>NC_136072.1:669026810-673826810 GCF_964261635.1 Lissotriton helveticus | reverse complement strand
TAGGACAGAACTTACCCTCCCTAAGCTTCAGCAGCTCTCGTACACTCAGGGCAATAAAATAGGCAAACACCTAGCGCGCCAACTAAGGGATAAAAGGGAGAAATAATATATTGGAGGGGTCCTTGACACATCTGGCCAGATCACACATAGGGATGAAGAGAAGGCTGCTGTGTTCGGTTCCTTTTATGAGGGCCTCTACACAGGGGAATCCCTGAATGGCAACGCCCAACAGGCGTTCCTCGACTCCTTAGAGCTTCTGCAGGTCTCCGAAGAGTGGAATGCCCGACTTGCAGCCCCCATTACAATTGTGGAAGTCACTTCGGCGATCTCCTTACTAAAGACCAACAAAGCCCATGGTCCCGACGGCTACACGGCACTCTTTTATAAAACATTTGCCCCTGAGCTTTCTTCGCATCTGGTCTCACTTTTCAATGCAATGGCCAACGAAAGCAGGACGACCGACACCATGGTGGAGGCTGTAATCTCCGTCATACCCAAGCCAGGGGAGGACCCGCAGTGATGCGCCTCCTACAGGCCGATCACACTGCTCAACCTAGATGCCAAACTTTACTCTTCAATCATCGCCAAAAGACTGAACGACCTCATGCCGCTTCTCATCCACTTGGTGGCGGTCGCATCCTAATTTGGTGTGCGAAACCGCCACATGCATTGTGGATGGTCCTGATTACTACTACGATAGTGGACGGACTCCAGTCTGTCAGCCATCGTAATCAACCCCTAAGTCAGGGAAGGTGCTGGACACTGAACATGTATAATATACTATTTCTACTCCAAACTTAAAAAAGTCAGGGAAGGCGTTGGATAGTAAACATATATAATTTACTATTAACACTACAAACTATAAAAATTCAGGGACAGTACTGGACACTAAACACAAATAATTTACTATTCCCAGTCCAAACTACATTAACTCAGGGAAAATGCTGGACACTAAGGGGTCCATTATGATGGCGGTCACTGAACGGAATGCGGGACCGTCCACCAGGGGTGTGGGGGTCCTGCACCTGCAATTAGGATGCCACCACCACCGTGGGAGTGGCATCCCCCACTCCCAGCATTGTGGCAGGTGGTGCTCACAGCACCGCCCGCCACAATGCTGGAAACGCACTTTGTGCATTTGCATGCACATGGTGACAGGCACTGTGCAGTGCCTGCCACGTTGTGCATGCAAATGTGTGCACCCCTACCCCTCAAAACCCTAGGGGCCAGCAACGGGCTCCCAATGGCAAACACTGCATGCCATGCAGACACCGCCACCATATTAAAGATGTTTTCTTGTCAGACCTTCAAAATGTGTTATTTCAACTGTTGGAACATTATTAACTAACAGTTCCGGCCAAACAAGGAACAAACAGTCAAGAAGCAACAATTGGTCAAAACTGAATCAATTGAGAAACTCTAAGATGGCTGCCGCTTTGAACACTTAGCAGCGGTCTAGTCTTTTTCTGTACAGGTGTGCAGGGATTAGCTGAGGCGCGCGTTCCAAGACGAACGCGCACTTCACTGAAGCAACTCGAGAGTGCGCACCTTAGAATTAACGCTCCGTAGTATTTAGACAGTTAATTACCGTCGGGTTCGTCCGCTTGTTTCTCCGCATCTCTGTCGGAGAAGTGAGGCTTGGAAGGAGCTGGCAAAGTCAGCGTGTGTATCAGCTTTTTCCCCAAACAGACGTTGACTGATGTTTGTCTGCCCTAGAATTCCTGTCAGTTCTTCACGCAGAACCGTGACCTAAGGCTGAACCCAGGTCACCGAGAAAGAGACGTCTGGAGTCTTCGTTCGGCTTCCCTCAGAAAAACTCCACTCAACGGATATTTTTGGGTTTGACTCTCCGTGTAGCAGCTCCATCTACGAGGACAAGCCAGAGATAAGCTAAGTGACAAACCATAGTAAATGTTGCATTTAAAGAAATGTTTAAACAGTTGTAAATAGTTAAATAAGAGAAATAGAACTTACCATAGAATTCTAGTAGAGAATTGGAAACCTGTTATAAGAAAAGAAATACGAGGTTAAGGAATCAGATTATTACACTATTTTAAGTTTTTGCAAGTCACGAAACATATAGAAATATCTAGAAACTATACTTACACTGGAAATAGTATATTGAAGCTTGGAACCTGTGAAAGGAAGAGAGAAGCTTTTAAGTTACAGTTACAGCGCTAAAAGAACATAGAGAAGAAAAGAGCCAGGCACCTAAAACACAGTAAGTGAATTCAAAGCATTTAACATTAACATAAAAGGTTAATAGTAGAGGTAGGGTAAGAACTGAAAGAGTATTCTATGTCATAGGTGAGAAAATGCAGGTGCAGTAAAAGAAGTCAAGAAAGAAGACTTACAAGTTAAAAGAACACAAAGGAGAGGCTCAGAACTAAAAGACGTTAGGGAGGCTGAACATCATTTTTACATTATTATTATTAGATACTCTCTGAAGCGCACCGTCTGCTGAATAGAAGAAAGAAGTAGACCGGAAAAGAGAGGACCAAAGTTTCGGAACCAGTCTCTTCTTAGTTTGTTATTTTATCCACTCCCCCTTCCCCCCTGAGGGTGCCTTTGGAGTCTGGGTTATCTTACTGGTTCTCCGTAGTACCTTTGGGGGTGAGTTGGGAACAAGTGTCTCTGTTCCTGTGCAAGTCTCTGGTAAGATTGATATTCTAGCCCTGATATTTCTGCCCGGTTGATAAGTCGACCGGCAGAAGAGCAGCGGATAGTCTTTCCGTCCGCCGCGGACCCCCCAGCCATCCTGATATTGCAGGGGTCTTTCTGGTGGGGATGGCGGGCAGTTCACATCCGCCGGGCCGGCGGAGGCGAACTGCCCGCCATCCTAATGGGCCCCTAGATATATATATAATTTACTATTCCCACTCCAAACTAGAAAAAGTCAGAGAAGATGCTGGACACTAAACATATATAATTTACTATTCCCACTCCAAACAAAAAAAAGTTAGAGAAGGTGCTAGACACTAAACATATATAATTTACTATTCTCACTTCAAACTACATTAAGTCAGGGAAGGTGCTGGACACTGAACATATATAATTTACAATTCCCACTCCAAACTGCATTAAGTCAATGAAAGTGCTGGACACTAAACATGTAATTCACTATTCCTACTCCAAACTACATTAAGTCAGGGAAGGTGCTGGACACTAAACATATATAATTTTCTATTTATACTCCAAACTTTAAAAGGTCAGGGAAGGTACTGGACAATAAACATATATAATTTACTATTCCTACTGCAAACTACATTAAGTCAGGGAAGGTGCTGGACACTAAACATATATCGTTTTCTATTTATACTCCAAACTTTAAAAAGTCAGGGAAGGTACTGGACAATAAACATATATAATTTACTATTCCTACTGCAAACTACATTAAGTCAGGAAAGGTGCTGGACACTGAAACACATATAATTTACTATTCCCAGTCCAAACTACATTAACTTAGGGGAGGTGCCGGACACTAAATGTATATAATTTACTATTCCCACTCCAAACTACATTAACTCAGGGAAAGTGCTGGACACTAAATATATATAAGTTACTATTCCTACTCCAAACTAGAAAATGTCTGAGAATGTGCTGGACACTAAACATATATAATTTTCTATTCCCACTCCAAACTAGAAAAAGTTAGAGAAGGTGCTAGACACTAAACATCTATAATTTTCTGTTCCCACTCCAAGCCTCTTTAAGGGGTTCATTATCATGGCGGAAGGACCGCCACCGCCAGCCATGTGGTGACGATCTGTCCGCCATCGTACGTGGATTTACCGCCCGCCAGATCAGGATGGCGGGCGGATCCAGACTGCGACCATGGAGGTTGCAAAGACCGTCCGCCAAGAAAATGCCACAGGCAATTATACCGATTGCCTGAGCAGGGCAGACTGCATACGTAAAATAGTGGCGGTGCCTTTCAGGCACCATCCACCAAATTACGATGCAGGCAACATCCAGCCTTTCCATGACCCCACAAACCCCATAAAACAGAACTTATCTGACTTTGGAACAATTTCTGAGGATGAGGTAGCTGACAAGCTAAAAAAAGCTAAATCTGGATCTCCTAAAGACCCTGCGTCCGCCCAGATCTTAGCAAAACTAGCACCCGCCCTGATTCCCACACTAACATCTATTTTCAATGCGTCCTTAACATGCGCCGCCTGCCCCACTCCCTGGAAAGAAGCCATTGTGAGGCCAATCCTGAAGAAAAATAACGCAGACCCTAAGCAACCGATAAATTACCGCCCCATATCTCTGTTACTACTTTTCGGTAAAATGATGGAATCCATTATCAACACGAAGCCAGTCAAATACCTGGAAGAACATATGCTCTTGGATTCCTCGCAGTCAGGATTCAGAGATTCCCACAGCACAGAGACGGCACTGATAGAGGTGGTGGACAACGTCCGGCTGGCACTGGACTCCAAACAGTCGGCTATCCTCATACTGCTAGACCTCTCTGCGGCCTTCGACACCATATCCCACAGAGTCCTATTAAAACGACTGGCGGGGATGGGTGTCGAAGGCCAAGCCCCAGGCTGGATCCAGAGCTATCTTGCGGGGCGAAGCTCTAGGGTCAAATCAGGACCTTTTTCATCAAGGGCGATCGATAATGATAAGGGAGTGCCCCAGGGCTCAATTCTAAGCCCAACCCTATTTAATATTTATGTATCACCATTGGCCAAAATAATCAGCGACTTCGGATTCGATACAGTGTCGTACGCCGACGACACTCAAATCCTCATAACCCTTGGCCCTTAGCCATCAGAGACAAGAGTGAGATTCAAGAATTGCATGTTAGAGATAAAGGCCTGGATGACCAATAATTTCCTGATGCTGAATGCAGGCAAATCCGAAATAATGCTTTTCGGCGCTGCCAAATCCATCTGGTCTCAGGAGTGGTGGCCACAGGAACTCGGACCTTCCCCATCTCCGAAAAGCACAGTTCGGAACCTGGGCATTACCCTAGACGACAAGCTGACCATGGCACCCCACATAGACAAAGTAGTCCACACCTGCATAGGTCTTATGAGAAGCCTAAGGAAAATATTCAAATGGCTACCCCTGCCTTACCGCAAACCTCTAATACAAGGCTTAATCACCAGCCGCCTTGATTATGGTAATGCACTTTTGGCAGATGTGAATGAAGGATTACTAACTAAACTGCAGACACTCCAAAATGCAGCAGCTAGACTGACTCTCGACCTTCCCCCACGCACTCCCTCTGCTTCGTGCTTGAAGAAGCTGCACTGGCTCCCAGTCAGAAAACGCATAAGGTTCAAGATCTGCTGCCTAGTGCACAAATCAATAAATGGACAGGGCCCCAAATATCTAAAAAACAAACTTCAGGGATACTGCCCGGAAAGAACACTGCGCTACTCAAACAAAAATCTCCTAAACATACCAAGAGTTCGAACTGTTAGAAATGGAGATAGGAGTTTCTCGAAGGTTGACCCTACGGCATGGAACTCCCTGCCTACGGCCTTAAGATCAAACCAGAATCATAAAATCTTCCGGAGAGAACTCAAAACACTACTATTCAAGGCAATGGCGTAATACCCCTCTTTCTGCATCTCTCAAACCCTCTGTCAGCGCTATGAGACCGAATGGTGATATGTGCGCTTTACAAAAATAAAATACATACATACATACATGACATCAAAACCGTCATGGAAAGGCTGGCAGGGATTGGTTTCGAGGGCCCTTTGCGGGCCCCCAAAAAGGGGGATGTGTTTGTGCACTGGGGGGTACCCATGGTACCCCCCTACATTTCGGTGCACTAAGTGGCCGCACTGTGTGGGGCCTGCCACGTAGTGCACTGAAATGCACAACATGCATTTCAACATTGCAGCGGGTGCTGCTGACAGCAGCACCCTCCGCAATGTTAAAATGCAAGACGCAACCGCCATGGTGGCGGTCACATCCTAATTAGGTGTGCGGAACTGCTGCATGCATTGCAGACGGTCCCGATCACCACCATGATGGCGGACGGACTCCAGTCAATCCGCCATCATAATCAAACCTAAGTCAGGGAAGGCTAAACACTAAACATGTATATTATACTATTCCTACTCCAAACCTAAAGTCAGGGAAGGCATTGGATGGTAAACATATATAATTTTTTACTAACATTACAAACTATAAAAATTCAGGGAAGGTGCTGGACACTAAACACATATAATTTACTATTCCCAGTCCATACTACATTAACTCAGGGAAAGTGCTGCACACTAAATATATAAAGTTTACTATTCCCACTCCAAACTAGAAAAAGTCAGAGAAGATGCTGGACACTAAACATATATAATTTACTATTCCCACTCCAAACTACATTAAGTCAAGGAAGGTGCTGGACACTAAACATATATGATTTACTATTCCCACTCCAAACTACATTAAGTCAAGGAAAGTGCTGGACACTAAACATATATAATTTACCATTTCGACTCCAAACTACGTTAACTCAGGGAAGGTGCTGGACATTAAACAAATATAATTTACTATTCCCCCTCCAAACTAGAAAAAGTCAGGGAAGGTGCTGGACACTAAACATATATAATTTACCATTCCGACTTCAAAGTACATAAGTCAAGGAAAGTGCTGGACACTAAACATATATAATTTACTATAACCACTCCAAACTACATTAACTCAAGGAAGGTGCTGGACTCTAAACATATATATTTTACTATTTCCATTTTACTATTGGCCTGGACGGCGATGCAGTAAGTCGTGCTTCTGCGGGGCTCCGGTGATCTGCCGCCTGTATCAGCTATTACAGCGGAGCCGGTGGGCTACGGAGTGGTCCTGAGGGTGCTGGATGGTCGCTGAGTCTGGGGGCATTCGTGGAGAGCGGCAGGCTACATGGTGGAGCGCTTTTTGTGCCGGTAACGGCTGTGGCGGACAACTCGGCAAGCTGAGCCCGCCATTTTGTGCAGCCGGATGGCGGAGGCGTACCCGAGGCCCGTGGACTGTTTGGGGCCCTTGCATGGTAGGATCGCCGCCCCGTAGGAGCCGGTGAGGACGGAGGGGCCCGACTCGGCAGCGGTGAGCTTGAGACTGGACCGGTGGTGCCTGGAGCAGAACAACCAGCATCAGTAAGGCGCGGAGGGAGGTGGTGGTGCAGCCTGGTGGGGCCTACCAGGCGGAGCGGGTAGCGGTGTGACAGAGGCCACCCCAGCACCGGGTGCTGTTCAGAGTGCGTTCCGCTGCCTGGGTCCAGTTGTGTGGAGGCTGGTGGTGCCTGCGAGAGCGGAGGGGAGAAGAGAAGCAGCGCCCCGGGAGGACAGCGGATTAGTGAGGCATTGGTGGAGGAGACCGGACCGGCTTAGAGGAGTGGGCAGCTGGCGGGGCCTTCCGATCGTGCCCCCTTGATTGACCTACGGGCGACGAGCCCGGAGTGAGACCTTGAGGGTGCAGTGGGTCGGTGGAGCCTGCTGAGGTGCCCCCCGGGCTTGCTGCTGTGGTGCCTACCTGCCCTGAGGAAGGGAGGCTTCCCCCGCCATTTTGTCCTTTTGCCTGCGAGGGGGCCTGGAGGCATCGTCCTTGGGGGAGCCACTGCCTGAAGACCTGGGCCCCGGCTGCGGCCCCTCGCCCTGCTGAGTTCTGCTGCCTGGGAGTGAGTCGCCGAGGGTAAACTGGGAAGGGCATATGGCGGCGAAGTCATCGGTCGCCATTTTGAGACGGCGACCCGGGGAGGCTTGGAGACTCTGGGCATTCTCCCCTGCACAAGGCAGCAGCAGTAGAGAGCGACTGGAGAGGACTTGACCTGGGACTTTTGAGTGGTGGCAGCCGCTCTCTCCATCCAACCTGAAGCATGAGTAATCAGCGAAAGGGGGCGCACGCGGCCTGGTGGGAATACCGGGCCTGCTGGTGGCGGATGGTGAGGGGTGAGGCAAGTGGCGCTGGAGAGTCGCATGGGGCCTAGTGGAGAATTTGGGGAGCGGCCACCATCACGAATCTGATTGACCCCACACCCTAGCGTGGCTGGCACTGGGGACGAGTTGACTGTAGGACCTGCTGGTCACCCTACGTGGCAGCGCTGAGCCTGGGGGTTGTAGAGCGGGGGAGACCTGAAGGGCAGATACATTGACTGTTGTTCTGCCCCTCTGCGCATCCATCTCTTGGGATGTACCCCCGACCATGCATTGGAGACTGTAGATCTTGGCCTACTGCGGCCCTAGACTGCTGTACTGGTGTGACAGGTGTCTGCCCGAAGCGGCTTGGAGCTAGGATTCACTCGTTGCCAGCGCAGTGCGGAGTCACTCAGCAAGGGCAGTGACGGACCACTATCAGCAGTGTCCTGCGTCTTGGAGGCCAGGGACCTGGACGGCGCCCTCCCTGTCTGTTGCTTTGGGAGCCGCACTCTGAGGACGTGAGTGGAATTGGAGGGGGGGTGTTTCCTCTCCACCTATAACGGAACAGGCGAGCACGGACCACGCAGCCTAGTGGCCCACAGGCGGCTCTTGGCCAGGCGATGACGCGTTCTAAGGGGGGCAGGGCAGATCCGGTCACCGCCTCCAGAGACAACATGTGGTGGCGATGTGGGACAAGGCAGGAGCATCGGCCCCTGGTGTGGTGGCATCCCAGTCAGACGGAGGTTCAACGCCAGTGACCCAGGCGTTTATGACTCCTTTCTTGTCCGATCGGAAATTGGCGCCCTGCGTACGGAGGTCCATTCGTGTGTGAGAGAGCTTCGAAGAGAGGTGACGGACCTGGGAAACCGAGTTGACGGACTAGAAAAAATGGTGGATGCCCGCACAGGGGATCAGGAACAATTGTGGCAACACCTTGCAACTCTGGAGGAACAGAACATTGAGCTTCAAGTAAAACAGGAAGATTTGGAGAACAGGAGTCGCCGAAACAACCTTCGAATTCGGGGGGGTTCCTCTGGGTGCGGAGGGAGACGACATCATGACCTACTTGGCGCGACTCCTTCATGAGATATGGGGGGATCAAGATGCTTCTCCGCCGACTTTAGATCGAGCTCACAGGGTCCAAGGGGCCGCGGGGGGGGGGGGTCTCCACCCTGACATCCTAACTACAATCCATTTCTTCACTGAAAAAGAAGCTATCCTCAAGGCGGCCCGCGCTAAGCCGGATCTTTGTTACGATGGACATAAGATCCATATCTTTCAGGACTTGGCGCCCAACACTCTGAAGCGACGTCGCGCCTTCCGACCTTTGGCGGAGAAGTTGTGAGATATGGGCATTTCGTATCAATGGGGGCATGCCCTCATCTTCCAGTGGGAGTCTAAACGCCGGGTGGTGCGAACCTACATTGAGGCGTCTCAACTGCTTCGCATCCCGGCATCACCGCCAACCAGCCCTTCTCGACCTCGTTGCTAGGAACGCATGCCTGCCAAACCATCCTGGACTACTGTGTCGCGCCCCCGGCGATCACCGCGCATAGATGAGCAGTCTGCCTCCCAGGCCAAGCAGGACATCATTGCTCACATAAGAGCCCTTGAGGGGGACAAGGAAGATCTCAGCTCGCACCCTTCGACCTCATGATGGACTGAAAGCACCTTTTCGCCGGAATGAGAAGCATAACCTCCTTGAAATGCATTTTTACTCTCAGGGCCGCTGGTCATTATGACATCTCGACCTGCACCCTGGCTCCCTCCTTCTAGGGCGGAGGACGCCGGGACTCCCCTGCAAGACGGATTCAAGGTCGACTGCACCCCTACCCCTGCTGATTCCTGAGGGAGTGATATCCCTGGGCTTATCTGAACCCTAGGGTGTAGGATGCTCGGACACGGGAAAAGATGGACTTGGCCCGGTTGGCCTTTGTTGGTTAACTGCCTCTCTCTTCTATGCTTCTCCTCTCTCGGCTTTTCATTGCTTCCTGTTTCTTTCTCTTTCCCCTTCTTCGTGTGCGGTGGGTTGGGGGATATGCGACAGCGACACCTAGTGTGGGGTGGGGTGGAGGGCCCTCCCTGCGGGTATATGCTGCTGAAGGGATGGGAGGGGGTGGCAGGGTGAGACCTGATTGGATCATACTATGACAGCTAACTTGCCCAGGCCCTTAAAGGTTTTAACATTTAATGTCAAGGGCCTAAATTCCCCCAATAAACGGCGCCAAACTTGGCGCTATCTCCTGCAACGGAGTCCAGACATCATATTTTTGCAGGAAACCCACTTGTTACAGACTGATATAGGACCCATGGCTCACACTAGGTACCCCCTCCAATTTTGGGCTGCGGCAGACACTAAGACAGCAGCTGTAGCAATATTGTGCAGAGCTGGCATCAGGCGGGGGGAGGCTAAACCCTTCAGGACCGGGGATGGGCGCTTTCTTAGAGTGAGTGTGGGGATTGGGCGGCGCATCTTCACTCTGTTTAATGTGTATGCACCCAATCAGATGCAGGATCGGCACCTCCAGTCACTCCTGAAAGAGCATGTTCCTTGAGGAGACCCCTTGCTGATTTTGGGGGGGGGGGACTTCAACTTAGTCTGGCACCCGAAAGCAGATCGTAGCGAAGCCTTGTTCAGTGGAGCTGGGGCCATGTCCTCCGCACTTCGTACTCAAATAACGGAACTGGGACTGTTTGATGCGTGCCGCTATCACTTCCCGGGATTGAGGGACTACTCGTTTTACTTTCACGCCCACCGCTCGTACTCCCGGATTGATTATTTATTTACTTCCCACGCTCTACTGCGCGACATGTTGGGAGCCTCCATGTCTGATATCTCGCTATCAGATCATGCGCATGTCGAGTTGCTCCTCCAGGACCTGACAGCTTGCTCTGCTCGCGAAACGAAGTGGCGCATGCCGCCAGGTATCCTCCGAGACCCAGCGGATGTAGAAAGTATTAGAACGGCCATTGATTCCTACTTCACTAGTAACGATCTACCGGAGACCCCTTTTCCTGTGGTTTGGGACGCCTTCAAGGCAACAATACGAGGCCATATAACCACTCTATCGATTGCAAGGGCGCGCGAGGCTCGGTCTTAAGAAGATAGCCTGGCAAAAGACATAAAGCTAGAGGAGCGAAGGGATCAGGGTAGCACCTCGTTGGCGTCCAGGAGGCGGCTTGCTAACCTTAGAGGGCAGCTTTGGCTTTTACGCACTAACAGAGCGGAAAAATCTCTACTGGCCTTGAAGCAGAGGTACTATGAGGGAGGGGACAAGGTGGGCAAGCTGCTAGCGGGGAGGCTGCGGGCGCGTGCGGCCAAGGTTCAAATAGAGAATGTCCAGCTTCCGGACGGGACTAGGGCCACCTTAGAGAGGGACAAGCATGAGGCGTTCCGGGCCTACTATACTGCATTGTATACGGAGGAGCCGCCATCCCCGGATGTGTTGGTGGACGTGGGCAAGCTGCTAGCGGGGACGCAATCATAGGGGTACCAGGCAAGGGTGCCCCCTGTCACCTTTATTATTTGCCTTTGTGGTGGAACCACTGGGAGAGATTATTCGTCAGGAGCCTGATATACATGGTATCCCTATGGGGGGACGTGAGAATAAGGTGGCGTTGTTCGCGGATGATCTCATCCTCACCCTAACAAGCCCCCGGGAGTCCCTCCCGGCCCTCCATACAGCGCTGTGCCTCTTTGAGCAGGCCTCTGGCCTCAAAATCAATCATAGCAAGTCCTGGGCTCTCAATTTTACCATTCCGAAGGAAGAGATCCCCTCCTGGATAGCCTGGTCCCATACCAATGGGTCTCCCAATCCATTTGCTACGTCGGCCTCCAAGTGATTCCCTCTCTCGACACGTGGACGCAAGCCAATTGGCGGGACTGTCGAAAGTCGGTGCTCGAGGACTTGAGGAAGTGGCGGCCCCTGGTGCTATCGTGGCTGGGCAGGCTCAACGCCATCAAGATGTCGGTCCTCCCCAAAATCTTATATCTCTTCTAATGCCTCCCTACGCCCATTCCACTACATTATATATGCAGCCTCCAGGACGACCGCACAAACTTTATTTGGGGCGGGAAGCAACCCAAGTTTTCACAGAAGCTCCTGATGGCGCCGAGAGATAGGGGGGGCTGGTGTGTCCGAACCTAGTGGACTATTACTGGGCCTCGTATCTCTGGTTTGTGGTGGAATGGGGGTAACAGAGAGTGAGAAGGGATGGCTGCACATGGATCGGGCAGTGGTGGGGCGAACCATCTGGGACCTTGCCTGGCATCATCGAGCAGTGCGCTCTAAGAGCGCCTATATTGCGATACCCACCAGGACAGTCCTGGACACGTGCCTTTGCCAAATGGTCGCAAGGGGACTGCAGGGTGATTACAGACCTGTTCGAGGAGGGTGTGCTTAAATCCTTTGCTCAATGTAGGGAAGAGTTCCGAGTCCCGTCGACAGCAGGGCTACAACATGCCAAGTTGAGACACTGGGTGTCTGCGGAGGAAATGCACCAGGCAGCCACGCGGACCTTCACCCCCTTTGAGCGCCTGGCCCGATATTCTATTGATTCAAAGGGGCTTATATCTTGTATTTACCAGATTTTGAAACATCAACAGACGCCGCCTTCCCAACCTTATCCAAATAGACGGCAAGCAATATCGGATACGGACATTTCCCCCGCGCAGTGGAGCAGGTTAAGGCAGGACATCCCCCTAGTGTACCGTAGCATCCCGCAGCGGGAAAATGCCTGTAAGCTCATGACTCAGTGGTACTACACGCACCAACGCCTCCACAAGATGTTCCCCACATCCTCCCCCTTGTGCTGGTGATGCCGGTCTGCGTCGGGGGATTAAATTCATATCTGGTTGGCCTGCCCGTTGCTGACTCTATTCTGGAAAGAGGTCCTTAGCCACATCAAGAAGGTGCTGGGGTTCACTTTGCCTGAAGTCACGAACGCGGTCTTGCTAGGCATTAAACCTGCTGGCCTGATGGCGCTCACCAGGAGCGATTGGACTTTGGCGCTTCAAATGTTAGGAGCAGCCAAGCAGCTTATAGCCTTGTATTGGAAAAAACCCGAGGCTCCTCCAATCGCAGCCTGGTTTGTGCGTTTATGGTATGTTGCCACAATGGAGCTCTTCACAGCGCGGCTGCAGGCACGCGACACACGCTTTAAGGCTGTTTGGCAACCTTTAATTAAATACCTATGCACTGTTGAACATGCTCGCCACATGCCCACCAAATTAAGAACGCTGCGCCTTTTTGAGGATGCTGTTATCCCCCCGGACCCGAGCAGATTGCTTCCATAGCTGTCCTCCTGCATTGCGATCCCACTGTGGGCGACACTGGGTCAGCCCGAATGCCCTGCTCTCCCATCCCCTGCGCACAGTACTCTCGCTTTCACTGTGATTTCCCCCCTCTTCTCTCCTTGCTCATTTCTTTTCGTCTATCCTTCTTTCTCTTCTTTCCACTACTCTGTGGGTTCCTTGGCCCTGTTGGGCCGATTGTTGAGTCCGGACTAGTTGACTGTTTGTTACGATGGGTAAACACTAGGGGTCTACCCTCTCCACAGGACCAGATTGAGCCACTTTCTACACTACAGAACGCGGCTGGCCCCTCGTGGGTTATAGGCGCAACGCTGTGTATCACTCTATCTCCTACATAGAGTCATAGTGAATTGCATGTGCCATCCAAACACGCGGCCGGCCCTGGATAGGGTTGTAGGCTTAACGCTGTGTATCTACTGATCCTGTGGTGTGTGATTTTGTCAGAAAATAAAAAAGACTAGAAACAAAATAGAAAAAGTCAGGGAAGGTGCTAGACACTAAACATATATAAATTACTATTCCCACTCCAAACTACATTAAGTCAGGGAATGTGCTGGACACTAAACATATATAATTCACTATTCCCACTCCAAACTATATTAACTCACGGAAAGTGCTGGACACTAAACATATATAATTGTCTATTCCCACACGAAACTATATTAAGTGAAGAAACTTTTAAATATAATATTATCAGAAAAATACATAAAAACATAAAATAATACATATTATGCATATATATTCACATATTCCCATTTTTATTAAATTCTCGCAATAAATAAGCATTTTAATTTTTTTTAAATCTAAACATAATTCAACAACATTATTTACAAATTTCACAAAATATAAAAACATTTTTCAATTTTTTTACATTTTAAAAATATTTAAAAGATATAGGGGCTGATTACGACGTAGGGCAGATCACCACCGCCCGCAATTGCGGTGGCGATCTGCCCTACATTTCCCTCTGCCCCCACCCATTTCCCCCCACCATATTAATATCGCAGGGGGACCCCGGCAGATGGAAAGACCGTGCACCGGTGTTCCGCTGGTCGACTTGTCGGCCGGGCGGAAAAAGATCAAAATATGGTGGCGGTGTCTGTGAGACACCGCCATCAATATTATGATGAGTGCTGTAATGAGCCTTTCCATGGCGGCGTTCCCGCCATGGAAAGGCTTGTGTTCTTTGCTGTTGGGGGCCCGTAGTATGCCCCCATGGTGTTAGGGGTGGGGGGTGCACATGGGGGGTACCTATGGTACCCCCCTTATTGCCATGCACTACGTGGCAGGCACCACATGGTGCCTGCAATGTAGTGCATTGAAATGCCGTGCACAGTCCATGTACACTGCGAGTGGGTCTGCAGCCAGCAGATCCACCTGCAATGTAAAGGGGCCAGGACGCGTCCGCCAGTGTGGCGGGTGCATCTTAATTTACATTGTGGGACCGCTGTGACTTTGGCGGTCGGTCCCTGGTTCCCCTACGGTGGCGGGCAGACTTTGTCAGCCCGCCATCATAATGGACCCCTTAGTTTTTTAATACTTTTCAATTATTTACAAAAAAAACACCATCACATATAACCCCAACATCACACTCCTAACATCCAATAAAATGTTACATTTATTTAGATTAAAACATGTTTGTAATATTAAAAAATAAAATAATTTAATTTTAATACACTATCCCTTATAAACACAACATCCCGCTCATAAAACACAATTTAAAATGTCATAAATATTTTTCAAAAATGTAAAAACATTTTTTTAAACACTCACCTCCCTTATCCCTTATAAACCCAACATCATACACTTTATTAAATATTATTAACACATTTTAAATTATATAGTATATTAAAAAATTCACATTTACCAAATCAATATTTTTTAATAACAATATTAAAAAAATCTATATTTTTAACAACAATATTTTATACAACACAACAAATTGATATTCTTAACATTGATATTATATACAACGATATTTTTGACTTACGACATTTAAAACTCGATATTATTGTACAATGATATTTAAAACTCTATATTTTGTCTACTTACCCTGACGATACAGGTCACACAAGGAGGCAGGGCAATTTATTGTACATTTCATTTCCTCTTCATCTTCTTACTAATCTAGAGTATAGGGTGCATCTCAGAGGCTTGCCTGGAGATTTCTTACGAAATAATAAAGGATCTGCGTCAGCAGCAGTTGTCTGGCACTGTTTGAAGGCATATACTAGGAGTGTGACACCAGTTTATTTGAAATAAAAATAGTTTTTTTTAAAATATTTGTATTTGCTTTTGTAAAGTGCATAAACATAACAGGCATGTCACATATAACCATCTCCCATACCCCGTCTCCCCTCCACCCTCCTCCCGCTAAACCCACACTCCGAATAGCGTCTCAACAAAGCTATATAATAGTGCCCCACATTTCTGTAAAGTGCAAGAATCATTCTGAAGCTGCCCTCTTGCAACCTAGTGAACCAAGTACTCCTTTCCCTTCGATTCACAGTTTCCGTCTAGTCGATGATATTGTCTCCACTTCCCCCATACTCTAATGAATTTCTTGGGGCAACCCCTTGATTTGTATGTGACCCTCTCCTCCGCCATATATATATATCCATGTCCCTCCTCCACAAAAATCAGGAGTGGGCGATTCAAGTAAACATAATTTGTTATTCCCAGCAGCACCAGTTTGGGGTCCACCGGGAGAACCACCTCCAGCACCTCACTTAATTCCCTCAGAATCTTAGCCCAGAATTTCTGAATTATAGGGCACATCCAGATAATATGATGAAAGTCCCTCTGCACCCGTCCACATCTCAGGCAGTTAGTGTCACTAGCACGCCCCATACTATGCATCCGCAGTCTGTCTAATATACTCTATGCAGGATTCTATATTGGATGAGCCCGAGACGGGACTTAATTGCGACCTCCCTTGGATGCATCAGGGCTGTTTCCCAGTCCACGGTATCCATCTCCCCTAAGTTTTGTTCCCATGTCTCTCTAAGCTTCACTAGTCCGTCAGGCATATTATTGATCAGAGTTTTATAAGTTAAGGAAACTACTTTGCAAGGGATTTGCTCCTGCAGTAAACGACCCTCAAGCGGGGCATACTCTGGCAGTGGAGATGCAAGCTCCTTCTCCGCTCTCCATGCATGGCGCAGTTGCACATATTTCAAATACTGAGTACGGTGCAGTCCGTATTCCGATCTCAAGGTCTGGAATGTCTCCAGGTCCCTCCTCTTCACCAGATCCCATAATACGGAATTCCAATGTCATCCCATACTTTGAACCCCCTCAGCTTATACAGCTCCTTGAACCACACGCAGTGCCATATCGGGGTCTGTTTCGTGGGTTTGTGTGTCCAGCCAATCGTTCTAGTCGCTCTCTCCTATACCTCTAATGTAACCAGCGTTGCTGAGTGCAGTCTTTCTTTCCCTCTACCTCCGTATATATAGTGACAACATGTGCGCTGTTCCATTGTCCTTCTCTCCAAGTTATAAGTAGGATGATCTGCTGGAGCGTGAAGCCAATCGTTTATCGTGATAAGTGTTCAGCCCATTAATAAGCTTCAATATTCGACAAGGAGATCCCCCCATTGTACTGATTCCTTTGCAATGTATTTAGGGCTATCATGGATTGTCTCCCCAACCAGAGCAATGACAGGAGCTGAGCATTTATATCTTTTAAAACCTGTCGGGGAGGGGGAAGTATTCATTTTGTAGGGCATAAGGGAACCGCAGCAACGTTATCATTTTGAACATTGCGGCACACCCTAAAATCGTCAGGGGGAGTGTCTTCCACCTAGCTGCGTCATCAGCAAAGTTTGTAAGCACCCGCTTAACGTTTCTCTGGTAAGAGAGACTTCTGTCCATGGTTACATATATCCCAAGATATGTAAACCCTTCATCTGTGACTCTAAGAGCACCGGGCAAGAGGGGCCAGTCCTCTCCCCATCTGGGGCTATACAAGATCGACTTGTGCCAATTTATCTTAAATCCTGCATGGGCACCATAGCGGCTCAGCAGGGTAAACAGCACTAGGATCGTAGTGGCTGGGTGAGTGACATACAAGAAGACGTCATCCGCATTTAGCGTTATTTTTCTCCTTAAACGTGTCGGTCTGCTGAATTTTAAACCCTCCTATTTCTTTTTCCTGCTGAATTTCACATGCCACTATCTCTATAGTAAGGGCAAATAGCAACAGGGACAGTCCTGCAGAGTCCCTCTCTGTATAGGGAAGTCCTCTGACAACACCCCATTTACCTTAACCCTGGCTTGCGGGTCTGTATAGAGGAGTCTCACCTAATTCCGGAACTTGGGACCAAACCAAACTTGATTAACACTCCTTCAAGGAAGGGCTAATGCACATTGTCAAATGCTTTTTCAGCATCCAAAGATAAAAATACATGGGGATCCTGATGATTGTGTACCTCCATCAGCCAGTTATGGGTTCTCCTAAGATTTAACCGGGTCGCCCTGTCCTGCAGGAAACCTGTCTGATCCAAATGGACCAGGTCGGGAATTACCCGTCTCAGTTGAAGGGCCAGAATTGTCGCCAGGAGTTTAACCTCGACATTTAGGAGTGAGATGGGGCGATAAGACACGCATTCCTCGGGGGGTTTGCCCTGTTTATAGATAGGAATGATTGTGGCCATACGGAGATCAGGTGGTAGGATGCCCTCTTGGACTGCCTCCTCAAACAGGGCCAACAGGTGGCCACTAAGTAGATCCGCAGTTTTTATTAAAAATTCAGCGGTGAATCCGTTCGGGCCCGGAGATTTCCCAGGATGGAGTCTGGACAAGGCCTCTTTGATCTCAGTGATTGTTAGCTCTCCCTCAAGGCTCAACTGATCCTCTTCAGATAAAACAGGGGTCTCAATGCTGTCCATGTACTGCAGTACATCCGCCAGTGCCACCATATCTCTAGCTTTGTAGAAATCCTTATAGTAGGCAGCGAAAGCCTAGACTATCTGGACGTCAGTCCGCCTAATTTGCCCCTGCCCATTGATCACCTGTTCCACCCAGCGGGCATCCTGCTCTCTATGACTTAACCACGCCAGGAGCTTTCCTCACTTATCCCCTACATCTTATAGTCTATGGAGGGTCGCCTGTGCTTGTGTTTTGGCTTCATCCGTCACTAGAACCTTGTACTGCTGCTGTTTGTCCACTAGAAGTGTAAGAGTCAGTGCGTCTCGGTCCACCACATGCTTACGCTCTAGCTCCAGGATATGAGTTTCCAAAGTATTCAGCTCATCCTGCACTTTTCTTTTTTCCCAGGCTATCCTATTTTGGGCCCTGTCTCGCATAACTGTCTTAAAAGCTTCCCAGATAACTACACCTGATGTGACCGATCCTATGTTTTCTGCGAAGTGTACCTTTACATCTGCCCTGAGTCCCTTCACCAATTCCTTGTCCTGCAGGTCCCACGCCGGCAGTCGCCATCCCCCGCCCCCGGCTTATGTCTCCCCCCTAATCTCACCAGAAGAGGTGAATGATCCGAAATACCTAGTGATTGATACTCCGCCACATCGTCAACGCTAAGGGCCCTACGAGGAAGGAAGACATAATCCAATCTAGAATACGCCTTGTGAGCCCCTGAAAAATATGAGTAAGTTTTGGTGTTCGATGCAGCCACCTCCAGACATCCATTAGACCGAGTGTAGCGATTGCCTTAGCTAGGGGGGATTATTATGGAGTCACCAAGCCGATTCCTTGACCTGTCCCACTGAGATGACATAACATCATTAAAGTCCCCACCCACCACCTGTAATGTATCCGGTGTGTTCAGGAGGATATCAGCTACTCCAGATAGGGTTCTAGCCTGTAGTTTCGGTGGTGCATATACTGAAATAATTGTAATTCTCTGGCGCCCCTAGGTTCCCGTTATCCCCACGTACATCCCCTGTGGGTCCGTCCATGTCTGAGTAGCAACAAAGGGGGGAGATTTCTTGATCAGGATAGCGACCCCTCTGGAGCCTGTCGTGTATCCAGCGTGAGCCAAAACTTTATACGATCCTCTCGCCAAGAACCCACACCGGGTACCCTGAAGGTGGGTCTCCTGCAATAAGACAATATCTGGTCCTACCCTCTTCACATACGACAGGACCAGCCCCCTCTTCACTTCATTACCCAGGCCGTTCACATTCCATGTAAGGATCTTGGCACAGCCACTGACGTGGACAGCCGCCTGGGGGATACCCATCAGTGTAGAAGACATCAGGTGTAAAATGTGTGTGGTAGCAGGAGTTGGGTATTTAGTATACAGGTGAATGGAGTGATCACAACTTTGACATGCCTAAACAACTTAACAGTCAGCCCCACCCAATGTGGAACCCTGCCTCCCCCTCCCCCCTCCCCCTCCCTGCTGAAAACAGTCTGTCCCCCCGCAATCTCCCCCCTCCCCACCTCCCTCTCCCCCGCTGTCCCATCTTCTGCCAGTTGACAGAGAATAAGCTGTTCAGGTGATGGAGGTCTGTCGCCCACTCACTCCCAAACTTGCAAAAAAAAGTGAAGCCCGCTCTAAACCTTCAAAGTAAACACATGTAAATGTTTAAACAAGAGCAAGCAAAAAGTAAAAGAGATAAAGACCAAAAAAACAACACAAACAAGAAGGGGTGTCCAACTTGCATGCTCCAGGCGAACGCTATCAAGACTTGGGCAGCCACTTCAGTCCCCTCTTCACGAGTTAGAGTCCTGGGGGTCCCCCTGAGACATCATGGCTTCTGGCATGTGCTCCTGTTCCATCTGATTGATTTCAACTACCAAATGATGCAGCGAATGCCCGTCCGACTCCTCCTCCCCCGATGAGGAGCCTTGAGGATCCCCCTCCACATATGAGCGTGACTTCTCCGCCAGGCAGAAGAACCGGGACCCCGTCAGCCTGCTAAGGCCACGGGAACCGTAGCTCCACCTTCTCCGTCTTTCAGATCCTGATTTGGGGTATGGAGTCGCACCTGAAAGACGCTCTCCCCGGCTCTGTCTCGATCTCTGCGGTTTGGGTGCTCCTCTGGGGCCTCCACTGGGCCTCTACACCTCAGTCGTCTTTTGAGCTCCCGTTACGGGTTGCGCCAGCGAGGGTCGTTCCTCCAGCAGCTGCCAAGCCTCTTCCGGGTACTGAAAAAAATGTGTCTTGTCTTTGTAAATCACTTTTAATTTGGCTGGGAACAATCGCATGTTCTGGATTTGGAGGGTTCTCAGTTTTGCTTTTATTGAGTCATAAGAGCATCGCTGCCTCTGCACTTCCTGGCTGTAGTCCCGGAAAATCATTATTTGGACATTGTCTAGTCGGATCTCCGCACGTTTTCTAGCTTCTTGGAGAATCATGTCTCTGTCCAAAAAATTCAGGAAACAAGCTATGACTGGCCTAGGTCTCGCTCCAGCCAGTGGTTTGGCCAACGACGCTCGGTGAGCCTTTTCTATAACAAAACAGGTTGAGAATTTATCCTGTGGGAAAGTACGCAAAAGCCAAGAGTTCAAGAACTGTTACGTCGGATCAATTCACTGCGCTGGAGCTGAGCAGACACACGTCTCACTCCGCCATGTTGCTGGCCACGCCACCCAAATAAAAATAGATCTATCCGCGAGAAAGTGGTTCAATGTCGCCAGGACTAGCAGGAGTTATAACTACAGCATGCACAGTCAATACTCTCTAAAGACTCAAATGAGCGGCTTATATATTTTTTAGGTTAATTGAGAAGCAGCTTATGATTAATCGTGGACTAACGGAGAAGGTGGCTGCTAGTTATCAGAAGAATAAAACATCAATATGAATATGGTGAGAAAGTTGGCTGCTTTCTCCCACATCAGATTTCTGATTAAAGGTCTAGATGTGATATAAATAGTTTAAAGGGCAATGAGGGGGAGGTATATACATATCCTCAATCTATAGCTGAGCAGTTCACATCCTTTTATCAAGGGATCTATAGTAAACCAGATAGCCCCGATTACTCTACCATCACAGACTATTTGCAGGGGAGTTTCATACCTTAGCTTGATTCACAGCAGGAATCTGCACTTCAAGGGGACTTTATCGTGGGGAGATTGAATTAGCTATCAGTGTTGTGCCCTCATGGAAAGCTGAAGGGGAGGATGCAATTCCCCTGGAATTTCATAAACTATTTAGGGATATTTTAGACCCAGAATGTGTCCACCTGATCAGGGTGGTGGAGGCTGCTCCTGCCCCTTTGGGGGTGACTAATATTGTAGTGTTTCTTTAAAAGGATAAATCACCTGAGCAAACGTTTAACTGATGTAATTCTGTAATTTCTGTGGAACCTTATGTAAAGCACTCTGATACCTCACGGTCTACCCAGCGCTGTATAAAACTCTCAAAATAAAAGAAATAAAAAATAAAAAAAGGGGTTCATATCGCTCTATATCATTGATAAATGCGGATGCTAAGGTCTTCTCTAAAATTTTGGCAACACATCTGGCTCCCCTCTTGCATAATCTGGTGTCCGATCGACAGCATGGATTTGTCCCTGGCAGAAATACTACCGCTCACATTAAAACTGCAATAGCAGTGTTCTATGTTGCAGGAAAAACTAAGGACTGTATCAGCACAATAATGTTGGACTCCAAGAAGGCTTTTGATCGGGTCACTTGGTGTTCACTCTGGCTGGCTATGGAAGCATTCGGACTCGGAATTCGGTTTATAACACTGGTTCAGACGCTAGATAAGAACCCTGTGGCTAAGGTCTTGGTGGGTGGCTCTTTTTATTTATTTATTTAATTTATTGAAAAGTTTTCTATAGCCCGAACATGGCCCTTGGGGATCAGAGCGGTTAACAACACATGGAATAGGTTAAAAACACAAACATATATAATATACAATATGACTGTAAAGAAATTAGTTAGGAATACTTCTATACCAGGTCAATTTAGGAAGATAATGTAAAGATAAAGATAAATAAGGACCGGTACATGTTTAAACACGAATATATAATGCTCTGAGGTAGTTTAGGGACTAATATATTATATAGATGTACGAGGTCTTTCCGTATATGATTGTTTTTAGTGACTTTTCTTTAGGTCTTTATCTTCTCCAGTCGCAGGGTTGGCATCATGCCGATCGCTGTTATTATCTTATCATTGGTGATTTTCTATATATTTCACAAGTTGTTATCTAATAATCACCTCAATGTCAAGTCTTAGATGGTGAATTGTCTTGCCTATGGAAGGAACTTACTCATAAGAAAGATCTTAGGGCCCGATGTAGGTAAATGTCATTTATCGATTCTTAAATACCGAATTTTACCGATTCGGTATTCATGAATCGGTAAATGAGATGTAGGGAAAAAATCGGTATTAATTAACGAATCGGTAAAATTCGGTATCGGACTTTCGGAATTTACCGAATCGGTATTTACCGAATCGGTATTTCCCATTCATTCCTATGGGCCAAAAGGCCCATAGGAATGATCGGGAAATAACGAATCGGTAAATACCGAATCGGTAAATACTGATTCGGTATATTCCGATTCGGAAAGCAAGCAAAAGTGAAACTTAAGAAAACAGCCAATCAGGTGCTACCATCCTCCCCCTCACTACCGGGAAGTGGCTACACAGGCAGCTGCAACTAATTAGAAGCTTCTGGAGAGGCAGTTGGAGCAGAGAGACTGGGAGCAGCAGCAGAAAGAGTTTGTGCAGTTTAAAACCTGAAACATGGCAACCAGCAAAGACACAGAGCAGACCGAGAGAAAGAGAAAGCTGAAATTCAGCAGCATGGAGCTACAGGTCCTTGTGGAGGAGATGGTAAAGGTGCACCACAAACATTTTGGAAGGCAGTCCCTCTCTGTGGCTGAATCTGCCAAAAGGAAGATTTGGCTAGATATACTCGACAAAGTCAATGCTGTGGGAGTGACCACCAGAGTCACTGAGGATTTAAAAAAGAGGTTCTATTACCTGAGGAGCCTCACAAAAAAAAAAATAGCAGACCACCACAAGCAGGCATCGCAAACAGGTGGAGGAAAGAACACAGCACCCCCCCCCCCCCCCCTCACTGACCTGGAGGAGATGGTGGCCACAATATTAGAGCCTGAAAGCGTCTGCTGACTGGGAGAAGTGGACAGCTCTGCCAAAGCTGCAAGTAGAAAAGGTAAGATGCATGCACAGCAATCCCCCTCACACCCTCGTCCTTCCCTCACCCCTTGAAGCTAAGTTACCCCAATCCCAGTGTGCCAGCACCAAACGGTAGCAATGCATCATGGTACATGTAGTCAGTTAATGAAAAACCATGTCATACAGCACAGTAACCACCAAGTTAGGCAAATGATTGCAGACATAATGAAGGGCAGGCAACATGTAAATTGTGTAATTTCCAAATATTTAATTGTAGTGGCTGTGAGACATTTGCGCCTAGCTGATATACGCTCATATGTCCACAGGTCATACATCCAGAAGGCAGTCACAGGAGACTGAAAGCACAGCACCCGAGGGGGATGAAAGTCAGGAGCCAGGTCCCAGTGCATCACAGGACACAGGTGTACCGAGTGGCCAGCCACCTTCCCAAGACCCTGAAATCACTCAAGAATTGCAGGCAGTTGATGTCTTCACCTGATATGCCAGCATCACTGGATGTTGAAACACCTGCAGCACAACCAAGCAGGAGGCATGTCGTTCCCCCACTGATAGAAATGGAGACAGCTGCCGGTGAAATGGTGGTTGAAGACCCACACACCTTGCCTGGAGATGATATCTCTGCCACACTGCAGCCCACCGCAGAGCCTGTCCCTAGTAGCACAAGACGCTGCACAGTACAAGGAAGGAGTGTAGGTGTTAGGACTCGATAGCATTGACATGCGAGGTTATGGAGCTATGCTCTTTTTACCCGGTCCCTACTCCCCACCAACCGGCTCTTTGGAGACGCTCCCTAACCAGTGAAAAGAGGCACGGCAGAACGTAGCCTTTGCTTGGCTTACTGTTCCGGTACCACGCCCCCACCTTTCACTTCCTGATTCCTGGCGCGAGGTTTGGCGGCGTCTTGCTGAGTCTCCGTGTACCCTTGGACTTTACTCAGCTTTTGAACCTTCATTCCCTGGTCCCTTCTATTCCTGGATGGATGTTCGTGAGTGAGAGTGTTCTCTGCCGAGCTACGGCATTTCTTTTTTTTTTTTTTTTAAACCTTTATTGGCATCAAAAGGATATACAAGTCTAGGCCTACAACCAAACCGGCCGGTCGCAATGTGTAAAGCAATCAGAGGTTCCAAGGCAAACATTACAGAATCAATCAGCACGAAGCAGAGGCAGTACAATCGTTAAAAGGGGAGAAGAGACTTAGGAACCAGAGGGCCAAAACACAGGAGCAAAAGAAGGTTAATTTTATAATATGGGGATAAGGCGTATGACAGGCTCACTGTCAATATAGAGACGTCCGATGTCCCAGAACCAGCCTCAGCGTCAATAAGGGGGTAAGGGGCCGCAGCACAGGAGAGACAACACAATGCACACAAGAAGATCAGGATAATTAAGACATAATCGACACCTGAGCATTATCATCGTCACATGCCCACCACCCAAACCACAGCTAAGCCAGGACAGAGGGATCGGAGAAACAGCACATCAAAACCAGCCCGTCATAGTGACCTCTAGGAAAAAGGAGGGAGGGGGGCGGGGACGAGGAAAAGAGGGGGAAGAGGGGGGGAAGGAGGGGGAGGGGAGGAGGACAAGGTGGAACAATGAAAAAAGGAAAAAAGAAATGAAATATAAAAACGAAAGGAAGAAGACACGTCGACACAGGCGTCCCGTGGCGGGAATACAGGAGACAACAGGAGTATCAGCACCAGTGAGGGTACAGCGATCGAGAAGAAAAGCAACCGAATCATAAAAGGAGGGTTAACGACGCCACACACCCCACCCCGAACACACCACGGGAGGCCGGGACAGACGCGGCTTTACGAAAAAGAGATACAAAAGGGCCATAGAACCAGAAAACAAACAACAAATAGAACCCAACCCACCCATCCCACCCTGCACCCCTCTAGAAGGCTATGGCCTACCCTTCAAACAGCGTGCCTGTCGCCCTAAACCAGAACCCGAAATATAGCGAGAAGGAAGAGAGAAGAACGAGACAAAAAGGGAACAGAAACGGAAAGAAGAAAACAGGAGGGAGGAGCATAAGAACAGCAATCAATATGGCCGGCCGCCGCCCTCCGCCCAACCAAACAATCACAGCAAAAACAGACCAGGACGACACCCCATCAAGCGCCATAAAACGTACAGAGAAGGGGACCTCCCACCTCTCCACGGGTAGAAACAATTGCGCCACTAAGTCGTATACCAAGAATCAACCAAGAGTCGTGCATATCACCCCCATCCCTTCCGAACCACAAATCCCACCCACCACATGACAGTGTAAAATGAGATACTAAATACAAGACCAGCATACAATCGAGAAAAATGGCGACTACCATAACAACATGGGGGGTAAATCGGTCCGCAAGGGAGCAGAAGTCCAAACAGAGAATTTAGATGTATCAGCAATCGCAGCACGGATGATGAAAAACAGGAGTTCAGTTTCGCCGCTGGGGAGGGCGAGGGGGTCTCTATGATAGACAAAGGCAAAGCCATCGGAGCAGGTGCAGGCGGCAGTCCACCAATAGTTCCAGGCATCCATGTCGGACAGGGCCGCGGCACAATGTCCAAGTCCCCGGGGTCAGAACCTCGAAAAACAGGGAGCTCCAAAGTCACCGGCACACAAAACGATCTTCGATCAGCGGCAGCAACACTTGCAGCAATCGAGGGGGACGAGGCAATGGAGTCACTGAAACAAGAGGGCGGCAAGAAGAAACGGCTGCCCAAAATGGCGGCAGATCGTGGCGGACCCACAGGGACATCGGGGTCCAGGGATGCGCGCAGGGATCTCAGAGCTTCCAGGATATCTCTGACCGTAAGCTCACGCTCACCAGACCAGATCCCCGCGCAATTAGGCAACCCAAGCCCGCCGCAACAGGGTGATTCTTGTTCCAGAGGGTCGGCCGCCATTTCGTGAAGTCAGCCCAGTCGCCGCCCTCCACGACCCCCGGAAAAACAGTTAAAAAATGTAGGACTTTACAGAGCTCCGGGGGTCCCAACAATGGCAGCCTTGGTGCCGAAAGGATGTCCGCCCAATACGGGTCCCCGCCTACACCAGCACCGGCGCCCCCAACAAGCAGAGTCCGGGCGCAGAGGACCAGGGCCGCCGGACAAAGCAGCGGCGGGGGGAGGACCCCTTCACAGAGTCAGATCCCGGTGCGTCTCACCCACATCAGCCGCGCGGTCACCAGGGCAGGCCCGGATCAGGATCGCCGGGATTTTCGCACAACGGCTCTCATCATTGGTTCACGCTCTCGGCCGGGGCCGAGAGCCGTCGTATCCCACAGGCTAGGTCCCGGTCTAGGTTCCACGGAGGCCCCGATCTTGCGGAGGGCACAACTTCGGAGCCGCTGCACATTGAGATCTCCGGGCCAAATAGTAAGTACAAACAAGGTGTTCTGTTTCCAATTCCCCGATAATGTGTCGTCTCCGGACAGGATAGAAGACAGGATAGGCAATCGGGCCGGAGGGCTGCGGGAGCCGAGCTAAAAGGCGACCATTACGCTCGCGAGCTTGGCTCCTCCGCTACGGCATTTCTTGATATTCTACGCGAGAGTTGCTCACGACCTCCCTTGCTTTACTCACGCATTTAGCTGGCGTTCTTTTGCTCGTATCTTGTTTCTGGCTTCGCTTGTATGATTGAAATACCTGGCGAGTTTCTTTGTTTGTTGAAACCCTTCCTGAGAGTGTGAGCGCTCCGCCCTTGTGTCCCTTGAGGGCCGGGTGTCTCACCTCGTGTGTGTGTGCACTGCTCCGCTGTTGTAGCCCTCGGCAGCCAGCCGGTGCTCCTCACAGTCCCCATATATTTTTTGTTTATTTTTGTGAGTTGGTCTGGTGTGTATGTCCCTCGAGGGTTCTATGCCCCACTACGCGTGGCTCATCATATTGGCAATCATTTATTGAACTCCTCGAGAAAACCTGCCTAAACTACAATTGGGGTAAGCACACTTGTATAATCACGCATGTCAATGATTCCTGCTTAAAGGTTAGTGAAGGAATGATCTATGTGTACTGCATATTTTGTTTTCTAGCTTGGACATCTACCTACGACTATTCCTGCTGTACCCTGCTTAACCCCCCCTTGTATGAGGAGAGTGGTGGACACTCCTAGGGTAAATTCCCTCATACTTTTAGGGGACAGTAGACAAGAGTGTGTGTCTCATTTCACGTTCTTGCTTCTGTGCCTTGGAGGTGTGGGGATTCTTCTTCGCTCCCGTGGAATATTGGTTACAAACCCGACAGAAAGCCAAGCCCACGAAATTACATTCCCCTGAGCGAAGATGAATCCTGACCCTTCTGTAATCCCTGTAGAACTCCAGGCTCATTCTATAGAGAATATCACAGCTGCCTTGATAGCCCTTCAGACAGAAGTAGGTAGATTGGGGGTAGAAAATCAAAGACTCATGACTGAAGTACAACAATTAAGAGAAGGAGAGAGAGAAACAGGCACCATACCCAAAACTAGAAAAAACTACATACACCCTGCTAGGTTCACCTTGCCCCCTCCTGCAACTGAACAAGGGGCTAGCGGAGAATCACAGAGTTCCCCGGTTCAAGTTACTGTACACACCCCTAATCCTGTTCCACTGGCCATGCCTGAACGATTTTCGGGGGATAGCACTAAGTACAATATTTTTATGAACCAATGCCAACTTCAGTTTTTGTGCAGGACAGCTTCCTTCCCTGATGATTCAGCCAAGGTCGCCTTTATAATTTCCTATCTTGCTGGGAATGCGGCCGAATGGGCGGTTCCCTTAGTCCAGAACGATGATCCTGCACTCTATGATTTGGATCTGTTTAAGGAAAAGATGAGAAGTCTCTTTGCGAAACATTCCTATATGCAAGCCAGTGATACCGAATTGCTCAATCTAAGGCAAGGCTCCAAAGATCTCTTGTCCTACATTACCAACTTCAATCGGTTGGTGTCCGAGACACATTGGCCAGAGGACAAGAGAACGTCCTTGTTTTATCGTGGGTCGGGGGATGAGTTAAAAGACCTACTCTCTCAGATAGTGAACCCCCCAGAAGATCGTGCTTCCTTTATTGATCTAGTAGTCAAATTAGACCATCGCTTGCATGAAAGGAAGGGAGAAAGAACTCGAACCATTGTACCTAGGGTTTTCCTACCTAAAATCGAGAAACCTGTCCCCAAAGATGTACCTGAACCTATGCAAATAGGGGGTATACGAGGTCCTTTAACTGCAGAGGAAAAAGACAAACGACGCAAATTAAACTTATGCCTGTACTGCGGAAAGAGTGGTCATTATGCTAAAGAGTGTCCAGTCCGTCCTAGAACACCCAGACTAACAGCTAGCAGTGTTTCCTGTTCGGAAAACTAGCAAGCTTGAGGAATAGAGAGGTCACTTCCCCAAGCTGCATCCCTCATCAGATCTCTACCAATAAATTACATGTAGTCAAACATTTCACGTTACCCATTACTCTCACGTACAGTGGTAAAAAGCAATACACCATGTCTGTCCTTCTCGATTCTGGAGCTACAGGAAACTTCTTTGATATCAAACTTGCTAACCAGTTGGGCCTATCCTTTATTGCTAAATCCCAGCCCGAATCCATATGGACCGTAGATGGGTCGGAATTGTCGTCAGGTATGATCAGTTATCAGACCCCGCCTGTGATCATAGTCTTTAATAATGGACATTCCGAAAGACTTGTTTTTGATCTCATAGATGCTCCTAATTTTGGGGTTATTTTAGGAGTCCCATGGTTGCAAATACACAACCCAGTTATAGACTGGGTTCAAAGAACAGTCACTTTATACTCCCACTATTGTAAAACACAGTGCTATGTCGAAGCCCAAGAACCCGAACATCCCTTATACTGTGCTGTCCAAACAGGACTAGACTTGAAAGTACCTGATCAATATGTAGAATTCGCAGAGGTGTTCAATGAACAGGAAGCAACTAAATTACCTCCTCATAGGAGTTACGATTGTCGAATAGACCTAATCCCTGGCGCAGATCTACCAAGTAGTCGAATTTATGCTTTAACACCCGCAGAAAATGAGTATCTTAAAAACTATTTGGACGACATGTTAGAGAAAGGTTTTATTAGACCCTCTACTTCACCTGCATCATCTCCTTTGTTTTTTATTGATAAAAGAGAAGGAGGGCTCAGGGCATGCCTGGACTATAGAGCCCTGAATAAAATCACGATAAAAAACAAGTATCCTCTACCTCTGATTCCAGTCCTTCTTGAACAAATAAAGGGTGCCAAAATCTTTACGAAGATAGATCTCAGAGGGGCTTACCATTTAATACGCGTCAAACAGGGCGATGAATGGAAGACCGCATTCCGCACCAACTATGGGCTCTATGAGTATTGTGTAATGCCATTCGGGCTGTGCAATGCACCAGCTGCATTCCAGTACTTTATTAATGACATCTTGCGTGAATATATTGACATCTTTGTTATTGTCTATATTGACGATATTCTTATATTCTCGCAGAACGAGAAGGATCATGTAGAACACGTGAGTAAAATCCTTAGCAAGTTAAAGGAAAATCAGTTATTTGCTAAATTGGACAAGAGCATGTTCCACACCACTGAAGTGGATTTCTTGGGTTTTACCATCAAACCTACTGGCCTGCAGATGGATCCCAAGAAAATTGAGGCCTTGGTGAATTGGAAAAGTCCTACTTCAGTGAAGGAAATACAATCATTCCTAGGATTCGCCAATTTTTATCGGCGGTTTATCAATCATTTTTCTGAGATCATAGCCCCGATAACCAGACTCCTGAAAAAAGGTGTACCTTTTCAATGGTCGGTTGAAGCAGAAAGAGCCTTTTGTGACCTCAAAGCTCAGTTCACTACTGCTCCTATCCTTCATCACGCCGACAACACTCAACCTTTTTTTGTAGAGGCGGATGCCTCACAATATGCAGTGGGAGGTGTACTATTACAGAGAGACCCGGAGATAGGACACATGCATCCTATAGCATATTTTTCCAAGACGCTTTTACCAGCAGAGAGAAATTACACTATAGGAGAAAGAGAATTGTTAGCCATCAAGCTATCCTTCCAAGAGTGGAGACATCACTTACTAGGATCTCCCCATGTTGTCACCATATATTCTGACCACAAGAATCTTCAGTTCTTTAAATCAGCTAGAGCTCTCACACCCAGGCAAATGCGGTGGTTATTATTCTTCAGTGAATATGATTTTATCATCACTTATCGTCCTGGGATACAACAAGGAAAAGCCGATGCCTTGTCAAGACTAGGTCATGAACAACACATGGAACAAGAACAACCCTGTTTCATAATACCTGAAAATAAAATCCTGGGAGTGGGCGAAAAAGATCATACTCTTCTGGAACAAATCAAACAACTACTATTAGATGTATCACAGGAAGAGTGGTTGAATAATCCCCTGCATTCCATTAGAGATGGGTTATTTTACCATGACAACCAAGTATTTGTTCCTGCTGCGGAGTTGAGACAGACCATTATCAGATGGTGTCATAACAGTACATTGGCGGGTCATCAGGAGTTAAAAAAAAACATGATTTATGTAATAGGTGGTTCTGGTGGGAATCTATGTCCAAAGATGTGGCAGCATATGTACAAGCTTGCTCCACTTGCGCTCGCCAAAAGGCGTCTCATTGCGCTCCCACTGGACTCCTAAAAAACATAGCCATTCCTCCCCAGCCCTGGCACACAATTAGCATGGATTTCATGACAGACTTGCCCTCTTGTCAAGGTTTTACCACAATCTACGTAGTTGTTGATTTACTGTCCAAAATGGGTCATTTCATTCCTTTGAAAACAGTACCGTCCTCCAAAGAACTAGCTTCTGTCTTTTTGAATGAGATTGTCAAATTACATGGTTTACCTTCGGTCATTATCTCAGACAGGGGTCCACAGTTTGTCTCAAAGTTCTGGAGAGGATTGTGTTCCCAGCTGGGGATAGATCACAGATTATCCACTGCATACCACCCTCAAACGGATGGACAAACAGAAAGGACAAATCAAACCCTAGAACAATTTTTGCGCTGTTTGTTGACATCCCTCCCATCCACCTGGCTTCAAGCCTTACCCTTGGCTGAATTCGCTTACAATAATTCTACCCATTCTGCTACAAAGACATCCCCCTTTTTTTTTTGTCCAAGCCCAGCACCCTAGAATGATCCCTATCAATGTCCCTTCCAAAGATGTCTCAATACCCTCTCTTGAGGAACACCATGCCCAAATCAAGTCAGTATGGGAAAAATCCAAGACAGAGTTAAGTAAGGCCAAGGAAGCTATGAAAAGACAAGCGGATAAACACCGAAGACCCGAACCCATGTACACAATAGGAGAGAAAGTGTGGTTGTCCACTAGAAACCTAAAGATGGAAGGATCTAAAAAACTTCAACCTAGGTTTATAGGTCCCTTCCTCATTGAAAAAATCATCACCCCTGTCACCCTGAAGTTGACCCTACCCCTGTGCATGAAAATACATCCTGTGTTCCACAGCTCCTTGTTAAAGAAATATATCCCTTCTATTGTCCCGGACCTCCCTCCTCCACCGATACAAATTGATGGCGAAGAAGAATACGAAGTAAACAAAATACTTGATTCTCGTAAAAGAAGAGGCAAACTACAGTACCTAATAGATTGGGTGGGATACCCCCCAGAGGACAGGTCATGGGAATCAGCTGAAAACATTCATGCCGCCCGATTGATTCAACAATTCCACAGACTTCATCCCGCTAAGCCTGGTCCCCTGAATAGGCCTTTGGGGAGGGGTACTGTTAGGACTCGATAGCATTGACATGCGAGGTTATGGAGCTATGCTCTTTTTACCCGGTCCCTACTCCCCACCAACCGGCTCTTTGGAGACGCTCCCTAACCAGTGAAAAGAGGCACGGCAGAACGTAGCCTTTGCTTGGCTTACTGTTCCGGTACCACGCCCCCACCTTTCACTTCCTGATTCCTGGCGCGAGGTTTGGCGGCGTCTTGCTGAGTCTCCGTGTACCCTTGGACTTTACTCAGCTTTTGAACCTTCATTCCCTGGTCCCTTCTATTCCTGGATGGATGTTCGTGAGTGAGAGTGTTCTCTGCCGAGCTATGGCATTTCTTGATATTCTACGCGAGAGTTGCTCGCGACCTCCCTTGCTTTACTCACGCATTTAGCGGGCGTTCTTTTGCTCGTATCTTGTTTCTGGCTTCGCTTGTATGATTGAAATACCTGGCGAGTTTCTTTGTTTGTTGAAACCCTTCCTGAGAGTGTGAGCGCTCCGCCCTTGTGTCCCTTGAGGGCGGGGTGTCTCACCTCGTGTGTGTGTGCACTGCTCCGCTGTTGTAGCCCTCGGCAGCCGGCCGGTGCTCTTCACAGTCCCCATATATTTTTTGTTTATTTTTGTGAGTTGGTCTGGTGTGTATGTCCCTCGAGGGTTCTATGCCCCACTACGCGTGGCTCATCATATTGGCAACCATTTATTGAACTCCTCTAGAAAACCTGCCTAAACTACAATTGGGGTAAGCACACTTGTATAATCACGCATGTCAATGATTCCTGCTTAAAGGTTAGTGAAGGAATGATCTATGTGTACTGCATATTTTGTTTTCCAGCTTGGACATCTACCTACGACTATTCCTGCTGTACCCTGCTTAACCCCCCCTCGTATGAGGAGAGTGGTGGACACTCCTAGGGTAAATTCCCTCATACTTTTAGGGGACAGTAGACAAGAGTGTGTGTCTCATTTCACGTTCTTGCTTCTGTGCCTTGGAGGTGTGGGGATTCTTCTTCGCTCCCGTGGAATATTGGTTACAAACCCGACAGTAGGTGCACGTGGGGAGGGGTCCAGTGTGGTTCCAAGGCCTGGAGGGATCCATGGTCAAGATTCAGAGGATGCAGGGAAAGGGCATCATGTCCTGTCAACGACAAATGCGCAGCCTCAATATCAATATGGAAGAAATTGGCAAGGGCATCAGGGAACTGGTGGAAGTAAACAAGAACATGGCTACAGGGATACATGAAATTACACAATCGGTACAGCTACTGTGCACAAAATTGGACACAGAAATAGCATCAAGGCGCAGGGAGAAGCAGCGTGCACAGCAAACTGAGAAAGCAATTCACCGCCTGGCCACAGCCACATCCCTGCTATGCAGGCGCAGCATGAACAGTCAGGAGGTCTTGACGCAAAACAGCAGTCATCTGACAAGGGGCATAGCCAGAATGACCGGTGCTCTAGAGGCGCTAATAAATGCTCAATCAGCACAAACTGCTGCTATTTATGTGCCAGAGAGTGAAGGGAGAACAAGTAGGAGCAGCATGGCAAGCCCCCTTGTTGTAGAGACAAAGAGGAGCAGCAGGCGACAAGGTGAGGCTACAGGCCAAACGCCCAGTGAACACAGTGAGCCATATACATCTGGCAGTGCTAAGCGTGGACGCAAATGAACAGTGAATAGTATGGGCTAGTGAGCCTGGACATACAATTTTGAAATTTAAAAGTTTGTGTTGCACATTTGTGCCTTGGATACCTACGTAGTGACAATATTAAACTACGGTGGGTGCTTACAATACCTGTCCGTGTCTGTTTACTCACTGTGAGCATTGCAGTGAAATGCTTTCTGGTGCACTTTTGTTCTTAAAAATACCGAGATCGTTACAAAATTAAACTAGTTTTCTTGCATTCTACATATGTCTTTGTCTCATTACTTACTCAGAAATAGTTGCGTGTGATATCCTCAAGTCTGTACCTGCCATCACTTGGTGTTGACACTCCAGCAGGTTGTGTTTCAGGCACAGCAACCTCGTTTTCATGATCCTCAAAGTCTGACAACTCCACCTCTGTGCCCTTCTTCACAGCAAGGTTGTGCAACATGGCACAGGCAGCAATGATTTTACAGCAGGTGATGGGGGTATACTGCCGGGCACCTCCACTCTTATGCAGGCACCTGAACCTGCTCTTCCATATACCAAAGGTACGCTCCACAATATTTCTTGTGCTCTTGTGGGCCCTGTTATAGCTCCTTTGGCTGGGTGTTGAGGGGTTGAGGTAGGGGGTGAGGATGAAGGAGCGTAGGGCATATGCACTGTCTCCTAAAAAGAAATGGGAATACATTACTCACATGCATACATGTAATTCTTTCTGCAATAGGTGTTAATGGGGTCGCACACTGTGTCTTACCTAGCAGGTATCCTTCACCAAATTCCCCTGCTGTCAGCCGTGCATAGATACCGTTGTTCTGAAATATATAGGAGTCGTGGGTACTCCCAGGAAATTTTGCCACAAGGTCAGTGATGGCGCACTTGGCATTGCAAATCACCTGCACATTGATGGTGTGGGTGGACTTCCTATTCCTATATATGTATTCTGTGGCAGCAGGGGGACAAATGGGAATGTGGGTGCCATCAATGCAGCCAATGATATTGGGGAAACGCGCCATCAGATAAAAGTCCGATTTTGTTTGAAGCAGTTCAGCATGGGTTGCAGGGAAAGATATATAATGGTCCATCCTCTGTAACATGGCATCAAGGAATTTGTTGAAAAAGCGTGACAGGCTGCTCTGGGTCACCCCACCTACCGCAGCAACCACACTCTGGTAGCTCCCAGACGCAAGCAGGTGTAGGCTGCACAGCACCTGCACGTGGGGTGGAATAGCGTGTGCCCTTGGGGTAGTGTGCTCCAACAGTGGTTGGAGGTCCCTGATGAGGTCCAAGATGGTGTCTGGGTCCAACCTGTACCTCTGGAGTATCTCTGCCTCTGTGAGCATGAACAAGGTGATCCTCTGTCTGTAGACCTGCTCCTGTCTCTGCCAATCCCTCTCTCCTTCCTCCTGTAGCCATAGCCGTCTCGCAATGACATAGAATGCCTCCATTGTGAAAGAAGTATTGCATTTTTTATAGGCTGAACCTGGTTACCACCTGATTTCAATCCATGGTAAATACCGACTCTTACATACCGAATTTCAAGCAAATTCGGTATTTAAGAGCTTACCTACATCTCAATATTCAATTTTACCACTTCTTATTTACCGATTCGGTATTTTACCGATTCAGTAAATATACTGAATCAGCAAATTTACCGATTCGGTAATTTTACCGATTCGCAAACCGTTGCGAATCGGTAAATTTACCGATTCGGTAAATTTTCCGAATCGGAATGTTTACCGATTCGGTAACTTTACAGAATCGGTAAATAAGAAGTGGTAAAATTGAATATTGAGAGTGATTGCACTGCTAGTTTTAGATCTGTCGCCGTTAAAAATGATTTAATTTTTCTTAAGTAGTTCAGATGAAAACGGGCGTTTTTTGCCATTACTTTAATGTGGGTTTTCATGTCTAGGTTCTCATCCTTTGTGATTCCAAGTGATTTCGTCGAGTCAACTAGGGTGGGGGTGTAATGTAACGCTGCGATAATTTTTGACCATTTCTTCACTTCTGATTGATTCTTCTGTGGCGAGATAAGTAAGAATTCTGTTTTATTTGCGTTTAGCTTGAGATGATTGATAGTTAGCCATTTTAGTGTCATTTTGAGGGACTCATTCATTAAGGTGATGTCTTTCAGGGACGTGACCTTGATGTATATCTGCGTGTCGTCCGCGTACATGTGGTAAGATATTTTGGAATTTCGCAGAATTTCTGTAAGGGGTTCGATGTACAAGTTAAACAGTGATGGAGATGAAGTAGATCCTTGGGGTACTCCAATTGTGTTTGGGCATGAAGGTGAAAGTGATTGGTTTACCAGGAATCTCTGAATTCTATTCTGTAAGAATGATTCAAACCATTTCAGTACATTACCAGATATTCCCATCCTGTCATGAAGTCTGTTCAGTAATTTTTCATGGTTAACTGTATCAAATGCAGAAGACAGGTCTGGGAGGATGAGTAGACAAGATTGATTGTGATCTAGTGCCTGAAGTGCATCATCAACAATGTGAAGGATTGCTGTTTCCGTGCTGTGACCTGTTCTGAATCCCGATTGGCAGTCATCCAACAGTGAGAAATTGTCGATGTGCAGGCTCAACTGATTCTGTACACATTTCTCTATTAATTTGGCAAGAAGAGGGATGTTGGTCACTGGGTGATAGTTATTTGGATCTGCTGGGTCCACTGTCGGTTTTTTGATGATCGGGACTACTTGCCCTGTCTTAAGGCATTCTGGCAGAGAGGCGTTTATAATTTCTGTCCATATTGGAATCACAATATGGTTGCTTTCTTTCAGGCATTTTGATGGTAGTGGGTCGTTATAGTGATTGTTGGGTTTGATGTCAGATAGCGTTTTAGCAATCTCATTCTGGTCCAATAATTTGAAGGTGTCCCAGTGTGCCTTGTTTTTTATCGCATTATTCGCATATTTCGATGCATATTGTGATGATGGTGTATTGTAGTCGGGGTTATTTGCTGCGATCCTGAGTTCTCTTTCCAGCTTGTTGGCTTTGTTGGTGAAAAAGGTAGCGAATTCTTCGCAACTTCTGACACAGCTACAGGGATATAGCATGGATGTGGCAGGAAATTTGTATGAAGTATTCTTTAGCCATATTATCCAGTATTAGGGGTGTCTTTCATAGATTCACATGCCTGAATCATTCCCCGTCGTCGAGACGGGAGCCTCCGGTACATAAAAAAGTAATGTCCTATAGACATACATAGAGAAAATAGGCCTAAGGGTCTCACCTTAGTAGCCTTTCTTTGTCCTTATGCAAAAAGGACCAAACTCTCACAGTCAGCCAATCAGCTCCGACCTCCCTCTAGAACCTTCCTGGGAGGAGCCTCAGTCCCTCAGATTTTCTACCGCACGTTGTGCTAGGGAGTCTCCAGCCTGAGCTCTTCTCAGGATTCCTTATAAATCATCTACTTTCCTTTGAAAAGTGAATCTTCACTCTACAATCTTCAAGGACTACTTCAGTAACACTTTGAGGCAGTAAGTGTTTTCTTTCCACTGCTTTCTTCGATGTCTGAATCCCAGAAGAAAGCCCTTTTCAGGGCCTGCTCTTCATGTGGGAAGAAAAGGCTCCATGTGGATGATAAGCATACCTTATGCTTATATTGCCTTTATCCGGACCACGTCCCTGCAGACTGCAAAATATGTAGGTCTTTCCCTAGAAAGACCGTGAGAGACAGGGAAGGTCGCCTTCTCATCTGGCTCGACAGACTCAAGGACAGAGACACTCTGGAATCATCCGAGGGTAGTGTCTCTAAAACCTCAGCAGTCTCTCAAAAGAGGCCAAGGGTACCTTCCCCTGGCCCCTCAGACACTCCTCCTAGGAAGACAGCCAAGAAGTCTTCAGAGGCAAGATCTACGACATCTTCTGTGTCTGTTAAGGATAATCAGACTTTTAAAAAGCCTGCTCAGGCATCTAGCAGACCTGCCCAGAGGACTACCTCAGTAACTACCACGGTGTCAACGACGTCAGCGTTGTCTCTTTCACCGTCGACGATGACATCTCCATCATCGTCATCGACAGGTAGACCTATTTCCTCTGTTTTACTGCCGAAATCGTCGACGACAAAGACCCTGTCGACGTCGAAGACTACTCCGTCGACGAAAACTACGCCGTCGACGACGACATCCTCTTTAACGAACCTATCGACGTCGACGACGAACCCACCATCGACAGCCCCGACGACGAAAGCATCGACGAGGGCATCGACGGCGAAGACGTCGACGACGAAAACGTCGACGAGAACGACATCGACGACGGGCTCGCCGTCGACGAGTGCACCGACGACGTCACGGTCGTCGACGACCAAATTGCCGTCTACGGAGATTCCGTCGACGAGGACCCTACCGTCGACGAAGGACTTGTCGTCGTCGACGAAGTTAAAGACGCCGTCGACGGAGGACTCGTCGTCGTCGTCGACGAAGTTAAAGCTGCCGTCGACGGAGGACTCGTCGTCGACGAAGACGCTTTCAGAAACATGGAAGAAAACCAAGCTCGTGGAGGTGTCATCCCTCACGCTACCACCGTCGACGACGCCGTCGGCGGCTTCCACCTCCACTCCTGCGTTGGGCAAGACTGCTAAGCCGCATATTACGCCGGAGACCACGTCTCCAAGCAAGTGGAGATGCAACCGCCTAACGAAATCTTCCAGAGTGAAGACTCAGAAGAGGATGACCACCTGGGCCCCGCTACTTCCATCTCGGACCTACATGTCAAATGCCAAAGCACTGACGAGGAGGTAGAGGAATTCTCTTACCAGGAGCACTCCGTCCACACTAAAGTCAGCACAGAGGTTACCCCCATGATATGCCTACCTGCTGCTCTGGTGAACGACCTGAAATTCCTTGTCCAGGATTACAAACAACGCTTCCCGGACGCTGACAGTAGAGATCAGTCGCCGATCGTTCATAACCCAGCGGCAGCCCCAAAACCGTCTCGACCTCCCCCTCAGGCCCACCATGAGAAGATTCAACCCCAGGAGGTAGTGTCGTCAGACGAGGATGAGGAGGAGGAAGAATTGGAGGAAGGAGAGGTCCAGGAGGCCCACTCTACCCATGATGAGGAGGATGAATATGTGGCGTCCTCACCAGCATCGCCCCAACCGCGCCATGCGGACTCGCCGCCGGTGGACATCGGCGGCTTCCATAAAATTGTGGAAAGAGCGGCGAAGAGATTCCATATGGCTATCGAATCCACAGAAACTGAATGCTTCCTGCACGATTTTAAGGAGCAGACTCAAAAGACGACTAAATCTATTCCAATAATAGAATTTATGTGGGAACAAGGCAAGAAAATAATGCTGACGCCCGCTTCTGTGTCTGCGGTTGTTCCGCGCCTGGACAAAAAATACAAAGCCCCACTGTCTGCAGCGGTTTGCCTAAATGGGCACCCTAAACCTGATTCAGTGGTCACACAAGCGGCCCAGAAACACTCCCGCAACCCTTCCTCCCCGCTGTCCGCTCCTCCGGACAAAGAAGGCAGAAAACTGGACACAATCGGCAAAAGGTTCACGACGACTTCGGCCATGACCGTCAAGGTGGCCAACTCCATTGCCCTGTTGGGGCGTTATAATCGCCAACTCTGGGAAGACATAGCCCCATATTTGTCAGACCTGCCGGACACAGTCCAAGGGGAAGTCCAGGCTCTACTAGTGGAGGGTCAATCTTCAGCAGCCGAGATAATAGACTGTGCTATCGATGCGGCCATGACTGGCTTTCGTCAACTTGCTGGAGCTGCGGTCCTACGCCGTCAAGGATGGCTTAAGGCGACGTCGTTCCGCCAGGAGGTGCAATCCAAGGTCTTGGACATGCCCTTCGATGGCCAACACCTTTTTGGGTCCAAAATCGATGAGGCGTTGCAAACCATGAAGAAGGACACGGATACGGCCAGGGCTCTGGGTACCTTACAGTCCCGGAACCAGTCCTTTCGAGGCAACAGATCCAGAGGACAGTCCTCGTATCGAGGTTCCTATCAGAATAGGTCCTCGTACTCCTATACTAACAAAGGTCAATACCAATACAAGCAACCTCAAGGCCGTCAATCGTCCTATGGACGATCGAACTTCAGAGGCAAGAATGCAAAGAGGGGCACTGGCGGCCGCCAGTGACGAGCTACTCCAGCCAGTCCAGCCACCCTATCCCTCCTTACAACTTGGAGGAAAATTGACCCATTTCCTCAACAATTGGCAACTCATAACTACGGACAGGTGGGTTCTCCAAATTATACGTTTTGGCCATTCCCTCGAATTCACCACCATCCCTCCCAGGACTCCTCCTCGCAGGCGGGCGCACAAAAACTTACGCCTGCTTCTCCAGGAAATTTCTGTAATGCTGAAGAAAGGAGCTATTGAGCGGGTTCCGGCACCCCTGAAGGGGAAGGGCTTTTACTCCCACTTCTTTCTTGTACGCCAGAAAGAGGACAAGTGGCGGCCCATTCTGGACCTCCGAGCGCTCAACGTCTTCCTACGAAGCCAATCGTTCAGGATGGTGACGATTCAAGAAATACTAGGCATTCTAGAAAAAGGAGATTTCATGACATCCTTGGATCTCCAGGATGCCTACTACCACATCCCCATCCTCAAGTGTCACAGAAAATTCCTGAGGTTCGAGGTTGCAGGGCAACATTATCAATTCAAGGTACTACCGTTCGGCCTCAAATCCGCGCCGCGGATTTTCACGAAGTGCCTTGCACCAGTGGCAGCTTTCCTGCGTCAAATGGGTCACCAGGTCTTCCCCTACCTAGACGACTGGCTGGTGAAAGCACCCTCGGAGGAAGACGCAGCCAAATCCTCCAACGCCTGCACAAATCTTTTTCAGAGGCTGGGATTAACCCTCAATCTCAAGAAATCCTGTGTCGTCCCTACGACAAAAATTACCTTCCTCGGAGCAACCTTGGACACAGAGTGCGCAAGAGCCTTTCCCTCGAAGGAAAGGACAGACAAGATATTGTCCCTGGCCACGGCTGTGGCGAACAGGACACACCTCAAGGCCCGGACCTATACATCCCTCCTGGGCATGATGTCCTCCTGTATACTCCTCGTCCCTCACTGCAGACTCAGAATGCGCCCGTTGCAGGAGGCGCTCGCGAGCCAATGGACTCAAAGTACTGGCTCTTTCGAGGACACTGTCTGGATAACACCCAAAATGACCAAGAGTCTAACCTGGTGGGGCGTCGCAAAAATCTGACCGTAGGACTGTCATTTCTCCTTCCGGCAACACCTCTGGTGATCACCACGGACGCTTCCCTGGAGGGATGGGGAGCTGTCCTTCAGGACCTTCGGATCAGCGGCAAATGGGACACTCAGGAAAAACAGCTTCATATAAATCTTTTAGAGCTGAGAGCCGTGTATCTGGCACTACAGGCCTTTCTACCACGCATCCGGCACTCCCCAGTGCTCGTCAAAACGGACAACACCACGACGATGCACTATCTCAACAAACAGGGAGGAACGCGTTCGCTCTCTCTATCACGCGAATCGCAGAAGATCTGGAACTGGCTAGTGCTGCAGGGAATCATACTCAAAGCCGACTATGTGCCGGGCAAGGACAATACCATCGCCGACGCCCTAAGCAGGCAACGATCACTCTCCCACGAGTGGGAACTGAGCGACAGCGCGCTGACTCACATCTTCTCTCAATGGGGAGTCCCAGGAATCGACCTGTTTGCCACCAAGGGGAACGCCAAATGCCCAAGCTACGCAAGCTGGCATCCCCAACAGGGATCACTGGGGAATGCCTTTTCCATCGGTTGGTTCAGCGTGTTTGCGTACGCTTTTCCTCCGTTTCCCATGATCCGGAGGCTCCTCAGGAAGATGAAGGCAGAGCCCTGTACCCTGATCCTGATTGCCCCGTCCTGGCCGAGACAACACTGGTTCTCGGATCTACTTCGGCTCTCTATCAAGACACCGATTCGTCTGCGACAGCACCCGAACCTCCTGACGATGTCCAAGGGGCAGGTGCAACACCCAAACCTGCAATCGCTCAGGTTATCGGCCTGGCTCCTGAGCACAGAGAGTTCGGTGGCCTAAATATCCCGCAGGACTGCAGAGATATACTGGCAAAAGCGAGAGCAGACAGTACCAACAAAACCTACTCTCTCAAATGGAAAAGATTCTGCATTTGGTGTTCGGACCAGGGCCTGCAACCGCTGTTCGTCACACCTGAACAGCTATTGCCATACCTGCTGCACTTGGCACGATCAGGACTGGCACATGCATCCATAAAAGTCCACCTAGCAGCTATATCGAGGTTCACCAGAACTTTCACGGGACCTTCCCTGTGGTCCAATAGACTGGTCAAACAATTCCTGAAGGGGCTTTATAGATCCTTTCCGAGGCCTCGGAAAGTCCCCCCGATGTGTTATCTGAACCTAGTTCTCAACCAACTTATGAGGCATCCCTTTGAACCCATTCATCGGGCATCCATCAAATACGTCTCATGGAAAACTGCGCTCTTGCTCGCTCTAACATCGGCCAGGAGAGTGAGCGAACTTCAAGCCCTGTCCATTCAGGATCCATACATGCAATTCAGACAGGACAGAGTGATGTTAAGACCGAACCCCAAGTTCATACCGAAAGTGCCTTCGGACTTTCATCTCAATGAGCCAATAGTCCTTAGGTCTTTCTTTGCAAACCCTTCCACCGCAGCCGAAAGAGCACTCCATTCTTTAGATCTCAAGAGATGTCTAAAGTTCTATCTGGATAAAACCAAAGCCTTCAGAAAATCTTCACAACTATTCGTGGCATACAGCAATCCAAGAATCGGCCTGCCTCTCACGAAGCAAAGCATCTCGAGATGGATTTCCTCAGCGATTGCATTCTGTCATACCAAGGCCGGACGGCCTTTGACTGATCGTGTCACTGCACATTCCACCAGGGCGATGTCCACATCAGCAGCACTTTTCGCTGGAGTGCCGATCCTGGACATATGCAGAGCGGCGACCTGGAAGTCACCGCACACCTTCTCCAGACACTACTGCCTGGATCTCGAACTTCAGAAGGATGCAGCAGTGGGCCAGGCGGTGCTACGCCATCTCTTTCAGTGAGGTGAGCCTCCCCTCATCCCGCCATCCAGGTATGCACATTATCCAGTATTGGTGTCTTTCATAGATTCACATGCAACCCTCCCGCCTCCCCTGGGAAGTCTCACATCCCTCTCTCACAATATTACGCCTAACTAGCTGAGTGCGTACGAAAATCTGAGGGACTGAGGCTCCTCCCAGGAAGGTTCTAGAGGGAGGTCGGAGCTGATTGGCTGACTGTGAGAGTTTGGTCCTTTTTGCATAAGGACAAAGAAAGGCTACTAAGGTGAGACCCTTAGGCCTATTTTCTCTATGTATGTCTATAGGACATTACTTTTTTATGTACCGGAGGCTCCCGTCTCGACGACGGGGAATGATTCAGGCATGTGAATCTATGAAAGACACCAATACTGGATAACTGCTGTTACAGGTAAGTAACAAAGTTCTTGCACATCTATACTCCACTATGGGGCAATCCAATTTTCCCCGATATATTTCAGGATAATGTTGGGAAAGTATTGGGGCATTTGGGGGTATGTAGCCTGGGACACTTGTATGACTTCCAGGGATTTCTGACTTTTCGCTATCAGACCTCAGTCAAAAACTCTATAAGTTTATTTTTTGTTTTAAACAGATTTTATTGTGTCAAAAAACGAATATTCTGCAGAGCTCTGTAACCCAGAGAACTTCTGCCACAGATATGATACAATAAGAGCATTGAAGTTTATGATATGCAAATTATAAGACAACATAAAATAACAAAAACGAATAACAACCCCCGCCCCCACTCCCCATATGCCCTCCCCCACCATCTAAAAGTTCATCTAATTTTGTTTTTTTGTTTGATCTGTTTATTAAAGTGCTTTTTTATCTGAGTAGAAAACAGTGTACACACATAGGAAGTATCATATGAAACCAGTAGGCAGTTTACCAATTCCAGTGTACAAGTCAACATCCCAATGGCATGAATCCATCATCATTATTAGTTACAACTTGTAACAACTATTGGCATGCCCCACCGAACACTGAGCCTCCTCCCACCCACAATATGAATGTTTAATCCCATTACAATACAGTATACCTTTACTATGCATGTATAAATCAGCTACATATGAACGATTCATACGGCTTCACTCCGCCATATCACATCAATCTGATTATGAAGTCAAACAGTCTTAATATTAACAGCTAACAAAACCATCATCGGGCGGGAAGATAGGAAGGGAAGTAGGAGCCTTATATAGGTCCGTGAGGAAATATGAATCACATATGCTGTGAAACAAAACCTCACCGACACTCACACAGGTGCATATCATTATAACAGACATCACAGTTTGGGATATAAGGGATGCACTTTTTGAACCAGGGTATAGTTCAGGTCAGAAGTCAGTGCATGTATAGCACACCATCAATGAGGAGTAGGGCTATCTGGGGGGCCATCCGTCTCCGGGAGACCCTGATGCATTCCACGCTGCGGAAATGGGGAATTTGCAAAGACCCAGTGTGTCTTCCCGTACTAGAGAAACCGCCTCCGCCTTCATCGAGTTTAGCATTGAAAGGGACCAAGCCTTCGTCAACGGGGGCTCCTCCGTCTTCCATCGACGTGTATTCAATCGTTTGGCCACAATGAAACCTAAATCCAGAAACCTAGAGGATGCCTTGTGTGCCTTGCTCCTAGGGAAAATTCTTGTAATGCATGCCTCCCATGTCCGCGGTATTTCCCTGTTGGTACTAGTGGCCAACACTCCGATTATCCCATACCAGTAGGAATACAAATAAGGGCATGACCAGAGCATATGTAGAAGATCTGCATCTACCAACCGGCAGCGTGGGAAGCATGCATCCTGTCTGTAAAAATACCTATTTATCTTATCAGGGGAAAGATATGCCCTGTGGACAATGTAGAATTGGATTAACCTAAAGCAAGTATTTCTGGGGATCTGTTTAGGGATTTCCAAGACAACGGACCACTCCTTCTCAGTATAGGACCTTCCCTGGTCTGTTCTCCATTTAAGTCAGAGCGGCGTTGTCTGCGAGTGTATGTTCATGGATCTACTCCGCAAACTACCTAACCAGGTGGCGCTCCGTACCTATGACATGCACATAATGCATGAGGAGATGTACTGGAGGCTCTTGCACAATGTCACCCCACCAGCACCTCATCGTAGCCGTCCAGGAGGCATGGTCAGGAACTGTCCTGAGGGAACCCCGTCTTCCTCTGTGATGGTAAGGAACAGCCGCAATGAGCATATTCAGGGCATCTAACTCTGTCCCCTGTTCCCTCGACAGGGGAGTCCGTCTAGTAAATCCTGTATTGCCCCCATAGGAGCCTTCTGACAAGACCTATAAAGCTGGGTAAAGTGCATGGATAGTTCACCATGTATTTCTAACTGTGTATGCTTGAGTCTCCCATTTGAAGATCGGAGCACAGTAATTAGTCTGCCCGACTGGTCTTGTTTGATCAAACAGGCAAGGAGAGGCCCTGAGCGATCTGCCTTGGCATGTGCAGCCGCGGAATGTCCTGCAAAGTTAAGACAATGCTGCCATTCAAGCAGTTCAGTGTTTTTCTTGCACACCTCCTCCAAGGAGGCTAGTTCCCCAGCATCTGCCACCGGCCTAGACGCCAGCGGTAGTAGCCGCTTCTCTATCTGAAGCAAGTCCGATGCCACCTGATGAGGCAGCTCGCAGCCCAGACACAGGCACTTCCCCCTCAGAGAGTGACTTTCATGGCCGCCCATTCCACCAATGAAGAGGAGGCAGTCCCTGCGTTAAACTCAAAGTAGTCCCCTATAGCCTCCCCAATCGCCTCCTGGAAGAACGCATCCTCCAATCTCGCCGATTGTAACGCCCATGTAGGAACCCTTGGGGTTCCGACCTTCCAGGTTAGTAGTACACCGTGAGGGTTGTGATCGGAGTGTGTGCGCCCCAGTATTCCGATCTTGAAACATATGGAAGGAGGGAGGAGTATCCAAAGAATCTATCAAGACTGACATGCAGATTATGAGGCGCTGAAAAGAAAGAGTATACCCTCTCCTCAGGATTCTGATGCCTCCAGACGTCAACTATCCCCCATTCATGCGCCCAACCACTAAGCACCGTAGAGTTAGTCATGCTGGCTGTGCTTCTGAGTGGAGGAAAGGATCTATCCATCACTACATCAAAGACGCTGTTGAAGTCTCTACCCAGTAACCATGGGACCTCACACCGTTTCCCAAGGCAAGGGACAACTGATTGAAGAACTGTCCCAAGTCTACATTCGGGGCATAAACAATTCATAACACTATATGCCGTCCATCCAACCTAGCACATACCTACCTCATCCATGACAAACGGCGTCCCAGGGCGTACCCAAATTAGTACCCCCCTAGCAAACAGGGAATAATCTGTGGCATATATTTTACCCCGAAAAGACTAGCTTAGTTGTGTTGGGAGACTCAGTGGGTACGTTTGTCGGCAAACCAGTTGGTTTGATTATGAAGCCCTCACCCACCAACCTAGTTGGTGGCATGCTTCATCATCGGGCCCACCACAGTGACACCGAATGTGTCCCGGGTGTGCTTCGACTCCAGATTACTGAGGAGCTGGTATACTTGCTGAGTGTGCTGTGTTGTGGGTGTGAAGGTGAATTAAAAGCTATGCAGTGGGTCCCAGTTCCCGAGGGTATATGGATAACTTTAATGTCTGGGCCCCTGCTAGCAGATAAAAAGGCAAACGGACGCTGTGGAGTGAGTTATGGGTTCCCACGTCCTGTGTGGTCTACATGTTTCAGCCAGGCCTTTTGTTTACATCTGGCTTTCCTCAGGACCAATGAGTATGTGTGGTGAAAAATAAACTATATTAAGTGGTTAGTGTTGTTTTATAAAAGTGTCGCACGTGCTAAGGTGCTATACGTGTTAGAGGGGGATTCCCTCTGCTTTAACTTGCTGTTTGCTGTTAAAGCTTCCTGGGTCACCTGGCAGGGGGAGAAGACCGGAATTGCCGATCTGCGTGCTCCTGAGACCTATCGTCCTGCTGCGGTGACCCGTTTGCCTTTTTCTCTGCTCTAATTGACAAAGGTGGGTGCCGAAACGCGTCTTGAGAGAGTTTAAATAAAAATATTTGAATTGTACCCCGTGAGTGCTGAGTGCTTTGTGCACAGGTGCTGAGTCTTGGACTGGCGAGGTACCGTCTCCCGCCGTAACAGCACCCGGTCGCGAGTGAAGGGAAGCAGACGGGTAGCGAGCTTGATATATATATATATATATATATATATATATATATATATTACCTACTGGCGGTCGCCAGTAGGTAGTTATAGTTAGGACCTAGTTTCCATAGGAAATCGGCAACATTCTATTTGGATTAACTTTGGCCCCGGTGGACGAATCGTTGCGAATTTCTCAAAGAAGATGGCTCGGTCCGCTGCGCTCCTTCTGTGAAAGTTTTGGGGGGATTCGTCAAGTGGGGGCTGAGATAAAAGGGGGTCCCAAAACGTGTTTTTCCCATGGTATTTTCCATAGGACGTTTAGACACGGCTACAGCTCGAACGGCTGAATGGATTTATAAGAAATTTGGTAGAAAGGTAGAGTGTGGGTCGCAGATCATGCTTTTGTTTAAATGGTGTAAATCCGTTCAGTAGTTGCTGAGAAAATTAAAGTTGAAATCAGTTATATATCTGTAAGCGCGCACAGGTGAGCGCACCTATGCGGGTGTGCGCGAGCGGCATTGTGATTTGCTGTTTAACGTCTGTCAACATTCGATTCGGAGGAAATCAGGAAGTGTTGTCCGCCATTTTGTTAGTGCGAGTGAATATATATTACAGAACAAAGGGTTAGAACATGGAAAGGGGAGAAGGTAGAGATTGTCTGGCCGGGTAGGTTTTCTCAGGGGGTGCAGTATGGACCCTGAACACGAAAAGAACATTTTTTTTTGTTAAAAAAGTTGCGGGGTGCGCGCCCTCGGTCGCGTACCCCTATTTACAAGACTGTGAAAAACTATAGTGGAGAGAGTGCAAAGGGAGCAGGGTGGAGACTGTTTGATTTTGTAGGTTTCTTGAGCGGTTTATTAAGGATGCCGAAAGTCTAAAAGTAGCTTTTTTTGCAAAAAAGTTACGTGGTGCGCGCACCCGGTCGCGCACGGCGAACAAAAAACATAGAGAAAGATGGAGATAAATTACAAGTTTGAGTGTTTAGATCTAAGGTGGCTCTTAAAAGAGCCCTTGTGTTAATTGAGTTTTTTCTGCACTTATAAGTAAGTTCCGATGCAGAGTCTCATGTTACAGAGGAAAATTCTATTTCCCTCATCCGTGAAATGAACACCATCTCTCCGATAGATGCCTTCCATGTTGAAACGCAGGTTGTTGTTGTATATAGAACCCATGTTATATTCTCTGAGGAAAGCAGAAACAGATTTATTTACATGTTTCCTTGCTTTCTCAATTTGTGGACAACATTGATTGGACCAATTCCATTTTTGTCTTTGGCATATATTTGAATACACCAAGACAGTTCGAGGAAAAAGTGACATCAATTGACGAAAGGTGTCTTTTAGAAGCATTTCCAGACCTACCCCTGATAATGTGCCTAGATCATTCCCACCACAGTGCACAATTATCAGGTTAGGTTCAGGGAGATGCATAAAAGTTTTCACCATGGTATCAATTGGTTACATCTTAATCCTCTTTGGCCAATCCACGTAATTTGCACATTTGGTAAGTCAAGGTTAGAAATTCGTCTGTTTACAGCATATTTTTCACTCCAGTGAATATAACTGTGTCCCACAAGCCAAACCTTCATTTTCAAGGCAGATGCAGTAGTACTCCGATGGGTTCTTGAAGTGGAATGCCAAGTAGATGGTGAAAGTCACTATAAAAAGTGTATGAGGTGTCGTGTTGATGAAAAACTGAAAAGGATTGGTTGATTGTTATATCTCAAGATTGAAGACTACGTTGTATGTTACTGTTTTTTTAAAACAAAATGTTCTATTGGTTGTGGAAAAAAAAGAAATGTAAAAAAACAGTGGATAGGCAGGTGTGTTTGCAGGGAATTGCGCCTTATTGCTTTGATTTAGAACGTTGAGATATGAACTTTTGACCTGTGCCTTCAGCCAGGTGCAGAATGAGCTGTTACCATGGTAACAGCCAGAGAAGGCAGAGGGTGAAGGGTGACCTTTATGTGACTTTGAAAATATTGAAAGGATAACCAACTGAAATGTTAATTTGATTATGAAATTGTGCGGGAACAAATATGATTGGTTGGAGAGACATATATGAGTCTGTATTGACAGGAAATCTATGCCATTATTCTTTGGTTGCAGTGATAGAAGTATTATTGAGAGCTCCGTCAAACGGCTATCGTTTTGCTACTATCATTGTTCTACATCTTATAAAGCATTGGTAAAGGTGAGTGTATAACTTGTTTGTTTTATGATGTACCGTTAAATGTGGTTTGATCACTATATTTGATTATTTGACTTACAGTGTCTAAGCAACCACATTTTTGAATTTGTTACGGTTTTATATGTTTTCAACTACTGTTTTTTTTAAATTTGATTAAGGTTAGTGGACTTCAGTCATGTTTTTATGCTATCCACTACTGGTAGGTCTATGAATTAAATGTCAGTTAGAGACGGATCTGCAACGAAATTTGGGTGCGGATCTGTGTGTATCTGGGATGTATGTTATCTTGGGCTTCCACAGCAGACGTGAGTGAGGGGTGGAGGGGGTGAAGTTGTGTCCAGTTAATAGGGGTTGTGCGCCGTTTTTTCACTTTCTTTGAAGTGTGAATTATAGTTTTGAATGTATTTGTGGTATACTGAATAAACGGAATATAAAATGTAATAAAATAGACAGAAATTAATTGAGATTTGGGAGCGTTTGTACATAATTTGTAAAGTTGGTTACAGATCAAAAAAAAGGAATTAGCAGAGACACAGATAATGCAGGTAGAGAGAGAAATGGTAGATTATATGTGATATCGTCGACAAAAAGTGGGAATGCTTTAGGTATTTTAAACTTTAAGTTTGAGGAAAAATTACAGTGTGGTTTGTGGCCGAGGGATGCACTGGTGGGGGTGGGGTGAGAAGCAGAGGTGTCCCAGTACAATCAAATGAAAAATTGTGACCATGAGGTTGTACACAGGTTCGTGGAGTATATGCCTTCATAAATTGATGTAGAAGACCGAATATATATAGAAGTTTCTGTGTTCCGCCGTTTGACTGTATTTTCATCTTACTCCTGCTTTCCGTATCAGTTGCTTTGTGTTATCTTAGTGTGTGTATGTGTGTATGTGTGTGTGTGTGCGTTCAGTCTGGGCTGAGGAAGTTTGTTCTGCAGGCAGACACAGATAGTCGCATCAAAGTACTTGGCAGGTTTTAAAAATATTATTTATATAATTGAGATGGTTTTTGGAAGCGTTAGTCAGTGTATGTCGAGTTTTAGAATTACTGCTCGGTGGGCACCACAGAGCTGAGGGTTTGTTGTGTTTCACTTCTTAGTCCCTTTGGTTTTTCACTTTGTTGTCTGATGGCTGGCAAAGACGTGTTTGTTATAGTGGAGATGAAAGGGTGATAAGTACTGAAATACGAGATAGCGTGTGCTCTGTGGAAACGGGGGAGCAGTGATTAACAGTCTGAGTGAACCACAACTGCGGCGGTGCTTCGTTACAGTAATAAATTATTTTTTTGCCAGAGGTACGATTGATGCTATGGTTCATAACTCGCAAAGAAAGGCTTGACTGACCGTCGCAGGCCAGCGGGTTGAACTATGAATAATTCAGGTTGACAAAAGAAAACATGAATTGAGTACAGCTGAGATTACGTCAAACACATGAATACAGTTTTAGTATACATTATTTCAGTTGTGAATATGGGTTAAAAGAGGGAACGTATATATTTGAAATATTTATTCACTGATGCAGTGCTTTAAAGCAAAGTTTTTTATCTAATACAAGTAAAGATATTATGAAGAAAGTAGTGGGCATAGTTACTAGTCCATACAACAGAAATGATGGAAATGTAGTATGAAGCAAAATGAATAACGTTTAAAAAACATATTGTACAGCCCCGCAATCAAATATATTAAATTATATTGCATGCAAGAAGGTGTCTTTTGATTTTAAGTTCAGTAATCATATATGAAAATGCTAGTGGTTAAACATCACCTCATTAACAATTAGTTTTCTGCATACGAAGCACTAACAAGCTTGTTGTATGGTATTGTGAAAGGAAATGAAAAACACGCCAAAAGCGAGAACTTGGCTGGAGGTGCATGTATGTTATCTGCCGGTACGTTTGAAAATTAGTACTCAGAACAACTACTGTATTGAGATAATTTTTTGAAAGGTTTCAGTACTCGATGTAACATACTGGTTGATAAACATGGGTAATATCAGTGTAATCATATACTTTTCAGTTATGAATCAAAAATCTTTCAATAGGCATAAAACAAAAACAGCACATATGTGTGTAAGGCGGAAATTGGAGTAGAAAGGGAAAATGGTGATAAACGATATAAAAAGTCATTGTAACTATACACATTTATCAGGGCACATTTAACCATATTTTACGCAGCCTTGCTTCGAGAATATTTCAAATTAGATAAGATAACATAAGCTAGTGATTTGCTGAAATTAAAGCATCATGAAATGTTTTGAACAAAATCGAGTAGGTGTGGAAAAAAAATTAACTCCACATAAAATAAAAAAATCTCAGCAGCAGGAAATTGCAATGTCCAATGTTAGTAAAGCCAATAGGTCTGTTTAAATAAAACATAAAAATAAAAAAATAATAAGAAAAAAAGGAAGGGAAAAAACAGTCAAGATATCAATGGCTTGCATAACAGTCATCCTTCCATTGAATAGGCAAAGTAAGTGGCAACCGCTTCTAAAAGAAAGTCATTGTTATCGTCCGAAAACAAGTCAGCCATCCAATTGAAAAGAGGAAATGAACATACATGTTCTTTAATTACCGGAGCCTCTAGCACCATCAGAAGACAACTCGGTGAATTTTCAATGTAGCTGTGTGCCAAGAAATCTTGCGCCGCTGCGAATATATTCCAATGACCCAGAACTCCATGTATCGCTGCAAAGGCCATAATCCCTCCCTCGGAACAAAGCTGTTCATGATCAAGTAATGGATTCATGAGATGATTGTAATTCACTTCAGGAGGTACTGAGTTGCAGAGACATAAGTCCAGGGCCCACATGAAATCACAGCTCAGGCAATGAAATACAGGCTGCACACAGGTGAAATAGGAAAATCAAAATGATAATCCATATGATGCACTCAAAGTCGCGAGTGGTAGGATGCCATAGTACTCAAGCATCTTGTGGCGAAACAGTTCTAAGTGCTCCAGTTTGTTTTGTAATAAAGAAAATAGGAATACAAAAGTAACAGCTGCTGGTAGTAGATGAGGAAGTTCAGAAACATAGATCAGAGAGTATTGAGTGAAGAGTAGCAGAATGCCTTTAAATAATTTGGTGCAAAAAAATCACCAAACCATTGGTTAGTAGTTGCAAAAAAAATAGCCCAGCTGGGAAGTGGAGGAGCGTTAAAGATTATGAGAGTCACCTCAAAAAATTGTAAAGGAAGGTCACTATTTAATAAGGTATGCAGTTCTCTGCGAGTGTTAGCTAAGTGAATGAGATTTGTTTGTGAACAGATGCTCGGGTAGCTTGATTTTGTGACAATAAGGCTGTTGTTCAAGTCTGGGGATGGAACTTTCAGTTCAAGGCCGGATTTTGCGGCCAGACGGAAACATCAAGGTTCTCATGCGGGGGTGGATAAACTACATTTTTACAGAGAGATATATGCAGAGTGACTATTATAGAGTAAGGCTTGTCGTTTAAAAACTCAAAGTAGTTCACATTGCTTGAAAATAAATAATCACTGCTGAGTATTAAGGTAAAATTCGGCATTATAGGAGGTACCGGTGTACCTTTGAAAACACATGCAACATTACAGCGCTTCCTGTTAAATAAGTCATGCAATTGGTAGTGCCTGGATGTGATCAATTATGTGCGGTATTGATATTTTTGACACTGCGTACTTATGAGTAGTGGAGAAGTGACGCAATGAGATGATGTTAGGTGAGTGTAGTGTAGTAACGGAACGGAAAACCTTTAAAGAGAGTTACATTTAGTGTGGAACACTTTTTAATTTTTAAGAAACTTAGGTATGAGAATATTGTAGTGTCAGCGGGACTGTAAGTTGAAGTTTGATAAACATTATTGAGAGGAGTAAATTAAGGTTTATTTAACTTGTGCAGCTATTAATCTGTGTGAAAGGCAATAGTCCACAGTCTTGTAAATAGGGGTGCGCGATCGAGTGCGCGCACCCCCCAACTTTTTTCAGAAAAAAAATGGTCTTTTCGCGTTGAGGGTCTATACTGCACCCCCTGAGGAAACCTATGCGGTTAGATAATCTGTACCTACTCCCCTTTCCATGTTCTAACCCTTTGTTCAGTAGAATATATTCACTCGCACTAACAAAATGGCGGTCAACACTTCCTGATTTCCTCCGATTCGAATGTTGACAGACGTTAAATAGCAAATGACAATTCCTCAAACTGTAAATTTTTGCAATTTTGAAAAATAGGCAAAATTATAAAACTTAAAGACCTGAAACTATGTTCAAGTCTCCTCTCCGTTTGCACCATTAAATTTTATTTACAAACCACGTAGTCGTCAGTCTTGTAAATAGGGGTGCGCGATCGAGTGCGCGCACCCTGTAACTTTTTTCAAAGAAAAAAAATGTTGTTTTCGCGTTCAGGGTGTATACTGCACCTCCTGAGAAAAACTACCCGGTTAGATAATCTGTATCTTCTCCCCTTCCCATGTTCTAACCCTTTTTTCTGTAGAATATATTCACTCGCACTAACAAAATGGCGGTCAACACTTCCTCATTTACTCCGATTCGAATGTTGGTAGACGTTAAGCAGCAAATCACAATTCCGAAACTGTAAATTTTTGCAATTTTGAAAAAAAGGCAAAATTACAAAAGTTAAAGTCCTGAAACTATCTTCATGTCTCCTCTCCCTTTGCACCATTAAATTTTATTTACGAACCACGTTTGCTTTTCATCATACACGATTGTTTCTCGGTTTTCCACATTCAATGCGTAGACACTTTTGCCTTTTCAGTCACTTATGCTGCTGTGCGTGAGCGGCATTGTGATTTGCTGATTAACGTCTGTAAAGATTCGATTCGGAGGAAATCAGGAAGTGTTGAGCGCCATTTTGTTAAAAAATACCCTGCACATAATGTACATGTATTTAGGAAACAAATATACTAAGTAAGGTTGTGTAGCAGTGCATATCATAAATATTGCATGTAGTATCCTGGCAATGTGTGGTAGATTATACTGTAAATGATGATTGATTTTAAAAAATTGTGGGTGAAAAATTTGGTAATTAAATGTGTTTCACAAAGAAATATTAAACTTAGGCTTTAGGATATATATTGGATAAAAAATTAGGGAATGTATCTGTTAGGCATGAAATTTGGCAGAATGGGTGTATGTTGTCTAATAAATATGTCTGTAATATGTTAACTAAAATTTAGTTGTTTATTTTTTTTAAGAGTGTTTGGTGCTGAAAAGCAACAACCTGAAGTGAACGTGAGAGTATACAACGACCAAATTCTTTTTTACAGGTGAGTTGAAATTTTTTAAATGACAATTTATTTTTGTGCAGATTACCATAATAGGCAAGATTTTTAAGAATATTGGCACTGCTTCTCTTTTGCAGGAGGATTTTAATTTCTATTTTAAACATGTCTGTACCTGCTTGCAGTACATATGTATTTTGAAATACGGTTCCATTGTTTGTTGGTAGTATCTTTTTATGGGCCGGGTTCATGTGTTATTTTCTATGTAGTTTGGGTTCATCTATTCTTTGATTGTAAGAGTTTGCTGTTTACGTGGATTAATTTTTGCTAAGTCATTATTATCTCTCTAACTTATGCTGTATCATTTTTGTACAGTCATTTTTCTTGATTTATAGAGGTCTATTATGATATGGCTGTTGGCGTGATGGCCATTTCTGATGCATTTCTGTGACTATACTATCTATTTGCACTGTATTATATGCATTTGCACAGGTGTATTATGATGTGGTCAGTCGGAGGCTATGGAGGGACTTACGGTGGGGCAGGGAGGGAGGGAGGGGGAGGTGTAGGGTGGAGAGATCTAAAATCTGGGATATAGATAATTGCAGGTAAGTTACAATTCAATTAATAAAACTAATTTTGTAGTGTACACAGCATCATATTTTGCAATGCAGTGCGCACTACAAAATTCATTTCAATAATTAAATTATGTATTTACTAGAAATTATCTATATCCAGGTTTTTCGGTCCCTCCACCCTACACCTCCTCCTCCTTGTCTCCCTGCCCCAACATAATTCCCTCCACGAGTCGCGGATGAATGTGGTTTCATATGGTTATGATGAAATGTTTTACATTAGATGAAATTTACATGTTGAGTATGCTGTTTAAAGGTAAAAGCAACAGCCTTTGTGGGAAGTAGCAATCTGTTTAGTGAATGTTTTAATTGGTATATTGTGAGTCACTCCTTCAGTTTGCATACAGTTTGAATCATAGTTTGTAGTGGTGAACTCTGAAAATAGATCCCTACAAATAAATTAGAAAGTGTATAAATAGTTGTACAGCACACAAATCCTGAAAACAAATTTCACACTGAAATGTGTTTTAAAAGGAATAGTGTTAATGGTAGGATCAAAGTGTCAGTTTCTTTGTAAAATAAAGAGGAAGGTTCTATCTTAATCTATGTAGTTAATGTCTTAAAAAGTTTGAAAATGTATATAGTTTAAAGATTAGTAACGGTAATTTTTGGTCATCTAATCATAAGAAAGATATAATTTAGTCTTTATATTTTCTTAAAAGGACACAGAAGATAGAAAGGAAGTAGTGAAATGGAACAATCTTCAGAAAATATAAATGTCCATTTTGAAATGGCAACTGAACTTATTGAAGAATTATTACAAGAAATATTTGAAGACGAAAATGGAACAGAAAATGAGGACTTTTGGGACTGCAGTTTTGATAGTTCATACTTAGAAATGGTGGAAGGGGAAGAAGAAGAGAATTTGCAAGAAGAAAATAATATTAATGAAGTATCTGATGGAATGATGCTACATGTGCTTCTGGAATATGAATTATTAAATCACTAAAATTATTTTTGTATAAAAAAAACTTGAAAACATGATTGTTGTACTATTCATTGGTATTCTCTTTTTTGAGAATGATAGTAAAAGTTTTGATGAGGTGTGTAACAGATTAAAGTAAAAAAAATTAAAAGCATTAGGAACACCTACAATGCTTGAAAATTAGTATAGTACTTATATGCCTGAAAAATTACATTCATAAAATACATGTATAATGATAACACAGGTATGGAGTGTCATAAATTTAGAAACAATATTCACTATAGGATTTCCTACTCTGACCAGAGACTGTTTCTTTGTCTTTATTGTACTTATAAAATGAAGCAGTGGTTATTATTTGTAATTTATATGGTAGTAGGGGTCTATAATATTTTTTAACTTTTTTCAAACAGATTGTCATTTATATCACAAACATCAATCACTATGCCGACCAGAAATGAAAAAAGAAAGCTGTATAAAAAGACATACCATTTGAAGAGGAAAGAAGCACAAGATTTATCTAATCAACAAAGGACGGATAAAAACAAGAGTGCTCCTGGTAAGAGCAGCAAGGATTTTTTGAAAAAATTGTGTCAAAGGAAAACTCAATTGGATAATGTTGAAAAGGAAAAACAGTTTTCAGAATCTACCAGGAGAAATGGAAGAAAAAAGAAAATTGTGTCTGAAATCAGTGGTGAGGAAAGTATGTACAGTAAAAGACGTACTAATCAGTTTGCGGAAATAAGGAAACATATGTTTCATAAGAGAGTAGTTTTGAATTTATTGAAAAAGGAAAAAGTTTCTAAAAGGAAATCTGCTTTTTATAAGAAGAAAAAATATATAGAGGAAGTTGTGGATGATGCGTGTGAGACAAAAAAAAATGTTTATTTTAGTGCCTAAAAGAATAAATACACTAAATAAGGCAATCAGAGTTTTAAAAGCTAAGAGTAAATGGAAGAGACACATAAATAGAAGTAATTTTTGTAAAATCTTTTCTGGTAAATGGATGCATACTTCAAATTCTGAGCCATTTTTTAATGAAGAGAGTTACTTTCAAAGTAACGACTTGTTGCATGCAGTTGACACCAGTGGTCGAGCGTATGAAGTGAAGGATGGCTGTCCTATTGAGAAAGAGAAAATTGAGGTCACAAATCCAGAAGGGGAAATAGGTGGAGAAGTTTTACAGGGACGTGTTCATGCTCCTGTTTATAGTTGGAATTGTAGCAGTATTTGCAGTGTACGACAGGATTCAATTGATTTCTTTCACAATTTCTTACGTAAGTACACTAAGGAAAGTCTAAAAAAAAAATTGTAATGTTGCAAGAATTAGATCGTTGCAGAGTGAGAGAAAAAACAGGTTTGCAAGGCCATTCTCTGGCTTGTCTTTCTAAAAAAATATGCCAGAGTGTTTTTCATCATTTCAGGATGTTAGCAGTGCATCATACCAAAATGAGAAAATTAGTTAGAAAGATGTATTATGTAAAAAGTCCAGCACTTAAACTTAAAGAGTTAAATAGTGCTCTTTTGCATGGATGTGCATTAGATGTGAAGAATATTTGTGCAGAAATTGAGGTAAGTTATTTTGCTCGAGATGAAGAGAATGTAGAAACTGATATAGGTATAGAAGGAAATGTGTTAGAAAATGTTGCACAGTTTAATACTGAAGAATTTGAACAGGAAATAACAAAGTTTAAGGTGATTGCAGGTGAAAAACCAAATTTAACTTGTGTGTGTTGTCGACGCATTCATTACAAAAGTCAAACTAGGTTAGTTGATTTATATTTAAAAAGTGAAGATGAAGATAATACTCAGTGGAGAGAGTTTGCGACTTATTTGCTGGTAGAAAACTATTTTGATTTGGGTTTTGAGCAACGTATTTGTAAATATTGTTATAATAAATTAAATGAAAATAGAATGCCTGCTAGAGCTGTATATAATAATCTTGAGTTGATAAATATTCCATCTGAACTGAAGGATTTAAATACTTATGAGACTATTCTGATTCAATGTGTACATCCTTTTCAGGCTATTGTTCGTATGGAGCCTAAGACTGGGAAATTGAATCCTACAGATTTACAAAGAGGATTAAAGGGTAGAGTTGTATATTTTCCACTTGATTTAAAAAAAAATATGGAGACAATTGGTATTGAAAATGTAGAAGAGGAACCTCTAGTTATTTTAGTTAATGGTGTACCTACAAAGAGTAAGAAAATCTGGCAAGATTTAGTGGATGTTAGGAAAGTGAAAAAGGCAACGTTGTATTTAGTCAAAAATAATAAATACTATAAAAATGTGTATGTAGAAGAAGAGGATGTAAGTGAAGAAGAGGATAATGATTTGTCTTTTGGACAAATTGAAAAAGTCGACTTGTCCAGAACGGAAGAAATTTATGAACATTAGTGTTCATCCACTGTATTCGAAAGAAGCAATGGGGAATGCTATTGAGTTATTTCAGATGAAAAAAGCAGAAGGAAGTCCTATTAGTGTATGGGAAAAAAGTTTGGAAGGTCGTTGTTTTCCACAGTTATTCCCAACAGGTGAAGGTGCGCGATATGATGATCGACCTATGCAGATTCCTGCATCTGAGTATCGGACAACAAGATTATATGCAGAAGATCCTAGATTTTGTCAATGTATTCCATATTTGTTTCATCTTCTGTTTGAGAGTGACTTATCTGGTCTTTCTTATGCAGTAAACCATATCTTAAAAAGTGGAGTGCATCTGCAAAATGTTTCAGCAAAGGAATTTATGGATAAAGTGCAAGAGAAAGATAGTGTTTTGGATTCTCACCTAATTAATTTAATGGCATGTCAGCGTGGTACTAATGAGTATTGGTACCGTCGTCATGGAGATTTAAAATGCATGCTAAGAAACTTGGGAACACCAACATGGTTTTTAACTCTATGCCTGGGAAGATTTACTTGATTTTCTTCGGGAGGCGAATGTAAATATTGAAAATATAAACTAAAAGACACCAGGAGAATTGTGTTCGTTGGATCCGGTTAATGTTTGCAGATATTTTAATCATAGGTTTGAAGCTATGATGTCTTTTATTACAAACAAGAAAAATCCTCCGCTTGGTGAAGTTCTGGATTTCTTCTGGAGAAAAGAGTATCAAGCAAGAGGTGCTCCTCATATTCACATGTTACTATGGATCAAGGATGCTCCCAAATTTGGAAAAGACTCCGATGACACTGTACTGTGTTTTATTGAACAATATGCCACTTGTGACATACCTAACAGTACAACTGATAAGGACTTAAGAGGAAAAGTGTTACGGTTTCAAAGACATCGTTGTGGAAAATATTGTCTGCGAAAATTCAAATCAAAGGATAAATTCTATACTAAATGTCGTTTTGGATTTGCACGACCGGTGCTTTCAAAAGGAAGAGTCAACAATTTAATGTCAACTTTGCGACATAATATCAGAAGAAGATCACCCAAAAGTACATACAATTTAAGAACTCTATTGCTGTGGCTCGATATGTAACGTCTTACATCACGAAATCTGAAAAGACGGAACTGAAGGAGATGTGGGAAGATATTTCTCATGAAAAGAGCCTAAGCAAGAAATTGTATACGTACAGTTTGAAGATGTTATCTCATCGAGAAATTGGCGCATATGAATGTTGTGATCGATTATCATCAGCAAATCTTTATGCGAAATCTCGAAGTATCCTGTGGGTGAGTTTAGGTCTTGCAGGAACACGAAGCCGTGCTTTGAAAACTGTGCAAGAAATTGAATATTTAGCACAGAAAGAACCAGACAGTACAGACATTCTGAAAACAAATATGTTGGATACATACTATCCAAATAGAAGTACTCTGCTTGAAAACATTTGTCTGTATGAAGTACTTGAAAAATACACTTTTAAAAGGAATATTAGAGAGAATGTTGAAAAAGGTATATACGCTGTGATTGGACAGGAAGGATGTCTGGTGAAACAAAGAAAAGGACACCTGATTAATCACCGAAAACTGAGTTGTGAAAATCCAGACAAAAGAGAATTTTACTATTTAGCTCTTTTGCAACTCTTTAAACCATGGCGTACTGAAGAGGAACTACTTGGAGACTTCGTTAGTTATGAAGATTCCTTTAACGCATCAAAAAGTAGTATAGAATGTCCTGTTTTAGTAATTATCTCAAAATGTTGAATGACGAAATAGAGCAAGAAGCAACAATTGTAGCGGAGATTGCTAGAGAAAGTTCACAAGACACTCAAAGTTCTGCATCGTTGAGTCAGGATCCACTGGGAGAACCAATTATCCGAAATGAAGCAGCCACTGCCATGGATGAGGTAGAAAGAGCAATGCAGCAAGCTCAAGAGGATATCATAAACTTAGAAGAATTGGAGAAGGAATTTAATCTTGAGCAAAGACAGATATATGACGAAGTGACAGAGCACATTGAGCATGGTTTTCGTCATGACAAAAAAAAATGCTCATGTATGTCATTTGAACCTATTCGACTATATGTAAGTGGAGAAGCTGGAACAGGGAAAAGTTTTCTTATAAAAGGAATTACTACATATCTACAGCAAAGAACTCAGTCACCGCTGTCTTGTGTTGTTACTGCTCCAACTGGATTGGCAGCACATAATATTAAAGGTATTACTTTACATCGCTTACTGATGCTGCCTGTTGAACATGAAAATAAATTACAATATCACAAGCTATCTGGAGACGCTTGTTATGAAGTTTCTAGAGTTCTTAAAGAAATGAAACTTCTCATTATTGATGAGGTAAGCATGGTATCCAATTTAATGCTTGCTTTTGTACATTTAAGAATGCAGCAGATACTTAAAACTGACTATGATGTCTTATTTGGAGGGAACCATGTCATAGTTTTTTGGAGATCTACTGCAACTAACTCCTGTGAAAGGACAATCTGTATTTGAAACTGTTACACATGAAGACACCAGAAAGTGTCTTGGCAGTATTGGAAATGTTAATATATGGTCACATTTCAAATATACTGAACTGATTCAAAATATGCGACAGGGAAAGGATACTAAATATGGAAATATTCTTCAAGCTATAAGGATTGGAAAACTAACTGAAGATGCGAAAGAAACTCTACGAACTCGATTACTTTGTAAGTTGTTTCCCAATGAAGATAATGTACCTGAGAAAATATATAGTAAAGTGGTAAAAGATAAGTCAGTCATATGCTTGATGCCAACTCTAAAAGAATGCTCAGTTTTCAATGAGAAAATGTTGAAGTTGGAAAATCAAGAAATTAAGAAACTGGAAGCTAAAGATAAAATAGAGCATGAAGGAAGTACTATTGTTTTGTCTGAAAAATTAAAGTTAAAATTGGATACTCCTCAGAAATCTATATCTAAAACTGCTGGCTTAGAGAAGAATCTGTATGTATGTTTAAATTGTCGGATTATTTTACGGAAAAATTAACTTGTAGAAAGTGGTTTGGTGAATGGAGCAATGGGTAATATTGTTGGTTTTGTAAATTACCCAAATAGAGATGAGATTGAATTTTTACGAATAAAATTTGATGGAATTGAGGAAGTTCAACAATTCAGTCGCTGTTCAAGTTGTTTTAAACTTGTGAAAGACTTGTATGTCCGTCGGAAACAATTTCCAATTTGTTTGGCATATGCAGTGACTATTCACAAATCTCAAGTTTTAAGTGTAGCTTGTGCTTTGGTAAATATTGGAAATAGTGTATTCAAAGAGGGTATGGGATATGTTGCTTTATCACGAGTTAGAACTTTATCTGGACTTTATCTAATTGATTTTGATGAGACAAAGATTAGTGCAGATTTAAAATGTGTGAAGGAGTATATTAGGTTAAGAAGAGAATATGCTCCAAGTTTACCTCAATATCCTTTAATTAAAAAGAGTATAGTTGGTTAGAAAAGGATAAATGAGGAACAATGTACTGAAGTAGTAGAGAAACGAAGAAAAAAAGATGAGACTGTCATTGGTAGGAGTAAGAAAAAGGTTAGTACTACAGAGATTGTTAGATTTAAATTTGAAAATAGGTCTGGTGTCAACTGCTATGCAAATGTAGTGGTTAATGTGGCTTTTTTTCTAAAAAGTTTACAGCAACAGATTAGAGAAAATCAGGAGCAAACATTTTGTTGTTCTTTAAATTCTGTGTTTGAAAAATGTACCAGTGGTAATAGTGAAGTAGCAAGTGTTTCAGAAGTAAGGAATGTTTTAGACATATGTGCAGGAGTAAATCAATTTTCTCAGAATATTCAGCAGGATTGTCAGGAATTTATTATGTATATGCTTACAGTTTTGGAAGAAGAAGGTGTAGGTATTGATAGTCTTTTTGGGCTATCTTATAAATGAGAACATATTTGCAATATTTGCTCATTTACAAGTAGTACTGAGATACACACAGAAAGATTTATATATTTAACATTACCAGATTGTGAAACAGTGTCCTTTAATAAACTAGTTAAAGATGCGTATCAGAACATGGTCTGCTCTCAATGTAACTCAGAAATGTTATCAACCTTATTTATCCACAGATATGGACACTATGTAATTTTAATGCTTCAACGATGCAGAGCTGATGGAAGTAAATTGTCAACTTCAATTAAAATTTTTATGGCTTCTCAAATATCTATTTCTAGAAGAACATTTGTAACTGTAGCAATTATTTTTCATGAAGGGCCATCAATATCATCAGGACATTACATAGCTTATTTGAAGTGTCCAACTGGTTGGATGCTCTGCAATGATAGTCAATTAAGTTTTAAGAAACGTTTGCCTTCTGAGTTACGAAATTCTTATCTGATATTTTTGGAACCAAAATTTCAGTGAAATTACTTGGTCTAGTCAGAGTAATACTGTAAAGATATGAAACTGTGTTGTTTAGAAATATCATGTGATTGAGGGTGTTCAAATCTAGAAATGAAACTTTTATGTGGCAAAGTGATAGTATCAGGTAAGGTTTCCTTAATGTTTATGGTACAGGACATGTTGGAATTAACTCATACTATTTGGCCATGCGGAAAACAATGAGATATCAAAATGTGGAATTGAGATAAATGTTTTTAGAACATACTTACTCTGAAGTTTGTTGAGAGGTATTAAAAAAAGGAATTAACTCATACTATTTGGCCACGCGGAAAAGTATGAGATATCTAAATGTGGACTTGAGATAAATGTTTCTAGAACATACTTACTCGCAAGTTTGTTGACAGTTACTCAAAAAATAACGAATTAACTCATAGTATTTGGCCACGCGGAAAAAAATGAGATATCAAAATGTTGACTTGAGATAAATGTTTTAAGAACATAGTTGCACGGTTATTTGTTGAGAGGAAATTAAAAGTTACTGGTATACTTTAATTAGTTTGTAATTGTGGAGTATGTGGTGTGCTTACTCAAGAAATTGCGAATTAGAGAAAAACAATTAAGACATGTTTTTTTCTAGGTATTTATAGTATGTATAGAGATCTTGTACGGGTTTTTGAAACACAATCATTTTGATTGTGGTTTTTTTTCCCCGCTGTTACATGATGATTAGTATTGAAATCACTGTTTATAGTGAAAATCAATTTATCTGAGGACAGCAAAAATAAACCATTTAATATGTTGTCTAAGTTATTTTGTTACATTGGATTTAGAAATATGTATTATAACAGATTTCTTTATTGTCTTCCACAGATATTACATTTTTAAGGTAAGTACAACTAATCATATCTGAGAGTGTCGTGTACCTCTCTCTTATCCTTATTTCTTTTATCCTCTTCCTTTGTTAGTGGTGTTTAGACATGTTTATTCCCTTTAACTCATGCACATTTTGCATTTTTAAATTTTCCATGCTGTTTCTCTTACATCTCTTCTGTTAATATTCTATTCAGTCTATCTAACTCTTCAGTTTGTTACTTACGTTGTTTTATACTGAGTCACCTTTATTGACCCTTTATCACCTTTGTTTCCTGAATATTAATTTCTTTGTTTTACTGTTCCTTCCAATTTGTTCCCTTACTCTGCTTCCATTAATTATGCTCAATTTCCAAACTTAAATCTATAGTTTAGTTCTCTCATCCTACTTCATTTCTCTTTATCTGTCTCTCTTACACTCCATATCTGTTTCTATTCCATTCATCTTCTGTTACTCATTCTTTTTCACTCTGTTTCTCTTAGTGTTGTTCCTTTATTTTATCTATCTCTTTAAGACATTTCAGTGTTCTTAGTCTGTTTATTTTACAGACTGTTTGTTTCGTGTATTATCACTGATTATACTCTCATTTTGTCTCTCACTTTACTTTTCTTTAGACAGTCATTCTTTGAGTGCTATTATTTCTTTCAAATAATTCTGTCTCGGTCTTTTTCTGTCCCTCAGTCTTCTTTTCTTTCACTTTCTGTTTCAATCACTTCTACTTTGTTTTGTTTCATTAAATGACACTATAACCTTATTTTTACTTTTTTTCAACAGATACCATGTTTTTTTTAAAGATTTTAAGTTTTTCTTTATAACTATTTCTTAGGTAAGTATAAAAAATAAAAATACTTTTTCATCACTGTGTCATTTTTTTGAGTATCCTGGTCATACCAGTGTTGTGTTTTATGTGAGCACTTTCATGGAGGATTGGCTGTACGGTCACAAGGAGTCTCTTAAAAATTAATTTAAGAAATCAGCAACATTTCAGTGAGTCAGTTCACTAATGCGGATGTGTCAAAACATTGCAGGTAAATGATATGTGTTAAAGAACTTTGGAGCATATTATCAAGGGAGTTTTATTCTGCTTTTTTGGCTTTAAAAGCCAAGAAAGCGGAGATAAAATTATCTCTCTAGTATGTAGGTGATACTAACACCAGTTAGCGACATCTAATAACAGATAATGCGTATCTTGTGATTCGCTTTGTTTGTGTGTGAAATGTATTATTGTTGACATGCAAAGTTAGTATTGCAAGATGTTAGTGACTGGAAACAGTTCCTAACATTGCTATCTCCTTTTACCCACTTTTGAAGATATTTGTGCTATGGTCGAAAATGTCCAAAATCTAATAGCTGCCCCTGAGCAGTTCTTAGTTATGTCATGTAATGGTAGGTAGATGACATGACTAAGGCCAATAGCTCGGTAATGGATGAATATTGCTGACTTCACAACAATATTTATGTATTTGGACCGATTTTTATCACTTAGGACAGTGGTTCGTAAACAATGTTCACCTGTGGATTCCTTGACTTACTCAGCAGTTTACAGTGGTTCCTCATCATTTTATTTAACGGTTGGTAGGTGGTATGTACGTTCTGTTACCTTTCTTAAAGTAATTGGGACACATTCTTTCACTCATCCAATCATCCGTTCACTGATCCAGCCATCCGCTCTCTTAACCAGCCACCCTTTTACTTCACTGATGTATCCATGCTTTTGTCCATCTACCCCCTTTGACTTACTAATTAATCTTTATAATCACCCTTTCAGTTATCCATTCTTTTACTTTTTCACTTATCATTTTATCTATCCACGCATTTACTTGCCCATCATCTACCCGTTCACTTTTTTATCTATCTATCCTTTCACACATCCATCCACTAAATCACTGATGCATCAGGTGCTCTTTTACTCATGCATCCATCCTTTAACATATCTATCCATTCTTCTAGCCATTTATGCAACCTTCCAGCCATACATCCATCTATTTATCTTTTCTCTCATCTATACTTACAGTCATTCATTTATGCATCCATGTTTTCTTTGATTATGTAACTATTCGCTTTTCATTCATCCATTCATTCTTTCAGTAATCGATCCAGCCATTTAGAGATTCCAAATGTATTTACTCACTCAGCTTTGTACTTTATGACCTGAGTCTTTCTCTGCAGAGTTGTAGGGAGAAGAGGCCTGTGAAGAACAAACTACAGCAAGGGGTGGGGTGCGGTGGATGAGAGTTTACAATGCCTCCGTACATAGGGAGACTGAAAAGGTAGAAGTTATCAGTTATACATGATGTCCAGTAACAGGATGTGAGGTTACTGTAAAATGGTGTTGTTTCCATGGCTTTATGCACTGTTAAAAAAAAATGGAGGGATCTTTTCAAAGGATGTGTTGGATGTAATTCCGAGGGCACTTTAAGACACCTAAGCTACAAATATGCGTCTAGCACAGTGTTGTGCTCGACTGGTGTTATGTTGTATGTCTGATTGCATGCAGATATGTAGAATAGCAACTATCTTTACACAAAGAACAAGCAAAGACTATTGGTTTTGACAATGGGTGCTAGTTCCTTTAAGTACAAAAGCAGTAACCATGGCATTGTTGAATATATTAATGAAAATACTGCTGTTTAAAAATCATGAGAGAATGAAAGAACGTTAATCTGTTTTTTTAATTTTCTTTCGTAGCCTTCTTTAAAGGAAGTGTTTTCTAATATGGCATGCTGGTGGTTTTATTTTTTTTATCTAAGATAATGCCTTCTGTTCGTTGAGGCAGGAAGAGCGCTATCTGCTTTAAAAAACCTTGACTGCCATATTCTCATTCAGTAAGTGCCAATAAGTTCCATAGAGAATTTCAGTGTGCGGGAGGCGTGCTCCTGTAGCAGTGAAATCCAAGGCCGTTCGAGCAGGGGCTGTCAGCCTTCTCACAGGGGAGGAGCGCGCAGCTCTCTGAGATGGATATAGTTACACATAACAGGGTAGTGACATCTGTGGAATTTATGGAAGGTTGGTCACCCTAGTGTGCGTTGTGTCCTTGGCCCTTCATTACGGCGGACTGGGGAGCTCGGTGCACAGTTTGGGAATCACAAGTTTTCGAAGTATCGCCAGAGTTTTCCGCAGTGTAACTACGTCATTATTAATTTAAATATATATGTGATAGTACCCCTGTAACAGGCAGCGGCAGTTAACATTACCGCGTGAAAACAAGCGTTGTTTTTATGCACTAATGTGTGCTTTGTAATTAGGAGAGGGGGTTGATTTAGTTTTATTTTCCACACCCCTATGTTAACGCTGCCAAATGCTTCATCAAAGCAGGCTGTGGCACTCGTACGATAAAGAAGTTTATTTAAACTGTTTTTCTAACAATAGTCGTGTTTGTGATAGTATTTTTGTCTCCAAACACATTTTGCTTGTGGTTTAACGTACGCCTCCTATGCATGTCATTAACTGTTTGTGTGGCACACATGCAAAGTGCTCTTACCACAGGCGGTGTTATGACGTTGTCACAAAGGTGTTCAGGAACATTTACAAGGATACGGAAGACATTATCGCCGCCTTTAACGGCAGGAAGTTGCCGATATAGGGGCAAAAACGGTGTTCATAATATGCTTTATAAATTGCAGTCGAACGTAATGTTAGATATAAAGACATATAACATACGTTTCGATTGGAATTTGTAGAACATAGGGGCATATTATCAAGGACGGTCGATACATTTTCGCTGCTTTTATCGACAAGAAATTGCCGATAATGCGGCGTTAATGGGCTTGATAATATGCCCTATGGAAATCCTATCGAAGCCCATGTGAGATGTGAAAACATCTAACATGGGCTTCGACAGGAATTCCATACAGTATATTATCAAGTCCATTATCGCCGCTTTATCGGCAGTTTCCTGCCGATAAAAGCGGCGATGTTGTATCGCCCGTCCTTGATAATATGGCCCATATTATGAAGGCGATTATCGTTGCTTTTAGAGCAGCGTTCTGCCGATAAAAGCGACGATAAATTATAACGTCTTCTTCATAAAATGCCCCAAGTATTGCCGCATTCTTTAATAATTGTTCTGAAAATGTGGCGATTCTTTAGCTTATGAATAGAGCTCTTTTTGGTACAATGAGGTAGTTCTGAAAAGATCTTTTTGTTTTTTTGAGTTTTGTTTTTTTTTTACTTTTTTTTATTTTTGGAGACGTTTTTTATTCTTTATAATTTGTTAAACTGGAGCCGAATTTTTGAACTGTAAAACAGGAACATAAGAAGTTGTTAAAAAATTAGTTACATTCGAATCTTTCATGGTCATTAATTCTTCTTTCGACAAGAGTGAGGCTCTGCTCCCCGTACACAATCATTCCTTCACACTTGTTGCATTTCATATGCACTTTTGACAAAAATGGTTTCAACTCCAACTGTGCAGTAGATGGAGATACAGGTCCTCTTCTCAATGAAGTACTGGCCACAGCTGGTGGTAGTTCTGTTGCCAGAGCTCTTGTCGCTGCCTGTGCATATTGCACAGGATGGACTTGGCTCACATGTCTCTTCATGGTATGAATCGAAAAGGAATACTTTTTGGAAGGATTACCTCTTGAAAGTACTGTGTCACAAATTGTGCAAGTTACTTTCGGAGCATTTACTTTTTTTTGATCTTGAGGATAGGTGAAAAATTGCCAGATGAAATATTCTTTTTTTTTTTTAAAGGTACACGAACATTTTCTTCAGATTCCGAGGATGAATTGTGTGCGGCAGCCATTTCAGCAAAGTCTCCGGAAAGATGAAAAAGGTTCTTCTCCGTTCAGCGCCAAATAGATAGTGAGGGAAGTTGGTGGTTTCTGGAAAATTGCAGAATAGAAACTACTATGAACCAATAGGAAGTGTTCTTTTCAAGTCACATGATTTGACATGCGCGTATTAAGACGTATACGTGGTGACGGAATCCGGACACGTACGTCATTTGGAAGTATCGGTCTAATTTAATGAAGTTTTAAAATGTGAAAAGGAGGAAAGGTAGACATTCTCTGATGTTGTATACCTTCATATGGGGTCTCAAGAACAATACCGATAAAGTATACATCCTTTTTTTAATCTTTAAAAATACCGGGGTGCGCGCACGCGGTTGCGCACCACCATACGTTTTCCAACATTTAGTGAGAAGTCTGAAAACGTTAAAAAGAAGGTAAGGTAAAGACTTCGTAAACCACTAAAGATTTATAAGGAGTCCCGAAACAATTCTGACAGTGAAGAAAAGTTTGTAATCCTATGAAAACATTTCTCGAAATACTATGATAAAACTGTAGAATACATTGAAAATATAGTTAATAATTCGCATTTTAAAAACCTTTGAAATTCACTGAAAAAACCATAGGTTTTATACACGTTATAGTTAGGAAGTAGCATTTGAAAAACCTATGAAATTCACTGAAAAAACCATAGGTTTTATACATGTTATAGTTAGGAAGTAGCCTTTAAAAAACCTATGAAATTCACTGAAAAAAACATAGGTTTTCTACATGTTATAGCTAGGAAGTAGCCTTTAAAAAACCTATGAAATTCACTGAAAAAACCATAGGTTTTTGTATATGTTATAGTTAGGAAGTAGCCTTTAAAAAAGCTAACAAATTCACTGAAAAAACCATAGGTTTTACACACGTTATAGTTAGGAAGTAGCATTTAAAAAACCTATGAAATTCACTGAAAAAACCATAGGTTTTACACCAGTTATAGTTACCTGGAAATTTTACTCGCATAAAACCATTGAAATTCCCACGTTATAGTTAGTTGGACTCACTATAACTTGCGCGTGCAATGCCCTGCTGATGACGTCACATATTACATCACTCAAGACATGGTCACTCATGACATCACTGATGACACCATCCTTGTGACAGAGTGACAGACCTCCTTTCACTGTAATGTAACCCTTGAAACACATATTCAAAAACTAGAAACTAACATTTTCAAAAAAATGGAGATACCCATATCAGTTACAACAACCAATTAAATAATTCCACCATCTATATACACATCCACTCATTCACAAACAGTTTTATATAGTCACTCATACATATACTCACTCATCATATGTAGTGATACACCTATACATCCTGTTACACACCGACAGTCATCCAAAAGTTACTCACACACATACTCACACATGCAAATAAACTATTGAACATCCATTTACTTGCATATACAGATATACACACACTACCACCTTACTTCTAAGGAAACGTACACATACTTACTCTCTTAAACAATCACTTATAGAAACATATACTTATTTAAACAGGAACTCTTACAATCTCTTACTCTCACATATACTCACTTATATACATCAATATTCACATATACTAAATTAAAACATATGTAGTTACTGATAAAGACACTAGTGAGACAGTCATTCACTCACTAACACACACATATACACACTCATCCACCCATACAGTCCTGCACATATGCTGTCTTCAAAACACATACAAAGAGAAAGTCAGTCATTCATGCATCTATGTGCTAAGTAATACCCCCACCAAACCATACAAACACTCATACTGATACTGTTTGTATTTTTATCTTTATTCGGCAAATTGATCACCATAAAAGAATACATATACAATATACATTACCAATTCTCCAAGACAATTATTAAAATACGAATAAAAGAAGGAGGTGCACCACAGTCACTAAGTTGCTACCAGCGGATACAACATCAGACCGTAGGTCTCCCCGAATGCAGTTTCAGTAGGCGGGAGCGCGTCGTCCACGCACTGCCCAAACATTTTGCCACCCCGCAAATCACGGTGGAAGATGAAGAGTCCGTAGAAAGTACACGTAGTGCCTGGCTGTGGCACCTCAATCCCAGTTCCCTGCAGACAGGTTTCAACCAAAATTTTCGCGCCCCTTTGTAAGCTGGACAGGCAAAGAATAGGTGGGCCACAGACTCCTTTGGTGCTACACAGCCAGGGCATGAGCGCAGGGGGGCACCAGAGTTTGACCATCTCACAGTGAAATCATGCACCGGGAGCGTCCCATATCGCAATTTTAGGTATAGCGCTCGATCTAGAGGTTTAGTTATCAGGTCAAGGAAGGGCTCCAATTTTCTCACACTTTTAAATAACAAAAATTGGTCCGTGAGTGAGCCCCCATCCGTGGCCCTCAGCGCATTACTCTGTACCCAATCCCAATACAGCTTTTTGATCACTTCCTTGGGTGGCGGTGATTGAGACTCCCATGCATCTCTTAGCCCCAGGTTAAGAGCCAAGTCTTTCAATTTATTCAGCCATCCTATTTTTTTCCCCGTGTCCAGTAGAAGAAGATCGTCCAACCCTTCAGCATATTTTGCAAGCTCCTCAGTTCTTCTTAGACGGGTCCAAAAGAGCAACGGGCGTAACCTTACCAGGTCCTTTAGTGCTCTTCTACCCAGATCTATTCTCAGGGGAATCAATGGGGTGGAGATAGGAAGAGCCGCCACCTTCCTTAGAAAATTGTTTTCCGCTTTCGATAGCTCAGAAACATTTTCAAACCCCCAGAGTTCGGAGCCATATAGTGCCGCCGGGAGAATCTGACCCTCATAAACGGCCATGGCCGGGGAGACAGGTTTACTACTTGATCCACGGAGCTCCCTCAAAGTCACCCCAGATACTCTTTGGTGACTGAGTAACATTTTTGCCAAGTGGTCCCTCCAGGTCATGCGACTGTTTATCCGGACACCAAGATAGTCAAAAGACTCAACCAACTCCAGAGGGACACCATTGAGCAGGAAGTTATTTTTGAATCTTTTGGAGGGGGAGAGTGCCATCAATTTAGTTTTCGAGGTATTGATGGTTAAGCCTCGACTGGTACAGAAGGAGCTAAACCGGTTCAAGAGTTTTTGCAAACCCACTGGGGATTTGGAGATTAATATGGTATCGTCGGCGAAGAGTAAGGTGGGGATTCTTTCCCCCGCCAGGGATGGGGCATCCGCCTCCTCCCCCTTCAGATGGTCCACCACTCCATTCACAAATAGGGAGAAGAGGGTCGGAGCCATGACACAGCCCTGGCGTACTCCTCTCCTCACAGGAACCCTATCTGTTAACTGGCCCTGTGATCCCCATCTGACCCTCGCGTAATTCCCCTCGTGGAGCTTTACGATTAGGTTCAGAAGTCCACTGGGAAATCCCATTTCTCCCAGGATTTCCCATAATTTTGCACGTGGGACCAGGTCGAAGGCCGTTTTGAGATCTATGAAGGCCATATATAAGCTGCCTTTCTTGATGGTAACTGCCTTCCAATAGATAACAAAAAAGCGAAAGACCTGGTCCATCGTGCCTACCTTTCTTCTAAAACCCGCTTGTAGATGGGAGAGAATGCTAGCCTCCTCGATCCAGTCTCCTACTCTTGAAATAATGACCCTGCCAACCACTTTCTGGATTATGTCTATCAGACTGATAGGTCTGTAGTTCGCAGGGTCATCTCTCGCCCCCTTCTTGAACACGGTTACTACCTCTGCCCCCTTCCAAGAATCTGGCACCTGGTGACCCCTGGTAATCAAGTTCATTATTGTGGCTATTAGTTTGGCCCAAGCCTGTGGCTCCGCTATCAACAGGTCTCCAGGAATCCCATCCTGCCCGGCTGCTTTCTTGGGGGTTAGGTGTTTGATAGCCATCACTACCTCTGTGGTCGTAAAGGGAAGATCAACCACCCCTGGGGTATCCCCGTCACCCAACCTGACTGCCACAGGGCTGGCTGTTTCCTCAATACCACCATATAGGGATGAGAAATGATCATACCATTGCTGACTAGTTATATGTGCGGCCAATGGTTGTACTTTCCTCTGCCTAGATCTATTGATCAGATCCCAAAAAAGGTTCGGGTTCCTACTACTCACAGCTTTGGATAGGTCCTGCCAATGCTGTTCCTCCCACTCAAGTTTGGCCAGAGATAATGCTTTTAGGTAATCCTTCCTGGCCGCTCTAACCAGCAAAGGATCCCCAGAAATCAGGGCTTTTGTCAGGTTTTTTCTTTTGCCCTTACACTGATCAGTATACCACGGTTTATTAAAAGTGGGGGGTATAGCAGTAGCCCTATTACTTTTTCCTTTCGAGGTAAAAAATTGACCAACATGATCTATTGTGACTTTATAAACTGAGTCAAGGGAGGGGTATGAAACCCTGCTAATCTGGTTTTCACCGACCCAGACCTCCAAATCAGAGGACAAACCCTCTACCAGAGATTTAATTGCCCCTAGATCGTCCTCCTTAAGTTTAGCCTTATCCCATTTCAGTCTGCGGTTATTATTAAATGGAATAACCTCTTTAGATGATTTTGAGGTGAGGTTCACCCTCCTACCTTTATGGGTGCCCCAATTAAACTTACAACACAGGGGATTATGGTCGCTATCCTGACTTGGGAGGACCTCCATATCAATAAGGTCTTCCCAAAGACTAACATCCATGAGGATGTAGTCAATTCTGGACGGCCCAGTAATTCTATTGAAGGTCAGTGCCCCTGTCTGATCGGATAAAGTCCTGCCATTAAGGGCTCTTAACTTGTGGTCCCTAGTCAGTGCATTGATTTAGATTGCCTTAGCTGACCATTTCCTAATGGGGGGCAGAGATAAGCTCGGGATGGACCATTTTGAATCCTCCTTTTCAATGCCCAAGGGGTCATCTCCGAGGAGGGGTTCGAACGTGCAGTTAAAATCACCCCCCACGATGATTTTTGCTGATGACGGGCAGTTAGCTAGGGCGGAGTCCAGAGCTGTTAAAATCAAGGAGGCAGAGTCCCCAGTGGCCCCTCTAGCATATACATTGAAGAGGTCAAGCCTACTGCCCTCCCCCTTTCCTCTACAGGAGAGGTGGAGTATATCATTACTCTCCAAGATATGGCGTGTGACCACCCAATCCAGTTCTATTTTAATCCAGACCAAGAGGCCACCCGCTGGTCTACCCTTTCCCTTACTTACTGCTGACAAAAAGTGGGTGGTATACCCCGATTTGTATAACGGTGATAGGCTCCAAGTTTCCTGAAACAGGCAAACGTCAAACCTCTCAATGAACGTATGCCACTCTGGAATTTCTAACTTTCTTTTTAACCCCGCGATGTTCCAAGAAAGGAGGTTTATTACCCGCCGTCCTTTGGGCGCTATGGTATATATCTCCCGATCTCCCCCTCATTATCCACCATGGTCAAACAGCTCCCCCCTCCTGTACAGAGGGAGCAGGGGTTGCAGGGCGACCACCCATGCTAGTCAGAGGCCTAACTGACATAGAAGCCTCAGTAATGTTGTTGGTAATACTAATTCGAGCTAAAGGTGGACTGACTTCCCCTGTATCTATACTACCACAGAATCGTCGTGGTACCTCCTCCCCGGGTAATTCACTTGCCTCCCCCCCAGACGCTGAACTTCAATCACAGTCTTCCAGCCCAGAGAGCTGAGAAAACCGATTGTAAGTATCCAGCGGGGTAAAAGGTCTCAAGTGATTCATCCTGGTGTCATAGTTCATCGTGTGTCTGTGGGGGACCATAGACCAACCAAGGTGCTGTTCCGACAACATGGCAAAATGTTGCCCATGCTGAGGATAATTGTTATTGTAGGGCAAGGTAAGAGAAGGCCTATAGGATTGGAATTTATTTGGAAATTTAAAAGGGGTTGCCTCTGACCTGGGATAAAAATATGTTAAGGCCCTAGGGGTGATGCAAGTTTCCCCGTTTCCTGGTGGCCAGTTTAAAATATAATCAACAGCCCGAGGATCTCTAAAATTGACCACCACTACATCCCCCTCAATATTTTTAATTCTACTCCCCAGCCAATTGATCCGTCTAACATGGACAATATGCCCGTCTATATTGGGCGCTATCGTCCTGTATGTTCTCAGCCAATGAATGATTTTATTCTTGAGGTCAACATAACCCTCCTTCTTGTTTTCTGCTAACTGTGGGACCCCAGTCAAGACCACCACAAAGGGCACTGCTTCTGGGGGAATCTCCACTTGTGGGACCTTTTTTTGTGGAATTCTATTGTTTCTACCTTCCCCGTGGACGTTATGGTTGTTACTTGTCGGAGCCTTTGAAATTGGTTTGTTTGGGGCAGCACCCACTTCTATTACAGATGTCTTGGTTTGGAGGCGGTGGGTTTTGAGGGGAAGTGTCTACTCTAACCTGGGACTGTACAGTTTGCTTGGTCGGCTGCACTTGGGCAGGTGGGTTTTTTTGGACTGAGGGGGGAGGAAGCCTTATCAAGGGTGCAGGATGCACCACACCACTCCCCTGGGTTTTGGTCAGATTGGCCATGCTGGTTATGGCGGCTTCCAGTATGGTCAGTCTGATTTCCACCTTTTTAATGGACTCATTAATAGGTAAAAGGAGAGATCTCAATAAAAACTCCAAGTTCCCTATCAATGTGGGGGGAGGTGAGGTAACGGCTGCTGTGGCTCTAACGTTACTATCAGAAACCACCGCCTGTGTAGCTACTACAAATGGGCTGTGAACCAAAGGTGGTGCCACTGCTGGTATAATCTCAGTTGAACTGGGAGTTTTTACCCCTTTACCGAACTCAGTGTGCGGGGTTTTGGCTTTACCTGGTGCCACCCTATATTTTCTCCTTTTTTTACTAGGGGGTGGGTGGTGGATCTGGGCCGCAGCTAAAAGTCTAGGTTTCTGTTTCCTGGATTTAGATGTAACAATGACGCGACTTGGGCTAGGGGTAAGAGAAACGATTATAATGTTATCCAAAGGCAAACAGGGAGTGGCAACAAAATCACGGAACAATAGGGGAACACCTTCTTGACTACCGTAGTCCTCACTCATGTCTACAGAACCTCCCTCCCGGGTCAGATCAAGCAGGGAGCTATCAGTGAGGGGTCTATGTTTCATGCTCTCAACTGAGCGGCGGCGCTCAGTCCTACGCTCTGCTAGGATAGAGTCCTTTTCACCCTCACTCTTCTTTTGAAAATAATTCTCCAATGACCCATTGCGTAATCTACCTTTTTTCCCCTGGGTATCCTCTTCTGTCACCATGTCCAACGTGTGGCGAGACTTCGGGCCGCAGAACAGCAGGTGTTAAGGGGCTGGCCCAGCCCGGCCTCCTTCGGCCCCGGACGGCCACAGACGGTCCCGCCCTTGTCCCGGGCTTCTCCCAGCGCTCCCGCGAGGCGGAGGTAGTGGGCAGATTTAATCTCTGTTCCTTGTAGCTAATTGGTTAGTGGACAGGGGGGTGTGGCCAGCGGGGAGAGCAGCCCAGGTGTGTTGATGGGCGCGCAGGGGCTCCTGGACAATGGAGTCCCTGCCTGCGTGCTCGCAGCCCCGCCGGCACTCTCACCTGCCCGCGCCTCCTCTTCTAGCTCCCACAACAGTCAGCCTCCTCAGTGACACGAGGCGCTGCGGGACCCGCGGAGCGGGTCCGGCGAGGTTGGAGTCAGTGACAGCTGGGTAGCCTTCAGGGCGGTGATTCCTCAGTAATCCGGTGACAGCACAAACAAGGAAAAGGGCTCCCAAAGTATGCAGCAAACAGCGGCTTTTGTGGCAGTCAAGCGGGGGCGTGGCCAGCGGGGAGAGCAGCCCAGGTGTGTTGATGGGCGCGCAGGGGCTCCTGGACAATGGAGTCCCTGCCTGCGTGCTCGCAGCCCCGCCGGCACTCTCACCTGCCCGCGCCTCCTCTTCTAGCTCCCACAACAGTCAGCCTCCTCAGTGACATGAGGCGCTGCGGGACCCGCGGAGCGGGTCCGGCGAGGTTGGAGTCAGTGACAGCTGGGTAGCCTTCAGGGCGGTGATTCCTCGGTAATCCGGTGACAGCACAAACAAGGAAAAGGGCTCCCAAAGTATGCAGCAAACAGCGGTTTTTGTGGCAGTCAAGCGGGGGGCGTGGCCAGCGGGGAGAGCAGCCCAGGTGTGTTGATGGGCGCGCAGGGGCTCCTGGACAATGGAGTCCCTGCCTGCGTGCTCGCAGCCCCGCCGGCACTCTCACCTGCCCGCGCCTCCTCTTCTAGCTCCCACAACAGTCAGCCTCCTCAGTGACACGAGGCGCTGCGGGACCCGCGGAGCGGGTCCGGCGAGGTTGGAGTCAGTGACAGCTGGGTAGCCTTCAGGGCGGTGATTCCTCGGTAATCCGGTGACAGCACAAACAAGGAAAAGGGCTCCCAAAGTATGCAGCAAACAGCGGCTTTTGTGGCAGTCAAGCGGGGGGCGTGGCCAGCGGGGAGAGCAGCCCAGGTGTGTTGATGGGCGCGCAGGGGCTCCTGGACAATGGAGTCCCTGCCTGCGTGCTCGCAGCCCCGCCGGCACTCTCACCTGCCCGCGCCTCCTCTTCTAGCTCCCACAACAGTCAGCCTCCTCAGTGACACGAGGCGCTGCGGGACCCGCGGAGCGGGTCCGGCGAGGTTGGAGTCAGTGACAGCTGGGTAGCCTTCAGGGCGGTGATTCCTCGGTAATCCGGTGACAGCACAAACAAGGAAAAGGGCTACTGATACTAAGAAAAGCATCTAATAACCCATATACATACACATGTAGCTACTCACCAACCCATGCAGCCACTTATACACAAAGTGAAACAATAATACATATATTTAAAAATTTAAACATTACTCACTAATATTTATTTTTCAGAAAGACACACATTTACTGGATGGTGTCATCAGTGATGTCATGAGTGATGTCACTGACCATGTCTTGAGTGATGTAATATGTGAAGTCATCAGCAGTGCATTGCACGCGCAAGTTATAGTGAGTCCAACTAACTATAACGTGGGAATTTCAATGGTTTTATGCGAGTAAAATTTCCAGCTAACTATAACTGGTGTAAAACCTATGGGTTTTTTTCAGTGAATTTCATAGGTTTTTTAAATGCTACTTCCTAACTATAACATGTGTAAAACCTATGGTTCTTTCAGTGAATATATATATATATATATATATATATATATATATATATATATATATACATATATATATATATATATATATATATATATATATATATATATATCACAGAAGGATCCTTTAACAAAAAAGAATCGGAGGGACACCCTGTGGTACTACAGGAGGGGATTTATTTAACAAGCATAGGCATGACGCGTTTCGCCATTTGGCTTTTTTAAATGCCAGCTCTTACCACAATCTTGCCACTGTTCCATTTATATTTCTCCAGTCGCTCCGCCTTGAATGGCAATCCTGATAGGTCGGGCCAAAATCACCAACAGACCTGCAGTCCCTGTAGTGAACTACAGATCCCAGCATGCCCTCACACTGCATGTTAGGCAAGTGGTTTCGCCCGGCAATGGTGTAGTCCATTATAATCAGGATACTTGAGAGCGCTGTTTAGGACTGTGGCAGTCGAGGTTAATAAAACAAATTTTCCTTCCTGAGTCCCCAAAACGCCTCAAACCACACATGTTCCCTCCTAGAATGGCCTGGAAAACACGGATACTATGCTCCGGAATCCTTCGTGAAATCACAAACTGCAACCTGCAGCGGCACAGATACTGAGGGCGGGTGCGGTGGGTCAGAGCCTTGTGAAGATTGCCGAAGCTGCCCGGATGCCTCTGACCTCTTGGTGAGACGGGTCTCCTCCTTTGCGCGCCCAGGACTTGCGCGCACCATATGCCACAGAAGGATCCTTTAACTAAAGAGAACCGGAGGGACACCATGGGTACTGCAGGAGGGGATTTATTTGACAAGCATAGGCATGACACGTTTCGCCATTTGGCTTTTTCAAATGCCAGCTCTCACCACAATCTTGCCACTGTTCCATTTATATTCCTCCAGTCGCTACGCCTTGAATGGCAATCCTGATAGGTTGGGCCCAAATCACCAACAGACCTGCAGTCCCTGTAGTGAACTACAGATCCCAGCATGCCCTCACACTGCATGTTAGGTAAGTGGTTTCGCCCGGCAATGGTGTAGTTCATTATAATCAGGATACTTGAGAGCGCTGTTTTGGACTGTGGCAGTCGAGGTTAATAAAACAAATTTTCCCTCCTGAGTCCCCAAATGCCTCAAACCACACATGTCCGCTCCTAGAATGGCCTGGAAAACACAGATACAATGTTCCGGAATCCATCGTGAAATCACAAACTGCAACCTGCAGCGGCACAGATACTGAGGGCGGGCGCGGTGGGTCAGAGCCTTTCCATTACCATGGTTTACGTGAAGATTGCCGAAGCTGCCCGGATGCCTCCGACCTCTTGGTGAGACGGGTCTCCTCCTTTGCGAGCCCAGGACTTGTGCGCACCATATGCCACAGAATATATATATTTATATATATATATGTATATATATATATATATATATATATATATATATATTAAAAAAAACTCCCCCCCCAGGGCATAAAGGTTTTTCCCCAGCCCACCAACCGGGCCTCCACCAGAATCAGTGAAGCTAACATACAGTATCAATACTACCATTGCCCACAACACATCAGACAGTAATGCCCGTTAACAAATGTCGTCCCTGTTATACGATACCATCCGCCGTCTGGGGTGTGACGTCTGGTATTCTCCATGAGACCCCCTCTGATGAGTACGCTATCAAGGAGCCTCCATCCCCTGATAAGGGAAAGGAAGTGTTCACTTAGTCCTCTGGTACCGCTGCGTCTGCCATCTGTTTGCAATGCAGACCACTGCTTACTGCTCTTTTCGGATCTGATCTGGGCCAGGCGTCGCTGCCAACCCGAGGAATCGCCTTCCTGGGCAGTAGGGTAACTGTGGCGGAGTCATCCTGATCCGCTTGCTCGCCAGAGGTACCTGAATTGTGCCTTGCGCTGTGCCTAAACGCTAAACGCTGTGCTCAGAAATTGCTCACAAAATTGCTATTTACAAAATCTCTTTTACCTGCTGTTGATTTAAAAACGGATTTTAATAATTGAATTGAATTATTGAATGTACAATTTTAAAACTTAAAGCTTTTCTGTGCTAGTCAAATACCTTGCGCTACCTTTTCCTCAGTCTTGACTTAATAGGGGGAGGACGGCACTTCTGGTCAGCGGGGAAGCCTGGGCTCGATTTCCACTCCTGCCCCCCCCCCCGGTCCGACGCGGTAGTTAGTACTGTTGCGCGGAGGGCGGGTCAGGGAGAGCCAGGCACTTCCTGTTGGTTGATTGCTGGAGCGGTTAGCGCTCTAGTGCCTGCTTTTTCTGTGCTATTGAGTCCCCCCCCCCACTCTTGAGCTTGCAGCGGTCGCGCGCAGAGGAGCCGAAGCGTAGCCCGTCTGCGCCCATCCGCGACAGGACAGGGCTAGGGGCTATAAACTCCGATTGAAGTATTATGGAGCCTATGGAGGGTTTTCAAATCATGTACACATCCCAAGCATTATTAGACTTCAACATCAGGGGGCGGTGGGTTGTGCCCGTGAGTACTGGCCATGTCTAGAAGGCCCTTTCTCATGCATCCAATGTAGATTTCAGGCCTCCCATACCGCTAGTTTTATTGGAGACATTGCAAGGAGGATACCAGCACCTATGGGCTGAAAAAGCTTCCTCCTTAACATTCGTTCCCTACCAAAACACTACCTCGAGGTCTGGGACCTTATTCACACAGTTAATCCTGAAATCTGCTTTTTAACTGAGACCTGGTTAAAACCACACACAACCCCTGCCATAACATTAGGAATTCCCGCAGGATACAAAATTTTAAGGCTCGACCGCCGGATTAAAACTGGAGGCGGCGAGGGGGGCGTGGCTTGGCGCCGGCTGTAATGGCCGCCTGATCCCAGAGCTCCGCCGGCCCGAGCCCTCAGCCTCGATCCAGCCGTACATAATCCGCTGCTTCGCGCGGATGACCAGTGTCCCCAAGTTCCCCTAACCCCACCGCGCACAACGGTCTGCCTCCGGCTCCTCTACGTCTCGCCGGCACCGAGATACGGCTCTCGCCAGAGCGGGCCGGGAGAGACCCCGGAACGTGCCTGCATCGCGGCCGTCGTGCCGCGCAACGAGAGGCCCCGGCTTGAGGCCTAGTCTTGGTGGGGACGAACTTGGCCCTGCGGCGGGCGCCCGGCCTCTGCTTCACGAAGCGCGCTGAGGGGATGCCGCATGGGCCACGGACCTTCGGCCCGAAGCCGGTAAGACCCTTGGCTGGACACTCCTGCCACGTGAGGGGGCGGCGTGCAGGGAACTGCGGCCCCAGCTTGCGGCCAGTCTACCAGTGGCCGACTTCGCCCACCGGGGCGCGCCCGACATCCTCCACGTGGCGCCCTGTAAGGGGCGGGACATTTTGGGCCGAGGGGCCCCCGGTGAAGTGCCGGCAGACCTGTTACTGCGGCGCATGGGCCTGAGGAGGTGGCGGAGGCCTGGTGCGGCGCCAGAGATACTGTGTAAGTGGCGAGCTGGCCTGGGGGAGTGACTGGGACCCTGCGGAGCCCCGGCCCGACGATCGTGTTGCCTCTGCCGCGGCAGTGGTGGTTCCGCCTCTGCCTGTGGTCCACTGTGGTGCCGTATGGCTGGGTAGTATGGCCCCTGGTGTCCACGCCGATTGCCTCACACTACCTGAACTTTGAGGCTCGCCCTAATACCACGGACCTATCCTATCCGCCCTGGTGATCCTCTCCTGACCGTCGGTCCAGTTGGAGGGCTGGAAACTGGAGGGGCGAGCACAGAGTGCTTCCATTTTACCAGCTATTGCATTGCGTGCCGGCGACCCACTGTGACGACAGAACACCGCCCCGGCCCACCGGTCTGCTTCTCGACGCCAACGGCCGTTTGGATGGGGTGGGGATTGGAGGAGTGGCGCTGTCCTGGCTGGAGAGTTTTCTTTCTGGCCGCTCACAAAGTGTCAGCCTGGGCTCCTATCATTCTACATCTAGGGAGCTCACTAAGGGGGTCCCGCAGGGCTCATGCCTAAGCCCCACATTATTTAATGTGAATGTGGCCCCCCTTGCTGACATCGTGAGAACACATGGATTTATTCCAGTGTCGTATGCCGACGACACCCAGCTTCTGTTTCCCTTCCAGACCCTCACTCCGGGAATCAAAAACTCTTTTGCCGAGGGCATGAGAGCGGTGTCCAATTGGATGGCCTCCAATTGCCTACAATGCAACGTAGGCAAGACTGAGGTCATGCTTTTTGGAAAAGCTAATCTCCTTTGGTCACCAGATTGGTGGCCATTGGACCTTGGACCCGTCCCGTGCCCTAAGCCATCAGTGAAGAATTTGGGAGTGCGATTAGATCAGGGACTAGTTCTAAAAGAACATGCGAACTTGGTGACCGGATCTTGCTTTCAGACAATCGGACTTCTGAGACGAGTGTTTCCATTTCTATCAGACGTCTACAGAAAGACCCTTGTCCAGGCCCTTGTAATAAGTTGGCTGGATTATTGCAATTGCCTTTTTATATCGGCCAATGAAGATGTGCTTAGCCGACTGCAAGTGGCTCAAAATACCGCGGCAAGATTGGTCCTCAATGTCCGGCCAAGAACTCCATCTCACCCTCTACTGGAAGAACTCCATTGGTTGCCCATTCGACAGCGAATTAAGTTTAAGATCTGCTGCGTTATACATAAAAGTCTCTTTGGCTCAGGCCCCCAATAGTTGACTGAAAAATTTACGACTCACAAACCTGAACGCCTTCTGCGCTCTAGCAGCCAACTCCTGCTAAAAATCCCTTCAATTAGGAAGGCTAGGCAGGGTGGTCGACTACTCTCATATATAGGGCCTACCCTCTGGAACATTCTTCCTTTCAGTCTGAGACAAAACTCTAACCACCTTTCCTTCAGGAAAACATTGAAGACACACCTATTCCTGGCAGCCTAGTCTTTGGTACCTTCTAAATGCTCGGTTTCTGGTACCTATGGCGAACTAAGCGCGGAGATACCCCTTCGGGGGTCGAGTCCTGGGCTATACAAGCATCTAAATAAATAAATAAATAACATTTTGCCAAGACCTTTTTCCAATTGCCTCCCCAAGCCATGTCTGAGCAGTGCCCGTGGGTCGCGGGCCAGAGTACTGACCCGACGTCTCCAGCCAGTCCCAAGCATTCTGATGCGTATCGAAAAACCTGAACTTCCCATCAGAGACTACGCGGAGTCTAGTCGGGAAGAGTCGTGAATAGGAGATATTGATTTGGGTGCACAGTCTAAATATCGATTCCCAAATATCGACCCGCAGTAATATCGAGTTGGAAATATCGAAGGTAAGAATATCGAGGTCAAGAAAATCGTTGGACAGGATATCAACTCTAAGGTAAGTAATATCGAATTTTATTATATCGATGTAAGTAATATCGAAGTTAGTAATATCGATATCAAATATATCGATGTTACTAATCTCGATGTTACTAATATCGATATTGGTATTATTGGTATGTATTTTATTATGTATGTATGTATATGCATGTGTTATATGTTTTTTGTTAAGTATTTTACTGGTTTTAAATTATATGTATACTATTTTTATATGTTAATAATGTTATTTTTAAGTCAATTTTGTGTTTTAGAACCGGAGCGGATTGTGGGTTTATAGGGGAATAGGTGGAAAGTAATTTAATTACACTAAATTAATTATACATTTTTAGGAATTATACATTTATTTTAATTAATTTTTGAGTTTAAGTTCTGTAGCGAGTTGTGGGTTTATAGGGGAATGGGGTGGGAATTAATTTAATTGTAATTAAGTAATGAATTATTTTTATTTATTGGTATTGATATATTTTTTATTAATTAATAATTGGTAATTCATTATTTTAATTTGTAATTAATATTTTTAATTGGTAATTAATGTTTTTAATTGGCAAATAATTGTTTTAATTGGTAATTCGTTTTTTAATTGCTAATTATTATTTTTAATTAGCAATTATTATTTTTAATTGGTAAATAATTTTTATTCATAGGAAATTATTTTTTAATAATTGTAATTAATGTTTAATACAAAATATTTGTTGGTATAAATATCATTTTATTGTTTACTATTTTTAAATTGTTAATCAATTGTTATTAATTAATATGTGTTTTGTTTTGTAAAATATTTTATTGTTCAATATTTATCATTTGGTAATTAATATATATTAATCAATATTTCTTGGTATTTATTGTTAATTTATTGTTAATTAATTATTCATTTGAAATTATGTTTTTAATAATTATTAATGGGTTTTTGTAAATGATGTAGAGTTATTTAAAAATTAAATGATTAATTATTTTTAAATACAAAAATTATTTTTAAGTGTGTTATAATTAACTTTTACGCTATTTAACACTTTCTCTACTGTAGCACTCTCTCTCGAGTTGGAATAGTAATTTTTACCCCTACACTATCCAAAATCTTTCCCTACTGTTGCACTTTCTGGAGTTGGAATAGTAATTTTTACCCCTACGCTATCCAACGCTTTCACTACTGCTGCGTTCTCTGGAGTGGGAATAGTAATTTTTACCCCTACACTATGCAACGCTTTCGCTACTGTTGCACTCTCTGGAATGGGAATAGTAAATTTTACCCCTACACTATCCAATGCTTTCCCTACTGTTGCACTTTCTGGAGTGGGAATAGTAATTATCACCCCTACGCTATCCAACGCTTTCCCTACTGTTCCACTCTCTGGAGTTGGAATAGTAATTTTTACCCCTACGCCATCCAACGTTTTCCCTACTGTTGCAGTCTCTGGAGTGGGAATAGTAATTTTTACGCCTACGCTATCCAACGCTTTCCTTACTGTTGCACTCTCTGGTGTGGGAATAGTGATTTTTACCTCTATGCTATCCAAAGCTTTTCCGACTGTTGCACTCTCTGGAGTGGGGATAGTAATTTTTACCCCTACACTATCCAAAATCTTTCCCTACTGTTGCACTTTCTGGAGTTGGAATAGTAATTTTTACCCCTACGCTATCCAACGCTTTCACTACTGCTGCATTCTCTGGAGTGGGAATAGTATTTTTTACCCCTACACTATGCAACGCTTTCGCTACTGTTGCACTCTCTGGAATGGGAATAGTAAATTTTACCCCTACACTATCCAATGCTTTCCCTACTGTTGCACTTTCTGGAGTGGGAATAGTAATTATCACCCCTACGCTATCCAACGCTTTCCCTACTGTTCCACTCTCTGGAGTTGGAATAGTAATTTTTACCCCTACGCTATCCAATGTTTTCCCTACTGTTGCACTCTCTGGAGTGGGAATAGTAATTTTTATGCCTACGCTATCCAACGCTTTCCTTACTGTTGCACTCTCTGGTGTGGGAATAGTGATTTTTACCTCTATGCTATCCAAAGCTTTTCCGACTGTTGCACTCTCTGGAGTGGGAATAGTAATTTTTACCCCAATGCTATCCAACGCTTTCCCTGCTATTGCACTCTCTGGAGTGACAATAGTAATTTGTATCCCTACGCTATCCAACACTTTCCCTACTGTTGCAATCTCTGGAGTGGGAATGGTAATTTTTACCCCAACGCTATCCAACGCTTTCCCTGCTGTTGCACTCTCTGGTGTGGCAATAGTTTGTTTGTTTGTTTGCAGAGTTTTATATAGCGCGAACTAGACCCGAACCGAATCAGGTATCAGAGCGCTTTACATAGCACCAGTTACGTTACATGAGGACACACTTTCATTTTAGGCACGGGGAGATTAAGTGATTTGCCCAGAATCACAGGAGGTTTTTGGCGTCGTTACCGAGACTCGAACCCAGATCACCAGGTCCGAGGTCGAGCGCCTTAGCCGTTAGGCCAGCTCCTCTCCCTATTTTTACATCTACGCTATCCAACACTTTCCCTTCTGTTGCACTCTATTGAGTGAGAATAGTAATTTTTACCTCTACGCTATCGAAAGCTTTTCCTACTGTTGCACGCTCTGGAGTGGGAATAGTAATTTTTACCCCTACGCTATGCAACGCTTTCCCTACTGTTGCACTCTCTGGAGTAGGAGTAGTACATTTTACCCCTACACTATCCAATGCTTTCCCTACTGTTGCACTTTCTGGAGTTGGAATAGTAATTTTTACCTCTACGCTATCCAAAGCTTTCCCTACTGTTGCACTCTCTGTAGTTGGAATAGTAATTTTTACCTCTACGCTATCGAAAGCTTTCCCTACTGTTGCCAGCTCTGGAGTGGGAATAGTAATTTTTACCCCTACGCTATGCAACGCTTTCCCTACTGTTGCACTTTCTGGAGTAGGAATAGTAAATTTTACCCCAACACTATCCAATGCTTTCCCTACTGTTGCACTTTCTGGAGTGGGAATAGTAATTTTTACCTCTACGCTATCCAAAGCTTTCCCTACTGTTGCACTCTCTGAAGTTGGAATAGTAATTATCACCCCTACGCTATCCAATGCTTTCCCTACTGTTCCTCTCTCTGGAGTGGGAATAGTAATTTCTACCCCTACGCTATCCAACGTTTTCCCTACTGTTGCACTCTCTGTAGTGGGAATAGTAATTATTACCCCTACGCTATGCAACGCTTTCCCTACTGTTGCACTCTCTGGAGTAGAAATTGTACATTTTACCCCTATGCTATCTAATGCTTTCCCTACTGTTGCACTCTCTGGAGTGGGAATAGTAATTTTTACCCCTACTCTATCCAACGCGTTCCTTACTTTTGCACTCTCTGGAGTGGGAATAGTAATTTTTAACTCCATGCTATCCAAAGCTTTCCCGACTGTTGCACTATCTGGAATGGGAATAGTAATTTTATCCCTACGCTATCCAACGCTTTCCCTACAGGTGTCACATTTGCGAAAGTTATAACTATTGACATTGTAAATGACAAAGATATTAATTTAGCTATTTTCAAAACCAACACATAAATAAAAAAAATTGTCATTTACAAGACCAATAGCTCAAACTTTCCTAATGCGAAACCTATTGCATTGCAAATGCTTGTTTTTATATCTGTCAGTGCTTCCTGTTGAGGTTTAAATTTCGTGACAGGCGCCTCATTGCCTACTTGTAACTATTCTCTGACCCTGCTTCAAGGGTCAGAGCAGGCTCAGAGAATAGTTGCAAGTAGGCAACGAGGCGCCAGGAAGCACTTACAGGCTTACAGCAGCAGGTGCCCAAGTTGAAGTTAATTTCTTTGTAACCTTTTTGTAAAAGGTTACAAAAAATTAGCTTCAACTTTTGCACCTGCTGCTGTAACCCTGTAAGTGCTTGACTGAAAATTCGTCCCCGCTGATTTGTGGATTTTACCGCCATTTTGCGAGATTCGCGGATCGCGAAATCGCGGAAAATCCGCAAATTCCATGAGCCGAACGAATTTTCAGCCCATGCTTAATGTTTAGTTCATTTCTAAATATTATTTACTTTATTTTACACATTTTTATTTAACAGAAAAAAAACGATATTTTTAATTACGATATTTTTAACATCAATATATTTTTTTTTATGGGGTGCAGCTTGGACGCAGATGTGACTTGGCGCCATTACCTCCGTTGTTGGTGGGGATCTCGGCTTGGGGGCTGGAGCTGAGCGCTGCACACAGGTGCTGACGGGGTCCCGGGGGCTGAGCTGGAGTGCAGCGCCTCCTGATCAGTGGCTCGAGTGAGCAGGGGTGCGCTGAAGAATACCCCGAGGCTGAGGAAGGGGGACTATGGACTAGCCTCCCGGGTTACGGGTAATGGAGTTACCGCACGCTTGCAGCGTCCCACCTGCCTCTGTGCTCCTCGTGGTGGCCCCTCACGAAAGATCAGACCTGTGCTGAAGGTCATAGCCCTGGGGGCAATTTGAGCATCCACCGAAGCAGCGTGGTGGCAGATCTGACCTTGTTGGACCCAAGGTGAGAGGAGGGGTCCGGGGGCGGCACTTTAGGGAGGTACTCTGGGCCGAAGGTGAAGGTGACCATTGACCGGACTTCCCCGGGAGATCTTGGCTGCAGAGAGCTATGAGGACTATAGGACTGACACGACCTAAAGAGTATTGGCGGATGCACCGCGGCCCCTTCGGGATCTGGCCCACACTGCGGGTCTGTGCCATGAAGCTGCGGTGGGGACTGCCGCTGTAAGCGGCTTTGGAGTGCGGGGCAGCTACTTTAGGGACTGGAATACGGGCGGGATTACTGAGCGGTGTAATTCCAGACTACGAGGTACTTGGGGCACACTGCCTGCTGGCACGTTTTGTCTGCGGGTCTCACTGAGTAGGGGTCTGGTGGTTAGCGCGCCCAGTGGAGTGCCCCGTGCGGACCTGCCCGGACCTGAGGAGAGACATCGGACACCTGCCCAAGGGGGTGTGGGCATATAGACTCTGCTGCTCTTGCCATCTTTTGCTGCCTGCGGATCTCAAGATGGGCAGAGTGACCAAGAGAAAGGGGTTTGAGGTGTTGCAGGTTGAGGAATCGGGTCAAAACATGGATGAAGAGGAGACTACCCCTGGGGGTAGTGCACCCACACAACCTGGGGACCCTTCCTTAGGTGACATCATGCAGGCCATCATAGCCTCGAGGGAGGCAATGGACAAGAGGATGGATGTCATCGGCTCGGATCTTTCCCTGCTAAGGGACGACCACCGGAAACTCAAAGAGCGGGTGGCGACTAACGAAACCACCATGAAAGACATTCCGGAGATGGTCACCGCCTTGCAAAAGACACTGAATGAGGTGGTGCATAGGGTCAAAGTGTTGGAAGTGAGGGCAGAGGACAGTGAAGGGCTCTCAAGGTGCAACAACCTCCGCATAGTGGGAGTCCCGGAGCGAGAGGAAGGATCTGATGCAGTACAGTTCTTGGAGGCATGGTTGAAAGCGGAGGTGGAGCCGGAGGGCCTATCCCCGTTTTACGCACTGGAGCGGGCACACAGGGTTCCGGCTCACCCGCCTAGACCTGGGGCCCCGCCTCACCCAATGGTGGTGAGACTCCTACACTACCGAGACCGAGATTTCATCCTGCAGAGGGCTAGGGAACAACAGAATTTGCGCATTCGAAACAGCAAAGTAATGATATTTCCAGACTATACTAGGGAGGTACAGCGCCAGAGAGCCTCCTTCTTGGCAGTCAAACGAAAATTGCGTCAACTGCGCCTCCCTTATGCAATGCTGTTCCCAGCCCGGCTACGAGTGACTACCGACGAGGACACCCACTTTTTCCTCACGCCGCATGCCGCCTAGGACTGGCTGGAAGCCCGGGGGAGCACGGTGCGTGCTCGCTACATGCGGCCTCGCCTCGAAGACGCCCACCCACCACACCGCGGACACAGAGTCCTGTCTCCCCCACGGACTGGTGCCAGGAGCGAGACAGGGCAGTTTTAGCGGTGGCAGCCATTAGCCAGGGGGCTCTTAGTCCAGCCAGTAGCAACTCGGAGCGCGTGAAGAGTGGAGCGGAGAGCCCAAGTTCGAGTAGCGCCCATGGGCTCTCAGATGCAGATCTTCCAGTAGTTACTCCACAAACGGCAGATGGGATGTTTGGGTGAGGGGGCAGTAGGGGCGGCGCGAAAACATCAGTAAGGTGTCTGCTCTGACTATTGGGCCTTGAGACTCCTTTGTCATGTGGTGGCGGGCTGCACGGGCGCTCTACCAGAGTCTTGGTGGGCCTGGCTGGATATATTAGATCGCAGGGGAGGGGGGTAGGCGGGGTTCTGGGGCCATCGTGATGGAGTTCCGAGTCGCCTTATCTTGATAGATTTTTGTAGGCAGATTTTCATAGTTTGGATGGGGTTGCCTCGTTGGGTGCCTGTCCTGGGGAGGGGGAGTTTGGGATGTTTTACCTATGGGGTTTTGTTAAGGGAAACCAGGCGTGTCACGTGGGTGGGGGTTGTGGGACTTCATCAATGTCATTACATGCAACGGCACCCACATTAGGCTACACATGTCTCACATGGAATATACGGGGTATGCACACTATGATTAGGCGCCACAAGACACATTAATTTCTGACACGTAGGGGCATACACGTCGCATTCCTTCAGGAAACCCACCTCATTGCAAAAGAAGGGAAAGCACTACAGCGCCGCTGGAGGGATCGGGTTTATTACAATATACTGCATATGCGAGGGGGGTTCTAATTTGGATAAGAGCTTGAGTTCCATTCCAATGCACAACCCAATTGATTGACCCAGAGGGCAGATATGTGGTAGTACAGGGGAAATTAGATGGTAGGGACCTTACTCTGGGATGTATATATGCGCCTAATGCGGACCCGTCCTCACTGGGCCACAATTACTTGGTGGTGATTTTAATTGTATCACGGATGTTGACCTGGATCGCTCCCACCCCCCCTTCCAAATTCACCAGCACATAAACTAGCAGAGGCGCGTAGTACCTGGCAACAGACATGGGGATTAGTCGACACTTGGCGAGCCCAGCCCCCATTGATCAAGGATTACTCCTTTTTCTCTGCCCTTCATGAATTGCAGGTCCGCCTCAATGCCTTTTTATGCTCCCCGGATGTGCTTGGGGAGATTCACAGTAGTGAATACCTCACTAGGACTGTTTCTGACCATAATCCGTTGATGGTCCAGTTGGAATGGTCACGACTGCGCCCCAAAATCCCCACCTGGAAATTGCGTCCGGAAGCGCTTGATGATAAAGTTTTCCGCACTACTATTGCAACGGCTATTACAGAATATTTCGAGTTTAATGAGGGAACAGCTGGGGCGGTGACCGTGGAGTGGGACGCCTGTAAAACGGTCATTAGGGGGAGGTGTATTTTGGCTGTGACTGGGACCAGGAAGGTCCTCCTGCAAGACATCCAAAGAGATGATGAGCAATTGCGCGCCCTGGAGAGGGAACGCCCTGAAAATCCGGCCAAGCAGGATGAATTGTTAGAAGCCAGAGAAGCAGTGGCAGCGAATGTTGAGCGCCAGCGGTGCTTTGATTACAAAAAATATGTCACACAGGCGCATTTAGAGCCGCATAAGTCGGGGGCCCTCCTAGCCTGGTTGGCCAATCCGGATCGTTGCGGCTCAGTCATACTGGAGCTGCGAGATCAGATGGGGATAGCCCGCTTTGATCAACAGGGGATACATTATCTGTTTTTTGATTACTACATGGAGCTTTATCGCAGTCAAGTACTCCCTTCTGAGGAAGAACTGCAGGACTTTACGGAGGGTGTTGCCCTGCCAAAGTTGGGCGACGAGGACGCGATACTGTTGGGGCAGAACATTGACGTGCGGGAGGTGCGAGTAGCCATCAAAAGTATGGCCCGTAATAATACTCGGGGCTCGGATGGCCTCCCAGTGGAATTTTATCTCACTTACATTAATCTCCTTGCCCCCACCTCATGAGCTTATATAAAGAAGCTAGGAGGATAGGTAGATTGCCAGATTCCACTAGGGAGGCGATCATTATTCCTTTACTAAAACCAGGCAAACAAACTTGGGACAGAACGGCCTACCACCCGCTGTCCATGCTAAACCTCGACTGCAAAATCCTGAGCAGGATACTGGCCAATTGACTGCTTCCCCACATGCCTACCCTCATCCATGCCGACCAATCTGGGTTCATCCCAGCTCGCAGCACAGCGCTTAATATACGAAGACTCCTACATATCTTGGAGGCGGATTCCTATGATGTGGATACCGCGGCGATATATGCTGTTGATATAGAAAAAGCCTTCGACAGCTCAGAGTGGGAGTACCTATTCCATGTAATGCGACGAATGGGCCTCGGCCCTGTTTTTGTTAGATGTACGGCCCTATTTTATGCAGATTCGACCGCCAGAGTCAGGACGGGAGGGGTGATCTCCGACGCATGCAGGGTGGGGAGTGGCACGCGGCAGGGGTGTCCCCTCTCCCCATTAATATTTGCTATGGTGGTGGAACCCCTGGCGGCACACGCTCGATCGGGGTAGCTGTACCGGGGCCTTGACGTTTATGTTCAGATCCACCATATCACACTTTATGCGGACGACCTCTAAATGTTCCTGGCGGATACAGACTAAGCATTAAAGGGGGGGGTGAAGTCCCTGCTGCGGGCCCTGAGTAAAGTGGCTGGCTTAAAAGTCAATTGGGCGAAATTGTGTATCTTCCCGGTATGCAAAGGCAGGATAGGCCCTCAGACCACTGAAGGGGTGAACTGGGAAGAGAGATGTTTGCCCTATTTGGGCACAGTGATTTATCACGAGCAGGAGGACATACTTGAGGGGAACGTTAGGAAGGCGATCAGGGGAGCCAGGGCTAACTTTGACTTCTGGGGTACCTTGCCGTTGTCAGTGGCAGGACGTGTGGCGCTACTCAAAATGGTGACCCTTCTGCGTTTACTGTACTTTTTCAGGGCCCTGCCGATCTGGATTCCGGCAGCCTATTTTAAGCAGCTCAGAGCGATGGTCATCTCTTTTCTGTGGGGTAAGGGCAGGCGCAGAGTGGCCCTCAACACACTCATGAGGCCCCGAGCGGAGGGAGGACTAGCGGTCCCAGACTATGAAACGTATTACTTAGCAGCCCAGCTCCAATGGCTTACACAATGGGTGGCGAGGGCCACTGGGGAAGAGGGTGGACCAGGAGAGTTATCGGGCCCCCTGATTATACTATCTCGCATAGTATTGCGACTTCCGCTCGGGACCACACACCTTACCCGGGAATTTGCCACAGCCCGGTAATGCTGGAACAGATATCTGGGAAGAGGATCTACAGGGACCCCTTACACCCCTGGCATACCGTTGAAGATGTGCAGGGCCCTACCACATGGGGGCTCCTGGCAGAGACTGGAGGCCTGGGAACAGCAGGGTTCATTGACGATGGGAGACCTTTACGAGGACGGTGCCCTGATACCTTTTGACGACCTACGAGCCTGTTATGACCTGCCGGGGGGAGACTTTCTGCTACACACTGCACTCACGACAGCTGTTTGAAAGCACTGGAGGGCGGGCCTCACAGAACCACCCACTTCCATGGGATGCCAATATGTTGTTGTGGCGGCGGGCACCATCAAGGCGGTGACATGTCTGTATAGGCGCATGACACAAGAAGCCCTCCCCCCATTGGCAGCCCTGAAGATGAAGTGGGAAACTGACATAGGGAAGGACATCCCAGATACAGCATGGAATGGGATAGTAGAGAGGACCTGGAAAAGCACACGAAACGCGCGATTCCAACTAGTGCACTTTCACATGCTACATAGAGCATACTTAACACCAGTCCGCTTGCATAAATATTTCCCGACCCAATCAGCGTCTTGCCCGAGGTGCGCCATGGTTGAAGTTGATTTTAAACACATGTTGTGGGGCTGTACATATCTTGACCTTTTTTGGAGGGAGGTGACGGCCCTATTGATGGATGTAATTGAGAGAGACCTACAACCCTCCATGGCACACTGTATCCTCCATTGGTTTCCCCACACCTCAAAGAACAAAATCACTAGAAAATTCATAGACTTGGGTTTTCTGCTAGCCAAGAGAACTATAACCTCCCATTGGAAACCGAAAAAGGGCATTAGTTTAGATAAGTGGAGGGTAGAATTCGGATGGTGTCCGAGTGTGAGGACTCTATCCGACTACAAATTGCACGCAGAACGGGCAACGAAAAGGCGTTGGAGAGGGCGAGAGCCTGGGAAAGGCTAGTTATGGAATTTACAGCCCCTGAGGATGCAGATGTTGAGGCCCCAGCAAATAATCCCGAGGCATGCCCAAGCAAATCGATGGGGTTACACCATGGGCAATCGATGAGATGCTGCCACTGCCCGCATGTGAGATGCTTTCTACCACGGTGCTTTCATTATTCCCGTTGCATGGTGCACTCAGGGTTTTGGCCCCTCTGCGCAACAGCGAGTGGCCCACTATGACACGCCTGGGGAGGGTGGGGTGCGAGGGAGGGGGGTTGTTGGGGTTGACTGAGTTGGTGCTGGGATCGGGGTGGCAGGCTGTTTGTGAATTGACACTTGTACGGCACCCACACGTGAACTGCACCGAAACTGGAGGAACGAGACGAATGCAGACGAGGCATTGGATTTACTTGCAGAATTGTTTTGGTTAACTATTGAATACCATGTGGGATGATGACATACATGATTGTTATGACATTTGCCAGAACGGCATTGTAAGTTGATGTCAAACTCAGAAAAATTGTTTTAAAAAAATCAATATTTTTTAAAATATTTTTGTACTTACCATGTTGTAGATAGGATGTCAATATCCTTGCCTTCGATATTCCAGCTTCGAGATTTCTGTAGCTCGATATTTTCTCGGTCGATATTCTGTCAGTGATTCATTGAGCAGCCGTAGCTGTCGCTTGACTAGTAGGAAGGACCCCCGCTGACGAGGGACTTTCATGGTATAGTCCGGAAAAAACAGTACTTTAGCGTTCTCATAGTGAATGTTGTCCAGTTTCCTCGTATCTCGGAGGATCCCATCTCGGTCTCTGAGGTGTAATAGTTTGAAAATGAGTGGACGTGCACTGTCTTCCGGGGCCAGCTTCCTAGCTGGGATGCGGTGTGCCTGTTCTATAGTGAAACATGGGGAGAATACTGTGGGCAGCAGAAGAGTCTTAAGCCAATGCTTCAGGAAGGGGGGGATGGCGCGCCGTGTGTCACTTTGTTTGTGCCAGGAGAAGTAGTTCCACTAATCTGAGAGAACAGGAATAAGCCATGATTTAGATGTTGCATGTGATAATGGGGCACATATCCACAGCAAAAGAACCCAACTTAGGGTATATTGCATTAAGTTTATTAATTTTATGCAAAAGACACAGCAATTTTGTTCTTCAAAGGGACTTCATTGTCTAGCCTCAGGAAAATCTGAAAGTTGTTCATGTATGTAAAGAGCTTAAGTCTTAATTCTTTAATTAGTGACTGCTGGTGCAGCACAAGTTGTCGTCAACCTTTCAGCCTGTCCAGGGACCGCAGGACCTTTCCGTCATGTTTACAGCCCCCGCACAGGTTGCTAGTAGGGGTGGGTGGAATTTGCGAAGCCGCGCTACGCAGAATTCCACGAAACTGTAAGAAATCGCCGCGAACATGCAGAAATTCCTCGAACACACTGAATTTCTTGTTCGTGATGCTTTTTTCCTGTTCGCGATCGCTGTTTGCGTGCTCGGGGGGAAATATCTCACGAACACGCATTTTAAGAACGCGAACAAGCACAAATTCTGCGAAGCCGCGGAACGTAGAATTTTAGGCAATTTCGCGTTCTCCGCGGAACTCGAAATTACCCAAATTCTGCAAATTCCGCGTGCGGAATGGAATTTACTGCCCAGGCCTAGTTGCTAGCAGTTCGTTTCTACTTTTGCAGCTTCTCGTGGGGGCCAAGCTGGGCCCGTCCCGGTCTCTGACCATACGTGCAGCCCCCATTCGGAGTCTCAGAACCCACTCACCCCACTGCTTCCGATGTCCCCGGGGCCAGCTCCCCCGCTAACTGACCTCTGCCACACAACGCTGGAGGTCTGTATTCAGCAACTGGAGCCCATTCACTGTCGCCCGGCCCGATCTATGGCGGCCTCCCAGCCGCCGATCGGCGCTGTACTGCAATTGGCCATGAAATCGCCTTTAGGACCCAATCTTGACCTCCGGTGTCACTGGGCATCAGGCACAGCTACGCGGCAACTGATGCCAGCAATAAAGGATAATGGTGTCAGATTAAGGGGATAGCCCATGGAGCTATATTAACACTCGTCCGCCTTGCAGCCCCTGCAGGCCACGCCCCCCACAAGAAGTTTATCTTATATGCTAAAGATTATAGCTCGCAAATAGCATTAAGATGTAACCGGCTTCTTACATCTGAAATTATTGCTAAAGAAGTACAGGAGGCCCTTGTAATATTAGAGCAGTCAGTGATTTCTGTTAGTCTCAAGCTACAGCAATTTAGAACTATTTGGATGCTCTATGATACACCTACTCGTATCTCAAAACGGTCATCATCCCGAGCCCCTGATAAATCATACTGTCCGAAATGCAGCTGCTTCGGAGCAGACTTATCTCAGATGTTTGTGGAATGTCCCATGCTCAACAACTTTGGGGTAGACTAGCTCAATTGCTAACAGCATTTCTGGGGTTTGAATTACAACAAATTAACAAGAAAATGTTGCTAGGGCATAAGCTGGGCTGTGACGGCTACTTAGAGTCGTTGATATTGATCATAATTGTCAGCACTTGCGTATATATTACTAGGGCTTGGATCAACCCTCTACCACCAAAAGTGAAAGAATGGTGGGCGATGTTTAGAAAATCTATTAAAGTAAGCTAGCAGTTGCTAATGCTAGAGGCCCTTGATCTATTAAGAAGGTGGAAAGGATTTGGTCCAACCTTCACTGGGAATAGCTTTGGAACTTGCACAGTCTCAACTTGATCTTGTATAGATCTATCTTTCCTATATTTTTCTCTAAAATTATCCATCTCTCTCCTTCTATGTTTTTCTTTCCTCCTGTATTTGTTTTAGTAGAATTCATGGTTATTAATGAACTGTGATGGATTTTATGTACTTGTTGTTTTGCTTTAATGATTTCTGACTGCAGTAAAATAAAATAAAAAAATATTTTTAAAAAGCAATACATGCACCACCTGAAATCATAGAAAAGTGTACTCCTCTAACGTAGCAAATAGGACTGTATTGGACAAACCAGACACCAAAATTAACCAGAAGTGAAAAATCAGAGTATTGGCAAAAAAACAAACAGACACTCCGTATACAAGGTCTCACATTTGTCATAAGTGATATGTCCCTATAAGAAATACTGCATATCGAACTGCCTCGAAGGAAGGATGTGAACAGGTAAACTTCCTGATCTGCAAATTACCTCTTGAGCATGAAGCCCATTATTAGAGGAAAAAAGAAAAAGAATATACCATTGATGCTTATACCACGTAAACTGTTAAAGACAGCATTAAAACAATAACATCTGCTCCCTTCAGAAACACCAACCAGGCGTAATCAAAAGAGGGACATGTCAATTCCCTAACAAAGTTAGGCCCTTTGAGAAAATAAACATCCAGTTTCACTTATACAATCCAAGCATAGGGTCAAAATTAAAGAACATATAAAAGAGAAAGAGTAACTAAGACACTGTATCACTTCTCCTGTCACAAAAGCATCTTAATGCTGAATCGACTTGACCCCCAAAAGGATGGACACCATCAAAAAGCATATCGACTGAAGTCGCATGAACAGCCTCTGAAAAACCTAAAGTTCTTAACCATGCACAACACTGGAGCGCCACCGAAGATGCCATGGTCCAGCCTACTGAATCAGCAGTATCCAATCCAAAACTGATTATCAGCCTAGCTACCTGTTGGCAATCTCTAATCAAGGTTTCAACATAAGAACAGAGGTTATTTGGAAGTGATAGCAACATAGTTTGCAAGGTATCCCACAAAGCATGAGAAGCAAAGATGTGTTGGCCACATGAATCTTGACTCCAACAGTTTCTGTTTATTGGAGTCTGAAGAATCCATATCCTGTGAGGCTGTAGCAGCCTGAACTACCAGGCTATGAGTGGTAGGGTGCCTAATGAGATTAACTGAGTCCCATGGAGCAGGCAGGTGCTTGTGAGATATAGCGCGGTCCACCAAGACCACTAACTCATACTTGGCCCAAGTGTTATATCTCATATCGGTACCCTAATATCGGTCCAGGGAACATCATACACTGTCCCTACATCAGCTTCCGTCATTTCATAAGAACAAGCCTTATAAGGAAATAACTCCAAATAAGGAAAGACTGCCTTGTATGAACATAACGCCTTATAAGGTCTGCAGCCTTTTATTGGCTAAACCTTTCACCTAGTTCATGACGAGGGTGGATTCCGCCTGATCGATACTGCTAAGACGTGGTCCTTAGTACATATGAGTATTTAATAGGTTCACTCTCCAGGAGGTACACTTCACCTCTCCCATCGACGCACAAGGTTTAATCCCCAAAAGTCATTCGCATACTGAACAATGGGTACACGTTGCTATCAGTAAGCAGGAGGGAACCAAGATTTCAAGGCCGTCACACTGACCAGAGACGCTGTGGCTCCGGCATGCCATCGCTCCAGCTGACAGGTCTAACCATACCTTGGTCCCACACTCTCACTTTTCAGGTATGGGGATTCGACTAAATCCTAGCGGGATTCTTGGCTCTTAGATTCTAGGCGATTAGGCTCATTAGCTCTTTTGCACCTACTCACATACTAGGTACATCTAGACAGGCATCTTAGGAGTATGCACTCTATTTTATAAATGCATTCTATATTCATGTATATGTTCATGACTGTTGCAAAATGGTAGAATAATACTATTCCTTTTTATTCACTGTACTGCGGTTCTATATCTCTGTTACTGTGTTACAGTCGTAACAGCGCACTTCTCCAGTATTAGGGGTGTCTTTCATAGATTCACATGCTTGAATATAACCCGTCGTCGAAGTGGGAGTCCCACGGTAAATAAAATAGCAATAATGCTAAATTACCTACTGGCGGTCGCCAGTAGGTATATATAGTTAGGATTTTTTCTCTATGGGATTTTTGAAAATTCTATGTCTAATAACTTTGGCGTTTGTGGACGGAATTGGCTGAAATTTTCAGGAAAATGGAACATTTTGTTTCTGAGCAGCCACTGAAAATTTGGGGGGGGGTTTGTCAAGGGGGGGCTGAGAAAAAAGGGGGGTCCCAAAACATGTTTTTAACATTGAGTTTTCCATAGGGCGGTTGGCCTCACTTTTAGCCCGAACGGCTGAATGGATTTGCACGAAACTTGGCAAAATTGTAGGGACTGGTAGCCCGATGTGCCTTTGCTAGGTCTCAATATATGTGCTGCAGTGGAATTTGAGAAATTAACGTTCAAAAAAAGATATATATCTGTAACAGCGGACCGGGCAGCGCTCCAGTTCGCGTACTTTTCGCGTTACGGAGCTTTGTGAAGCGAAGCTGATTGGTTCTCCGGCGTCTGTAAACATTCCAAACAGTCCGTAGCGGCCGCCATCTTGTCTCTCGGTAGGATCGAGAGACAAGAGGAGGCCAAAGTGAAGGGGCAAATGACCATAAGGGGGCATAGTAGATCCTCCCTGACCCCCTAGGTTTGATGTGGAGGTTTTAAAAGGGCCCCGCGGGGCAAAAAAAAAAAGAAAATATTAATAATCGAACGGCTGAATGGATTTGCACGAAACTTGGCAAAATATTAGGGACTGGTAGCCCGATGTGCCTTTGCTAGGTCTCAATATATGTGCTCCAGTGGATTTTGAGAAATTAACGTTCAAAAAAAGATATATATCTGTAACAACGCTCCGCTTCGCGTACTTTTCGCGTTACGGAGCTTTGCGAAGCTGATTGGTTCTCCGGCGTCTGTAAACATTCCAAACAGTCCGTAGCGGCCACCATCTTGTCTCTCGGTAGGATCGAGAGACAAGAGGAGGCCAAAGCGAAGGGGCAAATGACCATAAGGGGGCATAGTAGATCCTCCCTGACCTCTTAGGTTTGATGTACCATTTTGCCAAGTTTGGTGTAATTCCGTTCAGCCATTCAGGCTGTAGACGTATCTAAATGTCCTATGGAAAATTGCATGGGGAAAACACATTTGAAAGTGTTGAAATTTAGAACCAATTAAAATGTTACTTTGGTTTTGTATTTGTGTGTGATGAAAGTTAATTGGTTATGTATATATCTAAAATGAGAGGAAACCACAGCCATTTTGTGATACTACTGTCTGAGGTATATTTGTGAGGAATTTTTGGTGCTCAATTTCTGGTGTTTGATTTACACAGTACTAACACTTCTCCTACTTTTAAAAAGGTGAGTTGTTAATTTGTAAGGGGAACTATGTTGTACACTTTAAGATAATTTGAAAAATGTTTTCTGTTATTTATTTACAGTCCTTCTGTTATACTAAATACTTGATAAAGTTAGTTTTATATTATGTATTACTAAAAACGATAAATGAAAGTGATTATTTTTTTCTGCAATTTACAGCAAGCAATTTCAAAATAAAATGGCTCACAATGAAGAGACCGTGGCAATTTCTTTTGAATTATCCACTACATTTATTGAAATTGACAGCACCAATAATGAAATATTCTCACAAGGAGGAGATGACTTGATTGATTTTTTTGATCAATCTCTTGATGGCGAATTTATCGAATGTTTGGAGACCATAGAGTTACAAGAATCATCATTGCAGACTTTTCATGAGGAGATTCCTGATGAGATGATTGAAGAGGAAATTCCTGATGAGGACATGTTACTAGTTCTTTCAAATTTTGAAAATTCAGAAGAATAAATTAATATTTAGAAATCAAAAATTGTTTGAGACATTATTCATTTTTATTTTTAATTTATGAGGTTGTAGCGAAGTGATTGTAGTATAAAATGAGACTTATAGTATAGAGTGCAACATTTTTATGTTACATGGTAAGTTTACTCATATTTACTTTCCTTCTCCCACTATATTATCTCCAATGTGTATTTGACATCTCTTCTTCATCTCCGGCCTCCTTTCTCTCACTGTCTGTGTCTGATGCATCTTATCGCTGCCATTTTGTGTAATTACAGAAGAGAGTAAAATAAAATAGTTCGGAACGTGAAAAGGGGGCAAAGTAGAGTACCCCTCACCCCCTAGGCCTTCTCAGGCGGTCCCAAAAGGATCAGTTTCTGTTTTCCTGAGAGATTATGGTATGAGTTCCATATACCACAATAACTTGCATTACAACATGCAAGATATCTATCTCCTATTACCAACTTTTGGAGATATTTGCGCTAAGCGCGAATATCTCCAAAAACTAACACCTGCCCTGAGCAGTTCTTAGCCATGTTATCCAATGGGAGGTGGATAACATGGCTAAGAGCATTAGCTCGGTAATGCATGAATATCGCTGACTTTTTAGCGATATTCATGCATTGCAGCCGTTTTTTATCGCATTTGCGATAAACCTTGATAATAGCAAGGTTTATCTGCGATAATTTCTGACGATGCTTAGCGGTAAAAAATTCGTTGCTAAGCATCGTTAGCGATAAATATCGCTTAACTTTGGTAATATGCACCAACGTCTGTTAACGTTCGATTTGAAGGAAATGAGGAAGTGTTGAAAAACATTGTCTGCGCCATCTTGCCTTTTTTGAAATGCCACACTTTTGTCGTGCACGGCAGCCATTTTAGATGCCTTGACCAGACCCATTCTCTGCACGCTGTTGATCCGTAGCATGGCTCCCCACCCTCGCAAGCATCTTCCCCAGGCACTGGTCACCCCCGCTCTCTGTCTTATGCATCGGCAATAAACCTCCCCCCATCTGCGCTGCTCTTCCCTGAGAATCACACTCTGTGCCTGCCCGACACCTCCCTTTCGCCCTATTCACTACCGCACCCTCTGACACTCCTCTTCCTCTGTGTCCGATTGTCCAGGCTATCAGCTAGCCCTGCAGATGTAGTTTATGGCCCCAGCTGTAAAGAATCACCCCTCTTCAAAGGAGTTATAGTAGATCAAGGCCCACACCCAATGAGATCCGTCAAACCACACGCGTTCCTACTATCTGAAAACCATCCTGTATTGTGATTGGGGAGGGGACCGAGCCTGAAGCGGAAGATTCCAGGGATGACTCTTTGTACATCAAAGTTTTTACAATTATGTGTCACATTAAAAATATATAGCACTCCAACAAAGTAGTAGGAATATAAAACTTTAATAACTTATAAATATATACAACAAAACAAAAACAGTAAAAACATTTAAACAATGAAGAGACCGTGGCAATTTCTTTTGAATTATCCACTACATTTAATGAAATTGACAGCACCAATAATGAAATATTCTCACAAGGAGGAGATGACTTGAATGATTTTTTTGATCAATCTCTTGATGGCGAATTTATCGAATGTTTGGAGACCATAGAGTTACAAGAATCATCATTGCAGACTTTTCATGAGGAGATTCCTGATGAGATGATTGAAGAGGAAATTCCTGATGAGGACATGTTACTAGTTCTTTCAAATTATGAAAATTCAGAAGATGTTGCCTGGGTGCCGCACTGATTTGGGTATCCGGCGTGGGGCGTCCCGGGGGGTGGGTTGTCAGTAGCGGTCTGTTGTGCGAATAGTTCCAAGGCAGCAGAACGCGCTGAAATCTGGATGGCACGAAGGTGATGTCTAGTAAGTTGCCGCCCAGCAAATAACGGCATGGGGCGCCGCGGGGGGGGGCAGGGGGAGGCAGTCCAAAGTTCCGTTAAAAGAACAAAGGAAAGGATCGGTGGTTTGAACCATCAGTCAAAAAGGGGAGGGGGTGCAACAATTTTTCCTACCGAGTCACACTGTGCTTTCACCGGAACTGAGGTCTGCAGGTTTCTAGTCATTCAAACTGAGGCTGGCGCCAGCATGGGAGCGCCGACGTCCCGCGGCTACAGTTTCGTCACTCCATGGGCGATCATGGCAGTCATTCCCCATCGGGGGTGTCTGCGGGGGTCGGGGACTCCCGCGGCTCCTCTAGAATCTTCAAGGTCGTGGAGGACTACGGTGGTGGAGTCAACCAGTGACCGGGCCATTTCTTCATGCTGGGCCCGCTCTTGCCAGGTCGACCGCCATTTTGAGAGTTCGGTAGCTACTGGCGATTGCGGGGTCAAATGAGCGGACGGGCTCCACCCTGCCGGGCGAGACGTTGCAGCATCGCCACAGTGGAAGAACCCTTTTCCGGGCGCCTGGAGCGCTGAGGGTGCAGCTGGGAAGCCTCCACCTGGGGAGGCGGGAGAGGCCTGTTCGCACCGTCTCTCCCACCCAGTGCACCCCACGGCGTCTCGCTTGACATTTGTTATGGCCGGACCAGGCAATGAGGACGAGGGGGGGGGGTCGGAGGCATGTGCAAGACATCCCCCCCCAGTGTTGTCGCAGCCATTATAAAAGAAAGAAGAAATGTCCCGTCCGTCTTTGGGCCGGACCTCCGGTGGATGGCGGCCGGACGCCCTTTGCTCTGGCCCCATGAACGGGTTCCTTGGCTCATCCGGTGGGGCAGGCCTTGGCGTGTGGTGCCTCTCCTGGGCCTTTCGTGCAGTGGCCTCTCCACTCCCAGGCCCTCCATGGATGCTGGCCCAGACTGGGAGAGAGAGGGTCTAACCTGCAATTCTCCAGAGTTACCGCCACCGCGGCCGGATCCCGTCGGCCTCGGCCTCTGGTTGATGGTGGCCGGACTGGGAGAGAGAGGGGAGGGTCGAGGACACGGACATTCCCCCCCCTGCAACTCTCCAGGGTGGTCGTAGCAATCCCCCTGGCCGGGTCCCGCTGGCCTCGGCCTCTCCTCCGGCTACAACCTACGTGATGATCTCCTGGCCGACGGTTGGCAGCAGGACCCGCCTTATATGTGTTGCTTCCGGCTGGGCGTAGCCGGAAACCTGTTTCTCAAACAAAGGATATTGAGGCAAATGTGGCGCATACTCTCTTCTTAACCTATTGTATTCCTCAACACAATCTAGATCCGCACAAATGTTTGTGACATCACACTCAATCAAGTACAATCCCGATAAAGTTTCCAGAATGGGGCGGATGTCTGCTGACTTGTATCTTTCCCAGTTTGCCGTTATTTGGGCGTGGCAGGCGGTGGGACAGACACGTTTTGGGGCAGTGAGGGGCGATGAAGCCTCGTTGCCTTGTGGCCGTTGCAATGTCACACTTGGTTTCTCTTACTGTTTTCAGGTTTCTTATTACGGGCTTACTTCTAACGTTTCTTGTTTCTAGGACAATAATAGGTTTTATCATTACGTATTGTTATCGTTTCTTTGTTTGTTATTTAATAAAAAGTTCATCAGTGGCCTACTGATTTTCGTTTTCCTATTCCTTTCTTTCCAGGTTGTTTCATGCTAAAGTTTCTGTTAACAGGATACAGTGATCACTTCGTTATTATTGCATATGTCCTTTTCACTAGGGGTGCTCTCTGGTCGGGCCAGATGACCTATCTCTAGTAAATGGTCCGGGTGAAACAGGTGCATCAATCAGTGGGGAGTAGATAGGCATGACAGATTACAACGGGGGACAAAGGTCCGCATTACCTACCCTTTCACTACTTGCAAAGATTTTCCTACGTTTATTTGCAAACAGGGAATACCTCCAAAAAGAACCAATTCCCAAACAGTCAATGTTCGGGCAAACAATCAATCAATGAGGAACGAAATAGGCACGACGTGTTAAAGGTTTGCGTTACCTACCTTTCACTATCTGCAAAGGGTGAGAGAATATTCCTATTCTTCCTCGTTTGCAGGCAGAGAAGATCCTTAAGAGAACCAACTTCGAACAATTCAATGCTCGATTCAAACAATCAACAAGGGGTACTGTGAACACAAAAGAACGCCGCTTATGTACATACACATTGCTATTTTCAACAGGTTGTTCCTAATGTTTCTATTTTAGCCAGGTCAAAAAGAGATCCCATTAGTGGCCTACTGATTTTGCTCGATTCCTTTTGTTTTTTTACACGATTTTTCGCTATCTGCAAAGACTAAACAGAGTATTGCGACTCTGTGCTTGTTTGTAAATAGAGAATGAACCAAAGAGAACAATCAATGAAATGGAGAGAGAAGCAGGCACGACGGATTACAACGGGGGCAAAGGCCTGCGTTAACTACCCTTCACTATCTACAAAAAGAGAGTACTCCTAATAGAAATGAGGGAGGGGGGCAGCATTCAAAGCAGATCAGTGTGCATAAACACGAAAATGTTTTTACTTACCACGTACTTGACATTCGACAGCTTATGATATTTGCTATTAAAAAACCATTGAAATTCACTGAAAAAACCATAGGTTATAGACCATATATAGTTAGGAATTAGCATTTACAAAACCTTGAAAATTCACAGAAAAAACCATAGGTTATAGACCATATATAGTTAGGAATTAGCATTTAAAAAACCTTATTTTACTCACACAAAACCATTGAAATTCCATATATAGTTAGTTGCACTAACTATATATCGCGCACCCGCAATCCACTGCTGATGATGTCACATATTACATCATTCATGACATGGTCAGTGACATCACTGATGACATCACTGATGACATCTCAAATGACATCACTGATGACATCACTGATGACATCTCATTTGACATCATTCTTGTGCTAATACGATAAACCTCTTCAGACTCTAATATAACCTTAGATACACTCAGTGTATATAGACACTCACACACTGTCACTCATCCATGGAGTTACTCACACACCTAGTCAGTCATGCAAAGAAACAATCTCACCTCCATTCCCTCAACTATACAGATATACACATTACTTATTCAAACATATACTAACACATATTTACTCTCTTATACAATCCCTGATACAAGTTCACAATGATCCATACAGCCACTCACACATTCAGTGGCTCTCATGCACAGTTATTTATATATGCCAACTCTCACATGTACTGTGTTTTACATATGTACTTACTATGACATGTAGCATTGAGATATCCATTCACTCATCAATACACTCATGCACACAGTCAACCGCCCATGTAGCTGTTTCCACATGCACTCTTGAACTCATACACCTAGTGAATCACCTGCTCACACATCTATGCACAGAGTCACACACCTCCCAGCCACCCCCACACAAACTCAATCTCCCATACAAATACTTGGGCAACCAATCAATAACACATATAACCTCTCGTATAGCTAATGATCAACACATGCAGCAGTTTACATCACAACAGACATACTGATGCACATATTCAGACAGTTTAGTCACTAACCCATGCATTTAGTACGACACATTTATTCACTCACTCATACAGTCAGTCACGCACCTACTAAATCCTTCATCCAGACACTTATACATCCACTCATTCTTCAATAAATCAAACATATTTAAACTTTACAGAAACACACAGTCACTGGATGATGTCATCAGTGATGTCATCAGTGATGTCATTTGAGATGTCATCAGTGATGTCATCAGTGATGTCATTTGAGATGTCATCAGTGATGTCATCAGTGATGTCACTGACCATGTCATGAATGATGTAATATGTGACATCATCAGCAGTGGATTGCGGGTGCGCGATATATAGTTAGTGCAACTAACTATATATGGAATTTCAATGGTTTTGTGTGAGTAAAATAAGGTTTTTTAAATGCTAATTCCTAACTATATATGGTCTATAACCTATGGTTTTTTCAGTGAATTTTCAAGGTTTTGTAAATGCTAATTCCTAACTATATATGGTCTATAACCTATGGTTTTTTCAGTGAATATATATATAAATATATATAATTATAATACAAGAAAAAAGAAGGAAATACACTGAAATCCTCTAAAAACGATTCCTACATAGGAATGCAAGGCAAAGAGAAAAAACATTTGCAACACATTAGTGTCATTATGTTAGTGCAAACTGCAGCCAATCAGGCGCCAGCATCCTCTAGAACCTTCTCCTCAGAAGCTCAAGCCCTCAGATTTTTTACCGCACGTCGTGTGAAGGGAGTCTCCCTGAGCTCTGCTCAGTTTTCTTCTCTTTACCTCTACTTCCAGAAATTTCTTCAACATGTCAAGTAAGAAGTCTTTATTTAGACCCTGCTCTTCTTGTGGGAAGCTGCGCCTTTTTGAAAAGGACCCCCACCAGAAGTGTATTTATTGTTTATATCCGGATCATGAGGCTGCCAACTGCAAGTTCTGTAGAACTTTTTCTACTAAAACTCTGAAGGACAGGGAAGGCCGTCTTCTCCTTTGGCTGCAGCGTCTTAAGGACAAGGACTCTGTGGTGTCCGACGCAGAAAGTTTACATTCTGGTTTCTCTTCAGCAGCCTCTAAGCGTGGTAGTGTTCAGGAGGTTCCTTCTCCTTTCCTCAAGAAACCTAAACTGGCTTTGTCTGTGGCTCCTGTGATGACATCTGCCACTCCTACCACCTCTACGCCCACGAGACCTGGCTCTCAGGCATCTTTGGCTGCCTCTCGAGGTGTTTTCACACCTCTCAAAGTCCCGCCGACGAGAGCAGCTTTGCCTGCATCTTCGACGACTACGCTGACTACCACATCAGCATTCTCATCGTCGACGACGGTTTCGTCGACAGCCTCGACGTCGACGACGGTTTCGTTGTCGTCTAAACCTGTCCCGTCGACGATTCCCATCTCGTCGACGAAGAAGAGAGAGTCGTCGTCGACGAAAGACCCGAAGACATCGTCGTCGACGACGACGCCGTCGACTAAAGCCTCGTCGACGAAGCCACCGTCGACCAAGATCTCATCGACGAAAAAGATCTCATCGACGAAGACAGGCCCGTCGACGAAGACTCCGTCTACGGAGTCGGTACCAGCATCGACGATCACCCCGTCGACGACGTCCCCGTCGACGCCTTCATCTACAGTGGATCGCCCGTCGACGGTGATACCGTCGACGACCCCGTCGACGACCACTCCGTCGACGAAGGATTCTGCAAGATTACTGTTGACAAAATCAGCCTCGTCGACGCTAACGGCTCCGTCGACGGCGGCACCGATTTCATTTGCATCATTGCCGTTAGTGCCATTGAAGACCGCAAAATCTACACACGCTCGCACTACGGTACCCTGCCACCAGATCTCTGATCCAGAGCCTCAACCACCTTCTCCGATGTTCGCTACTACTTCGGAGCATGACACTGATTCGGAGAATGGAGAGGACACATTTGGGGCAGCACATAGTCCCTCTGATTTGATAATTAAATGCCAAGACACAGATTCTGATGATGGCAATGGCCCAGACTGTCAACAAGAGGAACAGTTCACTAAAGCTCCTGTGGCTACCATTCCTTTGACCTTGATATCTAATCTCCAACATATGCTGGACGATTATAATTGCCGTTTTCCTGCAACACCGCAGACTACACCTGCGTTATCTCCCGCTCCTGTGGCACTACCTCCACCTGCACTTCCGTCTATCGTACCACCTGCGCCTTCTCAGGTTCATAGGTCTATAAGCATCCATACCACTATATATCCGCAGTATGCGGATGAGGAGGAGGCGGATGCAGAACGTGAGGACGGTGAAGTCCCTGACAACACGGATGATGAGGCAGGCGACCAGGATATGGCCGAATGGGATGATTATCGGGCGCAGACGCCCTCTCCTCAACCTGGTACCTCGAGTGAGTCTCCACCAGTAGATATCGCCAGCTTCCATCTTTTAATGGATAAAGCGGCTCAACGTTTCAAACTCCCACGATCACAATGCGAGGAGGATTGTTTTCTTTATGATTTTAAGGACAAACCTTTTAAGCAGGTACACACAATCCCTATAATTGAATTTGTTTGGAAAGAGGGCATTAAACTGATGAATGCTCCAAACTCCTTACCTGCTCAGATTCCGCGCCTTGAGAAGAAGTACAAGGCCCCTACAGGTTCTCCAGCTTGCCTGCTTTCTCACCCCAAGCCGGACTCTGTCGTGACTCAGGCAGCACAACGTAGAGCACGGAATCCGGCGTCCCAAATCACAGCCCCTCCGGATAGAGAGGGTCGACGCTTGGATGCAATTGGCCGCAAGTTCTCAACCATGACCTCCACATCTGTCCGAGCAGCCAATGCCTTAGCCATTTTGGGTCGTTATGACCGGCAGATGTGGTCAGACATTGCAGATTACATGGCGCTCATCCCTGATGCTTCCAAGGCTGACGCACAGCAGATTCTCCACGATGGACAAAGAGCAGCGGAAGAAATCATCGACTGTGCAGTCGATATAGCTAACACAGGTTTCCGCCTCCTGGCAAGTGCGGCTGCACTCCGACGTCAAGGCTGGCTGAAGTCCACCTCCTTCCGGCAGGAAGTCCAAGCGAGAATACTGGATATGCCATACGATGGAGAATCATTATTCGGATCTCATATTGATGATGCCCTTGAATCCATCAAGAAGGACACTGATACGGCAAAGTCCTTGGGCACGCTACAATTTCGTAAGCAGTCCTTTCGAGGTGCGTGCGGATGCAGCACTTCTTCCAACTTTTGAGGTGGGCAGCAATACCGTTCATACAATCAGAGCGGCCAACGTTACAAGCCCAATCAGCAGTCTCGACAACAACCCTCCAAGACATACAGAGGAAAGTCGTCCTATCGTGGCGCAAATCAGAAACGCCAATGACTTTTGCCACTCTCAAAGTGTTGGAGGACGAATCTCTCTGTTTTATTCCCAGTGGTCCTCGATCACCTCGGACCACTGGGTTTTGGACATTGTCAAACGGGGTCATACCCTGGAGTTCACAGAGATTCCTCCTTGCACCCCACCTCGTGGCCCACCTCCTCCACATCTCGAGGAGCTTTACCATCAGGTCCGTCTTCTTGTGTTAAAAGGGGCAGTCGAAGTGGTCCCGAAACATCTAAGAGGGAAGGGTTTTTACTCTCGATTTTTCCTCATACTCAAGAAGAACGGAGATTGGCGACCCATTCTGGATTTGAGGGCTCTCAACCAGTTCCTAAAGTCTCAATCATTCCGTATGCTGACGCTACTGGAAGTCCTGCGTCTTCTATCCAGCGAGGATTTTATGACCACCATAGATCTTCAAGACGCGTACTTTCACGTTCCAATAATCGAACAACATCGCCAGTACCTGCGTTTCAAAGTGGGAACAATGCATTTTCAGTTCAAAGTTCTACCCTTCGGACTGCGTTCAGCTCCTCGTGTGTTCACGAAGGTATTGGCCCCAGTGGTGGCTCACCTGCATCTACAAGGAGTTCAGATCTTTCCTTATTTAGACGATTGCCTTCTCAAGTCTCAATGCCACCATCAGCTGGGTCGGGACACGCACCTTTGCCAGCAGGTGTTTCAGTCTCTGGGGTTGACCATCAACGTCAAAAAGTCACAGTTTGCACCCCTGCAAACCAGGTCCTTCCTGGGAGCGATCCTAGACACGCAGCTCTCAAAAGCATTTGTCTCTCACGAGCGGCGTCTGAAGATACTTCGTCTGGTCTCACTCATTCGACGAAAACAGTCAGTTTCTGTTCGGACGTTAAAGTCATTCTTAGGAATGGCTTCGTCTTGTATCGCACTGATCCCAAATTGCAGGTTGCGCACCCGTCCTATTCATGAAGAACTGGATTTACAGTGGCGTCAGGTCTCCGGGTCCTTCAACGACCTAGTTGCCGTCACAGCCCGCATGAAAATGAGCCTGTTTTGGTGGGCGCAGCCCGCGAATCTGGAAATGGGTGTGTCCTTCCTCGATCATGTTCCAAACCTGACGCTGACCACGGACGCCTCCCTGGAGGGGTGGGGCGCTCATCTCCAGGGCCTCTCCATCAAGGGCAAGTGGTCGCCGACGCAGCGCACGTGGCATATCAACAGGCTGGAATTGATGGCGATCTTTCTAGCGCTCAAATCCTTCCTACCAGTTGTTCACGGGGAGTCAGTGCTAATCCAAACAGACAACACCACCAGTATGCACTACGTGAACAAACAAGGCGGAACCAGGTCTCCACTTCTGTCCCGCTTGGCCCAGTCAATCTGGGATTGGGCTCTCCGCCATCGCATCACCTTGACGCCTGTACACCTTCCGGGTGTGTCAAACCTCCTTTCGGACTCTTTGAGCAGGTCCACTTCCTCAACACACGAATGGGAACTGCACCAACCGACTCTGGATCTTGTGTTCCGCCAATGGGGTCACCCAGATCTGGATCTCTTTGCAACACCGGAGAATCGGAAATGCCCGTCTTATGCAAGTTGGCATCCCCACCCAGGGTCCTGCGGGAATGCCCTTTTGATCAACTGGTGCGATCTATTCGCTTACGCTTTTCCACCGCTCCCATTAATACAGCGGGTACTGTGGAAGATGCGGAGGCAGCTCTGTCACATTCTGTTGATCGCACCTCGTTGGCCCAGACAGGCATGGTTTACGGAACTGCTTCTGATGTCCCAGTGCGAGCCCATTCCTCTACGTCCTCGTCCGAACCTACTAACTATGGACAAGGACCTAGTGTGTCATCCAGATCCCTCAACGCTTTAATTGTGGGCATGGAACCTGAGCACCTTGAGTTTGCGGACTTGAACATATCCCAGGAGTGCAGAGACATTCTAGCTCAAGCCAGAGCTCCGTCTACCATTAAGACTTACAAACTTAAATGGAAGCGGTTCTGTCATTGGTGCGTTTCAGCCAATATCCATCCCATCCATTCCACTCCTGAGCAGCTCCTTCCATTCTTTTGAAGCCTCGCTCAGTCAGGACTCTCTCATTCTACGCTGAGAGTTTTCTTAGCAGGAATATCTCGTTTCCGACATGATGGCTCTTCATCCCTCTGTTCGTCGAGAGTTATACGTCAATTTTTCAAAGGGCTCTTCCGCAAGTTTCCACCTGTGCGTCGCCCTCCGCCAGCTTGGCACCTCAATGTGGTATTAGCTCAACTTATGAAGTCACCATTTGAGCCTATCTATAAGGCCGATATAAAATTCATCACCTGGAAAGTTGCACTTCTTCTGGCTTTGACCTCATCTCGTCGCGTGAGCGACCTTCACGCTTTCACTGTCAAGCCGCCTTATCTACAGTTCAAACCTAACGGAGTGGCACTGCGTACCAACCCTTCTTTCTTACCTAAAGTACCTACGGATTTTCATTTGAATGAGCCTGTGTTCCTTAAGACTTTCTTTCCGGACCCAAAATCTCCGGCGGAACAGCGCCTACATTCTTTGGACATCAAGCGACGTCTTAAATTTTACATTGCAAGAACTGCTTTTTTCCGCAAGTCCGACCAACTATTCATTGCTTACGGACGATTGCGCAGAGGACATCCAGTTTCCAAGCCGACAATTGCCCGGTGGCTTTCCTCAGCCATTGCCTTCTGCCACCAACAAGCGGGCAGACCATTGCAGTCTTCAGTGAGGGCTCATTCTACGAGGGCGATGTCTTCATCCACCGCCTTGTTTGCTGGTGTGCCACTTCATCAGATTTGCCGTGCAGCGACATGGTCCAGCAGGCACACCTTCACCAAACATTACTGTTTGGATGCCATCAATGAAGCGGATACCGCAGTGGGGCAGGCAGTGCTTCGCCATCTTTTTCAGTAAGGTGAGCCTCTGTTCCCTCCTCCTTATTGTTTCCTGTGATTGCTTTGATGTTATATGACTGTATTATTATATTATAGTACTGTCTTGATATATTCTTCATATGCTTAGCAATCTCAGTTCTAGGAGGTTACTGCTTTCTATTCTATTCAAGCATGTGAATCTATGAAAGACACCCCTAATACTGGAGAAGAACAATTGTTACTTACCTGTAAACAGGTGGTTCTCCAGCATTGGTGTCTTTCATAGATTCACATGCGACCCACCCTCCTCCCCTCAGAGGCTCTCTCCTCCTCATGCGCTCTTGGTTACTTTGTGCTACAAGAATCTGAGGGCTTGAGCTTCTGAGGAGAAGGTTCTAGAGGGTGCTGGCGCCTGATTGGCTGCAGTTTGGACTAACACAATGACACTAATGTGTTGCAAATGGTTTTTCTCTTTGCCTTGCATTCCTATGTAGGAATCGTTTTTAGAGGATTTCAGTGTATTTCCTTCTTTTTTCTTGTATTATAATTATATATATTTATATATATTTAGCATTATTGCTATTTTATTTACCGTGGGACTCCCACTTCGACGACGGGGAATATTCAAGCATGTGAATCTATGAAAGACACCAATACTAGAGAATCACCTGTTTACATGTAAGTAACAATTGTTCTTATTCTATATGAGAAGAACTACTGTACAATAAATTCTTATTCTAAACACATTTGACTGTTCCTTCTCTGTATCTCTCTAAGAGCAAAAACAAGCAAGCATGAGCGATTGGGTGAAAAGTAATATATTGTTTCCCCGAGTCTGAGGTTATTGTGTTCTGAAGTTGCACAAACGAATCTCTCTGATAACAGGAGATTCTAGTGGCACTGCAAGCTAATGTGAACCATAGGCTAAAATATGTGAAGGGGGTGTACAGAGCCAGTCTGCCACCAGACCCACAGTATATGTCATCCGTAAACGTCATAGGTCCTGCATGACAGGGCACTATTGGTACTCCACTACACAAGTTGCTAACAATAATGTCGAACAGGGCTTCATGTAAGGAAGAAGAGGCTCTTTCCTCATCTGACCTTGGTAAAAGACCTCAATCGAAGGGTTGGTTGACCTCCCCACCGCAGATAGTGACAAGTCCACGACTGCAGCCACTCTCCTCACCATATTTGCAAAGGAGGAATTTGCCTCAGAAGCGAGACTAGCAGGGAAAAGAAGCCCAGAGACTGGAGAAGACTCCAGCCCACTTGCCTCACAAAGAGGAGATATCCAACGCTCCTCCACCTAAGATGGACTAATCTCAGAGATGGGCTGAAAAAGCCCAGCCTCCCTTGTATCATCCGCTACAAGGTGACTTCCCGAAGTCTCACCCTGAGATGGAAGTGAAAATACTGCATTCCCCCCAGTTTGTTCCACCGACTAAATACCTGACGCTGATTGATGAGAAGACAATGCTTCGACGTCGATAGGAGGTGGAGGAGAGACTTCAATCGGCACTGCCGACATCAAGGCCGGAGTTGGCTGACTGATAATGGATGTCAAAAGTGGAGTCCCTGAAGGGCCTCGCATCAGCTCCGTTGTGGAGTCGGCCAACATCGGCTGGCGCTGACCTAAGGACTCAGATGGCCCAACTGATACTGAGGATGAAGCCATTGGCATGGCTCCACTCACTTCCTTGGGGTCCGGGGGCGCTCTAGTGGAAGGTGGGGGCCCAAAGATGCGATGCAGAGAGTTAAAATCCTCCCTCATTTGGCCATTTATACCCCAGCTCCCAGAACAATGGGGAGACATCGGGCAAAGTCACAGATGGGCTCCTCAACCGGCGAGCAGGAGGAGCCATAGGAGATGAAATCCCCAAGTGGCGAAGTTGGGGGGAGCGTGACTTCAAATGCCTGCTCTTACCCTTGAAAGTTTCTTGAGTAGGAAGTCCTGGAGAACGGCTTCGGGTCCTGGAATGGCCTCGCCAATGAACCTCCACATCAGAAGAAGGCCGAGGCTGTGAAGTCTCCGAGGACTGCGAGAGACGAGCTGCCAGCAACTTCATATGGCATTGTTTGAGCACCTTTGGCGTCATTCTCAGGCAGGAGCTGCAGTCTTCGATGTTGTGGTGTTCTCCCAAACACCACATACAAATGGAATGTGGTTCTGTAACCAACATTTGTCGAGTACAGGACCCACAAGGCTTAAAGCCTGATGGCATAGAAGAAAGGCACACTGTTCCCACTGACAAAACTGTCAAAGTAGGTAAAAAAAAAACAGTCTGAGGATCCGCTTCTCCAGATCCGCATTGCAGTGTGGAGAAGAAGAAACTGACGTCCGCATGCCAGAGGAGACTTATATGACTCCACTGACATCACAACCGTAGTCGACATCATCACAGAGTCATACAGCGCCGTCCCCCAGCATGGAGAGGTACTGCTGAAACATTTCCAGATCAAGTTTGAAGCCTGGGGAGAATTCAAAAGTTAAAAAAATCTGTGGCTCATATGTCTCTATTGGATTATACCTTTAGATGTGAATACCTTTATAAGTGGTCCAGGGTCCATGCAGAGTGTAAACCTGGCACCCCACAAATATTGCCTGAATTTTCCCAGGGCCCAAACTGTGGCCAACATCTCCTTCTCAATTATAGAGATTTTGTCCTCAGAAGAGTACAATGAATGGGAAGCATATGCTACAGTACATTTGTGTAAAATAAAGTAAATAATATTTAGAAATAAAATAAACATATTTAAAAATATTTAATAATATTTAAAATTAATAAATAATACATATATAATAAAACAGTAATTAAACATATACATAAAATATTTAATATATACTTAATAATACGTTTTGCTAACTATTTTAATAACTTATAAATTATTAAAAAATATTATAAATTACAAATACATCTACTCACATAAAACAATAACATAAATACAAAGTTAATACTTATGTTTATTACTTTAAAAAAATTAAATATACTTTCAATATTTTTAAAATTAATTATATACTACATTATCTAAAATAAGACACAACATATTAAATAGCTAAAGAAATAAAACTACTATTCAAAGTCCCCAAAAAACTACATTAATGTAAATGTTGGATAGCGTAGGGCTTAATATTGCTATTCCCACTCCAGAAAATGCAACAGTAGAGAAAGCGTTGGATAGTTTAGAGATAAAAATTACTATTCCAACTCCAAAGAGTGAAACAGTAGGGAAAGCGTTGAATAGGGTGGGGGTAAAAATTACTATTCCCACTCCAGAGAGTGCAACAGTAGGGAAAGCGTTGGATAGCGTAGGGGTAAACATTACTATTCCCACTCCAGAGAGTGCAACAGTCGGGAAAGCTTTGGATAGCGTAGAGGTAAAAATGACTATTCCCACTCCAGAGAGTGCAACAGTAAGGAAAGCGTTGGATAGCGTAGGGGTATAAATTACTATTCCCACTCCAGAGAGTGCAACAGTAGGGAAAACGTTGGATAGCGTAGGGGTAGAAATTACTATTCCCACTCCAGAGAGTGGAACTGTAGGGAAAGCATTAGATAGCGTAGGGGTGATTATTACTATTCCAACTCCAGAGAGTGCAACAGTAGGGAAAGCTTTGGATAGCGTAGAGGTAAAAATTATTATTCCCACTCCAGAAACTGGAACAGTAGTGAAAGCATTGGAAAGCGTAGGGGTAAAGTTTACTATTCCCACTCCAGAGAGTGCAACAGTAGGGAAAGCGTTGGATAGCGTAGGGGTAAAAATTACTATTCCAACTGCAGAGAGTGCAACAGTAAGGAAAGCGGTGGATAGCGTAGGGGTACAAATTACTATTCCAACTCCAGAGAGTGCAACAGTAGGGAAAGCTTTGGATAGCGTAGAGGTAAAAAATACTATTCCCACTCCAGAGAGTGCAACAGTAGTGAAAGCTTTGGATAGCGTAGAGGTAAAAATTACTATTCCCACTCAATAGAGTGCAACAGTAAGGAAAGCATTGGATAGCGTAGGGGTATAAATTACTATTCCCACTCCAGAGAGTGCAAAAGTCGGAAATGCTTTGGATAGCATAGAGGTAAAAATTACTATTCCCACTCCAGAGAGTGCAACAGTAAGGAAAACGTTGGACAGCGTAGGGGTAAAAATTACTATTCCCACTCCAGAGAGTGCAACAGTAAGGAAAGCATTGGATAGCGTAGGGGTATAAATTACTATTCCCACTCCAGAGAGTGCAACAGTAGGGAAAACGTTGGATAGCGTAGGGGTAGAAATTACTATTCCCACTCCAGAGAGTGGAACTGTAGGGAAAGCGTTGGATAGCGTAGGGGTGATAATTACTATTCCAACTCCAGAGAGTGCAACGGTAGGGAAAGCTTTGGATAGCGTAGAGGTAAAAATTACTATTCCCACTCAATAGAGTGCAACAGTAGGGAAAGCGTTGGATAACGTAGGGATAAAAATTACTATTCCCACTCCAGAGAGTGCAACAGCAGGGAAAGCGTTGGATAGCGTTGGGGTAAAAATTACTTTTCCCACTCCAGAGAGTGCAACAGTCGGAAAAGCTTTGGATAGCATAGAGGTAAAAATTACTATTCCCACTCCAGAGAGTGCAACAGTAAGGAAAACGTTGGACAGCGTAGGGGTAAAAATTACTATTTCCACTCCAGAGAGCGCAACAGTAGGGACAACGTTGGATAGCGTAGGGGTAGAAATTACTATTCCCACTCCAGAGAGTGGAACAGTAGGGAAGGCGTTGGATAGCGTAGGGGTGATAATTACTATTCCAACTCCAGAGAGTGACACAGTGGGGAAAGATTTGGATAGCGTAGAGGTAAAAATTACTATTCCCACTCCAGAAACTGCAACAGTAGGGAAAGCATTGGATAGCGTAGGGGTAAAATTTACTAATTCCACTCCAGAGAGTGCAACAGTAGGGAAAGCGTTGCATAGCGTAGGGGTAAAAATTACTATTCCCACTCCAGAGAGTGCAACAGTAGAGAAAGTGTTGGATAGCATAAAAGTTAATTAAAACACACTTAAAAATATTTTTTGTATTTAAAAATAATTAATCGTTTAATTTTTAAATAACTCTACATAATTTACAAATACCCATTAATAATTATTAAAAACATATTTTCAATTGAATAATTAATTAACAATAAATTAACAATAAATACCAAGAAATATTAATTAATAAATATTAATTACCAAATAATAAATATTGAACAATAAAATATTCTACAAAACAAAATACATATTAATTATTAAAAATGTATTAACAATTTAAAAATATTAAATAAAATGACATTTATACCAAAAATTATTTTTATTAAACATTAATTACCAATTAATAAAAAATGATTTCCAATGAATAAACATTTACCAATTAAAAACATTAATTGCCAATTAAAAATAATAATTAGCAATTAAAAAACGAATTACCAATTGAAACAATTATTTGCCAATTAAAATCATTAATTACGACTTAAAAATATTAATTACAAATTAAAATATTTAGTTACCAATTATTAATTAATAAAAAAATATATCAATACCAATAAATACAAATAATTCATTACTTAATTACAATTAAATTAATTCCCACCCCATTCCCCTATAAACCCACAATTTGCTACAGAACTTAAACACAAAAATTAATTAAAATGAATGTATAATTCCTAAAAATTAATAATTAATTTTGTGTAATTAAATTACTTCCCACCCTATTCCCCTATAAACCCACAAACCGCTCCGGTTCTAAAACACAAAATTTACTTAAAAATAACATTATTAACATATAAAAATAGTATACATATAATTTAAAACCAGTAGAATACTTAACAAAAAACATATAAAAAAATACATAACAATAATACCAATATCGATATTTGTAACATCGAGATTAGTAACATCGATATATTTGATATCGATATTACTAACTTCGATATTACTTACCCCCTTACCTTAGAGTCGATATTCTGTCCAACGATATTCTTGACCTCGATATTCTTTACCTTCGATATTTCCAACTCGATATTACTGTGGGTCGATATTCGCGAATCGATATTTAGACTGTGCACCCAGCTCAATATCTCCTATTCACGACTTTTCCCGACTAGACTCCGCGTAGTCTCTGATCGGAAGTCCAGGTTTTTTGATACGCATCAGGATGCTTGGGACGGGCTGGAGACGTCGGGTCAGTACTCTGGCCCGCGACCCACGGGCACTGCTGAGACATGGCCTGGGGAGGCAAGTGGAAAAATGTCTTGGCAAAAACGGCCAGGAAGGCGATTCCTTGAGTTGGCAGCGACGCCTGGCCCAGATCAGATCCGAAAAGAGCAGCAAGCGGTGATCTGCATTGCGGAACAGATGGCGGACGCAGCGGTACCAGAGGACTAAGTGAACACTTCCCTTCCCTCATCGGGGGATGGTGGCTCCTTGATAGCGTACTCATCAGAGGGGGTCTCATGGAGAATACCAGACGTCACACCCCAGACGGCGGATGGTATTGTATAACAGGGGCGATGGACATTTGTTAACGGGCATTACTGTCTGATATGTTGTGGGCAATGGTAGTATTGATACTATATGTTAGCTTCACTGATTCTGGTGGAGGCCCGGTTGGTGGGCTGGGAAAAAACCTTTACGCCCTGGGGGGGAGTTTTTATATATATATATATATATAAGTTGAGAGGTGCGATTTTATTCGTGCATGAAACCCCACACCTCAGCCATGACGCGTTTCAGGCCTCCTTGGCCCTTGATCACATATATATATATATATATATATATATATATATATATATATATATATATTCCGTGGCAAGTCTTGGGCGCGCAAAGGAGGAGACCCGTCTCACCAAGAGGTCAGAGGCATCCGGGCAGCTTCGGCAATCTTCACGTAAACCATGGTAATGGAATGGCTCTGACCCACCGCACCCGCCCTCAGTATCTGTGCCGCTGCAGGTTGCAGTTTGTGATTTCACGAAGGATTGCGGAGCATTGTATCTGTGTTTTCTAGGCCATTCTAGGAGCAGACATGTGTGGTTTGAGGCGTTTTGGGGACTCGGGAGGGAAGATTTGTTTTATTAACCTCAACTGCCACAGTCCAAAACAGCGCTCTCAAGTATACTGATTATAATGGACTACACCATTGCCGGGCGAAACCACTTACCTAACATGCAGTGTGAGGGCATGCTTGGATCTGTAGTTCACTACAGGGGCTGCAGGTCTGTTGGTGATTTTGGCCCGACCTATCAGGATTGCCATTCAAAGCGGAGCGACTGGAGGAATATAAATGGAACAGTGGCAAGATTGTCTTGAGAGCTGGCATTTGAAAAAGCCATATGGCGAAACGCGTCATGCCTATGCTTGTTAAATAAATCCCCTCCTGTAGTACCCCATGGTTTCGCTGCGGTTCTTTTTATTTAAAGGATCCTTCTGTGGCATATGGTGCGCGCAAGTCCTGGGTGCGCAAAGGAGGAGACCCGTCTCACCAAGAGGTCAGAGGCATCCGGGCAGCTTCGGCAATCTTCACGTAATCCATGGTAATGGAAAGGCTCTGACCCACCGCACCCGCCCTCAGTATCTGTGCCACCTCAGGTTGCAGTTTGTGATTTCACGAAGGATTCCGGAGCATTGTATCCGTGTTTTCCAGGCCATTCTAGGAGCGGACATGTGTGGTTTAGGCATTTTGGGGACTCGGGAAGGAAAATGTGTTTTATTAACCTCGACTGCCACAGTCCTAAATAGTGCTCCCAAGTATGTTATGTTATGTTATATTAATTTATTATGCGCAACAGCTACTCCAGCCAAGGAGCGTCCCGGCGCAGAGACAAGGAGAAACATAACACAACAGGAAAAGATAAAACCTAAAAGGGACAGCTCAAACAAGAATGTTTTAATAGCTCTCCGGAAAGCCAACAGGTCTTCTAGCAAACGGATTTCAACTGGGAGGGTGTTCCAAATTAGTGCAGCTTTCACGCTGAAAGAACGACCCCCCATCCGGCTGAGTCTAAATCTGGGGACCACAGCAAGGGCTTGGCCCTGGGATCGAAGACTGCGAGTGGGGACATAGAAAGAGATGCAGTTGGACAAAATTTCGGGGCCGATACCTCTTAAGATTTTAAAGGTCAAACAAAGGACCTTAAAAAGAATACGCTTCCTTACAGGGAGCCAATGCAGGGAGCGGAGGACATTCGCCACCGGGCAAAATCTGGGTAGGCCAACAATGGCTCTAGCCGCAGCATTTTGAACCCGCTGCAGGCGAGTTAACTCAGCCTGGTTGGCCCCAGCCAGAAGAGAGCTTGCGTAGTCCAGACGAGAGATGATGGTTGCCTGGACTACAAGCTGTCTAGTTGGGGCGTCGAAGAATTTAAGAGCAGGTCTTAATCCTCTTAACAGACCGAAACAACAGGCTGCAGTTTTTTTGGTATGCCCTACAAAAGTAAGGCCAGCGTCCAACCAGACCCCCAGATTTTTCACCTCCGACACCGGGGTCGGAGTGGGGCCCAGCTCAGAAGGCCACCACTGATCGCCCCATAGCTCCACTCCCTTCCCGACAACCATTTCCTCCGTTTTCGTGGCGTTAAGCTGGAGACAGTTTCCTGTCAACCAGTTAGCCACTGCCTTCAGTCCAGACTGAAACCTGGGGGCATCTTGTTCTGCATCCCCGCTGAGAGTAACCGCCAGCTGTGTGTCATCGGCATATGAGACCAAAGTTAGGCCCCACTGCCTCGCGACATCAGCCAGCGGTCTTACGTAAAGATTGAACAACGTGGGACTCAGCGAGGACCCTTGCGGGACCCCCATGGCCAGAGGCTGGAAACTGGACGTGAAGGGAGGGATGGCAACACAGAAGGAGCGGTTGTCCAGGAAGGAGCGGAACCACTGCAGCGCCAAACCACTGATACCAATCTCCTCGAGCCGATGCAGGAGGATGCTGTGAGATACCGTGTCGAAGGCGGCGCTGAGATCTAACAATATCAGCGCCGCCGTCTGACCAGCATCCAACCTTGCACGCAGATGTTCCACCATCACAAGAAGAGCGGTCTCCGTGCTGTGACCAGCACGGAAGCCATTCTGTGTGGGGTCGAGGGCATTGGTCCGAGCTAGATGTTCTGACAGGGCCAGATTGACATGGGCCTCTGTCAACTTTGCCGGCCAGGGTAACAGCGAGATGGGACGGAAGCTTTCAGGCTTAGACGGGTCCAAGGAAGGTTTTTTGATAATCGGGGACACCACCGCCTGCTTCCATTTAGTTGGAACTACCCCCGACTCCAAGGAGAGGTTGACAAGGGAACGCACAACAGGGCGTCCCATAAAGGTCTGATCTCGAAAGAGAGCAGGTCTCACTGGATCGGATGGAGACCCAGATTTAACTTGCAAAGCAAGTTTATCAAACCCATCCGCGGTGAGAGGGGGAAATGAAAGCAGGGTGATCTGACGAGGTGTCCCATTGGAACTCCCCGACGAAACCCCAATGCTAGGGAACGTCCGATAGATAGCTTGGACTTTTCCCAAGAAATAGGAGGCAAGGGATTCGCAGTGGGAGACAGAACTCCCGGCTGTAGAGGGAGTCCGCTTGGCCATAAGATCTTTAACCGCCTTGAAGATGGCCTTTGACGGGTTTGTGCTGTTCCGGAATTCTTCGGCATAGAAGGCCGCTCGAGCACGACATATGGCCCGATGATAGAGCTTGACGGACACGGCATATGCAGCTTTTAAATCTGCCCCATATGTCTTCCGCCAAGCCCTCTCCACCCATCTACAGGCTCCCTTCAAGGCGCGTAGGGCGCCATCGTACCAGGGACTCGACTCTCGAGGATTGATCTTAGTCGATACAATTGGTATCAGAGCGTCCAGAGCCCCAGTAAGCCAGGAGCAAAAGAGGTCATACCCCTCTTCTACGTTGTTCGATGGGCCCGGGGGCTCCACTGACAGAAGACGATGGAAGTCTTCCAGCCTGAGTTTATTCCAAGGTCTCCTAGGTACCCGTCTAGCTGAAGAAGTGGGAGTGATTGCTGACACGGGACACTGGATAGTCACCAGAAAATGGTCAGACCATTCTACTGGAGTGATCGCAGTGATTTTAGCCTCAGTCAAGTTGGTGAAAAAAGGGTCAAGAATATGACCCCCGATGTGTGTAGGCTGGGAAACCAATTGGGAGAGTTGGAAAGCCTCTAAGTCCAAAGAAATGCTGCGAGCTGTCAGACTGGAAAGTGTGTCGAAATGCAGATTTAAATCACCCAGGATGGAAAAATTGGCGCAGTCAGTGATCAAGGTGCCGACAATATCCGAAAAAGTATTTCTGAACAGCACGTCGCTGCCCGGCGGACGATACACCACCATCCCAGAAAGTGTGAACTCTGGGCTGACAGAAACTTTAAAAGAGGCACTTTCACAGCCAGCGATCTTAAGGCTGTTCCACACACAAGGAAACCTAGACCTAACTATAAGCGCTATTCCCCCACCTCTAGATGATCTATTCAAGGTGTACATAGAATAGCCAGGGGGGCATGCTAGATTAAGAGTGGCAGTGTCAACTTCCTGAAGCCATGTTTCAGTTATGGCGAGGATATCCGGGGCTTCATCCTCGATAAGGTCGTACAAGTTCTGCTGATGTTTCGGGACCGACCTTAAATTTAGGTTCATAATCCGTAGAGAGGAAAGAGAGCCCCTGCTATGGTGGGCGACTGAAGGATCTTTCCGGGGGAGAGGCAATGGGGGGTCAAGTATCAAGCCATTGCAGGGACAACGATACGGACCACAGAGTGGGTGGACAAGCGGTAATGTACAGCTAAAGCTCACCTGGCCGATGGAAACCAGGCTCTCCCTGGAGTATGTCCGCATGGCAGCGGAGCAGAAGTAATACCTGTCGCAGACCAGAGCCCGCCACGTCCCGCACGGCCTTGGCGCGGACGGGCGCAGACGGGCAGGACTCTGGCACGACTCCGGCCACGCGAGGACACGCCCGCTGCGCGATCCCGCTGCGCTAGGGGAGGAGCATTAAATATGCGTTCCCCCGCTGGCGCATGCGCAATGAAGCGCTGTCGGTCTAATCCCTCACCTCACCCCAAACCAAGATGTCCGCCTCCCCAGGACCAGCCCGCCAAACGGCGGTGAGGGGCACGATTACTGTGCAAGTAAGGGGAGCTGGAGTATCCTGATTATAATGGACTACACCCTTGCCGGGCAAAACCACTTTCCTAACATGCAGTGTGAGGGCATGCTGGGATCTGTAGTTCACTACAGGGACTGCAGGTCAGTTGGTGATTTTGGCCCGACCTATCAGGATTGCCATTCAAGGCGGAGCGACTGGAGGAATATAAATGGAACAGTGGCAAGATTGTCTTGAGAGCTGGCATTTGAAAAAGCCAAATGGTGAAACGCGTCATGCCTATGCTTGTTAAATAAATCCCCATCTGTAGTACCCCATGGTGTCCCTCCTGTTCTTTTTAGTTAAAGGATCCTTCTGTGATATATATATATATATATATATATATATATATATATATATATATATACACATATATATTACCTACTGGCGGTCGCCAGTAGGTATATATAGTTAGGATTTTTTCTCTATGGGATTTTTGAAAATTCTATGTCTAATAACTTTGGCGTTTGTGGACGGAATTGGCTGAAATTTTCAGGAAAATGGAACATTTTGTTTCTGAGCAGCCACTGAAAATTTGGGGGGGGTTTGTCAAGGGGGGGCTGAGAAAAAAGGGGGGTCCCAAAACGTGTTTTTAACATTGAATTTTCCATAGGGCGGTTGGCCTCACTTTTAGCCCGAACGGCTGAATGGATTTGCACGAAACTTGGCAAAATTGTAGGGACTGGTAGCCCGATGTGCCTTTGCTAGGTCTCAATATATGTGCTGCAGTGGATTTTGAGAAATTAACGTTCAAAAAAAGATATATATCTGTAACAGCGGACCGGGCAGCGCTCCAGTTCGCGTACTTTTCGCGTTACGGAGCTTTGTGAAGCGAAGCTGATTTGTTCTCCGGCGTCTGTAAACATTCCAAACAGTCCGTAGCGGCCGCCATCTTGTCTCTCGGTAGGATCGAGAGACAAGAGGAGGCCAAAGCGAAGGGGCAAATGACCATAAGGGGGCATAATAGATCCTCCCTGACCCCCTAGGTTTGATGTGGAGGTTTTAAAAGGGCCCCGCGGGGCAAAAAAAAAATAAATAAAAAATAATCGAACGGCTGAATGGATTTGCACGAAACTTGGCAAAATATTAGGGACTGGTAGCCCGATGTGCCTTTGCTAGGTCTCAATATATGTGCTCCAGTGGATTTTGAGAAATTAACGTTCAAAAAAAGATATATATCTGTAACAGCGCTCCGCTTCGCGTACTTTTCGCGTTACGGAGCTTTGCGAAGCTGATTGGTTCTCCGGCGTCTGTAAACATTCCAAACAGTCCGTAGCGGCCGCCATCTTGTCTCTCGGTAGGATCGAGAGACAAGAGGAGGCCAAAGCGAAGGGGCAAATGACCATAAGGGGGCATAGTAGATCCTCCCTGACCTCTTAGGTTTGATGTACCATTTTGCCAAGTTTGGTGTAATTCCGTTCAGCCATTCAGGCTGTAGACGTATCTAAATGTCCTATGGAAAATTGCATGGGGAAAACACATTTGAAAGTGTTGAAATTTAGAACCAATTAAAATGTTACTTTGGTTTTGTATTTGTGTGTGATGAAAGTTAATTGGTTATGTATATATCTAAAATGAGAGGAAACCACAGCCATTTTGTGATACTACTGTCTGAGGTATATTTGTGAGGAATTTTTGGTGCTCAATTTCTGGTGTTTGATTTACACAGTACTAACACTTCTCCTACTTTTAAAAAGGTGAGTTGTTAATTTGTAAGGGGAACTATGTTGTACACTTTAAGATAATTTGAAAAATGTTTTCTGTTATTTATTTACAGTCCTTCTGTTATACTAAATACTTGATAAAGTTAGTTTTATATTATGTATTACTAAAAACGATAAATGAAAGTGATTATTTTTTTCTGCAATTTACAGCAAGCAATTTCAAAATAAAATGGCTCACAATGAAGAGACCGTGGCAATTTCTTTTGAATTATCCACTACATTTATTGAAATTGACAGCACCAATAATGAAATATTCTCACAAGGAGGAGATGACTTGATTGATTTTTTTGATCAATCTCTTGATGGCGAATTTATCGAATGTTTGGAGACCATAGAGTTACAAGAATCATCATTGCAGACTTTTCATGAGGAGATTCCTGATGAGATGATTGAAGAGGAAATTCCTGATGAGGACATGTTACTAGTTCTTTCAAATTTTGAAAATGCAGAAGAATAAATTTATATTTAGAAATCAAAAATTGTTTGAGACATTATTCATTTTTATTTTTAATTTATGAGGTTGTAGCGAAGTGATTGTAGTATAAAATGAGACTTATAGTATAGAGTGCAACATTTTTATGTTACATGGTAAGTTTACTCATATTTACTTTCCTTCTCCCACTATATTATCTCCAATGTGTATTTGACATCTCTTCTTCATCTCCGGCCTCCTTTCTCTCACTGTCTGTGTCTGATGCATCTTATCGCTGCCATTTTGTGTAATTACAGAAGAGAGTAAAATAAAATAGTTCGGAACGTGAAAAGGGGGCAAAGTAGAGTACCCCTCACCCCCTAGGCCTTCTCAGGCGGTCCCAAAAGGATCAGTTTCTGTTTTCCTGAGAGATTATGGTATGAGTTCCATATACCACAATAACTTGCATTACAACATGCAAGATATCTATCTCCTATTACCAACTTTTGGAGATATTTGCGCTAAGCGCGAATATCTCCAAAAACTAACACCTGCCCTGAGCAGTTCTTAGCCATGTTATCCAATGGGAGGTGGATAACATGGCTAAGAGCATTAGCTCGGTAATGCGTGAATATCGCTGACTTTTTAGCGATATTCATGCATTGCGGCCGTTTTTTATCGCATTTGCGATAAACCTTGATAATAGCAAGGTTTATCTGCAATAATTTCTGACGATGCTTAGCGGTAAAAAATTCGTTGCTAAGCATCGTTAGGGATAAATATCGCTTAACTTTGGTAATATGCACCAACGTCTGTTAACGTTCGATTCGAAGGAAATGAGGAAGTGTTGAAAAACATTGTCTGCGCCATCTTGCCTTTTTTGAAATGCCACACTTTTGTCGTGCACGGCAGCCATTTTAGATGCCTTGACCAGACCCACTCTCTGCACGCTGTTGATCCGTAGCATGGCTCCCCACCCTTGCAAGCATCTTCCCCAGGCACTGGTCACCCCCGCTCTCTGTCTTATGCATCGGCAATAAACCTCCCCCCATCTGCGCTGCTCTTCCCTGAGAATCACACTCTGTGCCCGCCCGACACCTCCCTTTCGCCCTATTCACTACCGCACCCTCTGACACTCCTCTTCCTCTGTGTCCGATTGTCCAGGCTATCAGCTAGCCCTGCAGATGTAGTTTATGGCCCCAGCTATAAAGAATCACCCCTCTTCAAAGGAGTTATAGTAGATCAAGGCCCACACCCGATGAGATCCGTCAAACCACACGCGTTCCTACTATCTGAAAACCATCCTGTATTGTGATTGGGGAGGGGACCGAGCCTGAAGCGGAAGATTCCAGGGATGACTCTTTGTACATCAAAGTTTTTACAATTATGTGTCACATTAAAAATATATAGCACTCCAACAAAGTATTAGGAATATAAAACTTTAATAACTTATAAATATATACAACAAAACAAAAACAGTCAAAACATTTAAACAATGAAGCGACGTGGCAATTTCTTTTGGAATTATCCACTACATTTAATGAAATTGACAGCACCAATAATGAAATAATCTCACAAGGAGGAGATGACTTGAATGATTTTTTTGATCAATCTCTTGATGGCGAATTTATCGAATGTTTGGAGACCATAGAGTTACAAGAATCATCATTGCAGACTTTTCATGAGGAGATTCCTGATGAGATGATTGAAGAGGAAATTCCTGATGAGGACATGTTACTAGTTCTTTCAAATTATGAAAATTCAGGAGATGTTGCCTGGGTGCCGCACTGATTTGGGTATCCGGCGTGGGGCGTCCCGGGGGGTGGGTTGTCAGTAGCGGTCTGTTGTGCGAATAGTTCCAAGGCAGCAGAACGCGCTGAAATCTGAATGGCACGAAGGTGATGTCTAGTAAGTTGCCGCCCAGCAAATAACGGCGTGGGGCGCGGCGGGGGGGGGGGGAGGCAGTCCAAAGTTCCGTTAAAAGGGCAAAGGAAAGGATCGGTGGTTTGAACCATCAGTCAAAAAGGGGAGGGGGTGCAACAATTTTTCCTACCGGGTCACACTGTGCTTTCACCGGAACTGAGGTCTGCAGGTTTCTAGTCATTCAAACTGAGGCTGGCGCCAGCATGGGAGCGCCGACGTCCCGCGGCTACAGTTTCGTCACTCCACGGGCGATCATGGCAGTCATTCCCCATCGGGGGTGTCTGCGGGGGTCGGGGACTCCCGCGGCTCCTCTAGAATCTTCAAGGTCGTGGAGGACTACGGTGGTGGGGTCAACCAGTGACCGGGCCATTTCTTCATGCTGGGCCCGCTCTTGCCAGGTCGACCGCCATTTTGAGAGTTCGGTAGCTACTGGCGATCGCGGGGTCAAATGAGCGGACGGGCTCCACCCTGCCGGGCGAGACGTTGCAGCATCGCCACAGTGGAAGAACCCTTTTCCGGGCGCCTGGAGCGCTGAGGGTGCAGCTGGGAAGCCTCCACCTGGGGAGGCGGGAGAGGCCTGTTCGCACCGTCTCTCCCACCCAGTGCACCCCACGGCGTCTCGCTTGACATTTGTTATGGCCGGACCAGGCGATGAGGAGGAGGGGGGGGGTCGGAGGCATGTGCAAGACATCCCCCCCCAGTGTTGTCGCAGCCATTATAAAAGAAAGAAGAAATGTCCCGTCCGTCTTTGGGCCGGACCTCCGGTGGATGGCGGCCGGACGCCCTTTGCTCTGGCCCCATGAACGGGTTCCTTGGCTCATCCGGTGGGGCAGGCCTTGGCGTGTGGTGCCTCTCCTGGGCCTTTCGTACAGTGGCCTCTCCACTCCCAGGCCCTCCATGGATGCTGGCCCAGACTGGGAGAGAGAGGGTCTAACCTGCAATTCTCCAGGGTTACCGCCACCGCGGCCGGATCCCGTCGGCCTCGGCCTCTGGTTGATGGTGGCCGGACTGGGAGAGAGAGGGGAGGGTCGAGGACACGGACATTCCCCCCCTGCAACTCTCCAGGGTGGTCGTAGCAATCCCCCTGGCCGGGTCCTGCTGGCCTCGGCCTCTCCTCCGGCTACACCCTACGTGATGATCTCCTGGCCGACGGTTGGCAGCAGGACCCGCCTTATATGTGTTGCTTCCGGCTGGGCGTAGCCGGAAACCTGTTTCTCAAACAAAGGATATTGAGGCAAATGTGGCGCATACTCTCTTCTTAACCTATTGTATTCCTTAACACAATCTAGATCCGCACAAATGTTTGTGACATCACACTCAATCAAGTACAATCCCGATAAAGTTTCCAGAATGGGGCGGATGTCTGCTGACTTGTATCTTTCCCAGTTTGCCGTTATTTGGGCGTGGCAGGCAGTGGGACAGACACGTTTTGGGGCAGTGAGGGGCGATGAAGCCTCGTTGCCTTGTGGCCGTTGCAATGTCACACTTGGTTTCTCTTACTGTTTTCAGGTTTCTTATTACGGGCTTACTTCTAACGTTTCTTGTTTCTAGGACAATAATAGGTTTTATCATTACGTATTGTTATCGTTTCTTTGTTTGTTATTTAATAAAAAGTTCATCAGTGGCCTACTGATTTTCGTTTTCCTATTCCTTTCTTTCCAGATTGTTTCATGCTAAAGTTTCTGTTAACAGGATACAGTGATCACTTCGTTATTATTGCATATGTCCTTTTCACTAGGGGTGCTCTCTGGTCGGGCCAGATGACCTATCTCTAGTAAATGGTCCGGGTGAAACAGGTGCATCAATCAGTGGGGAGTAGATAGGCATGACAGATTACAACGGGGGACAAAGGTCCGCATTACCTACCCTTTCACTACTTGCAAAGATTTTCCTACGTTTATTTGCAAACAGGGAATACCTCCAAAAAGAACCAATTCCCAAACAGTCAATGTTCGGGCAAACAATCAATCAATGCGGAACGAAATAGGCACGACATGTTAAAGGTTTGCGTTACCTACCTTTCACTATCTGCAAAGGGAGAGAGAATATTCCTATTCTTCCTCGTTTGCAGGCAGAGAAGATCCTTAAGAGAACCAACTTCGAACAATTCAATGCTCGATTCAAACAATCAACAAGGGGTACTGTGAACACAAATGAACGCCGCTTATGTACATACACATTGCTATTTTCAACAGGTTGTTCCTAATGTTTCTATTTTAGCCAAGTCAAAAAGAGATCCCATTAGTGGCCTACTGATTTTGCTCGATTCCTTTTGTTTTTTTACACGATTTTTCGCTATCTGCAAAGACTAAACAGAGTATTGCGACTCTGTGCTTGTTTGTAAATAGAGAATGAACCAAAGAGAACAATCAATGAAATGGAGAGAGAAGCAGGCACGACGGATTACAACGGGGGCAAAGGCCTGCGTTAACTACCCTTCACTATCTGCAAAGAGAGAGTACTCCTAATAGAAATGAGGGGGGGGGCAGCATTCAAAGCAGATCAGTGTGCATAAACACGAAAATGTTTTTACTTACCACGTACTTGACATTCGACAGCTTATGATATTTGCTATTAAAAAACCATTGAAATTCACTGAAAAAACCATAGGTTATAGACCATATATAGTTAGGAATTAGCATTTACAAAACCTTGAAAATTCACTGAAAAAACCATAGGTTATAGACCATATATAGTTAGGAATTAGCATTTAAAAAACCTTATTTTACTCACACAAAACCATTGAAATTCCATATATAGTTAGTTGTACTAACTATATATCGCGCACCCGCAATCCACTGCTGATCATGTCACATATTACATCATTCATGACATGGTCAGTGACATCACTGATGACATCACTGATGACATCTCAAATGACATCACTGATGACATCACTGATGACAACATCCAGTTACTGTATTTTTCTGTAAAGTTAAAATATGTCTTGAGTGGATGTATAAGTGTGGCAGATGCTGGGGAACTAGCCTCCTTGGAGGAGGCGCACAAAAAAAACGCGGAACTGCTTGAATGGCAGCATTGTCTTAACTTTGCGGCGCATTCCGCAGCTGCACATGTCAAGGCAGATCGCTCAGGGCCTCTCCTTGCCTGTTTGATCAAACAAGACAAGTCGGGCAGACCAATTACTGTGCTCCGATCTTCAAATGGGAGACTCAAGCAAACACAGTTAGAAATACATGGTGAACTGTCCATGCACTTTACCCAGCTTTATAGGTCTTGTCAGAAGGCTCCTATGGGGGCAATACAGGATTTCCTAGACGGACTCCCCTTCCCGGCCCTGTCGAGGGAACAGGGGATAGAGTTAGATGCCCCAATTATGCTCATTGCGGCCGTTCCTTACCATCACAGAGGAAGACGGGGTTCCCTCAGGACAGTTCCTGACCATGCCTCCTGGACGGCCATGATGAGGTGCTGGTGGGGTGACATTGTGCAGGAGCCTCCAGCACATCTCCTTATGCAATATGTGCATGTCATAGGTACGGAGCGCCACCTGGTTAGGTAGGTTGCGGAGTTGATCCGTGAACATACACTCGCAGACAACGCTGCTCTGAGTTAAATGGGAGATAGACCAGGGAAGGCCCTATACTGAGAAGGAGTGGTCCGTTGTCTTGGAAATCCCTAAACAGAGCCTCAGAAATGCCTGTTTTAGGTTAATCTAATTCTACATTGTCCCCAGGGCATATCTTTTCCCTGATAAGACAAATAGGTATTTTTACAGACAGGATGCATGCTGCCTGCGCTGCCGGTTGGTAGATGCAGATCTTCTACATATGCTCTGGTCGTGCCCTAATTTGCATTCCTGCTGGTATGGGATAATCGAGGTGTTGGCCACTAGTACCAACAGGGAAATACCGCGGACATGGGAGGCATGCATTACAAGAATTTTCCCTAGGAGCAAGGCACACAAGGCATCCTCTAGGTTTCTGGATTTAGGTTTCAATGTGGCCTAACGATTAAATACACGTCGATGGAAGTCGGAGGAGCCCCCGTTGACGAAGGCTTGGTCCCTTTCAATGCTAAACTCGATGAAGGCAGAGGCCGTTTCTCTAGTACAGGAAGACACACTGGGTCTTTGCAAATTCCCCATTTCCGCAGCGTGGAATGAAATGTTGTGCTCGCTTCAGGGTCTGCTGGAGCCAGATGGCCCCCCAGATAGCCCTACTCCTGATTGATGGTGTGCTAAACATGCACTGACTTCTGACCTGAACCTTACCCTGGTTCAAAAAGAGCATCCCTTATATCCCAAACTGTGATGCCTGTTATAATGATATGCACCTGTGTGAGTGTCGCTGAGGTTCTGTTTCACAACATATGTGATTCATATTTCCTCACGTACCTATATAAGGCTCCTGTTTCCCTTCCTATCTTCCCGCCCGATGATGGTTTTGTTAGCTGTTAATATTAAGACTGTTTGACTTCATAATCAGATTGATGTGATATGGCGGAGTGAAGCCTTATGAACCGTTAATATGTAGCTGATTTATACATGCATAGTAAAGGTATACTGTATTGTAATGGGATTAAACAGTCATAGTGTGGGTGGGAGGAGGCTTAGTGTTCGGTGGGGCATGCCAATAGTTGTTACAAGTTGTAACTAATAATGATGATGGATTCATGCCATTGGGATGTTGACTTATACACTGAATTGGTAAGCTGCCTACTGGTTTCATATGATACTTCCTATGTATGTACACTGTTTTCTACTCATATAAAAAAACACTTTAATAAACAGATCAAACAAAAAAACAAAATGAGATGAACTTTTAGATGGTGGGGAGGGCATATTGACAGTGCATCAGGGGGGTGGGTGCGGGAGTTGTTATTCGTTTTTGTTATTTTATGTTGTTTTATAATTTGCATATCATAAACTTCAATGCTCTTATTGTATCATGTCTGTGGCAGAAGTTCTTTGGGTTACAGAGCTCTGCAGAATATTTGTTGTTTGACACAATAAAATCTGTTTGAAACAAAAAATAAACTTATAGAAATTTTGACTGAGGTCTGATAGCGAAAAGTCAGAAATCCCTGGTAGACATACAAGTGTCCCAGGCTACATACCCCCAAATGCCCCTATACTTTCCCAACATTATCCTGGAATATATCGGGGAAAATTGGATTGCCCCATAGTGGAGTATAGATGTGCAATACAGCTAAAGAATACTTCATACAAATTTCCTGACACATCCATTCTATATCCCTGTAGCTGTGTCAGTTACCTCTGATATTGGGGAGTGCAGTTGAAAATGAGAATTATCTGTGTTTTAGAGTTCAACTTATATCCAGAGAAGAGACCAATTCGAGCCGCGTTATTTGATATAAACGCCAAAGTAGCCAGCGGGTTAGTGGCGAAGACTACAATATCATCAGCGTAAGCAGTTATTTTAAGCTTGGTACCATTTAGTTTAAATTGGCTGAATGCCAATATTCTGCAGAAGGTGTCTTATATATAGCTCTCTATAGTTGCAAATATTAGCGGGGAGAGGGGTCATCCCCGATGTGTACCTATATGTATTGTAAATAAAAAGAGACACCCACCAATACCTTAGCCACAGGGTTCTTGTTGGACCTGGCTGTTGTGCTCCTGCCCAACCCACACACTGCAGGAACGAGGATCAATCCAGTCCACTTCCCCGACTCACCAGCCACTCACTGAATGATACAATGAGGAAGCTGCTGACCCAGAAAAGAGGGTGGAAATCAAAAGGTAACCAAACCTTCCACCCTGGGAACGTACTGTACAAGGTACACCCACCTCCTTCTTCTGCACCTGCATACAAAGGGAAACACAAAACAGGTCCTATGATAGTTTCTCAGTCCCCACTCCTACCTCTGAGCATATGACCATAATCCAATTATTACCATTTCACATACACTTACCGATAGTGTGAGCAGGCTTCGCCTCAAGGAGTAGTCAGTCAAAGTCTTACCCAAGATAACCTCTCTCAGGTGACTGATGTGCAAGACTGTCCGTCTTGGAAGGGTGTTTGGTTTGGGACAAAAAATAGGCACTTACAGGGTAAAAAACACACCTATGCGTCAGGCATGAAAAACCCCTGTATTGTGTGACCACGGGAAAAGGGGGGGTAAAATGCTCCACAGACGCTTTAGCAATTCCGCTCCTTAACGTCTGAAACAGAGGAAAAACCCAGCCGGGTTTCCTCGCGGAATGGACGATAACGTCACTTCCGCATACAACGATGCGGACAGATGCGCTCCAAAGCACAATGCGCACGAATCTCCGATACTTTCACCGCGTCTCCGTGACAGGAGAGCGGTTCTAACAAACAGGAGCCCCTGAATGCCGGCTAAGATCGCCCAAAACGGACAAGGGAAGTAAATCAATAACAAGAAGGGGAAGTGAAGGGGGGAGCGGGAAGGGCTGGAAGTCTTCAAAAGAACCCTAACTGAAGGGGTAATGCAAGAATAAACGGGGCGGGCAGGAACGAGGTATTTACATGAACCAAGGCTTCAGAAACAGGAACTAACCAAGGACGGGGATGAAAAAAAAGGTATCAGAAAAAGGGGGAATAACCACGTCTCTGCACGAGCCCGTGCAGAGACTGCTGCAATCAACAGGAAGCTTGGAGCCAGGAAACAGGAACCCACAGATAGCAATAACAAGCATGGACATAAGGGTAGGACTCCTTTTTATGCTACTGGCGTGTCATGTGATGGCATTGGACATGGTCAACAAAAGAGGACTGGGGACCTAATCCTAACACTGGCCCTTTTGGCAGGTTCACCCCGAGACTTTTTGCTTTTTCCTAGCCTGTTTCTAGAACTTGGTGTTGGTGATTTTAGGCCTCTGTGCACTTTTTTCACTGTGGTACAGTGTAAAGTGCGTGAGCTCTCTGTGTATGTGTGGTGAGTGACCTGCCCTCCCATAGGAATGAATGGGGAATATGTATGCCCATGGTAGATCCTGATGTGTGGGGAGTGCAGGGTCGAGTTTGATATGTGCTAACTTGTGAGATTGAATGCTGCGTAATGGTGTATGCGGCATGGTTGTGTCTAATCTAGAAGTGCCACTTTGAGAAGTTGGCATATTTGTGTAGTTTGTGCCTGGCGTGTGATTGGCTGGTGAGCCTGGCCCAGAGTGCCTGGGCCTGCTTGTGGATTGACTGTCTGCTTTGAGGGTGACAGGGACTGCAGAGCCCCAGGAGGTTGTCTGAGTCAGCCCGTGGATGAAAGGCAGCATCTGCTGCCAAGGAAGTGGGTGGAGATAGCACCTAAGAGTGAATGAGGCTGTGTCTGCCTGCCACAATGCTGGCTCCACCTCCCCGCTGGGCGACTGTCACCTCTGTCCCTGATACTGAAAGGACTTCCCTATAACCAGTTCCAGCTGGTTCTCACACTGCCTGCACAAAGACTTCAAAGACTTTTCTGTGTATAAGAAGGGGCTGTGTCCCCTTCCAAAATGTTCTTGTTTCTGACTTGAATCTACCAGGGGCGGGCACTGCCCAGCCCCTGGATGCCTGGAGGACTTCTGGGGGACCCCTCTGCCTTGGCTGGGCTGATGTGGGGACTTGGATTTGCCCTGGATTCCTGCTGTTTTCTGCCAGGACTGCTAAGGACTTTGCTGGACTTGTTCCTGTAGCGCTGAGAGAGCGCTTTATTGTCCTTCTAGCGCTGGGAGCGCTGTGGTTCTTCTCTTTAGCGCCTGTGAGCGCTTCTCGGGGACAATAGCGCTTAGGAGCGCTTTATTTCTGATTATAGCGCTGGTAGCGCTCTGCTCATTTTCCTTAGCGCTTGGAAGCGCTTTATTTCCCATGGCCGGTGCCCACCCGGCGTTTTACCCCGTAAATTGCCGCAAGATCGTCCCTGCCGCCGCCCGGCGCCCGAACCGGAAGTCAGGCAGGCCGGGGGCGGGATGACAGACAAGCGGAAGTGGTGGAGAGAGGAGGTCGGGAGCCTACCCCGCCTCCTCGTGGCCCGTGAGCTGTGTGGCGTAGGCCGAAGCCTTGGTGGTGCGTTGCCGGTCTCCCATGCGATGGAGGGAGACCGGAGGTGTGGTGTCCTGTAGCGGGGCTCCCCTGTGCTGAGGGAGCCCCGGAGAAGAAAAGAGAAGCTGCCCGGGAGCCGAGAGAGGAAGAGGGAACATGGCGGCTGGGCGGCAGGGCTCCCGTGAGCTGAGGGAGCCCTGCATCATCTGAAGGAGAACCCGCCGGAGGAACTGGAGATGCGCGGGTCTGTGCGGGGCTCCCGTGAGAGAGGGAGAGCCCCGCAGGCGCCACCGAGTGCTGGAGAAGGCTGAGGTCCCGCGCCGCCTGCCCAGAGAAGCGCAGCCGAGGTCTGGTGAGTCTGGGCTGGGCCGGGTGAGGCGGGGGCAGTTCTGTTGCTGCTCCGCGAGGGAGCAGATGGATTTTTGTGGTGCCGGTGGAGGCACTGTGTCACGAGCGGCCCTGTGTGGCAGTGGGTCGCTCCAACGAGGAGGATGGGTGCTCGGGCCTAGAGGGGCCCACGCTTTGTTATTTAGGGGAGGATGGTGTCGGGGCACGTTGTCGGTGCCCGCTCCCCCCCTGTGCCCATACTTGTGCGGCGCCCATCTACAGAGCGGTCCCGATGGCAGGGGGCCGCTCCAGCCTATGGGGGCAATTGTTTTCTAGAGCCAGAGGGCTCCAACGATGGGCATGTTTATTTATAGAACCTAGGTGGCTCCCACAGGTTGCCTGTCTGTGTATTCTTAGAGCCCAGTGAGGCTTAGGGGACACCGGTGTTTTTAGAGCCTGTGTGGCTCCAACGGTTGTGTTATGCCAGAGCCTGTGTGGCTCCAACGTGGACACAAGTGTCTTCAGAGCCTGTGTGGCTCAGCAGTTGGCGCAGATTTATTCTAGGACTAGTGACAGCCCCTGGCGCAGTTTGATTCCCAGCTGCCCAGCAATTAGTGGGCAGCTGCACCGTTTAGGTCTTGGAGTGTTCCCAGGTGCCCAGCAAGTAGTGGGCACCTGCCACGTTTAGGCCCCTGACATTGAGACACAGGGCGTCCTAGCCCCAACAAGGCCAGTTGGCCTAGGGACTGCCACAGGTGGTGGCTTAACGAGGTTTGGCGCAATTGTGTGATTATTCCTGCACCTCTGAATGTTTTTAGGCATCATGTGATTTTTGCGCTATTGTATTGTTCTGGCACCTCTGAATGTTTTTAGGCTTCATGTGTCTTCCTTTTCCCTGCGCTGCACCTCTGAATGTTTTAGGCATCATGTGTCTTCTTGCGCTGCACCTCTGAATGTGTTTTATTGCGTCATGTGCTTTGTTCTGAACACCGCTGAATGTGTAGGTTTATGCATCATGTGTTTCCCTTTACTACTCCTCTGAATGTATATTTATGCATCATGGGTAATGTGTTCTTTTCTAGACCCCTAAAATGCTGTGTGATACTTAGGTGGTTGTTCTTTTTAGTACAGGTGGTCCTAGTGAGGTCCTGGTCCCCTGCGTGACATTCTCCTAAGGTGTGTAGGGTTGCGTAGGTGGTACTTACCTGTTCCCAGTAGTTACTGGATGTGATTTATAACTGTTATTTTGTTTTATATCTTATTTTCTATGATCTACAAAGTACTATTTCTAAATATGTTGATTCTGACAGTGACCCATGTGGCCCTGTCTTGTAAATAATCCCTTATGAATATTGCCCGTGCCAGTTGGCACAATGTACATGTGTGATTTCTATCTGATGTGTTTTGACAATACAAAAGTTATGTTAATATAACCTTGTGTGGAGTTCCTTTTGTGGTGTGCCTAGGATGTTGTTGCTGTCGTGCGCTGGCGCAAATGCTTTACACATTGCCTCCGAGTTTAGCCTTACTGCTCGTGCCAAGCTACCAAGGGGGTGAGCAGGGGTTATCTTGGCGTGTGACTCCCTTGTCCTGACTAGAATGGTGGTTTCTGCCTGGCTTTGGCGTCAGCCTTAGCCTACCAGAAATAGCCAGTTCTAACAGTTCTCATATAGCCTCTGAACCAGTGTTATAAACCGAATTCAGAGTCCGAATGCTTCCTTAGCCAGCCAGAGTGAACACCAAGTGACCCGGTCAAAAGCCTTCTTGGTGTCCAACATTATTGTGCTGATACAGTCCTTGGTTTTTCTTGCAACATAGAACATTGCTATTGCAGTTTTAATGTTGTTGAATTTTAGTTCGTGAACTGAACATCATCTGCGCCATCTTGCCCATTCCTCAGACTCACGTATGAACATACACGACAGCCATTTTAGGTACCATGGTCTCCCTGTTCACGATCGATCATCAGCGCACTTCCCTGACCTTGCAAGCATCCCCCATGCACCCTGGCTGCCCCCGCTCTCACATGCACAAGTCATGAACCCTCCCCTTCCGCATGACTCTGTCTCTGGGAATCACACCCCGCGCCTGACCAACACCTCCTTTCCTTCCATGAATACCCCTCTTTTGATAAACCCTTCCTCTATGCTCGATTGTCCACACCAATCCTTTCTTTCATGAATATCTCTTCTTTGATGACCCCTTCCTCTGAGCCCGATTGTCTGCACGGACCGCTGGTCATCCCTTGGCCTGAGGATACAGTTTATTGCCCACTACTGTATGCACTCGCCCCTCTTCAAAGGAGCTACTATTGATCATGACCTCCCCACCCCCTGAGATTCGATCAGGCGCACACATTCCAAAGGAATCGGCGGAACACTCAGCTGCGTGATAGCCCCCTCCTATTGTATGGGGGGTGAGGACCTCTACTGTAGCCACGTGTTGGAATGAGCCGGAACTGGGGGGGTACCGGGGATGTCATTTTTCACTACTTCACAATGTCTTTATTGTAATAAAGAGCGGTCACATGTCGTAAACCAGTGTATAAAAGGCCAGGCCTCAGAGAGGCTGTTAGAGAGCACCTCGAGACGATACCTTGTTGTCCGATCTGATGTGTTCTGCTCCGTCGGAATAAAACTTGTTTCCTGTCTTCCTGTCTCCAGCGCCTGCCTCTTTATTTGATAAAATTTGTATGGTATTAGAGGCGTTTAACGCCGGGCAAAATTACTTAAGAAACATCGACTAAATCGCCTGACCATTTTTCTGACTTTCCACAATTAGCGTCCCAAGTGTGGGGCCCATCAGCGACACGTGGATCCAGTGGGAGAGGTCCTGACGACAGAGTGAACGACTGCAACGATCGGGAGAGCTCCTGTCCGATAGACCCTCGTCTGACAGCCGATCATCCGAACTTCACTAGTTCCAAGCAGACCTCTCCCGAGTGATCTACGGTCCTGACTGGGAACCATCAGGAGTGCCGCGGTAGCAACAGAGAGTAGAGGACGATCGGGCGCTGGAAGCGGAAGACGAGAAACTGTCCATGCGGTCCGGGTAAGGTCGTGACACACGACGAATTGCGAATTGATTAATTGTTTGATTGATTGAAATACTAGTATTTGCTTTGTCGCTCTTTGAGATATTCGCTGCCTGCAAACGGGGAGGAATAGAAATATTCTATCTCCCTTTGCGGATAGTGAAGGGTAGGTAACGCGGACTTTTGTCCCCCATTGTAATCTGTCGTACCTATTTTTCTCCCCACTGATTGATTGTCCGAACATAGATTGTTTGGAGTATAGTTCTTTTGAGGTTCTCTGCTTGCAAACAACGTAGAATAGCAATATTCTGTCTAGTCTTTGCAAATAGTGAAAGATAGGTAGTGCGGACCTTTGTCCCCCGTTGTAATCTGTCATGCCTGTCTTCTCCCCACTGATTGGTAGTTGGTACAACCCGGACTGCTTATTAGAGATGAACCATCCAGCTCCATTGGAAGGCACCCCTAATAAGGACATGTTCACTAAACAAGGACTAGTCGCTATAGCTTATAGTAAGTTATGGCATAAATATACAAAAAAGGACCCCGAAAGTCAGTGGCCACTGATAGGTTCCTTTGATGATCATAAAATAAAAACGTTAGAAGCAGCTGTTAGAACAAATAAGGCAACGCCCACCATGCTCGATAGTATCGGCATGTGGCGCAAAGAAGCAGAGCAACGAAGGAAAAGAGAAGAAGCAAAAATAGGGAAAGAGTTACGAAAGGCAGCCCACCTGGCCGCTAAGGAACTAGGGGCCAGATGTAGGTAGGGTTTTACCGGTCGGTAACGGCCGAATTCAGCCGTTACCGACCGGTATTTGGCATTTGATATGTAGGGGCAGGTAAACAGGGAAAATCGGTAATTTTACCGATTCGGTAAATATACCGGTCGGTAAATTTACCGACCGGTATATTTACAGAATCGGTAAAATTGATATGTAGGTGGGACTCTTCTGAGTCCCACAAGGCCTACAAAATCGGTATTTTACCATCAAATTGTATTTGATGTTAAAATACCGATTCAGGTGTGCATGCACATGTGTGCATGCACACCTGTGCCATATGACAGGCAGACCTGCCCTTAGGGCAGGTATGCCTGCCATATGGCCCCCGAACCTTTTGTGGGGGTGCTAGAGGGTGTCAAAGTGACACCCCCTGCACCCTTGTCAAAATCGGTATTTACCGACCGGTAATGCCCCATTCATTCCTATGGGCTTCAAAGCCCATAGGAATGAATGGAGCATTACCGGTCGGTATTTACCGAATCGGTAAATACCGATTCTTAACGATTCGGTAACTGGAACATCTGGATGTTCCTACATACCCCCACTTCTTATTTACCGATTCTTAATTACCGAATCGGTAAAATTCGGTAATTAAGAATCGGTAAATAAGTTTTACCTACATCTGGCCCTAGATGAAGAAATAAGAAGGAGAGAGGAAGTTAGACAAACGCAAGAATCAGGGTCGGCAGGCCAATGCCCTGTTAGGACCCCCTCTACGCTCTACCCGGAGATGCCCTCCAAACAACGGGCAAACGACGAGTTACTGCTAGGTCCTCCGATTATCTACATGCCCCCTCCTTATGCCCCCTGCCAGCCTCTAGCACAGCACCTACCAGTTCTGAGTGCGGGCGAGGGTGACCCTAGCGCTAGTGCCCCGGCTCTTACGGCCTTCGCACCGGCCACATTGGTAACAACATCAGATGAACTCGAGACTAGCAAGCAGCCAACGGCCAGACCAAATAGGTTGAGCAAAGACGAGCGGGATGGGATTGATAAGATAGCAAAGACACTGGTAGAACGGAAGGAGAGCGAAGAATATACGATGGATATGCACAATTCACATGCCGGTAGCCACAGACGGCATTTCATTTTACGGTTCAGCTACCACACCCTGAACGCATATGAGGATAGGTATCAAAATAAGGGTCCTGCTAAACTGACGGCTCTATATAGAAAGGTCGATGTTGGAGATGGGACTGAGCGCGATGTGACGGACCTCTTCATGCAAACGCTTGAAGTCTTCCGCCCCCTCACGGAACAGAAACCAGAGGTTAAGATCACAGTCACTGAAACGGCTGAGTCCCCATTAGAAGTAGCCAACACTATGATGCCTATCAGAGAAGCTGCCCCCTACTGGGTTCCCCCAAGAGGTCAGGGAACAAATGACGATATCAACCACGCAGATGCAAAAGGAAGGGTTGTGTACAATTGGGTTTACCAACCATGGGATCGACAAGATATTTTAACCTTTAGACAAACCCTGCCTGATTTAAGGAAGAACCCGACAGCATTTTACACCGAATTAGGCACAGCCTTGGGCTCAACGATAATGACTCTAGCAGACATTGATTTGTTTTTCGGGTTATGTCTGCCGGCTGACGTGTGGAAGCAAATCCGGAAAGCCGATCACACAGATCTGTTCGGACATACCTGGAACCAACTCAGTGAGCTAGATAGACGACGAGAGCCCGGAAGGAAACCGATAAAAGACATACTGGAACTTCCGGACAAAATAGTTCAGAAGCTAAAAACCTTGATCCCAGAGAAAAAGGTAGATTGGTCAATAGTCACGGCTTGCCGTCAGAAACCCCAGGAAGACGTATCAGAATACGTCTCCCGATTTGAAACGGTGTTCTCCGACTACAGTGGCCAAGACATGACCACCGCAACCGGACAACACCTATTTGTGCAAAACTACGTAAAGGGTCTGTCACGAGAGGTTTACGAAAAGTTACAAACGAGCGAGAGTAGTTGGGGGGCCTCCAAACCCGCCGCTATCCTCCAAATGGCTCAGTACTACGAACACCAAAAGAATGAGAATGATAGGGCAATCGAGAGAAAGAAGAAAGATTTGAAAGAAAGGGTGATGATAGCCCAGATACAAGGGGTGGCAGTCGGGAAAGAACTACACAGGGGGAGCTACCAATCAATCGCCCCTAGAAATCCACCCCCAAAGGACCGCACACCCACTCCCTACACTGGACGTAGGGACATAGAAGATAATCAGTGTGCATTTTGCAAAGGATTCGGGCATTGGAAGTCTCAATGTCCGGTTCTTCTGGAACTAATTAAAAATAAAGAAACGAGGGACATGACGAATGGCCCCAGGACTAGAGGGCAGGGGCGGGGGTACACAAATGACACCAACAGCGACAGACCAGGAAGATCGAACACATTTGACCGTCCCCGACAGAACCAGTACCAACTATCTGACAGTGAGAACACTCCCGACTTCGCATAGGACTGTTGACCAGCAAGGTCCTTACGTCACCGCTAAGGTCCTGGGTACAAAGTCTCCATTCTTGGTAGACACTGGAGCGACACGTAGTGTATTATCAAAGCGACTGATTCCAAAGGCACCCTTGTCTGGCTCACACATTACATCGATAGGTTTCGATGGAACGCCCTCCACTAATCCCCTGTCTGTACCTATCTCCTTTGACCTAGGAAAACAACCCCACTGACACAACATTTCTGCTCTCCTCCAACTCCCCATACGCCATTATGGGTATTGATTTACTAAAACATTTCCGAGCTACTATTAGGTGTTCCCCAGATGGAGTCCGAGTCATCCTGTACGACAACCCGAGCATGTCCAGATCCCGCCCCGCACGACATATGTACTCTATAACTGATGCTGGCCTATCCTTGCTCGACACCCTACCCCTGTACCTATGGGGCAGAAACGACTCGGATGTAGGACGAATGATGATCGACCCTGTGCACATAACTGTTCGACCAGACGCAATACTTCCGAAACTCCCACAGTACCGGATATCGCCTGAAGGCGAGAAGGCATTGGTAGCGATTATTCAGTCCCTGGTAGATGCAGGAGTGGTAGAGGAAGTGGTTAGTAATGTCTGCAACAGCCCTATCCTACCCATTGTTAAGAAGCAAGGTGAAGGAGATGAGAAAGCGTACCGCTTAATCATCGACCTGCGAGAAGTCAACAAAGTGGTGGTGCCACAGTACCCCGTAGTCTCAGACATCACCACCATTCTGACCCTCATCCCGTCCACTGCCACCACCTTCACCGTTATTGATCTCAAGAATGCATTTTTCTCTATCCCCATCCATCCAGACAGCCGTTATCTCTTCGGCTTCACCTTAAAAAACCGTTCGTACCGATTTTGTAGAGCTCCCCAGGGCTACACTGAAAGTCCCAGCATTTACAGCCAGGCCCTCAAAAGACAGCTGGACGCCGTCCAGCTACCAGATGGAGTGGTGTTGATCCAATATGTCGATGATATCCTTTTGGCGGCCGACACCACTCCACTTGCAATCACGGCCACTATCCAACTCTTGCACTTTCTTGCGGAGAATGGCCACAAAGTCTCCAAAAAGAAACTGCAGTTCTGCCAGCCTCAAGTGACATACCTAGGCCATCTCCTGTCCAAAGAAGGGAGGAAACTTACGCCCGACCGAATCCAAACCATCCTAGACACCCCCATCCCAAAAACACAGAAGCAAGTCCGTTCATTGGTGGGCCTTACCTCTTTTTGCCGACAATGGTTACCAAATTTCAGTCTCATTATAAAGCCCCTACTTTCCCTGTTGGCCAAAGATGTTCCCTTCCCACTCCCTTTGACCCCCGAATGCCAAGCGTCCTTTAAGGAGTTGCGGGATGCCCTTTGCTCGGCCCCGTCCTAGGAACACCAGATTACTCCAAGCCCTTCTCCCTCTTCACTCACGAAAGGGAGGGATGCGCATTGTCTGTTCTAACTCAGCCCATCGGCTCCAAACAACGCCCTTGTGCCTACTTCTCTGCCACTCTTGACCCAGTCGCCAGAGCTTTACCTGCCTGCCTTCGAGCAGTAGCCGCCGCTGCTGTCTCTATCCTTCAGAGTGAGGGAATTGTACTTTCGAACTCTCTCACGGTGTTAGTACCCCACGCAGTTGACACCCTTTTGAACCAGACCAAGACTCAACACCTGACTAGTGCACGACTGACGGGGTACGAATTGACCCTACTTGCACCCCACATCACTCTGAAGAGATGCACAACTTTGAATCCTGCTACACTGTTGCCCTTGCCTGAAAATGACCCCGATGTGTCCCCTATACACGACTGTGTGACCCTCACGGACGAACAGACCAGGAGTAGAATTGACCTCCGAGACATTGCTTTTACAGACCCTGATGGAGAATTATGGGTAGACGGCTCTTGTATCAAACTCCCAGACGGCACTACCTCAGCTGCCTATGCGGTGACGACAGCCCGAACAGTAGTTGAAACAGCCCGCATCACGCAACGATCCGCACAGGCGGCAGAGCTAATTGCCCTCACACGAGCATGTATCATAGCAGCAGGAACCACGGCGAACATTTACACGGACAGCCAGTATGCCTTCGGGGTGGTTCATCATTTTGGGCTCTTGTGGAGGGAAAGGGGATTCCTGACGTCCCACGGCACGCCCATCCTTCACGGAGATCTAGTCTCCGCCCTGATTGAAGCAGTTCTCCTCCCCAAACGATTAGCAGTGATCAAATGCCAGGCACACAAGAAGGTGACGGACTTAGTTGGACAGGGAAACGCACTGGCCGACATCACTGCCCGAACCACAGCTGAGAATAGGACGACGACACGCATATATGTGACCAGGTCACAAGCAGAAAAATGGACTGACGCTAGGGAAACGATTAGGGACATCCAGTCGGCCAGCACACCTCACGAACTGACTGAGTGGGCACGGGTGGGTCTAAAGGACGATGAAGGCTGCTGGCGGACAAAATACACAAACAAATGGTTGCTGCCTGACTCATACTTGATTCCCATACTGACTATGGCACACTCCCCTGCACACATAGGTTCTGCCCCCATGATTGAACTCATTTCCAAAGTCTGGCACAACAACAAAATCCCCGACTCAGCCAAACGCCTGGTCCAGCAGTGCCTTATCTGCCTACAACACAACCCCGGGAAAGGAACTGTGGTACCCCGGGGAGGGTTTGGGATCCCCGACCACCCCTTTGAGGTCTTCCAGATGGATTACATCCAGCTGGAGAGATGCCAAGGCTTGAAGTACGTATTAGTCATTGTATGCGCCTTCAGCAAATGGGTGGAAGCCTATCCAACCCGTGATAACACTGCCATGACTACTGCCAAAGTACTACTGAAAGAGTTTTTCCCTCGCTACGGCCTTTGTCGAATTTTATGGAGCGACAATGGCCCCCACTTCATAGCTGAAGTTCTCCAACTAATCTTGAAGGGGCTGGGGGTAAAGCAGAGGTTTCACGCGGTCTTCCACCCCCAATCCGCTGGCCTAGTTGAGCGACACAATGCTACACTGAAACTGAAACTGTCAAAAATAGTGGCCACCTCAGGACTTAAGTGGCCAGATGCCCTCCCACTGGCATTGCTATCGATGCGCTCCACTCCCACTAAGCACCACTTGACCCCCTACGAGGTTGTGTTTGGGCGACCAATGAACCTCTGGGCTGCCCCCAAACCAACCTCCATTCACGACGTCCCCGACGTCCTGCTGTCAGATTATTTATACAAATTAACTAAAACGTTGTCTGTCATTCATCAACAGGTGCAGCAGGCCATCCCCGATGCTTCCAGGGGTCCCGGTCACGATATCCAACCGGGAGATTATGTTTTAGTCCGGAATTTTCAACGGGCAAAGAGTCTGGAACCCCGGTGGACGGGCCCCTGGCAAGTACTGATCACCACTCGGACGGCTCTTCGAGTAGAGGGGAAAAGGCACTGGCTGCACGCACACCACTGCAAGAAGGTCTCCTCGACCCTGGCCACGACAGAAAACGTCGACACCCAAGAAGAGCTCCTGAACAAAGACCGGCCATCACTGAACTGCTATCCTGATACCGAGGCACTTGAACTTGCAAAATTCTCTGATCCCACTGTGCCATCCCGGGAAGGGTATTTCCTGCGTCAAAAAGGAGGGAGCTTCGGCTAAGTAGACCACGGACTAAGTTAAAATCTCAGAACGGTGGCCTAAAACAACCAAGGGTTACCCGGAGAGAAGCTAAACAAAGTCTGTGGTTCTGCCCATTACCGAGCACCTTGAAGATGATGGAAGCGCCAGATAAGAAGATGATGGAAGCGCCAGATAAGAAGATGACGGAAGCAACCGGAAATACCCACTACAGGAACCCAAAGGCTGACAATTTGCACGAATCAAAGACAATCGCCTTCTTCATTCTCTTCCTCCTTTGCCTCCTCCTCATGACTTCCTTCTGGATCTTGGAGGACAGCACACCCGCTCATCAGATATTGCTGACCACTGCACAGCCAACCACCATGAAAGAGCATCACCTGATCTCCCTTTCGCCTCAGCTCCGAGAAAGGCGTAAGGAGTTCTGGAACAATTCCTTCGTGCAACTATTGCACCAGCACAACCTTGCTGCAAATGCCACGAACTGCTGGGTCTGCGGGTTGCTCCCGCATGCCACTGGACACTCCATCCCCTTCATCCCTTCTCCTTTCTCAGTTCACGGCTCCTGCCTCGCCTGGTTGATCCTCTTGCAGGAAAGCCACAAGGACAACGCCGCTTCTGGTCAAACAGTGTCACACTTCTACTATGGGTTCTGGCTGAACAAAATAGGAAGGACGTCTGCCCCCTTTTGTCCTGTGACCTCAGGTTCCGCCTTCCATTTGAACATCCCTGCCAAAGAACGAGTTGAAATGCAAGTGCTCCACAATCCAGCTAGACCCACCTTCTCCTACCTGCGGAAGCGAACGGCTGCCACTCTGACTGTGGCCCTGTCTGTCATCAATGTCACAGGTCTCGTGTGCCTCGAAGGCCAGGGAACACAGCTGGTGGGTCACAGTTCCTGCCACATCACCAGAACATTGGTCTCAGTTGATCCCCCCTCCTTTGTTGCTTCTCCGAATATGTACTTTGTTTGTGGCATCAAAGCTTACACTTGGCTCCCGAAAGGTTGGAGGGGTACGTGCTACATCGCCTTCATTCTTCCCCCCACGTATGTGGCCCCAGCCTACCATCACCGGCAAAAGCGCGCCGGAGACATTGGACAAGCCGACTCCACCGGAGCACAGTTCCTGGATGCGGTGAAGGGACTTGTCCCTCTGTGGGGCCCAATGGCAAATAGCCGCGCTATCCGACACCTGACTCAGGCAGTAGAAACAACCATTAACATCACGGCTGGCATCCTCGCTAACAACACGGCTGAGCTTCAGGCAGTCTGCCTAGTGGCTCTTCAAAACCGCCTTGTTCTAGATGTGGTTCTGGCCGACCGTGGAGGAGCATGCCGCATCATCGGCTCCAGCTGTTGCACCTACGTGCCAGATAACTCGCCTTCAGTCTATAAAGCAATCGAACACCTCCACAGACTATCCTCAGAGGTTCACCAGGAGCAAGAAGGATGGTGGCTTGGAAGCTGGTTTTGGGACACTTTGAAGGACTGGGGATGGAGGTTGTTTACATTTATACTGATACCAGTCGTGGTACTGTGTGGGTGTTGCTTAGGTATTCAATGTTTGCCACCTTTGTGTTCACTCATTTCTAACTGTATGTGCCCTAAGACTTTGGACTTTAGAACTGAGCACATGAGTCCCCTCTATGAGATAGAAATACGTGGTCTTATGGGGATAGATCCGAATTGACAAGCTGGCGAGACATGTTAAAAGGGAGGACTGTGGAATTTTAGTTCGTGAACTGAACATCATCTGCGCCATCTTGCCCATTCCTCAGACTCACGTATGAACTTACACGACAGCCATTTTAGGTACCATGGTCTCCCTGTTCACGATCGATCATCAGCGCACTTCCCTGACCTTGCAAGCATCCCCCATGCACCCTGGCTGCCCCCGCTCTCACATGCACAAGTCATGAACCCTCCCCTTCCGCATGACTCTGTCTCTGGGAATCACACCCCGCGCCTGACCAACACCTCCTTTCCTTCCATGAATACCCCTCTTTTGATAAACCCTTCCTCTATGCTCGATTGTCCACACCGATCCTTTCTTTCATGAATATCTCTCCTTTGATGACCCCTTCCTCTGAGCCCGATTGTCTGCACGGACCGCTGGTCATCCCTTGGCCTGAGGATACAGTTTATTGCCCACTACTGTATGCACTCGCCCCTCTTCAAAGGAGCTACTATTGATCATGACCTCCCCACCCCCTGAGATTCGATCAGGCGCACACATTCCAAAGGAATCGGCGGAACACTCAGCTGCGTGATAGCCCCCTCCTATTGTATGGGGGGTGAGGACCTCTACTGTAGCCACGTGTTGGAATGAGCTGGAACTGGGGGGGTACCGGGGATGTCATTTTTCACTACTTCACAATGTCTTTATTGTAATAAAGAGCGGTCACATGTCGTAAACCAGTGTATAAAAGGCCAGGCCTCAGAGAGGCTGTTAGAGAGCACCTCGAGACGATACCTTGTTGTCCGATCTGATGTGTTCTGCTCCGTCGGAATAAAACTTGTTTCCTGTCTTCCTGTCTCCAGCGCCTGCCTCTTTATTTGATAAAATTCGTATGGTATTAGAGGCGTTTAACGCCGGGCAAAATTACTTAAGAAACATCGACTAAATCGCCTGACCATTTTTCTGACTTTCCACAATGTGAGCGGTAGTATTTCTGCCAGGGACAAATCCATGCTGTCGATCAGACACCAGATTATGCAAGAGGGGAGCCAGATGTGTTGCCAAAATTTTAGAGAAGACCTTAGAATCCGCATTTATCAATGATATAGAGCGATATGAACCCCTTTTTTTATTTTTTATTTCTTTTATTTTGAGAGTTTTATACAGCGCTGGCTAGACCCTGAGGTATCAGAGCGCTTTACATAAGGGTCCACAGAAATTACAGAATTACATCAGTTAAACGTTTGCTCGGGTGATTTATCCTTTTTAAGAAACACTACAATATTAGTCACCCCCCAAGGGGCAGGAGCAGCCTCCACCACCCTGATCAGGTGGACACATTGTGGGTCTAAAATATCCCTAAATAATTTATGAAATTCCAGGGGAATTGCATCCTCGCATGCAGCTTTCCATGAGGGCAGAACACTGAAAGCTAATTCAATCTCCCCACGATGAAGTCCCCTTGAAGTGCAGATTCCTGCTGTGAATCAAGCTGAGGTATGAAACTCCCCTGCAAATAGTCTGTGATGGTAGAGTAATCGGGGCTATCTGGTTTACTATAGATCCCTTGATAAAAGGACGTGATCTGCTCAGCTATAGATTGAGGCTGTGTATATACCGCCCCTTCATCGCCCTTTAAACTATTTATATCACATCTAGACCTTTAATCGGAAATCTGATGTGGGAGAAAGCAGCCAACTTTCTCACCATATTCATATTGATGTTTTATTCTTCTGATAACTAGCAGCCACCTTCTCCGTTAGTCCACGATTAATCATAAGCTGCTTCTCAATTAACCTAAGATACATGAGCTGCTCATTTGAGTCTCTAGAGTATTGCCTGTGCATGCTGTAGTTATAACTCCTGCTAGTCCTGGTGACATTGAACCATTTTCTCACGGATAGATCTATTTTTATTTGGGTGGCGTGGCCAGCAACATGGCGGCGTGAGACATGTGTCTGCTCAGCTCCGGGCAGTGAATTGATCCGACCTAACAGTTCTTGTACTCTTGGCTTTTTAGTACTTTCCCACAGGATAAAGTCTCAACTTGTTTCGTTATAGAAAGGGCTCACCGGGGGGCATGGCTATGGCGGCGAGCATGGCGGATGCAGCCTAGGCGAGCTCCGTCCCGCCGATCAGCTATCCGGCTATAATCCTGCGTTTCCCCAACCCCTAGACGCCCTAATTTAAGCATTTGGCAGTCGGAGCCAGCTGCGGTGCCCCGACTGCACTTTGGTGGCTGGAGTCGGCTGCTGGACGGCGGTCCGGGTCCCGAGGTGGTACGGCCTGCTGCCGCGTGAGACGCCGGGGCCTCGATTTTGCAAGCCGCCGGGCGGAAGTGCGACGAAGCCGGCGCAGCAGAGGAGCAGTGGGCGGCCCCACACTTCTGGTGCCCGTGAAATCGCGAGGCGCTTCACGAAGTGGCGGAGGAGAGGCACGGTGCCGGGCGACACGGCTACAAAACCCCACCCTCCAGTGCTGGCGAGGCGAGGTAGCGGCAGAGACCACACAAGCCCCACTCGGCGGTCGTATCGGACCGAGGGGACGCAGCTAGCCTGTGGGGGCGGTGGACCACCTTTCCCCTCCTCCCCCTACTGGAACTCTACTGATAGCTTGGGCGCTTGCTGCGGGAGGAAGCGAGGAATCTCGGCTGGGGCTGGCCGCCGCGCTCAGTACGGTGCTCCATGCATGGTGTGCATCACGGCGAGATCACTAATGGGACCCCCCCTGAGGTCGGGGGCCAGAGACTTGCTGACTGGTCCTGCAGTGGCGGACTGCGGGCGGCGACGCGGCGGGGCTCGGCAGTAGAGGTGAGCCACCCCTGAGCTTGACTGCACTTCGTGCCCTGGCCCCGAGATGGTGATCCTTGGCGGACGGGTGGTGGGGCCCCTGCTGTGAAGCCCGCGGGACGGTGAGATCAACTCAACCCCGGCGCCCACCACAGTGCATCAGCCGGCCGGGGGTTGGCTGAGAGTGCAGACCCAACGCGGCGCCACCGGCGCGAGGAGGCGAAATGGCGCAGACGGCCACGTATACTGGCCTAGAGGTGGACGTCCGCACCCCTGTCCATACCCCTGCGACGCTCTGGACTTGGGCCCTGCATCCACGGACCACCATGACGAGGGGCGGCAACAGTGGACACACTTCGAAGCAAGGCACGATAGACAAATTCACTGGGCCGACTGGGAGTGCGGGAGCAGCGGGGGGGCCACCAGCGTCAGGCCCTGATAACGCAGCCCTCATGGCGGCGATAACTCAATCCAGAGACATGTTAGAGGCTAGATCCTTAGTGGTAGTCAACTCATCCTTCTTATGCTGTAAAATAGTGCACCCACATCCATCCGTATGCCACTATAATTCCTTTTTGCTCTATTAGATTCTGCCAGGTGTGTGACGTGCTAAAATCTAACATCGGCCACAGACTTTAGCACATCTGGCAATTACCAGCTGTTTTAAACTTTTCAGAAATCAGAAGCCCACCCCTGCACAAACAGAAGGTTATCTGCAACCAAAGCAGTAACCCACCAAGCTATCAGTAATAAAATAAAGTTATCACATTTGTGACCTGTATGTCATTCCCCATCCTTTGTAATAGGCATATTAACATTCTATGCAACGATCTCTTTACCCTCATAAGTTATTTTACAATGCAGACTGTCTTTATAACAAAGAAAGCCAGAACAGACTTGCTATCACATTTGTCCTTGGGGCCAATCTGTGACCTGCATGTTTTGTGCTGTGTTTTGCAGTGGGCACATTGACGAGTGAAGCCTGTGGCCATACTGCACATTGCACACAAATCACCTCAGCAAGTTCATGTACCAACAGTCAATGTGTTGCTATTCTACTGGAACTTTGGGATATACAGTGTTCGCTGCAGTAGGAGCATTACCCTCATAAGATTTTTTTTTAAATGCTATCCGTCTGTAAACAAGCCAGAACAGATTTGCTGTTACATTTGTCCATGGTGGTAACGTTTTTAAAAAAAATGCATGCAGTGTCACCTCCTGAATAATTCATCCATTTCCAGCGCTGCTTACGGGACATGTCCATTGTGGAAGCCCCAAAGCTCGGGTGCATAGTGCAGAGGTGTACCGTACGTTCTGCCACAGTGTGTGGAGGTGGATGTAACACACTTCACAAAACTTAAAATTGATACCTTCTATACTAAAGTATTATGGTAACTGTGGGCCCAGTAGATTTTAGTAATGGCAAAACAGTGTGTATGACGCATTGAATAACTCCGGCTTAGTAGAATTAAGGATTATCAAAACCATTTGATCAAAGAATTGAAAAATGTGTATGGAAGAACAATCTGGAACCAGAGAATTTGTGCGTTCAGCTGTGAACTGTTCATTCTAGTTGTGAAAAGCCATTAAAAAGGGGCGGGGGTAGGTGGGTGGATGGTGTTTCAAATGCTGTGGGATGGTTCAGTTGCAGTGGGAGTGAATACCCAAAGAAAGGATTGCATGTTTTTATTCTTCAACCATGCAGCACATTTGGGAAACTGAAAGAGGGTTTATCAATTGGCTTGCCTGTCACCTAACCAGTACTTTAATATTCTACTCTGTTTTCCTATGTAAAGGTGACTAAAAAAGAATTGGAAAAAAAAGCAAAAAGACAGAACTTTTCCTATTTAAAATGTTATGCTCTAGTCCCGCTGTACATGAGTGTATAAATACTGTCATCCTGCACACTCGCGTGGTGGAGAAGAGTCTAGCCGGTGGCAGTGGCTGACTCTATCCGCTCACGCTGGGTATCTTGTGTGTGTGTTACACTGCGAGCGATCGCTGACTTAATAGCGTTTGTTTTTTAAACTTTGGCGATTACTGCTGAATTTTATGCCTGTGTAATACTGTGTTTTTAAATAACGCCTCACCTGTAATCACTCTGTTAACCTGAACACTCCCGCCCCGGTCCGCCGCGTCCACTGTGGGCGTTTGCTGCGGAGGGTGGAGGAGGAGCCCAGCACTTCCGGGCTAAGGTCTGATAGTTCAGCGCTCTAGTTCCGCTGTACATGAGTGTATAAATACTGTCATCCTGCACACTCGCGTGGTGGAGAAGAGTCTAGCCGGTGGCAGTGGCTGACTCTATCCGCTCACGCTGGGTATCTTGTGTGTGTGTTACACTGCGAGCGATCGCTGACTTAATAGCGTTTGTTTTTTAAACTTTGGCGATTACTGCTGAATTTTATGCCTGTGTAATACTGTGTTTTTAAATAACGCCTCACCTGTAATCACTCTGTTAACCTGAACACTCCCGCCCCGGTCCGCCGCGTCCACTGTGGGCGTTTGCTGCGGAGGGTGGAGGAGGAGCCCAGCACTTCCGGGCTAAGGTCTGATAGTTCAGCGCTCTAGTCCCCCCTAGGTTGACTATAAATGTGCGTAGGTTTGCGTCCGCGCAGCGGACGCGTGCAGCGTGCGCGCCGGAAGCGCGCCGAAGTCGAGCCTAAGTCCAGCCCGTCTGCGCCCGTCCGCGCCAGGACGGGGCGCGGGGCTGGGACTCCATGCTCCTCTCAGCCACTACCGCTGCGCTACGACAGGCAGGTACTGCTAGATCTATGTCCTGATGTCCCCCTTCTATGTAAACACAAGATGGAGGCACTTTCGTTACATAGTTGCCCTTCGTGTACATTCACGCCAACTATGCGGTCCACTGAGAATCCCATCACTAAGCAGGTTAAGGCTGGCCTAATCAACTGTCGTTCACTCAGCAAACACAGCATTCAAATCTATCACCTACTTGAGGATGATGGACTAGATGTTTTGTTTTTAACTGAGACGTGGTTAGGCGAACTCTCTGACCCTGACATCATTGAGGCAATGCCCCCTGGCTATTCCCTTTCCAGAATAGATAGAAAGGATGGTAGGGGAGGAGGAATTGCTATAGCCACTAGATCTCCAATAATCTGTTCCCTATCTCCCATCACAATTGACCATTGTGAAGCTGGCTCCTTCACTATAATCTTTGGCCCTCAACTTTCTCTGTCAGGAATTCTCGTATACAGGCCCCCAGGCAGACTGTATGATTTTACAACTAGCCTGACAGAAGCCACAGCACACTTAGCAATTAGGAAAAACAGACTGATTGTGCTGGGGGACATGAACGTCCATTTTGACGATCCCCATGATACTGAAGCTACGGACATTAGGTCTGAAATGCTCTCTCTACAGCTCGACCTTATTAACAGTGATCCCACCCACAGACTTGGCCATTTTTTAGACCCTATCTTTATGAATGGCTCCGGTGTTCAGGTCCAATGCCCTATTCCGGTTCCCTGGACTGATCACTTCATTATCCCATTTGTTCTTTCACTACCCGACCCTGGTCCCAAACCAGTTTGTAACCATCAATACCTACGGCGTAACTGGAAAAACTTCTCTTATGAGAGTTTTAATAAGATACTCGATACTGGAGGTTCCCTGGGTGGCACAGACTGCGAAACTGCCAACAGTCTCTTGCAGAATCACATTCGAAAAGCCTTAGACACCATCGCTCCCATTCGGGAAGTCAAAAACCTTAAAAATGCTAGGAAATCTAGTCCTTGGTTTACGCCTGAACTTCAGGCTGCTAAATCAGCCTGTAAAAAACTGGAGCGTGAGTGGCGCATCAACTGCTGCCCTACAAATAAAACACAGTACAAAAATGCACAAAAACAGTACTATAGAAAAATACGCTCCTCCAAAGCTCTCCACTACAAAACTCGCATAGGGGAGGCGGAGAACTCCTCTAAAGAGCTTTATAAAATTTTTAAAGAAATATCGGTGCTCACCAACGAGAATCAGTCCTGCAATGACTCAACTGAAACTTGCAACAACATAGCCCAGTACTTCTCCAGGAAAATTACCAATATTTATGCCAACTTCTCTGATCTGCCGACCTCTGGCCACGATTTTAAGGAGAGTGCAGAAATTGATCCTACGGCACAAAGTCTTCCCTACTTCTCTGTACCGCCTACAGAAATGCTCATAAAGATATGCAAGAGCGTCAAATCCGGCTCCCCCTGGGACCCAGCCCCACCCAAGGTTTTAGCCACCAGCCTACAAGTACTGGAACCATATCTTAGGCATGTTATTCAACTATCCTTCTCCTCGGCCTGTCTTCCGGATGACTGGAAAAAAGCGATAGTTCTGCCCATAAAAAAGAAACCTAACATCAGCCAGGATATCTTAGAAAATCTCCGACCCATTTCCCTTCTCCCCTATCTTGCCAAAGTGAGCGAAAAAATTGCAAATAAACAACTGATGGCCCACCTTGAATCCAACCACTCCCTGCACGGTTCCCAATCTGGTTTTAGAACTAACTACTCCACGGAGACAGCCCTTCTAAGAGCGACTGAAACTCTTCGGGCAGGAGCAGATGAGGGTCATACTATGGCACTCATCATGCTGGACCTCAGCGCCGCGTTTGACACTGTAGCTCATTCCATCTTGCTACAGTGTCTAAACGAAGCTGGGGTCACCAAGACAGCACTAGGCTGGCTCAAAGCTTTCCTTCTGGGACGCAGCTTCCAGGTCCAAAGAGGAGCGTTCCTTTCAGACAGCATTGCTCTTGAACAGGGGGTACCTCAGGGCTCTGCCCTGAGTCCGACCCTGTTCAATTTGTATATGGCTCCTCTTGCAGATGTGGTACAATCGTATGGCATAAATTTAGTATCGTATGCCGACGATACCCAACTGCTCATCTCGCTATCCCAAGCCCCGACCTTAGCTGCAACTAACTTCAAAAACTGCATGCAGGAGCTGGCAGGTTGGATGAACCAACACTGCCTAAAACTTAACGGCTCCAAAACAGAGGTTCTTGTGATAGGTGGTAGCGATACCAGCTGGACTCAGGAATGGTGGCCTTCCTGCCTGGGACCTTTACCCACCCCTGCCGTGGAAGCCAAGAACCTAGGGGTTTGGGTTGACCCCAGACTCTCCTTTGATAGTCATGTCCACAAAGTGGTAGGGAAATGTTTCGGGGTGTTAAAAACTCTAAATCGCACTCTAGACCTTCTCCCGCTAGAGGCCAGACGTACCCTGACCCAATCACTAGTCACCTCCCGTTTTGATTACGGAAATGTGCTCCTTTTAGGGACAACTGAAAAGAACAAGAAAAAGCTTCAAGTCCTACAGAATATGGCAGCACGGCTAGTCCTTAAACTACCCAAGAGAGCTCCTTCTAAATCCGCCTTGGATGCCCTTCATTGGCTCCCCATAAGAAAAAGAATTCTCTTTAAGGCACTACTCATTAGCTACAGGATCATCTCCGGGACAGCTCCTGATTATCTCAAAGACTTAGCCATACCCTATGAGCCAAATAGAGCTCTCCGCTCAATGGGGAAGGGTCTCCTTAAAATTCCTCGCGTAAAGAAGGCCAGGATGGGTGGTCGCTCTTTCCGCGCTCTGGCGGCCAAACACTGGAATACCCTTCCCACGCACATCAGATTAGCTGAAACAGAAACCAGTTTTAGGAAAAACTTAAAAACCCACCTGTACACCCTATGATTTTGGCCTCTGCATCCAGCTACTCTCTCCACAGCGCGGGGACACGCCGGGAAGGCGTCACCAGGCGCTTTATAAACTCATTTATTATTATTATGATATTGAGTTTTATGTAGCGCTCGAATACCCGATGTCTTGGCGCTGCCTAGAGAAAGGACGAGTAAGCAAAGCCCAACTATTGGTTGAAAATCCATAACTATAAGGGCAAATATAAGAACAAAGCAATTCACAAGTGTTTGGCAGCTGTCTAAAACATTCCAATATGACTACAATAGCAGAGTCAGAAGTAAATGGAATACATGGAAAGGAGTCGCTCCTATCCCTTCCAGAATCGCTAAACATGACCACATGGCCATAGTTTCTTTTTTCGTGGGAAAGGAACGTGTGAAGATATTGCTTCGAAAGCCTGCGTTTTCATCGCACAGCCTGCCCGACCACGGAACCCCAACCGGACCCCCAGCTATGCACAGCTGTGGATGCCAGAGGCCCCTGCTTGCCCCAGAAGCAGACTGATGGCAGCACGTGTCCACTGTAGAAGAGCCGAGGGCCGAGGCCTGTGTGCATAGTGCAGATGTGCACGTTCTGTCACAAGGTGTGGGGGAGGGGGAAGCACACACTTGCATACTACTGTAGAAACGCTGTGAGGCATGTTTCCATAGTGCAGAGGTGCACCTAGGCCTGTGTGCATAGTGCAGAGGTGCAAGCTCAGTTATGTAGAAAGAACACATCGCTACTGTAGAAGAGCCGAGGCTTGTGCGCATAGTGCAGGGGTGCACGTGCACACTCGGTCACAAGGTGTGGAGAACGCACACCGTCACCGCCTACTGTAGGCTCATCATCATAATAATAACGGCGTCGTATAACGATTAAGGATCCATTAACAAAACAACAGATCAGTTTTTGCAATGTCATGATCTGATGATCATATAACTAACGTCACGTGGGTGCGGGACGCGGTCCGGTCGTGCTAATCGATCATCGATGGTGGTCCGGATGTAGTCAGATGATCAGATCACCAGACAGTCACTGCAGATCACACGACTTACGCTGCTGCAGCAGTGCACATGCACGCAATCGCAAAGCTGCTTAAGCAGGCCCGTCTAGGCGGATGTATGACGTTACTCCGCATACCGTTACAACTACCTACCATTACAACGCGACCATTACAACGCATACCATTACAACGCATAGCGCTTTGGGGTGCTGGATAGTGGTAAGTATAATTTACTATTCTAACTCCAGTCCCCGTGGACCCTAGGGAAGGTGTTGGATAGTAAATTATACCATTCACTATCCTATAGCGCCCCCCAGCGCAATGCGTTGTAATGGTATGCGTTATAAAAGTCGCGTTGTAATGGTAGTGCGGAGTAACGAATGCGTTGTAACAGGTGCATACCGTCTAGGCAGCAGGCGGTCCGAGTGAGTCCACACACACACGCAGGCAGTCACGACGACGACTCACTCAGTCCCACAACAGTCCTCGTCGACCTCTCCTCACCCAGCATGCGCAGTGACGAGGGAGAATGGCCAATCACTGACGGCAATGGTTCAGAGCAGCCAACACCCACGCGCGGCACCATCCTTCTGCAGCAGCCAATCCTGGCGCAGCGTTAGCAGGATTGGCTAAAGCGAAGACTGAAATCTGCCCATTTTGAGACCCGGGGCCCCGGGTCCATGCCTATATCTATAGTGGTAGGGGGGGTGGGAGGTCTAAAGTGTGCGCATGCGCGGGCCAGTCGAAATCTCGACAACTGCGGCCTTTTACATGCGCACGGCACTCACAGTACACTAGTGAGTCACCCTCTGCCTGCCCTGTGCGCTGCCTGCCTGTCACTCTGGGCATCCCCACCCCCCACGGGCCGGCCCACTTCCTTATGGATGCCCAATCCTGTCGGGCTTCTCCCGGGGCCTTGGTGCGCTTGGCGCTCCGATTTTTAATTGAATTGGAATTTGGTTTGGAAATAACATATTTTATTATGCAGTCCAGTCGCGGTCGTCCAGGCTAGTGGGGCAACGCCCCAACGCCCCAAATGGACGCACCGCCACTGCACTGAAAGATGTGGGGGTAGGTGGGGTGGTAGCAGTTCCTTTTTTTGTGCTAGCTATTAGCCTTTTCAACATTGAGACAGAGGGTGATTGGCCAGTTACATGTTGTGGAACTCAGGGTAGTACATCTTTTAATATTTCAGTAGTAGTTCTTTGAGAGCTAGCTTCTTTCAGAGTGTCTAAAGCATCTCTCATTAATATTTCAGCTATGTTAGGGGGTGTTTGTGTTCCTTAACATGTATTACAGTCATTTCTTTAGTTGTAGCCCTTCCATAGCATGCATTTGAATAATATTTGCTGCATTTCCAATTACCTTTGTCCCTTGTCTGTTTGTCTTGGGTGTAGACATAGCCCATAAAACATAACAAAGATTTTTGATGCTGAGGTGTTTCTGTTGGTGCTTGCCTTTAGTGTTTACTTTGATTTCCTGTAGAAGAAAAAAGTACATTTTCATAAATGTGTTTAACAGCATTTATCCCATTTTGGGTTTGTGTGGTTAGTGAACTATTTGGATTGTGAATTTTACTTATTTTCATAGTTTAATTGAGTTTTATACTTACTTTTTTGGCAAGGTGGTTTTTGGATGATGTTGGAAGGTAGTTGAGTATGTGTTGAAGTTTCTGTAAAGGAGATATAATTAGGAAAAATATACATTAATTATTTAGTTATTATAAAAAGTGATTTACAATTGTTTTATGCTGTTGTAACATTAAATAAACATTTTACATACTTTTTGAAGTTGTGTTCTGAGCTTTCAATGATGAAGTCCAATGTTGCAGCAGCTATCCAGCAGATATTCCCCTTATTCTTGGTTTTGTTGTTGGAGTGTAAAATAATGTCATATTTCGTTTTGTTTATATAGTGTTTGTTTAATTGTGCTTTCAATCTTTTTTTTAAACTCTTTTTATTGTAAATGAAGAAAACAGACAAGGCAGAAAAACAGTGCAGTTAGGTGCGTGTTCAAAGAGGAAGGAAAATGCAGTACAATCGGAGTACAAAACCATTAATAAGAAGGGGGGTAATTAGCAGGGGAGAGACTTGACTCTAATAACATGAAAGTTAAACAAATCATGGAATGTCGGATCAGGGAGAAAGAGGGACATCTGGAACCTCCGAAAGGGGGGGCGTGCATATATCTCCTCTGTAGGAGTTCCACTGGTTCCAAATTTTACCCCATTTCTTGGGTCTGCCCCGCGCCACATACACCGTCTTTTCTCTAAACTTACACCAGTCCATACTCTCCTTCCATACCGAAACCATGGGCGGCCTTTGGGAGCCCCATAGCTGTGCAATGTCTCTCTTGGCAATCATGTTACCCAGGGTTGCCCACCGCGTCTGCGCCACGTCATAGTCATTTGGCTCCCACACATTCAACAGACAACGCCTAGCTTCAGGCGACAGCGCGACATCCGTAACCTCTCTCATCCCCGCATGTACTTGATTCCAGAACGCGACCACCTCCGGACATTCACAGATTATGTGAAGGAGAGTAGCGAGTAGACCACAACCACGTTTACATAAACCATCCACAGAGTAACCCATATGAATCAAACGAGGGCCAGTCACATAAATTCGATGTAGGATCTTGAGCTGGACCAGTCGGAGACGGGCTGGAATCGCCACCTCCTTGGGTGAGGATACCGCCGACTGCCAGTCCTCGTCATCTAAGACTAAGCCATCTCTAGTCCAGACCTCCCTGAGTTGCGTCAGCAGGTCCGAACGGTCGTTAATCAATTTCTTATATATCAAAGAAATAGTGCTGTCGGGCACATATCCATCGAGCACTCGATCTTCCAAAGGGGAGGATTCCGGGACATCAGTCCCCGCGGGAAAAAACGATTGCAGCGCATGATGGATCTGTACGTAACGAAAAAATTCCCTGTCACCCAGCTCATATTCCGCCTTCTGAGCTTCAAAAGTCTTGATCCTGCCCTTAACTCAAAGATCGCCAACCCTAATAATACCAATCACATCCCAGTTCTCAAACCCTTTCGTCTTCCACAAGCTACCTAATCTTTCAGACTCGTACCGGGTCAGTCTATCCCTCCATCCCATTACCGCATTCGCACAGTGCCACGCTCATACCGCTATCCTGGTAGGTCCCGAAAGTTCCCGGCCAGAGGATCTAGAATAGAGCGCCCTGTTATAATCCCCGCCCGGTAGCAGCCACTTATCCAAATCAAATGCGGGATTTAACACTGGACCGTACATTACATGGTTGATCGCGCTCAGCTGAGAGGCCCAATAGTATCGCCTGATATCTGGAAGAGCGATACCGCCCTCATACCAGGGAAGCGTAAGTTTGGGGAGGGCGATACGGGAACGCCCGTCCCATATCAACTGCCTCTGTAAACTCTCCACCTCTTGGAAATAATTCGCCGGAATTACGTCAAAAGTATTCTGGAGAGCGTATAAAATCCGCGGCAAGGACATCATTTTAAAAAGAGCCGCTCGTCCGTGGGGGGATATTGGCAGCCTGCGCAAGCCTACAATGTCAGATCGCAACCGTTGAAGCGGAGGAAGCAGGTTACGATCATATCTAACCACGGGGTCTAAGGTTATAAAAACTTCCAAATACTTAAAACCAACCTGCGTCACCTGAATGGGACATCCGCGCGGCAGAGAAGGGATGTCACCTGTAAGCACATATATGCAGGACTTAGTCCAATTAATCACAAGGCCAGAGTTTCGCCCGAAGGAGTTTAGCACATCAAACAACACGTTTAGCGACTTCTGAGGCGATGTGAGGTATAACAAAATGACATCTGCATAAATCGATACGCGATCTTCAAATTCCGAGGTCCATTGAATGCCTCTCATCGATGGCTCCCAGCGCAACCATGCAGCTAGAGCTTCCATGGCAAGGGCAAAGAGAAGCGGTGACAACGGGCATCCTTGCCGTGTACCCCTCCCCAGAACAAAAGGGCTAAACACCCGACCATTCACCACAATCTGCGCCAGTGGTTCCTCGTACAGAAGTTTCACCGAGCTAATGAAGCCAGGGCGAAAACCAAACTTCGCAAGAGCGGCCCACAGATACGGCCATTCCACTGTGTCGAAGGCCATCGTGGCGTCAAGGGAAGCCAAGATGGCCGGCTCACGAAGATACGCCGCTCTCGCGAGAACGCCATGCAAACACCTCAAATTCAGTGCTGTGTTGAGATGTGGAATGAACCCAGACTGGTCCGGATGAATCAAATCGGCAACTACTTTTATCAAACGATTTGCCAGCACCTTCGCAAGAATCTTCGGCTCTGGATTAAGAAGCGATATAGGTCTGTAGGACGCGCAGCGATCTTGCGGCTTCCCCTCCTTATGAATCACGACGATAGTTGCAAGACGCTGATCACGAGGAAGGGAGCCGATATCTCTCGACTCTAAGAACATAGCACGAAGATACGGCGCTATTCTATCCAGACGCAACTTGTAGAGCTCGATGGGAAGACCATTGGGGCCCATAGCTTTTCCTGAACGAAGAGAGCGAATAGCGAGAGCTATCTCATCAACCGAAAGTACCGCGTCCATCAATTCCCTATCCGAATCCGACAGGCAAGGCAACGCGATGTCTCGCAACAACAGATGGGAGTTTTCCTCCTGTCTATCAGACACTGGGGAACAATGTTCCCTCTAATTTTTTTCCTCTGTGTGCGGCAGTGGAGGGTCTCTGTGCGCTGCAACCATGGCTATGTGCACCAGGAACCGAACCTTGCATGTGTGCGGCGCCAAATGCCACTAATTTTTGGTGCTCTCCTGCCCTCTGTCCCACTCCTTTTTGGTGCCCTCCTGCCCTCTGTCCCACTCGTTTTTGGTGCCCTTCTGCCCCCTGTCCCACTCGTTTTTGGTGCCCTTCTGCCCTCTGTCCCACTCGTTTTTGGTGTCCTTCTGCCCTCTGTCCCACTCGTTTTAGGTGCCCTTCTGCCCTCTGTCCCATCGTTTTTGGGGCCCTTTTGCCCTCTGCCCCACTCATTTTTGGTGCCCTTCTGCCATCTGTCCCACTCGTTGTTGTGCCTTTATGCCCTCTTGCCCTCTGTCCCATCATTTTTGGTGCCCTTCTGCCCTCTGCCCCACTCGTTTTTGGTGCCTTTCTGCTCCCTGCTCCCTGGTGTCCGTCCCTCCTCCCTGGTGTCCGTCCCTGCTCCACTGTGTCTTTCCCTGTTCCCTGATGTCTGTCCCTGCTCCATGGTGTCTGTCCCTGCTCCCTGATGTCTGTCCCTGCTCCCTGATATCTGTCCCTGCTCCATGGTGTCTGTCCCTGCTCCACGGTGTCCGTCCCTGCTCCCCGGTGTCTGTCCCTGCTCCCCGGTGTCTGTCCCTGCTCCCTGATGTCTGTCCCTGCTCCCCGGTGTCTGTCCCTGCTCCCCGGTGTCTGTTCCTGATCCCTGATGTCTGTCCCTGCTCCCTGATGTCTGTCCCTGCTCCACGGTGTTTGTCCCTGCTCCCCGGTGTCTGTCCCTGCTCCCTGGTGTCTGTCCCTGCTCCACAGTGTCTGTCCCTGCTCCCTGATGTCTGTCCCTGCTCCCCGGTGTCTGTCCCTGCTCCCCGGTGTCTGTCCCTGCTCCCTGGTGTCTGTCCCTGCTCCTCGGTGTCTGTCCCTGCTCCACGGTGTCTGTCCCTGCTCCACGGTGTCTGTCCCTGCTCCACAGTGTCTGTCCCTGCTCCATGGTATCTGTCCCTGCTCCCTGATGTCTGTCCCTGCTTCACAGTGTCTGTCCCTGCTCCCTGATGTCTGTCCCTGCTCCCTGGTGTCTGTCCATGCTCCCTGATGTCTGTCCCTGCTCCACTGTGTCTGTCCCTGCTCCCCGATGTCTGTCCCTGCTCCCCAATGTCTGTTCCTGCTCCCTGGTGTCTGTCCCTGCTCCCTGATGTCTGTCCCTGCTCCACGGTGTCTGTCCCTGCTCCACGGTGTCTGTCCCTGCTCCACAGTGTCTGTCCCTGCTCCATGGTATCTGTCCCTGCTCCCAGATGTCTGTCCCTGCTCCACAGTGTCTGTCCCTGCTCCCTGATGTCTGTCCCTGCTCCCTGGTGTCTGTCCCTGCTCCTTGGTGTCTGTCCCTGCTCCACTGTGTCTGTCCCTGCTCCACGGTGTCTGTCCCTGCTCCCTGATGTCTGTCCCTGCTCCCTGGTGTCTGTCCCTGCTCCCCGGTGTCTGTCCCTGCTCCCTGATGTCTGTCCCTGCTCCCCGGTGTCTGTCCCTGCTCCCCGGTGTCTGTCCCTGCTCCCTGGTGTCCGCCCCTGCTCCCTGATGTCTGTCCCTGCTCCCTGATGTCTGTCCCTGCTCCCTGATGTCTGTTCCTGCTCCCCGATGTCTGTCCCTGCTCCCCGATGTCTGTCCCTGCTCCCTGGTGTCTGTCCCTGCTCCCTGGTGTCTCTCCCTGCTCCCTGGTGTCCGTCCCTCTTCCCTGGTGTCTGTCCTTGCTCCCCGGTGTCTGTCCCTGCTCCCTGATGTCTGTCCCTGTTCCACGGTGTCTGTCCCTGCTCCACGGTGTCTGTCCCTGCTCCACAGTGTCTGTCCATGCTCCATGGTATCTGTCCCTGCTCCCTGATGTCTGTCCCTGCTCCACAGTGTCTGTCCCTGCTCCCTGATGTCTTTCCCTGCTCCCTGGTGTCTGTCCCTGCTCCCTGGTGTCTGTCCCTGCTCCACTGTGTCTGTCCCTGCTCCAAGGTGTCTGTCCCTGCTCCCTGATGTCTGTCCCTGCTCCCTGGTGTCTGTCCCTGCTCCCCGGTGTCTGTCCCTGCTCCCTGATGTCTGTTCCTGCTCCCCGGTGTCTGTCCCTGCTCCCCGGTGTCTGTCCCTGCTCCCTGATGTCTGTCCCTGCTCCCTGATGTCTGTCCCTGCTCCCCGGTGTCTGTCCCTGCTCCCCGATGTCTGTCCCTGCTCCCTGGTGTCTGTCCCTGCTCCCTGGTGTCTGTCCCTCCTCCCTGTTGTCTGTCCTTGCTCCCCGGTGTCTGTCCCTGCTCCCTGATGTCTGTCCCTGCTCCACGGTGTCTGTCCCTGCTCCACAGTGTCTGTCCCTGCTCCACGGTGTCTGTCCCTGCTCCCTGGTGTCTGTCCCTGCTCCCCAGTGTCTGTCCCTGCTCCCTGGTGTCCGTCCCTGCTCAATGATGTCTGTCCCTGCTCCCCGGTGTCTGTCCCTGCTCCCTGGTGTCTGTCCCTGCTCCCTGATGTCTGTCCCTGCTCCACGGTGTCTGTCCCTGCTCCACGGTGTCTGTCCCTGCTCCACAGTGTCTGTCCCTGCTCCATGGTATCTGTCCCTGCTCCCAGATGTCTGTCCCTGCTCCACAGTGTCTGTCCCTGCTCCCTGATGTCTGTCCCTGCTCCCTGGTGTCTGTCCCTGCTCCTTGGTGTCTGTCCCTGCTCCACTGTGTCTGTCCCTGCTCCACGGTGTCTGTCCCTGCTCCCTGATGTCTGTCCCTGCTCCCTGGTGTCTGTCCCTGCTCCCCGGTGTCTGTCCCTGCTCCCTGATGTCTGTCCCTGCTCCCCGGTGTCTGTCCCTGCTCCCCGGTGTCTGTCCCTGCTCCCTGATGTCCGCCCCTGCTCCCGGATGTCTGTCCCTGCTCCCTGATGTCTGTCCCTGCTCCCTGATGTCTGTCCCTGCTCCCCGATGTCTGTCCCTGCTCCCCGATGTCTGTCCCTGCTCCCTGGTGTCTGTCCCTGCTCCCTGGTGTCTCTCCCTGCTCCCTGGTGTCTGTCCCTCTTCCCTGGTGTCTGTCCTTGCTCCCCGGTGTCTGTCCCTGCTCCCTGATGTCTGTCCATGCTCCACGGTGTCTGTCCCTGCTCCACGGTGTCTGTCCCTGCTCCACAGTGTCTGTCCATGCTCCATGGTATCTGTCCCTGGTCCCTGATGTCTGTCCCTGCTCCACAGTGTCTGTCCCTGCTCCCTGATGTCTTTCCCTGCTCCCTGGTGTCTGTCCCTGCTCCCTGGTGTCTGTCCCTGCTCCACTGTGTCTGTCCCTGCTCCAAGGTGTCTGTCCCTGCTCCCTGATGTCTGTCCCTGCTCCCTGGTGTCTGTCCCTGCTCCCCGGTGTCTGTCCCTGCTCCCTGATGTCTGTTCCTGCTCCCCGGTGTCTGTCCCTGCTCCCCGGTGTCTGTCCCTGCTCCCTGATGTCTGTCCCTGCTCCCTGATGTCTGTCCCTGCTCCCCGGTGTCTGTCCCTGCTCCCCGATGTCTGTCCCTGCTCCCTGGTGTCTGTCCCTGCTCCCTGGTGTCTGTCCCTCCTCCCTGTTGTCTGTCCTTGCTCCCCGGTGTCTGTCCCTGCTCCCTGATGTCTGTCCCTGCTCCACGGTGTCTGTCCCTGCTCCACAGTGTCTGTCCCTGCTCCACGGTGTCTGTCCCTGCTCCCTGGTGTCTGTCCCTGCTCCCCAGTGTCTGTCCCTGCTCCCTGGTGTCCGTCCCTGCTCAATGATGTCTGTCCCTGCTCCCCGGTGTCTGTCCCTGCTCCCTGGTGTCTGTCCCTGCTCCCTGATGTCTGTCCCTGCTCCACGGTGTCTGTCCCTGCTCCACGGTGTCTGTCCCTGCTCCACAGTGTCTGTCCCTGCTCCACGGTATCTGTCCCTGCTCCCAGATGTCTGTCCCTGCTCCACAGTGTCTGTCCCTGCTCCCTGATGTCTGTCCCTGCTCCCTGGTGTCTGTCCCTGCTCCTTGGTGTCTGTCCCTGCTCCACTGTGTCTGTCCCTGCTCCACGGTGTCTGTCCCTGCTCCCTGATGTCTGTCCCTGCTCCCTGGTGTCTGTCCCTGCTCCCCGGTGTCTGTCCCTGCTCCCTGATGTCTGTCCCTGCTCCCCGGTGTCTGTCCCTGCTCCCTGGTGTCTGTCCCTGCTCCCTGATGTCTGTCCCTGCTCCACGGTGTCTGTCCCTGCTCCACGGTGTCTGTCCCTGCTCCACAGTGTCTGTCCCTGCTCCATGGTATCTGTCCCTGCTCCCAGATGTCTGTCCCTGCTCCACAGTGTCTGTCCCTGCTCCCTGATGTCTGTCCCTGCTCCCTGGTGTCTGTCCCTGCTCCTTGGTGTCTGTCCCTGCTCCACTGTGTCTGTCCCTGCTCCACGGTGTCTGTCCCTGCTCCCTGATGTCTGTCCCTGCTCCCTGGTGTCTGTCCCTGCTCCCCGGTGTCTGTCCCTGCTCCCTGATGTCTGTCCCTGCTCCCCGGTGTCTGTCCCTGCTCCCCGGTGTCTGTCCCTGCTCCCTGATGTCCGCCCCTGCTCCCGGATGTCTGTCCCTGCTCCCTGATGTCTGTCCCTGCTCCCTGATGTCTGTCCCTGCTCCCCGATGTCTGTCCCTGCTCCCCGATGTCTGTCCCTGCTCCCTGGTGTCTGTCCCTGCTCCCTGGTGTCTCTCCCTGCTCCCTGGTGTCTGTCCCTCTTCCCTGGTGTCTGTCCTTGCTCCCCGGTGTCTGTCCCTGCTCCCTGATGTCTGTCCATGCTCCACGGTGTCTGTCCCTGCTCCACGGTGTCTGTCCCTGCTCCACAGTGTCTGTCCATGCTCCATGGTATCTGTCCCTGGTCCCTGATGTCTGTCCCTGCTCCACAGTGTCTGTCCCTGCTCCCTGATGTCTTTCCCTGCTCCCTGGTGTCTGTCCCTGCTCCCTGGTGTCTGTCCCTGCTCCACTGTGTCTGTCCCTGCTCCAAGGTGTCTGTCCCTGCTCCCTGATGTCTGTCCCTGCTCCCTGGTGTCTGTCCCTGCTCCCCGGTGTCTGTCCCTGCTCCCTGATGTCTGTTCCTGCTCCCCGGTGTCTGTCCCTGCTCCCCGGTGTCTGTCCCTGCTCCCTGATGTCTGTCCCTGCTCCCTGATGTCTGTCCCTGCTCCCCGGTGTCTGTCCCTGCTCCCCGATGTCTGTCCCTGCTCCCTGGTGTCTGTCCCTGCTCCCTGGTGTCTGTCCCTCCTCCCTGTTGTCTGTCCTTGCTCCCCGGTGTCTGTCCCTGCTCCCTGATGTCTGTCCCTGCTCCACGGTGTCTGTCCCTGCTCCACAGTGTCTGTCCCTGCTCCACGGTGTCTGTCCCTGCTCCCTGGTGTCTGTCCCTGCTCCCCAGTGTCTGTCCCTGCTCCCTGGTGTCCGTCCCTGCTCAATGATGTCTGTCCCTGCTCCCCGGTGTCTGTCCCTGCTCCCTGGTGTCTGTCCCTGCTCCCTGATGTCTGTCCCTGCTCCACGGTGTCTGTCCCTGCTCCACGGTGTCTGTCCCTGCTCCACAGTGTCTGTCCCTGCTCCACGGTATCTGTCCCTGCTCCCAGATGTCTGTCCCTGCTCCACAGTGTCTGTCCCTGCTCCCTGATGTCTGTCCCTGCTCCCTGGTGTCTGTCCCTGCTCCTTGGTGTCTGTCCCTGCTCCACTGTGTCTGTCCCTGCTCCACGGTGTCTGTCCCTGCTCCCTGATGTCTGTCCCTGCTCCCTGGTGTCTGTCCCTGCTCCCCGGTGTCTGTCCCTGCTCCCTGATGTCTGTCCCTGCTCCCCGGTGTCTGTCCCTGCTCCCCGGTGTCTGTCCCTGCTCCCTGATGTCCGCCCCTGCTCCCGGATGTCTGTCCCTGCTCCCTGATGTCTGTCCCTGCTCCCTGATGTCTGTCCCTGCTCCCCGATGTCTGTCCCTGCTCCCCGATGTCTGTCCCTGCTCCCTGGTGTCTGTCCCTGCTCCCTGGTGTCTCTCCCTGCTCCCTGGTGTCTGTCCCTCTTCCCTGGTGTCTGTCCTTGCTCCCCGGTGTCTGTCCCTGCTCCCTGATGTCTGTCCCTGCTCCACGGTGTCTGTCCCTGCTCCACGGTGTCTGTCCCTGCTCCACAGTGTCTGTCCATGCTCCATGGTATCTATCCCTGGTCCCTGATGTCTGTCCCTGCTCCACAGTGTCTGTCCCTGCTCCCTGATGTCTTTCCCTGCTCCCTGGTGTCTGTCCCTGCTCCCTGGTGTCTGTCCCTGCTCCACTGTGTCTGTCCCTGCTCCAAGGTGTCTGTCCCTGCTCCCTGATGTCTGTCCCTGCTCCCTGGTGTCTGTCCCTGCTCCCCGGTGTCTGTCCCTGCTCCCTGATGTCTGTCCCTGCTCCCCGGTGTCTGTCCCTGCTCCCCGGTGTCTGTCCCTGCTCCCTGATGTCTGTCCCTGCTCCCTGATGTCTGTCCTTGCTCCCTGGTGTCTGTCCCTGCTCCCCGATGTCTGTCCCTGCTCCCTGGTGTCTGTCCCTGCTCCCTGGTGTCTGTCCCTCCTCCCTGGTGTCTGTCCTTGCTCCCCGGTGTCTGTCCCTGCTCCCTGATGTCTGTCCCTGCTCCACGGTGTCTGTCCCTGCTCCACAGTGTCTGTCCCTGCTCCACGGTGTCTGTCCCTGCTCCCTGGTGTCTGTCCCTGCTCCCCGGTGTCTGTCCCTGCTCCCTGGTGTCCGTCCCTGCTCAATGATGTCTGTCCCTGCTCCCCGGTGTCTGTCCCTGCTCCCTGGTGTCTGTCCCTGCTCCCTGATGTCTGTCCCTGCTCCACGGTGTCTGTCCCTGCTCCACGGTGTCTGTCCCTGCTCCACAGTGTCTGTCCCTGCTCCATGGTATCTGTCCCTGCTCCCAGATGTCTGTCCCTGCTCCACAGTGTCTGTCCCTGCTCCCTGATGTCTGTCCCTGCTCCCTGGTGTCTGTCCCTGCTCCTTGGTGTCTGTCCCTGCTCCACTGTGTCTGTCCCTGCTCCACGGTGTCTGTCCCTGCTCCCTGATGTCTGTCCCTGCTCCCTGGTGTCTGTCCCTGCTCCCCGGTGTCTGTCCCTGCTCCCTGATGTCTGTCCCTGCTCCCCGGTGTCTGTCCCTGCTCCCCGGTGTCTGTCCCTGCTCCCTGGTGTCCGCCCCTGCTCCCGGATGTCTGTCCCTGCTCCCTGATGTCTGTCCCTGCTCCCTGATGTCTGTCCCTGCTCCCCGATGTCTGTCCCTGCTCCCCGATGTCTGTCCCTGCTCCCTGGTGTCTCTCCCTGCTCCCTGGTGTCTCTCCCTGCTCCCTGGTGTCTGTCCCTCTTCCCTGGTGTCTGTCCTTGCTCCCCGGTGTCTGTCCCTGCTCCCTGATGTCTGTCCCTGCTCCACGGTGTCTGTCCCTGCTCCACGGTATCTGTCCCTGCTCCACAGTGTCTGTCCATGCTCCATGGTATCTGTCCCTGGTCCCTGATGTCTGTCCCTGCTCCACAGTGTCTGTCCCTGCTCCCTGATGTCTTTCCCTGCTCCCTGGTGTCTGTCCCTGCTCCCTGGTGTCTGTCCCTGCTCCACTGTGTCTGTCCCTGCTCCAAGGTGTCTGTCCCTGCTCCCTGATGTCTGTCCCTGCTCCCTGGTGTCTGTCCCTGCTCCCCGGTGTCTGTCCCTGCTCCCTGATGTCTGTCCCTGCTCCCCGGTGTCTGTCCCTGCTCCCCGGTGTCTGTCCCTGCTCCCTGATGTCTGTCCCTGCTCCCTGATGTCTGTCCCTGCTCCCTGGTGTCTGTCCCTGCTCCCCGATGTCTGTCCCTGCTCCCTGGTGTCTGTCCCTGCTCCCTGGTGTCTGTCCCTCCTCCCTGGTGTCTGTCCTTGCTCCCCGGTGTCTGTCCCTGCTCCCTGATGTATGTCCCTGCTCCACGGTGTCTGTCCCTGCTCCACAGTGTCTGTCCCTGCTCCACGGTGTCTGTACCTGCTCCCTGGTGTCTGTCCCTGCTCCCCGGTGTCTGTCCCTGCTCCCTGGTGTCCGTCCCTGCTCAATGATGTCTGTCCCTGCTCCCCGGTGTCTGTCCCTGCTCCCCGATGTCTGTCCCTGCTCTCTGATGTCTGTCCCTGCTCTCTGGTGTCTGTCCCTGCTCCCCGGTGTCTGTCCCTGCTCCCCGGTGTCTGTCCCTGCTCCCCGGTGTCTGTCCCTGCTCCCCGATGTCTGTCCCTGCTCCCCGATGTTTGTCCCTGCTCCTTGGGTGAGGATATCGCCGACTGCCAGTCCTCGTCATCTAAGACTAAGCCATCTCTAGTCCAGACCTCCCTGAGTTGCGTCAGCAGGTCCGAACGGTCGTAAATCAATTTCTTATATATCAAAGAAATAGTGCTGTCGGGCACATATCCATCGAGCACTCGATCTTCCAAAGGGGAGGATTCCGGGACATCAGTCCCCGCGGGAAAAACCGATTGCAGCGCATGATGGATCTGTACGTTACGAAAAAATTCCCTGTCACCCAGCTCATATTCCGCCTTCAGAGCTTCAAAAGTCTTGATCCTGCCCTTAACCCAAAGATCGCCAACCCTACTAATACCAATCATATCCCAGTTCTCAAACCCTTTCGTCTTCCACAAGCTACCTAATCTTTCAGACTCGTACCGGGTCAGTCTATCCTTCCATCCCATTACCGCATTCGCACAGTGCCACGCTCATACCGCTATCTTGGTAGGTCCCGAAAGTTCCCGGCCAGAGGATCTAGAATAGAGCGCCCTGTTATAATCCCCGCCCGGTAGCAGCCACTTATCCAAATCAAATGCGGGATTTAACACTGGACCGTACATTACATGGTTGATCGCGTTCAGCTGAGAGGCCCAATAGTATCGCCTGATATCCGGAAGAGCGATACCGCCGTCATACCAGGGAAGCATAAGTTTGGGGAGGGCGATACGGGAACGCCCGTCCCATATCAACTGCCTCTGTAAACTCTCCACCTCTTGGAAATAATTCGCCGGAATTACGTCAAACGTATTCTGGAGAGCGTATAAAAACCGCGGCAAGGACATCATTTTAAAAAGAGCCGCTCGTCCGAGGGGGGATAGTGGCAGCCTGCGCAAGCCTACAATGTCAGATCGCAACCGTTGAAGCGGAGGAAGCAGGTTACGATCATATCTAACCACGGGGTCTAAGGTTATAAAAACTCCCAAATACTTAAAACCAACCTGCGTCACCTGAATGGGACATCCGCGCGGCAGAGAAGGGATGTCACCTGTAAGCACATATATGCAGGACTTAGTCCAATTAATCACAAGGCCAGAGTTTCGCTCGAAGGAGTTTAGCACATCAAACAACACGTTTAGCGACTTCTGAGGCGATGTGAGGTATAACAAAATGACATCTGCATAAAGCGATACGCGATCTTCAAATTCCGAGGTCCATTGAATGCCTCTCATCGATGGCTCCCAGCGCAACCATGTAGCTAGAGCTTCCATGGCAAGGGCAAAGAGAAGCGGTGACAACGGGCATCCCTGCCGTGTACCCCTCCCCAGAACAAAAGGGCTAGACACCCGACCATTCACCACAATCTGCGCCAGTGGTTCCTCGTACAGAAGTTTCACCGAGCTAATGAAGCCAGGGCGAAAACCAAACTTTGCAAGAGCGGCCCACAGATACGGCCATTCCACTGTGTCGAAGGCCATCGTGGCGTCAAGGGAAGCCAAGATGGCCGGCGCACGAAGATAAGCCGCTCTCGCGAGAACGGCATGCAAACACCTCAAATTCAGTGCTGTGTTAAGATGTGGAATGAACCCAGACTTGTCCGGATGAATCAAATCGGCAACTACTTTTATCAAACGATTTGCCAGCACCTTCGCAAGAATCTTCGGCTCTGCATTAAGAAGCGATATAGGTCTGTAGGACGCGCAGCGATCTCGCGGCTTCCCCTCCTTATGAATCACGACGATAGTTGCAAGACGCTGATCACGAGGAAGGGAGCCGATATCTCTCGACTCTAAGAACATAGCACGAAGATACGGCGCTATTCTATCCGGACGCAACTTGTAGAGCTCGATGGGAAGACCATTGGGGCCCATAGCTTTTCCTGAACGAAGTGAGCGAATAGCGAGAGCTATCTCATCAACCGAAAGTACCGCGTCCATCAATTCCCTATCCGAATCCGACAGGCAAGGCAGCGCGATGTCTCGCAACAACAGATGGGAGTTTTCCTCCTGTCTATCAGACACTGGGGAACAATGTTCCCTCTAATTTTTTTCCTCTGTGTGCGGCAGTGGAGGGTCTCTGTGCGCTGCAACCATGGCTATGTGCACCAGGAACCGAACCTCGCATGTCTGCGGCGCCAAATGCCACTCATTTTTGGTGCTCTCCTGCCCTCTGTCTCACTCCTTTTTAGTGCCCTCCTGCCCTCTGTCCCACTCATTTTTGGTGCCCTTCTGCCCCCTGTCCCACTCGTTTTTGGTGCCCTTCTGCCCTCTGTCCCACTCGTTTTTGGTGTCCTTCTGCCCTCTGTCCCACTCGTTTTTGGTGCCCTTCTGCCCTCTGTCCCATCGTTTTTGGGGCCCTTTTGCCCTCTGCCCCACTCGTTTTTGGTGCCCTTCTGCCCTTTGTCCCACTCGTTGTTGTGCCTTTATGCCCCCTTGCCCTCTGTCCCATCGTTTTTGGTGCCCTTCTGCCCTCTGCCCCACTCGTTTTTGGTGCCTTTCTGCTCCCTGCTCCCTGGTGTCCGTCCCTCCTCCCTGGTGTCCGTCCCTGCTCCACTGTGTCTGTCCCTGCTCCCTGATGTCTGTCCCTGCTCCATGGTGTCTGTCCCTGCTCCCTGATGTCTGTCCCTGCTCCCTGATGTCTGTCCCTGCTCCATGGTGTCTGTCCCTGCTCCACGGTGTCCGTCCCTGCTCCCCGGTGTCTGTCCCTGCTCCCCGGTGTCTGTCCCTGCTCCCTGATGTCTGTCCCTGCTCCCCGGTGTCTGTCCCTGCTCCCCGGTGTCTGTTCCAGATCCCTGATGTCTGTCCCTGCTCCCTGATGTCTGTCCCTGCTCCACGGTGTTTGTCCCTGCTCCCCGGTGTCTGTCCCTGCTCCCTGGTGTCTGTCCCTGCTCCACAGTGTCTGTCCCTGCTCCCTGATGTCTGTCCCTGCTCCCCGGTGTCTGTCCCCGCTCCCCGGTGTCTGTCCCTGCTCCCTGGTGTCTGTCCCTGCTCCACGGTATCTGTCCCTGCTCCACGGTGTCTGTCCCTGCTCCACGGTGTCTGTCCCTGCTCCACAGTGTCTGTCCCTGCTCCATGGTATCTGTCCCTGCTCCCTGATGTCTGTCCCTGCTCCACAGTGTCTGTCCCTGCTCCCTGATGTCTGTCCCTGCTCCCTGGTGTCTGTCCATGCTCCCTGGTGTCTGTCCCTGCTCCACTGTGTCTGTCCCTGCTCCCCGATGTCTGTCCCTGCTCCCCGATGTCTGTCCCTGCTCCCTGGTGTCTGTCCCTGCTCCCTGATGTCTGTCCCTGCTCCACGGTGTCTGTCCCTGCTCCACGGTGTCTGTCCCTGCTCCACAGTGTCTGTCCCTGCTCCATGGTATCTGTCCCTGCTCCCAGATATCTGTCCCTGCTCCACAGTGTCTGTCCCTGCTCCCCGATGTCTGTCCCTGCTCCCCGATGTCTGTCCCTGCTCCCTGGTGTCTGTCCCTGCTCCCTGGTGTCTGTCCCTGCTCCTTGGTGTCTGTCCCTGCTCCACTGTGTCTGTCCCTGCTCCACGGTGTCTGTCCCTGCTCCCTGATGTCTGTCCCTGCTCCCTGGTGTCTGTCCCTGCTCCCCGGTGTCTGTCCCTGCTCCCTGATGTCTGTCCCTGCTCCCCGGTGTCTGTCCCTGCTCCCCGGTGTCTGTCCCTGCTCCCTGGTGTCTGTCCCTGCTCCCTGGTGTCCGCCCCTGCTCCCTGATGTCTGTCCCTTCTCCCTGATGTCTGTCCCTGCTCTCTGATGTCTGTCCCTGCTCCCCGATGTCTGTCCCTGCTCCCCGATGTCTGTCCCTGCTCCCCGATGTCTGTCCCTGCTCCCTGGTGTCTGTCCCTGCTCCCTGGTGTCTCTCCCTGCTCCCTGGTGTCTGTCCCTCTTCCCTGGTGTCTGTCCTTGCTCCCCGGTGTCTGTCCCGGCTCCCTGATGTCTGTCCCTGCTCCACGGTGTCTGTCCCTGCTCCACGGTGTCTGTCCCTGCTCCACAGTGTCTGTCCATGCTCCATGGTATCTGTCCCTGCTCCCTGATGTCTGTCCCTGCTCCACAGTGTCTGTCCCTGCTCCCTGATGTCTTTCCCTGCTCCCTGGTGTCTGTCCCTGCTCCCTGGTGTCTGTCCCTGCTCCACTGTGTCTGTCCCTGCTCCAAGGTGTCTGTCCCTGCTCCCTGATGTCTGTCCCTGCTCCCTGGTGTCTGTCCCTGTTCCCCGGTGTCTGTCCCTGCTCCCTGATGTCTGTTCCTGCTCCCCGGTGTCTGTCCCTGCTACCCGGTGTCTGTCCCTGCTCCCTGATGTCTGTCCCTGCTCACTGATGTCTGTCCCTGCTCCCCTGTGTCTGTCCCTGCTCCTCGATGTCTGTCCCTGCTCCCTGGTGTCTGTCCCTGCTCCCTGGTGTCTGTCCCTCCTCCCTGGTGTCTGTCCTTGCTCCCCGGTGTCTGTCCCTGCTCCCTGATGTCTGTCCCTGCTCCACGGTGTCTGTCCCTGCTCCACAGTGCCTGTCCCTGCTCCACGGTGTCTGTCCCTGCTCCCTGGTGTCTGTCCCTGCTCCCCGGTGTCTGTCCCTGCTCCCTGGTGTCTGTCCCTGCTCAATGATGTCTGTCCCTGCTCCCTGGTGTCTGTCCCTCCTCCCTGGTGTCTGTCCTTGCTCCCCGGTGTCTGTCCCTGCTCCCTGATGTATGTCCCTGCTCCACGGTGTCTGTCCCTGCTCCACAGTGTCTGTCCCTGCTACACGGTGTCTGTCCCTGCTCCCTGGTGTCTGTCCCTGCTCCCCGGTGTCTGTCCCTGCTCCCTGGTGTCTGTCCCTGCTCCCCGGTGTCTGTCCCTGCTCCCTGGTGTCCGTCCCTGCTCAATGATGTCTGTCCCTGCTCCCCGGTGTCTGTCCCTGCTCCCCGATGTCTGTCCCTGCTCTCTGATGTCTTTCCCTGCTCCCTGGTGTCTGTCCCTGCTCCCCGGTGTCTGTCCCTGCTCCCCGGTGTCTGTCCCTGCTCCACAGTGTCTGTCCCTGCTCCCTGGTGTCTGTCCCTCCTCCCTGGTGTCTGTCCTTGCTCACCGGTGTCTGTCCCTGATGTCTGTCCCTGCTCCATGGTGTCTCTCCCTGGTTTTAGTTCGGTTGTTAACCGAGGCCTTTCCATTTTTACTAAAATTATATATATATATACTAATTTTTTTAAGGACTTTCAACCTGCTCTCTTCACAATGGCCTGTTATGTTTGTCATTCGCATTTTATTACGCACACTATAGTATAAAACATGGATCAATGTGTGTCAGACCGTTTTACCATTTCAAAAATATTTTTGAAGGCCCAGGTGCTTCTCCAGTAATAACTTTTTGAAAAATCTTGTTAATTTTTTCTATCCGTCTATTTTATGTGAATACTAATGGTCTTGATGATCGTTCGTCTCTCCCTTACAGGAGAGCTGGAGGAAGGCAACGCAAGACAAAGGATCACAAACAGCCCCTCAGTAGTGCACAATGGCGATTCTTACAGGGCACAGCTACGGGGCTGATTGTAGGTCCTTTGAATTAGTATTCGTGTTAATTGCAGCGCACCTGGGCGCTACAATTAACATGAATACTAAAGGTTCACAATCAGCCCCGCAGCTGTGCGGTGTAAGAAAAGGAATGCAGAGGAATGCAGAGTGTCAAACACAGCGTGTTTGAGGCTGCTTTTTTTTCTCAATCTCCCGCAACGAGGAAATGGCACTTTTTCGCGCCGCTCGCATTTTAAAAGTGGCGGCGCGAACGGTGTTGCTGGAGTGCGCGCTAAATTCAGCAACCTGCGCGCTTAGGGTGTCTTCTCTACGCGCGCGCTCACCCGCGCAGCTTGTTGGGAACAGTGCTGGGGAATACACCTCCCGAAAATGTTCAGCGAAACATTCGACAATCTCAACAGGGTCAGTCACTCGCACTCCATCAGGTCTCTCAATCACTGGAACCACAGGAATCGCTCTCTCCTTCCTATCCAACCATGCGATCAGTTTTCCAGCTTTATCCCCTACATCATACAACCGTCCCTGCTGCTCTCTACTCATAGCTTTGGCGGCATCGGTTACCAAAGCCCTATAGTCAGATTGTTTAAGACTGAGGACATGAACCCTGTCCCGAGTAATACCTAAATCCAAATCCCTTTCCAACTCAGTAATTTCGGTCTCGAGTCGGACTACCGCCTCACTTTGGCTTTTCTTAGCACCAACAATTAAGGATAAGGCCTGTCCACGGAGAACCGTCTTAAATGCCTCCCACAATGAAACAGGGGAGGACACCGACACTTCATTCTCAGCAAAGTACTGATCCAGAGACTTGACAAGTCCAGCACGGGTTTTGGGGTTCTGGAGATACCAGGGATTAATCGGGGCCACCCGTCCCTCAGCACCCGAACTCGCGTCCATACGAAGCCATAGAGGGGAGTGGTCTGAGATACCCCGAGCCAAATGTCTAATCTCCCTAACTGACAAAGCCTGCGCTGCCGGCATCAAGACATAGTCTAATCTAGAGAGACTACCGTGGGCACCCGAGTGGAAGGTATACTGCGCCTGTCCTGGATGCATCACCCTCCAACAGTCTATCAATCCCAGCGTCTCTAGAAAGCCACTCAACCATGACTGTGATCTCACGAGATCCCTAGGGGGATAACAGTCCTCTCTACCAGAGACAACAGAATTAAAATCTCCACCCATCACCAGGATACCATCGGAAGCCCCAGAACCACCTGTCCCAAATCAGCGAAGGTCATGGTCTGCAGACCAGGGGGGACATATACAGAAAGCAGTGAAATGGTCTTCCCCTCCCACCTACCAGTGAAGCCAGCGTACCGCCCCCTGTCATCATAGATTATGTTGTTTACTTCCAGGGGAAGAGAGTTCCTGACAAGAATACCCACCCCCCTGGAACCAGTGGTGAAACCAGAGTGCACAGCAAGGCGATACCCCCTCCGATTCATAGCGTAACATGTGTTTCCAATCAAATGTGTCTCTTGCAATAACACTACATCAGGGGAGAGGCGTTTCAACATTTGTAGCACTACTCACGGTTTTATCCTATCCCCCAACCCGTTAACATTCCAACTTAGAAGTTTCAACCCCCTACCCCCATACCCTAAATGAATGCAGAACCCACCCCACATCAAACACAGCACCCGGATCAAGTAGTAAAACAACACGTTGCCTTGAAAGAAAACAACAACTACAAAAAACACAGTTGATGGACAGAATGTAGAACAATGTCATACATTCACCCCAGTACAAGGATCTGGGCCTAAATCCATCGTTTTTTTGCACTCCACACCACCCTGGGTTAGACACTGGCTATATGCAAATCAGCTCTGACCCTGTGCCTCATGGGAACAGTCCAGTCCGAACTACCAAGCCATGTCTTTCCCAGACTGGAATCAAGCATCCAAGGACCGGTTTCTGGCTATCAGCCTTCATCAGCCTGGATAGCTTGACTCCAGTGGTGTGGAGAGCCTGGGACTCACGTCTGAGCATACCCAGCCCACTCGGGGTGAAAATTGCAAAAAGCACAGTTGATGGACAGAATGTAGAACAATGTCATACATTCACCCCAGTACAAGGATCTGGGCCTAAATCCATCGTTTTTTTGCACTCCACACCACCCTGGGTTAGACACTGGCTATATGCAAATCAGCTCTAACCCTGTGCCTCATGGGAACAGTCCAGTCCGAACTACCAAGCCATGTCTTTCCCAGACCGGAATCAAGCATCCAAGGACCGGTTTCTGGCTATCAGCCTTCATCAGCCTGGATAGCTTGACTCCAGTGGTGTGGAGAGCCTGGGACTCACGTCTGAGCATACCCAGCCCACTCGGGGTGAAAATTGCAAAAAACACAGTTGATGGACAGAATGTAGAACAATGTCATACATTCACCCCAGTACAAGGATCTGGGCCTAAATCCATCGTTTTTTTGCACTCCACACCACCCCGGGTTAGACACTGGCTATATGCAAATCAGCTCTGACCCTGTGCCTCATGGGAACAGTCCAGTCCGAACTACCAAGCCATGTCTTTCCCAGACCGGAATCAAGCATCCAAGGACCGGTTTCTGGCTATCAGCCTTCATCAGCCTGGATAGCTTGACTCCAATGGTGTGGAGAGCCTGGGACTCACGTCTGAGCATACCCAGCCCACTCGGGGTGAAAATTGCAAATAACACAGTTGATGGACAGAATGTAGAATAATGTCATACATTCACCCCAGTACAAGGATCTGGGCCTAAATCCATCGTTTTTTTGCACTCCACACCACCCTGGGTTAGACACTGGCTATATGCAAATCAGCTCTGACCCTGTGCCTCATGGGAACAGTCCAGTCCGAACTACCAAGCCATGTCTTTCCCAGACCGGAATCAAGCATCCAAGGACCGGTTTCTGGCTATCAGCCTTCATCAAAAAACGATGGATTTATGCCCAGATCTCTGTACTGGGGTGAATTTATGACATTGTTCTGCATTCTGTCCATCACCTGTTGTGTTTGCTTTTGTCACCCCGAGTGGGACGGGTATGCTCAGACGTGAGTCCCGTGCTCTCCATGCCACTGGAATCAAGCTATCCAGGCTGATGAGGGCTGAAAGCCCGAAACCGGTCCTTGGATGCTTGTTTCCAGTCCAGGGAGGACCTGGCTTGGCAGTTCGGGCTGGACTGTTCCCATGGGGCACAGGGTCAAGGCTGATTTGCATATAGCTGGGTTCAAACTGGAAAGGCATGGTGAGCAAAAAAACGATGGATTTATGCCCAGATCTCTGTACTGGGGTGAATGTATGACATTGTTCTGCATTCTGTCCATCACCTGTTGTGTTTGCTTTTGTCACCCCGAGTGGGACGGGTATGCTCAGACGTGAGTCCCGTGCTCTCCATGCCACTGGAATCAAGCTATCCAGGCTGATGAGGGCTGAAAGCCCGAAACCGGTCCTTGGATGCTTGTTTCCAGTCCAGGGAGGACCTGGCTTGGCAGTTCGGGCTGGACTGTTCCCATGGGGCACAGGGTCAAGGCTGATTTGCATATAGCTGGGTTCAAACTGGAAAGGCATGGTGAGCAAAAAAACGATGGATTACTGCCCAGATCTCTGTACTGGGGTGAATGTATGACATTGTTCTGCATTCTGTCCGTCACCTGTTGTGTTTGCTTTTGTCACCCCGAGTGGGACGGGTATGCTCAGACGTGAGTCCCGTGCTCTCCATGCCACTGGAATCAAGCTATCCAGGCTGATGAGGGCTGAAAGCCCGAAACCGGTCCTTGGATGCTTGTTTCCAGTCCAGGGAGGACCTGGCTTGGCAGTTCGGGCTGGACTGTTCCCATGGGGTACAGGGTCAAGGCTGATTTGCATATAGCTGGGTTCAAACTGGAAAGGCATGGTGAGCAAAAAAACGATGGATTTATGCCCAGATCTCTGTACTGGGGTGAATGTATGACATTGTTCTGCATTCTGTCCATCACCTGTTGTGTTTGCTTTTGTCACCCCGAGTGGGACGGGTATGCTCAGACGTGAGTCCCGTGCTCTCCATGCCACTGGAATCAAGCTATCCAGGCTGATGAGGGCTGAAAGCCCGAAACCGGTCCTTGGATGCTTGTTTCCAGTCCAGGGAGGACCTGGCTTGGCAGTTCGGGCTGGACTGTTCCCATGGGGCACAGGGTCAAGGCTGATTTGCATATAGCTGGGTTCAAACTGGAAAGGCATGGTGAGCAAAAGAACGATGGATTTATGCCCAGATCTCTGTATTGGGGTGAATGTATGACATTGTTCTGCATTCTGTCCATCACCTGTTGTGTTTGCTTTTGTCACCCCGAGTGGGACGGGTATGCTCAGACGTGAGTCCCGTGCTCTCCATGCCACTGGAATCAAGCTATCCAGGCTGATGAGGGCTGAAAGCCCGAAACCGGTCCTTGGATGCTTGTTTCCAGTCCAGGGAGGACCTGGCTTGGCAGTTCGGGCTGGACTGTTCCCATGGGGCACAGGGTCAAGGCTGATTTGCATATAGCTGGGTTCAAACTGGAAAGGCATGGTGAGCAAAAAAACGATGGATTTATGCCCAGATCTCTGTACTGGGGTGAATGTATGACATTGTTCTGCATTCTGTCCATCACCTGTTGTGTTTGCTTTTGTCACCCCGAGTGGGACGGGTATGCTCAGACGTGAGTCCCGTGCTCTCCATGCCACTGGAATCAAGCTATCCAGGCTGATGAGGGCTGAAAGCCCGAAACCGGTCCTTGGATGCTTGTTTCCAGTCCAGGGAGGACCTGGCTTGGCAGTTCGGGCTGGACTGTTCCCATGGGGCACAGGGTCAAGGCTGATTTGCATATAGCTGGGTTCAACCTGGAAAGGCATGGTGAGCAAAAAAACGATGGATTTATGCCCAGATCTCTGTACTGGGGTAAATGTATGACATTGTTCTGCATTCTGTCCATCACCTGTTGTGTTTGCCTTTGAAAGAAAACAAAACACACCCAAACACTCCCCCCCACCCCCCAACAGGACCCCAATACAACTCCCCCCACCCTGCACCCCTGCGTTAGACTCAAAAGCCACCCCAACTTGCAGTGTGCCTGTCGCCCTAACATTAAACTAATCTACAAAAAGAAACCCGGAGGAGGAAAGAGTCCCACTCCCCCCGCAACCCCCGGGTGTGCACAAAAGTCTCGCAAATCTAAGAGTCGTCAAACCACAGTGATATATGTACACAATGTCTGGAGTCCGGGAACCGCCGCTCATTCTTGCTCAGATAGGCCACCTTCAGCTCCACCAGAATGTTCCGTGCGATCTCGTCGCATAGGCAGTGTATCAAGCCAGTCACTCACCCTTTCAGGGTGATCAAAGAAAAACGTCCGATCCACATATTCAACGCGGAGTCGGGTCGGGAAAAGCATTGCATACTTCAGACCCATGTCCCTCAGCTTCACTCCTTGAAACTCCATCCTTTCCTTCTGGATGAACTGGGTGAAGTCCGGGTAGAAGCTCACCGTGGTGTTCTCAAACTTCGTAGGGCCACCTGCCTGCGATGCCTGCAGGATAGCGTCTCTATCCCTAAAGGTGAAGAGTTTGGCGATGATCGGTTGCGGTGGAGCACCCGGCTTCCGCTTCCCACCCGGCACTCTATGTGCACGTTCCACCGTATAATTTACTCAGGCCTTTGGGAGCAAGGTGGGTGAGGATGAGGTCTTTGACAAGGAGATCTGTAGGGGGTTCTTCGAAATTTTCAGGGACCCCAATAATGCGTACATTATTGCGTCTCGCCCGACTCTCAAAATCCTCCAGTCGACGAGCGAAGAGATCATTGGAGGATCGCAGATTGCGAACCTCCGCCTGTAAGTCGGAGACATCAGTCGTGAGGATGGAAGTCTTCAGATCTAAGGATTTGACCTTCTCGTTAGTCTTTGATAAATCCATTCTGATTAGATTGACGTCAATGGCCACGGTGTCAAGCTTAAGGGCGAGAGCCTCATATTGCTGGCCAATAGAAGCCTTCATACCAGCAATGATACAGAAAAGGGGGTGGTGATGAACAGAGTGTCTGAATTAAGCAGACCACTCTTACCCAGTCCAAAGATCAGGGCTTGATCCATCACCGTTATTTATCTCACTGCCCCATCCCAGCTCAGAACCTGGCTATATGCAAATTAGTCTGTCCCTGGCCCAGTGCATCATGGGAACAGGGCAGACCAAACTACCAAGCCAATTCTTCACCAGAAAGGAGACAAGCTACCGGGGACCGGTTTCTGGCATTTCAGCCTCTTCGGCCCGGCTTGCTTGAATCCTGATGGAGCAGTGAGAAAGGGACTCATGTCTGAGTATACCCTGCCACACCTATAGTGGCCAAAAACTATACAGAAAAGGGGGTGGTGATGAACAGAGTGTCTGAATTAAGCAGACCACTCTTACCCAGTCCAAAGATCAGGGCTTGATCCATCACCGTTATTTATCTCACTGCCCCATCCCAGCTCAGAACCTGGCTATATGCAAATTAGTCTGTCCCTGGCCCAGTGCATCATGGGAACAGGGCAGACCAAACTACCAAGCCAATTCTTCCCCAGAAAGGAGACAAGCTACCGGGGACCGGTTTCTGGCATTTCAGCCTCTTCGGCCCGGCTTGCTTGAATCCTGATGGAGCAGTGAGAAAGGGACTCATGTCTGAGTATACCCTGCCACACCTATAGTGGCCAAAAACGATACAGAAAAGGGGGTGGTGATGAACAGAGTGTCTGAATTAAGCAGACCACTCTTACCCAGTCCAAAGATCAGGGCTTGATCCATCACCGTTATTTATCTCACTGCCCCATCCCAGCTCAGAACCTGGCTATATGCAAATTAGTCTGTCCCTGGCCCAGTGCATCATGGGAACAGGGCAGACCAAACTACCAAGCCAATTCTTCACCAGAAAGGAGACAAGCTACCAGGGACCGGTTTCTGGCATTTCAGCCTCTTCGGCCCGGCTTGCTTGAATCCTGATGGAGCAGTGAGAAAGGGACTCATGTCTGAGTATACCCTGCCACACCTATAGTGGCCAAAAACGATACAGAAAAGGGGGTGGTGATGAACAGAGTGTCTGAATTAAGCAGACCACTCTTACCCAGTCCAAAGATCAGGGCTTGATCCATCACCGTTATTTATCTCACTGCCCCATCCCAGCTCAGAACCTGGCTATATGCAAATTAGTCTGTCCCTGGCCCAGTGCATCATGGGAACAGGGCAGACCAAACTACCAAGCCAATTCTTCACCAGAAAGGAGACAAGCTACCGGGGACCGGTTTCTGGCATTTCAGCCTCTTCGGCCCGGCTTGCTTGAATCCTGATGGAGCAGTGAGAAAGGGACTCATGTCTGAGTATACCCTGCCACACCTATAGTGGCCAAAAACGATACAGAAAAGGGGGTGGTGATGAACAGAGTGTCTGAATTAAGCAGACCACTCTTACCCAGTCCAAAGATCAGGGCTTGATCCATCACCGTTATTTATCTCACTGCCCCATCCCAGCTCAGAACCTGGCTATATGCAAATTAGTCTGTCCCTGGCCCAGTGCATCATGGGAACAGGGCAGACCAAACTACCAAGCCAATTCTTCACCAGAAAGGAGACAAGCTACCGGGGACCGGTTTCTGGCATTTCAGCCTCTTCGGCCCGGCTTGCTTGAATCCTGATGGAGCAGTGAGAAAGGGACTCATGTCTGAGTATACCCTGCCACACCTATAGTGGCCAAAAACGATACAGAAAAGGGGGTGGTTATGAACAGAGTGTCTGAAATAAGCAGACCACTCTTACCCAGTCCAAAGATCAGGGCTTGATCCATCACCGTTATTTATCTCACTGCCCCATCCCAGCTCAGAACCTGGCTATATGCAAATTAGTCTGTCCCTGGCCCAGTGCATCATGGGAACAGGGCAGACCAAACTACCAAGCCAATTCTTCACCAGAAAGGAGACAAGCTACCGGGGACCGGTTTCTGGCATTTCAGCCTCTTCCATAAGCGTGGAAGGGTATACTCAGATGTGAGTCCCTTGCTCATTGCACCATCAGGATTCAAGCAAGCCGGGCCGACGACGCCTGAAATGGCAGAAACCGGTCCCCGGAAGCTTGTTTCCTTCCCAGTACAAGAATTGGCTTGGTAGTTTGGTTTGCCCTGTTCCCATCATGCACTGGGACAGGAACAGACTAATTTGCATATAGCCAAGTTCTGAGCTGGGATGGTGCAGTGAGCTAAAAAACGGTGATGGATCAAGCCCTGATCTTTGGACTGGGTAAGAGTGGTCTGCTTAATTCAGGCACTCTGTTCATCACCACCCCCTTTTCTGAATCATTTTGTCCACCATAAGCGTGGAAGGGTATACTCAGATGTGAGTCCCTTGCTCATTGCACCATCAAGATTCAAGCAAGCCGGGCCGACGACGCCTGAAATGGCAGAAACCGGTCCCCGGAAGCTTGTTTCCTTCCCAGTACAAGAATTGGCTTGGTAGTTTAGTTTGCCCTGTTCCCATCATGCACTGGGACAGGAACAGACTAATTTGCATATAGCCAAGTTCTGAGCTGGGATGGTGCAGTGAGCTAAAAAACGGTGATGGATCAAGCCCTGATCTTTGGACTGGGTAAGAGTGGTCTGCTTAATTCAGGCACTCTGTTCATCACCACCCCCTTTTCTGAATCATTTTGTCCACCATCAGCGTGGAAGGGTATACTCAGATGTGAGTCCCTTGCTCATTGCACCATCAGGATTCAAGCAAGCCGGGCCGACGACGCCTGAAATGGCAGAAACCGGTCCCCGGAAGCTTGTTTCCTTCCCAGTACAAGAATTGGCTTGGTAGTTTGGTTTGCCCTGTTCCCATCATGCACTGGGACAGGAACAGACTAATTTGCATATAGCCAAGTTCTGAGCTGGGATGGTGCAGTGAGCTAAAAAACGGTGATGGATCAAGCCCTGATCTTTGGACTGGGTAAGAGTGGTCTGCTTAATTCAGGCACTCTGTTCATCACCACCCCCTTTTCTGAATCATTTTGTCCACCATAAGCGTGGAAGGGTATACTCAGATGTGAGTCCCTTGCTCATTGCACCATCAGGATTCAAGCAAGCCGGGCCGACGACGCCTGAAATGGCAGAAACCGGTCCCCGGAAGCTTGTTTCCTTCCCAGTACAAGAATTGGCTTGGTAGTTTGGTTTGCCCTGTTCCCATCATGCACTGGGACAGGAACAGACTAATTTGCATATAGCCAAGTTCTGAGCTGGGATGGTGCAGTGAGCTAAAAAACGGTGATGGATCAAGCCCTGATCTTTGGACTGGGTAAGAGTGGTCTGCTTAATTCAGGCACTCTGTTCATCACCACCCCCTTTTCTGAATCATTTTGTCCACCATATGCGTGGAAGGGTATACTCAGATGTGAGTCCCTTGCTCATTGCACCATCAGGATTCAAGCAAGCCGGGCCGACGACGCCTGAAATGGCAGAAACCGGTCCCCGGAAGCTTGTTTCCTTCCCAGTACAAGAATTGGCTTGGTAGTTTGGTTTGCCCTGTTCCCATCATGCACTGGGACAGGAACAGACTAATTTGCATATAGCCAAGTCCTGAGCTGGGATGGTGCAGTGAGCTAAAAAACGGTGATGGATCAAGCCCTGATCTTTGGACTGGGTAAGAGTGGTCTGCTTAATTCAGGCACTCTGTTCATCACCACCCCCTTTTCTGATTCATACCAGCAATGGCGCCCATAACATCTTGCAATGTTAGATCCGCCAACATGGCGGGGTCATCACTTGCCTCTCCCCGAGACCTATTCGCCCCACCGAGGGACCCCTTGGGTTGGGTATAACGATCCATAACATTTGTTTGAATGGCACCCCCTCAGTGAGGTGTCTTGGTTTTGCGTTTCTCGCTATCGGATTTGCTCGCCATGTTGGGCGGTAAGCCCCCAAGAAGCGTCTGAGACCTGGTGAAAATGGTTCTTCCGTTCCCTCACCGAAGTCACCAAAAGCGGATTCCAGCGATCGTATTGCAACAATCATACAAACGCTGTCTTCGGCTTATACTGGAAACACAGAATCCGGGCGCAGCTCCGGCCAGGAGGACAGTCTCATGTTTGGAGACGGCGAAGACCCAAAAACGAAACCGAAAGTCAACTCGAGGCCGGAATCGAGACTCCTCCAGCCGTTGTTGTTGAATTTCTGCCTGGGCACTTTAACAACTCTAGCCCCGGAGCACTCCGTGGGGCAGGCCACAAAAGTTCAAAGTGTCGTAGTTGCGGTTCCCGGAGTCCAAATCAATTTCTGAAAGCAGCTATTATATCAGCTGGGTTGCGTCTTCAATAACCCTTCATCGGAGGCAGGATATGATTCAGGATAGATGCGGGAGGTGGCGAGGGTCTCGGGAGCCCTAAGCTCACGCGGCCATCTCGGATGCGCGCGAAGCTCCTCCCCTGTGCTTTCAATCTTATTGGTTTTTTTTTGTTGTTGGTATTTTTCATTGGTTGTTACTAATGTTTTCAATTAATTTGGCAGTTTTTTCCTTATGTTGGAAATGCTAAGTAATGTTCAGTTTAACTTTTTTTATTCTTACTTTATTTAAAAGTGTAGTAGTATGGTATTTGTATTTAATTTTGCATTCATGTATATTGATAAATATTTATTTTATATATAGTGTGTGTAAGTATAATACATTTGTTGAGTTAAACTTTGTTAAAGTTATTTTTGGGTATTAAATGTGTTTAGTGTTAAATATATTTATTTAATGAGTTGTGTGTGTTTGTGATAATGTTTATATTATTTTTGTGATATATGATGTTGTAAAAAATATCTTTAAGGTATCAATATTTTTTGGGGGGCGATATTGTTGTGATCTATATTTTAGTTTTCGATATTTGTGTCATTTTATATGTTTGTTTAATGATTTCGATATTAGTTATTACAATATTTTTGTGATCTATGTTAGTTATATCGATGCTAACGATTGTGGATAATTTTGTGTTGATATTTCTGATTAAAAAAAACAATAGAGTATCAATATTTATGTTATTGATATTTGTGTGTCAATAATTTTGTAGATCGATATTTTGAGTGTCGATGTTATGTCAGTGATCCTCGTCAGCACTATTGGTAACGGGTATCCTAACATCCGCTTAATATGGCTAAGGACTTCTTTTCAGTACGTAGGAAGGTGAGGGCATGTCCACCAAATGTGAAAGAAATCCCCGACTGCTTGTGTACAGGGCCAACACAGGGAAGATATATTGGGAAACATCTTTTGAAGTCGAGATGGAGTATAGTACCGCTGAGTCATCACCTTATATGCGGATTCCTGTTGGGGGATGCTACGGAAAGTTTTTGGAATGTCACGCCAAAGGCGTGCCCGCTGGGAGGGAGTGATGTCAACATCCGATGCTGATTGCCACTGCCGTTGATATGGATGGGGGTCCAATCAGTGCGAGTGTTGGAGGATCTGGTATATACGAGATATAAATCCCTTGGAGGAGCTAAAGGTGCGCGCTAGTCGTTCAAACGGCGTAAAAGGTCAGGTAGCCGCCTGCGATAGAGAAGACCCCTGTAACCAATGCCAAAGTTGAATATATTCAAACCTATCCTTCTCAGTTAGCCGAAATTCTTGTTTACACTGGGCGAACGTTTTAAGGTCTTCCCCGATGAATAAGTCGTGGATCGTTCTGCAGTCCTTATCTGTCCAGTTCGCAAAGTAGGGTGGGCGATATGCAGGAGGGAACTGCGGGTTGCTAGCGATTGCAGTATATGGAGACGGGAAGGTAGTGAGGCCTCTACATACCGCCACTCTATCCCAAACCTCGAGCGCCGTTTTAGTAGGAACCTCCTTGTATGCGCCATGTATGCGCTGCGATGATGCGCTTCCCGGGGCAACCATGCATTATCCCTGAGAGGGTGACAAGTGATCGCTCTGTCCATATGGAACCACACTTTTTCGCTTTCTCGCTTTCCCACGCCGTCCATTCCGATATAAAACTAAGGTGGGATGCCCAATAGTACTCCAGCAGATTAGGGCAGGCGAGTCACCCCTTATCCCTTGGGAGCATTAAAATGTTACTAGAAAATTGTGGTTTCTTTCCCCCCATATAAAAGTGGTGAGCTCACATTGCAGCCCCTGAATCTGATGCTCTGGAATGGGCGTTGGCAGCGTTTGGAACAGGTAAAGGATTTTTGGCAAGATAGATATTTTGACTGTATTGAGGTGTCCCAACCAAGAGAGTGGTGGGGTTTTCCACGCCCGCAGATCAGCGATAACTGAGTTTTTATATTCTTGCCAATTGGCTTGGGTCCAGATAGCTAGATCTGGCGTTAAATTAAGGCAGAGGTAGCGTACAGAACTGATAGCCCATTGATAGGGGCTGAGAGCTTGCAGTGTCCCAATCTCATCAACTGGAGTCTTGAGGTTAAGGGGCCCAAGATTTCGTATGGTTAATTTTAAGCCCCGAAGCTTGCTCAAAGAGCTGGAGCAAAGTATGTACTGCTGGAATTGAGTGCAGAGGATCAGCCAGGGTAAGGAGTAGATAGTACGCAAAGAGGGCAATTTTATGCTCTATACCCCCAAGTACAATGCCACGGATGTTAGATGACACGCGCACCATAATAGCAAGTGGCTCCACTACCAGGGCGAACAATAGGGGCGACAGGGAGCGGCCCTGCCTAGTACCCCTGGGAATAGAGATGGGCTGCGCAAGTTGGCCATTAACACACACCCTAGCAAAGGGAGAAATGTAAGGGGCCATGATGCGCACTATCATGCGCGGCCTTAGACCTGCTTTCTGCAAGACAACGCGAAGGAACCCCCAATCCACCAAGTCAAGCGCCTTTTCGGGGTCTAGCGAGAGCAGGCAGGCCGGGATCCGCAATGCCGCGCCTTTACTACAAGGTGCGCCACTCACCGCACGTTATTTGCTCCTTGGCGTTGTTGGATAAAGCCTACTTGATCTGGTCGGACGAGGTTGGGTCAATGCACGCTAAGCCGTTTAGCCATAATTTTAGTGTATAATTTAAGGTTTGTATTTAACAAAGCAATGGGGCGAAAAGAAGAACAGAGTGTGTGATCTTTCCCAGGCTTCGGTATGAGGGCTATTTCTGCCATCGCCATATCAGTGAATGGTCCGACAGTGTCTGAGAAAGAGTTAAAAAGGTGCAGCAGGTACGTTTGGAGATGCGGCAAGAAGATGCGGTAGAACAGGACTGGAAGCCCATCAGGGCCTGGCGTTTTCCCCAGTGGAAGGTCCTTGAGGGCACCGGCTAGGTCCTCCAGAGTGATTGGTTCCTCTAGAAGCTTGGAGTGGTAGTCGCCCAAAGGATCCCAATCGCAAGCGTCCAAAGCGGCGGATATCAAATCTGGGGCTGGTGAATCTTGAGCGCAAAGTGATGCATAGTAGTATTGAAACGTTTGAAGCTTATCAGCTTCCGTGGTGGCCCCTGATCCATCTCCTATCTTTAGCTTTGCGATGTGAGCTCGCTGGCTACGTGCCAAGACCGTTCCTACTCTGTCCCCTCCATCGTAGTAACGCTGCCATAGCTCAACCAAGGTGCGTTCCTCCTTATTCTTTCTGTGAGCCCCAAGCTGACCTCTGAGGACCGCCAGGCGTCACTTGTGACTCGCCAAGGGCCGTTCCTGATCCAGTTTCTACAACATTCTGATTTCATGTGTGAGTTTGGCCTCATACAGGCGAGCTTCTCGCGCCCTCGCGATGGCAGGAGACGTAAGGACACCTCTGTTTGTGGCTTTAAACGCATCCCACAAAACAGGAATGAGCGTTTCAGGGACGTCATTAGTTTCAAAGTAAGATATGATGGCTGATTGGAGTTCTTCCCAATCTACAGGTTCCCTAAGAATATGGGGCGGAAACCGCCATCTCGTATGCCGCTTGGGGTGTGCAAAGCGCTCTTGGAGGAGTAGTTCCACGTGCACATGGTCGGAGATTGATATATCGGAGATGTCAGTAGAAAGGGTGTCCCCAACCAGTGAGTGAGACACAAAGAGAAAATAAATGCGAGAGTAAGAGCGGTGTGCATGAGAGTAGTAACTGTAACCGCGACTCTCAGGCGAGTGGTAACGCCAGACATCTATACGGTTCAAAGTAGTGAGAGATTTTTTTCGTTGCTGCCGACATCTCACCCACCCCGTGAAAGGCATTCCCGCTGCGATCCAGCATCCCAAACCAAGTTTACGTCTCCCCCCCACTATGAGGTCTGTATTCACCGGCCCTACCTGCTCACGGAGAATCGTGCGCAAAAAAGCGTCTTGGCCCTGGTTTGGCGCGTACACATTGCAGAGAGTGAGTGTGCGATGCCCCCTCCTGACCTCCACTTTAAGAAATCTGCCCTCAGAGTCCCGGACTACTTTAGTATCACACTGTGGAATGCCCGCCCCACAGAGAATGGTGACGCCTGCTGTCTTGGTAACTGCCGAGGACCAAAACTGGTGTGGAAAGGGTGGGTGTGACATGAACTTGACATCGCGCCTGAGGCGGTGAGTCTCTTGTAGGAAAATAATGTATGGGTTCTGCAACAATAAGTAGCGCCATATTTGGCGGCGTTTATTGGGGGAATAAAGCCCTTTCACATTTAGGGAAAGGAACTTCAAACAGGGTACAGAGGTCAGCTACTGTCGGGTAGTGTCTCTGTGTCAAGCAAATGTTCCCTAGATCTAGTTGATCCCTGGAGGGCCTCCCTAGTGGTCAGGTGTCCCCCCTGCCAAGGGGATGGGTAGGGAGAGGGAGGAGGAGGAGGAGGAGGAGGGAAGGATAGATACAAGGAAAACAATGAAGGAACTGTAACGGCCAACATGGCCAACAATATCCTAATCCAGTCCAGGGAGTAGCCAGGCACTCCAGCACAGGCTGTCCCAGAGATGTCACTCTCCCAGGAATAGGAGTGGGGGTCAGTCATCGCACTGTGCAGTAGATCAAGAAGTCCGTGACGCAGCCCCAGGCCGCCACCGACATGGCGTACATCAGATGTCCAATAAAGCACCTTCTGGAGGAAAGCAAGAAAAGCAGAAAGGGGACGCTGCAGTGACTCATTGGTGGGTTGAAGCCTGCCTTTAGGTGTAGGAGAGTCGTATAGCCTGACGACTGGAGACAGAGCAGTTCAATTAGATGCGGCCACTAAGCATGGGCGGATTTTGCGGATCCACGATTCACGAATTTGCGTATTCACGGATCGTGGATCCGCAAAATCCGCGTATCTGCGGATTTTCGTAATTGCGGATTTGGGGCGGGGCTTCCATGCGAGTGCACATGCCTCTTGTGTGTATAAAAGGTCAGATACCGAACATAGACAGCTGCCCAGCCTTGACAACGCTCACGATTGTTTTTGGGGCCGATAAATGAGTCAGTGAATTTAAGCTTCAGCTAGGGCTCATGCTTACATGATATCTGTAAGTGCTTCCGGTTGAGGTTTGATTTTGTGCCAGGACCATCGTGCCAGAATGAACCCTGCCCTTCATATTTATTCAACAAGACGCCACCGTTTTGGGAAGAGGGCACAGCTGCCTTGCCTGTAAACTATTTTACGATGGCGCCGGCAAGCTGCCAGCGCCATCCTAAAATAGTTGCTACATTAGCTTCAACAGGAAGCGCGAATAGATAAAATAAAGCAGATGCACGAGCGCCTGCTTGATTTTATCTATTAGTGCTTCCTGTTGAAGCTAATTTAGTAACTATTTTACGATGGCGCTGGCAGCTTGCCGGCGCCATCGTAAAATAGTTACAACAACAGGCCAGCAAGGGTTGAACTTTTGACCTAAGAATCCGCCGCTCGCGGATTGCGAATTTTCGGTAAATTCGCGAGAGTTCGCGGATCGCGAATTTACCGAAAATTCGCAAATTCCGCGAGCGGAGCGGATTTAGCGCTCATGCTTAGCGGCCACCTGCAAGCCTGTGAGTGATGAGTCTCCGTCGGGACAACCTGTGCGGCCTTCGTTGGGCAGATTTGCTGCAGTCGTTTGGGGAGACCATCTGATACGGCGTTCATGGTCCACCGCGGTCCCAGCTAAAGTCGATCATGATAAAGTCAGGGGGCCTCCCCGAAACAAACAACAGGAAAGCAATGCATCAACGCTGACTGCTGGGAGATTCTCCATGTAACAAGTTTGTGAGCCTGTGGGAGGCACTGCGCCTATCAGAAGGCAGAGACGCAGGGGCGCAACCTGCTGTCACGGTGCTGGTTGACTGCCGATTTTTTCAGGGGGATGAATGGCAAGGCGCGTGTCAGTCTACTGAGGTACTTGTCCAGATCAGACCCTTGGAAGTGGTTGGGCAGGGCATGGCAGAGAGGTTTCCAGAGAACTGTACAACCAACGATGGGGGGAGACACTCGCAGGGCGAATAGTATATCCTTCAAGGTGGTCGGTGATTACAGAGTTCAGTTACTTATTAGCAGCTGTTAGCGAGCTCGAAGGCGATTGGCCCCCTTCTAGGGATTTGATATGTTTGATTATGTCCTGCTTCTCTCGGAAGGAGTTGCTGCGTTCTCTGGAGTAGGGATGTCGAGGATGACGCCCTGGGTTCCATTGTGGCTTTAGTGGGATTCAGGCCTTCACAGGCGCACAATATGGGCTAGCCGGGGGGGGGCAGTCAGGGATCTGAAGTAGTTGGGCCGCTTCTCTGTATGATCTCAGCACTCCCCACTTGGAATCCCACTGGAATATGAGAGCGAAAGGATGCCCCCATTGGTAGTGGATGTTTGGCTCCTGGATCTTATCAGTGATGGGCGTTGAAGTGTTGTGGGGGCTAGGTCTTGATACAGCTGGATAGGTGTCCCATTAAGCCGGATCCCAGGCTTGTCCCGAGCTGCCTTGAGAAACACTTCCTTCTCGGTGAAGAAATGGACCTGAGTCAGAATGTCAGGAACGAGGCCAGCTCTCCCTGCAGGTCCAGTCACTCTATGTGCACGGTCCAAGACAGGCGATGGGGCATTGTCCTCCCCCCTGATGTCACGAAGCAGGTCTGTCACAAATGTCATTATATCTGCTCCTTCTGCACCAACCAGGACCCCCCTTATGCGTATGTTGTTACGGCGCCCCCTATTTTCCAAATCTTCCTGTTTAATTTGTAGCTCGGTGTGCTGTTCCTCTAAGATGGCCAGCCGCTGCCATAAGTGCTCTTGGTCCTCCATGCGAGTATCCAGGGTTCTTTCCAAGTCATCTACTCTGTCTCCCAGCTCCCCCACATCCTTTCGGAGGTCTTTGGCACAGGCTTGGACCTCATTGCGAAGGGACCCGATTTCAGATGTGAGTTCCTTCATAAAGAGAGTCATGAATGCTTGTGTGACTGGCCCAGAAGGGCCCCCAGTCGCTGTCATCGCAGCCGAGGCGGGAGCTGACCCCGGATTGTCCCCTGCAGTTGTGCTGGCTACCTCCTTGGTGGTTGCTGAAGAGTCCTTCCCGAACCGTGACGAGTCATAGTCGCGTAGAAGTGATGTCGTGACACCGTGGACCTCACTGGAGGCACCGCCCTGTTAGGACTACCGCCGTAGGAGTATAGCTGCATGCCCAACCTCAATACCCAGGTGTCAGCCGGTGCGCAAGAAAAGCAAGGATCAAGCCCAATAGGGCTGCAGCAAGGGGCGTCTTTCCCAAAGACCCTGGGGCAGGGATGTACTCCGGGGGACAGGCGGCGGGTGACGATGCAGGAGTCTAGGCGGCTGCGTAACAAGATCACTGTCCAAAAGGCCGCTAGGGAGAAGAAACCCCACTCAGCAGAAGTAAAACTTTGCGCAGATCGCAGGGCCGTCAGGTTACAGATCAGTGCCTTAAATTGACAAAGGGCCAGCATTTATAGTGTAACTGTCTAGGAGCTAGGGCAGCAGCAGCTACAGAGGGATATGCCCCAAGTAACCATGGGGAATATGAGGGGCAATTGTTCCAGTGACTGGCCCACCAACCCCAGGCCCCTCAAAGAATAGTAAAAGAGAGCATTGGCTGTGGGTGCTGCTGGCTACAGCACCCGCCGCAATGCTAAAACAGCATGACGTGCGTTTCCCTGCACCACGTGGCGGGCAACACGCGGTGCCTGCCACTTAGTGGGGGAAAATGTAGGAGGGTACCTTGGGTACCCCCAGTGCACCACCACCTCTCCCCAAGACAAGGGAGGCCCACAACAGGCCCCCAAAAGCAATCCCTGACAGCCTTACAATGGTGGTTTACCCGCTACGGAAAAGCTGGCTGCAGCCAGCATTGTAATGTGGCGGACGGTGCCTGCTAGGAACCGCCACCATTTTACAAATGCTGACCCCTCCACCAGGCTATCGGTACGATTGTCAGTGGTGGAAGCGTGGTGGGGGGGTCTTTGTGACCGCTGCGGTCCGAAAGCGATTCCCTGCCATCTTAACTTGGTGGGGAAAAATTGCTGTCAGATGGCGAGGGCCCGCCACCGCACAGCTGATGCTTTGCGGGCCTTCCGCCATCGTAATCACCCCCTTAATTAGGAGGAGACTATGTGGCTGGTAGCTAACCAATCCATCCACAAGTGGATTAAAAATGGGAGAAAAATGTGCTTCCTCATCGATGTGGCAGTCTGTACTCGGCTCCTCTGGGGGTTTGAGAAAAGGGGTGTAAATGACGTTCCAGAAATCCCTGGCATTCTTCGAAAGGGTCGCTAGGTGGAACTGCTCCCTCGTCTCTTCCTTAAGAGTTTAGATTCTCAGGTTTCTTGCTTTTGAATAGCGGTGGCTCAGTGTAGACTAATTCCACGTCTCCTAGGGATGGATTTAAGAGCCTGATGTAAGGCAGATAGAAACTTAGTGCATGACTGGTCAAACCATTTGGGAACTGTTTTATTTAAGTTTGGGCTAACCCTAGTTAGGGCTTGTTTAGTCTCTAGCAGTATCCGGTCAAAGGCCTCAGTAGGTTTCTACGTAGCTGCTGCAGGGATTGACCAGTGCGGGCGATTAGCACTGCGTCATCTGCATATAGCAGTATTGTGGTGCGCTTTTTATTAATCATCGGGACGTCCTGTGTGGAGTTCAACAGGAGTGATTCTACTCCATTTGTATAGATTGAAAAGAGGATTTATTAGGAGGTGGCCAATCAGCTTGACAGTGCTGTTCAGTAGGGATATGGGCCTGTAATTTTTGGGTTCAGATTTGTTTCCTTTTTTGTGAATTGGAATTATAATCGACCTCTTCCATGAGTCTGGAGGGCCCACAATTGCAATTATATTAAAAACATTAGTCAGAACCCGACTCCAAAGATCTGACTGCTCCATGCAGGTTAACTTTGCAGTGGGTGCTGCTGGCTACAGCACCCGCCGCAATGCTAAAACAGCATGATGTGGTTTCCCTGCACTACGTGGCGGGCATCATGCGGTACCTGCCACTTAGTGCAGGAAAATGTAGGGTACGCCCCAGTGCACGACCACCTCTCCCCAACACAAGGGGGGCCCACAACAGGCCCCCAAAATCAATCCCTGCCAGCCTTACAATGGTGGTTTACCCGCTACGGAAAAGCTGGCTGCGGCCAGCATTGTAATGTGGCGGACGGTGCCTGCTAGGAACCGCCACCATTTTACAGATGCTGACCCATCTGCCAGGCAATCGGTACGATTGCCTGTGATGGAAGCGTGGTGGGGGGGTCTTTGTGACCGCTGAGATCCGAAAGCGATTCCCCCGCCACCTTAATTTGGTGGGGAAAAATTGCTGTCAGATGGCGAGGGCCCGCCACCGCACTGCTGGTGGTGGCGGGTCTTCCACCATCGTAATCACTCCCTTAATTAGGAGACTAGGTACCTGGTAGCTAACCAATCCATCCACAGGTGGATTAAAAATGGGAGAAAAATGTGCTTCCAAACCTATGTGGCAGTCTGTACTCGGCACCTCTGGGGGGTTTAAGAAAAGGGGTGTTAATGGCTTTACAGAAGTCACTGGCATTGTTCGAAAGGGTCGCTAGGTGCAACTGCTCCCTCACCTCTTCCTTAAGAGTTTCTATTCTCAGCTTCCTTGCCTCTGAATAGCGGTGGCTCTATGTCTTGACTAATTCCTTGTCTCTAGGGATGGATTTAAGAGCCTGATGTAAGGCAGATAGAGACTTAGTGCATGACTGGTCAAACCATTTGGGAACTGGTTTATTTAAGTTTGGGCTAACCCTAGTTAGGGCTTCTTCAGTGTCTAGCAGTATCCGGTAAAAGGCCTCAGTAATCAGACTTGAGTCACGATTTTCTGCCAGGGAGGTCATGATGTCATTATATCTTTTGCCAACTACGTCTGTAGTAATTCTTGTTTTATCAGCCATTGCCAATTTTAAGATGATCCAGTTCTTTCTAACTATCGTGGTCTGGCATACCTTGTCTGCTCTATGGGATGGACCTAAATTTATATAGACTCTTCGGGAACATTGTCATTTTGATGACATTGACCCTGCCTATAATTGATAGATGGAGGGTATCAATTCTTTTTAAGTCCTGTTTCATTTTCCCCAGTAGTGGTAAAAAATTGTCTTTAATGATTTCCTTTGTCTGGGCATTGATTGTTATTCCTAGATAGACTACTGAATCCACATATCTGTCATCCAGTTTGACTGTGTTTCTTGAACATAGTACCTGTGTTTTTGCCACGTTAAGTCGATATCCAGATACCCTCCCGAAATCCGAAGTAATACTAATTATTTCCCTCATGGCACTAGCAGGCTCAGTAGTGGTGATAGCTATGTCGTCCGCATATGCGAGGATTTTAGTTTCAAATCCATTAGTGACAATTGGCTTTATGTTGGTATTGCTCTTAATATGACAAATCAGGGGATCTATATACAGTGCAAATAGGATGGGTGAGCACGGGCACCCTTATCTCGTCCCTCTCGAAATATGGATCTGGTTGGAGCCTTCGCCCATTAGCTGAATGCTAGCGGTTGGATTGTAGTAAATAGCCTTAATTGCCTGCAGGAATCTAGGGCCAAATCCTTTATCAGCCATCACTTTCCAGAGAAAGCTCCACCTGACACGATCGAACGCTTTTTCAGCGTCGAGGAGGATCATCGCGATCCCCCCCCCGCGGCATGAATGTCGAACAGAGTTATAGCTCTTTTAATGTGGTCAGTAGTACCCCTATCAGGGATAAAACCATGCTGCCAGGGAGAGACGAGACTCACGATAATCCTCCCCAACCGTGTGGCCAGTATTTTAGCATATAATTTGTTATCACTGTTTATTAGCGATATGGGCCGATAAGAGCCGGGACTTTCCTTCGGTTTTCCTTTTTTGTGGAAGACCACTATGTTGGTTTTGGTCCAGGATTCTGGTATGGTCCCTGTATTTATAACCCCGTTGAATAAATCTAACAGAAGAGGTGCCGTTTCTTCCTTCAAGTGTTTATAGACTTCCAGAGGTATGGCATCGGGCCCTGCTGCCTTACCTGCAGATAAATCTTTTAGTGCCTGAAAAAGCTCGTCCATAGTGATATTCTGCTCTAGGGATTCCCTCTCGTTAGACGTCAGATTGATACCTGTATCCTGACAGTTTGCACCCGGATAGACTATATCCGTATCTTCCTTATAGAGATCCTGATAAAACCTCCTGAAAACTTCCAGAATTTCAGTTGGCTTTTTATAAGTCTGATCACCTTCTTTAATTTCAGTAATAGTATTTTTTGATGTGGCTTGTCTTATCCGTAGCGCTAGAGCCCTACCTGCGTTCTCTCCTGTTTCATACATACCAGCTCTACGGGTCTGATACTCGGCTGCAGCTTTTTTAGCCAATTGCCGTTGGATGTCTGCCTTTATGCTGTTTAATCTTTCTAAGCTCTGAGTACCCTGGATCCCATGGCATACGTCTCTCCTGTTTTGTTCTTCTGCCTCCGCCAATTCAGCCAAAAGACGCTCTCTATCTTCCTTAACTTTTTTCCACAACCGCCCGGAGAAGCTAATTGTCTCACCTCTCAGACCAGCTTTAAAACTATCCCAAACCATGACCCGGGATGCACTATATCTATTCGCATCGAAGAAAGACTGGGACCAGTCCTTTATATATGCTATATAATTGCTATCCGCTAAAAGTTTTCTATCAAAGGTCCAGGGTCTGATTCTTTCCCTTTGTTTATTAACTATCATGGTCAAGACAAGGGGATTATGATCCGATATTAACATAGGAAGCATTGAGATTGTGACGTTACAAAGATGGGTTGCTGATATTAAAAAATAATCCAGTTTTGTATGTTTATTAAATGGGTGTGAGAAGTATGTAAACCCAGGTTCATCTTTCTTTTGGCTGCCCCAGACATCCCTCAACCCATAGGATTGAATTATGGAGGATACCGCCCTAAATACCCGGGGCTTACGACCAATGTATGGGGTGTCGCCTGTGAAATCAGCTGAGATGTTAAGATCACCACACATTACTATAGGTGATGGCCAGTTAGTGAGTTCCCTCTCGATGTAATCCATCACCCCAGGGTCATCCAGGTTAGATCCGTAAACTGAGCATAGAGTTATGCCTAATTTCAATTCACATATTGCCCATCTGCCCAATGGATCAGCTTTTGATTTTTTAACTCCACCCAGACCTACCCGGCCTATGATAGCAACCCCCTTTACAGTTGAAGTCTGTGAGGAACAAGATAAAATTTCATACCCCCTTAGATTCAACCAATGTTTCTTTTTCCAGGGTAGGTGAGTCTCTTGTAAAACAATATCAGCCCTAATTAGTTTTACATACTCCTCGAACCTTTCCCTCTTTTTCCAATCATTCAGACCACCTATGTTAAGGCTAATTAGCTTAATCCTTGACATACCCCTGCAGGGAAAAAAGCCAACATACTAACCAATCACATTTTGTCCTAGATTTAACATCAATATGCATAACCGCTTTGAGCATCTCACTTATATTAGTAAACACATTTATTGCATGAACTTTCTTTTTACTTCTTTTCCCCCCTTTGCTCCCCCCCCACTCCCTCCAAACTTCCCCCCCTCCCAACCCCCCTGAACCCCCTGACCCCAACCCGCTCCCCGGTGAGGCGCGCAGACTGGGTCTGTGCGTGTGATGGGTGCAGCCCAGCAGTGGACACAGCGCAATCTGCTTGTCAGACCTCAGCCTCGACCTTGTGTATGACCATAAACCACCATATCGTGACGCCCTTACCTCTATGACATTCAAACTTAAACTTAAACTTAAACTTAAGACTTCAGTCGATGTCGATAATCGAAACCTTAGCCCCTTTTAGGCTTATATAGGTCCAGTAACATGCTATAATGAGTCTAGAAACTCCTGAGCTTTGATTTCCGAGGAGAAATACATGGTCTTGCCTAGATGAATTACTTTTAACTGAGCAGGATTGATAAGATAAACCTGCACTCTTTTGTCCTGGAAAGGCTTGATTAATTGTCTTAATCTCCAGCGCCGTTCAACGGTGGAGTGGCAGAAATCCGGCCTTACAAAGAAGGACCCTCCTTCAAAAGTTCTTTTGGCATCCGGCCGCGCTTTCTCTGATATGGACTGACGGAGAAGAAAATTACCTATATAAATTAGGATCGCTCTGGGCTTGTCGCCTTCTCTGGCACTTTGTCTCAGTTTGAAGGGTGTCCTGTGTGCCCTCTGAATTTCAGTGGACCAATTCCAACCGGCAATGTCTGGGAAGGCTTTCTCGAAGGTTCTGACAATAAACGTTTTGACATCCTGACCCTCAATCCCTTCCGGGATACCAAGGACCCTAAGATTGTTCCTTCTTTGCCTGTTTTCTAAGTCCTCCAGCTTCCACTGGACATCAATTGCTTGGGCTCCCAGAGATTCCACTTTGTTTGTGGCTGCAGCAACCTCTGCTTCGGTGGCAACTACCCTTTCTTATAGGTTTGCGACCCTATCACCAACACTTACCCAGGCTTTCGAGAGCTTTCTAACCACTGCTTTCATCTTTCTCATTGCAGCTTGGGATTTAAGGCTGTCTGATCGGGTCTCTTCTCTGTGAGCTGTTATTCCTTGGTGGATTGACTCCATCATTGCCATCATTGACATCATTGACAGCTGCGTAGTCTCGTGATGCCGTGCGTTACCCGTGTCCAAATTAGAGTTCCCTTGTAGGGATGTTGTTGGAGAGTGATCCCAGGTTAGTGCTGTTTGGTCCCTTTGAGGAGGCACATTTTTGATAGTAGTTGAGGGTAACCCTGTCTCACTATCGCTCTCTGTTTCCGGGTTACTGCAATCTATATCAGAACTATGGGGCTCCTCATCCTCCGACCAATTGGCCTCCTCTGTCACTGAGAAGAAGCATTCGCTGGGGGTCTTCTCCTTTTCCTTTTCCTTTTCGCCATGAGTGACCCCGGAATAGGTTGCATCTGCATTTGCATTGACGGTTGAATCACCAAGTTCCTCCAGGACCATGATAGACGTGGTACTCTCTCTCACTGTTTCGTCTGTTGTTGAACCCCCTTGAACAACCCCACTGTTGGTTGATGGGGGTACAGGATTAAGCTCTACCATCACTTCCGTTGAAGGATTTATCGTATCTTTTGAGAATATAGGGGTTGTAATCTCACTATCGCCATTACCGATAGCCTCGTCAACCCCTAGAGATACAGCAACTAGAGGTTCCGGTTGCGTCATCAGAATCTGACCCCCGCCTGAAACATCACCCACGACTCCGACCTCCTGACATGACTGAAGCAGCTGTATTTGAGGATGAGACTGTTGTTGAGGCTGTGGGGTTGGTTGTAATGCTGGTTGTGATGCGGGGTCTATGTCAGGATCGGTTGCAGACTCTACAGCTACAGCAGTAACCGGTAATGGCGATACCGGTAATGTTGCAACGGGTATCTCAGGTAACACAGGTAGCACAGGTAACACAGGTAACACCGGTAACACAGGGGCCGCCGCTGTAGCCGGTTCCAACTCTTTCAGTTTTTTTTTCTTTCGTTGTGATTCAATAGCTCTACCACACTGACAGTCGCGGTGGCTGTGGCTTGTCGGGTTCTAGCAGAAGGGGGACGCATCTCTTTAGGGGTATTCTGCCCTGTGGGTAGTTGCTGCTTCGCCCGCCCAGATTCCGCTTCTGATACCGCTCCCTCCGTCCCGGCATTCATTGCAGGCACCGTGCTTATGGAGCTGTCTGCATTGCCTGTCAAACCGACACTATCAATCATAGCTTTCTTTTTAGAGGGTGGCTTACCTCCGGTGTTAGTTTTAGGAGCCATCGGTAGAGCAAACACTATATGTAGAGAGATCCTCTGCCTCACCCTGACCGGTCCTCCGTAGCTGCGAGCCTCCCAGCTTTCTAGCCCCGACCTGTCGGATCTGCAGCTGCCGCCTCCACCTCCGCTCCGCTCACCAGGTCTCGCTGGCCTTGTGTGGCTCCTCCTCCAAACTCCGAGAACTCCGCGAGCTCTGCTGGGGCTGCGAGCCAACCCGACCCTTAGCAGGACTAAAGCCAAGAGCCTCCGCCGACCCGTGGGGAACACCCCGCAATGAGGACCGCTCAGAAAAAGCATCAAAATTGCATCGAGTTACCACAGGGTAACATCCAGGTAATCTGACCGCCAGGCCGATACGCTACTTCGCTGCTTCGCTGCTTGTCACTAGGCGTCTGTCTACATGCAGTCGCTGTATGTCTTCCCTCACTCTGCTCACTAAGTACACCAAGTACCTGGCAGACCCGGTAAATTCATAGCACTGCTTTTTTTTGGAATACAGGAGGTACCAGAAGGGAAAAAAGAGCCGGAGTGTCGAGGTTACATCAGACTGTGTCCGCGCTGTGTCCGATGCTGCTGCTCAGCCGCTTCTCACGGCCGCCATCTTGCCGGTCTACCTATTCTTATGTACCCTTTGCACAATTTTTTCAAAGTGCCCTGCCTCATTACCTAATTGTACCTACTCTGTTAGTAACTCTGTTATTACCAAATGTTGTATAGCGCTATGATACTCTTGGGTTCAGTCAGCGCAATATAAAACCCTTTAAATAAATAAAAATAAATAAATAAATCGTAGGCCCTAGTTAGGAAAGCATCCAAGGTGTTTGGTTGCTAACCTCCATTTGTGGTGGACTTTCTTTTCCCCATCTGTTGGTCCGAGTCCCGGTATGGTCTCGACTAAAATGATGAGAGTTCAGAATGTTACAGGGGCGGTCCAGCCTAGTCTCTTCTGGTCACTGCCGCAATGCCTGGTGGAGGCCGTGGTCCCCCAGAAAAGTGCAACCAGCAAATGCGATGAAGGGCTTTCGCGCCGTGGGAGCCCCGAGCAGCCTTTAGGCGCCTCCTGACGCGAAAGATGAGCGTTGGTGACGCCTGCTGCAATGCCAGGTGGGGGCTGTGGTCCCCCGGGAAAGTGCAACGTACAAATGCGATGAAGTGCCCCAGCGCAGCGGGAGATCTGAGCAGCCTTTACGCGCCTCTGGCGTGAAAGATGAGCATTGGCGGCGCCTACCTCAATGCCAGGTGGGAGCTATGGTCTCCCAGGACAGTGCAACGTGCAAATGCTCTGAAGGGCTCCCCAGTAATTCCAGACTTAAGTAATCAAACATATTGGGACCATCCAGATTTGGACTATACACCACACAAATAGTAAGCTTCTCCCAAAGATTTCTCAGCTGGACTATTGCCTACGTTCCTTTAGAGCATAGGTCTTCAAACTGTGGGGCGCACCCCCCTAGGGGGGGGACAGCATCCCCTCAGGGGGGGCGCGCACTTCACCCTACCACTTCACCTATCAATGTTGCTTCCAGGCACGCAACGCCTTGGGCTTCAGCCCCCGCCGTCATGTGTCTCAGCCCGGGCTGCTGCAGCTCAAGCTGCTGTGGGCACGGCTGAGCAGTTTCTGGAATCTTATCTCCGGCATGCCTTAGTTTTTCACAGGACTTTAAAGACCATGGGCATATTTGCAAACCTTTGTAAACTGGTTACAGAGGCAGTTTGTTTTCTGGTTCCAGTACCCCCTGGGCCCCCACTCTGCCTAATCCTTATGTTTGAGGGCAAGGCGGACTTCGAATTCAAAGCCATTGTGCGCATCAGTTTTTACAAGGAAATGGGAAATGCAAGTCTTGGTAATCCACTGCTCTCCTTATATAATACTAACGTTGGATCAGGTATATTTATTCACAGGGGCGGCAAAAAGTCAGAATTCTATGTGGGTGCCTACTGCTGGGGTATTTGTTTTCAAAATGAACCTGAAGTTAGTGAAGCCTGGGGCATGCTTGCTATTACTCCTGCCTTAACAGTCTAGCTGGATATCACCTTTGTGTGCCTCTCCTGAAACTTGACCGGTGCTGTCTGCGACAGCTCTGTCGAGACCTTGAGTCAGCTGACTTTGTATAAATTATAACTCAACTGGGAAAGATCCATTTTGGGGACTCTCAAGGGCCCCTCACATTCAAATTGCTTTAGCACAGACTCTGCCCCGGTGTCACGTGGGACAGAGATCGGCCTGGAGTCCAGACTGAAACTGTGCACTTGATTTTGCCCTTACATTCCTCGTGCTTTGCTGCAGATTGAGGATGATCTTAGAGTTTCCTGTTGCTCAAATGGCTGTAATTCCTGATACATATGTTTCCTTCATTGCGTGCGAGAAAGTGTCACTCATAGTTGTTGAAATGTCACTCATATTACACTGAAAGTATGAAAATGACACACATAGCAATCTGAAACCTTGCCAGCTATGCTAGTGCTTTCAGTGCTGAGACACAGATATGCGTGACAATGCATTTCAGTGCGGTAGTGCGGAGTACCACACTGAAATGCATTGGTCTAACGCCAAATGCGTGGTACTAGGTAGGACTGACTGAAGAGGACGATGAAGCTGGCATCCTTCCTGTCTTGTGCGCTGAGAAATACACATCTCTCAATGTGTTCAAAGATACAAAACACAGTCTCTGTTCTAGAGATTTCACCGGAAAGTAGATTTTCGAAGGCATTACTGAAACAATGCCCCCCACCCCTTTACCCTAAAACCTCTTTCATAGTGTAGGACAGAAACTAAATACAAGGGTCTCATGTACACTATGCACCATATGTCTCAGGAACAGATCAATGCATGTGCGCATATGTTAGGAGCCCCTTATGGGCTACTCAAGGTGTAAAGACAAGCGCTTCAGCGCCTCGGTAGTAAGCGCTTTATAAATGCACTTACAACCCTACAATACAATTTAAAGAATTCTACAGCTGCTAGATTCATTACAGCTGTCAAGAAACGCTTGGTGCACCGAGTGGCCAACTGTGGCGGACAAACAAATCTTTGCTGCCCTCTTGCAGGGCTCCAACGGGGCAGACCTCTGCACCATCAACCCCTGCATGACACCTGGACTAGTTTGGGGGAACAACTGGAGGCAGCTTGAGAGCCAGCATATTAGTTCCTCCGTAGAGGTCAGCGTTAAATAAAAACACAGAATCGGACCATGCTTATTTTATAGCTTCAGGGACTACCCAAATGCCTAAAACAAAGAGGGACACAGGTGCACAAAGAAGGGGAATTCTGGCAATCTTTGTTTTTACAGAATTGCTACCAGCAATCAGGTTTAAAGAGCTCCTGCAAATGTGCAGTATGCCGATACTGAGCAGCATGATGTTCACGTGCAGACCTGGGTTCTCACTTGGAAGTTCACACTGGCAGAGAACGACTACAGAAACATTTGCTCTTTGTAAAAAAGGCCTTTGTTTCAGAAGCAAGTTTAGTGCACATACAACATCCTTCGGTTTAAACGTACATTCTAAACTGAAGTAACTACATCCTAACATGGTCAAACTAGCCCATCTCTTCTTCTCTGATACACCACTCACACCCATGAGGTTCTAATATCCGTCTTTTAACGTCAACTTAAAAAATATGCCTACTGTTTAGCCTGCTGTTTAATTCCTCAGTCTTGAATTCCTTCCAGATTCCTATCCAGCCAGCCCACTATGGGCCCACACTGGGCCCACGCTACATCCTCTTGCTTTTTGTTAGGGTCTCTCCTTCAGATTTCTGTTTCTAACCTGCTCCCATCTCGCTCAGTCTGAGCCTCTTGTGTCAAAACTTAATATGCCAATAACCCCCCTGCCCAACCATTTTGTAACATAGCCTGACAATCTGTGCCAGAGTGGGAGTTTGCCTTTGCTCCTTAAAGGCCCGGGTGCGGATTGATAAAGGCGGAGAGGTCTCACACGACTTCATTATTGGCAGAGGGGTCAGGCAGGGGTGCATACTGGCCCCACTTTTATTCATTTTATATATTAACGATTTGCATGATTTCTTGACCAAGCTCACTAACGATGTTCCTATTATCAATGGTAACATGCTCCCCGCCTTATTATATGCGGATGACGCGGTCCTAATGGGCTGCACACCAAATGCACTGAGCACTTTAGTACAGGGCTTTGTTGATTTTATGGCTGTTTTAGATCTTCGTACAAATTTTAAGAAACTTTTTTTAACGGCATGTGGCCAAAAAAGCACCTTGTTAACTTAATTTCCATAGGCAATGAATGCTTACATCGCACTTGCACTTTTCCATATCTGGGGCTGGTATTTGCAGCCAATGGTTCATGGACTACTGACGTGGCACACAGCAGGGGAAAATTCACAAAAGCAATTAATTTGGTTCTGTCACTACCCCAACCGAAAAAAGTTGAGGGGGTACTATCTATTACTAAAATGTTTAATTTACAATATATCCCTGCCGCAACAAATGGTGCAGAAGTTTGGGGCTTCACGGGTTGCAGCGGCAAACAAGGTGAGGAAAATAGATTCTGCAGGAAATTGTTGAGGGCCCGATTTCTGCAGTATATCTGTCACGGGGAGTTAAAATTGACATACATTGAGGATTTCATTAGGGCCCAGCCAGCTAGATTCTGGCTTAAAATTTGGTGGAACCCTGCAGCAACCTTCACTAGAAATATCATTTTTGACTGCCTCAAATGTGAAAAGGCATCGACATACCGTGGCTTTCTGCTGTACGGGAAAGTCTGAACAGTGTAAACCTCGAACACACTTTTTCAAACTTAAGTGACATGGGTGGAGTAAGCAAAAAAATGCTTCAAGAGGCGTTATATGATAAGTATAGCAGGGCAAGACATGATGAAGAGCTCTTGAAATCCTCAGTAGTAAGGTATATGTCTTTAGAAGATGTACAATTGTCGCCATCCTATCTGCCATCCAGTTACCTTCTAAAGAATATTGGCCGCTGGGAAAGAGGATTATTGTTTTGCAATGTTACATTTTCTATTTTTCTGTAATTGTGATCAAATGTACACAAAATTGATTCATTTTTTCAAGGAAACTGTCATTATTATCATAAAACAGCCTACACAGAAATTCTTAAATTAGAGGAGGATGCTCTGGTTTTTCGTGTAGGTTTAATTTTGAAAGCAGCAGTTTTCTCACGCATCTCCATGAGCACTCAATGATGGCTGATTTCTATTGTGCATTTTACTGTTTTTTAAAATTACAGTTTAGAGGAGTTGTAAAATACTTATGCGCGCATTGCACATGTTATTTCCTTCTTGGAATTATGTGAAATTAAGGCACTTTGTAGCGAATACAGGAAACTATTTGCACTTTATAGCTATATTGCAGTGCTATTTTGTACCAATAAGCCATTTTATGGATATTGTCTCTGACGATGTTGTTGTTTTTAGATCACTGTGTTCTTAAATATTTTAAGTATCTTCATATTGATCTTCTTGACCTGTGCTTTTATGGATACATTTTGAATCTGAATAAAGAATAATTCAATTGAATTGAATTGAAAAGGCCATTCCTTCCCCCTCCAAAAGGGACTTGCCTTTAGTGAGAACAACTCCAGACATGCTTGCTGTTTTTAAAACAAGCAATGACAAAGCCAAAAGGTCTCATCAATCAGTGATAATACAGTTGTGTATATCAATAAAAACAGCCCCTGATCCATACACAAATGCACTTACATTGCCATCGCCGATAGCTATCTGATTGCCGAGACCTATTGGCTTTGCCAATGCTTTTCTGATATCCTGTCTAGGGCGAGGATGTGGCGCAACAGCCAGAGCTGATGACTGTGGAGCTAGGGAATCAGGTTCAATTCTTGGGGTCTGCTCAACATACTGTGATTCTGGTAAAATCACTTTATCATCCTGTGCTTACAAAAAATGAATGTGTGCTTGTGTAATGTAAAAGATGCTCCTGTAAAGCACTCCATACCTTTAGGTCATGTTCGCGCTATATAAAACTGCAACAAATATATAACAACATTTTGTGAGTACTCCATGTACCAGGTACTGCTCAAACCTGAAAGTGGAGCTCTTTATTTAATATATTTGCATTTAGGACCTGGGCTCTGCAGGAGGGAATGGCCATCAATGATGCAGAGTACCAGCTTCCAGAACTTTTTTGTCAGGTGGTGGTGGTGTGGGGGCTCGACATGTAAAAAGATTTAGATAGGGGGGCTCAGCTGACAAAAGTTTGAAGACCTCTGCCCTAGAGTCTGCCGAGGTCCTAACTATATTAGCTGCCAAATTCTTACATTTCATTATAGCCACCCCCATATTGATACTGTCTGGGATGTTGAACTAAGGATGTCAGACCCCATCTGTTTAAGCTGAAGCTAATCCTTATATGCCAGAAGAAGTCTGTTTACTCCTAATATATGTGGTTTAAAAACTTTCAGTTCTTCTCGAATTAATTGACGATTTCTAGGTTGATTCAATTGAAAAGGTAGATGATGGATTAACTCTGCCGTGATGAGCATGCTTCCAGGCCTACTCCCGTATCGCCACGCTCTGTGCTTGCCTGATATGATTTGACTAGGTATAACCCCCCCACTCCATAACAGTGGCTGATGGAGCATTTACTGTTGGCATTATGTCTTCAATGGGAGCATTCTTTTGCTGAGCTGTTTTTTTTTCTTTCTGGTCGTGTGGGGGCGGCATCCCAGGATTTACTGCATCCACCTTTTGCAGGTCAGGGCGGCGAGGTGGATGACGGGTCTTCACTGCTTTGTCTTCAGCCAGCTGGATCCAGCTCCACAAACACTCAGTGTGGAGGGCGAGGGGGCTCCTCAGCAGCTACTGCAACAGCAGCTACCAATGACTAAACCCCGGTAGCGGCTTGTGGCAAAACTAGTGGACGCCTACATGCTGCTGAGGAGGGGTTCGGTTCGCCAGTTAGATGACTGATTTTGAAGCTTCTACAGTCAGGCAAGGCAGCGCGCCTCCTCCAGGCATGCAACGAGGTGTATACCATCCTCAATCTGCGGTGAGCCCTGTGGCTACTTCTACTAAGGCAAGTGAATCCCCAGACAAGAAACAGTGTAAAGTGAAAGCGCCGAAGGGCCAAGGATGTCTCAAAAAGACTTTTGGGGACATAACAGTGATCGATCTAGGAATTGGGTTTCAACATGCTCCAAAGGAAGAGCTCCAACAGTGGGTAGCTGGGGCTGAGGAAGTTGGCTCGTCTGCAGTGAAATCAATCAGAGTCTAGGAGAGTCAATTGATGTCTGTCCAGAGTAAATTTGAAGATTTGGAAAACAGGCAACAATGAAATAATGTAAGGCTCTTCGGAATACCTGAGAGGAAATAAGGGGGGGGGCCCTAAAGCTTTCATTGTCAGACTATTTCAGCAAGAATTTCCAGACCTGGCAGACTGTGATATGTATTCACAGATTCAGCTGGCTCAGCGACTCCCTAGCTCTATAAAGCAATCAGTCCACTTAAAGTTTTTGCACCCTCGCTCAATGCTCATCTTTGTTGCCAATTTTCTTTTTTGACAGGCAATTTCTTTCAAGACTCGTCTTGCAATGCCTATAGTAGTGGATTCTATGTCAATTTTCGTATGATCGGACTTATGTAAGGCCACAATGGACAGGCGTTAGAAACTGCAACAGTTAATAGATCCCCTGAAGGCAGTCGGGGCACAGGTCTTCTTACAGGAGTCTGTGCTCCTCAACGTTAGTTAAGATGGTAGGTCACCGTTTTTTCAATTGGAGCTTGAGGCTTCACAGGCTCTGAATCGGTGGCAACCAGTGTCCTTGCACACCCGATGGGGTTCAGAGTTTGGCCTATGTCAGTTATATAAGTATTTTTGTAATTGAATGCTTGTCAGAATTTAAGCTATGACTCTTTTATTCTTCTTTTGTGTCATGGTTTTAGAACTCTGCAGATGGGGGTATAATTAGAAACTTTCTTACTTACTGGCCGGTGGGTATTGGAGTCGGGGTGGTTTGGGCAGAGTTCTCCCAGAGAGCTGTCACATCTAATGACAGCAAGGTGGTGGATGATTCCTTTTTCCAGATACAGGATGGGATGCGTTGAGCTCAGGGAGTTCAGGGGGGTCACAGGAAGGGTGATTTGTCTTGTTTATTCGTATTGGTTGTTTGGGGAGGAGGATTTGGGGGATTAAAGGAGTCAGAATGATTTGAATTTGGGTTTCAGATATACAATTTCAAAATTGAGAGAGGGAGGCATTTTGAAAGTAGAGTCAGGAAGAGATTAGTAAAGCCAAGAACATACAATGTCTAGTTTGAAACACATGGTTTGTAATGTTGCTGGACGAATTGCTTTTATGTTGAATATTTTTTAGGTTATGATTCTGTTGTTCAATTTTAATTACAGATTTATATCTGTTATTTGCCATTCTTCCATTTCTATGGGCACTATACATTATGTGAACCTTTGGGTGATGAATTTGGCTAAAATATGTTCCTGTTTTAAAGATGGACTATGATGTTTGTCTACCTTGATACTTAGATTGGTCTTCCTGTCCTTGCATTGTATGAGTTATTCATCTTGGTTTTAATGGGAATGGGTTTGGGAGCCTTTCTTTTCTGTAGTTATTAGATTTCCTTCAGATATTTTTTTACTAATGTAAAGAATGCGAGTTACATGGCATTCGCTTTGCCTTTGACCCTTCTAGTCCAAGGGCTCACTTACCCTTTGGGGTTAGAGACTATTGTCTAACTATTGTCAGGTGTCTTCTGACAGAGTTTTGTCTTGTTCCCCTTGAGCTTTGATTTTTCCGTGCCTGCAGGGATGTTTCTTATGTACATTGTCTGTAGTCATTGCCACAGTTTTTATAAGGAGCTGTGCTCTTTCTATTTAATTCCCACGTACGAATATTATCTCAGAGAGCTATAAAAAAGGCTGAGGCAGGAGATCACCTTGCTAAGAGAGCAGCTGAGATATATTTGTCTAACAAAGAGCACTGCTATGAATTTAACAAACGCTTGGGACATACTCTGGCCGTAAGAGTTAGGCAAAAAATGGCAGCTGGGGAGATTTCTAAAATATATGATGCCAACAGAAAGCTAATAATAGACACACTGGGTATTCAAGAAACCTTTAGGCTATTTTATCAGCATTTATATAGCAGAGGACCTTTAGTGGCGGTTGCGGATATTCGCAGATTCTTAGATAAGTTAGCTATACAGAAGGTAGACCCTGTAGACAGGGAGGAACTTGAGAAGGTGTTCTCCCAGGAGGAATTATGGGGTGCCTATGGGGTGCCTTGCAAGAGCTGCCCTCCGGAAAGGCAGTCGGTTAGGACTAGATCCTGTTGGAGTTTTATAAGATCTTTAAAGACTCTATCGGACCAGACTTTATAGAAGTTATGTTGCTAGCCCAAAAGGGTGGGTCGGTCTCCTGGGCGAGAGCAGATGTTGTTGTTTTGGTTTCTGAAAAAAGACAAACCAGCTAGAGAGTCGGGCTCATACCGCCCTATCACATTACTGAATATTGAGGTAAAAATCTTCTCTAAAATTTTGGCCACACGATTAAATAGGATTTTAAAAAGAACTATTCACCCCGTCAACACAGGCTTATAATGGGTCGGGGAACCACACAACACGCACGGCGGGTGATCACTCTCTTTGATGCGATGGAGATCTCAGGAGACCCTATGGCTGTTCTGTTATTAGATGCTGAGAAGGCTTCTATAGGGTCTTCTGGGATTTCCTGTGGGAATCAATGAGATGGTTCGGGTTGGGGGAAGGGTTTATTAAGTCTATTCAAATGTTATACGTGGCACCTACTGCTTGTTTAAGGTTAAATGGGAATTATACTCTTCTTTTTGATATACAGAGAGAGGGCAATGACTAGGGTTTCCATCCTCACCACTACTATTTGCTATCTGCATGGACCCCCTAATAAGGCTATTTTAGTCCAATATTGGAATTTGCCCAGTTGTAAGTCAGGGGGTTGATTCTAAAGTCCTTGCCTATGCCGATGATGTGGCTATTATCACCGCAGGCCCACTCTCGGCATTGGAAGTGGCCGAGTCTATTGCACTAGAGTTTGGCACACATACCGAATATGCTCTTAACAAATCCAAAACTCAAATAGTAAAGAATCGGTTTGTCAACTATGAGGATTCCCGTGTTGCAGACTCGACAATATATTTAGGCATAAGGGTTACGTCTGATTCAAAAAAGTTGTTGGCTAAAAATATGGAACCTGTAATCAGAAAAGGCGAGGCTTGACTTTGACAGGCTAAATAATCTTCATCTCTCTCTCTGGTGGGACGTGGTGACGTCATAAAGATGATGTTTTTACCAAAGATGTTGTATTTGTTTAGGGCAATTCTTTTGGAATTTCAAAAATCCTGGTTTATTATTTTGGAGGGTTTAGTCAATCGATGTATTTGGGCACACGGGAAAACTAGGAGGGCTTTACGGTTTATGTCTCTGCCACGGGAAAAGGGTTTTTTTTCAGTTCCTGATTTCCGCAGTTATTATTGGGCAGCCACTTTGCAATACATGGGGATTTTAGTTGGGTCATGTCCTGGGGATATGGAAGGGGAAACTGAGCTCCCAGATGTCTACAAATTACTACTGGGTGAACACGCGGAGAACTGCTTTTGGAAATTTGCAGAGCCTAGCTGCTATAAGAGGACAACATTTAAGACCTTGCTATCGGCTTATAAGATTTGGGGGGCCCTAAAAAAGAAGATCGGTCTGGGGAGACTCAATCATTACACAGTGCATTACAAAAATCCCACCCTTCCAGAAATCTTCTCAGATGAGACTATGGCAGGATGGGCTACAAAGGGCGTCCGAAAGGCCGGGGACCTAATTTGGAATGAAGGGTTTCGTCAATTTAGAGATATTCAGATGGAGATCGGGCTGGAAAGGGATAATTTTTTTTTAATATTTACAGCTGCGCTGTTTTTTCAGCAAAAAAATTGGGGGTCTAGCTGGTTTAACAGCAATGCAATTATTGATATTATGCAATGCAGTGCTAAGGGATCTATTAAGCTAATATATGCAGAACTGATTAGCTTAAAACAGGATGATTTAATTAAACATGAGAGTATAAGGGCTGAGCGTGTAGGGGCTGCTCCAGATGCACTTATAAAATCTCTAGAGCTGGCCCAGACTGTTTTGTGCTCTGCCGGGCTTCAGGGCCAAACACTATAGAACTGCTTCTCTCTATATTATACTCGGGCCAAAATAGCACAGTGGGGTGTGCTATCGGGGACTACGTGTCCTAGATGCGGGGGACGGAAGCAGATTTAGTGCAAATGTTTGCATCTTGCCCTCGGCTGCAAGTAATTAGGGAATTTATAGATTGCTCACTTGGGTTAAAAATTACACTAACCCCGGAATTCATCTTGCTAGGACTCAGCAGTATGAGATCAAATGAGACAGCTTGCCAATTCCTTTTTGTTGCTATGGCGGTTCAGAGGATTAATATTGCTTCTGCATGGTTAGATCCTCTTCCCCCTACCTTTCAGCAATGGCTAGCTCAGCTGCTCTCTATATACAAACTAGAGAGGGCGATTTATGAATGGAGGGGAAAGAAAGCGAAGCTGTTGGGACGAAATATCTGGGCTCCTATAAAAAGACGGAAAGAATTAGATTGACTGAAAATCACCATGGGATTAAATCCAACATGAGGTTGTTATAAACTGGTCGAGTATAATCAAACTATGGGAAGTGTGATTTATGTTATATTCTCTGTTGCTATAATTGTTTACTTTTGATCATCTATATTTTTGTTGTCGGTCTCCTAGTATCTTGCCTAACTAACTGATTGATTTTGTGTTTTTTGCTTTCCTCCACTAAACCTTGCATTTCTGGTGTCTTGTTTATTTGGTCAATGTTACTGTGCTGATACCCAGGGTGAAAAATGGTAAAATCTTAATAAAGAAATAAAAAAAATAATAATAATTCCCACGTATGTCTGGTCTTTAGTTTATTCCGACCAGCAGATTCTCTTTAAAACTTTTGTAGGAAAAGCTAAGGAATCTGCACCTAGATGTCTCTATCAGATGAACAAGTAACTTACCTTTGGTAATGTATTATCTGCTATTGACACAGTCTGGCCACAGATTTCTTAACGCCCAATCCATCCTCCCTATTTTGCGAATGATCTGTAGTGTAAGGGTTATACCTTTTTTTGGTACTAGTTTTGTATACCATTCATCACTGTTTCCCATAATTGTGTGATCCAGCGGACCATTTGGTCCTACTTATTATTCCTGACTTGGTATTGCCATACAGTCTGTTTACAATTACTTTGTCACACCATTAGGTTTTTCCCAATGGGCCTTGCCTGGGTATTGGCATACCATTTATTTTCATTTTCTAATCATGTTTTCTAAAGATATTTAGATTTTTTTGGCACAATGTTTCCACAGCAGTTTCTATAGTGGCTCTGTGTTCTGGTGCTGAAGGTTTCACAGAAGAAACAGACATTCAGGTGTCAGAGGGGACTTATATGACTCCACTGACATCACAACCAGAGTCTACATCATCACGAGTTGCACTTTATCCAGGCACACAGAGGTACTGCTGAAAAATTTCCGGATGCAGTCAGACGCCTGAGGAGAATTCAAAAGTTAGGGAATCTGCAGCTATACTGTGTCTCTACCAGATAATAAGTTACCGGAGGTAAGTAACTTGCTCATCAAAGCCACACCACGGTTTGCTAGGATTACATGGAAAGTATTAGACTTTGTATATGCTGTTGAATACCTACCTGGGAAAAAAGAACAATGTTGCAGATTATTTGAGCCTCTCTCCTGTACGTACCTTTGTGTGAGCTGATGAGTGTTGAGTGGGATGAATGCAGCGTGGCCAAAATTGGAGGAGGTAAAGTGGCTATCTTAGATGAAGAATGGGGAACACAATATGAAGACTATAGAACCTTGACATCTGTCAAATAATGTATCACCAGTAGAAGGACCATCAAGAGTGAATTAATTAGTGAGTGCATGAAAATCTGGGAGATTTAGGATGAATTATCCCTGAGTAATACTGGATATGTCCTTAGGAGAAACAGGTTAATACGTCCGGAAGGTCTAAAACAAACAATTTTATAAATAAACCATGAGAGACACCTGGGAATCGTTAAAGTAAAAAGGAGAGAGACATCCTCCTATTGGTGGCCTTGTATAGATGTCCAGACAGGAATATTTGCAAGGAGCTGCCAAATATGCACCAATTCCGATAATGCACAGTCAATACTCAGGCCGTGTCTGGGGGACCACAAAGGGCCAGAATGCCCCTGGAAGGACCTGAGTGTGGATATCCTGGGACCCATTTTGGATGATCGGGGTGTATCCAATTATGTCAATGTGATCATGGACCATCACTCCAAATGACCTGAGACTGAAGTATCAAAGAATGTTGATGCCAATGTAGTAGTTTCCTTTTGGGAAAAACCTTCTTAAGAGAGGGTATTACGAAAACCATCCTGAGCGATAATGGACCTCAATTTATCTTGGAAAAATCCCTTAGGAATGGGATTTGTGGGAGTAAGACTCCAGTTTACCATCCTGCTGGGAATGGTGTTGTAGAATGTTTTATTAAAGTGATAAGGGGCAGTGTACAGCAGGCTATCAATGCTGGATTGGATTGGGTCAAGGTGTTGAGCAGTAGTGTCTGAGCGTACAGAATATGCCTAGAGTAACGGGCTACAGTCCTTTTTAAAATCTCAGTTGAAGAGAGCTGTTCACAAAAGATAACAGAGCATGGATGAATATGACAGTTTGGAGTAAGTGCTCTTGCGTTGCTGTCAAGGGTTATTTGCTGAAAATGCAAAAGCTTTGCAAGACATATTACGACAAAAACAATGGTGTAAAGGAGGTGTGTATTGCATCAGGTTACTGGGAAAGAGTCAAATTGGGACACAAAACAAGGAAGAGTGCAGAACATTTTCGGAACCATTGCAAGTGGTAGAAGTGTATACTAGATCCGCCTTGTTGAATGACAAAAATGTTTGGCATTTTAGCAGAATGTCCAGATGCAATACATTTCTAGATTGCCAATTTGCAAAGAGGAGGCAAGGAGAAAATCTGAAATTGTTAAATTGGATGTGGTACGAAACAGGGATGGAAGTGCAGGCAACCAACCAGTCTGAGGGTACAGGATGTGAGGCTGGGAATATCCAAGGTTCTGGTACAAGCACCACTGAGTTGAAGGGGGGCATTTCAGCAACACGAGTGGGAAGGTCAGTGGTGTTGCCAAAGAAATTTGATGATTTTGTTATGTAAGGGGCTGACAGGATGGGTGTGTGAATATGAGACCTGGATGTACAATGCATTTTCGGTAGCAACCTTACCTGTGTATTGTTAGTAAGTTGTTGATTGCAACTGTAATATGTTTATGGTTATTTTAGTGGGATTAAGAAAGAGGGTTGTGATATTTTAGTTACCAGCACCTTAGTAAGATGATGCCATCTGTTCTAGAATGTAATGAAGTATGGGAGCGGGGAGCGGCAGTCGGAAGGTGGTTCGTTGGCGTGAGGACCCCATACAGCTTCCTCGTAATAAATACCTATCACACAAATACCTGAGTGTGTTGTCTTCTACATATATAAAGTCATTGTCTGTTCCGCCCCTAAGCTGAGGTTTTTCAATGTCAGCTGAGCTTAAACAGTTTAAAACCTTTCAGGCACCACTGAGAATGTGCAATGTCAGTAGTCTTGCTTAACTTTCCAAGGCGGCTCTTGCTCGGAGATGCTTTGGTCTCGAGCGGAGCTCTTGCCTCTTCTACGCCTTTCCACTGATGCCACTTCTGCCCAGAGTTCATAAGAACATCAAGAACGACCTGGCCCAAGTCATTCTTGTAGCTCTGGATTGGGCATGGAGAGTTTGGCATCGCTAGCTCCTTAGCAAGAGCATTGGGCTTCCGATCAAAATGCCGCTTCAGAAGGATCGTCTTTTGCAGCAGCAAGTGCAAGGTCTTGCACCTAAACATGTGTATCCTCCACCTTCATGCACAACAATAGATCGATGGCCGTTAACAGATTTCGCCCTTCCGCCCTGAGTCTGTGATGTTATTTTGAGCACAAAAACGATGGGTGAATGAATGACATTGTTCTTAATTCTGTCCATCAATTGTTCTATTTGCATTTGTCACCCCGAGTGGGACGGGTATGCCCAGATGTGGGTCCCATGCTCTCCATGCCACTGGAGTCACACTCTCCTGGCTTATGAGGGGTGAAACCCCGAACACAGTCCCACGATGCTTGTTTCCAGTCCAGGGAGGAGCTGGTCTTGCAGTTCAGGCTGGACTGTTCCCATTGGGCGCGGGCCAAGACTGATTTGCATATGGCTGGGTTCAAACTGGAATGGCATGGTGATCAAAAAAACAATGGATTTAGGCCTAAATCTCTGTACTGGGGTGAATGTATGACATTTCTCTGCATTCTGTCCATCAACTTTTCTTTTGGCAATTGTCACCCCAAGTGGGGTTGGTATGCCCAGACGTGGGTCTCGTGCTATCCATGCCACTGGAGTCAAGCTATCCTGCATGATGAGGGGTGAAACCCCAAAACCAGTCCTAGGATGCTTGTTTCCAGTCCAGGGAGAACCTGGCTTTGCAGTTTGGGCTGGACTGTTCCCATTAGGTGCAGGGTCAAAACTGATTTGCATATAGCGCCGGTCAGGGGCGTGGAAACATGGCAGCAGGCTGAAGCCGGTCGCGGGAGCTCCCAGATCGAGGAGAGGAAAAACAGACAGGAAAGCAGCCGAGAGCGACGAACGATGAGCTAAGTGGACCGGCGTGCTCTGCCCAGCTGCAAAATGGCCGCTAGTTAAGCAAGCTCCGCCGGCCAAGAATCAATCCTGCATTAATCCGTATGGTTGGAGAGCTATTGCTGTGCTAGAAACACCCCAGGCGTCGCCTGGGAAGCAGGGATCTAAATGAGCCGTTTGCCTTGATTGTGACCCGATCCAGTGACGAGCGGTGCGCCCTGGCGGAAGAGAGCCTGGCTGCGCATCTCGGAGCCTCTGGTGAGACGATTGACTGCACCTGACACTTAAGTCCGTGGCCTCCTCGGCATTGAAGGCCGCGAGCTGCATAGGGATCGCCCAGACGACTCCCCACCCAGGCGGGGTGTTGCTGAGCAGCAACGGAGGCCAGAAGGTGGGGTGCCGGAGAGTTAGAAAGAGCTGGGCTATGCAGTCACAACCAGTGCTTGCCAGGAGTCAATGAGGGACTCCCCCTGAAATCCTACGGCATCGTCGAAGGCCCAAGAAGCCGGGCTGAGGCCGCCAGCCATCAGAGGCGCGGGCTGTGTACCTGCTGGAAGACTCCCAGATGTGGGTAGCCCCCGTTGTGCAGGACAGGCCTGAGTGCAGGTGCCATTTTGGGGACAGGCAAGAGGGCCTCTGAACATCGGGTGACCCAGGTACGCAACTGGAAATATTGAATGTGCCCAGAGACTAGGAGTAGCTGCTTGTTTACCCCGACAGACACGGGACCTGGATATCTAAAGAGAAGAAGTGGGGAACACATGCTGTCTGCCTGGTGGAAGACTCTCGGACGCAGGCAGCTCTCACTTCGCAGGATGAGCTTGTGCGCTGTGCCCGGGCGCCATTTTGTGGACAGGCGCGTGAGCCTCTGTACCTCGGGTGGCCCAGGCACACAAATGAAAATATTGAAGGTGCCCCGAGCGAGGAGTAGCTGTTGGATCACCCGACAAGCGCGGGGCCTGGATATTCAAAGTGGGCACAATAAGGCAAGTGCAAAGGCGGAGAGCATGGAGGCGCTTTAGTTAGAGACGGCACGCGTAAGTCGACTGCCACCGGCGGGACAGCCCGGATCACATGACTTGAGACACTGTTGAACTGGGAACAACTAAGGAATTAACGTTTGGTTTAGTGGACTACATATCGAGATTGCTGGCATGGGCTGGTAGGGGGAGTGGCAACTGTGACACCGCCTGAACCATCAAGGATCTGGTGAAGCCTCTGCTAACGGTCCGTTCCCCTCCGGGTTATGGTGTATAGGGAGGCATGGAATTTATATAACGTGCCAGAGACTGGATATGTCTGAGCGGTGCGCCAGCGCCTGGATAAGGCTGGGTTCTTTGCATGAGCAGTGTGTGCCAACTGGGCTGGGAACATGGGCAAACAGGATGCAAAACAGCCGAAGCTGAACTTTGACAACAGGATAACCACAAGGTTCATGGTATCAGATCAGGAGGTCAGCTCGGCGAGGCCTCCCGAGTCACAGGCAGAGGACCCAGGGGAAGATCCGAGGTACTTGATGCTGTAGATGAGGTCTAGTCTTCGAAATATTGACATTAAACTAGATGCGCTTACTACCCAACTCAACGCTGTTAAAAAACAAGTGGGTTCCCGTAAAATGTATCTTGTTTCAAGCTCAAATCCCCTACTCTCTGTTGTACCCCGCTAAGCTTAAGATAACATATGATGGTACAGCACTCCTCTTCGCGGACGCAAAGTCCGCCTTAAAGTTTGCTAAACATGTTGGTGGAAAGAAGACTAAACAGGGCCCTAATTTTGCAGACTCGCCTGCGGATCGTCTGAGCGATAATGACTGATGTTGTTCTTGCATTGTTGTGTCGAGTGCCTGATCTACTATACACTAAGTTGGGTTGGGGCATGTCAGAATCTTATTCTTTTGGGTCTTCACAGCCATTATTTGTTCCGAACCTGAGTGCTGCAGCGTATTGTTATCTCTTATAATTACTGTGTGATAAGCATACCTCTTCGCATTTCTCTTGGCCACCCTGTTTATTGCAGGGGAGTATGCTGGCGTTACTGTGCTCCCATGGGAGAACTCCCAACAGTTGTCGTTCCCTTTAGGATGTTCAGGAAGGGTTTTCTACAACCTGATTGGGGGGCTGGAGTGGGAGGTGGGTTGGGGAGGGAGTTGCTGTTATGTTTTTAGCCAGTAGATTGCTACACAACCTAGAATACCACCATTGTGAATTATTGTCCACCGAAGTGTGCTATGTTCCTACTGTAATTTTGTATAGTAATACCCTGGCCACCATAGGATATTTTCTAACATGGAACATCCGTGGTTTGAATGATTGCAGAGAGTCAAGATTAGTCCACTCATATCTAATACGACATAATATAGACATATGCGTGTTGCAAGAGACACACCTAAACGTTACACTGTCTCCCAGGCTGAAACATAGTAGATGGGGTTATGTGTACTCATCCATCTATTCAAACTACTCAAGGGGGTGGCTGTGTTAGTCAGAAGGGATCTGGACTAGAAGGACAGTGAAATACAAGTTGATTCAGACTGCAGATTCATCATAATACGTGGTACTCTGGGCGGGTTGCAGGTTGTACTAGTAGCAGTATATGGTCCAAATGTTGACTCTCCTACTTTTCCAAGACATATGGGCTAAAGTGAGGGCGACGAATTGCAAAACCATTATTTGGGGAGGCAATACTTGATGAGTTGGGCAGGAAAGGGTAATCTAGATCGCTACACCCCTCAGCCAGTGCTGCGTTGAATGCTATTATCTCAGACCGTGACCTGATTGACATTTGGAGACAAAACCACCCACTGATCAATGAAGGGACATGCATTTCTGAACATCACAGGGCATGGTCCAGGTTGGACTTTTAGTTGGTGTCCTGAGATGTAGCTACAAGGGCCAGTGAGGTTAATCATCTCCCTAGGTCCTTGTCGGATCATGTACCTAGCCTCTTGCGGTTAACTCTGTCGAATTCCCCTCCACGTATGTTTACTTGGCGGCTGCCACCGGATGCCCTCCTGGACAATGCAGAGGAGATTAGAAGTGATATAACTGACTACTTTTCCCTTAACAAGGGCTCGGTTAACACTCAGGCCTCTTTATGGGAGGCATTTAATACGGTAAAGAGGGGTAGTTGCATAGCTCATCAAGCTGGGGTATCTAAGGCTATACGTGGTATGATAGAAGCTTTAGAAAAACAAATCAGAGAGCTGGAAAGACAGTTCTATTCCACTGGTGATTACACGATGATGACCCTTTTGAAAGAGAAACTGCTGAAATTCGAGGAGGAGGCACAGCGCAAGGTGACAGTTTTAGAGAAACATGACCAGGCCAGACGATACGGGGAGGGAGACAGGCCGGGGAGAACTCTGGTGTCGCTGCTTCGTGCCCCAAGGTCCACTGCTTATGTAACTGAACTGAACAGTACACATAATCCTGCGATTAGAGGCCTGAAAGAAATCTTAGATGCTTTTTCCCACTTCTATCCTGAACTATACACTACTAATCAGGATTCCACTTTGAAGGGCCTCCAGCATTTTCTTGACTCATTAGAACTACTTTGGTTCAGTCGGGCACAGGGAATATCTGGACGTCCCCTTCACGGTGGAGGATGTCACCCTGGTCATTAAGAGCCTACCACCAGATAAGGCCCCAGGGTTGGATGGTTTAACCACTGTGTTTTATAAGACATCCATGGAGGAAGTAGTGCCTCAACTAATAGTGTTATATGAGGAGGCTCAGACCTCAGGCTCAGGCATTTTACTACCGACAATGCGCGAGGCAATAATAATAACATTATTCAAACCTGGGAAGCCCGAGAATAAATCAAACTCATATAGACCATTGTCGCTAATAAATGTAGATGTGAAGATCTTGGCGAAGTTGGTCGCAAATGTGTTACAGCCCCTACTTCCACTAATCGCTCGCCCAGATCAATCGGGAGGTCTACATCACATAACCTTAGGACCTTTTTTTCAGTGGTACTCTACTTACACCCTAAATACATGGAGGAAGTAGCGGTGCAACTAATAGCTTTGTATGAGGAGACTCAGCCCTCAGGCATTTTACTACTGACAATGCGCGAGGCAAAAATAATAACATTATTGAAACCTGGGAAGCCTGAGAATGAATTGGACTAATAAATGTAGATGTGAAGATCTTGGTGAAGTTGGTCGCGAATCGGTTACAGCCCCTACTTCCACTAATCGCTCACCCAGATCAATCGGGAGGTCTACATTACATAACCTTAGGACCTTTTTTTCAGTGGTACACTACTTACACCCTAAATTGCAAGCCACTGCAGTTTTCCTTGACGCTACAAAGGCGTTTGACACGCTTGACCGTACCTGTTTGAAATTCTGAAACGAATTGGGTTTAGCCCTCTGTTTCTCAGCCTGAAACGCCTGCTATTTACGAAGCCGCCTGCTCTGATCCGGGTTAACGGAATGCTTTTGCATCCATTTGACAATTTGCGGGGTACGAGGCAGGGGTGCCCTCTGTTCCCGCTGCTCTTCCCCATTGCCATGGAAGCTCGTATTAGACAGCATAATACCACCAGGGGGATTGGATTTAGCACAAGGAGCCTTCTTATCTCACTATATGCGGATGACGTTACTTTGTATGTAACAGATCTGGCAACTAACCTCGCTCCACTTCTTAGCAAATTTATAATTTGGGGGTCTTTCTGGTCTCTCAATCAATTGGACTAAATCAGTTATTTTTCCCCTAACAGACGCCACTACCCCATGGCCCACCGAATTTCCTCTCAAGTGGGCAGGTGAACCGCTGAAACACCTGGGGATATGGCTCAGTAGAAATATGGAGGATATATGGGACATGAACTATGGGCGTGCCATAACATGGTTGGAAGGAAAAGTTACTGCGTGGGCCGGACTCCCTTGCCCTTAGCGGGGAGAATAGCACTAGCCAAGATGGTGGTAATGCCGAAACTACTTTATCTATTCGTCAACATCCCGATTCCCATCACTCAAGCCTTTTTAAAATTTCTTAGCTCTCTACTCTCACTGGTATGGGAGGGTAGGCAGGCATGGATTTCATTGGAGCTGCTTACCCTTCCATTGCATCAGGATGGTCTGGGAGCTTCGACCATGCAATTGTATGCATGGAGTGCTCAGGCTCAGTTTCTGCATTACTGGGTGCATTACTGGGTGCACGGACCCCATTTCAACCTCATACAGCTGTGGAAACAGACTTTTCAGCACCTGTCCCTCTGCAGGTTGCATTATATCAAACTTACAAATAACCCCGAGACGACATAGACATGGTCAACATCGTGCGGTAGGCATGGGACGAGTTAAAGAAAAGAGATAACCTTACAATCTTACAATCTTACAATCTTATATGTCCCGTCAATGCCCTTGGCACACAACCCAATGTTACCCATGATGGGAGAGGGCACTAGTAGAACATTAGCACAAAAAATGGGTCTCCATATTTTTGCAGGCCTTTATCCAGAGGAGACGTTTAGGACCCCACCGGGGACAAGCAGGCTGTACCATTCTCTGAAATGTTGTTTGCTATATTGCAATCTCAGGGCTTGCATGGCACCTTCAACGGCCCCGGCCACCCTGCCTGCATTAGAAAATATGCTGAATTTGGATTTTCCATGCAGATTTATCACACGTATTTACAATCACACGCAAAACTCAGACCCCTTGACACAACCACGGGCGTTCCAGGCATGAAATGAGGAAGTGCAAACTCCACTCACAGAGGAACAAAGGACCTACTGTTGCAACCACCTCACGGCCCTGTCGCCCAACTACAAGCTTTGTTTAATACACTTTAAGTACATCCAAAGGTTCTATAGGACCCCTACTAACTTACACCTCATGGGACTGAAGGATGATGACGGCTGCTGGAGATGTGGTTCCTCCCCAGCATCAATTTTGCACATTACATGGAGCTGTCCACAGCTGTCCACATTCTAGTCCAACATATTCACTACGATACATAAGATAATAGGTACAAAGGATGACCCAAACCCTCTACAGGGCCTGTTGAAATATAGGAAAGATGCGCCAGTTGAAGTTTGAAAACACCACGCTATGTTACTTCTGTTTGCTAAACGCCGAGTGGCCATACATTGGGGGAGGAAAGGGGCTCCCATTATAAAGGATTGGTTACAAGAGGTAACATTTAGCCATTCGCAGTTGAGTACCTTTTGGGAACTAATGCCGTCAGCATACAGGCCTAGAGACATAGGGAGCCATTTGTGGTGTGGGCTCAAGAGCGATAGGAGGTGGGTGGAGGGGATCCAGAGACGTTTAAGGCTTTGTAGAGGAGCACAGGACAGCATGGGGGAGGATGGTGTACGGGGGAAGAAGCATACTGCACAATGGGTGCAACGCTTTACATTGTTGAGATTAATTGCTTGTACCTGGACTAATGGGTGGGATATATTGGACTCTAATTTGTGATCCTGATGTCAGACTATGTTTTCTATTACGATGGCTCCCAATCCTATGACTTATTGTGCAGAGGAATGTGCACGTTTGAAATTATATCTGTAATTATAGTGACATGTGGATGTATAGACAAATATGGAACCACTATCAACTTCGGTCAGTCCCCGAGGAGGAAGGTAAGAGAACGAGGGAGCAGGTTTCCCGGGAGCTCACTGTGGTTTCCCCCAAGAAGAAAGCGGTAAAATTGGGAGGGAAACCCAAGCGCTGCCGTCCCAGGGAAGTACGATTGCTTGCAAGGCCAGCTGTAGGTGGAGCTATAAACCAGGTGGAAAAGATGTTTTTGCGCCTGATGCAGGATATCTTAACAACATTTGAGATATCTGAGAGTAATCAGAAGGGAATCCAAGGAAAGTGTTGAGTACTCCTGGAGGAAAAGTTAGACAACATTCCACAACATACTGAATTTTTGGAAGGAGAGATGAAGGCCCTGTCTTGGGTGGTGTCCGAGAATTCCAGAGATATAGAGACCTTGAAACTACAGAACAAATCCCTGCAGGAAGATCTAGAGAGGCTGGAAAGACAGTCTAGACGTAATAATGTGAGGGTCCTTAGTGTTCAGGAAGGCTCTTAGAAGGGGGATATCAAGTGTTTTATCTGTAATTTACTGAGGGAAGGAATACTGCAGGATAGGCAGGATCTCGATCTCGAGAAACAAATTGAGAGAGTCCATAGTGACCCATTTAAGTTAAACCTGTAAGGAAGGCGCCCAGGAATTTTTTTAATTAATGTTCTTACTTATGCCATGAAGGAGCTGGCATTGGGGCGTGCTTTGAATGAAGGGTCCCTGAAACATGGTGACTTTAATTACCAAATAAGATCGGATTTAGGTAAAAGGGCTGCTCAGAGGCGGTTCCATATTTAAATATCGATTACAAAAATATAGATGAAAAAAATATCGATGTAAAAATATTGATTAAAAAAAAATATCGAAACCCTATTCTTAAACAGGTAAGTACAGTAATATCGACTCAAAAATATCGATGTAAAAAATATAGATGTAAAAAATATCGACTTTAAAACATAACTTAAAATAAATTAATTAAATAATATTAATATTAGTAGCAAAATAAATTAATTGTTATATATATTTTAACTAATTATAACAAATAAACTTAATTCAATAAATATAAACACAAAAAAAGTGAACATATTCATACATTTATACAAATAAATGTTATTAACTATTAACTTTATTTAATTTATAAACTTTTTTAATTATGTATAAAAAAATATATAATTAATTTAAAATATAACATTCTATATTTAATTAACACATTAAACTATTAAAAATATAATAGATACATTTAATAACAAAATAAAAACATTCGTAGTTAAAACGTTGGATAGCGAAGGGGTAAAAATGACTATTCCCACTCCAGTGAGTGCAACAGTAGGGAAAGCGCTGGATAGCATAGGGGTAAAAATGACTATTCCCACTCCAATGTGTGCAACAGTAGGGGAAGCGCTGGATAGCAGAGGGGTAAACTTTACTATTCCGACTCCAGTGAGTGCAACAGTAGGGAAAGCGCTGGATAGCGGAGGGGTAAAAATTACTATTCCCACTCCAATGAGTGCGACAGTTGGGATAGCACTGGATAGCGTAGGCGTAAAAATTACTATTCCCAATCCAGTGAGTGCAACAGTAGGGAAAGCGCTGGATAGCGGAGGGGTAAATATTACTATTCCGACTACAGAGAGTGCAACAGTAGGGAAAGCAAAGGATAGGGGAGGGGTAAAGATTACTATTCCCATTCCAGTGAGTGCAACAGTAGGGAAAGCGTTGGATAGCAGAGGGGTAAAAATTACTATCCCCACTCCAATGAGTGCAAAAGTAGGGAAAGCATTGGACAGCGAAGGGATAAAAATTACTATTCCCACTCCAGTGAGTGCATCAGTAGGGAAAGCATTGGATAGCAAAGGCGTAAAAATTACTATTCCCACTGCAGTGAGTGCAAAAGTAGAGAAAGCCCTGGATCCCAAAACAATAAAAAAAAAAACCATCGACATTTTTATTACATTTGATTTCCAATATTAACATAATGAATATATACATTTAAATATATTATTATTAACAAAGATAATACAAGAATTGCACCTTATTTAACACTATAAAATCCACAACACACACCTACAATTAATGACACAATTAAATTGAATAATTACGAATAAATTAATGTTTTTATTATTTATAAATTTGTCAATAAAAAAATTAACTACTTTCCACCTTTCCACACCATTTACAAATATAAACACCAAAACACACATCTAAACTAATTACACAATTAGTTAATAATTACTAATAAATTAATGGCAATTAATTTAAACATATCTAATAATTAATCAATAAAAACATGAATTACTTACCACCCTTCACACAATTTACACATATAAACACCACAACATACACCTAAAATTAATTAAACAATTAACCTAATTATTTATTAATTGACTAATTGAACTTAATTAACAACTAATTATTAAACTATTATTAATCAATCAATTAACACATTAATTATTCAATAAATGTTATGACATTAAATTACTTCCCACCCTATGCCCCAATAAACCCACAACCCGCTATGGAACTAAAACGCAAGTAAAACTCTAAAACATATAATAAAATGACAAACAATTCTCATTAAAAACACTAAAATACATATTATTAATAAATCGATATTTTGGTAAACTATATTTTTGTAAACGATATTTATTACAAACATATTTATGTAATCGATATTACTTACCTGTCAGTCGATATTCTTGTCAACTATATTTTGTTGTCGATTTTTCTTCCCCACTATATTTTTGTTGCGATATTTCTCTCCACAATATTTCTCCATCAATATTCCTACTCTGCACCCTCAGAGGCAATGGGATCTGGGTACCAGGATGAATTAACTACGGAGCAAAGGTGCCCAGGTCCAGATGAAGTTCCTAGTGATGCTGAAAATTATGTGACAGTTAATACTTTATTGTTTGATTTCTTAAAACCATTACAATGTAAACGCTTTCTGTTCATTTGTGAAAAAGACAACTCAATAAAAATGACAAAATTGTGTTTTTCTTTCAATTCGCTAAAACAATGTAAGTAGTTAATATTCAGCTATTAGTCAGAATCAGATCTGTAATTATTAACAGTCGAAGTTCTGTTATGGGACCTGTAGACAAAATACTGCTCTTCTGAAGTAAGAGAGATTCAGCAGCTCTAGTATCTTGCAACAGTTGTGACGCTTTACTAACAAATGTGTTGAACCCAATGTTCAGCTTCGTGTTGTCCGGGTTTAAGGCAGCTATTATCGCTTGGCTGCATGATCGAACTTGTAACCTGATCCATTCTTCTCGCAATAGAGACTGTCTGTCTGTAAGCATTGTGGGACATACACAGACTATGTTTTCAATGGATTCAGAGTAATAGCCGCACATCCTGCATTTAATACTATTGTCGGGAAAACGCCATTCAGGAAGGTTCTTCAAAAAAGGCAATTCACCCATCCTCAGTGCTAAAATCTTTTGTTTCCAGTAAAATGCAAACGTGCTTGCTAAGTAGGGTGATTCAACGCCTAGTTTAAAATTGGAAATCACTGCCCATGCGTGCTTCCTCTTCGACAATATTGCCCTGTCAGAATGAAAGGACCAGTGCCGGACGCTCTTCTCGATGATCGCCTTTAGCGCCGGCTGTGAGGGATTTGTTACCCAGAATTCCCTAACTCCAAGTAATTGTTTCTGGCTAGTAGGGCTTTTTGATATTTCCTTCCAAAGTCTGGCCTCCAAGGATTCCTCCCAGGCATGGCGCAATCTGTTGCAAACCTTTATAAACACACCAGCCTCTACACCATGATGGTCTTCTAGGTCTAGTTCGAGACGGGCTTGGGCTGACGGAGCTGATTTTGGCAGGCGGAACACACATTTATAAATTTTGATTGTTAGATTGTTCAGTAAAGTGCTTGTTGAACCCCTCATGATCTCGTGCCCGTATGACAGAGAATTAGTTATCTTTGCCTTCATCACTTTCAGCATAGGGGTGAGACTTGGGCCATGTAGCTGTTTTGACACTTTCGCAGCCTCGGCCTCGAGTGACAAAGCTTTGGCCTTTAATGCTTCTTTCTGCTTGACGAATGAACATCTTGTATCAAGAAAGATTCACAGGTAATTGTAGTGGGATGTTGATTCAAGCTTAGCATTGTTAAAATACCACCCTCTGTGTGACCTCTTGTGCTTCCCCCAAATTTTTTTTTTGTTTTCAGCAAGTTCAACTCTAGGGAGTTTCTTGTTGTGTAGGGGAGCAATTCAACGAGTAACCTCTGTAGGGCTACTTTTGTTTGGCTTAGCAACACCAAATTGTCAGCATACAGCAGGTTGCTGGTGTGGGTTCCGTCTAGTTGAGGGGGGTGGCAGTTAACACTATCAAGTATTGGGGCTAAATCCGATATGAACAAGTTAAAAAGGAGTGGGGCCAACACACAGCCTTGTTTGACACCACTATTAGTTCTGATCTTCCCAGAGACGTGGTAGCCTTCTCCCAGCTTAATTCTAATCCATGTTTTTGAGTAGAGTTGGACTATAGCATGTAGAAGGTCGGTGGTATGCCCCAGGACTCTAGTTTCTCAGTTGAAGGCTGCCTTAAAATCAATAAAGCAGCAATGTAGTCTGGTTTGTTGGACTGCTGCTTTCTCTATCAAGACGGTTAACATAAGTAAATTGGTTGTGGTGCCGGAATTGGCCACAAAACCCGTCTGGTTAAAAGGGAAGCACTTTATTGTATTGGCTCAGGCCAGCAACTCTTCCAGTAAAATGCTGGCCTAATAATTGGACTGAACATCGAGCAGTGCGGGAGGGACGTGGCCAACCCGGCAGCGAAATGGCCGCTTGTTAAGCGAGCTCCGCCGGCTGTGACATAAATCGTGCCTAAATCCTGTCTTCTTTGCGAGGCATACAGTTGAAAGCTGCACCGGAGGGTGAAGGAGGCTCGACAGCACCAGTGTGCTGACTTTCAAGACTCAGGCGAGTGAAAAACGGGAGATTCTCGTCCCGGAGACCCCGTCGAGGTACAGTTGAAGTGCGATCCGACTGCTGTGGGGCCCAGCTCGGATGTCCGAGTCCACTCTAGCCCGGTGCTGCGGAGGCCCACTTGGACGGTGCTCGAGTCGGACGCTCAGCGATCCTTGCCTGGGTGTGAGGGATTAAAGACACGAGGAGGATTTTGCTGAGACAATTGCTACAACAGGGACGTTTCCCATATTGCGAATTATGGCCGGAGGAACTTTTTAGCCGACTCTTTGGTAAGCTGCGCGAGCCGCCATCTTGGCTTGGGAGCACTTGCGACGCCGACGGCGAGGTGCACGGAAGAGATCTGCCCCCCGACCCACTATACCTGCACCCCTGATCAGCCGAGACAACTTGATCTGGGCACACACTCCTCAGGATCGGCGGGTCTGTCTGCCATTGCGCGACCCGAGAGCACCTGTTATGGCTCGACTGTGCTGGCGCCGGTCTACTACACGGAGTAGAACGCTCAAATTTGCCTCATCCAATTGAAAGTGTGGACGAAGGGCAACAGAGGGGACATAGGACGGGTGAATTCCCCCTGCGCCCGAGGTTGGTCCTACACTCCTACACACACTTGTGCCCGCGCATACCGACACTCCGCAGTCTGTGGTGACTCACTGTTGGGCCTTTGGGTGCTGCTGGACTGGACGCAGCGGGGGGATGTTGTGGGATCCTTCCTGCTCCACGCTTACTCCTCTGAGGCTGGACCCCACTGCCGCTGCGACTCTGAGGCGGCCACTGCTCCAGGTGTGTACTGCACTGCAGCCCTACTCATTTACCTGCTGCCTTGCCAAGCGGACCGCAGCTGCTGAGATCAAGTACAAGACACCTGCCCTTGGCTGCCATTGGCGCTTGAGCATCTGAGACATCCAAGATCCGGCAGATCCTCTGTGAAATCCGCGGGTGGGTGCGCAGACGGCGTCCCACTTGAGCACGCAAGATGGGTAAAGGGGACCCTCGCCAGCCTAAACTCACATTTGAGCAACGGCGCCAAGCTAAGCAACATGACCCGGACCCGGAGACTGCGGAGGTGCCCTCGCAGGGGGACGATCAGGACATAGATGTCAGGGCGCTGATGCTGGAAGTGCGCTCAAGCCTAAGAAGCATAGACACAAAGCTTGACAATATGACGTCCCAGCTGGAGCCTGTGAAAGCCCAGGTTGTTACTCATAAAACGCGGCTAGACGGCCTGGAGAATCGACACACATAATGCTGAGAATTTCAGCAAGCAACACAACTGCATATCACTAACATGGAGAAATAGATTGAGACGTTGCGCGCAAAGGCGGATGACTTGGAAGCGCGCTCTTGGAGATGCAATGTCCGCATAACCGGAATTCCAGAAACCACAGCCATTGGGAAAATGGAGGTGTTCATCACTGATTTGCTACACGAACTCTTTGACCCGAACCTGTCGCCGGTGTTCACTGTCGAGAGAGCTCATAGGGCGCTAGGTAAGAAGCCACCAGTAGGAGCGACGCCGCGACCTATCCTTGTAAAATTGCTCAATTTCCAGGACAGAGATCTGATACTACGCCTTGCACGAGAGAAGGGGAAGATAACACATAAAGGTAATACTGTTTCATTTTACCCTGACTTTACCCCCCTTATGCAGGCAGCACGTAAGGAGTTTTTGCCGGCTAAACGTCTGTTGTTCCAAGCGAAGATTCCATACTCTCTTTTATACCCAGCAAAACTGCGGGTGGAACAAGAAGGCACCACACATTATTTCACTGACGCTAAATCCGCTCTTAAGTTTGCGAAGCATATCTGTGGCGCCAGGTCAAAGAAGAAATCGACGCAGCTGGGAGATGCTGAGGAGCGCCTGAGTGACAATGACTGAGGCCAACAGGTTTCTGTCTGCTATGACAGTTGTATAATGATTGCATCTTGCTACCTCTCTTGCAGGTTCTCCCTTTATATGCTTTATGATGTTCTATTGAGCTTTACAACTGAACAGGCACCGCACTGTTTTTCTTGAGCTCGTACTACTGTATGTGCTGTTGTCATTCTGAGCCCTCCTAGGTGTGCTTACCAATTTCCATAACCTCTACATGCATAGTGCCTGCACACTAGACCGAGATAGCACAGCCACCCTGTGCGAACGGGGGTGTATGCTTGAGATACCACGCCTCTCAGTGGTGTCTCCCAATGTTTGTCCCACTGTTTACCTGTTCATTTGTTTAGTCGCCTTGTGCGATTTGGGGGGATTTATCACAACCTGATTGGGGGGTTGGTGTGGGTGGAGGGTGGGCTAGGGGGTGGGGTAGTTTGGCTGTAGGTAGGAACTTCAATGATGTATGGTCTACTATTACTATGCATGGTCATTCTGTGGTGGGGCTGGTTGGTGCTCACCGTAACTCTACAATGGGCAAATGGGAGTGACTAGGGTGGTAACATGGAACATTCGAGGCCTACAAGACGGTAGGAAGGCAAGACTGTTGCACGGCTATCTGCAAAGACACAACATTGACATATGCTTTTTACAGGAGACACATCTGAACGCCTCGCCATCACCCAGACTCAAACATGCTAGATGGGGCCCTGTACACTCTGCCATATTTTAAAACTATGCCCGTGGGGTGGAGATACTTGTAAAGAAGGGCCTTGACTGGAGGGAACACTCGATAGTTTACGACGCAGAGAGACGATAAGTGGTGTTACATGGGACAGGCAGGTGCTGCTGGCGGCTGTTTACGGCCCCGATGTAGACGATCCAGAGTTTTTCAGGAAGGTGTGGGCCCAGATCACGCTAATGCATTGCCCCACGATCATCTGGGGCGGGGACTTTAATGTGGTGCTTAATGATACCCTAGACCGTAAGGGTGCCCCTAGACCTCCACATCCACACGCAAGCAAGGCCCTCAATGACATACTCGAGGAGGGCTCGCTGATAGACATTTGGAGAGCGTGACACCCCATGAGTAGGGAAGGCACTTGCATTTCCAGTCACCACGGGGCCTGGTCTAGGCTAGACTTTTGGCTGATCACTTCGGATGTTGCTGCTTGGACCTTGAATGTGGAGGGAATGGCCCGTTCACTGTCTGACCACGCTCCTTGTCTGTTAGAACTGAGGATTCCAGATGCCCCGACCCGTGCCTTTTCCTGGCGCTTACCGCCACACCCCTTGCTAGATGCTGCCTTCACTGAAGAAATTAGGGCGTATATAGTTAGTTACTTTGATAATAATGTTGGGTCGGTGTCTACGGAATCGATACTATGGGATGCATTCAAAGTGGTAATTAGGGGGCAGTGCATAGCACGTCAGGCTGGTGTTCTCAAGGCTATTAGAGGTACCCTCAGCAACTTGGAAAAAGATCTCAAAGACCTTGAAAAATTATTTTGTGACAACCCCACTCCTGAGCTTGCGACACAGATTAAAGCCAAGCTATTGGACTACAACGAGGAAGCACTGCGCAAGCTTACATTTTTGGGCAAACAGGCAGAGGCGCGCAGATATGGCGAGGGAGATAGGCCCAGCAAGACACTGGCCGGGCTCATCTCTACTATGGCAGCGCCTGCCCATGTGCATACCATCATTAACCCCGGAGGTGACGTGGTTATAGGCCTGGAGGAGATTCTCTCAACTTTTGCCACATTCTACTCCAACTTATATGCATCCACACATGTGCAATCTCGGGATTTGCTCGAATCCTACTTAGACTTCATTGCCCTAGTCTGGTTTAACGCAAATATATGGACCTTCCGGTGACAGTCCAGGACGTCGCTAAGGTTATTAAAGGTCTACCCTTGAATAAAGCCCCGGGCCCTGACGGTCTGACCACAGCCCTCTACAAGGCTTATGTAGATGAGCTGGCACCGAGGTTGCATGCTGTCTTTACAGAAACTCCAGTGGAGGGAACACTGCCGGACTCTATGAGAGAGGCCCTTATAGTCACGCTTTTAAAACCAGACAAAGACAGCAAATCCCTTGATTCCTACAGGCCTTGTCTCTAATAAACGTTGATGTAAAGATATATGCGAAAATCATTGCAGACTGCCTTTTACCATTGCTTCCAATGGTAGCCCTCCCTGACCAGTCGGGATTCATACCAGGCCGTGCAACCTCGCACAATTTGCGGACTGTCTTCTCAGTGCTGCACTATCTTCATCCAGACGTGCAGGCCACGGCGATATTTTTAGATGCCACTAAGGCCTTTGATTCTCTTGAATGGCCATATCTCTTTCGAATACTGGAACGTATGGGATTTAGCCCAATGTTCATAGCGCTGATTCGCCCACTCTACGCAGCACCCAGGGCGAGGGTGAAGGTGAACGGCCTAATTTCTGCCCCATTTCCAATCTCCCGAGGCACGAGACAGGGCGGCCTTTATCCCCGCTCCTGTTTGCTATTGCAATGGAGCCGTTGGCGGCCAGGATTCGGCAACACCACACTGTGCGTGGGATAGGTTTCAGCACCCGCAGCTTATTGATCTCACTGTATGCAGACGACGTGACCCTGTACGTCTCGAAACCGGCTGAAAACTTGAACCCGTTACTCCGTGAATTTGTAAAGTTCGCTGGACTGTCAGGCATTGCGATAAATTGGGCCAAATCGGTAATTTTTCCGCTGACTGGCAACACCCCTGAGGTGCAGTCCGACTTCCCTCTACGATGGGAGGCGGATGAAGTTAAATATTTGGGAGTGTGGGTAAGCCGCAAACTCCAAGACATCTTGACTCTGAATTTTGGCAAGGTAGTTGCGTGGCTGGAGGAGAAGGTCGCCATATGGACAAGATTGCCGCTATCTCTAGCAGGCAGAATTGCCTAGTAAAGATGGTGGTATTGCCAAAATTCCTATATCTCTTTGTAAATGTTCCGATCCCCTTGACAAAGCAATTTTTCACCTGCCTGCGTTCCCAACTATTGACATTAATATGGGCGAGCGGTCGGGCAAGACTATCTTGGGCGCTCCTGACATTGCCATTGCGACAGGGTGGAATGGGTGCGCCGGACATGCACCTGTATGACCTTTGCACACAGGCTCAGTTTGCACACTTTTGGACTTACCCCACTCCCTATCAGCCACATGTGGCGGTGGAGATAGACTCTGTGGCTCCGCTCCCACTCAGTGTCGCCCTATATCACAAACCTCCGAGGCCATCGCTGGACGTGGATACAGCTAACATGCTGCGCTGGGCATGGCATGAACTGTGCAAGCGTGTGGGGCTTTCTATCCTATACGCTCCGGTCGTCCCTCCCGGGCAGAACCCACTGATACCGTGCCTAGCGGAGAGTAAAGGAGACATTTCCCTGGCCGGTGACACATTACATACATTTGCTGATCTTTATCCCAATGGCCTATTCCGCGACATGCAACTGATGGTGGATAGCCCGGCCCTCACCTTTGCGGATAGGTTCTTGTACCATAAACTGAAGTCTTCCTGTAAGGCCTTCGGTGACCGCTTCCCTGAGGAACCTCCACCACTCCAAGCTCTCTAAAACATACTAGCGAGAGCCTCTCCGAAGAAGCTGGTTTCACGCTTGTATAATGCAATGCAGGAGCAATCCCCCCTTGTCACTCCCAACTCTATGCAGCTGTGGAATGCTGAACTTGACCCCCAGCTTACTGAGGATCAAAGGGCTTTTTGCTGTAGGCAATTATTGGACCTTTCCCCTAATTCCAAACTCAGGTTGATTCACTTCAAATTCTTACATAGGTTTTACCGCACACCAGTTTCACTACATTGAATGGGTCTAAGAGAGGACTGCAGGTGTTGGAAGTGTGGCACGGAGGGCGCCTCCTTCCTCCATGTTGCGTGGAGCTGCCCATCCTTCATGGTTATTGGACGGAGATCTTCGCTGCAATAAACCAGATCCTTACGAGAGCCGACATGCACGTTTGCCTTGCAAGCCCCTATTTACGAGTGACCAGAATTGTTTTGAATTGGGGTTCTTGCTTTCGTAGATACGTTTCAGCCAAATTTGATCCAAGGCAACTTGTTTTTCCTGTGTATCGTGGACTTGAAAGCTGCCTGGGCTTGCTGTAATTGTTGAATTTGGTTTTGTTACCTGGGCTCTTCCTTGACAAGCAAAGGGGCAGTTTCTGTGCCCCTTTAATTTTTTTGTAGCTGGGGAGATGCGGAATTGAAATACTTGTAGTTGTGTGCACCTCTTGGTTGGAATTTCATCAAACAATTGTTTTATGAAGTTAGCCCAACTACTGATAGCAGAGGAATCTGTGTCCGGTGGTAAGTGTAAGAAAGCTCTGCATTTTTCTTTCCAGGGGAGAGCCGAGCCGTCTGACCATTTCATTCGCTTTAGGTTCTCAGTATGACAGCCTGAATGGGTATGGGCAAGTTCCAGATGTCGTGGGATGTTAGCGGATAATGTTATAATTTGTGGCCAATGGTCGCACTCACCTTGAGGTGTTATGTGATAACTCTCAATCAGAGGGAGTGCTTCCCTACTCATAAGGAAAAATCCAAAAATGAGTGAGTTGGGCCATCTGATTGTGTCCAGGCAGGAGGAGTGTCCGTGGAAAAGCGCCCATTTTCTACAGTGAATCCTACACTGCTAAGCTGGATGACTGCATACTCCCCCAATTTCGATTGTCTATTTCCTACGGGGACAGATTGTGAAGCAAGGTGTTGGGGAACCATTGGACAAACAATCCCTATGTCCTCAGGAGGGTTACAGTAAATGTTGGTGTTGAAATCTCCTGAGATTATACTAGGTATGCTGCCATCTTCACTTAGCAAATTGCAAACTAAATTGGTCAATCAATCCAATTTGGATTTTTTCTCTGTGGTACATGGAGAGATATAGACATTGAGGAGAAGCAGCTGGCTATCGGTGGGTGAACTTTCCAACAATATTCCGGAGTTCCTGCCTTCTGCAAATGTTATCTGTTTGATGCGTTGATATAGTTTGGTTGATACGTAGATCGTAAGTCCGCCATTCGGCCTGCCGAATTTAGACTGTCTTTAGGCTAGTGTGGTAAATTCCAAGTAGCCTTCGATGGGGTTACTGTCGACTGCCCAGGTTTCCTGTAAAATAATGATGTCATGTTCCATTAAGAAGTCAAGGGTGGCAGCCGATTGATGTTTCTGCCCAAATCCATTGATGTTCCTGGAACATATTGCTAGGCCCTGGTTAGGAGTATTTCAATCATTCCGGGTTCTGAATAAAGCTCCTGGTAGCATCGACCAATCTGTACTTTCAGGATTTTGCTGGTTGGTTTTATGCGCAAGAGTTGCTGCTGGTGAGTAACTTCTTGCTTACCTTATGTAGGAAGGTGGCTACCTGACTATGGTTACCCCAGATTTTTTGCCTTGTGTTTAGCTGGTTTTTGACTCAGTTGGCCTGGTTCCCTGCTAATCAGGGCCCCAGGCTATCTGCTCTCTCTGTAAAATGGATTCCATGTACCCTAGGTGCATACCACAATTGGAAATGGACTCCTTGTCAGCCCCTGTACCATGCACTATAGGTGCTCAGGGCATAGGTGCCACCAAGGCCTACCAGGGGCTGCAGCATATCTTTTGCCACCCCTGGCTGGTTCTTAAATTGACACAACTGGCTGATCACTCAGCTGGGGCAAGGTGGTGTAATCACCTCTTGCTTAGATATAGTATACCTATATCTAAACATATATCTGGACACATAAAAAACCTGTGAGTCACTCCTATGGAAGGCCTTATCAATCCTGGAGACAGAGTGCGTGGTTTAATGTGAGATGGAGCTCTAGCATGAGCTGAGCCTGTCTACAGCCGTCGGGAACAAACCCCTAAGCTGTTTCAGGATAATGCCATACCATATACTATTAAGTGCATTATAATCCTCGCGGTTATATAGCAACTTTGGTTTGGCTTTATCAAAACATGTCGTGTAAGGTGTCATATGATTTGGAATACTATCCCCTCGCCAGTTCTGGCGACGGGGATAGCATTCCACCCCTCTAGAGGGGTAAGACATGTTACTTTACTTAAATGCGGTTAATTTCTAAAAGGGCCTCTGATCCACAAAATGGATGCTTCTGCCACAGACACAAGTCTGACCCCCTGAAGCTGACCGAAACTCAGCCAAAGGGGCCTGGACAAAGGGTTTCCTGTCGCAGGGAGGTGTCACACCCCCCCAGACAGGAGATAGTGGATTGTAGCAGGGAGGTTTGAAAGAAACCAGACACTGCATGGGGAGCACAAGGCTGCCCCTTGCATAATCCGGCCAAACCGGTTCTGGGGCACTCCAGCCCTCGTGACAGCGTGGCCTGGATCAAAGGAAGGGGGTGTATCCACCCACTTCCTGGGTCCCACCCATAGGAGGGGACCTAGCAGGTAATCCAGCCCCCTAGATTTGTATAAGAATGGGAGCAGTGCCAAAGCACTTCAGATTATCCTGGTGAAACATAAGAAACGAAACTCTGGACCCTTCGACATCCTACTCAACGTAGAAGACTGAAGAATCTCCCTTGTGGTCAAGGAGTGACCACCCTGTGCAAACAGGCACCATCCAGCACCTCGACGTCTGCTTTGTTGCAGTTCCCGCCGGAACTCGAGCGACAGAGATCGACGAGATCAAGCTTGCCTGCCTTCTAACAGCCCGATCCACAGTCCCTGCAGAGCTGAGACCCGTGGAGGCGACCGGAAGCGTGGGGCACGCCATCTTGAAAAGACCATGAGACGCTGACCGTGCAGCCCACGAGTGACCCTCGAAGCTGTACAACGGGGTTTGAGAAGCCCCAACCTTGCACCGAAGTTCAGCCCTCCACACTCGACGAGTGCTGCGTGGGGCCCTTCTGCTTTTTTTGGCTTAACGCGTTTGTCTGGTCACTTGCCAGCTGGCTTGTGGCCCCTGTGCCAACGAAACTTGAAATTCGACTTGTGATTCTGGTTGCTCCAGATTTGCACCAGCTCCCCTGAAAAGGAGCCCCCACTCTGACCTTCCTGGTCCGAGTGAGAAGCAAACTTCCAGTTCCGCGTGGATTGCTTTTGCCAAGTGTTGTTTGCTCCAATCTTGAAGCCGACAGCGCTGACGGCGAGAGCCTGCGTGGGACAGATCGTGACCCGCTCCTGGACATCATAGATGCCCCAGAGCCCACATGACAGCGGAGAGAAGCTCCTCAACAACCACCTGATTGCGCCCGACATTGCCTGGTTCCATCCTGGTTCCACCCTGGTCACTGCTGAGTGACCCAGACTCTGTCCCCTCTGCTTTCAGGTACTTTTCGACTTGAGTCCACCCTTGGACTCCACCGGACACTTCTCCTTCACCTCGCCTGCAGCCCTTTCAGCTTCAAGCACCAAGAACCTGCGTGACGAAACCCGACTCAACTTCGACCCTGTGCACCCACTTCCTGTGGGTGAGGTAACATTGCAAAGCCGGTGTTCCCACACTGGTACACACCTCTAGGGTCTGTGTCTTAAGTTTTGTTCCTCTAGGTTCAGCGGAAGTGTTCTTAAACTCTATTTGTGTAACTTTTACGCACCATTGACTTAACATTGATGCATGCTTGTGCTTTCAGCACTGCACCCGAATCCCGCGGGCTTTTCCCGACTCCAGTATTGCTTGTCCCGACTGCTCCCAGCGATTCCCTAGGCCCTAGGCCTAACCACTGATCGAATGGTCTCTCTTATACCATTTTTTTAGTATATGGTTTGAGTGGCCCCTTGGCCTCATCCAAAATTGTGCAACTTTGTATGTTATACTGTGCTTTTGATTTAACGCTTGTGCCCCTTTATTCATAAAGAATACTGGGGATTGTTTTTAGTAATAAATACATATATTTTTATAATATATACTTGTGTGGTGTCCTTTCATTTGATATTACAGGATTGTATGTGGTAAAACAGCTCGCTTAACACGACCTCTTAAGTTAAGCCTTTAAGGCTGCTTAGTCCATGCTACCCCTAGGATAGCTTGTCTAATAAGGTTGACTTACAACCAGACACCATAAGGGTTGTTTGGACTGATACAAGGTGGTTCCAGAATTGGAAACATCATATATCAGGCCAACTTCTCACACCCTAATACTGAAAAAGGAGCCAAAGTTGCTCTAGGGGCATGAGCCTGATTATTTTCTAGTATCAATGGGTATCGGGGGGCTCTGGGCGTTGTTATTATTATGCCCCAGTTTTTAAATTGATCAGCATTAGACTGAACCAGTTAACGAATAGCTTGGGACGCTAGTGTTATTTGGGTTGCTTCTCCCGATTGGGATCCTGAGATTGGAATACATTCAATAGCAATTATATCTTTTGATTGCAAGGTGCTTAAGTCCGGAGATGATTTGAAGAACCTTAGAATGTTACCGCAATTGAGAATATCATGAGGGCCTTGGGAAATGCATTCTGGGCTTAGCAGCAGTTTGGTGCCTGGGCTGTTAAATGCTTGAATATGGGACCACATCAGTGCTTAACAGCTTTATTTGCTTTAGACTTTCTTCAGGTACCAGCTTTGTTGTACCTGCTACGGGCAATGGAAGAAACAGTTCTCGGTGATGGGTGGTTAAAGGAAAAACAGAAGTACTTTTACGCGTAACTGTCAGCTGTTGATGGCTTGATGACTGTGAGAAATTCAGGGGGACAAGATCATTAGCTGTGCATTACGGGGCTAGGGTATTGGCTTCCTCTGTGGTTGGGCAGACGGTACTAGAGTCTAAAAGTGGTATCTGAGAATTTATGATTCCTGGTCGCCCTTTATCAGGTGCTGGCACCTCTATTGGTGTTTGATTAAATCCAAATGTTACTTGAGTAGATGGCTGTGAGAAGAGCCATGGATCTTGAGGTGGCCCTGCTTTTTGACTGTTTATTTGCGAGAGTTCTCTCTGAGGAATCAGTGGGAGCGTTTTTAATTGTGAACTCTGGTTTGCTTCTGCTGTGGTTGGCTGTTCCTGAGGTGACTCTTTACTAATCTTTAGGGAATGGCTAACAATTGTAATTTTGACTTCCATTATGTTTGGTCCGGCTCTTCTGCTGCCTTTTTTTTCCCGTTTCAACAGCCGAAGCGAGTTGTGATGATGTGATGTATCGATGGGAATTGCTTTGCAGTCCTCTGGCTCTGTAAGGTACAGAGAAAGAGGTTGGGGTTGTTCTTCCATGGGGGTAGATCCCTGGGCCAGGCTGAGAGCCTGGGGTGGGTAATCGAGTGACCCCGACACTGGTAGTTTCTTAATTTCTATTAGGACTGAGGAAAGAAATTGGAGTAAGGATGATAAAGAGTCAGTTATGGGAGAACAGCAGCATACTGATTGGACCAATGGAACTTGAGATTGAGCTTTTATAATGAATAAGTTAAGGGCCTCCAGTTTTTGATTGATCCCAGCAGTGTATATTGCAAGTGTGTTTAAAAGGTCCACCAGCAAATCCATTTTATCTGAGTGATAGGTTAGTGCTGCGGCCTTGGTTTGAAGAATTTGCAGTAGTTGTGACCAAAGATTGTTAAGGTCAGTTGGTGGAGCATTTTTCTGAACGGTAGACTTTTCAGGTTCGTTGTTGAAGAACGATAAGTCTAAAGGAGTGTAAATTATGTTCTCATAAGATCATTCTTGGTTGACCATTTGATCACCAGTGTCGACGGTGTCAACCGGTTGACTTTACTGCGGTGGACACTTAGATAGGTCATAACTTGTGGTGACAGAACTTTGGTGCTCCTTTCTTGGTGGTCGGATAGGGTTGAGTTTGGGGAAATAAGTCCTAATGGAGGAACCTGGCTTGGATTCGAAACGGACTGGAGAGGTGGCAGGGGGCGTCTTTGAGGATGGTAACTTGAGAGGGTGCCTGTTCAGTTTAGGCTGGCTGTTGTTCGGGGGTGACAGACATAAAGCCTGGTGTAATTGGCTATTGTCTAGAGCTGCTAGGCCATCAATGAGGAGGACTTCTGTCATTGCTAAGGGGCCTAATGGCAACAGACTGTCAAATCCACCGGCTGCTGCATATACCATGGGTTGAACCAAGATTTGCTGCGGCCCTAGTGCTGTGACCATAGAAGAAGGAGCCTGAAACTTCCCCGAGAGACTGGGTTTATTCTGCGTGGTTATCACTGGTGCTAAGTTCCTGAAGTAGTCCCTTAATTAAATCTTTTTTTCGTGGATGTTGTGGACTCTATAAGGGCTGGCTTAAATGCTTAGTTGATTTGGTGTTCCTGCGCCGTGGCAGGCCTCTCAATGGGCTGGTGCTGCGGGGGGCTGTCGTCGGGTTGGGCTTGCAGCAGAGGTAGCCAAAGTTGAGATTCATGCCCTGAGTCAGAGCCTGGGTTTGAATTTGCAGGTAGTTGAGGCTGCTTGAAGGCCACTGAGGATACCTTTCTTTGCGCCCCTTTTGGTGGACCTTGCTGGCACTTTTCTTTCTCACCCCGATCTCATTCCTGAGGGATATTTGCAGATGTGAGGGGCTGCCCGGCTTCCTGGCGAGTGCTGGTAATAATGGGTTATGAAGCGGCTGGGGCGGAGCTGGAGTGGATCTGTGGCTGGTCAAAGTAATGTCTGGGTTGGCTCTGTGGCTGTGCGGTCTGGAGCGGGTAGACAGAATGGCGGGAGCTGTGGTAAATTTGAGATGGGTATGCCACTGTGGTGAAAAATAGGTGCAGGGATAAGGCAAGCGGGGCTCTTGAGGCTAGAGTGCAGGCTGCTCCTGGTCTAGTCAGGCCGCCTCTGCAGATTGCCATGGGCTCATGCTTGCTGCAGCCATGCTTGCCTCCGACGGGGGCTCTTGCCCTGGTGGTCTAAACAGGCTTTGGTGGATTGGTGGGTTGTGCTATGCGGCACCAAGACGAGCTGAGGGGGGAATCAAGGACCCCTCACACCACTCACCTGCAGATTCTCACCGTTTGCTCTTACTTCTGTACTGCTGTTCTGCCTCCTCTGCTGCTCACTGTCAGCGAGCCTCCACTCAGTTGCAGTCTCTTTGTTGGTCTCACCACAGGGCTGCAGTCTACTCTCCACTCTCCCGGGACCCACAAAATCCCGCCACCAAATCCTGGGGTGCTACTGGAGCTGCCCTGAATCGCGGATCAGCGCAGCATTTTTTTCACAGCTGGGGAGATGGAAATGAGCTCTCCGGCAAGCAGAAGCGAGCGAGCAAAGTGGCAGTGTCTGTAATGCCTGGTCCTGCTCAAGCTCAATCTCCGTGCTCCATACTCCGAGCTTCGAGCTTCGAGGGCATTGTGTGCAAACTCTTCCTCCACAAATCTGTCTCTTCCCAAGAGGACTGAGCAAGAATCACAGGATCGTTCCTGCAGGGAATGAACGAGGCACTGTTGTGCATTCTGTCCAAAATTATGTGACGAAAGAAGATGTATTCATCAGCAGTCCAGAAGAGGTTGATACCTTCCTAGCACAGATGGAGGGATGAGTTTTTTTAGCTCCCACAGTTTCCACAATATTTGTAAGGGGTCCAATATGATATCAGTTGAAATAGTGTAGGAGTTAAATGCAAATTAGCAAATTAACAAATTTATAGATTTAATTTGAACTGTTAGGCTGTTTTCCTATTCTATTTTTAATACACGCATCTACCTCTCTTTGGGAAGGGGGGTCGCAAAGGGCAGATTATATATCGCCCAGGGAGAAGAGAGGTTGTTTCCCGGGGTGGTTGGGAAGGGGCGAACTGGGTGTAGGGTACATAAGGAAAAAATTAAAAAATGAATCCTCTTTTTGCTACTCTCAAAATTGGTTGAGGGTATGTATGGGTTCTATTGGGTTGGGAAGTTCTATCTAGGATTTATGTCGAAGGAGATGAGGGAGGTAAATAATATCACAGTTTTAGATTTCGAATATGGCTATAGATAGGTTGAATTTAGTTAACTTTATAACATGGAATGTGAATGGTTTGAGAACTAGGAAAAATGTGGCCCGGGTGACAGAATACCTTAAGAACAGTGAGGGGCAAGTTATATTGCTGCAAGAGACCCATCTAGAACGGAGTGAGTGTCGGTTATGTTTTAATAAGTTATGGTGGGTCTAGGAGAGAGTGTGTTCAGACCGGAGAGGGAGCAAGGCTAGTAAGATATGAATCACACCTCTCTGGTAGATGATTAGTGGCAACCCTATCGATTCAAGGTAGTCCAGTAGTGTGTGCAGTATATTATGATCCAAATAATGATAATCCCAAAGCTTTAATGAAGCTAGAGTCCTGCTTGGTGGAGACAACAGCCCCGATCACACTTGGAGGAGACCTAATTTAGTCCTGAATAAGCACTTACATCGAACATCGAGAGTTAAATATATTAGCCTCCCCAAAATGTTTGCTAGATTGAAGAGTATGATGACTGGATTCAATTTGATTTACATTTGGCACAGTAGGATGGGGGAAGGGAGGGATTTCACCTTTTTCAGTAAGAAGTATCAACATTATTCTTGTATCAACTATTTTCTGGTAGATCAGAAGTTGTGCGCAGAAGTGGAGGCGGTAACTCATGTTCCTGCGGTACTGTCAGACCACTCTTCGGTGGCCTTATCTTTGAAGTTAAATTAAAAAGTGGGGCAGAGAAGGTGGGCGTTAGATTGGACAATTTTACTCGACGAGGAGGTAGTACTTAACTTAATGGAAAGAACTGATGACTTTTTTCTGCCTAGTAAGGGTTCTGTAAAGGGGCAAATAGTTTGGCATGCTTTTAAAGCATACTTAAGGGGAATTTTAAGTTCTATAATGGTAGGGAAAAGGTGTGTGGTAAAGCAGGAGGATGAGAACCGATTAAGGGAGATCAAGGTTAGAGAAGGCCTTCTTCAGAAGGCTTCGATGGAAGGTTTGGGTAGAGTATCTGTGCTTAGTAGAGAAGTGGAGGGGCTAGAGGCAGAATTTCAGGGACAGCTAGTTAAGAGGATAAATGACAAATGGAAAGTGGGTAAGCTCCAACACTTTGCGTATGGAGAAAGGTGTAGCTCACTGCTGGCCTGGAAGGCAAGAAGAGATACGGCCAGGAACACAATACTGAATCTAATTAATAGAGTCAGGGGAGTTGCTGTATTTGAATGTAGAAATAACTAGAGAGGCCCAAAGCTATATGAGTAGCCTCTACAGTGATGATATACATCCTAGGCGAGAATGCATTCAGGCATGGTTAAAGATGACAGCTCCCACAACTAACAAATGAGCAGAGAATGGCTTTGGAGGGCGAAACTACTGAAGACGAGATCGGGGCACAGTGTTGGAGAATGGCAGGCGGAAAGGCAGCTGGACCAGATAGTCTTCCAGTTTAGATCTACACCCACATCATAGACAAAGTGGCCCCAATCTTAAAAGAGCTATTTAATGCTATGAATATAGACAGGTAAACTGCTCCTAGTTCTTGATCAGAGGCTACAGTAACTTTAATCTTGAAACCTAACAAAGACCCGCAGAGAATGGATTCATATAGACCAATATTCCTCTTAAAAACAGATTATAAGATCTTTTCTGGGATTGTAGCATCAAGAGTGGCGAAGGTTATAAAGGGAGTTGTTCACTCAGACCAAAAAGGCTTTATACCAGGGAGGCAGTTGAACAAACTTACATTTTTAATGTTGGGGATCATAGATATGGCGGAGGCCCAGAACCTACCTTTGACTATAGTAGCTGTAGATACAGCTAACACCTTCGACCAAGTGCACTGGGTGTATCTTTGGAAGACCTTGAGTAGTTGTGGGTTCCCACAGGATCTTGTGAAGGCTGTGCAAAATCTATACTATTTCCCCAGGGCGAAGGTGTTGGTGAATGGCGATTGTCGGATTGGTTCAACATCTCAAGGGGTACAAGACAAGGTTGTCCCCTGTCTCCGCTCCACTTTAATTTGTATATAGAGCTCTTTGATAATTTGATTAGAGCAGAACCCACTATTCTTCCCTTTAAATCCTCTGGGTTTGAGGCAAAATTAGCCCTATATGCAGATGACTTGCGTCTCTATACCATTAATCCGTAAGAGGCAATCCCTAACCTGATGGTAAAGGCAGAGAACTTTGGTTTAATTTCAGGATATAAGGTAAATGCGGAAAACATTGAAATAAAGAAATGGAACCAGAATATACAGAGTGAGGGGGTTAAAACCCAAATCCGCTATTTAGGAGTATTGATCACACAGAAGCTTGAAGATGTCCCTAAAATAAACTGGAAGAAGGTCACTCAGGAAGTAGCGAGCTTGTTGTTAAAATGGGCCAACTTACCTTAAACATTTATGGTCAGGTAAACCTTATAAAAATGATTGTTCTTCCTAAGATCATGTTTCTTTTAAATCTATTCCCTTAAGTTTTCGGAAGGAGGATATTGCCAAGCCCCAGGGGAAAATTGGGAGTTTTATCTAGACTTTAAAGGGCCCCAGGATAACCTGGAAAAAGTTGAGGAGGAGGTTAGAGGCAGGAGGTTTGGCTTTACCTGATCTACTTGTGTATTGCTACACTTTCCACTTTATAAGAATGTTCGTAAACTTGCTAACAAGACAGATTGATCACCCATGGGTCTTCTTTTTGAGGCAATGTTAGCTGATGTTTGTCAAGGCCAGCATCACTTCCTTTGTAAATCCTCATTTCCTCTGAAGAGCTTCCGGTAGGAGGAGCTGCGCTGCTGTTGCTGTTTGACGATCCGCCATCACCGCGGTCCTCACCCCTGTTGCTTTGTTTACGGACTTGTTTTACGGACTCCACGGGCCGCGATTTCCCGAGCCGCGACCCGCCCGATCAGCCCGTCGACCACCCGGGTGCCAGCCATCACGGAAGGCTGAGGCAGCAAACACCGGCAGCATCGATAAGGCGACGGCGGGCAGACGTCCAGGCGAGTGTTGAGCCGCGCCGTGCTGTAAGCTGCAAGCCGTGCTCTCCAGTGCGCCGCCAGCGTTTTTAGGCACTCAAATTTGAGCTTCAGCTCTTGTGTCTCTAGTAACTTTGTGGGTGGGATTGAGGGTGCGCAGCTGTCCCGCAGTTCCTTCTGTGCCTCCCAGCACCTCACCCTGCCGGGGGGGGGTCGCCTGCCTCCGCACTAGCAAGAAGATTCGAGGACGCAGGGATTCCTACAGCCATAGTGGTTCGTGCTGCCTTACCCCCTTCTGCTCATCTGTTCACTTGCTTACTTCTCACTGTTCTTCATATGGGCGAACCGGTCCCTTCTACCCTTCTGGTTCCTGCATCTCCTCACAGCCGTGTGTGGGGAGCCTGAGCTAGGGGAGCCATAGTACAGCAAACAGACCCCCCCCTACAGACCTCTGTCCCTGAAGATCAAAAGAGGAGAGGCAGAGGAGTGGCGGGACTGGGGGGGGGGGGGCAGGACCAGTACAACCACAATTCAAGACAACCAGAAGCAATAAGGACAATAAGGACAACCTAGATGAGGACTGAGCTCCTCCGCCAGAGAAGGAAAATAAAGGAAAATAAAATAAAAAGAAACAAAAACAGCAAGGCAAGCAGAGCAGAGCAAACCAGAATCTTGCAAGGCTGCCTCGAAGGAAACCCCTGGCTAACAAACATTATACCTAACATATACCCAATAATTCACCGAACAAAAATAACCTAGCAACCTAACCTAACCTAACAGCCACCCAAAAAAAAATAAAAAAATGTTTTTTTAAAGGATTCAACTCGCTGACAAATTCAGCACATTCCCACGTAGGTTGTCAACCCAGCAATGAGGTCTGGCAAGGAGAGGCGAGCCACAACTGTCACCGCCAACACCAGGAAAAATAAAAGTAAAAACATCAAGGATATAAATACGTCGACCAGCAGTAATCCTCAAGCATTAATTCCTCCGATAGCTGGGGATAAGGCGACGTACAGCCCCCGCGCAGAACCAGGAATTATGCTTGTAGACTTAGATGTAGACCAAGATCAAGCCCAAGCCCCAGGAGCAAAATATGCTCAGAAGCAACTAACAACTCAGGGGAAAAAACAATACCAACCCAAAATCTACTCTAAATTCTCCTTCATTAAAGACGCAGGAGCATTATTAAATCTTAATCCTAACAACCAACTGAATCTCCCTTTGCCATTACACCCTGAGCACTTGGAAAAAGTTATTCCACTATCGTCAATTGGCTCGCTCGTCTACTCAATAAAACCAGGGGGGCCAAGCTATCCAGGGCCCCTCAAAGAAAAAGAAAATACAGGTCCACCGGCGGCCACAGTAATACCCATAACCTGCCTAGAAAGCGACCTTGGGGATCAACTTGAACTGAGTCCAAAGCACCATGAAACCGCGCTCTCTCAAGCCCTGCCTTCTCCTCAGGAAGAGCCAAAGGAACCATCCACGATTCCCCTGGAGCCTAAAATCACAGCACTGTCTCACGTTCCTCCAACTCCGGCACCCCTTAGTGCTTCTGTCTTAACGTCAAAGGTTTTCCACTTTACAGGTACTATGATCCCGTCTACTCCTCCTCAAAACCCAACAGTCTGAAACCCGCACAAAGCAATATCCACTTTGCCTCAACAGAACCTTAAATCTATTGATCGACATACTGAGACCAATAAACTGGACTGCAAAGACAGTATGAAGGAACATGTAGCAACCGAGATGACAAAAGACGATATAGAGGTCAAGAACACCATACACCATAAGCCTCTAAAGCAAACTCTGTCAGAATTTCCTCCAGCAGTTTCCCCACCCAACTCAGCCAACACAGCAAAGACGACGGAAGGAGATCCAGAGGAATCAATCCTTGCAGGAAACCATTACTCCGGTCTTACAAAGGATGAATGGGAAAACCTGGTTACTACATATACATCTGGGGGGAAAAAAGAAATGGTCCCCAAGGACCAGGTAACACCCCCAAAAAGACAAACGCAAGTATCTCGCAAACCGAAACAGGAATATGGGCCTCCCTTTTAAACACCATGCAACTTTCTACCAAAGCTCTGGAATACCTCTCCGACAAAATGGACATCCAACTCACCCTGCTTAACTGCCTAGCGCTACACATTAGCATCATCGACAGCAAGCTTTCAGACATGAAAAACTTCATAGAAAAACCCCAACGCAAATCATCCATACTTCCTCCAAGCTGTACCTGCCATTTAATAGTGGAAAAAATTGCAACACTACCGACCGTGATGAGCGATCTTCTAAATGACCTCAAAAATATAGGTACAAGCACCAAATTAGACAACGTTTACGTAAATCCCAGCAACAGAGGCCCCGAATCCGACAGGCCAACTTCCCCCATGAGAAGGGCACATAAAGAGATGCAAGAATCAGTCGCTCAAGACCCCAGTCCAATCACCACCTCCAACTCAATAAGGATAGGCAAATGGCCGACCAAAATAACACACCAAGAAGCAAGCCAATGCACGATCCCAAACCCTGACGAGGTAGGACGAGAGGCAGAAGTAGGTCTTAACGGCCCGTTAACACCATTCACCCAATCACTTCTTATACCCGCAAGTTGCGCAGAGACTATGAATCTAGAACTAAAAGCAGCAACTATCAGCAGTCACAAAATACAAGAAGCATCCATCAAAGAAGAAAAGGCTGTACAGAGCAGCGGGCAAAACTCCAAGCAACGAAGGAAACAAAGGAGAAAAGGGAGGTACAAGAACTCATCAATAAAATCCTATTTCTAAATTACACCAAATCTCCAGATCGGCTCTCAGCAGGAGCACATAGGAGCCAGCGCGGCAAAAAGCAAACAATTAGATCAGTCTCCAAGCGAAGATCAGGTGCCAATAAATTCAGCAGAAGCAGCCGGGACCCTGCTCAAGGACCCCAATCAATATCAGCCTGACCAACAAGAAAAAGAAATCAGTAACCTCCAATTAAAGATAAAAGGAAGCAAAGACCCCATAACGGATGGCCGTCCAACAACATGCAATACCAACCAGCACGCGTCACAGGCCGTCAAACCAAACTTAGAAATCAAAACGACCTCTCCCCCCAAATTAAGTACCGGGGAAAATCCGACCCCTAAAGAGCCAAGCCCAAGCAAAGGCAAAGAAGTAGAAACATCACAAATAACATCCGCAAGCAAAGAGCAAAACTGCAATCGTTTATGCAGCAGAAGTGCATCGAACAACTGTCATCCAGCAACCTCAAAAACAATCCTGTTCATCCCAGAGTACATATCAAAAGGACGAAGGGATCTCTTAAACCGTGGGAACATTCTTCAAATTTTAAATGCAATTGGCAGCTTGTCAGGGATCAGAACCCAAGATTTGCTATCAGTAAAATTCAAAAACTCTAAACATCTTTCGACCAAGAGGTAACTAGAACCGAATGGGCAACATCAGAAATAGCGGAGAAAATTCTTAGTGAGGAATTACAACTAGAAGCTTGGAGAATCCGAGTGCAACATCATCGACCAGTTGGTTATCCTGACCCACTGATTCAACAACATTTTGTTTCCACTAGGAGGCCATCCACCAACTCGAGAGGACGCTGTCAAGTTACTACAGTCCTTAAATGAGCCCGCAGCACCTCGCCAGCAGGCCCACACACACCACACCCCTCAAACGGGGACGCAGAAGCCAACAAGAAAACCATCTTTTAACCGACTGGTCTTGGTTAGCTAAAACCATAAATCTAAGATCAGTGAACCCATGATCCAACAGCGAACAGGGGATTAAGGAGGGAGCCTTAAAATTTTGTTCATGGAACATAAACGGCCTTGGGACCAAAATCAACGACCACTCATTTCAGTTATATCTTCATAAATTTGACTTGGTACTCCTACAGGAAACTTGGCTCGAGGACCCCCTCCATCTCAAAGGCTTCAAGACCCACCACCTCCCCGCAGTTCGAAACTCTAATTACGGTCACTGTAAAGGCGGATTAGCCATCTACGCCTCTATTAAAGACATATCTACAGCAAAAGAACTAATTAGCAAGAAAACTACATCCCTCGAAATAATGGCAATTCGGTTCCAAATGCAAAGACAGAGAAACCTACAGCACCTAATTTTGGCAAACATTTATATACACCCACAGAACCAGAGGAACGGAGCAAAGCAGTTAATAACCAAACTAACCAAGCTAATCACGGAGACGGATCAATCGAGTTACATTATAACTGGTGACTTCAACATGTTTCTCACCGAGGACCAAAACCAAGACAGCCGAGAAGATGACAACCAACGAGCATGGTGGATCCCCTCCCAGGATAAAGACAAGTGGGGCAAACCAACTAAGATGTCGAAGGATCTACTGAGAGAGCTGGAAAGTCTGTCGCTGGTGGCACTAAATGGCCGCATGCTAGGGGACAGGCCCCAAGCTCCAACCTTTCACAGACAACTACTTAATACAGCAATTGATTACACCTTTGTTGCCTTACCACTTTTTGCCCTAACCAAGGACTTTAGAATCAGCGTGTCAGACCACAGCGACCACCAACCGCAAGAACTCACTCTAAGTGTTCAGGGTACTGCTATAACAAGCGCAAAGCCGGTCCCTTATCTAACAACAAGATATCAACATAGAAGAATCAAATGCAAAATTTGTGAACCTGAAAAACTATCAACTGCAGCAAAAACCTTGTGGGAGGATATTAAACCGCTACAAGCAAACATAATTTTTGCCTGGGAAACTCTTACCAAAGCCTTAGGTTACCCTGCCTCCTCAGCAGCTTCGCACGTAGTTACAAGTGAGCACCATCGAAAACAAGGAGAGTGGGCAGCAAAAAAACATCGCTTCCACCTCTCCTCAATCCAACACGCCGAACTAAGACTAATAAAGGGAGACATAAATCGAGCAAATTCGCACCCTCTGCCAAACTGACTTGATCGACGGAGCTGTAGAAGAACTAAGGAAGCTCCGGACCAGGAAAAACAAAATCATCTGGCGCGCAAAGAAAGACAGCGCAGAATCATTATGGGCAAAATTACTGCATGATGCAAAAAGGTACAACGGCGCACGATTCTGGCAAACGGTCAAGAGCATTGAGAACCCACAGGCACCAGGGATCAACTCGCACATAACGGAGGACGCTTGGGCAAACCATTTACATACTTACTTCAACCCTGAAGCACACAGCAATCGGCTAAATCAAGCTGAGCTTTATGGTGCTCTACCATCTCGAGACCTCCAAGGGAACGTCTTGTCATTGCGCTTCTCTGCCAAAAATGATCGAGAGCAGGATTAACCGAAGCCGACGTGAGGGAGCACCAGGGCCGAACGGTTTACCCCCAATTTTATACAAGCAAGACCCTAAATATTGGTCAACGGCACTAAAACCACTATTTGACAGCATCAACAACACAGGAACAATACCAGAATCATGGAAAGGTTCTATCATATCCCCCATCTATAAAAAAGGCTGCAAGAGCGACCCAAAAAACTACAGGCTTATTGCTCTTATTGATATCGAGGCCAAATACTATGCAGGCCTTATATTGACCGAACTACAGGATTGGGCCAGGGAAAAAACACTAATCCCAATTAACCAAACGGGGTTCCAGGAAAACCTGGGGACAATCACAAACATTCTGGCCCTCTCTCTGCTAGCCGACTCTGCAAAAGCAGTCAGCCAATCACTATTCGTCTGCTTCATTGACTACAAAGCCGCCTTTGATAGTATCGACAGAGGAAAATTATGGTCAAAACTAGCCCGATGGGGAATTCCTCCTCCCCTCCTGAACCAACTCATTTTATTACACACTGAGACATGGGTTCAAATAAAGCTGGGGAGTGGCACCATCGTTTCCAGGCGGATTCCAATGACCAGAGGCCTAAAACAGGGCTGCGTTCTTGCTCCAACTTTATTTAACCTTTTCATAGCTGATCTCTCGACGGAATTGGACAATTGCAACCACCACGCGCCAAACCTGGGTGGCCTTTCACTTTCAAATCTACTGTACCCCGATGATCTGGTCTTAATCAGTCAAACCCAGGTAGGCTTACAGCACTTACTCAACACCACAAATGCCTTTGCCACAAGGAATGGGCTGGAAATCAACTTAGACAAATCAAAAATGATGGTACTAAACGAGCGACGTGTAAAAGGACGATCAAAATGGCGGCTGGGAGATTGTAATCTCGAAGTGGTCAATGAGTACAAATATCTAGGGATAATTATTGATAACAAAGGTTTATTCGACCAACAAAAAGAGGCAATACAAAGGCGAGGGACCCTCCTAGCTATCACCTTGAAAAACCTTAAAAACAAAATAACTGGACCAAACCTGCTCCCGCTGCTTGAAGTACTACGAGCCAAGCTTCTCCCAACGATAACTTACGGCAGTGAGGCCATGAGAGGGAAGGTTGAAACAATCTTAGACAAAACAGTCTCCAAAGTGCTGAGAATAATATTCAAGCTGCCAAAATATACCTCTCCAGCGCAATTAAGACTGGAATTCGGATTCCCAAACCAGGCAATGAACCGGAAAGGTGCGTATGTCAAAACCTGGTACAAAATAAAGAGCTCCACGGCCGCATCACTGAATTCATTTCTTTGGAAAGAAATTGTACGGAAAAACAACTCCCCGGCCAAGGCTTATCTTCATCTAGGGATCAGAGAGTTAGCCCTTCAGAACATCTGGGAATCTGGTCTCCCTTACAATAATGTGAAAACCCTGGTTAACAAGTCAATAAACCTCGTCTCTACTCAAAAAGATCGAGCAGACCTAAACAAGAGGGCTCATAGCTGGTTCGTAATTCAAAGCTACTCAAAATGCTTACCACAATCGTATCTAGGCACCAGCTTCTCTAGAACGCTGAAGGAACGCTTTTTGGCAATGAGGATGGGGATTCTACCTGCCCAAACTCATATGCCCCCTTGGAAACAACCACCAATAACCACCCTCTGCAGACTATGTGGAGAAACCAAGGAAGATGTGTTGCACCTTCTGTGTATCTGTAAGGCTCTTGACCTGGAGAGGAGAGAACTGTTAAAACCACATATAAACGCGCTGCATATTCGGTCTTGCAGACAGGCAGTGAAGGTGTGTTTCGAAGGAGCCAACGTCAGGCTACTTTGCAGCTTTGTCCGTTTTATGAAAGAAGCACAGGCAAAACTAGGCGAAGAATCTCGAGTATATTCAAATAGACTTTGCCTGAACTAATGAAGTTCAACACAGTTTGAGGGCATGTAATTTTAACTAGTCAAATCCATGTTTTTTTTTTGTTTTCTTTTTAATACAGTGTCTTAGCTTTTAACACTCAGACTTGTATCCAGACTCTGCCTGAACTAATGAAGTGTAACACAATTTTACTACATGTAATTTTAACTAGTAAAATTCTAGTTTTTTTAGAATACAGAGTCTCAGCTTTTAAGGGAATATGAAACAATGCTAATTACCTGTTTTATTGTACAGACTGCTAAGATTTTAATTAATCAAGCAATAAAGATTACTTACTTACTTCCTTTTTAAATATGGACACGCACATTTTTTTTTCAAAAGTGAGACTGAAGATTTTGCGGTCTGCCTTAAGAACTTGCCTGTATATGGGGAAAAGGTTGGAAGTCCCATATTACTCAGCATGGGCTCCGATCTGGGATTCCCCAGGTACCCCAGAATGAGAGACCAACTTAGACAGCCTTTAAAATCCAGGGGTTATGTTATTGGGCAGATCTTAAATTGGGTTCAAGCCTAGCTAGTTGGGAAGTGTTAAGCAACTGCATCCAGGGACAATTGACGAGATTTAAATATTATCAACGATGTTCCTGGTGGGCAACACAAGATTGGGCAGGAGATGAAGAGGATGTGAAGTTTGATCAGGTGATGAGAGGCGACCGATGGGAAAATCAAGTCTCATTCTGGTATTGGACCTTTATGGAGGCAGATGAGAAGATCAAGGTTGAAATTTCAAATATATAGGCAAAAGAGTTTGGAGATTGAGATCTGAAGCAAATGTGGCTGGACTCTTTTTGTACTTTACGAACTGTGGTGAAACCTGCCTCGCTTGAACGTAATCATCTGTTTACCACCCAAAGAGTTTATTGGTCCCCAGCGAAGCTATCAAAGGTCACAGGTAAGATCTACAACTGACCAAGGTGCATGCTTCCATCAGCAGATGATCTGCATCTGTTTATGCTGTGTCCAAAGATCAGTCCTTACTGAACCTCCTTCTGTGATTCTTTTGGGGAAGTAACTGGTAAGCAGATTAAGGTAAATCCTTGTCTTGTATTTTTTGGGCTCAACCAAGAGGAAGATGTACGAATAAATTCTGCCTTTTACAACGTTATCTTCTATGCGGTTCTGCTGGTGAGGCAGAGGTATGTAAGCTTTGGAAGTCTGAAAGTCCCCCATTTTTGCTGAGTGCCTCACAAGTATCATCTATACGATCTAGTCTGATATGGCCTGTGACCCAAGGAGTCAGGATAAGATCTGGACAACGTTGGTAATTGGAGAGAGAAGACCAGTAGGTCCAATGATTAGGCCAAACATGCTGTCGGTCCTGGCCTCTCCTGTGTTGTGGACCCCTTTTCGTAAAGGAAATGGAAGTGGAAATAGCAGTATTCGTGTGTAGAGGTGTTCTCCTTCCCTTCCTAGACATTTGTGAAATATGAGAAACCCTAGCAAGAGAGTTGGCAAGATGAGGACAAAAAGAAAAAAAGACTGATTTGCATATAGCTAGGTTCAAACTGGAATGCCGTGGCAGCAAACAAACAATGGATTTAGGCCCAAATTTCTGTACTGGGGTGAATATATGACATTGTTCTGCATTCTGTCCATCAATTGTTCTTTTTTCAGTTATTTTCACAGGCAGGCATCCTTCCACCAAGTAGACTCCTGCCATTAGGACATGGTGTGCAACTAACAACTTTGATCCCCATTCTGCACTCTTATCCCAAGGTATATTGTTTGTAGCAAAGTATGGGCCTACAGGTGGGTGTATAAGATGCAAACCACTAAAAATACGTTTTTGAGGCAGATATTGCAGGTCCCACAAATCCCACACCAGCGTTCTTGGTTCACGAGGAGCTGGGTCTTCCATATATTAGATATCTTATAGCTCACAGGCCCCTGATTTGTTCAGTTAAGCTATGGACAGTGTAAAGCTTACAGTTTAATAGGTTGATTCTGTCGGACTGTTTATCTATTGACCACATGCATAAAATGTCCTGGATAGCATATGTGATGGCGGCCCTTACCAGCCTAGGGAGGCTGGACATGTTTTATAACCATCATTCCCTGTGTCCATTGGAGAAGAAATGGCTTATGGATCTGTTCTTTGAATGTGCCTTTTTGGATCGTGACCAGCTAGAACTTGGAAAACTTATGGTCCAGGGTCATCTACTATTGAAGGCTGCACAGGACATGGAGCCATACCTCTCCCTGTTAGCTAATGAAAGGGATAGATTTATGGATGTCTGATTTAGATTCAATCTTTCACATCATCATCTTCCGGGTGGATTTTTCTTTGTCCAGTTTTGAAAACTATGGACTTTGCCTAAGCCCACCCAGTGATTATGTATCTGCAGCTATTGCCCAATGAGCACGCTGTTGTTGCAGTTTCAAGCTTTTTGCGTGCTGCTGTAAGATCTAGGCGCTACCAGGATGGACTCATTTTCCTGTGTTTTAGAGCTTGATTGGTTATCTGTATTTTTATGCTGTTGTCCTTATTTCTTCCTAAATCTTTTACATCGATATGTAAACATATTTATGGTTTAATGCTCATTTATGAATTGAATTAAGATTTTATTGATTGATTGACTACAACACCTGTTTCCTCAATGGCCCCAGTGGGACCTCAATCTGGCCTTAATGTTTGTTATGTTCCCACCCTTCAAGCTGCTGCCAACTGTCCAATCTGGTTATTGACCATTAAAACTGCTTTTCTGGTGGCCATATCATCGGCGAGGAGGGTCAGCAACTGCAAGCACTCTATGTGTACCCTCCCTACAATACATTCTACCCAGACAAACTGGTTCTGAGAACCCGTGCTTCCTTCCTTCCAAAGGTAGTGACATGGATCCATGTTGGCAAAATATCACCATGCCTACTTACTCTGCTCCACCTCACCCTTTTAAAGTAAAAGGAGAGACTCCACCCTTTGGACCCAAAAAGAGTACTGTTGTTCTACATTTATTGTACTAGAGAATTCCGGGTGGAGAATCAACTCTTTTTTGGGTAAGTCGAGGCAAAGAAAGGAAAAGCTATACAGAAATGGACCAGCTCACGATGGATAGTACACTAAAAAAATATCTGCTACGCATTGGCCCAGAAGGAAACCCTGAAGATATGTGTGCTCATTTCACCAGAGCTAAGGCTGCGACCAATGCGTTAGCTTGTGGAGTCCCTGTCCTGGACATCTTTCAGGTACAAAGGCGAGCGTCTTTGCACATATTCACCAAGGAATACTGCCTAGAAGGTCATGTCCATAGTGATGGTCACTTTGTGGGTTTGGTCCTGCACGATTGTTCAGGTCTAATCTGTTCACAGACCCACCTCTGGGGAGTTATTGCTTGGGTATCTATTGTAAGGTTAGGAATCTGTAGATAGGAGTCTCTATCAGATGATCAAATTACTTTCCTCTGGTAACACCTTATCTGGTTAGGACTCTCTCTAGCAATAGATTCCTTACTGGCCCTCCCAACCTTTCTGCTCTGCATACAGATTTCTACATACAGTCACCCATATGAGGCCTATAGTGATGCACACTAGTTCATGAGCATTTTTCTTGGGTCTGCGCTTCTGCCCTGGAAGGGTCGCGAAAAGAATCTGATGTCAGCGTGCTGGGGTGGCGCCTATGTATGCAAGGGCACTGCTCAAGAATTTATGGATCCAGTCTGACGCCTGGGGATAATTGTAAGGTATGGAATCTGCAGCTAGATAGAATTTCGACCAGATTAGGCATTACTTAAGGTACATAACTTGTTCTTTACCATAAGGACAGATCTACTGACAGAGGCTTGAACTTCTACTATCTTTATAAAAAAAACGTAGCTTTACTGGGAGATAACAGTGGGGAAACAGAAATCTTACACTGCACTGTGAAGAAAATCCCTTGTTCGCTTCCAAACAACTTCTGGCCCTTTCAGGCAGACATGCCTCCTATACCAGCAGCCGCAGTATGCAATTTGGGTGTAGTCTTTGACAATAAGTTGAGCTTGGAAAGACATGTGAACAAGACAGTTGGGACTTGCTTCTCACTCATAAAAGCCCTGCGGAAAATTGTCCCCATGCTTCCTTTGTCAGCTAGGGCACTTGCCGTCAGAAGTGTTATTTTAAGCAGGTTGGACTACTGCATCGCCCTGCTCCTCGGTTCAGCCAACTTCCTTATTCTAAAACTACAAAGAATACAGACAATCACCGCTAAGCTGGCTTTAAAGAGGACCCGAGGTGGCTCTGCATCTTCGGCCCTCAGTGATAGGCATTGGCTCCCTCTAGCTCAGAGAATCCAGTTTAAATCACTATAGCTTTTGCCAGGTGATCAAGAACCAGGTAGTGTATCCAATAGTTCTGCTATGTATCAAGGGTACCCACCATAAAATTGGAGCCAGAAGGGGCAAAGCCTTCAACAAAGAGAGTCCTTGAAACCAAAGGTGCCTGAAACAATAGGTGAGGATTTTTTAAACTTTGAAAAGTCCGTGCCGGGCAGGGCCCAGGGGCCAGTACCCCTGCTAGTTTGAGATCACTCAGCAGGATAAGATACTCCTTTGATGAACTCTACAAGCTATCACAGACAAGATCTGCCTGCAGAAAACATGATATCAATTTAGAGAGTAAACCATTAAAGTGCTCCCACTGCAACGTGAACCTTACAGGCAGTAGGCAGTAACCACGAAAACAGGCTAGAGAGTAATCTACAAATGCTCTCACTGAACTATCGGTCGCTGCCCAAACATAAATATGAAGTCCGTGATATTCTGGAAGAAAAGAAGGCCCGACACATTATTTTTGACTGAGACATGGCTAAATGAGTGCTCGGACCCTGATGTTTTGGACGCACTCCCAGACGGCTATGAGATACAAAGACAGGATCGAGTAGGTCAAAGAAGGAGCAGAATTGCGAATGTTCCTAAATCTGCTATAAAGTGCAGCATCAAGGACGCTAACATAGATAATTGTGAGGCTTTCCTCTTCATACTGTCAGTGGCTGGGGACCAGTCCATAGCAGGCTTTCTGATATATACCAACCTCCAGGCCCAGCAGCTCAGTTCCTGGCAAGTCTGGGTGAGAAAGTGACTCAACCAGCCCTATGGTAAAAGAACTTCCTCATATTAGGGGAGCTGAACATACATTTGATAACATTGAAAACCAAGAGGCCAAAGCCCTCTGCCTAGATTTAGGAACATTGAACCTAGTCCAAAAAGTGATAATGCCTACACGCCAAGGAGGGCACATTTTAGATCCCATATTTACCAGCTCTATGGAGACGGAGGTGCGGACGTCTTGGCCAATTCCTTGGTCAGACCACCACCTTGGTCCTTTCTCTATACCTATACATAGACCGAGGACAGAGAAACCAGTACTGAAAGTCACAAGGAGGAAGTGGTCTAAATTTAACGCAAACTCCTTTTCTCAGGTACTATTGAGTAACAATCTCAGATTAGAAAAGGATATTAATATCAACAATAGGCAATTTGAGACTTGATTAACATAGGCATTGGATGAGATCGAGCCTTGGAGCACTAGGAGTCCTAAGAGACACAAAGCTTCAGCACCCTGGTTTAATGAAACCTTAGCGACAACCAAAAAGGAGTGTAAGAGGCTTGAACGAGCATGGTGTAAGGGCTATTGCAGTAAGGTCAAAGAGAGTTACAGAAAGGAACAAAAAAAGTACCATGCTCTAATAAAGAAAACCAGATGTTATTTCTACACAGAAAAAATCGAAAAAGCAAGTAAGTCCTCAAAAGAAATGTTTTCAAAGCACTAAAAGCTCACGACAATGTTATTATGAGGCTAGCACCTCATTAGAAGATTGCAATATAATAGCCGAATATTTCGCCGACAAAGTTGCAAAAATATATGACTCCTTTCCAGTATCACATTTTTTGGTGATATCCTGGACTCATTCACAGTACAGGAGCTAGATGAGTTAAAAATCACAGTGACAGGAATCAAATCTGGATCCCCATTTCATCCTGCTCGCCCTGAACAATTAATGATGAGTGGCAATCTTATCTTGCCTTACATCTCAGAACTAATTGCATGCTCGTTTCAGCCAGGCGAGGTCCCCCAAAAATGGAAGCAGGCGATAGTGTGCCCAATAAAAAAGAAGCCATCTATAGATAAAACCATTTTGGAAAATCTTCGTCCCATTTCGCTATTACCATTTGTCACAAAGATTGCTGAAAAAGTAGCGAATAAGCAGCTAACGAATCATATCATGAAGAATGACTTACTGTATTCATTACAATCTGGCTTTAGAGCTGCACACTCTATAGAATCAACACATTTTTTGGCCACGGACACTATGAGAAAATATGCGGATGAAGGGCAAACAGCAGCAATGATCCTGTTGGATCTCAGTGCGGCCTTTGATACCGTCTCACATGGGATGCTCCTTCACAGACTAGAGGAATACGGTATCAGAAGTACTGCACTAAGATGGTTGGCATCCTTTCTCTCTTCACGAAGCTTCCGAGGTGTCCAACAATCACACCTGGCTAAGAGCATACCTCTACATCAGGGAGTTCCACAGGGATCGATATTGAGTCCCACATTATTCAATCTATACGTGGGACCATTGGCAGACCTTGTAGAAGAGCATAATGTGACGATCATGTCATACGCTGACAACACGAAGTTGATTGTGATGCTGTCTAAAAATAGCGAACAAACAGCTCTCTAATTCTGTATGTGTTTGGAGGGAGTAGCAACATGGATGACAAGTCACTGTCTAAAGCTGAATGGGAACAAGACCGAGGTAATGATTGTGGGCAAGGCCTCAAACATCTGGACTTTAGCGTAGTGGCCAGAGGCATTAGGCCAACTACTGAGCCCAAACACTGAGGTGAAAAACCTCAGAGTTTGGTTTGATCCCAGATTATCATTCGACAGTCAAATTCGGGAAGTTGTACGGAAATGCTTTGGAATACTAAAAACTATCAGAAAGCTCCTCGACTTACTACCATCGAATGCCAGGAAAACTATTGTACATACCTTAGTGACCTCCCAACTAGACTTCGGCAATGTACTATATCTAGGGACATCCAAAAGAGGGCTGACGAAACTCCAGTCAGTGCAGAATGCAGCCGCTCGGTTAGTGCTAGGCCTTCCGAGAAGAGCTTTTACAAAGAAAGCTTTGGCAGGACTGCACTGGTTGCCAGTTGAAAAAAGAATCATATTCAAAGCTATGTGCTATTGTCATCGAATTCTGTCTAAGAAAAGCCCACGCTATCTATACCCTCTAATAACCCTATATATCCCTAGCCGGATTTTAAGATCCAAAGGCAGGACGTTGGTAAATGTACCAAGAATTAATAAAGCTAGAATGGGGGCACGCTCCTTCAGCTATCTCGCAGCCACAACTTGGAATACACTACCGGAGGATCTAAGATTGGAGCCCTGCGAAACAAGGTTTCACAGACACCTGAAGACTTGGTTATTCTCCTTGATAGCTTAGAGGTCCCTCAGAATTTTGGTACAAGTAGCTGACTATGCCTTTCTCCCTCTATGCGAGTCGGTTCTAGCGCAGGGTCACACCAGTGGTGTAACCATGCGCTCTATAAAAGGATTCAAATAAATCTACTTGTCTCAGATGGAAAACAAGGGAGTTTCACAGGGAAGAGCACATGACAAGCAGTTCAACCATGAAACCTTATGCATCTCACATATCAGGTAATCAGGAGATATTGTTGAAGGTCCTGAGGTTTACAATTAGTAGATAAGGAACTAAAAGTGTTATGACGTAAGTCGATGATTGACCATAAAGTCCCTTATGTACTAGAAAGCTCTGGCGCATATGGGTTGAACTTCTTTAATAGGGAAGCAATAGAGGGTAATAAGTGCCAGAATTTTGTTTTCAGTTAATTTCAAACGAAACAACAGGGGGCTGCATCGTTTTGAACTCTCTAGGGTTTTAAGAGAGAAACATAGTCCAGGCTTGGTATAGACTCAGGGGTCCAGGAAAAAAACGACTGCAGTGATGATTAGTGAGAAGTTCTAAGAGTAGTGGAGCAGCGGCAGAACCCCATTTAGCAGACTCAAATGTTGCAATTGAGTTTTAGAGACAGGATTAATCTCTGACCCACGAGGAAACTTTATTACGTGAGGCTAACACATCTAAGGAGCTGATTTCGATGTCTGACGGACTTGTGTCTGTTCAACATCGATCAGGAACTGGGACTGACCGACCTCCTATTGGCAGTCCCAAATCAGCAATTAGAATGCGACGGTCACACTCCTATTCTTTACAATGGGAGCATGCATTTCAACTGGATTGCAGGCTCTCATTGTAAAGAGCTGAGGTGCAATTCACCCCTACATCCCGTGGCAGGCACCTCAAGGTGCCTGCTACCAGGTGCAGGGATCAACAGGGGGGCAGACTGCCATCCGGAGGCCTTGCACCGATAGGGGCCCTTCTGGTGGCGCCGAAAGTCAACTTCCCACAGCCTTTCGGTATCGGAAAGGCCAGTACAGAAAGGCTGTCGAAATCCAACATTGTAATCCCTTGGGCGGAAAGAGACGCTCTTAGGATTACAAGAGGTTACCAGAATGGCAGACGGGCGCATTGCAAGCCATTCGGAAATCCAGTTTGGATTAATTTCCGACCAACTCCATCAAAATGGGTCGGTCGGAAATGAATTCAAACAGGAGATTACGATGCCGTAGGAATGGCTCCGACCAAGGGTCGGAGCTGTTTCCTACGGCATCCTAATCGGCCCCTTAGTAGAAATCGATGTCTGAGACGGCAAGATTTGAGTAGTCCATGGCACATTTTATGTGTATGAAGGCCCTGTATTAAGATCTTTTTTAAGTTACAGGGCTCTTCAGTCTTAAAGCCGAATCCGCCAGATTAACCTGTGTGATAGGTCCATTCTCTGAAGCCTTTTACCTTTACCACCAACTAACTCTAATAGTGGAACCCTGCATGCTATTAACCATTTTTCATAGGTAATAACTGAATACAAAAACCACATCATATACCCAGTGCATATGTCATCTTCACCTTGTGTTTTATTCTGAACAGAGGGGAGGCACAGAATATGACTAATCCCAGGGCCTCATAAATCCTTAAAATGGCTCTGGTTACTTCCACTTCAGGGTAGCCTCAGTAAGGGGCTGCCTCTACATTCGCAGAGGCTGTGTTATGCCCTCAATGACATTGAGCCTATGACACAAGATTACAGAGGGCAGGCCAATACCACCCATCTTTTACCATGTATTGACTGAGTAGGGCACTATGCATACTGAGTTACTTAGCCTGTTCTGCACGGTGCAAAAGGGTTCCCTTTACACAATAGCGCATTGCGTTGTGGCATGCACCGGGTGCATGTGCACAATATCTAATTATTTAACATTAGACCATGTTGTCTCGTCGAAGTAATGGCGATTTTCCACATGGTCAGCGACTGGCTGCCGCCCCCCCCCCCCCAACTCACCACACCAAACCCAGGATACAGGCTCATGAAACATGGTTAACTTTTGGAAGGCGGGGGGTCGCGAAACCCCCCGGCCGTATTTATTGAGATATAAGATCATAAAATTTAAACGTTTTATACAAAAATCACCAGGACATTAGATACAATATTGTCAACAAATTTGAGAGCCTAACCTTAACAGAGACTCTAATACAGATTGTTTCCTAACCGAATCTAACATCCTCATCTAGATTTTTGTATACTACATTTCTGGCCATATGGCAAGGTCGCTAACCGGTGTCAGGTCCTACGAGCTGCGCCTTACCTAGAGATGTGCGCATGCGCAGCCGGGCCCGGTAATTACCCGGTCCACGCCGTGAACTCCATTTACCCACTAAAGGAGGGCCCTTACTCTGCGCCATCCGGTGACGTCATAAGTATACGCGTGCGGGGTGGCTACCAGCCTAAGGAAAGCGTGACTACTCCAACCCGCGGCCCTTTGAAGCACCAGTTACCTTGCCCCTGAAGTTCTAGGAGGGGCCAATGGCCCCTCCCCCTGGGCGGGAACCTCCATGGTGTCGTATTTTGGCAGTTCCTGAATTAGCGTTTAGCTCAGCTATATGATCTTTTCTCTTAACTTGACTAAAATATACGGGGGCCATTTTGAATCCTTTGGCTTCCATTTGTATGAACACGCTGCCTCATGGTCAGCATGCCCTTTTGTCCTTTCTCGATACCCTTGGTCGTCTACTTTGCCCAGCAACAAGCTATTTTTAGTACTGGTCAAGCGCACATGCGCATTATACATCAACTGGTCATTCTTTAGGAATGTTATCCCAAACTGACCAGTACTACTGGACTCCTCCCACATGCTGGCTGTGTTCCAAAAATGACCTTATATGTACCTAAAATGTGTAAACTTGTAAACGCCTATCTTTTTTATTGCTATTAAACTGTATAAAAGAGGTCGTGCACCGATACTCGGTGTGCTACTTCTTGCATTGCCGAAGGGTGCTGTAGGAATGTACCACCACCCCATGGGGTCTTAATAAACCTGTCTTTTGCATTTTCCAGTGTCCGTGCCAACTTCTATACTAAGGTGTTCGAAAGTTTAGCAAAGTATGTAGGCCTGATTGAACCCAACACCACAATTGGCGACCACGAAGGGACTCATCGGCGACTCGGATGCCCGAAGGAGAGGTCGTGACGAAGGATAGGAAACTCGCCATGGAAGCGATCGCTGCCTTTGAGTGACCCGAGTCTTGGCACCCACGGTGTTTCTTCCTTCCTTCTGATCCGACCTTCCAGGTGGCACCGGTCCTCGACTGAGATTCTGATCTTGGATTGTCGTGTAGTGCCGTTTGGCTGATTCGACTAAAGAACTTGGCAGTTGGACCTTGGACGTTTGAAGGTACTTGGTAAGCTTATGATTGGTAAGGTAGTCTACTGACACTTACTGTGGCTTTTTGAATTTGAATTTGAATTTGTTTGAGTTAGCTAACGTTTGGACCTATGAATTTGACGTATATGTGGAGTGCACCTCACATAGGCAGGCATGTAGGGATATTTCTCTGATTTTGCTTTTTGTTTGAGCGGCACACCGTGTATAAAGTATATTAAGTGCCATTTTATGTAGTATCACGTTTTCGTGATATTTTTGACATGCCTGTTCTCAGCACACTCCGAGGGATGTGCTGCCTTGGAAATGGTACCAGTTATCGATTAAATAAATCACAGCCGGCTCCCCCAGAGGGGACTCCAAATCGAGAGATGTATGTAAAATTTGGCATTCCGCCAATAATGTATAGTTCATTGTGGCATAAGTATACCAAAGCCGATCATGAATTGCAATGGCCACTACATGGGTCATTTGATTTACGAAAGGTGCAATATGTGGAGCAGTGTTTGTTTCAGCGTAGGTCTAGGCAGGATATGTTTGATTGTGTGCGTATGTGGGAGAAAGAGGTACGTGAACGATTGAAGCGTGAGGAAGCCTTGGCGGAGAAGGTGCAGCGAAGGGCTGCGCGTGACAAAGCTTTACAGCTACAGGAGAAGGAGTTACAGGAACAGAAAGAGAGGGAGACTCGAGAACGTAATTTGCAGATTAATGGGCAATTCCCTATCCGACGTCCTCTTTATCCGGTCCTTACTAATGAAATAGATGATTTTTCGTTATTAGATCGTTGCCCGCCTCCGTATGTTGCACCTACAGCTCCGAATGAGGAATCGGATGAGGAAGATCAGAATACACAGCGTACTAGGTTATCTTCGGATCGAACTGCGGAATTACGTTCGCTTGCACGAAAACTAAATGTTAATACTATAACTGTTTCTGAGATTAGTAAGCATATGGAACAGTGGTCTGATAAGGAGCGATTGTATTTCTTAAATCATTTTGGAGATGAGGTTGTTGACCGATTTAGAAAGTATTCTTCTGAGTTAGAACCTAAGGATATCTCGAAGGGTCGTGATAACTTTCGTAAAGATCTCTTTATTCTTTCAGATGCGGATGAGTTTTTCAAGCGTTTGGTTCAGCTACGGAATGAGGCGTCGCGGCTACGGGAGTTGGAAAAGACATCGGGTTCACCTACGTCTGGATCGACGGAAATATCCAAAGAATGCTCTATCTTTGGAACAGATAAGAACGCCGCGATTAATGTTAGACCTATGCGGGAAGCTGCGCCTTTGTATGTCCCTCATAAAGGGGATGGCACAGATGACGATAAAACGTCTAAAGACGCGAAGGGTTATTTTATATATAATTGGGTTTATACGCCTTGGAATAGAGCAGATGTTATGGCGCTTAAGAATGCTCTGCCTGATCCCCGTAAAAATCCAGCGGCTTTCTATGAAAGTGTTGAAAGTGCAATTTCTTCGTGTATTATGACACTAGTTGATATTGATCTGTTTTTTGGGCTGATATTGCCTCCTGATATGTGGAGAGCGATTCGTAAGTTTGATGACCAAACGGTTCTTGGGGCAAGTTGGAAGGATATAGCTCAAGCTGATTTAGACAGGGAACCAGCATGTAAGCCTTGTCAATTAATATTGGAACTCCCAGGGGCTATACTAAACAAATTAAAAACGCTTGTTCCCACTAAGAAAATTGATTGGACCATGTTGGCCTCTTGTAAACAGAAGATAGATGAATCGGTCTCTGATTTCTTTTCTCGTTTTGAGGAAGCGTTTCATGATTACAGTGACCAATCATTAACAGAAGATACAGGCAGGCATTTATTTGTTGATAAGTATGTGGCTAATCTCCTACCGGAGATTGCAAAACGATTAAAGGCGAGTGAAAGTTCATGGACCACGGCAACCCCTGCTTCTTTATTGACTATGGCTCAATACTATGAACGACAGGAATTGGAGGCAAAGGAAAGTAGTGATAAGAAAGTGAAGGATTTGAAGACGAAGGTAATGTTGGCTCAGGTCCAGGCTACGAGGGGGAATGATAGGGGTAGACGAGGATCGTATAATAATGCGCCTCCTCCCCGTTCCGACATCTCTGAGGATCAGTGTGCATACTGCAAACAGTTTGGACACTGGGTTTCAGATTGTCCGGTGCTGAGAGAACAGCGTAGTCAGCGTGGTCGAGGAAGTGGAAGGTCTAGGAATAAATATGGGGGATCGAGAGGTGGAGTGAATGACCGTGGAAGGAGTGAAGTGAGGGGTCGTGGACAGACAGATTATAACACGTTCGATCGACGAAATCAATACCAGATAAATGAGGGTGACTCGCTTGAGTCACGTGACGAGCGTCATGCATAGGGTTGCGTAGGATGGGGTGTGGAATCGGTTGAAGTACCAGTTGATCAAAGGGGTCCATATATAGAAGCACATGTCTTGGGTTCTACTGATCAGTTTCTGGTAGATACAGGAGCTACTCATAGCGCTTTGTCCAAACACTTGGTTCCAAGGGCTCCCCTGTCTGGCGAGGTAATTACAGCTATAGGGTTCGATGGAACACCTACTTCTAGCCCATTGTCTCAACCTGTTACATTTTATGTTGATAAATTTGCTGCCCCATGTCCATTTTTGCTGTCCCCAAACACACCAGATAACATTATGGGGCTCGATATGTTAAAACATTTTCGAGCTACTATTCGTTGTGCTCCGGAAGGAGTACGGGTCGTGTTAAATGAAAATTAACCAGAAATTGAGCGAGTGTGTCTTCTCCAAGAATCGGGAGTATTAGCCTCCCTGCCAAAAACGTTGTGGGCCACTTCTGATACTGATGTAGGACAGATGATTATTCCTCCAGTGCGTATTACTGTAAAGGAGGGCGTATCTCTGCCCCGTGTCCCACAATACAAGATATCTAGGGAGGGCGAAATTGCATTGATACACATTGTAAATGATTTGATTACGGCAGGGGTGGTTGAGGAAGTTCCCTATAATGTTTGTAACAGCCCAATTCTTCCGATTCTTAAGAGAGATACAGATACTAAGGTTTATCGTTTTATTATCGATTTGAGGGAAATTAACAAGATAGTAGTGCCTCAGTACCCGGTGGTATCTGACATCACCACGTTGTTTACGTTGGTTCCACCGACTGCAACTACTTTTACAGTTATCGACTTAAAAAATGCATTTTTCTCGATTCCTGTACATCCTGACAGTCGATATCTTTTTGGTTTTACATTAAATAACAAATCGTATAGATTCTGTTGAGTTCCTCAAGGTTATACAGAAAGTCCTAGCATTTATAGTCAGGCTTTAAAAAGACAGCTTGATTCTTTTGAATTACAGGCTGGGGTGGCTCTTATTCAGTACGTGGATGACATTTTACTCGCAGCAGACACACAGGAACAATGTGAGGAGAGTACTTTTTCTTTGCTTTCCTTCCTTGCTAAAAACAATCATAAGGTATCAAAGAAAAAGTTACAATACTGTAGACCTAAGGTGACCTACCTCGGTCATCTTTTGTCTAAGGAGGGCCGTGCATTAACACCAGACCGAATTCAAGCAGTTTTAGACACACCAGTCCCCCGTACTCAGAAAGATGTTCGTGCCTTCATAGGTCTGACGTCTTTTTGTAGGCAATGGATATTGGGATTTTATCACATTGCTAAACCATTGCTAGCATTGTTGTCCAAAGATACACCGATTCCCATTGAATGGACAGATGAATGTCAGAATGCTTTTGAGCAATTGAGGCAAGCTCTTTGTTCTGCACCAGTGTTAGGTACACCAGATTACATGAAGATTTTTACATTGTACGTACATGAGAAAGATGGGTGCGCATTATCAGTCTTAGTGCAGATGCACGGAGACAAACAGAGACCCTGTGCATACTTCTCGGCGGTACTCGACCCTGTGGCTCGAAGATTGCCTGGATGTTTTCGAGCAGTTGCAGCGACAGCAGTAGCTATACGGCAAAGTGAGGGGATAGTTTTGTCACACAAATTGTTGGTGTTAGTCCCCCATGCGGTAGATGCTTTGTTGAATCAAACGAAAACACAGCATCTAACTAGTGCACGCCTAACAGGATATGAGCTGACGTTGTTGGCGCCACATATCACACTAAGATGATGTGCTACACTGAACCCCGCTACTTTATTGCCCTATCCTGTTGCTGAGACCCAGAAGGAAGAACAACATGACTGTGTTTTTCTGACTGAGGAACAGACAAAGGGTCGTATCGATTTACAGGATACACCATTTCCAGATGTAGATGGGGAACTGTGGGTTGATGGATCATGTGTGAAATTACCAGATGGAACAACTTCTGCAGCCTATACGATCACGACACTTAAAACAGTGGTAGAAACAGCACGAATACCCCAGAAATCGGCCCAAGCAGCAGAATTGATAGCCTTAACGAAAGCATGTGAGTTAAGTGCTGGACTATGTGTGAACATCTACACGGATAGTCGCTACGCTTTTGGAGTAGTGCATGATTTTGGCCTACTCTGGAAAGAACGAGGGTTCTTGACTTCACATGGAGTGCATATCATGCATGGAGAATTGGTACATGATCTCCTGAATGCACTATTATGTCCAGAGAAGGTAGCGATAGTGAAATGCAGTGCACACAAAAAGGTGACAGATAAAATAGGACAAGGAAATGCTTTTGCAGATCGCATTGCGAGAGAGACTGCTATGCTACAAAATAACTCTCCCATGTATGTGGTGAAATCACAAGCTAAGCGATGGCACGATGCTAGAGAAGAAATATTAGACATACAGAGATCAGCATCTGAAGCAGAACTTGTGAGATGGGCCACTGAAGGAGTGCTGGATGATGAGGGTGGTTGTTGGCGTAGTAAAGATATGGAAAGATGGAAATTACCTACGGCCTATTTACAAACAATGGTTCAAATGACACATGGGCTGGCACATGTTGGAGCTCTTGCAATTACTAAATTGCTTACACGGGTTTGGGAAAATCATGAGATTGCTAGTACGGCCAAGAGAGTGGTTCAGACCTGTCTGATATGTTTACAGCACAATCCTGGACAAGGGACTTATACTCCCAAAGGAGGGTTTGTTCCACCTACTGCACCATTCGAAGTACTGCAAATGGATTACATCCAGCTGGAACGCTGTAATAACCTCAAGTATATCTTAGTGGTGGTGTGTGCCTTCAGCAAATGGATTGAGGCTTACCCCACGAAAGATAATACAGCATTGACAACAGCTAAGGTGTTACTCAAAGAGTACTTCCCGCGCTATGGTGTTTGTAAGTTTATGTGGAATGATAATGGTCCTCATTTCATTGGGAAAGTAGTGGAGTACGTCCTGAAAGGATTGGGAATCAAGCAAATATTCCATGCTGTCTTTCACCCACAGTCAGCAGGTTTGGTAGAAAGGTATAATGCAACTCTGAAGCTGAAGCTAGCAAAGATCGTGGCATCCACATCTTTGAAATGGCCGGACGCTTTGCCTTTGGCATTGCTGTCTATTCGATCAGTGCCACATTCCCGATCTGGCCTCACACCCTATGAAGTGGTGTTTGGAAGGCCGATGAATATTTGGGGAGTTCCTAAGCCTCGTTTGATACATGATGTGCCTTGTATAATGATGAACGATTATTTGGCACGATTAACAAATGATTTACTTTCTATTCATCAACAGGTTCGAGAAGCGCTTCCCGATAACTCCACTGGAGAGGCTCACGATCTCCGTCCTGGTGACCATGTTATGATTAAGGTATTTGAGAGAACAAGCAGCCTGGAACCGAGGTGGCGTGGCCCAGAACAAGTGCTGCTAGCAACACGGACGGCTGTGCGCGTCACAAACAAGAAACGGTGGATACATTCGACGCACTGCCGACGTGTCTCTCCGGACCTGGTGAGCCCTGTGGTGTTATCTGACTACAGAGATATTCTGGATGCAGAAAAAAGCCCAGCTGTTAACGAACTGGAGGGAGCCTTCTCGGACCACACTGTTTCTGATGGAGTGAAGTACAATCTACGTCCTAGGAAATAATTTTTCTAGCATTTTTGAAACTGGTTAGTTACCATTCTGAGGTTTGTGAAACGGAAGCCGGGAATATCAAGGGGGGGGGATCAGTTCTGTCCAGTGTAGCGTCACCCGTCTTGAATCTCGGAGAAAAAACCAACGGCAGCCTCAGTCCAGAACTACCTTTTAATTTTTTAGTTTTGCTTCTGAAGAATTTTGTTTCGTGAACTATGGCACCTCCTCCGACAAGAAAGGGGAGAATCTTTGGTGCTGTACTGTTTGCTTTGACTATAGTGGTAATAGCAGTAATAGCTTGGACTATAGAACAATTGTTTCCTGCACGAGAACATTTACTGCCTACCACTCCAAGCCCATCTGAGCATTTCCATTTTACTTTGCCTTATCATGAAGAGAGACATAGACAGACTTATTTGAATAACAGTTTCATTCAGATTTTGCATCACACTCATAACATGACCAACATGTCCAATTGTTGGGTATGTGGAATGTTGCCTGGACATCAGAAAAGGGGAGGAACTCCATTCATTCCTCTCCCGTTTTCTCATAATGGTTCCTGCAATGCTTGGTACACTCTTCTTTTCACTTTACGATGGCCAACGAAAGGTGGACTACTTTTTCGGTTAAATAAAATATGCTTCAATGACAAAGATGGCTATCCACAAGCTGAAGGAACTAAATTTGAATGGGAAGAATACCGTCCGGACAATGTATCTATACCTCGTATTTTTACAAATCAAAGATTCATAAATGTATCGACCTCTCATGTGATAACTGTTATTGATACGAAAGCAGATCTTTGTATTCGAAATAAAGGTACAATCCCTGTAGGCCGCAGCGAATGTAATATCACGCTTACATTTGATACACCAAATGGAATTTAATTCGTAGCATCACGTAATACATATTTTATTTGTGGAAATAAGGGATATCATCGTCTTCCAATTGGATGGTTAGGAGCTTGTTACATATCTTTTGTATTACCGCCTGTATTCATTGCCCCACCTATGTATCATAATGATTATGTATTGTATCATGATTTTGTACTAAATAGGGTTAAAAGAACATTAGATATCGATGGAGTAGACCAGACCGATACCTCTTTACAGCAATATGTAGATTTCAATTTAGGATTATTTTCATTTGTAGGAGCTGCATTAAACAGTAGAAAGATAAGACGACTTACACGTGTTGTGGAAGCAGTTGCTAATGAAACTGCCTCTGCTTTGGGAAACATAACTGAAGAATTGCAGATTACTAGAATTGTAACGCTCCAGAATAGGATGGTTCTAGACGTGATACTAGCTGATCGTGGAGGTGCATGCCGCATTATCGGTAGTAGTTGCTGTGTGTACGTGCCAGATAATTCACCTTCCGTGTATGATGCTATTACTAAGCTGCATAAAATAGCTGCTGAGATTCACCCAGAGAATGGAACATGGACCTTTTCTAGTTGGTTCTGGACTCTACTTAGTACATGGGGTTGGAAGCTATTAACTATTCTATGTATTATTATCGGAGTACTGTTTTCCCTGTGTCTATGTATTCAATGTGGTCCTACCTTATGCTCTGTATGTATCACAGCTTGTATTCCGTCCAAACGAGCTATTATTAAGCAAGAGAAACTAATTAATGATGAAATGATGAAGATAATGGCCATCAATATTGATGATGAATACCCTGATTACTTCAGTTATGAGGTAGCTTTTGCTAAACGCTAAAAGGGCCGTCTGTCGTATTTTGGCAGTTCCTGAATTAGCGTTTAGCTCAGCTATATGATCTTTTCTCTTAACTTGACTAAAATATACGGGGGCCATTTTGAATCCTTTGGCTTCCATTTGTATGAACACGCTGCCTCGTGGTCAGCATGCCCTTTTGTCCTTTCTCGATACCCTTGGTCGTCTACTTTGCCCAGCAACAAGCTATTTTTAGTACTGGTCAAGCGCACATGCGCATTATACATCAACTGGTCATTCTTTAGGAATGTTATCCCAAACTGACCAGTACTACTGGACTCCTCCCACATGCTGGCTGTGTTCCAAAAATGACCTTATATGTACCTAAAATGTGTAAACTTGTAAACGCCTATCTTTTTTATTGCTATTAAACTGTTTAAAAGAGGTCGTGCACCGATACTCGGTGTGCTACTTCTTGCATTGCCGAAGGGTGCTGTAAGAATGTACCACCACCCCATGGGGTCTTAATAAACCTGTCTTTTGCATTTTCCAGTGTCCGTGCCAACTTCTATACTAAGGTGTTCGAGAGTTTAGCAAAGTATGTAGGCCTGATTGAACCCAACACCACAATGGGATGATGCCCACCCCCTCAGACCTTAAAATTAGCTGCTCACCGGTCATGACCTTACCGCCACAGGCCAGCATTGTTAACCGACGATCTGGCCTCCCCCCTTCTTGACCTACCCTAGAGGGTGCTCACCTAGCGAATCCCTCCAACCAGGCCCAGACATTATTAGACCACAGGACGTTCCCTGCTTCCGTCAAGTGCACCCCATCCCCCAGGTAGAATTGTTCGCCCCAGATACACCCATGTGGAATCGTCTGCAACCGGGGGGCTCGAAATAGTTTGTCCAACTGTGTGTTGATCCTCTTTACCGAGTGATTCAATGCCCTGACCAAGTCCCCCCCCTCGCCACTGCCACCGAGGGATACGTTGAAACCATACTACTGTGCAACCCGGGCAAGTCCTGGCCACCCACCCCGCAGTGGAGATGATCTCCTCTATGAGGATGCGCCTCCCCAGTTTGGCCAGGTCATTCTCCCCTAGGTGAAGTATCACCACTGACGGGGAGTCGGGCTGCTGAGCTAGGAGTCCCTGGAAGAAGTTCCTAAACTGACCGAGGCACAGACCCCCTCTCCCGAAGAATGAGATGTCCAACCCCTTCAGCGCCGCCCTCCTCTTACGGTCTCCTGAAAGAAAAACATGTTTAGCCCGCCTCACATAAGAGTGGCCCACAATCCAAATCCTCATTGTCCTGCGTCCTGCATGCTGCTTGTGCTGTGACGGTGTAGATCCTTGACGCCCGGCGGTGAGTTCCTCCCCTGCGTCACAGGTTTGAGAAACTGCAAGAACCAGAAAATATACCAAGCGTGAGAATCATCCTGTCATAACATGTCAATCCGTACATATCGTTTATAACAATCAGATGACCATCTCCCAATTTTCTTCACACTCTCAGCCGAGAGACCACCTAGCGCTGCTTCAGTTGCAGCCCCTATCCTAAAGGAGTGAGTGCTAAATTCCTTGGGATCCAAACCTGCCTGTCTCACCGTCAGTTCCAGGACCCGCCTAAACTGGTACCTAGTCAATGGTGTCCCATCGGCATGACACAACAGTGCACCCCCCGCCGTGCCCTCCTGTTGCCTGTGGAAAACCTCCACATGAGAAACCGGGCAGCAGGGGTTGGTCCAGGCCCGGTGGAGCACTATGGTGTGACCCCGAGATTCCTGGTCAGTTTTTGACCTCTGAATTGTCACCCACATAGTATCCTCTCTGATCCTAACACTAGTCAGTTGTAGGCCGCCCAACTTATCCCCTTTTGACCCTGCCACCAATTCACCAATTGTTAGAGCCCCATAGAAAGCAAGGGAAAAGGCGGCTTTTTGAACAGATGTATCTCCCAGTCTGAGCTACAAACCTCATGCAATGCCAGCAATAAGGCTGCCAGCCGCGCCAATCCTATGGGCCTTCTCGTATCCGCAGTGTGGCCCTGCAACCGGCGCCATCCCCTCATAGCCTTGCGCACCATAAAATTATTGGTGGGATCTCGCATGCCCTTACCCTGCGCAAAGAAGGAGACCACCGCCCTATGTCTGCTTGCGGCTGCCACTGATCTCCCTTCCCTGTGCATCCATTCTAAATAGGCCGCAAAGCTATCCTCATGTGCCCACCTAACCTCCCAATCCTGCCCCAAGAAAGCGCGGTAAGACAAAAACGCCCCTTCGTAAGCTGTCTTGGTCCTGGGGGCTAGGCTAGCAACCACGAGGTCCTGTAATCTGGGGCACCAATCTGCCAGAGTACTCCCGGGAAGTGTGCTGGCGAGGGGTCTGCTGCAGGAAGACGTTCCCTGAAAACCTGCATTTTAAAGCGAGAAAGGGAGTCAGCTGCATTGTTGAGGATGCCTGGGACATGTTTGGCTCTGAAGAGTACATTCCATTTTAAGCACTGAAGCACAATCTCCTTAATCAGGCGCAATATGAACGGACAGCGTGCTCCCTGTTGGTTTATGCATTCGACCACTGTCATGTTATCCGACCAGAACACCACTGATTGGTTACATAGATGTTCTGGCCAGACCTTCAATGCCACCCACACTGGGAAAAGTTCCAGGAAGCCAATGTTGGTGGTCAAGCCCCATGTTCTCCATTCCTCCGGCCACCGTTGGGCGACCCACTTGCTCCCTAGAATGGCGCCAAAGCCCACACTACCAGCAGCGTCTGTCCATAAACCCAACTCTGCTGATGTAGCAGGAGGACCTGACCACACTACCCTGCCATTAAAGTCCTCCAGAAATGCCATTCAAATATATATATATTGGCGAACCTCAGCTGACAGCCTAGTGGGGTGGTGCTTCTCCCGTAGTCCTTTCATAGCCTGGGCAATAGAGCGTGAGAATGGGCGCGCCATTGGGATGACCCGCAGTGCAAAGTTCAGTTGCCCCACCACTTCCTGCAGCTGCTGCAAGGAAACCTTGCTATTACATAGGCATTGACGCAGAGCTGCCCTAAACCTAGACACTTTGTCCTTGGGCAACCTGAAGCATCCCTGCACTGAGTCAATTTTAATGCCCAGGAATTCCAAGCAAGTAGCCGGGCCAACCGTCTTCCCCGGCGCCAGCGGAACCCCAAAAGCCCGCATGAGCACGCAAAATTCCTGCAGTGCCCAAGCACACTCCTGAGAGTCTGCCGCGCCTAAGAACAGGAAATCATCCAAGTAATGCATGATCTGTTGGTGGCCCGTCGCCTGTCTCATGACCCATTCTAGAAATGAGCTAAATGTCTCAAAATAGGCACATGATATGGAACAGCCCATGGGCATGCATTTGTCCATGTAAAACTTGCCCTCGAAAGTGAAACCTAAAAGGTGGTGATCCATCGGGTGCACCGGGAGGAGACGGAAAGCGGATTCTATGTCAGATTTAGCCATCAATGCCCATGGTCCCAGGGCACGCAATAAGACAACCGCCTGATCAAATGAGGCATACTTTACACTACAAATCCCTTCATCAATCGCATCGTTCAAGGATGCTCCTCTAGGCGCGGATAGGTTGTGGATCAATCTAAATTCACCTTTCTCTTTTTTGGGTACTACTCCAAGCGGTGAACACACAAAATTAGGGACAGGCACCTCCTGGAAGGGGCCAGCTATCCTGCCTAGGGACAATTCCTTGGTAATCTTAGCGGACACTACCGTTGGACTTTGTTTTACTGACAATTGGTTCCTGCAATTAGCGCTACCTGTGTAACCCACTGCCGGGATCCTAAAACCTTGTGAAAACCCCTCCTGAAGTAGGGTGGCCGCTGCGTGGTCAGGGTATCTATTCAACCATGGGATCAATGCTAACACATCTATTGGTGTGGGGGGGCCCGACTCATCTGAGTTATTCTGGCTTCCCCCTTCCCCTATGACCATGGTTGCCTTGCTTGGACCTGCAAGTTGTCTCGGGGTGGGACGGGTGACCACAGACTGCACATGCATGCCTAAATCTACAGGTGCCCTGGGCCCTTGTGCAGGTGCGCTTATTAAAATCTCAGCATACCCCTCTCCTTTCTGACCCCCCCCCCCCTATTCTTCCCCGGGACCTCATTCCCCTGGGTTGACCGAAAGGGCTGTTGGGGCCTGGCGGAGAACACCCTGACTGCACTGGTGGCATGAGATGGGGCTGTGTCACCTGAGAACTGCTTGTGCCATGACATAGAATCCACCTTGTCCCACGCCAGTGATGCGTCAAATTCCTTGGCCTTCCTGAAATTCACATCATACTCCTTCCACGCATCCCCAGTGTATTGGTCGCTCCACCCCACAATCCTGCTCTGGTAGCAAGCCATTGTTACTGCACATTTGGGGGGCGTTCTGCCGTGATAGCCGAAAGGACAGAAAAGGCCCTGATCCAATTCTTCAAAGTCTCATCTACTCTGAACCTGGAGCACTGTGCCCTCCATTCACTTGGATGCATCCATTCCTTCAGTACCTTGGCCTGCTCCATTTCCCTATTGTCTAGCAACAAAGAGAATATGTATACATATTTTCCCGCCCAAATCAACTCCTTCACTGCCTGGGACACATGTTGCCCCAAGTTTTCACTCCTGGATGGCACTAGGCCGTCCCCCAAGAGAGGCAGCGACACTTCCTTACCATTTACGGGCACTTGTGCCGGTAGAACACTATCACCATTCGGCTGGGCGGGACTGGAACCTGTAAGGGAAGAAGCTGAGGGCACCGCACTACTGTCCGCCGCCGTTGCAGCCTTGATCTTCTCTACCAACTTTTCCGCTTCTGCCACATGATCAGATGAGGCAAAGCACACACCCCCCTTTTGCAGCCACGGCAGCAAGTCCGCTATCCTAGATACCAATTCTGGAGGAACTGAGTCTAGATTACCTGCTGGGACTGCAGGCGCCACTGGGGGCATGGCCGGCGGCACAGGTGTAATAGGCAAGGGGGCGGCCGGTGGCGGCAGGCCCGTGACTGGGATCGGTACCACGGATGAGGGGGCAGGCCCCGCAGGTGGGAGCGCCGGCGGGATGGCTGGAGCCGGTGCCGCGGGAGCTGGAACCACAGGCATAGGTGTAAGAGGGGCCGGGACCGCAGGTACAGGTGTAATAGGTACCGGGACTACCGGCTCAGGGGCGGGGGCAGTGTACCTGGGCTTCTTGGCCTTAGACCTCTTAGGCGGGGTAGCAAAATCCCCCCTTGGCAAGGGGGCCGCCCTCTGGCGAACAGGCCTACCCGATGGGCCAGGGGAATCAGCAAACCTCTCATTGATACGGGCCTCCAATTCATCAACCTTTCCCAACCGTTTGTCAATGTCGCTCATTTCCCGCATCATGGCCCGCATCATAACCTCCATCCTGGACCCTCCTTTACCACCCCTTGGCCCTGGCATGTTAAAAAACTGCTCCCTACACTCCTAGTGTCACAATTGAGCGTACGTGTGCTTTGTACCTTCACCAGATGGAGGATGTCCAGGGGGCTTTAAGCACCATGCAACTGCAACCGCAACACCACCGGCTTATCCGGCTATGTCAGGGCTGAGTAAACCTAGTGTAGACCCACCCGGCGGCTACCAGGAGCGATGAAATGCTAGCCCCCCGCTCTCCTCTTACCGATCAAATCCTGCGCGCTTCCCCAGCCGGTATTGAGTTCGTGACCACGTCCGCCGTTCACTCCTCTGGGCTCACTCAAGATACCAAGATACTGTATTAAATTGCCTGCAATAGAAAAAGTATTAATCTCTAGGAATGGCACACTCACGCCGCTACACAAACACCTGAACCATAAAATTACCCTTGAGCGTGTGCTCACACCCCTGCTGGGCAGGAGAGTGTTTGTAATAGGCAAAACAATTTATTTATGCTTAATTTCGCCCCCCTACAGACCCCCAGAGACCTTGGCACAGTGTAGCCCCCCAGTAAGGATTGGACCCCAATGTAATTCCTACACGTGGCAATTAAGTTTAAGCAGTCTTTAACCCCCACTGAATTCAGAAGAGAAGCATCAACATCAATCAGTCCCAAAATATTAGGTTTCTCTAATTCAGCAATTAAAGGCAACCTTTCCCCTGGTCTCCCATCCAAGTCCTGCCCTGGTCGACCCTGCTTCGCAACCTACTTCAATTCCCTTGAAAACAGCCTGCCAATTTCGTAGCGCGCTGCAATGCGGGGAAGACGGAACAAACTCAGTTACACTGCCTGTGTGAGCGGAGAAGGCGGGTGTTCAGCGTGATACGGGCCCAATTGCAGGATACACTCCGGCTGCGCTGTTTCCCGCCTACCCGCACCCGCCAAGAAATACCTCGTTCCGCTAGGACATTCCCCACCGCCGGAAAGTAGAGTACGCGACGCTCCACGTGGCTCCGACGCCCCGAACCAGAAGATCGCCGGGCAACCGCCGCTGCACACCACCAAGGAAGCCTGCACCGAGCTCGGGGGACCGCCGCTGCACACCTGCCAACGAAAAGCCTAAAATAAAAAAAAAGGACAAAGTAAACAAGAAGCCCCCGAGCACGGGGCACGACAGGCTGTGGGGGAGCGTCCAGGGAACAAGAGGGTCTCCCGGGCGCTCACTGCCTCTTTATCCCTAAGGGGCCCGAGGGGGGGGTGGCTACGCCCCCCACCGGGCCCCTCCTGTGGCCCGCCCCCCTGACCCGGAAGTCCTACAATGACATCCGGGCCAGGGAGGGAGCCATCCAATCGGTGGTGAGGTGCGCCCGGAGGGACACGCCCCACCACCGAGAAGCTTGTAGGGGGAGACGGTCGCCGTGCCGCCATGCGGGCGGGGGGGCCAAGAGCCCCCCCTTTTCAAGCTGTCATCCCCTTTTTTACATATCATTTTGCTTAACTTGTTGAAGTGCAAAGTTGCTGATAATAAAAACGTAAGATTTGCATCCTGGTACTGCACAAATATCAAATTTTTCTCCAGTATGTATTTCAGAAATCTTAGATAATCCTAAAATGTATGTTTTGGACGAGGTATATGGATTAGCGAAGAACATTCTGTTAGTGTTAACTGTATAGGTTTGGGTTTCATAATCTTTCGATTTCTCTGAATGCTTTGAGTTTGCAAAAGCTCTTGTTTATAGCTGAGTTTAATTCTCTTTTTGCAGGATCACACCAGAGATATCATTACAATGGCAGCCACAGTAGCACACGAGATGGGGCATACCTTTGGAATGGAACATGATACTGCTTCTTGCAAATGCCCGGACGACAGTTGCATCATGGCAGCTACACTGAGGTTAGATGCTAATATAATTTAACATGCAAACCGTTTCTTGATCATGTGATACTATTATGTGTACTGCTACTTTATTTGGTCGCCATTTATTTTAAACTATGTAAAATGTACGATCGATCTGGTAGATTGTGCTCACAGAGAAACGTTGAATAACATGCATGCTTCTAAATGTAAACCGGTTTAACACAAATTACATTTGTTACGAATAATGGTGAACACTGTGTCGAGAGATATAAAATTGGCAGCGTCAAGGATTGATGGGTGTGGGGCTGTTTAACACCCAGTTCTACACCGCTGTTTTAGCATTTCCCCATTATCATTCTGCTGTTAGCTGACTATAAAGATAACAGAAACGAAAACATCAGCCACCTGGGTGGATCCTTTAGAGAAAATGAAGAATTTGTCAAAAGCACTTCATAACAAATTATTCGGGACACTCGCTTGCTGCTTGGCCGTGCAGTGTAGCTTCTGGGGAAGAAGCAGGGCATAAGTCCCAAAAAAAGAAGTGAGGGGACTGACCAAGTTAGGCAGCATGCAGGTGACATCACGGCACGTGACATCTGGGTCCATGACATCATGGCGCATGACGTTGCATGTGGCATCACGAAGTGGCATTAGAGAAAGTGGTATCATAGCCATGGCTTTACAAGAAGTGACATCACAAGAAGTGACATCAGATCTTAAGACCTCACACATATGTTTAGCAGGTATATTATGAGTACATTTAAGCACATTATGAGTGTACACAAAAAAGCAGTAAGAACAAGCAAGTGTAGAGTGGGTAAAGAAAAAGGTTATGGCAACATTGACATTCAGAAATAGAACCCTAAGAAAACGTTTGGGGCTCTGCATTTATGTTTTTACAAATTACACACTGCTCACTCCACAAATGCAACCTCTTTATTTAGCAGAAATGTCAATGTTATTTTTTTATTGTTTGATTAATTAAAATCTCACAATATAGTGACAATAATTCTTATAGTAATAAGTATATTATTGATAAAAGTCTGGATAACAAAATTAATTAAAACAAACATTAATAGATAAACCAATCATCCTTGTAGCTAACTATAGCAACACTTAATAGTTCAGACTTCATAATAAAAATAACCTAATATATACATCCTATATTACATCTCAAATTCATCTTGCTGGTGTAAATCCATTCTTATTGTTAATAAAAACTCTGCAAAAGCTGAGTTCAGTGATATGTCATCTGAATGTAGACATCTTATCAGTGCTTGCCTACAGGTCTGTATTCCTCGGGAATTAAAATGCTGCTTAAGTTTAAAATCTGAAAGAAACACGTTAGTTAGATTCCTTACCTTAGAATATCCCCAGGCGTCAGGCTGGATCCAGAAAGTTTTGGATAGCAGTACCTCTGCGCGTCGGTAGGCATCGTCTGCGGCTCCGCGTCCGTCGTCGGCGTCATTGGCGCTGGGATGATGTCGTCGGAGTACTTAGACGCCGCCCTCGTGCGCTGACGTCAGTTCTTCTTTTTTCCGCACCAGCAAGCGCAGGTCCGGAGAAAGCAGTACCGTAGTCACTTTTTGACTAAACTTTTTCGATCCCTTTTGATCACTTCTCAAGTCTTTACGACTATTGATTATTATTACAAATCAGGAAGTTCCCAGTCCAGTCCGTGTCTTGCGAGGAGCTGTGGAGCGAGGAGCGAAGAAGGTTGCAGCGGCTGCAGCGGCGTGTTGCATGTGGTGTGCTGCCTCTGTCTGCACTTATCAACATCCTCTTTGAGCCGCCGAGCCCACCGAGCCTACCGCCATCACTATCGCCCTCCTGAAGCGGCCCACAGCCGCGAGCGCCGGTGAGTGGCGGGGAGCGAGGATGAGCGGGGGACTGGGACTGCTTCTGCTCCGTTGTGAAAGCAGTGGTAAGCGGCTGCAAGCCCCCGGGACTTGTATACGAGAGCGGGGGACTGACAGCTTCAGTGTCGGCCGCTTATCTACACACCCTCCCTCTGCAGGAGCAGTAGAGGGTACGGGAGAGGAGGGGGGGCGAGGGATTTGAGGGACCACGATCAGCCAACTACCATTGACCTACGGAAAGCCCACGGAAAGCCCCCTCCATGTAGAAATAGGAGGAGGAGGAACAAGCGGGTGTGGCTGGGTCCTTTTTTACGTCATGTCGGTCCGTGCTGGTCCAAGCCTAAACCCTAGACCCCAGTACCTCACTCTCAAGTGGGCACAGGGAGATAAGGAGGCGAAAGGAAGCGCACAAGGGGGCGACAGCAGCACAGCACCAGAGGAAAGAGGAAAGTGAAAGTGACTACCAAAGACACTACAACAGGTCAAGTGAAAAAGAAAAAGAATAAGAGAAAGAGAGAGTGGTCATCTCAAAGGTGCTGGGCGAATCTGGGTTAAGCAAGGAGCTGCGATTTTCATCTCAATTTCATTCAACTTGATTTCATTCTCTCTAAACACACTCTTCACTCCTTTTTGCCTTTCTGTTACCTGGTCATCTTGTTCCACTGAGATGAGACCAGGCAAGTTGAGGTCAACAGCCCCACAAAAGAGAAAGAAACGGAGAGGCAAACTCGAGACGTCAATCGTGGACACTGACCAGATACTAAACCTGTCGCCAAGCGACTTAGAAAACACCACAGCCAGCATGTACCGGACCGAAATTCATTCTGCAACCCACCAAAAATAACAACAACATTTTCTTTCCTAGAAGATGCTGGGCAGCCGCCTTTTCAAGCAACATGAAAATTGTGGGTCTACCCATTCCCTTGAGCCCCATAGTGAATATCAGCAAGGGAAGCTCAGGCGTTAACAATGAGATAGGCAAATCCCAAAGCAACCAAATGTTAGTCACTAGCAAGTTTAAAGAGTCAACTCAAACTCAGGTGGGCGGAGCCCGAAACCCCTCCATGCAGAGTAATTTAGGGGTTTCCGCAGCTACGACTCTGGGAAGCCCAAACGCAAAGCCCACTTCAACTCATTTAGAGCACAGGTGTGACTTTATAGCCACTCCTGCCGCTAGACCAAATTATATCTTTAACAACATGGATCCCTTAACAGAATCTAATAGAGTGACAACGAGCGATCCTACAGTGACTAACTCTGTCCCTCATGATGCTACCCTGAACACTTTGTGCAATCAAAATGGACAATCAGCAAATCCTGCCAAAAAGGACAGCCCAACTAAAATGAAGGAGGAGGAAGAAGATACCCCAGCCCTTACACCATTTGTATTTCGAGAGCACTCTCCTCCTTTGGGGGACGAACAAATAGAATCTGCCCATCGGGTACAACACGCCCCAAGAGGGTCTGCGCCCACGATATCCACAGAGGAAGCCCATGCAGTTGAGAAAGATCTTTCCAATCTAGAGTCAAAGAAATTTGAAAAAATGCTGTTTTCATACGGCAATGACATCCCTGGCCACCCTCGGCTATCATCTTCACCAATGGAGGAGAAAAAGGAGGATTTCACGCAAGAGAAGGCATGGGCCACAACCTTGGACATTCTACAAAGGTCAGCTGATGCAATGACTTTCAAGCCAACAAAATGGACATACAAATCAGCCGCCTGAACACACTGGCTGTGTATGTAGTCAAAATAGAGGACAAGATCACAAATCTGAATAGTTTGATTAGACGGGCCCAAGCGGCAGCAGACCGCCCTCAACAAGGATGTGATTGCACACCAATAGTCAAGAAACTGAGCACGCTTCCACTGATGATGGAAAAACTATTGGTAGACCTAAAAGAAATTACAAACACAAAGTCTTTCCCTGAAAATGATAGAGACGGCGACTCAAGTCATGGTAACAAAGCTAAAGTGGTAGCAAACTCAGGGGTACGAGGGGCAGAAGAAAACGACCTGTCTTTAAACCAGGACTCATCGGCTACCGGCAGTTCAACGAGTGAACAACAAAAATACCCAACTGCCGGCAGAGTAAAGTCCCACTCTACCATCCGCAACCGAACAAGACTTGGAAGATCAGGCAGCTAAGGGGAAAAGACAAAGGAAGCGAAAAGGCCGCAACAAGATGGGTAGGCGCAAACAAGATCTGAGCCTCTACCCGATGTTTAACACCTTCAGACGACCAGCAGTTATAGAGTGTTACGATTCAAAAAGAACAGATGAGCCAAAAATACAATCAGAGGACCAACTAACCTTGCTGGAAAGCAGCAAACAAAAGAAGATTAGCACTCCGCTACCGGCAACTGAAAAGGATGTAGCAGGGGCACCGAATGCCAACCGGGCATACAGGGGGAAAACGGAGCCAACTACAATCACTCACATGGCTCTTTCTGACCCAACGCCTCTGCAGAATGCAGAGGGTCAAAGTTCCAGCCGGTTCATCAATCCGCTCGGCACCACCAACTCATCGAACCAGGCTCATACCAGCAGCACAGTTCAATATCACCCGGGCAATGTTACAACACCGGCGAGAGACAAAGGAGCCGAAGTACAAATAGCCCGCGGCAAAAATCAAAAGTGCCTCAGTGCAAGGAACGAGGCACCTAATACATCGATTCACATAGCAATAAACGAACATTCATTAGGTCTTTGACAGAATTAGACCAAACGCTTTGTGCTCAAAGATTAGAGCCAAATTCAAGGCCGGTTATGGCCCCTTCTAGTGGTGATCCAACCTTCACGCTGTTCTACCCTGAGTATAAGTCTAAAGGTAGCTGCGATATACTAAATCGCGGGAATATCATAAAATTGATAGAAGCAATAGGCCTGTCAAATGTTATAACCTCACAAGACAACACATCGATAGAATTTATCGCACTGGGCCAGGGCCAAATAAACGAAACCACAAAGGTCACTTGAAGCTCGAAAGAGGCAATGGATAACATCTTAGGGCACACAGACACCTTCAAGCAGTGGGGCATACTCATTCTACCCGGAAGGGAATCAGGCTACCCACATGTTCTGCAGGCAAGTCGAGGCACTGAGCATACACGTGCTGAAAAAGAGCAGTATATTCAGTCCTGAGGAGTGCTTGCAACAAAACTCCCACTTTTGACCCTAAAGCAAGAAAAGTAAGGGATGACCGGATCACACTTAATAGGGATCGGGAAGAGGTCGGAACATGGTCATGGCTGGCGGGCTCCTTAAACTCAACTCGGCTTCTACGCTTACAGCACAACAGTGAAAAGGGCAATAACACGTGTCCTTTAAGGATTTTCTCCTGGAACATCAACAGGCTAACAAATAAACTGGAGGACAAAGCAATAATCTCTTATTTTCGATCATTTGAGATATTACTACTACAAGAGACATGACTTTTGGAGCCGCATCAAATAGAAAAGTTCAAAACTCATCACATTCCAGCCCAGAAACTGAAATCTTTGGGAAGAGGCAGTGACGGCCTAGCAATATACATATCAATAAATAACGCAATTGCTTCATGGGAGTTAGTGAGCTCATCACACTTCCTCCAGTCCGTGGGAATCTCCTTCATCACAAACAGAGGCCAGCGCAGGTCTATTACTTTAATGAACGCCTATGTTCGGCCAAATTCAGTGTTGAGGCAATCCTTCTCAGAAGAGGTGATAGCGACAGTATTAAGAACGAAATCTGGATCCCCGAATGTAGAAATAATACTATCTGGTGACTTTAACATGTGGCTAATGTCTGACTTACAGAAAAACGAGGTAACTAAATCACATGAAAGCATTTGGGTCATACCACCGCAGGAGCTTCCAGGATGGCACAAGGAAGACTTGAAGGGACGCTCCTTTCAAGGCAATCTTGAAAACCTGGGACTTAGAGCCCTCAATGGGGGCTTTCTTCCAGACAAGCCACCCTGCCTCTCATATCTATCGAAAAATGGTGCTTCCCTAATTGACTACACCTTTGTCAGCCTCTCCCTCATGCACCAAATATCAGGTTTTATACTTGGAAATAGAACAGAGAGCGATCATAGTCCCCAAGAAATATTGCAACACGAAGAAGAAAGGGCACTGATATCTGACAGCTACACGATCAATCTAAAACTAATCAAGTGCTCTGTAAGTAAATTACAACAAGTAGCAATAGAGGCAAAACAAATCTTTGAGAGTACCAGTAGGTCTACTGACGACCAAATTGTCAACTGGACAACATTTGCAACTAAACTGACAGACAGACACGCAAAACCAACAACGTATGCAAATCCGAACGGGGCACAACAGCCGACCTCTTGGAATCCCGTGATACAAACCGCAAAAAGAACTTTGAACCGGATATGGTGGGAACAAAAAACAAACCCAATGGACCCTCCAACAATAACAAAACTGAGAGAGGCCCGCAGCCACCTGAAGATGGTAAAAAGAGAACAACGTAGAGCTCACTGGAACTGCTTCTGGACCAGATTACACCAAGACATAAAAATGAATTATTCCGCGAGGTTCTGGTGTACCATCAATAGCCTAGGTGGGCGTGCCCGGAAAGTTGCGTCGTCAAATATACTGGAGCCTGAGTGGGTTGCTTTTCTGTACATTCATTTCAATGACCATCAAGACAATATTTCTCATCAGAACACCAGCGAAGAAGGCAGCAATGCTCAAAAAGCGGCATTTTGGCCCTTAGATCGAAATTTTAAAACACTCACAATGGACGAATCTTCCAACGTAGGTCAAACAATTGAAAAACTAACAGAGAGCTTAATCCATCAAAGCGGTATCGAACATAGAACTGTCCAGAAGGACCAAATTGAAAATCAGATCAAAAAGGGTCGGAAGGATGGAGCCGCCCTCTTGGCAGGGATCGATTCTTGCACCAATCTTCAAAGGTGGGGACAAAAAATCTCCTGGGAATTAACGCCTAATTGCCCTTATCGACAATGAAGCAAAGTATTTTGCCGGGATATTGCTCAACTCACTCCGGGCATGGGCTGACGACCATTCCGTAATTCCTCCGAATCAAACCGGTTTTACAAGCAACACTGGTACCTCAGTCAATCTTATGACTCTCTCCTGCTTGATAGATCAGGCGGAGATCAGTACTTGCTCGCTCTATATGGGATTCATAGACTACAAAGCCACCTTTGACAACATCAACAGGGCCAAGCTCTGGCAGAAGCTTTCTTGATTGAACATCCCAAATGGCCTTTTAAGAGCCATACAGCTCCTGCATCAGGGGACATGGGTCAGAATCAAGATCGGGGACGGCTCTAGACTGTCATGCCCAAGCCTGACGACAAAAGGTCTTAAACAAGGATGCGTCCTGGCACCCATACTTTTTAACTTATTCCTATCAGACTTTCCTGAAGCCTTAAACAAGGTAAACTCTCATGCTCCCAAAGAAGCTGGTTTCCTGCTGTCAAATCTTCTTTACGCCAACGACGTGGTTCTTCTAAGTAAAACAAAGATTGGCCTGCAAAGACTCATGGACGCTACCTCCAAATACTCAAATAAGAACGAGCTCCTGATAAATAACAAGTAAACAAAAATGTTGGCGGTACGTCCAGGAAGGGCAAAGAAGCCGGCTTGGGTCCTAAATCGTAAAAGCATTGCAGAATCCAACTGCCACAAGTATCTAGGTGTGATTTTCAACAACAACGGAAGATACAAAACTCACTTAGAAGAACAAAAAAAGAAGGGTGCAGCACTAGCTTTTGCAATTAGTTCTATTCACAAGAAGTTACACGTCCCAACATTCGCTCCAACACTGCAGGCAGCAGCACAGGCAAAAGTCATTCCTACATTAACTTACGGAAGTGAGGTCTTAAAAGGATTGGACAGTGGCCAATTAGGCAAAATTATTGCAAAAATCTACAGAACAGTGTTCAAGTTACCTACACAAACGTCACCAGCCTAAATTAGGCTGGAACTGGGCATCTGTAACCAATCACTTGCCAGATCTATGAGTTTCTTAATGTGCTGTCACAAATTGAGGTCGTCGAAGGAAGGCAGCCTAGCGCAACACCTATGGCTTTGCCTTAACACAAAACTATGGTGTGCAGGGCATGAATATTGGGAAAGAGCTCTAAAAACTTTAGGCTTGAATGAAGTTTGGAACCTTCAAGTAAGCCACAATGAATTTAAAAGGCTAGCCAAAAGAAGTGTAAAAAAACTCTCCTCATTGGAAGACAAGGCAAAAAGAAGCCACGGCTGGATGACCCTGCTATCATACGTCCAGCTGACACCTCAGAGGTACCTAACCCTCCCATTTACCGCACGCACCAAATTACGTTTTTTAAAATTGAGAATGGGAGGTATCAACTTGTCGTGTCACCTGCCTAAATGGAAAAGAGATCACGGCCAGGAATACCGTCGACTTTGTGGAAACCTAAGGAAGACATAATACATATAACCTGTTGAAGGAAAGACGGCCCCTCTTAAGGAAACTCTGACACATCAACGAGGTCAGATCATGCAGAGCCGCAGTTTTGGCATGCTTTGACCCATGGAACACCAAATTAAACTGTGCTTTAGTAAGGCTTATGGATCGAGCTGTAAAAAAACTAAGGGAGGGGACCCAAGAATATGATCCTTCATCAGAATACTAATTTGGCAAGTCCAGCCTGCAGCTACCCAGAAAAGGCCAACCTGTTACAGTCATCATACCAACTGACTAAAGGGGCTGGGCACCCAGGCTGGTCTACTCGAGGACAAAAAAAAGGGGGGGTACTTTTTACTACAATGACTCGAACTTCCACTTTCTTTTAACACGTACATTTTAATATTTTGTAACTTGCAAAGGTTTTTTAAATCACGCAATAAAGTTTCTTACCAGACTCTTGGTGCCGGTAGGGATGCCCGGGTTCAAGCCCTGTACCGACTGCAACCGACTGATGTCGGTTACCGATCCCCACCGCTGGTGCCTTTATTGCCTTGGGGCCGACCACGACGACCGGTTGTGCCCCGACTGCCGGGCCTTGACGTCGAAGGCTAGGCGGGAGCGGTCCCGTAAACGCCTCGCGCTCCGGCAGTCGGCCCCGCGCTGCTCTAGGTCCCGGTCCAGGAGGGGGTCGAGGGACCGGCCGCGGGGCCACAGTCATCAAAGCTCGGTGAGTTGTCACCATTCGTCGGGCTCCAAGTCCTCAGGTAAGAGGCACAAGAAGTCGAAGAGACGACATCGCTCTTCTGACTCCCCCCGACGCTTGCGCGATGCGGCCGGGGGTTCGGGCGACACCACCTCCGCGGCTCTGTCGGAGCCGCAGGCACCACGGCCAGCTCCATACCCACTGGTCCCTAGGCTGAACGCAACGCCGGAGGAGATCGAGGCCTTCCTCATGGTCATGAGGTCCCTCTCTCCTCCGTCGGGTCCGGCGGGAGCGCCTCCGGGCCCCGCGGCCCTGACTGGGAGTCCATGCGGGCCGGGTGCTTCGGCCCTGGCGGCGACTTCGGTCCCGGCGCCGCAGGCCCCCGCTGGATCCGGTTCCGGGGTTCGGGTCACCGCTGGTCGACCATACGACCACGCCAGCGTCAACCCCCAGGGTGTCGCCCCCGGTGCCGTCCCCGCACGGCGCCGTCCCTGATCCCTCCCTTGGTCCGGATCCGGCACCGGATCGGCTTCTATCAACTCTGCATTCAACGCCCGCTGAGGAGCAATTCTTCTTTGATCCCGCTCCATCCTTTGACCCTGAATATCAGGGGATGGAGGACGAGGGGGATTGGGAGGGGTCTTAGGACCCTCTGACACGGGAGTGTCAGTCATTTCAGGACTGGACAGATGAGCTAGGGGAAGCCAGTGGTCTTGATACTTCACCTGACAATGGCTTTGTCTCCCCTCCTACTGTGGCTAAGGAGGAGGGGGCTGCTTATAGTGTGGTGCTGACGAGGGAGGCCAAGGCCTTGGCGCTTACGCTCCCCACAGCAACTGTTAGGTCTAACATCCTCACTGAGGTCCTTAAACCACAGACAGGCTCTCCGAGCCTCTACTGCCTTTTAATGAGGCTCTCATGGACGTCCTGTTGGGCACCTGGTCCAGGCCCGCTACAGGTCTCCCTGTAGATAGGAACGTCACCAAGCGCCACCGCCCAGCTCCGGGTGACCCTAGCTTCCTGTCCACCCACCCCACCCTCGAGAGCCTGGTTATCCAGGCCTCTACTTCCCAATCCGCATTCCCGACTGCACCCCAGGTCGGGAATCCTAAAGGTATGAACAGTTTGGCAACAAACTGTTCTCCTCCCTCAGTTGTGGGTTGCGGTCAGTCAACACGGCTTACCTTTTGGCCCGTTATTGCCACTCTCTGTGTGATATGGTTGTGGCCGTGCTGCCAGAGTGCCCGGAGGAGGCCTGGGCGAAGCTCGCTCAAGCCCTCGCGGAGAGACGAGACGTAGCGCGCTATTCCATACGATGTGGGCTGGATACCACGGACTCGCTGGGCAGGGCGATGTCAACGACGGTGGCAGTTCACCGCCACGCCTGGCTGAGGTCCGCCATTTTCTCGGCTGATGTCCAGGACACCCTCATGGACATGCCGTTCGATTGCAGCCACCTCTTTGGTGGCAAGGCAGATCATGCACTTGAACCCTTCAAGGACTCCAGGGCTACGGCCCAGTCCTTGGGCCTCTCGGGCCAGCGTCAGCACCAGTCTGCCTTTCGCTCCTTTCGTGGCCAAGGAAGGCTCACCCCTTCACGTCCTGCCAGCCACGGGCCGCAGTCTTACATCCAGCGCGGCGGCGGATGTGGTAATCGCCGTAGCGGTGCCAGGGGACAACGCCGATGCCAGTCAACATCCACCCCCGTGGCATCTGCCTCAAAGCCTTCCTAGTCTGAGCTTTCAGGCCCAATCAACGCCAGTGGGGGGCAGGGTCCGCCATCACCTCCTCCATTGGCACACCATCACATCGGACAGGTGGGTGCTGCAAATCGTCCGAGCGGGCTACTCCCTCCCCTTCGAGGTGACCCCTCCAGCCATGCCACCACAGTACCACCGCATTTTGGGGGGTTACTTGCAACTTCTGCAAGAGGAAGTATCGTCCCTCTTGGCCATGGGGGCCATCAAGCGTGTTCCTGGGCCGGAAGTAGGTCGTGGTTGTTATTCCCCCTACTTTCTGGTCCCCAAGAAGGGCAAAGGAGGCCTACGCCCTATCTTGGACCTACGGAACGTCAACGGCTTACTCCGGTAGGAGAAGTTCAAGATGCTGACCTTGGCTCAGGTCTTAGCTGGCCTAGACCCTGCAGACTGGTGGTAGCGTTGGACTTGCAGGACTCTTATTTTCACATCCCCCTCCTACTGGCCCACCGGCGCTACCTGTGGTTCACAGTAGGCCACGAGCACTTTCAGTTCACCGTGCTCCCCTTTGGCCTTACCAGCGCCCCACGGGTGTTCACGAAAGTGATGGCGGTGGTCGCAGCTCATCTGCGCAGATTATGGGTGTCAGTCTTCCCCTATCTCAACGACTGGTTGTTGAAGGCGGGCTCGCCCCAGACAGTCGTCTGCCACCTCCAGTCTACGGCCAACCTCCTGCACTTGCTGGGGTTTTCCATCAATGTGCCGAAGTCACTCCTGTGTCCCTCTCAAAAGCTCCTCTTCTTCGGAGCGGTTCTGGATTCGGCGCAGTTTCGGGTTTATCCTCCCAAACAGCGGGCTTGGGATATTCAGGCTCTGATTCCGATCTTTCAGCCTTTATCCCGGGTCTTGGTCAGGTTGACGCTTCGGCTTCTGGGGCTGATGGCCTCCTGCATCCTTCTGGTGCATCACGCCAGGTGGCAGATGCGGACTCTGCAGTGGGACCTGAAGTTTCAGTGGGCCCAGCACCAGGGCAACCTGTACGACCACATCCTGATCTCGGAGGACACTGCGAGGCAGTTGCAGTGGTGGCTCACGGACCGCGATTGGGTCAGGGGCAGATCCCTCTCCCTACCCCAACTGGAGCACGTAGTTGTGACAGGTACATCCCTCCCGGGCTGGGGGGCCACTTGGGAGAGGCAGAGATCAGAGGCCTCTGGTCTCCGGCAGAGTCCCGGCTCCACATCAACCTTCTGGAGCTGGGGGCGATCCGGCTTGCACTGAAGGCATTCCTTCCCTCTGTCCGGGGAAGTGTAGTGCAGGTGTTCACGAACCACACCCCCGCCATGTGGTACTGCAACAAACAGGGCGGGGTGGGGTCGTGGACTCTTTGCCAGAAGGCTCTGCGCCTCTGGCAATGAATGGCTGGAACACCTGGCAGGTTCCCTGAACGCCAGGACAGACGAACTCAGCCGTCGGTGCATGATGGATCACGAAAGGCGTCTGAACTCGGACGTGGTGCAAGGCCTCTTTCGGCAGTGGGGAGCGCCTTGGTTAGATCTATTCGCCACAGAAGAGAAAGTGCAATGTCATCAATTCTGCGCGTTGGAATTTCCAAGGCGGCACTCGCTCGGAGACGCTTTTCGTCACAAGTGGAGTTGCGGTCTGTTGAACGCCTTTCCGCCTATACCACTTCTGCCCAGAATGCTGAAGAAGATCAGGCGCGACCGGGCCCAAGTTATCCTTGTGGCTCCGGACTGGGCACGAAGGTACTGGTATCCCGAGCTACTCAGCATGTCAGTCGATCCCCCGATTCGTCTGCCTCTTCAGGAGGACCTTCTGTCGCAGCAGCAGTGGACAGTCCTCCACCCAAACCTGTCCAGTCTCCACGTCCATGCGTGAAGATTGAGCGGTGACATTTGAGGCCATTTGACTTGCCTCCTGAAGTCTGTGATGTGATTTTGGCAGCCAGGTGTTCCTCCACAAAATCGGTATACGCCTGCAGATGGAATACATTTGTGGCATGGTGCACAGCAAAGGATGTGGATCCCCTTTCTGCCCCTCTCTGAGGTTCTCCTCTTTCTTCTCTCTCTTGCCTGGCAGGGCTCTGTTCTGGGCACTATCAAGGGCTACCTCTCTACCATTTCGGCCTTCTTAAAGCTCCCTGATCACCCTTCTCATTTCACGTCCCCTGTTGTAAATAGATTCTTGAAGGGCATCACTCACATGTTTTCTCCTGTTCCTTTTCTGATGCCTCAGTGGGACTTGAACCTTGTTCTGACTTTTTTGATGTGCGCTCCTTTCGATCCACTTTATAATTGCCCTCTTTGTCTTCTAACTCTTAAGACTGCATTCCTGGTTGCCATCACCTCTGCCAGCAGAGTGAGTGAGCGCCAGGCTCTTTCTTCTAAGCCTCCTTTCCTTACTGTCCATCGGGAAAAGGTTGTTTTAAGAACGCGTCCCTCTTTTCTGCCCTAGGTAGTCACAGCCTTCCACATCGGACCGTCTATCACCTTGCCCACCTTCTTTCCGCCTCCGCATCCCTCGAAAGAGGAGGAGAGGCTCCACCGTCTGGACCCAAAACGTGCGCTCTCATTCTATCTGGACCGCACACGCCAGTTCCGGGTGGATGACCAGCTCTTTGTTGGTTACGTGGGTGCTAAGAAGGGATGGGCGGTGCACAAACAAACCATCTCTCGGTGGGTTGTCTTGTGCATCAAGATTTGCTACTCCTTGGCTAAAAAAGAGCCTCCTGTTGGGCTGAGGGCCCATTCCACTCGGGTCACGGCGGCCACTAGTGACCTGGGTCGGGGAATCCCCTTGCAGGACATCTGTCAGGCAGCTACGTGGGCCTCGCTGCACAGGTTTGCTAGACACTACTGCCTGGACAGCCAAGTCTGGAGAGATGGCTTCTTTGGCCGTTCCGTTCTCCAGGACTTTCTGGTGTGATCTTGATTCGCAGACCCTCCACCGGGGTTGGTATTGCTGGGGTATCTATTCCAAGGTAAGGAATCTAACTAATGTGTTTCTTTCAGATGAACAAGTTACTTACCTTCGGTAACGATATATCTGTAAGAAACATTAGTTAGTTAGATTCCTTACCGCCCCATCCATCCTCCCCGTTCTGCGAACCGATATCTAGGGTTAAGGTACATTCCTTTGGGGGCCCTAGTTTCATGGCACTAGTGTCGGTTTTTATCATGGCTCTGCTTTTCTGGCGCGGAAAAGCTGTGTATAAGAACTGACGTCAGCGCGCGAGGGCGCCGTCTAAGTACTCCGACGTCATCACGACGCCAACGATGTCAACGACGGACGCGGCGCCGCAGACGACGCCTACCGACGCGCAGAGGTACTGCTACGCAAAACTTTCCGGATCCAGCCTGATGCCTGGGGATATTCTAAGGTAAGGAATCTAACTAACTAATGTTTCTTACAGATATATCATTACTGAAGGTAAGTAACTTGTTCTTTTCTTTCAACTTTAGGTTTTTGGCATGTACACAGCAAATGAATAATATTCTCTTCTCCTGTTTTGCATAAGCGATAGGGCATCAATTCCGTTGATCGAAGCCAAGGCATTATGTGACGTAAGCCTGAGAAGACGCCAAAAGGAGCTTTTATAATTTTTGCTTCAGAGACCATGGAGTTTCTAAATATGATTGGACTCTCACTTTTGTATACCCATTCATTAATGACCAAGCATGCATTCTTTTTACAAGGGAATCTTTATCAATAGACGGTGATAGGTGTTTTGTTATTTTATTGACAGATTTTTTTAATGAATCTGTAGATATTGGCATTTCCTAAATCATGTGCACTGAATATTCATCTAAAGTGACTTGTAAATACTTCCAGAATTGAGAATTCTGATTTGTTTTATTTCCTTCCGTAACAGATTGAACATCTGACTTACATTATCCATTTTAAATATTTCCCATACTTTTATGCATTTGCCTTTTTGTGCAATTAGCTGGTTAATTAGCCCAAATTCCAATCTAATCTTTGCAGGCGATCCATTATGTCGAAGATGAAAAAGTGATTTGAAGATTTTTGACACAGCATTATTGATGATTATAGTCTTTCCCACAGAATGCTTTGCTACCTTAAGCAAAACACATTTAGCAGCAGACATCTCTCATGTTCTTATTATTGGCGTAACTATATCTAAACCACCCTCACATTCTCCAATGCAGCCTGACAGCTCACCCTGGAATCGGAACCACCAGATTGGCCATACCGAGAATGGACCATAAATTTCACAGTAAGGTATATCAGTTCCACAGCAAAATAAGTGTAAGCCACTCGATATCCAAAGATGAGAAGAAAATCGTGACAAAGATAACTGAAAAGAAAAAGACACATGCAATTCCAGTCCCAACTAGCGCTTACAAGAATATGTTGGCCTTCACAAGGATATATTGCTAGGTTGTATAGAAAAAACTAAAGCAAAGCTACCCTTAATAAGGCAGTACATTGCAAAACTTTACAGCATCGCTTCAGTAGGTAGGTGTGAGATGGTCAGAAAACAGACCACCCATACGCTGGGAGAAAAACAACTTGGGGAAATTTAACACAGTCATATCCCGCTGCAATCGAATTTCCAGAGCTACTAAAAAGTATCTTGTCTTCCTTTCAAGGAACATAGCTCTTCAGCATTTAGTGATTGGAAGTCTAGCTAAAGCACATAATTTTAAAAGTTTGAACATAATTTTTTGTTGTGGTGTGACAGATTTAGATATTTCTGGAGGAGCAAGCAGAGTTATGCAAGGCAGTCCTTATTTGATGGCAAAAATGCAGTCGCAGTATCTGCCTGCCACCCACACTCCAACCTCAGGTGCCAAGAATTAAAGACAAAGCATTGACCTTTGAAGGTGTCCGTCTAACGGCTGAAATTAACAATGTAATAGCAGAAAACCAGTGATTGATCCCAGATTCGCAGCTTGATCAAATTGTGTGATGATAGCCAAATCTCTGTCTTTTGCTGGATTTAATAGGCTGTTATATTGCTCCATGTGTAATAAGAATCTCACCACATATAGGATGAACTTGACAGTTGACTTTCATGTGGTTTTCTGCCGACCAGTCACACTCTAACCTCATTCACCAAGAATTTAAGACAAACATTAACCTTTGATGTGAAATAGGAGAAATAAATAGAAGTCCATTTAGTAGCTAAATTGCACAAAGTGAATGCAGAAGACCTGTGTGCTGCCCATGACCTCCATATGTCAGGTGGAGGCCACAGTGATGATTGAGGGCTGTCGCCCTGGAGCACTGCTCTATCGAGAAGATGGTTGTCACCTTATGCAATGCTGTGACATGAAGGTGCTGTTTCCTTCTGTGCGCTTTTACAAATCCTATATGCCAGGAGTGGGGCATGGTGAAGTGAGAGGCTATTGCCCTGTAGCAGCATGCAGCTGTAAAGGAGAAGCAATCCATTACCCGCAACAGAAGAGCTACGATTCAAATACCCAACTATCCAGGGGGACCTAAGACTTTTGGCCGGATTCAGGAAGACTTACCATTTAGATGGAGGATCCCCTCTACCTTAGCATCAAGACTTCTGCCTAACACCGGGCCGTAGATGTGTGCCAGGGCACTCCAACAAGAGTGGGTAATACTGAATACTGCGCCGCGAGGGCTTCGGGGCACCTTGCTCTGACTGATATGCTACAGGCTTTCTAAGACTTCTTCTTTCTAAGACTTGTACTCAATAGTGGGGACTACCTTGAAAGTCGTTTCAGATAAATGTGGAATAACTTCAGTCCTTTAAATGGGAAGTGGGACTTGAGAGCTGACCCAGGGAAAGAAAGCAAGTGTTGCCGCCCTAAGAATCTGTGAATATTATTTATACACAAAATACATGGGTGGATGTAAGAGAATGCCCATGTACTGCCCATGTACCACCCATTTAATTCTTACCCGACACACAGTAACACAAGGCAGTGCAATGTGCTACCTTACGTTTGTTTTTTTCACAAAGTCAGGCAAAAACTATCCTATGATGCTATTTCCTCTTTGCATATGTGCTGCAGCATACATGCAAAGAGGAAATAATGAGAAGAAATAAAGATATTTCTCCTTTTTACACCAGCCTCAGGTAGACTCAACAGTTTAGTGCAAACCTATTTTTACATATCTTTGTAAATATGGGTTTGAATCAAAATACATGGGTGAATGCACAGGAACGTCAACTCGCCACTGATGTAATGCCTACATGACAAAAGGTAACGCAAGGCAGGGCAAAGTGCTGCTTTGTGTTAGGCTTTTTCTTTTAACAATGCCACACAAACCGGATTTGTGTAGCACTGTAGATCCCAAAATAGATTTTGCATCAGGGTTGTGCCAGAAAAGTGATGGAACCCCAGCTCAAAATCTGGGCCTCAACTTAAACATTTATTTTTTAAAACTCTGCCACGAAGAATTTGGCAACAAGGAGACATGTGGTAGTGAATCTGTTCTGCTTAATTGGTGGCAAAGTCTGAATTTTAAAACATCTTATGGGGTTAAGGCGCCTGCTAGAGATATCTTTGTGTTTCCAGTAAATCTTAGAGAATAGTATTAATGGTATGATAACTCTGGTGGTTAACACGTTTGATGGAAACATCTGTGTTTTGTCTTGTCCTAGTTTTGAATCAAAGTAGCATGTAGGGATAAAGCGTCTCCTGCAAAGCACATCATGTAACATGCAGATGGCAGATTTTATTTTATGTAGATAGGTAAGTAGGTTACTTCTTTGAACACAGAGATCCTTTTGTTACTTGCAGTTGCGTTGTAATCCTTCTAGTATTGCAGAAAAAGCAAGAAAGGATATTTGACTCCTACACCCCGTAATCCTCACTGTTTTATGTAACACATCCTGTACAATGATTTACAAACGTGTGATTTTGTCAATATAATGTGTACGTTTGCTATAAAGCGCTCTGACAAGCTACATTGGGATGAATAGCTCTGTAAAAGAAAGACAAAATTCTGGTATTTAAAATATATTGCACTGGGACAGAGTAACATATCTGATATTCTTACAGTACATGGATATTTATTATATATGGGGGTCAAAATTGTGCTTTCTTAAGTACCTGTGAAGTGCTAACAAGCTGGGTGCTTTGGTTTCCCTTCCACTTCATTGACATCTAGGTGTTAAGCTACAGGCAGCTCCCACTCTGGATACTGGGACAAAAGGAGGCCAAATGGCCCCTTACCTTCTGCTTTTGTTATGGCCCAGCTGGAGTCTCAAATGTCAAAGCACTCTCCCTGCCTGCACGGTGCGGCTTGGAAGAAAAGCAGACATCGAGCAGGCGCAGCTGAATGTGTCCCGGTGTCTCAAATCACACTGGGACCAGTTCAGCATATTTGAGTGGGGCTCAACTTCTTGGGAGGACGGACGGGGCCCACCCTGTGAAAACGGTAGGTGGACAGAGTTCACCCGTGTGTACCCCCAACTTGCGCCTTAGGGAGAAGACATGAATTTACTTGCCCCCATTGGGTGATTCCAATCCCTATAATCCCTCCCACCTCCTGGAGCATCAACATCGAGCTTAAAAGTGTGCCTCAGTCCCCCTGCAGTCGGGACATTTGCTTGCCGCCGTGCAGCTGCTGGAAGAGAACCATGGACTTGCTTGGCACCGCTGGGGGACTCCAAAGCCCATAAACCCTCCCACGTCAGCCTCAACATCGTGCTTAAAAAGGTGCTTGAAGTGGTGCGTAGGGTTATCAAGACACTCGTGACACAGTGCAACATTAAAGCTTTTAATAACTAGAAGGTACAGGAAACAGGTCTGCTCAGCTCTAAATCACCAACGATCTCCAAGCCCTAGAACCCCCAGCATGTCATTCCCTTAACGTTCTATACAAGCACATAGAACCAGCAACACAACACATCCCCCTCTTTATTGTGAATAAAAACAACAACCTCATCCCCCTCCCCAACATTATAAGGTAGCAAGGATGTACAACTTTACACAATGGGGAAGGAAAGATAGTAAGAAAAAACCCCAAAGAAAAGAAACAAGAGGAAAATAAAAACAACTATGTACACAATATTTCATAAGCACTTACAAATTAATAAAGGAAGGAAGAAATATTTTGTTTATCTACCCCACAATACAATCTTTTAACTAGACAGGTGAAATTGTTCTTCTCTTGCAGCCTTCCACTGACCGTCTAGCCCCACACTTCTGGAGTCCTAGTTCCACTGACCCCTTATGTTATTGTCACTACTTTATACTGTCCTCGCACTAGTAAGAACACCATCCATACTTGCACTATGAATATGCCTCTTTACGCCGCATCCCATTATCACTCATGATGTTACAACGCAGTCGTAACAAAGACCGCGTTGTGACAACGCATACCATTACTCCGCAAGTCGTTACATGGATGTTGGAATAGTAAAATTTACTATTCCAACTCCAGTCTGTGCGGACTCCTCCCCCCCTCTGCAAGTTGTTGTAACGACTTGCGGAGTAATGGTATGCGTTGTAACAACGAGGTCGTTATAACAACCGCGTTGTGACAGCATGCGGGGTCACGGAGGCAGGGTGCAGGTGCTTTACTTTGCACTATTCTCCTCGTTGCCATTCAACCCCGTCACACCAGTGGTCGAAGTGAGCGGTATCAGCAGGGCACGGCGTGCCCCTACATCTTTAATTCAATGCATTCCATTCCCTACTTTTTAATTTTAAATATGCATTCCAGGATGGCAGAAATAGCTACAGCACACACATAAGGCTCTGCGTTTGTGGCTGTTCGGGAATGGACCGGTGGGCAGAGAAAGAAAAGAACTCTGTCTTTTCCTTCTTGCACATAGAAGACAAGGACAGTGTCCACTTCTGCTCTGCCACTGGCAGCTGCCACCCCTTCTCTCCCTCTTATCCCCTCTCTTTATGAATAGCTTCTCCTCACTTACTGAAACCGTGACTTCTAGAAATGGTTCTCACCCCCTCTTGCCCCTTTTGTTCATGTGTTACCCTGTTAAAGGGATCCAAAAAAGAAAAACGCTTTTGCTGGAAATGTCATCTTATTCTGACATTTTTCTATTCCAGAGTGCAGCCTCTGAAATAAAAGGTTCAACATATGAAAAATAAATAAATAAGTAAATAAAGCAAGACAGAGTGATCGCCAAGTGGCCAGATGTATTTTATTCACACCCAGACACATCAGCGTCACTTTACCGAATTTGCCAGTGAAGCGCTACTTTTGGTTTGTTGTCTTTCTTTGACTTGCACAGTTTTCCCTGGGTGGGAAGTGAACCAATCCTGGAGGTAGTGCAATGACTGATTGATGGGTGGATTGGAAAACAAAATGTGCACAGCGGCTCTGCATTCATGAATGTGGTCTTTTTAAACCATACTCCTTATGTTTTGTAAGGGTATAAGAAATGGACATTGAAATTGGTCCCAACCTGTCCCAACTTTTCAAGCAAAAGTACTCACAAATTTTTTAATAATGAGTGTACAAGCGTTAAAGTAACCTGTTGTTCCTGCTTACATTTCACATGTTTACTTAATCTTGCATTCCATGTGAGTGTTTGCTTTTTCCATCATGTTGGTATTTTTTTAGGCAGCATATTGCTTTGTCTAGTGCGTAATTTGAACTGAGTTGCTCATAGCGGGACACAATTGGGTTGTAAAACTGAAGACAGTGATAGTTTCTGTCAGTGGGGCAGTACGGTGTTCAGTGGCAAAGAAGATGTGGCACTATGGTCATAGCTGCCAAATTTGGAACTGGGGAGTCACGTTCAGCCTTCATGACCAGTCTACCAGACCACTCACCTGTGGGAGCACATTCCCATGCAAGACCTTAGTAGACCCCGCTAGACCTTAGAAGCGTTGGTGTCTTAGCACAAGCAGGTGGACCCTGGCGGTGGCAAGTGTGGGTTAACCTTTAAGGCCTGTCCACCAAAATCCATGCTGAAGTTCACCTCCAGTCTTGCGGGCAGGCTTATGAAGCAGCACACCCTAAAGCAATAGTGACTCTGCCAGTTAGGTCACAGGACTCCTGAGAACGGGGAGCTCTAGGGTGGTGCGACTGGTGTTACTGCATTGGGCGCTAACTTTGGGTGGGGGCGTCGTGTTTGCAAGTATATTATAGTTTTAAAAACACATGCTGCCTCCTTTCTGGCCTCCAGCAATTTTTGACAACAACAAAAATGTAATGATAACTCCCGTGATCAATATTCTTCCTAGAGAGACATCTGAATTTTGTCTAGTGGAAGTTTTGACTCATGGAAAGGTTCCGCATAGGGTTAATGTGCCTGGTGCAAAGAACAGGTACCATGCAGATCACAAAATGCACCTAATGTAAATAGGTCAGTGGGTTACTTCTTTTGTCAGAGACATCCTTTTGTTACTTGCAGTTAAATTCTAAAATAGAACAGTGAGCGATTAATTGCCATCTAAGAGCTGTTTGCAAAATGCAAGGTATAAATGAGAGTGTTATGGCTTTCCCCAGTCTTTGATCATCCTAATGTTGTAAAAAGTGTTCATTTGGATAAAAAGCAGCTCTGATTATTAAAGAGAAACCCAACCATGGTATTACGTTTTAAATTCTGAGTGTGTGTTTCTCCAGACAATCACTAATAAACTATACTGACTACTAGTATGGTTGTCAAGTGACTCCTACACCCTGTAGTCAATTTAATTCAATTCAGCTTTATTCGGTTAGAAAAACAATACAACCATAAAAGCATCCCAAAATAAGATATTCTCCTCAAAATTCATCAAATAGTTGGTACAATAAGACACATAAAAACTTTAAAATTATTCTATAGGTGAATCAGCAAGTTACAAAAGTTAGTCAGTGCCAGAAAAGATAAATACATGAAATAATGTGCACATGAGGCACTAAATAATAGTATTAACCTCTTCGGTGCTCGTGACGAGACCGTCTCGTCATGCATCATGGTGGAGCTGTGCTCATGACGAGCTGGTCTCGTCATAATGGCAGCGCGCCGCCCTGGCACGATTAATTCCCCACCTGTGCGGGCGAATTAATCAGTGGGTGGGGTCGTGACGAGACCTGCTCATCATGAGCACAGCTCCACCGTGGCTCATGACAAGCTTGTCTCGTCATGAGCCCCGCAGCGGCGTGCTCACCCCACGCCCCCCCGCACCGTGGGGGAATTACCCCCGCAGGGAAGGGGTTAACAAGATATACAGGAAGAGAATGACATTACTAAAGGTCACCAATCAATGTAAATCCTTGTAGGCCTTTGTCTTATGTAACATTTCCTATACAGTGATTTACACACATATAATTGATTGTCTCTATGTAATGTGTGTGATGTAAAGTGCTCTGACACCCTACATTGGGATGAGTTGTGCTGTAAATCAAATTAAATACATCTGCAAGAGAGTGTGTTTATAGAGACTTGAGGGGCACTGTTAAAGGTTGGTAGTGAGGAAATCCATGGCAAAGGTGGTCATTGGGGAGACACCAACAAACATTTTTGCACAACGCACCTGTGGCCCTGCTCTTGAGGCCAGTCCTCCTCACCCATTGGTACCACCACTGGCCTTGATTCAGCAGTAGCAGTGTAACTCACCTGGGATCGGTAATGCAGGATTTACACGCACACCAAACTAAGTTCGGAAACTTCACAGTCCCTCTGCTCTGCTTCATTCACAAGCACATTTAACATGACATGACAACACAAATGCAGCACTGAGAAAAGTGACCAGTCAACCTTTGCAAAGGGCCATCTACTTTGCAGCAACACAAGTCACATTTTCGAGTAACTTTTAATCCATTTGAGCTATAAACAACGTATTAGTTAAATTTGTCAGATTATGCAGCAGATGTTGTATTATGTGCAAATATGGCAGGGCCATAATTATATAGAAAACATTTGCAAACTAGGATATTTTGCCATTCATGTTTGAACTGCTGTTGTGGGTAAAGGGAAGTGCTGATGCCAGAAACTGTATGGCTCGGAGACAAATGGCTTGTGCTTCCACTTTTACGGGTATTTGGGACATTCTGTGATTGGAAACAGTTCCCACTTTGTGACTGTATTCTAACGTGTGTAACTCATATTAAACCTTAAATAATCATGTGTATCCATTGGTTCAATTAAATAACATAATAAGCTGTGACTGTCAGTGAAATGCCAAACAAATACTAAAAATTGGGATGTTTTGCACATTCTGGCCACACTTCTGACTCCTCCAACTTATCCAATTCTGGGCTTATCCCGCCCTCTGATTCTCCACCCACAGTTCCCCTACTTTGTTTTCCCCACTTCAACCACTGCGTCACACCCATTGCAGCTTGAACTCTGCTATTTTTAAAAATATACTCCAACCAATCTGTATTGTTATTTCCTAGTCTCTTCTCACCTACACTCTCCACTGCAACATTCTTCTCCTTTGACCTTACAGCCACCCTCTTGAGATTCCTTACCTTACCCCTTCTCAGACGAACTGCATTCATCAAAACCTCCACCACTTCCTCCGGTTCAAAGAATTTACTCTCACCCTTTCTTACTTTGGCAGGTTTCTTCACCTCTGCACCCGGTCGCCCCCTTTCATTTATGGGTTTAACACCATGAATACTGTCATAATAAGACTTTTTTCTTAAATGCATTTCATCCAGTTTTCCCCTAACAGAATTGAGGGGCCACGGTTCCATCTTACTCTCCCGTAACCATTCAGGATTATACTTGCATCTGGTACTTCTACCTCTCATTATGCTAAATGGTGATTCTCCTGTGTATCATGAAGGGTAACCCTATACGCCCACATGGCCTTTTTCACTTACACATGCCAATCCCTTTTGCACTTAACCGCTCCTTGAATGACACCCATAACAACACTGTTCAACCTTTCCACAGTACCATTCCCACTTAGATTATAAACTGAAGTTGTCCTGTGTTTCACTCCAATCCGTTCAAAATAACTTTTAGCCACATCAGATGTAAATTGCACATTGTTGTCACTCCGTAGTACTGCTGGAATACCCTCAGAGACAAAAACACTATAAAAAAATCCAAAACTGAAATTGTATCTACTTTTTCTACAAACTCCACTACTGGCCATTCTGCAAAAAGGTCCATCAATACAATAACATATTCCTGTAATTATCCTCCCGGGCCCAAAAGGTCAATAGCCACACATTCCCATGGATGCCATGGAACTAAACCCTCACTCATGGGTGGACTCAATTTATGCAGAGTTTTATCAGCAGAGGAGCATACCTTACAAGATCTTACAAATCCTTCCACAATTTTGTCCACACCTGGCCACCAGAACATTTCCTTAACCACAACTTTGGTCCAGACTATTCCAAAATGCCCTTCGTGGCATAACTCCAAAATTACATCACGTAGGCCACTGGGAGAAACAATGTGTTCACCTCTATCCACCAAATCCTTATCCACTGACAGATCCATCCTTACTTCCCAAATGGTCTTAACTCCTCAGACACTAGTTCCCTTTTAGGCCAACCTATATAAATATTTCAACACGTCCTGCAAAACACTGTCCTTGTACTGTTCATCCACCCACTGCCCCTTTTTTATGGTCCGAGATTCCGAGTCATGTACCAACGCTACTCTATAATCTTTCCACGGGTCATCCACACATTCGACTAATCGAGCAGGCAACCTTGATAAACAGTCTGCAATTGCATTCTCTCATCCAGGCATATACTCCATTTTATACACAAAGTCCTTCATGCGCATAGACAATCTAGCTATCCTTGCTGAGGCAGACACTCTCCCCTTCGTAGTCGAACGTTTTACCAATGGTTTATGGTCACACGTGATCGTGACCGACTTGCCCAACACATATGCCCAAGCGCAGGCAAATGCCACTTTTCAATGATGGGATACTTTTCCTCTGCCGGTAACAGGGATCTGGAAGCATACAAAATGATCCTTTCTAGCCCACTTACTTCTCTCCGTGATAGCACCGCTCCCAAGCCCTTGTTACTTGCATCCATGGTTATCCAGGAATTCAACCTGGGGTCAGAACTGCCTAATGCAGGTACCTTCTCCGATTCTACATTGATCCTTCTGAATGTATTATCACACTATGGAAACCATTCAAACTTTACATTCTTTCGTAGCTGTTGACGAATATTGTACAGTTTCTCTGCAAAATTGGCAATGAGCGTTGCACAATATTCCGCCACCCTTAGAAATTATCTCAGAAACTTCTGAGGCGGAAAGCCGTGAGCTTTAATTTTTAACGCACCAGTCCTGTTGCACTTTTTGCACACATTTTTAAATTTATTGTACTGTTCAGAAATTTTAGCCTGGTTGTTTGTTAACCCTCACTCACCGTTACTCAGCCGATCAAGGTGCTGGGTGCTGAGCAGAGATTGTGATCCCGGAGTCTGTCAGTAGAGCGAGCAGCCATCTTTGGGGAATTGAAGGGTAGCGGGCTAGTTTCTACAAGAGCGAACACAGTCCTGTTGCACTTTTTGCATACATTTTTAAATTTATTTTACTGTTCATAAATTGTAGCCTGGTTGTTTCTTAACCCTCACTCACCAATACTCAGCAGATCGAGGTGCCGGTGGTGAGCAGAGATTGTGATCCTGGAGGCTGCCGGTAGAGTGAGCAGCCATCTTTGGGGAACTGAAGGGTAGCGGGCTAGTTTCTACAAGAGCGGACAACATAAATGCTGGCGACAACGCGTACGTGCAGCGACGCACGCAGCGGGCGTGCCGGCAGCGAGTTGAAGGAGCTCCTAAGGCAAGCCGGTCTGTGCCCGTCCGTGCCCAACAGAGGCCAGAGATTCCACCCAAATTGAGGTAAATACCTCTCATTTAACCCGCATATCATACTTGGCTAAATCTTTGCTGACAATTAGAACTAGCGAACAAGCCAACCACAGAGCCCATTTATACTGCCCTCGGAAATTTCCAAGTATGCTGGAGGGCCCAGTAGCGTGTAGATACTGTCTATTTCAAAGTGACCTGACAGTAGTTGGCTCATTGAATGTAAAGAGAGTAGGAATCAAGACGCAATCGGGTTAAATAGCATACTATGTAATTTAAGATCATTAGCAAGAAACGCTTTTGAAATTTGGGATCTGATCACCTCCCACTCCCCTGTAAATATGTTTCCTCACAGAAACTTGGCAAAATTCTACTAACCAACCATTAATAAAGTTGGCTATTCCAGAGAACTATAAATTCTTACATTTGGATAGGGAAGGGAAATCAGGAGGCGGCATAGCTATAGCCTCCAAAAATCATCTCTCTGTGAATTGATCTCCACCTTAAGTAACGAAAGTATTGAACTGGGAATTTTTAAGATTGTTCTGTCACCTACAGATAGTTGGAACGGAGCACTAATATATCGTCCTTCAGGAACTAGAGCCAACTTCACGGACCAACTGATAGAACAAATAGCCATGCATGTGCTTGCCTCAAATAAATTACTTCTGTTGGGGGATTTTAATTTTCATGGTGAGAATCATATGAATCCTGAGGTCAACAAACTTCTCTCTACTCTTGACCTGATTGAACTTACCCAAAGAGTTAATGGCCCAACACATCTGGCCGGCCATTCTTCAGATTTATTCTTTTCTAATATTGATCACTTGACCTGTAACATCCCAGACCCCCTCACTTGGACAGATCACTCCATGATTAGGTTCTCCATCCAACAGCTGTGCCCGAAGAGTCTAGACTTAAGCGCAGGTCGAAAACAAGTGGTGCCCAGACCATGGCGAAATCTTTCGGTAGAAGCCTTCAACAAGGTTTTCTACCTAGAATTATCAAAGAAGGATACGGAAGCTCCCACGACGTTGGAAGAATTCAATGCTGCCTTTGTGACAGCTTTGGATTCTGTGATTCCTAAAAAGAACTCTGGATCTCCTCAACGTCGGCCATACGCCCCCTGGTATACCATGGAGCTAAAGATTGAAAAATCTGTAAGAGAATGGAGAGACTTTGGCGAGTTAGTAAAGATCCTCAAAACAGACTAGGGTTTAAACAGTCCCTGTCTAGTTATCATCTGAATTTAAAATCAGCCAGACGTTTGTGTATCATAAACCAAATTGAACACACCTGTAATTCCCGAAATGCCCTCTTTAATATATTAAGAGATTATGTATCTCCACAAGTCTGCAGACAATCTCCAATGGAAACTCAAGATTTTTGCATTCGTTAGCAATTTATTTTCAAGAAAAGATAATTAATTTTATGCTAACTTTCCATCTACCGCCTTTCAAGACCTCGAAGTCTCTACTAGACCTGAGGGCCTAGACAAAATGGCAGGTAGCACCTTAGACTGTTTCGAACTAACCACGCTTGAGGAGGTTTCCAATGCACTCTCCTCCGCCAAATCCGGCTCACCTCAAGATCTTTGCCCTCCAAAGACAATGGCTCTTTTAGCCACCAGTTGCGCCCCAGCAATTCGAAATATTTTTAATTACTCAATACAATCAGGTACCATTCCAATAACATGGAAGGAAGCGTTTGTATGCCCAATACTGAAAAAAACGACGGCCGATCCTCGAGAACTCAGCAACTATTGCCCTGTTTCTCTACTACCCTTATTGGGCAAGGTGCTGGAAAGTATAATTAATTGGCAGCTAAGTCTATACCTGGAGTCCAATGAAATCTTGGATCCCTCACAATCCGGCTTCCGACCGGGTTTCAGTATCGAGACCGCCATTCTGGCTGTAACTGATTCCCTCAGACAGACAATGGACGCAGGAGGATCAGTAGTACTGATCCTCCTAGATCTCTCGTTTGATACCATCTGGCACGCAATGCTCGCAGGAAGGCTAGTCTCCTGTGGCATCCAAGGGACAGCCTTGAAATGGCTGTAGAACTTTATGTCAGACAGAACGCAAACTATTATGCTAGGGCCATACCTGTCAAAACAATTCACCTGGATAGGGGTGTACCTCAGGGCTCCTGCCTAACCCTGACTTTATTTAACGTCTTCGACGCTGATGACGGCTCCCGGCCGTCATGAGTCACGGTGGGCGTGTGCTGATGACGGCCGGGAGCCGTCATGACCACGCCCGTGATTGGAATGCTCAGCACTGCGGCGGAATTCGCGCCACAGTGATGAGGTTAACATATATATGGCTCCTCTGGCAAAAATCGTAGAACAGCTAGGCTTTGAGATAATTTCATATGCTGATGATACTCAGCTTATGTTTACTATCTGCCCTAATCTAGAAGCAGAGAAATTGCGGTTCTCGTCGGAATGCTTGCAATTCCTAGCTGTATGACAGAGAAATTGCGGTTCTCGTCGGAATGCTTGCAATTCCTAGCTGTATGACAGAGAACTGCCTCCAGTTGAACCCTGGAAAAACCGAGGTAATGTTAATGGGGAAAGCCTCAGCTATCTGGTCGGATGAATGGTGGCCCTCACAACTGGGAGTAGCCCCCGTTCCTAAACAATGTGTCAAAATTCTAGGCCTAAAATTGGACCAGACATTAACCATGAAAGACCATATTGCTGCCATATTACTGCCACTACTAGCTCCTGCTATTATAGTTTATGTCTACTCTGCAAAATTCTTCCGTACATGCCCACTAATCATCACAGAACTTTAGTTCAAGCCATGGTTGCCAACCGATTAGACTATGGTAACGCCCTGTTGGCTGAAGTGGGAGAGACCCTGCTACTAAACTACAAGTGATCCAGAACACGGCGTCCAGAATGATACTGAACCGCCCAGCAGGTTCCCCCTCTGCCCCCTTGCTGAGAGAGCTCCATTGGTTACCCGTAAGAAAGAGATCATATTTTAAAATCTGTTGTCTCACTTACAATGCGTTGAAAGGTAGAGGCCCCCACTATTTGCAAAGGAAACTCAAGTCAAGTTAAATATTCAGTACATGATATAACATTTTCAACAGTTTTGCTAAAAAGAAAGGTTTTCATTCTAATACAAAGTTAAAATAGGTTTTAAAAATTTGTATAGATTGTAGCAGACAAACTCGTTTGGAGGAGCCTTACATAGGATGATCAATTCCTGTACAGAGTTAATTCTACATTTTGTGTAAATTGGTTGTAAAAACCTTTTTCTTGCCTTTACCACTGTCAAATTTGGGCAAGTGAACAACAAATGTTCCAAGTCCTGCTCCCCACCATCACACAGATTACAGATAATACTTGATTTGTCTTTTGGTAGCCACCTATATGTAACTGTTTTTACAGGAAGTATCCCAAATCGGAGCAGCACAATCGATCTCCTGACCCCATGCTTTAAATTAAAATTAATATACTGTTGTGTTTTCTTAAAGACTATAGATTCTGAATCTTTTTTATATAAAAACAATTTAGTGCAGTGCTGAGAGTCAAGATCAAAACTGAGTCTTGGAGTAACATTTTTAAAAAGAGCTTCAGCTGAGCAGGTGTCCATGATTTAACAAATTAATATTAACATTAGATAACTTAAAAGCAGTTAAAACATTCCTTGAGAATACATGTTTTAAAGATTCTTTTTCAAATGTTTCTATTGTAAGTAGAGATCGAAGCGTTCCTTCTTCCGCATGGAGGAGGTTGTATGCCTATCTAATGATATTGGCAATTCCTCTAGCATAGGAGCTGGTTAATGAGAACTCGAGGCGGAGAGCTTGCACCGGTATAGCCTAAGGCAACTTTGTTAGCTTTCGTAAGATCTTCCCTTCTTTTAGGTATAGAAAGTTCCATTGGCTTATTGGGATGTATTCAAGAGGAAACTCATAAAACATGTACCGTACAGAAATCTTAAATCCAACACACTAGGTCTTCTACAGGTACCCCGTATACGCCTGAGTCGTACTCGGGGTAAAGCTTTTTCGTATCTGGCACCAATATACTGGAACAAACTTCCACTGGCCCTACGTAAAATCTCCATATACAGCACCTTCAGGAAACAATTAAAAGCTTTCCTGTTTTAACTCCGTTCTGGTTTCTAGTTTCTCAGGTTAAACTTCTAGGCGAGCGCTGAGATGCCCCCGGGTGAGTTGTGCGCTATAGAAATCAACTTACCATAACATAACATTGCTGGTTGGTGCTGAGAGCCCCACAATATCCTTCACTAGCGAGGGTTTTGGTCTGACACTATCCTTACTGATCACATGACCCAAATAAGTTACAATCCTTTGTGCAATTGTGCACTTGTTGATATCTACTGTCAACCCCACATCCTGTAGCACACTCAAAACTTTCTTCACCCTTTCATCATGTGTTTCTCTATCCACAGCATGCACCAAAATGTTTTCCCGAAAGAACAATACTCCCCCTCCTTCCCATACAGTTTATGCATCCGTTGCTGGAAAACAACAGCTGCAGATGCTAGTCCAAAAGGTATACGTTTAAACTTGTAACATCCAAATGGGGTGATGAAGGCTGTAAGCTTCCTTTATTCCGGTGTAAGTTGATGTAACCATCTCAGTTATCTTGGGAAGGGGAACTGAACAATGCAAATACTATTGTTTAATTGGCGCAAGTCCACACACAAACAAATATTTCCATTGCTCTTGCATGCTATGACCACTGGCAAAATCCATTCCGAACTATCTATTTGCTAGATAACATCCAGGTCAACCAGTTTGTCAAGTTCCTTAGACACCTCCTCTCGTATCATAATCGGTAACATCCTCACTTTGTGTATTTTAGGGGTTACAGTATGATCTCATGCTCAAACCCTTTGGAAATCTTTCCCCCATAAGTTTACTTAATCTGCTCCCATCATTTACCACCAACACTTTTTGTTCACCGTTGGGATCAAGAACAATGTGTAGATTTCCCTGGTCCACGAATCTCAGCAGTGACGGTCCTTATTTGGCTACATATAGTTTACTACTCATCTGCCTGTCTTTAAACAAAAAGACCAAGGGCCCGATGTAGGTAACACATTTTTACCGATTCTAAAATACCGATTTTTACCGAATCGGTATTTTAGAAAAGGGAAATGATATGTAGGTAAAAAATACCGAATCGGTAAAATTCGGAAACCCCGAGCCGTTATTTACCAATTCGGTATTTACCGATTCCGCAAATACCGAATCGGAAAAACACATTCAAACCTATGGGCCCGGATGCCCATAGGAATGAATTGAAGTTACCAATTCGGTATTTACTGAATCGGTAAATACCGAGTCGGGGATACAAAATATCAGGCAGTTGATGTATCAACCAATCAGGTGCCTCCACCACGCCCCTCAGCCAACCAACAGAGCAATCTACCAATCCTGTGCATCCACCCCACCCCACAACCAGGAAGTGGCCACCCCCATGCAGGTGCAGTGTACCTGATCTCACAGGAGAGCAGTTACACAGAGACAGGCTGGCGTGAAGCTGAGCTCTACAGGACAAACAAATGGATCCCCAAGACTCCCAGAGGGAAGGTGGAGATAGGAAGAGGAGGATGAAGTTCAGCACAGGTGAAATTCAGGTGCTGGTGGAGGAGGTTGTCAAGCACTTCCCCAAAAACTTTGGAAAGCAGTCTCTGCAGGTACCAGAGGCTGTGAAGAGGAACACCTGGCTGGGGATCCAAACCAAAGTTAATGCAATAGGAGTGACAACCAGGGAGGTGGACGATCTCAAGAAGAGATGGTATGATCTAAGGATCATAACCAAGAAGAAATTGGCAGCAAGGAGTAAAGAGGCCAATGCTACAGGTGGAGGGAAGAACAGGGCACCTGCTCTCACGGATCTGGAAGAGCTGGTGGAGTCCACACTGGAGCCAGAGTGCGTTGTGGGGATTGGTGATGCAGACAGCTCAGCCCGAGCTGCATCAAAGAAAGGTAAGGGACATGTCCATCATTCCTCACCCCTTGCCTGTGTCCCTCCCCCAATGTGGCTGTGTGTTGAGGAAATCCAGTACAGACTTCAGTATTCCCCTGCAATGCATTATGGGAGTGGTAGGCATAAGAATACCCATCAGAGCAGTAAACATGAAATAATGTCAGGTATGCCACACAATACAAATAGAGACAGGAGCAGGAAATAGTGATATTACAATGTGATTTAATAGTGATTTACACGGTGAAAGCACCACTAAGACACTGTCCATATCTGTCCACGGGAGAGACATCACGCAAGTCAATGCAGGAGAGGGAGAAGACACATCCCCAAAGGGATAGGAGTGAGCAAGAAGGCAGGGATGCAGGGCCCAGCACTGCAACACCTACAGCACCCTGCACACAAGCAGCTGCCACACCAGAGGCAGACACCATGCTACTTGAAGCATCTCCTGTGCTCCTAGACTCTCCACAAAATGAGTCACAACTACTTGACACACCAGCAGACACAGAGGTGTCAACCATCTGCAGGCCCAGGAGGCATGACGTGCCCCCGCTAAGGATCCTACAAACATCCTCCGATGAGGAAAGGGAGGGAGAGGAGTCAATTGAGGCAATTGCAGGAAATGCACCAGGTCTTACATCCACTCCTGTCAGTCGATCCGGTGGCACAAGACGTTGTAGGGTCCGGGATGCAAGCGTGAGTGGCCGTGATGAGGGTGTATTCCATGGCCTTGAGACCACAATGGTCAAGGTGCAGCGCCTGCAAGCAAAAGGTATTAGTGCAGTGCACAGACAAATGCGCCATGTGAACACAAATCTTTGATAACATGAACAAGGGAATAACAGCAATGGCGGACAGCATGAGGGACATGGCTGAAGGAGTCAGGGACATGACACAGTGTGTGATGTCACTCTGTGAGGAACTACGCGAGGACCGCGTCCAAAGGCGCAGGGCGAGGCATTGCATGCAACAGCAGACAAGGGGCATGCACCGTCTTGCAACTACCACTTCACTGCTGTGTCGCCGTTCAGTTGCGATGCAGGAAGGGCTGGTGCACTGCTGTACTGATCTCACGAGGGGGATGGGGAGAGTCACAACAGCAATGGAGGTGCTGCTGACAAATCAGGCAGCCACCACAGGAGCAGAAGGTCTAGCGGAGACAGATATTTCCAGTAGCAGGAGCAGCACCCCTATCCCAGAAATACGGAGGAGCATCAGACGCCAGACTACCGGCGCTGCTACAGCAGACTTGGAATAAGCCAACCTCACGCATCACGCAGTGCTGGTCATGGGCGCAAGCAGTGAGTCAGCCAAATTCAGTTGGACATGTGAGGGTGAGGTAACCCCCGTCCACCCAGTAGTGCTAGGCACACTAGTATGTTACAATTGTGTCTTCAGACATTTAACGTATTGCCAAATAAACTACGTGCATTGCAGTACAACACGTGCTTTGTCTCTATACTTACTCAAAAGTAGTTGTGTGTGATCTCTGCCCGTCTCTGTCTTCCGTCTGTGGGTGTAGGTACTCCTACTGTGTTCGCTGCTGGTAGTGCCTGCTCATCGTCATGGTCTTCATAGTCCTCCAATTCCACCTCTGTGCCCTTCTTAGTTGCGAGGTTGTGCAACATTGCACAGGTTGCAATGATCTTACAGCATGTTACTGGTGAGTACTGCCGTGCCCCACCACTTTTGTGGAGGCAGCGGTACCGGCTCTTCAGGAGCCCAAAGGTGCGCTCCACGATGTTCCGGGTGGATTTATGTGCCACATTGTATCGTCTCTGGCTTGGGGTTGTGGGGTTGAGGTAGGGTGTCAGGACAAAGGAACGGAGTACATATGCACTATCCCCTAATGTGAGAGAGAAAAATACATTACTCACAGGCACACATTGACATACGTCTGCATCATCTATCAAGGGAGTGTCACACAGTAATATACCTAGCAGGTATCCTTCCCCAAATTCACCCGCTGTCAGGCGGGTGTAGATCCCACTGTTTTGGAATATATATGAGTCGTGGGTGCTTCCTGGGTAACTGGCCACTATATCTGTGATCATGTACTTGGCATCACAGATTACTTGTACATTAATTGTGTGTGATGACTTCCTGTTCCTGTATATGTGCTCAGTGGCAGCTGGGGGGCATATTGGGATGTGGGTCCCATCAATGCAGCCAATCACGTGTGGGAAATTTGCCATGAGGTAAAAGTCAGTCTTGGTCCTGAGCAAGTCCGCATCAGTGTCTAGGAAGTGGATGTAATGCTCCATTCTTTGCATCATGGCATCCAGGAACTTTCTGAAGAAACACGACAGGCAGCTCTGGGACACCCCACCTACCACAGCAACCACACTCTGGTAACTCCCAGATGCAAGCAGGTGTATGCTAGAGAGCACCTGCACATGGGGTGGGATGGTGTGGGCCCTTGGTTTTGGGTGGTCCAGGAGTGGGTGCAGATCCCTGATCAGGTCCATGATGCTTTGGGGGTGCAGTCTGTATCTTTGCAGTATCTCTGGCTCTGTCAATTGGAAGAGTGTAATCCTCTGCTTGTAGACCTGCTCCTCCCTTCTCCATTCCCTCTCACCTGCTGCCTGTAGCCTTAGCCGTCTTGCTATGACGTAGAAAGCCGCCATTCTGGTTCCAGTGTTGCATTTTGGGGCCCTTTTTTATAGGCTGCACCTGATTACCACCTGCCTTCCATCCATGTTAAATACTGATTCATAAATACCGAATTTTCGTGAAATTTGGAAATTTATGGGTCACCTACATCTCAATGGTGTTGTTTTTTCCATTTCTTATTTTCCGATTCGGTAACATTACCGATTCGGAAAATTTACCGACTCGGTATATTTTCCGAATCGGTAACTTTTCCGATTCGGTAATATTACCGAATCGGAAATATTTCCGAGCCGGTAATCTACCGAATCGGTATTTTTACCGAATCTGTAAATTTTGGGCGACCTACATCTCAATGTCCAAATACCGGTCGGTAACGGGCGAAATTACCGATTTTCGGCCGTTACCGACCGGTATTAGGCTACCTAAATCTGGCCCCAACTGTCTAAATTCTTTTTTTTGTGTTCAAAATATTTTATTAGATTTTTTGCAGACAAAGACATAACAAAAAATGATACTATACTATGTTTCATTGCTTGTACAATCGCAATAAACAAAACCCTAAGTATGCTGTACTTGGGTACAGGTGTCAAAAACACTTTATTCGATTAGTTAAAATCATAAAAGTACATATACAAATCACACATCATAAAATACTTTTAGGGTGATAGAAAATATTAAAAATTCCTGATGTAATACAATTCATAGCACTTAAACATACAGATAAAAAACAAATAAATTCATGATTCAGTCATAGCTGGGCATCTTAATTTGTTCAGCCTAACAGCTGCTACAAGATAACTTGCGATATTAAAGATGTTCCAGGGGTTATCCAGTAATTGTAAATATAGTAGAGCAGGTTTAGCCAGTAGAAACCCCTTCCCTCTTAATAGCGGGGTTATAAATGTATTTCTGATATTAGAATAAAAACCGCAAAAAATATAAAGTGCATGGTATCTTGAATTGAGCTGCTGTTGCAATTACAAAATGCTGCCTCCTCAGGCTTACTCCACCCTTGAAAAGTTCCCAATAAAAGATGAATCTGATTGAAACGGAAACTAGTTAGTAACCTGCGATGATATGGCCTTGTTACTAACTTTAGGTAGGGCTCAATAGATGGTGATGTAACTAATAGGAAATGAGCCCTAACATGAGGATTTTTCAGTTCCTCACCCTCCCGTTCCGGGGACCTAAAAATCAAGAATTGCTCTTTAGCCCAGTTAATATCCCCTTTAACGATACCCTCCGGTGTTTCAAAAATTTCTGGCCGCCCAAGTTTTACAAACATTGACTTGATATAAGAGAGCCACTGAATTTCCTTCCCCCTTTCTAGAGCGACACAGTCTTTTAAAATCTGGCGATTTAACGTTAGTTCTGGGTTAAGCCAGGTTTTTAGCCAGCAAATAAGGGGAGCCATGCTAATCAGGTCACAAACATACCCCATCCCCAGCTCCTGATGGGTCGCAAATGTTGATGTAGATTGAGGAATAGATAAAAGAGAGCGAAAAAAATTATTTTCCACCCTCTGAACCTCTTCCACCTGCTTATACGCTCATATTGCTGCACCATACAGGGCTATTGCCAAGTATTTTGCTTTATAAATAGAGAGGATCGCCTCACAAGGCCTTCCCCCTAATTGTTGTGCAAAACTTAATAGTGCTGATGTCGATCTTCCTAGGGCAGCCTTTTTTGCTAAATGCTGGGGGCCCAGGAGTATCTGTCATCAAAAAGAACCCCCAGGTAAGTGAAGACCCTCACCCTTGTAACCTCGGCCCCCTTACAATAAAAAGTCCTAACTTTATTCTTACATAATCCCATGGACATTGTATGAGATTTAGCAATGTTCACTACCAGGTCCAGAGAGGTCATGAACTCCCCAAAGGAGTTCAGTAGTCTCTGTAGACCTATCGGGGTGCGAGCCAATAGGACGGCATCGTCCGCGTATAGGAGAACCGGGATGGTACTGTTCCCTATACGCGGGATGTCCAAAGTAGCAATATCCAGGGATTTATCTAGGGCGTTAATATACAAGGTAAAAAGTAGAGGGGCCTAACGGACGCTAGTAGATCCCGGTGGAGATCTGCTAAGAAAAAACCAAGCAGGGGTCAATCCCTAAGTCTAGTAAAAGGGCCCACAGCTTTGATCTGTTTACCAAATCAAACGCTGTGGATAAGTCCATGAAGCCTAAATAAATCGACCCTCTTGGAAGCTACAGTGTATTTGTTCGTTAGTAAATACAGATTAAGGCACTGGTCAACAGTACTTCTGCCGGATCTAAATCCATATTGGAGATCGGACAGAATTCTATTATCTGTTACCCACTCTGACACCTTGGACAAAATAACTTTTCCCACAATTTTGACAGAGAAATCTATTAAAGAAATGGGCCTGTAACATCTAGGGTCCCCTCTCTGCCCTTTTTTAAATACAGGTATAATGATAGAATGGGACCAAGAGGTAGGAAACCCATAAGAAACAGAAGAATTGAAAACATTCATTAAAAGTTTGGCCCACAATTTGAGGTTACTCTTGTAGAGGTCGGAGGGAACGCCGTCCGGACCTGGAGCCTTAATACCTGCAGAGTCGTTTATTGCTTGATCCACATCCTCCACATTAAACACTAGTCTGGGCAATGGGGAACTACTGGTGGGAGCTACAAATGAATCGAATACCTCATTGCTCGTATAAATACCTTCAAAGTGTGTCAACCACTCCTCTTCTGGGATATTAATTTCCAATGCACCATTCTCCTCCCCTGAGAGCAGTGGGCTATTAACGATAGACCAAAACTTCGAACTATCCTTTAAAACTTCTATAGACATCAAACTCTCCCACGCCTCTGATTTAATTTCATTTTTACGATTCTGTATGTTTAGTTTGTATTCTTTTCTGAGGCTGGCTATAAGGGCTTTATCCCTGGGTTTAACTTTCAATGATTTTATTAGGTTTTGATGAGCCCTAGAGCATTTAGAATCAAACCATATTTTTCCTAGTTTATGTTTAGGCTTTGTGGTGATGGTTAGTTCTTAAGCAACCTGTTTACAAATTGATTCAAAGGCTATAATTGTTTCCCCCTCCAAAGTAGAGCAATCAACACATTTTATGATATCTCCTTTAACCTTTAAACTCAGGCTATCGAGAAAATGCTCAGGAACTATTTTAGCCCATTGTAACCTCCTCCCTTGGTCTTGGGATCTCACATTACTAGGACCCTTACTGTTAGCCGTGGCATCTATAAGGCAAAAGCCTTTGTCCAGTACTAGGATCACCGGATTGTGATCACTAAATGGAGATCTTATGGCATTATAAAAGAATACATGGCCTAATAGAGCAGGGGATAAAAATATATAGTCAATAATCGTCTCGCTTTCTCTAGCTTTAAACATGACGACCCTCGCATTGGTATCAAAAAAGCTTGGCTCATAGAGTTCAGTATATGACAAGAGTTCTACGAGAGCCGCCCCCTTATGTGTATGTTCAAAGTGGGGTGGCAACGCGAGGGTGGGACCATGACTATCCTTAATTCGACAGTTAAAATTACATAAATGAATATTAAAATCACCCATCAAAATAGTACAGACAAAAGTGGTTTGCTGCGCTTTAAAATGATACTTTGTTGGTATATATAATGAAAAATGTGAACATCAAAAATATTTTCATAACAACATCGATATACCAAAAGTTTACAGTTGTCATATAAGCAGTAAAATGATAAAAGTTGAAAAACCGAACAAATGAGGCTACTCCTCAAAACAATAATTATACAACAATGTTAATAAAAGAAAAATTGTGTTATTAAATGTTTTATAGATAAGTATTTATACAATCATCAATTGGTTTCCCTAACTGTTTAAATGACAATGTATTTTTTAATGGTCCCTTATAAGATAATTGATCACCTGATCTAATAAAAGTGACAGAAGACCACCACGCTTGGATTGATATTGCTTCAGCTGATTTCCAATTGGAAGTAATGGATTTATTAGTAATAGAAAAAAGAAGATTAAAAAGTTTAGAATGGGACTCAAATAAGGTGGATCATAAGACGTGAGATTACCCAATAAGCATGTTGTAAGTGAAGGCCTCAGAGATAGGAAGTATTTTAACAATGATATCCCAAGCATTCTTCCAAAATGTAGATATTGCATTGCATTCAAAAAGCATGTGCTTTAAAGTACCATCATAACATTTGCAGTTCCAACAAAGTGAGGAGTCTATAAGTTTAGCTTTAAATAATTTATAAGGAGTCCATAGACAGTTGAATAAAATAAAAGTGTTTGTTTGAGATAGTGATACAGGAAACCATTCTGAAATATTAATAGTCCATAATTGTCTCCATTCATTTAATGAAAAATTCAGGGAGAGTTGTGTATTCCAAAAAGTGAATAATAAGGTAAGGTTTGTAGCACTTGTGCAATTAAGCTGTTAATAAATATACAATGTACCGAATCTGGGGTTTTATTTTGGGGTAGCACATTTGGGACGGTGTTAAGCAGTACATTACAGAGAATTTCATATTTAAGAGAGGTGGTATTGGGTAACTTGAATCTGATCTGTAGTTCAGAGAAAGATAATAAAGCATCATCTTCATAAATATCCTGCAGGAAGGAAATGCCAGCCGACATTCAAAGGTTCCAAAATGTGATTGTACGGGTAAAATTAAATGTAGGATTGTGCCAAAGAGAAATCATAGTAGAAGCTAAAATACGTGATGAAAAAGATGCATCAAAATCATTAATAATCAATTTAGTGGATGCGATGATGGGGAAGATTTAAAAAATTCATTTGAATTGGACATGGACAAAAGTGATGGGAGAGGAAATGATGATACTAAGTTGCGGTCAATCATTAACCATTTAGGGGAATAGCTAGGGTGTGTGCAAGTGAACCACATTGAATCTTGTTTTAAAATAAATGCTTCATGGTATTTGAAAAAAATCTGGTATGCCAAATCCTCCATTTAGTTTAGAAAGTTTAAGTTTAGTGTAAGCAATACGAGGGGGCTTACGATTCCTTTTGTAGTAAACTTATCAATTTGTTTGTAAACTGAGAGAGGCAATTGTATGGGGATCATAGATAAGGTATAGAAAACAATTGGGGCTAATACCATTTTTAATAGTTTCAAGTTTCCCCCACCATGATAAATGTAGTGTGGACCATTGATGAATTTTAGCTATAATTTTTGTAAATTAAATATCACAGTTGAGAGCAATGGAGTGTTTTAAGGGAAATGAAAAATGTATACCTGAATACTTAATTTTCTATTTTTGCCAGATAATTTCAGGATTGTCCAATACTGAAGGTGTGCAGTGGACGTTCAGTGGAAAATATTCCTTTTTATGAGTATTCAAGGTATAACCAGAAACAATAGAATATTCATGTATAACATTTAAAACTGTGGGTATAGATGAGTCTGAGTTACTAAGATAGTTACTAACATATAATAGGCTATCATCTGCATAAGCAGATGTTTTAAGGTTAACATTAGCTAACAGAATACCTTCAAAATCAACGCAATTTCACATATGGGAAATAAACGGTTCAATTGCTGATGAAAAATGAAGAGGTGAGAATGGACAGCTTTGTCAGGTTCCTCTATAGAGAAAAGGGGTTTGAAAATAAATTGACCATTAATAAAGAATCGAGCAGAAGGGGAGCCATATAAAGTCGATACTATTTTTATAAAATGAATTTTATCGAAAGCTTTCACCGCGTCTAAAACAAGGAGGTCAGCAGGAGAGGTAAAGGTAGAGGCCTTATTAGTAACATGAAAGAGGAGTTGTGTGTTATTAACAGAGAACCGTTTTGACATAAAACCAGATTGATCTATGTGAATAAGAGACAACAAAGTCCGAGCTAACCTAGTAGCTATGATTTTTGCAAGAATTTAAAAATCCTGGTTTATTGGGAAAATAGGACGATAATTTGAATCTTTGGTGTGGTCTTTATCTGGTTTAGGCAAAACTATAATTAAAGCTTCCGTAAAAGAACCTCCGAGTAAACCAGATTGGGTGAATGTAGTGAATAGATGATGCAAATGTGGGGTGTGAATATCAGCAAACATTTTATCAAATTCTGCAGGATTTCCATCAGGACCAGGAGATTTTTGGGGTTTAAGTGATTGAATAGCAGTTAGAAGTTCATTTGTAGTGATAGGGGTGTCTAATTTGATTTTATCAGACTGGGAGATTTGTGGTAGATTGGCAAAAGTTAAAAAATCGTCAATAATTTGAGGCTCTTGAAGATTTGGGTTGCTGTATAATGAAGAGTAAAATGTAAGAAATTCATCAATAATATCTGGTGTAGACACAGCAACAGTACCATTGTGTCTGTGTATAGTGTGAATTTGATTTCTATTTTCTGATGCAGAGATAATTAGCTAAAGGTTTTCCTGACTTGTTAGTGTTAAAAGCAAATTTAGCTTTCTGGTTAGCAATTTGAACAGTGATTCTTTTACTCAACATTGAATTATATTCGTATTTGAATTTTTGCATTGAGGTTTTAAAAACAAGATTTGGACAAGATATAAACAATTGTTTAAACTTTCCAATCTGTTTTTCTAAGTGCAACAACTTGTTGTTAAACGTCTTATTTACGTGGACCACTATAGAAATAACAAGCCCTCTTAAATAAGCTTTAAAAGCATCCCATTTTATAACAGGGGAGGTAACATCATCAGGATTATGTAAGAAATATTCATGAATAGCTTTTAAAATTGTGTCTTTATGAATGTCTTAAAGGACAACATCTACATTCATATGCCAATGGGAATGAGAGACAGAAAAAATTACCAGTTTGTAAATGAAAGAAAAATATTTTGCGGTCCGAAATTTCAATGCTTCCAATAGCAGGTTGAGTTATAGACTTTACTAAGCCTCTAGACGCCAATAAATAATCTAAGAATGAATGAGAATTATGGGAATTGGAGAAGAAGGTGAATTCTTTCTTGGTAAGGAAATGTAGTCTCCAGGTGTCAACCAACATAGGGGCCCATTACGATGTCGGGCGGATTGCCCCGCCAGGCTGGCGGTAGCCACCGCCAGCCTGGCGGGGGCAATCCGCCCAACATCGTTGTACTAAAGACCCTCCGCCATATTAGGATGGCGGGGGGGACCTCGGCGGACGGAAAGACCGTCCACCGCTTTTCCGCCCGGTCGTCTTGCGGCCGGGGCGAAAAAAGGAATAATATGGTGGCGGTGTCTATCAGACACCGCCAGCCATATTAGGATGCCCTTCCTGACATGCCCTTCCTGAAGGCATGTGGCGACTCCCTGTGGGGGCCTGTTGCGGGCCCCCTGGGAATCCGGGGGGTGGGAGGTGCACATGGGGGGTACCTATGTTACCCCCCGCATTTCAAAGTGCAACATGACAGGCACCGCGCGGTGCCTGTCATGTTGTGCTTTGAAATGCACAACGTGCATTTTTACCATTGCCGCGGGCGGCGCTTTCTGCACCGCCCGCCGCAATGGTAAAAATACAGGATGCGCCCGCCTGTGTGGCGGGCGCATCCTAATGCTCAAGGCGGGACCGCCACTCCTATGGCGGACGGTCCTGTTTTGCACGAGAATGGCAGGCGGGCAAAGTCCGCCCGCCATCCTAATGACCACCCTAGTGTTTTTAAATAAAGTTCTGAGGGAGTGAAACTCTTTGGGAGGTGTAAATTTGGTCGAGGACAGTCTATCTAAAAGAGGGTCACTAATCAAATTAAAGTCTCCCCCCATAATCAAGGAAACCTTCCCAAGTTGAAGAATTTCAGAGGTAATACGAGACCAAAAATTAGGGACATCTGCTGTTGGTCTATAGATATTATTAAGTGCAAAATTGTATCACCAATTTTAACTTTGACTAAAAGAAATCTACCTTCAGAATCAGATTGCTTGTCTAAAATTTGTTACTGGAGATATTTGGAAACAAGAATAGCCATGCCATTCTTTTTACCCAGTGCAGGGGAGGAGATAATTTGACCAACCTCTTTCCTTTGCATGTATGGTAAAATGTTGTCATCAACTTGAGTTTCTTGTAATAAACAAATCTCAGCTTTTTGAGTACTAGCCATAGACTATGAAACGAAACATGAAAGAGAAATAGATAAAGAGTGGAAAAAATAGAACATACGAAAGAAGTATTTTAAGAGACCAAAGAAGTAGCCATGGAACATAGAAGACAAAGTAAAGAAAGAAATGTATATACAAAATAGTGAAGAACATACATAAACAATTAAAGAGACAAACACGTGCATATAAGAAGAGAGAAGAAGGAGAGTAGTACACCGTGCTTAGAAGAATATCATACTAATAACAGAAATAACAATGACTTAAAATCTGAGGTATATTTGAACTACCATACAGGTAGTAGAAGATAAAATAGTAATACTATCTAAACAACTTCAAGTTGAAGAATCATGTGTGTCCATTAAGAGAGGAGAATGGTAATCAAGGAAAGCTTGGAGGTTACTCACACATACACCCTTGTACAACTCCACTATTCAGCACTAAACTTCCGTTCCTCCTTGAGGGTTCCATACCTCATTTCCACAAAGAGATGCTGAAATCTGCTAACTTCCGGTAATCAGCATGAGTTCTTCACCCGCTCGTCTCCAAGTTGAAGTGGTGCGAGGGGTTATAGAGACACTTGTGACACAGTGCAATGTTACAGCTTTTAATAAGCAGAAGGTACAGGAAACAGGTCTGCTTGGCTCTAAATCACCAACGATCTCCAAGCCCTAGACCCTCCAGCATGTCATACCCTGAGGCATTACTGACATGGGCATAGAACGAGCAACACAACAGTGCTGCAGTCCTGCTGCGTGGGAAGCGTGCGGACTTCACTTGGGCGAAGCGTGGGCCAAGGGCTGACCTGTCCTTGCCTGTCAGTGACCAGAAGAGGCCAAGCCCTCTCTAACTCTTGGTGCCCAAAGTGTCACGATGGTCAAATGGAAATCGTTGGGTATACCTGATTTAGACTAGGACACTTCCAGAAACCCAGGTTTGCATACCTCCATCATTTCATACTTTATCTCGGCTGTGGGACCCTTGACGGAAGAAATCCAAAATGCTGAACATTTGTTGGGATGCTAACTGATAACCTCCTCCCAGCTCACAGGGACCTAGCTCTAGACTGGGTTCTAATGATCGGTGTAATGTAATAACTCAGGACACGGTGTTCAGAAGTTCATCAGGTGCCCATCCCATATCAGAGAGGGCTATTCTAGTGGAACTTCCTTCTAGTGTTGGATCTTGTGTTACTGATCAACTCATACAAGGGGCCAAGAAAAAGGAAAGAACTGTAAGGTCCAGACATCAATCCCTTGGCACTCCCAAAGAACCTAACAAGTGAAAGGAGGTACGTAGATGCATAATAACCCGCACTGTGATATGATTTTTGTAGAGTCACTGCTCAAAGCTTATATGAGGAGCTTGCTTATATGATGTCTAGCTCCATTAAGGGTACGTCTGTCAAATTATGAGTCATTGAGTTCTCTATGAATAATTTGAAGGCCTTATTTACTGGGTTTAATAGTGCACAGGCGCCCTTGAACAAGCAGCCGTCTTCAGTTTGGGGGCCTCAGGAACCTTCTGAAAAGTATATTGTTAGACTCGGTCCGCCCCTGGGGTGTGCTGACATTAGTTCAACAAGCTGTGTTAAACCTCAGAGTGGGCCTAGCACCGGTCCAAGGGAGAACCTCAGTATTCCATCCCAAGTGGCAAAGTGTGCGGTTGGGAAATGCTGCTCCCCTCAACAGAGTGCAGTCCTCAGGACGGGGGCCCGCCAAACCTACAAGGATAACCCAGGAGTTTGAGTTGACCTCTAGAGAGAAAGAATGAAGCTATTGAGAGTTCTATAGATTGCATTTACCCCTCAACTCCATTAGTTATCGTTTTGGGGGCTGTACCGCCATTACAAGAAGGGGTTGATGAATCCACACCAGAATTATTGTGGAAGGTGAAACATTGGTCTGATAACTTTATGGGTGAAGGGCAGTCTGTTTCTTCCCACTTGTTGATGACAAGAAGAGTGGGCTGGTTGGGCAACAGAGAAAAAGAATTTGAGGGAGACTGTATTGTATTAAATTATAGATCCCAAGACCGTGTGAGAAGGTTATTGCAATCTAGACCAGATGATCTAAGGTATGTTACAAGTATTGGGGTTCTTCCCCTGGTTTTTTTTATGCTCCTAAAGACCTTTTTATCCCTAGTGGGGAATGGGGCGGGGGGTCCTAGATGGAAACCACTGAGGGGCAGAGGGGATAAACCCTCATCTAATAGATTTCAGTCTCTGAGTGGTCTTGACTGCAACTAATGACTGAATCCCACTAAAGAGGGGTCAAGGTATGTAGGGGTTATTAATGTGGGGAGGGAGGGTAGCCCCATGTCTGAGCATCTCACAAGAGTATGTCCCACCCTGAAGGTGATTAGCTGGAATATTGCTGGTATAAATAATAAAAAAACGATGAGCAGTGGTTACCACATTAAAGGCCTGCAGAAAACTTGGGATGTAGATGGCTCGTTCTGTCTGCAAAGGTTTTTGGAATTCCTTAAGGCCACTATTCCCTCGCAACATAGCAGAGCTAAGGGGGATTTTCACTTGTTAGTAACATTGGAACTTTTGTGTGGGTTATAGAGGCCGGCTGTGATAATTTGTTAGCAATCTGTCTACATTTTAAGAAAGAGCCATGTCTACTGGTCATTCTTTTTTTTTATTATTTTGTGCGGGCCCACACTAATGAACACTTATATAGCTTTAAATGTTTGCTTGAAACCTATGTGTGGGGTCTGAGATCTATTTACTGGGTGAATATTTTAGGGGATTTTATTGTGCATTTATGTTCAAAGAGCTGTGTAATACATGATGATTCTTTTTTTGAGCATCTGGATAATGTTAATTTTGAGCACTCATCACAGGGGGAACTCTTAAAGAATATTTTAGTTGATTTTAATTTGCGGCAAATCAGTGATGATTTAGGGCCAGAATTGATTTAATCTTTTAGTGGGAGAGGATGCAATACAACAACTGAATATGTTTTCCCTTCATCTGTTTTGGTATAACAGGTTAGATCGTTTCATATAAAATTAAGCCAATTTAGTGACCCAATCCCTTAGGTTGTTTAACTTGACTGGGATTTGGGAGATATTGCTGCACCTAATATGGGGCCAGGAAATAATTGCCAAGGACCAGGACCGAAGATTAAAATATAATAAGTTTACCCCAGAAGTTTCTTTTTCTTAGTAATCTTCTAAATCAATGCAATGACAATTTTTGAATTTGTTAGGGGAAAGAATCAAGTGATGAAGATGTTCTGAGTGCCTTTCATGGGATCTCAGGGCAGGTTGCTAAAAACTTAATTAGGCCCCTAGGAAGACACAACTTAGCAGTGGAAGTATTGGTTTGACTATCATTGCTCAAAGGCTCACCAGCATCTGACGAGGGCTCTTAATCATAATCCTAAGAACAGGACTTGAGATAGAGATAGGGAGTAGAGTATACAAACAAACCCTGATTGAAGGAAATAAATCAAAGAGAGTGCTTGGGATGATCTTCTGCAAGAAAGGTGTTGAGTAACAGTGCTAAATTTTGGGAGGTGATTATCAGTCTTTTTTAAGGCAACTGGTAAAATTATGATAGACTGCGTTATTGCCCCAGATGTTGAGCATTTTCAAGAGATCTAAGATATGGTCCCGGTACGGTCTAAGGACCAGGATGATGCAGATTTGAGTTGAAATTACACCCTAAATTTAACAAGGTGAATTTTACTTGATGCCATTTGGACAATGTTCAAGGACAAAGAGCCAGGCCCAGATGGGGTCCCCGCTGACTTATAAAAGGTAGAGGTGCAGGTTTGGGCAAACATTTTAACACAAGTGTGCAATGCAGTATGTAGGCATGGCATTACAACATCATGGTCTATGGCACTAATTGTTTTTGTTTTTAAAAAGGGCCAGAGAACAGATCCTAAGTATTATTGACTGATGTCCCTGACAGGTTCGACGGTGAAGGCCATAGGGAGAGTAATCCTTTCCTGATTACTGGCATGGTCTGAGCAACATAATGTTATTTTTGGGCTACAATATGGGTTTAGAGCAGGTAAAAGTCCCATACACCAGTGCTTGAACCTACAGTTAATAATCGGAAAGTATACCTGTTTATGGCCTTCATGGATTTTGCATCCGCCTTTGACTGAGTCAATAGGACAAAATTATGGAGGATGTTGCTTGAGATGGGGTGGATCAAAATGACGGAGCAAGAATTCGCATGTAATGTGACTTGCTTGTAATCCGTCTTCTCGACATAATGTTAATGTACTAATCAACATGTTTGTTTTATTAATATTGCATTTCACAAAACATTGGGTATTTAGAAGAAGCTTACATATGTGTTTCTACTAACGATAATCTGCTTGCACTAAAAATGGCCGCTGCTACGCGGGATTTCTTACTGCGCATGCGTCTGTCACACTCACGTGACATGACGTACTCTTTGCTTTGGAGGGAATCTTTTGCTTCTGCGCACTAGAACTAAGATAGCTTCTCTGTGTTACAGCATGCATGAAGCTTGCACTGCTGCTTTTGCTAAGCTGTTTGTTCTGCTTAACTCTAATGCAATAGTTAAATATAAAGTCATTGGAATAGAGTAGAGATAAGTGATATACAGTGCATTCATTTATTCTGTGTTCTGAAACTGTTTCTTTCTATTTTTTCATGTAACATAATCTTGGGCCTGGGAGATGCTATTACTCCATCTTGAAAACCCACATCGCGCATGTCTAACTCTATAGAGAACTGAAGTCTTCCAACCTCGAAGCAATGCCAAGCTACCGCGCACTGGAAGATGCACATGGGAAAGCAAACTTTTAAACTCAGATGGAAGAAAACTTGTTAATATGTTATAACAATGTATTTGTTAATAGAACATTCATTGTCGGGTGGAATAAAACATACGTGGGAAAATAAATTGATGGGCGGGAACGCAAACATTAATATTCATTCTAACAAAGTTTCATTTGGTATGGTGTGATGACCTCTCCTCATTCTTTTGTCCAATCAAAATTGGGGATCCTTACACTTGCAACATTGGGGGGTGGTACACTGACCTGGAAAATACTATAACTAGGGTAGGCTTAGCTAGTTAATTTTGTCCGACTTGTCTGAATAGCTGACCTGTCACTGACCCAACGCACTCAATAGGTGATCGGGAGCAGAGGTGCTGGCGAAGCCCTCTGTCAGAAGGTTCGAAACCCAGATCGGGGTTTAAGAGCTGAAGTGCTGGCGAAGCACTTTGTCGGAGAAATCGATAACTCTTACCCGGTTCTGGCTGTTAGCTGCAGAGAGGGATTAACGCAGGCGTTGCATCTTTAACTGCGGGTGCCGGTCTTAGCCTGTGGTGGTCCTGTCCTGATCCAATTTGGCTTCACCTGTCCTGATTCTGATCTGCACCTGCTTGCCTTTATAGTGCCTGCACTTTCTGGGTTCTGTCCTTTAAACTGACCCGTGGCCAGGGTTAGTTCTTCACACCATTCTAGATAAATATTCAATGTGGGTATGTCATTGTTCTGTTTCCTTCTCTCTTCCACCCTTAATGTTAAATGATAAAGGTTTTGCATATTGTCGTATGTCATTGTTCTGATTCCTTCTCTCTTCCCACCCTTAATGTTAAATGCGTAAAGACTGCTTCTTAAAAACTCTGCATATTTTCATTCTAATCGTTATCTTCCTAATTGAGAATTTTCTATTGCTTAATGCTTGGACATTTAAAGAATTTTAGATAAAGAGTTAAAAAAAATCCTGAGTTTATGTTTATTATATGAGTGCAAATGTTATTTTCCTATTATTCTAACACCCTTGATCCCTTAGGACTTTAGGTACCGACTACAAGGATTGGTAAGTCAGTGGTATAGGTCCTAAATAAAATTCATAAATCACTGATTAGAGTAAGTGCACAGGTTACCTGATTAAACTCACAATAAGTTGGGCCCAGGTGAGTATGGTAAAACGAGTTGGGTGACCTGCGCGCTCTATCAGTATTTCTTTTGGTAGCAGAGGATGGTTAGGGTTTAGTTAAAGATAGGTAGTTAGTTAGTTATGTACTGATTATTGATCAATCAAATCTGATTTTACATTGATTATAATGATGATGTATTGATTTTATGTATTAACCAAAATTGTTCGTACCTGTTATACGTTTTGTCTGGAATCCCCGGGGGCAGAATAGCGGGTGGTAAATGGAAGCCACACTGCAGTGAAGTCACTTACCTGTAGGAAATAAGTGCATGGTTAGGTAGAACCGGAAGCACTATTTAGGGATTTTTCTGTATAAATGTGTAAATAAATGGTAGCAAAGAGTTTGCTAGCAAAACTTTTTGTGTGATATCACCTAGAAAGGGTCACACGGATGGAGTAGCAGGTTCTTCTGAGCTCAATTGATAGCAAAGGGATTCGCTGGTGAAACTTTGGCCTTAGTATATCCCAAAGGGAATTAGTCTGAAGGAGTAACTGGTTCTCTAATGCTTGCGTGAAGGGTATACGGAAGGGCTCTACTCGTAGTATATGAAAAGTAAGCTGAAGGGATTTACTCGTAGTGAGTGAAATATACATTTCCTTTGAATTAGTCACTCAGGTACAGTGGCGAATGTTTTTACGTTGTTGAATAATAAAAAATCTGCATTAAAAGTGAAAGAAATTAAGCTTAGTATTACCTTGCAAAAGACGGAGTCAGTCACGGAGCTGCACTGACGTCACTCAGAGCCGCGCTGGTATTGGTTGAGATAGCGGGTGTGTATCTGAGATAGTAATTGTAAAGGAGGGGTGAGTACAGGAGCGGGAAAACTAGTCTCACGAGAAAAGTCGCGCATCTATTGGTTGGATTTAATTGAATTCTAAGTTTTGATTGGTCACTGGAAAATAAAAGACGCACTGGTATTGGAAGTAATTTGCAAACAAAATTGAGAATATCCAGAAGATTTGTGTTTAAAATATATGTGGCATATAGGTCCGCTTGTAGGAAATAGACCCGATAGGAGATATTTAGGGTTTGCACAAGAACATCATATAAGAGGAAGACCTTTTATCATGTACGGAGGAAAGAGGAAAATGTTATTCATTAGAAGAATTAAGCATTATTTCAAGAAAGATAAAGCAATTAAAACAAGAGAAGGGATTATTATTCCACCACCAAATACGCCTGCATCATACATGATGGTAGAAAGGGGCTATCACACTTGTGTGTGGTTAGAAAATTGGATGGAGTACACAAAAGATGTGTGTTAGCTTTTCCAGGAAATGGTACGTTTAATGGCAGAGTTTTGTACAATTTAAAAACTCGCAAGAATGAATTAGATCCCAGACCTAGATTAACGCAGTATGAGGCATTGGAGGAATGGGAAACTGAGGCTTTTGAGCGAGATACACCCAGAAGTAATGGTAATTAGAGTAAGTTTTATCCCCGACTTCCAAAAGAGACAAGAGATAAATCAATGAAACAATGGAGACAGTCTATGCTAGTGGAAGGATTGTATCCTGTATTAACTTTAGAAGAACCCACTGGAAGTAAAAAGAATGAGAAAACGAAACATTTAATTACTAGTGGTGAATCGGATGATGATTATTTGGAGGATTTGGTATTGAAAAATCCACCACCTTATAATGAGGAACCAAACACAGTTAATCCAAATGCTCCGTTTCTGAAACCACCTCTGATTCCGCAAGTGGTACATGAGACTTTGTTAGAAAAAGTACTGCAAGACAGGGAAAGAGGACCATTAAATAAACAAAGAAGTGAGTTAATCCAGAAATTTCCCAATTAAATACAAGTCCTGAAGCCCTAACAATTCCGGTAACTATTGTCCCAGTTGTTCTTTTGTACGGAGATAAACAGGCTAGTCCTAAAACTCCCGTTCTGACTACACCTGTAGTTCAGCCAAGAAAAGAAACCTTAATAGTTGATGATCAAGCGAGCGAATGTGAGTCTGTGATTTCCCTGATGGATTTGCCAATAAGAGAACCAGTGAGTGACTCGATCAGGAAAACCACTTCTATGAATTCTACAAATGAAGACATCCTCAGGTACAAGAAGTGCCACAGTTTTAACACCAGAGGAAATAGAGAGATGGACACGAGAAATAGAGAAACCAAAATCACAGCCAAAAGTATTAGACATATTCAAATTGAGAGTCGAATTAGAGGAAATGATGGCTGGAAATGTGGGATTGGACAGCTTAAATACATTCAGTGAGGACGAATTGTTGTTCATATGCAAAAGCATTACTAGAAATACAAGAGTGTTTCATGAAAAATTAATGGATATGGCAGCTAATATGGGAATTGACATTGGCAAATCTAAAGTGTTACAGAAACCATATCGAGCTGAATTTTCTGACAAAGACTTGGAAAATATGAATGTGTCAGGTAGAGAAGTACAAATTAAGGACCTTATGTCATTATTGCAGAAATGGGGTGACATAGAAAAATGGAAAACTAGGTGGGCAAAGAAAAAGGAAGAGGCCCGATCAAAACAAACTGCATCCGAATATGTGTTAAAAGAAGCAGAAAAGGTGGAAAGGTTATGTTCCATGAGAGAGGTACCAGGTGGAGGTTATGTACATGTCCCATGGTCCCGACAGGATATTTTGTCATTTACAAATGATTTCCCAAAACTCTGAGAAACACCTGTAGAATGGTACAGACAAGTTGAAAGATTTGTGAAGGCTTCGAAATGTCTTTTGAAAGATTTAGATGGATTATTTGACATTGTTGTTCCTGTAGATTTGTGGACAGAATGTAAAATTGCTATTGATTGGCCTAATGATGAGTAACCTAGAGATCCGAAGACAGGGGCACCTTCTGATGAGATTATGAAAAAGTACAATCAGGTAATACTCTACCTCAAAGGGAAGGTGCCTGCAAAAGAGAGTGAGTGGACTAGAATAGATAGAACCAGTCAGAATAAAGATGAATCTGTGCATGCATATTATGAATGCCTATTACAAGTATTCAAACAGTATAGTGGTTTAGATAATATCGATATGAAAGACATGACACATCGGGATGACTGTGATCTAGCATTGCTGATGAGCTGGCACGCCTGGGAGGGTGGGGGGTGGAGTTGGGGGAAGGGGGGATAGTTCGGGAGGGGGGGGAGAGGTGGAGGGGGTCAGGGAGGGTTGGGGGGATGAGAAGCCCTTGCTTCGACATGTATAAGAAGAGACCTTCCCGCTTTCTCTAAGTTACGCGATTCAGGGAGGGAGCGTGAGGATTACAAAGCAGCACTGTCTTGCTTAGGGAGCTGGTAACAACTGTTCAGTGGGACTCCAACATACACACATATTTCTCTGCTTTTGCGCTGCTCGACCTCCGGGGTGTGAGCTAAAGAGCTGTGTGAAACGAATGTTGATAACTCGTAAAGAGAACGCTTACCAGCAGAAATGACTCATATGCTGTAACTCTATCACTATTCTTGCTGCAATAAAAAGATATTTACAAAAAAAAAATGAAAGACATGACACATTTCATCTATCGGTTTGTGTCAGGATTGAGGCCAGAAATTTCACAATGGATTAAAGACCATAAAATTTGCTGGCAGGCCAAACCGATTGATGAAATCCTTAAATTTGCGAAATATTGCAAAGATCAACTCGACAATAAACAAAAAGAATTAAAGGAAAAAGTAATGTGGGCACAAGTGAAATTAGCAGAACAACAGGAACTTCAATTGAACCAAATGAACAACAACCAGACTCAAGGTGATCGTAATGGGGGTAAGCCAAGGGGAAAATTCAATAGAGAGGAAGCCAAAACGAAGTTTCCCTGTGGGAAGTTGGGGCACTGGAAGAACGGGTGTAAGGCTGTGCAAAACAGTAACGTGCAAACTAATGATTTGAATCCACAGACGCAGAATGAGGTGCCATGGAAGCAACTGCAGCAGGTAATACAAAACTAGTTACCCCTTGCACCTATGCCAAATTTTAGGAGCAAAGCACATCAGAGTGTGGATACCACAAATTGGGAGGGAAGTGAAAGGAGAGACACAGCAACATCACAATTTCTTTTCAGTGATACGTTTTTCAGTGAGGACACATACTGACAGTGCCTGAGAGGGGAGGACGAGGAGTGCGTACTTGGCGCCTCCTTGCCGGTAGATCAGTCAGGTCCATACATTGAAGGAAAGGTTGAAGGAAATGATGTCACCTTTCTATTGGACACTGGTGCTACCCGTTCTACTGTGAGAACAGCAGACGTTCCAAACCTACCCCGCTCGGGAGAAGCGATCAAAGTAGTGGGTGTTTCTAATAAACAAATTAGTACCCCAGTTACAGAACCAATGGAAATTAGAATAGGTAATTTTAAAGAAATGCACAGATTTGTTGTGTGTGATTCAAGTCCAGTAAACCTGTTAGGCAGAGACTTGTTGTGAAAAATGAATTGCACCATCGTTTGCACCCCAAGTGGTGTTGAAATTCAAACCCCAGACAAAGACGGAGTTTATAAATTAATGTTAGCAAAACAAGAAACTGAAAATATAACATTAACCATAGAAGATATACCAAAAGAGTTACAAAACACTGTAAATCCTAATATATGGGATTTTACTGGAAAAGATGTAGGATTAATGGCAAATGTCGATCCGATAAAAGTGACAGTAAAAGAAGGTGCAGTTTACCCAAATACTTAACAGTACAAAATGAGCCCAGAAATAAAAGCAGGTGTTGCAGCATTAATAAAGCGTTTGGTTGAAACAGGCATTTTACAAGAAATATTGAGCAGTCCATGTAATTCGCCCATAATTGGCATAAAGAAACCGAGTGGCAAGTATAGGGTCGTACAAGACCTCCGAAAAATCAATAAGATTGTTGTCCCATGCTGTCCAGTTGTGCCAAATCCTGCACTGATTCTGTATCAGATACCGTGGGAGGCTGGATGGTTTACCGTGATAGATTTGTGTCACGCATTTTTCTCGATTCCGTTGCATCCAGATAGCAAATTTCTTTTTTCTTTTGAATTCGACAGTCATGTGTACGTCTGGAACCGCGTTCCTCAGGGGTATACAGAGAGTTCATCGATTTTTTTTTTTTTTTTAAATAGATCTGACTTTAATAAAGAAAACGACCAAAACTACAAAAATGCAATTAGTAGTACTGGATTTCAACATCATTTTTTTTTTTTTTTTATTTATTTATTTTTTACTTTTTTATTTGCAGTTGGATATCAGAATCTTACATTCGTTTAAATGAACAGTAACAAACAGCAGTTCTCTCCATTATCTGCTTATGAATACATTATACATTTTCCTGTGTTCAGGATGAGTCATTGCAATACACGTTTGATAGTTTATCGATTTTTAATCAGATTTTGAAAAAGTGCCTTGAGTCTTTGGTGCTGCCGGGACAGTCAGTTCTGGTCTAGTATATAGACGGCCTATTGGTGGCATCTAATACTCGAAATGACTGTGTTGTTGATACCATTGCCTTACTGAATCATTTAGGTGAAAGAGGACATAAAGTGTCACCTGAGAAATTACAGTTGTACACCACATCAGTGAAATTTCTGGGGCACCAGATAGAAAGAGGTGTCAGAAGGGTTCCCTCAGAAAGAATCAGAATAATCAAAAACATGAATGTACCTCAAACTCAGAAAGAGATCAGAATGTTTCTTGGAGTTGTAGGTTACTGCAGGCAATGGATTGTGGGATTTGCAGTCCTAGCAAAACCATTGATACAAATGACAAAGAAAAGAGCAAAAAACCCAGTGGAATGCGATGATGAAAGCATGACTGCTTCCTTGAAACTACGAGAATGTCTGTGTACAGCTCCAGAATTAGGGAAGCCTGATTATTCAAAATATTTTGCACTATTCTGTGACACACAAGATAATTGTGCACTTTCAGTTCTGATCCAAAGTCACTGTCTGATGAGACGTCCTTTGGCATATTTTACTTCCACACTAGACTCAGTGGCATCTGCATTGCCAGGATGTCTGAAAGCAGTAGCTGCAACCTGCATGAGCCTTGAGCAAAGTGAGTCCATTATTATGGGACATCCAGTGACAGTGTATGTTCCACATGCAGTTTTGATTTTGTTAACAAGGACCAAGACTTAGTATCTGACTGCTAGTCGGCTGACTAAGTATGAGTGCAGGAAATGTAACCATTGCTAGGTGTAATATTCTGAACCCAGCAACACTGCTACCTGATTCACACTTTGCAGTAGTGAAGGAAGAAGTCGAACATGATTGTATCGACTTGACTGAATACAGTACAAAACTACGTCCTGACATAAGAGAAGAGCCACTAATTGATTCTTAACATGAGCTATTTGTAGATGGCTCATGTATGAGACATGAGGAAGGAGTTTTGAGTGCTGCCTATGTAGTGTGCACGTTGGGGGGTCCAATTGAAGCATTGTATTTACCTGGAGTCAAGTCTGCACACGTAGCCGAATTGATGGCATTAACAAAAGCCTGCAAATTTGGAAAAAATTGGAAAGTAACCATTTACACTGATAGCCATTATGGTTACCGGGTTGTGCACAACTTTGGTCAATTATGGATGCAAAGGGAGTTTCTGACTTCTTTAGGTATTCCTATTAAAAACGGTCACTATGTAAAAGATTTGCTTGACGCAATCCAATTGCCAAAAGAAGTGGCTGTGTCAAGTGTGTTGCTAACCAATCTGGAAATGACAAAGTGACAGCTGGTAACGGATATGCTGACCAGTTAGCCCAACATTGCGCCAAATTTAGAATGGCTGTAAACAAGAAAATTGGAGTAGGCGGAAAAACCTGCCAACTTATGTTGCTTGAAGGTGTGAAAACGTGGGAGGAAGTGAGAGATTTGCAAAATGAAGCAGAACTGAAAGAAAAGGAAGAGTGGAGAAAAATAGGTTGTCAGAGAAGGGTTGAAGATGGTGTCATTGTTTACCTCGATGGTAGGCCTGTGTTACCAGACTGTTTCCTTGCTCCTATGGCTAGGATGTTCCACTGAGAATCCCATTTAGGGCGAGATGCCATGATCAGGTTGTTCAGACAGATTTGGTTCAATTTGAGGTTCAGGAATGTAGCAGAGAGGCTTTGCCAGAGGTGTCTAGTTTGCCAACAAATGAATCCTGGAAAGAAAACTGTAGTGTTACCAGGAAGGATTGGAAAGGCAGAAGGTCCCTTCATACGATTACAAATTGATTTCATTCAGTTAACCCCTTGTCGAGGACTAAAATACATTCTTGTCATTGTCTGCCTATTTTCAAAATGGGTGGAAGCTTACCCCACACGTAAAAATGAGAGCATCACTGTAGCCAAACTCCTACTCCGAGAACTCATACCTAGATTTGGTTTTCCAGTAACAATTGAATCAGACCGAGGAAAACATTTTAATAATGAAATAATTGGCCCAATCGGTGAAGCATTCAACGTTACGCAAAAGCTGAACTGTGCTTACCGCCCAGTGGCTTCTGGAGTGGTAGAACAACGGAATGGCACAATCAAGTCGAGATTGGAAAAGATGTATGAATCTACCCGATTAGAGTGGCCAGATGCTTTACCTCTTGTTCTAATGGGACTCAGAAGTATTCCAGACCGGAACACAGGCTTGAGTCCTCATGAAATACTAATGGGAAGAGCAATGAGGCAAGCATGGGTGCCAGGACACAAGCTGATAAATATATCTGATGATTTAGTACTGGAGTACTGAAAAGAACTGGCTGACCAAGTGCGTTCCATCTCTCACCAGGTCGAGGAAGACGCTGTCGCCAGACAAGCAACTCCAGCACATGACCTGAACACGGGTGATTGGGTAGTGTTAAAGAAACACACTTGAAATCTTGGCTTGCACCGAGGTGGGGAAAACCACAACAATTAATTTTGGTTACCACCACAGCTGTAAAGTGCGAAGGAGTTCCACACTGGATCCATGCCAGTCACACAAAAAGAGTGACTGAACCTGATGAAACTGAAGCTGAAGGTTGTGCAGCTGAGGAGTCTCAAGATGTCGATCCTGAAGTAGCCGAAGAGGAACAACCAAGCACCAGTCAAGATGATTGGATTACAGTAGTTAACATACCTGCAGAATACGTGAGAACCAGAAGTCAAACTTATCTAAACAGTCAGAGTGATAGTGAGGATGAGATAGGTCTAGAAGAACGTACTCAGATTACAGAAATCCAAGCTAACGGCAATTCTGAGGAGGACCAGATAGGGAAAGATAAACATACTCAGATAATTGACCTTTCACCAAGAACTCCAGAATCTGAAGAGGGACAGATAGGTATTAGGGCGGAAGCTCAGGCAGAAGAAAATCAAGGGTTCGAAGAGCTTGAGAAGGGCCAGATAGGAGTAGAAAAATGTGTTCAGGAAGAAGAAGGTGAATCAAATCAAAGTCAAATTCACAGACACCTGAACAAGGCCTGATTAGTAACCAGGCAGAAGAGACAGCAATAAGACCTGGACCTAGTCAGATAGAAAGGATACAGAAGACAGCATTGAAATAGATGTGCCACAACTGATTGAAAATAAGAGAGCACTGGAAGAAGGCCAGAGCACCGTGCCAGCTAAAAGGCTCAGAAAAGGAGACAAGTGGCCTAGGTTTGTGAAAAGACTGAGATTTCATCTAAAGACAATAGATGAAGAACTAGAACAAGTAAATGAAATAACAAGTCAAGCTGAATAGTCTGCAATACAACCGAGAAGGAGAAGTCCACGACTGAAAAGGCTGAATAACAAATTCAGAGGCCCTGAATGGACCTACATCGTCCTTGAAGATTTCAAAAACGTAGAAATAAGTGACGAAAGTGATGACGAATTGATTGCTGGTCAGACTGACGGAGAAGTGAGACCCACTTGAAAAATTCACAGGTTGAAAGACTGTGTAAAAGCTACAAAGAGGGGTTAAGTCTCCTTGGTCAGAAATAGCTGATCATACTGTTAATGGAAGACCGAAAAGAAACTGTCTAAAACATGCTGTAGAATATGCACATGTAGTTTAGCGATTGTACTCATAGTATGGTTAGGACTGACAATAGCTATTCCTTACAAAATGAGTAGAGACATAAAAAATAATACTAATGAGCTACAAGCAATATATATATCTAGAAGAATAGATACACAAGAGAAAGCACTTAGCATTAGACAACTGAAGGTAGATTTAGAAGCATCAGATGAGGAAGGACTACAATATACTGGAATTAAAAAACAAACTCACTTAAATGTATTTGCAAACCTATTAGTACACTATGTAGAAGCTATGGGAATAGAAGATTGCTATGTTTGTATGAAGTTACCTACTTCGGTAGCCGAAGGTGTGACTTACCATCATTTACCACTAACATATGGTATTTCATGTAGTATTTTAGCTAGTTTTTTCTATAAGAAAGGACCTTTGCAGTATTACTATTCTAATTCAGATGTGATATTTTCTGAACTTCCTATACGTAGTAACCTGAATCCTGTACATACTAAGAGTGATGTAACACGTTATATGGGTGAATACTTTCTAACTATAGGTACAATAGATATAGCTGAAGCACACAAGAATAATTTAATATGCTTATTACAGGAAAAAGAGAAAATATTTGTAAATATGGTTGAGAAAAGGAGAGAGAATTTCCAAAGAAAGGCGATTGATAAGAATCATAAAACTCCTAAATGGGCTATAAATATAGGGTTCACCCCAAATGGCAAGACTCATGCTGCTATGTTGCTGGATTTCGAAAAGAAAAGGGAAACTCTGTCTCCACAGGGAAAGAACTAGTTATTATAACAATATATTCATTGGTTCCAGTGAATGTGAACACAATTATAAGGTAATTGGGGGTTGGGGTTTCAAAGATGGAACTGAACGTGTGTTTCCTGGAATTTAATTTATATGCGGAAACAAAGCGTATTACAAACTGCCAGATCATTGGTATGGGAGCTGTTATTTTGGAATAGTCTTCCCAAAGATATATCATGTAAACAAAATCACAGGAAACAATGAAGAAACTTATGGATTAATACGTAGCAAAAGAGCTAGTTTCGGAGAAATAGTAGGTGATATATTTAGTGCATTGATACCTACAGTGGGAGTGGCTCTAAATACGCAAAGAATTTGCAAATTGTCAACAGTAGTGGATCAGTTATCAACTGATACTGCTGGAAGGTTTTTAATGGTCAATACCGAATTGGTTGCGATCAGGTCAATGGTTTTACAAAATTAACTTGCTCTTGATACATTATTAGCAAACAAGGGCGGAGTCTGTAGAATGTTGAAAGTGCAACATTGTTGCACTTACATACCTGACAAAAGTGTTGAAATTAAAGGGTATGTAAGAAAAATATACACATCTGGAAAAAGAGCTCAAACCACTGGAGGTTGATAGTGCATGGAAGAGACTTACTGATGATCTCTCCTCTATAGGTAGTTGGCTTTCTAATGTAGGAAAATGTTTTGTAGGTAGAATACTGATGGCAATGGTGGGAATAGGCTTATTGATTTTAGGTATATTCATTTGTTGCAAATGTCGGAAGTACAAAAAGACATATACAGTAAATAAGAGAGGGAAAAAGAGAAATATTGATGAGCTTGAATTAGATGAGTTTAATGGAAATATACAATTAAGTGAAAAACGTTCACACAAACAATGAAAAGAAACAAAATAGAAAGTTTGAAGAAATTGAGTTGGGAGAGTTGGCATCTGTTTCATTAATTGGTGATGATATAAAATATCATCAAAGGGGATTGATGGAGCAAGGATTCGCATGTAATGCGACTTGCTTGTAATCAGTCTTCTCGACATAACAATAATGTACTAATCAACATGTTTGTTTTTATTAATATTGTATTTCACAAAACATTGGGTATCTTGAAGAAGCTTGCATATGTGTTTCTACTAACGATAATCCGCTTGCACTAAAAAGGGCCGCTGCTACGCGGGATTTCCTACTGTGCATGCGTCTGTCACACTCACGTGACATGACGTACTCTTTGCTTTGGAGGGAATCTTTTGCTTCTGCACACTAGAACTAAGATGGCTGCTCTGTGTTACAGCATGCATGAAGCTTGCACTGCTGCTTTTGCTAAGCTGTTCGTTCTACTTAACTCTAATGCAATAGTTAAATATAAAGTAATGGGAATAGAGTAGAGATAAGTGGTATACAGTGCATTCATTTATGTTGTGTTCTAAAACTGTTTCTTTCTATTTTTTCATGTAACGTAATCTTGGGCCTGGGAGATCCTATTACTCCATCTTGAAAACCCACATCGCGCATGTCTAACTCTAAAGAGAACTGAAGTCATCCAATCTTGAAGCAATGCCAAGCTACCAAGCACTGGAAGATGCACATGGGAAAGCGAACTTTTGAACTCAGACGGAAGAAAACGTGTTAATATGTTATAACAATGTATTTGTTAATATAACATTCATTGTCGGGTGGAATAAAACATACGTGGGAAAATAAATGGGCGGGAACGCAAACATTCATATTCATTCTAAAAAAGATTCATTTGGTATGGTGTGATGACCTCTCCTCATTCTTTTGTCCAATCAAAATTGGGGATCCCTATACTTGCAACATTGGGGGGTGGTACACTGACCTGGAAAATAGTATAACTAGGTAGGCTTAGCTAGTTAATTTTGTCCGACTTGTCCGAATAGCTGACCTGTCACTGACCCAACGCACTCAATAGGTGATAGGGAGCAGATGTGCTGGCGGAGCCCTCTGTCAGAAGGTTTGAACCCTACATTGGGGTTTAAGATCTGAAGTGCTGGCGAAGCACTTTGTCGGAGAAATCGATAACTCTTACCGGGTTCTGGCTGTTAGCTGCAGAGAGGGAGTAACGCAGGCATTGCATCTTTAACTGCGGGTGCCGGTCTTAGCCTGTGATAGTCCTACCCTGATCCAATTTGGCTCTACTTGTCCTGATTCTGATCTGCACCTGCTTGTCTTTATGGTGCCTGCACTTTCGGGGTTCTGTCCTTTAAAGTGACCCGTGGCCAGGGTTAGTTCTTCACACCATTCTAGGTAAATATTCAATGTGGGTATGTCATTGTTCTGTTTCCTTCTCTCTTCCCACCCTTAATGTTAAATGATAAAGGTTTTGCATATTGTCGTATGTCATTGTTCTGATTCCTTCTCTCTTCCCACCCTTAATGTTAAATGCGTTAAGACTGCTTTATAAAAACTCTGCATATTTTCATTCTAATCGTTATCTTCCTAATTGAGAATTTTCTATTGCTTAATGCTTGGATTAAGACATTTAAAGAATTTTAGATAAAGAGTTTAAAACATTTCCCGAGTTTGTGGTTATTATATGAGTGCAAATGTTATTTTCCTATTATTCTAACACCCTTGATCCCTTAGGACTTTAGGTACCGACTACAAGGATTGGTAAGTTAATAGTATAGGTCCTAAATGAAATTCATAAAGCACTGATTAGAGTAAGTGCACAAGTTACCTGATTAAACTCACAATAAGTTGTGTTGTTCTATGGGCCCAGGTGAGTATGGTAAGACGAGTTGGGTGACCTGCGTGCTCTATCAAAAATATAGTTCATTTCTCACATAAATTGCATCTGGATCGTGTAGCTTTAGTTAGGTATAACCAAGATGGAAGGCTGTCTGAACATTGAAAGCAACACGGGGGGTGAGACAAGGCTGCATTTTGGGCCCTTTTTAATTTAATTTTTCATTAATATTTTGGGTCCAACATTGCACGCAATTTGTAAAGAGAAACCCAGGGTAGGCTCTCAACTTAAACCCTGCGCTTCTTTACTCAGATGATGGTGTCCTAACTTCTAGGACAGCGGTAGAGCTTCAATATTTGGTATACTTTTTTGTATTTTTATGAGTTTCTTAGATTTAAGCACCAACTTCTCCAAATCTCATACTATGGTTGTTGGGACAAAGAAAATACAAAATAAGTTATTTGGGGAAAGAACTGAACTTTTCAAGGTACCCATATTTTTATATTTGGGTCCTTTTTGATGACCTACGGTCATGGATTCCTCAAAGTAAAGCTAAAAGGGATGCCTTTACAAGGGTCTTTGCTGCCATTTTTGAGTTCTCAAAAAGATTTGGGGCAAGGACGGTTCAGGCACTTATTAAAGTTTACCAGGTGCAGTGCATTTCGGTGGCCAGTTATGACAGCGATATTTGGGGTTATCCGGACTTGGTAGAGTTGCAGATTTCAGACAATAAATTTCTTACACAATTATTATTCGTTCCTCAATTTGTACCTTCTCAGATTATACATGAAAGGCTGGGTTTGGGGTAAATTGCTGAACACTCAGCACTTGCAACCTTGCTTAGATGGGTTAGGATGTGGAGCAGTCAGGATTGAGCTCTTAACAAGGCAGAGGTAACTAACTGGCCTTCTCTTGATAGGTCTCTAGGAGTCCCATAGCTCAAATGTAGCAAGGTGGTAATGGGTGAATTGGAATAGCCTGAACTATTTCAGAATCTAAACACTATTACTAAAAGAGATCTAATTTGGGTGAAAGAGCATTTTCTTCAGTATAAGTGTGCAGAAAGAGAGGTGCTTGAACTCACCAAACCCACAGTACATTCGTATATTATATCAAAAACCTGTCCATCTGCGGAGCCTTTTTTGGTCTCAGTTATATCTCCCTATCACAAGGGGGATGAAATAGGAACCTGTTCTTGTGATAACTGCTCCCCTCAAAATACAATTTCTTTTACTATGGTCTGTGACCATTTTCAATTATATATTTGCCTTTGTTAAAAGACAAGTGTTTTAATTATGGCAGATTGGCTTTGGTGTACTTGCAAATGTTGACTAGCCCTGTTGTCTGCTTTAGTGTTGCCAGCTTCTTGGCGGGCACCTATAGAATTAGGAGAAAGTGTCCAGCCAAATAATTACTTTTAGCTATTTTCACCATTATTTGAACTGCTCTTGTTTGTTAAAATAATTTGTAGTTTATTTCTCTTCATACTTTTCTAATTGTACATATGTACTTTTAGTGTATTCTATGTCTGCTTTTATGGTTTTCTATTTAACCGGATAAAGCTTTTGTGACTGACTGATTTAGAAGAGGTTTGTGGTATACAGGAATAAATTGAGGATCAAAGTGTGGTTATTGTGAGAAGTTGGCCTGGCATATGCTCTCCAATTGTTATAGTGGGCACCTTGTACCAGTCCAAACAGCCTCTTAGAGGTGATAGGTTAAAGACAACCTTTATTGAAAGCTATCCTAGTGGTAGGTATGGAGAGCAGCCTTCAGGCTAAGTCTTGAAGGAATGTAAAGCAGTTTGTTTTACCAGTCTATAATCTCTTGAATGACCAAATGAAAGGAGAACCACACCAGGTATATATATAAAATGTATGTGTTTATTCTAAACACACCCTACTAATCTCTTTATGAGGCTAGAAGTAAAAGCACATATGTTACACTTAGTATCACACAGTAAATTAGCACAATATACGTTGAGCCCTATGGGCGTACCATACCATATATTAAGAAAGTGATATAAGACCCACAACTTGACTAGACACAAGGCCTAGAGCCTATAGAATCGCTGGGCCCACAAGGAACCACCCAAGGTAGTGACACAGGGGACCCACATGGGACACGTGCAGTGTGAGAACACAGCCGCGAATCACCTTTAGCTTCAATGGGGAAAGTCGCGGTTGGAAATGTAAAGCTAAAAGACACTTAGGAGAGGACTTTGAGCAAACCCCTTTAGACTTAATGGATTCTAGGGCCAACATCCACAGGAGCACCAGAGTACTCGAGTTACCTCACCCAGGGAAGCCGGGTGCATAGGTGTCTTTTGGTGTCTGGAAATGTCGTTGTTTTCAATGGCGCTCTGGTGCAAAGTGCTGCTGCCGTCATAGTGGAAAGTGTCCCGTGTGATCCAAGCCTGGATCGAAGATGAGAAGAACCTGAAAGAGGGTACAGAGTCTGGGTCACATGCCAGTGACCAGGGGCACGATAGTCGAATGTCCACCGATGTCAGGTGATTTCAGGATGTAGAGGTGAAGCTTGACTCTGCATCCACGAGGACCAGGAGGCGTCGACGACAACCAGGAGCTGGATTTGAGCTGTCCCACAAAGGATGTCGAGTGCTGAGGGGTCGGTGACGGGATTGGACTCAACAAGCCTTGGCAACAGCAACCCATGCAGAAAGTGAACAAATGCTTCGGTGTGGACCAGAAAGGTCCGAGGGACTCACCAAGTGGTGTACAATCAGGGCACGTCTTGGCAACCAGGAAACCCATGGAAAGTCAAAGTTGCCTTCTCAGGGACCCACCAGTCAACAGACAAGGGATCGCGAAGGTACCTCGAGCAGAAATGCCAAGAGTGGGCTCACGGAACATTCATGTGGTGTAGGCCCATACTCTTTGATGCAAAAGGTGCTTGGGGTCTGGGCAACAAGTAACCCGATGAACAGCCTCAAAGGTCGTCGAGAAGCTGATGCACTTGCAAATGTGCACAGTGTCCAGGAGTCCCGGTTGCACATCACTCACAATGGCTGCGGGTCTCAGCTTTGCTGGGGACTCGGGTCCGCCTCTGAGAAGTCTGGAAATCCACCTACTGGGCTGCAAAGTCTTTGGCGTCCAGCAGGAGCTTCGGAGATGCAGACAGGTCAGATTCGTCTTTAATGCCTGCCAAGCAGGGGAGTAACTTCTTTACTCCAAGGGAGATTCTTCAGTCATCTAGGGGCATATATACAAGGACGGCGTTAAAATTATCGCCTCTTTAGCGGTAGGAACTGCCACTAAAGCGGCAATAGTGGGCTTGATAATAGGCTCTTGAGAATTCCAGAGAATTCCAATAGAAGTCCTGGCCGACGCAATGATGGGGTAGGTGTGGAGCAGGGAGCACCCATTTTTAAGATCCCGGCAAATTGGGTGAGTCCATTGACTGGTGCCAGTGGACCGTTTTCCTCAGCTTAGCGAGGTACTGATCAGGAGCGGTTACAAACATGCAGCTGTAGCCAGACTTTGGGTGTACAGGTTACTGCCCGCTCTGATCGATTACGAGGGTATTTTTAACTTGTTTATCACGTGCACTTTACCTTTTAGAATTCTGGTCCTGACGAAGCGCCAACGACCCTTAAGGCGACGCAGGCGCGAAACATGTTGACCTATGTCTCTCTATACCCAGGCATAGTATGCCATTGGGGCTAGATTTTATTTAGCAGTTGAGTCTGCTCAGGGTACATGATTACAACAATAGCTGCATGGTTACCCATTATGATTTAATTTACACTTGCACGCACTTTTTATTTCCCTCAATTGACCCACCACCCCGCACACCCGCATGCACCATCCGGCAGTCCTATAAAAGATCTCCGTTAAAGAGACCCTTCGGGGGACCCGTAGGGAATTGCAGCGCCGGCCCTACGAGGAGCAACCGCCCGATGATGAAGCATGACATCTTTCGAGGTGTGTGAGGGCAACAGAGGACACAATATGTTTCCCCCATTTTTCTGTGGGTCCCCTTACCTAGGGATTCTGTTTCTCCTTTCCTTCTTATTATTTTTTCACATATGGGTGACTTTTGCACCCTCATGCATTTGGTGACTTTTTGCACCCTGCATTAGGAACAGTGTCCCTTTTTGGAAATAATTATAAAAATTAAGGAGCACGGACACTGGACCTTTGAATAGCTCCTTGGTCCCCCCCTCTTTTTTGTATAATAATTCCAATAGAAGCCCATGTTTACACCAGAAAATGGACTTCTATTAGAATTCTCTGGAATTCTCAAGAGCCTATTATCAAGCCCATTAACGCCGTCCTTGTAAATATGCCCCCTAGTCATGCAGATCGTAGAAGTTCCAGGATATCTGTAGCAGAGTTTCGTCAGGATGTAATCTAAAGTCCTGTGGCGAGGGGTTCCTTTCTTATACCCAAGGAAGGGGTTGGACATACTCTGGAGACCCATCCAGCCCCAATACACTAAAGCCTGTCTTGAAAGTGGTTACACCTCCCTGTGACAGAAAACCTATTGTCCAGGCCTCCCCTGCAGGTGTTTCGTCCTGCAGCAGGAGGCTAGACTCAAGTCTGTGGCTGCAGCATCCACTTTGTGATGCCAGGGCTTTTTTAAACTGTTACCGGGTATACCGGTGTGGACATGTCTCTCCCTCTAGAAGGGTGGACACCAAACACGACATGTTTCTGTGCTGCAATTCCAAAGTTAGCATTTACCGCGAGGTTATAATTCACTTAAGAGTATATGGTCTGGCTGCATCACAGAACAACCCCAGGGAATAGGTTCCGAAAGCTGCAGAGGGGTCCTGCTCAAGCATGGACACCCTCTCACATGAAACCAAGCACCCTGCCTTCAGAATTGATAAGGCCTGCCATAGGGGTGACTGATAGGTTTCTATGTGCAGTGATTTAAGGTAGATATAGGTAACCTATATCTTAGTAAGAGGTGCATGCACCACCTTACCCAGGCTGCAGTAGCAGTCCTGTGGTGCCATTTTGGAAGGTTTCTCAGGGGTGGCATAATGCATGCTTCAGCCCCTGGTAGGCCTCTGGGGCACCTATGACCTAGGTACCTAAGGTAACATAGACTAGGGACTCATAAGGGTACCCCAAACTAGAGGGTACCTAAAGTACTTGGAATCAATTTAGAGAGGAAGCAGCTAGGCTGGGGTTCTGGATAGCAGGCCCCCAGTAAAGTCAGAAAATAGTGAAACATCAGCAAAAAGTAGGGGGTAACCATAAGAACGGATCCTACTCTCCTACCCAATCCCCCCCTTCCCAAATGCAGGGACATTAAACTAACCTTGACCAGTTGAGTCTTCATGTTCTAAGTGGAAATATCTGGAGAGTCCAGCTGCATTGGCATGGTTACTCCCAGGTCTATGTTCCACTGTATAGGACCTCCCCTTTAGGGAAATGGATCACCTCGAAAGTTTGGGGTTTTCACCCTTCATCTGTTTTAGCCGTAAGAGGGTCTTATGGTCTGTCTGGACAGTGAAGTGAGTGCCAAACAAGTATGGCCTCAGCTTCTTCAGAGCCCAAACCACATCAAAGGCCTCTCTCTCAATAGCTGACCAAAGTTTTTTTCTGGGAGACAGCCTTCTGCTAATAAAAGCTACTGGCTGGTCCTGACCTTCACCATTCAATTGTGATAAAACATCCCCTACCCCCAAATCAGATGCAACTGTTTGGACAATGAATGAATTCTTTGGAGTAGTTAGGACTTTGCAGAATGGGAGCAGTGCACATGGCCTGCTTCAGGTCATCAAATGTCTTATGACAGCTAACTGATCACTGAACTTTCTTAGGCATTCTCTTCGAAGTCAAGACAATTAGAGGTGTTACAATGGATCCATACCCCTTGACAAATCTTCTGTAGTACCCAGTCAGGCCCAAGAATGCTCTGACCTGAGTCTGGGTAGTTGGAGCAACCCAGTCCATGATGGTCTGGATTTTGCTCTGCAATGGTTGAACCTGGCCTCCACCTACAAGGTGGCCCAGGTACACAACCTGACTCTGCCATATCTGGCACTTAGTAGCCTTGATAGTTAGGCCTGCTTTTTGCAGGGCCTCTAAAACATTTCTTAGGTGGACCAGGTGATCCTTCCAGGTGGAGCTAAAGACAGCAATATCATCTAGATATGCTGTACTATAGTCTTCCAGGCCTGTTAGGACTTTGTTCACCAACCTTTGAAAAGTGGCAGGTGCATATTTCAAACCAAAAGGGCATCACCACAAATTGGTAGTGCCCACTAGGTGTAGAAAACGCTGTCTTAGGCTTTGCATCATCAGCTAGTCTGATCTGCCAGTAACCAGCTGTCAGATCAAATATGCCTAGAAACTTGGCGAGGCCAAAGTATCTATCAGCTCATCTGCTCTGGGTATTGGATGGGCATCAGTCCTAGTGACTGCATTGAGACCCCTGTAGTCTACACAAATCCTCATCTCTCTCTTACCACCCTGGGTGTGGGGTTTAGGCACCAAGACTACTGGAGTAGCCCAACGGCTATCTGAGGGTTCAATAACTCCCAAATCCAACATCTTCTGGACTTCAGTCCTGATACAGTCCCTGACATGGTCAGGTTGCCTGTAAATCGTATTGTTAACAGGCAGACTGCCCCCAGTGTCCACTTCATGAGTGCACCGGGTAGTCGGACCTGAAGTCAGAGAGAACATATATCTGTACTGATTGAGCACCTGTCTGCAATCAGCTTGCTGCTGGGCAGTGAGGCTAACTGCCAAGGCTACACCATCTACTGACCTATCATCAGGGTTCTGTGAGAGCAGGTCAGGTAGTGGATCACTCTCTTTCTTCCTCCTGTCCCTCATCAGTAGCCATGAGCAAGCCCATGTCTGCCCTGTCAACATATGGTTTCCGTCTGTTGACATGAAGCACACTGTGGGGGGTCCTGGGAGTTCCAAGGTCTATCAAATAGGTAACCTCTCCCTTCTGTTCAATAATTGTATGGAGGCCACTCCACTTGTCCTGGAGGGCTGCTGGGCACGGGTTCCAACACCCACAATTTCTGCCATGGCTGGTAAACAGTCGGCACAGCCTTTTGGTCATGCCAGGCCTGTTGCAATTCCTGGCTAGCCTCAAGGTTTTTGGTTGCCTTTTTCATGTACTCTGCCATCCTGGAGCGGAGACCAAGTACATAGTCCACAATATCCTGTTTAGGGGTTTTTAGAGATAACTCCCATCCCTCCTTCACCAGACATAATGGACCTCTTACAGGATGCCCAAACAGAAGTTCGAAAGAGCTGTAACCAACCACCTTCTGAGGAACCTCCCTGTATGCAAACAAAAGGCAGGGCAAAAGGATGTCCCATCTGCTCCTAAGCTTTTCTGGGAGACCCTTGATCATGCCCTTTAAGGTCTTATTGGACCTTTCAACTATACCATTGCATTGTGGGTGATAGGGTGTGGTGAATTTATAATTCACTCCACACTCCTTCCACTTTGCAGTCAAGTCACTAGACATGAAGTTAGTACCTCTGTCTGAAACTACCTCCTTAGGTAAGCTAACCCTTGAGAACCCTCCCAAGAGGGCCCTTGCCACCACAGGAGTTGTGGTGGTCCTAAGTGGAATGGCTTATGGGTACCTAGTGGCATGGTCCATCACCAACAGGATAAATCTGTGCCCAGAGGCTATCTGAGGATCCATGGGACCAACTTTGTCAATTCCCACTCTTTCAAAGGGAACCCCCACCACAGGTGGGGGTATCAGGGGGGCCTTTGATGTACCACCTGCCTTACCACTGGCTTGACAGGTGACACAGGAGCGACACAACTCCTTGGTGTCTTCAGACATGTGGGACCAATGAAAGAGAGAGACAATCCTGTCCCAAGTCTTGTTTTGGCCCAGGTGATCTGCTAAGGGAATATCATGGGCTAATGACAATAGGAAGCCCCTGAACTTCAGAGGTATAACTAACCTCCTGGCTGCACCAGGCTTGGGGTCTCTACTCTCTGAGTACAGGAGTCCATCATCCCAATATATCTTATGGGTACCACTAGCATTCCCAGCAGCCTCAGCAGCTGCCTGCTGTCTGAGGGGTTCAAGAGAAGGGCAGCTCAGCTGCTCCTGGCTCAGATCTGCCCTGGAAGGGCCCCCTGTCCCCAAGAACTCAACCTGATCAGGCTCAAGCTCATCCGGGACAGTTTCTTCTTCAGGACTACAATCATCACCCTCAAGGGAGTGATCTGTATTCTGAGTCAGGGGGGAAGGCTCTGCCTTAACCCATCTGCTCCTTTTCTTGGGAGGCACCTGGTCTATTCTTCTAGAATCCAGGGCCTGTTCAGTTTTTGACATTTTGGCCTGTGACCTAGTCACAGCAAACACATGTGCAGGGATTCCTTACATTTCTGCATGGGTCCTGAGCTCCACTTCAGCCCAAGCTGAAGTCTCTAAATCATTGCCAAGCAAGCATTTAACAGGGAGATCTCCACTTACCACAACCTTCTTGAGGCCAGTTACCCCTCCCGAGGAAAATTAACAACTGCCAGGGCATGGTGGGCACCGATTTATCCTAATTAATGGCATATCCAGAGACAGAGACAAAGACTGCACAGATATTGAGTAACGCATGGAGGGATCGCGTGGGTGAGTCGATGCACAGTAGTACATCATCCGCATGAAGGGAGATACGATCTTCCAATACCTCCCTCCACTTCAGACCTCATACCATAGGATCCCATCTTATCCATGCCACCAGGGGTTTGAGGTCTAATGCAAACAATAGGGGAGATGATGGGCAGCCCTGTCTTGTCCCCCTGCCCAGGGTGAATTCCCACGAGATGTGGCCATTAGCGACTACATGCTCCACTGGGTTGGCTTATAGTAGATGTACTCTGGAGCAGAACTTCGATCCGAACCCTAAATGTTGGAGGACTGCAAATAAGAAGGCCCATTCCACCGAGTCAAAGGCCATTTTCGCATCCAACGACAGGACTGCGGCTTCTTCTTGTATAGTGTGTTTGCGACCCAGTACACCATGAATGCGTCTAAGACTCAGGGCTGTGTTTCTGCCGGGCATGAAGCCCGACTTATCCGGGTGAACCAATGTATGGAGATAGGGGGTGAGTCTAAGGGCCAGCGTTTTGGCTAAGATTTTCCCTTCCCCATTAATTAGGGAGATCGGGCGATATTATGTGCATTCCTCAACCGGTTTGCTGGGTTTATGGATGGCCACAATAGTTGCCAATCGCTGGTCTTTAGGGAGTGGCCCTATGTCTTGACTCGCTTCTAACATTTTCAGTATGTATGGGGCTATCTTGTCCACCGTGTGCTTATAAAGGGATGCCATTTGGACCAGTAGCTTTGCCCGACTGTATTTTTGAAATGGCTATCTTGAGTTCATCTACCGTGATGTTGGCCTCTAGGCTTTCTGTTTCTTGAGGCGTGAGCTGTGGCATACGGATATATTTAAGAAATGCGAGCGCTTCCTGCACGGTGGTATTATTTGTGGATGTATAGACACGCTCATAGTGTTGTGCTAGTGCGGTCACTATGCACTGTGGGTCCGACGTGAGTTCTCCCTCATCAGTCTTAATCTGTGCTATCCATTTGTGCGCCTGTTCTTTCTTGTCTAGCCATGCAAGAGGTTTGCCTGCTCTCCGGACTCATATATCCAGTATTGGACTGCTTGCAAAAGGGACTGGGCATCTGCCCAAAGATATTCCTTGTATTCTTGTCTTTTCATGCGCAATGTGTGTGCTGCCTCCTCAGTGGGTCTCTCTGCATGTAGGGATTCTAAGTATTGCACTTCCTGCTCTAAGGTCTCTATTGCATTCCTTTTTTCCTTTTTATGCCCTTCAATGAGGGATATAGCCTGTCCTCTTATCACTGGTTTGTATGCTTCCCATAGTGTTAACGGGGAGGAGACCGACGTTTAATTTTCTTGAAAGTCCCACGTGGTGGCAGTGGTTACATTTTTCCTAATCTTAGAGTTCATAAGGAACACTGGATAAATGGGATACATACGACTTTGAATAGTGCGGTGTATCTGAATTTCTGCCCGTATCGGAGATCGGTCAGGGATACCTCTGGGTAAGTGTGATCTCCCCTATCCTTCCCAGACCGTCCACTGTTTCCTGAAGCAGTATAACCGCTGGGGAGATGCATTTTAGATATTGTAACTCTAGTCCCCCTTTTATCTTATCACCCAGACCATTGACATTCCGGGAGATGAGTGATAGCATTGCCATTGTGGTACATTGTGTCATGGGGTCAGATGAAGACATTGGGGATATGGGTCATTGTGACCTGTCGATTAGCCAGAGTCATTGTGAACCTATTGCTATAGTGACTGTATGTTGATAGTTGCAGATTGGTAACCATTGAAACATCGACAATTAACACATTCCTATTTTGTAAATAAACATTTTCTTAACCTGTGGCTGCCTGCCCTCCCGCCCACAAGCGCTATTTGACCACTCGCGGCACGCACGCGGGCGCGCGCCGGGCTAAGCCTGGGCCAAGGGCAGGCCCGTTTGAGCCCGTTCGAGACTGGACGAGGCTGGGCTGGGCCCCCCCTCTGATGTTTCCCATACTACTGGTCGGGCTGTCTTTCTAGTAAGTGGAACTTAACTGTTATTTGACTCCATTAAAGCAGAAATGGCTGCATGTGAGGGAAGAGGGAGGAAAGCCGCAGGAGCTGGTTATGTTGCTGTAACACTCGATCAATTTGTAACGAGGGCTACATCTGTGCTTGCCCATGAGATAGCCATTACTGAGCGTCGTCTGTCTATGGAACCCGCGTTTGCTAAATGGTCATCTTTGGGGGACATAGCGAATGTACGCACACCAGAAAGACACCCCCAGTCTGTCCCTGCTCTCTAACCAGGGCTGCAGATCCAGGGCACAAGCCAACAACAAGCTGTAAGGCCCCCTCATATTGATGGAGCAATTTTACACCCCACGTCATTGCCATGCAGTGTATTGTCAAATCCATCAAACGGCCCAATCACGTGCATTGTAGAAGTACATAAAGAGCCCCCGCAACTTAAGGAACATACGCAGGGGGTTGCTTCAAAGAGGAAGCGTGGGGGTACCCAGCAGAAGGGTAAGAAGTCCAAGATTTCCAAATCAAGCAAACCTAGCGATGTGGTAACTGAAGAGATTCCTTCTACTGAAACCGCACAGGAACGATTCTCTGTATCCAGTGGTGTGATTATGACTGAGATTGCCACTGGAATGTCAAAGTATGAAGAGATCCACTGGCGAAAAATAGGAGCCCTAATAACATCGTCCCTGGAGCCACTAATAGAAAGACTATCATCAATTGAGAGTAGGCTGCAAAAATTTGAAGAACTGACAATGTCTACTCTTGGAGGTATTGAGAACAAGATGGGGAGCTGTGGTCAAAATATTGTGACGGTGAGGGAGGGATTAAGGGGTACAGTGGCTCATGCTAGCTCTAATGTACCAGCGCACGTGGACTTGACTGTGCAATCAACGGATTTTATAGAGCCAAGGGGTGAAGTAGCAAGTGGGAGTAACACAGCAGGCTTAGAGATATGGGATGATAGGTGTAGTAATCACGGGGAAGCTGAGGGCCGGTCCCAAAAAGTTGATGTAGTTCCCAGGAGGAGCAGTATTAGGAAGGATGCAAAGAACTCTCACCCCTATTTAGACTTACCCCCCGACTGTACACCGTACGTTGTTGTTTTGACTGGTGTCCCAGAATTGGGAAATGGTAAAGTTGAACTCTATGTCCAACTAAAAAATAAGACGATCCATTGGCTAAACAACAACAGACCTCTCCCTCGAAATGTCCAAAGTCAGATTTTATTTGTTAGAAGAGTGGGCTGGGTGGGTCGTAGACCAAAAAATATAGTAGGGGACTGCATTGTCATAAACTTTAAAGAACCTAAGGTGGTGGAACATGTTTGTTCAGGCTTGCAGAAATATTCGCGATCCTCCATCCAGGCCAGGGATTTAAGTTATTTTTATATCCCACAAGATTATATGCCCAACTTTGACAATAATGAACTGCACGTGGGCAGGACAGGCCGGTCAACCACATGGACCGGCAGAATATATGGGGAGAATAGTGAGTATTTGGCAGTAGTACCCCTCAGTAATATATTCAGTGTATTGGATCTGGTGGACTGGCTGGCACCAGCTGCTTCTCACATGGATACAAAGCTTGAAGAACACGTACGCCTAGGGGAAATAGGGAGTATGGATCTAAACCAACAACCAGTGTTAAATAACGATGAGGGGGACAAAACTGATCCCAAACTATGTGTAGCTAAGGAAGTGGAGGAGTTGGAGAACATTCTTGCTTTAAATGTAATAAACTCTGGCAGTTGCACTGTTGATTGTCGTCCAATGGAATTGGTGTTAATCCCTAGTGGAATTTATAGCCCTGGAAGGGTTGATAGGGCTGAAGGGGAGGGCAATGCCAGGTCAAGGAAATAATTGATCACCGGAGGCCCTAGAATTTTATCCTGGAATATTGCAGGCCTCGTGTCTAAATTAGAGCACTCAGATTTGGGGGACTATATTGACTCACACGAGATCTGCCTATTCTAGGAAACCTGGGCTGTAGACCCCCAATATAGGGTAGGGTATGTGGCATAATGCGAGGCGGCAGTGAAAGGACCGAAGGGTAGACCATCAGGGGGGTTATGTATCTGGTTAGCTTCCCACCTAGGATGTAAGGTTAAGCGAGTAGAAACATTATCACCGGATATCTCATGTGTCCTCTTGTGACACAATAAGCTACTGAAATTAGCAATTATAAATATTTATTCCCGGCCAGTTCAGTATGGTGAGATCTACCCGATGTTAGATTCCTTGCTAAATCTTCTTAATTCATTAGCAGGGAATACGTATTTTCTAATAGGGGGGGATTTTAACTGTCATTTTGAACCCTTAGGTGGTATTTCGCAACCCATTTCTAGTGATGAGGATGCAATTTGGTCAATCCAGGCACACAATATGTATCCGATTGGGCGCTGGACACCTTTAGTTCTCCAGTTAACCTCCCTAACTCTGTCCTTCTCTCTGAGGGCCTGTAATGGACAATTCCCTGGTGATAATCCCAGGTGCCCTACTTTCAAGAGAGTTGATCAGGCCACTGTAATTGTTTATATCTTTTGATTAGCGTAGAGATCTGGCATAACGTCGCGAATTTTAGTGTCGTAGCACGTAGTAAAAGTGAACATAATCCGCTAGTTACAGCGCTAGACTTTCAGATGGGGGGTCCGGGTCGAGTCCTTGAGGAGCCCTATCCAAATAAATTGGTTGTTGTCGAAGGAGGGAGACGAATCCGATTGGCCAAAATTAACCAATCACAGGAAACGATGTCAAAATTGAATATGAGCATTACACGCCTCCTGGAGAAAGTAAGTACTGCGACAGAAAATATAACTAAGCTTGGCCCCGATAGCGACCTAGGAAATATCCACCAAGAAATGGTCCGGGTCTTGGCAGACTTCTTTTTTATAGTGTAGGGACTGTAGGGAAGGAAAACAAGCCCTGTTGACCTCGCTTAAGGGGGCCGACAATGCTTCCATTAAGGAAAATAGGGTGGTTTTTAAGAAAACAATTGCAAGAGCTAAAACTGAGTGGGAAGCAGATAGGTGGCAGGCTATCAGAAGGCTTTGGACTCAAAAGACAGTAGAAGTTTCTAGAATTTGGTCCATACAGGGAGAGTGGACTGAAGGACCACTCTTGACCCAAATATTGATGAGGAAGCTTGGTATTCATATTTGAAGGGACCATACTCAAGTACTTCCACTGATCTAAGTGTTAGTAAGATCACAGTGTGTCATTTTAATGCTGAAGTTTTATTGGATATTCCCCCATGTACTATAGGCGAGGTCGTATCCGCTTTAGCTAAGTTGCAACCTAACAAAGCCCCAGGATTGTATAGAATCCCTGAGGACTTGTTTAAAAATGAACAGACAGTGTGGGCTTCATACCTACTATCACTCTTCAATGCAATCTTACATGGCCTACCAGCGCCGCCAATGTGGGCAGGCGCTGAGATCGTTCCGATCTATAAAAAAGTCTCCCTTTGCGAACCAGTAAATTGCAGGCCAATTAACCTTATCGATGTTACTCAAAAAAGTTTTGGGAGGGTGCTACTTGGAAGATTACAGGATTGGATGGAAGACTGTGATATATTAACTCCTCTGCAAGCCGGCTTTAGAGCTAAGATTTCAACTATAGACCAGCTGTTTAGGCTCCAGTTAATCTATTGGAAGCATGTGATTCTGGAAGGTGGGAGTCTGTATCTTACCTTCGTGGATTTCAAATCTGCGTTTGATATGGTCGACCGTGACCAGCTTTGGGGTATCTTGCTGGACATGGGAGTCCCACCATATCTTTGTTTCCAACTCAAAGGCCTCCATGAGGGCACATATGCCAGAGTAAGATACGGTAAGAATGGCCAATTGACAGCCCCCTTCCCAGTGGGCAAAGGGGTGAGGCAGGGCTGTGTGCTCGCGCCCACCCTCTTTTCCCTTTTTCTAAATGGCTCAATTGAAGATCTGCGTGCTGTAAAGGATCTAGATTCCCCTAAGATATCATCTCGCAAATTTCCTGCACTAATGTTTGCGGATGATACGCTGCTTCTCTCAAAGTCACCAATGGGGATGCAGCGCATACTAACGGAATTTAGTCAGTTTTGCAAAAGGAGGAATCTTTTAGTTAACATTAGTAAGACAAAATATATGGTCTTCAATGCCAATTCTACTAATTGCCCACACCCAATGATGGACGATATGCCGCTTGAGCGTGTCCATGTCTTTGATTATTTGGGTCTATCCCTAAATGATAAGATGGGATGGGGCACCCAATTTAATAAGGCTAACTTGAAGCTAATCTACTCAATAACAACAAGAGAGGGAGGGAAAGGACACTCCTGAACCCCTGTAAATCAAAAAACAACAACAAAGGAGTGACTATGGTAAAACCAGGAAACTCCCGATTAAACACAACAAAGCAGCTCAGGGCAAAAAACTGTATTTGTAAAAGAACCCTCACTCACCGACCTGGTCGGTGACATGCTTCAACATAGGGTTCCACCAGGAGGGCCTAATGCCTCCCTGGTGTGCTTCTACGCCTGGGTTACAGCGGAGCAGGAAAAAACGAATATTTATATGTGTGAAAAAAGGTGTGAGATTAAAAGGCCACTGGCTCTAGCCTATCCATTACTTTATTCAAGGCTGACCAATAACCGTTAAAAAGAGTGAACGGATGTAGGCTGGATCTATAAAGTAACCAGTGTTATCCGATTTGAATTTAAAAAATTGGTCGACATGTTTCTGCGTCTGTATGCAAATCGCTAAGCAGTCATCAGGACCTATTAATGGTTCCTCGGCGGTATGCGCACCCTAAGGCGAACCCTAACCTGAGGAAGAATTGGTGATACACAACTCACGGTTTATACCAGTGTGGTCTCTCGTGATTTTATTAGACCATTGGAGCCTGCAAGTGAAAAGTCAAGAAACACTTATTTAACATTAAATAAATGCAAATAAACAGCAGGCAAAAATTCTTTAACAAAGATGTATAGGTGATAAAGCCCAGGCTGTGATTGTACTAAAGTTAATAATAATGATGCATTGATCATACACAACTACTGAAGTGTTTCAAAAAGATGCCCCAAACCACTAAGAAACTATGTTTCATTTAGCCATATTTCAAAGGTTGGAGCCTGCACTTGATTTGCTAATACAGTAAAAAGTGTGTATAGCATATCAAATTGAACATCCATCTTAGGATAAGCAGCTCATTTTCACTGAAGCTCCGATATTATGAACGAGCGACAAAACCCTCAAGAATGCTCGTTTGTTAAGTAAAAAGTTACTACTGTCCCATCCAGTAAGACAGGATCTATAACGTGCATGAAATAGAGAGAGCAAACAGACACAACATTACGGAGGAAAAAGAAGGCTTACATTGGCTCGTAAAGTCAATTAATTCCTGGGTCCAACAGGGAGGGGGAAGCGAACACCCGGGTATTTGAGGCACAAAATGCATGAACATTAGGAGCCTGTTCGTGTTAAAATGCAGACGATAAAAATAAAATGACATCCGCGTGTGTACTTACTTCCCACTTAGTTCGCCCCCGCAACGGACCTAAATCGGTCCTCCCTGGCCCGAATATTGGCGTGTACTAGAATTTACTGTTACAAATACAGGAAGAGTTTTCACGTGGTTGCGTAAAGTAACACGTGACGTGCATCCAGTTCGAACGGGACGGGTTGGAACAACTAGAGCGCTGCAGTTTAAAACTTTATTGTTCTTTGATGAACGAAGACTAATGCGAACAAGCATTTTATAGACTGTGTGATGAAATAAGTATCATGCTCGTCCCACAATAAGGATAAGAACCACACATAGCACATATGGTAGCTCCCTATGGTAAAAATATATAGCGTTGTCACATGGTTACTTAAAGTGGCACGCTTCTTTGGGACCAAAAATGGTTCGAACTCTTGGAATGCTGCAACATTCATAGCTACGAATAAAACCTTTTATTAATTTTGAGCAATCGCCCTGATTCATTAAAGTTCATTGGGACTGTATATTCAAATGTATGTTAAACTCACAGTGTGTCAAAGAACCATACTCTTGGTACGCGTATGATCATCCGAAAAATAGCCAATATCACTATTTCTAAAGAGTATGAGAAAAAGATTATCTCATAAGCTTTTTGCGTGTAGAAGGGATACTGAAAGCATAAATCCCAATTAAATCTCAAATTAACAGAGTACACATTTAAAAAAAACAAGAAACTGATTGTTAATTGTCGAGGAATCAGCGTTTTAGAACAGAACCCCATGGGATATTATCATTTAGTCCGGTGTGGTTGGTGGACAGTCGGTAAATCCACCTCTGCTCTTTCTCCAACAGAGACTGCTGAGAAGTTGTTCCAAGAGGTAAATGCTCTATCACTGTCCAATGTAAATCATTAGTGGTGTGATGTAGTGAAAGGAAATGATCTTTCAATTTGGTGCTATTTTTCTTGCAACGAATGTTGCTACGATGCTCGCAGATCCGTTGTTTATTTTTCCTCGTAGTCATACCCACGTATCTTAAACTGCACGGGCACGTAATTAGATAAACCACATTTGTGGAGTTGCAGTAAGTGTGGGATTTTTGCAGCCATTGTTTGCAGTGTTCCAAGTCAAGATGTTTAGATGCTGTTGTTAGGTGACACACGCTACATGAGCCACAAGGAAAATGACCCACCACTGGTGGTAAACCCCATGCATTCCGAACAGTTGTTTTCCGGTCAGTTGTTTCAATCTGGGTCGGGTATGGACTAGAGTGTCCCTTAGGCTCCTTGCCCGTTTGTATGAAAACAAAGGTTTTTCCCACAGGTGATTATTACTCTCCAGGATGTTCCAATGTTTGCAGATTGATTTGCTCACGGCATTTGATGCAGCATTAAAGGTGGTCACACACGTTAGCGGTGGGGATTCTGCACTCCTGGAATTGGTCTCTTCCAAGAGTGCTTCTCTATTTTGATTACGAGCTCTTTTATAACTCTTCTTAAGAATCCTTTCGGGATAGCCTCGGTTTTGAAGTTTCTTGGTTAGTTCATCGGCTTGACTTTTGAAGACTGAGATCTCACTGCAATTCCGTCCCAGTCGTAAATACTGACCAAAAGGGAGATTTTCCCGTAAGGGACGAGGATGATGGCTTGTGAAATGTAGCAGGTTGTTGTTGGCCGTACGTTTGTGATACGTTCTGGTTTACAGCTCATTACCAACCTTAGAAATTACTGCATCAAGAAACACCATTTCGTCTCCATGATAGGAATGTGTAAATTTCAAATTGGTATCGCATGTATTGATCCAAGAGAAGAAATCGAGGAAGACGTTCTCAGGACGTTGCCAAATGATGAGCACGTCATCTATGCATCTTCTCCAGAAAGATCCATAGGGAAGGTATGGATTGAGGTCAGATAGCATATGCCTGCATTCAAAATCATATACATATAATCCAGCAACACTTGGGGCAAAAGTACTGCCCATTGATGTGCCAGTTATTTGGAGGTACAGGACACCTTGATATTCCCCAAAAATTCCTTTTGAGTGCCAGTGTGGCCCAGTCACCGAAAAACTTTTTTGGTGTGGTATATTCCCAAGTGCTGTTTTCCAAAGTAGTCTAAATCACTCTAATAGTGGAGTCCTGAGGAATAGAAGTATAGAGGCTTTCTATATCTAGTGTTACCAGATAGGTGGAATCTCCTGTGGTCACAATGTCTTGAAGTAAAGCCAACAGGTTTTTTGTATCTTTCAGATACGTGCTTGTAACTTGAATCAGGGGTTTGAAGAAAACATTGCAATATTGTGATAGCGGTTCAAGAAGGGAGCCCATACCCGACACTATGGGTCTCCCTGGCGGCGGGAGCCTGTTCTTATGAGTCTTCGGCAGGGTATAGAAATAAGGTATACTACCCTTACTAGTCGTGAGAAACTCAGCTTTATGTTTGGTAATATACCCTTGACTTGAAGCTAATTCAGGCGACAGAGAATTTTGAAGGTTCAGAGGGGCTGTGTTTCCAATGTTATAAGCCCACCGCTGGAAATATATAAAGTGCAAGCACGGTCGACGTCTTTATATGGGGCCGAACTTTGGGGGCATAGCTCAACAAATGGATTAACCCTCACCGAAAACAAGTTTAGGAAACAAATTTTGGGTTTGCCGATAAACACTCCCCTAGTACCTCTTAGGATGGATTTAGGTATCCTCCCAGTGGTGGATTTAATCTCGTCTCGACCATTGCTCTATTGGCGATGGCTATGGAGCGTACCTGAGTTGAGACACTACAGGGAGGAACTAAAAGTAGTAATGTCATCACTGGGGGCTGTGGGTAGCATATCTTGGTTGTCTTTTGTGAGGGATTCTTTCCGAGTTATGGGTAGGGAGGACCTATGGGTTACCCCAGAAGAATCTTGTGTAGCTACCCCCCAAAAAACATTAGCTAAAGCACTGAAAGATTTTAAATTGACTAGTCTAATCCAGGCAACTAGAGTCACAAGCCTAACTGATGGATTTTTGGATTTTACGTCAATTTGAGCAGGTGCTAGACTCAATCCAGCCTGCACTAGCAAGGAAATTGTTTCTCCAATTTAAATATGGGAGTCTTCCGCTTTTCACAATACCTAATAAGTGGTCGGGTGAAACCCATCGCCTCTGTCCTGGATGCTTAGTGGAGGAGGAATCAGAAATCCACGTGTTGCTCTTCTGCTCGGCATATAAGCAGGCCAGGGCAAAATGGGTCATATAACTGTGTAGAAATTTGGGTCTAAGGAATTACAGCGCATTTTTTAGGATCTTAAAAACTGATACTGATCCAGTGTATGTTGTTGTAATCTCAAAATTCCTCCTTTCCATGTTGTTTCAACGAAGGTATCTGCTGAAGGCTAATACTCAGCCTGTGACTGTTTAATCTGTTATAACTATTTTTGTATTAAGCTATTGAGACTTGGCTTAGCCTGGGAGGTAGATGACTTTTTATTTACCTGGCACACTGATAATGGATGTTTTATGAGTTACAGGATGTGTTTAATAATGGTCTTAAAGTTTTTATCTTAAATTATAGTTCTTAAACTAATTTTTATCTGTACAATTATGTTATTAATGATCAAGTTCTTCCTTGCCACAACTAAAGAGGTTCATGTAGTCCCGCAGAGGTGTATACTAGTGCTGCTACGATTTTTTATCCTTGCAAATTGATTTGGACCATGTTCTATTGTATTGAAAATTTTAATGTGCTTTTATGGCTGTAATAGCCGCAATAAACATTTCTGAATGAATGAATGAAATAAAAAATACCCGCTTCGGGCATATGTATTCCGTATACCTCTGTTTGTTTGGAATCTCATCCTGTATATAACATTACACTTTATCTTCGCAACTACAGAAGACGACAATCGGGCCTTCTTTCCCCTTCCCAAACATAACAGATCCCCCTTCCCTGCATCCCTTCCTAGTAGGTTTAGTACTACCCACATCCTCAAATACAGAGCGCCTATGATCCCAAATAATCCCATGAACATTGAATCTAGGGTCTCGTGCTAATGGTGCCTAAGAGCCCTTCCCTCACGGGCCAGCAGCTATCCCCATCGTCATTGAGGGTAAATATCACTGAGGAATTTTTGTCCCTACAGCCTTTGACAGTCCAGTATTGAAGAGTCAATGCGGAGTACAGCACTCCAAAAGGAAGGGAGCCCCTCCACCCTAACCCTAAGTGTCACCATATAAAGGGAAACAAGTACAGACCATTGGAGTTCCTGCTTACTGTCACTGTCTTGCTTGCGCTGTGTCAATTCCAGGGTTGCCAGAACGGGAACTTCGGGATCTGGAGGGCGATCGGTTCCTGTTTTCACGCCAGGTGAGTGAGTCTTTGTGACGGAGGCCTGGGAGCATCCGATCTGACTCTTCTCGTCAGTGATGTGTCCGGGGAGGGCTCTCATCGAGCCAGCGTTAAGCCTCCTCTGGCGTCATGAAGAACCTGGATTTATCGCCGTCTATCACTTTCAATTTGGCGGGAAAGAACATCATGTATTTGAGACCCTTGTCTCTAAGGGCTCGCTTTATCTCTTCAAAAGAGCGCCTCTCTCGCTGCACCTTCCGTGTAAAGTCCGGAAAAAAGCGAATCGTCGCATTGCCATATGAGAGATTACCCTTGACTCTTGCCGCTCAGAATACGTGCATTGACGGTCCGTGGTGGTGAGCCCGGGTTTTGGCTTCAGGATCGGGGCTCTATATGCCCGTTCTATTGAGAACAATGAGGAGAGTCTCTTGGGCTTTAGATGGTGCAGGATAAGATTTTCGAGAAAGAGGTCCGCGCTAGACCCCTCCGCCCCCTCAGGCACTCCCACGACGCAGATGTTGTTCCGGCGAGCGCGTCCTTCCTGATCATCCAGGTGGAGGGCCATTTTCTTAGGTTGGTGGACCAACTTTTGAACCCTGTCGTACAATTTACGTGTTACTGACTGTAGTCCCTCAATGTTTTCTTCTGCGGCGGTGACTCTCTCGGACGTTTTGCGCAGATCAGCACACATGAGATTCATTTCAATTGTTACTTTGTCAATTTTGGTCTCAAGATTCATGCCCATTATCTGAATCACTGCCATGATTAAGCTTAGATAGGGTTCGCCCTTGGATATGTTATCATCTCATGTTTCTTCCACTGGATTGTGCTGTCGCAGTACTGTATATTTATCAAGTTTATTGGTCTGTATTGACGCTGCAGCCCCTTTCGGCTTCGTCGTGATGCTGTGTGGTATTAGTATTATTCAGTGCGGTATACTCAGGGACCTGTATCCCCTCCAAGTGGCAGATGGGACCTCCGACTAGGGTCCAGTGTTTCCTTGATCACTGTGTTGCCGTGGGATACAAGACTGGATGTTTATGCTGTGTTGGGGGTGGGGACAGAGGACTCCCCAACCGGGTCACACCGTATGGCTGATACTGTTCGGCTCAGCTCGTTGAGGTGGCGTCAGCTAGTGTTATATGCGCTCCCGCTCTGTGCCACATCCTGCAGCTCTGTCGTAGTGTCTAGCCCCCGCTCTGGAAAGCACCACCGTCTAGTATGTTCTGTTTCGCCCCCTTGCGCTGTTGGGTAGGGTTGTTGTCTGCAGGTGCCGTATTCCTGTTTCCGGACTGGCTGGAACCAGGGGCCTGTATACCTTCTACATGTCCGCTTGGGCCCCATCGCAGGTCCTGTTTATACCTGGCACTGCGTCACTGTGGGGCGTCTGTGTATGCGCGTGTGGCAAGCCAGGGGGGAAGATGAGTTCAGCACCTGGGCTCACCTCTAGGCCATCGACTGTGGGCGCAGGTAGTGGAGATCCTGCCAATCAATGCCGCCAGCGCATCAATGCTAGGCCACAATCCTCGGGCCTCGCATAGCGTCTATCCCCTGCTTCGGCTGCGTTCTGCCGGCCGACGCGTCACGCGACTCCGCCCCCTTTCACAATGACCGTGTCTGCAGTATTCCGGCGCGCTCCAGATGGCAATGCTCCATCGCCGCTATCACCCGGAGTTGTCCCTTTCGCCGCTCTTCTTAAAGAGGGACCTGTATGCGTTCCAGACTTCCCTCTGTGGGCTGATCATTGCCGAATTTTATGGGCTTTCTGCCGACCCTGACGGAGCTCGAGCAGTACGCCGCCATAACGGTCGACGCCAAGCGCATAGGTGTCTTTTGGTGTTGGGAATCATCATCGTTTTCAATGGCGATCTGCTGCAAAGTGCTACTGCCGTCATAGTGGAAAGTGTCCGGTGTGATCCAAGCCTGGATTGAAGATCAGAAGAACCTGAAAGCAGAGAGGACAGAGTCTGGGTCACTTGCCAGTGACCAGTGGCACGATAGTCGAATTCCCACCGGTGTCAGGTGATTTCAGGATGAAGAGGTGAAGCTTGACTCTATAGCCACGAGGACCAGGAGGCGTCGACGATGACCAGGAGCTGGATTTGAGCTGTCCTACGAAGGGTGTCGAGTGCTGAGGCGTCGGTGACTGGATTGGACCCAACAAGCCTTGGCAACAGCAACCCATGTAGAAAGTGAGGAAATGCTTTGGTGTGGACCAGCAAGGTCCAAGAGACTCACCAAGTAGTGGAGAGTCAGGGCACGTCTGGAGCAACCAGAAAAACCAATGGAAAGTCAAAGTTGCCTCCTCAGGTACCCACCAGTCGATGGACATGGGATCGCGAAGGTACCTCAAGCTGAAATGCAAAGAGCGGGCTCACAGAACACTCATGGAGTGTAGGCCCACAATCTTTGGTGCAAAACGTGCTCGGGTCTGGGCTACAAGTAACCCAATGCACAGCCTCAAAGGATGTCGAAAAGCTGATGCACTTGCAAGTGTGCACGGTGTCCAGGAGTTCCGGTGTCACCTCCCTCACATAAGCTGCGGGTCTCAACTGTGCTGGGGACTCGGGTCGGCCTCTTAAAAGTCTGGAAATCCATTTCCTGGGCTGCAAAGTCTTCAGCGTCCAGCGGGAGCTTCGGAGATGCAGACCGGTCAGATGTGTCTTTGATGTCTGCCAAGCAGGGGAGTAACTCCTTTACTCCAAGTGCGATTTTTCAGTCATCTAGCCGTGTAGATCGTCGAAGTTCCAGGATATCTGTAGCAGAGTTTTGTCCATGTGTAACCTAAAGTCCTGTAGCCAGTGGTTACTTTCTTATACCCAAGGAAGGGGTTGGACATACTCTGTGGACCCACCTATGGGAGGGTTTGGAAAGAGGAGTGGCTACACCCATTTCCTTTGTCCAGTTTCATGCCAGAGCAGGGGCTGGTAGCCCCTGCAACCGGTTTGAACTGGACTATGCACAGGGACATCAAATGTGCTCCCAGTGCAGACTTCAGAGCACTCTCAGAGTGCACCCACCCAGCCCCAATACAATAAAGCCTGCCTGGGAGGTGCTTACACCTCCCTATGACCGGAAACCTATTGTCCAGGCCTCCCCTGCCGGAGTTTTACCCAGCAGCAGGAGGCCAGACTTGTGTCTGTGGCTGCAGCATCCATGTTGTGATGCCAGGGCTCTTTTAAACTGTTACCGGGTATACCGGTGTGGAAATGTCTCTCCCTCTAGAAGGGTGGAATTCTACCCCCGCCGCCAGGACTGGCAGGTGGTAGGATTCCAAAGTGTTTGACACCAAACACAACATGTTTCTGTACAGCCATTCCAAAGTTAGCATTTGCCCCGAGGAGGTTATAATGCACTTAAGAGTATATGGTCTGGCTGCATCACAGAACAGCCCCAGAACTAGGATCCGAAGGCTGCAGAGGGGTCCTGCTCATGCATGGGCACCCTCGCAAACGAAACAAAGCACCCTGCCTTCAGGATTGATAAGTCCTACCCTAGGGATAATTGATAGGTTTCTATGTGCAGTGATCTAAGGTAGATATAGGTAACCTATATCTTAGTAAGGGGTGCATGCACCACCTTACCCAGGCTGCAGTAGCAGTCCTGTGGTGTCATTTTGGAAGGCTTCTCAGGGGTGGCATAATGCATGCTTCAGCCCCTGGTAGGCCTCTGGGGTATCTATGCCCTAGGAACCTAAGATACCATAGACTATGGACTCATAAGGGTACCCCAGTAACCAAAGTGGAATGTACCTAAAGTACTTGGAATCAATTTAGAGAGGAAGCAGCTAGGCTGGGGTCCTGGATAGCAGAGCCCTAGCAAGACTAACGTCGAAAAACAGTGAAACATCACCAAAACATGGGGGTAACCATAAGAGCAGATCTTACTCTCCTACAGTTATTCTCTCTGCATTATAAAAAAAACTAAAGTTCCAAAAATATTAATTCAGTAAATAAGGATGGACATTTATATTACTTCTTATTCACATTAAGAAAACGGATCCTTAAAAATATTTTACATCCAACCCTCCTAGGTAGGTTGGAAGTTGGATGTAGTGTATTATCAATAAAAAATAGAAACACCTCAGAAATGCATTTGAAAAACAATGATATAGTACACTTCTGGTTATGTCTTTAGACCGGAACACACAGAGTTATGCTTAACTTCACAATCCATAATTCGCACGACAGCCATGTAAACCGTAACTTGCACTGCAGATGGAATGTTCATGACCTCACCCTTTTTTGACAGATGCAATTACAAGTGACTTTAACACATACTTGCCTTCTTTCTATAACCAAAAAGAGGTGGGATTTTTCACGTTTCAAAACCGCTATTTACCATAATGATGACAAAATTGAAAATTATGTCACATAGCATTTGAAGCTATGACACTTCACCAAATATTATAAAGTGAAAATGAACCTACATTAAGCAAAATGACTATTCGGTATTTGATGCAGATTTTTCCCCCAGTATTTCCTAATTGGTTTTCGGTGATTAAATATCAGCATGAGGTACATGCATTTAGGACTATTGTATGGGATTAACAACACAAACTGTCTCTAGTCACATCCTGAGATCCTTACTATCAATTCTTTGTTGAGACAACAGATGGCCAGCAGGTTCCTCCATAGTAATGTCTCAGTATGACATTTGGTTTAAAACATGTATGGGCATATGTATGAGAGCTTTGCATCATGTTTGCACCACACAATGTGGTACATGCACGATGCAAACCTCTAAGTCATATTTATGAAACCACGCAAAGCCACTTTGCATGGCTTTGAATAGCGTAAAACATATGGAGTAATGCAACACAGGGCAAATTGCTGCGTTGCCTTACTCTGTGCAAGAGAGGTGTTGCATGGGCGTTGCAGTGGGGGTTCCCATGCAACTCTCATGGTTTTGGACACGTTCCCAGATTTAGAAGGATTTGTAAACCTGGGAATGCATCAAAATCTTACATCTCCCCGGGTGAGGCATAACAAGAAGAAATTTCTTTATTTCTCCTAGTTTTTTCCTCAATGTGTACTGCATTCTGCAGCACACATAGAACGAGGAAAACACTACTTTAGATGATTGTTTTTGTACAGGAAGGTGCTCCTTCCTGAACAAAACAGTCCTGCCTATAATGCATGGTGCAGGTTTGCCTACGTTGGAGCTAGGCTTTCGAAATTATGTAATCGCAGGGGTTAAGGACAGAAATGCACCGTAATGTATAAATACAGAGCATTCCTGTCCTTTCCCATTGACACAGAGCAGCACAGCAAGGTGACTTGCTAGCTTACCTGGGCCATAAATATGCCCCAAGTCAGATGGTAAAACTCAAGGTGTGATTGAGTATTCATGGAATACCTCAGAATTGGCATTGGTAATCCAGCCTCTGATGGGCCCTAATTTCTGTGACCTCAAGGAGACCTGCTGTCATACTTTGCCTCAACTTTTGTAATGTATATGTCTAAAACAGTCCTAACCGGGCCTCTACATCCATGTTTTCGAGCCAGTGTGAGGACATCTGATTGGCCATGGCCTATTTGTGCATGTCTCTTAACCAGCAGCTGATAGCGGAAACACTATGGCAATTCGACATTTAAACAGTGTAAGAGACCAATCTAGAAACCTGTACAGGTATCTGATGCTTTTTGGTCTCACCATTAAGCCCAAAAACCACAATCCAGAAATGGGAGGAACTGTCTGATACACTATCTTCAAGAAAATCTCTATCACAACGGTCAATGCCTGGGCTATCACTGGGCAGTATCACCGCATGTAATAAAAATCCTGCCTCAGTCCTCTTGCATGTTGGGCACTCTGAAGGCGCTCCCTCAAACATAGATTGTAGACCTTTCGGGATGAGTTAGTCAAGATTTTTTTAACGTTTTTACTAAGCATTTCTGTTGCTCACCTAACAGGCAGCATCAATGTAATATTTGAAACATCATACAGAGTGAATAGGTACCAGCTGCAGACACAGTAAAGGTAGGCATATCACTACAATCTTAGCATATGAATGACACTATGATATATGAATTAACCACGAGAAAGCTAGAAGAGAAATAAACAAGGGTGAACAAATGGCATGGCGTAGGCACTAAAAGGTGGGCAAGTGAGGGGCTGCTGCTAATGGGAGGGCCAGGGAGCGGTGAGAGCATGAGGAAGTAGTACAGACTGTACATAAGGTCTGTGCAACTGAAGGGAGCCGGAGGAGCAAACATTGACTGAAAATCAAGTGGGGCGCTGAAGGCAAATATGACAATGCCAGAGGTAGGGGCATTAGGGACCCGCTGGGGTTGTGTTCTTCAGCCATCTCAGTGCAGGAAGAAGTCATCCTTGATAATGCTTTGAAGGTGGATCAGCATGGCGTCCCATTCCATTGATATGGGTGTTTGCAAAGGCCCATTTCCTCCTCCCTTCAGAGTGCATTGCTTTTGGCCACTACCCCTCCAGCCAGCGCGTACCAACAAGACGATGCCAGAGGTGGCAGCTGTGCATGCCACTACAGCGTTATAGCCCTCTTAGCTAGAAGAAACGCTGCCTTGTTGCACTTAGAACACGTGCCAGCCTTCCAGGAGTCCAATCCCTCACAGTGGTTGACGTTGCTTATACTGTCCAAATCTGCTTGTTAATATTGAGCTAGGGATGGTCAGGACCATATGATGTGACTGGAGATCTGCATGATCAGATTGGCAGCAGGGGCAACGGTGTTGGGCATCTGGGAATATTTGATTCAGTTTAGTAGGGGTATGGTATGCTCTATATAGAATTGAGAATTGGATATTCTTGAACAGGGCATTTAGCTTGTATGTATATGAATCTCAAGGTTTCTAAGGGCCATATTATCGCCGCTTTAACGGCAGGAAACTGACGCTAAAGTGGCGATAATGGGCTCAATAATGTGCCCTTGTAAATTCCCATAGAAACCCAGGTTAGACATCTAACCTGGGCTTCTATGGGAATTCTCTAGGGCATATTATCAAGCCCATTATCGCCACTTTAGCGGCAGTTTCCTGCCGATAAAGCAGCGATAATTTTATCGCCCAGTCTTGATAATATGTCCCTTGAGACCTTCTTTGCCTGTACCCAATCTCTCTTCCATTTTCTATCTGTGATCGTCTGTTGCATGTCATTCGCCATTCGTTTCTGACCCCTGAGCCCTTGGTGGAGTTTTGTGCATTTAATGTGATGTAAAGCAAAGTGATTGCTTCTCTTCAATTGCCGTGTGTGAACAAACACTGTAGGGGCCCAGAAGTGGCAGGTCTTTTAGGGGCATATCATCAAGACAGGCGATACAATTATCCCTGTTTTAGTGGCAGAAATATGCTCTATGGAATTCCAATTGAAGCCCATGGTATATGTGAAGGACATCAAACATGGGCTTTAATTGGAATTCCATAGAGCATATTATCAAGCCCATTATCGCCGTTTTAGCGGCAATTTCCTGCCGCTAAAACGGCGATAATTGTATCGCTTGTCTTGATAATATGCCCCTTAGTTCCTGCTGACATCTCCAATGCAATGCATGTGTCATGGCGTTATTTGTGAGAAACTGACCTGAAATGAGCGCAGTGCTCGCTCAGTGCAAACATATCCTACAAGTTCCACCCTCATACTTTGAAATGAGGCCTTTCTTCTCAGGGATCACCCACAACGATTGTGATGCATATTGGGGGTGCTGCCCTCTTGTGTATATATATATATATATCTTTGTGCCAACTCTTTTTCGTCACTGGTAAAGATGCAAGGAAGTGCAAGATGTAATGCCCAGCAGAAGTCAGCATTCTAGTGCTGAGCCTGTATCTACACTGAACACCCACCCACCACTGATGTCACTGGTCAGGTGACACAGTATTAATAAAAGGGGCCGAGCCCACGTGCTCTGGGCCAGTTGCACCAGACCTCCAGTGTGTCCTGTGTCAGCATACGTGTGCCTGCCAGCATGAGGGCCTAGGGCCCATCACAACCCCTTTACAATGGCGACGAGAGCGGAGCTGTGCCCATGCGTGCCAGCTAAATGAAAATTCAAGGAAAAGGGGAAGAGAGAGCTGTCTGCTGCGAAGGCACCCCCCCCGAAGCAAGCAGGCGGCCGCCGCGAGGCCCACGAGGCGTGTGACGAGCCTCGGGCCCTGTGGAGAAGGAAGAGGTGATCTCACCCCGTGCCCGGCGTGTGTGCCCCCTGCCTGGAGTGAAGAGTGAGACAAGCGGTGCCCACCCGCGTTGAAGTCACCGTCAGCCGAGCCGGAGGTGAACCCGGGCGTTGTGAATGCCTGGGAGAGGGCCGCACTAGCCTGAAGCGACCCCCTGTGACTGTAATGATAAGCGGAGCCCACCCGCATGGTCAGGCGCCCCGCCGGGCGTAATGCGGCCGGAAAAATTGACTTTGAAATGAAAGCAGGACCAGCGGAGCCCACCCGCGGCCTGCCTGCAGCGTCTGCTGTCCCCCGCCGCGCCGCGTGTGTCGAGAGGCGGCCGCGGCGAGGGTGAATGATAATTAATTAAAGCAGCGCCAGCGGAGCCCACCCGCGGCCTGCCTGAAGTGTCCCGTGTCCCCCGCCCAGCGCAGCGTGTGAGGCGAGGAGCTGCCGCGGGCGGGGGGGGGGAAGTGAAAGTAATCAAGCGGAGCCTACCCGCTGGGATCGCCAACCTCGCACCACCGGTGAAAGCGCCAGGCCCTAGGGGCGCGAAAGGGGAAGTGTCCAGCATCTCCCCCCCCCGCCGCACAGCGTGTGTGAAATGCGGCAGCGGGGCGAGGAATTTCGAATGAAAGCGCCCGCAGCGTGAGCGGAGCTGCCGAGCGCCCAAGGACAAGTGAAAGTGATTAAGCGGAGCCCGCCTGTCTAAGCCCAGCTCCTCGGGTGAAAGGGGCCGAAGGAAGCGAGCAGCCCGAGGGGCGCCCACAGCGTGAGGGGAGCTGCCGGGCTCAAAAGTGAAGTAAGCGGAGTCCACCCGTATTGAGGAACGGCACCAGCCCGGCCTCCTGCGAGGCATCTGAAAGCGACCGGCAGAGTGAGGAGAGCTACCGGGCGCTAGCGTCACCAAACAGTGCCCACACAGCCTCAGTGGTCCCCTCCTGCCCGCGTGAGGAGCCGCCGCGGGTAGGGAGGACCAAGAAAACAAATAAAAGGGAACAATGCCGGTGAACCCGGCAGGACACGGAGCATCCACCCCCCCTCCTTTGCACACACCCACGGAGGTGCTTCACCCTCCGTCAGCAACACGTGCAAGATGCCTGTGTCCTCCTGCCCCCTAAGGTGAACAAATATTGGAAAGGGACTCACCAGGAAGACCGCGTGAGGTCCACGTCCCTGCGTGGCTCCAGCCCCGGCACAGCCCGGGAGAAGCCGACTGAAAGTACAGGAAAACACGGGAAGAAGGTAACTGCAAAGCAGGCTGCTGTTGAATCCAAGCTAATTGCCACACTGCCATCTAGTGGACTGTTGCTGAAACTGCAGCCAGGGGAAAGGTCATAGAAACAAGCCCGCGACAAGACAGAGATTCAGGGGAAACACAGGGCTGGAGGGACAGCTGCAGGTAGCTGAAGGACAGTGCAAGAACGCGCCAGCGTAGTGTCAGGCTACCACGCAACTGCCAAGGAGCAAGAGACACTAAACAACTACGCACAAGTGGCGCAGGGACGCCACACACAGGCAGCAAGCAAGTGCGCAGCAGCGCAGGAGACACATGCGCGCAGCAAGGAGTCTGCGGCTGCCACTTCCAGCGCGACGTGGTAAAGAAAGCCAACGCAAGGAGGACGGTGAGACAAGGTGAAGCACTAGCACCTCAAGTAGCAAGGAAGCATGGAACACGGCACCAAAGGAGTAAGAAGAGGATCTAAAGTGCGACACGGCTAGGAGCTGCGAAAGTACAGTGGTTAAGTGCAGGAAAGCACCAGGAGTGCTCAAGGAGACAGCGCAGGAAAAGCGCAGGTACTCTCCAGGAATCGCAAGGAAGACGCCAGGAGACAGCGCAGGAACGCGACAGGTAGTTTCCAGAAAGTGCAAGGAAGACGCCAGGAGACAGCGCAGGAACGCGACAGGAGTGCAAGAATTCCACACCCGCACGACAGGACCGCGCAGCACTGCGCCGGAACGTGCCAGGAATCCGGAGCGCCAAAATGATGCGACGCGCCAACGCCAAGCCACCGGGACGGTGAATAGCGACCAGGAGAAGATAGCACAGCATGATGACTCATGCCGAAGGTGAAAGCCGACCACCCAGTATGGTCGCCAAGGAAAGAAAAGAAGCAATTGAGAAGATAGCGACAGCCGGTCCAGTCACTAGAAGAAAAGACCAATGTCTGAGAGCCATGCCCAGAGCAGAGAGAAACAGGTGGAGTGCACGCTACCTGGAGAAGACTGGCTGGGAAGACCAAGGCAGTACAGTGACCAGATCACGTCGCAAGAAGGAACAGGGAGAAGAAGGGCGTGACTCCAAAATGAAAAGGAAGAAGGAACAGTAGAAAAGGTCGCAACGCTAACCCTGGAAGTGAGTGACAAGAAGACAGTGTCCTAGGACTAGGACAAGACCAGGATGACACGTGCAGAGTGCGCGCACTGCATGGGGAAGCCTGGCCAGAGAAGATGAAGAAAAAGGGACCAGGGTACGTTGTGAGAAGAGGAGAAGAGAAGAAGGAAGATCGGAGTGGCACACCGCCACCCAGGAAAAGAAGAAAGGAGAAATCGGAATGGCACGCTGCCACTGCAAGAAGAAGCCGCCCCTGCGGATAGAAGCAAGGTGACAAGCACTGGAACACCTGAGTGCAAGGGAAGACAAGGCTGGCGAGCACCGGCAGCGCAGACCATAGACAACCACCTACGAGCCATCCATCCACATGGTGATCGCAGGAGAGAGCAAGCTAGACGGTTGGCGACATCTACCTCTGGGGTTTGAGCGGAAGTATTGGATGACGAGACTACTCAGGACTCCGGAAGCTGAGGACCTGACCACCTCGCACCAGCCCGTGGCAAACCAGAATCAGAGGCCTCGATGGACTCTGGTGGCAGCAAGTCCCGCACGGGAGACAGGTCTACCGATGCACGCATACAGGACCCAAGAGGATGAAAGCCTCGAGAGCAATGAAGAGAGTCGACAACTCAACCTTCAGGTGGAACTAGGACACGACGGTGAGGCTCGTGGAGCGCCCCGCTCACGGCCCGAAGGCTATGGTGGAGCAACACGACCAACAACACCAGTCCAGAGGAATCCTGGCAAAGAGGTCCTCCCGGATATCTGGTGAGAGAGGAATACCGGAGAGAGGGACATCCTAGTGAGAGGGATGTGTGCACCTAGTCTATTCACCTGCCAAGAGTCAACACTAAAGCCTGCCCGGAAAAATATCACGAAGCCAGAAGAGAGAACTAAAATAAGAAGACCGTAGACACCTGTGTCATCTAGTTATCTCTCATCACCAACGGAGCGAAGCAAAGGCAGGGCTGAGAACAGCGGACAGACAGCACAGACAAGAAAGAACCCGCCGAACAACTGCAGACCGTGCCTCCGAGAACTGCAAGTCCAGAATACAAGAACTATACTGCCTGCGGTTTGCAAGCAGCCAAAGAGACTCATTTTGAAAACGCAAGTCCAATGTTATTTTCTGTGTTTTCTGTCCCCCACAGATTCTTGGACTTTTTCTGTTTGGTTTATTTTTTTAACCAATTTGGGAAGGGATGTAATGCCCAGCAGAAGTCAGCATTCTAGTGCTGAGCCTGTATCTACACTGAACACCCACCCACCACTGATGTCACTGGTCAGGTGACACAGTATTAATAAAAGGGGCCGAGCCCACGTGCTCTGGGCCAGTTGCACCAGACCTCCAGTGTGTCCTGTGTCAGCATACGTGTGCCTGCCAGCATGAGGGCCTAGGGCCCATCACAACCCCTTTACACAATAGTCATGGTAAAAGCAACATTTTAGCTATCGCCACTCGTATTCTCAAGGGACAGCGGGAGGTAAGTCCAAAAGGCAAATGACTGGTCTGTTAGTGCGAGAACTTTACTCTGGTTACCCTTTCTGAGATTGCCCATCGCATGATATATGTGCATCACTAGGTATTTATTTTATACCTGTCAAATCACCATTCCAGTCAGGTGGGCATCACACTGCCTGTGTGATTTTCAGTTATAGGACACAGAGGCAACAAACAGAAGTTGAGCCAGTTAATTCTTTAGACCGGATATCTCCCCAAACTCCTTAAACGTTTCCATCAGGTCTAGGAGGGATTCCTGGGCATTATGGCATCATCGGTACAGAGTGACACTAAATACCACCCGCCAAATGCCTCTGCCCCACCAGTCTGGGGACCTTGTGTGTTAAATTCAGGCTAGTGGCTCCATAGCTAGTATAAATATAAGCTGGGGAATAGGAGATTCCTGCCTCGTGTCCCTGCATATATCAAAGCAGTCTGAGAATATATGTCCCTTTTGGACGCAAACCATTGGTTTACTATATAGTATCCATACCCAGCTAAGAAATATCCGGCCCAGCACTCTGTATTTGATCCCAGATAATGCAATGAGAATATAACATAAATTAGAGAACTTTCAGCGAGTTGTACTAACATATTTTGCAGATGACGATCATGAATATAGAAACACCAGTTGTCACCAGCCAGCAGATGAGCAGGATAAACAGGTTAATCTTGCTAAAGCTGCTTGTTAGAATCCAACAGTGTTGATGCCATTGAGGAAAATAACCCAATCCCAGTTGCAAGCTCCTCCTTCATACACAAGTATACCCTCATGGATATTCCTGTGGTTTTCAAGACGAGAGTTACATGGCAGTTGCACTAATTTAGTTTTTGAAACAACAGATAGTCAGCCACAGCAGCAGTCTAACGCCTGGCATTGTGGATTCAATCGTTCTAAATATTCCCAGGAGATCTAGAGCACGCAAAAAGGAGAGGAAATTATATTGTCAGATGCCCTGAAACATTACAGAAAGTTCTGGGCTCTATATTGGCAGCACTTCAGAAATCGACTACAGGAAAAGATCACAACTCAACTGTATTAACACAAATCTTGTGTACTTTAACTGGTTTAGTAAGTATAAATGGGAAGGCACCACAGAGTGGTACTCTACATGCTGTGCTGATTTGTATGGTTGAACAATGTGGATTAGGAGCTAATTTCTACACCAGTTTCTGTGGCTCACGCCTCAGATCTACGACATAATATTGTTAGCAACTATATTGATTCACAAAAATATCAAAAAGTAAATATCCTTCACTAACATATTCCCTTCATATTTGTATGCAATAAAGACACAAATATCGATAACCAAAATATAGAAGTTACAAATATCTATTTTTATTTACATCAATAACATATTGGAGGCAAAAATACTTTTACCTTTAAATAAACATATACATTTTCAAAATATTGCAACACACAATATTGACTACATTAGCATCACCAAAAGTAAAGACATGTCATATTGCTAAACATTAAAATAACCTAATTTTACGTTTACCAAAGTATAAAAATAAACTTTAAAAATATATATTCTCACAAAATTATAACAATTTTATATCACTAAAATAAACTGAAACCACAGCAAAAAAAGATATACTTCATTACATCAAAATATTATTTTTAAAATATCTTTATAACAAGTACTAACACATAAAGAATAAAGATCAAACAAAAATCATTTTAAATATATACATAAATAATACACCCAAAAATAGAAATATATAATCAAGATAATCAAATGAGCTCTAATTAGCATTCATTATAAAAGGGAATAACTGGAAAAGATTCAAACTAAATGACCAATAACTAATGAAAACAAACTTTAAATCTAAGTAACCAATACAATTATATTATCAATGAAACTAACAATATAATTCGCACACAAAATGTGACAACTTACTGCTCCAAAACTACGAAAGCTGCAAGAAGATGATACTCTGTCGGATTTGCAAAAGACAAACTCAAACATGAAGTGAAAAACAACTAGAAGTACCTATTAAAGTAAGTAAATAATTTATTAAAATGACTTGTAAATTAATTAATTAAAAAATGTAAAATAATAAATTACTACCTGTGTAGTATAGGGATAGTTTGCGGAAGACATTGTGACGCAAAGGGTTAGTTAGTTAGAACAGTGTAGATGAGCGGTAATACATGCAGAAAACCTGAACAGCGCATAAGGTTCACGCTGTTGCTTCCAAGCTTGTTTTCAGCATTCCATAGACAAAATTACATGCGGTCGGCATGTTATTTATAATACACTAAGAAGCTACGAGAAGCAGGGAGTGTGGGAGAGGTGCAGGCAAAGGTTGTTCTAACCCTGAGAAAGAGAGTTCAGGAAAAGGCCAAAAGATGTCCAAAGAGAAGATTAGTGAGCATTAGGGCAGCCAAAGGACACACACTGATGACACAGCTAGAAATTGCGAGCCAAGCCAAGCTTCAGGATATTTAAGCGCAGAGGCACGTGTGGTGGATTGAGGCTCGCAGATGGGGTTGTGCAAACTGCCATCGCCCACATAGCTGCCTCCCTGGCTGTGCTGTTCCTTGGCTGTGACGCTCGAGAGAAAGAGGGACTCGAGAGAAAGGAGAGGGCTTCCCAGCACTGTACGAGTTAAGTTCCACCTAGGGGTGATGGGCCTTTATTTCACTGTTTTATTCTATTGATTAAGGCTTTAGTGTTGTGTCTGTGATCAAATGTATTATGCTCTATTCTTTCTCTTATACTAACTGGATTGTTTTGAATATTTCAATGTAATGTGGTAGCTATTATGCATTTCATAGCCAGCCAATTAATATTGTTTTGCAAACCAAGAACAATGGAATGCTAATTCAGTTGCTATACAGTTTGATATTAGATCCTAAGCAGCCAAGCTCTTTAAATGCTACATTTGGTGTACTTCATTCTTGCTGCTTTTATTCATTATATCCTGATGTACATAATAACCTTGTTTTTGTGCTAATACATTTATTTACTTTAATGTCTTATTGAAGCTATTTTGTGCACACTATTGGTGTATTACTCCTCATTGAGTGTCCTTATTGACTTAATTGTTTGGATTGGGTGTCAGCTGCCAGTCCACTACGCTACCAAAACACTTTACTTATTTTATCTCTTATACTGTGGATACTACAGAGAAATAACTACGCTAACGAGAAACAACAAATCTTCTGAAACTAGAGCACTCACATACCTGGAAAAAGGCACACAAAAAGTAAGAAAGTAAGTAAAACATTTTTTCTAAAGACACGCTCCCCCTAAAATGCTAAAAATAAAATCTAACTCTCTTAGTCCCCACTACCAACCAACAAATAAACATTGAAAATAAAACTAAAAAAACGTATTTTTCCCCAACAAAAAAGGAGCCAGGTGACCTACATTACACCAACCCCTACGGAAAACCAGAAAATAAAGACTGCAAAACCCAGCAAGAACACATGTGTAAGTATAAAATAGAAAACAAATAGCGTAGCTTTGTATGTCAATAACAAATGTAATATAATTATTTTAACATGTAATTATTTGTATTTTTACTTTATTTTCAGGCATGATGGCAGAAAGAGCAAGCTGCATCACATCAAAGAAAGGGAAACAATTATTCTCTCACATAGCTTACACTTAGAGCAAAGAAAGTACAAGCATAGAAACTATCAATGGGAAATGTACAAAATATTAATCTAACACTTGTTATGGTAGAGCGACTACAAAATATGAGATTATCAATGTTAAAGTGCAAAACCACTGCCAAATGTCACCAAATTTGAAGTGTGGCATGTACTACATGATTTAGATGAAGCAAGCACTAGCTCCCAAGTGTCCTCCTGCCCCTAGAGATACCAAGATATCCAAATCCCTGAACACTTAACAACCACACATAGGGCCTAGTTACGAGTCTGGCGGTCTGAGGATCGCCAGACTAACAGGAGCGTGGCGGTGGTGGTCCAGCCACCGACCCACCGTGGTCCAACCGCCATATCACAACTTGGGCGGTCCGACCACCATTGCACTACTGCAGCAGCTGTTCCCTGGCAGTGGCGCAGTGGTCAGGGCCTCAGTAATATGCTGGTGATTCAGGAATGTCAGCAATGTCATTCAGGTCTTAACTTCATGAAAACGCTGGCGGTCCTGAAACCAAAGGGGGGCCTACAGGGCCCCCTGTTGCCCATTTGCATGGGAATGGATGAAGGGGAGCTCAACATGTGCCCTCCTGTGTGCATGCACCCCAGTTCCTGCACAGCATAGACTATACAGTCCATGCTGTGCAGGACATTATTTGGGCCTTCCCATTACGGACCCATTTTCAGAGGCACCGCCATCGGTCTGCCCAAAAAGCCTACCAGAGACAAGGAAACTCATATTCTGGCTGGTGGTACGCCTGTGGGTTTTACTGTGCGGGAGTGGGCTGCCCACGTGGCCAAACCCATTATCAGGCCCATAATAAGTAAACCTTCCTCTACCATGATAACCTTAGCAATGAGAAACACATTTTAATATTTGATCAGGCAGATAACTTATTAAAACTAAGCCAATGTCAAACATGGATGAGACATTTAAAATGCGCCCCAGTTTACTTAGATACTCACCATACATGGTGAATTTCAAAACACTAATATACCATTCATATACGCTCCGTTACCTAATAAACAAAGTAGTCCATTCTTAAAACTACAAACGCACATTAAAATTAAAACAAACAGCAACTCCCCAAATAACATAATAGTTGAATATGAACACACCAGGGGGCATATTATCAAGGACCGGTGTTAAAATTATCGCAGTTTTTCCTGCCGATAAAACGGCGATAATGGTCTTGATAATACACCCTTGTTAATTCCCACAGACGCCCATGTTAACATCAGAACATGGGCTTCTAAGGGAATTAAAAAGGGTGTATTGTCAAGCCCATTACCGCCGTTTTATCGGCAGTTTCCTGCCGATAAAACGGCGATAATTTTAACACCGGTCCTTGATAATATGCCCCCATGTTCCAAACTATCTGTAAACTATACCCACACTCAGCCATACAAAGCTGTTACCACCATTTCAACCAAAGCATTGGAAACCTCTCTAACAATCTGCACTGAGTGTATAATATGCAGGTCGCGGTCAAGATGGCGATTGGAATGGTTTCACACTGACAAGATTCAGCACCAAGATTCACCCTGAAGGTTGATGAATGATCCGCCACCTCGAAATAGTAGAGACCCTTCCTCCATCCCTCTAGAGGACTGTGGTGATTGAGCAGAACCCGTTGGCTGAGATCTCATACCAGGGTCAGCATAAGAGCCTAAGGCCTAGCATGCTTGCTGAAGGCCCTTGCCCCAGTGCACAAACAGAACACTCCTGGCTCTGTGGGGTGGGACAGGGGCACAAAGTGATAGGGAAACACAGATCAGAAGAGGAGCACTGATCAGTGCCCACACTCACAGGACTCATGGGGCTTAGACCTCCACCTGTGTATCCGTTACAGTGACAGTGAGACAGAGACCAGATCAACATCAGAGCAGTAGCTCAGCACCTCCGACAAAGAGGGAGCGTGGCAGTCATGCAGAAGGAGAGACACCCTAAGGTGGACAGCGCAACCCATGGGGTACAGCAAGGGACCTATCACCGACACCTCACAGGGCACAGCTGTGAATGGGAGGGCACTTTACTCTGCACCATCCTAAGAGACACATGAGGCCTCCCCACAGGCAGTACGACCTGGGAGCAGAGACAGCACCTGGGAGCTCACACATGGGGTTGGTGGAGGTGCCACGGTGTGGAATATGTGTGCCTGGACCAAGTGGTGCAGCATAGGCATATACAGCTATGGGTATCGTTGGTGGGTGTGGCACTGACTATAGAAGAGTCCGAAGACTCTCTGTCCTCTTAGCTGTGGCCCAGATCAGCAGACTCCAATGGAGCTTGGACCAAGTGAAAGGTGAGGAATAAAGCCCTGAGGTGGTCGGCGAGACCGGTAGAACGCAGAAGGAGCGACGCCACCGACACCCCCTGATGCCCAATGCAAGCTTCCGACACCTTTCAAGATGACACCACTTCATGATAGCCCCTGGATCAGCTTGGACCAGGGTGTGCAGACAAAACTGGGGGGCAAACTGGGGGATGGCACAGAGTCCATTGTCCCACTCCTGCAACACCAGGTGGAAACCTGACTGCAGATTGATGAAGGATCGGCCCCTCTAGAAGAGGGACCCACCAACACTGCCTAGATCACAACAAGTGTTTGCAAAAGGGCCTCAGGGTGGGCAGTGTCCCAGAATCGGGACTATCGACTCGGTCTAATAGCACAGACCATCATGTATTTATTTATTTATTTTATTTATTTATTTTTTCCATTTGTTAAGCGCACTGTTACCGGGCGGTGTCCTGGCGCTGAAACGATACAGTTATATCCAAGAGGCAAAGAAAATTACTAAAGGTTAAAAAGCCATGTTTTGATATTTTTCCTGAAGGTTAGGAGGTCATTACTTTGTTTAAGGGCAAGAGGCAGTTCATTCCAGATGTTGGTTGCTCCATGGAAGAAGCTGCGACCTCCCCATCGGGCTTTCCTAATACGGATAGTCATGACCAGGCTTTTATTAGCAGATCTTAATTGTCGCCCTGGTTTGTACAGTAGGAAGTGTTCTTGAAGGAAGGATGGACCTAATCCATTTACTGCCTTAAATACCGTACAGAGAGCCTTGAACATGACACGTTTCCGTATTGGGAGCCAGTGAAGATTTTTTAGTTCCTGAGTTACCGATGCAAACTTCGGTAGGCCCGTAATCAGTCGGGCAGCAGCATTTTGTAGCGTTTGTAGTTTGTTCAGAACTCCCTGCTGGGCTTCCAAATATATGCTATTGCAGTAATCAAGGCGGGACAGCACAAGTGCTGTCACCACAGTTTTCCTGCTATCACTGGAAAGGAAGGGAAGGATTTTCCTGATGGATTTTATTATCCAGTGAATGGAGGATGATAAGGCATTAGCCTGGGATTTGAAAGAAAGTTGGGAGTCAATAATTACACCCAGGTTTTTTACTGTAGTGGCTGGTATGAGTGGGGCTCCCATTTCCTGAGGCCACCAGTCAGGGGTCCAGAGATTGGTCACATTTCCAAAGAGAAGGACCTCCGTTTTAGAGGAGTTTAGTTTAAGGCAGTTCCTAGCCATCCATGAGCTTACTGCCGTCATGCAGTCCTGGAACCTGGCCGCAATTCCTTCCTCTCGCCCCGGGAGCAGAGATACCACAATTTGAGTATCATCTGCATACGATGTTAATTCGAAACCAAAAGAACGAATCACCGGGGCGAGGGAGGTAACATAAACATTAAATAAGGTAGGACTTAGGGAGGAGCCCTGAGGAACCCCTCCTGGGAGGGTAAAAGGGCTAGATTCAAAATCTCCCAGGGCCACCACTTGGATCCTGTCTGCTAGGAAGGATTTCAGCATAGTCAGTGCGACTCCTTGGATTCCGCAGCCCTCAAGACGGTCCAATAGGATGTCATGATGGACCGTATCGAAGGCCGCGGATAGGTCCAGGAGCACCAGGACTGCCCATCCTCCAGCATCCATTACTTTCCTGATTTCCTCTGTGGATTTGATGAGTGCGGACTCGGTGCTGTGGCCTTCCCTAAACCCATGTTGAGCAGGGTCCAGACCATCAGAAGATCGGAGGAAGTCACAGAGCTGAACGTTCATGATCCTTTCGATAAGCTTAGCAGGTAGAGGGAGTCTCGATATGGGTCGATAGCTACTAGGGTCAGAAATATCAAGGTTAGATTTTTTAAGCAGAGGAGCTATTGAAACTTGTTTCCAACGTAGTGGGTATGCTCCCTCTTTGAACATTTTATTGAACAGATCTGCTAGTAAAACAGATATAGGGGCGGCTGCCAGATGAGCCACTGAGACTGGGCAGGGATCAAGGGGGGAGCCAGATTTGGTTCTCAGTAGTAGCTTTTTTACTCCTTCTGTTGAGACTGGCCGGAATTCCCTGAGTTCCACATTGTGTGGATTTGTTGGCGTAGTCGTGCGTGATCCCTCGCTGAGAGTGAGCCCCACCTGAGGTTCGAGGACTGTAAAAATTTGCTCAACTTTATTTAAAAAGAACTTGGCGAGGGTTTCGCAGAGCTCTAGACTGGGAGGGATGGTAACAGAGTTTGGAGTGGACAACGTGGTCACAGTCTGAAAAAGTTCTTTGGAGGAGTTCTTAGCTCCCTCGATTCTAGCAGAGAAATATTCAATTTTTGCTTTTTTGATCATTTCCTTGTATATCTTTTGGCTTGTTTTGAGTTTTTGTTTATCTACCTGTAAATATTCAGTGCGCCATAGGCGTTCGAGTTTTTTACATGATACCTTGTAATATCTTAATTCCGAGGTGAATCAAGGGGCTGATGGTGTTGTGCGTGTCGGGCGCGATAGTTTAGGTTTAACTAGAGATGTGCATGCATCTTTTAACCAGGTAGTATATCTTTCAGTAGCCTCATTTACATCAACCGGAGGAGTAAAGGTAGAGGCTACAAGACATTCCTCCAATGCTTTCCCATCCAATTCCTTCCATGGCATAAAGAGCTTGGCAGGTTTCCTTTCCTTTCTTGCTCTAAGTGACTCAGATGGTTGTATTTTAAAGAGGACCACTGAGTGATCGGTCCATGTTAGAGGCTCCGCATGGCTAAACTGAAGGTCAGGGTTATTTGTAAAAATCCCATCTAGTGTGTGTCCCTTTATATGTGTGGTGCCCCTTACCACCTGAGTTAGTCCTTGAGCATATCTGTGAAACAGACATTAAATCTCACACAGGAAAGCTAAATTCCCTGCTACAAGCCATCAAGTACGTCAAAACGACCCTAGAGCCTGAGCTAGATGCCTTCACCACTGGGATGGGATTATTGTGAGTTGACCATGGTAAACTTGTTGAATGCGTGGACACAGTAGAATCCACCCTGGTCACTATCTGCCCATTGATGACAGACATGTAGACACATATACATGGCTTACAGAAGGCAGGGGTCCTCATGGCGAAGGTGAACGATGAGGAGGGCCACTTGAGGCACAACAACATTTACATCATTGGCCGTCAGAAGGGACGGAAAGCCCCAGAGTTGTTCCTTGAAAACTGATATGATGTTGAGTCTGTGGGTTTTGGCGATGCTGGCCAGGGATGTCCTACAAGTGTTGAAAAGAGTGGGGTTGAGCGAGGATCCCTGGGGTACCTCACAGATGATTTTCTTTGGTTCGGAGGTCAAGGAGAGAAGGCAGACATTTTGCTTTCTCCCTGTGAGTAAAGGGACAAATCATCTGAGAGTGGCTCCTTGGATGCCTATGTTGTGCAACCTTGTGATGAGATGAGACTGTGGTGGGAGACTGTATCGAAGGCTGCCAAAAGGTCCAGGAGGATCAGAGACACAGTCTCTGCTTGGTCCGGTAGGTCCTGGAAGTCATCGATAGCCACAACGAGGGCTGTCTCTGTGCTGTGCTTGCTGCAGAATCTGGATTGGGAGTAGTAGTGTTAGAGGTTCAATTTCAGATGTGAGGAGAGTTGTTGGTTGATGGATTTTTCTGACAGTTTGGCCGGGAATTGTAGCAGGGAGATCGGTCGGTAGTGGTTGATTTCGCTGGGGTTTGCTGATGGTTTATTTAGTAGGGTTTTGAAATCTGTATGTTTCCAGTCCTCAGGCAAGGTGGCACTTGGCAATTGAGTTGTTAAACAAGGTGATGAGTACATGGTTGATTCTGACTTTGTCTAAGTTGAAGACGTGGTGAGGGCATGGGTCGGTTGGGGCCTCTGAGGTGACTGAGTTCATGATGGAAGTGGTATCCTGTGGGGTGAGCTGGCTCTGTTTGGTTAGTCGGATCCCAGTGGTGGAAGTGGGGTTGTTGTGTTGCTTGAAGAAGGCTGTATCCTTGGGCTGGGGTTTGACGTTTCAGTAGATGTTGGCAATGTTGTTATGGAAGAGTTTTGCAAAGTTGTAGCAGAGCTCCTTTGAAGGGGAATGTTTTTTGCTGCAGAGTCGTTGGAGAATTCTTTGACGATGTTGTAGAGTTCTTTGCTGTTATTGTAGCTTGATTTGATGCATGAGGCAAAGGACTTTTTCTCCGGTTCTATCAACTGTCAGTGATAGAGGTTGACGGTTGTCTTGAAGGCGGTCTTGTCAGTTGTGTCCTTGCTGGTGTGTCATCTCCTTTCAAGTTGTTTACAGTGTTGTTTAGTGGTTCTAAGGTCTTCAGTGTACCAGCGAGCATGCTTGGTGGACATTTTGTGGGTAGTGTTGCCAATGGGAGCGATACTGTCAGTGCAGTTGGTCATCCAATTATTAAAGTGTCTGACATTCTGGTCTAGATTGTTGGAGAAGATGGGGTTGAGGGCATTGATCCATCTGTCCTTTGAGGCTTTGCTCTAGCTGCATTGGCGGGCGTTGGGCACTATACTAAATACAATTTAATATATACGCAAATTAATATTTCCATATTTTAATAACCTCCACACCCTTTTCTCCTAAAAACTCAACTTCCTGCTCCTATAAAATTATGTTATTTACATTAATAAAAATCATTATAAACATTTAAAATATAATATTAATTTCAGCTTTTTAAATTGCTAATAGAATGACAAAACATACTAATACAAAAGTGAACATACAACTAAAATAAAAAATTAGAGAAAAACACATAGATTAACACATATTGACAATATAATATACAACAACATTTTTAAAACAACATTAAAGACAATGCTTAAAACGATATTCTTACCTTTGATTTTCCTGTCCATGATATTTTTGACATTACAATATTCGTGATACATTATTTTTGTATCATGATAATTTTAATAAAATTTTTTGTCCAAACACCCACTCGTGCAACACTGACCGGAAAAGTTTTAACAAAGGACCAGCTACCAAATGGAAAGCCAAAACTATGAGGAAGTACTAACCAATATAAACATCAGAAGGGAATACGATTATCCTACAGTATGTTTCTGTGAGTTGAAACGAGACAATACTCTCTTGATGAAGGGACATATCTGTAGTCAAAAATGGCAAGAGTTAAGTGCGACAAATTATAACTATTGCAAGCCTAGTATGATCAAGAATGGTGATACGTCAAATAGGACAGGGCTGCTTGCCAGCAACTCACAGACAAAGGATGTAAGGTAAGAAAAGAAGATCAGAGGAGCAATGTACGGAATTTTCAACATTGTGTATTCACTTAAAACATTGTTTAAAAAAACAATCTCGCAGATCAGAAAAATATATTGGTCGATCTAATTTTTGACAAGGAAAGCTCTACCCCCCAGCAGCAACCAAGCACCAGAAAACCCTACTATGTCAAGGAAGAAGAATAGAAAGATGAAGAGAGTCACAGAAGTGTTATTTAAAAGAAGGGCTTCGAAGGTCGAAAATATCTTGAAGACCTGCAAGATTTTGCCCCAATTGAAGAGCTGTCTCTCTGACAATGAGTATAAAAACAATATAGGAGCTGCATCCATTAAATGATCAAACTAACATAGTTCCAGCAACTATACACAAACATAACAAATCAGTTCTGGTAACTGAACAGGCCCAAACCTTTAGGCTAATCCACAGGTGTCTGATCCAAAAGTAACGGTTACCATATAGATTGATAATCAAGGAGCACGGCTTTCGGGCCCTAGGAGGCAAGAACAATTCCAGACAACTAATGAATTAGCAGAAAGAACATACCATTATGATGGCGACTAAACACCAACTACCTGCTTAATTTTTCTGATCTCTTTCCTGATGCACAAATATCAAATCAGTTGAACAGGTCAAGGCTGCTAAACTTATTTAATCGATCCCATTGAGGAGAACCATTACCTCTCATAAAAAGAGTGGAACCAAACCTTATGGTAGATAATTGGAGCAGGTTTAGAGCAAAGGACAAAAGTCAAATTCTATTCCATAGTGTTTGCCAACTAATTCTTAGTAGTGTAGATCATTTCCAGATCATTGGCCTGGATTTGGTACCTCAAATGCTTTTCCCTGCTAGATGGCAACCTGGCGGGACCTATGTAGCCGGTAATGAATTACAGCATAGAGAGCCCTCTACTAATCCATTGCCATACAGAAAGGAATCTTTAAGGAAACTTGTTATAACAAAGAGAGACAATAATAGACCAGTTGAGTTAAGTACTCCAGTATTGTATCTATTATAGATTCACATACTTGAATCTTTTGCGGTCTCATGGTTGGAGTCCCACAGTAATAGTAATATAATCAGTGTTAAAGCATTAGCCTCAAAACCTCATTGAAAATAATAGACATTGGTACCAATTCACATTGTTTTAAAACATCGACATTCCAACCAATCAGAAGAGAGACCCTGAAGAACTCATCCCCTGCAGAGCCACCATACTTCAGATTTCTTACCGACCATCATGTTAGGGAGTCTCCCTAAACTCTGCTCAGTCACAGTGTTTCATCTGTCAACTTTTGACATATCAGCTCTTCAAACGCGTTTCAAACCCCCAGGCAATCTCTGAGGTACAGTTTGGTGGTATTATATCCTATTTTTGTCAGGTCTCAGGGATCCAAAAATGGCTTTTCAGGCCTTGTAAGTTCTGTGGGAAATCAGTACTCTTTTTTGAGGACCCTCACAAGGGATGTTTGTGCTGCCTTTACCCTCAGCACAAACCTAATGAGTGTCACACTTTCCTGGCAAAGACCCTCAAAGACCTTGAGGGCAGGTTGCTTCTTTGGCTTCAGAAGAAGAAAGCTCAGTCTGAATCTGAGTATGAGTGCAAAGAAAGGGGGCATTCTTCCTCAAAAAAGCAAAATTCTATAGTAAGGAGGCCTGTGTTGAGAGATCGAAGAACAAAGAACCTTCGGAACCTTCTCCCTATCACAGAAGATCTTCTTCCTCACCCTCACTCCAGTGGTTCCTTTTACACCTTTCAAAGAACCATCTATGAAGAAAATCTGTCTGTCTACTGATCATTCGGCGACGAACATCCCTTCAACGCCTGCTTTGGCGGCAGGGGCGGTGGCATCTCAGATATTCCCTTCACTTACATGAACTACAGTGGCGTCTGACGACCAGGAGGATGACTAACACATCTTCATCATTGACTAAAACATTGATGACTAAAAAGTCTTCATCTACGGCACGGATTTCGATGACAGCACCATTGACTCCCTTGGCCACAGCTTAACTTCTTCTGTCAATGAAGATTCCATTGGGGACTACGTCGTTGATGACCACCGTCAGTGGAAATGAAAGATAATGTATTAATTCCTGACAAGGGCATTGCTATGCCTATGCAACATGACTTTTGTAAAGTTTCATCATTACCCCTAACACACCTGCTGGAGATGCAGGAATCAGGGGTTGTAAGTATCGTTGGCCCCACAAACATTCCCTTTCAACTGAATGTCAAATGCCAGGAAACTGATGATGAGGATGCTGACCAAGGTCCTTCTACCTATATAGAAGGTGAATTTTCTTTTCAGGACAGAAGCCAGCACTTGGCTCAGGAATATGATACCTTGTAAGAACATTGACCTTACGAAGAGCCTGAGGAAGAACTGCATAAGGAGGACAGGCCCACTATTGCAGTCCCTGTCTCTTTACTCACTGATTTGCGCATGATGACTATTAGAAAAGGTTTCCTGATGCCAAATCCCCAATGCAGCAGACAGCAATGTGTCCAGATGTTCTAGAGCCTTTTAAGATCCCAGCAAAAGGAAAGGCCTGTGTTACCGCCCATTACAATTATAGATACCTTTGATGGTGACAAGCAGCCTGAAGTGGGCAATATCTCCTTTCAATCAGCAGAGAACCAGCCTGAATGGGGCGAATATGTGGCACCACTATCTACGACGCCTAGCCACTTCCAGCAATTTTGCCTCCAGTTGATATCAGTTGCTTTCATGAGGTCCTTGAACGAGCGTCCAAACATTCAACTTACCACTTCTGGCTGAGCACACCGAATAATTTCTTTATGACTACAAGGATTCGGTTTAACGCACTGTAAGATCTATTCCCATTGTGGACTACATCTGGCAAGAGGTGTTGAAGTTAATGAAAGCATCAACTTCAGTGACTGCTGTTGTTCCGAAATTGGACAAAAAATATAAGGATACTGGCAAGTCGCCAACTTGCCTTACAGGTCAGCCTTGCCTTGGTTCCATGATAATGTTGGCAGCCCAACAACAGGCTAAAAATCTTTCTTCCCCTTGCTTGGACAACCCAGACAGAGAGGGTTGCAGATTGGATAATACAGGGAAGCGATTCTCTGCTATGGCAGCAACATGCATTAGGGATTTTAACACACTGGCCATCCTAGGGAGATATGACCATCCAATGTGGTCTGATATGTCAGCTTTTGGGGAATTTCTCCCACAGGACAAGAGGAAAGAAGCAAAGGAAATATTACTGGAAGGGAAAAAGGCCTTTTCAGAGATCATCGACGAGGCTATGGACTTCTCTTCTTCTGCCTTTCGCCAGAAGACAGGAGCAGCCGTATTGCATTGCCAGGGTTGGTTGAAAGCAACATCATTTTGCCCAGAAGTGCAGGCAAAAATGCCATTCGATGGGGAAAATCTTTTTGGTAAGCATGCGGATGATAGCTTGCAGTCCAAACAATCAGACGCCAAAATTGATTGTTTACTGGGCACCTTCCAACACCGGCGCTTTCAGCCCTTTCGAGAGGACAGAGGGCAATTTACATCTTGAGTACCGTACCAGCAAAGTAGGTATCAGCCTTCCCCCAACAGCATTTTGGATCAACATATCCTTCACAATAACCATACAGGACAACTGCAGCGGCCTCTTACGCTAGGCAGCCACAGCGTAGACATGCTCTGACTGGAGGAAAGTCACAGGATAGATTTAGGAGAAAATGATACATCACAGGCAACGATCACCTCAGTCACACCTCATCATATACCCTCTCCAAATTTTACAAATGATGGAAGAGCATCTCTTCCGACAAATGGGTGTTGGACACAATCCAGCACGGTCATACTCTGCAATTTCATCAAAAGCCACCCAATTTTACACCACACAGAATATCACATCATTTTTTTCCCTGCTGAAAGAGGAAATGTGCTTATTTCTCTCCAAAAAGGTGATAGAGAATGTCCCTTTATGTCAACCCAACACAGGGGTTGACTTCAGCTTCTCTTCCTCATCAAAGTCAGGAAAGTGGAGACAAGTAATGGACCTGAGGCTCTCAAATAAATTCATCAAGAAACAGTCTTTCAGGATGTTGTCCTTGCAGGAGATTCTACAGCTCTTAGATACAAGGGAATAAATGACATCCCTGGACCTGCTTGATATCCTCATCCACGTAAAGCACCAAAAGTTCCTGCAATCATGTAAGCTTTGAGATTCTTTCTCCGCCATTGTTTTTAAGGAAGTTTTGAATTGCACAAATAAGATTATATTCCACTGCAAGTGGTCATTTTCGGATCATTTCCTCCGTGATTTCAGACGAGGGAAAGATTTCGCAGCAACTATCTTCTCTCCTTGACAAGGAGGATTAGGCAATTGGCACTAGTACGCCAGGTGAATAAACCACACATTGATTGTCACGAGTGTGAGCATGCACTGGAGTCATATTTGGATTCTCGGTTTACCCGCAGCACATGTTAGGTAACACGGTGGAATAAATGATTGCAGATCCTGGCATGTGGATGTTTTCTATTTAACCTAATGAACCTAACTACGTGTTTACTACTGTGGAATACATGATTTGCCTGAATGAAAGATGCTATATATCGTGTTGGTTATTTTTTCAGAACAAATTGTTGATGACAGTACCGTAAGTTTTGCGGTTTAAAAAAAAACACTTCAAGAGACCAACTTAGCGTGTGCACTCAGTTCTATTTCACGGGTCCTGAAGGAAGCCTTGCTACCACGGACGAAGAGGCTAAAACATGTAGACTTGCCATTATTTTATAACGGATGTCTATAACCAAGAAAGCCACAGAAGACATCCACCAACTCTGTTTTTAATCTTGTCCTATAACCCCACCATTAAAGACTTTCAGGAGTTATAGAGGCAATCTTAAAAATCACTTTCACGTTTCACTCACCTTGCAGAAAAAAAACAGCTCCGATATAATTCAGGTGTTGCCGCCCACCCGAGAGGCACTCGGCCCCTCGAGTGGGAACCCTATGCTGAAGCATGCCACCAACTAGGTTGGTGGGTGAGAGTTCTTCTTAAAAAGGGAATTGGTTTTCTTTTTTTTTTCTGACCACAGTTAGCCGTAATCCTTCCTAGGAATTACTCCTACTCTGTTGTTGAAAGGTACAGCAAGACCCTGAAGGGTATGATCATAGAAGTCCCAGAAAAGCTCAGGCAAAAATGGGATGGCCTACTACCTTGCCTTCTCTTTGCCTGCAGAGATGCTCCTCAGAAGGGGTGGGTTACAGTCCATTTGAACTTCGGTCTGGACATCCAGTTAGGGGTCCATTGTGTCTAGTTAAGGAAGGCTGGGAGCAACCTCTCAAACCTCCAAAAAAGGACATTGTGGACTATGTCCTTGGCCTGTGTTCACGTATGGCTGAGTGCATGAAGAAGGCCAGCAAAAACCTGGAGGCCAGCCAAGAACTTCAAAAAGCTTGGCATGACCAAAAGGCTGTCTTGACTGTTTACCAGCCAGGCCAGAATGTGTGGGTGTTGGAGCCTGTGGCCCTAGAAGCTCTCCAAGACAAGTACAGTGGGCCCCACACTATCCTTGAACAAAAAGGTGAGGCTACCTACTTGGTGGACCTAGGGACTCAATTAAGTCCCCACAGGGTACTTCATGTGAACCACCTGAGACCTTTTGTCAACAGGGCTGACATGAGCTTGCTCAGGGCAACTGATAAGGGAAAGGAGGAAGAGAGTGACCCTCTCCCTGATCTCCTCTCTCAGGACACTGATAATGGGTCAATAAATGGGGTAGCCTTGGCAGGCAGCTTCACTGACCTGCAGCAAACTGGTTGTGGGCAAGTTCTCAATCAGTAAAGACACATGTTCTCCCTGAAACTCCTCTAGACCACCCAGTGTACTCACGAAGTGGACACATGTGACAGCCTGCCTGCCAAAAGTAATATCTTATCAGACAGCCAGAACATATCAGGGAATGCATCAGGACAGAAGTCCAAAAGATGCTTTAATAGGGGGTCATTGAGCCTTCCAGTAGTCCTGGTACCAAAACCTCACACCAAGGGTGGACAAAAAGAGATGAGGTTTTGTGTGGACTACACAGGCCTCAATGCAGTCACTAAGACCGATGTCCATCCTGTTCTAAGGGCAGATGATACTTTGGCCTCAGCCAAGTTTCTAAGTATATTTGACCTGACTGCTGGCTTTTGGCAAATCAGACTAGCTGAGGATGCCAAGCCAAAAACAGCATTTTCATCCCCTAGTGGGCATTATCAATTATTTGTGATGTTCTTTGGTCTGAAAAATGCACCTGCCACATTTCAGAGGTTGGTGAACACAGTCTTAACAGGTCTGGAAGCCTAAAGTGTATCATATCTAGATGATGTTGCTGTTTTTAGTTCTACCTGGGAGGATCACCTGGTCCACCTCAGGACTGTTCTGGAGGCCCTGCAGAAAGCAGGCCTCACTATCAAGGCCACCAAGTGCCAGAAAGGGCAGAGCAAGGTTGTCTATTTGGGCCTCCTAGTAGGTGGAGGCCAGGTTCAACCATTGGAGAGCAAAATCCAGACCTTTGTGGACTGAATTGCTCCCACTGCCCAGATCAGGTCAGATCTTTCTTGGGCCTGACTGGGTACTGCAGACGATTTGTCAAGGGATAAGGGTCCATTGTGACTCCCCTGAATGATCTTGCATCCAAGAAAATGCCAAAGATATTTCAGTGGACAGTAAGCTGTCAAAAGGCATTTGATGACCTGAAGCAGGCCATGTGCACTGCTCTCATTCTGGAAAGTCTTAACTACTCCAAAACCTTCATTGTCCGGACAGATGCATCTGAGATAGGGGGAGGGGCTGTGTTATCACAACTTAATGCAGAGGGCCAGGATCAACCAGAAGCTTTTATCCGCAGAAGGTTGACCCCCAGGGAGAAAGTTGGTCAGCCATTGAGAGGGAGCCTTTTGCTGTGGTCTAAGCCTTGAAGAAGGTGAGGCCATACCTGTTTGGCACTCACTTCGTTGTTCAGACAGGCCACCTCTCTTATGGCTTCAACAGATGAAGGGTGATAGCCCAAACATTTAAGGTGGTCCATTACCCTACAGGGTATGGACTATACTGTGGAACATAGACCTGGGAGTAACCATGCTAAGGCAGATGGACTCTCCAGATATTTCCACTTAGAAAATTAAGACTCAACAGGGCAAGGTTAGTATAATCTCCTTACGTTTGGGGGGGTTATGTATGAAAGAAGGATCTGCTTTTATGGTTACTCCCACTTTTTGCCTGGTGTTATGCTGTTTCAGACAAGATTGACTGGGATCCTGCCAGTCAGGACCCCAGTCTCTGTGCTTTCTCCCTAAATTGGTTATGATGAGTACTTCGGCACATCCCAGATTGGTCAGTGGTGTACACTTATAAGTCCCTGGAATATGGTACTGAGCTACCCAGGGCATAGGTACACCAGGCGTCCCCCATGGGCTGAAGCATGTATTATGTCACCCATGGGAGACCACTCAATCTGTGACTACAGGCCTGCCTTTACAGCCTGTGTAAGCTGGTGCTCACACCACTTATGACAGATATACATTTCCCTATATCTGAGGTCACTGCACTTAAAACCTATAAGTCAACCCTAAGGCATGCCTTTCAATCCTGAAGGCAGGGTTATCAATTCTAAGTATGAGGGTGCCCCTGCATGAGCGAGATACTCCTTCAACCTATGGAGTCCATTCTCCTGGGTTGTAAGTGTATCAGCCATATATCATATAGAGAGGCCATACGTCATTACGCGATGGCCATTTCTAAACTGGCTGTAACGAACCCTGTCATGTTTGGTATCAAACATGTTGGAATCATACCTTCCACACTGTAAATGGTGTGGGCGGTATGAGTCCAAGCACTGTAAAGCTCCTCCAGGAGGCCCTCAGTGCTCCCGGTACCAGTCTTCCAGAACCAGACAGCAGGCTAGGGCTGCTGCTGACCAGAGACATTTTTCTGCCCTCCTGCTGCTGAACCAAGCTCAAGCAGGGGAAGGCAGAACAATAGATATCCTGTCACAGGGAGGTGTGACCACCTTCCAGACAGGTTTTAATGTATTGGGGCAGTGTGGTGGCACTTGTTAGTACCACTGAGACTGCTTGAAGGGCACATTTGCTACCCTCCTTGCGTAGTCCAATTCAGACCATTTCAGGAAGCCGTTGGCTCCCGCTCTGGTGTAAAACTGGACAAAGGACATGGGAGTTTAGCCTCTGCCGTGGGAGGGAACCCTGAATCGTCCCAATGCTTTCCTTAGGGTACTTAAGAACTTACCTGTGGGTAGGTCCCTAGAGTCGTTGTGGGACAAGATTCAGATCAAGTTACCACTTCATCGTCGACCGTCTGGGCACTCTGGACTTCACTGGACTGTAACTGGTAAGACTCCTACTGCTTCTGGTCTCGTCGTCCTGCTCGTCTGTTGCAACGTCTGTGCTTGTGCTCCATACAGGATCCTTCCAAGGCCTGTGGACTTCCAAGAAACCCAAAGAAATCTCCTTTTAAGTGAAGGCGTCACTTCCCTGCATCTGGAGGCACCGCAATCAAGGTGACCTGTCTGCTGCTTCCGGGCTCCTATGGACTCCGAAAGGCTCAGAAACACAGGTGATGGTTCTTCAACCCCCTTGAGGTCTGCACTGTCCTCTCACCGAGTTTGAGGCCAGTATCCCTTGTCAAAACTGCAGGAACCAAACCCATGTGCACTGCGTCGACCTGTCGCTGCAAAGGCTTGTTGACTCTCATCCTCAGAGATCTTCGCGCTCCAAGTATCTCCACCCTCAAGCATTTCCTGTGACCAAGATCTCCTTCCACATCGCATCATTTGCATCTTTGGTGAACTGCTCAAGGTCCTCTTGCGACTCCAGTGCCTTCTGCCTGTGGGTCCCCTTGAGGGTCTTCTTTGATTCTAGCTAATGACACCTGTGCTTTGCAGTGACCAGCACTGACAGCTCCACCCCACAGGCCCCGGGAGTTTATGTATTTAATGCAGTTTTATATAGCTCAAACTTTACCCAAAGGTGTCAGAGCGCTTTACCGTGCACCGAGCATCGTTTCTTTTGCTTCAAGTTACCTGTCTTTGTAGTGGTCGGGTCCACAGCGGTAGAGTGATGTGGAATCACTCTTTGTCTCGTTGCAGAAAAGCCCTGCAAACTCATCTATTGCAGACATTTAGAAAACCTGCAGCTGGGAATCTAGGCAGCAGGTGCTACACGAACAGCGTGTGCTGGGGCTTCAATTTGGCTTAATCGGACCCCACACCTGTCATGGCCACTTCACTGTAGATATTTTACCTTGGCTTCTACTTCAGAAGCAGAAGTCGATGGCTCGTCAGACCAAAGGCAGCCTTTAGAAGCTCCTGATGAAGGAAAGCTGGAGCGCGATGACACAGGCACAGTATAAGTACAGCAACAACGCGAGAGTTGAAGACTTCCAAGCTGTAGTCCAAAATATGTTAAAGTAGCAGTCTTACCATATGCTTGTAGATTATACACAGCCCTACAGGGACATTGATAGGCTTATCCACATTCGAATATGCCACCATCTGTCGTTGAATCATATTACGCAGCACACAGAGTTCTGTTATTCACCTTTCATGCCTTGGCCATCACACAGACTCCTGGGTTTATCCACGGCTAACATGGCCGGCCTATCATTTCATTTTGCGGCCTCTTTGACACGTGCGTTCTAGATCATGATATCAGTGGGGTTATGTATAACATCGGGCGGGTATCCTTTGCAATTTCCTCCTCGTGCTCATTAGCATAGTTGTGTTATTTGTTAACCTTTGTGTCATAATAATAGAGGTTTCCCTTTTACATAGCTGCCAAGTTTTCAGACTGTTTATATTTGCATGTCCATGTTTACTGTATATTTTATGTGGCTTCCAGCTTACTTCTCACCAGCTATCTTCTCACCCTATACCTCTCTCAATATATGCTCTACCTCAACTCTCTGACTCATCTCAAACCTCTTTCTACTATCTTTCCAATGCACTGCCCTATTTCTCACCGTACACCTCTATCAATACATCCTCTACCTCAACTTTCTCATTCATCCCAAACCCCATATCACTACTATGATCCCCAAAATAACCCTTTCTAGACTTTTCCCTACTCTACCCCTCCTTGCATGATCTCATACCTCTTTTACTATTTTGATCCCCCAAAACAAGCCTTTCTAAACACTTCCCTCTGACTCTTCCCCCTCCACATCCCTTTCACTAATCCTAAGCCTCCTCCTACTGCAATGACCTCCAAAAAAACCAAAAGAAAATTGTCTAAATCCTTCCCTCTTCTTTCCTTCCACTATCCTTCTCAATCCAAAACACTAACATATCCACCACTCAAATTACTTTCATATTTCGCTACACTAATTCAGCACTAATCCTTTATGTGTTCCAGAGTAGCATGCTACTTGCCAAAAAAGCGATTCAATACCCCATCAGGGGTTGCAAGCGCTATATAAATGCAAACCTTTTTCTCTTCTTTTATCCCTCCACTATCATTCTGAATCCAAACAACTGACTAACATATCCACCACTCAAATTACTTTCATATTTCACTATAATAATGCACCACTAATCCTTTAGGGGTTCTGGAGTAGCATGCTACTCGACGAAAAAGCGCTTTAACGCCTCATCAGGGGTAGTAAGCGCTATATAAATGCAATTACAACACAATACTATGTGAAAAAAACGATGTCATGGTGATGAAAATAGGTTTGCAAGTAAAGAGACCTTTTAAGATAGATGGGGAGCCCTCTTGCCGTGGTTAGTAATCGAGCGCGCACACTGCTCTTTGGCGGCTTAGCCTCCCACCGGGGCCCCTCCTCGTCCTGTTATCATCCGGATCCTCAACTTCCAAGACAGAGATGCTATCCTGAGAGAAGCCCGAACCCAGGGTCCCTTAAAATATCTTCCCAGATTACTCGAGAGACCTTCAGGCCCAGTGTCGTACGAACGCAGAAGCTAAACAAAAACTCTGTAACTTGGTCTTGCGGTATGGGCTTCTCTTCCCAGCCCACCTCAGAGTTATCTTCGAGGACAAGGCAATCTTTTTCGACACGCCACAGGAGGCTTGGAAATGGCTCACAGAGGAGCGGCGTCTGAGAGTCCAACCTTCCTTTCCCCCTCCCATGTCGGGCCCTTTCCGGCCGCCTCCTTCTCATCCCAAACAGCAACGGAGGCACAACTGCTCCCGGAGGGGAGAGCGGTGTGAAGACCACTCACGATCGCCTTGGGAGGACTCCCAAATATTGTCCCTCCGAACTTGGAAGACCACGGCTGGGCCAGTTCTTTGATAAATTTGACCCACGATCAGGATCCCACTTTGACGTTGCGCCCAGCTCTCTCTTACTCAGATCTGTCTCGGAGTCCAGTGCTCCGGAAAGCCGGGGATGATGCTGGTCTCTGAACGGGAGGCCCCATGGAAGTGGAGCTGATTCGGAAGTCATGAGGCTTGTGGCAGTGATATTCAACTGTAGATACTGTGTTATCCGACTATATGGAGGGGTCCATCGCCATCGCCACGACTTGCCCTGCTAACCGTTTTAGGATAGCTTCCTATTTTAGTTCTGGGCGACAGATGCTTCGGATTTGGAAGTATAGGGTGGGGGGTGTTGGGAGGGGTTCGGAGAGGGTGGGGGCTATTGCCCTCCGCTCTTTGTTCATTTTGTAAATTGTAATGTAAATGTAAATTGATACTTGTATAGCGCACTACTCACCCGCAAGGGTCTCAAGGCGCTTGTACGAATACCGCTGTGGAACCCATCCTGGCTTTCCCTGTGAGGTGTCCACTCCTGGGCACCCCCAAGGTGGAGGCCAGGCATCCTTAGCGTTGTGGGGGCCGTTGTGGAGATTAAGCAAGCTATTGCCCAGAGTTGCAGAGTGGGACTCCATGATTGGAATAGGCACCGAGGCGAGAATTATCAGGTCCGTGGAATTTTGAGCCCAAGACCCGCCGAGGCGGGGTATTGAACCCTGGTCCCGGGCTAGACCTCTGCATCAGGTTCTGCCGCTCTAACCATTGAGCCACACTTCTCCCTTTTGACTCAGTTTGAGTCACTGTATACAGTTTTGTTTATGTTGTTGTTGTTTTTTGGTCTTTACGACAGCCCATTCCACACACGCCGCCTACACCAGCAGGGGGTACGCTGCCAGGCATCATCCCGTCCTTCTCTCTTGGCCATGATACGTCCTCTCGCCCGAGGCCTAGATCTTCCCCAGCCCTTCCCTCTCCGCACCAACCACTCCACAGATGCACATGCAAAGTAGGTCCCTAAATATCCAGTCATGGAACGACAATAGATTGTTAGACCACATTAAACACACTGCCGTCCTTAGGAGCGCACCGCGCCAATCCCCTGTCGTCCTCCTCCTGCAAGAGACACACCTCTTGGGAACCCAATGCTCTTTCCTTGCCTGGTATGGGTTCGACAGGGTCTGGCACTTGGGTTTCACGCAGGGCTCTCGAGGGGTGGCTATACTGATTCGGCGTGGGCTCCCCTTCACATCTCTACATGTGTCGACGGACACACATGGATGCTACGTGTCCCACTCAGGTAGACTTGAGGGAAAGGTTTTTAATTTCCTTTCAGTATACATTCCCCCTGCCATGCTCCCCTCTACCCTCCATTGTCCTACGGCCACACCATAATCGGGGGGGGACTTTAACGCGGGACTGCAGCCGACCCTCAATGCCACGGGAAATCCCTCCTCTTCAAAACAATTATCGGACTGGTCATCTGCACTTGGGCTCTTTGACGCTTGGAGACTCTGGAACTCAGAAACAATATACTCACACTTCTGCTGCTCACCGCACCCACTCCTGTATTGATCTGCTTCTTCTTCTCACCACCGACTGCCAACTGGTCTCTGGGGTTTCCATTCTCCCACCAGGAATTTCGGACCACTCCGCTATTTCTCTCCGCCTGGGTACTTCTTCCGGGGGGACGCGCTTGGTCTGGCGGTTCAATGCCTGGTTTTTGCAAGACACAGGGATCAGGGATGTGCTTGAAGTAGAGTTGAGACAATATTTTTTGACTAATAAGGGGGGCGGAGCTTGCTAGCGCTAATGGCGGACGCCTGATCTTGGAGCTCCACGCCATCGCCACTATAATCCTCAAATAATCCTGACCCCACGAAGCCTGAGGGGACAACGAGGTGCGACTACACTGCTACAGCCCGCCGCTACCGACTACGTGCCGCGCGGAGCCGCTGGCGGCGAGAGAGCGAGTGGCGTCTCACTGGGCCGCTCCTCCCCGGCCTGGATTTTGCACGCAGTCCGGCGTGCGTGCCTAGACGTGCGGCGGCCCGATTGGCCGAGGGGGTGCGAGTGTCCTCACCGCGGTGCTGGAAGGAGGCGGGCAGTACTAACGCTGCCCGCGCGGCTCTGTCTTTTTGCAGGGGGGAGCCCCCTTTGGAAGGTACACAGACGCTCGCTCGGCGTTGTGTTGAGCGACCCTTGGGCCTGAGTGCCCGGAGCTCCCACGGCCTCCCCCTGCTTAGCGGAGACACGTGGCACCCCCTCGGCGTTGCAGGACTTGGTGCACGCTCACTGCGGTGCCTGGGGCATAACTGCTGGCGGCGTAGGACCCTGGAAGCTAATACGCGGGGCTCCCGAGACCCTTGTGGTGGACTGCTGCCTGGAGAGCCCGCTCTGTGAAGGTATTCCTGCTGCGCAGTGGAAGATAAGGCCGCATTTTACAAACGCGGGCGGCGAGAGCAGCCTGCCCTGGTGGCTTCTTGGTGGTGAGCCCTGGCGGTGTCCTGGGGGAGCAGCGGGGGAGCGTTTTAACTCTTCCAAACTGAGGCGTGGACGGCCCTAGTGGTGGGGACAGGCTGTGACCCGAGTTGACCTGATAACCCGGAGACAGTGGATAAGGCTGATTGTTCAGGGGCTAATTAATCGATAGGAAGACGTGATATTGGCTAGACGTTTTGGCCGATCCTGTCTGGAACTGCCCTGCGAATCGGTTACAGCATGGGTAAGGGGGACAAAACCCAAACCAAACTGCCCCTCGAACAACGCCGCACTAAGGCCCCAGAAGCACCAGAAATGGAGTCTGCTCCACAGCCTAGGGGGGCGGATAGCTCATTTTACGCCGACATTAAAGCCCTGTTGGTAACGATGGAAAAGGGCCTACAGGACAGCATGGCCTCCCTGGGCTCTAAGATCGATGCGCTCTCCTATCGAATGGACCGCATGTCTGAAAGAGTGGATAAACATGCGGAGTGCCTGGATATGGCGGAAAGACGCATAACGGAAGTGGAAGAAGCACAAACGGAACAGGACAAAGTTCGTAAGCAGCATGATAGAATACTGCAGGTAATTCAAGAAAAATCGGAGGACTTAGAGGCCCGCTCCCGCAGATCGAACATACATATTACAGGAGTGTCGGGGACCACCCAAACAGGAAAGATGGAGCTGTTCGTTGAGAAGCTGTTGACCTCGCTTCTGGGGGCTGACGCATTCTCGCCGATGTTCATAGTGGAGAGAGCGCACCGCACGCTGGGCCCGCGTCCGAAGCCGGGGGCTCGCCCGAGGCCGGTCATCGCCAAGCTACTGAATTACAGGGACAGAGACACGGCCCTGCGGATAGCACGGGGAAAAAAGACGCTGCAATTTGAGGGGTCTGACATCTCCTTATATCCGGATTTCACTGCGAAGGTGCAAGAAGAACGAAGGCACTTTGCTCCTTACAAGAGGCAGCTCAGGGACCTCGGACTGGATTACGCCATTCTGTATCCAGCAAAATTGAGAATCAATCAGCAGGGCCACTCACACATCTTGACGGACCCGAAGGACCTCCACAAAGCATTGAAAGTATGGACAATGGAAAGCAGAGGCAGGCCCAGGAGCCAGAACGGCGAGGAGGAAGACTGCAGCCAGCTGAATAAACAGGACTAAGTACTCTACACGAAATAGGAGTTCTACCCTGCACGGAGACCTGACTGTTTGCTAGTTGCCCTGTTTTGGACTAGGAGCGTGACGCCACTGCATGGCCCATCTGCGCACCTGAGTGCGCGGCGTCCGAGACACTGAGGAGGGGACCGTGGGGGTCCGGAAGATTTGACCTGTTGGTGAGACTGTTTTGATTTGCCTATTGCTGCCACGGGTAAGCTGTTTGCGCTTGATAAGCTACTGCTTGCAAATTACAAGCTGGCACAGATCGTCTACTGGACTTGATTTAGGACATTCTGAGCAGTGTGGGCACCAACTGGAAGATTAGTTATTGTAATAACATGATACCCTGACGGCTAGCGTTGGGATGATTAATTTTGGCCTTGGTGACGGAGGAGATGTAAGCGCAGGAAATAGTCGAAGTTAGGATTGATACACCTGGCAACCTCGGCCCTTGCGCAGTGAGCACTTTTGGTCCCCCTTTGGGATTCTCTGAGTTTCCTGGGTGAGTGCTGGGAGGGAGACATTTACATGCTAGGCCAAGTTGGGGTTGGTCTGCTGTGGGAGGGGGCTGGGGGGGTTCTGGGGGGAGTTAGTGGCCGAGTTGGGGTTGGTCAGCGAAGGGCGGGGGAGGGGAGGCTAGGGGGAGGGACTGTCCTTGCTTACTTAGTGAGGACACACTGGATTCACCGCAACCACAGATTGTTCTGTTTGAATTGAGAGAAGTTTTTTACATACCTGTTGAGGCCTTGCCCAGCCTGATTTTGCACTGTATGTCCTTGGCTTGCGCTGCTAAAGAACAGCTACACACATACACTACCGTATTGCACGATGGCTGACACCGATACCGGCGAGGGGGGGTGTGCATACGCCTAGACTAAAAGCCATCACATGGAATGTTCGTGGCCTAAATGACCACCGCAAAGTCAGAAAGGTCCTCAGCTACCTGCAGCGGCAACACATAGATATAGCCCTGCTTCAGGAAACACATCTCCCTACACACAGTCACATGCTTAGAAGCAGGGGGCTGGAAGGCAACATCTCGGCAGCGGGGTTTGCCTCTAGTTCCAGAGTCCAAACTGCAGATACAAACACTGGAGACAGATACTGATGGTAGATTCGTGATATCCAGGTGTCAAGGTCCTGCCCTAGATGTCACAGTTGTAAACACCAACGGTCCAAACTTTGAATCGCCGGAATTTTGCAAGACCCTCACTGCCAAGATCAAGCGAGTTGACCAGAGGAGCCTGCTAATTTGGGGGGGCGATTTTAACCTGGACCCGACCCTAGACCGGTCAGCTGGCCCTGCTCGCAGGCCCACTGCCGCTGCACTAGAACTCCAAAGTGCGATAACTTGCCTGGGATTGGGGGATGTATGGCGATCACGAAATCCACATCAGGGAGGGTACACGCATTACTCTGCATATCACAATATCCACACTAGGATAGACTACTGGCTTGCTTCCTCCTCCCAATTAGGCCAGATAAAAGACTGCAGGGTTTTGCCTAGAACATTGTCTGATCACTCACCAGTCTTGCTGGAATTGCGTATTCCAGGTAAATCTGTACCACCATTTACATGGCGGTTCCCGCCTAATTCTCTACTGGACCCAGTGTTTAGGGGAGAGCTTGCTGAGGCCATAGATACATTTTTTTAACACAACATAGGCTCGGTCGAGAGCTTCCAGGTAGTGTGGGAGGCCTTCAAGGTCTATATCCGAGATATCGCAATGTCAAAGCACTCAGGCATACTTAAATCCATTCGGCGTCGGTTGACGGACCTTGAGAGACAACTAGATAAGTTGGAGCACAGGCAGTGTAGCTTTGCGGACGACATTGTGGGAGAAGAGATCTGGGGCCAGATGTAGGTAATTCATATTTACCGACTCTTAAATACCGAATGTTACCGATTCGGTATTTAAGAGTCGGTAAATATGAAGGGGGGAGATGTAGGTATTACAGATTCTGTAAATACCGAATCGTTAAGATTCGGTATTTACCGATTCTGTAATTACTGTAATTACAGATTCAGTATTTCCCATTGATTCCTATGGGTTTTGAAGCCCATAGGAATCAATGGGAAATACCGATTCTGTAATTACAGAATCGGTAAATACCGATTTTAGCAAGGGTGCAGGGGGTGTCACTTTGACACCCTCTAGCACCCCAAAGACGGGCATGTGAGCCATGTGGCACACAGACATGCCCTAAGGGCATGTCTGTCTGTCACATGGCTAGGTGTGCATGCACACATGTGCATGCACACCTGAATTCGGTATTTTAACACCCAATTGGATTGGGTGGTAAAATACCGAATTTGTAGGGCCTTTGGGACTCTGAAGAGTCCCACCTACATCTGAGATTTACCGAATCGGTAAAAATACCGATTCGGTATTTTACAGAATCGGTAAATTTACCGAATCGGTAAAAAATGTGCCCCTACATACCGAAAACCCATTTACCGGTCGGTAACGGCCGAAATCAGCCGTTACCGTTCGGTAAATGGCTCCTACATCTGGCCCTAAGACCCTACTTGCGGAGTATCATGATGAAGCGGACCGGGAGGTCAAACACATGAGCAAATACTCCACTGCCAGGATATATGGCGAAGAGGAGCGGCCAAGTGCGGTACTAGCCAACCTCATGAGGGGAGCACGACGGCGCCAACACGTCACGGTAGTTAACACCCCAGAGGGAGAACCGACCACAGACGAAAGGGACATAGCCGAGGTCTATAGAAGATACTACTCAGACCTGTATTCCTCTAAAAATGGAAGAGGAAATTCAGGACTACCTAGGCCACATTGACCTCCCCGTCCTGTCCGACTCTGACAAGGAATTCCTCATGCAACCTATAGATAAGGATGAGATTTTAGACGCCCTGGTCAGCATGAAATCGGGCAGCGCTCCGGGTGCTGACGGTCTCACTGCGGGCTTTTACAAAACCTTTAAGGACCAACTGCTCCCACACCTATCGTCTCTATTTGATGACATTTGCGTAGAGGGCAGTATGCTGCATTCTATGAGGGAGGCACTTCTGGTTACCATCTTGAAGCCCGGAAAGCCACACGATGAGTGCAGCTCATATCGACCCTTGTCGCTTTTAAATGTTGACACCAAACTCTTTGCCAAGGTGCTGGCCACCCGATTGGCGCTCCTCGCTGGTAGCCTGGTAGCCCCAGACCAGGCAGGATTTATCCCTGGCAGAAACCTGGCCTACAACATACGAACGGTTTTGGGGGTGATCCAACATGTGAGACCTGACAGAAAGGCGCTAGCTGTCTTCCTAGATATGGAGAAGGCCTTTGACTTCGTAGAGTGGCCTTTCATGCGCATAGTACTGCAGCGTATGGGCCTGGGGCAGCCGTTCCAACAAATGCTAGGGGCATTATATCACGAGCAGAGGGCGCGGCTACGCAGGGGAGATCTGGCTACGGACTCCTTTCCCATTAGCAGAGGGACTAGGCAGGTATGCCCCCTCTCGCCCCTCCTATATGCCCTGGTGGCAGAACCATTGGCATGTGCCCTGCGAGAATACCACTGAAATGAGGGCATAGGATTCCCGGGATACAAGATCATAGTGTCAATGTACGCAGATGATACCCTGCTATATGTACGTGACCCCGATAACAATCTATCATCAGTACATAGGGAAGTGGTCCGATTTGGGACGCTCTCTGGCTGGTTAACTGGACCAAGTCGCTTGCTTTTCCACTTACGCCGATCACGCAACCAACGCCAATGGAATATCCCCTCCAATGGACCACAGACGTGGTCCGCTATCTGGAGATACAGCTGTATACAGATGCGGACATCCTCTTTAGAGCCAACTATGGCACAGCCTTTAGCAAACTGGAAGATGACGTGATAAATTGGAGCAAGCTCCCGTTGTCCTTAATGGGGCGCATATCCATAATGAAAATGGTTGTGCTCCCCCGTTTTTTGTTTTTGTTTACGACCCTACCAATTGTTCTCCCCAAATCGTTCTTTGCAAGGCTGCAACAACAGATGATAAAGCTGGCCTGGGCGGGCAGACAACCTCGTGTCCGTTGGACGACACTTACTATGCCGTACTCTATGGGGCGGCTCGGCGCCCCGGATTTGGAGGCATACTACTGAGTAACCCAGGTGTCACATCTACACACGTGGCTGCATGGAGACCGTGACATCCCACATGTACGCATGGAGACTCTTTGCTGACCCAGATACACTCCAACAAACGATTTGATTTTTCGTCCGCTAGATTGCAGAACGGGTGTATTAGACTCATTAACAGCCACTAATGATGCATGGCACAGCCTATTACAGAAACAAAACGGTGTGTTGCTATATTCACTGGTAATGCAGATAGACTGGGCCAGATGGCTGCCCCCGCTCACGGAAAAGGGAGTAGTCACTGCCTTACATAAACTGAACATAAATATGGCGGGTGATCTGTTCGCTGAAGGAGTGGCAAAGACCTGGGAGCAAGCACTGGGAGCCTGTGAAACACCCCCTCTACTAACACGATTCCAATTCCACAGAGTGCGCAGCACCTTGGGCGACTTACTGTGTGGCGACATGGCGGAGCCTCCGGAGGTCCCTGAGCTCACACATGTAATCAAAACCGCATCGCCCAGGAGGCTACTGTCCAGTCTATACAAACTAACGCAGACAAGCACACGATACCCATACACTAAGGCACGATTATCATGGCAGACTAATCTGGACACTGTACTAGATGATGACACGTGGCGATACTGCTGCACTATCACTAAGAAAGTCTCACTCAATGACCGACATCGGCTGATCCACTTAAAATTCTTGAACCGTGTATACTACACTCCAGCTCGACTCTGCAGATATGGGTTGAGAGACTCTGCTCGTTGCGAGAGATGTAGCGCCCCAGAAGCTGACTTTTTGCATCTTGCTTGGCAGTGTCCTGGTGTTTGGGACTTCTGGGAGAAGATATTCGCTGACATAAGTAAGCTGACGGAGGTCGTCATTACGCCAAACCCTCTAGTAGCCCTGCTAGGGTACACTAAAAAACTGCCTAGGGCGGTTAGACCTCTAGTAGACATGGACCTGCTGAGTGCTGGCCTGTTGCTGGATGAGGGGCCCGCTGCCAACGCTGAAATGCTGGGCACATGACATGCTTTATTGCTGTACCCAGTCTGAAAATTATAGTGAACTGCAACCCCCCCACTAGTAGGCCTAAGAATTTCTGGGGTTTGTACCACACATACTTGGCAAGCAGGGAGGACACTGATGAACCCGCACACAAATAGAATATGGGAGTGTTCTCTTCCGGGAGTGGAAGGGAAAGGACTCAGGGGGATCCCTTTGTATTGTGCAAGCTGACTATGCGGAGTGTCTCTTAATGGCAAAATCTTTAACTGATGTGGGAAGCCGGTAAGGCCACCATACGAGGGGTGGTCAGAGGCCTAGCCCACTCGAAATGGGCAGAACAAACTGCTCGCTTAACTCAGCTTGAAGCACAAGCCACGCAGCTGGAAGCGGCCTTTGGTAATACAGACGATGCCCACTCGGATCTCTTTGGATCTCTTTGCGAAGCAGCACAAGTTGCTGCTTCGCAAAGAGATCCACTGTACCTCGTCAGCCCTTGCCCAAGCCTTCTTAGGCTACTATGCCCAGCTTTACTCGGCTCGACCCCCTGCGGCGTCTTTGGCCAGCCTGTTGGAACGTGCTGAGGTCTGACTCCCCAGCCTCACCCAGTCTGACTCGACAGGCCTTGACCTTAACTTTACTCCGGAAGAGATCCAAGGCGCTATTTCCTTATTACATTCCGGGAAGACGCCGGGACCCGATGGCTTTCCGCAAGAATACTATGCGACAAACCGGGACTTGTTGGTTCCTCACCTCACTGATCTCTTACTAACACGTGGTAAAAATGGGATCATTCCCTCCTGAGACAGACGTAGCCACTATTGTGGTCATCCGGAAGACTCAGCCACCCTCTCTCTCTTGGGTGGACTACCGCACAATCTCCCATATTAACACTGAAATAAAAATATTTGCTACAGTCCTTGCTGCATGAAATGATCCACCCGGATCAATGTGGGTTTATGCCTGCCCATGGCACTCGACACCGGCTCACCCCTTACCTGGCCCTGCTACTAATTGATTTCGAGAAGGCCTTCAATACAATTGACTGGTCCTACTTGGGGAAAGTCTTGGCCGAGATGGGCTTCGGCCCCCGCTTTCGGCGCATCTTCCATGTCCTGTACTCGAGCCCTTAGACACGGGTCCTGACTAACGGTGTTTTCTTGGAGGCGTTCCCCATCCGAAGAGGCACCCGCTGTGGGATGTCCTCTTTCACACTCTTAGTCACACTGGTGATGGAGCTGTTGGCATGCCTCATACTCTCCGATCCCTGGATCCGAGGGTGGTCTTGGGACCCCCATCAGACTGACAAGATTGCCCTCTATGCGGATGATGTTCTGCTTTTCTTGGCTGACCCAGAGAACTCTGGCCCACGTTGTCTGGAGGTGCTTCAAGCTTTTGAGGAAGTCTCGGGTCTACGACTCAACCAGACAAAATCCACTCTGGTCCCCCGCCACCCCACGCGAGCCTGCTTTGATTGGCAGCCTAATATCCCCCTGTGGAGACAATCGTTTAAATATCTGAGGATCTGGATAACCCTGCTCCCTGAACTGGAGTGGGTTCTCAACCTTACACCCCTGATCACAAAAGCCAAATCCGATCTCAAGCATTGGCATTGGCAGTCCCTTCCACTTAACCCCCTCGGCAGAGGGGCACTTTTTAAAATTATGATCCTCCCTCTTTTTTATACATTCTACAGAACATCACTTTTCACCTCCCGAGTAGCTGGTTTCGGGAGTTTGAAGGGGTAATTACCAAGTTTCTGTGGGGGACCGGCAGACCACGTATGGCCCAGGCCCGTTGCCGGATACCTCCCTTGTGATGGGTGTATGGGGATGACCAACCTCCACCTCTACTACCTGGCCACCTGGCTTATTGTCATTAATGATTGGTTTGCTGGGGGCTGGTTCGATCCGCCCAACCAGACCAAGCTCAAAACTATGGACTTCCCTCACCTTCAGGGCTACCTATGTAGGTCCCCTATCCAAACAGACCAACCCGCCCATTACCAGAGTAGTCCTAACGGCCTGGCGCTCGGCCCTTTGCTACACACAATGGGACAAGAAACTCACCCAACACACACCTCTGTGGCACAGTGCATGGCTGCTTGAATATCGGCTCTCCGAGGGTTTCAACAATGGGACCGGGTCGGGATTACACTCCTTGGGGATGTCTGGGTTGGTGATCACATCCGAGCCTTCTTTGATCTGCAACAGCGCCACTCCCTTTACCCTACACAATTTTACAAATATATGCAACTTCACCACGCCCTCCATACACATGTTTCACCACATACCTCACTCCCCGAATTTAACCCACTTGAGGCCCAGGTCATGAGGGCGACCTTGGGAATGGGGGAGTGTCACTGGTGTACAACTGCCCAGCCACTTTAGATGCGCTAAGAGCTCTCTGGGAGGGTTGGCTGGTCCCCTGGAAGAAGAAGACTGGCGAGATGCCCTAATGGCTCCCAAAACTCTAACAACCTCTTCTAAACCATGCCTTATTCAACTATACTACCTTCACATGGCATATCTTACCCTGGTACATCTACATAAGGTGGGTCTGCACCCCTTACCAGATTGTACCCCTTGTGGCCATGCCCCAGCCGATTTCTACCACATGGTCTGGTAATGTCCTGGTCGCATCTCCTTCTGGGACGTGCTTAGGGCTGATTGAATACTTTGTACTGCCTGATTCACTCGTGGGGCGCCTGGGAAAGGGCTCAGTTTTTGCCTCTGGTGGTAATTCATTTTTCTAATCACTCACTCAGTCCTCACTCTGAGAGCGCCTAGGAAAGGGCTCTTCTGCTTTTAATTTTGGCATTCTCTCCACTATCAGCTTACCTGCCGGTTGGGTACGGCGTCCCTCCCCTGTCCAGCGTGGATTCTTCTGTTTGTCTGGAGGGAGGTGCCACCTACCGGAAGTCAGGTCAATCACTTCCACCCTCTAACCAATCCGAGAGGTTAGCACTTTAGCCTACCTCACTATGATGAGGACAGACGCGCAGCGAATGCGTGCAGCGGGCACAACGAAGGCGCACCTAAGGCAAGCCCGTCTGCGCTCGTCAGCACCTGTTCTGCGACCAGCACCAGCCGAGCTGTTGGATGCTCCTTAGACACCTGAATACGTTGGTCCATCCCACAATTGCTGGCCATTAGAGAGAATAAGTGTAGCTGCACTACCCCTTCTTTGTTCAACCCCACTGATCCTCCACCTCTCTTTCAATGTGATAAGTGCTCTGCCATGCTCAATCTGGATACCTTCCTCCCCCTGCCTCCCCCATCCTCATGCCTCCCACCTCCTCCAATTGCCCCGACTGACTCACTCCCCCCCCGTAAAAGCCTGCCTACTTAATTGTAGATCACTCCCCCGGCACTCTGAGGACATATGGCTCTTCCTCACAACCCATTCCTGGGATATAATGTTTTTGACAGAAATATGGGTCAGGGACTCCTCCAACTCCAATCTCAATCTGGCCTTACTGCCAGAATATCACTTTACAGGTATTAACAGAACCAACAACAAGCTTCGGGTGGGATTGCTGTAATACTCAGACAAGGCTGGGAGATATCTTCTAGAAAAATCCCCAATATTTGTCCGTTGGAAGCAATGTACTTCTGCATCTCCTCCACTTCAACCTTGGTGCTGGCTGGAATTCTCATTTATAGGCCCCCCAATTCCCCACCACAACACCTAGTGGATTTCTACGACATTGTGGCTGACCTTTCACTAAAACGCGCTCACTTCACGGTTCTTGGCGATTTTAACCTTCATGTCGATGACGTTGGCTGATCCAAAGCCAGCCACCTTTTAAAAGCTCTGAATGGCCTCAATCTAATGCAAAGAGTGCAGGGTCCTACTCACCAGGCTGGACACACCCTGGACCTAGTGTTCACGATTAACCCCAACCTTCTCACTGCTCCCCCCTTGCCTCTACCCTAGTCAGACCATTCTTTGATTCCCTTCAGTTTATCTCCACCCCACACCCATTGCAGCCATCCCTTTCCCGGAAGCATGGCAGAAAATTGTACAAAGTCACCCAGTCCACCCTGGCCTCTGCCCTAGACGGCTCCCTGCCACGGGTTAGTGAGGATCTGAATCATGATGTTACCGGCTGGAGACTCACTTAAAATATTGAGGCTAAAGCCACCTACTGAGCCGCTATCAAGAACTTTCAAAGAAAAAGCGCGCTGAAATGAAAGACTACTATGTTAAGAAGATGTACTCTGCCAGCAACTCTTCAAAAACCCTCTTTAAAATTGTTAAAGGTTTCAATAAGCCTGACACCATGACCAGTAGGATTCCCCCTACTCAGGAACTCTGCGATGGCCTTTCAGACTTTTTTAATGATACAATTGTGGACATCTATTCTACCTTCGACCCCTCCCAGCAACACCAGGATCATTCTACGGCCAAGTCCAAAGCCCACTCATTCACCGCCTTCGCCCCTATCATCCATGAAGTTGCTCTTCAAAAATAGCTATCCTGCAAATCAGGTTCGCCGAAGAACCCCTGCCCGGCTTCTCTTTTTAGCTTAGTTGCCCCCCTCATCATCTCCCCTCTGATTACCTTAAAGAACACCTCTCTACAGTCTGGAGTATTTCCCTCAGCCTGGAAAAAGGTCATGTTTATCCCTTTTTCACGATTCTCAATCCGACATCAGACCCGGTTTTAGCATGGAGACTGCACTGTTGGAGGTATCGGAAAATATCCGGGACTGTGTGGATGCAGGCGAGGCAGCAATGTTAGTGCTCCTCGACTTGTCTGTGGCTTTTGACATGGTCTCCCGTGACAGCTTGGCAAAAAGACTACTTAGCCTCGGGTCACAGGGCCCCCCTTTATCCCGGATCAGATCTTTCCAAACTAACCGCTCCCAACAGGTGTTCCTGCAGCCGTTTTCTTCCAGTGAGAAACCACTGAATTGCGGTGTCCCCCAGGGCTCCGCACTTAGCCCCTTACTCTTTAATGTATCTATCACCCCTGGTTAAAGAAGTCGAAGCTTGCGGAGTCTAAGTAATCTCCTACACTGACGACACCCAACTTGTGTTGTCATTCAGAGACCACTCCAAAGCTAACTTCTCCAACTTCAGACGCTGCTTGCTGAACATCTCTTCCTGGATGGCCCTCAATACCCTCATGCTTAATTCGGATAAAACAGAAGTGATTTTTTTCAACCAACCTAGCCCTCCACCCCCTTCCCTTAGGTGGCCATTGGAAATGTATCCGCTTCCGGAACCTGCGTCATCGGCCAGGAACTTAGATGTCAGGTTCAACAGCGTACTTTCATGTAAAAGTCAAATTGACCAAGTCTCCCCAGCCTGTGTCGGAAAACTCCACATGATCGGAAAAATTCTCCCCTTTCTCCCTCAAGATTCTCGCTGGACCGTTGTCACACACTTATCACTTCCCATATAGATTACGCAAACAGTCTCTACGCAGGGGCTCCGGCGTACCTGATCAGATGTTTACAGACGGTCCAGGATGCTGCATCTAGGTTGATATATAATATCCCTTTTTGCTATTCAATCAATCTCCCCACACCTAAAAAAGCTCCACTGGCTTCCTGTGGCCAAACGCATCCAATTTAAATAAATGGTGCAGGTTTTTAGGTCACTACGGGGCTTGGGCCCGGCCTATCTGAGAGCGCGACTCAAACCTATCCAGTCCAGCCATGCCCTTAGATCTAATCACTTGCGCCTCCTCACCTCCCCCCGTTTTTAAAATGCTAGAATGGGAGGCAGAGCTTTTGCGGTGCTTGTCGCCAAGTCCTGGAACAGCCTTCCTCTGTCACTTCGATTGACTGATTCTGAACCTATCTTCCGCCGAGGACTGAAGACTTGGCTCTTTTCCAGCTTCTAAAATATATCCACTGAGTCTATTCTCCACCTTCGCTAGTCTAAGCGTCGGGACACCCCCGTTGGGGGTAGCTGCACGCTATATAAGCTACAAAAATAAATAAATAAATAAATAAATGAATTCTGGACGGGTATAGAGTCTGAACTCACACAGGCCTTGGACTGGCAGGTCCCCTACGATCCCCTACGCCTCCTCCTAGGAGTCTTTGACGGCTTGGTTGGCAGTGGCGGTGGCTAAACGGTGATGAAAAGCAGCGTGACTCCCAAGACTTTCGATGCCGCTTAGTGCAAACCACCTCTAATTCGCCTTAATATTAGATATCAAAATAACGAGGCAGGCGCTGGAAACACATCACATCAGACACCGGGGCTATCGTCAGGAGGTGCTCTGCCTGCATCTCTGTGGCATGGCCTTTTATACACTTCTTCGTCCGTTTATTGCATGGTCAGACATTCCTGACATCAGTTTATTGCATAGTAAAAACATCTTTGGAATCCCCGCCTTAAGCTAGTTCCCACAAAAACCCAGCAGCAATCGTCCCCCACCCAGATGTAACAGATGATCGCTATCTCGCAGCTGGACATTCCGACAGGATCTAAAAACATGTGGGATCGATCAGATCTAAGGGTTTTGGGTTATTGATTAAGTCAGGCCTCTTGTTGGTGAAACAAGCCCTGCCGTGTGTAGGCAATAAACAATGTCCACAGGGGTCGGTTAGTGCCTGGGACCGGACTGAGTGGCCAGGTGCAGGGAAGGAGGTTATCAAAGGGGCTTGCCTGTGCATAGAGGATGAAAGGACAAACGGGTTTAGGGCGGGAAGTGGCTCCGGGGCTTTGTCATGATTACAATGTTTTATGACCCCAGTACATTGGTTCAGGCTTAGTCAGAGCACTGGGGGATGATAGCGAGGTCAGAGTGAAACATAGGTGACCAGCAGAGTATGAAATGGCCGTGATGTCTAAAATGGTTGCCGCTTACGCGCACGCAGTGGCTCTTGTTAGGCAAGATGGCGCCGGCAATGTTCATGCTTGTTATTTTATTTCTAACAGTCCTCCCTTTGAACATAACTTAGCCAGCTTGCTAGTCTATTCTAATGTCTTCGGGGCACAAGGTACTTGTGTAAAGGGAACACTAGGGTGGTATACAGAGTACATCCAAACAACAACCACATATTGTCAGTACTGGGACCAAGAGAAACATTGATATTTTCCAACCCCAGTACTTCGAGATGTCTCATAGCTAAACATGTAGTTGGGCTGATTATTGTAGTTTTTTGTGGCATACAGGTTGTACAGGCAGGCAGATACACAGACAGTAGGAGAAGAAGATTGTTATCAGTACAAACAGCATTGTCAATAACTAATGCAGTGAGGGTAACAAACTGGGAGATGGTGTATAGGCAATACATTCTTTGTAATACAAAAACAATTTTATCATACTAATTTTTTCGAAGGATAGGGACCATTGCGTGCACTTTCGAAAACTGGACTGTGGGGGGGCAAAACTAATAAGTATATTCATGATGGTAACTGGCGTTGTATAATTCTTGTGATACACAGTTTACTTTATCTTCCATATGGTATGACATTCCCATGCTATACTTATTACAATGACACTATGAATGCAAGTGATGTAGAATTTCACAGAAAAAAACTTTTCTTGTCCATTTGGGGCATAACGAATACAAGGTGATGGGGAGAGAAATGTAATCTAATATAATCGATGGTGAGGGCATTAGTAGCTCTTCTTTCCAGTGTCTTTTTACAGTGAGCCATCACTGGTAGGCTCCCATTGTTCATCTTAGCGTTGGCGCTGTTAAGCACCGGCGATGGAGCTATGTGCCCAGTTCGGATCCACATTCCATGTTGCAGGGCAAGGTCGTTCTTTCTCCGTGATCACAATCCCTTTTCCCTGTTTACTAACTAATCTATCGCTGGTACCTTAGACAGGGTACCCACACCTTATTCTTTATCCGTAAAGTCCATTCCTACTAACCCCATCCTATCTTGTTGTAGTGTTCCTCCATCAAGTTGATAAAAACCCCATGTAAAAAAGGGGGGTTTGGGGGAGCCAAAGGAAGAGAGGGTGGGGTGGGGTCAGACTGGAGATAGACCAAGGGGGACTGAGACTCTGGACAAGTGAGCCCACCAATTGGGCCCAATGGGTTGAGACTTCAGGCACAAGTAGACCAACAGGCTGGGGGCTTCTGAACAGCCCTTCTTTCTTTCTTTCTTTCTTTCTTTCTTTCTTTCTTTCTTTCTTTCTTTCTGTCTTTCTTTCTCTGTCGGTGTTAGTGCCTCGTCCAGCATATCTTGGCTCTGCGGCTCCACCGTGGTCGTAGTCATAGGTGTTCCACGCCTTGCAGTCAGGTTGTGCATCGCGTCCGACCTGTCTCTTCCAATGACTAGAGGGCATTCTTGAATCTAGCAGTGAGTATAACATTTTTTTTAGAGAATAGGCAGGGGAAGATGTTACAAAATTTAGTTTTCTCTCCTAACCCCAAGCAGCTAAGAAAATACGTATCATCTACTAAAAAGGAAGATAATGTGGATACTCTGAATCTTTACATCTGTGCCTTCATGAATGTTTACTGCTGTGCAGGTCTACAAACACCTATGGGAATTTCCGGCATACGTGTTATCTTTTGTGTTCTATTTCTTTCACGATTATGGCTGTGGCAGGAAATCTAAAATTATTAATCACATAGTCTGTTCATTTTTCATTTCAAAAAGCTTTATTCGAATTGTTTAGACAAATTCATAAAAGCGTACAAATTCAATCACATTTAAGAAACAACAATAAAAATCAGTATGAATTCAGATCATTTTACATACACAGTTAAAAAAGGTAAGTAAAACTTTTAAAAAGAATTTAAAAAGAAAATTGGTACTATTAAAAATTGTTTTAGTGTTTACATACATTTCGACAAATTTCAATTTAAATTGTATTTCTGTACCTCACGATTGCTCTCAGGAAAGAGGATACAGTACTAATGGTGCACTCATCGTCTAAGGTTCTTAATTTGTCGTATGCCCCTCTACATGACCTTAGACCCCAGGAGACAAGGAGAGGTTTAAGCAATTTCCTCCTTGGATGGGTATAAAAAAGCAAAAGAGGATACAATGTATATTTGATTGTATAGACACATCGTCGCAGGGACAAGTTCTTTTTTCCCTTAACCAGTCATTGCACTGTGGAAAAGTTATGAGTCTAAAAAACATTTCCAGGCGGAAATAGGTCAAAAGCATGCGATGATATAAAGGTTGCTCAATCACAAGATAGAACTGGATACCCTGGTGAACTGTTATCACATCATGATCAATAACAGTTTTCTTAAGCCTTTCTTCCCGCCATCTTTTGTTTTCAAAGTGTTCTCGGAGGGACTTTTTTAGAGCAGTTCTTGAAATGGTTTCCATGCTATCTGGCTTGGAGAAAATTCTGGGTGTTCAATTTCATACACAGATTTTTAACATTCTTCAAGATCTGCTAATCACAAATAAAAAGTGTGATGCGTTATTATCATAGGCCTACAGGTCTTCCTAGTATTGTGCACCATAATAGTACACAGGCTGAGCGTTGTCCCATCCTGTCAATGTTTCTTACTTTTAACTAAACATCTTGACCTCAGCACCCATTCAGCAGGGCTTACTACAACATTCCTTTCACTTTAGTTTCACTTTAGTTCAAATCATTTTTTATAAACATTATTCTTGTTTCTGCATTATCCTTTACAACCTAGCTACTTCATTAGTTAAGGAAGGACTTGCGATGTCCATACAACTTATATGTAGGGTGACCAGAATCTTAAAGCCAAAACAACCAAGGACATTTCACAAAATTGGAAAAGGACTATGATCTTACTTTTATTTTGAAACAAATCCCTTGACAGGGGCACATAGACACAGCGGTAAGCCTACAACCTCCAATCGAGGCCGGCCGCATAAAAAAGAGGGGGCCAATGTGAACATAGATTCTGCATATGAAAGCAAGTTAACACAGCGCCGTGGCCGTGCCTACAACCCCCAAGGGGCCGGCCGCGTGGCTTAGGATCAGCTGTTAGTACTGCTCAGTGCGTAGAAGGCCCAGGCACCGAGGCAGTGGGCATAAATGTACAGGCATCTAGTCCAACACGTATGGACGACCCAACAGGGGCCTACAAATACTTAAGAGATCTAAAGAGAGAGGGAGGAAAGAGAAAGGTAAGGAAAAGAGAGCAAGAAGCAAGAAGTAGGAAGGGCGGCGCGCAGGCAGGGAGTGTGTGCTGCTCAGTGGGATAGAAGGGGCCTCAGCTAGCTAGGGTTAACCTCAAAAGCTCTCACGTCCTGTAGGACGCCTACGGGAGCAGTCTAGTGGGGTCTGCGGGAATGACAGCGTCGTCAAAGAGGTGTAAAGTCCGGAGTCTAGTGGGCATGTGCCTCGCATGTTCTGCTGAGCAAAGGTAGCGCACCAAGGGCTTCCAGACTGCCCCAAAACGGTTGCCGCGCAGTTGTATTTGCGCTGTGAGGAGCTCCATAGCTAAAACGTGCCAGAGCCGCACAAACCAGGAGGCTATGGGGGGTGCCTCGGTCTTTTTCCAGTACAAGGCTATAAGTTGCTTGGCCGCTCCCAGCATTTGGAGCGTCAGAACCCAGTCGCTACGGGTGAGGGCCTTGAGATCAAGGGGCCTAACACCTAGCAGGATCGTGCCTATGGCTTCCGGCAGGGGGAACCCCAGTACCCCCCTAATGTGGCTGAGGACCTCCTTCTAGAAGACAGTCAAGAGCAGGCATGCCCACCATATGTGTATAAAATCTCCTGTTGCAGTCCGACATCTCCAGCACAGTGGGGAAACATTGGGGAACATCTTATGTAGCCGCAAAGGGGTGTAGTACCACTGAGTTAAAAGCTTGTAGGCATTTTCCCTCTGCGGGTTACTCCGATATACCTTGGGAATATCCCTCCATACTGCGTCCCATTGCGAAGTCTCAATGTCCACGTCTACCGCTAGCTGCCATTGGCGCTGGTACGGGTGGGTGGGTACAAGCGGCGGATGTTGCAAGATGTGGTAAATCTGGGTGACCAACCTTTTTAACCCCCCAAGAGAGTGCGCCAGTTTTTTAAAGGAGTGTAGGCTCGCGTGGCCGCTTGGTGCATATCCCCAGCCAATACCCAGTGTCACAATTGAACATATTGCAGCCGCGCCGTTGACCCTAAGTGGAACTCCTCCCAGCATTGGTCAAATGATTTAAGCGTGCCCCCTTCAAAGAGATCACAGATTACCCTGCAGTCTCCTTGCACCCAATTCTCAAATGCCCGAGATTGATGGGCCGGCGGGAAGTGTGGGTTCGCCGATATGGGAGTATGTGGGGATGGAAACGTAGTGAGCCTCCTGGACAATGTAATGGCGTCCCAAATGTCCAACACCGTTTTCATGGGCACCGCCATGTACCCACTCGTAGAGCGAGCTGCCTGATGGAGCCACGGGAGATCCCAAACGGTACGTCCCGTTACCGCCCTGTCCATATGGAGCCAACCTTTTTCACTCTCTCGTACCCCCCACTCTATCACGAAACGGAGGTGTGCTGCCCAATAATAGTGTACTAGGTTGGGACAAGCCAAACCTCCCCTGTCTCGCGGAGCCATAAGGATCTTTTGTGAAAAGCGTGATCGCTTACCGCCCCACACAAAGGACGTGAGCTCGCATTGCAGGCTTCGTATGCAGTGAAGTGGGATTGGGGTGGGAAGGCATTGGAACACGTAGAGGATTTTGGGGAGGATCGACATTTTAACAGCGTTGAGCGGCCTAACCACGACAACATCAATGACTTCCACCGCCTTAGGTCCTCCAGAACCTCCTTTCGGCAATTTCGCAGTTCACAGATGTCCAGGTATCTAGGCAGGAGGTCAAGGTGAGGCCCAGGAATCGAATATGGCGCTCAGCCCACTGATAGGGTACAGCCCCCTTCAAAGAGGGAATCTTCTCCGCCGGAGTGGTAAGATTGAGAACCCAGGACTTATCATGGTTGATCTTGAGGCCTGATGCTCTCTCGTAAAGGCAAAGCACCCTATGGATGGCTGGTAAACATTCCTGTGGCCGTGAAAGAGTGAGAATCAGATCATCCGCAAATAACGCCACCTTATTGTCCCGACCACCATGAGTTATGCCGTGGATGTCCGGCTCGCGCCGTATCAGCTCTGCGAGGGGTTCCACTGCGAGGGCAAATAAAAGGGGCGAGAGGGGGCACCCCTGCCTAGTACCCCTATGCACCGTTAGCGGAGGCGTTAAGCTGCCATTGATCCGAATTCTAGCCTGGTGCCTAATGTATGGGGCCATAACCCTTGTGATCATCTTCGGGCCCAATCCAACTTTGTGGAGTACCGCCCTAAGGATGGCCCAATCTACCCGGTCAAACGCCTTCTCCGCGTCCAGGGAAAGAAGGCAAGCCGGGATTTTCCAGTGGTGCACCTTCCCCACGAGGTAAGCTAGTTTACGTACATTGTCTGCTCCCTGTCGGTCTCGAATAAATACAGCCTGATCAGGGTCCACGAGCCTCGGCATATGTGGATCTAAGCGTTTGGCGAGGAGCTTAGTACATAGTTTAAGATCCGTATTCAATAAGGCAATAGGGCGGTAAGACGCACACAGCGCGGGGTCCTTCCCGGGTTTCGGTATCAACGCTATCTCCGCCATGCCCATGTCAAGGGAAGGTCCCACGACGTCAGTAAAAGAGTTGAACAATCTAAGGCGATAGGGTCGAAGCTGGGCCTGGAATGTGCGATAGGAAGATAGGGGTAGGCCATCCGGGCCTGGTGTTTTCCCCAAGGGGAGGTCCTTAATTGCCTCCGCTATCTCTTCTTCAGTAATGGATCCTTCCAGCTCCGCCGCGCTTCCCGGGGACAGCGTCGCCCCCTCATAGTTGTCCAGGGCAGCCGCGATCGCGTCCGTCGAGGTGGGCTCCCTCCTATATAAAGAGGCATAGTAGTCCTCTAATGCGGTTTGCTTAGCCGTTTCTTAGACCTGTCTCGACCAGTCCGGCAGTTGAAAACTAGCTATGTGGGCCTTAGCAGCACGCGCCCGCAGCCTCCCCGCCAGCAGTCGTCCTACCTTGTCACCACCCTCAAAGTACTTTTGCTTCAGGGCCAACAGAGAGCTTTCCGCCTTATTGGTACGCAAAAGCCGAAGCTGTCCCCTGAGATTGGCTAGTCTCCTCCTAGTCACCAATGACGAGCGTACCCGATCCTGCACCTCAGCCTTCTTAATGTCCACTGCCAGATCAGCTTCTAGTTTGCAGGCTGCTCGCCTCCGTGCAATCGCCAGAGAGGTGATGTGGCCCCGGATCTTGGCTTTAAAGGCGTCCCATACCACCGGAAAGGACATCTCCGGGGTATCATTAGAAGCAAAATAGGAGTCAATGGCCTCTTGGATGCTATCTACGTCCTCAGCATCCCGAAGGACGCTCGGCGGAAAAAACCAACGAGCCTCACGGGTGGGGCGCGCAGCCGGGTCTTTGAGGAGCATCTCTACATGAGCATGATCCGACAGTGATATATCTGAGATGGAAGCTCCCAATGTATCCCGTAGCAACTCCAGAGACACAAAGAGGAAATCTATATGGGAGTAGGACCTGTGGGCATGCGAGTAGAATGAGTAGTATCTCAGGTCCGGGCTGTGATAGCGCCACACATCTATTAACCCTAAATCTGCAATCCGCTTGCGCAGCGTAGAGGACATCGTCCCAGTATCATTGAAAGCGACCTCGCTACGATCCATGTCCGGGTCCCAAAATAAATTAAAATCCCCTCCTAGTATCATGTGCGGGTCACCACATGGTATCTGTTCCCGTAGGAGTGTCTGGAGATATCGGTCCTGCAACTGATTGGGTGCGTATAAGTTACACTGGGTGAGTCGGCGCCGCCCCATATGTACTGTAACCTTGAGAAAGCACCCATCCCCACTCTTATAGGGCCTGGTATCTCCCCGCCTGAAGCCAGCTCTGCACAATATGGCTACCCCCGCAGTTTTAGTGTCCGCAGCCGCCCAGAACTGAAGAGGGTACTTGGGATGCGCTATGCGGTGTGTGTCTCCCTGTAGTAGGTGAGTTTCCTGAAGGAATATGTCAGGCTGTTGTTGGAGGAGATAGCGCCAAACCTGCTTGCGCTTATTAGGGGAGTTCAGGCCCTTGACGTTGAGTGTCAAGACCTTCAGGGTACTAGGAACAGTCACAGCTATAGCATGCAGCACTTAGAATCCGCCCACGCTCCCCACTCCCACCAACGCCGGGAGAGATGCACAGGGGGACCCTCTCCCCGCCCATCCCATCCAGAAGACAGCAGCCGCCCCATCCCCATCCCGCCACCCACTGAGTCAGGAGAAAGGGAAGGAGGAAAGGCCCGAAGAGGGAGAAGCAAGAAGAAAGGATAGAAGGAGAAAAAAGGGAACAGAGGAACAATAGGCGACCAAACAGGTTGCATAGCCACCAAGGATGACAAAGGCCAACAGGGCTGCATCGGACTGCCCCAGTCACCAGGCATCCTCTACCCAAGGGTTTGGATGCACTCAGGAATGTCACTCCCTATGAAGCAGTATGGGGGGAAGAACCCTCAAAAAGAAAGATGAAAAGAAAACAAAAACTGTAGACTGAAGATCCAGTGCCCCCGCCGCCCGGATAGGAGTTGGGGTATATCATAATAACACAAGCTGAGCCACATGGCGTCCCACAGCATATGGCCACCTGGGTTAGCCCCTGTAGGGTGACCAGGTCAGTCCACTTCACTTTTCAAGACTCTCCGCAGGATTGTTGTGGGCAGAGAGCCTTCATCTGGTGTGCGCAACACTGCAACTGCATACGCGGTGAGGGACGGCAATGCACAGAAGGCACAGAGCAGACGCCCAGCAAGGGCATCAGAGGCACGTCCTGTAGCAGTGATGCATATTGTATGTCGAGGTGGCTCAGGAACGAACAACTCGTCCAGCAGGCAAGGAAAGTGTCGCACTCAGGTGAGGTGGAAGCACCATTGATCGTTGTCAAAATCAAGGGGTAAAGACGACAGCAACAGCGATGAGTCTTGAAGACAGCACTCCTCAAGGGGCGCCAAGTCACTGGATAGACGGGCGCGACCCCATCCCTTCGCGGTCACCCTCAAGGGAGCGGATATGCGCTATGATATCTTGTTTAGCTTGTGAGAAGGATTTCTCGTCCACCGGGGGGGAGTGGCGACGGTGCGGAACCATGGTCCAGTCCGGACGAGCCGGGATGCTTTCTTGGCGTCTCGGTCGGGAAGGGCTGCCTGCCGGTGACTCCGACAGTTTAAGCAGTTGTGCCGCCTCTTGATAAGACCGGGTGACCCTACGCTTGCCCTCCCAGTGGAAGATAAGGGCAAAGGGGTGGCCCCACTGATAGGAAATGTTAAGGGTTTGCAGCCTCTCCGTCACCGGTCGAAAAGCCCTCCGTCGGCGCAGGGTGTTGGGGGCTAGATCTTGGAAGATTTGGATCTTATGGCTGTCGTAGGTGAGGTCCGGTCTATCTCTCGCCGCTTTCAGAATGGCCTCCTTCTCAGTGAAGTAGTGTACTCTTGTCAGGATATCCGGGATTAGGCCCATTCATCCCGCAGGGCCAGAGACCCGATGGGCGCGATCCAGGGTCGGGGGAGAGGCGTCTTCATCCCCCCAGACCCCGTGGAGGAGCTGCGCCACATAGGTCATAATGTCCTTCCCCTCCGCCTCAAGTGGAACGCCCCGAATACGCGACTTCTGTTTTCAATGTCTTCCTGCTTGACCTGCAGCTCGATGCTCTGTTCCTCCAGCGCCGCTACCCTCTGCCAAAGGTGCTCTTGGTCCCCCGTGCGCTCGTCGACAATTTTCTCGAGGCCGTCCTCTCTATCAACCAGTTCCGTGACCTCTTTGCGTAGCTCCTTAACACAGGAGTGCACCTCTGAGCGTAAGGAGCCTATTTCCGACTTGAGCTCAGCCATGAAGGTGGTCATAAAGGCCTGAGTCATTGGTGGCGAATCCTCGACGACCTGGGAGGAACTCTCAGTCGGTGCCGCTTCCCCCACCTTGCCCCACATGGCTACCACTGACGTGGTCTTGGAGGTCGCCGCCGAGTCCGCTCTACCCCCCTTGGAGCGCTTCATCGCCAGATCCACGGCCAAGGTTCGACAGTGGTTTCAGCGCTGTAAATTTGGCCGCTGCACAGCAAGTCCAACGAGGCAGAGGGGGATGGGGGGCACCCCTAGCCGCACCACCCGGTCCTCCGGCGGTGTCCCCAAGCTGCAGTCCCAATATGGCAGGTGATATCAAGGTACAGGCCCCTCCAGAGCATTCCCAAGCAACTCGGGCAGGTGAGCCGGGGAAGTACAGTCACAGCGCCACCCACCTCCAGAACCCGGCAGCTCAGGGCATGGACCAAACCACAGTGTAAGGGGCGGAGGGCCGGGAACTCAAGGGGCAGCCACCCAGGACAGTGCAGGGCTCGAGGCACCAATCAGGGCACCGCTCCCCTCAGGATCGCAAAGTCCGCCAGACTGGGCCTGCAATCAGGGAGGCCCTCCTCTCCGCCGTTCAGGGTTCCAATCTGCCCCACACCTCTCCCCCAGAAGGCCGCAACAGCCTGGCCCACTACACCGCCCGCCTCCAGTTCTGTCTGAGGGCCCACTCCCAAGGCCGCGACAATGGCACAAGTCCCCTTTCACCCACCAGCCGACCAGGGCCCAGTTGTCAACCCCGCCGTACAGGGGGCTCACGCGCAAAGGTCCGGCCCTCAGTCCCAGGGCTTGATGCTACAATACTGCCCGCTGCAGGCTCCCACACCTCCAAGGGCCCAGAGCACCTCTTTCCAGGAGGTCGCGCAGGAGCCCGTCACCTCTCACCTCTCACCTTACCGCCGGTTACCAATGCCTCCAGCCACCTCAGCCAGTCTGCAGCTCCACGTTGTGTTGCTCAGGGGCACCCCGCCAAAGCCGCACTCCACAAGGGGGACGAGCACCGCAACGCCGCCGCCCCTGGCCCAGCGAGGGAGCACAAAATGGCAGCAGCACTCCGCGCGGGTTCTTCTCCACTGGCCCTCTCAGGAATCGCCTCTCAGATCCACTGGAGCGCCGCAGGGCCGGTCCCCGTCTCAGACGCCTCCGATCCTCGGCGCTTCAGCGCTGCCGCTCCCGGGGGTTTCCACTGCAGTCAGGGCTCAAGGCTGCGCCACCCAGCAAAGCGAGCTCCTCACCTCTGCCTCAGCGACAGGCCCAAGATGGCGGCCGCCACCTTCCACCGGGAAGCCATTGCACTCCACTCGTCTTAGCAGTCTCGCCGCCGCCGGGGGTCTAGCGCCAACCCTCCCGAGGTCCCCCGGCCAGGCCCAGAGGGACGAGACGGGGCAGAGCAGTCTTCTCGACGCAGGCGCGTCAGCTCCAGCAGTCTCTTCCACCCGTCAGAGCACCGATGTACAGCGCAGCACTCAGCCCTCCAGCCGTCAGGTAGGCCGCCAGCAGTCCATGCAAGAGCCCCCATCCCTCGGGGCAGTCAAGCCGCCCTCAGGGGGCCGCACAGCACCGGGCTCACGCTTCCGCCCAACCCCAAGAATTCCACAGGCCGGGGTGCCCGGGGACCGCACCACTCACCACTGGCTCTCAGGTGCTCTGTTCACTTCTCCCGAGATCGCCGGGGCTCTCAGTGCCCACTGCGGCAGCGTCGTACTCCCGGTCTCGCTGTCCCCTGCCCGGTCACAGTCCGAGGTCCGTAAACCCCTCTCCACCAGGGCAGGTCCTGAGTGCAGGAGCCCACCGCCACCACACAGTACAAGATGGCGGGCTCGGGCGCTCACCGGGTTCCCGCCGAACACCAACGGTACTCTGTGCAGGGCAAGAAGTCGTTCCCTGCCCTCTGCCGGGAACCCCACCGTCCAGGAATCTCAGGGAGTCCAACCGCTTGGAGAAGGCACCCCAAACTCCGCCAAAGATAGCTTAAATCGGCAGCGGGGCACCGGAGCTCTTCAAAAGCACATCTTAGCTCATCGCCGCCGAAGCCACGCCCCCATAAATTGCGATTTTTAAACCTGGTAGCTTGCCTGTTAATTAATTTTTTTTCCTTGAAACAACTGCTAACTATCCCTGTTTTGTAGAACGAAAAAGACGCCTCCACCCATATTTTAGTCGATTATCTTTAAAAACCAGGACATGGGCTACATTTCTTGAAATTTTCTGGGACAGCTGGTTAAAAACTGGGACCATCCTGGCAAAACGGGGACGTTTTGGTCACTCTACTTATGTGCAATGTGCGTGGTAACATGAACGATGATGGTTGTGCCACTAAGGTGCTAAAACAAAAGCCACTGACATATAGCTCCCTTTTAGGGGCCAGATTAGGGGACATCAGTCATCTTACCCGTCCTTCCATTTTCAGCCAATTAAATTCCATCATTTTGCAGAAAGAAGGGGTAGTAACATGGCAAAATATGGTATTTTGTCTCTGTCAATTTGTTCAAACACTGTTGTGTTAAAGCCAATTAGACGTGTACCGGTGAGGTACAGTGTCGTCATTTATTCAAAAGTGAATTCACAGCATTCTGTGAAGTGAACGTGAAAGGTTGCATACTTGTGATACCTACTAGAGCCGGGCTCTTTGTACTGCAATAAACCTTCAGGCTCCTGATGTAAACTGCCCTCCCATTCACTGGCCTCCAGGAGACACACTTTTAGCAAGATATGTGTCACAGTCTTTAAAAAAATGCTATTTGTCTTTCACATGTGGGCACCGGGTTCGGGTCTGTTTTTCACATCTCATTTGGTCACTTTGTTAGCAACCCAGCCATACAAAAGCATTCTCATATGGACCCATACGTACATGACACATACACACATACATACTATACAAACACTTCACGTACTCAGAGATAGTCCCTACACACAAAGCGCAACTTCATAACACTAGCCTATTTTCGCCTAAAGGACAGTGTGCTAAGCCTTTCCAACCTTCAGTTGAAACACCGATATAATCTAAAGAAAAACGATGCAAGGGGCCAGCATCTAAAACGCATCAATATGCGTGATGATGAATATTTTTAACCCACCATGAACCAGACTCATCTCTGAGATGTAGTCTTTGGCACCTGGGTATTGAATCCCAGAAGGATTCAGTGTGGCAAGGTTAACTAATGGCAGAACATTCACTACATGGATTGTTCAAAGTGCAGCATTACAGACCGCGTTGTAGGAAAAGGTCGGATGCCAGATGTATTCAGTATAGAGTAGTGGGGGGGTTATGTATTAATGCTTTCATTTAAAGAAAACAATCTACAGTGGTCTGGGGCTGTCCCCTTTCGTAAAATAGGAAAACTATAGGAGGTGGCAAGTTTCATCGAGTGTATCCTTGTTTTTAAGGGTGTGCATCTGTGTTACAGTGGCAAGACCACTAACAAAATTTGTTTAATGTTTGCGTGGAGATCTGTTTTTCGGGCGGATGGGGGGAAACAGTGGAATTTTAGTTAAAAAAAAAACGTGTGGGCACAGTCGTGCTAGGAAGCTACAGATTTGTAACTGCCAGGGCTGGCTGACTTACCCATGGGGTCCGTGACCACTTGACTAGGACATGCCTTAAGGGCTTGTGCAGGGTGCACCACTCTATATGACATAAATAAGCTGGGCTTTTAAAAACCAGCAATACGTGTCTTGAGCCTGACTCCTAAAATGCGATCGCTAGAAAAACTTTTCCATGTCACAATCTAAACATATAACCTTTTCTTTCTAGGAGGTTGTGGGTTGTTAAAACAGAGCAAGACTTTCTTTAAATGTTCATTCAGATCATGTGACTTTGTACATGGACATCAAACGTTGGCACTTTTAAAATGAGCTTTTCTTGTGCTGATTCTCCAAGCTCTGGTTTTGGCAATGCAAGCAATTTAGGGAAGCGCATCTCTCTTTTCATTTAATAGATTTACACCTTGCCCCTGTCTAATGTTTGACTGGATGGCAAACCACTGGCAAGGCTCAGGAACGTTTGGAAAAACTCCTTTGAAAGTCGGCAATATTATTAGAGTGGAACGTGCAGCTCTTAATTTGTGCCGGTGCTTTTTACAATGCCTATGCATTTACTTACAATTTAAGCCCTCTAGCCTAGGGCGGGGTCCACACAGCACAGGAGCCAATACATTTTGCAAACGAGTATTAGTGTATGTCAATTGAAACTGACAAATTAAGCACTGGGAACGTGGGTGGGAAGGTAGGTGAGACACATGGTGTGCAGAACAAAAATGTCTCTGTCTAGGACCTCAAGAACCAGAATGCACCGGGGGTTCACAGTCACTTAAGATCTGGTAGCGTGCTCCTTTTGGGAACTCTACAATAGTAGTACAAAAATGTTCAACAAAAAAAATGTGTGCTTTTGCTCCGTCAAGGGGGCTGCGAAGTAAAAGAGGCTGAATTTACTATCCTCTCCGTTGACATATCTAAACGCCAGGATCTTACAAAGTGCTTACGTTGCTTTTGACATAGGAGTTGCATATGTCGGTTATATACTCTTCGATCTCTTTCCTATGTATGAGCGTTTTTACTAATTTATCGATACCTGTTTGTTCGTTGTTACTTCTTTTATATCTTCTTCTAACTTTTTACAAGCTTGGTGAGCTGCTTTTCGTATTTCATTATCTAGTCTAGCTTTGTTTCTTTTCTTTTTGTTGGATTGCTTCTTTCTACCACAGACCAAAGCTATCAAGCATGGCTGGCGTAGTTCTCTTTTTGCAAAGGGCTATTCCTAGCGTTTTCTATTTTATCGGGGTCGAAAGATCCCGTCAGTGGCCACTGTTTTTCCTAGCGCGTTTTATGCCATTGTTCGCTATACGTTACAGTGGCTAATTCATATTTCACATACATGTCCTTATTAGGGGTGCCTTCCAGCGGTGCCGGATGACTGACCTCTAATAAACAGTCCGGCCAAAACAATCAATCAATTTTTGAGAAGACAGGCATGACGTAACAAGCGATCAACAAAAAATCTCAATAGGTCGTGGACAAAGGTCCGCACTACCTGCCCTTTGCTGCCTGCAAAGAAAGAGAGGATTCCTAATCTATGTTTGTTTGCACGCAGGAAATGTCTCAGCTAAGGGGAATACTAGTATTCAGTTGAACTTATTGAACCAGTCAAACAATCAATTACAAGTAAGAATCGATCGTTCACGACCTTACCCGGACCGTTGTGGACAGTTTCTTCGTCGTCCCCTTCCAGCGCCCGTTTATCCTCTCACTCCAACTATGCGGCGTTCCTGTAAGGTCCCAGTCAGGACCGTAGGTCACTTGAGAGAGAGGTCGTTTGGAACTGGTAAAGTTCAGGTTGATCGGCAGCCAGACGAGGGTCCTCTCAAGGCAGGTTAACACCAATCGTTTAGTTGTTCACTCCGTCGTTAGGACCTCTCTCACTAGACCCACGTGTCTCTGATGGACCCGACGTTGGTGCGCCAATTGATGAAAAGCAGCGCGACTCCCAAGACTTTCGATGCCGCTCGGTGCAAACCACCTCTAATTCACCTTATTATTAGATATCAAAACAACGAGGCAGGCGCTGGTAACTGGAAAGCGAAGAACAGGTTTATTACTCCAGGAGGAGAACACATCACATCAGACACCAGGGCTATTGTCAGCAGGTGCTCTGCCTGCATCTCTATGGCATGGCCTCTTATACACGTCTTCGTCCGTTTATTGCATGGTCAAACATTCCTGACATCAGTTTATTGCATAGTTAAAACATCTTTGGAATCGCCGCCTTAAGCTAGTTCCCACAAAAACCCAGCAGCATTCGTCCCCCACCCAGATGTAACAGATGTTTGCTATCTCGCAGATGGACATTCCGACAGGATCTAAAAACACGTGGGATTGGTCAGATCTAAGAGTTTTGGGTTATTGATTAAGTCAGGCCCCTTTGTTGGTGAAACAAGCCATGCCGTGTGTAGGCAATAAACAATGTCCACAGGGGTTGATTAGTGCCTGGGACCGGACTGAGTGGCCAGGTGCAGGGAAGGAGGTTATCAAAGGGGCTTGCCTGTGCATGGAGGATGAAAGGACAAACGGGTTTAGGGCGGGAAGTGGCTCCGAGGCTTTGTCATGATTACAATGTTTTATGACCCCAGTACATTGGTTCAGGCTTAGTCAGAGCACTGGGGAATGACAGCGAGGTCAGAGTGAAACATAGGTGACCAGCAGAGTATGAAATGGCTGTGATGTCTAAAATGGTTGACGCTTACGCGCACTCAGAGGCTCTTGTTAGGCAAGATGGCGCCGGCAATGTTCATGCTTGTTATTTTATTTCTAACAACGGAACATCGCCGCAGCCTGGTCTCAAGCCAAGCCTCGTACTGTTCGTAAATGGCGCAGAGGGGTGGATTGGTGCGCTGCCCAAGAGGAACCCCTTTTTGAAGCCAGAGGGTGTTCTGACAAGTTTGAGAAGGTTTGGGGCAAATGGTTGAACCTATTGTTTCGAATTTTGTGTTTGCTTTCCTTTTACGTGGCTGCTTTTTTCCTCGGATGAATCATTATGTGTAAGGTCGGTCTCTTTGGTTCATGCCTCCTGCTGTCTGCTGATGATGGCCTTCGCTGCACTGTACATTCCTTGGCTGTCTTGCTAGTTTGGGGGTTTTATAAATGATAATAAAATTGATTATAAAAAAAAAGATAGATGGGGAATTGTTAGAAATGGTTGATCAGTTTGACCATGTTGTCTTGTGTTTCCATTGCTCTCTCTGTTACAGTCTCACTTTAAAGCATGCTACATTGCAGTCCTTAGATTTGCTGAGCAGAGTATAGAACCTGTATCAGATATAGACCTCTTAAATCCTGTTTTATAGAAACCAGAATTTTGTTGTAGTTGTCCCCCATTTTTGCCCCCTTTTTAGCTACTAGATCCTGGTTTCAACTCTGACAGTGCACTGAGACCTGTTAACCAGACCTCAGCCCACACATAGAAATGGGGCTTCGTAAGTACTGTCACTGAGAAGAAGAGGGGAAACCCACAAGTGTTTTAATACTGCCCTCACCCACAGAAATCTGTGGCATGCTTCATCATAGAGCTGCTGGCACACCTCCACGCAAGCCAACGCTGGGGGTGGAGTAATAGGGAGGGGAAGACAAAACACAACACACAATAAAAGAAGACAATGTGCGGGATCAAGTGTAAAGTGCAGAATACTATTACAATTAGACCTCAGGATCTCCCAAGCAAAACCCTTTAATGATGAATTCCCTGGTCCAGTTAAAAGGCCATTCCAGGACCAATGGATGGTGGTATAGTGGGTGATTATGCACCACCTTCCCCTCTACTCTGCAAAATGTCGACATGTTTTCAGCTGGCTAACATGAAATCCTTGACTTTCATCAGCCTAAGATAGATCCCTTAGAAACTATCCCTATCGCCTTGCTTGTGGAGTAGAGCGTAGACAGACTCTGAGTAAATGCTCAGGACTATCGGTAGAGTAACTTACTCCCAGTTTATAACCTGTAAGAAATGCGAAATTTAAGTACATAAACAAACTAGATTAAGTGCACATGGTGTTAAGTGTAATAAAAACATACAAACATAAGTGAAGAAAAATGGTTATGCCCCTCTAGTTCAAAGGTGCGACCCAAATGGGTTTTAATGTTAAGATTAGGCGTCATACAGCAATGTGCAGGGCCCATTATTCCTTGGGAGTGTCACTATGGCGCTCTTTCAGTACAAAAACATGCTTAAAAATGCAGAGTCATCATAACTCGGTGCTTCGACACCAACACAGGCTCGGCGTTTCCTACTGAGTCTACTTAAAATAGTGCTTAAACTGGCGGGGGAGCGAGGACAGCTCCCTATACTCACACACTGTATTTATGGAGATACAAAAGAGAGAAAGAGAGATGATCGGACTTATTAATCACTAACACTTTGAATCAGCATTTTGAGGTATTCTTAGCTGGAGGGCACAAGAGACCGGATGAGAATCCAAACGGAGAATTATAGGGGTGTCAAGAATCAGCGTGGTGAGGTATACCAACCACACTTAGAAATAAGGACCACAGAGGCCCCTTCACCGAGAATCTGCAATGGACCCCCAGAGCCCCGCACTTACTTCGTCAAGCTAATCCGTTTCCACAACCCGTTGTCTCTCCCAGTGTCATGCAGCTACACTGAGCTCAACGACGGCGAGAGTTAAAACGGCTGTCCCTGTCTGCGTCATCACCTAGCTGGTAGAGACGGAACGTGGCCTGCTAGTCGTGATCCTGACAACTAGAGCGCTAACCCCGGCCGGCATCTTGAAAGGGTGATTTGAAGTTTGGGTTCCTTATGGGCATGTCTTAGTCTATATCAGGCAAAAGGATAAGTCACCACATATAGACCATGGCGGCTAGTTTTCAACTACCCACATAAGGCATATGGACAAAACCTTACACTTGTTAGTTTGCTCCAACGGGGCCAGCAAGTATAAAATGTACAGAGGAGCGATTGTGGTCACTAATAAGTACATGAAGCAATACATTGCAGGATCAATAGTTTGGCAATTAACCATACTAGTAGTGACAATGGGTTAGGGGTATGCAGCTACATATGGAATATGTACAGACACCTCAGCATGCAGAATGTAATTTGGAGGGGCCGAATGAGTCACAGCCCCATGTGTGAGCTCTAATGCCAATGTACGGAACTGACCATGTGTGGTAGTGGTCAGCCAGTCACAGAATACCCTAGTTAATGGATTGGCCATTTCCCTCGCAACAAGAGAGTAATCTGAACACCGTGCATGACAGTTCTTTATATTCATGGGGGGAAAATTCCAAATGACTACAGGGTAAATATGAGGGGGTGGTAGCCGGGTGTCAGATATGTGTACTGCGTTCAGGCCTCCTTCGTGTACTTCACTGCAACAGTGGGAAAGGACGGTCGTAAGTGTACCAATTACGATATCCCATCCATCTATAGACTGTTCAAAGTATTCCAGGGGATATCATCATTGAGCCCACAGATATGGCTGCGGACTCTATAAATCTATTTCTGCTCGCTCAAGAACAGGATGTTCTCCAAGTTCCATGCTGCTGGAGGGATATTTGGCTTGTCCAGAACTGTCCAAAATAATTTGTTTCCCATGTGTTTCTTCTCTTTGAAATGCGAGGTCAGACGTGTCGTTGTCCTCTGAAACCTGATGGTGGATCTATGTTCCATTGTTTAGATTTTTACTTTTCGAGTCGTCATCCGATGTATTCAAGCCACATGGGCATTTGATCATGTAGATGATGTTGTTGGAATTACAGTTGGTGTTTCTATGTTGCTTTCATGGGTAGGTCAGACCCATGTCCACTGTCTTTGTATTGGCCGTCAGATGGTACACTTCACATGACCCACACTTCATGTGGCCTGTGACCGGGGAAGTTCCCACAAGTTCTCCTGGATCTGCCTAGCCCTGGGTGTTTCGGATGTATTCCTAGGTCTGGTTTCTGGAATCTGGCATAAACATTGAGCATTGTGTGTGCCCTACCATGAATGAGTAGTGTAAGTTTTAAATAACACCCCTCCTAGTCGCGCAGCACCCGAGAAACATGCACAGGGCTCCCCACTTTAAAAAGAATGGCCACCCCCGCTGTTTTAGTCGGTGCGGATGCCCAGAACTGCGTGGGGTACCTAGGGTGGGACATGCACTGCGTGTCTGTGCATTAGAGATGGGTTTCCTGGAGGAACATGAGTCTGACATCCGGATCGTGAATAAGGAGGTAGCGCCACACCTTCCTTCTCTTATTTGGGGCATTGAGACCTTTTACATTGAGGGACATACATTTAAGTTGCGCCATCATCAACTACATACAGAGTATGGTGTGAGCAAATATTCAAACTACCACTCCCACACTCGTGGGACCCGGCCTAAGTGGTATTGGTGTCGGGTATAGAAGGGGATAGGAAAGTAGACAAATTTAACTCGAGCGAGCAGGAGAGGAACCCGGGATTATAAGAGGTCGTACTGCGCCTGTGCTTTCCCCCCAGGAGGCCAAAGAAACAAAAAAGAAAAAGGGACAGAATAAAGAGCACAAAACCGAGCGGTCAAAAGGCCAACAGGGCCAAAGTACACCATTCCACTCCAGGAGTGGCCCATAGTCGTACACCAGGGTGTCTCTGAGGATGTCACTCCTCATGGAAATTAAGGGAATGGCGGGGTGTGCCAGTAAATATAGGAGAGCAGCCGCTGCCATTCCCCTAGTTGCTGTCCCACCATACTGTAACCTGGGAAGTGTGGATCCCCCCCAAGGAGTAAGCTAAGAGTCCCCGCTCCTATTGCGGGGCACGAGCCGTGTATCGGAACCAGAAAAAAGGATACCAAAGGTCCCCACATCGCCGAGTAAGTTCTAACATGTTCGGAATCTCTTGGAGAAGGCAAAAGGCTGGAGCACCAGGGTGAAGGATCGACCCCCTCCACCCACGAAAGGCCTATTCCAATTAAGGGGCCAGCGCTCTGTTTCCAGATCCAGTGGGGAGGGGGACCCCGACAGGAAGCCCCGTCCTTCTGAAGATTGTGAGGCCTCCATGGATTTTAAATGATGGATGATGTCCTGTTTAGCTTGGTGTGACATGTCACTTGCTTTAGAAGCTCTAGTACGAGCAGGAAGGCCCATCAAGCACTCTGAGCGCAGGGGGATCCTGGACTCAGTATCCGCAGAAGTCGGGGTGGAAGGCCGATAGTCTGGGGCAAGGTGGAGCAATTGGAAAGCCTCTTGAGTGATCTCAATGATCTGCGCTTGCCCTCCCACTGGAAGATCAAGGCAAAAGGATGGCCCCACTGGTACTTGATGTTGAATTCTCTTAATTTGTCCGTTACTGGCTTGAAGACTCTGCGTCATCGTAGGTGATTGGGGAGAGATCTTGGAAGATTTGGATATTGTGGCCCTCGTAGGTCAGATCATTGCTGCTCCGAGGCGCTCGAAGGATCGCCTCCTTCTCTGTGAAGAAGTGCACCCGGGTCAGGATGTCAGGGACCAGGCTCATACTCCCGCGCAGAGGTACAACATGGTGCGCTCTGTCCAGTGTAGGGGGTGAGGAATCATCATCACCCCGGATCATTTGGAGAAGATCAGCGACGTAGGTCAAGATGACCTGGCCCTCTGCGCCCCGTGGAACACCCCTGATGTCGAGGTTGATCTGGCGGCTTCTGTTTTCTAAATCCTCCTACTTGATTCGAAGTTCCACATTTTGTTCTTCGAGTGCTGTTGCTCGGCGCCAGAGCTCTTCCTGATCCTCTGTTCTCGAATCAAGGGTTCGTTCGAGATCGCCCACTCTAGTGCCGATTTCTGTTACGTCTTGCCGAATATCTTTTAGGCAAGTTTTGATCTCAGTTTTGAGTGAGTTGATTTCACTTTTTATTTACTGGAGGAAGTTCGACATAAAGGCTTGGATGATAGGGCTGGCGTCTGTGTTTTCCGGAGGGGTTGCAATTGTGGGGGTCTTCTGGCTAGGCGCCGGAGTAGCTTTTGCCCACAGGTCTGTCACTGTTGTGTCCTTGGAGGATGTCGGTGCAGTGGCTTTTCTCGATTTGGTGCGGGGCATGACTTAAACAGAGGATCTGCCTGTCCCGTGGAGGCCCCTGCTAGCGACCAGGAGTCACCCTCTGGAGTGGCACCATACACAACAGTGGGAGAGGCTATCAACCAGGGTCAACTGCAGATGAGAGAAGTTGGGGCTAGGGCGGATATGATGTAGGTAGGCCGGGGTGCCCCCCATACCACAAAGGGGGCCCTCAAATTTAACGGCCACCAGCTTAGCTGGTCCAAGATGCTATGGCATGAATCCCCCTCCAGCCAGAGGAAGGCGCCGCTGCCAAGCGTCAAGTTATGGGAACTGCGGGTCGGATCACAGTCGATCTCCTCACCTCTGTACTGAGTCCACCCGGGCTCCCCCTCCAGTCAGACCCCAGTTGCACTCCTGGCACGACCACGGAAGAAGTCCCCTTGAAGCTCCACTCAGCAGCTCTCTTTGATTGAAGTTGCGCTTACTTTACCCTTCTGAGGCGGAAAGCCGGGAGGTCCTCTCTTTCTCATTTTTTTTTTTTATAAAACTTTTTATTGAAGTTGCAAGCATACATTACAATCACAAGATTCCTTTTTGGGTGATATTTCATCAACTTACATTCTTGCAGCTATAAACCATAACAGTTCCCATTCAACTATATGAATATTATGCGATCATTGCATGAGTGTGCCAAATCTTTTGACCATCTATCCTCACGTCTGTCTTTGCATACAATCTCAGGAACCTTTTGCTTCCAGTGTGTGTGTTATAGCAATCATCAATATAACAACAGCAAACATTAAAAAGAGTCATCCTCAGTAGGTACATTTGAAACATCGACATTAGTCTATATTCGTCCCCCACATCCCACGCTATGTCATATTAAAATCTGCATCGGGGCTGCACAGTGTCCACCTTATCATTTGCAGTAACCACCCCCCCGCTCTCTAGTCGTCCTCTCCCTCAGACTCTAGGTCCTCTTCTTCTGGCAATGGTTCACAAAGGTCCCCTCTGTAAGTGTTCCATGCCGTCCATACCTTATTCCATTTGCGGGGGCAAGCCCTCATTACGTATACTGCTCTTTCGGTAATCATCAGCTTGTCCATGTTGGTACTCAACCTATAAGCTGTAGGCGAATCTGGCGCTCCCCACTTCTGCGCAATATCTCGCTTTGCCACCATCATGGCTAGGGTAGCCCATATCAGTCCATGCCTATTCAGGTCATTAGGGTCCCAAATGTTTAACAAGCATTTCCGAGGTTCTGGCAAAATGGAAACCTTAAGCGTTTGTGAGATGGTACGCATAATCTGTCTCCAAAATTCTCGTATATGTGGGCATTCCCAGATTGTATGATATAGTGTCCCCTCCTCCCCGCACCCCCGGAGACAGAAGGGATGTGGTGCCGATGTATTCTGTGAAGCAGGGTCCTAGTATAATAAATACGGTGTAGGATTTTCAGTTGCACCAATCTGAATTTTGCTGAGATGCCGACCTCTCTTGGGGAGGCCAGTGCCTCATTCCACTCCGATTCAGTAACCTCTCCTACATCCCCCACCCACCCATCTTTCAGCTTTTCTGTTGGGTCCCCCAGATTGTTGATCAATTTTTTATATGTGAGGGAGGTAGCGCTTTGTGGCATGAAGTCAGTTAAGAGTCTGTCTTCTAGTGGCGAGGATTCTGGTAAGTGTGTTCCCGCTGGGATCGCTCGAAGTAGTGCATGCCTTATCTGCACATATCTAAATGTCTCGGTCGGGCTCAGGTTATATTGTTGTTGTAGTTGCGGAAACCCGATCACTGTACCTTTGTCCCAGAGGTCCCCGATTGTGGAGATTCCTATACAGTCCCACTGCGTGAATCCCTTGCATGAACGTTCTCTTTCTCATTTTAATTGTATGCTATTACGCTGCCACCATCACTCGCGCTTGACTAGAGAAGCGTTTTTAATGTATTGTACTTGTGGTGCTTTTCCGCTTGAGCAATAAGCGTTCATTTGACAGACACTTCAGCCTCTTCCCTTCGCTACTCGAGCCCACTCTCAGTCGAGCATTGACGCTGAGAGTGTGGTGCCGGGGAGGCGAAGCATTGACAGCGGCCATCTTCGGTGTGACTGAGCGCACTGGTGCGCTCTAGCTCCCTATAAAAGGGGTAGTTCTCGTTGCTTGGGCCCCAGCAAGTTGCGCTTACTTCACCCTTCTGAGGCGGAAAGCCGGGAGGTCCTCTCTTTCTCATTTTATTTGTATGCTATTACGCTGCCACCATCACTCGCGCTTGACTAGAGAAGCGTTTTTAATGTATTGTACTTGTGGTGCTTTTCCGCTTGAGCAATAAGCGTTCATTTGACAGACACTTCAGCCTCTTCCCTTCGCTACTCGACCCCACTCTCAGCCGAGCATTGACGCTGAGAGTGTGGTCCCGGGGAGGCGAAGCATTGACAGCGGCCATCTTGGGGTGACTGAGCGCTCTGGTGCGCTCTAGCTCCCTATAAAAGGGGTAGTCCTCGTTGCTCGCGCCCCAGCAAGTTGCGCTTACTTCACCCTTCTGAGGCGGAAAGCCGGGAGGTCCTCTCTTTCTCATTTTAATTGTATGCTATTACGCTGCCACCATCACTCGCGCTTGACTAGAGAAGCGTTTTTAATGTATTGTACTTGTGGTGCTTTTCCGCTTGAGCAATAAGCGTTCATTTGACAGACACTTCAGCCTCTTCCCTTCGCTACTCGAGCCCACTCTCAGCCGAGCATTGACGCTGAGAGTGTTGTCCCGGGGAGGCGAAGCATTGACAGCGGCCATCTTGGGTGTGACTGAGCACTCTGGTGTGCTCTAGCTCCCTATAAAAGGGGACGGCCCCCCTCTGCGTAGCAGACGCGAGTAGCGGACGCGAGTAGCGGACGCGCCGGACCCACGCCGGAGTCAAGCCAGAGTCCTGCCCGTCTGCGCCCGTCCGCGCCTGGACGGGCCCAGGGGCCTGTTACTCTGCCCTCCCCCCGCCTGACCCAACTTCATACTCACGCTCCCACCTTCTGCAATTAAACCATGTATTGTATTGTATTGTATTGTATGTATACTTTTATAGCGCGGTCCTGTCACCCCATGCCACGCCCCTACCTAAATCCCTTTGCAAACATGCGTTAGACCCCTCACATAACCAATACCACTGCCGACACTGTCCTTATCAACTGATCAAACCAGCAGAGATCAGGCAAAGACAAGCACAAAATTTGAATATGGCACTGCTGAATTGTCGCTCCCTGCCAAAACACGCCCTAGAGATCTCATTCTTACTTCAGGACGGGGATTTGGACGCACTGTTCCTTACTGAAACATGGCTAGGGCCCAGCTCAGGCCCAGATATTGTCCAGGCCCTACCTCCGGGCTACCTAATCCAGCATCTTGACCGAACAGGGCATGTAGATGGTGGGATCGCCATTCTCTATAAGGAGCACTTAGTCTGTCGCTTTTTAGACAGCCCACTGCGGGACTGTGAAAACGCCCATTTTTCGATCACCCTCTCACCCTCAGCCTCCTTTACGGGGCTTTTAGTTTACCGTCCACCAGGATCCTTAGGACAATTTCATAAGACATTGCTGGAAGCTGTTATGAACCTTGCCAGCTCGGCCTCTAATTTTACTATATTAGGAGATCTGAATCTCCACTTCGATGATCCACATGATACGATAGCCGTGGATCTGACTCAAGATCTAGAGACCTGCGAAATGATCCAAAAAATTCAAAACCCCACACATACAAAAGGACACCTGCTCGATCCCATTTTTTCCAACATTGTCGATCTAACTACTTTGCATCCGATCCCCATCCCATGGTCAGACCACTCCATCATACCCTTCTCCTGGAGCTCTCTTCCAACAGCCCCGGCCAAATCGTTTAATACCAAACAGATAAGACCTTGGTCCAAACTTAACATAAACGAATGGTCGGAAGCACTAAGGATCTCCTTACCAGCTGCTAATCATGACATAAACCAAGCAAACTTAGAGTTCAACCAGTGGATAGGGAACTCACTGGATGCCATCTTACCTAAGAAACCTGTATCCCAAAAAAGGGGATGCACTAACCATCCTTGGTTTAGTCCAGAGCTCCGGAAACTTAAACAGAGCTGTAAAAAAGAGGAGAGATTATGGAGGAAAAATGTTGACCCAGTAATCAAAACCAAATATAGAGCCTCTATCAAAACCTACAAAGCTGCGCTAAAGACCACTAAAATAGCCTTTTATTCAGAGAAAATCTCTGCATCCTCCAACTCTTCAAAAGAAATCTTCACTATTTTCAAAAGTCTGTTAAAACCCCCTGATTCCTCTCAGGTCCCTCAATCATCGGTCCTTCGCTGTGAAGAATTGGCACTCTTCTTTCACAATAAAATTCAAAATATTCTTCTGGCCCTCCCACCCACCACTACCCTTGTTCCTTCGCCGCTACCCACACCCCTCTCTCAAGGCTCCATTCCCGAACTCTCTTCCTTTTCCCCCTCACTAAGGAACTATTTCCCTCCCTTCTTAACTCAATCAAAAGTGGCTCTCCCCTTGATCCCGCCCCAATTAACACCCTGAAGCTAGTCCAGCCCATTATGGAAGCACCAGTTATTAACCTGATTAACACCTCGATCGAAACAGGAACAGTCCCAAGAGACTGGAAAATGGCCATGGTCAAACCATTGTTGAAGAAACCTAACTTGGACCCTGGAGACCTATCTAACTACCGTCCCATTTCTCTTCTCCCGGGTATTAGTAAATTGGCAGAAAGACTCATCAACCAGCAACTGTCCTCTTTCCTGGAGGCCTCCAATTTACTCCATCCCTCTCAAACCGGCTTCCGCCCGGGACAAGGGACGGAGACGGCGTTTCTTAAGGTGGTTGAGGAGTCTAGGAGGATCCTGGACACAGGTGGGGATATATGACGGTACCACGCGTACTTTTACAACGCGTACCGTTACAACGCTACTTTTACCACGCAAGTCGTTACAACGACTTGCGTGGAGGGGCGCTGGATAGTAAATTTTTTAATTTACTATTCCAACTCCAGTCCCCGTGGACTCTAGGGAAAGGAGTTGGATAGTAAATTAAACTATTTACTATCCTGGAGCGCCCCCCAGCGCAAGTCGTGGTAACGACTTCCGTGGTAAAAGTAGCGTGGTAACGGTACCGCGTTGTAAAAAATGCGTGGTTACCGTTGTATACCACAGGTGGCAATGTGGCCGTCATCCTCCTGGACCTCAGCGCCGCCTTCGATACGGTTAGCCACCGTATCCTTCTAGCCCGTCTAAACGAAGTCGGAGTCTCGGGAAAAGCTCTTTCCTGGCTGGAATCCTTCCTTTCGGAGAGATATTTTAAAGTATTTGAAGGAGACTGCCACTCCGCGCCACTACCCCTGCAGTGTGGGGTGCCACAGGGCTCCTCCCTTAGCCCCACACTTTTTAATGTGTACATGTCCCCCTTAGCTAAGATAGTAGCCCCCTACGGAATTGAATTGGTCAGCTATGCTGATGACACTCAGCTCGTGGTCTCTCTGAATCAGGCTGAATTATCACACACGAGTCTGAGTGACTGCCTGGAGGAGGTATCAAAGTGGATGAGCCTGTCCCAGCTAAAACTTAACAACCAAAAGACCGAACTGATGTTACTGGGCAGGAATGCATCATTTAACTCCCCCACGCTATGGACATCTTCTATGGGCGCTAGCCCAACTCCCAAAAGCGTGATCAAGAGCCTAGGTTTTTGGCTAGACAAAGATCTTACATTTAAAGCACAAGCCAGAAAAACTGCGGCCACCTGCTTCTGCTTGCTCAAATCCACCCGTAAAATCCTCCCTCAACTTCCCGACAGAGCTAAAAAAATCCTGCTCCAAGCCTTGATTTTGTCAAGGCTGGATTACGGGAACGCGCTGTATCTAGGAGCCCCAGTCTCTGTAATTCAGAAATTACAGGTAGTACAAAACTCCGCTGCTAGATTGCTGACAAGCACCAACCACCGCTCCTCAGCTAAACCAGCGTTGAAATTGCTTCACTGGTTGCCTATACAGGAACGGGTACATTTCAAGGCCCTCTGTATAGCCCACAAAATCTTCAGGGTAAAGGCCCCCCATTCTTGCCAATCTGATTAAACCACACAGAACCCCCAGAAAACTCCGTTCCAACGAGCTTAACTTGGCACAAGTCAGCAGAATCAACAAGGCTCGCACGGGCGGTCGCCTCTTCTCCTATAACACCTCAAGGTTGTTGAACTCCATGCCCCTCCCACTGCGGCAAGAACCCAACCATCTTGTCTTCCGTAAGAAACTAAAAACTTGGCTCTTTCCTACAACATAATGATACCTGATCTCGTCCCTTCAACCTCCCCCTCCGCAGCTGCATGCGCTGGGATGCCTGGGATGCCTCCGGGTAGCCATGCGCTATACAAGAATCATTTCAATTCAATTCAATTCAATTTCCTTGGGGCAACACAAATGGACAGTCACTGCTGGGGGCTGCAGGCACAGGCCCCGGAGTGTGAGTCAAAAGGCGGCCCAGATGGAGGCCCTGCCTCGTCAAACCTCCAAGCTCAGGCGAGCATACTGGATCCTGCTAGGGTCCAAGTAATGGTGACACTCTGCTCCTGTTGCTGCCGAGGCGCCCCCGCCAAGTCTCACCGGGCCAGGAGGGAGCGGAAGAGACAAGCTGGCCCAGCGAGGGCGCCCCCAGAAGGCCCTGGGACGTGGATGCACACTGCTGTCCTGTGAGGCAAGGAATCCGACGCGCTCTACCCCCAGGAGCTGCACCGCCACACCAATGGGGCAGCACTCCGGGGGGAGCGGAGATGCTGTGGCTAAGATGCAGGGTTCAAATACCCCTTGGACCGGCCCAGGAGCGAGGGCGGAGAGGTGGCCCGGTTGGAGGCCCTAGCCCTTCAATCCTTTGGGCTCAGGCAGGGGCACAGGAACCCACCAGGGCCCCAGAAGCGGCGGAGCTCCGCGCGTGCAGGTGCCAGTGCGCCCCCCACCAAGTCACCTCAGACCAGGGCCTTGCTTCTTTTGCCACACCAGAGCTGCGACTACATGCTCTATGTTTTATATCCAGCACCTCAATACTTTCTGCCACTCTCAAGACAAATCTTTGCCATACACACATCACAAGACTCTGTTTTTTCTCCTAGTTGCTACCTTTTGGTCATTCTTATTTATCATTTTGATTTTCAATTAATTAAGTTCTGCAAAAGTACTGCAGCCTCTGCAATATGGATGCTTCTTCAAACAGTCTGCCAGAGACGTTTAAGGACGTGTTGTATGTTGATATCCCCTGACATCATCCATGACTGTAGTCATCCTTACCCACTCACTGCGTGACAGCTGCTGGACAGGAGGTATTCAGATCCATTCTGAAGGTGTGAATGCAGCGGGCAGGTGAATACTACCCGTGAAAGGTGATCAGGCTGAGAGAATGTTTGCAGGGCAGCACAGAAGATCTATGTTGTGTTATGTTCTTTTCGGAGGCTTACTGGCTGTTACATTCGGTCAACAGTTGCTTGTCTCTATTGCTGCCCTTTGTAGTTGATGCCAAACGTGCAGTGTCAGTTAGCCAACACATTCATATTTCTGGGCTTGGACAATCGAAAGGGGGTCTTAGGCGTTGTAGTTTTTTTACTATAATGTATATTTAACTAATTCAATAATAATGCTTATTATTTGGATAGAAATAAAACATGGCACCCTTTCAGTTTCACCTCTAATTTCTACAGCACCTCAACCTTGCTGGCAAATTGTTGGGAAATATAGCTATGACATCTATTTTTAGCTAACATATCACATTAGCCTCACATCGACAATGGATGTTGATGAACTTCCTGTGTTTTGGTACCACGCAAGTGGTCACAAGACATTTTATAAATCTTTTCAATAGTATGAGGGGATCAAAAAATCCTCTTTAATCCTTCCCTGTTCAGACCTGACAACTCCAGTACAATGTGGACCTGGTGAACTTGTATGGGGAGAAGGGAATGAACCTTAGAGAGTGGGGTTTTGGATCAAATATACTGCCTAATAAGTCACATCGAGTTTCCTCCACAGCCAGAAGGAAATCATGTGGGGCTGCCTCCCATGTCCCAAAAGATTTTAAATGGAGCCCATGTTTCAAAAACCCCATTCTATTATATACTTGTTTTGTGCCATAGTAGGTTAGCAGTGTGCGGCTAAATTAGATTGTATTCACGTTATGCAACCCACTGACAAACTCCAAGTGTAATACATCACAATGGTTCAGCTCACCATGCAAAATATAGTAACAGTTTCAATCAATGATATCAATAGGCCATAAAGTTTTTCTTTTTTCTTGCTTTTATTCCAAAAGATCTTCACATACAAGTAGCCAACGCGTTTCATCCGAAGGACTTCTTCAGGGCTACAACAAACAAATATACAAAATATACATATTATGTAAAGCTATATTTACAATTAAAAACAGAATTTCTCATAAATCCTGAATACAAAACAACACAATATATCCGCTACATTTTTTTCAACAAGATTGGCCTATTGACAAGATTTATACATCTTTTCTCTTACTAGACAAAATAACCATACAGTCTATAATTTACGCAAGGGCAAGAAATGTGATAATGTACAGGCTAGTGATTTTCCTATAGGATTTCATTGTTAGTTGCACAAGAAAATTTAAGAAAATTTAAGAAAATTTGATTAAGGCTTGGGCAGAAGATGAAGGGATGTCTTTACACTATATCCAGGTCAGAATATTATACAAGATAGACACTTGACCATGTCTTACCGAAAGGTATCAACTAGTAGGTCATGGATTTAGTTATTCCAAGGTTTTTTCTTGAGGCATTTCTTCAAATATTTAGTGGCATGGATAGCCTATAGTAGAAAAGGATTAAGTAAGGGTGTTTTTATTCTCAATACAATTATTGTTATGGTGTGATCCCAGTTTATAGGGTCAAATATATCACATACCTGGTTTTAAAATACATTTAGTCTATTCTTCTAAGATGAATTACGATAAGATGTAAGCGTGATGGAATCGCATCATTATTTGTATCCAATTCCGGTGATGTATGTAGTCACCCTGTTGAGAATATATGATCCATGAGCTAGTTCAGAATTCAAAATTAAGGGAACAAGCTATGTACATACATATCGTCAGGCAAGAATTTATGGTAGCCATATTATTGTTGTTCAAAAACTCTTCAATATGGATTATAAACTATTGGCTTCCCAATTTAATCTAGTCATGCTCCTTAGCCAGTGAATACATTATAACTGTGTTCTGGTACCACCAACCACATCTATAGAATGTGCTGGCATAGAAAATAAGGAGTAAAGAAATGAAAAACCCTCATCTGAAATATCATAAAGACAAGGATACATAATATGTAATATGAGCCAATTTTAAAGTTTTGAGAAAGCGAACTTGCTCACCCATAACATATGAGCAATATGTTGTTTATACATAACTTTCTCAAATACATAGAACAACGCTTTTAAATATGTTCAAGCGCCTGAATAAAACGATATACACATATATACGCTATAGAAGGCCACTCAAGGTAAGCAACTAAGGTGAAAGAAATGCCCACCCTCATTTAAATTGTAGCAAAACAAAGCATTCCCAAAGTTTAGGAAGAACCCCACGACGACAGCGATCCGGCAGCCTCCTAAAGTATTTACTTACATCTGTAGTTGTAGCGTCTGCGTCTACGGTCCCTGCCTCGAGTCGAAGGTAAGATCGAAGACCGGGAACCACGAGCTTAAATAGCCCGCTAATGAATTTCAGCTGTTCACAATTGAACTGCAGAACACAGCGGATCATGTAAAATCCCACGGCCATCTTGGAAGGGAAACAGATTGCCTTATTCTGAAGAATTTGTAAAGTTTGTTATATCTTTGGACGGATTCCAACATTCAAATAAAAAAGGATATATAGCAATTAACATGTTGTGTATTATAAAACGTTTGTATTAAAACAATATATATTTTCCTATTTAAAGATTTTGGAAACAGTGCAACGTGCCTATTAAACTGGCACTGTACTAATCATAGTAAATAAAGCCATGGTTGAGACCCGATACACATGAGAATGTATGAATCTTTAAAACATCGCATAATGCAAAGATGTGGTGTTCCGATATCGAACGCCATGTTGGAACGGGAAACTGAACAAAGGTTACCTGGTAATATATAACAATATGTTGTGGCGCGGTTCCAATAATGATCACATTGCGTGACCCCCATCGGTAGGACCTTGTCTAAAAGAGGATCAAAATCTTAAGGTTTCACACAATGCAGACATGCGATGTTCAGATATTGAGCGCCATATTGGAACAGGATACACGAAATATACAGTTGTTTAGCAAGGTATAATATGAAGGTTTATATATGCCTATAGCACAAGTTAATATTTAGTATTCATGCAATCAATCATTATTTAATGTAATAAAAATAAAAAAATAATAAATTATCAATATAAAAAGTTTTTTAAAGCATCATGTTGGAATCAGTAACAAAGCATAATCGTGAATTCACACCAAAGGGTCCATATACGTAATAGTCAAGAATATCTACAGTTGGAAACTCTCCCATCGACATTACTTGTTACAGATGGGATTCTTGTTGTAACTAGGGCCAAATGGAGGTCCCTAGTTTGATTGTTACATAATCGTATGCATAGTGCTTATACTCTTTTAGACTGGTCACATGATATAATTCTCCATCCTAGGATAAGCTACATTACTCAAGGGGAGTTTACAAGTGATTTTAGTCAAAAGAGAGAAGATCATATTTTGTCAAGCAGATTAGACAGTTAGCATGGCATTTGCAGGAAGATAGTTTTTCATTTTCTTTACAGATAAAACATTTATTAAAGAAAATGATATAACTCATTATTGATGTTGAGTCCATTAGATATACTGCGAAGTCGACAAATCCACGCTGCTTCCCTCTGTCTAAGCATTTTGATGCTATCACCACCTCTTATTGGTGGTTTCACATGGTCAATGCCAAAAAAATGGATATTGGATTGGTCAGGAGGATTTTCATGAATGTGCACAGACACAGGATATTTATCATCTCCATTTTTTATGGCTCTCACATGCTCCTGAATCCGGATTTTCAAATTCCTTATACTACTACCCACATATATCTTGTCACATGCACAGACAATGATATATACAGTGTACGTAGTGTTGCAGTTAATAAATGAATTTATAAAAAATTCATTTTCAGTATTATGTTTGAATTTGAACTTTCTGTGAATGCCTATTTCGCACATGTTACAATTTCCACATGTGAAAAAGCCATTGGGTTTTTTAGAAAGCCATGCTATTCCACTTTTTTTCTTTTCATTTTGGATATAGCTGGGACAAAGCATATTTTTGATAGTTTTACCTCTCCGGTACACCACCTTAGGTTTTGCTGGGATGGTCCCTGATGGCTGCTTTGCTGATTGTAAAAGGTGCCAGTTACGTCTCAGAATGTTATATACATGATGACTCTGTACATTGTATTGAGTGATAAATGGTACACTTGCTGTTTGAAACTTGGTCTTATTTCTTGGTTTCGAAACCAAAGTACTATGTCTATCCAATTTTAATATTTTTTGTTCAGCTTTTCTTATATTTTCTTTTGAATAGCCTCTTTGAAAAAAGTTGGTCTTTATTTGAGTTACATTTTCTTTAAATGATTCGTCAAGGCTGCAATTGCGCCTTGCTCGTATCATTTCCCCATAGGGGATGGCATTGATAGTACTGAGGGGATGTGCACTATCGGCATGCAATATACTATTGCATGCCGTGGCTTTTTTGTACATAGTGCTGTGTATCTTATTGTCTTTGTGAAATAGCCTAAGATCCAGGAACTCTATGCTCTCACTAGAGTATGACATCGTTAGTTTCACATTGAATCTGTTGTCGTTCAAATAGCATTGAAACGCAACCAAATTTTCTGACATTCCATTCCAGATTAACAGGATGTCATCTATGTACCTGGCGTAAAAAATTATATTGTCCATCCATTGCATGGCCCCGGGTCCCCAGGTATGCTCCGTATCATACAAACCCATGAAGAGGTTTGCATAGGACGGAGCAAACCTGGATCCCATGGCTGTTCCCCGTTTTTGCAAGAACCAGGAACCATTGTGTAAAAACACATTCATAGTTAGAACCATAAATGCCATATCCAATATCATTGCAGAATGGTCCAAATGAGAGGCACTTCTTTTATATAGAAAGTGTTTCAGAGCTCTTATACCACAGTCAGTATGGATACAAGTATAGATACTTTCTACGTCCATAGTGACGAACAATAGGTCATCACTATTCCACTCGAAGTCATCTAGTTTACTCAACACATCCCTGCTATCTTTCAAGTAAGCTGGCAAATTGCATACGATGGGTTGTAAGAAATTATCTATATATTCCGATAGATGTTCTGTAGGGCATCCATTCCCCGAGATTATCGGTCTACCCGGAGGGAAAACCCCTTCTTTGTGTAACTTGGGTAGTATATAGATACATGGGCGTCTGCTGTCCTTCGCCTGTAAGTATTTGTATTCCTTGTCTGAGATTAGGCCTATTTCGTGCCATTCCCTCAGTCTGATATTAATGGCATTCTCAATTTTGGGGATGGGACATTCTTTTAACTGTTCGTAACAGGATGAATCACTCAATTGCCTATCAATTTCGCCCAAGTAATCTTTGAGATCCATTAAGACAATATTTCCTCCTTTGTCTGCCTCACACACGACTATATTCTTATCTCCTTGCAAATTTTTTAAAAGAGCTAAATCTTTTTTAGAGAGATTATAGTAATGTGTACAGTGAGAATGACTGCCGTGACCCTCCTCAAGATGGTGTAATTCAGATGTGACCTTTTCAAGAAATGTGTCTAAATATGTATCATGCACTCCTGATGGTATAAAGGTGGATTTATTTCTTAAACCACTATCAATTGAAGTATCCTCCTGAATGTTGAGTAAGTTAGCCATTTCTCTGATGTCAACATTTAGATCATCTTCGTCCAAAGTCGCTAACAGATGAATACCATTTAAATCACAAATTGTTAAACCATGATCTTCATTCATATTTCTCAAATCATTAGTAGAGAAGGACTGATGTTCTGCAAAATATTTCTTTAATTTGAGTTTCCTCATGAATTTATACAAATCAGCATGCAGTTCAACATAGGTGCAATTTTTACTTATACAGTAGTTTAAACCTTTTTGCAAAATACATATTTCTTTATCTGTCAGAGTTCTAGATGATAAATTCACAATGTTCAATTGATTGGTAAGACAGGCATCATTTTCAATGGTACATGAATCTTCAGTTACAGTATCTATTTTTTCAATGTTGTCATTTTGCTTTGCAGGCGAGTTTGTACTCCTATTTTTGCGTTTCTGCCCACCCCGTCTGTTTCTGCGTTTAGATTTTTTCTTTTGATCCCTAGCTTGTAACATTGTACCTCCTGTAAAAAATGAGAAGTTTGTGGGGTAGCCACCAAATTACTCGTGCCCTCTCCTGGATCACTCTCAATAGAGGATAGGGAACTATTGCTGGTTGAAATATCTAATGGGATTGTCACTGTTTTGTCTGCAGTTATCGGTTTGGGGATCACATCATCCTATTTTTTAGCAAATGTGAAAACCCTACCCCTCTCATAGTCTAGTTCATCCCTTTGAATTTTTTTCAGTTTTTTTTCTTTAAGATATATCTGATAATTCATGAGTTCTTTTTTCAAGATTTCATAATTTTTTTGTGTGTTATCCTTTAAATTCATTTCCAGAATTTCTTTTTCTAACTTAGCGATCTCTTCCCTAATTGTCAATCCTTTTCTTTCTGCATTAGTTATCAAAATTCGCATCATGCGAAAAGATGAATCATACAACCCTTCCTCCCAGTCTTCTAGCAAGTCACTATCCAAATCTTCATAGTTAGGAAAAATTAAAATTCTTAGGCCACAGGGTATTTTTTTGTTCTCCACATATTTTTTTAAAGTGACCCCGTCCCACCATTTCCCTAATTCCGGTTTCTTAAGTTTTTCCAAGCGAATGAATTTCTCTTTCAAGCCCTCACTTTTTATGCTTTTATTTTCATTGTCCTTTTTAGGTAAATCCTTACTTTTCTTAAAAAGTTCACCCAGCATTTCTTCCCGATTATCCTCAAAATTCATTATGTTATTGTGCAATATGACCTAGGGAGGTGCAAGTCTGCCCAAATTAACAACTAGCAATGCTACGACAAGGGTATAGGGCAATAGAATGACTGCACTACAACCACTCTCTTCCGGTCAAGTTATGTTTGTGGGTGCCAGAAACCTGATGCCATATACCCCTAGGCTTCCAAAATCAATGCCCTAAAGCACTTTCTACAATACATCACAATGGTTCAGCACACCATGCAAAATATAGTAACAGTTTCAATCAATGATATCAATAGGCCATAAAGTTTTTCTTTTTTCTTGCTTTTATTCCAAAAGATCTTCACATACAAGTAGCCAACGCGTTTCGTCCCAAGGACTTCTTCAGGGCTACAACAAACAAATATACAAAATATACATATTATATAAAGCTGTATTTACAATTAAAAACAGAATTTCTCATAAATCCTGAATACAAAACAACACAATATATCCGCTACATGTTTTTCAAACAAGATTGGCCTATTGACAAGATTTATACATCTTTTCTCTTACTAGACAAAATAACCATACAGTCTATAATTTACGCAAGGGCAAGAAATGTGATAATGTACAGGCTAGTGATTTTCCTATAGGATTTCATTGTTAGTTGCACAAGAAAATTTAAGAAAATTTAAGAAAATTTGATTAAGGCTTGGGCAGAAGATGAAGGGATGTCTTTACACTATATCCAGGTCAGAATATTATACAAGATAGACACATGGCCATGTCTTACCGAAAGGTATCAACGAGTAGGTCATGGATTTAGTTATTCCAAGGTTTTTTCTTGAGGCATTTCTTCAAATATTTAGTGGCATGGATAGCCTATAGTAGAAAAGGATTAAGTAAGGGTGTTTTTATTCTCAATACAATTATTGTTATGGTGTGATCCCAGTTTATAAGGTCAAATATATCACATACCTGGTTTTAAAATACATTTAGTCTATTCTTCTAAGATGAATTACGATAAGATGTAAGCGTGATGGAATCACATCATTATTTTATCCAATTCCGGTGATGTATGTAGTCACCCTGTTGAGAATATATGATCCATGAGCTAGTTCAGAATTCAAAATTAAGGGAGCAAGCTATGTACATACATATCGTCAGGCAAGAATTTATGGTAGCCATATTATTGTTGTTCAAAAACTCTTCAATATGGATTATAAACTATAGGCTTCCCAATTTAATCTAGTCATGCTCCTTAGCCAGTGAATACGTTATAACTGTGTTCTGGTACCACCAACCACATCTATAGAATGTGCTGGCATAGAAAATAAGGAGTAAAGAAATGAAAAACCCTCATCTGAAATATCATAAAGACAAGGATACATGATATGTAATATGAGCCAATTTTAAAGTTTTGAAAAAGCGAACTTGCTCACCCATAACATATGAGCAATATGTTGTTTATACATAACTTTCTCAAATACATAAAACTACGCTTTTAAATATGTTCAAGCGCCTGAATAAAACGATATACACATATATACGCTATAGAAGGCCACTCAAGGTAAGCAACTAAGGTGAAAGAAATGCCCACCCTCATTTAAATTGTAGCAAAACAAAGCATTCCCAAAGTTTAGGAAGAACCCCACGACGACAGCGATCCGGCAGCCTCCTAAAGTATTTACTTACATCAGTAGTTGTAGCGTCTGCGTCTACGGTCCCTGCCTCGAGTCGAAGGTAAGATCGAAGACCGGGAACCACAAGTTTAAATAGCCCGCTAATGAATTTCAGCTGTTCACAATTGAACTGCAGAACACAGCGGATCATGTAAAATCCCACGGCCATCTTGGAAGGGAAACAGATTGCCGTATTCTGAAGAATTTGTAAACTTTGTTATATCTTTGGACGGATTCCAACATTCAAATAAAAAAGGATATATAGCAATTAACATGCTGTGTATTAATATTAATATGGCGCTCAATATCTGAACATCGCATGTCTGCATTGTGTGAAACCTTAAGATTTTTATCCTCTTTTAGACAAGGTCCTACCGATGGGGGTCACGCAATGTGATCATTATTGGAACCGCACCACAACATATTGTTATATATTACCAAGTAACCTTTGTTCAGTTTCCCGTTCCAACATGGCGTTCGATATCGGAACACCACATCTTTGCATTATGCGATGTTTTAAAGATTCATACATTCTCATGTGTATCGGGTCTCAACCATGGCTATATTTACTATGATTAGTACAGTGCCAGTTTAATAGGCACGTTGCACCGTTTCCAAAATCTTTAAATAGGAAAATATATATCGTTTTAATACAAACGTTTTATAATACACAGCATGTTAATTGCTATATATCCTTTTTTATTTGAATGTTGGAATCCGTCCAAAGATATAACAAACTTTACAAATTCTTCAGAATACGGCAATCTGTTTCCCTTCCAAGATGGCCGTGGGATTTTACATGATCCGCTGTGTTCTGCAGTTCAATTGTGAACAGCTGAAATTCATTAGCGGGCTATTTAAACTCGTGGTTCCCGGTCTTCGATCTTACCTTCGACTCGAGGCAGGGACCGTAGACGCAGACGCTACAACTACTGATGTAAGTAAATACTTTAGGAGGCTGCCGGATCGCTGTCGTCGTGGGGTTCTTCCTAAACTTTGGGAATGCTTTGTTTTGCTACAATTTAAATGAGGGTGGGCATTTCTTTCACCTTAGTTGCTTACCTTGCGTGGCCTTCTATAGCGTATATATGTGTATATCGTTTTATTCAGGCGCTAGAACATATTTAAAAGCGTTGTTCTATGTATTTGAGAAAGTTATGTATAAACAACAGATTGCTCATATGTTATGGGTGAGCAAGTTCGCTTTCTCAAAACTTTAAAATTGGCTCATATTACATATCATGTATCCTTGTCTTTATGATATTTCAGATGAGGGTTTTTCATTTCTTTACTCCTTATTTTCTATGTCAGCACATTCTATAGATGTGGTTGGTGGTACCAGAACACAGTTATAATGTATTCACTGGCTAAGGAGCATGACTAGATTAAATTGGGAAGCCTATAGTTTATAATCCATATTGAAGAGTTTTTGAACAACAATAATATGGCTACCATAAATTCTTGCCTGACGATATGCATGTACATAGCTTGTTCCCTTAATTTTGAATTCTGAACTAGCTCATGGATCATATATTCTCAACAGGGTGACTACATACATCACCGGAATTGGATACAAATAATGATGCGATTCCATCATGCTTACATCTTATCGTAATTCATCTTAGAAGAATAGACTAAATGTATTTTAAAACCAGGTATGTGATATATTTGACCTTATAAACTGGGATCACACCATAACAATAATTGTATTGAGAATAAAAACACCCTTACTTAATCCTTTTCTACTATAGGCTATCCATGCCACTAAATATTTGAAGAAATGCCTCAAGAAAAAACCTTGGAATAACTAAATCCATGACCTACTCGTTGATACCTTTCGGTAAGACATGGTCATGTGTCTATCTTGTATAATATTCTGACCTGGATATAGTGTAAAGACATCCCTTCATCTTCTGCCCAAGCCTTAATCAAATTTTCTTAAATTTTCTTAAATTTTCTTGTGCAACTAACAATGAAATCCTATAGGAAAATCACTAGCCTGTACATTATCACATTTCTTGCCCTTGCGTAAATTATAGACTGTATGGTTATTTTGTCTAGTAAGAGAAAAGATGTATAAATCTTGTCAATAGGCCAATCTTGTTTGAAAAACATGTAGCGGATATATTGTGTTGTTTTGTATTCAGGATTTATGAGAAATTCTGTTTTTAATTGTAAATACAGCTTTATATAATATGTATATTTTGTATATTTGTTTGTTGTAGCCCTGAAGAAGTCCTTCGGACGAAACGCGTTGGCTACTTGTATGTGAAGATCTTTTGGAATAAAAGCAAGAAAAAAGAAAAACTTTATGGCCTATTGATATCATTGATTGAAACTGTTACTATATTTTGCATGGTGTGCTGAACCATTGTGATGTATTGTAGAAAGTGCTTTAGGGCATTGATTTTGGAAGCCTAGGGGTATATGGCTTCAGGTTTCTGGCACCCACAAACATAACTTGACCGGAAGAGAGTGGTTGTAGTGCAGTCATTCTATTGCCCTATACCCTTGTCGTAAAACTCCAAGTGTACACTTATTATAAAAGGGTAAGTTACATGTTTCCACCCAGATTATTGCAGTCAGATTGCTGTTGTGTATGCGGCTGAGGTCTGTCCCTAAATCTCTCCTTGACGCTACCTAAACCCCTCTTACTTCTCCATAATCCAATCTCCTTTAGTAGTAAGTCTGCCCATTTTCCCACCCACTCCCTCTACCCCCTCCCAAATTTACTACTGAAACATATACTTACAAGTGCAAAGAGTCCGCAGTTGGCCGGACAACTCTAAACATATAAGTATAGCCAGTGGGGAGTTGTAAAACTCTGCATGTAATTTATGAAAATCAGTTTGTAATATGTTTTGTAGTAGTGCAAAACGTACAACAAAATGTAATTTGAAAGCCAGTTCTGCAGTGTGTTTTGAATACTTTTGAGTTTCCTTCCAAATCTTGACACTTTTTGCAGGTCAGACTTTGTAAGGCGACTAACCTTTAATATATGTTGCACCTGGCCCCTTCTGGAAGATTATCCTCAAACATTTTGCCTTCCTCCTCCTATTTTTCTGACCCTCTTTTTGAATGCCCTAGGATTCTGGGCACTTTACCACTGCTAACTAGTGCTAAAGTCTATATGCTCTGTAATTTAAACATGGTAACAATGGCATATCCACTATTGGAAGTGCCCAGGGCCTGTAAACTAAATGCTACTAGTGGACCTGCAGCACCGATTGTGCCACCACTCAGTAGCCCTTTAAACATGGCTCAGGCCTGCCCCTGCAGGGCCTGTGTGTGCCGTTTTAAACTGCCATTTGGACCTTGCAAGTCAAAATAGGGAAGGCCTAACCCTTCCCTTTTATTACATATACATAACCCCTACTATAGGCCCTAGGCAGCCCTAAGGGTAGGGTGCAGTATATTTAAAGCATAGGACATGTGGGGCCCGATTCACAGAGCCAACTTAAGACAAAATCCTAAACTTACTACCATTTTCGTATTCACAGAAGGCACTAACTCATTTTGGTATTCACAGAGGGCACTTACTCATTTCGATATTCACAGAAGCTAGGAGTCCTAACTTTAGGACTCCTACATGCCTTCTGTGAATACCGAAAGTCTTAAAGTTAGGATTTTTCTCAGTTTAGGAGTCCTAAAGTTAGGAGTCCTAACTTTACTACTCCTAAACTGGATGCATTCCAGAATGAAGTGCTGACAGCCATCCAGATCTCACGATGACATGTGTGGTTAGGCTCCCCCCAGACATTGATATTTTTTCTTTTTCAAATTTCTCAGGAACTCCTGAACGGATTTACACCATTCAACAAAAGAGTTCTTTCTGAACCAAGGGCTACCTTTTTGCCAAATTTGGTGTAATTCCGTTCAGCAGTTTGGGCGATAGCCATGTCTAAAGTATCCTATGGAAAATAACATGGAGAAAACACGTTTTGGGACCACCCTTTTATCTTGGCCCCCGCTTGCCAAATCACCCCGAAACTTTCAAGTCAGGAGCGAACCACTGCGCCCCACGAGTTTTGAAAATTTTGCAAAGATTAGTCAATCGGGCGCCAAAGTTATTGGGAATAGAATGTTGAGATTTTCCTATGATAACTAGGTCCTAATTATAAATACCTACTGGCAACCGCCAGTAGGTTAATATCACCATATTTAGTGGTCTTCCACCACCACCGCAGCCGCACCAGAGCATTGAACAAATAGATTCCAAGAAACAAAGCGGGTACAGATGGATGCAGGTAGTGCTTTCATTTTGTTGGAAACAGAGCTCCAAATACAAGCAGAACGTCACATATATATAAGTCCCAATGGTAGAGATAACACTTGCAACCTTTCTTATTTTTTTCACATTATTCATCTTCTACTCAATCAACACATCATCTACACGTACACACACCTACTTGCTGCCTCCCTTGGCTATGGTTATCAATTATTCTTCTATTTCATATCCGTATTCAAAGTGCAGGCCCTTTATCGAACCTTATTGTTGTAGCTACTAACCCAGGCGATGGCAGTGCGAAATATGCACACTTCCTCCCTTTCTTGGCTGAGATTATCAAATACCCTTGAATTTCATATTCTGATTCAAACTCAGTTCCCTTTATCAAGCCTTTTTCATGTAGATACTGCACTGCCAGAAGGCACTGGGAAATGTGTGTTTGGTATAGTGCACGTTTTAGATTTAGAGAAAGTGTAGATAAATGGAAAAAAACTGAAGTAGAAAGTAACACTGTAAAAATGGCCTCCAGGTCCACCTGCAACTACCAATTACTACTGCTATCAAGTACCCTTCAATGTAGCCTTCGTTTTAACCCCTTCGACGCTGATGACGAGCTGGGCTCGTCATGAGGTAGCCTCCTGCTACGCTGATGACGAGCCCAGCTCGTCACGTAAAGTGCGCTTTCGCAAATCTCAGCGTACGGGCGGAATTCCGCCCGCACGCATGCGGTTAAGAAGGTGAAGGGAAGCTACTCAGATGTGCACTTCACTTATACATCTACATGAGCACTAAACTGCAATACCTGACACTCTGCTTCCAAAAAAGAGCCTCTGCTGAGAAGGAAATGCTTTGGAGATATTTCTTCTTCCAGATTTTTTTTACAAAAAGATCAGAGGCATCTGATACCTTCATGGTGAGCCTGCTCCAAAATATTTGTCTAGCCACACAGTATGCCCAGACGTGGGTCCCATGCTCACTAGGCCACTGGAGTCAAGCTATCCTGGCTGAAGACGGCTGATAGCCAGAAACCGGTCCTAGGATGCTTGATTCCGGTCCAGGAAAGACATGGCTTGGCAGTTCGGGCTGGACTGTTTCCATGAGGCACAGGGTCAAGACTGATTTGCATATGGCCATGTCTGAACTGGGGTGGCTTGGTGACCAAAATAACGATGGATTAAACCCAGATCTGTGACTGGGGGTGAATGTTTTGCCATTGTGCAACATTCCGTCCATCATCTTGTGTGTTTTGCTGTTTACCCTATGTGGGAAGGGTATGCCCAGACGCGGGTCCCGTGCTCACTAGGCCACTGGAGTCAAGCTATCCTGGCTGAAGATGCTGATAGCCAGAAACCGGTCCTAGGATGCTTGATTCCGGTCCAGGAAAGACATGGCTTGGCAGTTCGGGCTGGACTGTTCCCATGAGGCACAGGGTCAAGACTGATTTGCATATCGCCATGTCTGAACTGGGGTGGCTTGGTGAGCAAAATAACGATGGATTAAACCCAGATCTGTGACTGGGGGTGAATGTTTTGCCATTGTGCAGCATTCCATCCATCATCTTGTGTGTTTTGCTAGCCACACAGGACGGCACACTTTGCCACTGTCTTCACTGAGCATTGAGGGCGCCTTATCTACCCACCACAAGGGTTCAGATGAGTGTGAAACAGATCTCCCTTAATATGCTAGGAGCAGGCATCTACAAGTTAATTAGTGACAAGCTCCAAAACTGTACCAGTTTGGCCGCCTTAAACCAATTTATGGAAAACAATGGCATGCCATGCTTAAGTTTCCTTTTCCCATTAAAAAAAACAAAATAAAAAACAGGATGCTTATCCCATCAGTAAGCTCAAACAGTGGTGAAGTTACAGCTCAAGACGAAAGAAAACCTACCTTCCTTTTGACATTGGCGTCATTGACAGCAGCACTTACAGCAGCACTGCATAATCACTTTACATATTGCATTAGATCTCTGGAAGTTACACTTTAAAGGCTCCTCCTTTGGGCCGCAATTACTGTCACACCTTGGCTGCGAAACTGCACTGGCCTATTTGAAAGTGTTGTTCTTTGATCAAGTTGAAACGGAAGAACCTATAATAACGCAACCAAAATGCCTCTGCATGAGAGAACACAAGGTGCATATAGTTAAGCTCCACCCACTTCCTGTTCTGGATGGAATCACAAGTCGGCTGCAGTAATGTTTCACACCTTACATAACTAGGCACTAATATTTAATTTCTCTTCATCAACAGGACACGTATAGGTAATAACAGAAGCAATGCCTTGACAGTGGGCCATGTTCCGGATCACTGCTAGCTCTGCAGCATGGTCTTCCTGAGCTGTAGATTAGATGTGCCTGAACAGGGCAGATGTTTTAGAGCATACTATCTATGTTTCCTCAAAAGCAGACCTTTTCAGGTGAGGCACAGCATATTGCAAATAAACAGCAGATCATCTAGGTTAAAGCTACTGCATTACAAGAACAGCAAGGCTTTTTTGGTAGCATTGGTGGTAACCCTTCAACAGGGTTGTCCTACGTGAACACATCTATGCTACCTCAACTCAGAGTCAAAAGTTAACTTGCAGCTTTCCGCTGAGGAGGACAGAGGTACACATTTTACAATAAATGCACCTAATTGCCAAATAGATTCTGCAAGAGTATAAGAGGCCACTGAATAACCAAGGCATTCACATTATTGGACTGTTCAGCGTGTATCATCTCTGTACAAAACCTACTCATACTGCTAAATCTTTTTTTAGGTATGGATGACAGACGGCCTGTAACCTGGAACATTGCACATTGTGTTCAGTTAATAAGTTATGACCAGAGATTGTCACCTTGCTCCAAATAGCTAACATTTAGCAGTCAACCACCACCAACACAACAGCGCCTCATGGGACCTCACAGATCTTGCAGCACCTTTGTTTTAATACCACAAAGCACACGGAACGACACACCTAAATCAATGATACAACAGCAGACCTTAGAAACGCAGGAAAACAAGTCACCATATTTACACTGAGCGAAGGTTCCCCAAAGATCACAATTTTCAAGTGAAAACGTAAATTCAGCTGATCTGGGCCTATTCTGCGGAGCGTCTTTCATATTTAGCTACAAATGGCGCTGAATTCTTATAACCTACGAGAAGCTGCGGTGATTTACAGGGTGCAGGTTTTCTGAGAACACACTGCAACACGTTCCATCCTTAAAGGGGTCAGCAACGGGGGAGGGGGGATAGCCTCAGAATCTCACATGCTGTAATGCTCACAATCCGGACTTCCGTCGGGTAGCTAGCCTGTAAAATTATCATGGAACGAACGAATCTGCCGTCCACATTGCTCGAAGCATGAAATCAATGAATGACTTCTGATCGCTGGCTGTTCATTCCGAAGACTCCATGAGCAAACGTAATGCCAACCTATTGTTAAAAACTGAATAAACAAGCACCAGCTGTTCTGGGCTCCATCATCCGTGCGGCGTGCGCTTCTAAGAAAGTAAAAGGGCGCACGGCAAACGTAAGCACGTCATGACATATAAAGAAAATAGTGCTTACAAGAAGAAATAAACAAGCATTGGTAATGCAATAGGACTCGTATTTATGCGAGACCTAGTGCGGGTGGCCAAAAAGGCACAAAGCAGGAGTGGGGGAGGTGCGGTGGGGGGGGGGGGGGAGGGGGGAGAAGTCACAGACTGCAGATGGGGCGGGGGGGGGGGGGAGGCAGGAAAGAAAATAGTGTTAGGAGTAAAGGGGCAAGTAGCCGTGGAATGATATAAATTATGACATGCTCGTCATAAGGAGGGACTAATAAGCCTAAAACCAGATGGAAGGCAGCATTTAGGACCTAAGCCATTGACAAAGATGGGCGAAGAGTGTACGGAGCTTCCAGAAAGCTTCCACACTATAGTATACACTGCAGGCTCGCAAAGCGAGACCTAAACAGACATGACTGCATGGAATGGTTTGCTTTGAGTGCACAAGACAAATCCCAATAACAAACAGTAACCAATAACCATGAACTAACCATTAACCTTAAGTTCGGAGCAGCGTGCTGCCTGGTGTAAAGCGCTTCAACACATCGTCACAGGTAGTAAGCACTATATAAATGCAATTTACAATTAAAAATTAAAAGTACTGCTCTGTGAAACCCATAAATAGTAATGGCTTCAGCTAGCTAGTACAGTGGTATGAACATGGGCACTATTCGATGTTAGCAGTGTTTGATGAATGTCTTGTGTCTCTGTGTATTTTTTTCCAGCTGATCCAGTGCTTTCTTATGGCTCTTTCTCTTGCCTTACAGTGATCCACCATCCACAGCATTCAGCTCGTGCAGTAAAAAACAGTATCGGGCATTCATTCTAAAAAATATGCCCATGTGCTTGAAAAATAAACCGAATCTGAGCGATCTCGTAGCTCCTCCTGTGTGCGGAAATGGCTACATTGAGGCTGATGAACAGTGCGACTGCGGTACACCGGAGGTAACTGGTGCTCACACAGATATAGCAATCTGTAATTTCAACCGATACATAGATAGCGGGATATTGTGGAGCTCTAATGACACAGAAGTATCTGATGACTTAATATGCAACTGCTTGTCTGCTTTACAAATAATATAAATGTATTTCCCTGTGAGCTAGTGAATAGGTGGGGTTTTGATGAAGAGGATTTTGATGTTTTAGATGTGTGCATGAATAAGTGTTTTAGCAGCTGTTTAAAATTTAAACAACTCTACGTCCTTTCTTTTTCATTTTACATTCTGTAAACAAATATAAAAGTGTATAGTGAGGTACAAGGCACTTGGATTCTGCTACAAGGAGTCTAGTTCTCTAGAAGGACAGCGCAGGAATATTCTCTCCTGTGCTCCAGGAACACTTTCATTTGGGCGAGCACTTAAACCAACTGGCATTTGAATGCGTTAAACTAAAATATATCAGACGTTTGTAGGTTTTGTATGACAATATCATATTTTCACACTAATGTGAATATTCACAGCATTTCATCAACATTCTGAAAGCTATAATTCAGTAATACATCCCTTATACTTATGCACAGAACATTGGTCCATATAGGAGACAGGTCACAGCCGGCACCCATTCCATATATGCATTGCACATAAGCAGGTCATGTCTATGACCTAGACGCACATCCACTGTCCCCAAAACCCACAGGGCATGAGCACGGTGAATAAACTCCTTCCGTGGCTCATAGATACTGCACATAAGGCACTGACTGTGACCACTCTCTTTCCACAGTATCCCTGTTAATAGTAGAACTAAATATGACATTGTAATGCTATAAAGGTGTCTTAGATAACTAGGTAATTTAGGTGTAGGTGTCTTTCTCTGGCAGCTGCACAGATGAGATGCAGGTAGCCATTAACCTACATTGATTTGTCAGTCTGGCTTGACAGTGCAACTGTCAGCAACCTTATGTGATCAACAAAAAAGAGCTTTCACCAAAATTGGCAATGGGGGTTATGATCGGACAATTCACATTTTAAAACAGTGATGTTTCTTCAATGTTTTGTTGGCTGCACGACTGGGCTCACATTAAGAAAGCTTGGCTTAAGGATAAGAAATGTTTGGAAACATCCATTTTTCTCTGGGAGCTTATGCTGCAGGCGTTTTCCGCCCTCCGCACAGGCTCCCATAGAAAAATGGATGTTTCAGACTGCACTGTGTGCTGTAGCATCCAACTGATGTGGTTGGAACTGCCAACCTGAGGTCAGTCGGTACCCATTCCGCAACAGTGTCATTCTCATCATGGTGCCTGCCACAAGGTGCAGGGATGTTGGTGTCCCACAGGGCCAAATGCAGGGGGCCAGGGGGTAAGGGGGTATTACTAGGGGCCCCCAAATGTCAGTTTATGACATCCAATCCTTGTCGGTAAGGCCAACATTGATTGGCTGTTGGAAACCAACATCATAATCCCGATGGCGGAAATGCCATCCTTAAGCCATTATGAGGCCATTCCGACTGGCCGACGGGCTCCTTGAGCCCGTTGGAACCGCGTCGGATTCCCTGCCCGGTTTAAACCTCAACGGCTTTCATCATAATACAGCGGTTGGATTTTAAACCTACAATGTTGGTAGACAAATTAGCTGAAGAAGCTACGAGTTATGGAAGGAAACCATTGACCTTAAATCCGTTTGGGGTTCTAAAAGTTGGCAGGTACGAGGCATTGAGGCCTTGCACCGAGCATGTCTCATCCCAAATCATATGTTGTTTTTGAATTCGACCATTTCACAAACGACTTGCTTTGGATTGGCTACTTCTAAAAAATTGAATACTCCTTCCTTCCCTGATTTGGAAGAATATTCGGGTTGGGGTAATACTACCAAATTTACACTCAGAGAGTTACAAACTCTATTGCTAAATTCCTCCTTTAACATATCCAGTTTGGATCCAAAAGGTTGGCTGGTGTGGCACAGGAGTGCTGATTCATGCCAGCATCGTTTTCTGGGTTTAGCTGATGGCTTTACACAAGTCAGACCTGATCCACGTTTTGAAACCGACCATTCTGTCACCACTTATTCAGTAGGCAAATTATGTCAAAATTGGCTGAAACATTCTACTTTGGCTGCGGTTAAACTGCATCTATCCAAGCTGAATGATGATGTAGATTTAAATGATTTCATAATGGTAGATCAAAAAGATGGATATATGCGATTTACAATGAAATCTGGAAGACATCACAGATTGAGGCGGCTACACGCCTTAAAGCTATTGATCAAGCTAATCTAGAAAAGGTGCTTGCAGTTGTAGATAATAGTATTAACATGCTTTCTTCCCGCATTTACACGTTAAATAATATTGTGTCCTCTGTTGTGGATATTGTGCAGGATGAAGTGTCTGTGTTATACCATGGTCAAAATCAATTGCGTTCAATTATGCAATTTGCATGGACCCTGCAGACGCTTAAATCTGGCAAGGTGCCATGGTCTTACATGAACGTGTCCTCCCTCTTTGCCCCTTTTAATTTAACTGACAAGCAGCGCTTGCTTTCAATGCGAGATGCATCTTTTTCCATGTTACATATTGAAAGGTTGGAATCCTTACCTTTCTCTGTGGCAGAGGCCACTGCTGCAAAGTGGCTTATCCACGGATTAATCACATTACCGTTTGCTTTGTGTAAATTTACAAATTGTATGCAATATATTGCTATAGGCCGATATGAACCATTGGGTAGTTTGTTTCTCCATGAAGCCTGGTCACTGCCATTTACTTACAGCTGTTTAAAAGACAGACAAGAAGTGTATCTAAAAGGGGAGGAGTGTACAGAGACACCAGATCAATCTTTAATGTGTAAACACATTCAATTACACGGTTCTTGTAACCAGGACCGGCCAAATTTAGCCTGTGTTTTGAAAGGAACTCCGTTACCCGCAATAGTCCCCACTTTCACATTACTGGCAAACGGCAGTTATTTACGTTTAAATAATGAAAATTGTTGTGGGTTAATTAGAGGTGTTGCTTATGTGGTGACTGTATCTGAACGTGTTGTCTGCTGCAAACATTTTCTGTACCCACCCCCGCATGGGAACGGGGATGTTTCCATCTGGCCGCGCACCCCAACCTTGACGGCAGAGTTCAATGGTATGAGTAGAATAAGAGCCCTTTTGTCCCAAAAAGAAGTGGCCTTGAGTTCGGCTCATGAAACATTTGTACTTCACATAGCTAACACCCGCACAGAAGTGCAGGCTCTTTTAAATACTGATTTGCCGTTGCATTTCAGCGAGCTGATTCATTCAATCTTTAACGCGTCCTCCACTTCTAGACTCGCACATTTTTTAAGGTAGTTAGCAGTGGTCTCGTGACTTCCTTTGAGAAAATATTTGGGGTCATTCCTGCTTTCTTTCATTCTATATTTTCAAGTCTGTTTGGTGGATTCCCGGTTTTGCTGGCACTGGCTGCAGGCGTTCTGGTGATATTTTGTTTTATTAAAAATGGATGCCCATCCTGTGTTACACGACGCACAGCCCCACCTGGCACTGTTTCGCAACAGGATGCTTGAATACTATGGCACGCTGCCGCTTGCGACATTAAGCACGGCATATGGATTATTGTTTCGATTTTCCTATTTCACATGTGTCCAGCCTGTGTTTCATTGCCTGAGCTGCGATTTCGACTGGGCCCTTGATTTGTGTCTCTGCAAGGCGGTGTCTCCTGACGTCGATTTTAATCATCTGATGAGTCCCTTAGTTACTCACGAGTTGGTTTGTTCTGGCGAAAGGATTATGGCCTTGGCAGCGATGCATGGACTAATGGGTCATTGGAACATACTCGCAGCAGCGCAAGATTTCTTGGCACAGAGCTTTATTGAGAACCCACCGAGTTGTCCTCTGATGGTGATAGAGGCTCCGGTACTGGAAGAGCACGTATGTTCTTTCCCACTATTAAATTGGATGACTGAACTGTTTTCGGATGATGACAGTGACTTCATGTTGGAGGCTGTTGCTGCATATTTTGCATATTCAATCTTGTCCTAAAGGCTTTCCAGGTTTTTGATGACAACCCGTTTTATACTTACATAATTTTTTGGGGCAAATTGTGTATACATTTTTCACCACCCAGACCTATTGACTTGAGGGGAAGTGAACAATGGATTGGCAAGTTGGAATTTTTTTAATTGACTTATGAAAACTTTTTTCCACCATTTTTAATTTTTGACATGGCTCATCGTTCTTGAACTCTGCTTTCATGATGTGCCCCTTGCCTTATCTTATCTTATCTTATCCGTGCTCGGATCATGGGGGGATGTCATATAGTTACTGCTTACCTATATACCGTGTTAAGTTAGCATGAGCTTATTAAATGTTTAAACGCCATTTTACCTTTTGCTGCTTCTGCACACGACACATAATTGTTGTTTTAGCTTTCAGCCTAGAAGAGCGTTGTGATTTACATGAGAATAATATGTTATTGCTCTGATATCAGCTTTGCTTGGTAAACTATGTCTGTACAGTGAGTGCTGAAGCCTCAAGGATAACTCGACACAGTATTGTTGTGAGGTCTGATCTTCGCACCTTCCTAGACATAACATAAATGCAGCTGCTTCCAAAATCTGGCATTAGGCGCGTTTTATATTGCTTTGCTTAGAACACACAAAACACACTTGATGCGGTTCGCATGCAGAGAGCTGGAGGAAGATGATGTGATCCCGTTACACTAGGATCTTGAGGTATGGGGCAGCCCTGCTAAAACCCACTGAGACCTTCTTAGATATAATATAATATGCTAGATAGGGAGGGTGAGAAATAGGTGTTGTTGAACCCTATTCATTTCAGCATATTTAGTATGTTGTCACCATTTGCATACTATGGACTAGTAACTATGCTGATAACTTTGCTTCTTATAATATGTTTCCTTGTATTATCTAAGATACTGCGTTTGAGAACACTGCATTAGTAAATAAATATTTCAAATATGCACGCGTCCTCATTTACTCCACGTTCTGGTTTGAAATGATTGCATAACGAAGGAGTGCTCATGTATTCCACGTGACCTGAGGTATTCTAAGTTCATGTTCTGGTTTGTCTAAACATTGGGAGTGTGTAATGACCAATGAGACACTGTAGCTAGCTCAGTAAGGGGATTTTGGGGACTAAGGTGAGTTTTGGCACACCCTAATTCACTGAGGTTCCAAATCTCTATGCACAGTTCTGTAGGAGAACGGAATCCCTGCTACAATGTCGGTCAGAGGCTTTCCAACCGACATTGTAATTAGACCCTAAGGGGCCGATTCCGATCGCGCTGGGAGAAGGCTCAGTCCGACTCGGATCTGGAGGGCTTTCCGATTGACTCGTGCTCCGGGGCTCCGAGCGCCAGAGTATGATGTGAACAAGCGCTGCTGGACACAGGTCGCTCGGAGCCCCATTGAAGTCAATGGGAGCCTGTTGTACGACATGTACATAGGCTCCCATTGACGAAAAAGGTATGTTGCGCACAAGGGCGCCCCCTGTAGTGGGGATGCGTCTGTGCCACCTGTACCGTACATGCATGTGTAGGGGGTCCCTTGGCTCCCCCCTGTGATTGACTCGTACGACTACGGGTGAAGGGGGGTCCGGCGTGGACCCCCAAAGTCCCCTTCCCGGAGCGTTTACGTGTCGCAGGCTCCGACTCGATCCATCTGTGCAAATCGTGCATCGTACTGGCACAGTCGGAAACGCCTCCATTGCACGGTACGGTTTGCTTACGGACAAGATGTACAGAGCGGTTCAGACCTAGAAACGATTTGGTCGACGATTTTGCGTTTCTCGTATCGCACTTGTTCGCTCATACAGCTGTACGAGTAGATCAATAAACACGAGTATGGCTCCTACTTTTTCTGGCCGGTTCGCGTTCGGAGCCCTCCTAAACGAGATCGGAATCAGCCCCTAAATGTATTCAGGACTGAAAAACAAGCACTGTTCCTTTAAGGAGGTAGAAGTTTCCATCTCTTAGCTTGTCTTGTGCTGACAGTTGCCATACAACCTTGGTTATTTTTTCGGCTCAATTCAGGTTAAGCTTATTGCTCAATTTAATATCTTAAGCAGTATCTTTTGTATCAAATTTAGATTCTATCTCGATGCCAAATAATCAAACTTATGTCCTTTATTATTATAAAAAAATTATAAATGATGTGTAAATACTTCCCTAGTGTATTTATAAAAATTCCAAGAAAATCATTATGTGCTGGTTTCATTTAGTTCGGATACACATGCTGGAAACAACATCGAAGCTGCAGATATCGAAAAAACACTTGTTTGGGCATTGCATATTCCTTCTGCAACTCTTCATATGAAACAAAAACAACCTCAATAATTGTCTTGCCTAAGATAATAAAGTTCAGATCATGCCAGCAAGATAAGAAATGTGTGTGCATAATAGATGGAAGTTTGGATTAGAAGCCTATTCATGTATACTAATAAAAGCCCAAAATGTTATAATGTCTCCTTATATTCTGCCATATTTGATGAAAACTTTAGTGGTTTAAATCTAGAATGCTTAAAATACGATGTGTCAATAACACCTTTTAAAGGCTTAGGGCCTTATTATGAAGACTGTCTGGCGAGAGTCCGACCACCATCATTGTATGATGGATACCAACCGATATGTAGTCAGTGATTCCACCTGCTACATTATGATCCAACCGCCGTGCAGGCGGTCAGAAACATGCTGTTTTCTATTGTGACTTGTGCAGCGGCCCAGAAAAGAGTCGCAGAAATAGGCATGTTTTAAACATCCATGCATTGTGTGCCAGGTACCATAAGGTCCATGGATGTTTGGGTGGCACCACATGTGACCGTAAAGCCACAGGGTAGAGGCAAAAGGGGGACGAGGGCCATGCTAGGGGCCCCAAAAGTCCCTTTTGATCTACCTGTACATGGTAAGGGATGGCCAGGCGTGAGAGGGGTGGGACGGAGGGGCCTGGGAATGAGAGTCATCATAGATATTGGCCTGACGAAGGGAGGAGGGTGGCGGAAGGAGGGGAGGATTGTCGACTTTGTGTCTTGTTTTTTTTTGGTTTGTGTTTTTTTTTGGTTCTACTCTATGTTCATTTTTATTTCTCTTGTTACACTGTGGTGTACTGTCCAAAATGCAATAAAATGTGTCTTTAAAAAAAAAGATATTGAGGCAGTGTTACCATCTTACTGACAATACGCCTACTAGTAAGGCCAAGGTTAAGTGTGTCCTATTTTCTAAAAATCTTAAGAGATCTTGGAAATAAAGAGTTATAATTTAACTTGCTAATGTCCTCCATCTTCTTAGATGTTTGTACACCAAAATATGTTTCAGACTTGACATAGCAGGATATTATTGAAGATACATTAGTCAATATATGCTTATTTCAGGGCATACCCACCAAAAACACACTGTTAAAATTACAATATGCATATGATAAAACACTGAAAGTGTTGAAATAAATAAAATAGTTGTTAAAAATTTGGCAATCCATTCAAGATAAAACGCAAGTTAATTTTTATCATGACATTAAAAATCAATTGCTATTTGCTTAATTTTAATCTGTACATGGGGAAAAAATTTAATACAGAACACTTTAGGAGTAGTTATGTCCGATTTCATAATTCTAAAGGCGGCCAAGTAATTCCTAAAACCCAGAAACATACATAAAGGGCAAATCCAATATCTCTGCACATTCTGACATGCAAAAGAATAATGCAAGCTATATATTTTCACTAACATTGTATTCACACATATCATACCTATTGATTGATTGAAAAAACTTTATTTCGGCTACAAGCCATAAAAGTATAAAAATAGCATCACATTGCAAAAATCCAATGGTTACATTTAAAGCACAGAAAAATGACATGAACAATAAATATCTTGGGGGGAGGCTCACAAGGGGAAAGTCACAATCAATAAAATACAATTATAATCAATTACAATTACCGAAATAAGATCATACCTATTAGTCTCAATATGATGGTGAGTCTTCCATTTACTCGTGAAACGTTTTATATGCAGGATACCAAATCTAAATTTAATAAAATGTGTTTTTGCTTGATTTGGTAACATTTCATCTAAGAACAATTCAAAATGCAGAAATGGTTTAAGCCCCATACGTTTGTCAATTCAACAACCCTTTTGTGTACACTGATTACTTCAGCACACAAAGCAAGCTTTCACAGTACCCTTGGATTCTGGTTCATAGAACAAAGCTCATACCATGAGGTTTTTAACCCCAGGATACTTAACCAGTGTTTTTACAAGGCATAACCAGTGCAGTGTATCAAGACATATCTAGAGATGAAATATCTAGTGGACTAGCCCAATAAGAGTCAACCTTAGCTGTTGTCCCCAATCTGAACCAAAATAACAGGGTTCTTAGGGGGCGCTAGAGGGCGCACTGCAGAATGGCCGCCTAAGGATGAGGCTCCTGTAGCCTGGTTCATAATCCTGCATCTATCCTTTCTATCCGGTGTCCGAGCCTGCTGAAATTGTGCACGATTGTGCAGCATGCTATAACCTGTCCTCGGTGAAAGTTTCAAGGAAATCGGACAGCGGGAACTAACTCATCGGAGCCTTTGAAGTTTCCCCGGGACTAGCGTTGGAGGTCCGTGAGTGGCCGCTGCCGGGGATTGTGGCTGGGAAACACCGAGGCTGCACACGTGGGCGGTGGGCCGCACCACATTGCGGACGCCCTGTGGGAGACGGAGGTCATCGGAGATTGGGGGCTGCTACGCGACCCGGAGGAGAGCTCTGAGCGTTACACCTACCCGGAGCTGGTAAGCTGTGTGCGCTGGGCGGAGGGCACGGTTGCTGCCTGAGGAGATACGCACTCGGACAGCTGCGGTGGACCCGAGGGCGCCATCTTGTCCCATATCGCAGTGGTGAGCAGCCGTGCGCGGCGGCAGGATTCGGACCCGCTGTACGGACATTCGATAAGAGGCACATTGGAGATCCAGGCGCGGCAGCTTATGTAGCGGAGAGGTGCAGGCTGCGCAGGAAAAAGCTGACAACAGTGGCGGTATACTGGTGGATGTGGCGCATTGGCCGGAGCACCAATCCTTTGTATGGTTTGCACTGCGGTGGGGCTGGCCTGTTTTCCGCGCACTGGGGCAAATAATTCGGCATTTGCACCTCCACGTGTGTGGCATGGCAGTGACAGTACTGACCTGACTGAACTGCACTGGATTTCGAAGTGGACTATAAAGTGGTTTTTGGGCGCAGTGGAGCAGTTCTCACGGCCTACTACACTGAGCCTGGACATGATCACGGTACAGAAGTGCATTCTAGGCTGCTTAATGTACATGAGCACGCTGCTCCTCGTGACTGTATAACCTAGTTGGCAAATTCAAATTGTATCACTCTGCACAGGACGGCACCCACATCGGGGCACCAGGTTTACAGCGGAGTCGCTCTTGCATCGTTCTTTCTCCCCTTCAGTTTAATTTGCTGGCCCTGGCATTGGGAGAACGCAGGTAGGGCTCTGTGCCGTGCTACCCGCTTTCCAATAGAGGTCCTGGAGTGACTGTGGTGCGCGGACATTGCTGATTGCACGAGGAACCAATTGCGTGAATACCACGTGTCAGGTTGCAGACATGGGACGTCCGGACTCCCGTCAACCGAAACTCACATTTGATAACTCTAAAAAAGGCTCAACTTCTAGTCAGGACAATGCACAATCACAGAGGGTTGACCAGGTGCCAGATGGGTCCTCGACTGCGGAGATGAATAACCAGCAACTCTTACATGAAATCAGGCAAGGCTTTGCCACGGTGGTGGACAAAGTGGATAGAATGTCATCCCGAATGGACGCCATAGTGCATAAAATGGACCAACACGAAGAACGCATTGTCGAGACGGAACGTCAGATATCTGATAATACTGATATCACTACGGGACACACGGAGCAGCTACAGAGGATGGAGAACCTACTGCGGGTCATAGTGGCAAAGAACGAGGATTTGGAGGCCCGCAGTAGAAGTAATAATATCCGCATAACGGGTGTACCGGAGTCCACAAATACTGGATGTATGGAAGATTATGTGGAGAAACTACTGACGTCCGCGATTGGTGCTGATGCTTTCTCTACTCAATTTATAGTGGAGCGAGCCCACCGCTCTCTCGGCCCGGTGCCGAAGCCTGGTGCGCCGCCTAGGGTGATCATTGCACGCCTACTGAACTATAGAGATCGAGATGTAGCACTGCGGGCGGCCCGTACTAAACAAACACTGAACTATGATGGAGTACCCTTTTCTATATACCCAGATTTCACTCCGATGGTCCAGGAGGAACGGCGCAAATTCCTAGAGGTGAATAGAAAGTTAAGGACTACACAAATAGACTATGCATTGTTATACCCTGCCAAGCTTAGGATTAACCAACAAGGGAAACAGAGATTATTCAATAATCCGCAACAGGTGGAGGATTATCTGCGCTCCCTGAAGCTGGCGAAGCGTGGGCCGACGAGTCGAGGTGCAGCAGGACAGGCGCAGCCTCCTGAGGACGATGACGAATCTTGAGATCCCGCTGACTGACCGGGGGGAGGCCCCCCGTGGGGGCTGCATACCGCTGTCGGGCGAAGATTTGACTATGTTGCCGAGAAAAGGATGATTGGAAGACTATTCCGGCTTGAAGGCTCCGGTTATGCCGGTGGTAATATAAACCAGGCCCCCACCTTCCCCTCTCTTATAGAGCCCGGAAGTGTCTTGGGTTGTAGGGCTTGGAGAGGGGAGGTGGATGTGTTGCCAACTAGTTCTGTCCCCCAACGGGTGATCCCCCTTACTACGAACAGTTGACTGTAAGTTGCTGAAATTTTGTATGGAGTTGTGGACTGGGGGGGATACAATATCTTGGAAAGTTGGGGTTGTCTGAGTGGGGGGGAGGGGAAGGGGGCGGGAGAGCCTACAATATGGTGGATTTCCACTGAGTTATGGTTTCTGTTGTTTGCTGAATGGGAATGACTCGGGGATGTTTGGGGATGGGGTGCGGGGACGGGGGGGCAGTCTGACAAGGTTGGGGTTTGTCAGTGGGAGGAGGGTGGGGACGGGGTTGGTAGTTACAAAGTTGAGTGGATGAAAGTGTGGGTACACATCTCTATGCAGCTACTTGATGCTGGAAGCGACTATATGCTAGGTCTTAGGCGATTATTTTACTTTGCTGTGATCACCAACAATAATGAATGACGAAGTTGCGGGGAGGGTATCGGTGATGTCCTGGAATGTGCGGGGCTTGAATGACGCTAGAAAATGTAGAAATGTGTTGGCATATCTGGACAGGCATGGTGTGCACATAGCCATGCTGCAGGAGACGCATTTACACCCACGCTCCAGTGACACATTCGCAGCTAGACGGGCCTCGGTTAGGAGATTTTCCTCATACTCTTCATATGCCAGAGGTACTGTTGTGTTAATTAAGAACTCAGTCCATTTTCAGGTCCTTGGGGATATGTTAGATTCTGATGGTCGTTATGTGGTGTTGTGGGGCAGACTTGGAACCGATACGATTACTATTGTTAATTGCTATGCTCCAAATGTAGATATACCTGACTTTTTCACTGCACTGTGGGGAAGGGTCGTCAGCATTGGATCGATGCATGTCATCTGGGGGGGTGATTTTAATGTGGCATTGAAGCCGGGCATGGACAGATCGGATGGAAGTGCGCAATATAACAGGAGAGCCAGGGAGGCGTTGAATGGAATTGTAGACGAGGGTGGACTGATAGATGGCTGGCGTTTTGCGCACCCCACGCGCAAAGAAGGCACACATTTTACGACATATGCCAATGCATGGGCTCGTCTTGATTACTGTCTACTGTCTCGAGGCTTGGTTGTAGATTTGGGTAAAGTTGCACATCTGGCTAGAACTTATTCGGATCACTGTCCGGTTTTGCTACAGGTTGCTGTGCCTGGATTGGCAGGACACAACCCCAGTGGCGGCTTATACCTACGGCACTGCTAGATTAGGTTTTTAAGACTGAGCTCGGTGAGGAGATTGAGGCATTCTTTCCCAGAAACAAGGGATCTGTTGGTAGTGTGGAAATGATTTGGAAGGCATTTAAGGTCACGGTGAGGGGGGACTGTAAATCTAAGAGTTTTGGAGTACTGAGAGACAAACAGAATGCTATCAGGAAACTGGAGCTGGACTTGAAAGGGCTTGAACTACAGAAGGCGCACAGCGCTGATGCAGGGTTACATAAAATGTTTAGAGATAAACTGTCACGGTATGAAGAGGAGGCTGCCAGGGAAGCAAAGTTTAGGGGTAAGAACTGGACTGCGAGAAAGTATTGTGAGGGGGGCAGGCCGGGTAAGGTGTTAGCGACACTCACGAGGCACCCACGATGTAATACACACATTTTGGAGATACACACCGCCGATGGAGGGAGGTGTCAGGATACTAATGGGATACAGGATCTTTTTCTGGCGCACTATGGCCACTTGTACACCACTCAACAAATAGGAGAGGAGAACTACGGGGATTTCTTAGATGACATAGCATTGTGCTGGCTGAGTGATCACCACAGATCATTCCTCAGTGCTCCACTAGAAGTGGATGAGATAAGGGATGCGATCATGTCCTTAAGTAATGGTAAAGCAACCGGACTCGACGGTCTTCCTGTCGAGTTCTATAAATGCTACATTGACATCATGGCACCTGTATTGAAGGAAGTATTTGAAGAATCATTAGAGATGGGTGTGTTGCCTCGCTCAATGCGGGAGGTGGTGACAACTTCGCTTTTGAAACCTGGTAAGGACCCAGCGGAGTGCGATTCCTATCGTCCGCTCTCGCTTATTAATTGTGATGCTAAAATACTGGCAAAAGTCCTTGCGACGCGCTTAACCCTTATAATGCAGAAAATTGTTTTGCCGGATCAAGCCGGATTTGTCCCTGGTAGGTCCACCAACCATAACCTATGCACTCTCTTCTCCTTAGTCCACACTATAGCTCCAGAGTTACCGGTAGCAGCAATATTCCTCAACGCTACTAAAGCGTTTGACTCAGTCGAATGGAACTACCTCTTCGCCATATTACATAGGATGGGATTCCCTAAAATGTTTATAGCGTGGATAAAATTGCTTTATACTGAACCTGTGGTGAGGGTGGTTATTAACGGAGATTTATCTACGCAGATGCCCATCACGAGGGGCACTAGGCAGGGATGCCCTCTATCCACATTGCTCTTTGCGATAGCGATTGAGCCTTTGGCGTGTCGCATTCGGCAATTACATAAAGAGAGTGCCTTTAGATGTTTTCAACGACAAATAGGAGTGTCACTATATGCGGATGATGTGACCCTGTATGTCGTGAACCCACAAAAAAACCTTAACCCTATTTTGCGGGAATTCTTGGTGTTTGGGTGCCTTTCGGGTATACATATCAATTGGAAAAAATCGTTGTTCTTTCCACTCACGCCAGCGGTTACACGCTTTCCGCTGGATTACCCGATTGAGTGGTGTGGCTCAGACCTGCGCTACCTGGGTATCATGGTGTCTGCGGACCGGGAGGAGACTCTTCGATTGAATTATGGCACTGCTATTACCAAATTGGCAGATAATGTTACACGTTGGAGGACGATGCCGTTGTATATGGCGGGTAGAGCATCCCTCATCAAGATGGTCATACTGCCACGTTTTTTATATCTATTTCAGAACATTCCTTATTTTCCAGGTGCATATTTTTTTAAAAGATCGCGATCGGAACTCCTTCGCTTGTTCTGGGGTGGCAAACAGCCGCGTTTGAGATGATCCGTCATTACGCAGCCTTATAGCAAAGGAGGGTTTGATGTCCCAGATTTTGAGATATATTATATGAGTGCACAAGCACAGTACGCCTATCACTGGACCAATCCGACGCCGTTCATGCCGCAATTAGCGGTTGAGGACTGGAAAGCAAAGCCTCTTCCGCTCCATGGCCTGATTCATGGCTCTATAGATATACTGGAGACTCCGTATACTACGGTGACTTGCACTATGGATGCCTGGAGGAGGGTGGCCAGGGTATTAAACGTTGACCTGTTGTATTCGCCACGCATGCCGCTCGCATATCACCCCCGGATAGCACTCTTACAGGAAACGGGCTTCCGCTTACTATGCAGACGCCTCAAAGTTACCACGTGGGGAGACCTGTTTTTAAATGCCCAATTTCGTACACAAGAGCAGCTGTTTCAGGAGGTGCACCCTACGCCTTTAGAGGTTTTTTATTATATACGATTAAGGCAAGCACTGAAAGAGATATTGCCGCACTATCCGGATGAGCCGGAAATAGTGATGCCACTTCATACTATGCTAACGCTGACGGGCGGTAGTCATCTAGTTTGTAGACTATACATGCTATCAGACTGCAACGAAATAGTATCGAGAACAATGTTTGCCAGTTATGGAGCGCCGATTTGGGTAGTGAAATCTCTGACGAACAGTGTACCTACTGTTGTGGCATTACTGCCAACATCTCATCTAGTTGTGGACTTAAGATAATTCATTATAAGTTCTTGCAAAGGTTTTATTACATGCCTGCCAGAAAACTATGATTCCATCTTTCAGATAATGACAGATGCGAAAGATGCCACGCAGGGGGGGCAGGTTTCTTTCACTTGGCTTGGGAGTGTCCAGGGGTATATGAGTATTGGACCCAGGTACACGCTGCACTGCAAATCATGCTGGAGGGGCACTTGGATAAGGACCCCCTCATCATGCTCCTGGGTTACACTCTGCATACTCCCCGGCCCACTAGAAAATTTCTTGATATTGCTCTACTGCTTGCGAAACGAAGGATTGCATGTCGATGGGGGAGGGGGAGGGCTCCAAAATGTAAAGACTGGCTGGAAGACGTTATATACTGTCAAGATCAGAATGCTGTCTATGCTGAGCTACAACCTGTTCGTAGTAGGCCCAAGGATATTTGGGGCCCGTTACAGGTTTATCTACAGGAATGTGCCAAAGGACAAGAAAATGCAGAACTTGATAACGATGAGGAGGGGATGCATATATAGTTCTACTTGTATTAGGCCCGTCACCCAGAGGTTTTTGCACACTGGTTTTGTTTCCTTAATTACTGTGTCTTATGTCGGGTACGGTAGGGTTATACCGTAGATGTATACTAGGGACTGGCCTCACTGGCTTCATGATGCTCTATGTACGATGCCTTCGAATTGTTCATTACTTTTATGATGTACCATGAATGACCGCCTCCGGACTCATGTATTACCTCCCTGATGTATGTTATGTTATGTTATGTTAACAATGGTTTGTAAAGTGCGCTGACACCGGTTGGTTTCCTGGCGCTATAGAAGACAGAGGGCAGTCAGAGTTGGAAGCCTGCGGAGTTAGTGGTATGCTTGTTGGTAAAGCCAGGTCTTTAGGCATTTCCTGAATGACATGAGATCAGGACATAGCCGGATCTCAAGGGGAAGGGCATTCCACAGGCGAGGTGCCAGCGTGCCAAATCTACAACCGCCCGAGCGTTTACGTTTGAAAGATGGTGTTTGTAGGAGACATTGGTGGGCCGAACGTAGGCTTCGGGACGGGGCATATTTTGTGATGAGTTTTGTGATGAATTTAGGGCTTTTGCAGTGGAGCGCTTTAAAAATCATGCAGCTGACTTTAAAGGTGCAGCGCTGGGCCACCAGGAGCCAATGGAGTGTTTTCAGGAGGGGGTGGCTGATTGCCATCTGGGCTGGCTTAAGATCAGTCTGGCTGCATGATTCTGCATCATCTGGAGTCTTTTCAGGAGGAACTGGGGAAGGCCCAGATATATCGAATTTGCATAATCTATGTGAGAGATCACAGTAGCAATCACCACCTGTGTCAGGGCTTCACGGGTCAAAAGGCGACGGACCTTCCGGATTTTCTCAGTTGGAAAAGACACTTGGAGACCACCTGACCATCTTGCGTTTTAAGTGAGAGGTCGCTATTTAAGGTGATGCCAAGCGTCTTTGCCGATGATGAGGGGATCGGAGCTTGACCCATATCTGTTGGCCAATAATGTGGGACCCAGTATTTAAGACTGTCCCCAGTCAAGACCAGCTCGGTTTTTCCTGGGTTCAGTTTCAGATGATTTTGGTTCATCCAAGTTTGGATGAACCTCATTGTTGACTGGAAGAAGGAAATGAACGTATCCGAGTTGTCGATTGTGAATAGGAGCTGTAAGTCGTCCGCATAGTTCAGCACGGTTACCTGTTTATCTCTAAGAGCCTGGATTAAAGGGGCAATATAGAGGTTGAACAGGTGGGGTGACACGGACGAACCCTGAGGTACACCGCATGTAATGGCTTGCTTGATACCCGCAAAATTGCCCAGGCGAACTGCTTGAGAGCGATCTGCCAAGAAGGACTTCAGCCAGCAGGCTGCCGTGCCCCGGATGCCAGCCTGAGAGACATGGTCGATCAGGTTGGTATGATCGACCGTGTCAAATGCGGCTGACAAATCCAGAAGCACTAAGGCCTGCGGGATGCGGTTGTCGGCACAGTCCCTGAGGGTGTCCATTACTGCCACTACTACCGCCTCCGTTGAATGGGCTGGGCGGAAGCCCACCTGATGCGGTTCAAGGCAGTTTGATGTTTCTATAAAGTTGGACAGACAGTTAGCGACATGAGCCTCCAACACCTTAGCTAGGAAGGGGAGAAGGGAAATTGGGTGATAGTTTGCATTGCAGTGGGATCTGCGCCCGGTTTCTTTAGGAGGGGTATTACTGTTGCTTCTTTGAATGCAAGGGGAACTTGTCCAGTGGCCAAAGAGTTGTTTAGGAGGGTGCAAGCGGGGGGCCGGAATTACTGATAGGCAGTCTTTCAAGATATAAGGAGGACATCTGTCGGATGGGGCGCCTGATTTTACTCTTACCAGTAATTCCTGAAATTGATCTGAGGTGATAGGAGTGAAACTGCTAAGTGAATCGGTGGTATTGGGGCTTAGAGCTGAAAGGGGAGAACTTAAGGTTTGTGGAATACTGGCTTTGATGGCAGTAATTTTCTCTGTAAAAAAACATTCAGTGAATCGCAGAGGGTCTGGGTCGGGGGTAAGCTGGGATGGGCATTGTCAAGGTTAGTTAATTCATTGAGAATAGAAACAATTTCCTTAGATTTATTGGTTGATTTAGTTATGCGGGAAGAGAAGTAAGCAGTTTTAGAGGCTAGGATAGATTTCATGTAATCCTTCCTAGCTGTGATATATTGAGATTTAGCGTCAGAGGCATAGTTACTATATATATTATTGCAGACCTGATTATGTCGTTTTCTTCCAGGTGGATGTCATTTATGAGACTGTACCGTACAGCTGTAATTGAATGATGAGAGAATGTAACGTTCATGTTTCTTATACCATAAAAGCAATAAAGAAATAAAAAAATAAAAAATAACAGGGGTCTTAAGACATCAATATGGTAAATTTTCATGAGATTTGAACCACGGGTTCATTTGAGACAAATTAAAAAGTGATCTAATAAAATCGAAATCAGGATCTGGAAGTTTTCACTTCCACATAGTTCCCCAAATAAATAGAGCAGCAGATTTTACTGTAGTTCTGTACATCACAGAGGCTCTATGTCTTTATGGTGGTGCTATGATAGTCAATCGTCAATATTAACACCCAGATAGTCGATCTGGTCGACTCTGTCAAGATAAACATACCCTATCCTCTGGCCCCCTCAAAAGACTTATGCGGATTAAAGTTCATCTGCTTGGTCTCTTGGGTGTTAATGTTAAGGCCTTTCAAATCACAATAAGCTTTACATTTGTCCAACAGGTTTTGAAGGCCGATGGCGATTCCGAAATAATCAATGTCATAACAGTGAAATGTAGGGCCGGATTCCGAGGACTACCTAACCTTGATGAATCATATATACCATCCAAGAGTACCTTTGTGACATCATTAATGTATAGGGAGAAAAGGGTTTGTCCTAAGCCAAATCTCTGGGGTATACCTCTACAAATAGGGATGCATTCAGTTAGTTCACCTTGACTACCACAGTGGACCTGTGCATAGTTATCTTCATGAAACCTCACTATTGTTGCCATTAGTAATGAGGGTTCTCCCTGGGTTTTGAGCTTTTCCTATAGTGTTTTTTCTGGGGCAAGATGGAAAGCTTCTCTTATGTCCACAAACACAACATTAAAGTGGTCCTTTTGAGTTTAATGTACTTCCACATAACCATGGGCAACTTAAACACTTGCTCAATTTTGCAAACTTTAACTTTAAAACGACCCTGTAAGGGGCGAGGGATTTGGGTTTCAGACATCCAATGTTCTAGCATCTTCAGGATTTGCCTGCAGAAGCATTTTTCAAGTTATCCAACAAGTAAATTGGTCTATAGTAACTGGGGATGCCACTGTCTCCTTTTTGAAAAGGGATATGATTTTGACCCGCACCAGCATCCATGGCTTTGGACAGTAAATCGATATACGGAGCCCAGCCTAAAAAGTGTGAGACAAAAACATCTCCAGGAACTTTGTCAAGGCCTAGTGCCTTTTCGTGGCTTCAAAATCTCAAACGCATTTAAGGTTATCAGTAATAAGAAAAAAATGATTATTCAGTAAATGATTAGAATTACTAAAATACGTTTGACCATGATCTTGTGTCCAGCAGATAGAAGGACTACAGCAAAAATAACATTTTGAGAAATTCTCCAACCAAATAGAAGGCTGTATGTATTGGCTGGTTGATGCACATTCAACTCTGCTACCATGTGCAATGAGAATCACTGGCAGAATATCGACGACCAGAATATCGACGACAAAAATATCGGATCCGAAATATCGATGTCAAGAATATTGAAGTCCTATCTACATAATGGTAAGTACAAAATTATCAAAAAAATATAGTTCTAAAAAATATTGTTGTTTAAAATATCGTTTTTTTAAAATATCTAAAAAAATATATAAAATAAAGTAAATAATACATATAATTAAAAAAAAACATAGGCCATATGTATGAAGCCAATTTGCGATCGCAAATGCTGAAATTCACAGAATTTCAGCGTTTGCAATCGAAAATTAGCAGTGTTCAATGTAGCACGCAAAAACCCCCTAGCAAAATAAGGAATCACAAATTTTGCAATTCCTTATTTTGCGATTGCATTTAAGGATTCGCAGATTGCGATTCCTTAAATGCAATGTAAGAAGCACAAAAGAAAGTGCGATTTGGCCTTAAGGAATCGCAAATTAACACCAACTTCAAGTTGGTGGTAAATTGCGATTTCACTTAAAAATGCACTATTTTGCATTTTTTAACGTGCCATGTGGTGCACATACTTGCCATTAGGGCATGTATGTGTGCCTCATGTGCACACATGCACATTTTCAGGGGTGCAACAGGGTGTCCTTTTGATACCCTGGCCCCCTTGAAATTGCATTCTCAATTTGCGAATATCTAAATGCTAATCGCAAATTGAGAATGCCTTTCCATTCATTCCTATGGGCCTCCTAGCCCATAGGAATGAATGGGAAGGTATTCCTTATTTGCAAATCTGAATTTGCGATTCGCTGAAAATCGCAATTTGAGAATCGCAAAACAATATTATGATACATATGGCCCATAGTTAGAATTATTAGAAAATGTGCACATTTATAAATAATAAATATAATGTTAATAACAATTAAACATACATATATATAAAATATACACAGCTACTTCCTGTCTCTCCAAACAGCAAACACAGAAATCAACGGACCACCAGGCAGCATGGATTTTGCAGGTAGGTTTATTATCCTTTCATTCTCACTTCTGGCATGACGCGTTTCGGGCAACAGGTGTCCTTGTTCACATAGTGAGCCTGCAGTACGATATTGGTTATTTATACAATTATTATAATTTTTTTTAATTTTGTACAATGTGACCACAAACAGTGAAAAAATACTCTGTGCAAAAAGTGCTTCTGGAACCATCACATTATGAGGCATATCAGTCTTAACTTTTGTATATTATAGAGCTTGACAGAAAGCATTCTTTCATTTAGATTCTTTCATTTTTTTGACATTTACATATTGCAGTTTAAATGCCCGTTTTTCTGTGCAAATAACGCCAATATTATGTGCAAAATACGCAATAAAATAAATACATATTTATAAAACCCATGGTTTGTGCATCATACGCAATTTTAGACTTTGGTAAATATTTACAAACCTAAGTGCAAATTACTGCTTAAATGCAGAAGCGTTTGTGCAAAATATGCAAAGATGTAAATAAACATTTAGCTGCCTATATGTTCTATTGATATCTAATGTATCCACCCTTAACCTCCCAAAGGGATGTGCAAATCACGCTAACCTTCATGTGCAAATTTAGCAATTCAAGTATTCATGGTTTATGTGCAAAATTCCACAGATATTGTAAATCACTGCTTAAATCCAGGACCGATGTGCAAATTATACAACAATAAAATATGAATGTTTGATTCTCTCAAATTCATTGGCGATATTTAAAAAAATCTTATGTAACCATTAATATCTGTATACACATCCTATCAAAAAAGTAGAATATCTTCACAGACCTAAAAATCTCATTAAGAAATATTCTAAAAACATTTTGTCAAGATTCCGTTTAAATTTACAAAAGAGTGGCCCCCAAATATATCAATTATTTTATTTTATATAGTCATAAATGATATGGTTCCAAAAAATACAAAGTGCTAAGTGCTAAACTATGTGCAAGATAATAATGTTTAAAACCAATGATTCTATTTGAGCACCAAGGGTGCATGGTTGGGTAAAAAGATGTAAATTTCCCATACCATCTACGGCGTTTCATTATTGTATATAGTATTGAAGACCTGACCCTTTACAAGCCTGTGAGGGTCTCAATATTGAAACTATATAAAGGTCTCCTAAAACTTCAATAATGTTCTTTGGATTCACAAAAGATTGAATTATTGAGTGATCTAAAGGAAAGTGAGCATGTTCTCCTTATTATTGAGACCATTTGGATGTTTGCTATTAAATATAATACATACACTTAATTCATAATATTAAAAAATAAATATTATAATAAATTATAAAATATTAGAGCAGCAGCGTTTTGCTTACTGTGGCTGCGGCGGTCTGGAGAATTCCGATACCTCGGAGTACTTGACAAATTGCCCCATGATAATCCAGACGCTTCTTGGACGGGTCCCTCTAGCACACCAATGGCCAACGTGCAAAACATGACAATATCGCTCTCCCCTCTCTGAAAGAACCGGAGGGACACAACAGAGACATCAGGAGAATTTCTTTAATGATGCTGTTGGCATGATGCGTTTCGGCATAAGTGCCTTTATCAAATGCCCCTCACAACACAAATTGCTCCCCTTCACTGTCTTTTAAACTGTCCATTCACTCTCGCGATAATCGCCTTAGACCAGCTGAGCCGAGTTAATGATTGACACCTCCTTGCATCCAGCATTGGTGAACCACAAGTCCTCGACCACACTTCCCTGGCAAATCGGGTAAGTCTCTCCCCTCGAGTTTCCTCGTGTAGCGGGGGCTGGCAGATGAATAATATGAGCGCATTAAAAGTCAATGCTGGGTGCATAGAATAGGTGCTGCAGCAAAAAATCAAAGTCTCTCCCGTGTCCCCAACTTCCAGCCGCATGTTTCACAATCTAGCAATTCCTGAGGCTGCCATACCATGATTGGAGCCTCTACGTGAAGTCACGGACTGCACCGGCAGCGGCGTTTTGCTTACTGTGTCTGCGGCGGTCTGGAGAATTCCGATACCTCAGAGTACTTCAGAAATTGCCCCATGATAATCCAGACGCTTCTTGGACGGGTCCTTCTAGCACCCCAAGGGCCAACGTGCAAAACATGACGATATCGCTCTCGCCACTCTGAAAGAACCAGAAGGACACAACGGGGACATCAGGAGAATTTCTTTAATGATGCTGTTGGCATGGGGCGTTTTGGCATAAGTGCCTTTATCAAATGCCCCTCACAACACAAATCGCTCCCCTGCACTGTCTTTTAAACTGTCCATTCACTCTTGTGATACTCGCCTTAGACCAGCTAAGCCGAGTTAATGATTGACACCTCCTTGCAGCCAGCATCGGTGACCCACAAGTCCCAGACTGCACTTCCCTGGCAAATCAGGTAAGTCTCTCCCCTCGGGTTTCCTTGTGTAGAAGGGGCTGGCAGATGAATAAAAAGAGCGCATTAAAAGTCAATGTTGGGTGCATAGAATAAGTGCTGCAGCAAAAGTTTTTCCCATGTCCCCAATGTCCAGCCTCATGTTTTACAATCCAGCAATTCCTGAGGCTGCCATACCATGATTGGAGCCTCTCCATGAAGTCACGGACTGCACCGGCAGCGGCGTTTTGCTTACTGTGTCTGCGGCGGTCTGGAGAATTCCGACACCTAGGAGTACTTCACAAATTGCCCCATGATAATCCAGACGCTTCTTGGACGGCTCCCTCTAGCACGCCAAGGGCCAACGTGCAAAACATGACGATATCGCTCTCTCCACTCTGAAAGAACCGGAGGGACTCAACGAGGACATCAGGAGAATTTCTTTAATGATGCTGTTGGCATGACGTGTTTCGGCATAGGTGCCTTTATCAAATTCCCCTCACAACACAAATCGCTCCCCTGCACTGTCTTTTAAACTGTCCATTCACTCTTGTGATACTCGCCTTAGACCAGCTAAGCCGAGGTAATGATTGACACCTCCTTGCAGCCAGAAACCGGTCCTCGGAAGCTTGTTTCCGGTCCAGGGAAGGCATGGCTTGGCAGTTCGGGCTGGACTGTTCCCATGAGGCACAGGGTCAGACTAATTTGCATATAGCCATGTCTGAACTGGGGTGGCAGAGTGGGCTAAAGAACGGTGAAGGATTAAACCCAGATCTTTTGACTGGGTGTGAGTGTTTGATTGGTTCAGATGCTCCGTCCATCACCACCCCCTTTTGTACCGCTTTTGGCCGCCATAAGTGTGGCAGGGTATGCTCAGACGTGAGTCCCTTGCTCACTTTGCCACTGGATTCAAGCAAGCCGGGCTGAAGACGGCTATAATGCCAGAAACCGGTCCTCGGAAGCTTGTTTCCGGTCCAGGGAAGGCATGGCTTGGCAGTTCGGGCTGGACTGTTCCCATGAGGCACAGGGTCAGACTGATTTTCATATTGCCATGTCTGAACTGGGGTGGCAGAGTGGGCTAAAGAACGGTGATGGATTAAACCCAGATCTTTTGACTGGGTGTGAGTGTTTGATTGGTTCAGATGCTCCGTCCATCACCACCCCCTTTTGTACCGCTTTTGGCCGCCATAAGTGTGGCAGGGTATGCTCAGACGTGAGTCCCTTGCTCACTTTGCCACTGGATTCAAGCAAGCCGGGCTGAAGACAGCTGTAATGCCAGAAACTGGTCCTCGGAAGCTTGTTTCCGGTCCAGGGAAGGCATGGCTTGGCAGTTCGGGCTGGACTGTTCCCATGAGGCACAGGGTCAGACTGATTTGCATATAGCCATGTCTGAATTGGGGTGGCAGAGTGGGCTAAAGAACGGTGATGGATTAAACCCAGATCTTTTGACTGTGTGTGAGTGTTTGATTGGTTCAGATGCTCCGTCCATCACCACCCCCTTTTGTACCACCTCCTTGCAGCCAGCATCGGTGAACCACAAGTCCCAGACTGCACTTCCCTGGCAAATCAGGTAAGTCGCTCCCCTCGGGTTTCCTCGTGTAGCAGGGGCTGGCAGATGAATAAAAAGAGCGCATTAAAAGTCAATGTTGAGTGCACAGAATAAGTGCTGCAGCAAAAGTCTCTCCCGTGTCCCCAATGTCCAGCCTCATGTTTTACAATCCAGCAATTCCTGAGGCTGCCATACCATGATTGGAGCCTCTCCATGATGTCACGAACTGCACAGGCAGCGGCGTTTTGCTTACTGTGGATCCGGCAGTCTGGAGAATTCCAATACCTCGGAGTACTTCACAAATTGCCCCATGATAATCCAGACGCTTCTTGGACCGCTCCCTCTAGAACGTCAAGGGCCAACGTGCAAAACATGACGATATCGCTCTGCCCACTCTGAAAGAACCGGATGGACACAGCGGAGACATCAGGAGAATTTCTTTAATAATGCTGTTGGCATGACGCGTTTCGGCATAAGTGCCTTTATCAAATGCCCCTCACAACCAAAATCGCTCCCCTGCACTGTCTTTTAAACTGTCCATTCACTCTTGCGATAATCGCCTTAGACCAGCTGAGTCGAGTTAATGATTGACACCTCCTTGCAGCCAGCATCGGTGAACTACAAGTCTCAGGCTGCACTTCCCTGTCAAATTGGGTATGTCTCTCCCCTTGGGTTTCCTTGTGTAGCGGGGGCTGGCAAATGAATAAAAAGAGCGCATTAAAAGTCAATGTTGGGTGCATAGAATAAGTGCTACAGCAAAAAATCAAAGTCTCTCCCGTGTCCCCAACGTCCAGCCGCATGTTTCACAAACCAGCAATTACTGAGGCTGCCATACCATGATTGGAGCCTCTCCGTGAAGTCACGGACTGCACCAGCAGCGGCGTTTTGCTTACTGTGGCTGCGGCAGTCTGGAGAATTCCGATACCTCGGAGTACTTCACAAATTGCCCCATGATAATCCAGACGCTTCTTGGATGGGTCCCTCTAGCACGCCAAGGGCCAGCGTGCAAAACATGATGATATCGCTCTCCCCACTCTGAAAGAACCGGAGGGACAGAACAGGGACATCAGGAGAATTTCTTTAATGATGCTGTTGGCATGACGCGTTTCAATACAAATACCAGTAAAATAAAAAATAAATATATATAATAATTACGAAAATGTAAATCTTTTTAATATTTTACAATTACATTTCACACTACATTAACAGCAACAGTAAACAAAAAGTTTTTTAGCAGAGATGATAAAATTACTATTACTACTCCAGAAAGTTCAATAGTAGGGAACGTGTTGGATAGCATAGGGTAATAATTTACTATTGCCACTCCAGCAAATAGAACAGTAAGGAAAGTGTTGGATAGCGTATAAGAATAATTTACTATTCACACTTCAGGGAGTGCAACATTAAAAAAAGTGTTGGATAGCGTAGGTGTAAAAATTACTATTACCACTCCATATAGTGCAACAGTAGCGAAAATGTTGGATAGCATTTAGGTAAAAATAATTTTTCCCACTCCAGGGAGTGCAACAGTAGGAAAAATATTGGATAGCGTAGGGGTTAAATTACTATTCCCACTCCAGCAAGTAAAACAGTAGGGAAAGTGTTGGATAGTGTAGGGGAATAATTTAATATTCACACTTCAGGGATTGCAACATCAAAGAAAGTGTTGGATAGCGTAGGTGTAAAAATTACTATTACCACTCCATATAGTGCAATAGTTGGGAAAGTATTGGATAGCGTAGGGGTAAAAATTACAATTCCCACTCTAGAGAGTGCAACAGTAGAGAAAATGTTGGATAGCATAGGAGTAAAAATTATTATTCCCACTCCAGGGAGTTCAACAGTAGGGAAAATGTTGGATAGCGTATGGGTAAAATTTACTATTCCTACTCCAGGGAGTGCAACTGTAGGGAAAATGTTGGATAGCTTAGGGGTTAAATTACTATTCCCACTCCAGCAAACAAAACAGAAGGGAAAGTGTTGGATAGTGTAGGGGAATAATTTACTGTTCCCACTTCAGGGAGTGCAACATTAAAGAAGGTGTTGGATAGCGTAGTTGTAAAAATTACTATTTCCACTCCATAGAGTGCAACAGTAGGGAAAGTGTTGGATAGCGTAGGGCTAAAATTACTGTTCCTACTCCAGGAAGTGCTATAGTAGGGAAAGTGTTGGATGGCGGAGTGTATACAATTACAATACCCACTCCACGGAGTGCAACAGTAAGGAAAGTGTTGGATAGCATAGGTGCAAAAATTACTATTCCCACTCCAAAGAGTGCAACTGTCAGGTACCCCACAAGACTCACCTGGGCTTGTGAAGTAAATCCCGCAGAGAGGACACAAACCACCGCCCCTGGTCCGAACAAACCCCCGCGGGGAGTAACACCCGACAAGAATAAGATGGATCCAGGGATGGGGGCCAATAAGCAAGAGGAGCGGCCCTTGGTGGTCGGGAAGCGGGGTAGGGTCTTGACACAGCTGCGGGAACAAGAAGACCCAATTAGGACTTGGTACTACGCCTGCGCCACAACACCCCACAAAACACATGCAGACAGGAGCCCCTGTCTCTGGTACTCACCAAAACACGCTGTTCGTGTTGACTCAAGGAAGAGGTCAGCGACTTAGCGTCCAGGAGCCTTGATGCCTTGGCAAGGAAAATGAAAAGAGGCGCTCCTGCGCCAGAACCACCAAAGAACCAGAATAAACAAAAAGGAAGGCGCTTCTGCGCGAAAGGGTGCTATGAACAGGAACTCCAGGGTAAGCGCTATAGAAGAAAACTAGCATAAAACTCCTGCGCAACTGCCAAAACGAAAGAGTAACCAAAGTAATGAAAGTCATCGCGCTCCTGCGCTTCCTGATGGAACAGGCAGAAGCGCTCCTGCGCCACGGCCAAACGAAGGTACACGTTAGGAATGCAGCAGCGGACACTCGCAGCTGCCACTGAAGACTTATAGTCTTCGTTCAAACAAAGAAACAAACACGGCAAGAAGTCACGTAACGTGTGAGGCACAGGAAGCTTTACCGTGACTCGAAGAGCAGCCGCTCCTCCAGGAGATTAGAGAAGCAGAAGACCGGTCCTCCGACGTCTGCTGGGCTCTGTACGGCTGCTGGGCTCTGTGCAATCTTTAGAATCAGAAGCACCGATCCGGCGGTGCTTCACGCATTTTAAGCGTGTTCCCCCGGAAGTGCTTGGTGAGGTGGAGGACTAGACCGGGACACCACTTCCGGCCGGAAGTGAGTATCCCGATGCCTGCATGTGTCCTGTGGCGCCCGGAACTGCGGAAAGCCGCCAAACGACAGTACCCCCCATCAAAACAGAACCCCCACCCGGGAGTCAGAGAAAGGAAGCAGGGCGCAGGCTCAGGGGGTGGCTCAGATGGAAAGCACGGACCAGAACAGGGGCATGACGAACATGGGACCGAGGTTCCCAGGACCGTTCCTCGGGACCGTAACCCTTCCAGTCTATCAGGTAGAACAACCGCCCCCTGGTACGACGAGAACCCAGAATGGCTCTGACCTCATACTCCACATGGTCCTCCACTACCACCGGAGAAGGAGGAGAGGGAATGGTGCAGTCAGGATGGACGCACTCAGAAGAGAGACATGGAAGACCGGGTGCATCTTCATATGAGCCGGGAGCGACAGTCTCATGGCCACGGGGTTGATCACCTTCTCAATGGCAAAAGGACCCACAAACTGAGGCAGCAGTTTCTTGGGACCATGCACGTTGAGGTGTCGAATGGAGAGCCACACCCTGTTGCCGATGCAATACACGGGTTCTTTTTGCCTGTGAACGTCCGCGTGTTCTTTGTAGGAGTCCTTTGCTTTGGCCAGCTCGAACCGGGCTTGTTGCCAGAGCTGACACAGTGTCTTGTGATAAGCCCGTACCGTAGGCAAGGGGCTATCCGCTGGAACGTCCCACGCCGAGGTGCGGGGGTGTTTTCCATGTAGGCAGAAAAAGGGGGACATCCCAATGGCTGAATGCTTGCTGTTGTTATAAGCGTACTCCGCCATCCACAGCACATCGGACCATTCCTTCTCGACCATGAGCAACAAACAGCGCAGGTATTGCTCCATGGTGTGGTTGGTCCTTTCCGCTTGCCCGTCTGTCTGGGGGTGGTAGGCGGAAGAGAGACGAACATCCATCTCCATGATCCTGCACACTTCTCTCCAGAAACGGGACACAAATTGCGACCCCCGGTTCGTTATCACCACCTCAGGAACGCCATGGAGGCGAACCACGTTGTTCACGAATACCAATGCCAGCTCTGCCGCGGTGGGTACTTTGGGCAGAGGCACGAAGTGAGCCATCTTGGTGAGGTGGTCCACCACGGTGAGCACCGTGGTATGGCCTGTTTTGGTCTGTGGAAGCTTCACTACGAAATCCATGGAAATGGTGTGCCAAGGATACGGTGGTACCGGGATGGGACGTAGATGGCCCACAGGAGTTTCTGACCTGTTCTTGCCTTGTAGGCAGATGGCACAACGGGCGACGTGGTTTCTTGTGTCGGTTTTTACTGTTGGCCACCAGAACTGTCTTTGTACTAGATCGAGTGTCTTGTGGTATCCCGGATGACCGGATAGAACAGTGTCATGAGACATACGGATCACTCGTTGCTGATAGGGTTCCCCCGGTAGGTACAGCTTGTCTCCTTTGACCAGGAATCCGTTCTCACGAACCACGCCTTTGTGTCCTTTCTCTAGGGCCGCTGGGTTTATACCATCCGTGTCCTTCCGTAGCTGGGTCAAGAATTCCGTGGAGGCCACTACGCCCTGGAAGTGTTGTTCCGAGATGACGGGAACTGGTTCCGTGTTTTCGGCGGCATCCTCGGGCTCATCCAACCACGAGAGAGAGTCTGCCTTGGCGTTGTCCTTACCGGGTCGGTATGTGATGGTGAAATTGTATTCGTTAAAGAACAGGGTCCATCGTAACTGTCGAGCGGTAAGGGCGCGTGCTGAGTGCAAGAACTGTAGGTTCCTGTGGTCTGTGTAAATGGTGACCATGTGTTTTGCGTCCTTCAGGTAATGACGCCATTCTTCGAACGCTGTTTTGATTGCCAGGAGCTCCCTATCCGACACCGTGTAGTTCCTCTCCGCAGGCTGTAGTTTCTTGGAGTAAAAGGCCACCGGGTGTAGCTGTCCGGTGTTGGCATCCCTCTGTGATAGCACGCCTCCCAAGGCTTCCTTTGAGGCGTCTGCCTCTACCACAAAAGGTTGATCGCGTCTGGATGTATAAGCACCGGGGCTGTGGTGAACCGTCTCTTAAGTTCCTGGAACGCTCTGTCTGCTTTCTGGTCCCAACAAAAGCGATGTCCTTTGCGCAACAAGCGTGAGATAGGTGCCACCATTCCGGAAAATCCAGAGATAAAACGGCGCTAGTAATTGGCAAACCCCAAGAACCGCTGCACCCCTTTCACGGAGTTCGGAGTGGGCCAAAGAAGGATGGCCTCTACTTTCTTGTTGTCCATCTGTATTCCTGCTGGGGTGATGATATGTCCCAGGAATTCCACGGAGGTAACGTGGAAAACGCTTTTCTCCAGTTTTACGTAGAGCCGGTGTTTTCCCAGTTGTCGTAGAAACGAACGCACGTGCTGTACGTGTTCGGTGATGGTCTGTGAGAAAATCAGGATATCGTCTATGTACACGATACAGAAGACGTCGAGGAACTCCCTCAATACCTCATCGATGAAGAACTGGAACGCTGCGGGGGCGTTGCAGAGTCCGAAAGGCATGACCTGGTACTCAAAGAGGCCGAATTTGGTCCGGAAGGCGGTCTTCCATTCGTCACCCTTCCGGACCCTGACCAGATGGTAGGCACCCCGCAGATCCAGTTTGGTATAAACTGAGGCGTTCTTGACTTGGTCCAGGAGGTTGGAGATGAGTGGGAGCGGGTATCGGTTTTTGACCGTAATTGTGTTCATCGTCCTGAAGTCGATGCAAGTCCTCAGTTCCCCTTCCTTCTTCGACACGAAGAAAAGGGGAGATGACACCGGGGACCTGGAATGGCGGATGAACCCATTGTCCAAGTACTCATCCAGATAGGAACGTAGGTGAACGTTCTCCTTTTCGGTAAGGGAATAGATCCTGCTACAGGGCAACGTAGAGCCGGGTATAAGATCAATCCGACAATCGAAGGAACGATGCGGTGGTAGGGTGTTGGCTCCCTTTTTATCGAACACTTCTGCCAGATCCTGATAGTCCTCAGGTACTTCGGCTTGGGATACCATTCCCATGCCTTGTCACGGTAACGATTGAGCTTGTATGGAACGGATACCATGCATGTTGTCCTCCTCATAGCAGGTGCTACAGCAGTGTTCGGAATCCAGACAGATAACCCGAGACACCCAGTCGACTCGGGGATTGTGGTTTACCAGCCATGGTAGGCCCAGAATAACCTTGAACTGTGGTGCGTCTATGATGTCAAAGCTGATGGATTCGGCATGGTTGTTAGTGAAGCACATGGTCATGGCTTCGGTCTGGTGCCTGATGAGACCGGATGTCAGGTCCGTACCATCGACTACCTTCACCGTTTCTGGTTGTTTTTTCGGCACCATACTCATCCCCAGGGTTTGTGAATAGGCGGTGTCGATGAAATTGCCGGTGGCTCCGGAATCCAGCATAGCGATAACCACCCAAGCGGCGCCTGTTTGGTTCGGCAAGGTCTCTTCCATGCCTATGTGGTGATTGCCATCGAAGGCTGCAGGGATCACTGTAGTGCAGGAAGAAAAACCCAGAGGATGGACCCCCATGTCTACTGGGTTGTCTCGTTTCCCGTCTTCTTTCCTTTGTCGATGGGCAAGGCGAAGGGCCGTTTGTTCCGGGTGTGGCTTGGTTTCACCGGGCACTCCCTGACGAAGTGACCGCTCTTACCGCAATAGAGGCACTGGTTCTGCTTCCTCCTTCTTTCTCTCTCTTGGCTGGTTAGGGCCCCTCTGATTCCACCAATCTGCATTGGTTCCGAGGTGTCGCTTGGCGGGGATGCTTCCTCTTTACCTTTGTCGGAGGCCTTCTCCCCGAAAGGGAGGAATCGGTTGTCGCTGTTTTTCCCTTTTTCGGTTTTCCTCTCTTGTTACCGGAAGTTCATCTTGACCACCATGTCGATGAACGGCCCTATCATGTCTGGAGGGTCGGGTGTTGGGCAATAATGTCCTTCAAGTCATCCCGCAACCCTCGGTAAGACACTGACACCTTTTTGTCCTCCGGCCAATGCGCCTCGATGACGAGGCGGCTGAAGGTTGTGATATAGTGGAGAAGGTCATTGTTTCCTTGCTTCAATCCGAGCAGCTGGTTGTCTGCGGCTTGTACAAACGTGTGGCGGGCGAACATTCGCCGCATGGTCTCTTTGAACGTTGGCAAGTGGTTTAGCATGAGGTCATCGTTTTCTAACAGCGAGATGGACCACTGCGCTGCGTCCCCCCCATGTACGACAGTATGAATGCCACCTTTGACGCATCATCAGGGAAGGCAGATGCTCTGGCCATGAAATGTAAATGGCATCGATGGATATAGACGCCATACTTGGTGCTGTCGCCATAGAAGCGTTCGGGTGGAGCCAGTTGCAACGGGTGAGGCGTGATGACTTGGATGGCTTTGTCCTGACCGGTGGCAGAGGAGGTCCCTCCATAGGTAAATGTAGGCGGTCGAAGCAACCCCTCTTGTCTGGCTCTGGGACTAGGAGTGGTTCCCCAAGGGTTGGCGATACTAGCCGCCACTTGGCCCTGTAGGTCCGTCATTTCCAGGCGTAAACTGAGGTTCTCTGCTTGCATGGCGGCCAGCAAGGCAGCTATGTACTGCAGGGTAACCTCTGGTTCTCCCATGTCGTCTGGGCAGAATGAAACAACGTGGGCTTCTGATTCTGTCAGGTACCCCACAAGACTCACCTGGGCTTGTGAAGTAAATTCCGCAGAGACGACACGAACCACCGCCCCTGGTCCCAACAAACCCCCGCGGGGAGTAACACCCGACAAGAATAAGATTGATCCAGGGATGGGGGCCAATAAGCAAGAGGAGCGGCCCTTGGTGGTAGGGAAGCGGGGTAGGGTCTTGACACAGCTGCGGGAACAAGAAGACCCAATTAGGACTTGGTACTACGCCTGCGCCACAACACCCCAAAAAACACATGCAGACAGGAGCCCCTGTCTCTGGTACTCACCAAAACACGCTGTTCGTGTTGACTCAAGGAAGAGGTCAGCGACTTAGCGTCCAGGAGCCTTGATGCCTTGGCTAGGTAAATGAAAAGAGGCGCTCCTGCGCCAGAACCACCAAAGAACCAGAATCAACAAAAAGGAAGGCGCTTCTGCGCGAAAGGGTGCTATGAACAGGAACTCCAGGGTAAGCGCTATAGTGCGGCCCAATGCACAGTGCTCCCACGCTTCATGCGTGAAGAAAACTAGCAGTAGCGCTCCTGCGCAACTGCCAAAACGAAAGAGTAACCAAAGTAATGAAAGTCATTGCGCTCCTGCGCTTCCTGATGGAACAGGCAGCAGCGCTCCTGCGCCACGGCCAAACGAAGGTACACGTTAGGAATGCAGCAGCGGACACTCGCAGCTGCCACTGAAGACTTATAGTCTTCGTTCAAACAAAGAAACAAACACGGCAAGAAGTCACGTAACGCGTGAGGCACAGGAAGCATTACCGTGACTCGAAGAGCAGCCGCCCCTCCAGGAGATTAGAGAAGCAGAAGACCGGTCCTCCGACGTCTGCTGGGCTCTGTACGGCTGCTGGGCTCTGTGCAATCTTTAGAATCAGAAGCACCGATCCGGCGGTGCTTCACGCATTTTAAGCGTGTCCCCCCGGAAGTGCTTGGTGAGGTGGAGTACTAGACCGGGACACCACTTCCGGCCGAAAGTGAGTATCCCGATGCCTGCATGTGTCCTGTGGCGCCCGGAACTGCGGAAAGCCGCCACACGACAGCAACAGAGGGGACAGTGTTGGATAGCGGAGGGGTAAAAATTACTATTCCCACTCCAGCAAGTGCAACAGTAGGGAAAATGTTGAATAACTATTCCCACTCAAACAAAATATTTAAAATTAATTACCAAAATATTAAGTAATAATACAAAATTTAGTTCGGGGGCGTGGTCTCGCTACACATGGAGTGAGACGCATGCCGCTTGAGCTCCGGGCCGCTGCCGCTATTTTTGGCAACCATACCCATCGTAATGGCTCCAAAAGTGCTCTGACTGGGGACGCTGGACAAGTGGAGTGGCCAGAGCAGCTTATTCAGGGCTCGAAATACATTTGGGACTGCGGACGGCAGAGATACGAGCCCCGGGGAGGAGCAAACTGGCGTCAGATAGGTCGCCCGCCATCTTAACTCTCCGGAGCACGCACTACTGCAGCTGATACCCCTGGTGGCACCCGGGGGCGACGAAGAGGCACCACAGCTCACGCAGCTCCTGTGAGGAAAAGCCACAGCCCAGAAGGGTCCCGGCGCTGCCAGCCCTCTGCTACCCCAGTCCAGGCTCTGTCCTATGACGAACCAGGAGGAGTGCCCACCATTTTGCCAGCCCTGACTCTGGGGGACTGCTCCGGAGGCTCTTGGTGGTGCCACGGTGCGATCCCGTCATCTCCCAGCATCAGCAGGGGTGTGCTTTAGACCCAGAGGGAGCGTGAACTGCGGGCCCTCCATTTTGCCTGACGGCGCCTTGAGGAGGCAGGCCAGACGCGGCCAAGAGGGAGTGCACCCACCATTTTGCTGCCGTGGAGGATTGAGGGCCTTACTGCGACTTGAACGAGTGGCCCCCAGCGGTGAATTGCCTGCACACGGAGACAGCCCAGGTACAGAGGCGAGGGGGTGCTGCCACTGGCGCTGGGGGGAATACCCCGAGGGTTTGCGATATCTGAGCCCCGCCCGCCTGCTGTCCCCCTGGGGCCTGGAATTGTCCCGATGGCGGCGTATCTGCCCTGCTTAGCGAGATCCCCCAGTGGTCCTACGCCAACTGCACTGACACATGGAGCCGGCAGAGCATCTTCAGTAGCCACTACCGCCGCCGCGCCCCTGTCACCTGCAGGGGCCCTTTGTGAGCTGATATCCCCCAGTGTTCCCAGTTGAGGCTCCAAAGAAAAACTGCTGAGGTGTGGGGGCAGTGGCGCTGGCTGCAACTGCTGGGTAGAGGGTTGGCCCATGGGACTGTCAGAGTTCCCAGAGGACATCCTCTCCTTTGGTGGGGTGCCGGAGAGCACTGGAGATATCAAGAAGCATCGTGCCTGGCTGGGGGGCACTTTGATGACACACCGGAGGACAATCTGTGGACTCTGGGCCGCTGCCAGCGGGTCTCCCAGTGACTCGGGGGGGGGGGGGGGGGGGCTACTGCCTGCACAACTCATTGGGGATTCGCGGAGTCCTTCGTCATACCACCCCGACGTCGCAAGTTCCCGTATACCCCCATTGCCAAGAAGTACCGGCGCTCCTGCCCCCACTGCCCGATAGACTGACCGCTAGCTTGAGAACCACGGAGCCCTGTCCTGCTCATTCTTAACTAGCAGAGCGATCACCATTTATCCGTGCCCCCCTGTGACGTAGGACGCCGGGATCCTTCCGTTTGCCTTCTATATTTGTGCCGAAGCCCTATTTCAGCTTCCCGTTATATTGACATCCCGACACTAGAAGGCAACGTCTTTTGGAACTAAAGACCATTAGTCTCTATTAGCAAACCTCCTTCAGAATTATTTGTAACGAGGTGTAGCACGTGATGTATCTAATCATCCCTGTTGATGACGTGGCCTACTAAAGAAATTTTAAAAGGAAACGAAACACGGGATATAGTGCCCCATGCAAGGCTTGTTTACATTCAACATCGTGAATGCTAATAGCTTGCCAAGAATCGAATAATACTGATGCCGTGATGGCAATTTGAAATTCATAATATACATTCTTCACCATAAACAATATTAAGGGGAAAGAACTGAGGCGCTGTACTAGGGTACGGTGGCAGACAGTGTCGAAGGCCGCGGAGAGGTCTAGGAGGATGAGGGCCGCTGTTTCTCCGTTGTTGAGCAGAACTCGGATGTCATCGGTGGCTGCGATCAGGGCGGTCTCGGTGCTGTGGTTGGCCCGGAAGCCAGACTGCGAGAGGTCGAGGGATCCGTTTGTCTCGAGGAAGGCGGCCAGCTGCTTGTTGACGGTCTTCTCGATGACTTTAGCGGGGAACGGGAGCAGCTAGATGGGTCGGTAGTTCTTGAGGTCGGAGGGGTCAGCTGATGGCTTCTTTAGTAGGGCGCTGAGTTCGGCGTGCTTCCAGTTCTCCGGGAAGGTGGCGGTGTTGAAGGAGGTGTTGATGATGTCCCGCAGGTGGGGTGCGATGACAGCGTCGGCCTTGTTGAAGACGTGGTGAGGGCAAGGGTCGGTCGGAGATCCGGAGTGGATGGAGTTCATCGTGCGGACGGTGTCTTCGGTGCTGATCGGGGTCCAGGCGCGGAGGGTGGTGGTGGGGCGCGGTGGTTCGGTCATGGCGTGCGTCGGTTGAGTGCTGAAGCTGTTGTGTTTTCCGCGATCTTGTTGTGGAAGTAGGAGGCGAGGGAGTTGCAGAGGTCTTGCGAAGGGGTGATGTCGTTGTTTCCGGCGTTGGGGTTGGAGAGCTCTTTAACGATGTTGAAGAGTTCCTTGCTGTTGTGTGCGTTGTTGTCCAGTCGTTCCTTGAAAGCAGTTTTCTTGGTGGTGTGGATCAGTTGGTGGTGTTTTCGGGTGGCGAGCTTGAGGGCAGTCATGTTGTCCGGTGTTGGGTCTCTGCGCCAGGCTTTCTCAAGGGCTCTGCAGTTCTTCTTCGAGTTCTTGAGTTCGTCGGTGAACCATGGGGCTTTCTTGCTGCCGGGTCTGCTAGGCGGGGTCCTCAGAGGGGTGAGGTCATCTGCGCAGTCGCTGATCCACTTCGTGAGGTTGGTGGCCGCTTGGCTGGGGTTCGTTGCGCTGGTGGGTGGGTTCTTGGTCAGGGAAGTTGTGAGCTGGTCGGCTGTGATCTTGTTCCAGCTTCTGCGTGCAACCTTTTGCTGTTGGTGGTGGATTGTGGTCCTTTTGAAGCTGAAGTGGACGTAGCTGTGGTCCGTCCAGTGGAGTCCGGTGGCGTGGCTGAAGGCGATGTCCTTGCTGGAGGAGAAGACGGGGTCGAGTGTGTGTCCGGCGTAGTGGGTGGGGGTGGTCACCAGTTGCTTGAGTCCGAGGTTGGCGAGTTTGTCCAGCAGGGTGGTGGTGTTGCGGTCGTTGTTGTTCTCCAGGTGGAAGTTGAGGTCCCCGAGGAGGATGTAGTCAGCGGAGAGGAGGGCGTGCGGGCTGACAACGTCGGCGATGTCCTCGCTGAATTGTGTGCGTGGTCCCGTGGCTATTCCTGAAGAAGGCGCTGGTTCGCCGAAACGCGCGTCGAATTTATTGTTGTGCCACTATTTAATGTTTTTTGTAATTTTTGTGTATTTGGTGTTTATAATATTGTCCATGATTTGTCCTATATTGCATATAGATACAGATCTTTTTATTGAAATGTTTTTAAAATGTGTCTGTTTTTGAGAAAAATACAATTGTGATAATAAATTTCAGAATCTCATTTGTTAGTGTTTTGGCTCTCCTATCTATCATTGTGTAGACAAGACGGTACAATTGCCTAGGTTGTTATTTTTCATACATATATGTCCCTGACCTAGGAATTGGATTACTTTTTAATTCAGGGGGGCCTTGTATTATACCTCGATCACCATTTTGTGACAAATCTTTGAGGCTGATCCGCTGCCCTCCTGCAGAGTACCTTGGGTGACTAGCATATCCATGGACACTGTCCGATTGCTGATAATTGGGCCTTACTGGCTTTGTAAGTGAGGAGAGGTACTCTGAAGTTTGTCTTGCACGGGCCCTGCCCCAACAGCGGCCTACTCCCACTTGGTTCTTGCCCCTACTCGAGGACCCCTGTGGCGGCGCTGTGAGTCACTGAGGTACCCTGCCTAATCTCTTCTTCCTGCGCTCTTTCTCAACACCTCCCGGGATCTGGAATTGAGAGAGTAGGCACTACTGGACATCGATAGCTACTGGCCAGGTGATGCCTCCCTTGGGACTCACGGCATAAGCTATCTCAAATACCTGAACATGACTCACTCAAAGTCCGGAAAAGAGCCCTTAACAGCACCCAAGGACACTACAGTCAAGGCTCTGTGGAACAAACCAGGCTTTGCCCCAACATCAGAGGCAACGTCGACACCTGGGGGCTCATCAGAACCGGTCACCCAATCTTTTATGACCCTCTTTAAGCAGGAACTCAAATCTGAAATAAGGTCTCTGCGCACAGAGGTCCGAGGCTGCGTCAAAGAGCTCTGGAAAGATGTGGGGGAGCTAGGTGGAAGAGTGAACGACCTTGAGAAGACTCTTGATGCCCGCACGGAAGACCAGGAACACCTATGGCAATTAATTGCCACTCTGGGGGAGCAACACATCGAGTTACAAATCAAACAGGAGGACCTGGAAAATAGGGGGCGCCGGAACAACCTACGCCTGTGGGGGATCCCGACTGGGGAAGAAGGCTCTGACATAATGACTTTCGTGGCTGACCTCCTCCACAACATTTGGGGGGATGACGATGCTTCACCCCCTGCCCTGGACTGCGCACGAGTGTTGGGTCCTTCTGGGAGGCCTGGCCTCGTCCCTGACATCTTGGCTCGAGTCCATTTCTTTACTAAGAAAGAGGTTATTCTCAAAGCAGCCAGGGATAAGCCTGAGATCCTGTTCAGGGGCGCGCCCATCAAGTTGTTTCAAGACCTGGCCCCATGACACTTCGGCGCCGCAGGGATTTCTGACCCATCACGGACAAACTCAGAGAGCTCAACATCCGTTACCTATGGGGACATACCTTTCCTCTCATATTCCAGTGGGAATCCAAGCGTCACGTTCTGCGATCTTACAGAGAGGCGTCCCAACTCCTTCAGATCTCTGACACTCCTCCAGCAAGTCCATCATGCGTGCCTCCCAAGGCTCAAGTCCCGCTGAAGTCACAGTGGACCACAGTGCATCACGCCAGACATCCATCCTCCCTAGCAAGAAGCAGCTCTTCCCAGGAAAAGCAGGACATAATCCAACATATACGATTTCTAGAAGGAGAGCAGTCACCCTCGGGCTCTCACACTTCTGCTCACAAATAGCTGGACAGTATGCCTGTGGACCAAAAGGTTTTACACCTATCATCTCGAGACGGCCTCTGGCCATTATGCAGCTGCCACTCTGCCCTCCCCCCTTTCTCTAACGCTCAAGAGGCATCACTACATGAAGCTTCACCAATGCTAAGACAGTGGCCCGGGGCCACACTCCGGAGATAAAGTTTTCATCTACAACACGATGACAAACCCCCACACCTAATTCTGGGAGAGTGACATCTCCCGGATAGCCTGTGCCACTGTGCCTGGTTTCTCCCTGGACTGGAATAGGTTCTGTTGGCCATGTTGACTGTTAATATACTTGGTTTGCATTGTTTACCCCTGTCCCTTTCTTCCTCTCCCTTCCCCCTACCCATGCCCCCCGGCAGGGGGGCTCCTCAGACATTAGGAGTGACTTGCACTGGATGAACTACCACTTCCCACCTTCCCACTCTGCAGTGCCTGTCAGGCCCCTGGGGCTCCGCTGCCGCTCGCTGGGCTTCAGCCCGTTAGCCTTTTGCAATGCCCTTGGCCTTCTACCTGGGATAGCGCCTGCAGCTGACAGCATGCGACTATGACCTCTGTACCCTGCGTGAAGCTCTTATCTCTTAACGTGAAGGGCCTTAACTCTCCCAATAAGTGGCATCAGATATGGAGATATTTGTTATTACAAAACCCAGACATTGTATTCCTGCAGGAGACGCACCTACTGAGGGCTGATATATCACGCATGACCCATCCATGATTTCCCCTCCAGTTTTGGAGCTCAGCATCCACTCGGACTGCTGGTGTAACTAGCCTCTGTCGGACGGGTATCCGCCAGGGTGATGCTAAAGTGATCTGTAGCACAGAGGGCAGATTTCTTAAAGTGGTGGTCAAGATGGGGCATCACACTTTCACCCTTTGCAACACCTATGCACCAAATCAGGGCCAGGATTCTTTTCTGCGAGAGCTATTACAGGAACACATAACACAAGTAGACTCAGATCTTATTCTGGGGTGTTTTCAACCTGGTATGGGGTGCGGGACTTGATCGCAGCGGGGGCACATTTCATGGGGTGGGTGCCATGCAACAAAGAGAAGTCTCACCACCTTGGGTCTTGTAGATATTTGGCGTTACCACTCCCCTGAGATCCGCAACTATTCTTATTACTCACACGCGCACCGTTCCTACTCAAGCATTGACTACCTCTTTGTTTCACACTCTCTGGTCAAAGACGCCCTCTCCTCCTCTATGTCCGATATCTCAATCTCTGACCACGCGCATGTTGAGCTTCTCCTCCACAAGCACTTCTCCGAACCCAAGCGGCCTACTAGATGACGGTTTCCCCCCCACAATCTTAGAGACCCCGTGAATATGGCAGAACTTCCGGCCGCCATCTCGTCCTATTTCGAAACTAACGATCTCCCGGAAACAACGCTCCCTGTCCTTTGGGATGCGTTTAAGGCCACAATTCGTCGCACCCTCACTTCCATCGCTATTGCCCGGGCTCTGGAGGCCCGCTTGTACAAGGACAAGCTCACATGTGAAATCAAAATGCTTGAGAGGCATGATCAGGAGCGTCCCTTAGCAATACATAGGTGGCGTTTTGCCATACTTAGGGGCCAGCTACGGGTACACAGAACTAATAAGGCTGTAAATGCTCTTCTTGCACTGCAACAGTGTTACTACGAAGGAGGGGATAAAGTGGGCACTGTCCTGGCCCGTCACCTGAGAGCGTGGGCAGCCAAGGCGCACATCGCTAAACTAAAGCCGGGAGATGGGACTTGGGCCATTGTAGAATCCGTCAAACTCCAAGCATTTCAAAATTACTATGCATCCCTCTACGAGCAAGACACGCCCAATCCTGATCAAATATTGGCTACTCTAGATGCCTGCGAATGGAACCCCCTAGCATGCACCACTCCCAACTATTGTAAGAACCAATCACACTAGAAGAGGTAACCGACGCGCTCAAGGAACTTCCACTTGGGAAAACACCGGGCCCAGATGGCCTCCCATTCTCAGTTTACTGTGCTTTCCTACCGCAACTTCAATCACACATGCTATGCCTTTTTAACTCCTTTACGGATATAATCGGTCCGTCCGTAGATATGGCTATGACTGAAATCGCTCTAATACCGAAACCCGGGAAGGACCTCACACTCTGCTTCTCCTTTTGCCTCATTGCCCTTAAGACCTGCCCGACCTTATCGAGCCGGACCAGGTGGGTTTTATTCACCAACGCCAACGGGCAGACAATGTGTCCCGAGTCGCGCACCTGGTTGGGAAAACGTGCCACTGGAAGATACCCTCCTACTTACTCTCGCTGGACGCTGGAAAAAGCGTTTGGTTGAGTAGATTGGACATTTCTCCGAGCCGACCTGCGGAAAATAGGGCTAGGCCCACAGATGAAAGTGCGCATTATGGCCCCCTCCTACTCCCCTCTTGCTAGGGTACGCGTCAATGGCCAACTCACACAGCCCATCTCCATTCTCAGGGGCACCAGACAGGGGTGTCCCTTGTCCATTATAATATTCGCCTTCGTCGTACAACCGCTCGCCATCATGATCAGTCAATCGGCCAATATTAACGGTATTACCCTTGGGGGTATCGATCACAAGATTGCTCTCTTCGCAGATGACCTACTTCTTACATTGTCCAACCCACCTTCCACGCTGCCAGCGGTACACACACTGCTTCAGACATACGAGCAAGTTTCAGGACTTAAAATCAACCATACGAAATCATGGGCTCTCAACCTTACGATTCTGACAGACGAGATTGCGGCCCTCCAAGCTCTCGTCCCTTACCAGTGGGCAGCTAGTTCTGTTAGATACCTGGGACTAAACCTGACCCCTGACCTCCCTACCTGGTCCCAAGCTACCAGGCAGGAATATGAAACTGCAGTCTTGACCGACCTAAGGGCATGGAGATCACTGCTGCACTCCTGGTTGGGGCGCCTCAATACAGTCAAAATGTCCATCCTCCCAAAGATACCCTGCCCACGCCCATCCCAGAACATCAAATTCAGGGTCTGCAGCGCAAACTTGTCGTATTCATATGGGGAGGAACGAGACCACGATTCTCTAGCAAAATGCTAATGCTTCTGCGGGATAAGGGTAGATTCGCCTGCCCTAACCTGTTAGAATATTATTGGGCATCTCTCCTCCACTTTGTGCCAGAGTGAACCGCCTGGGAGAGTGAGACGGTGTGGTTCCACATAGACAGGGCGGTCACCTGCCGCCCTATCTGGGATCATGCTTGGCTCCCTCGTGAAGCACTCTCTCGCAGTGCCTACATGGCGGTTCCTACAAGGACTGTACTCGAGATCTGGGACAAACTGACCGTCCGCAGGGGTCTCACCACTTTCCCGTCTCTGCACACTCCAATTGCTCACAATCCGCAATTCCCCCCTGCTCTTCCCGCCTTACTTTGCAGAATGGACGGATAGGGGCTGTAGAACGATACATGATATATTTATAGAAGATATCATCAAAACTTTTACCCAATGCAGGCAGGAATTCCAATTTTCGGAGAGGGAGAGATACCACTACATACAACTCTGGCACTGGACTCAGGCGTCCTCCCTCTCACAGGCGTCATCACCTTTCACACCGTTCGAACGGCTGGCCCGTACATTTAACAATTCTAAGGGGATAATATCTCACATATACCAAGTCCTTCAGCACTCGCAATGCCTTAACACACACCCATACAACAGCGGTGGCAGTCTCTCTCTGATGCCGACATTGCACCCTTCCAGTGGGAACGACTTTGGCGCGACATCCCAAAGACTTTTCATAGCATCCCCCAGCAGGAATCTGCTTACAAGGTAATGACCCAATGGTACTACACATCCCACAGGCTACATAAAATGTTCCCCAACTCATCACCTCTTTGTTGGCACTGTGCTCACACATTGGGAGATTTCATACACATCTGGTGGTCGTGTCCCCTCTTGGCCACCTACTGAAAAGAAGTTCTCAGCCATATTAAGCGGGTGTTAGGCTACCCCTTGAATGAAAACCCACTCACAATTGTTCTGGGCCTCAGGCCGGTGAACCTACGAGGTATGACACGCCGTGACCGGCGTCTCAGTCTTCATATGCTTGGAGCTGCCAAGCAGTTAATCGCCATCTACTGAAAAAAGGCAGAAACACCCTCAATAATTGTGTGGTTCACCCACCTGTGGCACACAGTGTCAATGGAACTGCTCACAGCGCGTTTACAGTATTGGGACACTAAATATACGAAACTGCGAAAACACTGGTGGACCACCTAGGACGAATAGAGAACGCTAAACTGCAGCCACCAAGATTGCGGGCTCTACACCTCTTTGACTATGCAGGCCACTCCACAGACTCAGATTGACTCTGGAACCCCACTGACTGATCAACTTACGATACATTTTTAAATATCTGAGGGGACCTGGATCCCTTAGTTTAAGACACCTTGGCAGCTACTGTTACCTACAGCACCACCCTGCACACTGATGGCGACATTAGAAAGCATAGCTGCCGCTGCTCCTCCCAGCAATATTTGTTAATCCAGGTACACTGTCACGTTGCTTCCGCCCCCGCCATACCTCTCTCCCTTTCCCATAGTCCCCCCTCCCCTCTTTTTATTGGTTTTCGTTGCTGATATCTTGGTTACAGCCTTATTGTTGGCCCCTATAGACTGCTTGGGTTTGACACTTGGAGAAAGAGCCCTGAAGAGGCTGCACACAACATTGCCCCCTGGCGACTTCGCTATTGTCGCAAGACAACCACAACACCGAGACTGCGCCAGAGGCATGCTGGTATGGCGTTGGCTCTTGTCAGCACTGTAATATTAATACACCATATTGCGTAATGCTCTTGAATGCAATTAAGCAGGCCTGCTGAGACAGTAATGCTAGATATAAGGTACAGGTCACGGTGTTCAGGCTCGGCCTCTTTAGTATTATCATGTGGCCCCCGCCAGTTGCAATACGGATTACTATGCAATGTATTTCTTCTAAATGCTAATAAAAACAAAACATGTTTAAACAAAAAATTTAGGTCCCACCATATTCCCATATAAATGACACTCCCAATATTGTAAAATATAACACTATTAACATATTTAATTGATAATTAATTAATTATTTATTAAAAATTAACAAACATTTTAAAAACAATTAAAAATAGATACATTCACACTATTAACATTATAAAACAATTTAAAATAAATAATATAATAAACAATAAAAATAAATATAAAAATTAAATTACTTCACAGCCTACTCCCCTATCAACCCACAACCAGTTCCTAAAAAAATAACACTAGATATTTACCAATTAATTATTAATAATGAACAACTAAATAATTAAGAATTAATATCAAATTAATTAGAAAAAATAACAATATAAAAAATAAATAACTATATATTAATTAATAAAAAATATTAATTAATTAATTAAAATTAAATTACTTCCCACCCTATTCCCCTATAAACCCACAACCCACTCCTAAAAAAAAACAGAAAATATTTACTAATTATTTATTAAGAATTAACTACCAATTAATAACTAATTAATAATGAATTAGTTACCACAATTAACAATATAAAATATTAAATACATAAATATGAATTAATCAACATTATTTATTAATTATAATTAAATTACTTCCTAGCCTATTTCCCTATAAACCCACAATTCGCCCCTAAAAAAAAACCCACAATTAAATTAACGAATTATTCAATAAATAAAATGTAACAGCCAATCAATTTTTTATTAATAAAAAATTTAATTTATATACTAATCAATAAAAGTTATTGATTACTTTATTTAAATTAAATTACTTCCCACGCTATTCACCTAAAAAACCCACAACCTGCTACAGAACTAAAATACACAAAATGTATTTCACATAAAATAAATAACTGTCACACATACATTAAAAAAATATATACTTATGCAAAAAACATTAGATCACATACTTTTAACATACATACTAAAATACAATATTATTAACAACTATATTTTAACAATACCGGGGAATGTCTTGCTCACTGTATGGAGTGGTACGTGTGATGTAACTATTTTAAGTCATAAAATATGTCAAGAAAATTGCAATAAAGATTTTTTTTTTAAAAACCTATATTTTAAGAAGCAATATTTCTGGCTTCGATATGTAAGAAAAACAATATTTCTTACTTTCATGCCAATATTCAGGTCACCGATATTCTTGATGTCGACATTCTATACTCCGATATTTCCAACTCGATATTTTGGTAGGTCGAAAATAAAAACTCGATATTATGTCTGTTTACCGTACGATGATGTGCCAGAAAGTAAAAATATGACTTCTTTTAGAAAAAATCTTTATTGCAATTTTCTTGACATATTTTATGACTTAAAATAGTTACAGATGGGAGTTATGGTCAAGTCAGACACAAGGCCCCAGTGTCAACCATCTTGCCAGTACATTTCCACTCAGTGTTAGGAAACCAATCTGTCCGGTGATCAGGATTGTCTTGGTGGGAAGAGTGTGTGTAGTACAGGGCCTGATGGGAGATGTAGCCATTACAAAGACTTCTCCTCCCACCCATCCCAGCCAGCCTACCTGGATCTCTGCTTTCCTGACAGTGAGTGGGAATGTAGTGGCAAGATGGCTGACACTGCTGCGTGTTGTTAGGAGCACAAGGCCTTGATGGAAGTCATGGCCAAGTCAAAAACCAGGCACCAGTGCCAGCCATCTTGCAATTACACTTCCCCTCATTGTCAGGACACCACTCTTCCTGGTGGGATGTTTAGGCTGTGTGGGAAGGTGTGTGTGGGGCCAGGCATGATGGGAGCTGTAGTGATAGCAAAGACTCCTCCTCCCACCCAGCACAACCAGTTATCTGTGCCTATCGCTACCTGACAGTTGGTAGAAATGGACTATCAAGATGGCTGACACAGGGGACTGGTGTTTGGAGCACAAGGCCTTAATGGGAGTCGTGGTCTAGTCACTCACCAGTGTCAGCCATCTTGATAGTATATTTCCACTCACTGTCAGGAAACCATAGTTCATGGTGGGCTGTTTGGGCTCGGTGGGAAGAGTGTGTGTATGGGAGAGCCTGATGGGAGTTGGAGTAATAGTAACCACTCCTCCCTTCACCCAGCACATCCAGTTCATATGGGCCTATATGGAAACATACACCACCTATCCAGTCTCATATCACACAGATTCCACACTGGGTCACACTGTCCTGTAATGTAGTAACTAGGGGAACACTGTACTTAGAATGCACCAAATACGCACATTGATTGTGAAAGACCCCAAGAGGCGAAATGGAGTAGTTTTAATTCATGTTGGGATTAGCTTGCTAATCAGTGTGTCATGTGCCCCTCAACGTTAGGTCATTTCAGGAGTGTGAGAGTTGCAGTTTCATCAGAAATAATGCTGCGTCCAAGCATGGAATATCCTAAACTCATAACATTTACAGAGGTGTTTGCATCCGAGGCAGAATTTTCAAAAGTCGCGGTAAGAGCATCATAACCGAATTGAATACAGCCGTAGGCTGATAGTTGTTATGTTGATGGTTTCAGATCTCAGATTTTGTCCACATCACATGTAAACCAACACGGAAAACTTCCATTGGTCATGTATAAAAGTAGCACGCGGTCCGCTGATACTTTTTTTAACACGCTGTAGGCATGTTGTCAGTAAGCAATGGAATGTAGGGACGGTTTTGGAAAATGCGACCGAAGCAGACCAACCGCTTTGTCCGCATGGACTGAAGACTGCTTATACAGTCTAGATATAAGTCTGGTGGTTCCCTAGAGAGTTCACTTGCCTGCACTAACTGCATGATTCCAGGACCTCCCCATCTCTCGGCTGCTGTCCACATCTTCTGGAAGCTACAATGTCTCGCTGTACAGGGCGCAGGACCCAGCCTTCACAGCTGAGGAAATCAAGATGCTGGTGAACACACTTCTGCCCCTGTACAGGCAGCTCTATGGCACACCAGAAGAGCAGGTGAGTGTTGATCAGACAGCATTATTAGTTTACGTGTGCAGTAACCAAGCATGTCTGTCATTAAGAAATCTAGGTACAACCATTTAAACATATTTTCCAAACTTTCAAAGTCTGTATGAAACTGTTCTGAGCAAGTACACTGCTGTAGATGTACTGGTATTATATATCACTGTTCTCAGGAAAGAGAGTCATTATTGAACACTGGTGACGTGCACAGAATACCACTATGCTAATGTTCAGACAGTGTGGGCAAGCTGTTCATGACCTATGTGTACCAGTATTTGTATATGTGCATGTAACATGTGAACTAAAGGGCCTGTCACCATGTCATCCTTACAGGTCAATGCCAGCTGGGCCTGTCATCTCCAGGCAAGAGGGGCCTGTCACCCCAGCAAGGAGGGGGTGAGTATGTGCCCTGTTGCACAACATTTAATCTCATGCCTGCTGCCCCTTTTTAGGTTGTGAGACGCACAAACCACTGTTCAGTGTTAACAGATGCCAATGCACCAGAATAAGTAGATGCATGGTTATACCCCTTTCATCTGGGACATGTGAGGAAAAAAATAGTCAGGTCATTGACAGTAGTGCCATGCTATTGCAATCTGAACATACGAGAACAACATGTGCATGTAGATAACCCTCAGAACTATTTTAATTGCTCAACATGTGTCAGCACATTGACAAATGTCGGACTGCTCTCTATGTGGCCACACCAACTCTGTAAACTATGTGGATGTTGGATCACTTAACTGTGGAATCCAATGCTGTACATCCAGGTAGCAGGTAATGTCTATGTTGAGGTCATGGTGAGTAGTGATTGGTCTGTGCGCCAATGTTAGATCAAAGCACTGGTACCCAGTGTACTCCAATGTATCCGATGGGCAATTTACAGGTTGTGTGACTCATGCCACCTGTCATTCTGGCCTTTCACTTGATTGAGTGTAGGGTCCATACTCTCTATTCCAAAACTGAGTCCATGTTTCTGACTCTGTAATATTGAAAATACATGCCATTCAGTGGCTAACAAAGTAGGTCTCTGGTTTAAACAGGTTTTTGATTAAAAGGAATGATGTCAGATACAGATTCACAATGGTTCTCATGTGTGTAAATGCTCTTACCTGGTCATACATGATGCTTTGTAAACCATGGTTTAATTGCCTTACTGTTAGATTCAAAAATGTCACATGAGCATCATTCTGAAGTACTTTAAAAATACTGAGATGAAAAGTGATAGCATTTAAGCTGTGCATTGTGCACACGATGCAAGAAATAAGTGAGGGACATTCAAACTTGGCCTTTACAAATGTGGATTTTTGCAGTGTTGACAAAATGGTAGGAAGTGTTGAATACACATTTTCAAGTAAGATGTTCAGGGCTAATAGTTTGTAGAGACAATACATCCGGATGGCCCAATGGCATAGTGATCCTCATGAAGCATAAGGAAGATGCAGTCATTGGATTTGGCAGTGTGCTTAGCTGTGTTTACATAGCAAACTGGTAAAATGTATCCAATGTGGATGAACATCTGATTCACCTTCCTAACACTGTACATAAATGACACAAGACTGTGGGCCAAATACCTTTCGTCGTAGCTATGCCTACTACCTTAGTGTGTCCACGATAAGAGAAAGCCATGTGACCTAACAAACAACTACTTCTGCTTTTGGACATCTGAGCACTTTAAGTATGATCTGCGTGATATGGCCCATTAAATGACAAACCCAGCATGATGTATAGCTATCAAGATGTGTGACCTGTAACACTAGACCTGCTGGTTCCAAGTTGATAAATAGGGATAGCAGAATAGATACCATGTCTCAAATCATTTGTGTGACTCATATTCCCATTATGAGGTCTAAACTCCCTTGCATTAGCTAAGACAGGTATTTTTGACACAAGGCCGTCACTAGCGAAAGACAATAAATCAGCTGGTACTTAGCTATGTAGAAGACATTGGGGATAAGGAAGTTGAATTTGCAGCATACACTGGTACAGGTATCATCATGTGTGAGGGTGCACAGATTTACTTGTGTTCTACCATGTGGTATTTACGGAATATTATCAAGTATTTTAACCCCAAGTTCAATTGATGTAATTGTGTAAGAGTTGTGTTGAAACCAATGTTGTAAGTCCATATGGACGACTCGCAATTCATTTTGCTTCTTTTTTCCAGCATTAGAACCAGCCAGCGAAGGAGACAGCACCACGGATGTTGGGGAAGCAGCTAGCCAGAGTGGTTCCTGTGCAGACACGCAGCAAGAGGGACCCAGTGGCATGGAAGGTGAGGGGAGCTTTACTGAGGGCATGAGCGATGTAACATCTGACAGCTCGATGTCAAGCTCCAGCTCCAGTGAGGACTCTCATGTGGTGGTGGATGACCCTGGAACTGTATCCACTTCATCAGAGTCCACCACCACCCTTCACATCTCCACCCTCCCAGTTGCTCCCCAGCCCCATATCCATGGTCGTTCCCCTAGAAGGAGAGGCATCTCCTTTGTGCCAGGCACCTCGCCCCCTGCATCTGTCTCCCCTACTGCCCTGTGCAGGCCATTGACCTCTTGTGGCAGATCTCTCTGGGGCAGACAACAGTGCTGAATGTTCTCCAGGTGCATACCAATCCCTTACCCTAATGGTATCTTTCCTGGAGGGCTTTCACTCTGACATGTCTGCCCTACAGAGATCCAATCAGGCTCTAGACTCCACACTGACGGCGGCATTGTCCCAAATTCAGCTGTCCCACCCCCTCCTGCCTCTTCCCCATCCACATTCTAGAGTACCCTTCCTGACCAAAGTACACACAAACATAAACATGTATCTACCTCAACATCCACACGCAGCACACAAACACACAGATATAAGGGCAAACACGCACACTCACAAGACTTCCACAGACATGCCAACAGACACCACACCAGCATCCACAGACATGCCACAGTCCTCAAAACCCTCTGCCTCCACAAATCCTACCCTACCCTTCCCTCTCCTCATACTCATTCTGCCCAGAAATTCTACCTCGTAGTCCCTGACCTCTTCCTTACCCAAACCGATCCACGCCCTCCCAAAACATAGTGCAAGTGTGGCAAAGGACAACATTTTTCACAACATTTTATGTGAAGCATCCTGTATATGTAAGCAGTGGCCTAAAAGACAACTGTCTAATCAATACACCTGGATACATATGGAATTTGCCTACATGGTAGTAATGTAGTGTAGTTCCTATATTCCAAATAGCTAGGCTCTGCGCATTGGAATAATATATCCTATATATGTGACGTAGGACTTATGTCTACTAGGTCTCTATCGAATATATTTAACTTAATTGTGAGTGCCAGCTAGCTCAGAGGTCACTAGAAACTTTCTCGAGTTCACAAGAAGGGATTAGTTTCTGACAACCGCATAAACATGACAACTTTGTTTCCCCAAGATAAAACTGATCTTCAGAGTCGTGGAAACAATAGATAGATATTTTACTCAGTCATTCGTGCATGCTTCGTTTCACCAGAGGTGCAGAGAAATAGAGAGATGGGCGTTTTCAATAAAAGTATTTATTGAACAGTCTCCTTTCTCATGCAGAAGAAATGAACTGCTACAATCGTAAGACTGGCTGTAAAGTATAATGCATACAGCAAGAAGAGTATTATAAAATAATACTGTAAAAGCATGGTACGGGTTCTAAGCCATAAAACACATACTGCATGCTCTATATGTAAGCAATGGCCTAAAAGACAACTGTCTCATCAATACACCTGGATACATATGGAATGTGCCTACATGGTAGTAATGTAGTGTAGTTCCTATATTCCCAATAGCCTCTGGAGCTGGATTTCTTGGCAAGAGAAAAGACAGCGTCTCTCTCAGTGTGTCTGCTGGAGGGTCGGCTTCCTTCTGCACTTCCTTCTGTACTTGCTGTAGCGAGATGCGTCGGGCAAGTAGATAGTCGAACTACTCCAAACCACCATGTGTTTGCTAGGGCAAGTGTGGGCATATTTATACCTTGAAGGTGCAGAGTTTGACGTAAAGATGGACATAATAACGTCATCAAAGAGTCTCAGTTCTCTGAAAACTCCATGAGTTCTTGGACAAATCAATATTCAAGCAAAGGGAAGTCCCAAACTGCAGAAGCCGAGTTTCCAAGAAATCGTTGCGGATTTTCTGAACTAGTGGAAGTTGCCATGCCGTATTTGGACTGCATGAGCTATGTCTAAATATGGTTATGATTTCTATGCCTATATAAGGATATGGTGATGTACACCTATATAAGGGCATGATTCGGGAAAATTACACTAGGGTCCTAAAATGCTATACAACACCCACTCCTCTTTATTATGTTCGACATTACTAAATTCAAGCACTAAAACATATTCTAAAGCAATCCCACCAAAAAATTACATAAAAATGCATTCCAAATGGTTGCATACGAAAAAATTAGCATTTGTACTGTACGCATTTAAAAGCAATGATTTCATTTGAAGCATATAGTATGATATTGGCAATGCTGGCCGAATGAATCATGAAAATTTACATTTATTAAATGGATTTAAATACAGAAAAAGGTCGAGACCATCCCATAGCAGAATATATAAACTATTTTGGTTTGTTGATAAGGTCAATACTGTTTATAGGAAGTATTCAAAGAATTCTTGTTCTCCAATAATAGTTCTACTTTAAGCAGATTACTTTGTGCCAAAGTTCAGTTTTGGAAAAAAGTCAAATCAACTCATAGAAAAATAGAGTTACAAAGTTAGAAGTTTTTGTTTTTGAAAAAAGAAGGTCGAATTCAAAGTTGATAGAACGCTGCGTGCTAATTTCAAAAGTTATTCTCGATGTCAGGAGAAAACATTAAATCTTCTAAACTGGCAAGGAAATCGTCTACCACAGTAGGTGAAAGTTGAACCACTTCATTAAGTAGATCAATCGTACACAGTTGAGAAGCATCGCCGTTGGCAGTGCTGATGGAAGTGTCAGACAACTATCTATCACACATTCATCTCCACAAAGAAGGCATCGTAGAACGGGTAAGATGCCATCTTTCCAGATTGGTCTGACCAATAGGAACCATGTGGTATTCAGATCTCTCAAACGAGCCAAGCCAAGAATCTGTGTTATGCGCTCACGATACTGCATTGCCAGAAGAGTGTTCTCCTTGGTAATCTGGGTATCGCTGGTGACTGGACTTGCCATAACGGAGCAGAAGGAACAAAAATAGTATCCCTGCTACGAGTCCCAAGATGAAAGGCAGGCCGCCGAACACAGAGTGCACGAAGTTAGGAAAAATACCTAGAACTGCTTCAAAAGGAGCTAAAAGTCCCGAAAAAATTGTCTTAAATACATGTACAATACCACTGGTATCAGACATGTTTAAGATACAACCTAACATTTCTGCCAAATGTATGTGGCAGTTTGTTGATAATAAGGCATGTATCTCTGCAGAGGACCTTGCAACTTGCAGATCATACGTCTCTCTGGACGAGGTCAGTGGCACAGTTTTTTGTAAAAGAATGGCTTTCATTCTGCTTAAAGAATCAATTCGTATAGAAGAGATATTCAGTGAAGGCCATAGCGGTGACTCCCCGTCTGTCTTAGTTTTTGGAAACAATACTTGCATACAGCAAGTGACCCTGGCTGACACACTAACTAGATAGGCTATTCCTAGCATCATTCCACAACAGCTGTGATCATTCACATTATGTTGCTCCCATTGGAAAGCTGCCTAAAAATCGATCTGTCACTGCTGCCAGGGAACCCTGCAGGTGGCACGATAGGTTGGTTGAAGAACCATCACAGGCTCCATGTAAATTAATACCCTGACATAGAAGTGTACCGCTCAATGTGTTTTTGCAATTTTTACCAGTAAAAAATACCTCCTTTTCCCCACTCCAACATTTGTGTGTGTATAGTAAATCCCAGGTCGACTTTATGTATTCTTTACCCAACCTTTCATACAGGCCTGCTGGTGTAGGAGAGTAGGGTCTGCTTACTATGGTCACCCCCACTTTTTGCTGTGATTCTCTGGTTTTTCGACTTTAGTGTCGCTGTGGGCCTGCCAATAAGACCCACAGCCCAGCTGTTCTCTCTCTAAATTGATACCATGCACTTTAGGTGCATACCAGATTGGTTACTGGGTCACCCTTGGTAGCCCCTGTATAGTGTACCATAGGTACCCAGGGCATAGGTGCACCCTAGGCCTACCAGGGGCTGCAGCATGTATTGTGCCACCCCTGGTTTGCCTTCCAAACTGACACCACAGGTCTGTTCACACAGCCTGGGTAAGGTGGTGTAATCACCCCTTACGTAGATATAGTATACCTATGTCTACCTTTATATATAGACACATATACACCTATAAGCCACTCCTATGGTAGGCCTCGACAATCCTGGAGGCAGAGTGCTTGGTTTTATGTGAGCGGGTGATCTGGTGTGAGCTGAGCCCCTCTGCAGCTTTCAGAACCATCTCCTTATAGCTGTTCTTTGATATAGCAATTGCATATACTCTTAAATGCATTATAATCCTCGCGGTCAATGCTAACTTTGGTTTGGCTTTATCAAAACATGTTGTGTAAGGTGTCAAACACTTTGGAATATAACCCCCTCACCAATTCTGGTGGCGGCGGTAGCTTTCCACCCTTCTAGAGGGAAAAGACATGTAGTTTACTGCTTTACCCGGTTAAAGTTAAACAGACCCTCAGCATCACAAAATGGATGCTGCTGCCACAGACACGAGTCTGACCTCCTGTTGCTGGGGGAAACTCTGGCAGGGGAGGCCTGGACAATAGGTTTCCTGTCCAGGGAGGTGCTGGAACCTCCCCAGACAGGGGTTTTGTGTATTGGGGCAGGGAGGGCTGCATTCAGTGAATGCATCTAGACACTGCCTGGGGCATACAAGGTGCTCCATGCATAGCCCGGTTCAAACCAGTTGCTGGGGCACTCCAGCCCCAAATCTGGCGCGAAACTGTACAAAGGGAAAGGGGTGTAACCACCCCCTTCTTAGGTCCACCCATAGGAGGGACCTAGTTAGGTAATCCAGCCCCCTTTCTTAGTATAAGTATAGGAGCTGTGTCCCCAGGACTTTAGATTATCCTGGACGAATCTTTGTAAGACATATCTTGGACCTTCGACATTCCATTCTGACTGGAAGACGGAAGACATCTACCTTGTGGTCAAGGAGTGACCACCCTGTGCAAACAGGCACCAACAGCAACTTCACCGGTCTGCAGTTTCAAGGCTCCCGTCGGACCCCGAAGACTCTGCGACACAAGAACTGGATTTCCAGACTTCTCAGACCCCGACCCACATCCACAGCAAAGCTGAGACACGTGGCGGACACGAGAGACGTGGGACCAGACATCTTGGACATCCTGCCTTTTGCTACCTGCATTCCTTTCCTGAAGCCTCAGTAAGTTGTGCATTGGGGTACGAGATGCCCCAAGCACCATTTGCACCAAAGCTCAGGCCCCCACACTCCGCGAGTGTCACATGGGCCCTGCCTTTGCATTTGAGCTTGACACATCTTCCCGGTTCCTTGCCCGTTGGCTTGTGAGCCCCCTGAAGACCTTCCTTTGAATTTTACTTGCTATCCTGGTTGCTCCAGGCTTGCTCCAGCTTCCCTTAAAAGGAGAAGCACCACAGACCTTGCTGGTCTGCAACAGAGCCAATCTCGACATCCTGTGTGGGTTACGGTTGCTAAGGCTTATTGTGTCCAATCCAGATACCGATGCCGCAGTCATCAAAATCCATTGTGGGACAGCTCAAATCCAGCTCTTGGTCATCGTCGATGCCGCCTGGACCTCGTGGCTGAAGAGACAAAATCACCTTCTTCACCTGCAAAGCACCCGACATCGCCTGGTTCCTTCCTGGTCACTGACTAGTGACCCAGACTCTGTCCTCTCTGCTTTCAGGTTCTTCACATCTCCGATCCACCCTTGTATCCACCCGGACACTTTTCCTCTGGTCGCCTGCAGCACTTCTTTGCTGCTCTCCATTGAAAACGATGACGAACGCCGACACGAAAAGACACCTATGCACCCGGCTTCCCTGGGTAAGGTAACACGAGTACTCCAGTGCTCCCGTGGGTCTTGACTCTCGAAGTGTCCTAGTTTAAAAGGGTTCCATACTAGTCCATCCGGAAGTGTCCTTAAATTGTAACTTTGTAACTTTTACGATCTCCATAGAAAGTCAACATGACTTCCGTGGGCCTCCTACTTCCTAACCTTTGGTTGTTTAGTGTAGCCCCAGCGATTCTACAGGCCGTAGGCCTGGTTCTAACTCTCACGTGGTACTTATACCACTTTCTTAGTATATGGTTTGTGAGGCCCCTAGGGCATAACGCATACTGTGCAACTTATCGTATATCAACTGTGTGACTTGTATTGTATTTTTACCTCTGACCTCATAAAGAGTGCAGAGGGGTTGTGTTTAGATTAAATACATATATATTTGATATATACCTTGTGTGGTGTCCTTTCATTTGGTATTCAAGGGATTATATATGGTAAAACAACTTGCTTAACTTGCCTACTGAAGTCTTAGCCTGAAGACTACTGGTTCATGCTACCACTAGGATAGCTTTCTATAAAATTGACTTTACAACCACCATCAATAAGGGTCGATTAGACTGGTGCAAGGTGCCCACTAGAACTAGTGGACATTATATGTCAGGCTAACTTCTCACAGCTGGGATGTGTTTTAAGCAATACTGAAACCGGAAAATCGTCACTGGTATCATGATGGTGCCATGTATTATCCATTTAACGGCAGGTTTCTCAGAAACGGTTAATGGTAATCTCTCCAGTTTTTCTATGCTCAGCACCGTATAGTCTGCTCCCCTCTGTGCCAAAGAGATTTGTTTATCTGTAAGGTTAAATCCAGTAAACAATGACGTGGTGTTGATTAGATGCCAAGGCACATAGCCTGAACAAAGGTTTTGTAACGTCCAGCCTATCAGCATTATAGAACGCAGTTGAGACTGTCCATGTTGTAACATGAGCAAGTACTGTTCCATTATGTCTACAGCAGAGGATACAATGCTGTCCAAAAAATAAATTCTGGATGACAGAGTTGTTAACCCATTGTCAACTACAGAGAGAGCTTTCTCTAAATTAATCCGATCAATTTCTCGTATTCGCTCTGCAGTTTCTATTTGCGTGACTTTCCATGCTTCATTATAAGCAGCGTAAATACCAGCGTATATGAAACGATTATGACGTTGTTTTCGAGGTCCGAGTAAGAATTCTCCCAAATCAATGCCATCTTTAAGTAAAGTTAAGTGTTGTTTTATATCTGGGAGTGTGTCAGGACCCTCACCCCTCAAGTGTCAGTTATCACACACCAGAGTTCGTGGAAAAAGAGAACAACACCAATGAGAGGTTCCTGGACGGCTCTAACGCGACTTTGGCATTCCAAGATGGACTCCGGGGTCGCGTGCAGTTTAGCAGTCTAGTCTCCCATCCAGTTTGCAGCTGCAGCTCAGGTGAGGCGCGCGCTGATTACAATCTGTGCACTTCACCGAGAGTTTCAGCCGGAGCAGTAGCGGAGTTCGTGTGTGGAGTCCTTGTGAAGAAAAGTCAGTTTAAAATCCCAGTTATAGTTGCTATTTCGGACCAGTGAGTTTACTATTTCCGAAGCTCTACTTCGGCATATCGAATGCTGCAGTAGCGAACACCATAGTTGAGACAGCAGACTTCTGAGGAGGAAGCAAGCCGCTGTCATTGAAGTTCGGGCACCTGAGGAGGAGAAAAGTCGAGAGAATAGAGATAAGTGACAAAAGGAAATACTCTGTTATATAAATATATAAAGCCAAAAGACTTTGTACTGTTGGAGAGAATATTGATAAAAGACGATACTTACCCAAAGTAATAAGCAGTAGTATTAAACCTAAGGAATAGAAGAAGACATAAAGTTAGTTCAAAGAATAAGAGGAGAGGTTACACAAACAAGTCAACTGTCATTTTCAGAAAAGAATTCACGAAGATTAAAGTTAGTTCAAAGAATAAGAGGAGAGGTTACACAAGCAAGTCAACAGTCATTTTGAAGAGAATACTCGAAGATATACAATCACAACCAGTTAGCAAATAAGTAAGTACAGAATCTAATAGACTAAAATAGAGTTAGAGTAGAAATGTAAAACAGATAATAATTACTGTGTGGTTAAATATACAGGAGCAACCAGAATAAGAAGAGAGAGGCATAGGAAGATAACCAACCGTCCAACATTCCAGAAGGAAATAAGTGGAATAGAACAGTTATCCAAACCCAAAACAAGCAGTACTGAAGAGAGGCTAGTTCTTGGAAGTTCAATGGTAGGTGTATTAAAAGGAATTTAGTTTTATTAGGGGAATAGAGTAGGAACACGACAGGTATTAATCTCTGCTTTCCCTTCAGGTTCCAGCTTCAAATAAAGGTCTGCAGGTCAGACTGGACGAAAAGAGCCTACCAGGACAGTCTCTTCTCGTCTCTCTCAGTTTATGATTTTATCCAATATCCCCCTTCCCCCCAGGATGATAATTTAGAGGCTCGTGAACATCGAGCTCTGGGTTGTTGTTCGGGGTGGATTTGGGAATAGACATCTCTGTTCCTGTGCAGCAAAGAACTACAGAGTTTTCTCAGATTCTGACAGAGTGTGGATTTTTGTAGCCACTCAAGGTACAGTTTTCCTACACTGTAAGTTGTTATTATCCCTGGATGTGGTCTCTGGATATATCTTGGATCTGGCCTAGTTACTGTAAATCCTTGTGTCTTGTTCAGGAATCTATCTTGACAGTTATTCGTGTCTGTGGGCCAGATTAACCATTTTTTCCAATCAGGATTAGTTCTGTTTTGTTATAAAATATAATTTACGTCTACCTCCTCATCTGTAGTTCTATTACTATCAGGTGTGGGCTTAGGTATGGACGGTTTGTTTAAGTCCTTCATCTTAGCCAGGCCAAGACAAGATGTCTGTTGAATAGTTTCATTTAAAAACATTATTTGTTCTGGGATGATGCAGGCTCAAAATAAGGCTTCCAAACCTTGCACCTGCCAGTCTTTTGTGCCCCAGACAGTTTTTGTCTCAATGTTGTCTTTCCAAAATTCAAAACCTAATGTTGACAATCAAGCATAAAAGGCCGCAGAATAAATTTGCTTAGTATTAGTCAACATATTTTTAATTCCTGTCTTATTAACATTTTTAAAGTAAAATGTTTCTGGTTTTGTGACATTAAAGCCTGGGAAGTATGGACATTTTTCATAAAATGTTTTAGAGCTACCCTTTGGTGGCGTAGGACAATGTTCCCGTTGGTTATAAGTTAAAACATTTCTAGGGTTTGCAGATTTGTGCAAATAATGATGACACATTTGTTCATAATCTGATGAACCTTCTAAGTATTCATGTTTTGTACATTTTGCTGACATTTCTAAGTCTGCCATCATGTTATTAACAGTCTCAAAGTCCCAATCATCAGAAAATATGCTGGGTGAAACAAAATCACTCAAGGAAACCTTAAATTGCTGTGGAATCTTCAACAGCTCGACGGACCATAAATGTTATATTCATTTCTGTCCCATGCTATACCACCTGGTAGGGGAACAGCTGTGATGTTTACTGACAACAGGTCTCTTTGCTCACGATGAGATGATTTGTGTGGCTTCAGGAGCAAGTTGATGTTCTTACTTGCTGTGTCCATTTTACTATATTTTCCGTCTATCTGCTTCCTCAAAATTAAAACAAGAATGAGCCAAAGTAGGAGAAAAAGTACACCCCACACTATCCAAAATTCGACCCATAGTGAAACTAGATATGTATTTGCAAGCTAGTGAAAAAGTTATTTTACTTGTTCCTTGAAAGTTTTAATAGCTGGCATTGTTTCAGGCTCGCTGTGATCCTCAGAAAAGGTATAAAAATTGATGAAATAGCCAGAGGCAGTTCTGTCAATTGTTGGTATTGCATCCGGATTATGTGAAATTGCTGGAGCTGCTTGGTCCCTTGACATATTAGTATAGTCAGATGCTACATTGTTGTAGACAGGAGTTTCTTGACGAACTGTTATTTTTAAGTATGGGCGAATTGTGCGGATCTGCGGTCCGTGAATTCGCAAACAAATCCGCGAACTCGCGGATTTACAGAAATATATATTGGAGTACTCTCTACTGGCTAATCAGTGAGTGCTAGCTCGTTGGGTAAATGTATCGTGCTTTTCCTACACTGCAGCTGCGTAAAGGGCCAGAAGGGTTGTCTCCAGTGACCATGTGTGTGTTACTATAGAATCGCGCCGAAGGGCGCAGGGGTCCCTTGAGTGAGCTGTCCATCATAGTGGGTGTAATCGCGCAAAGATGGTGTACACTGCTAGTGTGTGGGCGGGGCCAAATGGGCGGGGATTCTATGCGAGTTCACATGCCTCTTGTGTGTATAAAAGGTCAGAGACCGATCAGAGCAGCAGACGAAGAGAAAGAAGCTCCTGGTCACAGGAACTGCACGGGGTTGCACTTGTGAAAGTGAAGGATGCAGAGGCCTCCATCCAGCATCACAGCTAATTTTCGACGGTAGATATGGGGAGAAAGCACACCTGCCCAGGATCGAAAAAGCTCAAGATTGTTTTTGGGCTGATGATTGCGTTACTGAATTTGAGCTTCAACTCCGGCACCTGCTTTATTTATATCTGTAAGTGCTTGCTGTTGAGGTTTAATTTTTGTGACAGGAGCATCGTGCCAGAATGAATCCTGCCCTTCATATTTATCCAAGAAGACGCCACCGGTTTGTGCGATATCTCTACTCAATTGCCAAACTTGCAAGACTTCTAAAAAAAATCCGCCCGCGAGCGGATTTGCGAATTCTTTGCAATTTAGCGCGATTCGCGGATCTTGAAATTGCCGAAAATCCGCAAAATCCACGAGCGGAACGGATTTTGCGCCCATACTTAGTTGTTTGGGTCTCAAGAGGCACAAGTTCCATGGCTTTGTTGCATAGTCCTTCTTTTCTCACTGCAGATTCTTCAAAGGTGATGAGTCTTTCAGTTTGAACCTCTTGGATTGTAGCAAGATTTGGTTGTCTGCTACACCTTTGCAGTCCACTGGGCCTACTACTTATTATCGGCCACATGGTGTGGTTTTACCAGGTCAATTGATACAAACCGGTACTCCTTTATTCCAGCAAGGGGCGGCTGTAACACTGTTCTCGATCCGTGGATTGCTAGAACAGGTACTGGTTTTCTGTAAGAAGGCCCAAATTCCATCTTATCCGCTATTTTCTCTCTGACCAGATCCCCAATCTTTGGAATCCAGACAGGTCTTCCTTGGACAGGTGGTTTTTCTTCAGTGGTCGTTGGCTTCTGTATGGTGTTGCTTAGACTTCTTCTTGTTTCATTTATGTCCTGCAAAACAGCCAAACGATCTTTGAAGGTTTTTTTTTCTACCACTGAAGTATGACGATCGAGGTCCTCGACCATCATTCTAGTACCAAAAAGGATTTCTTATGGAGTGATTCCACCCAGCGAATTTCTTGGCAGGCTGTTAAGACTACGTTGGACACTTATTAGATGTTTGACCCACCCGTCACCCGAGCCTAATACCCTAGCTGTTATAGATTGCTTTATGTCACGTTTTTTTCTTACCACAACTGGATTTCCCTCAGGATGGAATGGACTAGAGTACCGCAATTTTTTTTTTAATTATTATTTTTATTGAGAGTTCATAAAAACAAGATCAATTACAGAATACATTTGTAAAAGACTTTAGTACAATACATGGCATGTGGTTATACATAAATAATCAGCGATAGAGTGTCCATGTCATAATTATGAACTGTAAAAAGTAATTGTAATTGCATATAGGCAGATTAGTGATTCTGAAGGTATCTTTTACAATTCAAAAACACTCCAAAACTTTTCATATTTTTTTAGAGCCCCTGATCTAAACGCATATTTTCTTTCCCTGCCCTGTGTTTGTATTAATTTAGCCTTCCGTGCCTGAAAGGTCGGTACTTGGTTGGTTTTCCAAAACTGCAATATGAGTGATTTAGCTATTAGAGAAGCTATGAAAAGAAATTCGTCATGTTTGGTGTTGATCGATGAGCAACCAAGAACCGGGACTAGATCATCGAATATTATAGGAGCTTTAAGCTCAGAGGAGAGATATTTTTCAATTTCCTCCATAGCGGTTGGATTTTAGGACATTCCCAGGCAATGTGTTTCCAGGTCCCTTTTTCCTCACATCGAAAACATTTATCGGCAACTAGAGGAAAGATATTGTGGAGATAAGAGGGAGTTCTGTAGATCAACCATTTATTATAAAATTGCATGCGTTTAAAATTAGCGCCGCGAAAAATTGTTTTAATAAATTTGTTTATTTTATCCCAAATTTGTGGATTGATTTCAATATCCTCCCTTTTTTTCCACCTCTCAGTAATCTTATTCAAGGATTCCTGTTTCTTGTCCTCTTTTAATATTTTAATCCAAATACTCATCTTTTTTTGAGTTTTATTATTCAGTGCTGTAGATATATTTTCCTTAAAATAGAGATTTCCTATATCCAGCTCTTGGAGTATTGGATTCAACATAAAAAAAGACCATTTCAGAACGGAATGAGAATGGCTCACCTGGCTGGCAATTTTATCCCATGTCTTCCACCTGTTACCAGCCAGGAAGTCATCTATTTTAACAAAACCATTTTCTTTCCAAAGGTTTGTCGTTTTTCTGTCCATGCATCCCTCTTCTCCTAGGTTAAAGTTGTTTAAATCAGTTGTATTACTTATCCTAGGAATAGAGTGGGATTTCAAAAACTGGGTTTTCTGTCTAAAAATCCATTGAAGGGACTTGTAGCGGATTTTTTGGGGATCCTTAGTAACTCTAATTAGATCGATTATCTTTACCTCTGGCAACATCTTCTTCATAAAAAAATTGTCTGCCTCATTCGTGTCTAAAAAGAAAAACCTAAAACTATGGTGTGCAAAAGACGCAAAATAGTATTCCCTTATGTTTGGGAGGGATAACCCTCCGTGTGCAAATGGAAGATATAAAGTGCTAAGTGCGAGTCTAGAAGCTTTTTTGGCCCAAAGGAATGAAGATATTAGAGAATCTATCTTTTTAAAAAAAGGAGACCTGAATAACACAGGGTGCTGCATTAAATAAGAAATTAAAAAGAGGTAGGATCGACATACGTATCAGTGCTGCTCGGTCCATTATGGACAAGGGTAATAAATTCCAGCGTTCTAAAAGGGACTCAACCTTTTTTAGCAACGGTGAATAGTTAAGTGAGAACAACTCGTCTAAATTGTCCGAGATGAATATTCCTAGATATCTCTTCGGCGTGGGGTTATAAATTTGCCTAAATTCTGGTATTAAAGTGTCTACAGTGCAGTTTAATAAAATAATTTCCGTCTTGTTAACATTAATTTTATAGCCCCCTAGTTTTTGAAAGTCTGAAAATATTTTTTAAATTTTCGCTTGACTTAGGGGTTTGGAATCTAAAAACAGGGCAATATCGTCGGCGTATAGTTTTATATTAGTCATACCAGTTACCGGGACTGTATCAGTTTGTATATTTCTAATCGCAATCGCTAGAGGTTCAATAAATAATGCGAATAATTTTGGGATAATATTGGCGATAATGGACAGCCTTGTCAGGTGCCTCTAGTGACCTTACATGTACCGACATTAGAATTATTGATAATAATCTGTGCCCTGGAGTTCAAATATAGTTGTTTTAAAAGAGAGATAAAAACATTCGGGAAATTAAAACTGTGCAAAATAGCAAATAGGCAGTCCCAGGACACTAGATCGAAGGCTTTCTCAGCATCTAGGAACCATATTTGGGCCTTCACTTTATTGATTTAAAAAAAATCTAGTGCCTCCAATACAAACTTTGTCTTTGTATGGAGCTGCCTACCTGCAATAAAACTGCACTGATCATTAGCTACCAGACTTCCCACTATTTTATTCAATCGATTTGCTAAAAGCTTAGTAAAAATTTTATAATCTGTATTTAGTAGACTTATTGTTCGATACGAGTTTATATTCTCACTATCCTTTCCCTTTTTTAGAATACTAACTACCACAGCTGAGTGGAAAGAATCCGGGGGGGGATCCTCCTTGAAGTAAATCATTTACTAAAATTAAAAGTTCTTTGCGTAGAGTTCCTTCAAATTAAAAAAAAAATTCAATTGGGAGACCATCGTCACCATTGGCCTTTCTGTTGGGGAGGGAACCGATTACCTCGTCTAACTCAGACTCTAAGAAGGTCACAATGAGACATTCCTTCTCTTCAGCATCTAATTTAGGGATTGTAAGTTGAGATAAAAACTCCCCTATTGAGTCAGTTTAGGTTTCTCCTGTTGCTTGATAGATTCCCTCATAATGTTTCAGAAACCACTCACCAATTAAGGGTGTCGTCTTAGCTTGTATTTTAGTGATTGGGTCAGTTAGTTGGTCAATTCTGTTACGAGCCTGTTTTTCTTTAATTTGCCACGCCAGGAGCTTCCCTGTATACTCACTATCCTTGTACATCTTCTGGGCGTAGCAATTAAAATGGGTTTCGCCCAGGACATAATAGAAGTCCCTCATTCTACTTTTAGCCTCGACAAGTTTTTTGCTAGAATGTATTGTTCTGGCCCTGTAGTGTACTTGGGTTGCCTCTGTAAGATCTGTTTGTAATCTGCTCTTCTCCTCTTTTCTTGCTTTATGTTTTGGTATATCTTTAGATGTAATAAACCCTCGTAGAGTGGCATTAAATGCATCCCAAGTCGTATTCAATGGGGCTGTACCTCTATTGCGTGTAAAGAACTCCTCAATGAATTCTTCAATTTCTGTACACCATTGAGGATCTAAAAAGTTAGATTTGTTAATAAACCATCGTTTTATAGTGCTAATGTCTTGTGGTCCCAGATTTACCTCCATGGAGACTGCCACATGATCTGAAAAAGCGTTTGGTAGATGAACATAGTTACCTAGCTTTAGCTCATGGGAGGTTAAAAAAAATCCAATCTTGAGGCGGAATTATACTAGAGTACCGCAATTTGACGCCCAAGCTGGCCATGGCCTCCTTGTAAGCTTGAGAGCTAAACGCAGGACCCTGGTCAGAATGTACCTTGCTGATTGCGTATGTGCTGATTAAGACTCGCAAATCTTGTATAACAGTTCGGGCGTCAGCCGAGCGCTGAGGCCACATCCGAATGAATCTTGTCCTAATAGTTGTGGGACCGCAATTGTCCATATGAAGTTCTGAGCGTGGATAGTCTAATTCTATCTAACAATGGTGTCTGTACTGGGCTGGCTACACTGTAGTCAGGAATCTGGTGGTGCTCTAAGCTGTAATCTCTGTAACAGACATCGCAATTAATTTCAAATTCGCAATAGTGGGCATCCATCCCTGGCCACCAGTACATATCTTTTAAATCTAGTAGAGATTTTGAGATCCCTTGATGTATCAGACCCTCTCCCATATGTGCTTCTCGAATCAAAGCACCTCTCCGATTCCTGTTTGGAATTACCCTATCCCCCACTCCAGGGATTCGAGCAAGGGGAACGGAGTTGACATCAATTATGTATGAATATTCAAGTGAATAGTTTAGAGGTAACGCTGCACTGCAGCCTTTGCTTATGGCATTGACTGCTAGCATTGTTTCACCATCTGTTTGTGTTTTTGAACAAGTGATTGCCGCTACGGAAACCGTTTGCACAGCTGCCTTTGCGGCTTCATCAGCTAATTAATTCCCTGCAACGTGAACGCCATCATGCTGATGACTCAGTGTATGTTCATGTGAGTCTTTTGTAGTTCTTTCTGTAACTGAACTACTTGTTCCCAAAGCAATTTATGCTTGATTGTGCCACCTTTTCCATCTTTGAAACCGTTTTGAACCCAGGTCTACAAGTATTCATTGTAAGACTGGTCGCAGTAATACCAATCGCACACTATGAGTGTGGGGAATTCGCGATCGTTATCTTCAAGCTCCATCTTGAAAGCCTATAGTTCAGCTCTCTGAGCTGTACAGTCTCCGAAAGATTGAGTTTTTGTGACCATAGGTCTGAATTTACCATTGCGCCAGCGACCTTTAACAATCGCGCACCCAGCACTATAAGCTTGTTTTCCCCAATTGGGGGCTGTGCTGAACCGTCTGTATAAATTATACACCCGTAATGTTCTAGAGGCAGAATCTCAGTGAGCAGAGGACATTCTTGTTCGTATTATAGCAATTCTTGAGTCTTCAAGTAGGGGTCAAAAACGTATTCAACGTCTGTTGCAGCAAGAAAATTAACCCATTGTATCCCTCTTGGATGTAAAGCTTTTGCAATTGGATTGCATGTCTTTGTCACTGCCTCTAAGGCAGGCACAGGAGTAACCACCTTTATGTGTTTTCCCTGCGCGAGGGCTCTTTCTTTTGCTACTGCAGTTTGAACCACTGTCAGAATTTTTTCTGTTGAAGTGAATTTCATTTCAGCTTGTGTGTACAAGTGTGATTTATAAGCTACTGGTACCTTTTCACCTTCATTAAAGTTTAGGAATGTGAATCCGCATCTCCCTGGGATGATTCGTATTACAAGGTTGCGTACGTTTACGCCTGTCTGTAAATGGGTTGTTGCTAACATGTCTGTTTGCACTGAACGCAAAATTTCTGTGTGTTTTTGAGTCCAATTAGTTTGTTTGAAATCAGGTTTGATTAATTAGTAGAGAGGTTTAACCCTTTCTGCGTAGTTCAGAATGTAAGTTCTTCCAAAATTCAGGAATCCTAGATCTGACTGTAAGTTTTTCAGCATTTTTGGAGGTTGGAGCAGCGCACATTTCTCTAAAAGTTTGCTGCCAGGCTTTCGCCTTCACTTGAAAGCTCGTATCCCAAGAATAGGATGTTGAGGTGGGCAATTCTTGATTTGTTAAAATTGAATTTGTACCCTTCAGAGGCGAAGCCGAGTATTATGGTGTTCACCTTGTTCAAGTGCCTGTCCAAATCATCGTCTGTAAGATATATGTCGTCGACATACGATAATGCTTCATCATCATACGTTTGTAGTAACCCTTACTCTGGCTGAAAATAACCCTGGACTATTCTTGAATCCCTGGGGGAGATGATAGAAGTGACGCTGTGTCCCCATAATTGAGAAAGCGGTCAAGTACCTGCTTTCAGGTACGATATTTTGACAGAAGAAACCGATTGAAATATCTAATGTGGTTTTATATTTTTTGCGCACGATGTTATTCATCAGTGCTGCACTGTGTGCTTTTTGTACAGAAAAAGTTTTGCAACAAGAATTTAAGTGTCTGTCGTCCAAAACTAGACGATATGTATTGTCTGGTTTGGAGACAGGAAACAAAGGATTGTTCATGGATGAGGTGCATGTTTTAATCACCCTTTGGTATTCAAGTTGACCTAGGATCTCCCTGACCTGTTTTTTAGCTTCTTGCTTAACTGCATACTGCCTCTGAGCAGTAGGCTGATTGTTTAACTGGATCTTTTGGTGAGGACAGTCCTCATCCCATCCCACATGATTTTTATATAACACTGGAGCCTGGGCCACACCCCATTTCCTGGCATAAGTATATTTTTTATGAATAGGAATATAATTGGAGATGGCTGACATAATAATCTCTTCGCCATGTGGGCACTCCTTGACAAATTCAGGTGGCCAGTCTTTTTCAGCCAGAAGGATGTCATAACCCTTAGATAGTTTTTCCCAAAGGAGTGCATTCATTTTTCTAGATATGTCCCCCTGTATCCTGAGTGTTACTTTATATAACTTATATGGTACACTAACCCTGGTTTCGGCAGTTTCAACTTGAAAGTATTCATTCAGGTCCAATGTCTCCAGATGATCCTTCAGGATCGTGCAAGCTATGGTAACTTCTGCTGCGCTGTCCAGCATTGTCTGGACCCACTCCCCGTTCTTGAGTTGTGTCCTCAAGATCCTCGGCATGTTTGATTTTTAGACTTGCTACCTTCTTTTTGGTGAATTGAGTTTTCTTACTTTTCTTAACGTGTTGATCGTCTTTGGACTTCACGCGTTCTTCCTTGTGTTCTAATCGTCCTCTTCTTTTGGATTTCTGCGAGGAAGTCTGAAAGGTACGAGAGGAACATGTATCAGTATCTTGATATCTATCAGGTTTTCTCAAATTATCCCTATTTCTGAGGTTATACCTCTTTTGAGAGGGCTCCTTTTGAGGAAACCTACCTCTGGATTGAGAATGCTTCTCTTTAGGAAGTGTCTGTCTAGTATTTTCCCACTTCTTTTTAGGAGTAGTGAGTGTGTTTTTGATAAAAACTTTTTCAGGATTTTCTGTCAGTTAGGGCTTTACTGGTTTCCCTCCCAAACTATCTCTACCTAGTTCTTCATACGATTTTTCTATTATTCTGGCCAGTTCATATGGTTGCTCAGTAACATCAAGTTCTTTTAGTTTTTGGCGGATTGCCACGGATACTGCTTCACCTTTAATATTAGCTAATATTATAGCTGAGACCTGTTTGAAATCCTTCAGTAACTTCATACAGTGATTTAAAGCAGGATCTGCCCCGTATTCATTTTGAACCTGTTTCAGGACGTCTGGAATCACCGCCATAGACGGAACACCATGTGTTTTTGTGTAGATTGTAGCAAAGACTGTAACCCAAGTGTCACAGTCCTCCAGGTGTGGTGCGATCCCCATTAGTAAAGAGATTGTTAGAATCCTGTTTTTCTCATGAGGTGTAATATCGGAAAATACTGCCTGGATCTGAGTAATTTTTTGAGCTAACCAGAATGGAATATGTTCCCTTTTTGTGGGTAATTTACCAATGACTGATTGTATAGTATGTGGTGTAATTTTGTTTGTGTTTCCTTGATGAAGGGTTTGCTGTGTAATTCTGATAGTCAGTTGGACTGTTAGAGTCCGCATGACATATTGAACCAATTGTCTATGTATTTTAGTTAATTGTTTTAGCTGAGCTAACAGTTCTACATCTGACATTCTTTCAATGTCAGGATGTGGTGTATAGCTGGCTAGTACCGGCCATGTCGCTCCTGGTCTACCTAGTGGACTGAGCCTGGTAATGTGATTGTGATGTTGTAGGGTGCCCTTAAACCAGAGCTGATGCTCTTGGTAAGTTAGTGGAATTTCAATGTCCTCAAAAGGAAAGTATACCGCTGGAGATTCCTCTATCTTGTAGAAGTGGAACACATGTGTTCTTGGATTTGCCTCATCGAAGATAATCCATGAATAGAATACCTCTGTCTGCCGATATTCGTGCGCCTCTATGACAAATATTACCCTACCACCTCTCGATCATAGGCCATTTCCTATAAGCTTTATAGCTATTGCTTTCCGTACATTTTCCAGGATGAATATAGCATCCGCATCGTCTTGTTTGAAACCTGTAACTTCTAAACCCGGTCGGGTTGTAAATGTTGCAGTTCAACTGGCCCCGGGATTATCCGTGTTGGCTATTTTGTTGACTGAAAGTTTGCAGAGCAAATTTCAAGGAAACAAAGATAAGGTGCACAATATTTTTGGAACACTGTATCCTTCAACGTTATACACAACCAAAAAACGAATACATAGGATTTTTTCGCCCTACTCAGTTATGGCGGATATTTTATCCTTTAACCCACTCCGGACATCTATTGGAGTATTTTACGGGAAAAAGGGGTCTCTTTAAAAAGCACGACTGAGCTACTCTAGTATCTAGCGGTAAATTAGTGCCTTACGAAACCTTGGCCGCCATGTAGTGTAGTTCCTATATTCCCAATAGCATCTGCGCATTGGAATAATATATCCTATAGATGTGAAGTAGGTCTTATGTCTACTAGGTCTCTATCGAATATATTAAACTTAATTGTGAGTGCCAGCTAGCTCAGAGGTCACTAGAAACTTTCTCGAGTTCACAAGAAGGGATTAGTTTCTGATAACCGCTTAAACATGACAACTTTGTTTCTCCAAGATAAAACTGATCTTCAGAGTCGTGGAAACAATAGATAGATATCTTACTCAATCATTTGTGCATGCTTCGTTTCACCAGAGGTGCAGAGAAATACAGAGACAGGCGTTTTCAATAAAAGTATTTGTTGAACAGTCTTCTTTCTCATGCAGAAGAAATGAACTGCTACAATCTTAAAACTGGCTCTAAAGTATAATGCATACAGCAAGAAGAGTATTATAAAATAATACTGTAAAAGCATGGTATGGTTTCTAAGCCATAAAATACATACATAAATAAATAAAGACTAAAGGTACCCAACTGGTGCTTCTAAAATACGCCTACCCCGATGTACCTAACCTAAGTCTAGTACGAGGGAAGAAGTAAGTGTGTTGTAGCATAAGTTTAGTATTCTTTTGCCAAGAATCTATCCAAGATTTCTCTTAGGCTGGGGGCGTGGCTACAGAGGCGACCAAGATGGCCGCATCCGCTTAGAGCTCCGCCGATCGGGCGATAACACCGGCCCCGATCCTGCGATGTGAGAGCCTCTTCTGGGGTGTTTTCCAGTCCCCAAAGCTCGCGAAGCCCTGCTGCAGCGACCGGTGCCGCCAGAGCTGCGGAGACCATCTCCAGCCGCCGCTGGTGCCCGATACCAGCTGGGTCCGGTTCGGGACTACCATCCACCATGTTGGTGTTGCTGAGGCCGAGGTGAGCCCGCGCCCCTAGCTGCCCCCTCCTCTCGGTTCCCGCCCAGCCTCCGGCCTGCTCGGGTGACCAGCTCACTGCCTGCCGCTCCCCTGCCCGGCCCCCGCTGCCGGCACGTGTACTCTGGCCCTCGGGCCTACCGCGCTGCTGTGAGCCGGGCCTCGGGCGGGTCGCGCTCCTGTCTCCAGGGTAGTGTTGTGGGTTGTTAGTGGTGGTGCGGGTGGGGTCGGGGTTAGGGGGTGGTCGGTGCCTTGCTCTGCCCCCCCTTGGCACCGAGTGGGTGCTCTGTGACCGCCTGAAGGATCGGAGCTCCCCTGGGCCCTCCTCCTTTCCGGTCTGGGGCCTTCCTTGGTTCACCTTCGGCCCTGCCTGCCCGTCTAAGCTGACTACTGCCTTCACTACTGGTTTCCCGTCTTTGCCATATGGATGGTCCTACCTGCTCTTCTTGCCTTCCCGACCTGGCCGCCGCATGACTTGGCCATCCGGTGTCCGGACACCTGCTGTCCACTGTCTCTCACTGCGTGCTGCCTCCTGAGAGCCTCCTGGATATCCTACCATTGCTCTGCTGGAGAATACTGGCCCAGTGTGCCACGTTCTCACGTCTCCTTGTCTCGGATGCACTGGGGAGTCCCCTGGTGACGCACTTTGGAATCCCATCATTTTGGCCACCTTCATAGCTGTTTCGACCATCCCGCCAAGATGGTAAAGAAAGACCCTCGACAGCCTAAGATCCAATTTGACAAGACCCCCGGGGCCATGGCGACCCTGCCGCGGGCACGACTGTGGAGGCTGCCCCTCCTGAGTCGCCTGGCTCAGAGGCCCTGGCCGCTGCCATGCTCGCCGAAATGAGGGCGGGATTCAAGGCCCTGGACACTCGATTTGATAATCTGGAAAAAAACTTGCTGATGTGAGCTCCAAGATCCAGGGTCATGATCGCAGGCTAGATGTGGTGGAATCTAGGGTGTCAGATATTGAGGATGGGGCCTCCTCCTCTCTTAAACGGCTAGAAAGAATGGAAAAGATCCTTAAAGAGGTGGCTATAAAGAATGAGGATTTGGAGGCCAGGGGGCACCGCAATAACATTCGTATTCTGGGCGTGCCCGAGACGACAGCTATTGGAAAAATGGACATATTTGTGGAGCAGCTCCTCTCTGATTTGTTCGGTAGGGAGTCCTTCACCCAGGGTTTCGTGGTTGAACGTGCACATCGATCCTTAGGCCCTCACCCCAGACCGGGCTTGCCTCCCAGACTGATTGTGGCCAGACTTATGAACTTTAGAGACAGGGACACTGCCCTTCGAGAGGCCTGTGAGAGGGGTAAAATCCAATGGCAAGGTAACAACATCTCCTTCTTCCTGGACTTTACTGCCATGGTCCAGGAGGCCCGGCACAAATATCAGAGTGTTAAGGCCATGCTCAGGAATCTGGGTCTTCGATATGGCATGCTCTATCCTGCGCGCCTAAAGGTGGACGTGGATGGCCGTCCTAGAATCTTCGACACGCCGAGTGCAGCTCAGGAGTTTTTCCGTGACTTTAAGAACAACTCAGGCGGGGCATCGAACAGTTCCCGGCCCACCTCCCCACAGCACCAGTCTTCACAAAACAGCGTTGATCTCTTCTCTCTGACTGGGAATGGATGATAACAGTCTTTTTGCCTTTTTTCTTTTCTCCTTCGCTCTCTTCATTGTTCATTGAGCGCAGCACTATTATCTAGTTTGGGTTCTTCGCATATGCTAACATATCCAGTTGTTTTTCGATATTTCATGGCTGGTTTGCCCGTCCGGCGTAGCGTCGCCATGCCCCATGGAGGACGCCTCCATGGTTTATTTTTTGGGTGTCGATGTAGGGATGTTCCTCTTATTGGTATTTGAGAGGTTGGGTGGCGGGTGGAGGGGGGGTTTTGTTTTCTTTTTTATTGGATGCTTCAATTTGTCAAAGATGAGACTTGCTCTGTGTGTGGTGTGTTTTTTTTGCACTAATTTGTATTTTTCGATACAGCATAAATGATGCAGTTAGGAAATGTGCCCCGTCCTTCCTGGCTTTCGTTATTAACGTGGAATGTACGTGGTTTGAACAATAACAGGAAACGGAGACAGGTGTTAAATTATGTTATGCGTCATCATGTTGATGTTCTTTTTATGCAGGAGACGCATTTAGCAGGTTCAGAGGGTGATTCGATGGCCTCTGATTGGGGTCCACATAGATTTTTTTCTAATTATAGTTCTTATTCCAGGGGTGTAGCCATTCTGATACACAAAAGAATCCAATTTGCACACTGTTTTATACACCGGGACCCTGAGGGCCGGTTTTTGAAGTAACAGGTTTATTGATGGGCCATAGGGTTTCCTTTGTATGTATTTATGGCCCGAACACTGACTCTCCTTCCTTTTATCACTCCCTATCGACCCAGCTTTTAGCGGCAGACACTGGGCTTTTGATCGTTGGCGGGGATTTTAATCTCCTTTTGAATCATCCTAGAGACAGTACCGCCTCTACACCAAACTCCTAGCCCCATTCCATACTGGCCCTGCGTGAGATATGCACACATTACTCCTTAGTGAACGTCGAGGCTCATCTGAACGCACACCATCCTTCCTTCACACATTATTCAGGCTTCCACAACACATGGGCGAGATTGGATTATTGGCTTGTCTCTCCCGAGGTGGCTGGTTGGCTGGAGGCTGTCCAGACTCTTCCACGCACTCTTTCTGATCATTCCCCGGTTCTACTTCAGCTTTCCATTCCCCGCGAGGGAGGGTATGAGAGACAGTGGCGCTTCCCTGGTCGGGCCTTATTAGACCCCGTCTTCTCCGAAGACATTAGGCAGGCCATAGAGGATTATTTTGAACTAAACACCGGTTCCGTCGACACCTATGCAGTGCTGTGGGAAGGTTTTAAGGCATATATTAGGGGGTCTGCATCTCGAAACATGCCGGGGTTTCTTCGTGAACTTCGCTCCACTCTGGACTGGGTTGATGAAAAAATAGTAGCACTGGATCGTGACATGCTTAGCTCCCCTTCTGATTCTCTGGTCGCATGTCGGTTGGAGTTATGCGTCAGATTTCGGGCCGCCGCCGAGAGGGAACTACTTTTGCTTACTAAACAATGCGTGGCTCGGCGGTATGGTGAGGGTGAGAGGCCGGGCCGGTTATTGGCCAACACACTTCGTCCTCCCCGAGGCCCCACATACATTATTGCTATGTCTGGAGTGGACAGCTCCCCCGTCCACTCCACCCCCGCGGTCTGTGACCTGTTCCTCACTTACTATAAAGACCTTTATACCTCTCGTCTCTCCGGGGACTCCGGTGGACAGGAGGATTATTTATCCAAAGTGGCTTTGGTCTACCTCGAATGTTACATGCAGGAGTTCCTCCTGACCCCTATTACCTCAGACAGTATTGTGGAGGCGATAGATGCCCTCCGCGCCTCTTCGGCTCCTGGGTTGGACAGCTTCTCTGCGGACTTTTACAAGGCATACAAGGACTTGTTGGTCCCGAGGTTGGTAGAGGTATATGCTGAGGCTCTTGAGGTGCGAGTCCTCCCCCCAACATTGCGCAAAGCAGTAATTATATTGTTACCCAAACCAGGGAAAGATCCTATGCAATGCGGCTCGTACCAGCCTCTTTCCCTCTTAAAATAAATGTGAAATAAAATCCTGGCCAAAGTCATTGCCATTAGACTTTCTCTGTTGATGGAGTCCATTATTTCACAGGTGCAATCGGGCTTTGTCCCACACAGATCCACCTCGCTTAACCTACACACGCTGTTCACTGTTCTACATCGCATGGATCCCTCCACGCCTGCCGCCGCCATTTTGTTGGACGCCGAAAAGGCCTTTGACTCTCTCGAGTGACCTTTTTTTCTGTCTGTTATGCGCCATATGGGCATGCCGGAATGTTTTGTGGCTACAGTGGCCCTTTTATATAATAAACCCATGGCCCAGCTGCGCCTCAATGGCACCCTCTCTGACACTTTCCCTTTATATCGTGGTACAAGGCAGGGATGCCCCCTATCCCCTCTCCTTTTTATTTTAGCGATGAACCCTCTAGCTCGACAGGTTCAAGAGAAACATCTCCAGCGTGGCCTGCAGTTTCATACGGGACCTCTGTTGCTTTCCATGTATGCTGACGATATGGTTCTGTATGTCCGTCTGCCCCAAGATAATTTATCGCCGCTAATTCGAGAGATCATACGTTTTTGTAATTATTCTGGACTTCATATTAACTGGCACAAGTCTGTTATATTTCCATTGATGCCCAGCACTGTGCCTTGGGCTTTTGAGTTTCCGTTAGAGTGGTGCACCAATTCCGTTAAGTATTTAGGCATCCATATTCACCTTGACACTGCCTCGGTCATTCGTCTCAACTACGGCACTGCGGTTGCTGCACTGGAGACTCAGGTCACCCGATGGCTACGCTTACCTTTGTCCAGCTCCTTCATTTACTGCAAGCCACGTCCAACTGAAAGAGAGCCCTTATCGCCTCTACCGTCCTGATTCATTCAGATATCTACCGTCCCCGCTGACCAGAGTCTACCGAATCCTCGATCAGCCGTGGACCAGTAACAGACTGCTTGGACCCCTTCCATCCATGCGACTTCGCCTTGGGTGGCGATCACTGTTTTTCATCGACAACCCTGTCCTGATGACGATCCCGACTGACGGGGATCGAAACGCCGTCGACCTTACAGCTTAACTTTATGGCGCCTATTATGTTTTGTACTCCCCAAAAATGACCCATTCATGTTTTAAGTGATTACAACTTGATCCTTGGAGACATTACTGTTTTATAATCTCACCAATTGTCACTACGCGCCAACCACGCTGTTCACTCCAGCACTTGCACTGTCACTATCACCAACTGTATATATCACTGTATATATCACTTTTCACCAAGTGCCACCGGGTTGTCACATGATTTGTTCTGTACAGTGCTGTTCAACTGTATTACCATGTGAAACCCCCCCCCCTTTTTTTCTTAAAGTGGTGAATAATACCCTTTTTCTCAAAAAAACTTCAGAGACTCCTTTGTTTATTTATGTAATGCGTACTGCATACACTTTTGAAATTGTCTTTTAAGTGATACCTGTTGGGAATTGTTCTAATCTACAGTATACACCCATCCCAACGTGGTTTATGGGTCCCCTCCTGTTATTCTTACACATACCTTTGTCCATGGCGGGCAGAATTGCAATCATCAAAATGATTGTTTTGCCCCGGTTTTTAAATTTGTTTAACAACATTCTATTCCGTTGACCAAAGTCTTCTTTTCGCAACTTCGCTCTCACTTAATCCGTCTGGTATGGGGCGACAAGACCACTCGAGTCAGCTGGAAGGTCTTGACTTTGCCCCCCGAGACGGGTGGGCTGGGTGTACCAGATCTATATTTGTATTAGTGGCTCAATGTTGCTATGCATACGCCTGGTCCCATCCTGATGCCCGCATCCCCTATTTATGCCCGGAGTCTGATCTGGTCTTACCTAGACAATTACTCACGATCCTTCCTACGGGCTTCCCTAGGGACCCCCGGGACATTCAAACGGTTTCCACCACCTGCTGGGCTTGGATTAGATTGCATAGACTGTTGGGTTTGGATCTATTGTATTCCCCTGCCTTACCCCTGCCCAACTCCTCTCTGTTTCCTATCACGGGCGAAGCTCTGGTAGTGCGCACACTGGCGAAATTTAATATTAGCACCACTGGTGACTTGTTCCCAGATGGGCACGTCTTTTCTCTGTCGGAAGAGGCCAGATTCAGTGATCGGTCCTTCATGGACACTTTCATACTCACCCGGTTGTGGTCGGCATTGCGGGCTACGTATTTCTCCTTCCCATTGGCGCCTGAGGAGCTCCCTCTTCTCTCTTAATTGATTCAAAGCCCGACTAACGCACATTTGATTTCCAAACTATATAAACAATGTGGAACACTCAAACCGATGCATAATTCTAGGCTCCGTGCTGCTTGGGAGGGTGACTTGGGTGGGCCCATCTCGGATGATCAGTGGGCTTTCTGTTGCAGGGCCACATCCGACATCTCTTTAAACAGTCGACACAAACTGCTGCACTTCAAATTCCTTAGACGGATGTATTTTACTCCGACACATGGTTACCGTATTGACTACTCTAGGCCTCACCATTGCAATAAATGCCTTGCCCCATTCGCGGACTTCGCACACTTAACCTGGACCTGTCCTAAAATACACGACTATTGGCTTGATATTCACACCACCTTAGGAGACATATTATCGTTACCTCTCACTCCTTTACCTGAAATCGCACTCTTGGGGTTTGTATTAAAATTCCCCAAGACGATACGCCGCCTGGCGGCCTTGGGCTTCCTTCTGGCCAAACGTGAGATTGCAATGCTATGGGGTAGTAAACGTGCCCCGACACTTCGTGCCTGGATAAACACTATGACGTTATGCAGCGTGAATAGCAAGGAATATAGCACTTTACTCCTTACCTCCTCCCGACCTGTCGATATATGGGGCTGATACAGAGAGTACATATCCCGATGCCAGCTTATAAATGAATCTCCAACACAATCTGGCATTACCCCCTCAGGAATAGGATAAATCCCACTTTGTCGCATATAACGGTTATGACAATGGGGTATGCAGTATATGTATTTGGTTTATTGATTTTTTGTCTCTGTCTTTGTTCCGAGATGTATAGATTTGTTTGTTCCACATGTCCATTTCACGCTGTTGGTGCAGGAGTATCACACCTGTCTGTCTTCAGTGCGGTCTATAGGCTATTTTGTGTTTTTTGGTATGATTGTAATGTTTTCCTTGATTCGATCATTTTTTATTTGACATTGCATGTACACACATTGCAGTTTCATGATTATTATTTGGTTTGATTTGTTTTCTGTTTCTTGTTTATATAAAATGGAAAAATAAAGGTTTAACAAAATAAAAAAGATTTCTCTTAGGGTCTAATCAGCTCCGAACCTTGGTTTAGAATGCAGGAGGTCAGTCTCAGGACTCGATTTCCCAACACCCCACAAGGGGAGCTTGGAAACACTGGAGCTGGATTTCTGGGCAAGAGAAAAGACAGCGACTCTCTCAGTGTGTCTGCTGGAGGTTCGGCTTCTTTTGGCAATTGCTGTAGCGAGATGCGTCGGGCAAGTAGATAATCGAACTGCTCCAAACCACCGTGTGTTTGCTAGGGCAAGAGTGGGCATATTTATACCTTGAAGGTGCAGAGTTTGACATAAAGGTGGACATAATAACGTCATCAAAGAGTCTCAGTTCTTTTAAAACTCCATGAGATCTTGGACAAATCAGTATTGAAGCAAGGGGAAGTCCCTAACTGCTGAAGCCGAGTTTCCAAGAAATCATAGGCGGATTTTCCGAGCTAGTGGAAGTAGCCATGCCCTATTTGGACTGCATGAGCTATGTCTAAATATGGTTATGATTTCTATGCCTATATAAGGACATGGTGATTTACACCTATATAAGGGCATGAATCGGGAAAATTACACTAGGGTCCTAAAATGCTATACAACACCCACTCCTCTTTATTATGCTTAACATTACTAAATTCAAGCACTAAAACATATTCTAAAGCATGTGTTTGCAATCCCACCCAAAAAATACATAAAAATGCATTCGAAATGGTTGCATACGAAAAAATTAGCATTTGTACTGTACGCATTTAAAAGCAATGATTTCATTTGAAGCATATAGTATGATAGTGGCAATGCTGGCTGAATGAATCATGAAAATTTACATTTATGAAAAGGCTTTAAATACAGAAAAAGGTCCAGACCATCCCATAGCAGAATATATAAACTATTTTGGTTTGTTGATAAGATCAATACTGTTTCTTGGAAGTATTCAAAGAATTCTTGTTCTCTAAGAATAGTTCTACTTTAAGCAGATTACTTTGTGCCAAAGTTCAGTTTTGGAAAAAAGTCAAATCAAATCGTAGAAAAATAGAGTTCCAAAGTTAGAAGTTTTTGTTTTTGAAAAACGAAGGTCGAATTCAAAGTTGATAGAACGCTGTGTGCTAATTTCAAAAGTTATTCTCGATGTCAGGAGAAAACATTAAATCTTCTAAGCTGCCAAGGAAATCGTCTACCACAGTAGGTGAAAGTTAAACCACTTCATTAAGTAGATCAATCGTACACAGATGAGAAGCATCGCCGTCAGCATCAGTCGCATTAGCAATGTTCGCAGTAGATGGTACCTGTGTGCCTGTTGGTCCACGTCTCTCACCTTCAGCTGGAATTGCTGGTGAGACCTCAATGAATGCCGTCGTCAGGATTGGTAGCCGTTGGGGACAACACAATGCATGAGCCGTTACCGAACCAAGCAAATCGTCAACATCCGTTGGCAGTGCTGATGGAAGCGTCAGACAAATATCTAACACACATTCCTCTCCACAAAGCAGGCATCGTAGAACGGGAAAGATGCAATCTTGACAGATTGGTCTGAACAATAGGAACCATGTGGTATTTAGATATCTCAAACGAGCCAAGCCAAGAATCTGTGTTATGCGCTCACGATACTGCATTGCCAGAAGAGTATTCTCCATGGTAATCCGGGTATCGCTGGTGATGGACTTGCCATAACGGAGCAGAAGGAACAAAAATAGTATCCCTGCTACGAGTCCCAAGATGAGAGGCAGGCAACCAAACACAGAATGCACGAAGTTAGGAAAACTGCCTAGGACTGCTTCAAAAGGAGCTAACAGCCCCGAATAAATTGTCTTAAATACATGTACAATACCACTGGTATCATACATGTTTGGGATACGACCTAAGATTTCTGCAAAATGTATGTGGCAGTTTGTTGATAATAGGGCATTTATCTCTGCAGAGGACCTTGCAACTTGCAGATCATACGTCTCTCTGGACGAGGTCAGTGGCACAGTTTTTAGTAAAAGAATGGATTTCATTCTGCTTAAAGTATCAATTCGTATAAAAGAGATGTTCAGTGAAAGCCATAGCGGCGACTCCCCGTCTGTCTTAGTTTTTGGAAACAATACTTGCATACAGCAAGTGACCCTGGCTGACACACTAACTAGATAGGCTATTTCTGGCATCATTCCCCAACAGCTGGATCATTCAACATTATGTAGCTCCCATTGGAAAGCTGCCAAAAAATCGGATCTATCACTGCTGCTGGGGAACCCTGCAGGTCGCACGATAAGTTGGTTGAAGAACCATCACAGGCTCCATGTAAATTAATACCCTGACATAGAAGTGTACTACTCAATGTGTTTTTGCAATTTTTACAAGTAAGAAATACCTCCTTTTCCCGACTCCAACATTTGTGTGTTTATGGTAAATCCCAGGTGGACTTTATGTATTCTTTACCCAACCTTTCATACAGGCCTGCTGGTGTAGGAGAGTAGGGTCTGCTTCCTATGGTCACCCACATTTTTTGCTGTGATTCTCTGGTTTTTCGACTTTAGTGTGGCGGTGGGCCTGCCAATCAGACCCACAGCCCAGCTGTTGTCTCTCTAAATTGATACCATGCACTTTAGGTGCATACCAGATTGGTTACTGGGTCACCCTTGTGAGCCCCTGTATAGTGTACCGTAGGTACCCAGGACATAGGTGCACCCTAGGACTACCAGGTGCTGCAGCATGTATTGTGCCACCCCTGGTTTGCCTTCCAAACTGACACCACAGGTCTGTTCACACAGCCTGGGTAAGGTGGTGTAATCACCCCTTACTTAGATATAGTATACCTATTCTACCTTTATATATAGACACTTATACACCTATAAGCCACTCCTATGGTAGGCCTCGACAATCCTGGAGGCAGAGTGCTTGGTTTTATGTGAGAGTGTGCTCTGGCATGAGCTGAGCCCCTCTGCAGCTTTCGAACCATCTCCTTATAGCTGTTCTATGATATAGCCATAGCATATACTCTTAAGTGCATTATAATCCTCGCGATTAATGCTAACTTTGGTTTGGCTTTATCAAAACATGTTGTGTAAGGTGCGAAACACTTTGGAATATAACCCCCTCGCCAATTCTGGCAGCGGGGGTAGCTTTCCACCCTTCTAGAGGAAAAAGACATTTACTTTACTGCTTTACCCGGTTAAAGTTAAACAGAGCCTCAGCATCACAAAATGGATGCTGCTGCCACAGACAGAAGTCTGACCTCCTATTGCTGGGGGAATCTCTGGCAGGGGAGGCCTGGACAATAGGTTTCCTGTCCAGGGAGGTGCTGGAACCTCCCCAAACAGGGGTTTTGTGTATTGGGGCAGGGAGGGCTGCATTCAGTGAATGCATCTAGACACTGCCTGGGGCATACAAGGTGCTCCGTGCATAGCCCGGTTCAAACCAGTTGCTGGGGCACTTCAGCCCAAGCTCTGGTGCGTAACTGTACAAAGGGAAAGGGGTGTAACCACCCCCTTCTCAGGTCCACCCATAGGAGGGTCCTGGTCAGGTAATCCAGCCCCCTTTCTTAGTATAAGTATAGGAGCTGTGTCCCCTTTACTTTTATCCTGGACGAATCTTTGTAAGACATATCTTGGACCTTCGAGATTCCATTCTGACTGGAAGATGGAAGACATCGCCCTTGTGGTAAAGGAGTGACCACCCTGTGCAAACAGGCACCAACAGCAACTTCGCCGGTCTCCAGTTTTAAGGCTCCCGTTGGAACCCGAAGACTCTGCAACACAAGAACTGGACTTTCAGACTTCTCTGACACCGACCCACATCCACAGCAAAGCTAAGACACGTGGCAGACACGAGAGACCTGTGACCTGACATCTTGGACATCCTGCATTTTGCTACCTGCACTCCTTTCCTGAAGCCTCAGTAAGTTTTGCATTGGGGTACAAGAAGCCCCAGCCCCAAGCACCATCTGCAACATAGCTCAGCTCCCCACACTCTGCGAGTGTCCCGTGGGCCCCGCCTTTGCATTTGAGTTTGACACATCTTCCCAGTTCCTTTCCCGTTGGCTTGTGAGCCCCCTCAATACCTTCCTTTGAATTGTACTTGCTATCCTGGTTGCTCCAGGCTTGCTCTAGCTTACCTGAAAAGGAAAAGCACCATAGACCTTGCTGGTCTGCAACAGAGCCAATCTTGACATCCTGCGTGAGTTACGGTTGCTAAGGCTTGTTGGGTCCAATCCGGATACCGACACCGCAATCATCTAGATCCATTGTGGGACAGCTTGAATCCAGCTCCTGGTCATCGTCGATGCCTCCTGGACATCGTGGCTGAAGAGACAAACTCACCTTCTTCACCTGCAAAGCACCCGACATCGCCTGGTTCCTTCCTGGTCACTGGCTAGTGACCCAGACTCTGTCCCCTCAGCTTTCAGGTTCTTCACATCTCTGATCCACCCTTGGATCCACCCGGACACTTTTCCTCTGGTCGCCTGCAGCATTTCTTTGCAGCTCTCCATAGAAAACGATGACGAAACCCGTCACGAAAAGACACCTATGCACCCAGCTTCCCTGGGTGAGGTAACACGAGTACTCTGGTGCTCCTGTGGGTCTTGACTCTCGAAGTGTCCTAGTTTAAAATGGTTCCATCCTAGTCCATCCGTAAGTGTCCTTAAATTGTAACTTTGTAACTTTTACGATCTCCATAGAAAGTCAACTTGACTTCCGTGGGCCACTTACTTCCTAACCTTTGGCTGTTTAGTGTAGCCCCAGCGATTCTACAGGCCATAGGCCTACTTTCTAACTCTCGTGTGGTACTTATACCACTTTCTTAGTATATGGTTTGTGAGGCCCCAGGGCATAACGCATACTGTGCAACTTATCGTATATTAACTGTGTGACTTGTATTGTATTTTTACCTCTGACCTCATAAAGAGTGCAGAGGGGTTGTGTTTAGATTAAATACATATATATTTGATATATACATTGTGTGGTGTCCTTTCATTTGGTATTCAAGGGGTTATATTTGGTAAAACAACTTACTTAACTCGCCTACTGAAGTCTTGAAGTCTTAGCCCGAAGACTGCCGGTTCATGCTACCACTCGGATAGCTTTCTATAAAGTTGACTTTACAACCACCGTCAATAAGGGTCGATTAGACTGGTGCAAGGTGCCCACTAGAACTAGTTGACATCATATGCCAGGCTAACTACTCACAGCTGGGATGAGTTTTAAGCAATTCTGAAACCGGAAAATCATCACTGGTATCGTGATGGTGCCATGTATTATCCATTCAACGGCAGGTTTCTCAGAAACTGTTAATGATAATCTCTCCAGTTTCTCTATGCTCAGCACCCTCTATCACTGTATATATCACTTTTCACCAAGTGCCACCGGGTTGTCACATGATTTGTTCTGTACAGTGCTGTTCAACTGTATTACCATGTGAAACCCCCCCCCCTTTTTTTCTTAAAGTGGTGAATAATACCCTTTTTCTCAAAAAAACTTCAGAGACTCCTTTGTTTATTTATGTAATGCGTACTGCATACACTTTTGAAATTGTCTTTTAAGTGATACCTGTTGGGAATTGTTCTAATCTACAGTATACACCCATCCCAACGTGGTTTATGGGTCCCCTCCTGTTATTCTTACACATACCTTTGTCCATGGCGGGCAGAATTGCAATCATCAAAATGATTGTTTTGCCCCGGTTTTTAAATTTGTTTAACAACATTCTATTCCGTTGACCAAAGTCTTCTTTTCGCAACTTCGCTCTCACTTAATCCGTCTGGTATGGGGCGACAAGACCACTCGAGTCAGCTGGAAGGTCTTGACTTTGCCCCCCGAGACGGGTGGGCTGGGTGTACCAGATCTATATTTGTATTAGTGGCTCAATGTTGCTATGCATACGCCTGGTCCCATCCTGATGCCCGCATCCCCTATTTATGCCCGGAGTCTGATCTGGTCTTACCTAGACAATTACTCACGATCCTTCCTACGGGCTTCCCTAGGGACCCCCGGGACATTCAAACGGTTTCCACCACCTGCTGGGCTTGGATTAGATTGCATAGACTGTTGGGTTTGGATCTATTGTATTCCCCTGCCTTACCCCTGCCCAACTCCTCTCTGTTTCCTATCACGGGCGAAGCTCTGGTAGTGCGCACACTGGCGAAATTTAATATTAGCACCACTGGTGACTTGTTCCCAGATGGGCACGTCTTTTCTCTGTCGGAAGAGGCCAGATTCAGTGATCGGTCCTTCATGGACACTTTCATACTCACCCGGTTGTGGTCGGCATTGCGGGCTACGTATTTCTCCTTCCCATTGGCGCCTGAGGAGCTCCCTCTTCTCTCTTAATTGATTCAAAGCCCGACTAACGCACATTTGATTTCCAAACTATATAAACAATGTGGAACACTCAAACCGATGCATAATTCTAGGCTCCGTGCTGCTTGGGAGGGTGACTTGGGTGGGCCCATCTCGGATGATCAGTGGGCTTTCTGTTGCAGGGCCACATCCGACATCTCTTTAAACAGTCGACACAAACTGCTGCACTTCAAATTCCTTAGACGGATGTATTTTACTCCGACACATGGTTACCGTATTGACTACTCTAGGCCTCACCATTGCAATAAATGCCTTGCCCCATTCGCGGACTTCGCACACTTAACCTGGACCTGTCCTAAAATACACGACTATTGGCTTGATATTCACACCACCTTAGGAGACATATTATCGTTACCTCTCACTCCTTTACCTGAAATCGCACTCTTGGGGTTTGTATTAAAATTCCCCAAGACGATACGCCGCCTGGCGGCCTTGGGCTTCCTTCTGGCCAAACGTGAGATTGCAATGCTATGGGGTAGTAAACGTGCCCCGACACTTCGTGCCTGGATAAACACTATGACGTTATGCAGCGTGAATAGCAAGGAATATAGCACTTTACTCCTTACCTCCTCCCGACCTGTCGATATATGGGGCTGATACAGAGAGTACATATCCCGATGCCAGCTTATAAATGAATCTCCAACACAATCTGGCATTACCCCCTCAGGAATAGGATAAATCCCACTTTGTCGCATATAACGGTTATGACAATGGGGTATGCAGTATATGTATTTGGTTTATTGATTTTTTGTCTCTGTCTTTGTTCCGAGATGTATAGATTTGTTTGTTCCACATGTCCATTTCACGCTGTTGGTGCAGGAGTATCACACCTGTCTGTCTTCAGTGCGGTCTATAGGCTATTTTGTGTTTTTTGGTATGATTGTAATGTTTTCCTTGATTCGATCATTTTTTATTTGACATTGCATGTACACACATTGCAGTTTCATGATTATTATTTGGTTTGATTTGTTTTCTGTTTCTTGTTTATATAAAATGGAAAAATAAAGGTTTAACAAAATAAAAAAGATTTCTCTTAGGGTCTAATCAGCTCCGAACCTTGGTTTAGAATGCAGGAGGTCAGTCTCAGGACTCGATTTCCCAACACCCCACAAGGGGAGCTTGGAAACACTGGAGCTGGATTTCTGGGCAAGAGAAAAGACAGCGACTCTCTCAGTGTGTCTGCTGGAGGTTCGGCTTCTTTTGGCAATTGCTGTAGCGAGATGCGTCGGGCAAGTAGATAATCGAACTGCTCCAAACCACCGTGTGTTTGCTAGGGCAAGAGTGGGCATATTTATACCTTGAAGGTGCAGAGTTTGACATAAAGGTGGACATAATAACGTCATCAAAGAGTCTCAGTTCTTTTAAAACTCCATGAGATCTTGGACAAATCAGTATTGAAGCAAGGGGAAGTCCCTAACTGCTGAAGCCGAGTTTCCAAGAAATCATAGGCGGATTTTCCGAGCTAGTGGAAGTAGCCATGCCCTATTTGGACTGCATGAGCTATGTCTAAATATGGTTATGATTTCTATGCCTATATAAGGACATGGTGATTTACACCTATATAAGGGCATGAATCGGGAAAATTACACTAGGGTCTTAAAATGCTATACAACACCCACTCCTCTTTATTATGCTTAACATTACTAAATTCAAGCACTAAAACATATTCTAAAGCATGTGTTTGCAATCCCACCCAAAAAATACATAAAAATGCATTCGAAATGGTTGCATACGAAAAAATTAGCATTTGTACTGTACGCATTTAAAAGCAATGATTTCATTTGAAGCATATAGTATGATAGTGGCAATGCTGGCTGAATGAATCATGAAAATTTACATTTATGAAAAGGCTTTAAATACAGAAAAAGGTCCAGACCATCCCATAGCAGAATATATAAACTATTTTGGTTTGTTGATAAGATCAATACTGTTTCTTGGAAGTATTCAAAGAATTCTTGTTCTCTAAGAATAGTTCTACTTTAAGCAGATTACTTTGTGCCAAAGTTCAGTTTTGGAAAAAAGTCAAATCAAATCGTAGAAAAATAGAGTTCCAAAGTTAGAAGTTTTTGTTTTTGAAAAACGAAGGTCGAATTCAAAGTTGATAGAACGCTGTGTGTTGTATAGTCTACTCCCCTCTGTGCCAAAGAGATTTGTTTATCTGTAAGGTTAAATCCAGTAAACAATGACGTGGTGTTGATTTGACGCTAAGGCACATAACCTGAACAAAGGTTTTGTAACGTCTAGCCTAGCAGCATTATAGAACGCAGTTGAGACTGTCCATGTTGTAACATGAGCAAGTCCTGTTCCATTATGTCTACAGCAGAGGATACCTTGCTGTCCAAAGAATAAATTCTGAATGACAGAGTTGTTAACCCATTGTCAACTACAGAGAGAGCTTTCTCTAAATTAATACAATCAATTTATCGTATTCGTTCTGCAGTTTCTAATTGCATGACTTTCCATGCTTCATTATAAGCAGTGTAAACACTGGCGTATATGAAACGTTTATGACGTTGTTTGCGAGGTCCGAGTAAGAATTCTCTCAAATCAATGGCATCTTTTTTTTAAAAAACTTTTTTTTCAGGTTTGTAATGTAACAATTAACCCCCCCCCCCCGAATGGCATCAGAACAATACATGTATACAAATCGACTTTCTCATTATGGCACTTTTGTTTGGATATAGGCTTCACCTGGATATATGTAGACCCATGAGGCATATCAGAATAACATACAAATAAGTAGGTAACATCGTGAGTAAGTAACCAGACCCTGCACTATACATTGTACAACCTTCACCTTAGGAGAATCCCCCAGTCTTCCCCTCAGTCCCCAATCCCTGCGGCGAAACTAACTCACCACTCGTCCCTTCAGAATCACTTTGGGAAGCTTGCCCTCTCATTGTGTTTCTTCGGCTAGGGACCATTCTCTCACGTCTCTGAGCCATGTGGGTATCTCTGGGGCCCTCTGTCCCATCCAAGTAATAGCTACCCTGCGCCTAGCCAGCACTAACATCAATTGCAGTAATCTATAGGACAGGTTCTGTTTCCTCGGCTTAGGGACCAGCACCATCAAACAGTGTAAGGGTGTTAGTGTGATGTGCCCATAGTGGCAGTTATGTGATCTACAACGCTCTCCCAAAAGCACTTAATTAACGGAAAGTCCCAGGCTAAATGCAGGAAACCCGCTCCCTCCGCGCTGCATCTGGGGCAACTATCCCCCCTGTCTGCAGAGTAACGCTTCAATGAAATCAGAGTAAGGTAGGTGCGGTGTAGGAAGTTAAAGTGTATTAATTTAAAGCGCGCGTTACATTAGACCTTCCGCGTTAGAGCTCCTATGCGCTTAGGCTGCCCTTGGTCCAGCGGCGTACCCAAATCCGCTTCCCAAGCCACCCAGGCCGGTGGCACCGGCGGGGCAGAGTCCCGTCGCATAGCTGCATATAGTAGGGAGATTAGTCTGCGTCCTCTGCCGCAGGACAGAATAATACTTAAGGTCTAAGTCATTGGGGGCGCCTCCGGATACTGAGTCCATATTGACCGCACTACATTGCGCAGGCCCTGATATAGTATATACTGTCCTCTCCCGAGGCTGAAGGTCTCTTCCGCCTGTTCATAGGTTAGGAAGGTTTCGGTGGGGTATAGGTTGGCCAGGAATTCACAGCCCCCCTCACGCCAGGCATGGAAGGACATATGTTTTTCCATTGTTACCATGGGTGCCAGGATCCAGATTGGCAGGTCCCTATGAAAGGGCGCCGTTCGCAAGACTCTCTCTATGAATCATTGCCAAACGCTCGCCCTGTGCCTTACAATGTAGGGCAATGTTTCATTTGCCCCCTGCCCCACATCAAGCCACCCATAACTCCTGTACCGTTGCTCTACCTGTCAATAGCTGTGTCTCCCAAACGTCCGCATCCGCAAACCATCTGGATGCTGGTGGCAGCTGCGCAGCATAATAATATAAGTCAAAGCGGGGGGGACAGTATGAAGAGCTACTCTACTGTGCCGGCCCACCCAAAGTACGGACGTAAGTAGCATGTTCAGGGTACGAAAGACCCTAGGGGGGAGAGGACACAGCGTATTTTGGAGGACATAAAGTGTCCTAGGCAGCATAACCATCTTGGCGATGGCCAGCCGACCCATGAGGGATAGCGGCAGGGTATTCCAGAAGGACACTGATTGCTGCAGGGACCTAATCACCCGATCAATATTGCAGGCCAGTAATTGTGCTTTCGTTGAGGCCACTTGAATACCCAAATAACGACAGCCCTCCCTCTCCCGGCGTAGCCCAAGCTCCGGCAAGTCTCCCTGGGGCACTGACTCAAGACCCGACATCGGAAAGATCAGGGACTTGTTCCGGTTGAGCCTTAGTCCCGACGCCTCGCCGAACCGATCCAGATGGTCTAAGAATATCGGAAGCGCCTCCCTCGGGGCTTTCAAATAAAACAAGGCATCGTCTGCATATAGTGAGATGACATTACAAGTGTCTCCTACCAGTAAGCCCCATTGCGACATCTCAGAGCGGACCCGAACGGCAAAGGGCTCTATAGCCAGGGCAAAGAGTAGTGGCGAGAGGGGACACCCCTGTCGTGTACCCCGTCCCAGCTGCCACTCCTCCGATCGCGCGGCTCCAAGTTGTACCCTAGCCCGAGGGAACTTATGTAGGATACGGATCCAACGGCAAAAGTTGGGGCCCAACCCCATCGCTCGGAGGACCTCCTACAAATAGCCCCAGTCAACCGTATCAAACGCCTTGGCGAGTTCAACGGATACCAGTACAGTCTGTTCTTCATTCCCCTGAACCTCGTGTTTAATGTGATTCAAGCGCCGTAGGTTCATGGCGGTGTTACGCCCAGGAATAAACCCGCATTGGTCCGGATGAACCAGATGCGCCATGTGCTGCGCCAGACGGGTGGACAATAGCTTGGTCAACATTTTTTACATCTGTATTAATCATAGTAATCGGGCGATACGAAGAACGGTCGTGCTTGTCCCCCCCTGGTTAAAGGATCATGTAAATTTCCCCCCTTGTCATGCTCTGTGGGAGAGACCCGCTCTCAAATGCCTCGAGAAACACCTGTAAGAGGAGACGAGACAGTGTTCCGCCGAACTCTTGATAAAATTCCAGTAGGAACCCATCACTCCCAGGCGACTTTGCGCGCGGTAAACGAGCCAGAGCTGCATGCACCTCACCCAACATTAGGGCCACATCTAGGTCCTCCCGGTCCACCTCAGAAAGGGACGGCAGGGTCAGTCCCCGTAAATAAGGGAGATAAGAGGCTTCGGATATATCTGGGTCTGTGGTATATACTTGTTGTAGGTGGGATTTGAGCACCCCAAGTATGTCACGTTCCGAATGAACCATGTCCCCGTTTGAGTCTCGCAAAGCTACGATACGTTCTGGGGTCTGCTCCTTCCGAAGGATCCAGGCCAAAAGCCGCCCGACTTGTCGCCCTCCCTATGAAGGCGCTGCCTACATTGGCCTAGGTATACTTGTCGAGCCGGTCAAGAATATCATGCATCCGAACTCGGGCCGTCTGCACCTCCTCCCTCTGCAGGGCGGCAGGGGTCGCCGTGGCCTGGACATATAAAAGGTTATTCTCTGCCGTCCGGAGCTCCTGGTGGAGCTGCTTCCGGACTCCATAGGTGAGTCCCTTGCAGGCTCCCCTCACCACCACCTTTAGGACCTCCCATTTGGTGGCCAGAGAGAGGCCCCCCTCCTCCCAATTAAGGTCCACGTAGTCTCCGAGAGCTGTCTCTACATGAGCCTTCCCTACCTGGTCTTGGAGGATGTCCATCGGGAGTCTCCAAGTCCGAGGGCGGGAAACCGGGGTTCCCCATCGTACCATGCATGCTACCGGGGATTGATCAGATAGCAAGCGAGCCTGGTGGGTAACCTCAATGGACATATATAAGCTCAGCATTCGCTACTAAGACCCTATCAAGGTGACTATACGTGTTATGGGTGGGGGAAAAACAGGTATATACTTTCTACGTCGGGTTTTTCTGACACCAAATATCCACCGCTCCTATATTGCCATAACCTCCCTAAGCTGCGCAGTCATACGGGGCTTTGTACCCTCTCGGGGTGGGGACCTATCTAGGACCGGGTCAAGAACACAATTAAAATCCCCAACCCAAGGACAGGGGCCCCTAGATCATGAATCAGGATGTCCTGGAGGGCCCGGAAGAAGACCGGGTCATCCATGTTGGGTGTATAGGTGTTCAGTATGACAATGTTCCTACCATCTAATTTTGCCTTAAGAAGCAGGTATCTGCCATGTATATCTGCCTCTACATATTGGATAGCGAACGGGACGCCAGGCCCCACCCAAACCAATACCCCTCTAGCATACGTAGAAAAGGAGGAGTGGAATACCTGACCTGACCACTTTTTTTCCAATTTCTATGCTCTCATGTGTAAGATGGGTCTCTTGGAGGCATGCAATTGAGACCCCATGTCTACGAAGAAAAAAAAGTGCATGTGCCCAGTCCCCTCACGTTCCAGCTCATAAACTTATAGCTCATGTCTGATGATGTAGCCTGCACCCTCACTGTACTCTACCCCTGGTGTCCCTCCAATCCTGTGCCCGAAAGGTCCCTTGAGTGAGCTGTCCATCATACTGGGTAAATGTCGGGAAGACGGTGCACACCGCTAGTGTGTGGGCGGGGCCAAACGTGCTGGGTTTCTAAGCGAGTTCACATGCCTCTTGTGTGTATAAAAGGTCATAGACCGATCAGAGCAGCAGACGAGGAGAAAGAAGATCCTGGTCACAGGAAATGCACGGGGATTGCACTCGTGAAAGTGAAGGATGCAGAGGCCTCCATCAAGCATCACAGCAGATACTGCATCGACGGGAGATACTGGGAGAAAGCACACCTGCCCAGCGCCGGGGTCCCTTGAGTGAGCTGTCCATCATAGTGGGTCAGGGCGGGAAAACGGTGCACACCGCTAGTGTGTGCGGCGGGGCCAAAGGGCGGGGCTTCTATGCGACTTCGTATGTCTCTTGTGTGTATAAAAGGTCAGAGACCGATCAGAGCAGCAGACAAGGAGAAAGGAGCTCCTGGTCACAGGGATTGCACTCGTGAAAGTGAAGAATGCAGAGGCCTCCATCAAGCATCACAGCAGATACTGCATCGATGGCAGATATTGGGAGAAAGCACACCTGCCCCGCCCTTGGGTCCCTTGAGTGAGCTGTCCATCATAGTAGGCCAGGGCAGGAAAACGGTGCACACCGCTAGTGTGTGCGGCGGGGCCAAAGGGCGGGGCTTCTATGCTAGTTCACATGCCTCTTGTGTGTATAAAGGGTCAGAGACCGATCAGAGCAGCAGACGAGGAGAAAGAAGCTCCTGGTCACTGTAACTGCACAGGGATTGTGCTTGTGAAAGTGAAGGATGCAAAGGCCTCCATCCAGCATCACAGCTAATTTTCGACGGTAGATATGGGGAGAAAGCACACCTGCTCAGCCTTGACAAGCTCACGATTGTTTTTGGGCTGATGAATGCGTTACTGAATTTGAGCTTCAACTCGGGCACCTGCTTTATTTATATCTGTAAGTGCTTCCTGTTGAGGTTTAATTTTTGTGACAGGAGCATCGTGCCAGAATAAACCCTGCCCTTCATATTTATCCAAGAAGACGCCACCGGTTTGTGCGATACCTCTACTTAACTGCCAAACTTGCGGGGCTTCTAAAAAAAATCCGCCTGCGAGAGGATTTGCGAATTGCCAAAAATCCGCAAAATCCGCGAGCAGATTGTATTTTGCGCCCATACTTAGGTATTTGGGTCTCAAGAGGCACAAGTTCCATGGCTTTGTTGCATAGTCCTTCTTTTCTCACTGCAGATTCTTCAAAGGTGATGAGTCTTTCTGTTTGAACCTCTTGGATTGTAGCAAGATTTGGTTGTCTGCTACACCTTTGGAGTCCACTGGGCCTACTACTTATTATCGGCCACATTGTGTGGTTTTACCAGGTCAATTGATACAAACCGGTTCTCCTTTACTCCAGCAAGGGGCGGCAGTAACACTGTTCTCGATCCGTGGATTACTAGCACAGGTACTGTTTTCTGTAAGAAGGCCCAAATTCCATCTTATCCCCTATTTTCTCTCTGACCAGATCCCCAATCTTTGGAATCAGGACAGGTGTTGTTTGAACAGGTGGTTTTTCTTCAGTGGTCGTTGACTTCTGTATGGTGTTGCTTAGACGTCTTGTTTCATGTAAGTCCTGCAAAACAGCCAAACGATCTTTGATATCAAAGGGTTTTTGTTCTACCACTGAAGTATGATGATCAAGGTCCTCGACCATCATTCTAGTACAAAAAGGAATTCATACGGAGTGATTCCACCCAGAGAATTTCTTGTCAGGTTGGTAAGACTACGTTGGACACTTATTAGATGTTTGACCCACCAGTCACCCGAACCTAATACCTTAGCCGTTATGTCACGGTGTTTTCTTTCCACAACCGAATTTCCCTCAGGAAGGAATGGACTAGAGTACCGCAATGCAACGCCCAAGCTGGCCATGGCCTCCTTGTAAGCTAAACGCAGGACCCTGGTCAGAATGTAGCGTGCCGATTGCGTATGTGCCGATAAAGACTCGCAAATCTTTTATAACAGTTCGGGCGTCAGCCGAGCGCTGAGGCCACATCCAAATGATTCTTCTCCTAATAGTTGTGGGACTGCTTTTGTCCATATGAAGGTCTGAGCGTGGTTAGTCTAATGCTATCTAAGAATGGTGTCTGTACTGGGCTGGCTACACTGTAGTCAGGAATCTAGCGGCGCTCTAAGCTGTGATCTCTGTAACAGACATTGCAATTAATTCCAAATTCGTAAATGTTGGCATTCATCCCTGGCCACCAGTACATCTCTTTTAAATCTAGTAGAGTTTTTGAGATCCCTTGATGTATCAGACCCTCTCCGATATGTGCTTCTTGAATCAAAGCACCTCTCCGATTCCTGTTTGGAATTACCCTATCCCCCACTCCAGGGATTCGGCAAAGGGAACGGAGTTGGCATCAATTATGTATGAATATTCAAGTGGATAGTTTAAAGGTAACGCTGCACCGCAGCCTTTGCTTATGGCATTGACAGCTAGCATTGTTTCACCATCTAATTGTGTTTTTGAACGAGTGATTGCAGCTACAGAAGCCGTTTGCACAGCTGCCTTTGCGGCTTCATCAGATTGACTCAGTGTATGTTCACGTGAGTCTTTTGTAGTTCTTTCTGTAACTGAACTACTTGTTCCCAAAGCAATTTATGCTTGATTGTGCCACCTTTTGCATCTTTGAAACCGTTTTGAATCAGGTCTGCAAGTATTCATTGTAAGACTGGACGCAGTAATATGAATCGCACACTATGAGTGTGTGGAATTCGCGATCAGTATTTTCAAGCGCCATCTTGAAAGCCTGTAGTTCAGCTCGCTGAGCTGTACAGTCTCCGAGAGATTGAGTTTTTGTGACCATAGGTCTGATTTTTACCATCGCGCCAGCAACCTTTAACAATCGCGTACGCAGCACTATAAGCTTGTTTTCCCCCAATTGCGGGCTGTGCTGATCCGTCTGTATAAATTGTACATACGTAATGTTCTAGAGGCAGAATTTCAGTCAGCAGAGGACATTCTTGTTCGTATTGTAGAAATTCTTGAGTCTTCAAGTAGGGGTCAAAAACGTATTCAACGTCTGTTGCAGCAAGAAAATTAACCCATTGTATCCATCTTGGATGTAAAGCTTTTGCATTCGGAATGCTTGCCTTTGTCACTGCCTCTAAGGCAGGTACAGGAGTAACCACCTTTATGCGTTTTCCCTGTGCAAGGGCTCTTTCTTTTGCTGCTGCAGTTTGAACCGCTGTCAGAATTATTTCTGTTGAAGTGAATTTCATTTCAGCTTGTGTTGCAAGTGTGATTTATAAGCTATTGGTACCTTTTTACCTTCATTAAAGTTTAGGTATGTGAATCCGCATCTCCCTGGGATTATTCGGATTACAAGGTTGCGTACGTTTACGAGTGTCTGTAAATGGGTTGTTGCTAACATGTCAGTTTGCACTGAACGCAAAATTTCTGTGTGTTTTTGAGTCCAATTAGTTTGTTTGAAATCAGGTTTGATTAATTCGTAGAGAGGTTTAACCCTTTCTGCGTAGTTCAGAATGTAAGTTCTTCCAAAATTCAGGAATCCTAGAACTGACTGTCAGTTTTTCAGCATTTTTGGAGGTTGGAGCAGCGCACATTTCTCTAAAAAGTTTGCTGCCAGGCTTTCGCCTTCACTTGAAAGTCCGTATCCCAAGAATAGGACGTTGAGGTGGGCAATTCTTGATTTCTTAAAATTGAATTTGTACCCTTCAGAGGCGGAGCCGAGTATTATGGTGTTCACCCAGTGCAAGTGCCTGTCCAAATCATCGTCTGTAAGATATATGTCATCGACATACGATAATGCTTCATCATCATACGTTTGTAGTAACTCTGTTACTCTGGCTGAAAATAACCCTGGACTATTCTTGAATCCCTGGGGGAGACGACAGAAGTGGTGCTGTGTCCCTATAATTGAGAAAGCGGTCAAGTACCTGATTTCAGGTGCGATATTTTGACAGAAGAAACCGTTTGAAATATCTAATGTGGTTTTATATTTTTTGCGTACAATGTTATTCATCAGTGCTGCACTGTGTGCATTTTGTACAGAAAACGTTTTGCAACAAGAATTTAAATGTCTGTTGTCCAAAACCAGACGATATGTATTGTCTGGTTTGGAGACAGGAAACAAAGGATTGTTCATGGCCGAGGTGCATGTTTCAATCACCCCTTTGTATTCAAGTTGACCTAGGATCTCCCTGACCTGTTTTTTAGCTTCTTGCTTAACTGGATACTGCCTCTGACCCGTAGGCAGATTTTTTAACTGGATCTTTTGGTGAGGACAGTCCTCATCCCATTCCACATGATTTTTATATAATGCTGGAGCCTGGGCCACAGCCCATTTCTTGGCATACGTGTATTAGTTAGTTATAGTTAGGATTGCTTTTTAATAGATTAGGCATTTTTTGGTTTGCTGATTATTTTGGCACCATTTGATAAATCTTCAAACTTTCCAAAACAAAAATATTCACTTCAGCTCTTTCCTGGAAAGCTTCTGGGTGATCTGTCAAGTGGGGGCCCAAGAAAAAAGGGGGGCCCAAGAACAAATTTCCCCTTGCATGTTCCATAGACTTCTTAAAGCAGTGGTACTGCAAAATCTGCTGAACAGGATTGCACCAAATTTGGGAAGTAGCTAGATCTTGGTCCCCAGACTGTGATTTTTATGATTTGATGTAGACCTGGGTGGAGTTTGCGGAGTTCTACTTCACAGAGCGCCACAAATTGCTGGAAAAACTCTGCCACACTCTTCGAAGTGCAGACTAGCGGCAAAGTCAGGCAAGTGGCGCTGCTCGGATTGATTTTAAGTGTCAGGAGTCTGTCCCATGCTGTAAAATCAGGACGAACAGCACTTTGTTGCACTGGAGGGAGAGGGAGCTGATGCTTTCTACCACTCGAGTAAACATTTTACTTGAGCGGAAACGTACTCAATGCAAATGGCAGATTTCACAATGTGAGAGATCGCGACTTGCAGCAACCTCCCGTGTTGAAAAATCTCACAGGGAGGAGGTCTAGAGCAAAAAAATTTCTCGCAAGCAATTGCCAACTTACCATTGGCGAGCCACATAGTTTGAAAAATCCCGCAAACAATGCAGCAGAGTGGAATTCTGGTGAAAATCCGTTCAGTAGTTTTTGAAAAATAAAGGTACAGAAATATATGTATATCTTGACTGTTGGGTCCGAGGGGCACCAATTTAAAAATAGAGTGCTCTGATGGACCCAGAGAGCTTTTTTTTCACTTGTGCCATCTAGTTCCAGCGGGAGTCAGACTGCTATGGGGAGTGATTACACTGATTGGTTGTCAATTCACGCTGACTCCTCGTACACAAAGCAGCAGGCCGCAGACTATAATCTTTGCAAGTGGTAATTTATTTCAGGCTTTAGACACAAACACCCGTTTGTATATATTTGAAGGGGATAGTAGGGCCCAACTCCCCAGCCCATCCCCTAAAGCTGGAACTCCAATCCCCAGGGTCAAAATGTAAAACATGGGGAGGGGGGCGTTCAGCCACCTCCGAGCCTTAAAAAGGACCTGGAGACGTCATCCTCCAGGGTCCTAACATAAATTAAAAGAGAGGAGGGGTGGAATGTCCTCCTTCCCTGAGCCTTTAATGGCCCCACGGACTCCATCTCCTGGGTCCAGCTTATTTACTGTGTCCCAGGAAGCCAACCCACAGGACTCAGTAGTTTTGCTGCCTGCACTATGTGTGGTCAGGAAAACGTGATTCCTCCCGTCTGGTGGAAGTATTTCTAAATCTCTCACCAAAACAGAGCAAACACTAAATCTGCTCTCAGCCACCAAGAGATTTAAAAATGCTCCTGTCGTCTGGGAGCAGACTTACGTTCTGTTTCCCTGCCTGCACTGATAGGGGCAGGGAGACAGAACCCTTATTGCTCCTGTCCAGAGGGTGCAGAATAAATATATTCTCCATACAGGCAGGAGCAGTGCTGGCTCCGATACCATGTGGGGAGGGGGCAGGAGGCTGTGGACCCCTGTGGCTCCCCTACAGCCCCCAACATGTAGTATGTCGGTGCCCCGGGTGGTTATCATGGCACTGATCCCTGGCCATGGGGGATGTGGTCATCAGGGCATATTGAGGCTCAGAGAGGGGGGTTTCGTAGCCACCTACTTTTTTTAATTGTATTTGGCCCCAGTGGATTGGTCCCCGGGGCCAAGAATGCTCAGGCAAGGGGGCATGCAGCCTCCCGCCTCTTTATAGTAACGTGGCTATGGGGGTTGGGGTCCCCATGGCCTTAAAAGGCTTGAGGAGGGGGTGCCCACCCTAACCCCCTTTTCATGCATATTTAACCCCAGTGGATGGGTACTCGGGCCGATAATCCTCAGGGCAAGGGGTGCTGTGCGGTCTCCCTACCCTTTATAGTGAAATGCTTGGGGATGGGCTCCCTGGGGCCTGGTAAGGCTCGGTAGGGGGCAGCGCACCCCCTCCCCTTTTTATTGTATTTGGCCCCAGAGATAGGGACCCCAGGGTCTTTTAAGGCTCAAGGAAGTAAGCTGCATGCCCGCTCTCCTTAGAATTTGGCCCCGGGAATAGGGTCCTGGCCAACCTCCTCTTTTATGTTGAATTCCCCATGGAATAGGTTTTTTGGGATCTATTAAGACTTGGGAAGTTGGGCTGCTTACCCCCGCCACTTAATGTATATGTTTTGTCCCTGGGAGATGAAGGCCAGTCATATGCCACGTTATTAAAAGCTTGCTGTAACAGCACTGTATCGCCAAATCCACCAAATGTGTAGAGTTCAATGTTCATAAAATAGATTTTCTCTTTTTTAATAATGTGAACTACAAATACCACAATGCCTCATTATGGGTGGAGTGGAGATTCTGTATAAATAGTAAAAAGTAACAAAGAACTAGATTTACTACTGTAATCAAGACTGTGATGGTCAAAACGCGTAGGAAGAGGAGAGTGATGGTATGAATAAAGAGTTGAATCATCCAAGAAGAGTGCCACGCAATATTTCAAGTTGTTGTTATATATTTTGCGAGACTAGTCCTTGTCCTGCCGTGTGCACCAGCTGATTTGTGTGCCCCCGCTTAGGACTGTTTAGGTGAAATATATATACTTTAACAACTGCACATGGCATTGTCGTTGTCCTTGCTGAGAGGATAATTTGTATATATATATATTCACTGAAAAAAACATAGGTATCCCACATGTTATAGTTGGCTGGACATTTCTCTCGTACAAAACCATTAAAATTCCCCCGATATAGTTAGTTCAGCTAACTATAACTCGCGTGCCCGCAATGCACTGCTGATGACGTCACATATTACATCACTCATGACATGGTCAGTGACATCACTCATGACATCATTGATGACATCTCAAATGACATCACTGATGACATAATCCGGTGAATGTGTGTCATTCTGAAAAATAAATATTTTTTATATATGTATATCTAAAGGTCGATGGAAGAATAAATGGGTAAATAAGTGTCTAAATGGATGTTTTTTTTGTAAAATTGATTGTAAAAATGACTTATTAAGTGTATCTTAGTGAATACATGTATTAATGAGTAATAGTTAAATATTTCAATATCCGTATCAGTGTCTCACTTTATGTATAAGTGGCTGCATGGGTTGGTGAGTAGCTACATGAGTGTGTATATGGGTTATTCGTTTGTTTTTTGAGTATCAGCATGCTTGTCTGTATGGTTCAGTGGGGGATATTACTTAGCATATAGATGCATGAATGAGTGACTCACTGTTTGTATGTGTTTTGAAGACAGCATGTGGGCAGGACTATATGGGTGGATGCGTGTGTGTATGGCTGTGTTAGTGAGTGAATGACTGTCTCAATAGTGTCTTATGAGTAAGTACATATGTTTTAAACTAGTATATGTGAGTATTGATGTATATAAGTAAGTATATGTGAGAGTGAGAGATTGAAAGAGTTCCTGTTTAAATAAGTATGTGTTTCTATAAGTGATTGTTTAAGAGAGTAAGTATGTGAACGTTTCTGTAGAAGTAAGTGTAGTGGTGTGTGTATAGCTGTATATGCAAGTAAATGGATGTTTGATAGTTTATTTGCATGTGTGAGTGTGGGTGTGAGTAACTCTATGGATGAGTATCGGTGTGTAACAGGATGTATAAGTGTAATGGTACATATGATGAGTGAGTACATGTATGAGTGACTATATAGAATTGTTGGTGAATGAGTGTATGTGTATGTAGATTTTGGAATTACTGAATAGGTTGTTGTAACTGGTATTGGTATCTCCATTGTTTAAACATTTTTAGTTTCTATGTTTGAATGTGTGTGTCAAAGGTTATATTACGCTGAGAGGAGGTCTGCCACTCTTTCACAAGGATGATGTCATCAGTGATGTCATTTGAGATGTCATCAGTGATGTCATGAGTGATGTCACTGACCATGTTATGAGTGATGTAATATGTGACGTCATCAGCAGTGCATTGCGGGCACATGAGTTATAGTTAGCTGGACTAACTATAACGGGGGAATTTCAATGGTTTTGTATGAGTGAAATGTCCAGCTAACTATAACATGTGTGAAACCTATGGTTTTTTCAGTGAATTTCTAAGGTTTTTAAATGCTAATTCCTAATTATAACGTGGCTGAAACCTATGGTTTTCTCAGTGAATTTCAAAGGTTTTGTAAATGATAATTTTTAAATGTATTAATTGTTATATTTTTTATACTAATTTACTACATTGTTTTAAAGTATTTATTTTTAGATATTTTATTTTTTAAATTACATTACATATTTTTAATATAAATTGAAAAAATAAGTTTTTACAAATATTGAAATTGTAATATTTTTTTTTTTTTAGTTTATATTTTTTTAATGTATATATATTTTATATAGCAGGCAATGATTGCCTATGGAAGGAAATTCAAGTTACTGGTAAGTACAGTTAAATTTACTTTTCAGGAAAAGTAGTGAGCTGAAAGATGAAGCACTTAGGTCTCTCTAGATAACAGGTGAGTAAATCGGAATTCGTAGTTCGGCTGATTTTTGAGGAATTTTTTAAGTTTCAAAACTCCACACTTGGAAAAATTTCCAAGTGAAGCCAGTCAATATTAGCCTATGGAAGGAAATTCAAGTTACTGTAAGTATGGTTAGAATTACTTTTCAGGATCAGTAGTGGGCTGAAAGATGCAGCACTCAGGTCTCTCCAGATAACAGGTGTGTAAATCGGAATTCGTAGTTCGGCAGATTTTTTAGGAATTTTTTAAAGTTCCAAAACTCCGCACTTAGAAAAATTTCCAAGTGATACGAGTCAATGTTAGCCTATGGAAGGAAATTCAAGTTACTGTTACTACGATTAGAATTACTTTTCAAGACCAGTAGTCGGCTGAAAGATGCAGCACTGAGGTCTCTCCTGATAACAGGTGAGTAAATCGGAATTCGTAGTTCGGCTGATTTTAGAGGAATATTTGTATGTTTCAAAAATTAGACTTAGAAACTTTTCTAGTGAAAACCACACAATAAATTCCTATGGAAGGAAATACAAGTTACCGGTAAGTACGCTTAGATTTTCTTTTCAGGGTCGGTACTGCGCTCAAAGATGCAGCACTGACGTCTCTCGTGATAACAGGTGAGTAAATCGTAGTTCGGCTGATTTTAGAGGAATATTTTGCTCAATAGTGAAGGAAGGGGGCAGGGCCTGAGGTAACATGTGTGCAAACACGCCCTGTGGCGTGTTTTAGGTTGGTGAATTAATTCCTCTTCAATCCTGAGGTCCCCTGTGAGCCAACTAGCCCACCAGGTACCTCCAGTATGCGCCAGGGAGCTGTGTTGCAGAGAGGTGTTCAGAGGGCATGCCCCCTTTTTACATCACTCTGCAACGCAGCTCCGTGGCGCTTACTGGAGATACCTGTTGGACTAGTTGCCCCCTAGGGGACCTCTGGATTGAAGAGGAATTAATTCCCCAACTTAAAACGTGCCACAGGGCATGTTTGCACTCACATCACCTCAAGCCCCACCCCCTACCTTCACCACTGTGGAAACGTGCCCCGTAGCGTGTTCTAAGTAGAGGGATTAAGTTCCTTTGCATACTGGGGGTCCCTGGGGGCCAACTAGCCCACCAGGAACCTCCAGTATGCGCCGGCTGAGTTGCAGAGAGGTGTTAAAAGGGGCGTGGCCTCATTACACCTCTCTGCAGCGCAGCCCCCTGGTGCGTTTGCAGAGGGGGAACTAATTCTTCTTGCATACTGGAGGTCCCTGGGGGCCACCTAGCCCACCAGGAACCTCCTGTATGCACCAGGGGGCTGCGTTGCAGAGAGGTGTAATGAAGCCTCACCCCTTTTTATATCTCTCTCCAACGCAGCCCCATGGCCCATACTGGAGGCTAAAGGGGCAGGGTAGAAATACCCTGACCCTTTAGACCTGCTTAGGGGGTCCCACAAGGACTCCCAGGGCCAAAATAAAAAAAATAACAAATGTAAACGGCAAAGTGTGTGCAGGGTGCGCGGATCCTGCTGTAAAAAAATAAAATAAAACTGAGCTACTTTAATAAATAGCCCCCGGGGGCCAAATCCCAGGAGGAAAATTATTACATTTCATAGGGGACCCTGAGGGGCCCCCCCAGCCCCGGGGTCGCCACCCACCGGGGCCACAAAATAAATGGTTGGGGGGCTCCAAGGTGCCCCAGCAAAATACGTGGGTGGGTGGCTCAATGCCCCCCCCAAGCACCGGGGACCACCAACCCCCGGGGCTTTGTGTATTATTGGAGGGGGCTGAGAGGCCCCACCCCTGGGGCCTTGTTGTAGGTCTATGGACCGCCAACCCTCAGGGCTGGCTCCTGCAGTGTCCCGGGGAGTCTCACAGCTCCCGCTCTCCCGTAGGTTTGGATTTTGAAAGAGAGAGCAGGGAAACTTGTTCTCTCTTTCAAAATCCAAGCCAGATTGCTTTTCCACACGGGGAGCTGCATGTTAGCAGCTTCCCATGTGGAAAAGCAATGCCGGCTCCCGAAGGACGTGGGGAGCCGGCTGGTACTGTGGGGGCATTGGGGCTCCCCTCACGGTCCCCAACATTTTATATAAGCCCCGGGGGATGGGGTCCCCGGGGATAATAGAAATTAGTGATAGGGGCTATATTTTTTACAGTAAAATTTGGATTTGTACACCCAGCGCGGCGCTCAGCGCGGCCCCCTGGTGTGCACGAGTTGGGTACACGGCTCCTAACATGTAGGATGCGCAAATCCAGCATATTTGGTGCACGACTTCCACGCGTTGGGTGCACGACTCTGACGCGTTGGGTGCGCGACTGCAAGTAAAAAAAAAATAATTCAGATATACATCAAACGTATGTGTTTAGATCTTGGGTGGCTCTAAAAAGAGCCCTTGTGTTTATTGAGAGTAAGTACCTGTGCATAGTCTAAAGTTGATGAGGAAGACTCTGTTCCCCTCATCTGTAAAATGTACACCATCTCTCATATAGATGCCATCCATATTGAAACGCAGATTGTTGTGGTAAATGGACCCCATCTTATAATCTCGGAGAAAAGCAGAAACAGATTTATTGACATGCTTCCTAGGTTTCTCAATCTGTGGACAAAATTGATTGGACCAGTTCCATTTCTGCCTTTGGCATATGTTAGAATAGACAAAGGCAGTTTGGAGGAAAAGTGACATAAATTCTGTAAAGGTGTGCTTCATAAGCATTTCCAGACCTACGTCAGTCAAAGTGCTTAGGTCATTGCCACCACAGTGCACAATTATGTGGTCAGGGTGTTGGAGATGCAAAAAGGTTTTAACCAATGGCATCAATTGGTGCCACGTTAACCCTCTCTGTCCAATCCATTTAATGTCTACAGTCATAAGTTCACCCAGTATCTCTCCTTGTAGTAGTCTAATCATTAAGTCAGTATCCATGTACTTATGCAGCGAGCCAGTCCTTAGGATATGGACTGGTTTAAACTCCTATACACTATGCATGCAGTGGTCTAACCACCTTTTCACTTGTGTTTCAGGCCTACAATTCCACTGTCAGTATCCATGCAGTTCAGCAAACATCCTGTGACTGCTCTTGCAATCCCATAGTGACTGTTTCATTACCATGTACTTATCCATTCACTAAGGTAAAAGTCAACCAATTATAAATTCACCCAGTGTATCTCCTGGTAGTACTCTAATCATTCAGTCAGTATCTATGTACTCATGCAGCGAGCAAGGCCTTAGGACATGGCCTTTTTAAAACTCCTATGCACTATGCATGTAGTGGTCTAACCACCTTTTCACATGTGTTTGACGCCTACAATTCCCCAGTCAGTATCCATACACTCCAGCAAACACCCTGTGACTGCTCTTGCAATTCCATAGTGACTCTTTCAGTACCATGTACTAATCCATTCACTAAAGTAAAACTCAACCAAATGTGAATTCACACAGTGTCTCTCCTTGTACTACTCTAATCATTCAGTCAGTATCTATGTACTCATGCAGCGAGCCAGGCCTTAGGACATGGGCTGTTTTAAACTCCTATGCACTGTGCATGTAGTGGTCTAACTACCTTTTCACTTGTGTTTGATGCCTACAATTCCCCAGTTAGTATCCATACACTCCAGCAAACACCCTGTTACTGCTCTTGCAAACCTATAGTGACTCTTTCAGTACCATGTACTAATCAATTCACTAAAGTAAAACTCAACCAAATGTAAATTCCCCCAGTGTCTCTCCTTGTACTACTCTAATCATTCAGTCAGTATCTATATATTCATGCAGCGAGCTAGGCCTTAGGACATGGACTGGTTTAAACTCCTATGCACTATGCTTGTAGTGGTCTAACCACTTTTTCACTTGTGTTTCAGGCCTACAATTCCCCAGTCGGTATCCATACACTCTAGCAAACACCCTGTTACTGCTCTTGCATTCCCATACTGACCCTTTCAGCTACATTTAGTAAGTATTGAAATACACAATGGACTGGGTTTGCACACAGGTGAAGCAAGGGGAGATGGACGGAGTAGATATGTGTGGAAAGATGTTCTGTGGGCGTTTTAAGTTACAGGATAAAGTTAACGAATTCAAAGCTTTATTCGAGGGATATACTCATAAAAGCACAAACATACATTTAAAATACATCCCATTAAAAAATTAGTTAACATGAATACTGAGTGTCACTGGGGGCCAACTAACCCACCAGATATATGCAGAAAGTGCCAGAGAGTTGCATTGCAGAGATGTATAAAATAGGACACAGCTTCAGAGCACCTCTCTGCAATGCACCTATATGGTATTTAATAGAGACATGGTGGGCTAGTAGGGCCAAGGTACTTTCAGGATTAAAAGAGACAAAACTCCTTAACTTAAAACACGTCACAGAGTGTGTTTGCACATGTCACATCAGGCCCCATCCCTTCCCTTCACTAATCTATAAACGTGTCCTATCAGTTTGCCAAAACTTAAGTACTTATAAATGTATCTACTTTTTTGTTTCCAGTACTGAAATTACTGTACTTATTACTTGTATAGTTAAGGATTGGTCTAACTATTAATCCTAGTACTAATTAATTTCTTTATATACTATGCAAACAAATCTGCAAGAAGCTACAACGTATTAGTATAGTCTTGAAAACACCCAGTTTATACCAATATAGTTTTGGAATCTCACTGTCATAGGATATTGTGTGACCTGAAAAAAAAGATTTGATTGGTTCATAATATATTTTATTGTACCTATTGAAGAACCGCAATCATTTCGATCATTCTTCTTTTAGCATCTTTGCAGACATAAGTCTATGCTTACCTCCTATCAATCTCATGCAATTTTTCAAAACAATTAACTAGCAATATGTTATTATTGTAACAGTCTGCCAAAACCTAAGCACTTAGGGTAAATTTAAAAGCATTGTGTACCAACAATATGTCACTTTTTGTAACATAGTTATATCGCAAGACACTCTTTCATATTTACAAACGGAGGAAAAGGCAGTATGTGTACCTTTTCTTTTCCATGTAAATACGACCTCATCATACATACCACTTTGCGTTGAAAAGGCGTTCTATAGGTGTTACTGTGCGTATTTGCACAGAACACTCATAGAACAAGACACATCTCCAGATTTATCAGAAATGATAAATGTGGACATGTGTGTGAATGCTGCAAAATCCTCCAATTGGTGAAGCAAGGCACAACAAGGAGAATTATTTTAATTTCTCCTCATTTTTTCTCTTTACTATATACTAAAATGCACAGCATACATTGAAGGAGAAAAATGCCTTCACTGATTGTTTTTGTGCAGAAAAGTGTGTCTTTTTGCACAAAAACAAACTCCACGCGACACTGACATCCTTCCACCATGGTGCAAGGGTGTCTGGGTCACCACATGGCTGCAGTTTAAGCAGCAGTGCTGAGGGAAGCACAGACTTGTAACATATTTATGTACATATGTTGCATGCCTGTGCTTCCGAAGTACAACAGCACGCTGCAGCTAAAGTGCTTACAGTGTCATGCTGCAGCACTTCCTTATAGTTCTGCACTTATACATTCACCATACCCCACAAAGGCATTCTTTCAGTCAATTATCCAGTACGCATACATTCAACCAAACTTTTACACACTATCATACAAATATAGCTCTTTTTTTAACCAGATAAGTTAGTTCTGAAAATAACTTTTTTTCGTTCTTTTTTTTGTGTTTTTCTGAATGATTTTTTTGTATTTTTTTTAAAAGAAAAAAAAGAGAAGTGGAGCAACAAAACAATGAACTTCTGAAGGTAAAACAAACAAAAACCTAGCACCGATGATTTTCTAAAGCCCGGGAAACCAAGTCGTCAGACTGCTCTCCATAACACGGCAGCCTATTACACTTAATGCAGTGTATTTTTGCATTGGCCAATTGTGGACGTATGTCCAGATTTTGACTTGATGAAGATGTCCCCGAAGTGCTTGCTACTGCTGTTGTTGGTGGTGGAGTTTCTCTCAGACTTCGGCACTCCTCATGTGATAGATTGACGGGATGTAAACTTTTTAAATGTTTAAGCATGAGTGCGGTCCCGCAAGAATACTTTTTAATTGGATCTCCACATGAGAGTACTACTTTGTATATTTTACAAGTGACCTTGGTTGCGTTCACTTTTTTTAGTCCTGCAGGAAATTTAAAAAAAATTCCATACAATGGAACTGTATCTTTCAGGACGTGCAGGCTCCGGTACAAATTCCTCATTGTTGGATTGTTCAGAATCAGATGATTCTTGTTGTCGTGTAGCTATTGTTCTTTAATAAAAATGAAAATCAGGTCTCCAAACAGAAAAAAATGAGGTTCTTCCTAGTAGACTTGTTACTCCAAAGAAGGTGTAAGAAGAATGATTGAAATGGGTGGGGTCCTTCAATAGTTAGAATAGGAAGTGTTATGAACCAATCAAATCTCTTTTTTTCTGGTTACTTGGGATCCGCGTAGGGTGTGCACACGCAGCTCGCACCCAGCGCGACTTCCGGAAATTGCATTTAAAATTAATATAACTTTATTAAAGCTAAAAGAATATTATTTTTATGATTATCTCAGATAATGTCTTGCCTTAATATTGATATTAAATACCTATATATATCTTTTTAGAGATTAAAAAATTTCACGGAAGTCGCGCACCCACCGCGTCGAACACGTATATGATGTCACATGGAAACGAGCGAGCATCGCGTGGCGTAATACCTATGTGTCGCGTATGCGCTTGAAGGCGTGTACGGTCCTCATAGCGATCGCGCAGGGAAATACCCATCCATCGCACACCCTACGTGGATCCTACATAGTAATCCTAAAATGGCGGCTATGTTCTGCTCAGTAATCGAGGAAGGTGCGCTTTGTGTGTGCGACTCCCAAAACATTTAAAAAAATAAAAAAACAATTAAGAAAATATACCTATATTTAAAAAAATATAAAATACAAAAAAATATAGAATTTCAATATTTTTAAAAAACATTTTTTTTCAATTTATGTACAAAATATGTAATGGTTTTTTTTTAAAATCTAAAAATAAATAGATTAAAAAATGTAGTAAATCAGTAATACATTTAAACATTTTCATTGAAAAAACCTTTGAAATTCACTGAAAAAACCATAGGTTTCAGACATGTTATAGTTAGGAATTAGCATTTAAAAAACCTTTGAAATTCACTGTAAAAACCATAGGTTTCAAACATGTTATAGTTAGCAATTAGCATTTAAAAAAACGTAGAAATTCACTAAAAAAAACATAGGTTTTAGGGATGTTATAGTTAGCTAGACATTTCACTCGTACAAAACCATTGAAATTCCTCCGTTGTAGTCAGTTGTACTCACTATAGCTCGCGCACCCGCAATCCACTGCTGGTGATGTCACATATTACATCATTCATGACATCGTCCGTGACATCACTGATGACATCACTTATGACATCACAAATGACATCTCTGATGACATCACTTCTGAGTCAGAATATCAGTGACACAGAAGGTCGGTTTGTCCACACCAAGGCACTGTCACATTTATTTCAATATACGGCCTAAATTATGTTTGGCCAGACGTGTTTGCGACTGTGTGGCACCACAATACTAACATGGAGCCAAGTGCAATCATTTGGTAACTTTAATGTCATATTAGATCCAGTCGTGAACTGCTCAGGTGCGTCGTGCCACCCTCATACCAATGCTGCTGTGCTGTTATGCACTCTCATGACTGTCAACTTTCTAGTAGACACCAGGTGGCATAACCACGGGCAGAATAAGGAGGGCACGTGCTTTACAACAGCACATGACACATGGTCACGTATAGACTATTTGCTCATTTCCCGCAACGTACTGACATTGACAACTCAGGTCTCCCATCTGCCCAAAACCTTATCTGACCACGCACCAGACTTCTTGTACTTGCCTTTCTGCTGACAATATCTTATGCATTCTTGTGGTGACTATGGTCTGGTGCTTTTTGTGACTCTGTTTTTCAAGCCGAGGTGCGCGCAGCTATAATTGAAATCTTCAAATTGAGCAAAGGCTCCGCTACCTCACCTTTGACGCTATGGGAAGCTTCCAAAGTCATAATTCGAGGAGTATGTCTTGCAAAAGAGGCCAGCATCCTTAAAGCAATCAGAACACGTCTGGTGACACTTGAAAGCCAACTGCGGGTAATGGAGCTGGGGTATTGTGCATCCAAATCCCTATCCACCATGGTAAAGTTTCAAGAGACACTTACTGAATACAATGATGAGGTGTCGCAGGAGCTGAGTTTTCTTATCTGAGAATCCGTGGTGTGCCGCTATGGAGATGGGGACCACCCTAGGAGAACCACTGCCAATATTCTCTGGTGGCCATGGGCTTCCAAATAGGCAGTTGAACTGCTGGATGAGAAACAGGAACAGCATACCACACCCACAACCTTGCTTCACGCTATGACCATGGGCTGCTCTCAATTCTACAGCATCACTGTCCCCCTGTGCGCAATAGAGCTCGAAAAGTGCCTCAAACACCATGGCCGGGTAGCTGCGTTGCTCAATAGCTCAGCTGGCCTGACCAAATCCTGTTGAAATTTTCTAACCTTTGAAGCCATTGAACTCAGATGCAGGGAGTGGAAACCCCTGAAACATTAAAGCTGCAGAATGGGGGGCAAACAGACTTTTGGACGATATCAGAGTGAATCGGAAGACACGATTCAAGATGGAGATGATTCCAGAGAGTGGAACACCACAAGCAAAACCAATAGCCCTGGCCCATGCCTGCAACCCGGAGGCCACCTGGGCTGTGGGAGTGATGGGGGTTCTCCCCCAGGAAAGAAATACACCCCGTTGAGGAGAACTGGGTGCCTACCTGCACAGAGGTTGCTGTTCTGGCACCTCTCTGCTAAACTGTGTTACACATGCCCAATCTGGGTCCATCTCTGCTGCCCAGAGGGTACCAAACACGTTGCCGAGCAAGGTGAGGAGAGGAGTAGACTGCTTCCTATGCGGTGAGGGTGCAGAGCCCCATCCCGGGTCCCGAACGGTGCATTGCAGTATTAAGACTTGTCTGGCCTACTGTGAATCTCGCTGGGGGCAGAATCTGGGAACTGGATACCGTCCCGGTGACTCTGTGGAAGCCCCTGAGAGGATCCCTGAGTACGGAACTGCTACTGGAGCCCTGGGTGGACCCAAAAACACACGGTGGGTGAAGCACCCGACTGCTGGCACCAGACCCATCCGAGACCTGACAGGTACTCGGCTGACCCCGGGGACAGGGACTTACGAGCCAGAGAAGGGTGACCCATCCAGCGGGGATCACCCTGAGACCAGGGCCCAGTAGAATAGAGAATTGCAGTGTGGGGAGAGGTTAAAATGCTGTGGGAAAGCTGCGGAGGCACACCGAAGAGGCGCCATTGACACCAGTGATTCGAAGTCACATAGAGCCCCAGGCGACGCGGGAGACAGGAGGGCCTGGTTCACGAGGCCATGGGCTGCGGACCCCCCTCAGAGCGGAATCCCTGGACAGCCGTATAATGACACTCTTGCAGGACCAACCGGGAAGCCCCTGGGGAGGCCCAAACGGCGAGGCCAGCAGCGGTGGTGAGCTTTGGGCCTATTTGTGTTACAAACTGTTCCATTCTTATTTGCTGGTAGCTCTGTTTTTTTTATCATAGATAGTAATTGTTTTATGTAGAGTTGGTGGAGTTCTTCCTGTTGTTGCTTGGAAGAAGTTATGCCATCCTTCAACAGCCTTGTTAGTTTTAGCTTCTTTGTTTAGGGTACTGTTATATACATCCCACCATGGAATATGCAATCTAGGTTGTCTTCTGTGTCTAGATCTGTTTAGCTTTCCCACCCATGTATCCTCAAAATAGTCTGAGATGGGACTTGTTTGCTCATTTTGTTGGTAGTATGCACTTTCAATTAGTAAATTGTAGTGTTCGGCTACATCAGTAACTGGGACATATGCCAGTGCTATTAGTTTTTTAATTTGATATGCAAAGGAGCTATTTGTAGCATATTCAATACTTAGGGGCTGATTATGATGGCGAATGTTAAAGCATTCCAACCGCCGTGGTTGCCGTAAATAACCGTCCACATGTACGGCAGCAAAACCGGCGGTCAGATTAGGATGCACTGCTTGAAAAATCTGACTGCGGCAGATGGATTCCACAAAACTCTTCCAGGAACATCTGGAAAAGCTAAAAATCCATCCGTGGCGGATGGAATTGCTGCTGTAAAACCCCAAAACACTGATTGACCTGCGGAATGACCGCAAGTGAAATTATGATACGATGGCGGAGCCAGAGGAACGATCAGTTGTTCCCGACCACCGCGATCATGCAAAATGATGAATGGTAGAGCCAAAGGACCATTACATTCAGGCCATTGCGGTTGCACGGAAAGTGTAATGGTGGTCGAAAGCAACCACACAACAAGGCTAACAAGTGTGGCTGTTTTTTTGGTGCAGCCTCCAAAAACATCTGACACACCCCAATGACACATCCCATGGCAATAAAAAAATACAAATCCCAGGTCAACCCAGATAACACACCTGACATGAATCCTCCATTTTGACCCACCCACATAGCTGAGTATAAAACCAACCCCTTCCCTGTCCAGAATCCTTTGCATAACTCCAGAACTGAAGGGCCCAACACCACAGCACAAAGGAGAGGCAAATCAGCACACATTACACCATCAAAACCACCCACACACCACCCTAATCTCCACCAACACCCTCACACCTGCACTTTTCCCCCATCTGCACATCACACACCATGGCACAGAAAAAAATGCAAAAATTCATTGACAATGAGTTGTCTGTCATAGTTGATGAGATAATCAGTGTGGAAACTGGAAAAATGTATTTTACTTTTGTGATAAAGCTAGTAACGCTGTGCACCCGGGTTGAGGCGTCTGTTCGCCTCATTTTCTTAATGTTTCTACAAGTACGTGCTTAGGCAGATCACGGAAAACAGGGCTTGCATGCACACCGATGAATTGTTAAAGAATACCGAAGATGAAAAGTGGAAAAACAGGTGTGCACTCTCACTCCCCTTCTTTGATGTATTACTTTCTGCCCACCGATGAGTTGCACCCACGGATGACAGTGATAAATTACGAAAAAACGAGTCACATGAAAGACTATGAAAAAAACATTTTCACAAAGGGATTGACATGAACTACTTTTTGAGAAACAATATGGAATATGGAAGACTGTTTGAAACATCTACGGTTTAACAGATGATGTTGGTGAATACTCACGTTAAAAGTGATTTACTGTACTGGTTAATGACACTACGTCATAAATGGCAGCTATGGGTGGGCAGTGAATTCATGTAAATACATTGGAACAGATTAGGTTAAAGTGAATGGTTTAAGCACAAAAAAATTAAGGATAAGAGCCAGAGCGAAACATGAGAGGCAGGGGCATGTGATGCATTATGGGATTTATAGGATTGAGCACTATGGAGGGTTGCTTTTTCCTGAAAGAAATTTTTGTATAACGCTGAGTTGACTCCAGTGTACACTGGGTAGATGCGCGAGTATGGTAGATTTATAAAGTACTGACAAGGTTAACACATTAGTCCGAGGGAGAAAGAAGTAATTTATAAATGATTAGTGCACAAGGTTAAAATCGGCTAAAAGAGGTCAGTGAATGACAGTGACTGGGCGTCAACTTCTGAAAGGGATTAATTCCACAGTTTGTATAGTGCACATCAGGGCTCAGGCAGTTTAAGAATCGGCAATGTTTATTGGTTAAGCATGAAGGGGTGGGGATTAGATAAAGGCATTTAAGTGGAGTAAAGGGCGATGCACTAGAAAGATTACAAATACGAGTGAAAACTATCGGCAGGTCTGTTTGTTAAGGTATGTATGTGCTTGTTTGCAAAACTTATATGGGAAGGTTAATGGATTTTAGAAGGGGTTAGTTGGATGAACAAATGTGCATTAATGGGTGATTTTTTTAATATGCGTAAGAGCAACATGCGGTACTGTGGCAGTTGGGGAGAGAATGTTCTGAGGCAATGGTTAATAATGAATTCAGAGGGCAGACATTGAGTGCAGGGCGAGTTACTTTTGATGGGATGTATTTTTTAAACATTTAAAACCATATTTTTTGTTTTGGTAGATCACAGTCTAACAAGAATGTTTTAATTTGTAATTAACCCCTGATGAAGAGCCAGGTATGGCTCGAAATGCATTGGGTAAACATAGATTGACCTTTGAGGATGACTTACGCACACTCCATGCTCCAGAATAAGACCTGGATGGGCATTTCGACAGCATTAAAGAAAAAGTGTATAAGTGTGTCTCATGCGATCGGAGTAACCACAAAGATGTATTGAGAAGAAAAGGATTACATTTGAATAAAACTGTGAGAAACTGAAAAAATATATGGTACTTTTGTGATAAAGCAAGTAACGGTGTGCACCCGGGTTGAGGCGTTTGTTCGCCTCATTTTCTTAATAATCAGAGTAGAATCACATTTGTTTGGAAACATGGTCCAACAGACACCATTAGTCAGAAAAAATCAAATGTGGGAAAGAATAGTCGAAAAGGTCAGTGCAGTAGGGACCACCTAGCACACCCTGCATGACATCAAGAAAAGGTGGCATGACCTAAAGAGCAGGGTGAAAGAACTTGCCAACAATAACCATGAGCTGGTTCAGAGGACTGGCGGTGGCCCTCCCATTCCACCACTAACATTCACCGAATGCGAGGAGAAGGTGTTTGCCATACCTCATTCAGAGAGTCTCACAGAAATACCCGGGGGAGTGGAGGCTGGTAATTACCAACACATGTCTCCCATTACACTGCTATGTACTGTCTTGAACAACTAGAAAGCTACACTTCCTAGACGTTAATTCCCCCACGTACAACACACTCTTCCCAACATATGTCCCACATATCTAACATTTCCCTCCTCTGAATCACCTCAAAGGTAGCTAGCAATATTCCTATTGGAGCATGTGTACAGGCAGCCAGCACTACAACTCCCACCAGGCCCCCTTGTCCCACAGCTGAGCAAGATGGAACACTCCCCCCACCCAGAACCAAGTGGCAGCCATTTCATTGTACTCCTCAAACTCACAGGTAGGTAGCCATCTTAACAGGGTGGAGTGTTTGTGGGTAGGAAACCAGCGTTCCAACTCACACTAGGCCCCCTTGTCCCACAGCTGAGCAGGATGAGCTCTCCCCCGACCCAGAACCATGTGTCAGCCATATCATTGCACTCCTCAAACTTACAGGTAGGTAGCCATCTTAACAGGGAGGGGTGTTTGTCGGTAGGAAGCCAGCACTCCAACTCCCACCAGGCCTCCTTGTCCCACAGCTGAGCAGGACGGAACACCACCTACCCAGAACCATGTGGCAGCCATTTCATTGCACTCCTCAAACTTACAGGTTGGTAGCCATCTAAACAGGGAGGGGTGTTTGTGGATAGGAAGCCAGCACTCCAACTCCCACCAGTCACCCTTGTCCCACAGCTGAGCAGGATGGAGCTTTCCCCGTACCCAGAACCATGTGGTAGCCATTTCATTGCACTCCTCAAACTTACAGGTAGGTAGTCATCTTAAAAGGAAGGGGGGTTGTGTGTAGGAAGCGAGCACTACAACTTCCACCAGGCACCCTTGTCCCACAGCTGAGCAGAATGGAACTCTCCCCACAAAACCATGTGGCAGCCATTTCCCTCCTCTGTGTCACCGAACAGGTAGGTAGTCAGTGCATGCACCCTGCCATCCTTCTCAAAATGCATGGAGCCATATGACCACACCAGCCCGCCCCTCACATGTCAGCCAACTTGGCATAGATCCAAATGCCACATCCAATGTGCAGACAGCTAAGCGCATGTAACTGTCACAGAAATAAAACTTTGACTCATCAAGTCACACGTGAAAGAAATTCAGGGCACAATCATGCACAGCACAGAATGCAATGTGTAAGTGCCATGGTTTCAGAGCATGGAGGACCATATGAACATAAAACATGCATGGTCAATCTGACAAACAAAGTAAACTACATGATATGAAAAAGGTATGTATAACAATGGCTAATTCTTGCTTAGCTGAAATTGATTCCATGAAGAGTAAACAAAAAAGACGCATTATCGATAGTTGATGTGCCGCAAGTTGGTAGATGATGACATGTCACACAATCTGTACGTGGCACATGGTTTCAATTTACATGTCAGACTATAGACAAGTAATGTATGTACCTCAACATCATGTCATGATGCTCATTATCTTTCAGCCATACCAAGTGATTGCAATGTAAAGTTTTTAGGGTATCAAATGTAACATCCAAAAGTCTAACACCCAGCTTGTGGAGTGCACTAAATGATAATTTAACTTCTGTTCAACAGGAGATCCACAAGCAACTGCAGCAGAAAACACCACCAACCTGCAGTGCCTGTCTCCCCCCAGAACGTGAACTCTTGGATGCAGACGGCCTACGGTAATGGATGAGGAGCAACAACCTGGCCCCTCAGGACTGCCTGGGTGCACTACGTTTCAGGGCCTCATTGTCCCCACCATCACCACAGCAACAACAAAAGAGCTGACCCCTGCTACAACGACCTGTGCGGCAGCCACCTCTACCATCACCACTGCTGCCTGCAACACTCTCCCTGCCTCAGTGGTTACCAACACCATCACATGATGCAAGGGAGAGTGCGCAGGTGCCTCGAGTCCCAACGCCACAGGTCCGTGTCAGCAGGGCAGGTGGGAGGGCAACTGGGGAACAATCCCAGTAGGACACTGTGACAGAAGCCCTGCCACTGTTGCAGGAGTCCATGGGGCATATGAACAGAACCAGGGACAGATGGGCCAGGTTGTGGAAGAAATGCGTGAGCTGTGCCTGCTGCTGAGGGCCATGGACATACGTATGGGCCAACTTGTGGACCTCATGGGCCAGCTTGTGGGTGTTCTGAGGGACAGACATGTGGCTCAAGTGACGGCTCAACCCCCTTCCAGTGGCCCACCTGCTCATTCACCCACCACCTGAGAGGTGGCCACAGAGAGGGGTGAGCTGAAAGAAAATGACTCCTCAGACACCCTTGAGCCTGCAGCAGAGGCCCCCCCTTTCAAACGCAGGAGGGGACATTTCAGAAACACCACAGAAGGATCACGTGGCAAAGCACCAACCAAATGAAAGTTGCTGAGCCAGCCATGATGGCACTTGTGTTGCCCTTGACATTCACTTTGTTAACTATCCTTTACCCACATAGCCATGTTGATGGCAGGAGTCTGTTTGACTATGTGACTACATCAATGTGGTGACTACTCTATTTGTCTCATTTACCATCACTGATAGTTCATAAATTCACTTTGCACAATTTTATAAACAATCACTTCTCTTTCACAAAAAAGTATAGAAAATAAACATTCTTTACACACCTATGTCTTTGTGTCAGTTCCATGTTTATCACAGTATGTACAATGTCAACTTCGATTCCAATGTACCACAAGCTCTGATTGTGACGAGGCACCTAGAAAAATAAAAGAGAATGACATCACTAGTCATCAACGTACAAAATCCAGCACACATAACAATGAGAAACCACATCAACATAGACATGAGGTACGTGGAAAACAATACACTATGCCACACACATCAGCCATTAGCACAGAGCCAACAACAGCCAGCAGTCAAAAAGATCATCTATGCCTTGGCACTACCATCAAAGCCAACAGACAATGTCACTGTTGTACAATGTCACTTACACTCAAGGGAAGTAGTTGTCGATCAGCTTTTCACGCAGGTCAACACCTCCCTCTTCTCCACTATCATCGTCACTGGGCATGTGTGGATTTGCGGGGGGGGCATCTGCTGCTCATCATCGTCCAGGAGCAGGGGATCACTTTCCGAAGGCCAGGTTGTGGAGCATGCAGCTTGCAACTATGATCTGACACACCTTTTTGGGAGAGTAGAGTAGTGCACCTCCGCTCTTGTCCAGACACCGGAATCTAGACTTCAGAAAGCCCAAAAGCATGCTTCACTACACAACATGTCCTCCCATGTACATGATTGTAGTGGACTTCACCCGGGGTCCTTGGATTCCTCAGTGGGCTCAGCAACTAAGGCCGGTTGGGATACACAGGGTCACCTAGGTGTGAGATACACAGACCAATTTTGTAATAGAAACAGTAGCTGAGAACAGCAAGTCAAACATATAGCACACTACTTGACTCTGCATACTCACCAACAAGCCACGCACGCTCCGGATGCAGATTTGCCATCAATTGTGGGATGATGCTGTTACGCAGTATGTAGGAGTCATGTACTGAACTGGGAAATTTGGCACAGACATGGGAGATAATCATATCCGCATGGCATACCACTTGCACATTAATGGAATGGAAATGCTTCCTGTTCCGGTAGATGTGCTCACGTGCCTGTGGTGGAACTAGGCCAAAGTGTGTGCAGTCAATGGCTCCAACCACATTAGGTATGTGTCCAAGATCATAAAAATCACCCTTCACACCTGCCAATTCATATCTCCTTGGAAAGTGGCTCTAGCGGCTCTTGTAGGTCAAAATTGCGGACATGACATCACGTAGCACCATGCTGAACATAGCTTGAGACATCCCACTGGTGCTGGCCACTGTGTACTGAAACAAACCAGTGGCAAAGAAATGCAGGGCCGCCATCTCTTTAAATGTTGGCGTCAAAGCAGTCGGATAGGTTCTCTAAGGCCTCAGATAGGGCTCCAACTGACCACATCATTCAATCAATCATGGGTTTGTTAAGCACGACTACTCACCCGTAAGAGTCTCAAGGTGCTGGGGGGGAGGGGTGGTGCAGGTTTCAATCCATCAAGGAGGGGGTCTGTCGAAGAGCCAGGTCTTGAGGTTGGGGCGTGATGTTGTCTGCCTGAGGTGTAGAGGTAGGGCGTTCCATGCACTGGCCGCGAGGAAGGAGAATGAGTGGCCTCCTGATCTGGTCTTTATGGTGAGTAGAACCACAGCGTGGGAGAGCTAGGCTGATTGTAGGGTTCTTTGGGGTGCGTGGAAGTTGATTCGGCTGTTGAGATATGCTGGTCTGGTGTTGTGGAGGTTTTTGTGTGTGTGGGTGAGGATCTTGAAGGTGATTCTTGCCTCGATGGGGAGCCAGTGGCTTGTGCGCAGGTGTTGGGAGATGTGGCAGTGACGTGGTAAGTTGAGGACCAGTCTTGTGGCGGTGTTCTTGTTTTTTTTTAGCTTGTGGGTGACATTTTTGTTTATGCCAGAGTAGAGTGCATTGCTGTAGTCGAGTCTGCTGATAACAAGGGTGTGGTGGATGGTTTTTCTGTGCTCGAGGGGGATCCATTTGAAGGTCTTATGTAGGAGGCAGAGGTTGTGGAAGCAGGAGGATGTAATCTGGCGGTCCATATTGAGCTCGGAATCTAGGATGATTCCAAGGTTGCGTTCGGGGTCCATGGGGGCGGGTGGGCTGCCGAGGGCGGTGGGTCACCAGGTGTTCTTCCAGGCATTGGGGTGTGGGCCCATGACGAGTACTTCTGTTAGTCAGTGTTGAGCTATAAGCAGCTGCTTTTCATCCATTTGGCAACAGCTTCCATGCCTTCTTGGAAGTTGTGTTTGGCTGCGTTGGCTTAGTTGGACAGGGAGAGGATGAGTTGGGTGTTGTCGGCGTATGAAACAATGTTGAGTCTGTAGGTTCTGACGATAGTTGCAAGGGGGAGCCATGTAGATATTGAAGAGCGTTGGGCTGAGGGAGGATCCCTGGAGGACTCCGCAGGTGATTGGTGTAGGGTCCAAGAGGAAAGGGGGGAGTCTGACCCATTGCGTTCTGATGAAGAGGAAGGAGTAGATCCAGTTGAGGGCCTTGTTCGGATACCTGTGTCGTGGAGTCTGTGTATTAGGGTGCAGTGGGATACCGTGATGAAGGCCGCTGAGAGGTCGAGGAGGATGATTGCTACTGTTTCTCCTTTGTCCAGTAGGAAGCGGATGTCGTCTGTTGTGGCAAGGAGGGCGGTTTCAGTGCTGTGGTTTTTCTGAAGCTGGATTGTGAGGGGCGAGGATGTTGTGTTCTTCAATGAAGGTGGCGAGTTGGCTGTTGATGGCTTTCTCAATGACTTTCGCTAGGAACGGGAGCAGGGAGATGGGTCTGTAGTTTTTTAGTTTGGTGGGGTCTGCCGAGGGCTTCTTCAGGAGGGTGTTGATCTCTGCGTGCTTCCAGTCATCGGGGAAAGAGTCGTCTGCCAGGAAGCGGTTGATGGTGTGGCAAGGCATGGATGCAATGGTGTTGGTGGCTCTGTTGAAGATGTGGTGGGGGCAGGGGTCCGTGGAGGCCCCTGAGTGGATTGACTTCATTGTCTTCAGTGTGTCTTCGGTGGTGAGGGTTGTCCAGCTGTCAATTGTTGGCTTCAAGGCATTGTGGGTGGTTGCTGGGGGTTCCATGTGTTAGTTGTCTTCGTCAAAGTTGTCGTAGATGTTCTTAATTTTGCGGTGGAAGAAGGCGCTGAGTTTGTTGCAGAGGTCTTGTGAGGGGGGAACGTCAGTCGACTCGCTGGCAAGTTGGGCAAACTCCTTGATGATGTAAAGAGTTCTTTGCTGTTGTGTGCGTGTGTGGAGATACTGTCTTCAATTGCAGCTTTCCTCATGTTTCTGATGAGCTGGTGGTGGGCGGTGGTGGCAGCTTTGAAGTTGTTGTGGGCTTCTGTGGATTTGGCATTCCTCCAAGTCTTCTCGAGGTGGGGGCAGGTGCGCCTGGACTCTCGGAGTTCAGGAGTAAACCATCTGGCCTTCTTGGAGTGTGTGTTGTTGTTCTTCTTGAGGGGGGCTATGGTGTTGGCGCAGTCGGTGATCCATCCGTGTAGAGTTTGGGTGGCGGTGTTGGGGGCGTCGGCTTCCGCGGTGTACAGGATGGAGTTGCTGAGTGAGGAGATGAGCTGGTCGGCAGTGATTTTGGTCCAGTTTCCTTGTGGGAAACCATATAGGTCTAGAAGGGTAAGGGTAAGGCGGCCCAGATGGAATTTCCTTATGATATCCTCATCCTCAATGTTCGCCAGCACTGGGAACGGCCTATGCGCATTTGGTATGTCTCCTACATAATATGAAATAGGATACATGTAATTTTAATTCACCAATGAGATGTGTCAAACATCTTACATATTGACTAACACAGCACCAACATTGACTAGACTGTAACAACAGCTTAATGCACAAGTCACATGCAGTTGTACATGTGGTTAGTATGTACATACTGACTATGACTACTTACAAAACAGAATCTTACTATGTGAATGGTGAATGGTATACTCCTACATCTTGTGTCACCAGCCTGGGGTGTAGGTGACACAGCACATGTGGCAAACAGCAACACTGCTGACTTCTCATTCTTGCTTAAGTCACACAGAGCACAACCTTTCTACACAATGAGCACAGTGTGTGTAAGCTGATCAACTATCAAATTGATAACAGCAATGTACATAGTGAAATAGGCACATTGTGTGGTCAGTCCATCATTTCTGTGGGTTGATTAGCCATCTCACACATTGACATGTTCACAAATATGACACTCCATTACACACCAAAGCTGTGTACATGCACACAAATATCATATGTGACATGTGAGGAAGTACATGACAATGCATATAATCATGTGCACTGACATGGCATGTGTGGGCATCAGTAACTTAAATGTCACACTTGCATTTACCTTTGTAAACAGGTGCCAGAACATTGTAAAGGTATAGTGTTTATTGATGAAAATTGGCTAGTGCCAATGCAATAGAACAATGTGTCCATAGGTGCGGTAGGCATGCTCCGCCACCGTGATCACGGGTATTGGCCACAATTGGAAAATGCCAAATTGCGGTAGGGACCATCTGGCCCCCACAGTGTGACACCGCCAATGTAATACCATTGCACCCAATGGGAACCGCGATTGTGGTAGTGCAATACAATTTTGAAACCTGCGGTAGGAGTGCTCCGCTACTGCGGGCCCGGTCATTGGCCACAATTGAAATATACCAAATTGCGCTAGAGACCGCCTGGACCCCGCGGTGTGACACTGCCAATGTAAATGCCATTGCAGCCAATGGGAACCGCGATCACGGTAGTGCAATACAGTTTTGAAACCTGCGGTGGGTGTGCTCCACTACTGCGATCCCAGTTATTGAATACAATCCCTGTTCCTGTATACTGGACCCAGTGATGGCAAGAACTGAGAACATCAGGGCCCGTCCATTCACCACAGAGGAGCTGGAGGTCCTGGACCCAGCCTAGCTACTTCCTCTCTAAATTGATTCCAAGTACTTTAGGTACACTCCAAATTGGTTACTGGGGTACACTTATGAGTCCCTAGTATATGGTACCTTAGGTACCTAGGGCATAGGTACCACAGATGCCTACCAGGAGCTACAGCATGTATTATGCCACCCCTGGGAAGCCTTCCAAAATGACACTACAGGACTGCTACTGCAGCCTGAGCAAGGTGGTGCATGCACCCCTTACTTAGATATAGGTTATCTATATCTACCTTAAATCACTACACTATCAGTCACCCGTATGGCAGGCCTTATCAACCCTGAAGGCAGGGTGCTGGGTTTTGTGTGAGAGGGTGCCGAATCATGAGCAGGGCCCCTCTGCAGCCTTAGGAACCTATTCTCTTGGGCTGTTCTGTGATACAGCCAGACCATATGCTCTTAAGTGCATTATACCCACAGTAAATGCTAACTTTGGAATGGCTGCATGGAAACATGTTGTGTTTTGTGCCAAACACTTTGGAATCCTACCCCACCCCAGGCAGTCCTGGCGGTGGGGGTAGAATTCTACCCTTCTAGAGGGAGAGACATGTATACACCGGTAAACCCACTACCAGTTTAAAAGAGCCCAGGCTTCACCAAATGGATGCTGCAGCCACAGACACGAGTCTGGCCTCCTGCTGCTGGACAAAACTCTGGCAGAGGAGGCCTGGACAATAGGTTTTCTGTCACAGGAAGGTGTAACCACCTCTCAGACAGGCTTTAGTGTATTGGGGCTGGGTGGGTGCACTCCAAGAGTGCTTTGAAGTCTGCACTGGGGGCACATTTGGTGTCCCTGTGCATAGCCCAGTTCAAACCGGTTGCAGGGGCTACCAGCCCCTGCTCTGGCGCGAAACTGGACAAAGGAAATGGGTGTAGCCACCCCTCTTTCTAAACCCTCCCATAGGTGGGTTCCCAGAGTATGTCCAACCCCTTCCTTGGGTATAAGAAAGGAACCCCTGGCTACAGGACTTTAGATTACATCTGGACAAAACTCTGCTATAGATATCCTGGAAATTTGATGATCTACACGACTAGATGACTGAAGAATCTCCCTTGGAGTAAAGGAGTTACTCCCCTGCTTGGCAGGTACCAAAGACGCATCCGACTGAAATTGCAGCCCAGGAGGTGGATTTCCAGACTTCTGCGAGGCTTCATAAAGAGACTAGTAGGATGTGTTTAGAATAAATACATATATTTTACATATATTCCTGGTGTGGTTGTCCTTTCATTTAGCCATTCAAGAGATTATAGACTGGTAAAACAAACTGCTTTACATTCCTTCAAGAGTTACCCTGAAGGCTGCTCTCCATAGCTACCACTAGGATAGCTTTCAAATAAGGTTGTCTTTAACCTATTACCTCTAAGGGGTTATTTGGACTAGTGCGAGGTACCCACTATAACTAGAAGACAGCATATGCCAGGCCAACTTCTCACATTAGTGTGCAGCGGTTGGGATTCAGGCTTGCCATTGTTTTGCCAGATAATCTCAAGTGAGTGACTAACTGAAAACCACCAAAAGGTACCTGAGGTACATATAATACAATTTTAAAATACAGTATGTTCTACTGAACTTAGAGTTGTGTGTCAAGGGCTTAGCACACCCTTTCTACAACTCAAGAGAGTTTAGTAGGCCACACTAGAGTAGGTAGGTGCATACACCACACCAGACTAGTGATGTCTTCAAGGCCAGGAACCAGTGGGTCCCTGCCAGATGACAGTACCATACTGGCATCCAAGTATGACACATTCCCATTCTTGGAATTGAGAGCATTGTGTACTACTAGGAGATAGAAGACAGGCAAAAGTGCAAACACCCAACGTATTTGGCTGTTGTTTCTCTTTTTCTATTGCAGGATTTAATCACATAAGAATTATAAAATACCTTTATCATTTATTGTAACATTCAATATTAGTGTCTAGGACTACTGTTTTCTGTTCTCACTCACATACTGCATCACAGATGAGGGGCATTTTCACATTGGTTGCTGTGCTGGCACTGCATATGTATGAGATGGCCATGTAGTGTGTCCATCATCACAGTGGTACAGAACACAGTGACACTGAAACTTCCTTTTCTTGTCTCCCATGCCTGCAGCTTACGGTCCATCAGCGTAAGGCGATATGGAGGGCCATTGCACGCAAGTTGCGGGCTCTAGGTGTCTCTAACTGATGGCATACACACTGCCACAAGAGGTGGAATGATTCAGAAAAGGGGGTGGTGATGAACAGAGTGTCTGAATTAAGCAGACCACTCTTACCCAGTCCAAAGATCAGGGCTTGATCCATCACCGTTATTTAGCTCACTGCCCCATCCCAGCTCAGAACCTGGCTATATGCAAATTAGTCTGTCCCTGGCCCAGTGCATCATGGGAACAGGGCAGACCAAACTACCAAGCCAATTCTTCACCAGAAAGGAGACAAGCTACCGGGGACCGGTTTCTGGCATTTCAGACTCGTCGGCCCGGCTTGCTTGAATCCTGATGGAGCAGTGAGCAAGGGACTCATGTCTGAGTATACCCTGACACACCTATAGTGGCCAAAAACGATTCAGAAAAGGGGGTGGTGATGAACAGAGTGTCTGAATTAAGCAGACCACTCTTACCCAGTCCAAAGATCAGGGCTTGATCCATCACCGTTATTTAGCTCACTGCCCCATCCCAGCTCAGAACCTGGCTATATGCAAATTAGTCTGTCCCTGGCCCAGTGCATCATGGGAACAGGGCAGACCAAACTACCAAGCCAATTCTTCACCAGAAAGGAGACAAGCTACCGGGGACCGGTTTCTGGCATTTCAGCCTCGTCGGCCCGGCTTGCTTGAATCCTGATGGAGCAGTGAGCAAGGGACTCATGTCTGAGTATACCCTGCCACACCTATAGTGGCCAAAAACGATTCAGAAAAGGGGGTGGTGATGAACAGAGTGTCTGAATTAAGCAGACCACTCTTACCCAGTCCAAAGATCAGGGCTTGATCCATCACCGTTATTTAGCTCACTGCCCCATCCCAGCTCAGAACCTGGCTATATGCAAATTAGTCTGTCCCTGGCCCAGTGCATCATGGGAACAGGGCAGACCAAACTACCAAGCCAATTCTTCACCAGAAAGGAGACAAGCTACCGGGGACCGGTTTCTGGCATTTCAGCCTCGTCGGCCCGGCTTGCTTGAATCCTGATGGAGCAGTGAGCAAGGGACTCATGTCTGAGTAAACAAGAGGTGGAATGACATCTGCCAGCTGAGCAAAAACGTGGCAGTGATGACGCTAGGGGTGCTCCCTCGTAAGTGGCAGGTTGGCGCGCAGGAGCATGACACCACTAATGGCCCGCATCTTGGCAGTGACACAGCCAGAGCAGGATGGACACCTGAGGGCCCATCAGGAGCAAGTTGGGGGTGAGTATTGTGCAAAGTGTGACTTTGCGTGTGAGTGACTGCATGTATCCCAACCCTGAGCCATTGCGGAGCTCTGTGATGTCTCGAGTGTGATGCAATGGCTTCTAAGTGGCCTCTGTCTTGAGTGCAGCTGCTCTGCATTTGTACATTTTGTTTCATATGTGTCAACAACCCATGAACCTTGTCACATTTAATAATCTTGAAATATTTAAAAGTCACACTGCATGATTGTTGTCTGAACGGAGACCGTCCTACAAAGGATAATCCATTGTGTGAAGTAGATAGCCCAGTACACTTGTCAGACTTGGGTGCGCTGTGTGGCTAGCTCAATAGTGTGCTCATTTGATGATGTGTCAGTGGCCACGTGTGGCTCAATGGTTAGAGCAGGCAGACCTCGATGCAGAACTCTGGCCAGGGACCAGGGTTCGATTCCCGCCTCGGCGGGTCTCGGGCTCATTAATCCCCCTGACCGGATATTCTCGCCTCAGCGCCTATTCTGATCATGGGTCCCGCGCTGCAACTCTGGGCAATAGCTTGCTTAGTCTCCACAACGGCCCCCACAACGCGAGGGATGCCTGGTCTGCACCATGGGGGTGCCCAGGAGTGGACACTTCACAGGGAAAGCCAGGAAGGGTTCCCTTGCGGTATTCGAACAAGCGCCGGGAAACCCACTGCGGGTAGCTGTGCGCTATACAAGTACAAAGACATTTACTGACCTGTCTTATTGACAACAAGTGCACACATGTGCTGAATGGGTAGATGGTGATGATTGCAGGGATGCATTGGCTAATTTACCTTTGCCATTTGTGCACATTGGCAACATGACTGGGATGGTTAGACTCTGTGTTTCAAATGTAATGTAGCAGATCCTGGCTATTGCAAAATAGTTTAGGCACTATGGAGTGTTAGTCTTCAGTATGTGTGCATTGTGGAGGGTTGTCCTTGTGCATCAGTGCATGCTTAAGTTGTTAGACCCTAGGCATTGTCACACATTAGCTGTCCTTATGGTGCCCACCAACTTCATCATCAATAGCAGACACAATCCTGCCTTGGATCAATGAGGGACTGTCAGGGACTTGTGGGCATGTTGGTATGTGACATGTCACAACCTATGAAGGTGTTGCATTCTCTTCACATTATTAAGTGATTTGTGTTTCTGACTACATCGGGCAGTAGTGCTCATTGGCACTTCATTGACAGATAAGATGTGGCCTTGTGACATATACTGCAGTATGAGTGTCATAGACATCAACTGGCAGTGAACAGCAGTGAGAATCATGTTAGTGTGCATTCATAGATGTGTACTGTGCACAACAGATAAATTGTAACATCTACAGAGCTGACACCTATGTACAACTGTAGGTGTGCTTTGAAGCCCAACATGGTGGATATCAGGAGCTTGTAGCCCTTGCAAAAGGACATATTGGAGTTTGTATCTGTGTAGTTCCCTTAAAAAGACTCCATATGTGACAGAGACAACATGGTTTGATGTATAGATATCTCACATACAGGCACGTAGGTATGCTTACAAACAATAATATGTGTGGTTACAGGGGGGGGCACAGGCCCAGCTATTTGGCTGTGTCAACGCCACGTGGAGCATTACCCTCAATTATGCATGTTTCCATAGATCATCTGATGATTGCATAAATGCAGCATATGCTGAATGTACATGGGGGAGTTCAACATGGGAGCGTCATTTTAAAGTTTGATGCTTTGCTGGCATATGATGTGTGTGTGTATGGCACTATACTGAACCTATGTCTCTGTCTCTTGCAGCATCTACCGAGGGCAGGGAAGGACGGGAGACCGACACTAGTATGGAAGCTACTGGCACGACTGCTACACAGGGGTTCAGTGACACTGAGGGGACCAGTGCCTCGGAGGGGGACAGGAGTGCCCTTGATGATTCCTGCCCGAAAACACCAACCTCCACATCTTCAAACTCCAGTGGTGACTCCTCTGTGTTGGCGGACAAAGGAAGTTCAAGATCTGCATCTTTTTCCACCACACCCCGTCCAGTGCCCATCCTCCCAGATGCTTCCCCAAGGGTTGTCCGTGCCCTCAGCCCTAGGATGGGTAGAGTCTCCTTCCCCCAGGCATCGCTGCCCCTGCCCTTGTCTCCCCTGCTGCTCTCAGTATGGTGGCGGTAGACATTTTGCTCCTGCTGTCTGTCGGTCAGACTGCTCTCCTGAATGCCTTCCAGGATCATGAAAAGAAGTTGGCACAGGTTGTTGCGTTCATGGAGGGCATTCATTCCGATGTGGGTTGCCTACTCCAAACTCTCCAGTCTTTGTCCTCCACAGTGACAGCAGCCATTCAGCAGTCCCAAGCTCCCAGTTCAGCTCCGGTCCCTTCAGCAACCAGCCTGCCAGCGGCACCACCTGATGAGAGTGCACACATGCCAGAGCCCTCGGGCACCCAGTCATGAACACGCAGCACACAAAAACAGCACTCTAAGCGTACCAGACCACAGACACCATCACCACAACACAAAGCGGGCACACATGAGTGCAAAACAAAAAGCCCATCACATGACACTCAGTGACATAGGGCAAAGAAGCACGCATCCACATTACCTGCCTCAAAATCAGCACCATCCAAGGGAACTCCCATCGCCACACCTGACCCCCAAAGACACACAAACACTTGCCCTGTCTGCTGTGAACCTGGTGCCTGCCACTACTAAGTCGAAAGACATTCAGAAGGCAGATTCACCCAAAACTTCAACTCCCACCCACACCCCCGTGAAGCAGGAACAAGAGAGCAAAGTGGGGGCTTTCGCTCAGAAACAGGGGATGCAGAGGAAAAAGCAAGGCAACACCCAGCGTACCACCGGGTCCAGCAAAATCCCACGTGGTGAGGCTGTTGTGCCCACCTCACTTCCCACTCCGCCCAAGACTCTTGTAGGATATCAGATCCCCAAACAGTTGAGACCCAGCCCTCAACATTCACCCTGAGCCTCCACATAGCATGTCACCACCTCCACGTGCCACCACTCCACCCGTTCCAAGCAGCCCTCATGCTCCCACATCCATGGATCCCTATACCTCAGCCAGTTCTCTCCCTCCCACGTCCAGTCCTCTAACTGACCCCGCCAATTAGCCACCTCCCAGTTCAACTTCAAGCCAAAGTTGAAGCCAAGTCCCCCTCCCCAACCATTTCTCTCACAGCCGTGCCTGAACTGCCCATTCGAGGCCCCTGACCTGTGGTGAGTCCTATGGCAGTCAACTGTGTTACCCATTTCAGTTGTGGGTTCTCATGCACACATGTGCACACTAGAAATTTGTACTGGCCAATGGCCTTGATGTTTTGCACTTTTGTTGCCCATTCCTGAGCAAGTTATCATGCACACATGTGCAGACTGTAAATTTGCACTGCCTGATGCCCTGATGTTTTGCACTTTTGATGCTCATTTCCTGTGCAAGTTCTCATGCAAACATGTACGTACTAGAAATTTGGACCGGCCAATGGCCTTGATGTTTTGCACTTTTGATGCCTACGTGGAGATTATGAAATAAAGATTGTTACTCATGTTGTCTGCTTTGTCGCTGCCCTAGCTAAATAAAAAGTTTAATCTATGGGTATATGTTCATGTGACACATGCTCTGTATGCCACATTCACATTGGCAATTACTTGATTTACTTTTTCAGAGGCTGCCAGAGGTTACAGGCACGTTTGTGCTTCTTGACTCTGAGGCTTGAGGGTGCAATGATGGTTGTTTGTGATGATCTACTCTTATCATATTCATTCTATTGTCAGGTTTGCAACATTTTAGACATGTCATATTAGGATGCAGTACCACAACAGAGGTGAATTCTATCCACAGGATAACTTTTGGGGTGACCAGGGTCAGTCATATCTGTGGAATCTTTCTTGATGTGTGAACAGCAGTGTAGATATGTAGTCATCTTGTGTAGGCCTGTCTTCATAGTCACATGGGTACATTTGAATGTTTGCACTTGAGTAGTCATACAGTGTGATTGGCCTGTCATTGTCAGAAGTGTTGAGGTGTATTTGCCCCTGCACATGACACCTACACACATGTATGATCCAGTTAATGAGTGTCTGTTTGTTTACATTATCAGACATGTGCTTCAGATTGTGGGCACATGTAGGAGTTGTAGGTTGAGCACTGTGCAGTGTGACAGTGTGACCATGCAATCCTGGGGTACACCTACTTGTCGTCACTGTCACTTGTGAGTATGCAGAGTGTGTCACTGCAATGTCTCTGTTGTATTTTGTTGATCAGCCATGAGTCTCATTTACGTTGGTGCTCACTGTGCTGACCTGCTCAGCCACACTGACATTATATGTGACTTTTCTCATACATTGCTGTCACTTGACACATTTTTGGGACAAGTATAGTATGTGCTATGTAGAGTCATACCATCCCCTATAGGTGCTTTTGATGCCTACACATTGTGCGTTAATCCTCTATGTGGTTTTGCACTGTACACTCCTCACCTGTCCAATACTGATGCAAACATGGTTGCTTAGGTGCAGTGCATATGTTTGACCAGCATAAGTCCTCTAGTCATGTTGTATGCATCTGGGTTTTACTGAGTTGTGCAGCTGTGGGTGATGGCTAAGGTTTATGTCTGTTTGCTGAGGTACTGCTACCCTTCCTGAGTGTGATGTGACCTGTGGGCTGTGATGATTTGTGGTATGGAAGTTCATGGTGGAGCACTCAGATATGTGTGATACTGGTTTTGTTGGTGTTCACACACTGCTTACTGTGCATGCACTGCTGTCAGTGTATGTTGCCTTGTACTTGCCTGGTGTGCATTCCCCCTGATGTCCAGCTGAGTTTGCTGTGTAATGAATTGGTATGTGCATATGTTGTGTTTTTGTTGTTGATGGATGCAGTGTTTCACCTTTGTTGGCTCTTTCTACTGACAGGTGTATGTGGATGTGAAGTTGTATTTGCATGTGACATTGTGTGTGAGTAGTTTGTGCATTGTAATACATTCTGATGTGTGTTGAATTTGTAGTGTACTTTTCTTGTGTGAATGACACATGCAGCAATGTGGATTCTTGTTCATGAGCTACTTTTGAGTGCACATTTGTTCTATGTCCTCCTATATTTGACCTGTCAATTGTCAGGAGTGTGCATGTGCATGCTGTTCTACACATTGACAACATGCTCACTCGATAACTGGTGTAGTGTCTAGGTCTGTGTTAGCAGATGTGTCCTATTGATCACAGTTAGTGTTCATGATTGGCATTTGATAATGTAATTTTTGATTGTGCTGGGGTATGGTGTCTGTGCATGTGGCCACAGTGAAAATGTTGTGTATTCCTGTTCTGTCTATGGTCACATTGCCTATCCACTATTTGCCTGCACATGGCTGAGCATGTTCGACTTCTTTGGATGTTGTTTGTGAGATTTGTGTTTGGTTATTGGTTTTTGATCAGCATTGGTTCAGACATCCCTGAGTGGGATTCTGACATTTGTAGATACACACCAGGGTGTGTCATTGGTTATCAGGAAACTCACATGACCTTATGTGCACCATTGTCTGTGTTTCTCACAGGTGTTGAGTAGTGCATATGTAAGATAGGTAGAGGAGGGATATGTGTAAAGGTCAAACTTGGGTTTGACAGTCAGGGAGTGTGACAATAAGCAATGTATGTTGTGCTGGTGGCATACACATGTCAAGGTAGTTGACACAGATGTGGGGCTGGTCACTGTATGGCTTCTGACACTTCCTATCATTCCTGTGCCAAAGCATAGCTTGCATTGTAGTATCCCAGAGATATTGCACAGATGTTACTTTAGTTTAATTTCAATCACTGTTCCACCCATGTATCATTTGATTGCCTAAGGGTAGTGTGATATGTTCCACCTCTTGCATGTCATGTACAAATGCTATCTGGCTTGCTTCATTGTTTTCCTGCACTGTGCACTCCTCTTTGGACTAGTCTATTTATTGTCATACATTGCTGCTGACTTATGGTATGTGTATGTGGCAGAGTTTAAGTGTGTGATCTGTCTGAGGGACTTGACATGGAGTGTGAACAGTTCTGTGTTTGTTAATGTGCAGAGTGACTCTTTATTTTTTGATTTATTCACTGTGAGTCACATGAGTGGAAGGCAGGTGTGAGGAGGAGGGTTGTCCCGCACCTGACCTTCTGTGCACGGTGTTAATCTTCACCCACACCTTCCCAGTTAATCTACCTTGCCCTTTGGAGTGCAAGGTGCGAGGTCGAGACACACCTGGCTGCTAAATAGTGCATGGATGGGGGGGCACGAGAGGAGCGCACAGCATGGGAAGAAATGGATGTGGGAAGCACGCTGTGGGCTGTGACCAACTGATGCGGGGCACCATGTGGGTAGGGTTAAGGTGGGGCCCTGGGCAGCTGCCCACACTGCCCATGCCTGGCGCCGGCCCTGCCTACTGCATTGTGGGCAGGTTTCCCGAGTCTTCACTGCTGCTGTGACATGATCGGGACATTGCAGTGATTTCTATGTTGATGGGTGACCCCGATACGAAGGTGTCAATTTCTAGCAAGCAGGACATGTGTAAGTACATTGGGGGATATGTTCCTGTCTCCACCAGGGTGTCTGATGTAGACAGGTAGTGTATTTCAGCACAACAGTTGTGTGTTGTGGTTGTATGCAGTGTTATTTACTTACCTGCGGTGTTGACAGCGGTGGCATCTTATCTGCTGGTAGTGGATTAGGTACAGCAGAGGAAGGGCTTGAAGAGCTGGATCCATAACGGTCTGGAACGTGTGGAGGTTCCCCCGCATTTGAGCTTCTATCTCCGCAGTTGTGCTTCCACCGTCTCCGAGTGGATGGTTTCTCTGATGCGTTCTGATGGTCTGTTTGAGTCATCGTGAGTTGTCTGGCGGTCGTAACGTCATTCTGCATGACAATCTTTCTCTCTTGGCTCCCTCCGTCACCGTTGCGGAAGAAAAATTCTGGCGGGTCCTGATACTCTGCAGTGGACGGGAAATGGGCTATCTTTGTTCATTGTAATATGGTAGACGCGAGGGCCGTCGCAGGAGTAAGGAAATGGACGTGTTCCGCACGGCCAGCACCGCTAATGTGCCAAAATCCACCATCCTAATGAGCCCCTTAGTGCGGATTTTTGGAGGTGTCTCCAAATACATTGATTAAAATAATAATAGCAACCCTGAATTGCTGTGTGGGGGTAGGTTTTTAGCATTATCTGTATCATTGACTGTTCAAAATCAATGATTATGTTTTGGGGAAAATAACGATTGTTTTTTTTTTGTTTAATTTTTGTCAATAGTTCAGTATAGGTGGAGTTTTGGTAATAAAGCATATACAAAAGGGATGTTTGTGTTTTGATATAGTGCATGTATAGTATATAATTGATAAAATGGTTTGGGACATATTTTAAAAGTCCTGTCCATCGTCCAAGTGTCACACGTTTGGAGTTTTTCTAAATTAGCAGCAGTTGCAAATTACATTATTCTTTTGTCTGTTGATTTGTTATAATAAAGAAGAAATTGTTCTTCATTATGGGTAATTTGGATTTCTGGGGGAATTTCTACTTCTGCAAAGGTTTTGGGGACAGGTGTGGTGGTGGCAGTAGCTTTTTTTGTTCTAGCAATTGTTCTTTTTAGGGATGCAATGCAGAGCAGTTGGCCAGTTGCATGTTGTGAGACTTTGAGAAGCATTTCTTTCAGGATTTGTGTGGTAGACTTTTCAGATCTAGTGCTAGCTTCTTTTATATTGCCTAACGCATTTCTAACTTCAATTTCAGCAATGTTAGGGGGTGTCACAGTTGTTTCCTTTGCTGTAGATCCCCAATTACATTTATTAGAATAGCATTTACTACATTTCCAGTTCACTTTGGCTCCTCTTTGTTTTCCTTGGATGTACACATACCTCATATAACATAGTCAAAATGTTCCATTTTGTGAAGTTATGAATTGTGCGCCTTCAGTAATTGTGATGGTTCAAATGCTAAGAAAAGTTATAGAAAAATTAATATATTTCTGTACTGTTTTATTTTCTGAAAATATATAAATTGTCAGTTTTATACTTGCAATGTTGAATTTCAAGTCGTTTTAAATGCTGATGGGTTTTCTTTACTGTTTGCCTTTGCTTTTCTTGCTGAGATTCTTGTTGGTACAAAAAAGTAATTTTAATAATTTTGTTTAGCTGTGTAGTAAGGGGGGGCTGGTGTTAGCTTGGAGTTATGTTGGGTATTTTTCCAAATTGTTTTAATTTATTTCAGTTTTATATTTACTTTATTTGCAACTTGATTTTTCACAGTGGTCTGTAGATGTTTGAATCTTTTCTGAATTATATGTAGAGGAGGCATACATTTAAAAAACATATATTAATTATTTTGTTCCTCAAAATAGTGCTTTTAGAGAATTAGCAGTATTATTAATTTCTAAATGTTATTTTACTTACTTTGTGGAGCAGGAAACAGAGTTTTCTATGATGCAGTCTTGTGTTCTGACAGCAATCCGGCAGAGTTTCTTCTTATTCTTTCTTTTTGATTTGAAGTGTAAAATAATGCTTAATTGTCGCGTGTTTATATAGTGTTTAATTAATTGTTGTTTTAAATTCATTGGTTTATTTTAATAGTCTATGTATTTTATTGGTTGATATTTATTGTTTTAATTGATTTGGTGGTTGCTTTCCATATATGAGAAACACTAATTAATTGTCAGTTATTGCTTTTTTTTCTTTTAAAGTGGTTTACTACATTATATGCGAGTTATATTGTTTTCGATGATAAATAGCATGTGCTTTTTATTTAGGTATAATATTTTAAATAGTAAATAATTATGTGTATTTAAAAATATTTTATGTTAATATTTGTACATGTGTTAAAAAATGTTTTAATTGATTTCTTTTGTATGCTGTATGTGTTTAATAATATTAATGTATTATTTTGGGTCAGTTTTGTATGTTTTCAAATGTTTTTAACATGTTGATATTATTGTTCTAATGATATTATTGGTGTCTATAGTTGGTTATCGATATTATTGACGCCTTGTATCTTTTTTAAACATGTTCGATATTTTGTATAACAATATTTTCGTGTACAATAATACTGATATCGATGTCAGTGTATGACGATATTTTGGTGTCGATATTTGTGTATTTTTTTAAATAAATATAGTCTGTCGATATTAGTGTAATCGATATTTTGGTAGGTCATAATAGTGTCTCTCGATATTATGTCAGTGATCCAACTGGCTAAATACTGGGAGCAGATGCCCCCAACATCCCAGCCCAAAGACATTTGGAAACCATTACTACTGTATTTACTCACACAGGAACCTATCCTTGGACAACCTAACACAATTAATTCCCCTGCAAATACCCAGACTTTGGAGCCCGGTCTGACGGCTCCTCTATAAACATGCTGACGCTGATTTATGATATGTCCTTCTTATTCATATACAAGCTAGTGCCTATTACCCTGCCTCTCTTACTGTGACTGGATTCATCCAATGGTAAACAATGACTTCTGCTTCTTTTTCTCTGCTCTGTTGTATGGCCTTGATTGTTGACTTCACTATCTGTGCAATATGGGAAGCCCAATTCTACTATTTTTCTTGATCTGCATTATCCCATCTCCTCCCTCCCTTCTCATCTACTCTCCTTTTTCTTAAGTTTTTTCTTATTTGGATCTTGATTTTGCTGAACACTGTATGACATGGATGATATTACTGTCTATTGTGATTCCAATCAATGTTCCTTATTGTCTCTTGTTATAACTGCCAATAAAGACAAATAAAAAAAAGTTTAAGTTTGTAACAGCTCCATTTATTTATTAGTGGATAGGAAATGCTTTAAAGGTATGACATAATAACATGTACCATTGTTTTGACCATTGTAATTTGTGCATAAAATGTATATTTCACATATGCTTGTACATGTATTACAAGCCAGGAGAATTTGCTGCCTACGTGCATTAGTAGACTACTAATGCAGCAAAGCTATTGTTGTTTTCTGCTATTTGCAAGGAAAGACAACAGAGAGCCCTGAACAATGCCCAGCTCAGCATGTATGCCCATCTTTGGACGTCTGCTCTTTATATCCTTCCGAAAGATAAAGGTAGTCGGATAATTACAGGGCCAACTGTATTGAGGGTGCTATTTTTAAAAGATGCACTATGGTAAAGAGCCAGGTGAAAACTAATGCTTCTATGTGGGACATGTAAAAACCCCATTTTTTTATAAACTTGCATCTAATTTGTACAATCAACTGTCCCCCTTGGGTGCTAAAGTGTAACTGTGCACATCTAGGTATCTCTCTGTCATGAACTACAGCATCACTTCTGTCGTTTTTTTGTTTCCTACTTCAGCGAATACCTCAGGAGTAGTTGGGATAGTTAGTGATGTCATAGGAAATGATTATCCTGCTAGTTTTTAATTGTTCTGGACATTTTAACAATGGAATAAAGTGCTTTTAAGGAAAAGTAGCCAAATATAAATCCTTTTTTGTTCAAAACTATTGTGTGAAAGAGGTCGTGCTTTGCTAGCCAATGCTGCATCATAATGCACTTCGAATAGTATTGAATCTTTCATAGAGGTGCATGCTTAAATCCTCCCCGTCGTCAAGGTAGGAGTTATGTTATGTTATGTTATACTATATTTATAGAGCGCACAGCTACTCAAAGTATGCCGGCGCTAATTCCAAAGAAAGCCCACCACATAGCCAGGGCCTCAGAAAAGCAAAGTTTTTAATTTCTTCTTGAAAACAACAGGGTCCGACACCCTCCTGAGGGCCAGTGGAAGCTTATTCAAGGCAAGACCTGCTTTGCGGGTGAAGGAACAACCACCCAGCCTGTGTCGATTGAAACGAGGGTTCTGTATTAAGAGTTGGTCAGAGGAACGCAATTGCCTAGAAGGTTTATAAAAGGCAAAGCGCTTCTGAAGATAGAGCGGACCCAACCCATACAGGGCCCGATGGACAATGGACAGCATTTTAAATTTCAGACGAGACTCTACTGGGAGCCAGTGCAGATGACGAAGATGGATCCGCACACACTCTCTCTAGCAGAGAGTCCCATGAGGAGTCTCGCTGCCGCATTCTGGACTACCTGCAGCTTCCTGGTCAGATATTCCGGACATCTCACCAGGAGAGCATTGGCATAGTCCAGGCGGGAGAGGATCAGAGCCCGAACAACCGTCTCTTTGGCGCCACCTGGCAAAAGGGAAGGAAATTTCCTCAGAAATTTCAGGGTGCCAAAGCATGTCCCTGTTAGCTTCTTCACCTGTGTTGCAAAATTTAAATTTTCCTCAAACCAGACCCCCAGGTTTTTGGCAAGACCCTTCTCAGTCAAAGGGGTTGGGAAGTCAGGCGGCCACAGCCTAGTTCTAAAATCCACAGGAAACGAGCCAAACAGGAGAACCTCCGATTTTTCTTCGTTGCACTTTAACTGTGCATTAGCCAGCCAGCGAAACACAGCTGAAAGGCAACGCTGCGCCGTGCTGACCGAGTCCTCACCCCGTTTCCAGGAGAACAGAAGCTGCGTGTCATCCACATAGGCCATCACCTTAGCCCCCAAGGACTCCGCCAGATAAACCTGGGGAGTCACATAGATATTAAACAATAGAGGGCTAAGTGAAGAGCCCTGCGGAACGCCGGTGGATAGAGGCGTCGGCGCCGAAGCACAGGGGGCAGCCTGTAGTAATTATGAGAAGTAGTAGAAGCTATGGAGTACACAGTAAAGCCCTACGGAGTGACATTGTTTTTTATTTTTTTTATTTTTTTTTAAGACCTTTATTAACATCAAAGTCATCGTCGTTACATAAGTATTGACAAACGTACATTGCTTGGCTACACAAAGCTCAATAACTCCTCAGTCAAAAGTGTTACACAGCCATAGTAACCGGCATCCCGGGGGCCCGGCGGCAAAATGTAGTGGAACCAGCTCAGCATTGTTGGTATTAACTCCCCCTCGGAGGCAGCTCGCAATGCAGCACGACAACTGACCACCCATTAATAAAAACTCGAAGGCAAGGTCTCTTGTTATGGAAGGTCAAAGGGAAACAAGAACATTCAGAAACCTACCCAAACCCCTATTCCAAACTCCCCCCTCCCACCCGTGTGTGTGTCCGTGTAATGCCAAGTTGGTCTGAACAAGAATAAACGTGGTGTGTGTATACCGTGTCCCGTCCTACCCCGTATCCCCGATTGCCTAACCCCTTCAGTGGCCCACCCTCCACACCCCTCACGTGTTTGAAACGGCAAGGCTATCCCAGCACCCCCCCACTACCTCCATCACTCCTCATCCCATAGGAAGGAACCCCCGCCCGTCCAGCCCTCTACTCTGAAACTTGTTCCTGAAGATCCCCCACCTCTGACGTGCCCGAACTTCCCTCCTCCCCCTTCTGTAAATATTCCTTATAGAGGTCCCAAAAGTTTTTCGGTCTACTCCTAGGTGGTAGCAATTCACTGTACAACTCGGTTTGTGTACAGCAGTACCGCAGATCCCTCCTCCATCTCTCCACGGTGGGGAGCGGCCCACGCTTCCAACAGGACGCCACAACTCTCCTGGCGATCAGCAACGCCATATCGGCCAGCCGGCGAAGTGATGGCGGGAGTGGCTTAGAAAAACCGAGCAGTGCCAGCGCCGGTGCCCGGGGCAGCGTCTCCCCTAGCATCTGATCAAGCTCAGCGAACACCTCCTGCCAGAAAGCATGCACTCCGGGGCAGAGCCACGCCATGTGGAAAAAGTCGGCAACCAGAGTGCGACAACGCTCACATTCCGCCGAGGGCCGTAGGCCATAGCGGTGCAGTCGTTCGGGAGTGTAATACACCCTCTGGAGGAACTTAAAATGCACCAGCCTGTGCCTGCCATTAAGGGAGATCTTACGGGTGCTGGAGCAGCAGTATCGCCACATGATGTCGTCTATAGGCGATTGCAGATCCTCCTGCCACGCCTCTCTGGCTTTAGATTGCAGCAGCCGCTGGTGCGCCACTCCCAACCTGTTAACATTCGAGAGTAGCTTAGCCGGAGTTTTAGTTTTAATAATATAGGTCAGCTCAGGGACCTCCTCGGGTTCCTCCACAGCCAAGCCCACCTCCTCCCGGTAAGCCGAGCGCAGCCTGTGGAACTGAAATTGCTGGAGCAATGAGGGGCCCGCAGTCTGCGGAGCAAGCTGATCCCAGGTTTTAAGTGTGCCCTCAACAAACAGGTCCTCCATCCTCACGATTCCCAAAGAGCGAAGGGACTCAACAACGCCTCTCTCTCTCAGGGGTCCTAGCCAGAGCGCCCACTCAATCGGCATCAGAGGTGAGTATAACCTTGCACAGTCGCGTGCACGTATCAGTGCATGCCATGCATGGTTGGTCGCCTTAAGGGAGTCGAGTCGCCCGACCGATCGATCCAGTGGGAGGCTTATCGTGGCTGGAAGAGGGAGCGGGTCTGCAAACAGTCGCTCCAGGATCAAGTGCGGTGTGCGTGCTTCGCCGTGGACCCATGAATGCAGGTGAGCCGCCTGCGCTACTCGGTAGTAACGTTCCATGTCAGGGGCACCCAGACCCCCCATTTCGCAGGGAAGAATCAGCGTCGCCCACCGTATTCTAGGTTGTTTGCCGGCCCATGCCAGCCGAATGAGAACTTGCGTGAGCTGCTTGAAGAAAGCCTTCGAGAGCACCACTGGTATATTCGTGAAGAGAAACAGGAACCGGGGCAGTACGATCATCTTCATAATAGCAATCCTGCCCAGGAGGGACAGCGGGAGTTTGCTCCAGGCGTCCACATCCTCTACCAATTTAGAAAAGGCCACGCCGTAGTTATCTCGTACCAGGACCTCCGGGTCGGTGTGCAGCTGAATACCCAGATATCGGACCGAATCAGTGGTCCACCTTAGGGGGTACTCCATAGTGAAGGGTTATGTCACAGGAGTGAGAGGGAAAGCGATAGATTTATCCCAATTCACTCGCAGACCCGAGAGTGAGCCAAAGCGGACCACCTCTCTGAGGACCGAAGTCAAGTTCGACTCCGGGTCTCGGACGTACAGCAAGGTGTCATCAGCGTACGTCGATATCCCTATCTTATAGCAGGGGAAGCTGATCCCCTCCAAACTGTGGTACTCCCTGATGGCGCAGGCTAGAGGCTCCGCAACCAGCGCATAAAGTAGCGGCGATAGGGGGCATCCCTGCCGTGTCCCCCTACTGATATGAATCGGTGCCGACACCCTATCCCCCAGTTTTAGTCTGCCCGACGGACGGTGATACAGGGCGCCAACCCTCTGCAGAAAAACGGAGTGACATTGTTAGCCAATTCCCATTGTGTTAGGAAGAACTAAACTTATGCCAATCAGAGAACAGTTCTTGAATCATCCTTTCCCTCAAGGGTCACCACAACTCATATTTCTAGGCACAGGTGTGCTAAAGAAATAAAGGAGGTATTCACTGTGATGAATCCGGCAAACGGGAGGTGTGATTGCCAGGTCTGGTGGCTCAGTGGACTAATGCATCTGCTGCAGGAGCCTGTGTTCAACCTAATGTTGTAGTGTAGTTCCTATATTCCCAATAGGTTCTGCGCATTGGAATAATATAATCAGCAGTGTTGACATAGGACTGAGGTCATCTAGGTCTCTACTGACTATATTAGACTTAGTTAGTTTTGCCAGCTAGCTCAGGGGTCACTAGAAACTTTCTCGAATATTCAGGAAAGAGTTAACTCTCCTGATTTAGACAAGAAGGGATTAGCTTCTGACAACCGCATAAACATGACAACTTTGCTCCCTCAGAATAAAGAGTATATCTCTAGAGTCGTGTGAAAACAATAGACAACTATTTCACTCATTCAATCGTGGGTACTTAGTTTCACCAGAGTGCAGAGAAATAGAGAGACGGGCGTTTTCAATAAAAGGTGTTATTTATTGAGCAGTTTTCTTTCTCATGCAAGAGAAGTGAGTTGCCATAATTGAATACTTATCATGAAGTAAAGTGCGTACAGTAAAAGGAGTATTATGAAATAATACTGTAAAAGCATTGATATGGTTTCTTAGCCATATGATACTTTAAAATGGATAAAATATATACATACATAAAAACATTGACTAACATACTCAACTGGTGCTTCTAATATACACCTACCCCGGTGTACCTGACCTAAGCCTAATACGTGGGAAGGAGTAAGTAAGTTGCAGTTTAAGTTAAGTTGTTTTTTTGCCAAGAATCTGAATCAAGAAATCTCTTAAGGGTTTAGTCAGCTCCGTTCCTTGGTTCTAGAATGTAGGAGGTCTTGCATCTCTCTCTTAGGACTCGATCTTCCAGCAACCCGCAAGGGTGACTGGAAACACCGGAGCTGGATTTTCTCGGCTGGAGAAAAAGACAGCGTCTTTCTCAGTGCGTCAAAAGGGAGGGGCGGCTTCCTTCGGCTCTCGCATCAGCTGGGCGTCGGGTAAGTAGTTAGCGGCTCTGCTCCAAACCACCGTGTGTTTGCTTAAGGCAACGTTGGTATATTTATACCTGAAAGGTGCCGGGTTTGACGTAAGGTTGAACATAGGACGTCACTAAGAATTAACAGTTCTTTCTGGACTCCAGGAGTTCTTGTGCAAATCAAAAAAAAAAGCAGGGGGAATTCCCGGGCTGCTGGAGGCTTGGTTTGTTTAAAGAACACGTTGTGCTTTCTTGGAGTCTATGGGAGTAGCCTTGCCCTATTTGGACTGCATGGGCTATGACTAGATATGGATATGATTCTTATGCCTTTATAAGGATACTATTTATTATTACCACACAAGGGCATAAATCGGGAATATCGAATTAGGGTCCTAGATAGAAACACAACACCCACTCCACGTATTAATGTCCATCATTACTAAAAACTAAGCAATATTAAACATATAACGATGCATGTGTGTTTTCCAACCCACCCCAAAATACATAAATCGCATTCGAAATGGTATGCAGTAAAATTGTAAATTGATACTTGTATAGCGCAAGGGTCTCAAGGCGCTTGTACGAATACCGCTGTGGAACCCATCCTGGCTTTCCCTGTGAGGTGTCCACTCCTGGGCACCCCCAAGGTGGAGGCCAGGCATACTTAGCGTTGTGGAGATTAAGCAAGCTATTGCCCAGAGTTGCAGAGTGGGACTCCATGATTGGAATAGGCACCGAGGCGAGAATTGTCAAGTCCGTGGAATTTTGAGCCCAAGACCCGCCGAGGCAGGGAATTGAACCCTAGTCCCGGGCTAGACCTCTGCATCAGGGTCTGCCGCTCTAACCATTGAGCCACAATTCTACACGAAAATGAGTATTGGTACTGTAAGCTTTTCAAGCAGTGTTATCATTCAGTTGAAAAATGCATATATGTATCAGCTGAATGAATTGCGAAAATTACACATGAAATGGCTCTGAATACAGAAAAGAAGGTTGAGACCATTTCATCACATATTTATACAATACTGTACATGTGCTAGAGGCTTAGGTAAAATATTGTCTCTAGTGTCTCTAAAAATAGAAGCTCTGTTCTCTAAGAATAGTTCTACTTTAAGCAGATTACTGTGTGCCAAAAAAATGTAAATATTTTGGAAGTGGAAAAAAAATAATTTCGTTTTCAGGGGAATAAATAGTTCCAACTGTTTTCAGTAATCTTGTTTATCAAAACTGAAGGCCGAATTCAGAGTTCAGGGAACGCTGTGTGCTCGTTTGTTTTAAAAGTTATTCTTGTTGTTCAGGGGAGAACATCATATCAGACAGGCTTGCGAAAAATTTGTCTTCAACATCAGGTGAAAGTTCGACCAAGTTCGAAAATGCTGAAATTGTGCACATGTGAGAATGATTGCTATCATCGATGTCGGGATCAGCAATGCTCACAGAAGGTTGTACTTTTTGGTGCTGCTTTCCTCTCGTACTTCACCGCCACCTACTCGTAGTGGTGAAGTCTCAACGAATGCCGTCATCAGAATAGGTAGCCGCTGGGGACAATACATGAGCCGTTGCCGGACCTAGCAAAGCATCGATATCCATTGGTACTGCTGATGGTAGTGTAAGACAGACGTCCAACACGCATTCTTCTCCGCATAGCAGACATCGAAGCACAGGTAAGATGCAATCTTGCCAGATTGGTCTGAATGAAAGAAACCAGGTTCCACTTAGTTCTCTTAGCCGGGCTAATCCGAGGACTCTAGTTATTTGGTCTCGGTAGCGTATTGCTAGGATCGTTTCTTCCATTGTTGCTGAAGTTTTGTCTGTGGCTTGGATTGCCATATCGGAGCAGAAGGATCAAAAATAAAATTCCTGCTACGAGTCCCAAAAGAAGAGGCAGGCCGCCGAAAAAGGAATGGACAAAATTTGGCAAAATGCCCAGAACTGTTTCAAAGGGTGCTAACAGTCCCGAAAAAATTGTCTTAAATACATGTGCGATGCCACTGGTATCAGACATGTTTAAGATTTGACCTAACATTTCTACGAAATGCACGGGGCAATTTGTTGATAATAGGGAATGTATCTCTGCTGCTGTCCTTGCAACTTGCAGATCATACGTCTCTTTGGACGAGGTTAAAGGCACAGTTGTCTGTAAAAGAACAGACTTCATTCTGCTTAAAGTATCAATTTGAATAGAAGAGATATTCAAAGAAGGCCATATTGCCGCCTCCATGTCTGGATTGCTGTTTGGATACAATACTTGCATACAGCAAGTGACCATGGAAGTAACGCTCACAAGATAGGCTTTTTCTTGCACCATGCCACAACAGCTGTGGTCACTTATTAGAACATAACTGCCGTTGGAAAGCTGTCTGAAAAATGGCTCTATCTGTGTTGCAGGAGTGCCGTGCAGGTGACATGAAAGGTTATTTGAAGACCCTTTGCAGGCTCCATGCAAGTTAATACCTTGACACAGGAGTGTACCGCTTAGTGATTTTTTACAATTGTTACCACTAAGGAATACCTCTTTTTTCCCTTCACTATAACATTTGTGTGTATAAGGTAAATTCCATGTTGACTTGATGTATCCTTTACCCAACCTTTCATACAGGCCTGCTGGTATATATTTTTGGCAATACTTAAACTGGAAAGTTGTTATCGGAATTGTAATTGTTCCGTGTTCAATGACAGGTCTCTCTGACATTGTCAATGGTAATCTCTCAAGTTTTTCAATGCTCAGAATCGTATAGTCTGCTCCTTTTTGTGCCAAACTGATTTATTTATCAGTAAGGTTAAAGATAGAGAATAATGACGTTGTGTTTATTAAATGCCATGGCACGTAGCCTGAACGCAGGTTTTGCAACGTCCAGCCTAGCTGTACAATAGAACATAATTGGGACTGGTCATGTTGTAACATTAGCAAGTCCTGCTCTATATCAATAGCAGATGATACAATACTGTCCAGTGAATATATTCTGGAGGACAGAGTCGTTAACCCATTGTCCACAACAGAAAGTGATTTTTCCAAATTTATACGATCAATTTCTCGTATTTTTTCTGCTGTTTCAATTTGTGTTACTTTCCAAGCTTCGTTGTAAGCAGCTTTTATACCGTCGTATATGAAACGTTTTTGACGCTGTTTGCGTGGTCCCCGTATGAAATCAGGCAAGTCAGCACCTTCTTTAGGTAAAGTCAAGTGTTGCTTAATTTCAGCCAGTGTGGATTTCTGCAGCCATTCGAGGCAGAGTTTCCCTACACTGTATGTTGTAACTATCCCTGGATGTTGTCTCTGGGAATATCTTGGGTCTGGCCTGTTCTGTTTAAACCCCTGTGTTTTGTTCAGGAATCTATCTTGACAGTTATTTGTGTCTGTGGGCCAGATCAACCATTTTTTCCAATCAGGATTTGTTCTGTTTTGGTGTAAAATATCGGATACATCTATCTCCACATCTGTAGTGCTATTACTATCAGGTATGGGCTTTGGAATAGACGGTTTATTTAAGTCTTTTATATTGGCTAAACCAAGACAGGTTGTTTGCTGAATGGTGTCATTCAGGAATATTATCTGTTCTGGGATCATGCAGGCTCTAAATAATGCTTCTAAACCTTGGACCTGCCAGTCATTTGTACCCCAGATGGTTTTTGTTTCAATGTTGTTTTTCCAAAATTCAAAACCAAATGTAGTCATTTTTTCATAACATGTTTCAGAATAAATCAATTTAGTATTTGTCAACATTGTTTTCATTCCTGTCTTATTTAACATTTTAAAATAAAACGTTTCTGCATCACTTGTGTTAAACCCTGAGAAGTATGGGAATTTCTCATAAAATATTTTTGAGCTGCCTTTAGGCGGTGTTGCACAATGTTCCCATTGGTTATAATTAAAAACATTTCTAGGTTGAGCAGATTTATGCAAATAGTGATGACCATAATGATTATAACAGTACATTTCTTCATAATTTGATGAACCCTGCAAGTAATCATGTTCTGTGAATTTAGCTGACATTGCTAAGTCTGACATCATATTATTAATATTTTCAAAGTCCCAATCATCAGAGAAAGTACTTGGTTTTACAAAGTCACTTAAAGAAACCTTAAACTGGTGTGGATATTTCAAGAGCTCAATCGGGCCATAGATTTCATAATCCGTTTTGTCCCATGCTCCCCCACCGGGTATTGTATTGGCTGTGATGTTCACTGATGACAGTTCTCTTTTCTCGATGTGAGAGGATGTGTGAGGCTTTAGGACATTACTAAGTCTGACATCATATTATTAATATTTTCAAAGTCCCAATCATCAGAGAAAGTACTTGGTTTTACAAAGTCACTTAAAGAAACCTTAAACTGGTGTGGATATTTCAAGAGCTCAATCGGGCCATAGATTTCATAATCCGTTTTGTCCCATGCTACCCCACCGGGTATTGGATTGGCTGTGATGTTCACTGATGCCAGTTCTCTTTTCTCGATGTGAGAGGATGTGTGAGGTTATAGGACCAAGTTGATGTTCTGACTTGCTGTGTCCATTGTACTATATTTTCCTTCAATGAATCTACCCACACATAAAACCATGATGAGCCAAAGTAGGAGGAAAAGTACACCTAACGCAATCCAAAATTCAATCCATGGTGAAATCAGATATGTTTCTTTTAGTTGGTGAAAAAGTTCAGTTACTTTGTTTTTTGAAAGTTTTTGTTGCTGGCGTTTCTTCAGGCTCGCTTGGATCTTCATAAAAGTCATCAAAATTGATGAAGTAGCCAGATACAGTTCTGTCAATTGTTGGAATTGCTTCCAGATTTTCATTTGCTAATGGATTTTTCTTTGTTTCATTAGCATAGTCTGAGGCTACATCGTTGTAGACAGGTGTTTCTTGACGAACTGTTGCAATTTGGGTTTCAAGAGGCACAAGTTCCATTGCTTTGTTGCATAGTCCTTTTTTATTCACTGCAGGTTTATCAAATGTGATTAGTCTCTCAGTTTGAACCTCTTGGATTGTAGCAGGATTTTGTCTTCTGCTATTTCTTGGGAGTCCACTGGGCCTACTACTTATTATTGGCCACATGATTGTGGTTTTACCAGGTCGATGGATACAACTTGGTTCTCCTTTTTACCAGCAAGGGGCGGAAGTACAACTGATCTTGTTCCGCCGACAGCTAAGACAGATACTGCTTTTCTGTAAGAAGGCCCAAATTCCTTCTTCATCGCGATCTTTTCTCTGACCAGATCCCCAATCTTTGGAATCCAGACAGGTCTTGCTGGGACAGGTGGTTTTTCTTCAGTGGCTGTTGGCTTTAACTTTATATTACTCAGACTTCTTCTTGTTTCATTTAAGTCCTGTAAAACAGCCAAACGTTCTTTGATATCAAAGGGTTTTTCTTCTACCACTGAAGTCTGACAATCTAGATCCTGGATGTGTATTCTAGTGCCGAACAATAGTTCGTAAGGAGTGAAACCTTTTAGAGAATTTCTTGGCAGATTGTTAAGACTACGTTGGACACTTGTTAAATGTTTGACCCACCCATCACCCGAACCTAATACCCTCGCCGTTATAGATTGCTTTATGTCACGGTTTTTTCTTTCCACTACCGCATTTCCCTCAGGATAGAAGGGAAAAGAGTACCGCAATGCAATGCCCATGCTGGTCATGGCCTCTTTGTAAGCTCGAGAGCTAAGCGCAGGACCCTGGTCAGAATGTAGCATGCCAATTGCGTATGTGCCGATAAAGACTCGCAAATCTTTTATAACAGTTCTGGCGTCAGCCAAGCGCTGGTGTCTGCATTTTAAGTGAATCTAGTCTTAATATTTATGGGAACGCATTTCTCCGGCTGGATTTCTGCATATAGATAGCCTGATGCTTTCTAATAGAGGTGTCCTGGCACTAGCCTGGTCCGGTTCAGGACTGCGATCTCGGTTGCAGTCTGGACAATCCTTTGCAAATTTGTAATGTTGCAAGCTCATCTCCGGCCACCAGTATTCTGATTGTAATTCTTTTAGAGATTTCACGATCTCTTGGTGCCTTAGACCCTCTCCCATATGTGCGTCTGCTATTAATAAGACTCTCCGGTTCGTGTTTGGAATTACTCTGTCCCCCACTCCAGGGATTTGAGCAAAAGGAACGAGTTTGCATCAATTATGTATGTATTACTGAGTGGATAGCCGAGAGGTAATGCTGCATAGTCGCCTTTTAATGAGGCTTTTACCGCTAGCATGGTTTCCCCGTCTATGTGTTTTTTAGAACGCTTTTTTGTGGCTATGGAAGCCGGTTGAACCGCTTCCGCTGTGGCTCTGTTAGCCAATGAATTCCCTGCAATGTGAACGCCATCACGTTGATGACTCAGCGTATGTATCACGTGAGTCTTTTGTAGTTCTTTCTGCAAAAGAACTACCTGTTCCCAAAGTTTTTTATGCTTTATTGTGGCACCTGTGTCATCTTTGAAACCGTTTTTGATCCATGTCTGCATGTCATTATTGTAAGACTTGACGCAGTAATGCAAATCGTACACTATCAGTGTGGGGAATTCGCGATCGGCATTTTCAAGCGCCATCTTAAAAGATCTTATTTCAGCTCACTGAGCTGAACAGTTTCTGAGTGATTCAGTTTTGGTGATTATTGGTCTGAATTTACCAAAGCGCCAGCGACCTTTAACAATTGCGCACGCTGCGTTGTAGGATTTTTCCTCTACATCGTAGTGTCGTGCAAATCTGTCCATGTAGATTACACATGTGTACTGTTCGAGAGGCAGAATTTCGATTGGCAGAGGATATTCTTCTTCATATTCTAGATCTTCTAGTTTTTTCATTTTCGGGTCAAAATAGTGCTTCACATCTTCTGTAGCAAGAGAATTTTCCCATTGTATCCATTTTGGATCTAATGCCACTGCATTTAAATTGTGTGGGCTTGTTAATGCCTCAAGGGCTGATTCTGCTGTTAAAACAGATATCCTCCTGCCTTGGGCTCTTTCTTTTGCTACAGCAGTTTGAACCGCTATTAGAAGTTTTTCAGTAGAACTGAATTTCATTTCAGCTTGTGTGCACAAATGTGATTTGTAAGCTATTGGTACCGTTTCTCCCTCATTAGAGGTCAGGTACGTGAATCCGCATCTTCCTGGGATGACTCGGATTACAAGGTTGCGTACATTTTCGCGTGTTTGCAGTTTTGTTTTAGCTAACATGTCTGTTTGTAATGATCTTAACATTTCTGTGTATTTCTGAGTCCAATTGATTGGTTTGAAATCAGGTTTAATTAATTCATAGAGAGGTTTAACCCTCTCTGCATAATTTAGAATGTATGTTCTTCCGAAATTCAGGAATCCTAGTATTGATTGTAAATTCTTCAGCGTTCTTGGTGCTTGGAGTACAGCACACTTCTCTAAGAAATTGTCTGCTAGGCTTTTGCCTTCACTTGATAATTCATATCCTAAAAACAGGACAGTTAGATGGGCAATTCGTGACTTCTTAAAGTTGAATTTATACCCTTCAGCTGCGAACCCAAGTATTATGGTGTTCACTCTTTTCAAGTGAGTCTCCAGGTCATCATCTGTGAGATAGATGTCATCGACATATGATAATGCCTCATCATCATACATTTGTAGTAACTCTGTTACCCTTGCTGAGAATAATCCTGGGCTATTCTTGAATCCCTGTGGGAGGCGACAGAATTGTTTTTGCGACCCCATTATTGAGAAAGCGGTCAAATATCTGCTTTCAGGTGCAATGCTTTGACAAAAGAATCCATTAGAGATATCTAATGTCGTTTTATACTTTTTACGCATGATGTTATTCATTAGTGCTGCACTGTGTGAGTTTTGTACTGCAAATGTTTTGCAGCAGGAGTTTAGGTGTCTGTAGTCCAAAACTAGACGATATGAATCGTCTGGCTTGTAGACAGGAAACAAAGGATTGTTCATTTGTGAGGTGCATGTTTCAATCACCCCCTGATATTCAAGTTGATCTAAGATCTCCTTGACTTGTTTTTTAGCTTCTTGTTTAACTGGGTACTGCCTTTGTGCAGTCTGTTGATTTTTTAACTGGATTTTGTGAGGAGGAGAATCCTCATTCCATCCTGCATGATTTTTATTTAATGCAGGAGCTTGGGCTACTGCCCATTTTCTTGCAAATGTATGTTTTTTTATGAATTGGAATAAGATTTGAGAAGGCAGGCATAATCATTTCTTCACCATGAGGGCACTCCCTGACAAACTCTGGTGGACAGTCTTTCTCAGCTAACAGGATGTCATAGCCTTTCGAAAGGTTATCTCAAAAGGGACCCCTTATTTTCCTAGTCTTGTCCCCCTCTATACGCAATGTTATTTCGTATAATTTATGGGGTTTGCTAACTCTGGTGTCTGCAGATTCCACTTGAATGTACTCATTCGTGTCCACTGTCTCCAGAAGATTCATCAAGTTCTTGCGAGCTATGGTTACTTCTGCTGCGCTGTCTAGCATTGTCTTGGCCCACTCTCCGTTTTTCAGTTGTGTCCTCAGAATCCTCTGCATGTTTTCTTCTAATACTAGCTACCTTCTTCTTTGAAAATTGTAATGTTTTACTTTGATGAGCAGGTTCCTTGTCTTTGGACTTGACGTGCTCTTCTTTGTGTTCTGACCGTCCTCTTCTTTCCGATTTCTGTGAGGAAGTCTGAAAAGATCGAGAGGGACGTGTATCAATATCTTGATATCTGTCAGGTTTTCTCAATTTATCCCTATCTCTAAGGTTGTTTCTTTTCTCAGAGGCCTCCCTCTAGGGAGACTTGCCACCTCGTTCTGGAGATCTATCTCTCCGTTGAGGAGACCCTCCTCTGGACTGGAATCATTTTTCTTTGGGAGTGGATTGTTTATTTCCATCCCAACTCTTTTTTGGAGTGTTTAGATTATTTTTAATAAATGCTTTTTCAGGATTTTCAAGTAGTTGGGGTTTTTACTGGTTTCCCACCAAACTATCTCTACCTAGTTCTTCATAGGATTTTTCTATGATTCTGGCAAGTTCAAAAGGTTGTTCTGCTATATCTGTTTCTTTCAATTTCTGGCGGATCGCCACAGATGCTGCTTCTCCTTTTATGTTGGCTAATAATATAGCAGAGACCTGCTTGAAGTCTTTCAGTAATTTCATACCCAGAGTTAAAGCAGGTTCTGGACCGTATTCATTTTGAATCTTAGTACGTCTGGTATAACCGCCATGGACGGAACACTATGTGTTTTTGTGTAAATCGAAGCAAAGACTGTGCCCCAAGTGTCACAGTCCTCCACATGTGATGCGATCCCCATTGGAAGACAGATAGTCAGAATTCTGTGTTTGTCATAAGGTGTAGTATCAGGGAATACTGCCTCTATTTGAGTTATTTTTTGTGCTAACCAGAATGGAATATGTTCCCGTTTTGCGGGAATTTTGCCAATGGCTGATTGTATATTCTGTGGTGTGATTTTATTTGTGTTCCCCTGGTGAGGGGTGGTCTGTGGAATTTTTATTACTGGTTGGACTGTTGAAGTCCGCATGACATATTGGACCAATTGTCTATGTATTTTGATTAGTTGTTTTAGTTAAGCTAAAAGTTCTCCGTTTGACATTTTTTCAATGTCGGGATGTGGTGTGTAGCTGGCTAGAACCGGCCACGTGGCTCCTGGTCTACCTAGTGGACCGAGCCTGGTGATGTGATTTTGATGTTTTAGGGCGCCATTAAACCAAAGCAGGTGCTCTTGGTAAGTTAGTGGGATTTCAACGTCCTCGAAAGGAGTGTATTCATCCTGAGGTTCCTCTATTTTATAATAGTGGAAGTCTTGTGTTAGAGCGTTTGCTGCTGGGAAGTTTATCCATGAATAGAATACCTCTGTCTGCCGATATTCATGGGCCTCTACCACGAATATGACTGTACCACCTCTTGGTGATAGTCAGTTTGCTATAAGTTTAAGAGTTATAGTTCTTCTTACATTGATCGGAATGTGTATAGCATTCGGGTCTTCATCTTGGAGACTTGTGTCATCCGCTATAAGTTGAGCTGCTAAAGCATCTCTTTCTTCGTCACCTTCCGGCATTTTACTGACAGAAAGTTATTTTTGCTTTGCAGAGCAAGTTTCAAGGAAACAAAGATTAGGTGCACAATATTTTGGAACACTGTATCCTTCAACGTTGACTAAACCAAAAACTAATACATAGGAATCTCTTCCTACTAAGTTCCGGCGGATATTAACCTTTTACCCACTCCAGACGTCTTTTGGAGTATTTACGGGAAAAGGGTCTGTGTGAAAAAGCACGACTGAGTTACTCTAATGTCTTGCGTTAGATTATCGCCTTACCAAACGTTGGGCGCCATGTAGTGTAGTTCCTATATTCCCAATAGGCTCTGCGCATTGGAATAATATAATCAGCAGTGTAGACGTAGGACTGAGGTAATCTAGGTCTCTACTGACTATATTAGACTTAATTAGTTTTGCCAGCTAGCTCAGAGGTCACTAGAAACTTTCTTGAATGTTCAGGAAAGAGTTAACTCTCCTGATTTAGACAAGAATGGATTAGCTTCTGACAACCGCATAAACATGACAACTTTGCTCCCTCAGAATAAAGAGTATATCTCTAGAGTCGTGTGAAAACAATAGACAACTATTTCACTCAGTCAATCGTGCGTACTTAGTTTCACCAGAGTGCAGAGAAATAGAGAGAGGGGCGTTTTCAATAAAAGGTGTTATTTATTGAGCAGTCTTCTTTCTCATGCAGGAGAAATGAGTTGCCATAATTGCAATACTTATCATGAAGTAAAGTGCGTACAGTAAAAGGAGTATTATGAAATAATACTGTAAAAGCATTGATATGGTTTCTTAGCCATATGATACTTTAAAATGGATAAAATATATACATACATAAAAACATTGACTAACATACTCAACTGGTGCTTCTGATATACGCCTACCCCGGTGTACCTGACCTAAGCCTAATACGTGGGAAGGAGTAAGTAAGTTGCAGTTTAAGTTAAGTTGTTTTTTTGCCAAGAATCTGAATCAAGAAATCTCTTACGGGTTTAGTCAGCTCCGTACCTTGGTTCTAGAATGTAGGAGGTCTTGTATCTCTCTCTCAGGACTCGATCTCCCAGCAACCCGCAAGGGTGACTGGAAACACCGGAGCTGGATTTTCTCGGCTGGAGAAAAAGACAGCGTCTTTCTCAGTGCGTCAAAAGGGAGGGCGGCTTCCTTCGGCTCTCACATCAGCTGGGCATCGGGTAAGTAGTTAGCCGCTCTGCTCCAAACCACCGTGTGTTTGCTTAAGGCAACGTTGGTATATTTATACCTGAAAGGTGCCGGGTTTGACGTAAGGTTGGACATAGGACGTCACTAAGAACTAACAGTTCTTTCGGGACTCCAGGAGTTCTTGTGCAAATCAAAACAAAAGCAGGGGGAATTCCCGGGCTGCTGGAGGCTTGGTTTGTTTAAAGAACACATTGTGCTTTCTAGGAGTCTATGGGAGTAGCCTTGCCGTATTTGGACTGCATGGGCTATGACTAGATATGGATATGATTCTTATGCCTTTATAAGGATACTATTTATTATAACCAAACAAGGGCATAAATCGGGAATATCGAATTAGGGTCCTTGATAGAAACACAACAATGGTCACAGGTTCAAATTCCTGCGGGTCCACTCAGCCTATCATCCATCTGAGGTCGATAAAATGAGTACCGCTGGGTAACAATAAACATCTGTTATTCAGCGCCAAGATGCCTAAAGGTGAACATGCGCTTGCAATTTGGGTTTCAAGAGGCACAAGTTCCATTGCTTTGTTGCATAGTCCTTTTTTATTCACTGCAGGTTTATCAAATGTGATTAGTCTCTCAGTTTGAACCTCTTGGATTTTAGCAGGATTTTGTCTTCTGCTATTTCTTGGGAGTCCACTGGGCCTACTACTTATTATTGGCCACATGATTGTGGTTTTACCAGGTCGATGGATACAACTTGGTTCTCCTTTTTACCAGCAAGGGGCGGAAGTACAACTGATCTTGTTCCGCCGACAGCTAAGACAGATACTGCTTTTCTGTAAGAAGGCCCAAATTCCTTCTTCATCGCGATCTTTTCTCTGACCAGATCCCCAATCTTTGGAATCCAGACAGGTCTTGCTGGGACAGGTGGTTTTTCTTCAGTGGCTGTTGGCTTTAACTTTATATTACTCAGACTTCTTCTTGTTTCATTTAAGTCCTGTAAAACAGCCAAACGTTCTTTGATATCAAAGGGTTTTTCTTCTACCACTGAAGTCTGACAATCTAGATCCTGGATGTGCATTCTAGTGCCGAACAATAGTTCGTAAGGAGTGAAACCTTTTAGAGAATTTCTTGGCAGATTGTTAAGACTACGTTGGACACTTGTTAAATGTTTGACCCACCCATCACCCGAACCTAATACCCTCGCCGTTATAGATTGCTTTATGTCACGGTTTTTTCTTTCCACTACCGCATTTCCCTCAGGATAGAAGGGAGAAGAGTACCGCAATGCAATGCCCATGCTGGTCATGGCCTCTTTGTAAGCTCGAGAGCTAAGCGCAGGACCCTGGTCAGAATGTAGCATGCCAATTGCGTATGTGCCGATAAAGACTCGCAAATCTTTTATAACAGTTCTGGCATCAGCCAAGCGCTGGTGTCTGCATTTTAAGTGAATCTAGTCTTAATATTTATGGGAACGCATTTCTCCGGCTGGATTTCTGCATATAGATAGCCTGATGCTTTCTAATAGAGGTGTCCTGGCACTAGCCTGGTCCGGTTCAGGACTGCGATCTCGGTTGCAGTCTGGACAATCCTTTGCAAATTTGTAATGTTGCAAGCTCATCTCCGGCCACCAGTATTCTGATTGTAATTCTTTTAGAGATTTCACGATCTCTTGGTGCCTTAGACCCTCTCCCATATGTGCGTCTGCTATTAATAAGACTCTCCGGTTCGTGTTTGGAATTACTCTGTCCCCCACTCCAGGGATTTGAGCAAAAGGAACGAGTTTGCATCAATTATGTATGTATTACTGAGTGGATAGCCGAGAGGTAATGCTGCATAGTCGCCTTTTAATGAGGCTTTTACCGCTAGCATGGTTTCCCCGTCTATGTGTTTTTTAGAACGCTTTTTTGTGGCTATGGAAGCCGGTTGAACCGCTTCCGCTGTGGCTCTGTTAGCCAATGAATTCCCTGCAATGTGAACACCATCACGTTGATGACTCAGCGTATGTATCACGTGAGTCTTTTGTAGTTCTTTCTGAAAAAGAACTACCTGTTCCCAAAGTTTTTTATGCTTTATTGTGGCACCTGTGTCATCTTTGAAACCGTTTTTGATCCATGTCTGCATGTCATTATTGTAAGACTTGACGCAGTAATGCAAATCGTACACTATCAGTGTGGGGAATTCGCGATCGGCATTTTCAAGCGCCATCTTAAAAGATCTTATTTCAGCTCACTGAGCTGAACAGTTTCTGAGGGATTCAGTTTTGGTGATTATTGGTCTGAATTTACCAAAGCGCCAGCGACCTTTAACAATTGCGCACGCTGCGTTGTAGGATTTTTCCTCTACATCGTAGTGTCGTGCAAATCTGTCCATGTAGATTACACATGTGTACTGTTCGAGAGGCAGAATTTCGATTGGCAGAGGATATTCTTCTTCATATTCTAGATCTTCTAGTTTTTTCATTTTCGGGTCAAAATAGTGCTTCACATCTTCTGTAGCAAGAGAATTTTCCCATTGTATCCATTTTGGATCTAATGCCACTGCATTTAAATTGTGTGGGCTTGTTAATGCCTCAAGGGCTGATTCTGCTGTTAAAACAGATATCCTCCTGCCTTGGGCTCTTTCTTTTGCTACCGCAGTTTGAACCGCTATTAGAAGTTTTTCAGTAGAACTGAATTTCATTTCAGCTTGTGTGCACAAATGTGATTTGTAAGCTATTGGTACCGTTTCTCCCTCATTAGAGGTCAGGTACGTGAATCCGCATCTTCCTGGGATGACTCGGATTACAAGGTTGCGTACATTTTCGCGTGTTTGCAGTTTTGTTTTAGCTAACATGTCTGTTTGTAATGATCTTAACATTTCTGTGTATTTCTGAGTCCAATTGATTGGTTTGAAATCAGGTTTAATTAATTCATAGAGAGGTTTAACCCTCTCTGCATAATTTAGAATGCATGTTCTTCCGAAATTCAGGAATCCTAGTATTGATTGTAAATTCTTCAGCGTTCTTGGTGCTTGGAGTACAGCACACTTCTCTAAGAAATTGTCTGCTAGGCTTTTGCCTTCACTTGATAATTCATATCCTAAAAACAGGACAGTTAGATGGGCAATTCGTGACTTCTTAAAGTTGAATTTATACCCTTCAGCTGCGAACCCAAGTATTATGGTGTTCACTCTTTTCAAGTGAGTCTCCAGGTCATCATCTGTGAGATAGATGTCATCGACATATGATAATGCCTCATCATCATACATTTGTAGTAACTCTGTTACCCTTGCTGAGAATAATCCTGGGCTATTCTTGAATCCCTGTGGGAGGCGACAGAATTGTTTTTGCGACCCCATTATTGAGAAAGCGGTCAAATATCTGCTTTCAGGTGCAATGCTTTGACAAAAGAATCCATTAGAGATATCTAATGTCGTTTTATACTTTTTACGCATGATGTTATTCATTAGTGCTGCACTGTGTGAGTTTTGTACTGCAAATGTTTTGCAGCAGGAGTTTAGGTGTCTGTAGTCCAAAACTAGACGATATGAATCGTCTGGCTTGTAGACAGGAAACAAAGGATTGTTCATTTGTGAGGTGCATGTTTCAATCACCCCCTGATATTCAAGTTGATCTAAGATCTCCTTGACTTGTTTTTTAGCTTCTTGTTTAACTGGGTACTGCCTTTGTGCAGTCTGTTGATTTTTTAACTGGATTTTGTGAGGAGGAGAATCCTCATTCCATCCTGCATGATTTTTATTTAATGCAGGAGCTTGGGCTACTGCCCATTTTCTTGCAAATGTATGTTTTTTTATGAATTGGAATAAGATTTGAGAAGGCAGGCATAATCATTTCTTCACCATGAGGGCACTCCCTGACAAACTCTGGTGGACAGTCTTTCTCAGCTAACAGGATGTCATAGCCTTTCGAAAGGTTATCTCAAAAGGGAGCCCTTATTTTCCTAGTCTTGTCCCCCTCTATACGCAATGTTATTTCGTATAATTTATGGGGTTTGCTAACTCTGGTGTCTGCAGTTTCCACTTGAATGTACTCATTCGTGTCCACTGTCTCCAGAAGATTCATCAAGTTCTTGCGAGCTATGGTTACTTCTGCTGCGCTGTCTAGCATTGTCTTGGCCCACTCTCCGTTTTTCAGTTGTGTCCTCAGAATCCTCTGCATGTTTTCTTCTAATACTAGCTACCTTCTTCTTTGAAAATTGTAATGTTTTACTTTGATGAGCAGGTTCCTTGTCTTTGGACTTGACGTGCTCTTCTTTGTGTTCTGACCGTCCTCTTCTTTCCGATTTCTGTGAGGAAGTCTGAAAAGATCGAGAGGGACGTGTATCAATATCTTGATATCTGTCAGGTTTTCTCAATTTATCCCTATCTCTAAGGTTGTATCTTTTCTCAGAGGCCTCCCTCTAGGGAGACTTGCCACCTCGTTCTGGAGATCTATCTCTCCGTTGAGGAGACCCTCCTCTGGACTGGAATCATTTTTCTTTGGGAGTGGATTGTTTATTTCCATCCCAACTCTTTTTTGGAGTGTTTAGATTATTTTTAATAAATGCTTTTTCAGGATTTTCAAGTAGTTGGGGTTTTTACTGGTTTCCCACCAAACTATCTCTACCTAGTTCTTCATAGGATTTTTCTATGATTCTGGCAAGTTCAAAAGGTTGTTCTGCTATATCTGTTTCTTTCAATTTCTGGCGGATCGCCACAGATGCTGCTTCTCCTTTTATGTTGGCTAATAATATAGCAGAGACCTGCTTGAAGTCTTTCAGTAATTTCATACCCAGAGTTAAAGCAGGTTCTGGACCGTATTCATTTTGAATCTTAGTACGTCTGGTATAACCGCCATGGACGGAACACTATGTGTTTTTGTGTAAATCGAAGCAAAGACTGTGCCCCAAGTGTCACAGTCCTCCACATGTGATGCGATCCCCATTGGAAGACAGATAGTCAGAATTCTGTGTTTGTCATAAGGTGTAGTATCAGGGAATACTGCCTCTATTTGAGTTATTTTTTGTGCTAACCAGAATGGAATATGTTCCCGTTTTGCGGGAATTTTGCCAATGGCTGATTGTATATTCTGTGGTGTGATTTTATTTGTGTTCCCCTGGTGAGGGGTGGTCTGTGGAATTTTTATTACTGGTTGGACTGTTGAAGTCCGCATGACATATTGGACCAATTGTCTATGTATTTTGATTAGTTGTTTTAGTTAAGCTAAAAGTTCTCCGTTTGACATTTTTTCAATGTCGGGATGTGGTGTGTAGCTGGCTAGAACCGGCCACGTGGCTCCTGGTCTACCTAGTGGACCGAGCCTGGTGATGTGATTTTGATGTTTTAGGGCGCCATTAAACCAAAGCAGGTGCTCTTGGTAAGTTAGTGGGATTTCAACGTCCTCGAAAGGAGTGTATTCATCCTGAGGTTCCTCTATTTTATAATAGTGGAAGTCTTGTGTTAGAGCGTTTGCTGCTGGGAAGTTTATCCATGAATAGAATACCTCTGTCTGCCGATATTCATGGGCCTCTACCACGAATATGACTGTACCACCTCTTGGTGATAGTCAGTTTGCTATAAGTTTAAGAGTTATAGTTCTTCTTACATTGATCGGAATGTGTATAGCATTCGGGTCTTCATCTTGGAGACTTGTGTCATCCGCTATAAGTTGAGCTGCTAAAGCATCTCTTTCTTCGTCACCTTCCGGCATTTTACTGACAGAAAGTTATTTTTGCTTTGCAGAGCAAGTTTCAAGGAAACAAAGATTAGGTGCACAATATTTTGGAACACTGTATCCTTCAACGTTGACTAAACCAAAAACTAATACATAGGAATCTCTTCCTACTAAGTTCCGGCGGATATTAACCTTTTACCCACTCCAGACGTCTTTTGGAGTATTTACGGGAAAAGGGTCTGTGTGAAAAAGCACGACTGAGTTACTCTAATGTCTTGCGTTAGATTATCGCCTTACCAAACGTTGGGCGCCATGTAGTGTAGTTCCTATATTCCCAATAGGCTCTGCGCATTGGAATAATATAATCAGCAGTGTAGACGTAGGACTGAGGTAATCTAGGTCTCTACTGACTATATTAGACTTAATTAGTTTTGCCAGCTAGCTCAGAGGTCACTAGAAACTTTCTTGAATGTTCAGGAAAGAGTTAACTCTCCTGATTTAGACAAGAATGGATTAGCTTCTGACAACCGCATAAACATGACAACTTTGCTCCCTCAGAATAAAGAGTATATCTCTAGAGTCGTGTGAAAACAATAGACAACTATTTCACTCAGTCAATCGTGCGTACTTAGTTTCACCAGAGTGCAGAGAAATAGAGAGAGGGGCGTTTTCAATAAAAGGTGTTATTTATTGAGCAGTCTTCTTTCTCATGCAGGAGAAATGAGTTGCCATAATTGCAATACTTATCATGAAGTAAAGTGCGTACAGTAAAAGGAGTATTATGAAATAATACTGTAAAAGCATTGATATGGTTTCTTAGCCATATGATACTTTAAAATGGATAAAATATATACATACATAAAAACATTGACTAACATACTCAACTGGTGCTTCTAATATACGCCTACCCCGGTGTACCTGACCTAAGCCTAATACGTGGGAAGGAGTAAGTAAGTTGCAGTTTAAGTTAAGTTGTTTTTTTGCCAAGAATCTGAATCAAGAAATCTCTTACGGGTTTAGTCAGCTCCGTACCTTGGTTCTAGAATGTAGGAGGTCTTGTATCTCTCTCTCAGGACTCGATCTCCCAGCAACCCGCAAGGGTGACTGGAAACACCGGAGCTGGATTTTCTCGGCTGGAGAAAAAGACAGCGTCTTTCTCAGTGCGTCAAAAGGGAGGGCGGCTTCCTTCGGCTCTCACATCAGCTGGGCATCGGGTAAGTAGTTAGCCGCTCTGCTCCAAACCACCGTGTGTTTGCTTAAGGCAACGTTGGTATATTTATACCTGAAAGGTGCCGGGTTTGACGTAAGGTTGGACATAGGACGTCACTAAGAACTAACAGTTCTTTCGGGACTCCAGGAGTTCTTGTGCAAATCAAAACAAAAGCAGGGGGAATTCCCGGGCTGCTGGAGGCTTGGTTTGTTTAAAGAACACATTGTGCTTTCTAGGAGTCTATGGGAGTAGCCTTGCCGTATTTGGACTGCATGGGCTATGACTAGATATGGATATGATTCTTATGCCTTTATAAGGATACTATTTATTATAACCAAACAAGGGCATAAATCGGGAATATCGAATTAGGGTCCTTGATAGAAACACAACAATGGTCACAGGTTCAAATTCCTGCGGGTCCACTCAGCCTATCATCCATCTGAGGTCGATAAAATGAGTACCGCTGGGTAACAATAAACATCTGTTATTCAGCGTCAAGATGCCTAAAGGTGAACATGCGCTTTACAAATACACATGGTATGTTATGAGACTTGCATGTGAATCTACGAAGATCTCTACACTGGAGAACCACAGTGTACAGGTAATAAACTTGTTTTTTCTCCAAAATTGAATCTTTCATAGATTCAAATGCTAAGCAGAAATCAACCTGACAGATAAAAAGAACATGCAGGAGTGAGAGAAATACAATGTACAAAAGGTACTTATTTCTTTTATAGGAGAACGCAGAATAAAGGTAATTCATCTCATTGTGTTTTACTGTGCAATGCTTGGGTGTCTACTACTTTCTTACAATTACCACAGGACTTCCACCTCGAAGCATGTGAATCTATAAAAAATAGCAATACTGAAGAACCACAGTAACTTGTTTTATCTCTCACTACCTGCAGCTTATTTCCCTAGTGCATTTGCAGGAACCCTCAGTTTAGGAAAGTCATGTTTATTTCTTCACTTTTCGTTGCGTTGTAATGGAAATGGGAATATTAAGAAAAATTGTTTTATTATAACGTTTCTTTACTCAACGTCAGCATTTTGCATCCAGAAATTTGCTTCCCTGTGTACTTGTAAGCACAACCTGTATACGAAACCCTACAGTGTTTTAAGCCAACGAAACTGTCAATGGCAGAGTTATTTCCTTGGAAATATATTTTTTCAGCGCTTGTTCCTTAAATTGATCTACCGTTCAGCATATCACTCAGACTCTTAGGCTGACTACTGAACTTCTGTTTTTATGAAACCAATAAAATACGGTTTTGCAGTGCTTGCCTTATAATGAGAAATGGAAACCATATTTTTGTAAAGTGCAGCACACTTAAAAAGAGGAAACAGCAAGGAGAAATAAAGCTATTTTGCGTCATTGCACCTCCCATGGGAAGGCGTAGCATTTTCACACATTCCAAGGTTTACCAGTCTTGGAAAATCTGGGCATGTATGAAAATCCATAGAACAACCATACTCAGTCCATGGAATGTCTTCCCAGGGTACAGTAATTCAAAGTTACAGCTTGGGCTGTCGTGCACTACTTCATATTTACCAATCAATGCAGGACCATGCAATGTAACCTTACGTTGCCTGGTAAATCTGACTTTTGTGTTTCCTTGCCCTTGCAACAACTATGTGTGACACAAGGGCAACACAAAGTCATGTGGCTGAGTTAGGCCCAGTAAGAAACACTGCTTAGTTTGCATGCACACGTTTCTTAAGTTGCCTTCTTTCCCACACAATGATTTATGACACACATTTGCTTGCATGACATTGCTGGATTAGTTTCTCTGTAGCCATATTGCTTACATTTTCTCTCCATGGGTACACTATAACAACACCTTAAATATTTAGTACAAAGCCTAAACATACATTGGGCAAATGTTGGTGTTCTTAATTGTCCACAAGGCCACATAGCTATCACAGAAAGGTAAACAATGCCAACACGGCTGGGGCCTCGGCACGGAAGTATGGATGCTGTTATTATATATACACAGGCATTTCCGTAGTCCATGGGATGTCTTCCCAGGGTACAGTAATTCAAAGTTACAGCTTGCGCTGTCGTGCATTACTCCATATTTACCAATCGATGCAGGACCATGCATGGTAACCTTACATTGCCTGGTCAGTTTGACTTTTGTGTTTCCTTGCCATTGCAACAACTATGTGTGACACAAGGGCAACACAAAGTCATGTGGCTGAGTTAGGCCCGGTACGAAACACTGCTTAGTTTACATGCACACGTTTCTTAAGTTGCCTTCTTTCCCACACGATGATTTGTGACACACATTTACTTGCATGACATTGCTGGATTAGTTTCTCTGTAGCCGTATTGCTTACATTTTATCTCCTATCTCCGTGGGTACACTATAACGACACCTTAAATATTTAGTACAAGGCCTAAACATACATTGTGCAAATGTTGGTGTTCTTAATTGTCCACAAGGCCACATAGCTATCACAGAAAGATAAACAATGCCAACACGGCTGGGGCCTCGGCACGGAAGTATGGATGCTGTTATTATATATACACAGGCATTTCCGTATTCAAATCATAGGAGCACTCTGCTGTGACTGTGAGGTCCCTGTTGTAGGAATATCAGCCAAGCTGATTCCTGTTTACCCTCTGAAAGAGAGATGACCAGCTTGTGACCAAGACAGGGACCCGCATACACCTATTTTCAGGTAATGGGGAGTTAGATCATCCAGTAGGGATTTTTGTCAGATCACCCGCCCTAGGGAGTTAAATTAGGGAGTGTATAGCAGGAGTACACTATACACAGTACTTATATGCCAGTATATATACACTACTTTAGCACAATGGTGGAATTGTTTATCCTTTTTTGCTGTCCTTATATTGCTAATCAACTTAATTTGCTTTTGTCTATTATTCATTGCAGTGCATATATTTTACACACGAATCACAATGGTTCAGTAAACACATTGAAATGCCACTTTGTGTATTTCTTGCGTATCTCTCTGGGTATAAACGATTGACTGAGCGAAAAGGTCCTAGATCTGTTACCATGATTTCTTGGGGAGTCAGGGCTGTTATGCTTGGAGGTTGCCCAATCCATTGTATACCCTTTCAGGTTTATGGGTACTTAATGAGGCACTGTGAGCTAGCATGACTGTAGGCCAATATACTGTGAGGGGTTGGACGGAATTAGTCTTGCACCATCTCAACGAGTATGTTGACCAACAAATGCACATTTCCTACCGATGAAGTAGAAGCCATACAACATGACTCCGCCAACATTGGTAGCTTAGGTTCCTATTTAAGGGATTGCCTGAGTAGTTCTCTTGTGTTTACCCAAAGACACCTACTCACCTCTTAGCTGTAAACATCTGTCGTGTTCGGGAAATATACTCCTCATGTGAGTAGGTAACCCCTATGTATTGGCTGTAGGTTGTTCCAGCTTGAACCTTTCAAATGGATTATCTCATTCTGTAATCCTCTCTGAATTTTTTTTTTTTTATTATGTCAGAAACTGTTGAACTTAACATTGCTGAGAACTCCAGACAGGGGGTCACCTAAAATGTATGACAATGTGGTCTCGCACTTACAGATGGGGGTGTTATCTTTGTGGTAGAGGCTCACGTAGCATATAGGACAGAGGTATTCTAATCATGGGATTCATTCCCAGCAGCTAATGAAACGACAAGGCTGTTTCACAACTACACAGCAGTTGATGTTCCAAATAGGTACACACCCTGTGAAGAAATAGAAAAACCATTAACATACCAAGAACACAGAAGGCACCCTACCACACAACCGAAGATGTGAGACTAGGTCTCCTTAGCAATGAGGGAGCTACATGGACAGTCTTATTTGGTTATACACCACATCCTAATGTTGATAGTTTGAGTACAGTTACAAAGATGGTATAAAAATGTAGTAACAATATTTAGGTATCTAACAAAGTTTGTTGTGCGAACATTAACAATATATCTTGAGAGGGCTTTTCAGGTTGCCCAAACTTAATTTACTACACTGGGCATCAACCCTCATACTTTGAATGCAGTCACGGGTGAGTTTCCCATCAGATGGGAGGAGATTCTATTCTGGATTGCACAAAAAACAAGTCAGTTTGAAGCAATGTTTCCCCATATGAGACTACAGGAAAAACACAGGATTTTAAAAATGTGCTTACCAATGGGGATGGGTACCACAGTAGAAGACTGCACCGGGTTACAGTCTTTGCTGCGGTTTATTCCAGAACTCATGGTGCCCCTTCCTTAGCTGTCCTGCTACACAAGTGCTGAAACAGATTCTGAATGAGTACGGGGCAGCACCTGTTCTGGATTTGGGGATGAAACTGATGGGAAATTTTGCCACAGCATCCTCCATTATTTTAAGTAACAGTAACATCAAATAGGAAGCTGCAGCTTTGGCTATACACCAGCGCCTAAGGGATGTGGCTCCAGGACAACAGGAACGCTAATTTCATAAAATTATCAAAGATACCCATGCCACTTCGGGTCGAGATAATATAGGAGCCAGCCTGGTAAACCCCAAATAAAGAGTAATTCTGAAAAAGATAAAACGAACACGAATCTTCTACAAAGAAGAAATGGGATAATGAGAAAAGTAAAGATAAAACAAAATCACTGGGTGGGTCTCCTCAACAGGAAGCCAATGAAACGTGTGATAATCTGTGCAACAGTGATAACATTATACAACCTAAAAGGTGTTTGTCTCATCCCTTTCACGAGTCTTCCAAAAAGCATTTGGTGAGAAGTGGATGGTCGGAGTGTAGATTGGAGGAGTATGTGAAGCCGATGAAGGGCTCCCAATGCTCATCTGACTACATCATTAAACAGGAAGAAAAACCTAAAACATCCAAACCTTAGTTCAAAAAGAAGACAATAGCTGGACTTAAGGTCAAACATGCTGCAGCTAGTGAGACTCTACTTCTGAACAGGGAGTGGGCTCTGAACACGGTGGATGGCGCAGCAGAGGTCACAGTAGTTTGCCAGGACCTGATTGATTGTCTGTTGGCACTAGCGCTGAGTAACTACATACAGATGGAAACATCGGATACATGGGTAAGATTCCCTAATCACTTATGGAAGATGCAACGCAAGTTGGAGGGGGACATACAAAGATCCATGAAAGTTTTCTTTTGGGAGAACCTGTCATTTGACTATGAAATTATCTTGGCTGAGAAAGACTGGCCACCAGAATGTGTAGCCCAAATGGAGAAAGTAATTTATCATACCTTCTCCAGCCTCGTTCCAGAACACCTAAAACGTTCATATGTCAAGACGTGAGTGGCAGCGCATGCTCTGGCATTATATTGCAACCATCTGGGGTAGGATGATGGTCCCTTATCATGAAATACCATTGAGGTCAACCCCACACGGCAAAGGCAACACCCTATTAGAAAGGAGGTTAAAGAGCAATAATAGAAATTCTCCTACAGCTTGGGTATCAAGGTGTGATTGAAAGTTGCACCTCTTCTACGAATAATCCCTTGCTTCCAGTGATGAAAACCAGACCATTAATTTCATCTAGTATTAGATTACAGACACTTAAACATAGTTATTCGCACATTTGCAGTACAAAACATACATTGCGTGGCACTGATGAATAACATGGTGTGGAAAAAATGCAAAACCACACTAGATATCTCTAATAGATTTTCTTTTGCCAAAATATAGCACTTGAAAGCAGGTATTCGACTAAATTTACTGTGCTGAGTCCTCAGAGACATTTCTGTTGATTACCTCAAGGTAGTGTCCTATGTCAATGACATATATTTGACAGATGAAGATCTTTCAATACACTTGACAAGATTGGATCGTATAGTTGTGGGATTTGCTCACATGGTATATACATTTAAGTTAAAAAAATAAAAGATTGCCCACCTCAATGTCCTGTTACTGGGATAGGAGCTGTCAAGTGAAGGCAAAAGGCTTGCGTTCTATTTCTTAGAGAAGTGTGCTCTTCAGCGACCTCCAACTACGTCGAAGAGGTTACAGTCCATATTGGGATTCCTAGATTTTTCAAAACTTACATTCCATATTACAAAGAACAGGTTAAACCATTCTATGACCTCATACATCCAGGTTTTACAAGCACACACTGGACACAGGAACACACATACATTTTGTGTTCAGTAGAAGCTGACATGCTAGCTTCAAAGCACTTACACACATGTGTATACACAACAAACCTGGTGATCTGCTTAACCACAGGAGAATCAGGGCATACCTATGTTACATTCAATGAAGTACACACTGTACCGATTGCATATAAATTGATTTATACACCAATGCCGAAATGCGTTTTGCTCCAGCAGAAACAATACTAACTGCTGTGGTGAGGAAGAGAGCACTAGCTCAGGGAAAACGAACAATTTTCGTGACCCTAGTACCGACCTTAGAGTCCATCATAGGGCAAGAACTATGGGCTAACTCGCCGCAACAGATGAAAACTGCAGATTTGACTTTACACTACAAATGCAGGCCTTTCTGCAATATGAACATGAATATCCCCGCCTAATGAAGTCATGCCTCTAGATAAGTATGATTAAATCATATATGCTGATGGTCCTGAGCAACCGGCCGTAGGAACAAAGCACCAATATTCAGCAGCGTGTGCTGCCATAAAGGGGCACATGCAGGATGGAGAATTCCATCCTGAAAAGTCCGACACACAGTCACTTGGTGACTGCACTGTGCAGTTGTCTTAACTTAGTGCTCTAATTCTGTCACTTGAAACTACAGATCCCGGATTCCCACACTCATAATGTGTGATTTGTAATATTGTGTCCAGTCCTACAATGAGTACTTAGACTACTGGAGCCAGAATGAATACATGGGTTCTAAGGGTTGCACAATTAAACACAAGACGCTGTGGGAACAGGTGGCAAAGCTAAAAAATTGTTTGTCACAGACTCATGTCATACATACCTTGAGTCACCAACGTGTTGGCGTACACTTTGCAGGAAAGTTCATGGCTGATGAAGCTGCAAAAGCAACAGGGTAAAGTGCTGCAGTCACTGCAATTACTTGTTCAAGTACGAGAATAGACAGAGATATAATGATGGGTGTCAATGCTGTACACAGTAACACCCACCACCTGAAAGGCTTTCCACTCAAGTACGCCTACAAATGATTTGCACAAAATGTACCATTTGCTTGCACTCATGGTGTGGGGGATAGAGTAATACCAAATTCAGATTGCAGGATAGGTTCAATTCTAGCTGCACACCAGGGTGCATCAGCACATAAAGGGTGGCTGCTACTACTTTATTAATACAGCAATGCTACTGGGGCCAGGCTTCCTTAAACAGGCCAAGAACTTTGTCCTTAAATGAAACACCTGCCAGCGGATGAAGGGTTCCATCATGGCATGTCCACCACAGACACCTCCACTAATTTCTAATAAGCCACTCACTTGCGTTCACCAGGACCATTGCTGACCCTTGTCATCAGATGGGCTTACAAGTACATGTTGGTAGCCGTGGATTCCTACTCTCGATTCTACTGGATCTGGCTTCAGTAGTCGGCTGACGGTCGAACTTTTATAAAGGATCTTTGAGTCTTACTGGGACATAAGCAGTTGGCATGCTCAATTATGGACAGGGTCTGGCGTTCACCTCTCTGGCTTACAAAGATGCCATGGTAAGTTTGGGTGTGTCCCTGCAGTAGTCTTCCCCTTACCATTGAGAGGAAAATGTGGTCATTGAGAGAAAAAACTAGGACTAAAAGCAGTCTTTAGCAGCTGGGGTACTAGGCTCAGGTTGTAGTTGGGTCCATCATCTATATGGGTTCCAGAGAGTTTTGAATAATCTGCCTAGTAAATCCCTGGGTGGTTGAACTCCCTATGAGATACTGTTTGACGGTTAAAATGTGGGTCCCAGAGCTCAACAGTCTCAACACAGTAGCAGCTGAAACATAATTTTATATAAACAGGAACTGAATGGTTTCCGGGACAAACAAGCAAAGTCCAAGTAAAGCGTACCACCACTGGTGAAGCACAGGAAGTGCCAGCAGCTCCCAGTTGAATCCCAAAGGTTGGGGATCTGGGCAGGGAGAAAATGGTGGAGAAAAAAGGAATTTGGACCATCCTACAGAAAGCATCTACCTGTTGAAGGTACCAGAACTATACTTCTTCTGCCACTTTCTAGCTGGAGGAACAATAGAGTTGTCTCAATTGATCTGACCAAACCACATTATGTGGCTGATTCTAAGCAGTAGACAAGAAGGGCTCCTGGGGAGTTACCTGCCTCCTCTCACTACCATACAGGAAGTCCCTATGGAAGCTTTACTTACTGATGAAGCTTCCTCTTCCTGGCTGGAGATATCAGTAACCAATAATGAACTATCCCTTTTACCTGCTACATGAATAACTACTATACTATTGACTTGTAAAGAGCACAGCTTTTAATTTGGAATCCTGACACGAAGATTGTTTACATTAATGCACCACAGACCAAATCAACTCCCATTTCTACACAAGCTACAGAGCTGCCAAAAATAGATCGAACTGTCTTTGGCTACTTCATCAACTTTTCTTCGGATTCATCAGATCAACCTGAACTTCCACCTCTACTATTCTGGATGAGAGTACATGTTTTCTATCTTTGGCTGATAAATACATACTTTGTTCCTCCATGGCTACACTTTTGGATTACACATTTCTTACTTTTACTGGTCCTTTGGACTGGTTTTTTTCTCACTCCTGAATGGACACTATCTCCCTGAATGCTCTGCAACTGGCTGGTGAAGTTGGTTCTAACACCACATTCTTCATCACACAAAGTGCGAAGAGACCTTTCCCTGGTGAACATTCCAGCTGGTCCAGTTCCTGATGGGATTGTTTGAGATAGGGTATGCATGATGTATATGGCCCTACAGAACTTCTTCAAATGCCATATCTATTTCGTATTTCTCTAAATGACATTATCAACCCCAGTACTGTCTCTGATAATTGGAAATATACAGTGAATGATATGCTAGAAGATCTTGAGCATTCTACTGTTTCTACTTTTGATGAAATGTATGAAGTCATGACTAAAGGTGATGAAATGTTCTGTTTTCAGTACGGTCATAATTTCTTGCATAAAGCAAGTACTCCACATGCAGTCTTTAATTACACACACCACTGGGAAGTTCAAAGACATTTGTGCAGAAGTTTTCTTATTTTTCTGGTTATTACACATCTGACCCAGTCTCTTATTATTATAGGCTTGCACCCTCACCTTCAAAGAAAAATATACTCACAGATAACAAGCTGATGTACTCTTCTTCTTTCCTTTCTATGTTTTCCACACAACGGTTTGACTTTTGGAGGGACAAGGTAGATGTAAAATCAATTTTGGTAACAGAGGAATGGCACGTTCAGGAAAATTAGGCTTTGTTTAGGGCATGCCCTTTACCACATGAAAAGATTTTCCTGAACTAAACTGTGCAACAAACATGGTTTAGCTAAGATCAAGGATTTTCACCCACCATGCATTCCTACATTTGCATGTTTTGCAGACTGGCAGCAGTTTACAAAATATAAGAAGGATACACATGACACCATGCTACATAATGGCACATACATTTCATTAGATAGCAATTGGGGGGGATGGTTAGTGTGAACATTAAATATTAAAGGATGTAAGGCATGGTTGCTGGGCATCACCAAAGGTTTCAAGTTCCGCAGGCCAGACCTGCATTACGTGCAGACAGAACACTCAGGTGGTAACAACTTAAAGTGTTAGGAACTTGTGCCTTGATTGGCAGAAAACCTCAGCATTTTGCCAGGTGAAACAACAAATGTCATATTCTGTCTGAGGACATGGGATTACAGGACTTTTTACTAGGTTCTTGAAAACCATTTCAAAAGCTCTTCATGTATGTGATATACAATGAAGTGTGGAAAGTTTTTGAGCAGGAAGCTGCTGAAAGATTGCGCAAGATTGTCAGGGTTAATTTAGAAAGGGATCTAGCAGTGGTTGATAATGGTATGACTACCTTGTCTTCCAGGGTATACTCGCTTGGTAACATTGAGTCATCAGCAATAAACATTATGCAACACAGCATGTCCACATTGCAACATGGGTAGTTGTAGATTAGATCAATCATGCTGCTAAGTTGGATTCTTCAAACACTTAGTTTTGGTTGCTTACCATGGTGACATATTAATGCCACCAACCTATTTTCACCGTACAATCTTATAAAACAGCAAATGCCAATGGCACTCAAGGCTCCGACATACACTATGTTACAGATAGAGAATCTGGAAAAATTACCTTTCATTCTTGCTAAAATTCCTTTCGCAGGCTGGATAATCCATGGCTTTACTGCTCTGCCGATTCTGATATTTCACTTCCAGTCTTGTCAACAACACCCTCTAGTGGGCAGATATGAAGCGCTGGGAGAAGGGTATGTACATGAGTCATAGGAGTTGCCTTTTAAGTTCTGTTGTCTGAATAGGGAGACTGAGGTTTTTCTTAGAGGTTCAGGCGGCAAGAGCACTTTAATTCATTTCCTAGTATGCAAATAAGTTACAATTCACAGGGCATGTGATGTGTCCATGGCAAACTTGTCATGCTCCTTGAACGGTATCCCAGTGCCGTGATTCGTCCGACTTTTAGATTGCTCTCAAATGGGAGTTATTTGATGTTGATTGATTAAGGTTTTTGCAGACACTAGGCATAGCTTATCTTGTTACGGTCTCTTCCATTTTGACTTGCTGTACACAAATACTGCTTCCAACTGCCCATACAGTTAAGGAGGCGATGCTTTTGCCCTCAATAAAACTTTCAAATGTGTGCTTTGGTTCCTTGAGAAGACTAGAAGCTTTACTATTTCAGAAACATGTGGCTTTAACATCTCCAAAGGAAACATTTGATCTTTATACTGCAAGGTTCTCTTCAGAGATACAGTTACTTCTCTGCACTAATTTACCCCTGCATTTTGGAGAATTGGTGCACCACATTTGTAACATGTCTGATAAAGCGGGGATAGTGCACTTTTTCAAAGGCATAGGCTTAAGTTTGGTTAGCACCTTACAGATAGTCTTCAGAGTCATTCCATCTTTTAAACACTCAGCCCTCTCAAGCATTTTTGGAGGTGTTCCTGTGGTCCTACTCCTAATTTTTATTTTTTCTGCTCCACAATGGATGTCTCATTTCAAGATTGAATGGAACTGGCACCACCACATGTGCTCCTGTGCAGTGAATGCATGGTAAAATGATTTGGGGAGCCCTTGCTTCAGGAACTGAATGAGCACAGGTTCTAGACCTTTCGGCCTGTGTGGCTATAATACGTCCAGCCTGTATTCCTCTGTCTGCTGTGCACCTTCAAGTGTGCGTTGGATTTGTGCCTAAGAGCGCAACAGGTTCAGCCTCTGGACATATTAGTACTGATGGATTGTTGGACTTGGTGCTTTAGGCAGGTTCACCCCGAAACCTTTTGCATTTTCCTTTCCTGTTTCTATAACCTGGTGTTGGTGATTTTAGGCCTCTGCACACTTTTCACTGGTCCAGTGTAAAGTGTGTGCGCTCTCTGTGTATGTGTGGTGAGAGTGGCCTGCCCTCCCATAGGAATGCATGGGGATATGTGTGTCCATGTTAGTTCCTGAAGTGTGGGGAGTGCAGGGTCGAGTTTGGTATGTGCGAAATCATGAGATTAAATGCTGCGCGACGGTGTGCGCAGATTTAATGTGTCTAGTGGAGAAGTGCATGAACTTCTAGAAGTTGGCATGTCTGTGTGCAGTGAATGTGGATTGCCTGCCTGGCTTGTGAGTGACAGGAGCTGGCTGGTGTGCTTGGCTCTAGGAGTCAGGATGGGTCTGCCCGGTGGTGAATGGAGAGATCTGCAAGTTGATGGGAGGGAGGAGTGCACCTGGGACCTGAATAGGGCTGGGCCTTCCCTCCACAATGCTGGCTCCACCCCCTGTGGTGTGTCTGATGTCCCTGACCCACCCTGAGAATAGGCAGAGGGGCTGAGCAAAACAAAGTGCTCCAGAACCAGTTGCATCTGGTTTGCCCTTTGCCTGCACCTTTGGAAACTAAGGATTTGGTGTATAAAAAGGGGCTGTGACCCCATGGAATATGTTCTTGTTCTTTGACTGGAATCTACCAGGGGCGTGCTGCTGCTGGGGCTCAGGGGAAGGCTTGCCTCCCTGGGTCCTGCCCAGCCCCTGGATGCCTGGAGGACTACTGGGGGGTCCTTCTGCTTTGCTGGAATGATTCCTGGAACCCCTTTATCTTGCTTCCCAGCCCTCAGGCCCTTTTGCGCCCTGGTTGCGCTTCACTTTCCCTTCTCAGAGCACCTGTGATGCTGCAGGAGGGAGCGTGGGCTTTGCAGCGCGACGCTGCAGCCCTTTGGGGAGGAGTCCCCTGTGTAGGGATTCCCCCGTCATGCCTGGCGGGTGCCTACCCCGCTTATTGTTGTCTAATTTAAACAGGTGCCCACCCTGCATCTCTGTTTGTAATTATTACTCCTAGCGGGTGCCCACCCCGCATCATGGCCACCTATTTTTGCTATTTTTATTACGGGTGCCCACCCCTTTGTTATGCTCGACTTTAATTACCCGGGTGCCCACCGAAAGTTTACCGCTGCCGCTCGTGGCCAGGCTGGGCGTGGGGAGGCCGCTGGACGGAAGCCGAAGTGCGGCCGGATGCGAGGAGGAGGTCGGAGCATGCCTGTAGGGCTCCCATGTGCCGATAGGAGCCCTGCGCCATGCCCTAGAGGGAGAAGTGCAGCCGCCGCCAGCGAGGCTCTCCAGAGTGAGAGAGAGCCTCGCCCGCTGCACCCTCGAGATGCCCGAGACAAGTAGAGGAGACCAGCAGCATCAAGAGCCCGGTAAGTGGGGCCCCTTGTTCCTAGTGCCTTCGAGGCACAGTACCTTGCCCAGTCTAGAGTGACCCCGTTTGGCAGCGGGCTGCTCCAACGGTTCCACATGTGTTGAGAGAGCCCCCGTGGGCCCATGCCGCCCATGATGGGCATTATCGTCCAGCTGGGCCCCTTTTCCAGGGGTCAGCTGCAACATCATGGGACTAATTGTTTCAGAGCCCGCGCTGCTCCATTGCTTGGGAGCATGTTCATTTTTAGAGCATAGATAACTTTAACCCTTCACATTAATTACTTTTAGAGCCTAGGTGGCTCCAATGTGGGTTATATCTATTTGAAAGGCCCGTGTCTTTCCTCCGCAGCTCAGTAGGGGACACATGTTTGTTTCTAGAGCCAGATCGCTCCAACCTGTGGCGCAGTTGGTTCCAAGGGCCAGTGAGAGCCCATGCTGCATTTTGACTATCTACAGCTGCCCAGCAAGTAGTGGGCAGCTGCATCGTTTAGGCGCCATTTTTCAGAGAGTCCCTGAGAGGGACAGAAGTGGCACAGAGGTGCCAGGCCTTCCCCAGCTGGGCACCACTTAGTGCCAGCTGCAGCGTTTAGTCTCTGTTATTATTCTCAGCTGCCCAGCAAGTAGTGGGCAGCTGCAACGTTTAGGTTTGCACAGATGGTACACCCTTGACTGGCGCTGCCTAGGCAGCGCGCCCTCACATTCTTGACACAGGGCATTTGAGCCCCTTTGGAGATGGCCAGTTGGTCAGGGGGACTGGTACATGTATAGGGCGCAAGCCCCTAATGTGATTGATGTGCTCTAAATGTGGTGCTAGGAAATGTATTGTGTATAGTATGTTTTGCGCACCCTGTATCTGATACCTCTAAAACTGTGGTTTATGATTATGAGGTTGTTTTACCTATGTAGGTTTGTGTTAGTGAGATTGTACTTCACTCTATGCTTTATGCCCCTAATGTGAGTTATACTTAGGAGGTAGTGTCTAATGTGTTTAGACTAGTGAGGAGATTGCATAATGTGTTTATGCAGGTGAGGTTGGCGCAGGATGTAATTCGCACCTGATGTGACTGTGCATTCTGTAAAGTTATGTTACAGGTTGAGGTGGAGTACAGTGATTACCAGTGGCTACTGGTTGTAGGTTTATGATCTATTTTTACTTGTACCAATTTCTGCTATGTGTTGATCCTGACAGTGGCCAACGTGGCCCTGTCCTGTGTAAATAATCCCCTGTGAATATTGCCTGTGGCAGTTGGCACACTTTATATTGTGTGAATACTATCTGATGTGTTTTGAGAATACAAAAGTTATGTTTATATAACCTTGTGTGGAGTTCCTTTTGTGGTGTACCTGGGATGTTGTTGATGTGTGCGTGCGCAAATGCTTTACACATTGCCTCTGAGATAAGCTTGACTGCTCGTGCCAAGCTACCAAGGGGGTGAGCAGGGGTTATCTTTGTCGTGTAACTCCCTTGCCCTGACTAGAGTGGTGGTTCCTGCCTGGCTTTAGCGCAAGCCTTAGCCAACCAGAAATCCCAGTTCTAACTTGGATCATTTAGAGGCCCCTTGGTAATGGTGTCCCTTGCGTTTGCTGTTGCTTCTGAATGCATTTGGTCAATCTTCCTAGGACGCTTCTTCTGAATTGGATCTTGGCTCTGGCTCTGCGGATTTCCTAATGGCTGTGGTTACTCCTTCATCGACTGCTGTGGGGGTGAAATGGGTGCACTTTTGCTCCATAAACCTTCTCCGAGGTGTGTCTCAGGGATCATTGTGTGCGGTTGCTGAGAACAGAAATATTTCGTCTACCTCTCAGAAGACATAAACAATTTGAACGTTTTCATTGGTGGGAACTTTTCACATTCTTAAATTTTAAATTCTAAATTTCTTTTGAGTTGCATTCCTTTTAAGTTTGGTTTTTATATTTTTAATTATTGCTTTCTGAATGCTTAAGCGTCAAACAGTAAAATTGCCTTTTACAAATTTTAGATGGCTTGATATACATCACGTAGTATTGCTCTGGATTGTTTTTATTAGCGTCAGATAGCTTTAGCCGACTTATGTCCGAGGAGTGGTTGTCACGTGGCTGAATTTGGCCTGGGTGAAACACTGCCATTTTACACACACTCGTTTCTTAAGTTGCCTTTGTTTCCACACAATGACTTTTGACACAAGTTGACTTGCGTGACAGTGCAAGATTAGTTTCTCTAAAACCATACTGCTTACATTTCTACTTCATGGGCACACTATCACTACACCGTGATGACATTGTGAAATGATGTTGTTGTTGATCATCAATAAAGCGACATAGCTTTCAAAGGAGGATAAATAATGATGATAAATAATGAAAGACTGGCTGAGGCCTCAGCACTGAAGCATGGATGCTGTCATTATATATTCACATGCATTCCCGTGTTCAAATCAGAGGAGCATTCTGCTGTCACTGTGAGGTCGCAGTTGTCGGAGTCTCATCCCAGGTGATTCCTGTTTACCCTCTGCATGGAGAGATGTTCAGCTTGCGACCAAGACAGGAACCTGCATACACTTACCTTCAGATAATGGGAAGTAAGATCACCCTAGGGAACTAGGTTAGGGAGCACATAGTAGAAGTACACTATACACAGAATTAATATTCCAGCATATATACACTGCTTTAGCACAATGGTGGAATTGTTTATTGTTTTCACTGTCCTTATATTGCTAATCACCTTCATTTGCTTCTGTCTATTAATCATTACCGCACATATATTTGACACAAGAATCACAATGTTTCATTGAAAAGCATCTTTGTGCATTTCTTGCATATGTCTTTTGGTATGCACAAGTGACTTACTGAAAAGGTTCTAGATCTGTTACGATAACTTGGGGAGTCAGGATTGTCATGTTCAGAGGTTGCCTAATCCACTAGTTACCCTCTCAAGTTTAGGGATACTTATAGAGGTACTGTGAGCTAGCAGGATTGTAGGCCAACATACCCTGAGGAGGTGCACAGATTCAGTCTGGCACCATCTCAGCATCTATGTTGATCAACAAACTCGCCGCTCCTACTGATGACGTAGGATCTATACGACAACAATACTACGATAAATCTGGCACTCAATCTCTACACCACCTTTCTACCCCCAACACCTCTTGGGCTATTGTGTTCTCCAGGTAAGAGACAATGCAAGTAATCACTGGCACTGGATGGTATGTTTTTGTGATCTAAACCCTTCGAGCAACTCCCTCATATGTGAACTTAAACTGTGAACTATCCCGTACTCCTGTAAACCCAGCTACTAAGAATGCTGCAGAACAATAGTTGAGCTTTTATTTCTTCCAATTCAGACTTCTGCTAAACATTCAGTCAACCAACTATGCAAAATTATACATAAACCACAGGCAATGTTACAGACATGGAACTAAACCAAGGTCTTAACGTCCCTGTGAAACATGCCCCCTAAACAACAGTGACACCACAATTCTCACCCTGAAAAGTTCGTAACGACAAACCTTTTATTTAAAAAAAAAAAAATCTATACTCCAACACATAGCTCACACCTACAATGGGCCGGAGCCTTTTCTCCAGTTTTATTGTGGTGTTGAAGTGGACATACCTCCCTCATTCTCGCCTCCTTTTCGCCTGAGTTACGATAATTTCTTCTCATACCGGTGGATTTGCAGAGGAGACTTGTTTGCATTCAGACTGACAGTAGTCTGAGATCTTTGCCTTTAATTTGAGGACTGTGACTATAAATTAAACTGTAGTTCTCACTGTTGTTGACCTAACTCGGATGTGTTGTTTATTTAAAAACACTCATAGATAAAGATGATAGCCGCCATAGCTGTTTATCAAGTGACTTGCAGTTTTTTAATACTGTAAAGATAAATAGTAAGCTATATTTTATTTTGTCTTTGAAAGGAATGTCATAATCCTTGCTGTGAAGCTGCATTATGCAAATTGAAGCCAGAAGCCGTCTGTGCAGATGGAGACTGCTGTGAGAATTGCCAGGTGAGAAGGATAGGAGAGAAAACTAACAGTGAACTATTTTCAAAATAGGTTGGCTTAAAAAAAATGTCACCAATGAAATAAATGTGCATGGCTGAAATGAGATTCAGTAAGTCCAGAGAAACACAAACAAAGAATTGCAATTACCACATAACCACTACAAAGAAAACTCATCTCCTCATTGCTGTTACATTTATGAGTCCTTCTGGTAGTCATTTGTTTAGGTCTACCCTAAAGACAGCTTTAGCTGTCTTACCAGCTTTATGTTTTACAAAACATATCATACAAACATGCATACTTTTATAGGACCTCTCATTCAACACTCTTTTGCCATTGGTCTGTTCAAATGTCAATTAAATGATACTCCCTCCTACCACTTAACAAATTATGAAGCAGTGAACAAGCCCACTTTAGCCATTGGATGCTTTCACTTTGAATGACTGCGTTGGCCCTTTCACATTTATACTAAGTATGGGCGAAATTTGCAAATTCGCGGTACGCAAATTTTCACGAAAGCGAATCCGCGGTCCGCAAAATCCGTGAATTTGTGCAAATTTGCGGGGGGGGGTTGTGTTAGCGGAGCGCTTTGCGTGTTCGCGGGGTTTTTTTCAGCGCGTCGACCGCGAAGTTACCCATGCGGTGGTACATGGGCGCGGCCATCTTGTTTTCAGTGTTCGCGCTGCGTATTTCCGTTTCCGCGCGCTCGTTGCATGCTCGCGTTGGGCATTTCCTACCTGCGGGGCGCAATTACGTGTTTGCGTGCATTTTTGTGTGGTCGCGGGGTTGCAATGGGCGCGGCCATGTTGTTTTTCATTCATTGCTATGGTTCTGGGCATGCTTTTTCAATCCTCCCCTAATCTTTGCAATCCTTTGTTTCTTTGAACTTTTTTTTAATCTTTTTTACTCATTATCTATCCCTCTATTTTTCTACATCTATCTTTTGTGTTTTTTTCAACTTTTCGTTACTTTACAAACTACTTTTTTTACCTCTTTTATTTTTTTTACTTTTTCCCTATTCTTACCTATTTTTTATTTAACTTTCCTGTCCAGGACCATGGCAAAGGGAGCCGGGAAGAACCAGAAGGGGAAGGGGAAGGGTCCCACACCCTGTACCCAGCTCCCATGCGGGCGCTTAAGCGGGAAGACAGTAATAGCCCGGGAGATTTTCAGCGCGGTGGAGGTGGCCGCACTGTTTTTCTTCGTTCAGCGCCACCTCCCCAAGACCGTCGCGGCAGGCGGCAGGCCCGGTACCGGGTACGGGCTCCGGGAGCGTCGCAAGCTACCGTGGAAGGTGTGCCGAGCCATGTATCGGGAGTCTGGGGTCCAGCGCACCTACAACCAGCCGACGCACCGGTGGTCCGACGTGCTGGACCGGGAACACGACCTGCTAGGCGTCGAGATCCCTGTGCTTGGTGAGTAGTAGTAGCTATTTAATCACTACTCTGTTTTCTCCTGCTCTATGTTATCATATTGCAAATGTTTGTTTTTCCGAAGAGCAAGAATGCTGCCGATTACATTGCAGGTAAATTATGTTTCAAAATCTTCTGTGATTGCGGGTGCTCGCCTGCACAGTGGCGGTGCTACTATGCTTACTTGTTTTCAAGTTTGTGCTCATTTGGCCTGGGTGATGATTATGTATCAGTGTACTTTACAGAACTGCGTAATGCTAGACACTAGAGATTACATTGCAGGTAAATAATGTTTCAAAAGCTTCTGTGATTGCAGGTGCTCGCCTGCTCACTGGCGGTGCTACTATGCTTACTTGTTTTCAAGTTTGTGCTCATTTGGCCTGGGTGATGATTATGTATCAGTGTACTTTACAGAACTGCGTAATGCTAGACATTAGAGACTCAAGTTCAGTCTTTCATTTGTACTCCTGCCACTAAGAAGAGATAGTGGTGGTGATCATGACGGACTGTGTCTGTCACTTCGCGTGCTGCGGAGTGCTGCCGCCAGTCCTAGTAGAACCTTTTTGTAGCTGGTTTAGTGAGTTACATAACTTTCCAAGTAGATGGTCCGTGAATCCAGCAATACTATATTCTAGTAGACCACATCAGATAGGTCAATACATTTAGTGCAATTGTTGTCTATTTCCCCGAAATAATTTGTTATTGGTTTTTTTTAATGTTTGATTTGGTTGACAACAATCATCCATGTTTGTGTCTTTCTTTCATGTTGTACATCAGCTTCCCCCAGGGGCAAGAGGACACAGGAGGCGGTAGCGGCGGCGGCGGAGCAGGAACAACACCAGGAAGGCCAGGATAGGTCCGCCGAGGGCTCCTCTGCTGGCCCCAGTAAGTGTTCCTGTTAATATTAAAAATTATACTTCCCTATCTTTTACAGCACCTATTTTTTCCAAGCGTTTCTCATTCTATTTTTTCCTAAATCGTCTTTGATCTTCTTCTAGACTGTTTCTAAATTCTTATCCTGCCTCTACTATGACTCCCTGTGGTACTACTAGGTTATTATTAGTCTGTCTGTGTAGCTAACTAAGCTTGCACAGTTGGCAAAAGGTGTTAAACAAAACTCCTATTCTATTCAGCAATAGCTCTATGCGCTCAGTGCAGTCCTCTGGGTTTTCCATAATGTCTATTAAAGTCTTCTAAATGTTTATGCTTTGCCAATTCCCAACAATAAAATGTCAAAGGCCACCAAGAATAAGATACTAGTTTACTTTTTGATTGGATAGGACAATCCGTACTACTACCACCACTATTCTGCCCAAACAGAACTATGGACAAGAAATAGGGCATTGGTTATAAATTATAATAGGCGCAGTTAGACTTTCCACATACCTCAGTCATAACAGAAGTTGAACCCCCAATCTCCTTACAGACTAGCTAGTGTGTCAGAGTCATTATTTAGCTCCCGAATGCAGCGATGATCCCCAATGATTATACAACCCAGAACATAAGAGTCAGAGCCCCGACCTATTAGAGCAACGTACTCATGCTTGCAAATTGCAAACCCTTTCGCTCACTCATTCATGACCAAAAACCGGAGTCTATGTAAGTTTTAAAGCTTTATTAAAAGTAAAAACATTTATTAAAATTAACTTCATATAAGATAAACGGTGAAGGATTCAAAACTGAAAAGTGGCTGATTTCACACATTAATTGTTGCAGAGCCCTCACCTGGTTGGAACTTAAAGTCTTGGTGGGGATGAATCGTTGACGAATCCGTCCAACATGATATGATGATGATCTTGCTCTTGTATTAGAAGGGAAGCTTATTTATTTATTAATTGAGTTTATTGAGCGCGACAGCTGCCCATAAAGGGTTTCCCAGTGCTAGACAGGCAGAGTGCTCTAAAGATACCAATTTAGCAGATCAATGGAGAATTATTGGCCGAAAAGCCAGGTCTTAATGGCTTTACGAAAACGGACGTAGTTGGTTTCAGTCCGTATGCTCGGGGGTAGAGAATTTCAAAGGGTAGAGCCTAGGTAAGCAAAAGACCTGCCACCCATTCTAGCAAGTCTGATTCTGGGCACAAAAAAGTAGCCCAGAGAAGAGGATCGCAGGTTCCGTGAGGGAGTGTAGGTATGGACCAGGGATTGAAGGTAACTGGGAGCTGTGCCCGATTTGATCTTAAACATGTCGCTCAGGGTTTTGAATTTGATACGACTCTCAACCCAGAACCAATGTAGATCACGGAGGGGTCCTGAAATGTGACTGGATCTAGGGATTTTACACAACAGTCTTGGAGCTGCATTTTGGACTAGCTGTAAACGTCTCGTCACCGTTCTGTTAGCCCCAAGGTAAAGGACATTTCCGTAGTCCAGCCGAGAAGTAATTAAAGCATGGACCACGAATTTTTGGGTGTCACTGGGCAACATCCAGATAATTTTCTTAAGCCATCTCAGTATTGTGAAGCAGATGGCCGAAACCTTGTTTACCTGATGTTGCATAGTCAAGGCGTTGTCAATGGTAAAACCTAGGTTGCGGACAGAGTCGACAGGACAGGGAAGAGTACCCATCTCAGACGGCCAGTGTTTCGCACTCCAAGATCATGTTTTTGACCCAGAATTAAAACTTCGGTTTTGTTTCCATTCAGTTTCAATAAATTGAGACTCATGCAGTCGGCAATTTTTCTGAGACCTGACTGCAGGAGGGATGTAGGGCCTTGGTCAGGATTAGAAAGAGAAAATGCGATCTGGGAGTCGTCAGCGTAGGTGAAAAGAATAAGACCTTCTCGTTCTGCTATTTGGGCTAATGGTTTGACGTGTAAATTAAAAAGAAGGGGGCTAAGTATGGATATCTGGGGTACACCATAAGGAGAAGCATCAGTTTTGAAGGTTGCTGTATTGGAGAAAATTTGGAATGTGCGGTGAGTGAGGAATGAAACCAGCCAGCTCCGAGCAGATCCACATATACCCATAGAGGTTAACGTCTCTATGAGTATGGTGTGTTAGATGGTGTCAAATGCGGCACTGAGATCAAGTAAAATCAGTGCCACTGTGTCTCCTCTGTCTAAGAGCTGGTGTAAGTTCTCTGTGACTCCCAGTAGAGTTGTCTCGGTGGAAAAACCGGGACGGAAGCCAGATTGTGAAGGGTGAAGTATGAGGTTGGCTCAACATACTGGGCCAGATGGGAGTGAACGTGCCTTTCAAGAATCTTAGAAAAAATTGGCAAAAGAGAGATGGGGCGGAAATTGGAAGGGACATTCGGGTCGGCTGTGGGTTTTTTCAGAAGCAGTGATATCATAGCATGTTTCCACCTAGCCGGGACAATGGAGTCACGTATGGAGAGATTAAGGGTTTTACTAATCATGGAAAGTTGGACGATGTCAAGTTGTTTAAGTATTGAAATGAGGAGGTGGTCATTTGGGGAACCTGATTTTAACCTACCTAAGATCTTGGTTAGGGTCTCCTGGTTGAGACATGGCCATGCATTCAGGGAAGCCTGAGTGAGAGACTGTTGAGGAGAAGTGAAACAGTTCGTGATGTTCAGTGTGGGAGATTGTAAAAGCTGAGAACTGTTGCAATGCTGTTTGGCTATATCCTGATAGATGGTTTCTATTTTTTGCGTGAAAAATTGGGCTAGTTCTTCACATTGGTTGCTTTTCAGGGTGGTGGTTTTGCTGAGGTATCAGAGCCCCCGAGCTCTTTGACCAGTGAAAAAAGTGCTTTGGATTTATTTGAGGCCTCAGAAATTGTTTTGGCGATATAGCTGGCCCTAGCAGTGGCGCAGGCTTTATGGTAGAATTTTAATTCTTTTTTTAGGTGACTCCAGACTCAAGGGAGTAATTCTGTCTCCAACTCCATTCCAGTCTCTTACACTTGGATTTTGCAATTTTTAGCGATTCATTGAACCAGGGGGCTGGGATTTTATGGTCATTACATTTTTTTGGAGAGAGGGGGAGACAGGCATTAATGGCATCAGTAAGCCAGACGTCCATCATACTAGATCCATTTTCGACATCTTCAGTTTTGGTGAAATCTGGGGGGAGAAGATCATCCAAGACATGCTTGAAGGTGTTTATTTTGAAAGTTTTATATAGCGCGAACAAGATCTTTGCAGATATCAGAGCGCTTTACAGAGCAGGGAATACCAAACAAAAGAAAGAATACGTGAGGGAGCATAATAGTACAGGTGAAACAATAATGCAAGTACATAGTCATAATAGTAGGTGGAAACATTAATAAAGGTAAAACACATATTCGTAGGGATGTAGCAGAATAATACAGGAAAAAACACAAAGTCATCGGGATCGAGCTGGGTAATATAGATCGGTGCCGATCCTTTATAGTTTCAAGTTGAAAGCTCAAGTGTATTTGGCCATGAGAAGAGCTTTTACTTCTTTCCTAAAAAGTGTGATTGAGGAGATGAGCCTTGTTTCAGGAGGGAGTGAGTTCCAGATCCTGGGTGCCATTCCTGAGAAAGAGCGCTTATACGTTTTTTCCTTCCTGAATCTTCGAGGTTTTAGCAGCAGATTGTTTGTGCCTCTAGTGTATCTAGAGCCGCCAGAGATTGACAGCTTCTGATTGAGGTATCCGGGAGAGCTCAAGTGTATAGCCTTATGTGTCATGCAGGCAATTTTCAGATGTATTCTGGCTTCAAAAGGCAGCCAGTTCAGGGCTTTCAAGTCGGGGGTGATATGCGAGTGTTCTGTCTGTTATGAGAAAAATGGTGAGTGTTAAAAAGCAAGCATTCATCAGTTGTGCCAAAAAGTGTAGCATCACATGTTATGGCTAAGCATAAATAAAAAACACCCTTCTCTGAAGAAAGGGAAATTTGTAGTTTAGACTAGAGTCACAACTTAGTAAATATGTTTATGTAGTACTAGTACATTTTTTTCATTCCTAGACAAAATAGGGAGTGGTGTATATGGCATCTAAAAATATGAAATGTATTTTCTAGGCGGAACATCGGCACAGCCAAGCACCAGTGCCGGGGCCAGCGCGGAGGTGGGCACTCCAGGGTCGGATACGGTGCAAGAGCTATCAGGAACTGCTGTGGGGGATGCCATGGGATTGGCGGGCAGTGGTAAGCAAAGCTATTATATTCCGTTACTTATTGAGATTACAGACTGCAGAGGGTGTATATGTTGTACAGTACAAGTACACTTTACTGTTAAGAAGACTTACAAATTTAGAACTAAGTTTTTGTCAACCAGGTAGAAGACATTCACCCTTGACTTCTCATTAGCAATAGCATTAGCGGCGGGAGTTGACGAGTAACCAATGGCCTCCTCTAAATTTGACTTCAACTCATCTGTGAAAGTTTTATCGAGCAGCCAAGTCAGATCAGAGATGAACTTGATGGATGGGATGAACGAAAAGGGAAAGAAGGGTGTAAGGAAGGACGAGCGAGTTAAAAGTAATGACTGGCAAAGAATGATACGCGTTTTTGAATGCTGCCCAAGGTGGCTGGGAATATGATGCATGGCCGGTTGAAGGCTGAAGCAAGGATGGGTTGAAGGAGAAAGGAAAGAGGACTGCCTGGGTGGGTGAAACAGAAACTGTATGTGTGCGCAATATATCATTTGGTTCAAATTCAAATGCGAGTCAAGCATGGATGCATGGCTGGCGGTTTCCAAAATAAAATACAAAGGTTGTTTTTCCGTGAGAAAAAGTAAGGTTTGTCCAGTTGAGACATTAAGAAGAATGATTGACATTTACTTTGAATGGATGGATGCCTGGATCATGGTACTCGGGTGCAAGTTGACTGCGCTGGCATTATGCCAGCTTCCACAAGTTTACGTACCAATTTCGCTAAACAAGAGAGAAGAAGAAGAAGACTGGTGTACTGTCTGAGTCTAATGTAGTGAGTCCATATAGTGCTAGTAGAATTCCTGAAACTCCCACTAATGTTAGAGCAGAGGCCGACAAAGTGGGAGGTTAGATAGATACAGGCCACAAATGTTATGTACTGTGCTTGCAAGTTGCTAGTGCTACTGTGACACAACTTTCTGCTGAATTATTTTGTGTTAATCTTAAAGAGCAGTGGTTACAGTATGTTTTTATTTCTTCATATAGATGCTCCTTCCAAACTAACACAAAAGGAGCTGGCTAGACGGGCACGGTAACGGAAGCTGGAGGCGATTGTCGCTGAATATCGGCCCAGGAGGAGGAGGACACGCAGTCTCAGTCGACATTTACATCATCCACGACAGCTGCATCCACCTCCACTCACCCTGGGTCATCCAGTCAGCGCAAGCCTTCAGCGGTACGGAGGCATGGTACAACAGCCACCCGCCACCGCCAAGCAGCAAAAAAATCACCTGCCCCCCACAGCAGGTGCAAGGCTCGTCTGCACAGCTTGACCCTCAGGGTGTCCAACCTTGATCAATCAATCAATCAAGGTATTTGTATAGCGCACTACTCACCCGGAGGGTCTCAAGGCGCTGGGGGAGGGGGGGTCCGCTACTGCTCGAACAGCCAGGTCTTGAGCTGCTTCCTGAATGCGAGGTGGTCCTGGGTCAGGCGGAGGTGGGTCGGGAGGGAGTTCCAAGTCTTGGCGGCCAGGTAGGAGAAGGACCTTCCCCCTGTGGTGGCTCTCCGGATGCGGGGGACGGCGGCGAGGGCGTGTCCGGTCGATCGAAGCAGGCGTGTGGGAGCGTAGAAGTTGAGGCGGCTGTTGAGGTATCCTGGGCCTTGGTTGTGTAGGGCTTTGTGTGCGTGGGTGAGGAGACGGAAGGTGATTCTCTTGTTGACCGGGAGCCAGTACAGGAAACTCAGGTGTCCGGAGATGTGGCTGCGACGGGGGATGTCCAGGATGAGTCGTGCTGAGGCGTTCTGGATCCGCTGGAGTCTCTTCTGGAGTTTGGCGGTGGTTCCGGCGTAGAGGGAGTTGCCGTAGTCCAGACGGCTGGTGACGAGGGCCTGGGTGACCGTCTTCCTGGTCTCGGTAGGGATCCACCGGAAGATCTTACGTAGCATGCGCAGGATGTTGAAGCACGGCGAGGAGACGGCGTTGACTTGTCTGGTCATGGAGAGGGAGGAGTCCAGGATGAAGCCCAGGTTGCGTGCGTGGTCTGTTGGTTTGGGTGCGCTGCCCAGGGCGGGGGGCCACCAGGAGTCGTCCCAGGCGGAGGGTGAGGATCCCAGGATGAGGACTTCCGTCTTGTCCGAGTTCAGTTTCAGGCGACTGTTCATCATCCACTTGGCTACGTCTGTCATCCCACCTGCAGGAGGTGGAGAGACTGAAAACCCTGCTCAAGGAACGCCGCAGGGAGCATCGGGACCACCTGGCCAAAGGACACCGCCAGCGGCAGTAGAGGAGGAGAGACTGTCCCTTGCCCCTTTTTTAAAGACTTTTGGGGGGGTGGGAATTGGGCATTGGGGTTTTGGAACTTTTCTTCAGGACATTTCATGGACATTGGTTGGGGTTAGGGAGAAGGGTGGATCGGGTCTTGTGGGTTAGTTTATTTTTGTTAGGGTGTAAATAATTATTTATTTTGAACTTAAACATAGCATATGCGTTTTTACTGTTTTGTGAGGGAGGCAGGGGGGGTTAACTCAACTGTACATTTGTTTTCCTGAAACTTAACTGGCTGGTTGATTCAAATTGTCTAATCGCCCACATTTTTAGAAAAGTGCCACTGACAGAGTTAGTGAATTTAACTGTCCTACTACTTTACTAGTACTACCGTCAGTCTCTCCTGTCCTCCTACTCCATTATTCTTCATCCGCCCAAATGCTTATCTTACTTGTGATTCATGTTTGAGAATTGGGCTAGGCACAGGGCTGGGTGCATGGCAAATGGCGATTAAGGTTGAATCCTGGACAGATGAAATTTCATCGTAGTGGTGGTGGTAGTAGTAGTGGTACACTACACACTGGCAGTAGCAGCATATGAAAAAAAAGGAAATGAAACATTGAGTGGCCCGAGCGTAGCATTAGAACAGTACAATAGATAGTACAGTACGCAGTAAGAACATATCCTCGGATTCCTTCACCATCCTTGAAATTTATTTTCTGTTGCTTTGAACTTTTCCTCCCCAGCAAGTGTGTGGAATTATTGTTGTCATTTAGTCACACCTCAACGAAAATCACACAGCCCGGGGGAAGAGGGTTAGGGTTTGAAAATTGGATGGGAATGGGGGTTTTTGGGAAGGTTTTGTGGAGAGAGGAAAAACAAACACAGCATGGACAAACAACAAATGAAGAAAACAAAATCTTTGGATACAAAGATATCCATAAATCTTTTAAGGGACATAAAGGAAGTGCATGCACCACTGCATGCATGAAGTTGTTTACTAAATGGATGGTTAGGTTAGTGAAAAGTAGTACTTACTACAACTTACTAATTATGAAGAAACAATGTGACAGTACAGGGCTGCAGTAATTACGCAATTTCACTTGCCTATCTGCCCTCAGAGAGAATAAACACTTAGTACATTGAATTAGTTTTAAAAATAGCAAAGAAAAAGCTAAACAATGGCTGGAGGGGTGAATTTGAAGCAGAGAGCAAACAAATGCACAGAGTCACACTCATAGAAGTTCACAACAATAACATTATATAAAAGATAAGGAGAAGTGAAGAGGATACTGTAACTGTATGTTGCAGTGGTCCTGTTGAATTGGGAAGTTGCATGCATCCAGCCATTCCTCTTGTTCGCGGTACTCCTCCATTCCATCTGACGCTCCGTCGATCAATCTTGGCGACCAGACACACTGCCCACTGCCTGCCTGGCGGATGCGGAATTGCGGATCGCTAAAGGTAAGCCTGCGTTAATCGTTTTTCCCATCGCACAGGGTATAAGCCGGCCTGTAATTGTTGATGGAAAAACAGGAAGTGATATTAAAACACCACGGAGAAAAAAATATAAGGTACGCTGTGTAGTGCAAAAATAACACTTTCAGTTTCAGAGGCGACAGTATGACATACAAGCATCATTTCTAAAGTGCGTACTCTGAGTCTCCTTTTCAAGGATAATAATTAGCACACAGCAGGCCAGGGCCATGCAGATGGTCAAGGCAGGCACCACTGAGTGAAGCAACCTGATGTAGCATACCTTTTGACACAGACAGACAAAGCATATCTAATTGTATGCAGCAAGCCACATAGCCACAATTTTACATGAACTGCTGTCAGGACTCTGGCATAACAACACTACACTGGCTCGACCACTCCATACCGTGACTAGACAGACATGTAGTTCTACTGTAGTAGTTGTTGTTGACTGGTTTACCTGTTTGCCACTCACAAATTGGCCATAGTTCTTCCGTAAACCGTTGATGATGATCCATCCATCCCAGTGAGTGACTGTAAAGAAAAAATATATATTATTTAACTTTGATCATCAACACTCATCATCATCATGGTATATTGGCAAACAGTGAGTCCAAGGACATTTTGCATATTGGAAAATGCAACGTAGTGGCCCCTGCAGTTGAAGTACAATTTGAATTAAACAAGGTAAAAAAAAGCAGAGTAGACTTGAGTTACATTTAGTGTGTAAAAGATTAAATAATAACAGAAGACATATGATTCAATTCATGTACAACAAACAAACAGCAATTGCTTTCATCAGAGCCAGACAGCCATTGCTGTCTACTGCATGCCATGCCATCTTCTCATTATTCATTACCTGTTCCACTTTTTGTCCACATCTTGTTCTTAAAGGCCCACAGGGCAGCCTCTCCTGTCAATTTCAGAAGTAACTGTCAGCAATCAGCATGTAGTCAGTAATTCCAGCCCCACTTGAGGGGACTCGTCTACGAAGCCAAAGTTTCTTGATTCTGCGTAATCCAGCCATCTGCCTTGAGGGAAATGGATAGAGGGAGTCTGGAGGAGGAGGATAGAGGAGCATGACTGAGTTGTGAACTTGTGAACCTCAGGAATACAGACAGCGGCACCTTCAAATCAATAAGGAAATAATACGATGAAGACAGTGCTGCTGATGGAGTTGTTGTGATTAGGTGATTAGAGTTTTGTTGTGGTAAGAGTTGCAGAACAAAGAAAGACACACAGGAATAAAAGTGAATAAGGACAGAAAAAAAAAGGAAGTCATTTTCAGGCCTCGGTGTCACGGAAGTAGAGCTCGTCCGCAAACTCTGTGAATTGAGACAGGAGTAGGTCAGCTAACAGAGAAGAAATTCCGTCACCTAAGTCGGGGTCCCCTTCTTCCTGCGTGTATTCACGTATTTTGTAATCTGGTGGTATGAAGTGCTGATTCATCTTGATCATTGTTAACCTCTCCACATTTTTGGGCGAGAGGCGGCTCCTTTTTGAAGTTACAATGGCACCAGCAGCACTGAAAATACGTTCAGAAGACACGCTTGCGAGTGGGCAAGACAAATAATTTAGAGCCAGCTTGGTGATCAGTGGCCATTGACCCTTTTTCCCATACCAATACAGCAATGGGTTCTGATTTAAGAAGACCTCTATTGGGTCATCCAGATAGGCCTGCACCATCCACTCAAGGTTCTCCAGGGGTGCTCCAATTTATGTACCATCTGTGGCCTTTGCATCAACGCTGGAACGAGCAAACCCTTGATGATTTAGCCAATCCGCTTCCGACAATATTATGGCTGGGTCTGGTGCAGGTGAGGATGATGGTACGGTTGCTGGTGTCGGTAACGGCTGTGAGGGAAAATCACTGCCTTCGGCCACAGAAGTGGACCTTGACGCTGGATGGCCTGCTGATTAACCCTGGGCGTAGTGTGCGGAGTGGGGCTCCGCGGAGCTACGCGAAGTGGGCGCAAAACTACGCCCACCCGCGCACTCCGCGTAGCCCCACTACGCACCGCCCGCCTCCCTCCCGCCCTCCCTAAATACTTAAATAAAAGGATAGAAAGCTTTTAAAAACACTTACCTTGTCCGCCGCGTCCCCGGGGCTCCCTCTCGCCGTCCCTGGATTCGCGCCGCCACCGATTCAGATACTAATGCGCATGCGCGGGTGCCCGCGCATGCGCATTAGTATCCGAAATGGCGGCGCAAATCCAGGGACGGCGAGAGGGAGTCCCGGGGACGCGGCGGACAAGGTAAGTGTTTTTAAAAGCTTTCTATCCTTTTATTTAAGTATTTAGGGAGGGCGGGAGGGAGGTGGGTGGCGGCCGGCTACGCACCGTCTGCGGAGCGCGCGTAGTGCCGCCTGGCTAGGCCCGCTACGCAAAATGCGTAGGAGACGGCACTACGCGCACTCCGTGCACGGAGCGTAGCTGGCCGCCCACCCTTACTGCTGATTCAGTAGTAGTTCTGGCGGTTCCTTCAATTTCCTGCTGCTCTTTTTCTAACCGAGTGGCTGACAGAGCTAGCCAATGTTTGTACTTTGAAACATCTGCTTCATCAAAAGGAATGAATGCTTTGCTGGCCACTGCCTTTTTGTACCGTGGATTCAGAATAGTGGCACAAATGTAATGTTCTTCAGAATGTATTTTTTGTAAGCCTTACATTGTCAAGTAGGCGGGTTAATAAGCTCTCAGCCAACTGATATGCGTCTTGCTTCTCAGTATCATCTTTGAACGTTGAAGACACCGCCTTAAGTTGGTGATATAGCATGCGCAACAATGGGATAGGATTGCCCAAAGTACAGTCCTCCCTGCTGACTTCACGCGTGAAGACCTCAAAAGGACGAAGCATGTCTGCCAGGCTTTTAACTAGGTCCCATTCCTCCATCTAGCCTCATCTCTTTCATAGTAGAACCCAGTGCATAGACATACTCATTGATTACCAATCACTGCTTTACCACCTCCTGGATGAGTCCTCTGACTGGCAGTCTACGTACACGTTGCAGGTTCCTCAGTTGCTTCCGGGCCTTAAAAGAATGGCTGAAATGTGTGCAGATTCTTCGGCAGGTGGTCAATACCTGCTCGATCCGCCCCTCGTCATCATCAGATGCAATGTCAATGGATACATTTGGATTTCTTGTACTTTTGGCTTCACGGATCTTACTTAGGTGCGCCTCCCAAGGGATAGTGTGGTGTTTTTGGAGATGACCTCTCTGGCCTCCAGTACCATAGTTGGTTCCAAGCTTACCCCGACTAAATACAGCTTTATAAATCGAACAAACAACTAGGTTTTCCGCCTTTTTGCTGACACTAAAGAAGTCCCAAACTGGGGAGTTGTGATATTTGGTGGTGGTGGTGGAGGTGCTACTTTCAGCTTCAATGCCAGATGAAGTGGAGGATGGGTGTGGCCGAATTTGACCCTGTTGTGCACTTACAGTTACAGCACCACTACTTGAGGTAACGGAGGTCGAGCTGGATGGAGGTCCCTGCCGGCCCTTCTGAATAGAAAATATGGCAGCTGTAGGTCGTGTTGGTGTAGTGGTTACCTGTGTTGGTGGTGGTACCAGTGCTATGCCGCCCACATCTTGCTCAGCAGCAATTCAGGATAGGGTAAAAATGTCTGTCTGCTGCATGCCCGCTGGGGCTGGAGTGACGACTGTGATGACTGGGTCATCATGGTCAGACTGTTCATCAGCAGCAGAATACACCACTTCTACTTCTTGTTCTACGTCATCACCCATAAGTGGAAGCCTTGCGGGAACCTTCCATTTAGGCTTAGCTACCTTTGTGGGCTCATGGCGTGCTTCCCTCTCAGATGGTGGGTTCCAATCTTGATCAAGATCATCAGAAGGAAGGGGGCTTGAAGAACTTGTACTAGCCCTCCTTGACCTTTTCCTTGCTGTGGATCTGGAAGACAATGGTTCATCAGGAGGAGTGGCTTGCTCGGATGATACCTCCGCTTCAATCTCGATTTCCTGATGTGCCCCTACTTCTAGAGGAACAAGCATTGTGGGCAGTTGCGCCTCTCCTTGCGCCACTCCTTGCGCCTCTCCTTGTGCCTCTCCTTGCGCCTCTCCTTGCGCCTCTCCTTGCACCTCTCTTTGCACCTCTCCTTGCACCTCTCCTTGTTGCACCACCAGTGGTTGTGGTTGTGGCTGCGGTTGAACACTCCTCAGATGAGTTACACCCTGCGTTGATTGGATGCTACTTTCTTGCGATGAGTCAACGCCAACATCACTGGTCGAAGGTGATTGAGTAACTAAAGTGGCTGCCTCTGCGGCACTCATGGCCTTGGGCCTAACTTGGCGTGGTGGCATTGGTCTCCAATGAAGCTGAGGTGCTGCTCCCAGCTGGGTCCCCGGCGGAAACCTCTGCTGCAGGCGTAGTTTTTTGTTTCCCAAAAAAGTATCTGTGGGCACACCAGTCTCCTTGGTAAGTGGCGCCACTTGCTTCTTCTGTTCCTTCTTACTGGCAAGGGCACTGGCAACTTTTTTGCGAGAGAAGCTACGGCCACCTTTCTTTGGGCCCATCTTCTTCAGATGTCAGAACAGCAGGCCGCAGTTGCACGAGTTGCAGAGTTGTCTGTGGCCACACGTGACGTCACGTGACGTTGTGCTGCACACACCGCAGTAGGACTTCTTCCTGGCACTGATGATGAACGATGACTGATCTTGTGCACCTAAAAGCAAAGGAAGCCAGAGGAACATCGGTTAAATAAATGTTGCATATGTCGTGTTTCAATTAATATTCGCAACTAGACATTTATTTGTACAACACACCCAAAAACGGAAACACCCAAAATAAAAATTGCAATTCTAATGAAAAATAGATGTTTGTTTACATTAATAGAAGAGAGACCACACATGCAGAGTTATTTCATGCACCACTGAGTACCCCTGGGCATTATGAATGAAAGCAAGGCAAACTGGGTGCAGGCCTGAGCACACTGCCTGGCTTCAAAATGGCCCCTTGACCCCCACCCACATGGCCTGGCCCCAACAACACCCCCAAAAAGTTGAAAAGCACACAAAAATCACCACAATCCAATGCCATCCATGCCCTCAATGATGTTTAAATTCAAGACACCCCACAGAAAGACTTGGTCCATGCACCACAGAGTACCCCTGGGCATAATGGATGAAAGCAAGGCAAACTGGGTGCAGGTCTGAGCCCACAGAAGGACTTGGTCCATGCACCACTCAGTACCCCATGGCATAATGGATGAAAGCAAGGCAAACTGGGTGCAGGCCTGAGCACACTGCCTGGCTTCAAAATGGCCCTTGATCCCCACCCACATGGCCAGGCCCTGCCTGTACCAGGCCTCAAAATGACCCCCACCCACATGGCCAGGCCCCAACAACACCCCAAAAATTCGAAAAACACACAAAAGTCACAATCCAATGCCATCCATGCCCTCAGTGATGTTTAAATTCAAGACACCCTACAGAAAGACTTGGTCCATGCACCACTCAGTACCCCTGGACATAATGGATGAAAGCAAGGCAAACTGGGTGCAGGCCTGAGCACACTGCCTGGCTTCAAAATGGCCCCTTGACCCCTACCCACATGGCCAGGCCCTGCCTGTACCAGGCCTCAAAATGGCCCCCACCCACATGGCCAGGCCCAATCAACACACCAAATAGTCAAAAAACACACAAAAATCACCACAATCCAATGCCATCCATGCCCTCAGTGATGTTTAAATTCAAGACACCCCACAGAAAGACTTGGTCCATGCACCACTCAGTACCACTGGGCATAATGGATGAAAGCAAGGCAAACTGGGTGCAGGCCTGAGCACACTGCCTGGCTTCAAAATGGCCCCTTGACCCCTCCCCACATGGCCAGGCCCTGCCTGTACCAGGCCTCAAAATGGCCTCCACCCACTTGGCCAGGCCCATTCAACATACCAAAAAGTAAAAAAACACACACATATCACCACAATCCAATGCCATCCATCCTCAATGATGTTTAAATTCAAGACACCCCACAGAAAGACTTGGTCCATGCACCACTCAGTACCCCTGGGCCTACTGGCTAGTGTGGCACCCCAAAATAAAAATAAAAAATCCACATATAACAGTGAGCTAAAATTACATGACATAAATGAGATTTAAGTTCAACAAAACTCACAGAAACAGTTGTATCATGCACCCATGACTAACCCTGGGCTACTGGATACTGTGGCTACCCACAATATATTTTTTTTTAAGTTGTGAAAAAGTTTTAAAATTGTAGTTGCAGCAACTGCAATACCCCAAACAAACAACACCCACTTACTTGTAAAATCTCAAATCCAAAAGTGATCCCTTTCAAAGTCCAAAAAGTCCTCAAATACAAATATCTAGCAGCAACCACAAAAAGTAATCCTTCCACCTCCAGATCCAAATGAAAAGTGACCAGGACATGAACAAACTACTGGGAGGAGCCTGCTCGACATGAACAGGAAGTTGGAGACTCTGGGGCAATTTCTTCCTCCCACCCCCCTCCGCTAAAATTGGACTCCTTGCACAAAAAAGTGCAGCCAAATGTCAATCGGAGGAGTTATTCTGATCAAAATCATCATTTTCAGGAGGTTTATGCTGGCTGCGGTGGATTTCTTGTGCAGAATTGCAAATTTTGCAAGTTTGGGAAAGCGGGCTGTTCAAATCTGCCGCCGGAAGTCAGCTGCACGCCGCATCTACGTGTTCGCAATTGTTTACTCCCGCGATGTGTATTCGCAGGCCCTTATGACGTACTTGCGTTGTCAAACTCTCGCTGGTCAAGATGGCGGGCCGCGATGACGTACTCGCGGTCATAGTTGGGAAAGGTTGGTAGGAGGTTTGATACCGCTAGTGTGTGGTGCGGGGCCAAACGGGCAGGGCTTCTATGCGTGTTCACAAACATGCCTCTTGTGTAAAGGGTCAGAACAGGGCAGCTGGTGAGGAGAAAGCAGCCTCCTGGTCACAGGAACTACCAGGGGATCACGCTCGAGAAACTCAGGGATGCAAAGACCTCCCTCGGGTATTACAGCTAATGTTAGACGGCAGAGACAGGATTAAAGAACACTTGCCCAGCCTCGACCATGCTCACTAATGTGCTTGGGCTGATTAAAAAAACGTTACTGAATTTGAGCTTCAACTCGGGCACCTGCTTTATATCGGTAAGTGCTTCCTGTTGAGGTTTAAATTTTGTGACAGGAGCATTGTGCCATACTTGTAACTATTCTCTGACCCTGCTTCGAGGGTCATAGCAGGGTCAGAGAATAGTTGCAAGTAGGCAACGATCTCTCTGGAGGCGCCGCTCACGAAGCACTTACAGGGTTACAGCAGGTGCCCAAGTTGAAGTTAATTTCTTTATAACCATTTTGTAAATGGTTACAAAGAAATTAGTTTCAACTTGGGCACCTGCTGTAACCCTGTAAGTGCTTCATGTACTGCAGTTTTGGAAAATCTGTCCCGCTCGCGGATTTGCGGATTTTTCTGCAATTTCGCACAAAATCCGCAAATTCCACGAGCGGAGCGAAGTTTCCGCCCACCGTTAATTTATACACCTAAAAATACTTCCCAGTGACTGCTAGCCCCTATGGGCCGGATGTAGGTAATTCCGAAATACCGAGTGCTTAATAGTGATTTTTACCGAATCGCTATTAAGAACTCGGTATTTCTGATGTAGGTAAAAAAAACGGTAAAAAATACTGAATCGGTAATAATCGCTAAAAATTAGCGCTTTCCTATAAATTGGTAAATAAATTACCGATTCCTCATTACCGAATCGGTATTACAGAATCTGTAATACCGATTCAGTAATTAGCGAATCGGTATTTAAAAAAAATCGGTAATTGTTGAATCAGCCAATCCTGTACTTCCTCATGACCTCACAACAAAGAAGTGGCCACACCCATGCAGCTGCACTGATCCTGTAGCTGTTGGAGAGACAGGGAGCAGGAGCAGGAGCACAGGAGCTGCACAGCTACCACCCAGCTAACACAGAGGAACCGCACCATGGCCTCACAGGAGAAGGGGAAGGATGCTGGTGAAAAGAAGGACAATCACAAGTTTAGTGAGAGGGAGTTGGAGGTCCTCTTAGAGGAAGTTGTTAAAGACCACGACTAGCTCTTTGGCAAGAGATCTCTGCACGTCCCTGAGGAACAGAAAAGGAGAATTTGGCTGGCGATCCAGAAGATCAACACGATTGGCGTCACACATTGCACAACTGAGGACTTACAAAAGTGATGGTTTGACCTGAGGAAACATGCTAAGGAGAGGGTGGCTGACTGGCAGAAACAAGCGGGGAAGGCAGGCGGGGGAAGATCCACAGCGCCTGCAATAACTTCCCTAGACCAATTTGTTGAGTCCACCCTCTAGCCAGAGAGCGTCAGTGGCGTCGGGGACGTGGACAGCATAGCAACAGCATCCAACAGACAAGGTAAGATGCATGCACAGCATGCTGTCTCCCTTCCCGAACTACAACCCCCCTGCAAGAATCCCACTCCAGAACATGTTTAGTTTAAAATCAGCAATGCATCATGGGAGATGTAGTCCCAATCAACTATTCGCAAATCAGTCAGTCCCCAAAAAGCATAGGCATGTCACACACATCAATAGATGAGATAGCGGAGGACAGACAGCTAGAATGTCAGTTGTGAAATGTATTTGCAGACAAATGCTGGCAGGCAAGTGAGTAATAGTACATTCTGTATGCACAGGCGGAACATTTCCCCAGGCTGCAGAAGGGGAGACTGGCGAGGCCTCCAGGGAGGAAAACCCAATTGAGTAGGAAGTCATCTCACCTGCAAACACCACACCAACATCCCCACCGCCACCACCACCACCACCACCACCAAGGAGGTATTCAGTGGCTAGCCTCCAGGAGATAGATGCCACAGAGGACAGCCAGGAAGCACAACAGATCGGACCGGGCGATGACACAGGCATCTGTGACACCTTCCCCCATGGAGGAAACCAACACAGGTGCCCATAGACGGAGACAAAGGGCACAGAGTCCTGACTCAGAGGAATCCAGTGTCTTTTCTGATGCTCAAAGTGCAGCGCCTGCAGGGACAGACAATGAGGGCCATTCAACGACTTATGGTGGCAAACAACAGAAAGTTCGACAACATGAAGGAGCCCATATACTGCCTCAACAATACTGTGGCAGAGGGAATTAAGGAGATGTCGGAAGCAGTGAGGCTGTTACGTGGAAGAAAGGATAGTGAGCGTGCTGCAACACGCAGAGACAGGCAGATACTTGCAGGGTACATCAAGTCTGTCAACAGGCTGTGCAATGCAACCCATGTGCTCAGTCGTTGATCAGTGGCCATGCAACTGGAAATGGCAAAGTGCAGCCGTGAGGTAACTCAGGGCCTGGTCACAGTCACCAGTGCCTTAGAGGTGATTCAGACAAACCAAGTTGCTGCCACCGGAACAGGGGATGAGGATGAGAGTGAGGAGGCAAGCAGTAACAGCACTATAACCGACCGCCCTTTCCAGAGAGCAGGAGGCACAGTGTGAGGCATGATACTGCTGCAGGACACAGCACTGGTGAGGACTGTGTGCCTGCTGAACGCAGCAGTGGTGTGCGTGGGTGCAGGAGATAGGCACTGTCCTCAAATTCCATTGTGTGGCGGGTGATGTAACCCATTTGACACATCGTTGGTGTTAAGGTGTGCTGAGCAATTGCCTGTTGTAAGGTTGATTAAAGTTGGCCTGATGTGCAGTGCTCACTGTTCTAGTGATCACTATATATCAGTCCAAACAACCCTTATTGATGATTGGTTGTAAGTCAACCTTATAGACCAGCTATCCTAGTAGCATGGATACGAGCAGTCTAAGGCTAAGACTCTAGAGGGCGTGTTAAGCCAGCTGTTTTACCATCACATTACCCCTTGAACACCCAGTGAAAGGACACCACACAAGTTGTTATGAAAATAAACAGTGTATTTATTTATAACAAGACTACCCTGGCTCTTTATGAGACAGGGAGCTAAGCACACAACAAAACTCTTATAAAAATACTTAAGTTAGCACAGTATACACAAATGCCCGAGGGGCACGAAAAACCATATACTCTGAAAGTGGAATGCGAAATTACTAGCAGGTAAGTACAATACTAATAGGCTTTGGAATCGCTAGGACTTGACTATAGAATCGTTAGATTACTTCTAGGAGGCCCAGGGGACTCGGGTGCAGAGTGTGCACTCTCACGCGGGATGCGGGACAAAGTCTATGATAGCTAGTAAAGTTAAAGTTAGTGTTCACGGGCGAACCCGACCTGGTAGGAAGAAAACGACAGTGGATCCTGACCCTTGGATAGTGAGGCTATGCTGGGGCACCGAAATGCCGAAGTTACCTAGCCCAGGGGCTGCAGCTGCATAGGTCACAAAAGACGTCGGGAATCCTCGTAGACGAACCAGGAGCCTGGAAGAAAGATGCTGGCAGGCGACCAGTGAAGAGAGTTCGAGTTGATCCAAGCCTGGATCTGGAAGATGGATGACACCTGAAAGCAGAGGGGACCAAGTTCGTGACTACTAGCCAGTAGTCAGTGGGCACCAGGAGGGCACCGGATGGTAGTCACCTCGACTAGGTGAGTGGGCGACGCTGGGCTCTGCAGATCTCACGGACCAGGAGGCGTTGTCGGCGACCAGGATGGAGAGGCGAGCTGTCCCACGATGGATGAAGCTGTCGGCGTCGAAGTACCCAGGATTGGGCAACAAAGCCTTGGCTAATTCAAGCCCACGCGGTGGACTCAAAATGGCGTCTTGAGTGGACCAGGAGGGTCCGGGGGCTCCTCTTCTGGAAGGGAGCAAGAGCCAGTCTGGAGCAACCAGACCAGCAGCAGTGATGTCGTCGGGCGTCGTTCAGAAGGCCACAAGCCAGCGGGCTAGTAGCCAAACAACGCGGTGAGCAGCAAAAAGCAGAAGGGCCCCACGCCGATCGTGGAGATGCTGGGGGGCTGCTCTTCGGTGCTGGAGCTGCTCAGGGTCGGGGCTTCTCGGATCCCAAAGCACTCGCCAGGAGATTACTCGGCGGGCTTGCTGTGAAGAAGTCGTGCAGTCTTGGCAATAGTCGGTCCCTTGAGGTCTCGTCGCACTCACGGTTCTCAGCTTGGCTGTAGAGGTGAGTAGAGGTCGGAGGTGCCAGGGAAGCCAGGTCTTGTAGAGCTGGGCAGTCGGATTCCGGAGGAAGGACTTACAGCAGACCGCAGTGTTCTTAAGGTGGTGCCTGCGGATGCAGGGTGACTACTCCTTAGTCACAAGGGAGAATCTTGAAGAAGAAATCTTGATGTCCTTTCGTAGAAAGTTGTGTCTTGATTCCAAAGATGATCTAATTTGGAAGGGGGCCTGCTCCTACCTTTATCTGGGAAAAGGGGGCTGGCACGCGACTAAGTCCTGCCCTAGGGGTGGGACCAGGAGGGGGGTGGTTACACCCCTCTCCTTTGGCGGGCTTTCCCCAGGCCAGGGGCTGGAGTGCCCCTGGAACTGGTTTCAGCCGGCCTATGCACAGTGAGCACCGGGGTGCCACTTGCAGTCACCTTCCTCTGTAGCCCTGCCTACCTGGAATACACAAAACCCTGTCTGGGACGGTGCTGGCACCGCCCCTGGCAGGAAACCCTTTGTCCTTGCCTCCTGCTCTGGGAGGACTCCCAGCAGCAGGAGGGCAGACTTGTGTCTCGGTGGCGGCATCCATTTTGTGGATGCTAAGGCTCTGTCTGACTTTAACCGGGGTTACAGGTTACATACATGTCGTGTCCCCCTAGAAGGGTGGAATGCTAACCCCGTCACCAGAATTGGCGAGGGGTTAGTATTCCAATTCGTATGACACCTTACTCGACATGTTTTGATAAAGCGATACCAGAGTTGGCATATAACCGCGAGGATTATAATGCACTTAAGAGTATATGGTATGCGATATCATGGAAACGGCTAAGGGATGGATCCCGAAAGCCGCAGACAGGCTCAGCTCATGCCAGAGCACCATCTCACACGATTCCAAGCACTCTGCCTTCAGGATTGTTAAGGCCTACCATAGGAGTGACTGATAGGAGATCTGTGTGTCCATTTTTAGGGTTAGATATAGGTATACTATATCTAAAGCAAAGGGTGATTACACCACCTTGCCCCAGCTGTCGTGCAGCCAGTTGTGTCAGTTTAGTTAGTCAGCCCAGGGGTGGCACAATACATGCTTCAGCCCCTGGGAGACTTCTGGGTGCACCTCAGCCCTGGGTACAGGGACTTAGAGAGGGACCAGTGCCAATTCAGTACCTGAGTACAATTTGGATAGAGAGAACAGCTAGGCTGTGGGTCTGATTAGCAGGCCCACAGCCAGGGAAAGTCGTAAACCAGTGCAGCAAAAAGCAAAAATCTGGGTGATCATAGGATTGCAGACCCTACTCTCCTACACCCTGACACAAATGCATTAACTGGCTTTGTCTCATTACTTACTCAGAAATAATTTTGTGTAATCTCTGACCATCTCTGTCTCCCATCTGCTGCAGCTGCGCCGCCTTCTGTGCTGTGATGTGGCCATGTACCTTCCTCCTCCTCATCCTCCTCCTCAGATTTCCACATTTCCACAGATGTCCCCCTCTTAATGGCAAGGTTATGCAGCATGGCACATACAGCTATGATTTTGCAGCTGACATGGGGCTGGTACTGCCGTGCACCTTCACTTTTGTGGGGTCAACGGAACCGGCTTTTGTGGAATCCAAATGTTCGCTCAACCACATTGCGCGTCAATGTATGTGCTACATTATATCGCCTTTCACTTGGGGTGGATGGGTGCAGGTACGGAGTCAGGATGAAAGAACGCACCGCATAGGCACTGTCACCTGAGTGTGAGAAGAAAGTAAGTTATTCACTGCAACGAGACGGGTATAGTTCCCACTGTTCCTGAATATGTATGAATTATGTGTGCTCCCTGGGAATTTTGCAACTATGTCGGTGATGATGGAAGACGCATCACATATGACCTGGACATTAATAGAATGTGTGGATTTGCGGTTGCGGTAGATGTACAAAGTCGCAGCAGTGGGGCAGATTGGTATATGTGTCACGTCAATGCAACCAATGACGTATGGGAACTGGGCCTTCTGGTAAAAGTCCATCTTGGGCTTCAGCAGTTCTGCCTGTGTGCTGGGGAATTTGATGTAGTGTGGCATCCTTTGCAACATGACGTCCAGGAATTTATTGAGAAAACGCGACAGGCAACTCTGTGAGACTCCACCTGCCACAGCTATTACCCATTGGTAACTGCCAGATGCCAGGAGGTGCAGGCAACAGAGTACCTGTACATGAGTAGGTATTGCCTGTGCCCTTGGTGTCTGGTGCTCCAGGAGTGGGTGCAGGTCCCGTATCAGGTCCAATATGGTGTTTAGGTGTAGCCTGTACCTCTCATGTATTTCAGCCACAGTCATTTGGAATAGTGTGACACGCACTCTGTGCATGCGCTCCTACCGTCTCCAGATCCTCAGTCCTGCTGCTTGCAAACGTAGCCGCCTTGCTATTACATAGTGGGCCGCCATTGTGTTCACACTGTTGCATTTTGGAGCTGTTTATATGCAGTGCACCTGATTACCACCTGCTTTGAGTCAGTGGTAATTAGCGACTCTTAAATACCGAAAATTCGGTATTACCGATTTTTGGTACATCGCATTTGCGATTATTTAAGGATTTCTTATTTACCGATTCAGTATTTAGGGGTTTCGGTGTCTGCTAATCGCAAATTAAGGAATATGTAACTGGTTTCCCTTATTTTTACCGATTCCTTTTTTGCGATGGCGTTCGATATTACCTACATCGCACATGGCTAAATACTGGTCGGTAACGCAGAAATGTAACGCATTTCAGCTTTACCGACCGGTATTTAGCCTCCTACAGCTGGCCCTATGTTTTTTAACCTATAGAAAATTAACACATCGTTACAGTGTGTATGCATACTTCTAGGGTCAAGCCACTCCCCCTTAGTTTGCTAAAGGTCATTTGAAGAACTTGTAGCTGACATAACAAACCTCTGGTAACCACTTGTGGAACTACAGCTGTGTGAAAGAATGCGATGAACTGAAAGTACTCAAATAATGCACACTCTCACTACAACATACATGCTATATGAATGAATGAATGAATACATGGAAATTATAGTAAGCACGCATAAGCCTATGGGAGTCTTGGCACTAGCGCACTGTTTGGGCCCAATTGGAATCCTACAGTAACTTTTAGATTGTAAACAGTCAGATTTTGAGTGGTTTCCTGAAGTGAGTCAGCTTAGACAGAGATTTTAAGTGCAGAGGTAATCAGTTCCACATTGTTTTGGTGGACGAGATGAAACTTCTACCACCCCAGAGTGCCCTTTTAGATTGGTGAATGTAGATCGTACAATTTTCTTAGGGATGTACCACTGGAATCCAAGAATTACGGCCCATATCAGGCAGTGCTTTATGAGCAATGCAGAGGGCCTTAAAAGTGACCCTACTGGCGTTTAGTGAAGATCGACTATTGCCTGTGAAACAGAATTACATTTTTAAATATTTGTGAGGAGACGGTAGCTGTGTTTTGTAGGACCTGAAGTTTACACAGTAATTGTTGTTGGATGTTGACATATACTGTGTTGCAATAGTCAATTATAGATAGCACTAGCACCACAAATACAGTTTTCTAAAGCGCAAACGGAATGAAGGAAAACATTTTCCACAAAGTTCTAAAAAGACATAAACACGTCGAAGAGACTTAATTAGACAGGTCAGCAAAAGTCAGCTAATTGTCAAAGAGTACTCCCAGGGTCTTTACTTTCCTAGCAGGCAATGGAAAGGTTCCGAAATCCTGAGACTACCTGAAGGGGGATCAGAAGGAGGTGTCATTCATAAACAGGAGAACCTCATTTTTCTCTGAGTTAATTTTAAAGGCAATCATTTTTAATACCCACTTCCAACATGCAATTGTGGAATAATAATGCTACCTCAAGTAGGTCACTTGAAACAGAGACCCCTATCTGGGTGGCATCATCATAAAAAACTATTGAGAAACAAATCAGATTTGACAAAGGTGTGAAATACCCTTTAAATAGTGTAGAGCTTAGTGATGACCCTTGAGGAACTATGGGAGAAAGGCTTGGATAAATAATCACCTAGAAACACCTATCATTCTATGTCTGAGAGGAAAGAACTTGAAAATGTCAAGGCAGAATCCTTAACCCTTATGCTCTCCAGACAAGTATAAGTACCTTGTGATTGACAGGGTTGAACGCCACAGACAAATCCACTGTTGTCTCTCTATTCCTCTGATTATGTCTGTTGTTATAATCAGAATCGTCCAAACAATGGCTCTTGAACACAACACATACACACCTTAGATTGAAGCCCCATCAAAGTGCATCATGCATTCAAGAAGAATTGGAGAAAAAGAAAAAGTGAGGCCTGAAAAAAACATAATATCAAAGAGAATCTTGTACATTGTATAAATAGTTTTATTCATACACAAAAAACTTATTAAAACAGTTACACTCCTACAAAATACAAAACATAAAACATCAGAAAATCAAACGAACAATGGCAGAGAAAAATATTTCAAAGACAATCAACACAGAAAATAAAAAAGTATTAACGTCCTCAGTGATTTAGGCCATGTTGGACGACGGCGTTTCAACCCCAGATGGTTTTCAGGTTCATCATCAGGACTAGAATCTTCAGGAGTGGGAAGCAACCACTTAGCATCAATTTCTAAACCAATGAAAACATGTACATAATATTGGTAAATGATCATATAAATCGACCTTGTTCAGACCTCAAGATACACCCAAGATGTGTGCTGGAAAATATAACGAGAACGTGAGTAGCTCAGAAAAGCTGAGAATAGATACAGAAAAAGAAAGATCTTGGCCAACACCCAAAAAGTTACAACCGAATGGGACTAGTTAAAAGAAAAGTGCAAATATCACGAAAGCCAAAAAACAGTAAGAAAGAACCTTAAAAAGCTGTTTGGCATGAAGCTCCTCCTTAACTTCCACCTAGGAAGGTGTTTTTGTTATACATAAACAAGAGCTGGAGAAATAAATAAAAATATGTAGGAATAAACTTATTATTCAATCCATCAGTGTAAAAGAATTGCACGAGAGAGAAAAAAACTTGTACCTAAAATTGCAAAAGCCACCAAACTGAGTATCAAATCCTCAGAGGGGGGCATCCAAAAGCCAGTGAAATGGAATTCAGACTGGAAAGAAGCTCAACAGAATATCAGAGCTCTCCATAGAAAATTTTAACTGAAAATGAAAATGAACCACAATTGAATCTGAGTAATCAATAGGACCGAAAAAGATTACTGGGGCAAACAAACTGACCATGTGTCTAAACACAATAGGGCAACCAGGGTCATATGAAAGACCAACCAATACAGCTTAAAGGATATATAAACTAGAAGGGAATACAACATACAATCCAAAGGAACATCAGGAAAAAAGGGGAAAAAAAACAATCCTAGCCTCTAGATAAAACCGGCTCCGCTGGGCACTGGTCATAAAGGAGCCGCTTCATATAGTTTAAGAGCAAAGGGAGGGGTCCCCGATATTAAAAGGAACCCAAAAAAACAGCATGGCCATCCAAGCAACAAGGATTGCTGAAGACCCAGAATGAATCCAAATATACTGAGTAAAGGCTCGCATATTAATTGGAGGCAGAAAGAATGGACCCAAAATTACTTCGCAAACAAACTTACTTACGCAACATTAAAAGCAAAGAGAGAGGATTCGGTCACAAAGACCGGATCTTAAGAGCGAGGAGAGGGGAGAGGAACTAGGTCACAAGGACCCGACCACCCAGACACCAAAATTAGAAAAACAGGGGAAGGACCCAAACTTACTTGAAAAAGCCTCGGCGTGAAGTTTCCGTCATGCTGAGACCGGCACAAATGGTGCGGTAACTGTAGCAGCTTGCTCACGCTTTTTAAGGCGTGCAAGCGTCTACATAGAAAGAGGACTCGTCGCAACTTGCAACCCAGGAGGAGAAAAATTCCCCATACTAGAATTAAGAAATGCCCCATCAGATGAGAAGACTCGCCATTAAGTGTAGTTAAATCAAAAATTATAACCTTGCAAAAAACGGAACCAAGAACCCCAAGATAGAGAGGGAGCGGTCAGAAAAGCGAATTTGGCTGCCATATTGGAACAGTTTCCGAAGTAAAGATTTAGAAAAAGAACCCATCACCGATTGAGTCCATAAATCACTAGCAGTTTGCACATTTTGAAACGTGTGGACATTTCGATCCAAATGATCCAAATGCATAATATGAAACTTATATCGATTACAAATCGTCAGTTAACTGCTTATTGAAAATATGGACTACCAATTTACAAATCGTCAGTTTACAGCTTATAAAATGTGGACTACCAATTAAGGGCATTCCAGACGTATCCTCATTTAAACTGGTTCAACAAAATAAAATAAAATTCAGATTGTATTCACTCTAAATAGTCCAATGGCGTTTGACTTTAGGAGCAGACAGATTACAGATGTCAACTAAATAAAAACAAAACTGACAAAATTGAGGCACGTGATACAGAGTCGAAAAAAATATACACTGTTTTGTAAATGCTATGTGTCAATGTTAAACAAAAATGAATATGAACAATTATTCAAAAGAATGTAATTTGTTCTTTGGACAAGTAATATACAAAAAACATTCACAAACTGGATTTAACAAAGCTTCATAGTCACAATTCAGCGTTAGGGAATCAATCCCAAGAATCAAACCAAAACAGTCATAGCAAAGTAAAGGAGAAAAACTGAGTATCACTTAGGTAATTGGGACTGCAGAATAGAAAACTTATTGGCGGGTGTGAGACGTTGTTTAAAAAAATTGAACAGAACACAATTGAGGAACATCACAACAGTTTTTAGAAAAAAACAGTTTTTGAGAAAACATCTCAGGAAACAATTCTTTCATCTGACAGTCAAATAATGGCAGCTTATCCAGAAAGTAAAAGGCATGAAGAAGAATACAAAGACAACCCTTAACTAAAGAGTACCGCAGTACATTCTTCAAGACTGTTAAGTCCATTGTTTATACTGTCACAGCGGAACATCCATCGACATTCGGCTTGATCAAGTCTCCGTGAGATGTCTCCACCACGAGGGGGACTTTTTATCAATTCAATGACCTGCCAATGTAGTTCAGACGGAGTATGGCCATACTCCCGAAAGTGTGTCACTAGGGGTGTGTGTTCATTCAGACAACAAATTCGACTTTTATGTTGAGATAGTCGCGCCTTGATGCGTTGTGTGGTCTGACCGACATAGATCAGACCACACGGGCACCAAATGGCATAGACCCCGTTTTGTGAGTTACAGTTGGTGTGGTCACGTAACTCATATTTGACGTTGCCATGTATAAATTGTTGGGTGTTCACAGTGGACTCACACATCAAGCAATTTCCACAACAAAAGTGGCCTGTAATTTTATTTAGACCCCGTAAAGTTGTTAAATCAGGAGGTACCTTGGTCGGTAAAGAAGCACGCACAAGGTGGTCTCGTATGTTTTTACCTCTCTTAAAAGAAAAGAGAGGCAACTCCTGAGAAATACCTACAGTTTGAATGAGAGGCCAGTGTTGTTTCACTATTTTGGTTATTTGATTACTTTTTGTACCAAAAGTCGTGACACATGGTATTCGTGTGGATTTTTTAGGGGAGTCAAAAGAAATTTCCGATGATTGTACCATGCCCTTTTGAGAGAGCGTTTAACAAGGCGCCTCGGATAACCTCTATGCTCCAGCTTCTTAGCCAGTATTTCAGCATCCCTAAAATACTCATCTCTGAATTGGCAATTCCTGTGAAGCCGCAGGAACTGACCAAACGGCAGTACATCCTTTATGCCTCGTGGATGTGGACTAGTGTATTCCAAGAGGGTATTTCTGGCCGTTGGTTTAGTAAAAAGCTTAGTGGCCAGATGCCCCTCATGAGGGAAAATAGTCAAATCCCAAAAATCAACACTCAGATTATTGGCGTTGGAAGTGAATTTCAAATCAGGTGAACAGGAATTAAGCCACCCCAAAAAACCTTTTAAGCTAACAGTGTCCCCAGTCTAAACAAAAAAAAATCGTCAATATAACGACGCCAGTGGCGACACGTTATCGACGTATGGGTTCATGTTAGAATTGTAGATCTAAGTCTGTTCACAATTATCAACAAAAAGAATGGCAAAATTGGGGGCATAAGAAGCCCCCATAGATGTACTCTTTGTTTGTAAATAAAAAACACCATCAAATTCAAAATAATTTTCTGTAAGTGAAATAGTCAATAATTTGATGATAAAGTCAGTAGGGACAGTGACGGTTGTCTGAAGCCTGTCTAATGACCTCAATCCCTTCCCTGGCGACCATGGGCAGAGGGAAGACCACGCAGACTCCGGTCCCCCCATCTCAGATGCGCATGTACCAATTTACCAAATCGGACCGCGCACCTGGCACTGACCCCCCGCCCCCATCCGGAGCTGAAGGGGGAGACTTGCCCGCTATCCTCAACGCGATCAGTGCTTCCCAAGCATCTGTCGAGAGCAAAAATTGGGGAGGTGAGGGTGGACGTGGCCCCCATCCGGCAGGACCTTCGGAACGCCACGGCACGCATCACTGAGGCTGAATCCCGCATATCTGCGACGGAGGGTGACCTGGCCACCCTAAAGACCCAGGTGGCCAAACTGCAGACGCTGACGCCGGAACTCCACCACAGGGCGGAGGACGCCGAAAACCGGGCCAGCAGGAACAACTTACGCCACCTGGGATTTCCAGAGGGGGTGGAGAAGGGCCCTGTAGCCGAATTTCTGGAAACCTTGATCCGCTCCTGGATGCCTGCGGAGAAACTCTCCCCCTGGTTCGCCATAGAACGAGCCCATCGGTCCCTGGCGCCCAGACCACCCCCTGGAGGCCCTGCCCAGCCCTTTATCCTCCGCAGCATCACGCTACCCAGGCCCCTTTGAAGATCGTCCGGCGACAAAGGGAAAAAAAGAAAATCTGACAGAAAAAAAGGATCAGGTAATTTCAGTATTACGGAACGCTAGAGGGAACAGCCCTTTACCGACAATCCATCCCCCAACCACAACAGGTAACCAAATAAACTCCAAGGAAGACGCCGCCTACTGGCGCTGGCTAACAGATACATTAAACAAACAGAAAAATAATTGACCTCGCCAAAAGCCCCAAAAGGATAGTACCCAGGAAATCCTCCACCTATTGTCCTGGAACATAGCCGGATCCAGGAAATGGATGGAAGAAGGTTCGCCACCCCACAACTGGACAGCATGCGACATCATTGCCCTCCAAGAAACATGGGCATTGGAGGAGCTACCTCTTGTTGGGTACACTCACTTCAACATACCAGCAAGGAAAAATTTCCACTATGGTCGACCAAAAGGGGGTTTATCAGTTTATATCGCGTCGGACATCAAGATTAACTCAGAACAATTAGCCCCATATGGGCCAAACATGCAATTAATAAAACTATCAATGCCGGGCAGACCAACTCCGACACTACTGGTTAACTTTTACGCACCTCCAAAGGTGAAAGAGAAACAAGTCGCATTGGATCAGCTAGTATCCACAATCAGGGATATTCGAAACAATAATCCACCCTGGGAAATCATCGTAACAGGTGATTTTAATTCAAACCTAATCTACACACCTGAGGATGATGAGATTATAGCAGCTGACAATGAATTTTGGAATGTCAAACCTCAAACTCAACTGCAAACAGAGCGCTTCGATCCAATTGGTCGAAAACTGGTAACAAGCCTGGAATTCCTCGGGCTGCGGTTCCTTAACGGAAGAACCAAAGGTGACAACCCGCCGCAATACACTCATCTAGGAACCCTGGCGGCCTCAAGGCTTGATTATACAGCAGTGTCTCTTCCACTATTGCCATTCGTCCAGCAATTTTCAATAGAACACACCTCAAAAAGTGATCATTCATATCAGCATATTTATTTTAATTTAAAACCGACCAAATACCATAGCTGCAATACAGTGGGAGATAACCTCGCCACCACTAACCTGAAACGACTTAACTGGACAACGGCCAAAATCGATGAGTTGCAGGCAAACGTGCAGAGACTAAAAATAGAGAGTGAGGTAACAACAGGTACCCAAATACAAAAATGGGAGAACTTTACGGTAAAATTAACAGAAAGTATGTCCGTTCCAAATAAATCACAGCCTCCAACTACCAAAATTTCTCTGCCAAAGGACCTGGCAAAACTCAAAATAGAGATAAGGAGAAACGCCAGAGCATTAAAAAAGACAACTACGTCATACAAAGACTGGGTCCAAAGACAAACCCTCAAAAAAGAATATAAAAAGAAAATGTGGGAACACAAAAGATCTTTGAAGGATGACTTCTGGGTAAAACTACTCTGCACCGCCAAGAACACCAACTCAAACGCATTCTGGAGGATCATTAACAGCTTAAATTACCCTTCAAACCCAACATCATCCAATGTCCAAGAAGCGGACTGGGTCGCGTTATTAACAGAGAGGTTCGCTGAGGTAACACTAGACCAGCCCAACCCAGGAGCAACCCAACAAATTACCAACGAAGTGGCCAAAAAAAGAAAAGGGAGCATTACTCCCAGCGGTGGAATCAGAACCTCTTGCATGCAAACACCAAACCCAAAGGATGATCGCAGACCTAATCCATCTCCAGACGGGGATCTTTAGGTAACCAGGCTCCACCGTGACGTGGTTAGCCCACGGGAGAAGAAGGACGCAACAAACAAGGTAGAACAAACACGGTATAGCGAAGAGGACATAAGAAGAATCATAAGGAAGTCAAGTGGCAACGGAGCTCCAGGGCCGAATAGGATCCCTCCAATAGTCTACAAAACTGATCCGGACTTCTGGTGCAGAAAATTAAAAAAATTATTTGAAGAGGTAACAAGCGAAAATCAAATACCATCAAGTTGGCAGGGCTCCATAATCTCACCCATCTTCAAAGGAGGAGATAGAACATCCCCAGCTAACTACAGATTGATCGCCCTCCTAGATGTGGAGGCGAAGTACTTTGCATCCCTTGTCCTGGAAGATCTAATAAACTGGTCCCACGACACAAAGAGAATACCATTGAACCAAACAGGCTTCAGGAAAGGGACTGGGACACTGACAAATATTATGTCTCTCTCAGTGCTAGCCGATAAATATCTCCGAAGAAAACAGCCCCTTCACCTATGTTTCATTGATTTAAAGGCAGCATTCGATAGTGTAGATCGTAACATCTTATGGAGGAAATTGCACAGTTGGAACATCCCGGATAAAATCCTGAGAGGGATCTTACTCCTTTATTCCAAGACTTGGATGGAAGTTAAATTGGGGAACGGAACACGGCTCTCAAAAAAAATCAATACCAGCAAAGGTCTCAAGCAGGGCTGTGTCCTAGCCCCCCATCTTTTTAACCTTTTTATGGCAGACCTAACAACAAGTCTAGATAAGATTCCAGCCCATCCACCTAAACTTGGCTCCTTTCCGCTAACTCATCTATCCTATGCAGATGACGTGGTACTGTTGAACCTAACGAAGATTGGCATCCAAAGGTTATTAGTAGGGCTGGCAGAATTCATAACAAACAGCAACCTGGAGATAAACACAACAAAAATAAAAACAATGCTTATCACCAGGCGGCGGACAGCCAGCCCACACATCTACCTGGAGGGAGCAAAGCTAGAGGCCGTGTCAAACTTCAAGTACTTGGGCTTCTACTTTGGTAAACGACAAAGCCATCAGCAGCAAATGTCGTACATCGCTCAGAGATCAAACTCCCTCTCATTTGCTTTTAGATCTTTGGCCAAAAAGCTTACGGGGCCATCATATAAACCTCTACTGGCAACAATAAAAGCAAAAGTTCTTCCAACCCTGTCATATGGCAGTGTAGGATTGCATGGAAAGGATGCGGACCTGCTTAACAAAATGCAGACAGCCATCTTCAAATCCACCTTCCAAATACAACAGGGAGCCTCACCAGCTCAGACGAGGTTAGAATTTGGAATAATAAGTGAAACACTGGGAAGAAAATACACAAATATCAAGTACTGGTATACAATGAAACAGAATACGTCAGCCTCGGAACTGCACCAAGCACTATGGGAAGAAATAAGATCTGATGTTAAGTCCCCATATAATCAGTATCTTGAAAAGGGCATAACTGAGACTGGAACAAGAAAACTTTGGGATCTCAACCTGCCTTACCCGGCATTCAAACATGCTATAAACAAGTCGGCAACATTCCACTCCCTCTTACTTGATAAAGCAACGTTTAGTACCAGAAAACACGCATGGATGGTCATATCAAATTATAAAACACTCGTGGCAGCCCCATATCTAACAATCACATTCCCAGCTCATAGAAAACAAAAATTAATGGGACTCCGTTTGGGGAAACTTCCATCGATTATGGACCAACCAATCTGGGTGCACGATGGACCCAAAATATGTAGACTATGTGGGAGGAGTAATGAGGACTTTATTCATCTTGTCTGTATCTGCCCGAACCTAGCTCAAGCTCGAATTTCTCTTTTAAAAAAGTCTATGAACGAGCGGGGCATAAGAACGTGCAGTCTCCTGCGACACTGCTAGACAGACTCCAACGAGTTCAGTCGGCAGCTGCCAAACTGGCTCTTGGTTGGACCAGAAGATCTTCGGCCACTGCTGCCTTGGCCGAGCTGCACTGGCTTCCTTTGAAGCAACGCATCGCCTTCAAAGCCCTTTGCTTGGTCTTCAAGGCACTACACGGCGCAGGACCTAGACCTCTTCATCGTCTGTTCTCGTGGTACACCCCCACCAGAACACTTCGGTCCGCAACCGCCTGCCTTGTGAAAGTACCTAGATGCAAGAAAGCCAGGATTGGGGGAAGATCGTTCAGAGTGGCTGCGGCCAAGCTCTGGAACAGTCTGCCCGCCGAAATTCGCCAAATCCCACATCTCCTACCTTTCAGGAAGCGAATCAAAACATGGCTCTTCCCCCACCCCCTCCCCTAAGTCCGCCTACCCATAACTCACCCCCCCCGCCCAATAACCCAGGAGTAACTACCCAGCGCCAGGATACCTGCCAGGTGACAGCCGCGCTCTACAAATGTTTTAAATAAATAAATAAATAAGATCTGCAATCATGGCAACCTTGAACCCAATAGACACGCAATTGAACTGTCTACTACTAAAGTTCCTTGCAGCCCACTCCCAAGCGCTAAAACACAACTTGCCACCTTGTCCGCAAAAGGATAACACGACAGTGGTAGCTCGGGGAGAGGGCTCTCCGGAACCTAACAGAGGAAAAAAAACAAGAACTCTTGAACTAAGTTAGACAGACTGTATTTGAATTTCACTCCATTCTATTTTAAATAACAAACACTGTATTAGACTGTGAATGTTTTAGAACTTATTATCAGAGATGGCACTTATATATTAAGAAACTTTAAACACATTTGTTGATTCTTTTAAATGTATTGTTGTGGTTTTAATTAACTGAAACAATACAAATTTTCACTAGATAGATCATTCAGCCAGTTTTTTAATTTTGGTGCCCCATCGGCAGGCGACACGTAGCTTACCTAGCAAGAGTGCCAAAGAGGAATATCTGCGCATTTGCACAGCCAGGGCCCCAGTATATCTGAGGAGTGCGACTAGGGGATCATCGGAAACATGGAGACCGGTCATCTGGTCCAGTGCCGCAAGCACCTCTAGCCAGTAGCATCTGATGGGGGCAGTCCAAAGCCAGGTGGCAGAAGTTCGCCCCCTCCCTCCAGCAGCGGTTGCAGCGGTCGGTGTCTCGGAGCTGGAGACGCATGTAAAAAATGTAAATGTATCAGTCGTGCAGGTGTATAATATAGGCGATGTCAATATTTATAGTGAATGATGCGCAGCCTACTGCTAGCAGATATTTTTCCTGTCTGTCGACAGCAATAGAACCACTGGTCATCCGAGAGGGGGGAGCCAAGCTCCTCCTCCCAGCGCACCCTGGACAACGGGGGGGTCCTGTGCGTAGTCTGCCTGGGTGGTGCGGTACAGCATTGAAACAACATGGGAGGGGGTGTCTTGCTTGAGGAGAGCGTGTAGAGGGATCACAGTGGGGGGCTCCTGTGGGAAGCACAAGGGTAAAGCCAAATGTCTTGTCACAAACGGATATAGAAAAAGCAGTCCTAAAGTCGCCCAAAAACTTGTCGGTGGTGCGAAATTTACCATTAACATATAGCCCCCCCCCCCAAGTTCGGATAGGGAGTTTCTGGAGGAGTTGGTGGCAGCCTCCCTCCTGCGAGACTGGGATGTCAAGTCTGCCAGGTAGGGGCAGCATGGAGGAGTATAGTGTAGGCATATGGAGGCATCGGGCCAGGTCTCACCAGGCGCTGGTAGTGAATTCTAATGTGGTTGAGGCTAGGTGTCTCAGAATGGCCGGAGCGCTTAAATAGGGGGTTGGAGTCATGTATCTGTCCTCAACCGCAAGGTGGGACATGTAAGGAGGGGGATTCACCCAATATGCTGCATAGTGGGCCTGTGCACAGCTGAAGTATAATTTTAGGTCTGGGATTTCAAACCCTCCAGCACTAAAGGGTCGAGTGAGGATGTTCCAATGCAGTCTAGGTTGCGTCCCACCCCAGGTGAGCCGGATGAGTTGGGTTTTTAAAGCTTTGAAAAAGTGTCTGCTTGGGGCATATGGGATATTAGTGAATAAGTAAACCAATTTAGGCAGAAGTATCATTTTTATTGGCGAGGTTCTCCCAGCGAGTGAGAGGGGCATAGCAATCCACCTGGTGATTCTATTGGTAAGAAGGTTTAGTGCGTATCCGTAATTAGCTGCCATCAAATCATTTCAGTTGGGGGCGTGGCCAGCAGCCGAGCATGGCGGTTGCTTGTTAGGAGAGCTCCGGACTCGAGCCTCCAAAATCCTGTTCTATATCTGCCAAAAATCATAAGCGGACGCCTATAGCTGCGGTGTGTGGCCGTGGGGTCGAGCCTGGACACTCAGTGCTGAATAAACACAGAGGAGGTGCGCTGATATCACCGAGGCTGCATGGTGCGTGAAGAGGAGGTGCGGCTGCCCAGATCGGAGATCTAACACTGCGGATCCTAGGGACTGCTATCCTGGGGCAGGAGCGGCGGCATCGGACGACGTGGGCAGCGTGGCACATCTCTGAAATTGCAGACCGCGAACTTGCCGGAACTGCGCCTACAGACACGCAAGCGGGTGAGGAGGTGCCTGAGGCGGGGCACCGGGACACACATCTATACGAGCCCGGGGGTGAGGCGAGGCCTACTTTCCTCTGGTGGCGGACCCCGATAGAGTGTGCTCCACTGGAACGCGGAGACCCACGCATCGGAACCTGAAGCGGGACGAGGACAGTGAGGGAAGAGGAATGAGGCCCTACTCCCTGTATGTGTTGTACGAGACCTGAGCAGACGTCGGAGCTGTGACCCGACGAGCGTGCCCCGTGACGGTGGCGGCCATTTGCGATCAGGCTGAACACTGATCTGAGACTGGAGATGCAAAGTAGCGATTATCCCGACATACCCTCCCAGAAGTGAACAATCATACTGGCAGAAGGCCATTACACGCTGATTATAGCCTGGGGAGAGATGGGCGAACTGTAGAGGGCTTTGCTGTACCTACGGAGGAAGCTCTACTTTGGTCATTTACCTTTACCAACGCTGGTCTGATATTCAGTGGGTACCTGTGGGGGCATACCTTGTGCTGCTCTACCATATTGCTCGGCCCGGACGAACCAGGGTGGAGCAGAGCACTAATACGGATGTAGATGTCTGGTGGTTTCCCTAACAGCGCCATTCTTCTCATCTTCGCCTCCGGAGCTGGGACACGACGGGAGTGGGGCCACTGAGGTAGCATCGCAAGGTGAAACAAGCAACACTGGGGTTGATAACTGCCCCGCTACAGATCGTTGTGGTGCCAGGTGGGAGCTGAAGAGGTCAGTGGGCCCTATATGAGCACTGATGCTGCACACAGAGGGCAGAAATAGCCTAGCAGATTTGACATCTCCACCCCTCCAGCGGCGGAGAAGGACTTTACGCGTGTGGGTCGAGACGCAATTTTTGTAGGATCTCCTCTGTCTCGTATCTCTACTCTGGTGCATGATTGCAACGAGAGCAATGGGCAAGGTGGGACGTGCCAAGCCGAAGCAGCAAGAACAGAGTGATGCGGACCCGTCCCAAGAACGCCTTGGTGGTATGGACGGGGCGATGAGCTCAGGTTATGTCCCCCCGACTAAGGAATCTAGCACGGAAGATAAGCTGGATCTTATACTACGGAAGGTGCGCGACACACGGAAAGCACTCGAGCTCCAAATAGGGTCCCTATCTACGGGATTAAACTTGCTCAGGGCGGACCATGTCAAGACGGCGAAGATGGTGAAAGCGCATGGAAAGACACTGGCGGAGCTGTTACCCAAACAGAAGCAAACGGAGACAGATGTGAAACAGTTGCAAACACAGGTGGCCACTTTACTGGAGCGAGTGGAGGATGCGGAAGGGAGAGCACAAAGGAATAACGTCCGGGTGGTTGGCCTGCCGGAGAGAAGTGAAGAACCTGACACAATGAGGTATATGGAGCAGTGGTTTAGAGACCATGTCACGACAGAGGGGCTCTCCTCACAATACTGCATAGAGCGGGCGCATAGAATACCTACTGGGCAACCAAAACCAGGTGCTCCTCCGAGACCCCTCATAGTGAAGGTATTGAACTACCGTGATCGAGACGTTCTACTGCAAAAAGCCAGGGTGGTGGCGCCGATTAACTTCGAGAATGCAAGGATTTCTTTATGCCCGGATTACACGATGCTAGTGCAGAAGCAGAGATCCTCTTTTATGGCGGTGAAACGGCTACTTAGAGACCTGAAGTTACAGTATGCACTATTGTTCCCGGCGCGGCTCAAAATAGTACACAAACAGAAATCGGATTTTTTTGAGAGCCCTGGAGACGTTGAGGACTGGCTGGAGGTGATGGAACGTACTAACGCGGAAGAGACTGCAGCGATCACAGAGGAGAGACAGAAATGCTATGAAACCACCTCGACTGGGCGTAGGAGCCGTAGACTGCGGAGGACCAAAGGGCGTGCACGAGTTACCTCCCAACAGATACAACAGACCAAACAACAGACGCTATTGGCCACGGCGACCTTCACAAATGTGCCAAGGACGATCATTAAATCCTCTATGGAAGAGGAGGACTCACATGGATCGGACTGTAGTGTGGCCTTGTTTCCTTCGGCGAATCCACAGCTGATCACGGACCTGTTTGGGTGATGGACTCACACAAGTATTGTAATTTTTACGTTGTATTTCTACACCGCAGCTGCGTTAGGCCCCCCCAGACAGTATAGCTTTTTTATATTAGGTACCAATTATTAGTGCTCTTGTACCGTAGAAGCTCAAACCTGGCAGATATCTGATACACAGTACCATGTGCAGAGCGCAGGCACAACCCCCCATATGGCGAAGGCGCTATGCATACCCCCTTTTTGTTTCCTTTTTGTTAATTCAATATATGTATTCATTGGGGATCCTTGAATGTATGTTGGATCAGTTATTGAGGGTTTTGGTCCGATACAGTTTTCAGATTGGACCGAGTATTAGGGAAGTTGGGATAGGGTACGGTCTTGAATTGTCTGCCATTGTTGCTATGTTGGTCTGCCGATAAGTCATGCTATATTTTCGCACACTATGTTTAATGTAAAGATGTATACACCGTGGAAGTACAAAATTATAACTTGGAATGTAAGAGGTATGGGCACGGTACATAAACGGCACAGGATACACGCCCAACTGCAGTGCGCAAATAGTCTATCTGCAAGAGTCACACATGATAGAAAGTGAGGTCGTGAAACTCCAGAAGAAATGGAGGGGGCAAGTATTCTCCACCCTCTACTCTAATTATGCTAGGGGTACCACGATTTGTATAAGGCATGGGGTGCCTTTTGTCGCACAGGAGCAGATAATTGATAAATTGGGTAGATATGTGCTTGTTAAGGAGACGTTGGACGGCCAATTGGTAATCTTGGGCAAATTCTATGCTCCTAATTACGAGCAACACCAATATTGGAATACGTTGAGTGGGGCATTAGCGGGCTGGGAGGCATATCCATGGATATTGGGAGGTGATTGTAATGTAGTACTAGATGCATTATTGGATAGGTCGCAACCACCATTACAGGGCACTGGTGTACATAAACAAGCCGAGGCACTACTAAGATGGACAGAGGGGTGGGGTTTACATGATGTATGGCGAATGCGATATCCACTACATAGGGAATACTCATATTATTCTGCGGTACACGACCTCCACACGAGAATAGATAGGCTGCTCTGTTCCAGTGGGATAGCAATGCAGGTGACTGACTCCACTTATCTCCCCAAGACCTTCTCAGATCATAACCCTCTGAAATCCATCATCACATGGGGTAGGGTACCCACACCGGTCCCAACATGGCGCCTCTGGCCGCAACTCCTGGAAGAACAAGTATTCCGAAATACCCTTTCTACCACTATTTTATAGACAACAGTAATACGGTCACGAATAAACTGATAGAATGGGACGCATTTAAGGTGGTGGTACGTGGTAAGGCTATTGATACGACGGTGGGAGCAAGGCAAGAACTGCATAAATCACTAGTGGAGGTGGAGGAGACATTGGGCAAGCTAGAAAAAGAGGCAATTACGGATGTGGAGCAAAAAGGCCCTTTACAAGAGGCTCAAATCCGTCATGCGGAATTTTTGGAGTCTCTGAGGGTCATAGACTATACGGCATTCACACAACGTACTCACAGCGAGGCCGACAAGGCGGGAGCATTATTGGCTTGCATTATACATGACGACCCCCCATCGGTGGTCATACCTCGGATTATTAAAGACAATGGGGACATAGTTACCACTCAAGGGGAGATTAATGCGGCGTTCCGCGACTATTACGCCACATTATATGGGGTACCTGATTAACCCCACCGAGAACCAAACAGTGGGTTTTCTGTCCACCCTAACTTGTCCGACAATTCCAGAACCGCTGCTAAAGGGACTTATAGGACACGTTACATCGCAGGAGATAAGGGTAGCAATGAAGGGGCTGCCGCGCAACAAATCACCTGGCCTTAATGGGCTCCCCATTGAGTTCTATGACACATATGCAGAGGCTCTGGTGCCCCAATTAGTAGACCTATATAAAGTGGTATGGGAGAAGGGCTCTCGGCCTACTATGATGGCCCAAGCCCTGGTCATTACACTGCCGAAGCCAGGCAGAGAACACACGGATATGGCAAACTACTGGCCATTATCGTTGTTGTCCACGGAATACAAAATATTGAGTAAAGTACTAGCAAACAGACTGCTCCCGCATCTGTCAAAGTTGATACACATAGACCAAACAGGTTTTTTGCCTGCTCGCAGCACTTCCCTTAACATAAGGAAATTACATTATTTGCTAACAGAGGCCCCGAAGCGTTATCCACATGCCGGGTGTCTTTCGCTGGACCTTAGACAGGCCTTCGACTCCATACACTGAGAATATATGTTCCAGGCACTGCAAAAATTTGGAATACCGATAGAATACATAACGTGGATGTGAATATTATACAGTGCCTCCACGGCACGCACTAGAAGGGGAGGACATATATCAGAGGAATATACCATACATAAAGGGACGAGACAGGGCTGCCCGTTGTCCCCCCTCATTTTTATATTAGCATTAGAGCCGTTGGCACTAAAGTTACGACAGGATTTCCTAGATTGGGGGATACGAATAGGTAACATGACTCACTTATTTTTGGCGTACGCCGATGATATCCTCATGTACATATATGATCTCAACAAACCAATGGTCACGTTGTTTGAGACGTTTCACAGTTTCGAACGTATATCGGGACTGGCTATAAACACCACAAAAACACATGCATTTTTCTTTTTGGAACAGGAGGGCACTGCAGAGGTAGATATCGGAGGCACTGGTATCCAGGTCACACAGTTGACGTTTAGATCTTTAGGCATGCAAATATATAGAAAGCACGAAGACATGTTGGAGGGCAATCTGAATAAAGCGATTAAAGCATTGAGAGCTAGTGTCGCTTTCAGGAGTGCGTTGCAGCTCTCTGTAACTGGCAGAGCAGCTATTGCTAAAATGGTTGTTTTGCCACGATTGCTATATTATTTTACGAATTTGCCACAGCATACCTTTAGTTTACTCAACACTCTGGTTAAGGATCTCATCTGGGGTAAGGGCCGGCGACGTATTAGCCTAAAAAAACTACAAGTCGGGACTAGGGCGGGTGGCCTAGGAGTACCAGATGTTCGTGCTTATTATTATACCTGTCAGCTTCAGTGGTTGTCGTATTGGACGGCGGGCCGTAACCTGCAAGAAATCGACTATACTGACACAGACTTGGATAGTGGGTCACTACACGCTTTGTTACTGCCGGGCAGCAGGACCCCAACAGTCCTTCCCGCATTATTGCAGACGGCACTACGGTGCTGGAGAGCGGCATTGCAATATACACACACGACACAAAGGTACGCAGGGAATATACCATTATTAGGAATCACGCTAGCTAGTGGTAGGCTTACGAAATGCAAATTGACACCCTGGCTAGATGCGGGTATTAGTATGGTGGCGGATTTGTTCGGGGAAGAGACACTAATGGACCATGACACGTTTATAAATCAGACTGGCGCCCCGGCACATTTGTACTTAATGCATGCAGCACTGATTATATTTATTAAGACGCATTGGGCCCCACAGAGAACAGCCCCCCAGAGAACGAATTGGTTAAGATGGTCTATTACATGGGCGGTGGGCGTCATCTGATTAAATGGCTGTACGCTGGTATTAGTACACATACGAGGGTTTCCCTGCAAACGCTGAAGACCCTGTGGGAATTAGATATGGGAAAAGAAATGTCGGAGAAGGAATGGTCGATAGTGTTGGAACACCCCAGAAAGATCCCATGCAAAGCCAAATTCAAATGTATCCAAACAATGGTGCTACATCGTACATATTTAACCCCGAACAGACTAGACAAGATGTTTCCCCAAACACAGCACTTATGTCCGAGATGTCTTTTAGAAGGAGCGGGCTTTATACACATGGTATGGGAATGCCCGAAGATACGGAGATATTGGGATACAGTACGACACATGACAGAGTTGGCCACGCAGCTTGCCATTACTGATACACTGGGGGAGTATATTTTGGGGCTCCATACTCATACCACTACCCATAAAGTGCAACACCGATTTGTAAACCTTGCATTTATACTGGCTATTAGAAATATAAGTATGAGGTGGAAATCTCGTAAATCCCCGGAAGTGGTTGCCTGGCACACAGAATTATTACGCTGGGGTGGCTCAGAAGGTGCGACACTAGGCAGAGAAGAAATCAGAGGCCTGCGAAAAAACCCCGATCTCCCTCGAATGGGAAGTTATGTTAGAAGGGATGCAATTACATGATTTGGATTCTGTGACCTAGGAAATGGATGTTTGGTACGGAAATGACTCATGCAGTGTGTGTGCAGTAGAGCAAGGTTGGGACTTAGTGCAATGCTGAGTGTGCGGACCAGACACTTTTAATGATGAAGCTGCCCACTGTGTTTTCGGTGCAGTGTGTAATGGGTGGACAGAGACCGTGACCTTAAGGGAGGGGGGAAGTTGCGGTGTTGTTTTGGGTTTTATTGTATGTATTGCCTTATACTATACTGATGATAATGCATAATATGACTGAATGTATAATAAGTAATGTAAAGCTGGAAGTTCATGTACATACCTGTGCAAACTGAGGATTTTGAGTTGGAACGCCTTGTTATACATGGTTGTGTAACAAAGATCCTGGAGCAACTGTACTGTATGGTTTGATACTAAAAAACTCAATAAAATATGTTTTAAAAAAAAAAAAAAATTCGGTTGCGAGTTATTACTATTCCTAGATAGGTAATTGTGTCGTCGCACCAGGCAAGGGGGTAGTCAGCCGTGAAACATGTAGTGGAGTCAGTGAGAGGAAAAATCTGGGATTTCCCCCAGTTTATGTTAACGCTAGAGAGGTGTCCTAAAAGGATAAGGAGATGTGAAATAGGGTTGAAGCTGTATTTCGGGTTGCAGAGGTATAAGGTAATGTTGTCGGCATATAAAGAAATCAATATTTTTCTCTCAGGGTAAATTAGAGGATAGTCTATGTGATGTTGGCGGATTTTTGCGGCCATGGACGCAATCGCCATGGCGAATAGGAGAGGGGACAAGGGACACCCTTGCCTGGTGCCTCTGGCTATCAAGAAAGAGGAGTATCTGGTGCAATTAGCCACCACACTGGCCGGTAGTCCTGTGTATAGAAGGTAGATCAACGCCAGAAAGAGGGCAGGAAATTCCATGCGGTTGAGCACGAAAGCCATTCCAGGGAGTTGAATGCCTTGGTGGCGTCAAGGAAGACAGGCACCGTATTTGTATCGGGGTCAATATTGTGTAAGACAGCGAACAGGGTACGGAGGTTGTGAGATGTTCCCCTGCTGAGGACAAACCCCGACTGGTCAGGGAAGACTAGGGCAGTCATAAGAGGACTGATACGGTTTGCTATCAGTTTTGCTGGAATTTTAGCATTGGCATTAGTGAAGGAGAGGGGCCTGTAGGACTTGCATAGCGACGAAGGCTTACCGGGTTTCAGGATGGATATTATAAGCGCATCACACATGGTCCAGGGAGAATGCTCGACTCGCAAGCCTCTTCATATAACTGCGGCAAAGCAGTATGAGTAGGTCCCGGTATGTTTTGTAAAATTCAGCCGTGAGACCATCGGGCCCACCCAGGCTGCAACTGCTAGATAGCAGCAGTAATCTCTTTGTCCTCATGATGTGCAAGAAGATATTCTTGATGACCGTCCCCGTGCCAGAATTCAACGGGTTGTGTGAGGCATACAAGGCACTGTAAAAGCGTTTGAAAGTGGTAACTATATCGGAGGTGTTCATGTATAAGTGATCATCCTCATCAGAAATTTCGAGGATGGTGTTGGGGTGTTTAGGTGGCCGAACAAGGGCTGTGAGCACCTTGCCTGGTCTCTCTCCTTCCCCATAGCGGTGGGGAATGTGGTATTTCCCTCTAAAACTTGCACTCCCTATCAGAAGTTTCCTGATAGTCCATGAGTAAGTCCCCCAGACGAGACTGCAGCTCTGGAGTGGGAGAGGTTTGCATCTGTGTTTCGACATGTTTAAGGTACCGTTTCCAGCTTGCGAAGAGTGGTATGAATGTCTCTCAGGATGCCCCCACTTTTAGCGATACAAATTCCACGCACAGCGACTTTAAAAGCCTCCTATACCATGGAAAATTGGGTGACTGAGTGTTCCTTGTGGGGGAAAAATTGGCTATTTCTTGCTCAAGTTTGATCTTGAACACTGGGTCCAAAAGTGCGAGCGAGGAAAATCTTCAGCACAATTATGGCCAATCTACATGAGGAGGAGTGAGCTTGAGGAGAACCGGCCTGAGGTCGGAGTAGGTGCGCAAGAGGTGGAGGTCCCGGTAATACCACGGGGTCAGTCCCTTAGAGATAAGCCAACTATCGATACATGATCAGGAAGTATGGGTGGAGGAGTAGCAGGAGCCTTCCCTATCGTGTGGATGGATACTTCGCCAAGTGTCAACAAGTTTGTGGTCTGAGATGATGTGATTGAGGGCATAGTGTGCATTGGAATAGTGGTGGGTTTGTGGGTGTGAGCGATCCCGGGCTGGGTCCAGGGCGACATTAAAATCTCCACCCCACACTAAGTGCATCAAGCCGGTGTCCAGGATCTTGCCCCATAGAATGCAGAAGAACTCAGGGTTGTCAGTGTTCAGGCCATAGCAAGAGAGATAAATGTTATGGTTTGGGTGGATAGTCTAGCCCATGAGATGCTGTAGCGACTTAGCGGGTCATTGTAAGCCCCCATCGGGGTGTAGGGAAGCGTGTTTCTAATGAAAAATGACGGTGCCATGTGCGTGGGTGGAGTATGAGGAAATAGAACAATATGTGGCCCGAGAGATGGAAAGGCGGTAGGAGCCGAAGGGCCCAGATCCGTCTCTTGGAGTGCGGCGCAGTGTATGTTATGTCGGTCTACGTAGGAAAGGTTAGGTCGGCGCTTGCATGGGTCACCCAGTCCTCTCACGTTCCAAGTTAGGAGGTAATACTTAGGGGGGTCAGGACAGTTCTCTATGGATGCAAGTCAGAGATATTGAGGAGAGAGTCATAGTCTTGTTAGGTGGACCAGCTGTATGTGCAGCGTCGGTGTTAGTCGGGTCATCTGTAAGTGGCAGTGAACAAAACACCCCCCACCCACATCAGCAGCCCAAACCTGCTGTTGCACATTCCCCCCCTTTCTCCAAATCCTGTGTGTCCATCTCCCAACAAGGGGGGGGTAAACAGTATACAAAGATGATACTATATCAGAACAGTGTAGGGGTCTTCTAAAGGGTAGAGGCTAAAGGGCGAACCAGGGACACCTCGCGACAGCGAGGGTGTTCAGGGAGCAGGAGAGAGTCTCATCTCAACAAGTGGACTGCAGCAGTAGGCTAAGTTCGGAAGCCGCTATGGCATCAGCCCTGGATGAATCAATCAATCAGGGGGTTTATATAGCGCTCTTCTCACCCGTGAGCGTCTCAAAGCGCTGGGGGGGATGGGGCGGCGGCCTCGGGTCTGTCCAAGAGCCTGGTCTTGAGGTCCTTCCTGAACGTGTGCAGGGTCGGGGATTGTCTGATGTTCACAGGAAGCTCATTCCAGGTTTTTGCTGCGATGTAGGAGAAGGGTCTCACGCCAGTTCTGTTTCTTCGGATGCCAGGGACCTCTGCCAGGGATTGGAGAGGAAGGGAGTGTGTCTGATCCTCTGGGTTCTGTCGGAGAGGAAGGATAGGATCCAGTCGAGGGCGGCTCCTTGTATTCCTGCGTCATGAAGTCTGGCTGCTAGCATGCGATGTGAGATGGTGTCGAATGCTGCGGAGCGGTCTAGAAGGATGAGGGCGGTGATGTGTCCCTGATCCAGTAGTATTCGGCTGTCATCGTTGGTGGGGAGGAGGGTGGTCTCGGTGCTGTGGTTGCTGTGGAATCCAGACTGGGAGGCGTCCAGGATGGAGTTCTCTTCTATGACAGTGGTCAGCTGGGTGTTTACGATTCTCTCTGAGATTTTGGCCGCAAAGGGGAGGAGAAAGATGGGTTGGTAGTTTTTCAGGTCTGTAGGGTCGCCATTGGTTTCTTGAGGGGTTTTACCTTTGCCCATTTCCAGTCGTCTGGGCAGATGCCTGATCTGAGTGATGCATTGACGGTTCATCCTAGTTCGGGTGAGATTACGGCGGCGGCCTGTGGAATATGTGCGGTGGGCAGGGGTCCGTTGGGGCTCCTGAGTGGGTTTTCTTCATGGTCGTGGTGATAAGTGTGACGGTTGCGGGATCCCAGGAGGTGATGGTGGGCTTATCAGCGGCGGTTGGTAGGGGGTTGGTGTTTGTCGTTGATTCCCTGAAGTTGTCGTAGAGGGCATTGATCTTCAGATGGAAGTAGGACCTGAGCTTGTCGCAGAGTTCCTGGGAGGGTATGACGTCTGTGGCTTCACAGGTGGGTTTGGCGAACTGCTGTATGACGTTGAACAGTTCCTTGGCGTTGGTCACGTTGGTCTGGACTTTGTCTCTTATGAAGGTCCATTTGGTGTCTCTTATGCTTTGGTGGTATTCCTCAGGGCGCACTTGTGGTTGTTCTGTGATTCTGTGGTTTTCAGGTTTTGTTTTCTTTGTGTTTTTTTCCCATTATTTTTTTTTAGTAACTCTTTTTTATTATCAAACAATATTGACATCTTACGCAAAATTACATCTTAATTAGGAGACAGTACACAAATCAAATGATTATACATGATTACAAAGGTCAAATACACAGTGACAAATACAAAATGTTTAGAAGGGCGTGAGTTGGTCATCTTCATTTAACCGGTGGGGTGCAAATGTCTCCCCTCTATGCATTCCATGGACCCCAGACCCTATTCCACTTCCTCGGACATCCTCTGGCTGTATAGACTGACTTCTCACTGAAAATACACCAATCTAGATCTTCCCTCTATTTCCCAATCGTAGGTGGCTGTTGTGCTCCCCAGTTCTGCGCGATATTCCTTTTGGCGATCATTAATGCTAATGTTGCCCACTGCTTAGTGTATGAGGTGAGGTCTGTTCCCAGATGTTTAGTAAGCATCTCTGCACCTCAGGCTGCAGATTAATCGCAAGGACCTCATTTAGTGCACAGTGTATGGCGGAACAGTAAACCTGTATGTAATCACATTTCCACAGAATGTGGATAAAGATACCTTCCTTCCGACATTGACGTCTACAATCCCTGTTTACTGCTCTACCCATATGTACCAACTTGGGACCAGTTACGTATACCCTATGGAGTGCGGGGAGGAAATCACCTCTTGCCAGTCCTCCTTATCCAATTCAAGGCCATCCCTCTCCCATTTCTTTTTAAGAGCTTGGAGTGGGTCCTCCATGTTGTTAATTAACTTCTTATATATCAGTGAGATGGTTTTCTCAGGTAAATGACCGTCAAGTTTTCTATTTTCTAGCAGAGAGGAAGGTGGCGGGGCAGAGTCCGAGGTAAGGTGGGTCCGGAGGGCATGTCAAACTTGGAGATATCTAAAGTGTTCCGAGTCTGCAAGGCTATATTGCTTCTGAAGGGAGGCGAATGGGATGACCTCATCCCAGACCCAGAGGTCTTTGATCTGGGAGATACCAATTAGATCCCATTTATCAAATCCTTTAGTTTGTCACAAGATCCCAAGTCTTTGGGAGTTCCACAAGGGGGTTGCCAGTATAAGTCTACCGTTCCACTCCAAATACTCATGAACTACGTGCCAAATACGAACTGAGTGAGCGGTTGGACCGGTCGAATGATATCTACCAGGTTTGGAATATAACGCCCTCCCATAGTCCCCTCCTGGGAGGAGCCACCTGTCCATGGCAAACCCCGGATCGCCAATACCTCCATACGTTCCATGATTAATAGCGGCTAAGTGAGATGACCAATAATATTTCTTGATGTGAGGGAGTCTAATGCCTCCGTCATACCAATTCAGATTGAGTTTTGCTAATGCATTCCTGGGATGTCCACTCCACAGAAGGTACCTCTGAAGACTCTCTTTTTCCCTAAAATATGATGCCCGGGACAGGGTCCACCGAATTCTGTAGGGCATAAAGGAAGCGGGGCAGGGATGTCATTTTAAAAAGAGTTGCCCTACCCAACAGTTAGAGTGGTGAAGCTTTCCAGGCCGTTATATCTTTTTTCAGCTGTTGTATACGCAGTCGGAGATTACGGGTAAAACGGCTCACAGGATTCAGGGAGATGTAGATGCCTAAATACTGGAATCCGTCTGTTGCTACCTGAAGCGGTCAGTTCCTCAGAAGGGTAGAGGGTTCTCCCTGTAGTGGGTAAAGGAAAGATTTTGTCCAATTCACTGTTAAACCTGAATATCTCCCAAACACTGCTAGGATATCAAATAAGCCTTTTAAAGAGGCCCTCGGGGAAGTCAGATACAATAGGGATATTTTTTCCTCCCAACTCCTTGACCAGCCCATTCCGCGGATTACCTGATCTTTCCGGATCCACACCACCAGGAATTCCAGGGTCAAAGCGAACATGAGTGGGGACAAAGAACACCCCTGTCTCGTTCCCCATCTCAATTGAAATGTCATTGAAGTGCGAATATTCACCACTACCCTGGCCAATGGTTCTGAATACAATAGCTGGACCCAACTCACATATCTCGGACTGAAGCCCATTTGGCAAGTACTGCAAAAAGATACAGGCAATCCACCATGTCAAACGCCATGATGGCGTCCAGCGAGACCAATGCCGCCGGTTCCTGGATAGTTGCTGCTCTACCCAAGACCCCATGTAGTCTGCACAGGTTCAAGGCGGTGTTACGATGCTGCATGAAACCGGACTGGTCCGGATGCACCAAACTATCTTTCACCTTTATTAGTCTGATGGCCAATAACTTTGCAAGGATATTGGGTTCTACATTTAGCAAAGAAATTGGTCTATAGGTGGCACAACTGGTCTTGTGAATAACCACTATATTGGCTATCCTTTGATCAATGTGAAGTGTACACTTCTTCCTACTGTCTTAAAAACATCAAGTGAAGATACAGGGCTACTTTATTCTGCCGGAGCTTGTAAAGCTCAATAGGTAGACCATTGGGGCCTGAGGCTTTCCCAGAATTAATTGCCCTTATTGCTTGGGCTACCTCGTCATTCGAAAACTCTGACTAAAGATATTCCCTGTTTTCATCTGACAGTTCAGGGAGCGAGATGTCTCAAATTAATGCGAGGTTCTCAGCAAACTTGCAGGAAATTGCAGGTCACGGACCCGCAATTTCCTGCGGGTCCGTGATCGGCCCAACTCCCTCTACAAGGAGCTCAGGCACAAGGCGACTAGCCCATTCCTTCTTATCCAACCATGCTATTAGTTTCCCCGCCTTGTCCCCATATTCATAAATTCTACTCTGTGTTTCCCTTCCCTGAGCTTTGGCTGTATCTGTCGCTGTGGCCCTCAACTCATCTTGTTAAAGATGCAAGAGATGTATACTCCAGGGAGTTACCTCTGATTCTAATTCGGTCTCCAGTCTTAGCACCTCTCCCTCCACCTGTACCAGCTCCCTCCACTTTTCTTTTTTCTGTCCTGCTATCAAAGACAGGGCCTGACCCTGAAGGACTGATTTATAGGTTTCCCACAGCATCTGAGCTGATTCCACAGTACCCTCATTGTCAAGGACATAATGATCTGTTTCATGGATTATTTTCTTTCGGGTACTAGGGTCTAGGAGATACCATGAATTATTGGAAGCGATTCTACCTGGCCTCTTCTGGCCCAGGACGATGTTTGTCCAGATCGGGAAGTGGTCAGAAATACTTCTACCTAGGTGTCGTATTTCTCTGATATCAAGTACCAATGCGGCCGGAACAAGTATATAGTCAATACGTGAGAGACTGTGATGGGCGCTCAACAAGAAGGTGTCCTGAGTCCTACCTGGGTTGTGAGTTCTCCACCCATCCACGAATCCCATTGTGTCGAGAAAGTATGGTAGCCACTGATGCGAGGGTCTAATGTCTCATGGAGGGTGGCGGTCTAATATGTCAGATACTACTGCATTAAAGTCTCCTCCTAACATTTTTTATTTATTTTTATTTTGAAAGTTTTTTATAGCGCTAGTTTAACCCTTAGGCATCAGAGCGATTTACGTACATCCGAGAGCGCTTTACATACATCCTGTAAAAAAAAGAACATTCGGAAATTGCATTACATAGTAGGCAGGCAGTAAGGAAGCAAACCAAGGATCAAAAAATACAGCATGGATAATTAGGTGGTTAACAAAGACCAGTCACCAACTATCCTTGTATGTCAAGAGAGAGGAGTACACTCGGATATAGAAGACTAGGTTAGTTGACGTTGGTCAGGAAAGTATTTGTTAAGGAGATGGAGTTTAATGTCCCTTTTGAAACAGGAGAAGGAAGGGTTGCATCTGAGGGCTTGAGGGAGAGCGTTCCACATCCTGGGAGTGTTGCCAGAAAACGCTCGGTATTGTGTGGTTTTCTTTTTCAGTTTTGGAGGAATAAGAAGGAGTAAGTTAGAGCTTCTCAGAGTTCTGGATTGACCTGCCCTTACCAGTTGACATGAGGAGGCCTTCCGGGAAGGACAGCATGATTGCACTCAGGTATTTAAATGTCTCACTCTGGAGGCCAGGGGTAACGTACACCGACACAAATGTGACAACTCTCGCTTCCCAGAGACCCAAGATACCCACATATCTACCCCTATTATCTGATCAAGTGGACTGTGGTGTAAACGGAAACAAGTTTTTCAGTGCTATACACACTCCCCGTGACCCCGTCGTAAATCCGGCCTGCACCACCAGCTTATATGCTCGCCTGTTTATAGCCTTACACATGTTTCCGACTAGGTGTGTTTCTTGTAGGAGGATGACATCCAGGGACTGTCTCTTTATATATGCGAGTACCATGCTGCATTTGAATTTATCCCCAAGCCCGTTGACGTTCCAACTAAGGAAATTAATCCCCATATCCCACTGTGTACCCATTTGGACCTGTATTTCCACACTGCCCTGCTATGCGTTACATTGTGATGATGTCGATAAAACAATTACAGACCTCAAACAAAACATCTCAATACAGACCAACCCTTCTCAACCACCCCCCTACCTGCACCCCTTCCCTTTGGGCTTCACACTGCCCATGATCAAACTTGCAGAGTGCCTGTCACCCATACAACCAAACAACATGTACTAAAGTGGGGTACGTGGTGTACCCCCCCCACTCATGGTATTGCCATACTAACTATCCCCAAATGCAAATCAACAATTAGCCTGATTTACATTAGACTCTTCTCTCCTCTGAACGATGTGTAGTGCCCCTAAGCTGACCCCTGTCTCCCACCTGCGTCTAAGAACTTCACCAACAAACCCCCAAGTCCAAGGCGGCCTCGAAACCCCCTGCCCCCATACGTTACACCCCAGTCTTTTGCATCTTGATGGTCAGCCGGCCTCCAACCAGTCTGCTGCCAATTCTGGCTGATCAAAGAACCAGGCTCTGCCGTCGGCTTCCACACAGTGCCTGGCTGGGAAAAGCATTGCGTACTTGTATCCTTTATCCCACAGCATCTTTTTAATCCCAAGAAAGGAGCACCTCTGCCTCTGAACCATCATGGTGAAATCTGGAAAAAAGGTGATTTCCGCGTTATCATAGCGGAGCGGAGTTCAAACTCTGGTATGTTGGAGTATAACGTCCCGATCTCTGAAGTTAGGTACTCTGGCGAGGATTGGGCGCGGAGGGGCCACAGGCTTTGGACGACCCCCCGGCACTCTATGGGCTCTTTCAATGACAAAAAACTTTCAGAGCCCCTTTGGTTGCAGGTGGTTAAGGATGAGGTCCTCCACAAAGAGATTGGTAGCCTGTCCATCCGACTTTTCTGGAACTCCCAGGATACGCACGTTGTTACGTTGTAGTCTCCCTTCGTAGTCATCCATCTTTGTTTCAGCATACTTCCAAAAGGTTTGTAGTTCTTTAATATCAGTTTTTACCTGGAAAGTATCTTCCACCAGACTCGCAGTTGTAAGTTCCAATTGCTTGATTTTCTCACTGTGCTTGTTCTGGTCTGCTCTGAGCCAGTTGACCTCCACTGTTATAGCATCCATCTTATGTTTCAGTGACGTCTTGATTCCCGCAATTGCCTCTAGCACGTTTTTGAGGGTAGGTTCCGGGTCCGACTCAGGGTGTGCTCCACTGCTCTTGCCCATGGGAGAAGGATCAGTCAGTGATGTCTTGGCGAGAGTGTAGCGGTCAAGTCTATTCTGCTGCACCGGTTTGCTGCCCCTTGATGATGCCATTGTATCACAGGTGCCTATCCCAATCGCACCAGCCCAGTAGACCAGTTGGCCAGCAAACTAGCTAGGGTCGCCCCCAGGAGTGATGGCCACCCGGCGTCCCAGGCAATGTCACCAGATCAAACTTGTAGGTCGGGCAAGGCAGCAACAGTAGCCGTAGTTGGGAGTCGTTGCAATGTAGAGTTATGTGAGTTGCAGCATGGAGTGTCAAAGCCAGTACCCCCTCTGATCTACTGTTCAGCCACGGTGGGTTATGACGTGTTTAATGTCCAAACTCAGTGAAGGCAAGCAACCCGGTGGAAGTCCAGACCTGCCACCCACGCACTTTGATGATTCCGTGCAATCAAGGGAGCACGCTATCTGTGGCCGTCCACCCAATATTGCGGCTACTCGTCTGAACTCCGAACCACAGGTCCTCCTGTTACGGTCTGCAGCTGGCGGCCCCTGACTATGGGTGTCACTCGTCACCTTCAGTTTGTGGGTTGCCCGTTCCACTAGTTGTCACCTCTCACTTGCGCGGAGTCAAGCCCCATCCGGCTGCCGTGTCCACTGTGGGGGCCTGCTGCATTCACAGATCTGACAAAATACGGGTGTTCCAGCGAGACCTCCTCAAACTCTCCGGCTCCGGCTCCCCACCGTTTCAGCAAGACATCGCCTGCGGTGAGTCACAATTGGGCTTTCCTCCACTCTAACTTGCCCCTGCATCTGATGTCCCGCTTCCAAATAGGCCCAGCCTCCATTCGTCCCCACCACAGAACCGGTCTTCACTCATACTGATGCCCCTCACTGCCCGGACCGGTGATCACCGCCGCTGATCCCAGGCGACGCAAGGCCCTGAAGGCGTCTTCTCTGCCGCCTTACTAGATCACGGCCTTTTCTGCCTCCGCGGTCCGCAAAGCATTCAGGTTGGCTGCGGGGGAGTAACGTGCTGCGGATACTATCCGGGGGCCAAAGGAACACTCACTCTACCCTCAGGTCACAACTTCTGGCTGCCGGACCTCCCCGGGTACCACCAAGGGTCAAGGTTCCTGGCCCGCCTCCTTCACTCACGGCCGCCACTTCCACGCAAGCCCCTGGCATCTCTTCACCTTCTAGGCCCAAGTTCTTTTCCGGCTCCAAGTGCAGCTCAGCGGTTCTATCTCGCAGCAGGGGGAGGAGACACCATTCACAGATACTGTCCCGGAGCCAGGGGGAGACTCAATCCGATCTCCGGTCACTGGTGTCGGACACCTATTTTCATCCGGCACCAACCAAGGGCGAAGCTCCTGGCCCGTTGTCTTCTCACCCAGCCTCTATTCCCATGCGAGGCCCATGCGTCTCATCTCCTGGTAGGCCCGATGTATGGACGTCCCCGTTCGTGGATCAATCATGCTCTCGCTGGATCCGTTATAACCGCATCAGGTTCTTGGGAGAATCCAGCACACAAGATCGTGTTCTGGTGAATGGATGGGTATCACGTCTAGACGGGGAGATGGGGAGATACGGAGCTCTGCTAAGCTGCTGACATAATGCCTCGCAGCTCAGCCACGCCCCTGTGGTTTTCAGGTTTTGCCAGGTTTTCTCTAGGCATCTGCAGGAGCGTCTGGTCCCAGCGGTGAAATTCCTTGGCTGCTGGAGTTGGTGTCATTCGTGGTGATTGGGGGGTTTTGATGGAGAGTGGTGCTGAGGTGTTCCTCCGTGACCTTCCTCCAGTTCTGTCATGGTGAGCGTGGGGCAGGTTTGGGTGTGGTGGTGGTGTTGAAGATTATGTTGACACAGTGGTGGTCAGTCCAGGAGGGATGGGTGGTGTGGCTGAAGCGGATGTTAGCTCCTCCTGCGAAGATAGGGTCGAGGGTGTGACCCCCTCTGTGGGTGGGCATGGTGACGAGCTGCTTTAGTCTAAGATTGGCGAGGTTGCTGAGGAGAGTGGTGGAGTCTGGGTGGTTGCCGTTGTTGAGGTGGAAATTCAGGTCCCCAAGTAGAATGTAGTCAGTGGAGGTGATGCCATGGGGTGCGGCGAGCTCGGCGATGGTGGTTGCGTGGTGAGTGCGAGGTCCTGGCGGTCTGTAGATGAGGGTGCCACGTAGCATGGTCCTGGGGCAACTCTGTATCTGGAAGTGGAGGTGCTCTGTGTTGGAGTGGGGGTCACTCGTACTGGATGTGGAGAGTCGGAGGGGGGTCTTGTGTGAGATGGCGAGTCCTCCTCCTGAGTGGTGCAGACGGTCCTTTCTCTGGATCTTGTAGCTGTCAGGGATGGCCGCTGCGATGTCGGGCCAGAACTGGCATTGGTCCCGGTTTCCGTGAAGAAGGTAACGTCGGGCGAGAGAGTGTCGATCAGGTTCCAGATCTCTATTGCGTGTCGGTGCAGAAAGCGCATGTTGAGAAGGATGCACGTCAATGTATTGGGCAGTTCATAGCATTAGGTGCCACATTTCCAGTGGTAGGTTGATGGGGCCCATGGTATTTGCAGTCTCCATGAAGACATTGTGCAGAGAAGAAACATTGAAAAGGAAGGGCTTGGAGGGTAACATGACCTTTATTCTATATCTGGGGCACCACCAGCATTGGCAGGATGAGAAGATGGAGATGCTCACTGACTGTGAGTCGCTTAGGCAAGGATTTTAGAAAGTCAGAGACATGTTGAGGATTCATGAAAAAGTGGAGCTTCCCCTAGTGCGTGACTTTGAGGTGCGCTGGATAAAGCATAGCATAGGGAATGACCCCTTGTTGAAGCTTTTTCTTTACTGGGAGGAATTTTCTGCGTGCCTCCTGGACGGCCACAGTGAAGTAAGAGTAAAGCGACACCTCTAGTTTGTCAAAGAGCAGCTTTCCCCGCACACGGGCAAGCCGCAAAGCAACGTTACGGTCTCTGTAGTTGAGTACTCTTGCAATGATCGGCGAGGAGGGGTGCCGGATGCAGGATGGGTGGCCAAAGCGGTGTGCTCTCTCAATGATGAGGACCGCAGAGAAGGCCTCCCTGCCAAAGAGCACGATAAGCATGCGCTCCACGTAGTCTCCCATCTTACCCCGTGGCTGTTGACTCCGGCACCCCTAGGATTCGCAGGTTGTTGTGCCTCGAGTGAGATTCCAGGTCTTCGTTCTTTGCTGCTGTTACCTGCAGAATTTTGTCTATGTCGAGCGTTTTGTCCGTGTTCTTGGGGGGAGGAGTCCTCCAAATCAGAGATCCAGCCCTCCGTCTCCTGGATGCGTTCCTCGTGGCGCTTGGCTTTGTGCGTGAGATTGTCCAAACGGGCATTCATGGTGTCCATTTTTGTCTCTATGGAGGCCAAGCTGGATTGGATCCCCAGGAGGAGTTCCTTCAAGTCCTCCGTGGAGGTGGGTGGGTCAGAAGCACGGCCCGCCGCCTGGTTGCCCTCCATGTCAGCTTGCATTTTGGCATATTTGCGGGCCTCAAAAGGGAGTTTTGATTGCTTTCCATCAGCCCTCCCCATGGCAGCAGCTGCGATTTAAGGAGAGGCAGACAGTGGGTGTCCACGGCACGGCTCGGAGTGTCTGGAGGAGCCCCCACTAAGAAGGGCGTGGTGGTGGGCCTCTTGGGTGGTGGTGGGACTTCTGAGCGACCGGTCAGCACAGCGCTCCCCGCGCACCACGGCGAGTGTGGCTTCAGGTGGGAGATGACCCAATCCGTGTTCCCAAGGGTGGGCAAGGGCCTCCATCAGCCGGTCAATGTGTGGTGGTAGATGGTGGAGCGGGAGCATGCATGTCAGAGAGGAGACAGCCTCAGGATGCGGAGGGCAGTGGCGGAGGCAGGTGGCAAGCAAGCCGTCCAACAGGCCGAGCAAGCAAGGGGATAGCGTGAGGTCCATCATCTGTTGCAGCAGCACCTTAATTAAGTTTAGCATCCTCAGGGCCCTGTTGCTCACTCTGCAGTACTTGATGTACCTTTGTGACCTACATGATATCCAGGAAACCCCAGTGAACAGAATGCCTTGGCATCGAGGCACTCTTGAACATATACACTGAAAATATCCTGATAGAAGGGTCACTCAGAAGATTGACTAAACATCAAGAATTTACAGGCACAGTCCCATGTTTCCAATGTTTAGCCAGCACATTTCTGCAAATGTATCACGTTCCAGTATTTAAATAGGTTTGATTACGTCCAGATATAAACATCTCTCTGTGTCCTATGCAGGTTAAATTAGCACTTAACAGCACTCATAGTACGCTGTTTAAATAGCACAGATACTGTGTGTCAGACTTACATTTATTTTCTCCATATTACCACAAGAATATACAACATTGTATCCTTATGCCTCATGAGCATCTGTTTTCTATGGTGGTAAGAGCAGACAATTACATTAATCTGTGCTGCTCTGTTGTTGTAAAGTTATAGTCCTAACTCTATTTCACTGGTAAGTCCCAGTCTTTGATTTTCAAAACCAGGTTGTTACCAAAAGGACGGAGCACGAGATTTGGCTTATACATGGCTAAATTGCGAGGGAAACTTTGAATAAAGGTGGATAGGAGTCGACTGACCCACTAACTTTCCACATCCAAGAACACAAAACCCTTCCACGCTACTCCTGTCCTAGAAGCAGTGTGTCTGGCCTCCTCTACCGAGCCCAAATGCCGCTAGTGCTGCCCTTCAGCTAAAGTAAGGAGAGGCCACGGAGAATATTATTTGAGTATTACCTGGTTGTGGGATGTTTCTGTGGCTTCAGATGCTTACTTCTGGTGAAGCCGAAAAGTAAACTAATCCACTGAGTTTATGGCAGCGGCTAATGAGATCCACATCTTTGCTGAAGCAGCAAGATTTGATACATCATGCAGTTTCCATCCAACGGGTGCCTCAGCAGGCATACACTGAGACCCTTGCTTTGGGAAGCACTTCACAATGCCAAAATGTAATACATGTCAAAGTAGCAATAAGGCATTTTTGGAAAACTTGTTCTTTTAATTGAAATATATATAATAGCTGTTTTCCTTTGATTTTCTACGCAGTTCAAAGAAATTGGTACTGTGTGCCGGCCAAGTAAAGATGAATGCGACTTGACTGATTTCTGTGATGGCAAATCTTCCAACTGCACGAGTGACCGTTTACGAGTCAGTGGCTTCCCTTGCATGAAAGGAGAAGGGTATTGCAATATGGGAAACTGCCCTACGCTGCGGACCCAGTGTGAAGACGCGTGGGGCCAGGGTAAGAAGGACATCACACTAACTCGTTAATATTTTAGTCAAAAGAAAAGAAAATACAGTCACTGACCTGCGCATAACCCTATAGCGACAGCAGTGAATTACACAAGAAGCACTTTTACAAACTGCTCAGGTTTTAGAGTGTGTTTATTCCATTGCATCAATGTGATTGGATGTTGGCTACAAACACTGACAACCATCAAGTATCATATTATAAAATTACATATATATATATAATGCAGTTATCAAAACAATATAAAATTCCTACTAATAGTGCCTAATAGGAATTGTCAAAGTGCAAATCGTGTATAGTTTGGGTGGGTCACCAAAGCCCTTGCTTATTAAGGTAATCTGCAAGATTCCATTTAACAAAGTACCTGCCTACAGGCTTTTGCACAGTTTACCCTTAAAACAATCTACTGCCATTAACACATGCTCTTCACAATGAGTAAGTGAGGCCTACTTGCTTCGTCATAACTTTTTCTTTTAAACACATTACACCTAAGGAATCCGACATAACTTTTTTCCAGTGAACAAATAAGGCCTCTAGCCTTTCCCAATTACTTCACACTATCTACAACACAGGCCTAATATAGTGCCCATAAACTGGCAATCAATATGTATACCGTTGTAAAATTACAGATATGTACAAAAGTACTGTTGGCAAAACAATATACAACCCCTCTCAAAAGGGCATCACAAGAATCAGCACAGTGAAATTCTGCTGCCTGGGTTTGTCAGAGTGGGTGACCAATACCAAACCTCTTGTCTACTATGATAATCTGTAACATTACATGTAACCAAATATCTTTATATGGACTGCAACATTGGGCCTAATTATGATGCAACACCATTGCGGATTGGAACCCCCCAACCATAGGTTGGCAGTTCTGACCGCAGAATTAGGCTGCATATTCATTTTTCAATGGCAGCCTGTGCGGCGGGTGGAAAAGGCCTGCAGCACAAACTGCCATTGTAAAATGGATGTTTGTGAACATCCCTAAACCGTGTGGCAGGCTCCATGTTGTGCCTTCCACACGGGCAGGGATGTTTCAGGCTCCATAGCGGAGGGCCAGGGAAGAAGGGGGCCCACAAAGTCATTTTCCGACAGCCTTTCCATGTTGGAAAAGCTGTCGGAAAATTACATTATAATTCCAAAGGCAGAGCCGAGGCTGGCTCCGTCATCATTATGGGATTGTGAGAATTTCCTATGCTCTGAAAGACTCAACGAACCCATCAGAACAGCAGCGGACGGTACCACCGCCCAATGCCTCCGCATTGCAATGCAGTGGACCACAGGGGCAGATGACGGGCAGTCCGCAACTGATGGCCGGTCGGTCGGTTGCAGTCCGCCCCGGGTTTGTAATCAGGGCCATAATGTCACAGCAATATGTTGGAGGCCTATTGGATATAACATATGCTTTTCACAATAAATAAGGCAGGCCAACTGCCTTTGTAATAACGATTGGCAAGGCAAAAGACTACCTCTCCTGACAGGACTAAACAAGGATTCTCACAGTGTACATTTTCTATAACCATATTTTGTCGTAGTAGTAACCAAAACCCTTGCATTCTAAGGTGATCTGTGAGATTGAATGTAACAAAAAACCTATTTGTACAGTAATATCCATTCACCCTTTAATGCTTGACATTAACATATGCTCTTCACAATCGATATGCCAGACCTACTGCCTTTATCATAACTTTTAATAATAATCAGTCCGATCACCTTTATCATTGGGATTTCACCATAACCAACCCAAGCCTACTGTACTGAGTTTAAGCTTTCTACAAGGCAACCATCTGGCATACAGTCATAAAAGTACAAATGTACAATGAATGACAGTTGGAGTTTTCTTTTAATATTTGTGTACTGCCATTGAGATGTTTTTATATCCATGAATTTTTATGTATTTAAAATGTCTTTGTACTGTTAAATTCTATATTTAATAGAACCGAAATAAAGTTAAAAGGACTGACAGTTGGCAAAGCAAAATGCTATCTCTACAAAGAGAGCCTAAAAGGGAATATTGTGTTGCATACCTTCTATCCCTATGGCTTGTTTGAGTGAATCTCCAACAAAACCCTTGTCTAGTACAGTAATCTGTGGAATGCCATGTAAAGAAATACCTACTCACAGGTTTTAGCACATCCTTAAGGGCCTGTTGCCTTTCACACATGCTTTTCACAATAAGTGGGCCAGGAGAGCTATCTATCTATTTTGTAACATTTCATAATAAACAGATCAAACTATGAAATCTGGCTTGGCTTTTCCCAACGAAGTGATCAAGCCTTTACCCGTTACTATTGATTTTACACCTACCCTGCACTTGCCTATTTAGGTGAACATAAACGGGCAACCATCATGCATACCGTTATAAAATTACAACTATGAAGAAAAATAACAGCTTGCAAAACAATATACAACCCCTGTCAACAAGGCCTAACCAGAATCATCACAGTGAAATCCCCCAGCGTTTGTCAGAGTGGGGTTCAACGCCGAAACCCTTGCTTACTACAGTAATCTGTGAGGTTACATGTCACAAAATAAGTGGCTATAATACCCAACTGTTAAGGGCTGACTGGCTTAATAAATGCTTGTCACAATAGGATGCACCAACTGCCTTTGCCATAAAGGTTCATAATAAGCAGACCAGACATATGGCTTTGGAAGTAACTTTTCCCAGTGTACCAATCAACCTTGTAGCCATATCAAACTCAGGCCTACAGTTTTGAAGGTAAGCTTTTCAACAAAGTAACAATCAGACACACAGTTATAACATTGGAAAGGAATACCAAATTACAGTTGGCTAAGCAAAATACTGCCTCTCTCCTAAAACGCCCTAAGAAGGATTTGCACAAAGCAAATATTCTAAAGCCATGGTTTGTCATACTAAGTAACCAACAACAAAAACATTGTCTAATATGGGCATCTGTGACTTTTCATTGTTTCAAAATGCCTATAGGTAGGCTTCATCTATCTATCTATTCTATATAAATAAAAATGTCAAAATAGGAAATCTCCAAAAGTTCTTCACCGATTGCTTTGACATTTTTACACAACGTTGGATTCGGAAACGCGCGTGTTTTTATATACACAACGTTGGATTACAATATGCGCATGTCGAATACGCGCATGTTTTTAATTGAAAGTCCGAACAGACACATAAAAATGTCAATGTTTGTTTGTTCAAAATCTTAAATCTCCGAAAGTTCTTCACCGATTGCTTTGAAATTTTGACACAATGTTGGATTCGATTAAGTGCGTGTTTACATTTACACAACGTTGGATTCAAATACGCGCTTGTCCAATACACGTATGTGTTTAATCGAAAGGCCGAAGAGACCCTATCGATTTGGTTGCTACGCAACAACTGCAAGGGACGCATAGAAAATAGTCTACATCGATTAGGATGGACAGTTGGTGTCAGGATGGCAGACCGGGAAGTGGGTGGAGGGAGGGGGGAGGAGTTGGTTCACTTTGCAACATTAAGAAAGGACACATAGAGACAATAGTCTACATATATTAGGATGGACAGTTGGTGTCAGGATGGCAGACCAGGAAGTGGGTGGAGGGAGGGCGGAAGTGTTGGTTCACTTTGCAACATTAGCGTGTGTTTATATATACACAACGGTGGAATGGAATACGCGCGTGTCCAATACGCGCGTGTTTTTAATCGAAAGGTGAACAGACCCTATCGATTTGGTTGCTGCGCAATGACTACAAGGGACGCATAGAGACAACAGTCTACATATTTTAGGATGGGCAGTTGGTGTCAGGGTGGCAGACCGGGAAGTGGGTGGAGGGAGGGAGGAGGAGTTGGTTCACTTTGTAACATTAAGAAAGGACGCATAGAGACAATAGTCTCCATATATTAGGATGAACAGTTGGTGTCAGGATGGCAGAACGTTGGATTCGAATATGCACGTGTACAATACGCTCATGTTTTTAGTCGAAAGGCCGAACAAACCCTAAGGATTTGCTTCTTGCTGCGCAACAACTACAAGGGACGCATAGAGACAATAGTCACATAAACATATTGTGTACCCATAAGCATTGTGAAATTAAACATATTAGAAATGTGCGCTTACTATTTTCTTTCTCTTCCATTTAACCAGACTGATCCACAGCAACACGTGGCCGGGTACAGCTAGTTATAAAATAATAACAATCAGCACATAAATGTCTATTGACTTTAACATATTCTTTTCACAATAAATATGTCATGCCTAGTGCCTTTATTTTTTTAAATCTTTTTTATAGTGCATTTGAATTGTATACATTCATTAAAGTTACAGAAAGCTTAAAATACAAGCAAGTGATTGTTAGTCTAATAACATCAGCATTAGTTACACGCCTAAGTCAGCTAGTTTAATATTCAGGATAAAGAGATGTTATGTCTACGTGCTCAGTTGCATGAAAGTAAATGCAATTAATCTTATACCAACATGGCATTGCATGAGGGTCATAGAGAACTGGTAATCGGACTAGAAAGGGAGAAGGAGATATAGAAAGAAACATAAAACCTGTGAATAAGCCTGTACTCGCTTAGTGTACAAGCAATGGTCTACCAGTAGTGTGATTCAGAGATGGCCATCTTTTTTTACTAGAAGGGGTATGGCTAAGAACTCAAAGCAAAAAGAAACAAATGATAGAGTGAATGCTGAACTTTTGCATTTGTCGCTCTAAGTATGAAGGGTATGTCCAGGCGTGGGTCCTGTGCACACTGTACCACTGGATTCAAGCTAACCAGGCTGATGAGGGTGATGCCCTAAAACCGGTCCCAGGATGCTTGTTCCCAGTCCAGGGACGACCTGGCTTGGCAGTTCGGGCTGGACTGTTCCCATGAGGCACAGGGTCAGGACTGATTTGCATATAGCTGGGTCCAAACTGGGGTTGTGTGGTGAGCAAAAGAATGATGGATTAAACCCAGATCTTTGTGGTTGGGGTTAATGTTTGCATTGCTCAGCATTCCATCCATCATTTGTTTCTTTTTGCACATGTCTCTCTAAGTGGGAAGGCAATGCCCAGTCGTGGACCCGTGCTCACTGCGCCACTGGATTCAAGCTAGCCTGGCTGATGAGGGGTGATGCCCCGAAACTGGTCCCAGGGTGCTTCTTTCCAGTCCAGGGAGAACCTTGCTTGGCAGTTCGGGATGGGCTGTTCCCATGAGGCACAGGGTCAGGACTGATTTGCATATGGCTGTGTCCAAACTGGGGTGGCGTGGTGAGCAAAATAACAATGGATTAAACCCAGATCTTTGTGCAAGGGGTGAATGTTTGCATTGTTCAGCATTCCGCCATCATTTGTTTCTTTTTGCATTTGTCGTTCTAAGTGAAAAGGGTATGCCCAGTTGTGGGTCCCATGCTCACTGCGCCACTGGATTAAAGCTAGCCTGGCTGTTGAGGGGTGATGCCCTGAAACCAGTCCTAGGATGCTTGTTTCCGGTCCAAAGAGGACCTGACTTGGCAGTTCGGGCTGGACTGTACCCATGAGGCACAGGGTCAAGACTGATTTGCATATGGCCGGGTCCAAACTGGGGTGGCATGGTGAGCAAAAGAACAACTGATCAAACTCAGATGTTTGTGACTGGGGGTGAATGATGGCATTGTTAAGCATTCCGCCCATCATTTGTTTCTTTTTGCATTTGTCGCTCTAAGTGGGATGGGTATGCACAGACGTGGGTCCCGTGCTCACAGAGCCGCTGAATTCAAGCTAGCCTGGCTGATGAGGGGTGATGACCCGAAACCGGTCCCAGAATGCTTGTTTCTGGTCCAGGGAAGACCTGGCTTGGCAGTTTGGGCTGGACTGTTTCCATGAGGCACAGGGTCAAGACTGGTTTGCATATTGCTGTGTCCAAACTGGGGTGGTTTAGTGCGCAAAAGAATCCTGGATTAAACCCGAATATTTGTGACTGGGGGTGAATGTTTGCATTGTTCAATATTCTTTCCATCATGTGTTTCTTTTTGCATTTGTCCCTCTCAGTGAGAAGGGTATGCCCAGATGTGGGTCCCCTGCTCCCTGCGCCACTGGATTCAAGCTAGCCTGGCTGATGAGGGGTGATGCCCTGAAACCAGTCCCAGGATGCCTTTTGCTTGTCCAGGGAGGACCTGACTTGGCAGTTCGGGCATCATTTTTTCAGTACAAGGCCAGTTTTGAGTATGAGGATACTCTCTGTTCACCTAGCCTTGCCTGAGACACGCCACGCCTACGCCAGACCAGAGCGAGCGCGAAGTTCGAGCAGTTCGACCAGGAAGCAGGAGCCGAGCCGAGTGGGAGAGACACGGAGAAAGTGCTTCGTTTTGCAGATAAACACCAGGACAGGACAAGCACCGGACGACCGCTTGTATCTACTGGCGGTAAGCGGGTGGCGGGAAGCATAGAAAGCAGAGAAAAGCGTACTGCCAGCAAACCCCGTCCCCCGCCCCCCCGCCCCGCCTGGGATCACAGCGGTGCCCGCGGGGAGGAGGAGGCGCAAGCCGGAGGGCTGCCAAGAGTCACGAAAGGATCACATGAAAGGGGCACTCGAGAAATAGTGGTGGCGGAGGCCAACGGCCGCGAGCCCCACCCTGTCTGAAAACATTGAACGCCAGCAATCATTCAAAGCCTACAATCACCCTGAGCCAGCACAACGCAGCCCCAATTAGCCCCTAGGCAGACTTGGACATACGGCGGGAGTAGCAACCAGCAGAGTCTGCAGGGGAAACAGGGAAATAGATGTCCTTAAAATCGCAAGGGAGGCTCCTAAAGGCATCAAGGAAGTGCATAGCAAAATAAAATACAAGTCCAAAAGAAGACTTGGATCTATCGTGAAGCAGGCGACCTACCTAAAATACGGTTGAAAGGGCAATTGTGGCAAGCAAAACGGAAGGAAAGCTGGCGGAAGGCATTTAAGGTAGAACAGAGGTAAGTGGTTAATTGTATTAAGTAAAAAATTTAAAAAAAGTGTGACACCTACATTAGCACAACAGCGCTTGCACCCAGAAATGGTTCCCAAGAAAGGGACAAATTTACATACAGGAGATGAACAAGGGAGGAGTAAATTAATGGAGGGCTCAAAATCGCCGGAAGAGAGTCAAGAAAGTCATGTGTCATCCTTGGATAATAGTAAGGGTAAAAGAAAGAAAAGGAAAGTTAAAAAAGCAGCGAAGAATGTACAGAAGGCAAAAAGAGGGGGCAATCAAACGACTAGCAGACAGAAAGAGAACACGGGAGTGACAAAGTCCATAAAGGAGTTTGTGGGTAAACACTATAAATCATTGAATCCAGCGATAACATCGGAAATAGATGAAGAAATAGTGGAAATTGGCGGAGAAATTGACGAAAACCCAGACAAGCCGGACAAAAGTCAAAGTCGGTTAGAAAAGGGAGGAATCCACGAAGAAGTCAGCCCGGACAGTAAAGAGGAGGGAGAGAACCCCAATACTATAAATCTGACTCTTCAAAGCCAAAATCACCAAATCTCGGCGCCTAGACTATCATCATCCCCCAAACTGTTTTCACAGTTGTCTCCAGGAAACGAAGATCATAGGGGAAATGAAGATCGGAATCAAAGTGTTATCTGGGGAGGCGCGCCAGATCAATTCCAGCAGCTCTATCAATTGCAAAAAACACCAATGCATCAAGAGAGCATAAGGTCTAGTAACCCAGTAAATCCGGTCAGAAACACAATACAGGATTCGGTGATCTCTGAAACGCCAACATCATCGCTGATAGAGGTAATCTTGTTACTCCAGAAGGCTCTACAAGGAATCCTGGAAGTGAGCCTCTCAAATAATGGGTTGATGAAAGCTCAGAAACAACATCTAAAGAAAATAGAAGAAGAACTAGGAGAAATAAAGAGCAAAATGCCAAACAAGGTAATGACAATGGTCTCAACCCCGTTAAAGGAGAAAAGTGACATGGTAATACTAGAAGAAGAAAGTAGAGTATCTTTGGAAAGCGACCACGAACCAGCAAAACAATCAGCAAAGAAGGCAGAAGAGTCTGCAGATAATGTATATATATCAAGAAGACCAATGCTGATAAAGAGGCGCGGGGGTATGTCACACGTGGGGCCACGACCAGGACTGGAAAAAACAGGCATCCGAAACAAGAAGGGAAGAGTAAAGGGAAGGAAACAGAGACGGGGGCGATACAGTCAATCTTGAATGCATCAGCAGCGACCTTCACAACATGCAGACCCACGCATGTAGAGGCAAAAGCCCTAAAGACCCCAAGGACCCCGAGAGTACTAAGAAAAACGCAGAGATGCAAGGAGGCAATTGAGATCCCCCCTTCCATTAGTACGACGAAACAGAAAGTAAGGCAAAGGGACGAACGAGTTACTGAACAAGTAAGAACCCAGATCTATGAAGATCCTAATATGAGAAAGAACGGGCGGCAAACAGTGAGATCAATCACTTATCAACAGGCGTTGTTAACAAACACGAATCTTTCCGAGAGAGATAAGAACAATTGGTTATTTCTGGATTTAGTACCAGCCGGGAGGAAAGAGAAGACGACAGGAAATCCAAGACCCCTAAATAGGGCACTGATTTTGACCGCATTTGAAAAATGTGGCAGCCTGAAAGGGATTGGTACTAAAGATCTACAGCAGGTTGGATTTGTAGAAAACAGGTATGGAAAGGAGGTAACAAAAATTACCCTTCACTCAGATCTGGTGAAAAGGGCAATCCTGAAAGCATCAACTGAGATAACTCAACAGGGAATAAGGATTGTCCCAGAGAGAGAAATAAAATCTTTCACTGATAATAAGTTTCTAAATCACCATGCCGGGCTTCAGAAGAGACAAGTGATTCTCTGTAGAGAAACGGAAAAGGATTTAAGCCGCCTGAACATCATAATAGATAACACAAGGAATGACTCCCCATGGGGTAACTGGTTGTTACATAATAATACAATGGGAGAAGGCAACTTAAGTAACTCATTGGATATGGAGGAAGTAGGCGTTCTGAGTGACGTTGAATAGGATGGAGGGGGGTCGCAAGATTTAGGTCTCTTAACTTGGAATATTAACGGGTTAGGCAATGGGCAAAAATGTGAGTACATAAGGGAAACTATAAATAAAGTGGACATTGCCTGCCTGCAAGAGACCTGGTTATGCGACAACACCCCTACATTTGACGGATACGTTCAGATACAGCAGCCAGCCATAAAGAAAAAGTATGGACGGCCCTCGGGGGGGCTACTGACTTTGATATCAACAAAAGCTATGAGAGATTTTGAAATATTGAATACAAAATGCAAATGGGTACAAGCATGCAGAATTGATCTCATGAAGGTGGAACAGAAACATAAAACGATGATTTTAATGAATGTATATATGCAGTGGGATAACAGGGAGGAGTATGAAAGGGAAATGAAGTATTTTAAAGAGGATGTAGACAGTACTCTAGAAAAATTTCCCGTAGAGACAATATTAATAATGGGGGACTTTAACCACAAACTGAACCCAAAAAAAGCTGACCTATGGAACAGGGAACAGTTGGAGGTGTATGGGATAAACCCGGCCAAGTTCCCACGCGGGGAAATCTCGAAACAAGATCTTGGTTTAGTACACACCCTAGGAGGTAGGGGTTTTCACTGCGTAAATGGGAGAGTAGAGACAGACTCCCCAGCAGGAAAGACATTCATTCAAGGGCAACAAAATTGCCCAATTGATTATATATTCCTACAGGCCTGGAGTTTCAACCAGATCAGGGATTTTAGGTTGGAACAAAAAGAAGTGAGTGATCACAAACTCCTGTATATAACAATAGCAGGGGGAAAAGATCTACTGAGAGAAAGGGTGATCACACAGGAGGTCGAGTATCCCAAACGGGTGACGACACGTCTCACCGAGGAATACATGGATAAATTGAAGACCATGCAAATAAAAATAGCACCGGAAAACTGTGAGAATAAAAAATTGGAATGGTTTATAGGGAAATTAGAAGAGGTGGTTCAATGCTTAAAAATAAAACTAAAAGGGAACCAACTCACAATGGTTAAACTTCCAAATCGATGTAAAGGGTTTTCTGTGGTGTGCCAAAATAAGAAAAAGGAGATACGTGCAATACAAAGAAGACAAAAAAAGAACTTTACTTTAGAGAGACAGGACCAGTTAGTCAAGCTGAAAAAAGAATTTAAGAAAATGGTAACCAACGCAAAAAGGGAATATAAAGAAAAATGCTGGTTAGAATTATTAGAAGCCATAGAGAATAAAAATCGAAGGCAATTCTGGAGATTAGTAAAGTCTGTAGCGGGTACATCAGATGGAGATATGAACTGTGTGGTGAGTGAGGCTGCATGGGAAGGGTACATAAGGGATCTGTATGGGGTAAGAACCCCTAGAAAGGAGGTGGAGTCTAACTTATGGCAAGAAATCTCGGATGACCTATTGCATCAATTCAAGGAAGATAATGTTGAGCTCACAATAAGAGAACTCAAGCTAACTCGGGCAGCAGGGCCGGATAATCTCCCTGCGATAATAATGACATCTGATGTAAAATGGTGGGCAAGATTTCTAGCCAAGATGTTCCAGGTAGTCCTAAAAGAAGGGGTAATGCCACCAACTTGGAAGGGGGCTGTAATTAGGCCAATCCACAAGAAAGGGAGCAAAGAGGAGCCACAAAATTACCGGCTAATCAATCTACTAGATATAGGCGAGAAAGTGTTCTCTAAAATTGTGCTGAAACAATTGGATGCATGGGTAGATGAGTTTCAAATAATACCCACAGAACAGGGTGGATTTAGAGCAGGCCACTCCACGATAGACCACGGATTTGCACTATGGGCGATGGCGATGAAGTCGACGGAACAGAACGGCAAGTTATGCTGCTGTTTCGTCGACTTCAGAGCAGCCTTTGATTCGGTGGATAGGGCCTGCTTATGGGAGTTACTAGAGAGACTGAAGATCCCTAAGGATCTACTCACTATAATAAAAGAACTCCACAGAGAAAACTGGGGTCAAGTAATTAAGGACAAGGTGGGTTCTTTAACTCTAAAAATACCCATAGCAAATGGACTAAGACAAGGCTGTGTGCTGGCCCCACAGCTCTTTTCGATCTTCCTGTCTGACCTTCCGGCACATCTTGAGGTGGAGGGCTGTGCCAGCCCTAAAATGGATGGCAATAAAATACCCTGCCTACTGTACGCAGACGATCTAGTGATAATAGACCAGACCGAGAGGGGCCTACAAAGGAAGCTTAACGCCTTCAATACATACTGTGCCAGTAAATTATTAACAATCAATTTAGATAAAACCAAAACCCTATGCTTCGGGAAAAAGATAAGTAAATTTACATGGTATATAGGCGATCTCAAACTGGAAACTGTTAATGAATATCGATATCTGGGTTTGTGGTTCGATAGAGTTTTAAACTGGAACTCCCACCTGGATACCCAAAAAGCTAAGGCACTCTCTTCCATATGTGGTTTAAAAAGGTTTAATGGGGTATATGGAGAGATGTCACACCGACCTATGCTGAGAGCTTTTGAAGCAATGATACCTTCTCAAGTTTTATATGGCGCTGAGATCCTTTATTTGAGCGGTAAGGGATCCTGGGACGTGATAGAGGGGAATTGCTTAAAAAGACTCTTATCCCTTCCAAAATCTTCAATGATACAAGCCATCAGGATAGAAACAGCCACAAAATCCTGGAAAATACAAACCCAGATGGCGGTGATCAGATTCTGGAAGAGATTGGAAGACCCCGAAAACCAAAAAGTAGCATATCGGTGTCGCAATGAAATACTGAGAAGCGAGCTAAAATGGGCAAAAGGCTGTAGGGACAAACAGAAAGGAATCTGCAAAGCATTGGAGATTGATTGGGACCAAGAATCGCTTCAGGTCCTTAGTACCAAAGGGGATCTGAAGCAAAGGGGGAAGGAAGTTTCTAAAGCAATTGATATAGGCTACCTAACAAATAAAAAATCAGTGGCGCATATGTTAAAAGCGTGGTCCAACGAAAATTGGTTCCCCTACCTTGATAGACTCCCGAACCGCGGGTTCAGGCAAGAGATCCTGAGGTGTCGAATTGGGATTAACCCGTGGATAATAAATAAAGAGCTTAAAACAAAAATGTTAGACCATGAAGGCTGTTGCAAGTGTAAGTTGAGAACCAAGGGAGACTGGCCGCATATTCTGTTGGACTGCCTGTTTCTCGTGGAGCAGAGAAAACTATGGCTGCGACCGGTTTTCCTAAAATATGGAATAAAAACGAGGATGCAGGCAGCCAGCCTCCTAACAGAAATACCCTTCATTGATATTGTAATTGCCCTAGGGAAATACTTAAAGGTGGCCCAGAGTGCACTGAGACCCAAGGAAAAACGTAGTACTGTATGAATTTTTTATTGACTGAAATTTGCACGCCCTTAAGAAACGTGAATAGGTTTTAAACTTTTATAACATGTTTTTAGGTATCGTAATTTTTAATTGGTGTCTAGCGTTTTATAAGTGGAATTTGTACCTTTGAAAATGAAATATAGAACTGCCTTTCAAAGAATAACATTTTAAAAATAAGTATAGGTATTTATTGTATACACCCCTTATTGTGTTATGCTCACTGCTTTGTTTAAAGACTACGGTCATAATAAACATACATTTTGACTTTGACTTTGACTTGGCAGTTCGGGCTGGACTGTTTCCATGAGGCACAGGGTCAAGATTGATTTCCATATGGCCGGGTCCAAATTGGGGTGGTTTAGTGCGCAAAAGAACCATGGATTAAACCCAAATCTTTGTGACTGGGGGTGAATGTTTGCATTGTTCAGCATTCTGTCTATCATTTGTTTCTTTTTGCATTTGTCTCTCTAAGTGAGAAGGGTATGCTCAGACATGGGTCCCATGCTCACTGTGCCACTGGATTCAAGCTAGCCTGCCTAATGAGGGGTGATGCTCCAAAACCGATCTCGGGATGCTTGTTTCCAGTCCAGGGAGGACCTGACTTGGCAGTTCGGGCTAGACTTTTCCCATGAGGCACAGTGTCAAGACTGATTTGCGTATGACTGGGCCCAAACTGGGGTGGAGTGGTGAGCAAAAGAACAATGGATTAAACCCAGATCTTTGTGACTGGTGATAAATGTTTGCATTGTTCAACATTCCGTCAACCATTTGTTTCTTTTTGCATTTGTCGCTCTAAGTAAGAACTCACAGCACACTTCCCTACTTGGCAACAGAGTGGATAGCGGCGAGGCCAAGGCTTGAGGGTTCCCCTACACCTGGCAGATTGAAACTCGATTATTATAAGTACCTTCTTGAATTGCTCTGAATACTTATCGATTTTAGGTGGTGCAGGGTGCCCATGGTTTGGTTGGAGGAGGTTGAGGGCAGTACCATGCTTTCAGGGTCACAGATCAGAGTCCTGGTAGTTCTGATTTTCCCCATCATGTTACAGGGGGGGTGAGAAGCTACAATAAAGTCCTGCAGGGAGTGTGCAGGATAGGGTCTCACCATTGTTCCAGCACCTTATATATATATTTAGTGAGCAACAGGGAGGGGGTGCCACAGTCTTGGCCCTCCAGGAGAGCCCAGTAGGGGCCCACACACACAGTACAGCCTGGTAGACAGGCAATCAGGATCACTGGACCCTCTCCAAGATTGGCATATTTTAACTGGAGCACTCCAGAGTCCATCCCCGCCATCGGAGGAACATAAATTAGGACCCATTTGGCGGCCTCTTGCAGCCGGTCATGTGATCACCTCACCTCAAGAGTGTGTAGTACTTATGGTGGAGGGGGCGCGTTCCTCGCTCAGCAATTCTATCCCAAGGGTCCACATGCTATGAGGCCCTCACTACAAAAGGGTCCCCAACACACAACCAAGTATTGACCGCAAGTTGTATCCAGCAAGATGGGAGTCAAGGTGTGGGGTCCTCCATGAGCCACCAGCCCATTTGTGTTATCGGACTCCGAGGTCCGGTTGGGAGAACAGGGCACTGCAAACCAAGCTGGCCCTCAGGCTCTGGGCACCTCCAGGCCCCCAGTAGACTGGAAGCCACTGAGTCACAAGTGCCCCCTGGAGGGTGTTAGCGTGCTCCCACAAACACCCAACCCCCCTACCAAAATCACTGGGCCCAGCCTCAACTCGCCGGAGCTCAAATAGGGATATAAACAAAGCCCTCATCAGGCATCAGGGCCCCAGATTAGCATAAGGAGATATCTGCCTACTGTAAACAGCAATGTGCAGGGTTTTAGCTGTTCCAATCTTAGCCACTCCCAGCCGAAAGGCTGATTTAATGTCACATTTGGCAAATGCTGCTCCTGGACCCTACTACCTCACCAAGTTCATAGCTATATCCACATATGAAAATTGTACCACCATGTTCTCTTTTACCATAAAATCATTCACTCAGGAGCGTTCAGGCCCTGAAAAATAGGTATTTGGGCAAAATATTGAGTTGTAGATATCAAAACACAGAAATATTGGGAAAAAATATTGTGATAAAGATATATCATTGTCAAGAATATACATGTTTTCAAGTGAGTAATATCGTATTCAAAAATATAGTTGTTAAAATCGTTTTCAGTAATCTCGTTGTAGGGTATTGTTTTTTTAATTATTTTAATGTGTTTTAGTTCATATATTACTTCTATGTGTTTTTATTTGTATCATTATTATTTTTTTAAATATAGGTTTGGATTTTAAGTGATTTAGAATTTGTAATATAATTGATAATAGTAATTTATTGTGTTGTAGCAGGTTGTTCGGTTTGTAGGGGATAGGGTGGGAAGTTAATATGTGATTGATAATAATTATTTCCATGGGCCTGATTCACATAGTTTTTAGCTTTAATGTTTATTTAATTTGTGGAATTCCAAGGAGGTCCACATGACAACTTCGAATACGTGTGAAAATTAAAATGCAAACAAAACATTTATTTCAGAGGTGGGGCTGAGAGAACCGACAGCTGCAAACATATGGGCCTCAACCACTTCCAACAATGTACTCAGAGAGCAGGACAGACAAATAAGACATGGTTAAGATCTTGGGTGTCATTTTGTCATAAATGACAAACCACAGAAGAACCATAGGGCATATTAGCAAGAACCTCGTTAAAATTATCGCCGTTTTAGTGTCAGGAAACTGCCGCTAAAATGGCGATAATGGGCTTGCTGATATGCGTTATTGAATTCCAATAGAAGCCCAGGTTAGATGTCCTGCACAATTAACCTGGGCTTCTATTGGAATTCAATAACGCATATTAGCAAGCCCATTATCGCCATTTTAGCGGCAGTTCCTCGGTGAGAGAAACAAAAGTAGAAGAGGGGTGGGCACCCGCTAAGGCTCCTGTAGTATACATAATTACATAAGCGGAGTGGGCATCCCCACGCTGCCATCAACAAATGCAGCAATGAGGGGTAGGCTACCTCAATAACAGGGCAATTCAAAATAAAGCGCTCACAAGGCGCTGGGAAGAACAAAAACCCCCAAAGGACCCAGAAAAGGCCCCTTAAGGCAAAGGGTCCCACCAACAAGCAGGGAAACACAGGCAAAGGTTTCCAGGGCAAGGAAAAGTCTCCCAGCCATCCTCAGGCAAGGCAGAAGGGCCCCAGAAAGAAGTCCTCCAGTAATCCAGGGGATGGGCAGGGCCCAGTTAGGCAAGCCTTCCCCTGGGCCCCTAGCAGCAGCACACCCCTGGTAGATTCGGGTTGGAAACAAGAACATCATCATGGGGTCACAGCCCCAAATCCCTTTGTTTCCAAAGGCGCAGGCAAGGGGCGAACCAGATGCAACTGGTTCTGGAGCACTTTGTTTTGCTCAGCCCCTCTCCCTATTCCCAGGACAGGCCAGGGTCATCAGACACACCACAGGGGGTGGAGCCAGCATTGTGGAAGGACGGCCCAGCCCTATTCAGGTCCCAGGTACACTCCTCCCTCCCATCAACATGCAGATCTCTCCATTCACCACCGGGGCAGACCCATCCTGACTCCTGGAGCCAGGTACACCAGCCAGCTCCAGCCAATCACAAGCCAGACAGTCAATTCACATTTACTGCACAGACATGCCAACTTCTAGAAGTGTCACTTCTCCACTAGACACAATAAATCCGCGCACATCATCACGCAGCATTTAATCTCACGAGTTCGCACATACCAAACTCTACCCTGCACTCCCCACACATCAGGAACTACCATGGACACACATATCCCCATGCATTCTTATGGGAGGGCAGGCAACTCTCACCACACATACACAGAGAGCGCACGCACTTTACACTGGACCACAGTGAAAAAGTGCGCAGAGTCCTAAAATCATCAACACCAGGTTACAGAAACAGGCTAGGCAAATGCAAAAAGTTTCTGGGCGAACCTGCCAAAAGGGCCAAATCCAACACTTACATGCTGCCTTCCGATTGGTTGTAGGTTTGTTAGTCCCTCCTATGATGGCCATGTCTTCATTTGTGTCCTTCCAAGGTTACTGGCCCACTGCACAGACTACTTTCTTCCTGTGCCCCCTATACTCCCCATTGCATTGCCAATGCTTGTTTTATTTGGCCCCTTTACTGCACAGATTACTTTCTTCCTGTGCCCCCCATTGCATTGCCAATATTTGTTTTAATTGTCTCGCTCCACCTCCATCTGAGAGCTCTGTTTATTTATTTGATTAATACATCGAACCCACGTTATATAAATTTTGAGTATATTTATTTATAATTACTTGATACAGCCCGAGCTGAGGATCGAACCCTACTCTCCAGCTCTAAAGTCGGCAGCTTTATATGTTAAGCCACCTCCTCGCTTCAAGACAAGCCCCTTAAAAGGGTTTATCTTTGTTTCTCTCACGGAGTCACCCTCCCACCATGCACCCACCCTTAACCCCTTCTTCACTCTCGCTTTCCTTCAGCACCCCCATAAGTGCATGGGAAGTGTAAAAGCGCTATCATTTTAAACGTTAACAGCCTCAGAGCTCTCTTCCAGAACCCCTCCCTGCCAGCCCTCACAACATCCATGCACGGTGCATTAGAAGAGATAATTAAAATGTTGGCATCATACATGAGTGTAATGACAGAGTTGTGTAGTAAACGAGTAGCACACAAATTAGTGTGCCTACAGACGAAGTTCCTATGTAACCACTGCTCTTATTTATGCATTTGCAGTGCACTGTGCATGGTAGAGTACAAAAGAATAGTTCTCATAACTTTAACTCGGTTTTCCATGTTCAATTTAACACTATTAGCAAAAATGCTAGGGGATAGAAATTAAAAGAGAAACCGAAAGTAGGTGTCCACTGATAGTTCCTAAGCTAAAGTTTTCCAAGTGGCCACGTGAAACTCGTTGTATTGCACAAAATGCCACATTGGCATCTTAAAGATGTCAATTTCTGTTAACCTAAAACTCACCGTCGTCTTTCTTCTAAGATCATGACTCATCTGGGCTGATCACACGCTCTTCGTTGTAAACATGCCTGTTGCCTGACGTCGGATTGTGAGTAGCGTCCTCTGCATTGTAAACACACCCTACAGCTGGGCAGGAAATTCAGCTGCATCTTGTCCTGCCTCTGAGATGTGTGGTCGCGTAGGTGTTCTCCTGCCTATTCTGTTGAGGGGCTACTGGTATCTGCTCCCTGTTGCAGTGCTAGTATAATGAGGAGTATAAATGAGGCTATATGAGCAGGTAACGCAAAACGTGTGCAGATTTCTCACATGTCTCTTATGCTCGCTTCATTCCTTCTTCAAATATGCGCACCATGAACCAACTAGTGTATGAATAAGATTTTTTAGTTGAGCTTGACATGCATGTAATTCTATGCCAGAGCTTGCTGCTCCGCCCCCCCTTCTCCGTGTGAAAGCAAACAGGATCTTCTCTCCATTTAAATGCACTTTGCAGCATGCACCTCACCTTGTACAGAAATAAACTGACTCTTCAGCACTGATGTCTGAAAAATGCCTTTCAAATCGTTATAGCTGAAAGGCCGGAAGTTTAATGTTTCAGTGGAGCGGTTTCTCAAGAATGAACACTGGATTTTGCACTGTACGAGGATTTTATTAAGGGTATTAAACGCCACCTGCAAAATTGGCCTTCTAGATTCATGGTCACAATCCATTCTTATTCCAATATTCAAAAAGGGTGACCGCTCAAACCCAACTTGTTACCATCCTATTTCCTTACTGGACTCATTCGGAAAAACGGTGGGCCATGTTATTTTAGATAGACTACAGTCCTGGTCCAAAGAAAATCAGAATATATCCGAAATCCAGTACGGTTTTAGGGAAGGTTTGGGCACTGTTGAGCAGGTGTTAAATTTGTCACTAATAAAAGGAAAATACGTGGTCGCAAAAGGAGGGAGTCTTCGACTGGCCTACGTAGATCTTACAGCTGCGTTCAACTGCGTGGGCCATTCGAAGCTATGGGCCATACTAACTGCTCTGGGAGTCGACGACCTGTTAGTAAAATTCCTTCGGGAAATGTACTCTAACGCCACAGCTAGAGTGAGATTTGGTACTGTGGGTGAACTGACTGAATCGTTCAGAGTAGAGAGGGTGGTCAGACAGGGTTGTGTTCTGGCCCCCTTCCTTTTTATTTTATACACCAACGGCCTAGAAACAGCCATGCTGGAGGGGGCAAAGGATCTACCCCTAATGCAGCAATGTCCGATCCCCGCCCTCCTCTATGCGGACGATGCTGTGATAATAGCCCGCACTTCCATCGAACTCCAGCGTTCTTTATCCCGTTACCACCTGTTCATGGCAAACCTTGATCTAAAAATCAATGTTAAAAAAACTTTCATCATGAACTGTGGTAAAAGAGGAGGTAAAGGGATGAAGATCAACATCAATAATTCTAGTGTAGAGAATACCCCCACATATCCATACCTGGGAATACTGATAGATGAAAAAGGCACCTGGAAACAAGCCATTCATGCCAGAAAACTTCAGTTCTTAAAATCTACTATGGTTCTGGTAAAGTTTACCCAGAGATTGGGAAAAAGAGCACCCCAGGAACTGATACGAGTATACTGGGCCAAATGTATTAGTACGGCCACCTATGGGGCGGGGGTGTGGGGATATGTTAAGGCTGAATCCCTCCAAACAGTGGAGAACTGCTTTCTGAGGTTCCTTCTTGCGGTTCCCCGGGGAACATCCACGTTTAGTTCTCACCTTGAGCTGAGCCTGTCTTATATTACCGATCTCATCAAGACAGAGCCCATACTCTTGTGGCACCGCATTTGGACCTCGGATAAGCTGCTCTTCTCTCAAAGTATAGTGAGGGATTGTCTCGCACTAGAAAATGTTTCAATGATTGGATGGCTCCATTGTGTAAAAAAGTTTTTGACTGATATGGGCCTGGAGCCATTCTACCTGAACCCCCCAGAATTGAGTAATATCAGCAGGAAAGTGTTGAAAACAAAATGTTTATCCCACCTAGCGGAGCTCCGCTTGTCCGATGTTGCCCGCAAACCCTCAACCCAACACTCTTTATCGATCCAAAATACACTGCTGATTCATCCATATCTAACCTGGCCTTTAACTAATTATGATAGATTCTTGTTGACCCGATTCAGGCTAGATATAATCTTCAGGTTAACCACATTCCTTCAAGTAAATGATTGGTCGCAGCTCCCCATCCAGTGCCCTTGTGACGGTATTTCCTCCCAATCCACATTACACATGACTCTTTTCTGCAAATTTTATTCAGAGCCGAGAAAGTGTTACCTTGTACCTATTTTAAAAAGTCTCGGCCTACGCCAATGTCGCCCTGCCCTTTTGGCCCTTCAATATTTAGAGCTTGAATCTTTTGCCCTCCCCATTGTCAGGTTTTTTAAATTCTGTATTAGACACAGAAATAACCTCTAACTGTATTCTGGTGTCTTCTTCCTTTCCTGCTACATTTTTAATCCTTATTATTGCATATTTTACTGAATTGGTATCTTATACTGAACATATATGTTTTCTCTTCTCGAAGAATGTATGAACTTTTTACATATGCACTTTTATGGTTTGTCGAACATCGAAACCGAATAAAGTTTTACTTACTTACACTGTACGAGGAAGCTGCCATACAGCCTTCCCTGGGTGGGAAATTAGTCATCATCATCATCAAACTTTATTCGTTATGTTTGTATAAAACCATCAAAGTACACAAAGGATAAAACATTGTAAAATGACGGTTTAAAAATATAAAAACGGATACATTATCAAGTGGCTTATTAAAAAGAACGCTAAAAAGATAGCAAGCCGAACAAACATCAAAATACATTAAGAAACGGTTAAGGGACATGCTTCCTGAAGAAATTAGGGGAACGTTCCTAAAATGCACAATGCATAGGTACATATTTTGCAGAACAATTAATAATACGGTGCAGTCTATAATAAAAATTTCTGGAGGATTATCCAGAAGGCAAATAAAAAGCGGCTGACAGAAAAAAACTATTGGTTCAGATACGTCAGATTTTAAAATTCTGTATGAAATCTGATACTGCCTAACTCCTATATTAAGGCAGATTGTTTTTATCCACCTCCTGATTATCTGTTGGTATCTAGGGCAAACAAACAAGATATGTTCTTCAGTTTCTCTGAAAGTAGTGCAGGAAGGACATAAATCCATTACTAGGCCAGACGCCTCCTTACTAGGAAATTTTAGGAGCAGATTGCCATATCTGAATCTCACATATAGACTTCTTGCAGGGGGGGGGAGAGATTCGATCCAGAAAGGGTTCAAATTGTTGACGTGACTTTGCAGCTAAAAATATAGATGTTAACTGACCATTGGTCAAATTATTAGCATAGTTAACGGCCACCACCTCCCAATATCTGGCTTTTAATCTCACTAAATCAACTCTTGTAGCCCTATCTGGATATTCCGACAGGTCCTTCATACTCAATACCTTGCACCAGTTTGCAATGTGTTTAAATCATGGTAAACCTTTTGCACCATTGGTCATCATAACCTCCCGAAGAGAATTTCGATAATCAATAAGTTGGGGGGGTTATCCATAGGCTCAGCCAGTAGGTTAATGGTTACAGAGCAGCCAGATCCCCAATTCTCTTCAGCCCAAGATCACAGAAGAGGGGAATGAGAGGAGTTATAAACAGTAACGAGATGAGGGATCTAATAAAGATGTTTTCACATGTCGTCAGCTTATTGGCGTTGGTATAGGCCCAGATCTTGGCTCCATACAGGGCTCCACATTGGGCTTTTGCATAATAGATTTCCAGTGCTGGGGATAGGGGTTGAGATTAAGATTTTTTTATAAAATCTTAATATAGATTTAGACCTTTGGCATAGGATTAGGTAACTCTTATTTAGCTGGTAATCCCAATTGAGTGACTCACTCAAACCTATGCCTAGGTAATCAAAATGTTTTACCCGCTCAGGGGGCTTATGAGTAATCTTGATCTCCAGAAAGGCAACCCCGAACTTTCACAAACACCATATATTTTGTCTTGGAGGTGTTGAGTTCCAATCTCCGATCTCTACAAAATTCTAAAAATCTATCCAATAATATTTGCAAACCCCTTGGAGTCTTAAATATTAATAAGGAGTCGTCTGCAAAGAGCAGGATAAGGACTTTTTCCCCATTCAGGCAGGGTGCATCATTCTCGCCAACCATTAAGCCACTCACAACATCATTGATGAACAGGGAAAACAGTGTGGGGGCTAAAACGCACCCTTGTCGAACCCCACGCTGTATCGGTATCTTCTCAGTTAGTTCACCATTTTTCCCCCATCTAACTTGGACATAATTATCCATGTGGAATGTTTTAGTGCAGCGGTTTCTCAAGAATGAACACTGGATTTTACACTGTACGAGGACGCTGCCATACAGTCTTCCCTGGGTGGGCAATTAGTCCATTTTCCTTAGTAACTATAGCGTGGTTGGGAGTGGTTAAATACACAAATGTAAGTTTTGGGCCTTCCTTACTCCTGCCACCCTAATGTAATGAATATTTATCAATGTAGCCTTCATTCCAAAGAGCCAAAGAGCTTTTAAATAAACAGAAGTTTCTGGTGAATGTTTTAATGCATAAAAGACAGTCATCCCATTGTGCTGGTCCTGTCGCTCTCGAGTACCTGCTCCTACTTCTCTCCCTACAATACCCAATACCTATTTTAGCAAGTAAATTACAAAAAATGTTCTTTAAGAAGCGTTGCTTGGCTACATTAAAAGAAAAATCTTGCGGAAGCACTTTAACCCTTCTTGTTGCTCTTCTCCTGCCTCCCCCCTCGCCTTGGGCCCATTGGTACAATATAAGGATGGCAGCTAAAAAGCTAAAACATTTTCTTGGGCGGATTTTGATACTTGATCCAGTCTTAGTAGCCGCTTGTGCCTTGTACCGATGTAATAGGTCTCGCATTTAGGGAAGCTTAAGCAATTGACATTGCAAATAACAATGCCTTTTATTTTTGTTTTATTTTTTAAAACAAATAAAAAGCATTGTCATTTACAATGCCAATAAAACCTATTGGAATGCACATAGATAATAATATTTTATTCAAATCTTGTATTTTAAGTGATATGACCACAGAAGGCGCTGATTCTATCTTAACAACAGAACTTTGGACTATACCATTTGCTGCTAAAAGGCAATATTTCTCTCCATGTTTTCCCATACCTGGAGTGTCACACAGTTTGGTGCTTCCTTTCCCTCCATATTAAAGAACAGTAGATGTTTCAGCACCAAGGCTAATGTGCTGAATAGCTAAATACATATAAGGTCCCAAAGGCGAGACCGATGCATTGCAAATGCTTGTTCAATACAAGCCTCCCTGTTAGAAATGGGATTTCCTTGTTGGCTAAGGCTTGCGCCAAAGCCAGGCAGAAACCACCACTCTAGTCAGGGCGAGGGAGTTACACGCTGAAGATAACCCCTGCTCACCCCCTTGGTAACTTGGCACGGGCAGTCAGGCTTATCCCAGAGGCAATGTGTAAAGCGTTTGCGCAACACACACACAGCAGCAACACACTTGGCACACTACAAAAGAAATTCCACACAAGGTTATATCAAAAATAGCCTTTTTGTTATCATAAACACATTAGAAACGTAATCACACAAGTACACTGTGCCAACTGGCACTAGGCAATATTCACAGGGAATTATATACACAAAGTGGAAATAGTAAATGGAGAACAAATAATAAATGTAGAACCCAACCAGTAATTACTGGCAAAATACTGTACTCAGCATTATATCCTGCAACATAAATCAGAGTATGCAAATAACCTCATAACATAAACCACATTAGAGGCATAAATCATAGTAGAGAATACCCTCACAAACACAACCCACAGTAAGCATACATCAGGGTGCATAAAGCACATTTCTTGCACACCACATAAATCACCTTAGGGCCTGGCGGTCTATCAACCTAACACCGTCCCCCTGGCCGACTGGCCATACACTGGGGCTCAAATGCCCTATGTCCCAAATGTCAGGGTTGCTACTACTGCAGCAGAATCCAAAGGGCTCAATTGCACTGGTGCAGAGGAGTGTACCTCACTCCTGTCTCATCCAAAATGCCCCAAAGAACTAATAGCCTAAACGTTGCAGCTGCCGCTAATTGCTGTGCAGCTGTGATGAAGAATATACACTGGCACTAACTGTGCCTGATGCGCCCCACTGGGACTCTCCAAAACAAATGTGGCCAACGTTGCAGCTGCCCTCGCTGGTGCGGTGCAGCTGTGAAGCACAAGAGGCACTGCCACTCACGGTGCCCGCTGGAGCCCCCAACTGCCGCTGCAGCTGCAGTAATGCTTCCCTTACCCGGTAAGGGGGTTACTGCCCGTGGCACACCAGTGTAGCTGCACAAGGCTCAAATTGCGGGGCCCGTCACCATCGCGGCCCGGGTGGAAGTAACATCAAACTAATAAAGAAAACAAGGCTCGTCCCCACTCACCATTCCTTGAGGCTGAGTGGGATAAGTGGCCACTGTTGTCATAAGGCAGGTCCCCCTATGCGGAAAGGCACAAAGCGATGTCTCCACCTCTCCACTTCTTTGTGGTGGACCTCGGGCGGCCTCTAGCTGCTGGGAGGCCGCGAGGCTCGGCTTCCTCCTGTTGGCTCCTCACGTTAGGGACTCCTGCAGACAGACTCAGAGAGCCCCGCCCACACCCAGGCACGGACTTGCCTGACTTCCATGACAGCCACACCGCGATTGGGCGGCCTGGTCAACTTCTGGTCGGCCCGCCCACAACCAGGCAAGGCTGCCTGGCTTCCTGGTCGGTCAGGCAACTATTCTTCATGTCAGCGATGCGGGGTGGGCACCCGCAACAACCCTCCAATGTGGGGTGGGCACCTGCTTGCCAAATAAGGTACGAATGTGGAGTGGGCACCCGCAGAAGTAACAGCAAACGCGGGGTAGGCACCCGTTTTAAAGGTACCGATGCGGGGTGGGCTCCCGCTCGGTTTTTGGCATAAGTCATCAGAGTGGGCACCGGCCCGTTAAAATATTCCTAAAGCGGGGTGGGCTCCTGCTCCAAGTGGCAAAACGTGGGGTGTGCTCCAGCTCCTATCAGCATCCAGGTAGGGGGGAATCCCCACGTCGGGATTCTCTTGAAGTAAGCTGCATCTCCGAGAGCCCACGCGCACTTCTTCTCTTGTGTCAATTAGAATATAGCGCTCTCGAGGCGCTAAGGCTCCAGCAGGCAGGAAAAAGTCCTTGGTGCTGGGGAGACCACAGCATTCCGCAGCCAGGCAGGCCAGCACGCATGGACCCTCAGGAGACAGCAGCTGGGTCCCACAGTGGTTCCTCTTGGCAGAGAGTCTCCTCCAAGTAAGCACAAGCACAGAACAGTTTCATGGGGTCACAGGCCCTATATTTATACTTAATTTTCCTTTGTCTGTAGTACAGGGCATGAGGGAACCAGATGCAACTGGTTTAGGGGGGAATTGGAGCACTTTGTTTTCCAGGCTCCTCTTCCCCTTTGTCAGGTGGGGGCTCAGTGATCAGACACACCACAGGGGACGGAGCCAGCATTGTACAGGCTAGGCAAGGACCTATTCAGGGTCAGGGGATTACTCCTCCGACTACTCCCAATGCAGATGTCGTATTCAGCCTAGCACTGACTCACCCTACCCCTCCTGGAGCCACACACACCTCACCAGCCCTTGTCACTCACAAGCCAGACATGCAATTGACATCAGGCAGGTAGACACATAGCACACAGAAATGCCAACGTCTAAAAGTGGCATTTCTAAAATAGTCATATTCCAACCATACTAAACTTGACCACACTGCTCCTCTCATAATAGGAATGCCACTGAAACACTCATCAGGGAACCCCCCAGTGCATTCCTATAGGAGGGCAGGCCAGTCTCACCAAATGTAACACAGAGCGCGTGCACATTTTACACTGGACAGCAGCGCTAAAGATCTCAGAGTCCTTAAACCACTAACACCATGTTAGAAAAAAGGCTAGGAAAAAGGCAAAAAGTTTAGGGATGACCCTGCGAAAAGGGCCAAGTCCAACACTCCCTATCTAAGTGGAAACTCAGGGACCATGTGTTTTTTTTAAACTTTTCATTGATGTATTGTCAGGGTAGCAATCATGGAAGGGTCTAAGTGCAACAAATCTGATGCTATCAAAACGTTTCTATATATTACTGAGTTCTCTTTTGGGCCATCAAAAATGTATTTCCTAATACAGGAGCCATGATCACTCTTGATAAGACACACAGCCCAGCGTTCTACCCCTGCAAGATCCTGGGCAAAAGCAGTTCTCAGCCCAAGTTCCAACATTGGAGCCGCCACAGAGAGCACTGAATTAATTGAAGCAAGGATTCTAAGATTATTTTTTTTTTTTAAACATTTAGAAACATCACTATATTATGTTCCATACACCAGGGCGGCAGGAATCCTTTCTCGATAAACCTGTAATAAGATTGCAAAGTTTCTTCTCCCAGTAGCTCGCAAAATCTCTAACTTTTGATCACCCAAGGACCAAATTAAAATACCATATTTTGTCTTTTTTTTCCTGTGGAAACTCATAACTTTACTTTTAGATACATTAATCTTTAATTCTCCAGTATTAGGGGTGTCTTTCATAGATTCACATGCTTGAATATTCCCCGTCGTCGAAGTGGGAGTCCCACGGTAAATAAAAATAGCAATAATGCTAATATATATATATGTAATAACATAATACATGATAACCTAGAGATAATATACACTGAAAAACCTCTACAATGGTTCTTCCATAGGAATACATTATAAGAGAAAAAACTCATTTGTAACATATCAGAGTCATTATGTTAGTCCAAACTGCACCCAATCAGGCTCAAGCACCCTCTAGAACCTTCTCCTCAGAAGCTCAAGCCCTCAGATTTTCTACTGCACGTCGTGTGAAGGGAGTCTCCCTGAGCTCTGCTCAGTTTTCTTCAAGTTTTATTACTTCAATTGTTCTTTCTACAAGATGTCAAGTAAGAAGTCTTTGTTTAGACCTTGCTCTTCCTGTGGGAAGCTACGTTTGTTTGAAAAGGACCCCCACCAAAAGTGTATTTACTGCTTATATCCAGAACATAAGGTGGCTGACTGTAAATTCTGTATAGCTTTTCCAGCCAAGACTCTCAGAGACAGGGAAGGTCGTCTTCTTCTGTGGTTGAAGCGCCTTCAGGACAAAGAGGATGTCTTATCAGACGCAGAAAGTTTTCAGTCAGGCTGTTCTACTGTCGCTTCCAAGCGTGGCAGTGTTCAGGAGTTACCTTCTCCTTTTATGAAGAAGAAAAAGCTGGCTTTGACAGTGGCACAAGTACCATCTGTGGCTACGCCCACGAGACCTGGCTCTCAGGCGGCATTTCCAGCCTCTATAAGTGTTGTTACACTTATAACACCGCGGTCGTCGACCATTCCATCGACGAAGTTGGCTGCGGTGTCTTCGTCGACGACTTCAGTGACGACTTCGTCTGCTTCCTCGTCGTCGACGATTGTTTCGTCGGCGTCTTGCACGTCGACGAGAGCTTCTGTCTACTCTGTCTCGTCGACGATCCCAATTGTCTCGTCGGCGACAGTTTTGCCTTTACCTTCAGGATCACGGCCGGAATCCACGTCAGTGATGGGTTCTTTCGCCACTATGCCCCTAGTGCCTTTGCCTTCTACGACCAGTTGCAAGGAGTCTACTCTCCAATTGCCACCTCCTACTCTCCAGCCACCCTCACCAATGATGGCTACTGACCACGAAACAGAATCCATTGGGGATGATGATGATGTCCTTGGTGATGCACATAGTCCATCGGACTTAATCATTAAATGTCAGGACTCAAGTTCTGAGAATGATGAGGAGGAGGACGTTGACCAGCAAGATGAACAATATGTTCAGGTTCCTATGGCAACTTTTCCGGTGTCTTTGTTTTCCAACCTCCAGCACATGCTGGACGACTACAATAGAATATTTCCTCCGACACCTCAGGGTACACCAGCCCATGCAACATCAGAGACGCCTGGCCCTACTCACCTTCAGCACTCTACAGAGCCAGAACGACCCCGTCCTGCTGTTCCCACAATTTCGCATCATGTTGCTGCGGATGAGGCGGAGTCGGATAGAGAGGAAGGGGAAGTACCCCAGGATACTGATGAGGACCAGGACCCAAATATGGCTGAATTCGACGATTATCGAATACAGACGCACTCTCCTCAGCAGGCAGACGCTGGTGATTCACCTCCGGTTGACATCGCTAGCTTCCATGTTTTGATGAATAAAGCGGCGGACCGCTTTAAACTACCGAGAGCACAGCGACAGGAAGACTGTTTTCTCTATGATTTCAAAAACCAACCGTACAAACAAATCCACACCATACCTATTATCGAATTTGTATAGAAAGAGGGTATAAAGATCATGCACGCTCCTAACTCCTTGCCTGCTCAACTCCCTCGTCTGGAGAAGAAATACAAAGCTCCAGTTGGATCCCACGCTTGTTTGCTTTCGTATCCTAAGCCAGATTCCGTGGTAACACAGGCGGCACAACGACGATCACGTAACCCTGCGACTCCTATCACCACCCCACCTGATAGAGAGGGTCGACGTTTGGATGCAATTGGGAAAAAATTTTCATCCATGGCGTCTACGTCAGTCCGTGCCGCAAATGCTTTGGCCATTTTGGGTCGTTTCGACCGGCAAATGTGGTCGGATTTTTCTGCCCTAGTATCCCTAATTCCAGAGGCGTCCAGAGCGGAGGCACAACAGATCCTTCAAGATGGCATGAGGGCATCAGAAGAGATGATCGACTGTGCGATTGATGTGGCAAGTACTGGTTTCCGTATCCTTGCCAGTGCTGCGGCGCTCCGCCGTCAGGGTTGGCTTAAATCCACATCATTTAGACAGGAGGTACAGTCGAAGATACTAGACATGCCATTTGACGGTGAGTCTCTCTTCGGCTCTCACATTGATGAGGCACTTGAATCAATAAAGAAAGACACCGATACGGCAAAGTCGCTGGGATCCTTGCAATTCAAGAAGCAGCCCTTTCGTGGTGCGCGTGGACGAGGCTCGTCTTCAACTACTTTTCGAGGAGGACATTCTCAGTACCGCCAGTACAATCAAGGAAATCAGCGTTACTCCAACCAGCAGTCTAATCGACAGCCACAGTCTAAACCCTATAGAGGAAAATCAAATTATAGGGGCTCCACCAACAAACGGCAATGACTTTCAGGTTGCACACGGAGTTGGAGGGAGAATCTCGCAGTTTTATTCCTAATGGTCTCTGATAACATCGGACCAATGGGTATTAGACATTGTACGCAAGGGTCACGCCTTGGAGTTCACAGATTTTCCTCCAAATTCTCCTCCATCAGGTCCGCCACCTCCCCATTTCGAGGAATTGCAACATCAAGTTCGTCTTCTAATAGAGAAGGGTGCAGTCGAAGTGGTTCCTATATCTCAGCGAGGGACAGGTTTCTACTCACGGTTTTTCCTCATTGTCAAGAAGACGGGGGAGTGGCGGCCCATTCTGGATTTAAGAGCACTCAATTTCTTTCTAAAACAACAATCTTTCCGCATGCTGACATTATCGGAAGTCTTGCAACTTCTCTGCAGCGGAGATTTCCTAACAACAATAGACCTGCAAGACGCCTATTTTCATGTGCCAATTCTCCAACAGCATCGCCAATTTCTGAGGTTCAAAGTGGGGCACATGCACTACCAGTTCAAGGTGCTACCTTTTGGCCTACGATCGGCACCTCGTGTCTTCACGAAAGTTTTGGCCCCGGTCATGGCTCATCTGCGTCTTCATGGAGTGCAAATCTTTCCTTATCTAGACGATTGCCTTCTGAAATCCCCATCCCCTCAACAGCTGGCTCACGACACAGATCTCTGCCTGCAGACGTTCGAGTCACTGGGGTTGACCATCAACATGGAAAAGTCACACCTTGCTCCGTTGCAAAGAAGAAACTTCCTGGGAGCGATTCTAGACACGGATTTGTCAAAAGCCTTCATCTCACAAGAACGACAGCAAAAGATAGTCCGTCTGGTCACCCTCATCCGTTCAAAGCAGTCAGTTTCTGTGCGGACGTTGAAGTCGTTTCTGGGGATGGCATCGTCCTCTATCGGCCTGATCCCGAATTGCAGGTTGCGCACTCGCCCTATACAGGAGGAATTGGACCTGCAATGGCGCCAAGTGTCAGGGTCTTTCAACGACCTAGTGCGAGTCTCATCCCGCATGAGGGACAGTCTGCTTTGGTGGAAACAACCATCCAATCTAGACAAAGGAACTTCATTTCTAGTCCACTCCCCGGATCTAACGCTGACCACAGATGCATCCATGGAAGGTTGGGGCGCTCATCTCCTGGACCTTTCAATCAAGGGCAAGTGGACGACGGCACAGCGAACCTGGCATATCAACAGGCTGGAGTTGATGGCGATCTTCCTAGCGCTCCGATCCTTTTTGCCCGTAGTGCAGGGAGAGTCTGTGCTGGTGCAAACGGACAACACCACCAGCATGCACTACATGAACAAACAGGGCGGCACAAGATCTCAGCCACTGTCTCGACTAGCTCAAAGGCTCTGGGATTGGGCTCTTCGTCATCAAATTTCTTTAACGGCGGTCCATCTGCCGGGGGTATCAAACATCCTAGTGGATTCTCTGAGCAGGTCCACGTCATCCACTCACGAGTGGGAATTACATCAACCTACTCTGGACATGGTCTTCCGCCGTTGGGGTCATCCCATGATAGACCTTTTTGCAACTCCACTAAATCGGAAGTGCCCCGCCTTTGCGAGCTGGCATCCCCATCCAGAGTCCAGCGGAAATGCCCTTCTCATGGATTGGAGCGGCCTGTTTGCTTATGCATTTCCTCCAATCCCGTTGGTGCCGAGAACGTTGTGGAAGATGCGCAGGCAATCCTGCCACTTGATCCTGATCGCCCCTCGTTGGCCCAGACAGGCTTGGTTCTCAGAACTTCTTCTGTTATCCCTATGCGCTCCCATTCGTCTGCTTCCACGTCCAGACCTCCTGACGATGGACGAAGGTCAAATTTGCCATCCAGACCCAAACACGCTTCAGTTATGGGCATGGAACCTGAATACATCGAATTCGCAAATTTAGATATGCCCCAGGAATGCAGAGACATTCTAGCTTCTGCTAGAGCTCCATCAACCATTAAAGCTTACAAGCTAAAGTGGAAGTGTTTTTGTCATTGGTGTGCTGCATCCGATATCCATCCAGTCAACTCCACTCCGGAGCAACTTTTGCCTTTCTTTTTGAGCCTCGCTCAGTCTGGTCTCTCTCATGCCACCTTGAGAGTCTTTCTGGCAGCTATTTCGCGTTTTCGACACGATGGTTCAACGTCTCTCTGCTCCTCCAGAATAATCAGACAGTTCTTTAAAGGTCTCTTCAGGAAGTTTCCTCCTATTAGGCGCCCTCCTCCGGCATGGCACCTCAATGTGGTCTTGTCACAGCTTATGAAGCCTCCTTTTGAGCCAATTCACAGGATAGACATCAAGTTTCTTACCTGGAAGGTTGCATTGCTTTTGGCCTTAACATCTTCTCGTCGTGTAAGCGATCTTCACGCTTTCACGATCAAGCCTCCGTATTTACAATTTAAACCCGATGGAGTGTCTCTTCGTACCAATCCCTCGTTTTTGCCAAAAGTACCTACTGATTTCCATTTGAACGAACCTGTCTTCTTGAAGACTTTTTTCCCGGATCCAAGTTCACCGGCAGAACAACAACTACATTCCTTAGACATCAAACGTTGTCTAAAGTTTTACATTTCAAGGACTGCCCCTTTCCGCAAATCCGATCAACTATTTGTAGCATATGGAAGAATGCGGAGGGGACACTCAGTGACAAAACAAACAATTGCAAGATGGCTCTCAGCAGCCATATCCTTCTGTCACCAACAAGCTGGCAAGCCTTTACAGTGTTCAGTAAAGGCACATTCGACGAGAGCGATGGCGTCATCCACCGCTTTGTTTGCTGGGGTGCCTCTACACCAGATTTGCCGGGCGGCGACATGGTCAAGCAGGCACACCTTTACCAGACATTACTGTTTGGATTCCATCAATGAAGCGGATACCGCAGTGGGGCAAGCAGTGCTTCGTCATCTTTTAAAATAAGGTGAGCCTCTGTTCCCTCCTCCATTTCTTTCTGTGATTGCTATATGCTTTTAAGCTGTATTTTCTTGTCTTCCAGTTTGGAGAATGTGTTAGCAATCCCAGCTCTAGGAGGTTACTGCTATCTATTCTATTCAAGCATGTGAATCTATGAAAGACACCCCTAATACTGGAGAAGAACAATTGTTACTTACCTGTAAACAGGTGGTTCTCCAGTATTGGTGTCTTTCATAGATTCACATGCGACCCACCCTTCCTCCCCTCAGAGGCTCTCTTCTCCTCATACGCTATTATTACTAGTGCTATGAAAATCTGAGGGCTTGAGCTTCTGAGGAGAAGGTTCTAGAGGGTGCTTGAGCCTGATTGGCTGCAGTTTGGACTAACATAATGACTCTGATATGTTACAAATGAGTTTTTTCTATTATAATGTATTCCTATGGAAGAACCATTGTAGAGGTTTTTCAGTGTATATTATCTCTAGGTTATCATGTATTATGTTATTACATATATATATATTAGCATTATTGCTATTTTTATTTACCGTGGGACTCCCACTTCGACGACGGGGAATATTCAAGCATGTGAATCTATGAAAGACACCAATACTGGAGAACCACCTGTTTACAGATAAGTAACAATTGTTCATAGTAGGCATCAGCAAATTGTTGTAGTGCCTGAAAATGCTTATTGAGCCCTTTTGGGGTAAGATCAAAAATTATAATATTGGCAGGATAAAGTAAGCACACAATAGAATTTCCCCCAATTAACAGGGAAATACCCTCACTCTGGGCCATATTATCAGGAAGATCCGCAAGCTATAGGGAAAAGAGGAGAGGGGCAAGCAGACACCCTTGTTTTAATACATTTAGGGCAGGGATGATTTGAGACAAACCCCTATTCCCACCCAGAAAGATTCTACACCAGGTGTCAGAACTAAATCTAAAAGGGTACCGGGCATACCCAAACTTAAAAGCTTACTCCACAGCAAAGGGCAATCTACTTTGTTGAATGCTGTGGAGAAGTCTATAAATGCTGCATATACCACTCTCTCTCTTGTTAAAAATATTTTTCATTTATCACCTGAAGGGTGTTGTCATAATATCAATCGTTCCATGATTACATCAAAACCCTGATTGTTCCATAGGAATTACAATATGCTCTTTCACCCATTCACCAATCTGGATTAATAAACAATTAGAAAAAACGTTGCCCACTGCATCAAGAACGGCGATCTGACTGTAATTCTCTGGCTGGTTACTATCCCCTTTTTTAAAGAGTGGGACTATAACACTCCCGGTCCATGAAGGTTTTTGTTTTTTGTTTCATAGCAGCTTTTAAAAACTAGGCAAAGGATTTTAGACAGACGGAGACATTTATTTTATTCCAGAAATAGGGAGTCTCTCGGGGCCCTTCACAGCCAAAGTACGCATTACACTTATTGCACACTTTAGCTCTTTTTCTGAGGGAGGACCATATAGATCGGAATCCCCTTTAACTGAGGATGTGCTTACCTCTCCCTTATTTACTGGATAAAGTCCCTGGATAAACTTGATCCATCTGGATTCAGCAATAGATAGGGTGAAGGATCTAACTCTTGCTCTACAACCCTCCGTGACTAGCGCCAAAAAGGTCCTAGTCTGGTCTTTTAGTCCTGCTTCCCTTAGTTTAATTCAGAGCTTATCCCGCTCCTCTCTCTTCAAATGAGCCTTCAATCTGCTCCTACTCCTTTTTAACAACAACACCCTAGTGTACATTTCAGGGTCATAATCCAGATATTGTTCCCCAACTAGGACATTTATTTCCCTGTTTAACATGCGAATAGGGCCGGGGATCCTCTTCAACCTCCCACTGAATCGTGTTCAATAACGGCTGTGACTAATTGCTTCATAAAAACATTCTTGTGTTATGTGTAGGTGCTAGTGCCTGGTCAGAAAGATTAACAAAGGACATTGTTGTTTGAACTTGTCGGTGGTGTTCAGACTAAATCCCAGCAAAGAACAGAATGCGAAAACATATGCAGGTTCCATGTGAAAGTACAATGTGGCACAAAGGCAAGCATGTTTATATAGAAACATGTGCACAGAAAAATTAGACCTACAATGTGTACAGTTAGGCCAACATAGAGAAATCTAAAATGGGCCATGCAGGAAACATATGTCCCCTTCCTCTTGGTCAGGACAATAGCATTAAAAAGATAATATGGATTACCAATGAAAAAAAGAAAACTAACTTTAGATGGAAAAGACAATTTGGAAAAACTGTCATATTACGCTGAGTCGGAGGAATGCATAATGTTACTCGCCATTTCATAGGCTAAAGACTCCATGAAGAAATCTGTCTCTGTAAATAATGATTGGTCAATAGCCCAAGTCACGAGCTCCAAAGAACAAACGTGCCCTCCAATTTCTGCCGATGCTGAAACAGTTACCGTGCAACCTTCATCTGCGTTAATAGAGCCTGTATCTTATAATCCAAGCTCTGATGCGCATGGTTCCTCATAGGCCAAAGGCGCAAACCTCGCATTATGAAGAAGTCTCAAGCCTGAAGGACAGTTCTGAAAATGGGTTGCTAAGGTTCTCATTACAAGTGCAAAGTCCAAGCTAGAGGGTGTCTGTGAAGCCAGGCTATGTCCAGTGCCCATTCAAAGGGCCACAAGATACAGTGGAACACGGGTTGCCCGCAGGTAAACCAGGCAAAACGGAATGTCAACCACCTATCAAGAACCAGTTCTTGTAGTAAAAGCATCCCAAGGATATGATTCATATGCTCACAGTAGTGTTAGAGCGAGGCCAGTTCCAGAGCGCCCACAAAAAGAACATCCATTGTGGAGAAGAAGGAATAGGACGAGAATGCAGCAAATGAGGAATAACAGCAACAGGAAACCTCAGAATACACTAGAGAAAATGGAGTGAATAAAAGTTGGGATCACTCCAACAATGGCCTGAAAACAGCTAATGAAGCCAAAGCTTACAACCTTTAAAAAGTGGCCAAGGCCAGCCTTACTAGACGCATTAAAGGTTTGGTGCACTAATTCTCCGAAATGCAGGGGAAGGTTAGCATTTAACAATGACTGTATTTAGCTAGAAGTTCTAGCCATCTGCAATTCAAAGGTCTCTCGAGTAGAGCTACCTCCTGCTGAAACAATAACCCTTTGAGTCTGCTCAACTTGTTGAAGTCTGAATTTAGAAGTTGGAAGGGAAGGCCATAGCGAGCTATCTACTATCCCATGCGGTGGGGGAAACAAGGTGTTGTTGCAACAAGTAACTAACTGGGAAATGGACAAAATATACAGGACTCAGTTCGCATTCTGCAACAGTCTTGATCACTGTGCATATAACTCCTATTAGAGAGTACTGAAATGAAAGGGAGAATTGTGGGAACTAGGATTCGTTTTAAAAATCAAGCCCAATTTGATAATGAAGTGATGCATGCACCATGAATTTTCAAGTGATTACAAACAAGTGAATGTCTGAAATTAAAGTTGCAATCTTCACCACGGATAACAACATCCTTGTTGCTATGTTCACTATAGGAAAGGGGAGTGACCATACTTCATGGTTGTAACTCCTACCTAGATGTCCGTATCTACCTACAGGAAAATGTTTCATGCAAAAGCTATGAATTGAAATGTCAAAATAGGTAGTGAAATAAGTCTGCGTATTAACTATACCGTCGAAGGCATCTCAGCTATAGTGAATGTAAGTTGTTCCAATTTTTATGAATGCAGCATTTTGTAGGTCGTGCCTTTCATAGCCATTAATTTTTGTTTATGTGTTAAATTTAAAGGTGAAAACAAATCAGTACAATTCAAGTAATGTCATGGACTGCGACCATTTTTAAGTGTTTGAAGCGTCCAGCTAAACTGCATAATAGATCTAAGCTAACTTTCTCCATGATATAATGTTGGCATGTTACTCTGCACAATACCAAGAAAGGACGACACAATGCTTTCCAACTTGTAAAAACAAGATGACAAGTGATTAGTACAATTATCGACAACAGCTAGTAAGTACCTTGTCCAAATTATCCTGATCAATTTATCTTAAACATGCAGCAGCTCCCATCTGGGATAGCTTCCAAATGTCATTATGAGTAGCATATATACATCTTTTAGGACTAAGGGATCTGGGACCTAAAAGAAAGTCTGATACATTATTCATGTCCTTGGACAGGAGAGAAAGATGTTATTTCACTGCAGTGTGGAATGTTCCAACCATAGTTGACATAACTTTCCCACCGAATATGTGGTACAAATTCCAGAATGTGTTGACTGTAAGTAATGGGGATCAGGTCTGCCTGACTTAACCCAGGGATGAATTAAGAAAACATACATGACATACATCCTTATCCCTAGCCACAACAACCACCCGCCAGTATTCACAAATTAAGAATTAAATGTACCATTGTTCACCATGCTATTTAATTGATCGTCTGTGCTATTTGTCAAACTCTGCCATTTGTCAAAGCTGGCAACGGAGGAAATGGTCAGGTCATTAATTTATTTCATTTTTGCTAATCCTAAGCAAGTAGTTTGCTGGATTGTTTCATTCAAGAAAATCATTTGTGTGGGAGCAAGCTCTTAATAAAATTTCTATGCCGTGAACCTCTCAGGATTTTGTACCCCAAATCGATTTCAAATCAATGGTGTCCTTCCAATAATCATAACCCTTAAGGGCCAACTGATTGGCAAACATAGTAGTATATTTAAGCTTAGTGAGCACATATTTCTTTGGTGGTATCTGAGTTAATTTAACATAATATGACATGGGGTCTGAAGTGTCATATCCTATGAAAAAAGTATATTTATTTTTTGCTTTTTGGAACTCTATGGAGGCAGGGTTGGACAATGTTCCCATTGTGTATGAATAAATTGGGGACGCTGTCTACTTGTTCTATGTAAAAATGATGTCCATTACGATGTTAACAGAACATATCAGCATAGTTAGGCAAATTTAGATACAGATCCTCTGATTCTCTAAGCATAGAATTTGAAGTGTCAACATCCCAATCATCGGAATGCACTACAGGTACTATCACATCACCCATATAAACGTTGAACACATATGATATCTGCAGGATCTCCATCGGACCGAATATGTCAAAAGGAACTGCATACCAAACAATTCCATCAGTCACTGGAATGGCTGAAATATTAACTACTTCGGTGGTCATGGCTGCTCCCGGCCGTCATTAGTCACGGTAGGTGTGAGCTCATGACGTCCTGGAGCCGTCAGAACATTGCCGCTCCGCCAACGCGTGATTAATTCCCCGCCTGTGCAGGCAAATTAATCAGTGGGCAGAGTTCTGATGGCTCCAGGCCGTCATGAGCACATGCCTACCGTGACTCATGACGGCCAGGAGGCGTCATGAGCACCGCGGCAAACAACCACACCCCCGCGCCGTGGCAAAATTCACGCTGCGACAAAGGGGTTAATGAGAGACAAGTATCTTTTCACTTTATGCGATGGAGAATGGAGGGCAAATATTCGTTGACCAGTTCTGTAGCAGAACGTTCTGGGATATAATGGCTGTTGATCAGAAGGATGAAAACAGTCACAAATTCAATCCACAAGAACAAGAAAACCAAGGAAAGTATGATCAGATATATATCCAAGAAGGAGATAGATTAGCGTGTTTTAACCAAGAGATAAAAACACAGATCTGTGCTGGAGGCATGTATACAACAGAAGAACTGTCAGAAGAAAAATTATCTTAATCCGTATAGTACCTGGAGGTACTCAGCTGAAACACAGGAGGATAGGACTCAGCAGTAGGTTGCAGGCAGACACGCCAGGATACCTTTATTTGCCTCGCTGGGGGATTTTGGCTGCAAAACCTTTTTTAACCATTGTATGCTTCTGTGATTTTTTAAACCTCTTGTGTTTTTTTTACAACAGCCCTCATTGCACATAAATCGCCTACCTGGTACTCATGCGATTGGGAGCAGACTCCTGGTTGCCAGAAGTCCTGCCTTGCACTGCAGTTGTTACCGTTTGTTGTGGAGGGTGCAGGAGGCTCCATTGCTCCTCGGCAGGGTCGCGGGGGGGCGGAGACAGCTGGGTTAGTGCTCTAGTGCGCGAAACCCATAAAAAGCGCATGCCCTGCCTGCCGTGCAGCGGTTGCAAGCAGACAAGCAGGGTACCTTTTTTCGCCTCGCTGGGGGATCTCGGCTGCCAAACCTCTTTTAACAATTGTATGCTTCTGTGATTTTTTAACTTCTTGTGTTTTTTAAAACAGCGCTCATTGCAATTAAATCGCCTACCTGGTACTCACGCGATTGGGAGCAGTCTCCTGGTTGCCAGAAGTCCCGCCTCGTACCCCGTTCCACTGCGGTTGTTACCGTTTGTTGTGGAGGGTGCAGGAGGCTCCATTGCTCCTCTGCAAAGTCGCAGGGGGCGGAGAGAGCTGGGTTAGCGCTATAGTGCGCAAAACCCATAAAAAGTGCATGCCCTGCCTGTTGCGCAGCGGTTGCAGGCAGACATGCCAGGGTACCTTTATTCGCCTCGCTGGGGGATCTCGGCTGCCAAACCTGTTTTAACAATTGTATGCTTCTGTAATTTTTTTAACTTCTTGTGTTTTTTAAAACACCCCTCATTGCTCATAAATCGCCTACCTGGTACTAACGCAATTGGGAGCAGTCTCCTGGTTGCCAGAAGCCCCACCTCGCACCCCGCTCCATTGCTCCTTGAAAGGGTCACAGGGGAGACAGCTGGGTTAGCGCTCTAGTGCGCGAAACCCATAAAACGCGCATGACCTGCCTGCCGCGCAGTGTTTGCAGGCTGACACGCCAGGGTATCTTTTTTCGCCTCGCTGGGCGATCTCGGCTGCCAAACCTGTTTTAACAATTTTATGCTTCTGTGAGTTTTTTTAAACTTCTTGTGTTTTTTAAAACAGCCCTCATTGCACATAAATCGCCTAACTGGTACTCACGCGATTGGGAGCAGTCTCCTGTTTGCCAGAAGTCCCGCCTTGTGTTCCACCGCGGTTGTTACCGTTTGTTATGGAGGGTGCAGGAGGCTTCATTGCTCCTCGGCAGGGTTGCGGGGGGCAGAGACAGCTTGGTTAACGCTCTAGTACGCGAAACCCATAAAAAGCGCATGCCCTGCCTGCCGTGCAGCCGTTGCAGGCAGACACGCCATGGTACCTTTTTTCTCCTCGCTGGGGGATCTCGGCTGCCAAACCTGTTTTAACAATTGTATGCTTCTGTGATTTTTTAAACTTCTTGTGTTTTTCAAAACAGCACTCATTGCACATAAATCACCTACCTGGTACTCATGCGATTAGGAGCAGTCTCCTGGTTGCCAGAAGTCCCGCCTCGCACCCCGTTCCACCGCGGTTGTTACCATTTGTTGTGGAGGGTGCAGGAGGCTCCATTGCTCCTCGGCAGGGTCGCGGGGCGGAGACTGCTGGGTTAGTGCTCTAGTGCATGAAACCCATAAAAAGCACATGCCCTGCCTGTTGCGCAGTGGTTGGAGGCAGACACGCCAGGGTACCTTTTTTCGCCTTGCTGGGGATCTCGGCTGCCAAACCTGTTTGATAAATTGTATGTTTCTTTGATTTTTTAAACTTCTTGTGTTTTTTAAAACAGCCGTCATTGCACATAAATCGCCTACCTGGTACTAACACGATTGGGAGCAGTCTCCTGGTTGCCAGAAGTCTGGCCTTGCACCCCGTTCCACCGCGGTTGTTACCATTTGTTGTGGAGGGTGCAGGAGGCTCCATTGCTCCTCGGCAGGGCCGCGGGTTGCGGAGACAGCTGGGTTAGCGCTCTAGTACACGAAACCCATAAAAAGAGCATGCCCTGCCTGCCGCACAGTGGATGCGCGCAGCGGGCGTGCCGCTGGCATGTTGAAGGCGCGCCAAAGGCAAGCCAGTCTGCGCCTGTCCGCACCAGGTCAATGCCAGACGCCAGGGGTGCTGGATCTTTTTTACCTAATGGAATTGCCACCTTGAGGTACTCCAGAGAGGAACTGTTTGGTTTTGCAAGGCTGCATCCCATTACACACAGACCATTTACCCCGATATTTTGGCCAACAAATTATGCCCCTCCTGTGCCTTCTCTGACTTATGAGTTACGGGGGAGGAGAGGAAAGTCTGGTCATCAACAAGGCCAAGGTGAAGGTAGTCATGGAGCTACTTATAAATGTTAGATCCCTGATTAAAAATAATGTTGCCTTCAAAGATTTTGTATTGCAACGTAATTCTGATTGGGTATTTATAAAAGAAACATGGGCTAACAGTTACTCAGGCCCTGATCTGGTGGAGGCTATCCCTGACGGATATTGCCTCACAAGATTTGATAGATCAGGCAGACTCGGTGGGGGACTGGGCATTCTGTACAGGGATTCTTTCACCTGTCGCTCGGAACCGCTCACATCTCTGGCCGATCAATATCAGGCCATATATTTCTCTATTAATACCCATCCCACTGAAAGTTTCTCCGGATTGCTCTGCTATCGGCAACCTGGATCTAGGGCTTTCTTTACTCAGGATTTCTATAAGCTTTTGGAGCCCTATCTAGATAGAACTAGTTTCACACTTCTTGGTGATTTTAATTTTCACTTAGAGAATTCTGCAAATCATGATACCCAAATCCTTTTGGAAAATATGAATGGTTGTTTCTTTTCTCAACTGGTTACTCTCCCTTCCCATATGGCAGGCCACACCCTAGATGGGATCTTTTCCAATGATCAACGTATTAGGTTACTCTCCCTTCCCATATGGCAGGCCACACCCTAGATGGGATCTTTTCCAATGATCAACGTATTAGGGTAGGAGAGCCCCTTCCGTTAGCTTGGTCAGACCACTTCGCCATTCCTTTTAGCCTGAGGGTCTCGGCGTCGGGGTACTCACAACCCGAAAACAAGAAAATGCTTGAAAAATTGAATCTGAAGTTGATTAGTAACAAGGATGTAGCTACCACCGTGGTATATTTTCATATTCTAGGTCACCTAAGTGCTAATTTAGCGACAACTGAGCTTTCCAAAAAACTAGTAGAAGTACTGGATAGTTTAGCCCCCTTAAAAAAATCATTACTCAGCAAGGAAAAGACCCTCAGCTCTGTGATTTTCTGATAGACTGCGTAAGCTGAGACCGGAGTGTAGGAGGCAGGAAAGATTATGGCGCACTGAGCCTACATCGTCAGGCAGAGACCTGCATAAACAATGTCTGATGGTATATAAGGTGGCCATTTTGGAGGAGAAGGGAAGGTTCTTAGTTAAGGTCTCTGAGTCTATCAAATCTTCTAAAGAGCTCTTTAATATTGTAAATTTCCTGATTACTCCTATATTTACCGACCCTGGTGAGGTGTCACAGGAGCTCTGCGACAGGCTCTCAGGTTTCTTTCGTATGAAGATCCAAGACATATACACTCATTGGAAGTCCAAAACCTTAATCTGGATTCAGATACTCAGTACGAAAGTGGCTTGGGAGAAAAGTCTATGAATATTACGATCCTCAGCTTACTCTCCTTCCCGAGTATGTCTCTGGAGAGTACAGACCGTACATTAGAAGGAACTTAGGGGCATATTATCAAGAACGGCTTTAACATTATCGCCAATTTAGCGGCAAGAAACTGCCGCTAAAGCAGCGATAATGAGCTTGATAATAGGCCCTTGTTAATTCCCATAGAAGCCCAGGTTCTGGTGTGAGCCTGGGCTTCTATGGGAATTCACATGGGCAAATTATCAAGCCTATTATCCCCGCTTTAGCAGTAGTTTTATGCCGCTAAAGTGGCGATAATTTTAACCACATTCTTGATAATATGCCCCTAAGTCTGGCTCGCCAATGGACTGTTGTCCCTTGAAAGTTCTAAAGAGTGCAAAAGATGCCATCTTACAGCATCTCACCACTGTCCTCAATTTGTCTATTTCAGAGGGGCAATATCCCATGGGCTTGAAGGCGGCAGTAGTTAGGCCTCTCTTAAAAAAGCCATTGTTGGACCCGCTGGAATTGAAGAATTATCGACCTATCTCTCTCCTGCCGGCTCCAGCTAAAATCTTAGAATCCCACCTAAACTTCCATCTGAGTGCCTACTTGAGGGACCACCAAATCCTTGATGGGTCTCAACATGAATTTAGAAATGATCATAGCACCGAAACTGCGCTCACCACGGTGCTTGATAACATTCGCACACAGGTGGATGCAGGCCATACTACTTTGCTGATTCTACTCGACCTTACCGCAGTTTTTGATACCCTTTCTCCACTGAGGCTTGTGGATCGCCTCAGGGAGATAGGGGTCAGAGGCTCGGCGCTAAGTCTTCTTGCCTGCTTTCATAGTGAGCAGACCCAAACGGTGAAACTAAGCAATTTCTTCTCTGACCCAACCCTCCTTCTATGCGGTGCGTACCAGGCCTCTTATTTGAGCCCTACATTGTTTAATATATACGTTGCCCGGCTAGCAAAGGTGGTAAAATCCTTTGGCCTGGAAGTGTTATCATATGCGGATGACACGCAGATCATGGTGTCCATCACTCACAACATCAGTGACGCTGCCTACAATTTTAAAAACTGTATGCAGGCAGTATCATCATGGATGATCAAAAACTATCTTAAATTGAATGGCGAGAAGACGGAGGTTCTTATTTTTGGGTACAAGCTGAACATCTGGTACGGGGAGTTGTGGCCCGAATCTCTGGGTACTTGCCCTGGTTCTGTCCCCCATGGTGAGAACCTGGGAGTCCTGTTCGACAACTCTTTGTCCCTCAATTTATAGATCAGTAGAACGGTGGCTAGCTGTTTCGGGATTATAAGGATCATAAAGAAGGTTGCGCAGTGTCTTTCACTCGCTGCCCGCAAACAAGTTGTATTTGCTTTAATACTCGCCAGACTAGATTATTGCAACACCCTTTATTTGGGTATTAATAAGGGTCATCTGCGGCGTCTGCAGTTGGTGCAAACTGCTGCGGTTAGGCTGGTGACTGATGTGCCTAAACAACATTCAGTCTCATCCTCCATCCGGTCTCTGCATTGGCTCCCAATTGACCATAGGGTCACGTTTAAAGCTCTCTGCCTTACTCATAATGTCTACTATGGCCGGGGCCCAGACGGCGTTAAAGCATTTTTTCATCATTACGTCCCTACTAGGAACCTTAGCTCTGCAAGTAAGCATCTTCTTATGGTGCCCAGATTCAAGAGGCTGAGATGGGCCGGAGATCCTTCTCAGCGACTGCTGCTAAGTTGTGGAACTCTCTTCCTGACAAAATTGCTGGACAATGTTCACACACTCTTTTTCATAAGATGTTAAAAACCTGGCTGATCCTCAGACGTTGGTTTAGGGGTGCCTCTGTTGTCTGCATGTATCTTCTGCTGTTAGCGCCTGGACGCCCTTGGGCAAAGTTAGCGCCCTACAAGTTTTATATTCATTCATTCCTTCAGTAGGACTCGGAAAGGCCAATTCAGATGGACTCACCAATGGTGGATCATTATAGATGATATCCGTTGTAGAATGCATTATAATAGAAGCAAGTCTTCTGTCAGGAAAATTGTTGATGCAGGACTGAGCCTCTCCCTCCCTCAGCCGGGGAGAAGCAGTATTAGTGGTGTTCACAGGCTGCAGAGAAAAGTGTGTTAAAAAAAACTTGATCCTGACAGCAAGTCGTGTATTAGAATAATTATCTGAAAGAGACTATTAGTTATAGCTTCCTTGCCTTCGAATTACCCCTAGGTGTCGGACTGGAGTATTTTAACTTTTTGTCGACATCTTTTCTGAGTTGCTCGACGCTTATCACAAATTAATGTCGGTCACAGATCTGCACTGTGTGTGCCTGTGGTGCTTGGAGCGCGACCAGGACCCAAAGTCGTGCTCCGGCCATGATTCAGAAATCTTTGCGGGAGTGGTCCCGAAAGCTTCTGGTGGCCTGGCAGTCAGCTCCGCCCCACTCGAGGTCTGGGTCGAGAGGGAGGTTTTGGGACCCGTCGCTCAGTCACCATCAACATTCCTCTTCAAAGTCTTCGTCTTTGGGTAAATCGAAGCACAAGAAGAAGGCAAAGAAGCATCTTTGCTCTTCGCGTTTTCCCTGTCCGTCGGCCGACGCGACTCGGGATGTCGTCGTCCTTCGGCTCTGTCCATGGAGCCTACTGGGTCGGCTACAAGCTTGGACACCTCTCCAGACCTTGAAGGAGGGAGCTTCTTACGCAGTTGTGTTGCGCAGGGTGTCTAAGGCTTTGAACCTTGAGCTTCCTACAATGGCAGACTAACCTCCTGACCGAGGTGCTTCATCCGGCAGCGGCTCTTTGGAGCCCCTGCTTCCGTTCAATGAGGCCCTCACAGACATCCTTCTGGGCACTTGGTCCAAGCCCAGCACAGGGGCCCCTGTGGATTGGATGATTGCCCTACATCACTTCCCGGCCCTGGGCGACCCCATTTACCTCTCCAAAACCCTACCCCTGAGAGCTTGGTGGCCCAAGCCTCCACTTCTAAAGGCCGGTTCCCTACTGCTCCACCAGATAGGGAATCCAAAAAGCTGGATCATCTTGGGAAGAAGATATTTACTTCCGCCAGCTTAGGACTGCGGTCAGTGAACACTGTATGTCTATGTATTTGTATATATTTTACATTTATAAAGCGCGCTGCTACCCAACAGGGTCTCCCGGCACTGGACATGTGGAGGCTGCAACAGCTGAACAGAAATACAGAAAGAACTACAGAGGAGAAAGAAAAAAACAAGGAGGTCAAACAGAATCATTAGACAACAGCGTCTTTAAATTCTTTTGGAAGGTCAATAAGGATTGACAATATCTGAGGCGAAGCGGAAGGGCATTCTAGAGCCTGGGGCCAAGACAAGAGAAGGAGCGGCCCCTCATACAGGCCAATCGAAACCTGGGAACTAAACCAATGAAAGACTGGAAGAGCGCAGTTGTCGAACTGCAACATAGAGTGTGAGTAGGCTTTGAATGTAAGAAGGAGCAAGGCTCCATTTGACGTGAAACATGTAGCAGAGGGACTTAAACTCAATAAGCTTAGTGATTCTAAGCCAGTGAAATTAATGGAGTATAGGAGAAGTGAAGGCAAATCTCGGCAGATGAAAAAGAAGACAGGCAGCAGCATTCTGGATGACGTGAAGCCGATGTAAAGAGGCCATATCAACACCCAGATAAAGGATGTTACCGGAGTCCAACCTGGATGTCACCCGGGACTGCAAAACTTTTTTCTGAGCTGCCCGTGGGATCAACCAAAGGATTTTTTTGATCCATCGGAGAGCAGCAAAGCAAGATAAAGCAACCCTGGAGACCTGATGTTTAAAAGAGAGTGTTTGATCAATAATAAAACCCACATTCTTGACTTTAGACACAGGGACAGGTACAGGGCCCAAGTCATCAGGCCAGTGTTGGATACCCCACAGCTCAGGGTTATTACCCCAAATCAGCACCTCCGTTTTGGAACCATTAAGGTTCAGGGCATTATTAGTCTACAGGCAGATACATTCCTCAAGCCACACTGCAATAAGGAAGGATCTCGATGCAGAGCAGCAGAAAGGGAGAAGACAATCTGAATATCATCAGCATAGTACCGAGGTCTTCAAACCTTTGTAGGTTGAGCCCTCCCAGCTGAATTTTTTTAGATGTTGGGTCCCCCCACCACCTAACAGAAATTTCTGGACTCGACCGACACGCGCACATTCCGGGCATATTCATCGAATAACATTCAATACAATAAGAGTGTTTAGTAAACTGCAGGTTTGTGAGTGGGTGTGGAGAAATGACAGAGGCTTATTATACAGCTCAAAATATCACTTTCCAAGATAAAATGTGTGCAAATTGTTTTTACTAGGATGCTTTGTTTTACACATGACATGGAATGATAATAATACACCAACATAATTGTGACAGGTGTGCCTGTTTTGCAGAGACGGTCAATTTGTGGATGGATTTTTGCTACTGCCATCCTCAGGTTGTGCTCCACATCCAGTCTTGAACGGTACTTAGTCTTTAATACCGCAAGTGCTGAGGACCCAATCTCACATAAACAGGAGGAGCTAAAAGGCAAGAGAGTTTGGATAGCAGTTTCTCCCAAACTCCCTAGCTCAGAGCTGGTACATGAAAAACAAATCTTCTCTAGAAATCATTAACAAATGTTTTAGGCAGCATTATAATGGGATAATTGCCCACCAACCAGTTATGGATCCGAAGACAGGTGAAAGTCCTCAGAGAAGGCGCTGAACAAACACCCCATTGAGAATTCCTTATTGGTACAATAAGTTGCTTGCCTGAAGTAGTGGGGGTTTGGGACATGTCAGGCTGATGTTTAAAAAAAAATACAACTAATAATAAATTAATGATGTTGTCTAGTTTACTTCAGAGTAATGGTGTCTGACAGACTTTGTGATGTCAGGGACATGTTAGGGAATTTGGGTACCCTGGGCCAAAACTATTTTGGGGGCCCCTGTTCAGTACAGGTTTGAGTTTAAATGATTTATTTTCAGCTCTGCCATACCCTATTTAGCCAGGCTACTAATGGTGAACAGGCACTGTAGTCGAAATTCTAAAAGCATTTACAGCTAATATCCAGAGATAGTGATGTGTTTTCACTGTTGTAACAAAGCAGCCGTCCACTAATTCGAGCGGCAGAAAACTACAGCTCGCACTGTGCAAGATGCTGTTTTCAATGATTGCATAGTACCGGATGCTTGTCCGCACTGTGCAATCATTGAAGACGGCATCTTGCACAGTGCGATCATGCCACTACGCAGTTCACGTAGTGCTACGCGTAGTGCGAAGTGGACTTAACGTAGCTTGCGGAGCGCTACTACGCAAACTACGCCCAGCCCTACTGAGTATGGAGGGGGGAAGGGGATCAGCAGGAGAGCCAAACTTAATAGAGCTCAATGACAGCTTCATGGAAGTTAAATCCAGGAGAGGCCAAGAGCTGATCTGTTCAGAGTACTCCGTTACAGAGGTCTGAGGAGAAAATTTGTGAGACCCTGACAAAGAGCAAGTAGGAAAAGATATGCTCCGTTGTTTAACCACATCTACCGCAAGTTGAGCGTGAATAGACTTAACGTTGTTATCAAAGAACAATGCTAACTCATTACATTGCGGTTGAGTAACCAAAGGGTACGGCAGAAACGCACTCGTGGTCGAGAGTTGATTTACAACCTTAAGCATAGTTTTCTGGTGTGCTGACAGCTAGAGATTTTATCTATGAAAAAGGTAGTGTGTGCCGATCTACATAGAACATGATATTTTTTTAAAGCTCCCAAATAGTCTAGTTTAACATCAGGCAAATAAAGTTTCCTCCATTGGCTTTCTAAAGCTTTACAGTGCTTTTTCTCTTGTTTAGGAGAATCAGTAAACCAAAGGCGCCAGGCGATGTGTCCTTATCTGGGGTTTAGAGACAAGAGGCAAAACAGCATCAGTGGCTGCAGAGAGCCACAAATGCATACTAACTTGAGCTAAGTGAGGGGAGGAGACAAGAACAGGAATAGTATCCCGAAGCACACTATTCAAGGAAGGTAAATGAAGTTTGGACCAGTTCTGGACTTTAGGCTGTGCAGTAGATTTAACTGAAGAAGTATTGAGAGGCTTAAGTGAAAAAGGTACTGCAAAATGATCAGTCCAGCAAAGCTTGACAGGAGGTGTGACAGATATAATGGAGAGATTAGATAAAATGGGGTCAAGAAGATGACCAGCAATGTGAGTGGGAAGTGAACTTAATAATGTAAGATTAAGAATATTCATGTCCTCAATAAAAGTAGAGGCAGGTTTATCTTCCGAGTTCTCAAGATGAAGATTAAGGTCAGCAAGCACAGAGAAGTTAGCAGAGCGGAGAATATGAGGAGCCAATAGATCACAAAGGCTGAGCACCAATTGGCCCAGGGGGATGATAGAAAAGAGTGCCAGAGAAGTTAAACTTATGAGTAAAAGAAATAGAAAAAGTCAAAGATTCACAATTCGGGATCTGGAGGTCCACAATTTTACAAGTATAAGTAATTTTATAAATAATAGCAATACCACCCCACCCTTGTGGGGCCTATTGATACCCAAGAAAGAAAAGTTGTTAGGTGGTGCTGCAATAATATCAGGTAGAGAACCCTCATGAAGCCATGTCTTCGTTAAAAAAACAATGTCAGGGTCTTCATCAATAAGAAAATGAAACAAATGTAGTTGATGTTTGGAGAGAGAACGACAGTTCAAGCTAAAACAGTGAAATTCCCTTCTGGATGCAAAAATGTTTTCCAAATTAATAGAGCACTCAGACACCCTCCTCTGGATCTGATCAGCTACTGATTGAGCATTGGAGATGCACTCAAAGCGACAACAAGGGCACTGCAGTACAGGAGAGTGTGCATTGAGAATTTGGAAAGTGTCCCCTATAAGAAGGTCTAAGGCTATGCAACATTAAGGGTGAGTAGTGTCTAAAGCCTGACTGAAAAAGGCCAGGGTTTCTGGTCCCTGGTCCCGGACGGGTGCAGACAGGCTTGCCTTCGGCGCGCCCGCTGCGCGTCTGCTTGCCGGCCCGCATAAGTAGTGGAGTGAGTCGGAGGCAGCCCGCCCCCACCCAGCAGGGGGGAAAATGCTGGAAGTGTCAAAGTGCAAGTGACTTCAACCACGCTCTCCACTCAAGTGGCACAGAGCCGCAGTGGACCAGGTCAGTGACCGCAAAATATGAAGTGCAATAGGTAAGTTTACATAGAATGATTAAAAGGAGGCAATAGTTAAAAGGAAAAGCAGCGATAATAAAACAATCTGTAGTTAAGAGTAATAGTATTGCAAGCATAACAAACAAGAAACAAAGCGGCCGCAGCTCACCACAGTCCTCTGCACGTCCTCTTGCCGGCTTGCATAAGTAAAGGAGTGAGTCGGAGGCAGCCCGCCCTCTACCTAGAAGTGGAGAAAATGTTGGGAGAGTCAAAGTGCAAGTGACTCCAATGACGCTCTCCATTAAACGGCACCGAGCCGCAGTGGACCAGGGCAGTGACCGGAAGATATAAAGTGCAATAGGTAAGTTTAAAAAGAATGATTAAAAGAAGGCAATAGTTAACTCCACTCTGTGTGGGATACGGTCGCACAGGTGCTGCCACAGTGCCCAGGGGAGGCCCAGGCCAGTCTCTCCCATGCAGTGGCTGTAGGCAGCGATGCAGCGAAGTTCGCCATACAATGTGGGCTGGACACCGTCGACTCGCTAGGCAGGGCAATTTCAACGTCAGTAACCCTGAGATGCTACACCTGGCTGAGGTCCACTGGTTAGTCGGGTGATGTCCAATCAATACTTTTGGACGTGCCTTTTGATGGCCGTTGCTTGCTTGATGACAAAGCGGACAACGTGCTTGAGCGCTTTAAGGATTCTAGGGCTACGGCCAGATCCTTGGGCCTCGCTACCACCTCTTGCCCTGTGCATTCTTCTTTTTGCCCCTTTCGCAGCTACGAAAGGGGTGCCCCACCCCGTTCCACCGAGAGCCATAGGCCTGCCTGAGCTACCCAGTCTCTATGCAGTCGGGAAGTGGGACTCAGCATCGTGGGTCAGAGGGTGGGCCAGTTGACAAGCACCCCCTCTGCAGCAGCCTCCAAACCTTCTTAGTTTGTCCTTTTAGGGTCACCATCACCACCCCCACTGGTACAACATCATGTCAGACAGGTGGGTTTTGCAGATAGTCCGAAGGGGCTACTCCCTCCCATTCAAGACTACCCTCCTTCCATGCCACCCACATTCCATCGCATTTCAGAGGATCATTTGGCCCTTCTCTGTCAGGACGTTACAGCTCTCTTGACCAAGGGAGCTATCGAGCGAGTTCCTGTGCCACAAGTAGGTTGTGGTTGTTATTCCCACTTCTCCTGGGTACCCAAGAAGGACAAAGACATGCATCCTATCTTGGATCTCAGGGACGTCAACTGCTTCCTACAGAAGGAGAAGTTCAAAATGTTGATATTAGCTCAGATCCTGTCTGCCCTCGACCCTGGAGACTGGATGGTAGCATTGGACTTTCAGAATGCCTATTTTCACATCCCAGTCCTGCCTACCCACCGGCGTTACCTACTGTTCACAGTGGGCCACGATCATTTTCAGTTCACCGTGCTCCCCTTTGGCCTTACCAGCACCCCTTGGGTATTCACGAAAATGGCAGTCAAAGCTCATCTGCGGAGATCGTGGGTTCCAGTCTTCCCCTATCTCGATTACTGGCTGTTGAAGGCGAGTTCACCCCATGCTGTCGTCTCCCGCCTCCAGACTACGGCGGACCTCCTGCATTCGTTGGGGTTCACTATCAACGTGCCAAAGTCACACCTGATTCCCTCTCAGAAGCTCCTTTTCATAGGGGCAGTTCTGGATACAGCGCAGTTTCGGGCTTATCCTCCGGAATAGCGAGTCCGGGATATTCGAGCTATACTTTCAATCTTTCAGCCTCTATCCCAGGTTTTGGTCAGAATGACCCTGAGGCTGCTGGGCCTCATGGCCTCCTGCATCCTGATGGTGGATCATGCCAGGTGATATATGTGGGCTCTGCAGTGGGACCTGAACTTCCAGTGGGCACAGCATCAGGGGAATCTTTCCAATTGCGTCCGTCTCTCTGATGGCACTGCACACCAATTGCAGTGGTGGCTAACGAACCAGGATTGGGTCAACGGCAGATCACTCTCCCTCCCCCAACCAGGGTTCACTGTGGTGACGGATGCATCACTTCTAGGACGGGCCGGCCACATGGGGGAGGCGGAGATCAGAAGCCTCTGGTCTTCGGCGTAGTTTGGGATCCACATCAACCTTCTGGAGCTCTGGGCAATTTGTCTTTCACTGAAGGCATCCCTTCCCTCTGTTCAGGGAAGAGTAGTGCAGGTGTTCACGGATAACACCACCGCCATGTGGTACTGCAACAAACAGGGCGGGTGGGGTCTTGGACCCTATGTCCAGAGGCTATCCACCTTTGGACATGGCTGGAACATCAGGGCATGTCTCCGGTGGTTTCAACATCTGGCAGGTTCCCTGAATGCCAGGTCGGAGAAACTCAGCTGCATGATGGATCAAGAATGGGGTCTTTACTCAGAGGTGGTGAAGGTCTCTTTCAGCAGTGGGCAGAGCCTTGGTTAGATCTGTTCGGCAACGAAGAAAACGCACAATGTCAGCAGTTCTGCACATTGGAATTTCCAAGGCGGCACTCAATCGGCGACACTTTATGTCGCGAGTGGAGTTGCTGTCTTCTATACGCCTTTCCACCTATACCACTTCTGCCCAGAGTGCTGAAAAAGATTAAGCGTGACTGGGCCCAAGTCATTCTTGTGGCTCTGAATTGGGCGCGAAGAGTCTGGTATCCCGAGCTATTGCACATGACCATCGATCCTCCGATCAGACTGCCTCTTCGGCAGCAGCAGAGAAGGTCCACCACTTGAACCTGTCCAGCCTTCGCCTCCTTGACTCCTTGCGTGGAGATTGAGCAGTGACAGTTGACATCTTTTGACCTTCCTCCCGAAGTTTGTAATGTAATCATAGCTTACAGGCGTCCCTCCACTAAATCGGTATACACCAGTAGATGGAACAAATTTGTGGCATAGTGTACAGCAAAGGCTGTGGACCCCCTTTCTGTCCCTCTTTCAGAGGTTCTCCTCCTCATTCTTTGTTTGGCCCAGCAGGGCTCTGCTTTCGGCACCCCTGAAAGCTATCTTTTGGCCATTTTGGCCTTTTTTCGGCTTCCTGATCCGCCTTCTCTTTTCAAGTCCCATATTGTAAATAGATTTCTTAAGGGAATTACTCACCTCTTTCCTCCTATTGCCTTTGTAATGCCCCAGTGGGCTTGAATCTGGTTCTAACGTACCTTATGTGCGCTCCTGTCGAGCCATTACATTATTGCCCTCTCAGACTCTTGACCCTTAAGACTGCTTTTCTGGTTGCCATCACCTCTCCTCGCAGGGTGAGTGAGCTGCAGGCTCTTTCTTCTTAACCTCCTTTCCTGGCTGTTCATCCGAACAAAGTTGTCCTTAGAACTAGACGTTCTTTTCTTCCCAAAGTGGTTACCTCTTTCCACATAGGACAGACCAACACTTTGCCCATCCTCTTCCCGCCCGCATCCTTCCAAGGAGGAGGAGAGACTCCACCGTCTGGATCCAAAACATGGGCTATCTTTTTATCTGGATCGCACAAAACAATTCCGGATGCATGATCAACTCTTTGTTGGCTATGTGGGCGCCAAGAAAGGTCGGGTCATGCAAAAATGGACAATCTCTCAATGGGTTGTCCTCTGCATCAAGATATGTTATTCTTTAGCAAAAAAGGAGCCTCCAATAGGGCTGCATGCCCATTTCACCATGGCAACGGCAGCTACTAATGCTTTGGGACGTGGAGTCCCCCTCAATGAGGCAGCCACGTGGGCATCCCTGCACACGTTCACAAGACACTACTGCCTGGACAGCCAAGTCTGGAGAGATGGATTCTTTGGCTGTTCTGTTCTCCAGGACTTTCTGGTGTGAACTTGACTCGCAGACCCACGTCCGGGGTTGGTATTGCTGGGGTATCTATTTTAAGGTAAGGAATCTATAACTAATAGTCTCTTTCAGGTGAACAAGTTACTTACCTTCGGCAACGATATATCTTTCAGAGACATATATTAGTTATAGATTCCTTACCGCCCCACCGATCCTCCCCGTTCTGCAAACTGACTTCTACTATAAGGGACTCACTTTCAGGGCCCTAGTTTTTGTGCACCATATGGTCAGTGTTTTGCCTGGCTCTGTGCTTCTGGTGTGGAATGTCGTGTAAAGAACTGATGTCAACGTGCAGGGGTGGTGTCTAAGTAGACACTGCGACATCATGCCGGTGAACTCGATGCCAACGACGGACCCGGAGTCGACCGACGCCACCTACTGACTTGTAGGGATAATGCTAAAGAAAAAATCTCCGGATCCAGTCTGACGCCTGGGGTAATTCTAAGGTAAGGAATCTATAACTAATATATTTCTATTACAGATATATCGTTACCATATGTAAGTAACTCGTTAGTCGATGGAGGACTCAGTGTCTCCCTCCTTCTGACGGGGAGAAGCAATATTAGTGGTGCTCACAGGCTTCTGCGAAAAGGCTTGTGAAAAAGAACGGCAATCCAGTTGCAAACTATTAAGTATCATCCACATGGTGTAGTTTGACATATTCAATGGAGACAAAGCGCTTGTCTTTGGAACCAGGAAGTGGTGGCAAAATCACAGTTTGTGTACTCCGAAGACCAAAGACAGGAACAGGAGCACGGTACATTGGCCGAATTCTTTTCTGATGGCCAACTTATTTCAAACTAGATCCCCAATTTTTGGAAGCCAGCCGCAAACTGGAAGAACAACTCCTGACGTTGGATGAGATGCAGGCAAATGTTTGCGTGGATTAGTGTCACAGAACTCTTGTAGGTCCTGTAAGACAGCACAATGGTTATCTATGTCAAGCGTTGCGGCAGCCGTCACAACATCTGGACAGTCAAGGTCTGGAACATACATCTTGATGCCAAAAAGTACTTCGTACGGGGTCCGCCCACCAAGGTATCTTTTAGGAAGGTTATTTAATGCTCATTGAACCCCTTTGAGATTGGTCAATCAACCTTGCCGTGTACCTAATACTCTAGCTGTTAAGGACTGCTTTGAGTCACTATTCATTCGCTCTACAACAGAAATTACCTTTATGTCCATATAAAGAAGAAAAATGCATTTGCACACCCATGGACTTCATCGAGTCATGGTGCGGCTTAACAGCGAAAGCCGGACCTTGTCCCGAGTGAAATGCTAGCAGATATATGTCCCGATAAAGACTTTAATAACAGTTTGAGCATTAGCCAAGCGCTGTGGCCAAATACAAAGGAACCTAGAGCAAGAATCAATTGCAAGCAAAATATATTTGAACGCAGTAACAGAAATTAGGAATTAGAGAACCACAGTGATCTAAGTCAATACAGCCAAAAGGCCAGAAGGCAGGTGAGAAATAAACAGTTGAGTCTTCGCGAGACGAGACACAGTAGAACATTTAATCTGTTGACATATGTCGCAACATAAAATACATTTCTGGTTTGTTGGTATATACCTTACCACCAATATCTTTTCTGCAAGAGTGAAATGGTGACAGCCACACCGGCATGCGCAGAAGCTATACCCTCGTGTGCGTGTCTGTGGTCCGTGTTGGGAATCATGCGAACACCAACACCAGGAATAGTCACCAAAGGTTTATTCTGGTCATTTAAATGATAGGAATATTTAGAAGGAAAACCCTTCGGTAAGGGGGTGCAGTTTTTATTAGCATTCACGGCAACCAAAATATTATTGTTGATATGAGTCTTAGAGTGAGTTATTGTTGCTATTTTAGATGTGACAACTGTAGATTTGGAGGATTCATCAACCAAAGGATTCCCTACAATGTCTGTTCCCACACGTGATGACTCAATCTATGTATAAAATGAATGTGTGGCAACCTATCCTTACGATCTGACACTTTACCCAAAGTAGCATGTGCTTGATTGTGCTTCCCTCGGAATCTCTGAAATAATTTTGTAAATTATCAATAAATGATTGTACAAAATATTACAAATCACACAAAAGAAGCGTAAGGAATTTAGGATCCACATTTTCAAGTGCAAGAAGTAAAGCCTTCAACTCAGCAACTGCGCAGTGCAGTCACCAAGAGACTGTGTGCGAGTAATGTGTGAGTGAAAAAGGCCACCGGAGACTACTCCTAGAATGATATCGCATGCAACAGAATATTGCTACTTAGAACTTACAGCTGGTTGTGCTGATCTATTAGTTTAAATGATGGACCTATATTGGTCAAGAGGCAGAACTAAAGAAGGCAACTGATAAACATGTTTGTATTCCAAAAATTATTGTGTTTTCAAAGAAGGGTCAAAGACAAAGTCTACAGCTGTTAAGCACGTAGCCCATTGTGGGACGATGGGCAACCACTGGACCCGTACACCTCTCACCACCATGTAGTGACACACACTCACACAGGAATGTAGCATTTTCCAACGCCGCAAATGTAATATGAGGATGTGCCGTCTCAGCATTTCATCTCCTATTCTGAATCTCAAGGACTGTAGTTCTCCTTTTCTTCCTCCTCGCTTTCTCCCCCATCCCTCTTCCTCTTCCAATCTCCTTATACAGTAAGGGGCAACTCAAAAAACCTGACAAATAGTGCAATGTACTTGATGCTTAAATGCCAAACATGTATCTAGATGCTTCAATGCAGATGTACGTTATATGCTGAGAACTTCACTAATAACGTTTGCAAACTGCAATTTGTTATGTTAATAAAAATGTATTTAAAAAAAAAAGGAAGTAGCCCATTGTATCTAACACGGGTGGAGGGTTTTTGAATTAGGAACACTGGCTTTTGTGATAGCCTCCAAGGCAGACACAAGAGAAACAACAACAATGCGTTTACCTTGAGTAAGTGGCTGCTTCTTCAGGATGGCCATCCGCACAGCAGTTAAAAAAAATTCAGTTCAAGCAAAACACCTTTCCGTAGGAGAATACAAATACAATTTATATGAAATGGGTACTGTTTCACCTTCATTAAAGGTGACATAAGTAAAGCCAATGCTACCTGGTAAAACACGAACAACTACGTTGGTGGTGTTAACACGGGTATGCAAACTACATGTTTCTAGCAGATCAGACTGTAAACATCTGAGTGCTCCAGTGTGTTCTGACGTCCAGCAGGAAGCCAAAAAATCTGGTGGTATTAAAGAATAAAGTGGTTTAATACATTGTGCATAATCCGGTGTATATGCCCTGCCAAAATTCTAAAATCCCAGCAGGGACTGCAATTTTTTTAATGTGCTCGGAGGCTGCAATCGGGCACACTTTGCCAGAAAATGAGGGGCAACACTTTTTCCCTTATTTGTGAGTTCATATCCTAAGAAAAGGACACTGCAAAAAGCAATATAAGATTTTCTGAAGGTAAATGTGTAACCAAGTTCAGCAAATTGCAGATTTATCTTGCCAAATTCTATGAGATAGATATCATCAACGTAGGAAAGAGCATCAGGATCAATCTCATGTATAATCAACAAAATGCATGCCGCAAAGACTCCCAGGTTGTTCTTATAGCCCATAGGAAGGTTGTTCTTATAACCCATAGGAAGCCGGGCGAAGAGCATCTGAAAAGCGAGGGCGCTAAATGTGGACCAGTTGCCAAATTGTGACTGAAAAAACCAGTGGAAATATCCTAGGTGGTTTCGTATTTTTTATGGATTATATTATTAATCAGTGCCATACTATGGGTATTTTGCACTGAAAATGTGTGGGTTTAACTATTCACATGTCTGTAATCTAAGACAATGCAAGAGGACTGATCGGATTTCAGCACAGGAACAAGAAGATTATTCATTGAGATACACAATGTTCAAACTCCCTGCACTTATGTTGGGAAAGAAATTCCCTTAGGGGTATTTTAGCAATCAGTTTAATTGGATACTGTGGTTTTACCTGAGGACCATATAGGAATGATGTGGTGAGGAGAATCCTTATCCCAACCTGTATGATTACGATGAAGTGCAGGGGCCAATGCAAGGGCCCATTCTGAATCATACGCCTGTTTAACGTCATCAGGGACATTATGTGACAAAGAAGGGAGAATTGCATCCTCACCCTGAAGACATACAAGGACAAAAGGTGTGGGCCTATCGACCCCTGCCAAGAGAATTTCATAAGAAGCAGTTATATTGTCTGATAAGATTGCTTTAATGGTGCGTGGAATGTCATCTTCAATTTGAATATCCAAGTGATATAGTCTGTCTAATGGGGCCACAAGGGTGTTTGCGGTTTCATTTGTAATGAATGTTTCAGTTGCTTTCACCACCAGAAATTGGTAGAGAGTCCGGTGTACTATTGTGACCTCTGCCACTCTATCAGACAAGGGTTCTCACCATCTGTGACATAATTAGCTGTTAATGCTGCAACTTTCTTTTTCTAAAAAGAGGCTTTATAAGGAGGAGGTCTATCTTCCTTCTTTAGTTTTACATCAGACGAGCATTGTGTCTCACTTTGCGGTTGCACATGCTCTTCTGGTCTGCGATCATATAGCCCTCCTCTATCGTACTGTTGGTAAGATGATTACTGAAAGGAATGAGGAGACCAGGTGTCAGGAATCTGATACCTATCAAGAGTCTTAATTTTTGTGCAATTGCAAAAATCATATTGCCTTTCAGATGAGTCAGTGGGCCGAGAACCTCCGCATTGTCTATGTTTTTTTGTTTAGATTTGCCCCCTTATGAAACATCAGTATGTAGAGACTGAGTCCCCATACCACCTCATTATCCATGAGCCAAAGTCAGACTAGCTATAGTGTCTTGCTTGCCCTCCTAACCTTACCAGAGAAACAAGTGAATTGGCACCCCCAGAGTACAACACCCTTGACCCTCTCAGGGAGCACGGTAACAGGACACACCCTTTTAACTCTATCACTCGTACTTGTCCTCAATGAGTTTAGAATATTTAATCAAACTATTGTGCTTTGGAAATCAGTATACTTGCCACAATTAGAAATCGAATGCATAATAAAAAATACTGTTAGCATGGTTAATAATCCAGATACCATAAACAGCCCTGCCATTTTATAGGACAGAGTGACCTAACCCCCCTCCTCTGCTACTAAAGCTAAATGATTATCTGAAAGATCTCTGGGATTACCGGAAGACCTTGTACCTTAGCATACACAGATGAACGCTCTACAACTCAGCAGAAGCAGTGCTCTTGTCTCACAACTCTTATTCCATGCATATTGTTGTGGCTCATGTACTCATCTATATGATAGGATATGTGTGCACATAAAAAACAACTGCATTCTTGTGTTATGTGTAGGTGCTAGTGCCTGACCAGAAAGAATAACAAGGGACATTGTTGTTTGACCTTGTCATTGTAGTGTAGTTCCTATATCCCTAACAGGCTCTGCACATTGGAATAATATACACTATAGATTTGACATATGACTGAGGTCACTATGTCTCTATCGAGTACATTAAACTTAATTGTGTTTGCCAGCTAACTCAGAGGTCACTAGAAACTTTCTCAAATGAACAAGAAGGGATTAGTCTCTGACAACCGCATAAACATGACAACTTTGTTTCCCTTAGAGTCGGAACAATATCTTCAGTGTCGTGGAAACAATAGATAACTATTTCACTCAGTCAATCGTGCATGCTTCGTTTCTACAGAGTTGCACAGAAATAGAGAGACGGGCGTTTCAATAAAAAGGGTTAACTGAACAGTCTTCGTTCTCATGCAAGAGATATGAACTGCTACAATCGTAAGACAGAATGCGAAGTATAATGCTTACAACGTAAACAGTAATATGAAATAATAGTGTAATAGAATGGTCTATTGCTATGACATGTATAAAAATACATAAATAACACAGGCTAAAATACTCAACTGATGTTTCTAAAATACGCCTACCCCAGTGTACCTAACTTAGGTCTATTATGAGGGAAGAAGTAGGTGCTGGTTTAGCATAGGTTTAGTTTTCCAAAGAATTGCAAAAAGTTTCTCTAGGTTCTAATCAGCTCCATACCTTAGAATGGGAGAGGTTGGTATTTCTTTCCTGGGACTCGGATTCCCAACACCCCGCAAGGCGAGTCAAAAACACTGAACCTGGATTCTCGGCAGGAGGATGACAGCTTCTGGTCAGTGCGTCAGCTGGGGAGTTGGCTTCCTTCGGTACTTGCTGTGGCGAGCAGCGTCGTGCAAGTAAGTAGTCGAACTGCACCTAACCACACCGTGCTTTGCCATAGCAAGTTAAGGTATATTTATACCTTGAAGGTGATTAGGAATGCCAGTATAGACATAAAAGTTGGGCATATGAACGTCATGACTGAACCTCTGAGGAATAGATGTTTATGCATAATAATGAGTTTCTTGGAGAAATCAATATTCATGTAAGGGGATGTTCCTAACGGCTTAAGAGTCTGGTTTTCTAAGAAAAGTAGCATGGGCTATGCCTAAATAAGAACTGGATTTCTATGCCTATATAAGGGCAATGTGGATTGTACCTACATAAGGACATGAACCGGGAAATTCATACGGAATCTAAATCGATACACAACATCATTGGTGTTCAGACTAAACCCCAGGAAAAGAACAGAGCATGAAAACATATGCAAAAAACATACGTGAAAGTACAATGTGGCACAAAGGCAAGCATGTTTATATCAGTGGCGGCCAGCATGGCTCACGCGTGATGGGGGGGTCGCGTATATTTTGTTTTAAAAATTATAAACTTACCTTTGCCCCGGGTCCAGCATCTAAACTCCTCCTCTTCTCTGTCTCGGATGGTAGCACAGCCAGGCCCACCTGACCAATCACAATGCTGCAATGCACCGTTGTGATTGTTTTGAGCATCCTGATTCGACGCGCAACCAGGAAATGGGGGCCTGGGCTTGTTCTCTATGTAGGCTGTAATGCAGCCTGCATGGAAAAGGGGAAAGTGTGCATGACTGGTTCAGGCGGCCCGAAAGGGATGACCAAACAGTCATTGCGCACTTAGGAGTGGGCAAATAGTAAGGCCGACATAGGGAAAAAAACAATGGGCCATGCAGGAAAAACGTGACCGTTTGAAACTGTCTGACTTGCTCTTACTGTCACCATCTGCAGGATGAACTTCTCCCACCTTGCTATTTCCATGTTTCCTGAATCTCTTGAGGTTTTTTTGTGTTCAAACAAAAGCTAACCGGCGTAATAGACATCAGTAGGCACGTTTATTACTTGGCACTCCGGAACTTTGCTTTTGAGCGGCGATCGCATCACCGTACAGCACCCACAAACTTGGCCATATTAACACTTGTATTTAAAGTGTGTTTACTCCCTGACACGCACTATCGTCACTACGCGGTAACCTGGAAAGACACTCGTTAAACACGAATCATTTAGCTTCATTAAAAAACTCTGATGCCGACAACTAGCAGATTCACGGACAGATCATGCCGACTATAGTAATTTTTGAGTTAAATTACACACCATCACGGATATATCATGTTGTATGTATTTGGCATCCTCGTGTATTGAACATATACTTTGATTTATAGATGAACATTTCCCTGATCAAGGCTGATATCAGTCAAAATGCATTGGAAGGTGTATTAACACAGATTTAAAGATAACAAGGATCTAAAAAATAAAAAACAGAGTGAATAACAACTCTACAAAAAAGAATTCAAATGCATGAATAAAAACAATAATTGAGCAAAAATCGGATTAGTTTAATTATTAACAGAATAGACCCCGAGGGGCAACAAGCAGTGACCTGGGGACATTACCCAATTTCTAGGGGCATGCATCTTTTTCAAACAGTAAGGCCAACATAGGGAAAAAACAATGGGCCGTGCAGGAAACATGTGACAGTTTGAAACTGTCTGACTTCCTCTTACTGTCACCATCTGCAGGATGAACTTCTCCCACCTTGCTATTCCCATGTTCCCTGAATCTCTTGAGTTTTTTTTTGTGTTCAAACATCAAGATCCACAAAATCTTCAGTACCTACCCCTTTGTCTATAACATCAGAACCCACACCCCTATGCACCTTTGCTATGTTCGTGCCTTTCTCCTCTGTATCACAGCAACTCCACCAACAAGTCTCTCCTGGGTTTAAACACTTTTGAGTGATAGCTGTTCTCCTTCCATGTACTCCTCTATCAACCGCAGCAGTCTTCTCTCTTTTTTCTGATACTGTATGTGTTTTGTAACTAGACATCTGAAAAATATCATTTCTTCTGGATACGTTATTTGCCCCCTTTTTCACTTGTTTTCTCATATCAAAGTGAGCTGGAACTTCTTGCCAATGAGTAATTTCACCCTCCTCCAACTGTTCCTCATCTTTTTCATAATCCAATTCCAACACGTCATCCACATCCCACTCTCCTTCATTCATACTCCCACTGCTTGAGGTTCGCCTAAGGGGGGCAATCCTCAAGCATGGATCCACACTGTAGGCACAAGGGAGGTGGGAGCAGAAAGCCCATTAGGCACCAGGTGTTGTTTTTTTAATAGGTAGGGTTGGGAGATGCCCAAAAGGGGCATGCCAATGCCCAGACACCCCCCCAAAAATTGCTATGGTCTTTGTGCCTTCCCTGGGAGGCAGATGAGGGCAATAGCCCAGGATATGCCCCACGGTGGGGCTGAAAGCATACTAGGCACCAGTGATTTTTTTAAATGTACATATGGGTGGGGATGCCCAAAATTAGGCCCGCTAGGCACCAGGGACTTTGCTTTATTTTATACATAGGATTGGGGTCAGCCCAGAATGGGCATGCCAATGTCCCCACAGCCCCCCAAAAATTGCCACAGTATTTTTGCCCCCAGGAGGCAGATGGGGCAATAGTCCCTAATATGCCCCCCCCCGGGACAGAAAGCCCACTAGGCACCAGGTGTCAGGAATCAGATGAATGTAGTTTCTTTGGCACTGGATAAGTTGAGGAAGAATCCGAGAAGAAGAATAACTTTAGTGAAGATTCCAATGATTAATCATTGAAAGAACCTGCAGAGCTAGATTGGTTTAAACCTTTGCAAATGGCTGCTGCATTTGTGAAGTCTGAGCAGTCATTCATTTGGGGACATTCTCGCAAGAGTTTGTGGCTCAGGACAAGCACACGCGTGCTCCTCCACACACCTCAATTTTTAATTACCTGAGGAGAGATTGTTTTGGTGTCCGTTCCATCTCAGTTTTCACTGAGTGGCTGGCGGACTAATTCAGACTTCCGAATTATTGTCTCCAGTGGAAGTCACTTTAGTCAGAGTTTTATAGTGACTCGCCTTTCATGTTTTGAGCGCTGTCTTCCGTGAGTTGCGGTTTCCGTCAGCGCTGACTCAGCAGTATTCTTGGAGTCTCTACTGACCAGTGTCTTCCGTATGCTCAGCCTCTGTGTGTGGAGAGCTGCGGTTCCTCTTAGTACTGGCCCAGTAGTTCTAACGGAGTCCCTTGTGACCACTGTCTTCCGTTTGGGCAGCCACTGAGGTCATGGAGAGCCATGCCTCTCTTTAATGGCAAGGTTCAGTCTGCTCATTCCAGAGTTATGACAGAAGAGTTTCCAAGTGAGCAGTCCAGCCTCAATCGAGTGAAAGCCTTAATTTCAGTGCCACAGGTTGTGAGTGACAGGAATCCCCAGAGATCTTAGAAGCCTGGAAAGTCAGTAAGATTTAGAACATTTTCAGAGGATTGCATCTCTGATCTGTTATATCCTTGCCCCCCTGTTGCCACTCTTTCCTTTCCTTCTTTTTATCCATCCCCTGTTCCTTTTTGCGCGCTCCTAACTGAATTTGCTGACTCACTTGGAGTTATAGAATTCACTCACATTAACTGAGAGAAACTATCAGGATCTAGAAAGAACATTGACTTCATTGCCTAAGATGACGAACCAAGCAATTATGACCACTTCCGTGTCATGGCGAAGCAGGAATATATATATAAGGAGTAACAATTGCTGATAGTTCATCAATCTCCTAGCTCAGATTCATTCAGTGGAGAAGCAAGAACGCCAGAAGGCATTGGTAGGAGAGTAAACATTAAAGACTTAGAGAGGTATTGAGAAATATTAGAATACTTTTGATCATATGTGTTTTCTACTTTCTTCCTCTGTACATTAGGACTTTCTGGGATCGATATGGGTGGTCACTAAGAAGAAGTACCCAAGTGAAAATCCAGGCAGAAGAGAGGGCTTTTGCCAATCAGGATTTGTCTCTTCTCTGTCCCATTCCCCTTTCCCCCTTGTTGGTGAATCTTCCAAGGAAATATTGTTGAGGTGCACCGATAGGAGGGCGTTGGGAACTTATCATCCATTCTGTTTCGGTGGAGATTCAGGTACCTTCTGACACAAGAGATCATGTTTTTTATTATACATAGGGGTGGGTGCTGCCCTAGCATGCTCCCCCTCCCAGGGCTTGTCGAGCAGCAATCTGCCAGAGCTGGTTGCTGTTCCCAGTGTGGCCCTTCTTGACTGGTGGTGTGTGGGGATGGCGCTTGGCTAGCAGAGTGCATGGATAGTGCTTGGCTGGCAGTGTGAAAGGATAGTGCTTTACTTACTGTGTGAATGGACAGCATTTGGCTGGTGGTGTATGTAAATGGCGCTTGGTTGGCAGTGTGCATGGGTAGCGCTTGGCTGGCGGTGTATGTGGATGGCGCTTGGCTGGTGGTGTGCATCGATGGTGGGGTGCGTGTACTGACTATTGACTGGTGTTGTGGCTTGCATGGATCCCCAGTGTTTTCTTACCCAGAATCCCTGCAAACAACAAATTTACTTATAGAGTCACATTTTCATCAGATTTCGGTGTGGGTAAGTTGTAGAATCATTGCGCAGGCACAAGTTTCCTACCACCCAGCATTCCACTTGGTCTCCCAAGAAAAATTATACCTCAATTGTGTGGGTGCCCAAAGTAGCATCAGTCTAAAGACGTATAAACAAACTCCCCTTTTAGACCCGCTTTGGTTTCCCCCTCAATCGCTACATGTTTTCGGTCCTTCCTTGTCATAGGAACTTAGCCCATCCACATAAGTAAGGTATCATTTTTATAGGGAGACTGAGGGGAACACCGAGCGGTAGGAAGTTTGTGCTGTGATCCCATAACTTTCCAACACAGATATTAGAGGAACATTTGACTTCTTAGATAATTTTGAGGTTTGCAACGGATTCTGGGAAGGAAAATGTTGAGGGATGAACGCAAGCCTAACCTCCCTGTACTCCCACGGTTGCCTAGTTTTCAGAAATGTGTGTTTTTTTTAGGTTCCCCTAGAAGTCTGCAAGCCCAGGACCAAAAACACAGGTGCCCCCCTATCTATCACCAAACGACCTGGTTTTTCAAGGGGGTCACCTGTTTTTTGTTCCCGGGCTCAGCTATGGAAACTTAGCAAACCCAGACATTTCTGAACACTAGACACCCAGGGGCATCCAGGGAGGTGTGGCTTGCGTGGATCTCCCAACATTTTCTTACCCAGAATCCCCTGCAAACCTCAAATTTAGCTAAATAACTCACATTTCTCTCACTTTTTTGTGTGGGAAAATTGTTGGATCACAAGAACGCCACAAATTTCCTACCACCCAGCATTTCCCCAGGTCTCCTAATAAAAATGGAACCTCACTTGTGTGGGTAGGATGAGTGCCCGTGACAGAAAATGGCCCAAAATGTACTGTGGAGACTTCAAAATTATTGTCACCTGCATTTTTGGAGGTGGGCTCAGCGGCCATCTAGGAAAACTTAGCAAACCCGGACAATTCTGAAAACCAGACACCTAGGGGAGTCGAAGGAGGTGTGGCTTTCATGGATCTCACAAAATGTTTCTACCTAGAATCCCCTGCGAAACGCAAATTTAGGTAATAAAATCACATTTTCCTCACTTTTCTGTGTGGGAAAGATGTGGGATCACCGGGCTGCCACACATTTCCTACCGCCAAGTTTTGCTCCAGTTCTCTTGATAAAAATGGTGCCTCACTTGTGTGGGTGGGCCAAGTACGTGCAACAGGCAAGGGCCCAAAATGTATTGTGGAGACATCAAAATTACCTATCGCAAAACGTTTTTGCAAGAGGGGTCACCTGTGTTTTTGGCCCCAGTCTGGGCATTCATCTAGGGAAACCAACCAAACCCACACCTTTCTGAAAACTAGACATCTGGGGGAGTGCAGGGAGGTATGGCGTGTATGGACCTTTCCAACGTTTTCCTATTCAGAATCGACTGCAAACCTCAAATTTAGCAAAAAAAAATCATTCTCACGTTTCTGTGTAGGAAAGTTGCGGGGTCAATTGGCTGACACAAATTTCCAATGACCTACCCTTCCCCCAGGTCTCCTGATAAAAATGGTACCTCACTTATGTGGTTGGGGCAAGTACCCGGGACAGGCAAGGGCCCAAAACATATTGTGGAGACATCAAAATTACCCATCATAGTGACCCGGCTTATGCCCTTGAGCATTCCCTGATGGGTGGCGCCTCCCTTCACACCCTGTTGTACTCGGCTAGGCGGAGGCGACTGCTTCCGCAAGTCACCCAAGTGGTCCTCACTGTCTGGCGGCGGGCCTTGCATCGGGTGGGCTGGTGGGGTCGGCTTACAGCCGAAACCCCGTTGTGGCGAAATGGTCTGTTACCGGCGCTGGCGTCTCTGTCCGGATTTGACGGCTGGGATGCGATTGGGATCTCGTCCCTAGGTCATGTCCTCTCTGGTACTACCCTGAAGTCCTTTCGGGAGCTTAGCTCCGAATTTAGCATGCCCAAGACCCAGTTTTTCCGCTACCTTCAATTCCGCCACGCACTTACCCCAAGTCTGGTGGGCCTGGAACAGCTCCCTGATTTTAGTCCTATCGAAGCTAAACTGTTTATGGGAGACCTGGGTGACAAGAAGGTCTCGCAGATATATCGCTCTCTGGTCACTCACTGTTCCCCTTCACTCGCAGCACTACGGGCCTCTTGGGAGGCGGATGTAGGTCCACTGGATGATGACGACTGGCGTGAGGCCTTGGAATCTCCCCGAGGTGCTGCTATAGCCATCCGCCTTCGCTTCATCCAGTTCAAATACCTCCACCGGGCGTATTATACTAGACACCGTCTATGGCGGGCAGGCCTTGTCGCGTCTCCCGAATGTCTGCGGTGTGGTTCTGAAGAGGGCACCCTGTTTCATACAGTATGGTCCTGTGAGAGACTGACTCGATTCTGGGCTGGGGTGTGGGACTGCCTATCAGAGGTGTTGGGTTGGGACCTGCCCCGTACCCCCAGGCTGGGCCTTCTTCATGTTCTAGAGAATGTTGGAGGCAATCTTTACAAGCGCCATTTGCTGTTGCTGGGGCTGGTGGTGGCGAAGAGAGACCTGGCGCAGGCCTGGAAGAGCGAGCGCGCCCCCCCCCTCGGGGCTTGGAGGGCGGGACTGGATTTCCTCATGGGTCTAGAACAGCCTGTTTTTGAAGCCCGGGGATGTCCCCGCAAACATTACAAAATCTGGAAACGGTGGGCGGATTACCGGGGCCTGCTCCTTGACCCCCCTGTGGACATTGATGATGCATTACAGCTGGATGTGGATCCCGCACTCTAGGCCGCTGGCCGGCTCCACCTTTGTAGATTGTCCCAAGTTGCTGGACTGTGATCGCGTGCACTGGGTTAGGGTGGGATAAGGGGTGGGTAGCTGTGGGCGGGGCTGGTTGGTGTTTTTGGGATTGGGTGGGTGGGGTAGTTCAATGCCATTTACTGTATAACGATGGGTTCGATGCTGTACTAATGATATGTCTCTTTTTTTTTATCTGTCTTTGACAGTCTCCTCCTGACTGTGGAGGGCTGTGTTGAGCTATGCTTGAACTCATAATAAAATTGGTTATGAAAAAAAAAATTACCCATCATAAAACAACTTGGTTTTGGGGGGCGTGGCCAGCCGGGCAACATGGCGGGCGCAACTTGCTAGAGCTCCGCTAGCGAGGCCCCGAATTTATCCTAAAATTTCCCTTATAGTGTGGTGGGCACCCGCCAACGTGGAGCGGAGGAGCTGCGCGACTGTCTGGGAACGCCGCCGGTGCAGCTTGTAGCGGACGGAAGGGCTGGGGCGCCGAGAGCCTGCTGCCGTGGGGAGAGCTGCTGATGGGCCGCTGTAAAGGCCATGAAGCCCGGCCGAGCCCCGTAGCGGAGGGGACCTGCAGTTGCTGGTGCGGAGGAATCCTGCCTGCGGCAGAGAATTGTGGAGAACGCCTGGGGAGCGCCGTGGCAGCCCCGGATCACCTGCTGGGGTGCTGACCAGCCCACGGAAGGTGTCTTGCGGTGCCCGCGAACGGACTGGACGGTGAGCGGCCATCTTGAGGCCAACTGCGACCGAATCTGTGCGCTCCTGACGGTTGGCGAGTCCTGCAGTAGAAAGTCAGGCAACCGATCCACTTCCGGTTGTAAGAAGAGGCGACACCCTGCGACGCCGGCCGGCTGGAGGCAGCGGGAAGACCCCGAGGTTAGCTGGGAAAGCCGGAGGAGAGGGGGCACGGAGCCGCCCGACCCCGCCGTGCGGTGTCCAGAGACCGGACGGAAGAACAGGGCGTCGAGAGTCCGCTGCCGGGGAGGGCTGCTGGCGGACTGCTGCAGGGAGCGCGAAGCCTGCCCAGGCCTGCTGCTGCTGGTGTGGAGGAGCCCCCGCCTGCGGCGGTGAATTAGGGAGAACACTCGGGGAGTGCGGCGGCAGCACTGGACCGCCTGCTGGGGTGCTCACTGGCCTGTGGTGGGTGCCTCTGAGCGCCCGAGAGGGGACTGGTCCCTGAGCTGCCATTTTGTGACTACCGGCGCCTACCTCCGCTGCGGAGCGAGAGAGCGCTCCTGACTGCTGACGGACCCTGGAGGCGGCGACCGGGGGGTCAGACACCCGATCCGCCACCGTTGGTGGGAGGAGGTGACGCCCAGCAGCGCCCGACGGCCGGAGGGTGCAGGAAGCCCCCGCGGTGGGCGGGGAGAGCCGGGAGTAGGAGAGCACAAAGCCGTCGGACCCACCGTGAGGTGTCCAGGACTGTGGGGCTAACGCAGTGAGGCCCTAGAGGTGAGCAGTGGAGTCCAGGAGGAGGGGCACGGAGGCGGCGCCCTGACCCGGTGTGCGGGCCGGAGTGGGAACGAAGGCTGGGAACGGCGGAGGAGATCCCCCGCGGCCCTCGCTGCGACCTCTGGGGGACGTAGTGGACTGCCAGGGCCCTGAGGAGAGCATAGACAGGGCGCTCACGACTGAGGAGCGATTGCCTGGCGCCTGCTCGGGAAGCATTTTCAGTGCCTGTGAGGGTGACCCGAAGAGAGGTCCCCCCTTTCCACGCTGGGCAGCATCTGGCACACGGCTTGAAGTAGAGGCCAGGGGCGGACTGCAGTGGTGAAGGAGCTTGGCTGGCCCTGGGCCCACCTGGAGCTACCTAGACGCGAGCCATCAGTAGCGAGCGGTCTTGTACATAGCTCCTGACGGTAGCACCGCAGCCGCCCGCGAGTCGGGACGGTTGGCGCACGGGGCACGGCTGCCGGCGCATGGACCTGCCCCTGGGAGACGGCCCGCGCTCCGGCCATCGCCCGAGCTGGAGCGGACCACACAATAGTCCGTAGGCGCTCCCTCCTTGCACTGCTCACTGAAAGAGCTTGGACAACACCCCTGCTGGTACTGACGGAGAATCCTTGGGAATCGACCGCTGACGTCTGGCGAGTGGCGCCCATTGGCGAGAGACAGAGGCCACAAGTAAAGGAACTCTAAAGCAGTGGACCACAGCTGAACGCCCGGCGGGAGACAGACTGACGAGACCCCACTACCCAGAGATCGCACCCGACCACTGCGCAGCCGGGAGTGCGGATGCCCACGGCACAGCAAATTGCTATGGGTAGACTGAAGGACAAAGCGCTGCTCCGGCAGCAGGAGGCGAGTGGACAGGATGTGACGCAGGACCAGCGGCGGGCAACCATAGACCCCACAGCTGCATTAGCGGCGAAAATGACACAGTTCTAGCGGCAGTGGAACGCATAGGGGCGACTCTAGAGCAAACTAAGACGTCGCTGGAGGGGCGGATTGACAAAGTGACATCAGATTTCACACTGCTGCACGCCGACCACAGAAAACTGGCGGAGACCGCCACAGAGCAGCGCCAAATAGTCCAGGAAATCCAACCTGTGGTGCGCAGCCACGCAGCGGCCCTACAGGACCTGATAGACAAAGTCCATGAGCTGGAGGATCGTGCCGAGGATGCTGAAGGGCGCTCTCGGCGCAACAACGTCCGGGTAGTAGGTCTGCCGGAAGGAGAAGAGGGGACGACGCCAGAACGATACACTGAGACGTGGCTCAGGGAAATCCTGCCGCCTGGAGTACTTTCCCCGCAATTCGTGGTTGAACGGGCACACAGAGTGCCTGCGTAGGCCCGGAGGGTGGGAGACAGACCCCGCCCGTTCCTCTTCAAACTCCTCAACTATAGAGACCGGGACACGGTGCTCCGGGAAACCCGGAAGCTGAACGACCTGCAAGTGGACAGTAGTCGAGTAATGCTTTTCCCGGACTATACTGCGGCGACTCAAAAGAGACGGGGCTCATACTTGGCAGTGAAGAAACAACTCAGAGACCTGGACCTGCCCTACTCACTGCTCTTCCCCTCGCGGCTGCGTGTAGTGGCAAAAGAGGGCACACGCTTTTTTGACACCCCAGCGGACGTCTGGGACTGGTTGGAGGAAACCGGGCAGTGGTCGGGGACAAGGCCGACGAACCAAGAGGGCGGCGGATGGCAGGAACAATGCTTCAGGAGGAGGAGGAGACAGAGAGGGGCCAAACGAGGGACAGGCCTGGGACAAGCGGCGCCCAGCCCGGAAAAGATACGACAAGGGCGACAAGAGGCATTGGAGGCAGTGGCCACGCTGGGCGCGGGATCGGGCCACGGAGGGCCAGACCATGGCCGACAGGACGGAGGTGGTGTCAGCGGGTCCTCTTCGCCGTCAACTGCACTGTCAGATGACATTCTGCCGCCGGAGGTGACGCCCCAGACAGCGGACTACATAGTGTGACACGCGAAGGAAACAGGATGGACTACTGCATGGCTGATGTCCCTGAACACAGATCCACTGTATCCTTTGAAAGACTATGGTACCGCACGGATTGGTAACTTTGCTGGCCCACTGGCCCAAGTGCACATAGACATAGCAACAGGTTAAGCCACTGTGCTGCAGGTGCGCGGGCACGCTGCTCATCTGGGTCACAAATGCATGCGCTGCCGCACAGGGAGGCGCTGGTGCGCGGCTCGCGTTGGTTAGTACGCTCCACTGGTGGTGGCGGCCCACTCGCACCCTAACTGCGCTGGGGCTCTGCTGAAGGAGTTCCTTGACGGCACCACCGACTGCGCGTTCCCCACACGCACACACATTTCGGTCATAGTACACTAGGCGGCTGCTGAACATTGCGCTCGCAATAAGCTAAGCCATAGTTTGGTTGAACAGTTTGGACACATCCCCCGTTAGGGATACGCCCATAAAGTTATGAATTTCACCACAGTTCTTATGTTTCAGATGCAGTCACTGGTGCCTCCTGACAAAGAACCCACCCCCGGACCTCCCACGGCACGCCCCTGCCCCCCTGGGTGAACACAACACCTCACATGGCATGCACTAATATCATGACCTGGAACATCCGGGGCATGCACACCCCATCGCGCCGATACTTTGTTTTTGCGTATATGCAGCGTCATCACATAGGGATCGCGCTCCTACAAGAAACACACATGTCTCAAGTAGAGCTGGACAGGCTCCGCAGACGATGGAGGGGACAAACTTATGGCACTACCTACTCAGCGCAAGCGCGGGGCACTCTGATCTGGTTGAAGGCGGGGGTCTCCTTTCAACACACGGACATGCAGGTAGATGCGGAAGGGCGATATACATTAGTGAGGGGAAGGCTTTACGGGCAAGACATACTACTGGGCTCCATTTATGCCCCTAATGCAGAACAACCTGCCTTCCTGGCGTCTCTAAACCAAGTCCTTCAGCAATACGCGGGCCTTCCCTGGTTACTAGGAGGCGACTACAACATGGTACTGAACACACAGTTAGATCGCTCATATCCACCCCTGCGCACAGCGGCTGCGACCTCACTGGCGCAGGCGTTTGGAGACTGGCTGACACACTGGGCCATCCAGGACCTTTGGCGGGCACAACACCCCACAGACAAGCTATACTCCTACTACTCGCCGGTACATGGCCTGCATGTTAGACTAGATAGGATAGTGGGCTCTCAGTCCCTGCTCCCGCTCATAACCAAGTCGGAGTATTTAGGCAGGACACACTCTGACCACAACCCCCTGTTATTCCAAATTAGCTGGGCGGCTGACAGACCACCGGTGCCCACATGGCAACTGCAGGCGGCTGCGCTAGAGGATGCAGAGTTCAGGTCGTCCCTGGGGGGTGCCATTCTCTCCTATTTTGAGGACAATGAGGGCAAGGCGAGCGGCCCTTTGGTGGAGTGGGATGCACATAAGGCAACCATACGGGGGCTCTGCATAGGGACCACGTGGAACATCCGAGCACGACTATCAGCGTCCCTGACCCGCATGGAATCCGAACTGCAGCAGTACGAACGGGAGGGGGAGGGTACGGGTAGGCATGCGCTTGAATTGGAGGGATTACGGAATGAGCACGAGGTCCTGATCGAACGATTACGGTGCCATAACTATGCGGTGCATACGGCCCGGACGCACGCGAAAGCAGACAGAGACGGACGTTTGCTCGCCTGGCTGATACAGGTCGCGGAGCGCAGGTGCCAATAGGAGCCGTTCGGTTGGACAATTGCACTGTGGTATACACGCAGCGCGAAATACACAAGGCGTTCACGGAGCACTACCGGGACCTTTACAAGGACCGGGGCTCTGGCCGGGAGGGCGCGGTGGCTGCCTTCCTGGGGCTGGTCACATTGCCCACGGTCACCGCCGCACAGGGGGAGGAGCTAGGTGCCCCGCTCACACTGGAGGAGGTGGGTGACGCGATCCAGACGTTAGCAACTGGGAAAACTCCGGGACCTGACGGCCTGCCGGCTGAATATTACAAAGCGAACAGAGACATCTTATCGCTGAGGCTGCTTCAGATGTACCAGGAGGCGATAACCGAGGGCCCACTACCGTCCTCGCTGCGGGAAGCGTTTTTGGTGTCCCTGCCCAAGCCGGATAGGATCCAATGTCCCTGGGCTCCTATCGTCCATTGGCGATGCTCAATACGGACTATAAAATATTGGCCAAGATGCTCGCCGAGCGCCTGGCGCCACTGGTCCCCCATCTGGTCCACCCGGACCAAAATGGCTTTGTGCCGGCACGGTCAACGTCCCTGAACCTCAGGAGATACTTCCGAGTAGCGGCAGAGGTGACGGCGGCTTGGCCCAGGGCGGGATGCCTGATATTGGATCTGGAAAAGGCCTTCGATAGCCTAGAGTGGGGATATCTCCGGACGGTGCTGGAGGCGTTTGAACTGGACAGGGAATTCCTAGAGATGGTGGGGCTACTGTACAGGAGTCCCGTGGTCCACGTTCGCTTGGGGCCATATGTTTCGGAGGAGGTGGCGATAGGCAGAGGCACCCGACAGGGATGCCCCCTGTCGCCGCTACTCTTCGCGCTGGCCATTGAACCTCTAGCGGCAGCTCTGAGGCAAATAGTAGCCAATGGGATCCCGCTGGGAGATGGCACACATTAGGTGTCCCTGTATGCAGACGATCTGCTGATATTTGTCAGGGACGTGAACAACATGCCGGAACAGCTGGGCCCACTCTTAAGTCAATTTGCTGACCTCTCGGGGCTCCGAGTTAACGTGGGCAAGTTCTGTCTCTTCGCCTTCAATGGCGAGACGCAAGACCCGGAGTACACCCTTCATGGTGCAAGAGTGAGATGGTGCCCAGACACGTTCAAATACTTGGGGATCCAGGTATACCGGCAGTCGGCGGACCTGCTGGACGGGAACCTAGGCAGAGTGGTCACCGCGCTCAGGGCGCAGGTAGGCTTTTGGTCCACGCTTCCTCTGACGACCACGGGCAGGGTCGCCCTGGCCAAGATGGTGATGCTCCCTCGCCTCCTTTACTACTTCACAAATCTCCCGCTGTTCGGGCCCGCGGCTTTCTTCTCCAAGCTCAATGGGATCCTGTGCGACTTTATATGAGGCGCATCCCGACACCGGCTGGCTCTAGGGAAGCTATTTCTCCCCATAGACAGGAGCGGCCTGGCTGCCCCCTGCTTGGAGCACTACTACTTGGCAGCGCAGCTCCAGTGGATTGCGCGCTGGCTAGCAGACAGGGGGATAGAGGACACTGCTACGGATGAGCCGCCTTACACCTTGGAGCGGGTCACCGCGCTGTTCCACCCGCTGGCAGACAAGGCCAAACCTGCCCCGCTCCTATTGGGGGTGGCATATCGGTGCTTCCGTAGGGTACTATACCTCACGAGGAAAGTGCTCCTGTACGCACCCGCAGTGCCGTTGGAGGACTCACCGGGAGGCGGGGAAGTCCTTATGCACCGCATGCTTGAGCACTGGCGGGAGGCGGAGGTGCAGACGCTGGGAGACCTCTACCAAGACGGAACCCTGATCCCCTTCGAGTCACTAGTTGCAGAGACCGGGCTTCCCCCTGGGGGATTCCTAATGCACAGATCGCTCATAGCCCGGATGGCGATGAGGTGGGGTGACATGGCGGAGGAGCCAACGCAGCATCTGGTGATCCAGTACCTCCACGTCATGGGCAAGGTCAAACACCTCATTAAGTGGTTTGCCGTGTCCCTGCGTCTACACACAGAACTGGACCTAGCCCCCCTCCGTGGGAAATGGGAGCGAGACATGGGGAGGCCGCTGGCGGACAAGGAATGGGAGCGAGTGCTCAAAAGCCCGGTGCGCATACCCAGAAACATGCGCTTTCCCCAGATCCAAGTTTATATAGTCCACAGGGCCTACCTCACCCCGGATTTAACTCCTTCCATGCTCATGTCGAGCTCAGCTCGTCATGAGGCACACTGGAGCTGTGCTAATGACGAGCTGACCTTGTCATGAACAATGGGAAATCAGGGAATGCAGCACAGGAGAAAAATATCTCTAGCAGCCAAGGTGTTAATTAATAAATACTTTCACAGGGCGGATGCAGCTTGCCCCAGATGCGGCGAGATTGCTTCACCTCCTGTGGCGCTGTCCGAGGCTTGGTGATTACTGGGGAGTGATACACGTCCGGCTTGTGCAATGCACTGGTCGTGACGTCCCATGCGACTGGCCAGTGTTCCTCTTACACCACTTCAAACGGTCCCCTACTGCCAAAGCGTCGTCCAGATACCTGGACCTGGGAATGATCACGGCGGTGCGACTCCTGACGAAAAGATGGAAGGCAAGGGATCCGCCCACTGTACGGGCGTGGACCCTGTCTCTCCTCTCGTGGGGCCGAGCGGAATGGACTGCCATCAGGAGGGAGGAAACGTTGGGACTGCGCAAGGAGCCCATGGCGGACAAATGGGAAAGTATGCTCAATGCACTCCAGGTGGCGGAGACAGAGGCGGCTGCGGAAGGGGTTGAGGGCATGGAGGGCGGAACAGAGCATCACGGAGAGGGAGGCGCAGCGACCACCAACGACAGCAACAGAGGCAGCAGCGGCATCGATACCAACGCGCAGGCGGGAGCCCATAGTCGGGACGATGGGAGGGTGTAGTGAACGGAGGGAACACACGGGCGTCAGCAGAAGAGGACAAAATCTACAGCTAGGTACATTGCAAAATAAGGGTCAGTTTTCACAGAAATAAGGTGAAGTATCCATTTTTTTTTTGTTTTTAAAGACCTTTATTGTCCAACATACAGTATACACAGCATTTAGCTTACAACCCAGTCGGGCCAGCTGCGAGCAATGAATATTACACTAGATGGGATAAGCGAACACAGCTTCAAGGCCGGCAACCCTGGGGTTCGGCAGCGCATAGCAACATGTCACATAACTCTGCAATCATACAATCATTCGGTGTTGCGAAAGTGTGTGGTCTGTGGATTTTCCTTATAGGGTCTGTGGATTCAGGGTTGCTACGTTGGGTCGGCACTCATTAACAGCATACGTGTCGGTCGAGCCCACTATGTCGTTCGTGCGTCATTGGGAAGGGTATCAGTGTGGGTCAACATTCAAGTGAATACGGAGTTATATGAACGAGTGACGAGATTGCTCAGTGTCTAGGCGTGTTTGGAGCACATGGCCGCCCTGCTTGACCACCCTGACGAAAAAGACTCCCATTTATCTCAGCGCTCATGTGATGCGCCCAGGCCCTAGCTGTCACGCCCGAGGGCGTCGTGTAGTATGAAATGCAGAGTTGTATTCGTATGGGCATGGTCTAAAAGGGGATGAAACCAGATTAATAATAAACCATAAAACAGTAACATGAACTATATAAGAGGCAGGTAGGGGTAGATAGGGGTAGAGTTTGCCATACCGTTGAGAGGGGGGGTTGGAGTCTGTGTGTCAGTCGCGCCATATGGGGCAAGTAGGCGGGAGACCGGGGGGGGTGGGGGGAGAAGTGCAGGCTCTCTGCGTGTCAAGGCTACAGGGGGGGGTCCCCAAGGGCCCGTCGGGCGTAGCATCCCGGTGCAATCCTACGGTGTCCGGGCCTATGTTGCAGCGCTGTGTGCAGTGACGCATGCCCGGGGAGGGGGGCAGGCAATCGCCAATGTGAAACAGCCAAGCATGTGTCATGCGGTGGGCATGGTACAGTGGTCGGATAGGTGGCGTACGGTGTTCTGTATGGGGCTTGCAGGAACCGGTACTGGGAGGAGGGGGGGGGTCAGTACATAGGTCTTCACGTAATCCCTTGTTCCACACATTTCTGCAGAAAGGAGTGTAGGATGTCATCCCAGTGCTGCGCGATCGGGAATTTTCTGAGCCCCGCCGTCTCCTCCCGTTTCAGGACAGAGCTCTCTGCCCGTGCCCAGTTCGTCAGTGACAGGCTCCAGTGCCTGATGTGTGGGGGCGTCGCCGCCTTCCATCGCTTGGTAAGCAGTCTCTTGGCCGTGATGAGCCCGAGATCCCAGTACCTGGTCTGGACTTTGTTCAGTCACGTACGTTTGTACAATCCTAGTACACAGGCTTCCCACGTGTGTGGCACTTGTTCCTTGGAGCATCATGGTCACCCCTTCCCAGTACTGTTGGAGGGCAGGGCAGAGCCAGAGCATGTGGAGGAGGTCCGCACCCAGTAGGGAGCAGCGTCCGCAAGCAGTGTCTGTGACTGAAAAATACTTATTTATCTTGTCCGGGGTGAGATATGCGCGGTGTAATATGTAAAGCTGTATGATTTTGAAGCGAGGGTTGCGGGGGATGTTCACCGGGCCAGCCAGGATCATAGCCCACTCCTTGTCCGTCCAGTCCCTCCCTCTGTCAGTCGCCCACTTTTCCCTCAGTTGCACAGTTGCTGGATGTGTGTGTAGGAGGAGTGCTTGCGTTAACCAATGGATGATGTGAGTGCCGTTGCTCATGACATGAAGGTATTGCATGAAGTGGTGTGTTGGTGGCTCACCAGACATGTATCCCCAAGCGGCAGTCAGCGCGTGTATGAGGGATGCGTGTGTCAGGAACTGCCCAGCCGGGAGGGATGCGTCTCTCACGAGATCTGCGAAAGGTAGGAGGACGCCATCAGAGTATAGGTCGCCTAATGTTTCCACCTCCGCAGTGGTCCAGCTACCCAACCCTACAGCCGTTAGGGTCCCTGCCGCTGTCGGAGTACCCAACAGTGGCAGTATCAGTGCATATGGTATCGTCGCCCGAGTCAGGCGCAAGCAGCGGAGGAAGCACCGTCGCGCCACCGCGAGCAGCAGTTGTGGCGGTCGGGGAGTCCGTGTCAGCGGATGAAACAACACGTGGACCTGGAATAGGGACCAGATGGTGGCGTCCGTGGCCGTGTCTCCCAGATTCTTACCACCTAGCCAGCCTGACACCCACTGCATTTGTGCCGCCAGATAGTATAGCTCCATGTTAGGAACAGCTAGTCTGCCCTCTTCAGTGGGCATGTAGAGTTTCGTCAATGCAACCCGTGGCCGACCTTTATTCCAAATCAGGTCACGCATCAGGACCTCGAGGTCTCGGAACACCCGGGCAGGTACATAAGTCGGTATGTTTGCAAAGTAGTACAACAGCCTCGGTAGGACTATCATTTTTGCTAGGGCTATGCGACTTGGAACATTCAGTGGCAGTGTCTTCCAGAACCCAGCCTGTGCTCGGGTAGATGCAATCGCTCTCATCAAGTTTCCTTCCAAGATATCTATGGGATCTCGATAGATGTGTATCCCAAGGTATCTGAACGTGGTTGGGTACCACCGCAATCTCTCACCCCCGATGCGTACTTCGCACTCGGGAACGTTCGGGTTGAAGGAGTAGGCCCCCGATTTGGCCCAGTTTACCCGCAATCCCGACATTTCCTCGAAGGCGCCGAAAATGGCAGTTAGGGACGCCGGGACGTTGCTCAGGTCATTGACGTACAAGAGAAGGTCATCAGCATATAATGACACAACATGCAGTCCGTCCGCCATCAGTATGCCCCAATCCATTCCCTGTGATCGAAGTTTCGCAGCCAGGGGTTCCACTGCTAAGGAGAACAGTAGGGGTGACAGTGGGCAACCCTGCCTGGTGCCTCTCCGCACAGAAATGGGGTCGGAGAGCAACGCTCCAGTACGGACTCGGACCGTGGGTCTGCGGTATAAGAGACCAACCATAGTTTCATAGTCGTCCCCCAGCTCGAATTTGTCCATGACCGCTCGCAAGTAGGGCCATTCCACCGAGTCTAACGCCTTCTCCAAGTCTAGCACTAGGCACCCAGCTCGTGGCCACCGTCTCGTGGCGTATTCTTGCAAGCGGAACAGTCGGCGGATGTTGTGGGACGTATGTCTGGTTGGTACGAACCCATTTTGGTCGTGATGCACCAGCGCTGGAACCATAGGGGCCAGTCTACGAGCAAGGGCGGAGGCAAGAATTTTGTAGTCAGTGTTGAGGAGTGCGAGAGGGCGGTAGGAACCCATCTGTGTGCCATCCCTGCCAGGTTTGAGTAAGGAGACGAGGGTTGCCTCATTAAGCGTAGGGGGCAAAGCGAAGTCATCTATAGCCGCGGAGTACATCTTTGCCAGGTGTGGGACCAGGATGTCCGAGGCGGCTTTATAGAACTCGACCGGCAAGCCATCCGGTCCCGGAGACTTGCCATTCGAGAGGATAAAGATGGTGTCTCGGAGTTCTTTGGAGTCCAATGGTGCTCCGAGGTCATCCTGCTGTGTCGCCGTTAGGGCAGGCAACCGTACGTCAGAGAGGTACTCCGTGATAGCAGCCAGTGGGACGCGCAATCAGGAGTGATATAGGCCCGTGTAATGACCCGTGAATGCCTCGTGTATTTGGCGTTGGGAATAGAGTAATCCGCCGTCTCCAGCCTGTATGGTCGATATTGGGGCAGAGCGATCCTCCCGCTCGATCAGCCAGGTCAACAGTTTGCCTGGTCTGTCACCCTGTCTGTGGACCCGGGCGGAGTGTGCTGCGAAGTTGACGTTTCGCAAACGGTCTATTAGGCGGTCGTGTTTCGCCTTAGCTTCTGTCAGTCGGGCGGTCGCATCCCCCCCCGTAGTGCGCTCAAGGTCCAGTAATTCAGTTTCTAGTCGCGTCAGGTCCTGTTCAATTTGGCGTCTCATGTGTCCCTGTGTACCCAAGCAGAGCCCCCGGGTCACCACCTTGAAAGCATCCCATTCGGTTTGGGGAGAGGACGCTGTGCCAGCGTTGAGATCATAGTATTGAGCCGTTTGTGTAAGTAGGGAGTCGCGGAAGGTCGCGTCAAGTAAGAGGTCTGGTTGGAGGCGCCAGGTGGGAATGGGAGGATGTGGGTCGTCCCAGGCGATGACCAGTGTGTGAGGGCTATGATCTGAGTGGGTGCGGCCCATATATTGTGTGTCCTGGACCAATGGAAGGAGCTCGGGGGAGATCATGTACCTATCTAAGCGTACGTGCAGTGCGTGCGCACCTGACCAGTAGGAATATGTGCACGTTGCGGGGTTGCGTGTCCGCCATGCGTCGTGTAGGTTCCATTGCTGGGCCCAGTTGGGGAGGGCTTTCGTGGTGACGTGTGTCTGCGCATTGGCTGGGGGTGCGGTAGACCTGTCTAAGTGTACATCTAGGACACAATTGTAGTCGTCTCCAAGGACCCATGGGAGCCCATGCCAGGGCGCCAGCGCCGTGGAGAGGCCCTCAAGGAAGCCGCCCTGGTCAGTGTTAGGGGAGTATAAGGAGGTAAGTACCACAGGGAGTCCATCGAGTCTGCCTTGTGCCATTACATACCGACCCTCCACGTCTATCTGCGTGTCTATGACCGCCCAAGGAGTGCCCGGCCGTATCCATAAGAGTGCCGCCCGAGCATAGGAGGAGTACTCCGTGGCATAGAGCTGTCCGCGCCACCGCCGCACAGTGCGTGTACTTCTGTCTTGTTGAGGTGCGTTTCCTGTAATAGTACTACATGAAATTTGTGGCGACATATATATGAGTAGATTTGGTAACGTCTCGACGGTGTGTGCATTCCCCTCACATTCCACGTGCAAATTCTTATCTCAGCCATATCTACTATCATGGTAGGAGACACTCACCGCGTCCGCCATCCGCCCTCCAGGTGATCGCCCCCACAAAGCTCCCAGTCCCCCTCCCCCACCCACTTCAGACACAGACATCGACACAGCTATAAAGGGTATAGGCATTTCTCTGAGGTGGAGGGCTGGAAATGAAAACTGGGTGTGCGAACAGTGCTAAACAGCAGTAAATACCAAAAGGTCGGCAACGTAACATGTCGCCGTCCAAACTCGCCAAGAGGGCAAAAGAACAGTATTCAAGTCTAGGGGGTAACTTGAGCTAGGCACAGCTTTGGCAGATCTCCAGTTGCTAATCAAGAGAAGGTGGTCAGCGGCCCTTCCCCGGACCATAAGTCACTCCCACCATGTAGTCAAAAGCGGTGATCAAGTAGGTAGTGTCATCTCTGGTAGTGTGGCCTCAAGGTTAACCTTGCATGTACAAGGGAGAGGGGCAAATCCCATTCCCCAAGTTCCCGAAGTAGGAATGTGTCCAGGCAATTTGGGCGGATGACAAAGGCTGAGAGAAGTGGGGGAAACCCTACAGCTGGTCCCACCCCTTTATCACCTTCACAGCGTCTATACATCTGGGTGAGTACTCACTGCGTCAAGGCCTCTCTCTCTGCCCCCAGGGCGGCGAGGGACATCTCCGGCAACGGCCCCCAGCCGCAGCATCCCAGCTATTGTCTGGCCTCTGGTCCCGTCTTTGCCGCCCTGGCAACATCCAATGGTTGTGCCCGCGTTACTTCAATGGGGCATGTCAGCCGTTTGCGGCGTAATGTCTGGTAGCTCCACCGACAGTTGGGAGTCTGGGATCCCGTATATAGCCTCATCGTCGCTAGGAACCGTCCGTGGGCTCGTGGCTTGAACATTGTCCGAGGTTGGTGAAGCGCTTAGTTGGGAGACCCTCCGGAGTGCATCTCGTTGCTCCTGGATTACTTGGTCCAGCGGTGGGGAGTGGCGCGCTGCGTCTTCCGGACGGCCAGGCCTGTGGTCTCTGTTTCGGCGCCGACGTCGTGGCCCACGGCTCCGGGGTCTTGCCTCAGGGTTCTGTGTTTGCCTGGGTGTTGTGTCCGTTCCGCTGTCCAGCCAGTCGCTCACTTCCACAGGAGTATTAAAGAAGTAGGTCTTGTCCCGCGCCACAACCCTCAGTTTCGCAGGGAAGAGTAGGGAGTACTTGAGGCCGGCCTCTCGTAGGCGTCGTTTCACCTCCAGGAAATCGTGCCGCTGCCGTTGCACCTGAATGGTGTAGTCTGGGAAGAACATCACGGTGGTATTGTCAATGCGGATTTCCCCGAGTCGTCTGGTCTCCCTCAGTATAGTATCCCTGTCCCGGTAGTTCAGGACTCTGAAGAATAGCGGCCTCGGGTTGGAGCCGGTGGTGTGAGGTCTCGTGGGTACACGATGTGCCCGCTCTACCACAAAATGGGGTGAGAGCGTGTCCTCTGGCAGGAGATCTCTCAGCCAGTTCTCCACGCGCTGAGTCGGTCGGTTGCCTTCCCATTTCTCCGGAACCCCAACGAGTCTGATGTTATTGCGTCTCGCTCTCCCTTCCGCGTCCTCAGCGCGGTCCTCCAGGAACTCCACCCTGTTCAGGAGGTCTTGTACCTGTTTATCCGTTTGTGTGACCGCGGGGCCAAGGTCCTTCACTGTTCCCTCCAGCGTCTTGGTCCGGTCCGCCAGCTTCTTGTGGTCATCTCTTAGGTGGGTGAGGTCTATGGCAACACTGTCTATCTTGGATTCCAGAGATGTTCTGGTCAGTTGGAGCGACTGTTCCATGCGTTCCATGGCGGCAAGCACGTTATCCAACCGCGTGGTTACTTGATCAGTTGCCATCTTGTGCAGCGCCTTGTCGGATTTTCCCTTCGGCGGGGCCCCTCCGGTTCCAGTGCGGGTTTTCACCCCTCCGGACATGTGCAAGGTGACGCAGCCAACAGTGCGGTCCAGTGGGGCCAGGGGACGAGGCGATCGATGCCACTCAGGTCCGGCAGTGTCCGTGGTGGGCAGGGAGTCGTCACCCGCGCCCGCCGCCGCGTGGCAGAGTAGTTGGCCCCTCGTATGTCTCCTGCGCTGGTGGCGGGTTTGCGTAGTGGTGCGGCGTGACAGGCCGCCAACCACAGTTTCAGGCATTCTGCGGTCCCAGCAGCCAATCGAGCTCCCAGTCGGGAATGATCAAACAGGCGCAAGGGCCCTACTCTATCTCTGGACAGGTGGGGTGGGCCAGTCCTCGCCGCTCGTTCACCGGAGAGCTCAGGGTCACCAGTTTGCGGCCGTTGTATATTGCCAATTGTCTCCGTGGAGGGATGCAATCGTGCCTCAGTGTCTCCTCGGGAGTGCGCAGCTCCGCCTCCACCCCGTGTCCGCAACGTCTGCCCCGTGCTGCCCTCGGCCTCCGCGGGGTTGGGCCTTCACTGTGTACACCGGTTGCCAGCCGCCACCGTGTCCCACGGGTCAGTCGGTCTCGAGGTGGCCCAGGGGGGGAGTGAGGCCTCAGCGCCCAGATCCTGAAGATGTTTCCCCTCACTTAATTCGCATCGCAATGAGCATGGGATGTCGGCCGGGTCGCAGCGCTGTCAGCGCGCAGGCTAAGGCGTCGTGTGCGGTCCTCCGTGGACGACTGCCCCCCTCAACTCTGCCGCATCCGCCAGAAGAAGGTGTCTCGGCGGGGGGGGGTCGCAGCTCTCCCGCGATGACTTGTGGGGAGGACCCTCTCACCTCGGCTCCCGGTCCCCTCCGTGAGCGCCGGCCGCGTCTTCTCGGGTGCGGCATCGTCTTGCTGGTCAGTTTCGGCGACTTTCCTGTGACCGGGGTTGAGAAGCAGCGGGCAGCTAGCCCAGACGGCTCTCAGGTCCCGGTCCCGGTGTGCGGTGGTCAGGTCGCGGGCCTCGCGACGGGGCCCAGGTGGTAGGCCCGAGTCGCGGACCTCTGCAGCCGCTGACCGGGTGGTCGCAGGCTCCCCTGGATCGCGTCGTCCTCAAGTGCGCGAGCAGACAGCCCGGCAGCCACGTCCCAGGTCCGGGCCGCCGCCAGCACAGTGTGTTCGGCCCTCCGGCGAAGACTCCGTAGCTCCCAGAGTAAATGTACTCGATCCCGCTGTGGCGAGGGGGGGGGGGAACGCAGGGGCCAGTATGTCCAGGCGGCTCTTAAGCCATCGCCCCGATGTGTGTGAGAGCGGCCGAGGCCGGGCCGCAGGCCGCGTGGTGGGGCCTAGACGAAAGGCCCGAGCCGCGGCCTCTCGCAGCTGTTCTCGCCGACCGGATGGCGGCCAGCCCCGCCAGGAGGTCCCAAGAGAGTTCGGTGTCGCTGCGACGGGTCTCCAACGTGAAAATCGGCCAGGATGCCGAGGACAGATATCTGTTGGTCCGCCTGCAGTTTCTGGCGGCTCCGAGGAGAAATTCCGGAGAATCGGCACGGGGAAGGGGAAGCTCAGCTCGGAGCTCTACCCGGGTGCGACTTTCACCATTGCGTGCCTAGCCACGCCCCTCATAATGTGAAGTATCCATGATGCGTTGTGTGCGTTTTCGTGTTGTGGGCACCAGACCTACCCACACAAGTTAGGTATCATTTTTATTGGGAGACTTTGGGAAATATCTGGTGTGTGGAAGTTTGTGGATCCACGCAGATTCGAGAACATTCCATCACAGAATGTGAGGAACATGTGTTTTTTTTCATAAAGGCTGAGGTTTGCAAGGGATTCTGGGTAACAGAACCTGGTCAGAGCCACACAAGTCACAACATCCTGGATTTCCTTGGGTGGCTAGTTTTAAAAGAGTATAGGTTTGCTAGGTTTCCTTAGGTGTCGTCTGAGCTAGGCTTCAAAATCCATAGCTAGGCACATTGCAAAAAAGGGTCAGTTTTCACTGGAAAAATGTGATGCGTCCACATTACATTTTGGTCCGTTTGTTCTTGCAGGCACTAGGCCTGCTCACACAAGTGAGGTGCCATTTTTATCACATGATCTTGTGAAATGCAGAGTGGCTGGAAGTTTGTGGATCCATGCAGATTTCAGAACTTTCCATAACAGAAGTGTGAGGAAAATATTTTTTTAACAAAGTTTGAGGTTTGCAAAGGATTCTGGCTTAACAGAACTTAGTGAGAGCCACACAAGTCCCGCTATCCTGGAGTCTCCTGGGTGTGTAGTCTTAAAAAATATATAGGTTTTCTAGGATTCCCTAGGTGACGACTGATCTAGGGTTCAAAATCCACAGCTAAGTACATTGCAAAAAAGGGCCAGTTTTCACTGGAAAAATGTGATGTGTCCACGTTGCGTTGTATGTCGTTTCCTGTTGCTGGCACAAGGCCTACCCATTGGGTCAAAGTAGTAACAAGGAATGTTTGGATAGCGGCTGAGAATTAATACCACTGGCCAAATTCCAACACTTCCTAATATAATGAGAATAAGCCAAACAAGTGTATGGTCTTGAACACCCATCAGTCACCACTCGGAACCGCCCTTCATCATTTGGGGTTCCAGGGACCCACACAACAAATAACTGCCTGATGTCAAACAGAAAAGGGCCTAATAGATGATAAAGGGTCCCTCCTGTGGGCAGTGTGGGGTCACTTTTTCGTCAGAAGTGATTGGTTGTATATATAAATGAGTGGAGTGGCTCATGGGGTAACTAACTAAGGTGCAGTGCAGAAAAGCTGTGATAGCAAAAAAAGGGTGTAGTTAAAATTAGTTTAGGAAGCAGAAAACTATTTTAATCGGATATAGCTTCCAATGCCAATATTAAAAATAGCACAGACAGAGGAAATTTATGAACTGTCTAGTAGTGGAACGTGGTCAACATGTTTCAGCAAATAACGGCCGTGTGGCCTTGCTTTCTTCAGGACCTTGTCAAGAACGACTACTGCTACTGCACACAAAACCAGAAAGTAAATAAAATAAAAAGAAACAGTGTACGTGATGCCGGGTTGAAGTACCGACGGAGAGAGCGGTGCTTCACTTTTGTCCTGAGCCACAGCCAGGTGGGGTGAGGTCTGCACATCTTACACATCGGTGAACAACCGAATCTGTAAGAAGATACGGAAGAGTACACCTAGGAGGTCCAGGTGACTTTTATACCAGTATCTGATTTGTCTCACTTTTTTAGTACACTGTTTCTTTTTATTTTATTCACTTTCTGGTTTTGTGTGCAGTAGCAGTAGTCGTTCTTGACAAGGTCCTGAAGAAAGCAAGGCCACACGGCCGTTATTTGCTGAAACATGTTGACCACGTTCCACTACTAGACAGTTCATAAATTTCCTCTGTCTGTGCTATTTTTAATATTGGCATTGGAAGCTATATCCGATTAAAATAGTTTTCTGCTTCCTAAACCAATTTTAACTACACCCTTTTTTTGCTATCACGGCTTTTCTGCACTGCACCTTAGTTAGTTACCCCATGAGCCACTCCACTCATTTATATATACAACCAATCACTTCTGACGAAAAAGTGACCCCACACTGCCCACAGGAGGGACCCTTTATCATCTATTAGGCCCTTTTCTGTTTGTCATCAGGCAGTTATTTGTTGTGTGGGTCCCTGGAACCCCAAATGATGAAGGGCGGTTCCGAGTGGTGACTGATGGGTGTTCAAGACCATACACTTGTTTGGCTTATTCTCATTATATTAGGAAGTGTTGGAATTTGGCCAGTGGTATTAATTCTCAGCCGCTATCCAAACATTCCTTGTTACTACTTTGACCCTCTGGTACTTTTGTTGTTGTAAAGGTTTGGAAGGACGCGTATCCAGAGCACCGTCATTAAACTAGTCCTAGGGTCCCCCATAATTGTATGTGTTAGGACTAGGCCTACCCACACAACTGAGGTACCATTTTTATTGGAAGACGTTGGGGAATGCCGAGTGGGTGTACGTTTGGTAGAGCCACGCAAATTCCAGAACTTTCCATCACAGTAATGTGAGGAAAATAGTTTTTTTTTTACAAAGTTTGAGGTTTGCAAGGGATTGTGGGTAACAGAGACTGGTGGGAGACACACAAGTCACCACATCCTTAATTTCCCTGTGTGTCTAGTTTTACAAAATGTACAGGTTTGCTAGGTTTCCACAGGTTTTGGCTGAGCTAGGTCAAAAAACCCACAGCTAGACACATTGCGAAAAAGGGTCACTTTCTACTGAAAAAATTTGATGTACCCACAATGCATTTTGAGCAGTTTTCTGTCACGGCACTAGGCCAACCCACACAAAGCACTAGGCCTACCCACACAAGTGAGATACCATTTTTATTGGGAGACTTGGGTAAATGCTGGGTGGGTGGAAGTTTGTGACTTCCTGAAGATTTCAGAACTTCCCATCACAGAAATGTGAGGATATTTCTTTTTTTACACAGTTAGTGAATTCCTAGGGATTCTGGCTAACAGAACCTGGTGAGAGCCACACAAGTGACCCTATCCTGGATTTCTCAGGATGTTTAGTTTTAAATTATGTACAGGTTTGCTAGGTTTCCCCTTGAGCCGGCTGATCCAGTGTCCAAAATCCACAGCTGGGAACATTGCGAAAAAAGGGTCAGTTTTCAGTATAAAAATGTGATAAGTCCATGTTGCGTTTCCAGTCGCAGGCACTAGGCCTGCCCACACAAGTGAGGTAGCATTTTTATCGGGGGACTTAGGGAAATACAGAATTGTAGAACAACGTGATTACCTATAGACTTTCTATGCATTTCTGCCTTCCAAACGTAAGATAATGTGTAAAAAATAAGTCACTTTGAAAAATTTCCTATAATTCATATGCTAGTATGGGTACCCACACGTTTGGAGATGTGCAAAAAACTACTGCTTCTAAACTCGATATTTTATTCCCATTTTGGAATTATATACGTGTCCTTGATACCTATTTCACTCTTTATATCATACCAAATGAATTGCTATATACCCCGTACATGATGTAAACCCATTGTAAGGCGCAGTTCAGTAATTGGCTCTGGGTACCTCGGGTTCTTGGTGAACCTACAAGTCCTATATCACCACAAACAGAAGGGTCCAACGGATGTAACAGTATATTGTTTTAAAACATTTGCCATAGTTAGAAGAAGCTGCAGGTGAAAGCGTTGGCACAAATGGCTGTTTTTTTCAACCCAATTACATTATTTATTTATTTCAACTCTTAGTTTTATTGGAAAACCTTGGAGGATCTACACAAATGATCCCTTGCTAAATTCAGAATGTTGTCTACTCTTCTTTAATGTATAGCTTTCCAGGAAGCATTATTGCTTTCACACTGTTTTCTACCACTAACTGGAAGGAGGTTGAAAGCACAGAACAATAGTAAAATGCCAAAACTGTGTGGAAATATTGTTTTTCTGACAAAAGTCTGCCTGGCCCTTGAAAGCTGGGATGATGGTGATATCAGCACCCGAAACCCTTTGTTGATACCATTTGAAGCGAAAAAAACAAGACTTTTTTTCCGCAGCACTGTTTCCCCGATTTTCCTCCAAAAACAAAATGTTGCTGTATTTTGGCTAATTTCTAGGTCCCCTCCAGGGGAATCCACAAACCCTTTGTACCTTTAAAATCCTCAGGATGTTAGAAGAAAAGGATGCAAATTTGGTGTGGATACCTAATGTGGACAAAAAGTTACAGGGGCCTAAGCACAAACTACCCGAAATAGCCAAAAAAAGGTTTAGCATAGGGGAGGGGAAAGGCCTAGCAGCGAATGGGTTAAACATCGGTACTTCTGAGAAAACTAGATCATAATTTGATATATAATACTCAAAATGACTTTTTGCATACAATATATTGAGAAGCAAACTACAACTAATGCCATAGGTCAAAGGAAGATGATGATAGGTAATGCCTTCAGCTACTGAAGCAGATAACTGCACACAAACATAGCAATTCCTTGCTTCCATAGTATCTACCCACTCATAAAGCAAGTTTGCATAAGCGTTTAATGAAAAATCTTCCCTAGACTAGTCAATATGTAGATTCTGTTCTCCTAATAAAACTAAGCCTCCATCTGTTTCAGATGAGTGTTTCTTCTCAAGTGTACGTGTCTCCTCTACACTACCAGCAGGGTGCAAACATAACCCTACAACCATCGCTATTATCTCTAAAGCTACAAGTGTAAGCAAAGCACCTCTAATGTATCTGCGTCCAGCCGCGGTCGGTAGTGGGATGACCTGCAGGGCGGTGACGTGGGGAGGGGGAGGGGCAGGGGGGTAGTAATGTATGGATTACGGAGTTTTACAGGTAAGTAAACATATAAATAAATAAAATTAATTTTGTTGCGTGCACTGCATCACCTAATGGGATGCAGTGCACGCAACGAAATTCGTTTTATTTATTTATATGTTTACTTACCTGTAAAACTCTGTAATCCATACATTACTACCCCCACCCTGCCCCTCCCCCCACGTCACCACCCTGCAGGTCATCCTACTACCGACCGCAGGTGTCTGCGTCTACGATTAGGACTTCTAGTTTCCATACTAATTTAGATTCACACCAAGTTGGGTACAGAAATAGCAACAACAGAGTTCTTCTCTGTTGATCTGTCTATCTTCACCACTGCAAATTGCAACACAGTCTCTATTCAGCGTTCAATTATTATTTGCAAATCTATATACAATCTTTATGAGACTTCCAATGCCCTATTCTGTGTTTTTCTAGAGGTTAACCTCTAAATTTTCTCTTCTTCCACCCAGTCATGTAATCTTCTTTTTGTGACTTAACACAGTTCATTCAATATCCCTAACAAGAAGAGAACCAAGTTAATCAATAAGCATTTCCAGTAACGCTTCCCTCAGTTCAGCAACTATTGCAGGAGATGCTTCCAAATTCAAATGAGGAAATTCAAATTCATTCAGTATCAAGTTTCTCAAGCCACTCAGCACAGGTGGGTAAGGAAAGACAAATATAAGAAGAATATTCACATCAGTCCCCAAGATCTTCAACAGGACATACATTATCATTCCAGAACTCCCTGAAGCCTTCCTTGTTGTCATTCACAGCCAGATAAATCCACTTAGGAGAAGAGTATCTCCGACAAGGTACCCTCGATCTCTTTAGATTAGGCCCTTTGTCTTCATTTCCGCTCTGGTCCAATTCAGATGTTTCAGTTATGGGTGCAAGTGTTCCTCCCGGGGACAAATGTAGACTTTTCCTCAATTGCTCATTTGGCCAGCTTTCTACCGCTCCCTCTCGTGTTCCTACAAAAATAGTTCCTTCACCAGGATCCACATCTCGTTCATCTACCTCTACTGCACCCATTTCTCTTGACTCAGCTCCAACTTCTAGTTCTTCTGGACCCCCCTCTGTTTGCTCTAGTGCTGTCACAGATTCAATGTGTTTCCTTACAGTTTGACTGATCCTCTCCCGTGGCCCTCTGACCACCACTGGTGTTTCTTCTGGAAGAGGAGCTGTTTCATCAAGGGGACACGGGCCCCTATGAGTTTGGGAGTGGGCACCCAGTTTGGAAGACCACATTTCACAGCAGTCGTTATAACTAGAATTACTTGAAACAGGCCACACCAACGTGGCTCAAGACAGTCCTTCCTTACATGCTTTTTTATAATGACCCAGTCTCCAGAGTTGAGGTTGTGACTTTGTTCCTGGTGTGTCGATGCTGTTACCTCTTCACCCTGGTGAGACACAAAACTGACTACATCATCTAACCACTTACAGTAGTCGAGCACTAAATCATCTGACATGTTCATAAGCATGTTGGCAGGCACAGCAGCTAACCTCATAACTTGCTCCATAAGAATTTCATGTGGTGACAGTCCTGTCTGGAATACTGTGAAGACTTATCAGCAGGAGAGGCAAAGCATCCGGCTATTACAAAGATGTCAAAGGATACACTTTAGCTAACCTGGAAGTGCCAGTTATCTTTCTACCATGCCTGAAGCCTCTGGCCGATAATTGCCATGCAATCTCTGCTCCACCTGTAATTATGCACATAACAATCTCAAGGTCTCATTATTCAAATGAGATCCTCAGTCTGACTCTAAATTAGTTGGAAATCCAAATCTTGGAATGAGGTCCCCCATCAATAACTTAGCTACAGTGAGAATATTGCATCTTCTAGTAGTATAATCCTTCATCCAACAAGAACATATGCACACCACTACCAAAATGTATTGCAATCCATTACACAGAGGCATCTTGACAAAGTCTAACTGCATTCTGTTAAAAGGTCATCCTGACCTCCCAATGTAGCTCAAGGTAACAGCACTTCTGTTTCCCACATTCATTTGCTTACAAGTCACGTACCTGTGACACAATGCTTCAGCATGTTTGTCTGAACAACCTCACCATTGCATCCCTTCCTACATGTGTTGGCCCATGAATATGTCTCGCCATCCGATCCAGCAAGCAATGTGGTCTTCCATCGCCTGAAACCCAAATGTCATCATCTTTTTTACAGATCCTGCTCTGATACTACCCAATTGCTCTTCCTCTGACACCTCCTCTTGCAATCTTTTCACCTCATCCCAAGTATCAGCAACGGGCATCAAAAGGTTGAAATTGGTCATATCTATTTTTTCATTCACATATTTCCTGTTGAAGGTACAAGCATTCAGTGCACAATAAAATGCAACTTCAGCTCTGGACCCCCCATCCGTCATCCGTCCAACATCCGCCTGAAACAGCTCTCACCTGCTGGCGTTTTTGGTGTCCCTGAACGGCCCTGGCTGTGGTGCATCCCCCGGTGCCGCTGGGAATCCCGCGGAGGCTTCCTGCCGCCTCCGACGACCTTGACTTCTTCGGCCTCGCGCCCTACAAAATGGCGGCCCCCTGTTGACCGCCGCGGCGGCCCGGACCTGCGGTTGGTGGCGGCCGCTCCCTGGTCGTCTGACGGAACCCCTATGATCTGTGGCTGTGCCCCGTCCTTGCCCGGCTGACCATGGGGCTCTCCTGCTGCCGGCGTGCCGCCTTCCCCCATCTGCGACCATGTGGCAGACTCTGGGGGCCGAGGAAGTACGGGTGCCTGGGAGGCGCTCTGCCTCTGCGCATTTGGTGGACTCCTTTCAGTGGCGAAGCTGATCTAGCCTGGCGGCGGCCCGCTGCCATCTGGGGCCGCCGCGGATCTGGCGATAGGTGCGGGGTCGTCCCCGAGGTTGGGCCCCTCTGCCCCTCGAGACTGACCGCCTAGAGGCGCTGGGGCCTGGAGGCCCGGATACACATCTGGTAGCTGCGGCCCTCCCGGCCTCGCCCGAGTGTCACCAGAACAGGCTGGGAGGCCGGGAAGCCCCCCCTGTACATGCCGCTTGCAGGGCGGCCCTCCGCATCTGTCAGTGGGCTCTCTGGGTTGGCTGTCCCTGCCTGGACGTCGAGGGTGACTTGCGCCCCTCCGCGGAGTCAGGGTGCCAGGTCCGGACTGAAGGGCTCTCCTTGGCCTCGCCCGGGTGCCGGGGGTGCGGGCTGGGAGGCCGGGGAGCCCCCGATCACACCAGTGGAGGAGCGTCCTCTGTGGACCCCTTGCGGAGCCTGGTGATCCCCTTCCCTGGCTGCCCCCCTCCCGTCGGAGCGATCCTTAAGATGGCGGCCCCCACCTGACCAGCGGGAAGTGTTGTGGGCCCTCCACGGAGACAAGACACCTCGCCCGGACTGTAGGGCCCCCCTCGCCCGGCCCATGGGCTGGGAGGCCGGGGAGCCCCCAAACGTACCACCTGCAGAACGGCCCCCTTGCGGTCCCTTGGTGGGGGCGGGGGTAAACGGCGAGGGCCCGTCCCGCCACCTGCCGGGACGTCCCAGAGAAGGGGGACTTTACACTGCGGCCTCGTCCGCCTCCGCGTGGAGGCCTGGGTCGCCTGGGGCCGCCGCAGCACGGACGACGCCCCTGGAGCGAAGAGGAACTGCTGGGGGGCCCGCACGAACGGCCTCCATTGACGCCTCCCCCCTCTGAAGACGCTCCTTCTGGGTCCCGGATGCCCCGTGTGGCCCTGGGGGCCCTATCCTATTGACCTCGGTGTGGAGTTCCGGCTTGGGGGCCCTGCGGAAGGTCTGGAGCGGCTGGAGGTGAGGTGAGGGGGTGGTCGAGACGGGGTTGGGGCCCTCTGAGAGTCTTGCCAGCGGACCGCCATCCTGAGCTGGGAGGCCAAGTGCCCTCGTGCCCCACGAACACCAATTGACCCCTCGTCTGTCCCCGGCCTGGGCCCCCCTGTCCCCTTGGGCCGCCGACTAATACACCCGCCCTGGAAATATCGCTGTTTCTTTCCTTTGAGACGCAGGCGGCGTGTGAACCGGGGGTGATGCCGGGGCCTCGGGGCCAGACTGCCAGGACTCCGTTCTGTCTTCCTGCGCCCGGACTGGGCCCAGCACCGGGTGACATTGCGGCCGGGGCGCCCGCCTGGTGTCTCCTTCTGGCTTGACTCCCTACACCAAAAGGATTGCGGCTCCCCCTGAGTTCTCCCTCTGTTCCTGGCCCAATGTGCTCTTCCACCCACGATGAGGGGGGACCCCTGGCGTCCCGGGAACTTCCGGCGGGCCTGTCTGGCCGTCAGCCGAGACGGATCGAATCCTGAAAGCCCCTGCTGTGGACCCAGAGTGGCTGAGGTGAGGAGGGGGCGAGGAGGGGGTTGGTGCCCCTGTGGATCTCGCCCGTGGACTGCCTGCCAGGGCTGGGAGACCGGACATCCCTGCATTACCCACGCAGCAACTGCTCCCAAGATTGCCCACGGCCTCTTCGCTGCAACTGCAACAGCGACTAGACTGGGAGCCTAAGGACTGACCCCCGGCCAATACACCTGCCCAGGCTGTCACTGGGCGCACCAACTGCGGAGCCCGCTTGGGTTCCCCCTTCTTGCTGCGATCAGACAGCGACACCAACGACACCGCAAGTTCCAGACAGTAGGCGGCTCCTCCGACTAGACTAAGTGCCTGCAGCCGGGGCGCTCCCCCCACGGCCCACGATCACCCGGAGGGACCATGGTCCGGGGGACGAATACACAGACTCCGGTCCCCTCGGCCCAGCAGCTGTGGCGATCGTCTGTAGCGTGGATATGTGGCTGGGGTGAGAAAAATGGCAAACTCCTCCACAACCTGGTGTCTTACCCTAAGATTCATTGCGTCATTCCAGAGATACGTGCATCGGATGGCACCCTCCGGGTGACTTCCGGGGCCATAGCGTGAACCTTTGCCGAATTTTACACTTGCCTCTATGCAGCCCGCCCTCCAGACGCGCTCCTAACTACCCTCCTGGACCGGGCCGGCGTCCGGCTATCCTCCCTCACTCCAGAGGATGCTGAAACCCTGGAGCAGCCCCTCACATGGGAAGAAGTCCTGGAGGCCATCCCCCTTCTGAACCGTGGCAAACCGCCTGGCCCGGACGGATACCCACAAGAGTTCTATGCGGCGTTCCTTGATATACTGGCCCCCAAACTGCTGCAACTCTTCCATCACGCGATAGAGAAGGGCCCCTTCCCCCCGAGTCGGACTTGGCCACGATTGTGGTCATTCCCAAGACCTATCCACCCTCGATGAATTGTGCGGACTTCCGTCCTATTTCCCTCATCAACACCGAGATCAAGCTCTTCGCCACAATATTGGCCCAGAGGCTTAAACCCTTCCTACAAAATCTAGTCCTCCCGGACCAATGTGGATTCATGCCGGCCAGAGGCACCAGTCACTGTATCCGCAGCTACATTGGGGTCCTCTACGCGAACCCCAGGGCCCGTGTGCTGGTCAACAGGGCGCTCTCAGAGGCATTCCCGATACGTAGAGGGACGCGACAGGGGTGTCCCCTATCTCCACTCCTCTTAGCGTTAGTGATGGAGCCCCTGGTGACGCTCATCCGGCATGATCGCCTCATTCAAGGGTGGGCCTGGAATGAGAGTCACATAGACAAGATCGCCCTCTATGGGGATGACGTGCTCTTGTACTTGGCAGACCCGGCTAATTCGGGCCCCAAATGTCTACAACTCCTCCAGGACTTCGAGCAGGTTTCCGGCCTTCGGCTTAACGTGGCGAAGTCTACCCTGGTCCCGCTGCACCCCTCCTGGGAGTGTTTTGACTGGCTGTCGTCCATCCCCCTCAGACACCACTCAGTTAAGTACCTGGGGATATGGGTGACTCTGATGCCAGAGTTGAAATGGGAACTGAACATCACACCCCTAGTGAACCGAATGAGATCAGATTTTAAGAAATGGCAATCCCATCCTCTTAATCCCCTGGGGCGGAGCGCGCTGTTCAAAATGATGATCCTTCCACGTTTCCTGTATATCCTACAGAACACTTCTATTCCCCTTCCCCGTGCCTGGTTCCGGGAGCTAGATGGAACCCTGTCCAGGTTCCTCTGGAGCAGCGGACGACCGTGGATTTCCCTCGCACACAGCTGCATCCCACCGTTTGATGGAGGCCTGGGGGTGACCCATCTCTACCTCTATTATCTTGCCACCAAACTGATCGTCATCCACGACTGGTATGCGGGTGGCTGATCCAACCCGGCATACCGGGTGGAACTGGAGGAAACGGATTTCCCACAGCTCCAGACGCTCCTTTACGGGTGCCCGATCCCGCAAACCATGGCCCCAATTACCATAGTGGTCTTACAGGCTTGGCGCACGGCCCTACGTCACACGGGATGGGACCGCAAACTTACCCGCCAGACGCCACTCTGGCACGGGAACTGGCTCCGGGAGGTATCGTCCCTGGGCGGGTTCCAATGCTGGGATCTCATTGGGGTGTCGGTGCTTGGGGATGAATGGGTGGGTGACCACATCCGAGCCTTTGCTGACCTACAGCAGCGCCACACCCAGCACTTCTGCTACCTGCAGCTGCGTCACGCCCTCCAAGCGCATCTCCCCGCACCAACTACCATTCCAGAATTCAGCCCACTAGAGGCCCAGGTGATGATGGGGGACCTGGGGAGGAGGGGAGTATCCCGCATCTACCGTGCCCTAGTCAACAATAGCCCCACGTCCCTAGACTAACTGCATACCCGATGGGAGGGATGGGTGGGACCCCTGGAGGAGGCCGACTGGAGGGATGCCCTGATGGCCCCACGTACCCTAACTACATCCTCCAAGTTGCGGTTGGTACAGACATACTACCTGCACACATCCTACCTCACCCCAGAGAGGCTTTATCGCGCCCACTTGAGAACCTCGCCAGACTGCCCCAAGTGTGGACAATCCCCGGCCAGTTTCTTTCACATGGTATGGACATGCCGGGGGCTCGGGAGGTTTTGGAGGGGAGTGGAGAGAGAGCTTTCACAGGCCTTGAGCTGGGAGGTCCCTCATGACCTGCTTCGGCTGCTCCTGGGGATCTTTGATGGTCTAGATGGTACTAGATCAGATAAGCGCCTCCTGGGGACGGCGGTGGCCATGGCTAAGCGGGACAAAGCACGTCACTGCCTGCGAGAGTCCGCTCCCAAGGTGAAGGGCTGGAAGAGAGGAGTGGATTGATGTGGGGCCCAAGAGGAGGCCCTCTTCGAATCCCGGGGGTCGCCAACACAGTTCTCCAAGATTTGGGGGAAATGATACAATCTGCTTTCACCGTAAACCCAGAGGTATGCTTTATCTCTTAACAAGACCATGTCAATGTAATGTCAGACCGAGTTGCTCTAATCCCTTTTATGTATGCTGCTGATTTTTTCTCACTGCACCTATTGAATGTCGGGCTGCTGCCCATGAATTTTTTTTGTTGTTTTCAAAATGCCAATAAAGTTGATTATCAAAAAAAAATGCAACTTCATCAGAGTACCTGTTTCCAACTGTGGCAAAATCATTTTCTTCACAATGGGCAAGACAATTTACAAAAGCAAGTTCTTGAGGCATCAGTTAAGCTTTTAATAGTTTTCTCACAGCTTCTCCATTACGAATCTGTGACCCAACAAGGTCATAAAACCCTTCTGAGACCATAACTCTCTAAAGTCATGCACCAAACCCATATTGGCTATCAGTGAATATTGTCACTTTCAGCTGGTCTGAAACACAGCATGCACATGTTAAGGCAACCAATTCAGCCACTTTTTTTTTAAGTTCAAGAAAGATTTATTTAAACATGGTAAGATGAACATGAAAAATAAATAAAAGAAAAAGGGAAAGGGTTACAAGAAAAGGGAGAAAGGGAAAATGAAACAATATCATGGGTACATCATAAATGTCTTATATAAGGAAAAATCATGAGTCAAGTGGAGCATAACATGGGTATAAAATTAGTACAATGTATAGCAAATTACAGAAAGGAGAACATAATTAGTGTATATTTGAACATTAAGAACGAGGGAATGTCAAGGTGTTCAGGGAGGTTTGGGGACCTCCTGTTGAGTAGGTGACAAACAATGAGAGCGGGTAGCACATCTATTAAGATACAAAACAACAGGGAGCCATAAGGTCTCTCTTTGTGGAGCCAGTTGAGGGGGAAAGATAAAAGTAGTGTCTAGTCTATGGTTATGGCAAACATTGTTCCACCATGCTTGAAAAGAAAGATCTGATGCAGATTTCCAATGAATGGTAATCAGCTGGAAAGCCACAGCCAGTAGCAGATCTACAATTCGCACGTCAAGTTGAGATGAGTCCCAACAAGGTGAGAGGCTACCTAGAAAGAGGTGAGTGTGAGAAAAGGGGATATGAGTGTGAAATATGACATTGATTTGAGCCCATACTCGTAGCCAAAAGTCATGAACAGATTGGCATAGAATCAACATGTGAAATAAAGTGGCATTGGAAGAGGAGCAGGACCAACAGGTGTCTGGAGTGGAGGGGAATCTTTTATGTAGAAGAGAGGGAGTGAGAAGCAATCTGTTGTAGATGAAGTACAGAGATTGCGTGAGAGAGGCAGCTCTGGACGATTTGCGCAGTTTAAGCCACAGCCTGTCCCATATGGGTAAGGGCCAGACCTCTCCGAGATCCTGCTCCCATTGCTCCTCCACTTTAGATTTGGGTCTAGGAAGTGTGGCAGACTGAAGGTGTTTGTAAATGGCAGAGGCTCTGGGGGTAGTGCGAAGGAGGGAATGTAAATTTGCTGTAGGAGTAGGGGTCTGAGTCTTTGTTTGTGTTTGCAATAATCTCTCATATACCTCCATCACCGCTACTTGAAAGGAGAATACTCCTTGAATCAAGCTGCTTCCACCACACATCAAACAGTACAGACAGCAAAGGTAGCCCTTAAATTTCCCTCATTATTCCTTTATCACAAGCCATCCACATAGAGGATTTGATCAGACTCAGGTAATGGTTCATCCGTAATGTCAGGACAGGGATTGGTGTGCACAGTTTAGTGACATCGAAACAGTTATGTTCCCTTTCCTTTCCAGCCTCATCACATTCAGGCAGAGGTAAAAGAGTGGCAGGATTAAGCACAGAGCAATGCTTCAAGGTGACATTCTCAGCAGACAAAAATCACTTGTTCATATAGAGTTAGCCTGCTGTCAGTCAGATACTGGTCATGTGTCCTGGTTAACAGCAATTCAACAGAAGGTGGAACATAGACAGTTAAGGGGTGACCTCTCATGATGCCTTCACATCTCTGTATGCTGACACAGCGATAGGCTGTAATTTGTTATGGTAACAGATGTGGCTCACTGATTGTGTTTGCCTACAGTGAAGTTCGATGCGGTAAACTTCCATTACTAATGGAACAAGCTTACTAGTGTACCGCCGGCTATTTTGAATTGCGCGGTAGGAGGAGGGCAATCAGCAATTACAGCCGTTGGATGAAGTCGGAAAATGCGACTAACGCGGACCTAACCCTTTGACTGCCTGTGCAGAAGACCACCTATGTGGTCTAGATGAAAGTCTTACGATTTGCAATACAGATAACTTGCCTTCAGAAACTGCACTTTTACAAACCTCCCGATCTCTCTGCTGCTGCTCTCATCCTCTGGGAGCTACAATGGCTTGCTGTATATGGGGTAGGGCACCTGCCATCAAACCAGAGGAGCTAGAAAGCCTGGTAGATGTGGTCCTTCCCCCGTTAAGTGGCTGTATGGCACTCCAGAGGAGCAGGTGAGCACAATTCTGAGAAAAAACTATTCTAAATGTCAGTTACCCATACACGTAGGGCAGAATCTAGCAATTAAACACATATCTGAATCTGTTTCCTATTTGAAAGTGTGTTGGTAAATGTTATGGATAGGTTCACTGCTGTATGTGGGACAGTACCGTTGAGGACTTCTCATCAATGTTGTCATCTGCATATCTCATTATGGACCACATACATCGTATGGTGTTTTAGTCATGCATGTACACATCAGGTTTATACAATGTTAACTTGTTTTCTGTTATTTTATACCAAACAATCTCTTGTGGGGTCACACTTCTTCAAACTCTAATGGTGATTGCAAACTGTCAGTTGCATGTGTGGATACGTTGTTGATGTGTGCAGTCACAAGAACAACTCAACACACATGAGGCAATATTATTGAACGTCAGCCATGTCACAACACCTCACATAGTAATTCACAATGCTCAACCATGGTAATGTCAGATGTAGGAAGTCTAACAGGTGTATTGGTTATAATGTTCAGTCAGGCCATATGTTGATCATGTTGAACAACAGTGCAATAATGCTGAGCTGACAAACGTGCAAGATTGTAAGCACTGTGTGGACAATTAGCCAAGCTGGAGCACAGTTATGTGGCCATTTTTACTGTTGTGCAGAGGGTTCCTTCAGTTGAGCTACATATCCAATGTCTTTTCGTCATCACATCTCATTGCAAAAATGTTCTTAGTGTAGCAATATATATTCAAGTACATGCTGTGAGGCACAGACCAATACTCCAGGACATATAGACATTTTGTCACACAGTATGTTTGCTTGTAATAAAGCCCTTTATCATACCAGCTGGCAGTCAGACTGTCATGAGTCATGCCACGATGTATGTGCATATGTGTGAACACAAACATGCCACCTGCCAATATTTTGGGACAACTGCAGTGCAGAGCATAAGTACTGTTGTACTGTGGCCATGATTGTTGTACAATGGTATGTTGATGTTGTGCCCTTCACTCTATTATAGGCTAAGGTTTTGCCAGGTGGGCAAAACCTAATTGAGAACATGTCTGAAAAAGACACGCTGTCGTTTCCTGAGGATCATATTCAGAAACTCATTTCGCCACCGTCCCTGTTCCCTGCCGTTAACTTGAGCTCAACTGCTAAAACTCAAAAGGAATCAGAGAAATTATTAAGAATGCAAAAAAAGCAAATCAGAACTGAACTCCATGGGTATTTCTTGTTGGAAAACCTTAAAGCTGGTACCATTACGTGGGGTTTGCAAGTAAACAACGTCCCAGTAATTTTTACTGAGGACCCTGACTACAAAAAATGTTTTAGCTGCATCAGCACCAAATGCTGCAGAGATTTGATGGTGCACTCCATCGAGACAGCCCAAAGACACAGGCGGATGAGTGTGATCAATTTATTCAATCAATTAAAGACAATCATACAGTCCCTGAGGCTAAAGTGCTACTAGACAAAATTGATAAAGAAATGGCCACCTTTAAAGACAACAAGATCAACTTCAAGAATTCCAAATTTGAACGTGGCAGAAAATCATTCAATCTTGAGACGGTCTACCTATATTTACAAGACGATTTTTATAAACGTGATGACTCACGTGCATACCTGACGGACTATAGAGGCAGGTCAAGACATAAGTTCCTATCTTTTTTTGATACATCTTCATCCGACTCCACTGGTGATTCGGTTGAACTGGAAGGACCATTCAGAGGAAACCAACCACTCAAAAACAACAGTTCTTTTTTAGGGGTCGGCCAACAACAACAGAGAGAAAGGTACAAACCTCAACCATGGCAAATGAGCACCAGATGGAAAAATTATCAGTCATGAAGAAGACTTCAATCATAAAGTTATCCACCAAAAATTTGACACCTGCACAAGAAGCAGTCCTAGAACTTGGCTTGAAATTCATCCCCAGCACAAAACAAGACTTGTTTCATTTGAAAATGGAAACTTCAAGCTTACCTTTGGGCATTTAGCGAGACTCTTGCCCTACCTTCTGCTGTTTTTCAGGGGCCCAGGACATCGCCCTTACTTGCTCCCGCTGCTGCATTGTTTTCTGTCCTGTTGCTCTGGTCAAAGGGCGGACGGGCGGAAGGACTACAATTCCCAGCAGCCTTCCCTTGCGCCCACTGACGCCGTCACACGCAAGTGCCAGGAGCCGGAGCGGTCTCCTTGGGCTCCTGTGTGCCTCCCCTGGTCGGGTCCGTCTGTGCGAGGGGACCCGCCATCTTGGGGGTAGTTGGCCACGGTCTAGTGGTTGGGGCTGCACGCTCTGGGCTCCATAAAAACAACACTGGAGCGAACGCGCAGCGGGCGAGCGCAATGGGGGCACCGGCGGCGCGCCAAAGGCACGCCTAAGGCAAGCCCGTCTGTGCCTGTCCGCGCCAAGGAGGCGCCAGGAGCCAGTCACGCTGCTCGTATTGGCCAATCTGAAGAACGTCGACTACCATCTGGCCCTCTGTACCCTAGAAAGACTCTCTTACATATCGGTAAGCACTACGCTGACAGGGGGACACTCAGGCTATTGCACTCAACCTTCCCATGGGCTGATATTCTTGCCGACGATCTCTTGATGTGTGGGCTTCTGAATGTAAGGTCCCTGCCTAAACATAGCGTGGAGATCCAGCTGTTGATAGAGACACGTGAGCTTGACGTCTTGTTCATGACGGAAACTTGGACTCGTCCTGATTGTATAGTTGATCCCGGCTGGGCTTGTCCATCTGGTTTAAAATGTATACATCTCCCCAGGCCAAAAGGGAGGGGTGGGGGGTAGGAGTCATCTATAAAGCAACTTGGAAGATTGGAGCCATTACCATGGACCCTGCCGATGGTATGGAACTGTTGGGCCTATCTATTCAAAGCTGCTCCGGGACTATTTTTACTAGTGTTTTATGTTATAGACCTCCTGGTGCCTTCTTTGCTCAGCAGCAAAAATCGCTACTAGCTACCCTCACTAACATAGCAGCTACCCACCATAAGCTGATAATTCTGGGGGACTTTAACCTTTGGTTAAACGGTTCCTTAGACTTAGGCTTAGTAAATCTGCTCCACTCTTGCGAAAGCTTTGGTCTTTTTCAGCAAGTCAAAGAAGCTACTCATAAGGTTTGGGCACCTCCTTGATTTGGTGTTCACTGTTCCAGACTTACTGGTTATGGGGGAAATCTTGCATATGGATTGGACAGACCACTCCCTCGTCTAATTTTATGTCAAAATCAAGGGCTCCCAGACTAGGGATCCTCAGGTAATTAAGGAGTTTTTGTGCAGAGACTGGAAGGCTCTTGCTCGAGTGAAGTCCTCTGACTTGGTTTTTAAAGTTGGAGATTGTTTTGCTCTGGATAAGCAAGTGGAGGAGAACTATGCCTCACTCTGCGCAAAAAATATGGTGTCACTGGAGTCTTATGCCCCCCTTAAACTTCGTAGTTGTAAGAGGAAAACCTCTGCCCCTTGGTTTAATGACACGTTGAAAAACTTGAAGCGGGGTTGTGAAGAAGCGGAGAGAAGTTGGAGGCGTGATTATGAGGAATCTAATAGGCTGCAGTGGAAGAATAAAATCTTGGAATATAAGAGTCTGATCAGGAAATATTAGGCTGACTACTTTTCGTCCTTGATCTGTAATGCTACCAACAGCTCTAGGAGTATTTTTAACATACTAAACAGTCTCACAAGTCCTGAGTGTGTCAAGAACTCTATTGTCCCATCTCAGGAACTCTGTGAGAGTCTTGGCAAATTCTTCAAGGAGAAAATTGAGTTAATCATTGAGGATTTGGAGGACTCTCCTGCAATCGGTGGACCCTCGACCACCGGACACGGGTCTCCGGTTGATAAGACTAATGACCCAGTTTAGCCGTTGGGTGAACCTTTACTAGAGCTTCCACTTCTGACGAGAGAAGCCTTTAGTGGGCTGGCACGGGGGATTTCCTCTGGAACTCGTTTGGACCCCGTGCCACACAAGATTTTGAAGGAGTATGAGGAGGAATTATCTCCGACTCTCCGCCTAATCTGTAACCAATCTCTTGCCACTGGTATTGTTCCATCCCAGTGGAAGCAGGCTGTGATATCTCCCCTGTTGAAGAAGCCTTCCTTAGACCCTGAATGTTCCAAAAATTACAGACCAATCTCCTTGCTGCCTTTCCCAGCCAAAATTGTCGAGCGTATGGTCAGTTCTACTCTCTCAAAACACCTGGAACAGCATCACATATTAGAGGGGGATCAATTTGGCTTCCGGCCAGCTCATGGGACCAAAACGGCATTGGTCACCGCCGTGGACGAGCTTCAAAGGCGTGCAGACAGGGGACAGGCAGCGGTTTTGATTCTGCTTGACATGTCTGCCGCCTTTGATACGGTTAACCATGAGATTTTACTGGGCCGTTTAAGTGATGCTCGGGTGAGAGGTAGTGCTCTGCTGTGGTTTCGGTCATTCTTGCAGGACAGACAGCAGGCGGTGTCCTTGCCTCCTTTTCAATTTGGGTTTTTTCATGTTCCGCACGGGGTGCCACAGGGATCAGCAATTAGCCCCATGCTCTTCAAACTATATCTAAGACCTCTGATCTTCCTTATCAAAGCCTATAAAATCAAGATAATAAACTACGCGGATGACACGCAGATGATCCTCTCCTTTGAGGGAGAGGAATCGATTCCTGTGGAGGTATTCCACAATTGTCTGCAGGATACGTCACGCTGGCTGAAGAACAACTCTCTTCAATTTAACGCTGGGAAGACAGAGGTGCTTTTTAGCACTGGGAATAAGATCTCCCGTCCTTTACCAGAGAATTTTTGGCCCCCTGAGACAACGACCACAGTGCGGCCAGTGGAATCAGTCCGCAACTTAGGGGTTATGCTTGATCAGAAGGTGAGCATGGAGACTCATGTTAAAAAAACGACCTCCTGCTGTTTTGCTATCCTGCGGTCTTTGCGGAAGATCATGCCATTACTTCCACTTCAGGCGCGCGTCCAAGTAGTTAGGTGTACTATCCTTAGTAGGATAGATTACTGTAATGCCCTACCATTGGAGTCCCCTGGCTTTTTGTTGGATAGGCTTCAAAGAATGCAATCAGCGGCTGCTAGATTGGTCCTGGGGCTTCCTAGGAGAGCGCATGCGCCGGTAGCCCTGACAAAACTTCATTGGCTCCCGGTGAGACAGAGGGTACAATTTAAGGCCCTATGCCTCGTTTCTAAGGCACTTCATGGAATAGGTCCTTTACCCCTGCAAGCTAAATTTGCCTGGTATACCCCAGCGAGGCGGATTCGCTCTTCAACGGCTAGGCTGGTGAGAGTGTCTAGGTTTAGGAAGGTTAGATCAGGGGGTAGATCTTTTGAGGTGGCTGCTGCCAAATTATGGAATCTGCTCCCGTGCGAGATTAGGCAAACTGAGGAGCTTCTCCCGTTTAGTAAAAAGGTTAAAACTTGGCTTTTTCCCAAGTAATGTAATCTGACTGTCCTGCTCCTGTCCCGTCTGACTTTCGTCCTGTCCTTTTGAGCTTCCAGCGCCAGGATGCCTGCAAGGTGATAGTGCGCTTTATAAGACTAATAAATAAATAAATAAATCTGCATACATGTGATAGGAGATGTTGGCCTTCTGGAGAATTTCTGTAAGGGGTTCGACATATAGGTTGAATAGTGATTGAGATAAAGTTGAGCCTTGTGGAACTCCAATCGAATTTGGGGGAGGAGGGGATAGCACCTGGTTGACCAAGAATCTTTCCGTTCTTTTTTGTAGGAAGGATTTAAACCATTTCAGCACATTTCCAGATTATCCCATCCTGTCTTCAAGCTGTGCTATTTTTTTTAATGAATTACCATGTCAAAAGCAGAAGACAGGTCAAGCAGAACTAGTAAGCATGTTTCATTGTGATCCAGAGCATGTAGTGCATCATCCACTATATGTAGGATTGCTGTTTCGTACTGAGGTCTGGTCTGAATCCAGATTGGCAGTCGACCATTAGACTGAAATTAGTGATGTGATGGCTCAGTTGTTGTTGCAGCATTTTTCAAGTAGTTTCCCTAGTAATCGAATATTGGTCACTGGGCGAAAGTTGTTTGGGACTGCCATGTTCCCTGTAGGTTTTTTAATGATGGGGAGGACTTAACCTGTTTTTAGGCAATCTGGTAAGGTGTCTTGAGACAGTAAGACATTGATTATTGCTTTCCATATGGAGACGACAATGTGGTTGATTGTTTTCAATCATTTTGAGGGGAGGGGGTCATTTTTGTGGTTATTTGGTCTTATATCTGAGAGAATTTTGGCAATGGTATTCTGGTCATATAACTTGAAGATCAACCATTGTGCTTTATGTTTCGTCATTGCTCGAGCGGTGTGCATGGTAACATCATTATGTGAAGACAATGGGCTGGAGAGGTTGTCTGCTGCAATCTTGAGTTCCATTTCTAGAAAGTTTGATTTGTCTGAAAAGAAGGCTGAGAATTCCTCACAGCTCGGTTGGGTTTTTGTTGAATCCTGAGCAGATCTGGCCAACGTATTGGATTGTTTTATTTATTTATTCATTTATTTAACACTATCTGTACCCTGCCACGTGTTGCTGTGGCTCAGTCTGGTTAAATGGAAGAGAAAAAAAGAGTAAGCGCATGTTTCTAATATGTTTAATTTTACAATGCTTGTGGGCACACAATATGTTTTTGTGAATATTGGCACGTTGTTCATAAATAAACAAGCGCTAATGTTGCAAAGTGAACCAACTCCTCCCTGCTCCCTCCACCCACTTCCCGGTCTGCCATCCTGACACCAACTGTTCATCCTAATATATGTAAACTATTGTCACTATGCGTCCTTTCTTAATGTTACAAAGTTTACCAACTCCTCCCCCCTCCCTCCACCCACTTCCCGGTCTGCCATCCTGACACCAACTGTTCATCCTAATATATGTAAACTATTGTCTCTATGCGTCCTTTCTTAATGTTACAAAGTTTACCAACTCCTCCCCCCTCCCTCCACCCACTTCCCGGTCTGCCAACCTGACACCAACTGTTCGTCCTAATATATGTAGACTATTGTCTCTATGCGTCCTTTCTTAATGTTGCAAAGTGAACCAACTCCTCCCCCCTCCCTCCACTCACTTCCCGGTCTGCTATCCTGACACCAACTGTCTATCCTAATATATGTAGACTATTGTCTCTATGCGTCCCTTGTAGTTTTTGCATAGCAACCAAATCGATAGGGTCTGTTCAGCCTTTCGATTAAAAACACGTGCTTATCGGACACGCACGTATTCTAATCCCACGTTGTGTATATATAAACACACGCTTAATCGAATCAAACGTTGTGTCAAAATTTCAAATCAATCGGTGAAGAACTTTCGGAGATTTAAGATTTTGAACAAACGGACATTTACATTTTTATTTATATAGATTTATATGGCACAATGAATCAACCCCAGGGGGATCTCTCGGCGCTTGTCAGCACACTAGCAAGTTCTTGCCCACACCAGCCCCCTAAAACAACCAGGTTTTTAGGCATTCCTCAATTGTCCCAGAGATGTAAAGCAGCGTATCTCTTCCGGTAACCTGTTCCAATGAAAGGGGGCAAGGTAGGAGAAAGCACACCCTCCCATTCTTGATTTAATAATCTTACACGGAACTAGAAGGTTTTGATTGCTTGACATCAACTGGCGACCCGGGACATAAGCCCTTTCCTTCTTCCTTAGGCATGCTGGCCCCAGGCCTCGCCTTGCCCTGAACACCAATGTGGGAAGTTTAAAGACTGCTCTCTTTCTGACGGGCAGCCAGTGTAAGGCTTGCAGCAAGGGTCAAGATGGGGATCGTCTAGGCTTATTCAAAGCCATTCTTGCTGCAGTATTTTGAAGTACCTGAAGCCTAGAGAAAAGCTATTCCCTGGCTCCTACCAGTAGTGCGTTGCCATAGTCCAGCCTGCTCACAATAAGCACCTGAATAAGGGTCTTTCTTGCATCCAAAGGGATACAAGGAAATACTTTCCTTAGCATTCTCAATATCCCAAAACAGGTGCCCGAAAGCGCCTTTACATGATCGTCAGACGATAATTTACTATCCAACAGGACTCCCAAATTCCTAACCTGATTTGTGGGGGAAGGAGGCTCGCCCAATTCCGAGGGCCACCAATCGTCCACAGTTCCTCCGCCTTCCTGAACAGGAGAATCTCCGTTTTGTTGGATTTAAGCTGGGGAAGTTGTCCCCCATCCAGGCAGCTATTTTCAACATACAGGTCTTATACTTGCCCTGGTGACAGTAGGATCCGATTCAAATAGAATTATCACCTGCGTGTCATCCGCATACGAAATCATCTCAAAGCCGAAAGCTCATTTGATGTCGGACAAAGGGGCCACATATATGTTGAACAGAGTAGGGCTTAGGATGGAACTCTGAGGTACCCCCTTGTCCAGTGGGGTGGTTACTGACACACACAAGTCTCATTTGATACAATGTGATGTATTTGACAGGAAGCTTTACAGCCAAGCCAGTGCTGGACCTCCGACACCAATCTCCTGCAGTCTGCAAAGCAGAATGTTATGCCAGATGGTGTTGAATGCTGCTGATAGATCAAGGAGCACCAGCATAGTAGGAGTCCCTCTGTCTTAGGACATCCTAATGCTGTCAGTAACTTACCTCAGGCATGCCTCCGTGCTGTGACTTTCTCAAAACCCGATTGAGCTGAGTCCAGCAGTTGATTCTGTTCCAAATAGTCTGTCAGTTGCTGATTAATCATCTTCTCCATGACTTTCGAACAGCATGGGAGAATGGAAATTGGCCTATAATTCTTCATCTGTGCTGGATCTGCTGACATTTTCTTCAAACGAGGTGTGATCAGTGCTTTCTTCCACTTGTTTGGAAAAGTGGCAGTGTCCAAGGAGATGTTACAAACAGCCAAGAGCGAGGTAGCTAAAACCGCGGCCCATTCTGCCATGATGAAAGGAGAGGCACAGTCTGACTCTGACCCTGACTTTGTTGCTGCAAATGCCCCCCTTACTTGCTCAGTGGTAATGACGGAAAATGAGTCAAGCTTATGTGATGAGGGACCCCCTCATCAGACCTCAAAGAGTTTCCATGGTCTGTTTTTACCATTATACAGTTCAGATCTAAAAAATTCCTTTTTGGATCTGAGAATGTCTTTGTTGTAGTCGTTTCTAGTTTTCCTGAAAGTTTTTAGCTGAGGGGATGATGGATGCTGTTCTTTCTGCTAGTCTCACCCTCTGCCTTTCTTCATTTACTGTCCCATTAAACCAGGGATTTTTATCTTTCTCAGGAATTCTTTTCCGTCTTAGCAGAATGGTGTTGTTGACTATATTCATCATTGATGCGTTGTAGTTATCCATGAGTTCACTTACGTTCATCATGTTCTTAAGCGGGTTTAGATCCTTCTCACATCCTGCTACTAACTGCTCAACATTATGGTTTTTAGTGTCTCAAATCCACTGTTTAAGTTTGACAGGTTGCCTGGTCTTATTCTTTTTTATGGTAGATATATGGAAGGTTATTGCAGGGTGATCCGACCAATTGCATTGAACAATTGAGTGAATTGTAGTAGCCTTATTTCTAGATATTACCCAGTCCAAAGTTGACCCTTTCAAGTGTGTTGGCAGTGTGCAGGCTTGAGTAAGGTTTCTTGAGTACGTTGACCTGTTTGTTATTACTATCGTCCCAATGTAAATTAAAGTAATCTAGGAATATATCATTAGTGTGAATGTTAGAGTTAGCTGTGATGATCTCTAATAACCGGTCTATGAAAGGGGCATCGTTACCTGGTGGGAGGAAGAGCGCATGCAAATTGCACCTTTGATTGTCTACAGTTCTTTTAGTGAGACTGTGGTATTCACAGGACTCAAGAGGGTCGGACTGAAGTTGGGTTACAGAGAGCTCAGAGCGATGTATGCAAGCAATACCACCTCCTGTTTTATTTAGTCTGTCTGGCCTCACAATATTAATATTGGTAATGTGCAAAAAGTTAGGACCCACCACTACTACTACTACTACTAGGATTTTTAAATGCTAATTTCTAACTATAACATAGCAGTCGCGTTTGCAGAGTGGTGGAGAAAGGTGAGTGTGGCCTCCAAACACCTCCAAACACCTTTTAGCAATCCCACTGTGTGGGATTAACTGGAGATAACAGGAGGGGTAGTTAGCCCCCAACGTCAACCTTGGGGGCCAACTATCCCTTCTATTACCTCCAGTAAGTCCCACACAGCAGGATTGCTAACTTGTTATATCAGGCCCGCCTACTCCCTGCATTACTATGCAAATGCGACCCCTGAAGCTGTGTTTGCAGCATGGTGTAAAAAGGGGCATGGCCTTGGAACACCTCTCTCCAACGCAGGTCTGTGGAGCTTATTGGAGGTACCTGGTGGGCTAGTTGACCCCCAGGGACCGTCAGGATTCAAGGGGATTTAATTCCCCAACTTACAACCTACCAGGGGGCACATTTGCAGTGGTGCAGGGAGGGGGCGCCCTGATATAACAAGTGCGCAAATGCACCTCCTCGCACATTGTAAGTAAACCTGGGCGTAGTACTTCGCTACGCACACGGAGTGCGCGTAGTGTTGCCTACTTCGCCATTTGCGAAGTAGGCGTAGCAGGCAACACTACGCCCACTCCGTGGGCGTAGCGAAGTTGCCCGCCACCCGCCTCCCTCCCGCCCTCCCTAAATGCTTAAATAATGTTTTTAAAAAGAATAAACACCACTTACCTTGTCGGCTGCGTCTTCGGGGCTCCCTCTGGTAACCGCGCCGCCATCTCGGACACTAATGCGCATGCGCGGCCGCCCGTGCATGCGCATTTCTCACGAGAAATGTGCATGCGGGGGCGGCCGCATCAGTTCTGTAAAGGTGTTCTTCATAAACATTTCCAGTCCTACCCCAGTCAAAGTGCCTAGGTCATTGCCACCACAGTGCGCAATTATGAGGTCAAAGTGTTGAGATGCATAAAGGATTTCACTTTAACCCTCTCTGTCCAAACCATTTAATGTCTACATTTAATAAACCTAGGTCTTTGTGAGTTCCTTTCTGTTGTTGCATTTCTTTCACTCCAGAAAATATAGCTGTGTCCCACAATCCACACTTTAAACATCTAGAAGCGAGGTCCGGATGCACTCAGATGGTCTCTGTAAATGAAAGGGCAGTTTGAAGCTTTTTTTTTCTAAAATGGTGGATAAGTGGACTTTTGAAAAAATCAAGGAACTGATTGGTTGTTTGAAATATTGTTAGCTACAAAACTAGGGTGCAATTTTCTGTTTTTTAAAAGCCTGTTATTTATTGGTTAAGTAAAAGTGATAGAAAAGTACAGTACTTTAGATAAGCTAGTATATTGAGAAGTCAAGCACACTTGATGTTTTGATTTGCAACAATGTATGAGGAACTTTTCACCTGTGTGCTCAGTTAGGTGTTCCCTGAAGTGTTTCTATGGTAACTGGCAGAATGTGGAATGGGGGAAGCGTTGAAAGTTTTGTCAGTTGGAAAGGGTTCAAAAGTTCAAGCAATAGAAAACTGTGTTTCATTTTGAATTTAATGTGGGAATAAATGTGATTTGTAATTAATTTGTGTATGTGTGTAGATTGAGTGTGTAGATTGATAGGAAAAGTTTGCTGTTTGCTATAGTACTTTTTTTTTATCTCCTAGGGTTGATTAGGGAGTTTTTCAATGTTCCTCAATGACAAAATCTTTTATTTTTCTTTTTTTCTTTTCTTGCTTAGGTAAGCTTCCGGGACGACTTTCAGAATTTGCACCGTACGCGTACCGTAAATCTATCGTAAAACAAAATTTGCCTCTTTTACTCAATTTTTATAATCCCCAGGGACCCCATCCCCCGGGGCTTTAACTTTATGTTTGGGGGGGCTGATGGCCACCCCCTTAGCCCCGGGGACTGCCACCCCCCGGGGCTCTAATATTGAAAAAAGGGGTTCCATGACGGACCCCCCAGCCCCGAGGGACCACCACCCCCAGGGCTTTTTTAATTGTTGGGAGGGGGCTGCGTGGCCCTCCTCCTGGAGCCCTTAATGGCCCTGGGTACCGCCACCCCCCAGGGCCGGCTGCTTTAGTGTCCCGGGGTGCCCAATTCCGGGACACTGCTGTTTGCTGTGGTAGGGCAGAGCCTTGCGGCTCCCACCCTACCACAGCAAACTGCTTTTGGTCAGAGACCAGCATGTTAGCTGGTCTCTCTGACGAAAAGCAATGCCGGCTCCCAAAGGACGTGGGGAGCCGGCTGGGACCGTGGGGGCATTTGGGCTCCCCACACGGTCCCCAGCATTTTTTATTAGCCCCGGGGGATAGGGTCCCCGGGGATTATAAAAAATTTGTAATAGACGCAATTTTTCTTTACGAAAGATTTAGCGTGCGCGTATATGTTTATGTGTTGGTCGGTTGTAATGAAACCTTTTCTGTTTATTAGTACTTGTAAGTAAATACTTAACCATAGTCTAAAGTTTTTGAGGAGCAGTGTTTTACAGTGTGCTGAACTTTTGACCTCTGTTGACAGTTGACTTTTGCATTATCTGTTGGGGGTAGGGTGGAATGTTATGTCACTTCGAAAGGTTATAATTTTTAAACCAATAGAAATGTGTGTTTGGTTTTGAATTATTGCGCGACAGAATTTGATTTGTTAATAATGTGTATATACGTGTAAATTGAGAGGGAAAATGTGCCATTTGTTGGTTCCTGCTGCAAGCACTAAAGCAGAGAGATTCTGTGTGAGACTATTTGCTGTGTGAGTGGCATTCTTCTTAATCTTCCAAACAATTTGAAAGGTGAGTTGATGACTTCAAAGGGATTGTATGTGGAGCATTTTATTTTTAGTTAGAGTAATGTGTTCATCCTTGTAAAGTTTGTAGAATAATATTCTGAGTTTGTCAGCTTTTGGATAACTATTGTAGTAAAATCATTTGGCAAGTTAATGTATTTAGTTAGCCAGCTTTGTGGAATAAAGTGCAGTACTTAAAAATGTAGAATGTGTGCAGTCACTTATATAATGCCTCAGTCAGCATACATAGACTGCTGCATACAGTCTTGTGTAAATGAAAGAATTATATTTGCACCTTTTTCTATAATCTCACCTGTCTCTCCTCACAGTCTACCTCTCTCTGCTTATACTGTCACTTTCTTCTGATATTGTGTCTCATGTTTGGATGTAATGCTGGCCAAGAACTAATGCTGCATATTGGAAATGTATTTTGAAAATGAGTCAGGTTTCTGCACTGTAATGTAGTGCTCATATACATGGGCTGTGTTCTGTCTCTTAAACGTTTTAGTGTGATAAATGAGTTTTGGTAAAAAGTATGGTTTTAACATTTTTGTCCAGGATCACACAGGTCTGTGTAAATGAAAGAATTATATTTGCACCTTTTTCTATATTGTCACCTGTCTCCCCTCACAGTCTACCTCTCTCTGCTTATACTGTCCTCTCTTTTCTGATATTTCTACTATTTCCTTATTTTCACTTGTCTTTCTTGATAGTGCTGTTTATTTTCAAACTGCATCCTGTGTTCTTAGTCGCCCTCTGTCGTCATCGTCTTTCCTGTCCCCTAATGTTCCCCTTTCTTTTTATACTCCCCCCTCTGCCCCCTTAATTCTCTCTGTTTAAGCATACCTCCTCTTAGCAATGCCCCGCTTAATATAGCTAGCGTGCTGCATACACTCTTGGGCAGATTTACAAGCACCTTGGGCCTCTTTCTTCTTGTATTGCATCTCAATTTTTTGATGTAATGCTGGCAAAGAACTAATGCTGCATATTGGAAATGTATTTTGAAAATGAGTCAGGTTTCTGCACTGTAATGTAGTGCTCATATACATGGGCTGTGTTCTGTCTCTTAAACGTTTTAGTGTGGTAAATGTGTTTTGAAAAAATCTATGGTTTTAACATTTTTGTCCAGGATCACACTGAGTGTCTGTGTAAATGAAAGAATTATATTTGCACCTTTTTCTATAATCTCCCCTGTCTCTCCTCACAGTCTACCTCTCTCTGCTTATACTGTCCTCTCTTTTCTGATATTTCTACTATTTCCTTATTTTCACTTGTCTTTCTTGATAGTGCTGTTTATTTTCAAACTGCATCCTGTGTTCTTAGTCGCCCTCTGTCGTCATCGTCTTTCCTGTCCCCTAATGTTCCCCTTTCTTTTTATACTCCCCCCTCTGCCCCCTTAATTCTCTCTGTTTAAGCATACCTCCTCTTAGCAATGCCCCGCTTAATATAGCTAGCGTGCTGCATACACTCTTGGGCAGATTTACAAGCACCTTGGGCCTCTTTCTTCTTGTATTGCATCTCAATTTTTTGATGTAATGCTGGCAAAGAAGTAATGCTGCGTATTGGAAATGTATTTTAATAATGAGTTAGGTTTCTGCACTGTAATGTAGTGCTCATATACATGGGCTGTGTTCTGTCTCTTAAACGTTTTAGTGTGGTAAATGTGCTTTGGAAAAAGTAATGGTTTTAACATTTTTGTCCAGGATCATACTGAGTGTCTGTGTAAATGAAAGAATTATATTTGCACCTGTCCTCTCTTTTCTGATATTTCCACTCTTATCTTATTTTCACTTGTCTTTCTTAATAGTGCTGTTTGTTTTCAAACTGCATCCTGTGTTCTTAGTCTCCCTCTGTCGTCTTGGTCTTTCCTGTTCCCTAATGTTCCCCTTTCTTTTTATACTCCCCCTCTGCCCTCTTAATTCTCTCTGTTTAAGCATACCTCCTCTTAGCAATGCCCCACTCAATATAGATAGAGTGCTGCATACACTCCTGGGCAGATTTACATGCACCTTGGGCCTCTTTCTTCTTGTATTGTGTCTCAATTTTTGGATGTAATGCTGGCAAAGAACAAATGCTGCATATTGGAAATGTATTTTGAAAATGAGTCAAGTTTCTGCACTGTAATGTAGTGCTCATATACATGGGCTGCGTTCTGTCTCTTAAACATTTTAGTGTAGTCTAATCTCTGCTCTCTTCTTAGGAGTAATATAATAGTGTGTTTTATACATTTATTTTTCAAAAGTGATATCTCTTTTTTATACTAGATTTTTTTCATCAATACTAAAGAAGTCATCATGCCTAGTAAGGCTAAGCAGACAAAACAACGAAAGAAAGCAAGTTATTTAAAGAGAAGTCATCTACAAGATTTACCTCAAGAAAAATGTATAAAGAAGACGCAAAAATGTCCTGGTAAGAAAACTAAAAGTTTTCTACGAAGATTGGTAAACAGTAAGAGTAGTGTTTCTGCAAGCAAGCGAAAAGACAAGAACCGTGTAGTATTATGTTCTGAAAAAAATGAGTGTAATACAAAGAGGAAAAATGTATACACGGAGATAAGGAAGAAGATGTACTATAATCGAGTTGTATTAAATTTGACTAAGATTGTAAAGAATTGTAAAAGAAAAAAAGCTTTTTACAAAAAAAAGAAATATTTTGAGAATGTAGTTCTGAAAGCTTTTGAATTGAAAAAAAGACTTTTTATTTTAGTAATTAATCGAATTCGATCACTAGCTAAGACAATCCATTTAATGAAGGCCAAAAGTAAGTGGGAAAGATGAATTAACAAAAGTAATTTTTGCAGAGGTTTTTCAGGGTGAATGGAAACATAGTTCAAGTTTTGAGCCTTTTTTAATGAAGAAAGTTATCTTCAGAGTAATGATTTGTTGCATGCAGTTGACACTAGTGGTCGTGCTTATGAGGTTAGAAATGGTTGTCCTATTGAGAAAGAAAAAATTGTTCCTAGAAATGAGGAACAGTTGTTAGCTTATGAAGTTTTAGGGAGACGTCCTAAAGCTCCAGTGTACACTTGGAATTGCAGTAGTATTTGTAGTGTACGGCAGGAGTCTATTGATTTTTTACGCAATTTCTTACGTAACTATACTAAGAAAAGTATTAAACAAAAGATTAAGATATTGCAAGGATTAGACCCTTGCAGAGTGAGACAAATTACTGGATTGCAAGGACATTCTTTAGCTTGTCTTTCTAAAAAAGTGTGTTGAAGTGTTTTTCACCATTTCAGGATGTTAGCAGTTCATCATACTCAAATGAGGAACTTAGTGAAAAGGTTGTATTATGCAAAAAGTCCAGCATTAATGTTAAAAAAGTTGAACAGTGCTCTTTTGCATAGATCTGTATCAGATGTAATTAAGGTTTGTGATGAAATTGAGGTTAGTTATTTTGGTCCTCAAGAACACTGTGAAGAAATTGATCCGTTAATAGATGGAAATGTAGAAGAGAATGTACAGCATTGTAGTACATAAAAATTTGAGCAAGAAATTTCTAAGTTTGAGGTAATTTCTGGTGAAAGGCCAAATTATTCTTTTATCTGTTATCGACGTACTCATTATAAAAATCAGACTAGGACTGTTGATCTGTATGTAAAAAGTGAAAAAGAAAATAATAATGAGTGGAAGGATTTTGCAACTTATTTGTTGGTAGAGAATTGTTTTGATTTGGGTTCTGATCAGCGTATTTGTAAATATTGTTATAATAAATTAGATGAGAATAAAATGCCTGCTAGAGCTGTGTATAATAATCTGGAGTTGGTAAATATTCCTTATGAATTGATGGATTTAAATACTTATGAGTCTATTCTTTTTCAATGTGTTCATCCATTTCAAGCTATTGTTCGTATGGAGCCTAAGACAGGGAATTTGCCTCCTTCAGATTTACAGAGAGGGTTAAAGGAAGAGTTGTATATTTGCCTCTAGATTTAGAGAAAAATGTTGAAACAATTGGTGTAGAAAATGTAGAAGATGAACCTTTAGCTATTTTAGTTAATGGTGTTCCTACTAAGAGTAAGAAAATCTGGCACGAATTAGTGGATGTTAGGAAAGTTAAAAAGGCAACGTTGAATCTGATAAAAAACAATCAATATTATGAAAATGTGTTTCTGAGAGAAGAAGAAATAACTGTAGAAGAAGACAGTGACTTGCAATCTGGACAAATTGAAAAAGTGGATGTGTCCAGAACAGAAGAAGTCTACGAACATTATAGTGTTCATCCACTTCATTCTAAAGAAGTGATGGGGGATACTATAGAATTGTTCCAAATGAAAGAAGCAAAGGGAAATCCCATTAGTGTATGGGAAAAAAGCTTGGAAGCTTGCTGCTTTCCTCAGTAGTTTCCAACAGGAAAAGGTGGACGATATGATGACCGACCTGTGCAGATTCCTGCATCTGAATACCGGACATCAAGATTGTATGCTGAAGATCCAAGATTTCGACAATGTATTCCATATTTGTTTCATCTGTTATTTGAGAGTCACTTGTCTGGACTTTCTTATGCAGTAAATCATATATTGAAAACAGGTGTACATCTGCAAAATGTTTCAGCAAAGGAATTTATGGATAAAGTACACTTGAAAGATAGTGTTTTGGAATCTCATCTGATTAATCTTATGGCATGTCAGCGTGGTACTAATGCGTACTGGTACCGTCGTCATGGAGAACTTAAATGTATGCTAAGGAACTTAGGAACTCCTACATGGTTCCTTACTCTAAGCTGTGCAGAATATGCTTGGGATGATTTACTTCAAGTTCTTCAAGAGGCAAATACAAATATAGTAAATATTGAATACAAGACACCTGGAGAATTGTGTTCTTTGGATCCAGTTAATGTATGCAGGTATTTCAATCATAGATTTGAAGCTATGATGTCTTTTATCACCAATAAAAAAAAATCCACCTCTTGGAGAGGTTTTGTATTTCTTTTGGAGAAAGGAGTATCAAGCAAGAGGTGCTCCTCACATACATATGTTAATATGGATTAAAGATGCTCCCAAATTTGGAACAGACTCAGATGACACTGTATTGTCTTTCATTGAAGAATATGCAACATGTGATATACCGAAAAGTACAAAAGATAAGGACTTAAGAGAAAAAGTCTTACGATTTCAAAGTCATCGTTGTGGCAAATACTGTCGACGAAAGTACAAATCAAAGGATAAATTCTATACCAAATTTCGTTTTAGATTCCCACATCCTGTAATATCGATAGGAAGAGTGAACAATTTTATGTCATCTCTGCGACATAATATCAGAAGAAAGTCTCCAAAAAATATCTACAACTTACGAAGAAATGAAGAGTCAAAATATATAAATGATTACAACCCAGTAATTTTGTCCATGTGGAATGCTGACATGGATATTCAATACGTTGCAGACAATTCCATAGCTGTTGCTCGATATGTAACATCTTACATAACCAAATCAGAAAAGACAGAATTGAAGAAAATGTGGGAAGAGATTTCTCACGAGAAGAGTCTAAGTAAGAAATTATATACTTACAGTTTGAAGATGTTATCTCATCGAGAAATTGGAGCGTATGAATGTTCGGATAGCTTATCATCTGCAAGTCTTTACTCCAAATCTAGAAGAATCATTTGGGTGAGTCTTGGGGCCCGATGTAGGTAGCCCTTTACCGATCGGAATCGGCCGAAAATACCGATTTTCGGCCGTTTCCGATCGGTAAAGGGCTATGGAGATGTAGGGGCACATTTTCGGTAATTTTACCGATTCGTTATCATTACCGAATCGGTAATATGTACCGATTCGGTAATGATAACGATTCGGTAAAATTACCGAAAATGCAATGTAGGTAGCCTATGTTCCATCAGCACATGGCTTACAGAATCGGTATTTTACCATGGAATACAAATCCATGGTAAAAAACCGATTCCTGTGTACATGCACATCTGTGCATGTACACATGTGCCATGTGCCAGACAGACGTGCCCTTAGGGCATGTCTGTGTGCCACATTGCACACATGCCCGTTTTGGGGGTGCTAGAGGGTGTCAAAGTGACACCCCCTGCACCCTTGTGAATTCTTTAATTACCGATTCGGTAAATACCGAATCGGTAATGCCTAATCATTCCTATGGGCTTCAAAGCCCATAGGAATGAATGGGCGAATCGGTAATTAAAGAATTGTTAAGGATTCGGTAACGAATCCAGATGTTGGGACCTACATCCCATTTACCGATTTTGAAATACCGAATCGGTAAAATTCGGTATTTCAAATTCGGTAAATGGGATTTACCTACATCGGGGCCCTGGTCTTTCTGCAACACGAAACCAAGTACTTAAATCTGTACAAGAAATTGAATATTTAGCTGAAAAGGAGCCAGAAAGTACAGATATTGTGAAAAAAAATATGTTGGATACATATTATCCAAATAGAAGTCATCATCTTGAGAACATTTGTCTGTATGAAGTGTTGCAAAACTATATTTTTAAACGGAATATTACAGAAAACATCAATAATAGTGTATATGCTGTGATTGGTTCTGAAGGATGTCTGGTGAAACAAAGAAAAGGACATTTGATTAATCATCGTAAACTGAGTTGCGAAACACCTGACAAAAGGGAATTTTACTATTTAGCTCTTTTGCAACTTTTCAAGCCATGGCGTTCAGAATTACAATTACTTGAGATTTCGAGAGCTATGAAGATTCCTTCAATGCTACTAAAGACACTATAGAATATCCTGTTTTTGCTAATTACGTGAAGATGTTGAATGATGAAATTGAGCAAGAAGCTGCAATTGCAGCTGAGATTGCTAGAGACAGTTCTCAGGATAGTCAAACTTCTGCTTCTTTAGGTCAGGATCCATTAGGAGAACCAATTATTCAAAATGAAGCAGCAACTGCTATGGAAGAGGTGGAAACAGCAATGTATCAAGCTCTAGAAGATGTAAGAAACTTAGGAAGTTTGGAAGAACAACTAAATGTTGAGCAGAAAGAAATATATGAGCAAGTGAAAGAACAGTTTAACCATGGATTACTTCATGAAAAGAAAGAGTGCTCTTGCTCATCATTTGAACCTATCCGATTGTACGTGAGTGGACAGGCGAACAGGAAAAAGTTTTTTAATAAAAGTAATTTCAACTTATCTACACAAAACAACTGACTCGTATTTTCTTGTGTTGTCACTGCTCCAACTGGGTTGGCGGCACACAATATTAAAGGAATTACTTTACATCGTTTATTAATGCTACCAGTAGAGCATGAAAACAAATTGGAATACCAAAAGCTATCTGGAGAAGCTTGTTTTGAAGTTTCAAGAGTCTTGAAGAAAATGAAAGTTCTCATTATTGATGAGGTAAGCATGGTATCAAACTTAATGCTTGCCTTTGTGCATTTAATAATACAGCAAGTTCTTAAAACAGAGTATGACGCGTTATTTGGAGGAAAACACGTCATAGTTTTTAGAGATCTACTACAACTTACTCCTGTGAAATGACAACCAGTGTTTAAAACACTGGCACATGAAGATACCTGAAAGTCTTTGGGGAGTATTGGAAACGTTAACATTTGGTCATATTTTCAATATAAGGAACTTATTACAAATATCCGTCAGGCAAATGATGCAGATTATGGGAAAATTCTTCAAGATATAAGGATTGGAAAACTGACAGAATATGGCAAACAAGCTTTACAGAGACAATTACTTCCCAATTTGTTTCCAAATGAAAATATTTTTCCTGAGAATATATATATGAAAATTTCAGAAAACAACTCTGTAATCTGTTTAATGCCAACACTACGCGAATGTTCTATATTCAATGAAGAAATGTTAAAATTGGAAAATGAACAAATTATAAAATTGGAAGCTATTGATAAAATAGAACATGAAGGGATCACTATTATTTTGACTGAAAAATTGAAGAGGAAATTAGATTCTTTAGGGAAATCGATAAGTAAAACTGCTGGGTTAGAAAAGAATTTATATGTATGTAAAAACTGTAGGGTAATTTTACGACATAATTTGAATGTGGAAAAAGGTTTGATAAATGGAACAATGGGTAGAATTGTTGATTTTGTTAATTATGTAAATAGAGATGGGATTGAATTTTTGAAAATCAGATTTGATGAAATTGCTGAAGTACTTAGTCGTTGTCCAGCTCGTTTTTTGCTTGTAAAAGATTTGTATGTACGCAGAAATCAGTTTCGTATTTGTTTGGCATATGCGGTGACCATTCATAAATCTAAAGTTTTAAGTGTAGATAGTGCTTTAGTGAATATTGGAAGTACCGTGTTTAAAGAGGGTAAGGCATATGTTGCTTTGTCCCGAGTGAGAACTTTATCTGGATTGTATTTGATTGATTTTGATGAGACAAAGGTTAGTGCAGATGCAAATTGTGTGAAAGAGTATAATAGATTAAGAAGAGAATATGCACCCAATTTAGGTCAATATCCAGTGTTTGAAAAGCGTGTGGTAGGTGGAAAAGGAGATTACAGAATATCTGTAGTGAAACTGTAGAGGAAGGAAAAAACAAGATGAAGTTGCGCCTGCAAGCAAAACGAAAAAGGATAGTGTTGAAGAAAATGTTGTTGGATATCGGTTTGAAAATAGTTGTGGTGTCAACTGCTATGCTAATGTAGTTGTTAATGTTGTTTTTCTTCTTCAAAGTTTGCAACAGCAAATTGCTGAAAATCGGGAGAAAAGATTCTCTTCATTGTTGTATTCTATTTATGAGAAATGTAGTAGTGATAGAACTAAAATACAAAGTGTTTCTGATATTCGAAATCTTTTGGACATATGTTCTGGTTCTACTCAATTTATGCAAAATATACAGCAAGATTGTCAGAAATGTTTATGTTTAAATTTATTTTATTAGTTTCAGTATAAATCATAGGCAGTACAAAGCAATATGGAGGTCTACCTAGGAAAGAAAGTACAATCCATACATTCGTATCAAACTTGGTAGCCAAATAGCTTTCGGGGTGCGTAGTCCTTTGTGTGATATGAAAGAAGGAGCAGTCCGCACGTAATCTGTCAAGCCATAATATCCATGAGAGAAACCCCCCCCACCACCCCTTCTCCAACCAGTGTGCCGAGTTCCCGAAATGTGGGTTCTACTGGGCTCCGCTCTGTGATCATGTCTCATCTGCATTCCCAGGAAGGTCAGGTGTAGCTGCTGTCAAGCGTAGCAAGCGGAGATATCTGGGGCATCTAATTTCATTTAATTCTTTGGAGAGTAGGTTAAGCATTGGTAGCCAAACTTTCTGAAAGGTTGCTGACGATTGTGTGAGTATAGCGTGTATTCGTTCCATCCCCAGAGTGAACCATATCCTATGCAACCACCCCGTATGGGTAGGCCTATTGTTGGTCCCCCAGAGTGATAGTATATGTTGGGAGGCAGATTGCATGGCAATGCCTATCTGACGCCCTCTTATCGATGTCAAGGGGAAAGTGAGTGCATTCGGGAGACCAAGAATGGTGTAGGCCGGGAAGCGTGGAATTTCTGTATCAAAAGTGCTGTCTATGTCATTGAGCACAGCCGTCCAATAGTCCTTAACCTCCCTGCAGTCCCATAACAAGTGAGTCAAGGTACCCCTCTCCCCGCAGCCCCTCCAGCATAGTGCACTACGTGTCGGGTTACCCCTATTAAGTCTCACCGGTGTAAGGTACCAATATGTGGCCAGCTTTACCGCTGTCTCTCTGCCTGCTGCATTGCACGCCATATGATTGGCCCTGAGGTAGATCGAGCGCCACTCCCGAGATGATAATCTTCTCCCCAGCTCTGCTTCCCAGCGTTTTTGCCCTGCTGCGTGACGTATCTCGGGGGGGGTGAGCATCTTGTATGTGTCTGTGATAAGCCCTTTATCTGTTTCTTTCAGGACCACCCACTTCTCAAAGTCGGTCATGCGGCGGCTAACGAGTGGGGCAGTGTCTGGTTGCGTAAGCCAGTGTCTGAGCTGAAAGTATTGCAACAGCTGTGGTGAGGTGATGTCATACCCCCGGGAGATTTCTGAGAGAGGGAGAAAGCCCCGCAGATCGAAGAGGTGCCCAGCCGACCTACAGGTGGAATCGTGCCATTGAGGGAAAGCGTGGGGTCAGTGCCTGGCGGAAATTTTGGATTGTCCCAGAGGGGGGTGAGCGGGGAGGGGAAGGTCGTGATACCCCGGGGGACGGTGACCCTGTCCCACACCCGCAGGATGGTGCGGTGATAGGTGAGTTCTGGATGTAGTGTGGCCTGTCAGTGCGTCGGAGGAACGGTATCTTCCATAGTGACCCCTGAGCCATGACCCTATCTTGGAAGAGCCACCTCTTCTCAGATTCCGGTCTGTGCCACTCCACCAGGTAGCGCAGTTGTGTAGCTTGGAAGTATTGTGTGAGATTGGGGATCCCCAGGCCTCCCTCGTCCATCCCCCGATATGGCAGTTGTTTATGGAGGCGCGGCCGCTTCCCTCCTCAGATGAAGTGCTGGAGGGCTATCTGCAGGTTCAAAATAGTCCCGGCCGGCGGAAGCACTGGGACAGTTTAAAAAACGTATAAAATCTTGGGAAGGGCCGACATTTTTACCGCCGCGATACACCCTAGCAAGGAGAGCAGTTGCTTGGACCAACGCGCCAAATCCTTACGAATCTGGGACGTGAGGTTGGTGTAGTTGAGGGCAAACGTGCGTTCCGTGGATGGGGTGAGGGTAATACCCAGGTACGGGAGCTGTGTGCTTTTCTGTAGTCCCCGCCATACGCGAGTGAGCGAGGCGCCAGGTGAGCATTCCTGCCTAGTGGTAGTAGCAGTGACTTCCCTCTATTTATTCGGATGCCGGACACTTCTCCAAATCCCTCTACTTCAGCGAGAAATGCGGGCACAGAACTCTCCGGTCTGTCAAGAGCAGCTAGAATATCATCGGCGTATAAGCCAAGAGATTCCCCACGAACGTGACGCCTTGTATGTTCGGGTTGTCACGCACCTTTTGGGCCAGTGGTTCAACATACAGCACAAACAGGAGCGGCGAGAGGGGGCACCCCTGCAGAGTGCCACGTTGGATCTCAAAGGGTCTAGAGCGCAGGCCACCCAGGCGAACCCGTGCCCGGGGGCGATGGTAGCAGCTCCCAATCCAGGCCTGGAAGCGCTTGCCCACCCCGAAATGCGCCAGGACCTTCTGCAGAAAGTTCCAGTCAACACGGTCAAATGCTTTTTCAGCCTCGATCGCTAATAGAGCTGAATCCGACTGCTGGAAGTCACAGATGGATGTCCTTGCAATCCTACGTCCAGTTGACCCCACAGGAGTACCTAACTCAACCATTCACTGCACGAATAAAATTAAGTTTCCTAAAGTTGAGAATGGGAGTTATCAACCTGTTGGTCCATTTGCCACAATGGAAAAGAGCCCACGGACAGGAACAATGCAGACTCTGCGGGAATCACAAAGAAGACATAGTACACATCCTTTGTCTTTGTCCAAACCTGCTGAACGAAAGACGGTCCCTCCTGAGGAAACTCTGGAACACAAACATGATTAGATCGTGTAGAGCGGCAGTCTTGGCTTGCTTTGACCGCAGAACACTAAATTAAACTGTGCCCTAGTAAGGTTTTTGGAGCAAGCAGAAAAAAAACTTGGTAAGGAGTCCCAAGTATGCGATTTCTCATCAGCACAATTACTAGCCTAGTTCCAACTGCCACCTTACTGTATAACGGACATGATCCTTAACTCTCCCTTTTTATAAGTATGTTTTTATACATTTTTACAATTTTCATAACGTATATGATCCTATACTCATTTTTACATGTATTAATTGATATATCGTTCTTAAAATTCTGTAACTTGCAAAGGTTTTTTTTTTTTAAATCATGCAATAAAGACTATACTATTCCGACTGCTGGAAGTGGGTTTTGTCAATAAGATGGAGAATCCTTTTCGTGTTATCGCTGCACTGTCGCCCCGGGACAAAGCCCAATTGATCCGGCTCAATAATCCCGGGTAAGCATGGCCCAAGTCTCGCAGCCAAAATCCCAGTGAAAAGCTTCAGGTCTACGTTAAGCAGAGAAATGGGCCGAAATGCCGAACATTGTGTAGCCTCCTTGCCCGGTTTCGGCAAGACTACAATCTCTGCTTCTAGCATATCCGAGGGGATAGAGCCCGGGCCTTGAAAATAATGAAAGAGTTTGGTGAGAACAGGGGCGAGCAACGAGCAGTATGTTTTATAAAACCCAGCGGAGTAGCCGTCTGGGCCTGGCGATTTTAGAGGTTTGAGTTGTGAAATGGCCGCCATCACCTCCTCTAGGCGGATGGGAGCATCAAGGGAGTCCGCAGTTGCGGTGGATAGTGCGGTAGTGGCAGCACCTGCCAAGTAGGCCTCAGCGCTGGTTACTGGGGTGGTTTCAGCGTGATTTAATGAGGCATAATAATCGCGGAAGGCCTCCGCAATCCGCGTCTCCTCTCGGAGCTCAGCGCCGTTCCCGTCCCGCAGGGTCTGGATTTTTGATCGTTGGACCTTTGCCTTCAACGCGCTGGCCAAGAGCCTCCCTGTCTTATATCCGCCTACGTAGTAAGTATGGCGGAGGCGAAGGGTGGCATATTCCGCTCTGTCCGTGTCTAGACCTGCCAACTGAGCCCTGGGCGCCTTAAGTTGCTTCCAGACCCTGGGTGCCCCAGTGCGGCTATGAACCCTCTCCAGCTCTACCACTGTCAAGGCCTCGCGCTTCGCTTAGCGGTCCCTGGACTCCGCCGCCGCAATCACAATGAATTCCCCGTGCACCACCGCCTTCAGGGCCCCCCACAGTGCAGTTACTGGCGTCTCAGGTTTATCATTGTTAGTTAAATAATCGGTAATGCACTGGCGGATCTGCTTGGCTACATCTGCGCGTTGCAGGAGGGGCTCCCTCAATCTCCACCCGCCCGGAGGCCTCCTAATCTTGGGAACTGTGAGCGTGAGTTCCACCACCGCGTGATCTGAGATAGCCGCTGCATCGATATCGACGCCTGTGACCCGAGCCTCTAGTTCCGAAGATCCGATGAAGTGATCTAGCCTGGCATAAGTGTGGTGCACATGTGAATAAAAGGTGAATTGTGATGTCCCGGGGTGTGTAGCCCTCCAGAGGTCCACTAGTCCCCTTTGCCATAGCCAGTCCCTGCCTGCCCCCGAGATAGCGCCCGCACTACCATATCTGTGTCCAGACCTGTCCATGTTAGTGTCCATCACTAAGTTAAGGTCCCCCCCAGAAGCATAAGGGGATCAGAAGAACGCATTGACACCGAAATCGCGATCCGTATGAATGGCTCCTGTCCCGTGTTTGGTGCGCATAAAGACCCCACTGTCAGTTGCTGGTCTCCTAACTGAATGCTGTAGGCCAGCAGTCTACCCTTGATCTCACCCACCCTGCCCTTAAGCTGCCCTTGAATATGTTTAGACACTAAGATCGCAACCCCTGCTTTCTTCTCCGGTGTGGGGGAGAAGAATTGATGCGGGAATATCCGGGACCTCATTCTGTGCCAATCTTTCGTGAGTAGGTGAGTTTCTTGAAGTAGACAAATCTCAGCCCCCGAGTTTTCTAGGTAAGAAAGCACTGTCCTACGCTTAACGGGGTTGTTCAATCCCTTCATATTTAGCGTCAGAACCTTCAAGGTAGCGTCAGCCATCGCTCATTTAGAGGGCCTGCATTGCTACATGAGGCTGATGGTGGACCGTTTCTGTGCCCAGGTAGACACTGACCCTTGAAACCCACTGGTCCCCCGTGGCACACTGGTTCCCACCCTTGCCCTGCCCCCCATACCCCCAACCAACTCCCCAACTCCCCCCCTGCCATCTGTCCCCCCCAAACTCCAACCCCCCCTCTCCCCTCCCTAACCCCAACTAAGAATCCCCAAATGCAAACCATAGTCCCAGGCCTACCAGTACCAGTCCAGGCCAGTAGAAACCTAATGTGGTGGCAACCCCGCTGGCTCCCCCGCCCGTCCCCCCCACCCATGTGGGCGCAGTGCGATGAAAGCAAATCCCTTGTTGATGCTGCCTCAGTGCAGGGCTGCCGTGTCCTTGACCACCTCTTTTCTGGCCGCTGCCTGCTCCTGAGCAATGGTCGTCGGATCTGGTTTAAGTTCCACCCTGGGAGAGCATTGTCGCCCTACTTGTTGCCATTCGCCTCTTGAATGCTGCTTGGATCCCTCCTGCGAACGTCGCGGCAATGTCTTCCCTCTTTGCTCGTCCTCTTCAAGGTCGATGCCCAGCAGGGCACAAGTAACCCAGAGCGAGCAGAACTGGTGCAAGGCCTACTTCCATTTGAAGATTAGCCGAAAGGGATGTCCCCAGGAATAGGGAATCCCATTATCCCGAAGGAACGCCGTGGCCACGCGAAAGGCTTTCCTCTTTTGCAGAGTGATGGCAGAAAGGTCTTGGAACAAGGCCACGGGATAGCACTGGAATTGGAGAGGTTGTTTCTGGCAGGCTACTTTCAGGATCCGTTCTTTCAAGGAGAAGTCAGGCAGAAAGGCCTAGATGTCCGGCGGGGGGGCAGGCGCACGTAGCGCCAGGCCGACTCTGTGCGCTCTGTCTATGCGAATTTCAAAGTCGGCAGGTTCGCCTAGGATCTCCCTGAACAATCAGTGCAAATAGCAAGTGACACTGTTCCCCTCCGCCTTAGATGGCACTCCCCGGACCCGTATATTATTCCTCCGGGAACGATTCTAAAGGTCCTCCGCGTGTGCTTGGAGATCCACTTGTTGGTCCCGGAGGCGGAGGACCTCTTGCTGCAGAAGTTCCACTTCTTCGCTCCAAGAGTGGTCCGCCTCCTCAACAGTCACCACTCTTTCCCCCAAACTGTCCACTTCCTGGCGAAGTTCGCACTGCTCCCCTGCCAGGTCTTGCTTCAGGGTCTGAAAGTCCTCCCGCAGGGAGTTAAAAAGTGACTCCAGGAAGGCCTTAGTGATAGGGGCCCCTCCATCCTCTTGCCCCGGGGTGCCGGTCGGCGCCGCCGGGGGTGATTGACTCTATTCCCCCTTTGGGGTGCTTTTGACCAGCATGTCAGTAATGGTGCGGCCTCCTCTGCGTCCCGTGTTGGCCATACCGCTCTGGTCGCTCTATCCCCGGAGGGCCAGACGGGCTTGACCCCCCAAACCGGGTTCGTAGTATCAAATTTGCTCCCTCAAGGTGGCCGGGTAGCTCAGAGTGCGATCGGGCTGTAGTGTAGTTCCTATTATCCCAATAGGCTCTGCGCATTGGAATAATACCTTCAATAGTATAGGCCTAGACCAGACGTTAACTAGGTCTTCTATTGTCGATATTAGACTTAAAGTTTTGGGTTTGCCAGCTAGCTCAGAGTTCACTAGAAACTTTCTCGAATAGGCAAGGAGGAGTTGAACCTCCCTGGATAGACAAGAAGGGATTTAGTTTCTGACAACCATAGAACATGACAACTTTGCTCTCCCCTAATCAAGAGTGTATCTCTAGAGTCGTGTGAAAACAAAAGACAACTTATTTTACTCAGTCAGTACGTGCATTCTTAGTCTCACCAGATTGTAGAGAAAAGGAAGAGACGGGCGTGTTCAATAAAAGATGTTATTTATTGATCAGTCTCTTTTCTCATACAAGAGAAATGGATCGATATTATCGCAATACTTATGGTTAAGTAAAGTGCATACAATAAAAGCAGAAGTATAAAATAATACTGTAAAAACATTTATATGGTTTCTAAGCCATAAGGTGGTTTAAAATGGATAAAATAGCTACATACACATATACATTTGACTAATCGTACTCAACTGGTGTTTCTAACTACGCCTACCCCGGTGTACCTGACCTAAGCCTAATACGTGGGCGGGAATAGAAAGTAGCAGTTTAAGTTAAGTTTGTTTTGCCAAGTGACTGACTCAAGAATTCTCTGCAAGGGGTTATTCAGTTCTGTACCTTGAATCTAGGATGAATGAGGGATGGTATCTCTCGTCTCTGGTCTCGATATTCCAGGCTGCCTGCGAGGGCTACCCGGAAGCGCCGGAGCTGGATTTCTCGGCAGGAGAAAGCAGAGTCTCGTTCTCAGCGCGTCAGGAAGGCGGGGCTGCGCCAGCGGGGTCTGCTCTGCTCTGGGCTTCGGCAAGTCTGGCTGCTCCGATCTCGTCACCACCGCGTGTGTTTGCTTAAGGCAATACCGGTAATATTTATACCTGTAAGGTGCCGAGATTGACGTAAGGATGGACATAGATACGTCAATAAGGATGTCATACGACTTGGTCGTTAGCACATTCTTTTGCTGAAGTTCTCGATGAAATCAAAACAATGGCCGCAGGGTTTTTCCCAGGTTGTCATAGGTTTGATTTGTTTTGAGAACTCCGTATGCCTTATCGGGGGCTGGAGGAATATCGCTTGTCTAATTAGATGGCAAGCGTTATGACCTAATCAGATAACACGTTCCTGTGCCGTAGTGTGGCTTAATCAGATAACGGTTTCTGCATCATGGGATGGCTGCTAGTTAACTTGTTAACCAGAACAGGGTCAGGAATAGGGGGATCGATACAGAACCTATAAGAATACATCACACCCACTCCACGCTAACTATGGCCATGTTTACGAATCTAGGCATAGTAAAACATACTGTAGAGTATCGTGTATACCTTACCACCCCAAAATACATATAATGCATTTCGAATAATGTAATATATGGAAAAAAAAAATATTCACATGTACTATACGCACTCAAGCTGTAGAATAATGCTAAAGTGATCACGCATATGTATACATTATTGCTAATTGGTATATGAGAATTTACACATGAAATGGCTCTTAATACAGAAGAAAAAGGTTCGAGACCATTTCATCACAGAATAAAAATAATTATGAACATACCAGCGGGCAGCTAATGTCTATAAAGTTTCTAAAAATAGAAATTTTAGTTCTCTAAGAATAGTTCTTACTTTAAGCAGAAGATAAGTGTCCCGAAAAATCGTAAAAATATTTTGGGGCTGCTGAAAAAATTGCTGTCCGTGAACTGGAGGGAAAATTGTTCATGTTATTTTACTATTAAAGTTGAAGGCCAAATTCAGGGTGTTGGGAACGCCGTGTGCTAGCTTGCTTAAAAGTCTCTATTTCTGCTCTGGTGAGAACATCATATCATTTAGACTGTCGAAAAAGCTGTCAACAGCTTCTTGGGAGAGTTCCACTAACTCGGAAAAAGGTGTAACCATGCATTCGTGCGCTTTATTGTCTCCATTGACGTTTTGATTAGTATTGCTGACAGAAGGTCGTACCTGATCGATGCTGCTTTCATCTTGAACTCCACTACCCCTTAATCATAGTGGTGAAGTTTCCACGAATGCCGTCATCAGGATTGGCAGCCGTTGAGGGCAGCACAAAGCATGAGCCTTTATTGGACTCAACAATGTTTCTGCATCCATTGGCGCATCTGATTGTAGCGTCAGACAGGTGTCCAACACGCATTCTTCTCCGCACAGCAGGCACCTTAATACAGGTAAAACACATCGATGCCACATTGGTCGAAATGAAAGAAACCAAGTCATGTTCAGGTCTCTAAGCCGGGATAGTCCCAGGATTTTTGATATCCGGTCCCGGTATCCAATGGCTCGGATTGTTTCTTCCCTTGTCGCAGGTGTTTTGTCTGTGACACGGTTTGCCATAACGAAATATAAGGACCAAGAATAGGATTCCTGCAATTAGTCCTAAAATGAGGGGAAGTCCGCCAAAAATCGAATGGACGAAATCTGGAAAAATACCCAGTATGGCTTTGAATGGTGTTAATGCCATCGAAAATGCTGTCTTAAATACCTTTGAGACTCCACTGGTATCAGAAATATTTAAGATTTCATTCAGGATTTCTGCGAAATGTATGGGGGAATTAGTTGATAACAATGAGTGAATCTCTGCAGTCGTCCTTGCGACTAGGAGATCATACGTTTCTTTTGATGACGTGAGTCTGGTCGGCGTCTGAAGAAGCACTGTTTTCATTCTGCTTAAAGTATCTATTCGAATAGAAGTAATTTTCAAGTTAGGCCATGCCCTTGCCTCCCTGTCTGGAAAGGAGCTGGGGAACAATGAGTGTCCACAGCACATGACCTTCGCAGTCGTAGTTACGAGATAAGGAGTCCCGGGCATAAGACTACAACATCTGCGATCCACAATTAGAATGTAACTCCCGTTATAGAGTCTTTTAAGGAATGGTTCTATCTCTGTTGCAGGTGCGCCTAGCTGGTGACATGAAAGGTTATTTGAGTTCCCTTTACAGGCTCCGTGCAAACTAATTCCATTACACAGAAGTGTACCGCTTAGTGACATCGCACAATTATTGCCACTAAGAAACACTTTCTGTCCTTTATTACTGACACATGCATGTGAATAGGGCAAGTTCCATGTTGTCTTAATGTACCCTTTTCCCAATTTTTCGTACATGCCAGCCTGAATATATTTTTGGCAGTATTGAAACCTGAAGGTTGATATTGGAATATTAATTATCCCATGTATTATCCATTCACTGACAGGTCGTTCTGACATTGTCACTGGTAATCTCTCGAGTTTCTCAATGCTCAGGATTGTATAATCAGCACCCTTTTGTGCCATACTGATTTGTTTATCAGTAAGGTTAAAGATATTGAAAAGTGACGTTGTGTTGATTAAACGCCAAGGCACATAGCCTGAACGCAGGTTTTGTAACGTCCAGCCAAGCTGTACAATAGAACGCAATTGAGACTGACCGTGTTGTAACAGCAGTAAGTCTTGCGATATTATGTTGATTGCTGAAGACACAATGCTGTCCAAAGAAAAAATTCTGGAGGACAGAGTCATTAACCCATTGTCCACTACAGAAAGTGATTTTTCCAAATTAATACGGTCAATTTCCCGTATACTTTCTGCTGTCTCAATTTGAGTAACCTTCCAGGCATCATTGTAAGCTGCATATACAGAGGCTGCTATGAAGCGTTTTTGACGCTGTTTGCGCGGTCCCATAATGAAATCACGCAAGTCAGCACCATCAGTAAGTAAAGTTAGGTGTTGTTTAATTTCTGACAGTGTGGAAGTTTGTAGCCATTGAAGGCATAATTTGCCCACACTGTAGGTGGTTATTATCCCTGGGTGTTGTCTTTGGGAATATCTAGGGTCTGGCCTGGTCAATTTGAACCCCTGTTTTTTGTTCAGGAATCTGTCTTGACAGTTATTAGTATCTGTGGGCCAGATCAACCACTGTTTCCAATCAGGATGTGTTCTGTTTTGGTTTAATATATAGTTTACGTCTATCTCTTCATCTGTAGAGCTATTGCTGTTCATTGTTGGCTTTGGAATAGACGGTTTATTTAAGTCTTTGATTTTGGCTAGGCCAAGACAGGTAGTTTGTTGAACAGTGTCATTTAAAAATATAATTTGTTCTGGGATCATGCAGGCTCTAAACAATGATTCTATACCTTGTACTTGCCATTCTTTTGTACCCCAAACACTTTTAACTTCAACATTTTTGTCCCAATAATCAAAACCAAAAGTATTCATTTGTTCAAAAAATGAGTCTGAATATATCAATTTCGTGTTTGTTAGCATGGTCTTTGTCCCTGTCTTATTTGACAATTTAAAATAAAATGTTTCAGCATTACTTGTGTTGAACCCTGAAAAGTATGAATATTTGTCGTAAAAGGTTCTTGAGCTTCCTTTTGGAGGGGTTGCACAATGTTCCCATTGATTATAATTTAAAACATTTCTAGGTTGTGCAGATTTATGTAGAAAATGGTTACCATAGTGGTTGTAACAGTACATACTATCATAATTAGTCGAACCCTGCAAATAATCATGTTTGGTAAATTTAGCAGACATCACTAAGTCAGACATCATATTATTTATACTTTCAAAGTCCCAATCATCAGCAAATGAGCTTGTTTTTACAAAGTCACTCAACGAGATCTTAATTTGGTGTGGATATTTCAGGATCTCAACCGGACCATAAATTTCGTAGTCAGTATTGTCCCATGCTACCCCACCCGGTATAGGATTGGCTGTGAAGTTGACTGAAGAAAGTTCTCTTTTCTCGACGTGTGAAGATGTGTGTGGTTTGAGGATCAAGTTGATTTTCTGACTTGCTGTGTCCATTTTAGCATATTTTCCCTCAATGAAGCGTCCCAAAGTTAGTACCATGATGAGCCAAAGTATGAGGATAAATACACCAAAGCCCACCCAAAATTCAATCCATGGAGAAATCAGATAGGTTTCTTTCAGTTGTTTCAAAAGTTCTTTAGCTTTATCTTTAAAGGTTTTTGTTGATGGCTGTGTTTTTGATTCACTGAGGTCTTCAGAGGAATCATCGAAGTTTATGAAGTAGCCGGATGCAGTTCTGTCAATTGTTCCAATTGCTTCAGGATTACTGTTTCTTGCATATTCGTTTGTTACTTCATTGTAGGTTGGTGTGTCTTTACTAAATGTTTTTATTTGGGTTTTCAGAGGTTTAAGTTCCAATGCATTGTTGCAAAGTCCTTGTTGTTCTTCTGTAGGCGTTTCGAATGTGATTAGCCTCTTAGTTTGGACCTCTGTATTTGTAGCAAACCTTGGTGTTCTACTACTTATTGGGAGTCCACTTGGCCTACTGTTTGTTATCGGCCACATGATTGTGGTTTTACCAGGTCAATGGATACAACTCGGTTCTCCTTTTTACCAGCAAGCGGCGGTAGTACAACTGATCTTGTCCCGTTGATAGACAAGACAGGAACTGCTTTTCTGTAAGAAGGCCCAAATCCTTCTTTACCGCGATCTTTTCTCTGACTAGATCCCCGACTTTTGGAATCCAGACAGGTCTTGCTGGGACAGGTGGTGGTTCTTCAGTGGTTGTTGGCTGTTGTTTCAACTTTATGTTGCTCAGGTCTTTTCTTGTTTTGTTTAAGTCCTGCAAAATAGCCAAACGATCTTTGATATCAAAGCTTTTTTCCTTTACCACTGAAGTCTGACTGTCAAGATCTAAGACTAACATCCTAGTTCCAAACAATAATTCGTACGGACTGAATCCCTTCAGAGAATTTCTTGGCAGGTTATTTAGACTACGTTGGACACTTATTAGATGTTTGACCCACCCAGCTCCCGAACCTAATACCTTTGCTGTTATAGATTGCTTTATGTCACGGTTTTTTCTTTCTACAATTCCGTTCCCCTCAGGGTGAAATGGACAAGAGTACCGCAATGCAATGCCCATGCTGGTCATGGCCTCCTTATAGGCTCGAGAGCTAAAAGCAGGACCCTGGTCAGAATGCAGCATGCCAATTGCGTATGTGCCGATAAAGACCCGCAAATCTTTTATAACAGTTCTGGCGTCAGCCGAGCGCTGGGGCCACATCCATATGAATCTCGTGCATGAATCCACTGCGACCAGGATATATTTATAGTTACCATCCCTTTGTAAGGGACCACAGTGGTCCAGATAGACACAGGCTAATGGTTTATCTGAGATTAGAAGGGGCGTCTGCGCTGGTCGTCTCACCGTTGATACTTTCATTCTTTGACATATTTCACATTCTAAAACATAGTTCCTTGTTTGTCTTCTCATTTGTGGCCACCAGTATCTCTGTTTCAACAATGATACTGTGGCTGAGACGCCAGCATGTACAGAAGCGAGCCCTTCGTGTGCCGCTATTATTAGTCCTAACCTATGTTCCATGTTTGGAATTGCCCTATCCCCCACTCCAGGGATTCGAGCAAAAGGAACATTGTTTGCATCAGTTATGTATGAGTATTTTACTGGAAAGCCTTTCGGGAGTGTTTCTCTCGAATCCTTTTCTGTAGCGCTGACAGCCTGTAATATTTCGCTGTCTATTTTTGTTTTTGACCGTGTGATGGCAGCTACGGAAGCCGTTTGCACAGCTGCCTTCGCGGCCTCATCAGCCAATGAATTCCCTGCAACGTGAACGCCATCACGTTGGTGACTCAGTGTATGTATCACGTGAGTCTTTGGTAGTTCTTTCTGTAAAAGAACTACTTGTTCCCAGAGCATTTTATGCTTGATTGTGCCTCCTTTTGCATCCTTAAAACCATTCTGAAGCCAGATCTGCAAGTATTCATTGTAAGACTGAACGCAATAATACAAATCGCACACTATGAGTGTGGGGAATTCTCGATCGGTATTTTCAAGCGCCATCTTGAATGCTAGTAGTTCAGCTCGCTGAGCTGTACAATCTCCCAGAGATTGTGTTTTGGTGATAGCTGGTTTAAATTTCCCTTCGTGCCAGCGACCTTTAACAATCGCGCACGCAGCACTGTAAGCTTGTTTACCCCCCACTGCGGGTTGTGCTGATCCGTCTGTGTATATTATACAGCCGTAATGTTCTAGAGGCAAAATTTCGGTCGGCGGAGGACATTCAAATTCGTATTGGAGAAATTCTTGTGTTTTTAAGTTGGGATCAAATTCGTATACCACGTCTGTTGCAGCAAGAGAATTAGCCCACTGTATCCACCTTGGATGTAGTGCTTTAGCATTTGGAATGCTTGCCTTTGTTACCGCCTCTAGGGCTGGTATCGGTGTCACGATTATTATTCGTTTACCTTGTGCCAGGGCTCGTTCTTTTTCTATAGCTGTCTGTGTTGCAGTTAGAATTTTTTCCGTTGGGCTAAATTTCATTTCAGCTTTAGTGTATAAGTGTGATTTGAATGCAATTGGTACCTTTTCTCCCTCATTAGAGGTCAGGTATGTGAATCCGCATCTTCCTGGGATGACTCGAATCACAAGATTGCGTGTGTTATCACGTGTTTCTAATTTTGTTTTTATTAACATTTCTGTTTGTAAGGATCTCAAAATTTCTGTGTGTGTTTGAGTCCAATTGGTTCTTTTAAAATCTGGTTTTATTAGATCATAAAGGGGCTTGACCCTTTCTGCGTAATTTGCAATGTATGTTCTTCCGAAATTTAGGAAGCCTAGAATTGACTGTAGGTTTTTTAGTGTGCTAGGTGCTTGGAGTACGGCACATTTCTCTAGGAAATTGTCAGCCAGGCTTTTGCCTTCACTTGATAATTCATATCCTAAGAACAGGACTGTTAGATGGGCAATTCGAGATTTTTTAAAGTTGAATTTGTAACCCTCTGCTGCGAACCCAAGTATTATGGTGTTCACTCTCTTCAAGTGAGTATCCAAGTCATCATCTGTTAGGTATATGTCGTCGACATAAGATAATGCTTCATCATCATATGTTTGTAGTAACTCTGTTACTCTCGCTGAGAATAATCCTGGGCTGTTCTTGAACCCTTGGGGTAACCGACAGAATTGTTTTTGAGCGCCATTTATTGAGAACGCAGACAAATATCTGCTCTCTGGTGCTATATTTTGACAAAAGAATCAATCAATCAATCAATCAAGGACATTTATAGAGCGCACTACTTACCCGGAGGGTCTCAAGGCGCTTGGGGGGGGGGGGGGTGCTGCTACTGCTCGAACAGCCAGGTCTTGAGCTTCTTCCTGAAGGAGAGGTGGTCTTGGGTCAGGCGCAGGTCGGACGGGAGGGAGTTCCAGGTCTTGGCGGCCAGGTAGGAGAAGGACCTTCCTCCTGTTGTCGTTCTTCGGATGCGAGGGACGGCGGCGAGGGCGTGACTGGCTGATCGTAGATGGCGTTTGGGAGCGTAGAAGTTGATGCGGTTGTTGAGGTAGCTCGGGTCTTGATCGTGTAGGGCTTTGTGTGCGTGGGTGAGGAGGCGGAAGGTGATTCTTTTGTTGACGGGGAGTCAATGCAGGTCTCTCAGATGTCCGGAGATGTGGCTGTGTCGTGGGATGTCGAGGATGAGTCTGGCTGAGGTGTTCTGGATCCGCTGGAGTCTCTTCTGGAGCTTGGCGGTGGTTCCGGCGTAGAGGGCGTTGCCGTAGTCCAGTCGGCTGGTGACGAGGGCCTGGGTGACCGTCTTCCTGGTCTCGGTGGGGATCCACCGAAAGATCTTCCGTAGCATGCGCAGGATGTTGAAGCATGACGAGGAGACGGCGTTGACTTGTCTGGTCATGGAGAGGGAGGAGTCCAGGATGAAGCCCAGGTTGCGTGCGTGGTCTGTCGGTTTGGGTGCGGTGCCCAGGGCGGGGGGCCACCAGGAGTCGTCCCAGGCGGAGGGTGAGGCGCCCAGGATGAGGACTTCCGTCTTGTCTGAGTTCAGTTTCAGGCGGCTGGTCGTCATCCACTCGGCTACGTCTTTCATCCCTTCGTGAAGGTTGGCTCTGGCGGCGGCGGGGTCGTTGGTCAGGGAAAGGATCAGCTGGGTGTCGTCAGCGTAGGAGATGATGTTGAGGTTGTGTTGGCGTGCGATGGCCGCGAGGGGGCTCATGTAGACGTTGAAGAGGGTGGGGCTCAGCGAGGATCCTTGAGGGACGCCGCAGATGACTTCGGTGGCCTCTGACTTGTACGGTGGTAGCCGGACTCTCTGTGTTCTTCCGTCGAGGAAGGAGATGATCCATTCCAGTGCCTTCTCCTGGATTCCGACGTTGCTGAGGCGCTGCACTAGGGTGCGGTGGCAGACAGTGTCGAATGCCGCGGAGAGGTCTAGAAGGATGAGGGCCGCTGTTTCTCCGTTGTCCATTAGGGCTCGGATGTCATCGGTGGCAGCGATGAGGGCGGTCTCGGTGCTGTGGTTGGCTCGGAAGCCAGACTGTGAAGGGTCGAGGGATCCATTCGTCTCGAGGAAGGCGGCCAGCTGTTTGTTGACGGTCTTCTCGATGACTTTGGCTGGAAACGGGAGGAGCGAGATGGGGCGGTAATTCTTGAGTTCGGTGGGGTCCGCTGTTGGTTTCTTTAGTAGGGCACTGAGTTCGGCGTGCTTCCAGCTCTCCGGGAAGGTGGCGGTGTCGAAGGAGGTGTTGATGATGTCCCGCAGGTGGGGTGCGATGACAGCGTCGGCCTTGTTGAAGACGTGGTGAGGGCAGGGGTCGGTCGGAGATCCGGAGTGGATGGAGTTCATCATGCGGACGGTGTCTTCGGTGCTGATCGGAGTCCAGGCGCGGAGGGTGGTGGTGGGGGGCGGTGGTTCGGTCGTGGCGTGCGTCGGTTGAGGGCTGAAGCTGTTGTGTATGTCCGCGATCTTGTTGTGGAAGTAGGAGGCGAGGGAGTTGCAGATGGGGTGATGTCGTTGTTTTCGGCGTTGGGGTTGGAGAGCTCTTTCACGATCCATTAGAGATGTCTAATGTTGTTTTGTATTTTTTGCGCACTATGTTATTCATTAGCGCTGCACTATGCGAGTTTTGCACTGCAAAAGTTTTGCAACATGAGTTAAGGTGTCTGTAATCCAAAACTAGACGATATGAATTGTCTGGTTTGGAGACAGGAAACAAAGGGTTGTTCATTTGTGAGGTGCAAGTTCCAATCACCCCCTGGTATTCTAGTTGATCTAGGATTTCTTTTACCTGTTTTTTAGCTTCTTGCTTAATTGGGTACTGTCTTTGTGCAGTAGGTTGTGATTTTAACTGGATTTTGTGAGGAGGAGAGTCCTCATCCCATCCTGCGTGATTTTTATATAAAGCAGGAGCTTGAGCTACTGCCCACTTTCTAGCAAGTGTGTATTTTTTATGAATTGGGATATGATTTGAGAAGGCAGGCATAATTATTTCTTCGCCATGAGGGCAGTCCCTGACAAACTCTGGTGGCCAGTCTTTTTCAGCTAGAAGGATGTCATAGCCCCTGGAGAGATTATCCCAAAATAGTCCCCTTATTTTTCTAGTCTTATCCCCTTCTATACGTAAAGTTATTTCATATATTTTGTGAGGTTTGCTAACTCTGGTGTCTGCAGTTTCCACTTGAAGGTATTCATTCGTGTCCACTGTCTCCAGATGATTCATAAGGACTTTGCGAGCTATGCTCACTCCTGCTGCGCTGTCTAGCATTGTCTGAGCCCATTCTCCGTTTTTCAGTTGTGTCCTCAGTATTCTCGGCATTGTTAACTACTTTAATACTGGCTACCTTCTTTTTTGGAAATTGTAATTTCTTATTTGGATGAGCAGGTTCCTTGTCTTTGGACTTGACGTGCCCTTCCCTGGGTTCCGATCGTCCTCTTCTTTCCGATTTCTGCGAGGAAGTCTGAAAAGATTGAGAGGGACGTGTATCAAAATCTTGATATCTATCCGGTTTCTTTATATTATCCCTATTTCTAAGATTGTATTTTTTCACAGAGGGCTCACTTTGGGGAGACCTAGGTCCTTGGTCCGGAGATCTTTCTCTCCGCCGAGGAGACCTTCCTCTGGACTGGAATCTCTTTTCTTTTGGATTGGATTGTTTGTTTCCATCCCAGTTCTTTTTTTGACTGTTTAGATTATTTTTAATAAATATTTTTTCAGGACTTTCAATCAGTTGGGGTTTTACTGGTATTCCACCTAAACTATCTCTACCTAGTTCCTCATAGGATTTTTCTATAATTCTGGCAATTTCAGCTGGTTGGTCTGCTATATCTGTTTCTTTTAACCTTTGGCGGATCGCCACGTTTGCTGCTCCTCCCTTTATATTGGCTAGTAATATAGCCGAGACCTGCTTGAAGTCTTTCAGTAATTTCATACCAAGAGTTAAAGCGGGTTCTGGACCGTATTCGTCTTGAATTTGTTTTAGCACATCTGGTATTACCGAGATGGATGGAACACCATGCGTTTTTGTGTAGATGGAAGCAAAGACTGTACCCCAAGTGTCACAGTCCTCCACGTGTGGTGTGATTCCCATTGGAAGACAGATAGTCAGAATCCTGTGTTTATCCACAGGGGTGGTGTCTGGAAACACCGCCTCTATTTGGGTGATTTTTTGTGCTAACCAGAATGGTATTTGTTCCCTTTTAGCTGGTACTTTACCTAGGCAGGACTGTATGTTTTGTGGTGTAATTTTATTTGTGTTCCCCTGATGAGGGGTCAGCTGTGGAATTTTAATTGCTGGTTGGATTGTTGAAGTCCGCATTACATATTGGACTAATTGTCTATGTACTTTTATTAATTGTTTTAGTTGTATTAGAAGATCTGCTGCAGACATTCTTTCGATGTCTGGATGTGGTGTGTATCCGGCTAGGACCGGCCACGTTGCTCCTGGTCTACCTAATGGACCGAGCCTGGTGATGTGATTGTTGTGTTTTAGGGCGCCATTAAACAAGAGCACGTGCTCTTGAAATTTAAGTGGTACTTCCACCTCCTCGAAAGGAGTGTATTCATCAGGAGGTTCCTCTGTTTTGTAATAGTGGAAGTGCTTTGTTACAGCATTTGCTGCTGGAAAGTGTATCCATGAATAGAATACCTCTGTCTGCGAATATTCGTGTGCCTCTATTACGAATATGACTGTGCCACCTCTAGATGTCAGTCCATTTTCTATAAGTTTTAAAGTTATAGATTTCCTTTTGTTGACCGGGATGAGTATTATATCCGGGTCTGCTTCTTGCATAGTATTATCAGCTGTTACGAGTTCAGCTGCTACTCTAGCTATCTCTCTTTCTTCTTCAGTGTCTGACATTTTACTGTCAGGAAGGTTATTTTGTTTGTTTGCAGATCAGGTTTCTTTGGAAACAAAGATTAGATGCACAATATTTTGGAACAGTGTATCCTTCAACGTTGACTAAACCAAGAACCATACATAGGAGTTTCTTCCTGCGAGGTTTGGCGGATATGACCTTTCACCCACTCCAGACGTCTTTGGAGTATTATGGGTAAAAAGGGGTCTGAGTGAAAAAGCACGACTGAGTTACTCTAATGTCTTGCGTTAGTTTTATCGCCTATCCAAACACGTTGGGCGCCATGTAGTGTAGTTCCTATTATCCCAATAGGCTCTGCGCATTGGAATAATACCTTCAATAGTATAGGCCTAGACCAGACGTTAACTAGGTCTTCTATTGTCGATATTAGACTTAAAGTTTTGGGTTTGCCAGCTAGCTCAGAGTTCACTAGAAACTTTCTCGAATAGGCAAGGAGGAGTTGAACCTCCCTGGATAGACAAGAAGGGATTTAGTTTCTGACAACCATAGAACATGACAACTTTGCTCTCCCCTAATCAAGAGTGTATCTCTAGAGTCGTGTGAAAACAAAAGACAACTTATTTTACTCAGTCAGTACGTGCATTCTTAGTCTCACCAGATTGTAGAGAAAAGGAAGAGACGGGCGTGTTCAATAAAAGATGTTATTTATTGATCAGTCTCTTTTCTCATACAAGAGAAATGGATCGATATTATCGCAATACTTATGGTTAAGTAAAGTGCATACAATAAAAGTAGAAGTATAAAATAATACTGTAAAAACATTTATATGGTTTCTAAGCCATAAGGTGGTTTAAAATGGATAAAATAGCTACATACACATATACATTTGACTAATCGTACTCAACTGGTGTTTCTAACTACGCCTACCCCGGTGTACCTGACCTAAGCCTAATACGTGGGCGGGAATAGAAAGTAGCAGTTTAAGTTAAGTTTGTTTTGCCAAGTGACTGACTCAAGAATTCTCTGCAAGGGGTTATTCAGTTCTGTACCTTGAATCTAGGATGAATGAGGGATGGAAACTCTCGTCTCTGGTCTCGATATTCCAGGCTGCCTGCGAGGGCTACCCGGAAGCGCAGGAGCTGGATTTCTCGGCAGGAGAAAGCAGCGTCTCGTTCTCAGCGCGTCAGGAAGGCGGGGCTGCGCCAGCGGGGTCTGCTCTGCTCTGGGCTTCGGCAAGTCTGGCTGCTCCGATCTCGTCACCACCGCGTGTGTTTGCTTACGGCAATACCGGTAATATTTATACCTGTAAGGTGCCGAGATTGACGTAAGGATGGACATAGATACGTCAATAAGGATGTCATACGACTTGGTCGTTAGCACATTCTTTTGCTGAAGTTCTCGATGAAATCAAAACAATGGCCGCAGGGTTTTTCCCAGGTTGTCATAGGTTTGATTTGTTTTGAGAACTCCGTATGCCTTATCGGGGGCTGGAGGAATATCGCTTGTCTAATTAGATGGCAAGCGTTATGACCTAATCAGATAACACGTTCCTGTGCCGTAGTGTGGCTTAATCAGATAACGGTTTCTGCATCATGGGATGGCTGCTAGTTAACTTGTTAACCAGAACAGGGTCAGGAATAGGGGGATCGATACAGAACCTATAAAAGAATACATCACAGGGCCTCACCCGAATAATCTGTGTTTCCTGTGGGGACCACTCCGCAAGGGGGCTGCCCCCCCCTCACTCCCAGAGCTCCTCCCGCTGAACCCGACCGGTCCGGGCTGTGGTCTGCTGCTGGGCACCTCTGTACCCCACGTGCCCCTCCTCACATTTCAGTCGCCAACCCTTCTCCTGGGCAGTGCGGACCGTAGGGCGGGCTGTGCCCCCGACGCTGGCTGGTGAAGCTCCTCAGGAGCGCTGGGCAAGCTGCGTCTTCCCTGCCGGCAGCCCGGCCCTCGTAGGCCCCAAAGCCTGGGCCTCAATTTTTGTGATGGTCTGTGCTGCCTGCACCGACCTCAGCACCCCTGTTCCGGACACCCCTCAGGCAAGCGAGCAATGGGGGTCAGCTCCCCAGCGCCAAGGCGAGGCTACACTGTAGGGCCCGCTGTTCAGGGCCCCCACCTGCTTCAGGGCACCGGCAGGACCTCGCTCCCGTGCACTTCCTAGGCCCGGTACCGGGGCCTCAAGTTTCGTGACTCCCCGCTGGGTGCTCGTGGGACGTAGCCACCTCCGCCACTGGCACTTAGTCGCTCTGCGCCGGGACCCACCTTCCTGCACCGGGTCCCGGCCTCCACACCAGTCGCTCTATGCTCCGCCGCCGACCCGCGACAGAACACCCGCTGCCAAATAGCAGCGTCCGCCTCTTCAGTTTTCGGCCACCACTTTGCCGCAGCTCCCGGTTGGGTCTCGGGTCCCAGGGGGAATGCGGCTCTCGGGGGACGCCTCCGCAATCGTTTCGCGGCCAAAAGTATAGCGCCAGGAATTGCAGCTTAGCAGGACGGGTCGCCTACTTTCCCAGGGATTTGCGGGCAAATAATGGGGCTAAATGGGGTTCAAGGCCGAGGAGCCAAGCGATTCAGCGTCCTCTTAGGCCGCCATCTTGGCCACGCCCCCCGTCAGGAATTTTTAATGTTTATGCTTGATGTATTAGAAGATGAAAGTATAGACATTGAAACCCTTTTTGGCCTTTCTTATAAATGGGAACATGAGTGTCAAAATTGTTTGTCTACATGTATCACTGACCTAGACACTGAAAGATTTATATATTTGACTTTACCAGAGTGTGAATCAGTGTCTTTTAATAATCTAGTTAGAGGAGCAAATCAAAACATGGAGTGTAGCAAATGTAAATCAGAAATGTCATCAACATTATTTATACAGAGTTATGGACAGTATGTTATTTTAATGCTGCTACGTTGTAGAGCTGATAGAAGAAAATTGGAAACTTTAATTAAAAATTTTGTAGCTCCTCAAGTATCAATATCAGGAAGAACTTTTTTAGCTGTTGCAATTATTTTTCATGATGGACCTTCTACAACATCTGGAAACTACACTGTTTAAGATGTCTGAAAGATTGGACGCTTTGTAATGATACTCAATTAGTTTTTGTGCAACGTTTGCCTAAAGAGTTACCAAATTCTTACCAAATATTTTTAAAGCCAAAATTTTAAGAGCTAAAATTTATCTTTTCATGATTACTGTTGTTAAGGTAGATTCGTTTGGTGTTGTAGAGTATTTTGTAAGGGAGGGTGACGAGTTTGAAGGATAATCTTCATGTTGATGTTGAAGCAGTGTAGGTGTATTAGGTTGTGAGTGATGTGGCTGCAGCAGAGGATATTGAAGATCAGTCAGGTAGAGGTGTTTTGGATTTGTTGTAGTCGTTGTAAGTATTTGCTTGATATTCCTATGTAGAGTGAATTGCCACTGTGTAGTGTGTTGTTAATGAGGGCCTGTGTGACTGTTCTTATTCTTTAAGTTACGCTGCACTTATAAATGTTGCAGAGCATGTGGTGGGTGTTATAGCAATATGAGGAGATGCTGTACACTTGCTTACACATGCAGAGAGAGGAGTTAAGGATGAAGCATAGGTTGTGTACATGGTCAGTAGATGATGGAACTGTTTATAGTATAGTTGGCCAGCAGAAGTAATCTGAAGCTGAGTAGGTGGGTTTGAGGATGTGTATCTTCATGTTGTGCAAGTTCAGATTTAGAGAGCTACTCCTTATCCACTTTGTAACATCTTTAATTACGTTGTGGAGGTTGTTTTCTATGGTATGTGGTTTCCTGGTGAGGAAGAGGATGAGCTGGGTATCGTCGACGTAAGAGATAATGTTGTGGTTGAGATGGTGCAAAAACAACAGTTGATGGACAGAATGCAGAACAATGTCATACATTCAACCCAGTACAGAGATCTGGGCCTAAATCCATCGTTTTTTTGCACTCCACACCACCCCAGTTCAGACATGGCCATATGCAAACCAGCCTTGACCCTGTGCCTCAATGGAACAGTCCAGCCCGAACTGCCAAGCCATGTCTTTCCTGGACCGGAATCAAGCATCCTAGGACCGGTTTCTGGCTATCAGCCGTCTTCAGCCAGGATAGCTTGACTCCAGTGGTGTGGAGAGCATGGACCTCACGTCTGAGCATCCCCATCCCACTCGGGGTGACATATGCAAAAACAACAGTTGATGGACAGAATGCAGAACAATGTCATACATTCACCCTAGTACAGAGATCTGGGCCTAAATCCATCGTTTTTTTGCACTCTACACCTCCCCAGTTCAGACATGGCCATATGCAAATCAGCCTTGACCCTGTGCCTCATGGGAACAGTCCAGCCCGAACTGCCAAGCCATGTCTTTTCTGGACCGGAATCAAGCATCCTAGGACCGGTTTCTGGCTATCAGCCGTCTTCAGCCAGGATAGCTTGACTCCAGTGGTGTGGAGATGGTGGGCCACTTATGTGAGGGTGGCTATGAAGATGTTGAATAGCGTTGGGATGACGGATCAGTACTGGGGGACGGTGCAAATGATATCAATGGTTTTAGATCAAAACACTGTAAAGCAAATGTTCAGAGTTACTATTGAACAATTTTCAAAGTAAGAATTTCACACATACTATTTGGCCGTGAGGAAATGTTTGTGAAACCTTTAATAACTTTTTTTCAAGTTTTGTCATGGAATAAAATTAAAGATGGTGTTTTGTTATTTCAGGATTGTTTGACATACCTCATAGTTACGTAAGAAATTGGTCTTAGAAAAAAACATTTAAGATATGTTTTATTTCTATTTTTTAGATTGTCTTTTTTTGCCCGCTGTTATGTGATGAGTACTATTGACCTCACTGTTTGTAGTGTAATTCAATATATTCTGAGAACAGCAAAAAAGGCAAATTAAATGCTTCAGAAATGATTTTGTGTAAATTGTAACTCTATTTTCTTTGTTTTCTACAGATGCTAAATTTGTAATAATTATTTTTTTTAATTTGTTATTTTGAAGGTAAGTATAACTAACTGTCAAAAATATTCGATGGAATGTACTTCTACAGAGGTGAAGTAAGAGAACGTCCATGGTGTACAAAAGTTTGTAAAGACGGTTTGTATCTTCGAAACACATTTGAAGACTTTAAAAAAATGTATACTGAGTGTACCTGTGTACTTTGTATTTTACTACAACACATCATCTGACTTTGGAACTGGTAAGCTGAATAGATATTTTTTACTTTTTTTAGTACTGCATTTCATTATAAAAGCCTTAGTTTTTTTTATTCTGATAAAGAGTGACTGGTTTGAAAATCAGGGGTTTGGAATGAATTAAAATATCTACTTGTCCATGGGAAAGGTTGCTTCATAAATCTACTTGTCCTGTAACAAAATCCACTTGTCCCTTGGGTGCCATGTAGTGCCGTGACAAATTATGGCAGCAATCTCATTATATAAGAGCTGTTATATAGCCTCTCTGATTATGCCAGGGCTCATACCATAGTAGTGTTTGAATACTAGCAATCCCTTTATGTTGCCACGTTTCGGCAGATCTACATACTGGGACTGAAGGTAGTGGTAAGCAATAGTTCCAGAGTTGGAATGCCCTTTTGAGTCTGTTCAAATCTACTAACTTGCATGTTTAAGGGTTTGCAACAACTCTTCTCTTATATTTTCCCATACTGATAAATGTTGGAAATGTACTCTTGATAATGGCAGACGTACACCTTCTTCCAGAGTTGGGAAAAAAAGTGGTTGGAGGGAAAATGAACTTGCAAACACTCAGGTTTTTGCATGAGCAAATCTACACATGCATATTTGCTCATGCTAAAATGCAGTTCACAAATATTTTCTAGGAGTACAATTTCTTGCCCTACTTCTTTCAATTCACGAAAGCCATATAGCCGCACTCTCCCTCACTGTGAGTGATCGTATTCTGCTCTTTCACCAGGAGCATATCGGCACACAAAGTAGTTGTGTTCAGTGCCAATAACTAATGTGGTAGTGTGTGCTTTATTGAGACAAAAAAAACTATTTTTGCTTTTGCCAATGTTTGTTATAATGGTGAAGATCCGGCAGCTCTCGAATCAATATGGTTTTCCAGAAACCATGCCAAAACAAGTCATGCATTGCCGAAACTAAAAAGCTTACCACCAATTTCACAACTGTATTTGTCAAAGCTTGTTTATTTTTATGTTTCTATTAATCTTATTGAAACTGGCTACACTGATTTTCAAATATGAATATTTTTGAGAAATACTAGCATGCATCTACACATTTTACCAAATGATGTTGCAATGAAATAGAACCTGAAGTTTTACGGTAGTCTAGCAAAATGTTTTTTCCCCCTACTTTCATGTTTTTTAGGAATATTTTATTAAAGCAAATAAACATTAATCTTGCTTTCAAGCTTCTGCAAATATATGCATCTACTCAGGGAGCATTCTGGGACCATTATGCATAGCCTCATAATGCTAAACTTTGAAACCGTGTGTACACATTTTTATACTGGAACCCCTGTCAGTAGTGCAGTCAGTATTTACATTTACTTAGAGCGCTCACCCTAATAATAAAGGCTTTAAATTAATGAACCATAAATACAAGTTTGAACAGCATTAACATATGCACACAAATATTAACTGAACTGCAGACAGTGCCCTACCCTATCCTTAATGTGGCACTTCAAACTGCCAGCCAAAGGGTTTGTGCTGCAGGGGGTTGGGCCGACTTGTCCCAAGGACAAAATACACACTAAAACTTGTTGCCCTCGACCCCAAACAATATGTCCTGGGCGTCGGGCTATAGGAATTCCACATCCCTGTAAATGTAAGGAGATTTTATAACTAAAAATTCATATCAGCAAATTTTATAGATATAATCATATAAAATAGTTGAGAATGGTTTTCACATAATATTTTTGAAAGAGCAAAATAGTTGATAAAGCTTTTGTATTATGTATTAGGGAAAATGATAAAATGAAGTGTTTTGTTTTTCTGCAAGGAACAACAACATAATAAAATTCACTATGGAAGACGAACAAAAGAATATGGCACAGAGTTTTGAAATGGAAGAGTTAAATATACCTTTCATGGAGACTGAGAATGAAGAAGAAAGTATTGGTGCAGGAGATATTACCTGCGATTTTTTAGATGAAACTTTAGACGAGAACTTTCTTGAAGCGTTAAACGACATTGAGTTTCATGAAATGACTTTTGAAATTCATGATTAAGAAAATGAAATTTCTGAAGAAATCATGCTGGAACTAGTTCTATTAAATTATGAAATGTTACAAAAATAAATTTATGATTAAAAAATAAAAATGGTTTGAGAGACTCTTCTTGCAGAATTATAATCATTCAGCTAGTATTTGAGTTCTCAGGGTCTGGGTCTTAGGGCATGGACTGCTTCAAACCTTTATAGATTATGTATGTACTGTTCTATGCGCCAGCAAACTTGTGTTTTATAATTTTTATTTCCAGGTGTATATCCTTTGACTTACAGCAAAGTCTCTTTGATTGGTGATTCCGTATTGTACAGAGCTATTCAACAGAATATCCTTCAGTATGCACTGTGCTAAAAATGAATTTATTTAAAATTCAGTAGGTAGTCTGCTTGCAGAACTGTAATCAACTAGTCAGTATCCAAAAATTCATGGATGACAGTACGTCTTAGGCTGTGGACTGCTTTAAACCTCCATAGACTATCCTTACAGTCTTCTATGTACCTGCAAACTAGTGTTTTCTATATTGAATTCTCCAGTCTGTATTATTACATTTTCATCAATCACTCTCACTCTACTGTTTCAGTATTGTATTGAGCCATACAGCACTATGTGCTTATCTATAAACTTTTACAACATTAGAATGTTGGGAGCTCCACTGATAACAATGGAGTATTATTTATTTATTTATTTCGCGATTTATAGAGCGCCTGGTGACCCGGAGGCATCCCCGCGCTGTAGCATTTGTGGAGACCAGAGGGGAGAGGGGACTTTATTTTGGGAACAGCAGCGTTTTCAATTTTTTCCGGAAAAGGAGATGGCTGGGTTCCTGCCTCAGGGGGCGAGGAAGTGAGTTCCATCCTGAGGATGCTTTTACAGAAAAGCGTCTACCGCCGGTGCGTGCCTTCCTGTATCTGGGGACGTTGGCCAGACGCTCATTGTTCGAGCGTAGGGATCTGGGGGCCTTGTAGGGGGTAACCAGGTCTCTCAGGATAGCAGGGCCGAGACCGTTGAGAAGTTTGTGTGCGGTGCACAGGGCCTTGAATTCTACCCTTTGGAGTGCACTTGGCTTATAATGACTGGTAGAAGCCTGGAGCTCCAGCATTCCAATGTTACTTTGTTCACTGCTCTGGCTGTGAATAAAGGCTTCAGGCTTCAGGGAGGCTGAGGGGCATCCAATCCTCTTACACTCCCTGAAGGCTTTGTTCTTTTTTGTTAGAACATTCTGTCTTCTAATGGTAGAATGTTCTAATACTCTTATAGCCCTTTTGTAGCTGGGCTATACTGGCTATTAAAGTTCCTCTCCCTTGTTAAAGGCCCTCAGCTTCGACTCGGCCCTTTAATGCTGGAGAGAGTCTTTAATAGCCGGTATAGCCCTTTATGGTGAGCTATAAGGCTATATTGTAAAAGTGAAGATGCTATATATTCAACCAGACAGTTGACATTCAATCAGCATGCAGCTTGTACTCTGGAAGGTACGCGTAGTGTACGCATACTGTACAGAGTACAGTATAGAGTACGGTAAGCTTCTATAGATATATGTATGATTTTACTTATTATTTTCTGAGGAAAGTTTCTAGTCACTTTTTGTGATATTCTGTGGCACAACTGTCAGCGTAATATTTATCAGGCAGCACTAATGCACTTTTTTTGGTGTACTGTTGCTTGTTAAATATGAGACCTTTTAATGTAGTATTCTGTGTAAAAAGGGTGTACAATGGGTGTTGCTGGGGGTGTTTTCAGCAACACCCATGGCCTTTTGAGACTGCTCTACATTTACAAGAAATTGTAAATCTGAGGCACTGCAAAAAACTTATGCCTCCCCAGGAGAGGTATACAGAAGGTGCAATGGGGAAAAATAGTTTTATTTCTCCCCTTTTTTTTCTTTTCTCTATGGGTGCTGCTTTCTGCATCATATGTAAAAAAAGGAAAAGTCTCTTGAGATTTTTTTTGTAGAGAAAGGTTTGCCTATCTCTACAATAATAATCATCCTTGCAACGTTGACACCTTTGCTCCATTGTGCTAAGCTTTGTTCATTGGTGCAGGCAAATCATTGTGCACTAGCGCAAAGGAAAAGGATAGAAATATGCTACATCTTATAGATATGGTACATTCCTTTCTTTTTCTTTTGCCATAGGGAAGTATCGCAGGAAGGCCTGCTGCACTTTACTATGGCAAAATCTCATAAATGAGGGCTATGTGAGTAGTGAATTACTGATTGTGCAAAGTAGGATTACTGATGGTGCAAAGTAGGCCTAAGGGTATAGAGTGCTTCAAACTCCTACAGACTGTGCATAAATTTTTGTATGCACCTGTAAATTTTCCTTTTTATGTTTCATTTTGCAGTTTCGATCTTTTCACTTGCAGTAAACACTCTGTTACTCTTTGTATACTTTTCCATTGACTCATTGAAGAATGGGTACTAATGCATTCACTAAGTGGTAGATCCCCAAAGATATGACAGTTATTGTTTACTGTGACATCACCACCATGGAAGCACTATATTTACAATGTTGTGCACTATGAGGCAAAAGTGGCGCAGATATGTGATGTATCTGTGCTGTGAAGATGGTGCATTGTTTCATTTGCATTGAAAGCAAAATGCATCTGCATCGATGCTGTTTGGGCCCGATGCTCATAACGCTGTAACAATCCTTACACATGCTTGAAATAAGTGCAGGGTTTTGACGCAGTATAAGCCCAAAAGTGACTGAATGAAATCTTATACATTTCACTTAGTTACTTTTAGGAGGTGTTCGTGCACCAGAACATCCCCTATCTACGCAAGAAAGCCTCCTTTTGGCGCACAGCTTTACAATGTGACGCACCTTCCAATTACATCAGATTGTAAATAGCATATATCATGGTACATCTTTTGCAGCACCGCTGCATGACAAATGTGATGCAACGGTTGTGTAAAAGAGGCACAAGGGGGTTGTAAAAATGCCCTTAATACATACAAATTCATCCATGCACTTTCACCAATAGTGCAAATTGAAGCATAGATTTTTAACATATTTATATACATATGTTACATTGAAGTGCTTCAGAGGTACTACAGTATACTATAGGTAAACACCCTATAGATTTATGCTGTAGCACATCCTTATAGTTTTGCACTTTCATATATTCATTCATTAATTTATGAACTGCACATTCTTTCTGACGAACATTTACAGACAAACATAGAAATATAGTTCTTTTTTTGACCAGTAGAGGTAGTTCTAAAAATAACTGGGTTTTTTTCTGTTATTTTGTATTTCTTTTAAACAATTTTTTTTCTTTTTTTTTTTCTAAACAAAAACTAGAAAAATAGAACTTCTCCAAACAAAAAACTGTGGACCTCTATAAAAAAAAAGAAAAAAAATACTATTTGGGGCATTGGTGGTGTTCCTACCTCCTTACAATGAGGTCCAAAGCAGTTCATTGCAGTGTTTGCATAGGAACTTGATTTCAGCAAACTGGGGAGCAATCACATGTGTAGGAGTGGTTCCTGAAGGTGATGCAGTGGAGGTGCTCGCTACTGCAGGTGGTACATCATCTTGTCGGCTGTGTGTGGCTTCTCTTGCATAGTTATTGGGATGCAAGTTTTTAACTTGCAAATCCATGCTTGCAGTCCCAAAAGAATATTTTTTGCTTGGGTCACCACGGGACAGTGTCACTTGGCAGATGTTACAAGTGACCTTTGGAGCATTTACTTTCTTCTCCCCCTCTGGAAAAGTGAAAAATTTCCAAATAAAAGCCTCCTTCTTTTTCTTCTGAGGAGGCTCTGGAAAATAAGTGTTTTCATCTGATGAGTGATCCGATGGAGATGAAGACCGAGCAGCCATGACAATAAGGAACAGTTGCACAAAAGGTCACCTTCAAAGAAAAGATCCTGCTTGTCTGAAAGTCCAAGTAGAATGAACAAAATGGGAGGGGTCTTTCAACAATTGCACTTGGATGTATTATGAACCAATGAAATCTCTTCTTTTAATGTCACATGACTCTGCGTACTCTTCCGGTGCGCTTATGGAGCTCTTACGCTGCGCTTCCGATGCTCTCACGGTGCGTTTACGCTGGACGTACGATCGCGATGTTCGTAATTTAAAAAGTAATATAAGGTTCTTAAAAGTTAACAAAAAACATTTTCTTGATTATCCAGATAATGTCTACCTTTAAAATGTACAAGAAATACATAAATATATTGTTTTTAACATTATAAAACTTTCGAAGGTGCGCGTACGGGGGGTCGTAGAAACGCTGATGACGTCACAAGGAAGCGCTGATGCGCCGTATAACGTCAAAATGCACTTGTGACGTGTGCGTGCGCGCTGAGTACAATTTACAGTACAAATGACGGTGCGTTTACGGTACGCGTACGGTGCGACTATCTTAAAAAAAAGGAATAATATAAAATTTTATTTTTATATTTGTAAAAGTAATTAATAAATAAAAAATGGTGTATTTAGTATTGTTATTATGTTACATTATAATATGAAATATAAATAAAACAAAATAATATGTAAATATTTATTATAAAAATGAGGAAATTTAATGAAAACAGATTTTTTTAAATAATTAATACATTTAAAAATTATCTTTTACAAAGACTTTCAAATTCATTGAAAAACCCATAGGTTTCTTCTGCGTTATAATTAAAAATTAGCATTTAAAAAACCTTAGAAATTCACTGAAAAAACCACAGGTTTCACACGTGTTATAGTTAGCTGGATATTTCACTCATACAAAACCATTGAAATTACCTCGTTATAGTTAACTATAACTCACGCGCCCGCAATGCACTGCTGATGACATCACATATTACATCACTCATGGCATGGTCAGTGATATCACTCATGACATCACTGATGACATCTCAAATGACATCACTGATGACATCACTGATGACCTCATCCAGTAAATGTGTATTTCTGTAAAGTTTAAACATTTTGCATATATATCTATGCCAAGTTGTATTGAAGAATGAGTCCATTTACAAGTGCCTGAAGGGATTATTTAGTAGGTGCATGACTGACTGTATAAGTGAGTGATTGAACGTGTCTTACTGAATGCATGGGTTAGTGACTAAACTGTATAAAAGTCTGTATTAGTCTCTCAGTTGGTGTGTAAGTGGCTGCATGGGTTCGTGAGTAGCTACATGAGTGTGTATATGGGTTATTAGTTTGTTTTTTGAGTATCAGTATGAGTGTCTGTATGGTTCAGTGGGGTATATTACTTAGCATATAGATGCATGAATGAGTGACTCACTGTTTGTATGTGTTTTGAAGACAGAATGTGTGCAGGACTGTATGGGTGGATGAGTGTGTGTATGGTGTGTTAGTGAGTGAATGACTGTCTCAATATGTCTATATGAGTAACTACATATGTTTTAAACTAGTATATGTGTGTATTGATGTATATAAGTGATTATATGTGCGAGTGAGAGATTGGAAGAGTTTGTGTATAAATAAGTATGTGTTTCTGTAAGTGATTGTTTAAGAGAATAAGTATGTATACCTTTCTGTAAAAGTAAGTGTAGTGGTGTGTGTATAGCTGTATATGCAAATAAATGGATCATTGATAGTTTATTTGCATGTGTGACTATGTGTGTGAGTAACTCTATGGATGAGTGTCGGTGTGTAATAGGATTTATAGGTGTGTGAATACATATGATGAGTGAGTACATGTATGCGTGACTATATAGAACTGTTGGTGAATGAGTGATTGTGTATGTAGATTTTGAAATTACTGAATAGGTTGTTCTAACTGGTATTGGTATCTCCATTTTTTTGAAAATTTTTGTTTCTATTTTTTAATGTGTGTATCAAGGGTTATATTACGCTAAGAGGAGGTCTGCCACTCTTTCACAAGGATGATGTCATCAGTGATGTCATTTGAGATGTCATCAATGATGTCATGAGTGATGTCACTGACCATGTCATGAGTGATGTAATATGTGACGTCATCAGCAGTGCATTGCGGGCGCGTGATTTATAGTTAACGGGGGAATTTCAATGGTTTTGTATGAGTGAAATATCCAGCTAACTATATCACGTGCGAAACCGATGTTTTTTTCAGTGAATATACATATATATATATATATATATATATAAACTCCACCACTGCCAGTATGAGCGTTGCTGCGGTCTTTGAGCGGTCCAGGTTTAAACCTAAATCTGTATTTTTGCCAGCAATACAATGTGATGCAATTGATGTGTTTGAGCGGGGGGTTTTGAATGACCTGTTGAAAATACGCTACAACAAAACACCTAATTGTAACAATAACTTGTCCAATAGCCAATATAGTGCCTTGGAATCACTTAAATTGGATACTGATATTGTCATTCGAAAATCTGACAAAGGGGGGGAACGTCGTGATTCTTGATAAAGACAAATACCTCTTAGAGGGCGTCAGACAATTGAGTGATGAAAAATGCTACAGTATTTATAACAAAGATGTACTATTGGAATCTTATACCACCTTTAGAGATGTATTGCTAAAATGGAGGGATCAAGGGTTGATAGAATGGGAAGAATACCAGTACCTTTATTGTGCCCATCCCAAAATACCGATCCTATATCTTCTCCCCAAGTTACATAAGGACCAGCTCAACCCTCCGGGCCGTCCCATAGTATCTTCTATAGGATCTTCGTTGGAGAACACATCCAGATACATAGATCACTATCTAAGACCTTTTGTGATCGCATTACCATCATACATCAGAGATACTACTCACTTCCTTAGTACCATCAACGAGATTCACTGGGAGACTAACTTCACTCTAGTAACCCTAGATGTGAGTAGCCTCTATACAAGTATCCAACATAGTCTGGGATTGGAAGCAGTGAGACACTTTCTTAAGACAGGATCAATTTCTTTATTGTACCACTCACAAATGATCGTGGCAATGATAGAATTCTGTCTGACCAATAACTTCTTTTATTTTGATGATGTCTTGTACCGGCAGTCACAGGGCACAGCCATGGGGACCTGCTTTGCCCCCAGCTATGCTAATCTTTTCATGGGCTGGTGAGAGGAGCAGGTCGTCAGGGAAATGGCAGAATTTGACAACGTGGCCCTGTGGCTGCGTTACATTGACGATTTTTTTTTTATTTGGAATGGGGATGCTAGTTTAGCTAAACAATTTGTGGACAAGTTGAATACCAATTGTCTCAACTTACAGCTGACAGAACATATCAGCAAGACGAGTATGGAATTTCTGGATGTAAAAGTGGAAGTGAGAAACAACACACTGACCACAAAACTTTTCAGAAAAAGCACAGCAGGCAATAGCATTCTCAGAGCCTCAAGTTGCCATCCAAAAAATTTAGTGTATAGCATTCCGTATGGCGAGCTGCTGCGCGCCAGGCGGAATTGCAGTACTTTGGAGGGGTTTGAAGAAGAGAAGGACATTATGTGTCAGCGATTTTTGAGCCGAGGATATAGCAAACAGGTGATTGAGAGAGCTATACAACGTGTCAGTGTTAAAACTAGGGAAGAATTGTTACACCCTAGAGAGACCAAAGACGATTCTGATACTGTCAGATTCATAACCACGTTTACGGGCCAGTCTCATGAAGTTCGTAGAATTCTCAAAAAACACTGGCATGTTCTAAACACAGACGAACATTTGAAAAGGTATCTCCAGGAGAACCCACAGATCACCTTCCGCAAGGGGAGAAGCTTGCGTGATGAACTTAGCCAGAACTATGTAACCAATGCAGGTAAAAAAAGAAAGGAAACTTGTGTAGGTTTCACACGCTGTGGGAAATGTAACGCGTGCAAAAATAGTAGGAGCTGCAAAACTCTGATTATTCCTGGTACTAACAGAGAATTTGCAATTCGTAAATATCTCACATGCAATACGCCATACAGCGTGTATGTACTAATATGTCCTTGTAATAAGTGGTATGTGGGAAGTACCAAACATGAGGCCAAGAAAAGGGTGCTGGAGCATCTGCGGGCCATACGTTCCCACAATAAACTTTACCCTATTGCCAGACATTTTTTTGAGACACACATGCAGGATGAAACCTTGCTGCGTATGGTGGTCATAGATTCTGTTGATCTAGGAGTGAGAGGCGGTAACTATGAGTTATCTCTAAGAAAACTCGAATCTAAGTACATTATAGATTTTCAAAGCTTGTTTCCGATGGGACATAACATGAGTGAAGAATTGAAAGTTCATTTATATGAATAAGAGATGCACATTGTTTGATGTATCAAATTTTTCAGCCTTCTGTTTTTGATTTTAATATTTAAATTTTTTCAGATGAATTTGGAGGACTTAATGACAGTTCATTATCATGGGAACGCAGTCACTATTTCTGAAGTAATGTGTCCAGTGTAACAAGGATGTATTAACAACATATATTGACATTTACAATGCGTTTTGCAATGTCTATCATGATGCACTTATGAATCTGCCCACTGGGGCGTAACCTGTGCTTACGGGATTGCAACCAATTAGAACATTGGTTCTAGATGAGAAAGTTGGTGATGTCATATGACCCATTGGAATGTATCAACATCGAATCATTTGATTCTGGACGGTCACTGTGCTGAACATTGATATTTTGTGAACTAGATATGTTCGAGTATTTGAAATTCTGAACCATCTAATTTGAAATGAATTTATCGAACAATGAAATCACGCAAGTCAGAATGTATGTGATAATTATACAAAGTACTCGTGGTTCAGATATTGAACGATATTTGTCTCATATATGATATAAAGCTAGCTGATATGTACTGTTTAGCTAAGACATTTGACTAGACTAAGATGTCCTCCGATTCACCTTGTTTGTCACATGACTTGCACGTAGGGTGTGCTTTGGGATTTTAAAAATGGCCGTTGTTATCGGCCTGACGAGCGTGATCAAGGCGTAAGGGTGAAACGCGTCGTGACTTTTCTCTTGCAAGAATAAAGGATTTATTGCAAACGCTGGGTGTCCAGGTCAACTTCTTTACATGAGAGGTAATTCGGAGTGAATATATATATATATATATACATATATATATATATATATATATATATATGTATATTCACTGAAAAAACCATAGGTTTCACACGTGTTATAGTTAGCTGGATATTATCATAGATGGATGGATGGATAGATAGATAGATAGATAGATAGATAGATAGATAGATAGATAGATAGATAGATAGATAGATAGATAGATAGATAGATAGATAGATATAGATATATATTTAAGAAGAAGGAGTTGCCCCCCAGGCGAAGTGTGCTCTTCAACAAACTTTATTCCATTAGAGCAGATCCAGGTGAGACGCACAACTGGGCAAACAGATGCCTGTCTCGTTTCGGAAGGAGACTTCCTTTCTCAAAGGCCGCATGCATAAAGGGTATGTGCACAAAAGTCCACCGTTATATATCATGTGACTCTCATTGTCCTCAGGTGAGTGTTCAAGCAAGTGCAAAGCATCCTGGGAGTGGTGGTTTTTAATAATACCCTTGATGCGCTGCCAGTCTCTTGCACGTTCAAAAAGTCTTTCTTTTGCCAATGCGTCTTACCTCAAAGCACTCTATTTAAAAGGGTCTGTTGATCCGCGATTGCTGCCCAAATAGACAGACGCTGGGATAGCGTGGTGGTACACTTCACGGCCGGGCCAGCCGTATTATTTGAAATATATATATATATATATATATATATATATATATATATATATATTCACTGAAAAAACCATAGGTTATAGACCATATATAGTTAGGAATTAGCATTTACAAAACCTTAAAAATTCACTGAAAAAACCATAGGTTATAGACCATATATAGTTAGGGATTAGCATTTAAAAAACCTTATTTTACTCACACAAAACCATTGAAATTCCATATATAGTTAGTTGTACTAACTATATATCACGCACCCGCAATCCACTGCTGATGATGTCACATATTACATCATTCATGACATGGTCAGTGACATCACTGATGACATCACTGATGACATCTCAAATGACATCACTGATGACATCACTGATGACAACATCCAGTGACTGTATGCTTCTGTAAAGTTAAAATATGTCTTACATATTGAAGAATGAGTGGATGTATAAGTGTCTGGATGAAGGATTTAGTAGGTGCATGACTGACTGTATAAGTGAGTGATTAAATGTGTCTCACTGAGTGCATGGGTTAGTGACTAAACTGTTTTAAATTGTGCATCATTGTGTCTGTTGTTTTGTAATCTGATGCATGTGTTGATCATTAGCTATATGACTAACTATATGGGTTATTGATTAGTTGCCCAAGTATTTGTATGGGAGACTGAGTGTGTGTGTGGGTGTCTGGGAGGTGTATGACTCTGTGCATAGATGTGTGAGCAGTTGATTCACTAGATGTATGGGTTCAAAAGTGCATGTGGAAACATCTGTATGGGCGGTTGACTGTGTGCATGAGTGTATTGGTGAGTGAATGGATATCTCAGTGCTACATGTCAAAGTAAGTACATATGTAAAACACAGTACATGTGATAGTTGACATATATAAATAACTGTGCATAAGAGCCAGTGAATGTGTGAGTGGCTGTATGGATTATTGTGAACTTGTATCAGGGATTGTATAACAGAGTAAATATGTGTTATTATATGTTCCAATAAGTAAGGTGTGTATAACTATATAGTTGAGGAAATCGAGGTGTGATTGATTCTTTGCAAGACTGACTAGGTGTGTGAGTAACTCCATGGATGAGTGACAGTCTGTGAGTGTCTGTTTACACTGAGTGTATCTAAGGTTATATTAGAGTCTGAAGAGGTTCATTGTATCATCACATGAATGATGTCATCAGTGATGTGATCAGTAATGTCAAATGAGATGTCATCAGTGATGTCATCAGTGATGTCATTTGAGATGTCATCAGTGATGTCATCAGTGATGTCACTGACCATGTCATGAATGATGTAATATGTGACATCATCAGCAGTGGATTGCGGGTGCGTGATATATAGTTAGTACAACTAACTATATATGGAATTTCAATGGTTTTGTGTGAGTAAAATAAGGTTTTTTAAATGCTAATCCCTAACTATATATGGTCTATAACCTATGGTTTTTTCAGTGAATTTTTAAGGTTTTGTAAATGCTAATTCCTAACTATATATGGTCTATAACCTATGGTTTTTTCAGTGAATTTCATTGGTTTTTTAATAGCTAATATCAAAACCTTTACAATGTATTATTCTTTAAAAAGAAAAATATTTTTTACATGTTTTTTATACAATTTATTTTTTATTTTTTTTTGTTTCGCTCCCAGTACGCGTACCGGTTAGCTTCCCGTTACTTCAATCCGGAGGCGCGACCCGGTACGCGAACTGGTAAACGTTCCTTTAGCGCACCTCTCGCGTTACAAAACAACATCGCGACGCTTCGCGTCAGCATGACGTTTCGCGTTCTCGCGTAATACGTCATATTACGTGCTACGTTCGCGTACCCGGAAGCGCAGCGGTACGCGAACCGGAAGCGATCCGCGGCGCGGCGCCGACCGCGTAATGTAAACATAGCAGGTCATGTGACTCGATAATAACACTTTTCATTGGTTCATTTCACTTTTGGTTTCCTAATGATGTAATACAAGGTCATGTGATCTAAAATGGACACTTTTCATTGGTTTAGAACTTTTGTTTTTCCCAAATGATGAAAACCCCTCCTTCTTTCATCACTCTGACTTTCATCTTGGTGAGAGAAAGACCCTTTATTGAGACTTTGTGATGGCTTCATTAGTAGCTTCAGCTGGTGCTAGTCCACCACCTCCACCAAATCCAAGAAAGAGAGGACCACCTGCAGAAGTAATTCTGCAAGAAGAGGAAGAACAGGAAGAGGAGGAAGAGGAGGAAGAGCATGAGTTTTTGCCAGAGGAGCCCAGGAGGTACAATCGACAGGAGAATTATATCTGGCAATTCTACAGAATTCCTGAGGGGCAAAAGAAAGTGAATGCTCGTTACGTGTTTTGCCGCATATGCGGTGACAGATTGTCAAGGGGCACCGATAAAAAATATAGTTATGGGAATCATACTATGCATCGGCATATGAGTAGGTGGCACCCAAATAACTATAGTGCTGCCCAGCTACGTGACCAACAACAACATCCCCTCCAAATGGCAAGAAGATCGGTGGTTCCAGAGGTGTCGGGACCAGAGGCGAGGGAGGTGATTGCAAACATCCAAATGTTGTTTGGGCACGTAAAACAAGTGTGCGTGGAATGTGGCGCTTTCATCTGCTACAGAGAAAGTAGCATCACTTTGATTTTGCGAGCAATTCAAAATCATATTAATGTTTGCACAAAACGCACCAAAAAATAAATTCTTTTTTTTTTTTTGCTCCTGTTGAGCCCTTTATAATGGATCGTTTTTGTTTCCCCCCCCCCAAAAAAACCAAAAAAATTTTAAAAACGTTCAGAAAATACAAAAAAAGTAAAAAAATGTTCAAAAAATACTAAAAAAAATATAAAACAACAAAAACATTAAAAAAAAAGTTCTTTTCAGAACTAACTCCCCATTATAAAAAAATTGGTAGAATATTTGGAACTCTGCCAACCTGTATTTCTCTTAGTTCGCTCCCGGAGCGCTACCCGGTACGCGTACCGGAAGCTAACCAAAAAAATATTTTTTAAAAAAGAACAGTAACTATAAGGGAAGGAAATACACAGTTATGTTAAAAGAAAGACAGCTCTAGGGAGTAAAATAAGGATACTGTTACCTACAATCCACTGTTGATGATTTCACATATTACATCATTCATGACATGGTCAGTAACATCAACAGCAGTGGATTGTAGGTAACAGTATCGTTAGTTTACTCCCTATAGCTGTCTTTCTTTTAACATAACTGTCTATTTCCTTCCCTTATAGTTACTGTTCTTTTTTAAAAAACATTTTTTTGATCAGTCATAAACAGTGACATTAATAGAAACAGAGAGAGTGAACAAGAGTGAAGAACTATGGTCCTCCTCAGCCACCCTCAGAAAACCAAGGGGGTCAAGATACATCTACCGTGCCCCCTTCTACCTATTCTGAACATTATTTGCCCTCCATCTTGTATCTTGATTCGAACGAAACACAAAATGGTGGACTGCCATAACGCTGCTGGTTTGCGAACCGGGCAACTTCCCAGGAAGCGGTCCCCAAAAAAAAAAAGTTGGGAAAGTAATTCACAGACACTAAGAGTAATAGAGATGGAGTGAGTGAACAAGACTGAGGAACTATGAGAACAGAGGGACTGAGAAAAAGAGTGGAAGGAGTTGAGTAAATAGGTAATAGAGAAAGGAATGAGGAAAGTAGCAAAGGCAGGAAACTGAGGATTAAAGAAGTGAAGCAGTGGATCTAATAGTAGGTGAATGTGATAGAAATGTAACGAAAAGAGTACAACTATTTACCTTGTAATTGCCGTTAAATTAATCACATTTTATTTCTATACTTTCAATCTGTGAAAGAGAGAACCAACATTTGAAAAAAAATTAAAATATGTATTTAAAAATTACAAAAGACAAGGGAAAATATTGAAGGACAAATAGTTTTTCAACAACTTTGACACTGACAGAAGCTTCTGCTTCTCCAGGTCCTCTACACAATGCTAAAGATATACATTTTAAACTAACAGTATCTTGATGCAGATGAAGTGAGGCCTATCTTAAAACATGGTGCATCTTTTGCATTGCTCTTGTTTCAGAAAAGTGTCGCTTCAGTATGCCAATAACATGTCTCCTATCCAGAGATTTGTTTGAGGTGAGGCCTACTCAGAGTTCAAGATGAGATTTACACTTGTTGAAGTGTACAGAGGAGATAATATCTGTGAAAGTCTACTAATGAAGTGAGTCATGTCCACTGCACTCTTCAACAAAGTAGAAACCTCCTATGTTTCCCTGGACAGACCTAAACTTGATCTGCACAATGTGATTCGTAATGATAGGAAACTCAAGTGATGTAATTGAAATATGTGCAATTTATTTTGCTCATTTCACAATCACATCACTTGTGTTTCCTTTGCTTAGGTATCTCATTGTGCAGATGTAGTCCAGCATATGAAAGAATACGTAGAAGTGCAGCACTGCATACAATAAATTTAACACTTACAGAAAACTCACCTTCTCCATGCCTCCTACACAGTTCTACATATACATCATAAATGCAAACAGTACAGAATTAAATATACATGTTAAATGGTTTATTTTTGCTGTTCTCAGAATGTATCAAAATTCACTAAAAACAGTGACTTGAAGGTATTCATCATGTAACAGCGGGGAAAAAAAAACACAATCAAAATGATTGTGTTTAAAAAACCCATACAACATCAGAAAATAAAATTCAGAACTCCTTAAAGTTAACTTACTTTCCATGACGTCCAAGGATGTCCTATGAACAGCTTACACTCTTTTGTGCTGTTATTACTTTCAGCCCGCCACTTTCTGAAAGAAAACCTCCATCGTTTTTAAAAACACGTTACATGCAATAAATGACTTCTTGCTCTCTACCACTATTTTCCACAAGGCCAAATCTAGTCAGAGATATTTATAACTCTTGGATTTCTTGTAAGCCAATCCCATCATTTGGCATTTCCGCAACTTTCAGAATTAAAATGTTGAAGATCATTTTCACAATCCTGGAATAGTAATATCTTCCCCTTCTTGGTCAGTCATGTTCTACATTTCCTATGACACTGATACTGCTTAATATGAAGCAGACTTACACTACCTCTATGAGTACTACAATTATTTAATTCTCTACATCACTTTTAATCACAAAGCAATGTAAAACAGTAGACAGCATTGCAGACTTACATTCCCTCTACTCCATGTTTTGATTGGCTGCTTCAATTAGCTTATGAAAAGAAACAATTTTTCTGAACTCATTTAAAGTGCACATACATCTCCATGATGTCCAATCCTTTGATTAGAAGTTATGTCTCTGAACTACACTTATCCTCAAGGCCAAATTGTGTAGGAGCCATTAGAACTTCTTGAAATTCCACAGATCATATCCCGAGATTATTTTCCTAAAATTTTGGTTTTAAAAACACCAGGTAAGAGTTTTTAAGGTCATACGGCAATTTTTTTTTGAAAATTAAAACAGAATCATTGCAGAATGACCAGCCATTTCTAGACTTTAAATAAGCTGTGTAATGTCCTGATGATATTGAAGGGCCGTCATGATATATAATTGCTGTAGTTACAAAAGTCCTTCCTGATATTGACAACTGCGAAGCTACAACATTTTTTATTAAAGTTGTCAATTTTGTTCCATCAGGCCTACATCGTTGGAACATTAAAATGACGTACTGGCCATATGTTCGTATAAATAATGTGGACATCATTTCAGATTTACATTGGCTACACTCCATGCTGTGATTAGCAGCTTTTACTAGCTTATTAAAGGAGACTGATTTACTGTCTGGCAAAGTTAAATATATAAATCTTTCTGAGTCTACACTAGTAGTACTTGATACCATACAGTTCTCGCAGTCATGCTGCCATTGATAAGAAAGCCCAAACAGCTGATCTACATCTACACCTTCAGCATGTAATACATCAAGCATATACATTAAAAACTCCTGACAATCTTGCTGAATATTTTGAGAGAATTGTGTTTGCCCTGAACATCTGTCTAACAGGTTTCGAATTTCAGACACACTTTCTATTTTTGTTCTATCTGTGCTACATTTCTCTAACACAGAATTCAACAAACTGCAAAATCTTTGATCAGAATTGACCACAATCTCTTCTTTTACATTTTTTAGAGAAAACAAAACATTCATTACTACATTAGCATAGCAGTTGACACCAGAACTGTTTTCAAACTGAAAACCAACAACATCTTCAACAGAATCCTCTTTGTTTCTGCTTGTAATTTTAGGTTCATTCACTTTTTGTCTTTTTGCTACAACCTCCCCAGTATTGTTCTCATTTCTTCGTTTCCGGCCTACCAGACGTTTCTCAAACAAAGGAAACTGAGGCAAATGTGGCGCATACTCTCTTCTTAACCTATTGTATTCCTTAACACAATCTAGATCTGCACAAATGTTTCTGACATCACACTCAATCAAGTACAATCCCGATAAAGTTCTAACTCGTGACAATGCCACATATGCCATACCCTCCTTGAACACAGAACTGCCAATATTCACCAATGCAGTGTCTACACTTAAACCTTGCGATTTATGAATTGTCACCGCATATGCCAAGCAAACAGGGAACTGCTTACGGCGAACATATAAGTCTTTTACAAGCAAAAATCTAGCAGAACAACGAGCAATTAGCTGTACTTCCTCAATGCCATCAAATTTAATTTTTAAAAATTCAATTCCATCTCTATTTCTGTATTTCACAAAATCAACAACATTACCCATTGATCCATTTACCAGACCTCTTTCAACATGTAAATTCCTTCTTAAAATTATACGGCAGTTCAAGCACACATTCAGAGTCTTTTCAAAACCTGCAGTTTTAGATATAGTCTTCTCTAATGAATCCAATTTTGATTTCAGATTCTCAGACAAAATAATTGTTGATCCCATATGCTCTACTCTATCAATAGCTTCCACTTTCACAATCTCTTGCTTTTCTAAATGCAACATTTTGTTGTTAAATTTGGCACATTCTGCAAGAGTTGGCATCAAACATATTCCAGATTTCTTATCAGTAATTTTCTGAAAAATATTCTCAGGCACAACATCTTGTTCTGGATATAAATTTGACAGTAATCGTGCATGTAAAGCTTCTTTTCCATGCTCGGTCACTTTTCCAATTCTAACATCTTGTAGAATAGTCTTGTAAACTTCATCCTTTGCCTGACGCATATTTTCATGCAGTTCAGCATAATTGAAGTTTAACCATATATTGACGTTGCCAATGCTGCCTAGGCACTTCCTGGTATCTTCATGCGTGAGCATTTTGAACACAGGTTGCCCTTTCACTGGTGTCAGCTGCAGAAGATCTCCGAAAACAATGATGTGTTTGCCACCAAATAACACATCATACTCTGTTTTGAGAACTTCTTGCATCCTCAAATGCACAAAGGCAAGCATGACATTGGAAACCATGCTTACTTCGTCAATGATAAGAAGTTTCATTTTCCTCAAGATTCTTGAAACTTCAAAACAAGCATCTCCAGATAGCTTGTGATATTCTAATTTGTTGTCATGCTCCACTGGCAGCATCAGTAAACGATGTAAAGTAATCCCTTTAATATTATGTGCTGCCAGTCCAGTTGGAGCAGTGACAACACAAGACAGCGATGACTCTGTCCTTTCCTGCAAATAGCATGAAATTGCTTTAATGAGGAAACTTTTTCCAGTTCCCGCTTCTCCACTCACGTACAGTCGGACAGGCTTCAACGACGTACATGAGCACTCTTTCTTATCATGACTTAATCCATGATCAATTTGCATGGTAACTTCGTCATATATTTTCCTCTGCTCAACGTTGAGTTGCCTTTCCAACTCTTCTAAGTTAACCGCATCCTCTTGAGCATGTGCCATGGCTCTTTCCACCTCATTCATAGCAGTGGCAGCTTCATTTTCAATAAGAGGTCCTCCTAGTGGATCCAGACTCAATGAAGCAGAACTCTGACTGTCCTGAGAACTGTCTCTGGCAATCTCGGCTGCAATCGTTGCTTCCTGCTCAATTTCCGCATTCAACATTTCTACATATTTGGGAAAAGCAGGACATTCTATGGTCTCCTTGGCGGCATTGAAAGAGTCTTCATAACAGAGGAAATCTCCAAGCAGTTCCTCTTCTGCACGCCAAGGCTTGAAAAGTTGCAAAAGTGCTAAATAGAAAAACTCCTTTTTTTCAGGAGATTCGCCACTCAATTTTCGATGGTTTATCAAGTGGCATTTTCTTTGCTTCACCAGACATCCCTCACTTCCTATTACAGCATACACTCCTTTCTCAGTATCTTCTTTGATGTTCCTCTTGAACATGTAATTTTGCAGAACCTCATACAGACAAACATTCTCTAGGTGACTGCTTCGATTTGGATAATATGTATCCAACATGTTTGTCTTCAAAATGTCGGTACTGTTTGGCTCCTTTTCCGCCAAATACTCAATTTCCCGCACAGGTTTGAGAACTCGATTACGCGTTGCAGCAAGACCAAGACTCGCCCAAACGATACTCCTGGACTTGGCATAGAGACTTGCTGAAGACAACCGGTCAGAACATTCGTACGCTCCGATTTCTCGATGCGACAACATCTTCAGACTGAAACTGTACAACTTCTTGCTGAGGCTCTTTTCATGGGAAATGTCCTCCCACATATCCTTCAATTCTGTCTTCTCTTTTTTGGTGATGTAAGACGTCACATACCGAGCCACAGCCATACAGTTATCAGCCACAAACTGTATATCCATGTTAGCATTCCACATGGACAAAATCACCGGGTTGTAGTCGTTGATGTACTTGGACTCTTCGTTCCTCTTCAAATTGTAAGTGTTTTTAGGTGATTTCTTCATGACATTGTGTCGCAGCGAAGACATCAAACTGTTTACTCTTCCTTTAGAAATCACCGGTCGTGGAAAGCTGAAACGACATTTAGTGTAGAACTTGTCCTTGTTTCGGAATTTACGACGGCAGTACTTTCCACATCGATGGCTTTGGAAACGCAGAACTTTTTCTCTTAGGCTTTTCTTCTCCTTTGCGTTTGGAACAGCACACGTAGAATACTGTTGGATGAAACTCATCACTGAGTCATCTGGATCCGTTCCAAATTTAGGTGCATCCTTGATCCACAGCAACATATGTATATGAGGAGCACCTCTTGCTTGGTACTCCTTTCTCCAGAAGAAATCCAACACCTCTCCAAGAGGTGGATTCTTCTTATTCATGATGAAAGACATCATAGCTTCAAATCTATGATTGAAGTACCTACATACATTGACTGGATCCAAAGAGCACAGTTCTCCGGGTGTCTTGAATTCGATGTTTTCTACGTTAGCATTTGCCTCTCGTAGAAATTCAAGTAAGTCTTCCCAGCCATACTCGGCACAGCTCAGAGTGAGGAACCATGTGGGAGTACCTAAGTTCCTCAGCATACATTTTAAATCACCATGACGACGGTACCAGTACTCATTAGTACCACGCTGACACGCCATGAGATTAATCAGGTGAGAATCCAAAATACTATCTTGGACATTCACTTTATCCATAAAATCACTTGCCGAGATGTTTTGCATGTGTATACCACTTTTCAAGATGTGGTTCACTGCATATGACAGTCCAGACAGATCGCTTTCAAACAGGAGATGAAACAAATAAGGAATGCATTGTCGAAACCTAGCATCTCCTGCATACAATCGCAAAGTCCGGTATTCAGAAGCAGGAATTTGATGAGGTCGCTCATCATATCTTCCTCCCTGACCTGTTGGAAAAAGCTGTGGGAAACACCGAGCTTCCAAACTTTCCTCCCAAACACTAATGGGACTCCCTTTGGCTTGTTTCATTTGAAACAACTCAATAGCATTCCCCATGACTTCCTTTGAATGCAAAGGATGAACACTATAATGTTCATATATTTCCTCACTAGTAGAGGGTTCTACTTTCTCAATTTGACCAGCACACAAATCGCTATCCTCTTCCTCACTTACTTCCTCTTCTTCAACATATACATTCTTATAGTATTTATTATTTTTTTTCAAATACAATGTTGCCTTTTTAACTTTCCTAACATCTACTAAATCTTGCCATATTTTCTTATTCTTTGTCGGAACCCCATTAACTAAGATAACCAGAGGTTCCTCTTCCACTTTTTCTACTCCAATTGTGTTAATGTTTTTCTTCAAATCTAGAGGCAAATAAACAACTCTTCCCTTTAATCCTCTCTGTAAATCTGATGGAGGCAATTTCCCTGTCTTTGGCTCCATTCTTACAATAGCCTGAAAGGGATGGATACTTTGAATCAAAATAGATTCATAAGTATTTAAATCCTTCAATTCAGAAGGAATCTCAACCAATTCCAGATTATTATGAACTGCTCTAGCAGGCATCTGGTTTTGTTTTAATTTGTTACAACAATAAGTACACACACGTTGATCCAATCCCAAATCAAAACAATTTTCTACCATCAAGTATGTTGCAAAATCCTTCCATTCACTATTATTTTCCCTTTCACTTTTTGCATATAAATCCACTAACTTAGTCTGATTCTTATAATAAGTGCGTCGACAACACACACAAGTGAAATTAGGCCTCTCACTTGATTTCATGTCAAACGTCGCAATTTCCCTCTGGAAATTATCTGTACTGGAAACATGTACAGTATTTTCCAAATGACCCTCTATTTCTTGCTCAATTTCAACATTCTCCTCTTTACTTCCAAAGTAACAAAACTCAATTTCTTCACATATATTCCTCACATCTATTTCAGAACCATGCAGAAGAGCAGCGCATAATTGTTTCAGCATAATTGCTGGACTCTTAGCATAATACAACAGTCTAACTAACTTCCTCACTTTGTTATGATGCACTGCTAGCATCCTGAAATGATGAAAAACACTCTGGCATACTCTCCTGGAAAGACAAGCCAGTGAATGACCATGCAAACCTGTCACTTCTCTCACTCTGCAAGGATCTAATTCTTGCAACAACCTCATTTTCTGCTTCAAACTTTTCTTGTTAAATGACCGTACAAAATCACAAAGCAAATTGATGGAATCCTGTCGCACACTGCAAATACTACTACACTTCCAGGTGTACACAGGACCCTTAGCACGTCTTCCTAAAACCTCATTACCTAACAACTCTTCTGCCTCTGTTGTCACAAGTTTTTCTTTTTCAACTGGACAACCATCTTTCACTTCATAAGCACGACCACTGATGTCAACTGCATGCACCAAATCATTATCCTGGAAATAACTCTCTTCATTAAAAAATGCCTCACAGCTTGAACTATGTATCCATTCTCCAGAAAAAACTTCACAAAAATTACTACGATTAACTATTCTCTTCCATCTACTATTTCTTTTGAAATCAAAAATTGCCTTGTTTAGCTTCCTAATTCTATTGATTATCAAAATAAATAACTTACGTTTAATTTCAAAAGCCTGATCAATAACTTTCTCAACTTTTTTTTTTCTCCTATAAAAAACTAATTTCTGTTGACCTTTCTTAATATTTTTTAACAAATTGCCAATTATCCTGTTACGGAACATTCGTTTACGAATCTCCGTAAACTGTTGTTTCCTTCTACTATCATGCACAGATTTATCTCTTGCTCTAGCAGTAACATTTTCATTTGTCCTTTTCTTTCCATTTGATTTACTTGTGTTGTTATGGATTGAAACATTTTCTGTACTAATATTTTTTTTATTAGAAATATTTTTTATGAAATATTTAGAGCTCTTACCCGGTGCTTTCTTCATCGCTTGAGAAATCTTTTTGTTAGAGGACTGCTGCATTTTTTTTTTCTCCTGCTGTCTTTGACGTTTTGCAGCCTTCATCTCTCTTATTTTTGTAGGCATAGTTGAATCTGAGGAAAAATATAATAAAAATGTTAATAAAAAAATATTATCAAACAGTAAATCAGTAATAGTGATCAAAAACATAACACACTACTTGACATTTTAAATAGAAGATTTTTTAGTCCTTGCAAATTTACAATACAGAAGTAGCAGAAAAGAAATGAGATTTATATTTATGTTACCTATGCTATTTTATATGTGAATCTGATCTAATTTTATGAGCATATTTTAATATTTTATTGAAGACACTACACATAACCTGTTTTTGAAGGTGTCTTTATTTTTAAATTAAACGGTTTACCTTTTTACTTTTTATTGATTATAAATTTTAAAAATAAATGTTTATAATTCCAAAGGCTCAAGCAGGTCAGCTTCCCATCCTATATCATATAATTCGGACAAATCTGCATCCTCATCACGCTCTTCTTCATCCTCAGGATTTAAATCATCCAATGGATCAACATCCACTGATGTTTCAATTACAAGTTCAATGATGAGGTCAAAATCAACTGATTGCAGATTGTCGCTCATGTTGAGGTTGTCTTTATCTTTAAAGAAAGACAACAACAATGAGATGTTGCAGAGTAAGAGACAAATCTCACAGATTATAATAGTAAAATTATTTAACAAGAGTAACATTTTGCAGCTATTATTTAGCCATGTCCAGCGATGCTGAGCAGGTGAAGCCTATGTCTAATTTTTCACTGAACAGGACTCATCTGTTCTTAACCTTGGATAAGCCTCAACGACTCTGTGTCCCCTGCACATACTCAAATGTTAAAGTGCAGATTTATATTAAATGGCACATCCCCAGGCATGCACCAGTTAATGTGCACCACTGCTTTACCACCCATGGTGTGCCGCATTTACAATCAGATAGGAGAAAGCTGCTTCAAAACCCTGCACCTGCTTGAAGCTGGCATAGGTCTTGACGCAGCATTGTATAGATGGGGCACCCCTGATCCTTGCTGGAGCTGCATCGCACTTACGATACAACTCCAGCAATGCGCCACCTTTACAGCACAGATGCGTCACGCATCTGTGCCTTTTTTGCCCCATGCTGCGCCGCATTGTAAATGCAGCACACCATGGGTGGCGGAACAGTGGCGCAGGATGACTGTCACATCCCTGGGGATGCGCCACTCATCATAAATCTATCCCTAAGCTTCTTATCTTGTTACAGATGAACTGCCATATGTATCATCAAAATATTTTACATATTATAAATAGCAAATTTTAAGGAATAAATAGCGATTCTTTACTATTCCTAATTTGCAATGAGCAAATTGCTAATTGCAAATTACCCATTCATTTCCATAGGCTAGGAGGCTCATAGGAATTAATGTTGCAAGTTGTGATTAGCAATTAGCTCATCACAAAATAGGATTTTTTTCAAGCGTGCAGGGGTATCTCAAGAACACCCTGCTGCACCCCTGAAAAATAAATTTGGGAGCACATGGCACACCTACATGCCCTAATGGCATGTATGGGCGTCATATGGGACCTTTTTTTTTTTAAAAAAAAAATTCTTTTTGAAAAGAATTCGCAAATTACCACAAACTACAAGTTGGTGGTAGTTTCCAAATCCTTAATATCATTTTTTACATATTTTTTTTTTATACATTGCATTTAAGGAATCACAATTTTTGAATTATTGACATTTTAAGTAATTTCCACATGTGCACTGTTTTCTAAATATAATTTGAAAATCGTTTTTGGGGAAAAGTAATGGTTTGCAAATTTATGACAAGGACATAATGGTGTATGCTTCTCTATAAGGCATTTCAGTATCTCTAATGTCATTTTTCCCATATTACATTATAAGACCTTTCCCCATGAAGCACATTCCTTGTAAATATGCTCCCACCAGTGCATTGCAAATTTAGATTTTGACTGTTTCAGACACATAGCCATGTTGAAAGTGACCCAAAAAAATTGCAAACGTTTAAAAAAAACACATTCATGTGTCTTAATGACATTTTAATTCATTTCCCCATGGACAATGTTTTCTAAGTGGCACAAAAGAGGTATACACCTATCATAAATCTGTCCCTAGAATTATAAATGATTAAATCAGGATGACAATAAGATGTGGCCTATCCAGAGGTTTGTTTAAGGTGAGGCCTACTCAGGATTGCAGATTAAAGTTATGCTTGATGAAGAATACAGAGGAGATAATTTATTGTAAAGGCCTACCAATGAAGTAAGTGATTTCTACTTCATTGCACCAGTCATCATAAATGTATCCATAAGCTTCTTATCTTGTTAGACATCAACCGCCATATGTATCATATAACTATTTTGCATTTCCAAAAAAGCGAATTTTAAGGAATAAATAGCGATTCTTTACCATTCCAAATTTGCGATGAGAAAATTGCTAATTGCAAATTACCCATTCATTTCCATGGGCTAGGAGGCTCATATAAATGAAGGTGCAATTTGCGATTAACAATTTGCTCATCACAAATTAGGAATTTATTCCAAAAGTGCAGGGGTGTCTCAAGAACACCCTGCTGCAACCCTGAGAAAGAAATTTGGGGGCATATGGCGAACATAAATTTTAACAACATTCCTTTACCTCAAAAACGATTTTCAAATCATAACTTCAAAACACTACACATGGGAAAATTACTTAAATTGTCCTTAAGACACATAAAAGCGTATTTTGATTGGCTTTCCTGCATGGTAGGGTCACTTTTAACATGGCTATGTAACATAAACATTCAAAATCAAAATTTTCAATGTACAGGTGGGAGCATATTTACAAGCAATTTGCGCCACAAAGAAAGGTCTGACATTAAAATGGGAAAAATAACATCAGGGACAGTCAATTGCCTTATAAAGAACCATACACCATTATGTCCTTCTCATGAATTTAAAAACAATTCCTTTTTCCCAAAAACGATTTTCAGATCATAATTTCAAAAAACTGCACATGAGAAAATGACTTAAAATGTCATTGAAACACATGAAAGCGTTTTTTTATTGGCTTTCCTGCATGGTTGGTTCACTTTTATCATGGCTATGTAACACAAACATTGATAATTAAAATTTTCATGCACATGTAAGAGCATATTTACAAGCAATTTGCGCCACAGAGAAAGGTCTTACACTAAAATGAGAAAAATAACATCAAGGACAGTCAATTGCCTTATAAATAACCATACACCATTATTTCCTTGTCATGATTTTAAAAACAATTCCTTTTCCACAAAAACGATTTTCAAATCATAATTTCTAAACACTGCACATCAGAAAATGACTTAAAATGTCATTAAAACACATGAAATCATTTTTTGATTGACTTTCCAGCATGGTTGAGTCACTTTTAACATGGCTATATAACAGAAACATTCAAAATCAAAAATTTCCATGCACATGTGAGAGCATATTTACTAGCAAATTGCGCCACATAAATCATAATTTTCTCCTTAAAGCACACTATTCTCTATCTAAAGTAAAGAAATATTTTCTCACCTTAGCAAATACTTTGAGTTTGAAAACAGTCTCAGAAACACACCAATTTGTCTTCAGCAGAGCAAAAGGTATGCACTCCAGAGTCTGCAGCTATCAAAAGCACAGAAATGGTGTAATTCTTCACACATATTTCTCATGTCACCCAATCAAAACTCTTCCCTCACTTTTTTTCAAATGAAAACCCTTCCCCCTCTGCCCTTTCTGCCTATTTTCCATAGCAACCACCTCTTGGAGAAACTCTGGTGTTTGCAAATTCACACAACAATGTTGCAATTGAACTCTGAACTCTCAGTGCACCTGCATATCCAGTGCTTTCTTTCATTTAATGATTTTTTATTGACCACTCAAAATACATCTTTCAAAGAACACATCTCTACACCCTAACTTTCTGTTTTCATCAATCAAAATCCACCAATCACTGTTACTACTTCATGAACACAGAAACTCCACAGTTTTTTTCATTTCAAACTCACATTTTTTCAACTGCCATTTCATTGCCACACTTCATCTGACTGCAGGAGAACCTTCTCTCACCATGTTTTCTGTCTGGATTGTTGGTCATAGTTATATTCACTGGGCTCAAAGGTACGTTGAAAGCAGGAATTTACCTAACCTCAATTTACAAGATGTGGAAATTAAGTGGTTTGGCCAGAGAGGATTAAAATGTCACCAATTGATACCATTGGTGAAAACCTTTATGCATTTGCCAAAACCTGACCTGTTAATTGTGCACTGTGGAGGTAATGACTTGGGCACTTTGACTGGTGTAGGTCTGGAAATGCTTTTAAAGGACACCTTTGAGCAATTAATGGCACTTTTTCCTCAGACTGCCTTGGTATATTCAAATATATGCCAAAGACAGAAATGGAGGTGGTCAAACCAATTTTGTCCACAAATTGAGAAGTCGAGGAAGCATGTAAACAAATCTGTTTCAGCTTACATGAGAGACCATGGAATGGGCTCCCTGTACAACAATAACTTGCGTTACTACATGCAAGATATCTACAGAGGAGATGGAGTTCACTTCTCAGATGAGGGCAACAGAGTTTTCACTCTGAATTTAAAAATGTGCATTGGTACCTACTTATAAGTACCTAAATGTACCATAAACCCAAAAGCTCTTCTCAGAGCTACCCTACATCTAATCACTCACAATTATTTTTTTACTCTAACTATTTTCACTAATTTTCAACAAAATACGCTCCCTGGTGCGCTACCCGGTACGCGTACCGGGAGCTAACCTCGCGAAATTTTTAAAAAAAATGTTTCTTTTTCCGCACATATGGGCCTCCTCAGCCACCCTCACAAAACCTAGGGGGTCAAGATAAGTCTACCGTGCCCCCTTCTACCCATTCTGAACATTATTTGCCCTCCATCTTGTATCATAATTCGACCGAAACACAAAATGGTGAACTCCCGTTACGCTTAAGGTTCGCGTACCAGGGCGCTCACCGGTTCGCGTACCGGGTCGCTTCCTGGGAAGCGCACCATCAAAAAAGGTGGGAAAGTAGTTCACAGAAAAGCCACTGGAGACAATTTCACCAAATAGAGAATAACTCATACTACATACCAATCCCTACCATTTTCACAAATTTGATTGGAATTCCATTTAGCCATTTAGCCTGTAGTCCTCTCTAAATACCGTGAGGTAAATTACTTCACAAAACACATCTGAAGTGTTGGAATTGACAACCAATTAAAATGTTACTTTCATTTTCTACTTTTTTTACCTGACATTTGATTGGTTATGTACCTGAATATATATAAAAGAAGAGAAGGAAACACAGCCATTTTGACTACTACTTCCTGGTGTACATTTCATTTGGATTTTCATTAATAACTTCAACTTCTTTTTAAAGGTAAGTTGTTATTTTTAAAACTGAAGTATATTGTGCACTTTAAGTTAATATGGCAAACTTTTTCTGTTAGTTATATACTATCCCTCTGTAGTACTTATAAATTTAGATACACTTTTTTATATTCCTACTTCCACTCTGATACTATACACTGCCCAAAGATAAATTCTCTGATAAAAACTGCCTATCTAAAATTAATCCCAACAGTGCCCTACCTCTACTAATATATATTTTTTTTATGCAAATTTCAGGAAAAATGGAAAGTGAACAAAACATTTCATTTGAAATTGTCCTTCCAGAGTCCAACACAGAAATCATTGATCCAAATGAGATTGAATTTATGGATGAAACATGGGACCAAGAACTACTGCAATGTGTGCAAGCAGTAGATAACCTCCTTGCAAATGAGGACATTTTACAACCTCAGAGACTACAATCTATATTCCATGATTATGAAATTTCTGACAATGAAATGTTAGAAAGTTTAATAAATTATGAAACACAATAAAAAAAATTAAAAAAAAAAAATAATCAACAAAACCAACAATCAATTAACATACAGCATTTGAAAAGTCTATCATTCATTTTTTATTGTGATACGCTCCCCAGTACGCTTCCCGGTTCGCGTACCGGGCGCTAACCACGGAAAAAAACAAAAAAAAATTTTTTTTTTTTTTGCTTAGCGGGGCCCCTTTAAAGCCTCCACATCAAACCTAGGGGGTCAGGGAGTATCTACTATGCCCCCTTAAGGTCATTTGCCCCTTCGCTTTTGACCTCCTCTTGTCTCTCGATCCTACCGAGAGACAAGATGGCGGCCGCTCCGGACTGTTTAGAATGTTGACAGACACCACAGAGCCAATCAACTTCGCTACGCGAAGTTCCGTTACGCGTCAAGTACGCGTACCGGGGCGCTGCCTGGTCCGCGCTTACAGATATATATCTTTTTTTGAACGTTATTTTCTCAAAATCCACTGCAGCACATATATTAAGACCTACAAAAGGCACATCGGGCTACCAGTCCCTACAATTTTGCCAAGTTTCGTGCAAATCCATTCAGCCGTTCGGGCTAAAAGTGAGGCTAACCGCCCTATGGAAAACTCAATGTTAAAAACACGTTTTGGGACCCCCCTTTTTTCTCGGCCCCCCCTGGACCAACTCCCCCCAAATTTCCAGTGGCTGCTCAGAAACAAAATGTTCCATTTTCCAGAAAATTTCAGCCAATTCCGTCCACAAACGCCAAAGTTATTAGACATAGAATTTTCAAAAATCCCATAGGGAAAAAATCCTAACTATATATACCTACTGGCGACCGCCAGTAGGTAATATATATGACAGCAATTTCTTTCGGAGAAAGAGGTGAGTCGCACTCCTTAAGGTGATTACCAAAGTCCTTTATTTTGAAAGCAGATTATTATTATTATATATTTGCATTCATTGAATGTGAATGCAAGAAACAATACATTGGAAGCACAACATGTATGCTAAAGAAGAGAATATTAGAGCACATAAGAGCGGTGAAGAACAAGGACATGTCCTATGCAACTGCCAAGCACATGACATCCTGTCAAAACAGCAATTGGAAAGCCATGACATATTATGGAATTCTCATGATAAAACCAAATGAAAGAGGAGGCGACAGATGGAAAAAGCTGAGACAGGCGGAGTCACGCCTCATCATTAGATTAAAAACCAAGGTGCCGAGAGGCATGAACAATGACGAAGAACTTTATGTACATCTCGAGTAATTAAAGAACAGCAACAGCATCCAATGACAAGATACTTGGTAGAGTGATAAGGTACTACACCCTTAATAAACCACCAAAAACCAATATGGGAAGAAATAAATCAAAACATCACAGTACTAGTAAAACACCAATAACAAAGATGAGGTATAAAACTGTTAAAAAGAGATAAACATGCATTGGCGGTGACAAAAACGCAACGTTACATCCAAGAGACAGTTTAATAATTACATTCAAGAGCACAATCAATATTGAGACTGTCGACTAATGCAGAAACCGGGTACTAAACCCATGAACTATATAAATGCAAGTCATAAAAAATCATGCATGTAAAAATAACCCAATGCCTGTCCTAAATTGTAAATAAGTTGTAAATATGTAACTGCACTACATATCCCATAATGCCCCATAATGGCAGACAGAATATAAAAGTAAAAAGTAATGATTACTCACTTACCGTGAACAAAGCCAAGGTCAGGCTGAAACGCGTTGGTTAGAGTTGTTGCTAAATAAACCAAGCTGAAATCACCCAAGTCTGTGTGCCGCATCATTGGAGTAAAATTGTTGTTTTGGGCCATGGTCCGGCCCCTATGTTGAGCACCAGTAGACGAGCGCAAACAGGTTTTGAACGATCACTTTGTATGCAAATATACATTTATATATATATATATATATATATATATATATATATATATATGTATATATGTATATATGTATATATATATATTTACTGAAAAAAACATAGGTTTCAGCCACGTTATAGTTAGAAATTAGCATTTAAAAAACCTTAGAAATTCACTGAAAAAACCATAGGTTTCAGGGACGTTATAGTTAGCTAGTCATTTCACTCATAGAAAACTATAGAAATTCCACTGTTATAGTTAGTTGAGCTAACTAGAACTCGCGCCCCCGCAATGCACTGCTGATGATGTCACATATTACATCATTCATGACATGGTCAGTGATATCACTGATGACATCTCTGTGCATAGATGTGTGAGTGGAATATTCATGGGGTATATGTGTTCAAGTCTGTATCTGTGAAGGGCTGTATGGCTGGGTAAGTGTGTGTATAGATGTGTTGGTGAGTGAATGGATGCCTCAGTGGTACATGTGTGAGTAAATGCATATGTGAAAGGCAGTATATGTGAGTGTTTGACTGTATAAATGATTATATGTGAGAGTGAGTGATTGTGATAGTGCCTGTATGGATCAGTGTGTGCTTGTATTAGTTATTGTATTAGAGTGTAAGTATGTGTTAGTATATGTTTAAATACGTGAGGTAGTGTGTGTATAACTGTACAAGTGAGTAAATGAAAGTGTGATTGATTGTTTCCATTACTGACTAGGTGTGTGAATAACTATAATTGAATGAGAGGCGGTGTGTGAGTGTCTGTATAGATATGTGGCTAGATATGACAATGCTGTATTGATAGCTGACTGTATGTACGAGTGGCTGTATGGGTGAATGATGTGTGTGTAGTCCTAGGAATTAGTCAGTGAGGGATATGTGCATATGGAAGGCCGGCGACACGTGGTGCCACTGAACCTGCCTGAGGGGCCACCAATGTATGCACATGGCTGTGGGTCTTTGCTCACTGCTACCTCTGGCCTTCACTGTGGAAGACCGGCGACACATTGTGCCACTAACCATCTTCAACACAAGCTGATCCCTCATGTAGAACTGTATCCTGAGCCCTGAATGGCAGTCACCCCAAACCCCATGAGACAACCACAGCAGCAGACTCCCTTCGATCAGTGAGGCATATTTCCATATGAAAGGCCGGAGACACGAGCTGCCACTAACTCTTTTCAACACAAGCTGATCCCACATGTGTAACTGTGTCCTGAATGACAGTGACCCAAGTCCGTGTCAGTGACCACAGCACGAGACTCCCTTCGATCAGTGAGGTATATTTCCATATGCAAGGCCTGCGACACATAGTGCCACTAATTTTGTTCAACACAAGCCAATCCCACATGTGTAACTGTGTCCTGAGTCCTGAATGGCAGTGACCCCAAGTCTGTGACAGCGACCACAGCACCACACTCCCTTCGATCAATGATGCATATTTCCATATGCAAGGCCGTGGACACATAGTCCCACTAACCCTCTTTAACACAAGCCAATCCCACATGTGTAACTGTGTCCTGAGTCGGGCGGAGGTAGCTTGTGACCAAGATGGCCACTTGAGCCGAGTGCTCCGACATTCCGCAACGCTATCCGGCCATCATCCTGCAGCTGCAATATTTTTAAAATTCCGAGCAAAGGCCTGTGAGCTCCTTGGGCATTGAGGTACCGGCTGCAGAAAGAGCGAATCGCCTACCTGCTCCCTGGCTGGCTGACTCTGTGGCAGGCTGCTGATGCTAGATCGGCTGCACTTGGGCTGTGGACACAGTGTGAGGCTTGGTGCTGCCCGGGAGCCTCCCCTTCCCTCCCCTGTTGGGGAGGTGGTGTTTGATTGCTGCGAGGGACTTTGTTGCGGCGCCTGCAAGCAGGATATTTGCCCTCCCTCTGACTCGGTGTCCCTGCCGGCTCTGCCTGCTCCTGTGGTGTGCTCGATTGCTGGTGAGGAGGGCGCCTACCCTGGGCTGCCGCTGAGGTGTCCCCCTCGGAGGCGCTAGGGTGGGGCGCCCGGATGTGGGCTGTGTGAGGAGGAACACACCCGGAGCTGTGGAGGGGCAATCCCTGGACAGCTGGGATCCTGCGCTGAGCATTCGCAGACCCCCGCTGGAGGTCCCAGACTGTAGAGGCCCGCTCTACCCTGTGACACCTTTCGGGGACCTGCAGTTGTGGTGAGGTCGACCTGGTGTGGCTCGGCGCTTTCGGCCTCGCCTGGGCGCGGCTGATTCCCTCTGCCCCTGGAGGCTGATGATGACGGGCCGACGGATTGTGTTGGGCTGCTCGGCTGCAACTTGTCCTGGAACCCGGTGCCCTGGGATGCGAGGAGGTTGAGCACGCCTACAGAGTGCCTCCACCGGGAGCGGTGATGGTGAGTGTACCCCGGGGAAGATATTGAGGCAGATTGAGGGCCCCAGAAATTTCCTCCTGACAATGGATTACCCGCCTGTTGGAACTCCCCTAATGCAGGGGCGGCTGATCGTGGCAGCCAAATTGGCTGGGGTGCGCCCGCTTGAAGAGGCATAAAAGCTGTGAACGGCTCCATGAACCCTCCCCTTTCCCACTGGGGGCTGCATGGAGCCCTGACCTGGCGGGGCGTGGCTGACACCACCGGGGACTGTGACCGCTACTCGAGGGAGCGTTAATTTGCCTGCCGAGTGCGACCCCGAGCGGTGCCCCTGCTGTGTAGCTGGCTTGTGGGGTTTGCCTTGATGTGAGGGACTGTGCAGGCCCAGAAAAGAGGGTGAAGTTAGAGTGCCTACTACTACAGGCCCGCTCCTGGTATTACACATCGTGACGATTGTGTGGGGGCCCCCCCACTTCTTTGAGTGCGCTGTTGGCGGAGCATGGAGAGGAGGCCCTTTCACGTGATGGCGTACATTGATCCTGGCTGGGGCTGACTGCCTTCGTGGTCTACCCTGTAGCTGCTGTGGCCGCACTGGAGCCTGTCGCTCTACCACTACCCCATAGACTGAGTTGACACATGGTTGCGGGGGGCCTACGGGCGGAGGTGAGATGGGGCGAGTAGATAGAATGCAAACAAAACTGTTGTTTGACCCGAAGAGGTCCAAGACTGGCGAATTCACCTCTGAAGACGGAGTTGGCGACCAAGAACAAGTCGTGGAAGATCAACGTCAGGATATCTGCGGCCTATTGCTGGCAATGGAAAAGAACCTGCAAGGCGGGATAACCTCCTTAGGCACCAAGATGGATGCACTCACTTACAGAATGGAACGCATGGCTGAAAGACTGGACAAGCATGTGGAAAGGCTTGAAATGTTGGAGCGCAGGCTTGCGGAGGGGGCCCAAACTGTCCCCGATACCGAGCACAAGCAAATGGGGAAGGTGATTCAGATACTACAAGATAAGACAGAGGCCCGCTCCAGGCGCTGTAACCTCCGCATCACAGGCCTGCCAGAATCTACTCCCACGGGAAACCTGGAGCTCTTTATTGAGAAGCTTTTGAAAACACTGCTAGGTGATACCGCGTTTTCAGGAATGTTTGTCTTGGAGAGGGCACACCGCACTCTCGGCCCGAGGCCGAAGCCGGGCACACCCCCCAGAATGATCATAGCGAAATTGCTAAACTACAGAGACTGGGATATTGCCCTCAAACTTGCCCGAGAGAAACACCCGCTACGATTCGAGGGGTCGGCGATCTCACTGTTCCCAGACTTCACGGCCAAAGTACAGGAAGCGAGACGCTTGTTTTCTCCCATGAAGAGGCAACTCCGTGACATCGGCACCGATTATGCGATGCTGTACCCTGCAAAACTGAGAGTCAACTGACAGGGGCGCTCGTTAATTTTCACTGACCCTAAGGCCTTACAAAGAGCGCTGAAAGACTGGATGAAGGAGCAATGGTCCTCTCCAGAAAGGGAACTCTTGAGCGAGGCGGCAGGTGGCGCACTGGACGAGCAGGACTGAACACGGCACAAGGACTCTGGTGGCTGAGTATATATAGTTCTTAATGGGTACCCGGGAGTCATCTAAGTTTGAATTGTTATTGAAGAATGCCCTATCGACCACTTAACTCTTGACCCTCTCAATTCCTCTTCTATTGTAGGATTTCCGTATTGACGGTGTAACAGGGGAGGGAGTTCACCCACATACATTGGGGAGACAACCCCAGACCTATTCCTTAGTAAATGTTCTCCTATTGCATCCTGGGGGTGAGAATGACGTTGATAATTGTTTGACTAGCTGGGTTCTTCTTGTTGTGGGGGTCCTCTGGGCGGGCAGGGGGGATTCCAATGTCGATACACTACACGCACAAGCCAGGGGAGGCCCTGCTGAGGTATACTCATACACTTCTTTACAGCTGACTGTATTTCTAGCTAGCGGAGTGTGGAGGATGACCCTTACAGGTCACAAAATCTTCTGCTTTGGGGGCTCCATCCACCCTAAAGTGAATAACACACAGGATGTGCTTTGTTGTTTGGGAGTGGGAGGGGTTTTTCTCATTTGGGTGGGGGGTTGGTACCGCAGCCAAGTTGGGGTTGGGCAGGCGTGGGAGAGGACTGGGTGGGGTTTGACTCATGGAACTATGTACTCTTCATAGTTGCTGATGGTATATGCCTGCTGTTGGTGGGATTACTATTCCATAGAGTGTGCCATCATGTATCTGTTTCTTCACGAGTAAGGGAGGGGCACCTGTCGGGAATGTTTTTGGATGTAACTTTTGTCTTCTTCTTTTATGTTGTACAGTTTTGGCATGGCGTGGCCCTGACACGCATCTTCCTGTCATCCCTTTACCGCATTGTTCCCTATGCATGACGCACCGGTGACTGCACCTAAGGGCACTCTTGACTCACTGGTCCTACTGACCTGGAATGTGCGCAGTCTTAATGACCACCGTAAAGTCCACAAAATGTTAAGCTATCTCTACAGACATCATGTAGATATTGCCCTCCTTCAGGAGACTCCTCTTCACCCAGACTGCCCAATTTTGCGCATTAAAGGTTTATTGGGCAATATTCACACTGCGGGCTTTACTTTGCAAGCAAGGGGGGTCATGACGTGGCTGAATCCGAAGACATCGATAACACTGACACTCTTGGGTCGGAAAGGGAGGGTAGATTTGTTCTCTCCAAATGCTGCGGGAAGGGGCTAGAACTTTCCCTCTTAACTGTTTATGGCCCTAACTATGATCATCCGGATTTCTATGCCAGCCTGATGGTGAAGGCACAACCATATGCTCAGGACCACGCTCTGTGGGGAGGGGATTTTAATTTTACCAGACACCCTGATAGAGACAGGTCAGATGGCCCAGACAGACGCCCTTCCGCTTCAGCTAGAGTGGTGGAGACGTCACTGCTGCAGTTCGAGTTATGCGACATATGGCGACACAGGTACCCACACGATGGTGGCTACACACACTACCCTGCACCACACAATATTCACACGAGAATAGATTACTGGTTTGCCTCCCGACAACTACTTCAACAGGTTTGAGCTTTTACGATCCTTCCCCACACCTACTCTGATCATTCTCCACTGCTGCTCACACTTGCCTCTCCTAAGAAACGAATCCCCCCATTTATGTGGCGCTTCCCGCCCTATTCCCTACTCCATACTGTTTTTAAGGAGGAATTAGCCATGTCCATCGAGACATTTTTTGAAGCAAACGTGGGATCTGTAGACTCCTTTCAGACTGTTTGGGAGGCATTTAAGGCATATATCAGGGGGATCACTATCTCCAAAAACGGGGGGGGGGAGGGGTTAGTTTAAGTCGATCTGTGATAGACTAGCGACCCTAGAGCGTAAATTAAAGGAGCTGGAGTCCTCGCGCGTGACAGACCAGAATGAAGACTTTTGAGTATTCAATTTGGAGTCCAGATTATTTTCAGTATAATACTTTTCGCCATTTTTTAACACCTCTAGACATCGCATTTATTGCTCTATACCAGTTTCAGTTTATAGGTACCAATTTGATGGTGTTGATTTCATTTTTCATTTTTGATGATACTCGTTTTTACTTACTACACTGTTCTTGATCATGATAAGCTGTTATATGATACTGTTTGAGTAGGTACTGATACGATACTATTGACACCGTTCCAAGATGGCCGGGGTATTTTGGATAGGTTCTGACACTGTTTGTACGGGTCACGTGATCGGACCTCTGTAGGTGTGTTTTTAACACGAGGAAGACGCCGAGCAGGATCCGATGTCCCATTGACGAAAGAGGGCATACGAGGTGTATACTTTGGTGTGCACAAGTAAGTGTATGAATGGAGAGAGCAATTGATTTTAGACGCCGTGGAGTACATTGAAAGAGTTACGGTCTAATGGGCGTTTTTAATTCCGTGTTTCAGGCATTGCGAGGGCAACTGTGTGGCTTTCAGTACTGCTGAGTTTGTAAGTACACGCATGTTTTTCTATAGTTGCGCTTTGAGTTATTTGCACTGGAACGTTATGTTTATCCTTGTACTCATTTCACTTTATCTAGAACTATAATTGAGGCAGAAGGTAAGACCATTTGAACTTACATGGCCAATACAATAATAGTGATCTAATGATTCACGGATGTGAAAACCTATGGCATTGGTTTGTTTGTCCTTACAGAATTGGTGACATTACAACGTCACAGTGAGTACTGAAAGGAATACTTGTATTTGGTTAACTGTTTTACCCAGTGGGTGCATGACAGTATGGGACATGACCACTGAAAATATGTATCTATGTGTAATTTGGATGTAGGAGAGAGTTTTGGGTTCATTGACACTATTGGTGTGGTGATGGTTTATATATGTGTATATGGATTTAAGCACTGGTTGTGATATTGGTTAATATGTGGGCAGACGGTTCATATCATGCTCTGAGGAGATTGTAGATACAACATTGATTTTACCTATATTATTTTAGATTCATGGCGCAACGTTCGTCCTGATGATGGTCTCGTGGAATGACTATGTGAGACCGAAACGTCGGCGCTATTGACGCTTCTTTGTATATACTGTTTGTTCTTTTGTTGAATGCTAACACTGTACAAAGTTGTAAATTAATGTATATATGGCTGATTTGTAAATATTACCCATATAACGTTTAAAAAAGTGTCAAAGACGTACTGCACATGCAGAATGAAATGCAGTACAATTTTCTGTTGCCGTACATGAATGGATATGTGGAGTAACACCTATACAATACAAAAAAGTATATGGTTTGAAAAATCAACAAAAAAAGTAAATATTTTGTTTGATACTTTTGTCTCCTGAGTAATAGGATTTCAGGTTCACTTTTGTGACTAGTTAAAAATTATGAATAGTGTTAAATTATTCCTTTAGGAACACTTACTGATTTGTTATTCAGAATGAAGACTGGCACAGACACTCCGGGAATATCACGAGGATGCTGATGGGGAAATAAAGCATCTCGGGAAGTATGCCACGGTCAGGACCTATGGCAATGGAGAGCGTCCAGGGAAGATTGTCGCCCAGATCCTTAAACAACGCCGGGATAGAACTGTGGTACCAGATATTAGACAGCAACCGGGGGACCTCCCGCTCACTGAGACACAGGTGGCAGAGAAGTTCCGGGAATATTATGCAGCACTCTATTCCTCTCGTCGACCCGCTCCGGAGGAACGCATTCTCGATTACTTGACCCATATTAAATTACCATGGCTGTCTAACCTGCACTGTGAATTCCTGATGCGCCCGATAGAGCGTGAAGAAATAGTTTGGGCACTTTCGGGGATGAGAGCGGGTAGTGTGCCGGGTAGTGATGGCCTCACTGAAGCCTTTTATAAGGCATTCCAGGACCTCTTGCTCCCGCATCTACTCACATTGTTTGAGGATATAAGTAATTCTGGAACAATGCCCCCGACTATGCGAGAGGCGATTTTGGTTGCCATACTTAAGCCAGGGAAACCCCTGGAAGATTGAGCCTCATATTCGCCTTTATCTCTTATGAACGGTGACGTGAAAAGCTGCTAGCCAACCGTCTTAGCCCACTTGTCAACACTCTGGTGGCTCCAGAACAGGCTGGCTTCGTTCCTAGTAGGAACTTAACCTATAACCTGCGGACGGTATTTGCCGCCAGGCAGCATACCTGCCCGGCGGTCCCTGCAATAGCGGTCTTCTTGGACATGGAAAAGACCTTCGACTCTGTCGAGTGGCCTTTCATGTGACAGGTCCTCAGCCGAATGGGAGTCGGGCGGCCTTCTTTCAAATCCTTGCGACATTGTATTCCGCCCCCACGGCCGGTATCCGGATCGGATTTCTGGTCACTGACTCGATACGTATCGGCAGGGGTACGAGGCAGGGATGTCCCCTAAACCCCATACTTTACGCTCAGACGGCAGAACCTATAGCCTGCGCCCTACGGGAATATCATGGGTGGAGGGGCATTGGGTTTCCAAACCACCAACTAATCGTATCTACATATGCGGATGACACCCTCCTCTACGTTAGGGAGCCTGAGACCAACCTCTTCCCGGTCCTGCGCGAAGTGGTCCTGTTTGGCTCCCTTTTAGGCATTAATGTTAACTGGAGCAAGTCCACCATGTTCCCCCTTACTCCGGCCATGGTACGCTTGGATCCGGAATATCCTCTACAATGGACCATGGACGCGGTGCGTTACTTAGGTGTCCGACTGCATACTGACTTGGAGGTAGTTCTACGAGAGAATTACGGAGTTGCCATCTCCAAACTGGAGGATGATATTGACAGATGGATTGGCCTACCGTTGTCATTGATGGGAAGGGTGTCTCTAATGAAAATGATTGTCCTACCCCACTTTCTTTTCCTCTTTACAAACATTCCCATTGTGCTGTCTAAAACCTATTTTCAATGTCTGCACTCACTGATGGTTTACCTGGCATGGGCAGGTAAGCAGCTGCGGGTGGCCTGGAAAATACTGACGCTTCTATACAGGATGGGGGGCCTAGGCACCCCCGATTTCGATTTATACTATAGGATGGCCCAAAGCTCTCACGCATACCACTGGACACACGGACCCCTTGACGTTCCGCATATACGGATTGAATCCATTGTTTCTGACCCCATACTCTTACCAGCTCTACTATTCTCGCCTCGAGATAGACGTACTGGTATATTAGATTCTTTAAATTCGGTCACACACGCGTGGCATTACCTACTGGACGCCCAAGTCGGGAATTTACTGTATGCCCCACTGGCTCGCCTCGATTGGTGCCACAGGCTAGCTCCGTGCAAAGACAGGGGGGTCATTGTAGCGCTAAGATCACTCAAGATAAATACGCTGGGGGACCTCTTCACAAATGGCACTGCCCGCTCCTGGGGAGATGTCACTGAGGGGGAGGAGACGCACTCGACTTTGGTGCAATACCAGTTCAACAGGGTGAGACATGCACTCAGAGGACTGCTCGGAGACGACATAACAGAACCACCGGAGGTCACGGCACAGACTGCTATTATTAAAGCTAAATCGCCAGCCAAATTGATGTCTAGGTTGTATCGCATAGCGCTCGCTACGAGGGACAGTGAATATACCAAGCCATGGCTGGCGTGGCAGCAAGACCTGCAGGTCGACTTGTCAGACGACAAATGGCTGTACTGCTGCTTAAGCACCAAACAAATATCGCTCAATGGCGGCTTAGACTGGTCCACTTCAAATTTTTAAACAGGGTGTATTATACGCCGGAACGCTTACCTCGGTATGGACTCCGCGAGAGCCCACAATGTGAAAGATGTGGGACATTAGTCGCCGATTTCCTCCATGTGGCATGGGATTGCCCGGGGACTGCCATCTACACTGAGGTTAACCGCATCACGGATATGACGCTATCTCCGGACCCGTTCCTAGCTATACTGGGCTATTCCAAACCACTCCCTAATGAAAACTGACGGCTGGTGGACATGGCTTTCCTCTTGGCTAAGAGATGTATTGCCCTCTGTTGGCTACATGGCCCAACACCTACATTGACACAGTGGACCAGAGAAAGGATGTACTGGTGCACCCAGACAGAACACTACCGTGAATTATTGCCCCCACGCAACAGACCCAACAATTTCTGGTCACTTTTCGTGACCAGGGGACCCACGCGGATGACCCCGGAGTGTGCTGACACCGTCCCCCAGATGACGTCCACGACTGACATGTGCCCTGACACATAGACAGATCGCCTTCCCCCTCCTATCTAGTCCTTGACCGTCGTGTCCCCCTTCCACATCTTTACATTTGGACTACAACGGGCTGGGCAATGGCCTATTACACTTTACGAAAGGAAGTCATTTCAGTGCCTATGGTGTTATTTGATGCATGTCCTATTTTTGTTGCATTGTATAACTGTGAGATGGGGTGATAGAACTCCTACTAGTAAATGATGTTTATAGAGCCAAGCCAGTGTTTCAATGCCGCAGTCTTGATTTGAAAATGTCAATAAACATATTATGAAAAAAAAACTGTGTCCTGAGTCCTGAATGGCAGTGACCCCAAGTCCCTGGCAGCGACCACAGCACCACACTCCCTTCGGTCATTTTCATATGCAAGGCCGGTGACACGTAGTCCCACTAACACACTTTAACACAAGCCGATCCCACATGTGTAACTGTGTCCTGAGTCCTGAATGGCAGTGACCCCAACTTCGTGGCAGCGACCACAGCACCCGACTCCCTTAGATCAGTGAGGGGTATTTGCATATGGAAGGTTGGCAACACGTGGTGCCACTGAACCTGCACTACACAGGCCGGTGGGGCTACCAACGTATGCACGTGGCTATGGCCCCTTCCTCACCGCTACCTCTGGCCTACACTACGGTCAGCAGGCCTCACAATTCGGATAGAGTCCTGATTCCGCATGACGCAGTCCAGTAGGCAACACACATTGTTCCCAGTGAGGCCGTCCACACCAAGCACCATCACAGGCTCATACAGTCTCAATGCTTCTGGTGCCACTAACCCTATTTAACACAAGCCGATCCCACATGTGTAACTGTGTCCTGAGTCCTGAATGGCAGTGACCCCAACTTCGTGGCAGTGACCACAGCACCAGACTCCCTTCAGTTTTATTTGTTGTTGTTTTCTTTAAATACATTTTTTTATATGTAAATCTCTACATGACTAAGATTCTTCTTTGTCCAACCAAACAGGGACACTTCCAGGCCCAAGAAGGTTGTTGGGGGTATGTTGGTATTGTGGGAAGAGGGTGTGTTACCTGCTAAAGTGGGGAGAGGCAGCGTCAAAGGGTTATCTCTCACAGAAAGAACTCCGATATGTTTTCACAAATGCCTGGCACAGATACCAGCTGACGGACTGAATCACAAAATGATTTTTCAATACTGGTGCAGTGTGAGCCGCCGAGCATCTCCTCTTCCAGATACACACCGACCCAAAGACGACCCTCAGAGGCACCCTCTACAGACCCCCGGGACCACGCACACAATTCAGCGAAGACATCACGGACTTCATCAGCCCGCACGCCCTCCCCTCCGCTGACTACATCCTCCTAGGGGACCTCAACTTCCACCTGGAGAACAACAAGGACCGCAACACCGCCGCCCTGCTGGACAACCTCGCAAACCTCGGACTCAAGCAAATGGTCAACACTCCCACCCACTACGCCGGCCACACACTTGATCCCGTCTTCTCATCCAGCAAGCACATCACCTTCAGCCACTCCACCGGACTTCACTGGACCGACCACAGCTGCGTCCACTTCAGCTTCAGAAGAACCACGACCCACCACCACCCGCAACAGGTTCCTCACAGGAGCTGGAGCAAGATCACCGCAGAGCAGCTCACCACCTCCCTCAGCCAGAACCCTCCCACCAGCACAATGGACCCCAACGAAGCAGCACGCAACTTCACGCAGTGGCTGACCGCCTGCGCCGACGACCGGGTGCCACTGAAGAACCCCCCCAGCAGACCCAGAAGCAAGAAAGCCTCCTGGTTCACCGACGAACTCAAGTACTCCAAGAAGAACTGCTGCACCCTCGAGAAAGCATGGCTCCTCAACAAGACCACAGACAACATGACCGCCCTCAAACACGTCACCCGCAAGCACCACCAGCTTATCCGGACCACCAAGAAGACAGCACTGAAGGAACGACTGGACAACAACGCCCCCGACAGCAAGGAACTCTTCAGCATCGTCAAGGAGTTCTCCAACCCCAGCACCGGCAACAACGACATCCCTCCCTCGCAAGAGCTCTGCAACTCTCTCGCCTCGTTCTTCCACCGCAAGATCGCCGACATCCACAACAGCTTCGGCGCACCATCCACGCACCCAACCATTGAACCAACGCCCCCCACTGTCACCCTCTGCACCTGGACCACGGTAACCACCGAAGACACAGCCCGCACGATGAACACCATCCACTCCGGATCTCCAACCGACCCCTGCCCCCACCACGTCTTCAATAAGGCCGACTCCACCATCGCACCCCAACTCCGGGACATCATCAACACCTCCTTCAACACCGCCACCTTCCCGGAGAGCTGGAAGCATGCCGAGCTCAGCGCCCTACTGAGGAAACCAACAGCAGACCCCATCGACCTCAAGAACTTCCGCCCCATCTCGCTCCTCCCCTTCCCTGCCAAAGTCGTCAAGAAGACCGTCAACAGACAGCTTGCCGCCTTCCTCGAGACGAACGGATCCCTCGACCCCTCGCAGTCCAGATTCCGAGCCAACCACAGCACCGAGACCGCCTTCATCGCAGCACCGACGACATCAGAACCCTGCTCGACAACGGGGAAACAGTAGCCCTCATCCTCCTGGACCTCTCCGCTGCGTTCGACACTGTCTGCCACCACACCCTAGTCCAATGCCTCAGCAACATCGGAAACTAAGAGAAGGCACTGGAGTGGATCATCTCGTTCCTCGCCGGAAGAACCCAGAGAGTCCGCCTCCCCCCGTTTCGATCCGAGGCCACCGAAGTCATCTGCGGCGTCCCAACAAGGATCATCACTCAGCCCCACCCTCTTCAACGTCTACATGAGACCACTTGCAGCCATCACACGCCAACACAACCTCACATCATCTCCTACGCCGACGACACCCCTCTGATCATCTCCTCACCAGAGACCCCGCCACTGCCAGAACCAGCCTACACGAAGGAATGAAAGACGTCGCCGAGTGGATGAAGAACAGCCGCCTGAAACTGAACTCAGACAAAGACGGAAGTCCTCATCCTGGGACCATCGCCCTCCGCCTGGGACGACTCCTGGTGGGCCTCCCGCCCTGGGCACCGCTCCCAAGCCAACAGACCACGCACGCAACCTGGGCTTCATCCTGGACTCTTCCCTCTCGATGACCAGACAAGTCAACGCTGTCTCCTCATCATGCTTCAACACCCTAAGCATGCTCCGCAAGATCTTCCGTTGGATCCCGACCGAAACCAGGAAGACGGTTACCCAGGCACTCGTCACCAGCCGACTGGACTACGGTAACACCCTCTACGCCGGAACCACAGCCAAGCTACAGAAAAGACTCCAACGCATCCAGAACGCCTCCGCCCGACTCATCCTGGACATCCGCCGACGCAGCCACATCTCTGGCCACCTGAGGGACCTGCACTGGCTCCCCGTCAGCCAAAGGATCACGTTCAGGCTCCTTACCCACGCACACAAGTCTCTCCACGACCTGGGCCCCAAGTACCTCAACGACCGCCTGACCTTCTACACGCCCACCCGCCAGCTACGTTCTACTAGCCTCGCCCTCGCCGCCGTACCACGCATCCGAAGAGCCACCAACGGAGGAAGATCCTTCTCCTACCTGGCAGCCAAGTCATGGAACTCCCTCCCCATCCACCTCCGGCTGACACAGGACCATCTCGCCTTCAGGAAACAACTCAAGACCTGGCTGTTTGAGCAGTAGCGGACCCCTCCCCCAAGCGCCTTGAGACCCTTCCGGGTGAGTAGCGTGCTATACAAATGATATGATTGATTGATTGATTGATTGAGTTATGAACAGTTCACACCCAGGCTCGCAGAGGAACAGCTGCGGCCCATCCGCTCGACTCACAGACGCAGTACTACGAGCTCTCCACGTCATTGTGGCTATCGCTGCCCTGTTCGGTCGTATGCCACGTCACTCACGTTACGACGTTGGCCCCCATAGCTACCTGTTGCAGGTGTACTCGCTGTTGGTGTGCAGGTCAGTGATCTAGTTCTCAACATCTCATGGCCACTCCCTAAGGGCAGGTTTGCACACACCACACCCATCCGGCACATGCGTCACAGGCCATGTGACCATGCAAATATAATGGATCGACAACGTCACATCCTTTATTGCCGGTGCTAACTGGATGGCGGACGCTCCACAAGTTCAATCATAAAGAGTCCATGAAAAAGTGTGCAGAAGATTAGTCGCACCCTGAGCTGTATGGCCGTCAGGGGCCCTACCACCATGTGCAGCGGACTTCAGATGCACAGGGTTAGTGCCACCCGAAGCTCATGTGGCCATCAGGGACCTACCATCACATGCATGGAATTGAGTCCACAGTGTTAGTCGCAACCTAAGTTCAAGGCTGTCAGTGGCCTACCACCACGTGGCACTGACTTGCGTTGCACAGGCTTAGCGGCACCAAAAGCTCACGTGGTCTCTATCATTGATGACTTAAGACTCAGCGACATGTGTGAGATCTGCCCGGGCCGCGAGAACCTGATGTGGTCTCCGCCATTGATGACTCAGGACTCAGCGACATGTGTGAGATCTGCCTGACCGCAGAAGGCTGATGTGGTCTCTGCCATTCATGACCTCAGGACCCAACGATATGTGTGAGAGATCTGCCGCCGTGGAGAAGTGATGTGGTCTCTCCGCCATTCATGACTCAGGACTCAGCAACATCTGTGAGATCCGCGGAGAAGCTGATGTGGTCTCCGCCATTCATGACTCAGGACTCAGCGACATCTCTGACATCCGCAGAGTTTTGACGGGCACATGGAGTGCCCACTGCTGCACATTCCGGTGGCACCAGGTAATTGTATTGCTCATAGATGCGCAGGAGTGTCAGTGTCTCTCTCTCTCTCTCTCTTCTCTCTCTCTCTCTCTCTCTCTCTCTCTCTCTCTCTCTCTCTCTCTCTCTCCCTTCACCTCTCTCAGTCTCTTCACTCCTTTCCTTCTATCTCTGTCTTCCTTCTCCTTTCTCACTCCCTTTCTTTCCTTCCCTCTCTTTTTCTCTCTGGCTTTTTTTCCTTCTCTGTTTCTCTGTGTCTCACTCCCCTTGATATGCGCATTACACACATCCTTATTTTGTGCTTTATTTTCCAAGCTCTGTCGTCGACATCCATGGTCGCCACAGGAGTATTCCGCCTTGTTGTTTTGTAATATTTTTGTGAAATTTTGTTTATTAGTTTATCATTTATATATATATGTTTATAAAAAATAAAGTTGTTGGTTGTTTTCTTAAGTGCTGTGTGACTCTTTCTTGTTCTTATTACTGTTCTTTGGTGGTGTCCAGCATGGTATTACATTTTGGGGCAGTTATCGGGGCAATACAGGTGATGTCTGCAATTTGTACCATCTTCTGATCAGTATGTTAGATTTATCTCAACTTTAGTTGCATTAAAGTGCTGATAATGAAATGCAAAGTAGGCGTTCCCTTGCAAAAAGACACGAGGTGCACCTTTGTGATTTATTCAAAATACTAAAATCCTGTATTGAATTGCACTGTGGTAGTGTGTGCACTTACAGTGTACACACAAAATCAATGAAGAAATCTCATTGTATTCATATTGATTGGGAATAGTGCGTCAGGTACTGGATCTTGACAGGAAACACTGCCTAGTTCGTTTATTGTTCTGCACATGAAAGAATCACATCACAACTTTCACAACAACTGCTATGTGAAAAGAATTCAGGCGATAAGCCACGTTAGCACCAAGGATTTTACTCCTGCTTTCTGCTGGTGTTAAGCAGGACGACTACCTGCAGTATGAAAGGGAACACAGCCAAGAGCCACACCGGAACACCCACAGGTACCATACAGTCAATGAGCATGATACAGGGATACCCATGAGGGCCACAAGACTCATCGTAACAACCCCAGGACCGCCAACGCCCCCTAAACCCACATCTGAGCTAGTGTGTCCCTGTGGTTATTCTGTTAGCATGATAGGCACGGGCACTGCAACATCACAGTGTACTGTCTTCACCGGATGTTACCATGTCACCTCAGCGTTGGCAGTGACCCTGGACATGTAGCTATGCACGCATCCTCCTAAATGTACAAGCGGCGTATGCTGGTCCGGCGTACACAGGTCAGCGCAGGGGTGTGCCTATCCGGCAAGGGGAACGGGGTTTCTTGGACATGTCTGTGTGCAGGAAGTGCAGTAAGTGTGTCTCTATGTTCTGGTGTGGCTTGCCACAAGGGCCGCTGCAGTCGATGTTGTAAAGTGGCATGCACCACCTCCAAACGGCACTGTCATGGCGTAGTTGGAATGCTGCAGGACATGAGCGAATAGGCATTACAATGGTCTGCTGAACGAGTGCACGGGATACAACAGCGCACCGTACAAGTATGGGGGCTCGTGGGAGGGAGGAGAAGCTGTTTGGCAATATAACACAAAGTGAGCCTGCCATGTGCCACGCGCTGGGCATCTCATCCATTATGACCAGGGTCTCAGATATCCCACAACACCCACAACCGGCCTTTGTACACATCCTGTATGAATGCAGCTGGAGAAGTTACTGTAGGGATGAAAGTTTTTTTTATCTGAGCTATTTTGAACATGCACATCCTATGCTCCGAGAAGGAACTTGCAAGAGGCCAGCCCCCCCTGACAGATACGATAATATTTGCATTAATCTCCCACACTACGCAGTGCCCAATTTGAGAACGAGTACACATTCCACACTCAAAAGTTCTTTGTCGTAGTTAGAGTGCATGAAATGGCCTTCACACGTATTCCCACCACACCCCTGCCCTGCACCCATTGCACAAACAACCGGCTCATAGCACCAAACTGTGCCATTTCATCCACAACACTGGCACACGGCAAGCCAGTGCAGCTAAAAGCAGAGCCACTGACGCAATGGCAGGGCAAACCAAACACATGGTCAACTCCATTCACGTCCACCTATACCTTGCATGTCTACTGTATGTCCTGAGTGCACTGCCTTTGGCATTACTGCGGATCACTAACCGGCAGAGCTTCGGTATTGCAGACGTCACCTGCGTTCAACCGGTATTGCAATGTCGCACATGCCTATCCGAGTGGTGCATGGACGTGTGCCTCTCCAATGAGTTGGTAGCTGACATGGATTACGACGGGTGTGTGCGCCCCCTGATCAGGAGTGTCATGGTGATGCCCGTTTATGGCATGCATAGATTTTTGCCATGCATGTTGGGAACTGGGCCTGGGAGATTGCATGTGTCGTATTATGCAGTGACCAAATTGACCCACTTCCCGATTCTGCTTTGGGGCACATTGGGTATAGTGGTTGAAGTCAGCACATCTGTCCCGGTCACCTGATGGATTACGTCAATGATATGTTAATTATTGTGGCCAACTATCACTCATTAGAGATAGTGGCTTACGCAGCTGCACTCGCGTTCATGGCCGAGTGACAAAGTACCTGCAACCACGACTCGATGTGCCACATTGCACGTGTCCCGCCGCAACATTGCACGCTGTACATCTGCTCACATGTTCTAAAACAACAGTGGACATGACTGCATTGGCGTTGAATTATGTCTGAGGTGCGGACAACCAACGCTGCTTGACACTGACGTGTGTTGGTGATGGACTACCCCGAAGTGAACATGCACGTTTTCCTACGTTCCTTATTCAGGCATGCTGTTGCATTTGTCTGAATATCGTGCCACTATTCTTGGCCGCAATGGCACACACTTTTTTTTTATAAAGTTTCCACATTTTCACTTGTCACCAAATATGTTGTGTCTTGATTTATATGCCAATGTGTGTGTCACACACTCGCTGGCAGCCTGCCATACGTGAATTGCTACCGCATCTGGACTGTGGGTTTGTACCTATGCGTTCTCATGTGCCTCTTTCGTACTGACGCTTTTGGTCGCTTATCCGCCACAGGCGAGTGCATTTCTGACCTGTTTTCGATTGTGCAAATGTTTGTGTTTGAACAACATTGTGTTGGATGTTGATGTACTCTGCTTCGTATGTGTGTGTGATGCATTATATGTTAGATGTCCCTTCATGTGAGTTTTTGTTCGCCCTTCTCCCTTTCAGCCAGTGTGATTTTCATGTCTATGCTTGTTGAGTGTTGTGATGTTGGCGGGTTGTGTGATTTGTGCTCCTTGTTGGTGTGTTTCATTTTGGCCATTGTTTGTCTATACTTGTGCTGTACTTAATTGTGCATGTGTGCCATTGTGCCCATCTCCCCCGTCCTCCCACTCTCTGCTTCTTCCTCTTTCTGGTGCTGTAATTCTGTTACTCCAAAAATAAATACATGTAATGAAAAAACTAGAATAGTTCCTTGATTCTTTTAGGTTTCAAAACTTCTCTCTATTGGTATCTTTTTAATTTTCCATATAAACTTTTTTTTTAATATTCAAGGACACAAAGAAGTCAGAAGTGCAACACACTTTCTGGAACACTCTACAACACGTGCACGTTAAAAGTTCATCAATTTTTTAAAACCTAACCATATTTTTAGCAACATTTTCTCGATCATTTAACGGAACGTGCAGTTTTAAAGTTCACGATTGTTTTAAGTTCGAACATTGCCTTCCAAATACAAGTAGCAGGTGTGGTTGAATTGAACAAATGTTATCTTATGATATGTACTCCACGTTGAAACTGCTTTTTCTTAACCTATGACAAAGATGTTTTTCCACAAAACGAACGTGCACCCTACTTTTAAAAAACAATATTTTTAACTCCCAATCAAGTATTGTTTTGTATGGCAAAAAAAAGTAGTTCCCCATCTTTAAACATATAACTTATTCTACGAAGGAACTGCATGAGCTACAGACATTTTTCCATGCCTTCCAGCCATCCCTTCAAAATGCTAGTGTGGATCGTAGGACATAGCTATGTTTTCTGGTGCAAGAGGTATGCAGAACAGAGACGTGTTGATTTAGACCTAGGTTTATAAAATGTGGACAATAAATGGTTTGCACAGAGAGGATTGAAGTGGCACCAATTGCTACCTTTGGTTAAAACCTCTTTGCATCTTCCACACCTTGAACTCATGATTCTGCATTATGGTGGAAATGACCTAGGCACATTGACTGAGGTAGGTTTGGAAATGCTTATGAAGGACACCTTTAGACACTTAATGTTACTTTTGCCTCAAGCTTTCTTTGTATATTCCAATATATGCCAAAGTCAGAAGTGGAAATGGTCAAACCAATTTTGTCCTCAGATTGAAAAATCTAGGAAGAATGTCAACAAAGCTCTGTATGCATACCTCAGAGACCATAAAATGGGGTCAATATACAACAGCAACATCAGTTTTGATATGACTGATATCTACAGAAGTGATGGAGTACACTTCACAGATCAAGGAAACAGAGTTTTTTAGAATAATCTGAAGTTTTGCATCCGCACCTACATGTAGCTCCAACTAATGAACACAAGGGCTCTTTTTAGAGCCACCCTATAACTGACAACTTAGGCCCGCTATTTTAGGGCCAGGTAACGGCAACCCCTGGACCTTCGCCAAAATGTATTCTCCACACAGCTGTGTCGCAGCGGCCAGACCATCTGATTTGTAGCACAGAGCTCTCGCTTTGATCACTGGCTCTAGCGACAGCTCAGGATAGCACCATATGACTATGGGCAATAGCTCACTTAATTTCCACGCCGGCCCCAGCACCTGTAAACCCATACGAGTGAGTAGTTTGCACTGTACAAATACCGGATTGATTTAAAACGGCAGAATTGAACTTCACACTCCCTCTGTAGCACTCCCCAATCACCCTTCAGACATCACAATGTTTAAAACAAAAGTTCCTCCTAGTACCTATGCACACATGCTGACACTACTTTGACAGGTGTGCCGCAGCGGCCAGAAAACATGAGTTCAGAGCACAGGGCTCACTGTTTAATCCCCTGCTCCGGCAGCAGCTCAGCTCAGCACCATGTGACTCTGGGCAATCGCTCACTTAATAGTTTACATAATATCCATGCCGGCCTCCAGGGCCTTCAGACCCATAGGAATGAGTAGTTTGCGCGTTACAATACGGTATTGATTTACCTTCGCACTCAATGTATAACACCACCTAAGCACCATATACAAGTTGCCGTGTTCCAAACAAAACTTCCTGCTACTACGTATAAATTATTGCTGACACTATTTGGACAGGTGTGGCACAGCACCCAGAGCACATGACTTCACAGCATAGGGCACACAGTTTGGGCTCACGGTTTCATCCCCGAGTCCAGGAGCAGCTCAATTTAGCAGCATGACACTAGGCAATACTTCACTTAATTTCCGTTTCCCGCACTTTCAGACCGATAGGGGTCAGTAGTTCAGCGGCCTTATCCCCGAGTCCGGCAGCAGCTCAGCTTACGCCCCCAGCACCATCAAACCCGTAGGAGTGAGTAGTTTGCACTTTACAAATACTGAATTGATTTGATATGCACGAATTTAGGTTTGCACCCCCTAAGCACCACACACAAGTTACAATGTTTAAAACAAAAGTTCCTCCCAGAAGGTATAACTACGTGATGACACTACTTGGACAGATGTGGCACAGCGGCCAGAGCACATGACTTCACAGCATAGGATGCACAGTTTGGGCTCACGCATTAATCCCAGAGTCCCGCAGCAGCTCACCTCAGCAGCATCAGACTCTATGCAATATTTCACTTAATTGCCGTAGCCCAGCACTTTCAGACCGGTAGGTATGAGTAGCTCGCTTTGCACCCCCTGTATAGCACACCCTAAACACCCCACAGAGGTTACAGTGCTCCTACCCTCCTCTTTCCTACTTTTTTGCCCTTTTTTCCCCCTTACACGCTTCAACAGAATCACAAAATGGCTGCCAACACTTCCTAGTTGCAACTCCTCGCAGTCAATAAGCAGCAAGCTAGTGCTCGTAACGCCTCAGCCAATCAGATGGCAGAATTCCCAAATATCGATATTTGTAAATTTTAATATTTCTCCATGTTAGAAATGGGATTCCCGGCTGGCCAAGGCTCGTGCCAAAACCAATCAGAGACCACCACTCTAAGTCAGGGCAAGGGAGTTACACGCCAAGATAACCCCTGCTCACCCCCTTGGAACGTGACACGAGCAGTAAGGCTAAACTCGGAGGCAATGTGAGTTAAGCGTTTGCGCGTGCACCCAGCAACAACACCCAAGGCCCACCACAAAGGAAATTCCACACAAGGTTATGTATAAAAATAGCCTTTGTATTGTAGCAAACACATTAGATAAAAACACACACTTTACAATGTGCCAACAGGCATGGGCAGAATTTACAGGGGATATATGTACAGGACAGGGCCACATGGACCACTGTCAGGAATATGCACTTTTAGAACATAGAATAATCACTTTAGCACCAAAATAGAAAATAGAGCACACAACCAGTAACTACTGGTAACAGGTAAGTACCACCTACGCAACCCTAACCACCTTAGGAGAATATTACGCAGGGAACCAGGACCTCACTAGCAAAACCTGTACTAGAAGAAAACAACCACGTAAGTATCACCATACATTTAGGGGTATAAGCATGAACACATTACACATGATGCATCACAACACATTCAGAGGTGTAGGGAAGAACAATTTTGTACATGATGCATGAAAACACATTCAGAGGTACCAGAACACAGGGTGCGCAAAACATACAACACACAGTACATTTCCTAGCACCCAAAAGCAATAGGACATAGATCATAATAATACCTAAACCACAGTTAGCGCAGAAATCATAATAGCACATAACTCACAACAAAGTCCAGGTTGCGCCACTGCGCCAAAACCTAAACGTAGCAGCTGCCCAATACTTGCTTGGCGGCTGAGGACAGGGACAGAACAGGGCCTAAACGCTGCAGCTGACACTAAGTGCTGCACAGCTGGGGGAAGGCCAGGGTAGGGATGAAGGAGTGTGACTCACTCCTAAGTCCAAAGACATAGTCCCCTAGAAAGAAAAACCTAAACGGTGCAGCTGCCCACTAATTGCTGAACAAAAGGGGGTGGTGATGGACGGAGCATCTGAATCAATCAAACACTCACACCCAGTCAAAAGATCTGGGTTGAATCCATCACCGTTCTTTAGCCCACTCTGCCACCCCAGTTCAAACATGGCTATATGCAAATCAGTCTGACCCTGTGCCTCATGGGAATAGTCCAGCCCGAACTGCCAAGCCATTCCTTCCCTGGACCGGAAACAAGCTTCCGAGGACCGGTTTCTGGAATTCCAGCCGTCTTCAGCCCGGCTTGCTTGAATCCAGTGGCAAAGTGAGCAAGGGACTCACGTCTGAGCATACCCTGCCACACTTATGGCGGCCAAAGCGGTACAAAAGGGGGTGGTGATGGACGGAGCATCAGAACCAATCAAACACTCACACCCAGTCAAAAGATCTGGGTTTGATCCATCACCGTTCTTTAGCCCACTCTGCCACCCCAGTTCAGACATGGCTATATGCAAATCAGTCTGACCCTGTGCCTCATGGGAACAGTCCAGCCCGAACTGCCAAGCCATGCCTTCCCTGGACCGGAAACAAGCTTCCGAGGACCGGTTTCTGGCATTCCAGCCGTCTTCAGCCCGGCTTGCTTGAATCCAGTGGCAAAGTGAGCAAGGGACTCACGTCTGAGCATACCCTGCCACACTTATGGCGGCCAAAGCGGTACAAAAGGGGGTGGTGATGGACGGAGCATCAGAACCAATCAAACACTCACACCCAGTCAAAAGATCTGGGTTTGATCCATCACCGTTCTTTAGCACACTCTGCCACCCCAGTTCAGACATGGCTATATGCAAATCAGTCTGACCCTGTGCCTCATGGGAACAGTCCAGCCCGAACTGCCAAGCCATGCCTTCCCTGGACCGGAAACAAGCTTCTGAGGACCGGTTTCTGGCATTCCAGCCGTCTTCAGCCCAGCTTGCTTGAATCCAGTGGCAAAGTGAGCAAGGGACTCACGTCTGAGCATACCCTGTCACACTTATGGCGGCCAAAGCGGTACAAAAGGGGGTGGTGATGGACGGAGCATCAGAACCAATCAAACACTCACACCCAGTCAAAAGATCTGGGTTTGATCCATCACCGTTCTTTAGCCCACTCTGCCACCCCAGTTCAGACATGGCTATATGCAAATCAGTCTGACCCTGTGCCTCATGGGAACAGTCCAGCCCGAACTGCCAAGCCATGCCTTCCCTGGACCGGAAACAAGCTTTGAAATGTCATCAGTGATGTCACTGACCATGTCATGAATGATCTAATATGTGACATCATCAGCAGTGGATTGCGGGTGCGCGAAATATAGTTAGTACAACTAACTATATAGGAGCAATTTTGATGGTTTTGTATGAGTAAAATGTTCAGTTAACTATAACACCCCTAAAACTTATAGTTTTTTGAGTGAATTTCAAAGGTTTTTTAAATGCTAATTCCTAACTATATAAGGCCTGAAACCTATGGTTTTTTCAGTGAATTTGCAAGGTTTTTTAAATGCTAATCCTAACTATATAAGGCCTGAAACCTATGTTTTTTTTCAGTGAATATATATATATATATCAACACATGCACAGGTCACCCAAACTGAAGATCAGAAACACCAGGTTTGAAATAAGCACTTGGTTTAATGGAGGTTTGCTGGCAACTTTAACAAAACAGATGGTAGCTTCATGTAAAATCCCACGCCAAACGCGCTTCGAGAGCATCGCACTCTCTTCCTCAGTGGCGTATGTTGAAATGAGTAATATCGCCAGCGCTTCTGCACAGTCAATATAAATCACCTGCCTCATAGGGCGTGGCCGACAACACGGCCTTCTGGATGATGTAGTCATTGTCAATATCCCCAGTGGGCGCGCTATTTACTCAAAGTTAAAACATAAATATTATCCCCAGTGGGTTGAAGTCATCAATCCGTTGGAAAGTTGCCCTGCTTTGTTACCTCCATTGTGCAAGAACGGGTGTCTCCCTGCTAAGGCACCAGCTCCCACCTCTTCCTTCACTCGAGAAAGACCCCGATCAGAAACCCACTCAGGACCCGCTCACAAGCGGTGGGCTGTCTTCGCAACCGGGAAGCAGCCGCATAATATCAACACATGCACAGGTCACCCAAATTGAAGATCAGCCATTTATTCTTCCATGGACTTTTAGATATACATATAAAAAAGATGTATTTTTCAGAAAGACACACATTCACTGGATGATGTCCTCAGTGATGTCATCAGGGATGTCATTTGAGATGTCATCAATGATGTCATGAGTGATGTCACTGACCACGTCATGAGTGATGTAATATGTGACATCATCAGCAGTGCATTGCGGGCGCGCAAGTTATAGTTAGCTGAGCTAACTATAACGGAGGAATTTCAAAGGTTTTGTATGAGAGAAATGTTCAGCTACCTATAACGTGTGAAACCTATGGTTTTTTCAATGATTTGCATAGTTTTTTAAATGCTAATTCCTACCTAAAACGTGTGTGAAACCTATGGTTTTTTCAATGAATTTGCAAGGTTTTTTAAATGCTAATTCCTAACTATAACGTGTGTGAAACCTATGGTTTTTTCAGTGAATTTCAAAGGTTTTGTAAATGATAGTTTATAAATGTATTAATTATTATGTCTTTCTTTTTATACTCATTTCTTATATTTTTAATATAAATATTTATACGTATTTTATTTATTAGATTATATTTCATATTCTTATCATAAAATAATAACAAAACTAAATTGCAAAGTAATTTTTGGATTAATTATTGCTTGACGTCGGTTGCAAGTATAACACAGCTCCAGCAATACTTTTGGTGCCCTATGCCCACAATGCTGTATCAATCCTTACACCTGCTTCAAGCATGTGCAAGGTTTTGACGCTGCATAAGCTCAAAACTCACTGAATAAAATGTTATACAGTTCAATCAGTCACTTGTACGAGGCCTTGCTGCACCCCTTTCTGCACAAGAAAGCCTCTTCTGGTGCAGCGCTTTACAATGTAATACACCCTCCAGATGCATCACATTGTTAATAGCACACACCATGGCACATCTTTTACACCACCGCTGTGTCACAAAAGTGACACAACGGCTGTGTAAAAGAAGCACAAGGGGATTGTAAATCCGCCCCTAACACATACAAATTCACCCAGGCACTTTCACCAGCAGCGCAAATTGAAGCATACACTTGTAACATATTTATGTACATATGATACATTGAAGTGCTTCGGACATACTACAGTATACTATAGATAAACACCTTATAGATTTATTCTGTAGCAGTTCCTTATAGTTCTGCACTTTCACATTCTCCATACACTAGTAACATATTCATTCATTTATTTATGAACTACACATTCATTCTAACAAACTTTTACACACTACCATAGAAATATAGTTCTTTCTTTGACCAGTGAAGGTAGTTCTAAAAAGAACAGTTTTTTTTCTTTTGTATTTTTGTGTGTTTTCTCAACAAATTCCAAGCGGAACAAAAGAATGAAAAAAAGAACAACTAATGTCGAGGACAGCAATGATCCTGCATCCTGCGTTTCATCAAGTCTATAAACTGTTCCCCATAACACAAAAGTTTATCGCAATAAATGCATAGCATTTTAACTTTAGCAAAGTCAGAATCAATTAGTGGGTGTGGACTGCTTGCTGAAAATGCTGCTGCCGCAGTTGATGTGCTTGGTGCAGTAGCAGGTGGATTCTCGTGCAACCTCCGTCTTGCAGCTCGAGCAAAGTTCTTGGGGTGCAAGTTCTTCACGTGTCGCACCATATTTGCTGTGCCAAAGGAGTATCCTTTACATGGATCACCCCTTGAAAGAGTTGTTTGGCAAATTTTATAGGTTACATTTGGAGCATTTACCTTTTTTTGACCTTCTGGAAAAGTGAAAAACTTCCAAATTAGAGCTTCTTTCCTCTTCTTTGGACGTTCTTCAGGAATGAAATCTCCCTCTGAAGAACTGCTGGAAGATGACTCCATTGCTCTTATTAAGGTGATCTTCCTTCTATTAAAGAAAATTCTCAGAACAAATACTTCTTCTTTGAAAGTCAAAGTCGAATAATTATAATGGGATAGAACTTTCAACAGTCGCAATAGGAAAAGTTATGAACCAATCAAATCTCTACTTTTAAAGTCACATGGCTTTGCGTACACTTATGATGCGCTTGCGCAGCTCTTTCAATACGAGTACGCATGATGTTCTACCGCATTTTGTGTAATTCTTTTTAAAAGTAATGTATGATTGTTACAAGTATTAAAAAAATTCATAGTTATCCCAAATGTCTGCCCTTAGTATGTACATTAAATACATACATGTTTTAAACCAAGTAGAAACATTGCCCCCTTTCGCGTACAGAACGCCGTACATGACGTCACACCGAAGCTTTAATGCGACGCGTAACGTCAAAGCATATTTGTACCGTATGCGCGGGTACACGCTGAGTATGATAAGCAGTACAAACTATGGTGCGATCACCGTCTCAGTGACAAATCAGAGCTCAGGGCGCGCTAAAGAGAATGATTAGAAGTGCTGACTCATTGCAGATCCGAATCTGGGCCTGCCTCTGCGCACATAACACCACCCCCATCTCTCTCTGTTGTTAATTGTTAGTGCACACACTCATACTTGCACATGCGCGGTGCACGCCCGCCCACACTACCCACATGCCACCACCTAGCATGCTTGTTATCATTTAGCCTGGAAATCAATAGATTACCCAATGGCATGTCCCCCAGGGCCATCATTCTTACAGACCACGAAAACACTACCAATGACGGCCCTGGCCTTGGTGTGGTCAGCCCCCGCGGTTCCCATATAATGCGGGCACTGACGTGAGGACGCTCTCTTTTGCCTGCCTGTGCTGCAGTGACAGACAGACTGTCGAAAACACCCCAGACTCAGCGAAACCGCAGCCTTTCAAGACACGACAAAAGACAACAGAAGCAAAGGTAAGACAAGACGTCACAACATCAGCCTCCACTGTAAATTGTATATGCATAATGCTATATTTTTATCCTTCATATGGCTTTCCTACCGCTCAATGGTTTTAAATTTTACTTACATAATTGAAATATTTCTTTATAAGTCACGAGGTCCTATACACATCTAATCTTAAAAATTGTGCGTGCATACATTTCTGTGTCATATTTCTGTACTACGCCACGTGCTTAGGCATCTATTATTATTAACTGCGCGTCCATGATAGTATTTTTTTTTCTGCGTCACGAGGCCGTGCCAGGCCTCTATTAACTTATTCATCTTCCTTTGTTTGCTGGAGCTGCAACAGTCTAACTACGAAATATTAAGAACCCTCATTAAAATTCACTTTTGATACTAGTTACGCAACTCATTTTACGATGACTAATCAAAACATCCTTTTGTTTCCTTCAGCAAACATCCTTCAGAAGCAATCACGGCCTATCGAGCAACAGCAATGGAATTCTCTGCAACTTATTGAATATACTTTGACGTATAGAAGCAGAGTTCAAGTCGAATGGTGAACTCCGGTTGCCACACTCTTTATACAAGGTAAGCACAGTAGGGTAGATCTACAAAGCCTTCATAGGAATGCATTAGAAATAATTCGCCATAACGGGCGTCAGTAACGCAGTAGGCACTTCCATATAAATACCACTTGAACACGGCACTATAACAACTGAAATATACCAGGTACACTGCACTCGTAAAACTGTAGTGTTAGCTTTATTTGTGAAACGAGAGAGGGCCATATTATGACATTTTGGCAACAAAATTATTGCCACTTTATCGGCAGCAAACTGCCGCTAAAGTGGCCATAATAGGTTTGATAATATGCTCTATGGAATTCCAATCGAAGCTCATGTTAGATGTGAAGGACATCTAACATGAGCTTCGATTGGAATTCCATAGAGCATATTATCAAACCCATTATCGCCACTTTAGCGACACTTTCCTGCCGATAAAGTGGCGATAATTTTGTCCCCCAGGCTTGATATTATTGCCCAGAGTGCGTAGTGTACAGCAGCTTCTCTGTAAAATCTATAATTACCTCCGAGCAGTGACAACAGATACGTTACAACAGTCTGTCAAACAGATCCACAACCTTATTACGCCACTTTTGAGTCACTTGTAACATGGGTAAAGTGACGCAAGGAGCTAGTAAATATACGTCTAACTTTTCTAGTAAAAATCTCAACTCCAGACTCTGCGACACAGTTTTAATGTTGTTTTCTCTCTCTTTCTCTCTCTCACTCTCTGTGACATCATTTCTCTTTCTCTCTTAAACTTAGACACTGCTGTCTCCTTGGACGTGTAGAAGAACAGCCCCAGTGAAGTTGTGAAGTCTACTTCCTTATGTGTTTGGCCGCCAGGTTTATACAACGGTAAGCACAGAGGCCTAGATCTACAAATCCTTCATAGGAATGCATTAGAAATAATTCGGCATACCGGGCATCAGTAACGCAGTAGGTACTTCCATATAGACACCACTTGAACGCAGCACTATAAAAACTGAAATATACCAGGTACACTGCACTCGTAAAACTGTAGTGTTAGCTTTATTTGTGAAACGAGAGAGGGCCATATTATCAAACCTTGGCAACAAAATTATTGCCACTTTATCGGCAGCAAACTGCCGCTAAAGTGGCCATAATAGGTTTGATAATATGCTCTATGGAATTCCAATCGAAGCTCATGTTAGATGTGAAGGACATCTAACATGAGCTTCGATTGGAATTCCATAGAGCATATTATCAAACCCATTATCGCCACTTTAGCGACACTTTCCTGCCGATAAAGTGGCGATAATTTTGTCCCCCAGGCTTGATATTATTGCCCAGAGTGCGTAGTGTACAGCAGCTTCTCTGTAAAATCTATAATTACCTCCGAGCAGTGACAACAGATACGTTACAACAGTCTGTCAAACAGATCCACAACCTTATTACGCCACTTTTGAGTCACTTGTAACATGGGTAAAGTGACGCAAGGAGCTAGTAAATATACGTCTAACTTTTCTAGTAAAAATCTCAACTCCAGACTCTGCGACACAGTTTTAATGTTGTTTTCTCTCTCTTTCTCTCTCTCACTCTCTGTGACATCATTTCTCTTTCTCTCTTAAACTTAGACACTGCTGTCTCCTTGGACGTGTAGAAGAACAGCCCCAGTGAAGTTATGAAGTCTACTTCCTTATGTGTTTGGCCGCCAGGTTTATACAACGGTAAGCACAGAGGCCTAGATCTACAAATCCTTCATCGGAATGCATTAGAAATAATTCGGCATAACGGGCGTTAGTGACGCAGTAGGCACTTCCATATAGACACCACTTGAATACGGCACTATAACAAGTAAAATGTACCAGGTACACTGTACTCGTAAAACTGTAGTGTAACTTTTATTTATGATAGTAGAGAGGACCATATTATTAAACCTTGGCAACAAAATTATCGCCACTTTATCAACAGCAAACTGCCGCTAAAGTAGCCATAATAGGTTTGATGATATGCTCTATTGAATTCCAATCAAAGCTCATGTTAGATGTGAAGGACATCTAACATGAGCTTCGATTGGAATTCCATACAGCATATTATCAAACCCATTATCGCCACTTTAGCAACACTTTCCTGCCGCTAAAGTGGCAATAATGAGCTTGATAATATGCCCTTGTGAATTCCCATAGTAGCCCAGGTTAACACCAGAACCTGGACTGCTATGGGAATTCACAACAGCATATTATCAAGCCCATTATCGCCGCTTTAGCTGCAGTTTCCTGCCGCTGAAATGGCGATAGTTTTTTCGCCGTTCTTGATAATATGCCCCATAATGCTTCAGCTCATTTACTCACATCTACATAATTCTAAACTCTAATTTTCTTTTGCAGATTACCAATCGGACACCTTTTGGAATCCATTTCACAATTTGTTTATAACATTGTTTAAGTTATTTTTCCAGTTCTAATATAGTTATAATTGAGTTTTGTTTATATTTATTGTTTAATAAAAGTTAATAAAAAAAACTACATACTTCTTTTATTTTGTGAGGGAGGGGTATGACGGCCCACAATAAAAATAATGTTGAAATACTATAGTAAAATATTCAAAACTAGGATTGAAAACTACTGAGTTCTAACTAACAGATATAATAAAAACAACAGTGAGAAACTACTAAAATGGCGGTGGACGGAGTACGTATTCAACTTTTGGCGCCTCGGCACTACCTTTCAAATAAATATATAAAAATATGACTATTAATACTGTACAAAAGTACAGCAGCGGATGACACACACAAACCGGGAAAAGAAAGCGTCGGATTTACTAACTGATATAAAGAAAGGTTTGCTTGTTGAACTTGAAGAAAAAGAAAACGTGGGCTTCGAAACGACGCTGAGCATGCGAAGAGAGTACAACTGCTACACCAAAAAAAAAAGGAAAGCTTTGCATACTATCATAGAAATCAAGGAGCATATTATCAGCAAAAGGCGATACAAGTCAAGTCAAGTCAATAACACTTTATTCGATTATTAGAAATCATAAAAGCACAAATATTGCAATTCATTTTCATTATTTCGTGTACATACAGTCATCAAGTCATAAATACAAATTTACCATCTAATAAAAAGTCTTTAAAAAATAATAAATTAAATTTCCTCCACAGCAATATTTACAATATTTAAAATATTTAAAATGGGCAAAATACTAGAATAAAATCAGTTTTGATTATTATTGCAAATAGCTACTCTCTTGACCTTACTTCGAACAGCTGCTACCAAAAAACTTGCAACCCCCAACATTACCCGGGTGTTATTTAACATTTTCAGATAAGTCAATGCAGGTCTGACCTGTAAAAACCCAGCTTCCCTCAATAACGGTTTTAAATATATTTACCTAATCTCATCATAATGCTCACAAAACATGATGAAATGCATTGTGTTTTGGGTAGAAAAGTTGTCACAGCTACAAGGTGGAGATGTTTCTGGTCTACCCCAGACTGGGAAGTGGCCTAGCGATAAATAGATCAGACCAAGCCTAAATCTAATTAGAAGGTGTCGATGAAACTGGATTGTAACAACTTTTAAACAAGGTTCTAGTGTCATTGATGTTAACAGTGCATAATTTGCTTTGACACATTTCCTCATTTCCCGTTCTTCCCGTTCCCAAACTAACATAGCCAGGGCGTTATTCTTTATCCAGGGTAAATCTGCCTTTTTAATAAGTTCTGGTGATACAAACATTTCTGGGCGCCCGAGTTTAAAACACATCTCCTTAATGTACATTAACCAGGGTACCCTGTCCACCCTCTCTAGGCCCATGCAGTCTTTCAGTATGAGATGATTCAAAGAGATCTCCTGGTTTAACCAAGTGTTAATCCAGCTCACCAACGGGGCGACCCTCAGATGATCACTCACATGTCCCAAACCTAGTTCAGTATGAATTGTGAATGTCAGGGTTGACTGAGGGACAGCCAAAATTGTTCGCAGAAATTTATTCTCGACTACCTGTATCTTCTCCTGTGGTATATAGCCCCATAAATTGCCCCTGTCCTGCCTTCCTGACCTCCCTGATCACTCCCTACTGCCCAAACCGCAACCTCCGTTCTACCCATCTCAAACACTCACCACACCCAAAACCAGAACTAATAAATTCGGTGGACGAAGATTTGCCTCCTTGGCCCCGAAATTCTGGAACTCCCTTCCCTTAAATATCAAATCAAGCAGCTCCCTCCTTCATTTTAGGAAGTTGCTAAAAACCTTTCTCTTTCCCCCAATCTGCTAACCCTGCACCTAACCTCAGCTCTGGAATTCGATGTCTCACAGCGCCAGGAAACCCATGGTGCCAGCGCGCTCTACAAGTTTCATTTAATAATAATAATAATAATAAAGAAGCCCCATATGAGGCTATTGCCAAGGATTTTGCTCTATATACTTTTAAAAGAGCCTCCATGGGTCTCTCTCCCAATCGTTTAGCGAAGCCCATCAGTGCGGCTGTTGATCTAGCAACAACATTCGCCTTTTGATTCTGCTGGGGGCCCCATGTGCCACGTTCATCGAATAAAACCCCAAGGTACATGAATACAGGTACCCTTGAAATTTCAACACTATCACAAAAAAAACGTTTAAGTTTTTCTCTCCTTGGACGTTTACCCACAATCATGACATGTGAGTTAGAGTTGTTCACCTTGAGGTCTAAGGAGTCCATAAATGCCCCAAAGGAATCTAAAAGCCTCTGAAGGCCAAGGCCCGTCCTGGCCAGCAGCACTGCATCGTCCGCGTACAGGAGGACCGGTATTGCAGCCCCTCCTATACGCGGAACATCCAATGAAGCATACTCAAGGTTTTTGTCCAAGGCGTTAATGTACAGTGTAAAAAGGAGGGGTGCCAGGATGCAGCCCTGTCTGACACCTCTCCTTGAACTAAAGTGACTAGTGCGGCCACCCTCGCTCGTCACCCTAACTGAGGCTGACAGCCCTTGGTGGAGAGCTGCTAGGTAATTTACCAGGGATGGATCAGCCCCTATTTTTGCTAAAATGGTCCAGAGCTTCGCCCTATTAACCAAGTCAAAGGCCGAGGAAAGGTCCATAAATCCTAAGTACAGCCGCCCTTTCTTAGCCTGCGTGTACTTGCCTATCAGCATGTGGAGATTTTGACATTGGTCTAGGGTGCTTCTTTTCTGCCTGAACCCGTACTGCAAATTGGAGAGAACCCCTCTCTCATTCAACCAATCACTCAGCTGACTTAATATGACTCTGCCCAAGAACTTAACTGCAGAGTCAATCAGCGAGATTGGTCTATAGCAAGCGGGGTCATCCCTCCTGCCCTTTTTAAACACTGGCACTATAACAGAGGTTGCCCATGATGCCGGAAACCCAATTTCGCTAGTCACATTAAAAACAGTTGTTAAAATTTTTGCCCAAACTTTTGGTAGGGTGCTATAGAAGTCCGCTGGGACACCATCTGGACCCGGGGCTTTATGTTTGGACAACGCGTTGTTTTGTGCAGCATTAAACTGAAAACTTTTTGCATTTAACCAAGGTGTCCGTTTCTCTGTCCTGACCAGGAAAGAGGTGTGTTTGGAATACTGAGGGGTTCCGGTACCCCGTAAATGGACCGCTCCATTGGACAGCCTCCTGCCTTTACCGGGATCGGTGTGGCATTTATAGATATATATATATATATATATATATATATATATCCCAAAACCAAACACAAGTTTGCAGAGCCTCTCCTTCCGCTAAATCCTAGGAAAGAAAAACGACACAAACTCCTCTTGAAGGTACGCAGAAAGTCTTTATTTTAGCGTAAGTTACAGTCACTGCGCGTTTCGGTAACAGCCGTTACCTTGATCACATGGATACCCTTAATTTCCTCCAAACATAAATTCCTACTGATGACATCACACTATAGACATAGTCAACAGACTTCATTTCGCTACTTTCATTATATTAAATGTCTTTAAGTCCGAAATTCGGGGCTTTGCCTTAATTTAATGATTATAACAGATCATTTGAGTTGCTTGGGAAACATCCTGGCTGAGCACACGTATGCAACTACACCTTAAGAGTGCATATCTGTAAGAATGGATCTTTTTATAAAGCAGTATATAGTTTTACAGCATTACATCATCTGTATTTATATGCTATATCTAAATTGCATTAAAACCAGAATGTTCTGCATAAATATTCATAATAAATACATAAGTACATAAATATGGTTCAATTAAAACTCATGAATATAGACATAATAACTGTATAAATACATCATCTTAAATTCATGAATGGCAGAATAAAACCATCTAAAAATGATTTGGTCCTATTAAAGTACTAATAAACACTTGAATAAATATCTGTATAAATACATATTAATCTAGTGTAAAAATAGCAGTAAAAAGTATTATGAGTAAATAGCTGCGAAGTTAAACGTCTGTAAATTGATTTTGATTAAAGTGCCAGTGCGCCTGACTTTACAACAAAGTGCTAATATTTAAAGTGCTACTGTGCCCTGTGCTATAGTAGGTGTAAAAAAATAAGGAGAAATGGTAAAATAATAAATAAACTAATGGTAAGGGAACTAAAATCTCTTAGTTCATATTAAAAATATTTTTGGGAATTTTTTAGTTGAGTTAAAAACTGTGGCGGGCTGGGGAATTATACTAATAATCATTGAAATCTGAGTTGTACAATGACGAGCTCCTCAACGCTAATAATTTTACAGGTAATTGTGCATATCTTCATTACTGTTCAGACCTTTCGGGGTTTTACTATCCAGCTCCAGTATGTAACGTGTTTCAAGCTGGTGTAACATCTTTTCTCTATTACCCCCTCTTCTCTGGCTAGGTATTGAATCAATTACACAATATTTTAGACATTCAAGCTTATTATTTATTTTATTATTTATTTTTGGTGTTTTCTATAGCGCGAACATGATCCTGTACAGGGTATCAGAGCGCTTTACAGGGCCTTAAAACATCCTGATCCATACATAATGAGATCCATTACTCGTTAATGACATTTACAATTACGAAAGGCATAGTCATCCAAGTAATGTTCAACAGATGACCTATCATAACGCCTCTAGCACTGTACAACACAATAAGACAAAACATGAATATACAGGTCCTGTAATTAACGTACTAAGACAAAACATGAATATAAAGGTCCAGTAATTAACGTAATAAGACAAAACCTGATTATACAGGTCCAGTAATTAACAGTGATGGGCTTGTGTGAGCATTCGAACACCAAGGGAGCATGACATATATATAGTTCAGCTGTAAGGTATTAGGGAAGAAATTTCTTCATATAAAACAGTTTTGCTTCCTTTTTTAATGTTGTGATGGAAGGAATTCTTCTTATGTCTGGGGGGAGGGCGTTCCAAATTCTCGGTGCTGCCCCTGAGAATGCTCTGTCATAGGTTTTTTTCTTACGGAAACGTGCAGGTTTCAGTAGTATATCCGCTTTGCTCCTGGAGGTGCGAGACCCTCCCGACAGCGTGAGTTTCCGGGCGAGATAGACTGGAGATTTGTTGTGTATTGCTTTATGGGTGATGCATGCCAGTTTGAACTGGATTCGTGCTTCGAATGGAAGCCAGTTGAGAGCTTTCAAGTGAGGAGAAATATGGTCGAATTTTTGGGAACCCGCTATAAGTCTTGTGGCTGCATTAAGACATGCTTTCAATGGGGCTGTAGAGATCTTAGGGAGCCCTGCTAAGGTTGTGCAACCATATTCAATCCTTGAAATGACCAATGCCTGAACTGCTGTTTTGAGGTCTGCTTTATTTATAACAGGTTTTAGCTTTCGTAAGTAGCTTAAGTGGAACCTGGTGTTTTTTGCCATTGTGTTGATATGTGCTGACATGTTAAGGTTTTTGTCCAGAATGATACCCAGGGATTTGGTTGACTCGACAATCTTCGGAGTGCAATTTAGAGCAGTGATGAGGTTGGGCCACTCCACAATCATAATTTTACATTTCTGTGGAGTAATCAGTAGGAATTCAGTTTTCTGAGGGTTTAGCTTTAGGTGATTCTTGGTTAGCCATAGTAGGGTTCTGAAATTGTTCGGACCTGAGGGGTTCTCAGTCATTTTTTTAGGAGCAGGATGACTTGTCCTGTTTTTAAGCAGGTCGGTATTTGACCTTGTGACAGTGAGGCATTGATGACCTTAGTCCAAGACGGGATTAGCATATGATTTATGGAGGACCAGCATTTCGCCAGTAGGGGATCATTATAGTGATTGTTTGGTTTTGAGGTCGCCATGATCTTTGAAATGTCTAGTTCACTGACCTGTATAAAATCTGACCAACTGGCATTGTTTTTGGGTTTGGCTGTTTCCAGTACCTCCAGCACCTTATCTCCCAGGCCCTTCTCCATTTCTATTTCATCTGCTGATTTTTTGAGTTCCTTCTCCAGTGAGTTAGCTTTGTCTGAGAAGACGATCAAGAAGTCTTCGCTATTTAAGTTAGTTTTAGAAATGACAGGAGCCATTTTGGCCGCCTTGTTTGATTGTTCTTTAAGAAGATCAAAGAGTTTCCTAGGTCTATTTATTGCGCTATCCGATTCTTTCCTGAAGAATTATTTTTTAGATTTAATGACGCTTTTATTATACGCTTTCCTGGATTGTCTCAGTAAGGTTAGATGGGGTGAAGAAGGGTGTTGTCGCCATTTACGTTTTGCTAGTCTCATTGACCTTCTTTCTTCATTTAGGGCACCATTGAACCATGGATTTTTGTCTTTCTCCGAGAACCTTTTCAGTTTTAGTGGGGCTATATCCTCCATAATGCTAGACATAGTTTTGTTATAATGCAGCGTGAGGTCGTTGACGTCAAGCATGCTCTTGGGTGGCTGCAGATCAGTTTCACAGCGTGCGGCTAATTTTACCATATTAATTCCTCTAGTATCCCTGATCCACTTTTTGGGGTTTGTAGCTTGTGTGGACGATTTAGAATTTCTGAAGGGAATTTCAAAGGTAATTATATGGTGGCCTGACCAGTCGCACGGTGTGTTTACAATGTTTTCAATAGCTTTTTCTTTAGTTATGATCCAATCTAATATGGACCCTTTATTGTGGGTGGGGAGATGGTATCCTTGGATTAAAGATTGGCCATCCAAGAAATTTTTCAACAGGGTGATTTGATTGTCTTCCTGATCTTCCCAATGAATGTTAAAGTCTCCTAAAAAAATATTGTTCGTCTGTAGATTAGCGTTAGAAGTAATGATTTCTTTCAACTGGTCGATGAATTTGGTCTTAGTACCCGGGGGGTGGTATAGTGCGTGGTGTTTGCAGTACTGGTTATCTGCTGATCTTAAAGGCATGCCTGGATATTCACAGGACTCTAAGGGATCAGCCTGTATTTTTGTGATGGAAATGTCACATCTATGTACACAAGCGATGCCTCCGCCTTTCCTGATATTTCTGTCCTGTCTCATAATCTGGTAGTTCGGGGGGACAAGGAGGTCTAGGCAGGGCGAAGAAGAGTCAGAGAGCCATTATGCATAGCTTCAAAATGTCTGGCCACTGGATATGTTGCATCACTTTTTACAATGGCTCTCAGATGTTGTAAAATTCTCACGTGCACCTGTAGCTTGGTACTCCCAACATATTTTAAACCACAGGTGCACGTGAGAATATAAACTGCAAAATCAGTCCTACAACTGTAATTCCCTTTTATCTCTTTCCTCGTTGTGTCAAAGGCTGTCTCATAATGAGTACTGTTAATCCCAAATTGACATGCTCTACAGGATGAGCATTTGAAAAAGCCTTTTCGCAGTTTAAGCCATAAGGTTAGAGGGTTTAGTTCAGGGCTATTTTTCACCAATTGGGATCTCATAGATGGTGCCCTTCTGAAGGTAATAGAAGCTGTTGTGTGTAATCTGGGGGCCAGGACTGCGTCTGTCATTACAATTGGCCAGTTTTTTTTAATAATAGCTTTAATTTGTCTTTGCTGACTGTTATATCTCGTAATCAGCTTAATGGTGTCAATTTGTTCTTTGCTACCCAGGGGTGGTATGGAAGCAATCTCCCTACTACATACACCTATTTCCTGATATTGTGACAGGAGGGATACCCTTGTTCTCATGTTAGCTTACCTAGTTGCCTCTTTTAGGATTTGATTACTGTATCCGCTAGCTTTAAATCTCGGTATCGAATTAGCCAAGTTATTGTCCAGTTCCTCTTTGGTGCTACAGATTCTTTTTAATCTTAAAAACTCACCAAATGGGATACTAGCTATAAGGTGCTTGGGATGTGAACTTTGGGCATGTAGTGTGGTATTGCCCGCTGTCTTTTTTCTGTGTAATGTGGTTTCAATTTTCATGTGAGAGACATATACTTGCACATCAAGGAATTCAACTGATCTATCACTAATTTTAAATCTGAAGGTAAGGTTTAGGTTGTTCCATTGATATCTTGGATGAAGTTGATAGCACTACATTTATCCCCTTTCCAAATTATAAAAATTTCGTCAATGAATCTAAACCAGTTAGATACATGAGCATTGAATTGTTTAGCATGGGTGACCCTGAGTACCTGCTCCTCCCACCAGCCCACATGTAAACATGCATAGCTGGGGGAGAAGCAGGCTCCTATTGCCACGCCACGTTTCTGTCTGTACAATTCCTTCCCAAAAAGGAAAAAGTTGTTAAATAAACACCTTCTTATCATATTAATCAACATAATATTGTGGTTGTAATACATCAGAGATCTTTTATCTAAAAAGTGTTTAGTAGCTGTTAGTCCCCTCTCATGATCTATACTAGTATACAGGGACTCAATGTCCAATGTTATCAATAACATTCCTTCAGTCCATTTGACAGATTCTAGTTTGGACACGAAGTCTCCTGTGTCCTTGATGTAGCTAGGCAGACCTCTGACATGTTTTTGTAAAAAGTAGTCCACATATTTTGCAATATTTTCATTAGCTCCTCCGATTGCTGATATAATCGGTCTTACCGGTACAGGTATTCTTCTTATGTATTTTAGGAATAAAATACAACGTTGGCAAAACTGGAAATTCTTTGTATAAAAAGTTGAACTCTTCTTTTGAAATAAGACTCTCTCTTTTCCATTGTTGGAGGTCTTTTTTTTAGTCCTTCTATAGCTTTCTTGTATATTTTCATTTCAGATTTTCATACCATTCCTCCTGATTCAGATGACAATAGGCTTCCTGTATGTACTCTTTTCTTGGCCATATGACGACATTGCAGCCTTTGTCGGACTTATTTATTACTAATTCATTATTTGTCTTTAACTTCTGCATCAGTTTTCTGTATTGAATATCGCGATATTTCATTTTGTCTCTAGTGCGTTTCACTTTGAAATTAAGGGTTTTTAGATCTTCTGTAACCCTATCATTGAAAATATCCACGGCGTCTTTTGGCGTTATTGGTAGGAATGTTGATTTCGATTTGAATGGACTTAAACCAGCAATGGTCTTTATAATGTGCAGTGCCTTTAATTATTCCTGTGTTAAACATGACTCCTGTTCCAAATGGGTTGCTCTTTTTTCCACATTTTCCCTGCCCACATTGTGTTTTGCTACAAAGGTGGATGCATCAGATACTGCAATATTACTGCTGAGTTCATTTTCCATTTCAACTGTATTGTTTCTTGAGTCTCCTTCTTTGATGCTGAAAAATTTCTTTAATTTCAGTTTCCTGATAAATTGAAAGACATCTACTCTGGTGTTGGCGTAGTCAAAGCTTGGTTCTGCACAAAATGAAAGTCATAAACGTAGCAACTGTATTTCAGCTTTAGTCAGGGTGATTTCAGAGAGGTTAATTACTGTTTTTTGTTGTTGCCCCTCCGTTTGCGCCATTGTGGTTTGTTGTTTCTTTTTTCTGAGTTTTGCTCTGGCACGCCTTCTTTTGTTTTTGCGTTGTCTGCCATTTTTCTCGGATTTCTTGGCCTCGGGGTTTGCATCCTGTCTGAAACTAAAAAATCAATCGCCTCTGTCAAGCTTAATTTACTGGTTGTTTCTTGAAAGTTGCTTAAACAGCCCACACCTGAGCAATCTCGCGCCCGGAGGCGCATAAAGAACAGCGGCTCCTTCCGCGTCGGGGGACGCGCGCGGGCGGCGCCGGGCTAAGCCCAGGCAAAGGGCGGGCCGTCTGTGGCTGTCAGGGGCCGGCAGAGGCTGGGCTGGGCCACCCCCCTTGGCAGTACGCGAAAACCCGCCACAAGTATCCTGATACATCTTGATTACTGTGAGTCTACTATTTCCATTTGGGACACTTCGTGGACAAGGACTATACTGTTGATAGGCATCTAGGTACTGGGGGTTATATATTCCTTGTTGATACATTACTTTTGATAATAACATGGTGAAGAAAGCACCGGCTGTATCAGGACCAATGACTAGGAAGAACCCGAATACATCTAGTACTACCCCCCTCCCTAGTTTAACTGCCATAGACAGGATGTTGCAAAAGACAATAGGGGTTGTGGCTACGGCCATTGAGAACACTGAGAGACGTTATTCGCTCCCCTCTACTTTACCTACACTATTGCAACAAACTAATTCATCATCTGTTTTGGCATACTCTTTTGATTCATTGCTTGCGACCTCATATGCAGGTCTTCCCGGAGCAGAGAATCACGGGAATAGTCTTCTTGTGGATTCAGTGCAATTAGATCATTCACGGATGGGGAGTAGGCTTTCATCCACCCCTAACATGGGGTCGCAGTCTATGAGTCAAAATCTTGCTTCCCTGGTTATTGATGACTCTATAACAACAGAAGGTCAAGAAGGTTTAGATGCAGAACCAAATACTGAATCACCTAACCTGGACAGGGTAATTATTGATAGCCCACCAGCTCGAACAAGGGGGCAGAAAGCAAAGAAAAAATTAAAACATACCATCAGCGAGCAACATACTAGTAAACACATGGGTATAGGTAGTCATACACATCGGAAGGAGCCAAAAAACCAAGTGGGGTTGAGAAACGATAAGGGTCCCCGTCGTTTAAACGACATTAACGCACCATCATCGGAGGCTAATACAGTGGGGGGTAGCGCAGACTTTGGGTGCGAATGGAGACTCTTGTGTCAACATTATTGAGCCCTATTTGTTTAAAGATAACAAATATTGAAACTAAGATGTGCTCTTTACAAGAGCAGGTAGTGAAACTTGTGGGATGCCAAAAAACTTTTGGTGTCCCACCATGTTTACCACTACAAACACCAACCCCCAAAGGGGCATTACCCAAGTCCACCCTAAAAAAAGTCGACCCGAAGCCAAAAGTAAGAGTAGAAACATCAAAACAGGGGTCTTCAAATGCCGCAATTATAAATAAAATATCAGTACCCGTAAAAGACAATCCTAATGTAAAGGATAGTGTACAGACAAACAGTAAGGGCACCACACAAGGGAAACAACCTGCCCTACTAAAAGAGACAAGGGCAAATACCCAGGGAGGGGAGGGGGCTTCCGGACGGACCAGGCCTGAACAGCCGAAGGTTACATGTCCCCCGGGAAATTCAAAGCGCTGTGACATACCATCGGTAATGAATTTACCGCCTCAAAGTGGCCCTTATGTCACGGTTCTTTGTAATGTCCCCAAACTGCGGGAAGGACAAATAGAATCAACAGAAACCCTCAGAAATAAAATCCTCCATTGGTTGACCTATAACTGCAGTTTCCCCAATACGGGCATGGAACAGATACTACTTACCCAAAGAGTGGGATGGATAGGCCCTGCACCAAAAACCTTTGATGGGGATTGTGTGATCATAAATTTTAGGTCATCAAAATGGCCACATGTGACCCTACTCAATGCCCCCCCACCATCATGCAGCGAATTTAACATGACTCTATTGCCCCTGGGGTACTTTTACAGACATTTAGGGACTAATCTTCCAGCACCTGGACACAGCTTTTTTGCTCCTAATACTATAAACTGCGTGCCCCCCCCACGAGTAGTATACCCATTCCAGCCCTGTATCCCGCTATTTAACAGATATGAATGTCTATCTAGAATGGAGGAAAATGATTGACATACAATCATGGATAAGTTATCATCTGGGTTTGTGACAGGCAAGATGGATACATCTGACAAGGATAGTAAAAATCTAACTAGACAAAACCCTGAGAAGGGTAATAATATGGAGTATACAGTTGCCGGAATCAGTGAAAACAGCCTGAGTCAGTTATGGTTGTTCCCGCTGTGTCCGTGGCAAAGGAAGGCGCTGTCACAAATGTAAATACAAATTTAATTTCCTCCCAAAAGTTAGAAGTAATTCAGGGACTGGAAAGAGTAGAACAGGAGGGGTACACGTTAACCACCTGGTATATCGCAGGATTAAATAAAAAGTTAGATACTCTATTTTGGCAGGAATTTATCACTGATGGCAGCGACTTTGTCTGTCTACAAGAGACATGGAGTATCGATGAGGTTACAGTAGAAGGATACACATCCTATTCCCTTAATGCTGTACCCTCCAGAACAGGAAGGGCCAAAGGAGGGCTGTTGTTACTCATATCTACTAAATTAATTGGTTGTAAAGTGATTAGTTATACACCAATTGGTAACTACAGCCAAATCCTAAGACTAACGTTTGCGAAGGGCAAGGATCTGGTTTTAATAAACTATTTTTTTTTGGAAAATATTTTTATTATCCATTCAAAGGTGTACTGATACACATACATTTGTCACTTGCACTTGGGTATAGTTTTGCATATGGTAGTATCAAAGACTAATCAATAATATATCCAGTTTCTGTTAACCCTTTTCCTCAGAGACATCCCTTCTTTCCTTGACCAACAAATTACTGTATATACATTTCCCCCCCAACTTGTGCTAACTCCCTCCCTCCCCCAACCCTCCCGGCACTTACATGTGAAATATGGCATTTGATTTGTGAGCAATGTCTATTATTTAATGTTTCGTATCAGAATATCTATTTACCTTGTCGTTTCTTCTGCATAATGGTGCTGTACTACGCTATGTGGTTCAATTCTGCAGTCTACATGACAGGTACGCAACTCCTGCTTCCTCCTAGTCCCCCGCTTCACATGGGTCCCCGTGTGCACCCTCTTCCCTTCAGCCCATTCAAAATCAGTATAGACATTCACTGGGTGTGCGTCTCCGCACTCCTTTCAAACTCCAACATCGACGAGTTCCAGTCTGACAAAATCGGTAGTTTGTGTAAACCTCTCCGCTCCTCCCTTTGTAGCTCCTGCCCTTCAGCCTTTCCCCACCTCATCACCTCAGTACTCCAAGACCCCACACTCGGCGGTTTTGCAGCCTTCCATTTCATGGCTATCGATCTCTTCGCTAGCAACAGTGCTAGTTCTACAAACCTAGTGGCCACACTCCTCTTCTTTTCTTTGTGTCCCAACCCCAGGATTATGTATTGTACCGAGTCATATGGTCTTCCTGGGGCAACCTCTGCTAGTATGTGGCGGATTGTGGACCAGTAATATCCCAATTTTGGGCAGTCCCAGAACATGTGTATCATCCCCGCGTCCTCATGGAAACACCTGGGGCATTGATCAGACGCCTCCGGGAACATGGCTCGTAGCCTGTGTGGTGTTAGGTATGCTCTATGCACGATCATGAGTTGTATGAATTTGAACTTAGGGTTCCGTGACACCTTCTTGGGGAGCTTTAGTACTCTTATCCAGTCCCTATCACTAATGGCACCACCTGTATCCCTTCCCCAGCGTGTACGAAGTGGGTGCAGCGGAGTATGTTTGCTTGTTCTAATACCCGTGGCTATCCATTTTGTCAAGTGGCTGCCTGAACCCATGAGGTATTGCATTGTGAGCAGGGCCATCATTTCCGGTTCCACGCCGTCCCTTGCCCAGTGTGTGGAAATATAGTGCGCGACTTGTGCATGTAATAAGAACATCGTTCTCGGTGTCTGGTGTAGATGCATAAAGTCTGTATGTGTTAGCAGTCTACCCTCCGCAAAGAAGTCCCCCACTTGTGACACCCCTGCCTCGTGCCATGACCTCAGCCTACGTTCCGTGAGTGTTCCGGTACCCAAGGGGATGCCCAACAGAGGTATCGTGGGTGCATAAGCCTGACGATTGCCGGCGAACCTGATCGCCGCCCTCCACTGCTGTATTGCGAGTTTAAGCAGTGGGGGGGCCGACTGCGGTAGTTTCGTCTTAGGGAGCAACAACCGGTGTATGTGTCCCCTGCCTCTATCCGCTTCTGTCATGTTCAATTCATGCAGGTTACGACCTGCCAGCCAGTAAGCCAGCCATTGGAGCTGACAAGCGTATCCATACGCCATCATATCAGGCACTCCCAACCCTCCGCCGTCCGTCGGCAGTTGTAGTTTAGCTAAACTTATCCGCCTCCTGCCCGTGCCCCAGACTAAGTCCGTCAGCAGTGTGTTCAGTTGCTTAAAATAGGCCCTGGGGACTAGTACAGGCACATTCGTGAAGTAGTATATCAGCCTGGGTAGTACCACCATTTTCGATATTGCTACTCTACCTGCGACCGTCAATGGTAGTGTGACCCAAAAGCGGTGGTTTTAACGCGTTAAGGGTCCTACCCAGGTTGCCTTCGAATAGGTCTTGGGCATCTCTGTAGATTTGTATACCTAAGTATTTGAAAGTTACTGGCGCTATTTGGATCTGGTGGGGGGCGAATTGTATGTGCGTGGCTATCGTGGGCCTGCAGAAACTATACCCGTGGGACTTAGACGCATTAATCACGAGTCCCGATATTTTCCGAAATTCCTCGAACACTTCTGATAACTGTTCCAGGGGTCCTTCCATATTGCGTAGGAACAACAAGATGTCGTCTGCATATGCTGAGATGATATGGCGGGTGTTAAGTCGGATTATCCCCATGGTATCCGCCATGGTGCGGGCTTTTATCATCAGGAGTTCCAGGGCTATTATAAATAATAAGGGCGATAATGGACATCCCTGTCTCGTTCCTTTTGCAATGTTAAGGTGGGCAGAGATGCATCTATTAGTCCTAACGCGCGCTGTGGGTAAGTGATATAATAAAGCGATCCATTTCGTGTATGCCTGTGGAATGCCGAACTTGCCCTTTACAGCCAACATATAGTCCCACCGCAGGGAGTCAAAGGCCTGCTTAAGGTCTAGTGATATACATCCTTCTTTATTCCCTGCACTCTCTCCTTCAGCCATTAGCTGACTCAATCTCCTTAGGGAAGTGCGGTGCTCCTGCCTGGGACAAAACCGCACTGGTCCGGGTGTATTAGGGCAGGGATACATTGTGATAGTCGAGTTGCCAAAATCTTGGTAAGTATTTTATAATCCGTGTTGAGGAGCGATAAGGGCCTGTAATTTTCTAAGCACAGCGCATCCCTACCTGGCTTCAACAATGACACTATCAGCGTCTGGCGCGTCGATTCAGGCAATCCACCACCTTTCATCGCTTCTTTGTAGAGCGTAAGGAGGCGGGGGGCCAGGACCTCAATGTAAGTCAAGTAGAATTTCGACGGTAAGCCGTCCGAGCCCGGTGCTTTGTTCCTCAGCAGCGCTTTTATGGACTGTCTAACTTCCGCTAAGGTGATGGGTGCAGCGAGGGCCTGCACTTGAGTGTCTGTCGGTTGGGGAATATGAATATCAGCTAGGAAGGATTTGAGCTCCGGATCCGATAGTGGCGTGTGCGGACCGTATAGGACTGCATAATATTTCCGAAACGTCTCATTTATATCTAATTGGGTCTGCACTATATCTCCATCCTGGTCGTACAGCTTAGTGATAGGGACACTGTCCGGAGTATTACGTGTCATGCGCACTAGCAGTGCCCCAGCCTTGTCGGCCTGCGTATGGATTCTATTTGTATATTCTCTATAATCTATGAGCCGTAGCTCTTCTAATAATTCAGCATATTGGATTTGCAGCTCCTGCAGTTGCGTGAGGTTACCGTCGGTGCCCGCCGCCTCGTTCTCTAGAACCGCCAAGCTTCCCTCCACTGCTCTTAGCTTCTCCTGTACTAGTCGCTTCATTCCCACTTTAGTACCCATTGCCACCCCGCGCAAAGTGGCCTTGAATGCGTCCCATTCTATTTGCCTGCTGCCGGCAGTGTTTTCGTTCTCCGTGAAGTACGTCGTGCAGGCGTCCAGTAACGAGGTTTTGAACACCACATCTTCCAGTAGACTCGGCGATAGGCGCCATGTCGGAATAGGAGTGGGTAGCCTTCCCCATTGTAAAGCTAATTCTACCGGGCTATGGTCAGATAACGTCTTACCCATGTGTGATACTGAGGTTATCTCCCCTCGCAGTGACTTGGAGCAAAATATACGGTCTATCCTGGTGTGCAATCTGTGCGGCGGGGAGTAGAATGTGTATTCCCTGTCGTGTGTGTGTAGGGCCCTCCATGCGTCATCCAGATCCCACCCGCTTGCCCATTGTGTCAGTGCTATCGCTTGTTTCTTACTTTCCGTTGCATGCAGTGGTGGATGTGACCTGTCCAGTACAGTGTCCATGACCGCATTGCAGTCCCCCCCTATCACCCATTGGTGCTCCGCCCAGTCCGACAACACACCGCTAATGTCCTTGTAGAATTTCGCCTGCTCAGTATTGGGGGCGTATATACTGCCCAACACTACACTCATGCCATCAAGTGTACCCCGTACGAAGACATACCGCCCATTCTTGTCTACTCGTTTCTCCACTAGTGTAAACGGTACGGTGTTTCGTATCCAGATCGCCGCCCCCCTCGAGAACGCTGAGTAGTCCGTGGCATATAGCTGACCTTTCCATTTGCGGCCTAGTTTCTCTCCTTCCGCCCGATTCAGGTGCGTTTCTTGTAAATATGCTATCTGTGTTTGTCTCCTGTTCAGCTGTGCCCTTAACCTGTGCCTTTTGTGGATTGACCCCATACCTCTCACATTCCAGGTGCAGAACTGATATTTGTTAGGTAACGACATTACTGGTAAGCTCCCTGTCCACATACATTGCCCACGTCTCTGGTGTACTCTTCAGCAAAATATACATGTTGCGTGCCATACTGGTGTGTAACTTCCCAAGTATAAGGTCCCCACCCCACAACTGGTCGGAACCAAACAATACTACCCAACAGGGGTAGGAACTGAAAGTAGTCATGCCTTTGCCAGGGGGGGTCGTGTGCTCGACCGCCCCTTACTCAGCAGTTAATAGTCAATGTGCTCCGTCGGAGTTCCCCATAATCAATAGCTTCCCTGGTACCTTAGCCCACCCTCAACACTGGTTCACAATGTCACATATACATCACCGTTCCGCTCCCGCTCTGTCGCCCGTCACATATCCTCTGCCATCTGCGCCGTTATGCGTGGGGACCGGTGTAGACTAGCGTCTGTGTCCGACGCCATCGTGCTTGAGCTGTCTTGACTGTTCGACACCGTATCAATGTGCGTGTCGTGTGCAGCCAGTGCAGTGGTCGTGAGCAGCCCCAAGTCCGCCAGTGTCCCGTCTCTGCCCGCTCCGGCTTCCCCATCTCTAGCTGGCCGCGTCCCCGGTTCCTCGTTCCGGACCGATGCGTTGCTCCCATGAGTGGATTGCTCTCGTCGTCCCGTGCCCTCAGAATTGTTTCTCGTCCTGGGCGGTGGTAGTGCCATCTCAATCCATTCAGACGCTTCTTCTGGTTCATCGAAAAAATGGGACTTGCCTTCATGAATGATTCTCAGCCGTGCTGGGAAAAACAATGCGTATTTCACATTACGCTCTCTCAGTGTACGTTTGACACCCCAGAATGACGCCCTTGCTTTCTGCACTGCTCGTGTAAAGTCCGGATAAATCGAGACCGTTTGGTTGTCATATTTTATCGCCCCGGACTCTCTCGCTGCTTTTAATATCGTGTCCCTATCTTTGAAGTGTAGTAGACGAGCTATTAGTGGTCGTGGTGGTGCTCCTGGTTTCGGTGGTCTTGGAGGCACTCTGTGCTCTCTCTCTACACTATACATTTGGGTGAGGGCCGCGGGGTCCACAAGTGTCTTCAGCCAGTCCCCTACGAACTGTGTCGGGTTAGCCCCTTCGCTGCGCTCCGGCATGCCAATAATGTGGACGTTGTTGCGTCGCGAGCGCCCTTCCGCATCGTCCACTCTGTCTCTCAATCCCTCAAGCTGCTTCTCCAAGACCTCCAGGCGTGTGGAATGTTCTGTCTGTTGCGGGATGAGGTCGGTCAGGGCAATCTTATTCTCCGCAACTTTCTCCGCCAATTTCTTATGGTCGTCCTTCAGGAGGGAGAGACTTGTCGACATCGTGTCGATTCTGGCTTCCAGCGCCTCTCTGGAGGCTCTGATTTCCGTCAGGATAAGGTCCAGCTTCGCATCCTGTGTACTTAACCCTGTTGGAGGGATTATATCTTCATTTGTGGAGGCTATTTGGTCCATTGGTTGTCGGGTCAGGTTGACGGGGCCTGTTCCGGCCCATTATGACCTCCGGCCTGCACCGCCCAGGCCACCTCAGGGTGGCAGCCACCGGTCTGCACTGGGGCCTCTGATTAATGCGAAGGGCAATCTTTATTGCAGCGGGGGGCCGGTCGCAGGCGGGTGCGTGCAAATGTCTTGTTCGCCACCAGCGGGAGTCGCCACAGGCAGGCCTGGGCCGATCTCGATCTGTACGCGATCTAACAGGACGTGTGACCTGTTCCACAGCGAGGCCCGGTTATCGTGCTCCACTGTCTCCACTGCCGGTATAGTAGGCCGGGGTCAGTTCAATGTGCGCTATATTTGCCCATACGTTGCCCCCCCCCCCGCGGACCACAGACGGTGTATGCCAGTGGCCTGTGGCGCTGCATAGATCACCATAGTTGGCGGTAGTTAGTGTGTCTCGGGGCCCTGCCGTGGATCTGTGGGTCGCGTGCCAGTGCACTCACCACCGTCTAGGGCCCTCCCATCAACCGGGATCTCACCTCGTGTCCAGTACGGCCAGGTGCAACGGGTGCAGTGCGCACAGTAACTTCCTCAGCGTCCCCGTCCTATGTCCGCTCACCGCCCGGTAAAAGCCCTCTTCCAGAGTCTCCCTGTAGTGGGCTCCTCTATGCCGGGGGTCGGGTCGGCGCGGGGCGCCGCCGGGTTCTCTCCGCTCTGTTGCTCTCTCAGTAAGGCCTCCTGCCGCTCTTGTCCCAGGACGTCACGGTCGCCCCCCTGCTCCTTGCCGCATCCAGGATGTGTCCGGCGGGTCCCTCCTCCCGATTCCCCGCTAACCTGTGGTGGCGTCCCGCAGGTCTTCGGCGCTGCGGTCTCCGATCCTGAAACTTGTGGGGGCCCCGGAGCAGCCGCCGCCGACGATCTCCCGCAGAGGTCCTTTCGCAATGGCCGACCGCGCTCCTCGACCCCTCCTCCGTCTTTTCTGGGAGCCGGCCTCAAATATCTCCTCTAGTGGTCTCGAGCATCCAGCAGTTGGGACCACAGGATAGGGGCACCGGTCCGGTGGCGGTCCCCGTCATTCGCACCCCAGCGCGCCGTTGCTCACAAGCAGTCGTGCAGCCACTTCCGGTCCGACACCGCAGTACTGTGGGTCGCGGCTTTTCCTCTCCGCATAGGCCTCTCCACGTCTCCAGGGGTAAATCGCTCTCCAGTGGGGTCCGGGATTTCCCACGAACCTCCCGCTTCGTCACCAGTCGTAGAGTGCCACGGAGGTACCGGTGGTGGGTTTTCTGACCAGAATCAGGATATTTTGCAGTATTTTAGGGGTTTTCGTAGACGGAGCTCACTTAGCCCGCGTCTGTCATGCTCGGCAATTAGCCACGCCCCCGGTTTTAATAAACTATTATAATAATATTTTTAACAAAGAAAGAGAATCACCACTAGTACCACTCGAGAAGGAGTTAGATAGAGTATTGAATCTCTCTAAGAAACTTGCGATTACCTTGTGGGCAGGTGATTTCAACATTCGGGTATGCTCAGCGACTTTGACTAACTCATGTGGCTTGATGAAGACTCATAGTACCAATATGGTAAAAGATGAGTGTAACATACACTTTACACATTGTAATTACGGTATGGCATTAAATACACTTTTAGCTAAATTTGACCTTGAGCTGCTAGATTGCTCAATGAAGAAAGGACATATTAAGTGCCCAACATTCACGGGGAGGACCGGGAACTCCAATATAGATCACATTGAAATCTCAGGAAACAGTTACTTTAAAGATCTTTGGATAGAGGAGCAGGCGGTTAGTGATCATAATAGCATCTCCATAATACTATTAGATTGGGGTAGAAAAATACCTACCTCTGAAGACGGCCTTGTAGATATTACCCCTGTTCGATCTAACGGGGTGAGAATTAAGTGGAACGGTGTAGACCCCCCGACGATTCAAAAAGAGGTGGTTACCAGATGTAGGGGTGATATTAATTACTGCCTTAAAGAAGATGTTGTGCCTGAGACTTTGTTAATATCTTTCTCTGGAATAAATAATGTAATCAAACAATTGTTAACTAAAATCCCCAGAGCGAATAAAAAGGGAGGTACGAGGTGGTTTAACCCTAAGTGCACTAAGGCACTACACCACCTTAAAGTAGGGCTAGGGTCTAAGCCCCGTAACCAAGTGATTATCCTGGAGCTCAGAAAGGTTTACAAGCAAACCCTGTTGACGCAAAAAAAAAGAACTGCGACGAGATGCTTGGGATAGACTAAGCATGGCTGCTGATACCAAAAATAGTAAACTTTTTTTGGGACACTGTTAATAGTTCCTTTTTAAAGGAAGATTGTATCCCCGAATTGACATCCCATGTAAATTGCACTGAATGGATTTATCATTTTTCTAAGATTTTTAATCCTGATGGGTTGGTTTTATCTTCATTTTTAGATGATTTTACATGGCCAAGACTTCCATTATTAATTGCCGCTGAAGAGGTGAGGGAAGGGTTAATAAATAGTAAAGGGGGAAAAGCACCGAGCCCGGACGCTGTACCAATTGACCTGTAGAAGGACCTGATGGACTTATGGGTCCCGATCCTGACAACAATCTTTAATACTGCAGCCCTGGGAAACTTTCCTGCCACATGGGCACAATCACTTATTGTTCCACTTTATAAAAAGGATCACGTTCAGAGGCATGTAATTATAGACCAATCTCTTTGCTTGACTCCTCTATAAAAGTGATGAGCAGGGTTCTTTTAAAAAGACTGGAAACCTGGGCCGAAGAAAACGGGGCTCTTACACCAGTGCAATACGGATTCCGCAAGGGTATGGGAACAATCGAACAATGCGTAAATTTAGATCTTCTCATCAACAAATACACGGTAGCCAAAGAGGGCAACCTGTTCATGTGTTTTGCTGATTTGAGCAGCGCATTTAATTTAGTAGATCATTCCCTCCTGTGGAAAGTGTTGCTTGAATCTGGGGCCCCAGAAGAGATAGTATTTTTTCTGGCCAGAGTACATGAGAGGTTGTCAAGCAGCGTAAGATATGGGCCTACAGGAGAACGAACTCCTTTTTTTCCAGTTAAAAGAGGCATAAGGCAGGGCTGCGTATTGGCCCCTCTTTTAGTCTCCCTTTTTATTAACCAAATAGCTACAGTACTAAATAACACCTCTGCTGATGCCCCAATAATTGATGGTACAGTGGTGTCTGTTCTGCTATATGCAGATGATGCTGTTTTAATTTCCTGCACCCCTCTAGGTCTTCAGCGGCTCATTGATGAATTTGCAAATTTTATAAAAGAAAGGAAACTTTTAATTAACAAATCGAAGACTTATACCATGGCCTGTGGGAAGATAAAGATATTAAGGCCTTTTTTTCTTGATGGTTGCAAAATACAGGTCGTTAAAACTTTTTGTTACTTGGGTATCACTTTTGACCAAAACGGCAAATGGGCAGGCGAGCAAGAAAATATTAAATTAAAAATGATAAGGAATACAAATGGGATTTTCCGTTTTGCAAGTAAATTAGGGGACCGGAGGATAAGAGACATGGTAACCATCTATAATGCTAGATGTGTCTCTTCAGCTCTGTACGGAGCTGGAATATGGGGCCATTCCTCCACAGTTGAGCTCCAAAAAACTGAAAACTGTTTCCTAAAACGGCTTTTGAGTACCCCAGCGTCGGCCTCAACCTACCTAATCCATCAAGAAACTGGCCTTAATTATATCTCGACTTAGCAGCCCTTCGCCCACTGCTACTATGGCGCTCGATTTGGGACAAGAGTGAGACTGAGTTCACCCAGAGAATAATCAAAGACTGCCTTAAACTAGATTATTGTTCTCGCATCCCTTGGTTGAGTTATATTATTTACTGGTGTAGTACCTTGTTTGATTTTAACATTTTAAAGGAGTCAGACTACGCAATTCCCTTTACAAAGAAAGAAATCAAAGATTTGTTCTGATCATATAAAAGGGAAGAGCGACTAAAACTAATCAGGCTGCAAAAAACTTTTGTTTTTTACACACAACTCAGACTTAAAAATGGGTTCCAGGCATATCTAACGGAGGTGTCACGACCCTCACATCGTTTTGTTTTGATACGCCTGAGGATGGGAATCGCCCATCATTTAGTTTCCTTCCCTGAGATAGGAGAAAGGTCTTCCATGAAATGTCCCTGTGATAATATTTCCAACCAGAGTTGTTGTCATTTCTTATTATTTTGTAAATTTTATTCCTTTCTTAGGAAATTTTATCTTAAGCCTATCTTTTTAAAATACAACGTACGTAAAACAGTGGACGCTATGAATTTATTATGTGCTCTTGAGAACACAGATACTTGCTTCCGGGTTGCACTATTTTTATTAAAATGTAGAGCAGCCAGGAAATCAATAGTATTATGCAACTAGTACTCTGGGATGAGTATATGACAATTTGTGCACATGTCACTTTAGTAAAAATCTTTGATAATATTATACCAAAGAACACTGTCTAAGTAAAATGTTTTATGAAGTTTATATACATTGTCTTAGTTTATATGTCATTTATATTCTCTTTTATTACTTGCCAAAAATGTTCCCCTCTAGTGCTATTTATTGCTGGGATACAATTGAAATGTATGATTGGATAAATATGCCATTTCTAAATTAATAAAAATTTTGTATTTTATGATTTTGTGTTAATGCATGTATACTTTTTTTGTCGCTTTTATGGTTGTACTATGCAAACCAAATAAAGCTTTCTGAAACGCTTAAACTACCCTCAGATACTGGTGTTAAGCCTCCCTGGCTTAACACCATGCTCTGCCAACTCTAGATTGCAGGTCTGCAACATATTTTCAACAATGTGATGCAGCCTTGAATTTCCCCCTGCGCTGGTGCAAACCACAGCAGCCTAGCACCAACGCAGGCACCCTTGTACCAGAGTGCAAGGGTGTCTGTGTTGAGGTGAAGATTGCACAACCCAGCACACATGCAAACAGCAAAAATGAGGCGAATTAAGTACTTTTTACCTGATTAGCCTGTTTAAAACCCTGATTTTCCTGCCCTCAATTTTGGCATTGACTCCTTTATACCTTGTCCTTGCAAATAGGACCCATTGTACAAAAATAAAGGGTACTGAGGTGGAATGCCCACTGCAAAATCCATTCCATGCTAAGTACACAGTGAAAAGGTGCCTCATATACAAGGCAGTGTTAAGCTACACACGGTGACTTAACGCCGCATTGTAAGTAAGGCGAAGCACATATTGCCACAGGAAAGTCACTCAGAGTGACATTGCTGTGGTGATAGGGGCTTGTAAATATTCCCCAAAGTCCCTGAGCTTTGTTCAGGCCACTTGGCTCAACGCAGCCCACAGCCCCTTCACAAACACAGTGCTGCACTGCATGTTCAACAATATGGCTCAGTCCTGTGTCACAACATGCCCTGCTGATCAATGCAGTTGCCTAGCACTAAAGCCGGCACTCATGCACAAAGGTGCAAGAGTGTCTGCATTGGGGCTAGCCAGCTACATCAATTTAATGTGCATATCAAAATTCCATGCCTCAAAGTAATGTAGTAAATAAGTCTGAGCATCGCTTCACAGAAGTGACTGAGCGCCTTGTCAAGCCAAGAAGACAAATGCTGCATTATGTTACAGGTTTATACAAATGACCCTAGCGTTCCCATGTGGATCATGCTCAAGACTGATTTGCATATGGTTGGGTCTGAACTGGGGTGGTGAATTGAGCTAAAGAACAATGATGGATTCACTCCAGATCTGTGACTGGGTGAGAGTCTGAAAATGTGTAGCGCTCCGTCGATCATTTCTTTGTGTTTGCATATGACCCCAGCTACATAATGAAAGTGTTCCTCCTTCAGAAGGATCTGGCCAATCCACATCAAGTGGGTCAACACTTCCTTGTAAATATTGTGAAGCATGCTTTTCCTCAGTGAACCTAAAATGATAAGGGTCCTGTTGCATCAGTAATTTGGAAATGTGCCACAAGCAATCCAATGGCTTAACAGCAGCTTTTATCTGGGCAGCTAAATTAAGCACATATAAACACATCTAAAACTGTAAGAGAGCATCTTTTAAAGTAGACTCACTTATGTTAGCCACATCAAAAGCTGTACTGCCATGCCAAGCACCTTGTGCCAATGGTGTGCACATTCCAGGATGTAAAACAACAACATACTGGTGGGCCAAGGTGCTGTAAAACTCCGAGTAAAAGGCATATGCATTTCAAAGGACAGTGTAAGAACTCAGCATTGTAGGAATGTGCACCCTAAAAACACAACATGCCTGTTCTGTTTGCAATGCTCCTACAACCACACATTCGCTGTCACATGTGTGGTAAGCGTAGTTTGCAAATGGGCCTCATTCACAATCTGGAAATAAAGCATGTCATTTGGCTATCCGTTGACTCGACATAACTCCTCAAAATGTATTAATCAACATCAAAGTATATTCTTGTGTTGTTTAGTTGGCAGTATGTCATTGTCATGATGGTCCGGGGTTTGGAGGCCCTTAACACATTGACATGCATTGAAAGTGGCCCTTAGGTAAAGTCAACAGTGGCAGTGGACAAATGTATAGCCATTATGTCTGTAAACACCCTTCCACAGACAAATGCATCCATTTACTCTGAGCACAACAGTATGTATCCTTCATGTGCCCATGCCTGTGAGGTACACAAAATATATGCGGTGCAACAATGCACCAATTTTAGAAGCCTGCTCAAAGTCATATGTCCTCCTGCCTGCATAATCATACCATTGGTACTGCATCATAGTGCAAGGGTGTCTGAATAGAGGGAATGATTTTCAATGGACAGAATTGTGGCCTGCCCTGCACATCAACATCTATGAATGGGACTGACCTGTGTCAATGTGAGTTGGCCACCTTGAAACACGTAGATACTTCCCAGAGTAGGGTCATTCAAGCACATCTACTTGTCATCTCAACATGGACATCATTGTATCCTTGATGTCAAGTGCATGAGTATCCTCCTTATCATGCCACACCAGGAAATAGGTGGCAGTGCCAACATCAATGGGGGTGCAGTCTAATCTCCGCCTCTAAACCGAGTGACCAACTCATACGCAAACTTGACTGAGTAAGGGTACGTATCCACAAGGCAGTGTTAACACACATGAAGTAAATCAAATTTGCATTGTCAATAAGGTGAATCAACCAGCATCCAAAATAACTTTTGAACAGATGATGTAATAGGTGCAGCAGGGGCAGAGAAATATGCCCATTACTGTTGGCATACAGGGAAACTGTCTTGACCTATGAACAACTTAAATGTTACATAAGTGACGTTATAAAATGAATTACCAATCTGCGTGTATTCGCTGTAGCCTGAAAGAACAGAGAATAAGAGTTGTCATGCACTCTGATTGTCAACTGATAAATGCTGGCCCAAACTGGGCATACACATACAACAGTATCTGCCCTTTACATTGCAGGGGTCGAAACCTCACCTCCTGGTCAGCAGCCTGTCCCCCTTTTCAATTACGAAGATGAAGAAGATCTCCATACCATTGACCAGGTTACCCTACAAGAGCTGCTCCAATCAATAGGCAGCCCATCTCTGGAAGCCAGTCCATCCAGCAGCATCGCTGCCTCTCCACTTGCGACCCAAAACATCCAGTTGGCACCACCTAGCACCGCAGCTATGAACCTGGACTCTGAGGTCCCACTGTTACATTTTCAATGGAGTGCAGTATGAGTCCAGCGTGAGATGGCTGAACAGGTACAGGTGGGGTTTGACAGCCTGGTGGCCAAACTGGATATGATCCGGGGGTGCCTCAGTCCCATTAGGGACCACCTAGAAGCCATCAGAGGCACCCACAGTCCGCTCCATGCTCTCTAGGATTCCAGGGCTGACATTGCTGGTGCCCTTACTCAGACACAAGAATAACTGTCCTGTCAAAGTGGCACCAGCGATGTTGCCAAACAGTTTGGAGAAATGCGAAAGATCATGGAGAACATGGAGCAGGGGGTCGTTGCTAACCATCCATCATGGTGGACGCGAACTCCTAGAGCTCCCCTCAGGCGACCCCTCGAGTACCCTGAGAATAATGCCACACAGCCCCAAAATGACGCACTGTGAGCTCCTGAAGTGCGGGAGACCCAGGGCACCACAGGGAACCGGTGGATTACCACTGATCCGAGGCTGAAGCAGCGCAGGCAGCCTCGCGGCCAGAGCGCCCATTTGAAATGCGGGCCGCAAGACCCGACGGCGGCAGAGGGACCTGTCCTGCCCTGTTGCGCCATACTCGAGCGACGAGCTGAGAAAACGGGCAGGAGCAGAGCCTGGGAACACTGTGGGCTCACGAGGCAGGGCCCCCGTGTTCCAGTGCAGTGGAGGAACCGGAAGTGCCCGGACTGAAACAAACTGAGACGTGGCATGGGAGGCTTCACAAAAGCCAAAACTAATTGGAGTGAGATGTACAGTGAGGCCGGGACTCGGGCTGCGCTGGTGGTGGAGGCCAAATCAGGAGCCGCCGCGATCACAACGGCCCCTGAAATGATGCTGCCACCCTGACCTGTGCGCTGTAAAGGCCCACGTGGAGTAAGGGCCAGGAGAAGCGGCGGAGGAAGGAGGAAGCAAGGCCCGCAGGCGAAGTAAGTAACTACCACAAGGCAGTATGCAGCCGTGAAGAAACAGCCTAAGGGAAAAAAGAAAGGAACGAGGGGAGGGCATGCTGCCCCTGTTTATACACTCTGTGGCTCCACGGAAATAACGCAGTGACAGGGGGAGGGGGGAACCGCTGAGAGGAGACCAAGACCGCCACAGGAGGCTCAGAGAGATGCAGCAGACGCTGTACAGAGGCACACCCCCTTGAACCCAGTGCATCCACCAAGAGAAATAAGCAGGGGAAACGTCAGGGAGCCGCATGCCAACCATGCAAAAGCTGGTCACGAGTCACATGTGGGCAAATGCGCAGCAGACTGCCATGCAATCAGAGATACAAGAGGTGCGGAAACCGGCCCCAGGGCAGAGGACAGAGGCGCCAACAATGGAGCTCTCCACAAAAATGCACTCAGTTCTGAATGCAGTGGAGAAACTGGGAGCTGTTCTGGAGCATACCTGCACCTCACTGGTGACCAAAATAGATAAAGTGGTGCCTGACTTCAAGCAGACCATCGCAAACTGTTAAAGAAAGTACAAGCAAAGGAGCAAACGGTGCTGGAACTGAAACCAATCACCAGAAGCCACGCAGCTGCCCTGCAGGACCTGGTGGAGCTGGTAAATATGCTAGAGGACAGGCTGGAGGATGCAGGGGGACGTTCCAGCCGAAACAATGTCCGGGTGGTGGGCCTTCCAGAAGGAAGAGAGGGACAGGATCCTGTAGTGTTTGTTGAGTGCTGGCTGAGAGATCTGCTCCCGGAGGGCATTATATCGCCCAATTTGTCGTGGAACGTGCCCACCAAGAGACAAACCAAGGCCGTTCCTCTTCAGACTGTTGAATTTCAGAGATAGAGATGCTGTGCTAAGGGAGGCCCATAAGCTTGAAGACGTTAAAATACAGAACCAACAAATAATGCGATTCCCGGATTACACCAGCCAGGTGCAGGTGAGAAGAGAGTCCTTCAGCGAGGTAAAACACAAGCTCCGCTACTCCTTAATTTTTCCAGCTAAACTACGGGTGGCCACAAAAGGGACAGTGCATTTCTTCAATGCACCATCAGAGGTCCTGGACTGGCTGGAGGAATCAGGCCTGCTTATGGGGCCCAAGCCAGTCGGAGTGGAGCAGCTCCACCGACAGAACAAAAGAAACCGACGCCGGGGAGGAGGTTGAGGCTCCAAACAGGCAAAAATGCAAGTAACGATTACCGACATGGAGCAGAAACAGTTGGAAAGGCAAGAGGGCCTACATGTGGCAGCGGCAATCAGTAACAAACCACTGTCTCCGGACTCAGAGACTCAGTACATCCCATGCCTGAGGGCATCTGGGACATCGCAAGCCAGATCTGGTGACCTAGACTCTTTGCAGCTGCCAAACATCACACCACAGACGTCGGACAATATAATCTGAACAATCAGTAATGTATAGCCTGAGTTGAGTCTGATTAAGCACTGCCCTGTTGCTATGTCGAGATACTGATGCTAGCCCGCTTTAAGTCCTCCGCGCTAGCATGCAGACATAAACTGACAAGTACAGGGTGGGAGCCAATAGATAAATGTGGTATGCCCCTCCGATTCAGATAAACCTAGGGCGCGGTTGCACCCTAAACCCAAAAGAAATGAGGATATCATTCACTTGGAAGCACCATCGAGGGAGGGTCCAAAGTGTGCAAACTGTAGCACACACCCCAGCAGCCAACCACACCTATCAAACTAGTTGTCATTGTTGGGCACTGCAGTTGGCCGAACAACAACTTTGTCTTTGCCCTCATAAAGTTATAAAGCACACAGTTGTGAACCCATGTTCAGATTTTCTGTTTCCCCAAGTCCTGCCCTCCATTGCGGCTCCTAGTGGCAAAATGGCGCACAACAGCACTCCAACTCCTCCCGGGACAGGAGGGCACACAACTAGGCCATGGCACAAACTAATATCCTTACCTGGAATGTGAGGGGCATGCACACACCTAACCGCAGATACTTAGTGAACTCATACCTACAAAGCAGACAAGCCACTATAGCCCTCTTACAGGAGACACACCTTACCCAAGTTGAAGCCCGCTATCTATGCAAACGCTGGAGAGGAAAGGTATACATCACCAATTACTCCTCCCATGCGTGCGGAACTTGATCTGGATAAAGGCGGAGGACCCCTTTGTAGAGGACGAGTTAGACACAGACCCAGACGGCCGATATGTCCTAGTGAAAGGTAGGCTGAAAGGACAAATAATTCTTATGGGCTCCATAGATGCACCAAACATAAATCAGACTGGGTTCCTTGCCAGACTATCTGGGGTACTGGTTAGATGGAGCGGACTCCCTCAGCTCATAGGGGGGGGATTTTAATTCAGTGCTTGACACGGACCTAGATAGATTATACCCACCATTCACATGAACTACAGTGCATTCAATGTGTGTGCACTATCAGAATGGCTTGCACACTGGTCACTCACAGACATATGGCGTGCCTTTAACCCAAACAGACAAGTGTACTCATTTTACTCCCCAGTACATGGTCTGCAAGTTCGCCAAGACCGTATAGTTGGCTCATAGGCCCTATCCCCTCTCGTCAAACACATTGAGTACCTAGGGAGCACACATTCAGACCACAATCCACAACTTCCAAGTCTCAACTGGGAAGTACACCCACCCCCCGTCCCCACATGGCGTCTGGAGCCAGCAGCACTCAAGGACCAGGCGTACCGCTCCTCACTAGGAGTGGCAATCCTAAACTACTTTGAGTCCAAAAGCCAGTCAATGAGAGACACACTCATAGAATGCGAAGCCTTCAAAGCTTCAAAGTGACCTTGAGAGGGCATTGCTTGGGTGCGGACTGGAACATACATACGCAGCTGGGCGCAGCATTGAGCAATTTGGAGCGCCAACTCCTGGGGTATAAGGCGTCTGGACGAAATGCGGATAGAGAATACAGACCCGATAGAAAGGCTCCGCTGCCACAATTATGCAAAGCATTCGGCGTGCACACATACCACCGCAGATCGGTCGGGCAAAATGTTGGCGTGGCTCCTGCAGTGGTAACAAGCCCATCAGCCCAAAGCTACCCTCAGGACAGACACCGAGCAAGTCGTGTACACACAGCGCGAAATACATGCAGCAATGGTAAGTCACTATGCTGTGCTATACCAGAGTACAGGGCACCAAGAGGAAAGGCACATTAACAGGTTCTTGAAAACCATAAACCTCCCAAAAATAACACTGGAGGAGGGAGAATTGTTAAACAACCCGATAACACCAGAGGAGATCCCGTCAGAATTCTATACGACCTATGCCGTGACACTGGTTCCCCAGATGCACGTGTTGTACACAACAGTATTGAGGGAGCAGAGACTCCCCCATCCATGAGTGAGGCTAACCTGGTGTCACTCCCTAAACCCAATAAAGACCCAATGGACCTGGAATCCTACAGACCGCTAGCTCTCCTCAATGCTGACTATAAGGTACTGGCAAAACTCCTGGCAGACCGGCTGGCGCAGGTGGTCCCAGCCCTGATCCACGCAGACCACTCTGAACCTAAGGCGCTTCTTTAGAGTTGCAACGTACTCAGTCCCCCACTGGCCAAATTCAGGTTGCCTAATATTAGAAAAGGAAAAAGCGTTCCCTGGAGTGGGGGTACTTATTCGCAACACTGGCAAGATACAAACTGGGGAAGTAGTTAATAAGCATGCCATCAGTCCGAGTAAAAATAGGCCCGTATATTTCTGGCCCAATACAAGTGAAAAGAGGGTCCAGACAGGAATGCCCGCTATCCCCACTGCTTTTCTCACTGGCCATAGAGCCCCTGGCAGTAGCGATCCGTAAGACTCTGGGTGAGGGCATCCGGCTGGGATATGGTGTACACGTGATATCACTATACGCGGATGACCTCCTTCTGTACATAAGGGACATCTACCAATCGCCCCGGCAGTTGGCGCAGGCACTGGGTGACTTTGTCTTGGTCTTGGAGCTGCAGGTCAATGCATCTAAATCCTGCCTTTATCCCTTTAGCGACGCCTCCAGTGACCCGGGATCAAACTAAACGGACTGCAGGTGTGTTGGTGTGCAGACACATTCCATTATCTCAGAATAAGAGTGTATAAGACCTAGGGAGGATCTGCTGGAGGCAAGCCTGGTCAGAGCTCTACCAGCGATTCGTTCTCAGATGCAGTTTTGGAGCACGCTGCCACTATCTGTGACAGGCAGAGTAGCACTTATAAAAATGGTGGTCCTGCTGTGCCTCCTCTATTACTTTGTGAATATCCCCATTTACATCCCACCCTCTTTTTTCCGGCCGGTGGAGAGGCAGATAAAATACTTCATATGGGGGAATGCTAGACACCGTTTGTCGATAAGGAAGCTATATCTGCTGGTAGACCAAGGCGGCCCAGCAGCCCTGAACCTGGAGCAACACTACCTAAGCCGCGCAGCTCCAATAGATAGCCCGATAGATGGTGGACCTTCACGGAGAGTGCACTGCGTCTAACAGCTGAACGAGCTGTTCCATCCATGCACATCATGCAAAAGACTGGTCCAACTGCTGCTCAGTGCAACATACGACATACAAAGTGCTACCGCAGAATGCTATATGTCAAGTGCAGGGTCAGCACCTGCCCTGGCCCTAGAGGGGACACCCAGGGGCACCACAGTCACCAGAGCTGCCGAGCTCCGCTACTGGAATGATGCGGGGCTGCAGGATATTGGGGACTTATATTGCCCGGATCCCATACCCAAACTTAGTGGAGGAAGATGAGCTACCCCCGGGCCGATTCCTACTCCACCGCTCAATATTAGCTGCTCTCACTGACATCAGGGGAGACTTATCCACAGAACCAGAGATGCACCTCACAATACAATACATATATTTAATGGGATAGGGAAGGTGATTACTAAATTGGTCTTCCAGCTCATTGCGACACCACACGGCAATAGACCTGTCGCCACAACGTAGCCATTGGGAAGACAACATAGGCTGCCAACCCACAGATGCTGAATAGGCTGCAGTTCTAGCAAGCCCAACACGAATCCCCGGAACGTCCAGCTCTGACAGATCCAATTCCACATCACGCAGAGAGCATACCTCCCCCCAGGGAAAATGAACCAATACGTTAAGCGAGGTATGCTGCATGCCACAGATGTATGCATAATAACGCTGACCTATTGCATATGCTATGGAGCTGCCCCACCTTACTGGCATACTGGAGGGATGTAGCAGACACTCTGTCCCAATGTACAGACCATACCCCTCATTAGAGTGACACATATATATATATTGCACGCATTTCGTAGAAACCCAGGAACACAGTTATCTCCAGGTTATTGGACCTGAGAATAGCAGGAGCCAAAAGACTGATCACTTAGACGTGGAAGTCTCTGGATCCCCCCAGCACAATAGCATGGAGACGCACAATGTTAATATGGGCAAAAGCAGAGAGCATAGCGCTGCACCGAGAAGACACCCTAGGCATACGCACAATCCCCCTAGCCGCCAGCTGTGTCGTAGTGCAGGCAGAACTACAAAACAACCACAACACTAACATACCTCCTCTGAACCCCGCACATGCGCCAGAACAAGACAAGTAGAGTAGGATGAAGTAACATGAATTACCTGTAAAAACCTCTCACCTTGCAACACATACACAAGCCAAGAGGATAGCCAACCCAGACACGCACACAAGAGACAACACAGGAGCATGCCGGGGGAGCACAGGGATCGATACATAAATACCACCTAATATGTTTTATGTTGTCCCAGTTCAGTTATAACCCGCACCCACAGTTAGCATATCGGAAAGGGTGCGCCCTGCGTGCAGACAACGAGTGACTGGCGCTGTGAAACCAAACAGACTACACAAATGCTGGCTTCAAGAATGCGCATTGTGAAATGTGAGTACCTATTAACAAACTATAACCATAGTAACAGACCTGCAGTGCATATAACTGTAATAGGAATGAATGCTCATAAGCTGCGATATGTAACTGAGATGTATATGGTTAAAAGAATTGTAGCTACGATAATGCAAAAACCAAACATATCTGAATCATTTAGGTAAATGCAAAAATCCAATAAAGAAAAGAAAATTATAAGAAATGAAGAGCATGGAGCAGAAGCAGAATGCCCACATGGCTCCCTACCATAGAGACGTTGCTGGAGTCTTGCAAACCCTGCAGCTCATCATAACTGCAGGGATGCCTCATCTGTTGGCACAGATGAATGCTACTGCACCTTCGGCATCCATCTCTTCCCCCCCGATGTGTATCTGCCTCCCAGTGCTGACGCAAATCCACCATCACCCTCACGGGAGGCACATGACACATCAGAGGAGGAATATGGGGATGAAATTTATAAGGAGAAGGCAGCACTAGCATTCATCTGTGTCAAATGGATAGTTTATGCCTAGCATTGTGCTTTGCATCATGCCTCGGAACATCATCTGTCACTGTCCTCACAATGACTCTGCTACATTCACCTTAGACTTTTAATGGACTGCCAATTTGGCCATTGATCGCCAATAACACCCCAATCAGACTGTTTACTGAATTCTGCCTCTTCCTCAACATGCCTCTGTACATGTTTCCCCCAAAGGACTCTGTCTAGCCCTCCACCAGCCATCTCAACAATGTGGGGGTTGATGTCCAAAAAAACGGGGCCAGTCTGCTAACTTCAGAACATCACGTCAATAAAAGCTCTAAAGTCATAAAGATGTGTGTTTCCTGTGACCATTCAAGTATAGACGTGTCAATAATGCATGAACAGTCTAGGCAGCAAAACTAACTCAGAAGGCCATTAGAAAAGGGTCCTATTGAGTCTGTGTCCCTAATAGGCAGTGCGATGACAGGATATGTGTGAATTTGCCAATCCCTCATATCTCAAATACAACATTCTTGCTGGAAGTTCACATTTCCCTACGTTCAGGATGGGGATAGGGACTTGGTGTAATGTTCAAGTCAGTGTCATGCCACAAGAAGTGGCTTCACCTAGCATTGCTTATAAGTCATATTCTACTCATAATCAATGGCGTGGACAATGGTTGTTGTGATGAGGGGTCATGCTATGCAACATCTCAAGATAGAGACCTCACCATATTCACAAAGATGATGAAGCATAATGGGGCATATTTACAAGCCCCTTTCTACACCACAATGTCACTTTCAGTGAAGCTGTGGTGGCGATAGAGGCTTTGCAAGGCAGCGTTAAGCCACTTAACGTGGTTTAATCCTGCCTGGTAAATAAGGCATACTTTAACGCTGTACTCAGCATGAAGGGGGAGGGCAATGGGTGTTGCATGGGTGTTCCACCACAACACCCATTGATTTGGATGCTGTCCCCTATTTACAAGGAGGCATCGCCAAAATTAAGACCTGGAAAAACCTGGTCTTACCCTGGAGCAACGAGGAGAAATGCTTTATTTCTCATCATTTTTTGCTGTTTCCATGTGTGCTGCCTTGGGCAGCATACATAGAAACAGCAAATTGCCATTGATTGTGTATGTGCAGTAAGGTGACCCTTCCTGCACATAAAAAATAATTTCTTCCAAAGCAGACACCCTTGCATTATGTTGCAAGGATACCTGCATTGGTGCTAGGCAGCTGAACGTAGAGCCAGCACTAGGGGAAATGCAGGGGTGTGCCGCATTGTTGTGAATACGGTGCATCCCTGCGTTTTCATAAGGGAGAACCCTGGAAGTAGCAATGTTTGCTCAATGCCACGCTTCTCTATTCTGTTGTAAATATGCCCCAATGTGTCTTACAACTCCGTCAGTTACTCAAAGATGCTAAATAAACCAGCAGATTATCCCTATGCAAGGTCATAAGTCAATTTTGAGATCCTGAAATTCATGCATATTTCCTGATGACATTCCAACAGCATTATGACAGTAGACTTTCCCTAAAAGATGATGTCATGACCACACTTATATCCAAAGGATTGTGTTGTGAATGAATCTGTTGTATCCAACTTTCACATCACCACTCCATCAAATTACTTCAAACAAGTGGCACCACAAATCACAAACCACTAACAAGTTATTAAATCTAAAAGAATGACATAACTCAAATTAATACTAATTACCTCAGCTGACCTAATCTAAACTAATTAATGCTAACTAAATGTTACACTAAACTAACTACCTTATCTAATACTAAACACTTAACAACATATATGCGACATCTACCCACCTCCCTCCCTTAAAGCACATCTCCAGACGGGGCAAAGACAGCCTAAATTTAAACATGAAATACATATATATATATATATATATATATAAATATATATATATATTTATCAAAGCTCTAAAAACTCCTCTCTCAGCCGAGAGAGAAGAAGAAAAGCAGCACTCGCGGGGTGAGTTTCAGTATTCTTTTAATCCTTATGCAGACGCGTTTCGGGTCAAGCCCTTTGTCAATGTGATTACAAAAACGTTACCAGGAAAGTGTTTTATTCAGCGCGTTACTCCTAATGGAAACTGTGAAAGGACTACCCGTTTCAGAACTACGGGCGCCATATTGGAATGTGCAAAAATAACATTATTTCATACATCAATAAGCAAATTGCATTAAAATGGTTCAATACAGTTCATTTTATATATATATATATATATATATATATATATATATATATATATATATATATATATATATATATATAAATATATAAATATATATATATATATATATATGTATGTATATTAGCTCAAAACACAGGCACAAAGCACTCTCGGGACTTCTGTTTATTCAATAGAGCAAATGCATTTCGCCACCTTTGCCTTCCTCAGTGCTCATTCGCAAAAACCATTGCAATCTCGTAAGTTTTTAAATTGCATTTCTGTTCTAATCATTGGTGGAGCCGAAATCATAGGCAGCAACAATGGACTAACACAGTTCTTTATGTGAATACTGTTCTTTTGCCGCCATGCCTGCCAGGCACTATAGCATATGATGTTCCTATCGTTTTCCTTTAATAAACAGTTCTCAAAGTCTCTCTGGACAATCAGTCATTGGAAAACAAAGCATTTATTGTCCTTTTGCTGTGCTTGACATGCAGACTGACTAGATAGTTATTTGCGTACTCACACTGTGCACAGAACACTATTTTTGCCTTGCTTATTCTTTGTTTTCTACTATTGTATTCTGAGCGGTGCCTGTTTCACATGACAAAGTCACAGTAAGGACTGGTCTTAAAATTGAGTAGCTTTAAGGCAGGTGCCCAGTTAATGCCCTCCCACCATCTATATATTGAATACAATGTATATTTGTCCTTAAAATTGTTTCTGATGATAATTTGTGCATGATTTCAGACTTGCGAGTTTGGGCTGGTTTTTGGGCGGGAACTGGTCTGATTGGGCTTCTTTTGGGCTTCTTTTTGAGCGGCTTTGGGCTTGGACCGGGTCTAAAAATCTGGCAACACTGACTCACAGCCCCCTTCCACCAACCTTCAACTGGAGCCATCTTAATGGTTTTACTTGTCCCTCGCCGCTGCCATGGATCAAAATAGCATGCATTTCCCCAGGTTGTCGTCTGTATGGCAACAAACCACCAATTCAATAACTGTCGACCTTTCAGGTCGGAAGAAAAATGTAGCTTGTATCCTCGGCGGTTCAGGCAGTAATTAATAAACGCTCCAAGTACACCCAATCTGCCGAACTCTGGGCGGGTGCTCTCCTGCAAACGCGTGGGTGAATCACGGAAATATATTAGCTCCAAACACAGGCACAAAGCACTTTCGTGACTTCTGTTTATTAAATAGAGCAAATGCATTTCGGCACCTTTGCCTTCCTCAGTGCCCATTCGCAAAAACCATTGCAATCTCGCAAGTTTTTAAATTGCATGTCTGTTCTATTCATTGGTGGAGCCGAAATCATAGGCAGCAACATCATATGCTATAGTGCCTGGCAGACATGGCGGCGAAAGAACAGTATTCACATAAAGAACTGTGCAAGTCCTTTGTTGCTGCCTATGATTTCGGCTCCCCCAACAATGCTGTAACATTTTTGTAAAGTGAAAGAAATGGTAATAGTGACAGTTAAAAATCAAACATTCGCTGATCCGAAGGTAGTTCCAAAAAAAAATTCATACATCTTATACTATTTCTAAGAAGTGCGCATACAGTGAGTTTTTAGGCTGGAAAATCTTTTTTTTAATTTTTTTTATTGCTTTTTCAACAATACAAAAAAAAGGAAACAAACAGAGTGAATCATACAGACCATTACACTACAGCGTTCATCAATCCAGTTTGTTCAGCAGAATAGCCTTATAAAAACACATACATTACATTATATGTCAATTATTGAGAGATTACATTTGGCTTAGTTCATATCATTGATTAGATGGGTGCATTCAGGTAATTAGTGAGATATTGCCAATAGTTCTTGGGTCGGGATTTCGCAGGTAGTTCTTCTTCGTATGTGAGTAAGGTATCTCGACAGTAGGCCATGTCACACAACCAGTCCTTTCGTGTAGGGACATTTTTACTTTCCCAACATAATGAGACCCTTCTTTTGGCCAACAGTAGGGCAATTAGACAAAATTTACGTTTCTGAGCACGCACATTCTCCAATATGCCCAACAAGCAAGTACCGACAGAGCAGATAATATCAGTCTCTAGCATTTCTGACAGCACCAATACCACATCCTCCCAATAAGCTTGTAATTGTAAACAATCCCACGCTAAATGTATGAAATCCGCGTTATCAGCCCTGCATCTTTTACAGTTTGCCTCAGTACGTAATCCATATTTAAACAACCTCAGAGGTGTATAATACATTTGATGCAAATACTTGAAATGTAGTATTCGAAGATTGCCATTAGGAGTGAGCATTGGTGTAACTGCACAAGCCTCGGCCCATTCATCATCCGTGAGCGGATTGTTAAGGACTGCATTCCATCTCTCATGCGCCCTGTTAGCTGTCATTCGCATCTCATTCTGTGCTGTTGTATACAGTCTTGACACTAAATGTGAGGTGTTCGGAGAAGATATGATTAATTGTAAGGTATCTAATTGCTGTGGTTCCTCAGGAAAACTGGTGTAAAGTTTTTTAATTGCCCCTTGTAATCTGTGATAGGTGAACTAAAATAACAGTGTTTGGTTTTTGATAAATGACAGGTCTTGCGCCATCTTAAACATCCCGTTACAATAGAGGTCTCCCATCGTGTTTATTCCCACTTGCTGTAAGAGGTGCATTCCCACCTCTTCATTCGTGATGGAAATCTCAGGATGGTGGTGTAATGGTAATGCAGGGGCATATAAAGGTGTTTTTTCCACCAGTTGACCCAGTTTTTTCCATGCCTTAATTGTGGTGTCAATCGTGTTAATATCTTGCGCATGGAGTGGGGATCAATTGTAGGTTATAATAGGGGATAAGGGAATAGGTACAGCATCACCCTCTTCCACCGCTGTGTGGGTCAGGTATGGTATCGGGTGATACCAATATGTAGCGTATTTCGGTTGAGCACAAAGATAATAGAGAAGAAAGTCCGGTACACCCATTCCACCTTTGGCGTACGGCAGTGTTAATGTACGCGGTCCCACCCGTGCTTTTTTGCCTGCCCATATCAGTCTTAGTACGATCGTTGTGATTCGTTTGAAAACTTAAGCTGGAGGTTGTATCGGGATGTTGTTAAAAAGATAAAGGAGTTTAGGGAGAACTACCATTTTAACAATGGCGACCCTATCTGCAAACAAGAGTGGTAATTGTATCCATCTGGTGATTTTGTCATCTAATGACATCAACACCTTTCCGTAATTTGTTCGAACGACCAATTCTGGATCTCTGTGAAACCATACTCCTAAGTACCGTATGGGATCTTCCTGCCATTCCAAAGGGAATTCCGTACTATGGGGTAATGTGGTGTCCGTCAGTGGGAGAATGGAGGACTTTGTCCAATTTATGTGAAGTCCAGAATATCGCCCAAATTTAATATATTCACGTAGGAGAGGGTCCAAATTTTGTTCGGGGTCACGTACGTAAAGTAGCATATCATCCGCATATAGCGAGATGTGCAATGGTCTGCTGGGGAAGTGCAATGCTGAATGATTGTGATGTTGACGAATCGTACACGCCAGCAGTTCCAGGGCCAGGGCAAAAATTAAGGGAGATAACGGACATCCCTGTCTCGTTCCTCGTTCTATGTTTATCGGGTTTGAAATATAACCATTGATTTGAATGCGCGCTGTGGGGCGTGTATATAGCAGTTGAACCCATTGTATAAACATAGGGGGGAACCTCATTCTGTTTAATATCGTGATTAAGTAAGGCCATTCAATAGAGTCAAATGCCTTAGCGGCATCAAGCATTACCACCACTGCCTTGGTTGTGGGTATCAAGTAACGAGAGAGCGCAAAAAGTGTTCTCGTGTTATGTGTAGTAGCTCTGGTTGGTATGAAACCCGATTGGTCCGGTAGGGCCAGATTAGTCATAAGGGGTTGTAATCTACATGCCAATAGTTTAGCTACAATTTTGGAGTCAACGTTTATTAAAGACAAGGGTCTGTAGGAATCGCATTGCTCTGGGTCCTTATCAGGTTTCAATAGGGCGATCATCATTGCTTCCCGTAATGTAGGCGGTAATTCTGATTTGTCAAACGCATCTCCGTACATTTCAACCAAGTGAGGGGCAATGAGATCCGCATATGTTTTATAAAATTACCCTGTAAACCCGTCTGGTCCCGGTGCCTTGCCATTAGGTAATGATTTGATAATCGCAGTCACCTCTTCCACCGTGACCGGTTGAGCCAGGTGTGCCCTCTGTGCATCAGAGAGCCACGCAATGGCAACATCATCTAAATATTCTACATTTTCTGAAGATGTTGTCGTGGGTCTCGTCCGGTATAGTGTGCTGTACGTAGTGACAAATTCCTGCAATATTGCCTGAGTATCCTCACTTTTGCTACCATCTTCATTCTGTATTCGTAACACAGTTGGAGACTTACGACCCTCACATATTTTAGTCGCCAATACTCTCCCAGCTCTGCCCCCCTCTCCAAAAGCTCTGGCTCTGGGACGTTTATGAACATATTTAAGTTCATCCTCTGCAAAAGTTTGATGCTCCTCTAAGACCTGTCGTATTTCTCCCAGAATTGCAGATCCATAGTCTTTTCATATTGGCGTTCAAGGGTGTGGAGTTTAGTTTTGCATCGTGTCAACTGCGTGCAAATATCTTTGAGAATTCCCGCTGTTGTGCTGATACAGACTCCTCTCAAGGTAGCTTTAAAGGCTTCCCAGATCAGAGAAGGATCTTGTGTGGTGGGTGTGTTATCGTGAAAGTAATCAGTTATCGCCTTGGCCATGGTGTCTGCATAGACTGAGTCAGTGAGGGCCTTAGCATTGAATCTCCATCTGTATGGTGGTGGTAGATAATACGGTATTTGGAGAGACAGTAATATAGAGTTGTGGTCGGAGAAGGTTTTAGGCATGTGTTTGATTTTCACAGTCCACAGCAAAGTGTTGTTTGACCCTAACCAATAATCAATACGTGTCCAACTGCCGAATACCGCAGATGAATGCGTTGCCTCCCTGGAATCTGGGTGTTTCGCCCTCCATATATCATGCAATGTCAGATCAGCCATAATGTCCTGCACCTTGGATCGTGCTTTTTTATGTGGTTCCATAGTGGGTCCCGACCTGTCCATAATGTCATGTAGTGTGAGGTTTAAGTCCCCTCCCCAAATCATGGTATGGTCAGGTGTGTCGTACAAATGTTTCCATACCTCTTGATAGAAATCTGGTGCATCTACATTAGGTCCATAAGTGTTAACAATGGTGACCTTCTGACCCCTGAGTTTTCCTGTTAAAACAATATATCTACCTTGGTCATCTCCTACCAGATTTTCCTTCTGAAAGTCCACCCCTTTTTTCACCAATATAGACACCCCCCTCGAGTATGAAGAATATGTGGAGTGATATATAGCTTCAGCCCATCTATACCCAATTTTGCACTTTGCAGCGGCAGCTATGTGAGTTTCTTGTAATAGCACTATATCTATCTGCCATCTATCAAAGCATGCACACACCTGTCTAACCTTCTTGGGGTTTGCAAAGCCCCGTATGTTCCATGTTATTACATTTAAATGCATCCGTCCGCGCTTTCCTGTGCCTTAGCCATCAGTTATTATTGAAATTGTATCTCGTGGTGCCACACCTAACTGTATATCTCTCGCATTGACAATAAACCGATTCATTGCATGAGTTCTTCCCATATCACACAATTCCAGTGGACTTCAGCAACGCGTCTCAAGTGGTCTGGTCTCATGATCCAAACTAACCTCTCGGCCCACCTCGCCCCTCCCACTTCAGCAACCCAATTTTGCCAAAGCCATCCCCCATTAGTAACGGTTTTAACCATCAAACACATCATGGGGAGCTCCCACGTGGAGGTCCGCTGGGGACACACTACACCATCCAACTAAATGGATGTGGATGGATCAGTATGATCGATGTGGAGCATTTCTCCCTTAGCAATATAATAGTAAAGAAAACAGAAAACAATAGAGTTAACTTTTGTATCATACATGCCGGTAGCAACTGCACAGCAATCAGGACATCTTTTAACCAGATAACAAATAACTAAGTCCCTTAGCGTATTTAGCATCAGATGCTCGGCAATGTGGCATTAAGTGACCCTGAATTATATAGCAGTACAGGTATGTCTATGTAGTTAATCTGACAATTGAGCATGTTTCTGGTTGTCTCTAGTCCTTAGTGATCCAAGCTGTGCAGCCATGTTATTGTCTATAAGGGTCGCTCAGTGCCGGGTGCAATTTATTCGGTCCATCAGATCACTGTCATGTGTCCTCGTTACGCGTCTAATCACTGGCCTACTCCAAAGATCTAGTCTATAGCATGGCATTTACGTCTGCATAGGTCTACTGTTCATTGGGCCATATTGCTGCACACTTACCAACCAGAATGTCTCAGCTGTGTAGTCTGCTAAAATCGTAGAATTCAATCAATGCAGTTAAGTCCCAGTGTCTTACCCATCTGTACACTTGGGCATCTGTCGACTGTGCTCATCAGTCAGAGCCATTCTGCGTAGAGGTACGTAGCTTTTCTTTGGTTTTACTCGTAACCTTCTTGAGGAAGTCGTGAGCTGCTTTGGGCGTGGGGCAAATCGTTGGTTTCCCTTCTTACATAATCTTGAGTCGCGCTGGATATAACATGGTGTATTCAATCTGCAGAGCTCGCAGCTTCGTTTTGACATTAGTGAACTCTTTCCAGGCCTGTTGCACTGCCATGGTATAATCTGGATAGAATTCTATTTGATTTCCCTGATACGTGATTCGTTGCTTTTCACGGGCCATCCGCAATATATTATCACGGTCCCGATAATTCAAGACTCGATCCACAATTGGTCTGGGGGTTGCTCTTTGGGCGCTAAAGATCTATGTGCACGTTCGGTTATAAAAATCGTGACAAGTGATCTTCACCAAATAATGTGCGACACATCTCCTCCACGTGATCTTTACCAAATAATGTGCGACACATCTTCTCCACGTGTGTTGGTTGATTCTGGCACACCTGCTATACGCTCATTGTTCCGCCTTGACCTTGCTTCCAAATCTTCTGCCTTATTTCTGATCACTTCAAGCACTTTCTCCATAGTCATGCATTTGTCAGTACTGGCGTGCGCTTCATCCTCAACTGCCGAAATGCGGGTTTCAGCCACGTCCAGCCTTTCCCCCTGTTTGTCCATTTTTGCCGCCATGCTGTTGACTCTACTAGTTAGATGATCAAGTTTGCCATTTATATCCTGCAAGTTTGTCTGTATGGCCTTCAGTATTACTTCCATGCCGCTCGTCGATGTCATCTCACTTTCCGTTTCAGTGTCCGAATACGAAGCGCCATTGCGATTTGGTCATTTCGCTTAAAATGTCAGTTTTTGCTGCTGTTTTTCCGGCTAGCCCATTGTCGTTTTTTGTCCCTTTTTCTTTTCCCCCTCCAGTGTTAGAAGGTCGCTTTCACCAGCTCTGAACGTTGTCACGCTGTATGATGATCATCTACTTGCTGGATTTTACGGTTGCACAATCTCAGATGCAGCGTGTACCTTCTGTGTGTGCCTCGTGTACTGGGCTGTGGCGCGAGGTGTCGATCATGTCTGCTATCTCCATGGTAGTCCTTTTGTGTAATTACAGTAGGGGGTAGACTTGTGGCCTCTCCAACTCGCAGTGCGCACCCTAACCCCACGCAATGGATCTCCACGGTCTCTTCATTGCACCATCAGCCAGCCAGGGATTCAGAAGAATATCGGCCTCTCACTGCCTACCTTTTATGGTCCGTACCTCTATTCTCCGTGAGCATATTAACCTCTTGTCATCTTGGACAACTTCATTGGAATATAGGCGCCTTGTGTAAATTGTGGTCTGCCGTAGCGTTCGACACCGCCATTTATTATCCTGCTGCTGCCAGTGAATATTGTAATGCACCTGTCGCCATTTTAAACTGCAGTTCAGTTTCTTTGCATATAGGTGCAGCCAGTCCCGTCTGTACGCGCCTCAGCAGTTCATTCGACTACATTTCACACCGCGTATTTTAGTCATGCATTTTGTCGCGTGAAATATGCTGCGATTGTGCACCCAGTTTATGTTGTCGCCGGGTATGCAGTTCACCATTCGCTTCACTATATTGACCCTCTGTGTACCGTGGCGGGCGCCATTTTATATCTGTGTGCGCGCTGTGCTTTTAATAAACTGCGTTCTTTCCCCGTGTTGTATTTGTGACCCTGCACCGTTCTACCGGCTAATTATCATGATCTGGGTTGATTTTGTGGCAGAGGGTGTTCGGGGAGCCCACACTTAACACTTGGAGCGCTGCTGTACCTTAGTAAAGCAACTACTGCACTGCCGAGTCCCGGTCGCCATTTTAACTGCGCTTCATTTCAGTGGCCGTCACAACTCTCGGATCATTTTCAGTTCTTTCGCAGATATCTCATCCGCCGATTTTCATTCCACGGGTGCTTGCGACCTTCCGATGGCTTTTTCTGTCTCTTTTACTCGGTACTATGCCCGCTATGCGCTGGAATTCATACTTCCCTGTGATCCGTCCGGTGGAGCTGACGTCTTAGGCAGCCATCCCGCTGTGCGCCCCCTAGCGCCTCTTAGGATGAAAAATCTACCCCCAATCATATCAGATATATTGTGTTATGTATCACCAGATTAACATATACGTTGACCCTATTTCTGTGAAAGAAAAGATAAATAATCCTATTACCAGGGCTCAATCCCATTAGAGAATGCCGAAGACTTCCAGTATCAGCCTATTGATTGCCCAGAGTTAAACGCCTTGTAATGTTCCAAAGAGAACCCCACTGGAGGGCTCCCCTAACTAACTATATATACATATATATATACATATATATATACATATATATATATATATTACCTACTGGCGGTCGCCAGTAGGTATATATAGTTAGGATTTTTTCCCTATGGGATTTTTGAAAATTCTATGTCTAATAACTTTGGCGTTTGTGGACGGAATTGGCTGAAATTTTCAGGAAAATGGAACATTTTGTTTCTGAGCAGCCCCTGAAAATTTGGGGGGGGTTCGTCCAGGGGGGGCCGAGAAAAAAGGGGGGTCCCAAAACGTGTTTTTAACATTGAGTTTTCCATAGGGCGGTTAGCCTCACTTTTAGCCCGAACGGCTGAATGGATTTGCACGAAACTTGGCAAAATTGTAGGGACTGGTAGCCCGATGTGCCTTTTGTAGGTCTCAATATATGTGCTCCAGTGGATTTTGAGAAATTAACGTTTAAAAAAAATATATATCTGTAAGCGCGGACCAGGCAGCGCCCCGGTTCGCGGACCTTAAGCGTATCGGAACTTCGCGTAGCGAAGCTGATTGGCTTTCCGGTGTCTGTCAACATTCTAAACAGTCCGGAGCGGCCGCCATCTTGTCTCTCGGTAGGATCGAGAGACAAGAGGAGGCCAAAACAAAGGGGGAAATAACTATAAGGGGGCATAGTAGATCCTCGCTGACCCCCTAGGTTTAATGTGGAGGTTTTAAAGGGGCCCGCGAAGCAAAAAAAAAAAAAATTTTTTTTGTTTTTTTTCGTGGTTAGCGCCCGGTACGCGAACCGGGAAGCGTTCTGGGGAGCGTACCACAATGAAAAATAAATGATAGACTTTTCAAATGCTGTATGTTAATTGATTGTTGGTTTTGTTGATTATTTTTTATTTTTTTTAATTTTTTAAGCTTTTTTTATTGTGTTTCATAATTTATTAAACTTTCTAACATTTCATTGTCAGAAATTTCATAATAATCATGGAATATAGATTGTAGTCTCTGAGGTTGTAAAATGTCCTCATTTGCAAGGAGGTTATCTACTGCTTGTACACATTGCAGTAGTTCTTGGTCCCAAGTTTCATCCATAAATTCAATCTCATTTGGATCAATGATTTCTGTGTTGGACTCTGGAAGGACAATTTCAAATGAAATGTTTTGTTCACTTTCCATTTTCCCTGAAATTTGCATAAAAAAAATATATATTAGTAGAGGTAGGGCACTGTTGGGATTAATTTTAGATAGGTAGTTTTTAACAGAGAATTTATCTTTGGGCAGTGTATAGTATCAGAGTGGAAGTAGGAATATAAAAAAGTGTATCTAAATTTATAAGTACTACAGAGGGATAGTATATAACTAACAGAAAAAGTTTGCCATATTAACTTAAAGTGCACAATATACTTCAGTTTTAAAAATAACAACTTACCTTTAAAAAGAAGTTGAAGTTATTAATGAAAATCCTATTGAAATGTACACCAGGAAGTAGTAGTCAAAATGGCTGTGTTTCCTTCTCTTCCTTTATATATATTCGGGTACATAACCAATCAAATGTCAGGTAAAAAAAGTAGAAAATGAAAGTAACATTTTAATTGGTTGTCAATTCCAACATTTCAGATGTGTTTTGTGAAGTAATTTACCTCACGGTATTTAGAGAGGTCTACAGGCTAAATGGCTAAATGGAATTCCAATCAAATTTGTGAAAATGGTAGGGATTGGTATGTAGTATGAGCTAATCTATATTTGGTGAAATTGTCTCAAGTGGCTTTTCTGTGAACTACTTTCCCACCTTTTTTGATGGTGCGCTTCCCAGGGAGCGACCCGGTACGCGAACCGTTGAGCGCCCCGGTTCGCGTACCTTAAGCGTTCCGGGAGTCCACCATTTTGTGTTTCGGTCGAATTAAGATACAAGATGGAGGGCAAATAATGTTCAGAATGGGTAGAAGGGGGCACGGTAGACTTATCTTGACCCCCTAGGTTTTCTGAGGGTGGCTGAGGAGGTTTATATGTGCGAAAAAAAAACATTTTTCTAAAAAATTTCGCGAGGTTAGCTCCCGGTTCGCGTACCGGGTAGCGCCCCCGGGAGCGTACTTTGTTGAAAATTAGTGAAAAATGTTAGAGTTAAATAATAATTGTGAGTGATCAGATGTAGGGTAGCTCTGAGAAGAGCTTTTGGGTTTATGGTACATTTAGGTACTTATAAGTAGGTACCAATGCACATTTTTAAATTCAGAGTGAAAATTCTGTTGCCCTCATCTGAGAAGTGAACTCCATCTCCTCTGTAGATATCTTGCATGTAGTAACGCAAGTTATTGTTGTACAGGGAGCCCATTCCATGGTCTCTCATGTAAGCTGAAACAGATTTGTTTACATGCTTCCTCGACTTCTCAATTTGTGGACAAAATTGGTTTGACCACCTCCATTTCTGTCTTTGGCATATATTTGAATATACCAAGGCAGTCTGAGGAAAAAGTGCCATTAATTGCTCAAAGGTGTCCTTTAAAAGCATTTCCAGACCTACACCAGTCAAAGTGCCCAAGTCATTACCTCCACAGTGCACAATTAACAGGTCAGGTTTTGGCAAATGCATAAAGGTTTTCACCAATGGTATCAATTGGTGACATTTTAATCCTCTGTGGCCAAACCACTTAATTTCCACATCTTGTAAATTGAGGTTAGGTAAATTCCTGCTTTCAACGTACCTTTGAGCCCAGTGAATATAACTATGACCAACAATCCAGACAGAAAACATGGTGAGAGAAGGTTCTCCTGCAGTCAGATGAAGTGTGGCAATGAAATGGCAGTTGAAAAAATGAGAGTTTGAAATGAAAAAAACTGTGGAGTTTCTGTGTTTATGAAGCAGTAACAGTGATTGGTGGATTTTGATTGATGAAAACAGAAAGTTAGGGTGTACAGATGTGTTGTTTGAAAGATGTATTTTGAGTGGTCAATAAAAAATCATTAAATGAAAGAAAGCACTGGATATGCAGGTGCACTGAGAGTTCAGAGTTCAATTGCAACATTGTTGTGTGAACTTGCAAACACCAGAGTTTCTCCAAGAGGTGGTTGCTATGGAAAATAGGCAGAAAGGGCAGAGGGGGAAGGGTTTTCATTTGAAAAAAAATGAGGGAAGAGTTTTGATTGGGTGACATGAGAAATATGTGTGAAGAATTACAGCATTTCTGTGCTTTTGATAGCTGCAGACTCTGGAGTGCATACCTTTTGCTCTGCTGAAGACAAATTGGTGTGTTTCTGAGACTGTTTTCAAACTCAAAGTATTTGCTAAGGTGAGAAAATATTTCTTTACTTTAGATAGAGAATAGTGTGCTTTAATGAGAAAATTATGATTTATGTGGCGCAAATTGCTTGTAAATATGCTCTCACATGTGCATGGAAAATTTTGATTTTGAATGTTTGTGCTACATAGCCATGTTAAAAGTGACGCAACCATGCTGGAAAGCCAATCAAAAAATGATTTCATGTGTTTTAATGACATTTTAAGTCATTTTCTGATGTGCAGTGTTTAGAAATTATGATTTGAAAATCGTTTTTGTGGAAAAGGAATTGTTTTTAAATTCATGACAGGGATATAATGGTGTATGGTTCTTTATAAGGCAATTGACTGTCCCTGATGTTATTTTTCTCATTTTAGTGTAAGACCTTTCTCTGTGGCGCAAATTGCTTGTAAATATGCTCTCACATGTGCATGGAAAATTTAGATTTTGAATGTTTGTGTTAAATAGCCATGTTAAAAGTGACTAAACCATGCTGGGAAAGCAATCAAAAAACGCTTTCATGTGTTTTAATGACATTTTAAGTCATTTTCCCATGTGCAGTGTTTAGAAATTATGATTTTAAAATCGTTTTTGGGGAAAAGGAATTGTTTATAAAATCATGACAAGGACATAATGGTGTATGGTTCTTTATAAGGCAATTGACTGTTCCTGATGTTATTTTTCTCATTTTAGTGTAAGACCTTTCTCTGTGGCGCAAATTGCTTGTAAATATGCTCTTACATGTGCATGAAAATTTTAATTTTGAATGTTTGTGTTACATAGCCATGATAAAAGTGACCCAACCATGCAGGAAAGCCAATCAAAAAACGCTTTCATGTGTTTCAATGACATTTTAAGTCATTTTCTCATGTGCAGTGTTTTGAAATTATGATTTGAAAATCGTTTTTGGGAAAAAGGAATTGTTTTTAAATTCATGAGAAGGACATAATGGTGTATGGTTCTTTATACGGCAATTGACTGTCCCTGATGTTATTTTTCCCATTTTAATGTAAGACCTTTCTTTGTGGCGCAAATTGCTTGTAAATATGCTCCCACCTGTGCATGGAAAATTTTGATTTTGAATGTTTGTGTTACATAGCCATGTTAAAAGTGACCCTACCATGCAGGAAAGCCAATCAAAAAACGCTTTTATGTGTCTTAAGGACAATTTAAGTAATTTTCCCATGTGTAGTGTTTTGAAGTTATGATTTGAAAATCGTTGTTGAGGTAAAGGAATGTTGTTAAAATGTATGTGCGCCATATGCCCCCAAATTTCTTTTTCAGGGTTGCAGCAGGGTGTTCTTGAGACACCCCTGCACCTTTGGAATAAATTCCTAATTTGTGATGAGCAAATTGTTAATCGCAAATTGCACCTTCATTTATATGAGCCTCCTAGCCCATGGAAATGAATGGGTAATTTGCAATTAGCAATTTTCTCAAAGCAAATTTGGAATGGTAAAGAATCGCTATTTATTCCTTAAAATTCGCTTTTTTGGAAATGCAAAATAGTTATATGATACATATGGCGGTTGATGTCTAACAAGATAAGAAGCTTACGGATACATTTATGATGACTGGCGCAATGAAGTAGAAATCACTTACTTCATTGGTAGGCCTTTACAATAAATGATCTCTTCTGTATTCTTCATCAAGCGTAACTTTAATCTGCAATCCTGAGTAGGCCTCACCTTAAACAAACCTCTGGATAGGCCACATCTTATTGTCATCCTGAATTAATCATTTAAAATGCTAGGGACAGATTTATGATAGGTGTATACCTCTTTTGTGCCACTTAGAAAACATTGTCCATGGGGAAATGACTTAAAATGTCCTTAAGACACATGAATGTGTTATTTTAAAACGTTTGCAAATTTTTTGGGTCACTTTCAACATGGCTATGTGTCTGAAACAGTCAAAATCTAAATTTGCAATGCACAGGTGGGAGCATATTTAAAAGGAATGTGCTTCATGGGGAAAGGTCTTATAATGTAATATGGGAAAAATGACATTAGAGATACTGAAATGCCTTATAGAGAAGCATACACCATTATGTCCTTGTCATAAATTTGCAAACCATTACTTTTCCCCAAAAACGATTTTCAAATTATATTTTGAAAACACTGCACATGTGGAAATTACTTAAAATGTCAATAATTCAAAATTTGTGATTCCTTAAATGCAATGTATCAAAAAAAAAATATGTAAAAAATGATATTAAGGATTTGGAAACTACCACCAACTTCTAGTTTGTGGTAATTTGCGAATTCTTTTCAAAAAGCATTTTTTAAAAAAAAAAAAAGGTCCCATATGACGCCCATACATGCCATTAGGGCATGTAGGTGTGCCATGTGCTCCCAAATTTCTTTTTCAGGGGTGCAGCAGGGTGTTCCTAAGATACCCCTGCACGCTTGAAAAAAATCCTATTTTGTGATGAGCTAATTGCTAATCACAAATTGCAACATTAATTCCTATGAGCCTCCTAGCCCATGGAAATGAATGGGTAATTTGCAATTAGCAATTTGCTCATTGCAAATTAGGAATAGTAAAGAATTGCTATTTATTCCTTAAAATTTGCTATTTAGGAAATGCAAAATAGTTTGATGGTACATATGGTGGTTCATCTGTAACAAGATAAGAAGCTTAGGGATACATTTATGATGACTGGCGCAATAAAGTGCACATTACTTACTTCATTGGTAGTCCTTTATATGTATTATCTCCTCTGTATTCTTCATCAAGCGTAACTTTAATCTGCAATCCTGAGTAGGCCTCACCTTAAACAAACCTCTGGATAGGACACACTTTATTGTCATCCTGGATTAATCATTTAAAATGCTAGGGATAGATTTATGATAGGTGTATGCCTTTTTTCTGCCACTGTGCGTCACTTTTATGATGCAGCGGTGGTGCATAATATTTGCTATGAGGTGACAACATTAAAAATTGATGCATTTAGGCAGATATGTCATAGTGTAAAAAAAAAACGTACCACATAAAACCCAATCAGCAGTAATGCAAAAGATGCACCATGTCGCAAGACAGGCCTCACTTGGGGCCATATGTATCAAGCTAATTAGCATTTGCAAAGATCAAAATTCTATGAATTTCGGCCTTTGCGAATGTTAATTAGACAAATGGTATGTATCAAACAACTTTGATGCAAAATAAGGAGTAGCAAAATTTGCTATTCCTTATTTTGCGATTGCACTGAAGCATTTGTAAATTTTGTGACTACTTAAATGCAATGTATCAAACAAAAACTATGTAAAAAATGACATTAAGGATTTGGAAACTATTGTGGTAAATTAGTGGTAATTTGTGAATTCTTTTCAAAAAGCTTTTTTTCAAAAAAACAAAAGGTGCCATATGACGCCAACACATGCCCTTAAGGCATGTATGTGTGCCATATGCCCCTAAATTTGTTTTTCAGGGGTGCAGCAGGTGTTGTTGAGACACCCCTGCACCCTTGGAAAAATTCCTACTTTGTGATGAGCAAATTGCTAATCGCAAATTAAACCTTCATTCATATTAGCCTCCTAGGCCATGGAAATGAATGGGTAACTTGCAATTAGCAATTTGCTCATCGCAAATTAGGAATGGTAAAGAATCGCTATTTATTCCTTAAAATTCGCTATTTAGAAAATGTAAAATCTTTTGATGATACATATGGCAGTTCATCTGTAACAAGATAAGAAGCTTAGGGATAGATTTATGATGACTGGCGCATCACCAGGGATGTGACAGTCATCCTGCGCCACTGTTCCGCCACCCATGTTGTGCTGCATTTACAATGCGGCGCAGCATGGGGCAAAAACGGCACAGATGCGTGACGCATCTGTGCCGTAAAGGTGGCTCATTGCTGGAGTTGTATCGCAAGTGCGATGCAGCTCCAGCAAGGCTCAGGGGTGCCCCATCTCTACAATGCTGCGTCAAGACCTATGCCAGCTTCAAGCAGGTGCAGGGTTTTGACGCAGCTTTCTCCTATCTGATTGTAAGTAGTGTGTTATGTTTTTGATCACTATTACTGATTTACTGTTTGATAATAATGTTTATTAATATTTTTTATTATATTTTTCCTCAGACTCAACTGCAGATCATTTCAAGATTACAATATGCCTACAATACTAAGACAGATAAAGGCTGCAAAACGTCAAAGACAGCAGGAGAAAAAAAAAACGCAGCAGTCCTCTAACAAAAAGATTTCTCAAGCCACGAAGAAAGCACCGGGTAAGAGCTCTAAATATTTCATAAGAAATATTTATAATAAAAAAAATATTACTACAGAAAATGTTTCAATCCATAACACGAGAAGTAAATCAAATGGAAAGAAAAGGACAAATGAAAATGTTACTGCTAGAGCAAGAGATAAATCTGTGCATGATAGTAGAAGGAAACAACAGTTTAGGGAGATTCGTAAACGAATGTTCCGTAACAGGATAATTGGCAATTTGTTAAAAAATATTAAGAAAGGTCAACAGAAACTAGTTTTTTATAAGAGAAAAAAAAAAGTTGAGAAAGTTATTGATCAGGCATTTGAAATTAAACGTAAGTTATTTATTTTGATAATCAATAGAATTAGGAAGCTAAACAAGACAATTTTTGATTTCAAAAGAAATAGTAGATGGAAGAGAATAGTTAATCGTAGTAATTTTTGTGAAGTTTTTTCTGGAGAATGGATACATAGTTCAAGCTGTGAGGCATTTTTTAATGAAGAGAGTTATTTCCAGGATAATGATTTGGTGCATGCAGTTGACATCAGTGGTCGTGCTTATGAAGTGAAAGATGGTTGTCCAGTTGAAAAAGAAAAACTTGTGACAACAGAGGCAGAAGAGTTGTTAGGTAATGAGGTTTTAGGAAGACGTGCTAAGGGTCCTGTGTACACCTGGAAGTGTAGTAGTATTTGCAGTGTGCGACAGGATTCCATCAATTTGCTTTGTGATTTTGTACGGTCATTTAACAAAAAAAGTTTGAAGCAGAAAATGAGGTTGTTGCAAGAATTAGATCCTTGCAGAGTAAGAGAAGTGACAGGTTTGCATGGTCATTCACTGGCTTGTCTTTCCAGGAGAGTATGCCAGAGTGTTTTTCATCACTTCAGGATGCTAGCAGTGCATCATAACAAAGTGAGGAAGTTAGTTAGACTGTTGTATTATGCTAAGAGTCCAGCAATTATGCTGAAACAATTATGCGCTGCTCTTTTGCATGGTTCTGAAATAGATGTGAAGAATATATGTGAAGAAATTGAGTTTTGTTACTTTGGAAGTAAAGAGGAGAATGTTGAAATTGAGCAAGAAGTAGAGGGTCATTTGGAAGATAGTGTACATGTTTCCAGTACAGATAATTTCCATAGGGAAATTGCGACGTTTGACATGAAATCAAGTGAGAGGCCTAATTTCACTTGTGTGTGTTGTAGACGCACTTATTATAAGAATCAGACTAAGTTAGTGGATTTATATGCAAAAAGTGAAAGGGAAAATAATAGTGAATGGAAGGATTTTGCAACATACTTGATGGTAGAAAATTGTTTTGATTTGGGATTGGATCAACGTGTGTGTACTTATTGTTGTAACAAATTAAAACAAAACCAGATGCCTGCTAGAGCAGTTCATAATAATCTGGAATTGGTTGAGATTCCTTCTGAATTGAAGGACTTAAATACTTATGAATCTATTTTGATTCAAAGTATCCATCCCTTTCAGGCTATTGTAAGAATGGAGCCAAAGACAGGGAAATTGCCTCCATCAGATTTACAGAGAGGATTAAAGGGAAGAGTTGTTTATTTGCCTCTAGATTTCAAGAAAAACATTAACACAATTGGAGTAGAAAAAGTGGAAGAGGAACCTCTGGTTATCTTAGTTAATGGGGTTCCGACAAAGAATAAGAAAATATGGCAAGATTTAGTAGATGTTAGGAAAGTTAAAAAGGCAACATTGTATTTGAAAAAAAATAATAAATACTATAAGAATGTATATGTTGCAGAAGAGGAAGTAAGTGAGGAAGAGGATAGCGATTTGTGTGCTGGTCAAATTGAGAAAGTAGAACCCTCTACTAGTGAGGAAATATATGAACATTATAGTGTTCATCCTTTGCATTCGAAGGAAGTCATGGGGAATGCTATTGAGTTGTTTCAAATGAAACAAGCCAAAGGGAGTCCCATTAGTGTTTGGGAGGAAAGTTTGGAAGCTCGGTGTTTCCCACAGCTTTTTCCAACAGGTCAGGGAGGAAGATATGATGAGCGACCTCATCAAATTCCTGCTTCTGAATACCGGACTTTGCGATTGTATGCAGGAGATGCTAGGTTTCGACAATGCATTCCCTATTTGTTTCATCTCCTGTTTGAAAGCGATCTGTCTGGACTGTCATATGCAGTGAACCACATCTTGAAAAGTGGTATACACATGCAAAACATCTCTGCAAGTGACTTTATGGATAAAGTGAATGTCCAAGATAGTATTTTGGATTCTCACCTGATTAATCTCATGGCGTGTCAGCGTGGTACTAATGAGTACTGGTACCGTCGTCATGGTGATTTAAAATGTATGCTGAGGAACTTAGGTACTCCCACATGGTTTCTCACTCTGAGCTGTGCCGAGTATGGCTGGGAAGACTTACTTGAATTTCTACGAGAGGCAAATGCTAACGTAGAAAACATCGAATTCAAGACACCCGGAGAACTGTGCTCTTTGGATCCAGTCAATGTATGTAGGTACTTCAATCATAGATTTGAAGCTATGATGTCTTTCATCATGAATAAGAAGAATCCACCTCTTGGAGAGGTGTTGGATTTCTTCTGGAGAAAGGAGTACCAAGCAAGAGGTGCTCCTCATATACATATGTTGCTGTGGATCAAGGATGCACCTAAATTTGGAACGGATCCAGAAGACTCAGTGATGAGTTTCATCCAACAGTATTCTACGTGTGCTGTTCCAAACGCAAAGGAGAAGAAAAGCCTAAGAGAAAAAGTTCTGCGTTTCCAAAGCCATCGATGTGGAAAGTACTGCCGACGTAAATTCCGAAACAAAGACAAGTTCTACACCAAATGTCGTTTCGGCTTTCCACGACCGGTGATTTCTAAAGGAAGAGTAAACAGTTTGATGTCTTCGCTGCGACACAATGTGATGAAGAAATCACCTAAAAACACATACAATTTGAAGAGGAACGAAGAGTCCAAGTACATCAACGACTACAACCCGGTGATTTTGTCCATGTGGAATGCTAACATGGATATACAGTTTGTGGCTGATAACTGTATGGCTGTGGCTCGGTATGTGACGTCTTACATCACCAAAAAAGAGAAGACAGAATTGAAGGATATGTGGGAGGACATTTCCCATGAAAAGAGCCTCAGCAAGAAGTTGTACAGTTTCAGTCTGAAGATGTTGTCGCATCGAGAAATCGGAGCGTACGAATGTTCTGACCGGTTGTCTTCAGCAAGTCTCTATGCCAAGTCCAGGAGTATCGTTTGGGCGAGTCTTGGTCTTGCTGCAACGCGTAATCGAGTTCTCAAACCTGTGCGGGAAATTGAGTATTTGGCGGAAAAGGAGCCAAACAGTACCGACATTTTGAAGACAAACATGTTGGATACATATTATCCAAATCGAAGCAGTCACCTAGAGAATGTTTGTCTGTATGAGGTTCTGCAAAATTACATGTTCAAGAGGAACATCAAAGAAGATACTGAGAAAGGAGTGTATGCTGTAATAGGAAGTGAGGGATGTTTGGTCAAGCAAAGAAAATGCCACTTGATAAACCATCGAAAATTGAGTGGCGAATCTCCTGAAAAAAAGGAGTTTTTCTATTTAGCACTTTTGCAACTTTTCAAGCCTTGGCGTGCAGAAGAGGAACTGCTTGGAGATTTCCTCTGTTACGAAGACTCTTTCAATGCCGCCAAGGAGACCATAGAATGTCCTGCTTTTCCCAAATATGTAGAAATGTTGAATGCGGAAATTGAGCAGGAAGCAACGATTGCAGCCGAGATTGCCAGAGACAGTTCTCAGGACAGTCAGAGTTCTGCTTCATTGAGTCAGGATCCACTAGGAGGACCTCTTATTGAAAATGAAGCTGCCACTGCTATGAATGAAGTGGAAAGAGCCATGGCACATGCTCAAGAGGATGCGGTTAACTTAGAAGAGTTGGAAAGGCAACTCAACGTTGAGCAGAGGAAAATATATGACGAAGTTACCATGCAAATTGATCATGGATTAAGTCATGATAAGAAAGAGTGCTCATGTACGTCGTTGAAGCCTGTCCGACTGTACGTGAGTGGAGAAGCGGGAACTGGAAAAAGTTTCCTCATTAAAGCAATTTCATGCTATTTGCAGGAAAGGACAGAGTCATCGCTGTCTTGTGTTGTCACTGCTCCAACTGGACTGGCAGCACATAATATTAAAGGGATTACTTTACATCGTTTACTGATGCTGCCAGTGGAGCATGACAACAAATTAGAATATCACAAGCTATCTGGAGATGCTTGTTTTGAAGTTTCAAGAATCTTGAGGAAAATGAAACTTCTTATCATTGACGAAGTAAGCATGGTTTCCAATGTCATGCTTGCCTTTGTGCATTTGAGGATGCAAGAAGTTCTCAAAACAGAGTATGATGTGTTATTTGGTGGCAAACACATCATTGTTTTCGGAGATCTTCTACAGCTGACACCAGTGAAAGGGCAACCTGTGTTCAAAATGCTCACGCATGAAGATACCAGGAAGTGCCTAGGCAGCATTGGCAACGTCAATATATGGTCAAACTTCAATTATGCTGAACTGCATGAAAATATGCGTCAGGCGAAGGATGAAGTTTACAAGACTATTCTACAAGATGTTAGAATTGGAAAAGTGACCGAGCATGGGAAAGAAGCTTTACATGCACGATTACTGTCAAATTTGTATCCAGAACAAGATGTTGTGCCTGAGAATATTTTTCAGAAAATTACTGATAAGAAATCTGGAATATGTTTGATGCCAACTCTTGAAGAATGTGCCAAATTCAACAACAAAATGTTGAATTTAGAAAAGCAAGAGATTGTGAAACTGGAAGCTATTGACAGAGTAGAGCATATGGGATCAACAATTATTTTGTCTGAGAATCTGAAAACAAAATTGGATTCATTAGAGAAGACTATATCTAAAACTGCAGGTTTTGAAAAGACTCTGAATGTGTGCTTGAACTGCCGTATAATTTTAAGAAGGAATTTACATGTTGAAAGAGGTCTGGTAAATGGGTCAATGGGTAATGTTGTTGATTTTGTAAAATACAGAAATAGAGATGGAATTGAATTTTTAAAAATTAAATGTGATGGCATTGAGGAAGTACAGCTAATTGGTCGTTGCTCTGCTAGATTTTTGCTTGTGAAAGACTTATATGTTCGCCGTAAGCAGTTTCCTGTTTGCTTGGCATATGCGGTGACAATCCATAAATCGCAAGGTTTAAGTGTAGACTGTGCATTGGTGAATATTGGCAGTTCTGTGTTCAAGGAGGGTATGGCATACGTGGCATTGTCACGAGTTAGAACTTTATCGGGATTGTACTTGATTGAGTGTGATGTCACAAACATTTGTGCGGATCTAGATTGTGTTAAGGAATACAATAGGTTAAGAAGAGAGTATGCGCCACATTTGCCTCAGTATCCTTTGTTTGAGAAACGTGTGGTAGGCCGGAAACGAAGAAATGTGACCAATACTGGGGAGGTTGTAGCAAAAAGACGAAAAGTCGATGAACCTAAAATTACAAGCAGAAACAAAGAGGATTCTGTTGAAGATGTTGTTGGTTTTCAGTTTGAAAACAGTTCTGGTGTCAACTGCTATGCTAATGTAGTAATTAATGTTTTGTTTTCTCTAAAAAATGTAAAAGAAGAGATTGTGGTCAATTCTGATCAAAGATTTTGCAGTTTGTTAAATTCTGTGTTAGAGAAATGTACCACTGATAGAAGAAACATAGAAAGTGTGTCTGAAATTAGAAATCTGTTAGATAGATGTTCAGGCCAAACACAATTCTCTCAAAATATTCAGCAAGATTGTCAGGAGTTTTTAATGTATATGCTTGATGTATTACATGCTGAAGGTGTAGATGTAGATCAGCTGTTTGGGCTTTCTTATCAATGGCAGCATGACTGCGAGAACTGTATGGTATCAAGTACTACTAGTGTAGACTCAGAAAGATTTATATATTTAACTTTGCCAGACAGTAAATCAGTCTCCTTTAATAAGCTAGTAAAAGCTGCTAATCACAACATGGAGTGTAGCCAATGTAAATCTGAAATGATGTCCACATTATTTATACGAACATATGGCCAGTACGTCATTTTAATGTTCCAACGATGTAGGCCTGATGGAACAAAATTGACAACTTTAATAAAAAAATTTGTAGCTTCGCAGTTGTCAATATCAGGAAGGACTTTTGTAACTACAGCAATTATATATCATGACGGCCCTTCAATATCATCAGGACATTACACAGCTTATTTAAAGTCTAGAAATGGCTGGTCATTCTGCAATGATTCTGTTTTAATTTTCAAAAAAAAATTGCCGTATGACCTTAAAAACTCTTACCTGGTGTTTTTAAAACCAAAATTTTAGGGAAATAATCTCGGGATGTGCTCTGTGGAATTTCAAGAAGTTCTAATGGCTCCTACACAATTTGGCCTTGAGGATAAGTGTAGTTCAGAGACATAACTTCTAATCATAGGATTGGACATCATGGAGATATATGTGCACTTTGAATGAGTTCAGAAAAACTGTTTCTTTTCATAAGCTAATTGAAGCAGCCAATCAAAACATGGAGTAGAGGGAATGTAAGTCTGCAATGCTGTCTACTGTTTTACATTGCTTTGAGATTAAAAGTGATGTAGAGAATTAAATAATTGTACTACTCATAGAGGTAGTGTAAGTCTGCTTCATATTAAGCAGTATCAGTGTCATAGGAAATGTAGAACATGACTGAGCAAGAAGGGGAAGATATTACTATTCCAGGATTGTGAAAATGATCTTCAACATTTTAATTGTGAAAGTTGCGGAAATGCCAAATGATGGGATTGGCTTACAAGAAATCCAAGAGTTATAAATATCTCTGACTAGATTTGGCCTTGTGGAAAATAGTGGTACAGAGCAAGAAGTCATTTATTGCATGTAACGTGTTTTTAAAAACGATGGAGGTTTTCTTTCAGAAAGTGGCGGGCTGAAAGTAATAACAGCACAAAAGAGTGTAAGCTGTTCATAGGACATCCTTGGACGTCATGGAAAGTAAGTTAACTTTAAGGAGTTATGAATTTTAATTTCTGATGTTGTATGGGTTTTTTAAACACAATCATTTTGATTGTGTTTTTTTTTCCCCGCTGTTACATGATGAATACCTTCAAGTCACTGTTTTTAGTGAATTTTGATACATTCTGAGAACAGCAAAAATAAACCATTTAAGATGTATAATTAATTCTGTACTGTTTGCATTTATGATGTATATGTAGAACTGTGTAGGAGGCATGGAGAAGGTGAGGCTTCTGTAAGTGTCAAAGTTGTTGCATGCAGTGCTGCACTTCTGCGTATTCTTTGATATGCTAGACTACATCTGCACAATGAGATAAATAAGCAAAGGAAACACAAGTGACGTGATTGTGAAATGAGCAAAATAAATTGCATGTATTTCAATTACATCATGTGTGTTTCCTATCATTACGAATCACATTGTGCAGATCAAGTTTAGGTCTGTCCAGGGAAACATAGGAGGTTTGGACTTTGTTGAAGATTGCAGTGGACATGACTCACTTCATTGGTAGACCTTCACATGTATTATGTCCTCTATTCTCTTCAACAACTCGAAATTTCATCTGCAACCCTGAGTAGGCCTCACCTGAAACAAAACTCTGGATAGTAGACATCTTATTGGCATCCTGAAGCAATTATTTTAAATTTTAGTGTCTTGCGACACTTTTCTGAGACAACAGCAATGCAAAAGATGCACCATGTTTTAAGATAGGCCTCACTTCATCTGCATCAAGATAGTGTTAGTTTAAAATGTATATCTTTAGGACTGTGTAGCTTCTGTAAGTGTCAAAGTTATTGAAAAACTGTTTGTCCTTCAATCTTTGCCCTTGTCTTTTGTAATTTTTTAATACATGTTTTTATATTTTTCAAATGTTTGTTCTCTCTTTCACAGATTGAAAGTATAAAAATAAAAAGTGAGGAATTTAACGACAATTATAAGGTAAGTATTTTGTACTCTTTTCGTTACATTTCTATCACATTGAACTACTATTAGTTCCACTGCTTCATTTCTTTAATCCTCAGTTTCCTGCCTTTGCTACTTCCCTCATTCCTTTCTCTATTACCTACTTACTCAACTCCTTCCACTTTTTTTCTCAGTCCCTCTCTTCTCATAGTTCCTCACTCTTGTTCACTCACTCCGTCTCTATTACTCTTAGTGTCTTTGACTGATCACTGTATCACTATTTGTTCATAATGCTTTCTCTGTGTAGTTGAAGCACACTAAGTGGCATATTATGAATGCAGCCAATAAAATTATTGCTCTTTTTATTGGCAGAAAACTGGTGCAAAAGCGGCTTTAGCGGCAGTTTTCTGCCGCAAAAGCAGCTTTAGCGACACATTTCTGCCGATAAAAGCTGCAAAACTTTTATTGCCTATGTTGATAATATGCCCCTATGTTATTTACATTAGGGCTATATTGTCCAGTATAACAATCAAAATTGCTCTCCAAAGACACCAGGCAAAGCAGACGCTCCCTCAAACAGATCACCAAGCACAATTTACCCTACTTACAATCTAGCCTGTTCTCTGTCGAGACTTTAGCAATCTTTAGAGCACAAGATAAGATTTTTTTACATGGAAGAGCCATACGTATTGCAATTCTACTTAAGAAACAAGCATTGGCATAGACAATAGGTCTCGCCTTTGGGACCTTATACGTGTTTAGCCATGCAACAGTTGATGTTGCTGCACCAAGGATATTATGCTGCATAACTAAAGACTTAGAAGGTCCAAAAGTCGATACCTATTGGCTATGCCAATGCTTGTTTTTCTTTCACTTCGTTATCTATTTTGTTTTTCACAATTATACCATCTTCTGTCTGTTCTTTGGTAAATAGATCTATTAAATAGTATCTCTTCTTTACTCCCTATAGCTGTCTTTCTTGAAACATCACTCTCTGTTTACTTTCCTTATACTTACTCTTTTTTTTTAAAAAGTTTTTTTTTTGGTTAGCTCCCGGTACGCGTACCGGGAAGCTAAACCGGAAGCGAACCAAAAGAAATAGAGCTTGCCAGAGTGCTAAACATTCTAGCAATTTTTTTGGAAAGGGAAGGTAGTTCTGAAAAGAACTTTTTTTTAAATATTTTTGTTGTTTTATATTTTTTTTGTATTTTTTGAACATTTTTTGTTTTTTTTGTATTTTTTGAACGATTTTATATTTTTTTTGGTTTTTTTGGGGGGGGGGAACAACAAAAAACAGGCGTTGAAAAGGGCTCAACAGGAGCAAAAAAAAATTACTGGGGGCGGTTAGGGCAATTATGATTGTCATAAGCCAGGTTGATGGCATTAATACTCATGTTACCACATGATATCAACGCACCACAGTGCATACAAGTATGTTTCATGTGCCCAAAATTCTCTTGGATGTTTGGCACAGTTTCCCGTGCCTCTGCTGGTGTCAATGATATTGACGATGTTGACCTGGCCACAGGAGTTGCTGTTGGGTTTTGTTCCATATCCCGTATTTCCGCCCGGCTGTAATTAAGTGGATGCTTCCTGGTCATGTGCCTATGCATGGTATAGTTCCCATAGCTATACTTTTTATCAGTCCCTCTTGATAATTTCTCTTTGCAGATGAGGCAGGTGACATACCTCGCATTCACTTTCTTTTGCCCTGGAGGGATTGAATAAAACTGCCAGATGAAACTGGCTTTCCTATGGGAAACCCGGGGCACCTCTTCCAAGAACTGTGGTTCTTCTCTCTCCTCTTCCTCTAGTTCTTCCTCTTCCTCCTCTGTGTTGGTGATCACCTGGGGAGGTGGTCCTCTCTTCCCATGAGGAGGTGGAGGTGGTGGTGGGGGTGCACCAGCTGAAGCAAGTACTGAAGTCATTTCTCAAGTATTAATAAAGGTCTTCCTCTCACAATGATGAAAGTCAGAGTGAGGAAAGAAGGAGGGGTTTTCATCATTTGGAAAAAACAATACTTCTCAACCAATGAAAAGTGTTATTTTTAGGTCACCTGACCTAGCCTTCCATAATTATGAAACTAAAAGTGAAATGAACCAATGAAAAGCTTTATTAACAAGTCACATGACTCTAACTTTCATGTTACGCGCTGCGGAACGCTCCCCGGTTAGCTTCCGGTTCGCTGCGCTTCGCGCCTCGGTCCGCGCCCAGGGACACTTCCGGGTGCGCTAACGCAGTACGTCACAAGACGCATTTCGCGGCAACGCGATACGTCGCGCTTTCGCGCCGCGGATCGCTTCCGGGGAGTTGCGTTTCGCGCCTCGGTCCGCGCCCCGGGGCACTTCCGGGTGCGCTAACGCAGTACGTCATAAGACGCATTACGCGGCAACGCAATACCGTCACTATGTTGATTTGTTACCGGTTCGCGGACGGGATCGGGGAATCGAATTGAGCTAACTGGAAGCTTCCCGGTTAGCGGACCGGGAGCGAAACCAAAAAAATATTAAAAAAAAATTATTAATAAACATATAAAATATATTTTGGGATTTAAAGAAGAATACATTTTACTTCTGTAGATATTAGCTTTTAAAAAACCAATGAAATTCACTGAAAAAACCATAGGTTATAGACCATATATAGTTAGGAATTAGCATTTACAAAACCTTGAAAATTCACTGAAAAAACCATAGGTTATAGACCATATATAGTTAGGAATTAGCATTTAAAAAACCTTATTTTACTCACACAAAACCATTGAAATTCCATATATAGTTAGTTGTACTAACTATATATCGCGCACCCGCAATCCACTGCTGATGATGTCACATATTACATCATTCATGACATGGTCAGTGACATCACTGATGACATCACTGATGACATCTCAAATGACATCACTGATGACATCACTGATGACATCTCAAATGACATCACTGATGACATCACTGATGACATCTCAAATGACATCACTGATGACATCACTGATGACATCTCAAATGACATCGCTGATGACATCACTGATGACATCTCATTTGACATTACTGATGACATCACTGATGACATCATTCATGTGATAATACGATGAAGCTCTTCAGACTCTAATATAACCTTAGATACAGTAAGTGTAAACAGACACTCACAGACTGTCACTCATCCATAGAGTTACACACACACCTAGTCAGTCATGGAAAGAATCAATCACACATCCATTTTCTCAACTATACAGTTATACACACCTTACTTATTCAAAGATATACTAACACATATTTACTCTCTTATACAATCCCTGATACAAGTTCACAATGATCCATACAGCCACTCACACATTCACTGGCTCTTATGCACAGTTATTTATATATGTCAACTCTCACATGTACTGTTTTTTACATATGTACTTACTTTTACATGCAGCACTGAGATATCCATTCACTCACCCATACACTCATGCACACAGTCAACCGCCCATACAGCTGTTTCCACATGCACTTTTGAACCCATACATCTAGTGAATCAACTGCTCACACATCTATGCACAGAGTCATACACCTACCAGCCACCCATACACACTCTCAGTCTCCCATACAAATACGTAGGAAACCAATCAATAACGCATATAGTTAATCATATAGCTAATGATCAACACATGCAGCAGTTTATAGAACAACAAAGATAATGATGCACAAATTGAGACAGTTTAGTCACTAACCCATGCACTCAGTGAGACACATTTAACCACTCACTCATACAGTCAGTCATGCACCTAATAAATCCTTCATCCAGACATTTATAAATCCACTAATTCTTAAATATGTAAGACATATTTTAACTTTACAGAAACATACAGTCACTGGATGACGTCATCAGTGATGTCATCAGTGATGTCATTTGAGATGTCATCAGTGATGTCATCAGTGATGTCACTGACCATGTCATGAATGATGTAATATGTGACATCATCAGCAGTGGATTGCGGGTGCGCGATATATAGTTAGTACAACTAACTATATATGGAATTTCAATGGTTTTGTGTGAGTAAAATAAGGTTTTTTAAATGCTAATTCCTAACTATATATGGTCTATAACCTATGGTTTTTTCAGTGAATACATATAAATATATATATATATACATATATATATATATATATATATATATATATATATATATATATATATATATATATATATATATATATATATATATATATATATATATATATATTTTGCAAAAAAGTTCCATTTACCGGGGGCCCCGACCCTGCAGGGCGGACTCTCGAAAGCAGGAATGGAGATCCTGCTGCTTCAACACCATATCACCAAAAAGAGCCCAACTCCGTCTGACTGCAAGAAGCTGACTTTATTCGTCACACCCACAGTATCACATGACACACTTGAGAGTCCTGACGCGTTTCAGCGTTGTTCCGCCTTAATCATAGGAGGGTGTGTCCTCAATGAATTCCTAGTGGACTTGGTCCCACAGTGTTTGGACTGCGGGTTCCAGCATGCAACAGGTGAGTATTCAAGTCTAATTTTGCTTAATAGCGTGATTTCACCCAGTGCCTTCGTTGATAATTGCACAATGCTATGGGATGTTGCGGTGTTCTCAAAATTGGTTGCTTCCGCTGCGGAGTTGTAGGAAACAGGAAAGCATCCTTCTCCTCTCCCTTTCTTAACGGAGTGCCACATTGCCTCGGAAGTCCATGAGTGGCTGGCAGCACCGCAAGCGGGTCATCCCCCTCAATTAGTATTTTGCAAAAAAGTTCCATTTACCGGGGGCCCCGACCCTGCAGGGCGGACTCTCGAAAGCAGGAATGGAGATCCTGCTGCTTCAACACCATATCACCAAAAAGAGCCCAACTCCGTCTGACTGCAAGAAGCTGACTTTATTCGTCACACCCACAGTATCACATGACACACTTGAGAGACCTGACGCGTTTCAGCGTTGTTCCGCCTTAATCATAGGAGGGTGTGTCCTCAATGAATTCCTAGTGGACTTGGTCCCACAGTGTTTGGACTGCGGGTTCCAGCATGCAACAGGTGAGTATTCAAGTCTAATTTTGCTTAATAGCGTGATTTCACCCAGTGCCTTCGTTGATAATTGCACAATGCTATGGGATGTTGCGGTGTTCTCAAAATTGGTTGCTTCCGCTGCGGAGTTGTAGGAAACAGGAAAGCATCCTTCTCCTCTCCCTTTCTTAACGGAGTGCCACATTGCCTCGGAAGTCCATGAGTGGCTGGCAGCACCGCAAGCGGGTCATCCCCCTCAATTAGTATTTTGCAAAAAAGTTCCATTTACCGGGGGCCCCGACCCTGCAGGGCGGACTCTCGAAAGCAGGAATGGAGATCCTGCTGCTTCAACACCATATCACCAAAAAGAGCCCAACTCCGTCTGACTGCAAGAAGCTGACTTTATTCGTCACACCCACAGTATCACATGACACACTTGAGAGTCCTGACGCGTTTCAGCGTTGTTCCGCCTTAATCATAGGAGGGTGTGTCCTCAATGAATTCCTAGTGGACTTGGTCCCACAGTGTTTGGACTGCGGGTTCCAGCATGCAACAGGTGAGTATTCAAGTCTAATTTTGCTTAATAGCGTGATTTCACCCAGTGCCTTCGTTGATAATTGCACAATGCTATGGGATGTTGCGGTGTTCTCAAAATTGGTTGCTTCCGCTGCGGAGTTGTAGGAAACAGGAAAGCATCCTTCTCCTCTCCCTTTCTTAACGGAGTGCCACATTGCCTCGGAAGTCCATGAGTGGCTGGCAGCACCGCAAGCGGGTCATCCCCCTCAATTAGTATTTTGCAAAAAAGTTCCATTTACCGGGGGCCCCGACCCTGCAGGGCGGACTCTCGAAAGCAGGAATGGAGATCCTGCTGCTTCAACACCATATCACCAAAAAGAGCCCAACTCCGTCTGACTGCAAGAAGCTGACTTTATTCGTCACACCCACAGTATCACATGACACACTTGAGAGTCCTGACGCGTTTCAGCGTTGTTCCGCCTTAATCATAATTGGTTGCTTCCGCTGCGGAGTTGTAGGAAACAGGAAAGCATCCTTCTCCTCTCCCTTTCTTAACGTTAAGAAAGGGAGAGGAGAAGGATGCTTTCCTGTTTCCTACAACTCCGCAGCGGAAGCAACCAATTTTGAGAACACCGCAACATCCCATAGCATTGTGCAATTATCAACGAAGGCACTGGGTGAAATCACGCTATTAAGCAAAATTAGACTTGAATACTCACCTGTTGCATGCTGGAACCCGCAGTCCAAACACTGTGGGACCAAGTCCACTAGGAATTCATTGAGGACACACCCTCCTATGATTAAGGCGGAACAACGCTGAAACGCGTCAGGACTCTCAAGTGTGTCATGTGATACTGTGGGTGTGACGAATAAAGTCAGCTTCTTGCAGTCAGACGGAGTTGGGCTCTTTTTGGTGATATGGTGTTGAAGCAGCAGGATCTCCATTCCTGCTTTCGAGAGTCCGCCCTGCAGGGTCGGGGCCCCCGGTAAATGGAACTTTTTTGCAAAATACTAATTGAGGGGGATGACCCGCTTGCGGTGCTGCCAGCCACTCATGGACTTCCGAGGCAATGTGGCACTCCGTTAAGAAAGGGAGAGGAGAAGGATGCTTTCCTGTTTCCTACAACTCCGCAGCGGAAGCAACCAATTTTGAGAACACCGCAACATCCCATAGCATTGTGCAATTATCAACGAAGGCACTGGGTGAAATCACGCTATTAAGCAAAATTAGACTTGAATACTCACCTGTTGCATGCTGGAACCCGCAGTCCAAACACTGTGGGACCAAGTCCACTAGGAATTCATTGAGGACACACCCTCCTATGATTAAGGCGGAACAACGCTGAAACGCGTCAGGACTCTCAAGTGTGTCATGTGATACTGTGGGTGTGACGAATAAAGTCAGCTTCTTGCAGTCAGACGGAGTTGGGCTCTTTTTGGTGATATGGTGTTGAAGCAGCAGGATCTCCATTCCTGCTTTCGAGAGTCCGCCCTGCAGGGTCGGGGCCCCCGGTAAATGGAACTTTTTTGCAAAATACTAATTGAGGGGGATGACCCGCTTGCGGTGCTGCCAGCCACTCATGGACTTCCGAGGCAATGTGGCACTCCGTTAAGAAAGGGAGAGGAGAAGGATGCTTTCCTGTTTCCTACAACTCCGCAGCGGAAGCAACCAATTTTGAGAACACCGCAACATCCCATAGCATTGTGCAATTATCAACGAAGGCACTGGGTGAAATCACGCTATTAAGCAAAATTAGACTTGAATACTCACCTGTTGCATGCTGGAACCCGCAGTCCAAACACTGTGGGACCAAGTCCACTAGGAATTCATTGAGGACACACCCTCCTATGATTAAGGCGGAACAACGCTGAAACGCGTCAGGACTCTCAAGTGTGTCATGTGATACTGTGGGTGTGACGAATAAAGTCAGCTTCTTGCAGTCAGACGGAGTTGGGCTCTTTTTGGTGATAAGGTGTTGAAGCAGCAGGATCTCCATTCCTGCTTTCGAGAGTCCGCCCTGCAGGGTCGGGGCCCCCGGTAAATGGAACTTTTTTGCAAAATACTAATTGAGGGGGATGACCCGCTTGCGGTGCTGCCAGCCACTCATGGACTTCCGAGGCAATGTGGCACTCCGTTAAGAAAGGGAGAGGAGAAGGATGCTTTCCTGTTTCCTACAACTCCGCAGCGGAAGCAACCAATTTTGAGAACACCGCAACATCCCATAGCATTGTGCAATTATCAACGAAGGCACTGGGTGAAATCACGCTATTAAGCAAAATTAGACTTGAATACTCACCTGTTGCATGCTGGAACCCGCAGTCCAAACACTGTGGGACCAAGTCCACTAGGAATTCATTGAGGACACACCCTCCTATGATTAAGGCGGAACAACGCTGAAACGCGTCAGGACTCTCAAGTGTGTCATGTGATACTGTGGGTGTGACGAATAAAGTCAGCTTCTTGCAGTCAGACGGAGTTGGGCTCTTTTTGGTGATATGGTGTTGAAGCAGCAGGATCTCCATTCCTGCTTTCGAGAGTCCGCCCTGCAGGGTCGGGGCCCCCGGTAAATGGAACTTTTTTGCAAAATACTAATTGAGGGGGATGACCCGCTTGCGGTGCTGCCAGCCACTCATGGACTTCCGAGGCAATGTGGCACTCCGTTAAGAAAGGGAGAGGAGAAGGATGCTTTCCTGTTTCCTACAACTCCGCAGCGGAAGCAACCAATTTTGAGAACACCGCAACATCCCATAGCATTGTGCAATTATCAACGAAGGCACTGGGTGAAATCACGCTATTAAGCAAAATTAGACTTGAATACTCACCTGTTGCATGCTGGAACCCGCAGTCCAAACACTGTGGGACCAAGTCCACTAGGAATTCATTGAGGACACACCCTCCTATGATTAAGGCGGAACAACGCTGAAACGCGTCAGGACTCTCAAGTGTGTCATGTGATACTGTGGGTGTGACGAATAAAGTCAGCTTCTTGCAGTCAGACGGAGTTGGGCTCTTTTTGGTGATATATATATATATATATATATATACATATATATATATATATTCACTGAAAAAAACATAGGTTTCAGGTCATATATAGTTAGGTATTAGCATTTAAAAACCATTGAAATTGCTCCTATATAGTTAGTTGGACTAACTATATTTCGCGCACCCGCAATTCACTGCTGGTGATGTCACATATTACATAATTCATGGTCAGTGACATCACTGATAACATCTCAAATGACATCACTGATGACATCACTGATGACATCATCCAGTGACTGTGTGTTTCTGTAAAGTTTAAATATGTTTTACATATTGAAGAATGAGTAGATGTTTAAGTGTCTGGATGAAGGATTTAGCAGGCGTGTGACTGACTGTATGAGTGAGTGATTAAATGTGTCTTACTGAATGCATGGGTTAGTGACTAAAACTGTCTGAATGTGTGCATCAGTATGTCTGTTGTTGTGTAAGATGCTGTATGTGTTGATCAGTAGCTATATGAGTGGCTATATGGCTCATTGATTGGTTGCCCAAGTATTTGTATGTGAGAATGAGTGTGTGTGTGTGGGTGACTGGGAGGTGTGTGACTCTGTGCATAGATGTGTGAGCAGTTGATTCACTAGGTGTATGAGTTCAAGAGTGCATATGGAAACAGCTGTATGGGCGGTTTACTGTGTGCATTGGTGTGTTGGTGAGTGAATGTATATCTCAGTGCTACATGTCCAAGTAAGTACATATGTAAAACACAGTGCATGTGAGAGTTGGTATATATAAATGACTATACATGAGAGCCAGTGATTATGCAAGTGGCTGTATGGATCAATGTGTACTTTTATCAGTGATTGTTTAAGAGAGTAAGTATGTGTTAGTATATGTTTGAATAAGTAAGGTGTTGTGTGTATAACTGTATAGATGAGGAAATGGGAGTGTGATTGATTCTTTGCATGACTGACTAGGTGTGTGAGAAACTCCATGGATGAGTGAAAGTGTGTGAGGGTCTCTATAGGTGTATAAGTGCATATGATAGTATTGTATTGATGAGTGACTGTATGTATGAGTGATTGTATGGGTGAATGAGTGGATGTGTGTGACCTAGGAATCAGTGAGTGCGTATGTAGTAACTGGTATTGGTGTGTCAATGGTTTCAAGAATGGTAGTTTGTATTTAAGACTGGGTGCAGTGTGAGGAGGTGCATCGTATTATCACAAGAATGATGTCATCAGTGATGTCAATTGAGATGTCATCAGTGATGTCATCAGTGATGTCATTTGAGATGTCATCAGTGATGTCATCAGTGATGTCACTGACCATGTCATGAATGATGTAATATGTGACATCATCAGCAGTGGATTGCGGGTGCGCGAAATATAGTTAGTCCAACCAACTATATAGGAGCAATTTCAATGGTTTTTTAAATGCTAATACCTAACTATATATGACCTGAAACCTATAGTTTTTTCAGTGAATTTGCACGGTTTTTTAAATGCTAATTCCTAACTATATATGACCTGAAACCTATGGTTTTTTTCAGTGAATTTCCAAGGTTTTTTAAATGCTAATACCTAACTATATATGACCTGAAACCTATGGTTTTTTCAGTGAATTTGCAAGGTTTTTTAATTGCTAATACCTAACTATGTAAGGATTCAAACCTATAGTTTTTTCAGTGAATATATATATTTTTATTTTCAAGTTTTTTTTTTATATGATTACAGGGTCCGCGCACCGTGAGCGCTCCGAAAGCACACCGTAAACGCTACGATCTCTTCCCCCAACACATTTTTTTAAATTTCTAAAACATAATATCTATGTTTTTAACGTTGATTTTAAAGGTAGACAATATTTGCTTTAATGTAGAAAATGTTTTTTTCAAACTTTTAACAACAGTATATTACTTTTTAAAGTAGTAACAAATCTCGCGAGGGTGCGTCGCACGTGCACGCAACGTAAGAGCTCCGTCCGCGCACCGTAAAAGTTCCGAGCTCTTACCCCCGAAAGTTTTATAAACTTTAAATCGTTATATCTACGTATTCATTGCACAATGTAAAGGTACACATTATCTGGAATAATAAAGAACATGTTAATTTAAACTTTTAAAGACCATATATAACTTTATTTAAGCAATTATAAATCTCACGAGGGTACGTACTACGTAAACGCTCCGTAAGATGACGTAAGCGCCCCGTAAACGCAACGTAAGCGCCCCGTAAGCGCCCCGTAAACGCAACGTAAGCGCTCCGTAAGCTTACGTCCAACCATGTGACCTTAAACCAAAAGATTTAATTGGTTTATAATACTTCCTACTCCAATTGTTGAAAAACCCCTCCCATGTTCATCATTCTTCTTTGGCTTTCAGAGAAGCAACACCTTTTTTCTACAGCTCCTAGCTACAGAAAAATACTTCCAAATGGCTGAACATCCAGAGTCTGACCATTCTTCTAATGAAGAGTTTGTTGAAGAGGACCCTCACCCAAGTAAGAAGAAGGAGTCCATAGTCTGGAAATTTTTCAGTTTTCCAGAACATCAAAAGAAAGTAAATGCACCACTGGTCACCTGCAAGATCTGTGACACAGTGTTATCAAGAGGAAATCCAAATAAGAAATATTCATTTGGATCCCACACCATGAAACGCCATGTAAAAAATATGCACCCCAATAATTGGAGCAGAGCTGTGGTGCAAAGATCTCAGGAGGAGGACTCTTCTCCTAGTACATCTACAGCAAGAACCCGAGTACCACCAATGCCATCTTCAACGGTGGCGAACATTCAGCCAGAACTAAAAAATCTAATGATGCAATCCATAAATTGCAGTAAATTAGTAGCCTTCGTACAACAGTCCATTGAAGTAATTTTACAGAAAAACAGGAACCACAGATGCACGAAATATTTTTTTTCTTTCAATTTCATAGTTTGTTCCTGTTGAACAATTATTTTGTGTAAAAAGTTCATTTTTCTACGTTTTTCAAGCAAAACAAAACCAAAAAAAAAGTTATTTTTAGAACTACCGCTGCTGGTTAAAGAAATAACTAAATTTCTATGTTTGTATGTAAAAGTTTGTCATAGTGAATGTCAAAGTGCAAAACTATAAGAATGTGGTACAGCATAAACCTATAAGGTGTTTACCTATAGTATATTGTACTACTTCCAAAGCACTGAAATGTAATATATGCATATAAATATGTTACAACTCAATGGGCCAAATGTACGTAATCTCGATTTACCTACTCATAAATACCGAGGGCCCAATGTAGGTAATCCCAGATTACCACTTCTTAAATACCGAATCATACCGATTCGGTATTTAAGAACTGGCAATGGGGATGTAGGTATTTTTACCGAATTAATTACCGATTCGGTAAAATTCGGTAATTACCGATTCGATAATTACCGAATTTGTGTTTGCCATTGATTCCTATGGGCCTTGAAGCCCATAGGAATCAATGGCAAATACCGATTCGGTAATTACCGAACCGGTAAATACCGAATCCTGCCAGGGGGAACAGAGTGTCACTTTGACACCCTGTAGCACCCCTGTTTTTGACTTGTGTGCAATGTGACACACGTACATGCCCTTAGGGCATGTATGTGTGCCACATGGCACAGGTGTACATGCACAGATGTCCATGTACACTGGAATTCCTTATTTACCACCCAATTGTATTGAGTGGTAAATAACGAATTCTTACAGGCCTCTAGCACTGTCAACAGTGCTACCTACATTACAATTTACAGATTTGGTATTTTAACCGAGTCTGTATTTACATGGTTTTAGGGCATGTATATGTGCCACATACCACACATTTTTTAAGAAATATGTAACCCTCAAAAGTTGTCCATCATTATATACATGTATCCATTGTACAATATAAAAGTACACATTATTTTGGATAATAATGAACATGTTTATTTTAAACTTTTAAACAACATATGTAACTTTATTTAAACAACTTTTAAACAACATATATAACTTACAACATATATAACTTTAATAAAACACTTTGCTCTTGAAACCCATAAAACCCATAAAACTGACATACCCATAGAACACAGAGAGAATCCATAGAACATGTACCACTCATTATTTACTTAAAACCTTTAAACATTATATATAACTTTAAATAAGCAACTTTAAAACAACATTTTTAACTTTATTAAAACAAGTATAAAACAACACATATAACTTTACCCAGAAAGAGAAAAATACCCAGAGAGAGAGAAATACCCAGAGAGAGAGAAATACCCAGAGAGAGAGAAATACCCAGAGAAAGAGAAATACCCAGAGAGAGAGAAAGAGAAATGTGCTCTGCGCCCAGCACTTCTTTTAAATCAACAGCAAAACAAAGACAAAAAAATGTTCTTTTTAGAACTACCTCTACTAGCTAAAAAAGAACTAATTTTCTATGTGTGTATAGAAACCAATGGTTTTTTAAAACCCAGAGAGAGAGAACCTGAGAAACCCATAGAAAACAGAGAGAATCCATAGAACATAATTGGTTTAAATACCCAGAGAGAGAGAACCTGAGAAACCCATAGAACAAAGAGAGAATCCATAGAACAGAACTTTTTTAAATACCCAGAGAGAGAGAACCTGAGAAACCCATAGAACAAAGAGAGAATCCATAGAACAGAATGTTTTACATACCCAGAGAGAGAGAACCTGAGAACCCCATAGAACAAAGAGAGAATCCATAGAACATAATTGTTTTAAATACCCAGAGAGAGAGAAAAAGAGAAATGTGCTCTGCTCCCAGCAACTCATACCATAAGATTACGTCAAACAATGTGACCTCATAACAAAACATTTTATTGGTTTATAATACTTCCTACTCCAATTATTGAAAGACCCCTCCCATCTTCTTCATCATTCTTCTTTGGCTTTCAAGGAAGCAACACCTTTTTTCATTTGCACTTTGCTCTTGGAAAATCTTTTGAAATGTCTCAACAGCAAGAACCTGAACATTCAGAACATGAGGAAGCTGAGCATTCTCAAGATGAAGATTCTTTGCATAGATTCTTTTCATTGTTTGTACAGCAGGAACCTGAAGATTATTCTAGTTCATCATCAGATGGGTTTTGTTGAAGAAACCCCTAGATCAACAAAAGAATCCATAGATTGGTAGTTTTTTGAATTCCCAGAAGGACAGAAAAAGTTCAATGCGCCTTTTGTAACATGCAAAATCTGTGACACAGTACTTTCCAGAGGGAATGCAAAGACAAAATACAGCTTTGGATCTTTTAGCATGGAACGCCATGTCCGAAATTTACATCCCAACAACTGGAATAAAACTGCAATAAAAGAGCATCAGAGGATCAGGGCTCTGCTCCCAGCACTTCCTCTAAAACAACAGCACCACTAATATAAGCATCAATGGTTAGAGGAACCTGACCATTCAAAACAGAGAGAGTCCAGAGAGAGTCCATAGTTGTCTTTTCTTTATATCCTCTAATTGAGGCTTCCTTTTTTTGAAATAATTTCGCCAGTTCTTGGTATCCATAATCTAGTATGACTCTGTAGATATTTACAATCTGTTGAAAAGAGAAATATGACATATTATAGACCACTACTAACATAGCACATAGCAATCATATTATGCATGCAGACTAGGTGATACAAACATGCTGCAAGGGGCTTCAATGTTAAATACTAATGCTGGTATAGAGATCATGTAATGGTTTAATTAGCATATTTACAAGCCCTGCCTGGACTAGGCCTGAAATTGTTCCACACCCACATAGTACTCCCCAATTCCACACCAAAAACCTGGACCCTGGGCCTTCTCCCCCAGCAATATGGCCAGGCCCTGCCTGGACCAGACCTCAAAATGGCCTCCACCCACATTGCCAGGCTCCAACAACACCCCCAAAAATACTGTAAAAGTTTCATTCATGTCTTGTAAATATGCCAATGAAACAATTACACAATCTCTATACCAGCAATATTGTTAAACATTAAAGCTTCTTGCATCTCCTTTAACAAAAATTGGAGCATATTTACAAACCCTGGCCTGGACATGTTGCTGGGGGTCAAGGATCCATTTTGAATCCAGGCAATGTGCTCAGGCTTGCATCCATTTTGCCTTGCTTACACCCATTATGCCCTGGGGTAGTGAGTGGTGCAGAAGAGGCTTGTAAATATACCCTTTTTTTCTATATTCTATCTCAATTGATACCAAGGGGCTTGTAAATATGCTCCTCTTTAATATGCACCACTCACTACCCCTGGGCATAATATATCTAATGAAACCATTACACAATCTCTATACCAGCATTAATGTTAAACATTAAAGTCCCTTGCATCACCTTTAACAAAAATTGGAGCATAATTACAAACCCTTTCTGTCACATTTAATAAAAAGACGATATACCAACATTTGAGCAAAGCATTAAAAACAATCTAGAAAAAAAGATATATATATAAAAAAAAAGAGGGGCATATTTACAAGCCCATGTTAAACATTGCGCAAAATGTGACCCTTTTAAAAAATATTATAACCACACATTTCTCCAAAAATCATACAGCATGGTAAATCAGTTTTTCAAACAGAACACAGCCCATTTCAATATGCACTACATTACTGGGTGCAGGCCTGAGCACACTGCCTGGATTAAAAATGTAACCTTGACCCCCAGCAACATAGCCAGGCCCCAACACGACACCAAAAATTCAGAAAACACACACACAAATCAGCACAATCCACTGACATCCCTGCCCTCAATAATGTTTTAATTCAAGATTTTGAGGCCTGGTCCAGGCAGGGACTACCCATTTTGCTGGGGGTGAAGGCCCAGGGTCCATTTTAAATCCAAGCAATGTGCTGAGGCCTACAATCAGTTAACCTTGCTTTCGCCCATTATGCCCAGGAGTAGTGAGTGGTCAAGGATCCATTTTGAATCCAGGCAATGTGCTCAGGCTGGCATCCAGTTTGCCTTGCTTACACCCATTATGCCCAGGGGTAGTGAGTGGTACAGAAGAGGCTTGTAAATATACCCTTTTTTTTCTATATTCTATCTCAATTGATACCAAGGGACTTGTAAATATGCTCCTCTTTAATATGCACCACTCACTACCCCTGGGCATATTATATCTAAGCAAGGCAAACTGGGTACAGGCCTGAGCACACTGCCTGGATTCAAAATATACACTTAACCCCCAGCAACATGGCCAGGCCCCAACACCACACCAAAAATTCAGAAAACACACAAAAATCAGCACAATCCATTGACATCCCTGCCCTTAATAATGTTTTAATTCAAGATTTTGAGGCCTGGTCCAGGCAGGGACAAAAAATTGGAGCATATTTACAATCCCTTTCTGTCACATTTAATAAAAACACGATATACCAACATTTGAGCAAAGCACAAGAAACAATCTAGAAAAAAAGAGATATATTTCAGAAAAAAAGAGGGGCATATTTACAAACCCATGTTAAACATTGCGCAAAATGTGACCCTTTTCAAAAATATTATAACCACACATTTCTCCAAAAATCATTAATCATGGTAAATCATTTTTCAAACAGAACACAGCCCATTTCAATATGCACTACATTACTAGGTGCAGGCCTGAGCACACTGCCTGGATTCAAAATGTAACCTTGACCCCCAGCAACATTGCCAGGCCCCAACACCACACCAAAAATTCGAAAAACACAAAAACATAATACAATGCAGAAACCTCACTTATTTTTTTAAAACCAACACTAATAAAGCCCAATATGTTTCTTATGCTTCCCAATACTGCTACCAGTACTCACCTTGAAAATCGCTTTTGAAAAAAGAGAACAGTGTCAAAAAACACAGCAGCTTTTCTTAAAGAGAATCCCTGATCTGCACCTCAGAGACTGGAAGCAGAAATGGCAGTTTCCCACTGTTCTTCACAGAAGTCTCTGCTCTTAACCAATCAACTTACTTCATAAACTATTTCAAAACTAAACTAACATTCCAATTGGTTCTACACTCCCACGCTTTCAAACTCACATAAAAGTCACCCATCCCCCTACTGCTCATTGAACCTGTTACCATGGAAACTCCCACCTAAGAACAGAGTTGAAAAGTTCATCAAACTAAGTTGCAAATAAACCCAGGAAGCTTGTTAGAGCTTTCAATATAACAGCTATTCATGTAAAATGTTCCTTTCAATGATCTTTTCTGAACCATTAGAATTGCATCTTTTAAAAAAAAAAAATATGCACCCTACATGAGCCCCCTCGCGGCCATCGTACGCAAACACAACCTCAGCATAATCTCCTACGCCGACGATACCCAGCTGATCCTCTCGCTGACCAACGACCCCGCCGCCGCCAGAACCAACCTGCACGAAGGGATGAAAGAGGTAGCCGAGTGGATGACGACCAGCCGCCTGAAACTGAACTCGGACAAGACGGAGGTCCTCATCCTGGGCTCCTCGCCCTCCGCCTGGGACAACTCCTGGTGGCCCCCCGCCCTGGGCACCGCACCCAAACCGACAGACCATGCGCGCAACCTGGGCTTCATCCTGGACACCTCCCTCTCCATGACCAGGCAAGTCAACGGCGTCTCCTCGGCGTGCTTCAACATCCTACGCATGCTACGGAAGATCTTCTGGTGGATCCCCACCGAGACCAGGAAGACCGTCACCCAGGCCCTCGTCACCAGCCGACTGGACTACGGCAACGCCCTCTACGCCGGTACCACCGCCAAGCTCCAGAAGAGACTCCAGCGGATCCAGAACGCCTCAGCCAGACTCATCCTCGACATCCCACGAACCAGCCACATCTCCGGACACCTGAGAGACCTTCACTGGCTCCCCGTCAACAAAAGAATCACCTTCCGCCTCCTCACCCACGCACACAAAGCCCTACACGACCAAGGCCCGAGCTACCTCAACAGCCGAGTCAACTTCTACGCTCCCAAACGCCACCTCCGATCAGCCAACCACGCCCTCGCCGCCGTCCCCCGCATCCGAAGAGCGACTACAGGAGGAAGGTCCTTCTCCTACCTGGCCGCCAAGACCTGGAACGCCCTCCCTCCCGACCTGCGCCTGACCCAAGACCACCTCTCCTTCAGGAAGAAGCTGAAGACCTGGCTGTTCGAGCAGTAGCGGCACCCCCCCCCCCCCAGCGCCTTGAGACCCTACGGGTAGGTAGCGCGCTTTACAAGTGGCAATGATTGATTGATTTACTGTTTTAATCACGGGGTGCTCGCACGGTGCGCGTACCCCCGTGATTTTTCGAAAAAAAAATAATGAAAAGTGGGGCCTGTGGGGTCCTTGTGGGACCCCCTGAGCAAGCCTAGGGGGTCAGGGTGCTTCTACCCTGCCCCCTTTTTGAGTTCTACATGTTTGTTTTTCTGCTTTCCTGTGCCTCAGTCTACCGAGGCACAAGATGGCTGCCAACAATTTCTGTTTTGGAATGTTGACAGACGTCCAACAGCCAATCAGAATTCCGCGCGCGCACGCTAAGGTCCGCGCACGTGCAAGGACGCTGCAAGGACGGTGCGCGCACGGGGGTGCACCGTGTCCCGCCTATAGATATATAATTTGAAAAAAGTCGATTTTCTCAATAATTACGGGAGGGATTTTTCCCAAATATACAAAATAAATTATTGCATATCAGTCTTTACAATTTTACCAAGTTTGCAGTAATTCCATTCAGCCGTTCGGGCTGTAGCTGTGTCTAAAGGTCCAATGCAAAATTGCATAGGACTCAATTTCACATTCAATTTTCTCAAAAACTACTGAACGAATTTACACCAAACATACAAAAGGCACTGCTCCATACCAGCCTCTACCATTTTGCCAAGTTTTGTGTAATCCCGTTCAGCCGTTCGACCTGTAGCCTTGTCAGAATGTCCCTATAGAAATTAACATGGGGAAAACACGTTTTGGGACCCCCTTTTATCTCGGCCCCCACTTGTTGAATCCCCCCGAAACTTTCAGGGAAGGAGCGGAGCGCAGCGAGGCAAGTTTGAGGAAAATTACAGGCAGATCCCTCAATCGGCGCCAAAGTTATTCCCAATAGAATGTTCGCCATTTCCTAAGGTAACTAGGTCCTAACCAATGATACCTACTGGCGACCACCAGTAGGTAATATATATATATATATATATATATATATATATATATATATATATATATATATATATATATATATATATATATATATATATATATATATATATATATATATATATATATATATATTCACTGAAAAACCATAGGTTATAGACCATATATAGTTAGGAATTAGCATTTACAAAACCTTGAAAATTCACTGAAAAAACCATAGGTTATAGACCATATATAGTTAGGAATTAGCATTTACAAAACCTTATTTTACTCACACAAAACCATTGAAATTCCATATATAGTTAGTTGCACTAACTATATATTTCGCGCACCCGCAATCCACTGCTGATGATGTCACATATCACATCATTCATGACATGGTCAGTGACATCACTGATGACATCACTGATGACATCTCAAATGACATCACTGATGACATCACTGATGACATCTCAAATGACATCACTGATGACATCACTGATGACATCTCAAATGACATCACTGATCACATCTCATTTGACATCATTGATCACATCACTGATGACATCATTCATGTGCTAATACGATGAACCTCTTCAGACTCTAATATAACCTTAGATACACTCAGTGTATACAGACACTCACACACTGTCACTCATCCATGGAGTTACTCACACACCTAGTCAGTCATGCAAAGAATCAATCTCACCTCCATTTCCTCAACTATACAGTTATACACACCTTACTTATTCAAACATATACTAACACATATTTACTCTCTTATACAATCCCTGATACAAGTTCACAATGATCCATACAGCCACTCACACATTCACTGGCTCTCATGCACAGTTATTTATATATGCCAACTCTCACATGTACTGTGTTTTACATATGTACTTACTATGACATGTAGCATTGAGATATCCATTCACTCATCAATACACTCATGCACACAGTCAACCGCCCATGTAGCTGTTTCCACATGTACTCTTGAACTCATACACCTAGTGAATCAACTGCTCACACATCTATGCACAGAGTCACACACCTCCCAGCCACCCCCACACACACTCAATCTCCCATACAAATACTTGGGCAACCAATCAATAACACATATAGCCTCTCGTATAGCTAATGATCAACACATGCAGCAGTTTACACCACAACAGACATACTGATGCACACATTCAGACAGTTTAGTCACTAACCCATGCATTTAGTACGACACATTTATTCACTCACTCATAAGTCAGTCACGCACCTACTAAATCCTTCATCCAGACACTTATACATCCACTTATTCTTCAATATGTAAAACATATTTAAACTTTACAGAAACACACAGTCACTGGATGATGTCATCAGTGATGTCATTTGAGATGTCATCAGTGATGTCATCAGTGATGTCACTGACCATGTCATGAATGATGTGATATGTGACATCATCAGCAGTGGATTGCGGGTGCGCGAAATATATAGTTAGTGCAACTAACTATATATGGAATTTCAATGGTTTTGTGTGAGTAAAATAAGGTTTTGTAAATGCTAATTCCTAACTATATATGGTCTATAAGCTATGGTTTTTTCAGTGAATTTTCAAGGTTTTGTAAATGCTAATTCCTAACTATATATGGTCTATAACCTATGGTTTTTTCAGTGAATTTCAATGGTTTTTAAAAAGCTAATATCTATATCTGTAAAATATATTCTTTATTACGTGACGTATCACGTAGCCACGTGAGAGGCCTCATGACGCGTCGCATAACCGTGAGATATCGGCTCTGCAGCGCAAACAAAACCCGTAACGTAAGCGCGCCGGAGCACGCTTACAGATATATACATTTTTTTTAACCTTAATTAGACAAAATCCACACGTGCACATATCTTGAGGCCTTGCAAAGGCACATCAAACAAACAGTCCCTACAATTTTTCAAAGTTTTCTTGATAATCTATTCCATTAATTTTTTTTTTTACTGTTTCTCTTGTTACGCTTACCGGGACGCTACCCGGTACGCGAACCGGACGCTCCAAAAACACAAGATGGCGGACTCCCGTTACGCTGCCAGTTAGCTGCCCGGTTCGCGTACCGGGACGCGCCTCTATGGCGAAAAATCGCAAAAATTTTTTTTTGCCCCGCGGGGCACTTTAATATCCCCCTCATCAATCCTAGGGGGTCAGGAGGGGTCTACCTTGCCCCCTTTCCTTCATTTCCCCCTTCGTTTTTCACCGCATCTTGTCTCTCGATCCTACCGAGAGACAAGATGGCGGCCACTCCGGACTGTTTAGAATGTCGACAGACACCAGAGAGCCAATCAGCTTCGCTTCGCGAAGTTCCGTTACGCGCTAGGTACGCGAACCGGGGCGCTGCCCGGAGCGCGCTTACAGATATATATCTTTTTTTAAACGTTAATTTCTCAAAATCCACTGAAGCACATATATTGAGACCTAGCAAAGGCACATCGGGCTACCAGTCCCTACAATTTTGCCAAGTTTTGTGCAAATCCATTCAGCCGTTCGGGCTAAAAGTGAGGCCAACCGCCCTATGGAAAACTCAATGTTAAAAACACGTTTTGGGACCCCCCTTTTTTCTCGGCCCCCCCTTGACGAACCCCCCCCAAATTTCCAGGGGCTGCTCAGAAACAAAATGTTCCATTTTCCAGAAAATTTCAGCCAATTCCGTCCACAAACGCCAAAGTTATTAGACATAGAATTTTCAAAAATCCCATAGGGAAAAAATCCTAACTATATATACCTACTGGCGACCGCCAGTAGGTAATATATATATATATATATATATATATTCACTGAAAAAAACATAGGTTATAGACCATATATAGTTAGGAATTTGCATTTACAAAACCTTGAAAATTCACTGAAAAAACCATAGGTTAGAGACCATATATAGTTAGCTGGACATTTTATTGACATAAAACCAATGAAATTCCATATATAGTTAGTTGCACTAACTATATATCGCGCACCCGCAATCCACTGCTGATGATGTCACATATTACATCATTCATGACATGGTCAGTGACATCACTGATGACATCACTGATGACATCTCAAATGACATCACTGATGACATCTCAAATGACATCACTGATGACATCTTCTAGTGTCTGTGTGTTTTTGTAAAGTTTAAATATGTTTTACATATTGAAGAATGAGTGGATGTATGGAAGACTGAGTGTGTGTGTGGCTGGCTGGGAGGTGTGTGACTCTGTGCATATCAATGTGTACTTGTATCAGTGATTGTATAAGAGAGTAAGTATGTGTTAGTATATGTGTGAAAAGTATGGTGTTCTGTGTTTAACTGTATAGATGAGGAAATCGAAGTGTGATTGATTCTTCACAGGACTGACTAGGTGTATGAGTGCATATGATAGTGTTGTAATAATGAGTGACTGTATGTATGAGTGATTGTATGGGTGAATGAGTGAATGTGTGTGTAGACGTAGGAATCAGTGAGTGCGTATGTAGTAACTGGTATTGGTGTGTCATGATGTCATCAGTGATGTCATTTGAGATGTCATCAGTGATGTCATTTGAGATGTCGTCAGTGATGTCATCAGTGATGTCACTGAAGTATGGTGTTCTGTGTTTAACTGTATAGATGAGGAAATGGAAGTGTGATTGATTCTTTACAGGACTGACTAGGTGTGTGAGTAACTCCATGGATGAGTGGCAGTGTGTGAGTGTCTGCATAGGTGTATGAGTGCATATGATAGTGTTGTAATAATGAGTGACTGTATGTATGAGTGATTGTATGGGTGAATGAGTGAATGTGTGTGTAGACGTAGGAATCAGTGAGTGCGTATGTAGTAACTGGTATTGGTGTGTCATGATGTCATCAGTGATGTCATTTGAGATGTCATCAGTGATGTCATCAGTGATGTCATTTGAGATGTCATCAGTGATGTCATCAGTGATGTCACTGACCATGTCATGAATGATGTAATATGTGACATCATCAGCAGTGGATTGCGGGTGCGCGATATATAGTTAGTGCAACTAACTATATATGGAATTTCATTGGTTTTATGTCAATAAAATGTCCAGCTAACTATATATGGTCTCTAACCTATGGTTTTTTCAGTGAATTTTCAAGGTTTTGTAAATGCAAATTCCTAACTATATATGGTCTATAACCTATGGTTTTTTCAGTGAATTTCATTGGTTTTTTAAAAGCTAATATCTATAGCTGTAAAATATATTCTTTATTACGTGACGTATCACGTAGCCACGTGAGACGCCTCATGACGCGTCGCATAACCGTGACGTATCGGCTCTGCAGCGCAAACAAAACCTGTAACGTAAGCGTGCCGGAGCATGCTTACAGATATATATATATTTTTTAACCTTAATTAGACAAAATCCACACGTGCAAATATCTTGAGGCCTTGCAAAGGCACATCAAACAAACAGTCCCTACAATTTTGCCAAGTTTGCTGGAAATCTATTCCCTTAATTTTTTTTTTACTGTTTCTCTTGGTTTCCCCCTTGTTACGCTTACCAGGACGCTACCCGGTACGCGAACCGGACGCTCCAAAAACACAAGATGGCGGACTCCCGTTACGCTGCCGGTTAGCTGCCCGGTTCGCGTACCGGGAAGCGCCTCTACCGCGAAAAATCGCGGGGGACTTTAATATCCCCCTCATCAATCCTAGGGGGTCAGGAGGGGTTTACCTTGCCCCCTTTCCTTCATTTCCCCCTTCTTTTTTCACCACATCTTGTCTCTCGAACCTACCGAGAGACAAGATGGCGGCCGCTCCGGACTGTTCACAATGTTGACAGCTACGCTGCCGGGTTAGCTGCCCGGTTAGCTGCCCGGTGAGCTGCCCGGTGAGCTGCCCGGTTCGCGTACCGGGACGCGCCTCTAAGGCGTAAAATCGCAAAAAAAAATTATTTTTTATTTTTTGCCCCGCGGGGCACTTTAATATCCCCCTCATCAATCCTAGGGGGTCAGGAGTGGTCTACCTTGCCCCCTTTCCTTCATTTCCCCCTTCATTTTTCACCACATCTTGTCTCTCGATCGTACCGAGAGACAAGATGGCGGCCGTTCCGGACTGTTTAGAATGTTGACAGACACCGGAGAGCCAATCAGCTTCGCTTAGCGAAGTTCCGTTACGCGTCAGGTACGCGAACCGGGGCGCTAACCGGAGCGCTGTCACAGATATATATATTTTTTTAAACGTTAATTTCTCAAAATCCACTGGAGCACATATATTGAGACATAGCAAAGGCACGTCGGGCAAACCATATCTACAATTTTGCCAAGTTTCATGTAAATCTATTCAGCCGTTCGAGCTAAAAGTGAGTCCAACCGCCCTATGGAAAAATGAATGGGAAAAACGTGTTTTGGGACCCCCCTTTTTTTTCGGCCCCCCCTTGACGAAACCCCCCCAAATTTTTAGGGGCTGCTCAGAAACAAACTGTGCCATTTTCCTGAAAATGTCAGCCAATTCCGTCCACAAACGCCAAAGTTATTAGACATAGAATTTTCAGAAATCCCATAGAGAAAAAATCCTAACTATATATACCCACTGGCTATCGCCAGTAGGTAATATACATATATAAACATATATAATCTGCATATCTATATAAATATAAATGCATGCATACATATACATATATGCATACATATGCATGTTATTTACATGAAAGTTTTAAAAACACTAATAATAGCAAAGCTAAAAAGCCACCTCATTACAAACAGAATGGCTTTAACTTAAACGAGGGCGAGATCTATTGCATTTTCAATGCTTGTTTACTTTGGTTCTATCAAGAAGGCATTCAGATGTGTCACACATTTGCCATAAATTCTGAATGTTAGCACTCTAGTTGCTCATTAGATCACTGTAGTAAAGCTAGTGCTCACCAGGGAAGTCTGCTGCTAATCATGGTTTGCAGCCATTTTCCCGCATTTTTTATCCCGCAGACTTTCAGTCCGCATACCATTATCCCGCAAGGTCATTGACCTCGCATACCATTATCCCGCATTTTTTCAAAACGCATGTGCATTTATCGCGCATGCCTTTACAAAGAATTACGTTTTAAAGGCATGTATGGTAAATGCATTTGCGTTGTGAAAACCACGATGACGAGAGAGGTAAGTGGGTTTGTGTTAATTTTTTCGTGGGTTAGTGATTGTGTAGTGTAGTGTTGTGTTAGTGTAGTGTAGAGTTGTGGTGGTTGTTTAGTGTAGGGTCATGCTGGGGGTAGTGTTTTAGGGTTTAGGGTTGTGTTGTAGTGTTTGCGTAGTGTAGGGTCATGCTGGGGGTAGTGTTTTAGGGTTTAGGGTAGTGTTGTAGTGTTTGCGTAGTGTAGGGTCATGCTGGGGGTAGTGTCTTAGGGTTTAGGGTTGTGTTGTAGTGTTTGCGTAGTGTAGGGTCATGCTGGGGCTAGTGTTTTAGGGTTTAGGGTAGTGTTGTAGTGTTTGCGTAGTGTAGGGTCATGCTGGGCGTAGTGTTTTAGGGTTTAGGATAGTGTTGTAGTGTTTGCGTAGTGTAGGGTCATGCTGGGGGTAGTGTTTTAGGGTTTTGGGTAGTGTTGTAGTGTTTGCGTAGTGTAGGGTCATGCTGGGGTGTAGTATTTTAGGGTTTAGGGTAGTGTTGTAGTGTTTGCGTAGTGTAGGGTCATGCAGGGGTGTAGTGTTTTAGGGTTTTGGGTAGTGTTGTAGTGTTTGCGTAGTGTAGGGTCATGCTGGGGTGTAGTGTTTTAGGGTTTTGGGTAGTGTTGTAGTGTTTGCGTAGTGTAGGGTCATGCTGGGGGTAGTGTTTTAGGGTTTTGGGTAGTGTTGTAGTGTTTGCGTAGTGTAGGGTCATGCTGGGGGGTAGTGTTTTAGGGTTTTGGGTAGTGTTGTAGTGTTTGCGTAGTGTAGGGTCATGCTGGGGGTAGTGTTTTAGGGTTTTGGGTAGTGTTGTAGTGTTTGCGTAGTGTAGGGTCATGCTGGGGGTAGTGTTTTAGGGTTTAGGGTAGTGTTGTAGTGTTTGCGTAGTGTAGGGTCATGCTGGGGGTAGTGTTTTAGGGTTTAGGGTAGTGTTGTAGTGTTTGCGTAGTGTAGGGTCATGCTGGGGGTAGTGTTTTAGGGTTTAGGGTAGTGTTGTAGTGTTTGCGTAGTGTAGGGTCATGCTGGGGTGTAGTGTTTTAGGGTTTTGGGTAATGTTGTAGTGTTTGCGTAGTGTAGGGTCATGCTGGGGGTAGTGTTTTAGGGTTTAGGGTAGTGTTGTAGTGTTTGTGTAGTGTAGGGTCATGCTGGGGGTAGTGTTTTAGGGTTTAGGGTAGTGTTGTACTGTTTGTGTAGTGTAGGGTCATGCTGGGGGTAGTGTTTTAGGGTTTAGGGTAGTTTAGTTGTTTAGTGTATGCTAAAGGCATATTCGTTCTAAAAGTTTGCGTTATTTTAATTTGCGGCCTAATAGTACATGCGGGATTTTTTTTGCGGACTGATGGTATGCGGGATTTCGTCATATATTCGCTAATCATACTTTCTATGGCAAAATGAACCCCCTCATTTTGTTCCTTTTTAAATTAAATGTTTTAAGAGTTACCACTTTATTCCAATCAAGATGGCTTCAGGTGTGCCATACCTTTGTAATAAGTAGGACTGTTAGCACTCTAGTTGTTCTTTAGAACACTCTGGGACATTCTGTCATTGGGCTATAGTTGGGCTACATCTGGCTGATATTTGGGCTACATTTGTTTTTTTTGTCTCTGGTGGCCATCTTTGGCCTACATTGGGCTACATTTGGGCTCCAACATATATATAGCCCAATGTAGCCCAATATATATTTTTCAAAGTTAATTTTCGTAAAAACCACTGGAGCCTATATCTTGAGACATAGCAAAGGCACATCGGGCTACCAGTCCCTACAATTTTGCCAAGTTTGGTGTAAATCCATTCAGCCGTTCAGGCTAAAAGTGAGGCCAACCGCCCTATGGAAAATTGCATGGGAAAAACACGTTTTGGGACCCCCCTTTTTTCTCGGCCCCCCCTTGACGAAACCCCCCCAAATTTTCAGGGGCTGCTCAGAAACAAAATGTTCCATTTTCCTGAAAATTTCAGCCAATTCTGCCCTCAAACGCCAAAGTTATTCGACATAGAATTTTCAAAAATCCCATAGGAAAAAAATCCTAACTATATATACCTACTGGCTATCGCCAGTAGGTAATATAACATTTCCATGGCAAAATGAAACTCCTCATTTTGTTCCTTTTCAAATTAAATGTATTAAGTGTTACCACTTTATTCCAATCAAGATGACTTCAGGTGTGCCATACTTTTGTCATAAGTAAGACTGTTAGCGTTCTAGTTGTTCTTTAGAACACTCTGGGACATACTGTCATTGGGCTATAGTTGGGCTACATCTGGCTGATATTTGGGCTACATTTGGGCTCTTTTGTCTCTGGTGGCCATCTTGGGAGACTGCATATCAGAATTTTTTTAATGAAATATAAGAGGATTTCAGAAGTCACTCAAAATGTGGCCTCATTTTTCTTTCTTCAGCACTAATCATAATTTCTATGGCAAAATGAACCCCCTCATTTTGTTCCTTTGCAAATTAAATGTTTTAAGTGTTAACACTTTCTTCCAATCAAGATGACTTCAGGTGTGCCATACTTGTGTCATAAGTAAGACTGTTAGCGCTCTAGTTGTTCTTTAGAACTCTCTGGGACACTCTGTCACTGGGCTATAGTTGGGCTACATCTGGCTGATATTTGGGCTACATTTGTTTTTTTTGTCTCTGGTGGCCATCTTTGGGCTACATTGGGCTACATTGGGCTACATTTGGGCTCTAACATATATATAGCCCAATGTAGCCCAATATATATTTTTCAAAGTTAGTTTTCGTAAAAACCACTGGAGCATATATCTTGAGACATAGCAAAGGCACATCGGGCTACCAGTCCCTACAATTTTGCCAAGTTTTGTGGAAATCCATTCAGCCGTTCGAGCTAAAAGTGAGTCCAACCGCCCTATGGAAAACTCAATGTTAAAAACACATTTTGGGACCCCCCTTTTTTCTCGGCCCCCGCTTGACGAAACCCCCCCATGTGCCATTTTCCTGAAAATTTCAGCCAATTCCATCCATCAACGCCAAAGTTATTCAACATAGAATTTTCAGAAATCCCTATTCAAAAAAATCCTAACTATATATACCTACTGGCGACCGCCAGTAGGTAATATATATATATAAAAATTCCAATAAATATTTAAAGAACTAGGAGCACTCATGGGTTGAGACAAATCCAATTTATTGGTCCCAAGTTTGCAGGCAGGCAGACGTGTTCCGACAATTATATGTCTTTATCAATGCCACTTCAAGTGAGTCTGTTAACATTGCTGGTTTTGAGATATCGCCATCAACCACTCCCATTGGAGGCATCTGTTCCTGATGTGGCAATAATGGCTGAGGGAGGGGAAAAGAACACAAATAGAGTGCCATTGTTTCCTGTGGAATGGAGTACCAACAAAAATCAGGATGTACTTCAACCACTGAAGTGCATTATGGGACTTGTATGGAATACACCTACTAAAGGACAATCAACCAATGGGAGTGGTTAATGGATATATATATATACCAGCGAGCAAGGCAACTGAGATCGCTGAAACGCGTTTGGTGGAGGGCACAGCAATGCACTTAAAAGAATGAAAAAATAAATAAAGTTACAGCGGCTGCTGTTAAATTCAAGAGTCCGTCTCTCTCGTCTTCTTCGGCGTGGATATATATCACGTAGAGAGTGGTTGTCGGATATATATATATATATATAGACCAACAATGGTAACAGACTCCCTTGAAGTGGCATAGATAAAGACATATGATTGTCGAAAAGCTTCAGCCTGCCCACAAACTTAGGACCAATAAATTGGATCTGTAAAACCCGTGATTGCTCCTTGTTCCTTGGAACTTTGTTGGTAAAGATTATGACGTACAGTCACTAGCACGTATGGATGCACCCACTCTGAAAAGAGTTCAGCTGCCAACTAGTGACGCTTGGTAGATCAATATATATATATACATATATATTTATTTTTTTACAAGAAAAAAGCATCAAACCCCCCCGCCCAAAGGGAAAGGAAACATAGCCCATAACACTATATATATTGAAGAAAACATCAAAAACCTTATCTAAACCTTACACTAACTATTACTACTGTTAAACTACACTTAAGAACACATAAAATCCTAGACTATATATTAAACAGTATTAAAAAAAGAATAGGGGGACTGTAAAAGGGGGGAAGGATCTCAAATTGGGGGGCTCACAATGGGAGCCCCAGGGCACCCTTGATGTCCTGAAGGTGGGTGCTAATGTCTGATCCGTCTCTCTCCACTTGTGTCAATCTCACATTTATGTCCAGTAAACACAGACGGTCCATGTCCGTGTAACTGACAGCATGTGTTCGAGGCGCAGATGGCAGTGAAGCAGTGCTTTGTGTGCGAGGTTGTGAAAGGACACCTGGTTGCATGCCTGAGGCAGGTTGGATATGTGGCGTATGACTTGGAGTAGCAGCTCTGTGACGATGTCTGGACCTACATCTGACATTAGAAGGGCCTGGGATTGCTTTGGTGTCTCTTCCGCCACTCTCCCCTGCAAATTTGGGTAGAGATTCCCATTGTCCAGCTGCCCGGTTCTCTTGATACCTCCTTGATATCCTTTGGCCACACGTTGTATATGCAAGTATGGTTCCTTCCTGACTTGGAACTCTCGTAACTCCTCAGGCGACATGTTGTCTAAGAAATAAGACATATGACAATATGTAAGATCAAAGATAAATGAAAATGTTCACTATTTAAGTTTGAAACACAAGTGCATGAAAACATGGACTCTACACTCTCATCAAATGTTTGGTACTTCCAACATGTTCTGAACTATGCATTGTGAAATGAAAGGACCAATTACAACCTAATGGTGTTACTGACCTGTCAATGTATGGCATGGAATTCGTCAAGGGCAGAGTAGAGTCACAACATTTGCAGATTAGCAAAGTTAAATGATGGTGCTGACACATACTCAGTCTGCCAGGGGAATCACCTCAAGGAGACGGCTTGACAGGCCCATTGCAGAGCCAGGCCATGCCATGACAAAAAAAGACATAGGGGCATCTTCACAAGGAAGTGACGGAGCATGGCACTGGCCTCCTTGGCTTAACGCCACGCCCTGCAACTTCAGGAACGCAGGTCTGCACCATATCAACAACAATATGGTGCAGGCCTGAGTTTACCCCTACGCTGCTGCAAAGGTTTTGCCTCCTTACGCCTACGCTGGCCCCCTTGCACCATGTATTTTTCACTGTCGGTCAATGGAGAACAGGGGTGAATCCTTAGCTTCTAAAAGTTGTAAAGGTTTCCATCGGTTGGAAACATTTGGGTCTGTATGTGTTGTAACGAAGGTCTCCCTCTTCTCCCGCCCTCTCCCTTCCCCTTGGCACCGCTACCAGAGCGCATGCCTACAGTCTGGTGACGTATCAGCTGGTGTTCTAGAACGCCAGCTGATAAGATGTCGGTTGAGAATTGTCGTGAGACGTCGACACGCTGTGGTCAATACGTTGTCTGCCTCCTGCCCGATGTACTGTTTCTACTGGAAGAATAAACTTACTTGGTTCTACTCTTACTATGTGTATTCTTCATTAAAATGTGGACAAGCGCAGCACATTGACCAACCTACGTATAAAAGGGTCTACAAGTGACTATTTAGCAGCAACAAACGGATCTTCTCCTAACTGGACCAGCTGTCGGCGTCTTAACAGAGGTACCTCCTGCCATTGCCAAAGATCCAGCGCTGTGCAGCTCCTGCTCCCAGTGTTTTCCCCAGGGGACAGTGTTTCACAAGGGCTACCCCGGGACGCCTCCTTGTCACAGCAGGGTTGCCGGCGCATTCCACAGTGCTTCTCTGAAGCCTGTTTAGGCACGTCACACCTCCCTGGGTGCACCCTCAGTGGAGTCGTTCCTCACGGGCTGCTTCTGTGTTGATTGGCTTTATTGAGACTGTCTTCCCTGACACTCCTGCCACACATCTGTGGCACGCCTGACAGAAACCTGCATGGTGTTAGGGTGCACACAATGTTGATCGACCTGATACCTCTCGGGCATCACATCGCCTAACACGTATCCTCATCAGTTGCTCTGGCGCGTTCAATCGTAGCTCCTCCTGCATCAAACCTGCAAGCTCCCTTGTCAGGTTTCAAGAGGGGGAGTTACATGCCAGATGCCATCTAGCAGCGCTGATAATTATTGCAGCGCTTCCTCAGGCAGCTGATCGCCTCACAGACATTCCTCTCAGCTTCTCTGGCGCGTTCAACCGCCGTGCCTGCTGCGTCACACTCGCACTCGCAAGCTCCCTCGTCAGTTTCACTGCAGCACTGACACAACTACTTTGCATCAGAGTTCTGGCATTCAAAACATACAGTTTGTGCCACATCTTTCTCGGCAATTTAGGCACCAGCTTTCCAGTCTGGCGACGTATTTTGGAACTGAGCTTGCCAGTACCTCTCCCACGGTTACTTGTCTCTAAGTTACACTGGATTCCTCAATCACCAGTGTACCCCTCCCCCCTCCCACCATGGCTTCAAGAAATGTGTTCAATTTATCACTACCACAAGCATTTCTGCCTGCTGCTGGGGAACCGGTAGTGAAATGGAAGGTGTTTATGTTTATGTTTATATGCTTGTATAGCGCTCGATTGCCGAGGCGTCTTGACGCTGTGACGTGTGGGAAGGAAGGACTATTGTGATTCAGACCTATGTGGCTGTAAACAGTCAGGTTTTGAGACTCCTCCTAAACAGCTGAAGGTTACATTGAAGCTTCAAAGGGAGCATCAGTTTGTTCCAGAGTTTTGCTGCACAATGCATTATTGTTCTTCCCTCCGCATCTTGCCCGCCTTACTTTTGTGGTTTTAATGAGGCCTAGACTAGCCGATCTGAGGTCACGGGTGGGGATATATGGTGTAAAAAAAATTTGAAGGTCCCCTGCACCGCCGCCAAGGATCGCCTTATGCAAAAGAGTTAAGGTTTTTAATTCAATGCCCTGCTTAATGGGCAGCCAATGTAGTAGTTTGATGTCGGCCGAGGTTGACTGACCTCTGGGGATGCCCAGTAGGAGTCTCGCTGCAGCATTTTGCAGAGATTGCAGTTTTTGCTGCTGGTGTTTATCAATTCCCAAAAATAAAGCGTTACAATAATCCAGTTTCGATAGAAAAAGAGCGACCATCACTGTCTTTTGTAGCTCTTGCGGAATATAAGGGAAGATTTTTCTCACAGTTTTTAAGAGAAAAAAACACGATGAGATAAGGCTGTTTTTCTGAGGGCCGAAATTTATTTTACTGTCAAAGATGATTCTGTAGGCCACCAGGACCGATTCCACAGGGGCTTGCCCGATTCGAACTCCATCACCTCTGTCTTGTCTGTGTTTATTTTCAGGTGATTCTGACACATCCAGGCTATAATCTCGTTGAGGCAAGTATGGAACCTGGCTGCTGTGGTCTCTGGCCGATCGAGGATGGAGATGACAAGTTGGGTGTCATCGGCGTACGAGACCAGAGCAAAGCCATGCCTCCTAACAAGATTGGCCAGAGGGGTGACGTAAAGATTGAACAAAGTCGGGGAGAGGGCGTACCACTGCAGAACACCACATGGGAGATGGAAACTATCCGACTTCAAATTGTCCCAAAACAACCTCTGCTCTCTTGCCTCTAGGAAGGAGGACAGGAGGGCCAGAGCGGTCCCCCCTACCCCTATGTCCCCCAGCCGCTGCTCTAAAATAGTATGGTTCACGGTGTCAAACACGGCTGAGAGATTCTTCATGTGGAGAAGTGTGGCTCAGTGGTTAGAGGCGGCAGACCCGGAAGCTGAGATCAGCCGTGGACCAGGGTTCGATTCCCCGCCTCGGCGGGTCTCGGGCTCAAAAATTCCACGGACTCGACAATTCGCGCTCCGGTGCCTACTCGACTCACGGGGTCACACTCTGCGACTCTGGGCAATAGCTTGCTTAATCTCCACTACGGCCCCTCGCGGCGGGATGCCTGGCTTTCACCTTGTGAATACCCTGCCGGGGTATCTCACAGGGGAATACCAGGACGGGTTCCCTAAGCAAGCGCCTTGAGACCCCTGGGTGATTCGTGCGCTATATAAATCGAAATACATTTACATTTACATTTACCACCCTGTGGATCTTTTCAGTGGCAAGGATTAAGGCAGATTCGGTGGAGTGGTGTGAACGGAAGCCTTGTTGAGAAACTTTCAACAGATTGTTGGCATCTAGGTATTCGGTCGGCACCGTGTTCAGTTGTTTCTCTCGAACTTTGGCCACAATTGGTAAACCAGCAATAGGTCGATAGTTTTTAGGATTGGTTTGGTCCAAGCTAGGTTTCTTTAGAAGAGGGGTGATAGATGCTGCCTTCCAGGTTGTTGGATAGCAGCCAGATGTTATAACTTGATTCAAAACTGGGGTGAGATTTTCACAGACCTTGTGGGCAGCCTGATGCCTGATAAAAGGTGGGCAGGGATCGGTGGGTGCACCTGATTTTATGGAGAGTAGGAGTTTTTGGGTTACTTCATTATTTATGGGCTGAAAACAGGTCAGTCTGCAAGGGGGGCCCGCCACCAGTGTTTTCATATCTTGAGAAACTGTGACCCTTGGGAAATCATTGCAGATTCCTTGCACTTTCTGTTGGAAATATTCAGCTAGTCTGTTACAGAAGGCTTGATCGGGCTTAAAAGCATTGTCTTGTTGTGGTTTAGTTAACATTTTAACAGATTTGAACAGTTCCTTTGTTGAATTTCCCCCTCCTTAATTTTAGTTGTAAAGAACTGTTTTTTTGCAGCAATGATTGCCTCCTTATATTGGGAAATAGTACAGTTATATGTAAATTTATTTTGGCTGTCGTAGTCCTGCCTCCAGAAGCACTCAGAACTTCTTCAACAGATCTTGAGACGTTTAGGCTTTGGGGTATACCACGGTGACGATATCTTAACTCTTTCAACCATCACTAGTTTTTCTGGTACAACCTGATCAGCTGCTGACAACAGCCAATTGTTAAACTGCAGAGCAGACCCGTTGTTGTTGGTTTCAGAGAAGACGAGCGAAGTGTCAAGTGCCGCCTCAAAAATGCCATCTTTCAGTTTACCCCACTGTCTGATTAATACCTTAGATGATTTGGCTTGTGCACCAAGGTGTGGCTGCTTTTTTTTTAACAAACTTTATTCGTGAATGTACAATCATCACATTTGAATGCAGTATTTACGGCAAATATACAGTACAATACGTTTTTCTCTTTCTTCCCCAACCTCCCGTTCATAGCAGAGCGTCATCGTCTGGTACATAACTCCCCAATTGTGCGTTCAGTGGGGGATGACTCTGTTTACTGCCGGGTTTGTGTATGCCCACCCTCACGCTCCTCAACGTCCCCTCCCCCACCCTGCCAACTGTGGTGCTCCATTACTCCTAACCGGTCTAGCTTTTGCTCCCCAGCGTTATCTATTCTCTCCCAGGGTTATTGAGCCAAAGTTCTTCTAACCTCCCTGGTGCTATCCCTGGGACCGTTGTAATCCGCCTCCTTCCCTCAGGGCCTCAGTGCATTCAGGCGTCCTGGGATGGTGTCTGGTCCGTATCCTCTAGTTCCGAAAGCATGACCTCCCAGTCCAACGCTAGCGGGACTTTCCTCCTACCACTTTCTTCCTCCTTCCTAAGGGCAGCCCCATCTATTCTGCCCCATTTCATAACATCCGGTCGCCATGTTTCTATCCTAGGTGCTCTCGGGTACTTCCACTGCATGGTAATTTTCCTAATTGCTAAAAGGAGGCCCAAGTCCACAAATCTCAATTTTGGTTTTAAAGGCTTAGGGTGAGGCCGAGCGCCTGCCAGGCAATACAGCGCACCCACCGTCACTTGTATCTGGGTCACCTCTCGCAGCGTCTGGCACACCTCGTTCCAGTACCCACTCAGCCGCGGGCACGACCAAAGCATGTGGAGGAAACTTGCCTTGTCCGCTCTACATCGTGGGCACTGGTGGGAGGCGGTAGGGAACATCTTGTAAATTCTGACTGGGGTAAGGTAAGCCCTGTGGAGAATCATGGCCTGTATGTATTTAAATCTTGCATTTCGAGAAACTCTCTTGGGGTGTTCCAGGGCCACCCGCCAGGTTGCGTCTGTAAGCTCCTCTCCCGTGTCCCGAGTCCAGGATTCCCTTAGTGCGTCGAGGGAGAGTGCAGCGTGAGTTCGAATCCCAGTGTATAGCCAACTAACCAATTGACCACCGGCCCCCATGCAGTGTACCAGGTGTATCAGTTCGTGTTGCTGTGGGTGAGTGCGCTGTGGCGCCCAGGTCATTCTAATATCAAGGGAGACAGTGGCATGTAGCATGTAATGCCTGTCCGAGGACCCTGTCACGTGTACGATGGTGGGGTAATCTAACAGTAGATCGTCTCTGAAAAAACTGCCCACGTTTTCAATTCCGCTCGCCGTCCAGTCTCTAAGGGCACGTTCGGTCAGCCGTCCCTGTGGTGTCGGTAACCTAACAGTGGAATGTTATTTGCGTAAGGCTTAGTCATGGACGTATAGGCCAGAGCCTTTCTCCAGCACAAGAGAGCAGTACGGAGCAGTGGGTGGCATTCCCGTGGGATTTTGCTTCTGGGCAGCAACAGGGCGTGTAGGTCACCCTGTGCAAGTCGGCCTACCGTCCATCCAATTTCTTGGAGATTCCTCCCGGTCAGCCAATAAGACAGCCATTGGAGTTGGCTGGCGTAGAAGTAGCCCTGGAAGTCCGGGGCTCCCAGTCCTCCCTTGGAGGTGCTGAGTTGTAGTTTCCGTAAGCTGATCCGCCGTCTGCCCGTCCCCCAGATAAGGGTGATTAACAGGGAATTAAGGGATTCAAAGGTGCGTCGTGGGATGCATATGGGCAGATTCACGAAGTAGTATAGCAGGCGTGGTAGCATTACCATCTTTGCTATCGCGATGCGTCCCATAACAGACAATGGGAGCGACGTCCAAAAGCCAACGCTGCCGCGGAGGCCGGTGATAGCCCTAGAGATATTACCGTCCAGTTGATCCTCTGGTCTCCATTATATGCGGATTCCCAGATATTTAAAACTAGTTTGGGCAACCGGGATCGTGTAAGTGCCGAACTGCAGAGAGGGCGGACCGGGCCTCTCGTGGAAATAAAATCCAACTGACTTGTCCGGGTTAATGGCCAGGCCAGATGCCGCCTCAAATCGGCGAAATGTGTCACTTAATCGTGTGTGGTCGGCTTCTAAGTCACGGAGGTATAGTAGCATGTCGGCTGCGTACACAGACAGTATATGGGACGTCCCTGCCACTGGCACTCCCAAGGCCCCGGCGTGTTGACGAAGCGCTATGGCCAGTGGTTCCAACGCTCACGTTCCAGCTGCTTCACTTTAAGATTGAAATATATGACCTTATGATCTGTCCATGGAAGGGCGATCAGACTGGACAGGGGGATGTTGGGATTACTTGTAAAAATCCCGTCTAACCTGTGCCCTGCCAAGTGGGTCGGTTAAGTTTCGATTTGATTAAGATTAAAGGCCTCAAGATTGTCGAGCAGCCTGACGGTGTCTGTTTTGGTTTTAGATTCTAGATGGTAGTTAAGGTCCCCCAGAATTGTAAGGGAATGAGAATCGGTGTACGTTTCCTGGAGCGCAAGAAGAGCTTGGGGGAAAGTTGCTTTGGTACCAGGTGGGCGGTAGATAAGAATCCCTTGAAAGAGCTGAAAATTATTTGGCTTTATGCAAAAATGCAGTGCTTCAATAAATAAATGCTATCCCACCCTCTTTGCCTTTCCTCAATCCTGTGAGGAAAAAGCGTACCCTACTGGTATGGCAATATTCCAGTCAGGTATTGAGGTAGTGTCTGTCCAGGTTTCAGTTATGAAGATTGGGTCAGGGGTGGAGAGTTGGATTAAGTCCTCCAGCTCGTGTTTGTGCTTGTCTACAGAGCGGGCATTGAGCAGCAGGCACTTAATGTGCTCCCTAGCCGTAGTTTTAGAAACCCTGTTTGCCCCTTGTGAGTCCCTGTCCCTGCTTCCTTTTTCATCTGTGGTAAACTCTATGTCTTCTCGCCCTTCTCTAGGTTTGATTGTGGGCCTAGCGGTCGAGCACGCTTTGGAATTAATTGTAAACAAACAGTTTTTACATTGAAACTCTATCCCTGTAACATTTTGAGGAAGTTCTAGAAGGCCAGCTGATAAGTTGTCAGTTGAGAATTGTCGTGAGGCGTCGACGCGCTGTGGTCACTACGTTGTCCGCCTCCTGCCCGATTAGTGCTGTTTCTACTGGAGGAATAAACTTACTTGGTACTACTACGTGTATTCTTCATTAAAGTATGTGTCCGATGTGATCCGGAGACCTGAATGTCACCCTTGTAGCATTTAGTAGGAAGTAATTCATTTATTGTTCAGCTTAGGTGAACTGGACAGTACATTTCCAGGAAAGGATATAGCGCCCTGAAAGCTGCTTGGTTCGCCAGGCACTAGAAAGCTGCGCAGCAAGCTACTTTCCAATACTATTCTTCACATACACTCTTACCAGGGGTCTCAGACCCACAGAAGGGCATCCTGTCAACTGACCCTACACATCCAACACGCGCTGGTTTTTCCCCCTAAAACTTGGAAATGACTGCCTAAAACTTCAGAAAATCCGTAAAAACTCCTTTTTTCACCTCTGTTTTTGGGAGATCGCCCACAGTTGGCACCCAGGCCAGGTGTCTACTGCATCCCCCCGAGCGAGTGTCTGAGACCCGGATGCCCGCCTCAACTGGATTTGGCATTTCTCCTTTAGGTGTTCACATTTGTTGGCAGACACATGCACCGCTGTAGGTTGACGATTGCTGCTGCCGTCGCATTTAGTGCTGGGACCCAACTGTCATTTCTACTCTCCTGACCCCTCCTTCAAAGTGCTCCGAGGCCGCGTCTTAGAGGATAGCGCTGCCCTAGCCCCCCCAATAAAAAAATCGGCAAAGCTTTCGAACAGCAACTGGACCAAAAGAAAGAAAGTAAAGCTGCCCTGCAACCAGGGTATCAAGTGATGCAAGCAGTAGGTAAGTGCTGTAAACATGCAGTGAGTTAAACGATTACCGCTGACGCATGCAGTGCTATTCCCGGGTCACGGGTTGGAATCGCAGCAAGTGTCCATCCCTCTGGCGTCGTTATATCGTATAACAGCAACATCCCTTATTTATAGTGCACTGAATCAACATAACTGCGCTGTAAAGCGCTATTTTAAAAAGTGTTTTTTACCATCATAAAAGCAGACAGAATTACAGCTAATATTCATACCATTATACATATAAAAACTTGCGAATAACTTCAAGAGTTAAATTCATATTCATATTTTTGAGAATATCCAGAAACAGGGGGAAAATCGAGAGAACAACGCCCTTTATAAATGGACATGAATTAAAATTGTGTTTACTCAGCATTAAAGTGTCAAGGAGATTCTTCATTGATTTTAAGGGGCTGTGTAATTTCTGGCGACCGATGGGCGACCAATCAAATTGTGTTTTACATTCCTAAAGGTTTATAACCAGGGTAACAATTTCCTAAAATCTCATCACGCTTTAATCTGATTTCCCTTAATCCGCTGGGAAAGTTACTTTTTTAGGTCTCGCTGGCGTTGCAGCGTGAAGCGCTGCCGCCAGCGAGACTTATAGCTGCCGTGTTTGCCTCCAAGGGAGACAGACCTGGAGACAGACCTGTGCACGAGCCGATTCTAGTATGGGCATGAGCTCAGGTCTGTGAACGCTTCTAGCTTTGCAGGGCCGCCACTGGCAGGAGCCGCAGGGAACGCTAACGTGCACGCTTACGGTGTAACGCTCATGCCCTCCCACGTCTCTTAGGCTGTTCTCCGCTCCAGGCCGACTTGTTTTCTGCAAGGTGTCTTCCTGGCTTTGATTCATTGATTTTATGCAGTTTCTCTTTGTTTCTAAGTCTGATTTTGTTCTCTTGTCATTTGTGCACTACCTGTAATTTCATATGCGAGCGATGCTGGACTCTTTGGGTTTATAAAAAAGTTTGTAGAGTATATCACCGTGGGATGTGTTTTTTTTTTTGTTCCTAGGAAATGGTGTGCGCAGTGAGTGAACCTCTTAGGGTGGGTCCGTCTGCGCGAGTTCCTGGCGAACTCCTTTATCAGGATTACAGTCACTCTGACTGTCCCAGGTGGGGCTAGGCTTAAAAAGCGAGGACCGGAGGAGCTGAAAGACAGACTGCAGGTGGGCTGGGAAGAAACCGAGGCAGCGAAAGCAAGGCTTCAGAAACATGTACGTACAGGAGACCGGGGAGCGCCTGCATTCGCCATGCTGGGAAGCATCTGCAGGCAGTGCGTGCGAGGAAACACAGGGGCACCATTGTTTGCAGCCTGGCTGCACTGCGTGTATACAAGCGTGAGATAGGGTGTCTGCTTCATGGAGAGTCAAAGCACTGGCGCCGAAGAGCTATTTATGTGTGATTAAATATGCATTACTGTAATAATCAATTAATAATAATATTTTTAAAAACAATTAGGACGATCCAGTGAAAAGAATCTCGAGTTGTGAGCCTTTATCAAGAATTAGGTTAGTGTTCTGTGCACCAAAATAACTTGTTTGTCCCACGGCCATGAGTTTAGGAGTCAGTTTGGTGTGTGTGATTCTAGACCTGTGAGAGAGCGTGCAGCATAGAGGGATTGAAAGAACGTCACCTAAGGACAGCTACGGGTACAGTGAATGTGACGTCACCCATTCCACTTACAGCTATTCAAAGCAAGAATGTTTTAGCTTCTTCCGGTGCACCACTCTTGTGGAACCACCGGTTAGTGACGTGTTGCAAACTGGAGGTTTCGAAAAGTGTTGTTTAATATAATATGTATAGCGGAGGGCCAGAGGTTTGTGACATCACTCCCTTGTATCCTTGTGTGGCTCTGAGTGTGGCTCTGTGAGTGTGTGTGTGTGTGTGCAAATGCAATAGGTCTCGCATTTGCGACAGATTAAGCTATTGGCATTGTAAATGACAATGCCATTTATTTATCTGTTTTCAAAACCAACAGATAAATAAAAATGTTGTCATTTACAATGCCAATAGCTCTAAGTTTTGCAAAGGCGAGACCGTTGCATTGTAAATGCTTGTTTAATTAAAGAAAGGGGGAGAGGCGCCCCTACCCCTACAAACCAGGCTAAACAGCCCCTGGGTAATTAGTCCCCGGTCAGGCTTTACCGGGGCATTGCGGCCCACCGGAGTGTGTGATATTCGCTTTGAGTTTTCGGGCAGTATTTTGTTGCTGACTGTTTTGTTTGGGGGCTAGTTTGAGTTTCCAATGAAGGACGTCGAGGCACCCCTGGTCAGGGGTGCACAACAGCTCGGTCTTGTTTTCTCTCATCTCCAAGGATGAAGTGAGCGCTCCCCCCTCGCTCCTGGCCCACCGAGGGCTTTCAAGAACGAAGCTTCAGGAGCCCGCGCTTTATTTTTTAAATTTTCTTTTCACACTCAGCGTAAATTCAGACGTTTTTTTAAAAAAGTATAATTATTTTTGGCCCCTGGGGGTCCGTGAGAGTCCCCCTGAGCAGGCCTAGGGGGGGTCAGGGTGTTTCTACCTTGTCCCTTTTCTTGTTTTTTAACTTTAATTTCACTGTTTTCTTGTGACTCGGTTACTGAGTCACAAGATGGCTGCCATCACTTCCTGGTTTGGAGTGTTGGCAGCCAATTAGAATGAAGCTCGTGCTCGGAAGGAGCTGTGACTCCTCCTCGGTGCTCAGATATCGAAAGTTTTCTTTTTTAAATTTCTCAGGAACTAGTGAATGGATTTACACCATTTAGAAAAAAGGTCACTTTCTGAACCAAGAGCTACCTTTTTGCAAAATTTGGTGTAATTCCGTTCAGCAGTTCGGGCTGTAGCCTGTTCCAATTTTTCCTAAGGAAATGAACATGGGGAAAACGCATTTTGTGACCCCATTTTTTCTCGGTGACCCCAAACCTTCAAGACAGGAGCAGAGCGGGCCAATAGTTTTAAAAAGTTTGCGAACATTCGTCAAACGGCGCCAAAGATATTGGCAAAAAAAAAGCTTTTTTAATCGAAACAAGGTAATATCTATAACTATCTCCTGGCGACCGCCAGTAGGTAATAAATATATATATATATATATATATATATATATATATATATATATATATATATATATATATATATATATCAAGCTGGCTGCCTGTCATCTGGTTCCTGCGCAAGCAGCTTTGTTTCTAGCCAAGGTATTGGCATGGAGCAGCCCACCTCCAGCAAGCAGGAAAGCAAGGGACGCTTCTAGAAGGCAGTCTGTGACTTCACAGATGATGGTTGGTGCACTGTTACCAGCCCACGACCCGGCGGACCTGTATACTGCAGGTTGAAACGTTTTGGGGGACTTGAGGGGTTCTGAAGTTTTTATTGACTGAATGAAGCTCGCCCAGTTCTGCACATGGCCTTAAACACAAGGATTTCGCCGGGACATTGGGTGAAAGCTGCTGACCGATCCTGCCCTACTCGCACACTTGCGGCAGTCCTGGCAAGAAACACAGCATGCTGGGACATGTAGTTTGTTTCACCCTCGTTACTCTGAAGCAGGTGACACTGATCTCCGCTTGTGGGTGGAGCCAACTAGAACAATTTGAGCTGGGGCAGAACTGTTGGGCGTTATTTCTCACCTGTTACACCTGGGGCGCTGAAGAGGCCACACGGCCGAAATGCATACGCCCATGCTGATCTGTCGAACTGCAATAAAGAAACTCCGCTGTATTCCCCTAACGTGGCTTCAGACTTTCTTTGGTGAAGGTGTTCGTGGCATATTTTTGCACCGTTAGCCAGCGACGTGCAACTGAAGTCCCTGCACTCAAGCTGACCTGGCCATCACTGGCGCTGTTCTGTTTTGGTGGAATTTCACTTAGTCCGAGGTATCGGAAGGACCAGGTCCACCACTGCACTCAGGAGGAACGGATGCGGCGCAACTTTGCTTTGGGTGAAGCGCACTGTCGCATTTATCCCCGTGGATGTTTACCTGTCTGTGGCGGTTGTGCAGTTGGGGACGCAAGGAGCTTCATCATTGTGAAAAGGCAGTGCGGGACATTGGGTGAAAGCTGCTGACAGATCCTGCCCTACACGCACACTTGCGGCAGTCCTGGCAAGAAACACAGCATGCTGGGACATGTAGTTTGTTTCACCCTCGTTACTCTGAAGCAGGTGACACTGATCTCCGCTTGTGGGTGGAGCCAACTAGAACTATTTGAGCTGGGGCAGAACTGTTGGGCGTTATTTCTCACCTGTTACACCTGGGGCGCTGAAGAGGCCACACGGCCGAAATGCATACGCCCATGCTGATCTGTCGAACTGCAATAAAGAAACTCCGCTGTATTCCCCTAACGTGGCTTCAGACTTTCTTTGGTGAAGGTGTTCGTGGCATATTTTTGCACGGTTAGCCAGCGACGTGCAACTGAAGTCCCTGCACTCAAGCTGACCTGGCCATCACTGGCGCTGTTCTGTTTCGGCGGAATTTCACTTAGTCCGAGGTATCGGAAGGACCAGGTCCACCACTGCACTCAGGAGGAACGGATGCGGCGCAACTTTGCTTTGGGTGAAGCGCACTGTCGCATTTATCCCCGTGGATGTTTACCTGTCTGTGGCGGTTGTGCAGTTGGGGATGCAAGGAGCTTCATCATTGTGAAAAGGCAGTGCGGGACATTGGGTGAAAGCTGCTGACAGATCCTGCCCTACACGCACACTTGCGGCAGTCCTGGCAAGAAACACAGCATGCTGGGACATGTAGTTTGTTTCACCCTCGTTACTCTGAAGCAGGTGACACTGATCTCCGCTTGTGGGTGGAGCCAACTAGAACTATTTGAGCTGGGACAGAACTGTTGGGCGTTATTTCTCACCTGTTACACCTGGGGCGCTGAAGAGGCCACACGGCCGAAATGCATACGCCTATGCTGATCTGTCGAACTGCAATAAAGAAACTCCGCTGTATTCCCCTAACGTGGCTTCAGACTTTCTTTGGTGAAGGTGTTCGTGGCATATTTTTGCACGGTTAGCCAGCGACGTGCAACTGAAGTCCCTGCACTCAAGCTGACCTGGCCATCACTGGCGCTGTTCTGTTTCGGCGGAATTTCACTTAGTCCGAGGTATCGGAAGGACCAGGTCCACCACTGCACTCAGGAGGAACGGATGCGGCGCAACTTTGCTTTGGGTGAAGCGCACTGTCGCATTTATCCCCGTGGATGTTTACCTGTCTGTGGCGGTTGTGCAGTTGGGGACGCAAGGAGCTTCATCATTGTGAAAAGGCAGTGCGGGACATTGGGTGAAAGCTGCTGACAGATCCTGCCCTACACGCACACTTGCGGCAGTCCTGGCAAGAAACACAGCATGCTGGGACATGTAGTTTGTTTCACCCTCGTTACTCTGAAGCAGGTGACACTGATCTCCGCTTGTGGGTGGAGCCAACTAGAACTATTTGAGCTGGGACAGAACTGTTGGGCGTTATTTCTCACCTGTTACACCTGGGGCGCTGAAGAGGCCACACGGCCGAAATGCATACGCCTATGCTGATCTGTCGAACTGCAATAAAGAAACTCCGCTGTATTCCCCTAACGTGGCTTCAGACTTTCTTTGGTGAAGGTGTTCGTGGCATATTTTTGCACGGTTAGCCAGCGACGTGCAACTGAAGTCCCTGCACTCAAGCTGACCTGGCCATCACTGGCGCTGTTCTGTTTCGGCGGAATTTCACTTAGTCCGAGGTATCGGAAGGACCAGGTCCACCACTGCACTCAGGAGGAACGGATGCGGCGCAACTTTGCTTTGGGTGAAGCGCACTGTCGCATTTATCCCCGTGGATGTTTACCTGTCTGTGGCGGTTGTGCAGTTGGGGACGCAAGGAGCTTCATCATTGTGAAAAGGCAGTGCGGGACATTGGGTGAAAGCTGCTGACAGATCCTGCCCTACACGCACACTTGCGGCAGTCCTGGCAAGAAACACAGCATGCTGGGACATGTAGTTTGTTTCACCCTCGTTACTCTGAAGCAAGTGACACTGATCTCCGCTTGTGGGTGGAGCCAACTAGAACTATTTGAGCTGGGGCAGAACTGTTGGGCGTTATTTCTCACCTGTTACACCTGGGGCGCTGAAGAGGCCACACGGCCGAAATGCATACGCCCATGCTGATCTGTCGAACTGCAATAAAGAAACTCCGCTGTATTCCCCTAACGTGGCTTCAGACTTTCTTTGGTGAAGGTGTTCGTGGCATATATATATATATATATATATATATATATACAGCACAGGATGCTGGGAGCTGTAGTCCCGGACATCGGACTGCAGCAGTGGAGCCCGTTGACCGCCCACAACTTTGGGAGGTACCTAGTAGTATAAAGGAGGGTGGATAATGGACTTCACCTTGGCTGGTGGCATCTGATGAAGCCATTGCGCCAAAATGCATTGTGCCTTGCAGCAAGGTTATTTTTTTTTAACATAAATGTTTATTGGAATCATTGCAGAGTCAAAATCTAAGTACAATCGACAAGGTCAAGCAAGGTCAAGGTACATTTACAACATAAGGAATCATTGCACAAGTCTGTCCAGTAGTCTAGTCCGGCTCATGGCCAGTTCCACCGTGGGGGATTCACAAAGTTCAACCCGGTAAACGTTCTAGGGGCCCCACTTTTTGTCCCACTTCGCAGGGCAGCCACGGAGTTTGTAGACAGTTTTTTCAGCCAACATACACCTGTCCAGTTCAGCCATCCAGCCCACCACCAGAGGTCTATCGGCAGCACCCCATTTCATTGCAGTTGAACGCTTAGCAATTAGGAAACTCAAAGCAGCCCACTGTGACTCTAGATCGTTCAGGTCCGTGGCACCCCAAATGTTGAGGACAATTTCTTTTGGCGATAGAGGAACGGGTTTTCCCAGTGAGTCTCTCATTTTTCGGACAACCACCTCCCAAAAGCGCTGTATTACTCGACATTCCCATAATATATGGTAGAAGGTACCAGTTTGTCCGCAACCTCTTAGGCACCTATCATCCTCCCTCCTCCCGATTTTGGCTAACAAAGTCACAGGCATGTAGGTCCTGTGTAAGATCTTCAGTTGGATCAGTCTGAGTCGGTGATTAATCGCCACCTCCCTGGGGGACATCAAGGCCGCCCGCCACTCGTCCTCTTCCAGGTCGCCTAGGTCCGTCTGCCATTTGTCTCGTATGGGCTGAAATGTATTTGGGAGGTTATTGCAAAGCTTACGGTATGTGGAGGAAATGGCCTTTGTTGGGAGGGGTTCTGAAAGCAATCTATCCTCCAGGGGGGGAGAATTCGGGAAAGGAGGAAAGATCAGGGATGGCGGAGAGGAGGGCATGTTTGATCTGGAGGTAGCGGAAGGCCTCAGTTTGTGTGAGTGCGTATTTGTTCTGTAAGTCTGCAAAGGTTAACAGTTTGCCCCTGTGTATTAGGTCTCCTGTTGTTGAGATGCCTATTGTGTCCCACTTGTCGAAGCCCAGCTGGAAGCAGAGGGAGCCAAGTTGTTGTGATGCCCACAGTGGGGTGGCTTTAGTGAGTCTGTTTGACCATCCTAGGCGTGCAGTGGCTTGGTGCCATACTGCAACTGTGTGTGCCATGGGGCCAATGTACCTATTTTTTTGGGGCCTACTGTATAGGGCCCCAAAATATCCCTCCCGTCCAGTTTGGTATTTATCAAGGTGGAAGGCTGGATCAGTGGGTGAGCCGTGTATCCAGTGGTTAGTAGCCACCAGTTGCGATGACCAGTAATAAAGGCGCAAGTTGGGGAGTGCAATGCCTCCATCATACCAACTCATTGTCAGCTTTTGCAGGGCAATACGGGCAGCCCTTCCATCCCACAGGAGAAGGCGGAGATCGCTCTCCACCGATCTGAAGTAGGAGTCGGGAATCGGAAAGGGGCAGTTTTGGAGGGCATATAGGAAGTGCGGGAGTGCCAACATTTTGAACAGGGCTGCTCTACCTGCGAGGGAGAGTGGTAGGGATCACCAGTGTGTCACGTTGCTGTGTAGTCTACGCAATGGGGCGAGTAGATTCCGATCGCAAAATAGAGTGGGATCTGAAGTGACGAATATACCTAAATACTTGAAGCCCTCTTGTGCCACCGGTATGGAGAATCCGCGGGGCAGCAAGGGAGGGCATGTAACATGTATAAAGCCGATTTAGCCCAATTGATTGAGTAACCTGAGTACTTCCCGAAATTAGTCAAGACGTGGAACAAACTATTGATAGAAGATTTTGGGGAAGCTACATAAATTAGGATATCGTCTGCATAGAGGGAAATTTTGTCGATCACTTCGTCGTTCCAGCGGAGGCCTATGACGGAGGCGTCAGTGCGGATCCATTGGGCAAGGGGTTCCAGGGTCAAAGCAAACAATAGCGACAATAGGGGGCATCCCTGACGGGCCCTCTGTAGAGTTTAAACCTTCTGGACGTATGGTTATTGACCCGTACTTGGCCCAGAAGGTCCGTATATAAGAGACGCACCCATTGGACAAAATTAGGCCCGAAGCCAAATCTAAGCAGGACCTCAAATAGATAGGACCACTCTATTGAGTCAAACACCATTGTGGCGTTGAGGGACAAGATAGCAGCGTCTTCCTGGACATATGGCTTTCTGCTCAGGACATTGTTGACTCGGCGCAAATTTAGGGCTGTGTTTCGCCCTGGAAGAAACCCCGATTGGTCGGCGTGAATTAGGGAGGGAAGTATATCAAGGAGATGGTTGGCCAATAATTTCGCCAAGACCTTGGCCTCTGTACTAATCAAGGAAATCGGCCAATAGGAGCTACATTCATTGGGTGGCTTATTTGGTTTAAGAATGACGACCACAGATGCCAGCCACTGATCAAGTGGAAGGGAGCCGATGGTGCGTCCTTCCTCGAACATGTTTTTAAGGTGGGGGACGACTCCTGGGGACATAGATTTCAGAAATTCAATCGGGACCCCGTTGGGACCCATGGCTTTACCTGATTTGATGGAAAAAATCGCCGACGTGAGCTCGTCCGTTGTAATGTCAGTGTCGAGCATATCTCGGTCCGTTCCGAGAGCGTCGGTAGTTGCATCTCCGCGAGGAGTTGCCTAGATTCCTCCGGGGTATAGATCGCCCCAGCCGTATAGATGTGTGCCAGGTGGTCTGCGAAGGTCTCCGCCACCTCCTGCGGGTCAGAGGTCACTGATCCATCTGGACGTGTGATAGAGGAAACCCACCTCGCCCCTGCTCGCGATGTTCCAGCCAGGCCAGCATTTTTCCGGCACGGTCGCCGTGTTCATATATTCGATGGCGCGTATTGAGCAGCCGAGCCTGCGCCTTTTCTTGCGCCTGAGCCCGATAGTTAAGCTGTTCCGTGCGGAGTCGGCGAGCCGACTCCGTCGAGGGGGGCGCGTTGTGGGCCAACTCCATCTGAAGGAGGTCTGATTCGGCTTGTAGGATCCACTCATTGTGTTGCCGGAGGTAACCTAGTTTGAGCGATAGTGACCTGCCTTTAATGACCGCCAGATACGCTTCCCATAGAGTTATTGCCGATTGAACTGAGCCTACGTTTTCAGTAAAGTAGAAGTCGGTATGTTCAATCAGGTCCTCTTTGATATCCGGAACTTGCAAGATCCAGGGATTAATGACTATGGGGCCTCGGGTGGTTTGATGATGATAAGTCAGTTCTATGCTGATGGGAGAGTGGTCGGAGATACCACGGGGAAGACCTTTGGGATGGTTAAAGAATCCAATGTCTGCTGTCGGGCAAAAGAAGTAATCGATACGGGACATGCTATTGTGTGCGTTAGAGTGGTGTGTGAAGTAGGGGATAGTGGAGTGGTGGGATCTCCATATGTCTTCTAAACCCATGGCGTGAGCAAATTCGGAAAGGTCCGTGCAGGATTTATATGAACGGCGTGTGGGTTTCCTGTCGAGGAGATCGTCCATCGTCATGTTAAAGTCGCCCCCTATGAGGAGTGTGCCCATGGGGAAGGTCGCCAGGCGGATCCCCAAATCCCGAAGGGAGTCTCGGCCCAAAGTCGGCAGGAGGTATACGGACATAAGATTCAGGGGATGCCCCTCCCAAGAAGTCTCGACCGACGCAAATCGGCCCAGAGGGTCAGCCCACGTCGTTATGTCTGTGAGTGCTAGGGTTTTTTGGACTAGGATTCCAATGCCGCGGGACCCAGATGAGAATCCCGCGTGTACCAACAGTCTATATCCCCCTCTCTGAAGTGCCTGGCACGTGTTGCCCACCAGATGCGTCTCCTGTAGTAGTACTATGTCGGGAGAGTGGGTTCGTAGGTATTGAAGGACTATGCCTCGTTTTATTTTATGTCCTAGCCCATTTACGTTCCACGACATGATGGTGAGGGATCTGGACAGGGACTGTGGATTAGTGGTGGACGTCATGGTGGAGATGCATTTGCGGCAGAAGAAGCAAGACGTTTCGTCCCAGGTGAACGTGAGCAGTAGGGGCAAGAGGCATCTGGACTCCCGGGGGTTGTGAAGTCACAAACTGTGGAGAGAGAGTGTGCCACACTACTGCTAAGTCTGGCATAGAACCTGGACTGTTGCAAGAAAGGACTCTGCTAAGGACAAAGGTTACTACAAACAAAAACAAGAACAAACCATCCCACCTCCCCAACCCACCCTGCCCCCCTGCCGCGGACTTAGAACTATCCACTCCCCAACTAGGCAGAGTGCCTGTAGTCCCCCCGGATATGAATGGGGTACTTAGTGAACCGTAGAAGCCCTTGCCATAAAGCATCATAGTATATCAAATAGTCAATATCATTTCGAAACCAACCTGTATACATTTGATATAGTATGAAAGGAACATAACATACGGTTTGGATGAGCGTCTCGTCCCGTGCAAACAACAGGACCACTTATAGAGTCTAGAAACGAGAGTCCCATTGCATTGTCCACAGTGTTACCGTCCCAGTCGGGCCAAAGGCAGCCCGAGGCAGTGCCCATCGCAGAGGTCGCCGTCCATCTTCCCTGTATGGGCAGCCTCAATGGTCAGCTGGTTCTCCCTCCGGTAGCCCCCCTCCTCGATTCGGGGGGCGGTTGCGATGCTCACTCGTTCCAGAGCCATCACGGTTGTTGTTCGGTTTCCCAACTTGGCGCCAACCTTCCAGCCATTCCCAGGCCATCTCCGGAGATTCGAAAAACCAAGCCTTGCCTCCTGCTTCCACTCGGAGATTCGCGGGAAAGAGCATGGAGTATTTAATGTCTTTATCACGCATGGCTTTTTTTACCTCAAGGAAGCTGCGTCGTTGGGCCTGTACCTTTACTGTGAAGTCCGGGAAAAACGTGATGGTTGCATCATCCAAGCGTAAAGGTCCTCCCGTGCGGGCCGTCTGGAGGATGGAGTCCCTGTCATGAAAATTGAAGACCCTTGCTATAATGAGGCGCAGAGGGGCCCCCGGCTTTGGGCGGCCTCCGGGGACTCGATGGGCCCGCTCGATGGAGAAGTATGTGGAGAGACATTTAGGTTTAAGGTGTTTTGGACAAGTTCTTCAACAAAGAGGTCCGCTGCCTGTCCCTCCATTCGTTCCGGAACTCCTAGGATGCGAATGTTGTTGCGTCTTGATCTACCTTCGTAGTCATCCAGGAGTTCTCCCATGAGGAGCTGTTGTTTTTGCATCTGGGCCATCTGTTGTTGGAGCGTCGACACGTCGTCAATAAGGGCGGTAGTTTTAACCTCCACATCTTTGACTTTAGAATCCATTTTGCGGAGGTCCGCACGCAGGAGGGTAACTTCAATGTTGACAGAGTCTATGCGCGTTTCCAGGGAGGTGCGTACTCCAGCGATAGCCTCCATCACGTCCTCAAGCGTAAGGGATTACGTCGCGGGGAGGAGGGTGCACCAGTTTGGTCCCCCTCGGAAGGACGGTCCTTGCCATCTCCTTTGGACGTCCAGGTGAATTTGGTAATTTGTTTCTGGGTGGTGGGTCGGTTACTCCTATTACTTGCCATTATGAGGTCGCGAGAGGTAGAACCGTCCTTTGAAATATACACCCGTCAATGGCCCTCCGGGTCCAGCTCGAGGCAGGAGCAAGGAACCCTCAAGAATAGGACGGCAAGGCAGCCCACGTCGCCGGATGGTCCGCGCTGGTCCTCCCCCGCCGGTCGATGTTAATCGATCAGGGTGAATGCGTGGTCTTCGATCGCGTGCCCAAGTTTCGCAGGGCGATTGGTCTCAAAACCGACCAGGGGGTCAGTGTTGTGCAGCAGTACATACAGTGTCTGTGGCGGCTGGGATCACACACACGACTGGGTGCGTGTTTCCTGCCAGGGAAGACATAGTCGACGTCGTTATCGCCGGCTCAACAGACTCATAGGGTGCCCCACCTGGTAACAGTCTTACTCCACCGTCCACCCCTGGCCAAGGCTGGTCTAGCAGGTTACGGCGCAGGCCCAAGGCCAATATATGGGGGCACCCGGGCAGATCACCACACACTCCAGGGGGCCACAGTCGTGAACCAGCGGTGACTCGGCGTACCCCAGGCAGTAGGATAGAGTCTATTTAGGGTCTGGTGTATCCGCCCTATCGGAACCCATCCAGGAGAGTGTAGCGGACCCAGCGCACCACCAGCCCGTGGCTACTCGTGGGACCCAAGTGTAGTCCCCGCAACGCAATGTCCATCAAAGCCCTCACGTCGGTAGCAAAGGCACCGGAGGGGGGCCTTTCGTTCGTTAATAGGAGCGGCGGGTGTTTCCTGCAGAGAGAGTTTAGGTGGGGGTGGGGGCAGAGAGACCCGCAGCAGAACTGTCGAAGCGAGTCCCGGCGGTAGGCCACAAAGCCGGGGACTCGCGTACTCACTGCGGCCGGCGGCGGGGGCAGGTCGGGTCTCTCAATCCCGGGCCGTCGCTGTTTGGTGTAGGGCGGGTGGGAATCGCCTCAATCACGTCAGGGAGCCTCCTGAAGCCCCGACAGCACTGAGGACTCGCGGCTCACCACGGAGAGCCAAGCAGCGCAAACACTTTTAGGCCCCTCGGCGGATCGTAGAGGGGGCCACCATCTTCACAGGCACCGGCGTGGGCTCCAAGACGGGAGCGATCCTCAGCATGGCATGGCAAAGCAGTCGGGAACTGTGCTCATTCCCAGGTCGGTTGTGTCTTCGACCCTTCAGGCGGTCACAGGGGTCGGCAAAACAGCAATCGGAGCACTTTTAGGGCGGATATACTGGCGAGGGCAGAGGAGCCGGTCTAAAACGCGGCCATTCCTCACGGCTGCAAGCCACGCCCCCCCCAGCAAGGTTATTAAAGAGCTCCTGAAAGTTCCCCGCTGTGTCCCCTGGTTTCTTGACGGAGGAATCACATGGTGGATATTTCAGCATGTGTTTGCTTGCAGCGCGCATAAGGTGGACCCACTCTGCAAGAGTCCTGCGGATTGCAAGCAGTGTGGCAGACTTTTTCGTCCAAGGTATCGGAAATGCCGGGCCACCTTGAGTTCAGGTCAGGCAAGTGGCCATTGTCATTGGCAATTTGTGACTTCACAAAGGAGTGGGGTTATTACATCCTCCTCCATGGCCCGGTCTGTACTGTGTTTTAAGGCAGAGGGTTGGAGACCTGAGGGGGCTCTGAACAGTTATATATATATTTTTTTTTTATCACAAACTTCTTTTTTTTTGCTTTTCAAAAACTTTTATTGACTTACAGAGTATTATACACAGCGTTGTGCCTACAACCCTGGGGCCGGCAGCGCGTGTCCGACAGTTCATCTGCATTGTGCGAGTGCATTGTACACAGCCCTATAGCCGACATCCCGGGGGCCCGGCGGCAAATGATTATGATATAAGACAGTGCACTCCATTGGCACAGTCTGTACTGGCAATTATATGTGTCACTAGCACCCCAGACAAAAGCGTACTTCCACACACATGCAAGTCTCATGCCAGGCTCAATAAGCCGTGTATTATCTAACTGAACGTTACTCAATACGATCCTGAAGTCCTACCCCAACAAACCCCCCCCCCACAACTCGCCAACCGTCGCACTCCCACGTCAATTACCCAGTAGCTGCCATCCACAACCCTCCTTTTTACATTATGTGGACAACACGTCCCGTGTCCCGGCCCTCCTCCCCAGTGTCATGTATGGGGTGCTGATCAGCGTTCTCCTCTGTTATGTCCCTCCTTGAGCACGTAGTGCAGTTAAGCATCACCAGTCTCTACTCCCCCTCCCAATAGGAAGACAGCCCTCCTATTTCCACATTACTCAGTACCCTCTCTTCGTGTGGCAAGTACTCCCATTAATCAGACTCAGCAAGTCCCTCATGAGTTTCAAGTGGGTTAATTGCTTCAGTCTGGTCTATCTCCTCCCCTTCCCCAGATCGTGCATACGTCAGATACAGACCCCAGAAATTTTTAGGCCGACTCTTGGGTGGAAGCAATTCACTGTATATTTCCGACTGAGTGCAACAATACAACATGTCTCTAGCCCATCTCGACTTGGTCGGCAGTGGGCCCCTCATCCAACAGGTAGCTACCACCCTCCTGGCCATCAACAAAGCCATATCCGCCAATCGCCGTTGTGCAACCGGCAGCGGCCTGGAGTATCCCAGGAGAGCCAGCGCCGGGTCTGCAGGCATCTCCGTGTCTAACAGCAAACTGAGCTCCGAGAAAATTTCCTCCCAGAACTTGTTGACTCCAGGACAGTTCCACGCCATATGGATAAAATCTGCAACTTGCACATGACAACATTCACACTCAGCTGATTGTCGAAGCCCGTATCTATGTAGTCTCTCTGGAGTATAGTAAACACGTTGCAGAAATTTAAAATGTACCAATCTGTGCCTACCATTGAGAGATATTTTCCTAGTGCTAGTACAGCAATATTTCCACATCTCATCTGTAATTTGTATTTGCAGATCATTCTGCCAGTCTGTCCTAGCCTTGGAGTATTGAAACTGCGTATGTCGGGGTCCCAGTTTATTGAGATTGGTAACTAGTTTGCGAGAGGACTTGGACTTAATCACGTACGTAAATTCTGGAACATCCGGCGGCTCTGCCATGTCCGGACCTAAAAGGTCAAGCAATGCTCTACGAACCCTGTGGAACTGGAAACGTAATAGAAGTGAGGCCTCTGGCTGCAAGGGGGGGATCTGTTCCCAGGTTTTAACCACCCCGTCTATGAACAGGTCGTCCATCTTCGTGATTCCCAGGTCATGCAACGCTCTTGTGACTCCTTTCTCTTTCAGCGGCGCCAGCCATACCGCCCAGTCTATCTGCATAAGTGGGGAATACAGTAGGTCACAGCCCTGTGCCTGTACCAACGCATGCCAAGCATGGTTCGTAGCCTTGAGCGAGTCAAGACTACCAATACTACGGTCTACTGGGAAGCAAACAGTGGCCGGCAGAGGGGAGGGGTCCGCGAACAACCGCTCAAGAATTACATGGGGGATATCGTGGTCTCCATTTATCCAGGTATGGAGGTGAGCCGCCTGCGCCACTCTATAGTATCTTTCCATGTCCGGCGCGCCCAGTCCCCCCATCCCACAGGGAAGCATCAATGTCGTCCAGCGAACTCTGGGCTGCCCGCCACCCCAGGCCAGCCTGATAAGCACCTGGGTCAGCTGTTTAAAAAAGGCCTTGGACAGCACCACCGGGATGTTATTAAACAGGAAGAGGAATCTTGGCAAGACGACCATCTTCATAATGGCTATCCTGCCCATAAGGGACAATGGGAGCTTGCACCATACTTCCACATCCTACACCAGTTTTGTGTATGCCATCGTACCAAAACATCTGGATCCGTGTGAAGGTGTATCCCTAGGGTTCAGGAAGTCTCTGCCCTTAAAGTTGGCCTATCTCGTGTTGCAGCCTGGATGCAAGATCATCTGCTGAAGCTTAACGGAGAGAAGACGGAGGTTATTATACTAGGCAAGCATAAAGATCTATGGGGCTCTAGACACTGGCCATGTGACATGGGTCCTCTGCCTACCCCTGTGCCTGTTGTTGGTAACCTCGGATTCCTGATTGACGACAAACTTTCGATGAGGCAGCAGGTGACCAAGGTTGCTGCAGTCTGTTTTAACACCTTACGATGGCTGCAGAAGTTCTTATGGATGCTGCCCGAGTCCACCCGAAGAACTGTCGTCCAGGCCCTTGTGATGTCTCGCATTGACTATGGCAATGTGCTTTATCTGGGAGCGGATAAAGCAACAATTAATAAACTACAAGTGGTACAGAATTCAGCTGCTCGCCTCTTGCGTAATGTTCCACGGAGAACGTCCGCAATGCAAGCCTTGCGTGACCTGCACTGGCTGAGAATTTCAGATCGCGTGACTTTTAAAACACTGTGTCTTCTGTTTAAGATCCGTCAGGGTTCTGCCCCTACCTACCTGCATAACCTTGCACAACCTTATCTACCTGGCCGTTCTTTAAGGTCATCTAATAATGGCAATTTTTTGACTCCAAGAATCCGACTAGCAAAAATGGGAGGCCGTTCATTCGCATATCTTGGACCAAAGATGTGGAATGCTCTCCCGCTGGCGTTAAAAACAGAAACTAATCTTCTAGCCTTTCGTAAAAAGTTGAAGACTTTTCTGTTTTGATTTCCTCCTTTCGTGATCTCTTTTTTGCACCTGCTTGATCTCCTTCTTCAGTCTGTCCCTGGCGCCGGGAAACCCATTGCGGGTAGCTGTGCGCAATACAAATTCAATAAAATAAAATAAATAAAATAAATAGGTACCGTACCGAGTCAGTAGACCACTGCAATGGGTATTCCATCTCAAACGGTAGGGTTACAGGTGTCAACGGGAACGCAACCGATTTCGTCCAATTTACTTTCAGACCGGAGAGGGCCCCAAATCGGACTACTTCTCTCAATACTGAGGAAAGATTATTTTCGGGGTCACGCACATACAACAGAGTGTCGTCAGCGTACGTGGAGATCCCTATTTTGTAGGTTGGGAAACTAATACCCTTTAGTCTATGGTATTCCCTGATTGCACATGCCAGAGGTTCCGCAACCAGTGCATAGAGAAGGGGTGAGAGGGGGCACCCTTGCCTAGTTCCCCTACCTATTTCGAAGGCATCCGTGACCTTGTCCCCTATTCTCAGTCTCGCAGTGGGTTTGTAATACAAAGCCCCCAACATCTGTAGGAAAGGTTCACCTAGCCCTAGCTTCCGTAAAACCCTAAGCATGAATGGCCACTCCACAGAGTCAAAGGCTTTCTCCATATCTAGAAAAATTGCTAATGCCTTATCGTCTTGGCGTACGTGTTGCATGGCGCCTAGCACTGTGCGAATATTGTACGTAAGGTTTCTATCAGGGACGAATCCAGCCTGTTCCGGTGCCACCAGTGCCGGCACCAGTAGTGCCAGGCGCGTGGCTAGCACCTTAGCAAACAATTTGGCATCAACATTTATCAGGGATAGTGGTCTATAGGAACTGCATGCATTGGGTGGTTTCCCCGGTTTTAGAATGGTAACAAGCATTGCTTCCCTCATAGAAGGAGGCATAATACCCTCCTCACAGATGTCGTCAAATAGGGTAATCAGGTGTGGGACCAGTTTGTCTTTGAATGCTTTATAGAAGCCCACTGTCAATCCATCTGCCCCAGGGGCACTGCTAGATCGCATCCCCTCCAGGGCCTCCAATATCTCTTCCTTCTGTATGGGCGCCATTAAAAATTCCCTTTGCGAGTCTGGCAAGAAGGGCATCCTAATGAAGCTAAGGTAGTCATCTATTTCCCCCTCAACTTGTGTGGATCTGGGCTAGTAGAGACCAGCATAATACCTTTCAAACTCTTGGAGGATCTCCATCTCGTCCGTGAGGACCTCCCCTGTGGACGCTCTCAATTCTTCAATTACTAAAGGCTGTCTGTCGTTGCGCATCATTCTCGCCAACAGGGAGCCAGGTCTCTCCCCCTCTCCATACGTGCGCGCAGTAGCGTACTTGCCCATATGCTGCACCTCCCTATCCGCCTCCTCATGATACTCCGCTAGTAACCCTTTGATGTGCGACGTAGTTTCAGCATCAGAGTCGGCCAGTAAGCGTCCCTCCAGGTCCGACAGTTGGGTCTCTAGCAGCGTCAGTCTGTTTCGTATAGATTTAAGAACACTCGAGTGTTTGGACATTGCCATGCCCCTGACATATACCTTAAATGTGTCCCATACAGTTTGAAAGTTATCGACAGAACCCAGATTCATCTCAAAGAACGTGTCTATGTCCTCAGCCAATTCTCCCCTGAACACCTCATCTAATAGGGAATAAGGAGGGAACCGCCATGTAAATGGGGGGATTCTCTTAGCTGGAACCTCTATAACCAAGAGTAGAGGGGAGTGGTCCGAGAGGGTGCGCGGTAATATCGCGCACCGTTTTATACTATTGAGCAGTGTCTGAGACGCCAGCCAGTAGTCTATTCTCGTGTGAACATCGTGATAGGCCGAGTAATGTGTGTAACCACCCTTCATGGGGTGTTTATGTCTCCAGATGTCCACTAAATCTAACCTAATCAATTCCGCCTGCCTATGTAATGATTAGGCCGCTGGCCGACGTGCCAGACCAGCAGATCTATCAAGGTCCGGGTCAAACACAAAATTGAAATCACCCCCCCACAGCATCCTAGAGTTAACATACGATCTGCAGTTCGTTGCCAACGCAGTGTAAAACTCGGGGTCATCGTAGTTTGGCCCATAAACATTCACCACTATAAGATCGTGCCCTTTGCCAACGCATCTGGCAATCAAGTAGCGGCCTTCCGGGTCAGCCAAAAGCTGCGTTAACTTCAATTTTGATTTGGGGTTGACCCACGTGACCACTCCTCTGGAGTGTGTAGTGAACCCAGCCGCCACACTGTTTTCTCCTAACCCCTTAGCCGTTAGCATCTTACTTGTAAGTGGGAGGTGGGATTCCTGGAGAAGGGCGAGGTCAATATGGTGCCTGTGTAGATAATTCAATACCTTCCGAAGCTTACGATAATTGTTAAGCCCTCTCACATTCCACGACAGTGCGGACAAGGTATCCGAACCACATATTGTAGTAACTTCACCCATATCAGCCATCCCAGTAGGGTGTGTAATAGGTAACCGGTGGAGTACCACCGGTTCTGTAGACTATTCTCTGTGAAGTCATATCTATTGAGAGATGGCCACAATAGGCAACACTGGGCAACACAGTACGTGGCGACCCCTTGAACTTCCCCCTCCCACAACCATACCCCAACAAACCCCCCCACACCCACCCTCCCCTCCCACAGCCGACCTCCCCAAACCTGGCCCGGCAGCACCCCGTCCCTCCCCCCTTTCGCCCCTGACTGAGGCAAACCCGAACTGCCCCTAAACTGGCCTCCATAGGGACCATTATAGCCAGAAGCGCCAGGGCAGAGGTAGCCAGCACAACCATACAGCAGTACAACAGCATGTCATACCTAGCCTTTGCCCCAGCTCCACCACCCTAGATGTGTTTAGCAACGGGAGACTTAAAACAATACTGAACAAAGTTGCAAGGGCATCGCCCTACGTAACTCCCCTCCCGGGCGCACAAATCATGAGCAGTTTTCAGACACCATAAACAATTTTGTATATTCTAGAAACACGTCCACTGATAGTCCATTCATGCTCCCGCCCGCCATCTCGAACATATATATTGAAAAGATCTCACCCGGGGGATGCGCTGCATCTCTAACACAGGGCCTGTAACTCTCAGCTGCCAGCACGGCCAGTCATCCAAAGTTCAACGCAATGCAGGTCTCAGCAGCAGCAGCATTGTCATTCATCCCACAAGGCAAGCAGTACGCAGCTCTGGATGCCGCTCATCCCGTTATTCCTGTTCATCTAGGTGGCTGTCCTCACCCTGCTCCTCATTATGACCTCTGGGACTGCGTCTCTGCTCTCTGGACCATTCCTTCAAAGACTTCTGGAGTTCTCTGGGATCCGTGAAAAAATGAGAATGACCCTGTCCGTAGTTTAGCCGGGTACAGCATGGCATAATCTAGCCCAAGGTCCCGGAGTTGCTTCTTGTACGGGGCGAAACGTCGCCGCTCCTCTTGCACTTTCGCAGTGAAATCGGGGTATAAGGAAACATCCATGCCTTCGAATTGTAGTTTCCCTTTATCCCTCGCCACCCGCAGCGCCGTGTCGCGATCCCTGTAGTTCAATAGTTTTGCGATTATCGGCCTCGGCGGCGCGCCTGTGCGTGGTCGGGGGCCCAGTGTGCGATGTGCTCTTTCGACTATAAACATCGGGGAAAAACATCCTCTCCCAAGAGGGTGGTCAGCAGTTTCTCTACAAAGAGTTCCATCTTCCCCGTTTGCGTCGTCTCCGCAATTCCGGTAATACGTATGTTGGAGCGTCTCGAGCGGGCCTCCAAATCCTCCGACTTGTCCTGTATAACCTGAAGTAGTCTAGAGAACTGCTTGCGGTCTTTGTCCCATTCGGTCTGTGCCTCCTCCACTTCAGTGAGACGTCTCTCGGACATGTCTAGTCGTTCCGCTTGTTTGTCCACTCGCTCCGACATCCGATCCATTCGGTACGTAAGGGCGTCAATCTTCGAGCCTATGGATGCCATGCTATCTTGTAATCCTTTTTCCATTGTAACCAGCATGTCCTTGATATCCGCACAGAGAGAGCCCTCCTGACCTCTGCTCGCCGGGGACGGCGCAGGTACCTGCGTGTCCGGTTCCTTGGGTCGACGCTGTTCAAAAGCCAGCTTAGTCTGGGTTTTGTCATTCTTGCCCATGGTGAGACGTCAGGGTCCAAGTGGGTGCGCCTCACAACACGAGTGTAGCGTCCGTTCGTGCGACCTTGTTCCAGCTACCTATGTCGCGCAGAAGATGCCTGTGACGCGGCTCAGCATGCCCGAACTTTTGTGCCCGCAGCTTCTCGTCAGCCTGTCCCGTGCAGGCCAAGGGAGGGATCTCTCCTCGCGTTCCTCACTGGCTCCCGTGAGCGATGAAGGGCCACCAGTCCAGCTCCCCGCTGCGCACACGGTAATAGCCGCAGCAGAAGCAAAGCAGGCCTCTCCTCAGATACACAGGGGCACTCTCGTCCGCTGCTACCCCCAAGCGTTGTTTGAAAGTGCCACCGAGAGCGCGGCTCAGGATCTCGTGGTACTGCTTGCGCCCCCGCACCTTCCACCGCTCCGCATGCCACAGGGGGGGGGACTCACTTCGCACCCACGCCAGTCTCCACTCACTCGGGCTCACTTTCAGCCCCAAGGAGTTGCGGTGCAAGTGGCACTCACCGCAGCGCAAGGAAGGTCTGCTCCCTTCGAGTCTGTAGCGCCAAATGTCCGGCCAGCAGCCCCAAATGCACACCCACAAGGCAGCACCAGAGTCAAAAGGGCCTTCTCCCGCTCACACAGTCCAGGTCCTGATCGCCATTAACTTCGCGCCGCCATTTTGTCTGTTAGGGACCATTTGGGTCCACTACTGCAATGTCCTCCACTTTACCCGGTTGAGTCTCGTTGGACGTTCCTCTCCTCTTATGGGCCGCTGGCTGAGTGCTCTCCCCGTTTCCAAGCGCTACCGCCCTCCGCAGCACTGTCCGAGCACCGCTCCGCCCACCGCACAGCCCGGGGCAAGTGTACACCAGGCTGCCGCACGTAGCGTTACGCACAGTGGGTGGTCTCAGGGCAGTCCGGGGATCCAGGCCCGGTCCGCGAGCAGACTCTCGGGCGCTCGGGAAGCTCCGCACCACTTTGATTTTCGGCAGAATTGCCGTCGAGTGTTCCCCCTCACCTCCGGAGCGTGTGCTTAGCCCTTTGGGGATGATTCCTCCGTTTAGACAGGATATTTTAGCAGGATTTCGTGGGCAGTAGAGCGGAGCTCGGTACCCTCGCGCCTTACATCAGCGCTGGCTAGCTCCGCCCCTATCCTCTGAACAGTTATTTATGAAGCAGTTTTTAAAAAACAACCACCCCCCTTTGACTGGTATTACAACGCTAATTGAGCAAAGGAACATTTGCCTCACACAGCATTCACCACAACACTGGATGCTGGGAGCTGTAGTCCCGGACATCAGACTGCAGCAGTAGACCTTCGCGCCGCCATTTTGTCTGTTAGGGACCATGTGGGTCCACTACTGCAATGTCCTCCACTTTACCCGGTTGAGTCTCGTTGGACGTTCCTCTCCTCTTATGGGCCGCTGGCTGAGTGCTCTCCCCGTTTCCAAGCGCTACCGCCCTCCGCAGCACTGTCCGAGCACCGCTCCGCCCACCGCACCGCAGGGCCTGGGGCAAGTGTACACCAGGCTGCCGCACGTAGCGTTACGCACAGCGGGTGGTCTCAGGGCAGTCCGGGGATCCAGGCCCGGTCCGCGAGCAGACTCTCGGGCGCTCGGGAAGCTCCGCACCACTTTGATTTTCGGCAGAATTGCCGTCGAGTGTTCCCCCTCACCTCCGGAGCGTGTGCTTAGCCCTTTGGGGATGATTCCTCCGTTTAGACAGGATATTTTAGCAGGATTTCGTGGGCAGTAGAGCGGAGCTCGGTACCCTCGCGCCTTACATCAGCGCTGGCTAGCTCCGCCCCCTATCCTCTGAACAGTTATTTATGAAGCAGTTTTTAAAAAACAACCACCCCCCTTTGACTGGTATTACAACGCTAATTGAGCAAAGGAACATTTGCCTCACACAGCATTCACCACAACACTGGATGCTGGGAGCTGTAGTCCCGGACATCAGACTGCAGCAGTAGACCCCGTTGACCGCCCACATCTTTGGGAGGGACCTAGTAGTATAAAGGGGGGGGTGGAGAATGGACTTGATCTTGGCTGGCGGCATCTGATGAAGGCATTGCACCGAAATGCATTGTGCCTTGCAGCAACGTTATTAAAGAGCTCCTAAAAGTTCCCTGCTGTGTCCCCTGGGTTTCTTGACGGAGGAATTGCTTGGTGGATATTTCAGTGAGTGTTTGCTTGTAGCGCGCATAAGGGGGACCCGCTCTACAAGAGTCCTGCGGATTGCAAGCAGTGTGGCAGACTTTTTTGTCCGAGGTATCGGAACTGCAGGACAGCCTTGAGTTCAGGTCAGGCAAGTGACCATCGTAATTGGCAATTCGTGACTTCACGAAGGAGTGGGGTTATTACATCCTCCTCCATTGCCCGTTCTATACTGTGCCTTAAGGCAGAGCGTTGGGGACCTGAGGGGGGCTCTGAACAGTTATTTATAAAGCAGTTTTTGAAAAACAACCACCCCCCTTTGACTGGAATTACAACGCTAATTGAGCAAAGGAACATTTGCCTCACACAGCATTCACCACGACAAGGGATTCTAGGAGCTGTAGACCCGGACTTCGGACTTCAGAAGTGGAGCCCGTTGACCACCCACAACTTTGGGAGGGACCTAGTAGTATAAAGGAGGGTGGAGAATGGACTTCATCTTGGCTGACGGCATCTGATGAAGGCATTGTGCTGAAATGCATTGTGCCTTGCAGCAACGTTATTAAAGATTTCCTGAAAGTTCCCAGCTGTATCCCCTTGGTTTCTTGACAGAGGAATCGCTTGGTGGATATTTCAGTGCGTGTTTTCTTGCAGCGCGCATAAGGGGGACCTGCTCGACAAGAATCCTGCGGATTGCAAGCAGTGTGGCAGACTTTTTCGTCCCAGGTATCAGAATTGCAGGACCACCTTGAGTTCAGGTCAGGCAAGTGGCCATTGTCATTGGCAATTTGTGATTACACAAAGGAGTGGGGTTATTACATCTTCCTCCATTGCCCTGTCTGTACTGTGTCTTAAGGCAGAGCGTTGGGGACCCGAGGTGGCTCTGAACAGTTATTTATAAAGCAGTTTTTGAAAAACAACCACCCTCCTTTGACTGGTATTACAATGCTAATTGAGCAATGGAACATTTGCCTCACACTGCATTCACCACTCGCAAAAATTCTGGAAATGGCCTTGGTGGCCAAGGAATCTAAAACCCAATTGGATCTGGATATCCTCGCAGGATGGACACAGAGGGCCATTGCCTACTAGGCAATGCCAATTGCGCCATATCCACGGAGCGGCGTAAATCCTTGCTCATGTGAATGGATACCAATCTCACCAATCTGGCAACAGCTGAACCAGGTCCCCTTGCCGAAGGCAACCTTTTTGGGGACCGTTTTGTGAAGGATGTTTCGAAATACGTAGGGACCTTCACATCGCTTGATAAAGCTCAATCAGGAATCAAGCGCGTCTTTCAGCAAGGCCTTTTCAACAGGGCCGGACAAGGCAGGGGCGCTCGTCCGTTTTGCTAACCAAGGTCCCCCTAGAGGCGACTACAGTCGTGGAAGAGGAGAGTAGGACTCTACTAGAGGGGGCACGTTCTACCCCACTCGTCGTCGCTTCAACAAGCGCAGGTTTAACAGAGGTTGCAAGAGAGCAGGCTTCCACGCACAGAATGCCGCAGGTGAGCGTAACAGATTTGTCTCTTTTACCGTTGGGGGGTCGCACACAGTTTTGTCTACACAATTGGCGCAACCTTACCCAGGATGCATGGGTGATTCAGACGTTAAGGGTTTCCATCTGGAATTTTACGAGGCACCCGGGCAGGACACTCCCCCAAAACCTCTCCATTTTTCCCAAAAAGTGTGCTCTTTTATAGATACAGAAATAGCAGAATTGCTACAAAAGCTCGCAATAGCGCTGTGTTATGGCAAACCTCACGGCTTTTGCAGCAATATCTTTCTGGTCCACAAAAAGGGTGGCGGACACAGACTGGTTCTAAATTTGAGCGAATTCAATCACTTCCTAGTCTACAATCATTTCTAAATGGAAGAAATCCACCTTTTGGCGGATCTGTTAAAGCAGGGGGACTGGCTGGTCAGACTAGATCTCAAAGATGCTTATCTGTCTATCCCCATTTTTCCTCCTCACGCTGTTTCCTTCAATTTCAATGGAAAGGTCAGTGGTTTGAGTATTTGGCCTTTCCTTTCGGGCTTTCCTCAGCTCCTTGGTGTTTCACCAAGGTGATGAAACCAGTGATCCGGCATCTGCGGGAGCAAGGGGTGCGCTTGATTATTTATCTGGACGACATCCTGATCATGGCTCACTGTCCAGAGGTGGTGTCGCAGCACCTACGAACGACCATCTCTCTCTTGCAGAGTCTGGGGTTTGTGATCAACCATGCCAAGTCGGCTCTGACCCCGTCACTGACGACGGAGTTTCTGGGATTTGTGATAGATTCCCAGAAGGCCCAGTTGAGCCTTCCCAAGTCGAAACTCCTGGAACTGAAGAGAGAGATTGTGACACTTCTCAGCAAGCAGGTAGTTTCACTCAGAGTGATTGCCAGAGTTGTGGGCTTGTTGGCATCGTCCATTCAGGCCATTTTTTCCGGGACCACTGCACTACAGAGCATTACAGAGGCTCAATATACAACACCTTCAGAATGGTCTGGCTTATACGGACCTGGTCCCCCTTTCACAGGAAGTGAGAGACCTGATGCGTTGGTGGCTGGGCCACGTGGAAGCGTGGAACGGAAGAGCCATTTTCGGCTCGCAGCCCGAGGTGGTAATCAAATCCGAATCCAGTCGTTGGGGTTGGGGAGCGCGCTGTGGAGATGTTTCCACAGATGGAAGATGGTCTCCGCAGGAATTGGCACTACACATAAATTGTCTGGAACTTCTAGCGGGTTCCTTTGCAATTCGGACTCTGTCTCCCAAGCAGACCCCCTCCTGCATCCTTCTACGGATGGACAACGTGTCAGCAGTGAGGTACATAAACAAATTGGGAGGAACAACATTGTCTCTGTTAGTGGAGATTGCCAAAGATTTCTGGCATTATTGTTTGAATCGTCAAATAACAGTAATAGCGGAATACATCCTGGGTCAGTCCAATGTCAAAGCGGACTGGAATTTGAGACACCTCAGGAATTACAGTGACTGGAAATTGATGCCGAGCATATTCCAGTGGTTGCAGGAACTATGGGGTCTGTGTCAGACGGATTTGTTTGCTTCCAGACTGAACTGGCAGCTTCCCAATTTCTTCAGTTGGAGGCCGGATCCAGCAGCGAAGGCGACAGATGCCTTCCTTCAGGATTGGCCCCGGTCAGTGAACTATGCATTCCCACCTTTCCTTCTCATTCCGAGAGTGACATCTCACATCCTCAAACAACGAGCAGCGGTGATATTAGTAACGCCCCTGTTGAGATCGCAGTCATGGTTCCCAGTACTGTTAGAGATAAACTGCACTCTTCCCAGGATGCTTCCATGGTCGGAGTCTCTACTCCTGGGACCTCTCGGGGAGCAGCGTCCACTGATTCTATCAGGGCAACTGTCGCTGATGGCATGGAGGCTTTCCAGCAACAGTGGAAGTTGCCAGGAGTTTCATACACAGCTTCAGACTTCATCAAGCAGGCTTGAGCCCCATCCACTAGGAAATGGTACTCTTCAGCCTGGAAAGGCTGGATGGGTTGGTGCGTGGAACGGCACTTGGACCCGTGGGGGCAGGTCTTTCCAATGTTGTAAATTTTCTTTCAGAAAAGGCAGCAGGCGGTTTGGCTTATAGGTCAGTGAATAGCTTTCGGTCAGCCTATTCTGCTGAGCATACCCAGGACAACAGGAAACCGATTGGTATGCACCCTATGGTATGTAAACTTCTTAAAGGCATTCGGGTAGTGAATCCTCCCAAACCCAAGTAGTCAGGTTTATGGGATATCTCTTTAGTCATTTCGCTTTTCAAAAGTTGACCAGCGAATCATCTTCTTTCAAGAAAACAGTTGTTTGCAAAGTTAGAGATGCTTTTATATCTGTCAGCCTGTGGACGTTCATCGGATGTGCGTGCTTCGAAAATTACAGTAGATTATTTACTCCAGAAGGAGTTTCTTTTACTATTACAGGTCGTACAAAAACTCTATCCAAACATGTTGAGTATAATGCTTTTCCTAGCAATGATAAACTATGTGTTGTCCAATGCTTGAAAACTTATGAGGAATGTACTCGTCCTTTGAGGCCTGAGGGTTCTACCCTACTTTTGATTGCTGTGCAAAAACCTTTTAAACCATTGTCTGCTGCGACAATAGCCAGATGGCTTAGATACATTATGAAAGAAGCTGGTGTTGATGTTCAAATGTTTGGTGCACATTCTGTGCGTGGTGCCATGTCATTAAAGTCCTATATGTTAGGATCTAACATTCAAGACATTATGCGTTGTGCTGATTGGTCATCTGAATCAACTTTCAAGCAATTTCATTATAAACCGGTGGGAGATATAACATCTGTTGTTTTTGATAAAGCGTTAAACTAGCATAATCCGAAGCCTCCGGTCCTGTAATAGAATCAAAAATTAGCTAGCATTCGCACCAAGAATTTTCAATTCTATTAAGGACACAGAGGCGAGGATTATCCATATGATTGTTCATGCTTTCCCACCCATTGATATGATACTGGATTCGAATAATAATAAGCAGAAATTACGGGTTGTGCATGTTTGTTTTTCCTAGGTGCAGATAAGAAATCTGAGTAAGACAATTCTTCCGGTTGAAGTCTTGCGATGGAACTGGGTTTCCTGTTAACTTCCATGTTGGAGGATGTTCGTCAATTTGTTGAATTAGTGGAATTTAATACAGTTCGAGCAAAGAAAGAGGATCATGGGAAAGTAACCAGTACTTTTATAGAGGTCTAAGGAGGCGTTGCTGATGCAAAGCATCATGGACAATGTGGTTTTGTTATACTAAATTGTATGTTTATTGGTGCTGTGATTTATACAGTAAAGAAAGAGATAGCATAATCCTCGCCTCTGTGTCCTTAATTGAATTGAAAATTCTTGGCACGAATGCTAGCTAATTTTTGATTCCTGTAAATATATCCCCTTAGTGTTAACGTGGCCCAAGTTAGGGGATAATCCGCGGCAATGGGGTGAATGACGTCCATAGCGGGGAAAGTTCAGATTTAGTCCAGTTAATCTGGAGCCCAGAGAGTTTACCAAAGTGCATTACTTCCTGAAGAAGAGGAGGAAGATTATCTGATGGATGACGAACGAACAGCAGAATGTTGTCTTCATACAGGGAAAGGAGGAGGGCACCATGAGTGAGCTGGAGACCTCGGTGCATGTGGACCTCCTCATGGCCACAGACTAAGGGATCCATTGTGACGATAAAGAGGAGGGGAGTTGGAGGACAGCCGTGCCTGGTCCCCCTTGTACTAGTGAATTCATCTGTTATGGAGCCATTGACTTGCAGGTGTGCAACTGGACTAGAATATAAGAGCATGACCAGGGAGATAAACACAGTGGGGAGTCCCCGTTTGATCAAAGCTGCTTTCAAGAAGGGCCACTCCAAGGAGTCAAATGCCTTTTTGGCATCTAATAAGGCAACTACAGCAAGTGTTGTGGGGGAGATACATTTGAGCTCTGCGAAGATGATGCATACATTAAGGGAAGTGGACCTGTGGGGGTTTAAGCTGGACTGAACTGGGGATTTGATTTTCTCCATGGGTAGGGACAGCCTTTTAGCAAAGACCTTGGCCAATAACTTATTGTCCAGATTAAGGAGGAAAGATGGCGGTAGGAGGTGCATAAGTGTGGGTTCTTGCCAGGCTTCAGGAGGAGCATGAGTACTGCTTCGCACATTGTGGGTGGCAAAACACCAGCCTCCAGAGATTCAGCATACATAGCTTAGAGATGCATCTAAGGCTTCGATTTCATGGGTGAACTCTTCGCAAGAGATCGGCTCACTAAGGTATTGTTGTGGCCATCAGTGAAGCAGATATGATGGGATCTCTGCACGTCATTAGGAATGCAGAATGTATAAAGGGTTTTATAATAGCATTAGAACTCATACAGGATATCCTCACCACCAGAGACATAGGGCCCAAAGTCCATGTGCAACTCAGTGACATACCTACCTAGGCGATTGGGGTGGAGTAGTTGTGGAAGAGTGCGGCTGCGGCATTCTCCCTCATCATAGCGCTGGGCACTAGCATATTTCCCCAGATATACAATTTCCTTATCAGCCAGGTCCCAAAATTCAGTCAGCAATGCTGAGCGTGGATGCAGTTGGGGGGTGCCACCTTGGGCAGCGTGTAGGGACGGGCAGTCCCACAGCATATGGAAAAAGGAGGCAGCGGGCTCCTGACATCTTGGGCAGACGAAGGTACCATCGGGGAAATACTTCTGGAGCTTCGCCGAAGTAAGATATGCCCGATGCAGGATATGTAATTGTATGTTTTTGAAGCTGTATTTGCGGGATACCTTCTTTGTGTATGCTAGTGCTTTGACCCATTCCCTATCATGTAAAGGCCTGCGAAAGTCGTCTTCCCATTGTTCCCTGAGGGATGCAAGTGAGGGTTGCTTAAGGGATCGTATAGCTTTGTATATCCAAGTAACTAGGTGCCTCCCTGGGCCCATCTGTAGGATTGCGTGAAGGGCCGTGTGTGTAGGGGGCTCGTCCTCTAACGTGTGCCAATGTTTACGACAGTCATTTAGAAGCTGCCTATGCAGCAAGAACTGTCCCCTCGGAACCTCAAAGTCATTCACGAGCGCCTCAAACATCTGCAGTTGTCCGTCAAAGTAGAGTGCCCCAACTTTTTTCAGGGCGAGCTCTGTCCATTTGTTGCGCATTCCCTCTGTGTAGTTTGCGCGACCTTTGGGTAGCCCTACCAATGGCAGGAGGGGGGAGTACAGGGGCGCCGCACGATTCATTCTGTAGATGCATGCGAGACAGGCGCGTGCTGTCATCAGCTGGAGTGGCCTGGCCGGGGGGGGGGGGGGTTCAGCTCCCGGTAGTAGCATGCGGTGAACGGCTGGGTTTGTAATTGTCCAGCTGCCGTGGTCAGTTCTCGTTGCGCCCAACCCGCCGTCCAGCAGGACACAAATTGTATTGGGCGGCCAGGAAGGAAGCCTCAAAGAATGGCGCAGCTTGCCCTCCTTGGTCGAGAGGCAACTGCAATTTTGCCAGGGCGATGCGCCTGCAGCCAGAGCCCCAGATAAGGGTCCCCAGCAAGACATCCAGCTCGCTGAAAAACGAGCGAGGGGGAACCACCGGGAGGTTAGAAAAGAGATATAGGAGTCTTGGGACTAGGATCATTTTGGCGATCGCTATCTTACCCGTGACTGCGAGTGAGAGACCTTTCCAGAAGTGTATGGATGATCTAATGCTCGCCATCAGCCTTCGATAGTTGCCTAGTTGCCTTTGTCGATGTCCTGTGGCGTGTGATACAGTCGGACACCCAAGTACCGTACTGCCTGAGGACAACACGAAAGGTTAACATTACCCAGCCTCAGCGGACATTGAGGCATTGCCTGTACCAGGGGATAAACAGAGGACTTGGCCCAGTTAACTTGTAGTCCAGCCACTTCCTCAAAGTCCTGCAAAATACGTGTTATAGAGGTGAGGTCTGCTGCAATATCCCGGACGTATATGAGAACATCATCAGCGTATAATGACACTGTATGTACGGAATTGGCAATAGGAATTCCCGCTTCCTCCCCCTCGACCCGAAGACAGGCTGCCAGGAGCTCCTACGCCATGGCAAAAAGGAGGGGGGATAGCGGACAGCTCTAACGGGTGCCACGTTGGACCGAGAAGGAGGCGGAGATAAGGGGGCCGATTCTGACTCTGGATGTGGGCGCGGTGTCTATGAGCCTAGTACATGCCTGAAGGCGAGGACCCATCTCCACATGCTGTAAGACCCGAAATAAGTATGCCCATGAGAGAGTATCGAAGGCTTTTTCCAGGTCCAGGACCAGACACGCTGCCCAAAGAAAACAATCCGGGATCAGATCCTGCACGTGGAACAGCTGCCGGTTTTTGGAGGAAGTATTCCTGCCCGGCACAAATCCATTCTGATCCAGATGGATCAGCTGTGGAAGGATGGTGGCGTACCTATCCGCCAGAACTTTCCCGTAGATTTTATAGTCCGCAGGCAAGAGGGCTATAAGCCGGTAAGAACCCAAATGCTGAGGAACCCTACCCGGTTTAAGAAGAAACACTATGACCGATTCGCACATGGATTGGAGCAGGGCGCCTCCATCTAGGGCTGTTTGGAATTGCCTCTCCAGCTGGGGGACCAGCTGGGATGCAAAGGTACGGTACAATTCCAACGGGAGGCCGTCTAGTCCGGGGGCCTTGTAGGTAGCTAATGCCTTCATAGCATGTCTGATTTCTGTCGCTCGGATGGGATCATCAAGATCTTGACGAGTGTCATGATCAATATGGGGTAACTGGTGACGAGCCAGGAATTGGGAAAGGGCCTCCTCATGTATCTGAGACGGGCAGGCATATAATGATGTGTAGTGCTCCTGAAAGGCAGTCAGTATAGATTATTGGGAGTATAATAAGATACCTTGAGCATTGCCAACGGCCGCGATTGGTGGAAGGGTTGAGCCTGCTTGACAATCCACGCCAGTAGCTTTCCCGCCCTGTCACCTTCCATGTGAGCACGGGTCGCATATGCCGCAAAATTGTACTTAAGCAATCTTACTAAAACCTCTTTGAATGCTATTTTTGCAGCGGCAATTTGGGCCTCCTTGTCTCTGTCTGGGCTGGTCACCTTTGTAAGAGAGGCCAAGGCTTGCTTTGTTCTTTATATATCTCCCTCCAGGACTTGGCGGACTCCTACGACTTGTCAAATACATGTGCCCCGAATAATAAATTTAAAGGCGTCCTATTCTGCCGCGCGCGTGGTTACAGTACCATTGTTCTCCTGGAAGTATTGGCTGATGTGGTCTGCCTGTGTTTGTTTGAAAACCGGGTCGTCAAGACATTCCCTGGGGAGACGCCATGTAGGGACAGGGGGGTGTGGCGGGTGCCATCACATGGTGAGTGTGTGTATGTCGTGGTCTGATATGGTCCTGCCTCGGTAGTCCGCATCAGAAATGAGAGGTACGACAGCGGAGGAGCACAGGAAACTGTCAAAGCGGACTCTGAGGTCATGAGGCACTGAGTGGAATGAGTAAAGCCTAGCAGTGGGGTTGCGAGTGCACCAGGCATCGTGGAGAGACCAATGGTGCACCCATGTTGCAAACCGCTTTGCCTACACCACTTTGGGGGATGTTGAAGGGGGTGATGAGATTTATCCAGTGTTATGTTTTGTACACAATTTCAGTCACCTCCTAAGATCCAGGGGACCTGTGTGTATGTGCTCAATGGGGTAGAGAGTGCGTCTCAAAATTTAGTTTGGTCAACATTGGGTCCATATATGCTCCCCAATAGAACTACTTGGCCGCCCAGTGGTCCCTGCAAGAGAACCTATCGGTCATCTGGGTCAACGGTATGGGACTGCTCCTGAAAGGGAACGCCCAGGCGTACCCATATAAGGGCGCCTCGAGCAAAGGCCAAATACGTAGTCGCACATATGATTCCCCTCTACGCAGCTTTGCCACTTACCCTGCTGTTAGGTGCGTTTACTGCAAGAGCGCGATTTGCGCATGGTGATGCGTGATGTAGGCATAGACTGCATCCCACGGACTTTCAGTGTAAGGATGGTGACAGTGCCATTTTGTGTCATCTCTATGCGTGCTTTGTGTGCAGGGCTGGGCATCAGGATCCTCCGGGGGACCCCGGGCTCTAAGCTGTCCCTTCAATGTCCGCGTTGCAATGGCGTCAGTGTTGTTGCTTCTCGGCATGGTAACGAGGACTCAGTGCAGTGTGGGTGCGCTCAGTGGGGGGGAACTGGGGTGGGGAAAAACGTAGCCCCAATGCGGGGAACCTATCGACAAGAGGGATACGTCCAAACTAGCTCTCAACTGACATGAGAGCATCAACACATTGTGGGGGTGGCGGCCTGTGACTGTGAGGTACCTCAGCTTGTGGGCTATGTGCGTAAGGTAATGGCTGCTCACTGGCTTGCTTGCGTGGTGAAATAGCTAACCAGGCCTAGGGTGATATGTGGGCGTGCATGTAATGAGGTCGCACATGCCGGCGCCGATTAGACATCTTTTCCCCCCGGTACTTTCTTCCAGTGTTGAACGTCCATCCATATCAGGTCATCAGAGGATCTCGGGGTGATCACGGGCAAGGCCACTGAGTCCACTACAGACTGCGTTGCTTCGCTGTCACCTTCCTCTTCCGAGGTGAATATGTGAGGAGCCCCCTCAATGTCCGTTGCTGGAGATGCAGGACGAAGGCCTGCCACCGCCTTCAGGGCTTTCCGTCTTTCTTGAACGCTTTGTTCCAGGTCTGGCGACCCCAGGGTGCGCGGGAGCGAGCTGGAGGTGCCCTGTCGGTTGCTTCGTCTTGAGCGCTGTCGTCTGGATCCTGGCGTTCCTGTGTGCTGCTCGTGGGTACACTCTGTACGGGGACCTGAGGCACCGCGCCGGTCCAACCAGTCATGCACCTCCCATGGGGTCACGAAGAAGTGAGTGATACCGTCTTACATGACTTTAAGGCGGGCGGGAAATAGCAGGGAATACTGCATTTTTTATGTTCTAAGCCGCCGTTTCACTTTCAGGAAGGGCGACCTTTGGCGATGGACCGCTCGGGAATAGTCAGGAAAAATCAGGATGGTTCTGTTCCCCACTCGAAGTGGTCCCGCCTGATGAGCCGCCCTTAACACCGCATCCCTGTCTCTGAAGTGCAAGAACTTTGCCAGGATGGGGCGGAGTGGAGCCCCCGGCTGGGAGCGACGCACCGGGACACGATGAGCCTGCTCGATGGAGAAGAACGCTGACTGCTCCTTATCTGGCGTGAATGACTTAGTCCATGTCTCCATGTACTCCACGGCATCCGCCTTTTCGATTCCCTCTGGCAAGCCAAGAACATGTATATTGCAGCGTCTCGACCGCCCTTCCAAGTCATCAATTCGTTCTTCCATGGTAGACATGCGCCTACCAGGGCTAGTATTGTGTCTTGCTGAGCCTGTACCATGGGCTGGATGGAAGTGAAAGTTTTTTCAGTATCCGAGACCTTGTCTGACAGTTTTCGGTGGTCATCGCGGAGGAGGCTGATGTCCGTTGTCAGGGTGCCCAGTTACTGCTCCATAGATTGTCTGGATTGCTCTATTGCCAGTAGAACCCTGTCCAATTTGGCAGAGAGGGAAACATCTATTGTCGCAGTATCATCCTTAGGGGACCCGTGGAGTGACCTCTGGCAGCATCTGATGTAGCCCCCTGGGCTGCTGCTGTTGCCCTTGGTTTGCCCATTTTGGCTCCAGGGGTAGCGTAAGTGCGTCTGGTGGTGACTTCTAGGCGAGGTGTCGGTGTGACCGGTCCCGCGTCTCCTGTTGTCGTAACTAGCCGGTGTCCCCTGTCAGCGGAAATATTTCAGGAATGAGCAATGGTATGTGGACGCCCACGGATGCCAGTAGGTATCCAGCATGGACACGCAGCAGACAATTGGGGTGGACCTCCGAACTAGGCGATATCGTGTGATCAGGTGTGGCTCATCCGGTTTTTCTTGGTGCCGAACACCGGGCTACCACCGCCCTAACAATGGAGCCACTCACAGCAGTGAGCGCACCATGGGATGTAGAGGCTTGGATCACCAAGCTCTCAGGGGTGGGGTGTTGGGTGAGGAAGTTCTGTTCCCCACTTGCGGTGTGGTGGCAGCAGGCAATTGTTCACAGGAGCCCATGTGCTGGGCTTAGACCCAGGTTCCGAATAGACCATCTGTTAGTGCTTCATTAAAGGGGAGCAGGGGTTCAGAAGCATAACCTCTCAGTTGTAGCACTCCTGTCAAGATGTTAGTCTTGACTACCACAGAGGGCAACTCGAGATCCAGGACCTCAGTAGCCCTCTTCATCGCCATGGAATATGATGTTCCGTCCTCTCCAGCCATGGTAGGGGGAGAAGTGGTCAAGACCACTGGCATAAATAAGTTCCTCACACCAGTCCAGATCCTTACCTTCTAACTGGTATTCTATAGGGTCCCGTGCCCCTCCAATTCGTCCTTGAGGCTGAGCCCTTCAGAATAGGTCTCAGATTCTGACCTAGGATGCAGCGGTTTTGTCAGCACAGGTATCGGCGTCGTTCGAAGCAGCTCCGTAACATCGGGTGTCAGAATGGGTCTGGCGCTGCCAGAGGGATAGGGAGCAACGGTGTCAGTGTCGGCACTGGGGAAGGTCTCAATGGCACAACCCGTGCCATGACCGGATCCATGGGGGCCCATTTGAGTTGAAGCCATCAGTGCCGAACCAGATGGGACTCCCTCTGACCCCGCAGGACCTAAAGGTGTACAGGAGGGGGCAGACTGCTCAAATAAGCAGCGCCAAGCCTCATAAAATTCTTGTACCTGAGCTGTCTGGCTACAGGAAAAGCTGGGAGGCTGGGAGTCGGCCCTGGCAACGATTCTGTAGAGCCGCACCTCGAACATTGATGCTCCTTCGTCACGTCAGCTGACAGACAAGGGAAGTCAAAGCACTCTTCAACTTCTTATGCTTCTTCCCCAAATGTCCAGATGACCTGGAATGTGAAGAAGATGACTTGGGGCTCTTAGAGTAGTCCCACAACCTCCCTCTCGATAGGGACAGAGATCTCTGAGTAGGCACAAGACGCAGCGTTACCTGCCGGGTTGCTAGTTTGCTCCTTCAAAAGCCTTTGGTTTTATGGCCTGGCAGTCCAAGCATGACCTGGAGTCATGGTCACGCTTAAACACCACAGATGCATGAGGTGTAGGTCTGTAACATACATTGCACGATGACAGGCACCACACGGTTTAAACCCTGTCTTTCACGAAGACCTCCTCGACACAACCAGGAGGAAGAATTCTCCAAAAAACAACTTAACAAAATGTCCAAAAAATGTGTCAAAAACTTACAGAGGGGCTGCTCTTTCTCTGGATCAGCACTAACTGGCACAGAAAGAAAATTACTGATGTCAGAGCAACAAGGTGTCACCTATATAGGTGACGTGGGCGTTACTTCCGGTGCGGATGATGCCACGTGGACCCTTTCAACACCACCTACCAGCAAGCAGGGGTACTGCTTACGCAGTAATCTTTTGGATCCAGTCTGATGCATGAGAGATTCAAAGCTAGTTAGTCCGTGGCCAGAATTGTCTCTACCAGATAATACATTACCAAAGGTATGTAACTTGTCCCTTATGTTCAATATATAGATCTGTGAGCCAAGTTGATCTTCATGGGAGCCAGGATAGTTTCTTATTCAGGTATAGCTCCTTAGGAATTCCATTGGCAGGTGGGTGGCACAGTGGGCCCATGTTTGGGTTGAAACTTTGCTTAGCTCCAGGCTAAAACCTCATGGACCTTATAGGGGGATGTGGTGTGTTTGAATAACAAAATACATATATGTGAGCCAAAGTGATTTTCCTATAGGAAAACAGCAATTACTTATTTGGACATACTCGCATAGAAATACATTGAGGTGAGGTCACCCAGTTTGGTGCCACCTGTTGTGACAAATTGTGCTTGGCTCAGGTAATTTACATATAGATACTATAGAGGAGTGTTCCATTTATTAGAATCAATATGAAAATTGGTGAGCTAATGTTGAGTTAGATCAATCAATCAATCAAACAAATTTGTAAAGCGTGCTACTCACCCGCTAGGGTCTCAAGGCGCTGGGAGTGGGGGAGTCGCTACTGCCCGAACAGCCAGGTCTTGAGTTGTTTCCTGAAGGAGAGATGGTCCAGGGTCAGCCGTAGGTGGGTGGGGAGGGAGTTCCATGTCTTGGCCGCCAGGTAGGAGAAGGATCTTCCTCCGGCGGTGGATCTGCGAATTCGTGGGACGGAAGCGAGGGCGAGGCCAGTGGAGCAGAGCTGGCGGGTGGTTGTGTAGAATGTGAGGTGGCTGTTGAGGTATTTCGGGCCCATGTCGTGGAGAGCCTTGTGTGCGTGGGTGAGGAGTCTGAACGTGATCCTCTTGCTGATGGGGAGCCAGTGCAGGTCTTTCAGATGAGCAGAGATGTGGCTGTGGCGGGGGATGTCAAGGATGAGTCGTGCAGAAGCGTTCTGTATGCGTTGGAGTCTTTTCTGGAGTTTGGCTGTGGTTCCAGCGTAGAGGGTGTTCCCGTAGTCCAGACGGCTGGTGACGAGGGCCTGGGTAACCGTCTTCCTGGTTTCGGTGGGGATCCACCAGAAGATCTTTCAGGGAATGCGCAGGGTGTTGAAGCAGGAAGACGTGACGGCGTTGACTTGCTTGGTCATTGTGAGGGAGGAGTCCAGGATGAAGCCCAGGTTGCGTGCATGGTCCGTTGGCTTGGGTGCGGTGCCCAGGGCAGGGGGCCACCAGGAGTAGTCCCAGCAGAAGGGGATGGTCCCAGGATGAGGACTTCCGTCTTGTCTGAGTTCAGTTTCAGACGGCTGAGCTTCATCCACTCCACAACGTCTTTCATTCCTTCCTGGAGCAGGCTCTGTCGGTGGCGGGGTCGTTGGTGATGGAGAGGATCTGCTGGGTGTCGTCGGCGTAGGAGATGATGTTAAGGTTGTGTTGCCGTGCGATGGCTGCGAGAGGGCTCATGTAGACATTGAAGAGGGTGGGGCTGAGTGAGGATCCTTGCGGAACGCCGCAGATTACTTCGGTGGCCACGGATCGGAATGGGGGGAGGCGGACTCTCTGGGTTCTTCCGGCGAGGAAGAAAGGGTGGTTACTTATTTGCCTATAGCTTTATAGGAGTGCATTGGCTTGAGGGTGGCACAGTGGGGACAGGTGGAAATGTTTCTTGGGTCAGGCTAAATATTTATGGTGCTTGTAGGGGGGTGTGGTGTGTTTAAAGAAATCCTACATACTTTTGAGCCAATGTGTTTTTCCTTTAAGCAAACTACACTTACTTATTCAAATCTAACTACACAGCAATGCATTGAAGTGAAGACAACTAGTTTGATGCCACTTGGTGTGACAAATTATGCTTGGCTCAGGCAATTTACATACAGGTAGTGTAGAGGAGTGACCTCTTTATTAGAATCAACATTAAAATGAGTGAGGCAACTTGGTCTAATGGGAGAAAGGATGAGTGCATATTTGTCTATACCACCATAGGAATACATTGGCTTGAGGGTGGCACAGTGACCACGGGTAGAAACATTGCATGGCTCAGCATAAATCCTTATGGAGCTTATAGGGGGGCACAGTGTGTTTAAGATTTTTCTGATCCAATGTGAATTTCCTATAAGAATACTAAATTACTATTACTTATTGGGGAAGAACTCCTTAGGGGTGCCTTGAGGTCAGGGCAACCAATATGGTGCCACAAATTATGATAGGCTCAGACAATTTACATACAGGTATTGCAAAGAGGTGCTTTGTTTTTAGGTCTCGCCTACGCAATGCGCATGAGTTGCATAGGAGGAGACCTCATGTAATCGACTTGCTTTTTGGGCCATAAACATGCAAGCGTTGCATTGCCATCAATGGCAACGCATGCACATGAGGCAATCTACTTGCGTGAGCGCGCGCCGCCAAATGGCAGCAATTATCGCTCCCGCAAGTGCAGGCACCCCTCCTCTCCCCTGCTGCTGGGCCTCCTCCTGCTGCCGTGCGAGCTTGTTTAAGCATGAAAACAGCTTGCTGTCACCATTACCTAAAGGGCACAGGGCATGTCTCGGAGCTATTTTGCTGACATTTTTTAATCCTCTCCACAGTAGTAGATCTAAAGCACTTTCCCAACCTAGGGCTATTAGAGATTTGTGGATTATCCATGCAATTACCGTTTAAACTATTCTAACCATTTTGCTCTTCATGGTGACTGTGGCGATATACTTCCCACCTCTTTGCCAGATCCCTCCAGTCACAAGGAGGGGACCAACTTTCGGCCTGTGTTGAAATATCTGAGACCCACTGCCCTCAATTAACCCTCCTTCGTGTAAGAGGGCCCATTTTGATTAAGTACTTGGGCTGATACAGGGATTTTCGGATCCCTAGGCAAAGTGACATTTTGCTGATGCCTCCCATCACTGGGCAATTAGGCCGCACTTGTGTCAAATCAGAAATAGCCCGCTTCAAGCAAAAATAGCTCAATGTAGAAACGACTGCCTGCTCTTTACATTTATAATACTCATCATATATTGTTTTGCCTCTAAATTAATATCCATAGCCGCCTGCTCTGAACTGCTCGCCCAGTCATAAGGGAGGGAAGCTACATAGAAATAGTAATTTGCCTAGAATCAATCACTGAGCTCATCTGGAAGTGAAAACTGGAACTGCAGCGCAGAGAAGGTGGCGTAACGGCCAGCGCAGCCGACTTTGGTGCCGTGGAACCATGTTGGAGTCTCGGCGTCGGCTCAACATCCTTTGATTCTGAGTAATATCTCTGAATCTCCCCACGACTACCAAAAACAAATGTGTCCTTGTGTAATATACACTGGTGCTCATGTAAAGCGCTCCAATGCCTTCAGTTTGAGTTTGCGCTATGCAAATATGCACACAATAATAAAGTGTCCTGGAGTCACGTTTGACAGATAGATTACACCACATCTCCGGGGCGGGGGTATGTGAAACTTAGTGGGGAGCCTGCAGGCTGCGGGCTACCCGCTGTGAGACATGTTTTCACAGATTTCGAATGAATAGAGTCCACAAAGCAGCGTTTGGCATCTCCTGCACGCCGTCAGCGCAGTCGTGACCCCAACCCTGTTACGAGTGAAACAGACCAGCAAGTTGATGCGATTAGCGAGAAGTGTTTTGTGAACTTTACCAGCCACAGACAGTGTGGTGGGTGACGCAGGCCCAGATGGGCCTTTCACGATAGGCCCCCTCCCAGATATGGGGATATCGGGAGGGGGCATGTCCAGGAATCACCATACGATGCCTCATGTGCTGAAATTGGAGGAGACAGATCTGATTGCTGCCCGTGACATCACCCCCTCCAGCTGGTTAGCGCATTATGGCGCGAGAAGCGACAGGGGGAGGGAGTGGGGACACCCAGCAGGCAGCAGGACCTTTCAGAGGGTAACTAGTCTGGAGTATGTCTCAGTGCGCTATTCCGCTGCGGAGTAGGACAACCATGTTGCAAAATAAAGGCATGATCAGTCTCTAACCATGCATTAATCATATTAATAAGTAGTCACTCCTACTCCTGTTTTAATAACGACATTTATATAGTGCCTGCTCCCTTATATGCACTACATTAAAGCAATGTAAATGTTAAACTAACTAGACGGCACGTAGTTTATAAATTATCGACCTCATAAGGATTAGAGTCTGTGACCTTCAGATCAGACAAAGATCTCAGCAGCGAGTGCTCATCTCCATGTGCCTTCTTACCAGACAAACAGTGTCTCTGTCAGGTCTTATATTTCCATTTTTTTTTCATTTTTGAATCTAAGACTGCATGTACCCAAAACCCAGGACAAAATATACAGATCAGGTTGAGCTCCTCACACCTGGCACGAGACGATGATAGCTCTATGAACCGTACCGTCAGGAAGAAAGTATTGGCCCAGTTTACCGAGCACTCTGCTCTGGTTTTGCCTCACAAAAGTGATGCAAACCTACTCTATTGTTTTTTTAAATTTAATCGCTGAAAAGTTATCTGAAAGTTATATTCTACGTCAAGGGGGGTCCATAGGTGGTACTTCGGGGGTTCTCATGCAATCACAAGTGTTTTTTGACGCAGCACCATATGTACTAATAAAACCAGGCAAGGGCCCCGATTTACAAAGTTTTTGCGATGGATTTGCGTTACTTTTTTAAGGCGGACCCGACGCTAAAGCTTTTTGGGGATTTTCAAACCATCGCAAATTGGTATCTTGTTGGTTTTTAAGAAAAAGTCATGCAAACTAGCTCGAAGCACTTCTTTGTGTTACTCTGCGGCAAATGGAAAGTTATCTGAAAGTCATATTCTGCATCAAGAAGGCGGTCCATTTGTGGTACATGGGTGTTCCTATGCAATCACCGATGGGTTTTGAGGCAATACCCTATCTTCTGACAATTGTAGACAAGGTTTTGTGCCAAAAATTAATGCCACTGGAAAGCAGGCGTTAACAATGGGAAATGCCTTTTTTCTCCTAACACTTCCCACTTTGTAAGTGGCCAGCAGTATACAGTACACACCCAGAGTGGGAACGTTTTACAGTTAGTGAAGCACTGTATTTTGTAGAGGAAGGGTACCCTTCTAAACCTTACACAACCTATACGAGACTCACACCGACAGCCTTGCACTATGACGCAAAGGTGTGAGTGTGTGGCACTCTGCAGCATTACTCAACGCTGCACTAATTTGAGAGCAGGATAGTGCTATATTTCTGTAACTAAGTCGCTTTCCTGCTCCCTCCATGTCACGCAATGGAACGCAGCAACTTTGGGTGCTGCACTGTATTGTGCGACAAGTTTGTAAATCTAGGCCATGGTTTTATGCCCAAAAATAACTCCAATTTGAAGCAATCGTTATAAAGGAGAAATGCTTTTATTTCTCCTCACTTTTCTCACTTTACATGTGTGCTGCACTGTACAAAATACATTGGAAGTGGGGAAAGTTTTAAAGTTAGTCTAAGCATAAACCGCGACTTAAAAGCATTTTACACTTGGTTTGAGTCACAAAAGTTACACAAGCCTCCGCCAACTGTTTTTTAAAAATTTCCTTTACAGCGCAAAACCTGTTTTGCACTGGAAAGTTCCCTCAAAGTACCGCAAAACAGCGTCTAAAATGTCTTTCTGTTGTTCGTGCATCAAAAGCATTTTCTAAGGTTGGGCATTCCCATACTAGCACCCATGGGGGCATATTACCAAGCAATAGCGATAATTATCGCTATTGCTTGGTTAGAGACAAAATTTTACCGCTGAGCTGCGGCGATTTTTACCGCAGATAAACCTTGGTATTACCAAGGTTTATCGCATATGCGATAAAAAACGGCCGCAATGCATGAATATCGCTGAAAAGTCAGCGATATTCATGCATTACCGAGCTAATGCTCTTAGCCATGGTATCCACCTCCCATTGGATAACATGGCTAAGAACTGCTCAGGGCAGGTGTTAGCTTTTGGAGATATTCGCGCTTAGCGCGAATATCTCCAAAAGTTGGTAATAGGAGATAGCGCTGTTAGCGACTGTTTCCAGTCGCTAACATCTTGGCACCCCCACTTTGCATGTCATTAGTGATAAATATCACTGACATGCAAAGTGGGGCCCAAGATGGTCGCTATCTCCTACTAGCTGTCGCTAACTGGTGTTAGCGACAGCTAGGTAATAGGGAGATACTTTTATCTCCGCTTTCTTGGCTTTTAAAGCCAAAAAAGCGGAGATAAACCCCCTTGATAATATGCCCCATGGTTTTTCACTCAAAACCCATCTACTAACAATAGTAGACAAGGTTTTGCACCAAAAAATAACGTCACTTTGAAGCTGGCTTTAGAAAGGAGATATGCTTTTATTTCTCCTAACTTTTCCTACTTTCCTTGTGTGCTGCACTGTAAATCCACAACCGAAGTGGGAAAAGTTTTAGACTTTGCTTAATGATAGTATTTTGTACTGACAGGGTACCCTCCCAGTACAAAACCTATGCGAGACTCACATGGGCACCTTTGCAAAGGTGTGTGCATGGCGCTCAACTGCATAATTCTGTATGAGTGCTGGTGAGAGAGAAGGAGAGTGACATATCTCTCTACATATATGCTTTCCAGCTTGCTCCTTGTCACGCAACACAGTGCAGCAAGTTTTATTGCTGCACTGCATTGGGTGACACTTTTGATAATCTGGGCAATAGTTCCTTGTACTGGAAGGATACCTTTCCTATACAGAATCCTGTGTTGGACTCACGCAGATACCTTTGCAAGATGGAGCAAAGGAATGTGCATGGCACTCAGCCGTCTAATTGTGCTGTAGCGCTCGGAAGAGACCAGGATAGTGCCATATCGCTGTAGATATGGTTCTTTCCTGCTCTCTCCTTGTCACACAATAAATTGCAGCAACTTAGGTTGCTGCGCTGTCTTTAGTGACACTTTTGATAATCTGGGCCTTTATTTTTTTATTTATTTTTTTATAATTCTTTTTATTGATTTTCTTAAATTCAACATGGTACACATGTAGTCATACACAGTTCGTACAAGTCAACATCTTATACAGTATATGCCATTAGGCAGTTGCAGATAATTACAATCCATCAAAATAGTGGCCATCAAGTTCCCTACGGTGCAAACGTCTTTTTGTACAACATAGGCTTAAGGAACCATATGGCATTGTAAAAGCAAAATATCTAGGGGGTACATACAAAATCAAGGCTGACAATGAGGGGTCCTATGCAGAGGTAAAAACAGGAAACATATAGTGTCGTCTCTCATCATGCACTAGGGGTCTAGCTCCATTTCCACACAAGCAGAGTGTAGCACCGCTAAAAATTGCAAGTAGCACCTCATCCACTCATTACACCAGCGCCTCACTCCTCCATGTAACCCTATGTACAGTGCAAGCGAGCGATCACAGTGTTTTACCTAATGGGATCAGATCCAGCATCACTCTGGGGGCTCGCAAGGGTGTGGGACAGTAAATAGCAATGCAACGGGCCCATATATCACCAGATCTGGAAGTTACAGGTAGCAGCTCTGCATAAGTCACAAGTTGTTCTTGGCAGTAAATTAGGTCATCAATCCACACCTTGAATTTGGGCGCTCTCCCTCTGCCCCATCTACACGCCACTCTCCTCTTCGCCAGTAACAGTGCTAGAGCTACAAACTTGCGGTGCACCGCCTGTAACGGTTCAACGTAACCCAGCAGAGCAAGTATTGGTGAAGGCTCTACGTGGGTATCTATCATTTTGGATAGTGCAGCAAAAACCTGCAACCAGTACAGCTGCACCCCAGCACACTCCCATGAAAGGTGTAAGAAGTCGGCTCCAGGGGCTGGGCATCGGTCACATGTGTCAGTGTCCCTTAGTCTGTATCTATGCATATGAACTGGAGTGTAGTATAACCTGTGAAGGAACTTGTAGTGAATCAATCTAAGCTTACTACCTGCAGAGACTCGTTCAGTTTGTTGTGAACAGAATTCCCACTGCCTGTCCGTCAGCTCTATGCCCAGTTCGCTGTTCCATCTATTCCTAGCTGGTGCAGCCAATTCCTCTCTCTGCGTGTGTACCGTCTTATATATCACCGACACCAGGCGCTTGGGTGTCGCGCCCTGAAGCATCAGCTGTAGCAGCGCAAGGGCCTGATGCTCTGTAGGGAAATCTGGGGCAATAGAGTGGAACCCCTGTCTGAGCTGAATATACAGAAAGGTGTCTAGTGGCGTATGCTGTATACCCTGAAATATGTGTTTCAGTGTGCGAAAATTTCCCTCATGATATAAGTCCCCCCAGGTCCTAATCTTTGTGCGTTCCAGAAACCTATTGAAAAGAACCTCCTGGAGGAGTGGCACATTCGGGTGATACACTAGCGGCAGAAGTGGCGAGTAGAGCATAGGCAAGCAGCAACTGTGCAAGTCACTGTAGTTGGTGCCTTGTCTCTGCCAGTAAGTGGAGCGTACAGCGCACCGTCTGGAGAAACCGGCAGAGCAAGCCAATGCTCCGCAGCTACTTGAGGCATATATCATTGTTGGTGTACCCAAAAATAGGCATAATGTGCCTGCGTGCTGTAGTAGTATAATTCAAAATTGGGGATGCCAACCCCCCCCTGGGAATACGGCCTAGTAAGGACACTCCATTGGAGCCTCGGGTCCCCCCCCCCACACCAAGCGTATTAGTTCGGACCGCGACTGTTTGAAAAAATATGCTCCTGGATGATACGGGATATTCAGAAATAGGTAAAGTAGTTGGGGTAATATCACCATCTTAATCAGAGAAGCTCGCCCCGCCATGGATAGGGGGAGTGTGATCCAACGCAATATATTATCCGTGATGCGGACCATAGCGGTCCCGTAATTAAGACGCATTAGATCGTCTCTATTTCGTGTGATATGAATACCTAAGTATTTCAGCTCATCCTCACACCATGTTAGCGGGTAATCCAGTGGAAATCTAATTGTCGCATCAGTAAGAGGAAAAATACAAGACTTGCTCCAATTTATTTGAACACCTGGGAGTCTCCCAAAAATTTTGAATTCCCTAAGGACGGGGTTCAGATTCTGCTGGGGATCACGAATATAGAGCGTGATATCATCTGCGTATAGAGAGACCAATATCTGTCTCATATTGCACCGCAATGCTCTATCCCTGTGGTGCTGTCGCAGTTTCGCCGCCAGTGGTTCCACTACTATCGCAAAAAGTAATGGTGACAGGGGGCAGCCCTGCCTCGTGCCTCTCGTGACCGAAAACCACTGGGAGACTTTACCATTAATGGTCACCTTTGCCGCTGGTGAGCAATATAACAGTTTTATCCAGGAAAGAAAAATGGAAGGAAATCCCATGCGCGACATCACTCCAAACACAAAGTCCCATTCGATAGAGTCGAAAGCCGTTGTGGCATCTAAAAAAATAGCCGCCAAAGGTAGTTCCCATGAGACATTATTCAAGACCGTAAAAAAATTTCTTAGGTTGTGGGACGTCGCTCTTCCGGGTACAAAGCCCGACTGGTCGGGCAGGATTAAGTTTTCCATAAGGAGACTGAGACGCGTGGCTATGAGTTTAGCAAGGATTTTCACATTGCAGTTGAGCAGTGACAGGGGCCTATAAGAATCACAGTGCTGTGGCGGCTTTCCCGGTTTTAATAGGGAGGTGATGAGGGCTTCTCTCATAGAGGGAGGGAGATGTCCCACTTCCAGCGCATCCTCATATACTTCCCGCAACATGGGGGCCATCAGGTCTATGTAGGTTTTATAACATTCTACTGGAATGTCCTCCGTCCCTGTGGTTTTCCCAGATTGCATATGCATAATTGCCTCCCTCACCACGTCTAATTCAAATGGGGCACTCAAAAATCGTCGTTGCACGTCACTCAGCCACCCCAAGGAGACATCTCCCAAGTAGCCATCTAAATCAAGCGCATCCGTCCATGTGGTTGTGTATAATTTGGTATAATGTGCTGTAAAGTCATTCAGTATGCCTGTAGTGTCCCTGTACACCAGCCCATCCAACCCTTCCAACTCCAGCACCATGTTGGAGCCCCGGGCATGTCTTATCGTTTCAGCCAGTGCCTTACCCGGTCTCTCCCCCTCTCCATATCGGCGGGCTGTCCAGTATTTCCCTCGAAATTGCGTTTCTCTACGGGCCGCGTCTTTATACTCTGTAAGCTTCTCCCTAAGCTTTGATTGAATTACCTCATCTGGTTTGAAAGCTAATGACGTCTCCAATGACTTGAGCTCAGCCTCAAATGTATGCAGAGTGTTCACAATGTCCTTAAGCACACCAGCTCCTTTCGCTATGCAAAAAACTCTCAATGTGACCTTAAACTCCTCCCATATTGTCTCTACTTTGTCAACAGAATCCTTTTTTCGCGCAAAGAAATTTTGTACCTCCTCTCTAAGCTCTTCCTGGAACACAGTGTCCAGCAACATGGTAGGTTGCAATCTCCAGCCATTCCGCGCTGGGCCAAGATCCGCCGAGGGCAAAGTAAGTTTTACAGGCGCGTGGTCCGAGTAAGTCCTGGCCAGGTGTTGCACCTTTGATATCGCAGGGCACTGTCCCACAGAAAGGAATATATAATCAAAGCGCGCCCATGATGCTGCATGTGTAGTAAAATGGGTACCCTCCAGGTCGTGGGAATGCAAAGGTCTCCAGGCATCTATTAAATTATACTCCATAAGTGTGGTGTGTAATACAGAACATGCCTTGGTGTAGTGATGGGGGGCAGGGTGTGATCTGTCAACATCTGGATTGCGTGCAACATTAAAGTCGCCACCCCATATTATGTGATTGGACCCAATGTCTATAATTGCGGCCGATAGCTCTGTATAGAACTGTGGATCATCTATATTCGGTCCATAGCAACAGGCCAGTGTGACCGAATCATGTCCCAGTCTTCTCCAGACTAGGCAATATCTCCCCTGTGCATCGCACCTTGCTCCAGCTAATGTGAACGGCGTACGCTTTTTTAAAAGAATAGCTGTTCCCCTCGCATACGAGGAAAAGGAGGAGAACACCCTGTGCTCCGTCCATTTACGAGCAAATGTGTTGGAGTGTTGCGGGTTAATGTGCGTCTCCTGTAAGAACGCCACATGGCCTCGTGCCTGTCCAGATAAGACAGCACTTGGCGCTTCTTGGGCGGATCTCCCAGCCCCCTCATATTCCATGTAATAATATTCAGATCATCCACAGCCGCAGAGTTCATGGGCCCAGTAGTTTACCATCCCATAATTCTCCGTGCAATAGCGACTTCCAGTCCCTAGGCGCGCCACACATATAATGTCAGAGACCATGCAATGTGTACACCACCTCCACCATAACCCAAATCCGCAACTACTTGTAAAGAATAAACAGTCATTGAGCATGACAATCATGTGTACCTTCCAACCACTCCTAGCCACCCAACTCCAAACGTGTGTCCAGACATTGAAACTCAGTGCTCTCCCTCTCCCCTCCCAGTAATGCAACCAAAACTTGCCATATTCCATGACCCACTTCTCCTCCCCACTTCCCAACAGTAATAACCACCACCCATTGCCCTCCAACCCTCCCTCCACCCACTGAAGCAACCCAATCTTGCCAGAATTCTCTACCCTCCCTCCCTCCCTCCCCGCACCCCAACAACAACAACTCCGCCATCCAGATGGCATATTCCAGCATAGGGGAATACCCTTTGGGGGACAACACTAGTCAGCTACACAGCCACTCCTCCCCTCTCAAGCCCCACTTCCGATACAACTTCTGGGCTCTGGCAGGGGTGGAGCGGGGCCTGGAGTACATTACCACTGGAACAACCGGTACTGTCTTTGGCATCTCGTCAATTGATTGTCTGCAGTCGCACCGCCTCTTAAGGATACTCATGTGATCAGCTCCAAGTGTCTGAACCCTTCCCGCGAGCTAGACACTCTACAATTCCTCATCAGCTTCTTGTGCGTCGGCTTGTTGCACAGATCCCCGTCCCCCACCGCCTCGGTGTGCTCGCTTCACTGTTCGAAGGAAGTCCTCCACTTGTTGAGGTTTGGTAAAAAAAACTCTGCTTTCCCTGATGCATTACCCTAAGTTTTGCAGGATACAGCAATGCATAGTCAATCTGTGCTGCAAGGAGCTTTTTCTTCACGTCGCCTCTCCTCCTGCACCATCGGAGTGAAGTCCGGATAAATCGAGAACTCCATCATATGTCAAGTCAAGTCAAGTCAAACAAGCTTTATTGGGATCATACAAAATGTCCACAAAAGCATACTATACAAAAAAATCTAAAATCCATTTATAGTTAATAAAAAACAAGTGCATCAAAGTTAAAAAACATCAGAGAACTTCAATTCTATTACAGGACCGGAGGCTTCGTATTATGCTTCTCTTTCTTTTAATGCTACACACAGCAGCCAATGAAAATCGTGTATACGTAAAATAAACAACATTTCCCATGATGCAAACATACATCACTTCCTGTAATAGCCCATAAGAACTAGTCCTCTTTCTTTGCTGCTCACGCAGCCAGTTAAGTGTCATTTACTTGCCTTGCTATATGCTTATATTGTAATCATTGTATTATTGCCTGTTTTGCGACACGATTGTACCTTTGGGTTTCTTACATATGCTCGCGCTGCGGCGCGCTACATGGGTGCCTTCTTTGTGGTTTGTGCTCTTGTGATCTTTGGCACGCCTCACGGTCAGCGTCTGCCGGGTGCGATCGCGCCTTCCTTCCTTGCGGGGGGGGTCGCGAGTGCACCGGGACGCCGCGTGTGTATTTTAGGAGCGGCGCTTGCTCGCGCTTTGCTCCCGAGAGGCTTATTTGGATTTCTCTGTGTCGCGCTGTGCGCGCCGGTCGCGGCGGTTGCCGCTTGGGTTTTCACCCTTTTCTTGGTCTTTGGGCACGGTACAGACTCGCCGACTGCGAGGTTTTTTCCAGTATTGAGAGCGCGTGGCCCCCCTCATTGGCCTTAGACGCTCGGAGCCTTTAGATAGTTTCGTTTTCATAGTTTCGACGTGTGTAGCCCAATTGGGCTTGTTTTTAGTAGGATTGGGCTACACACGTCGCTACTGCCCGTTTTTGCTTAGTTTTAGGGTCTTTGGTGCTGCCTTCCACCGGAGGAGGTTCATTGACGCTTTGCTGGCTGCAATAACTGCTGGGCCTAGAGGGTGCACACCTCTTTGGACTTATCTCACTCTATTATAGAGACTTTGGCTCCATTTTACACCTGTGGGCTGCAACAACTTCATACAGCCTTTGGCTGAGGAGCTAGGTACCTGGTTGCCCATATACATATATATATATATATATATATATATATATATATATATATATATATATATATACATATCTTGTGCTGTGGGTTGGCTCCTCCCCTTTTACTCCTCTGACTTTACTCTTGCACTCTCTATGAGCAAGTCTATGTACAAGTTTGGTGCCACCATGGAGGACTGGGTGACATATGATGAGGAGAATATCTATGCTGAGGAAGTGGCTCCCCCTTCTGTTGAAGAAAAGATTGTTGAGGCTCTGGACGCCTCCGTCCAAGATTCCGTCAACAAGGCCCTGGAGAAGGCAGTTCCAGGAACTGTTCAGCAGGCTCTGGCTAGTGCTCTGAAGCCAATCACTAAACAACTGGAAAAGTTTGCGAAAAAGCATGGTTTCCCCTTAGCTGATTCCGCAAAGAAGGCCGCACCTGCCTCTCAGGCGCCTTTGGAGGTTTGGCCTCATTCCTATTCTATGTCCTCTCTTCCTGCTCCAGACTCGGGTAAGAAATCCCAGGTACAGGACACTGATACCGACATGGACACTGATACTACTGATACTTCTGATGAATCCCCCCCTAAAAAACGAGCAAAGAAGTCCAAGAATGTGGAATCTACCCAGTCCCTGTCCACTCCTTTTACTTTCGACCCGGCAGATATTGTCCCCCCACGATCTTCGGATTGGCTCCCGGCGCCAGAGGTCGCAGCCTATATTCATGACAACCTCCGCAAGAGTTTCGACAAGGAGGTCAGAAATAGACTCCGATCGGAATGTCCACGTCCGGATATTTACGACAAGGTGGCGGAGACTCCCGATATTGATCCCAGCATGCTAACTTTCCTTAAAAAGTTCGCGAAGGACCCTAAGAAGGGCATAGATCGCGCATGGAGGGGCTGCCAGGACAAACTCCTGGACGTGGTCGGCCCCCTGGCCAAGATCCTGGAGATGGCTTTGGAGGCCCAAGAATCCGGTTCGGCTATGGATCCGCATGTGTTGGCGGGCTGGACCCAAATAGCTATCTGCCTGTTGGGCAATGCGAACTGTGCAATTTCCACTGAACGGCGCAAGTCCCTCCTCATGAGGATGGATGCTAATCTCACTGAGCTTGCCACCGCAGAACCAGGGCCCTTGGCAGATGGCAATCTGTTTGGCGACCGTTTTGTTAAGGATGTGGCGAAGTACGTGGGTACTTTCACCACTTTGGATAAGGCTCAAACCGGTATCAAACGTGCCCTGCAAGCTGGTGTTTTTCACAGGGCCGGACGAGGCCGGGGACGCTCGTTTGGCCATCAGCAATTCCAAGCCCCCCATAGAGGCGATTTTGGACGTGGCAGAGGCGAGTGGGATTCCACCAGAGGGGGAACCTGGTACCCTACCAGGCAGCGTTTTAACAAACGACGGTTTAACAAGGGATCTTACCGTGGAGGTTTCCAGGCCTCAGAACCAGGAGGGGAGTGCTCCAGATCTTTACCCATTGCCTTTGGGGGGTCGTACTCAACATTTCTTTCACAATTGGGTTCAGTTATCTCAGGACGCTTGGGTCCTGGAGACTGTTCAAGGTTTTCATCTGCATTTCTTTCAGGTCCCCGTGCAAGACATTTTTCCCAGACAGCTGGTTTTTTCCCAAACAGAAAGCGCTTTTATCGATTCAGAAATAGGAGAATTGCTGCAGAAACGCGCAATAGCACGCTGCAACCCGGGCCCTCGCGGTTTCTGCAGCAATATTTTTCTAGTACAGAAGAAAGGTGGAGGTTACAGGTTAGTACTCAATTGAAAAACCTTCAATCAGTACATGGTTTACAAGCATTTCAAGATGGAGGGCATCCATCTTTTGACGGATCTGTTGGAGCAGGGGGACTGGATGGTCCGTTTGGACCTGAAAGACGCCTACCTGTCCATTCCGATTTTTCCACCCCATCGGAGGTTTCTACAGTTTCAGTGGAGGGACCAATGGTACGAATACTTGGTCCTGCCTTTCGGTCTCTCATCAGCTCCTTGGTGCTTCACCAAGGTGTTGAAACCGGTGATTGCATATCTAAGGGAGCAGGGGCTCCGTATGATAGTGTACTTAGACGACATCCTGATCATGGCGCAGGCGCAGGATGTGGCATCCCAACACCTGCGCTTGACCATAGCTACGCTTCAAAATCTAGGTTTTGTCGTCAACGTGAAGAAATCAGTTTTCTGTCCAACCCAGAAGATAGACTTTCTGGGTTTTGTCATAGACTCGCAAAAGGCTCAGTTGAGCCTCCCTTGGTCGAAACTGCGCGACATTCAGAAGGAGTTGCGCATTCTGTTGTCCAGTCAGACTGTGAGACTGCGAGCTATTGCCAGAGTAGTGGGTCACCTGGCGTCCTCTGTGCAAGCAATATTTCCGGGACCCCTTCATTATCAGGCCCTTCAGAGGTTGAAGATTCGACATCTTCAGGAGGGTCTCTCATATACGCATCTAGTTCCTCTGTTGTCGGAGGTTCGGCAGGAACTCCGGTGGTGGTTAGGTCACGTGGAGGCTCGGAACGGACGGGCCGTCTTCGGCTCCATTCCAGAGGTCATCATAGAGTCCGATGCCAGCCGTTGGGGCTGGGGAGCGCATTGTGGAAATATTTCCACCGGCGGCAGGTGGTCTCTGCAGGAGCTAGAGCTGCACATAAATTGTCTCGAGCTGCTCGCCGGTTCGTTCGCGATCAGAACACTGGCGCCCAGGAAGGTGTCCTGTTGCATCCTACTAAGGATGGACAACGTATCGGCGGTGCACTATATCAACAAACTAGGGGGCACAAGATCCTCCATGTTAGTAGAGATAGCGAAGGATTTCTGGCATTACTGTCTGACCCACCAGATTTCTGTCACGGCGGAATATATCCTGGGTCAGTCGAATGTGGTGGCGGATTGGCACTCACGCCACCTGAAGGACTACAGCGATTGGCAACTCAACCCGAAAGTGGTGCAATGGTTGCAAAGGATATGGGGAACATGTCAGATCGATCTGTTCGCGTCCCGACTGAATCGTCCGATGCCACTGTTCTTCAGTTGGAGACCGGATCCGTTGGCTCTAGCGACGGATGCTTTTTCTCAGGACTGGTCTCAGTCGCTGAATTATGCGTTTCCCCCCTTCATTCTGCTTCCCTGGTTGTACTCTCGGGTTCTGCGTCAGAAGGCGGAGTTGATTTCAGTGACTCCCCTTTGGAAGTCGCAGCCGTGGTTTCCGAGCCTCTTGGAGCTGTGTTGCGACCTTCCCAGGAGGATCCCGGATTCTCCGACGCTGCTCCAGGGCTCTCAGGGAGAGATGCACCCGATGGTGCTGTCGGGACATCTAACACTGATGGCCTGGAGACTTTTAGGAAACGTTGGCAAATGCCGGAGTTTTCGGAACAAGCTTCAGCCTTCATTGCTCAGGCTTGGGCTCCCTCCACCAGAAAACGTTATGCTTCCGCCTGGAAAGGCTGGGTTCGTTGGTGCGTGGAACAACACGTGGATCCCGTGAGGGCAGGACTACCCTGTATTATAAATTTTCTTTCCTCGAAAGCGTCGGAAGCGCTGGCTTATCGTTCTGTTAATAACTTCCGTTCCGCGATTTCGGCGGGTCATTCCCAGATCGATGGTAAACCGGTAGGTATGTAAGCTCCTCAAGGGGATTCGGGTTGGGGATCCACCTAAGCCGAAATACACGTCCTTGTGGGATGTCTCTAGGGTACTCGATTTTCTCGCAAACTGGCCCCATAATGATCTTTTGTCCAGGAAACAGCTTTCAGCCAAACTCGCTATGTTACTGTGTTTGTCGGCTTGCCGACGTTCTTCTGATGTGAAGGCCCTGGATATTACGGGTAGAAGGGGTTTCTTTGAATATAACGGCCTGGACCAAAACAATGTCTAGATGTGTTTTATGTCTGTGCTTTTCCTAGCAATACTAAACTTTTTGTGGTTCAATGTCTTAAAGCATACGAGGAATGTACAAAAAATGTAAGACCTCAGGGTGTTTCGCAATTATTGATTGCTTTACAGAAGCCTTTCAGACCTGTTACTGCGGCTACTATAGCCAGGTGGTTGAAATATATTATGCAGGAAGCGGGCATTGATACCCAGGTGTTTGGAGCACATTCTGTTCGGGGCGCCATGGCGTCTAAAAGTTTTATGCTGGGTTGTACTATTCAAGATATAATGCATTCAGCTGATTGGTCTTCTGAATCTACTTTCAAACAGTTTTACTATAAGCCGGTGGGTGATATTTCCTCTGTGGTGTTTCAGGAGCGTTAAACTAGCATAATACGAAGCCTCCGGTCCTGTAATAGAATAAAAAATTAGCTAGCTATCGCGCCAAGAATTTTCAATTCTATTAAGGACACGGAGGCGAGGATTATCCCACCCGGTTTATTACATGTATTGTAATATTATGCCCACCCTGATATGATCTGTTTGACAGAATTTACGGGCGTATTTTTTTTCTCATTTTTTCAGGTTGGGAAAAGAAGATGGACTGAATGTCCTGCGGATTTATGGAATTCTTCCCAGTTGGCTATTCTTCCACGTTGGAGGCGATTCATGTTTGATCAATGTTGTTAATGGACTCATGTTCGGAGCAAGAAAGAGGGCTATATCCGGTGTTGCCTAGTTCCTATGGGCTATTACAGGAAGTGATTTATGTTTGCATCATGGGAAATGTAGTTTATTTTACACATACAACGATTTTCATTGGCTGCTGTGTGTAGCATTAAAAGAAAGAGAAGCATAATCCTCGCCTCCGTGTCCTTAATTGAATTGGAAATTCATGGCGCGATAGCTAGCTAATTTTTTATTCATCACTTAATTTGAATGGGCACAAAAGTAGACAGTTGAGCTTACGTTACTTCATAATTCAGCCTTTCTAGATGAACAAGTTCGGTCCTTTGTTTCATTGCCATCATTATAAAACAGATAACTGCATTACATACTGAAATATTATCCAGAAACCGAAGGTAATTAAAAGCAATTTCATAGGAAAACAGGCTATTAGTTTTAAAAATTGGACGGAGATACGTTTTTCTACTTTCTGTATAAAACCTACAAAACAATAAAAAGTGAAGGGTGCTTTGTTTGGACCTGCCATCACACAGACAATTCGGCATGATGGCACACCACTTACCCCTTTTAGGAAATGCAAATAAAAAGTGTAGTGTGCACAATCTTAATCTGGTTAGGTAAAATCCATGTTGTACATTGGTAATAAAAATAAGATATGGTTGTAAACCCGTGCCCACGGGACCCTCAAGGTAAGAGATAACTGATTTCTTAGATGCCTCTTCTCTGCGGACGGCCCTTACATTTAGAAAACTCTTTTTTAATTCCGCCTTACTAATATATTGCACATCTCCCTAGGTAAAATCATTTACGTTTAAATTGCAATCCTCTAGAAGACTAGCAATATAATCTAGCCAGGGATTTTTTTTACAACCATCTTGGGACATACAATCTAAAATTATATCCCTCGTAAAATGAGTTTCATCCCTAACCCAGATATGATGCCACAATTTTAATGCAGCCACACAAATTAGATAGTTTATATACGGAGTTCCTGTTTCCCTGTGCAAAATAATCGACGATGTGGCACCAGGGACAGCTAGCAAGCGTCTTAGGAAGTTATTTTCAAGGCTCTGTAGTGGAGAAGTCTCAATTTGACCCCATAGAGCCCCCTCATAACAACACCCTGTAATACACTTTGCTCCGTACAATTTAAGAATTTCCCGGACAGGTTTTATTCCCAATATTTTGGGAGAATCTAAAAATAGCCTCCACGATTTTCACAAATTTCAACTTACTCAGGGTAATATGCTTATTCCAATTCCTCTTACTATTAAAAAGAATCCCTAGGTAAGAAAATGTAAAAGTTCTCTCTATCCGCGTCCCGTTGATAAAATGTTGTTTGGTTTTGATATTCCCTATACCACAGGACATAACTAATGTCTTACTAAAGTTGATTTTTAAGTTTTTCTCCGTCATAAAACTATTAAAATTGTCCATCAGGTCTGTAAACCGTTTGCTGTCCTCGAAATCAGTACAGCGTCATCGGCATACAATAATAGGGGTGTTGCCCGTTTACCAACCATTGGAACTTCTACCCCACTGTTCTGTAATAAGGTATCAACACCATTTATGTAAAGTGAAAACAGTAGGGGGGCAAGGGTACAGCCCTGTCTTACACCATGGGTGATTTTAAAGTGCTTTGTGCATTCCCCATGTACTCCGTATCGTATCCTTGCGGATAACTGGGAATAGATCTGTGATAGGAAACTAACAATGTCTTCCGGGGTGCCCATACCTCTTGGTGTCTCCCATAACTTTGAGTGGTTCACCAAGTCGAAAGCGCTTGATAAATCCACAAAGCAAAGATGTAATGAGCCCTTCCTTGCAAGGGTGTATTTCCCTATTATTAGGTCTAAATTCAGACACTGCTCAATTGTGCCAACCCCCCGTCTAGAGCCATACTGAGCCTTTGATAGAATGTTTAGAATGTGTTATCATTTGACCACTGCTCTAATCTTGCCAACAATATTCGTACCATGACTTTAGATGTTGAGTCGAGCAAGGATATTGGGCGATAGCAACTAGCACTGCTTCTATCCCCCTTTTTAAAGATAGGGACTATCAAGCTCTCTCCCTATGTGGCCGGTATCACCCCATCTGTTGTTGCTGTTGTTGTTGAAGAACCTAAACAAAACAGGTACCCAAAGGTCCATGTCGTGTTTAAATATGTCAATAGGGACGACGTCGGGGCCTGCAGCCTTACCACTTGAACTATTCTTAAGGGCTAATCTGATTTTGATAATACACCCTATATTTGTTTTATTTATGCATGTGACGATGTTATCCTGGATATCTAAATTACCCTGTTTGGAATCGCTAAAAATGTATTCAAAATGGGTTAGACAGTCCTTGGGGACACAACTGTATCAATCTTTACTGAATTTGCCTCTTTAAAGAAAGGTTGATCCAGGGTTTTCCAGAAGAGAACCGAATCCTTGAGCTCAGCGGCTTTAATTAAACACTCCCACGCATTTTCCCTTATCTCCATTTTTCTCTGCTTTAGGGCTTCGTTGTATGCTTTTCGTAGCGTACTAATCACCTCCCTATTACGTGGGATCAGTTTAAGTGCCGCTTTTAATTCTCTATTTAATCTAGAACAAAGGTTGTCAAACCATCTCGGTGAATTCAGTATAGGTTTTCTTACTTTTCCATCGTAAGTTATCTGAAATTACAGTAGAGATAGAATAAAAGGCCTTGACAATATCGGTGTTACTTGTCGAAACGTCCAAACAGATACCAATATGATCTCTTACTTTTAGTAGGATTCTATTTGTAAAAAATCTGGGTCCACACCTGCCCATTTAATTGAGATCCCATTTTCCCCCTGTGTATTTATATCCACATTATGGATAGCTGCTTGAGGAAGTCTCCTGGGGGGAATTTTTAAAGTTATTACTACCGGGTGATGGTCACTCAAAAGGCTTGGGGAAACAAGACATTCTGATATTAAGGTCCTTAAATTTATTGATGTAATAAAGTGATCGATACATGAGGATGACCTTGCTCAATTGAAGGTAATGATATTATCACTATCTTCCCTTCTGCATTCTTCTATGATTTTCTCCGTAATTTCCAGGTTATGCTTAGACATAACGAGGTTAATATTTTCCCCATAATTATTATATGGAAAGTGTGCAGAAGCACTACCTAGCTCTTCTTCATGACCGCATCGAATTCCCGCTATAAGATCACATGGTTCTAGATTAAAATCCCCTGCCCAAATTAGGGAGCACTCCCGGCCTAGATTCTTCATGAAGTCCCTCATCTCGTTATCCAAGGATACAATGACCTCATTTCGTGAAACATTAAAAACGTTATTGTAAAAATAACAACTATTATATCCTGTGTTCCTTCTATTGAAAACAATAAAAACTGGAAATTCGGCGATTTGGTACAATATTTTTTTAAGATCAGCCTAGAAGACAATGAAATAAGTGCAGCTAAACCACCACTAGCCCTCCCTGCCTTTGATGGAATAGCGTTGGTTGCAATAGTCTTAAAACCGTTTACCAAAAAAGGATCTGTAAGCCATGTCTCCTGTATGAGGACCACCTCACAATGCTCAAAACTTTTATACCAGTTTACGTCCTGTAATTTTTTCCTCGCCCCCGCCACATTCCATGTCATTATATGTAAGCGTTCGGACTGTAGATCATTCAAACATGTTAACTCAACCTCTGATCTGGGCCTGCACTTAAAGGACGCTATGCTTACTTTGCTCAATCTCCTTCCCACAACCTCTGGAGTGTCTAAATGCATAGGCGGGGTGATCGCTAGGGACTGGGATAACTGAGTGACAAAAATCTCCCGCTGTGCTGGGCTTTGAGAATGTAGTCAATCACAACCGCCTAAGCCTGACAGTGCGGCAAACCTGTTGGCTAAATTTAATGGAGGTAATCTACGGCTAAAATCCTGTTGTCTTCTATTGTAGATTTGTGCCCGCAGCATCTGCCAATCATTCTGGTTAAAAAATGGTCTATAAAAAAACCCCAGCGGCAAGAGACCAATTCTACCAGAACTAAAATCTAAATTGAGGCTCCCCAAACAATTCAAAAGAGATCCCACAACTCACTTGTTCTTGAAGTTTACAACTATGCAATCCCCTCTTCCTTCTTTCCTTGAGGGCCCAATCCAAGCGCATCGTCTGGCCATTATGATATTGTTACAGACATCCACACCCCTGCCCCCGCATTCTTTAGTTGGTTCAAAAGCCAATGCATAGATTTTGCCATCAATTGGTCAGTATTTTCTGTCTGGCCCTCGCAGAGGACTGGAATGTTCGATAAAACCACTACCAACGGGGCGGCTGCTGGGGGGAGATGTAAGACCTGGGGGCCCTCTAGCGCTTTCCGATAAACCGGACCCCTCGACCTTTGATGTAATTCCTGTTGCTGCTCCCCCAGCCCCATTGGACCTCTTGGACCACTTGCCCTTCTTCCCTGCCCACTTAAGGTAGCCTGAATATAACTGCTAGAATTAATTTGGGGAGAAAGACAGTGGGATTAAGTTTTCCAGTCTACACCACATAGCGTCAAAAGGCTTTACATGAGCGTGATCTGGAGCCGCTAGGTTCGAGACACTGTAATGCCAGAAACCGGTCCCCGGAAGCTTGTTTCCTTTCCAGTAAAGAATTGGCTTGGTAGTTTGGTCTGCCCTGTTCCCATGATGCACTGGGCCAGGGTCAGACTAATTTGCATGTAGCCAGGTTCTGAACTGGGATGGTGCAGTGAGCTAAAAAACGGTGATGGATCAAGCCCTGATCTTTTGACTGGGTAGGAGTGTTCTGCTTAATTCAGATACTCTGTCCATCACCACCCCCTTTTGAATCGTCCTGCTCCAACCGTGGCAGCACTCACTCCACCTCGCAGCTGTGACCGAGGAGCAACCCACGACTGCCGCCGCCGCTCTCAGCAATCTCCTCATATGTCAAGTTCTGCTTGGTTCTTGCTGCACGCAGGGCCACGTCTCGGTCATGGTAATTTAGTAATCACGCGATAATGGGCCTTGGCGGGCTCCCAGGCGGTGGTCTCGGACCGAGGGATCTGTGTGCCCGCTCAACGATAAATTGCGTGGAAAAGGCTTCAGATCCAATGGCGGTCAAGAGTAGCTTCTCCACGTATTCCTCCATCCGCCCAGTATTTGTGGACTCCGGTACGCCAGTTACGTGAATATTATTACGCCTACTAAGGGCTTCCAAGTCCTCATTCTTCGCTGCGATTACTCCTAGAAGCTTGTCTATTCTCGCAAGCTGCGTAGTGTGACTGGCAGTGGTGTCGTCATTCTCCGATATGTGCCTCTCAGTTTCTTTAATACGCTCTTCATGCACATCCAATTTGTGTGCTATGGCCTCCATTCTGGACGACATCCGATACACTTTGTCCACCACCGTAGCAAACCCTTGCCTCATCTCCTGCAATATCTGCTGCATATCCATTTCATTGGAGGACGCACCGTCGTCCAGCACATCTGTCTTACTCGGCTCGTCGTCCTCCGAGTTAGGCCTGTTCACTTTTTTCGTCACGTCAAAATTGAGTTTTGGCTGCCGAGTGTCTGGTTTTCCCATGGTGCCACCAATGTAGGGATCCCTGGATCTACCGCTGCCCCGCAATGTAGGCCTTCCTCTGGGACCTCGGAGTATTGCCACCGCACCGCACTGCGCCGGTTCCAACAGCACCGCCAGCCCTTCGATGCCCTATATCCTCCCGGCACTTGAATCTCAGGGCTCACCTCTTTGTCATCTGCTGTCGGGGGGGGCTCTGCAGGGGTATATGCCCGGCACCAGCGGAGTATCCCTCACCTGCCCTGCCAATGCCAGCTACTCCGAAGCAAAAATCAAGGGAGATCCTGGCAGCGGTTCTCGCAGGGGGTCTCGCTCTCTCGCAGCTGCTACAATGGCCCATGCTTTTCGGACACGCACTTCGGAACGCTTTCATCCCCTGCAGCACTTCCTTTGCAATATCAATGCCCAGCGCGGAGGTCCGCACATATTTTTCACCATCTGATGTTACTTTGCAAATGCCAGCATTCAACAGGCACCAGGCACCGTTATCGTCAGGCCGCCTTATAATATTCACCCGTGTTGCACTCACTGCAGGGCGTGTTGTGTCACAGATGACAGTTCCAGTTCGCCACAGGGAGGCTGATCGATCGCTCCTCCCGCTAAGGTAGCGCTGCTATATTCCGCAGGCAATGCGTTTGAAATGCAGTCACTCCATGCTTTTAAGCGTGGCTCGGCGTGCGTGCAGCCCGTACAGGCTCTCCGGCAATCCCAGCCCTCTTTGTCGCCTTCCTCCGGTACCGCGCTGCTCACATGCACCTTGCCGTCTTCAAGATCACTCTCGCCTCTCCACACTGCCCTGCAGCCCGGCTCAAGCCAGCCTCGCTCACCCGGAATTGTCGGCCGCCGTTAGTTCCGCGTCCGTCTCCTCACATCAGCTGCGGCCCAGGGGCCTCATGGCAAACAGCTGCCTTTCATGCTCGCAGCTGTCACTCTCGCTACTCCTCACGGCTCCAGCAGCGTCCTCAGGCTGTTCTTTCTCGTGCTAGCGCTGGTGTGCGCAGCGTCCGATAGTCTCAGAAGTTTCACCGAAGCGTATGCACAGATCAATCTACACTTTGGCTCGCTTTTAGCCGCTTAACGAGCCGGTTGCTCAGGATAAATGAAGGATCTTCCATCCAGGCAGCAGGAGCCTCACATAAGGGCGGCCATTCTGCTTGTGCACCCTCTAGCGCCCCCATAATCTGGGCCTTTATGCCCTGATATTTTGCACCAGAAGAAAAGAATGCACAGTGAGTAGTAAGTATTTTGGCTGTGCGTGCAGGGAGCGAGATGGGTGGGGGGCTGAGAAGGCTGGATGTGAGAGGAAATCAGACATTGGAGAGAAGAGTACCTGCCACCCTACCATTCTGAAAGCTATGAAAGAAGTCACTGGCACTGCAAATTAAAAAAATATGCAATACTCATTTTATGGTAAAGGCTGCATAAACACTGTTGTTCTGTTACTTAGACAACACCCTTCTGAGTTTCCTTGGACACCAGCGAGACCTATTGGCTATGCCAATGCTTGTTTAAGATGAATATGACATTTGAGCCTGGCCAAGTTGTCCAATGTTTTGGTGGGCAGCTGGCTTGTGTCAGATTAAATCCTACTCGGCATAATATTGGTATGTGTTGTGATTGAAAAACAACATATTTATAGAATGGCAATGCAAATAAAATGGAGTTAGCTGAATTATTTAATGTGTTTTATATAACATGTTGCCTGCAAATAAAATGCTGGTTAAATAAAAAGCTAAGTTCAGGTTGCTGATAAGATGCTGGCTAAATAAGAATATAACTTCAGCCTGTGATTAAGATGATGGCCGAATAAGAAGGTAACGTTAACCTGCGGGTAGGAAGTTGGACGAAAAATAAGCTAACTTCAGCCTCATACTTGAGTAGGTGCTTCCTGTGGTAGGGGTAATGAGTCATTTTTAACACAACCAACACTGCTGGTCTTGAACAGTCCTTATATGTGCTCATCATATGTACCCAGTCTTTATCACTGGGTAAACAGCAAACATTAGCAAAAATAAATTTTTATCCCTAATTATGTGTTCTTGATCTGTTTTACTTTTATTTTATTTCAGGCGCTGAGCAAGCTTCGGATATGTGTTATGATGCAAACTTGAAAGGTGTTGACTTTGGCTTCTGCTCATATTTCAAAGAGAAATACATTGCTTGCAACACCAAGTAAGTGTGCAGTGCTATAATGTTAATTTTGTCACTTAAAAAGTCTGCTAATGCAAGCAGTGGACTACATGATGCTGATGCAGCGCCCCTATAGAAAAAACTGTCTCAACAACGCTACCCAACACCATAATACTTACCATTAATCATAAATCACTCGTAAGGCCCATAAACTAACGAGACAATTTTTGGGCAACTGAATCATGTGACCTAATTAAACAGAACTTATTCACAAACTATTTACACATTTATATCTTTATATCTTTGGGGTGATCATTGGTGGCCATCTGAGCTTGGTCCAACCCCTATCCCTGCCACTGAGGTTAAAAACCTACGGGTCTGGTTGGATTCTAAACTTAGTTTTGTCTCTCACACTAAGAAAACCGCTGCCACGTGCTTCGGGACTCTTCGTAGGCTCAAACCCATCTTTAAATTCTTTGATGCCCCAACCAGACAGCTTATTGTACAAGCTACGATTTTGCGTGTATTTAACAAGGACCCCCTGGGTACAAAAGAATAAGGTTCCTAGACCAGGGAAAGAGTAAGCAATTGATATGTAGCAATCTAGGCAACCATAACGAAATAAATCAATGTTAATTTTTATAAGGAAACTAGGCTACAACAATACTTCTTGGTTTCGACAATTTATTGACAATTAAAACATTGACACAGTACAATATTTTAAAATTAAAATGCACAATAAAAAATATAGTTTCCACAAAGAAAGATAAACATAATACACAAATTACATATTACATATTCGAATGCCTATGAAATTAAAAGAAGGTGGCAAAATAATTCTCTACGCGCGTTTTGGCGACCAGCGCCTTCTTCTGGAGCAGCCACGAAAATATAAGAGAAGTTGGTTATATTGATGTATAGGATATACTTTGCTTTTCTTGATTTCTGTAGTAAGCGATTCAAACCAGTCAGATTACTGGAGATGATAAGAAAATTTGCAATATGTATGGCTTCAGTGACGATATCTAGTATTCATCAAACGTTAGTATTTTATCTTCAACAGGTGGCTGATTAATTAGAAAGATATGGATTCGTCCCGCCGTCCGGAACCTTTAAGTCGCTTAAGCCAAGGATGGGCTTAGAAATTCAATAAAGATACGAGGGGAAAGAAGGGAAGGGAGAAGGACGTGCAGCCTGCGTAATCCTCCTGATGTGGGGATCTTATTGGCAGTAGCCTCCTTTTTTAGATTATTTCCAGAATGATTGGTGGTACAAGGTTAAGTTACTTCCAGAATGGTTGATGGCGCAAGGTTGAAATAACTCCCTGTCCAATATAGATTAACAGGGCTCTCGATTTCCGGCGGCGGGACACAGCGTTTCTGCAGTCGTGTAGTCGTGTCCCGCCGCCGGAAATCGAGAGCCCTGTTAATCTATATTGGACAGGGAGTTATTTTAACCATGCGCCATCAACCATTCTGGAAGTAACTTAACCTTGTACCACCAATCATTCTGGAAATAATCTAAAAAAGGAGGCTACTGCCAATAAGATCCCCACATCAGGAGGATTACGCAGGCTGCACGTCCTTCTCCCTTCCCTTCTTTCCCCTCGTATCTTTATTGAATTTCTAAGCCCATCCTTGGCTTAAGCGACTTAAAGGTTCCGGACGGCGGGACGAATCCATATCTTTCTAATTAATCAGCCACCTGTTGAAGATAAAATACTAACGTTTGATGAATACTAGATATCGTCACTGAAGCCATACATATTGCAAATTTTCTTATCATCTCCAGTAATCTGACTGGTTTGAATCGCTTACTACAGAAATCAAGAAAAGCAAAGTATATCCTATACATCAATATAACCAACTTCTCTTATATTTTCGTGGTTGCTCCAGAAGAAGGCACTGGTCGCCGAAACGCGCGTAGAGAATTATTTTGCCACCTTCTTTTAATTTCATAGGCATTCGAATATGTAATATGTAATTTGTGTATTATGTTTATCTTTCTTTGTGGAAACTATATTTTTTATTGTGCATTTTAATTTTAAAATATTGTACAGTGTCAATTTTTTAATTTTCAAAAAATTGTCGAAACCAAGAAGTATTGTTGTAGCCTAGTTTCCTTATAAAAATTAACATTGATTTATTTCGTTATGGTTGCCTAGATTGCTACATATCAATTGCAAGCTACGATTTTGTCCAGGTTGGACTACGCGAGTTCCCTTCTGCTGGGAGCTAATCAGGCCGAACTTTCCAGACTTCAACACGTTCAAAACGCTGCCGCCAGGACTCTGGTAGGCTTGCCGAGATTCTGCTCGGCCAAAAAAATCATCAATAAACTTCATTGGCTCCCTGTTGCTCAGAGGATTAAGTTTAAGTCTCTTTGCCTTTCGTTTAAAATTCTGAAGCACTCCTCACCTCAGATCTTGGAGCATTTTATCTTGCCGTATGTACCTTCACGGTCTTTAAGATCTTCAGGACTCCATCTGGTCACAGTCCCACGCTTCAAGAGGGCTAGGACCGGTGGCCGCTCTTTTAGAGTGCTTGCTGCCAGGCTATGGAACTCTCTTCCTGTCCATATCCGCGCTATTGACGAACTTCTGGTCTTTAGGAAGGCTGTCAAAACCTTCCTTTTTCCACAGGATTCCTAGAGTTGTTATGGTTGTATCTTTGGTACTGCTTGTGTCCGGCTTTTGTCCATTATGGCGCCAGGACGCCCCTTTGCTGGGGCAGCTGCTCGCTCCATAAATCCGGCTAACATAACATAACATAACATATACATCTGCAGTTTATCACCTCTTACCATGGTTTAATGCAAATAACATTTTAATTAAGTCACTTAGGTGAATGGATCAACTGATGGTAACTAGACCATGAATAAACAAGACCAGCTTGTTGTTTCAAAATCTAATTTATTAATTTTATTCTTCAAAGAAAAGGCATCTTTTTTTAATAAATCATTATTTTATTAGCAAATAAGCAGCATTTAATGAGGAATGATCAATTAGGCTGACATTTCAAAGCATTTCAGTAAACATGTATTAAGGCAATATAACAGTTTTCAATCCCTCAAGCTATTTCCCTAACTAAACTTAGCTCCATCTGTAAGGGAAACGAGCAGCCCCCTCCTGTCAAAGGGGTCAAGTTTTATACCTTCTCTGACTAGCTAATCTCCGCTAAAAGTATTCTTTTTCCTGCCATCCAAAGTTCTAATTGGCTGACAGATGTCAGTCCATGTGAGATCATCACCTCCTTTTCAATCCAAAATTGAGCTTTCTAAAACACCATTGTCCTCTCAGTCATGCGACTCTAGCTTCCTCGGAAATGCAACAATTTATTGAATATCAGTTCGCTGCTTCCTTAACTTGGCAGATTTGCCTCATCCCGTCCTTGATTTTGTCATTCTCAGAGCACATCCTGCACAAAAGTCATTCATCAGTATTTCTTTAGCAACTGTCGACGTGACAAATGTTTCCAACTCGGTATACGTGCAGGCTCCTCTCTGGACAGGATTCTAAGCACCATCTTAAAACGCTAGGCCTTAGGCCCCTCTCCCGGTAACTAGTATTCAAACAAACACAAGACATTAATTAATTAAAGAATTAACACTTATTCTGTTACCCACCCCCTTTGCTAAATTGAACCCATTAATTTATGTTACCTAGCTTAAGCACAAGCCACAGAATTCTCCACGAACTTAGGCCACATAAAAGACGAAAGACATAACATAAGCACAGAAATATGCACATGCCATTAATAAAACAGCCGCATTTAATACTGACAAAGACAATAGACATAGTTAATTTATTATTTTTCACAAACCTGCAGTTTGCAACATAAAGCACATGAGTTAGTCCCTTGTGTCATGTATGCACTTTTAAACTAAGTTGATTAGTACATTTCACTACAAACTCCGATTAATACGGTTATTTTATGGAAGTTTAACTTTGCGAGTCAGAACAAAATATTATTCTGAACCTCGCTCCATCAACTCCCTCATCTGGTGATTTGAAAATCACCAAACTACACCCCAAATTTTTAGCAAAATTTTAAACTTGAAACATGTTTTGATTTACACTGTATTAGTATTTCCAAAAACTTGTTTCTGCTGTCTGCTTGTAACTCTCATATTGTGACCTACGAAATACTTCTAATTCAATCTCCTTCTCCTGTTCTTTTCTGAGCTTGTAAATCCTCTTCTTTTCCCTTAGGTATTACTTTCTCTTGTGTAGCATGCAACTAATTTTCAACAAAAGTATCACAAAAACTATAACTAATAAAGGAGTCAGTATTTTGCCTAAGATTGAACTACCTATCTCTTGAAACCAGGTTTTGATTGCTGCAATTCTTTTGCTCAAACGTTCTGAAAAGTCTTCATTTTCTAATGGAACAACTTCTGAATGAAGCTCTGTAATGTTTCTAATGTACATCTCAATATTCTTGCTCTTGTCAGGAATATATGTGCAGCAATGCTGGACATGTATTATTCCACAAACTCCTCCCTCTTTTGCTAGCAGAATGTCAAGTGCAAGACGATTCTGCATAACCATGGTTCTCATGGCAATGATTTCAGTATCCACTAACTGGAAACCACCAGCAGTGTCAGTGGACAATCTGTCAACAATTGTGGACAATTTTCTGATTTTAACTGCATTCAGGGTTATACCCCCAAAAGGAATTACTGCACCAAAAATATCTCCCAAAATTTCTGAAAAACTTTCTCTTCTGAATCTACTCAGATGATTGCTAATTTCAAATGAACCTTTTTCATTTCTATCTACATGAAAAAAATTTGGGAAGACTAAACCAACATAACAAGTCCCATACCAGTGGTCAGGGAGATTGTAGTAAGCCTTGTCCCCACATACAAAATAAATTCCAGGAAAAATTGGATCTTTGCCACCTTTGAATCCCCATCCACCCAAGATTTGATAAGTATCCTCACACTGACTTGCACCCACAAAGTAATTATCAAAAAGCGTGTTGTCTCTTCTAATGCAAAGCTTTCCGCTAACTGGTTTATCTATGTGAATAGCAACATTTTCTGATGATCTACCATTAAGCTTTTCATCCTCAATTTGCCAAAACTTAGATTTTGTTTGTTTCAGCATTTCATTTCTTTTATAAATTGCTCTTCTCTCTTCAACTAAGTTCAAGAAAGACTTCTCCTCAGTTCTCAATTTGCAAGTTAAATTGTTTCTAAAAGCATATTTGTATGTTAGTTCATTTGTTACAATAAAAAATTCCCTCATCAGTTCAGCTTGTTTATGCTTATTCAAGTTTTTATCAACCTTTAAATTTGCAAAAATATCGTCGTGATTAGAATAATAGTACTCTAAACGACCTGTTTGATAAAACAAACTAGCTATTACGCTGCATGTGATGCCATAAGTAAGGGGAAGCATGTTATAGGTCACCCCCTCAGAAACAGAGGCTGGTAATTTCACACAAATATAACAGTCTTTAACATCCATGACTCTAACATATTCAGAAAGAAGTCTTGAAAAGGTATTACTAGAAAAGTCACCAACAGATCTATCTTGGTGAATCTCTGGCTCATGATCAATAACTCTGTTAATTTTGTCTGCTGAATCATGATTATCTTGTTTAGCCATAGCTTTGCTTGACATGTTAGCTTTGTACATTTCCTTGTCAAGTCTAAAAGGGAAAATGACAGCTAAAATTAACCAGACCAAGATTATTAAAACCACACAAATTAAAGACATTTTACAACATCTCCTAAAAATTGAACATCTCGAGTTGTTGTTAGTATAAGGCATCCTTACTCTATAACAAGAGCCTTACAAGAAAAATCAAAAATCAAAATCAAAAATGTAAAAATCACTAAATATATACCCCCCTGTTTTAATTTTTTTTTTTTAAAGAAAACCCTACTTTCTAACAGCTTTTCTTCGACCTTGCGTCTTACATCAATGTATTTTTCAGCTAACACAATTTCTTCGACCTTTTGTCACCTAACACAATTTCTTCAGCCTTATGCCAAAACAAATCCTCAAAATTTTACAGAAACCATTTTAATCATTACCACTTGTGTTATCTAAATCTTCTTGACTACTACTATTCACCTATACCACAGGTGGGATGATTATATATGTCCACTCAGGGGACTTGTATTTCTGGTTAGGTTTTACAACTCTTTTTGCTCTACTACTAATCACTTCTATTTTCTTTCCTGCTTGAATTTTCTTATCAGAGTCACTTTTCTGACTAGAGACTTCATTCACCTGCTCTTTTGATCTATTCACAAATTTTCTTTACTCTGCAGTTTCACTCTGTTAGGAACATCATCCTTATAGCTGGTACTCGGAACTTCGTCTTCTTCTTCTTCCGCAATAATTTCCAACTTCCCAGTTTCAAGACTTCCGTTCCTGCCTTCAGAGTTTCCAATCTGCTTTTCAATACTCTCCTGATTTTTAATTTCCACTTGATCAGACTCTTCTGCTTCTTTTTCTAGCAGATTTTCATCATCTTCTGAGTCTAATATCACAATTTCTTCAGTATCTTCATTCAATACCTTATTTGCAATTGAATTTTCCAGATGTTGACCTTCTTGTCGATCTTCAGGATCTGGATTTCTTTCAGGTTCTTCTTCAGAATCTGAATCAGTTATAGTGTCACCTTCGTCAGGATTTTCAGGTGTTGGCACACGAATGGTGTGACTTGCGTGAATCCACCTCTTCAATCCTTTGCACTTTACTGCATTAGTTGTAACAAGAATCACCTGTCTTGCTTTTTGCCACCTGGGTACTAGACAATTTCTTCTCCGATGTATTTTTGTCCTCACCCAGTCTCTTGGTAACAGATCATGAGCTTTTTCCTTGTCTCTTGTAATTACTTCAGTTCCCACCTGATGGAACACAGAAGTCACGACGTCAGAAAGGTTCCTACAGTATTCCAAAATGACGCTATCATTTATAGTTATTAATTTTCCAACTGGTACAAATGCTTGTCTCATGACTCTACCCATGACAATATCATGAGGGCTTAGACCTGTCTTTTTATCAGGAGTACTTCTCAAAGACATCAAAACAAGTGGAAGTGCATCTGTCCACTTAACTCCTGTAGCTAGACTCATTTTGGCTATTCTATTCTTGATTGTACCATTTATTTGCTCAACAACACGTGATGCTTCTGGTCTGTAGGCACAGTGCAGCTTCTGTTTTATATTTAATGCTTCACAAATCATTTGTAATAGTCTATTTTCAAAATGTGTTCCACGATCAGTTTCAACAGTCACTGGAAAACCGTACCTTGGTATGATCTCCCTTAAAAGCAATTTTGCAACAGTAACTGAATGATTGTGACGTGTTGGGAACGCTTCCACCCAACTTGAAAACAAACAGACTATCACAAGAACGTACCGCAACCTGTTGTGGGGTGGCATGTCAATGAAATCCATTTGCAACCTGGTAAAAGGACCACCCTCCCGTCCTATTGTTCCCATGCTCACAACTGTTTTTCTGTTTGGGTTCATTTGTTGACAGATTAAGCATCTCTGACAAAAAGATTCTGCTATTATTCTGAACTTTGGATTGTACCAAGTCTGCCTAAATAATCTTATCATAGAATCTCTTCCAATATGACCAGGACCATGATGCATTCGAGCCATGTCAGCAATCATGCTATTTGGCAAAACTGGTCTGTCATCTTTGTAAACCCAAATCTCATCTTCCTCTCGCTGCTGCAACCTGCTTTTAACCATGAGTCTTTTTCCTCATCATCTGCCTCATCTTGTAAATCTTTCACTCCTTGCCATGTCCCAACTACAGATGTTAGCATAAGTGAATTCAAAACATGTTCATTGTCTTTTTCCAGATTGATTGAAAAATTATTCATTGCACAATGTTTTGCGATCTCATCTGCATAGGCATTACCTTTAGTTATATAATCATTGCCTTTTTTATGTGCTGTACATTTCACAACAGCAATTTTCTTTGGTAGCTGAATGCCATCGATCAATCTCTTGATCAATTTCGCATTTCTTATTGGTGATCCCGCAGATGTTAAATAACCTCTTTGAGACCAGAGCTGGCCATAGTCATGGACTACGCCATACCCATACTGACTATCAGTCACTATGGTAATTCTCAAATCTTTTGCTCTTTCACATGCTCGAATCAAAGCAATCAATTCTGCTACTTGAGCTGAACGAATTCCTTCGAGACAGGAAGCCTCAACTACATCTGCAACTGTACAGACAGAGTATGCTGCTCTCAGAACACCTTCATCTGTTCTCAAGCATGAACGATCAACAAAATTAACAAAATCAGATTCGGCTAAGGGGACATCTTTAATGTCCTGTCTTGGTTTTGTACAATATTGTAAAACATCCAGACATTCGTGGTCAATATCATTCTCGTTTCTGATTTCTGTTACTGTACCATCAGGCAACAATGTGGAAGGATTTAAATTCACACACCTTGCTATAGAGACGTTATCTGATCCCAGAATAGTTTTTTCATATTTCGTTAATCTGTTACTTGTCAGATGCTGTGTTTTGCTTCTGGTAAGGAGAATTTCAACAGAATGGGGTACATAAACTTTTACAGGAAACCCCATTATGATTCCTTCACTCTGTTCAAGGCTTGCACTTGTTGCAGCCACTGCTTTTAAGCAGCCAGGTAATGCTTTTGCAACAGGATCAAGAACTGCTGAGAAATATGCAATTGGCTTTCTCAGTTTTCCGTGTCTCTGGATTAGAACTGATAATGCACAACCTTCCCTTTCACTGCAACACAGCTCAAATCCTTTCTCATAGTCTGGCATACCCAGAGCTGGAGCTTCACACAGACTTCTTTTTAGCTTTTCAAAAGCTTCTAATTCAGTTTCTGTTAGCGTAATCGGATCTTTTATGTCTGCTTTTGTCAATCTCTGTAGTGGTTTTGCAATTACTAAAAATCCACTAATCCATTGGCGACAATAACCAACCATTCCTAGAAACATTCCGACCTGTCTCTGTGTCTTTGGAGGTTGCATTCCCTGAATCATTTTAATTCTCTCAATTGTCACTTGTCTGATTCCCTTTGCGATTCTATGACCAAGGTATTTCACTTCTTGTTTGCAAAACTGTAATTTTGCAGGGGACACTTTATGTCCCTCATCTGCCAGATGATTCAAAAGAGTAATAGTATCTGTCACACAATTATCTCGTGTTTTTGCTGCTACTAGCAGATCATCAATGTATTGGACCAATGTTAACTTTCCAGGTAAATCTAGATTTTCCAAGGATTTCTTTAGCAACTGATTGAAAATAGATGGACTCTCTGTATACCCTTGAGGGATACGACACCATGCTAGGATGCGATCCTGGAACCTGAACGCAAACATTTGCTGGCTATCTGGATGCAATGGAACAGTAAAGAACGCATTTCAGAGATCTATGACTGTGTACCATTCTGCATCATGCGGAATCTGATAAAGAATTACCGCAGGATTTGGAACAACTGGGCAACATGGAACAACTATCTGATTAACCTTTCCCAGGTCTTGAACAATCCTGAAAGTTCCATTTGGCTTTTTAATCCCCATAATTGGTGAATTACATGGACTGCTTTCAATTTCTTTTAGAACACCCTGTTTTATGAATTTGTCAATTACAGGTATGACACCTTCAATAGTTTCTGCCTTCATTGTATACTGAGGAATGTTTGGAAAATCTACTCCTTGTTTCACCGTAATTTTAACTGGGTCAACATTTTTCATTAAACCCATTTCACTTCCTGTCAAATCACAAATTTTAGCATTAACTGTCTCTTTTAATTCTTCTGGAAGATTATCTTTATCAAATGCAGGAAATAATGTACTTTCCTCTGCTTCAACCATTAACATTGTTAATTTGTAAAGCCCATCTTCTTCTAGAGTTTGGAGCTCTATACCCTCCGGTGAGCAATATATTTTGCAGTTCATCTTGCACAATATATCCCTCCCTAACAGATTTACAGGACTGCTGTTACAAACTACAAATCTATGTTTGTCTTTAAATTTACCAATTTCAATTTTGACAGGATCTGTTAAGTCTGTTTTAATTTGTTGATTAGCTACGCCAACTACTTGGATGGTGTCCCCAGAGAGAGGCAGGTTTTCTATTTCCACTGATCTAACAGTAGAACGGTAGCACCTGTGTCCACAAGAAAAGTGATTTCTTCATCATTCACTTTACCATTAATAAATGGACCCAATTGGTCTAACTAAAGAGTGGTTTCAAGCACACACTCTTCCTCCTCTCTCAGGCACAGTCATAAGTAATCCTCAGAATCACTCCCTCCATTTTCATTCAACAAGTATTGTTGAGAAACATTTTGCACATTCTCTCTTTGCGATCTGTTTACCTGTTCACCTCCACAGAATCCCGTCTCTGAATTGTATCTCTGCACATTCACACAATTTGGAAGTAGTGGTTGTGGAATCTGACTCTGGTGATTCACTACCTGTCGTTGTAGCTGTTGTTGTAGCTGTTGCTGCAGATTTATCTCATTCTGCATCTGTGGATGTAATGATGCATTTTTAAAATTTCTGGGCAGATTTTTACATTTGCGCTTCCAGTGTTCAATTTCGCCGCAATTAAAACATGGGAGTTTTTGCTTAAGTTCTTCAATATTCACATTAAATTTTGGTTTATTATAATTACCTTTAAATTTACCTTGATTCTGATTAACATTTTTATTTTCCGAACTTGCAATTTGTTGTTCAGCTACTTTTACTTGTGCCCACGTGGCTTTTTCTTTTAGCTTTTTCTGCTTGGCATCTATCTCGTCACTACAATATTTTGCCTTTCTCAAAATGTCATCAACTGAAAGTGATTGCCAACCAACTATTCCGTTTCTAAACATATCACCAATTTCAGGTCTTAAACCATAAACAAACCTGTGTATGAAGTGGCTCATGTCCTTTTCACTTAATTTTTCATAGCTACTGTACTGTTTAAAAACCAAAAGTAATCTTTCATAAAATGAATGTACTGATTCTTTCGGCTCCTGATTTGTTCTATCTATTTTAACCCAATCAACTTATTTCGGGGGAATCTTGTTTTTCAACCAATAAATTACTTTATCATACAAATCCATAACTTCTGATGAGGGTGCACCTGTTATACTATCTCGCGCAGGTTTACTTTTGGCCAATTTACAGAAACTTTACATTCTGTCCAAAGATCTGACGGAACGACAATATCAAAGAATCCATCAAGATCAATCCACAGAACTTTTGAAACCTTGATAAATCTATCCACCTGACGATACCATTCCACAGGCTTTTCTCTCAGCCAAGGAAAATCATTGGTGAACAATAAAATGTCCTGTCTTGTCCAAGGGACATGCACATACCCACCTCCTGCTATTTCTCTCATCGGGAACTGATTTGCCACTTCACCTCTTTCTCTCCTTTCTTCCTCTCTTTTCTTTGTCCATTTTACTCTCCATTTACTTAAATCTCCTAATCTTTTTAAATACACGATTAAATCTTTTATATGCAATATTCTTCCATTAGAATTCATGTTTTCAATATCCTTCTCGGTAAATTCTATTCTGTAATGCTTACCCAAATTCTTCTGTCTGCTCAAATCAACTTCTAGTTCAATGGCTAATTCTTCCAACTGTTTATACTTATTTTTGGTTTTCCATTGTATGCTTTTACAAATAAACAACAATTCTTCATCTTGATAATGCTTTAAATTGTCAGGTCCAATTGTGCCAATAATTAATTCCTCCAAATCTGCTTTCAATTTTGCAACATCAAGTAATTTAGCTTCTGGAGTCTTTGGGGTATGCGGTGTAAGCGTTAAATCTATTTTATTTATACTCTTTTCTGGAGTATCAGTGTCAGATTCTGCACCAGTTGGTGTTCTACCTATTGGACTTTTAATTAAAAGTTAATTCAGGCATCCTTGTTCTTTCTTGGTGAATTTCTGACAAATCTGAATAAAATATTTCAGCTACTTTCTGAATTTCTGCATTTAATGGAATAGTCAAAGCTGAATGTCTAACTTCTCTTTGATCAAATACTGGTTGAACAGGACCAATCGTTACTGGTACTGTTACTGCTTCCATGGTTTTAGTTAACTGCTGTATTAATTCTTCTTTTGTTCGAAAATATTCTGAAGTATTTGGCATATCCCCAGAACCTTCCGTTCTCATTACACTTATTAGGGTTTCATTTCTGCGAACTGGAGTTTCAACATAATTTCTGTTTTCACCAGATATGCTAGAATTAGTTCTGGTTTCTACTCTTTCAGGAGTATTTGCATTATTCGGGTATAATCTAGGTGATGCTTCATTAATAATTTCTCTTGGAGGTGCACTCGGAGTAGTTCCTGAAGGAACCATAAGGGAAGACCAAGTACAAGCTGGTTTATAAGGAGTCTGCTTCCGATTTGTAATATAAATTTCTTCAAAAATTGGATCTTCTAAATCACTTTCTTCAACATTATTATTTTTCTTTTGAATATTCTTTTGACCTTGTACTTCAGTAACCATCTCTCTTACCGGGTATAAACCATCACACATGTCTGCTCGTCTCCAACGACGCATTCTATCTTCATGAGTTTCCCTATCAATATCTAACTTTGGACCTCTTGTTATACCACTATTTTCTCGTTGAAGTTCAAACATCTCATCCTCCCATTCAACTAAAGCTTCAAATTGAGTAGGTCTAGGCTTTGGCACAAGAGCCATCATTTTTTCTCTCAAGTTTTTCAAAACCCTCATAATAAATGATCCATTTTCCTGCCATGCTAATACACCATCATCTTTGGTATAATCCATCCAATTTTCAAACCAAAGACAAGTATGATAACCATATTCACCTTCCATATACGCTGCAGGTGTTTTATACTTATGAAGTAATTTTCCACCTCGCGTTTCAATTTTCTTATCAGGTTTAAATATATTTTTCAATTTCTGAAACCATGAAAGATTCTTTTCCTCTTTCTTGTAGTAATAACTCATGTTTTTAATCAAATCCACTTATTTCTAAATGATCGTAAGTATTTCCTTGTTGTTCCGTAAACCCAACCAATCCGTGCGCGAAACTCACCAACAAGCCAATCAGGTTAAGCTACGTCACCACCTTGCTCAACCAATAGAAACACTGCTTTCAGGTTAAGCCAATCAGCTATCAGCTCGCTGTAGTCACGTGAACCAATCAGCGCACTTGCTGTGACGTATGTTAGCCAATCACAGCGCGGACCCTTGTGACGTACACTGCCGCTGCAGCTTCTCGTCTCTCACTCCTAGAGCTCACCCCTCCTTCACAAAATATTTTCAGAGCGCCATTTTAAACAAAACTTTTCAATAAATTTCAATTAGTAACTCCAGAAAAACAAATCATTTGTCTGTTTCACTAAAATAAAGTGATAGCTTTTACAATCATACAAGTATTTTTTGCGCGGAATAGACGACACTATTTTCACAGAATATTCATTCGTTGATAAAGTAAGACTACTCTACCCTTCTTGCAGGTAATAACAAACTCGATTCTCTCTGAATGCACTTAAAGTGACAATTCAAAGTTTAACTCGAACGTAATTATAAAATCATTTTCGCACATTCAAACAAAGGAAACCCTAAACAAGCAAACATAAATCTTGGTAGGACTATAACCAACCATAGAAATCTACACTCGCCAGTAAGAATAGATGTCACTACCTTACCCTTCACTCAAGCTTGGATAAATTCTACTACTCTTTTCACAGTGAGTTTTAAAACAGGCTCCAAGTCCCTATGCTCGAAAGCTACAATTTCATAGACAATCCTCACTATGCATTTTTCCTAGCACACCTAGAGTCCCTAAACTTGTGCTGTAAGTCCACAACACTAGTGATATATGTCAATACCACTATTTTGAAACAGAACAAATGCACTGTGTAACTTCACTTGTCACACTACTCTTATGCCGGCTCAACTAGGAATTTTCACACTGCTGGAAAAAACCTTTCGACTACATATAACAACTTAACAAACTCAACATATGTTAAAACATCGATCCTATGTAATTACCATGTAGCATGTCCATTACCATAGTAACCGTAACTCTGCTACCAAGAAATTGATGCAGCGCCCCTATAGAAAAAACTGTCTCAACAACGCTACCCAACACCATAATACTTACCATTAATCATAAATCACTCGTAAGGCCCATAAACTAACGAGACAATTTTTGGGCAACCGAATGATGTGTCCTAATTAAACAGAACTTATTCACAAACTATTTACACATTTATATACATCTGCACTTTATCATCTCTTACCATGGTTTAATGCAAATAACATTTTAATTAAGTCACTTAGGTAAATGGATCAACTGATGGTAACTAGACCATGAATAAACAAGACCAGCTTGTCGTTTCAAAATCTAATTTATTAATTTTATTCTTCAAAGAAAAAGCATCTTATTTAATAAATCATTTTTTTATTAGCAAATAAGCAGCATTTAATGAGGAATGATCAATTAGGCTGACATTTCAAAGCATTTCAGTACACATGTATTAAGGCAATATAACAGTTTTCAATTCCTCAAGCTATTTCCCTAACTAAACTTAGCTCCATCTGTAAGGGAAAATAGTTTATGCCTATTATTCTTACGATGTATACAAACAGAGCCACCCAATAATCCCGTGAGGACTGGGTATAATCAATAACACATACACAATTATCCTCAGAGGAATCGTTTTCACCAATTTCAGCAATTCATATTGTCACTAAAAGTGATCAATCATTTAACTGGAAGCAAGGTACATACAGTTTGTCATACTGTTTTATTATTTTCAAAAGAGTCAAAAAATGAATTTATCAAACATGGCAACAGAATACTACTATAAATAATTGATTTCCAGTAGTATTTTTTAACACCTTCTGCACATTACATGGAAAAAATGAAATACCATGTACCATCAAATATAGCACAGTCATATGATTTTATCTAACATCAATGATATTAGAAACGGCAGAACGGCGTCATGCGTCGACGTTTCGGTCCTCCTTGGTTAATAAATCCATAGGACCATCCTCAGGACCCGTTGCACATAATATATCTACAGATAAATATATACATAAAAATATATTTATACATTTATACAACAACCTAGCATTCCAAAGATCGTCTAATCACCACAAAGGAAAACACATGAATCCATCAAAGTGAACCAACAAAACAATTAAAACCATTAAAAACCCACCACCAAGGGTGTCTTATATATACAATATATAGAGTAAATCAAGGTCTTACCACTAACCACCAGCCGGTGGATGTGACGCCTCAGAGGCAGAAATCTTTTTAAATCTAAAAGACAAACCAAACAAACCATCTACCTATTCTACATAGCCATTCTCCATTGCCACAAGGGTCAGTGACCAAAAACAGTAGTCCTCATACTTACAGATCTATCAACTCACTCCTGTTTAACAACTGGGAGGCTCCCTGAAATACAAAGTCATTCAAGAGTTCTGTGAATTCACCCCCGACTTTATCAGCTATTCACCATAACGTGAGCGAAGTCATAGCAATACTTACAATGCCAACTCTTCGATATATTCTTTAATTATCTGAAACCCAAACAGACTCATTACCATCTGCATTCTACAATGGACAAAGTAATTACTTGTCCGATTCAAATACTCACTTTTCTTCTTGCGCGCACACGTCTCTCTTCCTCATGCCTTCACGGTCAGGGAGTGCCGAGCCCGGCACTTCCGGGTGTGTTAACCTTTCCATTGCACCACGTGACTAGCGTTCTTCAAAAAGGTATAAACCTCGTAATTCCCATGTATCAAGCCTGGTATAACTTATATTACTAAGTAGCCAAAACCTAAAAGTTACTAAAAAATTCTCGAGTGCTGGTAACTTAAACCGAAAAAATTGTGAATGTGGCGGCCATGTTGGAATGGGAACCAAAAAAGTTCTCTATCGTAATGATAGTTATTTAAGCACTTACTAGACGTATGAAGCCGCATACACTCTAAAATTCATGGCCAAGTTTTATCATGCGTCCGGGATCAAACTCGAGGATCTGCTCCCACACTAAAAAACTTTATGCATACAAGTCCTAATCAAGGTCTAATAGCTGCCATATTCAATTAGCTACCTCAAATGTAGTGCTCAAAACCAAAGGCTCTTATTTGGAAAAACGTAATGATTTGAACCATATACTAATAGAGGAGAGGACTATAGTGTCGCTACAGTATGCCATTCAATCATAGAATTGAGCCCCTTCCCCACGGTATCACAAGTCCAGATCCACCTGTTTTCCCTTATAGTGAGGAGACGATTGACATTATGATACCGTCTGGTACATTTGACAACATCAATGACAAACCACAACATTTCATCTGGTCGATGTGACATTTTGATATAATGTTCCACCAATGGGGCTGTTGTTACATTGCATCTGATACGTGATTGGTGCTGCATAACACGTTTCTTCACATTCTGTGTGGTCTTACCTATGTATGACAGAGAACAAGGGCATTGAATGCAATAAACAACATTTTTTGTGTTGCAATTCGAATGATGTAGCATCTTTATTTCCTTCCCATTAAGATTACATCTTTTCAGTTCTTTCGTTGTAGCGCAAGCCCCACAATTACCGCAAGGGTAATGACCAATGATAGGAGCCAAACCCCATTGTGATTGAAGCGTGATCGGTTGTGGTTCTTTATACGCCCTTACCAGATAGTCTCTCAAATTACGTCCCCTTTTAAACGCAAAACGAGGTTGCGTCAACAGTGGTTCAGTTTTTCTTATCAAATGCCAGTTGTTTTTTATGATTGACCTAATCTGGTTCGACTCAGATCCAAACGTCAAAACACAAGTGATCGGCTTGTCGTTCACATCTGTCGTTTCTGATTCAACTTTTTTAGTTATCAAAGCCTCCCGGTCATAGTACCATGCACGCTTCATGGCTTTTTTAACCAATCTGTATGGGTATGTACGCATCACCAACTTTGATTGTAAGACCTTTGCCTCACGAAAATAATCCTCCCTCTTGGTACAGTTACGTCTGAGACGCAGAAACTGTCCAAAAGGGAGGTTATCCCGAAGACTTCGCGGGTGATGGCTTTCATATTTAAGGAGAGTATTCCTTGCTGTGGGCTTCGTGTACAAACGCATCGCCAATACTTTATTGTCATCATATATAGATAAATCTAGAAAATTGATTGAATTTCTACTACTCTCAATGGTGAAATGCAAATTTGTATCTTGCTGATTTAGCCAATCATAAAATTTGATCAAATCAACATCAGTACCCTTCCAGATAAGACAAACATCGTCGATATACCTTAAATAATGTTGTAAGTGTGTACCAAAAGGATTGTTATTGTACACCACCTTATCCTCAAATGCAGCAACATACAGATTTGCTATATCTGGGGCAAAAATAGCCCCCATGGCTACCCCCTTTAGTTGGCCATAGTAGTCACCACCGAATAGAAAATAATTTTCATTCAAGGCAATTTTTGCACATTGGACTTGTATGCATAAAGTTTTTTAGTGTGGGAGCAGATCCTCGAGTTTGATCCCGGACGCATGATAAAACTTGGCCATGAATTTTAGAGTGTATGCGGCTTCATACGTCTAGTAAGTGCTTAAATAACTATCATTACGATAGAGAACTTTTTTGGTTCCCATTCCAACATGGCCGCCACATTCACAATTTTTTCGGTTTAAGTTACCAGCACTCGAGAATTTTTTAGTAACTTTTAGGTTTTGGCTACTTAGTAATATAAGTTATACCAGGCTTGATACATGGGAATTACGAGGTTTATACCTTTTTGAAGAACGCTAGTCACGTGGTGCAATGGAAAGGTTAACACACCCGGAAGTGCCGGGCTCGGCACTCCCTGACCGTGAAGGCATGAGGAAGAGAGACGTGTGCGCGCAAGAAGAAAAGTGAGTATTTGAATCGGACAAGTAATTACTTTGTCCATTGTAGAATGCAGATGGTAATGAGTCTGTTTGGGTTTCAGATAATTAAAGAATATATCGAAGAGTTGGCATTGTAAGTATTGCTATGACTTCGCTCACGTTATGGTGAATAGCTGATAAAGTCGGGGGTGAATTCACAGAACTCTTGAATGACTTTGTATTTCAGGGAGCCTCCCAGTTGTTAAACAGGAGTGAGTTGATAGATCTGTAAGTATGAGGACTACTGTTTTTGGTCACTGACCCTTGTGGCAATGGAGAATGGCTATGTAGAATAGGTAGATGGTTTGTTTGGTTTGTCTTTTAGATTTAAAAAGATTTCTGCCTCTGAGGCGTCACATCCACCGGCTGGTGGTTAGTGGTAAGACCTTGATTTACTCTATATATTGTATATATAAGACACCCTTGGTGGTGGGTTTTTAATGGTTTTAATTGTTTTGTTGGTTCACTTTGATGGATTCATGTGTTTTCCTTTGTGGTGATTAGACGATCTTTGGAATGCTAGGTTGTTGTATAAATGTATAAATATATTTTTATGTATATATTTATCTGGAGATATATTATGTGCAACGGGTCCTGAGGATGGTCCTATGGATTTATTAACCAAGGAGGACCGAAACGTCGACGCATGACGCCGTTCTGCCGTTTCTAATATCATTGATGTTAGATAAAATCATATGACTGTGCTATATTTGATGGTACATGGTATTTCATTTTTTCCATGTAATGTGCAGAAGGTGTTAAAAAATACTACTGGAAATCAATTATTTATAGTAGTATTCTGTTGCCATGTTTGATAAATTCATTTTTTGACTCTTTTGAAAATAATAAAACAGTATGACAAACTGTATGTACCTTGCTTCCAGTTAAATGATTGATCACTTTTAGTGACAATATGAATTGCTGAAATTGGTGAAAACGATTCCTCTGAGGATAATTGTGTATGTATTATTCTTACGTGCGGCAAATGTTCATCAGCACGTCACGCCTTTCTGGAATCGGGAAACGAGCAGCCCCCTCCTGTCAAAGGGGTCAAGTTTTATATCTTCTCTGACTAGCTAATCTCCGCTAAAAGTATTCTCTTTCCTGCCATCCAAAGTTCTAATTGGCTGACAGATGTCAGTCCATGTGAGCTCATCACCTCCTTTTCAATCCAAAATTGAGCTTTCTAAAACACCATAGTCCTCTCAGTCATGCGACTCTAGCTTCCTCGGAAATGCAACAATTTATTGAATATCAGTTCGCTGCTTCCTTAACTTGGCAGATTTGCTTCATCCATCCTTGATTTTGTCATTCTCAGAGCACATCCTGCACAAAAGTCATTCATCAGTATTTCTTTAGCAACTGTCGACGTGACAAATGTTTCCAACTCGGTATACGTGCAGGCTCCTCTCTGGACAGAATTCTAAGCATCATCTTAAAACACTAGGGCTTAGGCCCCTCTCCCGGTAACTAATATTCAAACAAACACAAGACATTAATTAATTAAAGAATTAAACCTTATTCTATTACCCACCCCCTTTGCTAAATTTAACCCATTAATTAATGTTACCTAGCTTAAGCACAAGCCACAGAATTCTCCACGAACTTAGGCCACATAAAAGACGAAAGACTTAACATAAGCACAGAAATATGCACATGCCATTAATAAAACAGCTGCATTTAATACTGAAAAAAGACAATAGACAAAGTTAATTTATTATTTTTCACAAACCTGCAGTTTGCAACATAAAGCACATGAGTTAGTCCCTTGTGTCATGTATGCACTTTTAAACTAAGTTGATTAGTACATTTCACTACAAACTCTGATTAATACGGTTATATTATGGAAGTTTAACTTTGCGAGTCAGAACAAAATATTATTCTGAACCTCGCTCCATCAATGCCAAAGAACAAATCGAGGCCAGTAAAAAAATGAATATTGAAATACTGGTGTGTTTTTAGGTATTCGCTTTAGAGACGATGTGGATGGAAATGTCCTTTTGGAGGCAGTTTGATATTTATGTGGCATTATATGGACCATAAGGAGGATTATCCAGTACTGTTGTTGGGCTCACCTTTTGTGGATTCCACTCCAAGCCAATCTTCTCAAAGCATCTCCAACTTTACAGTCTGCTGCAGCAGCCTTGATTTTCTATCCCTTCAATTTGAAGTTCCCCTTTTGCTTGGGCTTCTCTTTTTCTCATAACCCTATGCTTTGTAATTTACATCAGCTGTTCTCTGTGGCTTTTGTCCCTCATTTCCATTGAATATCCTGTCCTTTGTACAAAAGAAACATGGGTTTGTGCGTTGAAAAGTATGCTTGTCTGAGAGCTAGCAGCTGTGGATGTAAGTGACACTGTGTGATCTCCTGACTTCCCAGTGAGAGTCGGAGGCCTGGGGGATTAGAAAGAGAAGTCAAATGAAGGCAGCATCAAGGGAATATCAAGTGCGAAGTGAGTGACAGCTAAGGCTGCAAAGGCAGACCAGTTATCAGCAAGATGAAAAACAATTCAAACAAACCAGCATCCCTCAGAGTGGTCTGGGACATAGGACACCCACTAAAAGGAACTCTAAGCTCTGGTGAGATTTATATGGGTGACTTCACGGTCCCCATTTTCCCCCTACTTCCTAGCACTGCTACTTAACACAGTTGTGTGAGTTGACGAAAAAGAGATTTATAAGGCCTAAGGAGTTGGGGAGAGCAGTATCAATGCTGAACTAAATATATATATATAAAAACGATAGGATGTCTGTCTGTTTGTCCTTTATGCATTACTACACCATTCATCCGATCACCATGAAACTTTGGGAAGTTGTTGAGTACACTCCCGCAAAGGTTTCTGGCATAATTATTTTTAATATTGGCCCCCCAGGGCCCTCATAATCTTTCGAATACTGAACTCCCTCAAGCATGTCCTAGACACCCATCTCCCCTTAAATTTTAAAGACATGGACGATGTGGAAGTTGCATCCACTAAAATCAATATCTGGCTCACTGAGGCTATTGATACTTGTCTTCCCCTGTCTTACAAAAAATTGAAAGCTCACAAATCTCTAGCACCTTGGTTCAATGAATCACTAAAAGCTGATAAGTCCAAATGTAAATGTTTAGAACGTACCTGGAGAAAGGACTACTCCATTGAATCAGGGGTTGTCTACAAAAAAGAATTGAAGCTATACCACAAGGCTTGCGCCATGACTAGGGCCAGCTATGTCGCTAGGACTATTGCAGAGGCTACAAATAAATCCAAAATACTTTTTGGTCTAGTTAAAGATCTAGCGGGCTCCCAGACCATAGCCATACCACTTCCCTTGAGTAGCAAAAAATGCGAAGAACTTGCACAGTTTTTCACAAGGAAAATAGAAACTATCTATCAGGATATATCCAAACAGAACTATAATAGTCCCCAGCTGACTCAGGCCACCAGCCCGAATAGCATAAGTCACCCTACTGCCTCCCATCCACCCCCTACTTATGATTCCTTAAACTCCTGGCCAGACATCAACCCAGTAGTCCTTACTGAGATTCTAGGTAAATTGAAATCAGGCTCACCAGCGGACCCACTTGCTGTCTCGATACTCAAACTACTTGACACTCCGCAGTTCTCCCTGATTTGTAAAACCCTTAATCTCTCTTTAAAAAATGCAATGGTCCCAGCAAGCTGGAAACATGCCATGGTGACACCTCTTCTGAAAAAGCCCACTGCTGACCCTAAAGTTCTTTCTAATTTCCGCCCTATCTCTCTGCTGCCGGCCTTCTCCAAAATCTTGGAGATGCACATCCACTTCCATCTTGCCCAGTTCATCAAGGCCAATGACATACTTCACCCTTCTCAATCGGGTTTCCGCCCTGGGTTCTCCACTGAAACAACTCTACTGGGCATCACAGAAAACCTTTGGCATCTTTTGGACAGAGGAGACACAGCTGCGCTGATTCTGCTTGATCTCAGCGCAGCTTTTGATACCATTTCTCACACCATACTCATAAAATCCCTTACCTCGATGGGCATCGGCGGCCAGGCTCTGGGCTGGCTGAACTCCTTTCTTACTCACCGTACTTTCCAAATTTTCTCAAACACTGCTACCTCTAATATCCATGCGTCCCCTTATGGAGTACCCCAGGGTTCGATACTCATCCCTCTTCTATTCAACTTAGATGTAACACCTCTGGCCCACATTGCGGAACAAGAAGGTCTTAGTCTGTTCACATATGCCGATGACTCTCAGATCGCCTTTTCCCTATCTCATTCGGACCAAGTCTCCACCTCCCTCCTCCAGTCAGGCCTAAAGAAAATATCAAACTGGATGAACGAAAATCTGCTCAAACTGAATGGAGGGAAAACCTAAGTTCTAGTTCTCGGTCATAAGCAAGACCTTTGGAGTTCTAAGCATTGGCCATCAGAGATGGGTGCCCTCCCTCTCCCATCTGACCATGTGCGTAACCTGGGGGTTACCATAGACAATGGTCTAACTATGCAGTATCAAGTAAATAAGTTGGCAGCCATCTGCTTTACCATTCTGCATTGGCTAAAGAAAATTATTTGGATGCTGTCGCACGATACCCAGAAGTCTGTGGTCAATGCCCTGATAACCTCTTGGTTGGACTATGGCAATGTCCTTTACCTAGGGGCAACTAAGGCAGTAACAAGACGCCTGCAGCTTGTTCAAAATGCCGCTGCAAGACTGCTATGTAAAAGTCACAGAACTGATCACATTACGGGGCACCTCCGTGATTTACACTGGCTTAGAGTGGCGAGTCGGGTCAAATTTAAAACCCTGAGTTACATGCATAAAATAAAGTGGGGTACTGCACCCGCTACCTGAAATCCCTTGTCCACACCTACACTCCTGCACGCTGCCGCCGATCTTCATCTCATGGCCTTTTCAGCATGCCCAAATACAGACTCGCTAGAATGGGTGGTAGGTCCTTTTCTTTTTTAGGCCCTAAACTTTGGAATTCTCTCCCCCTAAACAGCCGTACTGAGACCAGCTATGTCCGTTTTCGCAGAGCTATCAAGACCTGGCTGTTCATCCAATAATTCTCCAGTACGTAGGAATCCTTTCGGTCCAATAACTCACTGTTTTTTTTAGCACCGGGAAACCCATTGGGTAGCGTTCACGCTCTATAAGCTCAATAAATAAATAAAAAAATAAGATGTACGCACCAGGCGGAAAAAAAATCGTGTATCCAGAAGCACTCGAATAAATAAATAGAATTAAAACACCATTCATCCGATCACCTGGAAACTTTGGGAATTTGTTGAGTACACTTCCGCAAAGGTTTGTGGCATATTTTGTTTTTTAATATCGGCCTTCCAGGGCCCTCATAATCTTTAGAATACTGATGTACGCACAAGACGGAAAAACAAAAAATCGCCATGAAACTTTGGGAAGTTGTTGAGTACACTCCGCGAAGGTTTCTGGCATAAATGTTTTTTAAATATCGACCCCCCCAGGGCCCTCATAATCTTTCGAATACTGATGTACGCACCAGACGGAAAAAGAAATTGTGTATCCACAAGCACTCAAATAAATAAATAGAATTAAAACACCATTCATCCGATCGCCATGAAACTTTGGGAAGTTGTTGGGTACACTCCCGCAATGGTTTCTGGCATAACATTTTTTAAATATTGGCCACCCAGGGCCCTCATAATCTTTCGAATACTGATGTATGCACAAGACGAAAAAACTAAAAATTGTGCATCCACAAGCACTCGAATAAATAAATAGAATTAAAACACCATTCATCCGATCGCCTGGAAACTTTGGGAAGTTGTTAAGTACACTCCTGCGAAGGTTTCTGGCATGAATTGTTTTTAAAATATTGGCCACCCAGGGCCCTCATAATCTTTCGAATACTGATGTACGCACCAAATGGAAAAACAAAAAATCGTGTATCCACAAGCACTCGAATAAATAAATAGAATTAAAACAACACTTTGAAATGTTTTCCATATTAAAATGAATAAGTTTCAATAAAAATGACACAATGTAAATTGAATGTTATCATAATGAGTTTCCTTGAATTCCCTTTCTTCGGAGATCGCAGCAACGCGCGACGGGTAAGCTAGTTAAAATTATAAAAAGTAAATAAAAGTGTGGCCAAAGTGAGGGAGCTGGACCGTGTAGAAGACTAAGCTGAAAGATAAAATCTCAAGAGCTAACAGAGAACATTGAAAAGAGGCTGAAAAATAACCAGTCTTTTATTGTCACTGAATAGTGGACCTGACAGAGGAAATAATCCAGTAGGGTGGGTGTGAGAAGGTGGCTCTATATATACTGGACAATAAGGCAGTACAGTGTGTATAGAGTCCACAAACCCCAAAGCTTTAACAGAGGTTAAAGTCAGAACTGACCTTACTCTCCAAAGTGGTAGCTTGGTCGAGCAGTAAGGCAGTACCAGTGGACAGTGTAAAGCATTTGTTGTACACACTCAGTCAGCAAAAGGTTTCACACACTCAAGAACTGAACTCCAGGCCAATTGTTATTATATCCTTAGATATAGTTGTTTTATTTTTAGAACCGACAGTTATAAAAATATACTTTTCACATTACGAGTACTCTCAGGTAATTACTTTGCAGAGGAGCAACAAGTTTGTACACATTACGAGTACTCTCAGGCAATTACTTTGCAGAGGAGCAACAAGTTTGTACACGCAATAATCACAGGTTAGCAAATAGCAATACAGTTCTGAAACACACTCTAGCATTGAGCTCAATGGGTTTTCATAAGAAAGTACAGTTGATTACTTTATGGATTACTTAGGTAGCTCCAGGACTAGATCTTGGATTCAGTCCTGGGGTCTAAGCTGAAACCAGATTAGCAAAAACGTTTTAGTTACAGTGATGATTTTTCCTGACCATAAAGCTGTTTTAAAAGTTCACACTTAGAAACTTTTCGAGGTGATTCTCACAATGTTATTCAATTGGAGGAAATTCAGGTTACAGGTAAAGTACGATCGTGTTACTTTTGTATCCCAGCACTAGTCTCCTAGGGCCAGCACTGGGGGCTTAACTCAAAACAGGTAGGTAATTGCGTTTCAGTATTGACGTACGATTTTTAAAGAATATTTGCAGTTTTCAAAAGTAGACACTTAGAAGAAATTTCATAGAAAAGCAGACAATGGGTTCCTATGGAGAAAATACAGGTTACTAGTCAAGTCAAATAACTTTATTCGGTTATTCGTAGTAACAACCATAAAAGCATATTTCATTAGACATACATTAACACATACAGTCAAAAAGATTTTTTTTTTTAAAAGCAACATAGAACAAGAAAGTCACAAGCAGAACGTACTATTAAAAATAAAAAGAATTATTATTAGCTAAAAATATATCTATCAGTAGCACCGTTACCCCTCCATGCTTTTTCTAAATTTAAGTGCTAGTTTTAAAAAGCTGCATACAAATAAAGTGCAATCACAACTTAACAGCTGAAGGTAGTAAAGTGCGGGTCTGATTTGTGCAAAGTTAAATTTTTTGAGGCAAGGTTTTAAGTATAGCCTCCGTGGTACAGTGTAGTAGGGGCAGATAAAAAGAAAGTGTGCCTGGTCTTGCAGAGACTTTTCGTCGCAGCCGCAAGCCGGCAACACTTGACCACGGTGGGTCCCCTTAGGTACGGCCAATAATAGGTGGAATAAGTCCAGGCGAAACCTCGCCAGCAGGAAACGGTCGTAACCTGACATGAGCCATGACAGGTATGGTTCCATGAGCAAAGAGGTTTTTAGTAGCACATGTTTCCGTACACTGCCTTTCTTTAGTTCGCCATCCTCCCGAGCTAAATACCTGGATGTGATAAAGATCTTCTTCACATTAATAACATCCGATTTCGTAATGGATTCTGGGGTTAAAAAGAGTTTGGGCGCCCTAGTTCAGTAAAACAGTTACTTAAGTACTTAATCCAGGGAACTTTAAGCCTATTTTCCCATGTTAATGCTTCCCTCAAGATTTGCTGAGTAAGGGGTAAATCCCTGTTTAACCAGCAGTTTAGCCAGTAAAGTAAAGGGTTTACGGCTATCTTGTCACATAGGTAAGGCATACCCAACTCTTCATGTACAGAAAAGTTTGCTGTTCCCCTTGGAACCCTCAATACCTGTTTTAGAAAGTTGTTTTCTACTACCTCCAGGCCTCCTAGTGAGGCGTACCCCCATAGCTCGCTACCACAGCATGCAATGGCAACGCTCTTGGCCTGGTAAAGTTGGAGCAGTGCAGCCACCGGGCTATTGCCCATTTTTCTTGCAAAGTCAAGTATTGCTGCATTTGCCCGGGTTACCTCCACCTTTTTCTTCTGTACCGTGGGTCCCCAGTTCAGTTGGTGATCGAACAGGACACCGAGATAAGAAAATGTTTTTGTTACTGGGATTTTTTCCCCTTTAACATTGAGGAAGTTTGGATTTTTATTACCTAGGCCTACCTTCATTACGTAGGATTTGGAGTTATTAATGCTCAGGTCTCGAGACTTCATAAAAGCAAGGAAGGAATTTAACAGTGTTTGAAGACCAATTGCAGTCCTGGATATCAGGACAGCGTCATCCGCATAGAGCAGAACCGGCAGACCTTTCCGTCCGACATAGGGGTAATCTGCTCCCGTATTTAGAAGATGCTCTTCCAGGTCATTTATATATAAATTGAAGAGGAACGGGGCTAGAATGCACCCTTGCCGGACACCCCGATGCACTCCAAAGTCTCTCGTTACTTTTAGATCTTGTGTGTACCGGACATTTGCTCTCGTGTCGGAATGCATATCTGCTAACAGGTTAATTAGGTTCTGCTCTACACCCATTTTAGCCATGGCGTCCCAGAGCCTACCACGGTTTCCACAGTCGAAAGCCGACGATAGGTCCATGAACGCCATGTGAATTGTACCTTGCCGGGCCATGGTGTATTTCCCTATGATCATATACAGGTTCAAACACTGGGTGACCGTAGAGTGACCGGGCCTGAAGCCATATTGGATTGGGGATATTACTTTGTTTTCATCTGCCCATGCTACTAGCCTGTTTAAGATTACTCCCCCCACTACTTTGACCACAGAGTTAATTAAAGATATTGGTCTGTAGCAGAGGGGGCTATTGCGGTCTCCTTTCTTAAACACGGGTACTATGGTGGAGACCCCCCACGACTTTGGGCAGCCAGAGACCGCTGCTGCATTAAGTACAGCGGTAAGGACTGGAGCCCATAGCGATGTGCAAGATTTAAAAAGGTCCTGAGGGAGGCCATCTGGTCCTGGGGCCTTGTTACTTGTTAGCCCTTGAATTCCTTTTTCAACCTCATTAATTGAAAAGAGCAGAAAGTTCTCCTTAAGAGCGACAAAACTATATTCTGCTTGAGACTCATTACTTTTAAAAATCGAACTAAAATGGTTGACCCACTCCTCCTCTGGGATGTTTGTGCCATGGGCAGAATTACTTGGTTGGTCAAACAGGGGTTTATTTATAATTTCCCAGGACTTGGCGCTGTTTCCCAAGGTTTTAGGATCTAAGAGGGTCTCCCAAACACTTGTCTTTACCTCTTTCTTTCATATAGCAAGGGACTTGTTATACCTGGTGCGCATGGCCTTAATACGGACCGGGTCTCTAGGTTTTGTTTTCAGGGCCGTCTTAAGGTCTCGGCTGGCCTTAGAGCAGGAATTGTAAAACCATTTCGGGTTACTGCCGGCATTCCCTTTAACTGGCACCATTAACAATGACCCTACTGTTAATACAACGCCCTCAAATGCAGCCAAGGTTTGTTGTGATGATGATGCAGGTGACACACAGAGAGAAAGTTCGGAACTGCACCGGTTATTAATTGAGGTGTACAAATTTTCACAGTTCACCATTGTCCATTTTAGGCGGCGCTTTCCATTTATACACTTTAGAGTCCCACGAGCTTCACGTGACTTACGCTGTTTGAAAATTCCCCCACCCAATTTGATGCAGATAGGGTTGTGGTCACTATGAATGTTCATTTGGATGGAGAAGTCTGAGACGAAATTAGCAAGATCAGTGGATAATAAGATATGATCTATGTATGACCCATTTGTGTGGCCTTTATACGTGGGGACGGGGTGAAGGGTGTGCTCCGCAACCAAAGTCATAGCTGTAATTAAATTATTTTCGTTCATCAGGGTGTTTAGTTGTGTTCCACGCCGAGAATGATCGAAGTGAAAGCCTTTCAGGCTATTACATCCCAATTGTCCGGAAACAGTCACTCCTGCGTTCCCACAAGGATGGGTATTGAAATCACCTGCGATCAGTATTTGGCGCGGCAGATTTCCCGCATTGTCTCTCAAGAAGTCACACAAGGGCAATAAATTGCACTCTCCATTCTGATTTACTGCGTTATAAAAGTTAATCAGAGTCAGGGTGTTTTTGCCCCTCTTTAGCTCTAGAACTTGGATATTTCTGTTGCCAGTTTAACGCTTGACTGTTTGCCAAGTGAGTGCCAAGTTAACATAGATTGCCATGCCCCCCTTTGCTCTTCCACTACTCGATGGTCCGGCTGGTATGAAAAAACTTTGATACCCCTCAATGTAAACATTTTTTTCTACCAGTCATGTTTCTTGGAGGCATATCACAGCGTGTTGCTTGACAAAAGACAACCAGGTGGGATCGCAAGCTTTATCAGCCAGCCCTGCAGTATTCCAAGAGACTAAGCTTGCACTACAGGGTATTGATGAGCACAGTATTTCGGTGTCTATGTCTGTGTTTACCTTATCGGCTAGGTTTACGTAAGGTGGCTCTGTACATATGACTATCTGCTCTTCCATGATGTTATAAGTTTGATCTATATGAGTGGGAACAGGACTATAGTCAATTAATAAGTCAGTGGTTGGATTTAGCCGGACTAATGATGGTACGACCTCTAGTGGGGATCCCTTTTCTTGATCTATGAGGTTGTTTAGTTTAGGTTTTTCAGCAGGAATGGATTTGTGCAACACATTTGTGTTAACCTCATTTCCTAGGCCTATATCTTGATGTATATGGTCAGTATAATCAGGCAAAATTGATGTTACAGGTAGTCAATCAACCCTCTCCAAGCCTCCCTGTCCGTAGAGGGCATCACACCTATTTGAAATAGGGACACTTTACTGGTTATTGAGATGAATTGAGTATGGATACTCATATTGATATAATTGATGTGGGCCTTCCCGCCTCTCTGGTTTCGTGGCAAAGGGATTTATAGTGCGATAGTCCCTGGGTATGGCCCGATTTGGGTGTAATGAGTCATTTGGGGTATAGTGCCCATAGTTCCCTGTAATGTCCCAGGTTGAATGTTCGTTAACATAAGCGTTAAAAGTCCCCTGTTTCAGCGAGAAATGTTGATGCGTGTTATTTAGCCCCCGATCATTTGGAGGATAAAAATAGCTGAGATCCATAGTGCGAATCAGACTATTTGTGGGACCATCCCTCCGACTGCTAATGTAACTTGCCACACGGGTGTCTCTAAAACGTACGATAATACACTCACCCTCTGTGGACTTAAATCTGTGTCCCACCCAGTCTACCCTTCTGACATGGGATATATGGCCATTGAAGTGTGAGGGAATCGGTCTGTGAGTGGTTAGCCAGTGGCTCACTTTGTTTTTTAATTCCCCGTACGTTTCCGTTTTTCCCTCACCAAGTTTCGGGATGCCTATCATTACTATGGTGTAGGGGTAAGATTCCGGGGGGAGGTTGATATGGATGGGCTTTTTAACTGTTATCCGGTTTGTAAGTTTCTCAGAGCAGTCATTTTTGGCCCTATTTTGAGGTAGTATGGGCTTTAAAGGCCCGGGCTGATCATTATGTTCGTCGATACTAAAACCCTCTGCAGCCCATTCACTCTCGTCATTGTCGGCTGTAGGAGCCTCAGATGCCGTATTGGGATTTATATCCTCAGTCAGTGAGGCATTTTCAGGGACACTAAGGTTTTTATTTGGATCAATCTGGGCTACTACTGCAGAAGAGGGAGCCAATCTCTGATTAATATTGCTACTATGTGATGATTTCTTTACTCGTGGATTTTTGGTATTGAACACCTTTGGTGTAGTTTTGGCCATTGTTGGGTTGACCTTTGACAGTGGTGATCTTAGGGTTTTTAACATAGTTACAGTATTTTCGTTTTGTGACACCTCTAATTTCTCAATAGTTTCACCCAACTTGGTTATTCTTTCACGTATTGGAAGCAAAAGGGACCTCATTAAGTGTTCCAGTTGTGTTAGGAGTGTGTTGTCACTTAAGTGTGTTGATTCCGTCTGGCTTGCCTGATCTACACTAACTTTCACATTTTCTACCTGTGTCTCTTTTAGTTGTGAAGATGCCGCTGAGCTAGGTGTTGGTGATGCCAGGTGATTTGGAATTTTATTTATCAGTTTGGCCAATCTAAAATTGGACCAAACGTCCTTTACTGCGGACTTGTGTTTGCAGAGGGGACGAGAAATTTTCCTGACTAATGATTTTGTTTTCTTTCCTTTCCCTCTTTTGGGCTTAGTTATCGGACTGCCTTTGTCAGGGACAGGATCATTTATGGACGATGTTCTCCCAGAGTATTCATCATCTACCCGTGGCGAAGCTGTCGGCGTGGCTATAGGGGAAAAAGGGCCCAGGTTTTTCTGTGTACTACAAATCAGCAAAGGGCTACTTTCCCTATTGTTACAGTCTGGTAGTATGCTTAAATCTGGTAGTGTATTTTCCCTGCCTTGGGTGTTTGGCAACCCTGAGAAGGACTGCATTAAAAGTGATTCCTGTGAATTTATAGTGATATCAGAAGTGTTGATGGTAACAGTATTATGTAATGACAAGTTTGGGAAACACAAATTTGGAATTAAAGAAAGACGCCTCTCAGTGTTTTGAATTGCATCCGCCACAACACCTATCGTTTTCTGTAGCATTAAATCGATAGCAGTGAAGCTTGGGAGAGGTGTAGTGGGAGCCACTTTATTCCTAGTGGAGGATCTTGTAGCGATGGGTGTCTTTTTTGCTTTCATCATGCTGTTATTTTAGGAGCTGATTTCCTTGAGCTATAAAGCCATAATCTCTACTTGGGATCAAAAGTATATAATACAGTTCTAGTGTTATCCCACAGGGCTAAGACCACTATTATGTATAACAGTCACCTTAGGCCGTGTTCCGCGTGGCTGGATGAAAGAGATGTAGCCCGTCCCGTCCCCTCGGACCTGTGAGGGCCTTAGAGGGCTCGCCCTTTGACGCGGGGGTGACGCCTTCTTTATGCGCCGCCTGGAGCGATGTTTCCTTGCGTCTCCTGCCGCTATGCAGGGCGGGAAACGTAGTCCGGGGCTCCCCTCCGCTCTGCGGCCGCTGGAGATATCGGTTGCGGTGGCGGGTCGGGGACAGAGGCAAGCACCAGGTTGCGAGTGGCGTGGGCCAGGAAGAAGTGGCAGGCAGGTAAGGGCAATCCAGATAGCGGCGTTTGGCAGCGTCACCCGCTCCTCCGGGGTGACGCCTTCTTTATGCGCCACCTGGCGCGATGCTTCCTTGCGTCTCCCGCCGCTATGCAGGGCGGGAAACGTAGTCCGGGGCTCCCCTCCGCTCTGCGGCCGCTGGAGATATCGGTTGCGGCGGGAGGAGGAGGACAGAGGCAAGCACCAGGTTGCGAGTGGTGTGGGCCAGGAAGAAGTGGCAGGCAGGTAAGGGCAATCTAGATAGCCGCGTTTGGCAGCGTCACCCGCTCCTCCGGGGTGACGCCTTCTTTATGCGCCGCCTGGGGCGATGTTTCCTTGTGTCTCCCGCCGCTATGCAGGGCGGGAAACGTAGTCCGAGGCTCCCCTCAGCTCTGCGGCCACTGGAGATATCGGTTGCGGCGGCGGGAGGGGGGCAGAGGCAAGCACCAGGTTGCGAGTGGCGTGGGCCAGGAAGAAGTGGCAGGCAGGTAAGGGCAATCCAGATAGCGGCGTTTGGCAGCGTCACCCGCTCCTCCGGGGTGACGCCTTCTTTATGCGCCGCCTGGGGCGATGTTTCCTTGCGTCTCCCGCCGCTATGCAGGGCGGGAAACGTAGTCCGAGGCTCCCCTCCGCTCTGCGGCCGCTGGAGATATCGGTTGCGGCGGCGGGAGGGGGGCAGAGGCAAGCACCAGGTTGCGAGTGGCGTGGGCCAGGAAGAAGTGGCAGGCAGGTAAGGGCAATCCAGATAGCGGCGTTTGGCAGCGTCACCCGCTCCTCCGGGGTGACGCCTTCTTTATGCGCCGCCTGGCGCGATGTTTCCTTGCGTCTCCCGCCGCTATGCAGGGCGGGAAACGTAGTCCGGGGCTCCCCTCCGCTCTGCGGCCGCTGGAGATATCGGTTGCGGCGGCGGGAGGGGGACAGAGGCAAGCACCAGGTTGCGAGTGGCGTGGGCCAGGAAGAAGTGGCAGGCAGGTAAGAGCAATCCAGATAGCGGTGTTTGGCAGTAAACCCATTAGGGATTACTTTAGTGGTTCAGTACTGGGCTGAATGGTACAGTACTCGCTTCATTCCTGATCACAGGTGAGTATTTTCGAATTCGGACTTTGGCTGATTGTATAGGAATATTTTCAGTTTTCAAAACTTCAAACTTAGAAAATGTTCGAGTCAAAAATGGGTCAATGTTATCCAATGGCAGGTAAGTGAATTACCGGTTTCCAGGTGAGTACTTGGTTGGTTAAGTTAGGGTTCTGGGCATAGACTCAGGGGTTCCCCAGGGTCAGGTGAGTATAGTTAGTTCAGTCCCAGCGGCGCAGAGGCGGCCGGGTGCAGAGGTAGGTAGGCCCAATGTTATCCAATGAGGGAAAGGGGGACTTCGGTTGGTGGCTGCTGGCTAGCAGGCCACGCGGCTCTGAGAGCTGGGCTCCTGGTCACTTGCTCTGGGCAAGGGGGGAAGAAGAATAGGGCAAAGAGGTCACAGCCAGCGGCACTCGGGCGGCTGGGTGCAGGGTGCCTTTGAGCCGTCGGGCGCTAAAATGTTATCCAATGAGGATCTTGCAAAAGGAACAAAGGCTGCAGGCTTGGGGACGGTGACTCTCCAGGGGCGACAAGCACTTCGAGAGGTAAGTTGGGATGTTGGAGCACAGGTAGGTACCCCAAAGGGAGGCACAGGGGGCTGTAGGGCGCCGGGTGCAGGGGTGTCTTTGGGTGTCGGAAAAGCTTACCCTCGGCTGGTCGCGGTTGGGGTGGCCCCTGGTTCTGAGTATGCAGGCGTCTGCTGGTTCGTCGAGGAGGGTCTATGGGCACTGGACTTCGGGTCCCAGTCACCGGGGGGACGTCGTCGTAGTCTTGGTTCGGGTTGGCCCGGCCTGGGCCCGGCTGGTGCACAGTGGGCTGGTCCGGAGCTTCCTGGTTGGCACCAGGTGGGTTGTTGCAGCAGAGCCTCTGCTGATGGCAGTCCCAATCGCAGAGAGGGTCAAGGCAGGCAGGTCCTCCGGGTGTCCCAAGGTTGCTGTCCGTGGAGGTCGCCGGGTTTAGGCAGGAGCAGGTTCCAGGATCAACAGTCTGGTAGGGCTGGGGCCAAGTCAGTTGGTGTTGTCCTGTTGTTAGCAGGTGCATGGCGGGTCTTCTTCTTCTTGATCTTCTTCTTTTTGATATCGGGATCTGAGGAAGGAAGGTTCAGGGAGCCCCTAAATACTAAATTTAGGGGCGTTACAGGCAGGGACCCATGGGTCCCTGTCCTGCGGTGAGTACACCCCCTATCCTGCTCCTCTCCTGTGGGAGGGGGGAAGGAGCCTAGCTGGGATTGGGCAGGACTCCCCATCTGCAAGATGGCCGGAGCCCGGGGTCGTGCTTCACCTCGCCTCCTCCACCTGAGGGGTGGAGTTGGCACAGGTTGGAACCCCCCTTCCTGACGTGGTTTTTCCCGCCAGTCTTCCCGCCAGATTGGGGGTAGGACTGGTGGGGGGCTGGTTGCTGGGTACAGCAAATGGTCTGGAGAAGCTCTCCGAGGCGGTATGCCTTTGAAGCTTCCCCCTGTCCATCCTGGGGAAGGAGACATAGCACCTCACCCAGGATGTGCTTTGTTGCAGACCCAGGAGAGTGGCGGGCTCTCCACCCAGGGGTCCAGCATCAGTGCGGGTTTAATGTGCTGAGAAGTTTGATACCAAACTCGTCAGTCTTCAGTGTAGCCATTATGGTGCTGTGGAGTTCGTAATGACAACCTCCCAGCACCATATATTCATAAATGCTATCACTGCACTTACAGTGCCCAGGAATGGTCCTGGGTACTGTAGGGGCACAGGGCTCATGCACCTGTGTCCTCACCTCTGGCATAGGGCACCCAGCTAGAGGGGTGACTGAGGTATGCCAGGGCAGTGGGTTTTGTGGGCATGGCACACAGGGATGTGTGCCATGTCGACTCTTGTTTTAGTTCTCTACTTATGCACTCAGCCTGCAAAGGCAGGTTGTGGGTACCAGGGTACAGGGCCCCTGAGGGTGGCACAATCAGTGCTGCAGCCCTCAGGGGTCTTCTCTGGCCACCATGCCCTGGGTACCTAGGGTGCCATTTACTAGGGGCTGACAGGGGGCCAGAGATGCCAATTTGGTATTTTGTTTTAGTATAGTTTTTAGGGAAGGAACACAGGCCCTGGGTACCTGATTGGCAGGTACCCAGGGCACACTCAGTCTAAGCACATCAGCAGTTCAGAAAAAAGTGGGGGCATACCAAGGCAAGAAAGTAGGCACTTTCTCACACAACCCCCCCCCCAACGAAAGGTGATGAGACTAACCTTGCCCTGTGGAGTCTTCATTGTCTAAGTACACTACCGGGTACACAGAACGATTCACCCCTACAGATGCACACGTTGAACGGGAACAAGATTTCAAGAAGTATTCAGCTAACTGCAGTTTGCTACACTTCCTACATGCATATCCGCACATACATTTCTCGAGCTCCAATCCTTGACGTATTCTAAAGAGCTTTTTATCGCTGTGTGTACCCTACGTGCATATCCGCACATACATTTCTCGAGCTCCAATCCTTGATGTATTCTAAAGAGCTTTTTATCGCTGTGTGTACCCGAACTTTCTACTCGTTCATTGGACTTGAACTACTACAAATTTTTGACACATCCGAGAGTGTCCTACATTTCACTCGCTCAGCATATCGGGGCCATAGCCCCAGTAATAAGATTCAGACAATACGACTCTACCTCTACCTACAAGTCAAGGGCCCTGTCGGGTCGGAATTATCACCGAAAGAGTGAGTTCCACTACGTGCCAACAGCGTCAACAGCCCTGAAGAGTCGCGGGAAGATTGTCCCACACACGACAAAACACGTGTCGGCTGTTTTTTTGTATGAACATTAAAGACAGCACCTACCTACGAGGAACTTGAAAAGACATTTAATTATTACTGTTCAATCAATAGGCTTTGTTCACGCGTTCTAGAGTCAGCACTAATATGACTGTTGCGCGGGGGTATGCTAGTTTCTAACCTCTGGAAGGTGGCAGGGGCATTCTTTAACCCAAAAGGTATCACAGTAAACTGATAGTGCCCATCAGGGGTGGAGAATGCTGTTTTCTCTTTGGCTCCTAGGGCCATGCCAATTTGCCAGTACCCTGCAGTCAAGTCAAAGGTGCTTAGAAATTTGGCTGCCCCTAGTTTGTCTATCAACTCATCTGCTCTTGGAATGGGGTGAGCATCTGTCTTGGTGACAGAGTTGAGCCCTCTATAGTCCACACAGAACCTCATCTCTCTCTTTTCACTCTGTTGATGAGGTTTGGGGCCTAGAACCACTGGATTGGCCCAGGGGCTTTCAGAGGGTTCATTCACCCCTAGTTCCAGCATCTTGCTGACTTCAGCTTTGATGCTTTCCTTGACTTGGTCTGATTGTCGATAGATCTTGTTTTTGACAGGGTTACTGTCACCAGTGTCCACATCATGGGTACACCAGCTGGTCAGGCCAGGGGTCAAGAAAAAGATGCTAGCAAACTGCTGCAAGACTTGCTTGCAGTCAGCCTGCTGTTGGGGAGTGAGGGTGTCTGAAAAGACGACTCCATCCACTGACCCATCTTTTGGGCTTGTAGAGAGGAGATCAGGGAGGGGTTCACTCTCTGCTTCCTGTTCCTCATCAGTCACCAACAGCATGGTGAGGTCAGCCCTGTCATGGTAGAGTTTGAGGCGGGTGACGTGGATAACACTTTTGGGTGCCCTGCTGGTGCCCAGGTCCACTAAGTAAGTGACCTCACTCTTTTTTTCCAGGACAGGGTAAGGGCCACTCCATTTGTCTTGGAGAGCCCTTGGTGCCACTGGCTCCAAAACCCACACCTGTTGCCCAGGTTGAAATTCAACCATGGCAGCTTTTTAGTCATACCAGTGCTTCTGCAGCTCCTGGCTGGCCTCAAGATTTTTGGATGCCTTATCCATGTACTCAGCCATTCTGGACCTTAGGACAAGCACATAGTCCACAATGTCCTGTTTGTGTTCTTGGAGAGGCTTCTCTCTCCCAACCCTCTTTTACAAGACAGAGTGGTCCCCTTACAGGATGACCAAACAGAAGTTCAAAGGGTGAAAACCCCACTCCCTTCTGTGGCACTTCCCTATAAGCGAAAAGCAGGCATGGCAACAGGACGTCCCACCTCCTTTTGAGTTTTTCAGGGAGCCCCATGATCATACCTTTCAATGTCTTGTTGAACCTTTCTACAAGACCATTGGTTTCTGGGTGGTATGGGGAAGTGAACTTGTACTGCACCCCACACTCCTTCCACATGTGTTTTAGGTAAGCAGACATAAAGTTGGTACCTCTGTCTGAAACCACCTCCTTAGGAAACCCTACCCTGGTGAAGACACCTATGGGGGGATTTGGCTACTGCAGGTGCTGTAGTCACCCTAAGGGAATTGCCTCAGGGTACCTAGTAGCATGATCCACTACTACTAGAATGAATTTGTTCCCTGAGGCTGTGAGAGGTTCCAGTGGACCCACAATGTCCACAGCTACCTTTTCAAAGGGCACCCCCACCACTGGTAGTGGTATCAGGGGGGTCTTTGGCTTGCCACCTATCTTGCCACTGGCCTGACAGGTAACACAGGAGCTCACAAACTCCTTCACTTTTTGGTTCATCTGGGGCCAGTAAAAGTGGCTAACCAACCTTTCCCAAGTTTTGGTTTGCCCCAGGTGTCCAGCTAAGGGGGTGTCATGAGCCAAAGTTAGGAGGAATTCCCTGTACTTCTGTGGCACTACCACGCTCCTGGTAGCTCCAGGATTGGAGTTTCTTGCCTCAGCATACAGTCAGTATTCCCTCTTCCCAGTAAGCTCTGTGGGTACCACTGACATCTCCCTTTGCTTCTGCAGCTGCTTGCTGCCTCAGGCTTTCAAGAGTGTGGCAGTCTCGCTGGCCCTGGCACAGCTCTTCCCTAGTGGGTCCCCCTGGACTCAAAGGCTGGGAACCACTTGGTGATGTCATCACCTTCCTCAAATTTAGGGACAATCCCTTTTGGGATTTTAGGGTCAGAAGATTGCTCTCCACCCTTGTCATGGGTATTGCTGCCACCAGAGATAGGGCTAGGCCCATCTCTTTTCTGGGCCCAGGAGTCCAGCCTGGTAAGGCTCAAGCTCCATAGGCTCAGTTCCCTCTAGGGTTTCCAAGTCCTCTCCCTGAGGAGATGGGTCCTGAGAGGCTGGCTGTGTAGAAGCTGGTTCCCCAGTCTCCTTCCTTTTTCTCTTGGTTGGTTGGGCCATACTTTCAGGCTCCAACCCCACTTGTTCACCCTTCTTTTTGCTCTGTGCTCTGGTTTGGACACACACCAATCTAGGGATACCCAGCATGGCTGCATGGGTTACTTGCTCAACATCAGCCCAGGCCGAGGTGTCCAGGTCATTCCCAAGCCGACAGTCAGCTGGCAATTGTGGTGAGACCACTACCAGTTTCAGGCCAGTAACCTCCCCCCATCCTAATATTACCATAGCTAGGGGGCGTTGGGTGGTAGTGCTGTCAGCATTGGTGACTGGGTAGGTTTTTCCAATCAGGTATTGCTCTGGGGAAACCAGCTTTTCCCTTACCATAGTGATGCTGGCACCTGTATCCCTCAGGGCTTCTACTCAGGTTCCATTGATGAAGGGGTATTGCATATATTTGTTACAGTTGGTTGGCCACCCAGCCACACTGGCAACCTCCATGGTCCCCAAGCAGAATAGACTAGCCTGAGTGTATTCCCAGATTTGCTCTTGGCACTCCTCTGATCCCATCTGTAGATTTACTGTCCCTGGGGTAGCTGGAATGGGTGCCTTAGGGGCTTTGTTGTAGGGGTAGTTCTTGTCTACAGTTAAATGTCCCAACTTCGTACAGTTTTTACAATAGGCCTTGTTAGGATCAAAGTTCTTCCCCTATAGGGCTAAGGCACATAGGGAATAGATTGGGACCCACCCACCCGAACAGGTTTTTGGGGCCCTTTGGAAGACTCAGACTTTTTATCTTGGGGATTCTCACCACCTTTCCCCTGGGGGGGGTTTGTGACCACCTTCTTTTGGTCCCCCCCAGTGGCTGTCCTTGTCACCCTAGTCTTGACCCAGTGGTCTGCCTTCTTTCCCAATTCTTGGGGAGAAATTAGACCTAGGTCTACCAAATGCTGATGTAACTTTTCATTTGTGCAATTACTCAAAATGTGTTCCTTCATAAACAAATTATACAGTCCAGTAAAGTCATGCACATTGTGTCCAGTTAACCAACCATCCAGTGTCTTTACTGAGTAGTCTACAAAATCTATCCAGGATTGGGTCTGGGTTTTGTGAGACCCCCTGAACCTAATTCTGTATTCCTCAGGGGTGAGTCCAAATCCCTCAATCAGAGTCTTCTTCATGAGATCATAGGACCCTGCATCTGGCCCAGGGAGGGTCAGAAGTCTGTCTCTGCAGTTACCAGAGAACAGGTCCCACAGGAGTGCCCCCCAGAGAGGTTTTTTTAGCTGTTGAATATCACAGGCCCTCTCAAAGGCTGTGAACCACTTGGTGATGTCATCACCTTCCTCAAATTTAGGAACAATCCCTTTTGGGATTTTAGGCTCATAAGATTGCTCTCTACCCTTGTCATGGGTATTGCTGCCACCAGAGATGGGGCTAGGCCCATCTCTTTTCTTTCTTTTTCTAGAGCCAGGAGCCTGGTCTCTAGGTCTAACCTCTTGGCCAACTTTGCTAGGAAGCTGTCCTCTTCACTCGGGCTTTCCCCGATGTGTTCCCTGGGGAGTAGTGCACCTGTGTGGTCCCTAGGCTCCCAGGGGTTGATTCCTGGAGTCAGGGATATAGGGACCACCTCCTCCCTAGGAATGATGGGGGGATTATCAGTGTCCTCCTCCTCATCCACTCCTTCTTCCTCTAGCTGGGTGTCACCCTGCTCAGAGGTGTGGTCTTTTGCATACTCAGCCAGGAGCTCTTGGAGCTTTTTTTGGTTGAATGCAGACCTACAGTTATTTTCTTTACTTTGCATAGGGCCTTCAATTCCTTGAAGTCCAGGTGCAAGTAGGGTGTTAGGTTGAGTTCCTCCACCATGTTTGTATTATCTTTACTAACAGCTGGGTTCTGTTGAGACATTCTAACCTGATAGTTCTAACCCTCTACCCTAGCTTATAGTGACTTTTATTTTCACAAAATTTTAATGGGACTTAAGCAAGGCCCTATCAGATTTTTTGTATTTTTGGAAAAGACCAATTTCAGAATTCTAACGGCAATTTATGAGTTCTGTCATGTGATCAGATGGTAACCAAGTAGTCCAACAAATGCAAGTTTGTATCCCATCGCTGCCATCAATGTGAGAAGGTGACTCTATATATACTGGACAATAAGGCAGTATAGTGTGTATAGAGTCCACAAACCCCAAAGGTTTAACAGAGGTTAAAGTCAGAACTGACCTTACTCTCCAAAGTGGTAGCTTGGTCGAGCAGTAAGGCAGTACCAGAGGACAGTGTAAAGCATTTGTTGTACACACTCACTCAGTCAGCAAAAGGTTTCATACACTCAAGAACTGAACTCCAGGCCAATTACTATTATATCCTTAGATATAGTTGTTTTATTTTTAGAACCGACAGTTATAAAAATATACTTTTCACATTACGAGTATTCTCAGGTAATTACTTTGCAGAGGAGGGGGCGCTAGAGGTCGCACTGCGGAATGGCTCGCTCCTAAGGCAGCTCCGCCGGATGAGTGCTCAATGTGGCCTATATTACCGCAAAATGCATGTCTGCAGCCCTAACACGCACTGAATCTTCCATCAGAAGGGTTCGGGAACAAGGTGAGGCGGCCCGAGCAGCATGAAATAGCGGGATTGACTGCAAAAACGGGAGCAAAACAATTTTCATCGGCAAGCGCCCAAAATGGCGGCTCCCAGACGCACTGGATCAGTGCGGCTCCTCGGCGGCATATCGGACCCAGAGCTGTGACGATCAGGGTAAAACCGGCCCGGACGTTGCGCGACACTGGTGTGGACTGAGGAGATGTGTGTCCGTAGAATTTATGTGCCCCACAGGCAAATTTGCTATTCTGCACCTTTAATCATTCGCGGAGAACTGATGGCCAAGATAGTGCCCAGCATCGCCGTTGAGGTGCAGTACGGGATCAGGCAGTGAGCGAGGCGTTGTGGCCGTGGCGTGCTGTTCTCCCTCATATGCTTTTCCATCTAATTATTGGCACTGCAAGCACTGAGAAGTACGTAGGAGATGCGGTACTGCCTGACTGACGGCTTCGCCATTTCCCTGAAATTGCTGGCGGAGCTTTGTGGGTCGCGACTTGGATTACGCGCCAGGTTGACGGATAACATCACCCTCTAAGCGGTAGGTACGTCCGGCACTGCATAACGGGACTGTGCTGCATGAGTAAGGCTGCCCTCGGAGACCGCTTGTGTGGAGACGCTCTTGCTGTGCGCGCAAAGAGGTGGTGAGGCGAGGTGCTGGATGCAGCCACGAACTGCGACTCACACAGGGCTTGCTTACTGGACAAAGCCTCTCCCTATTGATAGTTGGTGCGCCACGCTATACCTGATGCTGCATGTTTCTGGCGCCTAATATGAATAATGCTAACTCACTATCCTCCCTGATCTGACGTAGTGACACGAACATGGCGCCACATCGCGTCTAATACCTGATTGAAGGACTACTCCAGCACCACTTCAGATGTGAAGGCGTACCTACGGGGGCATAATATTGCTTGGATCTGTCAGAGAACCCCCCCCCCCGCCACTCAAGCGTACCGTCCACGCAGGGCAATTAGCGATCTGTCTAGCGGCCTGTGGGGTGCCCAGGCGCGCCGGGAGGTGAGGTGGTGGACTCTGACGCCACATTTAACGTGCCGCCTTCTTCGACTGCGTACAGGCGCCGGTGTTTCCACGCTCTCGCAGACTGCACGCAACACCGGGACCATGGGCAAGCCCGAAAAACAACAGACGAAGCTGCACTTTCCAGCGACGAAGTAAAACAAAGGTGCACCGGCACATTCTGATACCGAACTGGACAATGACACCGCGGAGGGCGGAGGCATGGAATCAGTACTGCGAGCTATACAGCACAGCCTGCAAGAAATGAACGGTAAGCTGGATCATCTCACGCAGAGAGTGGAAAACATGGCCGCCAAACTCGACAAGCATGGAGAGCGCCTGGTGGAGGCGGAAACCAGGATATCAGCAGTCGAGGACGAATCCAAGTCGACCACGCAAACTTGCGCAAAAATGGGGAAGGTTCTGGACGAACTTCGAAACAAAGCGGAAGATTCGGAAGTCAGGTCCCGCCGCAACAACGTACGGATCACGGGCGTTCCGGAATCCACGAACTTGGGCAAAATGGAAACGTATGTGGAGGACCTGTTGACTACCTTCTTTGATAAGGAGGCGCTATCGGCTGTTTTTTTGGTGGAACGAGCGTCCAAAACCGGGCGCCCCACCACGTCCTATAGTGGCCCGCCTGCTCAACTACAGGGACAGGGACACCATTTTACGGTTGGCGCGCGAAAAAGGTGAAATACAACATCAAGGGACCAGGCTGGAATTTTACCCTGACCACACTATGGCAGTGGAACTAGCAAGAAAAGAATATAATCCAGCGAAGAAGAAGCTAAGAGATCTAGGCATTGACTATGCCATGCTTTATCCCGCAAAACTCAAGGTGTACCACGATGGCCGGTCCACGGTACTCCTCACACCGCAAGCTGCACACGAGTACATAAAAACTGTTACTCGCAAACGCAAAGAGAATACCAGGGGAGAACAACAGCATGATTCGGACTCAAGTATCTTCGGCGCCTGCGAGCGGTTTGTGCTGTTGACCTGCTATCCTGGTAAGATGTGGCATGCCACCCTCTTTCCGTTGTGACATTACCTCTGTTTGGATGGTGTGCGCTATGGCATGCATACATACTAGCAAGAGGAGATGGCGGGGAGAAAAGACTCTACTGACACTTCTTGTTGCCTCGGTGTTTTTGATGTCACCATCTGCACTAACTTTATTACGGCTGACTGTGAGCAGGAGGGTGGTGGTGTCCTGTTGCCCAGTGTCCGCTGCATTACTGTTGTTGAACGATATATTGCAACTCGACATGCAGCGGCTATCGGTGCTTGATTATTGTGAGAAGGTCTGGGACATAAGATTTATGCCTCATGCTAAAGTTTGTAGTGGCTATTTAGGATAACATTTACTGTATTCCCACTATTGCACCGCAAGATTTACCTACTGTGATGGAACTGACCGGGGGATATGAGTTCTACACTGTGTTTAACTGACAGGTAACGTGCAGTGGAATGCTGACCACATGGTCGCACTGACGCGCAGGGTAGCTAACCTAAGTACTACATGCAAGTGGTATCATTTCTTTATGTTGAATACCTGCTTTGAGCATTTGTCCACATCCACTATGTGGATGCAGACGTGTGTACCGAGTGGATCCCCCAAGCGGGTGCTCCCCGACAACTGTTTATCCCAATGTTTGGAATGTTACTGGGGATGGCTTTGGCAAGGTTGGGATGCTGAAGTGGGTGGGGGGAGGCGGGGGGGTTTTTGGGGTGTTGTATTGCGACCTGTGCACTTGAGAAACATTGCGGACTCCTATTTCACTATCTGCCAACTGGATATGGAACAGCCTATGTACGGTATTTCACACTTTTATGAGATGTACATGTTCCTGTTATATGTCACACCTGTTTATTATTGCATAATTCGCTGCCACATTGCAACCTAAACATTTAATTTTTTTATCCTGGAATATTAGGGGACTGAAAGACCCTAAAAATATTCGCCAAATATTTGCTTATTTAGATAGGCAGCACATTGATATAGCGATATTCCAGGAGACTCATACAGCAGCTAATGCGCCTACTACGATTGGCCAGCGGTGGGCTGAATCGGCGCACGCCTTGAACTACTCTACGTACTCCAGAGGAGTCCTCATTCTAGTGAAAAAAGGTGTTCACTTTCATATAGACCAAATCCTGAAAGGCGATGACGGTCGCTACATCATAGTTGTGGGCACATTACGTAATCAGAGATTGGCAGTGGTGAACACATATGGCCCTAACGTGGATGACCCTGATTTTTATAATAAAATATGGCGGATCCTCTCGGAACTACGGGATACCCACCTGTTGTGGGGGGGGATTTAATATTACCTTGCAAGATGGGCTGGATCGCTCAGGTCGCAACATAAAACCACACAAACATGCCCTGGCTGTACTACGAGACGCCATCTCGGATCTCCAACTTACAGATCTGTGGAGGGCGAGACATATTAATAGTACTGAAGCTACCCATATCACTGCTGCGCACAATAGCTGGTCACGCATAGACTACTGGCTGGGAACGGGTGACTTCTCCCTCTGGACTACTGCCATTAAACATTTACCCCGTACCTTATCTGATCATAACCCAGTGCTATTGACGTTAAGCATACCGCATTACACTCTGCCCCCATTCACCTGGCGATTCAACGCCTCAGCGCTGTTGGACTCGGTCTACACTGATACCTTGCACACGGCCATTACGGATTATTTTTAACTCAACTCACCGACTACTGAGGACCCGGGGCTCCTCTGGGAGGCATTCAAGGTCACGATTAGGGGTACGTGCATTAGTACCACTGCTGGTATCCTTAAAGACATCAGACAACAACTTAGTACTTGTGAAACACAACTACGCTTACTAGAACAACAATATGCTGACACGCAAGACTCCACACTACTGGGTGACATAAAAACGATTCTGCTAGAACACCAATCATACGCCAAGGACGAGCTTAAATACATCTCGAAGCGATGCACGGCGAGGGCCTATGGGGTGGGAGGGCGCCCGGGGAAAACCCTGGCACACAGAATATGTAATGGTCGTACACCACAAACAATTCAGACAATCAGGGACTCTGCTGATGCTCCCAAGCATGATATGGAAGACATATTGCGCGAATTCATGGATGCATATGGGCAGCTGTACATGTCGCGTCCCACGGCCCCTGTAGAAGACATTGTGGATTACTTAGCCGATGTGGAGATCGCATGGCTCTCTGATACTCATAGAGCCTATCTGTCCCAACCTGTCACAGTGGAAGAAGTAACAAATGTAATAAAAGCACTACCGAATGGTAAAGCACTGGGCCCGGATGGGTATACTGGAGAATTTTATAAAGCCTTTGTGGACCTCCTGGCCCCGCACATGGTAAGGATGTATGGGGAAGCACACGAAAACCAAGTCCTCCCGCCCACGCTGCGAGAAGCTATGTTAATTGCGCTACTTAAACCTGACAAAAACCCAGAATACTGTGATTCTTACAGGCCTCTGTCCCTCATAAACGAGGACACCAAGATCATAGCTACTCTACTAGCCGCGCGCCTCAAACGGCTAATGCCGCTCCTGATTAGACCTGATCAAGCAGGTTTCATACCAGATAGATCCACGACACATAACACTAGAACATTATTTGCATTATCACATTATCTGGTCCCCAACAGCAAAGCTGCTGCGGTCCTACTGGACGCGGCCAAAGCTTTCGACACAATTGAATGGCCATACCTACATACTGTCCTGAGACGGATGGGCTTTCCCACTATATTCCTACAATGGATATCAATGCTCTACACCGACTTAACTGCCCGTATAAGCATCAACAAATATATCTCGGAACCTATCACAATTGCCAGGGGTACAAGGCAGGGTTGTCCCCTCTCCCCATTGATATTTGCATTGGTGTTAGAGCCCCTGGCCTGTAAGATTCAACAACATCACCATTATTCGGCGCTTCAATTTCCGTAATGTCCCCTACACATCTCGCTCTATGCGGATGACATGGTGTTATATGTGCGAGATCCTGCCCAAAACCTCAACCCACTAATTCGTGAGTACATAAAATTTGGCCAACACTCAGGACTAAAAATTAACTGGTCCAAATAACAAAAGATTCCACTTACTGATAGCACTACTCCCTTCACTATGGATTACCCGCTAGAATGGCAAGTGGAACCGACACGTTATTTGGGCATCTGGTTCCATAGAGACCCAGAGGTTGTCATACGAACAAATTACGGCAAAGTTATTAGCACCTTGGAGGACAAAATCAAACGATGGAACAATCTGCCATTGTCGCTGGCAGACAGGATTGCGATAGTGAAAATGGTGCTTCTTCCCAAATTCCTTTATTTATTTAATAACATCCCCATCAAACCTCCAATGGAGGTCTTTCGTAACATTAAAAAATTGACACTGAATCTAATCTGGGCAGGCAAACAAGCCAGACTCGATTTACAAACGTTAACCCTGACGTTTGCACAAGGTGGGTTCAAAGTGCCGGACTTCTTCCTTTACTATTTATGTGCACAGGCACAATTTGCTCACTACTGGTATCACGCAGTCCCGTTCATGACACATGTTGCAATAGAAGAGGGCGATGCACTTCCTATACCACTGCCAGCCATTTTGCCTTATAAGAGACCTCCACTACACGCCCGGGACATTAACACGGTGGATGCTACCAACGAGGCTTGGTTTTTGATGGGCAAGATGGCGAACAAGCTACCGCTATATGCGGCTGCCCTCCCTCTGCAGCATCATCCAGCGTTGTCAGTTACACAGGAACAAGTGGGCATGGATTTACTCAGACAAGCTGGTATAGACAAAATGGGTAACCTGTACCAAGGGGGACAGTTTAGAACACTAGATACTCTCACTTACATAAGCAATCCAACACTACTTTTTAATTTCACGTACTACCGCCTCCAAAGGGTGATTAAGGAACTGTACCCCTCATACTCTGAAGAACGACAGCAATTATCCTCCCTGCAATTTATAATAACGGAACCCACAGTGCGAAACATAGTTTCTAAACTCTATGCTAGTATGCAGGGAGATGTTGCACGTAATACCGACAAAGCCTTGGCGAGGTGGAACACAGAAATGTCCATCCCACTAACGCCAGAGGAATGGACCATTACCTGCTCATTAACTAGTCTCTTGACACGCAATGGTAATATAAGAATAATCCATTATAAATATTTACACCAAATGTATTACACGCCTCGACGACTTTGTAAATATGGACTAAGCGGAGACTCACGATGTAATGAGGATGATGCGGGATTTCTCCATCTAGCATGGCACTGCACACCAGTAGCCAAATACTGGACTAATGTAATCCAAATGCTGAGTGTTATGCTGGGTGCTCCCATTTTGAATGTACCATACGCACATGTTTACTTGGGTTGGTGCCTACTTTGAGAGCAGAGAAGCGCAAATTTTGCGTCAGAGCGCTTTTGCTGGCCAAGCGCTGGGTTTCCATTGATTGGAATGGTACTGGTTCCCCGAGCACGAGGTGCTGGATTACGGACCTTATTTATTGCAAGGACACTCTCCTAACATATGAGGAGGAGTTACCAGCTAGATCGAGGCCAAAGGACTATTGGTTGTATCTTGTTGAATATCTAAAAACGCATCAGTTAGATTAACAGGCATGTATTGGATGTTCAGGCTGTATTCCATAAGGGTTGTTTTCCTTTACGCGCACACTGAAGGGAGGATGAATGTTGTTGTGCACTGGTCCTTGTTTTCTTTAATTGTTGGCCGCAGAAAAACAAAAAACAGTAAAATGTGATGACATTATTTTACACCGGTTGATGCTAAAGCTTGTATGATATGCTACTATGATAAAGGAGTCAAATGCTGCAAGCGTACTCTGCTGCCCAGCCCCCGGGATGAGGGCTGAATGGCTGTGTGAATTACTCTGTAATCAGACCTCTCGAACTTTGACTCCTAACACAGTGTATTGTATGTTGCTGATTGCTTTCATCACAATAAAAAAATAAATTACTTTGCAGAGGAGCAACAAGTTTGTACACACAATAATCACAGGTTAGCACATAGCAATACAGTTCTGAAACACCCTCTAGCATTGAGCTCAATGGGTTTTCATAAAAAAGTACAGTTGATTACTTTATGGATTACTTTGGTAGCTCCAGGACTAGATCTTGGATTCAGTCCTGGGGTCTAAGCTGAAACCAGATTAGCAAAAACGTTTTAGTTACAGTGATGATTTTTCCTGAATATAAAGCTGTTTTAAAAGTTCACACTTAGAAACTTTTCGAGGTGATTCTCACATTGCTATTCATGGGAGGAAATTCAGGTTACAGGTAAAGTACGATCGCGTTACTTTTGTATCCCAGCACTAGTCTCCTAGGGCCAGCACTGGGGACTTAACTCAAAACAGGTAGGTAATTGCGTTTCAGTATGTCGTACGATTTTTTTTTGTTTAAATTTGTTTTATTGATTTTAAAAGCAACAGTATACACTACATTGCGAAAGAAAGGCAGCAGGCACGAAAGGCAAGCAAAACAGACAGGTACACAATCTCTATCAAGCGAATAGAGAACTAGGTATATTTGACATGGCAAAGGTGCAGTGCCTGGGCTGCAAGTGGCACATGTAGTGAGATGACGATGTTGTAGGAGAAAAAACCATAACCAAAACACCCACCCAGTCCCCCTCCCCCTTCCCCATTCCCCCCCACCCAGTGTGCCAAACATGTGAAACAAACGCAGATGCAATCATGTAAGAACTGTCGCAGTTACCCATAGGATCACAAGGAGTCATGTGTGGTCTCTGTGAGTCATAGCAAGCGAAGGTATTTGGGGCATGTGATCTCATTGAATTCTTTGGACAGGAGGGAAAGCAGCGGGAGCCATACCTTCCGATAGGCAGCTGTAGAGTGTGTGAGTGTGGCGTGGATACGTTCCATTCCTAAGGTGAACCATATTTTATGTAACCATCCCGTGTGAGTTGGCCTGGTGTTAGAACCCCAGAGAGACAGCACATGTTGTGTGGCGGCTTGCACGGCGATCCCCATCTGGCGACCTCTGGGAGATTTTAGGGGAAAGGTGATTGAATTAGGTAGGCCTAGGATGGTGTAAGCTGGGAATCTAGGAATTTGAGTATCAAAGGTAGAATCAATGTCGTCCAGGACTGCTTTCCAATAGTCTTGGACTTCACAGCACTCCCAGAGGAGGTGAGTCAAGGTGCCTTTTTTCCCGCATCCCCTCCAGCACAGCGCGCTACGCGGTGGGTTACCTTTATTGAGCCGGACAGGGGTGAGATGCCAGTACAGGGCCAACTTCGTCGCCGCCTCCCTACCAGCAATGTTGCGGGTGGTATGGGAGGCCCTATAATACACAGCACTCCACTCCTTGGGTGACAGGGCCCTCCCCAGTTCTGCCTCCCAGCGTTTCTGGCCTGCGGTCTTGCCCGAGGGAGCGGGGGGTGTAAGCATTTTGTAGATGTCTGAAATAAGATGTCTGTCCGAGTCCTTCGTCACTAGCCATTTCTCAAAAGTCGTCATGGGTCTGCCAACTAGGGGGCCGACGTCTGGACTCGTGAGCCAGTGCCTAATCTGGAAGTACTGAAATAGGTGGGGGGAGACCACGTCATAGCCCTGGATTATGTCTGCAAGGGTGAGGAAGCCCTGTAGGTCGAAGAAGTGGCCGGCGGAGAGGCAGCTGACGCTCCGCCATTGCGGGAATGCATGAGGAGCATTGCCTGGTGGGAATTCCGGGTTGTCTAAGACAGGGGTAAGTGGAGAGGGGAAGGTAGTAAGCCCACGCTTGACCGCAACCGCGTTCCAGACTTGCATGATGGTGCGGGTAATAGGGGAGCGCAGGAGGTAGCGTGGTCGATGTTGCCGAGGAAGGAACGCAATTTTCCAGAGGGATGTCTGGGCCATCGCCCTGTCCTGAAATAACCATCGTTTCTCGGATTCTGGCAGGAACCATTCCACCAGATATCGAATTTGAGCGGCTTGGAAATACAGTGAAAGGTTGGGGATACCAAGACCCCCTTCGTCCGCGTTCCTGTACGCTAATCGTTTATGTAGGCGCGCCCGCTTGCCTTCCCAGATAAATTGATGGAAGGCAGCTTGTAGATTCGCAATGGTGCCAGCCGGAGGGAGCACCTGGAGAGTCTGAAAAACGTATAGAATTTTGGGCAAGGCGGACATTTTCACTGCCGCAACACGTCCTAGCAGGGACAGGGGTTGTTTGGACCAGCGCGCGAGATCAGACCGAATTTGGGAGGAGAGGGCCGCGTAATTGAGAGTCACCGTAGACTCCGTGGAGGAGGTAAGAGTGACACCTAAGTATGGGAGTTGTGTGGTCGACAATAATCCCCCCTCATATGCAGGTAAAGTTGCCTGTGTTTGAGCGTTCTTGCCCAGAGGCAGTATGAAGGATTTCCCTCTATTGATCTTGAAGCCGGAGACATCTCCAAAGGAGTCCAACTCAGCTAGGAAAGTGGGGATAGAGCGGTCCGGACAGTCCAGGGCAGCTATGATGTCATCGGCTTAAAGGCCAATCACATGAGGTTCCCGGCCGAAAGTCATACCCTGGATGGCAGGGTTGTCACGGATCTTTTGCGCAAGGGGCTCAATGTACAAGGAGAACAGGAGGGGCGAGAGGGGGCACCCCTGTCGCGTGCCACACTGGATCTGAAAAGGGTTGTAGCGTAGGCCGCCTATGCGAACTCGAGCCTGAGGGCAGTGGTAGCAACTCGCGATCCAAGCCTGAAAGCGGTCTCCTAAGCGAAATCGCCGCAGGACTTGTTGAAGATAGGTCCAATCAACCCGGTCGAGCGCTTTCTCCGCGTCGACAGCCAGCAGTGCAGAATCCGAATTCTGGAAGTGAGCCTTGTCTATCAAATGAAGTATTCGTTTAGTGTTATCGCTACATTGGCGATTTGGAACAAAGCCCGATTGGTCGGGTTCCAAGATCCCGGGCAAGCATGGACCAAGACGCGCCGCCAGAACCCCTGTAAAGAGTTTCAGGTCCAGATTAAGTAGAGATATAGGCCGGAATGCGGAACAGCATGGGGGGTTCTTCCCCGGTTTAGGCAAAACTACTATTTCGGCTGCAAGCATGTCTGGGGGAATGGAGTTTGGGCCCTCAAAGGAATTGAAAAGTCGGGTGAGAACAGGTGCTGAAAGCTGGCTGAAGGTTTTGTAGAACCCTGCCGAGAAGCCGTCAGGCCCTGGAGACTTGAGGGGGCGGAGGCGGGAGATAGCGGCAAGGACTTCATCCAGACGGATAGGGGCATCTAGGGCGTCCGCATTGGCCTGAGAAAACTTCGTGACCCTAGCTGACTCCAAGTAAGTATGGACATCCTCCGAGGACACAGAGTCGGCGTTATATAGAGTGGCATAGAATGTCCTAAATACGTCCGCGACGCGGGCGTCACCAACGATATCCCGACCAGAGTCGTCCATGAGGGTGGTAATTTTGGAGTGTTGGGTTTTCGCCTTCAGGGCGCTGGCGAGTAAGCGGCCTGTTTTGTTCCCCCCAAAGTAATAGGAGTGACGGAGGCGTAGAGCGGCGAATTCCGCCTGATCCGTATCTAGGCTAGCTAGTTGGGCTCTGGCGGCCTTCAATTGTCTCCAGACCCGCACCAGTACGGCACCAGTACGGCTGTGGACCCTCTCTAGTTCAGAGACCTGAGCGGTGAGGTCATCTCTTTTAGCTTTGCGGACCTTAGCCTCTGGTGCTGCAATCACAATAAGCTTGCCACGAGCCACTGCTTTCAACGCCCCCCAGAGAGCAGACACCGAAGTCTTGGGAGTGTCATTAATAGCTAGGTATTCAGCGAGGCATGTGTGAAGTTGTTTGGTGACCTCTGGCCGATGTAAGAGGGTTTCACGCAGTCACCACGCCCCAGGGGGGCGGGAGGATTTGGGAACCTGGAGTGTCAACTCCACCGCATCATGATCAGACAACGCCGCTGGGACAATGCTCACATCACTGAGGGTGGTAATTAGTGCGGATTAACCCAAGAAGTGGTCTAACCTGGCATATGTGCGATGTACATGGAAGTAGAACGTAAAGTGTGATGTGTTGGGATGTGTAGCCCTCCATAAATCCACAAGGTCTCACTCGTGTAGCCAGTCTTTACCGGCAGTTTTAATGGCGCCGGTGTCCCCATAGCGGTGCCCTGATCTGTCTATGTTCGTGTCCATCACTAGATTGAGGTCTACCCCAACGAGCAAAACAGAGATAGGGGATTGAAGTGACTCGGAAACGGCGCTCTTTAAAAAGGGTTCCTGTCCTGTATTCGGGGCGTAAAGGGAGACAATCGTGAAGCATTGGATCCCCAGTAAAAAGGTGTATGTGAGCATCCTGCCCTTGATCTCCCCCATCGTATCACCCACGCTGCTACGGAAGTACTTGGAGACTAAGATAGCCACCCCTGCTTTTTTTGTTGGGAGAGAGGAAAAAAACTGTTGGGAAAAGGCGTGCAAGCGCATCCTATGCCAGTCTTTGGGCAGGAGATGGGTTTCCTGTAATAAACATATGTCAGCCCCGGAGTTCTCCAGGTATGAGATCACAGCCCTACGCTTTTTCGGGTTATTTAAGCCCTTCACATTAAGAGTTAGTACCTTCAAACTAGACTCCATCACCGCAGATCAAACGATCCATGGGCTACGTGAATGCAATCCCACTGGTGGAGCCAAGGACGGCTCAGTGAACATTCCAGTCCCACAGAATCCCCTGGCACACTGGGTCCCTCCTGCAACTCCCCTCCCAATCCCCGGCCCCAACATCGCCCCCCCCGCAGCCTTTCCTCCCTGCTCCTCCCCCCCAACGCCCCAACTCCCAAACCAGCCTCCCCAAACCAAGATCCAAATATTCAGACTGAAATGGACTGCACCCCCCACCCAATGCCCACTCCCCAAACAAGAAAAAAGTATAGTCCCAGTCCTGTCAGTCCACACAGGGCTGCGATGAAGTCACTTACAAGGGTCATGTCCGATGGCGGCCATCGCGGCCCCCCACCCGGCACCCCCCCAGCCCATGAACAAGACACATGCTGTGGTCAGTCTCCCCATCAGATGCAAAGATTATTTAGAGGGTGATGTCTCTCTGGCTACGTCCGCTACGGCTGTCGCTCTCTCCTGCGTGATTACGTGGGCATCGGGTTTCAAGCTTTGCGACGGGAATTGTCTACGGCCCACTGTCTGCCAGTCCCCCCTGGAGGACCCCAGGGACGCTTTCACCGTCGGTACATCTTCTTCCAGATCAAGTCCCAGAAGAGCACAAGTGTCTTTGAGCGAGCGCATTTGGTGTAGGGCTCCATTCCATTTAAATATCAACCGGAACAGGTCAAGGCTCGCAGGTATGGTGAGGGAGACAGACCTAGTCGTACACTTGCTAGAATGATTAACAGCACTCCGCCGCCTACACATGTACACACCATCATAGGTCCTGCAGGTAACACGATAACAGGACAGAGCGAAATATTACAGGCGTTTACCTCCTACTATTCTCAGTTGTACGAGTCAACCCAGGCGGTACCACGGGCTGCCCTAGAATAGTTTCTAGACTCAATAGCACTGGTATGGTTCAATGATGCGCACCGCAAATACATGGACCAGCCAGTGACGATAAAAGATATAGTAACAACTATAAAGGCACTCCCACTAAACAAGGCCCCGGGACCGGATGGTCTTACGGCAGCATTTTATAAGGCTTATGCGGAGGAACTTGCCCCTAGATTGCATGCTGTGTTTTTTGAGGCCCTGGAATTGAGGACATTACCGGACTCGATGAAAGAGGCGATGATTATTACACTACTAAAACCGGATAAAGATAGCACATGTTCAGACTCGTATAGGCCCCTGTCATTGATCAATATTGACGTGAAAATATACGCGAAAATAATAGCCGACCGTCTCCAACCCCTGCTCCCAATGGTGGCACTTCCTGATCAGTCGGGCTTCATACACGGTCGCGCTACCGCGCACAACTTGAGAACTGTTTTTTCCGTACTACACTATTTACACCCAAATGTGCAGACGGCAGCGATATTCTTAGACGCGACAAAGGCTTTCGACTCGCTTGAATGGCCGTATCTTTTCACTGTACTAGAGCGTATGGGGTTCAGCCCACTGTTTTTGAACTTAATCTGACTGTTGTACATTGCTCCCAGAGCCAGGGTGCGAGTCAATGGCATGGTGTTGGAGCCATTCCCAATTTTGAGAGGCACCAGGCAGGGATGCCCATTGTCACCCCTGCTATTCGCAATAGCGATGGAACCATTGGCGGCGAGGGTCCGGCAACACCACACGGCCAGAGGCATCGGGTTCAGTTCCCGTAGCCTGCTTATCTCACTGTATGCTGATGATGTCACGTTATACGTGTCTAACCCTTCAGAGAACTTGGACCCGCTATTGAGAGAGTTTGTTAAATTTGGTGGGTTGTCAGGTGTTTACATAAACTGGTCAAAATCGGTCATATTCCCTATCACAGACAACACGGCCGAGGTGCTTTCGGATTACCCATTGAGATGGGAGGCCGAGGAGGTTAAATACCTAGGCATATGGATTAGCCGTAACTTCCAGGATCTCTGGTCCCTAAATTTTGGTAGGGCTGTGGCATGACTTGAAAGCAGGGTGGCACTATGGTCTAAACTCCCCCTATCCCTAGCAGGCCGGATTGCCCTTGTGAAAATGATTATACTGCCCAAATTCCTTTATTTGTTCACCAATATACCCATCCTCCTGACGCGAAACTTCTTCACGTGTCTCCGGTCACATTTGTTGTCACTGGTGTGGGCAGGCAGTCAAGCCAGATTGTCGTGGGCACTGCTGACACTTCCACTCTGACAGGGAGGCTTAGGCGCCCCGGATATGCACCTATATGACCTATGCGCGCAGGCCCAGTTTCTGCACTTCTGGGCTTACCCTACACCGTACCAGCCTCATGTGGCGGTGGAGCTGGCCATGGTTGCCCCTCTGCCCCTTGGAGTGGCTCTGTACCGAAAAGCGCCTAGACCGGCACAGGACGTAGACACTGCCAATATGCTCCGCTGGGTTTGGCGGCAGCTGCAGAGAAGAGCGTCCCTACCGCTGCTATATGCGCCTGCTATTCCTTTAAAGCAAAACCCCATGCTCCCATGCTTAGAGGTGGGCGGGGGGGAGGTCGCCATTGCTGGCTCCACATTGCATACATTCGCAGACTTATATCCTGATGGTACATTTCTTGAGTTGCGCAGTTCTGAAGAAGACGAGCCTTTGTCTTTCAGAGATAAGTTCACACATCATCAACTGAAATCAGCGTGTAAAGCATTGGGTGACAATTTCCCTGAGGAACCACCACACTTGCATGCACTCCAGAACATTCTAGCCAGGGCGTCCCGGAAGAAACTGGTCTCGCGCCTCTATAATTCCATGCAGGAACAGTCTCCCATAGTGGTGCCTAAATCATTTCAGCTCTGGAACGCTGAGCTAGACACACCTCTATCTGAAGACCAGTGGTCCTTTTGTTGCAAGCAGCTATTGGAGCTCTCCCCAAATTATAAACTTCGCCTTATACATTTTAAATTTCTACATCGTTTCTACCGCACTCCGGTAGCTCTACACCGCATGGGAATTAGGGAGGACGACAGATGCTGGAGGTGTGGGGAGGAAGGTGCTACTTTTCTGCATGTAGCCTGGAGTTGCTCAGCTTTATTGACTATTGGTCTGAAGTATTTGTTGCTACCAACCAAATCATGGGTAGGGCGGATGCTCCTTCTCCGCTGCTGGGTATTCTAGGGTTGGTTGAGCGCACATTGCCTAAGAGTCGAAAACTTCATGCTCTGCTGTTACTGTATGCTAAACGTAGGGTGGCAATGGCCTGGGGGCGCAAGAGGAGACCTAAATTTGAGGACTGGCTAACTGATGTGACCTATGGCCACGCCCAACTGGATGCCTACTGGGAGCAGATGCCTACTGCCTCTAGGCTGAGGGACATCTGGGAGCCTTTCTTGCAGTGGTCAAGAGACAGAGGGGCCTCCTCCCCTGTTACAGTGGTTGACCAAATGGAATAATACCTGTCAACATATGAGGTTATCCCCTTTGTTGTGTGACGCCGGAGGAGTTGATATATATGTTGTGTCGTATGCCCGCAAGTGTATACATACCTCATTGTTGCATCTCGCATTGCTATAGCCCGTGTAGGTCTACTATATCAGTTTTAACTCTCGTCAAATCCACAGTGAAATGTCACACCTATGTATGACTGTATAACACCAGTTCCGGAAGACTTGTCCATACGTCCTATATGCTCAAAGATTGACTGGAAAATCACCTTTGTATTGCTCCTGAGTTTTTTTTTTTTTATTTATTTTTTTTAATTTTTTATTTCCAAGACCTTTATTGAAAACGCATTTGACCGATAACACAGCACAGTGCCTAGAACCTTAAAGAAGGCCGGCAGCGTTATAACCAGGTACTTGCCTAACACTTAAGGAATGTGTGATAATAATACAATTTACACAGCAAGTCGCCTACAACCACCTTGGGCCGGCCGCGTTAATAGTAATTGTGAGTCTTGGGGTTTATTTTACTGTGGAACCCAAACATAAACCAACTTGGATCAGTCCGCTACCGCACTCCATCCCCCTCCAACATTATAGCAAAATGTGGTTGAACAGTGCCTTTATAGCGATAATATCACAACATTTACAGCAGCTGCATCATTTTCGAGGCTAGACAACTTTCACTCATCCCCTTGCGCATTCAGGTATGTCGTCAGATATATCCAATAGTCTTTTGGCCGGGACCTAGCTGGTAACGTTTCTTCATATGTTCTTAACGTATCATGGCAGTAAGTCATATCCCTGAGCCACTGCTGAGCTGTTGGCACCGTTTTACTCCCCCAGCACATTGAAACTCTGCGCTTAGCTAACAGTAGGGCCACTGCACAAAACCTACGTGGCGTTGGTTTCATCTTACCCAATAATCCCAGGAGACAACAACGAATGGTGCACTCCAGAGGTATCCCCACCATTTCAGACAGTTTATTTATAACTTCCAGCCAATAGGCCTGGATCTTCACACAATGCCATGCTAAATGTATGAAGTCACCTTGATTAAAGTGACAGCGTTTGCATCGCGCATCTTCTCTCAGACCATACTTATGCAGAGAGACTGGGGTGTAGTATGCCTGGTGTAGGTATTTGAAATGAATGATGCGTAAATTTCCATTCGGCGTTAGGAGTGTGGTCAGAGTGCATGCAGTTTCCCAGTCTTTGTCGGTGAGGGGGTCCTCCAATAGCGGAGTCCATCGTTCCCGAGCCTTTGTGGTAGTATGTCCTATCTCTGTCTGAGCTGATGCATAGAGTCTAGATACCAAGTGAGACGTGTTAGGGGTCGTTAGGATCAATTGCAATGTATTCAGTGGGTGCGATAGAGGTTTCCGGAAAGGTGCGATAGAGGTTTCGAATCGCCAGTTTCAGCCTATGGAATGTAAATTGAAATAGCAAGGATGGATTTTGTATGTAGGCTAAATCAGGTTCTGTGAGGAAAGTTTCATTTTTATATAAATCTCCCATGGAGGTTAGTCCGACTTGTGTTAATAGGCCCATACCCACTGGTTCAGCTGTTACCGACAGCGCCGGATGGTTATGAAGTGGAAGAGCAGGAGCGTAAAGTGGTAATTTATGAGCTAGCTGGCCTAATCTCTTCCATGCTGCGTTAGTAACATCCACTGTATTAATGTCCTTGTCATGCAGTGGCGGTCTGTCGTGTGTGATGATGGCGTCTAGCGGGATGGGGTCAGCATCTCCCTCCTCAACAGCTACATGTGTCATGTATGGGGTTCTATGATACCAGCATGCTGCATACTGTGCCTGAGCGCATAAGTAATATAAGAAAAAGTCCGGTACACCCCATCCCCCTCTGGAAGTTGGCAGCGTCAAGGTAGTTAGGTCAATGCGCGCTTGTCTACCTGCCCAGATCAGCCTCAAGATCATAGTGGTTATGCGCTTAAATACTTCTCTCGGTGGCTGAATTGGGATATTGTTAAAGAGGTAAAGGAGCTTGGGGAGCACTACCATCTTGACTATCGAGATTCGATCGGCTAGGGATAATGGGAGTTGAATCCACCTCTTAATTTTGTCTTCTAGGGCATCAATTGCTCTACCGTAGTTTGTCCTAATGACTATTTCCGGGTCCCTATGAAACCATATGCCTAGGTATCTTATGGGGTCTGTTTGCCATGCAAGTGGGTATTCTACAGTGTGCGGTGTGGTAGTATCTGTGAGAGGGATGATCGAGGACTTTTCCCAATTTATCTGCAGTCCCGAGAAACCACCAAATTTGATGTATGTACGCAAGAGGGGATCTAGGTTACGTGGTGGGTCAGGAACATATAATAACATATCATCCGCATATAGGGAGATATGCAGGGGTCTGCTCGGAAACTGCAGGGCGAGATGATGGCTCTTCTGCCTAACTATGCAGGCCAGGGGTTCTAGGGCCAGAGCAAATAGTAAGGGGGACAATGGGCAGCCCTGTCTAGTCCCTCTTCCTATGGTGAAAGCTTCAGAGATATAACCATTGATCCTGACCCTGGCAGTGGGTCTCGTGTACAACAGTTGGATCCATTGAATGTATAACAGTGGAAAGCCCATTCTATGTAGTATAGTGACCAAATAAGACCATTCAATAGAATCAAATGCCTTGGCGGCATCCAGCATCACAGCCACAGCTTTCAACGTCGGGTCTAGATAGTGTGATACCGCGAAGAGCGTTCTTGTGTTGTGTGTTGTGTTACGGGAGGGTATGAAACCTGACTGGTCTGGGAGGACCAAATGCGGTATGAGTAGTTGCAGTCGCACCGCAAGTATTTTAGCGAGTATTTTTGAGTCCACATTAAGTAAGGAGAGCGGGCGATATGAGTTACAGCTATCTGGGTCTTTATCCGGTTTAAGGAGTGCCACTATTAATGCCTCTTGAAGTGTGGATGGTAGTATCTGAGCATCATGTGCGGCCCCATACATGGCCACCAATCGAGGTGCCAGGAGGTCCTTATACGTTTTATAAAACTCACAAGTGAATCCATCCGGGCCAGGACTCTTGCCGTTGGGCAGAGATTGGATCACTTCTGTTACCTCCTCTACAGTGATCGGCAGTGAGAGGTATTGTCTCTGGGCATCAGACAGCCAGGCAAAGGGGATATCGTCCAGATAGTGGAGCGTTTCTTGTTGTGTTGCTACCAGTCTTGATTGATACAAGTCCCCATAATTCTTAACAAAGCATGTTAAAATGGATGCGGGATCTGTGTGTAATTGGTTATCGCCTCCTCTTATCTGTGTTACCGTATTGGGTACGCAGCCAGCACAGATTTTGGACGCTAGTACTCGCCCGGGCCGTCCACCTTCTCCATACACTCGGGCAATATGTCGCTTACTCAGGTATTTAACCTCGTCCTCAGCTAGGGATTGATGTTCGGTTAACGCTGTGCGTATTGCAGCAAGCGTTGTCGGAAGAGGTGTTATCTCGTATTGGTTTTCTAACATACTAAGCTTAGATTCGCACCTGGACAATTGCGTTCGTATATCTTTTAGTATCCCGGCTGTTGTGCTTATACAGACACCGCGAATTGTAGCTTTGAAAGCCTCCCATAGCAGGCCCGCATCCTCCATGGATTTATCATTCATTTGGAAGTATTCCCTAATCGCCTTTTCTATAGTGTCTGTGTATATCGGGTCGGTCAACGCTGTGGAATTGAACCTCCAGCTATACGGTGGCGGTATATAATTAGGGAAATTTAGAGAAAGTTTAATGGGGTTGTGGTCCGAGAGGGTTTTGGGCATGTGGTTGATCGCAGTAGTCCACAACAGTAGTGCATCTGAGCCCAGCCAGTAATCTATGCGCGACCAACTGCCATATGCTGCTGAAGTGTGTGTCGCTTCTTGGACTCCAGGGTGACGGGCTCTCCAGATGTCTGTGACACGTAGGTCTAGCATCATGTCTAGCAGTTTGGTTCGAGCCTGTGTGTGGTGTTCCGTTGTGTCACCTGATCTATCCAGCCTATCATCCAGGGCTAGGTTAAGGTCTCCTCCCCATAGTATCGTTTGTTCGTCAGCTGAGTGTAGCTGCTTCCAAATTTCATGATAGAAGTCTGGTGCATCAGTGTTTGGGCCGTATGTGTTCACCAGTGTTAGTGGATGTCCTCGTAGTCGACCCTTTAGTATAATATATCTGCCATATGTGTCTAAGACCTTTGTGTTAATCTTAAAGTTCGTGCCCTTCTTCACTAAGATGGAAACCCCTCTAGAGTATGATGAGTATCTTGAGCAGTAAGTGGATTCCGCCCACCTCCTACCCACCTGAGCAGTCGAGTGCGGAGCTTCATGTGTCTCCTGAAACATGACAATATCAATATGCCACCTGTCTAGACACGTGAATATCTGGTGCATTTTTTTGGGATTCGTGTAGCCTCTAATGTTCCAGGTTAGGAAGTTCAAGGGTTGTGTAGTTAACAGAGTTTCAGCCATTGTAACATGTGTCTTGAAGTACAAACGTTATCATAGTGTTCGAGAACCGTGCTCTCTCGGTCGCACCAAAAAGAGCATATGCGGGCACCTTCGGAATAGCAACAATCATGTAATAGAAGGGTATAGGCAGTGCATCTCAAGCAGTCAGATCCATAAATTAAAACAATACTCACAATGTTTCCCCTCCCACCCACAACAGCAGCCCAATCCTGCTGATGCCATACCCCGAACAAACAGTCTAAAATCAAGAACATTTCGTGGGGATTTCCCATAGGGGGTCCGCCTAGGCTACACGTCTCCATCCGACATAACGGATGTGGACGGACTGCGCTAGTCAGTGACAATTTTGCATAGATTCCTAACAAGTTGCAACAGCCCATAGTGGTGTGAGACCTTAAGATCACATCGTTATTAGTAGGAAGCAGCACCAGTGGGACAAAATTGCACACGAAATATAACAACATCAACATATTACACAATTAGTATTAAGCTGAACTTGATGAACAGTAGTGTAGGGGACAAGTATGTAAATAAGTCAGATAATGTTCATCGAAAATCGTCACAGTTTAGGTCCCCAAAGCCCTTGTTAGCAATTGTGGAAGCGACTGATCAAAGCCTCCTCTCCCATTTCCCCTCGTGGTCAGGTTAATCCCTGCGTAGTTCTGCCGCAATGTCTAGTATTAGGGGATTCACTGCCATATATTTCAGTACCATTGTGCAATTAATCTTTCCCTCTGTCGAATCTGGCAGTATAGCAACACATCCGGACAGATCTTATCCTAACGTGTAGCTAAAAGTATGCGTAATGGTGAAGTGTATTGGTACATGGAAGCTGACAGTATGGACTTACCGATCATGGGTAGTTCTTCATGGCATAGAGTAGAGCTCACCTTTCCGGGGAGGGCCTAACCATATCTGTCCGTGATAGTCACGAGTCGTTGCATCTTCACCAGTGCTTAAAATGCAGAGTCACCTCACTCCTTGTCATGGTCTTGTTCCTGTCTGTCTTCGGTACGACGAGAGGCCACAATGGTTCTGATGTAGTCGTTTGCCGCCTTGGGTGTGGATAGCACCGTCGCTTTGCCTTTCCAGGTCACCTTTAGACGTGCAGGGTACAGCACAGCGTATTCCACCTTCAGGTCACGTAGTTTGGCTTTGGCTGTATTGAATTCTCTACGCACTTGCTGTACAGCCATGGTGTAATCAGGGTAGAACTCTAGTCGGTTATTTTGGAAGATGAGTTCTTTGCGCTCGCGTGCTAGTCGTAATATCGCATCACGGTCCCTGTAATTCAAGATACGTGCAACAATTGGCCTTGGTGGTGTTCCCGGTGGAGGCCGCGGCGCCAGGGTGCGATGGGCTCTCTCCACAATGAAAACTGGTGACAACGCTTCCTTGCTAAAGAGTGCCAAACAGAGGTCCTCAACATAGGACTCCATCTTGCCTATATTCGTGGATTCGGGCACACCTGCGATGCGCACATTATTGCGCCGTGATCTAGCTTCCAAATCCTCCGCCTTGGAACGTATGACTTCTAGTATCTTCTCGAAACCTGTACATTTAGATGTGCTCGTGTGCACTTCGTCCTCCACCGCTGATATTCTGGTTTCCGCCTCGTCTAATCTTTCACCATGCCTGTCTAGTTTTGACGCCATGTTGTCCACTCGACAAGTAAGATGGTCCAATTTTCCGTTTATGTCTTGGAGGCTTGATTGAATGGCCTTCAGAATGGATTCCATCCCACTCGTTGCCTCCGCTGCTGTGTCCGTCTCTGCTTCTGAAGGGGAAGTAGGCGCACGTGTCGTTCTGCGCTGCTCAAAGTTGAGCTTTGGCTGTTGTCTGTCCGGTTTCCCCATGCTGGTATGAGAGATTGTGTTGGAATGCAGCGGGTAAAGAGATAATGGTATGGCACGACAGGTGTATTAGGAAACAGACTAGTGGCAGGTTTGCTGTCTTGAAATAGTAGGTCACGTCCCAAATGTTCAATGGGTTCGCTTCCTAGGTTCTTAGGCAGGTAGCGTGTATTGGGACTTGGCGCTGAGAGCAGAATGGATTCGGTGGCAGAGAAAGTGATCCCTTCCCCAATAATCGTTATGAGCTGACAACTTCCAGCAGTCGCTACATCACCTCCACAGTCAGCATAGGGGGATTCTCCGAATCCGTATTGGGGATGTGTAAAGTCGTTACGCAATTCTGATCTTCAAGCGTTTCTTTACAGAATACGTACAGCCACACACAATCATTTATATGTGAAGAGGGGCCAAGAGAGTGTTTTCGCCGTGTTATTTCGTGCCCTAGAAAGCTATAATGTGGGGCAGATGCATGATGGATGTATGACGTTAAAACGCATACTTTTACAACGCATACCGTTACAACGGGACTTTTACAACGCAAATACTATTACAACGCATGTATTTACAACGCATTTTTTTACAACGCAGGTACCTTTACAACGCATACCATTACAACGTAAGTATTGGTAAGTATATATATTTTTTTTAATTGTATATTATTTAAAATTAATATAATTTAATGTAATTGTATTTAATTTAATTTAATTTAATTTAATTTCATTTAATTAATTTAATTTAAATTTAATTTAATTTTATTTTTACCCTGTACCCCTGTACCCCAAAAACCCAAAACTGACCCTGAACCCAAAAAATACCCCTTTACCCAAAAACTGAAAACTGACCCTAAACCCTAAAAATACCCCTTTACCCAAAAACTGAAAACTGACCCTGAACCCTAAAAATACCCCTTTACCCAAAAACTGAAAACTGACCCTGAACCCTAAAAATACCCCTTTACCCAAAAACTGAAAACTGACCCTGAACCTTAAAAATACCCTTTTACCCAAAAACCCAAAACTGACCCTGAACCCAAAAAATACCCCTTTACCCAAAAACTGAAAACTGACCCTAAACCCTAAAAATACCTCTTTACCCAAAAACCCAAAACTGATCCTGAACCCTAAAAATACCCCTTTATCCAAAAACCCAAAACTGACCCTGAACCCTAAAAATACCCCTTTACCCAAAAACCCAAAACTGACCCTGAACCCTAAAAATACCCCTTTACCCAAAAACCCAAAACTGACCCTGAACCCTAAAAATACCCCTTTACCCAAAAACCCAAAACTGACCCTGAACCCTAAAAATATCCTTTTACCCAAAAACCCAAAATTGACCCTGAACCCTAAAAATACCCCTTTACCCAAAAACCCAAAACTGACCCTGAACACTAAAAATACCCCTTTACCCAAAAACCCAAAACTGACCCTGAACCCTAAAAATACCCCTTTACCCAAAAACCCAAAACTGACCCTGAACCCTAAAAATACCCCTTTACCCAAAAACCCAAAACTGACCCTGAACCCTAAAAATACCCCTTTACCCAAAAACCCCAAACTGACCCTGAACCCTAAAAATACCCCTTTACCCAAAAACCCCAAACTGACCCTGAACCCTAAAAATACCCCTTTACCCAAAAACCCAAAACTGACCCTGAACCCTAAAAATACCCCTTTAAAAAAAAACTAACATATAACATTTTAAATATAATTATATACTTACCAATACTTACGTTGTAATGGTATGCGTTGTAAAAGTACCTGCGTTGTAAAAACATGCGTTGTAAATAAATGCGTTGTAATAGTATTTGCGTTGTAAAAGTTCCGTTGTAATGGTAGTGCGTTGTAAAAAATGCGTTGTAATGGGTGTATACCATGCATGATGGGACCCATGGAGTGCTGCTGCACTCAGGAGGTAAGTATCTGTGGAAGTTCGAATAATGGTTGTAACCTCGGTCAGCTTGTCCCCAGTGTCTCTGCTGCTATGACCTCCAGGATTTGTACAGAATTGTTACTCCAGCGAGGGGTTGTTAGATGTGTACAGTCTCCTTTTCGTTCCGTTATTACCTCAAGCACTGCCGATGCGTGAGGTTTGTAAATACTTGGAATATCGGCAATTACGAGTTGTGCTAATGGGCGCCGCCATCTTGTTTGTTGTTTTCGCGCCGTTTTCGAATGGTTAATATGAGTGCACTGGAATGCCAATTTCAACCTATTGCATCACACACTTCAGCCTCTGCGTAATGCTCGCATGTGTAGCAATAATCAGCCCGGTCCCGAATGTAGCCGATCCTTTCCTATCAGGCGCCGGGTTTATCAAAGCGCAGCATTTTGTCTTTGCAGGGGGTCGCCATATTAGCTTGTATTCTTGTTGGGACCTCGCGTAACAATCTGCCGAACTTGCAGATAGATGCGGAGAGACTTTATCTATTGAGCGCATAAGGAGCGCATGTTACAACGTCTGTGGCAGCGTCTCAGACGGGGATCCTTCGGCGCTGCGGTGCTAGTCGCACGAGGCAGTGAGCAGTGGCGGCCCCCATCTTACCCGGTATCTGCCGAAGCGCGCTCCAGACTGTCAGGTCAGATTTCTTCGCTGGCGTTGGTCTCTCCGGTCAGCAACCACAGCCGTCAGGTGCTACACATCTTTATCAGTTAAATGAAGAGCTTTAACGCGAAATCGGTTGCCATTAACTGGGTATATGTCGCGATTTCCAGCCCATCCGGCGGAGCTGCCAATTCAGCCAGCCATCCCGCAGTGCGCCCTCTAGCGCCCCCCTTATTGCTCCTGAGTTGATACTTGCCTGTTTGTTTTGTTTGTTGTTCACAAAAATGGAAAAATCTGCATCCTAGTAGTATCTCTGTTGGCAGCATTGGAAGTGATTCTCTATGGTAGAAACTGTGAAAGCGCACTATGTGTATGCTGTAATATACTATGCAACTTTCAATAAAAATATTTAAAAAAAAAATATATCAACCGGAACGGGTGGCCCCATGAATATGGAATTTCTTGCCGTCGCAGAAAGTCCGTCGCTACTTTGAACATTTTCCGTTTTTGTAGTGTGATGGCCGAGAGATCCTGGTATAGAGCAACGGGATGGCCTCGAAATTGAAGAGGTTGTGCCCGCCTGGCCTCCCGAAGAATTCGCTCCTTTAGCGGGAAGTCCGGAAGAAAGGCTAGGATGCCCGGCGGTGGGGCAGAAGCGCGTCTGGGAAGCCCAACCCTGTGTGCCAGATCAAAGCGTACGGTAAAGTCAGCAGGTTCCCCCAAGATGCTGCGGAAAAGGTCTTGTAGGTAGCTAGTGACATCCGTCCCTTCCGCTTTCTGAGGGACCCCCCGGACCCGTATGTTGTTGCGATGGGAGCGGTTTTCAAGGTCCTCCGCATGGGCCTGGAGGTCCAGTTGCTGATCCTTAAGTCTCAGGACTTCCTGCTGGAGCTGCTCGATTTCATCGCTTCTAGTCTGATCGGACGCTTTCAACGTCGGGTCTAGATAGTGTGATACCGCGAAGAGCGTTCTTGTGTTGTGTGTTGTGTTACGGGAGGGTATGAAACCTGACTGGTCTGGGAGGACCAAATGCGGCATGAGTGGTTGCAGTCGCACCGCAAGTATTTTAGCGAGTATTTTTGAGTCCACATTAAGTAAGGAGAGCGGGCAATATGAGTTACAGCTATCTGGGTCTTTATCCGGTTTAAGGAGTGTCACTATTAATGCCTCTCGAAGTGTGGATGGTAGTATCTGAGCATCGTGTGCGGCCCCATACATGGCCACCAATCGAGGTGCCAGGAGGTCCTTATACGTTTTATAAAACTCACAAGTGAATCCATCCGGGCCAGGACTCTTGCCGTTGGGCAGAGATTGGATCACTTCTGTTACCTCCTCTACAGTGATCGGCAGTGAGAGGTATTGTCTCTGGGCATCAGACAGCCAGGCAATGGCGATATCGTCCAGATAGTGGAGCGTTTCTTGTTGTGTTGCTACCGGTCTTGATTGATACAAGTCCCCATAATTCTTAACAAAGCATTTTAAAATGGATGCGGGATCTGTGTGTAATTGGTTATCGCCTCCTCTTATCTGTGTTACCGTATTGGGTACGCGGCCAGCACAGATTTTGGACGCTAGTACTCGCCCGGGCCGTCCACCTTCTCCATACACTCGGGCAATATGTCACTTACTCAGGTATTTAACCTCGTCCTCAGCTAGGGATTGATGTTCGGTTAACGCTGTGCGTATTGCAGCAAGTGTTGTCGGAAGAGGTGTTATCTCGTATTGGTGTTCTAACATACTAAGCTTATATTCGCACCTGGACAATTGCGTTCGTATATCTTTTAGTATCCCGGCTGTTGTGCTTATACAGACACCGCGAATTGTAGCTTTGAAAGCCTCCCATAGCAGGCCCGCATCCTCCGTGGATTTATCATTCATTTGGAAGTATTCCCTAATCGCCTTTTCTATAGTGTCTGCGTATATCGGGTCGGTCAACGCTGTGGCATTGAACCTCCAGCTATACGGTGGCGGTATATAATTAGGGAAATTTAGAAAAAGTTTAATGGGGTTGTGGTCCGAGAGAGTTTTGGGCATGTGGTTGATCGCAGTAGTCCACAACAGTAGTGCATCTGAGCCCAGCCAGTAATCTATGCGCGACCAACTGCCATATGCTGCTGAAGTGTGTGTCGCTTCTTGGACTCCAGGGTGACGGGCTCTCCAGATGTCTGTGACACGTAGGTCTAGCATCATGTCTAGCAGTTTGGTTCGAGCCTGTGTGTGGTGTTCCGTTGTGTCACCTGATCTATCCAGCCTATCATCCAGGGCTAGGTTAAGGTCTCCTCCCCATAGTATCGTTTGTTCGTCAGCTGAGTGTAGCTGCTTCCAAATTTCATGATAGAAGTCTGGTGCATCAGTGTTTGGGCCGTATGTGTTCACCAGTGTTAGTGGATGTCCTCGTAGTCGACCCTTTAGTATAATATATCTGCCATATGTGTCTAAGACCTTTGTGTTAATCTTAAAGTTCGTGCCCTTCTTCACTAAGATGGAAACCCCTCTAGAGTATGATGAGTATCTTGAGCAGTAAGTGGATTCCGCCCACCTCCTACCCACCTGAGCAGTCGAGTGCGGAGCTTCATGTGTCTCCTGAAACATGACAATATCAATATGCCACCTGTCTAGACACGTGAATATCTGGCGCATTTTTTTGGGATTCGTGTAGCCTCTAATGTTCCAGGTTAGGAAGTTCAAGGGTTGTGTAGTTAACAGAGTTTCAGCCATTGTAACATGTGTCTTGAAGTACAAACGTTATTAGAGTGTTCGAGAACCGTGCTCTCTCTGTCGCACCAAAAAGAGCATATGCAGGCACCTTCGGAATAGCAACAATCATGTAATAGAAGGGTATAGGCAGTGCATCTCAAGCAGTCAGATCCATAAATTAAAACAATACTCACAATGTTTCCCCTCCCACCCACAACAGCAGCCCAATCCTGCTGATGCCATACCCCGAACAAACAGTCTAAAATCAAGAACATTTCGTGGGGATTTCCCATAGGGGGTCCGCCTAGGCTACACGTCTCCATCCGACATAACGGATGTGGACGGACTGCGCTAGTCAGTGACAACCTTGCATAGATTCCTAACAAGTCGCAACAGCCCATAGTGGTGTGAGACCTTAAGATCACATCGTTATTAGTAGATAGCAGCACCAGTGGGACAAAATTGCACACGAAATATAACAACATCAACATATTACACAATTAGTATTAAGCTGAACTTGATGAACAGTAGTCTAGGGGACAAGTATGTAAATAAGTCAGATAATGTTCATCGAAAATCGTCACAGTTTAGGTCCCCATAGCCCTTGTTAGCAATTGTGGCAGCGACTGATCAAAGCCTCCTCTCCCATTTCCCCTCGTGGTCAGGTTAATCCCTGCGTAGTTCTGCCGCAATGTCTAGTATTAGGGGATTCACTGCCATATATTTCAGTACCATTGTGCAATTAATCTTTCCCTCTGTCGAATCTGGCAGTATAGCAACACATCCGGACAGATCTTATCCTAACGTGTAGCTAAAAGTATGCGTAATGGTGAAGTGTATTGGTACATGGAAGCTGACAGTATGGACTTACCGATCATGGGTAGTTCTTCATGGCATAGAGCAGAGCTCACCTTTCCGGGGAGGGTCTAACCATATCTGTCCGTGATAGTCACGAGTCGTTGCATCTTCACCAGTGCTTAAAATGCAGAGTCACCTCACTCCTTGTCATGGTCTTGTTCCTGTCTGTCTTCGGTACGACGAGAGGCCACAATGGTTCTGATGTAGTCGTTTGCCGCCTTGGGTGTGGATAGCACCGTCGCTTTGCCTTTCCAGGTCACCTTTAGACGTGCAGGGTACAGCATAGCGTATTCCACCTTCAGGTCACGTAGTTTGGCTTTGGCTGTATTGAATTCTCTACGCGCTTGCTGTACAGCCATGGTGTAATCAGGGTAGAACTCTAGTCGGTTATTTTGGAAGATGAGTTCTTTGCGCTCGCGTGCTAGTCGTAATATCGCATCACGGTCCCTGTAATTCAAGATACGTGCAACAATTGGCCTTGGTGGTGTTCCCGGTGGAGGCCGCGGCGCCAGGGTGCGATGGGCTCTCTCCACAATGAAAACTGGTGACAACACTTCCTTGCTAAAGAGTGCCAAACAGAGGTCCCCAACATAGGACTCCATCTTGCCTGTATTCGTGGATTCGGGCACACCTGCGATGCGCACAATATTGCGCCGTGATCTAGCTTCCAAATCCTCCGCCTTGGAACGTATGACTTCTAGTATCTTCTCGAAACCTGTACATTTAGATGTGCTCGTATGCACTTCGTCCTCCACCGCTGATATTCTGGTTTCCGCCTCGTCTAATCTTTCACCATGCCTGTCTAGTTTTGACGCCATGTTGTCCACTCGACAAGTAAGATGGTCCAATTTTCCGTTTATGTCTTGGAGGCTTGATTGAATGGCCTTCAGAATGGATTCCATCCCACTCGTTGCCTCCGCTGCTGTGTCCGTCTCTGCTTCTGAAGGGGAAGTAGGCGCACGTGTCGTTCTGCGCTGCTCAAAGTTGAGCTTTGGCTGTTGTCTGTCCGGTTTCCCCATGCTGGTATGAGAGATTGTGTTGGAATGCAGCGGGTAGAGGGATAATGGTATGGCACGAGAGGTGTATTAGGAAACAGACTAGTGGCAGGTTTGCTGTCTTGAAATAGTAGGTCACGTCCCAAATGTTCAATGGGTTCGCTTCCTAGGTTCTTAGGCAGGTAGCGTGTATTGGGACTTGGCGCTGAGAGCAGAATGGATTCGGTGGCAGAGAAAGTGATCCCTTCCCCAATAATCGTTATGAGCTGACAACTTCCAGCAGTCGCTACATCACCTCCACAGTCAGCATAGGGGGATTCTCCGAATCCGTATTGGGGATGTGTAAAGTCGTTACGCAATTCTGATCTTCAAGCGTTTCTTTACAGAATACGTACAGCCACACACAATCATTTATATGTGAAGAGGGGCCAAGAGAGTGTTTTCGCCGTGTTATTTCGTGCCCTAGAAAGCTATAATGTGGGGCAGATGCATGATGGGACCCATGGAGTGCTGCTGCACTCAGGAGGAAAGTATCTGTGGAAGTTCGAATAATGGTTGTAACCTCGGTCAGCTTGTCCCCAGTGTCTCTGCTGCTATGACCTCCAGGATTTGTACAGAATTGTTACTCCAGCGAGGGGTTGTTAGATGTGTACAGTCTCCTTTTCGTTCCGTTATTACCTCAAGCACTGCCGATGCGTGAGGTTTGTAAATACTTGGAATATCGGCAATTACGAGTTGTGCTAATGGGCGCCGCCATCTTGTTTGTTGTTTTCGCGCCGTTTTCGAATGGTTAATATGAGTGCACTGGAATGCCAATTTCAACCTATTGCATCACACACTTCAGCCTCTCCGTAATGCTCGCATGTGTAGCAATAATCAGCCCGGTCCCGAATGTAGCCGATCCTTTCCTATCAGGCGCCGGGTTTATCAAAGCGCAGCATTTTGTCTTTGCAGGGGGTCGCCATATTAGCTTGTATTCTTGTTGGGACCTCGCGTAACAATCTGCCGAACTTGCAGATAGATGCGGAGAGACTTTATCTATTGAGCGCATAAGGAGCGCATGTTACAACGTCTGTGGCAGCGTCTCAGACGGGGATCCTTCGGCGCTGCGGTGCTAGCCGCACGAGGCAGTGAGCAGTGGCGGCCCCCATCTTACCCGGTATCTGCCGAAGCGCGCTCCAGACTGTCAGGTCAGATTTCTTCGCTGGCGTTGGTCTCTCCGGTCAGCAACCACAGCCGTCAGGTGCTACACATCTTTATCAGTTAAATGAAGAGCTTTAACGCGAAATCGGTTGCCATTAACTGGGTATATGTCGCGATTTCCAGCCCATCCGGCGGAGCTGCCAATTCAGCCAGCCATCCCGCAGTGCGCCCTCTAGCGCCCCCCTTATTGCTCCTGAGTTGATACTTGCCTGTTTGTTTTGTTTGTTGTTCACAAAAATGGAAAAATCTGCATCCTAGTAGTATCTCTGTTGGCAGCATTGGAAGTGATTCTCTATGGTAGAAACTGTGAAAGCGCACTATGTGTATGCTGTAATATACTATGCAACTTTCAATAAAAATATTTTAAAAAAATATATATCAACCGGAACGGGTGGCCCCATGAATATGGAATTTCTTGCTGTCGCAGAAAGTCCGTCGCTACTTTGAACATTTTCCGTTTTTGTAGTGTGATGGCCGAGAGATCCTGGTATAGAGCAACGGGATGGCCTCGAAATTGAAGAGGTTGTGCCCGCCTGGCCTCCCGAAGAATTCGCTCCTTTAGCGGGAAGTCCGGAAGAAAGGCTAGGATGCCCGGCGGTGGGGCAGAAACGCGTCTGGGAAGCCCAACCCTGTGTGCCCGATCAAAGCGGACGGTAAAGTCAGCAGGTTCCCCCAAGATGCTGCGGAAAAGGTCTTGTAGGTAGCTAGTGACATCCGTCCCTTCCGCTTTCTGAGGGACCCCCCGGACCCGTATGTTGTTGCGATGGGAGCGGTTTTCAAGGTCCTCCGCATGGGCCTGGAGGTCCAGTTGCTGATCCTTAAGTCTCAGGACTTCCTGCTGGAGCTGCTCGATTTCATTGCTTCTAGTCTGATCGGCCTCTTTGATAGCGACCACCCGCTCTACAAGACCCTTCACGTCCCGTCTAAGGTCCCGGACCTCACCTGCCACCTCCTGCTTTAGGGACTTGAAGTCATCCCTGAGGGAATTGAACAGCGTCTCCAGAAAGGACCGGGTAATGGGCACTTGGTCACTGGACGGGTCCGGAGGTAGTCTAGAGGGCTCAAGGGAGGGTGGGTCCCTGCCGGCCTTGTGCTGGGACTTGGCCATCATTTCCGGGAGTGTTTGGGTCACTTTTTTCCCCCTGAGTCCTGCCATGTCACACCTGGTCACCGGGATGGTCCCGCTCGGTGATCCCAGAGGAGCCGAAGGCAAACACAGAGGCCCGGTGATCCCTCGGGTAAGTGCGATCCGTGTGATAGGGAAGATGGCGCCCCCACAGCAGTGTCAGGATTCCCCGGCGAAAGTCGAGGCGGCCAGCTGGCACACCGGCGATGGTGTGCGCCCTGTCCCTCACCTCGTGGTCAATGCTAATCGGATGGCAGCGGAGCTTGTGGCACCAAAGGGCGATCAGGCAGCAGGCGGTCTCCTCCCGGGGCCTCCGCGACCCCCCACCACCGACCCTCGCGATCACCACCAGGCGGACGGGAGCAGCCCGGCAAGTGCGCACTCTGGGGAGACCTCTCCTCTCAAGTGACCGCACCCGCCTCCAGACTATGCGTGTGGGTGGGAAGAGATGGTCAGGGCCCCAACGTCCGGCAGCGCCGATGGGAAGTTCGCCGCTCTACCGCTCTCCCACGGGCGCTGCGTGGCTCGCAGGACCCCACACCGGGAACTCGCTCATACCCCCTGAGCATCCTCCGCCGGTCCCATTACTGCTCTCCGCACCTCTGCCCACCGGCTAGTGCCGCCCATTGATCTCGGGCGTGTCCAGGCCGCTGTCGCCTCAGCTCCGATCTCCTGGCGCTGTCTGGTGTTTTGTTAGGCCAAGTCCACCAGGCTTGGCCGGCGAAGAGCAGCTCTGCAGACCCTCCCCGGCTCGATATTCATGCAGGGCCAAAGCCGGGGTCTCCTGCCTCAGGACAACCTTCCAGCTCAACTCGGGGCGGCGTGATGTGCCAGACACATTCTGATTGCCGCCTCCACACCCCGGGGGTGCTCCGGCAGGATTGTGATGTGCCCCGCAAGTTCTCCCCCCAGTAGGCCCGAAGCCGGGGCCTCAATTTTAGCGACTCCCGGCCGGTCACTCCTACCCCGCCGGCCGGGTCGCAGTAACGGCGTCCAGTGTCCGACGGGGGTCACGAGCTCAGGGTCGGAGGCAGCAGGTCGCCTCCGCGGGTGTCGCAGGCAGGCAGTCGGCCCGGCCACTCGTTCAGGGGCCGGTGCAGGGAGTGCGCGAGCAGATTACTCCTCCTAGGCGGCCGCCATTACAGGAGTCGCGTCGGCCTGCCTCGCCATCTTGGACACGCCCCTGTCGTACGATTTTTAAAGAATATTTGCAGTTTTCAAAACTAGACAGAAGAAATTTCATAGAAAAGCAGACAATGGGTTCCTATGGAGAAAATACAGGTTACTAGTAAACCAGCTAGGGATTACTTTTGTGGTTCAGTACTGGGCTGAAAGGTACAGTACTGGCTTCTCCCCTGATCACAGGTGAGTATTTTCAAATTCGGACTTTGGCTGATTGTATAGGAATATTTTCAGTTTTCAAAACTTCAAACTTAGAACATTTTCGAGTCAAAAATGGGTCAATGTTATCCAATGGCAGATAAGTGAATTACCGGTTTCCAGGTGAGTACTTGGTTGGTGAAGTTAGGGTTCTGGGCATAGACTCAGGGGTCCCCCAGGGTCAGGTGAGTACAGTTAGTTCAGTCCTAGCGGCGCAGGGGCGGCCGGGTGCAGAGGTAGGTAGGCCCAATGTTATCCAATGAGGGAAAGGGGGCCTTCGGTTGGTGGCTGCTGGCTAGCAGGCCACGCGGCTCTGAGAGCTAGGCTCCTGGTGATTTGCTCTGGGCAAGGGGGGAAGTAGGATAGGGCAAAGAGGTCACAACCAGCGGCACTCGGGCGGCTGGGTGCAGGGTGCTTTTGAGTCCTCGGGCGCTCAATGTTATCCAATGAGGATCTTGCAAAAGGAACAAAGGCTGCAGGCTCGGGAACGGTGACTCTCCAGGGGCGACCAGCACTTCGAGAGGAAAGTTGGGATGTTGGAGCACAGGTAAGTACCCCAAAGGGAGGCACAAGGGGCTTTAGGGCGCCGGGTGCAGAGGTGTCTTTGGGTGTCGGAAAAGCTTACCCTCGGCTGGTCGCGGTTGGGGTGGCCCCTGGTTCTGAGTCTGCAGGCGTCAGCTGGTTAGTCGAGGAGGGTCTTTGGGCACTGGACTTCGGGTCCCAGTCGCCGGGGGGACGTCCTCGTAGTCTTGGTTCGGGTTGGCCCGGGCTCGGCTGGTGCAGAGTGGGCTAGTCTGGAGCTTCCTGGTTGGCACCAGGAGGGTTGTTGCAGCAGAGCCTATGCTGATGGGAGTCCCATTCGTCGAGAGGGTCAAGGCAGGCAGGTCCTCTGGGTGTCCCAAGGTTGCTGTCCACGGAGGTCGCCGGGTTTAGGTAGAACCAGGTTCCAGGATCAACAGGCCGGTAGGGCTGGGGCCAAGTCAGTTGGTGTTGTCCTGTTGTTAGCAGTTGCACGGTGGGTCTTCTTCTTCTTGATCTTCTTTCTTCTTTTTGATATCGGGATCTGAGGAAGGAAGGTTCAGGGAGCCCCTAAATACTAAATTTAGGGGTGTTACAGGCAGGGCAGGAACAGGGACCAATGGGTCCCTGTCCTGGGGTGAGTACACCCCCTAGCCTGCTCCTCTCCTTTGGGAGGGGGGCAGGAGCCAAGCTGGGATTGGGCAGGACTCCTCATCTACAAGATGGCCGGAGCCCGGGGTCGTGCTTCACCTCGCCTCCTCCTCCTGAGGGGTGGAGTTGGCACAGGTTGGCACACCCCCCTTCCTGAAGTGGTTTTTCCCACCAGTCTTCCCGCCAGATTGGGGATAGGACTGGTGGGGGGCTGGTTGCTGGGCACAGCAAATGGTCTGGAGAAGCTCTCAGAGGCGGTATGCCTTTGAAGCTTCCCCCTGTCCTTCCTGGGGGAGGAGACATAGCACCTCGCCCAGGATGTGTTTTGTTGAAGACCCAGGAGAGCTGGGGGCTCTCCATCCAGGGGTCCAGCAATATGTATGCTGTGTGGCAGCCTCTGCAGCCACTCAGCCCAGACGTGGATTGTAGGTTTGAGTTTTGGAGGGAATCTCTGAGATGCCCTCTCGTGCATGTTACATTAAATCCCATACAGGCATCAGTGCGGGTTTAATACGATGAGAAGTTTGATACCAAACTTGTCAGTCTTCAGTGTAGCTATTATGGTGCTATGGAGTTCGTAATGACAACTTCCCAGCACCATATACTCTTAAATGGCATCACTGCACTTACAGTGCCCAGGAATTGTCCTGGGTACTGTAGCGGCACAGGGCTCATGCACCTGTGCCCTCACCTCTGGCATAGGGCACCCAGCTAGAGGGGTGACTGAGGTATGCCAGGGCAGTGGGTTCTGTGGCCATGGCACACAGGGATGTGTGCCATGTCGACTCTTGTTTTAGTTCTGTACTTAGACCCTCAGCCTGCAAAGGCAGGGTGTGGGTACCAGGGTACAGGGCCCGTGAGGGTGGCGCAATCAGTGCTGCAGCCCTCAGGGGTCTTCTCTACCCACCATGCCCTGGGTACCTAGGGTACCATTTACTAGGGGCTGACAGGGGGCCAGAGATGCCAATTGGGTATTTTGTTTCAGTATAGTTTATAGGGAAGGAACACAGGCCCTGGGTACCTGATTGGCAGGGACCCAGGGCATACTCAGTCTAAGCACATCAGCAGTTCAGAAACAAGTGGGGGCATACCAAGGCAAGAAAGATGGCACTTTCTCACAGTGGGGAAGAAGGGTTGCTTCTAATGAACCAATAGCAAAGACCACGTCTGTATTCCCTCTCAGAGAAATAAGTCCATGGCAAAAGCAAATTCTTGCCAACAATCCTAGAGAAGCCTATAAATAAATAACAGGAATAACAATATTATTTGTATTTGTCATTGTAGGAAAGTGAAATATAATGTGGTATGGCTGTGTAACCTTACCATGCAATATTATCACACTACCCCAAAGATCGTTCTTGGATTCATACTAATAAATCCTTAGCTCAGTCCCAGTAGAGTAGCAAAGAGCAGCCACGCTTTACTAGATGAACATGTGTTAAGCATTCCAGAGTACCAACATGGATGAGAAGTAATTGAAACGACTTGAGAGTAATCTGACACAAGTTTATAAAAATAGAGTGTATTTCCATCTAAATTTAGACACCAAATTGAACGGTATAGCATACATATAACTGGAGTTATAGGTTTTTGAATCAATAATAAATCAATGCAGAAAAATACATGAAAAAGATAGCATTGCAGTCAATGGCAAAAACCTGCAATTGGGAATGTACGACATTACAACGCATGCTTTTACTTCGCATGCTTTTACAACGCGAGTTTTACAACGCATACCATTACAACGCATAGCGCTTTGGGGTGCTGGATAGTGAATAGTTTAATTTACTATTCCAACTCCAGTCCCCGTGGACACTAGGGAAGGTGTTGGACAGTAAATTAAACTTATTCCCTATCCTAGAGCGCCCCCCAGCGCAATGCGTTGTAATGGTTTGCGTTGTAAAAGCTGCGATGTAAAAGCATTGCGTGGTAAAAGTTGCGTTGTAAGTGATGTTTCCCTGCAATTGGTCACTTGCAGGTTGAGTTACGTGTAAAGATCATGCAGGCCCCAGGACCAGGCCATGACTGTCAGATCCAGCTCGTGAGCCCCTACACCACTTGCCTTTCTTATGCCCAGGGGGGCCCGCAGAAACAGCAGCCAACTGCGCTGGATAGCAGACCTCACAGCGAGGATGGGACTGGATTCCCAGCTGTCTCAAGTGAACTCTCCGCATGGGAGGTGACGTCACCCTCCCAGTGCCCTTCAAAGCCTTCCAGGAACTCCCACAGCGCGGGACGCTTCATTCGGGCTTGTGACCCCTACGCCATTGGCCTTTCTTCTGCTCGGGGGGCCTGCAAAAACAGCAGCCAGCAGCGCCGGAGAGCAGACCTCACAGCCGGGGCGGGACTTGATCCTCCATCTGTCTACGGTGCACTCTCGGACGGGAGGTGACATCACCCTCCCAGCGCCCTTCAATGGCTTCCAGGAAATCCCGGACCAAAGACAGGTCCTGGCCATGCCCCTAAGATCTCCCTGGGAGGTGGTGGAAAGAAGAAAGGAGGGACACGGAAACCTGTTACACACAAGGGATCAAGGTGGAATGAACCACTAGTTCACACAAAAAATGTTTGCTCGCGTACTCCTGGGGCACTTGCAATACTAGATAGAAGAGAACAATGTACTAACACCTTTACAAGCAGGATTCAGGGCCAAGATCTCCACTATTTACCAGATCTCCAGATTACAATGTATCCACTGGAAAATTGTGGTCCTAGAGGGTGGTAGCCTCTATCTCAAATTTGTGGATCTTAAATCCGCGTTTGACTTGGTGCAGTGAGATCAGCTATGTGGCATACTTCTTGATTTGGGAGTACCAGAATATCTTTGCCACCAGCTGAAATGCCTGCACCAAGACAACTATGCGAGAATTAGATATGGTAAAAATGGTGAACTTTCCGCCCCTTTGCCTGTAGAGAAAGGGGTGCGACAGTGATGTGTCCTGACTCGACACTCTTCTCTCTTTTCTTAAACAGCTTAATTGAAACTCTGTTAGCTGGGAAAGACATTAATGCTCTGAGGCTGGCGAACCACAAAATCTCAGCGCTCATGTTTGCGCACGATACGCTGCTACTCTCCAAATTGCCCATGGGTATGGAGAGGGTCCTCGAGGTATTCAGCTCTTTCTGCAGAAAGAGGGGACTGGAGATCAACCTCCAAAAAAACAAGTACATGTTTTTTAAAGCTAATACTACACATTACCCACATCCCCAACTGGATGGAAGTGCCCTTGAGTGGGTGTCCATTTTTTTATTATCTAGGGATCACACTCACTGAAAAAAATGGACTGGGGGACACAAATAAAGAAAGCCAGTATAAAACTGACTCAGTCCATGGGGGGCATCTTACAAGTTTATAAAAGTTGAACCCACAAAGTGATAGGTCCCGAAGCAGAAATCTACAAAACACAGGTTAGTGGACCATCACTGTACGGGGCAGAATTATGGGGGGCCATTGCCCATCAACTTCCCTATATATGCCAGAGAACCTATTCCTTAGGCAATTGCTGGACCTCCCTATGAGTACCCCATTAACAGCGCTCAGAGTGGATTTAGGGATTGGCCCTATAGCAGATATAATCTCCTCTAGACCCTATACTGGCAAAGCCTGTGGAGTACACCTGAACTAGCTGACTATAAAGAGGAGTTGAAGGATGTTATGAGCCTTTTAGGTGCAGGGAAACTCCCCTGGCTAGCTCATATCAGGAATTCTTGCCAGGCACTAGGGAGGGCAAATATGTGGACTACACCAGAAGAGACCTGTCCCACAATCTCCAGAAAGGCACTACTCGACTCCCACAGAGAACACAAACTGGCTTTACTATGGCAGGGGACTAAACCAAGCTGCTTGACCTCCAGGTTTCTGGATATCAAGCAGCAATACAGGTTAGAATCGGCACTTGATCACATCGAACCACTTTTGGCAAATAATTTTTTTTTCAATTCAGACATGGGGTGCTCCTGCTTCGAGCATTTACTAACAATTGGCAGGAAGCCCATAAACCGGATTGCCCAGGGTGCGATCGAGTTGAGGAAACTGAATTGTATGTCCTTTTCTTTTGACCCACCTATGGAAGGCCAAGGTCTAGGTGGGTGTTACAATTGTGCAAAAATATGGGGATCAGACACTATATAGAGGCGTACAGGCTCCTCAAGTACGAAACTGATACACTTATTGTTTTTGCCATTTCTCGGTTCCTTCACTCATTGCGGTGCGTTCACACCTGAAAACCATTTCAGAAAACTCCTAGCTCCTAGCATCCTTTATACACGCTGCTATGCCATGTTTGCACAAATCCATTGTAGGCTTATTGTTACTGCAACTATACTCTTTAAATGTATTATATTATCTGTTTTAATGTGGTTTTTTAACACTGTTACATATATCTTTTAGATAAAGTCAGAAGCTTTTTTAACAATCGATAGGAGTTTTATATACTAATGAATTGTCTAGCTGTTTAAATATGCGTTACTTTAAACCCTCCCGCACTTAAGGTAGAATACACAAACTCTGTTGCTCATTGTCTTGTATCCAAACAGAGTACTGAGTGTTGCTGCGAGGGAGCGCACTTAAGAATGAACTAGAAAACTTTGCACAAATTAGATATGTACTACTTTTTTAACATTGCACTAATGTACACACATTTTATGATGACATATTCTAATGTTTTTTCTTTTTATTTAAAAAGTATTGTATTGCCTCTTTTTATGTGCTTTTATGGCCGTACGGTCGAAATAAAGCTCTTTTGACTTGACTTGACTTAAAAAATAGAGTGTATTTCTATTTAAATTTAGACACCAAAAGAACGGAATAGCAAACATATAACTGAGTTATAGATTTTTGAATCAATATTAAATCAGTGCATAAAAATACAAGAAAAAGATAGCATTGCAGTCAATGGCAAAAACCTCTAGTGACAATTGGTAGCTTGCAAGTTGAGTTACGTGGAACCCTTACAGGGTTAAGATCATGCGGGTCCCAGGACCAGGCCATGACAATCAGATCAATTTTACCTTGCGTGTGGAGTCCGTATGTAGAGTTGTCCTGGCTGTCCTTAGTGCTGAATGGGAGCTGCAGTGGTACTGATTTAACTGCTTACATGGTGCTGCAAGGAACAGAATACAAAAACACAACAGATGCACAGCTGCTGGCGTTGGATCATCGTTGCGCAGTGTTTGAATGCTTTTTTTTCTTTTTAGAGTTTTATATAGTGCAAACTAGACCAGAGACATCAGGTATCAGAGGGCTTTACCTGAGTACCAGTTTCTTTACATAAGGACACATTCATATTTGTTAGGCACGGGGAGATTGAGGGCCCGATGTAGGTAAATCCCATTTACCGATTTTGAAATACCGAATCCTACCGATTCGGTATTCAAAAATCGGTAAATGGGATGTAGGTCCCAACATCTGGATTCGTTACCGAATCCTTAACAATTCTTAAATTACCGATTTGGTAAATACCGAATCGGTAATGCCCATTCATTCCTATGGGCTTTGAAGCCCATAGGAATGATTAGGCATTACCGATTCGGTATTTACCGAATCGGTAATTAAAGAATTCACAAGGGTGCAGGGGGTGTCACTTTGACACCCTCTAGCACCCCCAAAACGGCCATGTGTGCAATGTGGCACACAGACATGCCCTAAGGGCACGTCTGTCTGTCACATGGCACATGTGTACATGCACAGATGTGCATGTACACAGGAATCGGTTTTTTACCATGGATTTGTATTCCATGGTAAAATACCGATTCTGTAAGCCATGTGCTGCCGGAACATAGGCTACCTACATTGCATTTTCGGTAATTTTACCGAATCGTTATCATTACCGAATCGGTAAATATTACCGACTCGGTAAATTTACCGATTCGGTAATGATAACGAATCGGTAAAATTACCGAAAATGTGCCCCTACATCTCCATAGCCCTTTACCGATCGGAAACGGCCGAAAATCGGTATTTTCGGCCGATTCCGATCGGTAAAGGGCTACCTACATCGGGCCCTGAGTGATTTGCCCAGAATCACAGGATGTTGAGTATCATTGCCAAAACTCAAACCTAGTTCCCCAGCTTCGAGGTCGATCACTCTAGCCGTAAGGCTACATCCTTCGTTGCCCGACTAGAGACCTACAAGCCTTGGCAGCGGTAAGGACAGCAAAAAGGTACTGGACTTTCACTGGGTTCGGGATGTGAGGTAGTGGCCTGAAACTACGGGAAAATGGGACTATAACTCTCACAATGCACTTAACCAGCAGGATTTATGCGAGACCACAGAGGGCCCGATGGTCAGCGATTCTTTGGATATGTCGAGTTTCTTTACTTGCAGTTTGCATGGGCCTAGTACCACTGGTCCAAGGGAGACTGAGGGTGCTTCTGACTTCCACAGAGGTCCCTCTCTTTGGGAGTGCCGAGTTTCAACCAAGGGCAAGGGTTGTTCACTGAGTTCCAAGTCTGTTGCCTCAGGGACAAAGTATCCCTCTTTTGCTTTGGAGCTGTGGGCAAAGTTCGGTTGCTAGCTACACTGGTCTCCTTTTTGTCCTTCCTTGATGCAATTTGTTTAGATCGAAGCTTCTGGTGTCGATTAAATACTAGATTTAGGGGAGGTAGGGATGTGGGAGGTAGTAGCAAATGGGCAGCAAGTCCTTTTTTTAATTTATGTTTTATGGATGAAGGAAGATTGCAGCAGCAGGTTGTATAAATACATTATTTAAGGCATGTTTTATTATTTATCCATAAATACACATATTCAAAAAGTCAAGATCGAGTGTAAAAGAAACATACACAAATTCAAATTCATGCACTACCAGAGTTATAAAAAAAACGACCGGCTTATTTAAACAAGGATATCCAAGTTGAAACGACCCCCAGATCCTTTTCCCTTTAGCCTTTCCCTTTTACCTTTTCTTTCATAAAGTGCTGACTCCAGATTATAAATATGAAAGATACCCCCTTCCATTGTTGATAGAACAGGGGCAGGGGGTCAAGCAATGCCGAACTACACATAGCCTAAAAACGGCTGTAGCAATACAAATTATGCCTTCCCCAACCCCATTATCTGATTCACCAGTCCCCAATAACATAAGTTTAGGTGACAAGGATAGGTTAACTTTTAGTACATCACCCAAAAAACCTTCCATGTCCTGTCCCACTGATTCTTGGTTAGGCAAATGGAAAACATGTGGACCAGTTTTACACCGGATGCCTGACATCGAAAGCAGCAGGTCCCCGCATCCCCACCCTATTTGGCAATTTATGCTGGTGTTATATATAGGTCAAAAAGTGTTTTTTAATGTTGTACTTGTAAATTTGCAGAACACAAATTTCCCCCCCCCAGCTCAAGTGATTTCAGAAATCTAGAGTCCGAGAGCTTGAGCCTCGCCTGCCACTTTAATTCATGCTTGTCCAGGTCGTCCGGTACCCCCTCTTGCAAACTGGCTTATAGTCGCGAAATGGATGGGCTTGTACCATTTGTTAATATTTCCATTAGGGCGATCTGTTTAAAGCTTGCCATGCCACCTGCCTTCCTCAAAAGGAAATCCCTCAGCTGTATATATTAAAAAAAATCCAGAGGGCAAATATTGAATCTACCCCTGACCACTTCAAAGGACGTGATATGATCCCCAACCAATAGCTCCCCAATCCTACCAAAACCCCCCCTTTCCCACCTAGCAGGCCAATCACCTTAAAAAATCCTATGGAACTGATCGTTCCTGGGCTGTATCTACCCATCCCAAGTTTTTTGCGTTACCATGATTAGTTCCCAAAGGCAGTGATCAGGGTCTTAATAAACTGAGTTCTTTTGAAGTAACTTGGCTCAAAAAATGTCAGCAAACAGCTGCCAGCAGGTGTCCCAATCAGAAGTTGGAAATTGAAGGAACATACCCTGGCGCGTCTCCCTCGCTAGCCTTGTCATTAAGTAAAGGACCATAATATTGACGTGCTGCCGCTAAGTAGTATAATTTGAAATTGGGGAGCCCCCAGCCCCCTGTCTCTAGGTAGGCACAGACAAATATTAACCCTTCTAGTCCTCCCATAAGACCAGATAAATCTAGACACCAATTTATCTATTAATTTACACCAATCATTATGTGTCTCTAAAGGAACTGTGCTAAAAACATATAATAACTTCTGCAACACCGTCATCGTGACAAGGTTGCACCTTCCCATTATTGAGAGTTTCAGGTTATCCCAGCTAATAAAATCTTTCATGACTTTTTCCAAAATAGGGGATAAGTTAAATTTTACTATGGTATCTACCCTTGCTGTGATTTTTATTCCCAAATATATTGCTTCATCGACAGTCCTGCTATCAGTGGCTGAAGTAAATCTGTTTATCAGGACATGCGTTTTCGCACTGTTCGACAAGAACCATGATTGATTTCCAAATTCTTCAGCTATCATTTCCACAGACAGCAGAGCCGTGTCAGGATCAGCTGTAATTATTGCCACATCGTCTGAATAGGCCAGCGTCTTAGTGTCCCAGTCCTTGATGCTAGAAGGGAAAATGTCCTGGGAGACTTCCAACTGCCTAAGAAAGGGATCTATCTACAGTGCGTATAACAAAGGGGGAGTTTGACAGACATGTCTCTTTCCCTTTTCAATTGAGAATGACTCTGACTCCCCCCAATCACTTGCAGACGAGCAGTAGGGTTAAAATACATTACCCGTATTGCATTAATGAAGGACTTCCCCAGGCCATTAGCCTCCATAATTGTCCAGAGATAGTCCCACGAGACCCTGTCAAAAGACTTCTCTGCATTGAACAGGATGGCCCCCATCAGCTTAGCAAAGACCTCATTGGCATTAAATAACATGATCACGCATGCCAAAGTGAAACAAGACGATGTATTACATTAAGTAGCGGACTCGTAAAGATCTTTCAATATAGCTTTACATCACTATTTAAAAGAGTGATAGGCTTGTAAGAGCCCAGGGCTGTGAAATCCTTGCCTTTCTTCACAAAAATAACAATATTCAACATACCACAGGAGCCTGGTGGCAGTGTCCTCTTTCTTATTTCATTAAACAATCCTAGCATTTCCTTATGGGTTTGTAGAACTCTAAAGGAATACTCTCTGTTCCTGTGGCTTTGTCTGATGGGAGAGCTTGGAGAGCCGCCTGAAACTTCTCTAATGAGACAGCCGCCTCCAAAGAAGTCTCTCCTCTTGCGTTGCCTTAACACTAGGCACAAAATACACTGAGACCCAAGAGAGGCCCATAGGGGAAGCTTTATAGAGATCGGAGTAAAATTTCATAAACGCCTCCCTGATCTCGCCGGGATGCGTTGCTACTCCACCTGGCATGTCCCATATCTGGTTAATATGCCCCGCTGCTTGCTGTTGCCTAAACCTAACTGCGAGGAGCTGCCCAACACATTCATTGTAATCATAACATTCTTGGCTTTTAACATGGTACCTCCCAGCAGTTTTCTCTGTGGTGAAATCATTCAAACATGCCTTGGTGATGGCTATTGAATTCGCCACTGGGGTCAACCCCCCTGCTTGCCACAGCACTAATCAATTCTAATTCTAAAGGATTACGTTTTTGATATAATTCTTTAATCTTTCTCTGTCCCCTCTTATGTTTAGCCAAGCTGAACCCCAGGGTTTCACCCCATACTATTCCAGGAGAAGCACTACCCTTGTTGATAATAAAATATTCCATAATCCAACCCTTCATCTGGTTCAAATAATCAGGATCAGACAAACGTGCCCTCTCGAATGACCATTTTCTAGCCACCCTTTTTACTCTGTCAAGTGGGAAATCAAAAACAATAGGGTTGTGATCCGACAGTACCCTGAAATAGAGTTCCACCTGATCCCCCTTAAGTAAGATCGGTAAGACCAAAAAATAATCCAACCTGGTAAACCTGCCATGGGGTGCTGAGTAATAAGTATATCCTGGCTCACAGGCTTTCAACGAAGGCCAAATATCAATTAAGCCTACATCTCTCAAGAGACTTTTCAATAATCTTGCAGTTTGTGGCTTACGTCCAGCTATAGAGAGTCTACTGCCTCAAAACCCTGCTCTAGATCCATTTAAATTTAGATCCCCACAAGCTACATATGGTGCTGGCCAAGAAGGCAAATCTATAGCTAAAAAGTTCAGTAAGCCAGGTTCATCTAAAACTGGTGCATAAACTGAGCACAGTGTAAAAACAGCATTGCCAGCTTTGCACTCCATTATTACCCATTTTCCCATATTTTCCGCTGCCTTATGACCCAGTGTAACTGCATTCCCTCTAATTAAAATTGCTACCCCCTTAATCCTAACATCCCGAGTTATAAAACATATTGCCTTCAGACCTAGAGAGTCCAGCACAGCACTGGCGCCACATGCTATATGAGCCTCCTGAAGACAATATATATCTGCTCTTGAAAATGTAAGTTCTTCTTGCTGCCTTCTTCTTTTAGATCCGTCATTAAGCCCACAGATATTAATTGTGGCGAAACAGAGTTTAGCCATCCTGCATGAAGATTGCGTTTCCCCGCCAGCTGTGTCCTGCCTGGATTGATAGAATTCCTATAATACCAAGACACAATCCTCCACCCAGTCTTATATTCACACCCCAGCCTGCCCTTCAATAAAACCAAAAAAAACAACCTACTAGAAATAGCTACCCCAACCTACCCAAAAACAAATACCAGCACCGAACACCCACCCCTCCCCTTCTCTAAACCTACCAATGAAAGCAGCCAGACCATCCAGGTCTGTGTGATGGAGATGACAGAAAACACTGTGGGTTCCCACCCCTAGACCCTCCTGCAACCCCCACATACCAATGTGAAAAAACCATAAGAGATACGGTCAGCGAGTCCCTAAACCCCAATGTACAAAAACAAACAATACCAGAAATACTGACGAGAAACCCAGCTATGTTTAGACTACTTCACCATTTTCCTGAGCTAACAGCCATGAGGTATACATTAATTCTATCTACCATATTTTTTTAGCCCCTCTGATTCTTGTTTTCAGTCTCTCTGGGGCCAACAAAAATTCTTGATAAGGCTTGATGACTTGCTACAGACGCCACCTGCGTTCTACTGTTATGTGACAGAAGTAAGGGCGTGTAAATACTGAGGACTTTCGGTATTTGCTTCTTGCCTCTGACCAAGCCTTCTCAAAATAGCGTAGAGTAACAGGAAGTTTTCGAAAAAAAGTAGGATGGGACTTGGCTGCCTTTGACCTCTGCGGCTCTCTGTGGTTCTGTGGCATAATAGCGGAAATCGATGGACCCTCTGAACTTCCTGTTCCTAATCCCACCCCACAAGTTCAGGAAAGATTTCTTTAAGAAGGTCCAGCATAAAGGATCTAATATCATCCCCTTCCAAGTCTTTCTCGAACCCCAGAAACCAAAGATTGTTCCTTCTCTGGTGGTTTTCCAGATCATCCATTTTCCACATAGCATTGGTCATTTGGGCATTATGGGCATTGGTCTGTTCTTTAAACAGCAGCCAACTCCGTTTACAAAATGGTTGTCATCTCCTCTATACTGTTAAACCACTCGCCAATCTCAGAGCATGCCTTCCCAACTTTTCTAACTGCAACTTCTAGTTTTTTGTGGCCTGCCTGGCTTTTTTCCCATCTGCACGGTCTTAGTGTGGTGCTCCTTGATTGAGTCCAAAATCAGGGCTAGAGCGGGATCCATAGTCACTGCCCCTACTGCCTGCGAAGCCCCCACCGTAGTCTCTGCCTGGACGGACGCTATCTCCGGTGTTCCCAATATTTCCATGTGTGAATAGTCCTATTTCAGCCCGCCACCCATTGTAGGCTTTTACCTGTTCTTCCATGAGTCTGTGTATCCCTTAGCGCTCCTCCAATGCCTTTGGCGCTTGAGGGCTTCTCAGGTGCTTCAAGAGTGCTAGAGCCTGATGTTGAAGAACTGTACCCAACTTCACTTCAGCCAGAGTCCTCCTAGCGAGAACCATCAGTGAGTGGAAAGAATTTATCAGCCCCATCGGCTGTGAGATCGGCTGGAGCCAGACCGCTAATTTCTTTATTACAACCCAGAATGCTCATAACAACACTGGGAGCAAAAAATTGTGAGTTATACATAACTTGATACTCTTTTTCTGGGGATTCCTAGTTCCCCTTACTAGTGATGCTAACCAACTCTCCCTTTTCACCAATGTCTCGTAATGTATATAGTCCCAACTCTGATGAAGAAGCGCCCCGTAGGGTGTGGCCTCCTTGATCTCCTCCTGCTGTGCCGATGATATCCCAGATTGATCATCTGATACATGGCCAACACTCTGACCCAGTGTGTCAAGCTCCCGGAGTGCCCCCTGAGCTGGCTGGGCCACACTTCTTTCTCTAAACTTGGCGGTATTTGCTGTCTTTGCTGTGCCCCAGACCCTCCTCATCAAAGGCTTGTGTCTCACCCTGTTTTTTTACCATAGCTTGGGTGCAGTCTGGCAAGTTCCTCTTCCTCCCTGTCCCCATACTCTTCAGCCGCTTTTTGGCAGCACGAGATTCACTGGGCTTACCTGTGTTCTCATCCTTATGGATTGGGAGTGATTCTAGTTTTGTCTCATACACCTGTAGAGCGGGCCAGGAGGGTGCCTCCTTATGTTGTCTGGGAGCATTGGGTGCCATGGTTCAGAATGTCAATGAAGGTAGCCCCCAAAGAGAGCTTGACACTGTCATCACAGCTATTCTGGAGTATTCTGTATGAAGGCCCGTCCAGCTGCTCAAGACGCGGTGCAAGGTTAGGGTCATCGTCCTTGATAGAACGTCAGTACTCAAGAGTATCCTTTATAAGACTTAGCCACGCCCGACTCTACAAACATACCATGCCAGAGGCTGCTGTAGGATCCTTCCCGCTCAGCAGAGACCTAGAGAAATCAATCATGCAAAGAGAACACCACTAGAGAGGGGGACACCCCCGCAAGCACCAGGATGAAGAGCCATTCTTGCTCCGCACAGCAGTCACTCCAAGAAGCACAATGCCACTGAGGAGTAAAATGCTGGTGATGTGGCTCCGCGGGACCTGCAAAGCTGCACCCATTCAAAAGAAAAACCCTGGGTCTCTGAAAATGCACTGCACCTCCGGGTGCACAAACTCTGCTGTCAGGTGAGTTCCTCTGAGGGGAGGGGGAGGGGGCCAAGGAAGGAGGTCTGCAGCAGTGCTCCTATGCGGCCGCCATCTTGCCTTCGGTCCCCCCAACTTTTGGTCTCCCCCGCCAGGCAGCAAGTCCATTCAGCTAGTTGGCACTGAGGTGACCACATCCGGGGGTGTAGGTCACTGTTCTATCCAGAGCCCTCTATTTTGTCATTCCTAAAGATGGCAGAAATCAAATTGTGCAGTACAGACCCGGCTGCTCACCCTGGAGTTGTGGCCACTCATCTGGGGGTGTACACCTCCCTGCATAGTTAATTTCCCATCTGCCCAGGTGCAAAAGGGCCTGGGACAGGGCGGTCTGTTTCCTTCACTGGGAGTCAGCCCTGATGCATATCATTGGTGGTGCAGCTTTTGATGCTTACTGCCTTGATGTGCCACTTTACTAGCCTGCTTTGGAGGAGCGAGATGTCACCTCCTTCCTGCCCAAGCCTTTGTCCTTAATTCCTCCTGGGAGTGATCACACTACCTAGCAGGAGGTCAGAATCCTGTCTAGCCGGCAGCAGGCACAGAAAAGCACAGGCTGGTCGGCCAGAACAACGAAAAGCTGAGGCGACCTATTAAATCCCAACTGTTGAATCCCTTGACTTCCCTCAGAGTTCCCAGCTGTTCTGTATACCATAATGGGGTGGCCTGTATCATCTTTTTTGCCCAGTCCAGGCTCTTATTTACTGCATGCCAGACCTGAACTGTGTGTTTATTGGGGCCCGTGAGGCGTAGTCTTGCTGGTGTGGTGTAAAGTGCCCTCTCATAGTTCCCTCTGCGGTGCAAGACCATTTTGTCCATTCTATATCCTGGTTCGTCAAACAGATGATATAGACAATTCATTGTGCTGACCAATAATACTTGTGCATGTCAGAGAACCCAATCCCCCATCTTACCACCCCCTTTCCAACTTCTGCCTGGCTATTTCAGGTGGTTTCCAGACCCATAGGGGTTCTCTCTGTACACTTTCTATGCCTATAAAGTATGAGGTTGGGACCGGATATGGTGCATTTTGTACTATATATATAAAGGTTGGGAGAGCCATAATTTTAAATAGAGCCGTGCGTCCCGATAAAGACAATGGGAGGGTTTTCCAGTGTTGCACATTGCTTTTCAGGCATTGTAGTGGGGGCAGAAGATTTCGGTCGTAAAACTGCGCAGGATCAGTGGTGATATATATCCCCAGTTACCGAAACCCCTCTGCGGCCATTGTTGCCTCGCATTCTGTGGGTAGAGGGGGAGAATTCCCCCTTAGTATATAAACTATGCAGAAGGGCAAAGGGGGAACTCCTTAAAGCAATCAAGGAGGGTTTAAGCAGGGAACAGCTAAGAGAACGCAGATGGGCATATAAAAAACTCATTGCCCAGGCAAAAATTGAATGGGAAGAGGATCAATGGGAAGAGCTCACTAAGTCCCTAGCAACAAAAGATCACCGAATGTTTTGGAGAATAGTAAGCGGGGGGTCAGGGAATCTCCATTCGGCAATTGAGCCAAACATTGCACCAGAGGTCTGGCAGGCACATTTTGAATCTCTCTATAGCTCTGAACCGGGAGAATCCACCATTGACACCGGTGCTGGTTGGCCTGACTATAAGGGAGATCCAATAACACCGGGCGAGGTTAGGGATGCAATTGCAGGATTAACCTCGGGAAAGGCGCCAGGACTGGACGGCCTACCCGGGGACCTGTTTAAGCAGGAGCCCAATGTTTGGGCGCCCTACCTTGCCGTGCTGTTTAATGGAGTTCTCAACGGCATGGAAATCCCTAGTACTTGGCTGGGGGCGGAGGTGGTCCCTATTTTCAAAAAGGGCTCGCCACTTCTCCCAGCCAACTACAGACCAATCAGTCTAATCGATGTGGCACAGAAGCTGTTTGGTAGGGTATTGTTGAACCGGCTCCAAGATTGGGCAGAAGAGTCGGGCGTCCTCAGCCCGTACCAGGCGGGATTCAGGAAGGGAGTTTCCACAGTGGACCAGGTTTTCCGATTGAATATTATCTACTGGAGGGCAGCGATATTCGAGGGCGGCAGCCTATACACAATTTTTGTGGATCTGCGGGCCGCTTTCGATCTGGTGCCCAGAGGGAAATTGTGGAGCGTCTTGGCTGAGATGGGGGTCCCCCCGGACATCCTGATAATCTTGCAGAGATTACATGATAAAAACTATGCTCGAGTGAGGTGCGGGAGGTCCGGGGCTCTGACGGATAGATTCCCCGTTGACCGAGGGGTTAGACAGGGTTGTGTGCTGGCACCGACCCTGTTCTGCCTCTTTGTCAACGGGGTGATTGCCCACCTAAATGCCACTGAATACACTGACGCCCCCAAATTGAACGGCAGTAGGGTGCCTGCAATCATGTTTGCAGACGACACCCTGCTGCTGTCCAAAACCCCAATGGGGATACAGAGGATCCTCGATTCGTTCGTGGCCTTTTGCACCGATAGGGGCTTAGAAATTAACGCGGCCAAAACTAAGTTTACGGTTCTGAACCCAAGCCATAAATTGCGGCCAAATCCGAGATTGGGAGCCTCGCGGCTCGAGAGAGTTTTCACCTTCGATTACCTCGGTGTAACTCTTAATGAAACTATGTCTTGGGGATCACACCAGAGCAGGGCCAATCTAAAACTGATACAGACTACAGGGGGCATCGCGCGGATGTTGAATGGCTCCACATACCGACCACTGGGGTCGCTCATCCAGATCTACAAGGCGCAGGCCAGGGGTGCCACTATGTATGGAGCGGAATTGTGGGGACATACATCTTGTCTCAGTCTGTCCTTAACAGAGAATAAATTCATCAGACAGATAGTTGCACTTCCGCCTAGCACCCCGCTCCTCCCTCTGAGGCTAGATCTGGGGTTGCGCCCCATAGCTGAAGAATTAGGCTTGAGACCCATAGCCTTCTGGCGAAGGCTGTGGAGTAGCGATGAACTTCTTGCCTATAGGGCGGAACTAATGGAGCTATTGACCCACCCGAAAGTGCTAATGATCCCCTGGATAAAATATATCCGAAACTCCTGTATGGTATTGGGGTTCCCCGACCTTTGGTCTAACCCCGCCAATGCCTCATTAAATATCTCAAAAAGAACTTTGGCCACTGCCTATCATGAACAAAAATTAGCTACGGCCATAGATAGCCAGTGTGAAGGGTCACTAACTTTTGTTTTTACGCAGAGCAAGGACTCGTATAGGCAGGAGTGGGTCCTAGATGCCATCTCCCCTGTACTGGCCAGGAAGCTGTTCCTCCAATGGAGATATGGCACATTGCCCCTATGATCTTTTACTAGCTCCTGGTCATCACCTCCCTCCACCAAGCAGTGCCCGGCTTGCGCAGCCGCGGAGGAAAGCGATTTACACGTGGTCCTGTTCTGCCCAGCTTACAAGGCAGCGAGGAAACATTGGCTCCTACCATTGATCAGAAATCTGGGTTGTAGGGAGTATCTCCCAATGTATAGAATTTTAAAAACTGATGCCTCTAGTTTAACTGTGTTTGTATTAGCAAAATTCCTCACCAATGTCTGGCACACTCGTACCCGTATTTTGAAGATGCAGGCTCCCTCGTAATTTTAAGGTTTACAGTGTTTTTATGTAGTTTTATGAGTATGTAACTTCGAGGTTTTACACTGTGATTGATTATGTATGTCGATTTTATAGTGATTTCTATGTTTTATGGTATATCTTTGATGGCCAAAGGCCGAAATAAAGATTGAATGATGATGATATAAACTATTGACTTTTTCCAATTAATTGTGTAGCCCGAATACTGCCCAAAATTGGTGAATATTTATATTCCTCTATTATTTGAGGATTTGGGTGAAGCCAGTTATAGAAGTATGTTGTCTGCATAGAGGTAGATTCGATCTTCCCAATTACCCTTCCAGTGAAATCCCCTTATTAAAGGCTCTCTGCGAATCCATGATGAGAGGGGCTCCAGTATTAGAGCACAGCGTAACAGCGACAGGGGGCAGCCCTGCCTCATCCCTCTTTTAAGAGCGAAGAACGGGACTGTATGTCATTGATTACTACTTGTGCTTATGGGTCTCTATAGAGAAGTCTAAGCAGGCCACGAAATTAGGACCAAATCCCATCTTTTACAGAACTGCAAATAAGTAATGCCATTCAATGGTATCAAATGCCATTTTGGCATCAAGTGACATCACCACTGCTTCTTCACTTAACATACCTACTCGTCCCATTACCCTCTGAAGTCTGCATAGATTAAGTGTAGTATTCCTTTCTGGCATGAAGCCAGACTGACTGGGATGTACCAATTTCGGGATGATCGGTATTAAGCATGTGGCAAGTAGTTTGGCAAGGAATTTAACTTCTGCATAAAGCAAAGAAATGGGGCGATATGAGGAGCAGCTATTTCTTGGTTTGCCTTCTTTATGGATGACAACAATTGTGGCCAATCGCTGGTCAATGAGAAGCTTACCTGCTATTTGACTCTCAACATACATGTCAATCGGGTAGGGGGATAGACATCAAAAATATCGTTTTGAAGGTAAGTAATGTAATATCGAATTTTAAAATATAGATAGTCAAAATATCGAAGTACATAATATAGGTTAATAAAAATATCGATAACTTAATAATATCGAATTTTTTATAGTGTATTTTATGTGTTAAACGTCTTTATTTATGTTATAATGAAATGTAATTAATGAATTTAACGTTATTTAAATTTTGCATAATTTAATTCTGTAGCGGGTTGTGGGTTTATAGGGGAATAGGGTGGGAAGTAATTTAATTATAATTAATTAAATATGTAAATTTATTTATTGGTATTTGTTTATAATTAATTGTTAATTAATTTTTATTTTGTAATTAATTAAATGTTAATTGTCAATTCATTTTATTTAATTGATTCATTGATAATTATGTTAATGTAACTAATTTATTTTCTGTAGCGGGTTGTGGGTTTATAGGGGAATAGGTCGGGAAGTAATTTAATTATAATTAATTAAATATGTAAATTTATTTATTGGTATTTGTTTATAATTAATTGTTAATTCATTTTTATTTTGCAATTAATTAAATGTTAATTGCCAATTAATTTTATTTAATTGATTATTTGATAATTATGTTAATTTAACTAATTTATTTTCTGTAGCGGGTTGTGGGTTTATAGGGGAATAGGGTGGGAAGTAATTTAAATATAATTAATTAAATATGTAAATTTATTTATTGATATTTGTTTATAATTAATTGTTAGTTTTTTATTTTGTAATTAATTAAATGTTAATTGCCAATTAATTTTATTTAATTGATTAATTGATAATTATGTTAATTTAACAAATTTATTTTCTGTAGCGGGTTGTGGGTTTATAGGGGAATAGGGTGGGAAGTAATTTAATTATAATTAATTAAATATGTTAATTTATGTATTGTTATTTATTTATAATTAATTGTTAAATAATTGTTATTTAGTAATTAATTAAATTTTAATTGACAATTAATTTTATTAAATGTATTAATTGATAATTATGTTAATTTTACAAATTTATTTTCTGTAGTGGGTTGTGGGTTTATAGGGGAATAGGGTGGGAAGTAAATTAATTATAACTAATTACATATGTTAATTTTTTGGGGGTATTTATTAGATTTTAATTGTTAAGTAACTTTTTAATTACTAATTAATTAATTGTTAATTTGTAATTAATTAGTATTAATAGATAACTAATTGTAATGATTAATTTAAATTAGTATTTGTAATTAATTAATTATTATATTATATTACATTGGTTATTACTTTTAATTAAAAAAATTATAGATATTAATATATATTTTTTTTTAAATAATATATGAAGTATCTACTTTCCCTACTGTTGCACTCACTGGAGTGGGAATAGTAATTTTTACCCCTAAGCTATCCAACGCTTTCACTACTGTTGCACTCTGGAGTGGGAATAGTAATTTTTACCCCTACACTATCCAAGTCTTTCCCTACTGTTGCACTCTCTGTAGTGGGGATAGTAATTTTAACTCTACGCTATCCAACCCTTTCCCTAATGGTGTACTCTCTGTAGTGGGAATAGTAATTTTTACCCCTACGCTATCCAACGCTTTCCCTACTGTTGCACTCTCTGGAGTGGGAATAGTAATTTTTACCCCTACGCTATCCAACGCTTTCCCTACTGTTGCACTCTCTGTTGTGGGAATAGTAATTTTTACCCCTACGCTATCCAACGCTTTCCCTACTGTTGCACTCTCTGGAGTGGGAATAGTAATTTTTACCCCTACGCTATCCAACGCTTTCCCTACTGTTGCACTCTCTGGAGTGGGAATAGTAATTTTTACCCCTACGCTATCCAACACTTTCCCTACTGTTGCACTCTCTGGAGTGGGAATAGTAATTTTTACCTCTACGCTATCCAACGCCTTACCTACTGTTGCGCTCTCTGGAGTGGGAATAGTACATTTTACACTTCTGCTATCCTACGGTAATAATATTGGATATTTTCTAATTATGTTATGTTACTATATATATATGTTTTAACAAATATGATTGTAATTTTTTTTTAACTTTAATTAATTATTTAATTATTATAAGGTAATTTAAGTATTTTTAAGTATATTTTAGTAATTACTTTTTAATATTAATTTAAATTAACATTGTTTTTAATTAAGTCGATATTTTTATTAACTATATTTTTGTAAACAATATTTTTTACTCAATATTTTTGTACTTACCTTATTGTAGATACAAAGTCGATATTCTGTCTGTCGATATTTTGTCGCCCATATTTTTGCTAGTCGATATTATGTCCCTCGATAATATGTCAGTGATCCCTCTAGTAGAGCTAAGTCTTCAGTGGCAAGGGATGGAAGGACCATGTCTGCTAGTAGTTCCCTTGATTCAACTTCAGTTAAGGTATTAGTGTCCGAGTGAATTCTTTCATAGTATGCTGCAAACTCTGCCGCTATCAGTTGAGGATCTCATATTATTTCTCCTCCTTCTGTCATATCTCCGTCACTAGTCCTGCTCGCTTGTTCTCGCTTGTCAGAGAGCCAGACAAGTCACTCCATCCTGGATTCCCCTGGGTGTCTAGTTTTAAAAAATGTATAGGTTTGCTTGGTTTCTGTAGGTGCCGGCAGAGCTAGGGTTCACAATCTACAGCTAGGCACTTTGCAAAAAAGGGTCAGTTTTCACTGTAAAATTGTGGTGTGTCCATGTTGTGTTTTGGGCCGTTTCCTGTCGCGGGCACTAGGCCTACCACACAAAAGTGAGGTACCAATTTTCTCTGAAGACTTTGAGGAATGCTGGGTGAGTGGAATTGTGTGGATCTACGCAGATTCCAGAACTTTCCCCCACAGAAATGTGGAGAAAATGTGTTTTCTTTTACAAATTTTGAGGTTGGCAAGGGATTCTGGGTAACAGAACCTGGTGAGAGCCAGACAAGTCACCCCACCCTGGATTCCCATGGGTGTCTAGTTTTTAAAAATGTATAGTTTTGCTAGGTTTCTCTAGTTGCCGGCAGAGCTATGGTACAAAATCTACAGCTGAGCAGTTTGCAAAAAAAGGGCCCGTTTTCACTGTGAAAATGTGGTGTGTCCACGTTGTGTTGTGGGCCGTTTCCTGTTGCGGGCACTAGGCCTACCCACACAAGTGAGGTACCATTTTTCTCTGAAGACTTTGGGGAATGTGGGGTGTGTGGAATTTTGTGGATCCACGCAGATTCCAGAATTTAGCACCACAGAAATGTGAGGAAAATGTTTTTTTTTTTTACAAGTTTTGAGGTTTGCAAGGGATTCTGGGTAACAGAACCTGGTGAGAGCCAGACAATTCACCCCATCCTGTATTCCCTTCGGTGCCTAGTTTTTAAAAATGTATGGATTTTCTAGGTTTCCCTAGTTGCTGGCAGAGCTAGGGTACAAAATGTACACCGGGGCACTTTACAGAAAAAGGGCCTGTTGTCACTGTGAAAATTTGGTGTGTTCACATTGTGTTTTGGGCCGTTTCCTGTTGTGGGCACTAGGCCTACCCACACAAGTGAGGTACCATTTGTCTTGGAAGACTTTGGGGAGTGTGGGGTGTGTGGAATTTTGTGTATTCCAGAACATTCCAGCACAGAAATGTGAGGCAAATTAGTTTTTTTTTTTTACAAGTTTGGAGCTTTGCAAGGGATTCTGGGTAACAGAACCTGGTGAAAGCCAGAAAAATCACCCCACCCTGTATTCTCCTGAGTGTCTAGTTTTCAAAAACAAAAATGTATAGGTTTTCTAGGTTTCCCTAGGTGCTGGCAGAGCTAGGGTCCAAAATCTACAGCTGAGCACTTTACAAACAAGCATTTGCAATGCAATAGGTCTCGAATTATAAATGTTTGAGCTATTGGCATTGCTTATATTAATGCAACAGCTCAAATATATAGTAATGCCAGACCTATTGCAACCTGCCCCGCTTAAAACCCTGTGCAAAGTGTATATGCGTGAGAGCGAAAGAGAGAATGAGATAGATAGTGAGCATTCCTGTCTAAATGTATTTGTATAATATGTGTGTGTGTGTATGTGTTTTAGTTGTGTGAGCTGTATGTGCGTGGAGTGTGTGCATCTTTTGAGTGTGATTAAATGGTATTGCATCCCTTTGCGACTTTCTGTGTTCATGTATGAATGCCTTTGGTGGTTTCTGTGTGAGAGCTGGGCGTGAGCCTGAGTATGAACATGCGTGTATGAATGAGAAATGGTTGTAAGGATGTGGTACAAAGAGAGACAGCCTGTGCGTGGATGTGCATCCTGAGTGAACGTGCATGCTTTGTGTGAGGTTGCGCAGAGTGCGTGCCCTGCACGGGTCTGAGCAAAACAAACAAGATGATGGACGGAATGTTGCACAATGGCAAAACATTCACCCCCAGTCACAGATCTGGGTTTAATCCATCGTTATTTTGCTCACCAAGCCACCCCAGTTCAGACATGGCCATATGCAAATCAGTCTTGACCCTGTGCCTCATGGAAACAGTCCAGACCGAACTACCAAGCCATGTCTTTCCTGGACGGCTAGGGCGCTCGACCTCAGACCTGGGGATCTGGGTTCGAGTCTCGTTAACGACGCCAAACACCTTCTGTGATTCTGGGGTAATCACTTAATCTCCCCGTGCCTAAAATGAATGTGTGTCTGTCCTCATGTAACGTAACTGGTGCTATTTAAAGCGCTCTGATACCTGATTCGGTTCGGGTCTAGTTCGCGCTATATAAAACTCTGCAAAATCCATCGTTAATTTGCTCACCAAGCCACCCCAGTTCAGACATGGCCATATGCAAATCAGTCTTGACCCTGTGCCTTGACCCGAACTGCCAAGCAATGTATTTCCTGGACCGGAATCAAGCATCCTAGGACTGGTTTCTGGCTATCAGCCGTCTTCAGCCAGGATAGCTTGACTCCAGTGGCGTAGTGAGCAAGGGACCCACATCTGGGCATACCCTTCCCACATAGGGTGAACAGCAAAACAAACAAGATGATGGACGGAATGTTGCACAATGGCAAAACATTCACCCCCAGTCACAGATCAGGGTTTAATCCATTGTTATTTTGCTCACCAAGCCACCCCAGTTCAGACATGGCCATATGCAAATCAGTCTTGACCCTGTGCCTCATGGGAACAGTCCAGACCGAACTGACAAGCCATGTCTTTCCTGGACCGGAATCAAGCATCCTAGGACCGGTTTCTGGCTATCAGCCTTCTTCAGCCAAGATAGCTTGACTCCAGTGGCGTAGTGAGCAAGGGACCCACGTCTGGGCATACCCTTCCCACATTGGGTGAACAGCAAAACAAACAAGATGATGGACGGAATGTTGCACAATGGCAAAACATTGACCCCCAGTCACAGATCTGGGTTTAATCCATCGTTAGTTTGCTCACCAAGCCACCCCAGTTCAGACATGGCCAAATGCAAATCAGTAAATGTAAATGTACATGTATTTATATAGCGCAAATCACCGACCCGGTATCTAAGCGCTTGCTTAGGGAACCCGTCCTGGTATCCCCCTGTGAGATACCCCGGCAGGGTATCCACAAGGTGAAAGCCAGGCATCCCGCCGCGAGGGGCCGTAGTGGAGATTAAGCAAGCTATTGCACAGAGTCGCAGAGTGTGACCCCGTGAGTCGAGTAGGCACCGGAGCGAGAATTGTTGAGTCCGTGGAATTTTTGAGCCCGAGACCCGCCGAGGTGGGGAATCGAACCCTGGTCCACGGCCGATCTCAGCTTCCGGGTCTGCGGCCTCTAACCACTGAGCCACGCTTCTCCACAAATCAGTCTTGACCCTGTGCCTCATGGGAACAGTCCAGACCGAACTGCCAAGCCATGTCTTTCCTGGACCGGAATCAAGCATCCTAGGACCGGTTTCTGGCTATCAGCCGTCTTCAGCCAGGATAGCTTGACTCCAGTGGCGTAGTGAGCAAGGGACCCATGTCTGGGCATACCCTTCCCACATAGGGTGAACAGCAAAACAAACAAGATGATGGACGGAATGTTGCACAATGGCAAAACATTCACCCTCAGTCACAGATCTGGGTTTAATCCATCGTTATTTTGCTCACCAAGCCACCCCAGTTCAGACATGGCCATATGCAAATCAGTCTTGACCCTGTGCCTCATGGGAACAGTCCAGACCGAACTGCCAAGCCATGTCTTTCCTGGACCGGAATCAAGCATCCTAGGACCGGTTTCTGGCTATCAGCCAGCTTCAACCAGGCTAGCTTGACTCCAGTGGCGTAGTGAGCAAGGGACCCACGTCTGGGCATACCCTTCCCACATAGGGTGAACAGCAAAACAAACAAGATGATGGACGGAATGCTGCACAATGGCAAAACATTCCCCCCCGGTCACAGATCTGGGTTTAATCCATCGTTATTTTGCTCACCAAGCCACCCCAGTTCAGACATGGCCATATGCATATCAGTCTTGACCCTGTGCCTCATGGGAACAGTCCAGACGGAACTGCCAAGCCATGTCTTTCCTGGACCGGAATCAAGCATCCTAGGACCGGTTTCTGGCTATCAGCTGTCTTCAGCCAGGATAGCTTGACTCCAGTGGCGTAGTGAGCAAGGGACCCACGTCTGGGCATACCCCTCCAAGAATCGCAAAACAATGGAAACATCCCATAGGCAACGTATTTTGGACAAGGTAGTTTCACCAGGCGAATACCCTTAAGCAATTTAGAAATCAAAGGATGTTCTCCAGCAGGATTGCCATCAATATTGATATGACCTGCGGAAATAGCCGAAAGGAAATAATTAGCCGTTTGATAAGCAAGACCGGACGAGGCGATGGAAGCCAGAAAATTTACATTCAGAGTGACATCCGCTGAATCGAGATCCACCTCCCATTGAGCACACCAACCACACCATCGTTTCCAAGCCCCTGCATAACGTTTGTGAGTGTTGGGTGACCAAGCCTCGCGGATAAATCTGGTAGCGTCTTGCGAAAGGCCTGGGACTTGCAAGCGATCCCCGAAATTCGCCATGCAACTAGGAGAAGATATCCTGATTCGATCAGGGGATGCGGATTGCCGAGAGGGTCCAGCAAGAGATTCCACCGCTGGGGAAGAAGGAGCGGCACTGCACAACTCATTTCCAGGAGAACTGGGAACCAAGCCCTCCACAGAGGAGTGATCAGAATAAGCTCCGACTGATAATGCTTTGTGCGAGCCAGGACTCTGGGAATCATCATAAACGGGGGAAAGGCGTTACACAGGAGCGATGGCCAGGTTTGCAGAAATGCATCCGTGGCCAGGGCTTCCAGATCTGGTCGCCAGCTGAAAAACAGGGGAAGCTGAGCGTTGAGACGAGATGCAAACTGGTTGATCTGACACCGGCCCCAAACACGGGATAGAGAGAAGAACATTCGAGGGTGAAGCCTCCAATCGCTGAAGTCCGGAAGATGTTGTGAGTTCCAGTCCGCAGTCAGATTGCTGCGACCAGGGAGATACTCTGCAATAACTGTGATCTTCCTCTGAAGACAAAAGTGGCAAAAATCCTTGTCGATTTCCGCCAAAACTTGGACTTCGTCCCGCCCAACTTGTTGACTTACCGAACCGCCGAAACATTGTCCATGCGGAGAAGTATGCAACAATTGGTCTGGCGTGGAGATAAACAACGGATCGCAAAAGACCCCGCTAGTAGCTCCAGGAAATTTATATGGAGAGACAGCTCCTCCTGAGACCATTGACCTCCGTCGACAACGGACAGCAACGGGCTCCCCAGCCGCACAGACTGGCATCGGACTCTATCACCACCTCCGGGGATGTTCCGAACAGGGCTCGCCCATTCCAGGCTTCCATGTGCTCCAACCATCATAGCATCTCCCTCCTCGCTTCTTCTGAAAGAGGGACCAGATCTGAATAGCAAAGGCCTTTCTGGAGATGACGGATCTTTAAACGTTGAAGCGCCCGGTAATGAAGAGGGCCCGGGAAAATTGCCTGAATTGAGGAAGCTAACAGACCGACAATCCGGGCTATAGACCTCAACGACACTCTGTTTGGATAAAACTAAATTCAACTCCCTCTTGATGGAACAAATCTTCTGATTGGGCAAGAGGAGTTGACAAGAGAGGGAATTGACCTGGAAACCCAGAAATTCTATCCACTGAGAAGGAAGGAAGACTGATTTCTGAGGGTTTACCAGAAAACCCAGAGATTGTAAAAGAGTGATGGACCACTCCAAGCGCGTCATCAACTTTTGAGGGCAATCTGCCATGATCAGAATGTCGTCCAGATAGATAATTAGATGAACTCCCCGGGCTCGCAAGGATTCTACGACAGGTCTCAGAAGCTTCGTGAAGCACCAAGGTGCCGACGAGAGACCGAACGGGAGAACCTTGTACTCAAACCAACTCCCCTGCCATTGGAATTGCAGGAACCGACGATGTGGACCGTAAATGGGAATTGACAAATACGCGAGACGGACCATCCAGTCCCCTTCCCGAAGAAGATCCCTGAAGAGATGGATGCCTTCCATCTTGAAGTGGCGATAAACCACCTCTTCGTTGAAATCTTTGAGATTGAGTACTAACCGGGACCCGCCCCCTTTTTTCTGGACAAGACCCTGTGCTTGCGAAGCCCTGAGGATGGCATGAAGTTTGAAGAATGGCCCCTTTTTGTAGAAGAGAATTGATCTCTGCTGAAATGAACTCTTGATATTGAAGGGAAAAAACCAAGGGAGTAGGCGGGTGGGATTGATGTTGGGAATGGTAGAACTCTATTCTGTAACCCTGAACAGTCTTCAACATCCATGCATCGTTGGAGATCAGACGACAATTTGCGAGAAAAAATGTAATCCTGCCCCCCAATACAACTTCCGAAGCCGAGATCAACCTCATCCAAAGTTTTGAAATCATGATGTCCTCCCTGGGCACCGCCGTAGCGTCCTTTTTTATATTGACCTCTCCCTTTACGTGAGGGATAGAAAGAGGCTCTGTTGTTGTAGCTGGAATCTTGTCCTCCGCCACGTTTTGACTGGAATCCACGTTGGGTATTCTAGTTGGACCCACGGCTGAACGATCATTCCCTGTATCGTCCGGCCTTTGCAAAAACCGGGCGAAAAGCTCTCCGAAGGGATGCTTGAGCCTTATCCAGCCCACTAAAGGTTGCAACAAATTCCGTCAATTCCTTCAGGAAGGGCTGGCCAAACAATAAGCCTTGAGCCAACGAGCCGTATTCTGACAAGGACAGTTCCGCTAGTTTGGGATCTAACTTAAGTTAAATGGAGCGGCGAAGCTCGCAGGACATTGCGTGATTGGCATTCCCCAATTGACAAATAGCCCTCTGTGACCACTCAAATAAATCATTCCGGATCCACAATAGATGACGATTCTTTGGCCTGAAAACCCAGGTCCAAGATCTTCGTAAGAGGACTCAGTAGATCTAACAATTTTCTTGTCAGGAACGCCACGCCCTGTCAATGCCCTTTTTAGGGTCCCTAGCATACTTTTTAAGGTATGTCACCATAGTAGGGTCAACCTCCGGAGTGTCGGCCAACCTATCAGCCAAGTCAGGACGTGGACACTCTGAACGAAGGCGAGCTCTGACATCCTTCTCAAATGGCTGACGAATATGTGCTTGAACATATTCAGCCACGGCTGGGGACGGAAGCCAAGAGGAAGAGTTTGGATGAACGATTTCAGATGGTTCAAATGTGAGAAGTTGAGGATGCGTTGGTGCATCAACATAATGCTCTTTACGAGCTTTCTTTGAAAGTGGAGGTCCATCCTGGTCCGAAGATGAAGTTGAATGAGTCTCATCAGTATCCGTCTGCTGAACCTGCGACGTTGAAGCCTCTTTGGAGGACTTACCAGCAGACCGGTCACTGGATAAAGCCTTTGACAACTTTTGAAAATCAGATTTTTGGGTATTACTGGGAGACTTAGATGAAGAAGCACGACCTGAAGAGGAAGGTAACCAACCCTGTTGTTGCGCATAGTTAGAAAGATGGAGTTTTAAGGGAGCAATTGCGCAAACAAGCACTTTATTGACGGAATGTTGAAATCCCTGGTCCAAAGCCTCAACTAAGTCCTGCTCCATGGAGCCAGAGGCGTCATCATCATAATAGTAATCATCCTCTTCATAGTGATCTTCCATAATTACACCTAGTGTAACAAACAATTGCCCACAGAGGAGATGTAAATGAAAATGCCAAAGGCACAATGCAGGGGGAGTGACCAACCCCAAAGCAAGCCAAGAGAACACTGGCAGAAACCTGCTTAGAAAACAAATAAAAAGTGGAGGGAGAGCTTGCCAATAAATAAGCCACTCTAGGCAGAGCCTATGAAAATTATACAGCCCAAAGCAATATTTTTGACTTTTGGGCGTAAATGGGGCCAAATTTGCAGGCAGTGGTCATGAGCCGGTAAAAAACGCTGCTCTCTCGATAAAACTCCGTGAGGGAACGGAGGTAAACAAATAAAATGGCCGCCGCGCATGCGCGGTAATGGCCGCCCGCAAAACAGAATAGAGGAGCACTCGCACGCGAGCCTCTCTGCCCCAAACTCCTGCTCCACTGAATGAAAGAGGCGTGGGCGCACAGCACCCTAACCGGGGAGTTGAGCACACGCTTCCCGCAATGGAAGGAACGGAAGAAAAACACCGAAATGCAAATAAGCACCAAAGCAGCAAAGGAAGCGCCGGACAGATACAAATTACACAGCGACAATGCACGTACAAAGCGCGAATTAAAGCGACAACAGCAGGAAGCGCTCAAGGCATAAGTAAGGCAACAAAAACAGTCAGCAAAGCAGTAATGAGAGAAACGCACTTAACTGGCTGCGGAGCAGCAAAGAAAGAGGATTTGGTATTCTCTATGGGGCGTATTATACTGGTTACTCTATGATCTGCCATGTGATATCCAAGTACTCATGGGTATTGTAGTTTGTTTTTTCCTACTGCTTTCTAATTGGCTGCTGAGCATTTCTAATAAAGAAATGAGAAAGCATAATCGGAGCCTCTGGTCCTGACATAGAATCGAGCACCACTGTGCTCTTCTAACTGGTGAGCTGGCGTCATCGAGCACCCGTGCGGCCTACGCTGCTAGAGTCAGAAGAGGCGAGCATACCCGACCTTGAGGAACTGTTGGTTTGAGCAGTGGGAGACCAAGGGAGCTGCGAAGCTCCTGGGCCCAACCTGACTGGGTGACCTCAGTGACGTGACTCCATGGGGCGGTACTGAGCAGGCCAGCCCGATCCCCGTGGAGGACTACCGTTCGAGATGTAGGATTGAATGAGCACCGCCACGCTCTCGGGCTTAAGGGGCTGCCATGGTTGGGCACTTGTATAACTTACACTGATGGAGCAAGAGGAGTCGAATGGACCCAACGCAAAGGCGAGGGGAGCCGTAGGGGAGCCGTTGCAGCGTCCTCGAATCACTGGTCTTTACTACAAGCAGGGATGAGGCTGGACTTCACCTCTGAAAACCAGCTTGCAGCCTGGATGCGAGAAGTACTGGAACTGTGAGGTGAGGTCTCATCCCCGGGAGTAGACGCTGTGAGATAGGAGTGGACTGCTGTAAGGCTCGACTTCCTGAGTTAACAAGACAGGCTTGAACAGGCCTCTCTACCTGTTGACATCCTGAACCTGGTAGGAGGCACAACATCAGGCCGTAGTAACTGGAGCCGATGGGACAGGCCACGGGGGGCGAAGTAGAGAGAGATGGGAGCATAGTATTGTGTTAACCCCTGCTGCACCCTCACTCCTGGAGGAGGGTCTGGCTCTACCTGCATGCATGGAAGTAAAGAGGGAAGATACATCGCTGCATAACACCTACCCTCACCACATCTAGTACTATCACCACAGCAGGAAACTGCTCCAACTGGTCCTCTGTTACTACAAAGGACACCTTTGAGTGGGCCCTTAAAATGCTTGGGGCTGATGATCACAGCTGCCACCCCTCCCCCACAGAACCTCCTGGTTGTGCCATCTACTGGAGCCGGGCTCGGCCTTGTGCCCCCGAATTGACTGCAGCTCCTGCGAAGATGCAGGGATTGGCCCGGTGGTGGCTACTGACGGGACCCTCAAAGGGTACACTCCCGTTTTTCAGAAGGTGCTAGTGTCTATGTCTGGCACAATGGGCTGCTTTTGCTCTGGGGCTGGTCGGTGTGCTCGCCCTGGAAGAAGCCTCATGAACTCCACTGGACATGTCTGTAGACGAGGGGCCCTCCAGCTCAATGGGCAGCAAATTAGACGCAGTACTCATGGAGGTGGAAAAGCTGGGGACATCACTGGAACAGACAAGATCCTAGCTGAAGACCAAAACGAAGCCATGGTGACAGACCTCAACTTATTACACGCAGACCATCGTAAGCTAGCAGACAAAACTCTTTCACTGGAAGATACCCTGGGAGAAGTTGTCTCCAAGACCCATGAAGTGGAGACTTCCTTGCAGGAACTAACTGATGGGTGCATGCCCTCGAGCTTAGAGCAGACGATTAGAAAGGGCACTCTAGGCTTAATAATATACGTGTGGTGGGATTGCCAGAGGGAACGAAGGAAATAGATGCTACTGACTATGTTGAGCAATGGATTTGAAACATTACCCAACAGAAGCACCGTCACAATTCTTTTTGGTGGAGAGGACACATATGGTTCCGGCCTCAAATCTGATAAAACAAAGGCTAGGCTGCATGCCGTATCACGTATGCTCTCTAAAGCGCTATCTGTATTATTTAAAATTTTAAATATTGACTTTGCTAACCTTTTTGGGGGGGGAACTGAAAATCATTGTTTACCTTGAAGTCACTTTGAATTTGATTGCTGGTCGGTTAAAGCTTGGAGTTCTTGTGCTACAGGCACTCCGTTCATGTGTTTTTTACTCTTGGTTCATTTGCACATTGCATTTTGCTTCTCCTCCCTTTCCAGAAGGAGGAGGACCCGTTTGGGGCCCCCATCTTGGTGCTGCAGTACTCTAGTGGTTAGCAGACACAACTACTTAATGGGCCTGACGCCGTCGCGATTCTGCATGCCAAAAGCAAGCAAGTCTGCGCTCGTCCGCATCCGGATCACGGCCAGCACCAGCCATGCTGTCTGATCCTCTCCAGGTATTTCCATGTCTTCAGATGTCTTAAAAGCTTTAATCACTGGTGGGAAATGTGATTGTGGTCTGGTCCCTTGTAAAATCAAAGGCCCCTTAACGTCTCTCAAATGTAGAACTGGATTGAAGTTCTCTGATATTACACCAACTACATCCTGTAACACAACATCTGATAAATGGTTAAAAGGGGGGCTTATCAACGCCCATTCTCTCTGTAAACATACCCAAGACATCAAAGAGAGGATTATTAATTCACAGCTTGATTTTCTTTTTATCACGGAATCATAGCTCAAGGAATGGTGTACCCCGACATTGTACTAGGCCTCCCTCCTAATTATACCATCTACAGAGTAGATAGAAATTAAATAAGAGAAGGGGTGCTCACTATTATATATTGTGATTCTCTCCAATGTATGAACTTTGACCTTCACTCCCTGAAAGGGATGGAAAGCCTGGGTTTTTGATTTAGGCTCAATGGCTCCTCTTCCTTTGCAGGAGGCTTGATTTATCGTCCCCCTGGCCCCAGCCTTGAAATTATAGAAACTTTAAGAGAGACATTAGGCCACCTCACCCTCCGGTATTCAAATATCTCGAGGGAGATTTTAATCTCCACTTAGATTGCCGAAAAGAACCAGGAGTAGAAACTTTTCATGAAATATTAGAAACTCTTGGACTCCACAATCTTTTCTTACTAACCGCAGACAAACAGTGGCCATAGGATCATGTCTCTCAACCGAATGCCCCATCACTTCGGGTGTCCCACAGGGCTCATTAATATTCTCATTCAACATTGAAACAACCTCCTATGCAGATGACATGCAATTGATCTTGGTCTTAGGCAAAGAGTCCTAGGAAGCTGAGCTTAACTTCAGGCAATGTCTATCAGAGGTCATCCATTGGATGAGACACAACCATCTAAAATGCAATACAGATAAAACCAAGATAATGTTAGGATAAGCAAGGATAATCCCTTCAATCCCATCAAATGGTGGCCAGAAGATGTGCCTGCTCCGCCCAATACAGTGGAAGTAGTTAAGAATCTTGGGGTAAAATTTGATGCCTCTCTTTCATTTCAGGCACAAGCTCTCTCAGTGGCTTTAATGTGCTTCAATCTTATCAAAACTCGTAAAAGTTTTTTTTACCTCATTCCTTTCTTTGCAAGGAAGACAGTGGCAGTAGCACGTATCCTGTCTAGATTAGACTACTGTAATAGCCTGTTTGCAGGAGTTAACACACAAGTACCAAAAAAGGTACATTTTGTACAACATGCAGCGGCCCGTCTGGTGTTGAAACTGCCCTGCTGATCTTCTGCCTCGACAGCCCTTAAAACCCTTCATTGCCTGCCTATTCTAAAAAGAAATCTATTTAAGCTTTTGTTAATCACCTTCAGAGCCAATAGAGAATCAGGACGGAAATTCTTAGCGGCCAGATTCACTCCGTACAATACTGCTAGGACACTTAGGGGGATATTCTCAAGAACGTGTGATAACCATCGCAAAAGTAACTTAACGCAACCTTCAACATCGCAGACTATCGTAGGAAATTTGCGCCGTGTTAACCAAGTATTCACAACATGGCAGTACCATGCAATAGTCTCCATATAACACGTCAACCAACCACGCTAAAATCAACGACACGCCGCAAAAATGCAAAACACGAACACAAACAAAGCTGCGATGAGGCCAATTGCAATACAAAAGACAACAAAAACCAGCAGCAGGCCTGTAAATCCCACGCGTTTGGCGGGAAAATGCACTATAAAAGCTACAAAAATAACACACCAGAAACAATCCAAAGTGCTTAGAAACCTGGATGCACCCTGACCCAGAGCAGAGGCCAACCCGAACCCCACAAATCCCACAGACCACCAGCAAGGTACAACGGAGTCGGGGAAGGCCAGGGAGAAGAGGGATAGGAAGATGGGGTGCAGTCCTCAGCAAAACCAGATCAGCGTCACGGAGGTGACAGAATACTACCATCAACTGACCCACAATTAGACCACCGGGAATGAAGTCAGGGTGTCGAGGACATCAAGAAGCACTGGCATGATGTGAAAATCTAAACCAGGCACAAAGCCGCTGCCAACAGGAAGGCAGCAACGGCGACAGAAGGTGGGAGTCCTGCGCCACAGGAGGAGCTGGAGGAAACGGAGGCCACAGCCAACAGTTTGGAGATGGTGCAAGGAGTCAAGAGTGCGGACACAGCTCGGGAGGACCTGACACAATATCAACAGGGTGAGTAAAGATCAGGGTCTGGGGGGACAGGGGTGATGGGCACAATATGTGAAAAAAGAAATTTCCTTTCTGTGTTGTTTTACTTCTTGTTGGTGACCAAAGGGCCTACACACAAATCATTTTTTACTTTGTATTCAACTGTGACATTGATAATTATTGCTACACAACACTAAATTGACTTTTGTCTCTCAGGTTTTATTTTCTTAATTTTTTTTATATTTGTTAAAAAAACATTCTTGTCATACATTCATTATATAACGTGATGATAATCATGTGCTCTGGTACAGAACTCAATAATCTATCTAACAATTCCACTTTACGGTTACTAACACAGAGTCACTGATACTTATACTTTAATCAATAAGATGCATATATCACGAATCAATTAATAAACATATTGCATAAATATACAAACAATAAAAACAATAAAAAGTCCTTAGTCGACGCGTTTCGGTGCTTTGTAGTGTTGTGGCACCTTCCTCAGGACAGACGAATTAAAAAACAAATGTTTTCTTCTTTCTAAAAAAATGAATGCATACAGTTAGTTTTATTATCTAAATAGAGAGTATAGTTAATCAAGTTGTGTGCTTATTTGATGCTGTGTCATTAGGTAGTATTTTGTTAATTTTAGTAACTAACAGGCTTACTTTAGTTAGTAAGATGTAGGTCCTTCTCTTTGGTATTAGGACCAATGCAATGTCGCTTTTATAGTCGTTGTGGAACCAAAGAAATTTAGGCCACAAATTCTGCAATTAAGGAGGAAAGGGTATGAATAATTACAACTCTCCCTGCCCTGCCAGCATGGAGTGGATAAGAATGCCACTTACTTAAAAACGGGGAGACTCGTACCAATGGTGTCCTACTTTCGTTACTGCGTCTTTCAATCTGCTCAGAGTATCTTGTAGACCCTGGTACACCCAATGCCTACATAAAGTAACAGAACATGATGTTCAGAGTCTGTTCAGTATGGCTACACTTGACGGACACTCCTGTGTGTGGATTTAAATACAAATACATACCAATAAACTTAGGGCACATCACTTGGTCAAGCTGACTAATTTTGCGCCGTCCTCGTGATATTTGGGCGGTTTGGAGAAATTTTAGACACAAAAGTATGGACGCAAAACAATTTATCTAAATTAGAAAGAGAGGCATTAAAAAACTTGGCCGCCTGTGATGAGATAACCATAAAACCAGGGGATAAGGGGGGAAGTATAGTGGTGTTAAAAACAGAGGACTATGATAGAAGAATGTTAAAACTTCTGGAAAATGAAACACACTATAAACCTTGCAGTGCTAGAGACTGGGAAAACCTTAAAAAGAAAGTGAGAGATGTGGTCAGTTTTGCAAAGGAAGACAACATCATTTGTGAGGAGGAATACCAGTTTTTGATTAATGACCACCCAAAGATCCCAGCCCTTTATGGGCTGCCAAAAGTCCATAAAAACATGGAGGATCCCCCCATGCGCCCCATAGTGTCTGGGATTGAATCATTAACAGAACCACTTAGTAAATATGTGGACCATTTCATTCAACCCTTGGTAGCACAGTTACCATCCTACATAAAGGACACAACACATATGATTTCCAAAATTGAAGGTATAGCATTCAATAAAGATTCTCAAAGTCTGGTATGCTTAGACCTAGAAGCATTATATACGAACATCCCTCAGCAAGATACAGTGAGGATGATGGAGGATATCTTGAGGAACGAAGCGGGCGACCTCACGGCCCAAGATACCTTCATCATAGAGTGCATTGAGATAATTTTGAAAAATAATATTTTTCTGTTTATGAAAGATTGCTACTGCCAAACAAAAGGTACCAGCATGGGAGCCACATGCGCTCCCAGTCTTGCATGCCTTTATGTAGGTAAATTTGAAACCCAGCATATTTATAATGAGATGAGTCCCTTTTTTGAAAATGTAAAATATTGGTCTAGGTTTATAGACGACATTTTCTTTATCTGGGATGGTCCTGAAGAGGATTTAGACAACTTCCTCGAATGGTTAAATTGTGGCGACTCTAATCTGAGATTCACTTCTACCAAGAGCCAATCGACAGTAGACATTTTGGACATCAGGATCCATGACAATGGTGGTATTCTGAATGTAGAACTATATGTAAAGTCATCAGACCGAAACACTTTGCTTCCTCATACTAGTTACCATCCTAAATGCCAAAAAGATGGAATACCTTTGAGTCATTTTATGTGCATAAGGCAAAATTGTAGTGATAGAAAAATCTTTGAATTACACGCAGAAAACTTGAAATTTAAGTTATTACAACGAGGCTATCCCAAACGCTTAATAAAAGAAGCGTACAAACGCGCTAAATTATAATCGCGACAGCCTCTTTGAAACTTCTGCTAAAACTAATAAACAAAATAACGGGATAATTATGGTATCCGATTTTAATGGCTTTAGTAATAAAGTAAAGAATTTGATTAATAAAAATTGGTCTATACTGAATAAAGTAGGAGCGGCACCAATGGACAAGCCAATTTACGCATATAGGAGAAATAGGATAATCAGAAATCACCTTGTGCAAACATTTAGAGAACCAAAAACTGGAGGACAAAGAAATGTTTTGGACAACTCTCCCATCAGAGGCAATTTGCCATGTGGGACTTGTTCACATTGCAAAAACATTATAAATCAGACAAATTGGAAGTGTATGGAATCTCCCATTGGATGAACGACCATGTCAACTGTCGGACGTCCAATGTGGTGTATCTCATAATTTATCCTTGGTAAAAATGTTACATAGGTGAAACGGGACGAGAAATGCGTCTACGTCTCACCGAACATCGGTCAGCAATAAAAAATCAAAAAAAGAATGCGCCCCTTGTTGAGTACTGGATCTCAGAAAAACATGGTTTGGACGACATAAAATGGTTGATCCTAGAAAAAATTAAAATATCTATAAGAGGGGGTGAGGGGGGTGACCAAAACAAGAAACGTAAGCAGAGAGAATAGTTCTTTATGTCGAAATTCAAAATGTATTATTTAGGGCTAAATGGCCGAGAAGAATGGGACAGGGTTGATAAGATAGGGTGAACTATCAGATTCCATCCAGAAAAGATTGTCTGAGGAGACATTGAGTGCATGTCACAATAAAAAGATTCATGTAATTAATGTAATGCAATGTCATATAATTAAAAATGGAAAAACATTAATCAAAGTCTCTTGTAGAGTAATAGATATATGGTTTGATTTGAAGTAAATAAATGGTCATCATGGTCATTATTGCAATTGCAGCCTGACACCGAATGTACAAGCTATGTCACATTGTAAGGATTAGAATGGGGTTGTTATGAGTTTTGGAATATAAATGTAAGTTAGAAATTCTGTAACCACGATATGAATCGAAAAAGTTGTATTTGATTTTTCTGTTATGACTAGTCGCTATCTGCTCCAGATTGAGGACGATTTGCTGAACTTATATAGAAAAATCATGCATAACGATAAATAGACTTACACTCGTACATATATAAACAACAGGCTGCACACGTAAGAAATAGGAAATGTGCACAGTACATAATGGATTAGAAAATAGTGCTACATAGACATAGAGATATGCAGACTCGGGAATGACAGTGTTTCGTGTAATAGGCATCACTGCTATAAAGGATGATGAGACACGGAGGTTTAAAAACTACCAAAATGGAGGATGGGTGGACTCGGCTGGATGAAACAGCTGTGAGCGTACTATAATAAGTCTCGAACAACCCTTAGTGCATTACGCACACGAAATCGATATAAGTTGTCATTAAATTGTATGTATCAATAGCTCAATGCGGAATTTTATCACGAGTTACCGTGTGACATATGCCGCCAGAATCATCCTTACATATACTGCGATCGCGGTGGTTTTAAAATCAGTGAAATTATGGAACAGACTCGACTTAAGTGATATGATCATTCAACTTGACCATAATGTCAATTGTAATCGACATTATTGATATCTGAGTAGGAGAATAGGTCCAGTAATTCTCCCGAGAACTACGAAGATGGCGCGACCATATGCGCCGACATATGACACCTTAGTGTCCTGCAGTTCTTCGATTTACTTAAAAAAACTACAATAATGGAGGTCGTAAAAAGATCACAAATGTAATCAATTAAGGGTCGTATTGATTGCCAATTTAGTAAATAAGCGGAGATGAGACCCCTATATAAAGCACCAGTTCGCTAACCATTTATTTCAAGCAGGGGAGCGCGACGGTGCCAGACGATACCCGAATGAACCGACACGGTAAGGAGAACTGAGAGGATAGGGGGAGACGCTAAACGTTGAGGGTATGTTCTGCTAGGTCTTAGACATCACGTTTAGGTGTCGGCTTTCACTCTGCGTTGCCGTGCAAGAGTAGCGTCTTTGGTAAAATTCGAAGGGAGGTTGCACCCTTGCTCTTGCACTGGCTGTAATGAGCTAGGCAGACAACAGCGCGTCATGTGAAGCATGCGAAGATCTATAATCTTAAATTGAGACAGTAGGCGACGAGCAAATTTAATGGCTGCGTCCATTTAATACTTGTGTTTAAGGTTACGGGAGACTGAGGCTGTATCACCCGTAACGTTATTAGTGCTTAAAGTAAAGCACATGTTCCCTTGGATTCCATGCAGAGAACGACGCGCAAAGTGAAATACGCGTTTCTTTGTACTGCAGAATTAGCACATGAAGAGATTGGCGAATTTAATTGCCGCGCCCGCTAAATAGTAGCATTTAAGGTTACTGGTGAAATAGGTTGTACCACCCCTAGTTTCTAACCGCATTAACAACACTGCACATACGACGGAAGACAGTAATGGGTTTTATATGTGCAACGGGTATATTTAGCCTCAAGCGCCCATACGACCATTAAGAAACACGTGCTTGTTGTACTATAAATCGGTATACACGTAGTAAGTATGCCCCTATTATCCAGGTACCACAGAAGGAGTGTGCCATCATACGAAGAAGGGTTACAATTTATTACACCCGGATGATCGCCCAAATATCACGAGGACGGCGCGAAATTAGTCAGCTTGACCAAGTGATGTGCCCTAAGTTTATTGGTATGTATTTGTATTTAAATTCACACACAGGACTGTCCGTCAAGTGTAGCCATACTGAACAGACTCTGAACATCATGTTCTGTTAATTTATGTAGGCATTGGGTGTCCCAGGGTCTACAAGATACTCTGCGCAGATTGAAAGACGCAGTAACGAAAGTAGGACACCATTGATACGAGTCTCCCCGTTTTTAAGTAAGTGGCATTCTTATCCACTCCATGCCGGCAGGGCAGGGAGAGCTGTAATTATTCATACCCTCTCCTCCTTAATTGCAGAATTTGTGGCCTAAATTTCTTTGGTTCCACAACGACTATAAAAGCGACATTGTATTGGTCCTAATACCGAAGAGAAGGACCTACATCTTACTAATTAAAGTAAGCCTGTTAGTTACTAAAATTAACAAAATACTACCTAGTGACACGGCATCAAATAAGCACACAACTCGATTAACTATACTCTCTATTTAGATAATAAAACTAACTGTATGCATTTATTTTTTTAGAAAGAATAAAACATTTGTTTTTTAATTCGTCTGTCCTGAGGAAGGTGCCACAACACTACAAAGCACCGAAATGCGTCGACTAAGGAATTTTTATTGTTTTTATTGTTTGTATCTTTATGCAATATGTTTATTAATTGATTTGTTATACATGCGTCTTATTGATTAAAGTATAAGGATTAGTGACTTTGTGTTAGTAACCGTAAAGTGGAATTGTTAGATAGATTATTAAGTTATGTACCAGAGCACATGATTATCATCACGTTATATAATGAATGTATGACAAGAATGTTTTTTTAACAAATATAAAAAAAAAATAAGAAAATAAAACCTGAGAGACAAAAGTAAATTTAGTGTTGTGTAGCAATAATTATCAGTGTCACAGTTGAATACAAAGTAAAAAATGATTTGTGTGTAGGCCCTTTGGTCACCAACAAGAAGTAAAACAACACAGAAAGGAAATTTCTTTTTTCATACAGTTGATACCCGGTCCTTTCTGGTTTCTGGGATACTCTCTTATTTTGTAAGAGTGATGGGCACAATGGCACACATGCACAACGATGTGTAGCACACTGCACACCAACAATGACCCTGGATCATGTCCCTCATCCCCGTGGCACACTGCAGCACACACGTATAGCAATAGCAGCACATCCACATTGACGACAATGTGGTACAATGTACAACCCCGAAACTGCAGAACAGAGGGCACAACTGGCTCCGCACACGCGCAGAAACAGGCCGAGTACATCTGACAGAGCTGGAAACTGTGAACTGGAAATGTACGCGTACAACCTCACATCCATCATGTAGTCCAAATGTACACTGTCCCGGATCTAAATCCTGCACCTCCAAAACAGTCACAATGTACATTGTCATACATTCTGCATGTAAACAAGGACAATGCGCCAACATGCATGCCAATACAATGTCAACATGCATCTCCCCTTCACATTGCAGAGGAACACACAACTCCCCCAGTAGAGCACAGACAACCACACATCACAGACACCTTCGACACCGACGCCCTACAACAGCCCATGGACATCCCACGCAACCCACCCGCAGGACCAGGGCAGCCAAGCTACGTAGAGGAAAACCCAGCCCCTGCAACAGACCACACAGCATGAAGCACCCTCAAGCACGGCTGGCTCACAACACTTCACCGACCCACACATGGCACGACAATGCCGGGTGTCAGGCGCCAAAAGGAGGTGGCCGAACAGGTGCTGGTGTGGTCCGAACCCAAAGAAGGCGAACAAGATCACATATGTGGGTGTTCATTATCCTTCAGGGACTACCTACACCCCACAAAGGAGACCCACACTGCCATAGGGACTCATGCAGATGCACATTCCCAGTACAGAACCACGCCCAGGGGCCCACACATATCAGTCACACACCCATGTTGGCTCTGCGTACGATGGCCTAGTCCACTCCCCTTCCGAATTGAGTGACGACAAAGCTACATGTCCAAGCTGTAACCCGCTGCCTGCGGTGACATGTCTGCGTCCGCTGTACACATCACAATGTAATGTTGTAGGGCCCAGGGCCCTCATGCATACAACAAGACCGCAGGGACACACGCAGATATTATGTTGAACTGGCTACAGGCACGTGCAACCAGCCCCTTTATTGGGGGGGCCACATAGTGACGCCTGTGCCGGATGTGTGTGGTGTGAGTATAAGCCAGCCCGCACGGAGTGCTTGGTGCTGGCACCATCATGAACAGAGGACACTAGTGCAATGGAATCAGAAAACACCTGCATAACAGAGTCAACTGCTGAGCAACATGGAGGGAGCCAGAGCAAGTACAGAGTTCTCCTAATATGCAAACAGAAGTGTCCGCGAGTTGCAGTGCACTGAGGTTGGGGCACTAGAGCTGAGCGCGCTCATGTGATGAATATGACTAGGCTTTTGTCCATTCCGGTCATTGCTGATGCAGATGCAGTGGGGTGTGTTAGACCTGCATCATCTTCTTTATCAACATCCCAGGGCTCCCACACTGCCTGAGGTGACATTGCTGTGCAACCTCTCCACAGCACAAAACTCATTCAGCAAGGGTCCATGGGTTGCGGTGCACTGAGTCAGTGGCACCTGGAGTGCAGAGTAGGGGTTCAGGCAGATGATGGCATCCACAACAGGTGTGAGCAACTCCGTTAGTCTGCCAGTACCACTGTTTCGACAATGGCAGATGGCGGTTGGAGGTGGTCCTGGCGATGGTGAAGTGTGCCTCCTGCGGTGATGCTATGTCCGGGCCTGTCAGGACTCGATTGGATGTGTGCGCCCTGGTGGACCGTGGTTAATGCGAGAGTCAGCGGACAGTGCAGGGCCACATCGCCATGGTGTTGATGACCCCAAGACCACCATCTCAGAGGTCATCCAATATAACAGAAGAAAGGGTCCCTGACTTCAGCAGCACAGAGTTAGCGGCCCGGATGCACAGCGGCCAGCACAGGCACCCCGCCACAGGACGGTTACTTGCGGTCCACTGAAGTAAGGCCACGCAGACTAAACGGGTCCTCATCGATGTCGAAGGTAAATGTGGGGGGGTGTTGCGGGGGACAGTGGAAGATGTCCTCCAGGGAATGATGCAGAGGTCTGATGTTATCCGGAAGCAGCAAATGGAGGAGTGGAAAGCGATAGCCTCGTTGCCACGACCAATTCGGTATCAGCTACATGAGGATGAAAACTACCCCCTAGTCCACAGACACAGACGCCACCGATGTATGACCAGAGAGTGTCCATGAATGTCAGGGAGCAGACTTAGGGGCAGTCTGGCAGTCTGTGATGATGCCAGTACACTGATATGAACTCTGCCATTGCTAAATTAAGACTCTGTGACCTACTGGACCGCAGTGTAGGCCAGAGGCAGCAGTCAGCAGTGGCCCACAGCCACTTGTCGTAGGCTCGCAATGCACAGAGTTAGTGACACCAGGGTAGTTGTCGGTAGTGTTCGATCACCTCCGTAACGATGATCCTTTTTTCCTGCCAAATGCAATGCATCATCCTCTAACCCCTCTCCTTGCGTGCAATGATATGTACTATGCTTTTGAATAATTGATGTCCAGTTCCAATTCTGTGACCTACTCGAGCGCAACGTATGCCGTGGGCAGTAACCCGATTGGGCCCACAGAATCTTGCGGTTGTGATGTACGACTAAGACCTGGTGGCACCACATCGAAGGGTTTATAGTTATAAATATGAAGGATAGAGGAGCACTACTAAATTAAGCATTTTTTTATATCTGCTTTTTTATTTACATTTTATGAATCTTTATTTTATGGGTGCATAACTGCTGCAACGTGTTGATAGCACCTGCTAATTATAAACAAAGAATCTAAAAGGATCAAAACCCTGAAGGCAGTGAACACTGTTCCCTTAGAACTAACCGTTCTGTCTTCTGCAAGTTATACTGAACGCAACCAATTTAATCAATAAAAACAACTCCTTTATGTTGTATTTTATACAGATTACTATTTATCAATAAATCATATAGAGCACATCATCTCATGTGCTATGTTTGATAATAAACAAAAAGAACATTCAAATTACTGTTGTGGTTTATAATCCAAACCAAACGCTGTACAGAAATACAGACTTTACAATAACAGATTGTCATAGTATTAATACGAAGCACGATGCATTTCGGGGCTCTGTGGTCCCTTCCTCAGGGGCGTGTTCTGTAATCAAACAAATCTCAAATTATACATTCATATATAATTTTTTTTATTTATTTTTATTTATTTGTATTAAATTTTATAGTGAGTTGCCATACATGGAAACAGATACGTTACACATCCTCATTTGCAATATAGTAGAAGAAATGTTACAATTCGCACATGAAAACACACAGTTGCAATCCGTTAAATCGAGAAGCAATCACAGGCTAGCTTGTGCAAGGCAGGTGCATCACAGCACCAATACAGAACCTAGCATATGAGGACCATGACCTGAGGCAATAAAAGACAAATCCCCCGTATAACAAATGAAAAGGAAACTACAAAAAAAATATAAAACAAACCCCATTCAAATCTCAATGCAAGAAGATAAGATTGATCAATCCAAATACCATCCACATGTCTGAGCAGCGCTCCAGGACTGCCCTACCGCCACCAAAAAGGCCCCTCCTCCACCAGCGGCCCCCACCCCTATCAACCACCCCCTCTCAATTAAGGTCCATCTGTGCTCCCCTCGGAGTCTGCAAGCAAATATAGGCACAGTGGCTCCCAAATGTCTTTCGGCCTGGACCGCAAGGGCAGCTCCTCCGCATACACACTCAGACTGTCTCTACAATACACCAAGTCGGCCAGCCAATCCTTCAGGCCCGGGCGCCTACCCCTCCCCCACGTCATCGTCACCCTCCTCGCAGCCACAAGCAGCACCAATTGTACCAACCTGCCGTTCACTCCCTTAATGTGAGGCACACAACAGAGAAGACACACCAGTGGCGTACAGGGAAGATCCGCCGCAACCATCTCACACAAGCTACTCACTACTGCCTCCCAGAATTCAGCCACCGGTCGGCAGGTCCTTGCCAGGTGTATACAATCAGCATCATCCTGACCACACCTGTCACACCGCGCCGACTCCCGCAAGCCAATCTATACAAACGTGCCGGGGTGTGGTACACTTGATGTAAAAATTTGAAATGGATAATTCTAAGATTACCATTCGCACTCAACGACCCAGTCAGTCCACATACATGCCTCCAATCATCTTCTGAGATAGCAGTATCCAGACATGCATTCCACTTGGCCCAGCTTTTGTCTGCACCCCCCGCTGATTCATCCTTGATCATCTTATACAGCTTTGACAGTAGGCGTTTGTTATTAGGCACTGTGAGAACCGCCTGTAGCGACTGCAGAACTGGAGGCTCCTCGGGAAAAGTGACGCAACCATCTCACACAAGCTACTCACTACTGCCTCCCAGAATTCAGCCACCGGTCGGCAGGTCCTTGCCAGGTGTATACAATCAGCATCATCCTGACCACACCTGTCACACCGCGCCGACTCCCGCAAGCCAATCTATACAAACGTGCCGGGGTGTGGTACACTTGATGTAAAAATTTGAAATGGATAATTCTAAGATTACCATTCGCACTCAACGACCCAGTCAGTCCACATACATGCCTCCAATCATCTTCTGAGATAGCAGTATCCAGACATGCATTCCACTTGGCCCAGCTTTTGTCTGCACCCCCCGCTGATTCATCCTTGATCATCTTATACAGCTTTGACAGTAGGCGTTTGTTACTAGGCACTGTGAGAACCGCCTGTAGCGACTGCAGAACTGGAGGCTCCTCGGGAAAAGTGACGTAGTGTTCCCTGGCTGCACTTCTCAGATGATGAACCGCGAAGCGGAACAAGAGCGACTGATTACATATGTGGCCAAGGTCCCCCTGCTCCTGGAACGTGCCCTTTGGGTAGACATCGCTAAAATGGGTAATTCCCACTTCTCTTAGGACTCTCATAGACGGCCCTTCACTGGTGACCGACAAATGCCCATGCCATTCCAATCGCAGGTCTGGTGCATATAATGGTAACTTCTGCGCCAACCGCCCTATACGCTGCCACGCCGAGACCGTGGCATCGATGGAATTGATCTCCAATTTAGGGGTACCCCGCGAGCTGTGAGTAACAACACTGTGCAACGGGACCGGCGCTGCATCCCCTTCCTCCACCGCCACGTGTGGCGTAATAGCGTGTGGGGCCGGCACCAATAATACAGGTACTGAGCATGTGCGCATAGATAATATACATAAAAATCCGGAGCTGCAAAGCCACCTTCGCTATATCCCCTGGTGAGTACGGACCACTGAACTCTTGCCCCTTTACCTCCCCACACCAGTCGGAGCAAATGCCCCCAAAGCGTCTTGAAGAAGGACGGAGTAAGCACTATAGGCACGTTCACAAATAAATACAGAAACTGAGGCAACACCACCATTTTGATGAGGGCTATGCGATCCGCCAGTGACAGCGGTAACAGCAACCAACGCTCTATCGTGCTCTCCAAGCTCGCGCAGGCCCTACCATAATTGTCTCTGACGACAACCGCCGGATCCCGGTGCACCCACACCCCCAAGTATTTGACAGGGTCAGCCGACCACATCAGTGGATACTCAAGATCGGGGCATCCGGTCCCCTCCGTGAGTGGGATTATAAACGACTTGTTCCAATTGATTTGGAGCCCAGAAATGCATCCAAACCGTACCAGCTCTCGCAGCAGTTGCAACAGAAATTTAGACGGCTCGCGCACGAACAACACCATATCATCGGCATATAGGGAGATTGAAACCGGGCGATGGCGAAAATTCAGCACTGCCTCCCTGTGGCGCTGTCGTATCACACACACGAGCGGTTCCAGAACAATCGCGAACAGCATGGGCGAAAGGGGGCAGCCCTGTCGAGTGCCCCGCATTATATTCAGTGGTTCGGATGTCAAGCCACCTACCCTCACCCTGGCCGATGGCGTCGTGTACAGCACCGTTATCCATTGGAGGAAAAGAGGGGGGAAGCCCATATGAGTCAGCACATAGTGCATATATCGCCATTCCACAGAGTCAAACGCCTTGGCAGCGTCGAGTAACACTGCCGCGGCCTCCAGCGTGGGTTCCAGCACATGGAACATGGAAAATAGCGTGAGTAAATTGTGCGAGGTGGACCGCTCAGGCACAAAGCCCGATTGATCCGGCAATACCAGACCATGCATTAGGGGCTGCAATTTAGTAGCTATAATTTTCGCCAGGATCTTTGCATCGATGTTGATCAGTGATAGCGGGCAATATGAATCACAACACTCCGGGGGTTTATCTTTTTTAAGCAGTGTTATGGTGAGTGCTTCTAGAAGGGACGGAGGGAGCATCCCGGCTTCATGCGCCTCTGCATACACCGCCAGGATATGTGGCGCGAGAAGGTCAGCGTACTTTTTATAAAACTCTACCGGAAGCCCATCAGGACCCGGCGCCTTATCATTAGCCAATGCTGCTATCGCTAGTTTGACATCCTGCTCGTCAATGGGGAGGCACAAATACTCACGCTGCGCGTCCGACAGCCATGCGCATGCTATGCCATCTAGATACTCATCCATGTCCTCCGTAGACGGCGTGCTCCACCTGCCATAAAGGTCAGCATAGAAGTCACGGAACTGCTCCGTTATGGCCTCCGGGGTGCAATGTTCCTCGCCCCTGTCGTCTACTATCCTGTCTACCCGGCTCTGCTCCGACCTCGCTTTGATCTTGGACGCCAACGTCCTGCCTGGTCTGCCCGCCTCGCCATAACACCGAGCCGCGTGCCTGCGCGATACATATTTAAACTTCGCCTCCGCTTGCTCAGCATGTTCCGCGACGAACTACCTGATTTTGGCCTGGGTAGCCAGGTCCGGTCGGTGAGCATACTCTCGCTCCAGCTCACGTAGCTCCGACTCCAAGGTCTGCAGTCGCGTCCGAATATCCCGAAGGATCCCTGCAGCCGTACCAATACAAGTCCCCCTAATGGTGACCTTGAAAGCCTCCCATAAAGTCGCTGCCTGATCAACCGTGCCCGTATTTAGCGCAAAGTACTGCACTATGGCGTCATGCACAGTCTTGTCATAGATTGGGTCCAGAAGCGCCTCGGCTCGCAACCGCCATGTGAAAGGGTGACGCACTCCAGCCGGATTCTTCAATAGTAGTCGCACTGGATTATGGTCCAACAGCGTGCGGGCCAACGGCACCACCTCCGTCACCCACTCCAGTAAGTCCTCCCCCACCAACCAATAGTCCAGTCTTGACCAGCTGCCATGCACTGGCATAGCATGTGTGCCCTCTTGTCTGGCCGGGTTCCTCACTCTCCACACATTTTGCAATCCAAACTCCTCCATAACTCGCAATATGGTCGCAGCGACCTTAGGGGTGCGGTGCGTTCCTGGATTAGACTTGTCCAACTGCGCGTTTAGGTAAGTATTCAAGTCTCCGCCCCAAACCACGGGCGCAGCAGGCCATCTCCGCAATTGGTCACACATGCGGGTCACACACGCCGGATCGTCCACAATAGGGCCATACATGTTCACAAACACCATAAGCGTGCCACATAACTTCCCACACACCATCGCACAGCGACCTTCAGCATCCGCATACGTGTAGCATTTGAAAACCAACCCCCTTTTATTCAGAATCAACACTCCCCGCGAATAAGAAGAATAGGATGCCGCAAACTGAAAGCCCGCCCATCGACCAAGCGCCCCACATATCACGTTCGAGGCTAAATGCGTCTCCTACAATAGGGCCACCTGTATGCCATGCCTAGTCAGGTGCGCTGCTACCTGACGTCCTTTTTTGAAGGAGTTAAGACCACCCACATTCCAGGTCAACATAGCACAATCAGCAGTCACTGCGTATACTAAGGAATAACGGTACCAGATAGCAACATAGGGGCACCACGAGCACCTTCCATAGACATATTAGCAGTTTAGGCGTCGAGCGTCACAGACACTGTCTTGCATAGGTAAGATTGATCATTATTTGGAGAAACCAAAAAACAAACAAGAACTTCAAAAACTTTCCCCACCTCCACCCTCCACCCACCACCCACTGCAACCTCCCAATCAGGTCGAGACCATCCCCCCCCCGCCGCTCCCTTGACAACAACTTTGCGGGTAATACCCATTGGGGGAAGAGGTACAGCCGCGCAAACTCGCACCGATGTGCAGTTGCCGGAATCATTCTCATTCCAGCGCCCCTGAGGCTCTTACTTCAATAACACTGTGAGTTCACACTCCCCCGTCCCGGATCCCAGGGAGAGTAACAGATATACATCAGTGCCATACCCTCCAGCCCTCATAGGTCGACTAGAGCTACAACTCCCAGAACGAGCTACAACAAAGATATATTGTCTTTATTACAAACTTGAGATAGAAGTCCAACATAGCAAGTAGCCATCTTTCAGTCAGCATCTTCCAGACCCGACTCCTGCCTCTCTGACGCCGCCCGCTTCTCGCGTTGCCTGCCCTTACATATGTGTTTCGTGAATTTCAATGCCGATTTGGCATCCGTGAATAAATGAGCCTGATCGTCATGAGTCACCTTTAGTTTCGCAGGGTACAGCATGGCATAGGGCACCTCCGCCTCCCGGAGTACCTTTTTCACTGGGACAAACTCGCGCCTCGCCGACTGGACCGCCGGGGTGTAGTCAGGAAAAAAGGATAGTGTTTCACCCTTATATGTCACTGGTGCCTTCGCCCTGGCCTCCCGCAAGATCGAGTCTCGATCCGCGTAGTTAAGAATCCTGGCAATGATCGGACGCGGCGGCGCGCCAGGCTTCGGCCTAGGCCCCAGGGACCTGTGAGCCCTTTTGACTATCATCACACTGGACAAGGCAGGCCCAAACAGTTCACGTAGCATACCATCAATAAAAGGCTCCATCCTAGCAATCGGCGTGGTCTCCGAAAGGCCAAGAATCCGCACATTATTGCGCCTAGACCGCGCTTCTAAATCTTAATTTTTTGCACTTATCACCTCCAATATCTTTTCCATGTGAAGAAGTTGTGTGTGCGCCTCAGCCTGCGAATCATGGTCATCCGACACTCTGTTTTCCAGGACATCGAGCCGCTTCTCATGCTTGTCCACCTTCTTCTTCACAATGTCCAACCCTGTCGCTAGGGCATCGATTTTACTGTCAATGGACTTCATCCCTGGGCGCAGTTCAAGGAGGATCGTGCGATTATCATCCTCAACATTCTCCTGTGCGGGGGAGGCGCCCCCGTCTCACTCTGCCCCTGCGTTTCCTCCGTTAGTCGCGTCTGTTGCTTGGCCTCAAAAGCCAATTTGGCCTGTCTGGGCTCCGTCTTGCCCATAGCTCCTGTATCCACGAGCAAGCTGGCGGAAACGACGACACCCCCGAGGGATCACCTGTCTCACAGTGTCACAGTCGATCATGTAGCGGGCTCTCCCCAGCAGCTATGCAGGACAAGGCGCCGCTTTCACCACCTCGTGGCCACCAGGTCCCACAGATCCTCACTGCCGCTTGCTCCGCAGCAGCCAGCAGCCGACACCGGAACGAGAAGGCCTCTCAGTACCAGCAGGCTCCTTCTGCGCACTCCCACAGGCTAGACTCACAGTGCTCCCACCGGCCCCGCCACCAACCGAAGCCCCTGCAAGGCCCTAGCCCCAGCTACCCACTGCCCCCGGTCTGTTATAGCCCCTGGGGGCACCGTGTAGCAGCCAGCCGACAACACCCCACAGTAGCCCCGGGCAGCTCAGGGACCAACAAGGCACCACGAGGGGCGCCGCCCCAACCCAGACCGCAGTGACCACTGCGCAGGCCCCACAGGACGCAGCCTTCTCCCCGTGCGCCCCTCCAGGCCTGCACAGCCGACCCCAGCAGCCCAGCTGCACACAGCGCCCTCACTTACCGGCAGTCGTCACGCGGCGCCGCTGCTCCGCTCCAGCTCCAGCCGTGCCACAGGCCTCCGGGCGCACCTCTCGCTGACCCGTCACCACCACCACCTCAGTTCCTCGAGGCCGGGTACCGGCGGAGGGTTCCCCGCAGCCAATGCAGACCTTCAAAATTCTTTCCGCTGGGCAGATAGTGTTGCCGCCAGCGCAGGGCGGCCGAGCCTCGCCGCCACCGCCCCCGCACTGCGATGTCGCTCGCCGCAGCCCCAGTCACTCGTCACTGTGCTCGACACGGGTCCGCCATTTTTCTCTTCACCACACGGGCAGCAGACGCCAGGATTTCAGGGCGAAAGGCACGTCACTGCACTTCTGCTTCGCCACAACTTGTGCTCGCGCTCTCCCTGGCTCCACCGGTGCTGTTTCGAGCCAGAAACGGAGGCTGGAAGGATGGTAATCGCCAAGTGTTAGATTTCAGCGCGCGGAGCTCCCTTACAAGGCAGCCATTCCGCGTCGCACCGTAGCCATGCCCCCACATTCATATATCATTTGCCATAATTGTGCAAGAAGAGAATCCTTTAACCCAACAAGTGATAGATGCACTCACATGTTGATACATGATGTTGAATGAGCCCACACGGAATGAAGAAAAAAGTGTTGGAATAAACAATACGTGAGCAGAATGTGAGAATGCGATGTGAAATCTAGACAAAGCAATGTGATGAATACTGAAAAAATGAATAAAGTTTTGATGTTTTTAGAAAAAAAGGTTTTAAGGAGAAAGGTTTTGAAAGTGATGTTGTCCCTTTTAATAGATCACCTCAAAAATGTGAAATAGAGTACATAGCAAGATGCACTGAAGAAAACAGAAGAATGGTGTACCTGTATTGTAATGAAAAAAGGCTGTATTCTGCGTGACTAAGGATATCATGTAAAATAATATGTCTACATTTTGTGGTTAAATGAAGGGGAATGTGAATATGGTATACCTCGTCAGTATCAGTGTTCTCCACAATGTGTTGAAAACAAAATGCGGGAAGGAAACCTACTGTTCCTGAGAAAATGTAAATATTCCACATGTTCAAATCAAATAAAGAGGATTCTTAACAATAGATGGGAACTTCTTCAGAATGAACCAGATTTCAAGGAACTTTTAACATCAAACCAACATTTTCCTATACAAGACGCAAGAATCTTCAAGAATTGATGACATCTTCTGAAAAACGTCCAGCAGCTCTAAACCATATGTGCACAGTTAAGGGTTTTAATTGCATCCATTGCAATAACATAATAGTAGGAGACACACTCACACACCCTATCTTAGGCAAAAACATAAAATTAAGACATACTTCAGATTGCAATTTGACTAATGTTATTTATTGTCTGAAATTTCCTTGCAGGAAGGCCTATGTAGGCAAAACAGAACTAAAAGTTAAATTTAGACTCACAGAATATAAAAGCACTATATGCACTGGCAACAAAACCTCCAGCATAGCAGTTCATTGGCAGGAAGCAAAACATACAATCACACAGTTAAGAGGTCAAATTGTTGAAGTAGTTGAACAAATTGAAGGCGTTGACAACTGTAAGAAATTACTACAACGCAACGTGTTTTGGATAAACTTTCTTTATAATCTAGCCCCGAAAGGGTTAAATGATAGAGTGGAGATCAGCTGCTTTTTATGAAGTACACTGGTTATATCTTGAAGTTATTGTATTTATATATTGAAATGTTTGTATGCAAACAAGAGCCCACATATGACTTGTTATTCACAACATCTCTTTTTCCTGTTCTTTTCACCTTGGGGTTTTCTATTATGGCTGGTGTCACATCTCATCACGTCTAGTTTCTAAGTCCATGACCGGGCATCTTGGCTTTTTACATTTATAGGCTGATACAGCTATCTCTGGATGCAAATAATGCACATTCTACACGTACACAGCCGTATGGCGATGTCGTCTCCATTTAATTAAAACATGCCCGCTATTACAACATTGCAACGACTTCTGTCATCCTTTTTTCTTTTCCTCCATTTTTGGGTTTCTTGATTCCTCGCAGTATTTTTTTCACCCTACCCCAACTACCAACGGTTAGGTTCTAATATTTACTTATATGTCATACACATCTGATTCACTATTATAATCGGGCCCATCTATAGGTCCTCGATTCCAGTCTCTTTTCTAGCTTCATTATTAAGCACGTCATTTTGACGCTTTAATACGTACGTCCAGCGTAGGAGCTCATTCAGCTGCCGACGCACAAGATACACGCATCCCTTCTCCTTCCTCCGTAAGATTTTCATTAACTCGCAGTTAGTGTTATTATTCTCCCTGAGCGCTTCATATCTAGAGGGTTAATGTTATTGTATTTCCCTCATTCCTTAGTTCCACGACTGAGCAGCAGATTGTTACATTAAGATTTAGTCTTACCGGTGTTTGGTGAGTGCAGTACTTTATTCAGTTCAGCTTTGAATTCATCCATGTTTTTCTTAGTAGTACAATGTGCCTACCCATATATATGTTTTACATTTTCTCAGGAACAGTAGGTTTCCTTCCCACATTATTTTTTCAACGCATTGTGGACAACACTGCTACTGACAAGGTATGACTGTATTCACATTCCCCTTCATTTAATCACGAAATGTAGACATATTATTTTACATGGTATCCTTATTCACAAAGGATACAGCCCTTTTCAATACAATACAGGTACGCCATTCTTCTGTTTTCTTCAGTGCATCTTGCCATGTACATTTCCGAGGTGATCTATTAAAAGGGACAACATCACTTTCAAAACCTTTCTTGTTAAAACCTTTTTTTCTAAAAACATCAAAACTTTATTAATTTTTTCAGCATTCATCACGTTGCTTTGTCTACATTTCACATCTCATTCTCACATTCTGCTCACGTTTTGTTTATTCCAACACTTATTTCTTCATTCCGTGATTTGGGTTCATTAAACATCATGTATGAACATGTGAGTGCATCTATCACTTGTTGGGCTAAAGGATTCTCTTCTTGCACAATTATGGCAAATATTATATGAATGTATAATTTGAGATTTGTTTGATTACAGAACACGCTCCTGAGGAAGGGGCCGCAGTGTTCCGAAATGCATCAGGCTTCGTATTAATACTATGACGATCTGTTATTGTAAAGTCTGTAATTTTCTGTACACAGTTTGGTTTGGATTGTAAACCACAACAGTAATATGAATGTTCTTTTTGTTTATTATCAAACATAGCACATGAGATGATGTGTTATATATGATTTATTGATCAATTTTAATCTGTACAAGATACAACATAACAGAGTTGTTTTTACTGATTAAATTGGTTACGTTCGGATTTAACTTGCAGAAGACATAGATCTGTTAGTTCTAAGGGAACAGTGCTCACTGCATTCAAGGTTTTGATCTTGTTAGATTCTTAGAAGGGTTTATAGTGGCATACAGTCAGCCATAATTAATGTGCTCTGCCATGGTATAATCAAGACTCATTTCCAAATGTGTGACCTACTTGTCCGCTGTACATGCCGATGGAGTACGTCAACAAGAAAGGAGTACTGCGGGCCTGTGTTGCGGAGGCCGTGATGGTCTGAGGTGGCTGCCAAGATCACAGGCCTCGGGCTTGGAGATTGCACCTACACAAGGTGGGTCCTCTTCGACACACGCCAATGTCGGCAGGTGGCCATTGACACCTCGGTGCGCAGGGGCGGGCAGGACTGGTTCAGGGACCAGCGACCCAGGGTGTAGAAGTCGCACAAGATCGCAGGCAACCCCGCTCACGGCGACGGCAACGGCCTTGCGGCGGGGTGAGGGGCGCCGCCCTGGAAGACACGTAGGGCATTCCGGAAAGGACCACGCCCAGAGTTATATGCCTTTTATTCGTACCCCATCTCTGGCCAGGCATATGCCGGGCCAACCTAGTCCGCTCAAGCTTCCTGGGGGGACATAACAAGCTACATTTCCGTTATCTTCCCCACTGGCTGGGGTGACATGGTTGCGTCCACCGTCCACCACACTCTATACACAAGCGGGGCATGTCGACATGGATATGTGTGTGGTTTCCATCCTGCAATCTGTCCAGTACAACCACACCTCACTTGGCATTGTGTACATTCATATTCCTTGGTCAATTGCCTCCATCGCACATGTCTGGTCCCTACCTCTTCCCACATCCTGCTATTGTGTGGCTGAGGTGTCATGCCATCGATGGCTAATGTGCATGGCTGTCGTATCTAGTGGGTGTGCATGTTGTATGTGAGCTTGTGACATGTGCATGTGCATTGCCTGTGTTGTGAGTTGCATGATTGTGTAGTTGAGGTGTGTGGTGTGTTTGGTATTGACCAACAAGCAGTGCGTTTCCATGGGTGCCATCCTGGTAGAGTAGGTTGATGATGGACTGTCAGAAGGTGTAGGACTCATGCACACTGCCTTGGGGGTTGGCAACGACGTTGGCGGAGATTCCTCGGTGGTCCAAAATTGCCTGGACATTGGTGGGATACGTGCGCTTTCCGTTGCACTTATTGTGTGCAGTGTTGCCAGGGGCCACTAGTAGGACCTGTGTGCAGTCAATTGCCCCCTGACATGTGCCGGAAGCAAGCTGTGGCGTAGATGCCTTGCTTTCTCACTGGCTGTTCCTGCGGAGTGTGTGGGAAGTATAGATGGTGGGGTACCAAGCTGATGGTGTCATCCATGAACGTTCTGAGGGATTTGGATTGACCTGGCTGTGTGACTCTTCCGTCTCAGGCGGTTGTTGGTTGGAGGGTACCAGAGGCCAACATGCGCAACACATCCAGCAGTTTGGTCTGAGGTGGGATGTTGGTTGTCCACTGTGTTGGTATCGTCAGCCTGTGGATAATGGTGGTCAGAATGCGGTGGAGGGTTATCCCTTTGAGCATGTAGTGGGCAATGACATTCTCTGGTGTTGGGTCTGTGAGGTCGGTGCATTTTCTGAGGGTTGCTGTCTTTGGCTGTGATGCCTCAGTGTTGGTCTGGGGGGGCGGTGGGTGTCCGGGGCTTTGGAAGGGGCCTGGAGGTGGTGGCGGGGGTTGTTGTGGCCCTCCTGGGTGTCCGGCCCACATGATCAGTGGCTCCATGGCAACTGTTGTTCTTCAGGTATGGCTCTGGGCTGGGTTCCATTTTGTGGTGTAGGCTGTGGTCCAACTTTACACCAGGTCAGAGTAGATGTTAATTTCCTCCTGCTAATGCACTTTATCTCATGTTTTGTGGTTGTATCCCAGATCTGGTTGGTCATTGAGAATGTTGCGGTGTGGAGTTGTCGTGGCTTTTGACACGGGAACCCCTACTCTGCATCTCATTAGCTATAGTTGCGAGGGTCATCTGTGGCAATGTTTTTTGTGGCTGCTATCGCAGGTAAACTGGTGCTGTGGGCTGTTAGCACCACCTTGTGAATGGGGTGATAACTTTATTGCTACTTTGGCTGTGATGATAAAGTGCTGTTAACTCGTCAATAACTCCTTGTGAATATGCCCATATATCCTCCTCAGCAAAACTACGAATAAGCCCTACCTTTAGGTACAAAACCAAAGGAGGAAAATCCTTGTCCGTCCTGAAAATCAGAGCATGGAATCTCATGCCTACAAGGTTGCGGTTAACGGAATCAGATACCCAATTTCGGAAAGCCTTGAAAACTTGGATCTTTGGGTCCACCGATGCATTCTGTTCTTCACTTGTATAAATTAAGATACACCACATATCTGTCTGACACCCTTTGATTATTTCCGTTCAGCACCAGGATGATCATTTCGGAGTGATAGTTGCCCTCCACAAATACCCAAATCAAATCAAATCCGAGGCCCTTCCTGTTTTGCCTACTGCATAATAAAGATAGAGACTCGATGCTACGAGAAGCTACAGTTTATACAAGAGGATAACACCCATGTCATTCTATTCCTAGATTACACCATCTCAGTGCAAAAACAAAGGAACTCATTCTTAGCAGTGAATCGCCCCTAATGCAGTCTTGATCTCAAATATTCTTTGTTATTTCCTGCACACCTGAGAGTTGTGGCACAAGGAAAAACACACTTCTTCGACGTACCTACTGTGACCTAGGAGTTATCGGATTCTGTGAGCTTGAGTCCAATAGCTGCATCAACAGGACTTCGAGGAGAAACACAAGATCCAGCGTAAGATACCAAGGGAAACAATGCAGATGTCACGATGCGAAACTGGGACATGCACCCGACATAGAACAGATGATAATGGACCAATGTAGGGCCTTACAAACGGTGGCAGCAATGGGGGACTCCCGGCAGGTCTTGGAGCCCAGCGATAACCCCGCAGAGCGTGGCAGTGAAGAGGACTCTGTCGATGCCACCACTTTCTTCCCAGACTCTCCTGCACCTCCTGAAGGAACTCCACAAACAGCAGATGACATCATATGATTGGAGGGGGACTCTGTGGCCCACTTTCTGTCCCTGGCTGTGTCCAAGGACATGCAAGTACCATAATGCTTATAGCACAGTGAACATTTAGTCGTAATGTTTAACAGGGTATTCAACTAATCATTGTAAATGATGTATCCCATTGCTCCCTTTTCCTTCCACCCCCCTTTCAAGGGTCAAACTCTACTTTCATCTTAGAACTGATACGTGGGCTAGGTTGGGACCTGTGTGTCTACTGGCCTTGCTTGATTTATTGTATATTGAGTGATATCTCTTCCTGCACTACACGCTCCCTGCCATACCCAAAGACATGCTACTTTCCGCTGAATATGGTCTAAATGGCTTGATTAAGGGTTTGGACGGATGTATGTTGTACACCCACCCTTTGGAATTATTGATGTCTGTTGACTACTGTTTATTTTATGATTATTTAGTCATGTTCTTATGTTATGTTGATTGCGCGAGTCTGCAACTGAAATGGTTCTCCTACCCGTACCAGGCACTGACTGATACGCAAACTTTCCATTCACCCAACAGGTGCCATGCACCCCAAGATCTATTCCCAATATACTAATGTTTTCCACTGATATATACTCTTGGAATGTCTGGGGCATACACACACCTACGCGCATATATTCAATTTACTCTTACCTTAAGCGCCATATTGTTCATATCGCTTTCCTGCAAGAAACACACTTGAAAATCCCTGAAATCGTCAGACTTCAGGGACGCTGGCAGGAGCAGCGCTTTGCCACCGGTTATTCTGCATATGCACGGGGGCACTAGTATAGATTAAACCAATGACACCTTTTGCAGCAGACAACATTGACATTGATGCAGAGGGGCGATACATCCTAGTGAAATGCCATCTGGATGGACGGCATATACTCTTGGTCTCAATCTGTGCAGCAAACTCTGATCAAGCCACAATCCTTGTTACCTTATCTAATACACTATCCTGCTGATATGGGTTACCGTGTTTAATAGGTGGTGACTTAAACTGTGTTATTGATCCAGCCTTGAATAACATAGATTTCCCCTGCTCCCAGGGGCACCCTCGGTTCTAGCAGCACAGTCGATACTCAAGTGACTGGGGCACTGGCAATTGGTAGATGACTAGTGACATTGCAGCCCCACAGACAGAAAATACTCTTATTTCTCTGGCTCACACCAACTACATGTTAGGCTAGACAGATTCGTATGTACATCTTGCCTTGCCTTGTTGGTGTCACAGTCTAAGACTAACTATATGGTCCGGACTCACTCCGACCACAATCTGCAATTTGTGCAACTGACATGGGACACAGATGTCCCTGTGATCCCCATGTGGCACTTGCAACCAGACACAATAGCAGATCCTACATTCTGGGAAGCCCTGAGCTCTGCCATACTCTCTTTTATCAGGGACAACAATCTCACAGCGTCTTCGCACCTCATATGGTGGGACACTTTTAAGGTAGTGATTTGGGGGTACTGTTTGAGTACACAGCCTGGTCTGCGCAGATCTATTGAAGCAGGCCTTAAGTGGGTAGGGAACGGGCTTCTCCATGAAGAGACCCGGGTTGTAGACAAGCTGACAGCAATATGTCAGCTGGAGAAGCAACGGGTAGAACTTAAATCTCTGCTGGAAAGATTGCGATTCTTAAATTACACGGCGCATTCTGCCCATACATTCGTCACTGCTGACCGAGACGGGCGACTACTGGCCTGGATCATATGCCAAGAAGACTCCTGGACACCGATTGTGGTGCTCCCCTCTGCCATCGGCACGTTACTTACTCTACATGCAAAAGAGTAAACATGCTGAGCTCACATGACACCATTCAAAATTGTATTGGCCGTCAGCCAAGGCCCTCCCATTCGAGATTCACTCTTTCCTAACTGCACCAGAACTACTGTCTTACCCCTGAACGAGTGGAGTTAGATGAGCCAATCACTCAAGACAAAATACTGTCCAGTATTTGGGCCCTTGCCACCGGGCAGACTCCCGGCTATGAACGCCTACCAGCTGAATTTTATAAATCTAATGCCACATTGCTTGCACCACAGTTGAAACTTCTGTATGAAGAATTATTTTCGGCTTCCAAACTTTCGGAATCCCAATGTGAGGCCCTGCTCATCTCCCTCCCTAAACCTGACAGGGATCCAATGGAACTGTGGTCCCACAGACTGTTTGCTTTGCTCAGCACGGATTGCAAAATCCTGGCATGGCTAGCTCCTTTAGTTCCGAACTTGGTACACCTGAATCAAAACGGATTTGTGCCCACACATTACACCACCTTAAATCTCAGGCGCTTCTTCTGAATCCAGGCTTATGCACCACATTTTTGGACTCGGGCCAGATGCCTAGTACTGGACCCTGGGATGGTCTTCGATTCATTGGAATTTCCATTTTTATTCACTACACTACATCAATACGGTCTCATAGAGCGTTTCACATGCTTTGTAAAATTATTATATGCACAGCCACTCATTAGGGTAAGGACTGGGCAGCTAATATCTGAATCCTTGGCTGCAGCACTTAACTAGAGTTTCCTCTCTCACCACTACTATTTGCTCTGGCGATTGAACCACTAACTGCAGAACTTTGTAGGAGGGGCACGGAGTAGGGCATACAGCTGGGCGATGGCCTCCATGCAGTATCAATGTATGCAGATGATTTACTGTTACACTTTCGGGATGTCCACAATGTGCTGGGTACAATATCTGAAATACTGCATCACTTTGCTAGACTGTCTGGCCTTTGGGTGAACAGAAGTCCTGCCTGTTCCCTTTTGTACCGGAACGTCCGGATCCAGGCCTTGCCTTTAATAAAATAGGAAGAAAAAAGGAACAGGAGTAAACCCGTTGACCCATCTTAGACCGGGTAAATGAAATAGGGGTACCCTGGCAGCCTGCCACATTCCATTACCTGGGCATTCGCATATATCACTCCTCAGACAACCTGCTTGACAGCAACCTCACTCGGGCACTGTCTGTGATGGGCCTGATCACAATATTAAAGATGGTGGTCCTTCCTAGACTATTGTACTGTTTTTTTTTAATCTGCCCATTTAAGTCCCAGCTAAAACATTTTCTGTGACTTTGAACAAAAAATTTGCAAATTCATCTGGAATACCGGGCGCTATAGGGTAGCATTGCAGAAACTATATGCACCCCTGGCAGCACCAAACAAGGAATTTTATTACCTAGAGGCTCAGCTCCAATGGGTGGTCAAATGGCTCTCAGGCCTACAGTTGTCTGACACTGCCACTATGATGCTGACCTGGATGATGCCTAATATTCAAGAATGACGCTGAATCAATAGATGCTTATTGAAAGTGTCCCCACTAAGCATGGGCGGAAAATCTGTTCCGCTCGCGGATTTTTGCAGATTTTTGGCAAATTCGCAATCTGCGAGATTTGCGAATTTCCCGCAAAATCCACGAGCGGAACGGATTGGGTCAAAAGTTGAAGCTGACGTTTGTAACTATTTTAGAATGGCGCCGGCAAGCTGCCAGCAAGCTGCAAGAGCCATTCTAAAATAGTTACAAAAGTCAGCTTCAACAGGAAGCACTAATAGATAAAGTAAAGCAGGTGCTCGAGTTGAAATGTAAATGTACAGAAATTTATATAGCGCAAATCACCGAGCGGTTTCTAAGCGCTTGCTTAGGGAACCCGTCCTGGTATTCCCCTGTGAGATAACCCCGGCAGGGTATCCGCAAGGTGAAAGCCATGCATCCCGCCGCGAGGGGCCGTTGTGGAGATTAAGCAAGCTATTGCCCAGAGTCGCAGAGTGTGAACCCGTGAATCGAGTAGGCACCGGAGCGAGAATTGTCGAGCCCATGGACATTTTAGGACTCAAGACCCCGCCGAGCCGGGAATTGAACCCTGGTCCCGGGCTGACCTCTGCTTCCAGGTCTGCCTCCTCTAACCAGTGAGCCACACTTCTCCTCCAGTTGAAGGTCAAATTAAGTTACACAATCATTAATCATCCCAAGGGGTGATTAATGATTGTGGGCCAGATGTAGGTAATTCATATTTACCACCTCTTAAATACCGAATTTTACCGATTCGGTATTTAAGAAGTGGTAACTATGAAGGGGGGAGATGTAGGTATTTCCAGATGTGGAAATACCGAATCGTTAAGATTCGGTATTTAACGAATCTGGAAATACCGAATCGGTATTTCCTATTGATTCCTATGGGCTGTGAAGCCCATAGGAATCAATGGGCAATACCGATTCTGTAATTACAGAATCGGTAAATACCGATTTTAGCAAGGGTGCAGGGGGTGTCACTTTGACACCCTCTGGCACCCCTGTTTTAGGCTTGTGTGCCATGTGGCACACATACATGTCCTAAGGGCATGTATGTGTGCCACATGGCACAGGTGTACATGCACAGATGTGTATGTACACCTGCATCGGTATTTTACCATGCAATTGTATTGCATGGTAAAATACCGATTTTCAAAGCCCTGTGTCAATGTGCAACTTGACACCTACATACCGAAAATGCATTTTCGGTAATTTTACCGACCGGTATATTTACCGATTCGGTAAAATTACCGAAAATGCCTGTTTTTTTCCCCCTACATCTCAAAATCCAATTACCGGTCGGTAACGGCCGAATTCGGCCGTTACCGACCGGTAATTGGCCACCTACATCTGGCCCTGTGTAACTTAATTTGACCTTCAACTCGAGCACCTGCTTTACTTTATCTATTAGTGCTTCCTGTTGAAGCTGACTTTGTAGCTATTTTAGAATGGCGCTGGCAGCTTGCCGGTGCCATTCTAAGTGGGGCTGAGGGCAGAAGGGCACAAAGTGGGACAGAGGGCAGAAGGGGACAAAAACGAGTGGGACAGAGGGCAGAAGGGCACAGAAACGAGTGGGGCAGAGGGCAGAAGGGGATAAAAACGAGTGGGGCAGAGGGCAGAAGAGCACAAAAACGAGTGGGACAGAGGGCAGAAATAAGTGGGGCAGAGGGCAGAAGACCACAAAAACGATTTGGGCAGAGGGCAGAAGAGCACAAAAACGAGTGGGGCAGAGGGCAAAAGGGCACAAACACGAGTGGGGCAGAGGGTAGAAGAGCACAAAAACGAGTTGGGCAGAGGGCAGAAGAGCACAAAAACGAGTGGTGCAGAGGGCAAAAGGGCACAAACACGAGTGGGGCAGAGGGCAGAAAGGCACAAAAACGAGTGGTACAGAGGGCAGAAGGGCATAAAAAACGAGAGGGTGGCAGTGATGAACCAGAGGGCGCATCGCGGTCTCGCACAAAAAAAAACCCACGAACACGCAAAGCGCCCCTCAAACATGCCAAAACGCCACGCGAACACGCAAAGGGCCCCACGAACACACAAAAATAAAACAATCCGCAAATTCGCACAAATTCCCGAATTTTGCGGATCACGAATTCACAAAATTCGCCCATACTTAGTCTTCACCGTTTATTCTGTGTATCTCTCTAAGACAAAGTGAGCACGAGTGATTGAGAGAAAATTACTGTACTATTTCCACAATCCCTGAGGGGTCAGGGTTGTCATGTTCAATAGTTGTCAGAAACTATTGTCTCCTTGGTAAGAGGGGTTCATAGTGCCACTGTGAGCTAGCTGGTATACAGGCGAACATATCCAGTGGGGGTGTCTGGAATCAGTCTGGACACCTATCCCACAGTTTATGTTGTCTAAACACGCAGATCCTATATAGATTTATAAAAACTACTTGACATGGCGCCGTTGGTTTGTTTTTTATTTAATGGTCAATTCTTAGTACTTCAGTCGTGCAGTTCTTAGGGACCCTACTCACATTATTCCAGAGACTTCTTGAGTGAGGAGAGAAAATCCGTCACAGCTGAGTAGGCATATCCTATGTATTGGCTGTAGGTTTATTCAACCTGAAGGATAATAGTTCCCTAGTGTGCATAAAACCTTATCTCAGTTTCCTTGAAATGCTTTTAACAATGTCTGAAGCAGACAACGATGCATGCAGCTTTAAATACGAATGCAGGGGGGATGAGGGAGAAGAAGGTGCTATAAACATTTCAGAAAATGTCAGAACTGCCCTTACTTGGAAACTAGCAGAATTTGGAGTCACAGCAAGAGGTGAGACAGTAACCTTCATGATTGAGGCACATGAGTCATACAGGACAGAGGTATTCTATTTGTGGGTCAAATTCCCACCAGCAGATGCACCCTCAAATACATTTCATTCATACACTGAAGATGAAATACCAGATGAATGCTGTCCATATGAAGACATTGAAGTTCTGCTACCCTAACAGGAGCATATAAACTGGTTTAAAGGTGCCCCGCCCACACACAACATAGAAAGTAAGACTCAGCAGAGACGGAGTAACTTGGCCAGTCCTAGCGGCTTACACACCGCAACCAGACATTGATGTAATGCCGGTAGCAGACTTACATCTACTACACAAAGAAGTAATAAAGCTTTACAAAAATCTGACACAATTCATTATGAGAACACTCACACCTCAACCAACAACGATTACACCAGCAGGACAAATACAAGGAACTGCAACTAAAATAACTCCACAAACACTGAACGAAGTGATGGGTAGAATGCCCACGAAATTGGAGCAGATGCCGTTCTGGATAGCTCAGAAAATCACACAATTAGAGGCAGTGTTCCCAAACACAAGTCCTCGAGAAAAACACAGAATGCTAACAATTTGCTTGCCAATGGGGATAGCTCCTCCATTAGAGGTCTGTACCTCTTGGGGTACAGGTTTTGCTGCCATCTATACCAGAACCCATGATATCCCTACAATAGAAGTGATACCAGACCTATTAAGACAGATACAGAATGATTATGGAGCAGAACATGCTCTGAACTTAGGTATGAAATTATTAGGTAATTTCGCCCAGGTATCCACAATTATGTTAGCAAACATAAAAGGGAGGCAGCAGCGGTGGCTATACACCAACTCCTAAGGGATTTTATTTCTGTACAACAAGAGCGCAGATTACCTAAAATTGTCGAAGATGCATATGCCGATATTAGGTCGAGATCATTTTGGAGCTAGAGCAACAAAACCTCAACTCATTGGTGGTCCTGAAAAGGATAACTCCAAAAACACCTGATTTTTCTAAAAAATAATAGAGAGAATAGATCACAATCAAGGGGTGGGTCTCTGCAGCAGGAGCCCTCTGAAAGAAGGTATAACCTTAGAAGTCATGATAGCATTAAAAAACCTGATAGGTATCAGGATACTGAGACACGTTCCTCTCATTCCCTTTAGGGTTCATCGAAAACCTCTGAGAGGGAAGGACGGTCAGAACACAGAACAAAAGAGCAAACAGAGTCAAGAGACATGTATCGCTGTTCAGACTATAATATCAAAATAGAAGATAAATCAAAATCAAAACCCCAATATAAAAAGATGAAAGTAGCTGGCCTTAAAGTAAGAAATGCCCAGGCTACTGAAGACTCAACTTCTGAACATTGAAGGGGCTCTGACGATACTAGACAGCACAGCAGAAGTAACAATAGCTCGCCAGAACTTGAAGGAATTTCTGGTGACAGCAGTGTTGAATGAACATATCATGGTAGAAACACCTGATAATAGTGTCACAGATCAGTTATACAAAATAACACTCCACATGGAGGGGGATATACCCAGGAAAGTTCAAGGTCTCTTTTGGGAAAACCTGTCCATTGGATACAACATTCTTTTAGCAGAAAAAGATTGGCTGCCTGAATTTGTTATGGATTGCCCACAATGAGAAACAGTAATTTTACTATTCTTCTCCGACCTCGTTCCAGAATCACTTCAGCATTCATCCAAGCAGGACTGGGGGATAGCAATAGCTCCTGCATTATATCGCAATTATGTAGGATGGGAGGCTGAGTCACATCACCATGTAATTCCAGTAAAAAATACTCCCTCTCCACAGAGACAGCACCCAACAAAACATGACACAAAAAAAAGTCAGAGAGATCTTAGACACTTGAATACCAAGGTGTAAAGAGAATTGCACCTCTTCCATGAATAATCCTTCATTTCGCGTAATGAAACCTGATAATTCATAGTGTCTAGTTTTAGACTACATGCACATACACATGCACAGATACATTTGCAATACAGAATGCACAAAGTGCCACTTTGAGGAACAACATTGTGTGGAAAAAATACAAAACAACATTAGATATCTCAAATGGATTTTTCTGCCAAAATATAGCACCTGAAAGCAGATATTTGACAACATTTTCAGCCCTAGGCTCCCAGTGCCAATCAATCAATAAAATATTTATTCAATCTCTTATATACAGATCATAAAAGTACAATTTAGATCAGTGATCAGCAATGTGCCCCAGTTCATAACAAGTTAAAATCATATAACAAGTATAATTACCTAAAAAATACATAAAGAGTTTTACAGGCTATTTTAAAACATAAAGTGCATTATGTGCCTTATAGACTGAATCCAGTTAGTTTACGTCAAATTACTCAATTTCTACATATAACTGCTAGTTAAAACCATTATGCCTTCTGTCAGCCTTACAGCTTTCTCCTTTCGCATTTAGGCCCACAAAAAGGTGGCTACCGAAAAACAGACAAAGGGATCAGGTAAAGATTTTAAAAAGTAAAGTGCCACCCGGCATTGTTTAAAATTGTGGCACCTTAAAATCGGAAGGATAAAGTCTTCTCTTTCTGTCTTATAAAACCTACCAATCAAGACTAGGTTATGTTATGTTATGTTAACAACTTCTAAAGTGCACAAATACCCGTAGGTGTCTCGACGCTATGGATTGGAAGGATAAGCAGAGAGCTGGTGGCTGCTTATTGCTTAAAGAGCCACGTTTTTACTTGTTTCCTGAATGATAGCAGGGTGTGGCTGGCCTTAATCTGTCGGGAGAGCAAATTCCACAGTTTAGATGTGGCCACTATGAATCTTGTATCACCCCAGTTGGCTTTCTTGGTTCTAGGGATGATTAGAAGGTTGGCGTCTGCTGAGCGCAGGGGTCTGCTGGGTGAGTACTCCAGAAAAGCTTTCTTCAGGTTTTCCGGTCCTATGTTGTGAGTTGCCTTATAGGCAATACATAGCGCCTTCAATTTTTTTCTCCTTTTAATGGCCAGCCAATGGAGCTGTTGCACCACATTGGAAATTGGCTTAAACTTTGGGGTACCTGACAATATCCTGGCGGCTGCGTTCTGTACCAATTGCAACCTACCCAGAACCCTTTCTTGGGCATTGAGTAGAAGGCCATTGCAGTAGTCAACCTTGGACATAACCAGAGTGCTGATAGGTGTTCTCCCAGCTCTGACTGGGACGAGAGGTAACAATTTCGTGATCATCCGTAAAACATAAAAGGATGAGGAGACCACTGCATTGACGTGACGTATAAAGGATCAATTATCATCAAATATGACACCCACGTTTCTGGCCTTCTTGACAGGGATGAGGAGTGATCCCAGCTCCGCTGACCACAAGGTTGGAGACCATCCTGGGGCAAGGTTACCAAAGACCATTACTTCAGTCTTGTCTGAGTTTAATTTAAGGCAATGATTTGAAATCCATGAACTAATGGCCACCATGCCATCATGAAAACTTGCCGCAACTGCCTCTCCGTCTTTATGTACCGCAAGCACCAGTTGTGTATCATTCGCATATGACTTAAGACCCATCCCAAAAGATTTAATTACTCATGCTAAGTCTGTCACGTATATATTGTACAGAGTTGGACTTCGTGAAGGTCCTTGTGGAACTCCACAAGGGAGGGAAAATACTGGTGGATTGAAGTCACCCAGGCTAACTGACTGGGTCAAATTGGATAAAAAAGAGGACAGAAGGGCTTTGGACTTGTGTCCGATACCTATGGCTGATACACAGTTGATCAGAGTAACATTATCAACCCTGTCAAAAGCTGACGATAGATCCAGAAGCATCAGAACTGCGGCACCTCCTTTGTCAAGCACCATCCTAATTTCATCCGACGCTTAATGAGTGCGCTCTCCCTGCCATGGCCTTTCCTGAAGCCAAATTGTGTGCCATCTAACAGCTTAATCTATTCAATAAACTGCGCAAGCTGGGTATTCATAATCTTTTCTTTTCAATGATTTTTGCTGGAAATGGGAAATGCACGAATGGCCTCTCCTGGGTGAAGATTGTTGTTTTTTTAACAATGGCTAATGATGGCCTTTTCCCATAGGGAAGGGTTGGTGCCTGAGCAGAACATAGAGTTACAGATACTCACTAGGTTAGAACCTATTAGGTCAGGGATCAGTTTCAAGACTGAAGGGGGGCATGGATCAGATGGGGAGCCTGATTTGACTGTGTTAGACAGATCAGATATCTGTTCCACTGAAACTGCCCTAAATTCCATGAAGCTAGGGATGTCTCTACTCCTGCTATTGTCAGCCAGTTGATTCCAGTCCATCGAAGGGGCAGTAAAGTTAGAGTAAAGGTGCAGGTCAGATTGGGAGGAATGGTTGTCGCAGGGGCACAGCATCATATCTGAGTGTTTGAATCTTCTCTACGGATAACCTAACATCAAGGGGAGGAGGTTTAGACGAAATCTCAATAATATGTGTCTATGCTGTACTATTGTGGTAAGTGCTAGATGGGATTATCCTTCCTCTAGCCTGGGGGATCAGATGATATGCGAGGGCTGTCTTTTTTCTATAATTCCTTTCCCTGCGAAGATAATGAGCCCTCCGTATAAAAATCTCAATTCATTTCTGTTCTGAAATCTTCATGCATGCCATTTGATCCTTAAATAATTCTCCCAGCCCAATTGCGATCAGTTATGACTCCACATAACTCAGCCATCTGATCTTATTATAATAGTCCAGTTTTAAACAATCTTTAAGAATGTTTTGTGTTAAATTGACTGTGGTCTATGCCATATAGAACAGCATAGTAAAATTGACGCTAGTCTAATGGTATCTAACATGTAAGGTAACCCCAACTCTATATGTAAGATATAATTTGAATAAGAAGATGGTAGGGACACTAGGGACATGAAAAAGCTATCTTCAAGTTTTTAGAGACAGTTGGTAAGCTCCATGCCCCAGACTCCAGCCCCATGTGTGGCTGCTGCCTTCGTCTTGGCTTGATAAATGTTTTAATTGGGTCAAGGAGGTTAGCGCCTAACATTTTGGATAAGGCTTTAATAGCGTTTAGACTCCTTTCCATTCCTTGTGCTCTTGACGCTGCCAGATTTGCACAAGTTTGACTTTTATCAAATAAGACTCCCAAGTATGGGAAGGACTCTACCACTTCTATTTTCCAGCAATCCATATGGAAGTGTGGGGGTTTATCACCTTTGCCAGATCCTGCTATAGTGACGAAAGATTTTGTTTCATTTACTTTTAGGTCCAGCGAAGCCATGAATGATGCATATGTTGTTATGAGCCGTTGGAGAGCTACCCCCGTTCTTGCAATTAACACAGCATCATTGGCATAAGCTAGTATTCGTAGGGGGTTGGTGTCAAACATGGGCACGTCCGGGGATGAGCCCGAGAGGGCTGCCTCAACCCCGTTTGTATAGATGGAAAAAAGAAATGGGGTGAGGACACATCCCTGCCTAACTCTCCTAACGATCTTAGAATGGCGGGTACATTCCCCATTTTTGCCATAACGGACACACGCAGTGGCATTTACACATAATTGACAGATAAAGTTAATTATAAATGGCTCAATCCCCACCTCCTCTATTAAATACCAGAGCTTCTGGTGGCTCATACAGTCAAATGCTGCTGACAAGTCCATAAAGGCAATGTAGATTTTCCCACCTTTTGCTCTGGTATATTTCTCTATACATAGTGATAGGTTTAGACATTGGTCTATAGTCCTCTTTCCCCTCTAGAAGCCATACTCCACCTGCATTAGGATGTCATTTTCTTGGGCTGGCCCTTAAGTTTGGTAGTTGTGTCCAGTGAGGAGATGGGCCGATAGTTCTTTGGACATCCTCTGTCCCCTTGCTCACTTGGCTACTGGATTCAAGATAGCCTGGCTGATGAGGATTATGAATCCGAAACCGGTCCCAGGATGCTTGTTTCCGGTCCATGGAAGACATGGCTTGGCAGTTCGGGCTGGACTGTTCCCATGAGGCACAGGGTCAGACTGATTTGCATATAGCCATGTCTGAAATGGGGTGGCTGAGTGGGCTAAAGAATGGTGATGGATTAAACCCAGATCAGTTGACTGGGGGTGAGTGTTTGATTTGCTCAAACGCTCCGTCCATCATCCCCTTTTGTATCGCTTTGTTCGCCGTAAGTGTGGCAGGGTATGCTCAGACGTGAGTCCCTTGCTCACTTGGCCACTGGATTCAAGATAGCCTGGCTGATGAGGATTATGAATCCGAAACCGGTCCCAGGATCCTTGTTTCCGGTCCATGGAAGACATGGCTTGGCAGTTCGGGCTGGACTGTTCCCATGAGGCACAGGGTCAGACTGATTTGCATATAGCCATGTCTGAAATGGGGTGGCTGAGTGGGCTAAAGAATGGTGATGGATTAAACCCAGATCAGTTGACTGGGGGTGAGTGTTTGATTTGCTCAAACGCTCCGTCCATCATCCCCTTTTGTATCGCTTTGTTCGCCGTAAGTGTGGCAGGGTATGCTCAGACGTGAGTCCCTTGCTCACTTGGCCACTGGATTCAAGATAGCCTGGCTGATGACGATTATGAATCCGAAACCGGTCCCAGGATGCTTGTTTCCGGTCCATGGAAGACATGGCTTGGCAGTTCGGGCTGGACTGTTCACATGAGGCACAGGGTCAGACTTATTTGCATAGAGCCATGTCTGAAATGGGGTGGCTGAGTGGGCTAAAGAATGGTGATGGATTAAACCCAGATCAGTTGACTGGGGGTGAGTGTTTGATTTGCTCAAACGCTCCGTCCATCATCCCCTTTTGTATCGCTTTGTTCGCCCTAAGTGTGGCAGGGTATGCTCAGACGTGAGTCCCTTGCTCACGCCTGGCTGATGAGGATTATGAATCCGAAACCGGTCCCAGGATGCTTGTTTCCGGTCCATGGAAGACATGGCTTGGCAGTTCGGGCTGGACTGTTCCCATGAGGCACAGGGTCAGACTGATTTGCATATAGCCATGTCCGAAATGGGGTGGCTGAGTGGGCTAAAGAATGGTGATGGATTAAACCCAGATCAGTTGACTGGGGGTAAGTGTTTGATTTGCTCAAACGCTCCATCCATCATCCCCTTTTGTATTGCTCCAGGAAGGTAGAGGCACATCTATAACTATGCTTCTAAAAACATTTGTTAGCAACGGAGCCCACACTTCTTGCTTTTCCTGAAAAAGATCTATCAGCACCCATTCAGGTCCTGGGGCTTTCCCAGCAACACAGGCCGCCAACCCTCTTCTGACTTCTGAGAGTGAGAAAAACAAATTACCCAGCAATTTGGAATCTATGTCAGTGGAGGGCATCACAGGTGAAGTGTTGCAGGTGGAAATAAATTCAAAGTGTGCCACCCATGCTTTTTCACCTACGTGTGAGTAGTGTCAGATCCTTAGGGTTTTTAAAATAGGGAGCATTTATTACTTGTAATAAACAAAAAGGTAATAGAGGGTACAAGGGAATTTATAGACACAATCCGGATAAAATCCCCAAACCTAAACCAGCTACTTATTAGAAGACGAAACTACACTCCTGTCACCTCAAGAGTAACAGCACAAGAAAAAAAGAAGAAAAAGGATTATAGAGTATTAGAGAATGAGAAGACCCTTACTATTGATTGGATTCCCATCACTCACCAATGTGATCATTATCATCATTTGGGTCTCCATCCAACCAACCAACCATGTGCACTCTTGATCATGGAGGGAACACGGTGGACTATATCCTCTAAAGGGTCATGTAGAGGAAACAGGAAGAAACAGAGAGAGATATATGGCTCTCACAAAACCTGGAGGAAAGTCCCAAAATATATGTGAGAATGAGAAGTGCAGTGCAATCGTGTAGTGAAATTAAAAAAGATTGGCAAAAGAGAGAGAAAATGTATTTATTAAAGTATCTATTGCAATCCTTATTAAAAACAGTGCAAAATAAAGCAGTTTAAAATCACTGCTTAGAAAACGGTCGACATGTTTTAGCCTCTTGGACAACTGGTCCACGGTTTTCTTCAGGACCTATCTGTTAGTATGTTATTGCTACTGCATAGAACATTTTCTGTGAAAAAATGGTGAAAAACTATAAAGAATATACAGAATAAATAGGAAACATACAGGTTGGAACTAATACAACCTCTGATGTAACGCTCTGATCCTCTGAATTGTAGGACATCTGAAAAACATATACTAGTGATACTCTGAGTGACAGGACAAGAAAGGGAGAGGTGTAGAATCTATTAGCTGGAGAACTGTTCAGGACAACTCCAAGTATGTATTACAAGAATCCGTTTTATAAAAATGTTTTGCTCACCCGTCTAGTACTAGGACTGGACCTCACCTCAACCGGTGCCACCTAAAGTCAATGAGGCCACACTCTGACAGACATAAAGGGAAGGGGACACGTAAGGTTAGGTCACATTGATCCAGCTACCCTACGGATACACCCAAAATACCCTAGCTGTATGTATTTCAGAATGGAACCCTTTCAAATAATCAGGGAGTAAAAAATAGTACTAGGGTGTCCTATGCGAGAATGCAATCCCTATTAAAAACATGGCGAAAACTGTGGAAGGTTTAAACATCTGGAACACATAAAACACAAACAGTGTCTCTGTCTACTTATGTTTCAGATTTGACGAATATGGTTGTTAAATCTCTAAAAAGCAGGAGATTGCACAAAATGGCTCATTCTGATATTATTTCAAATATTATTATTTCCAGAAGTTATTATTCCAAAATAAGTGAAGCCTACGTCAAAAATCATATACATGTGTATGCATTACCATAGCACAGTGCGTAAAGTTACATCATTTGTCCCTGTGCAGCTATGAAATTAGGCGTGTTTCAATCAACTATCGCTACCTTCACTGTGATATGCACTATGATATTAACTGCAGAAAATCAATACCTTATCAGTTTAGTCTGAAGCAGTGTAAAAGTATAAATATACTGACCAAAATAACGTCCTATTCAAGCTCTGGCTAACTAACTTGCTTCACTGGCTGGGAAAAGCATTTATTACTTTCCAAAAATCTCTGCTATTGCATGTTCTAGCCGCCTGCTCGAGGCCATCCCTCTCTCTTTTCCTTCTAACTGACTTATAGTCACTGCATAGCGATCTTATTTGTGCAGGATTTCTAGGATGGATTTTCAGGGCTTTGGTGAGTGCTTTTCTGGATTTGCAACAAGGAGATTCAAACCAGCGCTTAGATGATATACTATTTGCCGGTTTGTAGCGAGTAAGAGCCACATTTTTACTTTCCCTATAAGGTCTCTACGTTGTGATACCAATATTGATGGACAAGTCTCTTCATCCAGACAGTTAAAGATGTCATCCAATATACTCCGTATAATCCCCGGGACCAATTTCGGCTTCTCAATTTGAGCTCATTTTTATTGATACCCGGTTTTCCTTGATATGGTCAGGCTTACTACTTCCTGTCACTGTTTCACTTCCTTGCATGCCAGACTTAAACATATAATTAAGATGGTGAGAGCTAGGGATGTTTTTTTAGTGAGGACAGGAAGTAGTGGCGCTAGAGCTTGTCTGCGTGGTGTTCTCAAGGATTTTAAGAAAGTACGGTGCTATCAGGTTGGGGGATTAACCCGATAACCCCCAGGTTTGTGTGGGTCAAGGAATCCACACTGGGGGCCTCATTTATGAGGCCTTGCGTCAGTTTTGCGCTTCCGATGCGTCACTTTTTGTGACGCATCGGCGGCGTAAAACCTGCCTCCTGTTGCGCACTATTTACAAAGTGACGCATCTAAGCAGATGCGTCACTTTGAAAACCCCTGCGCTACATTATACCTGCGTCAGGTATAATGTATGTATAGGGGGCGTTCCCCCGCAAAAAGCCTCGTAATAGTGACGCAGTGAAATCTATGAGATTTCACTGCATCACTTTTAGGACGCTGTTGCGTCAAAATCTTGCGCCTGCCTCACAGCAGGCGTAGGACTGACGCAAGCCCTTTCACATGGGGCTTTCCCCATGTGAAAGGACGCATTGCTGGAGTTGCGTCACTTTTGTGACACATTACAGCAATGCGTGACTTTTGCGCTTACAGATACGTCAGTAATACTGATGTATCTGTAACTCCTTGCGCCATGATGCGTCATACTGTAAATATGACGCATCATTGGTCTCGCAAGAAGGGGGCAGTGAAAAGTGACGCATCGCTGTTGTCACGCAGCGATGCGTCACTGTTCATAAATGAGGCCCTGGAAGCTGAGCACAGTCCCGGGCACCCGTAGCGAGCGTGTTTGCAAGGTTTGTGTCAATGTTCCTGACTGTAAAAAAGCAGAGGTCAGCACCGGTGTTCTTAAGGACAAACCAATCCTACATTGTATCCATGATTATGGAGACAGCCTCAAAAGGATCCTATACACCAGGAACATGGAAATAGCCAATAATGTGAATTCAGACTATATAGGGAAAACATTTAGACGGAATAACTATGAATCCACTATTGATTTTATTTTAGTCACCACCCCTGTTACTGAAAAGGTGTCTCATGTAGACAACTTATTTACAAGTTTTAGTGATCAGGCCATGTTAACTCTATAAGCACAGTCCCGGGCACACGTTTCGAGGGTGTTAGCAAGGTTTGTGTCAATGTTCCTTTCTGTAAAAAAGCGAAGGTCGGCACCAGTGTTTGTTTCGAAAAAAGTTATTTCATAAATCACAAGGCAAGGACTGTATTGGACAAAACAATCAGCCGACACGTGTTTCGTCACAAGGAGTTATCCTGTGATTCTTTAGGGCTGGGGGAGATACAAAACATGGGGTAAGGGATACACGGGAGATAAAAAGTGACACAATCGTTCTTTGAACTGGGTGACATCGATGGGAGGGGAGAAGAATCACCAGAGGTGTACCTACAGAAACCTGGGAGACAGAGCACTATGTGGACGGTGAAAATGGTGAGCGTGCCGCTGTCATGAATCTTATAAGAACTGTGCGGGAAAACACAAAATATATAGTGACTGTGGTGCGTGCCGCTGTCATGGGAGGGCCCCATGAAGAAAGCGTGGGAAAAAAACCCAAAGTATACAGTGGAGTGACATAGGAGATATGTGCGAGTGAAATTAGTGGTGTGAGGTAGTATCTTGAAGCCTAGTGGGACTTGAGTGATTGACCTAAGATAATAATGCGGCGATGGAATAATGCGGCGATGGTTGGGGCAAGACTCAAGGTAGTGATGACCAGTACTAGAGCGGTAACATGTTCAGGCTCAGAGGTACTATGATAAGAGAAATGGGCAATGTAAAGGGGGTGGAAAATGTGCAAAGGGAGAAGCGTTTGGGGACAGACGTATTGGTAGACGAAGAGGTTAGGTCAGTATATCCGGAGGAAAAAGTAAAGGGCCGTGGGAGAAGGAGGTTGTAGGGGATGGAGGTGCCTATGTTAGGGAAGTGTCTCAATTGGTAGCCATGGAAGGGGAACGGAGAGAAAGAGAGAGGTTATGAAGAGAGGGTGTGGGCTTTCAAACTAGAATATGGCATGGTGCTTGCCAGGTGCTTAGGGGGTTAGGTGGCGGTTACCTGTCCCGGGTCGGAAGAAGAAGGTGAGCTGGTCCCTATATGAAAGAGATAGAGTGGTGGGTAAGACCACAAGGAAATTACGTGTGAGGCGAGTACCAGAGTAGGAGGAATACAAGGGTTGGGGTATGCGATGAGCTAGATGTCTAGCTATGATGAAGCTTGTTGATAAGGGATCAAAAATAATAGCTGTTCCCGGATACGGGAATAGATGTGGAGACTCAGGGGAGCCCCTGAGGGAGAAAAGAGAGAATTTAAAGAATGGATATCCATGGCTGTCAAAACGGTAAGCGATGCGCTGTTCCTTACCGGGATGAGATCCACGGGCAGAGGAGTTGGACTAGGGTGCCTGGGCAGGTATGCTGCGGCGATTAGAGGGCCGGTGATGCTGCAAGAAAGATGTATGGAGAACGTGCTTTAAGGAGGGGCTCGAGGTGGCCCCAAACTGAGCGGACTGAGCGGAGCATCTCATGGGCTTACCCATGGAATATGTGGGTAGACGTCCAGTGTCTGTATACGCGAGGTGGTGATGCTGGAATTAATGATATCCCGTGGCAATTCATGCATCAACCTGCCCCAACCAAGGCTCAAGAAAACGGATATCGTTCTTTGGATTTGACGTAGCAGCCATCAGTGCAAGGGGTGGCAACAGAGTACTGAGGCTCAGACGCTTGGAAGCGTCATGGATCATGCGCTTACGAATGGTTCAGAATGGGCTCAACACAGACCAAGAACTACATTATTTCTTAGGCGAATTATCCAAAATGTAGAACTTTAGCACAGATCTCCTTTGATATAACTCCGATGTCATCACATGTGTCCTTTAAACCACCTAAAATGCAACGATGGGATAACTTGAACCAATATGCATAACCAATTCAATGTGATTTGGATCTCATTGCATGTCTCTGCCAGTATGCACCAGCTATGCACAAATGTCTAACTGCGTTTTTATACTGTCACCCACATTTCCTCACAGTCCAATTTTCCCCTTTCTCCATTTCTAAGCAAAGACCCAGTAAACCGGAAGACACTGTCCCATTTTTCCCAGCCATCTACTTGTCATTCCTCAGCATCACATGAGCTCTGTTAGATCTGGGGGTCTCTAGTTGGCAAGGGTATTCACCTTTGTCCAAATAGGGACCCTTACTTCTAAGTCAGGATAAGGGGATTACACTCCTTAATAACCCCTGCTCACCCCCTTGGTAGCTTGGCACAAGCAGACAGGCTTACCTCAGAGGCAGTGTGTTAAGCATTTGTGAATATACACAGTAATACAGTGATAACACTACAGATGGACACAACACAGGTTTTATGAAAATAAGTATTCTTTATATAGACTTAAACACAAGACCACAAATGACAAAAATCCACAATACTACACTTAAGATTACTTAAAAGATGTTTAAAGTCTCTTAGTTCAAGTTGATGGTAGATGTGAAAAAGTTCTCAACAAGGTACCTGGATGCGTAACGCAAAGTAGACAAAAAGACTCGCACAAGGGGAAATGCGTCGGTTCCGTGACCCGGGGGATCGGTTGAGTCCTTCCTCAATGCTTGCACAGAGTAGGGGACTCGTCGTGAGCCTTACCGGTGCGGAGATGATGCGTAGATTCTCGGCCTGCGGGCCCGTTGCGGTGCGCAAGATGGCGCCTTGCTACGATGCGATGATCCAGTTACGACACGAGAAGATGGCGCTCTTGATGCGGCGATGCGATGACGATGACGCCCTGGCAGCCTTGCGACGACTCTGTACTTTGGAGCCGCGACAGGCCCTGCAACGCGCTTCTCCGGTGATGCGATGGCAACTCTCACGATGGCGTCACGCTTCTCCGGTGATGCGACAGCAGGCAGCTTCAATGAACACATGCTTCCGGGGAGGTGCGACGAAGGCTCGCTTCTCCGGCGTTGCGATGATTTCATCTGCGACGGTGACACGCTTCTTCTCGATGCGTCGCGCTTCCAGCTCCCAGCGGCACGCAAGTGACTGGAGTCAGAACTCCCAGCAAGGAAATTCAGGAGGGAGCTGGAGTTGAAGTCTTTTGTCCCTGAGACTTCAGCAGGAGGGAAGCACAGTTCAAGCCCCTGGAGAATATTCTGTAGATGAAAGTCCTTACAAAGTTCCTTCTCCTTTCCCTTGACAATGAAGCAACCACTGCAGGCCAACCCAGCAAACAGCACACTGGCAGAGGGGCAGTCCAAACTCCTGCAGCTTCCTTGGTTCTTCTCCTTGGCAGAAAGGTTTCTTGTTCCAGAAGTGATCTAAAGTTTATGGGACTGGGTCCCAATATTCATACCCCAAAATCCTTTGCTTTCTGAAGGCAGAGAGGCCTCTGCCTAGTTCAAACCAGTTCCTGAGCAGTTTGTTGACATGACTCTCTTCTTCCTTTCACTGTGCAGGGCAGAGACATCAGCCGCCCCACAGGAGGTGGAGCCAGCACAGGGGAGGGAAGATACAGCTCTGGAGCACTCTGTTGACAGGATTCCTCTTCTCCTTTCACTGTGCAGGGCAAAGACATCAGACAAGCCGCAGGGGGTGGAGCCAGCATTGTAGAGGGAAGGCCCAGCCCTATTCAGGTCCCAGGTGCACTCCTCCCTCCCATCTGGATATAAATCTCCCTATTCACCACTGGGCTGTGCAAGACTGTCTCCTGGAAAATCCCCAGCCCTGTCACACACAAACCCAGACAAGGAATACACGACTCAGCAGAGGCGGGCTTAAATGGTTAGGCAAGCAAATACCTGCTTTCTAAAAGTGGTATTTGCAAACACAGGATATTAAAATAAACTCTACTAAAAGATGTATTTTATTATTCTGAGTTCAGGCATACTAAATTCGAATTTCTACCATGTTCCCTGAGTCAGTTAGGATTGTAAGAATGTAACAATCTTAACTGCCCATTCTGGCCGATGAGAACAGGTAGCCTTCAATAGTGAAAAACAAAAATGGCTGTAATTCACTATTGGAACATGCTACACACATCAGAGCATGTCCTAGCTTATACTTATAATGCACCCTGCCCTTGGGCCTACCCTAGGGGTGTCTAATATGAAGCAAAGGGAAGGTTTAGGGACTGGCAAGTGGGTGCACTTGGCCAAGTCAACATGGCAGTGCTAGACTGCACACAGGCCTTGCAATGGCAGGCCTGGGACATACTTTACAAGTTGCTTCTGTGGGTGGCACAAACAGTGCTGCAAGCCCACCAGCAGTATTTGATCTACAAGCCCTGGGCACACATAGTGCACTGTACTAGGGGCTCACAGTAAATCGAATAACCCAATTATGGAATAACCAATCAGTACATCAATTTAACATAGGGAGCACTTGCACTGTGGCACTGATTAGCAGTGGCACAGTGTCCAAAGCATAAATCCAGCAAAAACATATCAAAACAGAGGAGGCAATCCGTCAAAAATGGAAGGGAGACTCACGCTAATGATGTCAGGTCTCACACGTGTCCCCTCCAGCTGAAATGTGGGGAGAACTACCCTTCCCCTTGGGAGTTCTCTTCACTAAGGTGGAAAAATCTGGACAGACCATCAGCGTTGGCATGTTCTGTACCAGGGCGGTGTTCCACCGTAAACTCCATACCCTGTAGGGAGATGGACCACCTTAACAACTTTGGGTTCTCACCCCTCATCTGCATCAGCCATCTGAGGGGCCTGTGGTCGGTCTGAACCCGGAAGTGAGTCCCAAACAAGTATGGTCTCAACTTCTTCAGTGCCCAGACCACAGCAAATGCCTCACGCTCAATTGCACTCCACCTCTGTTCCTGTGGCAGTAACCTCCTACTGATGAAGGCTACAGGTTGGTCAAAGCCCTCTTCAGTAATCTGTGATAGAACAACCCCCACACCATGCTCTGAAGCGTCTGTCTGTACAATGAATTCTTTTGAGAAGTTGGGCGCCTGAAGCACGGGTGCTGTGCACATGGGAGTCTTCAGGGCATCAAAAGACTTCGGACAGGTGTCAGTCCAGTTCACTTTCTTGGGCTGCTTCCTGGAGGTGAGCTCAGTCAAGGGTGCAACAATGTTGCCATACCCCTTGACAAACCTCCCGTAGTACCCTGTGAGTCCTAAAAAGGCTCTCACCTGTGTCTGAGTCTTTGAGGGTTCCCATGCCAGGATGCTATCAATCTTGGGTTGTAGGGGCGCCACCTGGCCGCTTCCTACCTGGTGACCCAAGTTCACAACGGAGCCCTGCCCAATCTGACACTTACTTGCCTCGATTGTGAGGCCTGCCTTGCGCAGCGCCATCAACACTTCCAAGAGGTGCTGCAAGTGTTCTTCCCAACTGGCGCTGAACACTGCAATGTCATCCAGGTAGGCAGCACTGAATTCCTCGAGCCCAGCCAACACCTTGTTGACCAACCTCTGAAAGGTGCAGGTGCATTCTTCATCAAAGGGCATAACCCGGAATTGATAGTGCCCATCTGGTGTGGAGAATGCTGACCTCTCCTTAGCCCCATCAGTCAAGGTGATCTGCCAGTACCCAGACGTCAAATCAAACGTGCTGAGGTACCGTGCAGCCCCTAACCGATCGATGAGCTCATCAGCTCTGGGGATGGGGTGTGCATCAGTCCTCGTGACTGAATTGAGCCCTCTGTAGGGGGGACAACCTTTACAACGCAACTTTTACAACGCACTACCATTACAACGAAACTTTTACAACGCAACATCCATTACAACGCATGTTTTTACAATGCAACCATTACAACGCATGACACTACAACGCACACCACTACAACGCATGTCATTACAACTGAGTCATTACAACACATACCATTACAACGCATAGCATTACAACACATAGTACCCCTACACTATCCAACACTTACCCTACTGTTGCACCCCCTGGAGTTAGAATAGTAATTTTTACCCCTACACTATCCAACACTTACCTTACTGTTGCACCCCCCGGAGTTAGAATAGCAATTATTACCCCTACACTATCCAATACTTACCTTACATACAAAGTAATGTTATGCGTTGTAATGGTATGCGTTGTAAAGGTAGTATGCGATGTAATGGAATGCGTTGTAAAGGTAGTTTTTAAAAATTAGTTGTAAATGCATGCGTTGTAATAGAATACGTTGTAATGGATGTTGCGTTGTAAAAAATGCGTTGTAAAGGTAGGCGTTGTAAAAGTATGCGTTGTAACGTCATACATCCCTCTGTAGTCCACACAGAACCGGAGTTCAGGTGTGGCACCCGGCGTGGCAGCCTTTGGGACCAAGACCACTGGGCTGGCCCAAGACTGTTGGAGGACTCAATGACCCCGAAAGGAAACATCTTGTAGATTTCCTCCTTAATGTAAGCCCTAACCTTGTCAGTCACTCTGTAAGCCTTGTGTTTCACAGGAGGACTGTCGCCAGTGTCCACATCATGGATGCACCACTCTGTGACACCATGAACCAAGGAGAATAGATCAGAGAATTGCTCCAACAGTTGGCGACAATCTTGCTGCTGATCAGGGGTCAGGGTGGCAGAGAGGCTGACACCATCCACTGACCTATCTTTCTCTGCTGCAGACAGGAGGTTAGGAAGTGGCTCGGTCTCCTCCTCCATTCCATCATCTGTCGCTAGGAGCATGCCCACTTCGGTCCTTTCTAAGTGGGGCTTCAGGCGGTTAACATGAAGGACCCTCAAAGGGTTCCTTGAAGACCGTAAGTTCACCAGATAGGTGACATCACTCTTGCGCTACACCAAATCATATGGACCAGTCCACCTGTCCTGGAGCGCACAAGGCTCTACAGGGGCCATGACCCGTACTTTTTATCCAGGCTGAAGCTCAATCAGAGTGGCATTCTGATCGTACCACTGCTTCATTTCCTCCTGGCTGGCTTCCAGATTCGCCTGAGCGAGATCCCTGAAATGCCGAGTCTGGTTCCTGGCGGCCAGCATGTAGCTATATACATCCTGGGGAAGTTTCCTGGGAGATTGTGCCCAGCCTTCCTTGACCAAACTCAAAGGTCCTCTTTCCGGGTGACCATACAAAAGCTCAAAGGGGCTGAACCCTAGAGACATTTTTGGCACCTCTCGGTAGACAAACAGAAGGAATGGCAAGAGGACGTCCCACTTAAGCCTCATTGGTTCTTCAACACCCATGAACATGCCCTTAAGGGTCTAGTTGAATCTTTTAACCAGCCCATTACCTTGTGGGTGGTAAGGAGTGGTGAACTTGTAGGTAACACCACACTCCTTCCACAGAGACTTCATATAATTAGAAATTAAGTTTGTTCCTCGGTCAGACACAACCTCTCTGGGGAACCCCACACTGGAGAAGATCCCCATCAGTGCACATCCCAACACGGGGGCCGTCACTGTCCTGAGCAGAATGGCTTCCGGGTGCCAGGTAGCAGCGTCTACCAAGACCAGGATAAACCTGTTTCCCATGGCTGTCTTGGGGTCCAGTGGCCCCACAATGTCAATGCCTACCTGTTCCAAGGGGGTACTGACTACAGGGAAAGGTTGGAGAGGGGCCTTGTGCCTACTTCCACTTTTCCCACTTGCCTGGCAAGTTTGACAGGTCCTTCAATGAGTATCTGAACTCTTCCGCATCTGGGGCCAAATAAAAATGGGAGACAAGCCTTTCAAAGGTCTTGTTCTGCCCCAGATGACCAGCTAAAGGAACATCATGAGCCAAACCCAGTAGGAAGGCTCTGAAGCGCTGGGGTACCACCAGCACACGGGCTGACCCAGGCTCATTAACCTTAGGCTCGCTATACAGGATACCATTCTCCTAGTAGATCCAATGTGATCCATACTGTTCACCTGCTGCCTGGTTTGTGGCCTGTTGCCTCAAACCTACAGGAGAAGGGCACTTCTGCTGCTCTTCACAAAATTCCTCCCTGGAAGGACCCCCTTCTTGCTGCCAATTGGTCAGCTCAGGTAGGTACCCCAGTTCAGAAACTTTCTCACCAGTGGGGTCCAGGGAATCCCCCTCAAGATCTGCCTCCTCCTGGACGTGAGAACAATAGAGGTTGGTTTCCCGCGCCCCTTACCTCTTCTCTTTAAGGCAGGTCCCTGGGTCATATTTTCAGGCTCCAGGGTCTCTTGAACACCCTTAGCTGCCATACACCGAGTGGTCACACATGCCCACTCAGGCAGACCCAACATCCCTAAATGCACCTTCCTCTCCACCTTCATCCAAGGGGAGTTTTCTAAATCATTGCCTAACAGACAATCAACAGGCATGGATGGCCTCACAGCTACTTGAAGAGTGCCAGAAACCCCGCCCACTCAAAGGGAACTTGAGCCACCTTGCAATGGCTCTCTGTGTTGTCAGCGGCAACAACTGGGAAGAATGCATGAGGGATTACCTGCTCTTCAGAGACCAAGTGACACTTGGCAGCTGTCACACTTGCTCCTGTGTCTACGAGAGCCTCCACTCTATGGCCATTGATGGTCACCCACTGCCTGTATTGTTTAGTGTTCTCAGGCAGCTGAGTTTTAGGGACCATCTCAAAGTCTTCTAATGAGACAAGGGGCATTTCTGCGGGACCCCACCTACCTTGGGCACCCATCTCCTCCCCACCCAAGGCTATACAGGCCATCTGACGGGGTGGTGCACGGGGTGGCACATACTGTCCTTTCTGAGGACACTGGGGATCATACCAACAGTGTCCCACATGCTTACACTGAAAGCAGGTAACAGACCCCCTATGAACAGGTTTACCTGTCGGAGGTCCTGACTTATTTTCAGGGGGAGGCTGGGAACCCTTACCTTGGTTCCCTTGGTAATAACCTTAGGGACATTTTTGATACTCCCTCTGTTTACCCTTGTCCCCCCCACTCTTCTGCTGGGGACCCTGCCCACTTTTGGCGGAGTCTCCCACAAGACCCTTGTGGACCCTGGTACTGACCCAGCGGTCTGCCTCTTCAGCAAGCTTTCTAGGGTTAGTCAACTTGCTATCAATAAGGTGCTGGAGTAGCTCTGAAAAACAATTAGCAGACAAGTGCTCCCTAGCAATCAAATCATAGAGCGCTTGAAAATTATCAACATTGCTACCCCTCACCCAACCATCCATAGGTCTGCAAAAGAAAGACACATATTCTACCCAAGTGGTTCCCTCCAGTTTCTTACAATTCCTGAACCTCTGTCTATAGAGTTCTGGAGTTAACCCATACCTTGTCATCAGTGCTGCCTTCATGAGGTGATAAGACATCCTATGCTCACTGGGTAGGTCTAACAAAGTATCCCTCCCCTCTGCCAGAAAGCGGCCCCACAACCCCGCTCCCCAATCCTTCTCAGGGACCCGGTGAGCCAACATTGCTATCTCATAGGCTGGAAACCACTGACCAATATCTTCACCATTGTGAAAATCTTTGATGACATCCTTGGGAATATGTACCCTGCCTTCTGAAAGCACAGATGGTGTGCTGCCACCAGAGGGATTGATTTCTAAGCCCTTGGCCTTGATCTCTAACTCCCTCAACATCCTCTCATGCTCCATTCTCATTCTCTCTCTTTCCAAAGACAACCTGTTATTCTCTGTTTCCCTCTGACCCTCCATCTTAAGTTTAGCCCAACTCCAGCTTGAGTGCCCTATTTCCCTCCCTGTCTTCCAGCTGCCTGGGGGACAGGTCTTTGGAAGAGATGCAGCTGCCAGGTGGGGATGGCACCCCTCCCCTGGCTGGAAATTCTGGCCCATCAATTTGCCAATTTGCATCCCCAACAGGCTCCACCATAAGATCAGGGGTATTTCTTGCTTCTACCCAGGCCCTCAGCGCCTTCTGGTAGTCTTCCTTTTTAGAAATGCCTGGTGTAGCAACTTTCAATTTCCTGCAGAGATACTTGAGCTGTTTCACAGTGTAGGTTTCCAACCTCTCTTCCTCAAAATCAAGATCCATAGATGCAACAGATGCTGGTTTACTCATGGTAGTAAAAATTGGGAGTCTTCAGGAAAAAACTAACAGTCCAAGGAAAAAGAGTTCTATAAAAAAGAAGTATGTGATCACGTTTGGTCTGCACTCGCTAGTAGTGTACACCGATCACTGTATATGAAACAAAAATGCAAAGTCCAAAACCTCACTGCTGACCACCAATGTTAGATCTGGGGGTCTCTAGTTGGCAAGGATATTCACCTTTGTCCAAATAGGGACCCTTACTTCTAAGTCAGGATAAGGGGATTACACTCCTTAATAACCCCTGCTCACCCCCTTGGTAGCTTGGCACGAGCAGACAGGCTTATCTCAGAGGCAGTTTGTTAAGCATTTGTGAATATACACAGTAATACAGTGATAACACTACAGATGGACACAACACAAGTTTTATAAAAATAAGTATTCTTTATATAGACTTAAACACAAGACCACAAACGACAAAAATCCACAATACTACACTTAAGATTACTTAAAAGATGATTAAAGTCTCTTAGTTCAAGTTGATGGTAGATGCGACAAAGTTCTCAACAAGGTACCTGGATGCGTAACACAAAGTAGACAAAAAGACTCGTAGAAGGGGAGATGCGTCGGTTCCGTTAACCCGGGGGAACGGTTGCGTCCTTCCTCAATGCTTGCCCAGAGTAGGGGACTCGTCGTGAGCCTTACCGGTGGGGAGGTGATGCGTAGATTCTCGGCCTGCGGGCCCGTTGCGGTGCGCAAGATGGCGCCTTGATGCGATGCGATGATCCAGTTGCGACACGAGAAGATGCCGCCCTTGATGCGGCAATGCGATGACGATGACGCCCTGGCAGCCTTGCGACGACTTTGGAGCCGCGACAGGCCCTGCGACCGCTTCTCCGGTGATGCGATGGCGACTCTCACGATGGTGTCACGCTTCTCCGGTGATGCGACAGCAGGCAGCTTCGATGAACACACGCTTCCAGGGAGATGCGACAAAGGCTCGCTTCTCCAGCATTGCAATGATTTCAGCTGCGGCAGGGACACGCTTCTTCTCGATGCGTCGCGCTTCCAGCTCCCAGAGGCACACTAGTGACTGGTGTCAGAATTCACAGCAAGGAAATTCAGGAGGGAGCTGGAGGTGAAGTCTTTTGTCCCTGAGACTTCAGCAGGAGGCAAGCACAGTTCAAGCCCTTGGAGAATATTCTGTAGATGAAAGTCCTAACAAAGTTCCTTCTCCTTTCCCTTGGCAATGAAGCAACCACTGCAGGCCAACCCAGCAAACAGCACACTGGCAGAGGGGCAGTCAAAACTCCTGCAGCTTTCTTGGTTCTTCTCCTTGGCAGAAAGGTTTCTTGTTCCAGAAGTGCTCTAAAGTCTGTGGGACTGGGTCCCAAGATTTTTACCCCCAAATCCTTTGTTCTCTGAAGGCAGAGAGGCCTCTGCCTAGTTTAAACCAGTTCCTGAGCACTTTGTTGACATGACTCTCTTCTTCCTTTCACTGTGCAGGGCAGAGACATCAGCCGCCCCACAGGAGGTGGAGCCAGCACAGGGGAGGGAAGATACAACTCTGGAGCATTCTGTTGACAGGATTTCTCTTCTCCTTTCACTGTGCAGGGCAGAGACATCAGACAAGCCGCAGGGGGTGGAGCCAGCATTGTAGAGGGAAGGCCCAGCCCTTTTCAGGTCCCAGGTGCACTCCTACCACCTTTCTTCTGATTGTAAATCTCCCTATTCATCACTGGGCTGTCCCTGACTGTCTCCTGGAATTTCCTCAGCCCTGTCACACACAAACCCAGACAAGGAATAAACAACTCAGCAGAGGCGGGCTTAAATGGTTAGGCAAGCAAATACCTGCTTTCTAAAAGTGGTATTTGCAAACACAGGATATTAAAATAAACTTTACTAACAGATGTATTGTATTTTATGACCTATGGGAACAGGTAGCCTTCAATAGGGAAACATGGCTGTAATTCCCTATTAGAACATGCTTCACACATCAGAGCATGTCCTACCTTATACTTACAATGCACCCTGCCCTTGGGCCTACCATAGGGGTGTCTAATATGAAGCAAAGGGAAGGTTTAGGGACTGGCAAGTGGGTGCACTTGGCCAAGTCGACATGGCAGTGCTAGACTGCACACAGGCCTTGCAATGGCAGGCCTGAGACATACTTTACAAGCTGCTACTGTGGGTGGCACAACCAGTGCTGCAAGCCCACCAGCAGTATTTGATATATAAGCCCTGGGCACACATGGTGCACTGTACTAGAGGGCTGACAGTAGATCAAATAACCCAATTGTGGAATAACCAATCAGTACATCAATTTAACATAGGGAGCACTTGCACTGTGGCACTGATTAGCAGTGGCACAGTGCCCTGCCTAAAGCATAAATCCAGCAAAAACATATCAAAACAGAGGAGGCAATCCGTCAAAAATGGAAGGGAGACTCACGCCAATGAGGTCAGGTCTAACCAGCTTGATATCCACTTAATCGCCCTGATGATTGTCAACACTCTCCCAATATATTTAGTGACTTCTACTCCCACACCTGGGATCTGCCTTTGCTTAGCCCTCATGCCACCCATAGCATCTTCTACCATTCAATTCATCCCACCATCCCGATGGTGTCCCAGTAGACATCTACGATGGGTGGGCTCACACAACGGACATCATCTCACAGATCTGAACTTGCCTTCCCTGTCCTTTACCCGCAGCTTCCATTCATATATCCACTTCTCATTGGGTCACAACATAGGCACTCATAGCCCTCTGAACAGAACATAGAGCCTTATCTGGCCTACCATATATTTGCACCTCAAGCGCAATCCTTCTCACACCACTGTCTCTTACAAGAGTATCAGGCAATTCGTCCACTCGTTCACGAGGGGCTTCTTCCCTAGACTTTCACTTGCGCTACACATGCGCATTACCGCATACGCTTTCAATATGGCGGCTCGCTGCCGAGTCAGTACATGGTGTAATTAACTGGCAGTTTTCCACATATTTAAGACACGTCCTCTCCAGTTCACCTTTACAGCCTGAACCTTGAGATCCAGTGTCTATGCACCGCGCCTCTCTCACTACCCCAGGTAAGCTGCCACCCGCAGCACCTTAGCTTTTGATTTAACTATTCAGCGTTGTGTTACCCATAATTTTATATGGAATTACAGTTCATGTCCTCACCCTAACAGACAAACCCGCCCTGCCACGAGTCCCTACCCGGACGCGGTGAACAATCTTTCTACCCGGATTCGACCCTGCCTTTTCTCCTGTTCCACTCACTTTCGTTCTGCTGCCTAATGGCCCAGCACTAAGCCTGTTTACCTATTCCTTCCAGTTTTCACAACCCGTATTAATTCCTACATCACCACCTCGCGTATACAGACACTGGACGTCTACCCACATATTCCAAGGGTAAGTCCACGTGATGCTCTGCACAGTCCGCTCAGTTTGGGGCCACCTCGAGCCCCTCCTTAATGTGCGTTCTCTGTACATCTTTCTTGCAGCATCACTGGCCCTCTAATTGCCGCGGCATACCCGCCCAGGCACCCTAGTCCAACTCCTCTGCCCTTGGATCTCTTCCCGGTAATGAACAGCGCATTGCTTACCGTTTCTTTTCTCCCCCAGGGGCTCCTGTGAGTCTCCACATCTGTTCCCGTATACGGGACCAGCTATTATTTTTGATCCCTTATCAACAAGCTTCATCATAGCTATACATCTAGCTCATCGCATACCCCAGCCCGGGTTGGAACTATCACCAGTGTCCTGGTGAGCATGCACTCCTCCCCACTTGTATTCCTCCTACTCTGGTAATCGCCTCCCTCGTAATGTCCGTGTGGTCTTACCCACCACTCTGTATCTCTTTCAGATAGGGACTAGCTCACCTTTTTCTTCGGACGCGGAACAGGTAACCGCCACCTAACCCCCTAACCACCAGGCGAGCACCATGCCATATCCTAGTTTGTCATCCTACACCCTCTCTTCATAACCTCTCTCTTTCCCTCCGTTCCCCTTCCATGGCTACCAGTTAAAACGCTTCCCTAACATAGGCTCCTCCATCCCCTACAACTTCCTTCTCACACAGCCCTTTACATTTTCCTCCTGACAAATTGACCTAACCTCTTCTTCTAGACTGTCCAAATCCCATACGTCTGTCCTACTCCTAAACGCTCCTCCCTTTGCACATTTTCCGCCCTCTTTACATTGCCCATTTCTCTTATCTCAGTACCTCTGAGCCTGAACATGTTACCTCTCTAGTACTGGTCATCACTAGCTTTAATCTTGTCCCAACCATCGCCACATTATTATCTTAGGTCAATCACTCAAGTCCCACTAGCCTTCAAGATACTACCTCACACCACACCAATGTCACTCGCACATATCTCCTATGTCACTCCACTTTATACTTTGGTTTTTTTCCCCTGCGCTTTCTTCATGGGGCCATCCCATGACAGCGGCATGCACTATAGTCACTATATATTTTGTGTTATCCCGCGCAGTTCACATGAGATTCATGACAGCAGAACGCTCACCATTTTCTCGTCCACATAGTGCTCTGTCTCCCAGGTTTCTGCAGGTACACCTCTAGTGATTCTTCTCCCCTCCCATTGAGGTCACCCAGTTCAAAGAACGATTGTGTCACTTTTTATCTCCCGTGTATCCCTTACCCCATGTTTTTTATCTCCCCCATCCCTGAAAAGTCACAGGATAACTCCTTGTGACAAAACGCGTGTCGGCTGATTGTTTTTTCCAATACAGTCGTTGCCTTGTGATTTATAAAATACCTTTTTTGAAATGAACACTGGTGCTGCCCTTCGCTTTTTTACAGACTGGAACATTGACACAAACCTTGCTTACACCCTCGACACGTGTGCCTGGGACTGTGCTTATATAGTTAAGATGGCCTGATCACTAAAACTTGTAAATAAGTTGTCTACATGAGACACCTTTTCAGTAAAAGGGGTGGTGACTAAAATAAAATCAATAGTGGATTCATAGTTATTCCGTCTAAATGTTTTCCCTATATAGTCTGAATTCACATTATTGACTATTTCCATGTTCCTGGTATATAGGATCCTTTTGAGGCTGTATCCATGATCATTATGGATACAATGTAGGATTGGTTTGCCCTTAAGATCTTCCAGCCCACAAACACAGTCCTCATAATGCTAACAAAAATGTATATTGAAGTCGCACACCCAGATGATATTGGGTGCGCCATTTTTGGTGATTGTGGTGAGTTTGTCTATCTCGCTATTCTGCTTGGCTGCCACTGAATTCATGTTTCCCCTGAATTCATTATTATAGTAATTGATTAAAAGCCAATCTCCTTCTCTGGTGGACTCTAACAAAAGCAAACGGTCAAGCAATCGACCTTCCTTACATTTATTGAAAGAGCATTAGGGATTAGGGTTAAGAGTCCCCCCTTTGCTCTGCCTGACACTGATGGTACTGCATCTGTCTGAAAGGAGCGATAACCAGTGACAAAAACAGGCTCCTTGACCCATGTTTCCTGAAGACATATAATATCCTTTACCTGCCAGAGTTTATGCCAATATTCGTTTCCTAGCTTGGATGCAATGTCCGCCACATTCCAGGACGGTAAGCTAATTGAGTATCTGCGTGCCTCATATCGAGGTTTGGAGGTTTCAAAAGTCTTTTGCATAATGGGGGCTAGGCTGATTGATATATCCACTCCCTCCTCAGGGTCAAGGCCACCTGGTTGTAGTCAGTCACATGTTTCCAGGTCTGTCAGGACGGCATATCTATTATCCAAACTCAACCCTGGAGTACTAATGGTTCCCTCTCTATGCTTTCATAAGGGTCCTCTTCATACCTCTGTTCATTTCCATGAAGACCACATTGATTATAAACATGCTCTAATGGTAGGAGGATAATCTGAGTGTCCTTTGGAGGGATTTTAGGTAGCTATCTTAAAAGTGTTCTAACCACATACACATTGGTAAAATGTATCACTACACAGTCACCCAAAATAGATTTAGTGGACGTACCCAACCACCCCACTCTCCTTGCCATAATAATTTGATTGGCCAACGGGCCGCCCCCAGCCCCAAGTCAGTTAGGTGGTGCGAAAGACAGTGCAAACCTTTGCCCATTAATTGAATTGTCGATTCAGGCTGATTCTCCCTCAAAGTTAGTACGTTCGCCAAAACCAACACCTGTGGAGAAGCCGCTGGCGGAAGGTGGAGGACCTGCTGTGGATAATGATTTAGTCCCACCATAAGGCTATCTGATCTTACTATCAATCGAGGGTCAGCCCTTTCCCCCCGTCATCGGAACCGCCAAATGATTCCAGATACTTGTCACAGGTAGTGGTAAGGTTGTTTCTTCCATTGTCGTCTTTGAGTGTGCATTAACGTTCGGAAGCAGCATACGTGACCGTGTAGTAGGTCCAGTTACAATACAACGATTGGAAGGTAGGGCCAGGCCCGGGTTAGTATGTGGGAAGAGTTGGTTGAGTTCCACGGCTGGTCGGGCAGGCGCAGGGCATTGAAGCTCTGTGGGACACTCAGTAATTTCACCTGGAGCCCCTATACAGGATAGCCTCTCTTTGTTCTGCATTAACTTTTGTAAAATAGGGTCCAGTAAAGTAGCCATAGTTTTTTCTATGGTTTTCCACAAGGCATCATCAGTCAACCATGGTGGAGGAGTCATGGTCAAAGTGGTCAAAGACAATGGTTGTGGTGTACCAGTTCCTGGGTTTACCATGTTAGTGGCCCGTCTTGATTTTCTTGGTTGAGCAGTTCTGGCAGGCTTTGGCTTCTGAACCCCAAAACCCCTTCATCTCTTAACTGGCGGTTTGTTATTAAGTTCATGGTGGGTACAAAGGTCGGGCTTCCTAATAGGTGTTTTGTTGGGGGCAAATGCAACGGCAAGAATGTCCAAAATACTTGATATCGGGTTTTCAGATGGAAGTAGTTGCAAGGGCTGAGTGGTATTATTATCAACAATTGTGCCCCCTACTGAGGACCGCATCTGGGAAACAAGAGGCTCCAAAGATAAGCGCCGCTCAGTTAATTCGACTTCATGCGTGAGTACACTCGCTGGCCTAATTAACATTGCATCAAGCGTAGCTGCAGTCCCTCCTGCCGCTTTCTCGCTTTGGCCTTTCCACTTCATTTCACACTGCGGTGCAGTCAAACGAGCACTTCAGGGAAACAAATTATATTGGCAAAGTACCTTGTAAGAGCTCCAGATGTTAGAGGGTGGGCCTAGCCTCCTCTGGGCTCCAACAGGCATGGATGGGCCTGCCCTTGGCCTGGGCTTTGCCCAGGGGCGTCCCGCGCCTTTAGAACACAGCACGCTTAAATGCAGGAGTCCAGCAGCAGGGGGGTTGGGAGTTGTAGCTCTCCCCTGCAGGATGGCGGGATTGCGTCCTCCCCCTCCTCCAGTGACTCATGCAGTAGCGGCTATACCAGCCACGGGAACATAGCGCGCTTAAATGAGCAAGCCCAGCAGGAGGAGTGTCGGGAGTTGTAGTCGTCCCCTGGGGGAATTGCGAAATTGCGTCAGCTCCCTCCTCCAGTGACTCAGGTGGTGGAGGCTCTCACCGTCAATTTTGCAGACTTCCCCAAGGGTATAAAAATAGCCCTGGGTTGTTGTCGGTACAAAAGGGGGTGGTGATGGATGGAGCATCTGAACCAATCAAACACTCACACCCTGTCAAAAGATCTGGGTTTGATCCATCACCGTTCTTTAGCCCACTCTGTCACCCCAGTTCAGACACGGCTATATGCAAATCAGTCTGACCCTGTGCCTCATGGGAACAGTCCAGCCCGAACTGCCAAGCCATGACTTCCCTGGACCGGAAACAAGCTTCCGAGGACCGGTTTCTGGCATTCCAGCCGTCTTCAGCCCGGCTTGCTTGAATCCAGTGGCAAAGTGAGCAAGGGACTCACGTCTGAGCATACCCTGCCACACTTATGGCGGCCAAAGCGGTACAAAAGGGGGTGGTGATGGACGTAGCATCTGAACCAATCAATCACTCACACCCAGTCAAAAGATCTGGGTTTGATCCATCACCGTTCTTTAGCCCACTCTGCCACCCCAGTTCAGACATGGCTATATGCAAATCAGTCTGACCCTGTGCCTCATGGGAACAGTCCAGCCCGAACTGCCAAGCCATTCCTTCCCTGGACCGGAAACAAGCTTCCGAGGACCGGTTTCTGGCATTCCAGCCGTCTTCAGCCCGGCTTGCTTGAATCAGTGGCAAAGTGAGCAAGGGACTCACGTCTGAGCATACCCTGCCACACGTATGGCGGCCAAAGCGGTACAAAAGGGGGTGGTGATGGACGGAGCATCTGAACCAAAAAAACACTCGCACCCAGTCAAAAGATCTGGGTTTGATCCATCACCGTTCTTTAGCCCACTCTGCCTCCCCAGTTCAGACAAGGCTATATGCAAATCAGTCTGACCCTGTGCCTCATGGGAACAGTCCAGCCCGAACTGCCAAGCCATGCCTTCCCTGGACCGGAAACAAGCTTCCGAGGACCGGTTTCTGGCATTCCAGCCATCTTCAGCCCGGCTTGCTTGAATCCAGTGGCAAAGTGAGCAAGGGACTCACATCTGAGCATACCCTGCCACACTTATGGCGGCCAAAGCAGTACAAAAGGGGGTGGTGATGGATGGAGCATCTGAACCAATCAAACACTCGCACCCAGTCAAAAGATCTGGGTTTGATCCATCACCGTTCTTTAGCCCACTCTGCCTCCCCAGTTCAGACAAGGCTATATGCAAATCAGTCTGACCCTGTGCCTCATGGGAACAGTCCAGCCCGAACTGCCAAGCCATGCCTTCCCTGGACCGGAAACAAGCTTCCGAGGACCGGTTTCTGGCATTCCAGCCATCTTCAGCCCGGCTTGCTTGAATCCAGTGGCAAAGTGAGCAAGGGACTCACATCTGAGCATACCCTGCCACACTTATGGCGGCCAAAGCAGTACAAAAGGGGGTGGTGATGGATGGAGCATCTGAACCAATCAAACACTCACACCCAGTCAAAAGATCTGGGTTTGATCCATCACCGTTCTTTAGCCCACTCTGCCACCCCAGTTCAGACAAGGCTATATGCAAATCAGTCTGACCCTGTGCCTCATGGGAACAGTCCAGTCAGCAAGGGTAACAGAGTTACTTAAAATTTTTGATGAGGAGGCATTGTCATATTTAGATGATATTTATCTGATGGATTATGAATTTTTGGACCACTTGACCAGGGTAAACAACATAATTTTGGGGTTCGCCTACGAGGGCTACAATTTTAACTTTCAAAAATCCAAAATTGCACATGGCAATGTCCTATTTTTGGGATATGAGCTCTCAAGTGAAGGTAAAAGGCTAGCAGCTAATTTTCCAACTCCAAAAACTCTGAAAGATTTACAATCCATATTGGGATTCCTAAATTTTGGTAGAACATACATTTTGGACTACTCAGAAAGAGTAAAACCTTTCTACAATTTAATCAGACCTGATTATTCAGTTTGACATTGGACACAGGAACACACAGCTATCCTTTGTTCCTTACAAGTCGACATGATATCTTCCATATACCTACACACATGTGTAAATACCATAAATTTGGTGATCTGTGTAATCGTAGGTCAATCTAGATACACTTACCCAACCTTCAATGAAGGCGAAACGGTACCCATAGCATACAAATCACACTTGTACACAAATGCTGAAATGCGTTTCCTTCTACAGACAAAATTCTGCTGTAGTGAGAGAATGAGCACTTGCTCAGGAGAAATGAATAATTGTCATAACTCAGTACCTGCCTTAGAGGCTGTTACCAAGGCAAGCGTTCCAAACACTCAAGCACTGCATCCGCGATGGAACAATGGGTTAATTCTCTCACTGCAACAGACGTAGACTATAAATTTGATTCTACATTAAAAACACAAGCATTTCTGCAGTACGAACAGGAATATCCTCAACTAAATAAAATAATGTCTCTAGATCAGTATGAATACATCATTTACACTGACAGTTCTGCTCAGCCTTTCATAGTAAGTAAAGAGCAATACAGCACAGCCTGTGCAATTGTAAAAGGACGAATGCAGACTGAGACGGCTCCAATGCATCCAAAACGCCTCTGCACGCCTGATCCTCGACATCCCTCGCTGCAGCCTCATCACACCCCACCTAAGAGACCTGCACTGACTCCCGGTCAACAAGAGGATAACTTTTAAGCTCCTCACCCACGCACACAAGGCATTCCACGACAACGGACCAACATACCTCAACCGACGAATCAGCTTCTACACCCCCACCCGCCAGCTCCGCTCCACCGACCTCGCCCTCGCCAAAGGCCCCCGCTTCCAAAGAGCGACCTCCGGCGGCAGATCGTTCCCCCACCTCACCGCCAAGACCTGGAACACCCTCCCCTGCCACCTACGGCAGACCCAAGACCTGCTGACCTTCAGAAAACTCCTCAAGACCTGGCTTTTCGAGCAGTAGCATCATTTCCCACCCCAGCGCCTTGAGACACTCACGGGTGAGTTGTGCTCTTTACAAATGATATGATTGATTTATTGATTGAAAGACACAGGGGCCGATTCATAGAACTAATCTGAGACAAAATCCTAAACTTATAACTTTTGGTATTCACAGAAGGCATTTAGTAGTGGTAAAGCTAGTATTTTGACTTCAGTTAGGATTTTGTCTTAAGTTGGGATTTTGTCTTAAATTAGGATTTTGTCTTAAGTTACTACTGAAACAACGCTATTGGTGACCAGATTTAACAAAACATACAAAAGCATTTGTCCTTAAGTGCAACATCTGTCAGCTGATGAAGGGTTCCACTGTAGCCCGCCCACCACAAACATCACTACTAATATAAGACAGACCTCCTCAAGTGTCTAGACCACTGTGGCCCCCTACAATCTGATGGGGCTTACAAGTACCTCTTGGTGGCAGTGGATTCATGCTCTGGATACCTATGGGTTTGACCTCAGTGCTCGGCTGCCGCCCAAACTGTTATAAAGGATTTGCGAGTCTTTATAGGGACATAAGCAGTTTGCACATTACATTCTGACCGTGGCCCCACATTTAGCTCTCTGGCTTACAAGGAAGTCATGCAAAGTTTTGGTGTTGCATTGTGGAACACATCTCCTTATCATCCAGAGGGAAATGCAATACTGGATAGGAAGAACTGAGACTTAAAGCAATCCTTAACTGCAAGGGTATAAGGCTTGGGTGGTGGTTGGGTCAATCACCTGTAGGGGGTCCAGAGGGCACTTTATACCATGCCAAGAAGTTCCCCAGGAGGCCATACTCCTTACAAGGTCCAATTTGGGACACAAATGTGGGTACCTGACCTCGATTGTGGAAGCACAATAGCGGATAAAAAACCATTTGACTTCGATAACCATTTGGCTGTTTTACAGGAACTCAATGAATTTCAGGCACTGCAATGCAACTTCCAAGTAAATTGCACTGCCACTAGGGAAGTAAAATCAGTCACGGCAAGACCTGTCTGGATCACAAAATTCAGAGGTCTGGTCAGAGAAAAGATTGTGGACAACAAAGAATTCGGGGCATCCTACAGAATAGCTGTACCTATTGAAATTGAACATCAAAGCACAAATGAAACACAGATATCAATTTGGCCTACCACCGACATCTACCTCAATATGCTTCTACAGGGGGTAGCGCAAGTTCAACAAAACTTGTTGATCTACCAAAGATAGATCAAATGGCATCTGGCTACTCCATCGATTTTGACAGTGTTTCCCTTGATCCAAGTGAACCTGAGTCACCGCCAGCTTCTGTTCCCCGCAAAAAAACAAAATCATGAGTTATAACTTTGGCTAAATAGACATACCTAGAGGTCGATTCCGATCCGGAAAAAGGTGCTCTGAATAGCTGTACGGAGCGTATTTCCCGTATGAATCGTATCCTACAACGCCCCTTGTACGTATGGTCAAGTACGATCCTAACCCAAAGCACATCCCGTACGATTCGTACCAAACTCCATACGAAACAAAAATACATACGTTTTGCATCCGGTTCACGCTGTACGCGATGTCCGTACGTAAACAGGCAGCACTTTCCGTCCCAGCAAGCACGATTCGTCTATTCAACACTCTATACGACCCTTTTTCTAAGGGACCTGAAAACAGCGTAAAACCAGAGTCCAGCTTGAACCACACCCCGGTACGCGACATACACGCCATGAACCCCATCGTCCGTGTCATCCTAGTCCTGTACGCCTACGCCCTGGTGCACAGAAACCGACAACGGCGCATACGGTGAGTACAACGTACCGCAACAACGGTGCGTCACACGCTCGCGTATATCACCATCGCAATAGTGATACGAGCCACATTCACGGCAGGAATGTTGGGGTATGGTGCGTCACACGCTCACGTATATCACCATTACAATAGTGATACGAGCCGCACACACAGCAGGAATGTTGGGGTACGGTGCGTCACACACACGCGTATATCACCATTGCAATAGTGATACGAGCCGCACGCACGCCATGAATGTTGTGGTACGGTGCGTCATACGCTCGCGTATATCACCTTTGCAATAGCGATACGAGCCGCACACACGGCAGGAATGTTGGGGTACAGTGTGTCACAGGGTCTGGAGTTTTTGTAATATCTTTTAATCGTAAAATATATATATATATATATATATATATATAAATATTTAGGTGGATATGACTCCCAGCAGTGCCCAACAGCATAGGGGTGGGTGCAGAGGACTCCCAGCAGTGCCCAGATATAGGAGGGGTGGGTGCATATGACTCCGAGCAGTGGCCAGACATATGAGGGGTGGGTGCATATGACTCCCAGCAGTGCCCAGACATATGAGGGGTGGGTGCAGAGGACTCCCAGCAGTGCCCAGACATAAGAGGGGTGGGTGTAGAGGACTCTCAGCAGTGTCCAACAGTATAGGGGTGGGTGCAGAGGGCTCCCAGCAGTGGCCAGACATATGAGGGGTGGGTGCATATGACTCCCGCAGTGCCCAACAGCATAGGGGTGGGTGCAGATGACTCCCAGCAGTGGCCAGAAATAAGAGGGGTGGGTGCATATGACTCCCAGCAGTGCCCAACAATATGGGGGTGGGTGCAGAGGACTCCCAGCAGTGGCCAGACATAAGAGGGGGGGGGGCATATGACTCCCAGCAGTGCCCAACAGTATAGGGGTGGGTGCAGAGGACTCCCAGTAGTGGCCGGACATAAGAGGGGTGGGGGCATATGACTCCCAGCAGTGCCCACCTGCTATGGGGTGGGTGCAGAGGACTCCCAGTAGTGCCCAACAGCATAGGGGAGGGTGCAGAGGACTCCCAGCAGTGGCCAGACATAAGAGGGGTGGGTGCATATGACTCCCAGCAGTGCCCAACAGCATAGGGGTGGGTGCAGAGGACTCCCAGCAGTGCCCAACAGCATAGGGGTGGGTGCCGAGGACTCCCAGCAGTGGCCAGACATTAGAGGGGTGGGTGCAGAGGACTCCCAGCAGTGTCAAACAGTATGGGGGTGGGTGCATATGACTCCCAGCAGTGCCCAGACATAAGAGGGGTGGGTGCATATGACTCCCAGCAGTGCCCAGACATAAGAGGGGTGGGTCCATATGGCTCTCAGCAGTGGCCAGACATATGAGGGGTGGGTGCATATGACTCCCAGCAGTGGCCAGACATAAGAGGAGTGAGTGCAGAGGACTCCCAGCAGTGCCCAGATATAGGAGGGGTGGGTGCATATGACTCCGAGCAGTGGCCAGACATATGCGGGGTGGGTGCATATGACTCCCAGCAGTGCCCAGACATATGAGGGGTGGGTGCAGAGGACTCCCAGCAGTGCCCAGACATAAGAGGGGTGGGTGTAGAGGACTCTCAGCAGTGTCCAACAGTATAGGGGTGGGTGCAGAGGGCTCCCAGCAGTGGCCAGACATATGAGGGGTGGGTGCATATGACTCCCAGCAGTGCCCAACAGCATAGGGGTGGGTGCAGATGACTCCCAGCAGTGGCCAGAAATAAGAGGGGTGGGTGCATATGACTCCCAGCAGTGCCCAACAATATGGGGGTGGGTGCAGAGGACTCCCAGCAGTGGCCAGACATAAGAGGGGTGGGGGCATATGACTCCCAGCAGTGCCCAACAGTATAGGGGTGGGTGCAGAGGACTCCCAGTAGTGGCCGGACATAAGAGGGGTGGGGGCATATGACTCCCAGCAGTGCCCACCTGCTATGGGGTGGGTGCAGAGGACTCCCAGCAGTGCCCAACAGCATAGGGGAGGGTGCAGAGGACTCCCAGCAGTGGCCAGACATAAGAGGGGTGGGTGCATATGACTCCCAGCAGTGCCCAACAGCATAGGGGTGGGTGCAGAGGACTCCCAGCAGTGCCCAACAGCATAGGGGTGGGTGCAGAGGACTCCCAGCAGTGGCCAGACATTAGAGGGGTGTGTGCAGAGGACTCCCAGCAGTGTCAAACAGTATAGGGGTGGGTGCATATGACTCCCAGCAGTGCCCAGACATAAGAGGGGTGGGTGCATATGACTCCCAGCAGTGCCCAGACATAAGAGGGGTGGGTCCATATGGCTCTCAGCAGTGGCCAGACATATGAGGGGTGGGTGCATATGACTCCCAGCAGTGGCCAGACATAAGAGGGGTGGGTGCAGAGGACTCCCAGCAGTGCCAAGACATAAGAGGGGTGGCTGCATGTGACTCCCAGCAGTGGCCAGACATAAGAGGGGTGGGTGCATATGACTCCCAGCAGTGCCCAACAGTATAGGGGTGGGTGCAGAGGACACCCAGCAGTGCCCAACAGCATAGGGTGGGTGCAGAGGACTCCCAGCAGTGCCCAGACATAGGAGGGGTGGGTGCATATGACTCCCAGCAGTGCCCAGACATATTAGGGGTGGGTGCATATGACTCCCAGCAGTGGCCAGACATAAGAGGGGTAGGTGCAGAGGACTCCCAGCAGTGCCCATCAGCATAGGGGTGGTTGCAGAGGATTCCCAGCAGTGCCCAACAGCATAGGGGTGGGTGCAGAGGACTCCCAGCAGTGCCCAGACATAAGAGGGGTGGGTGCAGAGGACTCCCAGCAGTGTACACGAGTATAGGGGTGGGTGCCGAGGACTCCCAGCAGTGGCCAGACATATGAGGGGTGGGTGCATATGACTCACAGCAGTGGCCAGACATGAGAGGGGTGGGTGCAGAGGACTCCCAGCAGTGCCCAGACATAAAAGGGGTGGGTGCATATGACTCTCAGCAGTGCCCATACATAAGAGGGGTGGGTGCATATGACGCCCAGCAGTGGCCAGACATATGAGGGGTGGGTGCATATTACTCCCAGCAGTGGCCAGACATAAGAGGGTGGGTGCAGAGGACTCCCAGCAGTCCCCAACAGTATAGGGGTGGGTGCAGAGGTCTCCCTGCAGTGCCCAACAGCATAGGGGTGGGTGCAGAGTACTCCCAGCAGTGCCCAGACATAAGAGGGGTGGGTGCAGAGGACTCCCAGCAGTGTCCAACAGTATAGGGTTGGGTGCAGAGGACTCCCAGCAGTGGCCAAACATATGAGGGGTGGGTGCATATGACTCCCAGCAGTGGCCAGACATAAGAGGGTGGGTGCAGAGAACTCCCAGCAGTGCCCAGACATAAGAGGGGTGGGTGAATATGACTTCCAGCAGTGCCCAACAGTATAGGGGTGGGTGCAGAGGACTCCCAGCAGTGCCCAACAGCATAGGGGTGGGTGCAGAGGACTCCCAGCAGTGCCCAGACATCGGAGGGGTGGGTGCATATGACTCCCAGCAGTGACCAGACATAAGAGGGGTGGGTGCATATGACTCCCAGCAGTGGCCAGACATATGAGGGGTGTGTCCATATGACTCCTAGCAGTGGCCAGACATATGAGGGGTGTGTCCATATGACTCCTAGCAGTGGCCAGACATAAGAGGGGTGGGTGCAGAGGACTCCCAGCAGTGCCCAGACATAAGAGGGATGGGTGCATATGACTCCCAGCAGTGCCCAGACATAAGAGGGGTGGGTGCATATGATGCCCAGCAGTGCCCAACAGTATAGGGGTGAGTGCAGAGGACTCACAGCAGTGCCCAACAGCATATGGGTGTGTGCAGAGGACTCCCAGCAGTGCCCAGACATAGGAGGGGTGGGTGCATATGACTCCCAGCAGTGCTCAGTTATAGGGTGGGGGCACTATCACCATCAATCCACAAATACATGGTGGTATGTTAACATCCCTAACTTATGAGTTTACTGATAGTGCCATAGCAACACATCACTAACAGCAGTGTCCCACTCCTCGGTGGATGGATTTCTGTCAAAACACTGCATGACACACCACATGTGGGTGTGATGTCACATCCCATATGCATATCCACCCATGGAGTATGCAGGCACCCTACACACCCTACCATCATGACACAATAGTGTATAATCATGTAACAGCCCATCAAACTAAGAGAGCGAAAGGGAACACACACTGTCATGCACATACCTGGGCTGATGTGAATGTCCAGCTGGTGGTCACACCACCAACATGTACTCTCTCATGGAAGGAATAGGCTTGAAACCCCTTAGATACAATGCACAACATTGTGAGTCATGTGCACAAATACCCTGCAGAACAATTTCCTACATAGGGGTAGGCTGGGATTACACACCTGTATAGTAGGAAAAACAGTGAATGTGCCCATGAAGGCATTAGTACACACTCAAAACACAAGTACAGTGAGTTGCATGGATGGCACCGACGTATGAGCAGTAGTCATTTGTGAGCAGGCATGGCCATTGCTGAAGGGAACCATCAAGTAAATATGAACTCTGCACACATGTATGCACAACAATTGTGCAAATGTCTGTACTGAAGATCTCAGTTGTCACAGAGGTAGGAACACTCCTTGGGACAATGTCTGTAGCCAAACTGGACACACACAACCAATGATAACTTGCTGAGACATTGTGATGGCACATACGTACCATGGTCCACCTCATCAACATCATAAAATAGACATCTGTCTGAACCCCATAACATTACCATGGCACCAACTCCTAGGCCCTCAGCACCTAAAGCAAGTACCTGAAATGCAGTAGTTCAGAATGAAAAATAAAATCCTTTATTCGCCACAAAGTAAACTTTTTTGAAAAATTAGTCCAGGCTCCAAGAAGGCCAATGGCCAGTCCACATAAAAGTTTGTGTTGGGGACGTTGGGGAGGTGGTCGCCCCCAAACTTGCCTGCACAGAATGGAGCTAAAGGGTTGTGGACCCGTGTGAGGCATCATCTGGCTCAGGGACCGGCACCGCAGGGACAGGAGAGGGAAGGGTAGGTGTTGTGGGTGCAGGGGGGGAGGAATCCTCCTCAGTGGCTTGTGTAGCGCCAAAGGTGGAAAGAAATTCAGCGCTGCACAATGCTGACAGTTCCGCCAGACCACCACCTTCACCCGGGGACACAATGGGAGTAGAGGTAGAGGGCTCTGAGTCTTGCGGGTGGTGTCTGTGGCTGCGTGCCTGCCGTCTGTCCCCAGTCCCTGCGGGTGTGCCTGCATCCCCCTGAGATTGTGTGCCTGCAGATCTGCGCCGAGACTTTCGTGTTGCTGTGGTGGTTGTGTCTGTTGATGTTTGAGATCTTGCGCGTCTGCGTGTGCTCTGGACAGGCTTGGGAGAGGGGGGTGTGGATGGGTCTGAAGGAGGGGGGCCAGACCGCTGCAGGAGGGCAACTGCTGCCGTCAGTGACGAGTCCATGGATGCTAGAATCCGACGTTGGTCAGACATCATAGCTGACATGCCCTCCATGAATGACAACAACTGTGTCAGGATACTAGTGTGGCCATGGAGGACAGTCAGCATTGATGTCTGACCAACATGAATCTGCCGGAGTAGGTTCACAGACTCAGCACTGAGGGCAGCATGAGAGACAGTAGCAGGGGCTGCGGTGCCGGGGACAAAGGAGACATGAGGGGCAGCACGGACAGAAGGGACACTAGATACTGGGGGGTGGAGATGGGTCTGGAGGAGGCGGGGACAGACACAGAGATGGAAGTTAGTGTTGCTGCGTATTCCCCCTCTCCTGGGAGTCAGAAGCCGATCCATCCACATGGTAGGTGGTGGTGCCTTCCAAAGGTCCGGCCGGCTGACTCCCCTCACCCTCCGTGCCACTCTCTTCCTCCAACTCCTCAGCTGTGGTGGCATTGCTGATGGGTCCCTCCTCTTGGTCCGTGCTCATGTCTCCTCCTGTGTCTGTCGATGATGCTGTGGGCAAGGAGAAAAAACAAAAAGGCATCAGTCACCTGTACACATCTGACACATGAGCACAAAATCAGTAGGTCACACTGCAAATCAAGGCAGGCATCATGAGTAACAGCCAGATAGCTCTGCACGTATTTGAAAATCGTACTGACCAGTTGGTATAGACACAATGATACTTGGACACAAGGATCCAAAGAACACACCAGGCCACAACTTGAATGGGAATTACACAGAGAAGCTCCTGTTTTGTCACAGGAGAGCAGATCTATACCAAGAACTAATGCCACTTCAAGTCGAAAAACAAATGAACAGTACTGTTGCCCCTCAAGGCAAAGTAACACACCACACTCCCCAAGGTGAACCACACTCAGAGTTCTGTCACTACTTCTGGGGGGAAAATAATGTCAAAAATAGTTGGCTGCTTGGGACTCACCATACTTCACACATTCAACTTGTATTTAATGGGTTCATGCTCCATCTTGTGAAGCAAACACGTAAGTGCCTGCATGAAATCTGACTCACAAGGAAATGATCACAAAAACACATATACACATCCATAGAAAGAGCTGGCACACTTTAACATGAAATACTGTTACAATAAAATGGTGTAGCATATTGGCCAGATACATGGTCTAACTGATGTCTTGATGGCTTGGCATACATTAGTTTGCACAATTGACAACAAAGGAGTCTCAAGATTTCAAGACCACAGTGGGAACATGTATATGGAGATCAAGGTACAACATTGATCACTAACACTGGCCTACTTCAAAAGATGCCTGCTTCGTCAAAAAAATTGGAATTTTATTTTTGTGTGCACTTTCTTGTGAGACAACTATCATGCAGGCACCTAAGTATTACCCACACAACTCGTCATATCAACACTTTCTAAAAAGAAACACCATTTAACAATTCTTGTGAGTGCCAAGGTACTTCCATCGTTGTGAGACAGCTTGAAATATGTGAGTCCTCACAGGGGCATCTAGTAGCTGAACATACAGTTGGTAGCACATCAGACCCACTGGCTGTCATGTTAAGTGGCCCACATGTCCCAAATCAGGACAATGCTCAAGCTAATGGGCCTTCAATTGTGAAGAACAAAATCATTGCTGCATCGTGGACACACCCTTATCTCCAGGCAAAATGTCAACACAGTAGTGTGCACAATAAGACAAAACATAGGCTGTCAAGCCCCAAATGAAAGCACTGGCCACCATCACAGGGGAAGGGCATGGTGAAACATCGACAAGCCAATTCTCACACACAGGTCACAACTGCCAAGGCCAAATCAGGTAGGCCCATTAGACCTCTCCTGCACAACACCCCCATCCCTCAGTCAATGTGATGGATACTGCTCAAGAAGTGAGAACTCAGAATTGGGGAACAAAAACTGTGCAGCAACATTTTTAAAGGTAACCCAAGCTCACCTTGTGGGGCTGCCAATACATATTAGTACAAGCAACCAATAACAGATTGTTGTGAATAGACACCCAGGCTCTGCCCTGTGTGAGTATGCACAAGCCAAATTGTATATCCATGTCCAGTGGAAACATGTAGCAGACACGGGATAAATACAAACTATGGCAGGGACCAATGCTACTGAGGCAGACCCATGCTGAACCCACATAGAATGGGCACAGTGTTGGATGACACACATGAATAGGGTGTCGCAGGGGACTGTGGTGGGCACACTGATCTGTGGTTCTGGAATGAGCTGACTGTTACAATAAGAACCTTCATGACACAATGCATATCTCCCAAATAATGTACATCATGTCTGACTACACAACATGGGTCATGCATGCTGCAAGCGTGTGCAGTTGGAAGCTCACACTCTTATGTAGAGACTTGTCATCAGTGCAAACAAATGTGAAGGCCTAACACAGTGCACAGGTCATGGCACAGGCAAGGTCCCAAAAACATGTCACAGACCACCCTCCCACATGAAGCGCTGATCAATGTGCAGTCTAAATAACTTGCAGCCTAGGTGAACCTGTGCAAATTTGAATACACACAGACCAGGGGACACATGTGAAGGAGGGGAAGGGATGAAAAAAAGCACCCTCAGAATATGGGGGCTAAAAAATACACTGCACATTGAACCTGTCTGACCAGACACCCCAACTGTGGGTGTGTTTGCATGCTTCAGAGCACCTCAAGTAGGAGCTGACACACAACACTACAAACAGCCATATACCTACCCCTTCCTTGCTGCTGTCTCTCCTGCAACTGCCTATGGAGGTCTGGAAAGACCAATTCCAGGACGCGAAGCATGTGGGGAGTGAGGTGACGGCTTCCACCATGCCGGCGGGGAGGTGACAGCTGCAGCTGGACCCGGGCAATACGCCGTGTCCAGCACCGGATGTCCTGCCACCTCTTCTGCACGTTGCGCAGCGACCGGCGACGACCCCCCACAGACCTGACAGCGCAACAACGTCCAACCAGATGTCCCCCTTCTCGTAGGCAGTTACCTGTCAGGAAGACAAAGTGAAAGTACATCACTACACCGGCTACATGTCCCAGAGACACACACTTGCACAAACATTGATAATGTGAACAGGGCAAAGGATGGTGACAGGACTTGCATCATTGTCCATGAGAATTTGGTCTGAGGGCAAAGCCCAATGCACTACATGAAAGGCAACAGATGACATAAGGGGTGCAACACACTCACTGATCATGGCAAACACTGTACAACACATGCAACTGCAGGGTGTGGGACAGCATGTGACAAGCACCTACATAACCCACTCCACCTAAGAACCCTCAGCAGACCACACATACACACCCTGGCACAGATCACTCGCCTGTCAGTGTCCACTGTGTATACAACACTCACTTTGCACATGTGCCACTTCACAAAGAGGTGCCACAGGTGTTGGGCTAACTGTGCAAGTCAGGCACACAACTCTGCATACTTGTCACATCAGATGGATAGAGCTGCTGCAAACGCCATGCTGCTGTGTTGCAAAACATCACATACACACTCGCCCAGGTGACAAGGAACATGCACAGTCTTCAATGTCCATCACTTTAAACACAGCATTTGTACAATATCAAAACAGGTTCCCAAAAGTCATAAACATCAGTGAGTACATTTAGCTGTCACTCCGGGGGGAACACTGTTACACCTCAGTGAAATGGGGAAATAAAATCAGCAAGGTGTATCACAGCAGATTGTGTCATTGAGTATGCATGTAATGCAAAGGTTAGCATAATGCAAGTGAGGAGTGATCACACTTGAACTACATCATGCTCTGCATGAGAGACACCACCATGTACACCCCCTGGGACTCTCTCAAAACCACATTGCATGTCTGTCCCACCAATACACAATGCCTGTTGTGAGACTCACACAAGAGCTGCACAGTCAACGCTACTGCAGTTAGCACCCACCTGCTTCCCTGGTCTCCCATACAGCTTGCTGTACTGTGGTAGGAGGGCATCCAGCAGGGCCTTGTTTTCCTCATCACTGAAGGATGGAGCCCTCTCCATGGTACACGACATGAGAGTCCAGGGAATGCAGCGACAGCAGCAGTGTGTTCCACTCCAATGTTGTGCAGGCAAGTGCTCTCTCACAGCCACATGCAGCTTCAAATCAGTGCTGCTGAGGGGCTTTCAGTCTCAGGAGTATAGTGTGATAGGCCAGATTCCTTTGCATCCTACGTTTCATCCAATCCCTTTAAACATAAGGCCCTGACACATGTTGGCATGGTTCAAAATTTGAGCTTCAGCTCCACCCAAAGTTTGCAACATTGTGTATTTTTGGCGCTTCGTTGAAGGGGGGGGTTCATATCGTATTTGCTTGTGTGGCGTGCTCATATGCCACGTGTATACGGGGTTCGCGTGCGCTACGTCGAGGGGGGTTGAATCGTATTTGCTTGTGTGGAGCGCTCATAGGCGAGGTTTATACGGGGTTCACGTACGCTTCGTTGAGAGGGGGTTCGATTCGTATTTGCTTGTGTGGCGCGCTCGTACGGGATGTTTTCCGTAAGAATCGCGGTTCATGCATGAAGACGTTTTTCCGTACGAATCGCGTTCTCGGGCCACGGCTGGATCGTACTTGTCGGGTCGTACGGCAAAAATACGATTTGTACGGTTAATTTTCCTGAGTCAGTCTCGTACGGATTTGCGCTAAATAATTGCTAAGTACTTTAATACCATTGAATTACTTTTCACCCAATTTGCCAATAAACACACAACCCACTCCGCATAACATTTAACACAATTAATATAATTATCAATTAATCAATTAATAAAAATTAATTACCAATGAATATGTAATTAACAATACATTAATTATCAATATCAATAAATAAAAATTAATTACAATTAATAATTAATTAACAATGAATTCCAATAAATATTAATAAAGAACTACTTAATTATAATAAATTACTTCCCACACTATTCCCCTATAAACACACAAACCACTCCTAAACTAAATTAACACAATTAATATATGTATCAATTAATTAGTTATTAAAAATGCATTATCAATTAATAATTAATAAACAATACATGAATTATCAATACCAAAAAATAAAAAATATTAATTAATTTATTATAATTAATTTACTTCCCACTGATTCCCCTATAAACCCACAATCCGCTAAAATAAAACATTTATACAATTAATATAATTACTAATTAATCAATTAAGATAAATTAATTGCCAATTAATAATTAATTAAAACAATATTTATCAATACCAATAAATAAAAATTAATATTGACTTAATTACAATTAAATTACTTACACCCTAGTCCCCGATAAACCCACAACCTGCTCCAATAAAAAAGGCAATACAATTAATATGATAATCAATTAATCAATTAATAAAAATTAATAACCAAATAATATTTAATTAATAATACATAAATTATCAATACCAACAAATACAAATTAATAATTACTGAATTACAATTACATTACTTCCCACCCTATTTCCCTATAAACCCACAACCCGCTACAGAAGTAAAATTCTAAATTAATAAAAAATAATTAATAATTTCTAAAAATTATAAATTAATTTACTATAATTAAATTACTTCCTACCCTATTACCCTAAAAACTCACAACCCACTACGGTACTAAAACGCTAAATTTACTTTAAAAAAAATGACGAACTTCTAAACAATTAATACATATATTTAATAAAAAAAATACAAAACATATCAAAACATGTGGAACACACACATATAAAATACATACTAGAATACATATCACTAACATAAACATTGATATTATTAACATTGATATTATTGCTATCGATAATAGTAACTTCAATACTTAGAAAATGATCTATCTTACCTTCAGGCCGATATTCTGGTCACCGATATGCTTCAATCAATCAATCAATCAATCAATCAGGGGTTTATAGAGCACACTACTCACCCTTGAGGGTCTCAAGGTGCTGGGGGATGGGGGGCGGCTCTGGATCAGTGGGAGAGGCAGGTCTTGAGGTCCTTCCTGAACATGTGCACGGTTGGGGAGCGTCTGATGTTCACAGGGAGCTCTTTCCCGGTCTTGGCTGCGATGTAGGAGTAGGCTCTCCCGCCTGTTCTGTTTCCGCGGATGCGGTGGACCTCTGCCAGGGTGAGGTCGGCGGAGCAGAGGTTCCTCTTGGGTACATGGAAGGATACTCTCTCGTTGAGGTATTTGGGTCCGATGTTGTTGAGGGATTTGTAGGTGTGGGTGAGGAGTTTGAAGGTGTCCCTCTTCTCGACGGGGAGCCAGTGAAGGTCTCGTAGGTGTTAGGTCATGTTTTTGTGACGCGGTGTTCCGTGGATGAATCTGGCCGCGGCGTTCTGGATGGTTTGGAGCTTGCGTAGAAGCGTTCTATTGATTCTGGTGTATAGGGCTTTGCCGTAGTCCAGTCTGCTGGGTGTAAGAGCGTGGGTGACGGTCCTTCTGCAGTCAGGGGGGATCCATTTGAAGGTCTTGCGGAGGATGCGCAGACAGTGGAAAATAGTGGACGCGGCAGTGTTGATCTTGCGGTTCATGGAGAGGGAGGAGCTGAGGTTTTGTGCGTGGTCTGTAGGGTTGGGCGGGCTCCCGGGGGCGTAGGGACACCAGGTGTTGTCCCAGGCAGAGGTACAGGTTCCAAAAATGAGGTCCTCTGTCTTCTCTGAGTTGAGCTTCAAGGACGGCAGTCTCTGTGCTGTGGTTGCTGTGCGAAATCTGGACTGGGAGGCGTCTAGGATGGAGTTCTCTTCAATGAAGGCAGCAGCTGGGAGTTTACGAGTCACTTTGTGACTTTGGCCCTGAAGGGGAGGAGAGAGATGGGCCAGTAGTTTTTTAGGTCTGTTGGGTCGGCCATTGGTTTCTAGACAGGTTTAACCTCCGCCCGCTTCCAGTTGTCTGGGCAGTTGCCGGATCTGAAGGAGGTGTTGATGGTCCACCCTAGTTCGGGTGCGATGGCGGCGGCTGCCCTGTGGAATATGTGCGGTGGGCAGGGGCTCGTTGGGGCTCCTGAGTGTTTTTTCCATGGTCACCGTGATGCGTTAGACGGTAGTGGGATCCAAGGACATGAGGGTTGTCTTACCGGCGGCGGTTGGGAGGGGGTGGTGGTGTCCGGCGTCAGTTCGCTGAAGTTGCCGTAGAGGACCTTGATCTTCATATGGAAGTAGGAGCTGAGCTTGTGGCAGAGTTCCTGGGAATGTGTGACATCTGTGGATTCGCTAGGGGGGTTTAGCGAACTCTGTATGATGTTGAACAGTTCCTTGGCTTTAGTCGCGTTGATCTGGACTTTGTCTCTTATGAAGGTCCATTTGGTGTCTCTTATGCACTGGTGGTATTACTTCAGGGCGCTCCTCTGGTTGTTTCGAGCTTCCGTTATTTTCTGTTTTTGCCAGGTTTTCTCCAGGCATTTGCAGGGGCGTCTGGCTTCTAGTAGTTCTATGATGAACCAGGCGGCCTTCAGAGGGCGTTGTTTGGCGGGGTGGGGAGGGGTGCGAGCTTGTCGACGCAGCTGGAGATTTAGCGGTAAAATTCAATGGCTGCGGAGTTGGTGTCGGTCGTGGCGCAGGGGGGGTTTGGAGGAGGGTGGTGTTGAGGTGTTCCTCTGTGACCTTGCTCCAGTTCCGGCATGGCGAGAACGGGGTGGGTTTGGGTGCGGTGGTGTCGTTGAAGGTAATATGGACAGAGTGCTGGTCCATCCAGAGGGGTTGGGCGGTGTGCCTGAAGCGGCTGTTTATCCCTCCTGTGAAGATGGGGTCGAGGGTGTGGCCAGCTCTGTGGGTGGGCATGTTGCCCAGCTGTTTCAGTCCGAGGTTGGCGAGGTTGTCGAGGAAAGTGGTGGAGTCAGGGTCGCTGCAGTTGTCAAGTTGGAAGTTTAGGTCCCAGAGTAGAATGTAGTCTGTGGAGGTGATGGCGTAGGGTGCGGTAAGCCCAGCAATGGTTGTTACGGATTGGGTGCAAGTCTTCGTGGTCTGTAGATGAGGGTGCCGTGTTATGTGGTCCTGGGGCTGATCTGGATCTGGAAGTGGAGGTGTTTTGTGTTCGGGCCAGAGGTGGTGTTGGTCCAGGTTTCCGTGAAGAAGGCGATGTCGGGCGAGAGGGTGTCGATCAGTTCCCAGATCTCTATGGCATGTAGGTGCAGGGAGCGCACATTGAGCAGCAGGCATGTCAGGGTTCCGGTGGTGCGTGCATCATGCAGGCCTTCAGTGGTAGTGGGGGATTTGTTGATGTTGAAGGATCTGCTGCAGGGTCTGCATGAGAACTGTCCATTGGTGGTGTTCGGCGAGGATCTTACGCAGTCGGAGTGTCTTCTAGGATTGAGTGCGTGGAGGGTGGTGGAGTTTTAGCGGTGGGGCCTGGAAGTACCAGGTTTCAGGGCGCAGGCCACGGTCGGGTCACGGAGGGAAGCAGACAGGCTTGCCTTAGGCACCTGTCCGCTGCATGCGTCCACTGCGCAACCACTCAGCGGTTGCCATTAAGTAGGGGAGGGGGATGGGACCAGTGGTTGGGAGGCAGGAACTGAGTCGGGGTGGGAGGGGCCGCAGGGGTAGCAGCGGCGGTAAACGGGCTTACCAATAAGTAAAATTCAATAAAATGACTACAGCGAAATTAACGGAAAGTTCTTCAGTGTGACCAGAGGAAGCCGAAGGACAATACAAAAACAAATAAGATCACCAGAGGCAGGGCGGGCAGCAGGCGTGAACCCAGAGCTGCGGAGGACTCGAGGCTGCTGTGGTGAGGCGGAGCTGCTGGGGAGAATGCTGGCCTGGACTGAAGGTCTAGCGTTCACACGCGCTGCCCACAGCAGCGACCCTCACCGTCGGTGTCTCCACTGTCTCGGCGTCGACCACGACAACAAGACCTGCTCCGACTGCCAAGCCCTAACTTCGAAAGCTAGGCGGGAGCGGTCCCGCAAGCGACTTGAGCTCCGGCAGTCGGCCGCACGCCGCGAGAGGTCCCGGTCCGGACGGAGGTCGAGGGACCGGTCGCGGGAGAGGAGCCATCATAGCTCCGGGAGACGACATCACTCCTCAGGGTCGAAGTTGTCAGGTAAGCACAAGAAGTCGAAGAGACGTCATCCCTCTTCCGACTCCCCCTGACGCTCGCGCGACGCGGCCAGGGGTTCTGGTGACACCGCCCGCGCGGCTCCATCGGAGTCACGGGCGTTGCGTCCGGCCCCATACCCTCCGGTCCCTGGGCCGCGCGCGACGCCGGAGGAGATCGAGCGGTTCCTCATGGCCATGAGGTCCCTCACTCCCCCGGCGGGCTCCGCAGCGCCTTCTGGCCCAGCCGACCCAACTGGGGGCCCTAGCGGGTTGGGGGCTTCGGTCCCGACGCCGTCGGGTGCTTCGGCCCCGGCGCCGCCGGCGCCTTCGGGCCCGGCGACGCAGACCCCCACTGGATCCGGTTCCGGATCCGGGTCGTCGCCAGTTGACCTAACGACTTCCCCGGCGCCGGTCCCTCAGGTGTCACCCCCGGGGCCGTCTTCGGACGGCGCCGTCCCTGGTGCCTCCCTCGCTCCGGTTCTGGCGCCGGAACGGCGCCGCTGGGCGCCGCTTTCGACGCCGTTTGGAGACTTTTACTTCAATGAACCGGCCCCATCCTTTTACACCCCTGAATATCAGGAGATGGGCGATGAGGAGAATTGGGAGGGGTCTGAGGACCCTCTGACACGGGAGTGTCAGTCCCAGGAGGACTGGACAGGTGGACTTGGGGATGGCAGTGGTCTGGATACCTTGCCAGACACTGGTTTTGTCTCACCTCCTACCGTGGCCACGGAGGAGGGGGCAGCCTACAGTGTGGTGCTGATGTGGGCAGCCAAGGCCTTGGGTCTTGAGCTCCCCGTCGCGGCCGTGAGGACTAACCTCCTCACTGAGGTCCTTAAACCGCAGACAACCTCGGCTGAGCCTCTGCTGCCATTTAATGAAGCCTTGACCGACGTTCTTTTTGGGCACTTGGTCCAGGCCCGCTACAGGTTCGCCTGTAGATAGGAACGTGGCCAGGCGCCACCGCCTGGCCCGGGCGATCCTTGTTTCCTGTCCCCCCACCCCACCCCCGAGAGCCTGTTTATCCAGGCTTCCAATTCCCAGACCGCATTCCCGTCGGCTCCGCCTGACAGGGAATCCAAGAGGTATGAGCAATACGGCAAGAAGGTATTCTCCTCCCTGAGTCTGGGACTGCGGTCTTCCAACACCGCGTGCCTTTTGGGCCGTTACACCCACTCCCGGTGGGATACGGTTGCGGACGTGCTGCCAGAATGCCCGTTGGAGGTGCGGTCTAAACTCGGCCAAGCCCTTGTGGAAGGCTGAGATACGGCACGTTACTCTATCCGGTTTGGACTGGATACCACCGACTCACTGGGCAGAGCGATGGCAACGACGGTGGCGATTCGTCGCCACACCTGGTTGAGGTCCGACAACTTCTCGGCTGATGTCCAGAACACACTCATGGACATGCCGTTTGATGGCCGTCGCCTTTTTGGCGACAAGGCCGACCATGCGCTTGAGCGCTTTAAGGACTCCAGGGCTACGGCCAAGTCTTCGGGCCTCTCGGGCCCGCGCCAGCAATCGGGTGCCTTTTGCTCCTTTCGTGGCCAAGGAAGGGGTGTACCCACATGTGCTGGCAGCCATGCACCGCAGAGTAATACCCAACGTGGTGGCGGGCGTGGAAACCGCCGTGGCGGTGGTCGGGGACAACGGCTTGGTCAGTCCACACCTTCCCCCGCAGCATCCGCCTCAAAACCCTCCTAGTCCGTGCTTTCCGGCCCATGTGTCGCCAGTGGGGGGCAGGGTTCGCCATCACCTCCTCCACTGGCGCACTGTCACATCGGACAGGTGGGTGCTGCAAATCGTCCAAAGGGGCTACTCCCTCCCCTTCGAGGCGACTCCTCCAGCCATGCCACCGCAGAACCACTGTGTATCGGGGGATCATTTGCGACTTCTGCAGGAGGAAGTTATGGCCCCCTTGGCCAAAGGGGCCATAGAGCGCATTCCTGGGCCAGAAGTAGGGTGTGGTTGCTACTCCCACTACTTTCTGGTACCCAAGAATGGCAAAGGGGGCCTATGCCCTATCTTACCCTACGGAACGTCAACGGCTTCCTCCGGAAGGAGAAGTTCAAAATGCTGACACTAGTTCAGGTCTTGGCTGCCCTGGACCCAGGAGACTGGATGGTAGCGTTGGACTTGCAGGACGCTTATTTCCATATCCCCGTCCTGCCGGCCCAACGGCGCTACCTGCGGTTCACGATTGCCCACGAGCACTTTCAGTTTACCGTGCTCCCCTTCGGCCTTACCAGCGCCACACGGGTGTTCACAAAGGTGATGGCGGTGGGCACAGCTCATCTGCGCAGGTTAGGAGTTTCAGTCTTCCCCTACCTCGACGACTGGTTGTTGAAGGCGGGCTCGCCCCAAACAGTCGTCAGCCACCTCCAGACTACGGCAGATCTCCGGCACCAGCTGGGGTTCTCTATCAATGTGCCGAAGTCACACCTGTGTCCCTCTCAAAAGCTCCTCTTCATCGGAGCGGGTCTGGGCTCAGCGCAATTTTGGGTATATCCTCCCGAACAGCGGGTTCTGGATATTCAGGCTCTGATTCCGATCTTTCAGCCTTTATCCCGAGTCTCGGTCAGGTTGACGCTGCGGCTTCTGGGGCTGATGGCCTCCTGCAACCTTCTGGTGCATCACGCCCGGTGGCGGATGTGGGCTCTGCAGTGGGACCTGAAGTTTCAGTGGGCCCAGCATCAGGGCAACCTATCCGACCATGTCCTGATCTCGGAGGGCACTGCGAGACAGCTGCAGTGGTGGCACACGGACCGCGATTGGGTCAGCGGCATATCCCTCTCCCTTCCCCAACCAGAGCATGTAGTTGTGATGGACGCGTCCCTCCAGGGCTAGGGGGGCCACATGGGAGAGGCGGAGATCAGAGGCCTCTGGTCTCCGGCAGAGTCCCGGCTCCATATCAACCTTTTGGAGCTGCGGGCGATTCGTCTAGCACTGAAGGCATTCCTCCCCTCTGTTCGGGGGAGTGTAGTACAGGTGTTCACGGACAACTACACCGCCATGTGGTACTGCAACAAACATGGCGGGGTGGGGTCGTGGACCCTTTGCCAGTAGGCTATGCGCCTCTGGCAGTGGCTGGAACATCAGGGCGTGACCCTGGTGGTTCAACACCTGGCAGGTTCTCTGAACGCTAGGGCGGACGAGCTCAGCCGTCGGTGCATGATGGATCACGAATGGCGTCTGAACTTACATGTGGCGCAAGGCCTCTTTCAGCAGTGGGGAGAGCCTTGGTTAGATCTATTCGCCAAAGAAGAGGACGCGGAATGTCATCAGTTCTGCGCGTTGGAGTTTCCAAGGCGGCACTCGCTCGGAGACGCTTTTCGGCGCGAGTGGAGTTGCGGTCTGTTGTATGCCTTTCCGCCTTTACCACTTCTGCCCAGAGTGCTGAAGAAGTTCAAGCGTGACCGGGCCCAAGTCATCCTTGTGGCTCCGGACTGGGCACGAAGGTACTGGTATCCAGAGCTACTCAGTATGTCAGTCGATCCCCCGGTTTGTCTGCCTCTTCAGGAGGACCTTCTGTTGCAGCAGCAGGGGACGGTCCTCCACCAGAACCTGTCCAGTCTCCACCTCCATGCTTGGAGATTGAGCGGCGACAGTTGAGGCCATTTGACTTGCCTCCTGAAGTCTGTAATGTCATTCTGGCAGCCAGGCGTCCCTCCACCAAATTTGTATACGCCTGCAGGTGGAATAAGTTTGTGGCATGGTGCACAGCAAAGGCTGTGGATCCACTTTCTGCCCCTCTTTCTGAGGTTCTTCTCTTCTTTATTTCTCTTGACCAGCAGGGCTCTGCTCTGGGCACTATCAAGGGCTACCTTTCTGCCCTTTCAGCCTTTCTAAGACTGCCTGATCAACCTTCTTTGTTCAAGTCCCCTATTGTAATTCGTTTTCTGAAGGGCATCACACACATGTTCCCTCCTGTTCCGTTTGTAATGCCTCAGTGGGACTTGAACCTTGTTCTTACCTTTCTGATGTGCGCTCCCTTTGAGCCACTTCACATCTGCCCTCTCTGCCTTCTTACTCTGAAGACTGCTTTCCTGGTTGCCATCACCTCTGTCAGGAGAGTGAGTGAGCTCCAGGCTCTTTCATCCAAACCCCCTTTCCTTTCTGTCCATCCGGACAAGGTTGTGTTGCGGACTAGGCCATCTTTCCTGCCCTAGGTTGTCACGGCCTTCCACATCGGGCAGTGTATCACCTTGCCCACCTTCTTTCCGCCACCGCATCCCTCTAAAGAGGAAGAGCGGCTCCACCGTCTGGACCCAAAACGTGCGCTCTCTTACTATCTGGATCGCACACGCCAGTTCCGGGTGGATGACCAACTCTTTGTTGGTTACGTGGGTGCTAAGAAGGGAAAGGCGGTGCACAAGCGGACCATCCCTCGGTGGATCATCTTGTGTATCCAGGCATGTTACTCCTTGGCTAAAAAGGAGCCCCCTGTTGGATTGTGGGCTCATTCCACTCGGGCCACGGCGACTACAACTGCCCTGGGCCAGGGAGTGCCCTTGCAGGACATTTGCCAGGCAGCTACGTGGGCCTCGCTGCACACGTTTGCAAGACACTATTGCCTAGACAGTCAAGTCCGGAAGGATGGCTTCTTTGGCCGTTCCGTCCTCCAGGACTTTCTGGTGTGATTATTGGTTCGCAGACCCACCCCCGGGGTTGGTATTGCTGGGGTATCTATTCTAAGGTAAGGAATCTATCACTAACGTGTCTCTTTCAGATGCACAAGTTACTACTTGTGTAACAATATATCTGTAAGAGACATTAGTTAGTGATAGATTCCTTACCGACCCACCCATCCTCCCCGTTCTGCGAACCAATATCTAGGGTTAAGGTCATCCCCTTCAGGGCCCTAGTTTCAATGGCACCAGTGTTGGTTTTTAACATGGCTCTGCGTTTCTGGCGTGGAACAGCTGTGTCTAAGAACTGACGTCAGCACGCGGAGGCGGCATCTAAGTACTCCGACGACATCATCACGGCGCCCACGACGCCAACGACGGACGCGGAGCCGCAGACGACGTCTACCGACGCGCAAGGGTACTGCTACGCAAAAAATTTCCGGATCCAGTCTGACGCCTGGGGATATTCTAAGGTAAGGAATCTATCACTAACTAATGTCTCTTACAGATATATTGTTACACAAGTGGTAACTTGTGCTCCAGTTTCAATATTGCCTAGAAAGCCACCAGGTAGGCAGGCATGAGGCAATGGACAAGGAATTCATTCATGAATCTTGGGAATTACCATATAGATTTAGATGCAGGAACGAAGACACTGAAGTGTTTCTCAGAGGTATAGACTGCGAGAATTCATTGAGTGGATCTCTCATTTGCCAGGATGTTATTCTGAATGGGGCCTGCAATAGTTCAGTTGCAAACTTGTCCTGTCATTTGAAAGGGTACCCAGTGTTCAGTCTGCTCTCAAATCGAAGTTACTTAATGCTGAATGATCAGGTTTGTTGTGGGATGAATCCAGGCAACGCATATCTAGTGACAGTAAGTTCCAGTATTACTTGTTGTTTGCAAGTATTGTTTCCACCAATCCACAGAGTCAGGGAGGCGCCGTTATGGCCTCCGTTGAATGTTTCCTTTATACGGTTTGATACTCTGAGCAGAATGAAAGCCATGCTTTTACAGAAAGATGTTCCCTTAACCTCACCCCTAGAAACCTTTGATCTTCAGGTTGCAAGGTCCTCAGCTGAGATACAGGCACTGGTACGAACAAATTGCCCTTTCAATTTCAGAGAAATGGTACAGGGTATCTTAAACATGTCTGATAAGGATGGTATATTTAAGTCCATATGTTCTGGACTGTTAAGCACCATTCAGACAGTCTTTGCAGTAATTCCAGCTGCTTTGGAGGGCTTCCGCTTATCCTGCTACTGGTAGTGGAAATCCTGATTTCAATTGTTCTGCTACGTAATGGACATCCAAGTCACATAGGAGATGGAAAAAACGCTCTTGGAGCAATGTTACCTTGATCGCCTGGTACTCCATCTGGGCACACTTCTACTTCGGGAGCTAAACAAGTCTTGGTTCCTATCATTCCAACCAGTCTGGATTGACTGTGTTTTGCCTGTTCTCCGCTGCTTATTCTGTGGGCACGAATGCGTGTTGTATCTCTGTCTAACACTTCCATCGGTTGCGCCACCGGACGTGGATGTATTGTTAGACCCGTTAATGGCCCACGTAGTACAGTGTTCTCAGCGTATTACCATGTCACTGTCGGTATTCTTTTTTTTTTTACATTTTGTAATTCTTTTTATTAACAATATGAATCAACATCACAAGGCATATCACAGTACATTATCTATTCCCCTCACAAATCAATTAAGTCCATGTCTAAGTGTACATTAGCTTAATGCTTGGAAACTAATATCATTTCTACATTTGTTCATCATGAGCTGGTATCAGTGGTGGAATACAGATGTTCCCTCTATACACATTCCAGTAATTCCAGATGCTAGTCCATTTTTTCAGACATCCCCTGGCCACATATCCAGTCTTCTCACGAAACATACACCAGTCCATATCCCTCTTCCAGGCGGATGCTGTAGGCACCTGCTTTGCCCCCCCCTTTCTGTGCAATATTACGTATCGCTATCATCAACCCCAATGTAGCCTAGGTTATACAAGTGCGATTCAGGTCAGTGGGCTCCCACACATTAAGGAGACACCTTTTAGCCTCCAAAGTGATGTCATGTGTGAGCACCTCGCTCATTACTTCATGTACCTTTCCCCAGTATCTCTGTATGTGTGTGTATTCCCATATCATAGGGAGGAATGTTCCTTCATTGCCACATCCCCTTCTACATTTACCATCCTCTATTTTCCCCATACGCACCAAACCCGGCCCGTGATGTATATACAGTGCTGAATTTTTAGCTGCACCAGCCTCACTCTGGCTGCCATGGCCACTTCTCGTGGTGAAGTGACCGCTATTGCCCAATCTTCATCGTCAAGTATAATGCCATCCCTTTCCCATTTTTCCCATATCTTCAGGAGGGGTTAGCCAGAATGGTTCACTAACTCTTTGTAGGTAAACGAGATGGCCTTCGTTGGTACATGGCTGTCCAGAATTTGGTCCTCAAGGGGGGATGATTCAGAAGGGGTTACTCCCTTCTGGAGACACGACTGCAATGCATGCCGAACCTGCATATATCGAAAGTATTCTGTGGGAGCTAGATCATACTCCTGTTGCAAGGCGGGAAATGATTTAACCTCACCCAGAGATCACCAATCTTTAAGATACCTATAAGGTCCCACTTGTTGAAGCCTCCAGATGACCACAGATTCCTAAGCAATTCCGAATCCCATAGTGGGATGACCAGAGTTACCTTTCGTTCCCATCCTAAGCTTTTATTAGCCGCTAGCCATATTTGCACTAAGTGTTTTGTTGGCCCAGTCAGGTGGCGCCTCCCTGCACTGGAGTAAAGCGCCTGGTTGTAATTCCCCCTTGGTAGTAACCACCGATCCAATGCGTAGCCCAGATTGTCTGCTTGCCTGTACCTGCCATGATTAATAGCTGCCAGGTGTGCTGCCCAGTAATATTTTTTAAGGTCCGGGAGGCCGATACCACCGTTGTACCAGGTGAGATTCAATTTGGGCAGTGCTATGTGCAGTTTTCCACTCCAGAGCAAGCTTCATAGCAGGCTTTCAATTTCTTTAAAATAGCTCGCGGGGACTAGATCTAGCGAATTCTGCAAAACGTAAAGAAACCGGGGCAAGGACATCATTTTAAATAAGGATGCTCTGCCCAACAAAGAGAGCGGAAGCGCCTTCCAGCGTTCCGAGTCACTCTTAAGTCTCCGTATTGGTGGGGGCAGGTTATGAACATATCTAAGCCCGGGTCGGCTGTGATATAAATACCTAGGTATTTGAAGCCCTGTGTGGTGACCTGTATTGGGCAGTTCCTGGGAAGGCCAGTGAGTGGTCCCTGAAGGACATATAGCATGGATTTAGCCCAGTTGATCAAGTATCCTGAATATCTGCCAAAAATGGCAAAGATGTCTAATACAGCTATAAGGGAGGCTTTTGGGGATCGTAGAAATAACAGTATGTCATATGCATACAACGATATGCGGTCTTCCCACTTGTCCGCCCACCTTAGGCCTCTTATTACTGGATCTCTCCTCACCCAAGAGGCCAAGGGTTCCAGGGCCAAAGCAAACAGGAGGGGGGAGAGAGGGCATCCCTACCGGATTCCTCTGCTAAGGTTGAAGACTTCAGACTTTTTGTTGTTTACAATTACCTGGGCTAGGGGTTTTGAATTAAGGAGCTGCACCCACTGGATGAACTGGGGACCAAACCCCATCTTCTCGAGGACCGCAAAGAGATATGGCCATTCAAGCATATTAAACGCCATGGTTCCGTCCAGTGACACCAGTATCGCTTCGTCCTGAATAGTTGTTGCCCTCCCCACTAACCTGTGTACTCTGCGTAAATTCAAAGCGGTGTTCCACTGAGGCATGAAGCCGGATTGGTCCGGGTGTAGCAGGTTGTGAATTACCTTGATCAGTCGGGTGGCTAGGAGTTTAGCCAAAATCTTAGGTTCAGCATTTAGCAAAGAGATTGGCCTGTAGGAGGCACAGTCTGTATGAGTCTTGCCTTCTTTGTGAATCATCACTAGGGTCGCTAACCTTTGGTCACGTGGCAATTTCCCTCGTTCTTTACTTTCTTCGAACATCCTACACAAATGAGGGGCAAGAACGTCTGGTTAAAGTTTATATAGTTCTTTTTATTTTATTTATTAGTCTTCATTTCGACCGATTTGATCATAAAAGACAAGAATATTTACATCATCACACAGTACAAATATAAAATCCAATTCTCGTCGAAGACTATACAGGTAATATAATTATATGTAATAAAAGGACAACAATTTAAAACAATTTAAAATGGAGTATAGGCTAAAAAGACAATTCATATAATAATCAACACAAACTGGCCCCAATACAAATATATAAATGTTACAAAAAATTTATAAATATATATAAAACAGTATATAACAATACTATAAAACTAAGCAGAAGACAGAGCATTAATAAACACTGTCGCAGTCTGCTAGTTTTCGGCCTTTTGACGTATTCTCCATGCCCACCCCAGGAACTTCGCTATAGCTATCAAAATAGCCTCTTGGGTGCTAGTCTTAAGTAGTCTTAGCACGGTGTCGCTCGCCCTAGTACCAAGATTCTGACACAATAGTTTAAGCCATTTTCTCCATGGGGAACAGTAGGCTGGGCAAGCAAAAAGTATGTGGGGAATTGTTTAGTCCTTACTCTTACAAAATTGGCATTTACTATCTTGGGAAGGGTGCCAGGTCTTGGTTTATATGGTTCAATTGGGAGACCTTTGGGTCCCAAAGCCTTCCCAGAGTTGAGGCCCCTGATCGCCTACACAATCTCATCCGTTGTAAGTGCTCCTTCCAGATAATCTAATTCAGGGGTGGTGAGTTTCGGTAGTGTAATATCATGCAGGAGATCAAGGGAGTCTTGGAGTATGTAAGATTTTTGCGAAGAGTATACCTGTTCAAAGTGGATTGCAAATGTATTCGTGATGTATTGGGGTCAGTGATTGTCCCTCCCATCTTGTCTGTTAGCTCCGGCACCAATCTGCTTGCCAGTTTTCTTTCATCTAGCCATGCAATCAATTTCCTGGCTTGGTGCCCTTGATCGTATATTCTATCTAGTGTCTTTCTACCCAATCCTTGGCCTTGTTCGTCACTAAGGCTTTATAACTGTCCCTCTTCAACTGTAGGACATGTAGAGTTAGGTCCCTCTGCTATGTCCTCCTCCAAACGGAGAATTTCTTCCTCCATTGCCTCCTCTTCCTTGACCTTTTCTTTCCGCACCCCCGCTATTTGGGGGAGTGCTGGCCCCTAACCACTGTTTTGAATGCTTCCAATGCTTTCATACCCGTTGTCCGGGCATGAAATAGAATGTGTGTAATGTGTGTATTTGGCAAGGGCAATTCATTTTAAAATCTCGCTGTAGAGAACATTTTTTGTTTCATTAGAATAGGGACGGAGAAGGCCCAGCTGCAGCCCTGGTTGATGTTAGCAGGCGCGTGTAATTAGTGTAGTGATCTGCCTCCTGAGCCCGGCTACAGCCCTGGTTGATGTTAGCAGGCGCGTGTAATGTCGTTGAATGAGGGAGTTATCAGCCGCGGGTAAATCCGTTTAATGAGAGAGTTGACTGACAGCAAGTAGGAGAGGCTGCAGTAATTGTCCCTGCAGACACGCTCATTTGCGTGTTCCCCAGCTGGAGGCCAAGATGCAGGCCTGTTTGATGTTAGCAGGCGCGTGTTCCCCCGCTTGAGGCCCAGCTGCAGCCCTGGTTGATGTTATCAGGAGCATGTAATTAGTGTACTGATCCGCCGCCTGAGCCCGGCTAGAGCCCAGGTTTATGGTAGTAGGCGCGTGTAATTTCGTTCAATGAGAGAGTTCAGTAACAGCGCGCAGGAGAGGCTGCAGTATCGTTACTTACCAGGCATCCAGGTGAACGCGTTTCACACCCCCAGCACACGGCCACAGCAGACGATCTTCTGATTAATGTACGACCCACATGGCATGAAGGGCGGAACGTAGCACACGCCCCCATCGTTTCTCACGCCCCCAGCGTGTCACACCCCCAGCGTGCCCCTTGATGCTGCGCAGCAACGTAATTGGCGCTTGAATGTACGACTCACATGGCATGAAGGGCGGATTCACGTCCCCAGCATTTGTCACGCCCACAGCCTACGATGTGATGGCCGTACCACAGGCCCCCAGCCCACGCCCATAGCAAAACGCAGACAGGCCCACAAGGGACTACTTTGCTGGCACAGTTCTTTTACTTTTTAAATGTATAGAGGAGTTGGCCTAACGGCTAAGGCGCTCGACCTCGGACCCGGGGATCTGGGTTCAAGTCTTGGTAACGATGCCAAACATCCTGTGATTCTGGGCAAATCACTTAATCTCCCCGTGCCTAACAAAAATGAATGTGTGTCCTCATGTAACGTAACTGGTGCTATGTAAAGCGCTCTGATACCTGACTCAGTTCGGGTCAAGTTCGCGCTATATAAAAATCTGCAAAAACAAAATATATATATGGTGGCCGTCTGCATAGCCTATGTCCTTCTGCTGCAACTGCCCTTTCCAACGCTGTATTGGGTGTTGTGATTGGTGCTGTGGTTACTGAGATTATCCGCCGCAAAGGTTTGGGCTCTCTCTTTATAATATTAGTATGGATGTTCGCCCTTCAGGTCATTCATCATGACCTGGTGGGACTTGAACCTGGTCCTTACTGATCCTCCAACGGCTCCTGGATAGGGGCTTTAATCTATCCACCCCCTGGGGCAAAAGGAGATTTTACTGATGAATTGTTAGAGATCATTGCGCCGCATGTACTAGCCTCAGACAATTTTCTCGTATTCGGGTATTTTAATTACTATGCAGAAATGCTATCTAACTCTGACACTGAGAAACTGATCTCTAATATGAACACCCTTGGTCTTGCCCAGCTGGTCGTAGGTCCCACACATTGCGCAGGCCATACTTTGGACCTTCTCTTTTCTAATTTGTCTGGAATAACGGTGGAGCCTCCAACTCCGTTATTATGGACAGACAACTACTTATTGAAATTCGCTATTCCTATAACTGCGGCAAAACCTGATTTGGAAAGGGAACTCATATTGCGTAGGCCATGTCGTAAAATCACCCTGTCCCTGTTTTTAAAGCACTTTCGCAGACCTGATAGGCCCAGAAGCCAGTGTAAACCAAGCAGCACAACATCTTGATGATGCTATTCTGACTACACGAGATAAAATTGCCCCTCTCAGTTATGTCAAGATTAGGGGCCATATGTATGAAGCTAATTTTCAGTCGCAAACGCTGAGAATCTGTAATAATAACGTTTGCGACTGAAAATTAGCAATTTCCAACGTATGAAGGCAAAATTGATCGCAATTCAAGGAATTGCTAATATAGCGATTTCCAAAATTTGCGGGAGCCAGAAATTTGCGAAATCCATAGCGATTCCCAAATTGCGATTATCCCAGTTTGCGATATTTGCAAATCGGGAAATCGCAAATAAGGATTCGCAATGGTATGTATCAATAATTTGCAAATTGCGAATACACGAAATTCGCTATTTTAGAAATCACAATTACCACCAAGTGGGAGCAGGTGGTAACCAGGTGCAATGTATTTAAGGAAGCCCACAATGCAACACACTCTTTTCCACAATGTCTGGGCTCTACGTGATAGCGAGGAGGCGAAGAGTGAGAGCTGTGGCGCAGAGGAGGAGACGGCAGGAGAGGATATTCCGTGCGCGCATCACCATCTAACAGCGCACTGAGGAGGACATCTACACCCACTACAGACTGGAGGAAGAGAGCATACTAGAAATAATTGAAGTGTTCAGACACTATTTAGAACACCCCACGCGCAGGACACAAGATATACCCACACACATCCAGGTCCTGTGTTCACTACACCTGCTGGCCTCAGGTAGTTTTCAGGGGGTGATAGCCACAGCAGGAGGGGTGTCACAAAGTGCCCTGTCGCGCTTTTTCCATGTGTTCCTCGATGCCATGACACAGAAGATGCAACACCACATACACTTCCCCAGCACCCCACAGGAACTAGCACAGACCAAGCAGGACTTTTACAACATCGCTCAATTCCCCCACGTCATAGGATGCATAGATGGGACACATGTTGCAATCCCCCCCCCCCTCAAACAATGAGTACGTATTCAGGAACCGGAAATGCTACCACTCACCTAATATACAGGTGGTGTGTGATGCCAAAAACATCATCAATGACATAGTGTCAAAGTATCCGGGAAGCACACATGACGCGTTTATTTTCCGTCACAGTGCGCTATACCGTAGACTCTCAAGAGGTGATTTTGGCGAGGGATACCTACTAGGTAAATGCTTTCATACATAGTGCGCATTTCAACTGACTAGCATGTGTATTCCAGTGATTAACCGTTTACATTTCCAACCACAGGTGACAGTGCTTATGCAGTCCGGGATTTCATCATGACACCCTACCTCAATCCTGCTAATGCTGGGGAGCGGCGCTACAACCGGGCACACATTTCAACAAGAGGCACCATTGAGAGAACCTTTGGCATATTGAAGAGCAGATTCCGGTGCATACATAAAAGTGGAGGAGCACTCCAATACAGCCCCGAAACTTGCTGCAAAATTGATGTAGCATGTGCCATGCTGCACAATATCGCTACCAGGAAAGGCACACCAGTGGAGTTGAGCGAATCTGAATCCTCTGACGTGGAGGGGCCTGGACCTGGACGCATGGCTGCTGGTGTAGCTGGTGCTGCAGCTGGGCGCCAGAGGCGTGATGAGATTATGCGCAACTACTTCTAGGTGAGAAATAATGACACAATGACAACTTCAATCTGTGCAACTGTGTTTTAATAGCTACAGCAACAATGCCACACATCCTTATAGGCAAGTACATACACTTCCAATTTAATGCACATGTTTAATTCACAGTGCAACTATGTAACTGGAGTGACTGCAGAGTCAATACTGTAGTTGTCCATATGTGGCCCCTGCTAATCATTGGTATTTGGCTGCACATTCTAATGGTTTGTAGCAGGCCTATTGCTCCTGCCACTACGGCGCCTCTCTACAGTGGGTGGTGGGGTGGTGGAGCTCCGCACTGACTGGGAGTCCTCCTCACTTGGAGTCAGTACTCCAGGGCCTGTGGTACGTAGGGCATGCAGTTCATCCAGAGCAGATGTGGACTGCACAACGACAGTGGCGATGTCCTGTATGCCGTGTGAGAACTCACACTGTGTTTCAATGGTGCGCCTGGACAGAATATTGGTTGCTGAGGCCAGGCGGTTGATTGCGTGCGTGTACCGGTCCATGCGGCCCAGCTCTCTGTGCCTAGCAGCGCGTCCGGCACGCAACTCCTCACATAGCACTTGCACAGCACCCCTCATTTCTTCCCGTATGCCCCTGAGCCCTGTCCTCATCTCACGCTGTAACGCCTTCATGTGTTTGGCTTGTAGGCACTGCACCTGGAGCATGTGTAATTCCAGCCCTGCGAAAATTGAGTCTTCCTGCTGATCAACGGAGCTGCTGGCCGTGCGGGGTCTGCGCCTGCCTGTGCCCTGTGGACATTGGCTGTGTTATGGCCTTGACTCCTGTGAACCTATTTCATCAGACTGCACATTGTTATTGGTGTCCTCTTCATCATCCTCCATGACTGCCAATGGCCTCACAATCTTCCTCCTGGGTCTCTTTGGTGGAATGACAGGGCTGTCCTCCCCATCTGTTTCCTGCTCCTGCCCTGCGTCTCCAGAGTCTGGAGGTTCTCTCTCTCTTCCCCTGCCTGTGGGCTTTTTCGTTGCAGGTGCTGTGGATAGAACAGCACACATTAATTTACTTTACTAATTTGCAATGTGAAAATAAAATATTTCACAGTTTAGCCTTACATTACTATTTTTATTCCCCTTTCCTGACCTGCACATGTGAAAATTGCCCAGCGTGGCTGCTTCTCGCAACATTTATTTTCCAGGTGACTACATCTCCCACAATGCAATGCTGTGACTGCCTGTGTACTTGCTCTAGCATGACATGTGGTTCCCCTAATCCCTAGGTTGCTGCAGGGGGGTGGGTGGGGGGGGGGGGTTTGGGGTGTGATGGCATGCATCTTACCTGGTCTGGAAGCTGGTTGGTCGGAGCTGTCTAGCCCAGACACGCCCGCCACACCCTCTGGATCCAGTGTTCCCTCTACAAGTTCTAAATTTTGGGGTGTGGTAATGCACTCTAAGTTCAGTTGATTGTATATATTCTTACTTGAGTTTTCATAAATGTCGTTGGTGCATAGGTAGATACCCTACTGAGCTTTTAGGGTGTGAAAATATAATCATTAAACATGTGTTACCTGTGGACACAGGGACCACTCCTTCCTTGCACTCCTTTATCCTTTCATTCAGTTATAACGCAGTCATTTCACTGTTTGTAAATTTTATTTTCCTTTCCAAACATTTGTTACATAGCGAGTTGTTCAATCATTGTCTTTCGTTTTTCTTTAATTAATGCATTTCTTTTTTGTTGGTGTCATCCAGTATTTTATCCCATTCTTCTTTTTTTTTTTCAGAACAAATTTTATTGGAGTTCAGCAGTTGAAAGAATATAAACAAGACACCGCTTCCGTAGTATCAGGAAGGTAGTGAAAATAAAAGAGCAAAGAAGTCAAAATATTCAATCAACGTTCACCCAGGCCCCCCTCCCCGTATCCCAACCCAACGCCCACCCCCCCCCCCCCCCACCCTGCAATCCCATTCTTCTTTAGTGGTTGTTTTTAGAGCTCATCTTTGACTTGATTTATTTCCTTTGCCAAATCCTCTATTAGTTTCGCTAGCTCTTCAATAATCAATATTATAAGATCTAGTGAACACTTGTTCAGTATTGCTTGCCAACGTTCAGTGAACCTTGCATTGTTTTTACATAATGTAGATTTTAGGGAAATCCTTAGACCACGTGGAATGCGTTGCGCTTTATGGTACTTGATTAAAGTGCTGGCATGTAATTTTTGGTTTACGATCCTTTTTGATATGTATAGAAGTTGTTTTATTGTAGCTTCTTTAGACCCAGTGCTCGGACATATTTCTTCTGTTTCCTCAATAAGGGAGTAAATGCGGCTTGTGTCATCTTCTGTAAACACTAACGTTTCTGCTCTATGTTCCGTGGTGTGTGCTATTTCAGCAAATTGCATATTTGTCTGTTGTTTGGTGCAAATACCACCGTGCTCAGTGATTAATGAATCTCTACATTTTGGGGTGTGGTAATGCACTCTAAGTTCAGTTGATTGTATATATTCTTACTTGAGTTTTCATAAACGTCGTTGGTGCATAGGTAGATACCCTACTGAGCTTTTAGGGTGTGAAAATATAATCATTAAACATGTGTTACCTGTGGACACAGGGACCACTCCTTCCTTGCACTCCTTTATCCTTTCATTCAGTTATAACGCAGTTTTTTCACTGTTTGTAAATTTTATTTTCATTTCCAAACATTTGTTACGTAGCGAGTTGTTCAATCATTGTCTTTCGTTTTTCTTTAATTTATGCATTTCTTTTCACATTTAACTAAATCCCAATGCATTTCAAGCAAAACAGCTCCTTATCAGGGGATAACTTTTTCTGAAAATATAATACGTCATATTGAGTAATGGGTCTCTCACAATGTGTAAAAAATAACATAAAAACATCATGTACTCGTAATAAATTTCCACACAACTTTATATGCTTCTGAAGATGAATCAGCAATAATTATAACATCTACCACATACGTTTTGTGATTTATGTCTCTGTGAATGTGTGAAATCAGCATGTATTCGTTTCCTAATACATTTCTGTTATGTCACATTTGTTTAGTTAGTATATATCTCTGAAAATATTATCAACAACAGGTGTAACTTTTACCACATACGTTTTGTACCTTGTGCCTCTACAAATTTATCAGCTACAAGTGTGACAATTACCTCATACGTTTTGTGGCTCACTATTACTAACCTTGAAACCTTCGTTTTGACTTCAAAAACCGTCAAGCTGTAAGAAAACGGAAAACTGTAGTAAACCTGTGAATGCATCTATATTAATGCGTGTTGTTAACAGAACCCTGTTCTTACCCGGTGTGTAATGTCCGTATCGCTTCCTCGCTACCTCGGCGTTCGTCACTCTATCCCTCCATGCCGATTACGGTTCTATGATCTACTCCCGCTCACGTGACTAGCGTGAATTTGCACGTGTTGTTTACTATTTATTAAAGTGGTCCACACTTCAGTAAATGCAACATAGTAACTTTGTTATATACTAAGTTACACTAATGTTGTAGGAGTGTGTTAAGAAATGTATGAAAGCGCTGTGTTTCAAGGTGCGTGTTCGAACGGTAGGGTGTGTATGCTGAATTATATTCAATAGTCATAATTTACGTATATATACCTGAAAATCTGTATGCTAAGACATAATTCAATGCTGTATTCGATTGTTTTGAAGTATTCGAATGTGGTGAATAATAATTCACGGTGCATAATTACAGTACATCATTGTGTAATTACATATCAAGTCCGGATCGCAAATCATATAAACTTCTGAAGTGTCTCTATAGAAAACAATTTAAATCCATCCGCTCATTGAGCCCCTTTGGCTGCATGGTGCATAAAAAGTTAATCCAAAATACTTCTCGTTTTAACAAGTAATTGTTATTGTCTCTTCCAGGTATGGTAGCCACCATTTCTAGGATACAAAATTTTAACTGACTCACATTATGATGGGCTTGGTTGAAATGAACTGCCACTGTTGATTTCTGATTGTTAAGTCTAATGTTACTTTTATGTTCTATTATGCGAGTTTTTCTTTTTCTTTGGGTTTTGCCCACATAGGATAGCCCGCAGGGGCACCGTAACATGTATACAACATTCCTTGAATTGCATGTACCTGATACCTTCAAGTTTATGGTCGTACCTTTAGTTGGGTGATTAATGGTATTACCTTTTATGATGGCTGAACAATTCCCACAGTTGTAGCAAGGTAATGTTCCATTGTGTTTAATACCTTGTTGAGTGTTGGGTTGTTTAAGAAGTTCCTTCAAGTTTCTTGTCCTCTCATAAGCGAAAATTGGTGGATTGGAAAATATTCCCTTAAAATCCTCTTCCAATGCCAATAGTGGCCAGTTTTTTCTGATTGTTCTCTTGATTTTGGCACTTCGAGTTGAAAATTTTGATACAAATACACTTCTTTGATCCTCTTGCTTGTGTACCGGTTTTAGTAGATGTTGGCGCTGTAATTTGTCTGCCCTGTCGGCTGCAAATACGAAAATGGGTTCAGGATATCCCCTTTTCTTAAATTTTTGTAATGTTGCATGTTTGTGTTTAGCGTATAATTCATTAGTGGATGCTATTCTTTTTATTCTGAGCAGTTGAGAAAAAGGCAAATGATGTTTCAATGGAGTTTGGTGGAAGCTATTGTAGTGTAGTAAGTTATTTCTATCCGTACTCTTTGTGTATACACTTGTTGTGATCTTTCCATCTCTGTTGATCAATAACACATCCAAGAATGATAATTCCTTTTTGCTCATGGTGAATGTAAACTGAATTCTCTCATTGATTGAATTCAAATCATGTAATGCCAGACTTAGACTTTCTTCATTTCCTCTCCAAAGGACAAAAATGTCGTCTATGTATCTTTTATATACAATTAGATTCTTTTTCCAGGTTTCATTCTCCAGTATATTGTCTGTTTCAAATCTATGCATAAATATATTTGCGTAGGTAGGCGCTGCACAATTGCCCATAGACGTTCCAGATGCTTGTATGTAGAACTTGTCTCCCCATTTAAAGTAACTGTGAAACAGCGTGAAGTGTAATAGTTCCATGATAAATATTTTGAGGTCCTCAGACTTGTCTTCATGGATGAGCAAACTTTCGACAGCGGATATACCCAGATCGTGTGGTATTGAAGTATACAACGATTTTAAGTCTATACTTACCATTATCATCTCTTTAGTGAAATTCATTTGCTCTTCTTCCAGAATATTTAGAAAATGGGTTGTATCTTTGATGTAAGTGCTACTTTTTTGTACTATGTTTTGCAAGTGCTTGTCTATGTATTTACCAATAGGTTCATGTATTGAACCTATAGTTGATACAATTGGACGTAGTGGAGGAAATTTGGAATCTTTGTGTATCTTGGGCGTCATATATATATATGGAATAGTTGGATGTTCTTTCATGAGGTAGTCTTTCTCTTTTTGGCCGATGGTACCATTTTCCATTGCTTTATCAATGATTGTCTTCAAGATTTCAATAAATTCTTTTGTTGGATCGATTCTCATGCTTTTATATGTGTTAGACTCTTGCACGTGTGCTTCCACATTTCTTTGGTAATAGCTGGTATCCATGATGACTAAGGCACCGCCTTTGTCTGCTTGCCTTATTGTAATCTTATCGTTGTTTGCAAATTTTTGCAAGATTTTTTTTTCTTGTGTTGTCATGTTTGATTGCTTTGTCCTAGGAGATTTGTATATTTCTTCAATTTCTGTGATTACCACTTTTTTGAATGCATCCAGCACTTTATGACTCACTGGAGCCATGAATTTACTTTTGCTTTTCAATCCCATTAGTGTGGTTTCTTTGGTTGGAGTAGACGTTGGCTCGATTACATTATCAAAAAACGGTCTAAGTCTTAGTGATCTTAAGAATCTGTATAAACAAACTTTTGTTTCCAATAGGTTTGAATGATACGTGGGAACGTATGATGATCCTTTTTCAAGTGTTTTTAGTTCCTTTTCATTTAAGGTATGACTTGATATATTAATTACTAAATTTTCAGGATTTGACTCCTTGTGTTTTGAGCTACCGCTTCTCTGCTTGTTTGTTTTTTTGCTCCTCCCGGTTCTATTTCTGGTCCTGAGCCTGTTACTAAAAAAGTAACCGGGGATTGTGTGGATGTACTTGCTCCAGATCTATTGTCTGTGTTTTGAGTAATTGGTTCGGTAGATGGACCTGATTTGGGTCTCCTGTCGTATGTAGGACGTTTGTATTGAGATTCTTCAGATGATGTGTCATCTGTGGATGCATTAGGTTTCTGTTGTCGCCTTTTTGCGTATATGTCTGCCCAAGAGTTCACTTCTCCCAAACGATAATCTGTGGTATCCCTTTTAAATTTCCTTAATTTCCTATCATTTATTTCCTTTGTGTATTCATCTAGTTTTTTGTTGGTGTCATCCAGTATTTTATCCCATTCTTCTTTAGTGGTTGTTTTTAGGAGCTCATCTTTGACTTGATTTATTTCCTTTGCCAAATCCTCTATTAGTTTCGCTAGCTCTTCAATAATCAATAATATAAGATCTAGTGAACACTTGTTCAGTATTGCTTGCCAACGTTCAGTGAACCTTGCATTGTTTTTACATAATGTAGATTTTAGGGAAATCCTTAGACCACGTGGAATGCATTGCGCTTTATGGTACTTGATTAAAGTGCTGGCATGTAATTTTTGGTTTACGATCCTTTTTGATATGTATAGAAGTTGTTTTATTGTAGCTTCTTTAGACCCAGTGCTCGGACATATTTCTTCTGTTTCCTCGATAAGGGAGTAAATGCGGCTTGTGTCATCTTCTGTAAACACTAACGTTTCTGCTCTATGTTCCGTGGTGTGTGCTATTTCAGCAAATTGCATATTTGTCTGTTGTTTGGTGCAAATACCACCGTGCTCAGTGATTAATGAATATCTACATTTTGGGGTGTGGTAATGCACTCTAAGTTCAGTTGATTGTATATATTCTTACTTGAGTTTTCATAAACGTCGTTGGTGCATAGGTAGATACCCTACTGAGCTTTTAGGGTATGAAAATATAATCATTAAACATGTGTTACCTGTGGACACAGGGACCACTCCTTCCTTGCACTCCTTTATCCTTTCATTCAGTTATAACGCAGTTTTTTCACTGTTTGTAAATTTTATTTTCATTTCCAAACATTTGTTACGTAGCGAGTTGTTCAATCATTGTCTTTCGTTTTTCTTTAATTTATGCATTTCTTTTCACATTTAACTAAATCCCAATGCATTTCAAGCAAAACAGCTCTTCATCAGGGGATAACTTTTTCTGAAAATATAATACGTCATATTGAGAAATGGGTCTCTCACAATGTGTAAAAAATAACATAAAAACATCATGTACTCGTAATAAATTTCCACACAACTTTATATGCTTCTGAAGATGAATCAGCAATAATTATAACATCTACCACATACGTTTTGTGATTTATGTCTCTGTGAATGTGTGAAATCAGCATGTATTCGTTTCCTAATGCATTTCTGTTATGTCACATTTGTTTACTTAGTATATATCTCTGAAAATATTATCAACAACAGGTGTAACTTTTACCACATACGTTTTGTACCTTGTGCCTCTACAAATTTATCAGCTACAAGTGTGACAATTACCTCATACATTTTGTGGCTCACTATTACTAACCTTGAAACCTTCGTTTTGACTTCAAAAACCGTCAAGCTGTAAGAAAACGGAAAACTGTAGTAAACCGTTTGTTTTTCTGTGAATGCATCTATATTAATGCGTGTTGTTAACAGAACCCTGTTCTCACCCGGTGTGTAATGTCCGTATCGCTTCCTCGCTACCTCGGCGTTCGTCACTCTATCCCTCCATGCTGATTACGGCTCTATGATCTACTCCCGCTCACGTGACTAGCGTGAAATTGCACGTGTTGTTTACTATTTATTAAAGTGGTCCACACTTCAGTAAATGCAACATAGTAACTTTGTTATATACTAAGTTACACTAATGTTGTAGGAGTGTGTTAAGAAATGTATGAAAGTGCTGTGTTTCAAGGTGCGTGTTCGAACGGTAAGGTGTGTATGCTGAATTGTATTCAATAGTCATAATTTACGTATATATACCTGAAAATCTGTATGCTAAGACATAATTCAATGCTGTATTCGATTGTTTTGAAGTATTCGAATGTGGTGAATAATAATTCACGGTGCATAATTACAGTACATCATTGTGTAATTACATATCAAGTCCGGATCGCAAATCATATAAACTTCTGAAGTGTCTCTATAGAAAACAATTTAAATCCATCCGCTCATTGAGCCCCTTTGGCTGCATGGTGCATAAAAAGTTAATCCAAAATACTTCTCGTTTTAACAAGTAATTGTTATTGTCTCTTCCAGGTATGGTAGCCACCATTTCTAGGATACAAAATTTTAACTGACTCACATTATGATGGGCTTGGTTGAAATGAACTGCCACTGTTGATTTCTGATTGTTAAGTCTAATGTTACAAGTTCCTCAAGCGGTGTGGATTGTGGTACATTGGAGGTCCCTCCACCGGTGAGCTGTGACTGCTCCAGCCTGGCTGCCAACTTTTCTTTTGAGAGCTGGCGCAGGTCGTACCAATGCTTGCGCAGTACCTCCACACTCCTGTGTGTCACTCCCAGGGCATTGACTTTAGCCTGTATGCCTGCCCAGATGCGTCGTTTCCTTGTCTCAGGCACCTTGAGTGAGTTCTTTCCAAACAACAAATCGTGGTTTGGTACCATCTCTGTAATGAGTGTTTCCAGTTCTGCTTTTGAGAACTTCAGCTTTCTCTTTCTAGAAGTGTCTCCTTCCTGCTGCTCCTGCTGGGTTCCAGGCAATTCCTTGTTCCCACTCTCAGCCATGGCTCCTCAGTAGCAATCCTCACTCTCCCACTCTCTCACAAACAATACTGGTACAGCATGTGTAGTCAGTCACTTCCTGGATGGTGATGTCATCAAACTGCATCAAGATTGCGATTGGCTGATTTTGGAAAAATCGCAATTTTGCGATTTTTCCCGTTAAGGAATCACAAAAATGCGATTTTTCACATTTAAGGAATCGCATTTGGCTTTCTCGCAAATATTTACTGATTTTATCCGAATCGCTAAATATTTGCGATTCTGTTGATACATTCCGATTTGCGATTCAGATTCTGCTATTCGGTAAAAATCGCAGATTCCGAATCGCAAATCGGAATCTTCATACATATGGCCCTAAGACCAGAACCGCCCCTTGGTTTACTGATCAACTAAGAATGACAACATTCTCATGCAGATTCGCAGAGAAAATTTGGTGCAAAAGTAAAGATCTGGCAGACCGCAAAGCATACAAGAAACTGCATCATGGTTACATGAATGAAATAATATTGGCAAAAAAACATTTCTTATAGACCGGATAATTAAGGCAGAAAACTCCTCTAAAGAACCCTACCAAATCTTGAAGGAATTTACAACTTCCAGCATTCAGTCAAAAATACCTACCTCTCAAGATTGGACTGATGCTCATTCTAAATTCTTTGAGGAAAAAATCACAGCTATTCATCATTCTCTTTTATCACAACACAATAGCACCCATCCTGAAGATCTGCCAAGTCCATTACCTGATCTCCCTCATATTCTGAATGAATTTGTAAAATGTGACTGCAAGTCGGTCACCTCTGTCATGCAAAAGATAAAGTCTGGTTCTTCCACTGACCCTGTTCCTCCCAAATTTTTTTCCATCTTTGCCCCGGTATTACTGGAGAGACTAACTGGTCTATTTAATAAGTCACTTTCGGAGGCGGACTTTCCTACAATGTGGAAAGCAGCCAGAGTAAGACCAATTTTAAAGAAATCAACGGCCGATCCCAACATTCTCCTAAATTACCGCCCTATCTCACTACTCCCCTATTTCGGGAAGATGCTCGAATCTCTTGTTAATAAACCGCTTGTGGACCATCTCGAAAGCCATGGACTCTTAGATCTCTCACAGTCTGGTTTTAGGACAGCGCACAGTACGGAGACAGCATTAGTCGAGGTCACTGATAACATCACACTGGCCCTAGACAAACACTAATCCGTTGTCCTCGTCCTGCTCGATCTGTCCGCCGCCTTTGACACCATCTCCCATAGCATTTGAATACAGCGGCTTTGGGAGATAGTTGTCAGAGGAAATGCCCTTAAATGGTTCAACAGCTACCTATCTGACCGTGTAACAACTGTTCAGATAGGAAAAAGCACCGCTTTTGAGAGACCTGTTGAGATGGGAGTACCTCAGGGCTCTATTTTGAGGCCAACGCTTTTTAATGTGTACATGACACCATTGTCTAAGGTGATCAAAGCGTACGGCTTTGATGTCATATCCTATGCTGATGACACTCAGATCCTGATCACCTTGGGCCCGGACCCAAATGACACTAAGCAGCGTTTTAAAAATTGCATGACTCATGTTTAGAAGTGGATGAGGGCAAACCATCTCCTACTAAATGGTAGCAAGTCAGAGATTATGCTATTTGGTAAAGCTGCGGAACATTGGGCACATGACTGGTGGCCATCCAATCTAGGCCTTTGCCCAACCCCTAAGGAAATGGTCCGGAATCTTGGCTTTTACATGGTCAACCAATTGTCCATGAAAAAACAATTTAATCACGTCAATGGCACCTGTTTTGGTGTAATGCGCAGTTTTTTTTTCAGAACAAAATTTTTATTGAGAGATTGCAAGAAAGACGCAGCACTCCGAACACCGGAGGAGCTGCGGGCATAGAAGCAACATTCGCTGAAAGGCAATCTATACAATAGTTTAAAAGAACCCAACCACCCCAGCCCTCCCTCACCCCTGCCCCCCCACGAACTTCCCCCTCCCGGATCTCACCCTAACCCCGTGCACGATGTCCACACATTCCTAATAAAAAAATAGTTATGAAACATTCAATGTATACTCTCCCTCACCCAGGATTTAGGCTCAACCGTCCTGCATCCATATCATGTGGCACTGGCGGCTCCAGCCACAGTCCTCTGTAGTCTGCCCATCTCTTCCATATTTTATAGTGCTTCCTGGGGCAGCCTCGGGCCTCAAACACTGGACGCTCCAACCCCTTGTAGTAATCTAAGCCCTTTTTCCACACTCCCATCGGGGGGGGCCTGGGATCCTTCCAGGCTCGAGCCACATCTCTCTTGGCTACTGTAAGGCCAAGAAGCAGTAAATGCCGTTTATTGACGTTACCACCCACTTGTTCCATAACATGGAGAAGGCCCAACTGTGGCGTACGGGGAAGCTCCCAACCCAACACCTCGGACAAACAGTCCCAAACACCTGTCCAGAACCTCTCCAGTGCCCCACACGACCATACCGTATGCAGAAACGTGCCTTCCTCCCGACCACACCTCAAGCATTCAGGGGATGCGATCAGGCCAGCCTGCCATAGCCTCTCCCTAGTATAGTAAGCTCTATGCAGATACTTGAACTGAATGAATCATAGGCGTACGGCAATGGCTGCTCCCTTAGGGGCTGCAAGGGCCTCCCTCCAATCCTCCTCTTCCAGCTCACCCACGTCCCCCTCCCACGCGGTCCGCAGCTTATCTAGCGAAGGGGAGCAATGCGTAACTAACGTCTGGTAGATGCGGGATATCTTCTTATCTTCTAATTCTCCCATTAATACCTTGGCCTCCAGGGGGCTGAATTCAGGCAAGGAGTCTAGGCCCTCCAGGGCGGGGGAGATGGCATGACGGAACTGTAAATATTTAAAGAACTGGGTCCGGGGAATGTCATAATCGTCCCTCAGCTCTTGGAACGATTTAAGGGTCGTGCCGGTCATAACATGGCCCTACGCCGATATTCCTATCGCGTCCCAACCACGGAACCCCTGCAGGGACGCCAGAGCCGACAACCGACCATTCTGCCACAATGGGGTTTCCTCCGTCAGTCTGTTCCACCATCCCATGCGGAGGAGCGCCTGTCTCCAAACCCAGAAAACCACCTGAGTAACAACTGGGAGCCTCTTCCTCTTCCCGGCCGAATACAATATAGTGTGTAGGGTGTCTGGTTCCATTAGATACCTCTCAAGGGCGTACGCTGGGTCTCCCCGGTCCCCATACCACCACTCGTTCAATATCAATAGGTGAGACGGCTGGTAATAGGATAAAACATCCGACAATGCCAATCCACCACAATATGTGGAGAGGAAACAGGTACGGAGCGCAACTCTCACCGCACCCCCGGCCCAGAGAAATTGGCCTAACGCCGAGTTGACCTGATGGAACCACTGCGGCGAGATTGGGTAGGGGTGGTTCTGCAGTTGGTATAATAAGCGCAGAAGGGCCACCCTCTTAAAAATGGCCGAGCGGCCATAGATATTCAGGGGCATACGACCATGTTTTCATATCCGATCGGACCCGGCCCCAGACAGGAACGACATTACGCTCCCAAGAGACCCCAGGCGAGTCCGTTAGAAATACTCCAAGATACTTAAGGCCCCCGGCCGCCTCCTGCAACGCCGACGCCCAGGACCCCAGGGTCGTGCGATCTCCTAGCGCCCACAGCGTGGATTTCCGCAAATTCAGATGGAGCCCCGATACTTCCCCAAACACCCACATTATTTCCAGGACCCTCGGCCCTGACCTATTGAGTTCCGCGAGGAAGAAGAGAACATCGTCAGCGTATAGCGCGATTCTGTCTGACGGTCCCGCCACCCACTCAAAGCCTCTCATTTGTGCGTCTATTCGTATCCACACCGCTAATGGCTCCATGGCAAGGGCGAACAGATACGGCGAGAGGGGGCATCCCTGCCGAGTGCCCCGTCCGATAGGAAAGGCGTTGGACACAGCACCAGCCACTCTCACAGAGGCTGTCAGGTCGGTATACAGCAACTTCAGGTAAGATAGAAATTGGGGCCCGAGATTCAGGCGAGGCAGAAGCGCATGTAGGTAGACCCAACTCAATGAGTCAAAGGCCCTATCTATGTTGGCCAACGGGAGCGCAGCCTGGGTCCCTGTGGCCTGCATCATCTCCACCGCCACCTGTGCGCTCCTGATATTGTGCCTCGTCGCTCTATGAGGCATAAATCCCGCCTGGTCTGGATGTACCAGGTCGGTGATATAAGGAAGGAGCCGATTGGCTAGTGCTTTGGCCAATATCTTGGCCTCAACATTCAGAAGCGATATGGGTCTATATGATGCATGCATGGTATTCGGGGGGCCTCCCAGGCTTACAGAAGACTACGATTTCGGCGTGTCTCCAATCCGCTGGTAACCGGCCACAATCCCTGGCTGCCTCCAGCGCCCTCTTATAGTACGCCCCCAACTGGAGATGATATTTCCTAAAGAATTCGCATGGGAACCCATTGGGCCCGGGGGCCTTCCCAGCATTTAGTTCACCAAGGGCCGTTCCCAGCTCTTCAGCCGACAGAGGGAGTTCGAGACGGTCCCGTCCCTCATCCGAAATCGCCCGTGGTGGATGGTCCGCAAGAAATTTTTCGAAGGCCTCCGCTGGGAGGGATTCTCGAGGGACATATTGAGCCGCATAGTATCGCGCAAAATTATCTGCTAGTTCCTCAGGGGCCAACAAGGAATATCTGGTCTCATCCCGAAGGCACCCTGGCAGAGCCTATACAGCATTGTGCTGGACTTATCGCCCCATTGGTATATTCTGCTCTGCGTAGCTAGCCATACCTGCCGTGACTCCTCGAGGAGTAAAGACGCATAAGCCTGTTGCACTAGCAGTATCTGTCCTACGTCTCTGTCCTCTCCCGTCGCAGTGCATTGCTCCTCTAAGTCACGGACCTGGCCCGCCGCCTCCTCCAGACCCTCCCTGCGTGCCCTACGGGCCGCCACGCACCAGGCAATATCTGATCCTCGGAGTGTGGGTTTCAGAGTCTCCCAGAGAGTCATGTCATCCGTCTCCGACCTATCATTGTCCTCCCAATAATGGGCTATGGCCTCCCTCATGTGAGTCTGGTAGTCATCTTGTTGTAAATGCCATGTGGAGAGACGCCATCTAAACGGCTGCCGCCTCCTATCCAGGAGAAGGTCAACCGTAATCGGGGAATGATCGGAAAGGCCTCGCGGCAATATAGATGTCGAGGCCACCCTCCCTATCCGAGCGTGGGGAACAAAGAGGTAATCTAATCTGGAGAAAGATTTATGTACCGCAGAGACATTAGTATATTCCCTGCTATGGGTGTGTTGATAACGCCATGTGTCCATCCAGCCCATCCCTCTAACCATATCACTCAATTTAGTGGGAGTGTCTGCCGCCTGCTCCCCCGGGCCTATGTCGATCCATCCGGCTATTCATAACATCCTTCCAATCACCCCCGATCACAGCCATCACGTCCGGGATCTCAGCCCATATGGTAAACAGTTTTTCAACAAGTGACCACTGCAACGGGGGCGGGGCATGCACACTTCCGAAGACCACTGGTTCATCCCCAATCATTCCTTTGACAAACACATACCTGCCCTGAGCATCCACCCACTGTGTCGAATGGACATAGGACACTCTGCGGTGGATCAAAACAGCCACTCCCCGGGAGCCCCTCGCAAACCCGGCATGATACGCCTGTTGGTATCCATATCGCTGCAGGCTACGGGTTTTGGTGCCCAGGAGATGTGTCTCCTGCAAAAGCAGGATATCCACCTTTTCTTTCTTCCCCTGCCGCAGAACTGCGCTCCTCTTTATTTTATCAAGCATACCCCATACATTCCAGCTCCCAATTCGCAACGACACCTTGGGGAGTGCTGGCCCGAGATCTCTAACTGCCATCTAGAGGTTGAAAAACCAATTGCCCGGGTGCCAGGGACTGTAAGCGTATACACGTCTGTAGTGGAACTTGATGAGACATCGTGCTGCAGAGAGCTACCCCACCCCCCTCAAACCCGTGCCACCCCCCACCTCCCCACTCCCCATCAACCCCCTCCCCAACATCCCTTCAACTCCCAACCTCCCCCCCATACCTCAGCAACATTGAAGTACCTGTCGCGGTGTAGGTGCGCGCCGACCCCCAACCGGAGGCCGGAGGCCACCCACACCAATGGATTCCCATGAACTACTCACCTAATCCCTAACTTGCCCCCGAGAGGTAATAAAACCTCTCTGAACTCGGGGGACGTGTCCGCCCGCCAGTCCCCTGCCCTCCCCCATACCCACCCCCATCCCATCTCAGATGGTCATAATAAACAGGTCAACATCAGCAATGGTGAGCCTCAAGCTCCCCAGTCGACTCCAGTTTGAATTACACAGCATCACGTGCCCATCACACAAGTTCTAGTATGGAAGGCGTCTTCAGGTCCGCCCAGGCCCTCAAGGATCCGGCTTCCGAGTGTCCGGAGCATCATTCCCCTCTTCCAGCAACTCCTGAGAAGGAGAACGTTTTTTTTGGGCCAGGACCTCCAGTTACTCGTACTCCGCGATCTCCGGGGAGTCTGTCGCGGCGCCGCCGCCGAGGATGAATCCGAGTCATGCCCTGGTGGAGTGTGCACTCGAACTCTGACAGTTTCATCAGTCCAGGTGAATACCTTCTCCGGCATGTTAAAGAAAAGGGTACGAGACTGAAACACAACCCGCAAGCGGGCCGGGTAAAGCAAGGCGTATTGAATCTTTAGGTCTCTTAGACGTGCCTTGGCCGCTGTAAAGGATTGCCGTTGTTGTTGCACCAGTTTAGCATAGTCCGGTAATATTAGGATCCTCTGATTGTCATACAGGAGGGGTTCTTTCGCTCGTGCCTGGCGCAGGATAGTGTCCCGATCATGATAATTGAGCAGCCGGGCTATCACAGGTCATGGGCGGGCACCAACCGGCGTCTTCTTGGTGAGTGCTCTATGCGCCCACTCAATAATGAAGCAGCGTGAGAGGGAGTCCGACTGCATCCACCCCTCCAGCCACTGGGTCAGGAAGGTCTCCATGTTGTCCTTCTTGCAGCCCTCCGGAAAGCCACCGACCCAAAGCACAAGGCCCTGTTGAATCCCTTCCATACTGGCCACTTTTTTCTTTAAGGTCGCTACGCCATCTTCAACCTCCGAAAGTCTAGATTCGACTTCTGTAATGCGGGACACAGCATTCCGCAGGTCTTGGTGCAAGAGGGTGACATCAACCCCTACTGCCCTGATCTTCGCATCCAGCATGTGCTGGATTGCGTAATTGCCGCCATCAGATGTAATGTGCAGTTTGCGGAAGGTTTTTAAACGGATTCCTATTGAGGCCCGTAAACCATTAATACAGGGATTAATTATAAACAGAATGGACTACGGGAATGTCCTACTGCTTTCATTGAATGAAAACCTCTTAAATAGGCTTCTGGTTCTGCAGAACACTGTAGCTAGGTTAGTCCTCAACCTTCCGCAAACATCTCCCTCTGCCCCCTGCTTAAAAGCCCTCCACTGGCTTCCAGTGAAAAAGCAGATCCTTTTTAAAACCCTATGCTTGGTTCATAAGCATATGTATGGAAACGGTCCAAAGTATTGTTCACAAAAGCAAAGCTGGTATCAGTTATGCAGAACGCTTAGATCCAGTAACGAGGAATTGCTTACTCCTCTCAGAATCCACACTGCAAGGAATGGCGGGCGGGCTTTTTCCTTTCTTGCTCCGTCATCATGGAACAAAATGCCCTTATATCTTTCGTAAGAAGCTGAAGACATGGCTTTTTGGAAACAAAACCATCATCTGTTCACTTGTCAGTGCCGTCTGCAAGCGCCATTAGACTTTTCGGAAGTGATATGTGCGCAATACAAATGTTCCTGACTTGACTAACGTGTGCTACTTCTGAGCCATTATAAAACTGCCCTCTTCAGTTACTGACAATCTAAACCACCTTTCTGTGAACCTTACATCTGCCAGGAGGGTCAGCGAGTTGCAGGCTCTCTCTGTGCTTCCGCCTTATGCTACTTTTTATCCTGACAAACTTGTGCTCCGGACACTAGCCTCCTTCCTCCTGAATGTCGTCACCCCTTTCCATGTAGGCCAGGCAATAAGTTTGCCTACTTTTTTTGCCCCGCCTCATTCTTCTAAGGAAGAGTAGAGATTCCACTGTTTTGTTCCAAAAAGAGTTTTGTCATTCTACCTTGCATGCGCTAAAGAATTCCGCGTCCATGATTTGTTTTAACCAATCTGTTTTTATTGTTTTCAGCTTACACTCAAAAGTAGCAGGCATTTCATACAGAAGTTCATCATCATGAACAACTTATTATTCAGTACATAGCTACTTGGCCTTATTATTATAACATATGTTTAAACTTCACTGCGAGTAAAAGCAAGAACGCTCACCCAGGAGCTAGCTGCAGTGCTTCTGCCAGTTCTAATACAGATTGTAAAATGCAGTATAACAGTAGTGTGTCAACCACCCTGTTACTCATGTGGTCTAATGCTGTCATTCAGCTTGATCAATGAAACAGATGCTTAACGTACAAAGCAAAAGAACAAAAACTATGGCAGCTTAAACCATTCAGCTATGTGGAACTCCCTCCCCCTTTGTCTTCACCCCCTTACGTGCTCCTCAGCCATAATCATACCAGTGTAAATCCACCCGTGCTTAAATAGGGTAGGGGAAAGTGGGTCCAAGGTATCACACCAGTACAACAGCCTGTGGCATGCATCTGCCTGCACAGTTGTCACCTACCTCCCCCTCGTGCCCCACGCGGCCTTCCCCTTCCAATTGCTGTAGGTCACACAGCATCTGCTCCCATTGGGCCGCTATAGGCTCCTTCCTCAGCCCCATTGTCTCTTCCCTACGGATGGCAGTCCCCTCTGCCCTGGCCCATGCTTGGAATGAGGTACTCCATGCCCTTATGTGTGGCGGGTCGTGCGCCTTCCATCTCTTTGTGAGGAGGCATTTCGCTACCACCAGTCCGAGGTCCAAGAATCGGGATTTTACCTTGTCTTTGGGGGCCCTTTTAAAATGATGTAAAATGTACTCTGGCCAGTCAAAGGGTATAGCACGTCCCATGCTGCCCTGCAACAGCCCGCCAATCGCACACCAGTAGCTGCCCAACCCAGGACAGCTCCACAGTAGATGCAAGAACCCTGCCCCCTGCTCATGACACCTAAGGCATAGTGCATCATTACGATGAAAGTACTCGTTGATCAGCTCTGGTGTGAGGTAAGCCCTATGGACAATGAATAACTGAATTTGGCGAAACAGCATATTTCTGGGAATACACACAGGACTTTTGAGTATCCTTTCCCACTCCTTATCCACCAGTGGCCGCCCCAGGTCCAATTCCCATTTGCATCGAAGCGGGCCTAAGCGGATGGCTGCATGTTCCCTCAGTGACGCCGCGAACCAGCGGGCCAGGTGCCTACCTCTCCCCATGATGTGCAGGTATTGCATGATTAAGTGCTGAGTGGGCTCCGTGGCCATGTCCCCACATTTTGCTGTCAATCTCGCTATCAGGGAGCGATGCACCAAAAAAAACCCGGGCGGGAGTCCTTCCTCTGCCACCATGGTATGAGCTCACCATCCCGATATAGATCTCCAAGTGTACGAACATCGGCCTCCCACCATTCCTCAAGCGCAGGAGCCGTGAGCACCCCCTCGCCACTCAGGGAACCCTCCGGAGGTATGGCCGGTGCATACGGAACAGTAGTGCGGGTGAGATATAAAGCCCTTCGTAGCACTAATATGCCACCTCCAATTGGAGCGGCATCGGTCACGTGGTTATAGCTAGGGGGTGGAAAAGCCTGGTTATTTGTTCTAGTGAGTAAGGCGGCATTGCTGTGGCTGTATCATCTCTGCCCCTGTCCGTCAGCCAGTGAGCAACCCATTGTAGTTGAGCGGACAGATAGTAGTGCTCGAAACAGGGAGCGGCCAGACCACCCCGATCCGTCGGTAGGAATAATTTAGTAAGTGCCAGCCTGTGCCTAGCAGTGCCCCAGACAAAGTCCCGCAACATCCTGTTGAGCATGTTAAAGAAGGGGGGGCGGTATAAATAGCTGCAAAATAACAAAGTAGTACAGAAGGCGGGGCAGTATAACCATTTTGGCAAGCGCCACCCTACCCGTGGTCGTCAGCGGGAGTGTACTCCAAAAGCGCACCTGTGATTTAAGCGCCGTGACCGCCCTCCCCAGGTTCCCATCAAACAAGTCAGCAGGGCTACTCTAGATTTGTATCCCCAGATATCTGAAGGTACCCTCCTTCCCCTGGACCTGCGTACCGTCGAGACAGTATCCCGGGTCTTCTGTCCCTGCGTTGAAAGCGTAAAGACAGGATTTACCCACGTTCACACGAAGCCCCGAGATGTTGAGTCTGCAGCAGCTGGTCCAGTTGCCCCAGCATGCGCACCACATCCCTCACATATACCAACAGATCGTCAGCGTAGAGTGACACCTGGTGAACAGCATACCCTAGTGGTATTCCAACCTCTAGAGTTGCCCGTATAGCCACTGCCAGGGACTCAATTGCCAGTGCGAATAGCAACGGGGACAGCGGGCACCCCTGCCGAGTGCCACGGCCCACCGGTACCACTTCGGAGACATAGGGACCCAACCTCACACGAACTGTGGGATTCTTGTAGAGCAGGCCGACCATGTGAAGAAACCCCTCGTCCAACCCATATTGTAACAGCACCGCCGACAGATAACCCCCTTCTAGACAATCAAACGCTTTCTCCAGATCTAGGATAAGACATCCCGCCCTGGGCCACTTTTGCGTGGCCTCGGCTGTCAGCCTGAAAAACCTCAGAAGATTAAATGGTGTGGACCGCGCAGGAACAAACACATTCTGATCTGCGTGTACTAAGTGGGGGACCACTGGTGCCAACCGCTCCACCAGTACTTTTGCAAGGATTTTATAATCCACGTTAAGCATCGCCAGGAGCCTATAGGAACCCAAAGTAGTAGGGTCTCTGTCCGGCTTAGGCAGGGATACCAGCAACGCTTCCAGAATTGAGGGGGGCAACGATCCCACCTCCACAGCTTTATTATAGAGCGCATGAAGTAACGGCGCCAGATACTCGCAATAAGCTTTATAATACTCAGAGGGAAAACCGTCCGGCCCCGCCGTTTCCCTGGATGCCATTGACTGGATTGCCTCCCCAATTTCCTCTAAGGAGAGAGGTACAGTCAGTGCTTCCGGATGCTCCTCAAAGGGTGCATGCAGTTGGATAGAGTCCAAAAACCCCTCTAGAAGGTGCCTGGGGCAAACTCCTTTGGCCTTATACAACTGCTTGTAGTCGTCGGTGAAGGCCCGGTAAATTTCACACTGCGTGTTCACTCCCCGAACTGCCCCTATTGGGGCACGGCATTCTTCCTGCTGTATCAACCAAGCCAGTAGGCGGCCCGCTCTATCCGCCCTGGCATGTGTTGTGGCCATGTGTGCTGCATAGTTGTGACACTGGAGCCTCTCCTGGAGCTCCGCATGTTGGGCGCGGAGATCCTGCAACCTATGCGAGTGTCTACCCCCTCCTTCTCCCTCCTGCTCATATTGCAGCAACTCATCTTCCAAGCACGCCAGGGAGTCAGAGAGCTCCCTATGTATATTCCATGTGGCCCCCAAACAATGGCCCCGGACAGTCACTTTGTGTGCGTCCCACTCCACTAATGCGTTGCTCGCCGTACCTTCATTAATGTCAAAGTACGCTAATATGGCCGTACCCAGGGAAGAGCGAAACTCCGGGTCCTCTAGCGCGCTAGGTTGAAGTCTCCACATGGGCACCGGCGAGCAATCCACCTCCCAGCCTATCTGAAACCACAAGGGATTGTGGTCAGAGTGTGTCCTCCCCAGGTATTCTGACTGTTTAATAAGCGGGAGCAGTGATTTGGAACCCACCATCTTATCTAACCGGACATGCAAATCATGCACTGCTGAGTAGTAGGAGTAGATCTTATCTTTCGGGTGGAGGATGCGCCACAGGTCCTGCAGCGCCCAGTGTGTGAGCCAGTCTTTAAACGCTTGCGCATTGGACTCCGTCACTGCGGCATGGAGGGGGGGGAAAGGATCTGTCCAGCTGGACATCCAGCACCATATTAAAGTCCCCTCCTAGCAACCAAGGGAGCCCAGCATAAGGATGCAGGAGCTGCGTCAGCCGCGCTAGAAAGGACGGCTGGTACACATTAGGTGCGTATAATGATCCCAACACCATCTCTTGACCATTTAGTTTCCCTCGCACTAGCGTGTACCTGCCCTCCCGATCCACCTCCACCTTGTCACAATTGAAGGGAATGCCAGATCAGTGTACCCCGTGCATGTGCAAAAAAAATGTTGCCGTATATTTGCCCCCTCCAGCGCCTGCGAAGTCTATCCAGTTTCGTCTGGGTCATGTGTGTTTCCTGTAGGAGGGCAATTCCTACGGAGTGTCGCTGTAGGTTGGAAAAGATGGAATAATGCTTCGACGGGTGTGCATGCCACGTATGTTCCAAGTCACAATGTTAGTGTGTGCCATCATAGTTCCGAATAATTAGGCATGGCGCGGGGCAAAGTGGCCACACCAGGGGGTCGCGGTCTGAGGGGAGCATATCAGTGTGCTGCCATGTAAACGAGTTAAAAACTGCAAACAATGTAACTACTGGGGCAGATCCCTGAGGGGCATACGTCCAAACCTCGAAACAATACAGGTAGTTGTGAGCTATCCCAGAATAGTGACGGTAACTCGTCTTCACTGTTCCCCCTTCTCATTCCTCCTATACTTGTGGGAGATGTGCAGTGTGTCATGATGTAATCTAACGCACAGGACCAGAGCAAACCACAGTGGTGGGGAGCCTGCGTATATAGGACCTGTGCCGTGCGTCCCGCCCCCACGCATCTGGCTGTCCCCCCCGGGCCTCGCGCATGCGCCGCACTGTTTGCCAAGAGCGCCTCCAGTGTACAGCACAGTGCAACAAGAACATGAGTACAGGCATATAAAGGACAATTCTCTGGGTATGCATGCGTGTGGACCATGCGTAAATGAGGCAACGCCATGAGATCATATAATTTGGTCAACAGTCAGGGGGGTCACCACAGGCAAATTCAATGCGGGTGGACCATGCGTGTGGACCATGTGCAAATGAGGCAGCGCCGTGATATCATATAATTTGGTCAGCAGTCTGGGGTGTCACCACAGGCAAATTCAAGTTTTCAGTGAGGGACTGCGCCATGCGTCAAAGTACGCTAATATGGCCGTACCCAGGGAAGAGCGCTGCAAGCTGTCCCCTAGCCGCGCACATGCGTCTCACTATCCTTCAAGGGCGCCTCTGATGCACACCACGGTTCAACAGCATGAGTGCGGGCAAATGTAAGACAGAACAGTTCTCGGCATATGCATATTTGTAGGTCATATATAGACTCCACACAGCGCTGTGGTATCACATCAGCTGGTCAGCAGTCTGGGGCGTCACCACAGGCAAATTCAAGTCCTCCGAAATCACGGTGGATGAAGATGACGAGCCACTGGTTCCCGGGTTGCTGCGTGTGTGGGTCTCTATGCGGCCATTGCTGTGCACTGTCCCAAGGGTTGCCACCGCCTCAAGAGCTTCCTGGCGAACCATCCTGATTTTCTCTGGGCTGGGCGCAACCGCACCCAGCCTTGCAGCTTGGTGTGTCCCCCGCCGTCTATGCCACCTTGTTCTCCTTTCCGGCCGGCCGCCGTCATCCTAACCTGAAGGTCTCGTTCCTGTCCACTGTCCAGACTCCTCCAGCCAGTCCCACACTTCCAACGGAGAGTCGAAGAAACGAGTTCCCTCCTTTGTGACCACACGCAAGTGGGACGGGAACAACAGGGAGTAAGGCAGCTCCAGCTCCCTGAGTTGGCGCTTCACTGCCATATAGGTACTTCTCCGTCTCTGCACCGTGGCTGTATAGTCCAGGAAGAATATTACCCGATTGCTTCCCACAGTCAGGTGCCTGATTTCCTGGTTTCACGTAGCACCACGTCTCTGTCCCGATAGTTGAGAAGTTTAAAGAGGAACAGGTGGGGTCTGGTTCCTGGTCTGGGCTTCTGCGCATGCACTCTGTGCACCCTTTCCACAACAAACTGCTGTGACAGTGCCTCCTGAGGCATGAGATCACGTAACCAGCGCTCGACGTACTGCTCCGGATTTCTGCCCTCCTCGCCTTCCGGAAGGCCCACCACGCGAACATTGTTGCGCCGGGAGCGCCCTTCCGCATCTTCTATTAGTCTTCAAGTGCGTGGACCCGGTTGATCATGTCTTGTAGCGCTATATAGTATGAGTTTGGACAACAGGTTGTATCTCCTGAAGTGCTTGGCTATGTGTTGCAACTCTCTTGGCTAGCCCTCGGTGTTCCGCGTGAAGAAGGGTGTAATCTAACGTGACTTTGCCAATTCGTACCTCTAGGGACTCTTTGGTTTGCTCCAGTGTGGTAAATAAATAAATAATACCTCTCTTTTTGACTAGACATATATCATAACAGATAGCTCAATAAATAAGAGTCAAGATTCGAGGTAGTAGGAGTTTTGCAGGTTTAATACAGCATAAGGACAGGAACAGGACAACCTGCATAGAAATAGGATGACTGGGCCCAGCAGCTGCTGGGGCTGGATCTGGGATGAGCGCGCTGACTTTTAATAACAATACATGAGCATATATACATAACGCAGACACATAGCATTACATTGCAGTAGGCGTAGCAGTGGGTGGAGCAGAAGGTGTGACGCGTAGCAGTCGCGAAAGATAAGGGCGAAAAGAGGTGTAACAGGGCGTATACATAGACATATGGTGCAGACGTAACAGGATATGTCATGAATGGGGCGGAAACCATGGAGGGGGCTACCTGAGGAGCCGGGACCTCTAACCTGATGGTGCGCGCAAACTAGCAATGACGTATCACTAGGAGAAGCTGGGGGCTATGAACTCTGTGCTAGGAGCAGAGACTGAAATCTGGAGAGTCGGAGCGACATGTACCTAAACCCTATCTAGTATCTGATGTTTAGGGAACATGTTGATATAAACTAGAAGTCAAGAGGGGAAAGGCTAACAGACTCTAAGACTGGAGCATGCATTATTCTACATGTAGTGCGTGATGAAGAATATTAAATGACCATTAAATACAGTATTCTCTAACATGGAGCCCTGAAGGCTAGACAATGACGGAAACTATTGATGCGATTCAGTAGCTTAGGAATGCAGAGAAGGAGGACTGAACTGATAACTGGAATCATAACATATTCTTGGCAGACTCAGAGACTGAGCCAGGCTGGGCCGGGCACTGCGAGGCAGGAAGTAAGTGAAGGGTCGAGGATACAGGTGGGGGCTGTATCCCTCCTCAGCGAGGCTTCAGGAGACAGGAGCTGAATCTGGTGTCCGGGCCCTTTTGAGGCCTAGAAACGGGGACTTTATAATGGAATAACGTGCACACTGAGAAACGTGGCAACGTAGCTTTACATAGGCCTGATATTCGTAGTATTCACGAGGACTGGAAACTAGCATACTAGAGGGGGACACAACTGTAATTGCGTCATTAATCAGACATGGGGAATGCATATGCATATTTAATCATGCACACATAACATATGATGGATGACACGTAGGGACACAGAACATGGCAAAATTTACTTTTCCACATTCCCTCCTTGTCACTACGTTTCCATCAGGAAACATCAATATTCATGATACCATCTATCATTTCATACAGTATCATTTGCTCATCTCGAATTCTCTTAGAATGGGATTTAGAACGGGACTTGGGACTAGGAGTTATACTAGGAATACAGGATGTAGCACACATGCCGCAAATCGCAGGGCCACATTGTATACAGAGGCAGCAGCTGAATATGATCGCTACTGCTATACCTAGAAAGGACAAGACTTTCCATCCCCATGCGGAAATTATATTCCAGAACCAACCGGACCATGTCCAGGTGCCTGGATCTTGGTGTATCAGATGGGCAATTTTATGGAGTCTGGTTATAGCTGAATAAACAGACGGCGCGTTATTTGGAATGAAAATGCAGCAACTAGATCCGATGACTCTACAGGCCCCGCCCCTATCGGCCAGTATGACGTCAAGGACGAGACGATTTTGCAAAACGACAAATCTCATAGCAGATTGCTCTTCGGTTAAGTTACCTAGAGCAGAGGCAGTCTCATTTACTACAGCTTCGAGGGTTCTGGTTAATCTACGGATTAACTTACTATTCTGGACAGGTCCTATAAAGAAGAAGAAACCTTTATTGAAATCGGTATATTGTTCTAGAGTAGTTTCAGTGTAATCGACAATCGGGGACTCCCTTCTATGTCTAATGTGTACTAGATGTGTATTTCTATGATAATCAGATGGGGCTAGAAAAACTGGTGGCAGTAGGAAGGCAATGTAACAGGTTCCCTCCCAATCGAGGGGCAGACGAACATATGCGGTCTGACCACAAATAAAATATGAATGACGTGAAGCTTTGAAAATAGATTTCCCACTGTCACTATACTTGACAACAGTAGTACAATCACTATGTCCTACATGTACAGAACCCTTATTTCGGACACATAATTCGCCTTTGACTGGTAGTACTGAAATAGCAGGTAAGTCTGGAGTAGTATCAGACTGAACATTCAGGACCATGAAATTCGATGAATAATTACCTAAATTATACACTTCATTTTCTAGATCTAACCCGGTTCTGTGGGGGAGACCTTGCTTGTCTGGGAAACATGTACTGTTAAGAAAAGACATATCTGTTGAGGATGACGTTAACGTGGACCATGCCCCACACAAACCATTATGTGAAAAAGGATAAGGAAAGAGTGGCAGAACTCCCTTCGGTGTCTGGAAAGGGGGGAGTCGACCACATACCCAACAATTAGTGGCATTGCTGGTCTGGTGTGAGTAATGTAACATGCGGATAAAGGAGTTATTACGCATAGCGAGGCGGTAAGAGAGTTCATGAGGGGGCAGATCACTAAACGTGTGCTCTGCTGTAGCATTAGCAGACTTATTTACATGTGAAACTGGGAAATACAGGAAAAATGCATAACTGGTGCAGGAAATCATAAGGCTGAGAAATAATATGAAACATAGAAAAACGATACATCGGATTGAGTTTTGACTAACTCTCTCACTATGGGGGTCTATTTTATACATGTCAGAAACAGTCTAACCGTTTCACCTAGGGGAGGACTTAGACAATCAAACTGACTGACTTATTTTACTAGACCGTAGTTTCTGTTTATACTCCTGCTGCGGAGTTTTCTCTAACAGGGGGGGTTTTGAATCAATGTCATTTGCGGGACAGTCCTTGAGAACAATGCTTTGGCAATCCTTCAAATCCTGGGAAATGTTCTTAAAGACGGGTTTCAGTCCATTAAAAAGTTTAACATGAGAAAGGTGCACCCAGCCCTTGCGTCCTTCCAACTTCACGGCTGTACGGGTGGTGAGGAGGACCTGTCGGGGCTCTTTCCATCGAGGCTCCAGCGGACTTGATCTGTCAAAGTTGCGGACCATCACCATGGATCCTGGAACGATTTCATGCGGTGCCACCTCGGTATTGTCTGGAAATGCGGCGGCAACCTGTGAACGACATGAGTTGAGGGCAGACATCAAGGAAGCTAGGTAATCTGTCAGCATATTACTTGAAACATCGGTAATACTTCGGGGTCTAGGAGTACCCCACATGTTTGGGGGGCGGCCGAAAACGACCTCATACGGGGACAGACCTGATCTGGAATGTGCGACCATGCGCATATAAAATAAAGCGACTGGCAGAGCTACTAGCCAGTCCACACCTTTTTCTTTACATATTTTGGCGACTCGGATTTTCAGAGTCTGATTATGTCTCTCAACGAGACCGGCTGCTTCAGGATGGCGTACACAATGGAACTTCCACTGGTACCCTAGCAAAAGGGAAACATGCTTCATGAGTTCAGATGAGAATGGCTGGCCGTTATCAGAATATACGACTCTAGGGAGTCCATAACGGGGGAAGAACTCACGAACCAACTGCTTGGCAGTGGTCGCGGCTGTGTAATCTGGGACTGGATATGCTTCTGTCCACCTGGACAAAGCGCATACAACTACAAGGACATACTTGAAACCTCGACATCGCTCCATCTGAATATAATCCATCTGGAGGACTTCAAAAGGGTGGTCAGGGGGCTGGAAACCACCTTGTTCCACCGGGACACTTTTACCTGGATTAAACTGACAACATATCATACAGGTACGGACTTTCTGCTTAGCTGCAGCTCGTAAATGCTTGTTGAACCAAATGTTCTGGATACTATCTAACATAGCTTTTTCTCCTAAATGTGCTGGACTATGTGCGGTATTAATAATGACTTGAACCATAGAGTCGGGGAGAAACCATGTGGCTCTACCCTTCGTTAACCATCCTTGATCTGTCTGGACCCCTCCTTGTTCGGACCATTTCTTGATTTCATCGGGAGTAGCATGTAACTGGATATCTATGACATCTTGAGTAGGGTCCTTAACTGTCATACATGTAGTCGGATCTGGAGTGTGTGTCATGTTAACTGGAATGTCTAGAGTCTGTGCTGTAAGCTTGGCTGTGCGATCTGCTAGATCGTTACCCTGGGAAATAATGTCAGTGACCTTCGTATGTGCTTTGCACTTCATGATAGCGATAGATGTCGGTAAATGTATGGCATCTAACAGAGCTTGAATAAGGAGACCATGCTGAATCTTGGTTCCATGAGAGGTCATGAAACCTCTCTCTTGCCAGAGCACTCCGAAGTCGTGTACAACTCCAAATGCGTAGCGTGAATCTGTATAAACATTAACTTTCAAGTTCTTGGCGTGTATGCAGGCTTGTGTCAGAGCAACTAGCTCTGCTGCTTGAGCGGACAGAGTGTCAATACGGTGTGTCTCAATAACTTCGGTGTCAGTAGTCACTGCATACGCGGCTACTAGTTCTCCTGTACTTGTTCTCATACATGAACCATCCACATAAAGTGTCAGGTCGGGGTCTGGTAACGGAGTATCTGTCAGATCTTGTCTTGGCTTTGTCGTAATGTTAACTACTTCCACACAGTCATGTGGGTCAGGATTCGAAGTAACTGATGGTAATAATGTAGCAGGATTCAGGATGTTGCAGCGTCTGATTTCTATGTGTGGCTGGAACAGTGTCAATTCATAACCTGTTAAACGTGCAATTGTCAAGTGCTGAGTCTGTGTTCGGTTTAAAAGAACTTCCACGGAGTGTGGGACTTGTACTGTCAGAGAGTGTCCTAAAACTATGGAATCACTTTGTCTGATAGCTAGTGCTGTGGCTGCAACTGACTTGAGGCACGCAGGCAGCGCCTGGGCGACTGGATCTAATGTGCTCGAAAAATAAGCACAGGGCTTGTATTGTCCTGCTTGATCTTGTGTGAGAACAGATAATGCTGTACCTTCGCGTTCAGTAACGAAAAGTGTAAAAGGCTTACTGTAGTTCGGTGTGGCTAGAACTGGAGCTTGGCATAAAGCTTTCTTTAACTCGTTGAAACTAAGTATATGTTCAGATGTCCAAGGGAGAACAGTCGATGCGGCTGCCTCCTGTGTCGTTAACTGTATCAGTGGCTTGGCTAGAAATGCATACTGAGGAATCCATTGTCTACAATAAGAAGTAAGGCCGATAAAGGCACGTACCTCCTTCTGGGTCTTGGGCTGAGGAAGACTCGCTATTAACTGGATACGGTCTGGTGTCAACTGCCTACCCCTCTTGGACAGTAAGTGTCCTAAGTAGACCACTTGCTGGACACAGAATTGAAGCTTCGAAGGGGACACCCTGTGCCCCATCTCGGCTAGGAAATACAGAACCGTCAGTGACGCTCGCTCGCAGTCACGTTCGGAACGGGCTGTGATCAGTAGATCATCGACATACTGGAGCAGGGCAGTGTCAGTTGGCATGTGAACATTATCAAGTTGTCTCTTAAGTGCTTGACTGTAAATACTAGGACTTTCTGTGAAACCTTGAGGAGCGCGTGTGAACATATAGCTCCTTCCATTTAAACAGAATCCGAAAAGAAACTGGCTGTCTGGATGAATTGGAACACTAAAAAATGCATTCTTGAGGTCGATTACTGTAAAGAACGTGGCTTCGGAATCAATGGCTGTCAATAGGGAAGAGATGTCTGGGACAACTGGGTACTGCGGAATAATACATTTATTAAGCTCTCGTAGGTCGATCACTAATCGATATACTGGGGGTGCATTTGGATCAGTACGTTTCATAACTGGAATGATCGGAGAATTGCATACGTTGGAGTCAGTTTCTACAACCACTCCTTGAGCGATGAGCTCGTCAATAATTTTGGATAAGGCTGCTACAGCCTCGGGTGGCAATCTGTACTGTCTGATTCGTGGTAACCCTACACCTGGCTTGAGAGTCACACGATAGGGTGTGATTTGCATGTAACCTACATCAGTTGGACCTTGCGCCCATAAATGCTGCGGAACATTAGACAATCTGGGATCAAAATCACGTAAAACATAGTGACCCTTAAAGTCACGTAGGAACAGACGTATTCCCTCTGGGGAACAACATATAACTGCACCTAACTCTTTCAGTGTTTTAATGCCTAATAGATTTTCTGGACATGACTTAGTAAGTAACAGATCAGTAGTACGGGACAATGGACCTACTTCTAGAGTAACTGGCTTTGAAATCTCATTTACGATAGGTTTTCCTGAAAATCCAAGGGAAACATTTCTTGATCCTGAGAGCGGAGCCCCTGGAACTTCGGCGTGACTAATTGTGGTCCTACTTGCCCCTGTATCAATTAAGAACTTTCTGTCTTTCCCTAATACTTGACTATGAACATAGGGACCTTCTTGATCTACAGGTATCTCGATGAGAGGCAAGCCTACCTCCCTCTCTAGGCTGTTTCATGAATACTGCTGGTACTCTGGATACTCAGACTGTGCATACTGGTACATCTGCGATGTAACATGCTGTGTTGCAGCAATAGGCTGCGGTGCTGTAACTGTCTGTTGTGCATTCTGTGGCTGAGGAGTCTGTGAAACTTGTTCTTGTCTAGGCGGACGTGGTCTTTCTTTAGTCTTACCAGTAGCTATGTTGTGTTTCAGAACTGCACACTCATTTATGAAATGACCTGGCTGTTTACAATAATTGAAGTTCCCTTTAACGGGAGCTGCAGGATGACTGGCTTGATTCGGACCCCTCTTCTGACTGTCTTGAGGAACAGATTGTGCAACTAGTACTTTCATTTTCGTGTCTTTCATACGTTTTCTCTCGTGTTCTTGCTCTTCCCTGATTCTATTCTGGTGGTACTGAAGCATCTGCAACATCTGGGACGGAGTATTAGCTTGCCAGGTACTTTCGACTTTCAAAACTCGATTTTTAACTTGTGGACTTGAATTCTCGACTAATTTAGTAACAAAGAGATGAGGGTATGACTCGCTACTTGTCTTGAGGCCACTATTGATGCTAAAGCATTTTTCAAACCTAGAATAAAAATCACTAATATCTTCCTCTTGTTTCTGTTTACAGGCTGAGATTGCATCCCAGTCTTCTTTTCTAGTTGTCAATAATCTGGGTAAAACTTGAATCAATAATTCTGGTAATTCTTTACATTTCTCTCCTAGACCGGTACCTGGTACTCGTGCCTTGTCTTCAGCTTCTAGAACTGCCCAATCGATCTTTTTCTCTCCCACCTCCCATTCTTTTTCCTTTAGCTTTTCATACACCCCTGCGGGCAACAGGACCTTTAACATTTTAATGATATCTGGGTAAGTGTATTCTCCCATACGGAGCATGTCTTTTAATTCTCTATGGAACCCTGCTGGATCTTTGTCATGACAGGGAATTAATTTCTTCATTTCGAGGAGTTCCATCTTTGTAATCGGGGTGTAAACAAACACTCGTTGCATTTCACCGTCCTCTGTCTTAACTGGGTGTACTTCTCGTAACGGGTTCTGTCTTTCCATGTAAAATGGTTTACTTTCTGGGGGTGAGACATGAACAAAATGCGGGTTCAGAAACGTTCTATATTTGTGGCGCTGTTCTAGAATGATACTAATTAAATCGGTACCTAGACCTCTCCATCTATACTGGAGTAACTCGTTCAGGATATCGTGTAACGGACCTGGATCAGAGTGCTGACCCTCATACAAAGTAATGAGGTGCTGGATCATATACATACCCACCAGTCGCTGCTCGGCTGGGGGCAATTTCAGAAACATTTGTGCCACTATTTCGTCTGGAAAAGTGGTAGAATCAGTAATCCATCGGACTGCTGATCGGGCTAGTTCCTGTTCATGCATGGTACTTAACTCACTGTAACCGATTCGTGATTTTAGAATGTGATCGGTAGCTTGGAACACTTGTTCTAGGGAACCTTGTTCTGGTGCTGAATGATGGAAAATTGACTTGTGTTCTAGGCGTAAATGGCGATCTGGAAATCTAGATTTTCCTACATACGCTATTCTGGCGGGATTCTCGTCTTCTACCTCTTCAGTATCAGAGTTACTTTCTTTCTCGCTTACTTGTGCTGCTTTACGTTGTTCGTGTATCTTTATTATTTCTCTACGGATTAATTCTGACTTTCTGATTTCTTTTTCAGTTCTTTTATGAGCTTCTTTGCGCCATAACTCGATGGCATCTTTCTGTGACTGTCTGGCTTTCTTTTTCCATAATGCTTCTTCTACTCGCATGATGCATTCGGCATCCCATGTACCCGATACGGGCCATCTATACTTTTCTTCTAACTGTTTGGTATACTCTACCCATAAATCTAGATACAATATGGCACTTATGCCATGTTTCTGATACATAAAGTGACCTGGACTGTCCCTGGGCGGGACGGGAACTGCTGCTTCCAGCAGACCCTTTCTAGTTTTTAACTGACGTAACTTGGAAAATATGGGCATGACTGAACTGTAATCTAGACACAATACAATACACAATGAACACGATACTTATTCCCCATTCATACCACGACATTAAAATACATGAAAAACATTTAAAAATAACAGTTCGAACAGAATACTACCTGGAAATACTGAGAACAGAACACATAAATTTTCTCGAGAACAGAAACTGACTAGAACAGAAACTAGATGCACTGCTGAAACAGTACGAAACTTACCGGTCTCATAAAGAGACACGTCAGGACCCGCATCCACCGAAGTGGGCACTTCGTTTGTGGGACTGTGTACCACCAACCCACAGACCAGAGTCAGTTTAAATTGACCCTGTCTAGATACCACCCCAGTAACGGTACTCACCGGGCAGCAAGAACGGAAGGCCTCAGACTGGACTGGACTGCTACGACGACGGACGACGAACTTCGGACTTCGGACTTCAGTTACGGGTGGACCTCCGGATACCTCGGACCTTGGACTCTTGGCTTGGGCTCTGGTCGGGACTCGCCGCGTTCCTCCACCGTCTCGTCTGGATGCTGGACCGCCTCCTCCGTCTCCTCCGTGGGCCTGAGGGATACTTGAGCAGAAATATCTGCCACTGCGCAGAAGAGTTCCGTCACGACTGCAGAGGGTCAGGGGGTCGGCGTGGCTTCACCGACACGTGGGGAAAGGGCAAGTTCCTGTTCGGGCGCCATTATGTGGTAAATAAATAAATAATACCTCTCTTTTTGACTAGACATATATCATAACAGATAGCTCAATAAATAAGAGTCAAGATTCGAGGTAGTAGGAGTTTTGCAGGTTTAATACAGCATAAGGACAGGAACAGGACAACCTGCATAGAAATAGGATGACTGGGCCCAGCAGCTGCTGGGGCTGGATCTGGGATGAGCGCGCTGACTTTTAATAACAATACATGAGCATATATACATAACGCAGACACATAGCATTACATTGCAGTAGGCGTAGCAGTGGGTGGAGCAGAAGGTGTGACGCGTAGCAGTCGCGAAAGATAAGGGCGAAAAGAGGTGTAACAGGGCGTATACATAGACATATGGTGCAGACGTAACAGGATATGTCATGAATGGGGCGGAAACCATGGAGGGGGCTACCTGAGGAGCCGGGACCTCTAACCTGATGGTGCGCGCAAACTAGCAATGACGTATCACTAGGAGAAGCTGGGGGCTATGAACTCTGTGCTAGGAGCAGAGACTGAAATCTGGAGAGTCGGAGCGACATGTACCTAAACCCTATCTAGTATCTGATGTTTAGGGAACATGTTGATATAAACTAGAAGTCAAGAGGGGAAAGGCTAACAGACTCTAAGACTGGAGCATGCATTATTCTACATGTAGTGCGTGATGAAGAATATTAAATGACCATTAAATACAGTATTCTCTAACATGGAGCCCTGAAGGCTAGACAATGACGGAAACTATTGATGCGATTCAGTAGCTTAGGAATGCAGAGAAGGAGGACTGAACTGATAACTGGAATCATAACATATTCTTGGCAGACTCAGAGACTGAGCCAGGCTGGGCCGGGCACTGCGAGGCAGGAAGTAAGTGAAGGGTCGAGGATACAGGTGGGGGCTGTATCCCTCCTCAGCGAGGCTTCAGGAGACAGGAGCTGAATCTGGTGTCCGGGCCCTTTTGAGGCCTAGAAACGGGGACTTTATAATGGAATAACGTGCACACTGAGAAACGTGGCAACGTAGCTTTACATAGGCCTGATATTCGTAGTATTCACGAGGACTGTAAACTAGCATACTAGAGGGGGACACAACTGTAATTGCGTCATTAATCAGACATGGGGAATGCATATGCATATTTAATCATGCACACATAACATATGATGGATGACACGTAGGGACACAGAACATGGCAAAATTTACTTTTCCACACCAGGGTGGTGCCGATCCTTTCCACCGCTGCAAGCACAGTGTCCATTTTGGCTGTGAGGGCCACCACCTACGGTTCCATGCTTCCATTCTGGCACCCTTCTGAGGGGTCTAGACTTTCCACCTTCAACTGCCCATGCTGCGACTTGTCCCGCAGCCGGCCCATCATTAGTTGTTGTGTCGTTGGCATCCACAGATGGGCCACAACCTGGACGGGCGCAGTCAGTTACAAGCCACCCAGAGCCCAAACCTCTTCCTGTTGTCAAGGGAAAAGTCTGACGTGTCAGCCTGTGAACAGAGCTTACGGCAGGGAGGGCCCCCCTCTGTGTGCTTCGACCTGAAGCTTGCAGAAGTCCGACTCCCTGTCTGTATTGCCGGGGAGTCTAGCCACTCTGCGCCAGCTACCGGCACTCAGGGGGGATTTAATCATACAGTCTGCCTTTCCTTTATAACGCAGGGGTTCATGTGCTTCTATAAACAACTACAAACTTAGGGGTCTTATTGGGGATTCAACCGTAATCCTCTGCTCGTCAAACCTTATCAATAGTACAAGGGTACGAACAAAATGATACTAACAAACCAGATCACAAGATGTGAAGAACCAGTAACGTGAGTCACCCCTGGTGTAGGATTCCCATCAACAGTCTTGTAATGATCAATATTATCATTTGGTAATCCTTATCGGGTATTGTGTCTCTAGATCATTGAGACCGGCATACCCCAATAACCAGATATGGGGTAGCGACCCACAATCACTCGGTACTACCACATGATGTTGATGTGATGGGGAGTGCAGTGTAAACAAAAAATAAGTGGTGGTCTTAAAAAAGGATAGGGAACTCAACCCGGAAAACTTTAATAATTGTTGGCCCCTTCCTTACTAAAAACAAGAACAGTATAATATTGTCATCGCAGTCCAAGCAAATAGCTGCGAGGAGACCAACATGTTTCAGCCACTAAGGGATGACTCCTTCGGCTTTCGTCAGGGTCTCTGTTCTATAATAATACTACTGCATTTGTGGTGATAAAAGTGTGAAAAATATATAAAAAAACACACAAGTGAAAAACCAGTAAAGGATATAATATTCCTTCGGCTGTTTCAACTCCTCTCTTCGGCACCTGGTTGAATATGTACTATTTGGAGAGGACAAACGTACAGGAAAAACACAATCTGTTACCCTGGTCTGTAGAAAACATAATAAATTGTTTAACAAAAATATATACCAGCTTGCTTACTCACCCAGTGTGTCCGGGGAGTGGACCTCACCTCTTCCTGGACCTGACTCAGGATATATGAGACCCCGCTCTACAATAACAGAAACCAACTGCGTAAAATACACAAACCAGACAACCAGACATGAAGCTACTCTGGTGATGTATATATCTACGCAATCAAAGGTGTTCTGTACATGGAGTCAATCAACCCCCATCAGTAGGTTCACAAATCACTCTCTCTCCACCTCCCCGACAACTACAGGCTAAGCTACCAGGGGTTTACAAAGTTTCTAATATACAGCATATGGCTAGCTCAGTGGCATGCACCTAATATCAAGCTAGCAAGACAGGTAATCATACCTGTCCGTCGGTATCCCAGGCCGTGACTGAGTCAGGGGGAGGCGCAGTCACCTGTGCGCTCTCACTACTTCACTGTTAGGCTGAGCAGCACTCAGCCAATCGATACCGGTAGGGGTGGGGCTGACCCGGTCGCCACCTCACCACAGATCACTTAATGTTTCCATCATGGTTGTCCAACTGCCGCTTACCTCACTAATAATGCCCGCTAATGGTACCAGGACGTGGTAATACATCTGTCCTAGGCAGTACCCTGTCCCATACTCGTTCGCGGCCTTGCGCGCGTGATCTCGCGAGCATAGGCCGGTGTGGAACTACAGAATGACGTCACGTCATTCGTGATTGTAGTTCTTTTCAAAAACAAGGGTATACTTCCGCATTATTGTTTGGTGCGTGCAGTATCACTCAGAATGCCTAAAATGCCAATCAAGCCAGATCACAGTCCTGCCCGCTATAGGTATAAGGACTAGTCCGATTTTATTTAGTGCCCTCTCACGCGCTCATTCACGGACACTAAAGCGTCCTTCCTTTGACATAGAACTACACGATGACGTCACGTCGTCAGTGCGTGTAGTTTTTTGGTTGTTTTAGATTTTGCGATTGAAAGCTAACTCTCGCCTTGCTAGTCAGTCCGCGGCGGGGCGAGAAAGGTCCCCACTAGCGTCTCAGATATAGTGAAACAGAATAGCTAGTTGTTGTTTGAATGTTGCACAGCGCACTAACTCGCAGATGGTGCAGTGCTGAGTCAGACATAAATAATGACGCGTTTAAAAACACACAGCCCGCTCCACAGAGATTACTCAGATCACCATACCATGTCTACCGTGATTAGACGGGGAGTATTCGTAAATAACGGACACCTCTCATTAACAGGTAAATACCTGGATCACCATTGCATGTACCTGAAAAAACCTGACTACGCCACCAAACTGCCCCACCATGCGGGCAACGCTGGAAAAGGATGTACCCGGTCAAGAGCATCAAACCGTGGGCGAAGTGCTTTTAAGATAATCAATAGGTAATGGACTAAAAAATGATTTAGCCAAAGATCAACTAACGATGCCTTATTTTTACACCTTACCTAAGGTGCATAAGCCACAGAATACTCCCCGTCTAATCACGGTAGACATGGTATGGTGATCTGAGTAATCTCTGTGGAGCGGGCTGTGTGTTTTTAAACGCGTCATTATTTATGTCTGACTCAGCACTGCACCATCTGCGAGTTAGTGCGCTGTGCAACATTCAAACAACAACTAGCTATTCTGTTTCACTATATCTGAGACGCTAGTGGGGACCTTTCTCGCCCTGCCGCGGACTGACTAGCAAGGCGAGAGTTAGCTTTCAATCGCAAAATCTAAAACAACCAAAAAACTACACGCACTGACGACGTGACGTCATCGTGTAGTTCTATGTCAAAGGAAGGACGCTTTAGTGTCCGTGAATGAGCGCGTGAGAGGGCACTAAATAAAATCGGACTAGTCCTTATACCTATAGCGGGCAGGACTGTGATCTGGCTTGATTGCCATTTTAGGCGTTCTGAGTGATACTGCACGCACCAAACAATAATGCGGAAGTATACCCTTGTTTTTGAAAAGAACTACAATCACGAATGACGTGACGTCATTCTGTAGTTCCACACCGGCCTATGCTCGCGAGATCACGCGCGCAAGGCCGCGAACGAGTATGGGACAGGGTACTGCCTAGGACAGATGTATTACCACGTCCTGGTACCATTAGCGGGCATTATTAGTGAGGTAAGCGGCAGTTGGACAACCATGATGGAAACATTAAGTGATCTGTGGTGAGGTGGCGACCGGGTCAGCCCCACCCCTACCGGTATCGATTGGCTGAGTGCTGCTCAGCCTAACAGTGAAGTAGTGAGAGCGCACAGGTGACTGCGCCTCCCCCTGACTCAGTCACGGCCTGAGATACCGACGGACAGGTATGATTACCTGTCTTGCTAGCTTGATATTAGGTGCATTCCATTGAGCTAGCCATATGCTGTATATTAGAAACTTTGTAAACCCCTGGTAGCTTAGCCTGTAGTTGTCGGGGAGGTGGAGAGAGAGTGATTTGTGAACCTACTGATGGGGGTTGATTGACTCCATGTACAGAACACCTTTGATTGCGTAGATATATACATCACCAGAGTAGCTTCATGTCTGGTTGTCTGGTTTGTGTATTTTACGTAGTTGGTTTCTGTTATTGTAGAGCGGGGTCTCATATATCCTGAGCCAGGTCCAGGAAGAGGTGAGGTCCACTCCCCGGACACACTGGGTGAGTAAGCAAGCTGGTATATATTTTTGTTAAACAATTTATTATGTTTTCTACAGACCAGGGTAACAGATTGTGTTTTTCCTGTACGTTTGTCCTCTCCAAATAGTACATATTCAACCAGGTGCCGAAGAGAGGAGTTGAAACAGCCGAAGGAATATTATATCCTTTACTGGTTTTTCACTTGTGTGTTTTTTTATATATTTTTCACACTTTTATCACCACAAATGCAGTAGTATTATTATAGAACAGAGACCCTGACGAAAGCCGAAGGAGTCATCCCTTAGTGGCTGAAACATGTTGGTCTCCTCGCAGCTATTTGTTTGGACTGCGATGACAATATTATACTGTTCTTGTTTTTAGTAAGGAAGGGGCCAACAATTATTAAAGTTTTCCGGGTTGAGTTCCCTATCCTTTTTTAAGACCACCACTTATTTTTTGTTTACACTGCACTCCCCATCACATCAACATCATGTGGTAGTACCGAGTGATTGTGGGTCGCTACCCCATATCTGGTGATTGGGGTATGCCGGTCTCAATGATCTAGAGACACAATACCCGATAAGGACTACCAAATGATAATATTGATCATTACAAGACTGTTGATGGGAATCCTACACCAGGGGTGACTCACGTTACTGGTTCTTCACATCTTGTGATCTGGTTTGTTAGTATCATTTTGTTCGTACCCTTGTACTATTGATAAGGTTTGACGAGCAGAGGATTACGGTTGAATCCCCAATAAGACCCCTAAGTTTGTAGTTGTTTATTGATTCCTATGGGGGATAATACTTAGGCTTGGTCTATAAACATCCCTCTAGCCCTACAATAATTTGTGTTTTTCAATGTTCATGTGCTTCTCCCCGCTTACCCGGGCGTCACATCGCTGCCCGCACCACTCCTGTACACTCCGCTTAGCTCCTCCAGGTGCTCCCGGCGGGCGCTCACTTTAAATACGCAGGGGACTTTAGGCACAGTCTCTCTGTGGCACCTCCTATCGTCCAGGTCTCTCCTGCGGCAGGCGTGACTCTTGTGCCCGGGGCGCATCGCTCTTGTCGCTGTCCCACACAAAATGGCACTGCCCCCAAAATGGCGCTTATGCCTTAATTCACCAATACGCCGCGTCTCAGGCCCTGGCGGCGGACTGTCCCAGTCACTTCCACTGCAGCTTCCCATGCCACCAAGCACTCCAGTCGCAACTACTCTTGGTTGCTCTTACACTGGGCGGCTGCTCCCGAGCTGCCAGGCGCAATGTGTCCACCCACTTACTTTCTGGCAGGGGGCGACCGTCTGCTCCACTCGTAACGTCCCGCTCCTGGCATGCTCAGGTCCGCTCTTCACGGGAGCTACCTGTAGGGACCCGCTGTTCCCAACAATGTCCACAGCAGGTGTTCCCCCGAGGCACAGGTCAAGTACTCCAATACTGCCTCCGACCCTTAGGACATTCAGGCCTCACTCCGTGCCACACTGCCCACTGGCTGCACCAGCCCCCGCAGGCCTCCAGATCATCGCAGGCCTCAGGGGCCCGTCCCTTGCACAGGCACTCCGGAGCCCCCGTGCAGTGCAGAGCCGACTCAAGGCCCGAGCCCCAGCTCGCCTCCAGCAGCTTTGCTCCACAGTTTCAGGCCGCAGGACCAGCCGTCACCTACAGGGCCCAGGGTTCACTTTCCCTTCCCGGGCCTCGCTGCACACTCTGTCCATCGCGTCTCCCGTGCACGGCTGCCAGCAGGTCCCAAGGCCACAGATGCCTGCCACTTATGGGAGCGTCCTCAGCAGGCCTCAACAGGTGCGGAAATGGTCTCTTCAATGGCGCCCCCTACCAGTGCAATCCCACCTCCTCTTCTCCCCGCAGAACTCACGGGCAGCGGTAGGCAGCAGCAATCGCCAGCACGCAGCAGGTCCCAGCAGCTCACCTCCAGTACAGTCCCCCCAGGGCGCCGTGCTTCACAGGGCGATACAACACCAGCCCTCCCGCGCGCCCCTGGCAGGCTCACAGCTTCGTCTCAGGCCCCGGCAGCGTCCGTTATCTCCTGGAGCTGTTCACGCGCTATCACCCCCTGGGCCCCACTGCACGTCCGGGCCGAGTTCTCCGCTCAGCGCCTCGCAATCAAGAAACCACTGGGCTGCATTGGCTCCCCACCGTGTCCCCGCACCGGTCCCACTCGATGCAGGCACTGATCACACCTCCAAAGGAGAAATGACAGGATTAACAGGGGTGGACAAGTGGAGCATCAACAACTCGCGTCCGCCATGATGACTGGCTGGCCACGTCCACGAATTCCGATTCTCTGATAACTCTTTGTAGGGTACGTTGGGGCCAAGATAGAAAGGCTGTGCAGAAAGGAACCATCTCCCAATGGATTGCATTCTGCATACAAATCTGCTATGCACTGGCCAACAAGCAACCACCTGAAGGCTTGGAAGTTTATTCTACCAGAGCCAAAGTTACAACCACTACTTTAGCTTTCAGAGTCCCAGTCCTGGGCATCTGTAAGGCTGCAATGTGGGCTTCACTGCACACGTTCATGAAGCACTACTGGCTGGATATTCAGGTCTGTTAAGATTGGAGTTTTGTTCCTTCGATCGGGCAGGTCTTTCTGGTCTAATTTGGTTTCTCAGACCCGCCTCCGGGGAGGCAGGAGGCATTGCTTCAGTATATATTCTACAATAAGGAATCTGCTACTAGACGTCTCTGTCAGATGGACAAATTACATATCTTTGGTAACACCTTAAGGACTCTATCTAGCCGCACCTTCTCATTCTCCCCACTTTGCGACCTGATTAACGAATGAGGGCTTCTCCTTACAAAGGTGTTAAAGCTCACATCAACAGTCAGTCTTCGTGATGGGTCTGTGCTCCTTGCACAGAAAGTCACGAAAATGAACTGACATCAGCGTGCCGAGATGGTGCATATATAGGGACCACGTATGTCACTTCTCACGCAGTCTACGCCATTGAGGTCAACCTGAACAATGGCCCCTTCAAGTGTATAGGTGTACTGCTTGAAAATGTCCATATCTAGTCTGACTTCTGGGGATAATTCTAAGCTAAGGAATTCGTGGCTAGATAGAGTGGCTACCAGATAAGGCATTAGCGAAGGTAAGTAACTTGTTCTTCAGAGGGGGGGACATACAGTCAGCCTCTAAACTCCAGCTTTATTAAAAAAATTGTAAAATAAAGGCACATCGATTTTCAATGTGGCTGCTGCAGACAATGCTAATATCATATAGTTGGTTGTTTCCTCTGCTAAACTTATCACTGAAACTCCTTATGATGCCCCTTAGATGTGGGTCGCAGCGGTGAAGTACTTGTATAGAGTGGGAGACGATTTGTCAGGGTAAGGGTATAGAAGAGATCTCCTCACCATTCATTGCAAGGGAGTCCCCTAAGGTTTTGTTACACCACTGTCCTACCTGTACACTCTATCTCTTTCATATGATAATATTGCATATATATGATTACCCTTTTCCCATTGATATATGTAATAACAAGGTAAAAAGGAAAAATGATTTAAAACACATTGTCAACAATGATTTATGGATGAGTTGTATCAAAGTTTTCTTTGAAAAATGTGTCTCCTGCCTTTAACTAATCACTGTCATTGCATTATATTCTATTTTAATAGCAGCACAAAGTGTGGTAAGGTTTATTGCACTGGTGGATCAGCGACATCTACTCTATTCGCTGTTAAAGTCCAATTTTTAAATTGCAAAACTGTGGTACCTCAATCAGGTTACATAGAAGATTTTATGATGTCAAAAAGTGGAACAAAATGTGGAAGCAAATTGGTGAGTTAAAAATGTATGTTTGAATTTCAAAAACTGCCATGAAGCACATGTTGTTCTTTTAAGCAAATATACATCTTTAAATCGTGACACATCATCTTAAGAATTTTCCAATTCCTTTGGATTATACCCTCCCTAGCCACCTAATTGTAAACCTTTTTCCCTTAGGCTGCTTGTAGGGCTGACTGTAGTAATTTCTTTTCCTAGCCGAAAATGCCAAGCACATTCCACCAACTACCCATTGCTGATTAGGCGCACATAATCATGCATGCACCATAAATTCAAATCAAAAGCACTCTTTTCACACTGAATATTCGAAGTGAAAACATTTCTAAACAATCTGGAAGCTATCTTGGTTAGCACATATAAATGTTGCACTTTTCACTACCCCTGTGCAGATAAAAGGTACTGGTAGTGTATTTTTGAAGTCACATATTTTAGACTGTCTAGATTACCAGCCTGTAAGCTTCATTACTCTGATTCTTCCTTCCTCATCACAGTACTCTATGAGGAGAGGCCTGCCTCCCCGACCGACACCCCATACGAAAGCTCTCTTTTTAGACATACCCACCGTCCCTTATTGTGCTTTATGTGGTCCTGGGAAGAGACTGGTCCAACAAGCCCTTCCTGTTAATACCAAGGCAAAAAGCTCAAGATCGCAAAGGAAGCCTTACATGGGATGGCATCTGGGTCGTTAGAACTCAAACAAGAAAGGCAAAATTGGAGTAATAAAGGTTACCAGTAAATAATCTAGCCATTGCCTCCTCATATCCTTGCATGTTCCATTCCTTACTTGATGGGGATCTACCAAAACAGAAGTCTTTTGTTTCGATTGATCAACCTGATCATAATAAATACCAGAATCCAAACCAATGCCGCGTCATGTTTGTACTACAGCCTTAAATGAAGGACATTGCAGTAAAAAAGCACCTTATTAGTGTCACTAGTGACAATGATACTCCCAAAGTTACAAGTCACTTTAAAAGCAAAGGGAAAAATTGACATGAAGGCAGCATAAATATTTCTATGATGTTGCTAATTTGGCAGTGAATTTGACAACCAGAGAGAGATATTCTGACCGAAAAGGTGACAGGAACCACTCAGCGACTTAGAATGTAAAAGAGATCTGGGACCACTTCAAGACACCCATGATTTTAACAATTAGTTCCTCTAAAGTGATCTAAAAACCATAGTGGTCACTTTAGATTGAACTGATCTATGGTATACTAAATGTCTGTGATATATAAGGCCAAAGCACCAGCCACTGAGCTAATTTCCAATAAAAATGCTCAAGCCGCTTTCCAAAGGTGCAGAAAAACAATCAAAAAGAGGCCACTGAAAATAGAATCACAGATACATTTTTATTTGCCCATGTCTTCTGATCTCGTATTCTAACCAGCGTGTTACCACAGAACTACTAACATGGAACACACTCTGTACAGAAATGGATCATCAATTCTGACCCCCAGAAGAAAGGCCATAAAATACACAACTCATCATTCATGAGAAGTATTTCATGGTGTAGCACAAGGTTTAATTTCAGCTACTTCATTTATTTGAGATCTTCTAGCCTGTTGCTTGATTATTTTAACCTCAGACCAGGGGCTTATTTGCTCTAACAGGGCTAACGACCTTGAAATCAGATGACAGAAATATGGGTTGAAGTGTACTTTTGTGATCTCACTTACCATAAAGCCTGCATCTTTTATGAGAAGGTCTTCCCCTTTTCCTGGGTGAAGAAGGTAAAGCAAACCACAGGTAAGAGAATAGCATCCAAACACAGGACTCTTTAAGAGGAAACTTGGAGAACTGATGCTGTAACTCGTAAAAATAATCCCAGGTACTCAGGAAAACAGACACCCCCCAGGAGGAGGAAGGAACCATCTTGATACCCGAATGGCCTGGATTTCATCATCCTACATTAACAGAAGTTCGAAAAGGGAATAGGTTACCCTTATGGTCCTTAAAACCTCTTTAATAAATACCAAATTTGAGTGCAATAGTTCATCAAACTGTTGAAATACATCAGTTTATTCTTACACATATTTTTTTGCACAAAACCAATGTCCAATCTTTGACAACTTGATTTCCCAAATCAAAGGAATCTAGGTTGGGTTTCTCAGTAAAGCTTTAACTATGTCATATTTCCAAGCCACCGGGACTAGTTCCGAGGTTAAAAAAAGAGTTGCCATTTCAAGAAAGCTAGGGTGTATCTGATCAGAGGTACTTTGGCTAAGATACGTAGGGAGCCGGATCTATTGGAGAGCCAGATTACATTTTGCTCAAAATGTCAGCCAAACCTTTTAATCTCAGGGAGGGAATGTCCGTCAGCATGGACTGGTTAGTAACCGGTACATCTTTCCCCTGATTGGCATTGTCAGTTTTAAAAGACTGTGAGAAGCTACCGTAAATAGTCTGGATTTTGTTATGGGAGAACCTTGCAAGATCATTACATTGTGAAGGTGAGGTCCTGGTGGGAGGCTAGGTGAGGGGTCTCTAAGAGAGTTTTCAAGATGCAAAGCATTTCTTGAGGGAAGTAAGCAGCACAGTTAACTTTATAGTCAAAGTATGCTGCTTGTGCTTTTTTAATTTACATATGATAGACTCTAATACTGCTTTTTAACATTGACTGGAGTTTATCCACCGCGAGATTTCTCCCTTAGCTAAGGTCGGGTCTGGGCCTAGAATAGGTCGGGAATCATTAAGGGCCTGTATCCAGGATTCAATGGGCGATTTTGAGCAGGAGCAGTCTTTCCAAATCACAGGTTGAGGATTTGGAAGCGGAAAGGGTGGATTTCAGATTAAACGGAATCAGAAAGTGACCGATAACTGGTAATGGGTCTTTGTAGGAGGCTGGCTTGATATATGGTGCTCACTCATGTAAGTGTAGCACCCTGCACAATCAATCAATCAATCAAGCTTTAATCAGTATACATTTACAATTAAAATTAAAGTCATTCCATTGCATGTCAATACTCATCCATAGTTTTCTGTACTTATAACTACTCCATAATCAATCACAGTCAGTGCATATAAACAATAATAACATACACTTATTATATATATATTTTTGTATTTTTTTGTCCTCATCTCACCTTGTCAAGTCGTTGTGGATCTTTTTGCAGCCTTTAACCCTATCTGGGCACCGCAAGGCTTCCCACATTCACTTGGGTCACCTGACCTTCCCCTTTTAGTACGGGGACATGGTGTAATCATTGGACCGACTAAATAAGTCTTAGATTTCGTCCCCAACTCATTAGATGATGCCAGATGTTAGATAGCTTATCCTCTACGGCCTCATACTCCAACCGGGCCATGGCGAAAGCTGCTTTAAGCCATTCCTCTCTTTTCGGGGGAAGAGGGTCTTTCCACCTCCTACAGATTTCTCTCCTTGCCAATAGAATCATGTATAGCAGCAGACCTTTATCCTGCCATGAGGCAGTCAGACAGAATAGGCCGTCATCCCCGAATAGGATCAGGGGGAGATTTACCACCACTCTGGTCTTGAATATTCCCAACAGGGTGTCCCCAACCCCTTCCCAAAAGAAGTCCTGCACTGTACAATCAAAAAAAATGTGTATATCATTTGCTAATGGGGTATGACATCTTGGACATTTGGGTGCAGGCGTTGGAGCAAATTTTGCTATTTTATAGGGCGTATAGTAAAGTCTATTGATGACAAAAAGGTGGTTCTTTTTTAAGGAGGCGGGTTTTATAAACTTATATAGTGTCTTTAAAGATGGTTCAAAGAGAGTCTCGGCCTGCAATTCGATGGGGGATTGATTCCATACCGCTTCTGAGGCAGGGATCCCAAAATCTTCAGTTTTTAATAAGTGGTTATACCAGATCGATATTTCCTTTTTAACTGGTGACTTGGATTGACACATCCTCTCAATTTCTATGTTTCCTTTTAGCTCTGCGGCAGACCAGGAAACTAATTGAAGATATTTAAATCTTGATAGTCCAATCCCTACCTTCGCCCTCAGATATTCCCATGGATGTATCCCATCTTTGTCAATCAAGTCTGACAACATAGTGATTCCAGCCCTCTTTATTGGCACCGCTAGGGTATCTTTTAGACATTTTGGGGTTCCGGGCGAGTACCAAATAGGAGCAAGATCTGAATAGTAACCAATCCCCCAGCTGATCCTTACCCTACACCACACCTCCAGGGCTGCCCTTAGAACCTTCAGGCGTACCCGCTTAAAGAGTCTCGGGGATCCAAATTTGTACAAGAAAATTTCTCTGGTAACCCTATTTAGGTTTAACCGGGGTTTTTTATCCAAATCCTTCACAATATAAATTCCTAAATATCTGAACTCGGACCTCACTTTGCACCTCCATTGATCCAGAATCCAGAACATGACCTCCGTTTTTGATCCGTTAACCTCATAGCCTGACATAGATCCGAATTCTACCAGCAGCTCCTCAATCCGAGGTATCACCGCGGCAGGATTGTTTGTATATAGGATCAAGTCGTCTGCATATAATGCCAATTTAGAACTATAGGTCCCGGACTAGAATGGAACAATTGATTCTTTTAACCTAATAGCTTGAGCTAAGGGCTCGATATATAGGTTAAATAATAGCGGGGAGATAGGGCACCCCTGTCTAGTTCCACGCTGTATGCTGAGGTTAGATGTTAATAAACCATTGAGGAGGATCCGCGCCGAGGCACCTCTGTAGCAATTTTGTAGGGTCTGAATGAATATGGGGCCAACTCCGATCTTCTCCAGAACTGCCCAGAGATATACCCAGCAAACACTATCGAACGCCTTGGCTGCATCCAATGTGACCACAGCCAAGGGATCCGATCTTTGTATTGCTAGATATATGTTGCCTATCAGGAGGTGAGTCTGATCTTCAATATGCCTTCCTGCCACGAACCCCTTCTGGTCTGTATGGATCAGCCTAGGGGCCAGTTTGGCCAATCTCCCAGCTAGAACACCCATAAAGATCTTATAATCGGCATTTAGCAAGGAGATTGGCCGGTAGGAGTCTGTCCGCAAGGGGTCCTTGCCTGGCTTCAAGATCAAAACTATTATTGCCTCTTTCCATGAATTGGGCACTCTGCCTACAGGGGAATAGACTGAACTAAGGAGTATTTCCAGCATAGGGGACAGTTCTTCTACTAAGTGTTTATACACTTCAGTCGGAAGTGAGTCCGATCCTGCAGCCTTTTTAGTTTTTGATTTCTTAATCTGCTCAGTTATCTCATCCTGAGTAATAGGGTTATCTAGACTGATCCGGCCCTCCTCAGACAGTATTGGTAAAATGTTGTCGCTCAACCATAAATGTATATTTTCCGGGGATGGAGCTATGTTTTCTTTATATAAATCAGTGAATAGTGAAAGGAGGCAAGTCTGCATGTCCTCTTCCTTGCTGGATATGTCTCCATTGCTATTTATGATTAGTTCTCTAATATCGTTTTTTGTTCGATCTGCTCTGGCTTTCCACGCCAGTAATGCTCCAGCCTTCTCCCCATACTCAAAATTTTCCATTTTCCTGGAGTCCCATTGGGCTTTACATTTTGCTTCTAGTTTTCCCCTATACTGCTGTCTTACTTCTTCCAATTCCTGCAGATTTTGTAAAAGTGATTCTCAGTCTTCACTATTCACATTGAATCTGTATAGTTCTAACCGCCTAATTTTCCCCTCAATATCCTTCAACTTCTCAGCCTCTGCCCTGTTCTTAGAACAGATGATACCATGTAATCTCCCCCTTAAACAGGCCTTATAGGCGTCCCAGATAAAATCCCAAGTTGAAGACCCAGTATTCTGTGGAAAGAATTCTAAAGAGAACGACTTGATAGATTTGATTACTTCTATATCAAGACGCATTGATCTTTTCAGTGTCCATCTGGACTGAACCTGCTGACTACTGCTTAAAAAGACAAACTGTAGGGGAGCGTGGTCTGAAATATGGCTAGGCTTGACGAGTATTTCCTTGATGTTAACCAATGATTGTCTATCTGTGAAGACATAGTCTATTCTAGAGGAATGCCCAGATTTTTTTCCGTTAAATGTGAAACCCTGTCGAGCACCTTCTTTAGCTCTCAAGACATCTACTAGATCTAAGTCATGAATCAGATTTAATAACGTTCGACGGACCTTAGGAGCCCCTATATAATGGCTCACGTTAGACCTATCATTTATGGGATTCAATAATACGTTAAAATCTCCCGCAAGAATGTATGGTGGAGACTCCAACGTTAACGTTGATTGTAATTTAAGCAGATATGAGACATCATCAATGTTGGGGCCATAGAAGGAGGCACAGGTTATGTCTATGTTATTTAATGTCATTGTGACAACTAACCATCTCCCTGATGTGTCTGTTTAGATCCCCTTAATAGAGCAGGAAATACCTTGTTTTACCAGTATTGCTACCTCTCTACTATGTGAGGTCTGATGAGACACAGTAAAGTATTTTATCCAATGCACTTTGGAGAAAAGTAACCGACTTTCTATCAGACACAGATGGGTCTCCTGTAATAAGCATACTTGTGCACTTGACAGTTCCAAATACTTAAAGATTAGTCTTTGTCTGCGGGGGCACCTCATACCATTAACGTTCCAGGAGATAAATGTGACCTGTCTCCCCCTCAATACTAGGTCCATTGACATCTCTTCGGTTGCCTACACTTCTTATATTCCTTACTATGGTGTGATGAGGTTATTATCTCTTTTTTTCCCCTATGCTCCCCACCCGGGTGACCCCCCCTCCCCCTCCCCAAAGTCCCAGTGCCTGTACCCTTTTATCCCATGAGGAACCCTCCCTTCCAATAGGCTAAGCCTATTTAACTCAGCCCCCACCAGGGCGCAGATTTTTTATAAATTATGTACCTGCGGATATGCAGCTTTAAATACTATTTAGTCTATGGGTGTGTAGTTCCTATCATTTTCTATTTCCTTTCTGTTTCGATCACATAAGTTGGAAGTACCGCTCTACTACCTCTTTACTCCCTGTTCCTCTCTGATTTTTGCGATCAGATCATCCGCCTCCTCACCAGTTTTGATCAAATGCATATGATTGTTTCACATTACCCGGAGATGTGCAGGAAATTTAAGTTGAGACTTAGCCCCCAGTCTATTCAACTCTTCCATTCTTCTCCCTAACTCCCACTGTCTGGTTGCTGTTACATGGGAGATATCTGATCTGATTTTAAAGGTGAAGGGATTGGAACTGTTAAATGCGATTGACTTTTCCTTCAAGGCCAAAGACAAAATCTGTTCCTTTACCAAGTAGGTCAAAAAATTAAGCAGAATCTTCCTTGGTTTTTGTCTAGCTGGATTTCGCCTAAAAGGGTCCCGATGCACCCTTTGAATTTCACGGGCTAAATCAATATCATTGACTCCTTTTAGGACAGTTCCCATCAACAGCGAAATCACATATCCCTTCAGGTCCGCTCCTTCAAGAGACTCAGGGACATTTAACAGTTTTAGTTTGTTCCGCCGAGAGTGATTTTCCAGACGTTCGACATCTTCTTTTAGCTCTTTATTTTGTATACTTAATCTCGCTACTTTGTCTTCAGTGGTTCGAATAGAGTCCTGCATCCTCGGGATTTCCTTTTCCATGGCTTCTGTTCTTAAGGTCACGTCGTCTAGTCTTTTGGCTAGCACTTCGCAGGAAGCCTGAATTGCAGCCTGGTTTGCCTCAGAGGTTAAGAATCTGCTTGTCATCTCTGCCTCATTAGATTCTGAGACGGTGAATCTACTAGTTATTTCCTCCTTCATAGCCAGGAGGATGTCTAATAGAGTGGATGACGTCGAGTCTAATTTTGTGACGTCCGATTTGCAGGAACTTTCTAAGGTTGTTGTCAATAAAGGCTCAGCAGAAATGTTGTCATTATTTTCCACATCCACATCCTCTGGTGGTTCTGTGGGTGGCTCGGCTATGGGGCGAGATTCAGTGTCACTAATTGTCGGAGCTGAATATTTATTTGAGAGATTTACGTCTGAATGTATCATCAGGGGTACTTCCACTACTTCGATTTTGCTTAATGCTTTTACAGCTTTTACAGCTGCACCGCTTACTGATTCGATTTTATTGAGAGGACTACTTGTGTCAAGGATAATGGATTTCCCCTCTCAGCTTTTAGTTGTAGGGATTTTGCTGGAGCTGTAGGCACTATATGAGATGTTGAGGCACTGCTGGTAGCCATAACCTTATAGTATGTCTTAAGTGAGGGTGTTACTTTTATCTGGGGTGGCGTACACTTCTTGACTCTCTCCTTCTTTCTAATAACACCTGCTTCGCTCTTTTTTGCACTACCTCAACTCCTTCGTTTGATTTACAGACTTTAGATTTACACTTCCTGTTGCTGACTCTGACCTCGGAGATGGGGGGTGATGTGCGAGGTGGATATACTAATTTATCCCTTACGGGATCTAAGACCAATCTGGCTCGGAGAGAGTAACGATTAAATTTGATGTCTGTGTCTGGGCTGGATTTTTTTTTTAATGTGCCTTCTGCTGCTAATTTTGCAACTTCCTGACCTGCTATATCTGCAAGTTTGGCGCTAGCACTAGCAACATCCATCCATCTGGTTATACCCCGGGGTATCTGTCCTCACTCTTTAAATTGAAAAGGCTCTCTGTGCACAAGGGGCTTTGTGGTGTTCTTTCCAGTATGTATTTTCTTATGTGTTTACTGCCTACCTTTCCAGCAGCGTTCGTCTGGAAGTCTCCCTTTCCAGCAGATTTCGTCTTGAAGTCTCCCTCTGAGCACTCTGCTCTATCTCTGTCTCCTACTCCCCCAGCAAAAATCACACCACCTCTTTCAACCCCCTTGCTGACCACTGCACTAGCAACCCGGAACAGGAACCTGAGTGCAGCCGAGTCCCGTCTCCTCCGTGCCAGAGCCGCCTCCGCCCACCGCGCACACAGGCTGCACCTTCCGAAGCCACCACCGCTACCGTTATTGCCCACCTTGATTCCCGCAGACCTCCCGAGGCTCTCCACGCTCGGTGAGTTATCTATGCACATACCTCGATTCACGATGTTTTAGGAATGTTTTAGGAATCCCCGCAACGTATCTATTTTAAAGGCAATCCGTATGCAGGCATTCGTTTAATCCTTCATGTTCTGCGTCCTGAGCCTGGGGGGCTGAGCCACGGCCGCCATGTTCCTCCTCCAAAAACATCCCATACACTTATTATAAACAATGCAGTACATAATAAAACTCTGATTAGAAGGTGTAACAAATACATTGCTTCCCTTAAAAAGCTGTGTTAGTATGGGTTTATGCTCTCAATCATAAAACATAATGCATAGCATATATAATAGTTCATCAGGAAACATAATCACAGTACTTAAGTAAGCAGGGCCCTAAAGTGGTAAAGTGCATAGGTGCAATATAATAATAGATTTTAATTGGGAGCATATAAAGCCTTAAAAAGTATTAAAAAGCTTACTTGCTTTCATATGTTAAGGCTTCCAAATGGGAATTATCCTTTCTTCTCCTGATTGCCATTTGTATAAAAACAATAACTGTGTTGCAGATTTAATTGTTATCCAAGCTTCAAATGTAGTTAAAAGCATGCTTATAAGAATACAATTTAATAACTAAGAATAGACATCTTAAAACAGATTTCCTAATATCCCGATAAAAACTACAAAGAAGAATAAAGCGCAATGTAGACTGCAAGGACTTTCCATCACAGGGGCAATGTGGAAGAATATAGTTCCAATTCCCCAATCTGGGGTAGGCAATCTGATAATGTAAGGTACCAATCCTTAACCTTGTAAAATAGAATCTAGGCTGTAAATTTCCTACCGAGATAAGGTACGGTTGGATACCCATCAAGAGCGGACCTTCACAATAAGATCTAATACTCGGTTTTAAACCTAATCCCATATCTTTTGCAAGTTCCCTAGAATTTACTAGCCTCATCTCTAAATCCCCTTTACTATAATCCTGGATGGACTTCAGGTCATGAAGATCAGAGTCCACCTTACACTCTTTTAGGAGATTAGAAATTTATTGTAACCAAGGGATTTTTTTCTGTAATCGGGGGCTAGACAATCCATTATTATATCCTTGGTGAACTTGGTCTCGTCTTCAGTCCAAATCCTGTGCCAAAATGTAAGAGCTGCCGTACTAATAAAAAAGCTAATATAAGGTACACACAGCTCTTTGTGGACTATATATGACGCAGTTGAGTTTGGAACAGCCAAGACCCTTATTAAACATTTATTTTCCTGAATTTGCAGCAAGGCTGGGTTTGCCCTACCCCATACTTCTGCTCCATAACTTCTCAGTTGAAACCCACAGCATCTCACTCCTTGGCCGGAGTGAGGCTTTCTAAAAAAACTAAATGTAAAAGCTAGTCTAAAAAATCAAACTATAAAAAATGTGTTTCAAAACATTCTAAAATAATTATGAAGTACACTTCAATAATAAAAGCAAATAAAATGCCAATGTATAAAATTAGCAAGTTAATAAAACAAATAATAAACATTCTGAAGTAAAAACATGAAGCTGAATTCAAATGCAGGAGGCTCGCAAAATGTTATACATTCGTAGAGTCAATGGGATCCAGAACGGTTCCTGCTGCCACAGACTAGGTTTCAATGATGTGCTCCTAATAGTGCATTAGTCGCATCCCTATAGGCACACTCTGATTCCCCTATTGCGAAATGAGGATTTCCACACTTGATCAAAGTATAATTTGTTTCATTTTATTTGACTTCTTCTTTTGAATTTCTCTTTCATTCAAATTCTTTGAGCTTTACTCATAGTGGCATTACTGAAGCAATATACAATGCATTTCGGACTTATGAAATGCCCTTCGTCAGGGAACAGTACTGTTGAAAAAAATAATAACAATAATCTATGCTGTATACTGATATTAATGAAGAATACTGGCTGTTAATCTAGAGTGTACAATGTGTGTTTAATGTGCCGTTTGAACACCTAAACTAGTGGTGTGTCGAGTGTTATTTAATCAGTGATAATATTGGGTCACCTTATAACCTTAATACCCACAGGGTCAGTGAGTGAAATGTTAGGTTGATGAGCTCAAAAAAACACTTACATGCAGTTTTTTGGATCTCAAACCGACAATCTGTAAGAAAAATGCGCCATACGCGAGTAAATTCCATGTTAAGTCGCGAGTATCAACTCTTGTCTAAACAACCGTTAGTATGCTAAATTCCGTTAGTAACTGACCTCGTAATTCCCGCGCTTGACCTTTCAACTTTGCGGATTCCCCCGAACTGCTTCAAACAACGCGGCACGCCGAATGCGTTTCCTGGTTCATCGAGTATCGTGTTGCTATTGGTTAATATTGTGATCATGTGACTCATGGACATAAAAAACATACGTTCCGTCGCCTGACAATCGCTCTCTGTTCATAAACAATGTATGTCGAGTTCTCCAATGTTTAAACCCTATACCTATGTCCGCGTGACTACAAAAAGTGAAATCAGAAATAACCAATACGAATGAGCAAATAATGTAAAAGAGAAAAAAGGATGGGTGTAAAAAGGTGGTAATTCGGGGGTTTGAACCTGCGTTCAGTTGGTGATGTGTAAAGCGTGCTAACAGCCAAGGTATACTAACCATAGATTGAATCGTGTACCAAAAACAATATAAGAACTTTTGTGGTTAACATAAATCACAGGAGTCATCCTGGTGATCAAGGAACATTTTGCAGAAATATTTACAAATAGCAAGACAGTTTAATTCGATCATTAAGACCGTTAGGCTTGTGGGAGGACAGTCTTTGTATCCATGCGTTTTCCCTCTGTAATAGATGTTTCGTGTTGTCTCTTCTTTTTTTTCCACACATTCTAAGATCAAAAACTTTAGTTGTGATATGTTATGTTGTCCTCAATGAAATGTGTGGCAATGGAAGACTTCATATTCTTGGTGCGAATATTCGACTTGTGTTCTGTCATTCTTACTTTCATTTTCCTTTCCGTTTTTCCTACGTATACTTTGCCACAGGGGCATTTCAGTAAATATATCACGTTGGCAGTTTTATATCGTGGCCCTTCATTGGGTGATTGATCTTATTCCCTTTAATGATGTTATTGCAGCTTCCGCAATTTAGACATGCTCTTGTTCCTTTGTAGGATTTGGTTTCTGGTGGTTTTTGTTTTAACATTTCCCCTATATTCTGACCTCTGGTATATGCAAATAGAGGTGGTCGTGAGAAAATCATATTGAAATTGGGTTCCATATTAAGTATCTGCCAATGTTTTATTATCGATTGTTTGTATTTGGCACTCATGGTTGAAAACTTTGAGACGGTTACAATCCTGGTCTCTTCCTTGGATGTCTTACATTTAAATAAATCCTTTCTGTTTGTTTTTTCCACACGTTTTATGGATTCTTCAATAATATGTTCTGGGTATCCTCTTTCGAAGAATCTCGATCCCATTTCTTTGATCCTGTTTGTCAATTTTGCTTCATTGGATATGATCCTTTTGACTCTGGTCATTTGGGAAAATGGCAAGTGGTGTTTTAAACTTGCTTGGTGGAAACTTGTGTAATGCAGCATGTTATTCCTGTCGGTAGGCTTCCTATATATGTCTGTTTCAATCCCTGTGTCTCTAAGGGAAACTTTCACGTCTAGAAAAGTCACATGTGTGTTTGATATCTCCCAGGTAAATTGTATACGTTCATCCGTGTGGTTCAACGCTGTTAATGCTGTTTCCAATTTCTCTCTTGTGTTCTTCCAAATGATGAATACATCATCAATGTATCTTACAAATAATTTCAAGTTATTGCACCATTCAGTCTTCGTTAATATGTTTGATTCCTCATACTCTTTCATAAAGGTGTTCGCGTATCCCGGAGCTGCCGAATTACCCATTGCTGTTCCCACTAGTTGTTGGTACCATTCGTCTTTATAACAAAAGTAGCTCTGATATAAGGTAAATAACATTAGTTCCATAAGAAATGTCTTGAATGACAATTGTAACTCCGTATTCAGTAAAGCTTTCTCCACTGCCTCTATTCCCTGTGAATGGGGAATTGAAGTGTATAGTGAACGAATTCTATTGTGACATTTTCCAGTTTTACTAAAAAGTCAGTTGTGTCCCTGATGTAGGTTGTCATGTTTTTTACTGTGGGTTGGAGATATCTGTCAGGTAGTTGACCGATAGGTTCATGTAAACTCCCACGGGTAGAAACAATAGGTCATAATGGGGGATCTCTGAGGTTTTTGTGAATCTTAGGTATCATGTGTAAAGCTGGACTTTTTGGATGTTGTTGAATGAGAAATTTTTTTGTTCTGTCATTTATAGTTCCGATCTCATGGGCTTTGTCAATGATGTTTTTCAAAGATTCCATATATCTCATGGTGGGGTTGCCTTCTAATTTCATGTATGTGTTGGTATCCGCTAGATGTTCCATCACCTTCTCTTCATACATTGTGGTGTTCATAATTACCAATGCCCGGGGCGTGGCCAGCAGCATGCGAGACTAGACGTGTCTCCCGGGAGCTCCCGGCCGGCCTCTAAAGATCCGACACACTTTCCACATCCACTGGGGTGAAAATCACCCAAATTCAGCGGGGGGTCACCTGGAGAGGGACTAGAGGTCCGCTCTGCACAAAAGGAGCCGCAGGAGTGAGCAGAGCCGAGTTATCTGCGGCAGCCGCGTGTGAGGGGAAGACGCCGAACAAGATGGCGGCGCGGTGACCGACTGAGGAGGACTACCACCGCCGGACTGGGCGATTGCACTCGCGGTGGCGGTGCACGGCAGGTGAATCCGGGAGGAGCAGAGGTAGCACCGGGAGTGGCCGGCCGCTCCGACGGTCCGTGATCCATCGTGAGCCAGAGGTGCACCGGCGGGAACAACTGCCCCGCCGTCGTGGGGTACACGGTGCCCGGAACCGGTGAGACCCGTCAGTAGACGCACAGAAGAAGAAGTGAGCAGGTCACCGGACCGCTGACAGGGGCGCCCGGGGCGGAAAGTAACGCCGGGGAGCGAGGCACCCTTTCTCAAGATGGCGGGCGCCGCTACCTGCTGAAGTGCGGAGGACAACACAGAGGCGCTAGCAGAGAGATTACCTGCCTTCCTGCCCGTCGCCGGCGAAGAGGCGGTTCGGATGAGGTACCTGGGGGCGGCCGGTGTCAGAAAGACCCAGGGGCAGGGACAACGGAGACGCCCGTACTTCACCAAGATGGCGGCCACTGCTCCGGTGAGCTCCGGGGCGTGAGGGGGGTGGCCAACCAAGGGACCGGTGAGGCGGAGAGAGCGAGGCTGCGTAGCCTAATACGCCGGAGGGGGAGACTGGGACAGATCCCCCCCCCCTCGCATTCACACCCGGAGCGGAGGATTGGAAGTAGTGAGGCACAACATTGGCAGAGCGGAGCCCCAAGAAAGGTACTGCTGACCAGGAGCCCCCTGCTGACGCACTGGCAACTGGGGGTAGCTAACACCCACACAGATCAATCTGGGAGAAGACGCCCGATGCCAAGCGGTCCCCGTTTGGTAGCACGGAGGCGGGGAGCCTGAAGCGATAGCCACAGCACGGGCACGGTGGTGAGTTGGGGTACCAGGCGACAGCCGGGACACCGGCTACAGCGCTGCCACCGCCGTGCCATTGGAGCCTGACCCTCGCCTGTTGGGGGTGCAGGGGCCGCGGACCACGGAGCGGCACAGGAGTCCGGAAGGGGCATTGTCGGCCCGATCAGAAGGGAGCAGGACGCCAGTCGGGTGCAAGACGCGGATTGGTTATCGAAGGGGATACAAGGTGGGGCCGCCCAGCACCGCCAGACGGTCGGGAGGTGGACACCCCTCGGCGCAAACAGAGCGCTGTGAGAAGGGCGAGAGGAGGCAACCGAGGTACACCGGCTCCCACACCTAGGAGAAGGGCACACCCATAACTCAGCAAAGATGGTGAAGAAAGATCCCCCCCCGCCCAAGCCCCCCAAACAGGGCACGCTGGACACCTTCGCAGCACCGAAATCATCCAAAGACACCGCGGGGACCGCTGCAGAGGGGGCCACTGATACGGACAGGTTACTGGCGGCGATCCAGGCGTCTAGAACTGATATACAGGACTCCAGAGCGGCATTGGAGGTGAAAATTGGAGAGGTAGGATCGGAGGTCACGCTCCTGCGGCAGGATTTCAGGAACCTCTCCGCCAGAGTGACCGAGACTGAAACACGCATTGGTGAGGCGGAGGACTCGATCACGACACTCAAGAAAGACATGGCGGAGCTTCAGGCGTCCCACAGACAGCTCCTCTGGAAGGTGGATGATGCGGAAAATAGGGCCAGGCGCAACAACCTCCGCTTTGTGGGATTTAGAGAGGGGATCGAAGGGAACAATATGGCGGCATTCCTGCATAAATGGCTTACGGACACTTTTGCGCACGCCCCCTTCTCGTCCTGCTTTGTGATCGAAAGGGCACACAGGGCGCTCCTTGCGAAACCTCCGGAGGGTGCCAGGCCTAGACCCGTGATCGCCCGCTTCCTGAACTTCGCGGACAGAGACTTGATATTGCGTGAAGCGAGAAGGATGGGCAACATCCGACTGGAGAACACCAACATATTGATCTTCCCGGACTACAGCCAGGAAGTCCAACGACAGCGGCGCTCCTTCGACGCAGTGAAAGTTAAATTGAGGACATTGAACATGAAGTACATGTTGCTCTTCCCGGCAAAGCTCAAGATCCTATACAAAGACAAAGCGCACTTTTTCACCCACCCGGATGACGCCTGGGAATGGTTGGAGGAGCGACCGATCCTTAACAGTCGGGAGACTGCGGGGAGGGAGGAACTGGCGAAAGCGGCTCAGGCAAAGGCGCGGTGGGGCTCACCGCAACGGCAGAGGAGGAAATCCAGGAGACTACACTCGAAATACACAGGGACCCCGTACCAGCCGCACCCGTCGGCAGGCACTAGGAGAGGGAGATCGGAGTCGCCGGGGGCGTCGAGCAGGGCGAACATGTCACCATCAAGGCACCAGGACCAGGCCTGTTCGGAGGGGGAAAGTGAGCGTGTCAGGGCCTCGGACAGGAATGATGAGATGTCGGACAGCGACCAACATTCCTTGCATCCACTGGAAGCAGAGATACGGCAGTTAGAACGGGATATGCCTGATAAGAACTGCGACACGGTGCCGACCACGCAAGACTCACACTCCTGAATAGAGAAGCAGTGGACGGCTGAATGGTCGGTCGGGACACGGATATGACACGCAAGTGGCCACAACCCTTTTTCGTTGTTGTTTTATTTTCCTTTGTCACCCTTTTTCTGTTTACAGGAACAGCGCAATTGGTTAGGTTGTCAGTTGTTCCGTGAGAGTTTGTGAGGGAGGGTGTTGTGGGTTGGCGACAGGCCTACTCCTACTGAAAGTTATGTCCCGCTTGGGGGCACACCTGGATGGGGAGGGAGGTGGGGAGGGGGAGGGAGGAGGGGGTCTTCTAGTTTGTTGGGGTTGGCGAGTGGGTAGGAACACAAGGTGGGGATCTTGGGGGGGAGGTTGGTTGCTGGAATACTCATGGGGAAACAGTCAGATGCACATTGCTTCACGTGGTCGCACACAGTTGCTATGGTCTCCTACAGACCCTCAGACAAACGATACTGTATGGCAGATACACTGATTGCGACTGAGAGACTTCAGAGGGGGTTCTCCATTCTGACATGGAATGTTAATGGACTAGGGTCCAAAATAAAGAGAGGGTTGGTCAACTCGTACATCAAGAGGGTCGCCCCAGACCTTGTCCTCCTACAGGAAATGCACGTTCATAGCAAGGGGGAGGTATAAAGTACTGACTCATGCGGGCTATACGTCAGGAGCCAGGGGAGTCGCAATCCTAATCAACAAAGCTCATCCCTTCACTGTCACACGCTCGTGGAGCGATCCGCAGGGGACATACGTGGGAATACAGGGGCTATGGAATAGGCGGCATGTGACAATTATCTCAGTCTACGCCCCGCCAAAACTCCAATCGCGCACACTCAGGGAAATAGCATCCATCCTATTGGACACGGCTGACACGATGCAGATAGTGGGGGGGGACTTCAATGACGTTATGTCGGACGACCTGGACCGCTCAGGTGCAACGCGCAGAGGGGGGACACAAACGGCATTGGCACAATACATGGCAGAGATGGGACTCACCGATACATGGCGCTGGCGACACCCGACGCAGGAGACGTTCTCCTTTTACTCGGGGGCACATAAAACCTTCTCCAGGCTAGACTACATCTTCATGGCTAGGCAATACCTGGCGGAAGGTGACGTGTTCGCCTACAAAGCACGGGGGATATCTGATCACTCGCCACTATACGCACACTTAGGGAACGACACGGTGAGGCGGGAGATGGAGTGGCGCCTGGCAGCCTGGGACATACAAACCCCCGAGATAACACGAGGATTGAGGGCTGATATAAAGGTGTATGTGGCGGAGAACGAGGGTTCTGTAGTCTCCAATGTTACCTTCTGGGAGGCAATGAAACCGGTGCTGAGGGACAGAATCAGAGGGAGACTACGGGATGAGCGCCATAATCGGCACAGGGAGGAGGCAGGGCTAGAAGCTGACATCCTAGCGCTAGAAAGGGAATACATAGTACACAAAGGGGAAGACGTACTGAGGAGGTTGCACGACAAACAAAGGGAGTATAGGCAATTGGTCTCTAACGAGGCGAAGACACAAGCACTTGCAACACTGCACCGCCTCTACGATGTCGGTGACAAGTCGGGCAAACTTCTGGCATGGCTCAGCAGGAGAGAACGCGCAGCAAGGTGGGTGGAGAAGATCAGGAGGGACGGGGGCGTCATGGAAACGACAGACAGGGGCATAGCAGAGGAGTTTGCACGCCACTATGAGGCGTTTTATAGAGGCAGAGACCTCGGAACGGTTGAAGAGGCCTTACAGTATATGGGAGATGTGGATATCCCAGTAATGGAGGCAGAACACAGCACCCCTCTGGAGGCGGCCATCACATTGGAGGAGGTTAGAGTAGCCATAAACAAGTTAAAAACGGGGAAAACTCCGGGACCCAACGGGTTTCCGGCGGAATTTTTTTAAAAAACGGCCGACTTGCTGGCGCGTCATCTGTTGGCCCTGTATGTTGGAGCTTACGATATGGGGACGCTCCCACGAGACCTTGCACTGGCGACCATAGTACCGATACACAAACAGGGCAAGCCAGAGGAGGATTGTGCCTCATACCGCCCAATCTCATTGCTGAACATGGAGGTGAAAGTGCTGGCCACGATTTTAGCGACACGTCTTCGGACGGTCATTTCTGCCTTTATACACACAGACCAGTCAGGGTTTCTGCCGGATAGAGCAACGAAGCTTAACCTCCGACGGACACACAACTGGCTTCAGGAAATAAAGGATAGAACGGAACCGCACTGGTTCCTGTCCTTGGACGCTGAAAAAGCGTTCGACGCAGTACACTGGCCCTTTCTCATGGCGGCGCTTAGGCGGTTTGGTTTTGGTCCGCACTTCCAGAAATGGATAGGGTTGCTGTACACGGCGCCGAGAGCGCGGGTACGAGTTAATGGTTGGTTATCACGTGAATTCCGTGTGGAGAGGGGCACCAGACAAGGATGCCCGCTGTCCCCGCTACTCTTCACACTCACGATAGAAATATTGGCGGCCAGAATTCGGCAGAACCCGGGGATCCATGGTTTTACGTGGAGTGCTTCGGGGGAGGCACAGGAAAAGATCTCGTTGTATGCCGACGATGTCCTACTGTATATCACGAAACCCGAGGTCTCAGTGGGGACGTTGTTCAGAGAGTTGGAGGGCTTTGGGGCAATGGCAGGACATACCATCAACTGGCACAAATCGGTCTTGTACATGCCACAGGGACCGGTGACAGGCGTGCCTCTCCCGGACCGTTTGCTCACGACCACGGAAGGGTTCCAGTACCTTGGGGTCTATATCACTCTGGACAAACAGCTCTCGTTTCAGACCAATGTAGAACGAATAATGAAAGTGGCAGTAGAGGATATGATGAGGTGGAGGCTCCTACCGCTCACCCTCCTGGGTAGGGCGGCAATGTACAAAATGATTACTTTACCGAAATTCCTCTACGCACTTCAGAATGAATACTACCCACTCCCGACCACCGCGATCGCCAAAATCCATGCAGACCTACGATCGTTCCTATGGTTAGGCAAACAGCCACGCATAGCACTCCAAACACTCCAACGGCACCAGTACAATGGTGGGATCTCGTTGCCGAACCTGGAGGCATATTATTGGGCGGAACACTTGACCCCCATAAAGACTGGTTACACGCACCGGCAGACCACCCGACGTATGCATTGGAAAGGCATAACTTGTCTACACACAATATTCTTCACTACTTATATGGAGGAAAGTCGGGGAGGGAGCTCCTGCCCGCTACCATGATCACGATTCGAGCATGGATAAGGGCCACGAGGGCCACGGGATGGGAGAAGAAACCGACACGCCGGACACCACTGTGGCATGGCAACTGGTTTCCGGAACTTCAAAAACTGGAGGGCTTCCAGAGGTGGGACGATATAGGGATATCTACTATCGGGGACGTGATCAGGCAGGGTGAGTTGAAGACATTTGCGATGCTCCGGGAGGAGTTTGGACTGCATCCCACACAACAGTACAAACACTTGCAACTAGTCCATGCTTGGCAAGCACAGAAGATAGTACTCCAAGATATACCGGAGTTTTCACCCCTAGAGGGGAGACTCTTGCAGGAACACATACTACACCAGGCAGTGTCACTCACATATAAAACACTCACAAATAATATGCTTGGAAGTTTGGCGACGCTCAGGGGCAAATGGGAGGCGGAGGTGGGGCAATTGGAAGATTTAGACTGGGAGCTGATCCTGATGCACCCCCGGGAAGTGGCCATTAAGTCACGGCTGAGGCTGATTCAGTTGAATGTGCTGCACAGGACGTACTTTGATAGGAGGCGTCTCCTCAGGATGGGGAAAGTCACAGACGACACCTGTCTTCGTTGCAGGGCCGAACCGGGGGACTTCTACCACACAATCTGGTCCTGTGCGGTGCTTCAACAGTACTGGTCTCTCATCTTCACGGAACTGGGGGAGGTACTGGGTATAGAGCTGACACTGGACCCGAAGCTGGCACTACTGGGACTGGTGACCGAAGTAGACCTGCCGCGCCCGCATGTCACTTTCCTGGTGCTGGCATTCGTAGTGGCGAAAAGGGACATTGCCAAATACTGGGGGGCAGCGGAAAGGCCAGAAGTAGAAGAATGGAGGAGAGGGCTGGACCTCTATATGGCTGCAGAACGAGTGACCTATAAAGCGAGAGGTTGTCCCAGGAAATTCCGAAAGGTGTGGGGTAAATGGCGACAATACCATGGCCTTGAAGCCGGGCACTTGGGGGGTCCCTCATAGGCGAACGGTGTGCAGAGACGAGAAAGGGAGACCTCTTGATATTGGTATGTAATTGGTGGCACTCTGGTATGCTGAAATTTTAGGGCCACAACACATGTCAGGTTCTGCGAGGTATCATGGGTTTGGAGATGAGCAACAGCAGAATGGACACGAAGGGGATTGATGGACTAGTGCCACTTAGTTGGCCGAGCATGTGACCGAACTGTAACCGCATTGAGATGGTAACCGACCAGTTTGTAGATGGGGGAGGGTGGGAGGGGAGGGGAAGTTGTGGGGGGAAGTTTACTCAAAAAGCAGGTTCAGGGAGTCACTTGATGAGCTCGCACGTCATGGAATAACTGCAAGTTACTTAACGAAAACAAAAGTCGCCGCCCGGCCTCCGGGCTGTGGGCTTGAAGGCTGTGGAGATAGAACCATGTTGTTTTCATTTTTCACATTCTGAATCTGAGCGTGCTGTGAATATATTCTTTTCCACCTGCACAAAAATAAAAAAAAAATAAAAAAAAAATTACCAATGCCCCTCCTTTATCCGCCTTGGTGCACGCTATCTCCGGCTTGGCTGCCAATTTTTTGAGTGAGTCCAAGTCTTTCTGAGTGATATTATTCCTAGTTCTGGTTCCATATTTCAATTTAGAGATCCTGTTTCACTAGATTTTCATAGAGATCCAATGTCTTATGGCTAACAGGTGCTTGAAATGTGCTGCTGGTCTTTAATCCCAACAATTGATCAACTCTGGTTGTATCTTGTTTAGGGAGTACATTATCGAAAAAATGTCTCAATCTGAGTTTGCGCATCAGTTTGTAGAAACTGACTTCTAGTTCTAGAGAGTCCGTGTTTGTTGTAGGGACAAACGAGGTGCCCCTTTGTAGGAGTTTGATTTCCTCGGAGGTCAAATTATGGTCCGAAATGTTGATGACCAGTTGGTCTATGTTTGTGTCTTCTTCTTCTCTTTGTCTTTCTTTGAAACAGTGGTGCTCCTTGTATTGGGGTGTTCTTTTTCCTTTTCTTGTGTTTTTGCCCCTCCTGGGTCTCCTTTTTGGGCTTGGCCCTGCTCTAAAAAAGGAATCGTGGTTGTTGTACTTGTTGTTGGTTGTTCGTTACGGGTTAAGTCATGTACACTGGATGTTTATTGTGATCTCTGTATTCTGGAAGATGTGTCACTGCCAGACGAGGAAGTGTCTGTATGTTGTGAATATGGGCGGTTTCTCCTCTTTTGTGCATACACCTCTGCCCAGGTGTATACTTCTCCGAGTTTATAATCGAGGGTATCCCTCTTAAATTTCCGAATCTTCCTTTCATTGATGTCACGTGCATGTTTTTCTATTTGGTCCTTCACATCCTCCAATGTTTTGGTCAGATCTTCTTCTGACAACATTCCAGATAGTTCATTGGACACTTCTGAGATCTCTTTGGCCAGTTCCTCAAGGATGCCCGATAGTTCCTCTAATATTAGAAGGATGAGATCCAGGGAGCATTTATTTAAAATTGCATACCATTTGTCTTGGATTTTTTTTTAATTTTTACAAAGAGACGGCTTGAGAGCTATTCGTAGGTCCCTTGGTATGCGCTGTGATCGGTGGTATCGTATTAATGTGTTCGCATGTAATTTCTGATTGATCTCCCTTTTTGATAAGTAGATGAGTTGTCTTACATTTTGTTCCTTGGTGCGAGCGGTAGATTCCTGTGATATTTCTTCCCTGATTAGTGCATAGATCCTACTCGCTACATCTTCCTTAAAAGCAAAGGTGTCGGCTCTTGCCTCAGTACTTCTTGCGATTTCTTCATAATTAGTGTTACTCATAATGAGAAACTTCTGGCGTGCTGCCTGTCTCTGTGGACGAACAAAGTAAAGTAATCAGTCTGATTGAGTTGGGTGCACAGCCTCTGGTTTACAAACAATGTTTGTCCATTTCTTTATGGTTTCACATTCATTAGGTGCTCTACAGGTGGCGTCCTCCGTCCGTGGGCGTCTGAAATATACTCAATGATGTGCTCCTAATAGTGCATTAGTCGCATCCCTATAGGCACACTCTGATTCCTCTATTGCGAAATGAGGATTTCCACACTTGATCAAAGTATAATTTGTTTCATTTTATTTGACTTCTTCTTTTTTTGTCCTCCCACAAGCCTAACAGTCTCAATAATCGTATTGAACTGTCTTGCTATTTGTAAATATTTCTGCAAAATGTTTCTTGATCACCAGGATGACTCCTGTGATTTATGTTAACCACAAAAGTTCTTATATTGTTTTTTGATATACGATTCAATCTATGGTTAATATACCTTGGCTGTTAGCACGCTTTACACATCACCAACTGAACGCAGGTTCAAACCCCCGATTTACCACCTTTTTACACCCATCCTTTTTTCTCTTTTACATTATTTGCTAATTCATATTGGTTATTTCTGATTTCACTTTTTGTAGTCACGCGGACATAGGTATAGGGTTTAAACATTGGAGAACTCGACATACATTGTTTATGAACAGAGAGCGATTTGAGGTACTGGGTTTTTCAGAACCGGCACAGACACCGGTAACCCAGTGGTGTCAGGGTACACCCAGAGACCTCGGGTTCTTCCTGATCCAGACCACAGAAACTCAGAGTCTTCTAGGTGAAGTCAAAGATTAGTTTATTGGCTGCAACCAAGGTAACAAGTGTCCTAGAAGTACAACACGGGGAAGTATATTCTCAGGAGACTGCTCGAATTTACAAAGTCAGGCTTCTCTCTTTATACAGAATATTCAGCTTCAGGCAAACATTCTTCGAATTTGTAGTATGTCATTTACAGGTATTGGTTTACAAAAGAAAAGCAGAGTCATGATGACATGTACATATTTCACGTCGTGCTTCCTACAACAAATCACCTGGCAAGGCCCAACATTTCATCAGATATCGGTGGACCCCCAATAAAACAGGCACCTCCCCATCATAAAGTAAGTGAAGCAAAAGAGTAGAGACAGATGTGAGCAAGATATGGCAGGTGTGCGCGCTGAAATGGTTTTATGGCTTGTTGAGCCTAGATGCTATCTTGCTCGGCCACTGGGAGGGGAACTGACCTAACAAGTTCGGCCTGGGGCGATGGTTCCAACTTGCACAGGTCATGGAAAAGTCGATTAAGGAGTATGTGTCCTTGTGGAATTGAATTCAACTGGATTAAGGCCTATGTAAAGGGCAACACATAAATGGAAGCCAAGGGTTCAGAACGCAAATGACGATTTCGAGGTGAAATCGTCACTCGAATATGCTGAAAATATATGTACATGATGTACTCATCATTCTCGGTCTTTTGATACCAAATTCGTCATGTTTCGACAAAGTTTTAATTCTCAAGTCCAGAACGATTACACGGATCCAGATTTTCAGAACCACAATCCCTCCTTTTGCCCTTTCATAGGCAATTAATCTATCCTCATGTTAGTCTGAGTCTATATTCCTAAAGTCATTGAGATGTTGCTGTAACATCATTCTAGTACTTAGTTCATCCCTTGACACAGGTTTCCTTACACATGATGTAACACAGAGGCCACATATTGCAGGAGCACACTGTATGCATAGACAGAACAGGAAAAGAATGGCTAAGACCATCCCAATGACCATTAGAATTTTCCATCCCCAGGCGGATATCAGTTCCCAGACCCATCCCATCAATGACCAATCTCCTTTATCCACATGAATAGATTCGGAAATCTTAGGTAGTTTGGAGATGGCCTGGTACACTGTTGGAGCGTTATCAGGGATGAAGATGCAGCAACTAGATTGGATCAATCTGCATACCCCACCTCGGTCTGCAAGGATGACATCTAAAGCGACCCTGTTCTGAAGGGTCATAAGCCGATCCGACTGGAGCTCAGCAGTCAAGTTACTAAGGGCACCAGTAGTTTCTATCACGGTGGACTCAACTACCCTTGTCAATTGCCTTATGTTTCTGCTGTTAGCCATGGATCCCCAGAACGGCAGAAAACCCTTTGCAAAGTCTCCAAATTCTTGACCTGCAGTGTCTTCTTCACTCAAAACACCTCTAGCTAGATCCAAAAACATACGTTTCAGTACAGACACTCTTCCCCAACTGAGCCCTGGGATTCGTGCCATTACCTTGCAGACACAGATAACCCTGATGGGGTACAATTCAAATCGGGGACGATCTCTTAGCTTGCTGTTTTTCACTCAGGGTAGCTCCATATCCAGTCATGTTCCATCCTATGTATAATAGTGTCTCATCTCTAGGGATATTCTCATAAGAAATACCTTCCTTAATCATGTCGACTATACCTTTGACTAGAGCACTTTTTCTAGGATTGTCTGTTATGGAACGCAGGGGGTAGATTTCGTGTGCATATATGAACATTGTCCTATATGCCCATACAGAACCATTGTGACTAAATGGCAGGACCAAATAGGGGATACCTTTATCCGTTGTGTGAGGCATAAGACCGCACACCCAACAGTTAGTTGTGTTCATTACAAGCTGGTGCTGGTGTAATAACTGAACAAAGGAGTTATTAACGAACTCCAATCTCCTATTTGATTCGTGGTCAGGCAGAGGGTGGAAAGAATGAGAGGAAACAGTAGGAGGAGGTATGGGTGATGCAGTGGGCGCAAATGTTACATGGAAAGAGAACAAAACATAACTTATCAAAAAGATCATTACGCTGAATAGCATAAAAATACACAATATTATGAAACTTTTCTTTGTCATCGTGTTACACAGTCTCTGCTTAAAGTTCATTTGTTTGGCAGGTCTGTCCACATCGGGAAACTCCATCCTCTCTAAAGTGCTGCCCGCAGTGGGAGGTTGCCTCTGCTAAGGGATGCTTCTGTCAGTCTAGGGCAGTCCCTTGGACCAACCAGAACTACCGACCTAACGTCGTCAGCTGCACCCCAAAGACTTTAATCAACCGCGGCCCTAGCAGCGGAACCCGGATGGCGGTTCGAAAAACAAAAATGAGCAAGTTTCTTAGATGGGAGAGCTGCACTTTCAAAAATAGTACTTGGGGAAAAAGAAAATATCTTTTTATTTGTCCATGGATCTTTGTCTCAAATTGCAAAAGAAATGATTTTATTAGTTCGTTTTTCTCGGTCTCAAATTGTATCGCTGCTTCCCAGGTATTGTTTGATCCTGGAACAGAAGTTCAGGCTCTGTAATGTTCACTCGCTTGGATGGTGGCACAGCCTTGTGCAAAATGTTTTCGTTTTCTTGTTCAGAGTCAGTTCCTTTTACATGTGAATCATTAAAAGGGACGGTATTTGGCACGGCATCAGGTTCTGGGTCAGCGACACCCTCCTGGACCCACTGGTCATAGGGCAGAGGTAAGGGTACCTTTTTACACTGGACCCCGTGGATCCAGGCCTTCTTCCCTTCCACTCGAACTGCCGATCTGGTAGAGAGAAGGACGAGGTGTGGTCCCGTCCACCTGGGCTGGTCGTTTTTAGTCCTTTGGAAATTCTTTATCAACACCCAGGATCCAGGGTTTATGGGGTGTCCTGGAGTATCAGAAGCCGGAGGCAGGGAGTCATGTATCTGTTGATGCAAAACACGCAATTTAGCCGTCAATTCATACAGGTAATCAAGCAAAATAGGGTGTTCTAGCTCGCTGAACTTCGTGGGCCTAGGCACTCCCCATATGTTGGCTGGCCGGCCAAAGACAATTTCATAAGGGCTGAGTTTCACTCGTGAATGCACAGTCATTCTGGTGGATAGGAGTGCTAAGGGTAGAGCATCAGGCCATTTAAGACCTGTGCTCGCTTGGATTTTGGCCAATTTAAGTTTAAGCGTGCCATTGTAACATTCTACTAATCCAGCTGATTGGGGGTGATTTGCAGCGTGGAACTTTTGCCTAATGCCTAGCCCTTCACACACTCTCTTCATCACACGACCCACAAATTCACTTCCGTTATCAGACCAGACCATTCTAGGCATTCCAAACCTGGGGAAATACTCTTTCACAAGGGCTTTTGCTGTGGACAAGGCAGTATTGTCTTTCAGGGGGTATGCTTCTACCCATCTTGAGAAAGCACAAACATCAACAAGCACATATTTTAAGTTGTTGCACCTCTCCATGTGTATGAAATCTAGCTGCAAAACCTCGAACGGATACGTAGGAGGTGCAAAATGACCAGCTGGAGTTGGGGTTCCCCTACCAGGATTGTGCTTCAGATATACCATGCAATTCTTGACAACATTCTCTGCACACTTGGGAATCCCTGAATTCTTCCACACTGGGGCCAACAACTTGCAAATCCCTTTCACGCTGATATGAGCCATTCCATGAGCCATTGTGACCACTGCAAGCACATATGCATCGGGTAACAACCATCTCTGATGCTCTGTTGTTTCAATCCAACAACCATTTGCATCCATTTTACCTGTACTCTCTCTCCCCGTGCTCAACTCTTTCTCTGTGGCCTCAGCTTGGATGGACTTCACGCTTTCTATCGTGTCCTCACATATTCCAACATCACCAGTCCATCTTTCGGGGCCTACAACATACATTCGGCTCATCACATTCTTTGCCGTTTCTTTAGCGATCTCATCAGCAAATGCATTTCCACGACCAATATCATCAGTCACTTTCTTGTGAGCACTACATTTCACAATCGCCATTTGCAGGGGCAAGGTCAGTGATTCAAGAAGCTCATTTACCAACTGACCATGCTGAATCTTAGCTCCATGCGAAGTCAGGAACCCACGTTCTCTCCACAATCGTCCAAAACTGTGAGCCACTCCAAACGCATACTGACTATCAGTGTAGACAGTCACTTTCATTCCTTTAGACAATACACATGCTCTCGTGAGTGCAACTAATTCTGCAGCTTGAGCTGAACCATGTGGTACTCGTGCAGTTTCAACAACTGTGTGCAAAGTCGTGACAGCATATGCTGCAGTCACGTTACCATTTGGGAGCTTGAAGCATGAACCATCCACCCATAATGTACCATCACATTCAGCAAGAGGAGTGTCAAATAAATCTACTCTCCCTTTTGTCTCTTACTCTGTTGTGAGAAAACAATCGTGCTGTTCTAAAGCATGTGATTCCTCTGCAATTGGTAACAACGTGGCTAGATTTAAGGTACTGCACCTTTTTATGTGCACATGGCTCGCTAGCAGTGTCAATTCGTAACTGGACAGTCGAGCACTAGTTAAGTGCTGTGTCTTGGTTCTATTTAACAATGTGCCTACTGCATGCGGGACCATCACGATTAGTGTATTATTCATTACTAGACCAGCAGACTGTCGAATAGAAACAGCTGCTGCTGCTGTGGCTCCTAAACAACTTGGCAATGCTTTAGCTACCAGATCCAAAGTTGACGAAAAATAGGCGCATGGGCGCTGCCTACCTCCAAATAACTGAGTCAACACAGACAATGCACAGCCCTCCTTCTCGTGGACATACAATGTGAAAGGCTTACTGTAGTTGGGGGTACCTAACACAGGAGCCGAACATAATGCTGTGCGTAATTCGAGAAAACTTTTCTGACACTCTTCAGACCAAGGAATAGGATCGGGTGTACCTTTACACGTTAATGCCACCAAGGGTTTGGCCAATAACGAAAAATTAGGAATCCACTGTCTACAGTACGATGTAATGCCCAAGAAAGCACGCACTTCTCTCTGGGTTCTTGGCACACTCAATTTCGCTATTGCCTGAATTCTTTCTGGGGTCAGTTTCCTTCCCTCCTTCGATAAGAGGTGACCTAAGTAGGTCACTTCTTGTCGGCAATATTGCAGTTTGGAAAGTGACACCTTGTGATGCAGATCACACAGATGACGCAATAATGTCAACGTGGCCTTTTTACCAATTTTCTTAGTGTCTGCAGCAATGAGCAAATCATCCACATATTGTACAAGAGTAGCACCTTTAGGTAAAATAATCGTATCAAGCTGTGTTTTTAGCGCTTGACTGTATATTATTGGACTTTCACAGTAGCCCTAAGGAGCGCGTTTAAAGCGGAAGCTTCGACCTCCTAAACTGAAGGAAAAAATATCCCTGCTCTCCTCAGCAATTGGGATACTGAAGAAAGCATTCTTCAGGTCAATCACCGAAAACCAAGAGGCAGAGGCTGGAATCATAGTCAATAATGTGGTAATGTCGGGTACAACTGGAAATTGTGGCACAACAATTTTATTCACCTTCTAAGGTCAATCACGAATCTGTACACAGGTGGCTTAGAAGGGTCAGTTCGTTTTAAAACAGGCAGAACAGGACTATTGCAAACATTTCCTCGTGTTTCTTCAATCACATCCTTTTTAATCAATTCGTAAACAATAGCTAGTAAAGCTTTTTCACCTTCACTCGAGATTTTGTATTGGGGAATTCGTGGCATTTTAACGTTGGCTTTTAATGTTACAACATATGGTGGAATTTCTAAAAGACCCACATCATTTGGACCAGTGGCCCAAAGAATATCTGGGAGAAACGACAATTCTGCAGGAATTTTATCCCTCGACAAATACATGGGAGAAACCACTTTCTTACCTAAAGTAAGTTGTACTCCTGAAGGAGAACAGTACAAAGTCGCATACAATCTTTTTAACAAATCCAATCCTAGCAAGTTTTCGCCACAACCTGTTGTCAGAATAAGGGGTGCTTCTAATTCACAAGGACCAACAGAAAGGGACAAAGGGTCAGAAATTGGATTTCTAACTGGGGCGCCAGAAAAACCTACAGAAACGTTCATTTCGCCAGACAAAGGTGCGCCAGGGAGTTTGGAGTGCATAATAGAACTCTTTGTAGCACCAGTATCCAACAGAAAAGGTTCTGACACACCTGATGTAATCACCTCAACGTAAGGTCCACTCTGATCTACTGGAACAGAAACCACTCCCTCTCTTTGTCTACGGCTGTCCTAGCAATCATTATTCTCCAAATACTCATCTTCTGTATAGTAATCATCAACGTAGTATTGAGCTGTCCTGTCAGATACGTTATTTTGCTGATCAAACCTGTTCATAGAGTTTTGTGGTTGAAGGGGACGTGCGTTCTGAGGGGCGGTTCTACGCCCTCTACCTCTAGGTGCTTGCTGACTGCCACGACCTTTCACACCAGAAACTTCATTTGCACGTTGTAATAGGACAATTATACTTGAAATGACCCTCTTGTCACGGGGTTGAGTATACTCGACTCTTTGCGAGTTCCTCTGATATTCTTGAGGCTGCTGAAACGTATTTTGGTAGTGATTCTGACCATTATTATTTTGATTACCACCACCACGTGGCGGATAGGCTTGCTGTAGCAAAACCTTCGTTTTTAGTTCTTTAGTTTTCTTTTCTACTCTATCTTTCCCATCCTTGTCTCTATTTTCGTAATATTGTGCAGTAGCCAATATCTGGGCTGAAGATGAGACTGCCCAAGAACTTTCTGAATCCTTTAACTTTTGAAACAATTCTGGAAGCAGATTGTGCACGAATTTATCGACAAACAATCTCTGACCACATTCTGTGGTCATATCTTGACCGCTGTGGTCAACGAATGTTTCTTCAAATCTGGTGAAGAAATCCGAGACTGTTTCTTCTTTCTTCTGCTTGCATGCGGACAATTTATCCCAATTTACACGTATTGCAGGCATTATCGTTTTCATGTAATCTACTATTTTACCAGGGAGTTCTGCTATCAAAGGCTCAGGCTTGGCACCACCAACTTGTCGGGCATCTGCAGCAGTAATATTAGCCCATGAGTCACCTAATTCTTGATCATGATCTATATGACGAATTTTACCCCATAAAGGCTGTGGAACAACATTCCCAAATAGCATATCGATATCGGCTAAATTCATTATACATGACCCAGCAGTTTGCGACAACTCTTTGTAATACCCTGCAGGATTTTTACGCGGATCAGGTAATGTTTGTTTGAGTGCTAAAACTTCAGCTCGCTTCCATGGGACATGTACCCATACATGCTGAAAGTGTGGCAGAATAGGTGGGACAGCAGTCGTGTCACCCTCTCTCCATTGTGGGGGAACTTCTCTCATAGGGTATTGTCGCGCCTTTTTCCTACTAGATGTACTAGATTCAGATGGTGACCCAGAACTGCTTCCCTTACTCCGATATGATAACAACATTTCAACTGCTTTTTCCACATCTGGACCTACAATCATACCCTCTCCGAACTTAAACCGTACACGACACATCTCTTGCGGGATGCATTCCAGATCATTGTCTTCTAAATCCTCGCAAAGAAAAACACACACCTGTTCGAAAACATATCTCTGTGTCGCTGCTTCCCATTGATGGAAGACTTCCATGACAGACTGTACATCATATTTTACAGTGTCCATGACCCATTTCCGTGCTAAACTATTCAGTGAATCTCTCTCTTGATAATCAGGCAGTCGACTTCGCAACTGTCTTCTTCCCATGTTAGGGGTCGTAGTAGGCGACCAGAAAAGAGGTAAAAGAAGGTTAGTAACAGTGCTGGCCATTTTCTGCCGAATGGAAGGTGAAACTGAAGGAAGAACGGATGGAAAAATGGGGTGAGATAAGGCAGGGGCAGAGATAGCAGAAGAGGTATCAGGGGAAATAGAAGGAGCACTAGGCAAAATCGTAGAGGGAGCATTAGGAGAAGTAGAAGGTACATTAGGCGAAATCGTAGAAAGCACAGGTGAAGCAAGTGTGGTTGGTGGGCCTGAAGCAGGCTGCACCATAGGGACAGGAGTCAGCTGAAGAACAGCTGGAGGGTGCTGTGGAAGAACAGGAGGCGTAGTTTGCGCAACTAAAGGTTGCGGGGGTGCCGTGGCATTTTGCTCATAGGGGGGTGGTGAATTTAGTAAATGCGACATTAATGGGTCTTTTTCACGCTCTTTTGCTGCGTCTTGCTGAAGAGACGGCAAAACTGGATAGCATTTGTCTACTGCCATTTTACGTTGCCTGTGCAATTGCTCACTCATCTGCTTTTCTTCATTGTCTTTAAACTGTATAGCAGCTTGCATTACTGAGAGTCCCTCTTCTCTCTTATTTTTCTAAGCTAATTTGATTTCTTTTTGTTTGGCTTCTTTACGCCATAAGCGGAAAGAGTCAAACATTGCCGGACGGGCTTTCTTTTTAAAGAGTTTAACTTCAAGGTTATCTAGGATTTCGGTATCAAAGCTACCATATTGGGGCCATTTTAAAACGCCATCTTTCCTGGTGTATTTAACCCATACTTCGTTGTAGGTGATGGGGCCTACCCCATGTTTCACATATAGCTCGTAAGTTGGAGTTCCAACCGGAGGAAGCGGACATGAGTCCTCCAATCGGGAGTCCCTATTATTATAACCAAGACAAAACAAATTTCCAAGTCTAAGACTAGGCATCTTCGCTCTCTAGTCTAGTTCCAGACTTCAAAGGATTATTGATTACGATATTTCTCGTGAATACACGAGTCCTTCGGTTTTGGTGCTTGCAAGTACCAACAAATTATCCCAAAGGATACCCAAGACTAAGACCAACTAAGGACTGGAAGACGCTCCACTTATACTTAACTGAAATATCGATGACGTCACCAGAAGACTCGTCTTAGTGTTTCGCTCTACCAAACTTCAAGGGTCCAAATCAGGGCGATAGCCAGGGCAGCAGTCCTTGTAGCCGTCGGGAAGCGGGGAACCTCGCAGCAAAGACCTTCGGACCACGTCAACATGCAGGGGTCAATGAGGTGGTTGGCCGTCCTCTGGAATTTTCACACGAAGCTCCACACGATCCTCTGGCTGACTGGTACCACTGGAATCGCCCCAAACGTTGGGCGCCAGCTGAGGTACTGGGTTTTTCAGAACCGGCACAGACACCGGTAACCCAGTGGTGTCAGGGTACACCCAGAGACCTCGGGTTCTTCCTGATCCAGACCACAGAAACTCAGAGTCTTCTAGGTGAAGTCAAAGATTAGTTTATTGGCTGCAACCAAGGTAACAAGTGTCCTAGAAGTACAACACGGGGAAGTATATTCTCAGGAGACTGCTCGAATTTACAAAGTCAGGCTTCTCTCTTTATACAGAATATTCAGCTTCAGGCAAACATTCTTCGAATTTGTAGTATGTCATTTACAGGTATTGGTTTACAAAAGAAAAGCAGAGTCATGATGACATGTACATATTTCACGTCGTGCTGCCTACAACAAATCACCTGGCAAGGCCCAACATTTCATCAGATATCGGTGGACCCCCAATAAAACAGGCACCTCCCCATCATAAAGTAAGTGAAGCAAAAGAGTAGAGACAGATGTGAGCAAGATATGGCAGGTGTGCGCGCTAAAATGGTTTTATGGCTTGTTGAGCCTAGATGCTATCTTGCTCGGCCACTGGGAGGGGAACTGACCTAACAAGTTCGGCCTGGGGCAATGGTTCCAACTTGCACAGGTCATGGAAAAGTCGATTAAGGAGTATGTGTCCTTGTGGAATTGAATTCAACTGGATTAAGGCCTATGTAAAGGGCAACACATAAATGGAAGCCAAGGGTTCAGAACGCAAATGACGATTTCGAGGTGAAATCGTCACTCAAATATGCTGAAAATATATGTACATGATGTACTCATCATTCTCGGTCTTTTGATACCAAATTCGTCATGTTTCGACGAAGTTTTAATTCTCGAGTCCAGAAAGATTACACAAATCCAGATTTTCAGAATCACAGATTGTCAGGCGACGGAACGTATGTTTTTTATGTCCATGAGTCACATGATCACAATATTAACCAATAGCAACACGCTACTCGATGAACCAGGAAACGCATTCGGCGTGCCGGGTTGTTTGAAGCAGTTTGAGGGAATCCGCGGAGTCGAAAGGTCAAGCGCGGGAATTACGAGGTCAGTTTTCTAGGAGTTTGGCTAGTGCGGGGATGTTAGAGATAGGGCGGAAGTTGTGACGCTTACCGCTGTCTGCTGTAGTTTTTTTTAGAATAGGTGTTACCTGAGCTGCTTTTAGGCCCTCTGGGATCGTTCCTTTTGACAGAGATGCATTGACAATCTTTGTTCAGATGGGAGAGATGACATCTTTGATTTCTTTGAAGATGGAAGGTGGCAGCGGGTCACTGAAGTGATTTGATGGGTTAATACTCTGAAGAACCTTTTTAATGTCTCTTTCATTGAGGGGGTAAAGATGTCCCAGAAGGCCTTGTTTTCGATGCCCATACTCATCAGTTTGATCTTATCTAATAGGGCCGGGTGCGCAGTCCCATTGGATAGCCTTGATTTCTCAGTGAATAAGTCGGCCAGATCATCTCATGAGGGAGGGCTGACTTCAGACTCAAAGTGGTTTGGTGCTTCAACCGATTGTTGTTTAAATAGTTCAAAAAGTTTCTTGGGGCAATTTGCAGCTTAATTGAGTTGGGATCTGAAATAGTCCACCTTAGCTCTCTTGATTTGTTTGTTATAGGAGCTCCTTACTCATCTAAGGACACTGAAATATTCATTGATTTCAAAAGGCATATCTGACAACACTGTGCAGGATTATCAAGGTCTGGAACAAACATCTGGACACCGAACAGAACTTTGCTGGGAGTCCGGCCGCTCAAGGATCTTTGAGGCAGATTATTTAAAGCTGTCTAGACCTCATACAGATGATTGATTCAACTACAACCTGAACCTAATACCCTAGCTATTAAAGAATGTTTTAGTCACAGTTTTTCCTCTCCACTATCAAATTTTCCTCAGGATGATAGGGCGAGGAATAATGCATGGCTACAAACAGGGTGCTCATGGTATCCTTGTAAGCCTTTTAGGCAAATGCTACTCCCTGGTCTGAATGGAATGCAAGTGCTGTACATGCCCCAACGAAGACTTGCAGATATTTTATAAAAGTTCAAGTGTCAGCCGATCTCAGTGGCTACAACCATAAAAATCTAGAACATGATCATTGCCAAAAGAATGAATTTAAAGGAACTGTTTGAGTTTAGAGAGGATATGCACAAGCCAATGTTTTGTTTGAAACTAGGAGAGGTGTCTGGGGTAGGCGAGCTGTGGTGTAACTTTTAATTTGTTGACAAATATCACAACTATGGACATACTGCTTAGTCTGATTGTAAAGACCATGCTACCAATAGCGTTGCTGTAGTAATGGTACTGTGTCGGCCACATCAGCATGGGCAGATGCTAAACCCTCATGAGCAGTTATGAATATTTCTAGCTTGCGGTCTGAATTTAGGATGACTCGGTCCCCACTCTGGGAATACAAGCAAAAGGTATGTTTTGGACACTCAATATGTATGAATATTTTGCTGGAAATTGTTTAGGAAATAGTGTATCATTGCATAAAGCATTGACAGCTACCATGATATCTCCATCCACTCTTGTATGAGATTGAGTAATTGCGGCTACCACAGCATTCTGAACTGCTGATTTTGCTGCATCGCCAGCCAGTGAATTCCCTGCAACATGTATTCCAACACGTTTGTGAACTCAATGTATGAGTTACATGAGCCCGTGGTAAGCATTCTTTCAGATGCGTCACTTCTCCCCAAAGCAATTTATGCTTGATAGCATTCCCTTTTGAGTCTCTGGATTCATTCAGGTGCTAATAGTACAAGTGCTCAATAAAGACTGGGAAAAGTAATACGAATCGCACACTATGAGTGAGACTAATTCAGGATCGGCAGTTCCAGAATTAGAGCTTTGAGTTTAGCCAGCTGAGTGGGACAATCTCCTAAAGTCTGCGTAAATGTTTTTAGAGGGTTGAATTCTTTATTCCTCACTTCACCATGTACTGAGGCACAGGCTGCTGATTATTGCTATTTAGTTTCAACAGCAGGCTGGGCTGAACCATCAGTATAGACCTTGAAGTCATATTGGTCAAGAGGCAAAATGTCACTGGGCACAGGGTGTTCTGTTTATATTGGAGGAATTATTGTGTTTGAAGTGTAGGGTCAAAGACAGTCTGCCTCAGTAGCTGGTAAAGGGTGGCCCACTGTAACCATCTAAGATGTAAGGTTTTGAATTCAGAGCTCTGGCCTTTATAACAGCCTCTAAGGCTGAGATGGTAGTAACCACGATATCCGTTTCCCCTGAGCCAACGATCTATCCTTTATAATGGCTGTCCGGCCTGTAGTCAGTATTTTTTCTGTAAGTACAAAACGCATTCCATCATATGAATATAAATGGATTGATATACAATGAGTATAGTATCACTTTCATTAAAAGTGATGTATGTGTAGTCTGTGGCCCCTGCAAATATGCAGACCACCAAATTGGAAGTGTTTACACATGTGTGTAAATGTCTGGATTCAAGCATGTCTGTTTGCTGTGTTCTCGGAATTTATGTATGTTCTGGTGTCTAATGTGTGCTTGAGAATTCTGGAAGTTTTAAGTAATAAAACAGTTTTACCCATTGGGCATAATCATGTATGTATGTTCTTCCAAAGTTGAGAAAGCCCAAAAGTGATTGTAGCTTTTATATTGTATTTGGTGGTTCTAGGAGTGCGCATTTCTCTAAGAAATGTGGTGCTAAGCTTTAGACTTTGCTTGATAGCTCGTATCCCAAGAACAGGACACTGAGCTAGGCAATGTTTGTTTTTGGGAATTTGTATCCTTGTTCAGCAAACCCCACAACTATGCGATCTTCTTTGACCAAATGTGTGTTTAAGGCATCATCCAGAAGGTTTATGTCATACATAGGGCAATGCTTATGTTTCAGTTTCTAGTAAAATTGATGTTATTAGGGCAGGGAACAGACCAGGGCTATTCTATTACCCTTGAAGGATGTCAACATAAACTTTTCCGAGACTCCAATGTAGTGAATGCGGTTAAATCCTTGCTTTCAGTTGCTATGTTTTGGCAAAAAAACAGCCATTTGAAAAGGATTGTTCATTAGTGAGATATAAGGTTCAATGATGCCTTGATATTCTAGCTGTGTTAGAATTTCTCTAACTGGAAGTTTATCTTCATGCCTAATTGAGTACATGGTTGCAGTATAATGCCAGAGGTTGTGCAAAATCCCACTCCGTGGCATGTGCTTGTTTTACTGGTTCAGGAACGAGGACAGAGAAAGACTGTCTTATTACATCTTTCCCTTTTAGGACATTTCTAACAAACTCAAAAGGTCAATCCCTTTCAGCCAAGAGAATTTCATACTTAAGTGTCAAATTTTCCCAAACAAATTACTTTAATCATACACGGTGCATACTCCTCAATTTGGATGTCCAAACCAAATAATCTGCTTAGAGCCCTAACCCGCTGTCAGTGCCCACTCCTTGTTCCAAAGAAATGACCACCAATATGTGTAGCATATTTAGCAGAAATACCTTCTATTTTCTTCTTTTTGAACTGAGGCTTTTGTTGTGGATATTTTTCCTCCTTGTTTATGATGACGTCAGACGAGCATTGTGAGCCCTTTTTGGCTTTCATTGACTCCTCTGGACAGCGCTCTGATTGGCCTCTTTTGTTTGAATGTTTGTTCGGGTGAGTCCTGAAAGGAACAAGAAAGACGAGTATCAGTATACAGATACCTATTAGGCTGTTTAAGTGTTTCACGTTTTTTGCAAATAATAATGCTTTTCAGTGGACTCAGGTTGGGTAGAAACACCTTGTGACTTTGTCTTTTCTTTATTTTATTATTTATTTATCCCAGCATTTTTTTTAGAAGACTCGTGCCTGATTCGATTTATTCTTTTCAGCATAACCCTTAAATTGTGGTTTAGTTGGTCTGGCTCCCAAATTATAGTGGCCTATAATTGTATAGGTAACCACAATAATTTTTGATGCTTCACACTCTTGATCCACTAACAGAATTTGTGTTGACGTACTGCCAATGCTACTGCTTCCTCTTGAATATTACTTAAAATAATTGAGGCAACTGTGGCATAATTGCCAATTATTCTAATCCCCAAGTCTGGCCAGGCAAACAAAGTTAAGGAAAGAGAGAAGACCCCACTCAGTTCCAGGGAACAGGGTACAGTAGACAATAAAGTCAAAGGGAAATCCCTGGAAGTACTACTTTTATTTACTCACTTTTGTGTTGTATACCACATACATCCATAGAAAACCTAGTTATAAAAGGAAATATTGAGTTCCCACACTAAAATGTAACGTTTACACTCTTCTTTATTTGTTCATATAACATAGATGAAGACGTTATTTATCATACACAAATTAAAATTCAGAAAAGTTTCCTGAAAGCATACATAATAAAACATTGTCACAGTTACAGTGCATCCTCTTGTGGAAACAATATTCATAAAAACTCATCACTTACATATAGATTAAATAAAGTTTAAAAAAAAAACTATTCGTTACACAAATCACAATACATCAATGAATCCCAAAGGAAAACTTAGAGAAAACCTAATGATCACAGAATCACAGTACATCAGTTAATAAGACAAAACCCCTTTCTACCCGTAGCTCAGGATGTTCTTGCTACGTAATTGCTTGATCCAAAAAGCCTTTCTATATTCGTTTGTAGGAGCTACAGTATCAGAAATCTATGAATATCTGTTGTTCCCGGGGCTCTGCTTGGATTCTATTTCAAACCAGTGCGTCGACGCGTTTCGGTGTCAAAAACATAGATAACATAACACCTTCTTCAGGACAGGACAATTCTTGGGGTCACCATTTTCAAGATATAGGGTATCCTTCTTCCTTCTAGTGAAGTGCGGGGGGGATACCACTCTGAGGTTAATATCCTAGCTTTTTTGCTGATGTGCTCCAGGTACTATATCTTTGTAGTGGGGCACCTGGGTAGTACTATTGTCTGGTGTTACTCTCCCATTGTGCTTTTCAATTTGGGTGAGGGCCTTTGGACTGTGTAAGTGGGCTGCCAGTCCTATGTTATTTTCGTTTTCTATTTCTTATTTTCGAGCTTCTGTGCATCAGACCTTGGAGTTTGCTTTTTTGAATAGATAATCATTTCCTAGCGAGGAATAATATGCTTTTAGATTTGAGACCCACTCTCCTTAAACCGGATATGTTCTGCAGAGACGTGGGTTCGTGTTTCTGCCTCGTTTACTCTTTTCTGAATTTTAATTTGTGTGTGATAAATAACGTCTTCATCTATGTTCTATGAACAAATAAAGAAGAGTGTAAACGTTACATTTTAGTGTGGGAACTCAATATTTCCTTTTATAACTAGGTTTTCTATGGATGTATGTGGTATACAAAACAAAAGTGAGTAAAAAAAGTAGTACTTCCAGGGATTTCCCTTTGACTTTACAGGCAAACAAAGTCCCATAATACTTTTTAAACTGTTTTAGCACTTCAGGCAAAACAGAATTGATAGTGTACCACATGCTATGGTATATATTGCATCAACAACTGTAACCCATGTGACACATTCATATACCAGGGAGCCATCCCTAGTGGCAGGCACATTGTGGGAATTCTATGTTTATCTTGGGATCCAATATTGGGAAACACTTACTCAAGCTGGTTTGTATTTTGTAGAATCCAGAATGAAATGTTCTCCTGTCTGGTGGGAACCTCACACATTATTGCAATAATATTGGACTTATTGCAGACACTGCCGTATGTGACTGCGCAGCATGAACAGTCATCGCGGGAATTGCTTTGATTTTCGCATAGTGAACTGTGTTGGATGTCTGTATAGTCTGACTAGGCCTTAGTATAGAGCACCGAGCTCTGGAGCTGTAAACTGTCCTAAAGATGGGAATGGTGCATTGCTGGCTATTACTGGCCAGGTCACTCCCTCATTATGGAGTAGAGCCATTCTACATTGTGGTAGAGCACCTTGAAACCAATTTGTATGTTTCAAAAGGTTCATAAGCTCTGCATTTGGCTGGCTCCACACCTTCAGTGAAAAATGTTTGTGTTTTTCTATCTCCCCCTGAGAGAGGTTACCTTGGGTTTGTAACATTTGTATTACTGCATGTCTGCAAGTGAGTGGTATAGCCACTGGTGCTGCATTTGCCATATCTAATGAATGGTACTCAAAGAAAGTAAGAACTATAATGGGGTGATCCTTTAAAGGTTAAAGCTTGAATCGGCAACATACAAAAAAAGGTTTTCCTATTTAGCTTAGGAGGATTAATCTCTAACACCATGGACGTCTCCATATAATGTGACTAGGGGCTCTGGGCATACATCGGAACTTCTCAGGAGACCCATCAAATAAGTACCTGACCTTGAACCTTAGTGGCACCTCATTGCAGGGTTCATGCAAATTAAGTAGAACTATGGATCTGGACAACATAAATGTCAGACTATTGGAACTGAGGTCATCCATACCCTTTGAATATGTTGTCCTGATTCCTGGCTAGTATACAGTGCCCCATCCAGACCTTTACCCATAAAAGGGTAGCAGATGGTACCTGCAACTTCAGAACATGACCACTCTGATTCCCCAAGGAAATTGTGGAACAGATCTACCCTTTCTTTTGCTACTCAGGCATGCCCAGAGGGCCAAACAAGAAGCGTATGACTTGGCTTTCCAAATACTTATTGAAGTAATTGTATTCTTTTGTACAAAACATGAGCTGTAATAATTAGCAGGAGGAAACAAAGCATAGTTACCAGCATTACAAGAATGGTGAAAAAGATGAACAATTCAACCATCACAGCAATGTTGCGTGTTGATACGATTATATAATATAACATATATGAATACTTCTACTCTAATCCTACCTACACTGTCTAGAGCATAGTGAGAGTACCCTCTGCCAGATCACTTGGGACAGCCAAAACCCCATACCTGTGTATGATGCATCAGGCAGCCAATTTGGTGTAGAGTAGGCCGCAGTCAGCAGGACAGGAACTGGAATCCGCTGACCTGCATCTCAGTCACAGTGACCAGGATAATCAATGGAAGTGCCCCTCTAGTGCATAAAGCTAAGAGGTTGTTTATATAATAAAACCATTGTTGCAATCTCACTGTGTCAGAGGTGTAATACTGATTTATTTGTCTTTGCAACTCGGAGATGTCTCAAGCCGGACAACTCAAAACAAGACTATCATGCTCAATGTTCCTAGCCTGGGATGGAGTATATTAGACATCTTGATAAAGTGTTTATGAAGAAATGTGCTGTCTGCATAACCTTTTCTAATTAGGCAATCATGTACGGGCAAAGCTTGTTAAAGGTCATTGTGTAAAAAGATGTCAATTTTAAACATGGGACTAAACTGGCCATTTTGTGCTCCGGCTCTGTTGAACATCACACATGTTGCCTCACAGACACTGTGTGATGAGATCTCCAAGTTTTTTGAGGACAAAATTAATTTGATCTATAACAAAATTATTGCTTCCCAAAGCACAGTAACTCAGACCCCCCCCACATGTATACCCCAGGCACAGATTAAAAAGACACTTCTTACTATTCCTTCTATTAGTGATTTGGATCTTCCTCTCCTTATTAACCATATGAAAACCGGCTCCCCCAATGACTACCTTCCTGCCAAAATGGTGGCCCCTTTGATTTCCATCCTGGGGCCCTCCATTCAGTCCGTAATGAATACCTCATTAGCAAAGGGACATGTCCCGAGGGAATGGAAGATAGCGGTGGTAAACCCTATAAGGAAGAAAGCGGCTTCTCCCTGGACAGATCTTTCGAACCTTCGGCCCATCTCCCTCCTACCCTACATCGGTAAGATGACAGAGAAGCACGTGAACACCCATTTATCGAATCATCTTGAGGCAGCAGAAGGCCTGGACCCTTCACAATCTGGGTTCAGGCCAAACCACAGCACCGAATCGGCCCTACTAGCAGTGACCAATAACATCAGGATGACACTGGATAGTGGGGGGTCTATGATTCTGGTGCTGCTGGATTTGTCTGCTGCCTTCGATACGGTGTCTCACGAAGTGCTTCTCGACCGTCTGAGGGATGTAGGGCTGGGAGGTGTTGCTCTGTCGTGGGTGGAAAGTTTCCTTTCCTGCCGCTCCCAAGAAGTCAGGCTGGGCTCCCATAAATCCATCTCCAGGGAGCTCACCAGGGGGGTGCCACAGGGCTCTTGTCTTAGCCCCACATTATTTAATGTGTATGTGGCCCCCCTGGCCGACTTAGTGAGGTCCTTTGGGTTTACCCCGATATCCTATGCCGATGACACCCAGCTTCTGTTCCCCTTCAAGACTTTCACACCTGCTCTGCAAAAATCCTTCGCAGAAGGCATGAAGGCTGTGTCAAAGTGGATGGCCGAGAATTGCCTACAATGCAACGTAGGCAAAACGGAAGTTCTATTGTTTGGGGAAGCAACAACATTGTGGTCTGGAGAATGGTGGCCCCCAGAACTAGGACCAGTACCTGTCCCAAAGCAGACTGTCAAAAACTTAGGGGTGTTATTCGATCAAGCCTTGACTTTTAAACATCATGTCAATCAAGTTGCTGGCACATGCTTTGGGGCCATTGGACTTCTGAAAAGGGTGTTTCCCTATATACCGGATAGCCACAGGAAAACCCTAGTCCAGGCACTAGTGATTAGTAGATTGGACTACTGCAATGGCCTTCTTCTGTCAACTAATGAAGGCCAATTAAAAAAACTGCAAGTAGTCCAAAATACGGCGGCAAGGTTAATACTTAATGCTCCATCTAGAACTCCCTCCCGTCCTCTACTAGCTAATCTTCACTGGCTGCCAGTGCGACAACGCACAAAGTTTAAAATTCTGTGTACTATTCATAAATGCCTGTTAGGCAAGGGCCCCAAGTATCTTACCAATGTTTTCCAACCCTATGTTCCAACCCGATCCTTACGATCTAGTAGTCTTCACTTACTACAGGTTCCTAAAATAAAAAAGGCCCGTCAGGGAGGCCGTGCTCTGGCGCACACAGGACCCGCTCTTTGGAATTCCCTTCCCCCTAAACTTAAAACAATCACTAACCACTTATCCTTTCGTAAAACCCTCAAGACTTACCTTTTTACTATTAGTTAATCTGCACATGGTTTGTGTACCCTAGAAAGTGAACTGGTGATGTAGACCTCCCTTAGCAAGCAAAAGCGCGAAGATATCCCTTCGGGGATTTATTCAGGCGCTATAGAAGCATATAAAATAAAAATAAAATAAAGAGAGTCCGGAAAGGAACAAGAGGGATGTGTATCAGTATACGGATACCTATCAGGCTGTTTACATAGATGGTATCATTTTTCGGAACACCCCTGTTGAGGAGATCCAGTCCATGCTTTAGTTTTTGCTCTATTTTTATCTCAGTGCTTTTTAGAAGACTCGGGTGTCTGCTTGATAACATCAGCATCAGATTTGCCTTAAGGTTCAGGGCTTATTAGGCCTGGTTTACAGATTGTCATGACCTATAGATGTATAGGTTTCAGAAATTCTTTTAGGAAGCTTGCGTTCTTGGTCTACTAGTGGAACTGTAGCGAGCTGCTGACGTATCACAAGAGAAGATGCCTCTCCTTTAATATTACTTAAAATAATTGAGGACACTGTGGCAAAGTTGCCAATATGTTTCATGCCCAAATATAGGGCAGGAGCTGCTCCATGTTCAGCTATAATCTGTTTAAGGACTTAGGGTAAAACTCTAATTCACGTAGTTTCATGTGTGTTGTTGTATTTTGCTGCAAATACAGTACCCTACCTATTACGCTCCTCAATAAGGGGAACCATTCCAAGCAGGAGAATTCTAACTTTATCATGGGAATCCCACATGGGAAAACACTGCCTTAAGCAGATTTGTTTTTTGAGCAATCCGAACAAGAATTTCTTCATGCTTGGCAGGGACCTTACCCATAATGGCATTAACAATAATAGTGGCAGGCATAGCTAACTGAGCTTTTCCAGCTTGAAGAGCCCTCACTGGGGAAGTGGTGATTTTATGCAAAACTTACTACATCAAACAATGATTCAGTCTAACTAAATGGTTAAAAAGAATAAACAATTCACATTGTTGCAATCGCTGTGCATCAGGATAAGGTGCTTAGCCTGCTAAGACTGGCCAGGTTGCCCCGCCATTACTGAGGGGACCCAGTCTGACATTGTGAACTGTATTTGGGAGGTTGCCATGGAGCCAATTACGATGTTCTTGATAAGTTAAAGGTATTTCTAAATATTCATAAGGCCTATATGCAGTCAAAACTGCATTCTCACTGTATTTTTCTGAAAGCTCCTGTAGTGGCATTGACTGCAGGGATATCCACCCAGGAATAAAAAGTATCATGTCTGTAAGCTGTGAGTGCCTCAACAACGAAGGTAGCTCCTCCATCGCCATTGTCTCATGTGCAGTTAAGTAAGCAGTGAAGGCTTGCTTGCAATTAGCAGAAATAACTACTGGTTGCATCCTATTTAATGGATGGAATTCACTGAAAGGAAAATAATCCTTTGAAACAATCACGCTTGATTAACCTAAAGACATTAATTGGTGCTTCCAATTAAGCTGAAGGCGGAGAAAAAAAAAACATATTACCCCACATATCTCCATATAGAGTTGGGCACGATATTCAGACAAAATATCGAAAATAAATTATCGAGTTGCAAATATCGTGATGCACAAATATCGTGTGCAAAAATATCGTTACCAAACATTAAAAGTTTAAGGTACGTAATATTGATGTCAAAATAAGTTGCTAATAGCGATGTTAAAAATATCTATGTTGTTAATATTGTTTACAAGAATATCATTGTTAATAATATTGTTTTTTAATTATTTATAAGCATTTTAGCATAATTATTTAATTTAATGTAATAGTTTATTGTAATTTCTAGTACCATTGCAGGTTGTGGAGTTTATAGGGGTACAGGGTGAGAAGTAAATTATTTATTATTAATTAATAATTAATTATTTAATTGATATTATTTGTGTTAATGTAATTTTCATTCCGATAGGTTTTAGGTGCAGGTTGTGGGGTTTGTAGGGGTACATGGTAGACAGTAATTTAAGTATAATTATTTAATAATGGATTTGTAATTATTATTAATTATTTAATAGAGAATTAATTATGTAAATTGTGTAATTAATTGAATACAATTTTTATTCATATGTTTGGTGCTGGTTGTGGTTTAAGTAGGCGTCAAGTGTGGGGAGGAAATTAATTATAATAAACAATAATGAGTGTTAATTATTAATAATTATTTAATTGATAATTAATTATGTAAATTGTGTAATTTGGATATTCTTTAAGCTATAAATCAGGTGCAGGTTGTTGGGTTTTGTAGGGGTAAAGGGTGGGAAGCTAATTAAGTATTATTAATTTATTATTAGTTAAATGTTATTAATTGTTTAATTAGTTATGTAAATAAGAAATGTTTTATTTATATATTATGTGTGTGTTGTTGCATTTGTAGGGATTAAAAGTGCAAGGTTAATTCAATATAATTATTTTATTATTAGTTCATTACTATTAATCATTTATTGATTAATAATGATGTAAAATACGTAATTATTTTGATGTGCAAGATATATTTTAGGTATGTGTTGCTTAGCTTGTAGTGGTATAGGATAGGACCTTATTTAAGTTATATTAATTTAAAAATATTGATTTATTTTTTTTAAAGTTTGTTACTTATGTTTTGTGTTGATTGTGTTATGCGTTTTAATTGTAAATACATTATATTTCTCATAGACGATAGGCTCTCTATGAGACAGCAGGTAACAAAGGTCGCTGCTATCTGTTTTTCCACTCTAAGATGGTTGCAAAAGATCTTGTGGATGCTGCCTTGTTCTACGCGGAGAACTGTTGTCCAGGCTCTGGTAATTTCTCGTATCGATTATGGGAATGTGCTTTATCTTGGAGCCGATAAGGCCACTATAAATAAACTTCAAGTGGTGCAAAATTCGGCAGCCCGTCTACTCTGTAATGTACCTCGGAGATCTTCTGCAGTTCAGGCTTTGTGTGACCTTCATTGGCTTAAAGTCCCGAAACGTGTAAAATTTAAAACCTTATGCCTCCTTTTTAAAATCAGGCAGGGTTCTGCCCCTAAATATCTGCAGAACCTGGTTCAAGACTATAAGCCTGGTCAGATTTTAAGATCTTCCACTAGTGGCGACTTCTCTGTTCCAAGAATTAAACTGGCTAAAATGGGCAGCCGCTCATTTTCTTATCTTGGTACAAAGATGTGGAATGCCCTCCCGACGGTTTTGAAAGCTGAAACTGATCTTCTTTCTTTCCGTAAAAAACTGAAGACTCTTTTGTTTAATTAAATCCCTGCACAGCCAGTTTTGTCTGGGCCTTTTGCTTGTCTCTTTCTTCTATCTATCCCTGGCGCCGGGAAACCCATTGAGGGTAGCTGTGCGCAATACAAGTTCAAATAAATAAATAAAAAATAAATATTTGTTGGTTGTTATGATTGTCATAATATAGTGTGTTATTTTAATTCTATTAATAATTGTTTTAATTTAAAATATTTATCAAATATTGTAACAAATATGTACTTTTATATATATATATATTTGTATATTTCATATTTAAATATTTATATTTTCTGGTATTTAATGTAGTTGAGAAAATATTTTATTTGTTTGAAGTGAACTACTCTCTCTCTCCTGTTGTGTAGATTGGGGTGGGAACACTACATTTTACCCTTCCTGAGTACAACGCTTTCCCTACTGTTGCACAGACTGGAGTGGTAATAGAACATTTCACCCCTCCACAATCCAACACTTTCCCTACAGTTGCACGTACTCGAGTAGGAATAGTCAATTATTACCCCTCATGAGTCCAACCCTTTTCTTACTGTTGCACCAACTGGAGTGGTAATAGTAAATGTTACCCCTCTGCAATCCAACACTTTCACCACTGTTGCACTGACTGGAGTGTGAATAGTAAATTATTACCCCTCCTGAGTCCAACCGTTTTCCTGCTGTTGTACAGACTGGACTAGGACCAGTAAATTTGACCCTTCCGCAATCCAATACTTTTACTACTGTTGCACAGATTGGAGTGGGATTAGTAAATTGTTACCCCTCCTGAGTCCAACCCTTTCCCTATTGTTGCACCGACTGGAGTGGGAATAGTAAATGTTACCCCTCCCCAATCCACCACTTTACCTACTAATGCACCAACTGGATAACGAATAGGAAATTTAAATCCTCCTGAGTTCAACACTTTCGCTACTATTGCACCGACTGGAGTGGGAATAGTACATTTTACCCCTCCTCAGTCTAATGCTTTCCATACTGTTGTACAGACTAGAGTGGGAATAGTAAATGTTACCCCTCATGTATTATTTCTACAATTTTATAGTTTTATTTAGAATATTTAGTTGTATATTATTATGATTTTATGTGCATTTTAAATTCTATTATTGTAATATGTAATTGTTTATATTATTTTATTTTGTATGTGTAATTAAATAGGTATGTTTTTAAAATTGTTTCCAGAGTATTCATTATTTTGTACTTTATTGTGCGTATTACATATGTTTAAATAAACATACATATATATGTGCATTTTCTAAAATAAGTATAGCATTTATATATATTTTAAAATGATTTAAATATATTCATTTTACACTATATTTCTGTTCTTTTTTAATATATTTAATGTTCACTATATTTAATTATATATATATTAAAAATCAATGTTTTGTTTCAGAACGTTTTTATTAGCATTTATAGAAAAACACAACGCAGTACTTAGTACAACACTATTCAGATGTTTCAAGGCAATACTCAGGGATAAGAACAAGACTCTATGGTCCATACACTATCTCAGGCATTGTTAGCACAGAGGGCCTAGTAAGTCAGATGGAACCGCCTTACACATTGCTGTTGATCACATCATTAGCATAAGACAGTGTCAGGTGTAAGAGTCTCTAGTACTAGTATCATAGAGTTCCAATTGTCCAGTGGTAGAAGCGAAACCTCCACAGCGCAAGGCCACGTGCCGATGTTGTAGAACTCTTCCTCTATTAAACATGCCTTTACTGCGTTACGATATCGCTATTGTACCCATTAGTTGTTCATCATGAACAAAGAGAAAAATTGAAAAACTAAAACTAAAAGAAAAAGAAGAAACAACCAATAGGGAGGGGTGGAGGATAGGGAAAGGATAGTGGGGGGAGGGGGGATTGATGCGGTGGGGGGGAAGTTGTGGTGCCTTACTACACTTCCCGAGGCATTTCACATCACTGGGAGGCACTGCTCTGGCTACACCAGATACTGTCTCTGGTAATATGCGGGGCAAGGTCGAGGATGGTAGTAATGACCTGTGCGTCAGGAAGTAAGATGTCTAAGTCATGGAGTGTGTATAGGGGTGCTGGGTAGAGTGGTCAGTCAGTGGTATTCCAAAAGCTCTCTGGGTCAGTGGGATGGACTGCATCATCAAAAAGCCGTAAGGCTCGGAGTCTTGGTGGTTGTAGTCTAGCATTTTCCAGTCGCCCCAAATGGTCCACCAACGGCTTCCACAGCTTTGTAAATTTAGTGTCCCGAAGCTGCAGGCGCGCGCTGTCAGCAACTCCATTGTCACTGTGTGCTATAGGCGGGTGAACCACACATTTATGGAAGGTGTTTCTGCTTTCTTCCAGTAGAGGGCGATAGTCTGTTTTGTGGCACCTAGCATGTGGAGACTGAGATGCCGGTCCTGGCGGGTCATGGCTCGCAGGTTCACCGGCCTAAGGCCCAGAATGATTGTGAGAGGACTTTTGGACAGTAGGTACCCAATCACCCATTTAATATGGCTGAGGACTTCTTTCCAATAGGTAGCAAGGAGAGGGTACGACCACCAAATATGTATAAAATCCCCAACTGATTGAGTACAGTGCCAACACAGGGGAGACACGTTGGGGAACATCTCTTGAAGCCGAGAGGGAGTGTAGTACCATTGAGTCATTATCTTATAGGCAGATTCCTTCTGGGGGGTGCTATGGAAATTTTTGGGAATGTTACGCCACAGGCGTGTCCACTGAGAAGGGGCAATGTCAGCATCAGAAATGGACTGCCACTCCTGTTGGTATGGGTGAGGGTGCAAGCGTTGTGAGTGCTGGCGAACCTAGTATATGAGAGAGATTAATCCCTTGGAGGTGCCAAATGTACGTGCCAGCCGTTCAAATGGTGTGAAAAGTTGTGTGGCCGCCTGCGATAAGGAGGATCCCTGTTGCCAGTGTTGGAGTTGTATATATTGGAAACTGTCCTTCTCTGTCAGCCGGAATTCTTGTTTGCATTGAGCAAACGTTTTGATGTCTGTCCCCAAGAATAAGTCGAGTATCGTTCTACAATCTTTGTCTGTCCAGTTTGCAAAATAGGGTGGATGACACGCAGGGGGAAACTGCGGGTTGCGAGCAATTGAGGTATGCGGGGACTGGAAGGAAGTGAGGCCCCTAGGGACCTCCACTTTGTCCCAGATCTCAAGCACCATTTTAGTAGGCACCGCCATGTAGGCACTGTGGTGAGGTGCTTCCCGAGGCAACCATGCATGGTCCCCGAGAGGACAACAGGTGACCGCCCTGTCGATGTGGAACCACACCTTCTCACTCTTCCATGCCGCCCACTCTGGTATAAAGCGAAGATGAGACGCCCAATAATTTTCTATTAGATTAGGGCAGGTAAGGCCACCTTTATCGCGCGGGAGCATTAACATTTTACTGGAGAATCATGGTCTCTCTCCCCCCCATATGAAGGTGGTCAATTTGCATTGTAGCCCCTGAATCTGGTGCTCTGGAATGGGCGTTGGCAAAGTTTGGAATAGGTAGAGAATCTTCGGTAGAATGGACATTTTAACTGTGTTAAGGCGTCCCAACCAGGAAAGTGGCAAAGCTTTCCATGCTCGTAGATCAGTGATGACTGAGTTTTTGTATTCTTGCCAATTAGCTTGGGACCAGGTAGCTAAGTCCGGCATTAAATTAAGACTAAGATATCTTACAGAGATGGTCGCCCATTGGTAAGGAATGAGGGCTTGCAAGGTCACAATCTCATCAACCGGGATTGTGAGGTTAAGCGCCCATGATTTCGTATGGTTGATTTTAAGCCCTGAGGCTTGCTCATAAGTCTGGAGCAGGGTATGCATCGCTGAAAGCGAGTGTAACGGATCAGACAAGATAAGCAGTAGGTGGTCCGCAAAGAGGGCAATCTTATGTTCAATGCCCCCAAGGGTAATACCACAAATGTCAGGTGATCGGCGTATCATAATAGCAAGTGGCTCCACTACAAGGGTGAACAGTAGGGGTGATGGGGGCAGCCCTGCCTGGTACCCCTAAGGATGGAGATGGGCTGCGTGAGTTGACCATTTACATGCACCCTGGCGAGCGGTGAGATGTAAGGTGCCATAATTCGCACTATCATCTGGGGGCCTAGGGTGGCTTGCAGCCGAGTGGAATGGCCGCACTGTGAGGCGGCTCCTCGGCCCTCGTTGTTTTTACAGACATAGATCCTATTGCCTGTTCTCCGATTTTGCCCCTATACTTGGGGGAACGGCTCCACTGGCCATCGGAGCTCCCTCGTCGCCTCCCTGCTTGCCTCCAGATCCCTACTCGCCGCAATTGGCTTCCGAGGCCCGGCTATCCTTTCGACCCAAGATGGCGGCCGCAACTTGTGGCTGACTTGCGTCAGACTCCGAGGCCGCTGTACCAGCCTAGCTGCCTCTGCTGCTGTTCCTTGGCCCAGTCGGGGCTTCGGGAGGCGAGTGCCCACCACTTCAGGCTGGCCCCATCCTGCTGGGCCCCACCTGCGCCGGCTACATAGACCGAGATTGGGCCCCCCCTGACGCCCGGCGGCCACTTCTACGCGAGTCCCCGGCTTTGGGCCTGCTGCCGGGGACCACCATCCTGCAACCCTGCCCACCGGCTTCGCCTGTGCGACCTGCGCCCTGCTGTGCCGCCCAGGTGGACTGTGTCCTGCTGCCTGGACCTACTGCTGTGCCGAGCGGGACCTCTGGGCACACACTGAGGCCACCCTGCATGCATGGGCTCGGAGCGGGGCCTAGCTCAGAAACGCGGAGGGCAGTGTCCACCCCTCTACCTCAGCAACCTATCACGATCCGCCTGTGCCCACCCAAGCTCCTCGAACCTGCTGCACCTGAGGTGGCCCGCACTGTGATGGGCCCTGCCCCCCCTTATACCGAGGGTACCAAGGGGACATGGCTAACCTAGCCAAGATGGCGGACGGGCTCCCTTAGAGCTCCGGTCAGCTGCCCGTCGCACTGATGATGAAAACCACCACCGCGCAATTCTAACACCTCCGGCTGCTGTGTGTGACTCCCGGGACCGCCTGGGGGCCTCGGAGAGGCGCGGCGTGTCCGGGGTGTACCCGCGCCAGCCCCTGACGACCTCGGCAGATCCTCCCCTGAAATGGCGGCGCCCAGGGACTGAAGCGAGAGGTCCCGAGTGACTGGAGCGGTCCCAACCAATGCCGGGCTCAGGAGCGCCCAACACACCTCACCGGTAAGCAGTGGCACCCGGAGCGCGCTACCAAACGCAGAGCGCAGCGGAATCCAGGAAAGAGCTGTGAGCCCCGGACTAACGGCGGACGCGCGGCGCTCTGAGCACCGAGTGCGCTTCCTCTGATGCGGGGAACCTAGACGGGTACTACACCTGGTGACCCACCACGGCAAACACTAGTGGGGACCGGCGCGGACCCGACCGATCGTCGCTGGACACCGGGGAAACTGCCCGCGGATGACCCCGAGAAGTCCCCAATCCAAGATGGCGCCACCGGGGCGATTTTCATGAGGGAGAAGTACGAAGACTCCTGAGTCCTAACTCCGATGCCCAGGAGCCAGCGCCCCTGAATGCCGCCTGGGAACCACGCGACGGAGAGTATCAGGGAGCAATGACACGTGCGTTCCTGAGGTGAGCTCCGATGCCCGACTCGGGGCCCCCAGTGACAGACCCGAGGCCCTCTAGGAAACACTGACTCACTGTGGCTGCACTCAGCGGGTGACCACGGCGGTGCGGACGGGGAGAGGCCGCGGGGAGAGTCTGCGCGGAGAGCCTTCCACCTCCCCTACCGAGGACGTACCACAGACCACCTGCAGCCAAACGCCTGGCAGATCAACACTAGACGGTGGCGACCCCGGAGACCCGGTTTGCACAACGTTGCTACAGAAAGGGGCCTGAACCACATTTAGCAGGCCGGATCGGACCGGCGGGTCACCCGCGACACCCATGGGGCGAACACAGTGGGCGGTGCCCATGACGCCAGCGCCAGTTCGGAGAAGATCACCTTCCCCGGGCCCCTCATGCGGATCGAAGACCGGAGGTCCTTCACAGGAATCGGACATGTCCACGAAACTAGACAAAGTACTGGCGGCCATCGAGCACTCCCGAGTCTCCATGGAAACTAAATTTGGGGAACTGGCCTCGGACATCACCCTGCTACGCGACGACCATAGGAAGCTGGCGGATAAGGTGAAGCAAGAAAGCCACACGCTCCAAGAACTGAAGCCTCAGGTCCAGCTCAATCAAAAAGCCATCAAGGACCTACAAGAGAAGGTCTCTTTTCTTGAACGCAAGACGGACGACTTAGAAGGACGCTCTCGCCGGAGCAACATACGTCTGATCAATCTACCGGAGGGAGTGGAGAAGGAAGACCCTATCAGATTTATAGAGACCTGGATAACAACGTTCACCCGGACCCAAGATCTAACGCCGTTCTTCTCAGTAGAAAGGGCACACAGAGTCCCGACTGGACGACCTCGAGCTGGCTTCCCGCCCAGACCATTCCTTCTGAAGCTGCTGCACTATCAGGACAGGGACACGATTCTGCGGGCGGCCAGGCAAGCGAAAGTCCTCAGGGTGGAAGACAAGAATGTGATGGTGTTCCCGGACTATTCTCAGGCAGTGCAACGCCAACGCGCTACATTCTTGGCAGTAAAGCAAGCCCTGCGACGCCATAAGATTCAGTATGCCCTCCTGTTCCCGGCCCGCCTCAAAATCATCTATGAAGATACAACACACTTCTTCACGGACCCCGAGGAGGCAAGGCACTGGTTGGATCACCGCAGTCAACCCCGATCAGACCGCGAGGATACGCCGTCGAGCTCTGCGTCCAACAAACGACGACGACTCCGAGCCAGGAAGGTCACTCTCACACAGATGAACCGACCACCGTCGCCCAGCGCCAAGCGTGTCCCGGACCTGGAACAAATCATAGCAGACCGGCGGAAAGCCATTCAAGCAGCGACGGAGGTTGGGCAACTAGACGCTGGGCAGGAGATGGATTGAGGCCCCCACATCTTCACATCCGAAGATGAGGGCCAGAGCGACGTCCGCACCTCCAGAGATGGTTCCGCCTCACCGCCGCTGGTGACTCCGCAGACGGCGGATACACTCATCTGATAGCGACTGATGCATTCAGCGGTAAGATTGATCTGATGGCGGAGCCTACCGACGGGGGACGCCGGGAAGACACGCCTAAGGTATGGGTGGTAACATACACACACGCAGAGACACAATGCGGCGGGTGGCCTTGACCCGAGATCAGGGTTCCACCGCTTCAGCACCCCCTCACACCAAACGAACTAGAGACAGTACGAGATGTACAGTTTGGGCTCATCATGCCTTGCAATGGGCCCCTTCAGTTGGGACTGTTTCCCATATGTTGTTTCCATGTTACGCCCTTTCCCTTCTAACCCTGATACCTACACGGGAGAGGGTACTCTGGTCACGGCGCTACTACATATGGAGGGAGGTCACACGAACGAGAATGACCCTGGGTATAGCCGAGAGGTGAGGAATGCACCGACTAACACGATAGACATCCTCACATGACGAAACCCTCTAACTCAGACTTTACCTTTATCACACTGAACGTCAGGGGGTTACACACAGCAAGCAAACGATATGCAGTTTATGCCTATCTAAAGAGACAGCAGGCGCATATAGCTCTCCTCCAAGAGACTCACTTGACGACGGCAGAAGTCAGCAAGCTGCAGAGGAAATGGAGGGGTATAATCTGTGCCACAGGGTACTCCGCATTTGCCAGGGGCACACTTATATGGGTCAGGCCGGGAGTCCCCTTCCGAGAACAATCCAGGGTGGTGGATAAGGAGGGACGCTATGCATTACTGGAAGGACAACTGGATGGACAGTCTATCCTGATAGGCAGTATCTATGCCCCAAATGTGGAACAGAACGCCTTTTGGTCTCGCCTCACGAACACACTGGCACATCACACTCACACCCCTTGGCTACTAGGGGGGGATTATAACAGTGTCTTAGACACGACCCTCGACCGGTCCCGCCCCCCGCCACCACGGTCACCAATCTATAGACAGACGGAACTCTTCAATGAGTGGGTTCAACACTGGACACTGACGGACACGTGGAGAGCACTGAACCCCACAACGAAACTGTACTCGTTTCACTCCATTCCACACGATCTTCGAGTGAGACTTGACCGATTTCTATGCTCACCTGCTATACACGCCAAAGCCAAACACACAGACTATCTAGGCAGAGTGCTATCAGATCATGACGCCCATGTCCTGACCCTCCGATGGAAACCGCCCCACCCCCCAGTACCGACCTGGAAGCTCCCTCGGGAGTGCCTCACAGACCCGGCATTCACACATGATCACGGGGAACACCTGCAGGAACACTTCAGACTCAATGCGGGCTCGGCGTCCTCTAGTCTCGTTGAGTGGGATGCGCACAAAGTAGTGGCGAGGGGACACTGCATTCAGCAAGTGTTAGGAGTGCGAAAGGTGCTAGAAGGCGCATTGCACACCACAGAACAGGAACTAGCAGCCATGTTGCAAGCAGATGACCGCGGCGAGGTGACCCAGCTACAAATAGCAGAGGCTAAGACGAAATACGCCGAGACATTGCGGGACCTGCGAAAATACAATTTCAGGAAATATGCCAGTAGGGTACACCGGGAGGGCAACAGGGGTGGCACGCTCTTAGCATGGTTAGCTCGGCAAGACCCCGACTTGAAACCTATCACGGAAATTACAGACCAAGCCGGTCACCTCCTGACTTCCCAGGTAGCGATCATGCAGGTTTTCTACACATATTACTCGCACATATATCAAACTTCCAGCCAAGATGACGCCCTCATAGTGTCCAACTTCCTACTCCCTTTACCAATCCCCCAGGTCTCGCCAGTGCTCCGAAAGGACCTAGACAGAAAATTAACGCAGACCGAGATTAAGGCAGCGATAGGGACGCTTGCTAGGAACAAGGCCCCAGGCATGGACGGCTTCCCCCTCGAGTATTACCAGTCGTTTGTAACTCATCTCGCCCCGCGCCTAACGACTATGTTTGAAGACGCATTCAAGACGGGAATCCTCCCACGCTCCCTCAGAGAATCAATAATAGTGTCGTTCCTAAAACCACACAGGGACCCCCAACTTCCATCGTCCTACAGGCCGATCACATTACTTAACTCAGACTGTAAAATCCTGGGAAAACTGTTAGCGACAAGATATGCCCAAGTCGTACCCCAACTGGTCCACCCCGACCAAAACGGATTCGTACCAAACCGCAACACATCTCAAAATCTCCGTAGACTCTTCCACGTCCAAGACATGACCCGAACCCAGCTCCCGAATGCAGCTTGCCTCATACTAGACCTCGAGAAGGCATTCGACACCCTCCTATGGCCATATTTGTTCGCAGTCCTCACCAAGAACAACTTTGGCTCCCGCCTCATCGCTTACACTAAGCTCCTGTACACACAACTTAGGTCCAGGGTCCGGATCGGCACCTATATCTCCCCGGAATTCTCCGTAAGCAGAGGAACTAGACAAGGATGCCCGTTGTCGCCCCTCTTGTTTGGTCTGGCAGTTGAACCTTTGGCGATACGCCTGAGACGAGAGGGTGTAGACTGGGGTATCCCCCTAGCGCATATGTGGCACTGCGTATCTTTATACGCAGACGACCTCCTGATCTATGTTAGGGATGCCACGAGCGACCTGACGTGCATCTGGAGAACGTTAGAGGAGTTTGCGACAGTGTCAGGCCTAAGGGTCAACTGGGGGAAATCATCCATATACCCGTTGAGCCCCCATATGGCCCCCTTCGAAATCCGAATGGGTACTCAATCACTCACCTGGAACGCCGGCGCCCCCCGGTACCTGGGAATACGGCTGTACCACACCCCGGAGGACCTATACACAGGGAATCATCGTAGGACACTAGCTGGTCTTCGATCAGCGGTCAACTTCTGGAAGACACTCCCACTGGCGCCCATAGGCCGAGTGGCACTGGCAAAAATTATCATGCTCCCCCGCCTGCTATATAGCTTCGCGAATCTCCCAGTGATCCCACCTCGATCATTCTTCGGAGAACTGAACACTCTTCTGATAGACCTGATATGGGGAGGGGGTCCAAAACGAGTGGCGCTCACCACACTCTACCTGCCTACCACGGAAGGGGGACTGGGAGCGCCGGCCTTTGAGGCATACTTTCTATCGGCCCAGCTCCAGTGGCTGTTCTACTGGACGGCGGGACGCCACACAGGAGAGACCAACTCAACTACTGGTCCTCTCTCGCAGGCCGCGATCGTCAGACTCTTGTTACCGGGCACTAAACCCCTGCGGACTCGTCCCCTGCAGGTGTCCGTTGCCCGAACGTGCATGATGCGGATACACCGCATGTCCAAAACGCAACCACCGTATTCGCCTTTGCTGCCACTGGTGGGTTTCCCTCGCAGAGAATCATATTACTCCCCAGGCGCGCTTCGAGTTTGGACAGAACTGGAGGTCACGGAGATCGGGTCTCTGTTCGACGACGGGCAGTTGCTGACGTTTGAGCAGCTGATGGACCGTTATGGCATACCCCCTGGACAGTTTTTGCTACATAGGCAATTACTGGATAGCAGCGGTACGCAATGGAACCTAGGGGCCGGCGAACCAGCGACACATCCAGTGATTCATACGACCCTACACATGGGGGTGGGGAGACACTTAGTAACATGGCTCTACAGGGCGGTGCGTTCGTTAATCCTCCCATCCCTCCAGTCTCTACGCCAGAAGTGGGAGACGGAATTCGGCAGAGTGGTCCATGACGGGGAATGGAGGTCAGCCCTGGAATATCCCAAAAAAGTCTCCAGGAACGCAAGGTTCCGCAACATACAATTCAACGTCCTCCACAGGGCCTATCTTACACCGGGCCGCCTCTGACGATTCTTCCCGGACACTCACTTTGAATGTCCCCGATGTCGAACCCCGGGTGCAGACTTCAAGCACATGTTTTGGGATTGCCCCACTCTCCGCCAGTACTGGGACACGATCCACCGAACCTTAGAAGAGGCCACGACCATTGCCACCATGAACACGTGGGAGGCATGCGCACTCGGAATTTTCCGCAAACGGAAAACTGAGAAAACACAATACAGATTCCTATCACTAGCAATCCTCTTGGCAAAACGCGGTATCGCCATGCACTGGAGAGCCCCTGCGGGACCGCCGGAGGCAGCATGGGTAGGTGCGGTACTTAAATGGGGTACGGCGGAGGAGGAGATACTACGGGAGGAGGAGGTACGGGGACATCGCAAACATCCCATATCCCAGGAGTGGGCCCAACTACTATACACCTTCACACAGACGACACGCCCTCAGGAATCCCCTACTGCCACACAATCCCAGACACGACCGACGACGCCGGCCCCCATGCCTCCATAAACATATCATGGAGTCTACACACCAGTTGTGAGTGACCACGAGCGCTGGCCCTCCGAAACCCAGACACAATCCACCGACGCTCGCTATAGACCTATACCTCACGACTTGAAAATATACATATTGTGCTTGGACACAGTGACCTAGAAACCCCCCCCTCCTGTCCTTCCCTCACTCCCACCCCACCCCTAAGTTCATCAGTTCACCCCCATAGTTTCTGGGAAAGAAGGCAAGCTTGCACTAGACAGAATGCTACTAGTACATATTACTAGCTGATTGACTTCACGCATAGAGACACCACAATGTCACATGTTACCACGTCTCACACCCACATTCCTGATACCCATAGCGTCACCCCCACAGTACCTGACACGACATGAGCTCATCCCCCTACGGGTGCAGTCGATAGTCTAGCATGTTCAGGATGGTCCCGCTTATGGAGGATGCAGACGTTATGGTGGGAAGCCACGTGATACGTGCCACCGAGGCACACAGATAAGGACAACAGATTGACAATGACCCTGAACTGTGAAATGCCTAACAGGATTCGTAGCTCTAATTGTATCTATATGACTTCAATTTTTTGTAATGCTAGTTTAACCTTGAATGAACACTGTCGTATTATTCATGTAAATGCAACCTAAAACCCAATAAACAAATTCAAACAAAAAAAAAAAAATCATCTGGGGGCCTAGATCTACTTTCTGTAAAACGGGAGAAATAACAAGTCCACCGGATCAAATGCTTTTTCAGCATCCAGTGCGAGCAGGCAGGCCGGTATCTTCCAGAGCTGCGCCTTACAAACAAGGTGTGCTACTCAGCGCACGTTGTCTACTCCTTGACGGTGTTGGATAAAGCCTACTTGATCCGGTTTGATGAGATTGGGTAGGTGCACGCTAAGGGGCTGATTACGATGGAGGATTTTCCGCATCCTGCGGAAAATCCTCTGCGGACCCACCAAAGACCCACCGCCACATTAGGATGGCTGGTGGGTCCTGGTTTCAGTCCGCCGCTTTTAAGGCCTAATATGGTGGCAGTGTCTCTCAGACACCACCAGACACATTAGGATGGCTGAGAAAGCATGCTTTTCCGCAGCGGCTTCTCCGCCGAGGAAAAGCATGCGGATCTTCACCTCGGGGGCCCATAGTGGGCCCCCTGGGTGAAGGGGGGGTGGGGGGTGCACATGAGGGGTACCTATGGTACCCCCCTGCATTTGTATGCAGAAATCGGCAGGCACCGCGCGGTGCCTGCCGCTTTCTGCATACAAATGCAATGTATGCATTTGTAACATTGCGGCGGGTGCAGCTTGAAGCCGCACCCGCTGCAATGTTACAAATAGAGCATGCGACCGTCAGGGTGGCGGTCACATCCTAATTGGACAGGAGGGAACTCCGCATGCCCATGCGGAGGTTCCCTCCTCCTCGGTGATCGCGGACGGACTCAAGTCCGTCCGCGATCATAATGGGCCCCAATGTCTTTTAGCAAGGATTTTGGTGTATAGTTTGAGATCTGTATTTAGCAGGGCAATGGGACGAAAAGAAGAGCAAGGCGTGTGGTCTTTCCCAGGTTTCCAAATGATGGCTATTTCCGCCATCGCCATGTCCGGGGAAGGCCCGACTGCGTTTGTGAAGGAGTTGAAAATCAATGTTTTTTAATTTGAAATGAATGTACAACAATATTTCATTTTCAATATTTTTGTTATTACATTATAAGTAAAGGAGAATAATATTTTTGTGTTCAATATTTATATAGCTCAATATTTGTGGTTTCGATATTTTATCAGTGAACCCGTGGGCATCTGCTAGTAAAATACTCAAGAGATCCATTAAGTAGGCACATTTTCCACCCAGCTCAACGCCATTTGTCTCCAGAGCGCCTACTCCAGCGATGTTGCGTAACCAACAGGTTCTTTTTATGCTTTTATTTTTAACTAACTTTGGCCGAAGCTCCTGTCAGTGCTGCCTGCCGCTTTCACCTTCCGAATAATTTGGTTCTGCCCGACGCCTCTCACGGGTTCCCCGGAGATGACATTGAAGGCATGACGTCCTTGAAGGTGGACAATCTTACCTACAGGATGTCGCCTCAAACACTGCGAAGAGTTTTCGAGAAGTATGGACGAGTAGGCAACGTCTATATCTCCGCGACCGATACACAAAGGAGAGCCATGGTTCTGCCTTTGTACTATTCCATGACAAATGTGATGCAGAGGATGCGAAGGACGCCATGGACAGAGCCGTTCTGGATGGGCGCCAACTTCGGGTACAGATGGCGCCTGATGGAAGGCCACCCAACTCGCACCACAGTCGCAGGGGACCCCACCCCAAAGATATAGAGGCAGTGGAGGAAGTTATGGACGTCGGAGTCGCAGTCCCAGAAGGCGTCATCGGTCAAGGTCCCGCAGTCGGAGCCGCTCCAGATCCCGCAGCAGGAGCTGCTATAGCCGATTCAAGTCATGATTCCGCACACGATCAAGGTATCGCTCCACATCGAAGTCCCGCTCCGTCCGAAGATCGAAGTCTAAGTCATCCACTGTCTCCAGGTCCCGCTCAAGATCCCGATTCAGAGTGACACCCCCGCCGTCCAAGAAAGAATCAAAGTCCAGATCGCTCTCTGCAACCTCTCCTAAATCGCCAGAGGAAGAGGGAGTGGTGCCTTCGTAATACCCCGATTCAACAATGAAAGATGTCTACTTAATGGACTCTGGGGAGCAAAGATCACAGGGCTGATCAGTCAGTTGTCAAGCCCCCTGGCACAAGTAACCTGTTAAAAAGGTGGTTATTTGTAACATTTTACTAACAGTTCTGTTGACATTTTACTTGTTTACATTTGCGCCTCAAGTGATAAACATTGTTTTTCATGTGCCATTGTCGCTGTTATTCCAATTTTTTGTAATTTTGTGAATTGAACGGCTACAGATATCTCTATTGGTTTGGATATTTGAGGTAAAATTCAACTTTGTTTATGCACTGGATTCTGATAGATGGAAATAGTTAAACTCGTAGTCCCATGGAGTCACTTTGACTTTGATAAACTGCACTTTATGTTCCTACCAAAAGAACTGGTCCTGTATCTACAGGCCCTAACTATCTATACAACTCTAGGTACTTTTGATCAAAAATGAGCATTGAAATAAAGCGTTAAAAATAGACTATTGGTTGTATGTCTTTTCTTGTCTGCTATTAAATGAGAGGTTTTGACTATATTAAATGTTATTCAACTACAGGCTTTGCTATATGTCTAGTTAAGAATCATGTTAATTGTAATTTTATTTATATGTGACACATTAAATAAGTTCTATGTAAAGTTATTATTAAACAATATTTATTGTACACTCTCTCCAGGCAATACGTGGCAATTCCTGAAGAAGGCGCTGGTTCGCCGAAACGGGCGTCGATTGCATTGTTGTGCCACTTTTTGTGTTTCCTTTATAATTTTGTGATATTGTTTCTTTATACATATTGATGTGATTTGGTCTAAATGGTCTTTTGATACAAATCTTTTAATGCAACATGTATTTTATATGTAACTATGTCAATAAAAAGCATAACCTTAGTTGTTAATGTGTTACCTCTCCTTCATGTCATTGTACAGACAAGTTAATATGAATTGCCTAGGTTGTTATTTCTCATATATTGTTTTGTCCCTGACCTAGGAATTTAAAGAATTTATACTTCGGGGGGTCCTTGTTACATACACAGGAACTGTTCTTTGTACATTAACAAATGCAACAACTTTTGTTTGTTCAAGTCTGCACAGTTAACTTCCTTCTCAGCATCAAGGTCTGGGACAGCTCGTCTGCATTTCAGTCACAGCACCATTCCATGATGACTCCGGCAGGAAGTGAACCTCTCACCGACTTCAGCATGGACACAGTTTAAACAATAAAATGGCAACCTTTTCCCACTGTGCCAAAGGTGCAGAACAGCAACTTACTTTGTCTGGGGAGAAATAGTTGCCTCCAACTAACAAAACAAAAAGAGGTGATATATTTTTGATTGTGACACCCTGTATCTAAAGACTACAGATGGGCAATGCCTATCAAAACTAAATACGTGCACAGGCCATTCTTGCAAGAGACAAATATGTGCAAATCACTATTATATAACGAAAAGATAAAAATGGAGCCTGAGTTTAAGCTGCATTACATGAGGTGACCAAAACAATGTTTGTGCCACATGTCACTTCATAAAGAGGTGTAACATTGTTCTTGAGGTGACTCCAAAGATCCTTATGGTGCAGGGAAGAAAAGAGTCTCGGGGCAAAACAAGTGAAGGTAGGACAGGCAGCTTTTTGGTCCATCAGCTCTCCTTTAGCCTCCTCTTCTGCTGTAGTATGACCAGGTCAACCTTCCTTAGTCCCCCCAGATTGTGCCTCATGTTACCTGTGTTCCTAACCAGTGTAGGTTCATGCCACTTCCCCACATTCACTGTTGGGTAAGCAAATGTTGGAGGTGTCAAGGAACACTTACTTACTCAATGTCAGGGAACTCTTCAGTGTTGAGATTCAACTCACATTCTAGTGAAAGGTCTCCCCTGATAGTTATGTGTTATGGGGTCATACCACAAAATATAGTGAAAAGGCCAGTCTTGGACACATATCATAAACATTACCCCTATGCTGGAAATAGAATTCACTTGTAAAGAGTTTCTGCTCATCCCAATGGCAAAAGATGGCTCTCTGCAACCACATGTAGAGGTCTAACCATTCAGGAAGTGGCATGAGCTCCTGCTAATGTTTTACAAAATTCACATATCAACACCTACTTCACCTCTACATCCACTTCCATATTAAGTGAACAGGAGAGTTGGCTCAAAGGTTCCAAAGGCATGAAGGTAGAAGAGCTGCTGAACATCTACGGAAGAAGAAATTGAAGGAATCTGAGCCTTTATTTGTAGAACCTCTGTCCATCCCAATGGAAGAAGGTGAGTTGCAGCCCTTATATCCAGAGAGTTCAACCATCCCAGAAGCGGTATGACCCCCTACTGATGTGTTAATCTGCCTCCAACAGTGCCAGTTCCTCCGCCGAGCTACCAAGAGATTGTGGACTGAGGGGTTTTCTGCCCAAGCTGGTGGGGGGAGGGGGGATACAGTGTTTCAGAGCCTAAGGAACAGCACACTCAGTCCGAATATGAAGAAACATGGCCAGGCATGACAGTTGGGGAGCTGCTTAATCTCATCAATGAAAGCAAAGCTGCCGCTGCAACTCTGGAAATAAGGTTCATGTTTATGTTAGAGAGAGGGCAGCATCTGTGGCCCCTGGGTGTCTCATCTGAGAATATGCCCTTTAGGAAGACTGTTTTTGACCACAAGAGACCACCTGGAGTTGGGACCTCATACTGCTAGGGAACAGCACTGGTGCTGCCGAGCATGGAAGAGGGAGGGCCTGCGGGTCTATCTAGCAGGGGGAACCCAGACTCCTATGAGGTGCCTGATTTCCTCCATAGGCAAAGGGTGAGGCGAACCAGCACTGTGGCCAGAAAAGTGGTGCAGGGTAGATACGCCATTATCAGCAAAACACTAAGAAGTCCAGGCAGATAAATAAAAGACAGCTGAATTTGATAAAGTAATGAAGAGTGACCTACAATATTAAAGGGCACATTTCAGATTGGCTTGAAACATGGGTGACAATGGGGTTGTAGCCCTCAGCAGTTCAACATAGGAGGTTCAGAGGTGATGCCCCAGACATCCAGTTGCACCAAAGAGGGTGTTCATTGGGTGCTGGCCCGTGTGAATTACAAGGGGGTAGGGGGAGATTTGTGGAGTAGATATCGAGGGCAACTGAAAATAATAAGATCCACCCCAAAAGTGACCGAGGAGTGTCTAGGGAGATGCAAGAATGGCGTTGTCTCCCTAAGGAACAACATAGAGAAAATATCTGAATTTCTACATAACTCGACCAAGCAGGAAGACACTCTGGCCCTTAAACTATTGCCCGTTGCGGAGTGGGGGAGAATCCCTAGGAAGAGGCAAACTATGATTTTACATAAAAGATGAGAGAGCTCAAACAGGCAAGTCTCACATAAGAGAATGCCCCACAAATGGGGGCAGGGTGGCAACACCTGGAGGAAAAAGATCAGACTCAACAGTCACAAAACACCATCAAGCAGTGCCACCATGCCCTGACTGTGCTGGTTTCAAGTCCACTAAGTACATAAAAGGACCATATTCACCTTCACAAAACTTAGAAGCAAGGAAGGATGAAGCAAGATGATGACCGTGTAAGGTCAGCTGAGCAAGGCCATCTTCTCTACTATAGCCGGTTTGGGAAACTGCCTGCCGGAGCCCTTCCCCTCCCTTCGAGGAATGTGCTTGGAACGCGTAGGACTTGGCTGTTGGAGACTGTCTGCAATTGGCACAAACTAAGATCTGAGAGCAGTGAAGGTATTGCATTGTCTAGCCAGCACCTGAGTGGTCAGAAAAGCAGGTAACTCCAGTGGGTGTTGGCAGGGAAAGCAATGGGACTGAAAACCATGGACCTGCCAAAAAACCAAGCAGGCAATTCGAGTTAAGGCAGGGCAGGGTGAGGGAAGCCCTGCCCATGGTAGAGTGCTGCAGGAGATCAAAACCCTGACAAGGGTGATGGGAAAGGCAGATCGGGGGGCATGGAGGCCCTTAGCACAACAGCATTTATTTTAAGAGCCCCCCTCAGGCACAAAGACAAACAGCTACTGACAAGGGAAAGATCATTCCTCTGGCATCTTACCCACAAGTGTAACTGCAGGTACAAGTAAACCAGCCCTTCCAATGAATGCTATGGAGCCATGTGACGAGGCGGCGATAGTGTCGACCACAGGAATTTGAGAGAGTACAAGCTCACTCTTAATAAAGTCTAACAGTCCCTCAGCTACCCAGACAACTACGGACCTACTGGTTGTCAGCAGAAACTTCATTAAGATTAGTGAGATGGTGCGGGGGGTCCTCAGAAAATCAAGCGCAAGCAGGGGGTACTAAGAGTGATACAGGGGTAGATACTGGCTGCAGTACTAGCAGCAGACTGGAGAAAAACATGGAGGAGGAATTAGCTGGGGAGAGGTTCGATGGATGTGGACATGAACAACCTGATAGAACAAAAAGTCTTAAAGATTGGCTAAAAGAAGGGTAACTCTTTCTTCATTAAACATAGACACAGAAACTGACAGGGTGGAGCACATTTATTCACTGTTGGATCAATTTGATTGTTCATAGGAGGACCTGGAATCCCTTGAAGGAGGCTCTAGAAGGGACTCAAAGAGTGCACCTTAAGTGGGACAAGCAAGGGTAATGACTGCCTCTCAGGCAATTTCGGTGAGAAAAATACCGGCTGACCATTAAGAAAAGCCCACTGGGGGCGTGGCCGAGATGGCGTCGGAGTAGGACGCTTCTCCGAGCCTCTCCAGCGCCGATCCAGCACAGCTTCTGTTAGCTTGGTGCTGCGGGTGCGGACTGGCCCCAAAAGGTTGGCAAAGGTCACCGATCTGCAGCGGAGTGGTCCGGTGCCGGCAGCGGAGCGCTGGGGCGATTGTGGCGGCTGCAGGAGCGACGGCAGTGTGCGGCCTAGAGATCCCCGGCCTCACATGACCTGCGGGCCGACCGGAGGCTCGGGGTGGCCGCGGCAGTGGAGGAGAGCTGCCCGCTTCCCCCCCCGGGGATTTCCCTCAGCACCGGCCGCCTGAGACAGACCGCACTACCGGCGAGTGGTATCGTGGCCTCCTGGAGTGCATAGGAGGTGACTGGCGCTTCGGCAGAAGGAGTGGAGAGGCCCGGATCGGAGGAGCGCTGAGGCCCGCAGTGCAGGCAGGAGGGCTGGTGGGGACTCCGGCGCTTGCCAGACGCTGCTCGCATTGGAGATGCGCTGTTGAGCTTTGACCCGGGGCCTGAATTACCCCCAGGCATGGAGTAGGAACTTGAGAGGCGCTTCACTGGCCCGGACCTGGTAGGGGGGCACGGAGAGATCGCGGCTGCCTGCGGAGTGGGGGCGAACTGGAGACTGCAGCGACATACCTCCCCCGGCTGACCGCGGCGGGCCGCCTTCTCGGGCCTGGGTGAGTTGCTGGCCTGGGGTGACTGGCACCGGCATTGCTGAGTAGGGGCATCTGGGTGGACTGGTGGCACCCCGCGATTTTCCCCTGAGGCTGGGAGGCGCAAGCCTCGGTCCCTTCCTGCGGACTGTGCAGATCTGACGGCGACACCAAGGATTGGCGCCTGGAGGGCTGGAGGTGTATTGGGCAGAGCACGTGACGGGGCCATTTTGTCCGGATCTCCTGCTGGTTTTGGGTGGCCCTCGCCTACGCTTGATTGCGTTGCCCTGCTGCACTATCCCATCAAGGTATTCTCAACGGAGGCGGTAGGCACCTTACTCCTTAGCTTTGGTGCGGTCCTGACGGCTGGAGTCTCGGACCGGGGGCGTTCTGGGGGATTCCTGCCTGGCGGAGAGTGGAGAGCGTTCTGTGCTACCCGGAGGGGACTGTTGCTACGCTTGTGGGCCCAGTGCTCCCATATCGCTTGCCTCTGAGAGCAACTGGTGGACGGTCTGCCCCGGGGGGGGTTGCACGGTGTCATGTCTAACGCAGCTCGCAAGGGGCGTGTGGTGAAGGAGGGCACATCTAAGTCCTCACAGCAGCCGGCTTCCCCGGGTGCCAGTAGCTCGCCGAGACTGTCGGACGATGAGGCCCCGGCTACCAAGGCTTTTATGACCGACCTTTTTGCCTCCATCAAGGAAGATATCTCCGAGCTTCGGGCGCAGGTGGCGTCGGACCTCCGGGAAGTGCGGAGAGACGTGGATGGGATTGGTGAGAGAGTGGCGACTCTGGAGGACCACGATCTGGGTACGGCCAATGATGTGCATTTACTCCAACAAGATATCATCCGTCTCACGGAACAGAACTTGGACCTGCAATCACACAGGGAGGACCTGGAAAACCGATCCCGTCGGAATAACATCCGCATCAGGGCTGTGCCGTGGGATGGCGAGGCGGGAGACCTACGTGGATACGTACAGGAACTGTTTCTACAGATATTGAACGAGGAGGATATGAAGGAAGTTAGAATGGACAGGGTGCATCGAGTAGGTCTGCCCAGGAGGGCAGGGGGACCCCCCCTGACATCCTCGTCTGTGTCCATGATTTTCAGGTAAAGGAGCGCATCCTTCGCAAGGCCAGGGCCATAGCGTCGTTGCAGTTCAGGGACCATCGTCCTCAGCTTTTTCAAGATTTGGCAGCCTCTACACTCCAGAAAAGGAGGGATTTCCGGCCGGTGACTTCTTTCCTGAGGGAGCGCAACATCGCATATTCCTGGGGCCACCCCTTCAGGATCATCTTTAGATGGCAGAATCAATTAGCGCAGATACGCTCCCTACAGGTAGCAAAGGACCTCTTGGGTTTGAATGATGCTGCACCTTCCCAGGGGTCGAACATGTCCCCGTCTCGGCGGCGCCATTGATCCTCGTCATGGCACAGAGTGGGGTCCTCCCCGAGTCGGGGGCGACCGGATAGCAATACCAGCTTGCAGGAAAGGGGGAATGCAGTGGCTTCGGTGACCTCAGCGACGCTGCCGTTGTCGCAGGCAGGCTCAGGTGCGGCATGACCGGGAATTGATTACTAGCGGATCGGCGCTGGAGGGGCATCGGCCCCCTGGTCTGGGAGAATGGATGTACTTTTGGAGAAGACTCCCCGGACCATGACTCTGGGAGGTACCGAGATGGTCTCCCTACCCTGTCCACGGAGTGGTTGGAGCTCCGCGAACTCTGGACAGCTGGGACTGATGAGTATTATCTTCAATGGTTCTGTTTTGTTTACAATATCACTGTTCCCTTTTCTATCAAGGGGGGGGTTGAATGTTGGGGGGGCTGGGGTGGGAAATGTTGGTGGCGACTGGAGCGATATGTGGCATATATGGTTGGACTGGTGGGGAGTGAGTGCGGCGTGTGGGGAGCGGGCTGCGGTGCTGGAGGTTTTATTGGAGGCGGATGGTCAGGCTGGTGAGGCGTGGGGGGGGTCTTTGGGTCACCTGTCACTGTTACTTTTGCACGGCGAAGGGATGCTTGTGGGGTGGGGGGCCCCAGGGCTGACTATAGAGAGTTCTGGTTTATGGGGTCATCATGCCTGTTAGTATAGGGACATGGAATGTCAAGGGCCTGAATTCACCGCAGAAGAGGCAGAAGGTATGGAAGTATGTGACTGATCATCAGTTGGATGTTGTGGGGCTCCAGGAGACCCACCTTGCGCGTAAGGACGAGCAGCGCCTTCGACATAAGGCTTTTCCCATTATCTATAGATCTTCAGCGTCCACAAAGCATAGGGGGGTGGCTCTCCTGTTTCGCTCTACGCTGCACTTCCAGCCTCATGATGTCTGTAGTGACAAGGATGGACGCTGGCTGATGGTGAAGGGGCTAGTCCGAGGGAGACTCTGTACTTTCGTAGTGGTGTACGTCCCCAACGCTGGTCAAAATCAATTTTTGCAAGGTGTGTTGCAGCGTGTGGGTGACTTTGCGGAAGGGAACCTGTTCCTTTTGGGGGACTTTAACCTTGTGTGGGATGCGAATGTGGATAGCTCTGGGACCCATAGGGAACATACAGGGGTGTTTTCTCCCTCCTCGCAGCAGTTGGTGGGTGAACTGGGACTGGTGGACGGCTGGCGTTTCTTCCATTCTACCTCCCGGGATTACACTTTTTTCTCACATGTCCATCATTCTTATTCCCGATTAGACCACATTTTTATTAGCCAGGCACTTAGAGGTGATGTCCTTGACTCCCTCATTCTTCCGCTCTCGGTCTCTGACCACAGTCTGCTGGTGCTTAGCCTCCGGTGGTCATCGCCTGGTGATGGGCAGCGAAAATGGTACTTTCCAGCTTCGGTGGTGCGGGACGATGTCTCTAGTAAGGCACTACGTAAGGCCATCAAGGAATTTTTCGAGCTGAACCCAGTGTCGGACACCTCGGTCTCTAACACTTGGGATGCATTGAAGGCGTCCATCAGGGGCACTTGCTTGGGCCTCAATGCGACTCTTAATAAAGCGTGGCGCAAGGACAGGGAGGCTCTGGAGACCGAATTGGCAAAACTTGAACAGGCTCACAAGCTCAATCCTTCTAGAGTAACCCTCCGGCCTTTGACCGCGATTCGTGGAAAATTGAGAGCCCATTACAATAACAGGGCCGAATTGACGCTTTTGAGGTTAGGCAGGCAGTCTTATTCTTGCGGTAACAAGGTGGGGAGACATCTGGCGCGACAGTTGCGGGATAGGAGGGAACGTGAGTATATCGGTGGGATTCGGGACGCTGCGGGAGGGATGCATCACCGGGACGAGGACAAAGCGGCCGTTTTTGGCCGGTTTTATGCAGACCTTTATGCTGGAGACGAGCTGGACGCGAGGTCTCAGAAGGAGTATCTGCAGCGCTTGCCCCTTCCCCAGGTGTCCAAAGAGTGGAACGACGTCCTGGAGGCTCCAATTACAAGGGAAGAGGTGCTCGGGGCTATTAAGAACCTGAAACTGCACAAGGCCCCTGGGCCGGACGGATATACTGCCGTCTTTTATAAGACATTCGCCTCTGAACTTTGTGATTTTTTGGTGATTCTTTTTAATAGCATGGCTGAGTCCGGCTACTCGAAGGGTTCCCTGGCCGAGGCGGTTATAACGGTCCTACCGAAACCGGGGAAAGACCCCACCCAATGCGCCTCATTTCGCCCCATAGCGCTCCTTAACTTGGATGCGAAATTGTATTCGGCAATCTTGGCACATAGACTGCAGGATCTGTTGCCGGCGATCATACACCCTGACCAATCCGGGTTTATCAAGGGACGCCAGACGCACGACAATACGCGCAGAGTTGTACATCTCATTGAAAAGGCGGACAGGTTTCGGATTCCAGCGGTCCTGGTCGGGTTGGATGCCGAGAAGGCGTTCGACCGTGTGGACTGGCGCTTCCTGTTTCATACGATGATGGCTTTTGGCTTTTCGGACAAGTTCATCACCATGGTGAAGGCCAACTTCTGCAGTCCTAGGTCTCGAGTGGGAGTCAATGGCCACATGTCTGCATTCTTCCCACATACCAGAGGCACTAGGCAAGGGTGTCCCCTTTCCCCTCTCCTATTCGCGCTGAGCATTGAGCCCTTGGCAGTGGCGGTGAGGGAACATGAGGGCATACGGGGCATTCCGTTCACGGGAGAGCAACATAAAATCACGCTCTTCGCGGACGACGTACTTCTCTCCGTTGCAGACCCAGAACGTTCGCTCCCTTGTATTAGGGAGGCCTTGCTGCACTATGAAGAGGTGGCCGGCTTCAAGGTTAACTATAGCAAGTCGTATGTCCTGAATCTCACTCTGTCGCCGGCGGACGTGGAACGCGTGCGCACTCTGACACCCTTAGCCTGGGCTACTGACTCGATCGTCTACCTGGGGGTCCACTTGACTCCTACTGTGGGCAAACTATTCGCGGCCAATTTTCCTCCTTTGTTGGCAAAGACGCGTGCCGAATTGGACAGATGGAAACCTAAATTTCTGTCCTGGCTGGGTAGGATCCATGCTGTGAAGATGGTCCTCCTTCCCAAATATTTGTATTTGTTTCAGACCCTGCCCATCTCTTTGGATGGCGACTACTTTCGGCGTCTTAGGACGCAGATATTGCGATTTGTGTGGCAGGGGGGCCGAGCACGCTTGTCCTTTGCGCTACTGCGTAAACCGAGGTCCGAGGGCGGAGTGGGACTTCCTGACCTCCAGCTGTATTACAAAGCGGCACAATTGAGGATATTGGTAGAGTGGTCACAGCAGACATCGGAGAAGCATTGGCTGCACATGGACCGGAGTGTGGCGGGGAGATCGGTGTGGGATTTGGCTTGGAAGCCTAAGAAGGACCGTCCCTTGAACGCCTATATAAGTACACCTACGGGTACTGTCCTGAAGGTGTGGGACACCCTTGCTGGGGACGAACGTTGGACTACGTTTCCCTCGCCCTTCACGCCCTTGCACTACAATCCGGCCTTCCCGCCGGCGCAACGAGAGGGGAACTTTGATGCATGGAGGGAAGGTGGCTGTAGGGCCCTGACTCACCTGTTCCATGGGCGGGTTCCCCTCACTTTTGCTAACTGCGTGAGGGACTATGGGGTTCCCCAGAATGACCAATATCGCCATGCACAACTGCTCCATTGGGCCACGTCTTCGGAAGTACTGGAGGCGGCCACGAGACCACCTTCCCCATTCGAGGCTTTCCTTCTGCGAACGTCTGCTATGAAGGGGGCCATTTCCTTCCTATATCAGCTCCTACTTAAATCAGCGGTCTCGCCTAGGCCTAGATATATGGGGCAATGGGAGGAAATGTTGGGGAGAGATATCTCAGACACTGAATGGACAGCGCTGTGGCGGGATATCGCGAAGTTTAATCACTCGCTTCACCTCAGGGAAGCCCACCTTAAGACTCTTATGCAATGGTATTTATGCCCGACCAGGCTGCATCGCTTTTACCCGGCCACTTCCGATAAATGTTGGAGGGGTTGTGGGTTTCTTGGGGACTTTCGCCACATCTGGTGGGACTGCCCGGTGATTCGGCCCTATTGGGAAGAGATTCTTTCGCACATTAGGGATATTCTGCAGTATCCCGTAGAGGATTCGATGGCCTCTGTCCTGCTGGGCCTACGAGAGCCCGGCCTCGAGCACCAGACCAGGGCAGACAAGAAGGTTTTGTGGCTTTGCCTGGGTGCTGCCAAGATCACACTGGCAGCCGCCTGGAAACAAAAGGAGGCGCCGGCGATTTCGCTGTGGCACGCACGACTGTGGAAACTTCTGAGTTTGGAGAGAATGGCGGACATATTCCTTGGTAATTTTAAGAACTTCCAATTCCAGTGGGGTCCATTGGTGAATTTCCTGTCTAAAGGCTTGCCGTCCGCTGTTTGCCCCGCATCCTTGAGGTCCCTTCATCTGTTTCAGTTCTAATCTTGCTGCCGGAAGGAGTGTTGGGATGAATGAGTCGCCACCATGGGGGGAGGGAATGGGTGGGGGGGGAGTTCTGTTTATCGGTTTATGGTTCACCGAGGTACATAGCAAGGATGTCTGGTCTGGTTGATTGGGTTATGCCGCTCTATGGACTTGCCAGCTCCACTCTGTGTTGAACCCTGTTTTCTCTTGACAGATCTGTTCCATTAAGCGGCTGTGGCCGAGGCACATGCCAAGATCTGACTTTGCCTATGTTGTTGCAACTTTGATGCTCTATGCTCCCAGACAGGTCCTCCCCGAGGGGAATTGTGTCGCACCTTGGTGATTTTCTTGTATGTGTTGTTTCTTGAAAACTGAAAATAAAAATTTTACAAAAAAAAAAAAGAAAAGCCCACTGAGGGAAGAATGCAGTGCAGCCAGGTGGCCTTACGGATTAAAGTGGGACTATTCTGCTATGCCTAGGCTAGAGGGGGCCTTAATGGATACAATGGAGAAGGCTAATGGGGTTGAGACAGATGATGCTGATACACTTGATACTATCTACCAAGGGATTATGGCCCACAGAGAAGAGACTCGGGCAGATAGCCGCAAGGGCCAACTGGCCAATACAGGGCTTAAAAAATCCACTCACCCACTCGCTATGGTGAGCTAAATATAATCAGGGCGAGCTATTTTAGGGCCTACACTCCCTTTCTGGCAAGCTGACAACAGGTATTTTGTGTGCTCAGAAAGTGAATGAGCAATAAAGATGCATTTAAATCTTGTTATCTTGTCACATTTGCTGGCTTTCAGAGACAGAGGTAAAAACTAATTTTGTCTTCCTATATTTACTTTTCTTTCTGTGACTGAAGTTAGAGGATTTTGTGAAGTGAACTGTGTGACAGTCGCGTTGAGACCAGTTCACGGGTCAAATACTTTATGCTTCAAATTCTTTATACTGCAGGTCTAGTAATATTTTTATAATTTTTCGAGCCATGCCAATAGGAAACTGCGAGGGGTTTTCGGAAGGTTACAAAAACATGCTCAGAATTCTCCAGCAGAATGTCAGTGTTGGAAAATAGGGTGGCTACTCTGGAGACTGATGTGGCGACCAACAAAAACTCATTTGTGGCACATTAGTCACAATTAGTAGAAACCAAATGGAATTTGGAGTAATTTGAGAACAGGCTTCAACACAATAACCTCAGGGTTCTGGGTGTGGCTGAAGGTGTGAAAGTGAAGGACATGAGGATGTTTATAATAAGGCTAATCAAGCGTTCTCCTCCAGAGCTGGGAGATTGGAATTTAGAAACGGAAGTGTTAGAGAGCCAACAGGTTTCCGTTTAGGCAACAACAATCTGCACAAGATGGATGGAAGCCCAGGACCATATTTGTCTTCTTGGGAAACTTCCTTTTCAGGCAGACTACATTTGAAAGGGCTGGTCCGGAATCTGTGTGCTCAGCTGAAAGATGTACATCAAATTTCTGTCATGCTACTGAGGGAAGATATTGGAGACTGAGACAGATGATAGAACTGTTTCAGGATAAGGCGGCACAAGCCTTTCTGATCTATCTAGCCAGACTCAATGGGCCAGAAGTATGATCGTTTTTTGCGGTCGCAAAGGGCATTTTGGTCCCTTAGTGCCTGCAAAATAGGTCAGCTCAATGCACTAGCCCTATTTTTCAAGTTGCTAATCAATTAGCGACTCGCAAAATAGGTTTAGCAACTCGCTATTAGGAAGAGGCGTGCCAAGGGTGTCCCTTCCTAATAGTGAGTTCATAACCAATGTATGAATGTTTTATGACCGCAATTGCGGTCGTAAAACACTCACAGTTTACCACCCTTCTCAGAAGGGTGGTAAAGCACTAGCAAACGTGAAGGAGTCCCAGGGACCACTGCCTGCCCTTAAAAAATGAAACTGAAATGTTTCATTTTTATTTTCTAAATGCATCCCATTTTCCTTTAAGGAAAACGGGCTACATTAAAGAAAAAAAACTGCTTTATTGACAAAGCAGCCCCAGACGTTGTGGTCTGCTGACCCAGCAGGCCACCATCCCTGGAAGTGCCAGCCATTTCCAATGGGGTTGCAAATTGCAACAGCCTCATTAATATTCATGAGACATGCAATTTGCGACCCCATTAGGAATCACAAACATTTTCAGAGACACAGTTGTACATTGGATTTTGAGACTCGCAATTTGTTGCAATTTGCGAATCGCAAAATACAATGGTCATACATCTGGCCCAAAGTGATTAGACATAATAACACACATGTCTTTTCCTCTGAGATTAAGGCAACCGAGTTTCTGGAAAGCATGTGTTAATAATGTGGCTGTGATATCCACAAGACTTGAGCAAGACTAAGTCTGTGATTTGGTAGGATTATTAGTATATTCAGGACGAAAGGTTAGAGTGCATTAAATAGTGCAGACTGTGATGTACATTATGACATGTATGTGTATGTCCTGGCTGTTTATTCTTACTCTCACGGTTTTCTTTTATTATGGAGGCAGGCAGACAATGCATATAGAATAATAATGGCTTTTTAGGCACTGGGAATGGGGGGGAGGGGACACCACCATTAACTGACCTATGCTAAGTCTAATTGCTTTACATAGGTGTAGGGTGGGTTGGGAAGGGGGACAGAGGGAGAGAAGTGAAGGGGGCAGCTGGAATGAGGTAGAGGGAATATGGTGTGAGAATACAAAATGGAGGGTGGGAGCCAGTCTCAGCAGGCAGGTACTTAATTGGTTAGTGAAAGATGTTCTATGCCAAGGAGGAAATATTAGGGTGGTGTAGGAATAGAGAGTCCTCTGAGAAATACTAGGACTAGACCAGTGTTGAAACCATTCTTTTCAACAGTGTGAATGCTGGATAACGGGGCACAAAATAATGAACTGTGGGTCTGCTCAGTAAATGTCTGTGGCCTAAATGATAAAATCAAAAAAGGAAGGAGTGTGCTTGGCCTCCGAGCAATGAGGCCGGATATTATATGTAGTCAAGAAACACATATTGCATGGGACAGGAGAACGTTTCTGAAAGACCTTGGGAATATGCATCTTGGATGCACAAACAGGGGTCAGCCACTGGGGGTGTGGCTATATTAGCCAGAAGGAATTGGTGGTCAGTTAGATGGAGCTCTGTGGATTAACTAGAAAGATGGGTGATATTGGAATGTCAAACGTGGAATCCTACTCTTTCTTCAATAAACAGATCTAATATAGATGATGTGGCTATCATGGTTTATTTAGATTTGGAGCTTTCAACTTGGCCAACACCCCTTGTGATGTGTGGCGATTTTAATCTCCATATGGAAGTTGGAAATAGGCTGGGGCTGAAGGTGCAGTATTCTGGCAGAAAACTATTGGTCTATATTGCAGTTTGCCGGCTGCTGAAAGAGCATGGTCTGATACATGTATGGGACGAAGTGACATTCCCTGTACCCGGCAACACATTCTTTTCTTATCCTCTTAAGAAGTTAGTCCAACTGGACTATTTCTTGATCTCAGTAAGTTTGGTAGGGTTAGCAGGTATTGAAAAATACCCGAGGGTAAATAGGGGAAGAGCCACAGGTGACATAGTCTGGGATTCTCTAAAGGCAGCAATACGGGATGAAACATTGAGCTTTAGCTTACATATTCAGCAACAGAAGGGTAGGTAGGGCCAAGGGTTTTATGAAGAGCTTCAAAATTTTGAGCCACAATACACTAGGTCGATAGAAGCGGGTGGATGATTAAGAGCTATTATAAAAGATTGCAGTCACCAAGGCTAAGATAAATGGCTATTAAAGCAAAGAAAAAGCACAGAAACATCAAACGCATAGAGCAGAGACCTATGAGAATAGTGAAAACACTGGAAAACTCTTGGTTCTGCATGTAAGGCAAAAGGAGACAGAAAAGGGAATAGTGGTCATACTGGATAGAGGAGGTAGTCAGGTTTGCATTCTGGGGGAGATCTTTACGGGTTTATGGAGTATTAGAAAGACCTATATAGGGAAGACATATCTCCTCCCTCAGGTAGATATAAGATTTTTTTAGAAACAACAGGAAGGGGGCTTCATGGGGAGAGGAACAGGCTTCGCTGGACTCGCTTATAACCCCGGAAGAGATGAAAGAGGCATTAATATTTTTAGACCTGGGCAAAGCAGCAGGGCCAGGTAGGATACCTCTAGAGTTCTATTGAGTTTTTACTAGGGAAGGACATCGTTTTAACGTTCCTGGGAGTCCAGAGGGATGGGGAGTACCAGCGTCTTAGGAGACCACTAATTTAGTTATCTTTAGGGAAAAGAGAAAGCCCCCTCAAAACTCAGGGTGATATAGGCCAATGTCCCTGATAAAATGTAACATTATATTTTACAAAAAAAATCCTCATGATGTACTTGGGTAAGATAATAACTAGCTTGGTATCGCCTCAATAGCATGGCTTTACTCATGGTCATGGCACTACAGATCACATTAGGAGGGCTATCGCTCTGTTTCATATAGCTGAGGCCACAAATACCCCCATGAGTATGAATTTAATCAATGTGGAAAAGTTCTTTGACTGGATCTCCTGAGAGTATGTATGGAAGTCCTTAAGCAGGAACGGCCTAAGCGCGTCATAATCAAGACTATAAGGGCACTATACCACAACCTGTGTGCCAGGTTACAGATAATGGGGAAAGAGTCAGACCAAATTCAATAACAAGGGGAACCATGCAGAGATGTCCATGCTCCCTATATAGTCCCCTTCATCATTCAGCTACAGAAGAACCCCCTATTAAGACCAATTTCTGTAAACGGCATGAACACCAAAACTCTGGCTTATGCTGATGATAGTATTGTTGTTGTAACACCGTAGCCTGGCAACACCTTGCTGGAATTAGAGAGTGAGGCAATAAGATTCAGGGACATTGCAGGCTATCATTAGAACAGCAAATAGACTCAAGTAGAGTGATCAGCGGAGAATAGATAGTGCGATTTATCTGGGGGTGTAAATAAGGGCTAGAGTGGATCAAGTAGTTGAAGCAAACTTATCCCCTATGCTAGGTAAGATTAGGCAAGATTTAAAGAAGATGAAAATCAATAATCTGCATTTGATGCTGATAGGGATATGTAATGTACTAAAAAGTTTAATGCTACCTAATATTGTATATATATTCTGAGCAATCCCTTTGTTGAATTGAAAAACATTGGCTCTCCAAGCTTAAGGGTACTTGCTTTAGTTTTCTGTGCAATATAAAATGGCAAGGAGAGCCGCTAGATATGGTGATTCCTAGAAACATGGGCAGATAGGCTGCCCCTAGTTTAAGACCGTATTACTGTTCCTGTATGTTGCAAAATATGGGTATTCTGATTACAGGAAGTCAGCAAGAGACTGTAACCTCCACAGGGGCATCCTCTATATATGAACATTAGTCTCCGAGGCAGAGGTAATGTTTTTTGAGAAATATTGAATATGGTTACTATAAGAATGTTAGCTTCAAGACAGTGAAAGGGGCATCCATGATATGGAGGCAGATGAAGGTCAGAATTGGAATAATGAAATACTATAAATATGCACCACTGTGGAGGCGCCCCATATTTCCTTCCATATTTCATTACAATGTCTGTAAAAAGTCGCAACAAAAACGAATCGTTGGGTTGGGAGATTTACGAGATTCGGGGCAGTTGGTCTCATTTAGTGAATTACAAGGAAAATATGGCTTGACGATGGACAACTTTTTCAGATATCTAGTGATAAGAAGTTTAAATGGAAAGTTAGACATTAACCAGCTCTCTGACTGTACTATCCTACTGAGGTCATTGTTAATGGTGATAGAATTGGGTACATTTATAAGCTGCTAAGGGATACCATGCAGGATGACTTGGAGGATCAAATGGTAAAGAGGGAGACAAGACTGAGGTCAAGGGGCCGTGCATTCAGAGGTCATAAGAGGTAGGGGGAGCGATATTAATTGCAGGGCTTAGGAGTCAATATTTTAAGTCTCTATTTAATCTCTACTATACTTTTGCAAAGTTATACTGATGGGGCAGGAAACATGATGCTAGCGGCCACCACTGTGGAGGGGCTCACACAAATATAGTACATATAGTGTGTACTTTCTTGAGATTAAGAGAGCTGTGGTTCTGTGGGTACATGTGAAGATTTATTTCCAGCTGATGCTGCTTGGAATAGAGGATAGGGTAAGGCATACAAAAGGGCAAACACTGTATAATTTTGGCCATGACGATGATACGTATGTGCATGGCAACGGCATGGCTGAGTAACAAACACTCAACTCTGCACGAATGGGAGGGTGAGGCTGCTAACAATGTATGATCTGGAGAGGATATTATATGAATGCAAGGGCCGGAAAGCCAGGAAGTGCGGAGCCGCAATATGGGGCCCACTGGCAGAATGGACACGCTCAATTGGGAATGGAGATAATTCAGGGGCACGGTCAGGCTGAAGGGAGTCGCTGCAGTGATATAAACTAATTATCTTAAATTGCCATGTATGTATGTGTTAGCTCCTGCACTCAATTAGGAAGGAGGGAGAACCTAATTGTGGCATTCAATTAGACTAATGTCATTGATGAAATATTGATCACATTTTCGTTTTGCGATGGTACAAGCTATTTATTCCAATCAAGTTTTTATTAACTAATATATCTGTTCTTGTACTTAATCAGTAATTCAATTTGGCAATTACTGAAATCATTGAATTATTGATTATTTATAAGATGTGCCCTGTTGTGTTTATAAATCAAAAAATTATTTAAAAGAAAAGAAAAGTGAGGAGCAGGCATGAGAACCTATGTCAGTATGACAGTTTGGGAACAATAGCGAGCAATCTAAAAACATTGCAGAGCAAAGATCAACAGGGAGGGTGACACAATTGAAGCCCAGGTGATTGAAAAGAACGGGGACACCAGGGGCGGCTGGTGACATTTGAAAGTGGTAGGGCGCAAAGTGATTTGCATACTGCACCGTAGCGGGCGAGCGCAGCGAGCGAGCCCGAACCCCATAAGGCGGGTTTGGGGGGTTACCATCCTCCCCCGAGAAAATTTTGAAAAAAGAGAAGAAAAATCGTGCATTTTCAAGCAAATTTGAGAAAGCAGGAAGGTTAATAAAGCAATTGTGAAAGTGCAGTTATTACATTAATAGATGGCATAACACAGGTAGCTGCTTATTCAGTATAACCACAGAGCTTCATACATTCCGTCCTATTACGCTCAGGTGCTGAATTCAGACTATAAGATTTTCATGAAAATCTCAGCTCTAAGAGTAGAAGAAGTTGCACAGCAGTTGGGAAACAGCCTTCACAAAGCATTGGGAACCACGCCTTACCTTTACCACGTTTCCATTAGAACGCATGTGACTTTATCACGCATGTCTTTCCACCCAGATGATAGTGTTAAGGTGAAACAAAATGTACTTAAAATGCCATGTGATCAGTAAAATCTGTTTAGTCCCCAAATAGAACAAACACTAGTAAACGTTTAATAATAGAGATAACAATGCATTTCTGAGTACCTCAATCAGTATTTTGTTTATTCAACAAACAAGTAGCAGCATTCACTTTTTGTAAATGAAATCAGCACGTCTATCTTTCAGTATAGCAGACTTGTCAATTACTTTCATGTTGAAGTCCGGTATTTTTTGGACTAGCTTGCTCTCTACAGAGAGCATCGCCAAAGCATTGAGTCTTTCCTCTAGCATGGTGTTCCTGAGGAATGTCTTAATGCGCTTTAAGGCTGAAAAACATCGTTCAGCTTCGGCTGTTGTCATTGGAGTGGTAATGACAATTTTTAGTAAACTCACTGTCTCTGTAAGTGACTTTTCCATATTCAGTTTGTATATTAAGTCAGCAAAGTCAAGGCACTTGTGGCCTTCTGGTACACAGGCATTCCGTACAGTACAGTCAACTCAGTTCTCAGCTGCTCTTTTTTGAGCATAGGATATGCTTCCACAGCCTGATTCAGAGCACGCTCCGGGAAGGATTCATCATATTGTGTAAACTCTTGACTTTGCAATAATGTGGCACTCACCAAATGTTTAGTGAATGAAAAACGTTCTTGTGCCTGCACAATTACAATGTCACATATCTCCTTTGCAATTCGAACCTGTGAGGTGATATTTTGCCTGCGGTTTGCAAAAGCAGAATGCTCCGGCAGTTTGCTCTCTAAATTGTCAACCCCATCTCTCACTTTCCTTATGCTTTGTACAAATGTAGTGGTAGCTTCTTTCACAAAGACAGTATCTATGTCTTTTTGTTGTAACCGATCATATAACACATCGACATCACGCATTATTTCATGAAATAAAAACAGTAAGAACTGAAACTCTTTGTCTTGTAGTGTTCTAATAAAGCCATGGGCTTCATTCTGACTTGTGTGATCAAAGTACTCACTGGCTTCTATGGCGACAAACATTTCTCAAGGCCCTCCCTATTTTCAAAGATTAAGTTGACTGTACGAATGTGAAAGTTCCAACAAGTTGAGGATCCCCTTGGAACGCTTTTGTCCACAATCTTATGAAGGGCTTCTGTTCTTTTGGGGGAACGTGAGAAGAATGCTGCTATGCCTCCTATATCCTGAAAGAAAACTCGTGTCTCTCTGATCTTTGATACTGCCTGTTGCATAATAAGATTGACTTGGTGGGCTTAACAGTGCACAAAATGAGCATTAGGGTACACATCTCGAATTCGTTTCTGTACTCCACCAAGGCTTCCACTCATTACGGACGCACCATCATAGCTTTGTGCTATAAGTTTTTGTTTTTGAGGCAGGTCCGAAAAAATTAAGTTCAGTTGACACAGTATAGCTTCAGTAATGGTTGCTGCACTAGAGTCTCCTAAATATGTGAAACCATAGAACCTCTCCACAACGTTTCTATCACTGTCAAGGTACCGAAACACTAACACGGACTGTATTTTAGTGGCCACATCAGTGGTGTCATCAGCCTGAATAGCCACAAAGTCTGTGTTTCGCAACTCTTGCACAATATGGCTTCTTATAATTTCGAGCATACTCTCAAGGAGTTCATTTTGTATTGTTTTGGAGGTGCCCTTAAAGACTGTAGCACGTGCTAAATGTGTTTCCAAATCCTTGTCTATGGTTGCCATTAAATCCACTAGGCCTCGGAAGATCCCAGGTTTTGAGGAAGTTTCTGATTCGTCATGGCCTCGCAATGCCAGTTCAAAAGCACCACAGAAACGAATGCAATCAATGATCTTGGATAGAATTTGTCTGTTCTTATCAACTGCTTCATTGTGTTTTTGTATGGTTTTGCGATATGCATAATTTATCTGCAGCTCAATCGGTGTGTCTTCCCCCAACATTCCCAGTCTCGTCAGGTTTTCCATATGATTTCTTGTGAATGCATGCTTCTTTATTTTTTCCGATAAATGTTTTAAGTCTGTGATTCCTTGACGTGTCCAAGAAAAGTCACCACCAAACAGCAAGCAGGGGAAGCAGAACAGAGAATTTCGTATAGGGCACCCTGGAAGCCAATCAGTTTTTGTGTACCAGGCATTTGAGAATGTACGTTTTTACATTTTTCCTCTGTCCTGGGAAGTTTTCTGGAGGTTTATTTCAGGCTGATGAGGTCCTAATTGCTTTAAATGTAGTTTTTGTTCAAGTGGCCGTGCCTGGAATGACCTTGCAATCAGCTCTTGTACTGTATTCATGATGGTGTTGCTGGCCTTACCAATATATATATTAAAGAAACCTGTCAATAATCAAAGTACAACGTATAAGGTGCAGTGCAATAATATCAAATTTCAGTATAAATACATATATCTTGTGCAGTATCGTAATACATCTCCAACAGCTCCCCTTTCCACAAAATTACTGCTAAAAATACAGCCTTACTGCCTCCTGCCTCTCTGTGCGATAGTGGTTGCTTGAGGCACTGAAACAGACACTGCTTGAGGGCCTTGTGAGTGACCACATACATAGCCCTAACTCCCATGTAAAAAATATAGCATCAGTTACCTTACCTTTAACACTGGTGTATGCTGGGTCATAGCCGGGGCGAAAGAGCAGCAGAGGAGGTTGGGGTCCTCTTGTTGTTTGCTGAAAAATTGCCCCAAAATGTGGTAATGTTTCAGGTTGTCAGGCTTTACCAGGTGCTGAAAATGAAAAGATAACAATTTATTTTTGAAACACTAGGGTAATCAAACAAAGACTGTGGGGAAAAAAACATAACACTCCAATTTTTTCCTTGCAGTTTGCATGCAGCTCTTAAATGACCATTATTAGCTCGCAGTTGTATGTTAGGATTTTAACTTACAAACTACAAGTAACAAAAGGATCTCTCTAACCAAAAGCAGTGACTCACTGACCTACTTACATGTTCTTTGCAGCAGGCACATTAACCTTCTGCGCTGCCGCCTGCTGCCCTGTTCACTACTGGGACCACAAACATAGGCTACCTCTGCCAGACTGCCAACGCACCTCCATATATAGGCCAACACACATCCCTGGGACATAAAGCACACAGTGTTACATAGGAAGGCCTATAGAACTTGCCCTTCAGACAGTCTCACTCAAACATATATTCCCCCCTTTCTTCTTCCGGGATCATTCGCATCTCATCAGCTGCTCACCGGATTGCCAGAAATGAGATAAAACCAGGCAAGACATTCAATGGCACAGTTATCAAAAGCACATGCTGGGGGCAAGATACAACACAAAGAAGCGTATTTCTACTGCATTAATTTGTCCTTTTGCTCTTTCTGTTTGCTGGCAGCGGCGGGCAAGGAGAGTGGCACAGGACCTGCCAGTGCAATGAGTAGGTATGAACGAGGACAGGCCTCGGCTGGGTAACCTCAGCGAATGCCTGTCTAAAGGTGTTTGTTAGGACAAGAAGGCACACTGGCTGCTTCTCTGTTTGGCCCTCCCATTGTTTTTGATAATTTTCTAGACTTTTTAGAGTGTTGGAATTATCTGCGCTATACTCAAAGATCAGCAGAGCACTCTAAAATGGATGCTCATTGCTGGACAGATTGTGGAGGGTGATTGACAAAATGGCTCCGGCGCAGCATATGTTTTAAAATTCATTTTGCACATAAACTCAGTCAGATTATATAAGCCAACCTCTCCGACATGTGACTCTGTCCCAGCCCTAAAGGCTTTAAAGGAACCGCTTAGTGCCAAGTCACTAGCTCCGGCCTCCAGTCTCCAGGCCCACAGACCTCTCAGGGGAGCCAGACTCTCCGACATGCAAATCTGTCTCAGCCATACACTCCTTTGAGGCAGCGGCCTGCAGCTAAGTGAGCCTATCTGAGGTGGGACTCTGTCCCAGCCCTACAGTCTTACAGAGGTACCAGCCATGTGCTAGATGTCTACCCCCGCCCCATCTCTAACCACCTTCCAAAGGCACCAACCTATCACATTTGACCGACTGCCCTACATGGACAGTCTTTCAGAAGACAGCTGTGTTGTGTTAGCTTCATTTCTGCCTCATTATTCTCTACAGGATTGTGTTGTAGTATCAGTGGTTGGACAGGAGTAGTGATTGACTAACTTCAATGAGGGGATGGAGTACATTTGAGACTCTAATGACACCTTTTGGACTGTGTTAACTTCAGAAATGTATTTTGTGAACTGCAACTGTCTTACACTATAGTGGGTGTGTGTTTTGCATTAGCATACCCCTCTGATACCCCACCTTCCATTTACCATACATAACCCCTTCGATTGAACAGTAAATATTCCCCACTTTCCCACCATTCTCCCTGGTCTCTCCCATATGTACGACTAATTCATACACCTACGTCTGCGAAGATCTCTGCCAACGTGGCAGACATCTCAGCATAGATGTGATAGGAGAAGAGAATGGCGGAGGTCATTATCTGAGCCGTACATTTGTGAATTGCATTTTATAGTACCTAAGTAGTACTACAGCAGTGCTGCTTTATATGCTACAAAATGCTGTTTGTCAGTTGGGCCCCTAACCCTACACCAAGATGTACATCTCCTTTTAGAAATGCTGAATAGCAAAAAAAATTAGATAGTTACACCTAGGTGTAGGCGTAGATCTACATGCAAGTAAATATAAATATGTATATTATCGGTGTGAATCAGACCCAGGGGTGTTATTGTTCCGATGACTTCAGCGTGGGCTCCTGCCTGAAAGGGACTTGGCTAGCCCTATTTCTTGGAAGATGACGGCTCCAGATTGATGCCCGAACCATGATGCAATCTCGGGCCTGCACACAATTAACCTCTCTTTATAGCTCACCCGTTGCGTGCTCGGCATTTCTTAACCACCTCTTCTAATGCACGTAATCTCATCAAAGGACTTCAAGCTTGGCCAATAAAGGGTCTTTAATAGGCACTTGGACTGCAGATTGTGCCAAGGTTTCACAAGAGGGGGACCTAAAAAAAGAATCTATTTCACTGCAACTGACCCCAGATTTTAAGTCGAAAAAGTGGTATCTTGTTAACTCATCATGCTCACCGAGATGTTGACCATGATGACTTGCCTCCGCCGTGAGTGTATACTTAGATTTACAGGTTAAATACCAGTGCGTCCTTTTTAGAAGAAACTAGGGAGAGTTTTGAAAAATCTTAAATGGAGCACAGTTTTACTTCAAGTTTACTTATAAGTGAAGACAAAAAATGTTTGAGTGTAAATTTATTTTCGACGTGAAATGTTCAGATAATTACTTCATACAGTCAAGAACGAGATATCACCCGACATGGAGTAAAACCTTTCACATATTTACTATTTTGATATTTTGTAATATATTTTGTGCAGTTGATGTAATACGAGCCCAGCTCTAAAGAATAGAGGACGACTTTTTTATTTTTGTTTTCATTACACCGGAAGTAGCTCTATGTACTGCAAGTAACCAGTTCCAGCTGAAATCCGACCCACATAAAGCAGGATATGATTCAAATGTATAATTTGGCAGTACAGACTACATTTTTATGACCTCAGGACACCCCCACGCCGCGCGGCCCTCCATCTGCAGGCGATTCTGTGCCCCAGCACCTCAGGTCCGCCCTGACCTCGGTGCCCCTTTGCTGCTGCTGCTCGCTCTTCCAGTCGTTACGTTTTGCCCTCCTTTGCCTCCTTGTAGTCTACTTTAGCCTAGCTGATATATCACTGTATTTCTGTACTGTACTGTATTTCCCCTGCTGTTCGCTATTCCCTTCATTTCGTTTGCCCTCCTGTGCCTCTTTGTATTTCCCTCCTGCTTGTTGGCATTTCACTGTATTTCCCTTATTTTTTGTGCAGGGTTAGCGAATCTGCCGCTGTCTCCCCTGGTGTGACCCTCCTCCGCTCTTTGCCCTCTCGCCGCTGCTCCATTGCGACCCCGCCCCCTTTTTTTCCTGTGTCCCCACTGGCCGCCCCGCTCCCGCCTCCCAGCTGATCCTCCCTCCCACTTCGCCTTAAATAGAGACCGCACGGATGCGCCGATTGTGCGCCGAAGGCGCGCCAAAGGCAAGCCCGTCTACGCCCGTCCGCGCCTGGACCGTGCCCAGCGCCAGAAACCCTGGTCCCCGACGACGCCAGACCTCACGACGGACCTACGACGCCGCCACCCTCATCGCACTCAACTCCGGACGGAACACCGGCTGCTACCGAGCCACCCCGAAACGCACCCACGGAACCTTCACCTGCCAAGCCTGCAAATTCACCTGCCGCCGGACCGGCACCGCACCCGACAAGCCGAGCACCAGCAGCAACCACCTTAAGTGCATCCTGCTCAACACCCGCTCCGTCCACAGACACAACGTCGAACTCTGGAACCTGCTCGACACAACATCACCAGACGTCGCCTTCCTCACAGAAACCTGGATGAACGCCTCCTCAGCCCCTGACATCGCCATAGCCATCCCGGACGGATACAAGATCATCCGGAGAGACCGCGTCAACCAGACCGGAGGAGGCATTGACATCGTACACAGGAACACCATCCGCATCTCGACCAACTGCAACGACACCCTCACTGCTGCCGAACACCTCCACTTCCAGATACACACCGACCCCAAGACGACCCTCAGAGTCACCCTCATCTACAGACCCCCGGGACCACGCACACAATTCAGCGAAGACATCGCAGACGTCATCAGCCTGCACGCCCTCTCCTCCATGGACTACATCCTCCTAGGAGACCTCAACTTCCACCTGGAGAACAACAACGACAGAAACACCACCACCCTACTGGATAACCTCGCCAACCTCGGACTCAAACAACTGGTGGACACCCCCACCGACTACGCCGGCCACACGCTTGACCCCGTCTTCTCCGCCAGCAAGCACATCTCCTTCAGCCACTCCACCGGACTTCACTGGACAGATCACAGCTGCGTCCACTTCAGCTTCAGGAGAAACACGACCCTTCACCACCCACAACAGGCGCCTCACCGGAGCTGGAGCAAGATCACCGACCAGCAGCTCCCCACCTCCCTCAGCCAGAACCCGCCCGCCAGCACAACGGACCCCAACAAAGCAGCCAGCAACCTCATACAGTGGCTGACCGCCTGCGCCGATGACCTCGCACCACTAAAGAACCCTCCCAACAGACCCGACAGCAAGAAAACCCCCTGGTTCACTGACGAACTCAAGGACTCCAAGAAGAATTGCCTCACCCTCGAGAAAGCCTGGCGCCACGACCAGACCACAGACAACATGACCGCCCTCAAGCACGCCACCCGCAAGCACCACCAGCTGATCCGCACCACCAAGAAGACAGCATTCAAAGAACGACTGGACAACAACGCCCACGACAGCAAGGAACTCTTCAGCATCGTCAAAGTGCTCTCCAACCCCAGCGCCGGAAACAACGACATCACCCCCTCGCAAGACCTCCGCGACTCTCTCGCCTCGTTCTTCCACCGCAAGATTACCGATATCCACAACAACTTCGACGCACCAACCACGCGTCCACCCGCCAAACCAACGCCCCCTACCACCACCCTCTGCAACTGGACCCCGGTCAGCACCGAAGACACCACCCGCACGATGAACACCATCCACTCCGGATCACCTACCGACCCTTGCCCCCACCACATCTTCAACAAGGCCGACTCCATCATCGCACCCCATCTATGGGACATCATCAACACCTCCTTCCACGCCGCCACCTTCCCGGAGAGCTGGAAGCACGCCGAGCTCAGCGCCCTCCTGAAGAAACCAACAGCGGACCCCACCGATCTCAAGAACTTCCGCCCCATCTCGCTCCTCCCTTTTCCTGCCAAAGTCATCGAGAAGACCGTCAACAGACAGCTCGCCGCCTTCCTCGAGACGAATGGATCCCTCGACCCCTCGCAGTCCTGTTTCCGAGCCAACCACAGCACCGAGACCGCCCTGATCGCAGCCACCGATGACATCAGATCCCTGCTCAACAACGGGGAAACTGCAGCCCTCATCCTCCTGGACCTCTACGCAGCGTTCGATACTGTCTGCCACCGCACCCTAGTACAGCACCTCAGCAACATCGGAATGCAAAAGAAAGCACTGGAGTGGATCATCTCGTTCCTCGCCGGAAGAACCCAGAGAGTCCGCCTCCCCCCGTTCAGATCCAAGGCCACAAAGTCATCTGCGGCGTACCACAAGGATCCTCACTCAGCCCCACCCTCTTAAACGTCTACATGAGCCCTCTCGCTGCCATCGCATGCCAACACAACCTTAACATCATCTCCTACGCCGACGACACCCAGCTGATCCTCTCCCTCACCAACGACCCCGCCACCGCAAAAGCCAGCCTCCAGGAAGGAATGAAAGACGTCGCGGAATGGATGAAGATCAGCCGTCTGAAACTGAACTCAGACAAGACGGAGGTCCTGATCCTGGGACCATCTCCCGCCGCCTGGGACGACTCCTGGTGGCCCCCGGCCCTGGGCTCCGCACCCAAGCCAACGGACCACGCACGCAACCTGGGCTTCATCCTGGACTCCTCCCTCTCGATGACCAGACAAGTCAACGGCGTCTCCTCGTCGTGCTTCAGCACCCTGCGCATTCTCCGTAAGATCTTCCGCTGGATCCCCACGAGACCAGGAAGACGGTCACCCAGGCACTCGTCACCAGCCGACTGGACTACGGGAACACCCTCTACGCCGGAACCACAGCCAAACTGCAGAAAAGACTCCAACGCATCCAGAAAGCCTCCGCACGACTCATCCTTGACATCCCCCGACACAGCCACATCTCCGGCCACCTGAGAGACCTGCATTGGCTCCCCGTCAGCAAGAGGATCACGTTCAGGCTCCTCACGCACGCACACAAGGCTCTCCACGACCTGGGCCCCAAGTACCTCAACGCCCGCCTGACCTTATATACGCCCACCCGCCAGCTACGATCGACCAGCCTCACCCTCGCCGCCATACCACGCATCCGCAGAACCACCACTGGAGGAAGATCCTTCTCCTACCTGGCAGCCAAGACTTGGAACTCCCTCCCCATCCACCTTCGGCTGACCCAGGACCATCTTTCCTTCAGGAAGCAACTCAAGACCTGGCTGTTCGTGCAGTAACGTATCTCTCCCCCCCCCCCCAGTGCCTTGAGACCCTTCCGGGTGAGTAGCGCGCTATACAAATGTCATGATTGATTGATTGATTGATTGATTGATTGACGTGGAACATTTACACACATTTGCATTTTGAGGCATGCACTTCTGGCCACGTGCCTAAAATGAGACTAGAAACCCGGTCTCTGGGTTTCAGTGGCTGCAACCTCACCGTGTGCCTCGACTTGTGGCATTACTGTGCGGGAACAGCTTGAGCATACCGTGGTGAAACGCATGGAGGAATCCCAAAGCCCAGAGTCCACTTTCAGATTAGGGACAGTTATTGAATGACAAAGAGTAATCTCCAGGACAGAGCATGGGTCTTCGCTCCACGTCTCGTGCTTTCTACGTCATCAGCTATATCTGTCTGATTACAAATGCTTAGCTCAACAGACAGGAATACCTGCAGACTGAGTGGGCATGTTAAGCCTTCACGTGGTTGCCTGCTATAGGTATGGATGTCACCTATAACCCTTGAGGTTGGGCCTTTACATTGTTTTTAATGAAGTGTTTTGGTGTGCTTCTCCTTTCGGTAAATTTGGCTTCCATTCCAAGTAACTTTTATGTCTGGCAACAGCCAGCCTTAGCTCTCTGCAAGAGTTCATGTCATTAGCCTAAAAAATACAGGGCAAGAGAGACTTAGAATGAGTTTCCTGCAGCCATTGGTCCGTTTGGGTGACCGTGAGACCCCTTGAGCCATTGGCTGGTCTGAGTCAGCCCCCTCCAACAAGTGCTTCATGTTTTGGATTAAGTAAGAGAGGGGTAAATAAGTAAAACGTTTTACAACTGCAAAACTAATAAAGCCAACATCCAAAATCCCAAACATAAATACATAAATAAACTACAAGCAGATAAGTGGTCTGCCGTGAGTCGTATTAGAACTGAAGTTACGTTGCATCCCTTGATGTTTGAAATGTATTTCACAAGCGAATTGCAGACCTCTGTTATGTTATTTGAGGATTCCTCCGGGCTCACCCGGGAAGGCCCCAGAGCTCTCTGGCAAAGCGTGAGTGTGGACAGGCCTGCCTGCTGAATGCTGACAAACTCTACCCCAGCCCCACCGACCTTTCATGCAGCAGCATTCGGGCATTTCAATTGCATCGGCCTGTCTGCGAGGTCCCTATCAGCAGTGACCCAACCCACCGCCCAACCTTTCAAATGTAGCATACTGGCTGAAGTGACTGCCCCAGCCCTAGAGGCTTCCGGAGGTACCCGCCTGGCTGCCGAGTGACTGACTAGCTCATCCCCGACCCCACCGACCTTTCATCTTCTCTAACCAGCAGTGTGACTCTGCCCCACCCCCGTAGGTTGAGGCTCGTATGCTAAGTGTGTACTTCTGCCTCATATCTAGCCACTGTCCAAGCCCCCCCAGCCTATCGGAAAGAAGTCTCTGCCCTGCCTGTGATGTGAGGCTTCAGAGTACCGGCCAGGATGTTAAGATACTATCTCTTAGTCCAGTCCCTACCCACCCTCTGTGCCATGTGACTCTGCCCAGGCCAGTGTGTGTGTGCAGGACTCGCTCGCTCCCTCTACCCTTCTTCGACAGTCAGTCACTGATGAGAAGGCCACAGGCACAGACTGACAGACAGAATGCTCAAAGAAGGCCCAGGGCCCCTCTGTCCGTGGCCTCCCCCCTTCACTCGGACTCGAGACTCTGCTGTCTTCCCTCATGTCTCTGTCATATGCCTGCCCAAGCGACCTGCACCTACTATTCAATTCTTTCTCTGCTCTCTGTGACTCACTCCTGTCTGTCTGACTGTCTGACAGTGTCTGTATCTCGATTGACGATGCGGATTCTCTAATCTCAGTCTCGACTCGAGTCAACTCAAGTGAAGTGTCGGACGGACGTCTGCTGCACGTGGCGACAACTCGAGACCGAGAGCCCCCGCCCCCTACACTATAAACTACAGCAGCAAGTAACTACCACGTCACGGCGCGCGCATCCCGAATGGCCAATCACTGCATGGTTTCACATGCTGAAGTCACAGTGATTGGCCATGATTGATATGCAGTGCTGAGCCTGAGCCAGTGTGCCACCACCCACGCACGGCATCCAATAATGGATTGTCTGTCCTTCGGCGCGGTGGACCAGCCAATCCTGGCACTGCATGCAGGGACAGGATTGGCTAGGCGGGCACACTGACTACTCGCCCTGGCGCCTTTCAAACCACAGGCCCGGCTAAAGCAGCAACCCCGTCCCCTTCGGTCCGTCTGAGCGTCTCTAAGGGGAACTTCACTCTAACGCGCATGGCATAGCTTGGCACAGAGCAGGCATGATTAATTTAGGAGGCACTGTGAAAAAAAGAAAACTGTGCAAACACCAAACAAAAATAATCCACACCAGGTTAGAAAAATAAAGTTTAACAGCCTGATTTAGATCTTGGCGGATGGTTAACTCCATCACTACTGTGATGAATCCCCCGCCCGCCGAAATATAAATCCCATCCTATCCTATGAAATTTAAATTTCAGAGGACGGGATATCCGTCACTATTGTGAGAGAGTTACCCATTGCCAAGGTCCAAATCAGGCCCCAAAACGACAAAGATCCAATAAATAGAACCGTAGCTATTCATTTTTTAAGAATATCTGAAAATTTGGTGCTTAGAAGCATAGATCACCAACCGGGGCTATCTGGTCACCCTTGACCGGGATAAAGCCAAATGTTCAGACCGCAATGGAGTAGAAGTCAGGCACAGGGACAAAGCTTGTCCAGCTGAAAAAATACCTTGGTTGGAGGATACCTCGAGGGCGAGATACGGGGAGCAGGGAGGCGATGCGTCGGTTCTGATCCTTAGGGTTCATAGGAGATGCGTTGTAATAGAGCCACGCACTCTGAATATGCATCGTCCTCAGGTAGCACTGGATGTAGACGATGCGTCATCTTTGAACTTTGCTGCCAGTGATGCGAAGTCCTTGATGCAGGCGAGGCATTGGGGCTAAAGGAGATGTGTAGGTTCCAACCGGAACAATGACAGTGATGCATGGATTTTTCAAGATGCAGCACAGAAAATGCACTTTCAAGGGCCTGGGACTGGATTGCACTACTTGGGAGGGTAAGGGTCACAGATGGCAGAATACAGGTACTGTTGCAATGTTGCTAGACGTCAAGGCCTTGGAGTCACTCTAGGTTCAAGGGGTGTAAATCCAGGCCTTCTCACCCAGGCAGATGAGGCAGCAGGCAGCAAGCAGGTCTGCACAGCAGAAAAGCTGTTCTTCCATATCAGCAGAGCAGCAATCTTTCAGCAGCACAGCAGTCCTTCTTCCTGGCAGAATAACCACAGGTCCAGAGTATACTGAGTTGGTAGGGTCAGACGTCCAGTGGTGCCTTTGAAGTGGGGTGACTTCCAAGAGGTGCTTTGAAGTGCACAGAGGTTCTCCCTTCCTGCCCTGGGCCCAGACACCCTCCATAGGGCTAAGCAGTCCTTTGTGTGTGAGGTGGACACAGTCCATTCAGGTTTAAGTGTCAGCTTGCCCTTCCCATCCTACCCAGTGTGGAAAAGTAAATTTTGCCATGTTCTGTGTCCCTACGCCTCATCCATCATATGTTATGTGTGCATGACCAATATGCATATGTTATTCCCCATGTCTGATTAATGACGCAATTCCAGTTGTGTCCACCTCTAGTATGCCAGTTTCCAGTCCTCGTGAATACTACGAATATTAGGCCTATGTAAAGTTATGTTGCCACGTTTCTCAGTGTGCACGTTATTCCATTATAAAGTCCCCGTTTCCAGGCCTCAAAAGGGCCCGGACATCAGATTCAGCTCCTGTCTCCTGAAAGCCTCGCTGAGGAGCGATACAGCCCCCACCTGTATCCTCGACCCTTCACTTACTTCCTGCCTCGCAGTGCCCGGTGCAGCTTGGCTCTGCCTCTGAGTCTGCCAAAAATATGTTATAGTTCCAGCTATCAGTTCGGTCCTCCTCCTCTGCATTCCTAAGCTACTGAACTGCATCAATAGTTTCCGTCATTGTCTAGCCTTCTCGGCTCCACGTTAGAGAAATACTGTATTTAATGGTCATTTAGTATTCTTCATCACGCACTACATGTAGAATAATGCATGGTCCAGTCTTAGAATCAAGTTAGCTTTTCCCCTCATGACTTCTAGTTTATATCAACATGTTCCCTAAACATTAGATACCAGATAGGGTTTAGGTACATGTCGCTCCGACCCTCCAGACTTTAGTCTCTGCTCCTAGCACAGAGTTCGTAGCCCCCAGCTTCTCCTAGTAACACGTCATTGCTAGTTTTCGCGCACCATTAGGTTAGAGGTCCCGGCTCCTTAGGTAGCCCCCTCCTATGTTTCCGCCCATTCATGACATATTCTGTTACGTTTGCACCACATGTCTACGTATACGCCCAGTTACACCTCTTTTTACTGTTATCTTTCGCGACTGCTACGCGTCACGCCTTCTGCTCCACCCACTGCTACGCCTACTGCAATGTAATGCTATGTGTTCGCGCTATGTATATATGCCTGTGTTTTGTTATTGAATATTAGCGCGCTCATCCCAGACCTAGCCCCAGCAGCTGCTGGGCCTCTTTTCCCCTGTTGGGCCCCAGTTGTCCTGCTGGGCCCTGTCATTCTGTTCCTATGCAGGTTGTCCTGATCCTGTCCTTATGCTGTAATAAACCTGCAGAAACTCCTACTACCTCGAATCTTGACTCTTATTTATTGAGCTATCTGTTATGCTATAAGTCTAGTCAAAAATAGGGTATTATTTATTTATTTACCACATAATGGCGCCCGAATAGGGACTTGCCCTTTCCCCACGCGTCGGTGAAGCCACGCCGACCCCCTGACCCTCTGCAGTCGTGACGGAACTCTTCTGCGCAGGGGCAGATATTTCTGCTCAAGTATCCCTCAGGCCCACGGAGGAAACGGAGGAGGCGGTCCAGCATCCGAACGAGACGGTGGAGGAACGCGGCGAGTCCCGACCAGAGCCCAAGCCGAGAGTCCAAGGTCCCAGGTATCCGGAGGCCCACCTGTAACTGAAGTCCGAAGTCCGAAGTTCGTCGTCCGTCGTCCAGTCCAGTCCGAGGCCTTCCGTTCCGTGCTGCCCGGTGAGTACCATTGCTGGGGTAGTATCTAGACAGGACCAATCTAAATTGACTCCTGGTCCGTGGGTTGGTGGTGCCCAGACTCACAAACGAAGTGTTCACCTAGGTGGATACGGGTCTTGATGTGTCCCTTTATGGGACCGGTATGTTCCGTACTGTTACAGCAGTACATCCAGTAACTCTAGTCTGTTCCGTTCTCGAGAAAATCTGTTCTATTTCTGTTCTCAGTATTCCAGGTAATATTCTGTTCGAACTGTTATTTATAATGTTCTTCATGTATTTTACTGTTGTGGTATGAGTGCGATGTGATTTCGTGTTTTTATTGTGTATTGTATTGTGTCCAGATTACAGTTCAGTCATGCCTATATTTTCCAAGTTACGTCAGTTAAAAACTAGAAAAGGTTTATTAGAGGAAGCAGTTCCTGTCCCGCCTAGGGACAGTCCAGGTCACTTTATGTATCAGAAACATGGCATAAGCGCCATATTGTATCTAGATTTATGGGTAGAGTATACCAAACAGTTAGAAGAAAAGTATAGATGGCCCGTATCGGGTACATGGGATGCCGAATGTATCATGCGAGTAGAAGAAGCATTATGGAAAAAGAAAGCCAGACAGTCACAGAAAGATGCCATCGAGTTATGGCGTAAGGAAGCGCATAGAAGAACGGAAAAGGAAGTCAGAAAGTCAGAATTAAGTAGAGAATCCCAGGAACGAGCCCAAGAAAGAGAATTAATCGAGATAGGTGAACAAGTCAAAGCCGAACAGTCAGACAGACAGAGGCATGCCCTTATTAAGGGTATGTATCCTCTTCTTGCCGAAGGTTTGCCAAAAGCGACCCCAGAGGCATCCAGTAATTTCCCGCCGCCATTAGTTCCGACCAAGCTACGTCACAAACAGACCGCAGCTGATATTTTTATTTCGTCCTACTTGGACGACACAGTCCCAGAATATGCAAATCCTGTTCGCGCTCCGCCAGTCCCTGTAAATCAGGCACTTCCTGCTCCTCCAGACACCGGGGTGCCCTTAACAGCTCCCCCGGTCCAGTCCGCCATACAAGTCCAGCCCACGTTACAATTACCGACTCTGCCAGGACGAAGAATGTCAGTCGACGATTCCAGTTTAGGGGCCGCGGGAGGAGGTCTTCCTCAAACCCCGCCGCCACACAAGCGTTTATCAGCACTCGAATTACATGCCCAAGCATCACAGCGTACTCCTAAAAGTAATAAGTCTGTCACAGAAATCAGACAAGCCCTTGGCGAATGTGTCTATGATCCAGTCCCAGGCGAGTATAACATGGTTTTATATTCCGTACGTGTAAGGAGAGTGACCGAGTATCTAGTCACCCTGCCGAATATGAAAGAAGATCTAGACAGAATATATCGTTTCATCCGTACAGGGGATGATCCAGAAAGTATTGGCGAGATTATGTCTCAAAGGAAAGCCGAGATCCAGCTCATGATATTAAAGTTCCTGATCAATTGTCTAATAAGAGAACAAGATTACCCGTCTAAAGATCCCGCCGAAATGAGAATCCTGACAAGGTGGAGTGATAATATAGCCGAGGGTAAGCACAAGACCGTCGGTGCCATGGAGAGTATGTACAAGAAAATTCGTAAAGAAATAATAAGGTTACACGAACAGCGTAAAGCAGCACAAGTAAGCGAGAAAGAAAGTATCTCTGATCCTGAAGAAGAGGACGAGAATCCCGCCAGAATAGCGTATGTAGGAAAATCTAGATTTCCAGATCGCCATTTACGCCTAGAACACAAGTCTATTTTTCATCATCCAGCACCAGAACAAGGTTCCCTAGAACAAGTATTTCAAGCTACCGATCACATTCTGAAATCACGAGTCGGTTACAGTGAATTAAGTACTATGCATGAACAAGAACTAGCCCGATCAGCAGTCCGATGGATTACTGATTCTACCACTTTTCCAGACGAAATAGTGGCACAAATGTTTCTGAAACTGCCCCCAGCCGAGCAACGATTGGTGGGTATGTATATGATTCAGCACCTCATTACTCTGTATGAGGGTCAACATTCTGATCCAGGTCCGTTGCACGATATCCTGAACGAGTTACTCCAGTATAGATGGAGAGGTCTAGGTACCGATTTAATTAGTGTCATTCTAGAACAGCGCCACAAGTATAGAACGTTCCTGAACCCGCATTTTGTTCATGTCTCACCCCCAGAAAGTAAACCATTCTACATAGACAGACAGAATCCGTTACGAGAAGTCCACCCAGTCCAAGGGGCGGGTGGCGTAATGCAACGAGTGTTTGTATACACTCCAATATCAAAGATGGAACTTCTTGAAATGAAGAAATTAATTCCCTGTCATGACAAAGATCCAGCAGGGTTCCATAGAGAATTAAAAGACATGCTCCGTATGGGAGAATACACGTACCCAGATATCATTAAAATGTTAAAGGTCCTGTTACCCGCAGGGGTGTATGAAAAGTTAAAGGAAAAAGAATGGGAGGTGGGAGAGAAAAAGATCGATTGGACAGCTCTAGAAGCTGAAGACAAGGCACGAGTACCAGGTACCGGTCTTGGAGATAAATGTAAAGAATTACCAGAATTATTGATTCAAGTTTTACCCAGATTATTAACAACGAGAAAAGAAGACTGGGATGCAATCTCAGCCTGTAAACAGAAACAAGATGAAGATATTAGTGATTTTTATTCTAGATTTGAAAAATGTTTTAGTATTAATAGTGGTCTCAAGACAAGTAGTGAGTCATACCCTCATCTTTTCGTCACCAAATTAGTCGAGAATTCAAGTCCGCAAATTAAAAATCGAGTTTTGAAAGTCGAAAGCACCTGGCAAGCGAATACCCCGTCCCAGATGCTCCAGATGCTCCAGTATCACCAGAATAGAATCAGAGAAGAGCAAGAACACGAGAGAAAACGTATGAAAGACACAAAAATGAAAGTGCTAGTTGCACAATCTGTTCCTCAAGACAGTCAGAAGAGGGGTCCGAATCAAGCCAGTCATCCTGCAGCTCCCGTTAGAGGGAACTGCAATTATTGTAAACAGCCAGGTCATTTTATAAACGAGTGTGCAGTTCTGAAACATAATATAGCTACTGGTAAGACTAAAGAAAGACCACGTCCGCCGAGACAAGAACAAGTTTCACAGATTCCTCAGCCACAGAATGCACAACAGACAGTTCCCGCACCGCAGCCTATTGCTGCAACACAGCACGTTACATCGCAGATGTACCAGTATGCTCAGACAGAGTATCCAGAGTACCAGCCATATTCATGAAACAGCCTAGAGAGGGAGGTAGGTTTGCCTCTCATCGAGATACCTGTAGATCAAGAAGGTCCCTATGTTCACAGTCAAGTATTAGGGAAAGACAGAAAGTTTTTGATCGATACAGGGGCAAGTAGGACCACAATTAGTCATGCCGAAGTTCCAGGGGCTCCGCTCTCAGGCTCAAGAAATGTTTCCCTTGGATTTTCAGGAAAGCCAATAGTTAATGAGATATCAAAGCCAGTCACTCTAGAAGTAGGTCCATTGTCCCGCACTACTGATCTGTTACTTACTAAGTCATGTCCAGAAAACCTATTAGGCATTAAGACACTGAAAGAATTAGGTGCAGTTATTTGCTGTTCCCCAGAGGGAATACGTCTGTTCCTACGTGACTTTAAGGGTCACTATGTATTACGAGATTTTGATTCAAGATTGTCTAAAGTACCGCAGCATTTATGGGCGCAAGGTCCAACTGATGTAGGTTACATGCAAATCACACCCCATCGTGTGACTCTCAAGCCAGGTGTAGTGTTACCACGAATCAGACAGTACAGATTGCCACCTGAGGCTGTAGCAGCCTTATCCAAAATTATTGACGAGCTCATGGCTCAAGGAGTAGTTGTAGAAACTGACTCCAATGTATGTAATTCTCCGATCATTCCAGTCATGAAACGTACTGATCCGAATGCACCCCCAGTATATCGATTAGTGATTGATTTACGAGAGCTTAATAAATGTATTATTCCTCAGTACCCAGTTGTCCCAGATATTTCTTCCCTGTTAACAGCCATTGATTCCGAAGCCATGTTTTTCACTGTCATAGATCTCAAGAATGCATTTTTCAGTGTTCCAATTCATCCAGACAGCCAGTTTCTTTTCGGATTTTGTTTAAATGGAAGGAGCTATATGTTTACACGCGCTCCTCAAGGTTTCACAGAAAGTCCTAGTATTTACAGTCAGGCACTCAAGAGACAACTAGACAACATTCACATGCCAACTGACACTGCCCTGCTCCAGTATGTCGATGATCTACTGATCACAGCCCGTTCTGAACGCGCCTGTGAGCGAGCATCCCTTACAGTCCTGTATTTTCTAGCCGAGATGGGGCACAAGGTGTCACCTTCGAAGCTTCAATTCTGTGTCCAGCAAGTGGTATACTTAGGACACTTGCTGTCCAAGAGGGGTAGGCAGTTGACACCCGACCGTATCCAGTTAATAGCGAGTCTTCCCCAGCCCAGAACCCAGAAGGAGGTACGTGCCTTTATCGGCCTTACTTCTTATTGTAGACAATGGATTCCCCAGTATGCATTTCTAGCCAAGCCACTGATACAGTTAACGACACAGGAGGCAGCCGTATCGACTGTCCTCCCTTGGACATCTGACCATACACTTAGTTTCAACGAGTTAAAGAAAGCCCTATGTCAAGCTCCAGTTCTAGCTACACCGAACTACAGTAAGCCTTTTACACTTTTCGTTACTGAACGCGAAGGTACAGCATTATCTGTTCTTACACAAGATCAAGCAGGACAATACAAGCCCTGTGCTTATTTTTCGAGCACATTAGATCCAGTCGCCCAGGCGTTGCCTGCGTGCCTCAAGTCAGTTGCAGCCACAGCACTAGCTATCAGACAAAGTGATTCCATAGTTTTAGGACATTCCCTGATTGTACAAGTCCCACATTCAGTAGAAGTTCTTTTAAACCGAACACAAACTCAGCACTTGACAATTGCACGTTTAACAGGTTATGAATTGACACTGTTCCAGCCACACATAGAAATTAGACGCTGCAACGTCCTGAATCCTGCTACACTGTTACCATCAGTTAATTCAAATCCAGACCCACATGATTGTGTGGAAGTAGTTAACATTACGACAAAGCCAAGACAAGACCTGACAGACATTCCGTTACCAGATCCTGACCTGACACTTTATGTGGATGGTTCATGTATGAGAACTAGTACAGGAGAACTAGTCGCCGCGTATGCAGTGACTACTGACACTGAAGTTATTGAAACACACCGTATTGACACCCTGTCCGCTCAAGCAGCAGAGCTAGTCGCTCTGACACGAGCCTGTATACACGCCAAGAACCTGAAAGTTAATGTTTACACAGATTCACGTTACGCATTCGGAGTTGTACACGACTTCGGAGTGCTCTGGCAGGAGAGAGGTTTCATGACTTCTCATGGAACCAAGATTCAGCATGGTCTCCTTATTCAAGCCCTGTTAGATGCCATACATTTACCGACATCTATTGCTATCATGAAATGCAAAGCACATACGAAAGTCACTGACATTATTTCCCAAGGTAATGATCTAGCAGATCGCACAGCCAAGCTTACAGCACAGACTCCAGACATTCCAGATAACATGACATATACTCCGGATCCGACTACATGCATGACAGTTAAGGACCCTACGCAAGATGTCATAGATATCCAGTTACATGCTACTCCCGAAGAAATCAAGAAATGGTCTGAACAAGGAGGGGTCCAGACAGATCAAGGATGGTTAACGAAGGGTAGAGCCACATGGTTTCTCCCCGATTCTACGGTTCAAGTCATTATCAATACCGCACATAGTCCAGCACATTTAGGAGAAAAAGCTATGTTAGACAGTATCCAGAACATTTGGTTCAACAAGCATTTACGAGCTGCAGCCAAGCAGAAAGTCCGCACCTGTATGATATGTTGTCAGTTTAACCCAGGTAAAAGTGTCCCGGTGGAACAAGGTGGTTTCCAGCCCCCTGACCACCCTTTTGAGGTCCTCCAGATGGATTATATTCAAATGGAGCGATGTCGAGGTTTCAAGTATGTCCTTGTAGTTGTATGCGCTTTGTCCAGGTGGACAGAGGCATATCCAGTCCCAGATTACACAGCCGCGACCACTGCCAAGCAGTTGGTTCGTGAATTTTTCCCTAGATATGGACTCCCTAGAGTCGTATATTCTGATAACGGTCAGCCATTCTCCTCAGAGTTAATGAAGCACGTTTCCCTTTTGTTAGGGTACCAGTGGAAGTTCCATTGTGTACGCCATCCTGAAGCAGCCGGTCTCGTAGAGAGACATAATCAGACTCTGAAAATCCGTATTGCAAAAGTCTGTAAAGACAAAGGTGTGGACTGGTTAATAGCTCTGCCAGTCGCTTTGTTTTATATGCGCATGGTCGCACATTCCAGATCAGGTCTGTCCCCGTATGAGGTCGTATTCGGCCGCCCCCCTAACATGTGGGGTACTCCTAGACCCCGAAGTATTACCGATACTATCGCATATGTCCGTCTGCCCCTCGATTGGGAGGGAACCTGTTACATTGCCTTCCTACTGCCACCTGTTTTTCTAGCCCCATCTGATTATCACAGAAACACACATCTAGTACACATTAGACATAGAAGGGAGTCCCCAATTGTCGATTATACTGAAACTACTCTAGAACAGTATACAGATTTCAATAAAGGTTTCTTCTTCTTTGTAGGACCTGTCCAGAATAGTAAACTGATCCGTAGGTTAACAAGAACCCTTGAAGCTGTAGTAAATGAGACTGCCTCTGCTCTAGGTAACCTAACCGAAGAACAATCTGCTATGAGATTTGTCGTTTTGCAAAATCGTCTCGTCCTTGACGTCATACTGGCCGATAGGGGCGGGGCCTGTAGAGTCATCGGATCTAGTTGCTGCATTTTCATTCCAAATAACGCGCCGTCTGTTTATTCAGCTATAACCAGACTCCATAAAATTGCCCATCTGTTACATCAAGATCCAGGCACCTGGACATGGTCCGGTTGGTTCTGGAATATAATTTCCGCATGGGGATGGAAAGTCCTGTCTTTTCTAGGTATTGCAGTAGCGATCATATTTAGCTGCTGCCTCTGTATACAATGTGGCCCTGCGATTTGCAGCATGTGTGCTACCTCTTGTATTCCTAGTCCCAAGCCCCGTTCTAAATCCCGTTCCAAGACAATTCGAGACGAGCAAATGGTACTGTATGAAATGATAGATGGTATCATGAAAATTGATGTTTCCTGATGGAAACGTAGTGACAAGGAGGGAATGTGGAAAAGTAAATTTTGCCATGTTCTGTGTCCCTACGCCTCATCCATCATATGTTATGTGTGCATGACCAATATGCATATGTTATTCCCCATGTCTGATTAAGGACGCAATTCCAGTTGTGTCCACCTCTAGTATGCCAGTTTCCAGTCCTCGTGAATACTACGAATATTAGGCCTATGTAAAGTTATGTTGCCACGTTTCTCAGTGTGCACGTTATTCCATTATAAAGTCCCCGTTTCCAGGCCTCAAAAGGGCCCGGACATCAGATTCAGCTCCTGTCTCCTGAAAGCCTCGCTGAGGAGCGATACAGCCCCCACCTGTATCCTCGACCCTTCACTTACTTCCTGCCTCGTAGTGCCCGGTGCAGCTTGGCTCTGCCTCTGAGTCTGCCAAAAATATGTTATAGTTCCAGCTATCAGTTCGGTCCTCCTCCTCTGCATTCCTAAGCTACTGAACTGCATCAATAGTTTCCGTCATTGTCTAGCCTTCTCGGCTCCACGTTAGAGAAATACTGTATTTAATGGTCATTTAGTATTCTTCATCACGCACTACATGTAGAATAATGCATGGTCCAGTCTTAGAATCAAGTTAGCTTTTCCCCTCATGACTTCTAGTTTATATCAACATGTTCCCTAAACATTAGATACCAGATAGGGTTTAGGTACATGTCGCTCCGACCCTCCAGACTTTAGTCTCTGCTCCTAGCACAGAGTTCGTAGCCCCCAGCTTCTCCTAGTAACACGTCATTGCTAGTTTTCGCGCACCATTAGGTTAGAGGTCCCGGCTCCTTAGGTAGCCCCCTCCTATGTTTCCGCCCATTCATGACATATTCTGTTACGTTTGCACCACATGTCTACGTATACGCCCAGTTACACCTCTTTTTACTGTTATCTTTCGCGACTGCTACGCGTCACGCCTTCTGCTCCACCCACTGCTACGCCTACTGCAATGTAATGCTATGTGTTCGCGCTATGTATATATGCCTGTGTTTTGTTATTGAATATTAGCGCGCTCATCCCAGACCTAGCCCCAGCAGCTGCTGGGCCTCTTTTCCCCTGTTGGGCCCCAGTTGTCCTGCTGGGCCCTGTCATTCTGTTCCTATGCAGGTTGTCCTGATCCTGTCCTTATGCTGTAATAAACCTGCAGAAACTCCTACTACCTCGAATCTTGACTCTTATTTATTGAGCTATCTGTTATGCTATAAGTCTAGTCAAAAATAGGGTATTATTTATTTATTTACCACACCAGGATGACCCATCAAGATGTGAATAACACATCAGGCACACCTAAGCATCCTTTGTGTGTGACTGTCTAGAGGGAATGCACAAGGCCAAGATGTTACCCACCCCAGATGTGTATTGGAGACAATCATTCATGGTTCTTATAGAGCGCAGCTAATCACCCGTTAGGGTCTCTAGGCGCTGGGGGTGGGGTTCTGGAGTTCAGTTGAAGGGCAAGTTTAGTTGAAGAGCCAGGTATTGAGGCCCTTCCTAAATTGAGGCAGTGAGGGTGATTGCCTGAAATGGAGAGGAAGAGAGTTCCAGGCCTTTGCAACAAGGTAGGAGAAGGCCTGCAGCTGGGGTGGTCAAGTCTGGTTGTCAGGGGCTGTGCGGTTGGTCGTTCTGGTGTGCGAAGGCAGGAGTACTTGCAGTTGCTGCAGGTGAATGGTCCTTGGGTGTCTTTGGGCAATGCTGTCGGTTGAGAGTGCAGAGACAGGCTGCAGGCACACAAGGCTTATGATATGAGCAGAAAAAGGCCAACTTCCTAAAAGTGGCATTTTGCAAGTAGTATTCATAAATCCAATGTTAACATTAAAGAGGGTTTATTATTACAATTCCATAGGTACCAAACATAACAGTTCCACTCCTTCTTTTACACCTAATACATGCAATAAGGAATCCCCAATGTTAACCTATGGGAGGGGTAGGCCCCACAGTAGTGAAAAACAAATGTGGGAGTGTTTCACTAATAGGACATGTAAAATTAAAACAATATATGTCCTGACATTTACTTACAATGCACCCTGCCCTATGGGCTACCAGGGCCTAACTTAGGGGTGACTTATGTGTAATAATAGGGGAGTTTAAGGCTTGGGAAGGGGTTTTAAATGCCAAGTCGCCGTGGCAGTAAAACTGCACACACAGGCTCAGCAGTGGCAGGCCTGAGACATGTTTAAAGAGCTACTTAAGTGGGTGGCACAACCAGTGCTACAGGCCCACTAGTAGCTATTAAGTTACAGGCCCTGGGCATATATAGAGCACTTTACCAGGGACTTATAAGTAACTTAAATATGACAATTTCGAAAACACCAATTTAACCATGTTTAGTGAAGTAAGCATATACACATTAGCACTGGTCAACAGGAGTAAAATGCCCAGAGTCCTAAGACCAATAAAAACAGATGAGCAAAAAGTGAGGTAAAACAGGCAAACGGTTTGGGGGAAAACCATCCTAAGGCTGACAGGTCTAACAGTGGTCCACCTAGGACTTTCCACAATCTTTGTACTGTAAAGGATTAATAGAATTCTAGCTACATGACCGCCCTCTGACTCCTTGCCAAGACCAGTGGTGGCCTGTCGCTCCATTATAGATGTTTTTTTGTATAAAGTCCGGACCACTGCTACTTACAATATAGACAACCAGGAGATCTCAGTCTTCCTGGATTATACATCAGGGTGTCCAGCAGTAAAATGCATCATTCGAGGAGATCAAAAGACATCTCAGAAAAGAAGGCATGCAATATAGTTGCTGTTCCGTGCAAAGGTAAAGCTAATGATAGACAGGAAAACTTCTTTCTTCATCGAATCTGCAGATTTAAGGGATGGGCGGTAAAAGTATAACTCAGGCACAGACAGCAGGGAGCGATTAGCCATCGCTATCATATGGAAGTTATCCCATGCTAATAATTTGAGAATGAGCAGATGGGATTGGGTGGAGCAAAGTCTATAGGCCCTACATTAGAAGCTGTTAAGTCCAAAGTATCTGAGTAGATGGCGGTGCTTCCTAAACTCCCTAGGGTGAATAGGATAGGGAAGTATAGTAATTTGCATGAGGAACTCAATTTGCAGATTAGGGAAATTCTTGGCCAATCGATAAATGGGTAGAAATGTCAAGCAAAACTAGGAGGGAAAAAGCAGGTTACAGTGGCAGAATTGTATAATCAGGAATCTAGGAAGGACATGGGTGAGATCCTACAGGCACTGAAATCCAAGTCTCACCCTGACAGGGTGGTATGCAGAGCTAGATATAGACAGGAACTAGATCATGCAAAGAAACAATTGTAATGCTCACTATGGTCTTCCTTACATAGTGCCCTGGTAGCCAAAGACAATAAGTCCTTTTGGAAGAAAGCAGCCCTGTGTTTGAACGGGCCTAAGACTGCCCTAGGTTTTATTGTAGATCAGGAAGAGTGAGCATGCCATTTTGGGCACCTATATGCTCATGCAGCAAGGAGGATGTAGGTTTGCATGATATTTTTCCACTTGGTACTGTTGAAGGTCTTGAACTTTCACTTCATGAAACCCATGCAGCAATTGGCTCCTGCATCCCAGCTGGAGCTTCCGGCCCGATAGAATCCCCAATGAATTGTACAGAGAAGATCTAGAAGTGTAGAGCACCTATATCAATATGTTATCCAATGTCATCCTCTTGGGCATGGAAATTCCTCCCCCTTGGAAGTTGACTGACATCATACCGATATTTAAGACAGGAGCTAGGCCTATTCCGGATAGTTAAAGACCTATTAGCCTAATAGATTATGTCCATAACATTTTCTGCAAGCAGATATTGGCCCACATTCAAGATTGGATTTTCAGAAGAAAATATTCTGTTTGACTTTCAGGTGGGTTTTCATGCTAATATCAGAACTTACTTTGGACCACGTTTTTTGTTTCCTTTGTATTTTATGGAACTAAGTTTTTGTTAAAGTGGGAAGTTGTACATAGAATTTGTGGATTTCCGTATGACTTTTGACCTGGTTTCTCAATGCAAACTTTGGGAGGTGGTGGCAGAGATGTGGATTCCACCAATTTTATTGGATATTTTGATGCGGCTACACTCAGTAAATACGGCCTGTTAGGTGGGGAGAGGAGGGACATCTACCAGAGCCCTTTATGATTAAACATGGAGTTAGAATGGGGTGCATTTTAGCACCCACCCTGTTTTTGTTATTTATCAATGGGGTAGTAGATGTTCTTGAAAAAGATGGGTGTGACACCCCAAAAAGTGGAAAGAGTAGGGCTCCTGTCCTTCTCTTTGCCGATGATACACTACTGATATCAAAGTATCCCCAAAGGCTCTAACGGTTAATAAATCATTTTAAACATTGTTGTGATAAGCATGGTCTAGAGCTAGATGATTTAAGAACAAAAAATATAGTATTTTCTAAGGGTATTTCAAAGACACCCAAGGGATGCATGCATGTAGAGGATTGCACTATTGAATTGGTTTCTACTTTTTATTATTTTGGGATTCCTTTAACTCAAATGTGTGCTGACCCCGTCATATAGAGAAGGGTCATTTGTCTCTAATCCAGCAGACCACCCATATAACTAAGATTCACAGAAGAATGGTGTGTAGGAAAGTGGCTCCAGCATTAACAATGTATAATTCAAAAGCCCTAGGATCAGTTATGTATGGAGCAGAACTGTAGGGAAGTGAGAACATCGATTGCCTTTCTGTGATTGAACATCACTTTATAAGATCACTTCTTAATCTACCAACTAGTACTCAGCTGACTCCTATTTTCCTTGATTTGGCCCAGAGAAGAATTGTTCATAATATGGACTACAAGCACTTATTGTTTTGGCATTGTCTATGAACAACTGAGGAGCGTGCCCCTTACAGAGTGGGCGTTAGGGAACCTATGACATTGTCCAGGGTAAGTAGAATCCCCTGAATTTGCTCTCCTATGGAATTAGTGAGGAAATTGAGGTTAGAGGATTATTGGACTTACCCGGAAGATATGTGCTTTATTTTGAAAAGCAGGGTTAAGGCAATCTACTGGGAGTTTGTCCTGGTGAAGAATGTGTCAATCCCTATGCGTTCACTCATTTGATAGTTCATGGATTAAACCCAGATCTTTTGACTGGGTGTGAGTGTTTGATTGGTTCAGATGCTCCGTCCATCACCACCCCGTTTTGTACCGCTTTGGCCGTCATAAGTGTGGCAGGGTATGCTCAGACATGAGTCCCTTGCTCACTTTGCCACTGGATTCATCAAGCCGGGCTGAAGACGGCTGGAATGCCAGAAACCAGTCCTCGGAAGCTTGTTCCCCGTTCCAGGGAAGGCATGGCTTGGCAGTTCGGGCTGGACTGTTCCCATGAGGCACAGGGTCAGACTGATTTGCATATAGCCATGTCTGAACTGGGGTGGCAGAGTGGGCTAAAGAACGGTGATGGATCAAACCCAGATCTTTTGACTGGGTGTGAGTGTTTGATTGGTTCAGATGCTCCGTCCATCGCCACCCCCTTTTGTACCGCTTTGGCAGCCATAAGTGTGGCACGGTATGCTCAGACGTGAGTCCCTTGCTCACTTTGCCACTGGATTCAAGCAAGCCGGGCTGAAAATGGCTGGAATGCCAGAAACCGGTCCTCGGAAGCTTGTTTCCGGTCCAATGAAAGGCATGGCTTAGCAGTTCGGGCTGGACTGTTGCCATGAGGCACAGGGTCAGACTGATTTGCATATAGCCATGTATGAACTGGGGTGGCAGAGTGGGCTAAAGAACGGTGATGGATCAAACCCAGATCTGTTGACTGGGTGTGAGTGTTTGATTGGTTCAGATGCTCCGTCCATCACCACCCCCTTTTGTACCGCTTTGGCCTACATAAGTGTGGCAGGGTATGCTCAGACGTGAGTCCCTTGCTCACTTTGCCACTGGATTCAAGCAAGCCGGGCTGAAGACGGCTGGAATGCCAGAAACCGGTCCTCGGAAGCTTGTTTCCGGTCCAGGGAAGGCATGGCTTGGCAGTTCGGGCTGGACTGTTCCCATGAGGCACAGGGTCAGACTGATTTACATATAGCTATGTCTGAACTGGGGTGGCAGAGTGGGCTAAAGAACGGTGATGGATGAAACCCAGATCTTTTGACTGGGTGTGAGTGTTTGATTGGTTCAGATGCTCCGTCCATCACCACCCCCTTTTGTACCGCTTTGGCCGCCATAAGTGTGGCAGGGTATCCTCAGACCTGAGTCCCTTGCTCACTTTGCCACTGGATTCAAGCAAACCGGGCTGAAGACGGCTGGAATGCCAGAAACTGGTCCTCGGAAGCTTGTTTCTGGTCCAGGGAAGGCATGGCTTGGCAGTTCGGGCTGGACTGTTCCCATGAGGCACAGGGTCAGACTGATTTGCATATAGCCATGTCTGAACTGGGGTGGCAGAGTGGGCTAAAGAACGGTGATGGATCAAACCCAGATCTTTTGACTGGGTGTGAGTGCTTGATTGGTTCAGATGCTCCGTCCATCACCACCCCCTTTTGTACCGCATTGGCCGCTATAAGTGTGGCAGGGTATGCTCAGACGTGAGTCCCTTATTCACTTTGCCACTGGATTCAAGCAAGCCGGGCTGAAGACGGCTGGAATGCCAGAAACCAGTCCTCGGAAGCTTGTTTCCGGTCCAGGGAAGGCATGCCTTGGCAGTTCGGGCTGGACTGTTCCCATGAGGCACAGGGTCAGACTGATTTGCATATAGCCATGTCTGAACTGGGGTGGCAGAGTGGGCTAAAGAACGGTGATGGATCAAACCCAGATCTTTTGACTGGGTGTGAGTGTTTGATTGGTTCAGATGCTCCGTCCATCACCACCCCCTTTTGTACCGCTTTGGCCGCCATAAGTGTGGCAGGGTATCCTCAGACCTGAGTCCCTTGCTCACTTTGCCACTGGATTCAAGCAAACCGGGCTGAAGACGGCTGGAATGCCAGAAACTGGTCCTCGGAAGCTTGTTTCTGGTCCAGGGAAGGCATGGCTTGGCAGTTCGGGCTGGACTGTTCCCATGAGGCACAGGGTCAGACTGATTTGCATATAGCCATGTCTGAACTGGGGTGGCAGAGTGGGCTAAAGAACGGTGATGGATCAAACCCAGATCTTTTGACTGGGTGTGAGTGCTTGATTGGTTCAGATGCTCCGTCCATCACCACCCCCTTTTGTACCGCATTGGCCGCTATAAGTGTGGCAGGGTATGCTCAGACGTGAGTCCCTTATTCACTTTGCCACTGGATTCAAGCAAGCCGGGCTGAAGACGGCTGGAATGCCAGAAACCAGTCCTCGGAAGCTTGTTTCCGGTCCAGGGAAGGCCTGCCTTGGCAGTTCGGGCTGGACTGTTCCCATGAGGCACAGGGTCAGACTGATTTGCATATAGCCATGTCTGAACTGGGGTGGCAGAGTGGGCTAAAGAACGGTGATGGATCAAACCCAGATCTTTTAACTCGGTGTGAGTGTTTGATTGGTTCAGATGCTCCGTCCATCACCACCCCCTTTTGTACAGCTTTATCTTACCGAACACAAATGGTCTCTTCTACCAGAGGAAGTTAGGGGAATCTTCTCCCAGTGGCGCACTCCTCAGGTAGACTTGTTCGCCTCATCAGTAAATGCTCAATGCCAGCAGTTCTGTGCCCTCCAGTATCCACAGAGAGGAGCTTTGAAGGACCTGTTTCAGTTGAGGTGGAACTTTCAGCTGCACTGTGAGTTTACCCTGGATTCACAGAGTCCTGAGGAAAGTTCACCAAGTGCAGGTCAAAGCAATTCTTGTTGCTGCAGATTGACCAAGTAGGGTGTCGTATGCAGACCTTCTGAGCTTCTCCATTTGTCCCCTGCTGAAGCTGCCATTTAGACCTTCCTCCTCTCCTAGTCGGAGAGGATAGTGCTGAACTCCAGTCTCCGAGGCCTCCACCTACATCCCTGGAAATTGAGACACTTTAGCTCCCTTTCAGCTGACATAGTTCTTAAAGCGTGTTACCCCTCAACAAAATCGACTTACTCTGCCAGATGAGGCAGCTTGGTAACATGGTGCACAGACAACATAAACCCCTTACAGGCTAAGCTGTTTAAAGTACTGTAGTTTCCGCTTTCCCTTGCTTGGAAGTGTTGTGCGGTTGGAACTATCAAGAAGGAATTGAATAAAGTGTATCTCCCAACCCCCATTGTTGAGCCCTACTATGCACTTAATTTGTTTGACCTTTTCATATGGGTACTACATTTGCACCCCCACATAGCTGCCCTTTCAGGATGTTAAATTTGAAAATAGTTTTTTAGTTGCAACACCTTCAGTCAAAGGGATGAGAGAGCTAAAGGCTCTTAGCGCCCACTCACCCTTTTCGCCTTTTTACCCTGACAAGTTGGTTTTATGAAGCAAGACTGATGTCCTGCCAAAGGTGGTAACACCTGTATATCAGACTCAGTAAATTGCCCTTCAAACCTTCTATCTCCTGCCCCATCTGATGAAGGAGGAGGAGAGGTTGCACATGTTATATCCTATGCAGACAAGCAACTACTATTCGGACCGCATCTAGGATACCTGACTTGATGACTTGCTCTCTGTGGGGTACTGTGGTGCCTAGAAAGGTAAAGCAGTGCTGATAAGGGACTCTTTCACGGTAGATCATTCTCTTCATCAAAACCTGCTACGCCTTGGCCAAGAAGAGCCCATCGAAAAATCAGATCAAATTCCATAGAGTCAAATCCGCTACTCTTGTAAAGGAAGTCCCAAATGCAAAGAAATACAAAACAGCTATGTGGGAATGCCTGCACACCTTCTCTAAGCATTACTGCCTATATTCTGAAGTTCACAGACACTGTCAATTCGCCAGGTGTGTTTTGCAGGATCTTGTGATATAATTATGTTGCAGAGCAGGAATATCGATGGAGAAAATTCGGGGGACATAAATATTGGCGCAAAAATATCGTGGGGAAGAAATATCGACTACAAAATTATAGTTGACAAGAATATGGACTGACAGGTAAGTAATATTGATTATAAAACCATTGTTGTAATAAATATTGTTTACAAAAATATAGTTTACAAAATTATCCATTTATTGATAATGTTATGTATTTTAGTGTTTTTAATGAGAATTGTTTGTCATTTTATTATATGTTTCAGAATTTTACTAGTCATTAATTTACTGTGTTTTTAGCTCCGTAGCGGGTTGTAAGTTTATAGGGGAATAGGATGGGAAGTATTTTAATTATATAGATTTAAATAATAATTTATAGTAGTTAATTTTGTTTTTTTAAATTAGAAATTTGCATTTTTAGTTCCGTAGTGGGTTGTGGGTTTATAGGGGAATAGGGTGAGAAGTAATTTAATTATATCAAATGTATTGAATAATTAATGTGTTAATTGATTAATTAATACTAGTTTAATAATTAGTTGGTAATTAATTTCAATTAGTAAATTAATAATTAATTACGATAATTGTGTAATTAATTTTAGGTGTGTGTCGTTGTGTTTATATGTGTAAATGGTGTGAAAGGTGGTAAGTAATAATTTTTTTGATTAATTAATAAATAATAATACATTAATATTTATTAATTAATTAGTAATTGTTAAATGTAATTGTGTAATTAATTTTAGGTGTGTGTTGTGGATATTATAGTGTTAAATAATGTGTAATTCATTATTTTGTATTATTTTTGTTTAAAATAATCTATTTAACTTTATGTATTAATTATATTAATATTTGAAAATAAATTTAATACAAATGTTGATTGTTTTGTTTTTTATTGTTTTGGGATCCATCGCTTTTCCTACTGTTGCACTCACTGGAGTGGGAATAGTAATTTTCACCCCTCTGCTATCCAACGCTTTCCCTACTGTTGCACTCACTGGAGTGGGAATATTAATTTTTACCCCTACGCTATCCAACGCTTTCCCTACTGTTGCACTTATTGGAGTGGGAATAATCATGTTTACCCTTCCTCTATCCAGCACTTTCCCTACTATTGCACTCACTGGAGTGGGAATAGTAAGGTTTGCCCCTACGCTATGCAACGCTTTCCCTACTGTTGCACTCACTGAAGTGAGAATCGTAATTTTTACCCCTCCGCTATCCAATGCTTTCCTTACTGTTACACTAACTGGAGTCGGAATAGTAATATTCACCCCTCCGCTATCCAGCGCTTTCCCTACTGTTGCACTCACTGGAGTGTGAATAGTAATTCTTACCCCTACGCTATCCAACGCTTTCCCTATTGTTGCACTCATTGGAGTGGGAATAGTAATTTTCACCCCTCCGCTATCCGGCCCTTTCCCTACTGTTGCACACATTGGAGTGGGAATAGTCATTTTTACCTCTCCGCTATCCAGCGCTTTCCCTACTGTTACACTCACTGGAGTCGGAATAGTAATATTTACCACTTCGCTATCCAGCGCTTTCCCTACTGTTGCACTCACTGGAGTGTGAATAGTTATTTTTACCCCTACGCTATCCAACGCTTTCCCTATTGTTGCACTCATTGGAGTGGGAATAGTAATTTTTACCCCTCCGCTATCCAGCGCTTTCCCTACTGTTGCACACATTTGAGTGGGAATAGTAATTTTTACCCCTACGCTACCCAGCGCTTTCCCTACTGTTGCATTCACTGGAGTGGGAATAGTAAGTTTTACCCCTACGCTCTCCAGCACTTTCCTTACTGTTGCACTCACTGGAGTGGGAATAGCCATTTTTACCCCCTCGCTATCCAACGTTTTAACTATTAATGTTTTTATTTTGTTATTAAATGTTTATATTATTGTATTTTAAATTATTTATATATGTGTTTATTTTATTTTTATAGAATTAAAACAGTTTATAAATGAAATAAAGATAATAGTTAAAATGTATTTAAGTAAATATATGTATATGTACACATTTTTTGTGTTTATATTTATCAAATTAAGTTTATTTGTGATAATTAGTTGAAATGTATATTAAATGTAATTTATTTTGTTAATAATATTAATATTAGTTAATTAATTTAAGTAATGTTATTTTTTAAAGTCAATATTTTTTACATCGATATTTTTGAGACGATATTATTGTACTTATCTGTTTAAGTATAGGGAGTCGATATTTTTGTAATTGATATTTTACATCGATATTTTCTTCATCAATATTTTTCACATCAATATTTAAACATGGAACCATAATTATCTATCAATCGTCCTCCTTATTCAGGTACTTCTATTATATAGGTGAGAAATCTGTAGGGACAAATATCTATAAGAAGAAAAATGTATTTACCTATGGTAACTATCTTTCTGGTGGATACTATGGCTACCAGCAGATTCCGCACCTACCTGCAGCCCACTGGATTTGATGGATTGTTGTAGGGAAAGTTAATAAGACACCAATGATTCTTTGTGCACTGCATTAGTCTGTCAATGTCCTCCCATTCCTTGAAAGCTGGGAAAAAATGGACAGAAGCAACGTTGTTAAGCCAGTGTAGGGACTTTATGGCTTCATTAATGTCATCTGATACCACCTCCAGCAACAAGGCAATGCCAGCTCCCCCCTACAGGCTCATTTGAAGTTTACATATCTAGTTTCCAGATCTAGTTTGAGGCCTGGGATTATTTCACAGGTAAGGAATCTGCAGGTAGATAGAGTCCACTAGGAAGATTGTTACTGCAGATACGTAATTTTTTCTAACATACCTAACTATAACGTCACTTTAACCTTTAGTTTTTTCCGTGTATTTTTTGTTTTGTTTTTTATCATATTTGTACCATCTTCCTCACTGAGCATAGCCAACCTCTCAAGCATGTGCAATCCCTCACGGTCCCCCACTCCATATTTTTCTTTTTCCTTTTTTTGTGTTACTGCAGCTCAAGGGTCGCTTTACCACAAGACTGTGCAAGCGTCACTTATTGAAGTTTGCGCCATCTCTCAGTAACAGTCTCCCACTGTACTTCCAAATAGGGCAGGAGGGTGCTGGGTCCTGTGGGTGTACCCTAGGTCTCCCTCCCATGAGTGCTAGGGGTTCAGGGTGTCCCCATCCTGCCCCTTATATTTAAAAACAAAAAAAAATGTTTCAGGACGTGGGCACAGAGTCCCCGTGTCCGTAATGGCAGCTGACTCGTTGTTCTTCATGTTACAGCCAGCTGGTACTAGTACTGCAGGACCGAACAACCAATTGGAAAAGAAGGTCTTTTGACCAATGAATTCATGAGGGACTGCTATCACCTGACCCGGGAGCGATCCGCCGACGTGACCACGGACAGGCACTCAGGTGATCTGGGTATTGTGAAAGTACAGCACCTCCGCCCCCTCTCGATGGCAACCTTAAGTAATTAAAGTATCGTTCTGAGGCAGAAGCTCATCTTCACGTCAGATAGAGAGCGAAGTGCTGCAAGCACTCAGCTGCATTATTCAACCCTTGTTTTTCTGGTGGATCTTTGCCCCAGACATATTGCTGGTCCAATGGCAAACAATTTTATTATGTTTTTGTGACACTGGTGCATTGACCTACTTATCATAACAGTTTACACACATGGTGGAGCCCATTTTGTGTTCTCCCACAAGTAGATGCCTCGACAAACGATACAAAAAGGCAGCACTATATTTAACTAAGATCTTATCAGGACATGTTTCTAGCTAGAAAGAGACATAGGACTCCATCTTAAAATCACTCCAATAGAAAAAGAAAGGACCAATCATCGCAATGGAAACGGAAACAGGACTACACCCCTAGAAAAACAGTCATTGGTAGCAAAAAGGGCAGCCATCTTGAACTGACTCTTTCAAAATGACTTGGCTCCCATACAATACAGACATCATCCTCGATTCCTCTTTCAACAAATTAACAGGTGAAAGCTATCCCTTTGTATCCTAGCTCCCCTTAACCTCACAGGGCACACTACCTCACGTACTCCCTGACCCTTGCTACCCCCTTTAAAAAAAAAAGTTTCCACCCCATTATGGAGCTCACAGGTTTACAAACCTATTCCATTAAATACCCCCCTAACCTTACAAAAAAGCAGCCAAAGGCTTTAAACATAATTTATTAAAATCTAACCCCGAAACTCCTATTTCTGACCCCTACTTCTCAAACAACAAAGGCCATATAACTAATAACATCATCTTCTATATGCCCAATGGTGGAAAGCCTTTCTCTCCCTATTCTAGATCACCTCCAATAGGAAATCAGCACATGTTGTCACACTATCTATCATCCCCTCCCCTTTCTACAAAGCTGCAGCAACAATCACCATCCATCATGATGGGATAATCCTCATGCAATCATCGGACCGTAACCTAAACCTACTGGACAACATCTTTCCTCTCATCAAAGAAAGAGTTGTAAGACCCCATCCCACCTCCCCAGCTAATCACATCCCTAGTTCACTTCCCTACTCCCTGTCTGATTCACCATCAATACATTTCCCCTCCATATCCCACCTGGCATATACTTCTAACTCAGTCCTAACCGACACCCTTGCTGAAGACACACATCTCCCCAAGTCCTACGCGTACCACAGCACCTCGAAGATCCCTATTGTTCCCCCTCTCTATTGACTACCACATAGAAAGATTGCAACAAAAAGAACCAAGTCACGATTCCCTCACAAACACCACACAAGGATGAATTTATCTTCCCTTAACCACAATCCATTCTCCAAATATGTTAACTCTGACATCTGACCCTAGACTTGACGAGATATTATTATCTCTACAACAAGTTAAAAGGGACCTTCAAACTCTACATGACCTGATTCTGCCCAAGTCCACGCGGCCCTCAAATCAACCTCTCGAAACTTACCCAACAGCGGCACGCAAGCTCCCTGAAACATGAGCCCCCAAGGTGGAAAACAGTACCCTACCCCAATGCCTCATCCCGTCCGATCCGGAAGATAAATCCTCTATCAACGAAAGACTTAACCTCCCTACTTTATTCCTATGTGCTTCCGTCTCCGCCCCTTAACACAGCGCACTCAGATAACTTACATAAACCTTCTACAACCCAACCCATCCCTTCCAATACATTTAGAGCTACTAGATACATTTCTAGAGGTATAGTTGAAAACAAACTCATGCGAGTCCCCATCTGATATGATCCCAACACAACTCCTATCAAAGCTTGGCTGAAATGCATTCTTCTAAATTGTAGGTCGGCCGCAGAACATGCCGCCGACATAGCTGACCACATACTCACTAATGAACCTGACCTTCTAGTTTTGACCAAAACATGGCTAAACAAATCATCCTCTCCCGTCCTAGACATACTAGTTCCCTCAAATTATTGCATCACAACACTCGAAAGAACTGAGAGGCCAGGCGGGGGTATTGCTTGCATACATCGGAGCAACCACTCTGTGAATCGCTCCAACTCCCCACTATCTTCCTCCCGTGAAAACATGTGTTTCGACATCACTCGTAATATCAAACCAATATGTTCATTACACGCATTCTACCACCCACCAGGGGATAAACTCACCTTCATCGAACATCTCATGGACATCCTAGCTACAAATGCGGGTCAACAAAATACTCAAATATTCCTTGGAGACATCAATCTTCACTGGAATGACCTTGAAAAACCAGGTGTCAATAGCCTCAAAGCATTCCTCTCAGACCTTCACCTTTCCCAAATCTGCGACAGCCCCACACATGATAAAGGCTCAACCCTTGATCTAATAATTTCCAAAGCAGACTCCACCCAACTTGAATCGATCCTCCCCTGCGACTGGTCTGACCACCACATCCTCACATTCTACATCAATGAATCAGTGAAACTACTTTCTGTCCAACCCCGAGAACGATAATTTGGAAAGGAACCTAAAAAATATGGTCCTAACATCATGCTTCCACCGGAAGGCTTATCCGATGTTCATGATCTGACTAACCATTACTTCCATTCCATGAACATGCCATTAGACAATCTAGCTCCCTTACAGTGGAAAAGAGTCACCGCAAAAGAGTCAAAACCCTGGTATGATGGTAGGCTAAATGAAGACAGGCACTCTTTAAGAGTAATTGAACGACGATGAAGATTGACACATTCCTCTGACCTTCTCAAGTTACTAAGAAGTATGAAGAACTCCTACTACAGAAAGATAAGAAGATCAATAGTAGACTTCTTCAGTAAGCAATTAGATCAAGCCAAGAATCGTCCCAAAAAGCTATTCGAGCAAATCAAATCCCAATCTAAGTGTATCTCCCACCTCCCCCAAGTTAACTCAGACGCACTACCCCATTCCGTGGAATTTGCCTCCTACTTTACTATGAAGACAGAAAGCATAACAACAGACCTGCTCAAAGATCTATTATCCCATACTGACAATCACACTGACACTTTGTTGACCCCGCTTGGGGCCCCTCTCATATGGCCCGTAAAGTTCGACCTTAAAAACGCCTCCTGGTCCTCCTTCAATATTTACAGTGAAGAATCTATATCAAAAATGTTCACGGCCCTGAAACCCTCCAACCACTTCACAATCCCTCTTTCCGCGAAATACTTAAGTGACTTCACTCCATTGCTACTGCCTCTATGGACCAAGATTATTAACACCTCTCTCCTTCAAGGAACTATCCTTCAAATACTTAAAGCAGGCCAAGTCTGCCCAATCCTAAAGAAGCCATTGGCTGACCCTTCACACTTGAATAATTATTGCCCAATATCTAACATCCCCGCTTTGGCTAAACAGCTAAAAAAATGTGTTCACACGCAGCTTGGAAATGACACAGACCAATTCAACTTGCTCTACCAATACCAATCTGGGTTCGGTACAGGACACTGCACTGAATCAGCCATGACACACATAATAGATAACGCATTAAAAATCCTGGACCAAAACAAAGCCTGTTTACTATTTTTGCTTGACCTATCCTCGGCTTCCAACACCTTCAAATACGACAACTTGCTAGACCTCCTGAAATATAGAATGGGACTATCTGGTTTTGTTCTACACTGGTTCTCCTCCTTACTTCAAAATAGAACCCAAAGATTCAAGATCAACCAATCCCTATCTAAGCCCACCCTAGTCACTTTAGGAGTACCGTAGGGATCATCCCTCTCACCTATACTTTTCAACCTTTTTATGGAACCACTCACCGAATTTCTCAGGTCCTTGAATGTCCATTATCACATGTATGCAGATGACACACACTTTACATAAAGATCCACTCACCCAAGGAAATCAAGTCTCTCAATGCAACGCTCCAAAAACCGCAAACTTGGTTGGCCATAAACCATCCGAAACAAAACACCCTAAAAACCGAATTCCTCTTAATCGCTCCCCCCAGCCAATCGATCATCATCCTCAAATAGATGAAACACCTAACAGCACTCAACGGTCAACCTCTCACTATCGACTAAGTGAAATCGCTGGATGTAACTCAGGACAGTAAGCTAAATATGCAGAAAAACATCAGCGCTTCCACAAAAGGAGTACTTTTTCAGATGAACACCTTGAGAAAACTCAAACCCTTCCACCCCGCAGATGACTTCAAACAGGCAGCTAAGCGCTAGTAATCCGTAAATTGGATTATGGGAGTGTCGCTCTCTGCGGCCTTCCTAGATCGATGACGGCCCCTAAAAGAGCCTCAATCAACTCAGCTGCTAGACTCATCACTGGCTCCAAAAGAAATTGTCACATCTCTCCTGACCTTCGTGCCCTCAACTGGCTACCTTTCAAGGCTAGAATTCATCTGAAAATCGCTTGCATGATGCATAAGGCATTACATCACAAAACACTGAATGACCTGGCTGACAAACCGGTGCTCTCTTGTGGTAACAGAGCCTCTAGGAGCTCAAATATTCTTCTACTGAAACCACAATCATTTGCCAAGAAGGAAACATATAACTAGACCTTCTCTGGAATGGCTCTCAGGGTTTGGAATGCCTTGCCTCCAGAAACGAGACAGAACCCTTCCACAGCATTTTTCTAAAAAGAAGTGAATTCTACTCTCATGGCCAAATTCATCTGAACTTTTTGTATATCCTTGTATATATTTGCCAAATATTTTTTAGCTACTATTATTGTATTAGTCTAAACTATATATTTTATTCTCTCTCTAAGCGTGTTTCTATCACTCACATCTGCCTCTAAAGCGTTCTGATACCTGCAAGGTTCTTGTTCGCGCTATACAAAGCCTTCAAAATAAATAAATAAAGGAGATCACTCTGATTTTTTTTAAATTTGCGATACTGCAGAAATACTAGAGGAGTCCCGTGGGACCAACCGTTGAAATATCAGAATATTTAAACACACATTTCTGGAATGGATAAACGGATTAACACCAAATAATGAAAAGCATGCTTTCTGATTTAAGTTTTCATTTTCTGCCAACTTTTGTGTAATTCAGTTGAGCCTTTTTTCTGCATTGCTTCCCACAATATCCTATGCGAACTAACATGGGAAACCAGCATTTTTGGTCCTTCACCTCTTTATCTGTTCTTGTATGACAGATCACCTCGAAACTGAGTTCGATGAAGTTTTTGTTTGAACGCTTTGGGAAGATTTGTCAAATGGCGCCAAAGTTGTTAGCAAGTATTAACAAAACAACAAATGCTCTTCCTATGGAAACTGTGATCTAACTATAACTACACAGTGGCAACCGCATCTGCATTGTGTGTTTATGTATCACACAACAAGAAATGATAAGAAGTACTCCCGGATAATATTTTAATTCCCAAATTCTATGATGGGAAAACAATAAAATTCTGACATATTTGAACTGCTACCACCAGAGGAGAACCTGATAGGTACAGTACATGTAGCACTTACCCTTGCTGTAAGTTTGACTACAGGGAACTGCCTTTTGCCTCTCAGCCGATAAGGCCTTAAAGAAACTCAGAGTGGGTGCTGTCATTAATATAAAGTCAGGTAGGAGAGCCTTCCTCCTGAATAACACTTTTTCACATTTAAAAAGTTAGGCAGGGAGACAGAGAAGCCCTGATAAAAGCTGAGTGATCCATATGCACAGAACGTTTCGGCTGAAACATGTCAGCAATTTAGGATGGTGAAATGATCTGATTTTTATTAAACATCCCAATCTTTGATTTTTAAATTAAACAAATAAAAGGAGATGTCTGGGGTATACTGGTAACCATTTTTCTAATTGGAATCCTGCATTTATCCAGAAAAGGAACACGTACTAGCTCCCAATGGTTGGTTGAGCCCATACCGATGGTATTAAACTATCTGGATGAGGTTAGAGACCAGTGATGAAGCATGCCACCAGTGGGTCAGTGAGGTGTCTTCTTTTATCATGTATATACTCCTGTAGGTTAACAAATGACATAAACCGTAGTGTCCAGCCGTTTATATGTCCTTGTACTATGTTGTGTATGATTAGTACGTTTTTCTAACATACCTAACTATAACGTATCTTTAACCTTTAGTTTTTTAAGTGACGTTTTGGTTTTTGTTCATCATATTCACCCAACTTTGTTACTGAGATAAGCTTTTGGCAGTGCACAGCATGGAGCTGGCTGCAGGGCCTAGCCTGTGGGCAGGTCAGGCACTAAAGTCTCCTTGGGTGGCCAACCACAATCTCTCTGTAACAGTCTCCCGCAATGTGCTTCCCAGTGGGTTGGGGTAGCGCTGGGTCCTGTGGGTGTAATGTGGAGCTTGAGGTATAATTTGTTTTCTTTTTGGTCCCTGGATGGGTCCCACTGGGGCCCCCTTCCAAAAGTGCTATGCGGTCAGGGTGTCCATATCGGCCCCCCTTATATTTTTTTGTAAACAGTTTCAAAATGTTGGCACTGAGTCCCCGTGTCCAGTAATGGTGACTGAATCCTTTTTCTTCATGTTGCAGCCAGTCAATCAGATCACCTGATACCGGTCCAGCAGGACAACAACCAATGGGCAAAAAGGTCTTTTGACTAAGCATGGGCGGCAAATCCGTTACGTCCGCGGATTTTTCGGATTTTTGGTGAATACGCAATCCGTGTATTTTACGTATTTTCCCAAAAATCCGAAAAAATACGCGGATGTAACGGGTTCAAAAGTTAAACCCCCACCCACTCATGTAATGGCGCCAGCAAGCTGCCAGCGCCGTTGTAAAATAGTTACAAAGTTAGCTTGCACAGGAACCACTAGATAAAACGAAGCAGGTGCTGCTTTATTTTATCTAAGTGCTTCCTGTGCAAGCTAACTTTGTAACTATTTTACAACGGCGCTGGCAGCTTGCTGGCGCCATTGTAAACACACACATGGTCGCTAGAACTAGTTGAAGCTCAAATGCAGTGACTCATTCATCAGCCCAGAAACAATCGAGAGCGTCGTCGAGGCTGGGCAATGTGCCTTCTTTATTACCAAATCTACCGTCGAAAGTCAGCTGTGAGGCTGGATAGATGCCTTTGCATCCTTGACTTTCACGAGCACAATCCCTGTGCTGTTCCTGTGACCAGGAGTCTCTGTATCTTCATCTGCGGCTCTGATCGGCCTCTGACCTTTTATACACACAAGAGGCATGTGCAGCACAATGCCTGTGCTGTTCCTGTGACCAGGAGTCTCTGTATCTTCATCTGCTGCTCTGATCGGCCTCTGACCTTTTATACACACAAGAGGCATGTGCACTCGCATGGAACCCCCGTCCGTTTGGCCATGAGTAGGCACATTGTGTTCGCACGGGTTTCTGCACGTTCGCAAGCGTTTTGTACAATAAAACCCTCGCGAACTTGCAGAAACCCGTGCGAACACGCAAAGAAAAAAATACGCTAGGATCCGCGGATTTTGCGTATTGTCGCAATCCGCAAATCCGCAGATCCGCGGATTGCCAATACGCAAAATCCACCCATGCTTACTTTTGACCAATGAGATCACTCTGTTTTTTTTTTTAATTAGTGATACTGCTGGGAATACCACAGGAGTCCCAGGGGACCAACCATCCAAATTTTACTTTAATTTAAGTGTAAATTTATCAAAGGGGGAACAGATGTACACTAATTATTGAATAGCAGACTTTCTGAATACAGTTCTAACTTTCAACCAAATTTGGTGTAACTCTGTTGAGCCTTTTTTCTGCATTGCTTCCAACTATACCCTGTAGGAGAGTGGGGTCTGCAATCCTATGGTCACCCCAGATTTTTGCTTTTTGCTTTACTGGTTTACGACTTTCCCTGGCTGTGGGCCTGCTAATCAGACCCACAGCCTAGCTGTTCTCTCTCTAAATTGACATCCATGTACTTTAGGTGCATTTACCAATTGGTACGAGGCCACCTTATCAGTCCCTGTACAGTGTACCTTAGGTACCCAGGGCATAGGTGTACCCAGGGCCTACCAAGGGCTGAAGCATGTATTATGCCACCCCTGGCTGGCCATCTAAACAGACACAACTGGCTGCACGACAGCTGGGGCAAGGTGGTGTAATCACCCTTTGCTGCAAATATAGTATACCTATGTCTAACCCTAAAATGGACACATATATTCCTATCAGTCACTCCTATGGCAGGCCTTATCAATCCTGAATGCAGAGTGCTTGGAATTATGTGAGATGGTGCTCTGGCATGAGCTGAGCCCGTCTGCAGCTTGCGGAATCAAGTCCTAATAGCTGTTCCATGATAACGCTATACCATATACTCTTAAGTGCATTATAATCCTCGTGGTTAAATGCTAACTTTGGTATAGCATTATCAAAACATGTCGAGTAAGGTGTCATACGAATTGGAATACTACCCCCTCGCCAATTCTGGCGATGGGGGTAGCATTCCACCCTTCTAGAGGGACACGACATGTATGTAACTGTGAACCCCGGTTAAAGTTAACTCGAGCCTTGGCCTCACAAAATGGATGCTGCCACCACAGACACAAGTCTGACCTCCTGCTGCTGGGAGTCCTTCCAGCGAGGGAGGCTTGGACAAAAGGTTTCCTGCCTTGGGAGGTGCTAGCACCACTCTAGACAGGATTTTGTGTATTGGGTAGGATAGGCCTGAAAGGAATGAGACATGCCTGGGGCACACAAGGTGTCCTGTGCATATACCGGTTCAAACCAGTTGCTGGGGCATCCTTGCCCCAGCTCTGGCGCGAAACCGGACAAAGGACAGGGGGTGTAACCACCCCCTTCCTGGTCCCACCCAGGGGAGGGACCAAGTCACCAGTACAGCCCCCTTTAGCAGGATAAAGGTAGGAGCTGGTCCCATTCCAAATTAGATTAATCCTGAACTACTCTACAAGAAGAAACTCTGGACTTCGACGTTCTGCTCCACAGAAGACTGAAGAAATCTCCCTTGTGGGCAAGGAGTGTCCACCCTGCAACTGCAGGCACCATCAAGCGTCCAGCGGCTTCACTTTGTCGTCTTCCCTCAACGATGCAGACTTCAGAGCCCGACGAGACCCGGATTCCCAGACCTCTCCGACCTCAACTCACATCTGCAGCAAAGCTGAGACCCGTGGGTGCGACAAGACACGTGGGACCGGCCATCTTGAAAGAAACTGCACTTTGCTTCCAGCACGACTTCTGAGGTAAACTCAACCAAGTGCTTTGGGGACTGAGAAGCCCCAGCCCCGAGCAGCTCCTGCACCAAAGACCAGCCCTCCAGCTTCCACGACATCTGCGTGGGGCCCTTCTGCTTGTTTGCTGCTCGACGCATTGTCTGGTCACTTGCCGGCTGGCTAGTGGCCTCCTAGACGACGAACCTTGAAATCTTCACTGCTGGTTTGGTTGCCTAAGACTGGCCCTTGCTCCCTTCCGAAAGAGGGGCACCCCGGACTCTCCTAGTCCGCACCAGACGCCTTTTCCACTCACCGCGTGGGTTGCCTTTGCCAAGGCCTGTTGACGCTGAATCCGGAACCAACACCACCGACAGCGAGAGCCTGCGTGGGACAGCTCGTGCCTCCATGCTGGTCATCCAAGACACCTCCTGGTCCACGTGGCTGCAGAATCAAGCGTCCACTCTTCACTTGATCGCGACGACGACATCTGGTTCCTTCCTGGTTCCACTCCAGTCACTGGCTAAGTGACTGTGAACATTGTCCCCTCTGCTTTCAGGTCTTCAGCATCTCTGATCCACACTGGACATCTTCCTCCTGGTCGCCTGCAGCATCTTTTCCTCCAGGCTCCATAGACTTTAACGCCGGAACCCGACACGACTTTGCACCTATGCACCCGCAGCCCGTGGGTGAGGTAACAAGAGCATTCCGGTGCTCAAGGGTAGATTGACTCTCCTAATGTCCAGTTCCACAGTCGTTTTAGTCCTAACTAGTCAGGATTGTCCGTACTTACCTTTTTCTTGAACTGTACTGTCCATAGACGTTGTTACGCATCTCGCGTGTGAGTTCACACTCTGCACACGCGTTCTGTGGGCCTCCTATTACTTACCTAAGGTTAGGGTAGTGTGGTCCCAACGATCCTACAGCCTCTGGACAGCTCCATTCCTTATATCGACTTCCTTATACCATTTACTTAGTATATGGTTTGCCGTGCCCCTAGGGCAACATTGTAATTTTGTGCAACTTATCGTATTTTTCCTAAGAGATTGTCATGTGCTTAGCCCTCTGATCTCATAAAGAGTTCAGAGGTGTTTGTTATTAATAAATATACTGTTTATTTTCATAACAACCTGTGTGGTGACCTTTCATCTGGTATTCAAGGGGTTATATTGTGGTAAAACAGCTGGCTTCACATGCCAAAAGAGTTTAGCCTAAGACTGCTTTGTCCATGCTACCATTAGGATAGCTGGTCTATAAGGTTGACTTACAACCAATCACCATAAGGGTTGTTTGGACTGATACAAGGTGATCACTAGAGCTAGCGAGCATCATATATCAGGCCAACTTCTCACATTGGTGTGCAGCAGGTGGGATTTGAGCTTGCTGTTGTTTTTACCAAATATAATCTTGAAATATCATTTGAAAGATCACATAAGGTACTCTAGGTACATATAACAAGCTTAGAAATACTCTGAGTTCTACTGAACCAGCTGTTGTAGTAGAAAGGGCCTAGCACACCCTGACTACAACTCTTAGCAAGGGATCAGTAGGAAAACCCATAGTGTAGGTAGGTGCATCACTTACACCTCACTAGAAAGCATGTCTACCCATGGAGAGACTTCAGAGACTCCCCTAGTGGTTAGTGACCCTCCACAGGTCCTTTCCAGATATGCAGCTCTCAGTTTCCAGGAGATGAGGCAATTGTGTACCTCCAGGAAATTGAAACAGGGTTCTAACCCTACCACTCCTTTTCTGTTAGGTCTCTTAGAGACATATGATGCCAGAAGGGCTGCTAATGCAGGCCCCTCTAATCCAGATGGGAGCATGCCCCCCTTAGATGGTACTCCTGGTGATCCAGGCTCTAACCTCCCTGAAACAGAGAATGTAGATGGTGGGGAAGAGGAAGACTTATCTGAGGATGAGGCAGAAAATGGGCAACCTTTAGTCAGCAGACTTACAAGGGCCAACTTAGACCTACATAGGGAAGGAACTGGGGGACACCCAGTGCTAACCCTAAGCAGGCCTAACTATGGGGCCAGGAGAGATAGGTCTCCTTCTAGAGACTCCAATAGATCTGTGCACTCTCATGCATCTGCTCACAGGAGAATGACTTCCCCTCAGAGGAGAGAGCATGAAGCAAAAATGAGGGAAGCTAATCTGAGGATCCAAAGGGCAGAACTTGCCCTTGCCAAAGAGAAGCTTGCCTTTGCTAGAGAGCAACAGTTGAGTGGGGTAGTCCCCACTGGTGGCAGCAATATCCCTAGGGATAAAGACAGGAGTTTTGATAACAGAAACCTGAGTAAGATAGTGCCCTCCTATAAGACAGGAGATGATATCCACAAGTGGATAACTGCTCTGGAGAGGGCCTGCAAAGTACAGCAGGTACCCCAGAGTTAGTGGGCAGCTATATTGTGGCTCTCCTTTGAAGGCAAAGGTAGAGATAAGCTCCTCACTGTTAGAGATGAGGATGCTAATGATTACCAAGTCTTGAAAACTGCACTGATTGATGGGTTTGGCTTAACAACTGAACAGTACAGGTTAATGTTCAGAGACACCCAGAAAACTCAGGCTCAAGATTGGACTGACTTTGTTGATTGTGCCACTAAGGCTTTGGAAGGCTGGTTACTGGGAAGTAAAGTTACTGATTACACAGGATTGTATAATCTAATTATTAGAGAGCAAATCTTAAGGGTCAAGCAGCAGAACCAGAACCAGGGTGGTGGCCAGAAGAAAGCAGACCAGAAGGGTAATAATGAGAATAAGCAAAATGACCAGAAGTTTTCAACAGGGCCCCAACAATCTAAGGAGGGTGGGTCCCAGAATTCCCAAAAGAAGAAGAATGATGGTCCTAAGAAACCATGGTGCCAATACTGTAAAAGTAAGACTCACTGGTTTAGTGAGTGCACCAAGAAAGGCCAAACTCCTACCACTACTGTCCCTAAGACACCTGCACCCCCTAGTACAGTTAGTAGTGGTAGTGTATCTCCCAAGGCTATAGTTGGGTTAACCCTGGGAACTGAGGTGGGTTCTGACTTAGTCAGAATTCCTACTCAGGCAGTTCTTGTTTGTACTGGGGACATGGATATGACCCCTACTGTAAGTCCTAGTACTCTGGGTAAATACAGACAAACGCCTTTAATCAATGGAAAAATGGCTCAGGGCTACAGGGACACATGTGCCAGTGTCACTATAGTGACACCAACATTTGTGGACCCTGACCAGATCATGCTAGGTTCAGATTACCTAGTGACCAATGCTAGCAATGTCACTACCAATCACAGTATGGCAGTTGTTCATTTCTCCTGGGGAGGGGTAACTGGCCTCAAAAGGGTTGTAGTTAGTTCAGACCTGCCAGTAGATTGTCTTTTGGGCAATGATTTGGAATCCTCACTGTGGTCAGATGTGGAGTACAGGACTCATGTAGAAATGCTAGGTCTCTCCTCACATGTCCTTGCTGTGACCAGGTCACAGGCCAAGAAATGCCGAGCTGAACAAGTGCTGGATCCTGGAAGAATGGACCAGACACTACCCAAGAGGAAGAGCAGTAGGGGTAAGGCTGAGCCTTCCCCCTGCCTCAGGTTGAGGATCAGCCCTCTCAGGAGGCTGACCCAAAGACCCCAGAAGGAACTGTCCTAGAAGAGCTTGAACCTGAACAGGTTGAGTTTCTTGTGACAGGGGGACCTTCCAGGGCAGATTTGAGGCAGGCACAGTTAGACTGTTCCTCCCTTGAATCCCTCAAACAGCAGGCTGCTGCTGAGGCTGCAGGGAATGCTACAGGTGCCCACAAAGTATATATGGATGATGGACTCCTATACTCTGAGGCAAGAGACCCCAAGCCTGGTGCTACCAGGAGGCTGGTCATCCCCTTGTCTCTTAGAGGTTTCCTTCTCACCTTAGCCCATGAGATTCCCCTTGCAGGTCACTTAGGCCAGAACAAGACTTGGGACAGGCTTGCCCCACACTTTTACTGGCCTCATATGCCTGAAGACACTAAAGAGTTTTGTCGCTCATGTGTCACCTGTCAAGCCAGTGGCAAATCAGGTGGCACAACAAAGGCTCCCCTTATACCACTACCTGTGGTGGAGGTACCCTTTGAGAGAGTGGGGATAGACATTGTTGGACCAATGGACCCCCCCAACAGCATCTGGGCACAGATTTATACTGACGGTAGTGGATCATGCCACCAGGTATCCAGAAGCTATTCCCCTTAGGACCACTACAGCTCCTGTTGTGGCCAGGGCCTTGCTTGGAGTTTTCTCCAGAGTGGGGTTTCCTAAGGAGGTTGTCTCTGACAGAGGTGTAAACTTCATGTCAGGATACTAGACTGCAATGTGGAAGGAGTGTGGTGTAAATTATAAATTTACCACACCCAATCACCCACAGTGCAATGGGCTTGAGAGATTCAACAAGACCCTAAAAGGGATGATAAAAGGGTTACCTGAAAAGCTTAGGCGAAGATGGGACATCCTTTTACCCTGCCTCCTGTTTGCTTACAGAGAGGTCCCACAGAAGGGGGTTGTCTACAGCCCTTTTGAGCTTCTATTTGGGAATCCTGTAAGAGGACCCCTGTGTCTGGTAAAGGAAGGATGGGAGTTACCTCTCAAAAAGCCTAAACTTGACATAGTGGACTATGTACTTGGTCTCCGCTCCAGGATGGCAGAGTACATGGAGAAGGCATCCAAAAACCTTAAGGCCAGCCAAGAACTTCAAAAAGCTTGGCATGACCAAAAGGCTGTCCTAACTGTTTATCATGCAGGACAGAAGGTGTGGGTGTTGGAGCCAGTGGCCCCAGCAGCTCTCCAAGACAAGTGGTCTGGACCCCATACTATCATTGAGCAAAAGGGAGAAGTCACCTACCTGGTGGACATGGGAACTCCCAGGAGCCCCCACAGGGTGCTTCATGTAAACAAGCTCAAGGCATTTGTCAACAGGGAGGGCATGGGCTTGCTCAGGGCCACAGATGAGGGGCAGGGGGAAGAGAGTGACCCTCTCCCAGACCTGCTCACTCAGAACCCTGATGATGGGTCAGTAGATGGTGTAGTCTTTTCTGACAGCCTCTCTGAGCATCAACAAAAGGATTGCAAACAGGTTCTTCAATCATTTAGACAAATGTTCTCACTGACACCCAGTCAGATAAACTGGTGCACCCATGAGGTGGACACTGGTGACAGTCTGCCTGTCAAGAGTAAAATCTACAGGCAACCTGACCACGTCAGGGACTGCATAAAGAAAGAAGTTCAAAAGATGTTGGAATTGAGAGTCATTGAACCCTCAGAGAGCCCTTGGGCTAGTCCTGTAGTTCTAGTGCCAAAACCTCACACCCAGGATGGTAAGAGAGAGATGAGGTTTTATGTAGACTACAGGGGTCTCAATGCTGTCACTAAGACAGATGCCCATCCAATACCTAGGGCACATGAACTTATAGACAAGTTGGCTTCTGCAACTTTCTTGAGTACATTTGACCTAACAGCTGGTCATTGGCAGATCAGGTTAGCTGAGGATGCCAAGGCCAAAACAGCATTTTCTACCCCAGGAGGTCATTACCAATTTGTGGTGATGCCCTTTGGTTTGAAAAATGTAAGCATGGGCGTAAAATCCGCTCCGATCGCGGATTTTTCGGATTTTCGGCAAATTCGCAATCCGCGAACTCTCGCGAATTTGTCGAAAATCCGTGAATCCGCTCGCGGCGGATTTTTTGCTTGGTTGCGGCGCGCGGCGTGGTGCAAGGCGTTCACTTTCCGTCATTAAGCGTTTGCCGAGTTGTTTTTCTCGATCATATTTTGCGAGTGCCGCGCCATTTTGGATCTTGCTGCGTGATCCCGCGGGCGTTTGGCGCCCGCGAATACGTAATCGCGGCTTGCCACCTTGCACAGCACACCTCGCGAGAGTTCGCAATTGCGAACACGTAGTTGCGGCGGAAAGGAACAATCTCGCACTCGCGAAATAGAGATTTTGCAATTCTGCACAAGAAAATCACCAGCAAACAGGATAAACCTTCAGATAATTATGATTTTTATCAGAATCACTCCTCAGGTTGACATTTGCATGGCCTTTTTTTTTGCAAGGAGTCAATTTTTTTGGGGGGGGAGGAAGGAAGTGCCCCACAGTCTCCAACTTCCTGTTCCTGTCCAGCAGGCTCCTCCCAGTGCTTTGTCCATCTCCTGGTCACTTTCATTTGGATCTGGAGCTGGAAGGATTACTTTTTGTGGGTGCTGCTGGATATTTGGATTTGAGGCCTTTTTGACTGTCTTTGGATCACTTTTGGATTAGAAATCAACTTTCAAAGTAAGTTTGTTTGGGGCATTACAGTTGCTGCAACTACAATTTTGGAACTTTTTCAGAACATTAAATAAATTATATTGTGGGTAGCCACAGTATCCAGTAGGACCAGGGTTGGTTATGGGTGCATGATACAACAGTTTTGTTGAATTTAAACACCATTGAGGCCATGGATGGGCTGGGATTGTGCTGATTTTTGTCGTTTTTTTGGGCCTGCTGGTGGGGCCCTTTGCCCAGGGGTGGTGAGTGTTGCATGGGCCTAGTCTTTCTGTGGGGTGTCTTCTTGAATTTAAACATCATTGAGGCCATGGATGGGCTGGGATTGTGCTTATTTTATTGTTTTTTGTCGTTTTTTTGGGGCTGCTGGTGTGGCCTTTTGCCCAGGGGTGGTGGTGCATGGACTGAGTGTGCCTGTGGTGTGGTCTCACTCTCTTTAATGTAAACATCATGGATGGCATTGGATTGTGGTGATTTCTAGCTGGTTTTCTGTTTTTTGGGGGTGTACTGTTGATGTGGACTGGCCATGTGGGTGGTGGTGGTGGCCATCTTGAGTGCTGGCTGGTACAGGCAACATGTGCTTGGGGTGTAAGGGGCCATTTTGAAGAGAGGCAGTGTCTGAGGCCTGCACTTATTTTGCCTACTTTTCATCCATTATGCCCAGGGGTAGTGAGTGTTGCATGGGCCTAGTCTTTCAGAGGGGTGTCTTCTTGAATTTAAACACCATTGAGGCCATGGATGGGCTGGGATTGTGCTGATTTTATTGTTTTTTGTCGTTTTTTTGGGGCTGCTGGTGGGGCCCTTTGCCTAGGGGTGGTGAGTGTTGCATGGGCCTAGTCTTTCTGTGGGGTGTCCTCTTGAATTTAAACACCATTGAGGCCATGGATGGGCTGGGATTGTGCTGTTTTTTGTTGTTTTTGTCGTTTTTTTGGGGCTGCTGGTGTGGCCTTTTGCCCAGGGGTAGTGGTGCATGGACTGAGTGTGCCTGTAGTGTGGTCTCACTCTCTGTAATGTAAACATCCTGGATGGCATTGGATTGTGGTGATTTTTGGCTGTTTTTCTGTTTTTTTGGGGTGTACTGTTGATGTGGACTGGCTTGGGGTGTAAGAAGGGGCCATTTTGAAGAGAGGCAGTGTCTGAGGCCTGCACTTATTTTGCCTACTTTTCATCCATTATGCCCAGGAGTAGTGAGTGTTGCATGGGCCTAGTCTTTCTGAGGGCTGTCTTCTTGAATTTAAACACCATTGAGGCCATGGATGGGCTGGGATTGTGCTGATTTTATTGTTTTTTGTCGTTTTTTTGGGGCTGCTGGTGGGGCCCTTTGCCTAGGGGTGGTGAGTGTTGCATGGGCCTAGTCTTTCTGTGGGGTGTCCTCTTGAATTTAAACACCATTGAGGCCATGGATGGGCTGGGATTGTGCTGTTTTTTGTTGTTTTTGTAGTTTTTTTGGGGCTGCTGGTGTGGCCTTTTGCCCAGGGGTAGTGGTGCATGGACTGAGTGTGCCTGTAGTGTGGTCTCACTCTCTTTAATGTAAACATCCTGGATGGCATTGGATTGTGGTGATTTTTGGCTGTTTTTCTGTTTTTTTGGGGTGTACTGTTGATGTGGACTGGCTTGGGTGTAAGGGGCCATTTTGAAGAGAGGCAGTGTCTGAGGCCTGCACTTATTTTGTCTACTTTTCATCCATTATGCCCAGGGGTAGTGAGTGTTGCATGGGCCTAGTCTTTCTGTGGGGTGTCTTCTTGAATTTAAACACCATTGAGGCCATGAATGGGCTGGGATTGTGCTGTTTTTTGTCGTTTTTTTGGGGCTGCTGGTGTGGCCTTTTGCCCAGGGGTAGTGGTGCATGGACTGAGTGTGCCTGTAGTGTGGTCTCACTCTCTTTAATGTAAACATCCTGGATGGCATTGGATTGTGGTGATTTTTGGCTGTTTTTCTGTTTTTCTGGGGTGTACTGTTGATGTGGACTGGCTTGGGGTGTAAGAAGGGGCCATTTTGAAGAGAGGCAGTGTCTGAGGCCTGCACTTATTTTGCCTACTTTTCATCCATTATGCCCAGGGGTAGTGAGTGTTGCATGGGCCTAGTCTTTCTGTGGGGTGTCTTCTTGAATTTAAACACCATGGAGGCCATGGATGGGCTGGGATTGTGCTGTTTTTTGTGTTTTTGTCGTTTTTTTGGGGCTGCTGGTGTGGCCTTTTGCCAAGGGGTAGTGGTGCATGGACTGAGTGTGCCTGTAGTGTGGTCTCACTCTCTTTAATGTAAACATCCTGGATGGCATTGGTTTGTGGTGATTTTTGGCTGTTTTTCTGTTTTTTTGGGGTGTACTGTTGATGTGGACTGGCCATGTGGGTGGTGGTGGTGGCCATCTTGAGTGCTGGCTGGTACAGGCAACATGTGCTTGGGGTGCAAGGGACCATTTTGAAGAGAGGCAGTGTCTGAGGCCTGCACTTATTTTGCCTACCTTTCATCCATTATGCCCAGGGGTAGTGAGTGTTGCATGGGCCTAGTGTTTTTGAGGGGTGTCTTCTTGAATTTCAACACCGTTGAGGCCATGGATGGGCTGGGATTGTGCTGATTTTATTGTTTTTTGTCGTTTTTTTGGGGCTGCTGGTGGGGCCCTTTGCCCAGGGGTGGTGAGTGTTGCATGGGCCTAGTCTTTCTGTGGGGTGTCCTCTTGAATTTAAACACCATTGAGGCCATGGATGGGCTGGGATTGTGCTGTTTTTTGTTGTTTTTGTTGTTTTTTTGGGGCTGCTGGTGTGGCCTTTTGCCCAGGGGTAGTGGTGCATGGACTGAGTGTGCCTGTAGTGTAGTGTGGTCTCACTCTCTTTAATGTAAACATCCTGGATGGCATTGGATTGTGGTGATTTTTGGCTGTTTTTCTGTTTTTTTGGGGTGTACTGTTGATGTGGACTGGCTTGGGGTGTAAGGGGCCATTTTGAAGAGAGGCAGTGTCTGAGGCCTGCACTTATTTTGCCTACTTTTCATCCATTATGCCCAGGGGTAGTGAGTGTTGCATACTTGCATGGCCCTAGTCTTTCTGTGGGGTGTCTTCAATGTAAACATCATGGATGGCATGGGATTGTGCTGATTTTTCTGTGTTTTGTCGATTTTTTGGGGTGTATAACTGAACTGATGTTCCTCTGTCTTCCATTGCTTTTAGGTGCACAAGACTCAAGAGAACCACCAGTGCCAGGAAGAAGTCCTGCAGCGGTGTGTGTGTGCAGCATAACGTCACGCGACGTCACGTCTGGACACAGACAACTCTGCAACTCGTGCAACTGCTGCCTGCTGTTCTGACCTGCTCTGAAGAAGATGGCCCCAAAAAAAGTTACCCGTAGCTCCTCTAGCAAGAAAGGTGCCAGTAAGGAGCAGAAGAAGCAAGTTACCAAGGAGACTGGTGTGCCGCCCGCCCCTTTTTTTGGGAGTAAAAAAAAAAGTATGCCTGCAGCAGCAGCGGGATCTGCTGGGGACCAAGCTGGCAGCAGCACCCCCGCTCCATTGGGCTCAGTGCCACCACCACCACCACGCCAACTTAAGTCCAAGCCCTTGAGTGCTGCAGAGGCAGCCAGTATAGTTGTTCAATCACCATCGACCAGTGATGTTGGCTCATCGCAAGAAAGCAGCAGCAATGTCCCTCAATCAACACAGGTTTTTGTAGCTCATCTGACGAGTGTTGAACAACCACAGCCGCAACAACAATCACATGTGCAAGTACAAGCCCAAGTACATGTGGAAGGAGAGGCAGCGCAAGGAGATGCGCAAGCAGAGGTGCATGGAGGGTCACAAGTGCCCACAATAGTTGTTCCTCCCGAAGTAGGGGCACATCAGGAAATCAACAATCAACGCGAGGTATCATTTGAGGAAGACACTCCTCCTGATGATCATTCATTGTCTTCCACACCCCTAGCAAGGAAGAGATCAAGGGTGGTGTCTACATCTTCTTCAAGCACACCTCCTTCTGATGATACGGATCAAAATTGGGAACCAGCACCACTGCCTGAGAGTGAGGCACACCATGATCTGACAAAGGTAGTTAAGCGTAAAAGGAAGCTCGTCCAAAGTCTCAGAGTTATGGAGTGTGATGATGAGGCTCAACAAGAAGTGGCGGATACTGCTGCTGATGAAGACTCTGACAACAACGACCCAGTCATCATAAAGGTCACTGCAGCTCCAGCGGGCATGCAGCAAACAGACATTTTGACCCTAGCCCGAAAAGCTGCTGAGCGCGATGATGATGATGTTGTCGACGAGGAGGCAGTGGAAACACCACCACAATCAATGGAGTTAAGTAGTACACCAACTCGTACCGCTTCCATATTTCTTTCTGGCAAGAAGGGACCTCCATCCACCTCGACCTTAATTAGTGGCGGTGAAAGTGCACAACGTACAAAAGTTGGGCAATCCAGATCCTCCACTTCATCTGGCATTAGCATCATGACCACCACCGCCAGTATCACCGCCTCCTCCAGGCCCCACAGACACTTCAAGTCCCCAGTTTGGGACTTCTTTACTGTTTGCCAAAAAAGTCCAAAGTTTGCCATTTGTACCCTTTGTAAGCTTGCAGTTAGTCATGGTAAGTCAGGTACCAACTATGGTACCGGAGGCCAGAGAGGTCATCTTGAGAGAAAGCACACTGTCAAATGGTTTGCGCACCTAGATGCGATCAAGGAAGCCCGAATTGGAAGTCAAGAAAACGTTGATGTTGCATCTGATGATGACGAGGAGGAAGAAGACGTGTCAAACACTTCCCTTACACCCAGTACCCCTGTCAGCAGCACACCCAATGTGAGGCACACTAAGAGTGTTGGAGCGAGTGAGACACCAACGCGCAAAAGTTCACCAGCGAGCAAAATTGGGTCAACGAAGTCATTATCATCCCGTAAATGCTTGGTCCAGGGCAACATTAGAACCATGTTTTCTTCAGACGTGCCATATGAACGCAACCACCCACTGACGCGTCTGTATAACACTAAGCTGGCTAAAATGCTAGCTGTGGACCTTCTCCCTTTTTCTTTTGTAGAAGCGGTAGGTTTTCTAGAATTAGTGGCAACGCTCTGCCCTAAATGGAAGGTTCCTAGCCGGTTCTATTTTGCCAGAGTTGCGGTTCCAGCACTACATGAAGATGTGCTGGAGGCGATTGGGGCAGCTTTGCAGAAGAGTGCTGTTCACACAATACATCTGACAACAGACATGTGGACCAGTGGCGCAGGCGCTGATTACATGTGCATCACTGCACACTGGGTCTCTTTTTCAGGTGTTAAAGCAAAGCTAAACGCAGGTGTTGACCCGGACCAAGTTTTTAAAGCTGCTCGGAAACATGCAACACTAGCCATGTTTGGCTTGGAGAAAAGTCACACATCCCAAAACATTTTGGACGAGTTTAACAAAAAGGTCTTGAAAATGCTATCCCCAAAAAAACGCCAGATTGGTTATGTTTCCACGGATAATGGCGCCAATGTAGTTAAGGCCATGTCGCTGGGTGGCTATTTCAGAGTGCCGTGTTTGGCTCACTGTATCAACCTGGTAGTTCAAAAATTCTTGAGTGATAGAGACAGTGCAGCGTTCGCGGTAATGGCCACCTGCCGCAAAATGTGCAACCATTTCAGCCATTCTTTTAAGGCCCGGAAGCATCTGAGGAGGCTGCTACTTCAAAGTCGAATACCAGTGAAAGCACTCATCCAGGAGGTGGCAACACGTTGGAACTCAACCTTCTACATGCTTGAGCGTCTGTATGAGCAGTATACGGTACTCAATCACTATTTCTTAACAGAGGGTACATCTCAGAAGGAGGACCTGCGGATGGGTGCGGCGCAATGGGACATAGTTAAAAGCCTGACAGACATGCTTCGTCCTTTTGAGTTCTTCACGCATGCAGTCAGCCAGGAGGACTGTAATTTGGGAAAAGCTATCCCATTGTTGTGCATGCTGGAGCACCAACTGATGGCGGTGTCTTCTGAGTTTGAAAAAGATGTAAAAAAAAAAGACCCTTTTATTTTGTCTGAGAAATTATTAGAGCGCCTACGTGGTGATGAACGTCTTCAAAAGATCAAGTCAGAACAGCATTACATTTGTGCTACTATTCTGGATCCACGCTACAAAAAGGCGCTGGCAGGCGAAGCATTCTTTCCTTTTGCTGATGAAGATGTTCAAAAGTACAAACATTGGCTAGCCTGGTCAGCCAAGAGGTTTGAAAAAGAACGGCAGGTTATTGAAGGAGAAGGCAGTACATCAGCATCAGCATCAGCAGGCCATCCCCAGTCACAAGAATCCACTTCTGCACCTGTGGCTGGGGCACAAGTGACCTCTCAGCCGTTAAAGACACCGGCAACTGGATCATCTGCACCACACACAACAGTAACAGTGGCTGCTGTGGAGGATTGGCTAAGTTTGCTTGGGTATGGTTCTCGAAAAAATGTCACAGGCACAGCAAAAAGTAAGCAAAGTGGAGGAACCGTTGATGACCTTGAGTCGATGGTGCAGGACTATCTGAATGACTCAACAGAGGTCTTTCTTAATGATGAGCCATTGCAGTATTGGCATGGCAAAAAACAATTGTGGCCACAGCTCTCCAACCTGGCTATAACTATTTGTCTTGCCCACTCGCAAGTGTGTCTTCTGAACGTGTTTTCAGTGCTGCTGGTGGCATTGTAACTCCCAAACGGAGCCGCCTCTCGCCCAAAAATGTTGAGCAGCTGACAATGATCAAGATGAATCAGCACCTCATACCACCAGATTACAAAGTACGAGAAAGCACGCCGCATGAAGACGAGGAGGACGGCAACGTAGATGAGGGGATTTGTTCTCTGTTCGGTGGCACTGACCTCATCCTGCCTGAATTTGCAGAGTATGATGACGAAATCTTCTTCTTATTCCCTGACACCGAGCCCTGAAAATGAGACAATGAATCAATAACTTTCTTTTTCGTCCTTATTCACTTTTATTCCTGTGTGTCTGTCTTTCTTTGTTTTGCACAGTTAATTTAATTCAAACTTTAATCACCTAATCCCAAAAACAAGACCATCAGCAGAACTGTCTTCACTTGTTTGCTTATTGATTTGAAGGTGCCGCAGTCTACATTCCTCAGGTTCACAAGTTCTGAAGAACATGCTCCTTTATCCTCCTCCTCCAGACTGCGATTTCCCTCAAAGCAGAGTGCTGGATTACGCCCAATGAAGAAAGACTCAGCACTTGTGGGGGTGTTCTACTTCTTTGCGGGTGAGTTGACGGCTTTGGGCCCATTGCCGTGAAGCTCTCATAATGGATAAAAGTGTTTTGGACCAAATATGAGGTGGAAATTTCTTGCCGTTTTTGCTGACTTGCTTGCCTTTGAGGTGCTCTTTGGCGGGGTTCCGGGTGTTTGTGGGTGAGTTTTGGGGTCTGGGAGCACTGCTGCGACAGTCTAATCTTGATTGCATTTGCTTTTCAGGAAATCCGTGGTGGAAAACAGGAGTTATGATGATGACCTAGCTGCACAGCGCGTTTGGACCGAAGGCCGAGAGATATTGTAAGTATGAGATTTAGCTTTTTCGCTGTTTGGGGGTGTTGTCGCGTGCTTTTTTGCGGGTGGGTTGGCGGGTCTTGGCTGGGGCATTCCTGGGAAGGTCTAATACCGGATAGAAGTGTTTTGGACAAAATCCTTAAGGAAAAGCCTTTTTTTTGCTATTTCTTCTGACATCTTGCTCAATGTAGCGTTTTGGGGGGCTTCCTGCTGTTCGTGGGTGGGTTGCGGGGTCTCTGTCGAAGCACTGCTGCGACAGTCTAATCTTGATTGCATTTGCTTTTCAGGAAATCCGTGGTGGAAAACAGGAGTTATGATGATGACCTAGCTGCACAGCGCGTTTGGACCGAAGGCCGAGAGATATTGTAAGTATGAGATTTAGCTTTTTTGCTGTTTGGGGGTGTTGTCGCGTGCTTTTTTGCGGGTGGGTTGGCGGGTCTTCGGGCATTCCTGGGAAGGTCTAATACCGGATAGAAGTGTTTTGGACAAAATCCATAAGGAAAAACCTTTTGGCACTTTTTGTAAGTTAGGGTTCGTTAGGGTTAGCCCTAGCAGCAGGATTGCATGTGTTTCGGGGTGTTCTATTGCAACGCAGTTCTGGGGTTTTAGAGCACTCTTGGAGCGATGCTGGCTATGGATACTTTTGCTTGCTTGCAAGTGGTTTGAATACAATCCACGGTCGGTAAGGGTGTATTTAGGCCTACTGTTACTTTCAAAGTACGTTTTGTCACCATTTTTCTGCTAGGCATCGTTTTTGGAGATCTGATTGGGGGTCTTCTACATTTTTGCGACTGGCTTTAGTAAGGGTCTTGGTGGGAGCATTGCTGGGAAGGTCAAATTTTGTTCTAAAACACAGTTTACAGTACACCTACCTTGAGGGGAAAGATCCGCTATAATATTTTGGCCATACTTATTTATCCTTAAAAAGGTGACTCAGACAGAGCACGCAATTTCAAAAATATTGTACTGTCTATTAGGGAAATCAAAGTGTGACTTTTTGCACCACACAGCGTACATACCTTATATTTATTTATCAGTGGTATTGTAATAGCACTTCCTGTTTTCCGTTCAATAATTACAGGCCGGGTTTCAGTCAACATCCGCCAGGCAGGCAGTGGACAGGGTGTCTTCTGTCAGTGGTCACCAACATTGATGGACGAAGCGTCAGCTGGAATGGAGGAGTGCCGCTAATAAGAGGAATTGTTTGCTGCATGCAACTTACTTACCAAATTCAACAGGGCAACTCCAACAACATACAGAATACAGATACAGTATCCATTGTTTTCTTCTATGAGTGTGACTGCATGTGCTTAGCTTTAGTTTGTACCCAAAGATTTCTTTATCTTCAATTATTGTTTGTCCAGGCTGTGCATTTTTTTTCTTCTCTCAACAAAACCTACCCAAAAAGAAACCCCCATTCCCATCCATTTTCCAAACCCTAACCCTCTTCCCCCGGGCTGTGTTGTTTTGCTTGATGTCTGACTAAAATGACATCAATAATTCCACACACTTGCTGGGGAGGATAAGGTCATAGCAACAGGCTGGTGAAGGAATACGAGGATATCTTCTAGACTTACTCAGCTTCAGTACTATTTCTTCTAGTAGTAGGAGCCAATGTCAAATAAATTCAACGCAAGTACTAGTTATACTTGCAAGCAAATACTTTACCATTTGTTAGGCTACATTATGGCACTGTTCTAGTGTACTGTCACCTGCTATATTCTCGATTGTACCGTAACCGTTATAATGCTACAGTAAGGACAAACCAGGAAACGTTTTCTTTTTTTCCATAGGCATGCAACTGCCACTGTGTCACACCACTAGTACCACCGCAATCAGGAAATTTCACCTGCCCAGGATTGCCAACGTTAATCCCCATTTCACGTGGAGCCAGCCCTGGGCCTAGCCCTAATTTCTAACACAAATTACAGGTAAGATAAGCGTTTGGTGGGAGGTAGTATAATGGAGTAGTAGGACTAGACGAGAGATTGACGGTAGTACTACTAAAGTCCTACGACTGTTCAGGAAAACAAACTTACTGTTACACCCCCGTCCCCCACCCACCAGATTGAAAAGCAGTAAAAAACAGGTATGGTCAGATAAAGTTTAAAAATGTATATTTATGTAGCCCTAACAAAATAATCTCCCTCAAGACCCTCCCTAACCCCAACGATTGTCTTTGAAAAGTCCCAAAAAGAACCCAACTCCCAAATCCCACCCCCCAAAAGTCTCTAAAAAAATGGCAAGGGACACTCCACTACTGGAGGGTGCTGGTGCATTTTGCGGCATGGGCATCATACTCCTTGCGGAGGGTGGCAAGCTCGAAGCGGAGGCCCTCCACCAAGTTCTTATACTTATGGACCTCCTGCTCCAGGTAGGACATTCGGACTCCTAGGCGGCGTTGGCGTGCCTTGCAGCTCCTGTGGGGGGCAGCTGGTCTTTCTGCTGCTTGGCGGTGGCGGTTGGCTTTGTTAGCCCGGCTCCGTACCGCTGGAGCACTGCGCATGCTGGCGGCCCGTGGGGTCACGGAGGAGGATGCAGCTGTCCCAGTCGAGGATGTTGTGGTTGCACCGGTCGACTGCGTGTCCTCCTCCTCCTCCAGGGCCACCAGCCGCCGATATTCGGCGACAGTGGCATCCAGCCTCCGTTGCCGGGCCATTCAAGCCTGCTCCCTCCGTGATGTCGATTTGGAAGGAGCAACTATATGAAGAAAGAAAGACATAGTCTGTAACCAATGCTCCTTAGCATTAATAACACAAAGTGATTGAGCCGAAAGTTGGGTCACAGTACAAGTAGCAAATTGAAAGCACAGTACATAACTATTGAGGACAGTATCTATGTAACCTCCCACTTCTGCATCCTTGCTCTAACATTAGTGGTAGTTTAATGAACAAATTCTACGACCACTATGGACTTCCATTACAGTCGACTATGACAGTACACCAGTCTTATTCTTCTTCTTCTCTCTTGTTTAGGAAAATTGGTACGTTATCTTATGCAAGCCGGCAGAATGGCAGCACAGTGAACTTGCACCCGAGAAAAACAGTTGCACACCATGATGAGTGAGACAGACTGGCGTTACTGTACCGGTCCAGTACATGCAGGTGGTGAAGCGATTACTTTTCTATTACGGGTGGCACTGAGAATACTCTGTTACAAGGACTACTGCTTAATTAATTTACCTTTGACCCTACAGTGCAAATGAGTACTAGAAAAGGAAAATGAAGAAGCTAAATAATTTGATTATCTATCACTTCACATGGGACGTATTTGATGACATATGGGATGACTTTAGGTGCTTTGCTTAATATTGAGTGAACAGTGATACACCCACACATGAATGACGTACTACAACTAAACTAAAGTTATTAAGAGAGGTACGGAGTGTCCACCGTAATAACCGGATATATGCTGTGCTTGCAGTTGCAATACAAAGTACTGCTACTATTCATGATAGTATTGGACACATTTACAATTTCTTTTCCTTGCCTTCCCTACACTGGAACGGACGTGCGGGTGCGGTGGTACATGCTCTTCAAGGTAACACTTAGTTCATCCAGCGACAGTCTACTCTCTCTAGATACACATGTGCTATCTAAGAGTCAGAGAATACCATGCTCCAGGCATCCATTCATTCAAAGTATACGCACACATACAGTTTCTGTTTCACCCACCCAGGCTGCTGTCCTTCCACCCATCCTTGCTTCATCATTGACCCAGCCATGCACCATACCATATTCTTTCCTTCCCAGCCACCTCGGGGGCCAAGCAAACACATATCGTTCTTCTTTGCCAGCCATCATAAAATTTCGCGTCCCACTTACTTACACCCTTCTTTCGCTTTTCGTTCATCCCATCCATCACGTTCATCTAAGATCTTATTGGGATTCTTCTCACCAAAAACTTCACAGCTAAGTCGGAGTACATTTCGAGGAGGCTACTACCTGGTTGATTTGTAATACACCCGTGCAGAAAGCACACTATGCAGTCTTCAATCTCAATAAGTAAGGAATATATAGCTTACCTGTTCCCGCCACCACCGTGCGAACCCCCACAGGACCGTCCGCCGGCTCTTGCACCGCATCCTCCCCAGAGTCTTCCGAGTCCTCGCCCAACACCGCCACCTCCGCGCTGGCCCCGCCACCAGATGTTCCACCTACAAAGTACATTTAAGAATGTTAGAATACACCACTCACTACTATATAATATTTGGTCTAGGAGTAATAAAGAAATGTTAAAAAAACAGAATACAATGTAATAATTTGTGACTGTCTACTCTAAAGTAAAAATGTCCCTTTTTCCAGGGAAGGCTGTTGTCTTGCTGCACTTTTATGCACAACTGATGAATGCTTGCTTTTTATTTTTAACACGCACCACTTTTTCTCCTAACAGACAGAAGCTTGACTTCTAAGAACACGACCAGGATCAAGTTCAAACCAGGTGAGAGCTCGGCTCGACCACAAGAAATGTGTCCAATTAATCGTCAGCACTAAGCACTTTTCCGTTTTCAGTTAAATAGTTTTATGACAAAGTTGATTTTAATAAATGTTTTTACTTTTAATAAAGCTTTTAAACTTAAATAGACTCTGTGGTTTTTGGTCCTCCAGACTAGAGTGGATGAGCTAAAGGTTTTGGAATTTTTGCAAGCATGAGTGCCTCTGACACTTCTTGACTGTGACTCTGTACTCTTGTCCTGCGTAGGATAATCTAAAGATCATTGGGGATCAATCATAGGTGACTTCGGGAGCTAAATGACTCTGCCACACTATCTAGTCAGTAAGGAGACAGTGCATAGAGCTATTGCTGAATAGAATGGGAGTCCAATGGAATTGCCAAATGTCCAATCTTAGTTAGCTACACAGACAGACTAATAAGAATAATCTAGTAATACCACAGGGAGTCATATTCGAGGCAGGATAAGAATTTATATCCAGTCTACAAGAAGATCAAAGACGATTTAGAAAAAATCGAATGAGGAACGCTAGGAAAAAATAGGTACTCTTTATTAAAATTTAAACTTACTGGGGCCAGCAAAGGAGCCCTCGCCTGCCCGATCCTGGCCTGCATCCTCCTGAACAGCACCCTCCTCCTCCTCCTCCTCCTGTGTCCGACTCCTCTTGCCCTTGGGGGGAGGTGATGTACAACATGAAAGAAAGAAAGACCAAAAAACATGGATGAGATTTGTCAACCAAATCAAACATTTCAAAAGAACAATAACAAAATATTTTGGAGAAATAGCAAATAGATAGACAACTATTCCACGGGATCTATCTCATGTGGTATACTACGTTATTCGTATTGCCCTATTTGCGGACCGTTGACTTAGAAAGTTCCTATGTAACTCAATAAACAGACTACTAAAGAGGTTTGCCTAGGCCTGGCAGGCAGCAGTCCGCAGCACGCGAAGTGACAGACAAAGTCCATCCTGCTTGCAGATCAGTGAATACTCAAACTATCAATCCACCGACCACCACCACTATTTCTTCTTATAGCCATGTGTCTAAAGGAAGGACTGGACTTCAGTCTGTTGGGGCTGATTTAGAAGTCCCTTGCGGCTCATTTTCCTCCATTGTTGCGTGACTTTTGTGACGCAGCGGCAGAACAAAAGACTCGCCATGGTGTTGGTGCGGCGTATATATTAAAAAAAAACACATATGGGCGATGCATCACGTTGTAAAGCCCTGCGCCATCAGGGGGCGTTCCGGCGCAAGGGAGGGCGTACCTGCGCAGGAACGAATCCTAAAAGTGGCTGAGGGAAAGCTACAAGATGTCAATCAGTCACTTTTAGGACAATGATGCATGACTCAAACCCTGCGCGCTTGAAGCCGACGTACGGCTTGATGCAGCATTGGGGAGATAGGGTACCCCAGAGCATTGCTGGAGCTGCGCCATCGTTGGCACGCAACTCCAGCAATGCGCCGCCTTTACGGCACAGATGCGTAAGGCTTCTGTGACGTTTTGGGCCAATGGGTGGTGGTGGCATGGCACACAATTACTGCCGCATCCCTGCTACTTTGCAGGGATGCGCCGGTAATTGAAAATATGACCCTTAGTGTCTAGCATTACGCAGTTCTTATCTTTACACTACACTCATACATAATTTCTCAGGCCAATGAAATGAACACAAAATACAAAACAAATAAGCATAGTAGCAAGCAAGGCTACTGAGAAGGAGAGCAGTGCACCTGAAATGCATAGAAGATTTTGAAATATAATTTACCTACAATGTAATCGGCAGCATTATTGCTCTTGGTAAAGAACAAAGATTTGCAAATAACAGAGCCGGATAAAACAGAGTAGTGATGAATAGCTACTACTACTCACCAAGCCCGGGGACCTCTACGCCGAGCGCGTCCTGCAAGTCCCGTTCCCGGTCCATGACATCTGTCCAGCGGTGGGTGGCCTGGTTATATGTGCGCCGGACCCCAGAGAGCTTAAACATGGCCCGGCACACCTTCTCCCACCGCTTCCGGTGCTCCCGGATGCCATAGCCGGTTGCGATCTTGCCGCCTCCCAGGATCGTCTTGGGGAGGCGGCGCTGGACGTGGAAGATGAGTGCGGCCACCTCCTCCGCGCTAAAGATCTCCCGTGGCACCACTTGCTCCCCCCTCAAACGCCCGCACGGGAGCCGGGCACGGGGTGCGGGACCCTTCCCCTTCTCAGGGTGCTTCCCGGCTCCCTTTACCATGGTCTGGGCAGAAATAAAGTTAAATGATAAAGAAGAAATAGAATAGTGAAGAAGAAAAGAAAAGAGTTTAAAAAAGTAGTTTAAAAGTAACTAAAAGCAGCAGAAAACACAAAAATATAGAGCTAGAAAAATAGAGGGATAGATAATAAGTAAAATAGATCAAATAAACTTCAAACAAGCAAAGGATGGCAGAGATTCAGAGAGGATACAGAAAGCATGCCCAGAACCATAGCAATGAATGAGAAACAAGATGGCCGCGCCCGTTCACGACCGCGTGGGTAAGTTCGCGCGAGATTTTCCTCGCGAGCACGCGCGAAATTGTACTAGCGAGCAGCACAGTTTGCGAGATTACACATAGCGGCCGGAAACGGAATTACGTCACGCAAACAAGATGGCCGCGCCCGTGTACGACCGCTAGGGTAACTTGGCAAACGTATAGCTACAAGCGCCTCGCGAACACGCACAAAATCACGCGAACATACACGTCGCAAAAAAAATTTAGTGTATTCGCAAGCATTCGCGGCTTCCGAAATCGATCTCGCACGGATTCGCGCCCCAAAAAACGCGCGAAATTGCAGAAAAAACGAGGGGCTGAACTCAATAGATAAAAGACGTCGGTAGCACAGGAATTATGTGCTCTTTACTGTGATTTTTGCTAAACTGAAAGCAATGAGCAGGTGCAAAAGTTCAAACTTAACATTAGTAACATTCACTCTAGTGCTTCCTGAGGGGCCCCTCCAGAGTTTGCAACTATTCTATGACCCTGCTATGACCCAAACAGCAGGCTCATAGAATAGCTACAAGTAGACCATAAAGGTCCTGTGAAAAAATTGCACTGCAACAGAAAGCAAATTACAGATAAGGAAGGAAGCAGGTGCCAGCCAGACTGGAACTTTCAAAATAACTGACACATTAATCAACCCCAAATTAATTCATGGCAGTTGAAGTAGGGGAGGTGTGCTTGCTTTTTTCAACCCCCATAAACTACAGTGATAAACAAACCTAATGGGTGGCAGTGAGGATGTACCAGAGGGTGGCATGGGTGTCCCAGAGGGTGGCAGTGGTGAAACAGAGGGTGCTGTGAACCTGTGATGATAACAACATAGTCGCGGCCGTTGCGAGCCGAAAAGTAAGTTCGCAATTGCGAAATTGTCCCAAAATCCGCGCGAACGCTCGCCAACACAAAAAACGGGAAAATCCGCAAATCCGCGAGAGTTCGCGTATTGTCGCGGATTGCGAATCCGTTAATCCGCAAATTCGCATACGCGAGATCCGCTAGATCCGCCCATGCTTAGAAAAATGCACCTGCCACTTTTCAAAGGTGGGTGAACCAAGTTCTCACTGGGTTGGATGACTTTTGTGCAGCATATCTGGATGATATTGCTGTCTTTAGCTCCACCTGGGAGGATCACCTGATCCACCTGAGGAAAGTTTTGGAGGCCCTGCAAAAGGCAGGCCTCACTATCAAGGCCACCAAGTGCCAGATAGGGCAGAGTCGGGTTGTGTACCTGGGCCACCTTGTGGGTGGAGGCCAGGTTCAACCCTTGGAGAGCAAGATACAGGCCATAAAGGACTGGGCTCCTCCAACCACCCAGACACAGGTCAGAGCTTTCTTGGGCCTGTCTGGATACTATAGGAAGTTTGTCAAAAATTATGGGTCCATTGTGACACCACTTAATGACTTGACAAGCAAGAAAATGCCAAAGAAAGTTCAGTGGACAGTTAGCTGTCAGAAGGCATTCGATGAACTGAATGGAAAAACACACTGTCTTACAGGGCTAGAGGGATGTTTATAGACCAAGCCTAAGTATTATCCCCCGTGGAAATCAACGATCAACTACAAACTTAGGGGTCTATTAAGGGATCCAAAAGTGATCCTCTACTCAAGGTAACCTCATCAATAGTACAAGGGTACGATGACAGTGACACTCACAGACCAAATCACAAAATGTGAAGAACCAATAACGTGAGTCACCCCTGGTTCAGGATTCCCATCAACGGTCTTGTAATGATCAATGTTATCATTTGGTAATCCTTATCGGGTATTATGTCTCTAGATCATTGAGACCGGCATACCCAGATAACCAGATATGGGGTAGCGACCCACAATCCCTCGGTACTACCACATGATGTTGATGTGATGGGAAGTGCAGTGTAAAAATATATGTATGTGGTGGTCTAAAAAAGGATAGGGAGCTCAACCAAGGTAAATTTTAATGATTGTTGGCCCCTTCCCTAATAAAAACAAGAACAGTATAGTATCATCATCGCAGTACAAGCAAATAGCTGCGAGGAGACCAACATGTTTCAGCCACTAAAGGTTAACTCCTCTGGCTTTCGTCAGGGTCTCTGTTCAAATAATATACTACTGCTTACAAGTGGATAAAGTGTGAAAAAATATACAAAAAAACACACACAAGTGAAAACCAGTAAAGGATATAGTATTCCATAAACTGTGTCAACTCCTCTCTTCGGCACCTGGTTGCAAATATACTGTGTAAGGAGGACAAACGTACAGGAAGATCACAATCAGCTACAATGGTCTGTGGTAAACATAATATTGTTTAAAAAAATTAATATACTTATTTACTCACCCAGGGTGTCCGGGGAGTGGACCTCACCTCTTCCTGGACCTGGCTCAGGATATGTGAGACCCCGCTCTACAATAACACAAACCGGCTGCGTAAATTACAAAGACCAGGAGGTCAAACATTAATTTACTCTTGCGGTGAAAATACTGTGTCAGGAGCTTATTAACACCCATCGAGAGGTACTCCAAACCACCCTCTCTCCACTCCACTATCAACTTAATGTCTGCACATACTATTAGATACAGTCTTCCATTACTCCAGCAAATAGCTGGTAATATGAAGAAAAGCCTAAAGAGATAAACATCTGCTAGACCAAGTGGACCAATTCTCCTACCTGTCCGTCGTTGTCTCAGGCCGTGACTGAGTCAGGGGGAGGCACAGACTCACCTGTGCACTGACTTCTTCACTGTGCTGGTAGGTGTCGTCCCACCAATCAAACCCTGCAGGGGTGGGGGCTTGCCCTGTCGCCGCCTACATAGGGAACTGGTATTTAACACTACCAGGGTGATTGATCCAGCGCTTAGACTGGCAGGAGTGCCCATCGCTAAAGTCAAGACTGCCTGAAATACCCAGTGCTTATTACTCGCACTTCCTCAATCACCAGCTCATTGATGGCATCGCGCTCGTATTCTCGCGAGGTTTGAGTCAAACTACCCGGTTGGACTCAGGACAGTGGGCGGTTGAAGATTTCTCTGGTGCCTCTATGCTGTCATGACTGTGAGCTTTGCTAACCTGGGTTCTGGCAACTATCTTTCAATTGCCATTTGGTTCAATTACATTACCAATATTGATTTTCTAATACTGATATGACCATTAAACTACCAAAATGGCCGCTGTGACGTCATCGGGTAGTTTGACTCAAACCTCGCGAGAACACGAGCGCGATGCAATCAATGAGCTGGTGATTGAGGAAGTGCGAGTAATAAGCACTGGGTAGTTCAGGCAGTCTTGACTTTAGCGATGGACACTGTTATTGTGAGGTCATTTCGTAGTGTTCTTCCTGCTAGTCTCGCGAGAGAACGAGCGCGAGGCCGGGTCGCAGCACATGGATGTCCCCATTGTATTATTTGACTCTATCGTGTTACTACCTTTGAGTGATGCGTTTGTGAGCCTTTCGAGATATACAGTTCTCGGGGGGGTACATGTGTGAGAGTCCACAATATGCGAGTGTTTTAACCATTAAACTACCAAAATGGCCGCTGTGACGTCATCGGGTAGTTTGACTCAAACCTCGCGAGAATACGAGCGCGATGCCATCAATGAGCTGGTGATTGAGGAAGTGCGAGTAATAAGCACTGGGTAGTTCAGGCAGTCTTGACTTTAGCGATGGGCACTCCTGCCAGTCTAAGCGCTGGATCAATCACCCTGGTAGTGTTAAATAACAGTTCCCTATGTAGGCGGCGACAGGGCAAGCCCCCACCCCTGCAGGGTTTGATTGGTGGGACGACACCTACCAGCACAGTGAAGAAGTCAGTGCACAGGTGAGTCTGTGCCTCCCCCTGACTCAGTCACGGCCTGAGACAACGACGGACAGGTAGGAGAATTGGTCCACTTGGTCTAGCAGATGTTTATCTCTTTAGGCTTTTCTTCATATTACCAGCTATTTGCTGGAGTAATGGAAGACTGTATCTAATAGTATGTGCAGACATTAAGTTGATAGTGGAGTGGAGAGAGGGTGGTTTGGAGTACCTCTCGATGGGTGTTAATAAGCTCCTGACACAGTATTTTCACCGCAAGAGTAAATTAATGTTTGACCTCCTGGTCTTTGTAATTTACGCAGCCGGTTTGTGTTATTGTAGAGCGGGGTCTCACATATCCTGAGCCAGGTCCAGGAAGAGGTGAGGTCCACTCCCCGGACACCCTGGGTGAGTAAATAAGTATATTAATTTTTTTAAACAATATTATGTTTACCACAGACCATTGTAGCTGATTGTGATCTTCCTGTACGTTTGTCCTCCTTACACAGTATATTTGCAACCAGGTGCCGAAGAGAGGAGTTGACACAGTTTATGGAATACTATATCCTTTACTGGTTTTCACTTGTGTGTGTTTTTTTGTATATTTTTTCACACTTTATCCACTTGTAAGCAGTAGTATATTATTTGAACAGAGACCCTGACGAAAGCCAGAGGAGTTAACCTTTAGTGGCTGAAACATGTTGGTCTCCTCGCAGCTATTTGCTTGTACTGCGATGATGATACTATACTGTTCTTGTTTTTATTAGGGAAGGGGCCAACAATCATTAAAATTTACCTTGGTTGAGCTCCCTATCCTTTTTTAGACCACCACATACATATATTTTTACACTGCACTTCCCATCACATCAACATCATGTGGTAGTACCGAGGGATTGTGGGTCGCTACCCCATATCTGGTTATCTGGGTATGCCGGTCTCAATGATCTAGAGACATAATACCCGATAAGGATTACCAAATGATAACATTGATCATTACAAGACCGTTGATGGGAATCCTGAACCAGGGGTGACTCACGTTATTGGTTCTTCACATTCTGTGATTTGGTCTGTGAGTGTCACTGTCATCGTACCCTTGTACTATTGATGAGGTTACCTTGAGTAGAGGATCACTTTTGGATCCCTTAATAGACCCCTAAGTTTGTAGTTGATCATTCGATGAACTGAAGCAGGCCATGTGTACTGTACCTATTGTCAAGAGTCCTGACTACTCCAAAACCTTCATTGTCCAAACAGATGCATCTGAGTTGGGTGTGGGAGCTGTTCTATCTCAACTGAATATTGATGGTCATGACCAGCCCATTGCTTTTATAAGTAGAAGGCTGACCCCTAGAGAGAAACGTTGGTCAGCTATTGAGAGGGAGGCCTTTGCTGTGGTTTAGGCCCTGAAGAAGTTGAGGCCATACTTGTTTGGAACTCACTTCAAGATTCAGACCGACCATCAGCCCCTCCTATGGCTAAATCAGATGAAGGGTGAAAATCCCAAACTTCTTAGGTGGTCCATTTCCCTACAGGGGATGAACTTTACAGTGGAGCACAGGCCAGGGACTGACCATGGCAATGCAGATGGTCTCTCCAGGTATTTCCACTTAGAACAGGATGACTCACCTGGTCAAGGTTAGTTTAATGTCCCTAAGTTTGGGGAGGGGTCTGCAATCCTATGGTCACCCCAGATTTTTGCTTTTTGCTTCACTGGTTTACGACTTTTCCTGGCTGTGGGCCTGCTAATCAGACCCACAGCCTAGCTGTTCTCGCTCTAAATTGACATCCATGTACTTTAGGTGCATTTACCAATTGGTACGGGGCCACCTTATCAGTCCCTGTACAGTGTACCTTAGGTACCCAGGGCATAGGTGTACCCAGGGCCTACCAGGGGCAGAAGCATGTATTATGCCACCCCTGGCTGGCCATCTAAACAGACACAACTGGCTGCACGACAGCTGGGGCAAGGTGGTGTAATCACCCTTTGCTGTAAATATAGTATATCTATATCTAACCCTAAAATGGACACATATATTTCTATCAGTCACTCCTATGGCAGGCCTTATCAATCCTGAAGGCAGAGTGCTTGGAATTATGTGAGATGGTGCTCTGGCATGAGCTGAGCCCATCTGCAGCTTGCGGAACCAAGTCCTAATAGCTGTTCCATGATAACGCTATACCATATACTCTTAAGTGCATTATAATCCTCGCGGTTAAATGCTAACTTTGGTATAGCATTATCAAAACATGTCGAGTAAGGTGTCATACGAATTGGAATACTACCCCCTCGCCAATTCTGGTGACGGGGGTAGCATTCCACCCTTCTAGAGGGACACGACATGTATGTAACTGTGAACCCCGGTTAAAGTTAACTCGAGCCTTGGCATCACAAAATGGATGCTGCCACCACAGACACAAGTCTGACCTCCTGCTGCTGGGAGTCCTTCCAGCGAGGGAGGTTTGGACAAAGGTTTCCTGCCTTGGGAGGTGCTAGCACCACCCCAGACAGGATTTTGTGTATTGGGTAGGATAGGCCTGAAAGGAATGAGACATGCCTGGGGCACACAAGGTGTCCTGTGCATACACCGGTTCAAACCAGTTGCTGGGGCATCCCTGCCCCAGCTCTGGCGCGAAACCGGACAAAGGATAGGGGGTGTAACCACCCCCCTTCCTGGTCCCACCCAGGGGAGGGACCTAGTCACCACTACAGCCCCCCTTAGCAGGATAAAGGTAGGAGCTGGTCCCATTCCAAATTAGATTAATCCTGAACTACTCTACAAGAAGAAACTCTGGACTTCGACGTTCTGCTCCACAGAAGACTGAAGAAAACTCCCTTGTGGGCAAGGAGTGTCCACCCTGCAACTGCAGGCACCATCAAGCGTCCAGCGGCTTCACTTTGTCGTCTTCCCTCGAGGATCCAGACTTCAAAGCCCGACGAGACCCAGATTCCCAGACCTCTCCGAGCTCAATTCACATCTGCAGCAAAGCTGAGACCCGTGGGTGCGACGAGACACGTGGGACCGGCCATCTTGAAAGAAACTGCACTTCGCTTCCAGCATGACTTCTGAGGTAAACTCAACCAAGTGCTTTGGGGACTGAGAAGCCCCAGCCCCGAGCAGCTCCTGCACCGAAGATCAGCCCTCCAGCTTCCACTAGATCTGCGTAGGGCCCTTCTGCTTGTTTGCTGCTCGACGCGTTGTCTGGTCACTTGCCGGCTGGCTAGTGGCCTCCTCGATGACGAACCTTGAAATCTTCACTGCTGGTCCGGTTGCTCCAGACTGGCCCTTGCTCCCTTCCAAAAGAGGGGCACCCCGGACTCTCCTAGTCCGCACCAGACGCCTTTTCCACTCACCGCGTGGGTTGCCTTTGCCAAGGCCTGTTGATGCTGAATCCGGAACTACTACTGCCGACAGCGAAAGCCTGCGTGGGACAGCTCGTGCCTCCATCCTGGTCATCCAAGACACCTCCTGGTCCACGTGGCTGCAGAGTCAAGCGTCCACTCTTCACTTCATTGCGACGACGACATCTGGTTCCTTCCTGGTTCCACTCCAGTCACTGGCTAAGTGACTGTCAACATTGTCCCCTCTGCTTTCAGGTCTTCAGCATCTCTGATCCACCCTTGGATCACACCGGACATCTTCCTCCTGGTCGCCTGCATCATCTTTTCCTCCAGGCTCCATAGACTTCAACGCGGGAACCCGACACGACTTTGCACCTATGCACCCGCAGCCCGTGGATGAGGTAACAAGAGCATTTCGGTGCTCAAGGGTGGATTGACTCTCCTAGTGTCCAGTTCCACCGTCGTTTTAGTCCTAACTAGTCAGGATTGTCCGTACTTACCTTTTTCTTAAACTGTACTGTCCATAGACGTTGTAACGCATCTCGCGTGTGAGTTCACACTCTGCACACGCATTCCGTGGGCCTCCTATTACTTACCTAAGTTTAGGGTAGCGTGGACCCAACGATCTTACAGCCTCTGGACAGCTCCATTCCTTATATCGACTTCCTTATACCATTTACTTAGTATATGGTTTGCCGTGCCCCTAGGGCACCATTATAATTTTGTGCAACTTATCGTATTTTTCCTAAGAGATTGTCATGTGCTTAGCCCTCTGATCTCATAAAGAGTACAGAGGTGTTTGTTATTAATAAATATACTGTTTATTTTCATAACAACCTGTGTGGTGTCCTTTCATCTGGTATTCAAGGGGTTATATGGTGGTAGAACAGCTGGCTTCACATGCCAAAAGAGTTTAACCTAAGACTGCTTTGTCCATGCTACCATTAGGATAGCTGGACTATAAGGTTGACTTACAACCAATCACCATAAGGGTTGTTTGGACTGATACAAGGTGATCACTAGAGCTAGTGAGCATCATATATCAGGCCAACTTCTCACATACCCTACAGGAAATAACATGGGACGACAATGTTTTAAACCTCCATCTCCCACCCCTTTCTTGTTGTTCCCGCTTGACTGGCCACCACAAAACTTTCTAGGTAGAAGCTGAGGTGGATAATGTGTTTTTAGAAAGTTTTGTGAGGATTCGTCAAACGGCGCCAACGATATTAGCAGTCCAAAAAAGCCCCTTGCTATGGAAACTCTGACCTAACTATAACAACATAGTGGCAACCATACCACCACAGTGTGTTTTTTATATCATTCAGCAAGAAATTAATATTTTCATTCCCAAATTTAATGAATAGGAAACAGAAAAAAAACACCAGCACGTTTTGACCATAGCTGGTTTTGGTCATGTCATAGATGTACATACACTCATAGGCATAAACACATAAGCATCATGGCGGGAGGCAAGATGGTGGCCGCTCTGGTGGCCGTGTGAGGTGCTTTGCCAGCAACTCTGATTGACTACCCCCGCCGCGGTGATTACCCTCGAGATAGAGCTGGTGTTAGTTCTGATGGAGTAGCGCTTTCATTACCCGCCAACATTTCCCTCGGTGAGCAGTGCTGGTTCCGTCTCCTGCCGCGAGAATTCTCAGCTTGCTTGCAAAAGGCTTCCTGATAGACGCCGGCCGGCGCTCGAGTGAAGTGAATGCAGCTGACCGTTGAGGTGGGACGAGGCTATTGCGGAACGCCAAAAACGCCGAAACGCTGAAAATTGTGATCGCGCTGGGCTCAGTGCGATTCCCTCATTGCCTACAATCTGCTACAAACTGCTACAACTTGATACAAACTATCTTTGGCTACTGTCTTCTTGGACATGCCGGGCAGAAACTGATTAAGTCGATTTAGACGCTAGTATTGCCATATAGCGAGCTGTGCACCGTGCAAGAGCAAACTCCCTGGACTTCGGTGACTTGAACAAACCGTGCATCTTTCCGGTAAGAATGGTGCCGAAGGGCAGGGGCACTGCAAGGAATAGAGGGGGCGCACCAGCTGATACACCGACAGAAAGGGGGGCTGAGTCTAGCGCTAATCTGGATAGCTCCGAGAATGCACTTAAAACTAAACTGAACACAACGAAAAATGTTATGAAAGGCAGCGCTACAGGGGCTACTTCTAAGACTGTTTTAGTTAGTGCTGATACTGGCGTTGAAAAAACGGCCTCTGAAAATACCAATACCCAATTCAGTCTGTGCAGAAAGCAATGCCATATGTACAAGGAGCACCCTAACCCCAGCGCTTGAGCCAGAGTCAATGCCAGGTCTTGGAGACAAAAGACTGTACCGGCAATTTTTGATAAAAAGCGAGTGGCAAAAGCAAAAACGGTCCCTGAATTAGACTCGGCCTCTGGTGGTGAATATGTGGGGGGAGGGGGCACTGGGAGACCCCCTAGTGTGCAACAACTGAATTCTGCTGTCAGTGCTACTCCTGGGGGACCTGTGGAAAGACAGAGTGGCCATGATAGAAATGGAATTCCAGCAGTGAGTGGAGAGATTGCAGTGCCAAAAATAGTAACAACAATGATTGCGGCGGTGGAGGATAGCAATTTACTAAAAAGATTTGACTGTGAGCTCCACCTCCAGGATATGGATAAGGCTACAGAATCTGAATATGCTGGATCTGACGGCAAATTTTATTCAATGTCAGACCTAACGACAGTCTCGGATAAGGAACATGAACTGGATAGCTCAAGTAATTTAGGAGAGTGGGGGGACCTCCCTGATGATAATGATATGGATGACTATGAGCAATCTTCATCTCATGATACTGTAAGGAAAATCGGGGAGACTTGTGAAGGTTTCCAGCAGTATCAACATGACCAGGAGCCACCTTTAATCCAGCTGAACTTAGATGAGGACCTTGAAGAGGATTCAATTACTTTAGGTTTGATATATAAAACCATTATGGCTCATCGTAGTGAAACAAAAGATGAGGAGTTACGCACTCAGGGAGCCGTAAAGAAACTTCAGAACACTGTACGACGCCTGGTGAAGACTTGTGCAGAAGTCACTACTCGGGTGGTTGAAGTAGAGGAAAGAGTTTCCTCTGTTGAGGACTCTTTAGTGAAGCAGCAAACAACTATAGAAACTCTGGAAACATCTAAATCTGATATAGACTGGAAGTTAACGGATTTAGAGAACCATGCACAGCGTAATAATTTACGCGTACTAGGTATAGCTGAAACAAGAGAGGGGTCAGATCCGCGTAAGTTCATCGTTCAGGTGTTTAAAGAAGCCTTCCCAGAATTGAGCGCATGGAATTGGGAAATGGAAGTGATACGCGCACATAGGTTTCCTTTTGCGATACATCAACAGGGGAAAGAACGTCAAGGCAACCAGAACCTATATCCCAGGGAAATATTAATATGTTTGAACAACTATTTGTTACGTGAAGCACTTTACGATTTGGCACGCCCTGGAAAAAAACTAAGTGACATGGGATGCAAGTTTTTTATTCGCCCTGACTTTGGCCCTGCTACTGTGAGTGAAAGATGGCAAATGCGGAAATTGATTGAGCCTTTTCAAGTGAAGGGGGCTCAGGTTTTCTTGCTTAATCCCTCTAAATTAAAGGTCATTTTTAAAGGCCAAACAAGGTATTTTACTTCTGCTAAGCTCGCACAGGACTATTTAACGGACTTGGAGAAGATTGCCAAAAAGTAGAAGTAGTATACATGTTGTACCTGTAGGGGGGTGCGATATCCTTGGGGTGGAGAGCACGCTATCTTCTTTACTTTAGTGAGGGTTGAATCACCATGTGGTTGTTTGTAGTTTTCTCTTTTTGTCATCCCTCTTTCCCATGTTAGTGTAATGTTTTCTTTTTCGATTATTTTAGTTGAATCATAGTTAGACAATCTGTCTTATTTCCTCTTTATTAAATAGGCAATGTTGAAATTGTGTTAGTAATTGCATATGCAATGTGTCATGATGTTTGAATCTATGTGAAATTATAGCTTATAAATTAGTTGGATAAAGACAGAGTAGAAGATGGTAGGCTAATTCTCTCTGTTTCTTACAGGGTTCAACGAGATATCAGCTAAATATGGGAAAGAGGGGCAAATGATGGTGGCGGGGAATGTCAATGGGGGTTGGGGTTGGTCAGGGCACCCGACATCACTGAGGACATAGTCCGTAAGCCTCATTTTGGGTGGGAGGGTTGGGGGAAGGGATGGGAGGGGGTTGTTTTTGAGCGGAGTTGGGGGGTTTGGTTGGGTGGGGGGGCGAAAATATAAAATAATACATGAATATTAGTCGGAAATTAGTTATTATGCTGAAAGTATGTTTTGTTTTCAGTCAGTACAGCTAGATTACCTAAGACTGACTCAACTAAATGGCTGGTAGGGGTATTAGGATAGGCACCCTGAATGGTAAGGGGCTGAACTCAATAGATAAAAGACGTCGGGTAGCACAGGAATTATGTGCTCTTTACTGTGATATAATTTGTCTCCAAGAGACTCATATTGAATGGTCAAAACGCCGATTGCTTGAAGAGCTGGGATTTAATCTTATTGCCTGTACTAAGTACTCAGGTACGTCAAGAGGGGTGGCAATTATGGGTAAGAGGCATATAGGCAAAACAGGTAAAATTTTAGCTGACGATTTAGGAAGATGGGCAATCGCAGAGTGTGTTGTAGATCAGGCAACTTTTACGGTGTGTGCTGTTTATGGGGCAAATCTAGATGAAGAATTAACTTTAGAGTTCTTGAATGTTGAGCTAGCCACTTGGCCTACACCACTAATTTTGTGTGGAGACTTAAATATAAATTTAGCTCCGAACATTCTATGTAATAAAGATGTTAAGTATAGTGGGCGGAAGCCACGGGTGTTTAAGGCATTGCAGGCATTAATGATGGTACATGGGGTGACGGACGCATGGGCTTTTTTAAGGGGGGAGGCTCCTGGGTATACATTTTTTTCTTTTCCCCATCGTAAGTTAGTTCGGCTTGATTATTTTCCAACTCCTCAGACCTTGTTGAAATCGGCCACCATTCAGGTTTATCCTAGAATTACGTCCGACCATGGGCCGGTGGTTCTCTCTATAACGGATATAACAACTCCTATTAAACCAAGGGTGTTCTCTTTTGACCGCAAGCTATTATTGGAGCAACAATTTCTTGAATATATGAAGCAGTGGATTGTAAAAAAACTTTAATATTAATCGGGGGACTAGCAGTGTGGGTAATGTCTGGGATTGTTTCAAAGCTGCATTTAGGGGGGACATATTTATTATAGCAACAGTGGTCCCATGCACTAACAAGGAAAGCAACCAATCAATATAGACACAATGGAAACTATATTCAGTTGTGTAACTTATCCAGCCGGACAGAGGTCAAGAATTTTTAGTATACAAAAAACCAAATCACAAAGGATGCCTTCACAGTTCTTTGAGAGTAGAGCACAAGCCTGTACCCTAGCGCTTTCAGATTGGCATAGTGAAAAGGCAGTCAAACAACAGAGAAAAGGTATTTAGGCAGAAGCTAAGGATTTCTGTAAATGAAGCAATATCAGAAATTCAATTCACACCATTACAGACATATCACATTCGGTATACATTTCATGGTATATGGTGTTATAAAAAGGTCGACGGCGTTTCGATCCCATTTACACAATCAAAGGGATCATCATCAGGACAAAATATTTGCCTAAACAATATAAGCCACAATAGCCTAGATAGACAAAGAGAAAAGAGAAAAGCAGGGATCAGATTAAAAACAGATAGTGAAATTGTATTTGAGAAAACCAAAATACGTGACAATCGGTGACAGTGAAGTTTAAGGACACTCGACGTGAAGTGATGGATCTGGACAGGACCGCGCAACCTATCAGGAAGGACCAGGCGTAAGGGAAGTACAATTGTACACGACCAGCAGAACGCTTGCATATCGCGGTGAACATGGTGATTCAGCGTTAAGTGAAAGTTACTTATCAAGGGGGTCCAGACAAGGACCACAGAAAACCATCAGAAGGTCTGCATATTACTAACAGCCCGAAAATTAGCATGCACAACAGAGTAAACAATCATAAGGATTAGATAGTTCAGTGGGCGAATTCAAAAGAGGCGACTGGTTACATGCACAAAGTGGCGAAAAAACTATTGGTGACTTTACAACCGGTGTGTTTACTGCGGAGCCGATCGTATAACGACAGACCAAGGGGGACAAGTGCTTACCATGGAGCATGCACTGGGAAATAGATCCGGCAGACTTCGGATGGAAGGTGGATGTCATCACAGCATCTACAAGAAGAGAGTCTGTGAGGCATATGTATAGTCAAGCAATCCGAGCCGGTCGTGAGAGGGGTGGAAAGGTATCTTACCAATTCCCGACTGGGTTAATAACACAGCCGGCCAGGGCTCAAGGTAGCGTGGATGGTAGCGCGGGGTAGGCGAACAGTCCAGGCTCCATCCTGGGGTGAGACGGGCCGTTTTCTGGTATGTGTAATCACAATCAGGGCCGGATAATCAGTTGGGCTTACCCTTAATAAGGGAATTGGAGGATGCGCGCCAGCGGATTGCTTGGTCGCGTTTCAGGGAGCCTAGTAAAAAACAATATAAGGGAGGGAAAGTCAAACAACCAGTCACGGGGGTTCCTGCCTGGCCGATTGGGGGCCATGGACTCGACTTACCGTGAGGTGGCCATCAATAGTCTTCCCTGGCTGTAGCAGTGGTTTACCGCGGGACGGGATGTTTATCAGAAAAACACCCGGTAGTGAGGGGATAGCTGATTGGAGGGAGGTCAGCCAATCAGAGAGAAAGAAATAGGTGTAGGGCAAGACGGCGGCCATCTTAGGTGAGTGAAACTATCATAAAGTGCACAGTAAGAGCAATGGAACAGAGACAGAAAGATAAAAAAGTTAAAAATCGAGTACTGAAGTGTCGTAAATGGATTACCACTTTACATTAAGTTTGTCCAGTCCTCTTGCAAGTTGAGTCCTGAATTCAGACTGTCAGTTCTTAGGATCCACTTGAGCTCCTCTTTATTCAACATCTTGGACAGATCCCCGCCTCTTGGAGGTAGAATTACCTGGCTGATTACAGTCCATCTGATTTCATTCTCGGAGTGTCCTTTATCAACAAAATGTTCAACCAGGGGGGCATTTGCGGTTTTGCACCTAATGCGACTTCGGTGCTGGGAAATCCTCAGTTTGATCTTTTGTTTCGTTTGTCCCACGTAGATCATGTCGCATGGGCAGAAAATAGCATAAATCAAATTACAGCTATTGCAATTTGTGAATGTTTTAAGTACATTGCTGGTGTCTTTATAAACAAAATCCTTACTCTCGATACAAAAGTCACAAACCACGCAACAACCCCATTTACAATGTCCCTTTAAAGGAGGGAGTAACCATAGGTCATTCAAAGTAGTATTCGCTGTTTTTTGAGATGGAAGAGCAGCCCTTACAAGCTGATCTCTTAAGTTTTTACTGCGTTTGAAAGCGAACATCGGGGTCTCTAATGTTAGGTCCCCTGAGTTGAGAATATGCCAATTCTTTTTTATACTGTTACGTATTTTGTTTGACAAGGGGGAGAAAGTCGTCACACAAACCAATTTATCCGATGTTTTCTTGGCCCTTGGTTCTAGCAATGTCTCACGTGGGCAGTACCATGCCCTTTTCATGGCATTCTTAACAAGGCGCCGGGGGTAACCCCTAAATCTTAATTTGTTTGCAAGTATATTAGCCTCAGAGAAGTAGTCAATTTTTTGGAAGCAATTTCTTCTCAGTCTAAGAAACTGAGAGTAGGGCAAACTATCCCTAAGGGCTCTAGGATGACAGCTACTATAGCTGAGTAGTGTGTTTCGCTCCGTGGGTTTCCGAAATAGAGAGGTGAAGAGTAGGCCATCTTTATGTTGGATACAAAGATCCAAGAAGGGGATACTTGTTTTGGTATGAGATAGAGTGAAGGTCAGCCCGTTGCAGTTGTTATTCAACCAATGCAAAAAGGTAGGAAGGACTTCAACAGGGCCACCCCATATCATAAAGACGTCGTCTATATAGCGTTTCCACATATGGACCCCTTGTTGGAAAGGATTAGTGGCGGAGAGGATGGTATCACACTCAAGCCAGTCCATGTAGAGAATTGCCAGCGTTGGGGCAAAAATTGCCCCCATGCTTGTCCCCTTAACCTGTTGAAAATACTCATTGTCAAACATAAAGAAGTTCCTAGTGAGGCAAATCTCCTGAAGCTGAATAATGAAGAGAGTGGGTACATGGTGAGGGCGTGGCCGATTATTCAGGATCTTTTCCATGACAAACAGGGAGTCTCTTTGAGGGATGTTTGTATAAAGTGACTCGACGTCTAGTGTGCACAGAGTTTCGTTATCAGGATCAAAAGGATGGTTTTCAGTAAGGTTTATCATAAACATACTGTCCCTGATATAACAGTTTGTGGTTGGTACAAAGTCTTTAAGAAAATAGTTTACATAATGACCGAGAGGTTCCAACACAGACCCACAACCAGAGACGATGGGGCATCCTGGGGGGTTATCTAAGCGTTTATGAATTTTGGGCAGTGTGTAAATGACCGGTGTCCGGGGATGACTTATATTAAGGAAGTTGAATTCATGTTTGGAGATGAAACCAGTCTCGAGTGCCTCCGAGGTAATTTGTTTTATCAAGTCTTGTAACTCTTTAGTAGGGTTGGTGGGGAGTCTGCAGTAGTGATCTGTGTTGGAAACTTGTCGTAGTAGTTCAGTTTTATAGCTGTCTATGGTCTGCAGCACAATACCGCCGCCCTTGTCGGCGGGCTTGATAATTAAATCACTCTTGTCACGTAGTGAAATGATAGCCTTTTTCTCATCAAGAGAGATATTGTAAGGAATAAACGTGTGGGTTTTTGATAAGTTGGTAGTTTCTTTTAGGATGACCTTCTCAAACGTAAGAATTTCTTTGGGGATCATGCTGGACGTTGGGGAAAAGGTAGAGGGGGGTCGGAATGGGGTGATAGCAGTTCTGGGTTGAGCTGGGTTCTGGTCAAAGAATGCATGTAATCTTATTTTCCTAAAGAAACCCAATAGTTCGGATTGAAGCTCAAGGAAGTTGGGATAGGTAGTAGGTACAAACGAGAGCCCCTTACTAAGGATGGAGATCTCCTGTGAAGACAGGCCATGATCAGACAAATTAAATATCGGGATGGTCATGTCTGAGATGTCGGGATTGGTTACCACTGGTAGAACTTGTGTCTCGTTTGTCTCTCCCCAGGAGGATTGTGCCATCGGGCTTGTTGTTTCACCCTGCCTCTCTTGGGCGCTTCTCCCCCTCCTCTCCCTAAAAAATGGGGATTAGGATTCCGGGCGGTAGCACTTGACCCTTCACTAGGATCAGAATTATCCGAGGAATCGGCGGAAGAGTCCGTGAACCCCACTACTGTAGTCTTACGGTTAAAGCGACCCCAGGGTCTTGGGTTCTGCGGATTTTGACTAAAATTACGGTTAGTGTAAAAATCCTTCTGAAGGTAAGGGTATGTTCTTTCGGGGGTAAAGGATTTGATATTTTTTTTAACTTTCACAGATTTTTTATTTTGTTCAATACGGTGAAATTCAGTTACGTTCTTCTCAATCTTCTCTAGCAATTTTTTGGCATCAGTAATAGTATCGTTTTCAGAGATTTGCTTCTCTAAATCATTGATAATGTCAGCCAGTTTCTTCAATTCTTCACTAGCTGTTTCTATTCCCAGAACAAGCCAATGGCGAGAACAAGTAGTTCCTATATGGCTAAAGCCAGTAATGTACTTGGGGTTATCTGTAAACACCCCTGGGATGTTTCGGACCTGCAGCCCTAAAGGTATAGTTTTGGACTTTAAATATTCTTTGAGCATTAGGGTCATCAATTCCAGGCGAACAAATTTCTTTTTTTGTTTTTCTAGGTCATCTAGTAGATTTGAACTACCAGCTACTGTATTTTCATCCTGGTCCGTAAATAACGAACGTCCTGAACAAATATTATCAATATACTCATGCGAGTATAGAGGGGTTGGGTCAGACATATCAATGTACTCGTGTGAGAGGAAAAGGTGAGGTTGTCAATAAGACCTACGCAGGGGCAGGGAGGAAAGTGAACCACTCCTAGAAGCAGAAGGACGAATTAGCCCTTGCAATCATTTGATTGCGCAATTTATGTATCTAACACAACAAGGGCACCCATACGAGTCAGCACAGGACCTCAGGGAACATATTTATTATAGCAACAGTGGTCCCATGCACTAACAATGAAAGCAACCAATCAATATAGACACAATGGCTTCAGCCATATAGGAACTACTTGTTCTCGCCATTGGCTTGTTCTGGGTATAGAAACAGCTAGTGAAGAATTGAAGAAACTGGCTGACATTATCAATGATTTAGAGAAGCAAATCTCTGAAAACGATACTATTACTGACGCCAAAAAATTGCTAGAGAAGATTGAGAAGAACGTAACTGAATTTCACCGTATTGAACAAAATAAAAAATCTGTGAAAGTTAAAAAAGATATCAAATCCTTTACCCCCGAAAGAACATACCCTTACCTTCAGAAGGATTTTTACACTAACTGTAATTTTAGTCAAAATCCGCAGAACCCAAGACCCTGGGGTCGCTTTAACCGTAGGAATACAGTAGTGGGGTTCACGGACTCTTCCACCGATTCCTCGGATAATTCTGATCCTGGTGAAGGGTCAAGTGCTACCGCCCGGAATCCTAATCCCCATTTTTTAGGGAGAGGAGGGGGAGAAGCGCCCAAGAGAGGCAGGGTGAAACAACAAGCCCGATGGCACAATCCTCCTGGGGAGAGACAAACGAGACACAAGTTCTACCAGTGGTAACCAATCCCGACATCTCAGACATTACCATCCCGATATTTAATTTGTCTGATCATGACCTGTCTTCACAGGAGATCTCCATCCTTAGTAAGGGGCTCTCGTTTGTACCTACTACCTATCCCAACTTCCTTGAGCTTCAATCCGAACTATTGGGTTTCTTTAGGAAAATAAGATTACGTGCATTCTTTGACCAGAACCCAGCTCAACCCTGAACTGCTATCACCCCATTCCGACCCCCCTCTACCTTTTCCCCAACGTCCAGCATGATCCCCAAAGAAATTCTTACGTTTGAGAAGGTCATCCTAAAAGAAACTACCAACTTATCAAAAACCCACACGTTTATTCCTTACAATATCTCTCTTGATGAGAAAAAGGCTATCATTTCACTACGTGACAAGAGTGATTTAATTATCAAGCCCGCCGACAAGGGCGGCGGTATTGTGCTGCAGACCATAGACAGCTATAAAACTGAACTACTACGACAAGTTTCCAACACAGATCACTACTGCAGACTCCCCACCAACCCTACTAAAGAGTTACACGACTTGATAAAACAAATTACCTCGGAGGCACTCGAGACTGGTTTCATCTCCAAACATGAATTCAACTTCCTTAATATAAGTCATCCCCGGACACCGGTCATTTACACACTGCCCAAAATTCATAAACGCTTAGATAACCCCCCAGGACGCCCCATCGTCTCTGGTTGTGGGTCTGTGTTGGAACCTCTCGGTCATTATGTAAACTATTTTCTTAAAGACTTTGTACCAACCACAAACTGTTATATCAGGGACAGTATGTTTATGATAAACCTTACTGAAAACCATCCTTTTGATCCTGATAACGAAACTCTGTGCACACTAGACGTCGAGTCACTTTATACAAACATCCCTCAAAGAGACTCCCTGTTTGTCATGGAAAAGATCCTGAATAATCGGCCACGCCCTCACCATGTACCCACTCTCTTCATTATTCAGCTTCTGGAGATTTGCCTCACTAGGAACTTCTTTATGTTTTCCAATGAGTATTTTCAACAGGTTAAGGGGACAAGCATGGGGGCAATTTTAGCCCCAATGCTGGCAATTCTCTACATGGACTGGCTTGAGTGTGATACCATCCTCTCCGCCACTAATCCTTTCCAACAAGGGGTCCATATGTGGAAACGCTATATAGACGACGTCTTTATGATATGGGGTGGCCCTGTTGAAGTCCTTCCTACCTTTTTGCATTGGTTGAATAACAACTGCAACGGGCTGACCTCACTCTATCTCCTACCAAAACAAGTATCCCCTTCTTGGATCTTTGTATCCAACATAAAGATGGCCTACTCTTCACCTCTCTATTTCGGAAACCCACGGAGAGAAACACACTACTCAGCTATAGTAGCTGTCATCCTAGAGCCCTTAGGGATAGTTTGCCCTACTCTCAGTTTCTTAGACTGAGAAGAAATTGCTTCCAAAAAATTGACTACTTCTCTGAGGCTAATATACTTGCAAACAAATTAAGATTTAGGGGTTACCCCCGGCGCCTTGTTAAGAATGCCATGAAAAGGGCATGGTACTGCCCACGTGAGACATTGCTAGAACCAAGGGCCAAGAAAACATCGGATAAATTGGTTTGTGTGACGACTTTCTCCCCCTTGTCAAACAAAATACGTAACAGTATAAAAAAGAATTGGCATATTCTCAACTCAGGGGACCTAACATTAGAGACCCCGATGTTCGCTTTCAAACGCAGTAAAAACTTAAGAGATCAGCTTGTAAGGGCTGCTCTTCCATCTCAAAAAACAGCGAATACTACTTTGAATGACCTATGGTTACTCCCTCCTTTAAAGGGACATTGTAAATGTGGTTGTTGCGTGGTTTGTGACTTTTGTATCGAGAGTAAGGATTTTGTTTATAAAGACACCAGCAATGTACTTAAAACATTCACAAATTGCAATAGCTGTAATTTGATTTATGCTATTTTCTGCCCATGCGACATGATCTACGTGGGACAAACGAAACAAAAGATCAAACTGAGAATTTCCCAGCACCGAAGTCGCATTAGGTGCAAAACCGCAAATGCCCCCCTGGTTGAACATTTTGTTGATAAAGGACACTCCGAGAATGAAATCAGATGGACTGTAATCAGCCAGGCAATTCTACCTCCAAGAGGCGGGGATCTGTCCAAGATGTTGAATAAAGAGGAGCTCAAGTGGATCCTAAGAACTGACAGTCTGAATTCAGGACTCAACTTGCAAGAGGACTGGACAAACTTAATGTAACGTGGTAATCCATTTACGACACTTCAGTACTCGATTTTTAACTTTTTTATCTTTCTGTCTCTGTTCCATTGCTCTTACTGTGCACTGTATGATAGTTTCACTCACCTAAGATGGCCGCCGTCTTGCCCTACACCTATTTCTTTCTCTCTGATTGGCTGACCTCCCTCCAATCAGCTATCCCCTCACTACCGGGTGTTTTTCTGATAAACATCCCGTCCCGCGGTAAACTACTGCTACAGCCAGGGAAGACTATTGATGGCCACCTCACGGTAAGTCGAGTCCATGGCCCCCAATCGGCCAGGCAGGAACCCCTGTGACTGGTTGTTTGACTTTCCCTCCCTTATATTGTTTTTTACTAGGCTCCCTGAAACGCGACCAAGCAATCCGCTGGCGCGCATCCTCCAATTCCCTTATTAAGGGTAAGCCCAACTGATTATCCGGCCCTGATTGTGATTACACATACCAGAAAACGGCCCGTCTCACCCCAGGATGGAGCCTGGACTGTTCGCCTACCCCGCGCTACCATCCACGCTACCTTGAGCCCTGGCCGGCTGTGTTATTAACCCAGTCCGGAATTGGTAAGATACCTTTCCACCCCTCTCACGACCGGCTCGGATTGCTTGACTATACATATGCCTCACAGACTCTCTTCTTGTAGATGCTGTGATGACATCCACCTTCCATCCGAAGTCTGCCTGATCTATTTCCCAGTGCATGCTCCATGGTAAGCACTTGTCCCCCTTGGTCTGTCGTTATACGATCGGCTCCGCAGTAAACACACCGGTTGTAAAGTCACCAATAGTTTTTTCGCCACTTTGTGCATGTGACCAGTCGCCTCTTTTGAATTCGCCCACTGAACTATCTAATCCTTATGATTTTTTTTTTTTTTTTTTTGTCCTCATTAGCCATAAAGTCGATCCAACTATGCTCTTAGCCTCTCAGACACGAGGACCGTCCCCCCCATAGCACCAAGGAGCCCAATGCTGAGCCCCAGGTGCCCAGAGAGCCGGCCCCCATGCTTCCAGCAGAGCTTGAATAGACGTACTCCCTTCAGACCAGTTCGGCCAGATGTCCTGTTGCTGTACGATACCACCCTTTTGGACAGAGAGATTTTAGGCCTAATCATCGGACCCGGGGAAAAAAAAAAAAAAACAAAAAAAAAAAAAAACCCCGGGTAGGCTAACTATCCCTCCTCCAATCGATCAAAAGATGCCAAAATGTAAGAGATCGAGGGCTGCATGTTCTCATTAAGTCCATCTTTGAGGTTGCGTATAATGAAGACAGCCACTCTGCATGCGTTGGGGGATTTATGTTAATCCAGTTTTTACAGATCTCTCTTCTAGCCAGTAAGATGGCATAAAACAGAAAATCTCTCTCTGATCCCTTGATGTTATGATTTAATCCGAAGATGACCAAAGACCATGACCACGGGATAGTGACACTAAGAATAGATTCGAGTGTTGTTCTAACTTCATGCCAAAAGGTGGCAATACTCGGACAGTCACAGAACATATGCAGGTCTGACGCTGCCGGTAAGGAACATTTACTACAGCACTTCCCTGTTTGGAATTTCGACAACCGTTTAGGAGAGTAATATGCTCTATGAAGTGTGAAGAAATGATTGCGCCTCAGCCATGCTGGCTTGACGATTTTATAGAGGAGGATAAAAGATTCCTCCCAAATATCTCCCCTATCTGGTTCTCCCTCAGCACCCCAAAGTTTTTCCGGGAGGTTAAAGTCTCGCTCTCCATCCTCTATAATATGCCAATAGAAGAGCGCAACTTCTTTTTTCCCCGCCGGTCTATCCACTAGGATATTCTCGAGAGGGCTTTCCTGTCCCATCATTCCTTTCTTCTTAATTTGAGTTCGAATCCAACTTCCTATTTGTAGATATACTATCCAGGAGAGTGGTGATGTTACTTTAAGCTTGAAGATATCCCAGCCCAAGATTGTTCCTTCCATCAGCAGATCCCCCCACTTTGTGATCCCTGCGTCCAGCAGGATTCTTTTGACTGTGTTGGCTTCCTGTGGTGCTAGTCCAGGTAGGTCCCAAATTGGGGCGTGTTCGGATAAGTGTCCTATCCCGATCTTAGATTTTATTTGGAACCATTCTTTTAAGCTACTCAATAGTGTCTTTAGTCTAATTTTTTTAAAAAACTTCTGGTGGCCGAACTTGAAGAGAAAACCATTCACTGGAAGGTCCGAACCCAATAACATTGCCTTGTACATAAGCCCATTTGCATTTTCCCAGGGGAGCTTAAGTAACATCCTAGAGTGGGTCAGATGAAATGCCCAGGCATAATATTCTAGGTCTGGCAAAGCGAGCCCCCCTTTTTCTCTTCTCCTTCTCAGCTTTTTCCAAGCTAATCTGCTGGATTTATATCCCCAAATGAATGAGTTAATGTTTTGCTGGCATTTTGCAAGCTGCTTGGTGTCAAAAATTAATGGAATGGAATTAAAAATAAAAGTGAATTTCGGGAGAATACTCATTTTTATCAGGCTAGTTCTCCCATAAATGTTGAGCTGGAGAAAAGACCAGGCTTTCATAAGAATTTGGGATTCTCGGGAAATACGGGCTAAGTTGTTTTGAGCCAAGTGATCCAGATCTTTAGTTATTGTGATGCCAAGGTACCTCATTGAGGATTTTGTCGGAAGTTGAGAATTGTGAATGTTCCAGACCATAATTTCGGTTTTTCCTGCGTTGATTTCGTAACCAGAGAATTTCCCAAAATGTTCCGCTTTCTTTATAATGATGGGAAATGCCAATGTAGGATCAGTTGTGTATATGAGAATGTCATCGGCATAGAGGCCAATCTTCTTTTCCCAGCCCGAAAAATTAAAATGTGGGATGTTGGTATCCTCCCTAATGGATTGTGCAAACGGTTCTACATATAAATTAAAGAGAAGGGGGGACAGGGGGCAACCCTGTCTTGTTCCTCGGCTGATTTTAAAAGGAACTGTTCGTGTACCGTTTATTAGTAGAGATGCTCTGGGGTTGCTATATAGTAAGCCTATAGTCCTACAAAATTTGGGTCCCAAGTGAAATTTAGTCATTATTAAATTTAAGTATGCCCAATTTACCCTATCGAACGCTTTAGTGGCGTCGAGGGTCATGATAGCCAGGGGTAGGCCGAAGGTTGAGGCAATATCCGAGGCTCCCACCAAATCATAGGTTAAATCAGCCAATTGCCGACCTCTGATAAACCCCTTTTGATCAGGGTGGATGATCGAACCGATATCTAATCCTTATGATTGTTTACTCTGTTGTGCATGCTAATTTTCGGGCTGTTAGTAATATGCAGACCTTCTGATGGTTTTCTGTGGTCCTTGTCTGGACCCCCTTGATAAGTAACTTTCACTTAACGCTGAATCACCATGTTCACCGCGATATGCAAGCGTTCTGCTGGTCGTGTACAATTGTACTTCCCTTACGCCTGGTCCTTCCTGATAGGTTGCGCAGTCCTGTCCGGATCCATCACTTCACGTCGAGTGTCCTTAAACTTCACTGTCACCGATTGTCACGTATTTTGGTTTTCTCAAATACAATTTCACTATCTGTTTTTAATCTGATCCCTGCTTTTCTCTTTTCTCTTTGTCTATCTAGGCTATTGTGGCTTATATTGTTTAGGCAAATATTTTGTCCTGATGATGATCCCTTTGATTGTGTAAATGGGATCGAAACGCCGTCGACCTTTTTATAACACCATATACCATGAAATGTATACCGAATGTGATATGTCTGTAATGGTGTGAATTGAATTTCTGATATTGCTTCATTTACAGAAATCCTTAGCTTCTGCCTAAATACCTTTTCTCTGTTGTTTGACTGCCTTTTCACTATGCCAATCTGAAAGCGTTAGGGTACAGGCTTGTGCTCTACTCTCAAAGAACTGTGAAGGCATCCTTTGTGATTTGGTTTTTTTGTATAGTAAAAATTCTTGACCTCTGTCCGGCTGGATAAGTTACACAACTGAATATAGTTTCCATTGTGTCTATATTGATTGGTTGCTTTCATTGTTAGTGCATGGGACCACTGTTGCTATAATAAATATGTTCCCGAGGTCCTGTGCTGACTCGTATGGGTGCCCTTGTTGTGTTAGATGCATTTAGGGGGGAGGCCCTGAGCTTTGGTTTATATAATCAAAAACAACAGTCGGCAAAACTACAAGAGCTGTATCAGGAGTTAATAAAGGCTGAGGAATTATTGGCACAGGGTATACTTTCTGGGGGTGATATAGAGGATCAGATGACGTTAGTGGCTAGACTTAAGGCAAGGTTTAACTTGAAATGGTCGCAGAAAAGTGCAATTTTTTTTTTCATCAAACAACAAATCCAGTATGAGTATGGGGAGGCAAGTGGCAGATGCCTTGCCCAGAAATTACGGCTAAGGGAAGTAACACAGCGGATAGATAATATAAGTGACGCAAGAGGGCAATTGGTAGATAATGAAACAGGCATACTAGAGGTGTTTAGACAATTCTATGAATCACTATACCAAGGAGATGAGTATGACATGGATAGGGCTGCTACTCTCATTGATCAATATTGTACGACAGATTTATCTGATAATGAAAGAGAAACTCTAGAGGCACCTATTGTATTAGAAGAACTAGAATTGGCAGTTAATGGATTAGCCAGTGGCAAGGCTGCAGGATCAGATAAGTTACCCCTTGAAATTTATAAGATGTTTTTCTCTGTTTTAAAAACCGATCTTCTGGCAACGATGAGATCTGCTCAGACGGGTGTACCTCCGGGGAGTTGGAGTGAGGCATGTATAGTAGTTTTTCGTAAAAAAGGTAAACCTGCGAATCTCCCTGGGTCCTACCGCCCAATTTCGCTTTTAAATGCGGACGGCAAAATCTATTCGAAGATCCTGGCGAATAGGTTATCCGGTGTGATTTCGAACTTAGTCTCTACCACACAGCACGGGTTTATCCCGCAGCGCAGAACGGCGGATCATGTCCGCCGGGTAATTACTTTATTTGATCTTGTTAATGTCACTCACGAGCCATTAAGTTTAATTTTATTAGATGCCGAAAGGCTTTTAATCGGGTCTCATGGTGCTTTTAATGGGACGTAATGAGGCATAGGGGGTTTGGCCCTGATTTTATTACATCACTTCAGACGCTCTATAATCAACCTACTGCCCGTATTAGCACCATGGGACTCGTATCTGATCTGGTCCAAATACAGAGGGGTACCAGACAGGGTTGCACCTGTTCCCCTCTTTTATTTTCATTATATATCAAGCCCTTTTTAAGAATGTTGGAATCTAGTCCTAGGATCTCTCCGGTGGTCACACAAAATTATTCTTTTAAAGTCCTAGCTTATGCGGATGATGTTGCAATCGTCACGCCTTGTCCTGCAGCTGCAATGCAAGAGATTATATGTTTAGCTATGAAGTTTGGGACGGTTGATGGCTATAAGTTGAATGCAGCTAAAACCCAGCTATTATGTGCTAATCTGCCAAAATACTAAGATTTGCGGGTTTGTAAAGAGGTTATTTATTTGGGGATCAAGCTAAGGGCCTCTCCAATGGCTCTGGTTAAGTCTAATTGGGAGGATCTAATATTAGGAGTATGGAAACAGTTAGACCAGGCGGAATGCCTACATCTTTCGTTAGTTGGTCGCTGTAGTCTATTAAAAAGATGATATTGCCACAAATATTATATTTTTTCAGGTGTGTTCCTTTAGAAATCTCTATAGCAAGCCTGCCACAGCTATAGACTCTTTGTATGCGTTTTATGTGGGCCGGAGGTAAGGCTCGCCGTGCCGGTCGCTATATGATCTTACCAAGAAACTTAGGAGGTTGGTCGGTTCCTGATTTCACTTTATATTATTATGCCTGTATGCTTCAAGGCATGAATGTTTTGCTAACAGGGATAGGTCCTTCGAACTTAGCAGAGAGTCTGTCAATTTATCAGATGTTATTAGGTGTAAAGGCTAAAAATTGCTTATTTCTATATCAGGAATGGAGTTACTACAAATGTACACGTTTTAAGGTTATGATCGCCGCATACAAGATTTGGAGAACACTACGGAGAATGTTTGGTATGGAGAAAATTTCTTGGTATACACCACTAACATCTCCTATATTTTTGCCAATTGATTTATGGGATCGGGTGGTGTATGTATGGTGGAAAAAAGGACTTAGGTTGCTGGGGGATTTCTATAGAGCTGGCTCTCTTAAATCCTTTGAGCAACTTCGGGAGCAATATCATCTTCCCAGGGAGGATTTTGCAAAGTATTTGAAAATCAGGAATCTTCTGTCTCAGAAAGCAATAAACCTCCATGCGAATGCTTTAATTGAAGATAACATAAAAAAGGCAAAAATAGGAGTGCTGTATGGCCATATGTTAAGAACTAAGCCTGATGATTTAGCTCAACAAAATATCAAATGGGGGAATAAACTAGGGAAACAGGATATACGGATAGAAAATTCTCTGGAGATGGCTATGAATTTATTCATTTCGGCAAAATTATCTGCACAGCATTATAAATCCATTTTTAACTTATACTACACCCCCGATAAGATCTCCAAATGGCAGGGCGATATTACAGGGAAATGTTTTCGTTGCGGATATCCATCTGCGGATGATCTTCATATTTTTTTTAGTTGCCCGAGACTAACAACTTTAATATCTCAGATCGAGAATTATCTTTCTGTCATCTTGGGTAGTCAAGTACAATTAAGTGCTACGCAGATACTATTAGGTGTAGAAATGGGTTCATTAGCTCCAGATTTATTACAACAACATTAAAAATTAATATTTCTAGTGACAGCTGTATGTCGGCTTGTAATAGCTTCCTGGTGGCTACAACAGGAACCGCCTTCTTTCGAACTATGGAGGGCACGCTTCTTTGCAGTTCATAATATGGAGTATAGCTTATATGCCCTCAAGGGGCATAGGAAAAAGAAGCTTGGGTTGGAAATCTGGGGCGAAGTTACCAACCATTTGGAAGCTGCTATTTGATTGATGGTTCTATTAATTATTTTTCTATCTTGAATGTATCGATATTAGTTGCATTAATTGACTATTTTATTGTATGGCTAATTTTGATTGTGTTCTAATGTATGTTTTTGTATGCATTGTTATTGATTTTTGTTGTGTGTTCTATCTATCTAGCTCCTGGTTTATGTATATGTATGTCATGATAGGTATTCTGCCAATTGTGACTCATTCCCTGACTAATTCATGTATCTTGCAAAAAAATAAAAAATAAAAATAAAAAAATAAGCATCATGGCATTGATGCACAAACACACATAGGCATAAACACATAAGCATTGTGTGCATGACAGCACAGGGCCTCCAGCTGCTCTATGCCCCTTTTTGGGTGGCACATCTAATTAGATTTCACTAGCCCAAGTGTTTTGTATATATCCATCCCTCAGCAAAGAAAATAAAAATAGATATCTCTCTCACACTTTGCCTTGTGGGCTATAACGATTTGTAGGAGATACATCTAGAGAAAAATAGACCTGTCAGAGAATTTACTGGGTTTGTGCAGAGCTTACATTGTTCCCAAGCCTTCCCAAATCGGAACACATACGCTATATATCATGTTAGTGGGGATTTATTATACACTAATGTATTGTCAAATGTGCAGATCAGAAATCTCATTGTTATAATAGACATATTAACAAAGGCGAACAGTGATTAGAAAAATCCTGTCCTACATTCGTTCTTTGATCTGTAGAGCTATGTAAAACTCTTCTTCAGAACCTTAGCAAATCACAGATGATTGGGCTGTATTGGTGGGAAAACATCCTTGGTATAGGCATGCTCACAGGTGCATACAGATGGTTCTCTTGAACTCACGGGAGAAAAAGTATACATTGCATTGTGCCATTTACCCTCATTACCTGGTAGCAATGGCATGCGAACATATGAGTACACTTATTTTGCGTGTTGATCGTATGCTTGTAGTTCATATATTCATGTGTTCATTTGAATAACTGGTTCTTGGGAAAAATGCATACTAACTTCAGACTGTATATTTAAGTGTACAATGGAATTCCCACAAAAAGTATCTCCTCTTATGATCATGAGGTACACGACGTAGCAAGTATGTAATAGCTGTTCACAGCCTTTTTTGTAACATAGCGATCAAGACAACATTCCAGGCCGCAGAGCAACACAACTCTGAGTTGAGCCACCCAAGGCTATCTTTGCTGTTTGTTGCAAAACATTTTGTTACGTACAGACTGGCTTGCAAACTGGACACACATATTTGAAGCAGAGTTGCAAATGTGTGATGATTCTGCTGCAATACTGACAATCATTAGGGCAGTACTGTTAATGCTTAGCGATTAGGTATGTTGGGATTACTAAAGAAGCACACTATATAATATGGTTTAAATGTTCATATTATTTACATTCTCGGCTTTTGATATCGCTACAATTTTACTGATTTCTGCAGGCATTTTCTTTTAAGTATTCTGCACTAAAATAGGCCTAAAATAAAGCCTTTAAAATAATAGTATGAATTCATTGCGGGTTCACATTTATGATGACAGGTTGACAGTATTCACCACAAAAGCAATACATACACATGCCTGATGGTCTCTAGCATTGTTAGGTGCACAATAGGCATTGTCTCCAGGTACACTCCGGGAAATGCCTGAGAGGTAACCTGTCCATTCGTTCAGCCCCGAATTGTTAAGTTGGTCTATGCCTGTATTTGGAAAGCGCTGCAGGGGATCTTTTGGGATATGTTTATATTATTCTTGTAAAACCATAACACAAAACACTGGTTTAGTCATACCATATTGCATTAACAGGATACACAGTACAAGCATCGTTAGACGTCATAGGCTTTTAATTAAAGTGACTGTTACTAGGGGTAGTTAATCAAGCAGTTAATCAAGCACAATACCCACGAACTGTAGCGCTGCATCCCACCTGCTTACATCCTCATATGTCATGAGACTTAATAAATGGCATAATGCATACAATTGCATCCGGCGTTGGAAATAACACACTCCAATTACAAAAGGCAATGACTATGACTTGGCCCCTCTCACTGACAAGACAGCCTGCCGAACACATGCTATTGCTCTCTAAGGTTGGTTACCTGTTGGAGGCACGCATACGCAGCTATGATAGAAAGCTAGGGAGTTCAATGCCTTCTCCAGTTGTTTAGTGCTCTTGCCTTTAAAGAAAAAGACTGACAGGCAGCTCAGGAGCTGCTGACCTATAGAGAGGTGACAAATAATACAAAAAGACAAATATTCACTAAGCTTTCTAATGGAAACAAGTTTATTGTATGAAATACTCCCTCCCATCATAGACAGGAATAACAGGCTCTGCCGCAGGAGGCAGGGAAAATAAGTGGTCCTTCCAATGGTCTCCATCGAATGGGAAGAGTTTATTTTAAAACAAAAATGTGTAACGCAAACAATGTGCCTGCCTCACATGATTGGACTACTCTTATGCTACTGTGACAAGGAAAAGGAGGAGGTGTTAATGATTTTTCAATTGAATATTTTTATTTGGTGCTGCATTGTTTGTATTATTTGTATCTTAAGTGTCTATATATTTTCTTTTGATTTCCAATCTAGGTATGTATCAAGGGCGAATGTGTAGATATGGAAAGCATTTACGGAACAGCGAATTGCTCAAGCAAATGCAAAGAACACGAGGTATGATGCAAGTTTTTCTTTCTTGGCTGAAGTTTATTACTGAGAAGGTGGAGTTATCCACTTGTCAGATTCTTGATATGTCAATCAATCATGGCTCTTATAGAATGTAACTAATCACCTGCAAGGGTCTCAAAGTGCTCGGGCGGTGGGGGGGTTCTGCAGTTTAGTCAAAGAGCCAGGTCTTGAGGTCCTTCCTGAATTGAGGCAGTGACATTGATTGCCTGAGGTCAAGAGGTAAGGAGTTCCAGGTCATTGCGGCGAGGTGGGAGAATGTTCTTCCTCCAGCCGAAGTCTTGCAGATACATGGCTAGGGCCAGATGGATGGAGCAGAGATGTCTGGTCAGTGTGTAGAAGGAGAGGCGGGGGTTGAGGTATTTGGGTTCAGGGTGTTGGAGGGCTTTGTAGGTGTGCGTGAGGAGCTTGAACGTGAGTCTTTTGTTGACTGGAAGCCAGTGGAGGTCTCTCAGGTGACCTAAGATGTGGCTTCAGTGAGGGATGTCCAGGATAAGTCGGTCGGAGGTGTTCTGAGTGCGGTGCAGTTTCTTTTGGATTTTTTGAGTCATGCCGGTGTAGAGTGCGTAGCCGTAGTCAAGCTTGCTGCTGACGAGCACCTGGTGACTGTTCTTCTGAACTCGGTGTGGATCCTTTTGAAGATCTTTCTGAGCAGGCAGAGCATGTGGAAACAGAAGGACGATACAGCATTGATTTGGCGGTTCAGAGAGAGCGAGGATTCAAGGTTGATGCAGAGGATGCATGCGTGGTTGGTGGGTGTGGGGGTGGTTCCAAGTGCTGCTGGCCACCAGGAGTCATCCCAAGTGGAGGGACTGGAGCCCAGGATGAGTACTTTGGTTTTGTCATAGTTGAGTTTGAGGCAGCTTTCCTTCATCCAGGTGGCTACTGCCATCATCCTGTCAGGGAATATACTCTTAGAAGCTGTAGATTCATCTGTGAGGGAGAGAATCATCTGTGTGTCGTCGGTATAGGAGATAATGTTGAGTCTGTAGTTTCTCATGATGGCTGCCAGTGGGGCCATGTAGATGTTGAAGAAGGTGGGACTCAGGAAGGAGCCCTGGGGTACTCCGCAGTGGATCTCTGTAGGATTGGAGGAGAACAGTGGAAGGCTGACTCTCTGGGTTTGGCCAGTGAGTATGGAGTGGATCCACACTAGTGCTTTGCTGTGGATGCCAGTTTTTTTGAGTCTTGTGCAGAGGGTGTGGTGGGAGACAGTATTGAAGGCGACAGAGAGGTCCAGGAGGATGAGGGCTGTGGTTTTGACTCTGTTGAGGAAAGCACAGGCGGGGAAGTGTGGCAGATTTGCAATTTGCTCCTTAACCTGAGCCCTCGATTTGCTGCGCTTCTCGTTGCTGCTGGGGATCCTTGTGAGGCCACTCAGTGTTTCCTGCAGCAGCGGCAGGCTATTGGTAAGTTCAGAGGTCCTGGATGTCCTGGCAGTCCCCTTGAGCGGCTCGTTAGTGCGATCCAATCATGCCCCTGACCCTCGCTGGTCCCCGCAAGCAAACAGGTGTGCAGCCCCTTAGCTGGGTGGCAGACTGCCTTAGGATGTCGCTGCTAGATACCTTCGGTGGTCGGCCTCACTGCATTTCAGAATTGTCACCTCATAAAGGTAGCAGCCAACCGTCCCGGGCGGGCAGCACAGGGCCTGCCTACAGTTGTCCTGCGGAGCAGGTGGTGGAGCCTCTCGACATCACAGCCCCTTGGCTCTTAATGTGGCTTGGGGTCTGCCAGCACCGACAGCCGCAGGCTACCAGCGGTCGGCACTGCAGGCCCATGCCCATGTGTTGTCACTCGCGGGGGTCCAAAGGGCCCAGCCCCCGTATCAGCGTCTTGCAAGTTGAGGCAACATCGCCACAAGTCCACGTAAGCAGCCACAAGGAGTGGGTGAGTGGATGGTGCGACTGCAGCCTGCAGCACACAATCGCTCCAGCTGGAGATTTTCAGCGTTGGGCCTTTACCTCTCTACTGGTTTTCCGCACCTCAGGAATTAGGGTGCCCATCTCTGATGAGCAGCACTGGGGCAGGTCTCTGGTAGCTAGTGCTGTGGGTCGAGCAGGTCACAGCTTGGGATGTCGGGCTGCCCCTGGAGCTGCTGTGCGAGTCGTTGTTCAGCGTAGGTGCCAGCTATTTTTTGTAGCTGCGCTTTAATTGCAAAGTGTTTTCTCGCTCAATTTTTCATATTTCGGATGATAACTTCTGTCTCAGTGCACAGCAAGTCTGCCTGGGTAAGTCTGTAGTTTTTGAATGAATGATGTTGCAGTTTAGTAAGGATTTTGCCAGATTTTGCTCCAGAGCTACCAGAGCCTTCTTAGCACTCCTCGCTGCTTTCCCTATCTGATAGAGACTTCTAGCTGTAGATTCCTTACCTTAAAATTATCCCAAGCAGTAGAATGGATCCAGAAATGTTTTGGGAGCTGTACCACTGAGCACTTGTAGATGCAATTGTTCAGCTCCACGTGGCGTCGGCGGCTGCATCTGCACCGATAGTGAAGTATGAGGTGTCTTTATAAGTGCCTATATACTTGTTCCCCCAGTGCGCTGTCAGTTAATTTCTTTCTGAGTCAGTAGCGCAAATCCAAAGAGATCTACCCCAGTCACTTTCTGATTGTTCCTTTTTAAAGTTTTGTTGACGTTTTTTGCAATTTGTCTCCTGGTGTGACAGTGATGTCTGCTAAGAAGGCTAGTTTCAAGCCCTGCGCACTTGTCACTGGCAGATGTCGATGATGGACATGCACCTCATCTGTATCTGGTGTCTTGAGCATGACCACAATGCCAAGACCTGCATCAATTGTCGCGACATGCACTTCAAGGCCTAAGGGAGAGATCCCTCAAGCCCCTTGTTGCTCAACATGTGACGTTACGACCTAGGTCTTCATCGTAGTGGAAGTTGTCCCACTCTAGTAAGTCCTACACATAGAAGGACAAGAAGTTGAAGCGGTCTTGGACTTCACCCCGTCCAACAAAGTCATCCAAAGAAATGAGAGAGTGTCATCACTTGAGGCCTGGCTCTATATTAGAGCCTGCGCCGGCACAGACTCTGCACCTCCCTGAATTTTCAGGAGCCGAAGGTGACCCATGCCAAACTCCAGGAGTTTTATGAGGCTATGCACCTCATGTCTGGGTGGCCCATTCCCACTGGCCCCTACTAAATCCCTGCCGGCGAGTCCACCTCAGTGGCCAGTCAGGCCCCTGGGATCCACAGATGGAGCCGGATCAGTGCCGGTTGAACCTCCTTGATCTTCTCCAGCAGCGCCGTCCCCCTTCAACATTGAGCTGGAGGGGCCTTGTCTGCTCCAGACTCTGGTGCCAACTGGAGCCATTCCCTGCAATCCAGAGCCTGAGCCCTATTCTTATGTGATAGGACTTGGGAGGGGCCACTGGACTCTGGAGAATACCAGCCACTAAACCCTAGTATGGACTGGTGTGAGAATTTGGTGGATGGCAGTGGACGGGATACCTCCCCTGATGCTGGTGTGGTCTCTCCTCCTACCGTGACCAAGGAGGAGGAAGCCTCATTTGCAATTGTGGTGTGGAGGACAGTCAAGGTCCTGGACCTTCAGCTGCACTCAGTGTCAGTTAAGACTAACATGTTAGCAGAGTTGCTTCAGCTGTGAGTTACCCCCTGAGAACCATTGCTCCCTATTAATGAAACCCTTATGTATGTCCTGCTCGGGGCCTGGGACAAGCACTGCACAGTGGCTCCTGTGAACAGTACAATTGCCCGCTGCCATTGCCCCACTCTAGGGGACCCTGTTTCCTCACCCAAAACCCTATCCCTGAGAGCTTTGTGGTCCAAGCTTCCACTTCCCATGTAAATCTGAATGCATTCCCTATCATTCCACTGGATAGGGAGTCCAAGAGGCTGTAGACCTTAGGCAAGGAAATGTTTTTTTCTGCCAGCCTAGCACTGCAGTCCATGAACACTGTGTGCATTTTGGGCCGCTCCTCCCAATAACTTTGGAATTTGGTTGGACAGTGCTGCCCATGGTCCCAGAGGAGGACCGGGCAATACTCTCCCAAGCAATAGCAAGGGGAGGTAGGCAGCCAAATTCATGATCTGATGTGGGCTGGACATGACCGACTTGTTAGGCAGAACCATTTCTTCATGGGTGGCCTTATGGCGTCAATGCGGTGGGCACTTTGCCCATTCAGTCTTGGAGGACCTTTGGTGTGAATTTGTTTTGCAGACCCACCTCCTGAGGAGGTGTTGTATGGGTATCTATTCTAAGGTAAATATTCTGCAGCTAGAAGTCACTATCACTATGAACAAGTTACTTACCTTTGGTAGTACCTTATCTAGTAGAGACTCTGGGCCTGATTTAGATCCCAGCGGATAGGTTACTCCATCACAATGGTGACGAATATCCCATCTACCAAAGTATAAATCCCATCGGATATTATGAAATTTCAGTGGACGGGCTATCCAAAGTAAAACAGAAAACAGATTTATACCTCCTGCCCTGTGATATGGAGAACCAATTTAGAAAAACACTTATGAATAACAAATGCCACCAACATATCTTATGGCTCAAACTGCTGATCTCCAACTTCAAAGGCAATACTTCTATAACAATATACAAGAACAGCAAAGTCATGATACAAGCCAATGATACCAACCTGCACTCACTTGAATGCATATTTCCAGTGCTATTCAACTCCATTCCCCACTCCTCTTGGAAACCTACCACAACACAAACCGCCCGGGACACAGCGCAGGGAGCAACGCTCACTAATCACACCAGAAGCTCACATGCCATCACTACCTCTTCCATACACTCTGCCACCATGACATGCACCTCTGTTTCTGCTACCCCGTTGTCTCATGACTCAACTCTAACCCCTTGCTCTCTCAAAGCAGACCGCTTAGCCAACCCCAACTTATCAGATAGTACTGCACCCAACTCCAATGCCTGTCCCAGTCCTCAGCTTCTCAACCAGCCCTCCGAAACCGGACACAATAACAACCAGAAGATAGACCTCATACAAACTATACCTAAAAAAGCACAAGGGTACACTCAGAACCCATACCATTCACCAGTACACTTAGCGGAAGAAAGTCGTAGCAATGCGACTCTCACCCCAATGACCTCGAACCTTCAAGTCCCAAGCAACACATACATAAACACGTCAACTCACGCCCCAACATCCCAATACTCTCTCCATTGAACATCATGTCCACGATCTACCAAACTGAACGCCTAACCCCCTTGGAGAAACAACTCGAGGCACTCCCCCCACTAAACCGTATGCCCAAGAATGACATAAATGAATGCCTCACTCACGTAGAAATACAACTCAACATAGTAAAGCAGGGCATCAACAACATCCTTGTGAACCTCAAAACCTAATCTGAAAATGTGCAACAATAATTTCTCCCTTTCCTCCACCTTCTCCAGAGAACCCATAGGGCAGTCCAAACCCCAGCCGAAGAGTTGGCACACACAACACCACTTAACAACCTATCCAACAAGCCAGAATGATCTAGCCCCAAGATGTCCCAAAGCATGGTGAATGAGTTAGCAAAAGCCTACGACCTTAATTCAACCCCAAAACCCCCCCACCTCCAACATCCAGGTGATCACTGGAATTGGCAGAAACTCTAACAGCCAGAGAGCTGCCAGGCCACCCTCTCAGTGCATCAAAATACCCAGAGCTCCCCTCACCCAGAAGCACAACAGTAACCACACTAAGAACTGCATGCTCATAAACTGTAGGTCAGCAACCAAACATGTAACAGAGCTGGCAGAATCTATCTTATACCACCATGTTGACATCTCGTTCATCACTGAGACCTGGCTAAATGATTCCTCCTATCCAATCCATGACCTTTCTCCCCGGCTTCTCTATCAGTAAGAAGGACAGAGATTCCCACCAAGGAGGTAGTATAGCTATCATGCATAAGAACATCATCAAGATGGCAGAAGCAAATTCCCTTTCTAACCCCACATTTGAGAAATCTCAGTACCACCAGAACGCTAAAAGAAAATAATATGATGAAATTATCTCCTCTACCACACACCAGGAAACATGCTTGCCTTTATGCTAAACTGTCTGATCTGATAACTCAATGCTCTCTCTCTAAAGCCAACAACATAATCCTAGGTGATTTCAACCTCTAGTGGAATAACAAGAAGGACTCTCTAATCTGATCTTTAAACAAACTCTTACTCAGCAAAGATCTTACCAAACACTGCAAGGGAAAAATCCACAACAGAGGATCAACTGTATATGCCTTTATAGCCAAAAATGAAACAATAAGCATAGTCAACATATTTTCAGCCGACTGGTCAGACCACCACATCATTCTGTTCCATATCAACCAAGCAGTAACACCTCCACACCGCCCTTGGAAACTCACAAATGGACCAGAAACTGCAACAGATCCCGGTAACTGTCCTGAAAGAAAAATGCATTATTTACTCCCCCCTCTAACAGATAACCTCAAAACAGATGAGCTCCTAACGCACTATAATTCAACAATGAAAATCTCCTTGGACGTGCTAGCCCCCTTAAAAAAAAAAAGGGTCAGAGATGTTCCCTCAAGATGCTGGTTCGACAAAGACCTCAGCTCAAAATGAAGACAAGAGCTGATAGACTCTGGAGAGCGGACCCGATAACTACGCACCTCTCCCAGCTCAGAGGAGAATGCAGGAAATACAAAAATCACATTCTAAAAAAACCATTTACCTTCTTACACAATGAGCTAGATAAAGCAAGAAACCGCCACAAAGAGCTTTTTAACACCATCAAACAACAAGCCTCCAAACCAACCAAAGATAATCCCCTGCTCTCAAAGGAATGCTGTGACAACTTCACCCAATTCTTCAAGAACAAAATCATGAAAATCAAACTCTCCCTCGATTACCACACTCAGATTTCCACTGGCAACTCTTCACCCACTGCGGAAGTTAAAACAACCCCCAGCACACCCTTTGGCTCAAATATAAAAAAAAACTTTCCCCAGGGGCAACCAAACACAAACAGTGCCCTAGACCACCACACCACATACTAGTTGGGCAGCATTCAACACACTCACAGAATAGTACATCTCCATGGTGATTACAAGAGCCATACCCTCTTCAGACTATGCAGACCCACTCCCTGGCAAAATGCCTCAACCACGCCTTAACCCCTCTATGGACCAAGATAATAAACAGCTCCCTGAGTAGCATGACCATAACTGACTGCCTCAAACAAGGCCAAATTACCCCACTGCTAAAAAAAACCAGGCGCAGACCTAGAAGACTTCATCAACTTCAGGCCTGTTTCCAACCTTCCCTACCTGGCGAAATTCCTAAAGAAATCTGTTCTCTGCCAACTCAACCAACACATTGAAACCAATAACCTACTCGATGCACATCAACCAGCATTTGGAAAGGATTATATAAATATAGCAAATTACATGTATAAATTCTATGTCAGGACCAGAGGTTCCGATTATGCTTTTCTTCCTTCTCTTTTATTCTTATGTAGAAAACACAATTGCCAGAAAAGCAATAAAAATGACTTTTCCTTCCAAACAAAGAGAAAAAATATCATTTGTTCTCCCAAAAACGAGTAAATCCAGTCCATAAACATCAACTCCCATAAGTCCAAGGGATAATACAGTAACCGAGTCCCTCCACACTGTCCATGACTCCTGGAAACCTCCACCATCTTGTGAAACCCTCCTCTTTCTTCGCTGCTGCGCAGCCAGTTAAGTGCCTTTTCTCTTACCTCCGAATATCTGGTGATTTTGGAGTAATTGTGGTTTATAAAGGGTCTCTATTGAGGGGATTGTTGTATTCGCACGTTGTGTGACTGATGGTGTTTTTCTTTACAGATTCCCCTTTCTGGCCGCTGGAGCGTTCTTCGCTCCTTACGCGGCTGGCCCACTTGCGGCGGGGTCCATTGCCCGCCAGGGGAAGCCTGTGCGTCTCGTTGCTCCTGCAGAGCGGTTTTACTTCAAAGCGGAGCCGCGCTGAGGGAGCCAAGTTCGCCGGAGTCTGTCCCGTGCTGCCATACCAGAACGCCCTGCGGGGTCTGTATTGCCCAGAATTGACTTACACGCCCGCTGGGGTCTGTATCAATGGAGTTTCCGTCCGAAAATCGCCTATTGGCAGATTTGTGCACTTGTTCTAATTTTGAGCACGCTGGGTGGCGGTTAGACCGTGTCAGTCTTTCTGACGGCCTGCGCGTTCGGGGTGTGTGTACCTCCCAAAGCTGTTTGCCCGCACCAAAAAGCCTGCAGCTCTCTGATCTGCCCAAATTAGACCCAGGTGCTACCGGTCCACACAAAAGTTAAAAGAGGTCCAGCATTAGTGTTTTTTTGTCTTAATGTTAAGTGTTGCCTGCCTTATAGTGGGAGTGTTACCCCCTTACCTGTTGAGTATCCTGAGAAAATGGAGCAGGGGAGCTATTACGAGGAGGAGGAGGCTACACAGTACCTACCTCTAGACGATGACTTCTTTGAGGCTGTAGATAGCTCCATCCTCAGATGTGTTACTGAAGTGGTAACCCCTATGAAAGAGCGCATTTCCAACCGCATTGTGGCAGAATGTGCTGAGTTAGCTCAGGCCCTTATGGGTGCAACTTCCCCCACACCAGTCCTTTTATCAGAGGAGGGTGCCCCGCCACCCAAGAAGGTATGTGGGGAAGGTGGCACGGAGGGGGTGCATAGGGTGGACAAGGACGCCTTTGAACACCTGAAGAGTGCTTTCTTGGCCAAGTCCGTGCTGCCTCGTTCTGCACCTCCCCCGCCACCAGAACCTGCAGTTTCTACGACACCTCCTTCCCCGTCTCAGGATGGGGGTTCCCCTACGGAAATCGATGAGGATAAGGGGTCTTTGAGTTCTTGGCTCCCAGACAGTTTTGTGGGCATATTACCTCAAGATGCCTCATGTATGCTGGATCCGGATGAAATTATCCATCCACGCTCCGCAGCCTAGGAACCTGGGGACAAGGTGGCCAAGTTTGTGTGGGACTCCTCTGCAAGCCTCTAGAGAAAGAGGCTCGGGGATGCCTCAGGGTGGAATGTCCGCGTCCCACGTTAGAAGGGAAGGTGGTCCTCACCCTCAAACTGGCTTGAAAATGGCTACTTTCCTTGCTAAATATATAAAAGATCCCCGCAAGGGAATAGATCGATCCTTGTGCTCCTGCCAGGATAAGCTCTTGGACGCCATAGGCCCAATGACAAAAATCCTGGACATGGCGGAAGAGGCAAAAGTGACACTTTCTATCATCTCCCTCGACTTGCTGTTTGTTAGACCTGTCTGCCTTTGGGTAGTCCCTCCTATTTAATTATTTATTTTGTCCCCTTTTTGCCCCTCAAACCTTTTTATCTTTTCATGTCCACTGGATTTTTGAGATGTTGACCTGGGGGTTAGGTGTTCTTTGACCTCATAGTCTTTACTTGAGGCCTAGATGCCTCCCTGACTAGATTTACCAGACCTACAAAATGGTGGTCAGTAAATGCCATAACGGTCATCTCAAGACAGGACCCATAGGTTAGAATAGGGACCTTCCAGAACCTTCTGGTTCCTTCTGGACCTTCTGAGGCCAGCCTATAAAAGGTCAGCTGCGGAGCAGCCATTTTGTCTTACAGAGAGAGTCAGCTGGAGTACAGGCTGTAGTATAAGGCGGGGGTAGGATACCTAGAGGGTTGACTTCCCAGTGTAGGGTTGCTTCCTTACTGTTTCACCACCCCTTCCCCCTTGTAACTACTGACCTAGCCCTGCTACGTCGGTTTCCTGTGGACCCTGGACACAAGTCCTTCCAAAGACCTTGAAGATCGACCCCCCTCAGCCTTGGGAAGGTACTGGGAAGGAACTTGGAAACTGAACTGTGTGATCGTTCTACCCTGTGGTCCAGTGGGAAAGCCTGATAGAACCCTGGGGACATTACCCAGGAAGAAGAGAACTGATGCTGGGAAATTGAACCCTCCCCTCCTCTCCTTGAACTCCGTTTGGAATGGCCATATGCGCTTCACGCACTCCCCTTCTCACCCCCTCTCACCTGGTCTAGAAACTGCCACAACGGGAGTAGAAATCCCCACGAGTGAGTTAAGTGAGGAACGAAAGTGCCGGGTAGAGGAGACAGGGCAGTGTCCTCCGGTAGCGTGGCTGAAAGGAGAGAGTCGCGGTGAAACTGCACAGGCTCAGCGAGGAGAGCGGTAGTCCCTGTGAAGGAGGGGCGCATCGGAGAGAGCGGGGCCTTCGCGGAATCGCGCAGGCCAGTGAGGAGAACGCTAGTCCCAAGGTAGGGGCGGAGCGGCGTCAGGAGGATCGCCACGACCGAGCCGGCTCAGTGGAGAGTTCACTAGTCACTGGCATTTAGGCGGTGGTGCCGCTTCCCAGGAGGACAGTAAAGGCGGTGCACGGTGAGGAGAAGGGGGAGGAGCGGTTGCCACTTTCTCTCAGGCCGCGTAGCTGTTCCCGAGTGCCGACCTCGTGAACGAGCGGGACAGCTTGCGGGAGAGACACAGCGGGGAGCGAACTGAAGACTGGTAGTACTGCTAGCTTATCTGGCTTCACAGGACTTTGGTGACAGACGCCCGGCGTTCGAAGTAAGGAGCGAACTGGGGGAAAACACAAGAACCGGGACCTCCCCATAGAGCTTAGACACCTTCTCTCTTCCCTGACTAAGAAGAGCCGAGGTGGCGGGAAAGGGAGGATTGATCTTCAAGAAGCCAGTGTTCTTTTTATTAAGCGGGGAGTAAGGCCTTGAAGGTTATTTACAGGCCATTACTGTCTATGAGGTTGCTTAACACTTTCATTTCAGAGGTGGGAGAGAAAGTTGTCTACCAATTAGATGTGGTAAATCTCTGTTGTCCTTTAGCAAGGCAAGTTGTGTAACTACTTTTCCTTCCAACTGAAATAACACAGGGAAACCTAGTACCTTTGTAAGGACAGCTTCCTTATTGCATGGTGTCAAAGTCATTTTATTAAAGTTATCCACGGTGACAAACCTTTATCACATTCTAGCTGAAAAGTCAAAGAGCATTTAAGTTTAACAATCTCCCTGAATACTCCCTAGGGAGACACCCCATTTGCTGCTGTTTAGTTTAAACTGTAAAGTGGAGGCTTAGAACGTTCAAATTGGGAAAATAGGGACGTCGCTCAGCAAAAGGGATCTGTGATGTTGATGCAATGAATTTGTTATAAATACTTATACAACGACTAAACTGTTAGAAGAGATAACTAAGAGAGAACAGAGCTATTTTTATAAACCAGAACGTATTTTCCTACAAATTTTGGTGTAGTGTCATTTTTGGTATGGAAGGATGCTGAGGTACTTCAGGGTGGAACTCAAACTTAACACTTTTGCCTCTAGAAATTGACTGTCTTACCCAAGGCCAGGCTACCCTATGTGACTTGTCATCTCTAGGTCCAACACTGTTCAATTGGGCGCTGAGGGCAATAGCTTTTATGGGGAATGCCAACTGCGCCCTGTCGACAGAACGCCGACGCTCCTTATTAATTAAGCGCGACCCAAATTTGGGCGACTTAGCATCCTCTGAGGCAGGCGTTGTGGCCCAAGGGGGCCTTTTTGGGGACCCCTTTGTAATAGAATTGGGAAAATTCGTTGCCACCTTTACTTCATTAGACAAAGCCCAGGCTAATATTAAAAGAGTTTTCCAGACTTGTTTCTCCCAAGGGGTCAGTCGCTGTAGGGGCCGCGCGACCGGCCGTGGCGGTCAACAGACCGGTAACAGGGGACAAGGCTCCGGGCGAGGACAGTACAACACCTCGGCCATTTACAACAACTTTTACCCTGCCAGGGGGCAACACCTTTGAGGCCACGATGGCTTCAAGAACAACACCGGCGGTGGTCAGTTTGGAGGTAAGTGTCATCCCTGCAGAGCAAGTGCGTATTGGCAGTCGTTTAGCGGCTTTTCAGGACGCTTGGTCGCTTCTCACAGCAGATGCTTGGGTCTTCCAGACCGTGAAGGGGTTTCATATAGAGTTTTACGACCAACCATGGCAGGCCAAACGCCCAAATCCCATTTCTTTCTCCGTCCCCGATGCTCAGCTGATCGTCGAGGAGGTGTCCGCTATGCTCAAGGCAGGGGCCATCTGTCGATCAGCTCTGCACCCCAACGGTTTCCTTAGCAACGTCTTTTTGGTGGAAAAGACGGCCGGGGGACGGCGGCAGGTGATCAATCTCAAGGAGTTCAATGGGGGGTTGGTCTACTGACATTTCAAGATGGAACAAATCCATCTTCTGCGGGATGTACTCTTGCCACAAGATTGGATGGTCAGGTTGGACCTCAAGGATGCGTACCGGGTAGTTCTGGTCCATCCTCCCCATCGACGTTTCCTCCAGTTTCTTTGGCGGGGTCAGGTGTACGAGTTCACCGCCCTTCCATTCGGACTTTCTTCAGCACCATGGTGTTTCACAAAGGTGCTGCACCTGGTGGTAGAGATTTTGAGGCGTCAAGGAGTACGGATGAATGTGTACCTAGACGACATCCTTCTCATGGCGCAGTGTCCTCAGAAGTTGGTGTCTCAGTTGCAGCAGACGATATCCCTTTTGGAGAGCTTAGGATTTGTCATCAACAAGGACAAATCGATCCTGTCTCCGACTCAAAGTCTGGTCTTTCTCAGTTTCATCGTGGATTCCGTAAATTCTTCATTGAGTCTACCTTTTCGCAAGATGGCCAAGATCTGTCACACCTTGAGACAAACCATCTCCAAGCCCCAGACTTCACTGCGTCAGATCGCTCGGGTGGTAGGTGTCCTTTCCTCTTCCATCCAGGCAATCTTCCCAGGCCCTCTTCGTTATCGGGCTTTACAGCGCCTGAAGGCGCATCACCTCACAAAGGGGCTATCGTACGATCAGGCGGTTCCCCTGTTGGAGGACGTAAGGGAAGAGATGTCATGGTGGTTGACACATATGGAGGCCTGGAATGGTCGGGCAATCTTTGGAGCTGGTAATAGAATCGGACGCAAGCAGGTCTGGTTGGGGTGCCCATTGTGGAGAATTCTCGACAGTTTGATCGTTGGACAAGCAGAAGTTGCATATCAATTGCTTGTAGCTGCTACCAGGATCATTCGCCGTCCGCTATTGGACCAGACAACAAGCGAGCTTGTGTGTGCTGTTGAAAATGGACAACGTCTCAGCGGTCCGTTATGTCAATCGTCTGGGGGGGCCCCCATTCCCGTGCCTTGGCAGACCTTGCAAAAGAGTTTTGGGAATATTGTGTGGCACACCAAGTCATTTGAGTATCTCCCCGGCCACGCCAATCAAGTGGCGACCTGGCACTCCAGAAATCTGATCCGGTGGCCAGAAATTTTCGGTACTTGCACCCACCTTCTGGAACTCCCTCCCCCTCCCTCTCAGATCCTCCCCCTCCTACGAGGAGTTTCGCAAGGCTCTTAAGACCTTCCTATTTCAGCAAGCTTTCAGCCCATAGCCCTCAATATCTCCCTCAGTTTGAAATCCTATAGCGCCAAGAAACTGCTCAGTGAACGTGCGCTTTACAAATAACTATAAATTCAAATTCAAATTCCAGTCTGTGGAAGCTGGATGTTCTGGTCTTCAAATGGTTGAACGACCTCTGGGGTCCGTTCTCAGAGGACCTTTTTGCATACCATCTGGATCATCAGCTTCCGCGCTTCTTCAGCTCGAGGTCCGATCTTCTTGCGGAGGCCACAGATGCGTTTCTCCAGGACTGGAGTCAGGAGAGGGTTTATGCCTTCCCACCTTTTGCGATGGTGGTAAGAACGGCAGCCCGGATCCGGCTTCTGATGGCGGATGTAGTGGTGGTGACACCTTGTTGGAAGTCACAAGTCTGGTTTCCAGTTCTTCTGGAACTTTCTTGGGATTTTCCAATCCTACTCCCTCATCTTCTGCTGAATCCGGACGGTCTTCTCTGTCCATCATCCCCTTTGGTATCGCTTTGTTCGCCCTAAGTTGGCAGGGTATGCCCAGACGTGGGACCCTTGCTCACTCTGCCACTGGATTCAAGATAGCCTGGCTGATGAGGGTTATGAACCCGAATCCGGTCCCAGGATGCTTGTTTCCGGTTCAGGGAAGACATGGCTTGGCAGTTCGGGCTGCACTGTTCCCATGAGGCACAGGGTCAGAATGATTTGCATATGGCCATGTCAGAACTGGGGTGGTGGAGTGAGCTAAAGAATGATGATGGATTAAACCCAGATCAGTTGACTGGGGGTGAGTGTTTGTTTCACTCAAGTGCTCCGTCCATCATCCCTTTGGTATCGCTTTGAATCCGGACGGGAAGCGCCATCATCTCGTTCTCCAAGGATCTCTGTGCCTCATGGCATGGAGGCTTTCAGGAGACGCTGGTTGCTCCCGGGCCTTTCGGGATCAGCTCAAAATCTCTTGTCAAAGGCCTGGGCAGATAGTACATCTAAATGATTTTGGTGCACGTGGACTAAGTGGATGCATTGGTGTCTTCGACGAGATCTGCATCCCGTGGTTGCAGGCGTTAATTCCGTGTTGAATTTCCTGGTAGAACTGGCTACGGATGGCCTGGCTTACCGATATTTTAATGCGATAAGATTGGCGATCTCTGTAGCTCATTGTCCGGTGGACGGTGCCCCGATTGGGGGACACCCATTCGTCTGTAGGCTCTTGCGGGGGATCCGTTCGTCATTGCCCCCAGAACTTTGTTATTCGGTCTTCTGGGATGTCAATTTGGTCCTAAACCTCTTTCTATCCTGGCAGCCTAATACATATCTTTCCCTGAAGGAACTTTCAGGTACACTAGCCAAGCTTTTGTGCTTGGTGTCCTGTCGCAGGGTTTCCGACGTCTGAGCTTTCAACATTACTGCGAGGGTCTTCTCCCCAAAAGGGGTTATGTTCACACTGGGTAGCCGTACCAAGTCAGATTCCAGGACAATTTGTTATCCGGACTTTGCGGATGTGCCCAAACTGTCTATGGTAAGCTGTCTGAAATCCTATGAGGAAATGACTCTTAAATTTTGCCCTCCGGGCAAACGGCAACTCCTTATTGCCTAATGGAAACCGCATAATGCTGTCTCTTCCCCCAAGATAGCCAGGTTGGTGAGATGGGTCATGCAAGAGGTGGGTATTAATGCAAAACTGTCAAAGTTTCTGACGTCCGAGCTTTCGACATTACTGCAAGGGTCTTCTCCCCAAAAGGGCTTATGTTCACACTGGGTAGCCGTACCAAATCAGATTCCAGGACAATTTGTTATCCGGACTTTGCGGATGTGCCCAAACTGTCTATGGTAAGCTGTCTGAAATCCTATGAGGAAATGACTCTTAAATTTTGCCCTCCGGGCAAACGGCAACTTCTTATTGCCTAATGGAAACCGCGTAATGCTGTCTCTTCCCCCAAAATAGCAAGGTGGGTGAGATGGGTCATTCAAGAGGTGGGTATTGATGTGAAACTGTTAGGAGCACATTCAGCTAGGGGCACAATAGCCTCGAACGTTTTTTCTCTAGGAGCTTGGTTGGGGGACCTTATGCGTGCAGGGGATTGTTCTTCCGATTCCACCTTTAAGAGGTTTTACTTTAAACCGGTGGTGGAGGTTGCTCAGTTGGTGGTAAGTAAGCTTTGAACTAGCATAATCGGAGTCTCCGGTCCTGACATAGAATCAAAATTTGCCTAGCTTAGTAACGGTAAGTTTCAATTCTATTAAGGACACCGAGGCGAGGATTATCCCTCGTGTTGCCCAGTTGGTGCAAACCCACCGATACTTACGTAAGTAAACTTGTTTAAAGCTTTTCTGGTAGAGAACTTGTTACCTGCATAGTACAAGTTTTATTCAAAGATGTTGGTGCTGATTTTTAGAGATTATTATCTGGAATAAGCTCCCGGGGTTCTCTAATATTGCAGGACACGATGGAGCCAAGCAGGACCAATAACATTCAGGCGTGACTTGCGGGAAGAAAGAGGAGGGTTTCACAAGATGGTGGAGCTTTCTAGGAGTCATGGACAGTGTGAAGGGACTCAGTTGCTGTGTTATCCCTTGGACATATGGGAGTTGATGTTTATGGACTGGATTTACTCGTTTTTGTGAGAACAAATGATGTTTTTTCTCTTTGTTTGGAAGGAAAAGTCGTTTTTATTAATGTTCTGGCTGCTGTGTTTTTTACATATGAATAAAAGTGAAGGAAGAAAAGCATAATCCTCACCTCTGTGTCCTTAATAGAATTGAAACTTACCATTAATAAGCTAGGCAAATACCTAGACGCAAATAGATGCTGCCTGCTCCTCCACCTAAACCCATCAGCGGCATTTGACACGGTTGACCATAAGCTACTTCTTGATTTCCTGCAACAATGAATTGAAGCAGATGGCACAGCTCTGAAGTGTCTCACCTCATTTCTGCACAACTCCTCTCAACTAATAAAAATAAATAACTCAACGCCCAATATAGCGGCCAGCACCTGAGGTGTACCCCAAGGCTCAGTCCTCTCACTGACACTCAACACCTACACTGAGCCCCTTACCACAACACTCCAACGAGCAAACATTGACTCCCCCCTTTATGCGGATGACAGCCAGCTCTACCTGGAAATTACCTCCCTGAACGACACACACCATCTCAATGACACGCTCATAAAACTTCATTATTGGCAATGGCACAAACAACCAAGAAAAGACACAATTCTTGTTTTGTACAATCCCGGCTAATTACCACAGATCCAGGAATGGATATAGCACCTCAACGCCCTTAAGTGCAAGCTGACTCTGGCGGACTCCACCATGGGCCAGATGTAGGTCGGTCGGTAACGGCCGAAAATCGGTATTTTCGGTTGTTACCGACCGGTATTACAGATTTGGCATGTAGGAGCACAATTTTACAGAATCGGTAAATTTACCGATTCGGTAAATTTACCGATTCGGTAAAATACCGAATCGGTATTTTTACCGATTCGGTAAATCTCAGATGTAGGTGGGACTCTTCAGAGTCCCAAAGGCCCTACAAATTTGGGGCCAGATGTAGGTAGCCAAATACCGGTCGGTAACGGCCGAATTCGGCCGTTACCGACCGGTATTTGGCTACCGAGATGTAGGGGCAGGTAAACTGGGCAAATCGGTAATTTTACCGAATCTGTAAATATACCGGTCGGTAAATTTACCGACCGGTATTTTTACAGAATCGGTAAAATTGATATGTAGGTGGGACTCTTCTGAGTCCCACAAGGCCTAAGAAATCGGTATTTTACCATCAAATTCAATTTGATGGTGAAATACCGATTCAGGTGTGCATGCACATGTGTGCATGCACACCTGTGCCATATGACAGGCAGACCTGCCCTTAGGGCAGGTATGCCTGCCATATGGCCCCCGAACCTTTTTTGGGGGTGCTAGAGGGTGTCAAAGTGACACCCCCTGCACCCTTGCCAAAAATCGGTATTTACCGATCGGTAAATACCGACCAGTAATGCCCCATTCATTCCTATGGGCTTCAAAGCCCATAGGAATGAATGGAGCATTACCGGTCGGTATTTACCGAATCGGTAAATACCGATTCTTAACGATTCGGTAAATGGAACATCTGGATGTTCCTACATACCCCCACTTCTTATTTACCGATTCTTAATTACCGAATCGGTAAAATTCGGTAATTAAGAATCGGTAAATAAGTTTTACCTACATCTGGCCCCTGGTATTTTAACACTCAATCCAATTGGGTGTTAAAATACCGAATTCAGGTGTGCATGCACATGTGTGCATGCACACCTAGCCATGTGACAGACAGACATGCCCTTAGGGCATGTCTGTGTGCCACATGGCGCACATGCCTATTTTTGGGGTGCCAGAGGGTGTCAAAGTGACACCCCCTGCACCCTTGCTAAAATCAGTATTTACCGATTCTGTAATTACAGAATCGGTATTGCCCATTGATTCCTATGGGCTTCACAGCCCATAGGAATCAATAGGAAATACCGATTCGGTATTTCCAGATTCGGTAAATACCGAATCTTAACGATTCGGTATTTACACATCTGGAAATACCTACATCTCCCCCCTTCATATTTACCACTTCTTAAATACCGAATTGGTAAAATTCGGTATTTAAGAAGTGGTAAATAAGAATTACCTACATCGGGCCTCAAGGGCCAGATGTAGGTAGCCAAATACCGGTCGGTAACGGCCGAATTCGGCCGTTACCGACCGGTATTTGGCTACCGAGATGTAGGGGGACTGTAACGCTGCAAATCGGTAATTTTACCGGTCGGTAAATATACCGGTCGGTAAAGTTACCGACCGGTATATTTACCGACCGGTAAAATTACCGACCGGTATATTTACCGAATGGGTAAAATTGATATGTAGGTGGGACTCTTCTGAGTCCCACAAGGCCTGCAAAATCGGTATTTTACCATCAAATTGTATTTGATGTTAAAATACCGATTCAGGTGTGCATGCACATGTGTGCATGCACACCTGTGCCATATGACAGGCAGACCTGCCCTTAGGGCAGGTATGCCTGCCATATGGCCCCCGAACCTTTTTTGGGGGTGCCAGAGGGTGTCAAAGTGACACCCCCTGCGCCCTTGTCAAAATCGGTATTTACCGATCGGTAAATACAGATATTTACCGATCGGTAAATTGGAACATCTGGATGTTCCTACATAACCCCCCTTCTTATTTACCGATTCTTATTTACCGAATCGGTAAAATTCGGTAAATAAGAATCGGTAAATAAGTTTTACCTACATCTGGGCCCAAATCTCTTGTGATCACATGGACTCATGTTTGAACATACACACACACATATGTCCACAGCAAAGGGTGCATCATACAACTTAAAACTCCTCAACAAAATCATACCTTGGAGGGAAGAACTCAAAGCCTTCCCTCCTTTAAATGACCTAAAAACCACCATGTAAGCACTGGTTCTGTCTAGACTACGGGATTGCCACCCTCACTGGTACACTGAAAGCATACCTAGCCCTCCTGAGAACCTTGATAAATGCAGCAGCAAGGATGGTTAGTGGAACAAAGAAATACAACCACATCTTCCCATCACTAAAAATCTAAAATTGCTGCAAATTGAGGCAAGCTGCCGCTTCTCAACTGCTTGTCTCACTTACCAAGTTTTATATACCGGAAAAACAAGCTAACTAGCTGCCAACAAAAGCAGGCCAAACGAGAAATCTAATCATCTCCAACGCACTTCTCATCCTCCCCAAAAAACAGAAACAAAAAGGACTTGCTAGTCCTTTCTAGGGCAACACCCACAACATCTGAATCTCCGTCCCAATAGATATCAGAACCAATCTCTCATTCATGAGCTCCAAGAGACAACTAAAATGATTCCTCCTAAACCAGCACCTTAACCCTCCAGGGAATAACTACTACACACCCTAGAAACACCATCTCGTTATGTACATATCCCTTTCAAGGTCTGAACTATGACTTGACACCCAACACTACAATTAGACTATATTGTTATGAACTTATAATGACTCGACTCTCAACAACACATCTGTACTATATTATGATTAACTGCTAATGTCTGTAAAGCGGTCTGATAACCCTCGGGTCTTGCCAGCACTATATAAAACTCTTTAAATAAAAATAAAAAAGATAAGGCGTTATCAAAGGTAAGTAACTTGGGACCCGATGTAGGTGGCAAATACCTGTCGGAAACGTCCGAATTCGGCCGTTTCCGACCGGTATTTGGCATCTTGAGATGTAGGGGGCCAGATTTTACAGATTCTGTAAATTTACCGAATCTGTAAATTTACAGAATCTGTAAAATACCGAATCGGTATTTTTACTGATTCGGTACCTTCCAGATGTAGGTGGGACTCTTCAGAGTCCCTAAGGCCTTACAGAATCGGTATTTTACCACCCAATCCAATTGGGTGGTAAAATACCGATTCCAGGTGTGCATGCACATGTGTGCATGCACACCTAGCCATGTGACAGACAGACATGCCCTTAGGGCATGTCTGTGTGCCACATGGCAAACATGCCCGTCTTTGGGGTGCTAGAGGGGGTGAAAGTGACACCCCCTGCACCCTTGCTAAAATCGGTATTTACCGATTCTGTAATTACAGAATCGGTATTGCCCATTGATTCCTATGAGCTTCAAGGCCCATAGGAATCAATGGGCAATACTGATTCGGTATTTACAGAATCGGTAAATACCGAATCTTAAAGATTCGGTATTTACAGATTCTGTAATACCTACATCTCCCCCCTTCATATTTACCGACTCTTAAATACCGAATCGGTAAAATTCGGTATTTAAGAGTCAGTAAATATGAATTACCTACATCTGGCCCCAGTTCTTTAAGTAGAGAAAGCCTCCTTTTAAGCTGTTAGAGCCCTGTGATTTAAAAGAGGCTGGGGTTGTGGCTTCCTTGAGGTAAATAGTTGTCAAAGCATAAGTGCAGTGTCAGACAGGAAGCCGTTTGTGAGAGACACACAGTTATCATTATTCATTTTTGGGTGAGAGGTACTTGAAATAGATGAAAATGACATGTTGGCATGCATTTTTTGTATGCAGAACTTTGTTCAGGAACAAGCTGCCTTTGACACATGCTGTAAAACAGAAGAGTGTCAGAGAGCAGGAAGCCTTTTGTTTTGGCTAGCCTCAGATCAGACGGTGAAAACCACCTCACCTTTGTGAATGTAAATAAAAGGTTGGTTGGAGAGTAGACAGCGGCCCAGGGTACCAGTGTCTACTATTAAACTTTTAAGATGTTTCATTTTTGTGTGCTTGCTTTGCCGTTTCCTTTAAGGAAAACAGGCTGCATTAAAAAAAACAAAATAGCAGACCACCATTCCTGTAATGGGCACCAATCATAGTGAGTCACAACTTGTGTCCTACCTCATGAATACTGAGGTAGGTTCGATTGCGACCCACCATAATTTGAAAATTTGTGAATCGACTGATTTTTACATAGGTCAGTTCACAAACTTCGCCACTGGTTCCAAAAATATTCAGGACCTGTGGCGTAGCTATGCCTTAGGCCGACCGTGGTGGCCCCTGCGTTTGTCGTCCACGGAGGCCTGATCAAAGAGCGGGTGCTGCATTTAATGCTGCCACGATGGCCGCAGGTTTTGAGGGGTGCTGCTGATTCTTGTGGCCACGTTGGCCCCAGTTAAGAGCAGAGGGAGGGGGGCCAGCCACTCCCCCAAAACCTGTGCCTCCAGGGGCCGTCCGCCCTCCCCCCCCCCCCCCCGCTATGCCACTGTTCGGCGCAATTAGAGACCTGTGATTTGCGTATTCTGCTTCATACACCTGGCCTGATGTTTCTGAAGGGTGGAAATTACAATTTTATATGGCAAATAAAAAACAAACTCTAGATAGAAATATTTCGGCTTTTAAAACTGTACATTTAAACCAGTTTGTAAGTTCGTTGCAGTCTCACTTATTACATAGCACGTCTAAAGCTAAAGTTAAATCTAACTGTCCTACACCTTACATGTTAGATTTTAGCACAGTGTAGATGGGCTTAACTTCTAGTAGGTACACAAACCGTCAACTTAGTATTCAATTTAGGATTTCAATTACCAAAATAGGTTCTGTTTTCATTCCAACAGTGAAACATGCAGTGCTATTTGTCTACTTCTTAATTGATGTAAGTGGTGAAAGCTTCACCACAGGCTTAAATGTGTTCATATAAACAATTGCGTTGGTATTTCCAAAGCATTAGATATAATGTTGGTAAATGTACTGAAAACAAGATATATCGGCAGTTGTACTCTGTGTACATAAAACTCATCATGTCACCACGATGCATACCATAGGTCGACAATAATTTAAGTCTTCAAACGCGTAATGCACAGAGGTGATTCCAAGACAAAAGTTCAATTTTATTGTTTGTCAGTTAACCACTGGCAGATAAATAGGAGCCTCCAAGACAATGCACCTGTCAGTGTTACGAGCCCACTCTCACACCCAAGGAGGTTTCCTTTTGCACTAATTTCTTGTGATATCCAGTTTCCCAATGAGCAGGTCCATATTAATTAGGGTTTTCATACTTCGCGTGTGGTAATGGAAATGTAAGCAGCCTGCCTCATTGAAACGTCAAACATGCCAGTAAATAGCAAAAACCGGTACCACAATGCCCTTTAGTTCCTCAACCCAGAGGACTCATCACCAGTGCTTTAAATGGGCCGGTACTCACAGGTACTGAGTACCGGCACTTCTTGTTTTTACCAAGCTGAGTACTGGCACTTTTCCAGTGCTAAGGAGAGTACCGGTACTATGATTGATCAGATACTGGGCAGATGCCTGACCCCCAGCTGTGGCCTGTTTATTTGGCAGCATGTTTTCCGTTTTGGCGCCTGCTGGAGGCCTGCCGCAGGGGTAAGAGGGCCTCTGCTACCGAAGCTCTCATTGTCCTCAACCGCCCCCTGCCGGGTCTCCATGCTGGGTCGAATTGTTGTTAGTGCATTAAACATTGGTTGCCAGGGGCACAGTGATGTGTGTAGCCTGAATGGGTGGGAGGGAAGAGAGCCTGCATAGGTGACCGTGTCATTAAACGCTTGGCCTCCCACTGAGGCCTGACGCACTTGCTCCTGCAATTCCACACCACCCCTGTCCACCTGACTGGAGGGTATTTACTTAGGAGGTGGCTGGGCTGCTCCAGATAAGACTGTACCCCTATGGCCCCAACTGCATAAGTTAAACCCTTTAATACCTAAAATGGAAGAATACACACGTCTAGCAATTTCAAAATGGTATGAATCTTTATTTACTCCTTTTTTTTACAAGTAAATAGCCATGTTTAGCTTGATATCATCACTGCACTTACTTAAATCTTCAGCCATGTGCTTGGTTTGCTCAACTGACATAAAAAAAGGCTACTAGGTCAGTTTTAGCTAATTGTGGAGCACAGATTGTTCGCCTGTGTACGTTTGTAAATGTATCATTTAAAACATGCCGGAGTAATAGACAGAGTGAGAAACAGAGTGTGTCTGCTAAACTGAGGTAGAGAAATAGGAGATACGAAAAAGAAGTAGAGCTGCATGAAAGAGAGAAGGAAGAGTTTGAGGGAGGTTATGGCCTCAGAGTCAGGAGGAAGAGGTGTTGGATAAGGATTAATGAGGTCAAGTTGGATTTAAGAGAGGGTGTCTGTAGGCAAATGGTATTTTGGGTGATGAGTCATCGCCAAAATACCATACTTGCAAACCTTCTGTGATGCAATCACTAACAAGTGCGCGAACAAAACAAAGAATCTGGGGACTCCTTCAGGAACAAGACAACCTTAAACCAATAAACAAGTAACATGGCAAATGGAACTAAAGGTAAACATAGGGAACAGTCTCTAGCTTCCTTCAAAAAGCTCTCAAAAGCTGAACTCCAAGGTAAGAAGCTATCTAGCTAGAGAAATGGGCCAGATACAAAGCGTAGGCGTTGCTAAGGGAAGCTTAGAGGGGTATCCACTCCATGGACATAGCGTGGGCTTAGGAGACAATGTTGGAGTCCTTGAGGGACATAGTCCTAGATACGAGAGACCACACCCCTGAGGGCTCACCATTGCCCACTCCCCTCACCTTGAGTGCCTTGGTTATCCCTTTATTCTAGATGAACCCCATCTTAAGCATCTTCCTCCAATTGCATGCAGTGCGTAGCTAGCACTATTCTGAGCAGCCGGATATGCGCTCACCCTTAATAGTCTTATGATGTATGTTAAAACCAACTCATGTAGGGGGAGAATAGGGCTTTTGACAGCTGTTTATGTTCCAATCTGTTATTATGTAATGTGGAGATGTCTGAGCTTTAGCCTACTAGGTGATGCTGCCTTAATGGTAAATCTCTTCATTGTTATTAAAACCTTCAATGCAATCTGCTTTAAAAAATGGTAAGAAGCTGTCTGATACTCTCTATCAGTCCTATGCCTGGAATAAACCTTCCAAGACATGTTACTGATCCATCAGTCTCTGCCAAATACGGATCGACCTGCAGTGGCCCCTGACTCGGAAAACAAATTGAACCATCTGCATTCTCTCCACTATCTGACTTGGTAGAAAGGAATAATTTACTCTATGGCCACCACTGGAAGTAGTATATGAGACTGGCTTGCCTCTTATCACCAAGACAGGCACAGCATATTTTCACTATCCCATTTTACATCAGTGCTTTCTATTACTCATTCCTCACTCAAGACACAATTGTCTCTTTACTTTTCCCAAACTCCACCTGACATGACTACTGAAACTAATTGGCTCTTCAACCTAACCTACTCCAACTACAATGATGACACAATATAATTCTAAAACTGGATCACCCGGAGGAACCGTTATGCTCAGTGCTGGACCCAGTTGCGGCCACCATGATTCGGGGGTGAGAGAGGTCTCATGGGGAGGGGGTCGCATGGGGGCAGGAGTTTAATTTTAAATATAAAACAATAGTTAATTTACCTTCGCTGGTCTAGTCCTGCATTGTCCCACATTGTCTCTGCTCCTCGCAGGGAGCAGGCAGCCTCCCTCCCCTAAGCCAATCCCAATGCTGCAATGGGAGCGTTGTGATTGGCTCAGACACTGACCACACAGGCATCTATGGGGAGGCCCTTTTCTCCATGTAGGCTGCATGCAGCCTACATGGAGAAAAGGGAGATTGCGTATGACTGGTTTGGTCAGTCCTGGGGCCGACCAAACAGTCAGCCCCTTCAGAGTGGCCAAGCCACTCCTCCCGTGCCCTAGAGCAGGACCACCCCCTTCTGCCCAAAACCAACCCCTTTTGCTTTCTTGCAGTGCAAGAAGCGGAAACATAAAATGGTATTTATAATACCATTTTATATTTTCTGCTTCTAACTCTGCGGGAAAGCAGTGGGGCGACACTCCACTGCCCATGTGGAAGAGCCGACCTTGGCTGGACCACTGTCATCATGCTATCAAGGACTGAATACTAATTATTAACCTCCTTAAATTTAAACATCCCAAACCAGAGATTCTCAGGGGTGGACAACTGAGAAACTACAAACACCTGATTGAAGGACTTAGAGTCACAATGGTAAACAATCAAGGATACATTGTAATTATGGACTATAATTGATCCCTCAAGTGAAATCAGTCAGAAAAAATCCTTTTGCATACTGGTAGCATTCTAGCACAACCTAATTCATCTTGGATATTCGAGAAACTACAGACCATTCTCACTATTTTCATGTCATGTGCATACTATTTAAATGTAAACAAAGAAAACAGAAAATATCCCTGAAAACTGTGGAGTTAAGATATGTATCTTGTCAAGGCTCATATATGTGGTTAATCACTTTACTGACTCCCTCATTTTTTTTTTTTTTGGTAGGCTCTCTGGCTTTAAGGTTCACGGATCGTTGCCCACAAGGCGATCAATTCAAAAGCCCTTGTTTATTTAATTTGAATTCAAAAGATATTCAAAGAACAGTGTTGTCTAGTCATGGCTTGCTCCTCTCATATTCATTCCCTCGTACAAAAGTCAAAGCAAAGGAGGAATCTTCTTCTTGGTGAAAGTGGGAGAACTATGGAAAACAGATACATCAAAGATCAGAAATAAAAAAGACTGTGTTAAATTGAGGAAGGAGCTTTATCCAGATTAAAAAGGAACCACTCAGCTGCCTGAGAACCACAGTATTTTGTGGGTTCTGCAAACTCAGGCGTCAGAAGATACGGTACAAAGTCCCCTGCTGTGGGCTGTGAGAGTTTCTCAACCGGGCCTGTTTCCTCTGCTGTTCCTGGGCTCCTATCTGCGTCTCTTTGCTCCTTAAGGTCCAAAATGGGGATCAATGACATTATATTGATGCAAATAATATTGAAACACAAAAATATTGGAGAATAAATGTTGTTAACAAAAATATTGCCTAACTAATAAAACCACAAATATTGGGAACACAAATATCGTTGTTAGAGAAATCATTGTTTACTTATATGGAAATCACAAATATTAGAAATAGAAATATTGTCACCTTTAAATAAATATCTAATATGTCAAAAATATCAAATCACACAATATCAACTACAATAATATTGCCAACGTAATTACAATTTCATTACTAAATATTAAGCAAAAAAGTTTTACATAAAACAATGATTTAAAGTAAACAATTCATACGTTTACATTAGAAATAAATGTATATGTTACAAATATTAAAAACTATCAAACTAAATATCAACATAGACGGACATAACTGATCAAACTAAAACTAAGCTAGCCAATGAAATCAAACTTTTAACAAACTCAAGCAATAGAATCAGACAAACAATTAGATCAACAATGTAAAAGGCACACTAATGTTATCAACTAAATACTTCTAAAATGGCAAATGCTGCAAGAGGAGGAAACTCTGCTAGATTCTCTGACCAGACCCTTAAAGATGGAATATATACATCTCAAAATCTACCTAACCAGATAAGTAAACTTACATTTAAACTAAAACTTACTTGTAAATAAACTTAAAAATGTAAACTAGCAAATAATTAACAAAACTATCTGCAACTTCTATTTTTTACACATACTCTGTAAAGGAAAACACTGCAACTTCAAACAGTGATAAAGTATGAGATAAAACACTTATCATAATCCAGCAAAAATATATAACAAAGTAAGTATACAAAGATTATTAAAAAGTATAAACTCACCCCAATAGCAAGTAAAAAGAAACCTAACACCTCAACCTCTACAAACAACCAACAAATAAATATTTAAAATGAAACTGATGACTTTTAGTTCTTCGGACAGAAAAGAAAGCACCTACTCCACAGTACAGTACCCCAATGGAAAAGCTGCAAACAGTGTGAAACATCTAGAAAACATACATGTAACTATAAAAATTAGAAGTAGTTGCATAATTTTATATGTATATAACACATTTTAAAACCTGAACAAATTGTATGTATTCATACTTTACACTACTTTGATAAGTGACACAGCACACCAAAAATATAACATCCCAGAAAGGAAAACAGTTACTAAATCACATGGGTTACACCTACAAATAAGAAAGTGTATTGACAGAAAATGTGAATTTAAAATATTCCAGATATTATTCTTTTAAAAAAAAATCTTTTGGATTAGTGCATAATTGACAATTAAATATCCAATTATTACAATTCATTGATATTTAAACACAAAAAGAAACAAGAAAATAGAAAGAGGAAAAAAGTATAGGCATTATGCGCATTTTCTTTTTTTTATTAGTTTGTCGCACCCTCCTCCCCTTCCAAGCTAAAACCCACCCTCCCCACCCACAATGAGTTGGCCTCAATCAATTAGGTTATAGTTTTGAAAAAAGAAATAAAGCCCTAGAGAAAACATTTGAGATTTACTAATCCTTCTCGAGCCATCTGGTCAACGATGCCCAAATACTTAGGCCTTTAGATCAGACCCGCAATCCCCTTTTTGTATAGATAACTTTCTCAGAATTGTAATTTACCAATAAGCGAGACAGCCATTGGTAAAATCCAGAGGGGGTTGGATCCAACCAAGCCGAAGCCAGGCACAAGTTTTTCTCCGGGCTCCCCTTGTAATTGTGGGTCCACCCCAAGTCCAATCAAAGACGGGGAAAGAAGATAGGCCCTATCTACTACCAAGCAAATTAGACAGTGATTTTTTCACACTGTCCTCACACTGTTTTTTAGACTGACGTCTAGGTGAACAAAATTGCCTCGACAGTCATTTTAACACACATCACTTTAATTTTCTTGCACTGCACTCATCAGCTCCACCATTGGTAAGGACACTTGCGGTGACCGGACTATGGCCTAGTGATACGAAGCCAAAATACATCTGGGCTTCAGTACACAGACCTAGTTCAAGATGTCCTACATGATGAGGCTCCGCCATGTGGGTGGGCTGATAGGACTCAAACTGTCATGTTGAGTGCCACTTTATCTGGTGATAACTGATGTATCGCACCTTGGTGTGCTAAGTCCAGTGATAGTCTAAGCATTTCAGCCATTTCCGACCTTCAGGTTTCTTTGTTGTTTACTTAGTTCCACTGGGGGTATTTACCTGAATGGTCGTTAAACATTTTCCCTCTGACCCTCCTCTGAAAGTTGTTGTTTTGTTGGGGAAAGAAGATAGTCAACCCCTAGCACCTCCTTAAAAAAATTAGAGATTTCCGGGGGGGGGGGGAGGGCGGAGATTGCCGGCGTCGATGGTGGACGCTTGAGAGCTTAGCTCCGCCAAATCACCCACATAATCCTGCATAAATCCTTCATTCACGGCGTATGCTGCTTGCGGGGATAGCACATCACCCCTAGACTCTATCGGCACCCCGGTGATCGGAACCGGGAGACACACGGCGCTTTATAAGTGCGGAACGGCGGGCTGGAGAGCCGGGACTGAGGGCCTCTGGGCTCCGACCTCGCGTAGATCTGCCCCCGGAGTGCGTGGCACGACGTGCGGCGCATGCTGCGCCCCATGCCTGGAGACACCGGAGGCTGGCAACCCGGATACCGCGGCTGAGAGCAGGATCGAAGGTGCCGACAGTGGTGAGTGCCGGGCGTTGTGGTTTGCGGTGCCCGGCACGGGGAATTGCCTACACTGGACTCTGGGGCCCCAAATTGCCGCGTCAGCTTGGCGGACCGCCCGATTTTGGCGCTCGGGTGGGCACGTCGCTGTGTTGCGGCGCCGAGTCGGGGGCTATACCAGCACGGACAGTGGATCGTGGGGACCCCCACATGACTGTGGAGAACTGAGCGCGCCTCCTGAGGCTGGAAAGAGACTCCTGACCGCGCCGGACGTTTGAATTGCGTGACTGGTGAAAGAGACCTACGCACTCTCTGCCTGTGAGTCTGCTCCCACCTGCGGAGCTCCATCTCCCCCTCCACGACGCAGCAGCTCGCCACACCCAACAGTTTGCACAGCCGGTGAGAGTGCTTGGCCCAGGCGGGAAAGATACTGTGGCGGCCATAGTGGGACTGAGGCGACCTAGAGCCTTGAAGAGTCTACGAGCGGTGCGCCAGGTTGGCCCATTCCGACCTCCTTCCAGACGGGGAGACAGGCGGTGGTGCTGGGTGAGCCCCGCACAACGGAATAGAGGGGGCGACCAACTGGTCGATGCGGGGCCTGCTATGATAGCCCTGCCTAGTAGCTGACCGGGGCTAGCCTGGGGTGCCCCCACCGCGGCGGCCTGGTTGCGCCTGTCCCTACCACTGGACACGAGTGGCTGCGTCACCGAGGGACGTGCTGGGGATCCTAGGTGACTTGCCCGGAGCTGTGCCACGGAAACCACTGAGGTCATCTCTCCCCCGGAGCTGTTCTGCGAGGAGCGACTTGGCGGTACTGCAGCGCGGCAAGATGGGGAAAGGTGATAAAACACTGTCCAAACTGCCCTTTGAACAGCGGCGCAACAAGGCTCCGGATTCTGGTGAACCAAACAATAGTCAGCCTGCTGCGGCGCAGGACAGCTCGATCTACTCCGGTATAAAGGAATTGCTGGTCAGCATGGAAAAAGGCCTACAAGATAGCATGGCGTCGATCGGGACGAAGATTGACGCACTCACTTACGGAATGGACAGGATGTCGGAGAGGGTCGATAAACATGCGGAGCGCCTGCACATGTCTGAAAGGCGGATCACTGAATTTGAGGAGGGGCAAATGGAACTGGATAAAGACCGCAAGCACATGGCAAAGCTTCTACAGGTGATTCAGGACAAATCAGAGGATTTGGAAGCCCGCTCCAGGAGATCCAACATACGAATTACGGGGGTTCCGGAGACGACCCAAACAGGTAAGATGGAGCTATTTGTTGAGAAGCTACTGACCACCTTACTAGGGGAAGGCACATTTTCAAACATGTTCATAGTGGAACGGGCACACCGCACATTGGGCCCAAGACCGCGATCAGGAGCCTCCCCAAGGCCTATAATAGCCAAGCTTCTGAACTATAGAGACAGGGACACGGCGCTCCGAGTGGCCAGGGAGAAAGGCCAACTGCAGTTCGAGGGATCGAATATTTCCCTGTATCCGGACTTCACCGCTAGGGTGCAGGAAGAACGGCGCCACTTTGCCCCGTATAAACAACAGCTGCGGGATCTCGGATTGGACTATGCGATGTTGTACCCAGCGAAGCTGAGGATCAATCGGCGTGGTCATTCCCACATTTTCACGGACCCGAAAGAACTTCAAAAGGCGCTGAAGACCTGGACGAAAGAACAACGGGACAGCCCTAGGGGACAATCGGAGGACCATGACCCCACCAGCGGGCTGGAAGAACAAGAATGACAGCATTGTGCCCCCTGAACCATCCTGGGTGATTCCGGACAGCGGCACATAGCTGAGAGGTGATCGGCTGGCTCCGCTGATCGTACACTATCCTGGTGTTGCGGACAGTGTCGATGGTGAGACCTGAGGGCATCGCTTGGGCGAACACAGACTCCGTGACATGGTGAGAATGTTCCAAGTCACTGTTACACACTTTCTCTGTTAGACACTAGGGGCTAGATGTAGGTAAAGCATATTTACCGACCCTTAAATACCGAATTTTACCGATTCGGTATTTAAAAGTCGGTAAATATGAAGGGGGGAGATGTAGGGAAATCCAGATGTTTATTTACCGAATCGGTAAAAGTCGGTATTTACCGATTCGGTAAATACCGACCTGTAATGCTCCATTCATTCCTATGGGCTATGAAGCCCATAGGAATGAATGGGGCATTACAGGTCGGTATTTACCGATCGGTAAATACAGATTTTTGGCAAGGGTGCAGGGGGTGTCACTTTGACACCCTCTAGCACCCCCAAAAAAGGTTCGGGGGCCATATGGCAGGCATACCTGCCCTAAGGGCAGGTCTGCCTGTCATATGGCACAGGTGTGCATGCGCACATTTGCATGCACACCTGAATCGGTATTTCACCATCAAATTGAATTTGATGGTAAAATACCGATTTCTAAGGCCTTGTGGGACTCATAAGAGTCCCACCTACATATCGATTTTACAGATTCTGTAAATATACCGGTCAGTAAATTTACCGACCGGTATATTTACAGATTCTGTAAAATTACCTATCGGTAAATTTACAGAACGGTAAATTTACCGATTCTGCCCCCTACATCTCAAATGCCTTTTACCGGTCGGTAACGGCCGAATTCGGCCGTTACCGACCGGTAAAAGCCTACCTACATCTGGCCCTAGGTCCTTTTATAACTATAGATTGGCGGACGTTAAGCGATCGCTCCCTTGTTGTATCTATTGCATTGGGGTTGCCGGATGCTGAGTGGTTGATATTTAAAGCCCCGGCAGAGACTGATATTGTTCATATATAGGCATCCGGACAAGTAAAGCTGTTGAATGACAAGATAAGGGTGATGAGGCGGGGACCCGAAACGCTGAAACTGTTTAAATACCAATGTTACCTGTTCTAATTTTGGTGACCTCTGCCCTAGCGCTATTAGCACATTGGGTTCCAGTTGGGACCTATGGGGGATTTCGGGGAGTTTGGGTGGGGGAGGTCCATACAGTCTGGGCCGAGTTGGGGATGGTCTGCTGTGGGAGTGGGGGGTTGAGCTTGTTAGAGGGAACACTGGGCCAGTTGTAGACGGCACTAGAGCGGACACTCTAGCTCAGGCGATATTTAGAATACACAGCACGGAACACGAGGTAGTACATCCAGAGCGCACGTCCGAGGCACAAAATGAAGGCACAGTTGGCACACATCCAGAGAGTGAACGCCAGCCTCAAGTGAAGCAATGGGGACTGACATGACCAACACACGCCCAGGCAAAATTAGGGCGCTCACATGGAATGTGCGCGGCCTTAATGACCACAGGAAAGTGCGGAAGGTCCTTAGCTATCTGCAGAGACACAGCATAGATCTGGCCCTGATACAGGAGACACACCTGCCCATAGATCGTGGAATGTTGCATCACAGGGGGCTAAGGGGAAACGTGACGATTTCCGGATTTACTACGCACGCCAGAGTAGTGATAACATGGGTGAACCCCAGGTCCAACATCACGCAACAATTAATGGACACAGACCCGGAGGGGCGATATGTAATTTCTAGGTGCACTGGTCGGGGTACGTCATTTATAGTTGTTAATACATACGGCCCGAATTTCGACTCCCCTGATTTTTACAAGGGCTTAGCCAACAAACTCAGACACTATGACCCTGCTGACATCTGGTGGGGAGGTGACATGAACCTTACTCTGGACCCCGCACTGGACAGATCTGCGGGACCACCTCGCAGGCCGGCTGCGGCAGCAGTGGAATTGCAGGGGGTTCTGATGCGTTTCGGACTATGTGACGTCGGGCGCACTTTAAATCCTGCACAGGGGAGCTACACTCACTACTCCGCCTATCATAACATCCACACCAGAATTGACTACTGGCTTGTCCCAGCGGCTAGGTCTAGCATGATTATGAGATGTGAGGTCCTCCCCAGAACCCTGTCAGACCACTCTCCGGTGCTCCTGGAGCTGGCGACCCTACGCCCGACTATCCCACCCTTCACATGGAGGTTTCCGCCGTACTCACTACTGGATCCGTTATTCAGGGGAGAGTTGGCTGAAGCCATTGATATATTCTTTGAGACCAATATAGGCTCGGTTGACAGTTTCCAGACGATCTGGGAGGCATTTAAGGTTTACATCCGGGGGGTAGCGATCTCCAAACACTCGGGAGTTTTGAAGACGATACGGGCACGGCTAGCGGCCCTTGAGAAACAGCTGGGCGCCCTGGAAAAAAGACAGAGGGACGATGCAGACTGTGACTTGAGCGAGGAAATTAAAAGCTTGCTCGAGGAGTACCATGACGAAGCGGACAGGGAAGTCAAGCACATGGGGAAGTACGCCACAGCTAGGATGTATGGTGAGCGAGACAGACCCGGCACTCTCCTAGCTAGAGTGGTTGGAGGAGGGAGGAGACGCCAGATAATAACTGAGGTTCGATCAACTATAGGAGACTCCTTGACTGATCCAGAAGATATAGCTCGAACATTTAAGGACTATTACGCTACACTTTACACAGCACAGGGTGGGGACATGGACGAAGACATCGAAGACTACCTAGGGCACATTGACCTCCCTTACCTGGCTGATTCTGACAGGGAATTCCTGAGACAACCGATAGAAAAGGACAAAATCACCGAAGCCCTAATGGGCATGAGGTCTGGCAGTGCGCCTGGCTCTGATGGCCTCACTGTGGGCTTTTACAAAGCCTTTGCAGAGCAATTGATCCCACACCTATCCACCCTGTTCGACGAGATTTGCACAGAGGGGATAATGCCGGACTCGATGAGAGAGGCGCTGATAGTTACTATCCTGAAACCAGGGAAACCGAGCGATGAGTGTAGCTCGTACCGCCCCCTGTCCCTTCTCAATGTGGATGCAAAGCTCTACGCCAGGGTACTTGCGACTAGACTGGCCTTGCTGGCCCCTCAGTTGGTTGCCCGGGAGCAGGCCGGCTTCATCCCATGCAGGGACCTAACATACAACATCCGCACGGTATTAGGCACTATCCAACACACGCGTCAGGATAGACCTGCTCTGGCAGTATTCCTCGACATGGAGAAGGCCTTTGACTCCGTGGAGTGGCCTTTCATGAGACGGGTGCTACAGCACCTGGGACTCGGTCAACCATTCTTGCAGATGTTGGGGGCACTGTACCATGGGCCACGTGCTAGATTACGGATTAATGATTCTGTGACAGACTAGTTTCCTATCACCAGAGGCACTCGACAGGGGTGCCCACTGTCTCCCCTCCTATACGCCTTCGTGGCAGAGCCGTTGGCATGCGCCCTCCGGGAGTACCACGGCAGCGAGGGCATCTGCTTCCCCAGCTACAAGATAGTGGTCTCGATGTACGCGGACGACACTCTGCTTTACGTTAGAGACCCGGACAACAATTTGACATCTGTGCTGAGGGAGGTGGTGCGGTTTGGTGCACTGTCGGGTCTCCGAGTGAATTGGTCTAAGTCACTTGCCTTCCCTCTGACCCCAGTGACACAACCCACAACAATGGAGTACCAGCTCACCTGGACCACTGACGAGGTTAGATACCTCGGGATTCACCTACATACGGACCCCGAGATCCTCTTCAGAGCGAATTACGGCACTGCCTTTAGTAAACTGGAGGACGATGTGACAGCTTGGTGTAAGCTTCCGCTCTCCCTCATCGGCCGAATAGCCATCATGAAGATGATAGTGCTCCCCAGATTCCTCTTCCTATTCGCTGCCATCCCGATGGTGCTCCCCAAAACATTCTTCCAACGATTGCAGCAGGAACTAACTAGGCTGGCCTGGGCGGGCAGACAACCACGGGCGAAGTGGTTGACTCTCGCATTACCATACAGCATGTGGGGTCTGGGAGCCCCTGACCTAGAATTATACTACAGAGTGGCACAGGTGACACACTTCTACACGTGGGTACATGGGCGCAAAGACATCCCTCACTTGAAGATGGAGACCCTCTTCGCTCTCCCGTTGCCCCTCCCACACATGATATTTGAACCTGCTGATCGCCGCACTGGAGTCCTTGATTCCATTGCAGCCACGACACATGCGTGGAACAATCTCCTGCAAAAGCTGAGTGGTGCGCTACTATACAACCCCAGCATGCCAATCGACTAGATACGTTGGCTGCCCCCGCTGCGCGAAAAGGGGGCGCTTGCAGCAATGCGACAGCAGGCGACCTATTCTGTGATGGAGTAGTGAAAACTTGGGAACAGGCACGGATGGGTCAGGCAGACCCGCCCCTGCTGATAAGATTCCACTTCTTCAGAGTGCGGCATGCATGCCTAGAACTCCTGGGTGGGGACATGGCCGAGCCCCCGGAAATGAAGGAGCTCACACACATTGTAAAGGTTGCGACTCCACAAAAGCTAATTACTCACCTGTACTCACTGGCTATGTCACACAGGGAGAATACGTACACTAAAGCGAGACTGGCCTGGCAGGCTGACTTACGGATTACGCTGGCTGATGACGTTTGGAAATACTGTTGCACCAACACGAGGAGCATATCTCTGAACGGCCGACACAGATTGGTCCACTTCAAATTCATTAACAGAGTTTACTACACCCCGTCCAGGCTTCATAGGTACGGTCTCAGACCTTCCGCGGAATGCGACCAGTGCCACTTCCCGGACGGCGACTTTCTCCACTTGGCTTGGGGCTGCCCGAGTGTCAATACTTTCTGGCATAAAATCTTTGTAGAACTCAATACCATTACAAAGGTGGATATCCCCCCGGACCCCGCGATGGCCCTAATAGGCTACACCAAGAGCCTACCAAAGGCAATTCGCAAGTTAGTTGACATGGGGCTTCTACTTGCACGCAGGGTTGTGGCATGCTGTTGGATGAGAGGTCCGAGGCCGACTGTCAAACGATGGGCGAATGACATGCTTTATTCCTGTGCGCAATCTGATATATATAGCGAACTGCTGCCCCCCACAAGCAGACCAAAGAACTTCTGGGGTCTGTACCGAACATACAAAACGACTGGTGCAGATTCAGACTTGGAGGAGGGGGCGCGGGAATCCCAAGGAGCTACAGCTTAGTAGACATTGCGCAGAGATAACTGTATAATATCCTAACTACTGAGGTTTGGGGGGTGTGGGGTTCGGCAGCGGCTGACTCGTTACCGAGGCCCTATGTGTCTCAATGCTGCAGTGCTTTTCAGACACCGCCTGCCCTATTTACAGGGTTGTTGGCTAAATGGCTGTGTAACATATGCGCGAAAACCGTGGCAGAGTGTGCTATGATGTGCTGTTCTACTGGCATTTCGGGGGGGAGGTGGGAGGGGTGGGGGGGAACTGAACTTTCACTGTACTGGCTGCAATTTGTATCCAAAACTGTAAAATAAAATATAAAAAAATAAAAAAAATTGAGATTTCCTGCTTTAAACTACTTTAAAGCATTACAAGAAGCAAACATATGATTTAAATCCGCTTGAAATAATGCACACCTGATGCATCAAGTTCCTTTTCCTGGCCCCCATTTAGAGATCTTTTTGGGGATATAGTAGAGTGAAAAATAATATTCATAATATTCTGCCTGAAGCCGAGCCGGAATTAAGATCTTCTGTGCTAATTTGGCTGAGTAAAAAAAATAAATTTTCCTGAATTCCTATCTCAGCTTTCCATTTTATTGCTCGTGCCTCTATATCATCCTGCATCAATAAATTAAAAAAATTGTAGATGGCCCCGATAGGAGGTGGTCTATCTTTCTTAACCTATCTATAATATGATTGTTGGTGAAGCCAATTGGGCCCCCACCTTTTTTTACTTAGAAAATCTCGAATTTGAAGATACTTGTAGAAATCCGTCCTATCTAAATTATATAGCTCCTGAAAGTTATAAAAGCTGACTATATCGGTTAGAGAATAGAAATCACCAAGCTTGTACAGCCCTGCATCACACCATCTTTTAATAATAGGGCCTCTGAAAATTTCTGGAAAATTAGGATTATTTCCAATCGATGTATAATGATTCAGGCGGCCCAGACCTAACAATTCCCGCACTAGTTTCATAATTCTATGCCCGCCTATTAATGATTTAAAGCGGACCTCCTTATTATGGCTATCATTCAGAAATCTCCAGACCCACCCCCATGCATCTTTACCCATGATAAGTTCTATAAGTGTTGGTATTTCATCCATTATACTAACTCTTGGCTTATCACATATAAGGGTTAGATTAAATAATAAGGTAGTGGCCCAGTAATATAGTCTTATATTTGGGAAGGCCAAGCCTCCCCTTTCTCTTGGCATAAATAAAAATATATATGCTCTTCTGGGCTTTTCATATGCCCAAATAACATGAGAAAATAAATCTTCAATTTTTTTCAAGCAAATAGTGGTAAATTCTAGCAGGAATGCCCCTAAAAAATACACAAATTTAGGGGAAAAAAGCATTTTAATTATATTAGCTCTACCAATAATCAACAGGTGTAAATTATGTAATCTCGTTAGTTTGATTTTAATTTTAGCAATCAAAGGATCAATATTACAATCAACAATTCAATTTTGTTGACATTAGCCATAATATCAATTCCAAGGTATGTTGCCTTTTCTACCTGTCTTGTGTCGTTAGCCATGCTGATATTATTGCAAACAATTTGGGTTTTAGTCCTATTAAGGGAATACTCCGAGAGAAGCCCGAATCCCCCTGCTTCCGCCTCAATCTCAACTATAACTGTTTCTGGATCAGGGGTTATGATAGCAATATCATCGGCGTATGCCAAAGTTTTAGTTTTCCAGCGCTGAGATTTGAAAGGTCTAATAATCCTGTTAGTTTCAAGTTGTCGTAAAAAAGGGATCTATATATAGTGCAAACAACAGTGCCGAGCTCGGGCAGCCATGTCGGGTACCTCTAGTTTTTTTTCAAATGAGTCGGTAAGAATGCAATTTAAAAATAGTCTTGCGGGGCGTGGCCAAGATGGCGGCGGAGTGAGACGTGTTTCTCGGTCCCTCCGTCGCCGCTTTCGTTTCAAGCTTTGATTTCAGCCCTGCAGAGCTCCCTGCCTGAGGTCCGCAGTCGCTGCCCAGTACCCAGACACTGCCCAGGAGGTCCTGACAAAACGGGCTGCTGTGTGGAGGTGGCAGAGCGGACTGGCCGGTCGCGGCCCTTTTGCAGAGGTGCGACCGGGGAGTTGGACCTGTGTGGCCGGAGCCTGCTTCCGGCACGCGGCCAAGGGAGACCCCGGCGCTGAGGGCCGAAGTTGCTGGGGCCCTCGTGAGGGTCTGAAGACGCTGTGGTGAGACGGCGAGGGCGGGCGAGCCACTGCCGGGGGACCCGACGAAGCGCCCGCAGCTGCCCGGACTGCGGGGGGCGATACCAGGCGGCGCTGAGTGGACTAGCGCTGGTCGACGGCGACCGGGACCCGCAGGGCCGGTGGCGGAGATCACCGCGCGGGGAGCACTGACTAGCCTAAGAGAGCCGGCGCTATTCGCCCGCCGCCCCTGCACTTCTCGGCGGAAGACGCGTCCCAGCAGAAGGTTCTCCCCCGCGACGTGGACCGTACCCGGAGCTTCCCTTGGGCAGCGCGTTTGGCGCCAGTGGTGCTGGCGTGGCGGCCGTCGTGGTTGGCCCCACAGTGAGTGACTTTGTGGCCGTGGTGCGCCTTGCCCTTGGCGGTCCACCGGACAGTGAGCCTGCCCAAGCCCTGAATCAGTGGGAAGGCCCTGGGTCCGAGTTTGTGCTCCCCCTCCTGGGCCTACAACGTCGCGTCTCGGCCTGGTGGTAGAAGCGCAGCTGAACCGGGCCCGCAGGTGAAGGACAAGGCCATTAGCAGGCGGCCCGTAGAAGGCTTGGTTCTGTGCCCTTGGTGGCCGAGCGGCTTGGGTCCCACCACGAAGCGGCCCACGGGCGCCACGCGTCAACCACTGCCCTGGTGCACCAGTGGGGGCGGAGCGACAGAGCTCCGACCATTGCTATTGTTCACTGGAGGGGAGGAAGCACCATAGTGTCGACCAGGCCAAAAAAGGACAAGCCCCCAAAGGACGGGGTGTCGAAAAGCTCGCCGCTGCGTCCCCTGCAGGTGGCCGATAAGCCTCCCAGTACGGATGACAGTGAAGCTCCTGCCACCAAAGCCTTCATGCGAGAGCACTTCACAGCTATAAAGGAAGACATCCAAGAGCTGCGGACCCAGCTGGCCTCGGATTTGAGGGAAGTGCGGTGGGATGTCGACGCCATTGGCGACAGGGTCGCGACCCTGGAGGAGCATGACCTAGGGACGGCCGAGGACATACACCAGCTTCAGCAAGACGTCCTACGACCCACAGAGCAGAACCTCAACCTGCAGGCGCATTCGGAGGATCTGGAGAATAGATCCCGGCGCAATAACATCCGGATCAGAGCGGTCCCGTGGAAAGGAGAGGGAGCAGACCTGCGGGAATACGTCGACGGCCTCTTTCGCCACGTCCTACAAAAGGAAGACCTCCGAGAGATTCAGTTGGACAGAGTTCATAGGGTCGGCCTCCCACGTGGATCTAATGCACCTCCTCCTGATATCCTGGTATGCGTCCACGATTTTCAGCTTAAAGAACGGATTCTGAGGAAGGCTCACGAGCACAATCCCCTCGCGTTTCGTTACCATCGCCCGGTGCTGTACCAGGACTTGGCGGCCTCCACTCTGGGCAAACGTAGAGACTTTTGGCCGATCACCATTTTCCTACGTGAGCAGGGGGTCCCCTACTCCTGGGGGCATCCTTTCAGACTGGTCTTCAGATGGAAAGGCAAGTTGATCCAGGTGCGGTCCTTGGAGGCTGCTCGTGAGCTGTTGGGACTGGATGGACCTGATGCCCGGTCGGACGCCTCGCCCTCCCCGTCAAGGCGCTGTCGTCGCTCTGCGGAGTGGCAAACAGTGGGCAAACCAGCCAAACCTGCAGGTCCGGATTTATCCATCAGCCTCAAGGAGAGGGGATGGCTGTGGCTTCTGTGGCAAAGGTGACTGAGACCCCGGAGGGATCCTGATTCCTCCCTTTGCAAGCTTGACCTCTGAAGGATGATGGCTGGCGTCGGAGGGACCTCTTGTCTGGACTTCGATGGGTAATGTACTGTCGTGCCCGCCAGGAGAGATGTCCTGCATAGGACGTGGGTGGTTGGTGGGGTCAAGTCCATGCCCCCAGCCCTTTGGACTTTTGTGACGAACTATTGTTCCCTCCTTTTGCCTATTGTGCAGGGGGGTTCTGTCATGTTGTTGGGGGTTTTGTTCTTTGAGGGGGTCCTCCGGGGGCATGGGGGGTGTTGGGAAGGAGGGGTTCGGGGGGGAGGGGTGTCTTCGCATCAGCCGTTAATTGCCTCCATTCTAATGCTAAATGTCCTACTGCCCGTAGGTAGTGTGTCTTGCACTAGTAGCAATGTCTGTGTTCTGCCTTTACGATGGGGAAAGATTTGAAAGTTGTTAGTCTGAATGTGCGGGGCCTTAACAGCCCGGTAAAGCGGGCGGCTATTCTGTCATTGTTGGAGGGGGCGGGGGCGATATCTGCCTGCTGCAAGAGACGCACCTCCTCTCCAAGGACACTAAGAGATTGAGGGATAGACGCTTCCCCATTCAAATGTGGTCCTCCTGCGCTACGAAGAAACAGGGTGTAGCGATCTTGATAAGTGCTAAAGCGCATTGCAAAATATTGTCTCAGGTGGCTGACATCAAAGGCCGATTTCTAGCTGTCAGGATCCAATGGGGCAACACCCGCCTTACAGTAGGCTCTCTTTATGCACCCAATGTTCAGCAGGAACCCTTCCTGACCTCAGCGCTTGCGGACGCTCTGGCGTCTCCTGACCCCTGGGTACTGGTGGGGGGTGATCTGAATGTGGTTATGGACCCGTCCCTAGATAGGTCAGAAGCGCGTTCACACCAAACTGGGGCCTTATCCAAAGGGGGGCGATTGTGGTTACAGGAAGGGGGACTCCACGATGTTTGGCGTACACTGCACCCGCTAGAGCGCGATTACACCTATTACTCAGCGGCCCACAAAACCTACGCACGTTTAGACCACTTCCCTGCTTCTACCTCCCTCATGCCCGAGCTCTCCTCGGCGGAGATTGCCCCCCGTTCCCTATCCGATCATGCCCTCATCTCCGTGCGGGTGACCGGGGGTGGGGGCGCGCGATCGTCCGGGGGATGGCGCCTCCACGACTCTCTCCTCAATTCCGCCTCCGTAGTGGAGCGCCTGCGTAACTCGATCACACATTACTTCGCGGCCAATGATGTGGACGACATGCCGTTAAGTTCAGTATTGGAAGCGCTTAAGCTGGTGGTGAGAGGCAACTGTATTGCGGTCTCGGCGTCGCTGGCTAAATTGCGCAGGGAGAAGCGTGAGGAGCTTGAGGGGGAGGTGCGGGGGCTGGAGGCGATCCACAAGCGAACCAGAGTGCAGCGGGTTTGGAGAGAACTAGAGACGAAGAGGTGCATGCTTAAACACCTAGATCTCGACCGCGCCGAATACGCACTCTTGCGCTTACGGCACAAGTTCTATCTTAGCGGCGATAAAGGGGGCAGGATGCTGGCTCACCGCTTGAGGGCCCGCACGCAACAGGCGGCTATTCCGGTCGTCCGTGATCCGAATGCGATGGAGCAGACGGCGGACGACCGCATGGCGGCGGCCTTTCAGCGCTTCTACCACACGCTGTACACATGTGAGCCACCCGAGCCCGATCATGTCCAGGCCTACTTGGCGACCTGCGGGATCACACCCCTCTCCCCGAGCTTGGCGGCTGCCTTCGACGCGGAGATACGCATTGAAGAGGTTATCTCCGTGATTGCGCGCCTGAAGACGACCAAGTCCCCGGGGCCGGATGGCTTTTCGGCCACCTTCTACAAGAAGTTCTGCAGGGAGCTGGCACCCTTCCTGAGTCGCCTCTTTAACTCCTTCAGGGAGACGGGGGGGTGACTCCATCCATGGCCAAGGCAGTCATCACGGTCATCCCCAAGGCAGGGAAGGATGCCAAGGAGTGCAGCTCGTACCACCCCATCTCCCTCCTCAATGTAGACATGAAACTATTCTCGGGTATCTTGGCGGCGCGCCTTAGCCCATACATGGATGGGGTTATTGAGCCCGATCAGGTGGGATTTGTTCCCGCGTAAACACAGGGCTTGGGGCTTGTACTCGTCAACGGTCACCTCCCCGACAATGGACGTCTGGGATCGGCTGGCGCGCAGGAGGGGTTGGACTACCTTCCCGTCGCCTTTGACGCCTATTGTGGACAACCCGGAGTTTCCCCCGGGATGCGCTTCGCCGGTGTTTTAACGCTGGAGAGAACAGGGTTGTAAGAGGGTGAGCCACCTCTTCAATTTGGAGGGGCTGATCCCGTTCTCCTCTCTCCGTCGAGAGTACTTTGATCTGCTCGAGTCGGATGCTTTCCCTTATTCACAGGTCGCCCACTGGGTCACACTACCCTCTAACGTGGCTAACATGTCCCGTCCTATGACGAAGCCAGAGCACTGGGTCGTCTGTAAGAAGGACGAACGCAGACTCATCTCTGAACTTTACGCATTGATTCTTGCGCGTCCGCGTACACAGCGCACTAAAGCGCAGGTTCGGTGGGAGACTGAGCTGGGACGCCCGCTGACTCACAAGGAATGGGATAAGGTGCACTATCGTGCCCATCACACTGCTACTAATGTGGCCGGAGCCGAATCGGCCTATAAAATGGTATCCTACTGGTATCATACCCCTGCCAGGATCCACGCGTGGGATCCCAGATGCCCGAGTCTCTGTTGGCGGGGCTGCGGTGCAGCGGGCATCCTTACGCATTTGCTCTGGCACTGACCCAAACTGGTGCGCTATTGGCAGGCGGTCCTGGATGACGTGGACAACGCATTCGGCATTACATTTCCTAGGACCCCGGAGCATGTCCTGCTAGGCTTACCACACCCTAAAGCGTTCCCCTTGCGTTCCCTGCGCGGGAGGCAGATAGCCCTAGCTTTATTGGCCGCGCGCCTAGTCATCCTTGCGCAGTGGCGTTCCCCTGATGCCCCTGACCCGAGAGATTGGATTAGACGACTGTGGATACTGCTGGGTATGGAAAGGCTTTCGCTTTGTGTGGATGGTAAGGGAGAGACCTATGCGGAGCTGTGGGAACCATTCATACACTTACTGTCGCGAGATTTGCGAGAGGTAATATGCCCCAAATTCTTGCAAATCCTGCAGCTTATCCCGCTGGAACCGGTGAGGGCGGGCTCCTAGGGAGAGTGGGAGGGTTTAGCGTGGGCAGGGAGGCGGGTGTGGCCAGAGACGGTGACACAGGCAAGGCTGATGTGTAGTGGGGTGGCGGGGGGTGGGGTGGGGTTTGTGATGGGGGGCGGGAGGGGGTGGGTGGGCTTCTGTTTTCATGTTAAGTGTTTGTGTTTTCTTTTCTACAAAATGCAGTATCAGTCCGAGACTTGGCCGCCTCATAGGGCCACTGGTTTATCCTCGCCGGGTCGCCCTCCGGGATGTAGACCCTATGGCTGTGTTTATAGGTTGTCGGAAGATGCTCTGCCGGCCGATGGATGTAGGCAGCCCAGCTGTGTTGAATGCTATGTTGCTGCTCAATAAAAAACGTTTGATTCTAAAAATAGTCTTGCACTAGAGCAGAAACACACCATCTTAAAGGCCTGTATAAGTCATTTGCCTACTCTGACCCTAGCCAGGGTCTCCCATAAAAAAAAAACAAGAGACCCTGTCAAAGGCCTTTTCAGCATCCAACAATATAAGTGCTGATGGATCTCCAGATATTTTAGCGGCATCAAATAATGAGATGACTCTTCTAATATGGTCAATCGTGCCACGTCCTGGTATTAAAAAACATGTTGTCGGGTGAGACAACCTTGTGAATGACAGCAGCTAATCGAGTGGCTAGGATTTTGGAATAAATCTTGCTATCGGCATTAATCAAGGTAATAGGGCAACAGGAGTTATGTTCCGTGTTGTTTTTTGTCTAGCTCTGGTTGCGAGGTGATGCCCAACTTGCTCACTACACTCATATGCCTTCTCACTCCAAACAGCTAATCTATCTGCAGCTCTTTTTATTATCTTAAGAATCGTCGCTTTGGCTACCATCACTTTTATAGGTGCTTATGACGCATTTCCCCCATTCCGGAGCACTAAAATCAGATATTCCTCTGCTGCAGCAAAGCTGCGCGGCATATCGTTAAGCAGACGTCGCCTTTCCTTATTCATAGCTAGCGAAAACCTAAGTGTCTCACCCCATATTTCCGCCTTGAGCGTATCCCAGACTATATCTACCCCAGTACCCCCTATGTTCTCCTGAAAAAAGTGGGGGATCCACATCCTCATACGTTCACAGTATTCCTCATTAAGAAGTAGCGCTAGTTCAAAGCTCCAATTAGTCTTAGCCATATTTCTAGGCACTAACCCCTTGAGTTCTACTATTAAAGGGTTATGATCAGCCAATATCCGTGGGGCTTTCTCAATTGAAAAAGCATGAAGAATAGTATGCGCAGCTAATATAAAATCTAATCTTACATGCTTCTTGTGTGGAAAAGTAACCCTGGGCAAAACACTATGCTATGCTTGCGTAGTTTGCCCTACTTCGCACTACGCAAATTGCATGTAGCACAGTGCAAACACGCATAGCGTAGCGTAGTGCAGCGGTCATTATTTGCTTGCTCCCGGTCCTCAACGTCAAGTTGGCGACCACAAGCAACCAAAATGACATCCCTGCGAGACTTTTTCCTTGTTCGCCATCAGCAACATCAAGTTGCCGATCGCGAGCGCGCAAAATAAACCTCCCGGCGAGATTCTCAATGCGGGGAGGTCAGGTTTCTCATTGCGAGTGGTCGAGTATGCTTGCGACAGCTCGCGATGAGAAACTACCAGTCCGCATTGAGAAAGCTGCGGCTCGAGTAGAAATCTACTCGAGCAGCAGAAAACAACCGCTTGCACTGTGCAAGATATAGTTTGCACTGATTGCACAGTGCAGACAAGCATCCGGCACTGTGCAATCAGTGCGAACAGCATTTTGCACAGTGCAGTATGCAGTTCGTGTAGCTACACGTAGTTCTCGTAGTGCGAAGTGCACTTCACGTAGCTACGCGTAGAGCTACTTTGCGAACTACGCCCACCCTTATGGAAAAGAAAAAAATGTGAAACCTGGATCCATGTGGTTCCGCCAGTTCCAGATATCTGAGAGTGCTTGCTCACAACACAGTGTCCTCAAAGCTCTAAAAACCTTGGATTTCCCACCATTATAGTTCCAGTCGTAGTCAGAGGCTAGATTTTGACTGGCAGGCAGGTTTATATTAAAATCTCCGCAAATAATTATGGGTAACAGCCAGGTAGCTAATTCATTATTTATATAATCAAATACAGCTGGATCATCTAAGGTGCTTCCATAAATAGTGCAAATTGTAATTGGATCCCCATTATCCCTACAGCATTCTGTGATTATCCACCTCCCATTCTGATCAGCTGCTATTCGAGTAAATTGAATATATCGATTAGCTGTCACAATTGTGGAGTGGTGTGGCTCACTGGTTAGAGGCAGCAGACCCGGAAGCAGAGAACGGCCCGGGACCAGGGTTCAATTCCCGACGCGGCAGGGTCGTGGACCAGGGTCAGCGGACTTGATAATTCTCGCCTCGGTGCCTACTCTAACCAGGGATCACACTCGGCAACTCTGGGCATTAGCTTGCCTCATCTCTACAACGGCCCCCCACATTCGCCGGGGATGCCTGGTTTCACCTTGGCGATACCCAGTAGGGACCATCTCACAGGGATAGCCAGGACGGGTTCCCCAGCGGTCTACAGTGCCACGACGTCTCAGGGCAGCAGTGCGCTTTACAAGATACATTTACATTTACAATTGCAACCCCTGGGGGCGTGGTCCCGCTGAGCATGCAGTGAGATGCTCGCCGAGGGCGATCCGGCCGCCAGCTACTGTGTTTAGGCATAAACGGAGGAGCTGGGGGCTTGTTGGTGCCACTCCTGGGGGCAAATACCTGCCGGAAGCGGAGAGGAGCCTGCTGGCGAGCGAAAAGCGGTTTGGGGACGGTGATAGCGGTGGTGACAGAGCAGCTCCGCTCTGACCCCTGGTCCCAGATCGCAAACCCGCCATTTTGAGGCACCCGGACTTGGGCGACTGCGGCAGCCGGATGATACATACGATTGATCTGACGGGAGGGAGTGGATCTCTGGCCCTCCCGAGCCGCCCCTGTGCCGACATTTTGAGGACTGACGCCTGCACACGGGCTGGTGTGGTGGATGGCTGAGAGTGGACATTGGCACTCTCTGGGCACTTTGAGGCAGCAGAGGAGCGACTGCGGTGACTGGTCCTGACTGGGTAACATCACTGGCGCCGTGAGTGGAATCCTTTTTCCTAGGGGCTCGTGCAGCAGCAGCCGTCATTTTGTCCACGGCGGGGGCCGGATCACCCAGTGCTATAGCGGTGTATGGAGGATGAAAATTGCTGTATGCGAGCCCTGAGTGCTCTTGAGGACCCTGTGGATGCCAGATTTTGATGCCACGACCTTCCTGGGCTGCGGGGAAGGGAGAAGCCTCTCTGAGGGTGACCCAGGTGCCCCCAGAGCAATCAGAAAGATCTGCAGAGCTCATCGCTGGGTCCAGGCTGCGTACTGCCTGCGGCCTGGGGACCCCGCTGACGCACTAGACAGCGAAGATCCCCTGCCTTGAGTCTGAAGCGGACCCGCCGAGGAGACATAGAGCTAGGCTGCAGCCTGGGCGAGGCCGCTGCTTTAGAGGTGAGGCCTCGGCGACGACCCTGAATCTATGCACCCGGGGACCAGACTGGCATGGGCCCCTCCCTAGCCACCAGCATTGCAACGAGCTGACCCTCTGGGGCTAGTCAGGATCATCTGCCCACGTGGCGCTGAGCCTGGCGGGCACACTTTCATCAGCGAAAGCACCACGGCCGGGGCGAGCTGCCAGCGGTGCAATACAAAGAGGACGTCCCCTGAGTCTTGCGTGATCCGCAAAAAGCACGGTGAGCAGCTCCCATATTTTGGGCAAGGATCAGAGGGGTGAAACTTACCTGACTTGCGAGACCCTGCCGTTCAGCAGTGTAAAAGGCCAATCAGCGGGGAGGGAACGACCTCTGGCTTTATTCCACTGCCCCCAGACCAATTACTGAGCATGTTTTTACGCGGGACCCAGGCGGCATTGAAGCGATAATAGCGGTCTATCTGAGACTGTCTGCACAACCTCTCCTAGAGGTACTGAGCAAGGGACCCCGACCCTGCACTGGGGGTCTTGGCGGAGCCCCAAAGGCGAGGGGACCCGGTGGTGGTGATTTCTTCGCCTGGTGGTCCTGAGGCAGGATGCGAGCCTCTGTCCTGCCCTGCTCGGCCTGCTCTTTCCCAATAACGGACCCTGGCGGACTTGAGGCACAGTGCGGGTACAGATGAGGTGCCTTTCCACGTCCCCTCCTGTACTCCTGCTCCTACCCACCTCGCGCCGCCCTGATCCCTTGCACTTGTCCGAGACCTGTTGCTCCGCAATTGATTTGAATATGGAAAGCCACTGGGGCCTGATCTACATACAGCTGGTGAGCAGGCCTGCATGCCGCTAGGGACCCCTCTGTGACTGCTGGTGAGACTGGTACCTGGGGCTCCCCCTGAGACTCCCGTGGCCCCTCACTCACTCTCCTATTGCTGGCTGCAGGCGGACGCGCCTAGGCCCACGCGCCCTCAGTTCAGCACCATTATCTGAGGGTGGGGGAGAGGTCTGCGAACTAAGGGGCCTTCCCACTACATGATTCAGAAAAGGGGGTGGTGATGAACAGAGTGCCTGAATTAAGCAGACCACTCTTACCCAGTCCAAAGATCAGGGCTTGATCCATCACCGTTTTTTAGCTCACTGCACCATCCCAGCTCAGAACTTGGCTATATGCAAATTAGTCTGTTCCTGTCCCAGTGCATGATGGGAACAGGGCAAACCAAACTACCAAGCCAATTCTTGTACTGGGAAGGAAACAAGCTTCCGGGGACCGGTTTCTGCCATTTCAGGCGTCGTCGGCCCGGCTTGCTTGAATCCTGATGGTGCAATGAGCAAGGGACTCACATCTGAGTATACCCCTCCACGCTTATGGTGGACAAAATGATTCAGAAAAGGGGGTGGTGATGAACAGAGTGCCTGAATTAAGCAGACCACTCTTACCCAGTCCAAAGATCAGGGCTTGATCCATCACCGTTTTTTAGCTCACTGCACCATCCCAGCTCAGAACTTGGCTATATGCAAATTAGTCTGTTCCTGTCCCAGTGCATGATGGGAACAGGGCAAACCAAACTACCAAGCCAATTCTTGTACTGGGAAGGAAACAAGCTTCCGGGGACCGGTTTCTGCCATTTCAGGCGTCGTCGGCCCGGCTTGCTTGAATCCTGATGGTGCAATGAGCAAGGGACTCACATCTGAGTATACCCTTCCACGCTTATGGTGGACAAAATGATTCAGAAAAGGGGGTGGTGATGAACAGAGTTCCCACTACATGGGCACTGAGGTCTGCAGGTAGCCTGTCCCAACGACGCATTGACGGCACGCGCCATACAGACTCATCACCAACTCACCAGCCACTGGCACACGTGAACCTGCGGTTGGGCCCCGGGGGGGGGGGGGGGCGCTGGCTGCGGACGCGCTCATCAAGTGGATTGGGATATTTCTGACTCTACCTGGGCTCCTGTGGACTGTTGCGGACCCCTGCTGGCCTTAGGGACTGGTGCATCGCAGGACGGCCACAGCTCCACAATGACACGTACCAATAGAGGCAAGGACGCTTCAGTGCCACCCTCCAAAGACAACTCTGTGGCAGCCATGTGGGGTAAGACGGGCCTGTCTGCCCCCGCTGAGGTGGCCCCGCTGGCTGGAGGAGACTCGTCACCGGTCTCTCAAGCATTTATGCCCTCTTTCATGTCTGAGTTGAAGAACGAATTGGCTCCCTACTCAACGAAGTACACTCCTGTGTTCGGGAACTCAGGAAGGAAGTTACGGACCTAGGCGAGAGAGTGGACGGGCTGGAAAAGATGGTTAAGGCACAGAAGATCAGGAGCAACTTTGGCAATGCCTGGCCATCCTTGAAGACCAACACAAATTTGCAAATGAAGCAGGAGGACCTGGAAAATCGAAGTCGGCGGAACAACCTCCACATCCGGGGGGGTTCCTCTCGGGTGGAGGGGAAGGACATTATGACTTATGTGGCGCAGCTGCTCCATGAGGTCTGGGGGAATGGCGACACCTCCCCGCCAACTTTGGACCGGGAGCACCAAGTTTCCGGGCCCAGGGGCAGGCCGGGCCTCCTTCCAGAAATCCTCACCAGGGTCCACTTCTTTACTTTTTTTTTGGATTTTTCAAAAACGTTTATTAGCATTTAAAGATGAGTACACAGCACATCGCCTACAACCATATATTGGCTGGCAGCCCCACATACAAAAAATACTGGCAGTCAGTGATCACTCTCAGGAGTAACTCAGTTTAACACAGCATGCCGCCTACAGCCACTCCGGGCCAGCCGCGTCTGAATTCATAAACATTTGTATAAACACAGTTCGTGGAGCAGTAGGTCCAGCAGGTACATTTCAATATATTACAGGTAAGCAGATAATAAATGTCATCTTTGCATGTAGAGTTACAAGTGGCTATATGCAAGTGGGGTCATGTATATTATAGGTTTCGTAGACCCTTTTAAATGAAAACATTTCGAACTATGGAGAACATAAACTAAACAAAAACATCATAGGTAGCTATATCAAGAACCAGCGTATGCAGATGTTTCACCTTATAGCCCATCTAAGGGGCATCTATCGAACTGTCACATTTATTTTGAATAGTACCCAGTAGTACGTCATACTGCGCATCAGATTGTCCGTGGTGTGCACTTATGACCGGTAGTGAACCTTGTAACGGTGGAAGGAATGAGTCATAGGTCAGTCACCTCTCATTGTCCATCTATTGCAGTTCCCGTTTCATCCGGAGCGGGAGATGCAGCCCTAGCGCTAGCCCATTGGAGAAAAGGCTCCCAGATATCTCGGGACCAGGATGCAGCAGGCATTAGTTCCCAGTATGTACATAACTGTGTATGGCCATAAGTCACATCCGTCAGCCAAGCCTTGAAGGAAGGCAACTTCCTTCGCCCCCACCTGACAGCAATCTGTCGCTGTGCGAATAGCAGTAACAATGCGTGCAGTTTCCTATCTTTTGGCTCCGTGTCGATAACCTTACCCAACAGGCCTAGGTGTGGGGAAGGTCATCCAACCTTCCGACTATTTGGTTTACTGCCTCAAAAATTTCCAGCCCGTAACTAACCAGTCTTGGACAGCTCCAGGCGATATGTAGAAAGGTAGCATTATTGCTGCTGCATCTCCAGCATCCAGCGTCTTCACGCAGGTGCATTCTGAACAGGCTCAACGGGGTCCGATAGAAGCGATGCAGGAATTTAAAATGTATGAGATGCAGCTTATAATTCGGGGATAGGTCTAGCAACTGTTTACAGCAAAATGACCATTGGACGTCTGATAGCGGAGGGTCGAGCTCTTCATTCCAGAGTAGCATAGACCTAGGCTTTACATTTGGGGCTTGTTCTTGCATCTCGTTATATAATCTTGTCACCAGCTTTTTGTGGGAGGCACGGGACAACACGTTCTGCAAGGCATTCAATGTGGGAGGGGGCCTCTGGAAATCCCCCCCAAAGGGACGTGCATGCCACCTTCAACTGGTGGTAGGCAAAAACCTCTCCAAATGGAATTGTCATCCCCTCCACCCCAGTCTGTGGACCCCTAAACTGCTCATCCGAGTATAGATCAGCAAAAGTTATGATCTGAGTGCCACCCAATGCCAATTGTCCTCCACAATTCTCCAAGCAGGCTAACATCGGGTTGTTCTTAAGGGGTATGGCTGGTGCATAGAGAAGCGGGAGCCGTGCCCGCTTCTGTAATTCGTGCCATGCCCATCGCAGAGTGTTGGCGGAGTCTACATCGGTAGTTGGTCTGGGGCTCCTCTGATAAAGGGCAACTGCCAGGGTGCAAGCGAGTCCTGTTCAACCGCCACGTGTGGTTGGTACGGTGTGGGATACGTCCAGAAGTGCAGGTACTGGGCCTGTGCACATAAGGCATACAGCTGCATATCTGGAGCGGCCAGCCAGCCCTGTCTTAGCGGCAGGGACAGCAGGGCCCAGGAAACATGAGCCTGTCCGCCCGACCAAACCAGTGATATCAAGTGGGAGTGAAGGCAATTAAAAAATTGCTTGATCAGTGGAATCGGAATGTTCGAGAATAAATAAAGACATTTTGGCAAGACTACCATTTTAGACAAAGCCACCTTCCCTGCCATAGATATGGGAAGTTTAGACCATATCGCCACTTTACCTTCCAACCAATCAATTGCGCGTCCAAAATTTAAAGTACAAATGTCTTGGAGATTACGACTCAGCCAGACCCCAAGTACTTGACCTCATCAGCCGTCCAGCGCAAAGGGAACTCCGACCGCACCTCAGGGGTGCCGTCTGTCAATGGAAAAATCACAGATTTAGTCCAATTGATCGATATTCCTGATAGTCCGCCGAACTTCACGAATTCCCTCAGCAAAGGATCTAGATTAGCTGAGGGATTCAGCACGTACAGGGTGACATCATCCGCGTAGATAGATATGAGCAAGCTGCGGGAGCTGAATCCAATTTCTCTGGCAGTGTGATGTTGCCTTACTCTCGCTGCAAGGGGTTCCATCGCAATAGTGAAAAGCAGTGAAGATAGCGGGCAGCCCTGTCTCGTTCCCCTAGTTACCGTAAATGGCTCCGATACCATGCCGTTCACGCGTACTTACGCTGTCGGGCTCGTGTAGAGTAATCTAACTTGGGCAATAAATAACGGGCTAAATCCCATACGCACCATTATTCAGAACATGTAGGGCCATTCAAGGGAGTCGAATGCCTTTGTGGCGTCTAGGAATATGGCTGCAGCTTGCACTGATGGGTGGAGATAGTGCAGCGCCGAAAAAAGTGTCCTGAGGTTGTGGGTTGTGGAACGGCCGGGTATGAATCCCAACTGGTCCGGGAGGGCCACCATTGGGAGAAGAGGCTGGAGGCGTTCAGCCGCGAGTTTTGCATAGATTTTGATGTCGACATTAATCAAGGACAGCGGTCTGTAAGAATCGATAGAGTGCTCATCTTTGTCCGGCTTGAGCAATGTCGTAATTAAGGCCTCCCTCATGGACGCAGGAAGGATCCCGGTCTCCAAAGACTCGGCATATACTGCGTGGAGTCTAGGCGCCAGCTCCTCAGAGTAGGCCTTGTAAAAGGCTGTCGTCAGGCCGTCCGGCCCGGGGGCGTTGTTCAGGGGCAGGCCATTCATCACTTTCTTGATATCTTCTATTGTGACCGGAAGGTCCATGTACTTACGGTGGACGTCATTAAACCATACTAGTGAGATGGAGTCAAGGAAATCCTCTAAATGTTCAGGAGCCTCAGGTTGTGTGGTGGTATATAAGGTGGAGTAAAAGTTCTTAAACTCCTGTAGTATTTCCTCTTGTCCCGTAACGGTATCCCCCCCAGGTGTGTGAATCGTGTGAATACAGGCCGAAGTCCTAGTTTTCCTAATGAGTCCTGCCAGCGTTCGAATTGGTCTATCCCCTTCTCCGTGTCGTCTAGCCTCAGCGTTCTTTCCTAAGAATTTTAATTCCCGTTGTGCCTCCTCTGCGAATTCAAGTAACTTCTCCTTAATTGAGGCTGAATGTTCGGGATTTGGGGTGGCGCAGTTGTTCCGTTCGAGGTCTTTAATTTGCCCTTCCAGTACACTCAGAGTGCCTCTGATGGCCTGAAGCACGCCAGCTCGTCGCGCTATACACTGCCCCCGGACCACGACTTTAAATGCCTCCCACAGTGCCAGCTCCGTAGATACTGAGCCAGTATATAGGGTGAAATAGTCAGTAATTTCAGCTCTGATCTCCTCTTTAAAGGCAGTGTCTAGTAGCGCATGTGGGGGTGGCCGCCAACTAAACGCTCGCTGGAATGTGTTAGGGGGCGTCAATTCCAGAAGGCACGGGGCGTGATCCCATAGGGATCTGGCAAAATGGCTAACCTCCGTGGCCCAGGTGGCAATGTCGGGGGACGTCAGCCAGAAGTCAAGCCTGGACCAGGCCGCGTGCTGGATGGAAATACATGTACCCTCACGAGAACTTGGGTTACGCACTCTCCATATATCAATAAGACCCCCTTCCGACATTATGTCCCTAAGCGCTAGGCTAGCATGGGGATGTTATTGCCTAGCGGTCCCCTTTCGATCAAGTGAATCGTTCAGTACTACATTAAAGTCACCTCCCCAAACAATCGTGGAGCAACCCATTGCCTCCACTCGAGCCCAAACCTCCCTGAAAAAATCTGGTGTGTCCATATTTGGGCCATGCACATTTACTAATGTCACTGATCTGCCACACAACTGTCCATGAGCCACAATATACCTCCCCTCTGGGTCTACATGTAATAAGCGTTCCTTCCAATCCAACCCCCTTCGCACCAAAATGGCAACTCCTCTGGCGTAGTTTGAATATATTGCGGAGTAGATCTCCCCCCATCTACTGTGTCTCAACCTTGCGGATGGCTTGGAATTCAGATGTGTCTCCTGTAGGAGGCAAATGTCAATTTTGTGCCTAAGTAAATAGGAATGCATCAATCTTGCCTTCCTGCCATCGTTCACTCCTCTAATGTTCCATGTAATTATCCTAATCACCTCTTTAGTTGCACCCATTGACATTCAACGTAATCTTTCATACTTCCCTTCTGGGACATTCAGACACATGCTTTTGTAAAGTGAATATTAACTCAGCTTGTAGCAACCTATGCCATAACAAACCCTCAATAAACCCCCTCCACCCCCCTCCCTCCCCAACCCCCCAATCAGGTTGTGTGTCAATCCCCCCGCAAACACGCAATGCGCGTGTGGAACTCAACATCGGGATATACCCCAGGTGGAAGAGGATCCCCAGACATACACCCCTGTTTGCACAGGGTGGCCATGGAGTGATCATGCGTTGCTCCGATTGCCTCCACCGGCGCCCTATATACTGACATTATGTTATTTCATTCAGCCCAGCCATGTCCGCCTGGCTACAAGAAAGCAGGCTACGATATGACATTTAAGTGGCACCAAAGGTATAAACATGTCCTGTGGCATACATGTACACCTACCTCCACCCTGATCAGGTAAAGGAACCATCCCAATCACCCTGCAGTAGCAACACAACAGTGGTTCAGTCATTATCACTTAGCTGATCTTCTTCTGGACTCTGTCTCGCATGTGGAGTTTTCTTTCTTGTTCCGCTTACGTGCTTGGCAAATTTAAGGGCGGATTTGGCGTCCATGAAGTAATGAGCCGAACCTTCGTGCGTTACCTTCAACTTGGCCGGGTATAGGAGTGCATAAGGCAGTTGTGCCTGCAGCAGAAAACGTTTAGCTGGCAAAAATTCCCTCCTCGCAGCCTGTACCATAGGCGTGAAGTCCGGGTAAAAGGAGATATTATTACCCTTATGAGATATTTGGCCCTTCTCACGTGCTAACTTCAGTATGAGGTCCCTATCCTGATAGTTAAGGATCTTTGCGAGGATCGGTCTCGGTGTACCACCCACCGGTGGTTTCGGACCCAGCGTCCTATGTGCCCGTTCTACCACAAAGACTGGGGACAAGTTCGGGTCAAATAGTTCATGGAGCAGGTCAGTTACATATGCCTCCATCTTCCCTATGTTGGTCATCTCTGGAATTCCCGTAATTCGGAGGTTGTTCCTCCGTGAACGTGCCTCCAAATCATGGTTCTTTGCCTTGATGACCATAAGCAGCTTGTCCATGTGCAGCATTTGTTCCTTCGTGTCGCGTTGGAACTCTACGCACTCTGTGTGTCTATTTTCAAGTCCGTCTAGTCTGGTCTCATGTGAGGAGACTTGCTTCTTGACCTGATCCATCTGGGCGGTCAACGTATCTAATTTCGCATCTATGTTCCTTAGACTTGAGTGTACATCCAGCATTAATGTGCGAAGGTCCTCTTCCAGATCTACGCCGTTTACCTCGCCCCCAGCAGCCCCAGCCTCCACTGTCGTAGGTTCTTTAGGTTTTGCAGGACGGGCATTGTCAAATGTTATCTTTGTCTGTTTCGCGTTGTTGCGTCCCATGTTGGTCGTGTGGTGAGACACTCCCAGGCCAAGTCTCTGTCTGAGTCTCTGGCACCTGCTCGCCGCTGCAGCACTGTTAGTACGGACACCTCCTCCTGCGCCCAATCAACAAGGCCCAGGGAAACACTGACTGTCTTAAAGGAGTAAATCACTATGGCGGCAGGAGTAGGCTGTATCTCTCGTACTCCCTCCCGTCCCTCTAATGGCAGAGCAGCAGGACGGCCACGCGGTTTGCAGCCTAGTAACGCAGGGGAGGGAGGGATACCACAAGCAGTACTGGCTACACGTTCCCAAAGCAACGGTCTTCCCTCCACAAGATGCACAGCCGTGAGACGACTCCCGTGTAGACTCCTCTGGTCGGGCAGGCAGGATGGAAGCGCTAGTCCCAGCTGGTCGGTGCGAGGAAGATCGCCATACAGGGTAATGTGCGGCCGCGTCCCTCGCCGTAATTATGCCAGCCCCTCCGGCATTACTGCCGTTGTCGGGTGTAAAGTACACTTCTTATGGAGCAACCCAGTATCCATCAGAACCTGGGCAATATAATAATAATATAACAATGGTCCTGTCGGGTGTGAACAAAATTGCTTCAGATTCTGTACATAACTCTCAACATGTGTTCAGACATAATCGTACTACTTATTATGACATCTAGATTAAATCATTTGGTGCTAATCCAAACACAAACAGAAAAGAAGGGTCAGTAAATGTTTTAATCATTGAATTATTCTTCATTCATGATTTGTTTTTTGTTTTTTGCTGAAACCCTAAGGTATGCATAGAATTTACATATAAATACGGGGCATCAATTCAAATCAGTAAAAGTGTGACATAAAGTGAAATATTGTGACTGAGTGATATAACAATTAGTGATATATATACACGTGATTGGGTGATATTGGAGGGGGAGAAGGGCAATTGGCAATTTAGAAAGCCGGTCTCTGGTTTGGTAGTTCTCAAATCCAGCACGCCCTATTGGCCGGCTGTAGAATGCTGGACTCGGTTGACTGGTCCTTATGGTATATTTTATCGACGTTTCGACCCTATTGACGCCTTAGTGGTGGGTCTCTGGCGGGTCTTCTTCAGGACGGGGCGGGGGAGATGATATTGCGCCTTAGGTCTTCTCATAGGTCGGACACCCTGGAGTTAGGCTGGCTGAGGTCTCATCTTCTGAGTTGATCAGTCTAATGAGTAAAGAATCATGCCTCCGGTGGTTGGCTTGATTCAATCTTGTCACTCGGTGTGTTTCGTTTTATCCAGATCGTCCGTCAGTTATTTCCAACGATCATTTGGTAAGGGTTTTAGTATCTCATCCATGGGTCTGGGAAGCGCTTCACTGTGTTTACCTCGTAGTACCCAGAGCATCTGTCAATTATTCTTAGCGATCAGAGCTTGGGAATCTCCTTGTCCCATCCGGGAGTCTGAAGCCGGTCACCGTTCGCTGAGTACTCTCTATGTTATGGCGGCTCCGAGTGCAGAAGCCGCTGATGCACCTTCTTCCGCGTTATAGTTGTCGGGTGTAAAGCAGAGTTAGTGCCCCAGCTATGCGATATCAAGAGCCCGCAGTTGCAGCACACGGAGGGGGAGGGGGACGAGTCGTGACGCTCCCCCCAACAGTTAGCTTCCCACACCCCTACCTCTGGCTGGTTGCAGTGTTCTGTGGTAGGGAGATCTTCGACCCCCGCTCGCTCGGCCCGTAGCTTGAGTTCGCGTTGCTAATCAAGATGGCTTCCTCGGGCCGCTAAGTTCCTCTCTCGCGTCTTCCCCTGCACTCAAGGGTGATGTTTCTGCCCATCGCTCCTTCTCTCGTGGGACATTCCCTCACTGCATCTTGGTAATCGGTTGTTGTGACAGGACAGTTCACGGGTCACACCTGAAGCTTGTTGGAGGGCCTGCGTGACCATGGTCTTTATTTTAAGGCCGCCCGGAGGAAAGGAGTTCCCTGCTCCGGCTGCCTGCAGGGGTTCAGTGCCGGTGCTGTCCTCTCAGGCCGCAGAGTCGCCGATATTCACCGCCAGAGAGCCAGGAAACGCTCGCCACATTCACCAGGCGAACGGGCGTCACAGGCGCCGACTGCAGTCCCCGGAGCTCATGATTTGCAGGATTTTTAAAGGATTTTAGTCCATGGCGGCGGAGCTCGCTCAAATGGCGGCCATCTCGCAGTCCGGCTAGCCACGCCCCCTCCAGGGTCCACTTCTTCACAGAAAAAGAAGCTATTCTCTGGGCAGCAAGAGCCAAGCAGGATCTCACATACAAGGGGAACAAGATCCAGATCTTCCAGGACCTAGCGCCCAACACCTTGCAACGCCGCTGCGCCTATAAACCTGTGACAGACAAGCTGCGAAGCATGGACATCTCCTATCAGTGGGGCCACCCAGTCGCCCTTATTTTTACATGGGAGTCCAAACGTAGAGTGATGAGGTCCTACAACTAAGCAGCTCAACTACTCCCACATCCCTCCTCACGACCCACCAGACCCACCTGACCTACGCTTTCTACACGGGTGCCCGCCAGGCCATCCTGGTCTCCGGCGCAGAGGCTCTCCACCCCTTGATGAGCATGCAGCATCACAGGCCAAACAGGATATTATTGAACACATCAGGTCCCTGGAGGGGGACAAATCGGAAACAGGTCCGGACTCTTCACCCTCCTGATAAATCTCATGTCCCCGTGATGGTCCTCGGTGCCTCCCTCTGGGAGCACAGCTCTTCCTAGGTGAATCTGATGTTTGCTGCTGTGGTCGCGACACTATCCCAACTCCCCTTTTGCAGTGTGGCAGGTACCGGTGCCCCCCACCTGGACGAACTTGAGAGCAGAGGACGACCTACCCCATCTGTTCCTGAGAGAGTGATGTCTCTGGGTCCACCCAAAACCTTAGGGTGCAGGCTGGCCTGCAACTGGAACAGTACATTATGGCCCGGTTGGCCGCCAATGTTGGTTAACTATTTTTCTCTCTTATATCCTCCTACCTGCCTCGAATTTCTCTTCTCCTTCTTTCTGTCTACTGGGTATGGCGGGCGGGAGACTGCAAGGCTATTGTGCGCTCCTGTGCATAGGATTTGGTGCGCTCCTTTCTACGGTGGCATGATGGATTAACTTGGGATCAGATATACTTATGGCTCTTCCCGACCCCTTAAAGGTATTATCCCTTAATGTTAAGGGGCTTAATTCCCCGAACAAGCAACAGTAATTGTGGCGCTACCTGCTTCAACACAGTCCAGACATTATCTTCCTTCAAGAAACCCATCTGTTGAAAGTAGATACCCCTCGCATGGCACACCCTAAATATCCCCTCCAGTTTTGGGCTATAGCAGACACCAAAACGGCTGGAGTGGCTATCTTATGCAGAAATGGTATCAGGCAGGGGGCACCAAATGTTTTTCATAGCCCAGATGGGCGTTTTGTCAGAGCAGGGGTGGAGATTAGGAAACGCCTTTTCACACTGTGTAATTGTCCATGCGCCGAACCAGATGCAGGACTCCTACCTCCGAGCACTCCTATGGGAACATGTGCCACAGGACGATCCACCCTTGATTTTGGGGGAAGATTTTACCTGGTGTGGGATCCTACGCTGGACCATAGTGAAGCCTCGTCAAATGGGTCGGTAGCCATGTCCTCTACATTCCGGAAACAGATAACAGACCTTGGCTTGATAGATTCCTGGCAATACCACTCTCCTGAGGTGCGGGATTACTTGTACTATTCACACGTCCACCGCTCGTACTCGTGTATTGATTATCTATTCATCTCTCACACCCTTGTAAGGGATATGTTAGCGACATCCATTTCGGCCATTTCGCTATCCAATCATGCTCATGTTGAGCTTCTCCTGCAGGACCAAGCCGCTTGCCCCACCCACCTCCCGCGGTGGCGGTGGCAGCTTGCCACCACATGTCTTGCGGGATCCAGCCAATGTGGAAAGCATACGGACTGCCATTGACTCTTACTTTGCGAGCAATGATATACCCGATACACCGTTCCCTGTGGTGTGGGATGCCTTTAAGGCTACAATTTGCGGCCACATCACATCTATATCAATTGCACGGGCGCGGGAAGCCTGCCGCCTGGAAGGTAGCCTATCAAAGGACATTAAGAAACTGGAGAAACAGGATCAGGAACATTCTACACTCGCATGTTGGCGGTGGCTCGCAAACCTCTGGGGTCAACTTCACTCCCAGTGCACCAATAAAGCTGAGCGGTCCCTGCTCGCCTTAAAAAATGGTACTTTAAGGGGGGGACAAGGTGGGCAGATTGCTAGCCAAGCACTTGCGCGCGCGCGCAGTGAAGGCCCACGTAGCGAACATTCAATTGCCGGATGGAGAGAGGGTCACCGCAGAGTGGACTAAATGCGAGGCCTTTAGGACCTATTACACTTACCTTTATGCAGCGGATTTGCCCTACAAAGCCCATATTGATGAGGTTCTGAACCAATGCCCCTGGACCCCAATACACCTACATTATGCCAAACAACTAGATGGCCCTCTCATTGCAGAGGAACTGATGGCGGCGTTGAAAGACTACCCACTCGGGAAGACGCCAGGTCCAGACGGCTTGCCACTGGCCTTTTACCGTATGTTCATAGAGCAACTACAGCCATATCTCCTGCGATTATACAATTCCTTCTCGGACACAGAAGGACCGACGCCCTCCATGGGTATGGCAGAAATAGCTCTCATCCCCAAACCAGGAAAAGATCACACGCTGTGTGCATCCTATCGTCCCATAGCTTTGCTCGACACAGGCCTTAAAAATCTACACTATAATACTTGCCAAGCGCTTAGATCCCCACATGCCTGGCCTTGTGGAGCCGGACCAAGTTGGCTTCATTCGCAATAGACAAGGGGCAGACAATGTATGTAGAATTTGCTCACCTGGTGGGAAAAGCACACCATTGGAACATACCAGCCTGCCTCTTGTCACTTGACGCGGAGAAGGCATTTGACTGGGTGGACTGGGGTTTTCTTCATGCGGTGTTGCGCAAGATCGGACTGGGCCAAAACGTGATCTTTATGATCATGGCACCTTATCTCTCTCCGCAAGCTAGGGTTCGGGTCAATGGGCAGCTTACGGAACAGAACCCTTTTCCATACATAGGGGTACGCTGCAGGGTTGCCACCTGTCCCCACTGCTATTTGCCCTGGTGATAGAGCTTTTAGCAGAGATGATCAGGCAGAATGCGGATATACATGGCCTCACTCTTGGAGGTCGGCAAAACAAGGTAGCACTCTTTGCGGATGACTTTCTCTTCACACTATCGCGCCCAAATATATCTCTCACGGTGCTCCACACTCTGCTGCAGTCCTTCCAGCGGGCCTCATGTCTTAAAATTATCCAAATCTTGGCTTTAAACCTCACGATCCCGGAAGAGGAGATACCAGCCTTGAAGACGCTCGCCCCCTAACAATGGGCCACAGACCATATGCGATACTTGGTGCTTCTGCTGACCCCCTCCCTGGAAACATGGATGCAGGTAAATTGGCGGAAATGCAAGAGAACGGTCTTGGAGGACCTATGGGGGTGGAAACCCCTAACTATCTCCTGGCTGGGTAGGCTTAACACCGTCAAAATGTCGATACTCCCTAAAATCTTGTATCTATTCCAATGTCTCCCCATACCGCAACACCAGATACAGGGCCTCCAAAGAGATATCGCTAGCTTCATATGGGGGGACGCAGACCACGGTTTTTCCCACAAGAACCTCATGCTGCCGCGAGACAGAGGGGTACTAGCGTGCCACAACCTTCTAGAATTCTATTGGGCCTCGCACCTCCGCTTTGTCTCGGAATGACAAACCTTGAAAGCGAGAAGATGTGGTTTCCTATGGACAGGACGGTAGCTGGGAGTACCATCTGGGATTTTACGTGGCTTCACCGTACTGCACGCTCCCGCAGTGCCTATATTGCAGTGCCTACTAAAACGGTCCTAGATATATGGGACAAGGTAGCTGTGCGTAAGGGATTGAAGACCTTCCCCTCCCCTCATACCCCCATTGCAGGTAATCCACTGTTCCCTCCAGCCCTCCACTCTCCAACATTCGCTAAATGGTTCCAGGGGGATTGCAGAGTAATTGAGGACCTGTATGACGGGGGCATGATTAAAACGTTTGCCCAGTGCAGGAAAGAATTCCGTCTTCCTTTGGGAGCAGGACTACAATATGCACAGTTGCGGCATTGAGTGTCTTCACCAGAGATACAGCATGCTGCCACTCGGCCATTCACCCCCTTTAAGCGGCTGGTCCGTTCTTTCGACGACTCGAAAGGTCTTATCTCTCTGATATATCATACCAACTTCAATGGCAGCGGGCGTCTGCCACGGAAATCACACCTACACAGTGGAATCGCCTTTGGCGGGACATTCCTAGGCTCTACCGTAGCATCTCACAGAGGGAAATGGCATACAAAATTATGACGCAATGGTATTACTTGCCCATTAGTCTGCACAAAATGTTCCCGGCCACGTCCTGCTTGTGCTGGAGGTGTTCGAATGCATCTGGAGACTTCATTCAAATTTGGTGGGATTGTCCGTTCCTGACCCTGCTCTGGAAGGAAGTCCTCAGCCATATTAAGGAGGTACTGGGCTTCCCCCTGCCTGAGTCCGCAGCAACGATCCTTTTGGGCCTTAAACCTGATAACCTGAAAGCACTCACTCACATGCTTGGGGCAGCTAAACAACTTATAGCACTATATTGGAAAAAAGCGGAGACTCCCCCAATTGCCGCCTGGTTCGTGCGCTTATGGTATGTAATAACCATGGAACTTTTTACAGCGCTGCTTCCTTCATGTGACACTCGATTCTCTGCTGTTTGGCGACCCTTAGTTAACTACCTCTGTAAAATAGAACATGCGTGTTACCTACCCTCCAAACTTAGAGCGCTGCGACTCTTTGAAGATGCTATACTCCCGCCAGATCTTGACAGGCTTCTCAAATAACTTTTTTTTTAATTTAAATAGTTTTATATAGCGCTGGCTAGACCCGGAGGTATCAGAGCGCTTTACATGAGAATCAACAATGTAACAGAAATAGATCAACAATTACACAATACATAAAAAAAATTGGCAATACATTGGGAGAGGAGAGAAAGGAGAGAGAATAAGTAGTGGAGGGGGAAGGGGAGCTGAGAAAGGGAGGATAAGGGAAGAGACAACAAGGAGAGACTAAAGGAAGTCTGTCTAAAGATCGACTGGGTAGGTGACGACCAAGGAGGGAATCCACGGCCCATCTCCCCTATAGCTAAACCAGGTAGCTCCATCGGCATCAGACAAAATAGTTCAGTCTCAGTACATTGAGAGAGAAGAGAAGGAGACATAAATAGAGGGAGGATGCGGGAAGAGATGACAGGAGAGACAAAAGGAAGTCTGTCTAAAGACCGACTGGGTAGGTGACGACCAAGGAGGGAATCCACGGCCCATCTGCCCTATAGCTAAACCAGGTCGCTCCATCGGGCATCAGACAAAATAGTTCAGTCTCAGAACATTGAGAGAGAAGAGAAGGAGACATAAATAGAGGGAGGATGCGGGAAAAGACGTCAGGAGAGACGAAAGGAAGTTTGTCTAAAGACCGACTGGATAGGTGACGTCCAAGAAGGGAATCCCGGCCTATCTCCCCTATAGCTAAAACAGGTAGCTCCATCGGTCATCGGACAAATTAGCTAGATCTCAATTGACGTGGGAAAAATTCACAGATAACCAGGGTGGGGAATAAGGGCTAGGACAGGAGAGGGCAAAGGTCGGTAGCATGAAAGTGGAGAAAAGTAGAGTGGCGGGTGTAGGGGGAGGAGGTCGGGAGAGATGCAGGGGGGTTTGTTGCGGCCGTCATTTTAGATGTTGTCTTGCTTCTTAAGTGCTTCTAATTGCAATTGTTTCTGTTGGAGTTCTTTGCGCAACATTCCCAAGGGCCCCGGTCCTCCACACGGCCAGGCAATGATATTCAGGGCTTCCGCTAGGCTTTCCAGTTGTAGGTGCTTCTCTGCTCGCTATTTAAATGTGATAGCTAGTCATTAAGGGGGGACTCCCAGATATGCAATTTACTTCGCTGTGGAAGCGACAATTAACTCAGCCAGTGATGGTTTCAGTGAGATGTAGGCTGGTATCTGTGACATTCTAACGGTATTCAATCAGTCTTCAAACTGCTCACTGTCCCCCAGTCAGTCAATCAGTTCAATCGGCAGGCGTCTTCAAAAGCACCAGAAAAAAGAGCACCAAATTCTACCTCCCCTCGTGCCTCTCTGAACCTGGGAGCAAGCCAGCGCGATATGATGGTGTCAGAATACAAGAGCGAAGGTACAGGCACCCTCTCTTCCATCCAGGCTCAAAGAAACAGCTCTACAATTTTAGCATCCGGCTCTCTCTAAGGGGGAAATGTCAGCTGTCCCAGCTATACTTCAGAGATCAACTCTCTTTCTCTGTAGCAGAGGCAGGGACCAAATCACGCACTGGCACAGCATTTCAATTTGGCACCACTTCTTTCCTATGTTTTAGTAGGTGGTGTACATGTAGCGTCGCACGCCCCACACACCCGGTGGTATGGTCAGCAGGAGGGCCTCCGGCCAGTATGCCCACTGTTGTGGATGGGGGAGGGGCCCCTCACAGCCTAGACCTTGTGCTGCAGTCAGATCTTATGGGTGACATTATGGGCCACGGGCCTATCGCTGCCTGTTATTATTGGCGCCTCACCAGGGAAGGGTATTTGGGATCTCTGCCCCTGGGGAGGGGGTTTGTAACATGTGGGCAGTTTACAGAACAATCTTGCCCATCACCCCCTTCAACAAGCATCAAGGCCTTCACTCTCAACGACAGACACCACCACACACCACTTCCCGTCCATCCACCCAACCACCCAAGTTGCTATATATCTCTCCTTTCTCCTACTTTTTTCTTTTCCCTTCGACCATTTTCTGTCCATCTACCGCTATCCACTTTATGTGGGCCTCTTGCCCGTGTTCACAATGTTATAGATTTTAATCAGGTCCTGAGGCTTCCCACAACACGTCAATATCGATATCTGTACTATGTCATGCGGCCGGCCAAACAAGGGTTGTAGGCGACATGCTGTGTTCCAACCTAATGCCCTTTTATGTCCTGAAAGACACTTGAATGAAATGTGGCTGGCCCTACAGGGGTTGTGGGCTTAATGCTGTGTACATTTGGACCTATGTTCTACTCTTCATCTAGAAAATAAAAAAAGATTTCAAATAAAATTGCAACCCCTGTGTCCATGAATTTTGAATTGTGGTCCCTACCAATGTATATCCAAGTGTTTCCAGCAAATGTATCTGTGCTCTTTCGATATACGTTTCCTGCATACAGATATCATTGGCTTTTAGTAGTCGTAACCCCACCACAGTGTTCCGTCGTTTTTTAAGATCGTTAAGGCCACAAATATTAATTGCTACTATATGCAGTTTACTCATTAATTATGTCAATTTCAACTGAATTAAGAACGTCCGGACATCTTCAAACAAGCCCCCAATGTGCCAATCCCTTCCCCGCCTTCCCCCCTTAACCCTAAAGTGCCCCCCTCACATCCCACCCCCTCCCACCACCTACCACTGATGTTACCTGGCGCTTCCTGAGCCAGGATGAGGGCATCTGAGCAGTTGTGCGCCCCTCTCTGGTCCAATCTTTCAGCCATCACTATTCCTCTATATTACCACCCTGACTAATTCAGAGTTTCTAAGTAGTAAGTATTATTAATGTTCCATCACAAAAAATATCCTCTCTCAATAAAGATTTTTCCAATGCAATTTTGTTGTATACTTTTTGAGAGAAGGGAGATAAAATAATAGAGTCAGTCGCTATAGATAGTGTCAAACTCTACATTAATGCAATTGGAGTTTGTTCTTAAGTCATTAGCTTCGTCTTATTTATGTTCTGTAATCTCTCTTAAGTATGCTTGGGCCTGATCATAAAGCAGCTGACGCAAAAGGCAATTTTCGAAATATAGTAACATAGCTTGTGGATATTGCAAAGGGGAGTTAGATCGTTTGGATGGTGTTACTGGGAAGCGATGGACTCGTTGTATGTCCTTGTCCTAATACCAGGAGTGTGATCATAAAAGTCTTGGGGTCATTACCCACCGCTCCCTTCGGGATACCGAGAACACGTAGGTTATTACGTCATAATCTTTTCTCTTGCTCCTCACCTATAAGCATAAGATCTTTAACTATGCCACCATGTTCATCCCCTTGTATTTTCAAAATGCCAATATCTTTCTCAAGATTTTCAGTCCGTACTTCAACTGAGGCCATTCTGTCCGCAATTTCTACACAAGTCTTGTCCACTTTCCTTACAATGCTTCTGCATGGGGAGGCGCAAACTTCGGCTATCTAGCTTTACCTCCTCTTGGAAGCTCTTAATAGATTGTAGCACTACTGCCAAAGTAGGTTCACTCTTGGGATCGGCTGCTCCATCGTCTAAACTTCCTGATGGAGTGTGGTTCTTTCTTGAGCACATCATTGGATCGGTCAGAGCTGATAATTGTGAGACAGAATAATCCCATCTGAGATCTGTCGTGCTACCCTGTTCTAGAGTCTCACACTTCTTATATTGACTGGATTTCTGCCTCAGGATTTTTTTTTTGTGCAGTGGCTTTCATGTATAGCTCTGAGTCTGTGCTGCTGTCCCAATTATAACTCCCTCCTTCGCTAGCGGCGGATACACTTGTGTCTGAGATTTCTGATTTATCCGTTAATGAATAAAATGTATCCAAATTATCAGGCGTTTTTCACTTTCATTAATAGTCGCCGAATCCTTCTTTAACGTATCAGCATTCTCAGCTACAGGATTATTAGGATTTAATGAGCCGTCTATGGCGCAAGAGGTTGGAAGTTTATGGCTAATCTCTTCCTGAACCATCCCAAGCCTGGTAGCTGGGCTCAATTGAAAAATAGGAGTATTGATCTCCAGTGCTTTTTCAAAAGGAGCAGGAGCTTCGGTAGCACCAGTTTGAACAGTCAGACCCTCTGTTTTAGCCACAGCCCCCGCCATCCCATTATGCCTTTTCCCAACAGCTAGGGGAAATATATGAGAGACAAGCGGCTGACTGGCTCGAGCATTCTGGAGGGGCAGGCCAGTATCAGCACCATTGATGTTCGTTATTTGAGTTTTTTTCTGTTTAATAGTCCGTTCTAATTTTTTCTGCAGAATCAATTTTTTCACTCTGCTCCCTGTTTTTTGCCCCACGAGTATCAGGGCGCTTCTGGCAGGTTTCTGCTATTTCAGGATTAGGCTGCAATAGCTCATTTCCTGCAAGAGCTGCCAGCTGCACGCTTTTGCTTTTCATCTATTTCGCCCCCGCCCTGCCATTCTTACAATGTATCCTGCGCACCCTGGATACCTTTCGGAGAATGCCGCAGCTCCTATGGGTCGGCGTTGTTTCCCTCGCAATTTCCAGGATTCTGTGGATAGCCAATAGTATCTCCAAAGAGCGCATCACAGAAGAATCCCGCTCCAGGGCAACGAAAGTCGACAATGCAGGAGCGGAGCAAGCCGAAACCGCCAATGACCCGGGAGAGTGCTTTATCGTTGCATGTATCGTAACTCGCTCTTTCTGCCCAGCAATCGGCACCACAAGATGCAGATACTGAAGCTGCTCCATGTATTATAGTGGGCTTTACATGTATCTTAACGCATTTTTGGTGCTAAATCAGGGCTTTAGACCTCATTTGAGGTTCGAACCGACAGAGCTTGCTGCAGCAGCGGCTACTCAGACACCATCTTGCCTCCACAGATATTGTTCAAATGCATGCTATAGGAGGGCCACTGCAAAAGACGATGCTGTTTTCTAGGATCTATCCATTTGATCTCGCTGTAGTTTTCGGTGATGTTAAATTTGATTTCTGTTGTGCTTTAATTTGTTCCTCTATACATCCCACCTCCTTAGGGTCTCTTATATTATGCATTTTATTATTTGACATGATTTCAATGTGGCAGGAAAGCCTATCTGGGCTGTGGCTCCTAGTGCTCTCAGTTCCTGGATATATTTTCCTAACTCCCATTGGCTGTTCTGCCTGGCTGTAGAAATGTGTGGCCCGATTCGAAAGGACCACTCTCCCATTGTATAGTTGCCTGCTTTAAGGGTTTCTGTCAGAAATTATTCCTTAAGAGAGTATGAAATGAAATTGATCAGAATTTTCCTTGGAGTCTTGTACTGGCTGTTTAAAAAGGGGTCGAGGTGGATCCGCTGTATATCTTTATCCTGGACAGCTACATCGGTACTAGGGATGAATTTCAAGTTTTGGATTTACGTTGTTACAACGCGTGTTTTTACTACGCATGCCTTTACAACGCAGGATTTACAACGCAAGTCGTTACAACGACTTGCGTTGGGGGGATGCTGGATAGTGAATAGTTTAATTTACTATTCCAACTCCAGCCCCCGTGGATAGTAGGGAAGGTGTTGGATAGTAAATTAAACTATTACCTATCCTAGAGCGCCCCCCAGCGCAATTCGTTGTAATGACTTGCGTTGAAAAACCTGAGTTGTAAAGTCACTGCGTGGTAAAAGTTGCGTCGTGAAGGATGTTTCCCTCAAGTTTTTCAATCTTGACAAGTAGATCTTTCTCCCCCAATGTGAGAGTATGTATCTCCTTTTGGCTTGTTTCAGCCTCCCAATGAGTCTCTCTAAAGAAGACTCGATTGCATTCATTCTTTCTATTAGAGAATTCCTCTTGATTTCTAAAGCCTCACTTGTACCCTGAATTTTCTCTTGATTTTTTACTGACCTAGTAAACTTCTCCCTAACTTCGCAAATCAGGATGGTAAGAGTTTTCTCTTCACTTATCTGCCTTTCCTATTTTACCTGCTGGGGGGGCTGATTCCATGTGGGTGATTCCTGTGCCTGCACCTGCTCCTGTTTGTCATTCTCTGCTATTATTTGGAACCTGTTTACGGTTTCTAGTGCCTTACTTGCCTACAAAAACTGCTTTTTCCCTGCTGCTTCACCCATAACAACTCTGTCGGTCTACAGCTTGAGGTGGGCCCAGTCATGTGCGCCTGAGGGGCCTGTAGGGATGGTTATTTGTGGCACTCTTCCACTAAAGGAATGAATCTTTATGTTCTCTGTCATTTTTTTAGATTTCCTCTGTTTCGTGAGGTAGTTTGGGGCCGGATCAGAGGCGGCTGGGAGGTAAGGGTAGGGTATTTGAAATCAGTGTTGATACTGGCTGGACTACTAATTCTGACTTATGCAAAATATTTTGTTTTTCAAGGCATACACATTTATTGGGCCCTCTGCATTTGTTAATTCCATATTAGTCTCCCTTACCTCTGTTTGGGGTCTCCCTTTACCTGCTTTCCTTCCTGTGGAAGGAGACCTAGGTACGACCGCTGAATTTCTCCTTCTACCACACTTCTTTCTGGTTGAATTCATGTGTGGCTTACCATGGTTTTCTAGTGTTTTGTAGTCAGCCTGTGGCTCCACTTTAGAGAGAAACGTGCTGATTAGGGATTGCCATGGCCACCTGGGTTTCCCTCCAAGACGTGTCATAAACTTGTTGCTGGGGCCAGGTCAGGACCAAACCTGTGTATTACTCACAAAGCAGTACCCCAGCCTTTCACAATGCACACTCACATGACGTGTCAGGCATACCGAACAGGTAAGTGAGATCCCGACGACCAGCAATAACTTTCGTCTGTCATGTTTACCGTCCTACGCTCATGGTTGGATGGGAGAGTCACCGTCACAACAAGAGTTCTGACAGTTTTTATTCACTGGGTGTGGGAGCATGTGAGAGAAAAATGAAAAAAATAAGGTCCTTATTGATCAAGAAATATGTCGCATGTTTAGGGGCTCAGTTAGGCATAATCTTAGACCCACCTCACAAACAATTAACACATGACAGAGTCAGTAAAGCTTACACCTTTTATTGTTTTAACATGACATTTTAATGGCCTTAGAGTTACCGGCAGAAGAAGAAGAATTTTGGAATAGTGGCACAGCACGGCTCCAACAATTCTTCATAAATTACCACAATTAAACCCACGGAACCTCTTACAACATCTTACAACTTTGGGCCTATCATTCTGCTCATTCATACACACATTTAATCTGTTCCGAGGATTCAGTATGGGTTCAATAAGGGAGTAGCGATGCTATAGTGGAATGCCTAAGCTATATTTGTACATTATTTACAACTGCAGTTTAACTTCTAAGAATCATGGCCTTTTATTTTAAACAAGAAAGACAATATCATTACACTATTTAAATTAGGATCTGCTGGTAAAAGTTGACTAAAAGGAATGTCAAACTGGTTTAATTCTTCATTTATTTAATTTTTATTTTCTGAAGTTTCAAATTTTCTAGCATGATCTCTATATTTAATAAGGCTAAAAGAAATAAATCAGTTTTCACTAAAAACCCTGAAAAGAAAAGGTTAAAGTTTCAATAACATTCATTTATTAGCAAATGAGAGCGAAAAGAAATAAGCAACGAAAATATTACCCAAATGGAAAGTCGAAGACATCAGTATAGAACGCAATAATCCCAAAATGGAAACCTCTCTGTCTCTCTGTCTCGGGCTGTAGCACCCATTCAAAGGTTAAGTCAAAAAGGGAAACATTTCTAAGTCCCTGCGCCTCAAAGGAAAAATTGCACAGACCAACAGCATCTCGGGGTGCAAAAATTAGATTGGAAAACAAGCTGTCCGAAACTTACTTTTTCATACCCTTTTTCACTAACTTATCTATCTAAATTTGTAACTCTTAAGTTCAGTAATGTCTGTGATTGGTCAATTTGGAGCTGGATGGGCATAACCTCACCATTTTCTATGTAAATTCCCTGCAGTGTCATCCTCACTTGCTGTAACTAGGGTTTCTTTGTTCAAAAATGACTTCCTCCAGAGTGACTTTTAAATTGTTATTTCGCCTTTCTTTCCACACGGGTAGGATTTTTGCTTCGCTGTCATCTTTGGCTTAGGCCACACAAAATGGCCGTGCTGTCGTTGACCGACGCTGCTCAGTCACAGGCAGCTTGCAGCTCCGACTCTGGCGCATGCGTACTTCTGTCGCCATCTCGGATTTTCAGACAGACTCCATTTCTTTTATTTCGTGTACCCATTTAGGCCTCAATTTAGGAACTACCACGAAAACAAACACAAATAGATGTAAGTTTATGAAATAAAACCCTTTCTGTTTACCTCCCCCTACTAATGATAACTCAGTTAGTATTTACTAACCCTGGGCGTCCTAATCGGCTACGCCCACGGAGTAGGCGTAGTGTTCCCTTCTACGCATTTTGCGTAGACAGCGTAGCCGGCAACACTACGCCCACTCCGTGTGCGTAGCCGAGTCGGCCGCCACCCGCCTCCCTCTCGCCCTCCCCATCATACATTATTTAAGCAACTAACCTTAATAAAACAAATTTAAAGCACTTACCGTGTCCGGTGTTCGCCTGGGGCACCCTTCTTGGAATAGCGTCCCTTCCTGGATACCAATGCGCATGCGTGGGCGGCCGCGCATGCGCATGCGCATTGGTATCCAGGACGACGCTATTTTCAAGAGGGAGCCCCGGACGAGCCCCGGACACGGTAAGTGCTTTAAAATTGTTTTATTAAGGTTAGTTGCTTAAATAACGTATGTAGGGGAGAGCGGGAGGGAAGTGCGTAGTGGGGCTACGCGGAGTGCGGGAGTGGGCGTAGCTTCTCGCCCACTCCGCGTAGCTCCGCGGAGCCCCACTACGCCCACTACGCCCAGGGTTAGTATTTACCTGGCTCGAAGCAACATAAATGCATAATTCGACTTACCAACCTTCATGTTTTATGCTACAAGTAAACAGACAAAAGCACATTCATGCAGGTTTTATCTTAGTACATAACTTATGCGTACATTTTAATATACAATATTCGACAAATTAATAGTTTATTTGCTTAGGCAATACATGCAAATTAGTATCCCACGTGTATTGGTGTATGCAGTTTACTCTAGGTTGGTAAATTTTCAAAACCACACATTTTAGTACTCGTCAGTGTTATGTAATTTTGACTAAACAAGGGTATACAAAATGTTGTTTTTCACCTTGCTCCATCAACTTCCCCCTTTGGTGATCTCATCACCAAATTATCTCCCAATATTTCGAAAATGTTATATATCTAAACATGTTTCAAATTCTTTTAATTAGTACTTGTTATAACTCTGTCTCTTCTAGCTTCTTTGTATCTTGGTACATCTTATCTTTGCACTGTTCCATTTCAATATCACCTTTTTCTCTTTCCCTGTTTTGCTTTTCCTCAATCTTTTTCTTCAAAACTCTTTTTATATTTCCGCTTCGGACACATTGACAACTAAGTCTAAAAACTAAAACTACTATTACAATTATGGTCACTGGTATTAGTATTTTACCTATTATAGATCTACTTATTTCCTAAAACCAAATCCTAACTGCAGTTAAACTTCTACCAAATTTTTCAAGCACACCTTCCACTTCTAGTGGCTCTATTTCTTTATGCAATTGTGTAATATTCGTAATATATTTCTCAATGTTCTGACTTTTATCTGAAATATAGGTACAGCAGTGCTGGACCTTTAAAATTCCACAGACTCCTCCCTCTTTTGCATCACCATACTTCTCATCGCAAACATTTCGGTATTGACCATTAGAAATCCTCCAGCTGTATCTGTTGACAATTTATCTACAATTGTTGACAATTTTCCTAGTCTATTTGCATTAAATGATATACCCACTGCTAGTATCAATGCCCCAAAAACATCACCTATAATTTCAATTACACTTTCTCTTTTACGACGGCTTAAAGGCTTGCCAATTTCATCAATCCCATTTGTGCCTGTGTCAACATGAACTTTTTGGGGAAAAACCAACCCAATGTAGCACGAGCCGTACCAATGGTCCGGTAATCTATAATAGGCTGTGTTCACACATAGAAAATAAATCCCAGGGAAAACTGGATCATTTCCACCTTTAAATCCCCATCCCCCTTTGATAATATATGTGTCTTCACATTGACTTGCTCCCACAAAGTAATTATCATATACAGTATTGTCTCTCTGAATACACAATTTTCCCAATATTGGTGTATCAATATTTATCGCCACATTTACATTGTGTTCTTCAATATTATCATCTGAAAATGCCCATTTATTAGATTTAGTTTGTTTTACTTTCTCCCGTCTTTTATACTGTTGTCCTTTCTTCAACCATATTCAAAAAGGCTTTTTCCTCATTTCTCATTTTACAGGTCAAATTAAGTTTAAATGCATAGTCATGCGAGAATTCCTGTGTTTCCCAAAAACATTCTCCAAAAACTTTTGCATGCTTAATTTTGTTCAATTCTGCTACGATGTTTAACTTTGCGAATACATCATCGGAGTCATAATAATAATACTCTAATTTACCAGATCTATAAAATAAACTTGTTAGAACACTACAGGTCACACCATATGTCAATGGCAAATGGTGATAACTCACACCCTCGGACACTGATGCAGGCAATTTTACACATACATAACAGTCGCTGGCATCCATTGTCCTTACATATTCTGACAACAATTTTGAATAAGTATTTCTAGAAAAATCACTCTCAGAGTTGTCTTGCTGAATTTCAGGCCTATATACATGTAATTTCTCATCTTTCAGGGCATTAGTTTTATCTTTCAAACTCTCATTAGTTTTCAATTTTTCGATGTTAGGAAGAAAAGGAATAAAAATACCAAGAATTAACCATATCATCATTAACATTCCAGCATAAATCAACCACATCCTCCACCATTTTCTAAAAATTGAACATTTGGATTTAGTCACTTCATTGGTAGCCATTTTTTTTAACTCTTTAACTTTGTTTACCTCTGCACAACCTTGTCTCACCTACTAAATTCCTTCAATTTTTAATTACAACTCTCCTTGGACATATACATATATCCCCTTCTTTTTGCTTATGACATTTCAGGAATATTTTCTTTTTGTTACAGTCTACTCACTTTCTTTTTCAGCACTTTGGTTATACAGATTCTCTTGACTGCTATTTACCTCTCTTATTGGAGGCAGTACCATGTAAGTCCATTCAGGTGACTTGTCTTTTGGATTTGGTCTTTTTGCCCTCTTTGGCCTTTGTACAACTTCTATTTTCTTTCCCAACAATTCCTTTTGACTGGTTATTTCATTCACTTGTTCTTCTTGAACTTCTGCTCTATTGACCATTTTTTTTCAGTCCGTCAATTTCTTTAGGCCAATTATCTCCTTTTCTCACTTTCTGTCTGGTTCAGTAGCACTTCACTCCACTCTCCAGGTTTGTTTTCTTGAACTTCTCCTTAATTCAGTGTCATCATCACTCTCTTCAGTTTCAGTCTCAGATCTTTCTATAGTCTCATTTATAATGATTTTCACCAAACAGTTTCTTCTCCTGTGAACTTATATCTGTACCTAATCTCCAGGTATTAGATCATGAGCTGGAAGTTTTTTTCGTTCGTTTGAGAATCAGTTCCCACATGATGGAACACAGAAGTTACTACGTCAGACATATTTTTGCAGTAATCCAGTATGATATCATCATTTAGGATCAACAGTTTATCAACTGGCACATATGCTTGCCTCATTACTCTTCCCATCAGAATCTCATGTGGACTTAATCCTGTTCTTTTATCAGGAGTGCTTCTCAAGGTCATCAGAACAAGGGGCAGGGCGTCAGGCCATGTTAGTCCTGTGGCCAGACACATCTTGGCAATTCTGTTCTTTATTGTTCCATTTACTTGTTCAACCACCCCTGAGGCTTCTGGTCTATAAGCACAGTGCAATTTTTGTTGGATATCCAGTGCTTCACAAATCATTTGCATTAGTTTGTTGTGGAAATGACTTCCACGATCTGTTTCAATTGTTACTGGAAAACCATAATGTGGTATCATCTCTCGCAACAGTTACTCCATCATTCCTCCTTGTGGGGAATGCTTCAACCCATCGTGAAAATAAGCAGATAATTACAAGGACAAATCCAAGTCTGTTACATGGTGGAAGCTCAATAAAGTCCAATTGCATTCTAGTGAATGAACCTCCCTCCCGTCCTATGGTTACCAGACTTACAACAGTTTTCCTTCTTGGATTAATTTGTTGACAGACAAGACACCTCTGGCACAAACTTTCAGCAATCATCCTAAACTTCGGATTGTACCACGTCTGTCTAAACAACCTAATCATGGCATCTCTTCCAACATGGCCTTGACCATGGTACATTCGAGCCATGTTTGAAATCATGCTGTCTGGCATTATGGCCTCTCATCTTTGTAAACCCAGATCTCATCCTCCTCTCTTTGTCTACATCCTGCCTTCAACCAGTTTTACTTCCTGCCAAGAATCCCCTACGGTTGTTAGCATCAAAGGACTTGAAATATGTTCCGTTTGTCTATCCCGATTAATGGATGCTTTGTTTCTAGCACAATATTTTGCTATTGAGTCAACATATTTGTTGCCTCTGGTGATGTAATCATCACCTTTTTTATAGGCAGCACATTTGACCACAGCCAATTTGTCTGGTAATTGAATAGCATCAATTAACATTTTTAAAAATTCTGCGTTTCTGATGGGGGATCCTGCCGAAGTCATATAACCTCTTTCGGACCACAGTTGTCCATAATCATGAACAACCCCAAATCCATACTGACTATCAGTCACTATGGTAATCCTGATTTCTTTTCCCAACTCACATGCTCGAATCAAAGCAATCAATTCAGCAATCTGAGCTGACCGGATTCCTTTCAGACAAGATGCTTCCAACACATCTGCTACTGTACACACAACGTAGGCAGCACTTAGTACACCTTCATCTGTCCTTAACCCCTTGGCCATGGCGCCACCATGCTCGTGACAGAACCACTCCGTCACGAGCCGCGGTGGCGCTGTGCTTGTGATGGAATGGTTCTGTCACGGCCCCGCCCGCTTAATGGAACGTCCAGCACAGGCGCGGAATCAGCACCGCGCAGGTGCGGCGGCCGGGCCGTGACGGAACCATTCCGTCACCAGCACAGCCCCACCGTGGCTCGTGACGGAATGGTACCGTCACAAGCACGCAAGGGGTTAAACATGATCCATCCACAAACATCACATAGTCTTACTTCTTTGATGTCAGATCTTGGTTTTTTGCAATATTCTAGTACATCAAAACATTTGTGATCTACTTCATCCCTTACTTCCACATTCATGGCATCAGGTAATAAAGTAGAAGAGTTCACGTTCACACACCTAGAAACGGTAACATTGTTTGTACCTAGAATTACTTTTTCGTACTTGGTCATCCTGTTGTTAGTGAGATACTGTGTCTTACTCCTGGTAAGGAGAATCGCCACCGAGTGAGGTACATATACCCTCAATGGAAATTCCATCACTATGCCTTCATTTTGTTCAATACTCATGCTTGTAGCAGCTACTGCTTTTAAACACCCTTGCAATGCTTTTGCAACAGGATCCAACACAGCAGAAAAATATGCAATTGGTTTTCTGAGTTTTCCATGTCTCTGTATTAAAACTGACAATGCACATCCTTCCCTTTCACTGCAGTACAGTTCAAACTCTTTTTCATAATCTGGCATCCCTAGAGCTGGTGCTTCACATAAACTCGTTTTTACCTGCTTGAAAGCCTCCAGTTCTGTTTTGTTCAGCGTTATGGGATCTTTCATGTCTGATTTTGTCAATCTTTGTAAAGGTTTTGCTGTTAGTGAGAAACCACTAATTCATTGTCGACACTATCCGACCATCCCAATGAACATTCTCACCTGTCTCTGTGTTTTTGGTGACTTCATTCCGTGTATAATTTTGACTCTCCTCAGTGTAACTTGTCTAATTCCTTTTGCAATTTTGTCTCCCAAATATGGCACTTCCTTTTGACAAAACTGGAATTTTTGATTGTGACACTTTATGTCCTTCATCTGCCAAATGATTAAACTGTGTAACAGTATCTGTGACACATGCATCTCTTGTTTTTGATGCCAACAATAGGTCATCAATGTATTGGACTAAAACTGATTCTCCAGGAAGACTTAGGTCTTCTAGTGATTTCTTCAGTAATTGATTAAAAATCGAAGGGCTTTCAGTATACCCCTGAGGAATTCGACACCATGCTAGGATACGATTTTTGAATTGGAATGCAAAAATTGTCTGGCTTTCTGGATGTAATGGAACAGTGAAAAACGCATTACATAAATCAATAACTGTGTACCATTCCGCATCGTGTGGAATCTGGTACAAAATTACTGCTGGGTTTGGCACAATCGGACAACATGGAACAATGATTTTGTTAACCTTTCTCAGGTCCTGCACTATTCTAAATGTTCCGTTTGGCTTTTTCAGTCCCATTATCGGCGAATTACAAGGACTGCTCTCTATTTCTCTCAAAATTGCTTGTTCAATATTTTTCTCTATTAATGGTGTTATTCCTTCAATTATCTCAGCTGTCATTTTGTATTGAGGAATATTTGGGAATGTCACTCCTTCTTTCACAGAAATCTTTACAGGATCCACATTTTTCATCAAACCAATGTCTTCTCCTGTAAAATTCCACACCTGATCTTTAACTGCCTCTTTTAGTTCCTCTGGTATTCTTTCTCGCTCAAACACAGGAAACATCCTATTCTTTTCTGCTTCTATTAGTGTCATTGTCATTATACACAGACTATCCTCATCTGGAGTTTGGAGCTCAATACCATCCGGAGAGCAATAAATGGCACAGTTCATTTTTCACAATATGTCTCTCCCAAGACGATTTACAGGACTACTAATACATACAACGAATCTATGCATGTCTTTAAAATTTCCAATTTCAACTTCAATTGGTTTTGTTAAGGACGTTTTAATCTGCTGATTTGCGACACCTACCACTTAGATGTGATCACCCGAGAGAGGAAGATTTTGGATTTCCATTGATCTAACAGTAGAACGGGTAGCACCTGTGTCCACTAGAAAAGTTAAATCTACATCATTCACTTTCCCATTCACATATGGACCAGACTGTTCTACCTCCAGAGTAGCGCCAAGCATGCACTCTTATTCCTCTCTCTGGCACCGTCAGAAACTATCATCAGATTCACTCCCGTCCTCTCCCAGCCAATACTGTGGACTCACCTGCACTCTATTATTTCTTGTTACCTGATCTCCTGCGCAGAATCCTGTCTCTGCACTGTATCTTTGGAGGTTTACATTGTGAGGAAGTGGAGGTTGTGGCACCTGACTCTGTGGATTAACTACCTGCTGCTGTGGTGACCGTTGCTGAATTATCTCACTCTGCACCTGTGGATTCAATGATGTATTATCCGAATTAACTCCTGGTGGATACTTACACTCTTTCCTCCAATGTCCCAACCTGTCGCATTTATGACATGGATATTTCTTTTTCAATTCTTCTATGTTCCCTACCAACTTTTGTTTTCCAGGATTTTCTTTTACTTTAGACTGGTGTCCTTCTGTGCTTTTATTTTCTAACTGAGCTGCTTAATGTTCAGCAACTTTCACTTGTGCCCACATCGCCTTTTCTTTGAGCTTTCTCTGTTTAACTTCAATATCATCACTACAATACTTTGCATGTCTCAGGGCCTCATCCACTGAACCCGACTGCCATCCCATCAAATTATGTCTGATCATATCCCCTATTTCTGGTCTCCGTCCGAACACAAATCGATATACAAAATGACTCATATCTTTTTCACTTAATTCCTCATAACCACTATACTGTTTAAATACTAATAGTAGCCTTTCATAGAATGCATGGACTGACTCTTTAGCCTCGTGTATTGTTCTGTCTATTTTTACCCAGTCTGTCTCTTTTGGTGGTACTTTATTTTTCAGAAACACAACGACTTGATCGTATTTTCGCATCACTTAAGGTCCTGGAGCCCTTGTCACCTTACCCCGTGGATATTCTTGCTTTGGCCAATCCACTGTGATTTTACATTCTGAACATAAATCTGCTGGTACTACTATGTCAGATAGTCCATCTAAATCCTCCCATAGAACTTTTGAGACTTTTACAAATCGATCTACTTGTCTATACCACTCCACTGGTTTCTCTCTCAATTGGGGAAAATCATTTGTAAATGATAAAATATCCTGTCTACTCCAAGGTACATGTACATATCCTCCTCCCGGTATTTCCCTCATTGGAAACTCTTTTGCAACTTCTTTCTCATCAATTACTGGAAATACCAATGTAGACTTATCGCTGCTTTCCTTTTTTTTCGTAGACCATATAATTTTCCATTTGTCTATATCTCCCCATTTTCTCAGTAGCACAATCATTCTTTTATTTGAGTAATTCTCCCTGTTGTGTTCAAATTGTCTATATCTTTGTCAGTAAAATCCACTCTATACGGTTTCTTCAAGCTTTTGTATTTAGTAAAGTCTACATCCATTTCAATTGCTAAGTTTTCAAATCTTTCGTGCATACTTTTTGTTTTCCAAGTAATACTTTTACACATAATAGTGACTTCATCATCCTGGTAATTTTTCAGTTTATCTGTACCAATTGTTCCAATTATTAACTCTTCCATATCAGTCTCTAATCTTGCCACATCTAACAATTTTGGCTCAGTCTCTTTCAGCTTTAAGGTTTTTATTCAGTCACTTAATTCTTGTTCAGTTGGCCCTATTGGGTGTTTGGGTTAAATCAATCTTTTCTACACTTTTCTCAGGAGGTACAGAATCTGATTCTGCTCCTGTTGGGAATTTATACAGAAGACTCTGAATAAATGTCAAATCTGGTGGTGTCATTTGGTTAGTGCATGCAATTCCTGACAAATCTGGATAAACCTTTTCTCTCACTTTCTGCAAACTCTGATTTAAAGGAATAGTTAAAGATGGCTCTTTTATTTTCTGATTTTCAAATACTGAAATCACTGGACCCATTGTTACTGGAACAGTTAAAGCCTCTATATTTTTAGTAAGCTCCTGTATCTTTTCTGCCAGTTTATTTGTTGAACGTATATAATCAGCAGTACTCTGTTGTGCTTCAGCTTGTCGTTCTACTCTATTTTTCATTGTTCTCCGTCTCATCTTCCTGTTTAGGTGTTTCTGTATATCTAGTTCCGGTTGTCAAAACATTTGGTTCATATCTCATTTCTACTCTTTCTGGAAGGTCTCTGAAATTTGAAAATCGTTTTGGTGTATTTGACAATCTATCCTCTAACTGTGGTGCACTTGGAGTTGTGCTTATAGAGTTTACTTGATAAGGTGGTGGTCGTCTATTTAGGATTTCTTCCAATACTGCATCCTCAGATCCACAAGACTCATAACCTCTTTTCCTTCCTGCTAAATTATTTTTCTTCCCTATACACTTTCACCCTCATTCATCATCTACCAATCTAACCGGATACATTCCATCACACATGTTTGCATTTCTCCATCTCTGCATTTTCTTCTCATGTGTCCCTTTCCAGAATCTACAACCTCTATTCACTGGTCCTAAATAGTCTCCAAACCTATCATATTATAATTCATGCATTTTGTCTTCCCACTCAGCCAAAGCCTCAAACTGTGTTGGTCTAGGTCTCGGTTCAAGCTTCATCATTGTTTCTCTTAAATTCCTCAACACCGCAAGACTAAAAGATCCTTCTTCAGAAAAAACCAATGGACCATCATTTTTAGTGTACCTCGCCCAATTCTCTAACCATATACATGTATGGAAGCCATATTTTGTCATCATATATGACAATTGCTTTGTCTTTTTTGAAAGCGTTTTTCAGTTTCTGAAACCATGTAGGTTTCTCTTTCTCCATTCCATAATAAAATTCCATTCTCGTTATTAATCTCCTGATTTTCAAAAGTCCGCGTACACTTCCGTACACTGCTTAGTAACACCAGTCTATCGCAGCGCGGTTCACACTAATGCACCAATTAGAACAAGATACGTTTCAACAGTGCTAAACCAATTACTTCGCTGCTTTTACTGATGCACCAATCAGCCCTTATTCTGTCTTGGTCACGCTGACCAATCCCTGCGCGACAACTTTGACGTCAGCCTTCCTACGGCTTCTGCAGCTTCGACTGACCCCTCATCTACAAAAAATATTGAGAAGCCGTATTTGCACTTTTATACAACGGAATCAGTTAGTAACCACACAAAACAACTCCATTGATCTGTTTCGCTAAAACCAGAAGGATAGTTCTTCAATCACACAAGAATTCTGTATTTCCAGTAGACTACGCTTACCTCTTCTCCACCCCAGAATTTTACTTTCACCGATAAGATAGCACTTCCCTCTACCTTACCCTTCTTCCAAGCTCGGGTTAAACTTTATTATTTTCTCTGGGTAGAGCTTTAGCCAGAATACGCAATGATCCCTATGCTCAGACCCAAGATTTCACAGGTTGCCCTCGCTATACATTCACCACTTTTACACAGAAGGTCCCTAAACTTGTGATGTACGATGACACCACCTGTGATATACGACGATACCACTACCTTTTGAAACAGACTATGCGATGTGTGACTTCACTTGCCACACTTCCTCTGCCTGCAGACAGAGTGACCAGTTTCCCACACTATCCGGAAGCCTCTTTTAGACTACACATAACACGATACAAACTCAACAGATGTTAGTCCAAAATTCCGTACATCAAATCCTATATATTCTACTTTACACATCATATATCCTAGTCAACCTAGTCAACCTATAGCAAGCATCCTCTGCTACCAAGTATTTACTGGCGCAGCGCGGCTCCAACAATTCTTCATAAATTACCACAACTAAACCCATGGAACCTCTTACAACATTTTACAACTTTGGGCCCTTCAATCTGCTCATTCATACACACATTTAATCTGTTCCGAGGAGTCAGTATGGGTTCAATAAGGGAGTCGCGTTGCTATAGTGGAATGCCTAAGCTATATTTGTACATTATTTACAACTGCAGTTTAACATCTAAGAACCATGGCCTTTTATTTTAAACCAGAAAGACAATATCATTCCACTATTTAAATTAGGATCTGCTAGTAAAAGTTGACTAAAAGGAATGTCAAACTGGTTTAATTCTTCATTTATTTAATTTTTATTTTCTGAAGTTTCAAATTTTCTAGCATGATCTCTATATTTAATAAGGCTAAAAGAAATAACTCAGTTTGCACTAAAACCCTGAAAAGAAAAGGTTAAAGTTTCAATAACATTAATTTATTAGCAAATGACAGCGGAAAAAAATAAGCAACAAAAATATTACCCAAATGGAAAGTCGAAGACATCAGTATAGAACGCAATAATCCCAAAATGGAAACCTCTCTGTCTCTCTGTCTCTCTGTCTCGCGCTGTCGCACCCATTCAAAGGGTAAGTCAAAAAGGGAAATATTTCTAAGTCCCCACGCCTCAAAGTAAAAATTGCGCAGACCGACAGCATCTCGGGTGCAAAAATCAGATTGGAAAGCGACCTTTTTTCAATGACCGAAACGTCCTTTTTCATACCCTTTTTCACTAACTTATCTATCTAAATTCATATCTCTTAAGTTCAGTAAAGTCTGTGATTGGTCAATTTGGAGCCGGATGAGCATAACCTTATCATTCTCTATGTAAATTCCCTGCAGTGTCATCCTCACTTGCTGTAACTAGGGTTTCTTTGTTAAAAAATAACTTCCTCCAGAGTGTCCTTTAAATTGTTATTTCGCCTTTCTTTCCCACGGGTAGGATTTTCGCTTCGCTGTCATCTTTGGCTTAAGCCCCACAAAATGGCCATGCTGTCCTCGACTCACACTGCTCAGTCACAGGCAGCTTGCAACTCCGACTCTGGCGCATGCGTATTTCTGTCGCCATCTCGGATTTTCAGACAGACTCCATTTTCTTTTATTTCGTTTACTCATTTAGGCTTCAATTTAGGAACTATCACAAAAACAAGCACAAATAGATGTAAGTTTATGAACCCTTTCTGTTTACCTCCCCCTACTAATGATAACCCAGTTAGTATATACCTGGCTCAAAGCGACATAAATGCATAATTCGACTTACCAATCTTCATGTTTTATGCCACAAGTAAACAGACAAAAGCACATTCATGCAGGTTTTATCTTAGTACATAACAAATGTGTACATTTGAATTCACAATATTCGACAAATTAATAGTTTATTTGCTTAGGCAATACATGCAAATTAGTATCCCACGTGTATTAGTGTATGCAGTTTACTCTAGGTTGGTTAATTTTCAAAACCACACATTTTAGTACTTGTCAGTGTTATGGAATGTTGACTAAACAAGAGTATACAACGTTTTGTTTTCCACCTTGCTCCATCAATAGCTGAGAGTCTCAGACAGTGAAGTTATAATATTACAAGAGACCCATACCTTAAAGGAGGAATGGGACGATATACTACAGAAACAAAAATGGGTAGAACATTACAGATTCACAAATAAGTTGTGTTATGTTACAGGAGTGGCAGTTTGTCTTAAAAAATCCATCAGAGCTATTTTGGGAGAATGTACTGTAAATAAAGGTGGGATTTGGTCTTTAGCAACATCAAAGATATATAGCAATTGGTACACCTTTGTGGGTACTATGGACCAAACACGGACGATCTGGCCTTCCTCCAAGCATTATTTAACCAGCTCTTGGAGATTACATTTTCTATAATACTAGGAGGAGATTTCAATGTATTAATTGATCCGGTTTTAGTCAAATCCACTACTAGGAATGCAGTTAACTCACTTAAAATGAGAGCCCTAGTAAAACAAACCATGGAATACCTAGCCCTTACCTTACTGATATGTGGAGGACTACTTCTCTTCTTTCAAAGATCTAATCTCCGAAACGGAAAGTAACACCACACCCACATGCTCGGACAAGAATCACATTGTGCTCGCTACCTCGCCACCTCGCTCTGCCGGAAAAACCCTTGACCCCTGGTGGCAGTGCTGTGAGGCAGTAACATTTGGCTGGCCAGAGGAACATGCGCTCTCGCTCTGGGATCAGCGCCACAGGCAAAGCAGTTGAGAACTGGATGTTGGCAAACCATCGAGGCAGTCAGCATGACTCGACAGCTTCAACAGCCCTTAAAAGCCCTTTAAGTATGTTTTTCTCACTGGCCAGCAGCGCACAGAATTGGTCCATTTAGGTCCTTGTTGCGGCTTGTGCTCTGCTCTGCACTCCCCCACTAATCTGCCTGATTCTTGGTAAAAGGCCACCACGATTGCACTTCCAAAACGTGCATAAATGCAACTCAACAAAGGGAACGTGAACATGCTTGTGCCCCCTTCCCCAATACGGGGGGTGAGGCGGCATACAGTAGATTGAAATTAGGATCAACAATAACAACAACATATAACAACAACAGATCCCTCTAGGTAGGGGTGCAGCCTGTGAGTTTGGCACTGTCTCCCTGTCAAAACAATGAAAAAACACTAATGACATTTATTTGCAAAATGAGATCTGGAAAGAGGCAGTGAAAAAAGAACATGAAACCAAAGGTAAGCTGCAAGAAAACCCAAGGTAGCCTTGGAAAGTTCAATAAAATCAAACTAAGGCCAAAGCCGTCCACTAATATTGCTTATTAAATCACTATTTGGGAAAGTGAACCCCAGTGGAAAATGCACATTCTTAAAGGACCCAACGACAGTCATTGTTTCAGCAACGGAAAAAGTAATGGGCCTCCCGAATCCACTCACACCTCAAAAGTTAGATACGACTACAGCCCACAATTCAAAAACCAACCAAAAAATCTAAATGTAAGCCTTGTCGTAGCAAAGGAGAATAAGGATGATCACCCTAGTCGTAATAGGTTGGTAATTCAGGCCTAGGTACACACCTCATACTGTCCGCATTCCATACCAAGACCTGTGCTAAAGGACAAAGCACCGTAGTCTACTACCACAGAAAACAACCATGGCATCAAACGGAAGAAACAAACAGCTCCTGGCTCCACTCAAGATCCTAACAAGCAATATAGATCTCATGCAGGCATTAGATGTCAAACTCATCTATCAGCCTAACAATCTAACTGAGCATCTTGTCAATGGCTACCCTGACGGGCACTTACAATCAGTAATTGACATATCAAGTACATCTGAACAACTAGCTCATGAGGATGCAAGTAACAAGCACAAGCATCAAGGAAATTAAGCAAATTTTATAACGTAGATGCAACCACATAACCTTGATAGAGCGCAGGCTCACCTGTTCGTTTTACCATACTCACCGACTAGGAGTTAACTACTGAGTAACGTGTTCTGGTTAATAAAATCACCACTGCATGTGGGACATACACAGTCCCATAATATTGGATTCACTTTGCTCAAGACTCATGCAGGTCACAGCTACTGCTTTCAGACATCCCGGCAATGCAGATGCCACTGGATCCAGTGTAGCAGAAAAATATGCCACAGGACGTCTCCTTAAACCGTGAGTTTGGGTCAGGGTGGACAATGCACAATTGGAAAGTGCATCACAGAATAATGCAAAGTCCTTTGAATAATCAGGCATCCCTAAAGCTGGAGCTGAGCACAGACAGTCTCGCAGCTTCAGGAAGGCAGTCATGCTTTTGTCGTCTCACTCTACTGGGTCCTTTGCTCTCTTTGTTGTCATCTATATAAGAGGTTTAGCTAGGACTGCAAATCCCACAATCCACTGCCTGCAGTAACCTACAACTCCAAGAAACATTCTGATTTCTTTCTGTGTTTGAGGTAAATCCATGTTCCTGATTATTTTGATTCTTTCAGAGGTAACTCTTATGACACCTCTCTCTATCTGGTGCCCCAGATATTTTACCGATGTGGTACAGAATTGTAACTTTTCAGGTGATACTTTATGTCCTCCTTCAGGCAAATGATTCAGCAATGAAATGGTATCAATAACACAACCATTTCGCGTTTTAGACGCCACCAACAGGTTGTCTATATACTGCACTAGAACAGATTGTCCGTGCAGGACCAGAGATTCAAGACATTTTTTCAATATCTGAGGGACACGATTCCAAACGTAAACATGGTCGTCCAATTTGAACGAGAAAAGAAATTTGCTATCTGGATGTAATGGTATGGAGAAAAGGGCATGGCACGAATCAATTACCGTGAACCATCTGGCTCCCCACGGTATCTGATACAAAATAACTACAGGATTTGGCACAACTTGACAACATGGGATGACAATTTTATTAACTTTGCGGAGGTTTTGCATGACCCTATATTTTCCGCTTGGTTTCTTTATGCCAATTATAGGTGAATTACATGGACTGCTCATAACTTCTTGTAATATGCCTTGCTCAACTAAACCCTTTATTTCTGCAGCAACACCTGCTTTCATTTCTGGGCTCATTTTGTATTGTCGAATATTTGGGTAAACTGCACCTTCTTTCACTGTCACTTTTATCGGATCCACATTTTCCATTAAACCTACATCTTTTCCAGTGAAATCCCACACTTCAGGATTCACCGTATGTTGTAATTCTTTTGGTAGATCTTCCACTATCATTTTTTTAGTTCATTTTCTTGTTTCGCTAACATTAGTTTATAAACTCCATCTTCATCTGGGGTTTGGATTTCAACACCACTTGGTGTGCAAAAGATTGTGCAATTTGTTTTACACAGTAAGTCCCTACCTAATAGGTTCACTGGACTGGAGTCGCACACCACAAATTTGTGCATTTCCTTAAAATTCCCTATTCTGACTTCCATTGGTTCTGTAACAGGGATACTAATTTGTTTATTAGAAACGCCCATTACTTGGATCGCTTCTCTTGAGAGGGGTAGGTTTGGAACGTCTGCTGTTCTCACAGTAGAACGTTAGTGCCAGTATCCAACAAAAAGGTAACATCATTTCCCTCAACCTTTCCCTCAATGTATGGACCTGACTGATCTACCGGCAAGGATGCGCCAAGTACGCACTCCTCGTCCTCCCCTCTCAGGCACCATCAGTAACTATCTTCCTCTAAAAATGCGTCACTCAAACGAAATCGTGATGTTACTGCGTCTCTCCTTCCACTTCCCTCCGAATTTGTGGTATCCACACTGTATTTAGCTTGGCTCCCAGAATCTGGCATAGGGGCAAGTGGTAACTGGTTTTGTATTACCTGTTGCTGTTGCTTCCTTGATACCCCATTCTGTGTCTGTGGATTCAAATTGTCAGTTTGGACATTATTACTTAATACAGCCTGACACTCTTTCCTCCAATGCCCCATTTTTCCTCACCCATGACAAGGAAATGTTTTCTTTGCCTCCTCTCTGTTCATTCTTCCTCTAGGTTTACCCCCATTTCCATCTCCTTGATTCTGATTATTTTTCAATTGATTCAACTGGAGTTCTTGCTGCTCTTCTAACTTTACTTGTGACCACATTACCTTTTCTTCTAAATTCTTTCATTTATTGTCAATTTCATCCCCACAATATTTTGCATACTTAATTATTTCATCAACAGGCTTGGCCTGACAGCAGATTTTATGATCTTTAATCATTTGCGAAATTTATGGCTTTAACCCTGACACAAACCGATAAATAAAATGTGTCATGTCTTTCGAATCAATGTTTTCCAACAAACTGTACTGCTTGAATACCTGTAAAAGACGCACATAATATGCATGTACTGATTCATGCTTATTTTGGGTAGTTCTATCAATTCTTGTCCAATCTGTTTCTTTTGGGGGTACTTTCCCTTTCAAGAAGGTTATGACTTGATGGTACTTTTTCATCACATCATCTGATGGTGCTCGTGTCTTTGGATCTCTTGGGTACTCGTCACTGGGCCAATCTATGGTGTTCTTACATCCCGTCCACAAATCTGCGGGGACTACCATATCAAACAACCCATCTAAATCTTTCAACAATACTTTTGAAACTTTTTAAAAATATCCTGTCGGGACCATGGAACATGTACATATCCTCCTCCTGGCACTTCTCTCATTGGACACAACCTTTCTACCTTTTCTGATTCTTTCAGCAAATATTCAGATGTAGTATTTTTCGCTTGGTCTTCCTCTTTTTTCTTTGTCCATCTAGCTCTCCACTTGTCTAGATCTCCCCACTTCTGTAATAATGACAATAATTCCTTTATTTACACTTTTCGTCCTGACACATTCATGTTTTCTAAATCTTTGTCAGAAAATTCAGCTCGGTAAGGTTTCTGTAACACTTTAGATTTTCCAATATCAATTCCCTGGTCCAAAGCCAAATTCATAAATTTTTCATGGAATTTTTCTTCGACATATAAACAACAATTCATCCTCACTGAAAGTATTCAATCTTTCTAACCCCACATTTCCAGCAAGCAATTCTTCCAATTCAACTCTTAATTTAAAAATATCCAATGCTTTCGGCTGTGATTTTGGCTTTTTTATTTCTCGAGACCACCTTTCTACTTCTTCTGGGGATACTACAGTAGCACTTCTTATACCTGAGGATGTTTTCATCCTTGCCTCTCTATGGCTTCCGGGAGTGTTTTTCCTGTTTGAGTTTCCTCCGGGTTCTCTTATAGGTAAATCCATTAGGGATGTTACTGACTCACACTCACTTGCTTGGTCATCCACAATCAAGGATTCCTTTCTAGGCTGTACTACAGGTGTGGTCAGAACAGGAGTTTTAGGACAGATCTGTTTATCTCCATACAAGGGAACAACAGGACCTATGCTTCAAGACTTGTATTCAGCTGGGAAATTTTCTGAATTAATTCATTTCTCTGCTTATTTATTGCCTCTGTTTCCCTTTCCTGTAAGACTTTTACTAGTGAGGGTTCATGTACAATTTGTGGGAACAAAGGTGGTGTTAAGAACGGGGCACTAGGGTTAGCTCTACTTGCTTGCTTATGGTAAGGTGGCGGATTTTTCATTGAACAACACAAAAGAACACAGGGGGTCTCAATGCCAGATAATCTGACAGAGCTGCCAAAGCGAACTGACACAGTCACACGGGCGCTTAAGTCACCTGGAGGCAAATCCTCCAGATAATCATCAGAGTCACCACTAGTCATCCAATTCTTCCTTTTCTCTGTGCCCTTGCTTCCTGAAGGTTCTTCTAAAGTCAATAAGGATATAATCCTTCCACTAACATAGACTGTCTCCATTTCTTCATTTGCTTATCCCTCGTCTCTTTAGGAAATCTGGGATAAAATGTACTCCAATTTCTGTCACTTCTGGGTCTACCTCACTCGAAAGCCGCAGTTTCCCATTCCTCTAATGCTTTGTACTGGGTCAATCTAGGTCTGGGATCTAATTCATTCATGCGTGTTCTCAAGTTGTACAAAATTCTACCATTAAAAGTACAATTTTCTGGAAATGCCTAAACCCCATCATCTTTAGTGTACTCCATCCAGTTCTCTAACCACACACAAGTGTGATAGCCCCTTTCTACCATCATGTATGATGCGGGCATATTTGGTGGTGGAATCATAATCGCTTCTCTTGTTTTAATCGTTTTATCTTTCTTAAAGAAATTCTTAATTTTCTTCAGAAGCGACATTTTTGTTTTTATCCGTACATGATATGAGGTCTTCCTCTTATGTATTGCTCTTGCGCAAGCCCTAAGTACCTCCTATCGGGTCTATTATCTATAACTGTTGGATCTAAATGCCACATATAATTTGTGCCGATTTCATTTTGCGTTGATATTCGATTGTTTACTTAAATGCTTCCAATACCAACGCGTTTCCAATTTTCAATAACCAATCAATAAGTAGATTTCAAATAAATTCCAGCCAATAGTTACACGGCTTTTCCCGTGAGACAAGTTCCCACGCTCCTGCACTCACCCCTCCCTTACAATTGTTAACCTCACCTACACACCCTCTGTCTCAACCAATACCAGCGTGGCTCTTAGTGACGTCAGCGCAGCACCGCAACTGACTCCCTCCTTTGCAAGGTAATACGAAAACGTATTTCTTTTCACTTTTAAATGCAATATTCATTATTTAACAAGGTAAAAACATTCGCCTAAGGGAAAACATCCTTTACAACGGAACTGTTACAACGCGGTACCGTTACAATGCAGGATTTACAACAAAGTCTTTACAACGACTTTCGCTGAAGGGCTCTCTAGGATAGGGGATAGTTTAATTTACTAGCCAACACCTTCCCTACTATCCATGGGGACTGGAGTTGGAATAGTAAATTCACTATTGAGCGCCCCCCAACGCAAGTCGTTGTAACGACTTGCGTTGTTAAACCTGCGTCGTAAAGGTACGCATTGTAACGGTACGAGTTGTACCGTCATACATCCTGCCTAAGTGACTAATTCAAAGGAAAGATAATTTTCTCTCACTGCGAGTAAATCCCTTCCGCTTACTCGTCATACACTGCGAGTAAATCCCTTCCTCTTACTCTTCATACAAGCATTAAAGAACCTGTTACTCCTTCAGGCTGACCCTTTCTAGGTGATATAAGGCCAAAGTTTTAACAGCGAACTCTTCTGCTATCATTTATTCACACATTCATACAGAAAAATCCATAATTAGTGCTTCGAGTTCTACCTAACTTTATGCACTTAATTCCTTAGGCAAGTGACCTCACTGCAGAGTGGCTTCTAATTACCACCCGCTATTCTGCCCTCGGGGATTCCAAACAAACATAAAACAATACAAACAGGTTTCAGTTAATACATGAAATCAATACAAATTCAAAATAATCAATACGCAACTAACTACCTATCTTAACTAAACCCTAACCACTACTCTGCTACCAAAGAATACTGAGAGAGCGCAGGCTCACCTGCTCGTTTTACCATACTCACCTTGACCCATAAAACATATACACTTTGAACAGGTAAACCTTCGCTAATCAGAATTTTTATTAACCTTTTCGGACCTATACAATTGTCTTACCAATTCGGTACCTAGACTCCTAAGGGATCAAGGGAGTTAGCATAATAGGTAGAAAGTAAACATTTGTATTCATAAAATAACGACAGACTCAGGAAAGTTTTAAGCACTTTATATATGTAAATTCTTAAATGTCATAGTCCATATCAATTCAATTAAAGCTCGGTCAATTAGAAAGAAAATAATCAAAGCAAGATGATGTGAAAATATTACGAGACTTTCTTTAAGCATTGAAACATAGGAAGGGTAAGAAAAGGGAAACAGTACAATGACATACACACAAAAATGTATTTTGACCTAGAATTGTGTGAAAACCGACCCTGGCCACAGGCTGGGTCAAAGGACAGGACTCCTGATAATTCAGCTGCCAACAGGACAGAACAGGTGCAGACCAGAAGCAGGACAAGTACGGACCAAATTGGATCAGGACAGGACCACCACAGGTCAGGACCGGCACCCACAGCTAAAGTGCAACACCAGCTTCACACCCCTCTCTGCAGCTAACAGTCTGAGCCCAATTGGGTTATCGAACTCCTTCCCAGAACCCCGATTGGGTTATCGAATCTTCTGACAGAGTGCTCCACCAGCACCTCTGCTCTCGATCGCCTATTGAGTGCATTGGGTCAGTGACAGATCAGCTATTTGGACAAACTAACTAGCTAAGCCTACCTTAGTTATACCATTTTCCAGGGCAGTGTACCACCCCCCAATGTTGCAAGTTCATGTATTCCCTAAATTTGATTGGTCAAACGCGAGGAGAGGTCATCACACCATACCAGTTATGAGATCATTTCATTAAAATATTTAATTCAATGTTCCCTCCCATAATTGTATTTTCCCATGCACTTTTATTCCACCCAACAATGGATGTTTCAATAACAAATACAATGTATACGAAGATTTGTAAGTTGTCTTCTTTTCTGAGGGTTAAGAGTTTATTTTCCCAGGCGCATCGCAGGCAAGACTGTTACTGGCACAGAATCAATGCCATGGCTAGTGGACTCGGGAGAATTCAGCACATGTGTGATAAGAGTTTCAAGATGGGAGTTCAGCAATGACACATCAGGCCCAAATACGAGCTAATAGCAAATTCAAAGAGAAACAGTTTTAGAACAAAGAATAAATGAATGCACTGTATACCACTTATCTCTACTCTATTCCCTTTACTTTATTTTAACTATAGCGGTAGTGATTAGGCAGAACGAACAAGGTTTAGTACAAGGAGCAGTGCGCCATTAGCATGTGAAACATAGAACAGCCATCTTTAGTTCTAGTGCGCAGAAGCAGAAGGTTTTCCCACCAAAGCAGAAAGTATGTCATGTCATGTGAGTGTGACAGACTCATGCGCAGAAAAATTTCCACATTGCGGCGCCCATTTTAATGCATTTGAGTTGCTGTTAGTAAAAGCACATAGTCAAGCTTCCCCTAGATACTAGAAATGTTGTGTGGTGCAATTATTAGTAATACCAAACATGTTTATGAATACGTTATATGTTATTTCAAGAGGATTGAATCCGAGCAAGTCTCTTTACGTGCGAAACCTTGCTCCATCAACCTGGGAAGTAAGATCATTAATACTCCAGCAACAAAGGCAAGTGGAAAAAAGAAACAAAAAAAGTCAGTCCAAAAGTCCAAAACAACATATTGAGATGGGTGATATTTTAGAAACAAAAGTGGAGAGCATCTCAAACCTGCACACCTCGCTATTAAGCATTCTACAAACATCAATAGTTGTGCTCAATATGCAGTCAGACAAGCTGGGCATCCAGATAAAACTCATATATAAAAGCTGCACATATCACTGGAATAAATTCAAAGCTGAAAAAATTGACTGATCTTATAATAAAGGGACGAAAATCTAACCCAGTAGTGCACATCGAATGTGCATGTGGCTCAATAATTGATAAATGGAGTACTTTGCCAGCCATCTTAATGATCATTTTGAATGAAAGGAACATTAAAAATTTGATTAAAAAGCCAGGCGGATCCAACGTAGAACAGAATCCCAAACATCAAACAGCAACTCCTGTGTTGTCACAAACATCGGTGTCAACCAAATTAACCAGAAATCTGAGGGGAGGCCCAGGAGGAGTTCCTGATAATACTGAGCCCATACCTCATAGCACTGACTAATTAATTGAACATGATAAGTTTATGATTCCTACCCAAACCAAGAGACAGAAGAAATGTGCCAGGAAATCCAGAAAGAACTCCCAGTGCATACGGAAGGATTCCCAATATGGGAAAAGACCCTATTTTTTAAGCCAAATGTGAGCAACAAGATCCAGTAATTGGAGAACTTCAATAAACCAAGCAACAGAACAATGAGAACAAGGAAAATCAAGTAAATCTGATAACGGGGCAGTACAAAAATCAAGAGAAGTGGAGAAGCAGTCCTCATCTTATCAATATTATACACAATGGATTCAGATTGAATAGGGAGTTCGAACAATCAGATCATACTAATACCTCAGTACACTTCACAGGGTCAACAGGACCTCCCCAACAGAGGAAAATTAATGAGACTCTTCTTGGAAGTGCCTACACAGAAACATCTCACTTCTGCAGACTTGTTATCAATTACATTTTTCCCTTTTGAGGAAAAGTATCAAATGAAAAAGAAACTCTCCACTTGGAGAACTGAGGAGTTCACATAATTAATCATGAATTCGCGAATGCTAGTCTACAGTTTAAAGCATGGGGCATAGCACTCTCAAAACCACCAAGGCAATGCTATCTTTCACCCTTGTCAATGCCGCTTAGGAGACTAAGCTCTGACCCATGAAGTACCCCTGTGTACTCGGTACTACAAAGTACTAGAGGTAAGAAGGGAGTGGTCGAACAAGCCAAGAGTAAACAATTGAAGGAACAGGGTGAAAATGAATGGCAATGGATTGCATCAACTCTAAATGCCTCCAGAAGTGAATGACTCCCCAAACAAAGTACTAGTAAACCTAATGATGCGTCATTAAAGCTTTTATCTTGGAATATTACTGGGGCAAACCAGGAAATACAGGATAATGCACCCCAACAAACTGGGACAAGTATGAGATCATTGTGCTCCAAGAGACCTGGCTAATCGACCAAAAGAAAGTTGCAGGCTACACTCTTCACCATGTAAATACCACAAGAAAACATCAATATGGGAAGCCAGAAGGTGGTCTCACAGTATATGTATCTATGGCATTGAATCTCATGTCTGAACTGCTGCCCAGCTCCAAAACAAAGATACAAATGATCAAACTGGATGAGTGGCACATCTATCCAAAAACAACAATAATAGTGCTAAATGTTTACATGCATCCGAACACACGAAAAAAAAGCTGCATTATTTAAAAGTTACTTTCCATGATAACGGGAATAAGGTTTGAGAAGCCAACATGGGAAAAAATTGAGACAGGAGACTTTAACTCCAACTTAATTCGTACCCCAGATAAAGACTGCACAAGTATCTTGCAGCACAAAATGATTAGTATTACCGCAATCACGTTCAGCAACAAAGTAAACTGGTTTTAATGGGCAAAAGATAGTCATTGCCTTAGAACATATAGCCCTGAGAGTTATAAATGGTAGATCCTGGGATGAAAGGCCACTGCGATAAATTTACCATGGTGCAAACCCACAGTCAACGATAGACTACACAATTTTTATGTTACCTTTAATGGAGCATGTGAGGAAATACGTTATTAATTTTACCACCAGCAGTGATCTCTTGTCTCAACACTTGGAACTGAGTATAAGCCCCCCAAGGAACGCATCCTCCCTTGCTGAAGTGGGGCAGTTAACAACAACTAAACTGAAACATATACGATGGTTGGCTAACACCCTCCCTGAATTAGCGACGTTGGCCAAATAGATAATCGAGACTAGTATCACTACAAGTGTCAGTCACGCAGAGAGATGGATGACCTTCACAACGAATCTGCTAGCACTTTCACCTAAAATCAATTACGCCAGGAGATCTACATACAAGCAGCCTTCCACCCTCATAAACCAGGCGCGTATCTTAAGAAAGGAACTAAGAAAGGCAGTCAAAAACACTAGGAGCACCAATGTTTAAAGCATACATGTGCTGAAATAAAAAATCTAAGGAAGCAACTTAAAAACCAAATTTGGGAGGATTGGAAAGCGCCAATAGATGCATTTTGGACAGGGTTCCTATTCAACTTAAAGCAGACAAACACCAGAGCTTTTGGGGAAACAATAAATGGGATTACAAGAGCTCCGTTAATGATAAACAAATCAAGTGTTACGGAAGCAGGTTGGACCATCCACTTATGCAAGACATTTACTAAAAACTCACTCACAGTTAATATCGATTTGGGCAACAGCAATAAAGTACTTGATTATAATACAATAGCTGATTTAACTCTTAAAACAACAGGCACAAGTAATCTGCACATAGATCAGGTTAGTCCAGTAGGGCATACCACTCAATGCTATTCAGTGGAGAAGGTTTCAAAGGTAATAATGTCAGGACGAAGGGATGGGACCCCTGGCACAAATGGTATTCCGCAGGCCATTTTTAAATGTTATCCAGACTACTGGGCAAGACCGCTGTCAGCACTGTACAATGAGGTGGGAAGATTGGACACACTCCCCAGGAGTTGGAGAGGTTCAGTAGTAAACCTGGTATATAAGGGTGGTGAGCGGCTAACAAAAGGATAATAGCACTAATTGACTCTGAAGCAAAATATTATGCATCGCTGATCCTAAATGAATTGGTTGACTGGTCAAATAGAAACAAGCTAATTCCGCTCAATCAGACAGGATTTTGCAGAGGGTTTGGCACAGCTCCAAACATTCTAGCTCTTGCTCTTATAGCAGATAAGTGTAAGCGTTCACGGAAACATCTAAAACTGCGCTTTATAGACTTTAACCCCTTCAGTGCTAATGACAAGGGTAACTCGTCATGGAGTTTCCATTGGTTTCAATGGAAATTGCATTGAAGCTCAGAAATGACCTTAGCATCCAAGTGGTTAAAGATGATTTTTACTGTGTAGACCTTGGCTTGGTGTCGTGCAAACTAAGGATGAATGGGCCTTCCAGAGAGAATCCTTGAGCCATAATAAAATAGTATACAGACAAAATAGCTGATGGCACCAGACTATCAAGGTAAATCTACACAGCTGTACTGTGTCTTAGCTCTGCATATATTTAACCTGTTTAGGGCTGAGCTCTCCCCAAGATTAGATCAGGTAAACTCCCATTCTCCATGTCTGGGTTCTCTATGCGTAGCACATCTCTCTTATGCAGATGACATAGTCTTACTTGGCCTAACAACTGTCTGCCTTCAAAGAGCACTAAGGGCCCGATGTAGGTGGCAAATACCGGTCGGAAACGGCCGAATTCGGCCGTTTCCGACCGGTATTTGGCATCTTGAGATGTAGGGGGCCAGATTTTACAGATTCTGTACATTTACCGAATCGGTAAATTTACAGAATCTGTAAAATACCGAATCGGTATTTTTACCGATTCGGTACCTTCCAGGTGTAGGTGGGACTCTTCAGAGTCCCTAAGGCCTTACAGAATCGGTATTTTACCACCCAATCCAATTGGGTGGCAAAATACCGATTCCAGGTGTGCATGCACGTGTGCATGCACACCTATGAGAAACAGGGGAGAAGGAGGATTAATGAGACTAGGTCGGCCTCCTTGTGTTCAGTACAAAACAGTGTGGATCCCACTTGTACGACCCTTGGACCTAGCTCAGCTACAGGTGTATGATTGCTTTGAATCAGTGTACCTTCTAGAAAGAAAAATGTCTTTCTAGTGTCCCCTCACTCACCGGGGTTTCCCCACGGTGACATGCTTCATCATTGGGGCCATCCCAGTTCTCTACGAAAAGGGGCGTGCTGCGACTCATGAACTACACAGGAGCACTTTAAGTGTGAATGACTATGTGTGGTGCAGAAATGTGGTGGAGTGGGTGTGTGTGAGTATTAAAAATACCATGCTTAGTGGGCCTAACTGTATTATTGAGCTCCTATGCAGGTATATTAAAAGTGGGGTTAATGTCACTGTAGGGCAACCTATAATGTGATTGACTCAGTGATCGATATGGTCGACATGTTTCATGCTACCCCTAGCATTTCTTCGGGACCATGCAGGGACCAGCCCTGCATATGCCACTCCTAAATCCCAATTGTGGGAACAGTGAATTTATAACAATAAAAAGTTGATTTTAGCATGCATTTATATTAAAAATACATACGTTCCTCTTTAATAGAAGGTGCTGAAAAATAAAGCATATTATTAATAACAAACCTTCCCTAGGGGAAGGCACACATAGTATTTTCGCATGCCGCTCGCATTCTGTGCTTAGAAAGATGGTTTGCGCCATACTGGCGCGTGCAGGCTTACCAAAATTAGTCCAAAAAATTGTGGTGTTTGTTCGTGAATTCACACAATTAAACAAGACAGGACTTGATGTGACCAAAACACTTGACATACATAACATATAACAGGTACACAGAAAAATAAAGGTCTCCAATAGTTACTTATTGAAGCGAAAAATGACACTTCATGGTCTCGCTGGGGGGTCAATTTCACTTATGGGACACACTGCTGTAAAACGATGAATACATACAATGTTTGTTAGGTCAATATCAATAAGACCTACGAGTTCGTAAACAGTTTCAAATATCGCCGTTCTTTGGACTGGCTTTGTCCGTTTTCACAAACATAGAGTACTTACTTCCTATCTCGTACCAGGGACTGGTTAGTGCTTATAGTAAAGACAGCTGCCCGCCTCTCAGAAACACTACTGGAGGAAATCCATGCATTAGAGATACGTTTAAAATCTTACCAAACTCCTAGTGAGTTAAAAAAGAGATTAGATGAACTGAACAAAAGCATGTCAGAATTTGAAGTATCTCTGAAGGATACTAAATATGAAAAATTATCAAAAGACCATAAAGCTTTTTCACATGAAAAAGCGTATCCATACATCAAAGTGGATTATAAAGTAAGCAACAGGAATCCCGGGTACAACACCGACAGTGATGGATCAGACACAGGTTCAAATAGTTCGGGATCCTCATCGAATTACAATTATCCCACAAATAGAAGATCAAGAAAAGGTAGAGGAAATTCCTTCAGACAAAGAGGGTACCAACAACTCCCTCCATGGCCACTATATCAAGGTCCACAACAATTCGGCCCTACGTAGGGTCCACCTCCACCTGGACCGTTTTACTATGGCCCACCAATGTATCCACAGCAACCCCCTACCAATTGGGGCACTAATTCAGGCAACCAAAATAACCCGGGTCGCCCTTTTTTAGGCAGGGGCCAAACCCCACACAGAGGGAAAAACAAATCAGGACAACAACTGAGGTGGGCACAGCCTCTAGCAACAGAGGGACCACACACTCGGAGTAAGGGACCCCCGGAACCGTCGATGAGCGAACCACAGATCTAGTAGTGAACCTATCCGACACAGCACTGACACAAATCCAAACCCAAATTCTCAACAAAGGTTTGGGTTTCGTACCAACTGCCAATGTTGACAAATTTAAATTGTGTTGTGAACTAAAGGAGTTTGTAAGGAAACTGAAACTCCAAGTTTTTTTCAGAGATAAAACAATAACGGACACTACAGACACAGGACTTAAGAAAAAGTCTACCTTTGTTCCACCCCCAGGAAACCTACCAGTCGAAATTTTGGCTTATGAAAAAGCAATCATGAAGGAAATAAAGGAATTAGACCCACGAACAGTGAAAGTGTTCCATAACACGAGCAATCAGGAACTCCAAGCCATCCAAGAATTATCAAATCTGAGTTCGTTAACTATAAAACCGGCGGATAAGGGTGGCGCCATTGTGCTACAGAACACTACTGATTATAGAGAGGAGTGTCTTCGCCTTCTGAGGGATCCCAGAAATTACACTATCATTAAAGATGACCCTACTGAACGTTTGAGGATATCCATAGCATACCTCATTGAAGAATCTCAGGCCAACGATTGGGTAAGTAAAAACAGAATCGGAGTTTCTGGTAAACACAAAACCAGTTACCCCGTACTTTTATACGATTCCCAAAATCCACAAGCGCCTGACAAAACCACCGGGAAGACCCATAGTTTCGGGCGTTGGATCAATCCTTGAGCCACTTTCAAAGTTTGCCGACGCATTCTTAAGGCCAATGGTACAAAAAACTGACACCTACCTAAGAGACACGAAAGATGTACTCTGCCTATTAAAGGAACAGACCTTCGAACCCACATCAAACATACTCATGAGTCTAGATGTGGAGAGCTTGTATACAAGCCTCCCCCACAAAGAAACCCTGGAAATCCTCGAAGAGGTTCTTTTTGATTCCCAGTGGGATTACAAAACTCCAAGGCATGTGGTGCTAGAATGTTGTCGCTTGGCACTCACCGAAAAAAAAATTCGATTCGAAGATACCCTATACCGTCAGCTACATGGGACGAGCATGGGCAGCACTTTTGCGCCGAGCATAGCAGGGCTCTACGTTCACCATCTTGAGAAAACTAAAATACTGCACGAAAACAATCCCTATAGACAGCATATTACACTGTGGAAACGTTATATCGATGACGTTCTGGTAATATGGAATGGCAATGAGAATGAAGCAGATTCTTTTTTTTGAATGGCTCAATCAGCAGGATAGATTCCTCAAATTCACCATAAGCCTGAGTAGATCCCAACTAGTGTTTCTGGATCTCAACATCATGGCAGAGGATGGACATCTGAAGACCACTACACATTTCAAGGCTACTGCACGGAATTGTCTACTAACGTATGATAGCTTCCATCCGAGACATCTGAAACAGAACCTTCCCTTCGGACAGTTCCTAAGGTTGAGGAGAAACTGTTCAAGTAAAGATGACTATCAAGCGCAAGCGGATGATTTGAGTAAAAAACTACACGCACGTAACTATCCAAAGAAAATAGTAAGAAATGCGAACAAACGAGCGTCTAATAATCATAGGGATGCTTTGTTGGAACCAAAAGTGAGAAATACATCTGAGAATAAAAGACCTATCTGCATCACGACTTTCACAAAAGTATCAGACCAAGTGACAAAAATAGTGAAGAAGCACTGGCCTATCGTCAACAGTGGAGAATTGACTATACCGGTTCCAATGTTCAGCCACCGTCGAGCCAGGAATCTCCGAGATCATTTGGTCCACACTCGTCCCAAATCTAATCACCATCCTGCCAGACAGCAAACTCTACCCATGGGCCACTATGCATGTAATAACTGCAGTGTTTGCCACCTTACAACCAGCTCAAAGAGTGTGAATTTTAATGACGGAACCAAATGGGAATTAAGACAGATGTCAAATTGCAATACCAGTGGGGTAGTATATATGATCACCTGCACTTGCAATTTGCATTATATCGGAATGACCACACGCAAGGTGAGCACCAGGATAGTAGAGCATCGTAGCACCATCAGGTGCAAAAGAACTACAACAAGAATGACAAATCATTGCATTGAAACGAATCACACTCCCAACGACATGAGGTGGGTAGTGTTGGAAACTGCCAAGACCAGAGAGAATCAAGAAAGGTTTCTTCATGAGCGCGAACAAAGATGGGTGTTCAAACTACGCACAGATACGCATGGTTTGAACGATGACATCCCCTGGGGTGCATTCATATAAACTTTCTCTTGCCATATAAACAATCATCAAAAGGATTGGATAATAACAATGAAAGTTACTTCGGTGTTCCTTTCTGACATACTGAACCCATTCCAAGATATTGTTCCCCAACCTAATGTGAACTTCGAATATCTTGTATGGTACCACCATGGACTATGATTCTGAATGCCATCACCATTGATTCCGTGTTACTGCGTACTAATACTGAGTACTAACCAAAATAGTCCCTGTATAGACCACTATCTATTGCTTTTACCGTGGATATAACCACTGACAATATCTTGTAGTACTCTTCCATACATACTAATTCGGTAATATCAGAGCAATCCCTATATAAACCACCTCCTATTTATATGTTTACCGTGGGTACAATCACTCATAACATCGGATATTATTCTCACGTTTTCTGAATGTAATGGTAACATATTTAAAATAATGCATAAATTATTATGCGACCTGAGGTTTTATTTTTATTTTTATTTTGCAACCTCAAGCCGTTTTTCCGCTACACCGTCAACTCCCAGTAAACAAGCCGTTTTCGATTTCTATACCTCGCGGACAAAGGCATACTCTCAAGATGGCCGCCGCATGTGCAACAGTCTAGTCCCTGAGGGCGTCTCCGCCCCAGTTCTGAGACAGAGACTTACAAAAACAATACGCCGGCAGGGCCCGGGTAAGATGCGGTCCCAGGGAGGTACTTAGTAGGTACATTTGCGCGATTTCACAAGATAGGAAGTAAGTACTCTATGTTTGTGAAAACGGACAAAGCCAGTCCAAAGAATGGCGATATTTGAAACTGTTTACGAACTCGTAGGTCTTATTGATATTGACCTAACAAACATTGTATGTATTCATCGTTTTACAGCAGTGTGTCCCATAAGTGAAATTGACCCCCCAGCGAGACCATGAAGTGTCATTTTTCGCTTCAATAAGTAACTATTGGAGACCTTTATTTTTCTGTGTACCTGTTATATGTTATATATGTCAAGTGTTTTGGTCACATCAAGTCCTGTCTTGTTTAATTGTGTGAATTCACGAACAAACACCACAATTTTTTGGACTAATTTTGGTAAGCCTGCACGCGCCAGTATGGCGCAAACCATCTTTCTAAGCACAGAATGCGAGCGGCATGCGAATATACTATGTGTGCCTTCCCCTAGGGAAGGTTTGTTATTAATAATATGCTTTATTTTTCAGCACCTTCTATTAAAGAGGAACGTATGTATTTGTAATATAAATGCATGCTAAAATCAACTTTTTATTGTTATAAATTCACTGTTCCCACAATTGGGATTTAGGAGTGGCATATGCAGGGCTGGTCCCTGCATGGTCCTGAAGAAATGCTAGGGGTAGCATGAAACATGTCGACCATATCGATCACTGAGTCAATCACATTATAGGTTGCCCTACAGTGACATTAACCCCACTTTTTATATACCTGCATAGGAGCTCAATAAAACAGTTAGGCCCACTAAGCATGGTATTTTAATGCTCACACACACCCACTCCACCACATTTCTGCACCACACATAGTCATTCACACTTAAAGTGCTCCTGCGTAGTTCGTGAGTCACAGCACGCCCCTTTTCGTAGAGAACTGGGATGGCCCCAATGATGAAGCATGTCACCGTGGGGAAACCCCGGTGAGTGAGGGGACAATAGAAAGAAATGTTTCTTTCTAGAAGGTATACTGATTCAAAGCAATCATACACCTGTAGCTGAGCTAGGTCGAAGGGTCCTACAAGTGGGATCCACACTGTTTTGTATGCACACCTAGCCATGTGACAGACAGACATTCCCTTAGGGCATGTCTGTGTGCCACATGGCAAACATGCCCGTCTTTGGGGTGCTAGAGGGTGTCAAAGTGACACCCCCTGCACCCTTGCTAAAATCGGTATTTACCGATTCTGTAATTACAGAATCGGTAGTGCCCATTGATTCCTATGGGCTTCAAGGCCCATAGGAATCAATGGGCAATACCGATTCGGTATTTACAGAATCGGTAAATACCGAATCTTAAAGATTCGGTAATTACAGATTCTGTAATACCTACATCTCCCCCTTCATATTTACCGACTCTTAAATACCGAATCGGTAAAATTCGGTATTTAAGAGTCGGTAAATATGAATTACCTACATCTGGCCCTTAATGAGTTAACAGTTTTTCTTAAGGCTAATGCCCTTGAAATTAACTTTGCAAACATTAAAACAATGGGGGATATTCTCAAGAACGTGTGATAATTGTCGCAAAATAAGCTTAACGCTACTCTTCATATCGCAGTCTATCACGGGAAAATAACGCTGTGTTAGCGTTCTATTCTCAACATGGCGGTACCATGCGATAGTCTCATGGTTATGCGTCAAATGATCGCGTAAAAATCAACGTGACACCGCAAAAATGCGAAACACGAACTCAAAAAAAGTAGCGATGTCCCAACCCACGATACAAAAATCAGCGCTAATCAGCAACAGGCCAGCAATTCCCACGTGTCATGCGACAAAAAAATGCACCAGAAAAGTAGTGAAAAAAAAGGTGAGATGACAATGTACGAGTACAACCCCACATCGGTGATGTAGAACATATGTCCATTGTTCCGCATCAAATAGGCATCTCCTAACAAACAGTCACAATGTACGGTGACATGTAGTCTGCATGTAAACTGCGCCAATGCGGAAACATACATGGAACACACTGTGAAACTGCATCTCCCCTTCGCATTGCAGAGGGTCAATCAACATCTCCAGCACACAGACTTGTCATGTCCATGATCAATCAAGTGTGAAAGCATGGACGAATGCAGGGGGAGTGACTCCCCCTTACGTACATGTTGCTCATGTTGTGGGACATTAGTCACAGGGTGCATCCCTGCATCATGGTGGTACATAATTGACCCCAAAAGAAGCCCTGTTGTCACTTGGCCTGGTCATGGTGGCCTGGTGACATGTCTCCACCCAACACTGCATCAGTAAAGGCGAAAAATCTGGGCTTCCTGTGTGATGTCGACCTCTCCCTTAGACCCCAGATCATCGGGCTGACAGGGAAATGTTTCGGCATCCTTAAAATGCTAAGGAAGTTCCTCCCTTTACTATCCCTCCAGCACAAAAAAATCACTGTGCAGGCCCTGATAGGGTCACGTCTTGACTACGTGAACGCTCTTTATCTGGGCCTCCCTAAATATCTGATGGCCCGTTTGCAGGTGGTGCAAAATGCGGCGGCCAGAGCCATTTTTGGACTCCCGCGAAGGGCGCGGGCTTCGGAGCTTCAAGAGCAACTTCATTGGCTTCCGATCGCCAAGAGAGTCACTTTCAAGATTCTGACTCTGGCTTTCAAGGCACTTCATCGTATTGGCCCAAACTATCTTTGTAAACGGATCGCCTTCTATGTCCCTAGAAGAACTCTCAGGTCTGCCTATGAGGCCAAAGCCATGGTTCCTTCCATCAGGCGCACTCGAATCGGAGGTCGCTCCTTTCGTTACCTTGCACCGCGCTGCTGGAACGATCTCCCTCGATCTTTAAGATTGGCTACCAACTTGCTAGCCTTCAGAAAGGAGCTAAAGACCTGGCTTTTCACCCGGTAAATCCCGTCCCTTCGTGGAGCACTGTTATGCTGTAAACTTTTCCTTGTTTCTCTCTTCGCCAAAGCGCCGGGACACTCCGTGGAGTAGCCGCGCGCTATAGAAGAGCCAATTTAACATAACATAACATAACATAACATAACTTGTAGGTCACAAATGAAAGCCTATATGTAATGATTTGGGACACATATGAAACTCCAAGAAGTGGGATTCCGTGACACACAGAACTGGAATTTTGAATACGTGACACCCTGAAAAGCCTCTCCGTACAGAGGTGACACACCCACCATCTATCATCAAATGATGAAATCGTTAGCACTACATGTCACACTTACACTTGTCTGAGTGATGTGCTTGTACAGATGAGTGACATGCACTAAGGGACTGTGTCTTGGAATGCATGTATTTGCACATGCTGTGCCTGTAGTCATTTTGTACTGTCCCATGATTTCTAAGGACTGTCACAATGTGCCATGCTTTTGGAAAAAGGGGGTGGTGATGGACAGAGTTTCTGAATGATGCAGAATACTCTTACCAAGTCAAGAGATCATGGTTTTAATCCATCACCTGTTTTTTAGCTCATTGCACCATCCCAGCTCAGAACATGGCTATATGCAAATTAGTCTGTTCCTGTCCCAGTGCATGATGGGAACAGGGCAAACCAAACTACCAAGCCAATTCTTATACTGGGAAGGTGACAAGCTTCCGGGGACCGGTGTCTGGCATCACAGCCTTCGTCGGCCCGGCTTGCTTGAATCCTGATGGTGCAATGAGCAAGGGACTCACGTCTCAGTATACCCTCCCACACATACTGTGGATAAAATCGATTTTGGAAAAAGGGGGTGGTGATGGACAGAGTTTCTGAATGATGCAGAATACTCTTACCAAGTCAAGAGATCATGGTTTTAATCCATCACCTGTTTTTTAGCTCATTGCACCATCCCAGCTCAGAACCTGGCTATATGCAAATTAGTCTGTTCCTGTCCCAGTGCATGATGGGAACAGGGCAAACCAAACTACCAAGCCAATTCTTATACTGGGAAGGAGACAAGCTTCCGGGGACCGGTTTCTGGCATCACAGCCTTCGTCGGCCCGGCTTGCTTGAATTCTGATGGTGCAATGAGCAAGGGACTCACGTCTGAGTATACCCTCCCACACATAGTGTGGATAAAATCGATTTTGTAAAAAGGGGGTGGTGATGGACAGAGTTTCTGAATGATGCAGAATACTCTTACCAAGTCAAGAGATCATGGTTTTAAGCCATCACCTGTTTTTTAGCTCATTGCACCATCCCAGCTCAGAACCTGGCTATATGCAAATTAGTCTGTTCCTGTCCCAGTGCATGATGGGAACAGGGCAAACCAAACTACCAAGCCAATTCTTATACTGGGAAGGAGACAAGCTTCCGGGGACCGGTTTCTGGCATCACAGCCTTCGTCGGCCCGGCTTGCTTGAATCCTGATGGTGCAATGAGCAAGGGACTCACGTCTGAGTATACCCTCCCACACATAGTGTGGATAAAATCGATTTTGGAAAAAGGGGGTGGTGATGGACAGAGTTTCTGAATGATGCAGAATACTCTTACCAAGTCAAGAGATCATGGCTTTAATCCATCACCTGTTTTTTAGCTCATTGCACCATCCCAGCTCAGAACCTGGCTATATGCAAATTAGTCTGTTCCTGTCCCAGTGTATGATGGGAAGAGGGCAAACCAAACTACCAAGCCAATTCTTATACTGGGAAGGAGACAAGCTTCCGGGGACCGGTTTCTGGCATCACAGCCTTGGTCGGCCCGGCTTGCTTGAATCCTGATGGTGCAATGAGCAAGGGACTCACGTCTGAGTATACCCTCCCACACATAGTGTGGATAAAATCGATTTTGGAAAAAAGGGGTGGTGATGGACAGAGTTTCTGAATGATGCAGAATACTCTTACCAAGTCAAGAGATCATGGTTTTAATCCATCACCTGTTTTTTAGCTCATTGCACCATCCCAGTTCAGAACCTGGCTATAGGCAAATTAGTCTGCTCCTGTCCCAGTGCATGATGGGAACAGGGCAAACCAAACTACCAAGCCAATTCTTATACTGGGAAGGAGACAAGCTTCCGGGGACCGGTTTCTGGCATCACAGCCTTCGTCGGCCCGGCTTGCTTGAATTCTGATGGTGCAATGAGCAAGGGACTCAGGTCTGAGTATACCCTCCCACACATAGTGTGGATAAAATCGATTTTGGAAAAAGGGGGTGGTGATGGACAGAGTTTCTGAATGATGCAGAATACTCTTACCAAGTCAAGAGATCATGGTTTTAATCCATCACCCGTTTTTTAGCTCATTGCACCATCCCAGCTCAGAACCTGGCTATATGCAAATTAGTCTGTTCCTGTCCCAGTGCATGATGGGAACAGGGCAAACCAAACTACCAAGCCAATTCTTATACTGGGAAGGAGACAAGCTTCCGGGGACCGGTTTCTGGCATCACAGCCTTCGTCGGCCCGGCTTGCTTGAATCCTGATGGTGCAATGAGCAAGGGACTCACGTCTGAGTATACCCTCCCACACATAGTGTGGATAAAATCGATTTTGGAAAAAGGGGGTGGTGATGGACAGAGTTTCTGAATGATGCAGAATACTCTTACCAAGTCAAGAGATCATGGTTTTAATCCATCACCTGTTTTTTAGCTCATTGCACCATCCCAACTCAGAACCTGGCTATATGCAAATTAGTCTGTTCCTGTCCCAGTGCATGATGGGAACAGGGCAAACCAAACTACCAAGCCAATTCTTATACTGGGAAGGAGACAAGCTTCCGGGGACCGGTTTCTGGCATCACAGCCTTCGTCGGCCCGGCTTGCTTGAATCCTGATGGTGCAATGAGCAAGGGACTCACGTCTGAGTATACCCTCCCACACATAGTGTGGATAAAATCGATTTTGGAAAAAGGGGGTGGTGATGGACAGAGTTTCTGAATGATGCAGAATACTCTTACCAAGTCAAGAGATCATGGTTTTAATCCATCACCTGTTTTTTAGCTCATTGCACCATCCCAGCTCAGGACCTGGCTATATGCAAATTAGTCTGTTCCTGTCCCAGTGCATGATGGGAACAGGGCAAACCAAACTACCAAGCCAATTCTAATACTGGGAAGGAGACAAGCTTCCGGGGACCGGTTACTGGCATCACAGCCTTCGTAGGCCCGGCTTGCTTGAATCCTGATGGTGCAATGAGCAAGGGACTCACGTCTGAGTATACCCTCCAACACATAGTGTGGATAAAATACATTTTGGAAAAAGGGGGTGGTGATGGACAGAGTTTCTGAATGATGCAGAATACTCTTACCAAGTCAAGAGATCATGGTTTTAATCCATGCTCACATGAAGAAATTGTCAATGATGGTGTTCCTACGGGCTATTCCTGCTGCAGCTGCATTGGGGTGTGGTCCACCTGCCTCATCTTCTTCATCATCGTCCGGTGCATCTGGCACTTGTATCCATGGGGCATTGGTGTGTACACATATGTTGTGCAACACACAACATGCAACGATCATCTTGCACACGATGCCTGGGCTGTACAGGAGCCTACCACCTGTGATGTCCAGGCACCTAAAACGTGACTTCAACACGCCAAACGTGCATTCCACGATGCCCCTGGTGTGTTTGTGGGCCCCATTGTGCCTCTGGGCCTGTGTGTTCGGGGCTCGAAGGGGTATTATCATCCAAGCACAGAGTGCATATCATTGATCACCTGTGACAGTGCAGAGAGACATGAGTCAACAGTTCGTTCTGCATGATGTGTTGGCAGACTCACTGATACATTGGTGTGTGATATGTGTGACTTTGTGTTTCTTGTATGACATGTACAGGATGTACCAAACGTGAGGAAACAATATGTTTTACATAGCCTCATTGCTGCTCCTCCATCCCCCCAACTCCACCATTTACCATGGTGTGTAACACAGTGCATCACTAGCACTCCTGCGGCACACCGTTGTCATGCCTGTCTGCGCATGTCCACAAGTCTGACAACAACACTTTGATGTTGTGTGCTGAAGGTGGGCGGCCACGTGTTTGTAGGCTTATGGTAAGGATAGGGCGGACACAGATGTAGAGTTCACAGCAGTCTGAACTAGCTATGCTGTTGAGAGTAGACCGTTGGCTTATGGTGCAGGAAAATGCGACACACACCACAGTTGGCATGTATGATCCTTGACACCGAGCGGGCTTGCGATCCCTCATTCACCCCTTTGTCCGAGCCCGTACTCCGGGGGCATGCTGCATAGCAACATTGTATATTGCGGGACAGGTGGCGCTGACACTATAATCAATTGGAGGAGGGAGAGAGAGATCGGATCCTTTCAGTCTCCGTTTAGTTATTCATGATCAACAAGGGAAAGGATCACTGGTCCTGCGTAAACCAAGGTCTGCAGGTAGGTAAGTGGGTGTCTCCCAATAAAAAAAGACCCTCATACACGCGTTTTTTTCTTTATTTCTCGTAGCGGTATATGATGTGTCCCCGCTCGTTTTAACACGTGAGTGCGTAATCCTTGGGTCAGTTCTTTTGTGTGCACCCTCCGCCAAGAGGCTTTACCTTTGGTTAAGGCAGTAGTGATCGTGGAAAAAGTGAGTGGGGAGGTGGTGATGTGTTAAAAATTGCCCGGACAGCCAGAAGTTAGACTTTAATGAGTCTGGATTCGGACAATTATAAAAATTAATTAATTTGTGCAGCTATGGAATTGGTTATGGATTCTAGCGCACTTAGATAGTGTGATATAAAATGGTTGACATGTTTCAGCCTCTGTTGCCAATTGGTCATTAGGCTTTCTTCAGGACCAGCAAGTGGTGAAGTGAATAAAGGTTAAAGAATAGGTAAAATTATAACCTGATTCTTCTGGTAGTAGAAGGTCGCATTGTACCTGTAAAGAGAAAGAAACGTACACACAACAACGAAGGGGGGAAGGGGTAGGGGAAGACACACAATTATGTACAATTGTACAATCTCAAAATCACTGGATTTTAAAAAGAAACTAAAAAATGGCAATACTTTGCGCAGAATCACGGTCATTTAAGGCGTCAACTCTCCCATTCTCATGCTGCAGCGGAGGAAAGTGATTTTGCTATACTGTAGTGCGGTGCCCTTAGCTGTAATACCCTCCGTGTCATAATAACCTTCAGAAAACTGACATGCTTAATCCCGAAATAAATTAAGTGAATGTCATGTGCTCATTTGTGGTCATTGTATTAGCCCTGTATTGGTCCAATGGTGTTTTTACAATGGTCTTGGTGATGTGATAATCGTATAGATTGACCGTGATGATATTAGGGTCATGTTACTATGATCTGCTTAATATGTGGCGTACTTCATTAATGCATATGCATCTCCTTATATTCTTCTCGAGGGTAGCACGTATCTATGTGGGCGTTTTTTAAGTGGGCGATTTTTTAACCGGAATTGTGCACGATGTCTGGTGCTCCCTTAGTGTCCGTGTTGTTATAAAAATCTCATTTGGTTTAGAGAATTACGGTAGGCAAGCTGAGTGCTGAGTCACATGTGAGCTTATAAATTGTATGATAAAAGTTAAAGCCTACCTCTACGGATTTCAAGCTTCGCTTCTTCAGGGAAGGGGGCGTACAGAGGGAGGTTGTACTGTTGGAGGTGAAGAGGTAAAATATTAGGTAAGGGGGAAATACTTGCGGTTTGGCCTCAAAATGTCGGGCGGTTCTGCATGATACCTTAGACCTTCGCCTCCGTTCTTGCAGCATGTGCTGTCTCTACCACTCTTCACCCGGAATTGGTCGCGAGTTTGGTTCCGGTTTGTTTTTAGTGCAGATTCATAGAAATAGACTAAATATGTTCGTTGTGGCTATAAGTGCAACAAATTGTCGCGTTATACAGAAGGGTGCGATGATTATTGTTTCAAAGACAATTTAGGTTGACAAAAAGGTAATTGTCAATTTTATGGAAGGTATAGAGTTGATATATGCCTTACACTCCTTATCGAATGAATATATAGGGTTTGGTTAGTATTGGCAATCATTAAGGTTAATTCATAATGACTTTAAGAATATTCTGAAGGGTTTTATTCTATATGACCCAGAGGACATCATTGATATTATGAGTGTTCATGATTTTAGGGCATTAAGTTTACACTCTCATCATTAGTAGCACTCAGTATGGGGAGGTTCCGACGAGCGGTATTGTGCCTCTTTTGTTATAGTGGGGGCGAGGAAGTCATTTGAAATTACATGGTTTGGATCATTTATTAAGGGATAGCCATGGAATGGAGTCGTTAAGACCGGTAATGTCTGTCTTAAGTCTGTGCACCCAACGTTGCTCCTTTTCGAACAAGATCTTGGCTGCATTTCTGTCTATTGTGTCCAAGGTTTCGAGAATGACCCACTGTAGGTCAATGACAGTATGACCTAATTCTTTATAATGGGTGGACATCTTGGTGGTGGTTCTTTTGCAGTTCACATTGCTGCGATGTTCATATAGTCGTTGTTTTGCTTTTCGGCAGGTCATGCCGATGTATCTCATCTGGCATGGACAGGTGACCATATAGATAACGTGGCTAGTATTGCAGTTAGTGTGTCGTTTTAACTTCCAAGTGAAGTTAGGGAGTAACTGCATTTCTTTCGTAGGTTTTGTGGTGTCACAGGCTAGGCAGGTGCCACAAGGGTAATGTCCTGTTACTGGAGCGGTGACAGAACCAAGGCGAAGATCTGTGCGAAAAGCTCACGGTCCGCGAGTACCCCAAAAAAGTGATCTACTCTTGTAAAAAACGGGCTCGCAATCAACCAAGAGAAGCCCTACTAGAAACACACCCCAAGATACAGGATGAAAGGACCACGTGCGTCACTACTTACAGTCCAGTCACAAATCAGGTGAAAAAGATAATCAACAAAAATTGGAAGATCATAACATCAAACAACTTGAACTGGCCCAAACCACGATTTGCGAATAAGAGAAGTCGTAACCTCAAGGACCTTCTGGTACATACCAGACCACCGCCTAAGAAAAAGAAAGAACAACCAGGAATATGGAACACCGCTCCAGTAACAGGACATTACCCTTGCGGCACCTGCCTAGCCTGTGACACCACAAAACCTACGAAAGAAATGCAGTTACTCCCTAACTTCACTTGGAAGTTAAAACGACACACTAACTGCAATACTAGCCACGTTATCTATATGGTCACCTGTCCATGCCAGATGAGATACATCGGCATGACCTGCCGAAAAGCAAAACAACGACTATATGAACATCGCAGCAATGTGAACTGCAAAAGAACCACCACCAAGATGTCCACCCATTATAAAGAATTAGTTCATACTGTCTATGACCTACAGTGGGTCATTCTCGAAACCTTGGACACAATAGACAGAAATGCAGCCAAGATCTTGTTCGAAAAGGAGCAACGTTGGGTGCACAGACTTAAGACAGACATTACCGGTCTTAACTACTCCATTCCATGGCTATCCCTTAAGAAATTATCCAAACCATGTAATTTCAAATGACTTCCTCGCCCCCACTATAACAAAAGAGGCACAATACCGCTCGTCGGAACCTCCCCATACTGAGTGCTACTAATGATGAGAGTGTAGACTTAATGCCCTAAAATCATAAACACTCATAATATCAATGATGCCCTCTGAGTCATATAGAATAAAACCCTTCAGAATATTCTTAAAGTCATTATGAATTAACCTTAATGATTGCCAATACTAACCAATCCCTATATATTCATTCGATAAGGAGTGTAAGGCATATATCAACTCTATACCTTCTATAAAATTGACAATTACCTTTTTGTCAACCTAAATTGTCTTTGAAACAATAATCATCGCACCCTTCTGTATAACGCGACAATTTATTGCACTTATAGCCACAACGAACATATTTCGTCTATTTCTATGAATCTGCACTAAAAACAAACCGGAACCACACTCGCGACCAATTCCGGGTGAAGAGTGGTAGAGACAGCACATGCTGCAAGAACGGAGGCGAAGGTCTAAGGTATCATGCAGAACCGCCCGACATTTTGAGGCCAAACCGCAAGTATTTCCCCCTTACCTAATATTTTACCTCTTCACCTCCAACAGTACAACCTCCCTCTGTACGCCCCCTTCCCTGAAGAAGCAAAGCTTGAAATCCGTAGAGGTAGGCTTTAACTTTTATCATACAATTTATAAGCTCACATGTGACTCAGCACTCAGCTTGCCTACCGTAATTCTCTAAACCAAATGAGATTTTTATAACAACACGGACACTAAGGGAGCACCAGACATCGTGCACAATTCCGGTTAAAAAACGCCCACTTAAAAAACGCCCACATAGATACGTGCTACCCTCGAAAAGAATATAAGGAGATGCATATGCATTAATGAAGTACGCCACATATTAAGCAGATCATAGTAACATGACCCTAATATCATCACGGTCAATCTATACGATTATCACATCACCAAGACCATTGTAAAAACACCATTGGACCAATACAGGGCTAATACAATGACCACAAATGAGCACATGACTTTCACCTATTATTTCGGGATTAAGCATGTCAGTTTTCTGAAGGTTATTATGACACGGAGTGTATTACAGCCAGCTAAGGGCACCGCACTACAGTATAGCAAAATCACTTTCCTCCGCTGCAGCATGAGAATGGGAGAGTTGACGCCTTAAATGACTGTGATTCTGCGCAAAGTATTGCCATTTTTTAGTTTCTTTTTAAAATCCAGTGATTTTGAGATTGTACAATTGTACATAAATGTGTGTCTTCCCCTACCCCTTCCCCCCTTCGTTGTTGTGTGTACGTTTCTTTCTCTCTACAGGTACAATGCGACCTTCTACTACCAGAAGAATCAGGTTATAATTTTACCTATTCTTTCACCTTTATTCACTTCACCACTTGCTGGTCCTGAAGAAAGCCTAATGACCAATTGGCAACAGAGGCTGAAACATGTCGACCATTTTATATCACACTATCTAAGTGCGCTAGAATCCATAACCAATTCCATAGCTGCACAAATTAATAAATTTTTATAATTGTCCGAATTCAGGCTCATTAAAGTCTAACTTCTGGCTGTCCGGGCAATTTTAAACACATCACCACCTCCCCACTCACTTTTTCCACGATCACTACTGCCTTAACCAAAGGTAAAGCCTCCTGGCGGAGGGTGCACACAAAAGAACTGACCCAAGGATTACGCACTCACGTGTTAAAACGAGCGGGGACACATCATATACCGCTACGAGAAATAAAGAAAAAAACGCGTGTATGAGGGTCTTTTTTATTGGGAGACACCCCCTTACCTACCTGCAGACCTTGGTTTACGCAGGACCAGTGATCCTTTCCCTTGTTGATCATGAATAAGGCGCTGACTCTATAACAGAGACACACGCATTAGTTACTTCCTTGGCAAGGTCTAAACGTAACCACACCCAGAGCCCTGGCTTGATTAACCACACCCCTACGTTGGACTGTTGTACGCAAGTCCACTCCGCTTACACTTACAGGGGAGTACGACACAGCTACTTGACCCAGGTCTACCCCACCGCCTGAGGTGATATGTTTGCGTCTGCTGTACACAGTACTATGTAATGTGGCAGGGCCCGGGGCCCTCGTGCATACATATTGACCACACAAACACACTTAGATAGTTAGTAGAACTGGATATGGGCACGTGCACCCGGCCCCTGTTATTGCCAGGGTCCCATGTCCAGTGCACCTGTCCTGGATGGGTGTGTGGTGAATGTAAGCCACCCCTCAGGGGATGGTTGGTGTGGCAACAACTACAACAGTGATCAGACAATCAGAAGTTCAAAGTTCAAACAGCAAGGGTCCATTACTTGAGTAGCACAGAGTTAGTGGCCCCGGATGCACTGCGGCCAGCACCGGCACACCGCCACAGGACGGTGACTTGCTTTGCACTGAGGTAGGGTCACGCGAGCTGAGCGGGTCCTTGTTGTTTTCCAAGGAGAATGTCGCGGAGTGTTTCGGGGGACAGTGGAAGATGTCCTACTGGGCATGATGCAGAGGGCAGAAGCCAGCAGAAACAGGCAAATGGAGGTGTGGAATGCTACAACCTCGTTTTTGCCACCAAGTCAGTATCACCTACATGATGAGGAAGACAACCTTCAGGCCATAGACTCAGATGCCACCAAAGTTCAAACAGGGAGTGTCCATGAATGTTGGGGCACAGAGTTAGTAGCACCGGAGCTGAAAAGGTATGCAGTCTTTGATGAGGCCTGCACAATGATATAAACTCTGCCATAAATAAATCAAGACTCAGTTCCAAATGTGTGACCTACTCGACCGCAGTGTAGGCCATAGGCAGCGGACAGCAGGGACACACAGCCATGTGTTGTTGGCTTGCGATGCACAGAGTTAGTGACACCAGGGCAGTTGTTGGTAGTGTTCAATCACCTCTCTAACGATGATCCTTTTTTCCTCCGGACTGAAACTCGTCTTCCTCATACACCACTCCGTGCGTACAATGATATGAACTCCGCCATTGAGAAAGCAAGACTCAGTTCCAAATGTGTGACCTACTTGACCGGAGTGTAGGCCGGAGGCAGCGGTGGGCCTCGGGCTTGGAGCTTGCGCCGGCACATGGTGGGTCCTCTTTGACACACGTCGGTTTCGGCAGGTGAGCAGTGAGGCCTGGGTGCGCAGGGGTGGGCAAGGCGGGTTCGGGGTCCAGTGGCCCGGGGTGCAGCAGGTGCACAGGATCGCAGGCAACACCGCTCATGGTGACGGCATCAACTTCATGGCAGGGTGAGAGACACCGCCCTGGCAGACATGTTGGCCATTCCGGAAGAGATCGATGCCCAGGGCCACGTGATTTTTATTCACATCCCTACGCTGGCCTGGCACATGTTTAGGGATGTTATTGCCGATCTGGCTGCTCGTTGAGAACGTTGCAGAGTGCTGTTTTTGCTGCTTTTTACACGGGAACGCCTACTCTGCATCTCATTAGCGTTAGTTGCCGGGGTCATCTGTGGCAATGATTTTTGCAGCTGCTATCGCAGGTAAACTAGTGATATGGGCTGTTAGCACCAGCTTGTGAATGGGGCCGTACATTTATCACCACCTTGGTGACGATAAAGTGCCAATAACTCTGCAATAGGTCCTTGAGAATATGCCCCAATGACTATTAGGAAATCAACCCAGGCCACAATTAAGCTTTGTGAATTAATTCCAGAGATAGTCAGTAATTACAAGTATTTGGGATTGTATATAGAAAATTGATTGAACTTTCAATTTCTCAACAATATGTTGTTAAGAAAGGAAATGGCCTAATTCATGCATTCTCTACCCTCACAAAAAAATTGAATGGCCGTGTGGTCTTGCACAGTAAAGACTCCACGCTCCTGGATAATCTTCAAACAAAAGAGTATTCGGTCTGTCACAGAATGCCTCCCCGGCTAAAATTCATTTCCCACCATTAAGGGGATCAGCAAAGCCAGCACGAGGCCCAGAGTCAAGACCTGCACACTATCAGATAGCGCCTATGAAACCTGAGGGAACAACCGACAACAAGACAAGCACCCCTAGAACACTTGAGGGAGGGGGGTAGCAGTGAGAACCCCTGAACCGTGGAGTGCAGAGGGGCGACACAGCATCTCTTTTTCGACTACACCACTCTCCCCCATTTAAACACTCAAGCCAGGTGCCGAGAGGCAAAGGTCGGGATGTAAGACCTGCCTCTATGCCACCAAAAAAAGGACACCCCAACAAGGTCTCCAGCTACTTTGGGGCATTCAAAACAAGTGTCTAACAGGTGGAAGAGGGTAATCAGGAGACACGGATAATGGCGCTTACCCGAGAAGACTCTACTCGCAACTCTGAAAGAATTCAAAAGGGAGCTATGAGAAGACATCAAGGCAGACTTGGGGGCTTCCTTCAAGTCCTTCAAGACAGAAATGGGGACTAAAATAATCGCGCTCCAGGTGGATGTGGACTCAAATGGGACACGCACCCTGGACCTGGAGGCAAAATGCCAGGACCTGGAGGGCTGACTCCAACCACTGGAGGAGGGTGCGGAATCCCACTCTGCCCAACTGAACTCAGTGCTACTCAAGTGCGAAGACCTAGAGAACCGCTCCCGAAGGGATAACATCAGAGTGCGGGGCCTGGAGGAAGGGAAAGAAGGAGAAGACCTAGATACATACATGGTGGGCTTGTTCACTAGCATCCTAGGTGAGGGTGCGGGTGCGGCCAAAGTGAGGCTGGAGCGCGTGCATAGAGACATCTTGGCTAAATTTGCTTCCTATAAGGTCATGGGATTGGTGCTCTGGAAGGCCCGAGACAAGGAGATGGTGCTCTTTTCCAGGATGTTGCTCAGGCCACATTGATGAAGCACCAACAGTTCCGGCTGATCACTTCAACTCTGAGGGAGCATCATATCAAATACGGTTAGACTCACCCGGTTGGTCTTGCCTCCTCCCTCAATAACAAACAGCAGCATTTCATGGAGGTAGAGGAGGCGGCGGCCCTCCTCGGTCTGAGGAGAGCGTCTCCACAAAGGGAGACATCGCCAAGAGAGGCACCCAAAGAGCGGCCTCTGGGGCGAGGGGCTCCTGGGCCTTTGCAGACATCTAAGAAGTGAAGCAAGAAGTTGGCATGATGAGGACATACAAGTAGCTGGTTTCACGCCAACGATAAAGGGCAACACTGCCCAACCTGAAGAAGAACACACTTACCTGAGGTGACTTGGCAAACACAGGAGCTACCTCCGGGGTGGCCGGACGCCCCTAGGGGGAGGGCAAAGATGATGTAGGGGCTTCCTCTGTTCTCTCTTGCCATAGCCCAACACACCTGCAGACAACTGCCACTTTCTTTTCTGGGGCAGTGATCGGGAACACTCCACAGTTAAGGTCCACCAGAGAACTCTCACGGGGCTCTGGGAGGGTCAAGATGAAGTCCAACAGGACTCTGAGGACTCCTGAACTGTTTATGTTTTTTGTTTGTTTAACAATGTTGATTCACGTTCCACCCAATGTGCTCAACTCAAAGGCAATGTGGAGGCTGGGGGGGAAGGGGCGGGGGGATCCTGGTGACGTGCTAAACGGGGATCAGGGTAGATGGGGGTTTAAATAATGTCATGGAATGTTAGGGGCCTCAACTCCCCTAACAAAAGGCAACGCTTTTGGAAATTTCTGGGGGATTAACGAGCACAGGTGGTGGCCATGCAGGAGACACATCTCAAGAAAGGAGAGGAATTGAGGTTGAAACATAGGCACTATCCCATGATATTCTGGGCAGCTGGAACCAGGAAACAGAATGGGGTTGCCCTGATGTTCCACTCCTCCATTCAGTTTCACCCAGAGGCCTCCAAATGTGACAAGGAGGGAATATTTCTTATGGTTAGTGGATTGCTGATGGGTCGTCCCTGCACGATTGCCACAGTGTATGCACCTAATACAGGACAGGCTGAATTTATCTCTGCCTTTCTCACATCCCTGTTGGAAACTACTTTAGGGGAAATCGTTGTAATGGGAGACTTAAATCTCATTTGGGACGCACAGTTAGACACCACACACTCGTAGAGGACTGGGGGGGGGGGGTAGTGTTTCGCAAAGCACTATAATTGTACCTGCAACAAATGGGGCGGCTGGATATCTGGAGGGAAATTAATCCTCCCACGCAAGACTATTCCTTTTTTCACATGCCCACAGAACGTCTTTGAGAATAGACCAAATTTTAATTAGTCAATCCTCTTACATGCATGCAAGGCCTCCCTCTTCCTCCCCATAACCCTCTTGGACCATGCTCCCCTGACTTGCTTATTAAATTGGCCAGCCCAACGTTCTAAACTGATTAGATGGTACTTTCCCAACATACTGTGCAGGGACAGACTACATAGAGACGATCTCTGTAAATCAATTAGAGATTTCTTTCCGTCCAATGACCTAGTGGATACTTCCCCAGGAACCAATTGGGATGCTTTCAAGGCATTCATAAGGGGACATTGTATTGACCTCACCACCTCCCTGAAAACACTCGAGACGAAAGAAAGATTGGCTTTATAACAAGAACTGCTGAAGGTGGAAAAAACACACAAAGATTAACCTTCGGTCTCAGCGCTTAGGAAAGTCAAGGCCTTCAGGGGGAAACTGAATGCCATCTACACTAATATAGCTGAAAAGACTATCATGAGACTCCAGGCCTACGGGCATGAAGGGAAAGATAAGGTAGGTTCATTCATGGCATGGCAATTAAGGGCTAAACAAGAAAAGGATTATGTAAGGCAAATCATAAATATGAATGGGGACTCATGCTAGCGAGGAGCGGAAGGCAGGAACGTTTCACAATTTTTATAGCCCTCTATACATGGCTAAACCACCCCAAGAGACAGACCAGATGCAATACTTAGACTCCCTTGAGCTCCCTCAGGTCTTGGCAGCAGCCAATGAGAATCTGGGCTGTGCTGTATCTCAAGATGAAGTTCAGGCAGCAATTGATTGCCTCAAATGACATAAAGCCCTGGGCCCGGATGGGTTTACGGCACGGTTCTATGGAACGTTTGCCGCCGACTTGGCCCCCTGGTTACTACCCTATTCAATGACATTGCGTCAGCCAAAGAGGTGTCCCCCTCCATGGGGGAAACCCTGATCTCGATAATCCTGAAAGCGGGGAAAGACCCTCAGGAGTGCACCTCCTATAGACCTATCACTTTGTTAAACCTGGACGCGAAAATTTACTCTAAAGCTTTAGCTACTAGACTGGAGCGAGTCCTACCCAATCTTATTCACCCTGATCAGTAAGAGTTCATCAAAGGGCGCCAGACCCACGATAACCTCTGCAGGGTGTTTCCTCTTATAGACAAGGCTCAGAAGAAACAGATTCCCACGGCCTTCCTCTCACTCGAGGCGGAGAAGGCCTTTGACCGAGTTGGCTGGGCCTTCCTGCAGCTCTCACTACATCGATTCGGGTTCTGTGAGACCTTCCTGGGGATGGTGAGGGCCAACTACAGTTCTCCGAGATCCAGTGTTTTGGTAAATGGGGTGGCGTTAGACTTTTTTTAACTTGGCTAGGGGCAACAGATAGGGCTGCCCCCACTCCCTGATGCTATTTGCCCTTAGCATCGAGCCCTTTGCTGCAAGGGTACGAGGGAACCCGAGGATTAATGGTATTAAGTTTGGGTCCGATGACCACAAAATTTCGTTATTTGCAGACAATGTCCTGCTGCCGATAACTAATCCGGCTGTTTCCCTGACGGAAATACAGCTGGAACTAGATTGGTTTGAAAAGGTTTCGGGGTTCAAGGTCAGCCTTTCTAATCCTTCCTGTTGAATCTGCACCCCCGTCTTCTCTATCTTTTCCAGGGACTACCTATCCTGCCTGAGAAGGGGTTATACAAAGAGTTGAGATCCACGATCCCCAATTTCATCTGGCAGGACCAAAGGGCACGTCTTCCACACTGTCTCCTGACAAGGCCGAGATCGAAGGGGGTCCTAGCTCTCCCGAACTTTCTGCTATATTATAGAGCCGCTCAGCTGTGGGTCTTGGGCGAATGGTCACTGAAGGAATTGGAGGAACTCTGGCTTCACATAGACAGACAGGTGACGAGCAGAACCATTTGGGACTTACCGTGGAGACAGAGGTCTGATAGGTTGGCCAACGCCTACCTGAGCAAACCCACAGCAACTTCCCTTCAGGTACGGGACACGGTAACTAAGACCCTACCACTGACCATGTTCCCGTCCCCCTACACCCCCATCCACTTTAACACCGCCTTCCCCCCTGTGCTTAGAGTAGGGCCTTTTGATCACTGGAGGGAAGGGGGGAGTCTCATGATTTCAGACCTCTTCCTCAAAGGGAAGATACATACCTTTGCTGACTGTGTAACCCACTTGCATCTCCCACGAACTAAAGAATTTCATTATGTGCAGCTAGTACATTGGGTCCAGCAACCACAGATGTAACAGGCGGCCACTAGAGAATTGCTCTCATTAGAAAAAACACGTCCAAACTGGCAATGCTGGTAAGGGTTGCATCTCTTTCCTATACAAACTCCTGCTTTCACTCGGCCTGCATCAGAAACCGTGCCTCAAAACATTTTGGGAGGGCATCCAAACTACCCCCCCCCCCAGAGAAGCAATGGGAGTCCCTCTACAAGGATATCGTGACATATAACTGCTCCATGTTCCTGAGGGAGGCCCACTATAAAACTATGTATGATTCGTTCCTTCATCCGCAGAAGCTGCATTTGATTTTCCCTGACACTTCTGACCGCTGCTGGCTGGGATGCGGCCTACTGGGGGGTTTTAAAAATATATGGTGGGGTTGCCCCGTAATCCAACCCGTCTTCAAGGAAATTTTGGGGTATACGATCGCAGACTCTATGAAGCATGTGCTCTTGGGTGCCCGCGACCACAATATCAAATATCAGACCCAAGGGGACCGCTCGATCATATGCCTTTGTCTGGGGGCGGCCAAGATGGCACTAGCAGCAGCATGGAAGAAATCGGAGACCCCCTCGCTCATACAATGGCACGCCCGCTAGTGGTGCCCTGGCCATCAAGTGGATGTCGGATATTGTTGAGGACTTGCTTAAGAGCTTCGACTATACCTGGAGCCCGCTGGTAAGTTATTTGTCAGAGGGACTTACACGCTATATAAGTATGCCATACATACATACATTCATATATACACTGTTTGCACGTGGTCATAGGCTGAGGGCGCTGCATCTGTTCCTGATATGGTGGATGGGGCTTTCCATCAGACGCTGTGGCTCCCGGGCTTTGCTCCCTCCCCCACGTGGGCCCTCCTGCACAGGTCATAGGGAGGCCCACTTTGCGACACGCTCCACATCCCAGAATTCAGGCTATTGTGAATCCCTGGATTAGTTTGGCTTTATCCTTTCTTTAGTTCTTTTTGCTGGTATTTCTTTCTTTTTCTTAATTAGCGTTCAAGTATATAGGTACTTGGATCAGGGGCATGCACCCCTCTTGAACTGAGGTTAACATCTCTGAATTTTGAGCCTGCACAAGGCCCCCCTCAGATTATGCTCGCAGGGGTAGACCGGAACGCGTGACTAAACTGTATATTTCCTATAGCTATCTAATGCATTGATTACGCTCCTGTGATGAAGGACTGCACGCATTGTGGTTTCTATAAAAAGTTTGTAACCTTTGCATAAAAAAATCAATAAACAGATATTAACCCAAAAAATTATGATATTTTAGATATTTTGTGAAAAAGTAATAAGGTTTAAGGAAAGAAACAGTACTCCATGACGATTACCGCTCAAATAATTCCTGCTTGCGATCACAAAGTGAAGCTCAACAAGTCTCTGTCTATATTAACCTTACTGCATTAACTGTTTACTAACGTTGAGGTCTTTATTTTAAATGAAATTTTACTGGCTGGATCGTAATGCCATTGTAGCACCTTAGGGCAGTTGATGGCGCGTATGCCCATTGTATGCAAATTGACATGTCATAATGAACTAATAATAACTTTTGAATAATGATAGCCATAATTTTTCATGGGTAATCATTTAATGGTTTCATACAGATGTCCGATATAGGCTCAGATAGTAACCAGACCTTTCACCTATATTTCCCCTGACATTACACTGCATAACAGTTCTTAGTACTGACCTTTTACCTAGTTACGGTACTGCTTAAATGACATGGTGTTTTCCCTAGAAAACTAGCCTCATTCATTATGCATGATGATTCTTGGACTCTCAGCAGGACTACCATTTCCTGCATAATAACTATGTATAAGGGTCATTCCTTCCGTCATCCTAAGTCCGACATGACACAGCAATATAGATCCCCTGAGGGTACTACTTTGGGTATATAAACACCATATATTTGCTGAGGTAGAGAGAGGAGAAAAAGGACTTCCATCCTGACACACTGGCGTGAGGCACTGAGGTTCCTGCACACAGACACTGCAGCTCGCAGTGGTCTAACATCCCTCGTGGGGTGTCCATCTCGAGACCAAGACGGGGTCCCACAGCCTCTCACTTCTGGTAATGGAGTTGACTTTCGCCTAGAGGGATACTTGGCTCTACACCTACATACATGCTTGGTACACTTAGGTACATCTAGTTAGGGTCGCATCTTAAGAGTACACATTATTGCGGTCATGTATTTTATGTACTTGCCTATATTCATTGTTTTAGCGCTATGATAGAACTCTACGATCCTTTTACTTTGTTGGTGCTTATAATTATATCTGTTTCTGTCTTAAGTTTGTTTCAGCACACCTATTTTACACTAGAATGACGCTGGTTCAATTAATACTTATTGAATACGTCCCCACTGTTTATTCTGTGTATCTCTATGAGACAAAGTGAGCACGAGTGAAAAGTACTGTACTGTTTCCACGAGTTGTCATGTTCGATAGTTGGCAAGATCTGTTCTCTCCTTGGTAAGAGGAGTTTACAGTGGCACTGTGAAGAAGCTGGTATACAGGCTAACATACCCAGTGAGGGTGTCTGGAATCAGTCTGGACACCAATCTCATAGTCTATGTTGTCTAAACACGCAGATCCGATATATAAGTTTATAAGAACTACAAGACAAAAGCAATGGACTTAGGTTTACCTTTCACAATAAATCATATGGACACCTTTCCAGAATATGTTTTTTCCTCGTGGTAGATATATAAGAATTTTTTTATAAAAGTGGAATATCTGAGCACTTATCTTATCATTCAGCTGTTAATCTAGAACTTAGATCACACTTAACACCAGTTCTCACGAGATGGACTGTAAACTGAGCTCACTTTTTAGATACACAAATAAGTGACAAATTGAAAAATGATGAAATTTATTTTTTTCAACTAAATAAATCCTCACCCCGCAGATTGTCTGGGTTACCCACAAGGCCTTTATAAGGGCCGTCTAACTGCTTAGCTGTTGTACAGGATAAGGAGCTAAAAGGTAAGATAACTAAATTGGAATCCACTATATTGAGTCTCTCAAAGGAGTTAGAGAACACTCATAATCATTAAGACCAGGCCCTGATTAATGAAAGAATGCAGATGGCCAAGCTTAACTTAGCAAATTTATTAGAGGAAAGATTTTTAAAAAAATGGGAGACCAGTAAACTATCCCATGGCGAGTATGGGGTAGGGTGTGCTAAAATACTCGCCTGCAAAATTAAAACAGAATTTACCACAAACAACATTAAAGCCATTCAAGGTCCAGAAATGGGGAAGTTATGTATAGAGGATTCAGAGATGAAACAAGCCTTTGTGTACTTTTTTCAAACTCTCTATACTGACCACAAAATAGTGACGGAGGAACAGATCTAGGGCCACCTGGGTGAAATAAATATTTCAACGATACAAGTAGCCTCAAAGGAATGGCTCTGCTCCGTGATTAGTACAGAAAAAGTATTTAAGGTAATTAGTAAACTGAAGAGAGGGAAGAAGGCAGGTCCCCAATAACCTCCTAAATGAGCTATACGTGGCTTTGAAAGAAGATCTAGTTAACTGAAGTATTGAATGCAGCCTTTTTAAAGGGAAAAGATCTTCCACAATCTTGGGATGAGGCCATCATTAATATAATTTTATAACCCATTAAAGATCCCAAGCTGTGAGTCGCATAGGCTCCTTATTGAACAGCAACTATAAAATGTATACACAAATATTAATAAAGCGTTTGGATAAGGTCTTTGGAGCATTAATTCATGAAGATCAGAAGGGTTTCCTTAAAGGGAGGCAACTACATGACTTCACGCACGACCTGACTGGCGCAATAGACATGGCCACAAAAGGTCAAATTCCATTGACAGTTCTTAACTTCGATGCTGTAAAAGCATATAATTGGGTCAGTTGGCCTTTCCTGCACTGAGGTATCTGAAAGAAACAGGTTAGTGTTAGATTCCTCACCTTAGAATATCCCCAGGCATCAGACTGGATCCGGAAAGTCTTGCGTAGCAGTACCCCTGCGCGTCGGTAGGCGTTGTCTGCGGCTCCGCGTCCGTCGTTGGCACCGGGATGACGTCGTCAGAGTACTTAGACGCCGCCCTCGCGCGCTGATGTCAGTTCTTCTTTTTCACGTGCCAGCAAGCGCAGATTCGGAAAAAGCAGTCACTTTTTGACTAAACTTTTTAGATCTTTTTGATCATTTTCCGAGTCTTTACGACTATCGGTGCTGATAGGGATGCCTTGGTTCAAGCCCTGTGCTGATTGTAGCCGACTGATGTCGGTTACCGATCCCCACCGTCGGTGCCTCTATTGCCTTGGGGCTGACCATGAAGACAAGTCGTGCACCGATTGCCGGGCCTTGAAGTCGAAAGCTAGGCGGTAGCGGTCCCGTAAGCGCCTCGAGCTCCGACAGTCGGCCCGACGCTGCTCACGGTCGTGGTCCAGGAGGGGTTCGAGGGACTCGCGGCCAGCTCCATACCCGGCGGTCCCTGGGCTGAACGCGATGCCGGAGGATATCGATGCCTTCCTCATATCCATGAGGTCGCTCTGTCTTCCGTCGGGTTCCGCAGGGATGCCTTCGGGCCCCGTGGCCCCGTCTGGGAGCCCAAGCGGGCCGGGTGATTTGGCCCTGGCTCTGTCGGGTGCTTCGGCGCTGGCGGCGTTGGCGATTTCGGTCCCGGAGCCTCAGGGCCCCACTGGATCCGGGTCCGCATCCGGGTCGCCGCTGGTCGACCTTACGACCCTGCCAGCGTCGACCCCCAGGGTGTCGCCCCCGGCGCCGTCCCCGGATGACGTCATCCCCGGTCCCTCCCTCGGTCCGGATCCAGTGTCGGACCGGCGTCGCTCGACGCCGCATTCGGCACCGGCAGAAGAGCAATTCTTCTATGATCCGGCCCCATCCTTTGAACCAGAATTACAGGAGATGGAGGGCGAGGTAGACTGTTAGGGATCTGAGGTCCCTCTGGCATGGGAGTGCCAGTCATTTCAGGACTGGGCAGATGAGCTAGGGGAGGCCAGTGGTCTGGACACTTCGCCCAACACTGGCTGTGGCTACGCATGAGGGGGCTGCTTACAGTGTGGTGCTGACGAGGGCGGCCAAGGCATTGGCTCTTGAGCTCCCCGTTGCGACAGTGAGAACTAACATCCTCACTGAGGTCCTTAATCTGCAGGCAAGCTCTTTGGAGCCTCTACTGCCGTTTAATGAAGCTCTTATGGACGTCCTGTTGGGCACGTGTCCAGGCCCGCTACAGGCCCTCCTGTAGATAGGAACGTTGCCAGGCGCCACCACCCAGCTCTGGGTGACCCTAGCTTCCTGTCCACCCACCCCACTCCCGAGAGCCTGGTTATCCAGCCCTCTAACTCCCAGTCCACATTCCCGACTGCGCCTCCATATCAGGAATCCAAAAGGTATGAACAGTTCGGCAAGAAGCTATTCTCCTCACTTAGTTTGGGGTTGCGGTCGGTCAACACTGCTTGCCTTTTGTGCCGTTACACCCACTCTCTGTGGGACACGGTTGCGACCATGCTGCCGGAGTGCCCGGAAGAGTCCCGGGTGAAGCTCGCTCAAGCCCTTGCAGAGGGACGAGACGCAGCACGGTACTCTATCCGATGTGGGCTGGATACCATGGACTCGCTGGGCAGGGCGATTTCCACGCCGGTGGTGGTTCGCCGCCACGCCTGGCTGAGGTCCGCCAACTTCTCAGCTGATGTCCAGAATACGCTCATTGACATACCGTTCGATGGCAGCCGCCTCTTTGGCGGCAAGGCAGACAGTGCGCTTGAGCGTTTCAAGGACTCCAGGGCTTGGGCCTGTCGGGCCAGCAAACTTCTGCCTTTCGCTCCTTTCGTGGCCAAGGAAGGGGCGCCCTCTCATGTCCTGCCAGCCACGGGCCGCAGCCTACCATCCAGCGCAGAGGCAGACATGATAACCGGCGTGGCGGTGCCAGGGGACAATGGCGAGGCCAGTCCACATCCACCCCCGCAGCATCTGCCTCAAGGCCTTCCTAGTCCAAGCTTTCAGGCCCATTTGACGCCAGTGGGGGGCAGGGTTCCCCATCACCTCCTCTACTGGTGCACCATCACATCGGACAGGTGGGTGCTGCAAATCGTCCAAAGGGGCTACTCCCTCCCCTTCAAGGCGACCCCTCCAGCCATACCACCGCAGTCCCACCGCATGTCGGGGGATCACTTGCAACTTCTGCAAGAGGAAGTATCGGCCCTGTTGAGGGGGTGCTAGAGGGCGCCAGGCAAGATGGCCGCACATCTGTGAGGCTCCGCCGGCTCGGATCAACATCCTGCATTAATCCTTTGACTTCGCCTCGGTGAGGTGACCAGAGCTGTGGCATATGTTTGCATGTCACTTGGTGCTGGATCGGTGCCGGTAATTTCTTTGACCGGACTATCCCCGGGGCTGAGAGCGGCGAGTGCGCCGCCGGCTGCGAGCCCGCCAATTGCGGAAGAAGAGCGGAGACTTCCTCGGGGGATTACGGCGGAATAGGACCTTGGCTGCGGAGACTGCGGTGCCTACCCGCGACCCGGCCGTGGATCCGGAGCAGGGAGCTGCCGGAGGAGAGCGACTGGCCGGAGGTGGAGGCGAAGTGCGGGGCCCGGTCCGGCTTCCGCCGGTTGCGGTGAGCGGGGTGACGGCCTGGGAGAGCCCGCGGCTGCGGAGGTGGCGCTGGGCCATACTAGGCCGCGCCGTGCAAACTGTGGCTGGTGGGGGCGGGGCAGGTCTCTGATGGCCGGCGAGGGAAGCGCTGACTACAGGAATGACTGAGACCGCCTGGCTGAGCGTTATTTAGACCGCGGTGCTCGGAGGCTGCCTCTGCAAATCCTGAACCCGGGCTGTGGGCGGTGATATACACAAAGTCCATAGCTGTTTACAAGCGGTGATATGGGACAGAGCGGTGACTGAAGGGGCCACGTGGTTGGACAGTTGCGGATGGAATGAATTGAGCTTGCTACAGAACCAAGTGAGCCCAGTGAGTGAATCACGCAGCGATCTGTGCGTTTGCGGCCGGCAGCCTAGAAGGGAGAACTGGGCCTGAGACGTCGGACAGCTTAAGAGGGGCACACGATTGGGATAGTTCTACATACTGTGTGTTGGACTCGGGAGTGCTGTTTATAATCACACGGCCACTGTGGAGGACAGTACAGTGTGGGCGGAGACATGGGTAGAACTGAAAGAAATCAGCCTAAATTGATGTTTGAGGCGAAAAAGACTCCCATGTCTGCTGTGCAAGAACCGCCTTTCTCCGAGGCTGCTGGAGCAACGGGCAGCGCGCCAAATTTGGAAGGGGTCCTAGTGGCTATGCAAAAGACGCTTCAATCTATTGAGGGCACCATGGAGGCTGTCAACCATCGACTGGACCATATGGCCACCCAATTTGACAGACAGAATGAGCGTATGGGGGAGGTGGAACAGAGGGTGTCTGCCACGGAGGACGGCTTGACCACAGTCACCACGAAAGTTTTTAACATGGAGCGCGTCCTGGCAGTAATACAAGCCAAGAACGAGGATTTGGAAGGGAGGTCCAGACGCAACAACATCCGCGTCACGGGCCTGCCCGAGTCCACAAATGTAGGTCGTATGGAAGACTTCATGGAGCGGCTGATCACTGACATTTTTGGCGCTGACCAACTATCTTGTGTGTTCATAGTGGAACGAGCTCACCGCGCTCTTGCTAAGAGGCCGGTGTCTGGGGCGCCGCCGCGACCAATTATTGCCCGAATACTGAATTACAAAGACAGGGACGTGATCCTACGGTTGGCACGCGAGAAGGGCACCATAGACTGGCAAGGCGTCAAATTAGAATTTTATCCCGATTTTACTGTAGCGGTGCAAACGGCGAGAAAAGAGTTTCAAGCTGTGAAACAACTTCTCAGATCCGAAGACGTCCCGTGCGCAATGCTATACCCCGCCAGACTTCGGATTGGACCGCCGTCTGACAACAAAATCTTCACCTCATCCAAGGCAGCTATGGAGTATGCGAAAAAACTGAAGAAAAGGAAAAGAGATGCAAATGCGGCGCAGAACGGAGAAGAGGATCTTCTGGAAGAAGCTGAGTGATTGGATGCCTCTGGTCTGCATAGACATTGACTGTGAATGATATGCTATGGCGCTGAAGAACATGAATATGAACGCTATTCTTCAGTTTGGATGCTGCAAACTGCGTGATTACTAGTTATAGGCAAAGACCGGCCTGGAAGAAAATATTGGGATGAGACTTTGAATGTTGGTTGAAGAGATAAGTAATTTGTGTGACCTATTATTGTGTTTACTTGCAACGCTTCATGATGGTGACCTGCTGGATTATGCTTGGATTTGCGGTAATATGACTCCAGTGTTGGAAGGCTGGAACAGGGGCAGGATCACTGTTTGACAATATGTGGGTCTGCTCACTGCCGGGTGGTTTCGATTGAATATGGGGACAATTTCCGGATTTATAGCTGTTGTCAACCATTTTTTATTGTGGGCCTTGGGGCCTGGTCCACTGGGGCGGAGGGAAGACTGTTTATTCTGAGCTTCTTCTACTACACTGGTTAGTGGAAGTTGGGCTCCTCTACGCCCCCGCTTATGGGAGTTCCCCACGATACGCTTCGAATAAGGGTTTTAGATGGGGGGCTGGGGGGTTGGGGACGGCTTTGGCTAGTTGGGGGAGCTGAAGTGGGAGGGGGCGGATGGGGGAAGTTCAAAGGTTTCAGATAGATACGTTACTATGTGTGGGTGTGTATGACGGGGAGGGTGATGATATCACGCTGAGGGCTAATGCACCGTAATGATCTCTGGTTGAGGAAAATGCTTAGCTGTCTGATGAGTTGCTCATGGATTGACGATTACTGTTGGGAGGTGGGTTTTGTGCTCAAGCTGCTGGCATATGGAAAGTGTGGACCTTATGGCTAAAAGTGGGAAGATCTGCTGGATAACATGGAATGTGCGGGGTCTAAACAGACCACAGAAATCTCGCCAGATGCTGGCCTTTCTCATTAAACATGGGGCGCAGATGGTCTTTCTTCAGGAGACGCATCTCCGGGGGAAAGCAATTGATAGTGTGGCTAAGCAATGGGCCGGGGTGCGAGTGGCAACGGACTATTCATCCTATGCACGGGGGGTCATGATTTTAATCAAGAAAAACGTGCAGTTTGATTTGCTGTATAAAGATGTTGATAGTGAGGGCAGGTACATTATACTGCAGGGGAAACTATATGGCACGCTGATAACGTTGGTAAATGTCTACGGTCCAAATGTGGACGATCCAGATTTTTTTGTTGAACTGTGGAACAAGGTGTATGCCCTTCCGTCGTCGGCTATTGTGTGTGGGGGTGACTGGAACGTGACATTAGACAAGATGCTGGATAAAAAGGATGAAAGGCCGGCAGTGCATAGAAAAGCGGCGGAAGCAGTATGTGATGGGATGAGTGACTTTGGACTGGTGGATGTATGGCGGTTGAGACATCCGGGAGTGCGAGAGGGTACTTGTTATACCTCTGCCCACGACACGTGGTCGAGACTGGACTACTGGCTGGTCACTCGTGATGTCAGTGGCTGGGTCAAGTGCAGCAGTCATTTACCCAGGACCTTGTCTGACCACGCGCCAGTGCTGATGGAGCTGGAATGGCCATCGCACACCCCTGCACCGTTTTCATGGCGCCTTCGACCGGGGATGCTGCATGATCTGGTACTGCGGGAGGACTTAAGAACCTGTATTGAAGAATTTTTTGACAAGAATGTGGGATCTGTGGAGAGTATGGGCACAGTATGGGAGGCGTTCAAAGTTACGATTAGAGGTGCATGTATTGGAATGCAATCTGGGGTGCTTAAGTCACTGAGAAATGCTATGGGTAAACTGGAGGAGGAACTATTATCGTTGGAACGTCAGCAGGAACGATTCCCTACAGGTGCTCAGCTAGCAGAGATACGGGGAAAAGTCACGGCCTATAACGATCTAGCTGACCAAGAGATTAATTACTTGTCCAAGCGTTCCAGGGCGCGGTACTATAGTGAGGGGGGGAGAGCAGGCCGGGGGCTAGCTGATAGAATTAGAGAACCATGGGCGAAGTACTGTGGAATTCAGGAAATAGTGCATGAGGGAGACACTGTCACCAGTGCTGCGGGTATCCTAGACTGTTTTGCACAGTATTACGAACAGATGTATAGTTACAGGGACACTGCTGGTGAGGAGGAACTGGTACAATACTCAGACGACATTGCTCTAGTTTGGCTGTCCAAGGGGCAGCAAGATTTTTTAATGCATCACATCACGAAGGAGGAATTTCGGGATGCAATTATGGCTCTGCCTAATGGCAAGGCGCCTGGCACGGACGGCCTGCCATCAGAATTTTATAAAGAGTATGCGGATTTGTTGTTGCCGCGACTGGCAGCGGTACTGGAGGACTCGTTAGAACGGGGACAGCTACCGACCACCATGAGGGAGGCACTATTGGTGGCGCTGCCCAAACCGGGCAAACCATCTAATCTGTGCGAATCATACAGACCTTTGTCTCTAATCAACACAGACGTCAAGATCATAGCCAAGGTGCTGGCGACTCGCATGAGACTTATTCTACCGGTGATGGTATTGCCCGACCAGTCGGGATTTGTTCCTCTCCGCTCTACTGCTCACAATCTGAGAGCTCTGTTTGCGGTTCTGCACCTTCTCAAACCGGAACTCCCTGCGGTGACGGCACTACTGGATGCAGCCAAAGCATTTGACTCTGTGGCCTGGAGATATATGCTGGCGGTGCTGCACCGGATGGGTGTGCCGTATTTTTTCACTTCCTTAATAACGTTGTTGTATACAAAGCCAATGGCGCGGGTGAGGATTAACGGTCATGTGTCTGCAGCGTTGAGTATCCAGAGGGGCACTCGACAGGGATGTCCTCTCTCACCCCTGCTTTTTGCCCTTATGCTGGAACCACTGGCCTGCATTTTGCGACAGAGGTATGCTGACACGGCGTTGAGGTTCCCGCTGAGGTCATTTGCCATCTCCATGTACTCGGATGACATGGTGCTGTATATTAGAGATCCGGCTCAGCATCTGGAGAGAGTATTGAGGGAATTCATAAGGTTTGAGCGGTTTTCTGGCCTCGCGATAAATTGGGACAAATCAATATTGCTGCCCCTCACAGACGCCACTATGCCCTTCCCGCTAGAATTTCCATTGGAGTGGGCGGTAGAGCCGGTGCAATATTTGGGAATTTGGGTGCACGGGGATAGTGCTGAAGTCATCCGAGCCAATTACGGAGTGGCGATTTCGAAATTGGAAGATCAGGTGCAAAAATGGATCAGGTTGCCGCTCTCGTTTGCGGACAGGGTATCCATCATCAAAATGGTGGTGCTACCTAAATTCCTGTATTATTTTGTCAATGTGCCCATTAGTTTGACCACGCACTTTTTTTCACAACTGCAATCGTTGCTCATCACGCTGGTCTGGGCTGGTAAGAAGGCGCGGGTGAGATGGGATGTTCTAACTAAGCCGTACGAGCTTGGGGGTTTTGCAGTACCGGATATGAAGCTGTACTATCTCTGTGCGCAGGCTCACTTTGCTTCTTATTGGATGTCAGCACCACCATATACACCGCACGTGGCGCTTGAAGCTGGTGCAGTCACTCCACGCCCACTGAAAGCCATGATAGTGAATCGGCACTCTGTGTTTGAGAGGGGGGAGGTAGACACGGTACGTAGCACACATTGTGCCTGGCAGGAATTGGGCAGGAGGTCGGACAGATTGCCATTGTACGCCCCGGATATGCCGCTACTATATCACGACGAGATTTCGATCTCTAGCGAAGTTGGAGCACTCCAGCTTTTCCATGGTGCTGGCATAAATAACATTGGGCAGGTGTTTCATAATGCCAAATTCTTTCCGTTACAGAATCTCTTGGATAAAACGAATAATCCCACTATGGCCACGTTCCTGTATGTCAGGCTACGCGCTGCACTGCAGGACTTGTATCCCTCCTTCCCGGACGAACCCCGAGTGCTGGGTGCATTACAGTTGCTGTATACCTCTACGGATCGCGTGAAACTACTCTTGCGCTTATATAGGGCCTCGCAGGAAGAGGCGGGCGGGGGAGGAACTTTGGCGAAAGCAAGATGGGACGCGTGTTTGCCAGACCCACTGACGGATGAGGAATGGACTGAATGTTGCTCTGGGACTGGTGGATTTGCCGCCAATGGGAATTTTCGTCTCATTCACTATAAATATTTACAGCAATGGTATTACACACCAGCACAACTGTTACGATATGGGTTGCGGGACAACTCTAGATGTGTGAGATGTGGTGCAGATAATGCTGATTTCATACACTTGGCATGGGGCTGTGCTAAGGTGTGCGAGTTCTGGATTGCGGTGACGAAGGCACTGACTGAGATGACCTCCGTGGAAGTGACTGCGGAACCGCGGTTGTGCTTGTTGGGTATTGCTTCTGGTGTGCCTGTTGGAGCTAGGCGGCTGATAGTGTTGGCTTTGCAAGTAGCCAAACGCAGAGTGGCTGTGACATGGGGTGGGAGGCAGGCGCCTGCTATTAAGCTGTGGTTGCAAGACATGGCGTATTGTCGTGATCAATTAACCTGCTACTATGAGGAATTACCAGAAGCTTCTCGGCCTAGAGATGTGTGGGGTCCATACACAATGTACATGTTATCCAGGACAGCGGTAGAGGAGGCCGGGACCGGTGGGGAGGATGGCTTCGAATGATGGTGAGCGACAAGAGAATGGTTTACCCTCGCAGGGGATGTTAATGGTGTAACGCGGACAGTTCATTGCTCTTGCATCTTATGGTGGAGTATTGCGATGAATCCTTTGAATTGTTCTAAGTACCTCACTGGCAGCACACTTAAATACGGTATTTGATGGAGATTGATCTGAAACCTGGGATGTTAGATGGGGGGGTTGTTCTATGGTTGAGTACTGTTGAGTTGCTTATAAACCAAGACTGCTAGATAATTGAGTCTTAATCCTTACAAGATCTACCTTCTGTATTATCACCTATTATTATTTGCATATGTACTGTGTACGGAAACGATATATCCTATAGGTGTTGGGAGACAGATGATATTAGCGGCCGGCCCATGGTTGGGTTTTAGGCCTATGGCTGTGTTCTTGTACATTGACAAAAAAAAGTCTTTACTCAAAAAAAAAAAAAAGTATCGGCCCTCTTGACCAAGGGGGCCATCAAGCGCGTTCCTGGGCCAGAAGTAGGGTGTGGTTGCTATTCCCACTACTTTCTGGTTCCCAAGAAGGGCAAAGGAGGCCTACGCCCTATCTTGGACCTGCGGAACGTCAACGTCTTCCTCCGGAAGGAGAAGTTCAAGGTGCTGACTTTGGCTCAGGTCTTAGCTGCCCTAGACCCTGAAGACTGGATGGTAGCGTTGGACTTGCAGGACGCGTATTTTCACATCCCCATCCTGCCTTCCCACCGACGTTACCTGCGGTTCACGGTAGGCCACGAGCACTTTCAGTTTACCGTGCTCCCCTTCTGCCTTACAAGCACCCAACGCGTGTTCACGAAAGTGATGGCGGTGGTCGCAGCTTATCTGCGCAGATTAGGGGTGTCAGTCTTCCCCTATCTCGACGACTGGTTGTTGAAGGCGTGCTCGCCCTAGACAGTCATCAGCCCCCTCCAGACTACGGCGGACCTCCTGCACTTGCTGGGGTTCTCCATCAATGTGCCAAAGTCACACCTGTGCCCCTCTCAGAAGCTCCTCTTCATCGGAGCAGTTCTGGATTCGGCGCAGTTTCGGGTTTATCCTCCCGAACAGCGGGTTTGGGATATTCAGGCTCCGATTCCGATCTTTCAGCCTTTATCCTGAGTCTCGGTCAGGTTGACATTACAGCTTCTGGGGCTGATGGCCTCCTGCATCCTTCTGGTGTATCGCACAAGGTGGTGGATGCGGGCTCTGCAGTGGGACCTGATTTTCAGTGGGCCCAGCATCAGAGCAAACTGTCCGACCACGTCCTGATCTCGGAGGGCACTGCGAGACAGTTGCAGTGGTGGCTCACGAACCGCGATTGGGTCAGCGGCAAATCCCTCTCCCTACCCCAACCGGAGCACATAGTTGTGACAGATGCGTCCCTCCTGGGTTGGGGGGCCACATGGGAGAGAGAGAGATCAGAGGCCGCTGGCCTCTGGCGGAGTCCAGGCTCCACATCAACCTTCTGGAGCTGCGGGCGATCTGGCACTGAAGGCATTCCTTCCCTCTGTCCGGGGAAGTGTGGTGCAGGTGTTCACGGACAACACCACCACCATGTGGTACTGCAACAGAGAGGGTGGGGTGGGGTCGTGGACCCTTTGTCAGGAGGCTCTGAGCCTCTGGCAATGGCTGGAACACCAGGGCGTATCCCTGGTGGTTCAACACCTGGCTGGTTCCCAGAACACCAAGGCGGACGAGCTCAGCCGTCGGTGCATAATGGATCACGAATGACGTCTGAACTCGGACGTGGCGCAAGGTCACTTTCAGCAGTGGGGAGAGCATTGGTTAGATCTATTCGCCACAGAAGAGAACACGCAATGTCATCAGTTTTGCGCGTTGGGTTTTTTCAAGGCGCCACTCACTCTGTGACGCTTTTCGAGCTGCGGTCTGTTGTACTCCTTTCCGCCTATACCACTTCTGCCCAGAGTGCTGAAGAAGATCGGGCGCGACCGGGCTCAAGTCATCCTTGTGGCTCCGGACTGGGCACAAAGATACTGGTATCCCGAGCTACTCAGCATGTCAATCGATCCCCCGATGTGTCTGCCTCTTTAGGAGGACCTTCTGTCGCAGCAGCAGGGGAAGGTCCTCCACCCGAACATGTCCAGCCTCCACCTCCATGGGAGAAGATTGAGCGGCGGCAGTTGAGGCCATTTGACTTGCCTCCTAAAATATGTGATGTCATTCTGGCAGCCAGGTGTCCCTCCACGAAAACGGTATACGCCTGCAGGTAGAGCAAATTTGTGGCATGATGCACAGCAAAGGCTGTGGATCCACTTTCTGCCCCCCTTTCAGAGGTTCTCCTCTTTCTTCTTTCTCTTGCCCAGCAAGGCTCTGCTCTGGGCACTATCAAAGGCTACCTCTCTGCCATTTCAGCCTTCTTAAGGCTTCCTGATCAGCCTTCTCTTTTCAAGTCCCCTATTGTGAATAGATTCTTGAAGGGCATCACTCACATTTATCCTGCTGTTCCTTTCGTGATGCCTCAGTGAGACTTGAATCTTGTTCTGACTTATCTGATGTGCGCTCCCTTTGAGCCACTTCACAATTGTCCTCTTCGTCTTCTTACTCTTAAGACTGCATTCCTAGTTGCCATCACCTCTGCCAGGAGTGAGTGAGCTCCAGGCTCTTTCCTCTAAACCTCCTTTCCTCTCTGTCCATCCGGACAAAGTTGTCTTGAGTTGTCTTCATTGAAAGAAAGAACACAGAGCTGCTGCAAGCCCAGATCTTCTCTTGTATTGTTGGGTGTTTCAGGAGAAAAATATCAGATCTCTCCTTTTGAACAGCTCAGTTTTTACTCCATGTTTTAAGGCTATGATGAGGTACTTGCCTGGGCAGGGGGACTTTTTTTCCTTTATAAATTTGGCTACCCCAAGTATTTCAAAATGGTTAGATTAAAGACATTGGAGGGTGCCTGTAAAATTTGGAACCACACCAGATAGATTTGCTGGATACCCTACTACAGTGACTCTGCCCTAATCTGGAACCATTGGGGTCCCGAATAGGCCTCTTAAACAAGTTGGCAACACCTATTGAAGCAGGAGTATACAAATGGGGACACCTTTTGGAGGATAAATTATTGATCTCCCTGGAAGCTATATCAGACATTAAGAAAGAAAAACCTCTCTAAATGTAAGTATTATGAACGGGATAGCTGGGCGCAGGGACTAGGAAAAGACAGGGAAGCCAATCCTGAATGGGAAGAAAAACTACAAAGAAGTTTACCTCAAGGAAAGAAAGTAGCCATGTGGTATTGGATGTTTGTGGATGCAGGGGGAAAAGTCATCACCTTGCTGGCAGAGATTTGGAAAAGGGACTCTGGATGTGAAAAACCTATGGCAAGTATCGATATCTTCTCTTTCGTAGACTACAAAATCTGCTCCTTTCAGTAAAAATCATTTGTTTGTGGTGCATAGAGCTACCTAGACACCGAAGAGGTTGTCAAAGCTGGCCGGTCAGGAGGTGAAGTGCTCTAAGTGTGGCGAGGAAAAGGCAAGTGATGTCTTCATGTTTTGGTGGTGCCCTCTCATCAAGGTCTCCTGGTAAGAAGTGGGTAAGGTGATCCCAGAAGTACTAGGCCAAGAAGTTAGGGTAAGCCTGGTACTGGTGATATTTGGGGTGGTAAACCATGGTAGCAACCTTTGAAGTTACTTAAAAAGCAAACGTCCCTACTTTTAGTTCTAATATTGGTGGCACAAAGTAAGATTTGCTTAAAGTGGGTGCTTCCTACTACGCCAGCAATGTGGAAATGGTTATTGTCAGTCCACAGGGTGTATACTCTAGGTTGTAGTAGTCCCCCCAACCAAAAAAACGAACTTTGGGATATATGGCAAAACTGGCAAAACTCTCTGCAAAATATGGTGAGGTAAACGCTTGTGGAGTTGAAATATACACACAGGCATCAATAAATATGGAAAACTATTGACCACTGTCAGGAAGGCCAACGATGGCCCAGCGGTCAACTCGCAATTCCTAATGTTGGCGTTGCGGGCTTCTGGAGACAGCGGTCACGGCATTTGGGCAGTCGGACTGCCAAACTCGTAATCAGGCCCTGAGTGTAGAATATGCTACAAACAGCCCATTTTCCTGTGAAATAAAAAACATGATAGCACTTACCTATGTCCCTGCACAGAGGAAGCTAACCACTCAATTTACTCATAGAAAGCCCTTCTATCAACAAAATGAAGACAAACTAAGCGCCGTAATGGATTATTTCAAAAACACTTGGGGTGGCAGACTGTATTGCTCCGGACATAGACATCAGCCCAAATTCCAAATACCTGGGTGAAATGTCTATGACAGCACCCTGGCACAGGATGCTAAAAACAAACAGAGCAGTGGAAGGATGGCACAATACCCTCCAATCCACATTAGGCAGAACCCAATCTACATTCATAAATTCATAAAAGCATTACAAAAGAGAAAAGCTACCAACAACTACAAATGGAGCAATGTGTTAGATAAATTACACCTAACTTCAGCAAACACAATGAAAGAATGTACAACATGCTACATACAATGAAAAGTAAAACTCTTCATAAACAACAAAGGAGTAGCTTACTTAAAAACCAATAGCCAAAGGCATATTATAAAACAAATAGTAACCTACAAAAGTCCCATAATCTGTCATAAAATCAAAACCAATACGTCAAATCCTTATTTATATAAATAACACACATAATGTTTTATTACATCTGTCTAAATATTGAAAAAAATGCATGTTAAGTAAGACTGAGTAAATAAATAATATCTAAATTATTTACATGAAAAAAGTGCCCCAAAAAAGTTCAGAGAACAAACTGAATCCATCCTGTAAAATAAACCATACATTTCCGAATAGCAATCCCATAATATTCCCACAAGCAACAAAATATAACATTTCCCACCCAATGGAAATAAAAAAAATATATAACTTATTGTTGAGTGGCTGCAAAGCTTCTGAAGCCAAGTAGTCAAAAATAATAATCCACGAAAATAGAAAAATATTAGCAAAAAGCCCCTCCCCAAAAACAATTCAATAGACCCCAAAAGTGTTTAAATAAAGCCAGCCAGAAAGGGAAATGTAAGTTAAAAATATTGGTTAATTATAACCAAAAGTGATTTCATAAAAAAAAAAAACACTAACTCCCAATTCCCATGGGACACGTTTATTGATAACAACCTTTAAAACAAGAAAAACTCCTGCAAAACAAATACATATACTTTACACTTAATAATCATAAAATACGTAAGATAACATAATGTGACATAACATAACAATATATTACTGAGGGCCATATTACGAGTTTGGCGGTCCAACCACTATAGGACCACGTCCTCCCCCACCAGCAGCACACGGCGCTGATGGTCCAAAGACCACCGTATTACGAGTTGACCACGGGAGCAGCGGTGGTGAGTACTTTTCTCAAATATATAGATGCCTGTGTGTTAATTCCGACTGCAGATATGTCAGAAGACACACATACGGTTCAAAAGGGGGTGGTGATGGACAGAGTATCTGAATTAAGCAGAACACTCCTTCCCAGTCAAAAGATCAGGGCTTGATCCATCACCGTTTTTTAGCTCACTGCACCATCCCAGTTCAGAACCTGGCTACATGCAAATTAGTCTGACCCTGGCCCAGTGCATCATGGGAACAGGGCAGACCAGACTACCAAGCCAATTCTTTAGTGGAAAGGAAACAAGCTTCCGGGGACCGGTTTCTGGCATTACAGCTGTCTTTAGCCCGGCTTGCTTGAATCCTGATGGTGCAGTGAGCAAGGGACTCACATCTGAGCATACCCTTCCACACTTGTGGTGGCCAAAACGATTCAAAAGGGGGTGGTGATGGACAGAGTATCTGAATTAAGCAGAACACTCCTTCCCAGTCAAAAGATCAGGGCTTGATCCATCACCGTTTTTTAGCTCACTGCACCATCCCAGTTCAGAACCTGGCTACATGCAAATTAGTCTGACCCTGGCCCAGTGCATCATGGGAACAGGGCAGACCAAACTACCTAGCCAATTCTTTACTGGAAAGGAAACAAGCTTCCGGGGACCGGTTTCTGGCATTACAGCCGTCTTCGGCCCGGCTTGCTTGAATCCTGATGGTGCAGTGAGCAAGGGACTCACATCTGAGCATACCCTTCCACACTTGTGGTGGCCAAAACGATTCAAATGGGGGTGATGATGGACAGAGTATCTGAATTAAGCAGAACACTCCTTCCCAGTCAAAAGATCAGGGCTTGATCCATCACCGTTTTTTAGCTCACTGCACCATCCCAGTTCAGAACCTGGCTACATGCAAATTAGTCTGACCCTGGCCCAGTGCATCATGGGAACAGGGCAGACCAAACTACCAAGCCAATTCTTTACTGGAAAGGAAACAAGCTTCCGGGGACCGTTTTCTGGCATTACAGCCGTCTTCGGCCCGGCTTGCTTGAATCCTGATGGTGCAGTGAGCAAGGGACTCACATCTGAGCATACCCTTCCACACTTGTGGTGGCCAAAACGATTCAAAAGGGGGTGGTGATGGACAGAGTATCTGAATTAAGCAGAACACTCCTTCCCAGTCAAAAGATCAGGGCTTGATCCATCACCGTTTTTTAGCTCACTGCACCATCCCAGTTCAGAACCTGGCTACATGCAAATTAGTCTGACCCTGGCCCAGTGCATCATGGGAACAGGGCAGACCAAACTACCAAGCCAATTCTTTACTGGAAAGGAAACAAGCTTCCGGGGACCGGTTTCTGGCATTACAGCCGTCTTCGCCCCGGCTTGCTTGAATCCTGATGGTGCAGTGAGCAAGGGACTCACATCTGAGCATACCCTTACACACTTGTGGTGGCCAAAACGATTCAAAAGGGGGTGGTGATGGACAGAGTATCTGAATTAAGCAGAACACTCCTTCCCAGTCAAAAGATCAGGGCTTGATCCATCACCGTTTTTTTAGCTCACTGCACCATCCCAGTTCAGAACCTGGCTACATGCAAATTAGTCTGACCCTGGCCCAGTGCATCATGGGAACAGGGCAGACCAAACTACCAAGCCAATTCTTTACTGGAAAGGAAACAAGCTTCCGGGGACCGGTTTCTGGCATTACAGCCGTCTTCGGCCCGGCTTGCTTGAATCCTGATGGTGCAGTGAGCAAGGGACTCACATCTGAGCATACCCTTCCACACTTGTGGTGGCCAAAACGATTCAAAAGGGGGTGGTGATGGACAGAGTATCTGAATTAAGCAGAACACTCCTTCCCAGTCAAAAGATCAGGGCTTGATTCATCACCGTTTTTTAGCTCACTGCACCATCCCAGTTCAGAACCTGGCTACATGCAAATTAGTCTGACCCTGGCCCAGTGCATCATGGGAACAGGGCAGACCCAACTACCAAGCCAATTCTTTACTGAAAAGGAAACAAGCTTCCGGGGACCGGTTTCTGGCATTACAGCCGTCTTCGGCCCGGCTTGCTTGAATCCTGATGGTGCAGTGAGCAAGGGACTCACATCTGAGCATACCCTTCCACACTTGTGGTGGCCAAAACGATTCAAAAGGGGGTGGTGATTCAAGCAAGCCGGGCCGAAGACGGCTGTAATACCAGAAACCGGTCCCCGGAAGCTTGTTTCCTTTCCAGTGAAGAATTGGCTTGGTAGTTTGGTCTGCCCTGTTCCCATGATGCACTGGGCCAGGGACAGACTAATTTGCATATAGCCAGGTTCTGAACTGGGATGGTGCAGTGAGCTAAAAAACGGTGATGGATCAAGCCCTGATCTGTTGACTGGGTAGGAGTGTTCTGATCAACTCAGATACTCTGTCCATCACCACCCCCTTTTTGAAAATATTTTGGCCACCATGAGTGTGGAAGGGTATGCTCAGACATGTGTCCCTTGCTCACTGCACCATCAGGATTCAAGCAAGCTGGGCCGAAGACGGCTGTAATGCCAGAAACCGGTCCCCGGAAGCTTGTTTCCTTTCCAGTGAAGAATTGGCTTGGTAGTTGGGTCTGCCCTGTTCCCATGATGCACTGGGCCAGGGACAGACTAATTTGCATATAGCCACGTTCTGAACTGGGATGGTGCAGTGAGCTAAAAAACGGTGATGGATCAAGCCCTGATCTGTTGACTGGGTAGGAGTGTTCTGATCAACTCAGATACTCTGTCCATCACCACCCCCTTTTTGAAATTATTTTGGCCACCATGAGTGTGGAAGGGTATGCTCAGACATGAGTCCCTTGCTCACTGCACCATCAGGATTCAAGCAAGCCGGGCCGAAGACGGCTGTAATGCCAGAAACCGGTCCCCGGAAGCTTGTTTCCTTTCCAGTGAAGAATTGGCTTGGTAGTTTGGTCTGCCCTGTTCCCATGATGCACTGGGCCAGGGACAGACTAATTTGCATATAGCCAGGTTCTGAACTGGGATGGTGCAGTGAGCTAAAAAACGGTGATGGATCAAGCCCTGATCTGTTGACTGGGTAGGAGTGTTCCGATCAACTCAGATACTCTGTCCATCACCACCCCCTTTTTGAAATTATTTTGGCCACCATGAGTGTGGAAGGGTATGCTCAGACATGAGTCCCTTGCTCACTGCACCATCAGGATTCAAGCAAACCGGGCCGAAGACGGCTGTAATGCCAGAAACCGGTCCCCGGAAGCTTGTTTCCTTTCCAGTGAAGAATTGGCTTGGTAGTTTGGTCTGCCCTATTCCCATGATGCACTGGGCCAGGGACAGACTAATTTGCATATAGCCAGGTTCTGAACTGGGATGGTGCAGTGAGCTAAAAAACGGTGATGGATCAAGCCCTGATCTGTTGACTGGGTAGGAGTGTTCTGATCAACTCAGATACTCTGTCCATCACCACCCCCTTTTTGAAATTATTTTGGCCACCATGAGTGTGGAAGGGTATGCTCAGACATGAGTCCCTTGCTCACTGCACCATCAGGATTCAAGCAAGCCGGGCCGAAGACGGCTGTAATGCCAGAAACCGGTCCCCGGAAGCTTGTTTCCTTTCCAGTGAAGAATTGGCTTGGTAGTTTGGTCTGCCCTGTTCCCATGATGCACTGGGCCAGGGACAGACTAATTTGCATATAGCCAGGTTCTGAACTGGGATGGTGCAGTGAGCTAAAAAATGGTGATGGATCAAGCCCTGATCTGTTGACTGGGTAGGAGTGTTCTGATCAACTCAGATACTCTGTCCATAACCACCCCCTTTTTGAAATTATTTTGGCCACCATGAGTGTGGAAGGGTATGCTCAGACATGAGACCCTTGCTCACTGCACCATCAGGATTCAAGCAAGCCGGGCCGAAGACGGCTGTAATGCCAGAAACCGGTCCCCGGAAGCTTGTTTCCTTTCCAGTGAAGAATTGGCTTGGTAGTTTGGTCTGCCCTGTTCCCATGATGCACTGGGCCAGGGACAGACTAATTTGCATGTAGCCAGGTTCTGAACTGGGATGGTGCAGTGAGCTCAAAAAGACGGTGATGGATCAAGCCCTGATCTGTTGACTGGGTAGGAGTGTTCTGATCAACTCAGATACTCTGTCCATCACCACCCCCTTTTTGAAATTAGAAGACACACATATGCATGATATATGTGGAAGAATACCTTGTACCAATTACCTGGGTGCAGCCCATATGTGGGCAGTCCTGGAAATGGGTATATGGTGCGAAAAGGACTCACCTGTAGATCGGCGCAAACAGGGTCATAATCCTCGCCATGAAGATCCTTCTGTGAATGGGGGACCTGGAAAAAGGGATACATGTCGGAATCTGCCTGGAAAAAGAGGAAAGGGGTGAGTACGCACCCCAAATTCTGTGTTACTGCCACCTTGAAGGAGGCGGTCTGAGCACAGTGGTCCGCTCGTAAATCAGAGAACTCATAATAAGGACGACAGTGCAGCTCCCCTTTACCGCCATATGGCGGCTGACTTTTCCCTACCGCGAATCAGGTGGCCGAAGTTCTGCTGGTGGTCTCAACAATCCAATGGAAGTCTTTACAAAGCCAATCCGCCCAACTCATAATACAGTGGTCAGGCAGCCAAGCTCACTGTGTTTGGACCTCCACTGCCGATATGGTGGTCCACAGCCCCACCGAACCCGTAATAAGGCCCTAAAACAGTGTATAAAATACACCAAACTGCACACTAGTAAAAACATTACTATTAATACAACTAAATGTACAAAAACCCACAAACAACACTATAACTAACCTTTAGACCTCTGCTCTGATGAACAGCAGCACCTTACTACGACCTGGATCCCCTAAAATAGAATAATATTAACATAAATAGGTTAGAAAATAGATGATAGTAGCAACAAAATAAGGCAGCTAAATTAAACTAAAACAAGACTATCTCCACATAGAGATGGATAAGAAAAATGTAAAAATGTTGAATACATATATTAAAATATGTTAAAAGAAATAAAGCATGAAAAACATGTCAGAAAATGTTGTAAAACAGATTGTAAATTATTAAGTAGGTAATAGTAGGAAATGCATACAATTATTTAATATATACAAAAAATACTTCTGTTACTATGATGTTGAAAATATGTATATAAAACATTTTTTAAAAAGTAAGAAATATTTTAAACAATGGAAAAAAAGTTGAAAATATACAACATACAAAACATTTTAAATATAATTTAAATTTTTTATTTTTCATAATGGATGTTCCTTTCTTGAATCTTTTTTGGTTTTCCCGTTCCTTTGTGTTTCCTGTCATGTGATATGGTTTCCTTGTCCTGTTCTTTTACTGTATAAAAACTTCAGTCCGGATATAATGTGCATCGCAACAAAGCTGTGTTCCTTCAATTATTTCCCCTCTCTCCAGTTGCTGATCCCGAGTCCTCGCTCCCAATAATTTAATTATTAGATTACTGTTTTTTTTAAATCAATTGTCACACCTCTGAAGCCTTTGTCCAGCAAGGAGATTTATTCTCCTTTAGCTTTTTACTACTGAGAAGGCAGATTCTTGAGGGCACTTGCCTATCGTATGTTTCAGAATGTAGTGACATTGTGGCTTCTAGAAACAGTACATATGATAGCGTAAGACCATGACCAGTGTATACTTAAGTGTTCAGACCAGAGGCCTTGGTTGGGCTTTGCAGGTTCACTTCTGACAGCAAGTAAGCAGTGCTGCGGGAAAGCAGTCTATCCCAGCAGCTTCAGGATTATCTCCCACATCCTCTTCATTGCAGTTGGTAACACCAGCCTGGAATAGTAGGTTGTGAGTCGTACACTGTGGCTATGAGGGTACAGTTTTAAAAATGTCATGTAGCAGGTCAGCCTGCAATCAGTGGCCACACCATCCATGTGACATATCATTCAGTCTCTCACTCCCCCCACTCGGTATCAGGTCAAGTTATAGAGTGGAACACTGTCTACATGATGACCTTGCTCCCTTCCCTGTCTACCTGACCATCACTGCCTCTTATTCCAGGTAGCTTAATCATGAACCTCAGATTGACCTCTTGTAACATCTTACAAGGGCAGAAACAACCAATACATGACTATGAGCTGCTGCAATTTCAACTCAGTACAAAAGGGGGTGGTGATGGACGGAGCATCTGAACCAATCAAACACTCACACCCAGTCAAAAGATCTGGGTTTGATCCATCACCGTTCTTTAGCCCACTCTGCCACCCCAGTTCAGACATGGCTATATGCAAATCAGTCTGACCCTGTGCCTCATGGGAACAGTCCAGCCCGAACTGCCAAGCCATGCCTTCCCTGGACCGGAAACAAGCTTCTGATGACCGGTTTCTGGCATTTCAGCCGTCTTCAGCCCGGCTTGCTTGAATCCAGTAGCAAAGTGAGCAAGGGACAGCGGTACAAAAGGGGGTGGTGATGGACGGAGCATCTGAACCAATCAAACACTTACACCCAGTCAAAAGATCTGGGTTTGATCCATCACCGTTCTTTAGCCCGCTCTGCCACCCCAGTTCAGACATGGCTATATGCAAATCAGTCTGACCCTGTGCCTCATGGGAACAGACCAGCCCGAACTGCCAAGCCATGCCTTCCCTGGACCGGAAACAAGCTTCAGAGGACCGGTTTCTGGCTCAGACGTGAGTCCCTTGCTCACTTTGCCACTGGATTCAAGCAGGCCGGGCTGAAGACGGCTGTAATGCCAGAAACCGGTCCTCGGAAGCTTGTTTCCGGTCCAGGGAAGGCATGGCTTGGCAGTTCGGGCTGGACTGTTCCCATGAGGCACAGGGTCAGACTGATTTGCATATAGCCATGTCTGAGCTGGGGTGGCAGAGTGGGCTAAAGAACGGTGATGGATCAAACCCAGATCTTTTGACTGGGTGTGAGTGTTTGGTACATATGCTCCGTCCATCACCACCCCCTTTTGTACCGCTTTGGCCGCCATAAGTGTGGCAGGGTATGCTCAGACGTGAATCCCTTCCTCACTTTGCCACTGGATTCAAGCAAGCCGGGCTGAAGACGGCTGTAATGCCAGAAACCAGTCCTCGGAAGCTTGTTTCCGGTCCAGGGAAAGCATGGCTTGGCAGTTCGGGCTGGACTGTTCCCATGAGGCACAGGGTCATACTGATTTGCATATAGCCATGTCTGAACTTGGGTGGCAGAGTGGGCTAAAGAACGGTGATGGATCAAACCCAGATCTTTTGACTGGGTGTGAGTGTTTGATTGGTTCATATGCTCCGTCCATCACCACCCCCCTTTTGTACCAATTTCAACTCAGGCTGACCCTAAAGTCTGATAATTATTTTTCATTACGTATGGTTTGCCTACAGCATTTTCACTCCTAGGTTTTCCTAAACGACCTGCCTGGACCAAATTGAGCACTTATCTTATTGGCCTGTAAATCTTTACCAACCTATTGCTTTGCTTTTCTCTCACTCTTAGATCAAAATCCATTATCTGCCTCTGTCGTGGGTCCTCTCTCACCCAAGTGTTTAATATGGGCTGCTCTTTTGCTGCTCTCATGTGGACACTAAAAGCACCTATCTGGGCTGGCCACAACCAGTGCATACTAACGGATGTTCCTCAGGTTTACCTATAGAGAACCTAGCATAGTCTGGTCAAGTCACTCTAGGGCACCCTTGCAAGCAACTTTCAAAATTTACCTGGCACAGCAGAATCCTATTGGCAATGAAATTAATGTGTTGTGCAAGCTGAAACTTGACCATATCCTTATGATTTAAGACAGACTGCATATATCTATCTTGTTTTTTGTTTAGCACTGGAACCTTTTTACCTGCTGACAAGTTCCACTTATCCATGCCTGCAGCTTACCATAAGGGTCTAAGCTAGAGGTTAAATAGCACTCTTCTCATGGATACTTCTTCCAGCAGATTTCTCATCTTTTGAATTGATACCCAAGCAATTCCCCACAGGAAGGTGGGCCGAAAGGATTGATTAAGCCACAAAATCATGAGGGTCTGAGTCTGCTGAGTGTCCTTACCTCTGCACCTCAAAATCCAAACAGCAGTTTTTTGCAAAGGTATCAAGGAAACCTAAATCACAGCGTTGCAGATCTCTGCTATTGGAACTTTCCTTGCCAGAGCTGAAGCTGAAGAATTCACACCTGGTGGAATGAGCTCTGACCGCCTCTAGAGGTTCTTGGTGGGCCAAGGCATAACCCATCGAAATGCACAAGATGGTCTACCTGGACAACATCTTCTTTTGGAAGAATTTGCCCTTCATCTTGCCAGCATTGATGATGAAAGATCATCAAGCGGTAAATCTTTGGTGCGGACAATATAACAATTGACCACTCTCTTAGGTTCCAGCCTGTGGAGCTTCTCCTCCTCCTCAGGAAAGCATTTCTTGTTCAAAGGACCAGCTTGTCAGAAAAAAATGATGTAAAGGGAGGCTTGTTGCTAAGCACTTGCAACTCACTGACACTTGTAGGCAACATAATGGCACTCAGAAAAACTGTTAGTAAGCAAAAGTAAGCAGTCCCAACTGACAACTGTGTAATGGTTAAAAGGAAGAAGACATTAAAAATATAAGGACCAAATTAAGATCCTATTGAGGCATTGTGAATGCAGTGTGAATGCAGAAGGGGAAAACACACAAGATCATGGATGGAATGTTGCACAATGGGAAAACATTCACCCCCAGTCACAGATCTGGGTTTAATCCATCGTTAATTTGCTCACCAAGCCACCCCAGTTCAGACATGGCCATATGCAAATCAGTCTTGACCCTGTGCCTCATGGGAACAGTCCAGGCCGAACTGCCAAGCCATGTCTTCCCTGGACCGGAATCAGACGTTCTAGGACCGGTTTCTGGCTATCAGCCGTCTTCAGCCAGGATAGCTTGACTCCAGTGGCTTAGTGAGCACGGGACCTACGTCTGGGCATACCCTTCCGACATAGGGTGAACAGCAAAACACACAAGATGATGGATGGAATGTTGCAGAAAGGCAAAACATTCACCCCCAGTCACAGATCTGGGTTTAATCCATCATTTTTTTGCTCACCAAGCCACCCCAGTTCAGACATGGCCATATGCAAATCAGTCTTGACCCTGTGCCTCATGGGAACAGTCCAGCCTGAACTGCCAAGCCATGTCTTCCCTGGCCCGGAATCAAGCATCCTAGGACCGGTTTCTGGCTATCAGCCGTCTTCATCCAGGAGAGCTTGATTTCAGTGGCTTAGTGAGCACGGGACCCACGTCTTGCCATACCCCTCCCAGATAGGGTAAACAGCAAAACACACAAGATGATGGATGGAATGTTGCACAATGGCAAAACATTCACCCCCTGTCACAGATCTGGGTTTAATCTATCGTTATTTTGCTCACCAAGCCACCCCAGTTCAGACATGGCCATATGCAAATCAGTCTTGACCCTGTGCCTCATGGGAACAGTCCAGCTCGAACTGCCAAGCCATGTCTTCCCTGGACCGAAATCAAGCATCCTAGGGCCGGTTTCTGGCTATCAGCCGTCTTCAGCCAGGATAGCTTGACTCCAGTGGCTTAATAAGCACGGGACCCACGTCTGGGCATACCCTTCCGACATAGGGTGAACAGCAAAACACACAAGATGATGGATGGAATGTTGCACAATGGCAAAACATTCACCCCCAGTCACAGATCTGGGTTTAATCCATCATTATTTTGCTCACCAAGCCACCCCAGTTCAGACATGGCCATATGCAAATCAGTCTTGACCCTGTGCCTCATGGGAACAGTCCAGCCCGAACTGCCAAGCCATGTCTTCCCTGGCCCAGAATCAAGCATCCTAGGACCGGTTTCTGGCTATCAGCCGTCTTCATCCAGGAGAGCTTGATTTCAGTGGCTTAGTGAGCACGGGACCCACGTCTTGCCATACCCCTCCCAGATAGGGTAAACAGCAAAACACACAAGATGATGGATGGAATGTTGCACAATGGCAAAACATTCACCCCCCTGTCACAGATCTGGGTTTAATCTATCGTTATTTTGCTCACCAAGCCACCCCAGTTCAGACATATGCAAATCAATCTTGACCCTGTGCCTCATGGGAACAGTCCAGCTCGAACTGCCAAGCCATGTCTTCCCTGGACCGAAATCAAGCATCCTAGGACCGGTTTCTGGCTATCAGCCGTCTTCAGCCAGGATAGCTTGACTCCAGTGGCTTAATAAGCACAGGACCCACGTCTGGGCATACCCTTCCCACATAGGGTAAACAGCAAAACACACAAGATGATGGATGGAATGTTGCACAATGGCAAAACATTTATTTTTTACAATTTATACAGCGCGAACAATTGCCCGTAGGCGTCTCGGCGCTTGAAACAGTGCATAGAATTCCCCACAGAGGCTGAAGACAGTTATTCTTGAGAAAACAGCCAGGTCTTTATTTTTTTGCGAAATTGCATCATTGATGGGCTTTCTCTGATGGCTACTGGCAGGGAGTTCCAAAGTCTAGGAGCGACCACCAAGAAGCGCCTATCGCCCCAGGTGACTGTTTTGGTTCTCGGTACCAGCAAAAGATTAAGATTGTTGGATCTAAGAGATCTGGTGGATAAATGGATCCTAAGATGGGTTTTGAGAAAGTGTGGGCCCTGATTATGCAATGCTTTGTAAACTATACAAAGGGTTTTGAACTTGATCCTGTTCCGGATTTTGAGCCAATGAAGATCTTTAATGGTCTCCGAGATTGGCGTGAACTTTGGAATTCCAGACAGGAGGCGGGCTGCAGCGTTCTGGATTGTCTGCAGTTTGTTGGTCACTCTAGCCTGGGCATTGATGAGTAAGCCATTGCAATAATCAAGGGAAGACAGCACCAGGGAGCTTACCAGTGTCTTTCCTGCTCCAACTGGCAAGAATGGCATAATTTTCTTTATCAGCCTGAGTTTATGATAGGCAGTGGCTGCTGTTTTATTTGTGTGGGCCATAAAATTCAGATTCTCGTCAAAAGTCACTCCGAGATTTCTGACAGGGAGGACTGGTTTTGGGGGGGTGCCATACGTCGGTGGCCACCAGGGGGTAGACCAACTGGGTGAGAGATGTCCAAAAATGACCACATACGTTTTATCTGAATTTAATTTTAGGCAATTAGAGGCCATCCATTCTCCAATCACTTGCATGCCCCCTTGGAAATTTTCTGCTACCCTCTCTCCATCACCATTAATGGCCAGCACAAGCTGCGTGTCATCTGCGTAGGAGGTGAGGCTCAGCCCGTGGGCCTTGATGACAGAGGCCAAGTCCGACACATATATATTAAATAGTGTCGGACTTAGGGATGAGCCTTGGGGTACACCACATGGCAGTGAGAGCTTGTCAGATTGAAAATGCCCTAATGTGACTACCTGCATTCTCCCCGCTAAAAAGGATGAAAGCAAATTCTTTGCCAGGTGGCGAATGCCCATCTTTCCGACATGGTCCACCAAAATCTTGTGGTCGACCGTGTCAAAAGCTGCAGATCAATCGAGCAGTACCAGTATCGCTGTTCCTCCCTGGTCCCGGATCACTCGGATATCCTCAGTTGCTTTAATTAGGGCAGTCTCCGTACCGTGGTATTTGCGAAAGCCGAATTGGGTATTGTCCAGTAGTTGGTGCTTTTCTACAAACTCTAAAAGTTGTATGTTCATAGCTTTCTCAGCTACCTTGGCTAAAAAAGGTAGGCTGGCTATGGGGCGGTAGTTTTTTAATTGCTCCTTGTCCAGGTTGGCTTTCTTCAAGAGAGGCTTAACCAGTGTATTCTTCAGAGAATCCGGGTATATCCCGGTTCTGAACATTGCATTACAGATTGAGGCGTTGTCAAGAGCCAAACAATCCATAACTGGACGGATAACTTTGAGAGGACAGGGGTCCAATGCTGATCCAGATATAATGGTGGCGATGAAATCTTTAATTTGTGTCTCTGTGAGGTCTGTGAACTGAAACAGTTCGGTGTCCTGAGTCATACAGTCAGGCATGGGTGATTGGATTATTGTTTTAACAGAGAATGCTTGATATATATCATTTACCTTGGTAAAAAATAAGTTAGCCAGAGCATCATAGAAACCTTGGGAAGGTGGCGGGGCTAGGTCCGGGGTGTTTCCCCCTAAGATTTTGGTGATCTCATACAGTTTTTTACAGGAATTTTTGGCATTATTGATCTGTTCTGTAAAGAACTTTTTCTTAGTTTCGGCAATGAGGGCTTTATATAGCCCTAGTGCTTCCTTATAGTTAGCCTTACTTTCTAAACTGTAGGATCTACGCCAATGCCTTTCCCTGTTGCTGCAGAGTTGTTTCTGTTTACGCAGTTCCTCTGTGAACCATGGAGCCGAAGGCTGTTTAGTTGGGGCTAAGGTGTCTGTAGAAGTGCCTAGCCATTCCTGAAATTGACGTGTGGCAGTGTTGGGGTCAGTGGACAAACAGGGCCGGGTCCTGTCCAAAAGAACCGTTAGCTCCGTCTGATTTATGTCTTTCCAGACCTTAAAAGCTTCTGGTCTACTTGCGGGTTCTGTTCTAGTCCTATTCGCCTTGACTGATATTTTCATTAAGATGGCATAATGATCAGTCCAAGGCATGGGCAAAGTATCTATTATTTTTAGGCTTTCCATATTGGAGAAGATGCCATCCAGGGTATGGCCGGCCTTGTGAGTGGGGGTAGTGACCAGTTGCCGAAGACTCATGGTATCCATATCCGATATCAAGGTACAGGTGTCGTTATCAGAGGAATTCTCCAGATGGAAATTCATATCGCCCATGACTGTGAATGAATCTTCCATCGCCGATACTTCGAGTATGGAGCCTAGGTTGGTGAGGAAGCCAGTACGGGAGCCTGGGGGTCGATATAGGAGCATTCCTTTAAAGTGAAACGACGGGGTAAGCTTTAGATCATATTGGAGGTCTTCGCAAGAGGTGGAGGGGATAGGTGACGTTCTCAAGCTTATGTGATCGCGGGCTATGATGGCTACACCCCCTCCGCGCTTCCGTGCTCTATCTAGGCGGTAGGCTTTATAGGCTGGGGGGGTCGCAACAGCCATCTCTGGATCGGACGCCTCGTCCGTCCATGTCTCTGTTATAAAGAGGAAGTCTAAGTTTTTATCCAGAATCAGGTCTGATACTTCCTGCCGGTGCTTTACCAGAGAACGGGCATTGATAAGTGCTGCGGAAAACTCTATGGTATTAGTACCTGTAATAGTGTTCGTCTGAACCTTTCCATTGATCACTTGTAGCCTACTGTTACAATGGGGGCACGTGATTTCAGTAGTTTCCAAGACTCTATACGGGCTATGTTGGACACAGAAAATATTGGCCGCCGTGCACAGGTCCATCAGGGCAGATTTGGGGTAAGTTATTAGTCCCTGTCGAGGACGGGGAGGCATGCTGTTTTTATGCATGTGTTAGGAAGATGGAGGAGGGCGGAAAGGAGGAACAACTAGACCGCCAGCCTTACCGTAAGCAAGATGGCGGCTAAGGTGGTCGAGTAAAGTTGACAGCGCCTAGTAACGGCAGCGCTGAGGCAGAGTAAGTCAGTGAGCCGCCTCGGAGCGACGCAAGTCTCGCGCCGAGGTGGGGAGTCCAAATTAAAAATTACTGGCTAAAGTATTTACAAGTGTTAAGAATACTTCGTTATTATTAAATCAATAACTGTAAACAGAGTATGGCACAGGAAAGAGCAGAGTACCCCCGGCTTCCGCCTCAGGGGAGAATAATACACTGATATCCCCCAGTTACAGATCTGGGTTTAATCCATCGTTATTTTGCTCACCAAGCAACCCCAGTTCAGACATGGCCATATGCAAATCAGTCTTGACCCTGTGCCGAAGGGGAACCACATTGGTGAGATACTTCAGAAACCTCATAACTATAGGGAAGGCTGTTTTTGGAGACAAAAAAGAGAAAACTGCTTCATCTCCCAGAGTACACTGTATCGTGGAATGTATGTGGACCCTTAGAATCACTTGTACCACTTCGGGCAGCAGATAAAAAGCATTCAGGTGTCTCTGCTCAATCTCCAGGCATGAAGATGGAGGCTATGGGCGTTGGAATGCAGCACCTGCCCCTCTGATTGAGAGGTGGTATTCCCTGTTAAAGAAACCAATTTGGGGAAACAGAGGAAGGTCTTGAGCACCAGCTGGATTGCTCACATTTCTACCAGATTTATTTGCAACATCTGCTCCTCTGGCAGCCATAGGCCTCTGATCTCCAGCTGCTCTAGATATAGTCTTCACCAAATAATGGAATTTTCTCTTACCAGTGTGGTCACTGCTGGTGGAGGCTGGAAGGATATCCCTTGAACTAGGCTTTCCTCCATACTCCCACATGTCAAATCCACTGTACCATCCCTGAGATCACTGTGGAGACTGAGAGATCTCTGCCATGTTAGAACTACTGCCTGCGGGTACAACTCCAGAGCCCTTGTGTGCCAGTGTGGGTAAATAATCAGGAGGATCCTGGAAACTAGCAGGCCTAGCAGGCAAATGTCCATCAAGACTGGAATGTCTGCTTCATTCTGAAACATTGGAATCATAAGCTGTATATCATATATCCTCTAAAGAGGGGAGTGGCTGGACCTGACTTGAAATAGTTTTCCACTACTGCCCCTTTGAACAGGATGCGCTGAAAGGGATCCAACTGACAGTTGAACATGTTGATGGAAAAGCCCAGGTGATACAAAAATGATGCTGTTGACTGTAAATGACACAACACTATCTCTGGACACTTGGCCTTGAGGAGCCAGTCATCCAAATACAGATATTTGAACTTCTGAGAAGGACGGCAACCACTGCTATCTCTTTCATGAAGACTTGTGGCACAGAAGTTAAGCAGAATGAGAGGACCAACAACTGGTAATATACCTTAAAGAGTAGGTACTTCCTATATGGCCATAGAATTGGTATGTGAAAATATGCATCCTGCAGATGGACTAACACCATCCAGCCTCCTGGTTCCAGTGATAGGAACATCTGAGCATAGGAGTATCTTGAGCAACCTTTCCTAGCTCAGGAACCAGTTCAAGACTCTGAGGTTCGGATAAGATGAAGACTGTCCTTTTTTGGGACCAGGAAGTACCGGGTATGTCACCCTTGGCCACGGTTCCTGCTCTGGCAACATCTCCAGCTGGAGTAAGATCGTTACCTCCTTCTGAAGGATGCTTAGTAGGTGGTATGCATAAGGAAGGAAAGATGAGAGGCATGGGTACATAAAGGAGTCGTCAGAAAGATCGTTACTGACGGCAAGTAACTTTTTTCTTGTTGAGTCTTTTACAGTGTGGCTGCCTATATCCAGTAGAGCCCATAGGCTCCTCCTGTATAACTCTCAGGTATTCACTTTAGGGCCTAGATGTAGGTAATTCTCATTTACAGACTCTTAAATACCGAATTTTACCGATTCGGTATTTAAGAGTCTGTAAATGGGAAGGGGGCAGATTTAGGTAATTCTGAATTCAGGAATACCGAATCTATAAGATTCGGTATTTACCGATTTGGTAAATACCGAATCGGTATTGCCCATTGATTCCTATGGGCCTTGAAGCCCATAGGAATCAATGGACAATACCGATCCGGTATTTACCGAATCCCTGCAAGGGTGCAGGGGGTGTCACTTTGACACCCTCTAGCACCCCAAGTACAGGCTTGTGTGACATGTGGCACACATACATGCCCTAAGGGAATGTCTGTGTGTCACATGGCGCAGGTGTGCATGCACAGATGTGCATGCACACCTGAATTCTGTATTTTACCACACAATAGAATTGTGTGGTAAAATACCGACTCTTAAGGGCCTGTGGCACTCTTAGGAGTGTCAGCTACATATGGATTGACCGATTCGGTAAATATACTGATTCGGTATTTTACTGAATCGGTATATTTACCGAACCGGTAAAATTACCGATTCTTAAAATAACATGCCCCTACATCTGAAAACCCTAATACCGGTCGGAAACGGCCGAAATAGGCTGTTTCCGACCGGCATTAGGGCTCCTACATCTGGCCCTAGGTCATTTATCCAGTCTGCTTGCAACAAGTGAAGAAGAATGTGTCCTTCTAACCTTGTTCCAGAGGGGACTCTTGCGAAATTTACTCTGGCCACATATAATCAAGTGTACTTCGGTATATCACTCCTTCACCATTAAGGAGTAGTCCCTAAAAGGCCACTAAATATAGCTAATGCTGTCCTGTGCCTTTAGCTGGTTACTCATAGTTGGTACTGGAGGACCTCTCGACATCATCAATATAATTGGCTTTATTCAGCCCATGCCTGCAGATTCACTTTAATCTGTTTCCAAGAGAAATGCAGAGATTGGATTATCTCATAACTTTATTGTCTACAATCAGCATAAGCAGTGAAAGACCTGATATCATCACAGTGGTCTGCATTTCATCTCACTCCTGCCGGTTCTTCTCATCTCCCCGGGAACTAACATCTTTTTTCTATTACATGCCTAAGCACAATGACTTTCGACAAGATAGGAGCAGGCACACTGTCAAAACGCTTCCCACATGGGCCACCCTACAAACACTCTCAGAACTATGCACTGCTCCATGGTGCTGCTTGCTACCCATCCGTTAGGGCTATTCTGCGCCGCGTCAGGGCTATGAAGTGCTACATAGCTACAACTAGAATGCAAGAATAGCAAGACAAATCTTTGGTTATGGAACAGAGTGTTTGGGGATTTGTAAAATGCTTAAAAACTAATTTGCGCGTTTTTTTATTAGGTGTGCGACCATGAATTGCAGTGTCATTGCGAGGAAGGCTGGCGTCCACCCAACTGTGACATACGCATTCCAGCAAAAGGTGAGTACAAACCAATTCAAAATGTCATGACTTTGTACTGCGCCATTTAACTCTTATGTCCACGATATTGTTTGAGGGGAAATTCATGAAACCATTTGTTTTTGCGTAACTTGTAATAATAATGATGATAACCTGTGAGGCTTCATACAGAACTTCTGCTATTTCTAAACAATGTAAATAAACAGTGTTGCTGTTACAGAATATAATGGTTTAACTAAGGCCGTCCTTAGAAGTGTCATGTTCATTCTGGGGCCTAATAATTTCAGTAACCATGTCCATTAATTGCAGTAACTGAGTCCATCGGAATTATAAGCTAATCGGAAAGCCACGGATAATTGTTATTCAACCTGGAGGTTTCGCCAAATACAACTTGACTATGTCTCAAGTTTGAATTCATTCTGGGGAAAGGCCCATGGTGGTAAGCCAAACTCCTTCACTGTATTCCCCCAAAATTACTTTATTCCCCTAAAATTAATTTCATTTAGTTAAAAGTAATATTGGGGCAGGGACATTTTAGAAATTACTCTGGGTAATTCATAATGAGGGCTTATGGCTACCTTTTGGAAATGCCGTACGAGTAGGTGCCCACCAATCATCCTTCACCCCACTCAAAGCAGTACTGCGCTCTGCTGCTAGATTGCTTCGCTCCCCTAGCAAATTCAAACATATCACTTTTATGCTTCAAGGCCCCACTGGCTCTTCATCTTGGGTAGAATCCAGTTCAGTTAAAATCCCAAGGAAATGAAATGAAATGAAGGAGTTTTGTAAAGCGCGGCTGCTGCCCAAGGTCGTCCAAGAGCTAAGTAAGGTAGCAGAGCTCTGAGGGAGGAGGGGAGAGATCCAGGTGGGGAGATAATTTCTGAAAACATGTGTTTTTAGCTCTTTACGAAAGGATGAAAGGATAGGGTTGGACCTAAGTGAGAGGGGAAGGGAGTTCCATAATTTAGGATTGCCACAAAGCAACTCACAATAAAGCCCCTAACTCCTGCAGCCCTACCTACCACCCCCAGAGACTCCGTGGATCTTAGACGTCATAAAATACTTCTATAGATATCTAAATATAGATGCTTCGCAACAGCAGGATATACAAAACTACCTACCATGGTCAATTTAGGGAGAAAAGACAGTGACACGGGTCCTGATTGGCAGAATCCCAGTCAGACTTGGCCAAAAACATACTGACACCAAGTGAAAAGTGGGGATAACGATCAAAGCAGATCTACTTTCCTACATACATTCTTAAACATAACTAAGCAATTTTATTTTCTATTTTCTGTCACAGGCAACCAAACAGTATAGTGGAATAATTTGTTTAATGATTTAAATAATGATTCCTCTGTTTCAAACAATGCCTTTTTTAAGCTCACTGTGCCTTTTAATTTGTGCAGCACTTGATGAATTGCACAAAATGTGACAGGTGTGTCCCACTTCATGTATATGGCTCTGGATAACTCCTCTGTCTGTTGTGCATGGCCAGGGCACAAAGCGCACACAGCAGGATAGAAGCCCAGGCTATTAGGCACAGGGCCTCTCTGGTTAGCTGCCCATTTTGACTAGTGCAGCGTGGAGGCATGGGAGAAGGCTTTGATCTTATCCTTAGGTGAGGCTGTTGGCACTGGCAATCCAATGACATATGGCCAAAAATACAGGAGGGCATGATTCAAAACTCGCAGCAGCTTAGTACTCGTCATGGATTCGATTAGTTAAATTTCAGTTTGCATGATAGTCAACTTCCTCACTTAGATACAGTAGAGACAGTTCCCCTAACACACAGAGAAGTCATTTTATTTACCCCTACGTATAACTCTAGAAGCCAAAGTAAGTCTGAAGAGTGGCCTAGCAATCTGGGTTTTCTCAAATAACTGTACTAACAGATACGAATATCACAAAGTTAATTCAAACATCCTGCATGTAAGGATTGCCATTGCAGTGTGTACACTTGATATTATCAACATCTATTGCCCCCTGGTGCTATCAAAAAACTGCCTTGCTATCATTAACAATCTGGTGCTGTATAACACTAACTTAAAGAATGAGCTTGTTTACACAAAATTCCCTTGCAGTACAAGCATGAGATGTCGCACCCTAGTTGTTTATGGAGACTTCAACACTGGAATGGACCTATTGAGGACGAATGTGGAGATTGTAATTGTATTTACATAGAGTATACTACCCCCAGCAAAGCACAAATTGCTTTTTGGTGAATAGCACGCTATTCCGGAACACAAAAGGATTAGTAGTTGATAAGTAAAAAGAAATATCAGTTAATTTGAGTACATGTGAGTCTGTTAGTTGGATTGAATAGGATAATGGAGAGATAGAAGAGGAAAGAGTCTAAAAAGTGTTATTTGGGAGATAATGGTAGTAAGATGAGGTTTGGGATGAGTTACAGGAGAGACAGAGGAGGGAAGAGTCTCTAGAAAGGGATTAGGGAGATCATAGTTATAAAATGAAGTTTGGGATGAGTCAAAGAAGGGTTCCATGAGGGAAGAATTTAGAAGGGGTTGTTTGGGAGATCATAGTAGTAAAATGAGGTTTCGGGTCAGCCAAGAAGGGATAGATAGAGTCTATATGGGGTTTTTCCCATTTGGACATCCTCAAAACAAGATCTTCCAAGTGCAGAAAGATTTTATGTGACTTCCTAAATAGGACCGAACTATGGCACCCTTAATTGGTGCACTACATCAGACAGTCCTTGTCAATGTATGTTCAGAGCAAGCAATCAAGACTGCTTGTTTGAGTTCATGTTTGTGGATATAGAATCCTGGTAAATCAGCACTGACATGACCATTACAAGGTAGCTAGAAAGTGACCATTATCCCTTATTTGAAATCTGCGATTGGAGCCCAGCATGAGGCCAGAAGTGGCCAAAATCTACAGCTAAATTAACTTAATCATGGAGCGAAGTAGGAAATCCATCATCTGGCAGGTCGGTTGCTCTCATTAAGTCAACACAATGATTAATCATTGGAGGAAAGAACACAATTACTTTTTACTGCAGTAAGACCAAATTGATCCAACTGTTCCATTTAAACTGGCTACCTTCTTGAGAACCATGTCGAAGCTAGTGTTAGTTAATGGACCATCTTTGCATCGCCAGCTTGATCTCAAAGGCAGTATATGCATCACTTGGTTTGACGAAGAGTGCCTTAAATTAAAGTCCATTGTAGCATCAGCTCAAGAAAGAAGTATGCATTGTGTGAATCACGCTTTTTGTTGCTGAGGAAGGAATATAAGTGGATGTTTGAAAAAAAAGGGAACTAGCATGTAAAGCCTGGTCAAAACTTATGACGGTAATTCTAGGAAGCAACACAAAAGTGTTTGGGAACTTAATTAGGTGAGGCTGTGAATGAACCCTGAGAAATCTTGATTCCAGCATTATGGCACTGGCCTGGATTGATCATTTTGCTAACGTACATAATCCATCATGGTGTAGCACTAGCCAGCCAAAGGAAGAGGGGACCTGACCTTCACATGTTGCCAAAGATCCTGCACTGATTTATGCTGTAATGCCACCTGTGGTCACGTCTGACGTCACAAGTTTAGAATTTGTGGAAAGCAAAGTCTGCATTGCCATTCTGAGCCAAATATGTTTGAAAGCACGTGGACCTGATATAATGTCATCTGACACCTACCGCACCAATCTAACCACCTGGGTCCCAATCCGAACTGCAGCCTACAAAGCAATCTTGGAGTATGGGGGAGTACCAGCTTCTTGGAAGGCCCCAGTCATTGTTCCTCTGCATTAAAAAGAGTCCCAGAACTATACAGGGAATTATCGCCTAATCTCTTTTTTGACTAATGCATGAAAATCTATGCCAAACACTTCTAACTCGATTAGAGACGTGAGTCAAGGAATAAAATATGTTCTCTCCGTTTTAAGCAGGCATTCATAAGTAGCAAGGCACAATCGACCAAGTAGCTACTTTGTACTCTGTTTGAAATACACCCTTATAAAAAAATTGAGATCTTTTCTAAATATTTATCGATCTTAGAACAGATTTTGATTCTGTGGACAGGGCAACACTTTGGCACTTCCTGGAGGAACATGGTGTTAATAATAAGCTTTTTGTTGTACCCTGCACATAGAGACACTGGAAACCATGTTGTATATTTCAAGGCTTCTTTATTGGTTCCAGTTCAGGGTTGTACCAATCTCTGTCCAGCCATCTCTAGTTAGGTATCAGTCACGTACCAGCCGACCAGGAGCAGCCTGCCTAGCTGCTCAGCCCATCTCCAACTGTAACCACTCATCCACACAGGCACCAGGCATTCCATTCATCACAGTCACACCAACATTCCGTTACCATCACTCAGGCTGAGCAGCTAGGAGGACCTAGACTGATTACATATAAATGTAATGCTTTTGCACTATATAGGGGCTGCTTCACCAGAGTAGTGGTGAGATTTGTCCCCAAGGGAAATTGCGCACCAAGCTTTGACATTGCACTGGGTGTCAGGCAAGGGTGCTTTCTCACACTTTTATTATATAACTTGTTCATCAATGACATGGGCAATCAACTGCTAGCTATAAATCTGGATGTCTTCGCGATCAGGGGGAGGGGGGATAAAACACCAATCTTGCTGTATACCACTACCAACATTTGATTGGCCTGCACTGAACTTTCCATGCCCAAACTCCTCAAAGATTTTAAATTATAGTCTTCCAAGAAGAAACTCAAAATCAAAATTTTAAACAGTGAACACTTTTCCTAAACATATGCAGAATTCCTTCAAAGTATACCACCAAACACTTGAACAGTTCGATTCATATGATTACCTAGTAATAAGGCTCAACGATAATGTAACCTGGTGCAAACAGTGGAAAAAAAAATGAGCATGCTCCGACAGTCAAATGCTATCCTCCTTTTCAGCAGTAGTGTTGGGAGAAGAGCAATCAAGCCAGCGCTATGAACGTACCAAGCCAAAGAGCGTACTGCAGGCTTAAATGGAGCTGAGATGTAGGGGTCCAGTAAGGCAGCAGGCCTGCAGAAAGTTTAAAACCAATTTTTATGCCGCTTGTTACAACTTGGCACTGGGACCAATGGCAGCACTTAGACAGGAGTTGACCTTTCACAACATCGAAGGCATTTCTTCTCTAAAACTACTCTTGTTTTGACACCGAATTTGGCCCAAACCATGTTCATCAATCTGCCTCAAACCAATCTGCAAACTTTGGGATAGCAGCCCTTTCTTACAAGTTACTATGGCTCAATAATATTCCAAATACCCTCAATTACACTAGTTGCTATGAATATTGGACCAATCTGGAGACCATGGATCCCTCAACTTTTGATGGAGCAAAAGAGAACTATTGGTTGGGGATTTCTGATCAGCAGCACCATGGAAAATTGTTGCTTACCCTGCGGGAATCAAACCCACATTTGATTTAGAGAACTATATTGATCATATATTTACACCGACAAAGAGAGTTTTGTCTGTAAACTTCTGGCTAGGATGCCTCCCTGAAAAGTCTTTTATACAGAACTGGTCGATCTATTGTGGCGATTCCACCTTCCCCTACTTCCAATGCGGCGATCAGCCTCTTACTCTCTTTATCCCGCTATGCTCTTTTTCTTTGTCAAGGAGATTTATTTGTCCTCTTTTAAAGAGTATGGCATCAGGCATTCCAATGCTGTCATTCACTTATGTTTAAGAGTGGACATTATTGTTATTTTTGACCCAGTATCTTGGTATATGTATTAGGTTTTGAAAGTTACACTGCCTTCTATTATACAACATAATGTGCGAGTGCCTCAACTGTTAGCAATCCATTGCTATCATATTACCTTTTAGTGCTGTTCTCAAGTTAAAAATACACTTTAACTAACTAGCAATTTCTTGCACAAAGCACTCTACCTGGACCCCCTGATATTTTAATTGCATGGCCTAGGAGGAGTCCAAGTTATTCTTAAGGTGCTTTGTTGTCTCTTGTTTTTTTACGCATGATGGCGATTTCTTGTCTACTTTTATTTTTATTGTATTTTTGTATTAGAAAGTATAATGCTTGAGTACTGAAGTGTCTTAATTCATTAGTAAATTATTACACTGGGTCTGGTCGGATCCTTTTTAAAATCAGTGGACAATGCCATTACACACCTTGCCATAAGATACTCACATTTTTAGTGTTTAGGTGATTTTAACTTACACCTAGATAAATGAAATGACAGTGAGGCCATGGAATATAAAAAGATTGTGAATCGGATCAGCCTGAACTACTATGTGGTGAAACCAACTCATCAACAGAGGCACATAGTGGACCAAGTTTGTTCTAATGTGGCTTTACAAATGGAAGAGCCACACCTTTGATTTGGTCTGACCATTCTCTCATTATGTTTTTTTGGCAGCTCCAAATAAAACTGGCTCAGATACTAAGTGGGCAAATCTATAAGGTGAAAGCCTTTGACAAGCGAGATCCTGTTGAATTTACGAAAGTCTTAAATCATAACATTCCGGTGCTCTTAGACACAATGGAGGATGATATATTAAAATGCAATAATTGGATTAGAAATGCTAGAGGAGTTGGCTCCTATCCTCCAGTTTAGAGCTTTCAGGGCACACCTTCCAAACCATGGTTTTCAACTCCCTCAAAATGGAAAAAAGCATTGTTAGGCACCAGAACCTAAATGGAGGAGGGAATATAATTCAGTAGACAAAGTGTCCTTTAAAAAAGAACAAAAGGAATACTATGTGGCCATAACTAAAGCTAAGCAAATCTATTATGAGGAGCAAATTGGAAAGGCAGGTAACACTTCTAAAGAGAGCCTCGCGATAGTTAAAAGCTTTATGACTCCATCAGCCTGCACAAACTCCCAAGATGCCTGGGTCGAATGGTGTGAAAAGCTGGCAAGTTTTTTTCATTGAAGATATCAAGTAGTCAGGCTTGCCTAGGAGTAGGAAGAACACTGGCTGTAGAGGCAGGACCTACAACTCCTAGCAAGGAGTTTTCTGAAAGTATTATAAAGCTGAGCTCCTTTGAAGTTATTTCTCCAGAGTATTCTCCTATGGCCCTCAAAACTATAAAGTAAGGCTCCCCGAATGACCTATGCCACCCTTAACGTGTAGTTGCCAGGGCAGATATCATTAATCCAGTGGTCAATGAGATTCTCAATACCTCTTTAAGAACAGCTATTGTTCCCAGTGATACAGCGGGACACTAACCTGCGGACAATATTCACTAAATACTCCTTTCGGGCCCATAAACCACACTCACTCTTTATCTGGTCAATGAAACCCCGCTGGGGATCAATTTTAGGGCTAATTATATATATCCATTGCTTCTCAGTCTTGAGCCTATTTAATACGAAGCCCTTTCTTTACAAATGGATCTATTTTAGTTGATTATATTTGGAAATTATGACAATGAAGCGTATACCTATTCTGTTCATTAAATAACCACAGACTCAGATAAGTTTTAAAGGTTTATCTGGATTTTACCATGAGAATCAAAGACAAATTACAGTGTTAACTGCATCATTCCGAAGAGGTAAGATTCGATTTATCTAAATTAAACTATAATTTCAATGACAAGTACCTCAGGAAGAGAGGATAGAGAGAAAAAGCACATTGACACAATAAGTAGATATATATATTTACCTAGGATGGTGCAAGATCAGACCGCTCTGGCCAAGAGTTGCGGGCCCCTTAGAAAAAATCTGGTTACAGGTTCAGGACAGGAATAGGACAGGTCAGGTAGCCTCTTCCGGATTCGACGTCTGCGTCTCACCTCTTTCTGGTTCTATTTTCCTCCTCAATTCTTCCACGCTCTTCTTTCTGATTCCATTACCTCCTCGATTTTTCCGCTATCTTCTTTGTAATTTTATTTGTTTGAAAATTCTAAGTCTGCTTCTTTAGGTATTTCGATCAGCAATCGGACAGTATCTCTATCTTTCAGCGTTCTGGCAGCGACTGAGCTAACTAATCTAACTAACTACTCCAATTATACCTTCTTAATGGCATGTACCACCCCTAAATGTTTCAACCTTATGAAATTCCTAATTCTGATTGGACAAGCTGAGGGGATGATCATCACACCATGCTAAGTTTAATACTTTTCTTAAGACCTTTGTCTTATGTTCACGCCCATTAATTTGTTTCTCCCAAGCTTTATTCCCCACCCATGTTCATAATGCATTATCAACAATGTATACAGTTTGTACAGTTGTCCATTGAGTCTTCAGGATGTTCAGCTGGTTCCCAGGACATGTGGAAAGGGTGTCCTTGATCGGGTTCCAAGACTTGAGCTCATGACTCCAGGGTTGTCTCTACCGCGCATGCAGATGGGTGTCACATGGGTGTCAGCCCTTAGTTTTCTTTAAGGCCCAAATGTGAACCAGCGGAGAAGTAAAAAAGACAAAATTAAAATGATTTCACTGTATACCACTTATCTCTACTCTAATACCATTTAATTAAAAAGACCATGCATTAGCACTTAGTATATAACGCAATTTAGTTTCAGCAGAGCAGATGCTTAGCATGTGAGTTCTTAAGCGGCCATTTTAGCTGTATTTGCGCAGAAGCAAAGCTTTCCCTCCAAACGTTAAGACGTCATACCGTTGACTCATGCGCAGTTCATTTCCCCACGTTAGCAGCCATCTTTAGTTGCACTCGGGTTACTTGTTAGTAAAACACATAGGCAAGTTTCCTCCTTTTCTAGTAAATGTAAAAGGTTGTGTAAAATTAGTGCTACAAATGTCATTAGTAATTTATTACACGGTTATATGAGAGGATTATATCAGAGCAAGTTGCTTATGTGCAAATCCTTGCTCCATCAATTCCCTCTCTGATGACATTTATGCTATTAACAACTACCCATACACAAATAAAATGCCAACTTTAGCATATTACCATTCCCTTCTCTATCTTATCAATTTCTACATCATCTTTCTCTTTCATGTTCTTCATTTTTTTAATATAATTCTCCTTTTAATTCTTCAAGGCTGATTTCCTCATATTTCCTTTTCTTTCCCTGTTTATTTACTTCATATTTTCTTCTCCTTTTAACACATTTGCACCAGATCATTATTATTAGACGTATAGTTATTCAAAGTATAGGTAGTATTAGTTGAGCAGTAAACACAAATTTATCCCTTAGGGTACGAAGACTTATATCATAAGGTCCTATCAACACACTTAGCCATGAATCATTCGATTTCAATCATACACCCTGATGCTCTACAGTGAAAATTTCACAAAAAGATTAGGTTATCAAAAAGTTAGTTGAAAAAAATATATATATGATTATATATATGTGCGCTCACGTGTAAGGACACGTTCACACTCGCGGGGAGAAACTTGAACTCGCCTTTCTTGCCACAGCGTGCTTGAATAGCTGAGGAGCTCAAGAGAAAGTGATTCAATCCCATTTCGCCGTGGAATTCCTGACGCGTTTCGAAGGCTCCCGCCTTCTCTTCAGAGGATTTGGCGAACTGATGATGGGAATGCAGGTACCAGCCCTGATACTGATCATGGCACGCCCCTGATGGGCAGTCCAAATGTCCCAGTGCCTGCTGTTTTATAGAACAGACTTGCTAATACACTACATGAAATGTCATATGTTAGCAGTAAATGGTGATATGTAACACCTTCTGCTACTGAAGCTGGTAATTTCATACACACATAACAATCACTAATCTCCATAGTATCTACATATTCAAACAATGACTTTGTGAAACGTTTAAATCTGTGTTATTATCTGTTACTGTGTGATGTATTTCTAACTCATCGGATGCTTCTAGTTCTACTCTATTTTCCTTTATGTTAGCTAGTTATCAATTTGTGTCTGTATTATATTTTCTTTTCTATACTCATCAAATATGGTATTGCTATTGTTAAACCTAACCATACTATAATTACTAATAGGATGCAACATATACATATTCTACAACATTTAAACAATTTCGTTTTGGTCTTTCAGCAACTCTATTTTCAGCCATTTTAAGAAGATCTCTCTTCTTTCTTTACTTTATTTCAGACAATTTTTAAGTTTTCTCGGTTCGTTTTCAAGGAGGTCTCACCTCTCCTTCGTCAATTTGACCTGCAATTATTTCTTCATCACTTTCTTCATTTAAGTCTAAATTTTCAAGTTCTTCAAGAATCACATGAGTCCATTCAGGTCCTCTGAACTTATTGCTCAATATTCTTAATCTTTGACTCCTTCGTTTGTCTGTCCTGATTGACTAATGACTTTATTCACTTGGTCAGGTTCTTCATTAATTGTCTTTAGATGATACCTTAATCTTTTGACATATCTGGGCCAATTATCACATTTTCTAACCCTTTTGGGTTGCACTGTACTTTTTCCTTCTTTATCACTTTCGAGTATTCTTTTATTTGTATTGTGTTGTGGCACAATTTGATTTCCTTCGTCTTCTGAATCCCTCTCTAGTTGACCAAGTTCAGGACTTCTTGAAGTACTACCATTCTCCTGAGTATGTTCTGCATTGTCTATCTGTTCCTGTTCCTGTTCTGTGTTTTCTTTAGTCTGTTCTTCTCCCTGAACGTGTTTCTCGATTCCTAGCTGGTTCTGCTCAGGTCTTATTTCACTTGACTTGTTTGCTGCCTGAACGTGTTCTTCTACACCTATCTGTCCCTCCTCAGATTTGTGAAAATACTTGCTCACCTCGGTCTGAGTGTATTTTTCTATCCCTATCTGTTTCCTGCCCAGGGTCTTCAACAATCTCGTATTCTGTTTCCTGAGCTTGATCTCCTATACCTGTCTGGTCCTTACTAGTTTCTAGCTTCTCTAATTTTGTTTTGCTTCTGGTTCTTATTTCTACATCAGGTATGTCAATTGCTGGTATCCAGTCCTCCTGACTAGTGCTTGGTTGTTCTTGATCAGCTACTTCAGAGATTGTTATTCTAGTCTCTTCAGGTGCACAACCTTCTGCACCCTCAACTTCGATTTCTTGTTGTTGGATTTCTTCATCAGGAGCTGGTACTCTTTTGGTATGGCTGGCTTGTATCTAGTATCCTGCACTTTTCACTGCTGTTGTTGTAACCAGTATAACCTGTTTTGGAGTACTCCACCTGGGTGCCAGGCACATCTCTCTGGTATGATTCTTCACCACCACCCAGTCTCCTGGATTTAGATCATGTGCTTGATCCGGCTGCCTGGCCTCTGCGTCTTCTCCAACCTGGTGTGAGGCAGAACACACTAGGTCAGCCAATCTTCTACAATAGTCCAATACCAGATCATCAGTTATGCTTAACAGTCTGTGTCCAGGTATGAAGGCTAATCTCATTGTTCTTCCCATGAGTACTTCATGGGGACCTAACTCTGTGTTTCTGTCAGGATGGTTTCTGAGTCCCATCAGAACAAGAGGCAATGCATCTAGCCAACACTGTGATGTAGATGCGCACACCTTTGCCAATATTGATTTTATTGTGCCATTCAGTTGTTCCACCACCCCAGAAGCCTATGGGCGGTAACACAGTGCAATTGTTGTTCAATCTTGAATGCTTCACAGTTCAAACAAATTATTTCATTATTAAAGTGAGCTCTTCTATCTGATTCCGCCGTTACTGGAAAACCAAAATGTGGTATGAGTTCCCTCAACAATAATTTGGCAACTGTTATGCTGTTATTTCTCCTGGTTGGATATGCCTCCACTCACTGTGAGAACAAACACACTATGACAAGGAAGTACTTCGGTCCTCTACATCAGTGGTTCCCAAACTTTTGACTCCTGAGGACCCCTGCTGAATCACTACTGGAAGCCGGGGACCCCCAATCAATTTGTACAATTTAAATTTATTTTTAAAAACGCCTTTTGAAGCAGAGGCAATTTCAGGAGGGAGACAGCCTGAATTGGGTCTATTGGCATGGACATGTGTGCATACAGCAGTGTATTATTTAGGGATGTATGACATTACGACGCATACTTTTACCACGCATGCCTTTACATCGCAGTTTTTACAACGTATGCTGTTACAACGCATAGCGTTAAGGGGTGCTGGATAGTGAATAGTTTAATTTACTATTCCAACTCCAGTCCCCGGGGATAGTAGGGAAGGTGTTGGATAGTAAATTAAATCCATTCCCTATCCTAGAGCGCCCCCCAGCGCAATGCGTTGTAATGACATGCGTTGTAATAGTTGCGTCGTAAAGGCACTGCGTGGTAAAAGTTGCGTTGAAAAGGATTTTTCCCATTATTTAGTGGTACAAGGCTCCTGCTCTCAGCCATAGCAGCACCTCTACATTCTCATTCCAGAGCCTCGGAGTGGTGACCCTTCCTTACAGAAACAGGTTGAATGATTGTGAATTATTGCAAATTCATATAACAATGCTATGCCAATTATCATAAATCCCTGTTAGACATAATCTTTAGTCACAGACAGCAGAACAACATTTTAGGTCTGAATATGAAAGTTTCACAGCACACAATTCACCCAAGGGCTTGTGGAAAGTGAGCAATCCGACAGCAGCGCGAAAATCCTACTGCTGATCCTGGCTGCATCTACTTTTACCCGCCTGCCAAGTAACGTTAACCTATACACATGTGCCTTTCAACTGATTTACTTCAGTTGGCGGAAGCCTGCACTGCATGTATGCGCATGCGGAGGAAGCTTGCTCTACTGCCGTCTGTGATTTATTATCTAAAAAGAACAATTGATGGACAGAATGTAGAACAATGTCAGACATTCACCCCAGTACAGAGATCTGGGCCTAAATCTATGTGATTTATTATCTGTTCTGTGTGTGAGCGAAAGGAGTGTTTGGGGAGCTTGTGGTGCCCAAAATCCTAACTACTGTTTGCTTTGTCAGTGCTTCTCAAACATGACATAAATGAGGGAAAAGGCAGAGCTTCATCGCATGAGGTTGGCGTTTGTAAATCTCTGCAAAACTTTTCACTGGGATCCACAGGAATAACATTTATTTTTTAACGATTGTCTATAGACATATGCTGCTAATGCGCACCAAATATGTATTTCAATTCACTCACTAAACGTACTTGGTGTGTGATCTGAACAATTCACATAAAGCTGGCTTTTTCTGCCCTATTATTGGTAATGTGTAAATGTATATATGCTGCCAGACAGGATAGATTTAGACTAGCAGCATACATGCCAACATTTTTAGGAGAAGAAAATGGAAGATATCACAGAAATAATCGGGAGAGTGTATTACCATTGTTGACTTTTATTCAAGCAGAGGCAATTTCGGGAGGGAGACAGTCAAAAGAAATCCATTATTGGCTTCGAAAATCGGGAGTCTCCCGTCTGATTCGGGTCTATTGTATGTAGCAGCACACTGTGGACGATTATCCTGGAGCCCGGGAGTTCCACAGCTGACTTCAGGACTGTGAAGGCCAATGTTGGTATGCTCCTGGGGGCACATGGGCGCTGTTTAATTTTTCCTAGGGACATGTTGAAATGCAGAAGCTGTTTTTTTTCAGCTTTACGATGCAATATATCCATTGTGGGAGTGATTTACTTTCCATGCATTGCCGCTGAAATCGTTTGCCTTTACCATGCCACTTTAGAGAACCCCTGGCATGCATTACTATGGCGGGGCACTTGGGTGCCATCGCGGAGTTCAATACTGGGATTGTTATGCACAGTGCATAAAACAGGCCTCCGCCTCACGCAGCATTCCATGTTATTGCATTGTGCCAAACGATGCAATTTCCAAATGACATCCACTCTAGAGATATTAGCAGGCCTAGTAGTGATTCGTATTTTTGTGGTGTTATAAAATTCTTGCATTGTGGGAAGTTTATTTTGTTCTGGCCCAAATGTTAGCCTCTTGGAGGTGATGCATGCGCTATTTCTATAGCGCAAAATCAGAGAGCAGGCGCCTCAATCTTTTTTAAATGGTTCCCTGCCATTTTATATCTGTTTAAAGATGATTAGTCGACTGAGCTAGGTCTGATGGCTTGCAGACTAATGCATTCCAGGCAATCCCGAGGTCAGAGGTTCGAATCCCAGCTCGTCACTTCGTTTCTGAACGGTTGTAGGATTATCGAGGGGCTTTCTGTAACAGCTCAAGGCCAATCACCCTTCAGCTTGCTCCTAAAGCAGATTGTATTGTTGTGGTCGCGCCGCCCCTGGGTCAACATTCACAGCTCTTGTGTGCTGTGAGGACGCATGGGCGCTTAGTTTTTCACTAAACCCGACGACAGGAACTTTAGGTCTGCGGACCTCCTGGGAATGTCTCACGGACCCCTGGGGGTCCGCGGACCACAGTTTGGGAAACGCTGCTCTACATGGTGGTAACTAAATGAAGTCAACCTGCAACCTTACAAATGGTCCCTCTGCCTTTCCTATTCTTCCCCAGCTGTCAACTGTCTTCCTACCTGAGTTGTTCTGTTGACAAATTAAGCACATTTGGCAAAGGCTCTCTGCAACAGTCCTAAACTTTGGGTTGAACCAGTCCTGTCTAAAGAGTCTGATCATAGCATCTCTGCCTAATTCGGTATCTCCATGGTACATTCTTGCTAGCTGTGAGAGTACACTGTCTGGCATGACTGGCCTGTCATCTGGATAAATCCAAACACCATCTTCTTCTCTCCTTTGACATCCTGTTTTAATCCCCCTTCCTTTTCATTTACTTCTACTTCATCTTGTAAATGTCTTACTTCATCCCATATTTCTATGGCTGAGATAAGCATAAGTTGGCATCTGATTACTGTTCTTTCAATTTTCTTGTTCACTGCCATTTTAGTCTTGGCACAATACTGAGCAACTCGGTCAGCATAATGATTACCCGCAGTCACGTAGTCATTCCCTGACTGATGTGCAGCACATTTGACAACAGCTGCTTCTTTTGGCAATTGTATTGCTCCTAAAAGCTCTTTCACATATTGTCCATTTTTGATAGGGGTTCCTGAAGAAGTCATGAAATCCAGAGTTGGCGAAAGTCATGCACAACCCCGTAACTATACTGACTATCAGTGTAAATGGTTACTCTCCAATTTTTCCCAATTTTACATGCTTTAATTAAAGCAATCAATTTGGCTCTTTGTGCAGACTTGACTCCAGGCAAATAGGATGCTTCGACTATTCCAGCCAATGTACAAACAGCATAAGCAGCACTCAACAATCCTTCCTCGTGCCTCATGCACGAGCCATCTACAAATAGTTCATTTTCACAATTGTTCAGGGGATCTTCCTGTACGTCTGGGCGAGGTTCGGTACAATATTCAGGATCATCTAAGCAGTCACGTTCAACATCATCCCTCACTTCTTCTCCATACACATCAGGCAATAAGGTAGCTGGATTCAGAACTGTACACCTGATTACTGTTTCGTTTTCTGCTTCCAAAATAATTCTTTCATATTTTGTCATTCGACTTGGGGAAGATACTGAGTTTGGGTTCTGGTCAGAAATATTTCAACTGAATAAGGGACATATGCTTTCACAGGATGTCCCATCACAATAGATTCACTTTGTTTAAGACTTGTGCAAGCAGCAGCTACAGCTTTTTTAAAAAGCAGGTAATGCAGAGGCTACAGGATACAAAGTAGTGGAATAATATGCCACTGGACGTCGCATGAAACGTGTTTTTGAGGCAACTAATAAATCATCTATATATTGGACCAAAACTGAACTTCTGGGCATCACTAATATTTCTAGACACTTTTTCAAAATCTGAATAAAAATTGAAGGAATTTCTGTGTACCCCTGTGGAACTCGATTCCACACATAGATACGATTTTTAAATTTAAATGAAAAGAGATGCTGACTATCTGGGTGTAACGTAATGGAGAAAAATGAATGACACAAATCAATTACTGTGAACCATCCTGCATTCCATGGTATTTGATACAGAATTACTGCTGGGTTCGGCACTACAGAACAACAAGGCACCACTATTTTATTTATTTTTCTCAGGTCTTACACTATCCAATATTTCCCGTTAGGTTTCTTAATGCCAATTATGTGTTAATTACAAGCCCTGCTCATTATTTCTTTTAAAATGCCTTGTTGAATCATTCGTTCTATTTCTGCTATGACACCTGATTTAATTTCTGGGCTCATTTTATATTGTCTTGTGTTTGGGAATATAACACCTTCTTTTACAGTCACTTTTAGTGGGTCTACACCTGCCATCAACCCTACTTATTTTCCAGTGAAATCCCACACTTTTGGGTTTACCGTCAGTTTGAATTCATCAGGTAGGTCATCCTTTGTCGTCATTGAATACATTTCATCTACCTCCGTACCTTGTTTTGCTAGCATTAATTTGTACAAACTATCTTCATCAGGATTTGAATTGTCACACCATCCAGTGTACAATAAATTGTACTGTTCATCTTACATAGTAAATCTCTGCCTAACAAATTTACGGGTTCCAAAAACACAAGGGAACCCTCAAGGTAATTAAGGACCTTGGGTAACAGTTATATATGCGAACCGTGGTCCTTAACCAAGTAATCATAACAATGAGATAAATATAGATGGGAATCAATGCTATATTCTGAATGTCCAGCCGGACAAACAATTTAATAACATAATAAATCAAATAACTTAGATAGAGAACAAGAATCAAGTGGGACACAGTCCTGTATCCTTTAGAGAACAAAACCGTTACAATTATATACAACACACAAGGATATTTCAGGCAAGGCAAATATAGCTTGTAAGATCTAAATTAAGTCGAGCTTAGAACAAACAGACAGTGCACTTTTTTTACACAGTGGATTCATGCAGTTGACCCGTTAGCAGTTCATTTTCCCACGTTAGCAGCCATCTTTAGTTGCACTCGGGTTACTTGTTAGTAAAACACATAGGCAAGCTTCCGCCTTTTCTAGCAAATGTAAAAGGTTGTGTAAATTAGTACAACCAAAGGTGGTGATGGATGGAGCGTTGACAATACAAACACTCACCCCCAGTCAACTGATCTTCGCTGAAGACGGCTGAAATGACAGAAACCGGTCCTCGGAAAGCTTTTTTCCGGTCCAGGGAAGGCATGGCTTAACAGTTCGGGCTGGACTGTTCCCATGAGGCACAGGGTCAGACTGATTTGCATATGGCCATGTCTGAACTGGGGTGGCAGAGTGGGATAAAGAACGGTGATGGATTAAACCCAGATCTGTTGACTGGGTGTAAGTGTTTGATTGGTTCAGATGCTTCGTCCATCACCACCCCCTTTTGTACCCCTTTGTTTGCCATAAGTTGGCAGGGTATGCTCAGACGTGAGTCCCTTGCTCACTTTGCCACTGGATTCAAGCAAGCCGGGCTGAAGACGGCTGAAATGCCAGAAACCGGTCCTCGGAAAGATTATTTCCGGTCCAGGGAAGGCATGGCTTGGCAGTTCGGGCTGGACTGTTCCCATGAGGCACAGGGTCAGACTGATTTGCATATGGCCATGTCTGAACTGGGGTGGCAGAGTGGGCTAAAGAACGGTGATGGATTAAACCCAGATATGTTGACTGGGTGTAAGTGTTTGATTGGTTCAGATGCTCCGTCCATCCCCACCCCCTTTTGTACCACTTTGTTTGCCATAAGTTGGCAGGGTATGCTCAGACGTGAGTCCCTTGCTCACTTTGCCACTGGATTCAAGCAAGCCGGGCTGAAGACGGCTGAAATACCAGAAACCGGTCCTCGGAAAGCTTGTTTCCAGTCCAGGGAAGGCATGGCTTGGCAGTTCGGGCTGGACGTTTCCCATGAGGCACAGGGTCAGACTGATTTGCATATGGCCATGTCTGAACTGGGGTGGCAGAGTGGGCTAAAAAACGGTGATGGATTAAACCCAGATCTGTTGACTGGGTGTGAGTGTTTGATTGGTTTAGATGCTCCGTCCATCACCACCCGCTTTTGTACCACTGTGTAAATTAGTACTACTAACGTTATTAGTAATTTATTACGAGGTTATATGAGAGGATTATATCCTAGCAAGTTGCTTATGTGCAAATCCTTGCTCCATCTCCATTAATTGGAAACAGCAATGATTCTGCCACTTATAAAAAAGCCAGCTGCAGATCCAGTTGCCCCTTCTAACTACAGGCCTATCTCTCTTTTACTGTCTCTCATCCAAGCCAATCAGATTTCAGAGCCCAGCACAGTACAGAAACGGCTTTGGTGGAGGTATGAGCATTCATTAGAGGTACAGTGGACACGGGGGTGTAGCTGGGCTAATGTCATTGGACCTGTCTGCAGCGTTCAACATACTCCCGAATGTATTCTTTTTAGATCGTCGTCAGGATATAAGAGTGACAGGGCAAGCAAAAATGGAAGCCAACAGGTTTGGATTCCCCCCTGTTCTGCAAGCCCCCAAAAAGGTGGTGTTGAACTGAGGGTCTCTGGTAGGCAATGGTTTGCACCTTTGTCCATATAGGGACCCTTGCATCTAGTCAGGGTAAGGGGAATACACTCCTAAATGAACCCCTTCTCAACCCTGTAGTAGCTTGGCACGAGCAGGTAGGCTTATCTCAGAGGCAGTGTGTAAAGCATTTGTGAACACATACAGTAATACAGTGAAAACACTACAGATGGACACCACACTGGTTTTATAATAATAAGTATTCTTTATATAGACTTAACACAAGACCAAAATGGCAAAAATCCACAATACAGTATTAGGAAAATGACTTATAAATGGTAAAAATAAATTTGTTAAAAGTTGATGATAAATGCGACACATTTCTCACAAAGTACCTTTGGATGCATAACGCAAGATAAACAAAAGTTTTGCAGGGAGGGCGATGCATCCGTTCCTTGCTTCGGGGGAGGCAATGTGTCTGTTCCTCAGTGCTTGCGCAAAGTAGGCGATGCATCTGTTCCTTGCCAGAGAGGAGGTGAGGCATCGATCTCGTATTGTGTTCTGGTTACAATGCGACAACATGGTGCCTCAATGCGATGCGACGATCCAGTGTGATGCGACAAGATGGCGATGCGACGATGTGAAGGTGATGCATGCACACCCGACGGCCGTACCGCGGACTCGGGAACTTCTGAGCCGTGACAGGCCCTGCGACAACACTTCTCTGGTGATGTGTTGGTGACCCTTACGGTGGTGACCCGCTTCTCCGGTGATACAATGGCGACCTCTGCGACAGCAACACGCTTCTCCGGTGATGCAACGGTAACAGCTGCGATGCGACACGCTTCTTCTCATTGAGTCAGAGTCCATTGCACCCTGGTATATAGACACCGCGTGAGCGATTAAAAACATCTAAAAGGATCTTGTTCTAGTGTTATATACACACGTGATAGCATTTCTGCAAACTGCATCTTGTAAATCGTTTCTTTCATTTTACAAATGTGAAGAACCCCCTCATTTTATTACATGTATGTTTATGTATTTGTCTGACCCTGATGAAGGTGATGCAAATTATATAGTTCACCGAAACGTACGTAGGCCCTATACATCTGGGACCCTTGCACAAAGAGATATATAAGGAAGAAGAACTAAATTAAAAAGCAACATCTAAATTGAACTCATCAAGAGAAAGAGATATGGATATCCAATTATAAAAGATCAAATGGGGTTCTCAGATGTATTGTTGTTTCTGTTGTATTTTATTTATTCACTAGTATGAGTATGTATGCAATTTGAGTGAATGATGTAGTATGAGTGATAGAGAGATAGACAGCATTGTTTAGTTCTTATGTGGGGCTCAAAATAAGTCTGTAATTGCAAATAATGATTCCCTAGTACTGAACTATTTATCTGTCTTATGTTAAAAAATACCAAAAATGCTAAAAAATGTTTTTTCTATCTTAAACTTTGAAAATGAAAATAAATGAAAAACTAAAGAATAATATGTCTATTTGTATAGCTCTTCTTAGTGTTGCATCTCTGTAAAAGGTTTGGATTAACTCTCTTTTGAAAGACTAATAGGTCAGATTAGAGGTCCTGTGTCCATAGTTGTTGTTTTTTCTCCCCCCTCTAGACCTAAAAAGCAAATTTGGGAGTACCCTTATTATAAAAAAAAAATGTTGCTTCCAGAGTGCTTCAGAACTGGTTTGGACTGGGCAAAGGCCCCTCTCCCCTCAGAAAACAAAGGATGTTGGGGTATAAATATTGGGACCCTGATCCCATGAAATTAGATCACTTTGGACTACAAGAAGAAACCTTTACTGAGGAGAGGAACCTTAAGAAACTGAGGAGAGACTATTCCCGAGCTGAAGTGCTGCTTGGGGGATTGGCCTGCAGTGGTTGCCTTACTGCCAAAGGAAGTAGAAAGGAACATTGTGTACTTTGCTTTCAACTTGTGAAGGATCTCCAAGGGATTGGAAAAGAGCTTGCCTCCTGCTGAAGTCTCAGGGACAACAGACTTCACCCCCTAGCTCCCCAGAGTTCTTGTGGAAGTGCCTGCTGCTGTTTTGGGCCTTCTGAGGAACAGCGTGTTGCAAGGAGCTGGAGGCGCGACTCAACGAGAAGAAGTGTATCGTCGTCGCTGTGCCTGCCGTCGCAACTCCGAAGGAGGGTGTCACACCTGGAACTGTCGTACTGCACCGCATCGGAGAGAAGCATGCCGCAACGAAGAGGAAGCGTGTCGCTGACGTTGCTGTTGCAACTCCGAAGAAGGAGGGTGTCGCTGCTGTAGTTGTCGCACTGTACTGCATCAGGAGAAGAGTCTCGCAACGAGGTTGGAGCGTGTCGCGGTCGCTGTACCTGCCGTCGCAACTCCAAAGGAGAGTGTCGCCGCTGGAACTGTCGCATTGCACTGTATCGACCAAGAGCACCTCGCATCCTCGAGAAGCGCACCTCCGTTGGAGCTGCTGCCGTCGCATCTTGGATGTCGCCGCTGTAGTTGTCGCATCGAGCGGAAGCTTCACGCATCGTGGGAGAAGAGCTTCACAGCTGGAGCTGTTGTCGTCGCATCGTTAGGGTGTCACCGCTGCAGTCCACAAATCGAACCGAGGACTTCTCGCATCCCCAAGAAGCGTGCCGCATCTGGAAGATCTTCACGTCTTTATTTCTGTGTATCTGAACTTTGCCGCATTTCCCAATCGCTGCGACACTGCTTGTCGTGGAAGCGCAACGCAACTTAAGGTACATTGACGTAGAGTGTCGCATCTAAGAACTGAACTGAACTAAGCTTAAATCTACCATCTTAAAGTAATCCTAATGTGTATTTTTGGCGTTTATGGTCTTGTGGTAACTCTATATAAAGTCTACTTATTTTTTATATAAAACCTGTGTGGTGTCCATTTGTAGTGTTCTCACTGGGTTACTGTATGTGGTCACAACTGCTTAACTTACAACTCCTCTGAAATAAGCCTTGACTGCTCGCGCCACGCAACCTAGAGGGTGAGCAGGGATTATTTTAGGAGTGTAATCCCCTTATCCTGACTAGAGGAGAGGGTCCATATTTGTCACACGTACCTATCTGTGCCAACAAAAGACCCCCAAATCTAACAGACGCCATCTTAGGGGCGGCGCCATTTTGAGTGGGACAGAGGCCTGTGAGGTGGGCCCTTGGTGCAGGAGACGGGCCCGGGTGTAGAGGGCGCCCCCGGTGAAAAGTGGTGGGACACCTGTGAAAAGCGTGGGCCTGAGAGGTGCTAGACCCCCGTGGAGCTACGGGGGAACCAAGGGACAGTGGATCACCAGCAAGCCGGAGTATTGTGGGGAGAGCGTGGCCCCTGTGGAGCGCAGACCAGTGGCAATACCAAGCCAGAGCTTTAACGGACACAGCTCAATCGAGGCTGCGCAGCGTGAGGCAGAGGCGCTACAGGGAGACAGTGCCCAAGGACTCAGTAACCTCCAATGAGACAGGTGGGCACCTATCAGGGGCTATTGGTGGGCTAAGTTGCGTCTGTACTGGTCTCCTCAGATGCTAATAGTGAACAGCACCCCTGGGCCACTGAGGAGGAGAGAGGGAATCCCTACACCGCGGAGGAGGAGGAGATTGCACGTTGCAGTCTGCAGGTGAAGCCCCAGGTAACTGTGGATGGTGCAATGTGGGCGTTTTTCCTCCCAATCACAAGGACAGGCAGTCTGGTCACTGAGGAGCTGTCCGCAGAATTTACAATGTCGCCCACGGAGAGGATTGCCTGCTGAACGTTTTGCTGGCCGAGTGGCACGACGTATCTCTCTTTCGACGGCAGGCGGGGCCCCAGTTTAGTAACCTGCTGCTGGTTGTGCTCCCACAAACTGTGGATTGCGTGTGAATGCCAATGGCACAACAGCTTGCGATGGGCCGGGTGCGGGACAAGTCGCAGCAAGGACAGACACGTGCGGGAAGCCTGGACCCTCCACAAGCGTGCCACGGTGGAGACATGGAACCACAGGCAGCGACCCTCGCAGCCAAGATGGACTCTGTGCTTGCAGCAGTAGAAAGGATTGGCACCACCCTGGAACAGACCAAGGAGTCCCTGGGAACACGAATTGACAAGGTCACATAGGATTTCACCCTCCTTCACGCAGATCATCATAAGCTGGCGGAGAAGGATGGGGTACAAGGCCAAGCGATTGAAAACCTTCAGCCCATCACCCAGAGTCAAACTGCAGCACTACAGGACATGATTGACCGGGTCCATGCGCTTGAAAACCGAATAGAAGATGCAGACAGGCGCTCTCGGCGCAATAATATTCTCGTGGTGGGCGTTCTGGAGGCGCTGAGCACTGGCTGCACGATTTGCTGCCCCAGGGGGCACTTTCGCAGCAGTTTGTCGTGGAGCCGGCGCACAGAGTTTCGGCGCAGAAGCCCAGACCGGGAGCCAGGCCCGCTCGTTCCTCTTCAAACTCCTTAATTACCAGGACAGAGATGTGGTGCTGCGCAAAACCCGGAAGTCAGGTGACCTGAATGTGGGGAGCAGTTGTGTCATATTCTTCCAGGACTATACCGCAACTGTGCAACAGCGCAGAAGCAACTACATGGCAGTGAAGCGTCAACTTAGGGAGCTGGAGTTGCCTTACTCCCTGCTGTTTCCGGCTCGGCTGAGAGTGGTCACAAAAGAGGTGACCAGTTTTTTCGACTCCCCGGCGGAAGTGTGTGACTGGCTGGAGGAGACGGGGCAGTGGACAGGAACACAGCCTCCGGGTTCAGGTACCGACCATCTGATGGAGAGAAGACCCCGACGGCGTAGGTGACGAGGGATGTACCAATCCACAAGGTCGGGCCCAGTGGTACCCAGTCCGGTGAAAATCAGGATGGAACATTGGGAAGTTTTTGAGGCTTTGGCAACTCTTGGGACTGTACATAGCAGCAACCGCATGGAGGCCTATATACGCAGTGCCCCAGGAACCAGTGGCTCATCATCTCCGTCATTTCGGAGGATTCACACCTGCCGGTGGTGACTCCACAGACTGCTGACCAGATTATGTGATACTATGCCGCTGTACTGAGTTCAGACATGGTCAACCTACGCAAGTAGAGTACTGTTTTGATTTGCCTGTTTCTGCACACCTGTTGTTAGGCTGCGCTGCACACTAGGGGTGCCGTCAGGGCCTAAAGGGGTGCATGCGCAACGTCAGGGGATGGCTTGCCGTGAGTGGGTGGGATGTGCGGCGCTTGATGCTAGGCTCATTTACAATCGCGGGCACTCTACTGTGGCTCACACCGGATCTGCGCGCTAGTCCAGATCACGACATATTCATGCACCCTCCTTATACACTGGAGACATGGGAGGGGGAAAAGTGCAGATAAGTCACTGTCACTGCACGCACCCCACCAGGCACTACACTGGAATAGCTCACAATTAACTTTTGTTTCTGAGGTTTGGAAGGACTCCCCTCCGGGGATACGCCCCATTTGGTTTACTGTTAACAGTCATTCTGTTGTTTGCATTGCAGCACACTGACATGCTCTCCTCCAACCATGGCTCCGACCCCCTGGTGTGGCCCCTGCGCCCCAGGCCACGACTGATTACCTGGATTAATAATGGCACGCACTAATATCGTGACCTGGAACATACGTGGCATGCACACGTCAGCGAAGCGGTACTCTATCTTTTCCTACCTCCAGCGGCACTCAGTGGATATCGCACTCTTGCAGGAAACACACATAACCCAGACGGAGCTCGACAGGCTCCCCGAGCGCTGGAGAGGGCAAATATACGGCATTACCTTTTCAGCGCACGCATGGGGTACACTGATCTAGATACGAGCAGGCACTCCCTTCATCTGTGGGGAGGTGGTGGTGGATCGGGAGGGCAGGTACACCCTTGTGAGGGGAAAACTGACCGGTCAAGAGATGTTATTGGGGTCGTTATATGCCCCTATTGTGGACCACCGTCATTTCTAACACAGCTGACGCAGGTCTTGAACCCCTATGCTGGGCTCCCTTGGTTGCTTGGTGTGGATTTTAATATGGTGCTGGACGTCCAGTTGGACAGATCTTTCCCCCCTCTCCCCGCGACAATGGCGGTGTCCAACGCACAGGCGCTTAGGGACTGTCTCTACAACTGGGCGCTAAAAGACCTGAGGCGCATCCAACACACGACTGAAAGAATCTCCTCCCATTACTCAGCAGTCCATATTTTGCATGTTCGGTTAGACAGAATGGTGGGTTTCCAGTCTTTGCTCCCGCTAATTGTGTAATTAGAATACCTAGGGTTGACACACTCTGATCATAACCCCTTGTGGTTCAAGATCAGTTGGGAGACAGACCGCCCACCGGTCCCCACGTGGCGACTCCAGCCGTGCGAGGACTCAGAGTTTCGCTCTTCCCTGGGAACGGCTATTCTAACATATTTCGATATTAATGAAAGGACGGTGAGCAACGCATTAATTGAATGGTACGCCCACAAAGTGGCTGTCAGGGGACACTGTCTGGGTGCCACGTGGAATATACGTAGGACGCTATCAGCCTCCCTTGCGCGCTTAGAAGCTGAACTATTACAATATGAGCGTGAAGGAGAAGGGGGGGCAGGCCTTCATATCGGCTGGGGGACTTCCGCGCCCAACACGTGGAACTTCTAGAACGGCTGCGATGGCACAACTACTCGGCGCACACGGCCCAAACACACCCCAGGGCAGATAGAGCGGGTCGCCTACTGACTTGGTTACTGCGACAGGAGGGAAAGCGTGCCCCAATAGGGGCGCTTCGCATGGCAGGAGGGACGCTGGTGTATACACAGCGCAAGATCCACCGCACCCTAACCAATCATTACAAGCACCTGTACAGGGCCAGAGGAATAGGCCACGGGCACCTCCTAGAGACGTTCTTGGACTCTATCCAACTGCCACCAGCCTCAGAGGAACACAAGGAGGTACTTAATGAGCCTCTTTCCTTGGAGGAGATTGGGGAGGTGAACATGTCAATGGTGTCTGGGAAGACGCCAGGACCAGACGGATTACCAACTGAGTACTACAAAGCATATCGTGAGTCCCTGGCGCCATTACTTCATGCGTTATATAACATGGCGGTGGAGGAGGGATCGCTACCCCCTTCAATGCTGGAGGCGTTTCTGGTCTCCCTGCCTAAGCCGGACAAAGACCCCATAGCTCTAGGATCATATAGACCCCTGGCGATGCTTAATGTAGATTACAAAATCCTCGCAAAAGTGCTGGCTGAACGGCTGGCGCCAGGGGTCCCCCACTTACTCCATGCTGACCAGAATGGGTATGTTCCTGCGAGTCCATGGCGGTGAACCTAAGGAGGTATTTTAGGGTGGCGGCCGCGCATGAGTGGCATGTGTGGCATGAGGCAGGATGCCTCATCCTCGACCTAGAGAAGGCGTTTGATTGCTTAGAGTGGGGCTACCTGTCTGCGGTGCTGTTGCGATATGGGTTGGACATGGGGTTCCTCCAAATGGTTGACCTACTATACAAAAACCCTACAGTCCGAGTGCGCCTAGGCCCCTACGTCTCTGAAGCTATAATGGTGGGTCAAGGCACCAGGCAGGGGTGCCCCCTATCCCCGTTACTGTTCGTGCTGGCAATTGAGCCCCTAGCCACTGCTATACGTGCGACTCTGGGGGACGTGATCCATCAGGTGTCACTCTACGCTGATGTTCTGTTGGTGTATGTGAGGGACGTGGGGCACATACCTGGACAGCTGGCCCAGCTACTGCAGAACTTCGCCACCATCTCGGGGCTCCGAGTGAATGCGGGTAAATCCTGTCTTTACTCTTTTAGTGAGGGGAACACCGACCCGGGATATTTTCTTGGTGATACACGGGCACCTTCCGATACCTGGGGATGCAGATTTACCACCAACCAACTGATTTGTTTGATGGGAACCTGGGGAGGGCAGTTACGGCGCTCAAATCGCAGGTGCACTTCTGGAACACGCTCCCGCTGATGATCACAGGCAGGGTGGCGCTCGCCAAAATGGTCATGCTCCCCCGTCTCCTGTACTACTTCATTAATTTGCCACTATTTATTCTGGTCCCCTTTTTTAACATGCTCAATAGGATGTTATGGGACTTTATCTGGGGCACCGCTCGACATAGGCCGGCACTAGCAAAGTTATATCTACTGACGGATCAGGGAGGCCTAGCTGCGCCTTGTTTTGAACACTATTACCTTGCCGCTCAGCTGCAATGGTTGCTCGCTGGCTGGCAGACCGGGGTGGGGACGATACGGCCACAACACTGCCGCCATACTCGTTAGAGTGAACAACCAGGCTCTTCCACCCTGTCGCTACCATTGCGTGGCCGTTGCCGCTCCTATTAGCTGTGACATACAAATGCTATCGGAGGGCTCTATATCTCACCCGAAACATCGTCCCTTATGCACCGGCCATACTTCTCAAGGGTTCTCCTAGCGGCAGAGGGGTTCTTGCGGCTCCCGTGCTCGCGGAATGGTGGGAGGGTGATATTCGTACACTCGGAGATTTATACCGGGATGGTGAGCTCATACCATACGAGACCGGGCTCCCACCTGGGGGGGGGGGTTTAGCACATCGCTCCCTGATTGCGAAGTTGACTGTCAAATGGGGGGACGTGACCACAGAGCCCAGTCAGCATCTAACCATGAAATATTTGCACGTCATGGGGAGAGGCAGACACCTGGCCCGCTGTTTTACGGCATCGCTGCGGGCGCATGCGGCTTTCAGTTTGGCTCCACTCCGCAGCAAATGGGAACTGGATCTGAGGCGGCCACTGGTGGGAAAGGATACTTAGAAGTCCCGTGTGTATCCCCAGAAACATGCGATTCCGCCAAATCCAGCTATTCATCATCCACAGTCGTACCTCACACCCGAACTGATTAACCGGTATTTTCGTCGTACCAATGCCCTAGGTCATAGCTCTTCAAACTGTGGGGCACGCCCCCCTGGGGGGCGCCGCATCCCTACAGGGGGGGCGCGCACTTCACCCCACACTGCACACTGTTGTGTCCAGACGCGAGACGTGCCTCTCAACCCAGGCTGCTGCAGCTGCTGGGGGCTCACTCGGCTGAGAGTGTCAAGAGTCACAGGTCTTTAAAGGCCAGAGGCAAGACGATTTCGGAGGGGGCTAATTCTCATGGAGATGCAGGGGCTCTAAGAAAGGAAGGAAAACAACAAAACCTCATTAACGCTTAAATGGTCTTTTAAAGACCTGTGAAGTACTCGGATGCGCAGCTCCAAAACTGTCTGTGTCTGTGCCCAAGCTGTCTCAGCCCGGGCTGACACACACGACAGATGGGGGTGGGGGTGGGGGGGAGGCATGCTGAAGCCTTTGGTGCCCATGGGCGTTATGCGCCTGTTAAAAACGATGGGGCTTATTTACAAGCCCCTTGTGCCAATTTTGCGTCACTTTTAACATAGAAAAAGTGGCGCAAAAGTGGCGCAAGGGGCTTGTAAATCTGCCCCCATGTGCATATTTACATACCTTTGTAAAATGATTAAAGAGGCTGTTTGTTTTCTGGTTCCAGTACCCCCTGTGTCCCCGCTCTGCCTATTCCTTACATTTTACTTTTTACTGCCTTAATGTGAGAATGCATTTCATGAAAAGGAATATAAAGTAGGGTTACCAAAATAAAAATGCCAGCCATGTGCTGTTTAAAGAGTCTGCAAAGGCCCTGTCTTGACACTAAATAGGGTTATAAATAAAATAGTATGTATTCTTTTGTAATGTGAAGTTTCAAATCTTTGTTCCCTTAAATTATAAGTCATAGATCATTCAGGCAGCCTTAGAACACAATTAAAAATACTTTCTATGTATTTTTCCTGTTCCAAGTGTGCACCATTCAGTGCTGAAAATAGGCTTTAGGGGACTGCTTACTTTTGTACCTTCTGGGACATCAATATAATGAGCTGGCAACCCTAATCGTAAGACTGGAAGTTTATTGCAGGATGAGCACAATATTTATTTCCCCCACCCTCGATCCCTGGACCTTGCCATAAAAGCAATAGTTTAACTTATATCTGAAACCCTATGCCAAGCCTCAGTAACATGCTGAGTAACTTCAACTGTGTCTGGGAATGCACCCTGCATTCAGACAACTCACTCCTCATTGTCGTCCTTCTCTTTCACACTCACCCTGCACTCACACTCACCCTGCACTCACAGGGATCACAATGTACTCACACTGATCACTATGCACTGAATCCACCCTCTCACCCTGTACTCACAGTGACCACACTGCACTTATGCCACTCACCATGAACTTACACCGCTCTCCCTCTACTTACCCTGCGGTCACATGAGCACACCGCACACTCTGCACTCACAGTGATCACTCTGCACTCACAATACTCTTGCGCTGTTTACCCTGTATCTCACCCTGCAGTCACACGAGTTCACCCTGTACCTCACCCTGCAGTCACACTGGCACACTACTCACACTGCTCATGCGACACTTCACTCACCTGTCCCTCTCATGTGTGTGATCAGTGTTAGGGCCAGCCCTGGCTGCTAACCTTAGTCCCCCCCGCCCGAAGTTCTGTCTAGTTGCGCCCCATGTTGCTTCCCACATCGGAATACGTTTCACTGCAAGGAATTTACAACGGTTACATCCTTCCTGAGGATTCCATTCTCTGGCAGGTAAAAGTGAAGAGCTTTTTGTATTATTTTTTTAAAGCCTCGCTCCTTTCCCCTTCGTCCCAATACTAGTGGGAACATTAGATATTTCAAGGAGGAGTGGATTTGGCATTAATGCCATAGGTTCTGCCTTTGGTTCTGGGGACCCAGGTTCGAGTCATGGGTTCGGCTCAACATCGTGTGATCCTGGAAAAATCCCTTAATTTACCAGTGACTTAGGAAAAATGAATTTGACCTTGATTAGAGTCGCTGGCGCTTGTTTAACATGTTCCAATCCCTAGAGCTGAGTCCACAAGTCAAATATAACAAATAATGTGAAGTGTGCCTACCATCTATCCTCGCTTCTTTTGTAGACCAAATGTAAATGTTTTCTTGTGCAGCTATTTCTGAAGCTTTGGAAGGCGTTCTTCTTTATAAGCCAACTATGCTAACAAATTGACTCTTGATGCTGCTGGAGAATAAAGATGTATATATCCTCTTGGACCACTTATATCACATGTGTTTGATGTTAATGCCCCCTAGGCCTTCTTGGAAAACTGCGACTGGCCTCCTACTGACTTGGCAACACCTGGCCATACTCCACATAATCATGGATTTTTCGATTGTGTCAGAAAGCATGTTTTGTGGAGCTTCTTTTTCTGATATCTTGTTTAGGGGCAAGGATGTGGCCCAACAGCCAGAGCTGATGACTGTAGAGCTGGAAAACCAGGGTCTGTCCAACATCCTGTGATTCTAGGCAAATCACTTAATCTCCCTGTGCTTACAAAAAATGAATGTGTGCTTGTGTAATGCTTGTGTAATGTAAAAGATGCTCCTGTAAAGCTCTCCAATACATTTAGGTCATGTTCGCCCTATATGAAACTACAAAGAATATATTGCAAAATGTTGTGAGCACTCCCGTTTCCAGGCACTGCTGAAAAGGATGGCAGAAGCAAGAATCCATCCACATATTGTCTATTTGCTAATCTATCCTACATTTTGTGTTTAATATGAAAAAGAAAGCAACAATGTAATTGTTTGTACTAATTTTGTTCTTGGAGACTTTGCATTTTAACTTTAGAATAAGCACATGCACTACAAAAACTTCAGTTTACTAATCACTCTTACTTTATTTAATATTATTTGCCCTAAACAACCTGGGCTCTGCAGGAGGGAATGGCCATCAATGATGGAGAGTACCAGCTTCCAGAACTTTTTTGTCAGGTGGTAGTGGCGGTGGGCTCGACCTGTAAAAAGGTTTAGATGGGGGGGCTCGGCTGACTAAAGTTTGAAGACCTCTGCCCTAGGTGTAGTGAGCTGGGGGCGGGGTTTCTGCATATGCTATGGAGCTTCCCTGGGTTGGGTACCTACTGGTGCGCAATTAGTAGGTTGCTGCAGGGTTGCACAGGTCGCACCATACCCTTTGATTAGCCCAGGTACATATTACACCACTTCAGGAGGCCCCCTAAGGACAAGGTAACGTCCCGGTTCCTGGACCTGGGGCTAGTGGTTGCAAAACGACTCCTCACAAAGAGGTGGAAGGCGCATGACCCGCCACACACAAGGGCATGGAGTTCCTCATTTCAGGCATTGGCTAGGGCATAGGGTATGGCCATTCGAAGGGAGGAAACACCGGGATTACAGAAGGAGCCTATAGCGGCTCACTGGGAGCAGATGCTTTGTGCACTTCAGCAAATGGAAAGGGAGGGACACGCGAGACGCACAGAGGGAGCAGATAGTGACCACACCGGCGGAGACATGCCACAGGCCGATACACTGACGGGATAGTCCAATAACGCTTTACCTTGACTTAACCCTGGCACAAGTGAAATCACACTTGCGCGGTCATAGCTGCGGAGCGCTTACGGGGGCCCCAGGGGCGGGAGGTGGGAATATGAGGGGAGGGGAGAGGGAGTTGAGTATGTACACACTGTTTATGCTGCTACTGTTACTGTTCCATTGTTTTATAAGTAAATCATCTGTTTCAAGGATCGGGGTGAATGGTCAACAATGGACCACACAAGATGCCAGGAGGTAAACGCACTGCTTTTACATTGTAACCTCAGAGACTGCATCATGACTCTTGGACTGCAGTAAAGCTGGCTCCTGCGCGAGCACTCCTCGTTTCACTCAAAGTAAAGTTCGAATGCATGCAAAACTAATGTGACCGCACACTCATGTGTTGGCGAGCAGCCTTAAGTACGATTGTAAGCTTATACATGAGATGCCTGTTATGACTAAGTGTAAACTTAAATCAATATAAACATGACAAAAAAACAAGGAAACAGAATTGATTAGCTCTTATAAAATTCGGTCTCACTGCAGTATTTCATTGGCTAGAAAAGGTGCAATTGAAATGTAATGAGGGAAAATGGAAAGTCGCCCCTTTGGAGAGTTCCCACCACAATTCTGACTAACTTTTTGGCCAGACCATGCACCTCCACCTGAATTTCAAAGAGATTCGATAAATAATTTGATGATTCTGTTTGATAATACGCTAACATTTTGTCCCCAAATTAATAGGTTGACTGGGACCTGCTTTGGGATCAAGAGATTTCTTAAGAAATGTCTTGTCTTTCCAACGGTTATCCAGGCATTGATTACTTCCCAAATAGTCCATGGTAATGCCCTTTATTTGGGCCTTCAGGAATATCTCTTGAACAGACTTCAGGTGACCCAGAACACAACAGCTCAACTTTTGCTTAATCTACCAAGGCGAAAGCATATTAGATCTCATCTTTGGGACCTCCATTGGCTGCCCATCAGGGAGAGAATGAAATTCAAGGCTGTGGTGTTGGTACATGCAGCCCTTTATTGTAAAGGACCTACTTATCTAAGTGCCAGATTCAACTTTTACAACCCTCCAACACAGCTACGAGCCACCAATACATTTCTTGCATTGTTAGAAATGGGATTTCTGGTTGGCCTGGGCGTGCGCCTAAGCCAGGCAAAAACCACCACTCTAGTCAGGGCAAAGGAGTTTCACACTGAGGATAACCCCTGCTCACCCCCTTGGTAGCTTGGCACGAGCAGTCAGGATTATCCCAGAGGCAATGTGTAAAGCCTTCGCGCAACACACTCACACAGCAGTGACACACCAGTCACACCTCAAAAGAAACTCCAGACAAGGTTATATAAAAATAGCCTTTGTATTATCCATAAAAAACACAGAGCATAATCACAAATATACACTGTGCCACCTGGCACTAGGAATTACTTTACAGGGGATTATATACATTACAAGGCTTATCGGACCACTGTCATCACCATTAGAACAGGTAAGTAATGAAACAACCAGTAACTACTAGTAAAGGCATGTAGCATAAACACATTAAGCATCAATCATTGGGCATAATCCAAATAATGTATACATCACATTAGGCATAAAAAAGTATCAACAGTAGTGCAGTGCATCATTGCTACACCTCATGCCCCTCTCCGGCATAAATATACTTCACATTATGCCCCCATGTCCCCGGGAGCCCACTGGCCCCCAAATGGCAGTCCCAGCGCCTCAGCGCTTTGTACCTTGCCTCACCCGTAGTTTGGTGAAGGCTCCTTCCTCCACCCTGGCTTGGGGGCCTCCTTCAAGGTTCACCCCGAGCTCCCAAACTCACAATAAGGCCTCTGCCCCCAAAAATAGGGCAGTGGGGCCAAGGGTTACTCTGGCAGCTGCCCACTACCACCCGGGACAGCTGCTACCCTAGCCACGTATGGTGACGCCAACTCGGCTTCTCAACAGGCTTTGCGCTCGACACTGCAAGCAAGGGGGCAGGGGATTAGACTCACCCTGTCTCCGTAAATGGAGAATGCCCTTGGTGCTGGAAGGAAGAAAAGAAGGCAGCTGCCTGCGTCTGTGCTGCACAGATGCCAGCCAAGCCTGAACTTCCGCGTTGCCGATCCCTGCAGGGATCTTTCTTCTTTCAGCGCATGTCTTCCTCACCAGGTTGCCTCGTCAATTTCTGCATTTCTTCCAGGGAGCTCCGCCAACGGACAGGCCTCCGACTCTGCCTGACTTGCGGCAGAGGAAGTCAGCGACCTCACTCTCAGTGGAGACGCAGGAGGTGGGAGCCCGCGAGGCTTGGCCCACAATCAGGCACAGCCCCTGCCTGGCTTCCGGCTTCCCCACTGCAGGCTAGTTGCCAGGTTACGACTTACTAACGAGCGACACCCCTTGGACGGCAGCTCTTTTCAGCCCAAATTTAGATGACTTCTCCCGCACTGAAGGGAAACTTGATGCGCTCGCCCTGCGTTGCTCCCAGACTTCAAGCCTTGAAATGGGGAGGGTGCCCATCACACTGGTCGGGGGGCACCAACATGCACACGGTTGCTCCCCCTTCTCCAAGAAACTCGAGGCTTCTCCCGTGCTCCAGGTCACCAGGAGAGAGCGATTAGCCTTTCTCCAGCAGGGCGACCCAGAGAGGGGACACGAAGGCCTCCTAAGCACAGAGCAATCCCCTGGTGCAGAAATGCAGGCCCAGGCCAGCCAGCACACAGGATTCCAGCAGAGGGGGAGTCCCTCCAGCTCCCCCAACAGCCAGCAAGTCAGTCCAGGTGGTGGTTCCTCCTAGCCGTCCAGCAGCCTACCGGCTGCAGGTCCATAGTAAGCACCAACAATTTACATGGGGTCACAGCCCCCATATTTATACCACATTTGTCTTTGTTCTTAGGGCTCTGCCCCCGGTCTAAAACCGTTCTGGGGGGCACTGTAGAGCCCCCCAAAACGGGTTTATATAAATGTATATATAAATTTATATAAATGTTGATTTATATACAGTGCATAAGAGTCCCCATTGACAAAGTAGGTCCTGGCCCCAGACATTCCACAGGGGGGCAGAGCCAGCATTGTACAAGGCAGGCACAGATCTATTCAGGGTCAGGGACTACTCCCACTACTCCAAATGCAGATCTGTCTAGTAGGCCTAGCTCTGATTTACTCAGCCCCTGTCACTCCAGAGCCAGACATGCAATACACATCAGGTAGGCACAAAGACACATAGCACACAGAAATGCCCACTTCTAAAAGTGGCGTTTCTAAAATAGTGATAATAAATCTGCGCACACCATTACGTAGCATTTATTAACACTGTTCCAAACATACCAAACTTGATCATGCAACTCGATCATGCTACCCCTCTCATATCAGGAATTACCACTGACACACTTATCAGGGAATCCCCAATGCATTCCTATGAGAGGGCAGCTGTACAGCAGTAAGACACCAAAACAGCTGTTTTCACTACCAGGACATGCCACACAGTTAACACGTTTATTATCTGCATAGATGGAGTATCATATATTTAGGTAGTATTTCTAGTGCTCACACAGGAAATGGGAGTGTGTGAAGTGAAGGTGTGTTGGTGACATTTTAAAAATACATTGCATTGGAAAACAACAATAATTATAAAAACTCCGCAATAAAAGGAATGTGATAATGGAGTTTTGTTGGAGAGCTTGAGGGCATTTCGATCTCAAGCAATTGAGATCATCATCAGGACGTGAACATGTGAGCAATTAGAATCTACAGGAGGAGAAAACATTTTTAGAACCTTGGTCCAAGAAGTACATACATTAGTCGAGTACACAGTGATGTCGAATTAATAAGAGCTGGTGTCTAAGGTAAGGCCATTATCAAGAACAATTTCCTAATTGAAACAGAAGCACATGAAGAGTATGGAAGAAAATTTCAGGCGGTGATGAGTCCTATGCATAAAAGGCATGACAATAGTGAACAGTTCTCCAGTGCAATTACAGGAGAACAGGTGTCTAAGGTGAGGCTATTATCATGAACAATTACCTAATTAAAACAGAAGCGCATGATGAGTATGGAAGAAAAATTGCAGGCCGTGATGAGTGCTATGCATGAAGGCATGACATTAGTGAACAGTTCTCCAGTGCAAATTACAGGAGATCAGGCGCGCCAGAATTAGAAGCAGTTTACTGAAGGGTGGATCAAAGTAAAGCTCAAGGTGCCCGGTAGAGGGCAAAGCTTGAAGCCGGATGCATCGAGAAGGATCACTGGCCGGCTGGCTCTACAAATAAAGGCATGGTATTACTTGTGGAGTATATGCATTGCTGGGTAGTGGGATGGCAAGGCGACTTACAGTATGCGTTAGAAAATGGCCAAAGTAATTCCATTACAAGTTGGTGCAGGCATCAGGATAGGAATAAATTGCCTCTCCGGTGTCGGCGATCTAGTTGAAGGGGGAGGGGGGGATTGTGTTAAACTGTGGGATTTAGGTAGAACACTCAGCAGGTGAGGGGAGAAGCAGGAATAACATGGTGAGACTTACTTGGAGACCCACATGGGGCGGAGAACAATGGTGGTAGCCCTTATTTAAATAGGGCGGAAGCCGCTCGTCAAGGCGTCTATTGTCGTGAATCTGAGGGTGTAAAAATGGAAATAAGTGGCTTCCTGGGGTGGAGCCATGGATATGCGAGGTGCGCGAGTGCGGTGAGTTCTACTTACTCGGTGTATGCAGCTGAAGTCAGCAGGGTGGACCGGAGCGATCCGGTACCGCCAGCGGAGTAAATCTGTATGTGTTTTCGCATAGGGCGAAGGAGAGTTTAAAAAAATTGTTGTGCGTGGAACTGCGCGTGCGTGTGAGGGAGGTCACGCGCTACATGCGTCTAGTACTTCCGAAAACGCCATATTGGAGTGGCCGCCTAGGGTTTTGAAGGGGCACAGATTGCCAAGGTACATAGTGATCTTAGGTGATGAATATAGTAGGACAACAATTAAACACAATTCTCGGGAGATAAATAAAAATAGACAGACAGTGGATATAAGCACATGTGAATAGAGTTCCTAATAGGACTATTACGTAGTCTAACAATGGTTAGGGTAACAAACCAGTTTTAGTAAAAGTAACAAGAATTGTGATGTGTAGGCAACAGCTATTAGTAGATTATAGTTCGTTCAAGACAGTGTTCACAGGATTATGTTCCATTCTTAAAGAGTGTTGAGCCCTTTCTCAATGGATTGGCAGTAAATCATCCACTTGCATTCCAATCAGTTGAGGATGGCTTGAGGGTCCTCTCCTCTTGCATGGGGGCGTATAATGTCAAACACTTGCCAGCGAAGGTTTTGTTCCGAGTGGCCTTTTTCAATGAAATGTTCCACCATTGGTGCATTGGTAACTTGACTACGTATTCTGCTTTTGTGCTGGCTGATTCTTGCTTTTACTTAATGGGTAGTCTGGCCCACATATAGGAGGTCGCAAGGACATTTTATACGGTAAATCACCTTCGTGGAATTGAAGTAAGAAATACATTTTAGTTTGTGAACATTGGTGCCATTTTCAAACATTTTTGTGTTGTTGGAGGAAGGGCATGCAACACAATTTCCACATTTAAAGAGACCTAATACAGGGGGTAGACCAAGACATGAATGAATCGTGTTCTTAGTACTGGATGGTGTGTATTCTCGCACTAAGTGATCCCTAATGTTGCGCCCACGTTTGAAAGAGAACAGTGGGGCCTCGGAGATGTTGAGTGACGTAATTAGGGGCCAGTGTCTTTTTATTATTTTAGTTATCTTATTGCTGGCAGGGCAAAATGTGGTGACACATGGAATGTGTGACATAGTCTTTTTAGGCCTGGCTTCTAGTAGGAATTCTCTGTGAGAATACCACGCACGCTTCATTGATCTTTTTACCAAGCATCTGGGGTAATCTCTCTTAATGAGTTTGTCAAAGAGGAGATCTGCTTCCTTCAGGTAGTCTTCTTTCATTTGGCAGTTTCTCCATATTCTAAGAAATTGGCCAAATGGGAGACCATCTCTAAGGGCACGGGTGGGCGCTATTGTGGTGTAGAAGAGTATTGCATTCCGTGGGGTTTTTGTACAAGGAGGTGTACAGCCCACCCTCTTTGGGTTTGACTGAGACGTCCAAATAGTTAATCTGCGTGTTGCTAGAATCATAGGTGAATTTGAGATCTGGTTGGCAACTGTTTAACCATGTGCAGAAGGTGTCAAGTTTGCTTGAGGTACCATGCCGGATCATAAACACATCATCGATGTATGAATGCCAACTCCTGATTTTATTGCGGTGGGGTTGGCTTAGTTGAGGATCAGTGTCTTCTCTATGTTGTCTACAAGGAGTATGGCAAAGTTGGGGGCAAAAACTGCCCCATTGAAGTTCCTTTACGTTGTTTATAGAACTTGTCATGAAACATGAAGTAGGTTTGGCCTAGTGCTATTTCCAACAGTGAGATGATGAATTGCGTGGGCACTTTGTGTGGTCTGGGCCTGTCATTAAGATGTGTTGCAATTACTGCGGTACCTCTATCTTGTAGGTTGGTGTAGAGGGATTCGATATCGAGTGTGACAAGTAGTTATCCAGTATTGGGGTATCTTTCATAGATTCACATGCCTGAATCATTCCCCGTCGTCGAGGCGGGAGTCCCACGGTAAAAAATATATACAATAGCAGTGCCTAAAACCATTAGTAGTAGGCTAGAAAAGGATATAGGCCCAACTAGGCCCAAAACTTAGCAGCCTATCTACCTCATTATGTAAAACGAACTGAAAATGTAGCCTCAGCCAATCAGCTGACCTCACCCTCTAGAACCTTCCCAGCCCAGGCAGTTCTCCTCAGATTTTCACCGCACTTCGTGTGTAAGGGAGTCTCCCTGAGTGCCTACTCAGTTTTTCTTCAAATTTCTTCAAATTTCTTCAAGATGTCTGAAAAGAAGGCTCTTTTCAAGGCTTGTGGATCCTGCTTCAAGAAGAGGGTACATGTGGACGACCAGCACTCTGATTGTATATATTGTTTGCATCCTTCACATGTTGTGAAGGATTGCAGGATATGTCGAACCTTCCCTCCTAAGACCATCAGGGATAGAGAGGCAAGAGTTCTTTTGTGGTTGAAGTCGTCTTCCACAGATGACGAGGACAGAGCCTCTACCTCAAGTAAGAGAGCCAGTTCCAAAGAGAGGTGTTCTCCTGAGAGAAAGAAGAAACCTAAACTCTCTCACATATCCTCTGATTCCACAAAGAGTGCTGCGTCAACAGAGTCACCAACTGTGAGTACAGCCCAAACTAAAACTGTCTCTTTGGTGTCCTCTCATACTGTCACCACCTATTCTACGTCCTCTACATCTTCAAGCACAGTTTCCACCTCAGCAATTACTTCTCCTGTGATGTCTGTCAGTATTTCTTCAGTACCTGTCATTTCACCTGCTTCATCTGATAAATAAAGCATCGAGGAAAAGCCCGGGTCTTCCGTCGACGATCAAATCACCGTCTAAGAAGCATTCGTCATCAGTTCCGTCGACGGCCTCATCGACGGCTCCCCCGTTGACAAAGGTTTCATCAGCTCCGTCGAAGAAGACCCCGTCGACGAAGACCCCGTCGACGAAGACCCCGTCGACGAAGATCCCGTCGACGAAGATCCCGTCGACGACGAGCCCGTCGACGAAGATCCCGTCGACGAAGATCCCGTCGACGGCCCCGTCGACGAAGACTTCAGCTCCATTGACGACAGGCTCGACGACGAAGAGTCCGTCGACAGATTCGTCTACGAGGATGTCGTCGAAGAAGGCCTCGTCGACGACAACAACGGTGATGACGGTGCCGTCGATGACAGTTTCGTTGACGACAGTTCCGTCGACGAACGCATCTGTTTCTATTACACCGTCGACGGGAGCACTGGTTTCTTTGAATGTGCCGTCTACGCATCTATTGCCCACATCTCCGGCAAGAGTGCAATATACCCATTTCCAGATGAAGTCATTTCACAGGCAGAGTTATTCTCATATATCTCCTCTCTTGCCTTCACATATTTTGGAAACCTACGTGGAGGAAGACTCTGACGATGAAGGGGATGATGAAGAGCCTTTTGGAGTGGCCCATCACCCTTCCCAGTTGAAGATAAAATATCAAGAGGATGACGATGATGATGTTCATTATTATCAGGAGAATTTAGCAACTCCTTATCATCCTGAGACGCAACGCACGGAGGACACAGCCCATCTTCCGTCTTCTTTGATTCAAGATTTGCAGGCCATGCTGGCTGACTATCGCCAGAGGTTTCCGCCAACTCTGCCTAATACGAACGAGCAGCCTGTGGCAGTGGAGATGCCGAGGCATTCTCCACCACATCCTTCACAGTCTCCAAGGCAGGAGGTTGACCCTGAGACTGGGGGTGATGATGTTGACGTCTCTTCTCCAGATGAGGATGAAAGAGAGGATGGTGAAATCCCGGATTCCACGCCTACGGAACCGTGGAATGATTACGTCATTCCTATGCCCTCTCCTAATTTACCACATCCTTCGGATTCTCCGCCAGAAGACATCGGAGGTTTTCATAACATCATGCAACGGGCAGCCGCTAGATTACAAATTACAGTTTCGGTTGAGCAGACTGACTGTTTTCTGCATGATTTTAAAGAAGGGTATAGAAGGGTATCCAGATCTATACCTATCATTGAATATATTTGGAAGGAAGGGATTAACATAATGAAGACGCCAGCTTCCATCCCGGCGGTTCTTCCAAGAGTGGACAAGAGGTATCGAGCACCACCGGATACTCCTTCGTGTTTGATTGGTCACCCACGACCTGATTCAGTAATTTTACAGGCGGCTCAACAGAAATCCAAGAATCCAGCAACTCCAATTTCAACACCTCCTGACAAGGAGGGCAGAAGATTGGATGCGATTGGGAAGAAGTTCTCAGCTAATGCCGCTGCTACTATTAAGATTGCTAACTCTTTAGCAATTTTAGCACGTTATGACAGACAAATGTGGTCAGATCTGTCAGAATTCATGAACCTTATTCCTGAGGACAGTGTTCAAGAAGTCCGGAAGGTTGTCATGGAAGGGGAGCGGGCGGCCTCAGAGATTATTGATTGCGCCCTAGATATCTCTAATACAGCCTTCAGACAATTGGCTGGGTCAGCAGTTCTCAGACGACAAGGATGGCTCAGGGCAACTTCTTTTAGACCTGAAGTCCAGACCAAAATTCTTGACATGGCCTATGATGGAGAGTTGTTGTTTGGCAAGCACATAGATGACGCTTTGCTTGCGATCAAGACGGATACTGATACGGCCAAATCGCTTGGTACCCTACAGTTTAAGCGAGGATATTTCAGAGGAGCAAGGGGCCGTGGTATTTCTTCCAGAGGACATTATCAGAATCAGCAAAAACGCCAGTATCAAACTCAGAATAAGCCGTATTACCAACAGTCCTATAGGCAATCATTGTCCGCTGATTTCTCTCGTCAAGGAGGAAAGCGACGTTCTAACTACCAGGGACGCGATTCAAATAAGCGCCAGTGAGCTTTGCCGGACTCCATCCATCCTTCCTTCCCTCCCTGTGGGCGCCAAGATCTCCATCTTTTATCAACAGTGGCGGAAGATAACTTCAGATCAGTGGGTTCTGGACATAGTGAAGAAAGGACACACTCTGGAGTTCTTGCAGAAACCTCCAACATCACCGCCCAGGGGTCCACCTCCCCCTCGTCTTCATTTGTTATTCATGGAAGCCATGAAGATGCTGCACAAGAATGCAATAGAAAGAGTTCCAACATCCCAGAAAAATCAGGGGTTTTATTCTCGCTTCTTCCTTGTGGAAAAGGTTTCAGGAGAGTGGCGTCCAAGTTTGGATCTACGAAAATTAAACAAATATCTGAAAAAGCAGAGTTTTCGCATGGTGACGCTCACGGATGTCCTCAATTGCCTCATACAAGGGGATTTCATGGCTTCCCTGGATATGGAAGACGCTTACTTCCACATTCCCATACACCCAAACCACCGCAAGTATCTGAGATTCACAGTGGCTGGTGTCCATTTTCAATTCAAAGTGCTCCCTTTCGGCCTGAAATCTGCACCGAGAATCTTTACCAAGACTCTAGCTCCGGTTGCAGCTGCATTGAGGTCACAGGGAATACAAGTGTTCCCGTACCTCGACGATTGGTTAATAAAAAGTCCAACAAGAAGTTCAACGAGGAAATCGGTCAAGAGTGCTCTTTCAATGTTCTCAAATCTGGGCCTGACCCTCAACGTCACCAAATCTCAACTGCAACCCAAACAAATTCTAACATTTCTGGGAGCAGTATTGGACACTTCTCAGTGCAAAGCTTTTTTGACCCAAAGCTGGCAAGTCAAATAAGGACAAGAAAGTCTCTTTCGGTCCGACAATATGTTTCCCTGCTAGGGATGTGTTCCTCTGCACTCCATCTAGTCCCACTAGCTCGACTCAGAATGAGACCTCTCCAGGAGGAATTGCATCGGCAGTGGCGGCAGATAGACGGCTCATTCGAAAACCGCATCAAGGTCACACCCAAGATGAAACAGGCTCTTCTATGGTGGGCGTCAAAGAACAATTTGTCTCCGGGACTCACATTTCTTCAGACCATACCGGAGTTTACTCTGACAACAGATGCCTCCATGGAGGGTTGGGGAGGCCATCTGCAAGACCTTCAAGTGCAGGGACGATGGTCTCATCAGTACAAACAGAAACACATCAACAGCCTCGAGTTGAGGGCCATTTTTCTGTCCTTGCAAGCCTTCCTGCATAGAATTGCAGGCTCTGCAGTGCTGGTGCGCACGGACAACACCACCAGCATGTTTTACGTAAACAAGCAAGGGGGCACAAGATCTCTGGCCCTGTCACTGCAAGCACAGGAAATGTGGGAATGGCTAATCCATCACAAAATTTCCCTCAGAGCGGAGCATGTACAGGGAGTTCAGAACTCTCTGGCCGACGATCTCAGCAGGTCTTTCTCAAGATGTCACGAGTGGGAACTCGAACAACGCCAAGTAGACAGAATTGTTTGGATCTGGGGCACACCAACGCTGGATCTGTTCGCCACACAACAGAACAGCAAATGCCTATATTTTGCCAGCAGGTTCCACCAACAAGGGTCGAGAGGAAATGCCCTGTTGATGAGGTGGTCCGGAATCTTTGCGTATGCCTTCCCACCGATCCCTCTCATACCGAGGGTTCTACAGAAAATGAAGAGAGAGCGTTGCTCTCTAATCCTAATTGCTCCTCGCTGGCCGAGACAGTATTGGTTCCAAAAGCTTCTCCTACTCTCTCATCAACCTCCACTGCGCATCAAGCCAACACTTTCAATGCTAACACGGGAGGAAGGTCAAATACTACATCCGGATCCTCAATCGCTGCACTTGCACGCCTGGCTCCTGATTTCCTAGAGTTTAAAGACCTTGAGATCTCTCCAGATTGTAGAGCTGTTCTTTCTCAGGCTCGTGCCCAGAGTACCATCAGAACATATTGCTTCAAATGGAAGAGATTCTGTTCATGGTGCGGAGAACATGATGTCCATCCGCTACAGATTCTACCTTATCTGTTGTCTCTGGCTAGATCAGGTCTCGTTTTCTCTTCCATTAAGGTTCACCTTGCGGCCATATCAAGATTCAGAAAGAGTTACAACAAACCATTGTTATGCTCTTCCTCTCTAATAAAACAGTTCCTTAAAGGATTGTTTCGAGTTTTTCCTCCAGTACGACCTCCTCCTCCAGAGTGGGATCTCAATATTGTGTTATCTCAATTACTAAAAAGACCATTTGAACCCATTCATAAAGCAGAACTTAAGTTCTTGACTTGGAAAGTGGCTATTTTATTGGCTCTCACTTCCACCCGTAGAGTAAGTGAGATACAGGCTTTCACTATCTCGGAACCTTTCCTACATTTTTCCAAGGATTGTGTGACACTTAGAACTGATCCTAAGTTCATTCCCAAAGTTCCGACTCAGTTTCACATCAATCAACCGGTGAAACTCAGGACTTTCTTTCCGGACCCCAAGACTCCAGCAGAAAGGATGCTGCATTCCTTGGATGTCCAAAGATGCCTCAAATTCTATTTGCAAAAGACAAAAGATTTGCGCAAATCTAACCAGCTGTTTGTGGCTTATGGCCAAGCTACCCGTGGTCAGGCCGTGACAAAGGCAACTATAGCCAGATGGCTTTCCTCTGTCATTATCTTCTGTCATGAAAAGGCGAACAAACCTCTGACGAGAAAGGTTAAGGCGCATTCCACCAGGATGATGTCAGCGTCAACAGCCCTCTTTGCAGGAGTGACCCTGGAGAACATCTGCCGTGCTGCTACATGGAAAAGTGTGCACACTTTTACCAAGCACTACTGCCTGCAGTCAGTTGTAAATGAAGATACGTCAGTGGGAGAAGCAGTGTTGCAGCATCTTCTTCACTGAGGTTAGAGTTTAATGGTGTTTTTTCCTTATTTTCTATATTGTTAAACTGGTCTGGAATACTGTTTTTCTTTTTTAATACACTGTATATATTATATGAAGGTATTGTCATGATTATGCATATGTACTGAGGTATGTTCTTGCTCTAGTACCTTCCAGGTTGTGTGGGGATATATGGTTTTGGATTGTCTCCCACCTTCCTCTACCGACAGGTATGGTTATTACTGCTTGCTATTCTGATTCAGGCATGTGAATCTATGAAAGATACCCCAATACTGGATAAGAAAACAAGTTACTTACCTGTAACTACAGTTATCCAGTATCGGTATCTTTCATAGATTCACATGCACCCACCCTCCTCCCCGGCGGGGCAGTTCTTTGTTATGGTTACTACTTCTCACTTGTGCTGGGAAAATCTGAGGAGAACTGCCTGGGCTGGGAAGGTTCTAGAGGGTGAGGTCAGCTGATTGGCTGAGGCTACATTTTCAGTTCTTTTTACATAATGAGGTAGATAGGCTGCTAAGTTTTGGGCCTAGTTGGGCCTATATCCTTTTCTAGCCTACTACTAATGGTTTTAGGCACTGCTATTGTATATATTTTTTACCGTGGGACTCCCGCCTCGACGACGGGGAATGATTCAGGCATGTGAATCTATGAAAGATACCAATACTGGATAACTGTAGTTACAGGTAAGTAACTTGTTTTCTTCTTCCCTGGGGTCAAAATGTCCACAGTCAACTAGGTTGATGAAGCGGGTAGTGTCCTTAACATAGGCCATAGTATCAGTGACTAAATCGTGGATGAAAAAATCGATATATCGACCTAGTGGTTCTAGAATTAAGTCATAGCTAAATAGAATGTGCCTCCCTGGAGGGTTGGTTTGATTTTTATGAACCTTGGGAAGTGTGTATATCACCGGTGTTCTTAGATTATTATTATTGAGGAAGAGGAATTCTTTGTGGCTGATGTAGCCTCGTTCTTCAGCTTCTTTGGTTGTGTTCAGGATCAGGTTTTTTTATCTCTGGGAGAGGGTTTTTTTTAGTGGTTCATAATGGGTGGATTTGTTGATTTGTCGCATAATCTCACTCGGAACAAGACCTTCGCTGTCAAGTGATTGACATTATATGCCCCCATGCAAGAGGAGGGGACCCTCAAGCCATCCTCAACAGATTGGAATGCAAGTGGATGTATCTGAAAGAAATAAGTTAGTTTGATTCCTTACCTTAGACTATCCCCATGCGTCATACTGGATCCGGAAAGATTTAGTCAGCAGTACCCCTGCGTGTCGGTAGGCGTCGTCTGCGGCTCCGCATCCGTCATCGCCGTCGTGATTGCGGGGATGACGTCATCGGAGTACTTAGAGGCTGCCCTCACGTGCTGACGTCAGGTCTTTTTTCTGCGCCAGCAAGCGCAGATCCGGGAAGAGCACGTACCCTTAGCCATTTTTTGACTAACTTTTTGGTCTTTTTGACTATCTTTTTTCGAGTCGACTTCGACTCCTGGTGACAGTAGGGATGCCCGGTTTCAAGCTGTGTGGCGCCTGTCACCGACTGATGTTGGTTATCGACCCCCATAGCCAGTGTCTCTACTGCTTAGGGGTCGACCACGACGACAAGTCGGGCCTTGACTTTGAAGACCAGGCGGGAGCGGTCCCGTAAGCTTCTCAAGCTCCGGCAGTTGGCTCCACCCCGCATTGAGGTCCCAGACGAGGAGGAAGTCGAGGGACCGGTAGCGGAGCCGCAGCCATCAGTGCTCATCAGGTTCCAAGTCCTCGCACATAGGTAAGTCGAGGCAGGGAAAGAAGAAGTCGAAGAGGCGACATCGCTCTTCTGACTCCCCTCGGAGGTCGCGCCACTGAGCAGAGGGTTTGGATGGCACCACTCGCGCGGCTCCGCCGGAGTTGCAGGAGTCGCATCCGACTCCACACCCTCCGGTCCCTGGACTTAATGTGACTCCGGACGAGATTGAAGACTTCCTCGTGGCCATGAAGACTCTCTTTCCGCTGTCGAGGCCAGCCGGTGTGCCTTCGGTCCCTGCGGGTCCGACTGGGGGTCCTAGCGTGCCTGCAGCTTCGACCCCGGCGCCGTCGGCGACTCAGGTCCCGGCACAGCAGAAATCCCCGGGATCCAGGCCTGGATCCTGGTCGACGCCAGTTGACCTTACGACTCCTCCGCTGGCACCGCCCCCCACGTGCCATTCCCGGCGCCGTCCTTGGACGACGCCGTCCCTGGTTTCAGTTCCGGTCTGGGTCCGGCGTCCATGGGTGAGCCCTTCACCTATGACCCAGCTCTATCATTTATGCCTGTTTATCAGGACACGGATGAAGGGGAGGACTGGGAGGGGTCTGAGGACCCTCTGGCACCGCAGTGCCAGTTAAGTCAGGACTGCAGGACTGGGCAGATGAGCTGGGGGATGCCAGTGGTCTTGACACTTCACCTGACACTGGTTTTCTCTCTCCTCCTTCTGTGGATATGGAGGAGGGAGCTACTTATGCTGTGGTGTTGCGCAGGGTGGCCAAGGCCTTGGCACTTGAGCTCCCTGCGGCGGCCGCGAGGACTAACCTCCTCACTGAGGTGCTTCAACCGCCAGTAAGCTCTTCGGAGCCTATGCTGCCATTCAATGAGGCCCTCACTGACGTTCTGACGGGCACTTGGTGCAGGCCCTCCACAGTGCCTCCTGTGGATCGGAACGTGGCCCGACACCACCACCCGGCTCCGGGCGACTCCTGCTTTCTGTCCACCCTCCCCACCCCCGAGGGTCTGGTTTTCTAGGCCTCCACGTCCCAGACCGCCTTCCCAACTGTTCTCCTTGGTCAGCTTAGGATTGCGGTCCATTAACACTGCATGCCTTTTGTGCCGTTACACCCATTCTCTGTGGGATACGGAGACACACGTGCTGCCCCAGTGTCCTTAGGAGGCCCAAACACGGCTCGCCCAGGCTCTTGCTGAGGGGTGGGACCCAGCACAGTATTCCATCGGATGTGGACTTGATACCACGGACTCGCTAGGCAGAGCGATTTCCAAGATGGTGGAGATTCGTCGCCACGCCTGGCTGAGATCCGCCAATTTTTGGGGGGATGTCCAGAACACACTCATGGAGATGCCCTTTGATGGACGTCGCCTAGTTGGCGACAAAGCAGACAGTGCGCTTGAGCGTTTCAAGGACTCCAGGGCTACGGCCAAGTCCTTGGGCCTGTCGAGCCAGTGCCAGTGCCAGCGCCAGCAAACTTCTACTTTTTGTCCCTTTCGTGGCCAAGGAAGGGGCGCCCCCACACGTTCATCCAGCCACAGGCCGCAGAACCAACCTCAATGCGGTTGCGAACATGGTGGCCGCCGTGGCGGCGCATGGGGACAGATGCCGGGTCAGTCCACATCTGCTTCCGTAGCATCTGCCTCAAAGCCTTCCTAGTCCGAGCTTTCAGGCCCATTCAACGCCGGTGGGAGGCATGGTTTGCCATCACCTCCTCCACTGGCGTACTATCACTTCGGTCAGGTGAGTGCTGCAAATTGTCCGAAGGGGCTACTCCCTCCCCTTCGAGGCAACCCCTCCAGCCATGCCACCGCAGTACAACCGCATGTCGGGGGATCACTTGCGACTTCAGCAGGAAGAAGTTACGGCCCTCTTGGCCAAGGAGGCCATCAAACACGTTCCTGGGCCAGAAGTAGGATGTGGTTGTTATCTCCACTACTTTCTGGTTCTCAAGAAGGGCAAAGGGGGCCTGCGCCCTATCATGGACCTCAGGAGTGTCAACGGCTTCCTCCAGAAGGAGAAGTTCAACATGCTGACTTTGGCTCAGGTCCTGGCTGCCCTAGACCCTGGAGACAGGATGGTAGCATTGGACTTGCAGGACGCTTATTTCCATATCCCCGTTCTGCCGGCCCACCGGCGCTACCTGCGGTTCACGGTAAGCCACAAGTACTTTCAGTTTACCATGCTCCCCTTTGGCCTCACCAGTGTCCCTTGGGTGTTCACGAAAGTGATGGCGGTGGTCGCAGCTTATCTGCGCAGATCAGGCGTTCCAGTCTTTCCCTATCTCGATGACTGGTCGTCTCCCACCTCCAGACTACGGAAAATCTGCTGCACTCGCTGGGGTTCTCCATCAATGTGCAGAAGTCACACCTGAGTCCCTCTCAGAAGCTCCTCTTCATCGGAGCAGTTCTGGACTCGGCGCAGTTTCGAGTTTATCCTCCTGAGCAGCGGGTTCAGGATATTCAGGCTCTGATTCCGATCTTTCAGCCTTTATCCCGAGTTTTATCAGGATGACGCTGCGGCTCCTGGGGCTGATGGCCTCCTGCATCCTGCTGGTACATCACGCCAGGTGGTGGATGCGGGCTCTGCAGTGGGACCTGAAGTTCCAGTGGGCACAGCATCAGGGCAACCTATCCAACCATGTCCTGATCTCGGAGGCCACTGAGAGTCAGTTGCAGTGGTGGCTCATGGACTGCGATTGGGTCAGTGGCAGATCTCTCTCCCTTCCCCAACTGGAGCACACAGTGGTGATGGATGCATCCCTCCTGGAATGGGGGCCACATGGGAGAGGTGGAGATGAGAGGCCTCTGGTCTCCGGCGGAGTCCCGGTCCATATCAACCTTCTGGAGCTGCGGGCGATCCGACTTGCACTCAAGGCATTCCTTGCCTCTGTCCGGGAAAGTGTAGTGCAGGTGTTCACGGACAACACCACCACCATTTGGCACTGCAACAAACAGGGCGGGCTGGGGTCGCAGACCCTTTGTCAGGAGGCTCTGTGCCGCCGGACATGGCTGGACACCAGGGCATCACCTTGGTGGTTCAACACCTGGCAGGTTCCCTGAACGCCAAGGCGGATGAACTCAGCCGCTGGTGCATGATGAATCACGAATGGCGTCTGAACTCGGATGTTGCGCAAGGTCTCTTTCAGCAGTGGGGAGAGTCTTGGTTAGATCTATTTGCCACCGAAGAGAATGCGCAATGTCATCAGTTCTGCACGTTGGTAATTCCAAGGCGCCACTCGCTCTGAGACGCTTTTTGTCGCAAATGGAGTAGCGGTCTTTTGTATGCCTTTCCCCCTATACCACTTCTGCCCAGAGTGCTGAAGAAGATCAGGCGTGACCGGGCCCAAGTCATCCTTGTGGCTCCGGATTGGGCACGAAGGTACTGGTATCCTGAGCTACTCAATATGTCAGTCAATCCCCCGATTCGTCTGCCTCTTCAGGAGGACTTTCTGTCACAGCAGCAGGGGACGGTCCTTCAACCGAACCTGTCCAGTCTCCACCTACATGTGTGGAGATTGAGTGGCGACAGTTGAGGCCATTTGACTTGCCTCCTGAAGTCTGTGATGTTATTCTGGCAGCCAGCCGTCCCTCCACAAAACCAGTATACGCCTGCAGGTGGAACAAATTTGTGACATGGTGCACAGCAAAGGCTGTGGATCCACTATCTGCCCCTCTTTCAGAGGTTCTGCTCTTTCTTCTTTCTCTTTCCCAGCAGGGCTCTGCTCAGGGAACTATCAAAGGCTATCTCTCGGCCATTTCAGCCTTCTTGAGGGTTCCTGATCAGCCTTCTCTTTTCAAGTCCCCTGTTGTGAATAGATTCTTGAAAGGCATCACGCACATGTTCCCTCCTGTTCCTTTCGTGGTGCCTCAGTGGGACTTGAACTTGGTTCTTACTTATCTGATCTGCGCTCCCTTTGAGCCACTTCATAGTTGCCCTCTCCGTCTTCTGACTCTCAAAACTGCTTTCCTGGTTGCCATCACCTCTGCCAGAAGAGTGAGTGAGCTCCAGCCACTTTCATTTAAGTCTCCTTTCCTCTCTGTCCATCCAGACAAAGTTGTTCTGAGGACTCGTCCTTCTTTTCTGCCCAAGGTGGTTACTGCCTTACACATCGGGCAGTCCATCACCTTGCCCACTTTCTTTCCGCCTGCGCATCCCTCTAAAGAGGAAGAGAAGCTCCCCCATCTGGACCCAAAATGTGCACTCTCCTTTTACCTAGACCGCACAGGACAGTTCTGGGTGGACGACCAACTCTTTGTTGGCTACGTGGGCGCTAAGAAGGGACGGGCGGTGCACAAGCGGACCATCTCTCGGTCGATCATTTTGTGCATCAAGGTCTGTTATTCCTTGGCTAAAAAGGAGCCTCCTGTGGGGCTGCGAGCCCATTCCACTCGGGCCACGGCGTCTACTACTGCACTGGGTTGGGGAGTCCCTTTGCAGGACATCTGTCAGGCAGCTACGTGGGCATCACTGCACACGTTTGCCAAGCACTACTGCCTGGACAGTGAAGTCCGGAGAGATGGCTTTTTTGGCCGTTCCGTTCTCTAGGACTTCCCGGTGTGATGTTGGTTCGCAGACCCACCACCGGGTTTGGTATTGCTGGGGTATCTATTCTAAGGTAAGGAATCTAACTGACGTGTTTCTTTCAGATGCACAAGTTACTTACCTTCGGTAACGATATATCTGTAAGAAACATTAGTTAGTTAGATTCCTTACCGCCCCACCCAACCTCCCCGTTCTGCGAACCGATATCTAGGGTTAAGGTCATCCCTTTCAGGGCCCTAGTTTCATGGCACCAGTGTCGGTTTCTTCCATGGCTCTGCGTTCCTGGCGCGGAAAGCTATGTACAGAACTGACGTCAGCGCATGAGGGCGGAGTCTAAGTACTCCGACGATATCATCCCGTCGATCACGACGCCGACCCCGGACAAGGAGCCGCAGATGATGCCTACCGACGCGCAATGGTACTGCTAACGAAAACTTTCCAGATCCATTCTGATTCCTTGGAATATTCTATGGTAAGGAAACTAACTAACTAATGTTTCTTACAGATATATCGTTACCGAAGGTAAGTAACTTGTGCTTTACTGCCGACTCGTTGAGAAAGGACTCAACACTCTAGAAGAATGGAACATAATCCTGTGAACACTGTTTTAAACAAACTATAATCTACTAATAGCTGTTTCCTAAACATCACAATTCTTGTTACTTTTACTAAAACCGTTTTGTTACCCTAACCATTGTTGGACTACGTAATAGTCCTCACCGATGACGGACGCGGAGCCACAGACTACGCCTACCGACGCGCAATGGTACTGCTGACAAAAACTTTCCAGAGCCAGTCTGACGCCTGGGGATATTCTAAGGTAAGGAATCTAACTAACTAATGTTTCTTACAGATATTTCGTTACCGAAGGTATGTAACTTGTGCTTTACTGCCAACTCATTAAGAAAGGACTCAACACTCTTGAAGAATGGAACATAATCCTGTGAGCACTGCCTTGAACAAACTATAATCTACTAATAGCTGTTGCCTACACATCACAATTCTTGTTACTTTTACTAAAACCATTTCGTTACCATAACCATTGTTGTACTACGTAATAGTCCTATTAGGAACTCCATTCACATGTGCTTATATCCACTGTTTGTCTATTTTTATTCTACTTCCTAGAATCGTATTTAATTGTTGTCTTACTATATTCATCACCTGAGATCTCTATGTACCTTGTCCATCTGTGTCCCTTCTAAACCCTAGGCGCCAACTCCATGGCGTCTTCACAAGTACTAGACACACGTAATCCGCGACCTCCCTCACACGCACGCACAAAACTCTCCTTCGCCCTATACGAAAACACTCCGCTGGCGGTACCGGATTGCTCCTGTCTACCCCGGTGACTTCAGCTGCGTACACCAAGTAAGTAGAACTCGACGCACTTGCGTGCCTCGCATATCCATGGCCCGCCCGAGGAAGCCACATATTTCCAATTTTTATACCCTCAGATTGATGACAATAGACGCCATGACGAGCGGCTTCCGCCCTATTTAAATACGGGCTACCACCATTGTTCCTTGCCTCATGTGGGTCTCCAAGTAAGTCTCACCAAGTTATTCCTGCTTCTCCCCTCACCTGCTGAGTGTTCTACCTAATCCCACAGTTTAACACAATCCCACGCCCCCCCCCTTCAACTAGATCGCCGTCACCGGAAAGGCAATCGGTCCTATCCTGATGTCTGCACCAACTTGTAATGGAATTACTTTGGCCATTTGCTAACTCATACTGTAAGTCGCCTTGCCATCCCACTACCCAGATATGCTTGTACTCCGACCATATGTGCAAGTGTAGTGTGTTTATCTAGGTACCTGAATGAATATTCCTATTCTTTGCCCTTGTCCGGTTATAAATCAATAAATATCCATACAACGGCATAAAAACCCTTTTCATAATTCAGTCATAGCGCATGCTGTCACATTAAGCAAGCCTATTCCTCCAGCCCCCTAGAGAGCACACCGAGTTCTTAAACAAATCCAAGCCTCCAGCAACCTGGGAAATCCCCGCTGCTTTGTTTTGATTTCGTCCGAGAACTCCTGTAAAGCACTGTAAGAACGACCAGTTCTTAGTGACATCTTTATTGACGTCTTATGTCCAGCCTTACGTCAAACCCGGCACCTTTCAGGTATAAATATACCAACGTTGCCTTAAGCAAACACACGGTGGTAATCCTGGAGCAGAGCAGCTATCTCCTTCCGAAGAGCCCAGCTGATGCGAGAGCCCACGGACGCTGCCCCTCCCTTTTGACGCGCTGAGAAAGACGCTGTCTTTTCTCTTGCCGAGAAATCCAGCCTCCGGCGTTTCCAGCTTATCCTTGCGGGTGACTGGGATACCGAGTCCTGAGAGAGAGATACCAGCCCTCCAGCCTTCTAATACCCAGGTACTGAACTGACTAAACACTTACAGAGAATTCTTGAGTCAGATTCTTGGCAAAACAAACTTAACTTAAACTGCTACTTACTTACTCCCTCCCACGTATTAGGCTTAGGTCAGGTACACCGGGGTAGGCGTAGTTAGAAGCATCAGTTGAGTACGATTAGTCAATGTATATATGTACGTATCTATTTTATCCATTTTAAAGTATCATATGGCTAAGAAACCATATCAATGCTTTTACAGTATTATTTCATAATCCTGCTTTTACTGTAAAGTCCAAATTTGTAAAGCGCACAATCACCCGTAAGGGTCTCTAGGCGCTGGGGGCCATCGGGAAGATTAAGCGAGCTATTGCCCAGAGTCACATGGTGCTGGGCTAACCTGCCGCCGGAGCCGGGGATCGAACCGTGGTCCCCAGATTCCAGCGTCAGTCGCCCTGGCCGCGGCGCCACACCTCTTCCCTGTATGCACTTTACTTAACTATAAGTATTGCAATTGTAGCAATTCATTTCTCTTGTATGAGGAAAGAGACTGCTCAATAAATAACACCTTTTATTGAAAACGTCCATCTCTCTTTTTCTCTGCAATCTGGTGAAACTAAGTACGCACTTATTGACAGAGTGAAATAGCTGTCAAAGGTTAAAATCCGCCGGAACTTAGTAGGAAGAGATTTCTATGTATAGTTTTTGGTTTATTCAACGTTGAAGGATACAGTGTTCCAAAATATTGTGCACCTAATCTTTGTTTCCTTGAAAAACTTCATCTGCAACAAAAACCTTTCTGCCAGTAAAATGACGGAAAGTGAAGAAGAAAGGGAGACAGCTAGAATAGCAGCTCAACTCCTAGAGGATGACACAAGTCTCCTACAGCAAGACCCGAATGCAATACTCATTCCGGTCAACATAAGAAAAACTATAACTCTAAAACTTATAGAAAATGGACTAACATCGAGAGGTGGTACAGTCATATTCGTAATTGAGGCACATGAATATCGGCAGACAGAGGTATTCTATTCATGGATAAACTTTCCAGCAGCAAACGCTGTCACACATGAATTCCACTATTATAAAATAGAGGAACCACCGGATGACTACCCTCCTTTCGAGGAGGTGGAAATCCCATTAAAATACCAAGAGCACCTGCTCTGGTTTAAAGGCGCCCTAAAACATAATAATCACATCACCAGGCTCGGTCCACTAGGTAGACCAGGAGCAACATGGCCGGTTCTAGCCAGCTACACACCACATCCCGGCATCGAAAAAATGTCAATACCAGAACTTTTAGCACAGCTAAAACAACTGTTTAAAATTCATAGACAATTAGTCCAATATGTAATACGGACTTCAACAGTTCAACCAGCTATTAACATTCCACAGCTGACCCCTCATCAGGGGAATACAAATAAAATAACACCACAGAACATATAGTCCTGTCTGGGTAAAGTACTCATAAAACGGGAACAAATTCCATTCTGGTTAGCACAAAAAATCACTCAAATAGAGGCAGTATTTCCAGATACTACCTCTACTGAGAAACACAGAATTCTGACTATCTGTCTTCCAATGGGGATCGCACCACATGTGGAGGACTGTGACACCTGGGGCACAGTCTTTGCTTCCATTTACACAAAAACACATGGTGTTCCGTCCATGGCGGCAATACCTGATGTGCTAAGACAGATTCAAAATGAATACGGTCCAGAACCTGTTTTAACTCTGGGTATGAAATTACTGAAAGACTTCAAGCAGGTCTCAGCTTTATTATTATCTAACATAAAAGGAGAAGCAGCATCTGTGGCGATCCGCCAGAAATTGAAAGAAACAGATATGGCAGAACAGCCATTTGAACTTGCCAGAATCATAGAAAAATCCTATGAAGAACTAGGAAGAGATAGTTTGGGTGGGAAACCAGTAAAACCCCAACTAACTGAAAATCCTGAAAAAATATTTATTAAAAATAATCTAAACACTCCAAAAAAGAGCTGGGATGGAAATAAACAATCCACTCCCAAAGAAAAAAGATTCCAGTCCAGAGGAAGGTCTCCTCGACGGAGAGAAAGATCTCCGGACCAAGGACACAAGTCTCCCCAGAGGGAGCCCTCTGAGAAAAGATACAACCTTAGAAATAGGGATAATTTGAAGAAACCTGATAGATATCAAGATATTGATACACGTCCCTCTCGATCTTTTCAGACTTCCTCGCAGAAATCGGAAAGAAGAGGACGGTCAGAACACAGGGAAGAGCACGTCAAGTCCAAAGACAAGGAACCTGCTCATCAAAGTAAAAAATTACAATTTCCAAAAAAGAAGGTAGCCAGTATTAAAATAATCAAACATGCCGAGGATCCTGAGGACACAGCTGAAAAACGGAGAGTGGCACAGACAATGCTAGACAGCGCAGCAGAAGTGAGCATAGCTCGCAAGATCCTGATGAATCATCTGGAGACAGTGGACACGAATGAATACATTCAGGTGGAAACTGCAGACCCCAGAGTTAGCAAACCTCATAAAATATATGAAATAACATTACGTATAGAGGGAGATAAGACTAGGAAAATAAGGGGTCTATTTTGGGATAACCTCTCAAAAAGCTATGACATCCTTTTAGCTGAAAAAGACTGGCCACCGGAGTTTGTCAGGGAGTGCCCTCATGGCGAAGAAATTATTATGCCTGCCTTCTCAAATCACATTCCAATTCATAAAAAATATACACTTGCAAGAAAGTGGGCAGTAGCCCAAGCTCCTGCATTATATAAAAACCATGTTGGATGGGATGAGGACTCTCCTCCTCACAAAATCCAGTTAAGAAATCAACCAACTGCACAAAGGCAGTACCCAATTAAGCAAGAAGCTAAAAAACAGGTCAGGGAGATCTTAGATCAACTTGAATACCAGGGGGTGATTGAAACATGCACCTCACAAATGAACAATCCTTTTTTTCCTGTCTCCAAGCTAGACGATTCATATCGTCTATTTTTGGACTACAGACACCTTAACTCATGTTGCAAAACTTTTGCAGTACAAAACTCACATAGTGCAGCACTAATGAATAACATTGTGCGCAAAAAATACAAAACAACATTAGACATCTCTAATGGATTCTTTTGTCAAAACATAGCACCTGAAAGCAGGTATTTGACCGCTTTCTCAATAATGGGCTCGCAGAAAAAATTCTGTCGACTCCCACAGGAGTTCAAGAACAGCCCAGGATTATTCTCAGCAAGAGTAACAGAGTTACTACAAATGTATGATGATGAGGCATTATCTTATGTCGATGACATCTATCTAACAGATGATGACTTGGATACTCACTTGAAAAGAGTGAACACCATAATACTTGGGTTCGCAGCAGAGGGTTACAAATTCAACTTTAAAAAGTCACGAATTGCCCATCTAACTGTCCTGTTTTTAGGATATGAATTATCAAGTGAAGGCAAAAGCCTGGCAGACAATTTCTTAGAGAAATGTGCTGTACTCCAAGCACCAAGAACGCTGAAAAACTTACAATCAATTCTAGGTTTCCTGAATTTCGGAAGAACTTACATTCTAAATTATGCAGAGAGGGTTAAACCTCTCTATGAACTAATAAAACCAGATTTTAAAATAATCAATTGGACTCAAAAACACACAGAAATTTTGAGATCACTGCAAACAGACATGTTAGCTAAAACAAAATTGCAAACACGCGATAACACACGCAACCTTGTAATCCGAGTCATCCCAGGAAGATGCGGATTCACATACCTAACCTCTAATGAGGGAGAAACGGTACCAATAGCATACAAATCACATTTGCACACAGAAGCTGAAAAAACATTCAGCATTAAGGAAAACATTGTAAATGCGGTCCAAACAGCTGTAGCAAAAGAAAGAGACCAAGCCAAAGGCAGACTGATTACTGTTAGAACAGCAGAATCAGCCTTTGAGGCATTAACAAACCCATGTAATTTACCTACTGTGGCATTAAATCCAAAATGGATACAATGGGAAAATTCTCTTGCTACAGACAAAGTGAAATACTATTTTGACCCAGAAATGAAAATTTTTTAAAATCTAGAATATTAAAGAGAATATCCTCTGCCAATCGACATTCTGCCCATACAACAGTACGCCTGTGTAATATATACAGACGGATATGCACAACCCTCAGTTTGGGGAAAACAAGCCTATAACGCCACGTGCGAGGTTATCAAATGCCGGTGGCGCGGACGTAAATTGATGCCACTGGTCACAATGTCACAATCGGTAAAAGACAATTCAGGTCAACAAACTGAGTTAATAGCTTTAAATATGGCGCTCGACATTGCCGATCGCGAATTCCCGACACTAATAGTGTGTGGTTCGCATTCCTGCGTCAAATCATACAATGAAGACTTGCAGAAATGGGTTGAAAACGGTTACAAAGATGACACAGGTGCCACAATTAAGCAAAAATCGCTTTGGGAACAAGTAGTTTGTGTAAAGAAAGAACTACAAAAGACTCACGTGATACATACACTGAGTCATCAGCGTGATGGCGTTTACGCTGCAGGGAATTCATTGGCTGAGACAGCCGAAGCGGAAGCAACAAAACCGGCTTCCGTAGCTACAAAAAAGCGTTCAGGAAAATACATAGACGGGGAAACGATGCTGGCGGTAAAAACGTCATCAAAAGGCGACTGTGCAGCGCTACCCGTCAACTATTCACTCAATTATACATACATAATCGATGCAAACTCCGTTCCTTTTGCTCAAATCCCTGGAGTGGGGGATAGGGTAATTCCAAACACGAACAGCAGAGTCTTGCTAACAGCAGACGCACACTTGGGTGAAGGTCTAGGGCACCGAAGGATCAAGGAATCTCTGACAGAATTACAATCAGAATACTGGTGGCCGGGAATGAGCGTGGATAATCACAAATTTGCAAAAAATTGTGAAAACTGCAACAGAGATCGCAGTGGCGAACCGGCTGAAGTAGTGCCAGAACACCTAATAGAAAGCATAAGGCGATCTATTCGCATGATTAAACAGGAAACATGCATCCCTATGTATATTATTTAAGACTAGTTTCACTTAAAATGTAGACCCCAGTACTCGGCTGACGTCTGAACTGTTATAAAAGATTTGCGAGTCTATAGCGGCATAGACGCAATTGGCATGCTACATTCTGACCAGGGTCCTGCTTTTAGCTCTCGAGCTTATAAGGAGGCCATGAGCAGCATGGGCAACGCATTGCGGGAATCTTATCACTTCCTTCCTGAGGGAAATGGGATGGTGGAAAGAAAAAACCGAGACATAAAGCAATCTATAACGCCAAAGGTATTAGGTTCGGGGGTTGGGTGGGTCAAACATTTAATAAGTGTCCAACGTAGTCTTAACAATCTGCCAAGAAATTCTCTAAAAGGTTTCCGTCCGTACGAACTATTGTTCGGGACTAGAATGCATATCCAGGACCTCGATAGTCAGACTTCAGTGGTAGAAGGAAAATGCTTTAATATCAAAGATCGTTTGGCTATTTTACAGGACTTAAACGAAACAAGAAAAGACCTGAGCAACATAAAGTTGAAACAACAGCCAACAGCCACTGAAGAGAAACCACCTGTCCCAGCAAGGCCTGTCTGGATTCCAAAGATTGGGGATCTGGTCAGAGAGAAAATCGCGGTGAAGAAGGAATTTGGGCCTTCTTACACAAAAGCAGTACCTGTCTTAGCTGTCAACGGAACAAGATCAGTTGTACTACCGCCCCTTGCTGGTAAAAAGGAGAACCGAGTTGTATCCATCGACCTGGTTAAACCACAATCATGTGGCCAATAATAAGTAGTAGGCCAAGTGGACTCCCAAGAAATAGCAGAACACCTAAGTTTGCTACAAATCAAGAGGTTCAAACTGAGAGACTAATCACATTTGATAAACCTACAGTGAATCAACAAGGACTATGCAACAAAGCCATGGAACTTATGCCTCTTGAAACCCAAATTACAACAATTCGTGAAGAAACACCTGTCTACAACGATGTAGCCACAGACTATGCTAATGAAACAAAGAAAAATCCAGAAGCAATTCCAATAATTGACAGAACTGCATCAGGCTACTTCATCAATTTCGATGACTTGTCTGAGGATCCGAGCGAACCTGAGGAACAGCCAACAAAAACAAAAACTCTAAAAAACAAAACTAAAGAACTCTTTCATCAACTACAAGAGACCTATCTGATTTCCCCATGGATTGAATTTTGGGTAGTGCTGGGTGTACTTTTCTTCCTGCTTTGGCTCATCATGGTGCTATGCTTGGGACACTTCATTGAGGGAAAATATGTTACAATGGACACAGCAAGCCAGAATATCAACCTGGTCCTAAAGCCACACAAGTCTTCACACATCGAGAAAAGAGAACTTTCTTCAGTAAACTTCACAGCCAATCCAATACCCGGTGGGGTAGCATGGGACAAAACAGATTACGATATATATGGCCTGGTCGAGCTCTTGAAGTATCCTCATCAATTAAAGGTTTCATTAAGTGACTTTGTAAAACCGAGTACATTCTCTGATGATTGGGATTTTGAAAGTATTAATGATATGATGTCAGACTTAGTTATGTCAGCAAAATGTACAGAACATGATTATTTGCAAGGTTCATCGAATCATGATCAGATGTACTGCTACAACCACTATGGTAACCATTATTTGCATAAATCTGCTCAACATAGAAATGTTTTAAATTATAATCAATGGGAACATTGTGCAACTCCACCAAAAGGTAGTTCAAAAACATTTTATGAGAAATTTCCATACTTCTCAGGGTTTAACACAAGTGAAGCAGAAACGTTTTATTTCAAACTGTTGAATAAGACAGGAATGAAAACCATGCTGACAAATACAAAATTAATCTATTCAGAAACATTTTTTGAAAAAATGAATACATTTGGTTTTGATTTTTGGAACAATAACATTGAGACAAAAACAATCTGGGGTACTAAAGATTGGCAAGTGCAAGGTATAGATTCATTATTCAGAGCCTGCATGATCCCAGAACAAATTATATTTTTGAATGACACAATTCAACAAACAACCTGTCTTGGCCTAGCCAAAATTAAAGACTTAAACAAACCGTCTATTCCAAAGCCAACACCTGATAGTAATAGCACTACAGATGTTGAAATAGACGTATCCCATATTTTAAACCAAAACAGAACACATCCTGATTGGAAGAAATGGTTAATCTGGCCCACAGACACAAATAACTGTCAAGATAGATTCCTGAACAAAATACAGGGGTTCAAATTGAACAGGCCAGACCCTAGATACTCCCAGAGACAACATCCAGGGATAGTAACAACATACAGTGTAGGAAAACTCTGCCTTGAATGGCTACATACATCCACACTGGCAGAATTTAAGCAACACTTAACTTTACTAAAAGAAGGTGCTGACTTGCGTGATTTCATTATGGGACCACGCAAACAGCGTCAAAAACGTTTCATAGCGGCCTCTATATATGCAGCTTATAACGAAGTTTGGAAAGAAACTCAAATTAAAACAGCAGAGAAAATACAGGAAATTGACCGTATTAATTTGGAAAAATCACTTTCTGTTGTGGACAATGGGTTAATGACTCTGTCTTCCAGAATATATTCACTGGACAGTATTGTATCATCTGCAATCGATATAATAGAGCAGGACATGCTAATGTTACAACATGGTCAGTCCCAATTGCGTTCTATTGTACAGCTTGGCTGGACGTTACAAAATCTGCGTTCAGGCTACGTGCCTTGGCGTTTAATCAACACAACGTCACTGTTCTCTATCTTTAACCTTACTGATATACAAATCAGCTTGGCACAAAAAGGAGCAGAATATACAATTCTGAGCATTGAAAAACTTGAGAGATTACCATTGACAATGTCAGAACGACCTGTCATTGAATGGATAATACACGGAATCATAACTATTCCGATAACAACTTTCCAATTTCGATACTGCCAAAAGTATATACAGGCAGGCCAGTATGAAAGGTTGGGTAAAGGATACATCAAGTCATCATGGAAATTACCTTACACTCACCCGTGTTATAGTGAAAAAGGACAGAATGTATTTCTTAGTGGTGATAATTGTGAAAAATCACTAAGTGGTACACTTCTGTGTCAGGGTATAAATCTACATGGGGCCTGTGAGGGGACTTCAAATAACCTTTCATGTCACCAGCTTGGCACACCTGCAACTCGAATAGAGCCATTCTTTAGACGGCTTTCGAACGGGAGCTACATTCTAATAGTGGACCACAGATGTTGTGGCTTGGTGCCAGGAAAAACTTATCTGGTAAGTGTTTCGTCCAGGGTCACTTGCTGTATGCAAGTATTGCATCCGAACGACACTCCAGACAGGGAGGGAAAAATTTGGCCCAGTTTGAAAATCTCTTCTATTCGAATTGATACTTTAAGCAGAATGAAGTCTGTTCTTCTACAGACGCCAGTGCACTTGACGTCATCAAAAGAAACGTATGATCTCCAAGTTGCAAGGACAACGGCAGAGATACATATCATCAACAAATTGCCCCCTACATTTCGCAGAAATGCTAAACGAAATACTAAACATTTCTGATACGAATGGTATCGCGAGTGTATTTAAGACAATTTTTTCGGGACTGTTGACACCTTTCAAAGCAGTCCTGGGCATCTTTCCTAATTTTGTCCATTCACTCTTTGGCGGCCTTCCACTCCTGTTGGGACTCGTAGCAGGCATTTTATTTTTGACACTGCTGCTTCATTATGACAAGCCATGTCACAGACAAGACTCCAGCAACAATGGAAGAAACTATCCTAGCTATACGCTATCGGGACCGCATAACTAAAGTCCTTGGTTTAGCCCGGCTAAGAGATCTGAATATGACCTGGTTTCTTTCATTCAGACCCATCTGGCAGAATTGTATCTTACCTGTGTTAAGATGTATGCTGTGCGGAGAAGAATGTGTGTTAGACGTCTGTCTCACACTACAATCAGAAGTACCATTGGATACAGATACTTTGCTAAGTCCACTAAAGACTCATGCATCGTGTTGTCCCCAGCGGTTACCCATCCTGATGACGGCATTCGTGGAAACTTCACCACTGCGATTGAAGGGTAGTGAAGTGCAAGATGAGAGCAGCATCAACCAGGTACGACCTTCAGTGAGCACTGCTGATCCTGTCATCGATGATAGCAATCATTCTCACGACTGCACAGTTGCGGCATTTTCCAACTTGGTCGAACTTTCACCTGAAGCGGGAAACTGCTTTTTTGAAAGTCTGTCTGAAATGATGTTCTCCCCTGAACAAAAAGATTATACTTTTAAGCAAACGAGCACTCAGCGTTCCCTGAACTCTGAATTTGGCCTTCAGCTTTGAAAAACAAAAGCTTCTGAAAATATTTGGAACTATTTTGACTTCTTCCCTTGAAAAACAAAATTATTTTTTTTCCCGATTCCAAAATATTTACTTTTTTTTGGCACTCATCCTCTGCTTAAAGTAGAACTATTCTTAGAGAACAGAGCTTCTATTTTTAGGAACTCTAGAGACAATATATTACCTCAGCCTCTAGCATATTTACAAATAACTATTTATATGTGATGGAATGGTCTCGCACTTTTCTTTTCTGTATTAAGAGCCATTTCATGTGTAATTTTCGCAAGTCATTCATGCTGATATATATATGCTTCCTTTTTAATGAATGATTACCCTGCTTGAAAGCGTACAGTACCTATACTCATTTTTCGTGTATTTCGCATATGCCATTTCAGATGCAAAATAATCTATTTTGGGGTGGATCGGTATACACATGCACCGTTAGATATGTTTACTATTGCTTAGTTTAGTAATTATGGACATGAATTCGTGGAGTGGGTGTAGTGTGTTTATCTAGGTACCTGAATCAATATTCCTATTCTTTGTCCTTGTCCGGTTATAAATCAATAAATATCCATACAACGGCATAAAAACCCTATTCATAATTCAGTCATAGCGCATGCTGTCACATTAAGCAAGCCTATTCCTCCAGCCCCCTAGAAAGCACACCGAGTTCTTAAACAAATCCAAGCCTCCAGCAACCTGGGAAATCCCCGCTGCTTTGTTTTGGTTTCGTCCGAGAACTCCTGTAAAGCACTGTAAGAACGACCAGTTCTTAGTGACATCTTTATTGACGTCTAATGTCCAGCCTTACGTCAAACCCGGCACCTTTCAGGTATAAATATACCAACGTTGCCTTAAGCAAACACACAGTGGTAATCCTGGAGCAGAGCAGCTATCTACTTCCGAAGAGCCAAGCTGATGCGAAAGCCCACGGACGCTGCCCCTCCCTTTTGACGCGCTGAGAAAGACGCTGTCTTTTCTCTTGCCGAGAAATCCAGCCTCCGGCGTTTCCAGCTTACCCTTGCGGGTGACTGGGATACCGAGTCCTGAGAGAGAGATACCAGCCCTCCTGCCTTCTAATACCCAGGTACTGAACTGACTAAACCCTTACAGAGAATTCTTGAGTCAGATTCTTGGCAAAACAAACTTAACTTAAACTGCTACTTACTTACTCCCTCCCACGTATTAGGCTTAGGTCAGGTACACCGGGGTAGGCGTAGTTAGAAGCATCAGTTGAGTACGATTAGTCAATGTATATATGTATGTATCTATTTTATCCATTTTAAAGTATCATATGGCTAAGAAACCATATCAATGCTTTCACAGTATTATTTCATAATACTGCTTTTACTGTATGCACTTTAATTAACTATAAGTATTGCAATTGTAGCAATTCATTTCTCTTGTATGAGGAAAGAGACTGCTCAATAAATAACACCTTTTATTGAAAACACCCGTCTCTCTTTTTCTCTGCAATCTGGTGAAACTAAGTACGCACTTATTGACTGAGTGAAATAGCTGTCTTTTGTTTTCACACGACTCTAGAGATACACTCTTATTCAGGGAGAGCAAATTTGTCATGTTTTATGGTTGTCAGAAACTAAATCCCTTCTTGTCTATCCAGGGAGGTTAAACTCCTCCTCGCCTATTCGAGAAAGTTTCTAGTGAACTCTGAGCTAGCTGGCAAAAAACTTAAGTCTAATATAGTCAGTAGAGACCTAGTTAACCTCAGTCCTACGTCTACACTGCTGAATATATTATTCCAATGCGCAGAGCCTATTGGGACTATAGGAACTACACTACACAAGTAATACCACACCTTTATTTATAGAGCCAGCCAGCCTGTGATCCTTCACAACGCATCCGCCCTCAAGCTTCGCCCCCTCCCGGGCACCTTGAACTTTACTTCGATCCACCCTTCAGTAAGCTGCTTCTAAATCTGGCGTGCCTGATCTCCTGTAATTTGCTCAGAGATCGCGCTGCTGCGCGGGTGGGGCCCTGGATCCGCCCACGGGGGCCTCTACACGGAGAAGTCAACAGACAGCAGTGGCCAGAGACGACACCGGGTGCGGCTGACCTCTGGGGGTCTCTGCACCTGACTGGGGCGCCCTGATCCGAAGCGACGTACTGCAGGGTGCGGACACAGGCCCCTTAGTGGTAGGGGAGCAGGGAGTAAAGGGTCCTGTGCACTACAAACATCCGGAGGGCCTGGACCAACGGGGGCACATCCGACCAAGAGGGGGTGATCCCTGGCGCGGAGCGGTGCAGAGCGAGGTGAGCGGACCCGGTGCCAGAGGTGGTCGGCTCGGATTTATAGGCCTCCTGGGGCGTTAGCATACAGCTTGTGGCGCAGGGACAGCGCTGCACGCCTCGACCATGTCGGGAAACCAGCATAGAGGTGGCCGCACAATACCGGAGCTGCTGTTGAAGGGGGCTGCCAAGGGAGAGAAGAGCCCGTCTGGGGCAGGGGCGGCCAAGGACCCGGCAAATCGCGAAGATGAGGGAGCCCCGATCACTAGAGCCTTCCTGGAGTCCCTCTTCAATTCCCTACAAGAGGACTTTCAGACCCTCAAGCAGGTCATGGCAGGCGAACATCGGGAGCTCCGACGAGAGGTGGAGGGTCTGGGGGAACGAGTGGCTGCTGTCGAGGATGCGGAACAGTCACGGTGTGAGGAGGTAGCACACCTACAGCAGGAAGTCCTGCGCCTACAGGAACAGCAGCTAGACTTGCAGGCACATGCAGAGGACCTTGAGAACCGCTCCCGAAGAAACAACATAAGGGTCCGAGGAGTGCCGTCCAAAGCGGAAGGGAACGATATTACCCTCTACCCACAGGGCCTCTTCAGAGAAACACTGGGGGAACACGAGGACTTCATCATCTGAATCGATAGGGCGCATAGGGTGGGTCTCACACGCAGGGCCCCCGCTCCTCCTCCAGACATTCTAGCTTTCCTGCCCGACTTCCCCTTAAAGGAGCGCATAATGAAAGAGGCGCGCTTAAAACAACCGCTCCGCTACCAGGGACATCTAGTGGCACGGTATCAAAATCTTTCCATGGTCACCCTACAGAAAAGGAGGGCTTTTAAAGTCGCCACTACCTTCCTACAAGACAAAGGGATCTCGTACTCGTGGGGACATCCATTTCACCTTGTATTCAAGTGGAACGGCGTCCTGCAACAGTTTCGCTCACTGAAGGACACTTGTGCCCTGTTGGGGATCGATCTGGCCGATGAGTTGGTAAGCAATACCGAGATGAGTGGACCCCCACAGGGGAGGCCCCCCGCTCCATGGGGGAGGGCTGGCAACGCATACGGCGCAGACAATCGCCAAAGGCGACCCTCAAGCCGGACCCATCCACGATAGCGCAAGCTCAGGCGGCAGCCATACAAGAGGTCTCCAAAGATACCGCAAAATCAGATTGAGACACTTCCTCGATCGACAGAAAGTGGGGGGAGGTCTCTGTTAACAGCTTACTCCCTAGCGGGTCTGTCTGGGGCTGGGGGGGGAGCCGCTGGGGTTGCGAGTGCCACGTTTCCCTGTATTGACTTCTTCCTTGGGCCTGAACAAGGTCGTGACTGGTCCAGGACATTTATGATCATTGGGGAGTTTCCAGTTGGGGTTAGGGGGGGTTCTGGGTGGGAGTTAGGGGCGTGGAGAAGAGCTTTTCTTTGGGAGGGATCCCTCTGTCCACCTTGGGGATTTTATTCTGTTTTTTCCGCTACACACACTACATGGAGCTTCAGACCCTGTCCTGATTTATGATGGCACACACTAGACTCAAGATTCTCCCTCTTAATGTACGGGGCCTTAATAATCCAATCAAGCGCCAAGCGGTCCTATCACAACTGGAACACTCCACAGCTGACATATGCCTTCTCCAAGAGACACACCTCCTGCCCAAAGACTGCCACAGATTAAAATCCCGGGCATTTCCTACACAACTCTTTTCATATGCCTCTAAAAAAGTAGCCGGGGTAGCGATTTTGGTTTCCAAAGCATTTAAGGGCAAGGTGCTGCAGAAGGAAGCAGAATTGAAGGGGCGATTGTTGGTGTACCGCTTCCTAATTGCAGGTGTGACACTCTTGATTGGCTCAATCTATTCGCCCAATGAGAAACAAGAAACATTCCTCCGAACAGCGCTAGCGGCAGCCTCTGCCAACACAGAACGACACTTGCTGATAGGCGGGGACCTCAACCTAGTCTTCCATAACACAGTACACCGTATATGCCAGCGAACAGGGCAAGTGGGAGCTCTCTCTGAATCGGGCCACGTACACCTCCGGGAGCTCGGGCTCACTGACCTCTGGCGGCATCTCCATCCACACAGCGCAGCCTACACGTATCACTCGGGGGCTCATAGGTCCTATGCAAGGCTAGATTACTTTCTTTGCACATCTCACCTGCTGGCGCGAACCCAGGATGTAGAGATCCTGCCGGCCGCGCTATCAGACCACTCACCAATGGTGGTAACTTTCTTCCTACCAACAACACCGGCCCCACAGCGACACTGGCGCCTCAGGGAATCCCTTCTCCGTACCCCCGCGACGGTGAAGCAAATTAAAAACGCCATCACGCAATTCCTGACCCACAACAACAACGAAGACACCACGCGGGCGACGCAATGGTCAGCCCTTAAAGCGGTCCTACGAGGTGAATTCATCTCCGTGGCCACAGCCAATAATAAAGACAGGGAACAGAAGCGTGCAGAACTCACGCAACGAGTGGCGGAACTGGAGCAAATGCACCAGCGCACCAGAGTCATGAGGGCCTGGCGCCAACTCTGCAGCGAGAGGAAGATGCTGGCCGCCCTTGAACAGGATGCGGCGGAATATGCTGCCCTGCGTCTTCGGCAAGCATACTACACTGGAGGGGACCACTGTGGACGGCTGTTAGCCAACAAACTGAGGGAACAACGCATAAGACAGGGAGTAAAGGCCCTACGAACAGAAAGGGGTGAGCTAGTCACAGAAGACGCTGTCATAGCAGAGACCTTTAGAACATTTTACCAGTCCCTCTATGCGAGTGACCTCGACATCCAATCAGGTCGGACATACCTACAAGAAGCACAGCTCCCATCCTTAAATACAGCCCAAGCCGACTTCTTAGATAGGCCAATAGCCCTAGAGGAGGTGGTGTCCGCAATCTCCAGCTTAAAACACGGGAAATCGCCGGGACCTGATGGGTACCCGGCGAGCTTCTACAAGACCTTCTGCCACCAGGTGGCCCCCCTCCTCCGAGATCTCTTTAACTCCTTTGACCAACCAGGCGCGATCCCCGCAGACCTCCTGGTGTAGTACTGAAAATTCTGGACCCGTGTTATAAACATCGTCGTACCATGACAATTTTTATATCAGAAGACCGAAAAAGGCTAGTACACTATGCACAAGCATTTTCGTCATATTCGAGTGACGATTTCACCTTGAAACCGTAGTTTTCGTCCTGAACCCTTGGGTTCCATCTTGTGTTCGGCAGCCATTTTGTGAGTTGCCCTCACATAGGCCAATGATTAAGGCCAAACACGATCCTGAAGGACACGTACACCTTCCCTGACTTCTCTGCGACCTGGGCAAGCTGACTCCACTGCCCAAGGCCAAACCTGTTCGGTCAGTTCCTCTCCCAGTCGCCGAGCGAGATAGTATCAAGGCACAACATGCCATAAACCTTTCATCGCACACGAACCACGCCTAATCTTGCACACACCTGTCCCTGCTTCCTACTTTATGACCTGCTTTACGAGGAGGAGGTGCCCATTTTTATTGAGGGTCCGCCGATATCTGATGAAAATACTGGGCCTTGCCGGATAATTTGTTGTGGGCTGGACGAACTGAAATATGGGCTTGTCATCATGACTCTGCTTTTTCTTTGTAGTGAAAACATGTCAATGGTCAACTGAAATGTAAAGAATGTTTGCCTAAAGCGTAATATTTTGTATAAAAAGAGAAGGCTGGCTTTGTAAGATTGAGCAGTCTCCTGAGAATATACACCGTGTTGTACTTCTAGGATACCTGTTACTTGGTTGCAGCCAATAAATTCGATCTTTGACTTCACCTAGAAGACTCTGTGTTTCTGTAGTCTGAGACAGGAAGGACCCAAAGTCTTAGGGTGTTGTCCCTGGCACCGCTGGGTTACCGGTTCAGTACCGGTTCTGAAAAACCCAGTACTTCAGTTGGCGCCCAACACGGGGGCGATACCAGCGGTACCGGTCCAAGCCAGAGGTTCGTGAGGAGCTTCGTGTGAAAATTCTGGAGGAAGGCCGCCACTTCATCGACCCCTGCATGTCGACGTGGTCCGAAAGTCTTTGCTGCGAGGTTCCCCGCTTCCCGACGGCTACGAAGGACTGCTGCCCTGGCTATCGCCCTGATTTGGACCCTTGACGATTGGTAGAGCGAAACGATAGACAAGTCTTCTGTTGACGTCATCGATACCTCAGTTAAGTATAAGTGGAGCGTCTCCCAGTCCTTAGTTGGTTCTTAGTTTGGGTATCCCCTTGGGATCTTTGATTTGGAACTTGCAAGTGCCAAAGCCGAGGGACTCGTGTATTCACGAGAATATCGTATTCGATAACCCTTTGAAGTTTGAAGCTAGACTAGTGAGCGAAGATGCCTGGTCTTAGCAGACTTGGAAATTTGTTTTGTCTTGGTTGTAATAGGGATTCCCGATTGGAAGACTCGTGTCCGGTTCCTCCGATTGGAACTCCAACCTATGAATTGTATGTGAAACATGGCGTAGGCCCCATCACATATAATGAAGTATGGATCAGATACACCAGAAAGGATGGTGTTTTAAAATGGCCCCAATATGGTAGCTTTGACACGGAGGTTTTAGATAATCTCGAGGTGAAACTTTTTAAGAAGAAAGCCCGGCCGGCGATGTTTGATTCTTTCCGCCTATGGCGTAAGGAAGCCAAACAGAAAGAAATTAAATTAGAGAAGAAAAATAGGAGAGAAAGGGGTATCTCGATAATGCAAGCTGCTATGCAGTTTAAAGATAACGAAGAAGAACAGGCAAGCGAACAGTTGCACAGGCAACGTAAAATGGTAATAGATAAATGCTATCCAGTTTTGCCGCCTCTTCAGCAAGATGCAGCAAAAGACCTTGAAAAAGACCCCTAATGTCGCATTTATTGAGTTCGCCAGCCCCTTATGCGCAGAATGCTACAGCACCTCCCCAACCTTTAGCTGCGCACCCCCCGGTTGTTGTGCCTCCTGCTCCTCCACAACCGCCAGCACCCCTTCAGTTGGCTCCTACTCTTCTGGCCCAGCCTTCTCAAGGGCCACTGACTTCGCTACCTGCTCCGCTACCTGCTCCGCCTCCAGCTTCTGTAACTTCTCCACCTGTTCTTACTACCTCTGCTACTGTTCCTACATTGACCTTTTCTCAGTCTGCTTTATCTCCCGTCCTGTCGACTTCTCCTTCTGTTCGACAGAGAATGACTGACACCGTTGCGAGTCTTATATTTCCTCTCTTTGGGTCATCTGGCGTGACCCCTGATTCAGAGCGTAAACAGTTGCGTAGTCAACTGACTGATTCTCGAGAAAGAGAAATGTTTGACCGTATGGCGCGTAAATGGGTTACCGATCCGACGAGATACGAGTTAGAATCTGTTATGGATGTTTTCCGACAATGGGAAGCACCGAAGCAGAGATATGTTTTTGAGAAAATGTGTGCTTTTCTTTGTGAGGAATTGGAGGACAATGATTTGGAATCCAATCTGCCTGAGTTGTGCCGTGTACGTTTCGAGTTTGCGAAGGGCACGATTGTGGGTTCTGATGTTGAGAAAGCGGTTGCGACATTATTATCGTTTAGGAGCGAAGCTATTTCCCAGCAGTTGTTCGAACCTGATTTGTCTGTTAGAAAGAAGGTGAGACAATATCCCATGAGAGAAGTTCCCCCACAATGGAGAGAAGGGGACCCAACTGCTAATCCAGCCATTCCGCCACATTCTCAGCGTGTGTGGGTACATGTCCCATGGAAGTGAGCTGAAGTTTTGGCCCTTAAACAGACATTGCCTAACCCCCGTAAAAATCCCGCAGGGTATTACAAGGAATTGTCACAGACTGCAAGCTCCTGTATTATGAATCTAGCTGATATAGACATGTTGTTTGGAAATGTTGTTCCACAGCCTTTATGGGGAAAGATTTGTCATGCAGATCATGATCAAGAGTTAGGTGACTCATGGGCTAATATCAGTGCCGCAAATGACCGACAAGTTGGTGGTGCTAAACCAGAGCCTTTAGTAGCAGACCTCCCTGGTAGGATCATTAATTACATGAAGACTTTAATGCCTGCGACGCGAGTGAATTGGGATAAGTTGTCAGCGTGTAATCAGAAGAAAGATGAAACAGTGTCTGATTTCTTCACCAGGTTTGAAGAAACGTTTATCGACCACAGTGGTCAAGATATGAGTACAGAAGGTGGTCAACGGTTGTTCGTTGACAAGTTTGTGCATAATTTGCTTCCCGAGTTATGTAAGAAATTAAAATACTCTGAGAGTTCTTGGGCCGTTTCCTCTTCAGCACAGATATTGACTACTGCACAGTATTATGAAAATAGAGATAAAGATGAGAAAGATAGAGCAGACAAGAAAACGAAGGAGTTAAAAACAAAGGTCCTTTTACAACAGGCGTACCCGCCTCGTGGTGGTCAGAGTAACTATCAGCAGCCTCAGCAGTTTCAGAGAGACATGCAAAGGAACAAATATCCTCAACAACGTTTTCCTGTAGGCCCTAATCAGTGTGCATATTGTAAAGAGGAGGGCCATTTTAAAAGTAGCTGTCCTGCTTTATTACAGCACATGAATGGTGTTTCCAGCGCAAGAGGTCGAGGTATTTCACAAGCACCTACAGGTAGAGGACGTGGAAATTTCCCCCAGAACGCGCGTTCCTTTCCGCCTCAAAATTCAATGAATAGGTTTGATCAGCAGAATAACGCGTCTGGTAGGACAGCTCAGTACTATGCTGATGACTACTATACAGAAGATGAACATATGGAAGGTAATGATTGCTAGTAAAGCCATAGACAAAGAGAGGGAGTTGTTTCAGTTCCAGTAGATCAGAGTGGACCTTATGTTGAGGTGATTACATCAGGTGTGTCAGAGCCTTTTCTGTTGGATACTGGTGCTGCAAAGAGTTCTATTATGCACTCTAAACTCCCTGGCGCACCTTTGTCTGGCGAAACGAATGTTTCAGTAGGTTTTTCTGGCGCCCCGGTTAGAAACCCAGTTTCTAGTCCTATGTCCCTTTCTGTTGGACCCTGCGAATTCGAAGCACCCCTTATTCTGAGGACAGGTTGTGGTGAAAACTTGTTGGGATTGGATCTTCGGGAGTACAACTTACACTGGGTAAGAAAGTGGTTTCCCCAATGTATTTGTCGAAGGACACACTTCCGACAGAATTGTCATTTCTTCCCGATATTCTTTGGGCTACTGGCCCTAATGATGTGGGTCTTTTGGAAATACCGCCATATGTTGTGACATTGAAAGCCAATGTTAAAATGCCACGCATTCCCCAATACAAGATCTCTAGTGAAGGTGAAAAAGCGTTGCTAGCGATCATTTATGATTTGATTGAAAAAGATGTAATTGAAGAGACAAGAGGCAACGTGTGCAATAGTCCTGTTCTGCCTGTTTTGAAGCGTACTGACCCTTCTCAGCCACCCGTTTACAGATTTGTGATTGATCTTAGAGAGGTGAATGAAATAGTTGTGCCACAATTTCCAGTTGTCCCTGATATCACTGCCCTATTGACTATGATTTCAGCTTCCGCGACTTGGTTCTCGGTGATTGACTTGAAGAATGCTTTCTTCAGCATCCCGATTGCTGAGGAGAGTAGGGATATTTTCGGCTTCAGTTTAGGAGGTCGAAGCTTCCGCTTCAAACGTGCTACCCAGGGCTACTGTGAAAGCCCATCGATATATAGTCAGGCTTTAAAAACACAGCTTGACACGATTGTTTTACCTGATGGCGCTACCCTTATTGAGTACGTTGATGATTTGCTTGTTGCTGCAGATACTGACGAAATCTGTAAGGAAGCCACGTTGTCATTGTTACGTCATTTGTCTGATCTGCACCACAAAGTGTCTCTTTCAAAATTGCAATATTGTCGTCAAGAAGTGACCTACTTAGGTCATCTCTTATCGAAGGAGGGAAGGAAACTGACCCCAGAAAGAATTCAGGCAATAGCGAAATTGAATGTCCCAAGGACACAGAGAGAAGTGCGTGCTTTCCTAGGTATTACATCATATTGCAGACAATACCGAATTTTTCCTTACTGGCCAAACCCTTAGTGGCATTAACCTGTAAAGATACACCAAATCTCCTTCCATGGTCTGAAGAGTGTCAGAAAAGTTGTACCGAATTGCGCAACGCATTATGTTCGGCTCCTGTGTTGGGTACCCCCGACTACAGTAAGCCTTTTACATTGTATGTCCATGAGAAAGAAGGTTGTGCATTATCAGTGTTGACCCAGTTGTTCGGAGACAAGCAGCGTCCATGCGCGTACTTTTCGTCGACTTTGGACCCGGTAGCTAAAGCGTTGCCAAGTTGCTTGAGAGCCACAGCAGCAGCAGCTGTTTCTATTCGGCAGTCTGCTGGTCTAGTGATGAATAATACATTGATTGTGATGGTTCCACATGCAGTAGACACGTTGTTAAACAGGACCAAGACACAGCACTTAACTAGTGCTCGGTTGTCAGGTTATGAGTTGACACTGTTAGCGAGTCATGTGCACATAAAAAGATGCAACACGCTGAATCCAGCTACGTTGTTGCCGAGTGTAGCAGAGTTAGATGCTTCTGAACAGCATGATTGTTTTCTCACAACAGAAGAAGAAACAAAAGGGAGAATAGACCTCCAAGATACTCCTCTTGTGAAGTGCGATGGTACCTTATGGGTGGATGGTTCATGCTTCAAGCTTCCGAATGGTGATACGACTGTAGCATATGCTGTCACGATTTTGCATACGATTGTTGAGGCTGCACGTATCCCACATAATTCAGCTCAAGCAGCAGAGTTGATTGCACTTACACGAGCATGTGTGTTGTCGAAAGGAATGAAAGTGACTATATATACCGACAGCCAGTATGCATTTGGTGTGGCCCATAGTTTTGGACGATTGTGGAAAGAACGTGGGTTCCTGACTTCGCATGGAGCTAAGATACAGCATGGTCAGTTGGTGAATGAGCTTCTTGAATCACTTACTTTGCCGTTACAAGTTGCGATTGTGAAGTGTAGCGCACATAAGAAGGTGACTGATGATGTTGGTCGTGGAAATGCATTTCCTGACAAAATCGCAAAAGAAACAGCAAGGAATGTAATGAGTCGAATGTATTTTGCAGGCCCTGCAAGATGGGTTGGTGATGTTGGAATGTGTGAAGACACGATAGAGAGTGTGAAATCGATTCAAGCTGAAGCTACAGAGAAAGAATTGAGTGTGTGGAGAGAAAGTACGGGTAAAATGGATGCCAATGGTTGTTGGGTTGAATTGTCAGAGCATCTGAGATGGTTGCTACCCGATGCGTATGTGCTTGCAGTGGTTACGATGGCTCATGGAATGGCTCATATCAGTGTGAAAGGGATTTGTAAGTTGTTGGCTCCAGTATGGCAAAATGCTGGAATTCCTAAATGTCCAGAGAATGTGGTCAAGAATTGCATGGTGTGTCTGAAATACAATCCTGGTAGGGGAACCCCAAATCCAGCTGGTCATTTTGCGCCTCCAACGTATCCGTTCGAGGTTTTGCAGCTAGATTTCATCCACATGGAAAGGTCTAACAATTTGAAATACGTACTCGTTGTTGTTTGTGCCTTTTCAAGATGGATAGAAGCATATCCGCTAAAAGACAACACTGCCTTATCAACAGCTAAAGCCCTTGTGAAAGAGTTTTTCCCTAGATTTGGAATGCCGAGAATGGTCTGGAGTGACAATGGGAGTGAATTTGTGGGTCGAGTGATGAAGAAAGTATGCGAAGGGCTAGGCATCCATCAGAAATTCCACGCTGCAAATCACCCCCAATCAGCTGGACTAGTAGAATTCTACAATGGCACGTTAAAACTTAAACTGGCCAAAATTCAAGCGAGCTCTGGTCTTAAATTGCCTGACGCTCTGCCTTTAGCACTCCTATCAACCAGAATGACTGTGCATTCGCGAGTGGGACTTAGTCCGTATGAAATAGTGTTCGGCCGCCCGGCCAACATATGGGGAGTGCCAAGGCCCACAAAATTCAGTGAAATCTAACACCCTGTTTTGCTTGACTATTTGTACAAATTGACGGCTAAATTGCGTGTTTTACACCAACAGGTTCACGATACTCTGCATCAGGCCTCTGAAGCTCCAGGTCATCACATCGATCCTGGATCCTGGGTGTGGTGAAAAATGTTCAGCGAACAAAGAATGACCAGCCCAGGTGGACCGGCCCTCATCTCGTCCTTCTGTCAACGAGATCAGCTGTTCGAGTAGAAGGAAAGAAGCACTGGATCCACGGTGTACACTGCAAGAGGGTGCCTTTGCCTCTGCCGTACGACCAGTGGGTCCAGGAGGGTGTCGCTGACTCAGAGACTGAATCTGTGCCTCGTTTTCTGCCCTTCAGTGATGCATGTATGAAAGGAACAATTTCCGAACAAGAAAGTGACAATCTCTTGCAAGAAGCTGTGCCGCCGTCAATTCGATTGGACACAACAGAGCCTGAACTCTTGTTTCAAGATCAAACCATACCAGGAAGGAAAAGATATAATCTGAGGCCGAGAACTATGAACTAATAAAAAGATATTCCTTTCTTTGCTATTTTTGAAAGTGCAGCTCTCTCATCTGAGAAACTTTTTTATTTTTGTTTTTCAAACCACCATCCGGGTTCCGCTGTAGGGTCGCGGTTGCCCAAAGTCTTTGAGGTGCAGCTGGAGACGTTAGGTCGACAGTTCTGGTTGGTCTAAGAGAGTTGCCCTGGACTGACAGAAGCATTCCTTAGCATAGAACACCCTACCATCGCGAGCAGCATTTTAGAGAGGATGGAGTTTTTCGAGATGGTGAGACCTGCCAAAACAATGACCTCTAAAGACAGAATATGTAATATGATGACCAAGAAAAGCTTTTTGATACTATGCATTTTTATGTTGTTCAGTGTAATGATGTTTTTAATAGGATATGTTTTATTCTCCTTTCGAGTGACATTTGCACCCACTACATCGCCCATACCTCCTCCTTCCACTGTTTCCCCACATTCTTTTCAACCTCTTCCTGAACACTAATCCGCTAGGAGATTAGAGTTTATTAATAACTCCTTCGTTCAGCTTTTGCACCAACACCAACTAGTAATGAACACGACTAACAGTTGGGTGTGTGGTCTTATGCCTCACACAACGGATAAAGGTATCCCTTATCTGGTCCTGCCATTCAGCCACAATGGTTCTGTGTGGGCATACAGAACAATGTTCATCTACGCACATGAAGTCTACCCCCTACGTTCTGTAACAGACAATCCTAAGAATAGTGCTCTAGTTATGGGTATAGTAGATATGATTAAGGAAGATATTTCCTACGAGACTATCCCGAGAGATGAGACACTAGTATACATAGGATGGAACGTGACCGGATATGGGGCTACTCTGAGTGAGAAACAGCAAGCTAAGAGATCTTCCCCGATTTGGATTGTACCCCATCAAGGTCACCTGTGTCTGCAAGGTACTGGCAAGAATCCCAGAGCTCAGTTAGGGAAGAGTATCTACACTGAAACATATGTTTTTGCATCTCAGACTTCCCCTTCGTTCTTAGCAGCTAAGGGTACCTATTTCATCTGCCATGATAGAGCCTATACATGGTTGCCCCCTGACTTTTCAGGCACATGTTTTGTTTCGTTCCTGCTGCCTCCCACCTACACAGCTGCGGCAGATTACCATAAGACAAGGCTAGTTAGAGGTGTCTTCAGTAAAGAAGACACAGCAGGACAAGAATTTGGGGACTTCGTAAAGGGTTTTCTGCCGTTCTGGGGACCCATGGTTAACAGCAGGAACATAAGGCAATTGACAAGGGTGGTTGAATCCACCGTAGTTGGAACTGCCGGTGCCCTTAGTAACTTGACTGCTGAGCTCCAGTCGGATCGTCCCATGACCCTTCAGAACAGGGTCGCATTAGACGTCATACTTGCAGACCGAGGTGGGGTATGTAAATTGATCCAATCAAGTTGCTGTGTTTTCATTCCAGATAACGCTCCAACAGTGTACCAGGCCATCTCCAAACTGCATAAGATTTCCGAATCTATTCATGTGGATAAAGGGGATTGGTCGTTGATGGGATGGTTCTGGGAACTGATATCCGCCTGGGGATGGGAAATTCTGATGGTCATTGGGATGATCTTAGCCATTCTTTTCCTGTTCTGTCTGTGCGTACAGTGTGCTCCTGCTATATGTGGCCTCTGTGCTACATCGTGTACAAGGAAGCCTGTATCGAGGGACGAACTAAGTAATAGGATGATGCTACAGCAACATCTCAATGACTTTAGGAATATAGACCTGGACTCAGATTAGCATGAGTATAGGTTATTGCCTATGTAAGGGAAAAAGGAGGGGCTGTAGTACTGAAAATTCTGGACCCGTGTTATAAACATCGTCGTACCATGATGATTTTGATATCAGAAGACCGAAAAAGGCTAGTACACTATGCACAAGCATTTTCGTCATATTCGAGTGACGATTTCACCTTGAAATCGTAGTTTTCGTCCTGAACCCTCGGGTTCCATCTTGTGTACGGCAGCCATTTTGTGAGTTGCCCTCACATAGGCCAATGATTAAGGCCAAACACGATCCTGAAGGACACGTACACCTTCCCTGACTTCTCTGCGACCTGGGCAAGCTGACTCCTCTGCCCAAGGCCAAACCTGTTCGGTCAGTTCCTCTCCCAGTGGCCGAGCGAGATAGTATCAAGGCACAACATGCCATAAACCTTTCATCGCACACGAACCACGCCTAATCTTGCACACACCTGTCCCTGCTTCCTTCTTTATGACCTGCTTTACGAGGAGGAGGTGCCCATTTTTATTGAGGGTCCGCCGATATCTGATGAAAATACTGGGCCTTGCCGGATAATTTGTTGTGGGCTGGACGAACTGAAATATGGGCTTGTCATCATGACTCTGCTTTTTCTTTGTAGTGAAAACATGTGAATGGTCAACTGAAATGTAAAGAATGTTTGCCTAAAGCGTAATATTTTGTATAAAAAGAGAAGGCTGGCTTTGTAAGATTGAGCAGTCTCCTGAGAATATACACCGTGTTGTACTTCTAGGATACCTGTTACTTGGTTGCAGCCAATAAATTCAATCTTTGACTTCACCTAGAAGACTCGGTGTTTCTGTAGTCTGAGACAGGAAGGACCCGAAGTCTTAGGGTGTTGTCCCTGGCACCGCTGGGTTACCGGTTCAGTACCGGTTCTGAAAAACCCAGTACTTCACTGGAGGCATCTATCTCGATCATACCGAAACTTGGTAGAGATAAAACCAACTGCGGCTCATACCGGCCGATCTCATTACTGAATATTGACTTTAATTTTTATACAAGCATCCTGGCAAATCGGCTTGCGCCATACATGCAACAGCTTGTCGAACCCGACCAGGCCGGGTTCATACCCCAACGACAAACAAGCGACAACACCAGGAGGGTATTACATCTCATTGAGGCCGGATCGCGAACAAGGCCGGACTGCATGCTTCTCACCATCGATGAGGAAAAAGCATTTGATAGGGTGACCTGGCCCTATCTAGGGCAAGTTCTGCCTCTTTTTGGTCTCGGGGACGCGCTCTGCACCCGCTTCCTTAACTGCTATAAGCAACCCAATGCCACGGTGCGCGTTAATGGTCACACCTCCCCCAGATTCCCGATTGGCAGAGGGACTAGAGAAGGATGTCCCCTTTCCCCAATCCTGTTTGCCCTATATATGGAACCACTAGCACAGAGAATTCGACAACATGCTCTCATTAAGGGTATTAAATTGGGGGGTGACATTCATGAGATCAGCCTCTACGCTGATGACATCCTGCTATCCATCACCGATCCGGTTCCCTCACTTCTTGCGCTCTTCGTGAAACTCCATAGTTTTGCGCTCGCCTCTGGATTCAAAGTAAATGAGGACAAATCGATCGCCCTCAACATTTTGCTGTCACCCGAAACCTTGGCTGCGGCACGAGACGAACACAACGTACAGTGGTCAGACACCACAGTCCCCTACCTAGGAATCTTATTAGGCCCCACCATTCCTGCCACGGTAGACGCAAACTATATTAAACTCCGCACACAGCTTCGAGAGGAGCTGCGAAGGTGGAGGCGCCTTCCGCTCTCCTGGCTCGGGAGGATTGCGGCCACCAAGATGACGCTACTACCGCAAGTCCTCTACCTGTTCCAGACCCTTCCCCTGCGCCCACCTCAAGGTTGGATCCAGCGGATATAATCTGAAATAGCACGCTACATCTGGCAAGGCCTCCGTCCGCGATTTAAACATGACATCGCGGTTTTACCACCTGCGCATGGCAGGGTAGGGATCCCAGACCTCCAACTCTATTTCAACGCAGCACAAATGCGGAGCCTTGTGGAATGGTACCAGCTGGAATCGAGCAAGCCCTGGCTGTTTCAAGACCAAGCGGTGGCCGGTATGCCACTACAAGGAATCCCCTTTCTTCCGCGACGACACAGGCCACCCAACCTTTACGCATCCCAGATCACCAACACGGTCATGGAGGTGTGGGACCGAGTAGCTGCCAAGCATGAATTGACGACCTTTCCCTCCCCACTGACACCCCTATTCGCTAATCCCGACTTCACCCCCGGTCTTGACCCGAAAGCATTTGTGAACTGGCGACGCACCCCCTGCAAAGAACTGGGGCATCTCTTCGACCTAGAAGGCATCCTATCTTTCCAACAACTGAAGGATGCCTACGCTATCACAGAGATAGGTTAGCCTACCTGCAGTTGCGACACTGGGCCCTCCAACCCGATGTAAAGCCAGGAGGCCATTGATACATCACACCGTATGAGAGGTGGCTAGTTACCCGCACCTCTGAGAAGAAATTAATCTCTGATCTGTACCAGCACCTCCTTCTTACAAACACACACACATAAAACGCAGGAAGATGTCGGTGGGAGCGGGAACTAGGCAGGACCCTCACACACAAGGAGTGGAGCGGGATCTATCACAGGGCACGACATTCCGCATACCACTCTGGTCTTACTGAGACACTCACCAAGGTAGCAACATACTGGTACCACACTCCAGAGCGCTTACGCCAGGCGAACCCCCAGATCAGCGATCGCTGTTGGAGAGGATGTGGGAAATTAGGCACATTGAACATCTGCTTTGGAGCTGTCAACATATACGGGAATACTGGGATACGATTATAGATGAGGTGGACTCTCACCTAGACACTCAATTGCCCCGATTCCCCGCCTATATCCTGCTGGGACTGACCAATGCCCTGATGTACCCACTGAGATCCCACAGGGGCCATCTCATAGCTATTGCCCTAGGGGCAGCTACCCAAAACATTGTGGCACATTGGAGATCACCACACTGTCCCCCACACACAAGCTGGTTGCACAGGTTATGGATGGTGCTTGGAATGGAAAAGCTGTCGCTGGTACAGGCCGGGAGGGGGGAGGAATTTCCAGCGTTGTGGCGCCCCTTCCTAACATTGCTCACCAGTGAATTTCGTCAGTTGAGCTGTCCCAGATACCTACGTCTTCTACGACTGGCAGATACGCCAATTCCGGGCCCACAGCCCTCGTAGAAAACACGAACACGCAGGCCCCAATAAACGCTCCTTTGCCTCCCCAAACAGAGTATTATGAAGCGGATTTTTTCTTTGATGGACAGAGGGGGGTGAGAGGGGGGAGGGAGTGGGTGTTAAGTTCTAAGGCACTTCAACAGCTTTCTGTCATTGCATCGGCCCTGTGGGCACTATGTTCGCTCTTTGTTAACGCATGGTCACCGAGCAAGACTCGTATGTCTGACATCGCAATGCCTTCTTGGTTTTTTTCTCTTGAAAATTCAATAAAAGATTTAAACCATAAAATGTCACCAACACACCTTCACTTCACGCACTCCCATTTCCTGTGTGAGCACTAGAAATACTACCTAAATATCTGATACTACATTTATGCAAATAATAAATGTGTTGTCATTTCAAACAAAACCTTGTGTCCATATATACTGAGTATCCAAGTCCCTCCAAGACTCTCTTGAATGTATGCTTTTGATTCAAACTGTTCTAAAATCATCTGTAGCCCAGGCTACCTGAGGATCCTTCAGGCCTCTCCTAGACCATTGTTTATACTCACCAACCTTATACTACCCCGGGTCGCATTACTGGGGTCCACTTGTTCTTTAAAACATATGCCACACAGTTAAGGCACATGTCCTACCATTTACCTACAATGCACCCTGCCCATAAGGCTAGCTAGGGACTACCTTAGAGGTTACTGGTATGTAGTAAAAGGGGAGTCACAGATGTGGCGTCCACTTGGTGTGCCACGTCACATCATCTTTAAACTACGTGCGCAGACCCTGCAATGGCAGAGGCCTGAGACAGGTTCGAAAGGCTACTTTTGTGGGTGGCGCAAACAGCGCTGCAAGCCCACCAGTCGTGTTTAATTTACTGGCCCTGGGTATCTGAGATACCACTTTACAAGGGACTGATAGGTAAATGAAATTAGCCAAACAGGTGTAGACCAATCTTACCATGTTTTACCATAGACAGCACATGCACTTTATACTGGACAGCAGTGATAAAGTGCCCAGAGTCTTAAAACACCAGGTCAGAAAAATACCAGATGGAAGGCAAAAAGTTCAGGAATGACCCTACAAAAAGGGACAAGTCCAACAGGTATGCATACCAAGGATCCGGAGAAAGATAGCAGGCGGTAAATCGCTAACCTTTTTGAGTGCATCTGCCTGGAATCAGCCCCCCTTGGAACTACGCTCCATAAGTGACCCAGGGGCTTTGTAAAACATAAAACTGAAAACATGGTTCTTTATGAAGGCTATCTTCTTCCTCCCCAACTGTCAGCTATTGCTGCACAGGGCCATTCCCTACAGTAGCTGTGCGCAGTATAAATTGCATATTATAGCATATCATATACATTTATGAGCACCAATTACAGGTCCTTGTTGCCACTTCTTTTATCCACTCTAATTGATTGTGTGGCATTTGTCGTTGTTTATTTAGTATCTGGCACCTTAACCGCAATGATGCTTTTCATTCAGGTATAGGTGGCAAGTCCCGCTTTTGAATGTCCAAATGTAGAAATTTTTACAAATGGGAGATGATGTGTTTTGAAATCTGGTAGATGAAACAGTTGATTTAACCAAATTTTTGTTGGAGAATAAGATCGAATGTTTGAAAGTATAGCAGTAGTTCTGAGTCCGTTGTTTTATTTCCCAAGCCGTTTATGTTCCAGGAGCATAGTTGGAAGTGGGTGTTATACATTGGTGATGGTTTTGTTCCAAGTCAGGAGTTGCTGCTTCGAGTATTTATTGTGCTAGCTAGCCAGACCCAATCATCTGTTACGGGTGCCAATCCTGGTTTGTCGAACCCTCTAACCATCGTTTTTCTCCTTGTGCACTGGCGATGAGCTCCATGCCCCCCTCAGTACGGAGTGTGTCTTCATTGTAATGTACATAGGATTGGGTTCTGGCTGCTCATTACATTTTGCGATTAAGGGTTCCAGATAGCCTGTTATTTGGTAAGGCATCAGTTTGATCTCCAAGGCACTACATTGTGTTTGCTCATCCGTAATCTTCTTTGCTATTCCAAGTGCTACCAAGGTTGCTTGTGTAGCCTTGTTCGCTGAGAAATGTTTGTGCTCTATGAACTCAATTAACGTCACTGGATCATAGATCCTCCAGTCTGCTGATTGATATTAGCAGTCACAGAATATTCCTTCTGTTGAGAATGTCCCTCTGGCCTCTGGACTTGTATTCTAGTATGAAATTATTATTACGGGTTTCTGGCTGCATCCGAGTAGTCGGATTTTTGGAGCCGTTCTTCCAATTCCGGTGGGCTTGCTGCTTCTATCTGTGCTGATTCCAAGCTATTTTCAGTAGTTAAAATTTGAGTTGAAGGTTCTTTGTGCTCAATATTGTGCTAGTTGTTGGATCTGTACAATTCTGCCTCTCTTCATTGTTCGTGATTTCAGGCGTTTGCTTCCCTTCTCCTGAGGTAATTCAGGGGTATATGAAGCTACCAATTCTTCCCACTCTTGCGTTGTGTTTGATTTATTTGCAATCTCAGTATCTAACCTCTCCTGCCTCTCTGGGGGGAATCATTAGCGTAGGTACTGTTTGAAGTCTGCTTTGTGGTTGAGAGCGTGGCTAGATGAGGTTTACTGAGTTTGCCTCTATTACTTGGCTCGCCATGTGGCGAGTCACATCTTATTATGCTCTGTGGAGCTTCCTTTAGGTGTGAATAAGTTATAATGCCAAGGTTGTCCAAATTACTTCCGTCAGATAATTCTTCTACTTCTTGGTGTTGTGAAGATGGGCTTCTTATTTACTTAGGGTAGACATCCATGCAGGTTTGTTCATTACTTTGTATAGATCTGTTTCTTTCAACTGGGGATATCAAAGGTGCACAGGGGTTTGATGGCAATTGCCTAGTGGTATTTTCGAGTTCGACAGAATTAGAATTGTTGGTTCAAGCAGGCCCTTATAATCCTTGTCCTTTCTGAGAATGTGGCAACATTTTAATAATTCCTCTGCATAGTGAGCATTTCCGTGGCAGTGTCTGATAGAAGGATTGAAAGGGAGCACACTTGTGTCTTCCAAAGCCATCTTAGTTCTTTGCCCTTTCAGCACCTCTGCTCCTTGGTGACCTCTGTTACCTTGTTCGTGTTTCCTTCAGTCATCGTTGCTGGCTTTCGGCCTAAGGTTCTGATATATTCTATAACCACTGGGTGCAATGGGGACAGGAGACCATTGAGCCCCTTATTACTTCAGAATAACTTCACCCCTGTGCCCTTCGCAAAAGAAAATATTGTGTAGAACTTCGGCTGATAACCCGTTGTGTGGAAATATCTACCAAAGCTGAGTGTAGGGGTAAGTCTACAATGCATTTTTGGTTGCTTCGTTTGTCCCTTTGCAGTTCCTTTACTTTTTATTTGTTGTCAATGATATCATTTGCCTCTCTCTCCCTGATCTCATATTGATGCAATCAACTGGGCTGGGCTGCTTCCTAAGCTTTCCTGCTTGGAATCTCATTGTTATTAAGTCTATGCAGACAATGCTGGTTCGTTGGGTCATTGGGTCACTAGGTTTCTGGATCCGCCTAATATATGCTCCTGTTGTACTCTTATTGCATGGTAATTTTAAATAAGCTAGCTCTGCTTAAGCTAAGTTGGTTTCCGTTGTGCCCGAGAGGAGATCTCAGGTGGGGGCAGGCTAGCTGCTGGTGAGGTAGATGAGAGGCAGCTGAAAGGCTAACAAGCTAGTTGAGAGAGGTTGCAGAGCCTGACGATGATTGTTAGGGTGCCCCAGGATGTCCCAAGACCATGAAGAGACTTAAACAGTGGCACCACTCTCTCCACCAGAGTGTATCATGAGGCTCCTGAGGGGGCATGAGCATGCTGGGTTACTAGCAGGCTAGCGGAATTGGAATCTGGACAGAGACAAAGGGCTGGGAAGTTAGTTAGATGAGTCTGTGGAGCTTCGAAGCCCAATAAGGAGCATCAGGTCCAGGCACAGGCATGCAAGAGAGCCCACTCGATCGCAAGCCACAGCCAGCTGTGCTGGACTGCCTACGTGAGCACAAGGACTTAACTGGGCAGCCAGTTTAAACCACCCAGAGTCTCAAAGGCTCAAACCTCAGACCTGACATCTCCCGCTTCAACACCTTCCATGCTGCTCCCTCTGGTAGGCACTCACCGGCTCAAGCTCTGAGTCCACAATTCTGTTCAGCCGCAACCAGTCATCAGTCACCGCAGGAGGGCAAGGCAGGGTGCTGCGGTGTCATTGGGAGACCATCCGAGTGGGCAAGGCGTTGTGTGCCTAGTTGGGTCTCCTATTTGTTACCAACACACGGTAGAAGGGCAGGCTGGAGTAGAAGACGGCTGGAGGAGAGAACGGTTGGATGCAGTAAAACAAATACAAGCCTCGGCAGCCTCACCGATGGCTCCAAACCCCGCCTCCTCACTTCACGTCACAGCATCACACCATCACTTCCTCAGTGGAAACAGGAAAAATGAATGAAGAAAAGTCTTCTAAGTCTACTAAGGATAGAGTTCGCCCTCATGACTCATCTACTGACCCATCCATGAGGCATAAATCCTCTACTAAGTCCTTCTCAACTGCTCCTTCACAGTCAACACAAAGATCGTCAACAGCCACGAGTACCACTATCTTGTCATTGAACGAAAATGATGACAGCGGCCACCATTGACTCGTTGATGAAGATTCAGGCCTGTACAAAGTTCCTCTTGATGACCTTGTCGATGACAATCCTATCAATACCAGTGCCATTGACGATGATTCAGTGATGCTCCCGTCGACGACGACTCCATCGATGTTGATCCTGTCAATGTTTGTTCCATCGACAGCGGTCCCATCAATTATTGCGCAGTCGACAGAAGCCCTGTCGACAACATTGACCACAACACCAAGGAAGGGTCTTATATACCTCCATCAACAACATCGTCAACGCTGACAACGACTAAGGTCTCAAAAATCACCAAAACATTTCTGCATTCTGGAGTCACCTCGGCCAGCAAGGTCTCACCTCTGCCTCCAAGCCATTTGTTGGATCTTGAGGAATCTGATGAGGATGATGGCCCTTTTGTGCCTGCTCACAGCCCTTCAGAAGTGCATGTTAAATGCCAGGAGGAAGGTGAGAATAATGAAGATGAAGGGCAATATTACCAACATTATTATCCTTTTTCTTTAAAGACATTCTGAGCCTGTCGCTATTACCTTGACCCTCCACCTAAGCGGGATAATTAACAACTGCCTACTTTCTTAATACAGGATCTCCAGGCTATGCTTACAGACTAAAGGATATTTGAAAAAAGATTTACCAAAAGTCCTATTCTTTGATTAGAAAAATCACACTATATACTTTTTGTGATTTGGGTTATTTATTCACCCCTTCTTTACTTATTTCTTCTTGTTTTGAAAATACAAAAAGATTTCCTCTTATTTTTAGAGAATCACATATAAACTTTACACTTACATTTACTACAAATTACAAAGACAAATTTGCACCCCATGAAACAATCACATAATGACCACATGGAACATACGATATGTCGATGGGCTATTCAACATTAATTGCACCATATACATGTAATGTATATAAGTTCTCACATACGCCAACACCTATTTAAGCATATGCACACTAAAGACAATTTTGACTGATTTGAAAAAAACATTATTTAACGTCAAATATTGACTCAGCCGATGCGTTTCAAGCCTCGTTGTTTCCTTTACGGGCTTTCATCAGGGCTTCTTAATTCAAGAAGTTTTGGACATATCTACTAATAAAACATGACATATCAGTTCAATTTCCTCCCTTATCCTTTTCACCAACAAGTCTCTACCTTGAAGGCAGACTGTACCTTTCACTGGTTAATTGACCGCCAAATCTGACCCCTACAAAACCAAACCAATCAGTTGGTTTTATTTCAGACATATCTAACTAAAAATCATATTCTGTGAACGGAGTCAGGGGCATGCAGCACGTACCTTGGGCATTTCTACATGGACCTCTCTGTTTATCTTCTTGTACCCATCTGCACCAATATAGTATTTTGTATTTCTAGAAGAGACCAAACAATGAGCCACTCGCTTTTTAATTTGTGTGGTAAACATATACCTGAAATGCTGTTTATCAGTTTCCACTCTTAGTTACCTTGTTTAAGTGAGGGACAGGCCTATCTGTAGCGCTTTTCTCTCTTTTTTTTTGGAGGGCAGGTATACAGACTTCGTCTACTAACAGCGCTTCTCTCTGTCCTACAATTAAAAAAACGATAACCTTAGTGTTTATCAGAAAAGGAACCCAAACGGGGCTGCTGGCTGACACTGCAGCACGCGCACTAATAGTGCAGTTTTTATTACCTTCAGAGAATTCTTTGCTTCAGATTACGAACAGGACTGTTCACAGATGCCGGGTACCGTGATCAATTTCACCGCAGCTCTGTGCAGTATCGGAAGTGTTTATATATCACTTCCTGTTTGTTGCGCGTGGTGCGCCTAGCATCATGGGTAGTGTAGTTTCTACGGCATGAACCCTCCAAATATAACACGAACAGTGCTTTCCTATGTGTTTTAGACCTGCATTAACCGGAAATCATTCAAAACGACTCAAAACATCTAGGGCGGCCGATTCTCTGTTCATATAAGCGTGCTCTAATATTCACGGCAACCCTTCTTCTTTTTGGTTTTATATGCATCTAGGCAGATTCTCAGTTTATATAGGCATGCCCTAGCATTCACGGCAATCCTTCTTCTGTATATACCCAACCATGGGGGAATGATATTAAATTATTATTCATTTTGCTGCTCGGGCCAGCCTCTAAGTGTAATTCGGTTTTAAAATCACCAGGAATCAATCACAGAGGTTCATTATCTTTACTCAGATCAAGCATATTCAAATACCACTTCACTCAAATTCAACATATTGGTAATTCAGACATTTTTTCATACTGTTGTCTACTATAAGACACGTCTGGTTCAAAATATCACACTTTTGATAATTCTGACATTTCGTTTAAGCCTGTGAGCACACTATTGAATTTCATTATTAAATATGCTTCCATAGCTAACAATATAGCATCAACATCCCTCATGGCGCTAGTATCATTTGCACATGCAAAAGACCTAAAAAAATGTTGATTGTTCTTTTAGTGTGCCAAAGATTTCTATTCTCAGGGTGGCCCTAAGTGTACCCTCTGCCCCCAAAAAGAGGGAGTTACCCCACATGAGAACTGCTGCCCGGGCTAAGATGATGGACGAGACTAATCCAAATTCAAGGCGCAGTACATGTGGGGCAGTCAAAGAGTTTAAATTGCAAATTTGGTGCATGATTCTTCCTTCCGCCTTATCAAACGAGAGCCAATAATTCATGTCCAACACCTGTTTAATGCACTTTCCAAGGAGACAGCTTTACTAACACAATGTTTAGTGTGCTCCAAGTCTCGACCTATTTCGGAAAAAACTTTCCCTAAATATACATGCGAGTCGACCCGTTCCAGTTTTTCCGAACCAAGCATCCATCTTAGACATCTCTTTATTCTAAGCCCCCTTCTTGCGGAAAACCAAAATCTTGCTTTTTGCAATATTAATTTTCAAGAAGTGAGCTTCTGCTTAAAGCGTCCAGACGACGTTGCAGGCCAATGGGTGTTAGATAGAATATTGCAACATCGTCTGAATACAATAGAGAGCCAATGGACATAGTACCAATTTTGGGGGCACCCCCCTTACAGAGTTCAGAGGGCCAAGGAGATCAGCGATATACAAAGAAAATAAAAGTGTTGCCAATAGACAACCCTGCTTAAGCCCATTATGCATTCTAATTTTACATAATAACCCCGCGAACCTCCCATCCGAACCTGGCACCAGGTGTCTATGCAATTCCTTAATCAGACCCAAAAGATGATTAGGTATGCCAAGGAAGACAAGTTTTCTCCACAGCGTCTGGCAGTCCACCTTGTCAAATGCAGTGGAGAAATCGATAAAAGCTGTATAAATTGGCATCCCTCTGGAGAAAACATATTTCTCTACAATTGTCTGAACAACTGCTATATTATCCAGGGTGCCATAGTTCTTTCTAAAGCCAGCTTGTTCCGGTGGAAGAATATCTTGATCATAAACGAATTGTTGTAAATGGCATAATATACTTTTTGCAAATAGTTTGCCTGCGGCATCCAGGAGGACAATCTGTCTAAGGCAAAAACAACAGTTGATGTACAGAATGCAGAACAATGTCATATATTTACCCCAGTACAGAGATCTGGGCCTAAATCCATCGTTTTTTTGCACTCCACACCACCCCAGTTCAGACATGGCCATATGCAAATCAGCCTTGACCCTGTGCCTCATGGGAACAGTCCAGCCCGAACTGCCAAGCCATGTCTTTCCTGGACCGGAATCAAGCATCCTAGGACCGGTTTCTGGCTATTAGCAGTCTTCAGCCCAGATAGCTTGACTCCAGTGGTGTGGAGAGCATGAGACTCACGTCTGAGCAGGCCCATCCCACTCGGGGGGACAAAGGCAAAAACAACAGTTGATGGACAGAATGCAGAACAATGTCATACATTCAACCCAGTACAGAGATCTGGGCCTAAATCCATCGTTTTTTTGCACTCCACACCACCCCAGTTCAGACATGGCCATATGCAAATCAGCCTTGACCCTGTGCCTCATGGGAACAGTCCAGCCCGAACTGCCAAGCTATGTCTTTCCTGGACCGGAATCAAGCATCCTAGGACCGGTTTCTGGCTATCAGCCGTCCTCAGCCAGGATACCTTGACTCCAGTGGTGTGGAGAGCATGGGACTCACGTCTGAGCATACCCATCCCACTCGGGGTGACAAAGGCAGAAACAACAGTTGATGGACAGAATGCAGAACAATGTCATACATTCACACCAGTACAGAGATCTGGGCCTAAATCCATTGTTTTTTTGCACTCCACACCACCCCAGTTCAGACATGGCCATATGCAAATCAGCCTTGACCCTGTGCCTCATGGGACAGTCCAGCCATAACTGCCAAGCCATGTCTTTCCTGGGCCGGAATCAAGCATCCTAGGACCGGTTTCTGGCTATCAGCCGTCTTCAGCTAGGATAGCTTGACTCCAGTGGTGTGGAGAGCATGGGACTCACGTCTGAGCATACCCATCCCACTCGGGGTGACAAAGGCAAAAACAACAGTTGATGGACAGAATGCAGAACAATGTCATACAGTCACCCCAGTACAGAGATCTGGGCCTAAATACATCGTTTTTTTGCACTCCACACCACCCCAGTTCAGACATGGCCATATGCAAATCAGCCTTGACCCTGTGCCTCATGGAAACAGTCCAGCCCGAACTGCCAAGCCATGTCTTTCCTGGACCGGAATCAAGCATCCTAGGACCGGTTTCTGGCTATCATCCGTCTTCAGCCAGGATAGCTTGACTCCAGTGGTGTGGAGAGCATGGGACTCACGTTTGAGCATACCCATCCCACTCAGGGTGACAAAGGCAAAAACAAAAGTTGATGGACAGAATGCAGAACAATGTCATACATTCACCCCTGTACAGAGATCTGGGCCTAAATCCATTGTTTATTTGCACTCCACACCACCCCAGTTCAGACATGGCCATATGCAAATCAGCCTTGACCCTGTGCCTCATGGGAACAGTCCAGCCCAAACTGCCAAGTCATGTCTTTCCTTGACCGGAATCAAGCATCCTAGGACCGGTTTCTGGCTATCAGCCGTCTTCAGCCAGGATAGCTTGACTCCAGTGGTGTGGAGCGCATGGGACTCACGTCTGAGCATACCCATCCCACTCGGGGTGACAAAGGCAAAAACAACAGTTGATGGACAGAATGCAGAACAATGTCATACATTCACCCCAGTACAGAGATCTAGGCCTAAATCCATCGTTTGTTTGCACTCCACACCACCCCAGTTCAGACATGGCCATATGCAAATCAGCCTTGACCCTGTGCCTCATGGGAACAGTCCAGCCCGAACAATCTGTCTAAAACTAGACGGCACCGTTTTCGGTCCTTTTTTATACAGGGGGTCTATATTGCTCCCCTTCCAAGAGGGGGGGATTTTATTCACAAAGAAACAATATTTATAAAGTGGCTCTATAAAATCACCCCTGGCGTCTGGCTCTTTTTTAATTAGTGCAATTGGGATTCCATCTGGCCCTTGTGCGCAGGAGGTTCCAGAAATCTTTAAATACTTTACCAATTCCTTTCCTGATGGGGGGCCAAATTCAGAACATACTCCCTTTGTCTTCACCTACTAAGGAAGCAAGCTTTCTTAAAGCTTACCAAGGGAGCAATACAGAAAGTACTGGTTGCTCAAAAAGGAAAAGGATTCTACTCCTGTTTTTCCCTGATAGATAAGAAAGCAAGAAAAAGGAGATGGATACTAGATCTCAGGCAGCTCAACAAATGTCTCCAAAATCAATCCTTCCAGATGATCACTCTATCCGACATTCCTCATCGTCTCAACAATGGAGAATTTATGACATCTCTGGACCTGGAAGCCGCTTACTTCCATATCCCCATCCATCCTAAACACTGCAAATATCTTTGATTCATGGCAGCTGATACCCATTACCAATTCAAGGTACTTCCCTTTGACCTCAGGTCAGCCACTCACATATTTACCAAGTGCATGGCTCCTGTAGCAGCTGCACTCAGGACACAGAGTCATCAGGTATTCCCTTACCTAGCTGACTGGCTGCTAAAAACTTGAAGCCCTGTACAAGCTACCAGAGTGACAACGGCCTTTCTGTTTTTTTTTCTCAAGCTGGGCCTCACTGCAAATTGGAAAACATCCATCACCAATCCCAGTCAGACAATGACATTTCTCAGAGCTGATCTGACACAATTTAGAACAAGGCCTTCTTCTCCCAGAACAGACAAGTGAGGCTAGCGCACTTAGCTTAAAAAGTTTCAAGAAAACAGTTCTTTTCTGTGAGACTGTTCAAATCGCTCCTGGGCATGATCTCTTCCCCAATAAACTTGACCCTATTCACGTGCCTCAAGATGCGACCATTACAAGAGGAACTGCTGCTCCAATGGAGCCATTCAGAAGGGGCCTTCAAGGATTTGATTTCCATTACTCTTCAAATGCTACCCATACTCACATGGTGGTCTCACAAACCACATCTCTCTCAAGGCCGTACATGTCTACCATCAGTACCAGATTGTATCATCACCACGGATGCTTCCATGGAGGGCATGGAGAGGCCATTTACATAACCTTCATATCCAAGGATGGTGGTCGGAAAGACAATGGACAATGCACATTAACAGCCTGGAGCTGAAGGCCATCTTTCTCATCCTGCAGGCTTTACTCCCAAGGATCACAAAAACCTCCATGCTGGGGTTCCATGTTAAAATATTGATTACAAAAATATCGAATTCCTATACTTAAACAGGTAAGTACAATAATATCGACTCAAAAATATTGATGTAAAAAATATAGTTGTAAAAAATATCGACTTTAAAAAATATAAATTAAAATAAATTGTTAATAAAATATTAATATTATTACCAAAATACATTACATTTAATATATGTTTAAACTAATTATAACAAATAAACTTAATTTATTAAATATAAATACACATTTGTTGAAAATTAATTTATTATTATTTATGAATTAATCAATACAAAATTAATTACTTACCACCTTTCACACCATTTACACATATTAACACCAAAACACACACCTAAAATTAATTACATAATTAGAATTAATAATTACTAATTAATTGATGGTAAGTAACTTAAAAGTATTTAATAATTAATCAATACACATTTTTTGTTAATTACTACCCTTTACACAATTTACACATATAAACACCACAACACACACCTAAAATTAACGAAGCAATTAACCTAATTTTTTTTAATTCACTAATTGAAATTAATTAACAACTAATTATTAAGCTATTATTAATTAATCAATTAACACAATAATTATTCAATACATTTTATAAAATTACTACCCACCCTATTCCCCTCTAAACCCACAACCCGCCACTGAACTAAAAACGAAGAATTAAACTTAACATAAATAAATAACTAGTAAAACTCTAAAACATATAATAAAATAACAAACAATTCTCATTAAAAACACTAAAATACATAAAAGTAATATTAAATCGATATTTTTGTAAAAAATATTTTTGTAAACTATATTTGTTACAAAGATATTTATGTAATCAATATTACTTACCTGTCAGTCGATATTCTTGTCAATTATATTTTTGTTCTCGATATTTCTGTCCCACTATATTTTTGCAGCGATATTTCTACTCTGCACCCATGCTAGTCTGTACCATCAATACAACCAGCATGTATTATATCAACAAACATATCCCAAGTAGGCCAAGAGCTGTGGGTTTGGCTCACAGAATATCCTTAAAAGATGATCACATGTCTGGAGTACACAACACAGTGAGTTCTCTTAGCAGGACCAAAGACAGTTGCCATAAGTGGGAACTGGACCAACAACAGTTTAACAAGATATTCTCATTGTGGGGGAAATCAGTGCTGGACCTCTTTGCGGTGCACAACAACACCAGATGCCAGTTGCAGACCAGTCGATACTCTTTCCCAAGGTCAAGCGGGAATGCCCTTTCAATGCATTGGTCCAGAATTTTCGCTTATGCTTTTCCCCCTTCCCACTAATTCCCAAAGTCCACACCAAGATGAAGGCAGAATGCTTTTGTCTCCTATTGATTGTTCCCAAGTGTCCCAAACAGCAATGATTTTCGGAGCTCATCTTCTTGTTGGAGACCAAACGCATTCACATTCCACCAACACCATCTCTCCTGACATTGAATCGGGGTCAGATATGCCACCTGGAGCCAGCCTCCCTCTATTTGCATGCATGACTCCTGCATTTAATGAGTTTCACAACTGAAACAACACTCAAGAATGCTGAGATATTCTTTCTACATCAAGAGCGGAAGGCACAAATAAAACTTACACATTAAATTGGAAAAAATTCTGTCACTGTTGTCAAAAAAACAACTTACACCCATTCCACTCTTTTCCAGAACAGATTTTACCTTATCTTCTCTCTCTGGCCAATTCAGGCATGGTTTACTCTTCTGTCAAAGTTCACCTTGCTGCAATTTCAAGGTGCAGACGCTCTACACAGTCTCTGTTTCTCTGTTCCATAAGACTCCTAAAGCAATACATGAAAGGACTCTTCTGAGCTTTCCCACCGGTGCGAGCTCCTCCTTCAGAATGGCATCTCAACGTAGTCCTCTCACAAATTATGAAGCAGCCTTTCAGGCCCATTCATAAGGCTGACTTAAAGTTTCTCACTTGAAAAGTTGCTCTCTTGCTTGCTCTCGCTTCTACCAGAAGGGTTAATGAGATACAGGCCTTCTTTGTTTCACAGATAAGTTTGTACTTCTCAGAAAAACAAGAAGTTCATCCCAAAGGTCCCTTCTCAATTCCACTTCAATGAGCCTGTCATACTTTGGATTTTTTTCCCTAACCCAGCTACACCGGCTGAGCGGGATCATCATACTTTCGACATCAAACATTGTCTCGTAGAATTAGGCACATTCACAAGACTCACTAGTTACTAGTAGTTTATGACCAAGGTCGTGAAGTCACAGTAGTAACAAAACCTACCATAGCAAGATGGATTTTGGCGATAATTCAGATTTGCCATTCCAAGGCGGGCAACTCCTTTACAAGAAAAGCTAAAGCTCATTCTAAAAGAGCAGTTACCACTTCCACTGCTCAGTTTGTAGGAATTCCACTGGAGAAGGTATACAGGGTTGCGATGTTGAAGAGCACACACATGTTCACGCAGCACTACTGCCTTGAATCGACACAGTGAAGTGACACAGCCGCAGGCCAGGTGACGATACACCATTTATTACAATAAAGTGTGCTTCTTTAAATATAGGAGTTTTTTTAATGTTCAAGTCAAATGTTATAGACTTTGATATATTGCTACCTGATTTTTCTAGTTACATTCTTTATCCAAAGTTATAGACATACATGCTTACGTTCTCAATATATCTGTTTGGATCTATTATCATGTGGTTCCAATAAATCTATGTAGGATCTGCACATTTAGACAATATAAACTAAGGTATTGGGGTCCAGACTGAATCCAGACCGCCCCAAAGGAAATGTTAGCCTGTAGACCAGCTAGCTCACAGTGCCGCTATAAGCCCCTAACCTAACCAAGGAGTGAATAGTTTCTGGCAACTATCGAACATGACACACCTGACCCCTCAGGGATTGTGGAAACAGTACAGTACTTTTCGCTCAGTCACCCATGCTCACTTGGTCTCAGAGAGATACACAAAATAAATGGTGGGGAAGTTTTCAATAGGCGATTATTGACCAGCGTCATTCTAGTATAAAATACATGTGCTGCAACAACCATTAGACAGAAGCAGATATATATGATTACGAGCACCAACACAGTAAATAAAAGGTAGAATTCTACCATGATGCTAAAACAGTGAAAATATGCAGGCATATAGATACATGGCAGTAATCATGCACACTCCTAATATGCAAACTCTAGCTAAGCATACCTTAGTGTACCTAGCATGTATGTAGGTGTAGAGCCAAGAACCCCCTATGAAAGATTCAACCCCATTACCTGATGGGAGAGAATGAAAGACCTCGTCTTGGTCTCGAGTTGGACACCCAGCAAGGGATGTCAGACCACTGCGTGCTGGAGTGAGTGTCTGCGTGAAGGGACTTCAGCATCTCGTGTCAGCATAGAAGCTTCTCCTCTGGTTTACCCAGCGAAGATGTAGTACTTATATACTCCTCTCAACATCAGTATGAAGAGCACAAAACCAAGACCATTCAAAAATTTAAGGATCGAGGGTACCCTGAGCCCACTCTAACACAGGCTGCCGACAGAGTAAATGAGCTAAACAGAGAACAGTTGTTGTTACCATCACACGCTAAAGATGAACGCAGGGCAGTGTTTGTATGCAAATATTTAACCAGAAGTCAAAACATCAAAAAAGTGATTCTTAAACACTGGCCGTTACTAGCCCTGGAAGAAGATTTCAACTGGATATTTGCAAGTAACCCAATATTTGCCTGTGAACAGACGAGAAACATTAAAGAACTACTAAACCGGAAAACCAAAGTCCCAGTGAAAGATCTAAAAGGAACATTGCCCTGCCACAATTGTGGCAATTGCAATTCCATCATACGAGGCAACAAAATCACCCATTCACTATATGGGACAAAAATCAAACTGAATATCAACGTAACGTGTGACAGTATGAACTTAGTGTACATGTTAAAATGCCTGTGTGGGCTCATCTACGTTGAGAAGACAACCAGGAAGCTCAAGACACGTCTAGTAGAACATAAGAGCAACATTCGTTTAAAATCTACTAAATCGACAGTAGCCACCCACTTCCAGGAACGTAATCACAACCCCAGCCAATTGAGATGCTGCATCTTAGAAATGGTACCAATCTTGCCAGGAAGAGACAATGCCCAGTACCTACTCAGACGAGAATTACATTGGATACACCGTTTGTCTGCAGTACAGCCCAAGGGGCTCAAGGAATGCTTAGAATTCAGTTGTTATCTATGAATGAATTATCTAGGGGGACTGTTCCCCGCATGAACTTCAGCTTTAATTTAATTTCATTTTAGTATGCTCGTTGATACAAGGTATCTGCACACTCCACCACTGTGATTTATCGTTTTTCATTTTTGTATTAACCATCAGCGTCCTTCAGAGCAACTAGTATTGTTTGTACACATGGAATCAACTATACCCCCATTCAACACATCCCCCGCTGATGCGCACCATTGCATGTTCATCTAACTCAAATGCACGGGATAAAGCATCCCTCAATTCGTTCACTCTACTTTTTTTTTTTTTAAAAGCATCGGCCGCACACCATGGTAACGCGGCACCCGCCTATCATAGAAGGCCTTGCTTATGGAGGCATCACATGATCACACCCAACCTATTAACACACTCGACTCAGGCGGCAGTCACTCACGGAAGACAGCCGGCCACAACATAAGTACGAGATTTTGTCTACAGTTATTCACCCGGTAAGCTAAAGTACCGCGACTTATCCCATTATCGAACCGCGCCCCACGAGCATATCTTGTAGAATACTTACTATGGTTTCACACTTTTCATTTAAGGTCGTTCAGAAAAGTTATAATGGTAGGAACGTAAGCCACCGCACTGATTGCAGGTCAGTCGAGTACACATAAGATCACTCAATATGAACACGTTTTACCATGAACCACGAAATTGCACATTGCCCAACTCACTTTCCCACGTTCGTAAACGGTATGATTACATTGCACCCGTTTTTTCACCCCAAACTACGTTTTTTCACCTTTTTCCTTCGGCATGCTTTCCCTATTAGACCATTGTTCAGGCACAGACCCACTAACAAACTGCCCCGCAGTCATCCAACGTGTGTCCCATTAAACTAACACGAGCACGAGCATGATGATATAGTTGCTTTAAGACATATGAACTGAAAGTGTGTTACACTGGATTACTTTACAGGATTAAGTCCCCTGACGAAGAGCGAATGCCCGAAATGCATTGGGCGGAAGAAAGATTTCACGTCTTGAAAACATTATGAAGTAATAATGTGCAAATTGATGCTTAACAGAAAATAAATCAAATATGGATTAAATTCGAAGAAGTTTTTATTTGAAAGAATCCAAGGAAAATATTCAATAGAGTGAGCTGAAGAGACGTCCCTCTCGAGGGCAGTGACGCTTGACCGCATTATCTCACCCTGGGCCCAGGGGGTTAACTTCAGCAGCACCACCTACTTTGTGAACTCACGAAATTCGACCATAACCAGAGTGCGATCTCCACGCTCCAAGTATTGGCTTTCGTAAGGTACCCTCAGGGGTTCTACCTAGATGTGTCATGGTATTGTGGGCTTGTCGTCCAAGGATGACAATAGCCGTGGCTTTTCTACAGAGTTATTATATGGAAGATGGTAATCCTGCTGTGATGCTAAGAATCCTGATGGATATTAAAGGAGGCTAGTTTTCAAAGAAAACCACACAACATTTATTCAGCACCTAACTAGGCAAAAGTTCAGCACCAGAGCCGTTATGTAGAGCAAGGTAGGACAAATATAGGTAAATGGTTGTGCAACTACCTAGGCCTATATTGGGGTACTTTGGGGCTCACTACAATATATATATATATATATATATATATATATATATATATATATATATATATATATATTCACTGAAAAAACCATAGGTTATAGACCATATATAGTTAGGAATTAGCATTTACAAAACCTTGAAAATTCACTGAAAAAACCATAGGTTATAGACCATATATAGTTAGGAATTAGCATTTAAAAAACCTTATTTTACTCACACAAAACCATTGAAATTCCATATATAGTTAGTTGCACTAACTATATATCGCGCACCCGTAATCCACTGCTGATGATGTCACATATTACATCATTCATGACATGGTCAGTGACATCACTGATGACATCACTGATGACAACATCCAGTGATTATGTGTTTCTGTAAAGTTTAAATATGTTTTACATATTGAAGAATGAGTGGATGTATAAGTGTCTCAATGAAGGTTTTAGTAGGTGCGTGATTGACTGTATGAGTGAGTGATTAAATGCGTCTTACTAAATGCACGGGTTAGTGACTAAACTGTCTGAAAGTGTGCATCAGCATGTCTGTTGTTGTGCAAGCTGCTGCATGTGTTGATCAGTAGCTATATAAGTAGCTATATGGGTTATTGATTGGTTGCACAAGTATTTGTATGGGAGACTGAGTGTGTGTATGACTGGCTGGGAGGTGTGTGACTCTGTGCAGATCAATGTGTACTTGTATCAGTGATTCTATAAGAGAGTAAGTATGTGTTAGTATATGTTTTAAAATGTAAGGTACTCTATGTTTAACTGTGTAGATTAGAAAATGGAACTGTGATTGATTCTTTACAGGACTGACTAGGTGTGTGAGTAACTCCATGGATGAGTGGCAGAGTGTGAGTGTCTGTATAGGTGTATGAGTGCATATGATAGTGTTGTAAAGATGAGTGATTGTATGTATGAATGATTGTATGGGTGAATGAGTGAATGTGTGTGTAGACGTAGGAATCAGTGAGTGGGTATGTAGTAACTAGTATTGGTGTGTCAATGGTTTCAAAAATTATACTCTGTATTTAACACTGGGTGTAACAGAGGTTATATTAAAGTGTGAGGAGATGCATTGTATTGTCACATTAATGATATCATCATTGATGTGACCATTGATGTCAAATGAGATATCATCAGTGATGTCATTTGAGATGTCATCAGTGATGTCATCAGTGATGTCACTCACCATGTCATGAATGATGTAATATGTGACATCATCAGCAGTGGATTACGGGTGCGCGATATATAGTTAGTGCAACTAACTATATATGGAATTTCAATGGTTTTGTGTGAGTAAAATAAGGTTTTTTAAATGCTAATTCCTAACTATATATGGTCTATAACCTATGGTTTTTTCAGTGAATTTTCAAGGTTTTGTAAATGCTAATTCCTAACTATATATGGTCTATAACCTATGGTTTTTTCAGTGAATTTCATTGGTTTTTTAACAGCTAATATCTGTAGCTGTAAAATGTATTCTTCTTTAAATCCAAAAATATATTTTATATGTTTATGAATAATTTTTTTTTTTAAATATTTTTTTTTCTTCGTTCCCGCTTCGCGAATCGGGAAGCTTCCCGTTAGCTGACCTTGATGCCGCGAAATAGACCGCGAGCCGGTAAACGTTTCTTTACCGCAACTGCCGCGTTAGAAAACAACATCGTGACGCCTCCCGTCCGCATGACGTTTCGCGTTGTCGCGTGATACGTCATATGACGTGCTACGTTAGCGAACTCGTACGCTTACCGAGTCGCAAAGCACAGGTTTCTGGAAGCAAACCGGGAGGCCCTGCAAAGCGCGTAACGTAAACACAGCAGGTCATGTGACTTGGTAATAACACTTTTCATTGGTTCATTTCACTTTCGGTTTCCTAATGATGTAAGACTAGGTCATATGATCTAAAATGAACACTTTTCATTGGTTGAGAACTATTTTTTTTCCCAAATGGTGAAAATCCCTCCTTCTTTCCTCACTCTGACTTTCATCATTGTGAGAGAAAGACCCTTTGTTACCAGTGAGCAATGGCTTCTTTACTAGCTTCAGCTGGTGCTTCCCCACCACCTCCACCACATCCAAGGAAGAGTGGACCACCTGCTAAAGTTATAATTCAGCAAGAAGAGGAAGAAGAGGAACAGGACGACCTAGATAATCTCCCTATTATGGCCAGAAGATCTGTTGTACCGGAAGTAACGGGACCAGAGGGCAGGGAGATGGTGCCAAATATACAAACGAGATTTCGTGAAGTAAAACAAGTCTGCGTACATTGCAGTGGAATCATTTGCTACGCAGAAAGTAGCATCACTCTGATCAACAGAGCTATTAACAATCATGCTCATGTTTGTCCGAAACTCACCAAACAATAAATTCTTTTTTTTGTTTTCTTCCTCCTGTTGAGCCCTTTACAATGAATCGTTTTCGTTGCCCCCTCCGAAAAAAAAACAAAAAAAATATAAAACTGTTCAGAAAAATTCAAAAAAAGTAAAAAAAATGTTCAGAAAAATAATAAAAAAAATATAAAACAACAAAAACAATTTAAAAAAAAGTTCTTTTCAGAACTACCTCCCCGTTATAAAAAAATTGGTACAATATTTGCAACTGTGCCAACCTCTATTTCTCTTAGTTCGCTTCCCAGTTCGCTCCCCGGTACGCGAACCGGAAGCGAACCAAAAAATTTTTTTTATAAAAAAGAACAGTAAGTATAAGGGAAGGAAACAGACAGTTATGTTAAAAGAAAGACAGCTATAGGGGAGTAAACTAGAGATACTATTACCCGTAATCCACTGCTGATGATGTCACATATTACATCATTCATGACATGCTCAGTGACATCATCAGCAGAGGATTGCGGGTAACAGTATCCCTAGTTTATTCCCTATAGCTGTGTTTCTTTTAACATAACTGTCTGTTTCCTTCCCTTATACTTACTGTTCTTTTAAAAAAAAATTTTTTAGATCTGTCAGAAACAGTTAAAGTAATGAAATATAAAAGACTACGTAGAATATGAGCACTGTATGCAACAACTTTGACACTGACAGAAGCCTCACCTTCTCCATGCCTCCTACACAGTTCTACATGTACATCATAAATGCAAACAGAACAGAATTAATTATACATGTTAAATGGTTTATTTTTGCTGTTCTCAGAATGTATCAAATTTCACTAAAACAGTGACTTGAAGGTATTCATCATATAACAGCGGGGAAAAAAAAACACAATCAAAATGATTGTGTTTAAAAAACCCATACATTACAAATCAGAATTCAGAACTCCTTAAAGTTAACTTACTTTCCATGACGGCCAAGGATGTCCTATGAACAGCTTACACTCTGTTGTGCTGTTATTACTTTCAACCCGCCACTTTCTGAAAGAAAACCTCCATCGTTTTCAAAAACATGTTACATACAATAAATGACTTCTCGCTCTCTACCACACGATTCCACAAGGCCAAATCGTGTCAGAGCCATGTATAACTCTTGGATTTCTTGTAAGCCAATCCCGTCTTTTCGCATTTCCGCAACTTTCAGAATTAAAATGTTGAAGATCATTTACACAATCCTGGACTAGTAATATCTTCCCCTTCTTGCTCAATCATGTTCTACATTTCCTATCACACTGATACTGCTTACTATGAAGCAGACTTACACTACCTTTATGACTAGTACAATTATTTAATTCTCTACATCACTTTTAATCACAAAGCAATGTAAAACAGTAGACAGCATTGCAGACTTACATTCCCTCTACTCCATGTTTTGATTCGCTGCTTCAATTAGCTTATAAAAAGAAATAGTTTTTCTGAACTCATTCAAAGTGCAGTTATTTTTCCATGACGTCCAGTCTTATGGTTAGAAGTTATGTCTCTGTACTACACTTATCCTCAAGGCCAAATAGTGTAGGAGCCATAAGAACTTCTTGAAATTCCTCAGAGCACATCCCGAGATTCTTTCCCTAAAATTTTGGTTTTAAAAACACCAGGTAAGAGTTTTTAAGGTCATATGGCAATTTTTTTTTGAAAATTAAAACAGAATCATTGCAGAATGACCAGCCATTTCTACACTTTAAATAAGCTGTATAATGTCCTGATGTTATTGAAGGACCATCATGATATATAATTGCTACAGTTACAAAAGTCCTTCCTGATATTGACAACTGTGAAGCCACAAAATTTTTAATTAAAGTTGTCAATTTTGTTCCATCAGGCCTACATCGTTGGAACATTAAAATGACATACTGGCCATATGTTCGTATAAATAAAGTGGACATCATTTCAGATTTACATTGGCTACACTCCATGTTGTGATCAGCTGCTTTTACTAGCTTATTAAAAGAGACTGATTTACTGTCTGGCAAAGTTAAATATATAAATCTTTCTGAGTCTACACTAGTAGTAGCTGATACCCTACAGTTCTCGCAGTCATGCTGCCATTGATAAGAAAGCCCAAACAGGTGATCTACATCTACACCTTCATCATGCAATACATCAAGCATATACATTAAAAACTCCTGACAATCTTGCTGACTATTTTGAGAGAATTGTGTTTGGCCTGAACATCTGTCTAACAGATTTCGAATTTCAGACACACTTTCTATGTTTGTTCTATCAGTGCTACATTTCTCTAACACAGAATTTAACAAACTGCAAAATCTTTGATCCGAATTGACCACAATCTGTTCTTTTAAAGTTTCTAGAGAAAAGACAACATTAACCACTACATTAGCATAGCAGTTGACACCAGAACTGTTTTCAAATTGAAAACCAACAACATCTTCAACAGAATCCTTTTTGTTTCTGCTTATAATTTCAGGTTCATCAACTTTTCGTCTTTTTGCTACAACCTCCCCAGTATTGGTCACATTTCTTCGTTTCCGGCCTACCACACGTTTCTCAAACAAAGGATACTGAGGCAAATGTGGCGCATACTCTCTTCTCAACCTATTGTATTCCTTAACACAATCTAGATCCGCACAAATGTTTGTGACATCACACTCAATCAAGTACAATCCCGATAAAGTCCTAACTCGTGACAATGCCACATATGCCATACCCTCCTTGAACACAGAACTGCCAATATTCACCAATGCACAGTCTACACTTAAACCTTGCGATTTATGGATTGTCACCGCATATGCCAAGCAAACAGGAAACTGCTTACGACGAACATATAAGTCTTTTACAAGCAAAAATCTAGCAGAACAACGAGCAATTAGCTGTACTTCCTCAATGCCATCAAATTTAATTTTTTAAAAAATTCAATTCCATCTCTATTTCTGTATTTCACAAAATCAACAACATTACCCATTGATCCATTTACCAGACCTCTTTCAACATGTAAATTCCTTCTTAAAATTATACGGCAGTTCAAGCACACATTCAGAGTCTTTTCAAAACCCGCAGTTTTAGATATACTCTTCTCTAATGAATCCAATTTTGTTTTCAGATTCTCAGACAAAATAATTGTTGATCCCATATGCTCTACTCTGTCAATAGCTTCCAATTTCACAATCTCTTGCTTTTCTAAATGCAACATTTTGTTGTTGAATTTGGCACATTCTGCAAGAGTTGGCATCAAACATATTCCAGATTTTTTCTCAGTAACTTTCTGAAAAATATTCTCAGGCACAACATCTTCGTCTGGATATAAATTTGTCAGTAATCGTGCATGTAAAGCTTCTTTCCCATGCTCGGTCACTTTTCCAATTCTAACATCTTGTAGAATAGTCTTGTAAACTTCATCCTTTGCCTGACGCATATTTTCATGCAGTTCAGCATAATTGAAGTTTAACCATATATTGACGTTGCCAATACTCCCTAAGCACTTCCTGGTATCTTCATGCGTGAGCATTTTGAACACAGGTTGCCCTTTCACTGGTGTCAGCTGCAGAAGATCTCCAAAAACAATGATGTGTTTGCCACCAAATAACACATCATACTCTGTTTTGAGAACTTCTTGCATTCTCAAATGCACAAAGGCAAGCATAACATTGGAAACCATGCTTACTTCGTCAATGATAAGAAGTTTCATTTTCCTCAAGACTCTTGAAACTTCAAAACAAGCATCTCCAGATAGCTTGTGATATTCTAATTTGTTGTCATGCTCCACTGGCAGCATCAGTAAACGATGTAAAGTAATCCCTTTAATGTTATGTGCTGCCAGTCCAGTTGGAGCGGTGACAACACAAGACAGCGATGACTCTGTCCTTTCCTGCAAATAACATGAAATTGCTTTAATAAGGAAACTTTTTCCAGTTCCCGCTTCTCCACTCACGTACAGTCGGACAGGCTTCAACGACGTACATGAGCACTCTTTCTTATCATGACTTAATCCATGATCAATTTGCATGGTAAGTTCGTCATATATTTTCCTCTGCTCAACGTTGAGTTGTCTTTCCAACTCTTCTAAGTTAACCGCATCCTCCTGAGCATGTGCCATGGCTCTTTCCACTTCATTCATAGCAGTGGCAGCTTCATTTTCGATAAGAGGTCCTCCTAGTGGATCCTGACTCAATGAAGCAGAACTCTGACTGTCCTGAGAACTGTCTCTGGCAATCTCGGCTGCAATCGTTGCTTCCTGCTCAATTTCCACATTCAACATTTCTACATATTTGGGAAAAGCAGGACATTCTATGGTCTCCTTGGCAGCATTGAAAGAGTCTTCGTAACAGAGGAAATCTCCAAGCAGTTCCTCTTCTGCACGCCAAGGCTTAAAAAGTTGCAAAAGTGCTAAATAGAAAAACTCCTTTTTTTCAGGAGATTCGCCACTCAATTTTCGATGGTTTATCAAGTGGCATTTTCTTTGCTTGACCAGACATCCCTCACTTCCTATTACAGCATACACTCCTTTCTCAGTATCTTCTTTGATGTTCCTCTTGAATATGTAATTTTGCAGAACCTCATACAGACAAACATTCTCGAGGTGACTGCTTCGATTTGGATAATATGTATCCAACATGTTGCTCTTCAAAATGTCGGTACTGTTTGGCTCCTTTTCCGCCAAATACTCAATTTCCCGCACAGGTTTCAGAACTCGATTACGCGTTGCAGCAAGACCAACACTCGCCCAAACGATACTCCTGGACTTGGCATAGAGACTTGCTGAAGACAACCGGTCAGAACATTCGTAAGCTCCGATTTCTCGATGCGACAACATCTTCAGACTGAAACTGTACAACTTCTTGCTAAGGCTCTTTTCATGGGAAATGCCCTCCCACATATCCTTCAATTCTGTCTTCTCTTTTTTGGTGATGTAAGATGTCACATACCTAGCCACAGCCATACAGTTATCAGCCACAAACTGTATATCCATGTTAGCATTCCACATGGACAAAATCACCGGGTTGTAGTCGTTGATGTACTTAGACTCTTCGTTCCTCTTCAAATTGTATGTGTTTTTAGGTGATTTCTTCATCACATTATGTCGCAGCGAAGACATCAAACTGTTCACTCTTCCTTTAGAAATCACCGATCGTGGAAAGCCGAAACGACATTTGGTGTAGAACTTGTCTTTGTTCCGGAATTTACGACGACAGTACTTTCCACATCGATGGCTTTGGAAACGTAGAACTTTTTCTCTTAGGCTTTTTTTCTCCTTTGCGTTTGGAACAGCACACGTAGAATACTGTTCTATGAAACTCATCACTGAGTCGTCTGCATCCGTTCCAAATTTAGGTGCATCCTTGATCCACAGCAACATATGTATATGAGGAGCACCTCTTGCTTGGTACTCCTTCCTCCAGAAGAAATCCAACACCTCTCCAAGAGGTGGATTCTTCTTATTCATGATGAAAGACATCATACCTTCAAATCTATGATTGAAGTACCTACATACATTGACTGGATCCAAAGAGCACAGTTCTCCGGGTGTCTTGAATTCGATGTTTTCTACGTTAGCATTTGCCTCTCGTAGAAATTCAAGTAAGTCTTCCCAGCCATACTCAGCACAGCTCAAAGTGAGGAACCATGTGGGAGTTCCTAAGTTCCTCAGCATACATTTTAAATCACCATGACGACGGTACCAGTACTCATTAGTACCACGCTGACACGCCATGAGATTAATCAGGTGAGAATCCAAAATGCTGTCTTGGACATTGACTTTATCCATAAAGTCACTTGCCGAGATGTTTTGCATGTGTATACCACTTTTCAAGATGTGGTTCACTGCATATGACAGTCCAGACAGATCGCTTTCAAACAGGAGATGAAACAAATAAGGAATGCATTGTCGAAACCTAGGATCTCCTGCATACAATCGCAAAGTCCGGTATTCAGAAGCAGGAATTTGATGAGGTCGCTCATCATATCTTCCTCCCTGACCTGTTGGAAAAAGCTGTGGGAAACACCGAGCTTCCAAACTTTCCTCCCAAACACTAATGGGACTCCCTTTCGCTTGTTTCATTTGAAACAACTCAATAGCATTCCCCATGACTTCCTTGGAATGCAAAGGATGAACACTATAATGTTCATATATTTCTTCACTAGTACAGGGTTCTACTTTCTCAATTTGACCAGCACACAAATCGCTATCCTCTTCCTCACTTACTTCCTCTTCTGCAACATATACATTTTTATAGTATTTATTATATTTTTTCAAATACAATGTTGCCCTTTTGACTTTCCTAACATCTACTAAATCTTGCCATATTTTCTTATTCTTTGTCGGAACCCCATTAACTAAGATAACCAGAGGTTCCTCTTCCACTTTTTCTACTCCAATTGTGTTAATGTTTTTCTTCAAATCTAGAGGCAAATAAACAACTCTTCCCTTTAATCCTCTCTGTAAATCTGATGGAGGCAATTTCCCTGTCTTTGGCTCCATTCTTACAATAGCCTGAAAGGGATGGATACTTTGAATCAAAATAGATTCATAAGTATTTAAATCCTTCAATTCAGAAGGAATTTCAACCAATTCCAGATTATTATGAACTGCTCTAGCAGGCATCTGGTTTTGATTTAATTTGTTACAACAATAAGTACACACACGTTGATCCAATCCCAAATCAAAACAATTTTCTACCATCAAGTATGTTGTAAAATCCTTCCATTCACTATTATTTTCCCTTTCACTTTTTCCATATAAATCCACTAACTTAGTCTGATTCTTATAATAAGTGCGTCGACAACACACACAAGTGAAATTTGGCCTCTCACTTGATTTCACCTCAAACGTCGCAATTTCCCTCTGGAAATTATCTGTACTGGAAACCTGTACACTATCTTCCACATTACTCTCTTCTTCTTGGTCAATTTCAACATTCTCCTCTTTACTTCCAAAGTAACAAAACTCAATTTCTTCACATATATTTTTCACATCTATTTCAGAACCATGCAAAAGAGCAGCGCATAATTGTTTTAGCATAATTGCTGGACTCTTAGCATAATACAACATTCTAACTAATTTCCTCACTTTATTATGATGCACTGCTAGCATCCTGAAATGATGAAAAACACTCTGGCATACTCTCCTGGAAAGACAAGCCAGTGAATGACCATGCAAACCTATCACTTCTCTCACTCTGCAAGGATCTAATTCTTGCAACAACTTCATTTTCTGCTTCAAACTTTTCTTACTAAATGACCGTATAAAATCACAAAGCAAATTGATGGAATCCTGTCGTACACTGCAAATACTACTACACTTCCAGGTGTACACAGGACCCTTAGGACGTCTCCCTAAAACCTCATTACCTAACACCTCTTCTATCTCTGTTCTCACAAGTTTTTCTTTTTCAACTGGACAACCATCTTTCACTTCATAAGCTCGACCACTGGTGTCAACTGCATGCACCAAATCATTATCCTGGAAATAACTCTCCTCATTAAAAAATGCCTCAGAGCTTGAACTATGCATCCATTCTCCAGAAAAAACTTCACAAAAATTACTACGATTAACTATTCTCTTCCATCTACTATTTCTTTTGAAATCATAAATTACCTTGTTTAGCTTCCTAATTCTATTGATTGTCAAAATAAATAACTTACGTTTAATTTCAAAGGCCTGATCAATAACTTTCTCAACTATTTTTTTTCTCTTATAAAAAACCACTTTCTGCTGACCTTTCTTAATATTTTTTAACAAATTCCCAATTATCCTGTTGCGGAACATTCGTTTACGAATATCCCTAAACTGTTGTTTCCTTCTACTTTCATGCATAGAGTTATCTCTTACTCTAGCAGTAACATTTCTCATTGGCCTTTCCTTACCATTTGAATTCGGTCTCCTTTTCTGGAGTGAAACATTTTCTGTAGTAATATTTTTTTTACTACACATATTTCTTATGACTGTTTTTCGACTCTTACCCGGTGCTTTCTTGGTGACTTGACAAATCTTTTTGTTAGAGGACTGCTGCAATATTCCATGCTCCTGCTGTCTTTGACGTTTTCCAGCCTTTCTTACTCTTTCTTTGCTAGGCATCCTAAAATCTTGAAATAATGTGCAGTTGAATCTGTGGTAAAATATAATAAAAAATGTTATTAACCACTATTACCCAACAGTAAATTAATAACAGTCATCAAAAACTTAACACACTACTTAAGTATATAATATACTGAAGCCTATCTTCAATTTTTCACTGAACAGGACTCATCTCTTCTTAACCTTGGATAAACCTCACCTACTCTGTGTCCCCTGCACATAATTAAATGTAAAGGGGCAGATTTATATTAACTAGCACATCCCCAGGGATGCACCAGTTAACGTGCACCGCTGCTCTGCCACCCACGGTGTGCCGCATTTACAATCAGATAGGACAAAGCTACATCAAAACCCTGCGCCTGCTTGAAGCAGGCATAGATCTTGACGCAGGTAGGCTGAAAGCTAAAGCAACAACTAAGTGTCGTGTGCAGAAGTTACAAAAAAGGAAAAATGGCGTTTAAACCAGTAATGAGACCATGCTAACGTAATACAGAGTAAAAATATCCAGGATCTACATCAGTTTGGGGTTCACGAACCTGGCAGGTACAAGGCACTGAGGCTTTCCACCGTGCATGTCTCATCCCAAAACATATGTTGTTTGTGAATGAAACAATTTCCCAGACCAAATGCTTTGGATTGGCTACTTCTAAAAAATTAAACACCCCTACTATCCCGGAGTTAGAGGAATACGATGGTTGGAGTAATTTTACTCGTTGTCTATTAAAGATTTACAGGCCCTACTCCGTAATTCTTCCTTTAACATTTCCAGTATAAATCCAAAAGGTTGACTGCTTTGGCAACGTGCCTTATCCACGGTTTAATAACGCTGCCTTTTGCTTTATATAAGTTTTCAAATTGTATGAAATATATACCAATAGGTCGTTATTAACCTTTAGGTAGTGGTTTTCTTCATCAAGTCTGGTCGCTTCCATACACATACAGATTTTCAAAGATGATCAAGAACTTTATCTGAATGGAGAGGAATGCACTGAGACGCCAGATCATTCACTAATGTGTAGGCACAGACAGTTACACGGTTCATGCAACAAACACCGACCAAATATGGCTTGCGTGTTGCAAGGCACGCCAGTTCCTGCTATCATCCCCACGTTCAAGTTCTTGGAAAATGGTAGTTATTTGATGCTCAATAATGAAGATTGTTCTGGGTTAATTAAAAGTATTCATTTTATCGTAACAGTAAATGAACGGGTTATTTGCTGCAGAAATGTTCTATTTCCTCCCACACATGAACATAGGGAGTTTTCAATCTGGCCACAAATACCAACCTTGGGAGCACATTTCAACAGCATGGCAAGAATAAGAGCTCTTTTGTCTCAGAGAGAGGTGGCCTTGAGTTCGGCCCGTGAAACTTTCGTGCTTCACATAGCGAACACCCGTACAGAGGTGCAGACCCTTTTAAATACAGATTCGACTTTGCATTTCAGCAAGATTACCCATTCATTTCCATGCAGCAGGAGGCCCATAGGAATGAAGGTGCAATTTGCGATTAGCAATTACCTCATCGCAAATTACGAATTTTTCCGACGGTGCAGGGGTATCTCAAGAACACCCTGCTGCACCCCTGAAAAAAAAATTTGGGGTCATATGGCGCACATAAATTTTGAAAACATTCCTTTACCTCAAAAACGATTTTCAACTCATAATTTGAAAACACTGCACATGGGGAAATGACTTAAAATGTCCTTAAGACACATAAAAGCATTTTTTGATTGCCTTTGCAGCATGTTTCAGTCACCTTTAACATGCCTATGTAACGGAAACATTCAAAATCTAAATTTGCCATGCACAGGTGGGAGCATATTTACAAGCAATTTGCTCCACAGACAAACTTCTTACATTGAAATGGGAAAGACTCTCAATTACCTTATAAAGAAGCAGACACCATTATGTCCTTCTCATCAATATTAAAACCATTGCTTTTTCTCAAAAACGATTTACAAGTCATAATTTGAAAACACTCCACAGCTCCTATGCACATAAAAGCCCTGTCAGTACTAATACTTCACATTTTCTCCAATTACAATTTCTCAAACAAACAAAATCTATTTGTGAAACACTTGAGACAAAGCAACATTTGAAAAACACAACTTTCTTCATAATTTTCTCCTTAAAGCACACTATTTTCTATCTAAATTAAAGAAATTTTTTCTCACCTTAGCAAGTACTTTGAGTTTCAAAACAGTCTCAGAAACACACCAATTTGTCTTCAGCAGAGCAAAAGGTATGCACTCCAGAGTCTGCAGCTATCAAAAGCACAGAAATGCTGTAATTCCTCACACAGATCTCTCATGTCACCCAATCAAAACTCTTCCCTCACTTTTTTTCAAAGCAAAACCCTTCCCCCCTCTGCCCCCTCTCTGCTTTTTCTGCATAGCAACCACCTCTTGCAAGACCTCTCACACAACAATGTTGCAATTGAACTCTGAACTCTCAGTGCACCTGCATATCCAAAGCATTCTTTCATTTAATGATTTTTTCTTCGCCACTCAAAATACATCTTTCAACGAACTCATCCATGCACACTAACTTTCTGTTTTCAGCAATCAAAATCCACCAATCACTCTTACTGCTTCATTAACACAGAAACTCCTCAGTTTTTTTCATTTTACACTCTCATTTTTTCAACTGCCATTTCATTGCCACACTTCATCTGACTGCAGGAGAACCTTCTCTCGCCATGTTTTCTGTCTGGATTGTTGGACATAGCTACATCTATTGGGCTCAAAGGTACGCTGAAAACAGGAATTTACCTAACCTCAATTTACAAGATGTGGAAATTAAGTGGTTTGGCCACAGAGGATTAAAATGTCACCAATTGATACCATTGGTGAAAACCTTTATGCATTTGCCAAAACCTGACCTGTTAATTGTGCACTGTGGAGGTAATGATTTGGGCACTTTGACTGGGGTAGGTCTGGAAATGCTTTTAAAGGACACCTTTGAGCAATTGATGGCACTTTTTCCTCAGACTGCCTTGGTATATTCAAATATATGCCAAAGACAGAAATGGAGGTGGTCGAACCAATTTTGTCCACAAATTGAGAAATCGAGGAAGCATGTAAACAAATCTGTTTCAGCTTACATGAGAGACCATGGAATGGGCTCCCTGTACAACAATAACTTGCGTTACTACATGCAAGATATCTACAGAGGAGATGGAGTTCACTTCTCAGATGAGGGCAACAGAGTTTTCACTCTGAATTTAAGAATGTGCATTGGTACCTACTTATAAGTACCTAAATGTACCATAAACCCAAAAGCTCTTCTCAGAGCTACCCTACATCTGATCACTCACAATTATTATTGTACTCTAACTTTTTTCACTAATTTTCAAGAAAGTACGCTCCCCAGAACGCTTCCCGGTTCGCGAACCGAGCGCACTCCACGCAAAAAAACTAAAAAAACGGTATATATTTTTTTGCCCTGCGAGAACCTTTCAAAGCCTCCACATCAAACCTAGGGGGTCAGGGACGATCTACTATGCCCCCTTATGGTCATTTGCCCCTTCGCTTTGGCCTCCTCTTGTCTCTCGATCCTACCGAGAGACAAGATGGCGGCCGCTACGGACTGTTTGGAATGTTTACAGACGCCGAAAAACCAATCAGCTTCGCAAACCTCCGTAACGCGAAAAGTACGCGAAGCGGAGCGCTGTTACAGATATATATCTTTTTTTGAACGTTAATTTCTCAAAATCCACTGGAGCACATATATTGAGACCTAGCAAAGGCACATCGGGCTACCAGTCCCTACAATTTTGCCAAGTTTCGTGCAAATCCATTCAGCCGTTCGATTATTATTATTATTTTTTTTTTTGCCCCGCGGGGCCCTTTTAAAACCTCCACATCAAACCTAGGGGGTCAGCGAGGATCTACTATTCCCCCTTATGGTCATTTGCCCCTTCGCTTTCGCCTCCTCTTGTCTCTCGATCCTACCGAGAGACAAGATGGCGGCCGCTACGGACTGTTTGGAATGTTGACAGACGCCGGAGAACCAATCAGCTTCGCTTCACAAAGCTCCGTTGCGCGAAAAGTCCGCGAACCAGACCGCTGCCTGGTCCGCGCTTACAGATATATATCTTTTTTTAAACGTTAATTTCTCAAAATCCACTGGAGCACATATATTGAGACCTACAAAAGGCACATCGGGCTACCAGTCCCTACAATTTTGCCAAGTTTCGTGCAAATCCATTCAGCCGTTCGGGCTAAAAGTGAGGCCAACCGCCCTATGGAAATTAACATGGGAAAAACGCGTTTTGGGACCCCCCTTTTTTCTCGGCCCCCCCTTGACGAACCCCCCCCAAATTTTCAAAGGCTGCTCAGAAACAAAATGTGCCATTTTCCTGAAAATTTCAGCCAATTCCGTCCACAAACGGCAAAGTTATTAGACATAGAATTTTCAAAAAACCCATAGAGAAAAAATCCTAACTATATATACCTACTGGCGACCGCCAGTAGGTAATATATATATATATATATATATATATATATATTTATATATATATTAATATCAGGTGACTGCCAATATTTAACATACCGTGGGATTAAGATAGTGAAATCTAAAGAAAGAGGTGGAGACAGAACTCTGGATTTACGAAAAGCAAAGTCAAGATTAATTCTAGCAATTGGCACTGAAAGACCGTTTGGCCATAACTTGGATGCGGAACTACACATTCACTTGCAATAACATCTAGAATTGTCCAATAACCAAGAGAATGATGAAGAAAACAGGGCTCTCTAATAATGACAAATCTTTATCAGAGCACACCCAATTACTATATCTATAATCCACCTATTGTAACACACATTGATAGGTCTACAGATACATGAGTTCTTTCAATGCTGTAGTTCAGGATTCCAATCGGTCAATCTAAAGAAGGGATTCAGTCACACTCTTCAATCAGATCCATGAGTTTTTTTATTTTCCAATCATAGCATTGTTGATAAAGCAGCAGCCGATGCGGGTTTCGCCCACAGGGCTTTTTCAAGGCTTCAGAATAGGAGTAGGATCCAAAAGTTCAAATAATGTCATAAGTTCAAGTGCTAATAATGATGAGAACTGGCATAAGTGGCTCAGTTATGCCAGTACTACAACGGACGAGGAGAATCTGGAACTAAATGAAGACGACATCCCCTAGCTGCACGATATATCAGGATTGGCACGGGGACATAATTCATGAGAGAAACGCCTAATAAAATTTACGACGTATAAACTGAGGGAAATAGTTAATGAGTGTTGGACGCTTTCTCACCTCGGAAACACAAAGTGATTTTACCGACATCACTTCTACATGTTCGATTCTCATCATTATAAGCACTTGAACTTATGACATTATTTGAACTTTTGGATCCTACTCCTATTCTGAAGCCTTGAAAAAGCCCTGTGGGCGAAACGCGCGTCGGCTGCTGCTTTATCAACAATGCTATGATTGGAAAATAAAAAAACTCATGGATCTGATTGAAGAGTGTGACTGAATCCCTTCTTTAGATTGACAAATTGGAATCCTGAACTACAGCATTGAAAGAACTCATGTATCTGTAGACCTATCAATGTGTGTTACAATAGGTGGATTATAGATATAGTGATTGGGTGTGCTCTGAAATAGATTTGAAATTGATAGATCAGAATTCTTTGAATCTCTGACTTAAGCAATATCTTAGTGGGTGGATGTTGCACATCATAGTTAGCACCCCGCATTGATCGCATGTATAACCAAGAAACTGTTCCTCTTCATGACAAGCGAGTAGATGTGCGGATTAATTAAGGCAAACCCACCCCTTTGTCTGCACTCTCTAATAATGAACTTGGGTTGATAGAATCAAGAGAAGATTTGCTAAGCAACATTCCAGAGACATTGAAATCCTTGCAGCCTTACTGTCATATCATGAAAAAGAAAGAGCTCAAAAGAGAAAAGCCTGAACATTGTAACACAGTCATGAATGTCTTGAAAATCAGTTACAGAAATCTTATCATCTTCTTTTTTTAAATGCGAGTAATAAACATTATGAACCATGATGGAATAGTGTTTACCTAGCACAATGTACTTTACAATTTATTGTCCACAAAAGAGAACGTTTTAACATATGCCCTAGTCACTTTTCCAAAACAAAAAAGGAAACTGATTTTTCTCTTTAACTACTGTGTAGGATACACTCCTTAGGGAAATTCATCTTTTAAGAGACAAATCCTTTTATGCAGCTTACAAATGTAATCCTTGGTTCTTTTCTTGAAAATGTACTTTACATTATATTGTAAATGCCCGAATATTACAATAACATTCCTTTTGGAAACAAGATTTCTAATCCATATGTGGAGAACTAACTTCTGTTCTATGCCAGAAATATGTGCACTAAGTCCTCCGCAGTGGGATAGAAAAATGAAGCAATATGTAATTGATAACTTGTGCAATGTTCAAAACCATGATCAAATGCATTTTTTTTTTATTCTTCCTCTTAACCACTTGCTCAACTTGTGTATATACATGATCTTATGAACCTGTTTCAGGCAGATTGAATGCATTTGTAAATAACATGAAAATTTAGTCAGGATTGACGAACGCCTATGGGCCCATTAGGATGGCGTCCCGACGTAAAACAGGACTGCCCAACATAAGGGCGGCGGTGGCGGGCGCATCCCGCATTTTTAACAATGCGGTGGGCGGTGAAAGCACCACCTGCCGCAATGCTAAAAATGCACATTGTGCACTTCAATGCACAATGTGACAGGCACCGTTTGCACCCCCCCGGAGTCCCTGGGGGCCCGCAACGAGCCCCCACAAGACATTCCTGCATGCCTTTCCGTGGCGGCAATGCCGCCATGGAAAAGCATGTCCCCACACACACCCTAATATGGATGGCGGTGTCTAACAGACACCGCCACCATATGAAACCCTTTTCCACCCAGTCAACTCCTTGACTGGGCGGAAAAGCGGCGGACGGTCTTTCCATCCGCCGCGGTCCCCTGCCATAGTAATATGGCAGGGGGGGAAATGGGTGGCGGGCGGGGAAGGTTGTTGGGCGGATCGCCACCGCCCGCATGGCGGTGTCGATCCGCCCGACATCCTAATGGTGCCCTTAGTCTTTCTTCTAATAGAAAGAAATGTGGGGAATTGGACTGAGCCCTTTAAATGAGACGTTCTAGGTCCTGGGACTCTATGGTCCAGTAGAAGGCTGGGAGCCGAAACGCGTAGACCGTCCTTTACCATTTGTTTTTGCACAATGGTTAATTAAAGCACTTTATGGAGTACCTTTGAGTGTGGTGCTGTGATCCTTCGCCGAATCCGACTGGAGACGGAGGAATCTTGAACATATATATATTGTATTGTTAATCAAGGACTATGTAAAATGTTCCTGTTTGTGTGCCTGAGCACAAATACGGCAAATTGTTGCTGTGAATTAATTAAACATGAACAGGATTACATTGGAAAATCTCATATGGCAACAATATGAAATTTTGTTGAATACTTTATTTAACTTGCAGTTACATGTTACCTTGCAATTTCGGCTGCCAAATCAAATGTGACTTTCCTTGTGTATATAATTTTTCCTTTCCTGGTTTAACGACATGATAGGGATGTTTAAACAAACTGTTTATTTAAACAGAAATTGGGGACACTGCATTAATTCAATGTTTTCTTTGTGTCTATGATCACGTGGTGTAACTTCAAACATAGTATGTTACTTTAAATGAAGGATGGTACTGATAAGCTGCACCCGTGAGCAAGAGATCGGCTGATCTCGAAACGCGTTGGGTGTGTTTTTTCTGCTGATTAAATCTGAAAGCACCGTTCTACATTTGGGCTCCGACTCTGGTTTTTTTCACAAAGAAAGGATTGTGACCAGGAGTGTGTGCACATTAAGGGGATGGCGAACCCCCTCGTAAGCCCGCCGTTCCAAGTGGCTGAAGCACGCCATTCTAGCGTGTGTATATTTGAAATAATTGCTTCTGCCCGCCTGATCCGTGGCTGCGCTGCATTGGGAAATCGTACGAGGAAAGAAAAAGCGGGCTTTGAATTTTACAAAAGCCGCGCAACAACGTGACATTGTCCGGCAACTGGGATCAGACCGGAACGTATTCATTGACTAAGAACTGTGAATTCCCGCCCCTGCAGGGAGAGCAGTAGCAGCCAAACACAGGCGACACGGAAGAGCACGGTGCACGCAACCACATACCAGCTGGTTGGTTGTGTCAGGAATCATGGCAGAATCAAGAAACAATAGGAGGTTGGAGGCAGCTGCTAAACTGTTTACGCCAACAGAATCCAGTGTTGGGGAAGAAACACGACCACCTGGTAAGAAGATTGATGAACTCAGACTATTATGGGACGCATTATGGAAAAACCTTAAACGAGAGCAATCGCGTTGGTGGAAGGCGGCTGCCCTCACTAAATACTTGGAATGCAATAGGATACCGCGAGGCTTAAGGATTTTTGTTATACCAACGTTCTAAAACCCTGACCCCGAACTCATTATCGAGTGGATGGACAATAACCATGCATGTTCACTCAATATGTTGAAAATGCTAATCAAAAATGCAGAAAAAGAGTGCGCACAACTGAATACAGAGGGTGAAGCATTAATCACGAAACTGAAAGCCAAATACACTGAAAGTGAGTGTATCACGGAGATGGAAAAGATGAATAAACGCCTTGACAAAATAGAGGAGGAAATAAAAGAGAAAAAACAGAGGAAATTTCACCGCAATGAAATTGACTATAGTAAAGGCCAAATTTTGACTTTTGCCAAAAGGTATGACGTTATCAGAGATGCAGCAAAGAAAACCAAAGTGCTTATGATACCTGGATTGAAGAAATATGTGCCCAATCAAACTGAAGTAATTCAGGGGGAATCTGTAAACCTGGATGATGATAATGAATCAGTTGAAAGTGATGTCTCTGAGCCAGCTGACGCAATTCCAGAAAAAGATCTAATTTTAAAGGAGGTAGCCCTAATTGCCAAGGAACGCCAGACAGGCACCCCGTCAAAAGGGCGTGGAAAAGGAGGCGGACGCGGAAGAGGAAACAAATCATTCGAGGCAGTACAAAGTCCAGTAGGCGTCGTAACCAGGGGCAAAGCGGCAAGGAAGTGAACACCATGACTGTGGTAAACCTTTCAAAACGTATTTTAACACCTTTACAACTTGAAGTGTTATCTAGAGGGCTATCATTCTGTCCAACATCTAAATTTAATTTTACTAATGCCCGTATAGATTTGTTTTGCTTTACACGCAAACTGAAGTTAAAGAAATGGTTTGCGACCAAACCTCGGCTGAGAAAGGATGTAACGGTTGAAAAACCCTGTGCTCTAAGTGTAAATGATGCCGAACTTTTACAATCTGTGCAAATATTAGCAGGCTGTGACAATGTCAGCGATAATGCTATATTTAACTTAGTTGACACTGAGAACTCAGTCGAAATGAGCAGTAACAGTGGGTTTAAACCCAAGTCGGTTTTTGTACCACAAATCACAAACAGCTACATAGATAGCTTTGAACAAGGCATGATTCAAGAAATGAGAAAGATGGACAGAATGAAACCTAAATTGAATTTGAATTTAAACAAACAACAGTTTCTTGCTTTGAAGGAGATGGAGAGTTGGGCTGAGGTAGTCATTAAGAATAGTGACAAAGGCGGGAATGTAGTGGTCTGGCCACTTGACATGTATCTTAAAGAAGGTTTGATGCAATTGTCTGATGAAAATAATTATGCAAAAGCGACTAGAGATGAATACAATGTATCTAAATGTGCGTATGGTGACAAATTAAGTGATTGGAAAGCAAGGGGGTTAATAGAGAATGATGAATATAATTACCTCCATGTAAAATATCCGAAATTACCTGCACTTTATTTGTTACCTAAGTTGCATAAAAATCTTCAGACACCCCCCGGCAGACCAATTGTTTCTTCTGTGGGGAGCCTCTATGAAAATACGTCTAGATACATAGATCATTTTTTGCAGCCTTATGTCACTAGTTTGCCTTCATATGTGAGGGATTCATCTGACTTTCTGAGAATCCTAAAAGATACCACATGGAAACCTGAGTACAGGTTGGTGAGTTTTGACGTCACCAGTTTGTATACTAGCATCCCCCAAGAGCTAGGTATAGAAGCATGTAAATATTACTTAAAGGAGAGATCCATCTCTCATTTGTCACATACTAACATGCTTCTGGACATGATGTGGGAATGCCTAACTAATAATTTCTTCGTCTTCCACAAACAATTGTTTAAACAAACCAGGGGGGTGGCGATGGGTACTTGTTTCGCCCCCAGCCTGGCATGTTTGTATCTGGGCTGGTGGGAGGAGTTGGTGGTGAATAAGATCTCCCACTTCAGTACCCACGTCATCCTCTGGAAAAGATATATCGATGACATTTTCTGTATTTGGAATGGCACCCTCCACAAGGTACATGAATTTGAATCCATTCTGAATCAAAATTCACTTAACCTGAGATTTACCAGTGTCATCAGTAAGGAACAGTTGGAATTCCTGGACATAAAACTTGAGGTCATTGAGGGAACTTTAAAAAGTTCCTTATTTCGGAAATCGACCGCTGGAAATAGTCTTCTCCATGCGGGTAGTTGTCATCCCCCCAGCCTAATACGCAGTATACCAGTAGGCGAGTTGATTAGAGCCAAAAGAAACTGTAGAACGGCCGAGAGCTTTTCCAGAGGGAGCAAGATAATGGTGGAACGGTTCTCAGAGAGGGGCTACCGTCAAAAGGTGATCCACCAGGCCTTAACAAGGGTCCATACTATGGACAGAAATGAACTGCTTGTCCCTAAACAACAAATAGTAGATGAAAAAATACGTTTCATCACTACATACAATAGCCAATCTTGGAAACTGCGTAAATGTTTAAGAAAATATTGGGACACACTTAAACTTGATAACGACATCAAAGAAGTTATTCATGACATTCCCTCATTGACCTTCAGGAAGGCTAAATCCTTAAAGGATGTATTGAGTACCACATTGGTAAAAGAGAATCAAAGGACAAATACAATACAGAGATTTTATCCATGTCGCAGGTGTAAGGCTTGCAAATACAGTAGTAATTGCAAAACAATACAGCTGTCTAAAGAACGGTGTGCACATAAGATCACTAAACATCTCAGCTGCACCACTGAATATGTAATCTACGCACTGGAATGTCAGTGCAATAAATTCTACATAGGGTGCACGACTAAACAAGCGAAACTGAGAATTTTAAAACATCAGAGAGCAATCAGGAATGTGAACCAACAATATCCTGTAGCCAGGCATTTTGCCGAGGAACACAATAAGAATCCTAACCTGATGAAATTCTGTGTCCTGGACAGTGTAGAGAGCAATGAAAGGGGTGGGAACAGGTGGTTGGAGTTGAGAAAATTGGAATCAAAGTACATTATCATGTACAACACAATGCAGCCTGTAGTTCACAATTTGGGGGAAGAGTTAGCAATTCACCTCCAGAACTGAAATGAGTTATACTTGGTGTATTTAGGAGCCGCTGCCTCTTAGGTAACTGAATTCTGGTATTTTAATAATGTTTTTAAAAGTACACTGATCTGTAAAGAAATAACTGGTATATATAGCATTGTCCTCTTCCCTTCCTTTTGCAGGAGGTGGAAAACTTTTTTGACTTTGCCCACTTGGGCTGAATTTGGGAAGTCGCTGTAATGGTGAAATCGAATTTTGCGGCATATGCCCACTGGGGCGGTATTGTTAATCAAGGACTATGTAAAATATTCCTGTTTGTGTGCCTGAGCACAAATACGGCAAATTGTTGCTGTGAATTAATTAAACACGAACAGGATTACATTGGAAAATCTCATATGGCAACAATATGAAATTTTGTTGAATACTTTATTTAACTTGCAGTTACATGTTGCCCAATTTCGGCTGCCAAATCAAATGTGACTTCCCTTGTGTATATCATTTTTCCTTTTCTGGTTTAACGACATGATAGGAATGTTTAAACAAACTGTTTATTTAAACAGAAATTGGGGACACTGCATTAATTCAATGTTTTCTTTGTGTCTATCATCACGTGGTGTAACTTCAAACATAGTATGTTACTTTAAATGAAGGATGGCACTGATAAGCTCCACCCGTGAGCAAGAGATCGGCTGATCTCGAAACGCTTTGGGTGTGTTTTTTCTGCTGATTAAATCTGAAAGCATCGTTCTACATTTGGGCTCCGACTCTGGGGGTTTTCACGAAGAAAGGATTGTGACCAGGAGTGTGTGCATATATATATATATATATATATATATATATATATATATATATATATATATATATATATATATATATATATATATATATATATATATATATTCGAAATGCCTTTCGTGTATAAACTGCCTCCTTCTGACCAAAAGTTGCTTCGATGCTGGGGGACCCCACGAATGCAGGTCCCATTTAATGCATATCAAAACTCCTCCAGTTTTGTCGAAGAGAAACAAAGCCTTGTGTGTTTTTTTTTTTTTTGGTTTTTTTTACAGTGCCTAGATAAAACTTTAGTTTATTACTACAATAGTGCATACATAACACAAGACACCGTGTTCATAACGTGACTGTAAATACATGGGTTTTTTTGGGGGTTTTTTTTTCATTAAATATTTTTTTTATTTCAGGAGCAAATATTTTTTTTTTTAAACTTTATTAACATGAAAGCATAGTACGCAGTTATTATGATACATTCAAGCTGTGATGTTCGTAATTATATGGTACATATCTGGAAGTTTTTAGTCGGCATCACTTATTCTGCATTCGTGTCTCATTCTCCCTCTCTAAAATCTGTATATGCTCTTCCGTATCTGAGTTTATCAACGTTCTCCCGCTACGTGTTACCCAACATGGGCATCTCTCGTATAACTTCAAGAGAAAGCCCCCCCCCCAAACTTGGGTCATCACTTCTAAGTATGTTTCAGATTTCCCCTCCCATCAGCAGGTCTCCTTGCCCCACTGTCTTCTCATAGGCAAGTTATTCCAATACGTTGCTGCGTGTAGCACGAGTAAGTATTCCTCCCCAACCCCATCCGTTACTCATCCTCCCCCTCGGAGTCCAGTTCGTCTCCCTCTGGTAGGGGTTCACAGATCTCACCCCTATAAACATTCCACGCTGTCCACACCTTATTCCATTTGCGGGGGGTAGCTCGAAGGACATACACAGTTCTCTCCGTGACCATCAGGATATCCAAGTTTTTAGCCCATCTGTTCGCAGTGGGCAAGTCCGGAGCCCCCCATTTCTGTGCAATATCACGCTTAGCCACTATCATGGCTAGTGTAGCCCAAATTATCCCATACCTATCTAGGTCGTTGGGGTCCCAGATGTTCAAAAGGCACTTACGGGGTTCTGGTAAAATGGAAATCTTGAGTGTTTGGGAGATTGTGCGCATTATCTGCCTCCAGAATTCCTGTATGTGTGGGCAGTCCCATAGTGTATGAAATAGTGTTCCCTCCTCCCCGCAACCCCTCAAGCAAAAGGGATGGGGCGCTCTATGTATTTTGTGGAGTAGTGTCCTGGTGTAATAGATGCGGTGTAAATTTTTTAGTTGCACCAGTCTAAACTTTGCCGAGATGCCTACGTCTCTTGGGGAGGCCAACGCTTCATTCCATTCCGATTCGTCCATCACACCTATTTCCCCTTCCCACCGTTCCTTAAGTTTCAGCGTGGGGTCCTCTAAGTTGTTGATCAGTTTTTTGTATGTGAGGGAAGTCGCGCTCTGCTGCATGAAGTCTGTCAATAGTCTGTCCTCAAGTGGAGAGGATTCCGGCAAATCAGTGCCCGGTGGGATCACCTGGAGTAGTGCGTGTCTAATTTATACATTCCTAAATGTTTCAGTGGGTCTGAGGTCATACTGTTGCTGGAGTTGTGGGAACGGTATTACCGTGTCTTTGTCCCAGAGGTCCCCCACCGTGGAGATACCTATAATGTCCCACTGCGTAAACCCTTTACACATTCTAAGGTTTCCCAGTGATCTCGTGTCCCATAATGGTGTCATTTTGGTGATTCTTCCTTTCCAGCCCAGTCGTGCCTGTGCTACATGCCAGAGGGCTGCCGTGTGCTGTGTCGGACCGTGCAGATGTTTGAGTTGCGATTTATTATATAGTACCGAGAGCATGCAGTCCGTCCCTAGTTGTGACCAGTCTGCCCTGTACGCTGGGTCGTCTCTCGAGGTGTGAATCCATTGGTTAATTACTTTGAGTTGAGCTGCCCAGTAATATAGCTGAATATTGGGAAGCGCAATCCCTCCCTCATACCAACTTTTCACCAATTTGTTATAGGCTACACGCGCTGGGCCATTATTCCAGAGTAGGTTGGAGAACAACGCTGCAATCTGTTTGAAGTAGCGCGGTGGGACAGGATGCAGGGCGTTTTCCAATATGTATAGAAACCTGGGGAGTGCCATCATCTTATACAAGGCTGCCCTCCCCAGGAGGGTGAGGGGCAATGTCGCCCAGTGCTTAACGTCTGCGCGTAAGCGGTCCATAGGTGGTTTGAGGTTGTGAGCGAAGAAATCTGTTTCAGAATGTGTGATGACAATGCCCAGGTACCTAAAGGAGGGCGTCGGCGCCGCCAGGGGGCAGTCTTCTCGTAGTCTCTGTGCCGGACCCTTTAATGTGTATATCACCGATTTTGACCAGTTCAGGGTATAGCCTGATGACTTCCCATGCGTGTTGCAAATTTCCAGTAGGGCTGGGATTCCGTCGTCAGGGACAACCATGTAAATGAGCATGTCATCTGCATATAGAGAAATTTTGTCTTCCCACCCCTCGTCCCATGTAATGCCCTTAAATAGGGGCGTTGTTCTGATCAGGATTGCTAAGGGTTCGAGCACCAATGCAAAGAGTAAGGGTGACAAAGGGCATCCCTGTCTGGTCCCTCTGCCCAATGGGAACACCGGCGAGATGTGGCCATTAGCCACTACTTGTGCCACTGGTTTTGTGTAGAGTAGTCGTATCCAGGCTATATATTTCGTCCCAAAGCCCATCCGTGCAAGTACCTCAAAGAGGTACTCCCATTCTACTAGGTCAAAAGCCATTTTGGCGTCAAGCGAGAGAATTACAGCCTTCTCTGAGAGGAGGTGTGAACGAGCCAGTACTCCATGAACCCTCCGGAGATTCAACGCCGTACTTCTATGGGGCATAAAGCCCGATTGGTCTGGGTGGATTAGGGTGTGTAGGTGCGGCATCAAACGGTTGGCCAGAAGTTTAGCCAGCACCTTGGCTTCCACATTTAGCAATGATATCGGGCGATATGAGGTGCATTCGTCTGGGGGTTTACCTGGCTTCGGTATAGCTACTATCGTGGCCGTGCGTTGATCCAGCGGCAATTCCGCCTTCTCCCTACTCTCCATATACATGTCTAGTAGGGGTCTACTGAGCTCCGAGGCCATGGACTTATACCATTCCACAGGCAGTCCATTAGGACCCAGTGCTTTGCCTGATTGTAACGATTGAATCGCCAGCTGAATTTCGTCCTCTGATGGGTCTGCCTCTAAGTCCTGCACATTCTCTGGTGTTATGCTGGGGATGACAATGTCCGCTAGTGAAAGTGCCGCCATTTGTGCAGTGACAACGTGATCTGGGGTGTATATGTTCTGAAAATGGTCTGCCAAAGTGCGCACAATATCTTCCGGATGTGTTAGGTCTCGACCGTCTGTAGTACACAGTCTCTGAATACCTCTTGTGTCTCCCCCTCTCCTATCCAACCATGCCAGCATTTTCCCTGCTTTGTCGCCCACATCATAGATTCTATGTCTAGTGTTTGCGATGTAGCCCTGCACTGTCGTTTTGAGGTGGGCCTGGTACTGCTGCTGCCGTAGCTGCAGTGTGTGTGTCGTAGTTGGGGAGGGGTCCACCATATGAGCAGTGTTTGCCTCGTGGAGTGCCAGTTCTAATTCCGTAAGTTCTTTCTGGGAGTCACGTTTGTGCCCCGTAATGGTTGCTATTGCAGTCCCTCGAAGGACGGTTTTGTAAGCTTCCCATAGGATTGATCGTGAAGCCACGGTCACATTGTTTTCAGCAAAGTAGTGTGACGTCGCTAGTTTTAGTTTCCTCCGTATTTTAGGGATTTTTAAATAATTGGGGTAAACTGGGTAGATCCTAGCGCATTTCTTTTCTCTAGTAGTAAGAGTGATAACGATCGGTGAGTGGTCAGATATGCCTCTGGGTAGGATATCAACTTTGTCCACAGATCCCAGTCCCACCCCCAAGAACAAAAAGTAATCTATGCGAGATAGGCTGTTGTGCACGGCGGAGTAAAAAGTGTATTGAGCCGCTGTGGGGTGTAGATATCGCCATACATCCACAATGCCCAATGCTTCTAAAAAGTCAGGGAGTGGGGTGTTCCCTCTTGAGAGGGTCCTGATGGGAAAGGCGTCCATCGCAGGGTCTATTATTGCATTTAGGTCACCCCCTATGATTGTGTCTCCGTCAGGGAGGTCCAGAAGGAATTTGCCCAGTGCAGGCAATGTTACGGAGTGAAGTGCCGGGGGGATGTATACTGATACCACATTAAGCGGCTTGCCCTCCCATTGGCCATGTATCGCTGCGAAGCGTCCCTGGTCATCCGTCGCCCGATGTGTAATTATAAAGAGCGACGTCTTTTTTAGTAGTATTCCTGTCCCCCTGGACCCAGAAGTGAAGTCTGCATGTGTCGCCATTGTATATCCGCGCCTGTCAAGCGCTTTGCATGTCGTCCCTGCAAGGTGTGTTTCTTGGAGCAGAACCACATCCGGGCTCTGGCGTTTAATAGCCTGCATAACCAGACCCCTTTTTATTTTGTCCCCTAGGCCTCTGACATTCCAGGTTAGCATGCGCAAAGGGGGCACCCTTACCGTCTCCGGGGCATCCTCAGTGGGTGTAACCTGAAGTGGGTTGGCCATGTAGGCGTTGGGATAATGACGTGAGTAATGTGTCGTTAGGTGACGTGCAGCCGTTACCTGTCGTGATGAGGCATAGGAGTATGCCGATATTTAGAGTGGCATTAGTACGTGTGAACTGAGTGATGACCATGAATAGAAACGTGAACAATAAAACTGCATCCCCATCCCCCCTCCCTGCTCCCCTGCTCCACGGACAAAACCCCGCCCGTTTCCCCAACTTCGCAGAGTGCTTTAGTCCTCCCCCAACTATCTTACTTGCTTGTGGGGTTGGTGAGTCCCCTTCAGGCACCTACTGCGCCCACCTTACTCAGCTGCACCAGGTCCAGGGTCCATTGCGGCACACTCAGGCCTTCCCATAGATAGCCAATCCTCAGATTTGCGCCCATCGCCCAGAGTCCAGCAGATCTTGTGTAGAGTCGGACTCCGCTGCCGCCGTGTCGTCCTGATGAGTCGGGTGGCAGGGCTGGCTGCCCATTTGCGTGCCGTTACGGTGAGTAGTCCGATCTTTGTGTGGACGATGACGTTGTCCCACTTGTCTCCAACCCTCCAGCCAGTCTCGAGCCGCATCTGGCGTGTCGAAGAACCATGTCTTCCCATCGGCTACTATCCGTAACTTGGCGGGAAAGAGCATGGAGTATGGCAATTCTCTGTCTCGTAGTGCTTTTTTCACCTCTGTGAATGATTTGCGGCGTCTGGCCACCTCCGCCGTGTAATCCGGGAAGAAGGACAAGGTTGCGTTCTGAATCTTAACAGGTGGGGAGACCCTCGCTGCTTGTAAGATTGCATCCCTGTCTCTAAAGTTGAAGAGCCTGGCCAGCACAGGCCGCGGCGTCGCTCCTGGCTTAGGTGTTCCGCCCGGAACCCTGTGCGCTCTTTCCACTGAAAAAAAGTGGGATAGTCCTTTGGGTTGTAGTTTGGTCTTGATGAGATCTTCGACGTAGAGGTCCATAGCCCCCTTCCCTTCTGTTTCTGGAAGTCCAAGGATGCGTACATTATTCCTTCGAGAACGCCCTTCTTGGTCGTCCAGCTTATCCTGCAGGAGTTTGGTGACTTTCTCCATGCGTTCCATGGCTATTTGTAGGTCGGACGTGTCTTCTACAAGAGATTTCGTGACCACCTCTACTTGGGATACTCTCTCAGTCATTTTTTGGAAATCCGCACGTAACAGCGTTACTTCAGAGGAGATGGAGCGCACCATTGTTTTTACTTCTGTAAGGGTCCTCATAATGTCCTCTGGTGTTATCCTTTTGGCCCCTTCCGTTTCTGGGGTAGCACCCGTGGAGTTGCGCCCATTGCTTTGCGGTTGTCCGTGTTGGCTGTACGCAAACTTATCCAGTTTGGCCTGCGTGGATCCACTCCTAGTTCCTTTGCCCGCCATGGCGTCGAGACTTGCGGAGTCTGGGGCTGTCCCTCTCTGTGCCGTGGCCGGTGTTGGGTGATTGTCTCTGTCCCCGGCGTGTAGGTCGGGGGCGGCGGGTTGGCGTGCACTTTGATATTTCGTGCGCTTGGGTGGGCGTCCCTCTCGTCCACTCACTGTCACCTCTCCGATCCTTGTTCGGGACGCTTCCGGCCAGGAATTGCGGACCCTTGTGTTGTCACCGTCTGGAAGGCCGCTGCAATGGTCGTGATGACTGCGGTGCTCCGATCCTCTACTTTCAGCGTCTAGTGCACTATGCCGCAGTCTGCCAACGGTTGCGTCCCAGGCAGGACGGAAACAGCGAGTCTTATGTTAGGTCTCTCAGGCAGGGCCAGGTCGGCCGTCACGTCGCCAGGCAGAATATCTTATCGGGTGCTCACAATACCCCCGATGTGCCCCTTATGGTGTTGGTACTACTGGTCTGGTCGCGGTCCCGCCAGGTTGTCTCTTATTTCGACCTTTGAGACCGGTCTATCTTTAGTGGGTCAGGACTGCCACCACCGTCTCGTGTGGTCGGGCGCTGTCGGTGTTCCCCGTGTTCTCATGCACGTTGATGCCGTTCCCCTTCGTCCCCCGGGGGCACCCGCTTCCACCGCAATCGGCCGTCATTCGGTGTGCTCAGCCGCACTGTCCCGGCGAGTGAATGGGTTTGTTCCCTCCTGTTGTGGCCGCCGGTCGTTAGACACGGTCGTTCTGGGTTGATCGTTAACCCCCCGGGGGAGCTCACCGTCTTGCAGCGCTCCGCCGGCCGCTCCGCCTTTCCTCTGTCTCCGGGTCTGCTTTCTCTCTTTTCGCCGCCGTATGTAGTTGCCGGCAGGTGTATTTGAATAATACTGTCTTCGGCAGCGTCGCAGAGGGTGTCTCCGCTGCTCCGGTTTTTATTGCGGGCGGTTTCATGCTTCAAGTAGGGCGCCGGGAGGTGCCTCCTCATTCAGGCCGGCCCGCTCCCACTTCCGCCAGGGCCGGAGGTTCACTCGAGGTCGTTGCTTCTTTCCTGATTACAGGCCCCAGTGCGCCCGAGCGTGGAGGGTCCCGGTCTTCGGTTTTGGCCAGAAGTTGACCCGGTGATGCCGCTCTGAGCCCGGACCCGATCGCTGCCGCTTCGGGTGGGTGATGCAGCGGATAAGTGCGTTGGATTAGTAATTAGGCCACAGTGCCTTCAGGAGCTCTCACGTTATGCTGCCACCATGTTTGGCTGCTAGCCGCCTTGTGTGGTTTTTAACGAATCTTTATTCAGCCACTTGTCAAAAAACGCGTTTCAAGTGCAACGCACTCTTGTTCACTGACATTGAGATCTACAGCGAACTGCCATGTTTATGATTTTTCACACGTGATTTGCTAAAACTACAATTTTAGTGTATATGAAAAAAGACTTGTAGTTTTTTCAATTCATTGTCTTTCAACTGTTGTAATATACAAAAACGCTTTTCTTCAAACTTACATAAATATTGTTAAATCATGTAACTTAAATACAGTATAAAATATACATGCAAAATTACGCAATTAACATTTAAATTTAGATTTAAATTTAAATTTGCCTTCACGATTTTGAAATATTGCCCAAGTGGGTCTGCATTTGATTACGGCGTTTCCATCTTCTAATAATCCTGCCCTAGTGGGCTTAAACAGTTATTGTGCACAATTTGATTTCAACTCACAAGTCTAAAAATACTATGTGTTTCAAAACTAACTCTATTTCTGCATTTCATCACTAAAATCAGACAAATCTTTCAATATCACACTAAATGAGTGTACAGATCCTCTTCCATATTTAAACCATGTGGCTGTTTTGAATTTAATTCCACTATATACCATGACTCCAATTTTCTTAGTTTTCTTTCTCGTTTCCCGCCCCTTGGGTTTTTTTCTATGGCATCTATCACATAATAAGTCAATCGCCTCACATCCTTGTTATGGAACCTCAAAAATGTATACCGGGGGGGGGCGTGGCTAGCAGCCGATCATGGCAGCAGCTTAACAGAGGAGCTCCAAGACCAAGGCGATATCCCCCGGCAATCCGGCAAGTTAATCCGTCACAAGAAAAACTCCGAAGGGGCAATCCGGGTCTAGGACCGAGCGGTGCCCAGCAGGGAAAAGGCAAAAGCCGGTGGACACCGGGAAACGAAGAAACAATCCGGCAAGGCGAGGCCTGTAGGCGGCGACGAGCAGCGGACTTTCCTTCAGCAGCGATCAGGGCGGAAGTGGAGAGGCGCCGGAAACGAGCGCAGAAGCAAAAATCAAGAGTGGGGCTTGAGACGGAAGGGGCCACAGCAACATCGGCCGCCGAACAAAGACCTACGGAGGAAGAGGAAATACACGGAGGCCGGTAGGACGGCGGAAAGCGGCAATACAGCTCAGAAGTCCCGGACAGGTGGTGGGGGTGAGGAGCGGCCCGCACAGACAGTCAGTGAGGACCCGGTGGGAGGCCGATAATCAGTAGGAGAGGGCGGCAGCGCTGGGACCCCCCACCCACGCGGTAATTCGGAGACGGTGCCGGGGCGGAGGGGAGGGGCACGATCTGAGGCACATTAACGGGAAAAGACGGCGAGGGACAGTTATGTAAATGGGCTCAATAGATAGGGAGCACAACGCCCAAATTACGTCTGGCCAGTAATTGGGTCCACTGCCCCACTTGACCCCAGATACAAAGACATTGGGCAAGGACGCCCCACAGGCGAAGCACTGGGAAGGTGCGGACACGCTCGGATAGTGCTGTAGAGCAAGAGGAAGGCGACGTGATCTGCAGTACAGTTCTACTACCCACGAGGGGGCCGGGGACTCCTGGCAATAGGCCCCGCCTGGAAAACAATGGAAAACCACGCCGCGGGGGGGGCCCAGAAGAGTGGCGGAGGTGGCCATAGCGACCGGTGTCTTGGGCAGGTAGAAGCAGTTTAGCCCGAGGGCGCTGCCGGTGCCCCATATCGTGAAGACACAGCAATCCTGGGGATCTCCTCCCCCACCCCTCACACAGGACTGTGAAGGAAACATTGGTGGAAGTGTCGCTACCACATCCAAGCACCTCGAGAGGATAAGCACCCATTGTGAGCCCGGCATGTATCCCATAGCGCCGATTCGCCACACGTCTCGCACTGGCAAGTAACGGCCCTCAAACGACCCGGAGGCTGCAGTCGGAGAAGAGAGACAGCGGTTCACAGGAAGATCCTAGAGCCACGGCTAACGCATCGCGCAGGGGCGAGTCGGACCCGGGAAAGAATATGGCGGGCAGGGGCTCTAAACACAACTCAACACAGGCCAAACTAGACAAATTCGCCTACTACAGGACTAACCATTCCCAGGCGGAACCTCGTAACTCCACTGGGAAAACGCCAGAAGGGGAAGGGGCAAAAAAGGCAACACTAGAAGATGTAATGCGTGCCCTGACACAGGTACAAACCACGGTGGGCTCTACGGCTACAGAGGTCACCCTGATTAGAGCAGACCTCCAAAAGATGAACGAGAGAGTGAAACAAGTGGAGGTGGTGACGAAATCCCTGGTGGAGGACGTGTCGGAGCTGCAAGTGGCGATGGAGAAGATGGTGGCCGAGAACAAATCCCTCAGAGATAAGCTGGATGACCAGGAAGGGCGCTCGAGGACGAACAACGTCCGAATACTGGGGGTTCCGGAATCAGAAAGTAAAGGTGCAATGGATCTCTACGTGGAAGAACTGATTAAGACACACTTGAACCCCAAGGGCCTCTCACACTTCTTCTCGGTGGAGGGGGCCCATAGGGTGCCCAGTGGGACACCGAAACCGGGGCCCCCCCCCGAGAGCAATCCTGGCAAAACTCTTTAATTTTCGCGACCGGGATGCCATTCTACAGGCAGCGAGGGTGTCTCCAGCCATACGAAGCCAGAATTCCACAGTCGCCTTCTTCCCGGACTATACTGCAGAGGTGGCGCGCCGGAGGAGAACTTTCCTAGATGTTAAGAGGGCGCTACGGGCGAAAGACTTACTCTATTCCATGATGTTCCCGGCACGTCTTAGAGTGGTGGCAGAGGACAAGGTCTGGTTCTTTGAAACGCCAGAGATGGCCCAGGACTGGTTGGAGGGCTGGAGGCCCGCAGGACAATCCCACCGCTCGAATAAAAATACCCGAAACCACCGGGACAATAGCCAAGCAGGATCACAACTGTCCGGAAGAGGGGGAATGAGCAGGTCGCCAACGCTTGAACTCCAGGGAGCGGAAGGAGGAGTAGAATCCTGATTTCTCGGTGTCAGCCACAATGCTGTGAACTAAAGAACTCTGCAGAATGGACACGCTTGGACACTGGCTTGGGGAGCTCGGAGGAGGGCAAGGATGTCGCCTGCTCCGGAGGATACTCCACCCCAGCGCGCAAGTAAACTGTTAACGGGATGGGTTAAGCACTCTGCCATGTTGGGGAGGCGGGCGGTTGAAAGCCCGTTAAGCAGGCAGGCAGGGAGGGGGGAGGAGGGGAGGGTTTGTTTACAAGTCACTGAAGTTCCACGAATAAGGTCAAAGTACGTAAAAGAATACATGGTTGGATTAGGCCAAGCAATTGGCGGGCACACTCAGGAATGAGATCGAATTACACTGTCATAGGCATAGGACTGATAATGCACGACACTCAGGTACCGGCAACTGAGGAGGGGGTGCAGAGATCACGAGTGGTGCCTCTCTGACTCATGTCATGGAATGTGAGAGTGTTGGGAGATAAGATAACGAGGGGGCTGGTGATGAAAGCGGTGAGAAGGCAGGGACCGACTTTGGTACTCCGTCAAGAAACACACCTCACCGGGGGAGCGACCAAGGCTCTCGATAGGAAAGGCTACAAAATGGCGGTACATTCGGAGTTTACCACGGGTTTAAGGGGCACGGGCATATTGGTTAAGAAGTCAGCGCAATTCATCACATTGAGTACTAAGATAGACAGACAGGGTTGCTTCGCAGCACTCCAGGGGCAATGGGAGGGGAGGCTCCTGAATGTGGTATCCGTATATGTCCCCCCAGCGTTGCACTTGGTCACCCTACCAGCGCTGGGTGAATTTTTATTGGACTTACCCGAGGGGGACATAATAATTGGAGGGGATTTTAATGCAGCAGTGGATTCCCTAGTGGATAGGTTTCCGACGGTGCCTCAAGTGGAGGGGCACCTCCTGTATTCAGAGATTCTTGACCGCAATGGGCCTAATCGACGTATGGCGATATGCGCACCCTGCCGCGAGGCAATACACATACCACTCCACGGTCCACAATAGCTTGTCACGGATCGACTACTTCTTAGCGCTGGGGGATGGGGTACAACATATAGATATGATTTATATACACCCTAGGGGGATATCAAATCACTCCCCGGTCACACTCACATTATCCATGCAGGAGAGATCATGTAGAAGAATTTACCCAATACACGCCTCATATCTCAAGGTTCCCAAGGTGCGTAAGAAACTCAAAACAACGACATCACACTACTTTGCAGAAAACGTGGAGCCAGTACAGTCATCCACTATCCTGTGGGAGGCATACAAGGCGGTGCTAAGGGGGCAGGCTATATCATCCATTGTGGGACATAAAAGAGAGCGACAGCGAGAATTGTCCGAGTTGGAGCTGGCACTGCATGCTGCAACTGTGGCGCACGAAGCGAGCCCTACACCGGATACGTCCTATGCTATGCTCCTAATGCAACAGCAGTATAGGGAACATGTGAAGCAACAGTCAGTGTCCCAAAAAGCAGTGACGACCCACCAAATCTACGACATAGGGAACAAGGCAGGGAAAATGTTGGCCTGGCTAGATAAGAGGGGAGGTAGTGCCAGGGGTATAGAGCGCATTTGTGACAAACAGGGGATGGTGCACACGAGCCCCGAAGAGATAGTGGAGTCCCTAGCGGAGTATTTTGAGGGAGTGTGCACACCAGACACCGAAGTGTCGGTGGAGATGGCACGCGCGGCGCTTGGACACATCCCTCTTCAGACACTGACGCCTGAAGCGGTAACAGAACTGGAGGCGGACATCACAGAGGAGGAAATACAAAGGGCCATTCATGCTATTAAGCCGGGCAAGGCATCAGGACCAAATGGTATCCCGATAGAATGGTTTCAGGTCGCATCGGAGGGACTCAGTGGGCCCTTGTTGGCCATGTATACAGACAGTCTGGAAAGGGCCGAACTTCCGTTTGATCAACGGATGGCGACCATCGTCGCAATCCCCAAACCTGGGAAGGAACCGGGAGAGTGTACATCGTATCGCCCTATCTCCCTTCTCAATGCTGAGGTTAAAAACTTAGCTAAACTCCTTGCCACCCGGCTGCTGGCTCATCTCCCGCAAATAATACACCCCGACCAGTCAGGCTTCATGCCGCATAGGAGCACCGCCCTCAACCTACGCAGGGTACACAGTGTGCTTGCCAGAGCGGACACATTATCAGAAAAGGCGGTCATAATGGCACTTGACGCAAAAATGGCATTCAACATGGTGGAGTGGCAATACTTATTCAAAGTCTTGGTACATATGGGAATTGGCCCTAAATTCGTGGCTTGGGTCCGGCTATTGTACACTAAACCTGTAGCACAGGTGGTGGCAAATGTCCATATTTCTCGAACATTCCGGCTAGGGCGGGGAACCCGTCAGGGCTGTCCCCTGTCGCCATTGCTCTTTGCGATTGCACTGGAACCATTGGCGAACCAGATACGCTCCACCTCACTGCTGAAAGGAATCACCTGGTCGGAGGGGTGGGAAGACCGCCTATCTCTGTACTCAGATGATATGCTGGTGTACCTGACGGAACCGGAACGAAGTATACCGGAGCTGCTGACGCTGTGCGACGAGCTGGGGAAGATATCGGGGTACACCTTGAACTGGAATAAGTCGGAGATATATGTGCTGCAAGGCCCTACCCCCACACTGTGTGACGACTGCCCCCTAACACTGGCAGGGTCCTTCTTTCGGTACCTAGGTATTCAGGTTACGAAAGATCCGACTGAGTTCTTTCAGAAGAACCTAACATCGCTGTTGGATCGACTGAAACAGGACGTTAAATTCTGGGCGGCGCTGCCGCTGACATTGTTAGGCAGAGAAGCATTGTACAAGATGATGTCATTGCCCCCATTTCTGTATATCCTAGAAAATACACCATACCCTGTAGACGCGGGATACTTTGGGAAGGTGTCAGCGTTGATGGCCGGCCTCTTGTGGAACAATCGCCCGGCACGAATAGCTCAGGCCAAATTACACAGGGGGTGGTACGATGGAGGGATTGCGTTGCCGAATCTGCAACTACTGGGCAGCCCAACTAAAACCCATCAACCAGTGGCTACATGCACCTCAGGAAGACCCAGCATACAGAGCGGACAGGGAGCAATTGGGTACAAATTACATACTGGCACCTCTTTATGACCAAAGAAAAGTGCGCTCACTCACGGGGCTCACAAAGATTACTGCATCATTGTGGCATACTGCACAGGCAAAACTGGGATGGAAGGGGACACTCACAAAACTCACCCCATTGTGGGACACGCGGGCCCTGGGTAACCTGAGACGCAGTAAGGGTTTCACGCTGTGGGACAACATTGGTCTGTCCACAGTGGGAGATCTGTGGGAAAAAGACACGGTGACCCCTGTTGACCAGCTGCGGCAGCAGTATGAGCTGGGGCCCACGGAATTGTTTATATATACATATATACAGGTTCGGCACGCTCTGTTGTCAGCCATCCCACGTGCCACGAAAGTCCCAGAGGCATCTCCTCTCGAGGACCGCCTCCTCACGGACTATATGCAGGAGCGAGCGACGTCACTCACGTATCGTAAACTGATAAATAACCTAGCAGATCCAACGATAAAACTGAGAGCCAAATGGGTAGAGGACATAGGGGAAATGGACGAGTCCGAATGGAACGAAGCGCTTGTGTCGCCTAAGGAGGTGGGCATATCGGCAAAGTTTCAACTTATACAGCTTAAAATCCTACATAGGGTGTACTATACGAGGAAGATGCTCCACACGATACAGAGGGTACAACATCCATATTGTCTTCGTAGTTGTGGAGTAGAAGGGACATTGTTTCTAACTATCTGGGAATGCCCTCGCATTCAGGAGTTCTGGAGACAAATCATGCGTACCATATCACAGGCGCTGGGAGTTTCCCTGGTTCCCGAACCACGGAAATGCCTGCTCAACATATGGGGGCCTAATGACCTTTCCAGACACGGACAACAGTGGACCATGATAGGTATGATACTAGCTAAACGCGACATAGTTCAGAAATGGGGAGCAGTAGATTACCCGACACTAACACACTGGTGCTCAAACATGGACAGGGTCATGATAACAGAGAGGACGGTATACACCAGTAGAGCGTGCCCACGCAAATGGAACAAGATATGGACCCCATGGAACGTCTTCAGGGGGGACATATGTGACCCGCTGGAGGAAGAAGACACATTGACATCAGATGAGGAGGGGGAGGATGACTAGGGAGAGAGAGAGTGGGGGTTAAGGTAGGGACCCCAAGACATACCTGGATACATGAGTGGGGAGGGGAGGGGGGGTGGACTAATCTGTAATAATTGATCGTCATATGAATCACCCTACCGTGGAGGAACACGGTAACTGCAAACTAAGTGGTCTTAGATCTGCTCGTACAAACCAGACGCTTGACGATTAAAAGCCGGAGTAGGGGTAGTACACCTGTTTCTTGTAGAATTGATGACCGAATGTGGTAACTTCTCGTTAAATTGTTTATTGTTATAAAATACAAAATTAGTAAGTCCAAGGGGTCGCTCACTACTTATCCTACCAGCGTGTAGCCCCAAAGCGTTGTGGTCCTTGAAGTCAGCATCAGCGGGTACGCCTCTGCCTGGGTCTTGAGGAAAAATCAGTCGCGTTGGCCATCCCTGGACACGTGTTTCGAGGTTGTTGCCTCTCGTCAGCAGGGAGTAGGAATGTATGTAGGGGTGCTGCGTAGGCTGCCAAAAATGTCTTCAGGTCTGGTACCGCTCGTGGCACGTAGGAGCGTAACCCAGGCTCGTCAGCCCCACCGGCTCAAGGGAGCCTGAATGTAAAAGTAAGTCCAAGGGGTCGCTCACTACTTATCCTACCAGCGTGTAGCCCCAAAGCGTTGTGGTCCTTGAAGTCAGCATCAGCGGGTACGCCTCTGCCTGGGTCTTGAGGAAAAATCTGTCGCGTTGGCCATCCCTGGACACGTGTTTCGAGGTTGTTGCCTCTCGTCAGCAGGGAGTAGGAATGTATGTAGGGGTGCTGCGTAGGCTGCCAAAAATGTCTTCAGGTCTGGTACCGCTCGTGGCACGTAGGAGCGTAACCCGGGCTCGTCAGCCCCACCGGCTCAAGGGAGCCTGAATGTAAAAGTAAGTCCAAGGGGTCGCTCACTACTTATCCTACCAGCGTGTAGCCCCAAAGCGTTGTGGTCCTTGAAGTCAGCATCAGCGGGTACGCCTCTGCCTGGGTCTTGAGGAAAAATCAGTCGCGTTGGCCATCCCTGGACACGTGTTTCGAGGTTGTTGCCTCTCGTCAGCAGGGAGTAGGAATGTATGTAGGGGTGCTGCGTAGGCTGCCAAAAATGTCTTCAGGTCTGGTACCGCTCGTGGCACGTAGGAGCGTAACCCGGGCTCGTCAGCCCCACCGGCTCAAGGGAGCCTGAATGTAAAAGTAAGTCCAAGGGGTCGCTCACTACTTATCCTACCAGCGTGTAGCCCCAAAGCGTTGTGGTCCTTGAAGTAAATAAAATACAAAATTAGACCTACACGAATCCGCACTCTGATAAACTAACCAATTACACATGTAAATGTATAACGCCGCCGCACCTCCGGGATGGCGGCACATGGGCTGTGTACTCAGGAACATACTACGTACAGGAGATAAAGTGGCGGCCGGCCCCTGAGGTTGTAGGCCAGAAGCTGTGTACTGTTTGCAAATGGTGAATAAAGGTCTTTAAAAAAAAAAAATGTATACCGACCGGATATGATCGGTCACCATTTTTCACGGCCCTCAGATGCTGAAGGATTTGCTTATGTACCTCTAAGATTGTGCTGCCCACAAATCTCAGATCACAAGGGCACTGGAGCAAGTAGACAGCATAATCTTTTTTGCAAGAGAATTTTCCTTTTATTTTCCTCATATCCTTACTCAAACCTAGTCTAGATCATTCTGTATTCACCCCATGTATACATGCTTTGTACTTAGTGCATTTCACAAAACCTTGACACCTTGTTAGCCAGGTAGTTTTAGACTGGGGGCTTCCTTAGGACATTTTTGACCAGTGCTTGTTTAAAGGACCTTGCTCTACGGAATGTGATTTGCGGCCTCCAGATATTGTTTTACCTAAGATTGGTTCGTTCTTGATCAAATGCCAGTGTTTATTACAAATACTTCTCAGTTTATCATGTTGAGCACTATAAGATGTTATAAATCTGCATTGTTTTTGGGCATCCATTTTTTTCTTTTCTTTGTCTACATCTTTCTTACCAAACAAAATGTCCTCCCTTTTGCTTTCACTAGCTCTATAAATTGCATTATCCACCCAATCTACTGGGTAACCCCTTTCTTTAAACGTTTGTCTCAATACCTTCATTTCTTTTGTCGTCTCTTTTTCATTACTACAATTGCGTTTGGTTCGTAAACATACCCGTAGGGTTGTTTCTTTTTTAGATTCACCTGATGAAAGCTCTTTGCATGTAAGAGTGTATTACTGGAAGTTGGTTTCCTATACAGTTTGGTTTCAACTTTTTCATTTTCGATATACACTGTTAAGTCTAAAAAGTTCACACTAGTTTGACCTATTTCACTGGTAAAACTCAAGTTAAGATCATTATGTTGTGATTCATTGATGAATGATTTTGCCTCCTCTTCAGTACCCCTCCATGCCAAAAACAGGTCATCAATGTACCGACTCAGTGCATAATATGCTCTTCCCATTGTTTCTGATATTGCGACTGAACCACCTGCTCCTCCCACCAGCCCATATGCAAAATTAGCATAGCTGGGGGTGAAGCAGGTGCCCATAGGCATGCCACAAATTTGATGGAAAAGTACTCCAGTGAACAAAAAATAATAATTTCTTGTCAAACACTTTTCAACCATACTCAATATCATTTGTGTTTGAGACCATAGTGTAATTGGCCTCATCCCCATGAAATATTTGATTTTTCTCAGACCATCTTTATGGCGGATGCTTGTATATAGTGTAGACACGTCAATGGTTACCAATAAATAGTCATCTTCCCATGGTAGGTCACAGATACCCTTTAAAAATCACCAGTGTCTTGAATATAAGATGGCAAAGATTGAACCAAGGGGTTTAAAAATGAATCTATATACTTAGAAGAATTTTCGAGGGCACTCCCCAGTGCCGAAATATTTGGGCGCCCCGGGGGATCTGAGATGTTTTTATGGACTTTTGGAATTAAATAAAAAAAACAATGTAACTGGTTGATCGATTGCAAGAAACTTATATTCATCATGATTGAGTAGCCCTTGTTCATAATAACATTTTAACTTCACATTATAGCTAATATTGCTTGCCATCATATCTATTTCTTCCACCCTTACACAGCACTTTTTATTAATAAGTTGTTTATAGGCTTCTGTTAAATATTTCTGCTTGTCCCAGAGGACTATTTTTCCTCCCTTTTCTGCATTTCGCACAATGCAGTTATAATTTTCTGATAGTTTTCTAATTAAAGCCTGACATTCCTTATGTTTTACAATGCTATTTGTATTTCTTCCATCTCTCTCACTCAATTGAACACTTAGTTTTTTTAATTCATTAATCACAATTTCACAGAAAACATTTATCCCGTCTCTAGCTGACATTGGCATAAAACGGGAGGTAGGTCTGAAGTTGGTTGGTGCCTCTTGAACAATTGATAGGCCTTCTTCTTGCGCAATTTGTTCTGCTCTTGTTTCATTTGATCCTGTGATATTTTCCGTGTCCATTTCCCTGAGCTCATCATTAGGTCAAAGTCTTCGACTTGTAATCCTTCTTCATGGGGAGTTCGTGCACTAGTAATAGAGGTAGATATTTGAATTGGATTCACCAAAAAATGCTTCTTTAATTTTAGTGCTGTGATTAATTTGAATAGATCTATCCTAATCTGGACATAATCCAAGTTAGCTTCAGGGCAGAATGTTAATCCCAATTTCAAAATATCTTCTTCTTGACTGGTGAGAGTCACATTTGTCAAGTTGATTATTGTTGCTTCACTTAATGTTATTATTTCCGATTGTTCTTCTGCTTCTCTTGTCCTTGTTGACCTTCTTCTGCAGGCTGCCCCCTTCCTCTTCTTTGTCCTCTGCCTCTTCCTCTTGATGGTCTTTGTATCTATGTTGGTGGTCTTGGTCGCAAGTTGAACCTGCGTTCTCCTCGTAAAAAATCAAATTAATTGATTACTGACGGTATCTGGCCTTGCATTTGCAAATCGTCATCATGATCTGTTTCAACCTCTGAGCTTTGGATGCTACTATGCTCAGAGTGCACTTCTTGCATTGGTTTACCTGACTTCTGCATCTGGTTATGCTTAATGCTATCAATTTTTTTTAGCAAAGGTATATGGAGAAGTGTGGCCGCCCAATAATATCGGGTTGCGTATCACTGATTGAGCCAGTCTCGAAATACATTGATTACTTTTTAAAACCTCTGGTGGCGCATGTACCAGCACATTTAAGGGACACCACAGACTTTTTGAACCAAATAACATCGGCCCCGTTTGAGGAATCTACGCAGCTTTTGGTAACGATGGATGTCACTTCATTGTACACCCAAATACCCCAAGATCAAGCTTTGGAAACTCTCACTTATTTTCTTGACCAACGGGAGCAACCTACACAAGTGCCCTCATCTTTTATTGTACAGCTGGCAACATTTGCCCTACTAAGAAACTATTTTCTATTTGACAAGGATTTCTACTTCCAGACTAAGGGGGTGGCCATGAGCTGCCCCTTTGCTGCGGAGTTGGCAATATTGTTTATGGGACTGTACGAAAGGAAGTTTATCTACAATGATAATCCATATTCTGAGTACATCACAAAATATCTTCGATTTATTGATGATGTCTTTATCATTTGGTCAGGCACAAGAGAGAAATTGGAGGAATTTATGATTTGGATTAATCATAGGATGGAGGATATAAAATTCACTCATTGTTCATCCAATAAGACTATCACATTTCTGGACATAAAAGTGTATGCATCTGAAGGCACATTGGGCACCACACTGTTCAGGAAATCTACAGACCGGAATAAGGCCCTACACTACACTAGCCACCATCCAAGAAGCCTTAGAGATAACCTCCCTTTTGGGCAATTTCTTCGAATCAGGAGGAATTGTTCCAGTAGGGAGGAGTATTTTTATCATGCAACTGAACTAGTGCAGAGACTATCAACAAGAGGCTATCCTAAAAAATTGCTTAAGCACACGTTAAAACGCGTGTGGTGGATACCCCGTGAGACCTTGCTTCAGAAGAAAACACACTTAGAACAAAAAAGAATTGTATGTGTGACTACCTTCAGTCCCCATGCCAATGTATTGCGGAAAATGGTAACTCAAAACTGGCATTTGGTCAAGGATTTAAACAGTGAATTAAATGACATTCCACTGTTCGCCTTTAAAAAAGAAAAAAGCATTTCACAACATATTGTTAGGGCATCATTGCCCCAAGCATCAAAAACATCTCTTAGAGGCATGCTGGGACTCCCGCCTATACAAGGACACCACAAATGTGGTAACTGTGTATGTTGCGGACAAACAAATGAAGGGGCGCTGTTTACTTTCAACGGCATACATTGGAAACACAACACTTTCACAAACTGCCTTACCAAAAATGTGGTCTACGGGGTCACATGTCCATGCCCTAAACTATATATAGGGAAGACAACCCAGGAGATCCGTCATCGGATCACACAACACAAATCAAGAATTAGGAAGGAGACACCCAACGCACCTCTGGTACACCACTGGATTACCCATCAACATAAGGAAGAAGACTTGCGGTGGACTGTAATTTTGAAAATTGAGAGTGACACGCGTGGAGGCAACGTGGAGGAAAGATTGAATCAACGTGAAGCTATGTTAATAATGAAGTTCAACACTGCGGTCACTGGACTGAATGAGATTTCAGAAATCATGAGGGTGGACATTTAAGACTATAGCATATATATTGTAATTCCAAGAGCTGAGACCCGTTTGCATAGTGAAGCGCGTGGGGACTTCTTTCTAGACACATGTGGGGCTACTACCGTTTACAATTTCATGTAGCCCAGATTGGACTGTGTATATAAAAAATCGATATGGAGCTCATGCTGCATGGAAGACACAGACATTGGTTTGTAATCTTAATCATGGCTAAAGGTTGAATTGGTCAGCAGGTCCACAACTGTTTTTTGCCTGATAACTTTATCCACAGCCAGCATCCAACGCTAGTATCCATAGTCTGTGACTTAATGGCAGATGGCTCTAGAACCAAATACAACCTAATAACTAGCGGAACACCCCCCATGGGCATATTAAGATATAGTTACAATGCCACACCACGGCTGGATAGATCATCGTTCAACCTGTCGCCAGGGGCAACGCAACCTGGGTCCACGATCGATAAAGTTTCTTTTCAACTCTGTATTTTGGGGCGCTATTGCTTTAAAAACTTTCAGGAAGTCCAAGGACCTTGCGGTCACGTGATATAGGATGTGCCCAATAACAGTGCGTGTTTCTCTACACTGTTACCACACACCACGCCAGTCCACCAGAGAGGAGACAACATCAGTCACTGCCGGTAAGCGGGAACTAGGTTCTTAATATATATTGAGCTTAGTTTGGACCCAGGCGTTATGATTTGGCTTAAACCTCGGATGCTTTTTTCTTGTTTTCAGGCCGCGTGTGATTAAACTTCAGGCGCGTCGGCCCCGGTTTGTAAACAAATGTTTAAAACACACGAAGAGTGTTCTTCCCTTAACGCTTGCTCGAATGGTCTGCCAGCATAGAGATTGTTTTACAAGTTCTGACATATATCTCTTTATCCTTCAGACATGGCAATAAATACGTTGATATAGGTAAGTGGGCTGTTTACTTACCTGGATAAATTAGAGCTCGAATAGATATGTAAGATGGCCCTTATGAACAGGTGTGTCCATAAATGTATGTTATGTCTTCCCGTTTTACAGCTGTCTACCGTCTGTATGACATCCAGTGGTGGAGTGTTTTGTTCACTTCCTTAAGGTATGGTGAGAGGTGCTAACTGGAGGCGTTACTTTATTATTGAGAATGGATTCTTGAATTTAATGATCCCTAAAAAGTGTTTGTTCATTTTTATTTTTGTAGATTGTTGGTCCTGAGGAGAACTCCGCATTGGGGAGTTCGAAACGCGTCGACCCGGTTTTTGGGTTCTTCTGTCAAAATTAAAATAGTGATCTTAAATATGATGTATTAATAGGATTAATTCCTATGAATCTCATTAAGTTTCAAACATATCATGTGCAATTGTATATATGTACATAGGAACCACAAAAGTATATATTCTTTTGAAATTAGACCCTGAGGATTTGTACTGTTGTTTTGTATGACTGTGGATGGATGAATGATTTGGCCAGTGTGTTAGGTTGGATGTATTGTAAATTTTGCAAATTGTTTTGTACAGTATGAATTATGTGTAAATATTTTTTTTTAATTTTCCTTGATCTAATTGCATATACAATAAACCAAAGGAGAGAGTGAGGGAATTTGTTCACAAAGGTGAACGGAGAGTACTCCTGATCCCCTAGGTATCAATAATAAACAAAACAAGAGAGGAGTACCATCAGAAGTAGCTTAGATAAAGCGGTCTGAATGGAATGAATGAGAAGAAAAAGAAGAGAGTCCTTCCTTTTTAAGAAACCCCTCACTCACCGACCTAGTCGGTGACATGCTTCATCATCGGGGTCCACCCTGACAGCCGAGTGCCATCAGGGTGTGCTGCGACACCTGGACTACAGTGGAGCGGGTATTTTGTGTGTGAAGTAAAAAAATGTTAAAAATTGTCCTGGTATACTTGTGTAGAAAGTTTTATTATCAAGAACTGGACAATATTAAAAATATGTGTGTGGATACGTTTAGGTATTATGACCGTGTGTATCTCTTATGTGTGAGGTCTACATGTTTCAACCCGTTTGGTGGAAAAGTGCCGGGTTTTCGTCAGGACCAAGAAGGAAAATGGGTGGTCAGGACACACTAACGCCCTGCCGGTCCCTATTTCCCTGTGCACAACTGACAAAATTGGTCAGAGTGAAAAGGCTCATAAACAACAATGGTTGAGCTAAAAAGCAAAAAGACTCCTATTTAGGATCTTTTTGGCATCACGGGGTGGAGGGAAGGTAAAACCATGCTGTCATATTAGTTCAGTTGGTCTCAAAGTTCTAGGTACCTACTCGCCTCTCCGTGCCTCCCCGTGACGTGTACCTAATATGACAGCATGGTTTTACCTTCCCTCCACCCCGTGATGCCAAAAAGATCCTAAATAGGAGTCTTTTTGCTTTTTAGCTCAACCATTGTTGTTTATGAGCCTTTTCACTCTGACCAATTTTGTCAGTTGTGCACAGGGAAATAGGGACCGGCAGGGCGTTAGTGTGTCCTGACCACCCATTTTCCTTCTTGGTCCTGACGAAAACCCGGCACTTTTCCACCAAACGGGTTGAAACATGTAGACCTCACACATAAGAAATACACACGGTCATAATACCTAAACGTATCCACACACATATTTTTAATATTGTCCAGTTCTTGATAATAAAACTTTCTACACAAGTATACCAGGACAATTTTTAACATTTTTTTACTTCACACACAAAATACCCGCTCCACTGTAGTCCAGGTGTCGCAGCACACCCTGATGGCACTCGGCTGTCAGGGTGGACCCCGATGATGAAGCATGTCACCGACTAGGTCGGTGAGTGAGGGGTTTCTTAAAAAGGAAGGACTCTCTTCTTTTTCTTCTCATTCATTCCATTCAGACCGCTTTATCTAAGCTACTTCTGATGGTACTCCTCTCTTGTTTTGTTTATTACTAATTGCATATACACCATAACTAAGTTGGTTGTTTAAGAAAGTAAAATTTTCCACTAGTGCTAAAATAAATAAATAAACTAGTGACGTAAACATAAAAAACTGACCTTTATGCTTTTTTTCATGTAGGTGTTTTCTAAAAATAGTGAAGTAGTATCCGGTACTGGCATTTGTTTTGTTGTTTACTTAGCTTGGGCTCAGCCTTACTGGTTCGGAGTCACGACCCTGTGTCGTTGTTTCAGGTCAATGGTTAGAGCGGCAGACCCTGATGCAGAGGTCTGCCCGGGACCAGGGTTCAATTCCCGCCTCGGCGGGTCTCGGGCTCAATTTCCTCGGACCTGATCATTCTCGCCTCGGTGCCTATTCTAACCATGGGTCCCACGCTGCGACTCTGGGCAATAGCTTGCTTAATCTCCACAATGGCCCCAACAGCGCTGGGATGCCTGGCTTCACCTTGGGGGTGCCCAGGAGTGGGCATTTCACAGGGAAAAGCCAGGAAGGGTTCCACAGCGGTATGCGTATAGCGCCAAGACACTCATGAGTATAAGTGCGCTTTACAAGTACGAATCATTTCATATATCTGGCCCCTGTCATAATCTTGTTTGTCTGTGATGAACTTTTGAGCTTTTCTCTCTTTTATTGTAGTTTCCAAGTTCTTCATTCTATCTTTCATTGCTTCTTTAAACTTTTTTATTTGTTCTTGATCTTCCTCTTTGCTCAAAAGATCAGACAGTGCCTACATTTCTGCAAGTATTTTCCCACGGTCGATGTCCGCATATTTTATCAAAATGGCCAACATTCTTCTTGGGGAATCGTTATTATTCGCAGCCCACTCCCGTAGCATAACCGGATTTGGTTCCTCATAGGTTGGCGTTACCATTATACGCATACATCTGGGCACTCGCTGTACTTCTAGGTACCACTGTAGGGACTTTGACTCCCACCATTTTGAAATTTCTAAATTTGACGTTTTTCTAAGCGTTTTAATAGGGTATTCAAATCACTTGTTCCTCCACCCTTCTGGGCCGCCACAGAGCTTTTGGTCGTTTCTGTACATTAATCATTAGATATTTGTGAAACTGCTTCCTCGCGTTCCTTTATCTCTGAGGCTGACATTTTTATAATATATTTATGGGACCTCACGATTAAACCGCAACTGTTTATGTAATTTGCGTGTCAAATACACTATACATCAAACTTTACTCTCTCCAGCAAATTTGTACTTGAAACACGTTTTTTGACAAGTGGCGGAATAAAGACTTTTTTAAAACCTCACAAGGCTTTGTTTCCCTCTGACAAAACTGGAGAAGTTTTGATATGAATATATATATATATATATATATATATATATATATATATATATATATATATATATATATATATATATATATATATATATATATATATATATATATATATATATATATATATATATATATATATATATGAAATGTTCACATCCTCCACAAAACCGCCGGGACACCAACACAGCGGTGCATCACAGGGGCAGAGGTAACCCTGTTACAATATTCGGAATCACAGCGCGTCACCGCAGCTACGCAGATGCAGTCCACTCTGAATATACAGACCACTCCAATTGTAGATTTGGAGTCCAAGGAAAATTTATTCAATCATTGCAGCATGGAAATCAGGCAATGGAACAAAACCCCCAATGCGTTTCGGCGAAGGTCTCGCCTTGGTCACGGCTAATTATTAGTGAAATCCCAAAGAGATAAATAAAGTTTACTTCGAGAGCAATTCTCGCGTGAACACATGTGTAAACACAAACAATGGACTAGTGGCACCGTTACGTAGCGGCCATCTTGGAATGGTGTACTAGTGCGATTACTCTAAAGACCCAGTTCCTATACAGAGTAAATTGCAAGTGTGACAAGCCATGGCTATTGACAATGATTAAGTCCAGTGACTAATACACAATAAATAATCAATCAATAATCAGCAATCACAACAACAAGTGGTGTGACGTTATTCTAAATATTTCCTATTATAGTCCGTAAGACGATCATAACAGTTAACATTCAATTAAGTCACTAACATCCCCAGTGGGCAAATAATAAGGGCATAATCATTTCCATGTATAAATAAATCTTGTCATAACCCAAGTGGGTATTCATATCCGATGTGCAGATGCTTCAAATTGCCTAAACAGAAGGAAAAGAAGGAACCGGACAAAATCTCAGTGTTAGATATCCTCGCATACACCAAAGTTAGCTACCCTGGTACAAAGTCCTAAGCTGTTCACAGTGAACCACATTACCCACTCAAGAAGTGCTCATTTAAGCAAAAATGTGAATTGAGTTAAAAACAACAGAAAATAGCACGAAAAAGAAGAAGAACATCAACACATATTGCTCATTTCAGTCAATCAACAAAAACAGAAAAGCATGAGACAGAGTATGAAAATACACAAAATGGATGAAAATTACATAAAGGGTCATAATGTGTAAAATGATCCATGGTATCCACAGAATACAGACTAAAAGACAATAAGGCAAAATTACTCCCCCAGATGCCAAATCATTTCTTCTTCAGAGTTCAGGCCTCTGGGAATCAGGGTATCTAAATCCAAAATGTATCTGTTTTCAAGTTGTCTCAGCTTCCGAATCTTGTCTCCCCCTCTCTTCATTACAGGGAGTTTATCAATTACAAAGAACTTCAAAAGATTGCGATTACAGTTATGTAGTTCTTCGGAGTGTCAGGCAACTGGAGATGACTGATCTCTATTCTGGATTGCCCGCATGTGTTCCAAAACACGTTTTTTTGCAGGAAACATCGTGCTACCTACATATTGTTTGGACCAAGGGCAAACCAGAATATAGATACAGTACTCGGATAGACAAGTCAAGTGTTTACCAATAGGCTTTTCAACAGCTTCTACTGGATAAAAGACCCTTTTGACGTTGTTACTGTACTTACAGGCTTTTCACTTCATACAAGTAAAAAAGCCTTGAATGTCATTGTTTCTCGATAGATTAGTACTTATTTCATTTTTACTAAGCTTGTCTCTCAGTGAATTAGCCTTACGAAATGTCACACTTGGAATGTCTCCCTAAATTTCAACCAAAGTAGGCTCAGTCTTGAGTACATTCCAATGCTTCTTAAGACTACTCTGTACCTGCCAAGATTTAGAATGAAATGTAGAGATGAATCTCACCTTGTCTTTATCTGGAGATTCCTCTTTGACAAGGGGAACCAACAGAGTAGAGTGACTGATCTTACTAGCTTTCACAAATGCTTCCTCAATGATTTTAGAATGGTAACCTCTTTCCCTGAAGCGTTCTTTCATGCACTCACCCTCCACTAAAAAATACTGAACAGATCTTAATGCATGTGAAATAAAGGCAAGAACCAAAACAAGAGCAGATACGCTTTTAAATAAAACTCATCACATGAATCAATCCACAGAAGAACCTTTAAGAAAAACAAACCAAAAGGAGGAACAGCCACGGATGATAATGACATTTAGCAAGGAGAGTTATAAAATACAAAAAGCCTTGATGAAATACTGGCATATATTGCGCTAAGATCCAGACATAGGAATGTCTATTGGCGACCATCCACTAATTGCATATAAAAGAGCGCCTAACCTTGCAGATCAACTAACTCAAAGTCATTTTGAGATGAAGAAACCAGAATCATGGCTAGACATGAGAAAAAGAGGATTCAGCAAATGCCCAACTTGCAAGGTGTGCAAGATAGGATGAAACATCAAGAACTTAAATGACCCAGATGGAAAAAACTTTACAATCAGAACTAGCATCACTTGTGACTCATTGTACGTTGTCTACATGTTGCAATGCTTTTGTGGCAAAGCCTACATTGGGAGCACGACATGTCCCCTCAAAACCAGAATATGACAACATATTCGTGCAATTCAGAATGGTGATCATTCATACGCCATTGTGAAACATATGGCCAGCCATGAAACCAAAACCTGGCTAGATGTGAAATTCTTTGGACTGGCAAGCATTCAACAGCACGAAAGAGGGGGGAACCGTACACAAAAACTGAGACGATTAGAATCGAAACTAATCATAAGGTTCAGAACCAAGCAGCCGGCTGGCTTGAACGGCGATGAAGAACTATATGTTCATTTATAAAGTTGTAAAATTGACAATCTTGCAAATGCCTGAATATCTGCTACAGAAGATAACTGTTATTTTAAAAAATCATAATTGTACTAGTAATCAACTGTTTCCAATGACAGACCGAAACTGTTTGGATATGGGAATTCATAGCTAATGATCATAGGAACATACACAACATGGGTCAACGCACATAGCGGGGACGTAGGGCACTCAGCCCCAAAATTGCAAATTGACACTAAGTCTGCAGTTACGCATAAATTCAAATCTCAGGTAGATTGAGTTTTGATTTAACACGCACGTGTGCTTCACGAGCGTCAAGAAAGCGCTAGAGTCCTTTTAATTAGGCACGCTTTCTATGCAGTAACAAAATACAGTCCTCGCTAATTTGCACGACCCACATTGTGTAATGCATGATGAAATACACATTGGGCTATCTAAATGTTGAAACTACAAGTCCCATCATGCCCCAGATAATGATAGGGGTGTGTACTAGTATAAATGTAAAAATGGAAAAGGGACCAATCACTAATACTACCGTGAACAGGAACGACGGTTCGAAACGCGTAGGAGTTGTTGCATCACGTTTGAATAAATAACTGCGAGAAAACTGAAAAGAGTGCCGCGATTTTCTTTCTGGTATTGGATTAATCTGAGACACTGCCCTGGTCTCATCGCTGGCACCCACTGGATTGAGCTCCCGCTGCGACAGGACAAATTGTTTGGTTATATATATATATATATATATCAGAATAGCTGTCAGTATTGCAGGTAATTGAAGTACCCTTAGATGATGTTGGGTAAAAAAAATATACTTTTGTAGAGGTCGATATGAAATTGCAATATATATATATATATATATATATATATATATATATATATCCAAACACTAGAGTTGCCCCCTTGAATGAAGCCGCACAGCCACAGGTAAGTTTCAGCAATTTATTGGAGGTGAAATCAGCAGCCTGCTAATCCCAAACGGTGCCTTCTAAAGTGTGCGCCCAACGCGTTTCGTGCTCCCCGAGCACTTGGTCACGGGCATGCAGTTCAAGAGTCTATTGCCAGCACCTGTATTTCAATGACGTTCGCCCCAGAGGGCGTGGCGGCAGGCACTGCCTGCTGGTACTTGAAGTGCGTGGCTTATCTTCCTCAAGTGAGAGTCTCATGAAGTGCAACAATGAAGAAACATTAAAACCCCAGTGGGTTGAAAAACACAGTCCTGAGCCTTGCGGGCTGTTCAGTGTCATTCACGTCCATGCTCCTCTGGCTCCCAAAATGCCGTCGTTTTTAGGCGTCAGCTGAGATCCGCTACGCGGCGGGGCTCCATTCGCGACCGGACACAGCCGCTATTGATCCAAACACTAGAGTTGCCCCCTTGAATGAAGCCGCACAGCCACAGGTAAGTTTCAGCAATTTATTGGAGGTGAAATCAGCAGCCTGCTAATCCCAAACGGTGCCTTCTAAAGTGTGCGCCCAACGCGTTTCGTGCTCCCCGAGCACTTGGTCACGGGCATGCAGTTCAAGAGTCTATTGCCAGCACCTGTATTTCAATGACGTTCGCCCCAGAGGGCGTGGCGGCAGGCACTGCCTGCTGGTACTTGAAGTGCGTGGCTTATCTTCCTCAAGTGAGAGTCTCATGAAGTGCAACAATGAAGAAACATTAAAACCCCAGTGGGTTGAAAAACACAGTCCTGAGCCTTGCGGGCTGTTCAGTGTCATTCACGTCCATGCTCCTCTGGCTCCCAAAATGCCGTCGTTTTTAGGCGTCAGCTGAGATCCGCTACGCGGCGGGGCTCCATTCGCGACCGGACACAGCCGCTATTGATCCAAACACTAGAGTTGCCCCCTTGAATGAAGCCGCACAGCCACAGGTAAGTTTCAGCAATTTATTGGAGGTGAAATCAGCAGCCTGCTAATCCCAAACGGTGCCTTCTAAAGTGTGCGCCCAACGCGTTTCGTGCTCCCCGAGCACTTGGTCACGGGCATGCAGTTCAAGAGTCTATTGCCAGCACCTGTATTTCAATGACGTTCGCCCCAGAGGGCGTGGCGGCAGGCACTGCCTGCTGGTACTTGAAGTGCGTGGCTTATCTTCCTCAAGTGAGAGTCTCATGAAGTGCAACAATGAAGAAACATTAAAACCCCAGTGGGTTGAAAAACACAGTCCTGAGCCTTGCGGGCTGTTCAGTGTCATTCACGTCCATGCTCCTCTGGCTCCGAAAATGCCGTCGTTTTTAGGCGTCAGCTGAGATCCGCTACGTGGCGGGGCTCCATTCGCGACCGGACACAGCCGCTATTGATCCAAACACTAGAGTTGCCCCCTTGAATGAAGCCGCACAGCCACAGGTAAGTTTCAGCAATTTATTGGAGGTGAAATCAGCAGCCTGCTAATCCCAAACGGTGCCTTCTAAAGTGTGCGCCCAACGCGTTTCGTGCTCCCCGAGCACTTGGTCACGGGCATGCAGTTCAAGAGTCTATTGCCAGCACCTGTATTTCAATGACGTTCGCCCCAGAGGGCGTGGCGGCAGGCACTGCCTGCTGGTACTTGAAGTGCGTGGCTTATCTTCCTCAAGTGAGAGTCTCATGAAGTGCAACAATGAAGAAACATTAAAACCCCAGTGGGTTGAAAAACACAGTCCTGAGCCTTGCGGGCTGTTCAGTGTCATTCACGTCCATGCTCCTCTGGCTCCCAAAATGCCGTCGTTTTTAGGCGTCAGCTGAGATCCGCTACGCGGCGGGGCTCCATTCGCGACCGGACACAGCCGCTATTGATCCAAACACTAGAGTTGCCCCCTTGAATGAAGCCGCACAGCCACAGGTAAGTTTCAGCAATTTATTGGAGGTGAAATCAGCAGCCTGCTAATCCCAAACGGTGCCTTCTAAAGTGTGCGCCCAACGCGTTTCGTGCTCCCCGAGCACTTGGTCACGGGCATGCAGTTCAAGAGTCTATTGCCAGCACCTGTATTTCAATGACGTTCGCCCCAGAGGGCGTGGCGGCAGGCACTGCCTGCTGGTACTTGAAGTGCGTGGCTTATCTTCCTCAAGTGTCCGGTCGCGAATGGAGCCCCGCCGCGTAGCGGATCTCAGCTGACGCCTAAAAACGACGGCATTTTGGGAGCCAGAGGAGCATGGACGTGAATGACACTGAACAGCCCGCAAGGCTCAGGACTGTGTTTTTCAACCCACTGGGGTTTTAATGTTTCTTCATTGTTGCACTTCATGAGACTCTCACTTGAGGAAGATAAGCCACGCACTTCAAGTACCAGCAGGCAGTGCCTGCCGCCACGCCCTCTGGGGCGAACGTCATTGAAATACAGGTGCTGGCAATAGACTCTTGAACTGCATGCCCGTGACCAAGTGCTCGGGGAGCACGAAACGCGTTGGGCGCATACTTTAGAAGGCACCGTTTGGGATTAGCAGGCTGCTGATTTCACCTCCAATAAATTGCTGAAACTTACCTGTGGCTGTGCGGCTTCATTCAAGGGGGCAACTCTAGTGTTTGGATTAATAGCGGCTGTGTCCGGTCGCGAATGGAGCCCCGCCGCGTAGCGGATCTCAGCTGACGCCTAAAAACGACGGCATTTTGGGAGCCAGAGGAGCATGGACGTGAATGACACTGAACAGCCCGCAAGGCTCAGGACTGTGTTTTTCAACCCACTGGGGTTTTAATGTTTCTTCATTGTTGCACTTCATGAGACTCTCACTTGAGGAAGATAAGCCACGCACTTCAAGTACCAGCAGGCAGTGCCTGCCGCCACGCCCTCTGGGGCGAACGTCATTGAAATACAGGTGCTGGCAATAGACTCTTGAACTGCATGCCCGTGACCAAGTGCTCGGGGAGCACGAAACGCGTTGGGCGCATACTTTAGAAGGCACCGTTTGGGATTAGCAGGCTGCTGATTTCACCTCCAATAAATTGCTGAAACTTACCTGTGGCTGTGCGGCTTCATTCAAGGGGGCAACTCTAGTGTTTGGATATATATATATATATATATATATATATATATATATATATATCCAAAACAAAGCTGCTTCTCCCGCAACGCTGTGACCCGTAGGAAAGTGGCGTACTCTCCGGTGAAGCACGCCGGTAAGTATTAAGTCCACGCAAACAACAATATTTGTACGCTCTCAGGAACACCACAACAATCCAAAAGTATTAATTCTTCGGTTTATTCACACAAGGTGTTTCGGCGACTTGCCTTGATCACGTGTGATAAATTTGTGTGAGAAACTGTGCGTTTTTAAATAAAGTTACACACACATCGAAATAAATGTAGGACATACATATTTACAACAAAATGCGTGTCGGCCATCTTGTAACATCTTTTTATATATATATATCGGCTCAAAACAACCCTACCCCGTACTACAGCGGGAATCAGGAAGCAGCACTCCAGGGTAAATTCACGATTCAGTTTTATTAAAACGCGCTTTCGGCACTCGGCCTTCGTCAGTAATAGAAATAGGTTTTCTATTACTGACGAAGGCCGAGTGCCGAAAGCACGTTTTAATAAAACTGAATCGTGAATTTACCCTGGAGTGCTGCTTCCTGATTCCCGCTGTAGTACGGGGTAGGGTTGTTTTGAGCCGATATTGTTGTCGGGCGCACCCCCGACTAGCAGGCACCAGCCAAGGAGTGCGACAGGCAGGTGCAAGTGGAGCTTTTATATATATATATATATATATATATATATATATATATATATATTTATTTATTTATATATATATATAAAATTATATATATATATATATATATATATATATATATATATATATATATATATATATATATATATATATATATATATATATATCGTAATTTCATGTTGACCTCTACAAAAGTATATTTTTTTTACCCAACATTATCTAAGGGTACTTCAATTGCCTGCAATACTGACAGCTATTCTGATTCAAGCATGTGAATCTTTGAAAGATACAATGCTGGATAAGAAAATAAGTTATTTACCTTTAACTGACGTTATCCAGTATTGGTATCTTTCATAAATTGACATGGGACCCACCCTCCTTTCCTGAGACGTTCCCCTTATGACTAGGGATGTTATTCCTACTTGTGCTCGAAAATCTGAGGAAATTAGCCTCTCTTGGGAGTGCTTTAGAGGGTGCTACCACTTGACTGGTCATAATTCAAGTTTGGTCCTTTTTTTAAAAAAAGGACATAGGCTATCAAGTGTATGGCCTAGTGCTATTACAGCCTATGTTAGTTATACATACTGTTTTACTGTAGTATATTGGGACTCCCACTTCGATGAGGGGGAAAGATTAGAGCATGTGAATCTATGAAAGATACTAATACTGGATAACTTCAGTTACTGGTAAGTAACTTATTTTCTTTTCTGTCGATTGAGCACCCATTGACTCCATAGACAGAAAGCTTCCTTCAATGGCCCGAAGGAGTAGGTGCTATCCGAGGAAGGACATTACACCTATTTTGAGTGGATGTTTTTTGAAAAGCAAAACTTTTGGAAAGGTTCGGTGAACAACCATCAAAACTGACGATGGCCATCCACCAAACCTTTTCTTACATTGAGAGGAACCACAGTGATGGTGGTTCCTTTCAATGTATAGAGATGTCCATTGGTCTGGATAGACCGTTAGCCCGCAAACCAGGCTTGTGGGGCCTTTATTAGAATCTGGCGGGTAGAATATTGCATCAATTGGTCACGGATATCCTGTCCACCATATTAACAGTGCCATAGCTGTAATGCACTTGTAATACAACAAGCAGGATATCTGTCATATTTTGACCGAGTACCCCATTCGCCAAACTCTAAATAAGCCCTCTAATCTTGATTGCAGTTGTCTGCATCCTTAATGTGGCTGTTAAAATAAACCTATAAAATCCAATTACATTTAATAAAATTAAAAGGCACAAATATGTACAAAAGAGTTTGTTTTTTAACCATCTTATTTTTTATTACAGGGGTTTCTGATATAACCATGGGGCTGCTTATAGGTTTTGGCGTTACTATTCCGTTGGTGATAATCATAATCACTGTGATGGTAATGAAATGGAAATCAATCAAAGCATGTTTTAAAAAGTAAAAGGTATGTGCTTTTTGATCCCATATGTGTTGGATATTTGAAACAAAAAACATTTTAAATAGAAATATTGTAGTCCCACAATGAATAATGAGAAGAAATGTAATTTTACTTCTGATCTTTTCTGATGACTTTACGAGTCATATTTGACTATGTTTTCCTGATGTCCAAAAACAGGAGACAAAATATCTCCCTTTGAGTGGGTTGCTCTTTTATTTAAAACCTGCTTATTGAATTTTCACATGCTCTATTTTCTCAACAAGAAAGGCAAAAATACAACCACATAGAATTCCAAGATATGCTGATCGTAGGGGCATTTAGTAAAGACATTTTGAAGTATCCAGTACCCTTTTACATATTCTTACAAGCCTTTTTTAATTAACCCCCAAATCCTTCATTATTTCTATAAAAAGACAGGCACCTGAAAGTACCTTTTCCCATCAGAGGCAGTTAAAACTCTCTGTGCCCGATTCACAAAAGTAATCTGAGACAAAATACTAACTTTACTACTTTCGGTATTCACAAAAGGCATTTAGGATTACAAAAATTAGAATTTTGTCTCAGGCAATATTAAGTTTTGGTCTTAAGTTAAACTTAAGAAATACTTAAGTTTAACTGAGGCAACATCCTATGACTTTATAACAAAATAGGTTAAAATGCCACATTTGCATTGCAATTTTCATTTAAAATAAACCTATATCAATTTAGCATTTCTGTAACATAGAACATACGTACTTTGACTATTAAAACATAGCCTCTTTTAGTAAAGAAAAAGGCAAATTAATAGAAGGCATTGTTAGCCTATAGGCTGCATAGGAAAACCATAACAAAATGAACAGGCGCTGTGCCTTTAAGACCTCAAAGACGTCCATGATCCTATCATGCTCAACAGGTGGCAGTTAGGCCAGTTCTTTTTTCTGGCTCCTTCTGTGAGAATCCTGGAGCATTGAGCTCATCAGTTTTTTACTTTTCTGTCAAGAAACATTACCTCAAATTAATTTTTCTGCCCTTCATTCAACAGTTTTATTTACAAGCTTTATTTTTAACCTGTTTTTTTGACTATTTTGACATATTTTTCAGTCAGAAATGCCAGCCCTATTTAACAAATGTACTTTGTATGGAAAAAGATGCCAAAATCCGATCCATACTATGGGGCCTATTACGATGGAGGATTTTCCGCACCCTCCGGGCCGGCGGAAGCTACCGCCGGCCCGGAGGATGCGGAAAATCCTCTGCGGACCCACCAAAGACCCACCACCACATTAGGATGGCTGGTGGGTCCTGGTTTCCGTCCGCAGCTTTTCCGTTGCGGTTGGCTTACAACCGCGGCGGAAAAGCTCTAAAATGGTGACGTGTCTCTCAGACACGGTCAGCCAGATTAGGATGGGCTGTGCAAAATGCTTTTCCGCGGCGGGTGTTCCGCCGTGGAAAAGCATGTGTAACTTCACTGCAGGGGCCCGTTGCGGGCCCCTTGGGTGAAGGGGGAGTGGGGGGTGCACATGGGGGGTACCTATGGTACCCCCCTGCATTTGTATGCAGAAATCGGCAGGCACCGCACGGTGCCTGCCGCTTTCTGCATACAAATGCAATGTATGCATTTTTACCATTGCGGCAGATGCAGCTTGAAGCCGCACCCGCCGCAATGGTAAAAATAGAGGATGTGACCGCCAGGGTGGCGGTCACATCCTAATTGCACAGGAGGGAACTCACCAGGCCAGGCGGAGGTTCCCTCCTACTCTATGGTGGCGGACGGACTCAGGTCCGTCTGCCATCATAATCGGCCCCTCTGTCTGTATTGTGTGTTTGTCATCTTCTCACCAGCTAGACACGTGTTACTACTGCCAGCTGTTTTCCAGAAGGACTCTGAGTAATATAGAAAGAATCAAGCTGCATGACATACAGAAGAGAGGAAAGGTGGAATCTACAAGCGGTCTTAAAGGGTCCCACCTACTTTTCAAAGAGCCCTCTTCTCACAAAAGATCTGAGCACAGGGGCAGAAAGGAAAAGAGAAAACACTGCTGTACACAACGTCAATGGAGAGGCGGTCGACATCGCAACAGATACTTCTGTGATCTCCGTCAGCATCACGATCGACATCTGAATGTTATCTGCAGCATGCAATGACATGGAGGGAGAAATCGCCTCTGCGACATTCAGTGCCAACCCCGTCACCGAAGAAAATGTAGATGTGAAGACTATTTACTTTGGTGTCAGGTGCTGAAGTCTACACATCTTTGCCACAGTCAGAGAGACATTGAAAAACAGGCTTGGGTCGGCATCGATAACTTCTCTGCCATGCCACCAGTTGACGTCGACAACCCAGGTAGATCTGCAATGACAGCCGAAGTCAAAAAGTCCACCGACGTCAGGACATAGACGTTCAGCATCGAGAGCCACGCTGTCGTCCAGACATAGACCGTCGACGTTGAAAACTCCGCCAATGTCAGAATATAGACATTCAGCGTCTAGAGCCTCGCCCTCATCCAGACAGAGACGGTCAATGTCAACAGCTTTGTCGATGTCAAGACAAAGACATTCAGCATTGAGACAGTTGACGTTGAGACCTTCGTCGTCACACCTCTTGCCACCGACAAAGAGACAGCTGACATCTGTTTCGCCCAAAAAGACACACAGTCGGCGTCCAGAGTCATACCGACGCCGAGACCTTCCTTGACCTCAAGAGAAGTACAAGTTGCTGAATTGCAGAGATGGGCGTCTAGATATAGGAAGTCAATGTCAAGGAGGACATCATCTTCCTCAGGAATCAGGATTGTGCAGACTACTCCAGAGGGATCTCCGGTTCAGCAGAAACAGACTCCATCGGTCACTCTTTCACCATGCTAGTTAGAAATGTGAAAAACTGGAGAGTACCAAGACATAGTCCAGATTTGGATCTTTCACAAATCTACTCTCCCTCTAGGGCGGTGGTTCCCAAACTGTGCGCCGCGGCTCCCTGGTGCGCCGTAAGGAGTTGCCAGGGGCGCCGTGCACGATTTGGGAAAGAGCTTGTGCCGAGGAAACAGTTAATCATGTGAGATGGAGCAATTAAAAAAAATGATGCGTCTTTTGACGCCCTCTAACGGATTCCACCAACTATAGTGCTGCTATCTAATTAGAGCTCCACTCTAGTCTGTATTTGTTTCCGTCTGGATTAATATTTTTTCCTCATTTTATCTACATTTATCCGTATTTAGTGTTTTATGAGACAATAAACCTGGAACTGGTATTTTTCCTATTTTCTTTCACTGGAAAAGGTACACTTGAAATTGGATGGCTGATGGGTTTTACAGATGCTACATGCGGCCATGTATAATGCATCACTCATAGTTAAAATATAGATACGACATAGTATTTTGGTACAAGCACACCTGCAACTGTTTAAAGCTTCATTGGAAAATAAAAATGTCCCTTTTTCGATAATTCTTCTCGTCTCCTCGTTGGTCTGCACAGCTATTGGCATCATGATGGGCAGCACAAAAGCCTTGTTTCTGTGTTTGTTTTCATATGTAACAATAAATGTAGACAGAGAAATTGTGTTCTCTCTGTATTTTCCGTTAAAGGGCAGTACTGTACTTCGAAGTGAATGACAGCATCACAGCTGCCTTGTCTATTTTGGAATAGATTAATGAATTTGCGGCAATTGCAGGGGTTAATTTTGCCGGTGTTTGAAGGGGGGCCCACGGGCACACATGTTTTTGGGGACTGGCGCCTGTTTTTTCTCAACAAACTTTTATCTGGGGCAAGAGACGGAGAGAAAAACGCAAAAGGGAGAAGAAAAAGAAATATGGAAAAGCCATAGTAAAGGAGAAAGTAGGAATGAAAAATAACCTGCGAGTGTGAGCTAAAAGGGCAGGGAGTGTCAAATGTGGATGAAGGTTGAAGTGAGTTGGAACTATGGGCACAGAAAAACTCAAATCCCCCATAGTTTAACAATAAAAATATCCAGTCCTGGATGTATAATCAGCTTTTTTACGTATCAGATTCTTAGACGGGAAGAACCGGTGTCCTGTGAAATGTTCCCCTTTGCTGTGAGCAACAAGCATTGGCAAAGGCATTAGGTTTCACCTATGTGAGATCTATTGGCTTTGTCAATTATTTTTGAGCCATGCTGTGCAGCAGCACAGCTTCTGTGCTCCATTGCTAAAAGTAATGAGGGGGCAGGATACTGAATGGGAGGGGGAAGTAGGATGTGGCGCTAAGGCAGAGCTGCCATCCTCAGAACTGGGCTACCTGGTTTAAGTCTCGGCGTCAGCTCAACATCCTCTGGATCTGGGCCAATCACTCAATCACCTTTTCTTCCAAAAATAAAAAATGTGAAGTTGTTCGATATAGTTAGTGCTCATTTGAAGCGTTAAATAAAATAAATATATGAATTTGTGGAATGTAACTGGTGCACCTATAAAGCGCTGATACCTTCAAGTTGAGTTTGCGCTATAAAATAAAATGCCAAAAAAAGACAAAAAGGTACTTTAATCACAGCACGAGCAGCCAATGGACACTAATTAACATTAATTAATCTGTACTTTGGTCATACGCCCGCAAACAAAATGAAGTGCCGCCTCAAATATTCTGCCGAATTAGAAGGCAGCAAAAAAGAGTGATAAGGATACCAAAAAATTTTAAGTAATGGGTGGGCTAAACGCTCTATTTTAGAGGTTTTTTTTTTAGACACAAGCGATCATCACCATAGCGCGCTGCCTGCAAGCGAGACCTAAAAACGGGATTACATTCCCCCACCGGTAAAAAAAAGTGACATGATTGGGAGCCACGGCCAACTGCCAATTAGGTCGAGGGAGCCATAGGTCGAAAAAGTTTGGGAACCACTGCTCTAGGGAATTCCTTGCAGGTTGAAGAAGGTCTACCCTATGGTTAGGTCTCCCTCTCCTCCTTAGGAGTCTAATGTAGTCCTTTCTAAATTAATGGGACCTCGCTTTGAGCCCATACATAAAGCGTCCCTACAGCACATGACTTGGAAGACCGCTTTTTTTAGTGGCAATTACCTCTGCTAACAGAGTTAGTGAGATCCAGGTTTTGTGTTCTAAGGAGCCATATCTAATTTTCCATTCCAACAGGTTGGTATTAATAATACATCCTAGATTTTTGCCAAAGGTTATTTCTGATTTTCATATTAATCCGCCTATTACCTTGTCAACTTTTTCCCCAACCCTTCCACCCCTCCAGAGAGGGCTTTATATGCACTTGATCTTAAAAGGGTTTCTAAATTTTACATTGATAAAACCAATGAAATAAGGACATCTGACCATTTATTTATAAATTATGACAGCATGCACACTGGTTTTACTTCCTCCAAGGAAACCATCTCTAGATGGATAGTCTTTTGCATTTTTTTCTCGTACCTGTTAGCCAACAAACGACTCCTTGGCAAGCCTATGGCTCCTTCTACGAGGGGCTAAGGCCTCCACTACGACCCATCTTAGAAAGGTACCTATTCCTGAAATATGTAAAGCAGCCACATGGCAATCGGTACATACTTTTGCTCGTCATTATTGGATTTTGACACTCAGGCAGATGCCCAGATTCGGCAAGCCTTGTTAAGGAACCTTTTTGGGTAATGTACCCTTATTGTTGTTAACTGCTTTGGTGCTCATCTGCAGATGCTAGGGATGGACTTGGTGGTCTATTCAGTGCTTATGACTATTGATGAGTATCCCCTGGAAGAGAAGGATAAGTTACTTTCCTATAAACATAGTTCTATTCCAGGCGTATATTCATCAAAATCTTAATCAGCCCTCCCTCCTCCTCGGACGAATACCATATGCAGCAGCACGCTTATGGCTTATTATCATTACACAATGTGATCCACCTTAAAAAAAAGACCTGACCTAACTGTCACCTGTGAGGCATGATAGGATCATGGAGGTCTAAGAGGTCTTAAAGACACAGCAGCAGTTTATTCTGTTATCGTATATTTATCCAGCCTATGGACTAAAAATGCCTTCTTTTACTTTGCCTTTTTCATTACAAATAAGGAGCTATGTTTTAAAAGTGAAAGTGTACATGTTCTATGTTACAGAAATGCTAAATAGATATATGTTTATTTCAAATGAAGAATTTAATGCAATTTTGGTATTTTAGCATATTTGGTTATTTAGGCTGCATGTATATTTATGTTTATACACATATATATGTATGCTTGAGGGTACTTTGTACTTTTATTAAGTTTTTAAACATACATTTATAATATATTTTTTTTTCACTGAAAAAAAAACATAGGTTTAAGGGGAAGTTATAGTTGGTTACACATTTCACTCGTACAAAACCATAGAAATGTCCCCGTAATAGTAAGTTCAGCGAACTATAACTCGCGCCCCCGCAATGCACTGCTGATGACGTCACATATTACCTGACCATGTCATGAATAATGTAATATGTCACGTCATCAACAGTGCATTGTGGGAGCGCTAGTTATAGTTAGCTGAACCAACTATAACAGGTGACTTTCTATGGTTTTGTATGAGTTTAATGTCCAACTAACTATAACGTCTCTGAAACCTATGTTTTTTTTCAGTGAATTTCCAAGGTTTTTTAAATGCTAATTTCTAACTATAACGTGCCTGAAACCTATGTTTTTTTCAGTGAATTTCAATGGTTTTTTAAATGCTAATTTTTAACTATGCCTACAAAGTTAGGACATGTGAAGAAAGAGGAAGAAAAGCGCAGCAAGAAGCAAGATCAATGCAGAAAGAGGCAACAGAAACCCAGAAACCCGAAGAAAACTACAGGTAGAAGCAAGAGATGTGCAGAAAGAACCAACAGAGGAGCAGAAAGTCCTCCTGTGCCCCCAACTTTTTAGTGACGGGTACTGGTGGTAACTGACTCTGACTTACCAGGACCAGAGCCAGTGCTATGCTAAAAGACACTTAGAATACAGTGATAGCCACCTACATACACTAAGGAACACTATGCGTTTGGGTACCCCTGTAATGAGCATGACCTCTCTGTATTTGCCATGAGTCAGTGCCTGGGTCATTGCATGCTTACATGCGTAGTGACTGGATGATTAGAGTGCTCCAAGGAAAGTGCATGGTGATTTTATAACTTCTTGGCTTTTGGTTTAGAGATTGGATAAGTACATGAAGCTGGATGGGTTATTGGAGGAGTGCATGAGTAGTGACAAAGGGACTTCTGGATTGCATGGGTACAACCTGGGTAATTGGAGGAGTGAATCAGGACTGTGTAGGTAGTTAGAGGTCTGCATGGGTAGTGCACAGGAGATTGTAGCAGTGCATGTGTTAGTGCCTGGGTCACTCCATGAGTACATGGCAGTGACTGAATGATTAGAGTAATGCAAGGAGAGTGCATGGTGAAATTATAAGTGCCTGGATTTTGGCGGAGAGATTGGATAAGTACATGGTGCTCACTGGGTAATTGGATGAGTGCATGGGTAGTGACAAGGCAATGACTGGACATCATGGGTACTGCTCAGGGTATTGTAGCAGTGCATGGGTCATTGCATGAGTGCATCAGTAGTGACTGGATGATTAGAGTGCTGCAAAGAGAGTGCATGGTGAATTTATACGTGCTTGGGTTTTGGTGTAGTGAATGCATAAGAACACACATGTACCATCAGGCCCGACCCCTCCCTTCACCACTGTGCAAACGCACCCCCTGGCTGGTTTTAATTTGGGGGATTAATTCTCCTTGAATCCTGAGGGTCCCTGGGGGCCAACTAGCCCACCAGTTACCTCCAGTAAGCGCCACAGAGCTGCGTTGCAGAGAGGTGTAAAAAGGGAATTGGCCTCTGAACACCTATCTGCAACGCAGCTCCCTGGTGTTTACTAGAGGTGCCTGGTGGGCTAGTTGGCCCCCAGGGACCCTCAAGATTTAAGGGGACTTAATCCTCCAACTTAAAATGGGACACGGGGCGCGTTTCCACAGTGGTGCAGGGAGGGGGTGGGGCCTGATGTGACAAGTGTGCAAATGCACCCTGTGGCGCATTTTAAGTTAGGGAATTAAGTCCCCTTGAATCCTGAGGGACCCTGAGGGCCAGCTCTTTGGCACTCACTGGAGGTACCTAGTGGGCTAGTTGGTCCCCAGGGACCCTCAAGATTGAAGGGGACGTAATCCCCCAATTTACAATATGCCAGGGGGTGCATTTGCACACTTGGTATGTCAGGCCCCGCCCTCTCCATGAACCACTGTGCAAATGTGCCCCCTGGTGCATTGTGAATTGGGGGATTAATTCCCCTTCAGTCTTGAGGGTCCCTGGGGGCCAACTAGCCCAGCAGGTACCTCCAGTAAGTGCCACAAAGCTGTGTTGCAGAGAGGTATAAAAACGAATGTGGCCTCTGAACACCTCTCTGCAACTCAGCTCCCTGGCGCATACTGTAGGTATCTGGTGGGCTAGTTGGTTCACAGGGACCCTCAGTATTCAAGGGGAATAAATTCCCCAACTTACAATGCGCCAGGGGGCACGTGTGCTGAGTGCTGCATGGAGGGGGCAGGGCCTAGCCGCGATGTCAGCTTTTAAACAAATAAAATAATTCAGAAGGGGGGCTGTGTGCCCCCCATCTCTTTCCCTTTTCTGGGCCCTGGGAACCCCCCCCCCCCAAGGTCTGACCCCTTTTTCCCACGGGGCATGGCCATAATTTTTTCTTTTTTTTTTAAATGTAGGAGGGGAGCTGCGTGCCCCCTTCCTGAGGCCTCGATTAGTCCCGGGACCCCATCTCCCTGGGCTACGCCTCTTTTTAAAATTAATTTTTGGTTTAATTCAGAGTGGAGGACCGCGTGGCCCCCCTCCCAGGCCATCCTAGGACTCATCCCCTACGGCCTGGCCTTTCCGTCGGGGACCGTGGGGGGACCCCAATTCCCCCACAGTCCCACCAGCTACCAGCCTCCTGCAGGATCCGGCATTGCTCTTCCACACTGGGAGCTGTTAACATGCAGCTCCAATTGTGGAAAAGCAATCTGGTTTGGATTTTGTAAGCGAGAGCAGGAAACCTGCTCTTGCTTACAAAATCCAAACCAGTGTTTGCTATAGCAGGGGTGGGAACCGCACGGGTCCCGCCTTGTCATGGCAAACAGCAGTGTCCCGGGGATAGGCACCCCGGGACACTGCAGCAGCCGGCAATGGGGGGTGGCGGTCCCCAGGGCCATCCGGACATCTACAACCTAATCTGCAATGGTAAGGAGGGGCGCTGCACGGATGCTCAGTCTAGAGGTGCAGCATGCTCGGACACCAACCTGCCACCAAAAGATGGCACAACGTGCATACTGTGTCCTGTAATTTAACCCTGGACATGTCTACCCTCCAGTCCCGACCTATATTGCTTGGCACACCGCAGCCCCTTCCGGAACATACCCACCCCAGGTCCCCAGAGAACACTCTTTATCGGAACGGACTGTCCTGCCACGGACTCCCATGGACTTCTTTACTTTTTCTTTTGTCCAGGCCGCCATTTTGCTGCTGTTCTCAGCCACTTTTCTCTGGACCCCGACCCGCTATCTAGTCCATTCCCTCGTCCTTTACCCTTTTCCCTCGTTTCCCCCTTGACACTCCTCCAATGTTTCTTCCCTTTTCTGTTTTGCCTTCCCTTGGTGGTGTGACTGCGTCCCCCCTCCGACCCCACTTAATGGAACTCTGCTCTCCTGGCTTGTTTTTTTGGGTCTTGACCTGAGAAAATAATCTACTACGTGTATATATATGTAGATAGAGATAACTCTAATCACTAGTATATGCAGTAGACATTTGTACTCTCTACCATTTCTATGTGACTCTTAGAGTATGTCCATTGTATCTCTTCCTTGAGTGACTTTACTACTTGGACATTTGCAATTTTTTTTTGTTTGTATCTCCTCCTTGTGTGACTTTACAACTTGGACATTTGCAATTTTTTTCTGTTTGTATCTCTTCCTTGTGTGACCTTACTACTTGTACATTTGCAATTTTTCTTTCTGTTTGTAAGTCTTCCTTGTGTGACTTTACATCTTGTACATTTGCAATTTTTTCTATTTGTATCCTTTATGTAATGCATGTAATCCTAAGTCCTTATGTTCTGCAACTGGTTCTTATGTAAAGCGCTCTGACAAAGTTCGCGCTATAGAAAATCGCATTAAATAAACTATTTAAAGCCCCAGGGAGGTGGTGGTCCCCCGGACCTGGGAGTCCGTAACATACCTCCAAATTTAAAGGTACTGTGCCCTGGGCATGTGGTGGTCCCCGGGGTGTGTGTGGAGGCTCGTGCCCAACACACACATTTTTTTAAAGAGAGTCCCAGGGAGGTGTCGGACCTGGGGGCTGCGCGGGGGTCTGCATGCCCCCACAACTAATACATCTAGCTCCGGGGAGGTCTTGGTCCCTGGAGTAGTGTGGGGAGGGATTGAGCCCCCCACACATTTTTTTCAGTGCCCCCAGGACCTGGCCCACCCAGGGGCTTGAATTCAATGAAGCGCTGGTGCGGCAGCAAAGGCGCCCCCTGGTGCGCTTGCTGAGTGTTGCAGGGAGGGGGCGGGGCCTAGCCGCGCTGCCAGCCTGTTTTTTTTAATTTTAAGATGGGGGCTGTGTGGCCCCCTTCTCTTGCCTTTTTTGTGTGCCCTGGGGACCCCAGGGCCTAGCCCCCTTTTTTTAATGTAAATGGGAGGGGGGGCACTTGGGCCCCACTCCCGTGGCCGATTCCGGACCAGGGGCCCCATCCCCCGGGGCATGGCCAAACATATTCTATTTTATAGGAAGGGGGGCTGCATGGCCACTCCCTCCTAAGGCCTCTATTGGCCCTGGGGACCCCATCCCCCCGGCCCGCCTTCATTTATTATTTTTTAAGGGGAGGGGGCCCACGTGGCCCCCCCTCCCGGGCCACTTCTAGCCCCGGGTACCACATCCCCCGGGGATTTCCCTCTGGTCCCTGCTGTCTCCCAGATTTCCTGCTCTTGCTTTCAAAACCCAAACCACAGTTTGCAATGTTTGCTCCCGCCCTGTCATTGCAGCCGGCAGTGTCCCGGGGTGGGCACCCCGGGACACTGCAGGAGCCAGCCCTGGGGGGTGGCGGTCCCCTGTGCCATCACGGGTAAGCATGGGCGGATTTTGCGGATCCACGATTCGCGGATTCAGCGGATTCACGGATCGTGGATCCGCAAAATCCGCGGATTCAGCGGATTTGCGGATTTGGGGGCGGGGCTTCCTCGAGCGTGTGGGCGGGGCCAAACGGACGGGGCTTCCACGCGAGCGCACATGCCTCTTGTGTGTCTAAAAGGTCAGAGACCGATCAGAGCAGCAGATTAAGAGACAGAAGCCCCTGGTCACAGGAACAGCACGGGGGTTGCGCTCGTATGCTGAATGAGTCACTGCATTTGCGCTTCAACTAGTTCCAGCGACCAAGTGTGTGTCACTATGCAATCGCGCCGAAGTGCGCAGGGGTCCCTTGAGTGAAATGTCCATCATAGTGGGTAAATGGCGGGAAGACGGTGCACACCTCGAGTGTGTGGGCGGGGCCAAACGGACGGGGCGTCCATGCGAGCATGCCTCTTGTGTGTATAAAAGGTCAGAGACCGATCAGAGCAGCAGATTAATTTTTGGGCTGATGAATGAGTCACTGAATTTAAGCTTCAACTAGGGCACATGCTTTATTGATATTTGCAAGTGTTTCCTGTTGAGGTTTATTTTTTTGTGCCAGGACCGTCGTGCCCGAATGAACCCTGCCCTTCATATTTATTCAAGAAGACACCACTGTTGAAATAATTTACGATGGCGCCGGCAAGCTGCCAGCGCCATCCTGCAAAAGTTACTTAATTAGCTTCAACAGGAAGCTCCAACTGCTAAAATAAAGCAGGCGCTCGAGCCCCTGCTGTATCTTATCTGTTAGAGCTTCCTGTTGAAGCTAATTAAGTAACTATTGCAGGATGGGCGCTGGCAGCTTGCCGGCGCCATCGTTAAGTAGGCGCGCTTGAACTTTTGACCGTAAAATCCGCTCCGATCCGGATTGCGGATTTTCGGCAAATCCGCGAGAGTTCGCGGATCGCGGATTTGCCGAAAATCCGCAAAATCCGCGATCGGAGCGGATTTTGCGCTCATGCTTAATCACGGGCCCCCCTCACAACCAATACACAGCCCAAGGGGGGGTGGTCTCCAGGGCTCGGGGGTCTGCAACGGACCCCCAAATTAGAATATTAGTGCCCCGGGGAGGTGGCGGTCTACTGGACGTGTGGGTCGGTCAAGCCCCCCACGCAGGTGTAGTATATTTTTTTAAAAGCCCAGGGGGTGGCCGTCCCAGGGCCAGTGGGGGGGGCCGTCCCAGGGCCAGTGGGGGGGCCGTGTGCCCCCGCAAAATAATTAATGAAAGCCCCGGGGGTGGCCGTCCCCGGGGCTTGGGGGGGCCTTAGAGGCCGCCCCAGAGATTAAAAAGGAAGCCCCTGGTGGCGGTCCCCGGGGCTGCGGGGGGGCTGTGTGTCCCCCGCAAATATTCATAGAAAGCCCCAGGGGTGGCAGTCCCGGGGGTGCGGGAGTCCACCTGGGGGACCTGCGGGGGTCCCCCTGGGCCCCCCGCAAATATTATTTGGCATGCCCCCGGGACTTGGCCCACCCGGGGTCTAATTAATAACAAAGCGCGGGCTTGTTTTTTTTATTTTTGTGGCCGGATCCACGGATCCTCCGCGCATCTCGCTGGATTTTTTTTTTTTAAAGCTTTTTTTGGCCTCTGGGTCCTTATGGGACTCCCTAAGCAGGCCTAAGGGATCAGAGTGTTTCTACCCTGACCCCTTATCTTGTTCTACGCATTTGTTTGTCTGATTTCTTGTACCTTTCTTGTGCCTTGGTACTACCGAGGCATAAGATGGCTGCCAACACTTCCTGGTTTGAAGTATTGACAGCCAAATAGAATGCAGTTCGTGATCGGCAGGGTGCGCGGATCCTCCGTCCCTCTATATATCGAAACTTTTTCTCAGCAAGTACTGTACGAATTTACACCATTTCAGAAAAAGAGGTCTTTCTGAACTAAGCACTACATTTCTGCCAAATTTGGTGTCATTCAATTCAGCAGTTCAAGCTGTAGCCGTGTCTAAAGTTTCCTATGGGAAAGGCATTTTTTCACCACTTTTTCTTGAATTTCTCAGGAACTAATCAACGGATTTACACCATTTAACAAAAAGAGTTCTTTCTGAAACAAGGGCTACCTTTTTGCAAAATTTGGTGTATTCCGTTCAGCAGTTCGGGCTGTGGCCGTGTCTAAAGTTTCCTATGGGAATTAACATGGAGTAAACATGTTTTGGGTCCCCCTTTTTTCTCAGCCCTTGCTTGCTGAACCACCCCAATACTTTCAGGATAGTAGCGGACCGGAGCGCCCCACTAGTTTTGAAAAATTCTCGAAGATTCTTCAACCGGCACCAAAGTTATTGGGAAAAGAAAAATAGAAACAAGGTCCTAACTATAACTGCCTATATATATATATATATTACCTACTGGTGGTCGCCAGTAGGTAGTTATAGTTAGGATTGTTTTCCATAGGAAATCCGCAACATTCTATTGGGAATAACTTTGGCGCCGGTGGACGAATCTTCGCGAATTTCTCAAAGAAGATGGCCCACTTCGCTCTGCTCTTTCCCTGACAGTTTGGGGGGGATTCATCAAGCGGGGGCCGAGATATTTGGGGGGTTCCAAAACGTGTTTTCCCCATGTTAATTTCCATAGGGCGATTGGACTCACTTTTAGCTCGAACGGCTGAATGGATTTCCACCAAACTTGGCAAAATTGTAGGGACTGGTAGCCCGATGTGCCTTTGCTATGTCTGAAGATATGTGCTCCAGTGGATTTTGGGTAATTTAGGTTCAAAAAAATATATATATCTATAAGCGCGCCCCGGTACGCGCACAGGGGAGCGCACCCGGCGCGTAACGCGAGTTCGCGAGCGGAAAGCTGATTGGCTCTCGGGTGTCTGTCAACATTCCAAACAGTCCAGAGCGGCCGCCATCTTGTGTCTCGGTAGGATCGAGACACAAGAGGTGGCAAAAACAAAGGGGGAAATGACCAAAAGGGGGCAGGGTAGACCCCCCTGACCCCGTAGGTTTGATGTGGGGGCCATAAAAGGGCCCCACGGGGCAAAAACAAATATTATTTTTTTTTCGATTTTCACGGGGGGAGCGCCCGGTACGCGCACCCAGAAGCGTACCGGGGAGCGTACCATGGGGACAACCAAGTGAAACAGTAAAATAATAATTTAAAGTGCTTAGAGGTAGGGTAGCTCTGAATAGAGTTGTTGTGTTGTGTGGGTGATTCAAGTACCAACATGTAGTTACCAATGCAGAGTCTTAAATTCAATGTACACCGTCTCCTCTGTAGATATCTTGCATGTTGTTACAGATGTTATTGTGGTATATGGAATCCATACCATAGTCTGTCAGGAAAGCAGAAACAGATCCTTAAGGACTCCCTGAGAAGGCCTAGGGGATCATGGGTAGTCTACCCTGCCCCCTTATGATGTTTTCAAGTATTACATTTTACTCTCTTCTGAATCTACACAAAATTGGCGGTGATATGGTGCATTAGAGACAGACAGTGAGAGAAAGGAGGCAGGAGATGAAAAAGAGATGTGAAAAACACATTGGAGATAATATAGTGGGAGAAAGGAAGTAACTATGAGCAAACTTACCATGTAACACAAAAAAGTTGCACAGTATACTGTAAGTCTCACTTTATATTATAATCATTTTGGTACTACTTCATGAATTACATATACACATGAATAATGTCTCAAACATTTTTTAATTATTAAATATAAATGTATTGTTCTGATTTTTCATAATTTAATAATACTTGCAACATCTCATTATCCGGAATCTCCTCCAAATTTGTATTGCATGATTCCATATTATCTAAATAGTCAATGAATTGTTGGTCAAGAGACTCATCCAGGAAGCCAAGAAAATCTTCTTGAAGAATTTCTTCATCGGTAATTTCGAAAAGAATTTCCTCATTAGTAATTTCGAAAGAAATATTGATGGTCTGTGGTGTATCTTCCATTTTCTTGCTGTAAATTGCATAAAAAATAACTATATCAGTAGAGTTAGGGCACTGTTGGGTTTAAGTTCAGACAGGTACTTCTGAGTTTTTAACAGTGAAGTTATCGTTGGGCAGTGTATGGTATCAGGCAGGAAGTAGAAATATAAAAAAGTGTATGTGAAGAAGCCTAAGTAAATTCATATTTATATCAGAGAAGCCTAACTCAATCTATAACTATAACAGAGAAGCCTATCTTAATCTATAACTATAACAGAGGGACAGTAAATAACTATCAGAAAACGTTTTTACAAATTTACTTAAAGTGCCCCTTACAAATTAACAACTTACCTTACGGAAAGCTGTTGAAGTTTTATGAGAATATTCTTTAAAGATGTACCTCAGGTAGTTGTAGTCAAATGGCTATGTTTCCCTCTCATTTTTCATTTACATTCATGTACATAACCAATCAAATGTCAGGATATAAAAATAGAAAATGAAAGTAACATTTTAATTGGTTGTAAATTCTAACACTTCATATGTGTTTTTGTCATGTAATTTACCTCAGGATATTTAGACAGGGCTACAGCCCAAATGGCTCCATGGTATTCCACCAAACTTGGGAAAATGGTAAGGACTGGTATGTAATAGGGCCTATTCTATATTTGGTGAAAGTCTCTCCAGTGGTTTTTATGTAAATGAACTTTTAAAAAATGTTGGGAGCGCTCACCGGTGCGCGCCCCGGTTTGCGTACCGGCAGCGCTACGGGAGTCCTCCATCTTGTGTTTCGGTAGATTTGAGACACAAGATGGAGGACAAACAACGTTGGGAATGGGTAAAAGGGGGCATGGTAGACCCCCCCTGACCCCTAGGTTTTCTGAGGGGGGCTTAGGAGGACCATATAGGCCAAAAAAAAATGGTTTTTTTACATTTTTCGCGGGGGGAGTGCCCGGTACACGTACCGGGAAGCGTACCGGGGAGCGTACTTTGGTGAAAAACAGTGAAAAAAGTTAGAGTAAAGTAATCATTTTGAGTGATCAGAGGTAGGGTAGCCCTGAAAAGAGCTTTTGGGTTCTGTGGCTGATTTAGTTACCTACAAGTAGGTTCCAATGCACAGTCTTTAAATTTAGGAGGAATATTCTATTCCCCTCATCTGAGAAGTGCACACCATCTCCTCTGTAGATATCTTGCATGTTGTAACACAAGTTGTTGTTGTATAGTGAACCCATTCCATAGTCTCTCATGTAAGCAGAAACAGATTTATTCACATGTTTCCGTGCTTTCTCAAATTGTGGACAAAATTGGTTGGACCACTTCCATTTCTGTCTTTGGCATATATTGGAATATACCAAGGTAGTGTGTGGAAAAAGTGTCATCAATTGCCCAAAGGTGTCCTTTAAAAGCATTTCCAGACCTACCTCAGTCAAAGTGCCTAGGTCATTTCCATCACAGTGCAAAATTATGAGGTCAGGGTGTGGCAGATGGTAAAAGGTTTTCACCATTGGTATCAATTGATGACATTGCAATCCTCTCTGGCCAATCCACTTGATGTCTACATTTGGTAAATCAAGGTTGTGAAGATTTCTGATAGCTGCATACCTTTTAGCCCAGTGGATGTAGCTATGTCCAATAATCCAGACAGAATACATGGTGAGAGGAGGTTCTGGTGCAGTCAGATGAAGTGTAGGAATGAAATCGCAGTTGGAACAGTAGGAGTTTGCAAAAAAAAACTGTGGAGTTTCAGTGCTCTTGAATCACAAGCAATGATTGGTGGATTCAGATAGTTGAAAACTGAAAGTTAGGGTGCATGCTTCTGTTCTGTGAAAGAAGTAATTTGAATGGTTAAGAAAAAGTCATTTAAAGAAACATAGCACCGGATAAGCTGTTGTATTGAGAGGTCAAACATCCTTGCTGAGTTCATTTGCAACATTGTAGAATAAACTTTTAAACCTGAGAGTTTAGTGAGGAGGGAGTTGCTATGGTAACTGGTAGAAAGGGCTGAGGGGGGGAAGGGTGTTGGTTTGAAAATAGAGAGGGAACAGTTTTAATTGGTTAACATGAGGGATATGTGTGTAGAATTAGAGGTTTTCTGTGCCATTCATGGTTGCAGTTCCTGGAGTACATACCTTTTGCTCTGCTAAAGAAATATTGGTGTGTGTGTCTGACACTGTTCTCAATCTCCCAAAACATTTGTAAAGGTGAGTAATGATTCATTTAATATAGATAGAGACTTGTATACTCTATGGAGAAGATTTGGAAGCAAAATTTGGTTTTTTAATGTGACTTTTTTCATGTTTTTTGAACATGCTTGATAAAAAGTTGTTGCTGGAAAGAGGAATTGTATTTTGTAAAAATGTGAAGTTTCAGTAGTGACCTGGAATGCTTGTACATATGACCTGCGCTTTGTTTCTAAAATGTTATTTAAAAAACGATTTTGGGGCAAATGTATGGCTTTTACATTTTTGAGAAGGAATAAATAGTGTCTGCATGATTAAATAAATATATTTGAACCTTTCACAATCATGTCACCTGTGTTACCTCAGATTAGGAAGCACATTGAGCGTCTTTGCTGTTGGTTTGTGTCATGTTTTTGATAATGCTTGGTATCAACATTTGCAAGATAGAGGATTTGTATTTTGTGAAATAGTGAGGTTTCAGTAGTGAAATTTAATGCTTGTACATAGGACCTGCGCTCTTTTTCTAAAATGTTATTCAAAAAACGATTTTGGGGCAAATGAATGGCTTTCACATTTTTTAGAAGGAATAAATAGTGTCTGCATGATTAAATAAATATATTTGAACATTTCACAATCATGTCACCTGTGTTACCTCAGATTAGGAAGCACATTGAGCTTCTTTGCTGTTGTTTTGTGTCATGTTTTTTGATAATGCTTGGTAGGAATGTTTGCAAGAGAGAGGAAATGTATTTTGTGAAATAGTGAGGTTTCAGTAGTGACCTGGAATGCTTGTACATAGGACCTGCGCTCTGTTTCTTAAATCTTATTAAAAAACGATTTTGGGGCAAATGAATGGCTTTTACATTTTTGAGAAGGAATAATTAGTGTCTGCATGATTAAATAAATATATTTGAACCTTTCACAATCATGTCACCTGTGTTAACTCAGATTAGGAAGCACATTGAGCTTCTTTGCTGTTGGTTTGTGTCATGTTTTTTGATAATGCTTGGTATCAACATTTGCAAGATAGAGGATTTGTATTTTGTGAAATAGTGAGGTTTCAGTAGTGAAATTGAATGCTTGTACATAGGACCTGCGCTCTGTTTCTAAAATGTTATTTAAAAAACGATTTTGGGGCAAATAAATGACTTTTACATTTTTGAGAAGGAATAAATAGTGTCTGTATGATTAAATAAATATATTTGAATCTTTCACAATGATGTCACCTGTGTTACCTCAGATTAGGAAGCACATTGAGCTTCTTTGGTGTTGGAATGCTTGGTAAAATCATTTGCAAGATAGAGGATTTGTATTTTGTAAAATAGTGAGGTTTCAGTAGTGAAATTGAATGGTTGTACATAGGACCTGCGCACTGTTTATTAAATGTTATTTAAAAAACGATTTTGGGGCAAATGAATGGCTTTTACATTTTTGAGAAGGAATAAATAGTGTCTGCATGATTAAATAAATATATTTGAAGCTTTCACAATGATGTCACCTGTCTTACTTCAGATTAGGAAGCAGATTGAGCTTTTTTCTTGTTGAATTGTGTCATGGTTTTTGATAATGCTTGGTATCAATGTTTGCAAGAGAGAGGAAATGTATTTTGTAAAATAGTGAGGTTTCAGTAGTGAAATGGAATGCTTGTACATAGGACCTGCGCTCTGTTTCTTAAATCTTATTTGAAAAACGATTTTTGGGCAAATGAATAGCTTTTACATTTTTGACTAGGAATAAATAGTGTGTGCATGATTAAATAAACATATTTGCAGTTTTCACAATCATGTCACTTGTGTTACTCTAGATTAGGGAGCAGATTGAGCTTTTTTCTTCTTGCTTTTTGTTATGTTTAATGATAATGTTTGGTATCAACATTTCCTAGATAGAAGAATTGTATTTTGAAAAATATTGAGGTTTCAGTAATGAAATGGAATGCTTGTACATATGACCTGCGCTCTGTTTCGTAAATGTTATTGGAAACACGATTTTGGAGCAAATTAATGTTTTTTACATTTTTGAGAAGGAATAAATAGTGTTTGCAAGATTAAATAAATATATTTGAACCTTTTACAATCATGTCACCTGTGTTTCCTCAGATTACGAAGTAGATTGTGCAGATGAGGTGAGGCATGTGCAGGGGTGCAAAGGAGGTGAGGCCTGTGTCCATGAGTGCAGTGTAGAGGACTCACGTCCTCTGACTCTTGGACAAGACTCATCTCTTCTGTGCCCCCTGGACAGGCCTGAATGTATTGGGTATAATTGATGGTAACAGGGTGCAGATGAGGTGAGGCGTGTCCAGGGGTGTAGATGAGCTGAGGCCTGTCTAGGGGTGCAGATGAGGTGAGGTTTGTTCAGGGTTGCAGATGATGTGAGGATTGTCCAGGGGTGCAGAGGAGGTGAGGCCTGTGTTCAAGAGTGTAGTGGGAGAGAAGCCTGTCCAGGGGTGCAAAGGAGGTGAGGCCTGTGTCTAAGAGTGCAGTGGGGGAGAGGCTTCATGACGTCCATTCCACTGCCCTCTTAGACACAGGCCTCAACACCTCTGCTCCCCTGGACAGGCCTCACCTCATCTGCACTCCTGGTTAGGCCTCACCTTATCTGCATCCTGTTACCATCAATTATACCCAATACATTGAGGCCTGTCCAGGGTGCATGGAGGAGGTGAGGCTTGTTCAAGAGTCAGAGGAGGTGAGTCCTGTCCAAAGCACTCTTCGACACAGGCCTTACCTCCTCTGCACCCCTGGACAGGCCTCACCTCATGTGCACAATGTACTTACTAATCTGAGAAAACACAGGTGACATGATTGTGAAAGGTTCAAATATATCTATTTAATCTTGCGGACACTATTTATTCCTTCTCAAAAATGTAAAAGCTATTCATTTGCCCCAAAATCGTTTTTCCAATAACATTCAAGAAACAGAGCGCTCGTCCTATGTACAAGCATTCGATTTGTAAGCATATTGTGCAGATGAGGTGAGGCTTGTCCACGGGTGCAGAGGAGGTAAGTCCTGTCCACAGCACTGTTGGACACAGGATTATCTCCTCTGCACCCCTGGACAGGCCTCACCTCATCTGCACAATCTGCTTACTAATCTGAGGAAACACAGGTGACATGATTGTGAAATGTACTAATATATTTTTTTAATCATGCAGATACTATCTAATCCTTGTCAATAATGTAAAAGCAATTCATGTGCCCGAAATCTTTTTTTAAATACCATTTACAAAACAGAGCACAGGTCATATGTATAAGCATTTCATTACACTACTGAAACCTCACTCATTTAGAAAATGTAATTCCTTTATGCACCAACATTTCTTTACCAAGCATTATCAACCATGTATTAGCCTCTATTATATTCTCTTCCTGACTTACTGTATTTTTCCACCTCTCCCCTTCTAACACCCTCTCTCTGACTTATTCCTTTTTACATCCTGACTCTGTGTTACACTCTCTTACACTCTGTCTTTGACTTACCTTCTCTTACACCCTGTCTCTAATTTATTCCCTCTCTCTCTTTTTTACAGCAATTTGTAAGTCATACTTTCTCTTACATCCTCTTCCTGATTTACTCCGTCTTACAACCTTTCTCTTTGTAACATTCTCTCCCAGACTTACTCCCTATTACACCTTTTGTCTGTTTTACACCCTCTCTCCCTCTTTCTGACTTTTTTATTCTCTTCCTCTCTTCCTGTTACACCCTCTGTCTGACTTACTCCTTGTTACATCCTCTCTCTGTTTTACTTCCTCTTACACCCTCTCTCAAACTTACTCTCCCTCTCTCCCTTTTACAGCCTCTCTCTGTTTTAGTCTCTTTTACATACTCTCCCCTTCTAACACCCTCTCTCTGTCTTACATCCTCTTACACCCTCTCTCTGTCTTACACCCTGTTACATCCTTTTTCTGACTTACTCCCTTTGTCCCTTTCTTTGACTGACTCCCTCTCCACATTACATCCTTTTTCTGTCTTACAACATATTATACACTTTTCTGTCTTACTCCATCTCTATGTTTTACTCCCTCTACCTGTTTCTTTGTCTGACTCTCTCTGACTTTTTGTGTTAGTTCCTCTAGCTCTTTTTCTCTGTCTTAATCCTAGTTACATAGTTGCTGTGATATAAACTTAGATATGTTGTAAACTAGTGTTTATATCGTTTGCTTATTGTCATTGCTTTGTTGTTTGGTAATAGTGATCTAAAATGTGTTATTTTTTTCTTTAACACAGATTGAAATCAAGATTTCAATAGTAAGGAAATATGCCCTCAAGGCAGAGGAGAAGAAAAGATGCCAAGCGGAAAAAATCAAAAACAGCAACGGAATTAAAGCACTTGTCTACAACAAATACTTCAAAAAACAGGAAAAAAGCTCCTGGTAAGACAACTAAGTCTTTCTTTCGGAACATATGTATATAAAAAAAAATGTTGAGGAGGATGGGAATATACAGAAGGAGAGAGCAAATTTGAAAAGGAAGGAGAGACCCCCCAAAAATGTTACTACTGGAGCAGGAGAGAATAATATGTATAGGAATAGAAGGCAAAACCAATTTAGGGACATTCGTAAACGAATGTTTCGCAATAGGGTGGTTTTAAATTTGTTAAAAAATATTAAAAAAGGTAAACAGAGAGCTGCTTTTTATAAGAAAAAGAAAAGTGTAGAGAAGATTGTTGATTAGGCTTTTGAACTTAAGAAAAAATTATTTATTTTAGTAATCAATAGAATTAGGACACTTAACAAGACAATTGATGTTTTCAAATCAAAGAGTAGATGCAAAAGAGTAATTAATCGGACTAATTTTTGTAAAGTTTTTTCTGGAGAATGGATGCATAGTTCAAGATGTGAGCCATTTTTTAATGAGGAGAGTTACTTCCAGGAGAATGATTTGGTGCATGCAGTTGACACCAGTTGTCGAGCATATGATGTGATAAACAGTTGTCCGATTGAAAAAGAGAAACTTGTGTCTAGAAATGCAGAAGAGGTGTTAACTGATGAAGTTTTAGGGAGACGTACTAAGGGTCCAGTGTACACTTGGAAGTGTAGTAGTATTTGTAGTGTGCGACAGGAATCAATCGATTTGCTTCGTAATTTCTTACGTACATATAGTAAGAAAAGTCTAAAACAGAAAATGAAGATGTTGCAAGACTTAGATCCTTGCAGAGTGAGAGAAAACACAGGATTGCAAGGGCATTCACTGGCTTTTCTTTCTAGAAAAGTATGTCAGAGTGTTTTTCATCATTTTAGGATGTTAGCAGTGCATCATAACAAAATGAGGAAATTAGTGAGAAGGTTGTATTATGCAAAAAGTCCAGCACTTAAGCTTAAACAATTAGACAGTGCTATTTTGCATGGAAATGAATTAGATGTGAAGAAGATTTGTGAAGAAATTGAGATTTGTTATTTTGGTGAAAAAGAGGACAGTGTAGAAATTGACACAGTAATAGAAGGTAATGTGGAAGACAATGTACAGATTTCAAGTATAGAAAAGTTTGACCAGGAAATTACCAAGTTTAAGGTGAAATCAAGTGACAGGCCTAATTTTACTTATGTGTGTTGTCGACAGACTCATTAGAAGATTCAGACTAGGTTAGTTGATTTATATGCAGAAAGTGAAATGGAAAATAATAGTGAATGGAAGAATTTTGCAACTTTTTTGTTGGTGGAGAATTCTTTTGATTTGACTTCTGATCAGCGTATTTGTAAATATTGTTATAATAAATTAAATGAAAACAGAATGCCTGCTAGAGCTGTTCATAATAATCTTGAGTTGGTAGACATTCCTCCTGAATTGATGGATTTAAATACTTATGAATCTATTTTGATTCAATGTGTCCATCCTTTTCAGGCTATTGTTCGCATGGAGCCTAAGATAGGGAAATTGCCTCCTTCAGATTTACAGAGAGGATTAAAAGGAAGAGTTGTTTATTTGCCTCTAGATATTAAGAAAAATATTGATACCACTGGTGTAGAGAAAGTGGAAGAGGAACCTCTGGTTATTCTAGTTAATGGGGTTCCGACAAAGAGTACGAAAATCTGGCAAGATTTAGTGGATGTTAGGAAAGTCAAAAAGGCAACGTTGTATTTGGTCAAAAACAATGAGTACTACAAAGATGTATGTGTTGGAGCAGAGGAAACAGCTGCAGAAGAAGACAGTGATTGTTCAGCCGGCCAAATTAAAAAAGTTGATGTGTCTAGAAGTGAAGAAATATATGAACATTACTCTGTTCATCCTTTGCATTCCAAAGAAATAATGGGGAATGCAATTGACTTGTTTCAAATGAAATCAGCAAAAGGAAGTCCCATTAGTGTATGGGAAGAAAGTTGGAAGCTCGTTGTTTTCCACATTTATTTCCAACAGGTTGAGGTGGACGATATGACGATCGACCACTTCAAATTCCTGCATCTGAATACCGGACTTTAAGATTATATGCTGAAGATCCAAGGTTTGTCAATGCATCCCATATTTGTTTCATCTACTGAATAAAAGTGACTTGTCTGGGATTTCTTATGCAGTAAACCATATACTGAAAAGTGGAGCACATCTGCAAAATGTTTCGGCGAGGGACTTTATGGAGAAAGTCAATCTGCAAGACAATATTTTGGAATCTCATCTAATCAATCTCATGGCATGTCAGCGTGGTACAAACGAGTATTGGCACCGTCGTCATGGGGAATTGAAATGTATGCTAAGAAACTTAGGAACTCCTACATGGTTTGACACTCTTAGCTGTGCCGAGTATGCATGGGACGACTTACTTCAATTTCTACGAGAGGCAAATGCAAACATACAAAATATAGAATTCAAAACACCTGGAGAACTGTGTTCTTTGGATCCCGTGAATGTATGCAGATATTTCAATCATAGATTTGAAGCTATGATGTCTTTCATTACCAACAAAAAAAATCCTCCCCTTGGAGAGGTTTTGGATTTCTTTTGGAGAAAGGAGTATCAAGCGAGAGGTGCTCCTCACATACATATGTTGTTATGGATTAAAGATGCACCCAAATTTGGAACAGATTCGGATGAAACAGTGATGAGTTTCATTGAAGAGTATTCAACATGTGTTGTTCCGAAAACTACCGAAGAAAATAGTTTAAGGCAACAAGTTTTACGCTTTCAATCCCATTGTTGTGGGAAGTACTGTCGTCGAAAATTCAGAAACAAGGAAAAGTTCTACACAAAATGTCGTTTCGGGTTTCCACGACCAGTGATTTCTAAAGGAAGAGTAAATAATTTGATGTCTTCTCTACGACATACTGTGACGAGAAAATCACCAAAAAATACATACAATTTAAAAAGAAACGAAGAGTCCAAGTACATCAACGACTACAACCCAGTGATTTTGTCCACGTGGAATGCTAACATGGATATTCAATTCGTTGCTGACAACTCTATTGCTGTGGCTCGATATGTGACATATTACATCACAAAAAAGAAAAGACAGAACTGAAGGAAATGTGGGAGGACATTTCACATGAAAAGAGTATAAGCAAGAAATTATACAGTTTCAGTTTGAAGATGTTGTCGCATCGAGAAATTGGAGCATATGAATGTTCTGATCGGTTATCATCAGCAAGTCTCTACGCCAAGTCTAGAACAATTATTTGGGTGAGTCTAGGTCTTGCTGCAACACAAAACCGAGTTTTGAAATCTGTACAAGAAATTGAGTATTTGCCGGAGAAAGAACCAAACAGTACAGATATTTTGAAGACAAACATGTTGGAAACATACTATCCAAATAGAAGTAGTCATCTTGAGAACAGTTGTTTGTATGAAGTTCTGCAAAACTATATTCATAAGAGGACCATCAGAGAAGATATCAACAATGGAATATATGCTATCATTGGGTGTGAAGGATGTCTAGTGAAGCAGAGAAAAGGCCATTTGATTATTCATCGAAAATTGAGTTGCGAAAATCCAGAGAAAAGGGAATTTTACTATTTAGCTCTTTTGCAACTCTTTAAGCCATGGCGTACAGAAGAGGAACTACTTGGAGATTTTCTCTGTTATGAAGATTCTTTTAATGCAACCAAGGATACCATAGAATGTCCTGATTTTCCAAATGATCTGCAAATGTTGAATGAAGAAATAGAGCAAGAAGCCACAATTGCAGCAGAGATTGCTAGAGACAGTTCTCCCTAACAGTCAGAGTTCTGCTTCATTGAGTCAGGATCCACTAGGAGGACCAATTATCCAAAATGAAGCTGCCACTGCCATGGATGAGGTGGAAAGAGCTATGGAACAAGCTCAAGATGATGTAGTTAACTTAGAAGATTTGGTGAAACAACTAAACCTTGAGCAGAAACAGATATATGACAAAGTCACAGAACAGGTTGAACATGGATTCAGTCATGAGAAAAAAGAGTGCTCATGTACATCATTTAAGCCTGTCCGACTGTATGTGAGTGGAGAAGCGGGAACTGGAAAAAGTTTTCTGATTAAAGCAATTGCAACTTATCTGCAGAAAAGGACTGAATCACCGCTGTCTTGTGTTGTTACCGCTCCAACTGGGCTGGCAGCACATAACATTAAAGGGATTACTTTACATCGTTTACTGATGCTACCAGTTGAGCATGATAACAAATTGCAATACCACAAGCTATCTGGAGATGCTTGTTCTGAAGTTTCCAGAGTCCTGAAGAAAATGAAACTTCTTATCATTGATGAGGTAAGCATAGTCTCAAATCTAATGCTTGCTTTTGTGCATTTGAGAATGCAAGAAATTCATAGAACAGACTATGATGTCTTATTCGGAGGAAAACACATTATTGTTTTTGGAGATCTACTGCAGTTGACTCCAGTGAAAGGACAACCAGTGTTTACAATGCTCACACATGAAGATACCAGGAAGTGCCTAGGAAGCATTGGAAACGTTAATATATGGTTAAATTTCAAATATGCAGAACTGCTTCAAAATATGCAACAGGCAAAGGATGAAGATTCTAAAAATATTCTACAAGATGTAAGAATCGGAAAAGTAAGTGAGCATGGGAAAGAAGCATTACATGCACGATTAATTTCAAATTTGTATCCAAATGAAAACATTCTTCCAGAGAATATTTTTAAGAAAATTACTGAGAACAAATCTGGGATATGTTTGATGCCAACTCTGCAAGAATGTTCCATCTTCAACCACAAAATGTTAAAGTTAGAAAATGAAGAGATTGTGAAACTGGAAGCTATAGATAAAATAGAGCATATGGGAGCAACAATTATTTTGTTGAAAATTTGAAATCAAAATTGGATTCATTAGAGAAGAGTATATCTAAAACACTGGTTTTGAAAAGACTCTGATTGTGTGTTTAAATTGTCGTATCATTTTGAGAAGGAATTTAAATGTTGAAAGAGGTCTAGTAAATGGAGCAATGGGTCATGTTGTTGATTTTGTAAATTACAAAAATAGAGATGGAATTGAAATTTTAAAAATTAAATTTGATGGCATTGACGAAATAGAACAAATTTGTCGTTGTTCAGCTAGATTTTTGCTTGTGAAAGACTTATATGTTCGCCGAAAACAGTTTCCTGTTTGTTTGGCATATGCGGTGACAATTCATAAGTCTCAAGGTTTAAGTGTAGATAGTGCTTTGGTGAACATTGGAAGTTCTGTGTTTAAAGAGGGTATGGCATATGTGGCATTATCACGAGTCAGAACTTTATCAGGATTGTACTTGTTTGAGTGTGATGAAACACAGATTTGTGCAGATCTAGATTGTGTTAGAGAATACAATATGTTAAGAACAGAATATGCTCCACATTTGCCTCAATATCCTCTGTTTGAAAAACGTGTGGTAGGCCGAAAAAGAAGAAATGAGAATAATTGCAGTGAGGTAGTAGCAAAAAGACAAAAAGTAGATGAAACTGTAATTGTAAGCAGAAAGAAAAAGGATTCTGTTGAAGATGTTGTTGGATTTCAGTTTGAAAACAGTTCTGGTGTCAACTGCTATGCTAATGTAGTGCTTAATGTTGTTTTTTTTCTTCAAAATTTACAAGAACAGATTGTTGAAAATTGGGATCAAACATTCTGCTGTTTATTGAATTCTGTGTTTGAGAAATGTAGCAGTGATAGAGCAAAAATAGAAAGTGTTTCAGAAATTCGAAATCTTTTAGACATATGTTCTGGTCAAAAACAATTTTCACAGAATATTCAGCAGGATTGTCAGGAATTTTTAATGTATATGTTTGATGTATTGGAAGATGAAGGAGTAGATATAAAAAATCTTTTTAGCCTTTCTCCTTCTATTTCTTTTACCCTCTTTTTGTCCTTCTACTTTACTTTATTTCCCTTTCTGTGTCGTTCACTCGTACTTTATTTCTTAATACACTGTTTTGATTTTTAACCTCTTCATTTGTATCTTTTATTTTAAAATATATATTTTACTAATTATAACTTATTTTTTATTCTCGCTTTCACAGATACAAAGTATAGTAAAAAATGTAATTAAAGTTACATTAATTATATGGTAAGTTTGACTAAAAAAATGTAGTTTGTCATCACCCTTTGCTTTAACCTCACTATTATTCTCTCACCCTACCTCACTCCTGTTTCCTTACTCTGCTTCCCTCACTTATTCTTATCCTCCATGTTTACTCCCCTTTCCCTAACTCCCCTCCCACATTCAACTTCTTTCAGTCCCCCTGCTTTACTTCCTTACCCACTGTTCCCTTCCTTTGCTCCCTCACTCATTCCCTTTCCCTTAATCATCTACTTCACTCCTGTCACTCCTTCTCTCAGTCCGTCTGTCCTCACAGTTCCTCACTTCCGTTCCCTCACTCTGTCTCTCTTATCGTCGCTGTCTCTGTCCCCTCATTCTGTCAATACTCTTTCGTCATGCTCACTCCCTACAACTCACCCACACTCCCTCACTTACCTTTCTTTGCTGCTTCACTCACTACCTTTCAGTCACTCCTTCCTTTACTCTCTCTCTCCTTTCTCTCTGTCACTCCCCATGTCTTACCTTTATTCACTTTTATCCACCCTCTTTCACCCCTCTTTACTTACAGTCACTGCTCATTTCTAATCCTCCCTCACTGTTTTACTATCTAATACACAGTCCCTCTGTGTTGCTCCCTCTAGCTCTCTTTCTCTTAACATCACTCTCTCTGTCCCTTTCCCTCATGCTCACTCCTTCATTCTTTTTTTTTCTTTTTTTTTTGGTGCGCGCCTCAGTGCGCGCCCCGGTGCACGAACCGATACGCGTACCCTGGTGAAAAAAGAGTGACAGAGTTTTTTAAAAATGTTTTTTTTTTTTTATAAATTAGAGGTAGTTCTAAAAAGAACTGTTTTTTTATTCTTTTTGTTGTTTTATATATATTATATTGTTTTTTTGAAAATTTTTTACTTTTTTTGGCTTTTCTGAACAGTTTTATATTTTTTTTATTTTTTATGGGGACAAACAAAAAACAGGGAATTGAAAATGGCTCAACTGGAGCAAAAAAAAACAGGAAAAATTAAGGTTTCCTCGGGCATTTGTGGTTATCACCAGCAACATTGATGAGCATAATGCTTTGCTCATCATAACTAATTGTTTTGTTACAATATATACAAACAATTTTGTATCCCCTAAACTTTGTTTGTATATTTGGAATCATCTCACTTGCCTCTGGCCCCGATGGAGTTGGTTCTTTGGTTGTTGAGGTTCTGGATGATGATTGGGGTAGGTTTCTGCAGAGTTCTCTCACCTCTGCTGCAGAATAGTTATTAGGGTGCAAACGCTGCATGTGCCGAATCATAGTATGATTCCCAAAGGAATATTTTTTTGCAGGGTTCCCCCTGGATAGCACAGCACCACAGATGAGACAAGTCACCTTTGCAGCGTTTACTTTTTTGGAACCCTTTGGGATTTTGTAAAACTCCCATATGAAGTGCTCCCTAGGTTTGTATGGGGGATTGTCTTCAGGCAGGAACTGCCTTCTCTCTTCCTCCTCTTCCTCCTCCTCCTCCTCTTCTTCTTGACCACCAATGTGATGTTCTGGTGGTCCTTGTGGTGGTGGGGCAGAAGCTCCAGCTGCTGATAGTACTGTAGCCATATCTATAAGAAAAAAGCAGGCCTTCCTCACTCAAAGAACAAAGTGAGAATGAGGAAAAAAGGTGGGGGCTTTCATCATTTGGAAAACAAAACTGTTCTGAACCAATGAAAAGTGTTATTTTCAAGTCACATGATCCGGGCTTTCATCATTTGGAAACCAAAACTGATCTGAACCAATGAAAAGTGTTATTTTCAGATCACATGACCCGACGCGCTTACGCTATGCGCCCCGGTGCGTGCCCGGGGGCGCGCCCGGCGGCGCTTACGTTGCGCGATCGTATGCGCTCGGGTGCCTCCGGGTGCGCTTACGCCGTGTGTCATATGACGCATCATGCGGCTACGCGATACGTCACGTTGTTTTCGTTTGCGGCAATAGCGCTAACGGGACGCTCACCGGTACGCGCCCCGGGGCGCGCCTTAACACTGCGCTCACCGGTGAGCGCATCGGTACGCGCCCCGGGAGCGCTCCGGGGCAAAAAAATAAATAAATAAACATAAATAAAATAGTATTACATAATTATAAAATATAAAATTCATTATAAAAAATATTACATTTCATACCTATATAGATTTGCTATTAAAAAACCTATGAAATTCACTGAAAAAACCATAGGTTTCACATCAGTTATAGTTAGGAATTAGCATTTAAAAAACGTATTAAATTCACTGAAAAAACCATAGGTTTCACACCACTTATAGTTATGAATTAGCATTTAAAAAACCTATGAAATTCACTGAAAAAACAATAGGTTTCACATCAGTTATAGTTAGGAATTAGCATTTAAAAAACCTATAAAATTCACTGAAAAAACCATAGGTTTGACACCAGTTATAGTTAGCTGGAAATCTTAGTCGCATAAAACCAATGAAATTCCCACGTTATAGTTAGTTGGACTCACTATAACTTGCGCGTGCAATGCACTGCTGATGACGTCATATATTACATCACTCATGACATGGTCAGTGACATCACTCATGACATCACTGATGGATGGGAAGTGGTGTGGAGATAGTAGACGGTTAGCAAGTACCGTCTTACCGGCACGCCTTCCGGTCAGGAGCACCGCTTCAAACTTGCTAAAGAGAGTGGCAGCTCGAATAGTAAAGTTTCTAGCAGAGACATCGCGGCGCCCCCTCAAAGCGGTCAGAAGTGCTCACCTGGGATGCTGACTGCGATGGGGAGGAAGCATACGGCGGGCAACTCTGGTCCGTTGTGTGTAGCAGGCTCAGGGAATGAAATTCCATCGGACCCCCACCCCTGGGAACTTCGGAGTGTAAGGCCATCCAAAACCGAACTGTGTTTGGGCATCACTGGATGTAAGGCGTAACGGAATACTATGTCCGTAGTCTGTTTGGGAGGTGACTAAACTCCGACCTGGATCTTGGAGTGGAGAGGAGGAACGCTGAGGGGGTGGGGCGAAGAGCAACACCATTTAGGAGAGACTCCATAAGACTTTAAATCGGGAGCCCCCACAGCATGTTTCGATATTTGGCAGCGAAACGGGCACTGAAGAGGCCGCAAGGCTGACACGCGTCTGCCCCTGCGTTTCGCAACTTTGATGAACTGAAGCCCTGTCATTTAAATAAAATAACCTGAGCCAGCTAGCATGTGTCGGTTCCCGTTCTTTTGGATGGGAAGTGGTGTGGAGATAGTAGACGGTTAGCAAGTACCGTCTTACCGGCACGCCTTCCGGTCAGGAGCACCGCGTCAAACTTGCTAAAGAGAGTGGCAGCTCGAATAGTAAAGTTTCTAGCAGAGACATCGCGGCGCCCCCTCAAAGTGGTCAGAAGTGCTCACCTGGGATGCTGACTGCGATGGGGAGGAAGCATACAGCGGGCAACACTGGTCCGTTGTGTGTAGCAGGCTCAGGGAATGAAATTCCATCGGACCCCCACCCCTGGGAACTTCGGAGTGTAAGGCCATCCAAAACCGAACTGTGTTTGGGCATCACTGGATGTAAGGCGTAACGGAATACTATGTCCGTAGTCTGTTTGGGAGGTGACTAAACTCCGACCTGGATCTTGGAGTGGAGAGGAGGAACGCTGAGGGGGTGGGGCGAAGAGCAACACCAATTAGGAGAGACTCCATAAGACTTTAAATCGGGAGCCCCCACAGCATGTTTCGATATTTGGCAGCGAAACGGGCGCTGAAGAGGCCGCAAGGCTGAAACGCGTCTGCCCCTGCGTTTCGCAACTTTCATGAACTGAAGCCATGTCATTTAAATAAAATAACCTGAGCCAGCCAGCATGTGTCGGTTCCCGTTCTTTTGGATGGGAAGTGGTGTGGATATATATATATATATATATATATATATATATATATATATATATATATATATATATATATGAAAAAACAGACCCCTCGGTGAAGAAAGCCAGAGGACACAAAGGGAGCTTTCGGGAACGCTTTAATGACAGCTTTTGTATGGCATGATGCATTTCGGCGTGTTGCCTTCTTCGGATGCCGCAAGCTTTGACCGGGAACACTCCTCCTCACACCCTTGATATTCACAGGTCCTCCCAATTAGCGGACGTCAGCTGGCTCCAACCGCTGAATAGTTTCAGCTGCAGTTCAAAGTTGTTGGACTGCAGCTCCCATCATGCAGTAAACTGGTTAGTACCGTAGTGGAGCCAAAGTTCAATCTTGTGATCTGAGCTGTGAATCCTGGCAAGGAGTGGGAGTGTTATAAACAAGGAGAACCCCCGTGAATGAAAGTCCAAGCGTTTCCTCGGGTCCCCAACGTTCCAGCCCCATCTCCAAAGTCAGACCGGGACATGAAACTAGGATGCCGTGATCCTGCTTCCCTCGTGAAGTCACGGGCTGTTCCTGACAGTGGCCACTTGCCTGATCTGACTATGAGGCGGTCCTGCAAAATCCGATTCCTCGGGTAATTCACAGCAAGTCGCCAACATTCGCAGGACACTAGATAGAACGGGTCCTCTTCACGTGCTGCTGGCGGGCACGTCGAATATGAAAAACAGATCCCTCGGTGAAGAAAGCCAGAGGACACAAAGGGAGCTTTCGGGAACGCTTTAATGACAGCTTTTGTATGGCATGATGCATTTCGGCGTGTTGCCTTCTTCGGATGCCGCAAGCTTTGACCGGGAACACTCCTCCTCACACCCTTGATATTCACAGGTCCTCCCAATTAGCGGAGGTCAGCTGGCTCCACCCGCTGAATAGTTTCAGCTGCAGTTCAAAGTTGTTGGACTGCAGTTCCCATCATGCAGTAAACTGGTAAGTACCGTAGTGGAGCCAAAGTTCAATCTTGTGATCTGAGCTGTATATATATATATATATATGCGTGTGTGTATAGTATATATATATATGTGTGTGTGTGTATTTTTTATATGCTCCAGGGTCCCCACTCGTGGGTGGGACTATTTACTGCCTATTATTTTGATGAGTATACCCCTGGAAGAGGACTATGATTACAGGTAAATAACATCCATCCTTTTATCCAACTGTTATTTTTCTCTTTATATCTTGGGCGAGTTGCTTTTTTCCTGCAACAATGGGGGACATAACTCTTGCCTTCATTCTTAATAGATTTGAAACTTTCCTTCTGGATAGGAGCTTGTACATTCTATGTCAAAACCACAGGCTCCAATTATGGAAGTTTAAAGTGTTATGACTACCAAGAATTCCACGCCATCAATGGTGTGAAATAGAAATTCTTGAATGTTGAATTTGTGAACCATTCGTCCACATTCAACATGTCTCCCAGCTGTCAGCCTAAAGAGGCTTTTGAGTCCGTGGCTCCTCTTACAGAGTGAGCCCGAAGATCTGGAAATATCCAATCCTGCTTCACTTATCACACAGCAAACCCATATTGCGATCTTCAGACAGATACTTGTCTGTAAGGCTTCTTAATAAATAAAGATAAGCAATTGTTTTGTCCAGTTAGGACTTATCTCCTCCTTCATAGCTTTCTAATTCCTATTCCATCTGACTACACATAGGTTTGTGTTATCTGGAACAACAGATAATGCACAGTGCCGGTACTGAACTTAATTCTCCTTCAAACTGTAATAATGACTCCTTCTGGTATAATTGCAGAAATGTCTAGCACCTCAACACCCGGGAATCTTTTGTAGGAAATAGAGTACAGCAACATAGACAGCTCACCTGAAACCTCACTTTTTGAGAGATACTGGTTCTTTTGCCACAGCTCCAGATGATTCAGGACAGAGTTCACATCTCTCAATTTGGCATACCTTGTTTCTGAGGAGAAATATAATCAAATGCCTTAGAGAAACTTGCACACCAAAATATTTTCTGCCGCTGGCACTCCGGCAGCTGCAAATTTCTCACCATTATAGCCAACCTCAGGCATTGATAGTTCTTTAAGCTCACCCGCTTTCTGCAATTCTGAAGAAAAAATCGTATCTGTATAATTTCTGTCCCCAGACTCTATCCCACACACCAACCAAACCATCTTGGCTATGCTGAGCTCTACTCTAATCATGTTCACCGTCTGTCTTCTAAGCTGCACCTTCATTCTTGCAATGGGGAGAATCCAAATTCAGGGTTTGACTCTGTTCCTGAGTATAGGCACCTGTGGCTTTGGACAACAGGTCTGGTCTCCAACTGAAGTACCATAGGAGCTGATGGTCTACTGGTAGGGTGAACCGGTTTTTCTTTCTTAGTCCCAATCTGTTCATTATCATCTGAAAGACTCCTACTTTCAGTTTACAAGCTGCCTTCACATGTCTGGGGTTGCATTCCACAATGGTGTTCTGCTTGCCTGGTAGGTATTCTGTCATAACTGAAATCCTCTTGTTCAGGCAAAAACTCTAGAAGTCTTTGGCCAGATCTGCAAGTGCTCAGATTTGCAAGTGCTCCTAGGGGCATATTTACAAGAAATGGCGCATCGTTGTGTTGCGGTAGTGATGCATCAAAACAGCTTGTGCTTTGGTGCAACAGAATTCTACGCCATTGATGCCTCATGTTTGCAACATGACGCACCATGGCACAAGGATCTGCGTGCATTATTAAAAAAATACATATCTGTGTGTGCCATGTCGTAAGGAAATCTGGCGCTACTGCTGAAAAAGTAACATAGGGCTGACTTACAGGTTGTACAGTGATGCAAATCGGTCCGACCTAACTTTTAAGAACAGATTCCGGCACAAAATACTAAAAGTGGCGCTTGGGGTGAAAACAATGGCACATTTTACAGGAGGCAGCCATGGAGCAGGGAGCAGGCACCAGAAGCAAAGACAACAACCTCAGCACCAGCCAGGATGTTCAGACAGACTCCCTGGGGAAAAGGACGTCCAACTTCACTGAGAATGACATCTTGATTATGGAAGTGACACAGCACCAACATCAGCTGTTTGTGACCTCCAAATTGCCACTAGGAAGGAAAGAGGCGATTCGGCAGTCCATTGTGGAGACGATCAACAGTGTGGGGCAAGTGAAGAGGACTGTCACCGACTGCAGGAAGCCCTGGCATAATTATAAGCACTGGATAAAGGAGAAACTGGCCAACAAGTGGAAGGGAGCAAAGCAGACCAGAGGAGGAAGCTCAGCCCTCCAGGAGGAACTGAATGCCATGGAGGGGCTGGTGGCAGCTGTCAGCCCAGACGAGTTGGTGACTGGAGTACTACAGTGCAGCACATGAGAAACTACCACACCTGCAGGGTAAATATCAACGAGCGGCAATGTGGAGAAAAAGATCATGTTGTGCAGTGCACCCAGCTATGTCCCAACACTCCAGTGTGCTGTGTGCAGTGCAAAGGGCAGGAAGCTGGATCATGTCCAGTTAAAAAGCTCAGAAAAGTCACTGACACTGCCCAGATACTGCACTGATACTACAATTTGACATTTGACACACAGCAGGGCTGTATGTCAATTTGCTGTGCAAAAGAAAAAGGCAGGAATTTGCCGTATCCATGTGATCATCACATTTCTGTCCTCTTACACTGTGCTGGTGCACAAATGGGTGCCTAGCGCCAACACAGGCACCCTTGCACCCTGGTGCAAGGGTGCCTGTGTTAAAATCAGGTTGTAGTTGTGCAGGAAGGGGCACCCTCTGTCACAATAACAACAGTTACCCCACCCATAGAAATGCATCAAAACTCCTGGGTTTTCTATGGGAAAACTAACTGCAACACCAATGATACGCCGTAGTAGACTCGCGTCACTATGCCCGTCAGTCTCTTATCATGGAACTTCTGACTGGCCGTTGCTCGAAGATTGTTATCTCCACCAATTGCCACCCTCACCCTCTGCTACTGCTGTTCATCGTGGGGTGATTGGGAAGGACACCGCATATTTGCGGGTGCTATATGCACTTATATTTTCATGTCATCTTCCAACAATTGGGATCATTAAAGAGCGGCCATATGTAGCATTTCTTTCACAAACTCGTGGAATCATCAACTTCTCCTCCAAAATACTTTCTAAGACTTTTTAGGATCACAATTGCTCTTCGGGGTGACGTTTTTCTTGGTATTTGCATACAGATACACATTGTGCACGGGTCGATATTGGAAGCCCAGATACATTCTTCAAGCCCTGATGAAGTTCCCATGGCACGGGGGACCGAAACGCATTGGCTGTGTGCCGCTGTTGTTTTCCAAAGAAACTGAGTAATAAAGAAGAATCTCCAAAGAATTTACATCTTTCTGATTTGTTTATATAGTGCACCTTCCTTTTGTCTTTAACACATGATATGCCCCCCTGACGCAGAGTAAGCAAAACAGTGACTTGTGCTGCCTTGCCTTACTCCATATCTACGTGGCCATGAAAAGCCACACACAGTGGCGTTGCATGGCATTGCAGATATGGGTCTTACTGTGCGCTGCTAGTGCGTCATAAAAAAAGATGCAGCAGCAGGGCAATGGCCTTGTAAATAAGCTCCTTGAACTAGACATAACCTGACGAGGAAAATACAGGCCACCTTGCACCATGAGGCCACTGTGTGTTACTTGGGCCCATGGACACAAATCTGCACTGTAAAGCAAACGGGTAGCATGGGCGTGTCAGAGGAGAAGCAGCTCACCTGAGAGGGGGTCAGATGTGGGGTATGTGAAGCATCAATACATAGGAACATGCCAATAGCCATGTGTACATTATCTGGCATAATAATATGTAGTACAAAGCTGTCCTGACGTGCAGGATGAGACCACACAGGTATCAGTTGTCATGGTAGGGGCCACCAGAACTCACAGCATGGTACTAAATCTGACTAGATCAGGATTCATGCAAGTGATGCACCCCAGAGGACCATGTGTGTTGAAACCAAAGATTATGTATGGCTCTGATGGGGCCCTGATTGCGTAGGGCATTGTAAGTGCTGGCTGAGTATCCTGAACTGCCATTGTGTCTGAATGGGGAGACCTTGCATAGCAAGGTCAGAATGGATATCTATTTGTCAAGGTAGCCTGACTAATACATATGCACTGATGTGTCTGAGAGTGTCACACTTGTATTGCAGCTGGGAGGGGATGATAGAGAAGATACCATTGGGGTACAAAATCCTACATATGATGTGCCCTGGCTGAAATGTGGCATGTGCGTGGAGGGATTAGGAAGGGAATTTGTCTCACCTTGCCACATATGTCTCAGTAGAAGGATGTAAAATAGGGATCTGTCAATGGACATTAAAAACTGGTCTGCCCAGTACTGACCACCCCGGCTGGAGGGAGCCGTGATTAGCCGGAGCGAGGTATTCTACCTGATCCGCTGGAAGACGGGAGACACACCGAGCGGCTCTACCCGGACCCGCGACGAAAACGACCAGCAGCACGCGGCGCAGTGACCACAGTACTCGCAAGAGCTGGGACCGGTTTCCAAACACCTCGAGACATGGCGGGGAAAGGAACGAGGAGTGGATCAACCCAGGCCAGACTGGATAAATTCGCCTATAGCCAGCACGGACAATCGCAGGTGCCTGGGCGTAGTTCCACGGGCGCTACTCAAGAAACTGAAAGGACCAAGAAGGTGACGCTAGAAGACATTATGAAAACCCTCTCTGAGGTGCGGACGACAGTGGGCTCCATATCCTCCGAGGTTACCCTGCGGCGAGCGGACTTCCAAAAAATGACTGAAAGGGTGTCACGGGTGGAAGTGGTTACCAAATCCCTTGTGGAAGACACTTCGGACCAACAAATAGCTATGGAACGTATGGAGAAGGTCACCAGGCACCTGCAGGACAGATTGGACGACCAGGAAGGGTGTTCTCGAAGAAATAATGTACGCATCCTAAATCTTCCGGAAACAGAGGGTAAGAGAGCAATGGACCTCTACGTCGAGGATCTCATCAAAAATAAGTTGCAACCTAAAGGCTTGTGGCACTTCTTCTCTGTTGAAAGGGCACATAGGGTGCCTGGTGGCACGCCCAAACCAGGGCGGCGCCACGGCCTGTGTTGGCTAGACTGTTCAACTTTAGAGACAGAGATGCCATTTTGCAAGCGGCGAGAGTCTCACCACCAGTTAAAGTTCAAAACTCAACCTTGGCATTCTTCCCGGACTACACAGCGGAAGTAGCCAGGCGCCGGAAATCATTTACCGAGGTCAAAAAGGCGCTAAGAGACAGAGAACTGCAATACTCGATGTTATTCCCGGCCAAATTGAGGATTATCGCCGAAGGGAAGACGTGGTTCTTTGACAAGCCGGAAGTGGCACAGGACTGGCTGGACGGCTGGAGACAGGTGGGAAGACCCCCCCGGCCACACAGGGATCGACCACACCATCGCAACGGAGACCACGCGAACAGACGGACCGACCAGGAGGAGCAACGAGAGGATGTCACGGAAGCGTTCCCCGATGGGACTCAACGCCCAACTGACTCAGGACAACCGGGCCCAATCAGAGGTCAGACTGAGGATGGGTTGGCCCGGATGCAGGCTGCGGACCCTGGACCTGGTGAAGCGGAGTAGGGTGGGCAGAGCCGGTGCCTGTAGGGGACTCACCGACCCCACGAGCAAGTAAGATAGTTGGGAATGGGTTTAAGCACTCTGCAAAGTTGGGGAAGCGGGCGGGGATGTGTCCGTGGAGCAGGGGAGCAGGGAGGGGGGATGGAAAGGGAGTTTCTCAGTTTGTGTTAATGTTACTAGTCATCACATACACCACATGGTACATGCCCGCGAGATATAATACACCGCCCCTTTGCACTTTCGCGAAGCGATGCGCTTGCACTGGACCCAGCAGCCTGTCCTTCAAAATACTACCCACACGATCCAATGACCCAACGGTTAAGCACTGCACCCGATGAGGGCGCTAGTACAACGATAGAAGTACCCCCCCTGCACCTGCTCACATGGAACGTCAGGGGACTGGGAGATAAAATAAAAAGGGGGTTGGTCCTGCAAGCAGTTAAGCGCCAGAACCCTGATCTAGTTCTGCTCCAAGAAACACACCTATCCGGGACAACCTGTAAAGCCCTCGATAGACGGGGATATGTAATGGCAGTACATGCGGAATTCACAACAGGGTCCAGGGGAGTAGGGATACTTATAAAAAGACGTCGCCCTTTATGGTGGAACACCGCCGAATGGACGATCAGGGCCGATTTGCGGCATTGCACGGCCAGTGGGAGGGGAGGCCCCTCAACGTGGTGTCCGTTTACATCCCCCCGGCGCTCCACTCTATAGCATTGCCTGCCCTAGGTAAATTCCTCCTAGACCTCCCGGAGGGAGACACAATTATAGGGGGGGATCTCAATGCGATAATAGACCCCACGTTGGATACATTTCCCATCAGGGACCGCCCCCGAGGGACCGCAACGCTCCCTGGCTTTCTAGAAGCGATGGGCATTACAGACATATGGCGGCAATTATACCCTGCAGCGACACAATACACATTCTACTCTGCGGCGCACAATAGCCTATCGCGAATAGACTACTTCCTGTTCCTGGGGGTTGGACTGGGGAAAGTTGACACAATGGACATCCTGCCCACAGGTATATCTGACCACTCACCCATATTGCTGTCACTCACCACCAAAGAAAAGAAAGGCGCTAGAATCTACCCTTTATACCCCAACTATTTAAAGATCCCTAAGGTGAGGACGAAACTCAAATTGGCGACCGCACACTATTTTGAAGAAAACGCAGGAACGGTTTCTTCACCAACGGATCCATGGGAGGCGTACAAAACTGTCCTGCGGGGGGAAGCAATTGCAGCCATAACAGGTCACAAACGAGAGTCCCGACAGGATCTCACAGAACTCGAACTGGCACTCCACAACGCGAACAACACGCACATGGCGAATCCCACCCCGGAAACAGCACACTTCCTGCAGTTGCGACAGCAGCAATATCAGGCCCACCTGAAGACAAAAGTCCTAGGATACATCACAAGCACAGCACATAGAATATATGATGTGGGTGATAAGGCCGGGAAAATGTTGGCATGGTTGGATAGGAGAGGGGGTAGTAATAGAGGGATACAGAGGCTTCACGCACATAACGGACAGCTGCAGACGCACCCAGAAGAAATAGTACGCACATTGGCGAGCCATTTTCAAAAGATATATACCCCAGAACATGACATCACTGCATCAGCGGCGTCACTCTCGCTTGAGAACATTGCTATCCCCGGGCTCACGCACGAGGCAAGGCAGGAACTAGAGGCTGAACCGACAATGGATGAGATTCAACTGGCGATTCAGGCACTGCAGTCGGGTAAAGCACTGGGTCCCAATGGACTGCCGGTAGAATGGTATAAGTCGATGGCTTCCGATCTTAGCAAACCACTGCTAGAGATGTATCTGGAGAGCCGGGATAAGGCAGAATTGCCGCTGGATCAGCGTACAGCCACGATTGTGGCCATACTGAAGCCCGGGAAGCCTCCGACCGAATGCACCTCATACCGCCCGATTTCTCTGCTAAACGTAGAGGCCAAGGTTCTGGCAAAACTACTGGTGAACCGTCTGATACAACATCTGCAGACACTGATCCACCCTGATCAGTCAGGCTTTATGCCTCACAGGAGTACAGCACTGAACCTCAGGCGGGTCCACGGGGTGATGGCACGTGCGCACCTTCTCCCGGAAAAGGCGGTAATTCTCTCCCTTGATGCCAAAATGGCTTTCGATCTAGTGGAATGGGAATACCTCTTTGCAGTGCTGGCCCATATGGGCTTTGGCCCGAACTTTATAGCATGGGTAAGACTACTCTACACGAAACCGGTAGCGCAGGTGGTGGCGAACGGCCACATCTCGCGGACATTCCCGCTGGGGAGGGGTACTAGACAGGGGTGCCCTCTATCGCCCTTACTCTTTGCCTTAGTGCTAGAAACCCTAGCTGTCCTGATTAGAGCAACGCCATTGCTCAAGGGAATCACATGGGAGGATGGATAGGAGGATAGAATCTCCCTGTATGCGGACGATATGCTCATTTACATGGTTGACCCGGAGACCGGGATCCCGGCCTTATTAAATCTCTGTAACACGCATGGGAAATCGTCAGGCTATACCCTGAACTGGTCCAAGTCGGTAATATACGTACTGAAGGGTCCGGAGCCGGTGTTGCAGGAGGGCTGCCCCCTCGCGTTGACGGCAAACTCCTTTAAATACCTGGGCATTGTCATTACAAAGACTGACACAGAATTTTTTGATAAAAACTTAAAGCCACCTATGGAACGCCTGCGCGCAGACGTTAAACACTGGGCGACCCTACCACTGACACTCCTCGGACGAGCGGCGCTATATAAAATGATGGCGCTGCCCCGGTTCCTCTATGTACTGGAAAACACCCCATATCTTGTCACACCGAGATACTTCAAGCAGGTGGCGGCGCTGATCTCCACTAATGGAATAATGGCCCAGCGCGTATAGCGTACGACAAGTTGGTAAAAAGTTGGTACGAGGGGGGAATTGCTCTACCTAACATTCAACTGTATTACTGGGCAGCCCAGCTTAAAATAATTAACCAGTGGATCCACGCCCCGCGAAATGATCCAGCTTACACTGCGGACTGGTCACAACTGGGGACAGAGGGCATGCTTTCTGTATTGTATAACAAACAACGAGTCAAAAACCTGTTGGGACCGACGCAACACACGGTGGCCCTGTGGCATATCGCGCAAACACAGTTGGGGTGGAAGGGGAAAATCACCAAACTAACACCGCTATGGGACACGAAATCACTAGGAAACCTCAGATTCTGTAAAGGCTTTACACAATGGGACTACATTGGAATTTCCACAGTGGGGGACCTATGGGATAAGGGAACGGTGATCACATTCCCACAGCTTCAGCAACAATATGGCCTGAGCCCCACAGAGACATTTAGATATGTGCAGATACGCCACACACTGCTACAGGCGATCCCGACAGGCACTGAGCTACCGGAGTCCTCCCCATTAGAGGATAGGCTGCTTACTGATTTTATGCAACAAAGCGCGACCTCCCTCACGTATAAAAAACTAGTCAACAACCTGGAAGATCCCACATTGAGACTAAAAGAGAAGTGGGTCCGGCAAGTGGGTGAGGTGGATGAGGCAGAATGGAATGAAGCACTAGCCTCCCCGAGAGAAGTGGGCATTTCGGCTAAATTTCAGATTAGTACAACTAAAAATACTCCACCGCATTTACTACACGAGGACGCTACTCCATAAGATACATAGAGCGCCCCACCCACTTTGCCTCAGCGGGTGTGGGGAGGAGGTGTCTCTGTTCCATACGCTATGGGAATGCCCACTGATACAAGAATTTTGGAAACAGGTCATGCGCACAGTCTCACAAGCACTTAAAATTTCTGTTCTACCAGAACCTCGCAAATGTTTGTTGAACATATGGGATCCCAACGATCTGAATAGATATGGGCAGATTTGGGCTACGCTGGCCATTACAGTAGTTAAACGGGACATTGCGCAGAAATGGGGTGCGCCAGAACTGCCTACAGCGCACAGATGGGCTAACAACATGGACATGCTGATGATCACAGAAAGGGAGGTCTATGTACTCAGAGCCTGCCCCCGCAAGTGGAACAAGGTATGGGCAGCATGGAATGTCTATAGGGGGGAGATCTGTGAACCCCTTCCGGAGGGAGAAGATCTGGACTCAGAAGAGGAAGACGAATAGATAACTGGGGGGTGGCTGGCAAAATTTCCGGGATCAGAAGGGATATTGTTCTGCATTAGATATGTTGAATGGCGAGACAAGGGTTTTCTGGGGTGGCGGGTTATTCGATGTCCAAAGGTGATGATGATCGAACTGTGATGACTTATGTTTAAGTTTAAAGTTTCAACGTTCTGAAGGTTAATGAGATATGAAGTGCACATCGGACAGCATTTACAGCCTGCGTTCAACAAAGACTTCGACACAAATAGTTATGACCCCGAACGTTTTGGGATACCCAAAACAATAACTATGTACGAAACATGTGGCAGATATCCTACCCATCAGGCGAACAAGTACATGTGTGCAGAATTAAGAATCGACTGTGTTACTGTATGTACATTCTGAGCTTTCACAACAATAAAGATTGTTTTTAAAATTAAAAAAAAAAAAAAACTGGTCTGCCTCCACAAAGGACAGGAGTCAGCGATGTTTGGAGACTGAGGTGGATGTGCCCAATTATGTTGCAAGCCTTGGTAGATGCATGTTCCCAATTCCAACACTACTAATATGTGGAGTACAGGTTGACCCAAAGACCTCAATAACAGCCATTTATGTCAGTCCATTGGATATGGTCACACGTATTGATGGTCTTGTAGACACAAGGGTCAGTGTATGATCTGGGTTACATCACTGTGTGGAATTAAGTTTAGTCACTGGCACAAAATGAGGAATGGCAGAGGAGGCAAGTACTTGTACAAGTGAGCGGGCCTGTGTCAAAGCATGTGTTATACCACACATATACCCAACTCTGACAATTATCAACTGTTGTTATAGCCAATGCTAGCAACCTATCAAGTGTGACAGGTCCCATCCCCTCGGATTTGGCTCAGAGTATCCACTGTTCACATAGATGAAGCCAAATGGGTAGCCAATGAAATCAAATGAGTTGTTACAAATTGGAAATACATGACAAGTACATGCCCTCACTCATTCCTGCAGGGTAGCAATTACATCAGCCTGGGATCTCATCCCGTCAAAGGACATTATAAATGCCAGAGATGTGTTGCTTGTTCCTCTACACTAAACACCAAGGAGTTTAAGTACAATGACACGTCATATATGCAATCCAGTGTCCCTAAAACCTCTAATACATTATACAGACCACTCAGATGGTTAAGGACAGAATAATACAATATCGTAGTCACATCAGGTGCGGTACTCTAAATGCCCAGTTGGTGCAACACTTCCAAGATTCTCTTCAAAAGGTGAGGAATCCAATGGCAGATGTATCCATCAGAAGAACAAGCAGGCAAATACTGTATCCACCAGAAAGAACAATACCGAAGGTAAGTAACTTGTTCTTTACCCCCAACATAAGATCCACTGACAAACACCTTATCTTCAGAAAACTACTCAAGAATTGGCTCTTCCCCACATAAGCACCATACGCAAACAGAAATTTACAGCATATCCCTCTGTATATAAGCATTTTATTTTCACTACAGATATGTACCTATCTTTGTGTATTGCTTTTATAAACATGTAGAATAATTATGTTGTTTAAAATAAATAAATAAAAATCATCCTTGGTCTACATGTACTTACTTCCATTGTGCATCTATGTACCTTCGATGTACTTGGATCTGTATGTCCGTTACTTTTCCCCTGAAAAAACATAACCAATGCACTACCTATTTCTCATCCTGTACCTCAAGCAATATCTTTAATCTACATATACTTACCTCCTTTATGCATCTATATACTTTCAATGTACTTATGAATCTATATATTTATCACTTTCTTCTAATTTAGCATTTCAAATGCACTACCCTATTTCTCAGCCTATACTTCTCTCAATATATCTTCTAGCCCAACCTTCTGACTCATCTCAAACTTCTTTCTACTACTCGTTCCAATGCACTACCCATCTCTCACCCTATACATCTATCAATATATCCTTTACATCAACTCTCTCATTTATCCGAAACCCCATACCACTGCTATGATCCCCAAAATAACCCGTTCTAGACTCTCTCCTACTCAACCCCTTCTTGCATCATCTGACACCTCTTTTACTATACCAATCTCCCAAAACAAACCTTTCTAAACTCTTCCCTCTGACTCTTACCCCTCAAAAACCCTGTTTTACTCATCCAAAAGCTTCCTCCTACTGCTATGACCTAAAAAGAAAAACATTTGAAAAAAACTTAACTCTTCTATCCCTCCACTATCCTTTTCAATCAAATAACAGACTAACATGTTTACTTCTCAAATTCAATATTCCACTATACTAATTCACCACTAATCCTTTATGGGTTCCAGAGTAGCATGCTACTTGCCAATAGAGCTTTTCAACACCCTATCAGGGTTACCAGCGCTATATGAATGCAAACCTTTTTCCTTTTTCTACCCCTCCCCAACCCTTCTCGATCCAAATAACTGACTAACATATCCAGCATTCAGATTACTTTCTTGGTTCACCATACTAATTCAACACTAATCCTTATGGGTTCCAGAGTAGCGTGCTACTCGCCAATAAAGTGTTTAAAAACCCCATCAAGGGGTAGCAAGCGCTATATAAATACAAACCTCTTCTGTCCCGCAACCTCCCCTTCTCTATCAGCCGCGGCCGGCAGTGGGAGTAAATACAGGGCGGTGACATGGGGAGGGGGAGGGGCAGGGTTTGGGGTAGTAATGTATGGATTACGGAGTTTTACAGGTAAGTAAACATTTAAATAAATAAAACGAATTTTGTTGCGCGCACTGCATCGCATTTTGGGATGCAGTGTACTCAACGAAATTTTTTTATTTATTTAAATGTTTACTTACCTGTAAAACTCCATGAACTATACATTACTACCCCCCACCCTGCCCCTCCCCCTCCCCACATCACCGCCCTGCATTTACTCCCACTGCCAGCCGCTGCTGTTCTCTATCGAAATAACTGAATAACATATCCACCACTCAAATTACTTCATATTTCACTATACTAATTTTCAACACTAATCCTTTATGGGTTCTGGAGTAGCATCCTACTAACCAGGAAAGCACTTCAACACCCATCAGGAGTAACAGGTGCTACATAAATGCAAACCTTTATTCCCCTTTTATCTCTCCGCTATTATTCTCACTCCAAATAACTGACTAATAACCACCACTCAAATTACTTTCATATTTCACCATACTAGTTCAGCGCTAATCCTTTATGGGTTTCCGCAGTAGCGTGCTTCAACACCCCATCAGGGGTAACAAGCGCTATATAAACACAAACCTATTTTCTATTCCTCTTCTATCCTTCTGCTATCCTTCTGAATACAAATAACTGACTAACCTATCCACCACTTAAAATTGACTTGCATGTTTCTATATACTAATTCAACACTAATCCTTTATGGGTACCGGAGTAGCGTGCTACTGTCCAAAAAACACTTTGACACCTCATATGGGGTAGTTAGAGCTATATAAATGCAATTACAATACAATACCTCACAATATGGTGGGTCATAGACAAACCCTCCTTACCACAAACAGTAACTGAACCGCTGTGAATGTAGGTGGAGAACCTGCTGTCAGACGGTTGAACATGGCCTCAAAACCCTAGACGAATGGAACAAAACAGTTACATGTTAAGAGGGTTCCTAATGTCCTCTCCTCGAATCCTTATTTTTCATTTGCCCCACCCTGACTGCTTTTAATTGAACTTTCTAAGTGAGCGCCCTGAATCCTTTCCCCGCTCACTTGCGACCTCATGTACAGCACTTGCAGCTCCCACTCTATGTGAATGCTCTCCAATACCTCACATCTTCAGTTAGATTGTAAATTGTTATTGCTTTTAGCAGCTTCTCAATGCTTAAGTCAAGTGTACATAAAATTTGCCTGTCTTATTTGCAGTTTCTTGTACAAAAATAAAATAATTTTATCAGCTTCTTTGTGCTAAAATTAATTGTACCACCAATTATTTCTTCCTGTACTTTCATGGGCAAATTAGGTTATGTCTCACATCACATGCGTTCATTCAATTGTATTGCGCTATATGATGTAATTTTGATAAAATTGCTGATCCCATTTGACTGGACCCATACAACCTTCTTTGAATAACTTTATTGCTCTGTTTTGATGCTCTACAAATCTGTCCTTTACACCCATTTCTCCCGGTGGGTCTGTCTTCTGTTTCCATTCACTCATCGCCACCGCATCACTGTACACATGTTGCTGTGACTTTATTCTTCATCGGAAGATCCCACAACTCTGTTGACTCAACCATCTCCGTACTCACGCCGGCTCACCAATTCGTTCTTGCAACTGTAGCAGATCGAAATCAGTTGCTCTCGCGATTCCCTCCGACAGGACATGGCACTCCCGAATTACATGCAAGTCCTTCACGCATCCTTGCGTTGGTCTGCACGCTCCACTCGGAACCCACCCTTAGTCCTTCCTTCCTTTTTTCTTTCAGAAGGAAACACAGCTCCCCTCGCTGACTCTGAGGTCCTCTATTCCCTCTTGTTGACCTTGCTCCTTCTGCCAGTTCAAGCCCGCACCAACTCAACTCATTAAGTTCCCATGCCTTGCTACCTTGTTACCCCCACCACCACTGCACCATCCTCAATCCAATCATCCTTTTCCCAACAACTTTATCCTGGTTCGAGTAATTTGCTGTGTATCTCGTGGACACGGCGCCCCTCGTGGACTTGCACCGTGATACCTACATGGTGAGTGTCCACCTTCCCACACGTACTTTGGATCATGCAAACCCGATTTCTCATATTCACTTTTGTTCTTCTGCACCACTCCTCACTACTGCGAACTAGGTACGCTTAATTGACTTATACTCTCAAGTCATTTCCTGTTCTACTATTTTACTCATGAACATTCAGTCACACCTTTGTTACACGAATATTGTGGAATTACCTATCCTTATATGACCTTCTATGTCTCCTTTTGTGACGTATGGGCTCGCTTTAAGGTGGGCTGATATTTTGTCCGGACACAGTTTATATAGTTCTATGGGTATCTCATTAGGGCCAGAGGCCTTACCAGATTGAAGCGATCTAATGGCCTGGGCGATTTCATCTGTGGTCAGAGAACTATCCATTAGTTGCTTATCGGTCGAGGTGAGAGTGGGCAGAGTAATGTCTCTTAGCAGCTCGGTGGAATCTACCACGGTATAGGGCGTCCCCGCCCTATAAACTGCTTTGAAATGTGCGGCAAACTGAGAAGCTATGTTTTGGGGTTCTTCTATTTTAGTGTCAAAGGCATCATGGAGGACCGGGACCAGTCTATTTCCCCATTCTCGCTTATCCAGCCAAGCTATCAATTTTCCTGCCTTGTCTCCCAGTCCCAAGTCATATTTTCTTCCAAATTTTTCCTGCCCCAGAGTTCGAGCTGCATCTGTAACAAGAGCTTTATATTCAGTCTGCTTAAGCTGCAGCAGGTGGAGCAACTCAGGAGAGTCTTGCTGCACCAAATCCCCCTCAAGCCGAAGGATGTCTGCTGTTCTCGTTTGTGACCTGATATTAAGACAGGGCTTCACCCCTGACCACCTTTTTAAAAGCCTCCCAGAGTGTTTGGCTAGAGGTCAAGGTGCCCACATTTTCAGCGAAGTAGCTATCTGTTGCGGTTAGGAGATCTTAGCATATTTTAGGGTTACGAAGGTGCTAAGGGTTGATGGGGGTGATACACTCCACCCGCATGTGATCTAGGAGAAAGTGTGCCCAAAGCGGCGAGTGATCTGAGATGCCTCTAGCTGGGTGTCGGACCTCCCGGATGTGTGAGGTTTGAGAGCTGGGAACCGGATCTAATCGAGGCAGGTAAAACTGTGGTGGGTTCCGGAATGGAATGTGTATTGCTTTGTCTCGGGGTTGAACGTGTGCCAGGTATCTATTAGTCCCATGGCCTAAAGGAGGTCTGGTAATCCACGGGAAGAGGGCCCCAACTCACAAGGGGATGCCGGTCTAGTTCACCCGAGCACACTGAATTAAAGTCACCCACTAACACCAACAGACCCTCTGGTAGCTAGAGAATAGTAGTAGAGAGGTCTTGAAATGAAGTCGATTGGAGACAGGGTGGGATATAGATAGAAAAGAGTGTGAGGATCCGTCCCTCCCAGGAGCCAGATATGCTAACATAACGACCACTGTTGTTGGTCCACACCAAAAGGGAACACATTCCTGACCATAATGCCTACCCCTCTGGAACCAGTCGTGAATCCTGCATGTGCCGCTAGTTTGTATCCGTACCGGTTCATTGCCCTACAGGAGTGAGCCATAAGGTGTGTCCCTTGAAATAGCACGACATCCGGGCCCTGCGTCTTGTTATATTGCAGGACTACACTCCGCTTAATTTTATCCCCCAGCCCATTGACATTCCAACTTAATATTTTAATGCTTTCCCCCCAGTGTGTGTGCATTAGAATCGTAGTAAGTCCTTTGTGCCTTCCCTGTGCCTGTATTCATGCGTCGATGGAAGAAAATAACAATGAAAAACCCCCACGAACCTCCCCCACCAACAACCCGCCTCCCTGCTTCTCTGCCCTCTGGACTTAGTACTGCCCATTACAAACTGGCAGAGGGCCTGTCACCCAATTCCTAATACTAGAAAATAACTACATGTAGAAAAGAGGAGGAAAGCCAGCACTCCATCTCTCCGCGCCCCCAACCCTAAATTGTAAGTTAAGTGTCCCCAGTAGGTGCAGGTTAGGCTTCATTGGTGCAATATGGAACACAGCGAGTGCACGTCCAACTGTGGGGCCTCATGGACCCCGTTACCTGAGTGTGTTCATGCGGACGAGAAGGGCACCCATCGATTCTCACTATTGGTCCTGCAATTCTTGATCTTCGCCCCCACTCCTCCCTCCGGGGCCGCCGATGGTTCGATTGTCCAGCCAGTAAGAAGCCACTTCTGGATTATCAAAAAACCATGCCCATCCCCCAGTCTCCACACAAGGACGAGCTGGGAACATCATGGCATATTTAAGTCCCTTGTCTCTGAGTTTCTTCTGGACGGCCATGAATGTTCGACGTTGCCTCTGCACCAATTGTGTAAAGTCCGGGAAAAAGGAGAGGGTGGCATTCTGAAAGTGCAAAGGGGGTACAGATTGGGCATACTGCAAAATAGCGTCCCTGCCCCTGAAATTTAGGACACGGGCTATTAAGGGGCGCGAATGTGCCCCGGGCTTAGGAGGTCCAACTGGGACTATGTGTGCGCGCTCTATGGTGAAGAATTTACCCAGTCCCTTAGGTTTGAGATGGTTTAGGATGAGGTCTTCAACGAACAGGTTTGGTGCTGGTCCTTCTGATTTTTCAGGCACTCCCAAGATGCGGACGTTGTTGCTTCTAGACCATCCTTCGTAATCGTCCAGTTTACGTTTGGCCGTCTCACAGAAGGATTTAAGATCTTGCACTTCTTGTTGGAGCTGAGACACGTCATCTGTCAAACTAGCCGTTTTTATATCCAGGGATTTGACTTTCTCGTTCATTTTTGTAAGGTCGGCTCGAATGAGGTTCACATCAATGGAGACAGTGTCCATTTTGTGTTCTAGAGATGATTTAAGCCCTTCATGACGTCCTGCAATGTCAGGCCAGAGGTGGAGCTCTTGGAGTCTTCCACCACCTTAGGAGTATTGCGCAGGTCCGTCGGCAAACCCTTGGGTAGCGTGTATCGGTCCACTTTATTTGATTGGACCTGCCTCATGCCCTTGGGTCCCATAGCAGGGCCATTATCCGTTTCTGGTCTACCTGTCATTATTCTTCCGTGCCCTTAGACACTCCGGCCGTGCCCGGAATGAGCCCTTCACCGCCTGCGTGGGGAGGAATGGCAAAGATGGAAGGACCTCTGTGTTGGAGCAGTCTGTGTATAGCGGGTATCAGGGTTGGGTGTAGTGGGCGCGGGAAGTACGTCTGCACTATATGCCAATATCTGACTGGTGAGCTAAGGCCTGTACACTTCACCGCTGAGAGTCACTGTTCCACAATGGCAGCCGCTCAGACCAGGGTAAGTGATGCGTGAACACAGGAAGGCAGCCTTAACATATAGGAAGTAGCCGTCAGCTGGGAAGCAGAGGCAACCACATGCATTCCTCCTCATGGTGCCGCGATCCGCCTTGACTGTGTCACCTCAGCTGCTGTGCGTCCAGAGTTACAGACCCGATGGATCCCAGGTTACATGGAGGGCCCTTCTGTTGCTGCGGTGCCCCGGTGCCCCAGAGCGGCACAGTGGAACCAGCAGCAGGAAAGCCAGTGGGTGCTTGCAGTCGGCGAGGCGTTTACATCCCAGCCACCTGACTCACCCCGTGGGTAGACACCACAGGGCCGCTGAGGCGAAGCGAGGGGCAATCTACAATGGCACGGCGGGCAGATCAATAAAGCGCCGGTTCCATCAGGCCGCCACTCCGGCCCCCGGCGTAGATCAGCGGGAGCCACCACCCCCACACACGATCTTAGGGGGGGAAGCCCCACCGCACCTCTATTGTTGCGATCAATGGCGCCGCCACTGGGTATAGCGACGCGACCGGCACCGCAGGTTTAACGCTGACCGGCGACCTCCGGTCCCAGTGCCCGACCCCACCTCGCAGGCAGCCTCAGCACTCCAGCCCCCAGCTTGCAATAGTTGTCTAGGCCCAATTAGATGGGGTTTCGTATCTCCGGTCCCGGGCGCCGCTCAGGGGTCGGAGTTACACGCACCGGCTCCGCTTGCCTTCAGCTACGATGCAGGAACCTGGAGAGGCAGTATTAATGTCAGGATATTCTGGGCAGGGAGACGGTCTCGATGGAGCCGAGGTCTTAGGCGGTCAACTTGGTCCAACACTTGGCCACTCTCCCCAACGCATCAATGTTGTATAGAAAGTCAAATATAAGCAAGTCAGATTGTCATTCAGATCACTCATGTAAACATCTAATATGTAACACCATTAACATTTCTCTATCTGATTTCTAAGGATGTACCTACACCTCATGACCAGGTGCCTGTCCGAGATGATGATCCGACTCAGGATGACAACCTGCCAAACCTTGACCAAGAGACCTTTCAGCAAATTTTGGAATCCTTTAGAACACCATCTCCGGTTGCAGCATTGCAGGGTCTCCAGGGAATCTACCCATCAGCCCAAAATCACCACCTGCCAGCCCACCCCCGCATGTGGGGATAGAGACAATAGTGGGTACCCTAGAGGAAGCCATAGGTGTCTTAGTCCCAATAAGGACAACTCAGCTGCTGTAAGATGCACCTACTCGCCGCTCTTTTTATTTTGTTTATTTTGTGTATTTTATAAAGCGCACAGCTACCCCAACGGGTGTCCCGGCGCTGAAGGATCAAAAACGGAGATTCCCAGACAGAAGTTTATAGGCAGAACAAGTGCGTTTTTAGCGATCTCCGGAATTCAAGTTCTGAGTTGCTCTTCCGAAGGTGCAGCGGGAGCTTGTTCCTGCGTTGGGTGGCCCATACCTCAAATGTTTTGCCACCCGATCGGGCTTTTTTAAATCTTGGGGTCGCGAGTAACAGTTTAGTGTTAGAACGGAGAACTCTCGAGTTGGTGTATGGACGGAGAGTAGATCTCAAGTAGGCTCGTCCTTTGCCTTTTGTTGACCGATAGGTCAGAGTCATGGCTTTAAAGTCTATACGCTTGGGGACCGGGAGCCAGTGCAATTTCCGCAGGTAAGAGGAGATATGTTGCCTACAGGGATACCACCAATCAGACGAGCAGCTGCATTTTGCACTGTCTGCAATCTGTGATACAGACCTGCTGTCAAACCTAGGTAGAGACCATTAGCATAGTCCAAATGCGATATTATAAGTGTATGGACTATGGTTTTCCGATTGGAGCTGGGTAGATAGTTAATAGGTTTTTTTATGATTTTAATTTTAGAAAAGCATGCTCCTGATACTGTTTGGACCTGGTTCCCAAAGGATAAGTAGTGGTCCCATCGGACCCCTAGGTTTCTAACAGAATCCTTCGGGGTGGGAGCCTCGCTCAGATCTTCCGGCCACCATATATTGGATTCTAATGGGGATGGTTGATTTAAAAAATAGAATCTCCGTTTGACCCGCGTTGAGTCTGAGGAAGTTCAGGTCCATCCATTTTGCGATGCTTCTAAGGCACTTCTTAGCGGGTCAAAAGTAGTTGAAGATGGCTCATCAAAAGTAAAAAGCAGCTGAATATCGTTGGCGTATGATGTTGTTTTAATGCCCGAGTGTGAAATCATTTCAGCTAAAGGGGTAAAGTAAACATTAAACAAAAGGGGACTTAACAAAGAGCCCTGTGGGACCCTCCATTTGAGTGGCCTAACTGAAGAGGTATAAGGAGGGGTATGTACCTGTTGTTTTCGATCCGCTAGGAAGGAGCCTATCCAATTAAGCACCGTTCCCCGGATTCCAATGGAGCGTAGCCTACTTAGCAGAATGGGGTGAGAGACGGTGTCAAATGCCGCCAATAAATCCAACAGCACTAACACCGCCCTCGAGCCCCGGTCAAGTGTCCGCCATTTCGATCAGGGCTGACTCAGTACTGTAGCCTGAGCGGAAACCATGTTGGGCATCATGAAGAAGGCCCTGATTATCTATAAAGCTGGCGATTTGCTGATGAGCTAATTTCTCCAATATCTTGGCTAGGGCAGGGAGGAGAGAAATAGGCCTATAATTAGCTGAAATCTCTGGATCAGCATTTGCTTTTTTTAGGATAGGAACTAAAAAGGCGTGTTTCCATGCTTCAGGATAAATACCAGAGCTAAAAGAGGCATTCCATATCTGGTTAAGATGGGGATTAAGTAAAGCTGCTAAGGCTTTGAATTGTTTCGCTGGCCAGGAACGCTGTGCGATCCAGATTTGCATTTAAGCAGTTCCTGGATGGGCGTTTCCATAGATATTTCTGAAAATTCAGTAAGAACTGGTATTGAAGATTTGAGGTCCATTGGTGTCTCCTTGGTATCAGGGCTATCATTGGTCGCAAATGAAGCATAGGTAAGAGCAATTTTCTCCTCAAAGAACTCAGATAATCGGGTACAGAGAGATTGAGACACTGGCTGGTGTCGATTCAAGGCTTGAGGGTCAGTGAAGTATCTGACAATCGAAAAAATCTCTCTGGGGGCATTACTAGCCTTATCAATTGTATCCGCTAAAAAGCTTCTTTTTTGAAGTATAATCAATTTACAATATTCTTTAAGAGCCGTACAGTACTCATGTTTACTTTCTATTGAGTACCCCTGTCTCCAACGCCGTTCAAGTGCTTTACAAGAGGACTTTTTCTGTCTCAGTTCATTTGAGTACCAAAGGGCTGCTGGTGAGGACCTAAAGGTTTTAATTGGTCTAAAAGGGGCCAGTGACTCAATAGCCTCACTCACCCAGTTATTAAGATTAGAGATGCGCAAATCCAAATCAGAAGCAGGAGGCGGACTGGAGTCTTTTAAGTACTCTAGAAGAGAGGTCTGAGAAATTTTACTCCAGTTCCTCCCGAATTCCTTGGGGGCCTGAAAAGGTCTGTCAGGGTTGGTCATTTGGATAGAAAAAGGGATAAGATAGTGATCAGACCATATGACTGGTAAAGGATCTTGGATTGAAATATCGGGAAGGTTAGAGCATATTAAGTCTAGTGTGTGGCCAGCTTTATGAGTAGGGAGAGAGACTAATTGAACCAAGTCACAGGCCGCCAAGGTGGAAATAAAGTTAGAACTAATAGTACAGGATGGGTCATCGGTGTGAAGATTAAAATCACCAAGAACTGTGAAATTAGCATATTGAGTGCATGTTTGGGTAATGTAGTCCATTAGAGCTGGTAGGTGGCTAGGACTGGAATTACGGGGGCGATACTTCAAAAGGCCGGCACATGAGATGGAAGCCGACAATTTGAAGCAGAATGGAAGACCTTCAATGCAATCAATTTGATCATAGTGAGGTGAGGAAACTGTCCATAAGGTTTTATAAATTATTGCTACTCCCCCTCCCTGTTTGCCATTCTGCCGATTAGCACAAATAATACCATAACCATCGGGGATGGCAAGCATGAGGGCAGGATTGGTCTCCTCATTTAACCAAGTCTCTGTCAAGAAAAGGAGGTCCCAATTATTGTCCTTGAAGGACTGTAGAATATCCAAGGAATGCTTGACCAATGATCTTCAGTTTATTAGTGCTGATTTAAGAGGTATCACTGTTTTTGTTTCCCGGAAAGGGGTTGGGGTAGGCAGGGGAGGTTGATTGTCAAACATGATATATTTATGTGAGGAGAAACCACACCATTTACATGAGAGGTTCAGCCTCCCTAAATCTGATGGGAAAGCCAGAGGGTGGACGCAGTCTAGGGGTCTGAGTGCAAGTAATTCCCTCTGACTATATGTGATCCAACGATCAGTAGTGTTTCGGGCATAATGTCTTTGGACTCAAACAGTCTCTGGCTGGCATCGCTGGTGTCATGAGGCAAAGGCATGATCAACTGTCCTGCCAAAGTGGTACCAGCAATGTTTCCAACCAGCTGGGGGCCATCCGCAGCATTCTTGAGTCCATGGAGTAGAAGCAGGACTCATACATTGCTACAGCGGGTGCCTACCACTGCAGAATTACTGCTGTGCTAGCAAACCAGCAGGCACTTCTCAGTACATTGCTGCCTCACTTGTTGGCACAGATAAATGATGCTGCAGACAAGGGCTCCATATCTTCAGCCCCTGATGTGGGTGTGCCTCTTTTGCCACCGGCACCTACAACACCCCCCTCACGAGAAGCACCACACTCATCAGAGGAGGAAGATACGGACTTCAGCTCTTTCCAATGTATATCTACCTGGTAGCATTTCTCTGACAAATTGCTAGTTTCTCCTTTGCCTACTGCTGATGACCATGACCCCATGGACGTTGTCTGGACATCCTGTGGCTCAAACAAAGTTGCACTGGCACAGCACAGTTGAGTATTTTGCATTTATATGTGTGATGTGAGATGTTAAAATGGATTTAATATCTGCCTGCAGACATTGATGTAGCATATGTACACTGTAGGGTATGGACTGTGTTCAGACATTGATGTAGCATATGTACACTGTAGAGGTTAGACTGTGTTCCCATGCACATACTATGTACCTCAGTTGACAGTCCTCATACTAAGAGTTAACTCCTCTATACTTCACAAGTATGAGGCTATACACATGGCTAGCTGTGCAAGATATGAACACAGTCAATGGCGACTATTTACTGTGTCACACCATTTTGACAGTGATTGGATGTCTGATGATTATTACACAGCAACAGAACACATTCTCATAACCTGTCCAATATGTGATAAACTGCACTCTATGTTTGGTGTCTGTCTACCCAATGGACTTGCATTTGGTGCAGGATGTTGGCATCCACACATTTTTTAATTTACAAGATGTTGTCCAGCACTGTTTGTTACCCATTGCTACATATCTTTGTTGTGTACCAATTACTAGCATGTGTGATGTTAGTGTTTTTGTCATTTAATTTGACCTTTTTCATGTAGTCCATATATTTGTGATCCCCTAATGTAGCTTATGCCTCAGCAACATAATTCTGCACAATGTGGTATGTCCACTGTGTCCCAACAAGTAAAAGTTAATGTTGCTCTTGGCACTCATGTTCCTCATCATCATCATCTGGGCCTTCATGGTTCTCATGTCCCTTGCCCCATGGGACATTGTTCCGCACACATATGTTGTACAAAATGCAGTACACTAGTGTGATTTTACATACCCTAGGGTGAGAGTACAATAATCTCCACCCCGGACATGTCGAGACAGTGAAAGCGTGACTTAAGGACTCCGAAAGTCCAATTCAGTGTGTACCAGGTAATGCTAAGTGCCTTGTTGTACCTCCTTTGGGCATCTATCTGGGAATGTACATGTGGGGTCATGACCCATGGATGCAGACCATATCCTTGATCAGCTGAAAAGACAGGAAGGGAGCAATCAATCAATGGTCATGATGGTTGATATGCTCTCATTCATGTACATAACATTTTGCAAACAGTATGGCAAGTGCCCTGGCATTGTGTGGCACTTTCATTTTAGGGATGGCTGACACTGTACTACTCATATAAGTATACTGCCAAGTGTGATACCCTTACCATATCTAATTCTTGGGCTTACCAATGTCATGAATGTGGCAAATCCTTCCTAGTTTGGAGAGTCAGTTAGCCATTGAGGAGACACTTCTCTCACACTCCTCTATTATGTGAAGCAATACATGTCAGATCTTACCAAATGTAGGCATGTCAGATTAGGTTGTCTCATTCATTCACACATATTTAGATGTAACAGTAGTAGTCACTGTTGTTTATTGACTACTTCCATGGAGAGATTGAGTGCATTTCATTGTGGGACATGATATATATTTTACACATGGAAGCGCACTGTGTCGACAGTACACTAGGGAAGATATATGTAGGACCCTTGTGCTGTATAGTTCAACTGGTAAACTCTCAGAAATGCACTGCTTCACTGATTGAGGATAGTGTAAGACATGTTTTTCAACATGATGCAGTGTCTTGGGTTTGCAGCCTGCACTGGCAGACAATGTGCAGCATTGCATCAAGGCAAACACATTAAATATATGGTGGATGTGTGGCTGCATGTACTGTGAGCTGTACTTTGTCCATGGGAGTCTACCTTGCTGCACAGTCAGTCACCCTGTATGGCAGGTGTGTATATGGGATGACTATTGTAATTTTCCATGGTACCCATGACCTAGGGAGGGCAAATGTTTGAAAGATTTTTCTTTTTCTAAGGTACTGGATACATGGCATGCCTCATGACCATGGGAGTTACCTGTGGACACACAGACAACAGAAATGGAGGCCTTTCCTTCAAAATGGTATTGTGACACTGTATTTTATTTTACATAGTGTTGCAGTGCTCAGGATCTTTCCACCATTTAGAAAAACACAGAGGGTCACAGTTACAACTGTTTCCTCAGGCTAGCACAAGGAGTCACTTGATTATGCGGCCCTCTCTCAAAAGAACAGAGCAGGAATATGCCCTATTAGTGACATACAGCTCTTTGGTGTTCCTTCTGCATGCTCAAGATCGAAGATTGGTGAGTAGTGTTGACAAATGCACCCTTGCGCCATGATGCAGGTGTGTCTGCTTTGTGGACTCAATTGTTTGTATGCAGTAAGGGACACCTCTCCGCACAAAAATAAACAATGGAACCTTCTTCTCTCTTTGTATGTGTGCTGCAGAATACAGCACACATTGGAGTAAATAACTAGGATAAATAAAGTTATTTCTCCTTGTTACACATCCCCTGGGTATGCATACATTTGTGACACATTTCCAGTTTCCCAGGTCCTTGTAATTCTGGTAATGTGTCAAAACACATTGGCACTGCATGGAGAAACCCACCATAAGACCCATGGAACACATACTTGACACAGAGTAAGACAACGCAGTACTGTGCACTGACTTGCCTTAGTCCATATCTAGGAGACCATGCAATGACACATAGAGTGACTATGCATTGCCTCATAGATATGATTGAGAGAACTGCTCAACTAGAGCATCATGTACATTTACGTTCCAGTGGCACAGGCCTCTTGTACATGAGGTCCACCTTGGCTTAACAGTTCTTAACATGTGCAACTTGGAAGGTTGTATTGCACATGTGCACGTAGTATGGAGCAAGTATGAGGTCCACACCTGCTACGTATGCCCTGACTTATTCACCCAACACAAATGTGGCTATGTTATCCAACATAATTTGCTGTCATGAGGTCAATCATGTGCTTGAGATGTACTTACCAACTAGTTGGCCATTTCCAAATGTCCCATTCTAGAAGCATTCATTTGAAATGCAAAGTCTGAAGATGTATGCATCATTAGCACTTGTAGGGTACTTTGCCAGCACATGGATGAACATTCCCAGATAGTCCACTATTCACTGCATGTTGATGGAATATGTGTGCTTTCCACTGTGATACAGGTTGGATGTAGCCGCCGGAGGCACAATTTGCACATGTGCACAGTCCATTGCCCCCAACACTTGTGGGAATCCAGCAATGGCATTGGAGCCTTACTTGTTTTCCAGTTGTTTCTGCTGTGTATTGAAGAACATGAGGTACTGGGGTGTGAAACTTATGATGGCATCCAGGGCAGAGGGTAGGAATGCCAAAAAGTACAGCTGGGATATTACAGCCACTCTGTCTGTGATGGGTTTGAACGATCCAGATGCCAGCATGTGTAGTACTACCATCAGCGTGGCCTGCAGAGGGACCTTGCTGTAACTCTGGGATGTTGTATGCAGATTTGGTGCAATCTGGTGCAGGAGCAGGACAAGGGACTCACTCTGGAATATCCTGTTTTTAGTCATATACTTCACTGTGCAGGATTCTGTCAGGAATTACAGGCAGTTAATGTGTAGTCCCAATTCATGATCTGACCACCTTCCTTGTGTAGTATGATTGACTCCCATCTGACTCCATTGCTCGGTCTGGAGAGTTCACAAAGATGGTTCTGCAAACACAGGCATCTGTTTTGCAGCCACCACTGAATTTCCATCCTGGTTTTCTGCATGAGAACAATCCCTTCTGCATACACAAATATAGCATGACAGGTGACGTGGCCAGAGATGACAAGTCTTCAGTCTTTTAAGTGCTTGACAATGGAATATCACCTGAAATAACAATGATAGGAGTCCTACCAATCAGCATGATGGATGCACCAAAATAATCTCTTTTGCCTGAGTCACTTAGTTCTCATTGGATGGTCTTCATCTTGTTTTGGTGGACCTCCAGCATTTGGCATCCTGAGTCTTTCATGAACCTTAGGAATGTTCTCTTCTGTGTCAGGATGATCGCAGGTTTTTCTGCAGTGATGACAAATCCCAAGCCTTCCAAGACAGACATTGCCATCTTCAGGTCGTGCCTTAGCCACAAGGGATTCTGGTTCATGAGCAAAATACCAAGTGATTGCCCATGAACCTTCATAGTTTCATTGTTATGTTCCATATAGGCACCCCAATATAGGCTCAGATAGTCCCCTTGCCTTTCACCTATATTCTCCCCTTAAATTACATTACATACCGGTTCTTAGTACTGACCTTTTACCTAGTTATAGTAATGTCCAAAGATGACATGAGGTTTTCTCTGAAAAGCTTAAGTCTCATTCATTATGCATGAGGATTCTTGGAATCACAGCAGGACAGCAGGCCTGCCATCTCCTGCATAATAACTATGTATAAGGGTCATTCCTTCTATCATCCTAGTCCGACATGACACAGCAAGGTATATCCAAATGGGATACCACTTTGTTTATATATATACCATATCTGGCTGAAATTGTCAGAGGAGAAAAGGACTTCCATGCCGGCATTACTAACGCGAGATGCTGAGGCTCCTGCACGCAGACACTCCAGCTCGCAGTGGCCTGACATCCCTTGCGAGGTGTCCATCTCGAGACCAGGACAAGGTCCCAAAGTCTCTCACTTCAGGTAATGGGGTTGACTTTATCCTAGAGAGATTCTTGGATTATACACTCATATACATGCTAGATACACTTAGGCACATCTAGTTAGGATTGCAGCGTAGGACTACGCACTTTACTGACATGTCTTTTTCATATACTTGCCTGTATTCATTGTTTTAACACAATGGTAGAGATATACCATCCTTTTACTCTGTTAGTACTTATGATCATTTATATTTGTTACTGTCTAGTGGTTATTTACACTAGAATCACGCTGGCTCAATAAATGCTTATTGAAAAACATCCCCTCAGTTTATTCTGTGTATTTCTCTGAGACGAAGTGAGCACGAGTGACTAAGCGAAAAGTAGTGCACTGTTTCCACTATTTCTGATGGGACAGGGTTGTCATGTTTGATAGTTGCCAAGAGCTATTCTCTCCTTGGAAAGAGGATTTTCTAGTGGCATTGTGAGCTAGCTGGTATACAGCCTAACATACCCGGTAGGGGTGTCTAGAATCAGTCTAACACCAATCCGATCGTGTATGTTGCCTAAACACGCAAATTCTATAAAGGGTTATACGAACTTCATGGCACCATGGCCGGCGTCAGTGCTTAGGTGAAATACCATGGTGCAGACCATAAACTGAATGGTGGAGCTTACAACTCATGAATCTGTTGCTCCATCTGAACTGGAGGAATGTTTGATGAGACACATGACCAGAATTGTGAGGTAGACATCCTTCGGAATTAATCTGGCTAACAAGTTGCTTAGTAGAAGAATGTATCAGAGAAGATGAATTCCCTCTCTCTTGAAATGTTTGTATTCTATCCATTCATTGAGCTATTACTGGATGATGGAATGTTACTTTTTCTCTATTTTGAAAGAAAACTTGCTCAGAAAACCCCTTGGGTGTAAAGAAGTGGGAACCACTGTTCCTTTGAGCTGTAATGATTCCACTATTTGGTTCATAAGGGATGCCTCTATGTCTGAAAAGAATAGTGATTTGGGTTTTCTCACCTGAAGCAGAGTTCTGTAGAATTCTGTTTGTAACCCTTTCCTTATTTCAAAGACCCAGGCATCCTACAAAGTCTCTCTCCAACTGTGATAAAAAACAACTTGAGCCTCGCTCTGACTCTTGGATGGGAAAATGGGTATGCCTTACCTTAGGTTTCTCAGGAGCATTTGCGGCATCCGTGTATGTGCTACTCATGCTACAACCTCTGCCATTACCCATTGTGGGGAATAATCTTCCAGATCTGTTTATTCATGTGACTGGATTGAATTTTTAGGCCCCTATGTTCTTTGGGGGGGCTAGCTAATGTAGATGGCTGGTCTAGTGCCCTATATCTCTTAACACCCTGGGAAAAACCTTCTGGCGAGAAACTCTCTTCAAGGACTATTGGTCCCACAATAAAAGAGACAAGCCTTGATCATATCCCTTCTTAAGCCTGGAAAGGATGCCACAAAATGCGAGTCTTACAAACCTCTGTCTTTACTAAACTGTGACTCCAAGATATTAGCCAAAATCCTAGCTAACAGGCTGAGTTTGCTCAGGGAGGGACTGGTGCTGCCCGATCAGGCGGAGGTTACACCCGGAAGAGCAACTTTTCACAATCTGTGCACCATCTTTGCATTATTGCAGGATATAGACGCAGAGTCCAATGCTGCAGCAATTTGCATGCCGCTAAGGCATTTGACTTGCTGGAATGAGACTACTTCATCGCAATTTTGACAAATGGGTTTGCCGGAGTCATACCTGGCCTGGATAGTGCTGTTATATAATCAACCTATGGCTGTTGAACAAATAAATGGCCTGTGCTCTGACCCCTTCCTGATTTTCAGAGGAACCCAGCAGGGGTGTCCCCTATCACCCCTGCTATTCTCCCTGGCTATTGAGCCACTGGCGGCCAAACTCTGACAGCACCCCAGAGAGTATGCCATTCCATATCCTTCCCGGCAGATAATAGTTTCACTCTATGCTAAAGACATTACACTCTACTTTCGGGAGCCGGCCATCAGTCTGAATCCAGTGCTGCGTGAGTTCATCACGTTTGGGATTCTCTATGGCAGTGGTTCCCAAACTTTTGACTCCTGAGGACCCCCATTGAGTCACCACTGGAAGTTAAATTTCAAAACATTAAAACAGTAATTCGAAAAAAATACACATGTGTGCACACAAAACAAATACTCAAAATACTAAGGATTTTGGGGCCAGATGTACGACCATTTCATTTAGCGCCTCGCAATTGACGACACATTGCGAGTGGCAAATTGCGAGTTGCTAAATGAATTGTACAACAGTGTGTTTAACACTGTTTGGGGTTCCCAATGGGGTTGCAAATTGCGAGGTTCATTAATATTAATGAGCCTCTCGCAATTTGCGAGCCCATTGGGAATGCCAGCCCTCCCAGCGATGGTGGCCTGCTGGGCTCTGCAGGCCACCATGTCCCTGCGACCACTGCCTGCCCTTAAAAAATAATTTTGCATGCATTTGCGAATGCATTACCATCTACTTGAAGTAGGTGGTAATTGTGACTGTTTTGCGACCGCAAAACATTTGAACATGATTTTGAGACTCGCTATTTGGAAGGGATTGCCCCTTCCAAATAGCAAGTTGCAAAACCTATTTAGGCTATGTACATGGCCCAATAGGTTTTTGCATGCGCAAACGGGTTTGCATATAAAAACACATCATACATCTGCCCATTAGTATTTTATATTGAAGTAATAGCCCCTCTGTTACATGTATTTCATTTGTTTTATAGCATCTCTCATACCATTGAAGGATGTCAGAGCACTTTACATCACACACATATAGAGACATTGAATCATACATGTAAATCAGTGTGTATATAAAATGTTTAAAGAGTGCTTGGTCTGGAAAAGCACAAACTCAGGATTCAGAACATAACACAGTGGCTAGCATTGACTTTAACATTAAAAATGTATTTCCACCCAAATATATCTTTTTAGCAGCATCAGGATAATGAATAACTGGGACAAAATATAATTTACTAACTGGTACCATGCAGTTTGCAAGCAGCTCTTTGATGACAGTTTATAGCTCCCTCTGCTAGATTACGATTGTCACTTATAAAGTGCACAGTAACAAAAGAATCTCTGTGACAAAAGCAGTAACCATGAACCTAGGCACATAAAATACTGCTTTTTAAGATGCATGTTACATGTTCTTTGCAGTAGGCACATTAACCCTCTGCGCTACATTAGTTAAATCAAAGCTGCCACTGAACAAAACTGTCCTGGCTCTCCAGCAGGTACATTAATCACTGGCATTCTCTTGACACATTTATTGTTGCTGGAAAGCTGCTAATTATACAAGAAACGTTTCTGTGCTTTTAAAACTGTTGCCTACGGACCCCCTGGGAATGTGTCACGGACCCCTGTGGGTCCGCGGACCACAGTTTGGGAAACACTGCGTCTATGGGATACAGATCAACTGGAGCAAATCTCAGCTCTTCCCCTTAACCTCATCCATTCCAGAGTTCCCCCCAGACTTCCCATTAGCATGGTGCGCATCAGAAATAAAAATACCTGGGCATGAAGATAACCCGGGATAGGGAGGAAACACTGCAGGCAAACTATGGTGTCGCCTTGGAATCTATCCAAATACCATAACTCGCTGGATATCAATGCCATTATCATTAGTAGGAAGATTCTCACAGATGAAACTGGTCATATTGCCAAAATTACTTTATTTTTCATTACCATACCATATCATGCAGGCCTCCCTTTCTTTAGTGCAATTAAATTACAACTCATTAGTTTGGCTTGAGGGGGAAACAAACCTGTATAAGCTGGCAGACACTGACACTTCCATTCTCACAGGGTGGGTTTGAAGCTCCGGATATTGAGTTCTATTTTCTATGCACCCAAGGTTATCATGCAATACACTGGCTTCATCCGCTGCCATTTATGCCCCATCCAGCTATTGAGCAGGGATATATGATGCCATTGCATCAGCAGCCTATTTAGGTGCAGGTTCCCCAGAAGGGAGTGACATCTACTCAACAGTTGCATGCACGAATCTCGTGTGAAAGCGGTTGCGCAAAAGGGTGGGCTGTATCTTCCCATATTCTCCATTTATCCCACTCCCATACCTGCGCTGGGCTCCAGTTACTCATGAAACCTCTTGCAGAAACATGCTCAAAGTGCGAAACTTACATTCAATGGGGGACATATACCTGGAGGGCACATTTAAGGACAGACAAACTATGCTCGTTGAGGAAGGCACCACTCCGTTGGGAAATCTTTCTCTACATCAGGCTTAGACATGAGATAAAAGCAAACACTCCTGCATTCCCGCAGGAGCCGGGAAGTAGCGCAACATTACATACGATTTACCAGGTGACCGGGGTGACGCACATGGTGTCCAAACTGTACAGCGCAGCTTCCCTGGAGCTTCCAGCCACATAGCTGGAGGCGAGGAGGGGATGGGAAGCTGCAAACAAGCAGGGGCCATCACGACAAGCAGTCATCTACGAATCATCGGGCTTACTATACCCCAGATCGCCTGCACTGCTATAAACTGAGGGAGGATAGCCGCTGCAATAGATGCTGGCACAACGACGCAAGCTTCTTACACCTGGCATGGCAGTGTGAAGCAATTCATAAATACTGGAGTGAGGTACTGGAGGCTGTCTCTGAAATGGTAGGCGCTCGAGTCCCAACATTGCTGATTATCACGTTACTAGGATACACAGAAGAGCTATCACCACTGCACAAGAAATTTACAGTGCTAAGTTTACTATTAGCAAAAAGGTGGGTGGCATATAGATTGGGTCCAGGCGTGCCCCCAAATTCAAGGAGTGGCCGCACTGACCTGATATTCTGCAAAGATCAGCTCACAACATACGCTGAGCTATTGCCACCCTCGTCACGACTTAGAGATGTTTGGGATCCATTATTGGACTACCTGCACGCGTACTGACTGAATGAGCACGAGTTCCTTACTGCCCACTTTCCTTTTGCCCCCCCGCCTTCTAGGGAACCAATTGCTGACTCTGTCTTTGAGAAATAGAATAGGCCCACACAGTTTGTAGAATGGTGACTTCAAGACGAGTAGGGGCGCCGGTGATGCTTGCGCGGGTGCAGAGCACGGCACGGCAATTACAGACACTAACACACCGCTGTGGGCCGGAAGTGACGACCCTGAGCGGTCGTCTTCCTTTTATTGCTTCCCGCAGGCTACGCCTGGCCTGTGGATGTGGTGGGCAAACGAACAAGCGGCTACTAGACCGCTAACTATTACATCTCTATCCAACTCAGTCCTTGAAAACAAAAGTGTTCAAAACATTTCAATCAAATAACATGCTCAGTCTCTGTACTTTTGTGGACTGCAAACTGCGACGGCCAGCCATCCTCAGCAAACGGATTCCCTCAGTCGCAGGCTCGGGCGGGGGTTCGGCCTCAGGCTGTATCTTTGGGGTCGTTCCCGCGGTTTTGTGTCCTCCGAGCCTTATTTCTCGGGTTGAGAGCTAGACTGATGGGCGGAGGTCGTCTCCACGGCTGCCCCTCCACCACTGCTTCCTTGCCTTGGTTCGCTGCTCTCCAACACGGGGCCGGTGGTTGGCCTTGGCTGATCCTCGGAGGCCCTCTCGGAGTGTTATGCTGTGACTTCCTTGAACCACGTGATGTTTCGGGACACTTCTTCTCCTCTCCTCTGTGCGGTTATCATGATTCCCCGGCTTGAGGCGACAGTCCAGGTACCTGGCTCATAATTTGTTCGGAACTTTCCTCCCGGACGGTTGAGTACATGGACGAATAGCACATATGACAACACGTGTGTCACTGCACCTTTATGTAACCGCGCCATAGTCAACTAACCAGAGGGCGTAATCAGCATGATATGTGCTTTCTCTTTCAGATTTATTTTTCCTTCAAACAACACTGAAGATCCAAAACCGTAAGTCTAATGGTAAACTCTGCCACAGGTAAGGGTGCACCTTATTGTTTGCATACCCCGTGGCATACCTAGTCCTGACGAAAGCCTCGCTAATTGCGTATGGAGGCTGAAACATGTAGACCGGCCATGACCTACTCACCCAGGATGTCATTGGTCAATTAAACCAACTAAACATCCGCTCTTACCACCGTTTAATCTTATCTTACTTCTCCACTATTAAATTAATTTAGGACAAGTTAAGGTAGTTTTAACTTTCACTGTGTTATTTTTCACTCCTTGCACAGTCCAAAAAACCTGCTCCACTGTAATCAGGCATCGTAGCACACCCAAGAGACACTCGGCCCCTCGGGTGGGAACACTATGATGGAGCATGTCACCAACTGGGTTGGTAAGTGATGGTTCTTTTAAAAACATTTTGTGACTCCTCGGGTAATGCTTATAGTTTGGAAGCACTCTTTTTTTGATTATTGATCTATTAAAGTTATAAACAAGCATAGGAAATTCAATTGGTCTTACATTGTTTGAGTTAGAGGTATTGGCATTGTGAATGGCAATGGTTGTACCTATGTATTTTGGAGTATTTGCATGTGGTGTGTAGTGGAATTATGTGGTTTGGATTTGATTAGTTGCTTGTGTAACCACGTGGAATGGATCTGTGTAGTCTAATTATGTAGCATGGTGTGCTGTGGTATTTTGTAGATAGCAATTATGTGGTTTTGAGTGTACTGGAATTATGTACTGTGGGATTTGAGGTTATGTAGTATTATTATGTGGAATGGTATTTTATGCTGTGGAGTGTTATGAAGTGGAGTTTGATTATGTTTTGTTCAGTTGATTTTTGTGGCACAATGTGGAATTGTGTGATGTGTATTGGATGTATGTGGTGTGTTGTAGAATTGCGTTGTTGAGTTGTATTATGTGGTTTGATGTTGAATTATGTGGTGTTGGTTGGAAATATGTGAATTTGAATTTTGTGGCATGGAAGTGCATGGATAGCCTTGCCTTTTGGGTGACGAAAAAAACAAATAGGTAGGAGCTAAGCTCTATATGTGTATGTTTGGGTGTTAAAAAAAGAAAAGTTAGAGATATTGGCGGTGTAAATGTAAATATCTCCTACCTATCTGTTATGGATTGGAGTAGATGTATGTGGTGTGGAGTGGATTTATGTGGGTTGGATTGGAATTGCTAGTTGTGGAACTGTGTGGTGTGGAGTGGATTTGTGTAGTGGAATTATATGGCATGGTGTGCAGTTGTATCTTGTGGATAGTAATAATGTGTTTCTAAGTGTATTGGAATTATGTGTGTAATAGAGTGCAATTATGTAGAATGGTTTTTTGTGTTGTGACTATTATGTATGTAGTAGAGTTTAATTATGTGGTGTGCTGCTGAATTTTGTGGTATGATGTTGAATATGTGGCATGAAGTAGAGTGTATGTAAGTTGCTTGTTGTTATGTGTCAGAGAGATAATTTATGTGGGGTTAATGTATATGGTATTGGTTAGCATATTTTCACAGAGAAATGCTGCCACATGATATCCATATGCAGTTGCAATGTCAATACTAGATTAGTGGGGGGTGGTCATCAACCCCACAGGCAGACGGATATTCAGCAAGTAAGCTCTAAATGAGATTTTGCATCCATTATAAAAGGTATGGCTATTGTGCCCCAGTACATTCCCTGAGCTGCCATCCCTGAATAGTTCAACGAGTCACCAGGAAATATGTTCTGCTCCCATCATGCAAGAATACATTGCCAAGTTCTGTGGAGATACAGGATTTTAATTTATTGCCAAAATCATGTGACTCTGTGTATAGTATCAAGCCCCACACATTTTAAAGCTGATTTCATACTTTTGTAAAACGTCGTCCAGGTGAGTCCTGTACCCAGGAACAGACTACATGTTTTGTTACCAATAGGTATGGCTTTCATCTGGCAACATACACAGATATCAGTTACGCATGCTGTGTGCACGAATTAGCAATAGGCCTGGGCTTAAACCTCCGCTCCGCTCGCAGAGTTTGGAGGCTTGGCAACTCCGCTTTCCGCATAGAAGGCGGAGTTACCGATAAACTCCACAACAGGGCGGAGTTCTTTTTTTGTTAGCATGCTTGAAATGTCCTTTTGCGTATGTCGGTTAGGCTTGCCGGGTGCTCACAATCACCCACACGATTTCAGAGCCGTTCGAGAGCACCATGAGATTTGCTAGCTGGCTGCATGCTCCCGCAATACTTTGCAGTTGCCAGCATGTCATTCGGGCACACCAAGGAGATTTATTGTGGCGTACGTGATCCCAAACATGCAAGATCTAAAGCAGTTGCAATCTGGGCAAGATTCTCTCCTCAAGAAGCATCAAAATCTTCCAGAAATTACAATTTGGAGTCAAAAACCTCAAATGGATGGTTGTGCGAAGAGTCCTTTTATTTTGTTTCTGTTTTTTCCAACAGGAAGGAAGTGCCCCAGCATCTTCAACTTCCTGTTCCTGTCCAGCAGGCTCCTCCGAGTGCTTTGTCCCTCTCCTGGTCACATTTCATTGGAATTTGGAGCTGGAAGGATCCCTCTCATTGTCTGCTGCATATACACCATTAGGTTTAAGGACTTTGTATTTGAGGTTTTACAAGGAAGTTGAAAAACTGTTGTGAAAGGGTGTTTTTTGTTTCATTGGTGGCATGCAGCCTGGATTTATTTGTACTTTTAATCAATTTTAAAAATCATCTGTGGTGGGTGTCCTGCAGTTTCACTAAGGGCCTAGTTTTTGTAATGTCATTTTTCTTCTTTTATAAAGGAAAAATGTTGCACAGTTCACTATATTTTCTTCATGTTTTTTAATATATTTCCAATATTGATTTAATTCACTATGTGGCCTAGTCTGACAATTTGGCCTTCCAGCCAGTAGGCCCAGTGCTAGTCATGGGTGCATGAAACAACTGTCTCTGTGGTGTCTGTTGGATTGGTTTTGCTTTGTTCGCCCTAAGTTGGCTGGGTATGCCCAGACGTGGGTCCCTTGCTCACTTTGCACTGGATTCAAGCTAGCCTGGCTGAAGATGGCTGATAAGCCAGAAACTGGTCCCATGATGCTTGTTTACGGTCCATGGAAGACATGGCTTGGCAGTTCAGGCTGGACTGTTTCCATGAGGCACAGGGTCAGACTGATTTGCATATGGCCATGTCTAAACTGGGGTGGCGGAGTGAGCTAAAGAATGATGATGGATTAAACCCAGATCAGTGGACGGGGGGTGAGTGCTTGTGTTTGCCATGGGCCACCATTTGCCATTGTTTTACCATGCCATGTGACCAGGGGCCATTTTGTATAGTCAGTGTCTATAGACCTACATGTGTTCTTTGTTTTCCATGCCTTCTGCTTCTTGTTTTGACCATGTGGCTGGTGGCCATTTTGTGTAGTCAGCCAGTGTGCTTTCCCCATAGGCCTGCATGTGTTCTTCTTAGTTTGTTCCCATGCCCTTCTTGCTTGCTGTTGTGACCTTGTGGCTGGTAGCTATTTTGTATAGCCAGCCAGTGTGTTTCCCCTATAGGTCTGCATGTTTTTCCTATTTTGTTCCCCATGCCTTCTTGCATGCTGTTGTGACCAGGTGGATGGCAGCTTTTTGTCTAGCCAGCCAGTCTGCTGCTTTCCCCATTGGCTTGCATGTGTCCTTCATTTCCCAGGCCTCCTGATTCTTGTTGTGATCGTGTGGCAGGTGGCTATTTTGCATAGGCGGCCAGTGTGCTTTTGCCATTGGCCTGAATGTCTTCTTTGTTGTGACCATGCCTTCTTGCTGGTTGTTATTGTGACCATGTGGCTGATGGCCATTATGTGTAGGCAGCCAGTGTTCTTGTTCCATAGGCCTGCATGTCTTCTCTTTGTTCTTGATCGGTGCTGTTGTTGTTGATGACCATATGGCACTGCAGCCATTGTGTGCATTCAGCCAGTGTGGCTCTTTGCCATAGGCTTGCATGAATGGTTGACCAATGGCCAGTGTGTTCTCCCCATAGGCCTGCATGTGTTCGTCTTAATTTGTTTCCCATGCCCTTCCAGGTAGCTATTGTGACCTCGTCGCTGGCCGACATATTGTGTAGCCAGCCAGTGTGCTTTCCCCAAAGGCCTGCAAGTGTTCTTTTTTGTTTGTTCCTCATGCCTTCATGCTTGCTTTTGTTTCCAGGTGGATGGCAGCAATTTTATGTAGCCAGCCAGTGTGCTGCTTTCCCCGTAGGCCTGCATGTGTTCTTCTTAGTTTGTTCCCCATGCCCTTCTAGGTTGCTATTGTGACCTGGTAGCTGGTGGCCATTTTGTGTTGCCAGCCAGTGTGCTTTCCCCATAGGCCTGCAAGTGTTCTTCTTACTTTGTTCCCCATTCCTTTATGCTTGCTTTTGTGACCAGGTGGATAGCAGCCATTTTATGTAGCCAGCCAGTGTGTTGCTTTCCCCAAGGGCCTGCATGTGTTCTTAGTTTTCCAGACCTCCTGCTTCGTGTTTTAACCATGATCCAGTGAAAGGCAGGGGATGAACACTTCACAGTCAAGAAAAAAATTCAATGGGGCCCATATACACATTCAAATTTCCTGGCTGTTTCGCTGGGGTCAAGTTTTGTAATTTCACATTGATCTTGATTAGTTAACTCAATGCAGACTCAAAATTATTTTTGAGAAATGTATTCAATGTCTAACTAATCTTCACAGATCAACACTCTTCCTTTGCTCAATGGACCATAAGTTGAGATGTTGATGGTGATATTAATAATTAACGAACTAACTTACAGATCTTAGTGAAATACCCACAGACTCTGGGTAAGATTCAATTAATTTTATCTAAATCTCATTCATAAATGAATGCTCATTGGTACAAATTCACATTGCAAACTCCATCAACTTTCAAGGGAGATAAAATTCATTTAGAAAATACATTCAAAATCACAGACTCATTCATAAAATCAATGCATTAAGAGTGGATAGATCTAGAGACGAAAGGCATGATAAATCATAGATTTGCAAAAGGATATGCAAATTTGAGACAGAATAATAGTTACCCAATGGTGATAACGGGAAAACGAACCCACTGGCCAAAGGACTGGTGGAGGTCTCCCGATTAAGAATCAGGATACAAAGACTATAGGATAGGATCAGGACAGGGCAATACTTACTAGACTTCTCTATAAACCCGACGCACCGGGACGTATCACTCTGTCCCTCCTCGATATTCTTCCGAAATCTTCATTCTAATCAGGTTGCCATTCAGGTCTGAATCTTCCCAGTCTGTTCTCTCCTTTCCTCATCAGCAGCAGCTCTCCCCTCTCTATCTTTCTCTCTCTCAGCATCAATGTCATAACTTTCTTACTTAAGTCACTCTAGGTATACTCTTTATTTCTGCATGTCCCACCCTCAAAAGTTGCAAATATTGATGGAATATGGACTGTGATTGTACAGGGGCAGGGGAGTTGTCATCACCTCATGCTGACATATTCTTTTTAATAATCTTCTTTTGTTTTACAAACCGTTCCTCTTTAGCTCATTCATGACTTACGTCTACGTTATTCCCATATATCTAATGTTGCAGATTAAAAAACAATTTTTGTATGCAGTTCCAGTCGAGAATAATATTCACACGTCTCTTGTCCTTGAATCTTGGCAGCTGTTCAGCTACTTGGTCATGGGGTCAGATCATGACTTCACTGCACATGCGTAGCTTGCGTCTATCTTGCCGCCATCTTTCTTTCATTATGTGGTACTGTGGGCCCAAACGTACACTAATAATAAAGGAATCATAAACAAATGTTAATTTCTTGAGTACATGATTTTCACTGTTCACCACCCACTTCTACTCTATCACATGTTTCTATCTCTTTCTTTAAGCAAAAGCATTAACAGCAATAGCTCTCTTTGATTTTAGACAAGCATATGCGGGGCATGCGATGCTTCAAGATATCGTGTTAATAGTTCTTGCGTATGTATAATAGTTTTCCCTCTCAAAAATGGGTTAGTCACGTTACTATCTTCACACTCCTAGTTTGCACATCTGCAAAAGCGTTTTCCAATTTAAAACGGGTTTCAGTTGCGTTGCTTTTTATTCTTCATTACTTCAGCATGCATAAAGCTCTTTCCCATACGTAAATGTTGTGTCTGTATATTAATCTCATTTTCTTTACTATTTCTACCGATTAGTACTGTTAATGAGGGATTGCTCTGAGCAAGTTTCATTTTCTTGAATCCTTGCTCCATCAACCATGTGGCAGGCGGCTATTTCGTGTAGGCAGTCAGTGTGCTTTTGCCATAGGCCTGAATGACTTATTTGTTGTGGCCATGCTTTCTTGCTGGTTGTTATTGTGAACATGTGGTTGATGGCCATTTTGTGTAGGTAGCCAGTGTTCTTTTGCCATAGGCCTGCATGTCTTCTCTTTGTTCTTGATCAGTGCTGTTGTTATTGATGACCATGTGCCACTGCAGCCATTGTGTTAGCATTGAGATAACCGTTTAATAAATTCTTAAGAATAATTTCACTCCATATCGATATTTTTTTTATTGGAATTTGTTTATTTTTGTTTTTGTTATTTTTTATTTACATTTTTGTTTCATTTTTATGTATTTTCATGTTTTTATTGAATGTTTTAAATTTAATTTTTTTTAAATTTACTTTATTTAAAATGTTTTAAAAAATTGTAACTATTTTCATTACATGTGGCATCAATGAATCAACCTCTAGGCCCAAATCTGCTATAGGTGAACACTGCACAACAGCATTCATTGTCTAGGTATTATTCCGTTGTCACCATTTGTCAGCCGCACCTCCAAGAGTCCCACATCCCACTTGATGCACATAAAGCAAACAGTTACATCTGTATGCTGTTGTTGCTCTTTCTTATCCTTACTGAGTGTACACACCATAAAAGTTTATGTAGGTGTGATTTTACGAATGGATAGTGGATACACTGTATTGTTAATTGTTTATGATAACTTAAGTAAACAGTAATCACACAGAATGTTATTGTTTTTGTATTACTAATTAAACTGCAGCAATGCCACGTTTCACTGATGTCCTTCTTGCATGTTTGCTTTTAGGCGTACAAGAGACAACATCACCCACAGTACTAACAGAAAGAAGGCCTGTGCACAACATGATGCATAACCTCACATCCCGGACATCTCTTCGACTTGTGAAGCTAAGTGCCACTGCCAACTGGCAGGTTCAATATGGTCCCAAAAAAAGGTGCTACCAAGAAAGTGCCCAGTGATAAGAAGAAGGAGCTTACCACCACTGGTATGTCAACCCAGACCTTTTTTTCTGGAAAAAAACCTGTGCCTCTCGCACCAGCCTCTGAGGAGCAAGCTGGGTCAGCCCTCAGCATTAGTGGTCCCACCCCAACCAAGACCCAAGCCCATGTCTGTCACAGAGTCAGCCAGTAAAATCACAGAAACGCAGACGAACAGTGAGGTTCAGAATTGACTTATCTCTTTCACAAAGTAGTACCCAATTGTTGCAGGAAACTTAGATAAGTGGACAACAACAGCCGTAGGCAGCACTTATAGTTCCTCCTGAATTAGGAGCAGTTCAGGAGATTGAGATTCATGCTGAGGAAGTAGAGGAAGCTGCTCTTTCAGAGGATTCATAGTCTTTCAGATCTCCAGTAAGAAAAAAGAGTTACTCCACCATCTTCTTTTCTGAGCTCCCTTCTGATGATCTAGACACCCTTTGGATCCTGCTTCAGTCTAAGAGTGAAACAAAAATTAAACAAGAACAGTTGGTTCTTTTGGATGTAAGACAATTTCTTTGCTATATTGTGAATATAATTTTACTTTATGTAATTCACACAGTCAGCATTTATAGTATGATATGTAAGGACACACACACCAGTTCTCGATTTGAAATGTTTTTCCTAATATAGAAATCTTACATGTATCAATCAATTGTAAAAGTGGCTGTCAGGGACAGAGATGACATACAATAACATACAGGGTGAAATATTTAGTGACAAGTAGTGACAGGTGATGACCGTGCTATACACGAATAACTGAGGATGACATATTTACATATATAAAAAACAATGATTTTCATCAGTCCATTTTTTTTAAAAGATTGGTCACAACAATCACATTATTATCCTTTTTCTTGTGTTGTGATTTGTGATGGACGGATTGACGAAAGTAGCATAGACGTTTCGACCCTAGATGTTAGTGCAGAATTATTTGCATCTGGAGCGGGTCTTCATCAGGACAAAAGGAAAAACAGACAGCCTGCAGTAGTAAGGAGGGTGTATTAAAAATGGGTGTGTGTCTGGGGAACGGTATCAGAGTGGAGGCAATGCCAATTGCCCTGCTCATCTGAGAACGTGGGTAGCTAGAGGTATCTTCAGTAGCCGTTGAGGATTCGGTGTCAGCCGACACTCTTTTGAGCGATATCTTAACATGGAAGAATCTGAATAAGAAGTACGAGTGAGAGGAAAGCTCTTACTCGCATGTGTCTCCAGCAGGGGCCTGTGAGTTAAACAGATACAGCGAGGTGGTGTCACAGCTAAACATTACTCGAGGCGGCTAAACAGACATAAATATTTTCTCGTGCGGGATGTTAATTTAAATGCAGTGGGCCCGACCTAGAGGTGCCCTCGATCAGTGTAAGGCTAATTTAAACTAAATAGTGCAGGTCAAGTGGCTGACCTCAGGGGCCTACGGACGTACTTGGGAGATGTAGTTGGACGTCTGAATTCGTCTCAGCGTGGCAATTAATGGCGAAGGTGCAGTGCAACCGGACCCTATTTATCACACAAGGCTTAGTGGCCTACGTGTGGTTTGGCATGCCATATCCCCAGTTGAGGGTGAAAGCTAAAACCTGGTGATGGCTTCATATTTAGTTAAACTACTCGAGTCTGTATACAGTTGTATTGCAGTGTGCCCAAGGTGATTGATGAATACCCAGTATACCTGAGACATATTTAAACAGGTACAGCATTATAACGTAAACATAAAGGACGTCCATTTACGCCACGGATGAACATCAGCTGGTATTAATACAATGACCTTCAAATATTGTACAGTGATGCTCACAATATTTTAAATGATACACAAAAATGTTTAAATACCATAAGAAATGTATAAGTATAATACCATATGTTATATGGTTACATTTAAAATACCGTGTTTACAGCGCTACCCTCTCAGGAAGCATAGTAGCAGATATTTACACAAGCAACCAAAGCATGCTAAAAAGCCTTATAAACAAGTAGGTGTGCCATGGCAAGTGTTTTGTAACCTATGCCATGTCAAAAAACGACTTTATTTTTCAGAACACATACTTCTTTCAATGTAGAGGAGTAGCTATTGGAGCTGGGTACGCTCCCAGCCTGGCAAATTTATTCATGAATGACTTTGAGGACAAATACATCTACTCCACGAGAACCTGCATTGAGACAGCATAACAAAATGGAACAGATATATAGATGATATCGTGATGATTTGGACTGGAACTGAAGATGATTTGAAGATCTTTCTCACATGGTTAAATAACTGTTCTACAGATATACAGTTCACGATGGCATACAACAGAGAGTCACTACCATTCCTGGGCCTCACATTTGAGGTGGAGGATCACAAGATCGTGATAAACCTTTATAAAACACCAACTGATCGTAATACCTTCCTATGATACAACTCTCACCATCCCAGAAATTTGAGGGATAACTTTCCCTATGGGCAATTCTTGCACTTACGCAGGAACTGCACCAGACGCAATGACTATTTCAAAGAAACCGAGCTACTCATTACTAAACTATGAGACAGAGGGTACCCCAAAGGCCTCCTCAACAGAGCGCAAACAAAAGTGTGGTATAGACCACGGGAGACACTTTTGGAAATACCAGAAAAGTCAATGGAAATGGACAAATTGATCTGTGTCACTACATTCAACTCAAGGAGTCACGATATCAATAAAGTGCTTAAAAAATACTGGAACGTTGTAGGACCAGAAACTGGAATACCAGATGCCCCTATGTGCTCTTTTAAACGGGCAAAGAACATCAAGGATCACGTGGTCTCTTCTTATGATGAGACCCTAGGAATAGTGGACATCAGAACGCAGCTCGGCCTTCCACCAATTACAAGGCACCAAGGATGTGGAAGCTGCAAAGTATGTAAATATACAAAAACTGGAAATTCATTCACACACAGAATGAAAACATATGCTCTTACAAAGTTTACAAACTGAAACAACCAATCTACGCCACCCAGAAAATAAAAAATAGAATTTTACAACATCAAAGTAGACTGAGATGCAAGGTACAGGGTGCACCCCTAGTCGAACATTACAATAGCTGTGGCCACACATGAGAACAATTTGAGTGGTGGGTAGTAGAAAAAATATAAATACACCAGACAGGTGGCAACCCGGCCTCCTCTCTTAATTTCAAGGAGTGCCGCTGGATCCACACCCTCGAAGCAGTGACCCATGGTTTGTACGAACACGAAGAGACATACCTACAAATGAGCAGATTATAATATCACTTTGAAGGTACATTATATGTAACACCAGGCCTAACACCTTAGGTTACAAAACACTCGCCATGGCTACGATGCTTCCTGAGAGGGTAGCGCTGTAAACACGGAATTTTAAATGTAACCATATTACGTATGGTATTATACTTATACATTTCTTATGGTATTTACAACATTTTGTGTATTATTTACAATATTGTGAGCATCACTGTGCAATATTTGAAGGTCATTGTATTAATACCAGCTGATGTAACATCCGCGGCGTAAATTGACGTCCTTTATGTTTATATTATAATGCTGCACCTGTCTAAGTATGTCTCAGGCATACTGTTTATTCATCAATCACCTTGGGCACACTGCAATACAACTGTATACAGACTCGAGTAGTTTAACTAAATATGAAGCCATCACCAGGTTTTAGCTTTCACCCTCAACTGGGGATATGACATGCCAAACCACACGTAGGCCACTCAGCCTTGCGTGATAAATAGGGTCAGGTTGCGCGCCACCTTCGCCATTAATTGCCGCGTTGAGACGAATTCAGACGTCCAACTACATCTCCCAAGTAAGTCCGTAGGCCCCTGAGGTCAGTCGCTTGACCCGCACTATTTAGTTTAAATTAGCCTTACACTGATCAAGAGCACCTCTAGGTCGGGCCCACTGCATTTAAATTAACATCCCGCATGAGAAAATATTTATGTCTGTTTAGCCGCCTCGAGTAATGTTGAACTGTGGCACCATCTCGCTGCATCTGTTTAAATCACAGGCCCCTGCTGGAGACACATGCGAGTAAGAGCTTTTCTCTCATTCGTACTTCTTATCTTGTTTCCTTTCGGTTCAAAACCGCATGCCATGAACTGCCATCTGAACCACTCTTAATTAAGAGCTTTTCCCTCTGTGTTTCCACTTTGCAGGTCTTTGATTTAATTGGAACAGGGACCTCGCTGACCTTTGCCTTATCTCAATGGTAAAATTACAGATTGGTGCATATGTTCAATACGTAGACAGATCTGGATAACAATAGTATGCTCAGATGCACGTCCTAGCCTTCGATTACCACACATCTTGACTGCGCTGCCGATTTAGATCACTGTATTTCACACTACATAACTATCACCGCACTATGGGAATTATCATCCAGGTTTAAGCATGAGAGATCTCAGGTGGATAATTAATATACCTGGCAACCCATTGGTGCCATGCAGTTACCTGAGTTTCCCTTTGTAAACTCCACAGGTGATCGCTATGGTGGCCCATACCTCCAATTTCTCTATTGCAGGTGAAGAAATTCTGCACTAAATGCTGAAGGTATGTACATCTCCGGATACCTCCCTTTCTCATTCCATTCATGAATGAACTTCTACTGATACACGTGTGCATATCCCCACAGATTCTTCCATGTTAGGATATCTCTCAAAAGGGTGTCGGCTGACACCGAATCCTCAATGGCTACTGAAGATACCTCTAGCTATCCACGTTCTCAGGTGAGCAGGGCAATTGGTATTGCCTCCACTCTGATACCGTTCCACAGACACAGACCCATTTTAAATACACCCTCCTTACTATTGCAGGCTGTCTGTGTCTCCTTTTGTCCTGATGAAGACCCGCTCCTGATGCAAATAATTCTGCACTAACATCTAGGGTAGAAACGTTAACGTTACTTTGTCAATCCGTCCATCACAAGTCACAACACAAGAAAAAGGATAATGATGTGATTGTTGTGACCAATCTTTTTTTTAAAATGGACTGATGAAAATCTTTGTTTTTTATATATGTAAATATTTTATCCTCACTTATTCGTGTATAGCACGGTCATCACGTGTCACTACTAGTCACTAAATATTTCACCCTGTATGTGATTGTATGTCATCTCTGTCCTTGAGAGCCACTTTTATAATTGACTGATACATGTAAGATTTCTATAATAAGAAAAAAAATTCAAATCGAGAACTTCTGTGTGTGTCCTTACATATCATACCGTAAATGCGGACTGTGTAAATTACATTAAGTAAAATTATATTCACAATATAGCAAAGAAATTGTCTTACATCCGACAGAACCAACTGTTCTTGTTTAACTTTAACCACATAGTTGCTGATGATATTCCTCTCCTGTGCTGGGCCGTAAAAAAAACGGGTGTGGTCATGACGAGCTGAGCTCGTCATGAGCACTGAAGGGGTTAATACCCAGGTTCTGAGGGTCACTGGGATACCCCATTATTTCTAATTGTCAGTCTAAGAGTGAGACACACCACAAGAGGCTAGTGAAAAGGAAGGTTACTGAAAGCCTTAGACCTATTGATGTAGAGGAGGAGGAGGATTAGGATGATGAGCCAGTCATCATGGATGTTAGCCCATCCCCAGTGGAGACCAACTTTACCCCATTCCAACCTGCTGTGAGGGATGTGGCACCACAGATATATTCAACACCACCAGCTACCATATTTGCAAATCCAGGCAGTGAACTACATCCACAACCATCTCAGTAGAAGTAGATACTGCAGAAAGTCAAACGTCAAAAAACCCACCTACCATCAGTTCGACCAACATTGGCAGTGACACCAGCATCAGCAAATGGACCTCCCTAGTTTGGGACTTCTTTACAGTTAGCAGGAAGGAGGTGAACTTTGCCATAGCTCCATTTGCAGAGGAAGTGTTAGTCAGGATGAGCTTGGTAGAAATGATGGTTCCAGAGGCGAAACAACCCATTTGGGGAAACACCAAACGATCCAGTGGGAGGTACACTTTAGCAGCCCAAAAACTGTAAGTGTTGTTGAAGGGAGTGAAAGGCTGAGCAGGAACTCTGATCCAATCATGGTGGAAGGTGAAGAGGAGGAAGAGGTTTTTATCACGCAAAACAACCCTTTCCCCAGCAGTGCAGTAGTATCGCCCATATCACAGTGGCACAAGAAGACTCAGGTCAAGACACTAAGCCAAGAGAGCACAATGACTGCCCCCTGAAATTCACATTGAGCCTACCATTGTCTCCTCTCAAGAAGTCACCTTCACCTGCATCAGTGGCATCAGAAAAGAAAAATAATCCAGGCTACTTTTCTCAGCATGTTTAGGCAGGAGGGGCAGAACGAGCACAACCCCCCCAACGGCACGTTTTAACAATTCGTAGTGGCTAAAATGTATGCAATGGGTTTGTCCTTTTTTCTTTTGGAGAAAGGTGGGTTTTCTAGAATTTTTGGCAGCCATCTACATGAACTGGAAGGGTTCCAGCTGGTCCTGTTTTTCCAGAGTTTCTATTCCAGCGCTACATCACAATGACCTTGAATTGTTTGGAAAGGCTTTGCTGCAGAGTGCTGTTCACATTATCCATCTGACAGCCGACATGTGGACCAGTTGCCAAGCCACTGATTACATGTGCATCACTGCACACTGGATATTTTTTGTGGGGGCTAGAGAAAAGTTATTTGACACTGCTGAGATTTTTAATGGCACTCAGAAGAATGTGACAGCTATTTCAGGGCCCTGTGTGTGATGCACTGCATCAACATCATTGTACGGGAATCTCTAAAAAAGAAGACCAAGTAAGCAATGCACTGTCCACATGCAGAACAATTTGGACTCAATTCAGCCATTAATGTAAAGCCCAGAAGCAGCTGACGGTCATTAAGCTTTATAATAGAATGGTAGTTAAAGCACTCTTACAAGAGGTCCAACACTTTGGAACTCGACTTATTACATGTTGCAACGTCTGTTTGAGCAGTGCAGATCAATCAATGAATATGTCATACAAATAAGGGATGCAACAGTGAAAGGCATGATCATTGAGATGGACCAATGGTGCCTAGTCAAATGCATGACAGAGATGCTGCTTCCATTTAAGGTGTTCACACAGGAAGTCAGCAAGGAGGACAGTACCATGGGCCAAGCTATCACATTGTTTGTTGCACGTGCTATAGGAACAGATTAAGAAGGTGTCTGAAATGTACGTAGGTGTGGAGGAAAAAAGATGCATATAAGTTGGTTGAAAGCTTAATTCTTCGCTTATCTCTTAATATGAGGATGCAAAGAGACATTGTGTCATCCAAACAATACATCTGTGCCAAAATTCTTGATCCACGGTACAAACAATTACTGTCCACTTTCATTCCTTTTTCAGACCGGGATTTTCAAACTACAAAATGTGGATTTCTGAGCAAGTCAGTGGCCTAGAAAAATAATGGCTGAAAATCAGAGGCCCACCCCTCCGAAGCACACTTTCTGTGGTGTAGCCCTCAACCTCAGAGCCTGGGAGCAGTGATGTTGGCTCACAACAGCCAAAACCAGATCAAAAACCCTAGCAACAACAAGAAGAGTAGCATCAGCCCCATAATCTGAATAAAATTGATTTCAAAAGGCTGGGCTTAAGTCCCGTACAGAGGCAAAGGCAAAAGAGGTTGAGTAAGGTGGAGCACCAATGACCATTAAGAGGATGGACCAGGCCTATCTGGATGACTCAACAGAGGTCTATCTTGATCAAAACTCATTGGTGTATTAGTATGATAAGAGGCGCCAATGGCCAACGCTCAGCGGGCTGGCAATAAACGTTCTGGCTTGCCCGGTGGTCAGTGTTACAGCTGAGATGTTTTCAGTGCTGCTGGTGCCGCAGTCACAGTGAGAAGGACCAGTCTCTTGCCCCAAAACATGGACAGATTAACCATGATCAAAATAAATCATCACTTTATACCACCAGATTACTCCATATCTGTAGTACGACAGGAGGAAGATGAGGGAGACTCAGGTCATGGACGTACTGTGTTAGCTGACCCACTTCTGGGTGAACCACCTGACTTTGGGGACAAACTCTGCTTCTCTGCCTACTAGGCCTTGCCCTTGGCCATCGACCATAAAACTTTCTCTATCGCTGGTCTGCTTTAACGCCCCCTCACAAAATAAAAAGATATAGCTAGGGAAACATTATTTATTTTATTTGTTTTTATCTGGCTGACTAATGCAGCCCCACCGTCTTAGACACATTTCATTGATAGATTGGCGATCTACCAGTGTGCAATGAGAAGACCCCCAACCCATTTCCCTCAAGGACATTGGAGATACAAATTTGTGCCTGCCTCCATCCCGTGCCTATCTATACTTTCCTAGTTTAAACTTTATTCCCCTAGCCAGACTGCCCCACATTACTTGATTTACAAGACTGGCCAATGTCTGTTTCTTGAAAGTGGCCATGCCTGAATTAGAAGAAGAGGTACATTTTGTGCATTTCTCAGTGAATGATTGTTGTTTGTGAGTGTGTTGAGATGATTCATGTGGTGGCAGGAAGTGACACTGTGGTTGTTTATCTGTAACTATTACGCTTGAATGTGTTTGTGATAATTTATAATGTTGATGGCCTAACGACAGCTGATCATATTTTTTCCTGAAACTGATTTTTTTCCCTTCCCCTTTGAGACACTTAGTAAGATTTGTTCACCAGGCCCACTCCACACTGTTTTGTTTTCAGCTTCACACTCCCCAAAGTGACCCGACCAGTCCCTTTAAGTAACACGCACACAAATCTATTCTACACAAAAAAATGACTACATTTTTCTCTTGTTGTGCATCAACAGCATTGGACCTCATTCAATACGGAGTTGGACACCTTACTCAGAGCCAGGAGGATGATGAAACGACTCAGGGCATGACTACTTTGAGAACTGCCACCAGAAGAAGGAAGTTTTCAACTCCACTGAAACCAATCAATTTGGTGATAACTCTAAAGTGTGTGTTCAGTGTTGTCTGGCTCAAATTTGAAGCTAGGTGGTAGCTAGGTGGGGGGGGGTCTGCTGATGTAGGTAACTGGAGACAGACATGTGGTCATGAATGATCATCACGTTATGCACATGCTGTTAGACTACATATTATTCTTATGATTGTTGATGATGAATAATTGATGATCATGAGGACTGCAAGCTTGAGCAGCCCGATACCGATAGTTACATGCGGCTACTTTTGTGTGATTGTTGGTTGTAAATTGCTCTCATCTAATTGTTTTCTCATCAGTCATAAAATGAATGAGGGATAAACAGACTATTTTTCTCTTCTCTCTTGCTCCTCCTCTGAGTCTTTTAAGGGAACTCTTTATGAAGCTTACCTTCTGACCTGCTCTTTGATTCTACAATATCATTTTCGTTTTACAATTTGCAGGCCTTCTCTTATCCTGCGTCAAACTGGAAAAGCACCATCAGACTCGTGCTTAAAATACTGTACCACATCAGCCAGGAACCCAAGGTTGACAGACAGTCCAAGAAGAATGCATATGCAACTCCCAATTTGGCAATACAATATTATTTTTTCTTTTAATAATCATTAACACTGTGTGTGCTGTTGGCTTGACTCCTACATAATTTGTAATATATTTGCTATCTTTCAAAGCTAGGAAACAGATCATTTAGATATAACATAACTTTGGTTTCTCTGGGGGCAGATAGACTGTTTGAATTGCATTGCATTTAAGTTACCTGTACTCATTCCTTCGTTTCTTTTTCCTTCTTTAACAGATTTATAATGGTTGGCTGCTCATTGCCCAGATGAATGTTCTCATTATGTAGTGTTTGTCTTTGTGAAAACTTTTCACAAATCCCCTTCCCATCCATTCATCAAACCTGACCTCTTTTAGCCCAGGCTGTGATGTATTGAGGTGTGGCTTAATTTGTATCATCAATTGATCACACACTTGGTGGGGTAGATGGGGTGAAAGCAACACAAACTCAGTACAGGATCTTCAGTTTTACTCCTATTTATAAATAAATAGTCCACACTGGCACCATTTACCCACCCATGAATAAGAGGGGTCAATATTTTATCTATAGAAGAACATAATTATTTGGTATCATCATTCAGGCATTGTATGTTGCATTAGTCACTTAACCGATAACCACGTCCACTCCAGACTTTAAGTCCTCTTAACGTTTCACAAAATGAGACTGAGAGTCACTTTTGTTTCTTCTAAATACTAGCACACCAACCATTGCTCTGACTAATTTAGTATTGTTGCTTGTTTGTTAGTCTCCATCATGTATTATTTGCTGTGTGCTAGGACGGTCTCAAGTGTTTGTAAAGCTAATAATATATAACCCACTAACTTAGTTTTCTAAATTTCCATTTAGTTGCCTGTGATGAATAATCCTTCTGATTAAAATCCCACAGTTGGCATTCACAGAGGTGGGGGGGGGGGGGACCTGACTTCTGATTCCTGTACTGTTGTTAGTGTGCGAGCCTGCTACTATGCTACCACCACTGTGGTACCTTAGGAAACCGTGCAGCCCTCGCTTATTCTATTCAGCAAGAGAACTATGGTTCATTGTTCTACTAAGCTGTTGTAGGCAAGGCAATGGCTACCCCTCCACCCTCTGTTAGCGGACAATATAGTTGCAAACTGCAGAGACCAGGAGAGTAGTAGGCCAAGAATACCACCTAGGCATAGCACATACCTAATTGTTTTTACACATCATCAGGACATCTTAAAATATGTTATGCTAAAAGACAAGTTTGAAAAGTAAAACACCTTCAAATACCTTGATTAAAAAGGGGTAAATAAAGAAACTTAAATATTTAGTATTCTAGTCAAACAAAAAAAACCACCCCATCCAGCCACCTCCACCTGGCTCACCCCTCTTTCCAAACAAATGAAAATTCCCTGTCCCCAACCATTGTTCATGAAAAGTCCAGAAACCCTGTTTCCAACTCCCAATTCTCCCCCACCCCCCACAACAGCAAACAAGGCCCACCCACCACAATAAAAGTTCAAAAAAGGGCAGAGGAAACAAGACACGGCACAGGGTCGGCTTAAGGTGCCGGTCAATTCTTCTGTGCCAGGCTTCCATATGCACCTGCCTTGACAGGTCACAGCGCAGTAGGGTACAGTCTGAGACTGCGAGGAGGGCAGAAGTGTGTGTTCTTGCATGGCAGGCTGCTGCCTGCGGACTGCTGCACTGATATTGTGGTTGGGAAGAGGGAGGTGTTGGGGCCCTGGGCCGCTGGCCTCCTCCCCTTCCTCCTCCTCCTCCTCCTCCTTGGCTATCAGTCTCTGGTATTCAGCCCGTATGGTCTCCAGCTTCTGCTGCCACATCCGGGCTGCTACATCCTGGCGAGGTGGTAGGGCCTGGTGAACAGGCTTAGCTAGAAAAAAAAAAGAAAATTTATAAACCATGCTCTGTCATTCTGTGCCAAAAACATATTTCAAATGATGTAGTGGGGGCGTGGCCAAGATGGGGGCAGAGTAGCACAGTTTCTTTGGGGCTCCGCTCGCTGAGGCCGACAAAAGGCCTCTAATGGCTCTCTAGAGACCCACGAGACAGTGAAAAGTGGTCTCGGGACGTGCGGAACATGGAGGGATAGCGCTGACCCGATGGCGAGACTAGAACTCCCGGTATCCAGTGCCCCTGGGGCAACTAGGGCCTGCAGAGACTGGGCTCGCTTGAAAGCTGCTGCGAGGAGCCCGCAATTCGAGGAGGGACACAGCGTCAAATCTTTGGGCTGCCACAGCTGCCATCGGAACCTCTGCAACCAAGAAAGGTGAGGCAGCGGAGGGGCCCCCAACCCGGCTGAAGAGCGGCACTTCCAGGCACAATGGTGAGATAGCTCCAGTGCCCAAGAGTATGAGTTGGAGGCCAGAGGTGAAGCCAAGAGTCAGCGCTGGGTGGGAGAGGTGTGACCCTGCCACCCGGTCCATGACAGAACGAGTAGAGACACCCACTTGGATCTAGTCTGGCATGACTTGTCCAAAGTGAGACTGGCAGTGTTCCATGTCCCAGCCACTACCAAATATCAAAGGGAGCATGGTGCGATAATACAGTGTGGACCCCGGGGCCTGATCTGAGGGCCTGATATTAGGTTATGGGGAGCTACACAGGAAAGGAGAAATCCCGGCCAGATCTGAGCCGAGAAGGCACAAAAGCAGAGAGGGGCACCAAGCAGGAGTGGTGGTGAGTGGCACGAAGATGAGGCCTAGTGAGCCTCTGCTGGCATCTGCTCCTGCCTACGCTTAGAGGCCCTAGGGGCATAGAGGCAGCTTCCTGACCCCACAGGCGGCTGATCCTATAGTGTGTGGGGCAACAATGCAGTTCACAGGACGCAACAGCAGCCTGGGCCTCATAACCCATTCCCATACTGCGCCTTCCCAGGTGATACGACCAGGATCTGGCCCCATTAAGCGAGTGGGCTGACTAGGCGGGTCTCTACAGATGCAAATTCAGGGTTTGGATCGGAGGGCCCACTGCTGAGCTAAACCCTGCTCCGTGATCAACGGTGTACCCCCCCGGGGCGGTGACAGGGAGTCTGGGGCCCAGCTGGGGTTGTCTCTCCCTCCGCTTCATGAAAGACCTCCATGACCATCGTGTCTGTGTCCTACCCGGAAAGTCCCTAGGCAACAATCCAGAGGGGGAGACCCAAAGATGATCGCAGAGATCCGGTGGTGAGGACCCCGAGGTAGCCCACATATGCATCCCCTGAGGACGGAATGCTGGGCTGTTTGAGACCAGGACCAGTGGCTGACCGGCAGAGCACTGAGCCCCATTTAAAACAAAGCTGGGAAGAAGTTTTGTGGGCTTGTTCCCCACCAGATCAGGGCAATGACCACACGGAGTCCAAGAAGGACACTTCGATTAAGTACTTACTCCAGAAACCGGGCATGAAGAAAGCAGTGGGGCTTGGAACCGACCCACAGGTGTCCCAACCGAGGAAGAGTGAGATGGACCCGACACAGAGTGAGCGGAAGACCCAATCATGAAGGGCTTTATGGGGAAGCTATTTAGCTCGCTCCGGGATGACTTTGCGGGTCTGAGGCAAGATGTGGTCTCCGATATTAAACAGTTGCGAACGGAACTCCAGGAAGTGGGAGACAGAGTGGATTCCCTGGAATGCAACTGGGACCGCATGGAGGAAGAATCACTGAACAGTCCCGGGAACTGGTTGACCTGCGCGAACAAAACGAGGAGCTCTATCTCAAGCTGGAAGATTTGGGGAATCGCTCGAGGCGCTCCAATATCTGCATCAAAGGTGTGCCACTTCAAGCGGACAGAGACAATCTGGAGGACTGGGTACTTTGCTTTTTTAAACACATAGCACCAGATCTAAGGGACATCGGAAATCACACTGGATCACACCCATTGCACCGGGCAGCCGCCTCAGGCCCCGGCCAGCCCCAGGACATTCTCACCTCCCTACACCCCTATCATCAGAAGGAGATCATATTGGCTGCCACTCAGGACTGATCGACGGTGGAGTTCGAGGGTCTTCAGGTGGTAGTCTTCCAGGTCCTCTCACCCCTCGCTCTTCAGAGGCGGAAAGAGCTGCGACCGGTCACAGTCTTCCTATGAGAGCAAGAAATCCACTACAGGTGGGGGCACCTGTTTACATTGTCCTTCGATGGAACAAGGAGATGCGCGAAGTACGGAACCTTAAGGAGGCAAGGGAAGCCCTTGGGAGCACCTTGATGGTGGCAGATGACTTGGATGTGCACGAGGGAGGCTCATCTTCTGGGAAGCCACCTAAGTCGATCCTGAGAAGAGGCCCCAGGAGAGGAAACAACACAAAGCCATCAGAGAAGGAGCATCAGAAGGAAAGTGAAGCCCTTCTGTGACAAATCCAAGCTCGGGAGGCTTCCGGTGACCAGGCCATTGACTGAACTCAGCAGTTGCCGAAGTGAGAATCAGCAGTGGGGAAGAAGTCCCAGATCTAGAGTTGTCGGTCTTGGTGGGGGGAGCCCCACCTCCGGAAGGGTAATGACTGTCCGTCGGATGCATGGACCCTCGCACTAATATGCGACAAATTGTGGTTGGAGGATGTTATGGAGTTCTATTTGTTCTGTCTTATTCCACTTAATTTCTCTCCTCGTTCTTTTTCTCCTTCTTCCTACCTATAAGAAATCTGAAGCCCTCACACTAACAGGTAGGGTACTCCTTTGATACTGAAACCCGTTGGTGACAAGCAGAGGTAAGGGAGGCTGGGCATCTCTCAAGTGGGGACAGAAGTGCCGCGAACATTAGTATTGCACCATCTGTGTCCCCTGATTGTATTCTCCCTGGGGGGAACCACATGGGGGCCGGCTGGCAACGAAGTCCAACCCAACACCACACACATAGGGTCTACTATACTCCATTATACCGGAGGCACGTTATACTATGGGAGGGGGACAGTAAGATTGTGGGGCCTTTCAATAGACTTGAAGAACTCGAAAATTGCGCTCTCAGGGAATACTTACTAATATAACAAGAACTTGGCACAGACTCTGAAAATATGAAAAGACATCTTTATTAAACTTAACATAGTGAGGTCACGTCACCCAGAAGCCGTAGCAAGTGGATGAGGTAGTCTGAGGAACAAAGAGGACAGAGGCCTTTTATATGTTTTTAGCGTTACATGACTCAGTACAAAAAAAGAAAGGGGCAGTTCTAGCTTTTGCAAACATGCAAAAACCCAACATTCCTTCTTACACAAGCTGCAGAAACCCATAATAAAAACCCGGCACATCCCCATCGTAAACAGGCCATAAAGAAGGGAGCAGAGATAGGTGTGAGTAAGATAAGACAGGGTGTGTGTGCGATGAAAAGGTTTATGGCATGTTGTGCCTTGATGCTGTCTCGCTCGGCCACTGGGAAAGGAACTGGCCGGGCAGGTTCGGCCTGGGGCAATGGTTTCAGCTTGCCCAGGTCACAGAGAAGTCAATTAAGGTGTACGTGTCCTTTGGAATCGAATTTGGCTGTAGTTATAAGCCTATGTGAGGGCAACTCACAAAATGGCTGCTGTACACAAAATGGAAGCCAAGGGTTCAGGACGAAAATGACGATTTCGAGGTGAAATCGTTACTGGAATATGACGAAAATGCTTGTACATAGTGTACTAGCCATTCTCGGTCTTTTGATATAAAAATCGTCATGCTACGACAAAGTTTATTACACGAGTCCAGAATTTTCAGTACCACAGACACTCCTTTTGCCCTTACATAGGCAATAACCTATACTCACGCTAGTCTGAGTCCAGGTCTATATTTATCAAATCATCAAGATGTTGCTGAAGCATAATCCTATTACTTAGCGACTCTCTCGGGACAGGTCTCCTTACACACGCAGTAGCACAAAGGCCATATATGGCAGGACCAAATAGGGAATGCTTCTATCTGTAGTATGTGGTATAAGACCACACACCCAACAATTAGTGATGTTCACCACTAACTGGTGTCGATGCAGAAACTGTACAAAAGGAATTATCAGTAAACTCTGACCTCCTAACTAGTCCATGTTCAGGTAAAATCTGGAAAGAATGCAAAGAAGTAGAAGTAGGAAGAGACATAGGTTGGGAGGTGGGTACAGATGTGAATTGGGCAGCAAAAACAATCCCACCCATAAAAGACAATGCCATGTTTAAAAAACACTAGAAAACACGTCATTAAGAACATATAGACAAAGTAGTGACCGCTATTACAAGTGAAATCATAATTTTTCACAACCCTAAGCAAAGGGTAAATCCTAAAATTATCTAGTAGGTCTTCCTATGCATTTTCAGTAATTTATTATATGTTCAAGTGAAACAGTGGTGACCCTCATTAATGCTCTGAGGTGAAAAGGGGATACTCTTCCACAGGAAATGGATTTTATTCTGCTTTTACTAAACAGAATACTACTTAAAAATAATACCAGTTGAATAATAAAATCATTCTCCTAACACTTAGTCTATACAATCACACGGAAACCTCTTGTGAAACCAACTATGCCCAGAGTCTGTTCAAAAAGCCTCTCTGGCAGGCTTCTATTGTCCAATCAAGTCTGCTCCCGTTGTTGCATGGGCCTTTGGATTCAGGCCTCCCATGCTCTGATGCTCAGTATCTGTTGGAGTGCCCTCCTGGCAAACACTCATAGCTCATTCAAAAAGTCTCAATGTCTCAAGGCAGTGCACCGTATCTCTCCTCTGCGGCAGACACTACAGATATTGTGCTCTTCTCGTGCAGACTCTGGACCATTCTCAGACTCCACACTCATCATTCAGTGTCAGAGGATGCTCAGGCCGCTCTTTCATGGGCACCAGAATGGAGTGCCTTTTGCCACTCTTGGATCCTCCGGTGCACTGCACTTCCGTTGAAGCAAGGGAAAAAAGGCGTGCGTGGCCAAAACTCAGGCCAAGGGGCTCAAGGGACTGCACACTGTCAGAGGTTAACCAGTACATAACAGGCGCTCTTTTGCACTGAAATCTCAAGGGACTGCACACTGTCAGAGGTTAACCAGCACATAACAGGCGCTCTTTTGCACTGAAATCTCAAGGGACTGTGGCAAAAACAGCTCCTTCTTCTTTTCTGATGTTGCACGCCTTCTGATGAAGCAAGTGCGATGCTTTAAACAGTTCATTGTACAACAAGGGGACTGCAAACAGGTGGCCTGCGATCTTCAAAGGAGTGGCCACACGCCATGGGACAATTCTGTGTTGAAATACACTGTCATTCTCAAAGTCAATACAAAAACAAAGGCAATAGGCAAAACAGTGCCTCTAGGCTCTTCAATTGGGTTTCCGTGTGAGAGCATATCTTTCATCATCATAGCGACATGGGAATTCTATCTGAATGGATGTCCTCACACATAGTGGCATGTCTCATGGGGCAAACACATTTTATCTCAATGATACACATAGGTGTTCCTAAATTCCTCATCTAGAACATCTCAAAAGCGGGATCACATACGTGTTATCATAATAATTGTGCATCAGGTGGGACTATGCAATGCAAAAGCTAATGATCAAGATGTGGGAACAAAAGACAAGAACTAGAGAGTCCTGGTATTTCCAATATTTATAATACATCTGGTCCATCAAAAATTAAAGCAGTAAAAAAGGAACTAAAAACCAAATTAGAATAGGCATTGGATTTGTCATATTCAAAAGAAAACGTAAAGTGTCTCCTATTGAGGTGGAAAGCTTATCTTACTATAGTATAGACTCAGTTAATCAGTCCTAACAGTCCTAACAGTCAGACTGGAAAAACATCAGAATAGGCCTAAAGAAAATTCTTAGGAACCAGTCTAGTTATGCAACAGGGAATTATACATAAAATGGGGGTCCATGGTACATTACTGCAATCTGAAAGTGCGAACCTGAACAATACACTAATAATAATAAAAGCTGACTGGTGAAAGGAATACGGAAAAGAGAATAGGACACAGCTAAAATCCCCAATAACTAGGCCTGATGCGCTTGGGTGATAGTCAGGCATGTGACACAATACCAAGAGTATGGGTGATACACAAAAAAAAAATCACAATAGTCTACAAATTTAACTCTACCGTTGGCCACTACACCAGATACGGTAATCTCAGCTAATGTTCCAGTTCCTTCTTCAGGATAAAATGAAACCTGGTTTCTTTTACGGTCCAGAGCCATAGGAAGGCCACTTAGGAAGCAGAATAAAACCGACTAATGTGATATGGAAATTAGGTCACCATGTACAAGAGTCACAAATCTATAATTTATCCTTACGTCCAATCAGGATATATAATTTTAGGGCTGCCTGTTCCTTACAGGAAAGGGCAGTATCGTGACTACAAATGACACAATTTTCTGTTTATTTTTCTTCAATACTTAAGCCAAATTTGACATACACTGGTGAAGTGTTGTCTGTCTGGTTCACAATATGAAAAAAGAAAAATCATATCTGTGAATTTTAGTATCAGCGAACATTTTACCCAACTGTTGACAGCGACACGTATTGTCATACATGTCCCCTCACAACAACACGGGAGAATTTGTAATAATTTCTTAAGCAGCAACATAAAACATAAAACATGCAAAAACGCACAAAACGGATGTCAAGCCATCAGATATACTCGCTGTAAAACGATAGCATATATAAATGAGCGGTGACGCATAATACCGTGTAAGGATATCCTCCTGTTTGACAGTAGATCACCAATAGTGGGTATCTGCTGTCAAATACAACTTTCGGACACACAGAACCAGCAAGAAAAATTCATGATAGAACAAAATACACAAACATGAAAAACGCATGGACATTTCTTTTCAAAGGAGTTGCGCAAAAAAAAACCATCTCATTTCAACCAACCAAACTCACGTGTCTTGTTAGGCTTAAAAGCCCCCAGAGCAATCCATGAATGATCTGTGAGCAGAAGCGAAAAGGAAAAAAAATACACAGCACACAAAAGAGAGACATATACAATATGTACAGGTAATACATATAATAAACAGACATCAATTGTAACTTTTAAGCAGAAGACAAAACATGATACACATTAACAAACACAAAAATAAATTTCCATTACTTAACTGTTACCATCTTGTCAGACACCTTGCAACATGAAGCCTTTTTAACTTTTAGAGGTAAAATCCTTTCCCTGACACCTAAAATTAGCCTTGTGCCACAATCTCCATGATAAAAAAAAACTTCTTAATTGGCAAATCGTTCTTACTTATTCATGTAGGCTTCAAAATTTTAGTAAAAGGCTGCATCCTATTTTTTTGTCTAAGACTTAATGCAACACTTCGTTTTCTGTCAAATAAAAACGACTAGCAGACATTATTTTTTAGAGCAAAAATACAAATGTCATGATGTTGGGACTTTTAAAGAAACCTTTCAAGAAACCTTTTTTATATTTCCCTTTGGATTTAAGTCTTTAACTTTAAACCCGAAATTCCACCTTTCAGAGGCCTGTTTAGCAATGTTATTCTGCATTTCACAGAGACAAGGCTCGAATTTAAAAGGTCACAATGTCAACATGACAAGGACAGAAGGCCTACTACATTTGCTGTGAAGGGTTCACACATACCAGTTTTTAGAACAAATGTTTGCTACCACCCTATACAATGGTACTCATTTTAGCAACCTAACATTGATGAACGTCTGAAATGGGCCCCGCTAAATTTAGAACCTTCAACCCTGATATTAAACACAAACCTCTGCACCGGGCAGATTGGCTCACCGAGCTATGAAAAACAACCTAACAACCCACAAGTTTGTATTATGCACAAATGTATGAATTTACTGAAGCCAGAGACACTTTCAATCTATGGTAAATGACAAGAATCTGTGTTAAAAAACCATTAAACTCAATTTCGACCTTTATCTTTGGGGCACTTAAAAATAAATATACTATAATTGTTTTACATATTAATCATCCTCAGGATGTTCTTTACACGTTACAGATATTAGACATTAGTCATATCTCATGTAAATCCTTGGAAAAATGAGTTCTCTACGCCCGCGCCAAGTGAAAACCAACATGCAAATTACCTAATTACACCGTAACACATAACTTAAATCAAATTTTAATACTGGGAGGTCATAGTATGAGTATTAAGCTTTATAAATATCAAAAAACGATTTTAAAAAGCACTTATTTTTTTCTCAAATAATTTTTCCATAATTAATAATTTTTCGTTCAATTTATCTGTTATCATTTTTAGATGCATCCATTTATGCGCCTACGCACAAAAAGCCTAACTTAAATCATGACATTTTTCGCGCCATTTTTAAAGGGCAATCAGTATTTTCAACAGAACCAAAAATATACTTTGAAAAAGATGTTTTAAGAGAGGAAAACCGTATTTGGAATGTCTTCCAGTGATACAAAGTGATGAACCTTATTTTTGTAACCCTCTAAAACACTATTCTGAAATGAAAAAGGCCAACTGTGATTAACTAACAGCTAAGTCCTGGGCTAAATAAACATTCCAATGCTATTTATGGCCTTCGAAAAACAACATCTGCTGCCTTAAGGCAGGAAAGGCTGAAACCTGAAAGAGTGCTGAAACCCGAGCACGCTTTCAGTTTTACTGAAAACAGACATTTCAAGTTTTTTTTAAAAATGCGCGTGCAAAAAGATGCATTTAAATCTAGCAAGAAAAAATTTACTTTAGCTGAAGTGTTTGCCTTTAAAAAACGCTACAAATTCGTTTTGCTACCAAAGGCACAATTATTTTTGAGGCCCTTCATATTCCTAGTGAATGTGAATTTTAACTTATCTATTTTAAGCATTTAACAGTTTGCACATATGCGTTTTTGCTTGTCTCTAAATTAAATAGCAACACATAGCGATTTTAGCATGTGACATAGTAAATTGCTGGAGTGTTATTTAATTTCTACTTAATATTAATTAATCTGACATTTTACTTAACAGACTGAAAACATCAAGAAACCCACAAACACACATTGAGCGCTCATTGCAGACATAAAGAGAAATTATTCAAACGCTCAGGACACACAATACAGCGCTGTAAGCTATTACTGAAGTTACACTAATGAGAAAAAACACATAGACATTGAAACACACATTGAACCCACAAATCGACACTCAGGACGAAAACAAAGCCATTTGTAAATACTAGCTGTGAGTCATATTTACAAGAAGCACGTCACAATAGGGTTCCAAAAGACTGCAAAAAACATAGCCCAACAGACTGCTGTATGTGCACGAAGCCACAATACACTTAATTCACTAGCTTTGGCTGGCAGAACACCAAAAATCGTTCTGCATATCTCCATTCATAAAACTGTACAGAACAAAGGATCCTTGTTTTGTATTATGTCATATTTTAATTCCCTGGGGATGCAAAATCACCAAGGAAGAAATATGTTTTTTAAATCTAAACCTATTTAGATATCCCCTTTAGGGGAAGCCGGCTAATCCAAACGTATACAAAGTTGGCCAACACAAATCTCCAAATTCGCTAAGATCAGGCACTAATCTAGCTTCAAACTTCAAGGGGCTATCTCTATCGATACACTCGTAAATATACAAGACCCTCGGTTTTTGAAAATTGCAATATTCAAATAAAAACTAAGGACAAATCAAACTAAGAACCAATCAAAATCAAAGAACCAAAGAACAAAGGACTGGGAGTGACCCACTTATACTTAACTCTTACTTTTACTAATCAAAATATTATCCAAATTCTAACTGTCAAGTTCTACATGACCTAATGGTCTTTTTAAGAATACTCACGCCAAAAAGGTTATCAGTAAGGAGTGACATCATGTGGAGGATCAAAAATCAGGAAGATCAGAAATATACTGGGCCGCAGAATCAAAGAATCTCTAGAATCCCCGTGCACAGAGTACCTTCTTAGTAGAATCTTGTTCTATCCTCCTCAGTTTATTTCAGTCTCCTGGCACGATCACTCCCACAGAAAGTCACTTCTCTGATGATCCCCGCGTTAGGGCGCCATCTGAAGAACTCGAAAATTTCGCTCTCAGGGAATACTTACTAATATAACAAGAACTTGGCACAGACTCTGAAAATATGAAAAGACATCTTTATTAAACTTAACATAGTGAGGCCACGTCACCCAGAAGCCGTAGCAAGTGGATGAGGTAGTCTGAGGAACAAAGAGGACAGAGGCCTTTTATATGTTTTTAGCGTTACATGACTCAGTACAAAAAAAGAAAGGGGCAGTTCTAGCTTTTGCAAACATACAAAAACCCAACATTCCTTCTTACACAAGCTGCAGAAACCCATAATAAAACCCCGGCACATCCCCATCGTAAACAGGCCATAAAGAAGGGAGCAGAGACAGGTGTGAGTAAGATAAGACAGAGTGTGTTTTTACGATGAAAAGGTTTATGGCATGTTGTGCCTTGATGCTATCTCGCTCGGCCACTGGGAAAGGAACTGGCCGGGCAGGGTCGGCCTGGGGCAATGGTTTCAGCTTGCCCAGGTCACAGGGAATTCAATTAAGGTGTACGTGTCCTTTTGAATCGAATTTAAATGTAGTTATAAGCCTATGTGAGGGCAACTCACAAAATGGCTGCTGTACACAAAATGGAAGCCAAGGGTTCAGGACGAAAATGACGATTTCGAGGTGAAATCGTTACTGGAATATGACGAAAATGCTTGTACATAGTGTAATAGCCATTCTCAGTCTTTTGATATAAAAATCGTCATGCTACGACAAAGTTTATTACACAAGTCCAGAATTTTCAGTACCACAGACTAGGGCAGGTGGTGGGGCACAGGAGACTAGGCGCAGCTAGGTTTGGGTGCCAGTGTCCAGCTGCTGCTCAGGCGTACACTCAATCATCACCCCATGATTGGTCTTAAAGTGGTTATTATGAGCTTCAATGTTAGGGGCCTTAACACGCCTGTTAAAAGATGTGCGCTTCTTGCCTTGTTGAGAGATGCCAAATGCAATATCTGTCTCTCACAAGAGACCCATCTTCTGCGGGTCGACCGGAAGAGGCTCCGGTATAAATGGTTTAATTGACAATATTTTTTATTGGGACTGGGGAAGAGGGCGGGGGGGAATTCCTATAACCCACGCGATTCCCAGGGACAGTTGTTGGGGTAAACGCAGATGTACCAGGTTGACTATTGGCATTGAGGGTATCGATGGGGGTTCACATACAAACGATAGCCTCGTTTATAGTCCCAATGAGCAACAGGAAGCCTTTCTCCGAGATACAATACATAGAATCCTGGAGTCCCCTGACGAGGACTTGGTATTTGGGGGGGATTTCAGTTTGGTCTCAGATGCCCATCTGGACAGATCGGCGCTCAGAGTGGGACATTCTGGATCCGTCTCGGGCACACTGCTTCAGAGGATGGGTGAGGTTGGGCTCAAGGATGCATGGCGACATCGCTACCCGAATGCTTGGGAATACACCTTCTTTTCGGCAGTTCACCAAATATTTGCCTGTACAAAAGATGTGTCTATTGGGGAGGCAGTATTTTTGGACCACTCCCCAATTGTTTTAACACTGCTCCTCCCTGGAGGTTCCACTCGGCAGAGGTCATGGAGACTGAACCACAAACTGCTCATATACGACGCTAATATTGCTGAAATCTGGGGGCTATCAAAGCTTATTTGGAGATGAATGACTTTGTATAGCTTTTGCTCCTGTACTTAACAAAGATCGTAGAGCCCAAAAAGAGGAACTAGAAGACCAAATTAAGGAGCTGAAGGGAGTCTACCGCCGCCCTGGGGCGGTTCAAACACGGCAGTTATTCACTAAGGCGAGGAAACAGTTAAGAGCCCTTGATCTTCTCGGGCCAAATATGTTCTGCTTCACACTAGGCAGTGCTACTATGAGGGGGGCAACAAGACGGGAAGCTTCTGGCACATGCACTCTGGGCCGAGACGCCGGCACAATGGGTCGTGGAAATTAAAAACGAACGAGGAGAGATCCTGAGGTCGGATAGGGACATTGCGGCCGAATTCGAGGCCTTCTATACCACCCTCTACTCGGCGAAATGCCTAAAACCTGTGTCAGCCGAGGAATACACACATGCAGCACCAGTGACCCCAACCGGCATCAGACGCGGCCCAAGTAGAAGCGGATATTAGACCCGAGGAGGTCCTAAGAGCCATTCAGGGACTCTCCACCGGGAAAGCCACTTGCTTCGGATCTTACCATCCTTCTGACACACCTGTTTAACAACTTTAACACAACCGGTAGGCTAGCCCCATCGATGTCCATGGCCGAGGTGGTAGTTATCCCCAAGCTGGGGAAGCACCCCCAAGAATGCACATCATACCGCCCTATATCACTGCTCAATGTCGGCCTGAAGATATTTGAAAGCATTTTAGTGGCGATGTGCAGGGTCCGGTCGATCCAGATCAGTCAGGCTTTATCCCAGAGCATGATTGCAGCAATGGGACCCAGCGATTATGTAATCTCCTAGATAAGATGCGACGCACTCAGACCCCAGCAATTGTTCTATCGGTGGATGCTGAGAAGGCATTTGACTGGGTCCACTGGCCTTACCTATGACAGGTCTTCCTTCGGTTTGGCATAGGTGAGAGATTCTGACGCGAGCCTGCAGGCTCGCATCAGAGTGAACGGAGTGACCTCCCGTCCCTTTCAGATCTGGCGTGGTACGAGGCAGGGATGTCCACTCTCCCCTCTCCTATTTGCGCTTTATATGGAGCCTTTTGCCGAACGAGTTCGACAACTTCCCACAGTCACCGGGATCCGGATGGGAGATAGAACAAGATTTCGCTCTAATTGGATGATGTTGTGCTCTTCCTGACTCACCCGTCGCTCTCTCTCCCCCCCAGTTGGCAGAGATCGGTACATTTAGTGCGGCGTTGGGATTTAAAATCAACCAGAAAAAGACTCAGGCTCCTATCTTAACATTGCCTACCACAGAACAACACCAGATAACGGCGCAGTTCCCATCCTCATGGGCCTCTAGCAGCATCACTTATTTGGGGATCAGGGTCTTCCCGACAACTGCGAAGATTGCCCAGGTGAATTACTTGGAGATATTAGCAAAGGTTTGACGAGATCTGCATAGTTGGAAAAAGCACGTCCTCTCATGGCTAGGCAAAGTGGCAGCCATTAAGATGACGATTTTGCCCCGTCTTCTTTACATAATGCAGACACTTTATTATGTCCACCACCCAAGATATTGGTTCAACTACAGCAACTAGTGGATGGTTTCATATGGGGAGGAAGAAAGCGCAAATTGCTCGCCAACTAATGTATCTGATGCAGGAGGATGGGTAACTCGGGGTCTCCCATTTGGGGTGTTATTACGAGGCAGTGCAACTAGGTTGTATGCACGAGTGGTACCAACTAGAATCTAAAAAACATTGGTGTTTTTAGACAGAGTGGTGGCTGGTATCCACATCTGGAAGGTCCCCTGGCTTCCCAAACAACACCGTCCACAGGGTGTATACATCTCCCCAGTATTGAAATCCACCAAAAGGTATGGGATAAGGTCCAGGAGAGATGTAAGTTCTTGACTGCCGTGTCGTCTTTGACTCCTCTTATAGGGAACCCGAACTTCCCTCCGGCTCAAGGGAACAAGTTTTTAAAATGGCCGGAAGCGAACTGTAAACACTTAGGCGACCTATTTGACACTCAGGGAGTTATGAACTTCCTCCTACTGGTGACGGGCTATGGGATTCCCAAGGAGGCGTACTGGCAGTACCTGGTGCTTCACCACTGGGTCACACAACCACAGGTGCACACACATGCAGGTCGCCCCCTTACCAAATTCGAGCTTTGGCTTATCACCCGCACCTCAAACAAACATCTATCACATATCTATAATTTTCTCAACAAGGCCAAGAACCCCGCCAAGTCCCAGGCACAGCACAGGTCGGAATCATAGTTGGAACGGGATTTCTCTGGGAAAGAGTGGGCAGATGTCATCCACAGGGCCCGGACTTACTCATGCAGAACCTCAGGTAAGGAAATGCTACTAAAAATTGTGCATTATTGGTACTATACCCAGGCACGTATAGCCTTGACCTCTGCTGGTATAACTGCGGACACGTAGGCACCCTGACCCACATACTATGGCAATGCCCTAAGATACAAGCCTTCTGGGACACTATCCTATCTGCTGTTGACCATATCTATCAGACTGAGCTTCCCAGATTCGCTAGCTACATCTTGTTGGGACTTCCCAACCCTCTTACATACCCTCTAAAGTACTGCAGGGGGAGAGTGATTACCTTGACACATGGGGCGGCTAAGCTGGTGCTGCTAGTAAAGTGGGACACGGAAGACATCCCAACAAAACTGGATTGGCTTCATAGAGGTTGGGAGGTAGTGGGGATGGAAAGGATTACAGCGGGAATTATTCACACGCTGCCCAAGTTTGATAAGACCTGGGGATCCACTGTGGCTTACTTGTCCTCTGAGTTCGTTGAGCTCACCAGCCCCCGCTACTTAAGGGTCCTGTGGTTTCCCACCACACCCTCCCGAGATGAGGCATCGCCACACGATGGCTAGAACCCCACTATGTCAAGCATTGGGCAATGGGTAGTCCCCTGTCCCTCTTCTCTCTCTCTATCCTTTGGTTTTCCTTCTTCGCTCTTTTTCTTTTTCTCTTCTACACCTCTCTCTTAAAAGCCGTGTGTAAGCCATGATATTCCCCACCGGCCAGTGGTTGTAGATGGGTTTGGTGATTACTGTTTGCAACTCAAATTCAATAAAATGGTATAACCATAAAATGATGTATGTGATGGCACAGTAGCAGCATATTGATGGTCCCCTAGGGCCATTTGATTTGATGTGATTAGAGTCAAGGCCCCCATTACCCGCTGTCATAAAACGTAAGTCAAATGGCGCAAGCTCTAACTGTCTGAAAGGAATTAAGGCAGAATAAACACAGCAACAGCAGTTTGAAAAAATCAATTGTGGTTTTTTTCTTTTGAAGGATTCCCTAATAAAGTGCTTAGATGGTGTGGGCTTAACGAATTAGGCACATTTACTAATGAACGGTCTAGTTGTAGCTACAATAATGATTCTGGTATGATCAGACTACTTGAATGTTCTTTTAGCATCTCTAGTCTGACCTTTTAATTTGCATATTTCTTACAGGAGATCAGTCCACTACAAACTGTCCAAAGTAATGAGACCTTTATCCCTGCAAGGTCTGAGAAGCCTGTTTGATCTTGGGTCAAAGAATTTAAATGTTATCCTAATAGCTGTTCATACAAGCTGTCAACAGGGATTGCCAAGAATCCTTGTGTTGCTATGTGCATGTTAATTTATTATCACCTCAGGCCTATTTATCCTTTAACTCCCTCAGCTATATAATCTATATCCTTTTTAGCAAGTAGATGGTGGGAAAAGTGATGTACTGCAGTTTAGTCAGTGAAAAGAAGGATGAAAGGACAGGGATAGAGCTTTGGCACGTTCTTCACAGACTTTTCAATCCACAGAAGTTAATCAAATACCATTATCCATTCAGCATTGCAATGTTCTTCTACTATGCTCAATCTTCACCCTCGGCTTTGATATGCACCATTTAAGCTTTACATTCTCTCATTCACCATTTCGCCTTTGAAAACTAAACATCATTATCTATTCAATCCATCCTTCCAAACATAACTCCAATCAAATCGTTCACGGACATCCATTTACCCATGCATGCATCCTTGATTTTACCCATTCCATTGCCTCAACCCACCCAAGCATTCCTTTTAACCATCCTTCACCCAGCCATGCAGATTCAATCAATCAATCGGGATTATAAAGCGCGCTGCTCACCTGTGAAGGTCTTAAGGCGGGGGCTCTCTTCCATAAAGAATGAAATATTAACAATATCCCAAAACCTGCCACTATTTTTGATAATATCTGTAGACTGCACATCATTCCAGGCTTCATTATTAATTTCTGTTTTATGGCTTTTTAGCATTTATTTATACTTTTTACTGAGTATAGATTTTTTGGGCCTTATCTATGGGGAGCTTGCTTCAATGCAAGAAACAACTTCTGGTGTGTGTCTGTACATTTATGATCAAACCACCTCTCACCCCCACCTTATGAGTACACAATCATAGGTAAACCCATTTGGTGAAGTGCGCTATCCTGCCTCCGCTGGTCCAGTAAGAGAACAAAGAGGTTGAACATCAATTTACAACAATACAAGAGTAATGTGGGTCACTCGGGCCCTGCGCAGAACAAAATTATATGGTTGATGAGTGAGCAGAGACAGACTCGCCAGTCATCTTGTTCATGTCAGTGGGTTTGGTGCAATGCCACTTGCAACATTGGGCAGCCTCATCTGCTGTCTTAAATAAAAGTCACTTTGCAGTTGTATTGTATGGATAGTTTTGCTGGGTAGTGCATCGAATATTTCGCGGGATATTCACAAGAATGTGTGATAATCATCGCAAAATTAGCTTAACGCAACTCTTCACATCGCACTCTATCGTGGGAAAATAATGCTGTGTTAACGCTGTATTCCCAACATCGCAGTACCATGCGATAGTTGCACGATAATGCGTCAAATGTCCGCGATAAGGTCACCGGGACGGTAATAAAAAAGTAAATCTCAACGTGGAAAAAGTTGCCATGGGCCCAAACGCGATTAAATAAATCTGCGATAATCTTCCGCAGGCCTGCAATTCACACACATCAGGAGGGAAAAATCACTATAAAAGTAAAAAAAAGGCAAAAAACAGCAAAGCACATAGAGATAGCCGGAGCAAGTACAGAGGACATCTTGACCCTACCAGGTAGGTCACTCCCCCTCCGCACAGAACTGCCTATGTGTCCCTGCCCCAGCTGCCGCTGCTGAGGAAGTTCGAGGCCCTCCACCACCCGCAGGCTATCACCTGTGCCTCATCCCTGGTGGCCAGTAGTAGGCCGTAGGTAGGCTTGTTGCTTTATTGCTTTTATTGTATTGCCTGTATTTTCATTGTTGTGTCTATGACTGCTGTTGTCTGTCTTCCCCCGCTGCCTGTACGTTGTCCGTACCCTTTTTCTTCCCTCCGTTCCCCTCGCTGTCCCCATGCTCTCTCTGTCCGGTCTTTCCTTCTGTACCCCTCGCTGCGCCCGTGTCCCTGCCCGGTTTTCCCTTCTGTTCCCTTCGCTTCCCCCTTGCCTCTCTGCCCGTTCTGCCTTCTGTTCTTAGCTGCCCCTGTATTTCTGTATTCTGTATTTTGCCCTTTATGCCTTCTGTTCCACTCGTTTTTGTGCCCTTCTGCCCTCTGTTCCACTCATTTTTTGTGCCCTTCTGCCCTCAGTGCCACTCGTTTTTCCCTCGTTTTCTGTGATCTTCTGCCTTCTGTTCCACTCGTTTTTGTGCCCTTTTGCCCTCTGTTCCACCCGTTTTTTTGTGCCCTTCTGCCCTATGTGCCACTAGTTTTTCCCTCGTTTCTGTGCCCCTTTTTCCTTCTGTTACCTTCGTTGTCCCTCACCCCTGCGACCCCACCCCCCTGACTGCCCCTGCCTCCCAGCAGCTTCTCCCTCTCACCTCCCCATATATGCCGGCCGCTGTGCGGCCGTGCCTCGGACGCGCCAAAGGCATGCCTAAGACAAGTCCGTCTGCGCCCGTCCGCACCTTGACCCTGCCCAGTGCCAGAACCCCTGGCCATCGCACCCGCCACAACGACCGCCGCCACTACAACACCAGCACTCTGCACGCTCTCAACTCCGGGCGGAGCCACACCTGATTCAAGGCCGCCCCAAAACTCACACATGGCCCCTTCACCTGCCGGAAGTGCAGCTACACCAGCCTCAGAGCCGACAAACCACCCAACAAGAAAGATCCCAACCACCTCCGATGCATACTACGGAACACCCGCTCCGCACGCAAGCATGCTGTCGAGCTGTACGACCTGCTCAACACAACTTCCCCGGACGTCGCCTTCCTGACAGAGACCTGGTTTAACGACTCTTCTGCACCCAACATCTCCATAGCCATCCCAGACGGCTACAAGATCACCCACAGAGACCGCACCAAAGGAGTCGGTCGAGAAATTGCCATCGTCCACAAGAACAGCATCAGGGTCTCGACTAGCACCGACGACGCACTCAGCACCGCTGAACACATGCATTTACAGATCAACACAGACCCTAACTCCACCCTCAGCAGCACCGTTGTCTACTGACCCCCCGGACCCTGCCCCCATTTCAGCGACTCCATCGCCGACTTGATCAGCACGCACGCCCTGACCTCCGACCACTACATCCTCCTAGGAGACCTGAACTTTCACCTTGAGAGCAACAACTCCACAACCCTGATCGATAACCTCGCCAACCTCGGTCTGAAGCAACTCTTCACAACGCCCACCCTCTCCGCCGGCCACACTCTCGACCCCGTCTTCTCCTCAAGCTTGCACGTCTCTGTCAGTCACACCACCGAACTCCTCTGGACTGACCACCGCTGCATCCACTTCACCTTCCAGAAACCCACCACACACCACCGCACCCAACAGATCCCCGCTGCTGCTGGAGCAAAATCACCGAAGACCAACTACACACAAACCTCGCTCTCAGCCTACCCACCGAACCCTCCAACATCGATGACGCTGCCCACAGCCTCAGATGCTGGATCGAGGACTGCTGAAGAAACCCCCCCACAGAGACACCAGGGCCTGCTGGTTCACCCCAGAACTCCTAGCCTCCAAGCAAGCCTGCCAAAAACTAGAGAAGAAATGGCACAGTGAACAAACTCCGGACAGCCACGCAGCACACAAGGACGCCATCCGCAACTACCACCACCTCGGCAGGGCGGCCAAAAAGACCTCCTTCAAAGACCGCCTCGACAACAACGCACACAATAGCAAGGAGCTCTTCAACATCATGAAGGAACTCTCCAACCCCAGCTCCAACACAAACAACATCCCGCCGTCGCAAGCCCTGTGCAACTTCCTCGCCACCTTCTTCCACCGCAAGATAGCAGACATCCACGACAGCTTCAACACCCAGACAGCCCCAACAGACAGCAACACAACAGACCCTCCGCACACCATCGATCACAACCCCCTGCTAGCCTGGGCCAGCGTGAGCATCGATGACACCATCAAGTCCATGCACACAATCCACTCAGGCTCTCCGTCAGACCCATTCCCGCACCACGTCTTCAACAGAGCAATCAGTCCACCGCAACCCACTAGTGCAACTTCATCAATCTCTCCCTTGAGACCGCGACCTTCCCAGAGATCTGGAAACACGCCGAGATCAACGCCCCACTCAAAAAACCTAAGGCAGACCCAAGAGACCTCAAGAACCTCCGGCCCATCTCTCTGCTCCCTTTCCTGGCCAAGGTTATCGAGAAAACCGTCATCAGACAGCTAACCCGATACCTCGAAGAAAACAGAATCCTGGACCCTTCCCAGTCAGGATTCCGCAGCGACCACAGCACCGAGACTGCCTTCATTCCCGCTACCGACGACATCAGGACCCTGCTGGACAACGGCGAGACCGAAACACTCATCCTCCTAGAGGATGAGGCCTTCGACACCGTCTACCACCGCACACTACGCGCATGCCTCCACGCCGCAGGGATCCGAGACAAGGCTCTGGATTGGACCACCTCCTTCCGCTCCGGCAGAACTCAGAGCGCCCGCCTCCCCCATTCCGTTCCAAAGCCTCCGAGATCATCTGCGGCGTACCCCAGGGATTCTCCCTCAGCCCGACGCTGTTCAACATTTACATGGCCCTGCTCGCACACGTAGCCCGACAACATAAACTCAACATAATCTCCTAAGCCGACACCGCTCAGCTGATCCTGTCTGCTTCACCAAGGACTCCATCACCGCCAAAGCCAACCTCCACGAAGGAATAAAGGCCGTCGTTGACTGGTGGAAGACCAGCCGTCTGAAGCTGAACTCAGACAAGACGGAGGTCCTCATCCTCGGCTCCAACCCTTCAGCCTGAGACGACTCCTGGTGGCCGACGGCACTGGGGGCAGCCCTGACATCCACCGACCACGTACGCAACCTGGGAATCATCCTCGACTCAACGCTCTCAATGACCAAGCAAGTCAATGCCATCTTCTCCTCCTGCTTCAACACCCTCCGCATGCTCCACAAGATCTACAGATGGATCCCGACAGATACAAGAAAGACAGTCACCCAGGCCCTTGTCAGCGGCAGACTTGACTACGGAAACGCCCTCTATGAGGGAGCCCCGACCAAGCTCATTAAACAACTACAACCCATCCAAAATGCCTCAGGACGACTGATCCTCGACCTACCACCCCACGGCCACATCACCCCCCACCTGAGAAACCTGCACTGGCTCCCTGTCAACAAGAGGATATCCTTCAAGCTCCTCACACATGCACACAAGGCACTCCACAAGACCGGCCCAGCCTACCTCAACAGACGACTCTCCTTCTACATCCCCAGCCGCCAGCTACGCTCTGCCGACCTCTCACTCTCCACCGTCCCGCGCATCTGAAGAACAACCACCGGTGGGAGATCCTTCTCCCACCTCGCCGCCAAGACCGTGGAACACCCTCCCACTGAGCCTACGACAGACCCAAGACCTGCTGAGCTTCAGGAGGATACTCAAGACCTGGCTGTTCGATCAGTAGCGCCCCCAGCACCTTTACAAATGATTGAGTGATTGATTGACATCCAGAAGCCCAAAAGCCCCCCGGAGGACCAGCCTGGGACCTTGGTGTCAGGGAAGGGCAAGGATAAGAAGAAGAGGAAGACTTTGTTCAGTCCGCAGGACAACAGGATCCTGATAACGGAAGTGGTAGAACACCATCAACAACTGTTTGTCACTTCCACTGTGTCATTACCAATATAAAATGTAATATGGCAGTTCATCGTGTACAAGCTGAATGCAGTCGGAGTGCTGAAGAGAACAATGGAAGAGGTCAAGAGGCGCTGGAATAATGTGAAGCGCAAAACAAAGCGCAAACTCGCCAACAACCAGAAGGCAGCAATGCAGAATGGAGGTTGAAGTCCAGCGCCACAGGAGGAGCTGGATGAGATGGAGGAAATGGTGTCCACAGTCATCAGTGGGGAGACGGCGGCATTAGTTGGGGGATCGGACACTGCTCAAAATGACCGGACACAACAGCACCAGGATGAGTAACGACTAGGGACTGGGGCAACGGGGGAAGACGTGCACAATGGTACACATGCACAATTAAGTAGAGCACATCTGCGGACAAACCATGCCCCAGACCCCCAAATCCCACCAAGAGACCAATGTACCCAAGTATGCAACATCTCAGCACTGTAGAAGTACAGAAGTCAAAGGCACACCACATGAATGGGAGAAGGTGCAGCAAAATCATAGCTGCAGTGGCGACTCCCCCAAAATGCTGCACACACACACATAACAGGCAGAGCACATCAACATTGACAACAATGCGGTACAAAACGCAACACGCACCCAATAGAACAGAGGACACAACAGGTGCCGCTTGTGTGTAGAAACTGGCCAATCACATTTGGCATTGCAGGGAAATGTGAGATGATGATGTACAAGTACAAACACACATCTGTGATGGTGTCAAAATGTCCACTGTCCTGCATAAAATAGTCAGCTTCTCCAAAACAGTCACACTGTACACTGTCATGCAGTCTGAATGTAAACATGTACAATGCAGCAACATACATGTGATCACAATGTTAAACTGCATCTCCCCTTCACATTGCAGAGGGAAATCCAACACCTCCTGCAGAGCAGTCCGAACCTCTCTTCTCTGATGATGAAGAGTACCACCACACCTTCGACCCCGATTCCCTCCTGCAGCTCGTGGACAGCCTACGCAGCCCCCTCCAGGAGCAGGGCAGCCCAGCTGCTATGAAGAGGCCCGACCCACTACACAGATCACACAGCAGTCAGCACCCACCACCACGGCTGCCTCCCAGGACCTCCACGAAGACCACATGACCTTCCAACGCTGTGTGTTGGGGTGCCAGGAGCAGCTGGCTGAACAGGTGTGGGTGGGGTGTGACCGCATGGCAGCCAAACTAGATGCCATACGTGGGTGTCCCCATCAGGGACCACTCACAGTCCCTAATGGACACCCACAGTCCGCTCCATGGATGACATCGCTGGAGTTCCAACTCTGAGACAAGAACAACTGTCTAGTCAGAGTGGCTCCAGCGATGTCACCCGGGAGTTGGGACACATGCGGAGGCTAATGGAGACCATGGAGCGGACGCTGGCAGAAAGAGCGGCTGCCACGGCTGCACACCAGCGATTGGTAGCTGGGTTCCTCAATGACCTAAAGACCCTCCTCATGGCATTGCTGCCACAAGGCCTGGGGCTGATGAATGCTGCTGCTACCACTACATCCACATCGCTGCCCCCTGGAGTGTCAGTGCCACACAGTGCAACAGACATTCCACCTCCAGCCCCTGAGGGATCACTGCCACAGAGTGCTGGAGACAGAACGCCACCGCCCACACATTAGGGTCATGAAACCGCAGAGGACGAAGATGCAGATGAATCTGACTTCGTGGTAAGAAGAAAACTGCAGCATTCATCTCCGCCATATGGACGGTTTCTGCTTGGCTCTGCATCATCACCTTCCACTGTCCCCCAATACGCTCTGTGACACTAACCTTGGACCTCGACATGGACTGCCATATTCTGATTGGTCACCAATGACACAGCATTCAGACTGCTCTTCCCCATCTGTTGAACTTGCCATTCCCTGAAGGACTCTGGCTGGCCCTCCACGAGGTAACAATGTAAAGTGGGGTTTGCATGGCCCTGTACTGCTCTAGCTACAACACTCCACTGAATGTGCATAAAACATTCATATTCACACAGATGTTTCATGTCTATGATGTTTTAAGTGTGGAGGTCTGGATGAATGTAGGGTCAGTGAATCCTCCTTGCATCCATGTTGCTCATGTTGTGGGACTTGGGTCACAGGGTGACACATTCCTGATTGCAGTCCGGGTGGCACCTGCACCACAACAGGGACACACGCATCAGTTACTTCCTTGTCCAGCCCAGGACGGAACCACGCCCGGAGCCCTGGGGTCATTGTACACACCCTTACACTGGACTGGCATACGGCAGGCCAGCCCACTTTGCTTACGCTTACAGGGAAGGACGACAACGCTACATGTCCCAAGACTTCCTTGTAGTGATCTCCTGATCACAGGTCTAGTTGTCAGCATACCCCAGTCACTCCCTCATGGCTGGTTTACAACCACGCCAAACCCATCCAGCACACACATCACAGGACATGTGACCCTGCACATGCTGGACACCATTTCCACTCTATATGGGTGTGTCAGTGTGCTTATTATTTATGCATGAGGGCCTAGGGCCCTACCACATCACATTCCCCAGGGCCGGAGGTTACATGATGGCGTCCGCACCACAATACCCAATCATATGTTCTATGTCTTGTGGGTCACAGACTTGGTGGCACCGGACACACAGCTGGTCGGCACAGGTACACGGCCACAGGCTCTGACTTTCGGTGTACTGAGGTAGGGGCACCTTAAGTGCTGAGCGGGTGTGCAGCCTGCAATGATGCCCCGTCTTGACGGTCCGGGCTTCTAATGATTTGTGTGCCCTGCTGGACCGCAGTGTAGGCTTGAGCCAGTGGGCAGCGAGGGCCTAGTTGCCTCGTGGTTCAAAGAATTAGTGGCACCTAAAGTGCTGAGCGGGTGTCCACCCTGAGATGATGCCCTGTGCACTGATATGTTCTCGGCCTTTGGGCTATCAAGACCCAGAATCAAGTGTGTAACCTGGTGGCCCTCGGTGCGGGGCTGCATGATGTGGGAGCTGCCAAGGTCGCGGGCCCAGGGCTTGGAACTTGTACCGGCACGTGGTGGGCCCTCTTGGAGACATGCCGGTGGCGGAAGCTGAGCAAAGACGCCCGGGTGAGCAGGGGCGGGCATGCGATAATGGAGTGTGCAATTGAATGTACTCTGCCAATCCTAAATCTGGACTCTGTTTCAGATAAGGGACCTGGTGGACTGCAGTGTGTACTAGCACGTGGTTGGAGAAACACCGGTGGCAGCAGGTGAGCAGAGAGGCCTGGGTCCGCAGTGTTGGCACTCCCTCTCTCCCTCTCCCTCTCTTCCTTTCTCTCCCTCTCTCTTTCTCTCTCACGCTCTCTCCCTCTATTTCTCTCTCACCTTCCCTCTCTCTCTTTCTCTCTGACTCTCTCTCTCTCTCTCTCTCTCTTTCTCTCTCTTTCTCTCTCCCTGTCCTTTGATGAGCGCATGACACACCTTCTTATCTTGAATTTTGTCTTGCAGGCTGTGACTTACAGATTGTCCAGAGAGGACCCGCCACGGCTCTTCCAAATAGTTGTTTTGGTTTTAATTTGAATTATATGTTTTGTTTGGTAATTCAAAGATGACTGAGTGATTCACCTTTTTCCGACCTCACATGCATGTTGAGTGTTGTACTTGTGCGACAGCAGGCGAATTGTTTTGTGTATGATTTCTTACAGTTGATGTCACATATCTTTGTTTGGGGGTGCTGGGGGGGTTGCAGGCCTGTGGGTGGTGGGGGTGGGTGTTGCGGCCCTCTTTGGTGTCCAAGCTGCATGATCGTTGGCTCCATCGCATCTATTGTTCCTCTGCTGTGGCTCTGGGCTGGGCTCCCTTTTATGCAGCAGGTTGTCGTCTGACTTTACGCCAGATCAGGGCAGCTGTTAAATTCCTGCTGCTAATGCGCCTTATCACTTGTTTTTTGTTCATACCGCCGATCTCCCTGGTCGTTGAGAATGTTGCAAAGTGGTGTGTTTGCTCTTTTTTGCACGGGAACGCCTACTCTGCATCTCATTCGCAATAGTTGCCGGGGTCATCTGTGGCGATGTTTTTTGCGGCTGCTATTGCAGGTAAACTGGCAATATAGGCTTATGAATGGGGCGATAAATTTATCATCAATTTACCTGTGATAAAGTGCTGATAAGTCCTTGAGAATATGCCCCTTCATTTTGGCATTACTTAAGACCGCGCTTCCTGCACTGTTGGAGTGTAGACTGGATAGATTGCCAGAGCCATGGCTAGAATACTGCAGTGAGCCTGTTTCTTGGGCATGTCGCAATGCAGTGTCATGATCTTAATAATTGAATAATTTGGTGATTACCATCCGGGGGGCACTAGGGACCGGCCTCGGCCCGAGGGTTCTGTGCGCCTTCTCTATGGCAAATATGGTTCTACAGAATAGATCAGCGAAGAGCCTCTCCACATAGCTGCTCATGCGCTCTGTGTTGGTAGTCTCTGGAATTCTGGATATGTGTAAATTGTTCTTGCGTGATCTCACCTCTAGGTCTTCAGCTTTTGCTGCTGTTTGTTTAAGTTGCTTCTCCAGTTTGTCTAGTCGATTGGAAGTGGAGAAGTCAGCATCCTCCATATCTTGCTGGTCTAGTCGCTGGTGCATGCCCTCCAGCTTAGCAGCTATATTATCAGGGAGGGTATCCACCACCCCGAAGCCCACCTTCACTTTAGCAAGTATCGCCACAGTTCCCTAAGCTACTGCAGCACCTGCACATGTTGTGCATGAGACGGTGCCCCCACTTGGCTCATCCTCACCCCGTCTATGGGTCTTGGATGAATCAAACAACAGTGAGCACTGGCGAGGATCTGTGCACCCCATCACAGTAGTCTTCCTCAGCTAGAATGCCAGTTGTCAGACAGACTTTGTGTCAATGTGTAATGTGGCTTCCTCTATGATGGGGTGATACCCAGTCACCTGTGTCAAGCAGGCAACCACAGTGTTAGCATAAGGTGTTTTGCCTACATCAAGTTCAATTTTCTCCTTGTTTACCCCTGTTCACTGGAGTGGTTAGTGCTGCACGTGATTGTGCAGTCATGATCTTTTACTGCCTCAGCCGAAACCAGGGCCCAGGGTATTGCCCTCGGGGCTCTGGGCGACAACCCATGCTTGCAACTAGCAATTCCCACGTCGTTGGTTGAATGCGCTTGTTTTATTTCTAACGGCACGCACCACAGCTCTCCAGCGTGTTCATCCCGCAGACACGGCTGCACTCAGCGCGAGACCGAGGAATCTGAAAAATGCAATCGAAGCCTAACCCACTACCACTTTAGTACCCCCTCCCTCAGTGTGGTGACAGCCGGGCAACTTTCGCCATGCCTCCTCCTACAGCAAACAGCACATCTCTTGTTGCTTGCCTTCGTACCAGCCAGTCTACATTTCTTCACAGCCTTCATACGCGATCACGGCCCTGCCATCAGGCTCGCTAGTGGCCTCTGTCGCCGGAGGGCCTCTGAGGGCCAAGTCAGGCCACAATCACCTCCAGCCGCGTCTCCGGTTTCCTCGCCGGCTTCAGTTACTTGCCGGGATGTTCTGCATGACTCATCAGGATGATGGAAGGCATTTGGAAATAGTGTGGCGATTTCAGGCCTTCTAATGTCGGTGCAAGCTTCGGAGCTTCAGGCTCGAGTTGCCATCTTGGTCCCCGGCCAAATCACGCTCCCTTAATTTAACATTTGTAAATGAGATTTCCTCTCCTATTACTATCATGGACTTATTCCTTAATTTCCAAGCCCTATCCCAAATTTCCTTAACTGCATTAGAATTACTAATAAACGACAATGACTGATCTTTGCTTCTCATCTTATTCTCCATCTATTAACCTTTGACTGGTCACCTCAGTCTGCATTGTTTTCCAGTGCATTTATGCTGATGCATGCATAGTTACTAGTTACTTACTACACATTACTGGGAAATCACTTGGGAGTTGGGATTATACAAGGTACAAAAAATAAAGGCACAGAGAAGTGAGAGAAGAATGCACTAGCTCACTAATACCAATAACTACCACTATCTCAGGAAAGGACAGAGGAGTCTCTGCATGACTTCTGTAATAAACAGTCCCAGCAAGTGCCAATGACATAAGTAGGATTAGGCATCACTGCCGAGAACCTGTCTACTCTAGGATGACCGTAACATAATATTTATAACACAAACTTCAAATACCTAAGTGTGAGTAGAATGCTTGTTATTTAGGGAAAAAATATTAGCATAGATAGAACACAATAAATAAATAATTTTTGCTCACCAAGCCTCCCAACCTTCACACCCAGCAGGTCTAACAGGCCCTGGTCCCAGTCCAAGATGTCCGCCCACCGGTGCGTCAGCTATTGTTGGGTGTGCCGGATCGCAGAACAGCGGCGAACAGGCTGGCACACCCTCTCCCAACTTTGATTTTGCACCATTGAGGGTGTAGCTGCTACCAGGCCTGGCACCTGCTGCCAGGGTGGAGAGGAGGTGGTGCTGCACATATAAAAACAAGTGCTGCCACCTCCACCTCTGTGAATAGTGCGCAGGGCTGCACCCCTTTGCGGTGCGGCCTACTGCAAGGTAGGTGACTGCAGATGGTGGTTCTGGGGGGGCCTGGTGTTGCCACTCCCCTACTGTGGCATGGTACTGGGTGGGGGCCGGGGAAGAACAGAAAGTAGATGAAGGGAGAAGAAGAAAGGAAGGAAGGAAAGAAGGAAAAAGAAAGCCAAGGAAAAAATAAAGTACAAACATCATGCAAAAAAACACAAAAATTATTAGAAAAAAAGGTGAAAAACTAAAACACAAAGACACAGGGTAAGGATATAAGAACACATTTGAGGTAGAAAGGTAGGATTAATAAGATTAGCAAGAGATTAATATATGGGCCCAGCACCATAAAACAGAGCAAAACTAAGATGGCCGTGCCCATGCAAACCCATGGTGCCGTTCACTTGCGATTTCTGGCATGAGAGTCCACTCCACGTTATATATGCCGGACAACGTCATGCAAACGGACGGGTCAATCGACTTCTCCCACTTCTGGGCCTCTCTGTAGCTAAGCCTAGTTTTTTTATCATTTCGCAGAGTTCCGAGTAGCGCGGCTACGCAAACTCCACCTGGGCCTAATTAGAACCCTAGAGGCAGCTCTTTCATCTTTCTCATTGTTAGTGTGTCCAGTTATCATTATTTCTTTTCAGCATAAGCATTATTTCCTGAATTAAGATAAAAACCTAAACAAGCATAGGCTAATGCATAGGTCGCCATCCAGACATTTTATAACCTCTATGAAATGGACAATTAAATAGAAGGGTGGTATCACATCACATGTAATGATTACAGTTTTTGATAAGTTGGTTTTCCATTGCACCCCTACTGCATTGATCACCCAGCTACTCAGGGGCTGCATGACAAATACTAACTTTAAACCCATAATTTCCCTAGAATTTGACATTGTAAAAATATTACACAATACAGCAGTGTACTATCTGTACAGTTCTCATTAAATGTTGCCTGGCAATATGTAGTACGCAGCCTCCACTCACTGTTTCTGTGACATTTTGGGGGGTTAAACCACAACACAAACAACTTAATATCAGGGAAGTCAAACATGCATAGTCACAGAAGCACAATATAATATTTCCCTTCTGCAGGCTCCAGAAACAACCTTCCTAGCACCATATGATAAACCAAGTCCCCATTAATATCTATGGCTTGTTTAAATAAAAAACAAGAACATCACATACCTTGCCTTCCCTTAGAATCATTATAGCCTCGGGCAGATGTTGCTAGGCATCTGTAATGAATTAAAACACGGAACACCTGTTCTATATAAAAAGGATACCAATATGAATAGCTTATGTATTTGCTATATTTTCACCTAGTGATGTCTTTTTGTTATCTGCATGATTTATTGCCCCATTTTATGTTGACCTAAATTTGATTTTTATTGTAAGATGCTGGGTACGTACAGAGTTGTATTAACTGTTTACTGCAGCGCATGCCCTGGAGCCACCAGCTGTAAGGGTTTCATAGAAGCGCAGTACAGACTATCTTCTGTTCAAGAAATAAAGCTAAAATATACAGGCTAAGTGACTTTTGTTTTATGACATGCATGTGTTTTCAGGAACAACAATGACAATTTAGCTACAATGTACTATTAAAGATTAATTAGTGCAATGCCCTGCAGCTAAAAGTTTACTTCAGACCAACATTTCCTTTTATTATTTAAATTTGTTTCCAAGAGCAATTCAGTGTTCAGGAAGCTATAGGAGGTGGAGGAGGGTGATGGTGAGTAATGGGGGTAACGTGGAAGCAATACAAAGGTCAGTGTGTGGATTAACATGAAAGCAACATGGAGGAGGGTGGGTGTAGGCAGTGGAGCGAAGCACAGTATAAGCACAACAGAAAGGGGGCCAGGCCCCAGATGTACATCCACTGCTGGGGAAAGGGGGGAGGGTGGAAAGTGGAGGTGAGGGGGTGCTTTAAACGCAGCCGCTCCAAGGCTCCGTAAATTAAATTTGAAAGCGCTTGCAAAACAGAAAGCCATATGTAAGTGGAGATTAGCGGTGAGAGGAGCATTCTGGCAATAGTGCCAATAGGAGCACAGGGATTATCAGCTTTTTTTGGTTAGCTCCAAGTGTACATAAATGTAAGCAGGCCGTACGATATGAACTGACTACAAGGAAACGGAATGCTGCACAACCAAGCGCTCATATGATCAAGAGCTATGGTTTTCACGCCCATTAAAAATATATAGCCAAATGTCACCCCATAGAGCCCCACAAGCGTGCCATCTCTCACAACATAGAACACCAAAGAGCCCTGTTTTCCATTCCAGACACAAGGTGAGCAACTGTTCCAAGAAGCCACAGAAATATTTACATATAAAAATGAAAGGTTTAATTAGAGAGCAAGAGTAGTAAAGATCATCCAGTCAGTGCCTAGTAGTCATCTGACTAAAATTTAGAATGCATGACAAAAGATAAAGATCCAAGCTAACAGAAGGGTATATAGGCATTTAAAGAAACATACATACAATGCAGTGAATATAAAACATCCTTTCCCTTAATAATTAAACATAATCATTCATTCTAATAATAGCTCTGTTATTTCTACCACCAGTTTTATTTCTGGAAGAAATAGAATCCGTATCCGTGGAAATGTTAGGTTTACAAAAGTTAAAATGAACTGAAGGAACATTACACTTAGCAATTCTTCTAACATTCCACATTTTTCCATCTTGTGTCATAACACTATTGAAATATGTTTTAATTACGCTGATAGGTGGTCCAAATTTAGATGACCCTTTAACATTGAACCCTGGTTTACGTGTTTTTACCCAGTCACCAACAATAAAAGAAGGTTCTTTAATTTTCATTCTGGAGTCAAACAAATGTTTTGAATTGTCTTGTTTCACTTGTATATCAGATCTTACTTGTAGATCAGGACTAAAACATTTCTTTGACATTTTATTTTTAATCCACCAGGGACACAACTTAGAAGCTGGTTCCCTACCTTTGAGGAGGCAGAAAAGGACTTACATTTGTTGTAGAATGTGGAGTTATTTGATTTACCCACCATTTTTCCGTCAAAACAATTTTCCAATCTCCGCCTGATTTTCTAGTTGTCTCAACACCATCTTTAAGTACATGGTTAAACCTCTCAACTTGACCATTACCTTGAGGCTCATAGAGAGATGTGGTATGATGTTTTATGTTATGCAAGTTCAAAAACTCCTCCATTTCATGGGACTTAAGTTGTACCCCATTATCTGTTACAAGAATCTCAGGAAAACCTTCCCTAGAGAAAATCTCCCTGAAAAACTCTATAACAACGGAAGTAGTGGCATGATGAACAAACTTAACTCTGGCCACTTTGAATGATAATCAATAATGACTAGTGCAAAGCGAGACTCTTGGGGTAAAGAGTTGAATGGACCAGAGATATCAAAATTAGTTTTTTGCCAAGGAGAATCTGGCCATGGAACAGGTCTCAGGGGAGCAGGGAAAACTTTTAACATTTTATCACTATTGACACATTCAAAGCACTCTCTTACTGTTCTGTCAACGGATTTATCTAATCGTGGCCATCAAAAATTGGATCTAATTAACCTCTTCATAGACGACATTCCAGGATGCCTTTCATGAGCAAGTTTTAGAATAAAATTCTGCATTGACTCAGGGGGAACACACTTACCATTTTTAAAAATTAAGTTATTTTCAAAAGTAAGTTTGGAGGATACTTGCAAAAATGATTTAAGTTCAGTAGGGGTATTTTTATCATTAGGCCATCCTTTAAGAATGAACTCTTTAGACTCACATAAGATTTTATCAGAAATCATACTTTGATTCCACATTTCTTCAGAGATAGAAGAACATTCTTGTGAGACCAAATCAGACACAGAGGCAATCATTTCCATGTCATTAGAATCTTCGACTTCAGACATTTGAGACCTAGGAAGACGAGAAAGACAATCTGCAGTAGAATTATGTCTTCCCGGAACATATTCTACAGCAAAACTGTATTCTTGCAGTCTGGACATGAGTCTGTTAATTCTTGCCATGGCATTCCATCCACCTCCAGGACATAAAATAGAGACTAGAGGTTTGTGGTCAGTCCTAAGTATAAATATGTTCCCCCATGTAAAATTCCGGAAATGTTCAATTCCCCAGATACACCCTAATATCTCTTTTTCAATCACAGAGTATTTTTTTTCAGTTTCATTAAGTGTGAGAGAAGCAAAAGCTCCACACCATTTATCTTTTCCAGCTTTTTGTGAGGGTACACCTCCTAACCTATACATGCTTGCGTCTACTGTAACAACACAAGTTTTGTTCAAACAAAATGGTTTTAAAGTTGGAGCTTTAACATTTTCTTTTTTATAAGTTGAAAAGCATTTTCTTGTTTCTGTGTCCAGCAAAATTCCACACTATGCCTAGTGAGTTCTCTTAAAGGCTCCATCTTAGTGGCAAAGTCCTTGATGAACTTGCTGTAATATTCGCAGAGCCCAGAAAAATACAACAGTTTTTCTTTATTATCTGGAGCTGGAGCATTCACAATAGCTTCTACCAAGGACTTCTTAGGAACTACACCATTCCCAGAAAGAGTATGTCCTAAATACTTTACACTTTCACAAAAATGTTTGCATTTCTCTAGCTTCAAGGTTAATCAATTTTTTCCAAACGTCTACAAACTTATTTTATGTGTTCAGCATGTTTTTCTGAATTGGGAGAAAAAACAAGAATATCATCTTGAAAACATCTTACAAATACATCTGTGTCTTTAAAAATATGATGCATAGCTCTTTGAAAAATCGATGCCGCTGAGGCCAAACCAAAGGGCATTCTTTTATATTGAGAAAGACCTTGGGGCGTTATAAATGCAGTGTAATTTTCTGAATACTCTGTGAGAAGAATTTGATGATACGCAGAGCGTAAATCAAAAGTAGAAAATATTTTAGCACCTTCAAGCAAAGAAACAACTTCATTTATATTAGGTAAAGGATGGCAGTCTACAATTATATTTGCATTTATTGCCCTCAAATCAACACATAGTCTCAAACTTTTATCTGATTTCCGTGCGAGAACAATGGGAAAACCCCATTCAGGGGTGTCTACTTCCTCATTTATATCCTGATCAATGAGTCCTTGTAATATATTTTTTAAATCTTCTCTCACACAAATGGGTACAGGCCTAGGTTTTTGCTTAACGGGACATGCTCCACACTTTAGTTTGATTTTATGTGAGAAATTGTTGAGTTTCCCTAGTTTATCAGAAAAAACTCCAGGAAAAAGTTTAATGATGTTGTCACTTTGGTTTTTAACATCGACATTATCACTAACTTGTGAAATCAATAAAACCGGATCGGAACTCCTAGGATTAAGTATAATGCCAAGAGATCATTGAGCTCTCCATCCTAATACATTCACAGCCTTAACTGTAACCTACATCTTAATGTTGGCGGTGCGTTCTTTCAATTCAATAATGGTATCAACAAATCCATCAATCTCTATATTAGATCCATCAAAAGCCCAAGCAATAATATTGGATTCTTTTAAATCTTTAAATGAAAATTTCCCTTTAAACCAATCTAAGAAAAGTTCCCTAGTGACAATGGTCCAAGGAGAACCAGAGTCAGTCATGAGCTCTAACTTTGCATTTCGTATTTGTACAAGACATTTCAGAGGTCTGAGGTTATTGACATTAAATCTACTATATCTTCTGCTATAGATAATAACATACCACTCTCACATCCTCCATTATGATTAACATCATCTCCAGAATTGACGTAAGATACTTTTCCCTTAATACTGATACTGTCACGGTTTTTTGTATCTTTACAAAAGGTAGCAACATGCTCACGTCTCCCACATTCTTTACATTCTCTGTTAAGAGCAGGACATCTAGGAAAGGAAGCAGCATGATTAGGATTCCCACATCTAAATCAGTGGAAACCATTCTCAGACCTTCTGAAAGATGTTTGACCTAAATAATTAGTTTGAGATGGTTCAACACCATCACATGATGAGACCGTACTGGTACCAACATGTGGTGAATCTGTCTTTACAACACACACATCATCATTGGTATTTTTATTTTCCTTATGTATACACGTAACCCACTTTTCTGATTGTTCCATAGCTTTAGAAGTTTTAATAACATCTGTTAGATTGGGATCCCCCATGATCCACAATTGGTCTTGTATTTTTTTACTCCTAATGTGTACGATTATTTGGTCGCGGATCATTTCATTAGTCATGGGACCAAAATTACAATGTACAGATAATCCACGTAACCATGTAAGAAAATCATCAAATGTTTCATTCTCCTCTTGCTCTCTAGTATAACATTTATATCTATTAAGTGTGATACTAAACGAAGGTTTAAATCTAGTTTCTATCCTATTCAAAGCATCTTCAAAAACATTTCTATCACCACTTCTATCAACTTATGGCTCCAAACACAAGTTGACCGCCGGATCCTAAACAAGGTAAAAGTATATTTTTCTTCCCTTCAGCAGAAAACCTCTCACCATCAATAGCTTTGCTGTAGGTCATACACTCTTCCTTCCACCTAGACCAAGGTATAGGAGGATCTCCCTTTACTTGAAGAAACTTTGCAGGAGGATCACACTGCATATTGAAATCCAAAAGAAAGGTCAAGTACAATAAACAATACTCATTGGATATAATAAAAATAATTAAAAATTAGCTTGAATAGAATGATGTACATATCATAGTGTATATAAGTTAGTGTTAAAATATAATGGTGTGCACATCAACGTGAGCGTGCACAGAATAGTACGTTCGTATTCCAGGAAATGGTTCAAGTGCACAAATAAATAATTAGAAGGTATCCTGAGGTGTGCACACTACAGTAAGTGTGTTTATAAAACGACAAAAATAAATGAATAAATGCCGCTGTTTTGCTTACTGTTCCATAAATATTGAAGAATAAAGTAAATAAATACCACTGTTTCGCTGTAGATTACAGTAAGCGTGTATATACCCCTCACAATCTGGGTTTAGACCCAACCATAGCACTGAATCAGCTCTCCTCTCTGTCACCAATACCATCAGGATGGCACAAGATGGGGGAGGCTCAATGATTCTAGTGCTATTAGACTTGTCCGCTGCCTTCGACACGGTGTCTCATGACATCCTCATCAGTCGTCTAAAAAAGGTGGGAGTGGGTGGAGTGGCCCTATCTTGGCTGCAAAGTTTTATCTCAGGCCGCTCTCAATGTGTTCGCCTGGGCTCCCACAGTTCCATCTATAGGGAGCTCACAAAGGGGGTTCCACAGGGCTCATGCCTGAGCCCTACTCTTTTTAATATATACGTGGCCCCCCTGGCGAAAATTGTGAGAGAATATGGGTTTACACCAATATCCTACGCTGATGATACTCAGCTTTTATTTCCCTTCCAGAAAATGACAACCGAGGTGAAAGACTCATTTGCTGCTGGAATGAGAGCCATTGCCGGATGGATGACCTCCAATTGCCTACAGTGCAATGTGGGCATGACGGAGGTCATGCTCTTCGGTAATGCTCCACTTCTATGGTCTCCTGAGTGGTGGCCGCCTGAACTGGGCACGGCTCCATGCCCTAAAGAAAACGTAAAAAACCTGGGAGTTAAATTGGACCAATCCCTAGTACTTAAAGATCATGTCACACAGGTCACAGGAACCTGTATGAGGGTGATTGGCCTACTTAGAAGAGTCTTCCCCTACCTAGCAGACCAACATAGACGTACACTTGTACAAACCCTGGTAATCAGCAGGTTAGATTACTGTAATGGACTACTTATATCAGCCAACGAAGAACAATTAGGGAGGCTACAAGTGGTACAAAATACAGCTGCTAGATTGATCCTAAATGTTCCTGCCAGGACTCCTTCTCGTCCTCTATTAAATAAACTCCACTGGCTCCCCATTCGTCTGAGAGTGAAATTCAAGATTTGTTGTACCATCCACAAATGCTTGTTTGGCACTGGACCTAGATATCTGGTGGAAGTTTTTGTAAGCCCTACCAACCAGGTCGTTCTCTAAGATCAAAACATCAGGCTCTACTCTCGATCCCCAGAGTTAGAAAAGAGAGACAAGGAGGTAGAGCCCTATCTTTGAAGGGCCCTACCATCTGGAATTCCCTACCACTCACCCTCAGACTAAATTCTAATTTACCTGCATTTAGGAAATGTCTAAAGACCTTTTTATTTTCCACTCAATAACTCCCTTCTGCCAATCACCTACTTTTGCATTTCACTGTCCATGGTCTTGGTCTTCAGAACGAACAAAGCGCGGAGATATCTCTTCGGAGATCGAATTCCTGCGCTATAAAAGAACCTAAAATAAAATAAAATAAATATAAAATGACAAAAATAAATGGATAAATGCAGCTGTTTTGCTTACTGTTCCATAAATATTGAAGAATAAATAAATAAATACCGCTGTTCCGCTGTAGAAATTGCAGTTCAAGTGTTCAAATCGCCGTTTCTGTTCCAATAATTATTAAAATGACATACTCTGTAACTTCTAACTTCTCGAGCGTTGTTACTAGGAAACCAAATGTATACAAGATGGCTTCCTTGAGTAACGTGACCTGATGTGGCACGTAGGCGTAATGATGCGTTGGGTCACTCGAAGAGAAGCGAAGGCTGAGGTCGGAACACTAGTCACAAGGTTCGATAGACGAGGGGCAGGAACTTGAAAATATATAGGGAGCAACAGACCAGGGAAACAACGATGAAACAGGTAAATACCTCATATGTAGATATCTTCGTGCGGCACATCGGAGGTCAAAGAAATCTTCACAGCGGAAATCAAAAAAACTAATTTACAGTAATGGGTCAATAGAAAATTCCAAAAGAGTATGACCCAAACAAAAACGAGCAAAAAATATATTCAAATAAGGATAATAAAAAAAAATCAGGCTACACAAGTAAAGAAGTAAGGTTCACAAGGTCCTCGTTGCCAAATTTGCAAAGTTTCAAGAAGGCACAGAAATATTTATATACAAAAATTAAAGGTTTAATTAGAGAGCAAAAGTAGTACAGCTCATCCAGTCAGTGCCTAGTAGTCATCTGAGTAAAATTTAGAATGCATGACAAAAGATACAAATCCAAGCTAACAGAAGGTTCTATAGGCATTTAAAGAAACATACATATAATGCAGGGAATATAACAGCAACACTTTCCTTACTTGGTCCACTTTTGTCTGTTCCGGGGTTTACCTTCTGCTCTGTCTTGTGAGTGGGAAAAGCCTGGGAGGGGAGGAGAGGGGAATCAGCAGCACCATGCAGGCTGCAGGGGAGAAAAGAGTCCAGGAAGCAGGAGGAGGCAGATGCAGCCCTAGAGGGAGTGAAGAGCAGCGGTTGACAACTAAAAGTCAAACCCACGTCTAAGCAACACGCTGTACCGTGCTCATCTGCAGCAAAAAGTCACCCCAAAGAGCACAACACATTCTCCACCTATCACAACCAAAGAACTCTGTTTTTCATTCCCAGCACCATGTGAGCAACGCTTTGTGGAACAAAATGGCCCAAAGGCGGGACAAATGTATGCTATTGACCTACAAAAACAAAGGAATCTGTAAAGGTAGGCAAAGAAACCAATGGGGCGTGCTGAGCGTGTTTACAGCCATAGACTGAACACCACATGTTTCAAAGAGACAGCGCATGCACTGCCTAGGCGAGACCTACAAATGGAGTACCAAGAGCTGGAACAAGACTTTTGCTGGCAGCTAAAGTAAGTAGACAAATATTACTAAATATATGTGTTGTTCATGTTTGCAGATGAGAGTATGTGTATGTGTAAGCGTGTGTGTCTGTATGTATGAGCATCTGTGTGTGTGTTTGAGAGAAAGTGAGTGGATGAGAGTCTGTGACAGTTAGTGAGTAAAAATGAGCGAGACTGAGCCTCAGTAAATGAGTATGAGTAAGTCATGAGTGAGAATGAGTGAAAGTAAGAGTGACTGCAAGTGACTGAGAGTGGATGAATGAGAATGAATGAATTAAAACAAGTGTGGGGGAGTGTTCGTGAGCAACAATGAGTAAGTGAAAGTGTCAGTGAGAAAGAGTGAGTAACAGTGAGTGCAAGTGAATGTGAGTAAGCGACAATATGAGTGAGCGAGACTAAAAGTAAATGTGAAAGAATTTTGACTGAGTCAGAATGATGTTAAGAGAGAGTCAGTGAGTTTAAAAGAGTGAGAGAGTGCAAGTGTGTGTGAGTAAGAAAATACGAAGGTGTTAGTGTAAGAATGAGTGTACAATTCTTAAATTAAAAAGAATAAATGAGAGTAAGAGTGATTACAGGAAAATGAGTGAGAATGAATGAGTGCTAGTGAGTGCAAATAATGAGATTAATGAGGAGTGTGAGTGAGTGAGTAAATACAAGTGAGCATTAGTAAGAATGTGGTTTTGTGCCTGCAAGTCTGCCATTAGCCATAGCATACTGAAAGTCCTTCTTGGCTTATAGAGGCATCCATGGAAGAATATTGGCACAGGCATCCTGCTGGCAATTCTCAGCATAACATGCACCTGTCAAACAATACTGCCGCTGATATATTAGAGGTTTTCGTGGCATAAAGAGCACCAAGGGAGAATAGTAATACTGACATTCTAGATATAAGTCTTGATACATGGGGCACCAGTGGAAAAATGCTGGTCCTGGCACATTGTAAGTAACCCATGTATTTAGGGAGGACAACTGTGGTTTATGAGAGGGGACAACCATGGAAAATTGCTGGCCCTCACATACTAGAGAATATTGTTGACATGGGGGTTCCCCATGGCCTATAAAGGCGTTAATGGCAGAATTCTGGCATTGGGATAGTGCATTTTTTTTTAAACAAGGGGAATCAATAGCATATGAGGAGCACACATGATAAAATGCTGGCCCTCGCACAATGGAGTTCATTTTTTACACATGGAGCACCAAGAGTACGGTTTGAAGAAATGTATTCAGCTCCTGTGGATCGTCAGCTTTAATTTGCTCAGCACAGCATGAAGGGTCAGCTGACAACACTTGTGGGGGCAAAATCTCACCGGCACCAGCACAATCTGCCTGTGGGGATCCCGTTGCTGCTTTCCCCCGCCACTCCTGACAACATGGCCGCCGAGTGGGGATTGCAGTCTGGGAGGCAACTACATTAACCAGCATTCTTTGCTGGACACGGGACGCCACCTGCCTCCACCCTCTCCCGTGCCTGGAGGCACATAAAGCCAAGCTCTCTCTCCGGTGGAGCGGGGCTTTCAGCTGACAACACTTGTGGGGGAAAAATCTCACCGGCACCAGCACAATCTGCCTCTGGGGATCCCGTTGCTGCTTTCCCCCACCGCCGCTCCTGACAACACGGCCGCCGAGTGGGGATTGCAGTCTGGGAGGCAACTACATTAACCAGCATTCTTTGCTGGACATGGGACGCCACCTGCCTCCACCCTCTCCCGCGCCTGGAGGCACATAAAACCAAGCTCTCTCTACCGCGTCGTGGGACGCGAGCGGGCGTCGCCGGGCTAAGCCCGGGCAAAGGGCAGGCCCTCTTTGGCCCTCAGAGGCCGGAAGAGGTGGGGCTGGGCCACGGATTTTGGCCCTGCATTAAGGGACCTATATATCCAAGTGAGACTTTTAATCTTGTTTTCAGGATAAAGTGCTTTTGAAGTTTATTTCGTTTTCGCATTTGGTACCTAAGTACTAAAGCAAGTTTGGACAATGTCTAAATCCAAAACTGATAAAACTGCTTCTGGGTTGGGCACTATGGACAATTATTTGGTAAAAATGGTGAATCAAATTAATAACGATCGTAGGGCCTCACTAGGCCGAGGGACTATTTCACATGAAGTTATGCCTATCCCATCGGTGGATCCAGCTGTGGTCGATATTATTGATGTGAGTGATAGGGCTGTCATAACGGCTGAAGTGCAGGTGCATGCCGAGTTGAATGAGGATTTACTTGATATACCCGTTATACCTACTGAGGCAATAGAGCAGCCACCGCCTGCCCCCAGACCAGTGAGAACCTGTAGAAAGATACAAATCAAACGCGGGGGAAGCACAGCAAAAAAAGAATAGAAACAGTCCAATTAGTTCCTAATGGCTCTGCTATTGGAACTGATTCACATGAAGATATAAATGTAGCTGGTACAAACACAAACTCGGTGCAATTTGCCCTATTGATTCGCACTATAGAAGCTAAGATAGAGAGCTATTGAAACCCTTGACATCTAAATTGGATAGTGTGGCCCTAGAAGTTAATAGATTAGGTGGATTGATAGCAACACACTTGGCCTCAGCCTCGGCCGGAAGATCTAAGGCTGTGGACAAGTGCTCTGCTGGAGAGGGGCAGGAATCTGTTAGAGTGAACTCACAGCAAACTAGTAAGCAAACAACTGTAATCGAAACTTCCTCACCTGATCATACACCACCAATCAGTCAGAATAAACAGGCTACAGTAGTTCCTGAGGGTAACCCGCATTCCAGACAAGTAAAGAAATGTCGCTACATTAATCTTCCTCCTGACTGTGCACCTTATGTGGCTGTACTAACAAATGTCCCGCCTATTGATTGTCATTCTGCTCAACCCTATGAGGAATCCCATGATTCACTAAAAAATAAAACTGTATCATGGTTGAATAATAGATGTGGCTTCCCAATCACATACTCCGATCAAATATTGTCAACGAGAAGGGTGAACTGGATTGGCCCGTCCAGAAAGACAGTCAGTGGGGATTGTATTATTGTTAATTTCAAGCACCCCCAACATGTTGCCACAGTCTTATTAAGAGCGGCCTCCCTAGATCACAATGTGAACAGTGTATGTGTACGCCTACTCGGTTATTTCTACACTCATTTAATTAAAGTCCCTCCTAATCCTAGGAAAATTAGACCATTTATTCCTATTCAGCCTCCGGCACTTGAAGTAACATATCTGTATAATGTTGATATCCACTGTTTGAATGGGTTCAATGCTGCATCGCAGAATAGATTTGATTTACTTTCTGGTCGGGAAGCGTGCGATTGACGTGAGGAATCCGTGAGACAGGGAAAGGAGAGATTGGCTGAAATAGGATGTACAGAGATCACACAGGTAAAAATGAGTCAAAACAATATAATCTCATGGAACATTGCGGGATTGGGTGCTAAAATGGAGGACTGCAATTGGATTAGGTATATTAAGCAGTATCAGATTATCTGTTTGCAGGAGACTTGGTCAGTTGAATGTGACCATTTCCTTGAAGGGTATAAGGTATTTTATGTCCCTGCAATAGCAACAACGAGGGGAAGATCTAAGGGGGGAATGGTCACGATCATCTCTGTTGCATTATCTTGTAAAGTACGTAGAGTCTTAACAAGCAACTCTGGAATCATTGGTCTAGTTTTAACTGGAGAAAACTGTACGGCCGGCTTTGTCAATTTTTATAATGTTGTAAATCCATGCTCAGTTTTGAGTCAAATATCGGCACTGAATGTCTTTATCAGTATTTCAATGAAGGGCTGCCTCCACAATCTCATGATCATGGGTGATTTTAATGTTCACCCTTGTGGTGACCCCCTTTTTAAAAGTATTTCGGATTTGCATTGTGCACGATCCGAGGGTTTGCATTTGGAACACACGACAGAGGGGGAATTCTTTAATGATCTATTGAATGATCTGGATCTGACGTTGACCATGGCATTGTTGGATGCTACCAAGTGTTTTGAGACTCCGACTTTTAAAGGGCATGGGAGGGGAACTTTCATTGATTATGTATTACTTACAGCCCCAATGCAGTCCTTTGTGGATTTTTTTACTATCGAAGAAAGTGAATTTAGTGATCATAACCCGCTCACTGTTCACCTGAGGGATTCATGGATAGCTAAAGAAGGACCAAATCATATCACTGGTAGGATGAGTACAACTGATGGGAGACGCCGACTAAGATGGTCTAAGATCAGCCCAGATCTGCTGTATAAAGACATTAAAGCCACATGTGCAGAGGAAATTATGGTCTGCACTCAAGAAGGGTCACAGCCGAGTAAGGTTCTCGGTGCCTTCCAAAGTCTATCGGACACGGTCTCTCAGTTGCTGTCGGCTCCAGCAAAGAATTTAGATAATGTGGGACCGAAATGGTTTAACCAGGATTGCTCTAAAGCAGCAAGAAATTTAAGGTCGGCACTGGCAGCTAAACCAAGAATAAAGGCGACAGTTCAGCTGTGTCGGAAAGAATACAAATCTACCAATGCCAAACATAAGGAATCCCTAAGAGAAGAGGCATGGAGTGAGATCCTTGATCCCACTACCTTGCGGTGTAGCTCCAGATTCTGGGCGGTAATGAAGAAACCTTTCCTGGTCCAGGAGCCGGGTAACGGTTTGGAATGCTACATACCAAAGGAGGAGTGGGAAGCACACTTTAAGCAACTATATTGCTGCTCGATGGATGAAACATCCAACCCTGCCCCTTGCAATAATGGTGAAATAATTAGTTTTGATAGAGGTGAGGTTACTGAGCGTATTGTCGGACTAACAGCCGGGAAAGCTCCCGGTCCCGATGGGATTCCTCCAGACTTATTCAAGTCTGAGCCAAATTTTTGGGCACCCATATTAGCGTCTGTTTTTAATGCTGCTGTGAAAAACGGTTGTCCACAATCATGGGGGGTCTCCACAATTGTCCCGTTTTTCAAGAAGGGGGACAAAGGTAGCCCACATTGTTATCGACCTATCTCACTAATAGACTCTATGGTTAAAATAGTAGGAAGAATCCTACTGCAGAGACTCTCAGACTGGGCGATGGAAAACAACATCATGTCCATCTCCCAGTATGGTATCTGCAGTGGCCGTTCAACAATAACTCAGTGCCTTAACCTCTTTCTAATATTAAGTAAGTACACTGTTGCTCAAAGGGGTACCATCCACCTCGCCTTCATGGACTTGTCCTCAGCTTTCGACTGTGTAGACAGGGGAAAGCTGTGGCAGTCCATGAGGGTGAAGGGTGTAGATAGTGGAATTGTTAACTTTCTTGTTAATCTACATAGCAATACTAGAGCAAATGTGAGATATTCTCACGGTCTGAGTACAACAAATAATTTTGACATTAGAAAGGGTGTTCGCCAAGGATGTATCTTGGCCCCCTTCCTTTTTAATTTTTATATTAATGAGCTAGATAGCGTGTTGCAGAATGTACAGGCTGACTGCCTCAGAGTCGGCAGGCGGGGAATTCCTGTACTTTTATACGCAGATGATGCGGTTTTAATTTCTAGAACTAAGAGGGGTCTTCAGGCTCTCTTAAATGCTTTTAAATTGTTTGTGACAGAAAGAGATCTTTTGGTCAACAATTCGAAATCATTTGTTATGCAAGTTGGCCAACAACCAAGAAGGAACTTTACATTTACAATTGATGAAGCTTTAATCCCCATATCAAAAACGTTCTCGTCTGTCTCGCTCGCCATTTATGCCTGCTGCATGCCTACTGTTTTGTGCTGCCTATTTTCGCTCTCAAAACCAATAAAACAAATTTGAAATTGAAAACGTTCTCGTATCTTGGGGTTCTTTTTGATACCAAACTTAACTGGGGCCCTCATCTTGCAAAAAAGAAAGGGGAACTGGTCAGGGTTAAAGCTTCGATTTTTAACTTTGCATCGAAACTGGGTAAAAAACCTACCAGTGCCATGTTGAAACTTTATAATGCAAAATCAGTGGCAACTGCTATATATGGTAGTGAAATTTGGGGGTATGTTGCCGGTGAGCAGCTGCAGATTGCTGAAAATTTCTTCATGAAGCGCCTCTTGTGTGTCCCTGCAGGTACGTCAAATTTTGCAGTACACGAAGAGCTAGGGACACAATATCTAAGTGACACCTTTTCCTTACGCCCGTTGACCTGTTAGTTAAAACTATGGTTGAATCAGGATATACCTCTGACACATCTGATTGTGAGGGATTATTTGATCCAGGATAAGGCACTGGGCACTCCATGGATAAAATATCTGAAATCCAGCTTTGCCAGGCTTGGCCGTCTGGATCTGTTTGAACACCCAAGCCAGATTGTAAAAGGGGATCTGGAGTTAACTAAACGGGCCTTCCTTATGGATAGGAAGACCCAGAGGGAAGGTGTGGAGCTCCAGAAACAAAGTGTGAGAAAATCTGTCATGCTGAAAACGTGTGAAACCACAGAGCCGTATTTGTTGGGCTCACTGACCTCTCATGAAAAGTTCCTGCTAACAAGGTTTAGGTTAAATCTTTTTCATCATCTGCTGATTAGGCCAAAAACTGATATTTTTAATAAATTTGCAGCACACTGCGGCTGCGACGGAAAGTCTCCGCAGGATATGCTGCATTTTATATTTTTATGTAGGTTTTATGAATACCCACGCAAGCGCTATCTGGTTACCCTTTTAAAAAAACTTAATTTTACTCAGATCAGACCGGCATTAATGTATTTACAACTTTTACAAAGTGACAGTATTCTCCAAATCATTGAATTTTTAAAATTGACTGTGAAGCTGAGAACTTGTATGGACCGGTAATGGTCAACGTATATTTAACAAGGACCCCCTGAAGACATAGATAATGTAGTTCCTAGGTCAGGGTAAAAATCTCATGTGACAAAAAACAACCTAGGCAACTAAAGATATGGAGGACAATGATTAATGTGAAGGGACACAAGCTGGCAATTATTCTGAAAGTACAATTTTATTCTCCAATTTAAAAACACAATAAACAGTGACAAAGAACAAATTTAAAAATATGTTAAACAAGAAATTGTAATACAATGAAAATTTCATAAATCTGACATAGTGCATAAAATTAATTTATACAATAACTAATACATAATAAAAAACAAAAAGAGACAAAATATAATCAAATATTAAGAAATGAGTGGCCTAATGGTTCTCTACGCGCGTTTCGGCGACCAGCGCCTTCTTCTGGAGTTGCCACGTGATATTCTAAAAATAAAAAAAGTTATACAAAAAATACAATTATTTACAACTAATGATATGACAAGTTAAGAGCAACTGTACTTATCATCAACAATACAGCCATAGTGTGAACCCTTTCATTTTACTAAATAACTAAATAACATAGTGCATTTAGTAGACCTATTTTGCCTTTGTTCATTTCCCTACTCATTCAGTTCCTTTCGGTGGAATAATGGTTAGTTATAAGGGTATTTACTATTCTCTATTATACATGCAAGGTGGTTACAGGAAGTTAACAGCCTAATTCTGTATTTCTTAAGACATATCAGTCATTACGGTTAGAACAGATAAATAAATACTTACACGTAATTGTGCACTGCGATTAATACGGTGCGGCTGTTGTGACGTATCGTATTGTTGTCTTTATAAAACTTCAAGGCAGTCTTTGATAAAGCTTAGAAGAGATTTCAAAAATTATAATTAATTCTCTTCAAATGGGCACATATTTCTTTTAGAGGCTTTAGAAAGTCACACCTTACCATGATTATTTATTTTAAAACTATAGATTAGAGAATTGGACCCATCAGGCTCATATTTTAACTTGCCTATTGGAGAGATTAAAGATAGACAAGGCATATATCTATGTCAATACATATTAGGGGTATAGTCAACCTAACTTACCCTCAATTTATGCGTCAAAGTACATTTATTTTTTATTTTTTCAAAAGGATGTAGTTGGTGGCGTTTTAATGACGCTGAGTGATGGCTTCCGAATGTAGTTTAGATCAAATATAGTATATTGAAGGACCTCCCTACCTAAAAGAGGGGATATTAGAGATAACTATGAGACAAACCTGTATTTGAGACAGGAATGCATTAAGGTCATGCAATATTTTAAAGTTGGACTTACTCGACATTCGACGACAGGGCTCCTTCACTCATTTGGAGAGATATGCAGACATGCAGATTGGCGTCTTGGTTTATATTCAATAAAATATTTTAAAAGATCTCCCTGCCTAGGAAAATAACAGACAAATTTTCGAGTTAAGATATACTGTTACGTTCTGGCGGTCAATTCACTATGAGGCCAAACAGGGAAGAATCAGGCGAGTCCATTGTAACTTACCCAGCAAAAGCCAGCAGAGCTCCTTAAATCCTTTAAAAAGATGCGACAAATTCGCGTTTTGTTCAGAGCGATGGATGACTCTTGACAAGTGCACACATTGGTGACTGATTTTATATCTATAAGAGAGATTCCTGCCTGTAAACAAATATACATATAAGATAGGACTTATTTTTATTCCCTATTGATGTTTTAAGTTAAGGGGCAAGGCAGGTCAAATTTGACTTACCCAGTGATAAGGAGCAGGCTCTTTTATTCACTCGCACTGCAAGGATTCGCGTTTTGATAGGATGACGTATCGTCAATAGTAAATGTTTTAAAAGATCTCCCTGCCTATAGGAAAACACACAGAGAATGGTTTTAGGAAAAAAGAGGATATATTCTTATTCTTTCACTATGAGGCCAAACAGGGAAGAATCAGGCGAGTCCATCGTAACTTACCCAGCAAAAGCCAGCAGAGCTCCTTAAATCCTTTAAAAAGATGCGACAAATTCGCGTTTTGTTCAGAGCGATGGATGACTCTTGACAAGTGCACACATTAGTGACTGATTTTATATCTATAAGAGAGATTCCTGCCTGTAAACAAATATACATATAAGATAGGACTTATTTTTATTCCCTATTGATGTTTTAAGTTAAGGGGCAAGGCGGGTCAAATTTGACTTACCCAGTGATAAGGAGCAGGCTCTTTTATTCACTCGCACTGCAAGGATTCGCGTTTTGATAGGATGACGTATCGTCAATAGTAAATGTTTTAAAAGATCTCCCTGCCTATAGGGAAACACACAGAGGATGGTTTTAGGAAAAAAGAGGATATATTCTTATTCTTTTAGAGTTAAGTTAGTTAATGGCCAGGGACGATCTGTCAAGACTTACCCGAGGATAAACGGCAGGGCTCCTTGATTCCCTCGAGATACTGCGCAGGTTACGTCCTGTGTCTCGACCGGTGGAGATGGTAGATGAGGTTTCTCCGTGGGTCTCTCGCTTTTATATTGGTATTTTTAATTCAAATCACCTTCAGCTGGAGGGATGTTTGTTTTGCGAGAGGGAGAAGTAGGACTACCATTGCTAAAAGGCTAGAGATGGATGACGGACTAGCTAATTTCTGTTGTTTTAGAGCGATCCATGGCATCCATTACTAAAAGGTGCACGGAGCTCTTTTATTCACTCGCACTGCAAGGATTCGCGTTTTGATAGGATGACGTATCGTCAATAGTAAATGTTTTAAAAGATCTCCCTGCCTATAGGGAAACACACAGAGGATGGTTTTAGGAAAAAAGAGGATATATTCTTATTCTTTTAGAGTTAAGTTAGTCAATGGCCAGGGACGATCTGTCAAGACTTACCCGAGGATAAACGGCAGGGCTCCTTGATTCCCTCGAGATACTGCGCAGGTTACGTCCTGTGTCTCGACCGGTGGAGATGGTAGATGAGGTTTCTCCGTGGGTCTCTCGCTTTTATATTGGTATTTTTAATTCAAATCACCTTCAGCTGGAGGGATGTTTGTTTTGCGAGAGGGAGAAGTAGGACTACCATTGCTAAAAGGCTAGAGATAGATGACGGACTAGCTAATTTCTGTTGTTTTAGAGCGATCCATGGCATCCATTACTAAAAGGTGCACGGATCGCGACTGAAGATAATTAATGTACTGACTAGCTTATGTTGTGTGTCCCAATCTTTCGCAATAATGCGCTATTGTCTAAATTTATGCCAAATGGGCTGATCCCTGCTAGAAAATGCAGTAGGACTGATATAAGGGGAATTGAAAAATGGTATTATTTGACACAAGAGAGAGAAGTGGGACTACCGTCACTGAAAGGCTAAGAATAGAGGACGGACTAGCTCACTTCTGTTGTTTCGATTGATCCATGGCGTCCATTACTAAGAGGTGCAAGGATCGCGACTGAACATAATTAATGGACTAGCTAACTTTTGTTGTGGATCCTGATCTTTCGTGGCACTATTATCTGAGTTTATACCCCATGGATTGGTCCGTGGTATAAAATGGAGAGGGACTAATAAAAAGAGAATGGTATTGTTTAACACAAAGTTGTTGGTGTGTTTACAATTGTTGGTCAAAGATATATATTTCTAGTGATTCAGATTTCATTTCCAATTTAGGATTGAACTCTGAAGCATCTAGAAAGCCAAAAAGGGGGTGGAGGGGGAAAAAACAGCCATTGCACAGACATAATTGTTTCTATTTATATACAAAAAGTGTCTGTTCTGTCTACAATATTTGCCCCTTTCGTTGAGTTAGTTGAAATGAGCAACAATCTAATTGTCAAAACTTTCATTTCTGGCAAGCGAACTAGACTTTCCTGGTGGTGACAATAAAGATGGGTGGTCAATGTATTAATGAATGGCATGTTCCCATGGGATTTCGCTGTTCAATCCCTGACTGAAACAGTTAAAAACAAAAATCCAAAAGACTTCTCTCTTTTTCCTGATTGCAGTACCGCCATTGGAATCCGGGGTATGTATCTTCTCTAAGATTCTCCACTTGAAGTCTTCTACACTATGTCCTTTTTCTAGGAAATGTTTCACCATCGGTGAAGTAATCCTTTTTGTTCTTATGGCGGAACGATGCTCATTAAGACGGGTTTGAATCATCCGTGACGTTTCCCCTACATATCCTAAGAGGCAAGGACATTGCAGAAAGTATATCACATTGGTTGTTCTGCAATTCCACATTTCTTTGGCTTTTGTTGTATGGCCATTGTGGGTGAATTCCTCTCCTCTTAGGATATTATTACAGGATGTGCATGAGGAGCAAGGAAAGGTTCCTCTCACAGGATTGTTGTTTAGAATTGATCGTTGTGTCCAATTCTCTTCGACTGGGGTAGATTTGAAACGAGAATGGACTATATATTCTTTGATATTTTTATTTCTTTTATGGGCAAAAAGGGGTTTGGCCAATTTCTGTTCATTTGGGCAGTTACTGTTTAAAATATGCCAGTTGGAATTGATTACGTGCTTCACTTTCGCATTGACCGTCGAGTGTTTGGTTATACACACTATTTGGTCCTTTTGTTTCGTTGACTTCGTTCTTAACAGACAATCACGGTCGTAGAACCGAGCTCTTTTGTAGGAGTGCCTCACTAGTCGGTGAGGGTACCCTCTTTCTATGAATTTTGATCTCATTATCATAGCTTGTCGGTCAAAATCTGCCAGATTCGTACAATTACGTCTGACCCTTAAGAACTGGGAGAACGGGATACTATCTTTCTGTGTTGATGGATGGAAACTCTGGTAATGGAGCAACGTATTTCTGGCTGTCGGTTTTACATGTAGGTCAGTTATTAGAATTCCTGCATTGTTCAATATCTCAATATCTAGGAACTCCACTTTTTCATTACTGATGTGTGAAGTAAATTTTAGATTGGGATTTGCCGCATTGATCCATAAAATAAACTCATCCAGGGTCTCTCTCCCATCGGTCCAGACAAAAAAGATGTCGTCAATATATCTGGACCAATGGGAGATAGATTCGAAGAAGGGGGCCACTTCGTTTTGGATGAATTCCTTTTCGAATGCTGCCATAAATATATTTGCTATTGAAGGGGCTACCGAAGCCCCCATGCTTACCCCCTTTGTTTGGCGATAGATGTTATTTCCAAATTGAAATATATTTTCCGTTAGAACTATTTCTAGGCAATCCAATAAAAAAGTTTTGGGACAAGGTATGTCATGGAGATCAATGAACCATCCTGTCGTTTTCATTGCTTCCGCCAGCGGGATATTACTATATAAGGACTCAACATCCATAGTTACTAACAGGTCATTGTTTGAATTGAAGCTGAGTCCTTCTGTTTTCTGTATCATGTCTCCAGTGTCTCTTATGTAGGATTTAATTTTTGGTATATATGGACGTAAATAGTTATCAACAAACTTGGATAAGGGTTCAGTTGCTGTACCTATGGTTGAGACAATAGGACGATAGGGCGGATTTAGAACATTTTTGTGTATCTTAGGGAGACCGTATACACATGCTATTTTCCCTTGATTGTGGTTTAAAAAGTCAAACTCTTTTGTGGTAATGAATCCATTCTCTAGTGCTGATTTAGTCAGTGACATGATTTTTTTAGATAAGTTTATTGTTGAGTGTGTTCTGACGGGTGCATAGAAGGTAGGATCATTAAGCATCAGGAGCATGTTATTCTCATATTGAGAAGTGTCTAAAATAACAATGCCTCCTCCCTTATCGCATCCTTTGATTGTAAGGGCTTTATTTGTTGAAAAAGATATTAGGGCCTCATGTTCTTCTCTTCCTAGATTATAAATTGGTTTAGGGATGAATTTTAAGGCTTGATCTAGTTTCTTTAAAACCACCAACTCAAACGTTGCAACTTCAGGTCCCAATTGTTCAAGGGAGGGACTGAAAGTGGATGGTAAGCCGAGGGGTTTAATGATAGAGTTTACTTCCTCCTCAGTATCGTTCAAAGCAAAAAACTTTTTAAGTCGAATTTTGCGGAAAAAGGAGATAATATCACTATACAACTCAAAAAGATTGAGTGTAGAATGTGGGACATAAGAGAGTCCTTTCGACAGTAATTTTGTGCTGTATTCATCTAGTTCAAAATGTGCCAAATTGAAAATTGGAATCACATTCCTGGTTTCCAATACTGTCTGCTCCTTGTTTCTCGCACAAATTGCGATTGTTCCTGTTGGTGGTGGTGTTGAGGTTGATAATTCCCTCTCGGCTGACTTTGGAAATGCACTCTGGGACGGCCCCGGCCTCTCCCTCGATTCCCTAAAAAAGGCTGTCTTCTGATGCCTCTATTCTGATTTTGGTTGTAGTTAGGATCTGATTCATAATAATCAGAATTGGTTTCGTTCTCAGAGTCTGAGGTTTCAGAGAATGTATTTACACGTTGCTGTGGAGGATGTTCACCTGCTTCTGTTGCGTAATGGTTTTGCTTATAAAAATCCAGTTTTAAATAGGGGTATGTATTTTCGATAGTGGCGTAACGTTTGTCTTTTAATAGTTTATCATTTTTTCTTTTCTCCAGATAACTGGAAAATGATTCTAGTTCTTTGTTACAGTCTTCTATCTTTTTTATAGACTCTTCTACGTCCCCTATTTTCTTGATTTTGTCTTCTAAGTCTTCAATTTCAGACCTAACTTCTGCCGCTATTTCTTTTGATGTTTCGACAATTAACATCATTAGATCCCTAGAGCATCTACTAGCAATCCTGCTCCATTTATCTAGGAAAGCTTTATGATGGACGAAGAGGCCAGGAATGTTTCTTACTCTCAGGCCCATCGGGATGATGCCAAGCCGTAAATAGGCTAACATGAATTCACCGTGGGCTTCAATCCTTTTTAATTTTTTCTTTAACTCTAGTAGATTTTTCAAATCATTGTTATTGGGATTTGAGTCCCTAGAGGTATGAGTAAATGAAGATGATGTCCCTACTAGTAGTTCATATTCTTCATCAGTGAAACCAAACGTTTTTTGAAGGGCCATCTTAATGGTATGGCAGGGTAAGGAATCAAGGAAGAAAAGTGAATAAGGAAATGAACAAGCAGTATTTAAATAAATATCAATCCTTCTAAGGAATAGCCCTGCACAGACAAGCTGTGGGAAAAAACAACGTATATTTAACAAGGACCCCCTGAAGACATAGATAATGTAGTTCCTAGGTCAGGGTAAAAATCTCATGTGACAAAAAACAACCTAGGCAACTAAAGATATGGAGGACAATGATTAATGTGAAGGGACACAAGCTGGCAATTATTCTGAAAGTACAATTTTATTCTCCAATTTAAAAACACAATAAACAGTGACAAAGAACAAATTTAAAAATATGTTAAACAAGAAATTGTAATACAATGAAAATTTCATAAATCTGACATAGTGCATAAAATTAATTTATACAATAACTAATACATAATAAAAAACAAAAAGAGACAAAATATAATCAAATATTAAGAAATGAGTGGCCTAATGGTTCTCTACGCGCGTTTCGGCGACCAGCGCCTTCTTCTGGAGTTGCCACGTGATATTCTAAAAATAAAAAAAGTTATACAAAAAATACAATTATTTACAACTAATGATATGACAAGTTAAGAGCAACTGTACTTATCATCAACAATACAGCCATAGTGTGAACCCTTTCATTTTACTAAATAACTAAATAACATAGTGCATTTAGTAGACCTATTTTGCCTTTGTTCATTTCCCTACTCATTCAGTTCCTTTCGGTGGAATAATGGTTAGTTATAAGGGTATTTACTATTCTTTATTATACATGCAAGGTGGTTACAGGAAGTTAACAGCCTAATTCTGTATTTCTTAAGACATATCAGTCATTACGGTTAGAACAGATAAATAAATACTTACACGTAATTGTGCACTGCGATTAATACGGTGCGGCTGATGTGACGTATCGTATTGTTGTCTTTATAAAACTTCAAGGCAGTCTTTGATAAAGCTTAGAAGAGATTTCAAAAATTATAATTAATTCTCTTCAAATGGGCACATATTTCTTTTAGAGGCTTTAGAAAGTCACACCTTACCATGATTATTTATTTTAAAACTATAGATTAGAGAATTGGACCCATCAGGCTCATATTTTAACTTGCCTATTGGAGAGATTAAAGATAGACAAGGCATATATCTATGTCAATACATATTAGGGGTATAGTCAACCTAACTTACCCTCAATTTATGCGTCAAAGTACATTTATTTTTTCTTTTTTCAAAAGGATGTAGTTGGTGGCGTTTTAATGACGCTGAGTGATGGCTTCCGAATGTAGTTTAGATCAAATATAGTATATTGAAGGACCTCCCTACCTAAAAGAGGGGATATTAGAGATAACTATGAGACAAACCTGTATTTGAGACAGGAATGCATTAAGGTCATGCAATATTTTAAAGTTGGACTTACTCGACATTCGACGACAGGGCTCCTTCACTCATTTGGAGAGATATGCAGACATGCAGATTGGCGTCTTGGTTTATATTCAATAAAATATTTTAAAAGATCTCCCTGCCTAGGAAAATAACAGACAAATTTTCGAGTTAAGATATACTGTTACGTTCTGGCGGTCAATTCACTATGAGGCCAAACAGGGAAGAATCAGGCGAGTCCATTGTAACTTACCCAGCAAAAGCCAGCAGAGCTCCTTAAATCCTTTAAAAAGATGCGACAAATTCGCGTTTTGTTCAGAGCGATGGATGACTCTTGACAAGTGCACACATTGGTGACTGATTTTATATCTATAAGAGAGATTCCTGCCTGTAAACAAATATACATATAAGATAGGACTTATTTTTATTCCCTATTGATGTTTTAAGTTAAGGGGCAAGGCAGGTCAAATTTGACTTACCCAGTGATAAGGAGCAGGCTCTTTTATTCACTCGCACTGCAAGGATTCGCGTTTTGATAGGATGACGTATCGTCAATAGTAAATGTTTTAAAAGATCTCCCTGCCTATAGGAAAACACACAGAGAATGGTTTTAGGAAAAAAGAGGATATATTCTTATTCTTTCACTATGAGGCCAAACAGGGAAGAATCAGGCGAGTCCATCGTAACTTACCCAGCAAAAGCCAGCAGAGCTCCTTAAATCCTTTAAAAAGATGCGACAAATTCGCGTTTTGTTCAGAGCGATGGATGACTCTTGACAAGTGCACACATTAGTGACTGATTTTATATCTATAAGAGAGATTCCTGCCTGTAAACAAATATACATATAAGATAGGACTTATTTTTATTCCCTATTGATGTTTTAAGTTAAGGGGCAAGGCGGGTCAAATTTGACTTACCCAGTGATAAGGAGCAGGCTCTTTTATTCACTCGCACTGCAAGGATTCGCGTTTTGATAGGATGACGTATCGTCAATAGTAAATGTTTTAAAAGATCTCCCTGCCTATAGGGAAACACACAGAGGATGGTTTTAGGAAAAAAGAGGATATATTCTTATTCTTTTAGAGTTAAGTTAGTCAATGGCCAGGGACGATCTGTCAAGACTTACCCGAGGATAAACGGCAGGGCTCCTTGATTCCCTCGAGATACTGCGCAGGTTACGTCCTGTGTCTCGACCGGTGGAGATGGTAGATGAGGTTTCTCCGTGGGTCTCTCGCTTTTATATTGGTATTTTTAATTCAAATCACCTTCAGCTGGAGGGATGTTTGTTTTGCGAGAGGGAGAAGTAGGACTACCATTGCTAAAAGGCTAGAGATAGATGACGGACTAGCTAATTTCTGTTGTTTTAGAGCGATCCATGGCATCCATTACTAAAAGGTGCACGGATCGCGACTGAAGATAATTAATGTACTGACTAGCTTATGTTGTGTGTCCCAATCTTTCGCAATAATGCGCTATTGTCTAAATTTATGCCAAATGGGCTGATCCCTGCTAGAAAATGCAGTAGGACTGATATAAGGGGAATTGAAAAATGGTATTATTTGACACAAGAGAGAGAAGTGGGACTACCGTCACTGAAAGGCTAAGAATAGAGGACGGACTAGCTCACTTCTGTTGTTTCGATTGATCCATGGCGTCCATTACTAAGAGGTGCAAGGATCGCGACTGAACATAATTAATGGACTAGCTAACTTTTGTTGTGGATCCTGATCTTTCGTGGCACTATTATCTGAGTTTATACCCCATGGATTGGTCCGTGGTATAAAATGGAGAGGGACTAATAAAAAGAGAATGGTATTGTTTAACACAAAGTTGTTGGTGTGTTTACAATTGTTGGTCAAAGATATATATTTCTAGTGATTCAGATTTCATTTCCAATTTAGGATTGAACTCTGAAGCATCTAGAAAGCCAAAAAGGGGGTGGAGGGGGAAAAAACAGCCATTGCACAGACATAATTGTTTCTATTTATATACAAAAAGTGTCTGTTCTGTCTACAATATTTGCCCCTTTCGTTGAGTTAGTTGAAATGAGCAACAATCTAATTGTCAAAACTTTCATTTCTGGCAAGCGAACTAGACTTTCCTGGTGGTGACAATAAAGATGGGTGGTCAATGTATTAATGAATGGCATGTTCCCATGGGATTTCGCTGTTCAATCCCTGACTGAAACAGTTAAAAACAAAAATCCAAAAGACTTCTCTCTTTTTCCTGATTGCAGTACCGCCATTGGAATCCGGGGTATGTATCTTCTCTAAGATTCTCCACTTGAAGTCTTCTACACTATGTCCTTTTTCTAGGAAATGTTTCACCATCGGTGAAGTAATCCTTTTTGTTCTTATGGCGGAACGATGCTCATTAAGACGGGTTTGAATCATCCGTGACGTTTCCCCTACATATCCTAAGAGGCAAGGACATTGCAGAAAGTATATCACATTGGTTGTTCTGCAATTCCACATTTCTTTGGCTTTTGTTGTATGGCCATTGTGGGTGAATTCCTCTCCTCTTAGGATATTATTACAGGATGTGCATGAGGAGCAAGGAAAGGTTCCTCTCACAGGATTGTTGTTTAGAATTGATCGTTGTGTCCAATTCTCTTCGACTGGGGTAGATTTGAAACGAGAATGGACTATATATTCTTTGATATTTTTATTTCTTTTATGGGCAAAAAGGGGTTTGGCCAATTTCTGTTCATTTGGGCAGTTACTGTTTAAAATATGCCAGTTGGAATTGATTACGTGCTTCACTTTCGCATTGACCGTCGAGTGTTTGGTTATACACACTATTTGGTCCTTTTGTTTCGTTGACTTCGTTCTTAACAGACAATCACGGTCGTAGAACCGAGCTCTTTTGTAGGAGTGCCTCACTAGTCGGTGAGGGTACCCTCTTTCTATGAATTTTGATCTCATTATCATAGCTTGTCGGTCAAAATCTGCCAGATTCGTACAATTACGTCTGACCCTTAAGAACTGGGAGAACGGGATACTATCTTTCTGTGTTGATGGATGGAAACTCTGGTAATGGAGCAACGTATTTCTGGCTGTCGGTTTTACATGTAGGTCAGTTATTAGAATTCCTGCATTGTTCAATATCTCAATATCTAGGAACTCCACTTTTTCATTACTGATGTGTGAAGTAAATTTTAGATTGGGATTTGCCGCATTGATCCATAAAATAAACTCATCCAGGGTCTCTCTCCCATCGGTCCAGACAAAAAAGATGTCGTCAATATATCTGGACCAATGGGAGATAGATTCGAAGAAGGGGGCCACTTCGTTTTGGATGAATTCCTTTTCGAATGCTGCCATAAATATATTTGCTATTGAAGGGGCTACCGAAGCCCCCATGCTTACCCCCTTTGTTTGGCGATAGATGTTATTTCCAAATTGAAATATATTTTCCGTTAGAACTATTTCTAGGCAATCCAATAAAAAAGTTTTGGGACAAGGTATGTCATGGAGATCAATGAACCATCCTGTCGTTTTCATTGCTTCCGCCAGCGGGATATTACTATATAAGGACTCAACATCCATAGTTACTAACAGGTCATTGTTTGAATTGAAGCTGAGTCCTTCTGTTTTCTGTATCATGTCTCCAGTGTCTCTTATGTAGGATTTAATTTTTGGTATATATGGACGTAAATAGTTATCAACAAACTTGGATAAGGGTTCAGTTGCTGTACCTATGGTTGAGACAATAGGACGATAGGGCGGATTTAGAACATTTTTGTGTATCTTAGGGAGACCGTATACACATGCTATTTTCCCTTGATTGTGGTTTAAAAAGTCAAACTCTTTTGTGGTAATGAATCCATTCTCTAGTGCTGATTTAGTCAGTGACATGATTTTTTTAGATAAGTTTATTGTTGAGTGTGTTCTGACGGGTGCATAGAAGGTAGGATCATTAAGCATCAGGAGCATGTTATTCTCATATTGAGAAGTGTCTAAAATAACAATGCCTCCTCCCTTATCGCATCCTTTGATTGTAAGGGCTTTATTTGTTGAAAAAGATATTAGGGCCTCATGTTCTTCTCTTCCTAGATTATAAATTGGTTTAGGGATGAATTTTAAGGCTTGATCTAGTTTCTTTAAAACCACCAACTCAAACGTTGCAACTTCAGGTCCCAATTGTTCAAGGGAGGGACTGAAAGTGGATGGTAAGCCGAGGGGTTTAATGATAGAGTTTACTTCCTCCTCAGTATCGTTCAAAGCAAAAAACTTTTTAAGTCGAATTTTGCGGAAAAAGGAGATAATATCACTATACAACTCAAAAAGATTGAGTGTAGAATGTGGGACATAAGAGAGTCCTTTCGACAGTAATTTTGTGCTGTATTCATCTAGTTCAAAATGTGCCAAATTGAAAATTGGAATCACATTCCTGGTTTCCAATACTGTCTGCTCCTTGTTTCTCGCACAAATTGCGATTGTTCCTGTTGGTGGTGGTGTTGAGGTTGATAATTCCCTCTCGGCTGACTTTGGAAATGCACTCTGGGACGGCCCCGGCCTCTCCCTCGATTCCCTTCAATATACTATATTTGATCTAAACTACATTCGGAAGCCATCACTCAGCGTCATTAAAACGCCACCAACTACATCCTTTTGAAAAAAGAAAAAATAAATGTACTTTGACGCATAAATTGAGGGTAAGTTAGGTTGACTATACCCCTAATATGTATTGACATAGATATATGCCTTGTCTATCTTTAATCTCTCCAATAGGCAAGTTAAAATATGAGCCTGATGGGTCCAATTCTCTAATCTATAGTTTTAAAATAAATAATCATGGTAAGGTGTGACTTTCTAAAGCCTCTAAAAGAAATATGTGCCCATTTGAAGAGAATTAATTATAATTTTTGAAATCTCTTCTAAGCTTTATCAAAGACTGCCTTGAAGTTTTATAAAGACAACAATACGATACGTCACATCAGCCGCACCGTATTAATCGCAGTGCACAATTACGTGTAAGTATTTATTTATCTGTTCTAACCGTAATGACTGATATGTCTTAAGAAATACAGAATTAGGCTGTTAACTTCCTGTAACCACCTTGCATGTATAATAGAGAATAGTAAATACCCTTATAACTAACCATTATTCCACCGAAAGGAACTGAATGAGTAGGGAAATGAACAAAGGCAAAATAGGTCTACTAAATGCACTATGTTATTTAGTTATTTAGTAAAATGAAAGGGTTCACACTATGGCTGTATTGTTGATGATAAGTACAGTTGCTCTTAACTTGTCATATCATTAGTTGTAAATAATTGTATTTTTTGTATAACTTTTTTTATTTTTAGAATATCACGTGGCAACTCCAGAAGAAGGCGCTGGTCGCCGAAACGCGCGTAGAGAACCATTAGGCCACTCATTTCTTAATATTTGATTATATTTTGTCTCTTTTTGTTTTTTATTATGTATTAGTTATTGTATAAATTAATTTTATGCACTATGTCAGATTTATGAAATTTTCATTGTATTACAATTTCTTGTTTAACATATTTTTAAATTTGTTCTTTGTCACTGTTTATTGTGTTTTTAAATTGGAGAATAAAATTGTACTTTCAGAATAATTGCCAGCTTGTGTCCCTTCACATTAATCATTGTCCTCCATATCTTTGGACCGGTAATGGTCACCTGTGATGAATTATTTACTTTCCTGATTCCATTGTACGGAAGATAGCACATTCCTGCACCTTTGGCACTTTATCTGACATGTGTTTATAACCAATGTGTTTTAAATTGTTTTATTACTGTATATGTACGTTTATGGTTTTTACAAAAACCGAAATAAAGTCTTTATATATATATATAATAAAATCCATTTCAGAGCTCGTGACTTTTTAGCAAACTTATGGGAAAATTGCACTTTAAATGCACCTTAAAACCCCATTGTTTACTACATATTCTTGTGGAATAACCCCCTTGAGCCCTGCCAGAAGAAGTCTGGTTCACTTGCTTCACTAGTTCTCTACAAATCAGGGTAATTATTATGCTCCTCCTTTTTTAAGATAATGCCAGCACCCTAATATAGTTGGTATCTAAAACACACATTTGTGTGTTATATTAATCATGAAGTTAACTTTAGCATTGTCAATTATTGTGGTTTCATCAGGGTTTAAATCGAGTGACACGTTCTGTGAATAGTCAGGATTCTAGGTCATATGATGTCACTTTCTAAGATGTCATTAGGTTCAAAGGGAGCATGATATTGCTTCCACTACTCCTGCTGTAAATCGACATCCATGCATTTTCACTTCTTCAAAAAGATTAAATATATGTGTGGTCATTAGTTTCTCCTGCCCCCTTGCTCTTTATTCGTAATCAGCCAAACTTGTAGGTGATTAGAAGCCATATGAGGCCACGTTGGGAGGAGGAGGAGGAGGAGTAAAGAGAAAGTATTTAGAACTCTGACAAGCCCAGTAGACTTGGTGTTTCCAGCCTCTCTCACCAGTCATTCACAGCAGAGTGCTCTTACGGGTCTGCAGCTCTTTCTGGCAAATTTTGAATATTTTTGGTGCACAGATAATTTACATATGGGGGATAAAAAAAGGAACTCAGCGGCCACTTATGAATGGAGCATTTTTAGATTTTGCCTTCACAGCTGTTATGCTGTGCTTGTGAAATCTACTGTATTTAATATAAATCTTAAAAGGAGCTTACATCCAGCCCCTTCTTTTAATTGGTTTGTGTGCTTGTCACTTACATTTACCCCATTTCGATTGGCTGCAGCATACTATTTCCTGTTATTCCTCATGTGTTTCGCTTATCAGTTTCCCATGGCCCAAGTACTGTTTTTATCTGCTTTTGAGGAATGTTTTATGTTTTGCCTTGACAGCGCTTGTTATCTACTTGGAGCCCTTTTCCCACATCCTGGGTCATTTCCACCTTAGATTTTTACTTTGTCTACTCATAAATTAAACTGTATGTGAAGCCAGGTTGCCTCTTTCCTCAAACACTGAACATGGACTCTGTAACTATAACCGTACACCCTGTGTTGTAGGTGCCCATCCGCATGTTAACACTGTTAACTTTGGACAGTTTACTCAAACTCAGTCACACGACCCAGTTGCGCACACCGGCACGCTGAGTTAGCTTTTATTTTGATTATTAGTATTGTTTTTAACCTCTAACATTTGTATACTTTCCATGCAGAGTACATTGTCTTGCAAACCTCTGCCAGACTCCTCCCCTTAGTAACTGTTGCTATCAACAGACTTATCCCTGAGCCGTTTGGTTCCCACAAGCATGTTATGTGCACATCTGACCATATAAACACAGAAGCGCAGGATCATGCTCTAACCGTCCATTCCCAGTGATTGCTTCTGATGCTGATGTGAGTACAAAGCCTCGGTTTTTGCCGAGGCATAGAGCATAACCTCTCAAGGTGACCCCTGCTGTGGTGCCCAAGTGACTTTTTTAGAAAATAGATAAAATGCGGCGGAGTAGTGAAGACACTGCAGCTGCACACTAAGAGAGTGAAGCAGACAGACAGCATGGCCACTGCGGGTGAAGCTGGATCCACATCATATTTGTGTAATTTGTATCACTTTACCGCCTCACAGAGCTGCTGGCCTGTGGTTGCAGGTTTATTGGAGCTAATGTAAAACAAATGCATGTTTATGAGGATGTTTGTCGGGTTCATATTAAAAAACAACACCACATATGTCATGTGCTCCGCAAGCTCCTTGGGTAAAAATGTATCCATTAAATTGTGTGGACCGATTTTTACAGCCTAAATGTCGCCAATGTGAAGCTTCTATCAGGTCTATCCATATAGAGCAGCATGGTGCCACACATGCTTGCTGTCAGACACCTGGCTAGAATCCTGTAGCCATTTTAGTCCTATTGTAAAATCACTCAAAATACCAGATTCCTGCGGCAGTGGCTGCAACTCTCTTCCTGGTGTACTCTATAAAGGTCTCACTCACCCATCAGGAAGCAATGGCATAGTAAGGATGCAAAGGGCCTTGAACAAGTTTGGAGAATTCCTTAATCACTGATGGTTGTATAATAATAATCAATAATCAGGGTTTAATGGGCCTCTCAGGCCGCTGGACCTCTGTGCCACTGCACCTGCTGTACCATTGTTGGATACACAATTGCAAGGAAGCCTGTTACCGTGCCTGTTTTTTCTTCCGACACCTCACATGCCTATCCATATGTACCATCACCCTACTGTCCAGGAACGCACTACTCCAGAAATGTGTTGAAGCTGAACATTACAACTCCAGGACAGACCTTTAAAAACATATAATCCAAATTGGCACTATACTTGCTGCCATTCCAGTTGCATCCATTTTAAAGCGCCGCCAAGGCCTGAGTGAGACCGTCAAAGAGTCACTCTCGCAAGCTCACAGCTGTACTGACATGTCTACCATAACAATAGTACTCATCGAAGACCGATATAGAGAGCCGAGCAATGTTTCACTTTAGCTCCTCTGTTCAGGAAGTGCTACACTGTATACCATTCCTTGCATGGCAATGAAGAACATGATTATTGGGCAGGAGCAGGTCCCACAAAATGCACTGCTCTTCCTGTAGCCGCAGATCACCAGAGGCGCCTCCTGTGTTCTTAACACAGAGATGACGCATCTCCTTTTGTTTTGGTTGGACGGTGTCCACAGTTTCTCCTTTTCAGCCATGTTTAACTTTACCACTTTAATTTTGAACTTACAGTTGGTTATCCGAACACCCCAATGACTCCTGAATTGTAAAAAAATAGCATGTAGAAGTTTTATATAGCACCAACATCACCCGAATATACAGGAGTACTTTATATTACCTCAAGTAGCTGCTGTTATGCAGTGAGCCGCATTGCAATCCACGGCCCTGCCCGTTTTCTCCTCATGGGTTGCGGTGCAGCCCGCGGTGCCCTTCCCTGCTCTTTGGGGGCACCGCAGTGTGGCAAGGCGGCCCGCTGTTGCCGTTTTGGTGGCATCGCAGAAAGCACCCGCGACGCCCGTTGGTTTGCTCTGTTGGGCCCACAGCATACTTGCATGGCAGCCCATCCGTGTCATTAGGCACCTTGAGGCACTTCACTTACCTGGTGTTAGCATCTGGTGATCCCGCTTCCTTTGGTGCCATATTGTTGCTCTCCTCTTCCCAGTCTTGCTCCCAGAAGGCAGTGGAGGAGGGTTACCTTCCTTCCTAACATGGCGATCGTCCTATACTGCACGTCACTCCTTTCCCTATCCAATATGGCAACACCTCTCCTTCCTCTTTTGTCACTTACTGTTCCTGTATGTCACTTCCTGTGTTCTGTATATAAGGGATCAGAACCTTTTCTTCCTTGCGTTGCAATACTCCTTGTTCCTGCTGGTGTGTCCTGACTCCTGTTGGTTCCTTCACTCTTATTTTGGTGATCCCTTCCGTCCGTTGGCACTCCTGGTTCCCATGTGACTTCTGCTCCAGCTGGACTTCCAGTTTTCTCTTGGTTCGTTTTAGGCTCTTGGGCTTCCAGTGTTTTCTGTCTCCTTGTCTTCTCCTTCATTCCGGGAGTCTCATCATAATCAGAGGTTTTTTCCTTCCGGGGTTTTCCTCTTGGAACTCCTTCTGGAGGGCACTGGCTGCTTAGGCTTTCATCGTCTGCAGCATTGTGGCTACTGGAAGGGGTTTCCCCCTATCTCAGACAAACCAGGACTTACAAGAACCGAAGCTGGGAACCATCCCAACGCCTCAAGACTGGTAAGAAAGATCCTAAACCCGACAACTGCACAATATATTGCCTTTCTCAAAAAACAAGTCATAACACTTTTACAGAGTTTCTTTAACCTATCTTGCACAACTGTCATCAAGCTAAAACTTGCAAAATAAAATATGATTAATCACTTAGGTGAAACCTATTGCATTTGCCAATGCTTGTTAAAGTACTAGAGATAATTATATAAAAATGAAAAACTTTAAAACTTATAGAAAAACATATCTCACCATGCAGAAATATTTACAATCTTATCATTTATTTATCTACATTTTTTAAAAAGCATCAATGCAAAACTTTCTGCCTCTTGCAGACTGAATTTCCATAAAATATGTACCAATAAGTACACATTCCACCTATTGTGGATCGTTCAGCTGCTACTTTTATTGGAGTAAAACCAGACTGCCATGACTGAGAGTCAATTCCAGAAGAGGAGGTTTTTGTAATTCACTGAGGCAGCAGTAATACCTGTTTCCCAAGGTTAAAGTGACAAGAGGCAATGCGTTTTATGAGGATCACACTTTTGCCATTGAGTCTAATAGATCCCCGGAGACCTGGCTTGATGCTATCCTTGTCAAAAATGACACTGGAGAAACTGTGGACTTTATTTACAAGCCCATTCTGCTGCCGGTGCAACCCTTTCATGGATGCACCAGCAGCACAATGGCTTGCCCATTTTTACAAGGCCACGTAAAATCACCCTGTGTGACTTTTCATGGCCTTGTAAATATGGGCCCCTTGCACGCATTACTAGCGTGAAAGGGGCATTCCCTGGGTGTTGCTGTGGGTGTTCCCACGCAACATCCATGGAACCTGACACATTCCCAGATTTACAATGTTTTGTGAAGCTAGGATTGTGTCAGAATCCTACGCCTCCTGTTGGGAAGCATAGGATGGCACAAGAAGAAGAAATACTTTTATTTCTCCTTGTTTTTCCTCTTTCTATATGTGCTGCATTCCGCAACATGCATAGAAAGAGGAAAATGCCATCAGGGATTGTTTTTGTGCAGGAATTTGTCCCTTCATGCACAAAAACAATCATCCTTGCACGCAAGCACCCTTGCAACATAACGTGAGCATCTGCTGTTGGCGCACAACTGATTTTTACGAGATAAGAATGATTACGCGGAGGGACGCATCCTGACTTATACGAAACACTTTGATTGGGTGCAAAAGGAATTACAATTTTCCCTCAGACAAAGACAAGAAGAGGTACTATTAACTGGATCTAGTTCCAATTTGAGCTCTGATACAGAAGGACGAAATTTGGGTGTCCCTTTAGGCGTACGTTCTCTGAAATGCCTATTTGAATTTCAGTTATTGAAACAAAAGAAGGAACAAGGTCCCCCAGACAAATCTTTAACAAGGGGCAGAGGAAGAGGCAGAGGCCCCAAAAGAGGAAGAGGAAAAGAAAACAAAAAAAAGACTCCAACTAACGAAAAGGAGTGGAGGAAGAACAAAATGAAAAGTGCATTGAAGAATGTAAATGGTAGTTCTATTGTTAATCTATCCTCGAGATCACTAACGCCAGAGGAAGTAGCAGTGCTACGGTTGGGTCTATCATTTTGTCCTTCTAATGAATTATATAGACACTAGAATTGATCTCTTTCTATATATCAGAAATTTGAAAATAATGAAACTACACAAAATAGCAATCAGACAAAGACAAGCACCCACATTTATAAATGGCATAACTAATTTTTCCGATCTCCAAATTAGGGAGATTGAGATACTCTTAAATTTGCACGACCTGGTAACTAACAAGGAACAGCGATTGGAAGCGAACACTCATGTTAATTTGGAACAACTGGGTCTGACAACGAATGAGGCCAGCCACAGCAGCCTGAAACTAAAGTCCAGATACAACCCGAATGTGCCATACAACCACATAGAAGCTTATGGATCAGCAATGATTAAGGAACTGATGAAAATTAGACATAATAATGTCAGGAGCAGATGGGATAACCTAACGAAAGAACAACGACAAGCATTGAAAAATCTGGAAAGTGATCCCAATATCATCATCAAGCCCGCTGATAAAGGGGCAATATTGTGATTATGAATATTTATTTATTTATGTATTTTTTTTTATTTTTTTTGTAAGACGTTTATTAGTGAATCATTGAGCATTACATATAGCGAAGCCTACAACCCATCGGGCCGGCTGCAACTGTGCGATATTTCGTAAAAGAAACGAAAACAGAGGAAGGCATATACCTCCGGCAATCACCACATCTTGTGAGATATCATTATTACATCAGCAGTATCCCAAATGCTCATATGTAAGTTGCGCAGTTAATTGACGTCTTGTTTTATCTTTTTATAAGTACATAGAAAAAAGGGGAATATAACTCTGTAAACTCGACAGGTCGTTACAACGTGTCCCAGTTTGGTGGCTGAGTCATCTAGGAGCAATTCGGCGTCCGCCGTACCGAGACGCATGATGTTCATCGACAGACCCTGTGCGCATGTCACTATGTGGCAGGTGTATGAAGTACTCGTGTTTGGTCTGTCTGTGTCTCTGTGCATGTCACCGGATCAGAGCGTCGAAACCCCTCCGACCATCAGTACAGCGGGTGGTGCGGTACTTGGATAAGCGGTGTAGCCTGATCTTATGTTGGGTAGACACATCGTGTTTCAAGTCTCACAACTGTCTGGGCATCTAAGCGTGTCTCCCAGGTGTGGTACTAGTGCAAGAAAGAGCCATATTTGAGAAACAGGATCTCGATAAAACTAATGAAACTGGGGAATATGTTCGGGGAGAAGTGTAGAGGCAGAGTGCACGCGATGGGGGGGGTCCTGTATGAGGACTAGGTGGTTATCTTTCCGTGTCATAAACAATTGTTGCTTCGTGTGGGCGGGCACCCGGGCCTGCGGCCCACTCATCGGGTGCTTGTTACATTCTATGCGCTATGCGGCAGGGGGGGGAGGGGGAGGGGGGGAGGGGAAGGGGGGGAGCCATCATCCCATAGCTGCGCAAGCTCCGCATGTCCAGCATTCCGAGTACGTGTGCGTCGTGTGAGGGCCGTGTTCCCCGTGTCCTTGGTGTCCCCGCATCTTCTTCGCCTGCGTTTTCTCACCTGTGGCGGTCCCTAAGCGAGCCCCCTGGCCGTGCCCTCCCTCTGGAGGGAGCTGAGGACGTCATCCCATATCTGTGCAATCGGGAATTTTCGTAAGTTCGCTATCTCCTCCCGGTGTATTGCCATGCTTTCCGCCCTGGCCCAGTTGGTGAAGGAAACGTACCAGTATTTAGGGATGGGTGGTTCTGCCCTCTTCCAGTGTTTAGTAATCAGTCGCTTGCAGTGATAAGGCCTAAGTCCCGGAACCTAGCTTCCACCCTATTGAGTTTATTTCTTTTGTACAATCCCAGGATGCAAGCCTCCCATGTGTGTGGCAACCCTGGGCCGGTGCTGCTTGTCAGGAGCGAATGTACCTCTCCCCAGTATAAGGCTAGAGAAGGGCAGTGCCACAGCATATGCAAAATGTCCGCGCCCAGCAGGCTGCATCTGGGGCAGGTGGCAGTGTCGATCCTGAAATATCTGTTGATCTTGTCTGGTGATAGATATGCCTGATGCAGTATGTAGTATTGGATTGTCCGGAAGCGGGAGTTGCGCGGGACATTCACGGGACTGGCTAGGATCATGGTCCACTCTTTGTCCGTCCATTCCCTCCCTCTGAGGGCCGCCCACTTGTCTTGTATCGGTTGTGTGGACCGCTGCGTGTGCATAAGTAAGGCTGCGCCAGCCAGTGAACAATATGAGAGCCGTTGCCCATTACATGCAGGTATTGCATTAGGTGGTGTATTGGCGGTTCTTCCTGGATATCGCCCCAAGATTCCGCATACGTCCGCAGTATGGACGCATGCAGCAGGAACTGCCCTGCCGGCAGACCCGTGCCCTCCGTTACTTCCGCAAATTGTAGCATAACTCCGTCTGAGTAGAGGTCGCCCATGGTTTCCACCCCAGCCGTGGTCCAGCTCTCTAGAGCTCGCTGTGACACTGTCCCGCTCCTCCTGGGGGTCCCCAGCAGGGGAATCGCGGGAGCGTAGGGCTTGACTTCCCGGGTCAGCCGCAGGCTACGGAGAAAGCACTTCCGGGCCACAGCCATGTGTATAGGCAGCGGGCGAGGTCCCTTAGTTAAGGGGTGGAACAATGCACACACCTGCGCGTGCGTCCATACATAAGCAGCGGTGGCTGTATCATCTAAGTGCGTGCCGCTCAGCCAGTGTGTTACCCATTGGCGCTGTGCTGCCAGGTAGTACAGCTCTAGGTTCGGGACTGCCATCCCCCCTTCCGCAGTTGGGGAGTAGAGTTTCGCCAGAGCCACTCGGGGGCGTCCTGTGTTCCAGATTAGGTTACGTACCATTGATTCCATATCGCGAAATATTTTTGTGGGAACATACAATGGGATATTGGCGAAGTGGTAGAGCAGTCTGGGCAGCGCTATCATTTTGACTAGTGCTACCCTACTGGGCACATTGAGAGGCAGTGTCTTCCAGAAGTTCATCTGGGCCCGCAGCGAGGATATAGCGCGCCCCAGGTTGCCCTCCAATATATTCGGCTTGTCCCTGTAAATGTGCACTCCGAGGTATTTAAAAGTCGTGGGATACCATGTGAGTCGGACGCCCCCTAGGTGTACGTCGCATTCCTGCGCATCTGGGCCGAACGGGTACACTCCGGATTTCGCCCAATTCACCCTGAGCCCCGACATATCAGCGAACGTTTGGAAAATGTCGGACAGGGAGCCCGGCACATCCGTGAGGTCTCGCACATATAAAAGTAAATCGTCGGCGTATAGCGAGACTATATGCACACCATCAGCCAGCGGGATCCCCCAGGCCGCTCCCCTCGCCCTCAACAATGCCGCTAGGGGCTCTATGGCCAGGGAGAAAAGAAGGGGCGACAGGGGACAGCCCTGTCGGGTCCCTCTGCGCACCCGCAACGACTCCGAGAGCAAGCCGCCTGTCCGCACTCGTACACTGGGCTGTTGGTAAAGTAGCCCAACCATGTCCGCATATGCATCGCCCAGGCCAAAGCTGTCCAGCACCGCCCCGAGGTAGGGCCACTCCACGGAGTCAAAGGCTTTTTCTAGATCCAGGACCAGACAGCCCAACCTCGGCCATTGTGCTGTGGCGACGTCCTGGATTCGGAATAGGCGACGGATATTGCGTGAGGTACTCCTCGCAGGTACAAAACCATTTTGGTCTTGGTGGACCAGGGCTTGGACCTCGATGGCCAATCGCCGGGCTAGAAGAGAAGTGAAAATGTTATAATCTGTGTTTAGCATGGCCAAGGGCCTGTAGGAGCCCATGCATGTCTCATCCCTCCCGGGTTTCAAAAGGGAAACCAGGGTAGCCTCATTAAGTGTAACCGGGAGCGCCGAGTCCTCTATAGCGGCATTATACATTTTGAGCAGCTCCGGAGTCAGTATGTCTGAGCATGCCTTAAAAAATTCGGCAGGTATGCCATCCGGGCCAGGCGATTTGCCGTTGGAGAGGGCAAAAATAGCCTTGCGCACTTCCTCTTGTGTGAAAGGCGCCCCCAGCTCCTCCTGCTGCGCGTTTGTAAGGGACGGTAGCTGGATAGTCGCTAGATATTCTGCTATAGTTTCATGTGAGACCCTTAACTGCGACCTATATAAGGCCCGGTAGTGTTGCGTAAAGGCAGTGTGTAATTTACTCTGGGTGTACACTATCTCTCCTTCCATCGTTCTGATGGCAGACACTGGCTCGGTACGGCTCTCTTATTTGACCAGCCAGGCCAACAACCGTCCGGGTTTATCACTGTATTGGTGCACACGCGCCGAATGGGCTGCGTAATTGATGTGTCTCAGTCGTTCCAATAGTGTCGCATGTTCCTCACGGGCCGCGCGTAGTTGGTCACCCGTGCCCATCACTGCTTCCTGTTCCAGGCGGAGCAAGTCAGCTTCCACCCACCGCAGGTCAGCTTCAAGTGTTTTCCCCATGCTCCCCTGCGCGCCCAGGCAGTGTCCCCTTAACATAACCTTAAAGGCGTCCCATTCGATCAGCGGGGAGGACGCTGTGCCTGAATTGTCTGTGAAGTATTGCACTGCGCAGGCCTGTAAGGAGTCTCGGAAGGGGGCGTCCAGCAGCAGGGCCGGTTGCAGGCGCCATGTGGGGATGGGCGGGTGGGGGCGTTCCCAAGCTATTTGCAGTGTGTGTGGGTTGTGGTCTGAGTGTGTTCGGCCGAGATACTGTGAGTCCGCTATGTGTGGCAGTAGCTCCGGCGACACCATATATCTATCCAGGCGAACATGTAGCGCGTGCGCCCCTGAGTAATAGGAGTAAACCTTGGTGTTGGGATTATGTGCTCTCCATGCATCTTTTAGGTCCCACTGAGTCGCCCATTGGGTGAGAGCCTTCGTGGCTCCAAGAGACTGTGCTTCAGACCTGGGTGGGGTCGAGCGGTCCAGCATAGTATCTAATACCGTGTTATAGTCCCCCCCCAGGAATCCACGGAATTCCGTGCCAGGGCGCCAATTTCTCTGAGACGCATGGTAGGAAGTTCCCCTGGTCAGTGTTTGGGGCGTATATGGATGCCAACACCACAGGCTGCCCATCTATTTGACCGTTCACTATCACGTACCTTCCCTCTGGGTCCGCATGTGTAGCTGTCACTGTAAAGGGAGTACCCGGCTTCACCCATAGTAGCGCCCCACGGGCATACGATGAGTACTCGGTGGCATACAGTTGTCCTCGCCATCTGCGGCGCAGTGCGGCCACCTCCGCCCTGTTTAAATGAGTCTCCTGTAAGAGTGCAATGTGTATCTGGTGCCTTTTCAGGTAGGAGTATATTTGATAGCGACGCGCCGGTGTGTGCATGCCCCTAATGTTCCATGTACATATTTTCACTGCAGACATTGTACCAGTGCATGCATCCCCCCCCAAACCCCACAAACAGCAGCTTTACCCAGGTCCATGACGTCCCGCCACTCAGCTCTCCCATTACCACCCTCCTCAGTGCACTCAGCATAGTACCGGAAACCAGTAAAGGGTAGGCAAACAATCAACAACAAAAACCAACTGTGGGTGTACCCCACCGAAATACCAAAGGGGCAGTGGCGAAACGGGCCACCGTCCATACTCTCATTAATGAGGGACAACCTTTCAAGTCTAGGGGGTAACGTGTGCTAACCACAGTCTCAGCAGTTCAATTGAATAGTCAGAGAAGGAGATCAGTGTCCTTCCCCGGGCCATACATGTCAAATATCAGGCAGCCTTAATCTTTGCTTCAAAGGGGAACCAATTGCAGCTCCTGGGCCACTGTCTTCAGCAATTCCCAATTTTGCCAGGGCCAGTGGACCGGGGGTGGGGCAAGAAGGTGAATAATTCCCAAGACGCCCCCCGCCACCGCCAGTTCCCGCTTGTATCTATGTGGCAGGGGCAATACTCACTGCGTCAGCGTCCACCATCTGGCCCATGTGCAAGTGGGGGGGGAGGCCTCCGGCAGCACCGCCACCAGCCGCGCCCCCGCGTTCGGCCAGCCCCCGTCGCCTGCTCCCCGTCCCAGCCGATTCCGTGTTGATGTCTCATGCATCATCAGTTTAGCAGGTCTGCTGTCTGCGGTGTGATGTCCGGCAGGTCCACCGAGAGCTGTGAGTTGGGAATTCCATAAACGGCTTCATCGTCACTGGGGACAGCCCTCGGGCTGGTTTCTGGTGCCCCCTCCGATGTCGGTGAGCTGCTCAGTTGGGAGACTCTCCTGAGTGCATCCCGTTGCTCCTGGAGGACTTGATCCGCTGGCGGAGATCGACGTGTTGCCTCCTCCGGGCGGCGGGCCTGCTGGTCTCTGTTCCTGCGTCGACGTCTCGGACCTCGTGTCCTCGGTCTCTGTTCGTACCCCTGTGTCTGCCGGGGCGCCGTGTCAGTGCCACTGTCCAGCCAGGAGCTCACCTCCTCTGGGGCAGTAAAGAAGTATGTCTTATCCCGCACGACCACTCTCAACTTTGCGGGGAAAAGGAGTGAGTATTTAAGGCCTGCCGTGCGCAGCCTCCGTTTTACTTCCAGGAAAGAGTGTCTTTGGCGCTGGACCTGAATGGTATAGTCCGGGAAAAACATAACTGTGGCATTGTCTATCCGTATCTCCCCAAGCCTCCTGGTCTCACGCAGGACCGTGTCCCTGTCTCGGTAGTTCAGTATTCGGATGAGTAGCGGCCTTGGGTTGGAGCCCGTGGGGAGCGGTCTCGTAGGCACTCGGTGCGCCCGTTCCACCACAAAGTAGGGTGAGAGTGTATCTTCCGGCAGCATTTCTCGTAGCCAGTCCTCCACCCTCTGGGCCGGGTGATTGCCCTCCCATTTCTCCGGGATCCCCACAAGCCTGATGTTGTTCCGGCGCGCCCGCCCTTCTGCATCCTCTGCAGGTCTTCCAGGAACTCTACCCTGTTCAGGAGGTCCTGTACTTGCTTGTCAGTTTGGGCGACTCGGAGTGCAAGGTCCGTCACCGTGCCTTCCAGTGTCTTGGTTCTGTCCGCCAGTTTCTTGTGGTCTTCCCTCAGGTGTGTGAGGTCTATGGCAACGCCGTCTATTTTAGACTCTAGGGATGTTCTGGTCGATTGTAGCGACTCCTCCAATCGCTCCATGGCAGCCAGCACACTGTCTAATCTCGTGGCCACCTGGTCGGCAGCCATTTTGTTCAACGCCTTTCCAGTCTTCTCTTTCGGCGGGGCGCCTCCAGTGCCGGTGCGCGTTCTGACCCCTCCGGACATGGGCAGTGCCCCTGTAGTTTTCAGTTCGGCCTGGGGGCTTAGGGGAGGTGGCTATCCGCCGGCAATCGGCAGGGCCCGTCTGGGTGTCCGGTCAGCCTTACTGGTCCAAGGGAGTGGACCCGGTCCGGCGTGCAGTTCCAGTAGTGTCTAAGAGGGGCAATGCTGCCTATTCTCGTGTAGGTGCCCGTGTGGGGGGGCCAGCCGGCGCTCCACGTGTCCTGCACCCTAGATTGCAGAGGTTTTCAGTGTGGCAGAGTGGCAGGGCAGGCGTCAGCCAGCAGCCCGGCACCACTAGGGATAGCTGGCCACTGGGGAGCAACGTTCATCTGCCTTCAGGAAGCTCAGGGCCGTCAGGGCGTGTCGGTCAGGCATTGAGCCGCAGTGTGTGTAGCGAGGGAGTCGGGGGCACCTCCTTCGGAGCCTCGCCAGGCCGCCCTGCGTGGTGGCTCCTCTAGTCGTGAGCAGCCGTCTCCTCCCTTATCGTGCCCCAAGTAGCACAGTCGGGCCTTTGAGTTCGCCTGTGTCCCGCCCCCAGTTCCTTCAATGCCCCCTGTCCACGGTCCGCGGGAAATGGCCTGTGTGGTGGTGCGCCAGGGCAGGCGCCCGTTTACAGCGCCGGACAGGTGAGTCCACTGCGGCCAGCCGACCGCGTTGCAGCAGAGCGTCTCGTGCATGCGGGGGTGCCTCGGGTAGATAGAGTGGGCCGGGCACAGGGAGTTGTGGGGGGGGGCGCCATCAGCGCGCCGATCGCCACGCCAGTACCTCCAGTAGGGCGCCGTCCAGGTCCCAGCGCCGCTGATGTGTGCGCCAAGGCGTGCAGTTCAGGGCCCCGCCTGCGCCCGTCTCCCCCGTGTGCCGCCTCCCCTGCGTGGGGGCGGGAGGGCCGCTTCAGGCAATGTCCAGGGTGCGGGGGCCCTCTCACCTGGTCTCCCGGGTCCGCCGGTGTGATGGGAGTCGTGCCTCCAGGGTCGCGCCGCTCTCAGGCATGTGTGCAGAAAAATTCGGGCAGCTCCGGTGACGCTCACCGCCTCCGGCGTCACAGCTGTGTCCCGCCGGCCGATCTTTCGCGCCACTCCGGCGCTGGTCTCACACGTCCTTCCAGGAGCAGGGGGGGGAAGCAGGGGTCAGAGTGTCCAGGCAGCCCCCAGGTCTCGATTCACGATGTGGCAGGGGATCGCGGCGATCCGGCTCCTTGTTGCGCAGCAGGGCCCTGCTGTCAGGCCCAAGCCGCGGCCTCCCGTGTTCCCCCACGCCGTCCGGTCGGCGGCAAGTCCCGTCAGTGGCCTTCAGGAAAGGCCGGTGCTGCTTCTCCAGTTCGGTCAGTTCTGGTCTCCAGTTCGGAAATCGGCCAGACCGCTGGGGATACTGCCGCCGCGATCCGCCTGCAATTTCAGCCCGTTCCGAGGATTACTGACGGAGAATCGGCCCGGGGAAGGGGAGCTCAGCTCAGAGCTCTACCCTTTTGCGTCCTCCGCCATTGCGTGCTTAGCCACGCCCCCCCGTGATTATGAATATTGATCAATATAGAACTGAAGTATTTCTGCAGTTTGAAGATGAAATATGCTATAAGGTGGACCGGGTAGGAAACATACATTTCAGGAATCAGAGAATATCATGCCCTTCTCAAAGGGTGGTGCGATGCAGGATTGTTAGACAATGATGAGTACAATTTCTTGAGGATGGAAAATCCACGAGTACTCAGCCTAAAATTTTTATCACCTTTTGTTGTCAATGTAAGGTTGTATTGTAAAGATAGTTCTGATTTTTTTTAAGACGCATTCATGATGTCAAGTGGGAAGCTACCTACCTTATGATAGCTTTGGATGTATGCTCACTGTATACTTGCATTAATCAAAAGAAGGGTATTGATGCATGCATGCAGTTTCTACAGAGCAGACATATCTTATTAAGGGACCACAATAAGATCTTAGAAAAATGGTGACATACTGCCAAGAAAATAATCTTATTTTTATTTGAAAAAACCCTGTACTGCAATAAGTCAGGGACTGCAATAGGTACGTGTTTTGCCCCCAGCCTGGCTAGTCTGTTCCTAGGCTGGTGCGAGGAACAGGAAGTATGGACGGCGGCTAATGACACATATACAGAACACATTCAAATCTGGATCAGGTACATAAACGAGCTGTTCCTGATCTAGGATGGGCCTCAAAATCTGACTCTAGAATTCATTCAGAAACTGGGAACCAATGATGAAAGTCCCTTCATGCTGTGGGTCGGATCACTGACAGAATATCGACAGTCAAAATATCGACAGTCAAAATATCGAGGTAAAAATAAAGAATGCCAGAATATCGACCTCCTATCTACAAACAGGTAAGTACAAAAATATCGACTCCAAAATATCGATAGGAAAAAATATAGACAGTCAAAATATCAATTTTTTAAAATATCTTAAAAGTAATTTTAAAGTACTATAATAATAAATATAACTATTTTAAACATACTTAAAATACTTAAATAAACTTAAAATTATTAAATAATTATTGTAACTTTAAAAAAAATATATACATATATATATATATATATATATATATATATATATACATATTATTTACAAAACATATACAATATTTTTCCGTAAGATAGCGAGAGGTTTAAATTTACTATTCCAACTCCAGTGAGTGCAACAGTAGGGAAAGCGTTGGATAGCGGTGGGGTAAAAATTACTATTCCCACTCCAGAGAGTGCAACAGTAGGGAAGACGTTGGATAGCGTAGGGGTAAAAATTACTATTCCAACTCCTGCGAGTGCAACAGTAGAGAAAGCGTTGGATGGCGTAGGGGTAAAAATAACTATTCCAACTCCAGCGAGTGCAACAGTAGGGAAAGCGTTGGATAGCGTAGGGGTAAAAATTACTATTCCCACTCCAGCGAGTGCAACAGTAGGGAAAGCGTTGGATACCGTAGGGATAAAAATTACTATTCCCACTCCAGAGAGTGAAACAGTAGGGAAGACGTTGGATAGCGTAGGGGTAAAAATTACTATTCCCTTTCCAGTAAGTGCAACAGTAGGGAAAGCGTTGGATTGCGTAGGGGTAAAAATTACTATTCCCACTCCAGAGAGTGCAACAGTAGAGAAAGCGTTGGATAGCGTAGGGGTAAATATTACTATTCCCACTCCAGAGAGTGCAACAGTAGGGAAAGCGTTGGATAGCGTAGGGGTAAAAATTACTATTCCCACTCCAGAGAGTGCAACAGTAGGGAAAGCGTTGGATGGGTAAGGGGTAAAAATTACTATTCCAATTCCAGTGAGTGCAACAGTAGGGAAAGCGTTGGATAGCGTAGGAGTAAAAATTACTATTCCCACTCCAAAGAGTGCAACAATAGGGAAAGCGTTGGATAGCATAGGGGTAAAAATTACTATTCCAACTCCAGCGAGTGCAACAGTAGGGAAAGCGTTGGATAGAGTAGGGGTAAAAATTACTATTCCCACTCCAGAGAGTGCAAAAGTAGGGAAAGCGTTGGATAGCGTAGGGGTAAAAATTACTATTCCAACTCCAGCGAGTGCAACAGTAGGGAAAGCGTTGGATAGAGTAGGGGTAAAAATTACTATTCCCACTCCAGAGAGTGCAAAAGTAGGGAAAGCGTTGGATAGCGTAGGGGTAAAAATTACTATTTCCACTCCAGAGAGTGCAATAGTAGGGAAAGCGTTGGATAGCGTAGGGGTAAACATTACTATTCCCACTCCAGAGAGGGCAACAGTAGAGAAAGCGTTGGATTGCGTAGGGTTCAAAATTACTATTCCCACTCCAGCGAGTGCAACAGTAGGTAAAGCGTTGGATGGCGTAGGGGTAAAAATAACTATTCCAACTCCAGCAAGTGCAACAGTAGGGAAAGCGTTGAATAGCGTAGGGGTAAAAATTACTATTCCCACTCCAGAGAGTGCAACAGTAGGGAAAGCGTTGGATAGCGGTGGGGTAAAAATTACTATTCCCACTCCAGAGAGTGCAACAGTAGGGAAGACGTTGGATAGCGTAGGGGTAAAAATTACTATTCCAACTCCTGCGAGTGCAACAGTAGAGAAAGCGTTGGATGGCGTAGGGGTAAAAATAACTATTCCAACTCCAGCGAGTGCAACAGTAGGGAAAGCGTTGGATAGCGTAGGGGTAAAAATTACTATTCCCACTCCAGCGAGTGCAACAGTAGGGAAAGCGTTGGATAGCGTAGGGATAAAAATTACTATTCCCACTCCAGTGAGTGAACCAGTAGGGAAGACGTTGGATAGCGTAGGGGTAAAAATTACTATTCCCACTCCAGCGAGTGCAACAGTAGGGAAAGCGTTGGATAGCGTAGGGATAAAAATTACTATTCCCACTCCAGAGAGTGAAACAGTAGGGAAGACGTTGGATAGCGTAGGGGTAAAAATTACTATTCCCACTCCAGAGAGTGCAACAGTAGAGAAAGCGTTGGATAGCATAGGGGTAAATATTACTATTCCCACTCCAGAGAGTGCAACAGTAGGGAAAGCGTTGGATAGCGTAGGGGTAAAATTACTATTCCCACTCCAGAGAGTGCAACAGTAGGGAAAGCGTTGGATGGCGTAGGGGTAAAAATTACTATTCCAACTCCAGCGAGTGCAACAGTAGGGAAAGCGTTGGATAGCGTAGGAGTAAAAATTACTATTCCCACTCCAAAGAGTGCAACAGTAGGGAAAGCGTTGGATAGCATAGGGGTAAAAATTACTATTCCAACTCCAGCGAGTGCAACAGTAGGGAAAGCGTTGGATAGAGTAGGGGTAAAAATTACTATTCCCACTCCAGAGAGTGCAAAAGTAGGGAAAGCGTTGGATAGCGTAGGGGTAAAAATTACTATTTCCACTCCAGAGAGTGCAACAGTAGAGAAAGCGTTGGATAGCATAGGGGTAAATATTACTATTCCCACTCCAGAGAGTGCAACAGTAGGGAAGACGTTGGATAGCCTAGGGGTAAAAATTACTATTCCAATTCCAGCGAGTGCAACAGTAGAGAAAGCGTTGGATAGCGTAGGGGTAAAAATTACTATTCCCACTCCAGCGTGTGCAACAGTAGGGAAAGCGTTGGATAGCGTAGGGATAACAATTACTATTCCCACTCCAGAGAGTGCAACAGTAGAGAAAGCGTTGGATGACATAGGGGTAAAAATAACTATTCCAACTTCAGCGAGTGCAACAGTAGAGAAAGCGTTGGATAGCGTAGGGGTAAAATTACTATTCCCACTCCAGAGAGTGCATCAGTAGGGAAAGCGTTGGATAGCGTAGGGATAAAAATTACTATTCCCACTCAAGAGAGTGCAACAGTAGGGAAGACGTTGGATAGCGTAGGGGTAAAAATTACTATTCCCACTCCAGAGAGTGCAACAGTAGAGAAAGCGTTGGATAGCATAGGGGTAAATATTACTATTCCCACTCCAGAGAGTGCAACAGTAGGGAAAGCGTTGGATAGCGTAGGGGTAAAATTACTATTCCCACTCCAGAGAGTGCAACAGTAGGGAAAGCGTTGGATGGCGTAGGGGTAAAAATTACTATTCCAACTCCAGCGAGTGCAACAGTAGGGAAAGCGTTGGATAGCGTAGGAGTAAAAATTACTATTCCCACTCCAAAGAGTGCAACAGTAGGGAAAGCGTTGGATAGCATAGGGGTAAAAATTACTATTCCAACTCCAGCGAGTGCAACAGTAGGGAAAGCGTTGGATAGAGTAGGGGTAAAAATGACTATTCCCACTCCAGAGAGTGCAAAAGTAGGGAAAGCGTTGGATAGCGTAGGGGTAAAAATTACTATTTCCACTCCAGAGAGTGCAATAGTAGGGAAAGCGTTGGATAGCGTAGGGGTAAACATTACTATTCCCACTCCAGAGAGTGCAACAGTAGGGAAGACGTTGGATAGCCTAGGGGTAAAAATTACTATTCCAATTCCAGCGAGTGCAACAGTAGAGAAAGCGTTGGATAGCGTAGGGGTAAAAATTACTATTCCCACTCCAGCGTGTGCAACAGTAGGGAAAGCGTTGGATAGCGTAGGGATAACAATTACTATTCCCACTCCAGAGAGTGCAACAGTAGAGAAAGCGTTGGATGACATAGGGGTAAAAATAACTATTCCAACTTCAGCGAGTGCAACAGTAGAGAAAGCGTTGGATAGCGTAGGGGTAAAATTACTATTCCCACTCCAGAGAGTGCAACAGTGGGGAAGACGTTGGATAGCGTAGTGGTAAAAATTACTATTCCCACTCCAGAGAGTGCAACAGTAAGGAAAGCGTTGGATAGCATAGGGGTAAATTTTAATATCCCCACTCTAGTGAAAATAAATTAATCTAAGTCACATAATTATAAATTAATCAATTAATACATTTTAATTATGAATTAAGAATTAATTAATTACCAATTAAAAATTAATTAACAATTTATTTAAAATAAATACCAATTAATTAATTATCATGTTTAATTAATTATATTAAATTACTTCCCACCCTATTCCCCTATAAACCCACAACCCGCTACTACAAATAAAATAATAATATTCACATAATTATTAATCAATTAATAAAAAATTAATTATCAATTAACAATTAATTAATTACCAATAAAAAATTAATTGACAATTTATTCAAAATAAATACCAATCAATTAATTAATTAACATATTTAATTAATTAAAATTAAATTACTACCCACCCTATTCCCCTATAAACCCACAACCCACTACAGAAAATAAAATAATATTATTCACATAATTATCAATTAAACAATTAATTAAAATTAATTATCAATTAAGAATTATTTATTTATCAATTAAAACTTAATTACCAATTAATTCAAAATAAATACCAATTAATTAATTAATATATTTAATTAATTATAAATAAATGACTTCCCACCCTATTCCCCTATAAACCCACAACCCACTACAGAAAATAAATTACTAAAATTAAAATATTTATCAATTAATCAATTAAAATTAATTACCAATTATATTGTATTTAATTACCAATTAATAATTAATTAACAATTAATTCTAAATAAATAACAACAAATAAAATAACATATTTAATTAATTATAATTAAATTACTTCCCACCCTATTCCCCTATAAACCCACAACCCGCTACAGAATTATATTACACAAAAAGAAAAATTAATATTAACTTACCTAAAATTCGATATTTTTGTTGTCTATAATATGTCTAGTCGATATTATGTCCATTCTATATTTTTGATTCGATATTATGTCCATTTTATTCGATAATACAATTTTCTAGTTGATATTTTGGTAGTCTATATTATGTCTAGTCGATATTATGTCCATTCTATATTTTTTACTCGATATTATGTCTAGTCGATATTAAAAACTCGATATTTTGACTCTATACCCTGTGGGTCATATAGGCCAATTTCACTTTTGAATGCGGACTGTAAGATCTTTGCTTCTATTCTGGCAGCCAGGTTGTGACATGTTGCGGGCGATATTCTCCATCCCGACCAGAAGTGCTTTGTCAGGGGACGGCAGTTATCAGATCTTACTTACGATCTCATAGGGGCCATCGATGTGGCATCCCTGTACTCTCTTCCTTTAGAAGCAATGACTCTGGACGCCACTAAAGCGTTGATAGTGTCAATTGGATATACCTGGCCGAAGTCTTGGGGAAATTCAACTTAGGGCCAAAATGTATTCAATCGGTGCAGCTGACCTTCCAGAATCCAATGGCCAGACTTTTTGTGAACAGGAACACCACTGAGCCCTTTAAAATTTCGAGGGGGACAAGGCAGGGCTGCCCACTCTCCCCTCTCCTTTTTGACTTATATGTTGAGCCATTTGCTCAACTGCCCAGGGGTAATCCCAATATTCAGCCATTTAAATTTGGGGAGTGGGAAAGGAAGGTCGCCTTGTATGCTGACAATATTTTAATTATGTCAGACAATTTCTTAACAGCTTTCCCCGCAGTGATTAGTCAGGCACAGGAGTTCGGTCTGGTCTCAGGATACGAGATCAATGCTGAAAAGACAGAATTCATGGTGTGGAATCTCGAAGGGACACAGTACCAGCACCAGGATCAGATTAGCCCTAAAATTAGATACCTGAGGCCTCATTAATGAGGCTGTGCGTCACTTTTATGCCGCCGGTGCGTCACTTTTTGTGGCGTAAAAAATGCGCCTTGTTGCGCCATAATTACAAAGTGACGCATCTAGTTAGATACGTCACTTTGTAAACCCCTGTGCCACATTATACCTGCGCCAGGTATAATGTATGCAAGGGGGGTGTTTTGACGCAAGAAAGGGTCATAGAAGTGACGCAGTGAAATCTATAAGATTTCACTGAGCCATTTCTTGGCCGCTAATGCGTCAAAATCTTACGCCTGCATCGTGGCAGGCGTAAGACTGACGCAGGCACTAACAACATGGGACTTGCCCATGTTAAAGTACACATTGCTGCAGTTGCGTCACTTTTGTGACACACTCCAGCAATGCGTCACTTTTGCGCCTACAGATACGTCAGAAATACTGACGTATCTGTAACTCCTTGTGACATGATCCGTCATATTATAAATATGACGCATCAATCATGGCGCAAGGAGTGCGCACCGAGAAGCGACGTATCGCTGCTTTCACGCAGCGATGCGTCATTTCTCATAAATTAGGCCCCTGGTGATTAATGTGGTTCAGGATATCACCAAGATTGCCAAGACCAATTTAGCTGTGTTGGCCAAGGAGTGTCGAAGGTTGCTGAAATCTTGGGCCCTGCTTCCACTATCCATCTTGGGCAGGGTCAACCGAGTTAAGATGTCAATACTCACCAAAGTTACTTTTTTTAACTGTATCCCCCTACACTTTGAAAAATCTGCCATTGATAAGCTACAGTGAGATTGAAATTCATTTGTTTGGGCACACAAATCACCAAGAAAAGCTTGGAAAAAGTTGAGGCAGAGGAGAGAGAAGGGTGGCCTTGCCAGATTTCCAGTTTTATGCTTGGGCCTTCCAACTCACCCATTCGCCTATGCTGTTGAAAATGATGGTTAGCACCGGGGCAGGGGCTATGTTTCTAGCTATGCTTAGAGGTGCCAATCTAGCTGGGGAGGGCTTTTTGTTCAAATTCAGGGACTGACATTTTTTTTAAAACATTAAGCTGAAGGTCCTACAAGGATTTGCTAAAACTCCCCTCTGGGACTCTCCTGGTACCCCGGAGTGGTTAAGGGACAGGTTGACAATACCTTTGAGAGAACCGGGTCTAGTGGTCTGAGGGGACTTGGTCCCCGACTGCACATTTATCTCATGGGATCAACTTAAAGATAAAGCCGGAGAACACCTCTCCAAGTTTAAACATCTCCAGTTAAAAAGCTGGGTTAAATCAAAACTAGATCAAAATAATCCTGTAGGGAAAGGCACTTTTCTAGAACATCAGCTGGTGTCCAAGCCCTGTGGTAGAAGATAGGTCTCATTTTGGTATCAAGCCATTGCAGACTCCGTGGATGACAAATGTAAGCTCGCTGAGGAACTGTGGGGAGGTTCCTTACCTAAACAAAACTGTAATCATCTTTGGCAGAGTTCAAATAAGATCTTATATGAGACGGTAAAGCCTGCATGGTCGAAGAGGAACCACCTGTTTACTATTCATAGGGCCTACTTTTTTCCACTAAAGCTTTCTAAATTCTCTACCGGTTCTCCGATCAGTTGCAAAAAATGTGGGTTGGCCTCAGCTTCCGACATTCATATGTTTAAAGCAGGGGTACTCATAGTACGGCCCGCGGGCCGGTGGCGGCCCGGCAAGCCTTCCCTGGCGGCCCGAGGACCCTGCACACATCATACCAGTGTTTAATTTTTTTTTTTTTTTAAAGAGTGTCTGCAAACTAAGTTACAGCAGCTCGACTCCGAGACTCTGCTGCTCTGTGGGGGCCGGCCGGGGGATTCCTGCCATAGTTGGAGTGGAGCTGCAGGGGCGCTAAGAGGTGAACAACACAGCCTCATTAACATGCTAATGGTCTTTTAAAGACCTGCTAATGTGCTCATTGCGGCTATGTATGTGTGCTCCGAAGCTGTCTCAGCCCGGGCTGACACAGAGGCAGGGTGAGATGACACAGGGAGAGGGAAGGAGAGGGAAGGTGAAGGAAAGAAAAGGAGACTAAGTGAGGAAGGGAAAGGGAGAACGGGTGAGGGAGTAAGAGAGGGAAGGAGGGAAAGGGAGGGTGGAAGCAGGGCTCAAGTCGAGGTACCACGCGGGTGGACGGCGTCCCCCCACTTATTTTAGCGGGAGCTCGATAACTGGAGCAAAAGGAGCAGCACATTCACTATTTGGCCTCTCTGGGGTGAGATTGGAGCTCATTCAGAACGCAGCTCACGCGCTGGCTTCTCTGATGCAATCGCATCCAAGGGGTGAGCGAGAGGAGGCAATGAATCTGATGGTGCAGGCCACCTTTCGTGACATCACTTCATGTTGTGACGTCAGCGTTCCCCCACTTCTTTTTTTAGGACTTGTGCCCTGGGTGTAAGGGAAAGGGAGACAGAGTGAGGGAGGGAAAGGGAGTGACAGTGAGGGAGTGAGGGAGGGAAAGGGAGATCAGGTGAGGGAGTGAGAGAGGGAAAGGGTAGGAGGGAAAGGGAGGGAGGAAGGGAAAGGGAGGGGGAGGGAGGGAAAGGGAGTGACAGTGAGGGAGGGAGAGGGAGACCGGGTGAGGGAGGGATAGGGAGACAGAGTGAGGGAGGGAAAGGGAGACAGAGTGGGGGAGGGAAAGGGAGACAGAGTGAGGGAGGGAAAGGGAGACAGAGTGAGGGAGGGAAATGGAGTGACAGAGTGAGGGAGTAAGGGAGGGAAAGGGAGACAGAGGGAGGGAAAGGGAGACAGAGTGAGGGAGGGTAAGGGAGACAGAGTGAGGGAGGGAAAGGGAGTGACAGTGAGGGAGTGAGGGAGGGCAAGGGAGTGAGGAAGGGAAAGGGAGGGGAAGGGAGGGAAAGGGGTGACAGTGAGGGAGTGAGGGAGGGAAAGGGAGACCGGGTGAGGGAGTGAAAGGGAGACAGAGTGAGGGAGGGAAAGGGAGACAGAGTGAGGGAGGGAAAGGGAGTGACAGAGTGAGGGAGTGAGGGAGTAAGGGAGGGAAAGGGAGACAGAGCGAGGGAGGGAAAGGGAGACCGAGTGAGGGAGGGAAAGAGAGACAGAGTGAGGGAGTGAGGGAGGGAAAGGAAGACGGAGAGAGGGAGGGAAAGGGAAACAGAGTGAGGGAGGGAAAGGGAGACAGAGTGAGGGAATGAGGGAGTAAGGGAGGGAAAGGGAGACAGAGTGAGGGAGTGAGGTAGGGAAAGAGAGACAGAGTGAGGGAGTGAGAGAGGGAAAGGGAGACAGAGGGAGGGGGATAGAGTAATGGAGAGTGAGAGAGGGAGGGAGAGGGAGGGAGGGAGACAGAGAGAGAAAGAGAGCGAGAGAGAGAGATGTGTGTATGCCGGGTCTGGTGGCTCAGTGGATGAAGGTGTCCGCTGCAGGGACCAGTGATCATCCTCATGGTCAGTTTTTTTTGTTGCTCTAGCCCCGCCCCTCCCCCACTGACCCCGCCACCACTGGTGCGGCCCTCGGACACAAACCACAGTGTATATTTGGCCCCAGAGAGAAAGTTTGTGAGTACCCATGGTTTAAAGAATGCCCCGCTTTGGATATTTTCTGGGACAAAATCGGCTGTTTTCTGACAAGCTGAGCTGTTCAATTCATATTGACCTATCCCTGATCATCTTCTGACTCACAGATGAAGTAACGGGCCCTTCTAGATCATTGCTTTTCTATCTCATCTTGGTGGCCAGGAGAGAAATCTGTAAAAGATGGACAGAATCTTCCCCTCGCACCTCCTCCTGTCCTCAGCTGTGGCCGTCTCTAAGCTCGACCTCGCTAGATATTGTAGTAAGAAGAAGTTGGCATTTTGGGATCTGTTACAACTTAGATTGGGCTCAGGAAGTGTGTGAATACTTTTTTTTTTCTTCCTGAATCCTATGATTATGCTGCCTCAATAATCTTTGGGTTATGCGGTTATTTCCAACTTTACGGCGAGGGTCCCCGCAGCTCTTAGAGCTTGGTAGAAGAGCTATCTCAGCTGCTCCTTCATTAGCATCCAAGTAGGTCTTTTGTACCTGTAGGCGGGCTTCCACTTCCAACTGCCCACATTTTTCTAACTGAGTATGGTATAGACATCTTGGGTGAAGAGTGAAGTGAGATTGGTGGCCAATGAGGATAAACATTTAAAAAAAAAAAAGATTTGAACTATTCCACTGCAAGACAATTCGCTGAGAAACGTAAAAGCAATAACAGAATAACAGACTATTACAGTTCTATGGGATAGACCGAGCAATGCCACACCGGAAAGGCATCGATAGAGAGAAACTCCTCCGTATCTTAGAGACAAGACATATTATTGATCTCAATACGAAAACTCCCAATGGGTTAAATAGTGTAGAGGAATTGGCCACCCAGTGATGTCATTTGAGATGCCATCAGTGATGTCATCAGTAATGTCACTGACCATGTCATGAATGATGTAATATGTGATGTCATCAGCAGTGCGTTGCGGGGGTGCGAGTTATAATAATAACGGTGGAATTTCTCTGGTTTTGTACGAGTGAAATGTCCAACTAACTATAACATGCCTGAAAACTATGTTTTTTTCACTGAATTTCTAAGGTTTTTAAATGCTAATTTCTAACTACAATGTCCCTGAAACCTCTATTGTTTTTAAGTACATTTCAAAAAGACATGCATACTTTATGTAGTGAAAAACTAACTGTAACAGTAGTCTGTGATAAGTTATAATTTAACAATGTTTAAAACTTAATCAACACTAATTAACATATACGTGTGGAAAAAGTGTGACGCAGCAGCTATGATACCTGACTTCGAACAACAGCGTTCACAGTTCGATTCTCGGCTCCAGCGGCACGCTATCCCACCACTATGTCACTGTGGGCAACACCTTGCTTAATCTTTTCGATGCCCCTGAGCGCCGGGACACCTCTCCGGACGTAGCTGTATGCATTACAACTGGTACGCTTTACAAATGCTGGCAGTTTTTTAATTTAAAACCATAGTGATGAGAAATATTAGCACATACTTTTTTTTCTTCTATTCTGAACAATATTTTTTATGTCTTCTATTTAGAATTACGGCAATTAATAGATGTTTTTAGTCACGAGAAAGGAAATGCCACGGTTTGCCGAGTAACAGTTTTTAAGCTCTCCAACGTATGTACATATTAAGGAACTTATACTTGTGAGGATCAAAATCGAAACCTTTACCGCTTCACATTTTGTGACTTTTCCTAACACGTGCACTAGTGAAACAGGGAAAACGGGAACACGTGTCAACTGTAAAACGTGACATCTAAATGGGCGGAGCCACATCTTCCTTCCATATACTACTCAATAATCAAAAAGTATATAAACCACACCCGTTGTTTGATTAGTTTCGTTTTCGGGAGTTATTTACGCATGTCCATTCTATGATGCAGGTTCCCTTTTCTACATATTACGGAGTTGGAAGTTGTTTGATTATGGCATAGAAGATATTTATAATACGTAGCTATGTGTGAATATTTAAAGATTTGTCTTAAGAAAAAAGTGTTATGGTTGTTTTTGCCATTTATATGTAAAATCAGTAGCTTGTATTCAGAAACACCCAGAATAGAGGAAACACTGTTCCTTTTCTGGCTTCTTTGAGGTCATATAATGTGACTATGTACATTGTAATAATCAGAGTACAGCGAACCTCAGAGGTGTTAGTGACCCGTTGACGCGAAGCCTAAAGATTTATATGTAACGTGACCAGCTTCTTGCTCTTATTCTGTTTCCACCCTGGGATCATATAGTGTGAGTATGTATATTGTAATATTCGCGATATACATGCTCTCAGATTATATATAGAACACAAGGGTACCCAAAGTTGCAATGGGCTAGGGACCTTGGGTGATTATGTATTTACAGAGACAATGTCCCTAAACCAGAAGACAATAAATTTCAATAAATATAGACGAAATAGTTCTATATCAAATGTCCAGCCGGACAGTTTAATTTCCAATGCTTAAGATACATAAAAGTTAGGTGTGATACAAGTGGGACACCAGCCGGTGCCCAACTAACACACTCAAGAAAAGACAAACACGAGATTTTTAGGCAAATTAGGCAGTCTGAATATCATAAATCATACACAGACAATCCAAACGATACACATATGCAAATAATAAATCACAAGATAAATAAGCATTTAGTGTATTAAAGTCGACAACGTTTCAAACCCTATTATAATACAAGGTTCATCCTCAGGACAACAAGAAATTGCCTAAAAAATATATACAGAATGCCCACACCGGGGACGCCAGAGTATGCTCAGTAATACGCAATGTTTTTTATGGTAGCCACTCCCGGAAAGCGCTGCTGCGGTGTTAAGATAACGGGCAATTCAGTTACAATGAAAGGGCAGGCCCACAATGGGGGTCCTCGTCACTTGTGGGAAAACCTCACGGTCAAGATCTCGAAGTCCCGGAGAAAAGAAGCTTATACATAGTGCTTCATTTAATGTTTTGATGAAGCGTACATTCATATGTAATAAGACCATATTTGTATTTAACTGTTTTTTACTTGTAATTGCTGTTGTGACTTGAGATGATGTAGTACGGGAGTGTTTGTTGAAGCATTTCTTTTATACTTTATCTAAAAGTAACTGATGCCCTCTTATATTAACAAGAATATGGGGCAACACTTTTACAAACTATAGGCGAGGAAATATAGCCTGTGGGGAAAAAAGATAGGGTGTGGCCACACTTAAGGCATATCTTATGAATTGCATTTTTATTTGTTACCCCCCCTCTCCGCTACAGAAGTAAGCACCGCACTATAAGTATACATTATAAGTAAACATTGCTCCCGAGAAGTAGCCTCCTCAGAACCCTATTTAAATGATGACCACAACAGCGCGCTTTATTTGTGCAACAATCTCCTCCATATTATAATATTTGCTCCAAAGATGTGGCACTCCCAGTCAGAAAAGTAAACACCACATTATATGTAAATACAGCTCCTGTGAAGTATCCAAACCGCTGACATTATAAAAAGAAGAGTACAACAAACTCTGTTATTTTTCAGACGTGATTTGTAGGCCCACGCAAATGATATAAATGGCCCTTAAAATATATCAAAAACAATTTTTACCTTCACAGTCCCTGTCCACCACCTTGTGACCACTGTACAGAGTTAATAGTGTTCCTACCCTCCCCTCTACTACTTTTCTTTTCATGTACTCCTTTGAAGTGTGTCACAAAATGGCTGACAACAGTGTACCCACCCAATAAGGAGCAAACTTGTACTCGGAACACTGTAGTCAATAAAATGTCCATGGTATTCCGCAGAAGGGAAAAGAATGTCTGCCAACACTTCTACTTTCAATGCTTTACACCCAATGAACATTAACCTTGGGAAGGTCTTGCTTGGAACACGTTACCCAATCAGATGTCCCTGATACTCCGCGGAGGGGGATAGAATCGCTGACAACACTTCTACTTTCAATGGTTTACAGCCAAAGAACATTAGGCTTACGAAGGTCCTCTTTGGAACATGTCAGCCGATCAGATGTCCCTGCTACTTTGCGGAGGGGGAGGGAACGGCTGGCAACACTTCTGATTTCAATGGTTCACAGCTAAAGAACATTAAGCTCTGGAAGGTCCTGCTTGGAACATGTGAGTCAATCAGATGTCCTTGCTACTTCACAGAGGGGAAGAGAATGGCTGGCAACACTTCTACTTTCAATGGTTCGCAGCCAATGAACATTAAGCTCGTTGTTGGAACACCTCAGCCAATTAAACATTAATTTTGTTACGCGCACAGGGAGAGAACACGCCCTCCCACATAATATTACATTTCCTCTAACAAAGTGACAGTATTCCTTATAAAAGTGAACACTGCATTATAAGTAAACATTCCTCCGCATTATATTAAAGGAAGGTCGCAATACTGCACATTGTTGTTTTCCGATATGATTTCCACAGCCTACTGAACATTGCCGGAATGCCGCGCATCATTATTTTGCGGACGTAATTTCCACCGCCTACGCAACATTCACACCACCTATGTGTGCACCCTACACACTGCTTGTCGCAGTACGGCACATTGTTTTCCTGACTGGCTTTCCAGAGCCTACGCAACCTTGCCTCTGTACCGTACAGACTGCTTAAACTAAATCCATAGTGTTCCTACTAGACCCTCTAATACAATGTTTCTCTTTTTTCCCCTACTCCTTTCAACTGAGTCAGAAAATGGCTGCCAACACTTCCTAGTTTCAACCGTTCACAGCCAATGAGCCGCAAGCTTGTGCTCGTAACATCTCAGCCAATCAGATGTCAGAATTCTCAAATAACGATATCTGTAAAATGTGATATTTCTCAAAAAATACTGAAAGGATTTACCACATTTAAACAAAAGTGTGCTTTCTGGACCAATACCTTTCCCCCACCCAAATTTGGCGTAATTCGGTTCAGCAGTTTGACCTTGAGACTTGTCTAAAGTTTCCTATGGAAATTGCATGGACAAAACATATTTTGGGACCCCCCCCCCCTTTTTTTCTCAGCCCCCCCTTGAAGAATCACCCCCAAACTTTCAAGAAAGGAGCTGATCTAAAAGAGAAACTTTTTGGAACATTTCGTAAAGATTCGTCAAATGACACCAAAGTTATAAGCACATCAAAAAATGCTTTTCCTTTGGAAAGTTGGTCCTAACTATAACTACCTACTTGCGACCATCATCAGTAGGTAATATATATATGGATATATATATATATATATATATATATATATATATATATATATATATATATATATATATATATATATATTACCGCTGCGTTCAAGTTATGCTTATTGTGGTTTATTAATGTATTTGTTGTCTTAGCAGGTATTGGATCCTAGTATAAAATGGCCTCAGTAGTCGTCCAGTAGATGTGCAGAATCCATTTTTGGAAAACAGCTGTTCTTTTTAGTTCATTTCTACTGAATAAATACGTGTCACATACTGTGAAACTGTCAATTCAAATGTATTTTCATTTGCTCTTGATCACTATTACTTTCACCTTGATCGTTCAGCTTGTTTACTACTTTCTAACATATTCATACCTGCTACATGTATATTCGTTTGACTTTCTTGACCTCTATTGAGTCAATAATAGTTTGCATTTGAATTCTATTATATTGTGCATTATATTTAAGCTACTGCAGGTTCTCGTTAATTTTTATTTTTATTTATTTAGGTTTTATTAAAACAAGGAATCATATAAATCCAGCTTTGAAGAACCATCGCAGAGAGTCATGCCAAAATGAGCCCGAATTTACAATTCTACAAATATTATTATGTTTCGTTAACGTTGAGCAAAACATAGAAAACATCTAAAAATGTAGAAACCGAAAAATGTCGCTACTGGGATTAAAACGAACTAAATAAAGACCTAACCACAGACATCAGAAGATCTGCTCCCTACGTACATATCTGCAGGCACAAAGAACAGAATGTGGAGCGTTTTGTCCAATAATATTTTAACTTGAACTACACAAGTTGCTGGAGAAAAAAAGATTACCGAGAACCACTGACAAAAAAACTTGAACTCAACTCCGTGCTTAAAGTTCTGAAAATGTGTCAGTCCTTAGAATTCCTATAACACGAGTAATTTGTTGCCAGAAACTATAAAAGCTATGGGCCACATTTTACCCGCAATCTCACTCTTCTTTCTTACCTTGGCATGTCGTTTTTGGGCCCAGCATGTTCTCTGTTTAGTTATCTTCATTGCACACATATGTTCCTTTTTATTTGCTGAAATGTTTGTACAGCCTCCGTTTCTTTCTAAATTTGTCACTAGCTGGGCATCATCGTTCACCTCCTCAAACCCTTCAAAACCACACACCACCTGTTGTATTTTGTCAGCTCCACCACAACCATCCGTATCCTCTTTGTGATCTTTAATGGCTTAGGCTTACTATCTCTTCATATGTACCCTCGAGACTGCCCATAGCTTTGGTCCGCAATCTCGCTTCCTTCACCATCCTTCACAGCCCTTATAATCAATTGCATTTGCCTTCTATCGTCGCTCTCACTGTTACTGTAGACTGTCAAAGAAGTCCAGGCTTATTCACTGAAACCCTCTTCTCACTGGTACCCAACCACGTTCATAGATGTTCATATTCTCGCTGGTGTTCAAAGGGTGATCCTACTAAAGTCACTATTATGCAAGCTTTACGTTGTATGTTTTCTGCTCTATGTATAAAGATGTTGGGTAAGATCACTATAAAAATATGAATAAAGAACATTTTAGGTTAATATTTTCCCAAAGTATGCAACCATTGGATCTTCGTTCTGAATTTCCTATTAATGCCAGATTTAGGCACAGTGTCTGTGGACAAATACTTCATTCGAAATTTTCGCACTCAAGGTTTTCCCCACACAAATGTTCCAGAGGCTGGATCATGTTTGGCCGAACGCCTGGTTTTTGTATGCGAGGTGTCTAAAGTTTCAAATATGAACACTGGGAGTTTCACCGAGTTAATGCACCAACTTCACACAGAACAAGTCGAAAACAGTGAGCAGGGATTGCCTCACTCTGTTTCTGACGTGTTCTAAACTTTCGACACCTCATTGCAGAAAAAACTGGGCTTTGCCCACCATGTTACATCCCCAGGTTTGACCTGTAGGAACCTGCGCAGGGAAAACTGATCAATAATGGGGAAAGTATGCAGATTGCCGTGCAGCAAAACTGCATCTGTGCATTGCTTTCCTTCCTGACCAGAAAACTTCAGAATGGGATGTAAAACCGCCCAGAAATCAAATAGTAAATTGGGGAGATGGATTTTCTTCTAGACGGGTTTTAAGGTCCCAGCGGCACTTGTAATGACCAAGAATACGTTTCAAGCGTTTAGATGGTGTCTGCTATTTACTATGCTTTTAGGTTTTGTACAGTCATTTTCAAGGGTTACTGTTCTTTCAGCACAATGTTTGGCTCTTTAGTAAACGAACATCGGTTTGTGTACACAATTTACTGCTCTATTCAATATATATATACATAGATATTCAAGTTATGTTAATTATGGTTTGTTAATGTGCTGTGTGCCTCAGCAGGCATTGCATCTGAGTGTGTAAGACTACCTGAGAAGTCGTCTCGTTGCTGTGCAGAATTGATTTCCGGAAAACAACTATGTTATTTCTAGTGCATTTATAGCCAATAAACACTTATGTTACAAAAGTTCAAGGTACTTAGAAATGTTTTTGAAAACAAAGTTAAAGTTGGACTTTTTTTTTAAAGTAAGACATGAATGAAACAAAGTTTGTAATGTCTTCTGTGTTGCGTTTTACAGGAATGATTGCAGAGCAAGGATAATTTAAGGAAGAGGTACAGATAAGCATTCTTGTTCACAGCTAAGGCTCTGCTTCTTTTGATTAATCCCCAAAAATCCAGCAATTATTGGCAAAGTCACTAGGACTTGGCTTTGCTACAAGGTGCTAACCTATAGGCTTTGTCAGTCCCTCTCCATCCAAAGATGCAGAAGCTAGTACTCACTTACTTATGCCTACTTCCCCTTCTGGGGTATAGGCCATCAACCAGGACTCTCCAGCCATCTATGTCTTAGGCTTTTCTTTGAATTTGACTTCAGATGTAAACCATCTCCTTGCAGTCAGGCTCGAGGCCTCTGAGCCAGATGTTTCTTGGGCTTGCTCTTTTCCTTTTCCCTTGAGGGTTCCAGGTCAGGGCTTACCTGGTTGTGTTTGATGCGGGCTTGTGAAGGGTGTGACCTATCCGGCCCCAGGGTCTTTTCTGGATGTCTTCAGGGACTTGGAATGTTGCTGATGGTGTTTAGCCAGTGTAGTCCCACTTTTATACATTAAAATGAGACACAAGCTGTGTATCCATTGTCATTATCTTCAGAACCAGTTTGGGGTGTTCTCCTTTCAAATGTCCTTTACAGGCTGTTTTTCAGACCCTGCCTTTGTGAAGAGTGGTGCCTCCCACACCAGTCTGGAGCAGCCACAGTAGAGGCGCAACAATGAGAGACTTTTGCACCACCATCAATCAGCCTAAATGAGAATTTAATCAGGGAAAGATAAAAAGCTGGACCACTCCAAAAGGGTCCCCTTCACTTTGCTCAAAAGAGTCTGCAGTACCACCCTTTACCCTTACCATTGCCAAATGACAATGTTCAAGAAAACTAATGAGCAGTTCTTTGCCAAGCAAAAGGCATAATTTAATTTACAAAAGATCCTTGTCTTCACCCCCTCACTCCAGTGTCTGGGGATCCTGCCTCACGCATCAGAAATGTCAGCACTATGTTTCCACTGTCTGGGGTAACAACCTCACCTGAATCTTGTGCAAAAGGCCATGCCTGTGATAACTATAATGAATCACACAGGCCTCTATTATTCACACATACCATGAATGTAGCACGTAGGCAATGCACACAAACACACACAGCGTACACTTGGATGATAGTGCCAGTAGTTGGGTAAGCACATAGAATCACAACTTACATGAGTAAGCGTGTAGGACCCCACTATTGTGGCACAGATTAAAAGCTATGATCACAACTATGGCACGCTGCCCCCATATGTAAACCCAAGCTAAACCATGACATGGACAACAGTGCAGTTTTTGTTGAGGCATATCTTGTGCACCCCTGGAAGACAGAACAGGTCCAGTAATTCACTCATGCAAAGGGACAGTCCTGGGCTCAGACACTGTTCAATCACTAAATTCTTCTAGTCCAAATTAAAAAAAACACAGACACACAGTCAGGCAGTCAGAGAAGAGGAATACAACTGTACACTATGCAATGGACATTCCTGTTCCAACATTGAACATTGATTCACCGTTCTTCAAGACTTCGAATAAATGTGCAGAAGAATCAAAAAAATACTTGAGGCCGACATAACAACTGAAATTTCGACATTGTATGCAGCTAATATATCAGCACTAATGGAATAGCTTAAAGATAACTTGAATGATTTCATGTGTGTTTATTCTTCCACTATTTGGAGTTGACTTGCTCTGTAGTAATCATGTAAGTCCAGCCCGCTTTGTAGTTAGTTTCAAAAGTTTAAACGTTTAGTTGACTGCCTTGGTGGTTTTCCCGGCCAGTGCATGAAATAGATCCGGCAGTCTGAATAGGAGGCTTATTTTATACTTGCTGTTCTACCCATTCAGGTGATGTTCATATATCTATTTCTAGTAAGCACTGGCTGAATATCGACAGAGCGGAGCCAACTCCTATGCCTTAGGGATTATAGAGGATTAGAACAGCCAGAATGTCTTGTAGTAAAATCACGAGCACCCTCCTAGGGGTATGGGATTCAATAGAACAGAGACAAAAGACTAACAACATTCTCCTCCACTCACCCACCCATGCTTTTCCTGACTTCTCTCCAGCATGCAATGAAGAAGAATATAAGAAATTGAGACCACAGTGACTGTAGACTTCTAAGTGACTTGTTTGAAAACAGACACCTCAGATATTTTAAGAATTGTAAACAGCCTACTTAAAGACAAAAAAGGTAGATACTTCCAACTCTGTCACTGAGCTGTGCACACAGATTATCCACTTCAATATATTAGGGCCTCCCTTTAAAGACATCAAGAGCCTGTTATCCACACTATTAAAATTACAATCAGACAAACATTCTAAACAAAAGTACATTACGTGTTTTGGATCCTCACATGAAGAATGTTAACCACCATTGTTATTGTCTTTAGCCAATATATTGTGTCCCGCTTTTTCGGGGTTGCCCACAATAGATGGCTAGAGGAGGCATTTAAGAAATGGGAAGATTTCTAACATGTGATATAGTGTTGAATATCTGATGGATAACCAGGGGCAGAGTCAGCACAGGGACCTAAACGCGGTCCGCGTGGCAAAGACCACGTCTAGCGACTTCTAAACCCCTGTTGAAGTTCTCGAAAGAACCTATTAAGGTGACTTAATAAGAAACGCTAAAAATAGCGAAAGGAACCTACACGACTTGTGTGAGTACCTCATTTTATGTTTTTTGTGTTTTTTTGTCCTGACGAAAGCTCTACAGACCCGGCTGGGCCCAAAGAGCTGAAACATGTTGACGCATCCATATATACATAGATATATGGTAATCTAGTTACTCGATTACATATATAGCGATCATTTTTAACCGACAGTGTCAACCTTTTTCATTAAAAAACTTTTTGGAGACACACTGCCTTTTATAATAATTTTCCCTCCCTGTTATTCCTGGACACTTCTACCTGGACCAGAGGTAGCCTCGGGTGAGGCAGGCATACCACACGCTTCTTGACTACCCTATGAATATGCCATGACACCTGACGGGGCGGATAAAAGATATACCGCATCGATTGAATCAGGCTGCCTATGAGGGTTGTCATAGTTGAACCAATGGTTTAGTAGATACTAGTGTCCATTCCTTTTTGATTAACTTTGGATCTAATCAGGGGAACTGAATGGACCGAAAATCCTCTTCCCTCTTTTTTGATAGAAGAATATCTGATGGAGACTTCTATCCACAGATTTTTTACCTTAGAATATTCCCCAGGAGTCACACTGGTTCTAGATATTTTTTAGTAATCTCCTTGCATGCTGGTAGGTTGTCTCTAATTCGGCTCCATATGCTGTCTGCATCACCATCCTCAACAGAAGTGACGTGCACCCCAATCGTGCTGACCTCAGTTTTCCTTTTGCATGCCATGAGCGTGGATCTGGATGAGCTCCCGTCAGTTGTTTTTTGACTAACCTTTTTAATCCATTTAGTTAAATCCTACTAGTTTGTCATTTTCTTACTTTTTGATACATGTCCTCAAAGAACCTAGTGGCGCATGTCACAAGCAAATGTCACTACAGACCCCCATTTGGTGTGTCTGTGGTGTCTTGAATGGGACCATGGCTCCAGAGCCTTCCTGGATTTCAGGATCATGAACCTGAAGGCCATCTGCAAGTGGACGATAAACTTCTGGCCAATCACCAAATGAGTCTGCGCTGCTCCTGATCCTGTTCATTAAAAATGTCTCTTGACAACTTCTGAAGCCACTCAGACAAGTCATTATTGCAATCCCAGAGTCCTTCAGGTAAGTCCCTAAAGAAAAATTCCAAGAAGTGGAAGAACTGTTCGACTCTTCTGCATCGCTCCCATTCATTCTAAAGGCGAGGGAATGACACCACAGCACCAGCTGCCACTCCTAGATTGTACCTGTGGAGGTGAAGCTTGACACTGGGTCCCCTCCACACTTCCCCATGTTTCCCTGAGCCTGAGCAACACCTACCTAACCGCATGAGTTTTATGAAGCAATGAGCCTCATTTTTGGGTGGTGGGTCCACTCTGGAGAGTTCAGAAGGGACTCCAAGTGGGGCTCCACTGGTGGGTCCACCCTTCACTAGTCGGGCCCTCAGGATCCTTTGATGGATACAGATCTGCCCGGTCACAACTTTGCAAGCTTGTCTTGGGCCTGTGGCAATGGTGCTGTTCCCGGCATCGCTGGTGCCCATCAGCAGCACCAAACCCATAGTGATTTCCGACTCCAATATGGAGCCAGGCCGTCATCCCCCTGACACAGGCTCCCGTGCCAACCAGGCCGACATGGCCTGAATTGTAGACTGTGCCCTACATGGCTGATGACAACTTGTATGAGGAGTTGATTGGTGCCTGCTGTCTACACACCTCACCAGCCACTGGCTTCACCTCTCCTTTCAAAGTGACTATGGAGAAAGGGGCTTCCTTCATGATGGTGGTTTGGGAGGCAGCTGAGGTTCCACACCCTAGGTTCCGGTCTTCCTCAGCCTTCCCCTGGGAGCCTGGTAGTCTGGATGATTTCCGGCATGTTTCTTACCACATTACTGGATAGAGAATCCAAGTGGCTGGATACCTTCAAAAAGAGGATCTTCTTTTCCACTAGCCTGGCACTGAGATCCGTTAAAACCACATGCTTATTTGGCCATTATTCCTATACTTTATGGGCTTACAGTAGCACACTGTTAATGGTCTCGTTTAAGGCCTGCGCCATACTCTCTCAAGCTATTGCAGACTAGAGAGATGCAGCATTGCTTCCACGGTGGTGCTCCAATGTCACACCTGGCTGAACACCACTGCTTTTCAGGGGATTTCAGGCATCCCTTTTAGCCCTTCGATGGGCCTTTCTTCCTTTAATCAAGGGAATGATAGTTTACGGGTTCATGGATAACACCACCACCATATGGTATTGCAACAAGCAGGGTGGGGTAGGGTTGTTGACTCTGTGTCATCAAGACATGGCTGCAACACCAATGCATTTTCCTGGTTGTTCAACATCTGGTGGGCTCTCTGAAATGCCAGAGCAGATTAAGTCAGCCTCTGATGCCTTGCAGATTAGAATCCTTCAACATGGGAGTTAGGCCCAAAGAGGACAAGGACCAGGTAGGGCCATACAATTGTGAGAAAAAAGGGGAGAGACCCGGACCGTAACAATTTATATATGTTATACAATTAACATGAGGATCAAACACATTCCTTCCGTTGTTTGATCAGGTATTTTTATTTTACCTTATTATTCAACCTATTTGTATCCAATTTTCAAAAATTATTCATTATGTGAAAAAGAACACGATGTAGTCATATCTAGTTTTCATACATCAATACACTATGGTCATTACATTCATTACTACACATTTACAAAAAACATGGACAATGCAACATTGCTACATTTATATAACATCAACAAAAAAGACAACATCAATTTCTAGCCCCAATTTAAAGGGTATCATAAATATCTTTTGCGCCTCGACACTCTTTAAGAAATGTAAATTAGGTATTGGAAAAAACAGGGAAAACACTTGAATATCTATAACAGGGGTAGATGGAATAACCCTCCGTCTAGAGCGAAGTTAAGTTCACAATCCCTCAATGTTTTATATTTTGCCAACGCGTTTCAAGTTCCGGGCAATAAGTACAGGGGCTCTCATCAGGACTTCTGAATTTTATAGGTGATGGTGTTGTCTGGTAGAAGGTATTCTTTCTATCAGACTTTAGCTTCGATGATCGGAGTTGAAGTGAATTCTTTTGCGGTGCAAATTGAGTCCTATTTCTTGTCCATTATTGTGTGTGCGGCCGATTATTGTGCAATTATCTTAATTTGGAATGCTTTCCTCAGCTACTGCTTCCATTTTAACTGAGTGTGTCGCAGAGCGCGCGGCTAAATATTGCAAGAATTATCTGAACACGAGTTGCTTGTGTCAGGAAACGTTTCACGTCACACCACCGAATGGATTCTACTCACTCCTCGCGTTTCTAAGTTAGGTTAGCCTTCACTGCATCCTTCTTCCTGTCAGCTGTCTCCATTCGAAAACCGAGCTGGAGCACAATAACCTGCTGCGCACACAGTAATGGACAAGAAATAGGCCACCCTGATGCACCCCAAAATTTGCATGAGTGCACATGTGACACACACACGTGCCCCAAGATCTGAGTTAAATCCATCTGTCTTTTTGACACCCCTAAACTGGACCCTGCCTGGCAGTTCGGGCTGAACTGATTTGTATATGGTTGGGTCCAAACTAAGGTGGCATGGGGAGAAAACAATTAATGGCCTTAACCCAGAACTGGGACTTGGGGTCATTGTTTGACAATGTTCAGCATTCCGTCCGTCATCTTCTTTGTTTCTCTAGTTGACTACAAATGGGTTTTTATGTTAGTACAAGAACTCTCTGGAACTGTTGCATCAGACAAAAAAAACAAAATGGTGGTGATGTCAAATTCTTCGCCTAGCGGCCTGTACATCATGCTACTATCTAAACATGTATAAATGAACAACTATGTATCACAAATATACAAACATTTCATAATAAAAAATTTTTTTATATAACATTGCATAATTACAGTTGCAAATGCAAATTTGCGTAGATCATTGGTCAGGGCCCCCCAATTACTGATCATTTAACTGAATACATCTCACTGTTGTAGTTGAATGTGTGAATGTAAAAAAACGGTATGTGTGTGTTCCTGGTTTTGAGCTGTGGAGACATCTTGGTGTGCACGCTTACCTCGTATCTGTAAAGTGAGGACTCTTGAGGCTTCATCATAATAAACAAGCATTTGCAATGCAATAGGTCATGCATTTACATGAATTTGAGCTATTGGCATTGTAAATGACAATGCCTTTTATTTAGGTTTTGGTTTTTGAAACATAAATAAAAGGCATTGTCATTTAAAATGCCAATAGCTTAAACTTGCGTAAATGCGAGACCTATTGCATTGCAAATGCTTGTTACTAAGGCCGCCCCACCCAGCTGTGAGAGAGGGAGGGCTCTCCATAACTGGTCCGAAGCTGTAAGCTCTTGTGTTATGCTTCTATTGCTTTGATGTGCGAGTAGATTTCGTAATAACTGTACAATTGTGTTGTGATGCTCTCTTGTGCTTTGTGTGTGTTGTGTTCTGTCTTGTGTTTCTGCTGCTCTTCATGTGGTTTGTGCTCTCACTGTCATCGTGTTTTGATTGTATTATCTTTTGCTATTTTGGTATTGATGTCGCATTGAGGTACTGAGTGCATGTGCTGTGTTATTTGTCCTTGTGTACGGAGTTGCTCTGTGTTGGGATGTGTTATAGTGTATATTTGTTTTTTTCTGTTGGTGTATTATTGCATTTTATTGTGTGTCCTTATTGTGTTATTTTATTGTACTATTGTGTTGTATGTTGTTATCTTGTAATTGCATTTGTGGTGTGGTGGTGTTCTATGGAGTGTTTGCTGTGTTCATGTGATGTTATTTTATTCGTTATATTGGTATGATGTGCATCTGCGGCCTAAATCAAACCCATCAAATGTAAAAGGGAAAATTGGAGCTACCTGTAGTTATTTTAATATTGATATCAAAGAATGGGTTAGCTTCACCAGTGGCACCATGTTAGCATTATCAAACATTGAGAAGGGAAGGAGCTTGAGGAACGCCACATATGATGAAGGTAAGTGTGTAGCTGTGAAGTTGCAGCGTTGTGTGATGGATGTGAAAGAAACAATATGACACAATCCAGAACTGGTCGGTAATTTCAAAATCAGGGTTCTGACTCCCTAATCACATCTTCACCCCAGGGTAACGTTGGATGCCGTGACCTACTGGTGTTCCAAGGTCAGTCTATTTTTAATACACATAGGGCCCGATTCACAGAACTAACTTAAGACAAAATCCTAAACTTACTACTTTTGGTAGCAGCCGCGGGCCGTGGAGGGAGTTACGGTGGGGCAGGGAGGCGGGGAGGGGGAGGGGCAGGGTGGAGAGGGCTAAAAACAGGCATATGGATAATTACAGGTAAGTAAACAATTAATTAATACAACGAATTTTGTAGCGCGCACTGCATCGCAAAATGCGCGCTTAAGACAGACTTAAGACAAACTTAAGACACACTTAAGATAGACTTAAGACAGACTTCAGACAAACTTAAGACAGACTTAAGACAGACTTAAGTTAGGATTTTGTCTTAAGTTTGTCTTAAGTTTGTCTTAAGTCTGTCTTAAGTCTGTCTTAAGTCTGTCTTAAGTTTGTCTTAAGTCTGTCTTATGTCTGTCTTAAGTTTGCACTCATGGTTGAAGAAGCGGAAGTCAACAACTGGATTTCTTAGAATGAGGCAGAATTTTTACAGACCAAAACACCAAGGATGCCATATTTCTATTCGCTCCCGAAGATCCACAAAGAGCGAAAACCGCCGCCTGGAAGACCGATTGTCTCAGGCATAGGTTCTGTCCTAGAACCCCTCTCCCAATTTGCTGATCAATTTCTAAAACCCATGATGCAGAGAACACCAATGTATCTGAAAACACAAGAGATCTGCTGAACCTACTAAAAGATCAGACTTACTTGGAAGAAAGGATGTTACTAGTGGGGTTAGATGTTGAAAGCCTCTACACTAGCCTCCCCCAACGAAAAACCCTAGATACTTTGGAAACATTACTATTTAGTATACATTGGGATTTCAAAACTCCGAGGCATTTCATTTTGGAATGCTGCAGGTTAGCTCTAACCGAAAACTATTTTGAATATAACAACACCCTATACCAACAATGCCACGGAACTTCCATGGGCAGCAAATTTGCCCCAAGTGTGGCCGGTCTATACGTCAGCGACTTCGAAGAAACCCATATACAGAGTATGACTAATCCTTTCTGCCATAAGATATCATTCTGGAAGCGCTATATAGACGATATCATCCTCATATGGGAGGGTGATTTGGAAAGCCTTAAAGAATTCCACAGATGGGTGAATACCAGAGATGAATGGTTAAAATTCACATATACTGCAGACAAAAAGACACTGGATTTTTTTTGCATATAACAATATATGCCGAGAACAACACCCTACAAACAAAAACTTTTTATAAACCAACGGCAAAAAACGGCCTGCTGTCTTACCAAAGCTTCATCCCCGACCCCTAAGAGAAAACCTTCCTTACAGCCAATTTTTACGATTAAGACGTAACTGCAGCAAAACCCAAGAATATAAAAGAGAAGCAAACGATTTTCGCAATAAACTCAAAAATCGTGACAACCCACAGAGAATCATTAACAAATGCAAGAAGAGGGCAAGAAACCAACATAGAGAAAATCTTTTAGAAAACAAACAGAAACCACCGGAGAAAGACCTACTGACTTGTTTTACTATGTATAACATAGCTTCAAACAATGTAAAAAAGATAGTCAACAAGAATTGGAGAATTTTGACGTCTGCCTCTATAAACTGGCCTAAGCCCAGATTTGCCAACAAAAGAACACGCAATTTAAAAGACATGCTGGTACACACCAGACCCACCCCAAAAAAACAAGGGGAAGACGAACCCCGACTGTGGAACAATCCCCCATCACGAGCCATTACCCATGCGGTTCATGTTCAGTTTGTGCTTTAACAAGAACCACCAAATTCACCCAACTCCTCCCTGAGTTCAAATGGACCATAAGAAGCCACACAAATTGCAACACGACACATGTTATCTATATGATCACATGTCCGTGCAATATGCGCTACATAGGGACGACATGTCATAATATAAAGCAAAGACATTGCGAACACAGGAGCAACTTAAAATGTAAAAGGATTACCACCAAGATAAGTAACCATTACATTGAAGCAAAACACACTGTGGAAGATTTGCAATGGATAGTTCTAGAAACCCTCACAACAAAAACCCACAACTCAGGATGGGGCGTGGCCAAGTGAGCCATCATGGCGGACGCAGCTTAACTAAGCTCCGTCCCGCCCGACATTAATCCTTCACTTTATCCTGCCTCCCCTCGCTCTAGTGCAACTTAGTGGGGAGAATCCTGCATCGGACCCTAGCGGCGAGCACCTGGGGAAATTTTGGACAATTTGGTGCGCCGGGGGCCGGAGATCACGGCAGTGCATTTTGGGGCCTGTTTAATGCTGTGGAGCCGGAGACCTCGATTTTCTTGGCCCCGGGGCTTGGAACAGCGGCGGCGCTGAGGGAGATCGGTGCACGGGGCGAGCCCCTGACTGGGCGGGCCCTGTGGTGACCTGTGGGACCTTCAGTGGTGTCCGGCAGTGCTGGTCTGCCCCCCCGGGGTTCCAGGTACCAGGGGCCCGAGGGGACGTGGCCTGATCCTTGCCAGCCTTCAGCAGCAGCTCGCGCCACGCAACCTAGAGGGTGAGCAGGGGTTATTCTTAAAGGGTAGTTCCCTTGCCCTGACTAGAGGAGAGGGTCCCTGTTTGTCACAAGTGCATACTTGCGCCAACCAGAGACCCCCAATTCTAACATTGGACGCAGCGGTGAGGATTTCGAATTTGCATTCGTAATTTATATACAGTAAATTATTGATCACCACATAGTGAGAACAGACCTATAACATAGCCACATACTGTTGAATTCGTTTTCTATTTTTGGGATTGCTGAGGAATCTCCATTTTGTTTTTGTGAATCATGCCTGGCTCAAAGTCTGGAGGAAAGGCGGCATCCATAGCCTCTGGTGGAAGTGGAATAGAAGAGGTAGAGTGGGAAGAAGAGAGGCTAGAAAGCTACACAGTACCACAACTGAAGGGCTTCTGTGAAAAATTTGGAGTCACCAAAACTGGATTTAGAAACAAACCTCAATACCTAAAGGCGCTGAGGGCCTGGATTGAGTCAAGGGCACCTGGGAATGGGGGGGAAATGGTACCCCCAGAAAACGGCCATGGAGTTGGCGCAGTCCTGTCGCCAGAGGAGCTGGCAGACAGGGCAGCAACCAGGGCACATGAAGTGGAGATGGCAAAACTTAATGGACAGATGGAGCAGCAAAGATTGGCAATAGAGGAGAAAAAAATCCTGTTGGAACATGAAGTGAAATTGAAGGAGTTGGAGCTGAAAGCGAAAAGTTTGGACACAACTCCTTCTCGTGGCAGTACAACGCCGGTGCAGGTAGAGTCCAGGGTGTACATACCCAAAGATGTGGTTAAGGAGTTCTTTAAGGGGGATGACATAGGACAGTGGTTTAGGGCATATGAGGTAGCCATGTCCTCCCACCGGGTCCCTGACAAGGATTGGGGAGCGGGGTTGTGGGGGAGGTTCCTTAGCGAAGGACGGGACACCCTGCTAGATTTGCCCACTGAAGAACAGAAGTCCTATCCCCGCATGAAAGAGGCCTTAATGACCAGGTATGGGCTTACCCCTGAAATGTACAGACAGAAGTTCAGGGGGTATGGAAAGCGTCCTGGGAACACGTATGTGGAGTATGTGACCAGTTTTTGCAGAGCACTGGATGGTTGGGTAGCAAAATGAATGATTTTCAGGGGCTTTTTGATTTAATTGCATGGGAGCACTTGTCTGAAAATTGTTTTCCTGAGCTACGCCAGCACTTGATTGATAGCAAGCTGTCCAACCTGAGGAAGCTTGCTGAGGAGGCGGACCGCTGGCTCAGCACCAGGGTCCACAAGGGTCCAGTGGGAGACTCAGCCAAGGGTGGGCAGGGTCCCCAGCCGAAGAGTGGGGGGGACAGGGGTAAACAGAGAGGGTTCCAGCGAGGCCCCCAAAGTAATCCCCAAGGGAACCAGCAGCGAGGTTCTCAGCCTCCCCCACCCCCGAAGCAGACTGGGGCCCCGACAGGTAGGCCTGTTCCAAACGGGCCCTTCAATTGTTACAGGTGTGGTGACCCGGGGCACATTGCCAGTGACCCCAAGTGTCGCCTGTTTGGTAAACCAGCACCCACTGGTGCTACACCCTGGCAAGTAACTAGCATTAACCTGGGAGTAGAAGTAGTGGTCTCAGGGGGTGGAGATCCTGTCCAGATGACCCTAGTCTCGCTAGGAGACAGTGAGATGGTCCCTGAGAACTACTTGCCCTCTAACACTAAAAAATATGGGCAGGTGGTGACCATCAACGGTAAGAAAGCAGAGGCTCTTAGAGATATAGGAGCCAGTGTGACTGCAGTGAGGCAGCACCTGGTGTCTCAAGAGCAGGTTGTACCCCATGCCTACCGTAGGGTTATCAATGCTGATAATTCAGAGAGTCAGTGTCCGATGGCTCAAGTTCCCTTCGAGTGGGGGGGTCTCTGGTACTCTGCAGATCTGTGTGAGAAAAGCCATGCCTGTAGACTGTTTGCTAGGGAATGACTTGGAGGACTCCCCTTGGGGAAAGGTGGAGAAGACGACTCACCTGAGGATGGTGGGTCTACCTGACTGGGCGTGCGTGACCACACGGTCAATGGCAGCCAGTAGGGGTGCACAAGAGATCCTGGGGCCTGAAGGAGAGGCCCAGGAACCGTCCTTAGGGAGAAGGCGCAGGGGGCGCGGGAAACCGGCCCCTGAAGTTCCCACGGTCCAGGAGGAAGCAGACCTTGAGGGGGATGCCCTGGAGCCTACAGGGGAACAGATTGCTGAACTGGGAGACCTGCCTGATCTGACCCATTGGCAGCAAGAAGGAGGCCCCTCCAGGGAGGAATTCTGCAGGGAGCAGAAAGAATGCCCTTCTCTCGTGGGTATGCGGCAGCAGGCTGCAGACCAGGCCAATGGTGTTCAGGCCAAGACACATTATGTGTACTGGGAGAATGACCTCCTGTATTCCGAGCCTAAGGCTGCTGAACCTGGGTCAGCCTGTGTGCTGGTGGTACCCCAGAAGTTCAGAGCCTTCCTACTGTGGCTGGCTCATGATGTGCCGTTAGCAGGACATTTGGGGATGGACAAGACCTATAACAGGCTTGTCACCCACTTTTATTGGCCCCAAATGCACAAGAGCTCAGATGCTCATTGTAGATCATGTCAGACTTGCCAGGCAAGTGGTAAGAGCGGAGGGAGGCACAAGGCTCCTCTGCAACCCTTCCCAGTGGTCGGTACGCCCTTCCAGCGAGTGGGTATTGACATTGTTGGGCCTCTGGACCCCAAGACAGCCATGGGCAACAGGTTCATCCTGGTCTTGGTGGACCATGCCACCCGGTACCCTGAAGCCATCCCTCTAAGAACAGTGACGGCCCCCGTGGTGGGACGGGCACTGATGGGAATTTTCTCACGAGTGGGATTCCCTCTAGAGGTGGTGAATGACAGGGGGACCAACTTCATATCCAAGTATATGAAATCCCTTTGGCAAGAGTGTGGTGTAACTTACAAGTTCACCACCCCTTACCATCCCCAAGGAAATGGGTTGGTTGAGAGATTCAACCGAACCCTAAAAGGTATGATCATGGGCCTGGAAGGTCCAATGAGGCGTAAGTGGGACGTCCTCTTGCCATGCCTTCTCTTTGCGTACCGTGAGGTGCCACAGAAGTCCCTTGGGTTCAGCCCCTTTGAACTGCTGTATGGTCACCCAGTGAGAGGACCTCTGAGTTTGGTAAAGGAAGGCTGGGAGCAATCTCCCAGGAAACCTCCCCAGAATGTATAAGTTACATGCTGGCCTTCAGAAACCAGACCAGGCGATTCAGGCAACTTGCTGAGGCAAATCTGGAAGCCAGCCAGGAAGAGATGAAGCGGTGGTACGACCAGAATGCCACTCTGGTGGAGCTTCAACCTGGACAAAAGGTGTGGGTCTTGGCCCCAGTGGAGACTTGTGCACTTCAGGATAAGTGGACAAGCCCATTTGAGGTTGTGGAGCGCAAGAGTCCGGTAACCTACTTGGTGGACATGCAGTCTCCCAGGAACCCTTTGAGGGTCCTACATGTTAACCGCCTTAAGCCCCACTTGGAGAGGTCCGAAGTGGGCATGTTGTTGGCAACTGATGATGGAATAGAGTAGGAGTCTGAGCCTCTTCCTGACATCTTGGTAGCCTCTGAGAAAGATGGGTTAGTGGATGGAGTTAACCTCTCACCCACCCTGACGCCTGAGCAACAGGAAGACTGCCGCCAATTGTTGGGGCAGTTTCCAGATCTGTTCTCCCTGGTTCCTGGTGTCACAGATTGGTGCGTCCATGATGTGGACACAGGAGACAGCTTACCTGTGAGGCATAAGGCCTACCGAGTAACTGACAGGGTCAGAGCCTGCATCAAGGAGGAGGTCTCCAAAATGCTTGCTCTTAGGGTGGTTGAGTCCTCCAGCAGTCCTTGGTCCAGCCCTGTGGTCTTGGTCCCAAAGGCTGCTGCGCTGGGAGCCACACCTCAACTCCGGTTCTGTGTGGACTGCAGAGGACTCAATTCATTCACTAAGACTGACGCGCACCCTATCCCCAGAGCTGATGAGCTCATTGATCGGCTAGGGGCTGCCCGGTTCCTCAGCACGTTTGATTTAACGTCTGGGTACTGGCAGATCGCCTTGACCGATGGGGCAAAAGAGAGGTCAGCATTCTCCACACCAGATGGGCATTTCCAGTTCCGGGTTATGCCATTTGGAATGAAGAATGCCCCTGCCACCTTTCAGAGGTTGGTCAACCAGGTGTTGGTTGGGCTGGATGAGTTCAGTGCAGCCTACCTGGATGACATCGCAGTGTTCAGTGGTACCTGGCCGGAACACCTGCGACACCTCTGGGAAGTGTTGATGGCGCTGCGCAAGGCAGGCCTCACAATCAAGGCAAGCAAGTGCCAGATTGGGCAGGGTTCAGTGGTGTACTTGGGACACCAAGTGGGGAGTGGCAAGGTGGCACCCTTGCAACCCAAAATTGAGACCATCCTGGCTTGGTAACCCCCCAAGACCCAGACTGCAGTGAGAGCCTTCCTGGGGCTCACTGGGTACTACAGGAGGTTTGTCAAGGGCTATGGCACTATTGTGGCCCCCTTGACCGAGCTGACTTCTAAGAAGCAGCCCAGGAATGTGATTTGGACTGACACCTGCCAGAAGGCTTTTGACACCCTGAAAACTGCCATGTGCATGGCGCCCGTGCTCTTGGCCCCTGATTTCTCCAAGGAGTTCCTAGTGCAAACAGACGCTTCAGAGCATGGTGTAGGGGCTGTTCTCTCACAGATGACTGAGGAGGGCTGGGACCAACCTGTAGCCTTCATCAGTAGGAGGTTACTTCCACGGGAACGTAGGTGGAGTGCAATAGAGTGAGAAGCATTTGCTGTGGTCTGGGCACTGAAGAAGCTAAGACCCTACTTGTTTGGGTCTCACTTCCGGGTTCAGACAGACCACAGGCCCCTCAGATGGTTGATGCAGATGAGGGGTGAGAACCCAAAACTGTTGAGGTGGTCCATCTCCCTACAGGGTATGGACTTCACGGTGGAACATCGCCCTGGCACAGATCACGCCAATGCTGACGGTCTGTCCAGGTTTTTCCGCCTTAGTGATGAGGAACTCCCTGGGGAAGGGTAGTTCTCCCCACATTTCAGCTGGAGGGGACACGTGTTAGACCTGGCACCTTGGCGTGAGTTTCCCTTCCACTTTTGGCTGATGTGCCTCAGATGTTTTTGCTGGTGTCCGCCGCTCAGGGCACTGCACCACAACCAATCCGTGCCGCAGTGCAAGTGCTCCCTATGTAAAGTATAACTGTTATTGATACTCCTGATTGGTTCATTGGATTTACTGTCAGTCCCCAGTAAAGTGCACCAGGAGTGCCAGGGCTTGTGAATGCCAATGCTGCTAGTGGGCCTGCAGCGCTGGTTGCGCCACCCACAGAAGCAGCCTTAAAAATGTGTCTAGGGTCTGCCATTGCAGAACCTGCGTGCAGTCTGGTACTGTCATGCTGGCTGGGCAAGTGCACACACTTGCCAGCCCCTAAACCTTCCCTTAACTTCATATTAGTCACCCCTATGGTAGGCCCAAGGGCAGGGTGCATTGTAAGTGTAAGGTAGGACATGCTCTGATGAGGGTGGCATGTCCTAATAGTGAATTACTGCCAAATTCGTTTTTCACTATTGTAAGGCTACCTGTCCCCTTTAGGCCAGATGGGCTGCTGGAATTATTACACTCTATAATCCAAGCAGGCTCAGGGAACATGGTAGAAATTAATGTTTAGTGTGCTTGAACTCAGAATAATAAAATACTTCTTTTAGTAAAGGTTATTTTAATATCCTGTGTATGTAAATGCTACTTTTAGAAAGTTAGCATTTGCTTGCCTAACCATTTCAGCCCGCCTCTGCTGGTATGTGTATCTGACTGTCTGGGATGTGTGAGTGACAGGGCTGGGGGATGACAGGTGGTGAATGCGAGGATTACACCTTAGTGGGAGGTAGGAGTGCCCCTGGACTCTTAATCAGGCTGTGCTCTGCCACCACAATGCTGGCTCCGCCCCCCTGGGGAGCGACTGATGACTCAGCCGGCACCTGGCCCAGGAAGGGCGAAGCACTGTCATCAAGGTACTCCTGGCTGCCCCTGTCCCCACAATGCTGGCTCCGCCTCCCTGTGGAGCGTCTGATGTGCCTGCCCTCAAACTGAAAGAAGAAGCCAGAACACACCAACAGAGTACTCAGAGACTGAATGAGGTTATGCAGAGGCCCCCCTGGCCTGCAAGAACAAAGGAAATGTAGTATAAAAGTAGGAGCCCTGCTCCTTGTAAATTAGATCCTGCTTGTCAACCAAGACGCCCCCTCTGCCTGAGGAAAAGGAACCAAGGAAGCTGAAGGAGAGAGACTGTCCCTATCCTGGGGGACTAAACCTGCAGTGGAAACCTTGCTGCCAAAGGAGAGGAAGGCCCCTTTTGAAAGACTTTGCTTTTATTTACTTTCAACTAGATACTGTGATTCCTAGCTGATCTCCAAGGGCCTGGAAGTGAGCTGGCCCCCTGACCTGAGCCCCAGGACCATTGGGCTCTTCCCCCCTGCCTTCGCTGAGGAGTGCTGAACTTCCTGTGTCTCCGCCGCTGGAGCCGTCGCTGAATGCGCCTCAAAGACCTGCCCTTTCACCCAAGCCCGTGCTGTGCCGCCTGACTCCGTGTGGCCCCGCTCCTCCTCGAGCCGGAGTCCGCACCGTAGCCTAATTTGGGCCGCCTTGCACTGTGCTACCCTTTTGTCCCCCAACGAGCCGCATTGTCACTGACTTCAAGCCGCCCGGACCCGCCAGCCTGTGACCTGCACTCTCCAGCCCCCGAAGTTGCCCTGTACCGCCGTACGCTCAGTACGCTTGAAGCGTACACTTTGGCAAGGTGCCGCAGTACGCTCCGTACGCAACGTACACTTGAAGCGTACACTTTGGCAAGGTGTCGCAGTACGTTCCGAGCGTACCCCTGAAGCGTACGCCTGTACTCTGGGCTTGCACGCCTCGTGGAAGCAAGCGTCCCCCAAGAAGACACGGCTCGTATGCCGCCATCGCCAGCCTTTCCAGTACGGTGCGTACCTGGTAGACGAACTGCACCGAACTGCTCTCCCCGGGGCCGTGCCGCATTGAGAGCCGTCCTGTACCTTTGACCCCGTACAGGCCGCTCCGTGCCGCCTCCCTGCTCTGGAGCCCCTGAGCCCCCAAAGGATCGCCTGTGCCCGGACCCTCGGCTGCACCCCCCTCGAGGTCCCGCCTAGACGCCCTGCACCGCGGCGCCTCTCTACGGCCGGATCTCCACGGACAGCCCGCCGAGGAACGTCTTCTTTTGCCCCGCAGAGATTCTTCAAGAAGACAGGTACTTTGCGCATCTAATCCCCGGGGCCCACCGTGGACCAGAGGGTCCGTTTTTGTTTCTGACAAGCCTCCTGCCTGTTATCAGTAGAGGCCCCACCCGGGAGTCAGAGTTGCGCAGAACGCTATTCACAAGAGTCCTCTTGTGATAGGAAGTATTGTGGGCATTTCTTGGAACAATGTGATTACTGCTTAAAAGAACGCTTTGCTGAGGGAACTGTATTTGGGGAAACTAAAGCATTTAAAAGAAAGGGGAATCTTAAGAATTTGATAAGAAAGCCTAATTTTTGCATCAGTGAAACGTCTAAAGAAGCCTCATCTAGCTTTATTGAACCAGCATATGAAAGACTCATTTTTGGCATTATTGAAACGTTCTTCATGGTGTAAAGACAGTTACAAACAGAAAGCCTATATCCTTAGCCTAAAGAAAGTATTGTGTGCATCCTAAGTTCATGTTATTTAAGGTCTTGTGATAAATCTGCTATCTTTTACATAAAGTCTACATATTGTTATATACATACCGCCTGGTGTCCATTTGTGGGGGGATCAGTGTTATTTACTGTGTGTGATTCTGAATGCTTAACTAAATGCGCCCTAGAGATTAGCCTTGACTGCTCGCGCCACGCAACCTAGAGGGTGAGCAGGGGTTATTCTTAAAGGGTAGTTCCCTTGCCCTGACTAGAGGAGAGGGTCCCTGTTTGTCACAAGTGCATACTTGCGCCAACCAGAGACCCCCAATTCTAACATGGAGAAAGCCAGAGAGCAGGGCAGCCTCCCTCCCAACTTAAGTCTGTCTTCAGTCTGTCTTAAGTCTATCCAAAGTCTGTCTCAAGTCTGTCTTAAGTCTGTCTTAAGTTTGTCTTAAGTCTGTCTTAAGTCTGTCTTAAGTCTGTCTTAAGTTTGTCTTAAGTCAAACTTAAGGCAAAATCCTAACTTTACTACTACTAAATGCCTTCTGTGAATACCAAAAGTAGTAAGTTTAGGATTTTATCTTACGTTAGTTCTGTGAATCAGGCCCAGTGTGTATGCGGGGAGAATTAGTCAAAATGAGATGCTGTGGCCAGCAGAATGGGTAGGCCCAACGTTAACCCCTTTGCCGCGCGGCAAATTCCGTCGCGGTGCGAGGGGGGTGGGGTTGTGCGTGGTGCTCAGGTACCGAGGACCGCTCCAGGCCATCATAAATCACAGTGGGCGAACTCCGCCCACCAATTAATTTGCCCGCACAGGCGGGGAATTAAGCGCACGTGGGTGGAGCGGCAACAGTCAGACGGCTCCTGGCCGTCATGAGTCACAGTATACGTGTGCTCATGACGGCCATCATGAGCACACGTCTACTGTGACTCATGACGGCCGGGAGCCGTCACGAGCATCGATGAGGTTAATCTTTTCCAGTCATAGAAAGGCCAAATCTGAAAGGAATTAAACGGAATCCATACTGTAACTATTTTCACTATGAAAGTTAAAATCCCCTAATAGAAGAAAATGTTCAGAGGAAATAGAGTGAAGGACAATTCGTTCCATCAATCAAAAAACACTTTCAGACATGTGTGGGGTTAGGGGAAAGAGATTTAGAGGGGAATAAAGGCTTGGCTAATGCAAACTTCAAGTCCACACTATGTGGAAAAGACTGGATTTCTGCCTCCTGTTCCAATGTGAGACTCTGAAAATGGCATTGTATACATGCAAATGCGCCTTCAAGAGTGGAAAAGGAACTAACCTTGTCACATGAACTGAGTGTGCCTCGCGTTTTACCAAGAAATCTAACCTCTTTAAGTTCATCAGCTGAGTAGGAGCATCTCGATGTTATGGCAGTGGCTGGAGCAAAAGATGCAGGGTCCTGGCTCCTGGTAATGGCTGGACGAGGACGGGTGCAGATGATCTTGCCTTTGGTCCCCCTTTGGTGTGCGACCTCTGCGTGTCAGCAGAGGCATGCTGTTTAAATATGAGGCCAGGAGAGCAGCTATACCTTCAACTCCTGAGGTCACGCGGGAACCGGAAGTGTAAGTTAGCTCATACTCGCTCTCTCTCCACTCAAACTGGAAATCACTGCAGTGGAATGGAGAGAGGGTAAGAAGAGGAGTGGCAGAGAAGAGTCGGTAAAATCTAGAAAGAGTAGGACCAATGGGCTGATAGATACTAATAAAGGTAAGTCTTTTAAAAGGAAAACATTACATACAGTGGAGGTTAAAATACAAAAAGTTGAAACTCAAAGTCAGTAAAAAGTAAACTAAAAGTAAACCAAAAAGCTTCTACTGGCCTGAGCATTGGCTGAGCATTAGCAGTGGCATGCTCTTTAAATTTGAGGCCATGAGAGCAGCTAGACCCTCAACTCCTGCGGTCATGCAGGAACTGGAAGTGAAAGTTAGCTTGTTCTTGCTCATTCTCTCCACTCATGATTTATTGAGGTATTTTTACAATGACCTTAAAGCACATCAACACCGCCAGAGCATCACTTTCATGATGTTCCGGAGGCGCAGTGTGCCTGCCCTTATTTACAAGGTCACGTAAAGCTACCTTGCATGGCTTTTCATGGCCTTTTAATTATGGTCGCCTTTCATACATGAGGGGCATTCAATGGGTGTTGTTGTGGATGTTCCCATGCAACACTCATGAAAACAGATGCATTTCCAGATTTACAAGGTTGTGTAAACCCGGGAATGCGTCAGATTTGTTTGCCTCCACAGGGGAGGCGTAAAAATGGCGCAACGAGGAGAAGTCCCTTTAGTTCTCCTAATTTTTTGTTCTTTCTTTGTGTGCTACAGAATGCAGCACACATTGAAGGAGGAAAATGCCATCAATGATTGTTTATTTGCAGGAAGGTGTACCGTCCTGCACATAATCAATCATGCATGCAACGCAGGTACGGTGCAAGGGTGCCTGCGTTGGCACTAGGCAGCCACTTGTGCGCCAGCACAGAGGAGAGCACAGGGATGCGTTGTATTACTTTAAATACGACGCATCCCTGCACTTTCCTAATGCTGCAGCTCGGCGTAGCAAGATGGCTTGCGGTGCCGCGTTGCATAATTTTCTAGTAAATATGTCCCTTTGTCTTTCCTTGGGGAAGCTCTACATAAAACATTTAAAAATCATATCTTTGATTTCCCAGATTGGATTTTTGTCAGTTTGATGTCATTTTGGTTGTAAAAGCTTACTCTGTTTTTACTGTTTTGCATTTAGACTTTATTACTGTTTTAGTACTGCATACATTCTTTACTCATTTTCTCTGAGTTACGCCTATCTGCTATGTGCCATAGCTGCCATGGGGGTGTGCTAAGGTTTATTTATTGGCTTTAGTGTTTTTTACTGAAAAGGATTGTGTTATTACTTGAAGTGGGTACTTACACCCCTCAATCTGATAGCGACATCTTGCCACAGATTCCTTACCTTTGAATTTTCTCAGGCATCAGACTGGATCCAGAAGCTTTTTTGTGAGCATAACAGCGGCAGCTCCTCTGTAATGGCAGAGGAGCGTCGCCCAACTGTGGGCCAGCAAAAATACAATGATAATAAAAGACTTTTATTATCATTTTATTTTACTGACTGAGCTTATGCCTGTCTAGAGCGCTGCGTGGCCACAGAATGGAGTAAGATTGGTGGGCATATATTAGGCTAGCCAAACAAACATGCACACATAGGTTTCTCCATCCCAGCTGTATTCTGAGTGCCGGGACACCTCCTTCTGAGGTAGCTGTTCGCGCTATATAAACCTAATATTATTATTATTATTATTATTCTACAGCTGGGTGGAGAATCGGCACAGACTCCCTGTGTCTGAGTGAGCATCAAACCAGCCCACTCAGGCGAATCCCAGCGCTTCTTTAATGCTTGGTATAGCATTAGAGCAATGTCAGGACTGGGTTGGGGAGTCTGCTGGCCTGCTCTGAGTGCTGTGTGGCAGAGGCGTACTGAGGAGCCAGCAGAGGAGCACTGCAGCTGGCAGCAGAGTCAGGTTGGTCTTTTACATTTTTATTATTCTGCCCCACCCCCCACTTTATATGGCAGCAGCTACCACTGGTGCAGTACCCCTACGTGCCTGGAGGTGGTATTGGTTGACTCAGCATGGCGTTGTCACTATCTGTGCTGTAAGTGATGTCCACGTCACCTATATAGGTGCCACCTCGGCGCGCTGTTATCAGTTCTTTTCTTTCTGTGCCAGTCAGCTCTCATTCGAGAGAAGAACTATCCCTCTGTCAGTTTTTTCAGGATATTTGTGATGTTTTGTCGATCCTTTTTTGAAATATTTTTCTCCTGGTGTGTCAAGCTTGTCACTGAAGAAGACAGGATTTAAACCCTGTGGAGTCTCTCACCACACTATGTCGGTGGCAGACCTGCACTTCTTGTGTTTTTGGAGTCTGGTGCACGACCATGACTCTAAGTCGTGCTCCAACTGCCAGGCAATCACGCTGAAAGCTTTGAGGGAGCGGTCCCTGAAGTTGTTGGTGGCTTGACATAAAACTCCGTGGAAGTCACGGTCCCGCTTCAGAGGATGGTTTGAGAATATTCCAAGCATCCAAAATCCTCTTCCTCCCATTCAAGAAGCTGACGCGATGAAGGAACTTTGGCATATGAGGCCTTGTTCCATGAAACCTGCTCCTGGGCTGACTCCACGCCTCCCCAGTTAGTTGGGAGCCAGAGTAACCCCCGCTCAAATGAAAGAATTTTATGAGGCATGCATCTCAGTTTTGAGCGTCCCGACCCCTCTGGATTGCCTTCAGACCCTGCGGGGGTCAGAGTGTGCCCCATCTTGTTCCGCACCAGCAGCTCCAGCCCCACTTCCAATGTTTCCCCATGGATCCAGTCCTATTCTGAAGGGATGGACCTCAGGGAGGAATGGGAGGGGTCAGTGGACCCTTTAGGATACCAGTTTGAGCAGGATATGGACTGGTGTGAGAAACTGAGTGATGCCAGTGGACTGGACATGTCTCCAGATACTGGCATGCTTTCTCCCCCTACACTGGCTACAGAGGAGGAATCTACATATGAAATGGTGGTGCTAAGGGTGGCTGAGGTCCTAAAAAGGACAAGGGGATTTGTCCTATCCTTGATCTCTGAGCCCTCAACTACTTCCTCAAAAAGGAGAAATTCAAGATGCTCATGTTGGCTCAGCTCTAGTTTCCCCTAAACACATGAGACTGGATGGTAGCATTGGACATGCAGGAAGCCTCTTTTCACATTCATGAACATCTGTGTTACCTACAGTTAGCGGTAGGCCATGAGAATTTTCAGTTCACCCTGTTCCCTTTTGACCTTGCAAGTGCCCTTCAGGTGTTCACCAAGGTGATGCCAGTGGTCGCAGCTCACCTGCGCATATCAGGGGTTCCAGTCTTCCCTTATCTCGATTACTGGCTGCCGAAGGTGATATCCTAACTCCACAACAACCTGCCTTAGCTCCATGACATCCGACTGAAATTGAAAGTCTTTCTACCCTCCATCAAGGGAAGGCTAGTGCAGGTGTTCATGGTCAATACCACCACCATGTGATACTCCAACAAACAGGGTGTAGTGGGCTCTTGACCCTTTTTCAAGAGGCCCTGTGTCTCTGGACAATGCTGGAACAGCAGGGATTATCCCTAATGTGTGAGCGCCTGGCCGATTCCCTAAATGCTAGGGCGGACAAACTCAGCCTTCAATGTCTAGCGGATCATGAATGGAGTCTCCATTTAGAGGTTGAGCACAGTCTCTTTCAGCAGTGGGGAGAGCCTTGGTTAGATCTGTTTGCATCCGCCAAGAACACGCAATATCAGCAGCTCTGTGCACTGGAGTTTCCACTCCTGCCCAGAGTTCTCCAGAAGACCAGGAATGACCGAGCCCAAGTAATACTTGTGGCTTCGGACTGGGAAAGGAGAGTCTGGTATCCCAAGCTTCTGAACATGATCATCGACCCTTCGATCAAGCTGCCCCCTTCTGAAGGATCTTCTATCCCAGCTCCAGGAGAGAGTCCTCCACCCGAACCTGTCAACTCTTTGCCTTCTTGCATTGAGATTGAGTGGCAGCAGTTGATAGCTTTAGACCTTCCTCCCTTCTGTAATGTTTTTCTGGCATACAGGCATCCCACCGCCAAGACAGTGTGCACCTGCTGACGGGAAACCTTTGTATCATATTGTTCAGAAAAGTCTATTGGTCCTGGTTCTGCCTGACTTTCTGATATATTGCTTTTTGTTTTGCCCAGCAGGTCTCTGCTCTGGGAACTCTCAAAAGGTATCTTTCCACACTGCCTGCCTTCTTGAATATGCCTGGCCAACCCACTTTCCTTAAATCTCCCATTGTAAATAGAGTTCTAAAAGGTCTTGTACCTATGTTCCCACCTTCCCCTTTTATTGTGCCTCAAAGGGAGCTTATTTTGGTTAGCAAGCACAAGGAGATGATGGACGCAGCACTGAAACTTTTCAGACACTCACTCCAGTCACAGATCTAGGTTGAATCCATCATCGTTCTTTCGCTCACTTCCTCACCCCAGATAAGACCCAGCTATATGTAAATCACTCTTGACCCTGTGCCTCATGGGAACAGGCCACCCAAACTGCCAAGCCAGGTCTTCCCAGAACCAGAAACAAGCATCCTGGGACTAGTTTCAGGGTAACACCCCTCATCAGCCAGGCTTGCTTGAATCTAGTGGCAAAGTGAGCAAGTAATCTACGTCTGGGCATACTCTGCCACCTTAGGGTGAACAAATCAAACACAAGGAGATGGTGGGCAGAGCGCTGAAACTTTTCAGACACTCACCCCCATTCACAGATCTGTGTTAAATACATCATCGTACTTTAGCTCACTTCGCCATCCCCGTTCAGACTCAGCCATATGCAAATCAGTCTTAACCCTGTGCCTCATGGGAACAGTCCACACCGAACTGCCAAGCCAGGCTTCCCTGAACTGGAAACAAGCATTTAGGGACCGGTTTCAGGGTAACACCCCTCATCCTCCAGGCTAGCTGGAATAAAGTGAGCAAGGGATCAATGTCTAGGCATACCCTGCCAACTTGGGTTGAACAAAGCAAGCACAAGGAGATGATATACGGAGCACTGAAACTTTTAAGACAGTTACAGAAAAGTTTCAGCACTCCGTCCATCATCTCGTTGTGTTTGCTATGTTCATTGATGATTCCTCCACAGTAGACCAAGAGATGGGGTGAGGTGATGCCCCCCAGACTCGAAGCATAAGACAGCCTACAGGTCACCACACAGCTGCCACCCCCCCACCTCTGAGCACAGGCAGCAGAGCTAACAGCATTGATTGAAGCCGCAACCAGAGGTCAGGGAGCACGGGGACCATCTACTTTGATTCTGCATACATGACCTTTACGGTGAAATCAAACATAGGGAGAGGGACGATACGAGTGTTCCTAAAATCTAATGGCACCCCCGTTGCGCACCGATATCTCCTAGAGTTTCTTATATACGTGCTAACCTTACCTAAGTGCGTGGCTGTGGTAAAGTGGGCCGTCCACACTGGGGGCAAGGACTTTGTGTCCCGGGAAATGAATTAGAAGACCAAATGGCAAAGAGAGTCGCATATGGGAGGGTTCGTGAGACTCACATGCTGCCGCTGCAGCAAAATGAGATGATCAAACTATCAGATGACAAACCATCGAGAAGACTGCAAGCTTGCATCTAAAGAAACAGCAGGAGACAACTCCTACAAAATAAAGGGAACGCTGGCTGGCTAGGGGCTGCACACCAACAACACACAACCTCATATACCAATACACATCTTCCAGAAAACCCTTGATGCCCTGTGGCCTATTAGACATAGCCTTACCTCAACTACACCTACCTACGCACATGGCCCAAGACAGCACAGTAGCAGAGCTTCAAAGAAACTGGTTCAGCCCCAACATTGTCGAGAAAATAACCATGTACATTAATGTATGCACTATTGCAACTATATTCCCCCAAAACCACGCTGAAGGTCATCTCATCTGCCATTCCACGACCCACAGGACCATTCAGGGCCCTACATATCGAGTTAATCGATATGATTGACTGATGTGCTAACTAATGATATCTGATATTTGTGGTCTGCCTTTACTCAGGGTGGATTGAAGCCTGCCCTTGAGTACACTGCGAAACCAAGGCAGTGGCCACGTTCCTCGTCAGGGAGGTGCTACTGATTTGGGGAGTGTCTGATGTCATCCGAATGGATAATGATTCAGAAAAGGGGGTGGTGATGAACAGAGTGCCTGAATTAAGCAGACCACTCTTACCCAGTCCAAAGATAAGGGCTTGATCCATCACCGTTTTTTAGCTCACTGCACCATCCCAGCTCAGAACTTGGCTATATGCAAATTAGTCTGTTCCTGTCCCAGTGCATGATGGGAACAGGGCAAACCAAACTACCAAGCCAATTCTTATACTGGGAAGGAAACAAGCTTCCGGGGACCGGTTTCTGCCATTTCAGGCGTCGTCGGCCAGGCTTGCTTGAATCCTGATGGTGCAATGAGCAAGGGACTCACATCTGAGTATACCCTTCCACGCATATGGTGAACAAAATGATTCAGAAAAGGGGGTGGTGATGAACAGAGTGCCTGAATTAAGCAGACCACTCTTACCCAGTCCAAAGATCAGGGCTTGATCCATCACCGTTTTTTAGCTCACTGCACCATCCCAGCTCAGAACTTGGCTATATGCAAATTAGTCTGTTCCTGTCCCAGTGCATGATGGGAACAGGGCAAACCAAACTACCAAGCCAATTCTTATACTGGGAAGGAAACAAGCTTCCGGGGACCGGTTTCTGCCATTTCAGGCGTCGTCGGCCCGGCTTGCTTGAATCCTGATGGTGCAATGAGCAAGGGACTCACATCTGAGTATACCCTTCCACGCATATGGTGGACAAAATGATTCAGAAAAGGGGGTGGTGATCACCACCCCTTTTCTGAATCGTTTTTGGCCACTATAGGTGTGGCAGGGTATACTCAGACATGAGTCCCTTGCTCACTGCTCCATCAGGACTCAAGCAAGCCGGGCGGACGACGCCTGAAATGGCAGAAACCGGTCCCCGGAATCTTGTCTGCTTTCTGGTGAAGAATTGGCTTGGTAGTTTGGTCTGCCCTGTTCCCATGATGCACTGGGCCAGGGACAGACTAATTTGCATATAGCCAGGTTCTGAGCTTGGATGGGGCAGTGAGCTAAATAACGGTGATGGATCAAGCCCTGATCTTTGGACTGGGTAAGAGTGGTCTGCTTAATTCAGACACTCTGTTCATCACCACCCCTTTTCTGAATCGTTTTTGGCCACTATAGGTGTGGCAGGGTATACTCAGACATGAGTCCCTTGCTCACTGCTCCATCAGGACTCAAGCAAGCCGGGCCGACGACGCCTGAAATGGCAGAAACCGGTCCCCGGAAGCTTGTCTCCTTTCTGGTGAAGAATTGGCTTGGTAGTTTGGTCTGCCCTGTTCCCATGATGCACTGGGCCAGGGACAGACTAATTTGCATATAGCCAGGTTCTGAGCTGGGATGGGGCAGTGAGCTAAATAACGGTGATGGATCAAGCCCTGATCTTTAGACTGGGTAAGAGTGGTCTGCTTAATTCAGACACTCTGTTCATCACCACCCCTTTTCTGAATCGTTTTTGGCCACTATAGGTGTGGCAGGGTATACTCAGACATGAGTACCTTGCTCACTGCTCCATCAGGACTCAAGCAAGCCGGGCCAACGACGCCTGAAATGGCAGAAACCGGTCCCCGGAAGCTTGTCTCCTTTCTGGTGAAGAATTGGCTTGGTAGTTTGGTCTGCCCTGTTCCCATGATGCACTGGGCCAGGGACAGACTAATTTGCATATAGCCAGGTTCTGAGCTGGGATGGGGCAGTGAGCTAAATAACGGTGATGGATCAAGCCCTGATCTTTGGACTGGGTAAGAGTGGTCTGCTTAATTCAGACACTCTGTTCATCACCACCCCTTTTCTGAATCGTTTTTGGCCACTATAGGTGTGGCAGGGTATACTCAGACATGAGTACCTTGCTCACTGCTCCATCAGGACTCAAGCAAGCCTGGCCGACGACGCCTGAAATGGCAGAAACCGGTCCCCGGAAGCTTGTCTCCTTTCTGGTGAAGAATTGGCTTGGTAGTTTGGTCTGCCCTGTTCCCATGATGCACTGGGCCAGGGACAGACTAATTTGCATATAGCCAGGTTCTGAGCTGGGATGGGGCAGTGAGCTAAATAAAGGTGATGGATCAAGCCCTGATCTTTGGACTGGGTAAGAGTGGTCTGCTTAATTCAGACACTCTGTTCATCACCACCCCTTTTCTGAATCGTTTTTGGCCACTATAGGTGTGGCAGGGTATACTCAGACATGAGTCCCTTGCTCACTGCTCCATCAGGACTCAAGCAAGCCGGGCCGACGATGCCTGAAATGGCAGAAACCGGTCCCCCGAAGCTTGTCTCCTTTCTGGTGAAGAATTGGCTTGGTAGTTTGGTCTGCCCTGTTCCCATGATGCACTGGGCCAGGGACAGACTAATTTGCATATAGCCAGGTTCTGAGCTGGGATGGGGCAGTGAGCTAAATAACGGTGATGGATCAAGCCCTGATCTTTGGACTGGGTAAGAGTGGTCTGCTTAATTCAGACACTCTGTTCATCACCACCCCTTTTCTGATCCGAATGGATAATAGCAGGCACTTTGTCAACTCAATGTTTGAACACATCTGCGCCCTCCTACATATCCCTCATAAATTGGTCTCAGTGTATCATCCTCAAAGCCACTGAATAGTTGAGACACTCAACAGCCTTCTCAACAACAACAGTACTAAAAACTGTGCCAGTCTCAATACAAAGTAGCACCACTGCCTCCCCCTAGCCCTCTCTGAATTAAGGAACACACCCAACAGCGATTATCACCTCACACCTCACCAGATGATGACAGGCAGACTTATGAGGACACCCATCCCAATGAACTGGACGAAATCAAGCAACAAAGTGAGCTCCCAGGTATTGGGGGAGGAGCTGCATGTTGACCTCTCTGAGCTAACTAGGACAGCTAATTCTTTGACTGAACAGGTCCACCAGCACAATACTCGGGGGGCAGGCCCTCATCTACCATACCAAACACCTCAGCCATGGCTAGAAGTCTACATCCACAACTTCATATGAAAGTGGAAGCGGGCCAAGTCTGAAGGGCCTTACCGAGTAACAGTCTCAACACCGCCTGCCATCAAGGTGGAAGGAAGGGAAGCTTGGGTCTACTTCTCGGATGTACGGCCCAAGAGATGAGCTGAGGCTACTGCATTTTTTTGTTGCTTTTTTATTAGATTTTGATTGCTTTACATGTGTCAAACAAGTAGCATGTCTCACTCTCGAGTAAGATACAACTCATTAAACAGTCACATCATCTAGTCCCGCACCACCTGTACATACCACTGTAGGAAAAACATCCTGTATAAGTCAGTTCAGTTTATAACTTTATTCGAATGTTTAAAAAACATCATAAAAGTGTACAGTTAAAAACCATTACATATACATGATTCATAAAAAAAATATACAGGGATAACCTTGTCGCAAGGTGTGCGGGTTGCTGCACATAAATTTACACGAAAACCATACTAAGTCTAGCTCTAATAGATTTCAAAATAAAAGTGGCAGTAAAAAAACATATATCAGGGCTTGAGAGTGAGAAGAGAAGCCTCATAGCGTTACCTGTAGTATACATGGAATATTTAAGAAACATAGGCTTGAGGTAGCAAATGCGCTGCGCTTTATACAAAGGACATGTTAGTAAAAAGTGCGATGTGCTTTGTTTGGTAAAACCGTCACATGGACAAGGAGTTACTGGATGAGATTTCGTTGTTGGGAAGGCAACCTGATTATGAACTATACCTAGTCTCAATCTTGAGAGGACAAACTGGTGAGACTGTCTGTGAATAACATTGAGGTACATAGGAATACCACAACTATCATCTTTCAATGAGAAGTGAAAAATATGTGTGGAATATTCTCTGGTAACATACCTTCGCACATCCGATTTCGCCCTAAGATAGACATTTTTTAGTTCCTGTTTACTAACTAAGTTCAGACAGGTGGGGTCATTACATAAGTCCATGTCAAACAAGTCCTTGACAGTCGCAACTACATATTTTAACCATGGTATACTTAAAGCTTTATCCAAGAGTAAGCAGTCCTTGATGATGTCTTTGGTAAAGGCAGTTTCCGTCTTGGTAAAAATGGATTTCCATACCAGCAATGGCCTTAGTCCGGTAAGATCTGACAGGTAATCCAAATCTAGTTCCAAATGAGTTAAAACAGTAGATGCCGAGGAGGGAAGACAAAGCAACCGTTTGATGAACTTGTTTTCTTCAGTTTGCAGGGCCCTGGCATTGCAGTGTCCCCACACCCCCGAACCATACAATGCTATCGAGGTACATCTGTGGTTATATATAGTCAGCATATCAGCAATACGGCGGCTTCCTACTTTAGAGGCAAAGCGGAAGACGCCTACGGAGGCTTTCCCCATTCTTGCTTTGACATTAATCTCCTCTGGGGCCCACGATCCTCTGTCATTAAAAGTAACACCCAAATAACAAAAATTGGTAACAATTTCAATATGGTTTTCCTTAAAACAGAAGGGTTTAAAAAGTTTCAGCTTTTTCCCACACACCATGACAAACGTTTTGGAATTATTGATTTTAAGTTTCCTTCTCTGTATAAAATCATAGAACCCGTCCATCAGTTTTTGAAGGCCTATAGGTGTCCTGGACAATAAAACCGTATCGTCGGCATAGAGTAGTACCGGGATAGGGGTGCCTCCTGCTTGTGGGGCATCGGCATGGATTTGCTTTAATTCTTGCTCAACCGAGTTAATGAAGAGTGAAAAAAGCAACGGGGCCAATACACATCCCTGCCGGATGCCAGATCTTACACTAATCTTTCGGGTGCACTCCCCCTCTGGACCATAGCGAATTTGGGCAGATAAATTTGAGTAAAGTGTAGCTAAAAAATGAATAATATCAGGAGGGGCTCCCATACCCAATAAAGTTGTCCATAACAGGGCATGATCGACCAGATCGAAGGCGCTTGAAAGATCTGCGAAACACAAAAATAGTGATCCCGGCTTGGCCTTGGTATACTTCCCAATTAAAAGGTTCAAGTTGATACATTGTTCAATCGTACCAAGGCCCTTTCTGAAGCCATATTGGGATGGGGCAAGAATATGGTTGTCTAAGGCCCAATCTTCCAAACGTACTAACAGGACCCTACTCAAGATTTTTAGTGAGGAATCCAGAAGGGAGATAGGGCGGTAGTTTTTGGCCTCTCCTCTATCCCCCTTCTTATAAATTGGGATAATAATGGATTCACCCCAAGTAGAGGGAGTCCTGTTATCCATAGCAGCATTAAAAGCTATGGTCAATAATGGGCTCCAGAGAGCTGGATCAAATTTGTATATGTCGATTGGTACCCCATCTGGGCCTGGAGCCTTTCTTCCTTTGCTATTCATTATTGCCATATCCACCTCATGGATCGTAATTCTCGGAGTTTGAACTGGGATAATACAGATAGAATTAAAAATGTCATTGGGCTCTCCAGTGGGATCAAAGATCCCTGAGAAGTGGGACACCCAACCATCTTCGCTAACTTGGGCAGTGAGGACAGGGAATTCCTCTTTTTGCAGGAAGGGACTGTTGATGGTACTCCAAAATAGTTTGCTGTCCCGGAGAGCTGCCGCTTTGCTCAGGTCTTCCCAGGCTATTTCTCTTAGTTCTTGTTTCCTGATTTTGAGCTCATTTTTATAATTAGCCCTCAGAGATGTAACCGCTTCCCTGTCTCTCGGGGTTGTGGAGAGGGCAAGTTTAAGGGCTTTTAGTGCCCTTGTACATGCTTGGTTGAACCAACCCTGTGTATCCCGTCTAGTTTTAGCCTTCCTTGTTGTGAGGGTTTGCTTAATTATGGCGCCCAACTTCTCAAAGTTATTTACAGATTGGTCTGGGGAGGCTTCCGTATCAAGGCAGCTAAGTAGCGTATTTAGACCAGCTTTCACCACCCTACAATGTAGATTCTCTGCCTTTTCCCCACACCACTTGATGCGGGTCCCATTTGGTCTGCATGGGATAATGTCGTCAACAACCCTACCGGAAAATACATCCCTATGATGCTCACAGTATAGGATCAAAGTAAGAGCATTATGGTCACTCAGACCGAGGTCTAAGATCTGTGGGACCGAACAATGGGGAGCTACCCGGTTGGAGATGATCAAAAAATCAATAATAGAGGTTGTGTTTCTCCCCGTGAAGGTTGGGGGCAGGTTACCCTCATTGTCAGGGGCATGTTGGTGGATGATTACATCAAGTTTCAACATCAGGTTGTTAAGGGAGGTGCCATATGGAGAGTGTAAAAAGTGTAGTAAATTCTCCCCATTTTCACCATCGTAACCACATGTAGTTGAATATGAGAGGGGGCAACTTCTGATGTTAAAATCTCCCCCCCAAACAATGTCATACGATACAGCCGAATTACAGAAAATGGAGTCCAGAACAGATTCGAGTTCGTCTACTACAGTGGTACTAGAAGGGTCAAAGGTGTTATTGTAATGATTAATCAACAATAGATTTCTGTCCCTGCCTACTAATAATTCCAGAATTTGCGAATGGGATCCCACTATGTGACTTTTCCTTACATGTATGGGGAGGTGTACAGACAATAAAATCAGTAAACCCCCTTTGGCCCTCCCCATTACAGATTCTACCGCATTACAGTTGTATGAAACAAAACCATCGTAAACAATATCTTCCACTGACCACGTTTCTTGCAGACATAAGATGTCAAAATCCACAATATGTTCCCTCCAACCCAAGGCTGAGACTTTTTGCCGCCACCCAGCAATGTTCCAGCTCGCCAATAAAAATCCCTTTAGCCTTTGGTCCTGTACTGTATCAAAGTGGGTAGTTGGGATAAAAGGTGTAGTATGGGTCGTATCTGGTGGGATCAGGTCCGGTTCAGTGGGGGTAACTGGGGTAGGAGTGGTGGGAATGGGTACCGAGCATTGTAAAGTAGGGATTGTAACAGGTGGAATCTGGGCCAGTTTGGTGGGGATAGCTGGGATAAGGGTAGGTAAATGAACCGTATGTAAAACATCAATATTAACTAGGACATGGGTCTCCTCCAAGGAGGGGGAGACAGAGGAGGAAGAGACAGGGTGTAGTCAGTCGACTCCCTCTAGGCCATCCAAACAACCAAAACGGTTATGATCCGTGAAGGGGTGGAATTGGGGTGCGTATTGAGGTTGTCTAGGTGGTCCAGCATCGTATGCTCGTTGCCTACGCCTCCGTTCCACAACGGTCCAATCCCCTCTTCTCGGCTGGTAACGGATATCAGTTGGTGGAAAGAAATAGGAAACAGGGAGGGTCTGGATGGTTGAATCAAAGGATCTATTAAAACCTGCACATATGTGAGATACTGTGCGGGGGTCTCTGAAACTAACGGTTAGGCAGTCCCCATTGATGTTTTTAGGGGTCTTGCCTATCCAGGAAACCCTCCTGGCCATAATGATTTCATTGTGTAAGTGGCCCGGGAGTGGTCTATTCCAGTTGAGCCATTTTATTATTTTATTTTTCAGGGAGCTAAAGGTTTCCGATTCCCCTGTTTCTAGTGGTGGAACTCCGGCTAGAATGACAGTAAGCCGATTAGCCTCCGGTGGAAGATCAGGCCATCTAGGTCTAGGGGTATTGTATACCTCACTCGGTGCTCCCTGGTTTCCCTCAACCGTATGGGCTGGTGGATTGGGTTGGCTTGGTGGTTGGCTCGCCACATTATCGGTTGTTGGATTATTAGACTGAGGGAGAATATGGGTTGGTATATTGATATTCAGCGGGGGGATATTTGCTTGATTCGAGTGCGAGTTGGGAGGGGCGGTAATCAGGGGAGTTATAATGGTTGGAGGAATATGTTGGCTCTGGAGGTTACCAAGGGTGGCTAAAATGGAGGCAGATGTTTTCTCTACATTAGATATTCTAGAGCAAAGCCTATCCAGTTTAGCCTCTAATGGGGATATAATTGATTTAAATATGGCCACGGCCCATTCCATAGATATTTCTCTATTCGGGAGGTGGGCGTCAGGGGGGTTAATAGTGGTCTTGGGTAGCACCTCCCGCACTTTAGCAGATTTTACAGCTCTTCCCATTTTAGTTTCTTTCTTGTTATACACTCTTTTCCGTTTCCTCACAGCACCCTGACTTTCCCCTTGGCTCTTATTCTCTGAAGTGCTCACATCAAGGTGGGATAAGAGGGAGACATTATTGCTTATGGGGACACAGTTAAGGTCGGCCACAATGTCAGTTGTGGTGACCAAGGTAGCCATGGAGCCGGGAACTTCTCTAGGCGGGGATATTGTCTCCGTAATAGCAGACTGGTCGCTATTTCTATTGGGCGTTTTAGCGTTAGCAAGGGGTCCTAAGGATGAGCGTTTCAGAGAGGTAAGTTCAGTTGACAAACGCTTTTCCAGTATGACTATCTCCTTATCTATAATATTATTAGCCCTTATGAGGAATTTCTCCATACCTCCAGCGGTTGACAGGCTACCAGTTAAGGAGGATTTGATCCTATTGTCTCTGCCAGCCATAGTCCTTAAAGAAGGAGACTCGCACAGGTTAGAGGGGTAGCCCGGTCCGGTCACTCCGGGTCACGAACGGCCACAAACGGTCCCGCCCTTGTCCCGGGCTTCTCCCGGCGCCCTCCCACGCGCTCCCGCGCAGCGGGGATGATGCTTCCCTTTTGTTGCTGGCTAATTGGTCTCTAGGGGCGGAGCCGGCAGGGAGAGGAGCCCAGGTGGACACGGGCGCGCGGGGACTCCTGGAGCTTGGAGTCCACCGCTACACACTCGCAGCCCTGCCGGTTTTAAGTTCCACTAGCAAGCCCCTTCCAAGTGCCAGGAAACCGCTCCTAGCCGCGAAGCGGGACCCGCGAAGCGGGTCCGGCGAGCTGTGGCGGCAGAAGCAGACAAGAAGCAGGCAAACGACAGCAGGCTCCCTCGGCTCCCTCCTCAGCTCCTCAGCTCTCCAAACGCTGCTCCGGTGATTACAGGTGATTACAGGCAAGGAATCCGCCGCTGTCAAGGCGGGACGCTGCTAAATCCTTTCGGGTGGGGGCGGGGCCGGCAGAGAGAGCAGCCCAGGTGGACACGGGCGCGCGGGGACTCCTGGAGCTTGGAGTCCACCGCTACACACTCGCAGCCCTGCCGGTTTTAAGTTCCACTAGCAAGCCCCTTCCAAGTGCCAGGAAACCGCTCCTAGCCGCGAAGCGGGACCCGCGAAGCGGGTCCGGCGAGCTGTGGCGGCAGAAGCAGACAAGAAGCAGGCAAACGACAGCAGGCTCCCTCGGCTCCCTCCTCAGCTCCTCAGCTCTCCAAACGCTGCTCCGGTGATTACAGGTGATTACAGGCAAGGAATCCGCCGCTGTCAAGGCGGGACGCTGCTAAATCCTTTCGGGTGGGGGCGGGGCCGGCAGGGAGAGCAGCCCAGGTGGACACGGGCGCGCGGGGACTCCTGGAGCTTGGAGTCCACCGCTACACACTCGCAGCCCTGCCGGTTTTAAGTTCCACTAGCAAGCCCCTTCCAAGTGCCAGGAAACCGCTCCTAGCCGCGAAGCGGGACCCGCGAAGCGGGTCCGGCGAGCTGTGGCGGCAGAAGCAGACAAGAAGCAGGCAAACGACAGCAGGCTCCCTCGGCTCCCTCCTCAGCTCCTCAGCTCTCCAAACGCTGCTCCGTGATTACAGGTGATTACAGGCAAGGAATCCGCCGCTGTCAAGGCGGGACGCTGCTAAATCCTTTCGGGTGGGGGCGGGGCCGGCAGGGAGAGCAGCCCAGGTGGACACGGGCGCGCGGGGACTCCTGGAGCTTGGAGTCCACCGCTACACACTCGCAGCCCTGCCGGTTTTAAGTTCCACTAGCAAGCCCCTTCCAAGTGCCAGGAAACCGCTCCTAGCCGCGAAGCGGGACCCGCGAAGCGGGTCCGGCGAGCTGTGGCGGCAGAAGCAGACAAGAAGACAAGAAGCAGGCAAACGACAGCAGGCTCCCTCGGCTCCCTCCTCAGCTCCTCAGCTCTCCAAAACGCTGCTCCGGTGATTACAGGTGATTACAGGCAAGGAATCCTGTATAAGTCATAATCACATAGTCATAATCTCAAAGTGTAAGAGGCACTAAATTGCAGTCTTCTGTTGTAGGCTAATCAGTTTCTTCTTCTGACATGGACAATAAATACAATGTTAGCGGCACCCAATAATCTTTAGGTCGTAATGTTCTTGGGAATTCCTATGCATATAGCTCTAATTGGGATTGAAAATAGACCATATCAGATAACCAAGCTTACTTTGTGTACTTAGTCCTGCTTCCCCAATGCATTGCTACCATCCTTTTAGCTAAAAGGAGGTAAACTGGTCAAATTCTCCGGTTCAGCGGTTGAAAGTCTTTAAGTAGGCCCAATAAACAAGTTGCAGGGTCACATCCCACCAGCTCTGACACCATATCTGTCAATGCGTTTGTAACCTGTGTCCAGTATTTCGGCACCGATGGGCATGTCCAGGCCAGGTGCAGAAAATCTGCATCTCCAATTCCACATTTCACACAGTGCGCACTGTCTTTTAGTCCATATTTATAAAGCTGCTGGGGAGTGTAATACATGAGATGTAAAAACGTAAATATAATTATTTTCACGTTACAGTTAGAAGACAGCACGTGTAGTTGCATACAACAGAATTTCCAGTAGTGTCAGCTAAGGGTTGCATATCAACGAAGAACAATTGCCTATACTGATATTTGGTTAACAAAGAGTTTGCCACCAGAGCAAAGAAAGTTTATCCAAGCTGGGATGTGCTTATAAGTAGCCTTTTATTCGAATATCTCAGTCAAAAAAACAGGGGTATATTTGTATCAATCATATACAGTTTGAACAAAAGCAACATTTTTTGAGTACACTAGAGAAATTGTGGACAGAAAAAATCAATGGAATATTAAAATTCAACATACATGCTAAATCCAGTCATATCACAATCATACCTTACCAATCATACACAAAACACGTACAAAAACAAATACACCCACGACTAGATAGAAATAAATAATCGTGTGATGTATTAGGTCTGCTGCAGTCTATACAAATATATACACAATTATATTTACAGATGTAAATCAAAAATAAATCAGCAGAATTAAATGTCAAATCAGAAACACTATATACAACAATTTTTTGTAAGCCAGTAATGTGTCACTCTGTTCACACTACGGGACAACACCAATGTGAAAGAAGCAGACACTGGACATGGGACGGCCTACGCGTTTCAAATCCCCAGGGTTTGACAGGGATTTTCGTCAGGGCCAAATGATTCTAAAAAAAGAGAGAAAGAAAAATTTCTATCGTGTGTCTCTAAAAACTATGTATAGTAATATATCAAGATGCTCCAATGCATTGCCACCCAAGAAGCCTTCAGCTTACCACTATGGAGCATATCCGGAGAAAGGAAAAGCCTGTGTGATGAAAAAAACAACATACAAGGGGCTACGTAAGTATGGTGAAGAAATCAAAGAGGATTGAGCTAGCCACTGTCCAGAGTTAAATTTACCTTGAGAGTATCTGTAGGGTTGCGAGTTCAAGTAGAGATGGAATGGGGAGCCTGTAAAAGAGCAACGTCCATTTAGTGTACTAGCGAGACCGGAGTCGGTGCTCATGCGTGGACATAGAGCGGAAGATCTCTTACCAGAGGATCGTGAGAAAATACGTCCTTGAACAGGAACGATGGTTGTAAAAATCCAACACAATTTTTGGAAACAGCCTCTGTTAGACAAGAAGAATAGAAGGCTTGTTTATTCCATGTGCCAGATGTTTGTAGGCATGTATATAAAACATACCGATCCTACCCAGGCTTACCGGTTTAGAGCTCTGCAGGTTTCGATGAATCGGCGTCCCCGCTGGAACTAATCTCCCGCGCATGTGTAGAGTGTGGTGTAACTTGCAGGCTCCTCAATAAATGATACTCTGGTGCGCATGCGTGGCACAGAGACAAGCCGCGAAGGGCTCCCTCAGCAGGAATCCAACAGCGCATCTGTAGCGTCATACACAGCAATTGTCTAACCATATACCATGGTAGAAACAGGCGACTTTCCTAAATTAAAGTTTATAGATCTCTGATATCTCGTTTAATCCTTTGACAGCTGTATCATATTTTACAATTAGGTAGGCTTCCCTTTTGGATAATTTCTGATCCATATCTCCCCCTCGGGCGTCTTTTTCGACACGCGAGATCACAGTCCATTTGAGATCACTTAGCAAGTGGTTACAGCGTTTCCAGTGGTTGACCAATGGGGCGGTGTCAATCCCATTTTTTATTCTGGATTTATGTTGGGTGATTCGGGTTCGAATTTCCTGATTGGTTTTTCCGATGTAGAGTAACCCACACGGACAGGTAATGCCATAGACGACATATTTGGTTCTGCAATTGCTGAAACTGTCATGTTTCCATGATATCCAATGGTGCTGAAAAAGCGATCCCTCGATAGTCAATTCGCAGCAGAGACAAGTGCCACATTTGTGGTGGCCTGTGATGGGTGGTAATCCCATCATCTGTCTTAGCGATGGCTGTTTGTCTTTTTTTATTCCTGCCCTTATCACATGATTAGCCACGCTGCTTTCCTTTTTGAATGCGAATAACGGTGGAACTTGCAGGCTGTTATCCAAGTTTTTCACGAGATGCCAATTTTGTAGGATGATTTTTTTGAGGTTATTGGCGTTAGGACAGTAGGTGGTTACACAGACTTGCCTATTTGAAATAGATTTATTTTTCCTTTCGAGGAGACTTTCCCTCGGGGTCCATCTGGCCCTCTTCATGGAGTTTCGGACAAGTTTTTTGGGGTATCCCCTGTCACATAATTTGGATACAAGGTTTGCAGCATGAAATTTGTAGTCCTCCTGTAATGAGCAGTTTCTACGAATTCGTAGAAATTGCCCGTAGGGTAAATTTTCCTTTAGGCTTCGCGGGTGATTACTTGAAAAAAGTAATGCCTTATTCCTGTCAGTGGGTTTAGTGAAAAGTGATGTAACTAGTGTACCTTCTAGCGGAAAAACTTCAACATCCAGAAAGGAAATTTTTTCGGCTGAATGTGATATACTAAACTGTATATCTGATGTTCTGTTGTTGAGCCAGTTGAAAAATGATATCAAACTTTCTTCACCTCCAGTCCAAATCATAAAGACATTGTCTATAAAACGCCACCATGTGGTGATGTGTTCTTTAAAAGGGTTGTTATTATGGATGTACTTTTCTTCATAGAGTGACATAAATAATACTGCCAACTCCGGCGCAAAGGGACAACCCATGGCCAACCCCTTTGTTTGGAGGAAAAAGTCGTTTCCGAAACTGAAATAGTTATTTTTTAAGGCAAAAGATGCCAAATCCACAAGAAATTTTGTAGGTACCTGGACAGGTCTCGGTCGTAGGTCCAGGAAATATTCCAAAACTGCCACACCCTCATCCTGAGGTATTTGTGTGTAGAGCTGGGTAACATCCAAAGTTACAAGTAGATCTTTTGCTTTTTCAAATTTGATGCCTTCCAGCTTAGTAATAAAGTCCGTTGTGTCTTTTAAATAAGAGACAACTAAGTCCATGAATTGTTTTAGAAAACAGTCTACATACTTTGCAACTGGTTCCAAAAGGGAATCACAACCCGCCACAATTGGTCTGCCTGGTGGTTTTGTTTGATGTTTGTGGACCTTTGGGAGGACATAAAAAAGTGGTACTTTGGGATGTTTATTTCGTAAGTATTCCAGCTCTTTAGGACCTAGGAAGCCTGCCTCAAAACCTTCTTGTAAGATGGGAAACAGAAGGTTTTGGAATTCTAGTGTGGGATCTTTACTAATCTTGCGGTAACACGTTTGGTCATTTAGCTGCCTCAATACTTCAGTAGTATAGTCATTGGTGTCCCAAATGACAATCGATCCGCCCTTATCGGCTTGTTTAATCGTAATTGTGTTGTCATTTCTTAGCGTTGAGAGGGCATTTGTTTCATCCTTAGAAATGTTAAATTTCACAAACTTTTTTTGTTTCTCCATGTCCGTAATGGATGGGATTACCACCCATCACAGGCCACCACAAATGTGGCACTTGTCTCTGCTGCGAATTGACTATCGAGGGATCGCTTTTTCAGCACCATGGGATATCATGGAAACATGACAGTTTCAGCAATTGCAGAACCAAATATGTCGTCTATGGCATTACCTGTCCGTGTGGGTTACTCTACATCGGAAAAACCAATCAGGAAATTCGAACCCGAATCACCCAACATAAATCCAGAATAAAAAATGGGATTGACACCGCCCCATTGGTCAACCACTGGAAACGCTGTAACCACTTGCTAAGTGATCTCAAATGGACTGTGATCTCGCGTGTCGAAAAAGACGCCCGAGGGGGAGATATGGATCAGAAATTATCCAAAAGGGAAGCCTACCTAATTGTAAAATATGATACAGCTGTCAAAGGATTAAACAAGATATCAGAGATCTATAAACTTTAATTTAGGAAAGTCGCCTGTTTCTACCATGGTATATGGTTAGACAATTGCTGTGTATGACGCTACAGATGCGCTGTTGGATTCTTGCTGAGGGAGCCCTTCGCGGCTTGTCTCTGTGCCACGCATGCGCACCAGAGTATCATTTATTGAGGAGCCTGCAAGTTACACCACACTCTACACATGCGCGGGAGATTAGTTCCAGCGGGGACGCCGATTCATCGAAACCTGCAGAGCTCTAAACCGGTAACCCTGGGTAGGATCGGTATGTTTTATATACATGCCTACAAACATCTGGCACATGGAATAAACAAGCCTTCTATTCTTCTTGTCTAACAGAGGCTGTTTCCAAAAATTGTGTTGGATTTTTACAACCATCGTTCCTGTTCAAGGAAGTATTTTCTCACGATCCTCTGGTAAGAGATCTTCCGCTCTATGTCCACGCATGAGCACCGACTCCGGTCTCGCTAGTACACTAAATGGACGTTGCTCTTTTACAGGCTCCCCATTCCATCTCTACTTGAACTCGCAACCCTACAGATACTCTCAAGGTAAATTTAACTCTGGACAGTGGCTAGCTCAATCCTCTTTGATTTCTTCACCATACTTACGTAGCCCCTTGTATGTTGTTTTTTTCATCACACAGGCTTTTCCTTTCTCCGGATATGCTCCATAGTGGTAAGCTGAAGGCTTCTTGGGTGGCAATGCATTGGAGCATCTTGATATATTACTATACATAGTTTTTAGAGACACACGATAGAAATTTTTCTTTCTCTCTTTTTTTAGAATCATTTGGCCCTGACGAAAATCCCTGTCAAACCCTGGGGATTTGAAACGCGTAGGCCGTCCCATGTCCAGTGTCTGCTTCTTTCACATTGGTGTTGTCCCGTAGTGTGAACAGAGTGACACATTACTGGCTTACAAAAAATTGTTGTATATAGTGTTTCTGATTTGACATTTAATTCTGCTGATTTATTTTTGATTTACATCTGTAAATATAATTGTGTATATATTTGTATAGACTGCAGCAGACCTAATACATCACACGATTATTTATTTCTATCTAGTCGTGGGTGTATTTGTTTTTGTACGTGTTTTGTGTATGATTGGTAAGGTATGATTGTGATATGACTGGATTTAGCATGTATGTTGAATTTTAATATTCCATTGATTTTTTCTGTCCACAATTTCTCTAGTGTACTCAAAAAATGTTGCTTTTGTTCAAACTGTATATGATTGATACAAATATACCCCTGTTTTTTTGACTGAGATATTCGAATAAAAGGCTACTTATAAGCACATCCCAGCTTGGATAAACTTTCTTTGCTCTGGTGGCAAACTCTTTGTTAACCAAATATCAGTATAGGCAATTGTTCTTCGTTGATATAGAATTGTGGCTCAGCCTTGCTGATTAAGAGCCGACCCTATTTGTTCTTAGGTAAGCTAAGGGTTGCGGCAACGCAGTATTCCACCACGCCAGTGCTATATTCCCACGTGCGCGCCCTGTCTGTTTGTAACGCATTATAAAGTTTAGTGAGGAGGTGTTGACGTGCTGTGCTAATGAGCAAGACTTGTAGTGCAGAAAGTGTAGGGGGCTCGACAGGGAACTGTGGGTTACAGAGCGCATGGCTGCATAAAGTCGAGAGTATATGAAAATCAATAAGGAGTGTTGGACTGCAACGCAGTGCATTTCTCGAGGGACAAAAATGTACCATTGGGGTGTACATCTCACGAGCCTCATTTATGAAAAGTGACGCATAGATGCGTGAAAACAGCGATGCGTCACTTTTCACTGCGCCCTCCTTGTGGCACCAATGATGCGTCATATTCACAGTATGACGCATCATTGCGCAAGGAGTTACAGATACGTCAGTATTTCTGACGTATCTGTATGGCGCAAAAGTGACACATTGCTGGAGTGTGTCACAAAAGTGACGCACCTCCAGCAATGTATCCTTTCACATGGGGCAAGCCCCATGTGAAAGGGCCTGCATCAGTCTTACGCCTGCTGTGAGGCAGGCATAAGAAATTGACGTATTTGTGTCCTAGAAGTGGCGCAGTGAAATCTTATAGATTTCACTGCGTCATTTCTATGACCCTTTCTTGCGTCAGAACGCCCCCCCCTGCATACATTATACCTGGCGTAGGTATAAAGTAGCGCAGGGGTTTGCAAAGTGACACATCTACCTAGATGCGTCACTTTGTAAATATGGTGCAACAAGGCACATTTTTTACGCTGCTGGTGCGTCACAAAAAGTGACGCACCGGCGGCGTAAAAGTGACACACGGCCTCATAAATGAGGCCCCACATCTTTAAGCCTGCCAAGTACAGCAGTGAGAGTGCCTTGTGCTCTTGAGTTACTGCTATAGAAGGGTGCAGCTGCAGAGGCATCGCCGGAGCATATAATGGAGTTTTCCCAGACCGCCTCACTAAACTGTGACAGGCCATCATTGCTGAATGTAATGTCTTTATCTCTGTGCACAGAATTACCACCTGTCTGTGTGGTAATATTACCGCGAGTGGGATTGGGTAAGCGTCTTCGACCGCAATATGTGCATTGAAATCACGTGCTGTATATCAATAGTGAGCGAAAAGCGCCTGAGCTTAGAGACAATACAGATGGAGAACTGGAGAACCGAATCCCTCATCAGCTAATCCATGGCTTCTTACCTGCCCACATCAATGTGACTAGAAGTGTTCAAAATCTTTTAAAGAAGGACGCCCTCAACACAACGGGTTCATTAATGAATATATATAGAAATGTTGGTAAAACTACCAATTTAATGACAGCAATTCTGTCTGTTACTGATAATTCAAGTTCTGTCCATCAGCTAATATGATCTTCTAGCTTAGAATTGCCCTCCAATAATTTACCCCCCAGGACTGTGACAGAGTATCTATGTATCCAGACACCAAGAAATTTGAGCAAGTCTATTTCCCACACTAGCAGGAACTCCAATGCACATAGTAGAGTAGTAGCTGTGAGCGGTAATACAGTAGATTTTGCTAAGTGCAACTTAAGTGTGGATTCCACATGTTGCTGTCTAATGATGCAAGCTAGTGGTTCTATTGTAAGTGCAAACAAGAGTGGAGACAGGGGGCAGCACTGTCGCGTCCCCCTGCTGATCCGAAAAGCGTCTGGCGTGTGACCAAAGACCTGTACACGCGCCATCGGTTTCCTATAGTGAAGGCGTATCCAGAGTAAGAACTGCTCTGGCCTTCCCATGAAACCAATGGCAGCAAACATGTAAATTCATGTAAAAGAATCAAAAGCTTTAGCAGCATCGCACAAGGCAGCCACCACCTGCATTGTAGGTTCCACTTGATGTAGTAGTGTGATAATGGTACTCAGGTAGGGAGCAGTTGATCGGGCGGGGACGAATCCCGACTGATAGAATTCAATTCGGGATTAGAGGCTGTAGGTGCATCGCCAGCACCGTAGCCAATATTATCAAAATTATGAGGGATAATGGTCAATAAGACTCCTGGGACTCTAGCGCCTTACCAGGCTTCAGGGCTTCTCATAGTGAAGGTGGTAAAATGTGCCTTTGATTAGCATCCTCATGCATGGCATGTAGAAGCACGGCATGTAGATGTGGCGCAAGTAACTGAGAATTCCTTGTGGAATTCTCCTTTTAGCCCATCTAGGCCAGGTGCCGCACCTTGCATCTTTAATGTCTTCAACAGTTACAGGTTGGAGGAGGTATTCTCGCTGGCCAGGCGACAGCCACACTAGTGCCACATCTCCCAGACATCGATCTCTCTCTGCCCAGGATGTAATCTCGCCTAGAAATGTTGGACGGTCAGTAGTATAGATGGAGTGGAATTGTATGCATGCTCCTCCGCGTCAAATATTTTCACAATAGAGTCTGTAACTCAGTTTTTTAAATTTATTTGCAAGCCTGTGACTAGGCATACCACCTTCCCTGTACACTTGCACAATATGGTGCTTTGAGTTATACCGTGATTCCTGCTCATCAAGATCATTACATTAGGACAATTGGTGTCTAATAGACACCAGAATAGTTAGATATGTATGTATGTATGTATGTATAGGTATTCTTATATAGCGCATTTGCTGTCACCCTACGGGCATCCTGGCGCTTAGACATTCATGACATACAAGATGTTACCAGCGTCCGAACCCTATTACAGCATCCTAGGGAACAAGTGGGTTTTCAGGGCTTTCTTAAAGGAAGGGAGGTCTGGGTGACGCTCATAGTCTCTAATGAGTGTAACATGTCTTTGGTCTTTTGTAATTGCGTGCAGATTGCACTCAGTACCTTAGCCTAAATGCCAATACAGACCCCTTGAATTGTGACCTTGAAGGCCTCCCATAATGTGTCCTGTCCGGTTATAGGCTCAGTTTTGTGTTCAAGTATTCTATGATCGATTTCCGGACTGTATCTTTGAACACTGCATCTAGCAACGCTGTCACACAGAAACACCATATGAAAGGAGCACGGCTATGTTAGGTAGTGTTAATCACAACAAAACAGGAGCATGGCCAGATAGTGTCCTTGCCATATGTTGTACTTTGTCCACCCATGGGCAGGCTTCTGCAAAGATAAGCCAGTAATCTCATCTAGACCATGTTCCATGTCCATGTACAGATGACATGAACATTTCCACCTGTTGAGTCGGATGAGGGAGGCACCACACATTAACCAACCTGCACTCCTCCATCCTGCCCAAAACCACCTGCTCTGCCTGTCTGCAGTCGCAAACCTGTTAGCAGTAGGATCCAAATACGTATTTAGATCATCTCCCCACAGTATAATAACCGGTGTAAAGGAGACTATATGTCACCAAGTGGTTCAGAAGAAATCTGGGTCATCACTATTTGTGGCACATGTATGTACCAATGTAACGGGATGCCATATATGGTTCCCTGACCTATCGCCAGCCTGCCCTGATCATCAACATAGGAATTCATAAGTATTAAGGAGGTCCAACATTTGACCAATAAGAGCACTAGTCCTGGGCGGAGATTCACTCTGTGGAATTCCGCTGAGTTACCGAAAAACTCAGTCGAATTCCACGGGGCTCCACGCGCACGGGTGGAGTATTGATAGACTACCCACAACTTAACAGAGGCCCTATTTATAACACAAACACACCCTCCTGTTAGGAGGGGCAAAACAACTGCCTGCCAAAGAGAGTCTTTTCTATGCTAATGTCATACAACTACCTCTTAACTGCCAAAACAAATGTTACAAATAGGGAAAGTGACGCAAAATAAAGGCGACTGATTCGTATCATCTGATTACGCATTCCCGGGACGGTGGCTGGAACGGCAGATAAATGATAACCCAACTATATACTTTCTTTGCATTGGCTGTGTACGTGATCTTATCGATCATTACTGCTAAAGTGGGAGGAGAGAATTTGATGTAGAGCGAGGACAAGATGTTTTCAGAAAATGACAGGCACATTTCTTCCTCGGTGCTGCCTGATTCATAGTGCCAATATCGGCAACACACTCCACTCATAACCACAGCAATACCATAATACAGAACACATAAGACACATTGGTTGTTGGAGAAAACATTGCTGCAGGTTTATTTTGCATATGAAATATGCCAACATGGTGGGTCAACTTACGGGTGATCCAAGGGCATGCGGCCCCTATGCTGTCCTGCCCACCTGAAGAGCCAAATTGCACGTGGCATAAGCAATCGGTGCTAACCATTTTGGGGGATTACCCCTTACATCCTGTGGACCACCAGTCTACCTATTTACTTATGCCCCTTGAGGGTGGCGGAGCGTATCCAGACAAGCCCCCAGTTGCTCAGGTTTACAACTGCCCAAAGGACTAATGGGGCGCCGTCGTTCCTCCAGGGTCCTGCCGTGAAGACTTCCTGGGGCTATTTGACATTTGCACCCTTCTTCTGGTCCTGAAGAGGGCACCCCTATGTACCATTCAGCCTCTGGATTGCCCTTTAACTCCCCCTGCAACACAAAATAACAAGTTAACAGCCTTCCTACCCTAGCCACCCTTTCAGCCGACACGCCGGGTATGCGGTAGGGAGGGACGAATCACTGACAGAATATCGAGGGTCAGAATATCAACCTACAGAAATATTGATGAAAATCTATCAAAGTCAAGAATATCGACATCCTATCTACATTATGGGAAGTCAAAAATATTGAGAAAAAAATATCGAGAAAAAAATATCGTTGTTAAAAAATATTGGTTTTTTTAAGTTACAAAAATAATGTAAAATAACATATAATTAAAATAAAAACAGTTATAAATATTTTTAAGGGGGGCGTGGTCTTGCCAGCGATGCAGTGAGACGTGTCTCTGGGGAGCTCTGGCGGTCCGCTACCATTATTTGCTATTAACACCATCGGTGCTCATGACGAGCTCAGCTCCCCGGGCGTCGCAGGGGAATTAGGCCCGCGGCGAAGGGGTTAAAGCGGAGCAGGGGTGCTGCAACTGCTGTCCTAGGGGTGGACGATGACCGCTGTGATCTGGGGCACCCGTGGAGAGGCGGAACTTTGCTCGGCAAGGATTTTCAGGGCAGAAGACGGAGGGAGGTAGAAGGCCCGGTGGCATGGGCCACCATTTTGTGAGACCTCTGGCGGAGCCCACCCTGTACTCTGCTGCCTCCTCAGGGTCCCTGTAAGTCGGGGCCGGTGGGCAATGCAGCGTCTCCTGGACCAAATAATGTCAATGTATTAATGTATGTATATTGTGTGTATATATATATATGTGTAAAAAGCGATGTATGTATATATATATATATGTTTGTTTTTGTATCCAAATGTGGGTGTAAAAATCAAAATACCCTACGCTGAATTTTTCTAATTGACGTATATAATAAAAAAGCAGTTAGAAGTTTGTGTTTTGGTTGGGTATGGGAGGTTCATAAAAACATGATTTAGAACTCATTTTGTGCATGTGATACATTTCGCATGTGAGGAGAGAATTTAGTTCTCTCATCTATTGAAATAGATTGTGCTAATTTTGCCCAAGGCATCATTTTTCATGTATATTATGTTATTTACCCAGATGCCGTAGGTTTATCAGGGTCCCCCCTTTATTGTGATAGTATTTTTTACACTTCGTTAAGTGTGAGGTTTTTCAGACTAGAATAACCAGTTGAGTCCTGTTGGATTCTTTAGACTAGAGAAATTTCTCTGGTCATCGGCCTTCTTCCGCACCCAATCTGACTGCACATTGTTGACATCATTGGAAATGTATATATGTATATGTATATAGTTTTGTTTTTGTATATGTTCAGAAATAGGGAGTTATATTTTTAATTTCGCCACAACACAGATACAGTACTTTCAGGCTATTTCAGAACCAGTAACAGTGAGTTATAGTAATGAAGAAATCAATGCTATTTTACAAAAGACTCCTTCACTTCTAAGTGGTAATCAATCAGTTTCACAAACCACTAATTTGGACAAAATAGAAAAGTTGAAACAACTGAAAAAGAAAAACATTAGAACACAATTACATGCTAAAGTGTTGTCTGAACATCTTAAAAATCAGACCATTCCGGTAGGGCTGCAGTTAAAAAATATACCAGTAATCTTTATCACAGACAAAACCTACTTACCTAGATTTGGAGGGGTTGGAACGAAATGTTCCATTGATTGGATGGTGAACATCAGCGGACCACTTACCTGACCGCCACGCCATCGGGCGGTGCCGTGAGGTGAACGGCTTTGCAGCGGGAGACGCGGGAGGCGGACCCGCGAACCGGACCACATTGCCCAGCATCCTCTGGGGCAAGTGCGCCCGTGACGCACCGGGAGCGCCAGGAGGCGCTTGAAAAGGGCTGACCCCCGGGAGCCCAGTGGGGAACATCAGCGGACCACTTACCTGACCGCCACGCCATCGGGCGGTGCCGTGAGGTGAACGGCTTTGCAGCGGGAGACGCGGGAGGCGGACCCGCGAACCGGACCACATTGCCCAGCATCCTCTGGGGCAAGCGCGCCCGTGACGCACCGGGAGCGCCAGGAGGCGCTTGAAAAGGGCTGACCCCCGGGAGCCCAGTGGGGAACATCAGCGGACCACTTACCTGACCGCCACGCCATCGGGCGGTGCCGTGAGGTGAACGGCTTTGCAGCGGGAGACGCGGGAGGCGGACCCGCGAACCGGACCACATTGACCAGCATCCTCTGGGGCAAGCGCGCCCGTGACGTACCGGGAGCGCCAGGAGGCGCTTGAAAAGGGCTGACCCCCGGGAGCCCAGTGGGGAACATCAGCGGACCACTTACCTGACCGCCACGCCATCGGGCGGTGCCGTGAGGTGAACGGCTTTGCAGCGGGAGGCGGACCCGCGAACCGGACCACATTGCCCAGCATCCTCTGGGGCAAGCGCGCCCGTGATGCACCGGGAGCGCCAGGAGGCGCTTGAAAAGGGCTGACCCCCGGGAGCCCAGTGGGGAACATCAGCGGACCACTTACCTGACCGCCACGCCATCGGGCGGTGCCGTGAGGTGAACGGCTTTGCAGCGGGAGGCGGACCCACGAACCGGACCACATTGCCCAGCATCCTCTGGGGCAAGCGCGCCCGTGACGCAGCGGGAGTGCCACGAGGCGCTTGAAAAGGGCTGACCCCCGGGAGCCCAGTGGGGAACATCAGCGGACCACTTACCTGACCGCCACGCCATCGGGCGGTGCCGTGAGGTGAACGGCTTTGCAGCGGGAGACGCGGGAGGCGGACCCGCGAACCGGACCACATTGCCCAGCATCCTCTGGGGCAAGCGCGCCCGTGACGCACCGGGAGCGCCAGGAGGCGCTTGAAAAGGGCTGACCCACGGGAGCCCAGTGGGGAACATCAGCGGACCACTTACCTGACCGCCACGCCATCGGGCGGTGCCGTGAGGTGAACGGCTTTGCAGCGGGAGACGCGGGAGGTGGACCCGCGAACCGGACCACATTGCCCAGCATCCTCTGGGGCAAGCGCGCCCGTGACGCACCGGGAGCGCCAGGAGGCGCTTGAAAAGGGCTGACCCCCGGGAGCCCAGTGGGGAACATCAGCGGACCACATACCTGACCGCCACGCCATCGGGCGGTGCCGTGAGGTGAACGGCTTTGCAGCGGGAGACGCGGGAGGCGGACCCGCGAACCGGACCACATTGCCCAGCATGCTCTGGGGCAAGCGCGCCCATGACGCACCGGGAGCGCCAGGAGGCGCTTGAAAAGGGCTGACCCCCGGGAGCCCAGTGGGGAACATCAGCGGACCACTTACCTGACCGCCACGCCATCGGGCGGTGCCGTGAGGTGAACGGCTTTGCAGCGGGAGACGCGGGAGGCGGACCCGCGAACCGGACCACATTGCCCAGCATCCTCTGGGCCAAGCGCGCCCGTGACGCACCGGGAGCGCCAGGAGGCGCTTGAAAAGGGCTGACCCCCGGGAGCCCAGTGGGGAACATCAGCGGACCACTTACCTGACCGCCACGCCATCGGGCGGTGCCGTGAGGTGAACGGCATTGCAGCGGGAGACGCGGGAGGCGGACCCGCGAACCGGACCACATTGCCCAGCATCCTCTGGGGCAAGCGCGCCCGTGACGCACCGGGAGCGCCAGGAGGCGCTTGAAAAGGGCTGACCCCCGGGAGCCCAGTGGGGAACATCAGCGGACCACTTACCTGACCGCCACGCCATCGGGCGGTGCCGTGAGGTGAACGGCTTTGCAGCGGGAGACGCGGGAGGCGGACCCGCGAACCGGACCACATTGCCCAGCATCCTCTGGGGCAAGCGCGCCCGTGATGCACCGGGAGCGCCAGGAGGCGCTTGAAAAGGGCTGACCCCCGGGAGCCCAGTGGGGAACATCAGCGGACCACTTACCTGACCGCCACGCCATCGGGCGGTGCCGTGAGGTGAACGGCTTTGCAGCGGGAGACGCGGGAGGCGGACCCACGAACCGGACCACATTGCCCAGCATCCTCTGGGGCAAGCGCGCCCGTGACGCACCGGGAGCGCCAGGAGGCGCTTGAAAAGGGCTGACCCTCGGGAGCCCAGTGGGGAACATCAGCGGACCACTTACCTGACCGCCACGCCATCGGACGGTGCCGTGAGGTGAACGGCTTTGCAGCGGGAGACGCGGGAGGCGGACCCGCGAACCGGACCACATTGCCCAGCATCCTCTGGGGCAAGCGCGCCCGTGACGCACCGGGAGCGCCAGGAGGCGCTTGAAAAGGGCTGACCCACGGGAGCCCAGTGGGGAACATCAGCGGACCACTTACCTGACCGCCACGCCATCGGGCGGTGCCGTGAGGTGAACCGCTTTGCAGCGGGAGACGCGGGAGGCGGACCCACGAACCGGACCACATTGCCCAGCATCCTCTGGGGCAAGCGCGCCCGTGACGCACCGGGAGCGCCAGGAGGCCCTTGAAAAGGGCTGACCCCCGGGAGCCCAGTGGGGAACATCAGCGGACCACATACCTGACCGCCACGCCATCGGGCGGTGCCGTCAGGTGAACGGCTTTGCAGCGGGAGACGCGGGAGGTGGACCCGCGAACCGGACCACATTGCCCAGCATGCTCTGGGGCAAGCGCGCCCGTGACGCACCGGGAGCGCCAGGAGGCGCTTGAAAAGGGCTGACCCCCGGGAGCCCAGTGGGGAACATCAGCGGACCACTTACCTGACCGCCACGCCATCGGGCGGTGCCGTGAGGTGAACGGCTTTGCAGCGGGAGACGCGGGAGGCGGACCCGCGAACCGGACCACATTGCCCAGCATCCTCTGGGGCAAGCGCGCCCGTGACGCACCGGGAGCGCCAGGAGGCGCTTGAAAAGGGCTGACCCCCGGGAGCCCAGTGGGGAACATCAGCGGACCACTTACCTGACCGCCACGCCATCGGGCGGTGCCGTGAGGTGAACGGCTTTGCAGCGGGAGACGCGGGAGGCGGACCCGCGAACCGGACCACATTGCCCAGCATCCTCTGGGGCAAGCGCGCCCGTGACGCAACGGGAGCGCCAGGAGGCGCTTGAAAAGGGCTGACCCCCGGGAGCCCAGTGGGGAACATCAGCGGACCACTTACCTGACCGCCACGCCATCGGGCGGTGCCGTGAGGTGAACGGCTTTGCAGCGGGAGACGCGGGAGGCGGACCCGCAAACCGGACCACATTGCCCAGCATCCTCTGGGGCAAGCGCGCCCGTGACGCACCGGGAGCGCCAGGAGGCGCTTGAAAAGGGCTGACCCCCGGGAGCCCAGTGGGGAACATCAGCGGACCACTTACCTGACCGCCACGCCATCGGGCGGTGCCGTGAGGTGAACGGCTTTGCAGCGGGAGACGCGGGAGACGCGGGAGGCGGACCCGCGAACCGGACCACATTGCCCAGCATCCTCTGGGGCAAGCGCGCCCGTGACGCACCGGGAGCGCCAGGAGGCGCTTGAAAAGGGCTGACCCCCGGGAGCCCAGTAGGGAACATCAGCGGACCACTTACCTGACCGCCACACCATCGGGCGGTGCCGTGAGGTGAACGGCTTTGCAGCGGGAGACGCGGGAGGCGGACCCGCAAGCCGGACCACATTGCCCAGCATCCTCTGGGGCAAGCGCGCCCGTGACGCACCGGGAGCGCCAGGAGGCGCTTGAAAAAGGCTGACCCCCGGGAGCCCAGTGGGGAACATCAGCGGACCACTTACCTGACCGCCACGCCATCGGGCGGTGCCGTGAGGTGAACGGCTTTGCAGCAGGAGACGCGGGAGGCGGACCCGCGAACCGGACCACATTGCCCAGCATCCTCTGGGGCAAGCGCGCCCGTGACGCACCGGGAGCGCCAGGAGGCGCTTGAAAAGGGCTGACCCCCGGGAGCCCAGTGGGGAACATCAGCGGACCACTTACCTGACCGCCACGCCAACGGGCGGTGCCGTGAGGTGAACGGCTTTGCAGCGGGAGACGCGGGAGTCGGACCCGCGAATCGGACCACATTGCCCAGCATCCTCTGGGGCAAGCGCGCCCGTGACGCACCGGGAGCGCCAGGAGGCGCTTGAAAAGGGCTAACACCCCTCTCGCCACGCGAGTCGCGCGCGGGAGAAGCCCGGGACAAGGGCGGGGCCGTCTGTGGCCGTCCGGGGACGATCGAGGACGGGCCGGGCCACCCCCCTTGGCTTGACCGCTGAGAACCCGTAGGTGAATATTACATATGAAACTTTGTTTTTATTGAATAACAATTATTTGAGACACCTGATCAACCCTAAAATGTCTGTCCAAACTACTTTACCCGATAACTATTTGCTGAAAGTAGTTTCCAGAATTAATTGTGACAGAAGGAAATCATTGGGGAAAAGTACTGTTCCAGACCTTTCACCGATTCCATCTAGAGATGTAAATATTGCAGATATTGCAGATAATGACATTGTCAGCGAGACTGTTGCATTAGCGGAGCATGATAACATTGATCTTGATTTAACCACGGCACTAGATAATTCAATCAGGGTGGAAGGTGATCCAAGTGAGAATCCCGAAGGTACACCACAGCCATCTGTTAGGGCTACTAAATTTATGCGAGCCTGTAAGAAAATGGCACCTAAGCGGGGAAATTACTCTAACAGCAAGAATAGAAAAGATGCCATACATAAGGAGAGTGCCGATGAAATGGGGTCATTATCAAATGACAATTTTGTTTCTATTATGCCTGACCAAATTGACCTGTTACTGAGTAGTATTTATGATAAATTTAATAGGGTAGTAGACCCCCTGTTAACTAAAATTGAGGATCTGCAGGCAGAAGTAGTAAGATTAAGGGCTGCGGTGGACCAGCATGCCGGCAAATTGGAAAAATCTATATCCAATTTCAAAATGCCGGCGTGTGCAACCACTGTATCTACTACTAACAGGGCGCTATCACAATTACGACCTACTAATAGTGCCCCGTCCTCTAATACTAGGAAACAACAGCCCAATGAGCCACCTACACCTAGTCATATGATAGCTCAGGAGGCAGGCCGACCTTTACAGCAATTAAGCGCTGGGTCGACAGGCTCAAGCTCAGGGTCGGGTATTTTACAGAATGATGTTAGACCTATACCGGCCCCAAATAGAGTAAAGGCAGCTCCGGTATCAGCTGGTTTATCTTTGCCTGCTGCAACAAGGGGAACGAGTGGTGTACCCATGCGGACATGTAGGCGCCCAGTTGACCTTCCACCTGAATGTGTACCGTATGTAGTGGTACTAACTAATGTTCCGATTTTAACCCAGGTCCCTATTACCCAGGAGTCAGCGGAATCTTTGATGAATAAAACAATTTCCTGGTTAAACCGCCACTGTGGTTTTCCAGTTGGCTACTCTGATCAAATTGTTTCGATCAGAAGAGTCAATTGGATTGGTAATACAAGAAAAACATGTGGGGGGACTGCGTGATTATTAATTTTAAACATCCGCAACACGTTGCGACTGTCCTCCTTAGAGCAGCCTCACTCACGCAGTCAGAGACAGATGTAGTTGCTAGACCTCTGGGCTACTTTTATAACCATCTTAGCAGGCCGCCCTCTGTTAATTGCGGGGAGGGGGTAACAAGTAACTTCACCTATCCACCCTTTGTAAATAGACCTGTGTTGCCTAATCCCCGTCCTGGTTTCCATGATGGTACATTTATCCCGCTGATGCATGCGATGAGTTCTGCGACAGGTGGGAACAATTTGGGGAACAAATTTGTAGCTTACACCCCCAATCCTTTCACCAACTATGGTATCATCTCTCCGCCTGTCAATGGGATGGTCTACCAAGTCCCTATTCAGAACAGGTATCAGTCGTTGAGCTTTCTGGATCAGAATGATTGACATGAGACTGACCCCTCCCGGGATGATGTACCTAGTAATAATTGCGGAAAAGTAGTTACGCTCGTGAATGAACCAGATGATAAAGTGAATGTAGAGTGTATGTTAGTAGGGGTAGATGTCTCAAATACAATGCATAACATAGAGCTTTTTAATCTAGAGGATAACATGTCCATACTCAGTGATGAACCGCTTATTATTAGCCATGAGAGTGATAGAGTAACTTGCCACATTGCCAGTTGGAATATTGCCGGCCTAGTGGCCAAGGAGGATATGTTGGGATGGAAAGATTTTGTGAATTTATTTGACATCATTTGCCTTCAGGAAACCTGGTGTAAAAACTTTAAGGGCATTGATGGCTTTGTATCCTATGAACTTCCTGCCTTGGCCTCAACCCACGGCAGAGCTAAAGGAGGGTTGCTGATGCTGATTTCAGTAAAGTTGCCTATTCTGGTGAAAAAATATGTAAAAGTGGGGGCTCATTCACAAATTCTATGGCTAGCGCAAGAAGCGGGTAGAAATATACTTTTGATTAATTTCTACAATAACATATTTGATGGCACTAGACATGTTGCTATTAATGAACTAGATATGGCATTGACCAATTGTGTCAATAATTTTAATGGTGTTTTTGAATTTATTTTTGTGGGGGATTTTAATGTCTCAGTATGCCCATTATCATTTCAGAAGTTATGTGGTGTGTATAATCGTCTGGGGGATGCTGAAGTCCACTTTCCCCATCACTCCTATGGAGAAACCCTGAATAACTTCTTGATAGACCATGATATGGAAATTATGGATAATGCCAAAAATGATGAGGGCGAGAATATACCGACTTTTAAAGGAAGGGGCGCTAATACTATTATTGATTTTATATGCATGTCCTCAACCCTTATCCCGTTATGTTCTGTGATCAAGGTGGTTGATGTCATGCTAAGTGATCATAACTGTTTAACTACTGATGTAATAATATGGAACCGTGCCCCTATATGTGAACAAGGTAGTATTGTTAATATTGAACCTCATAGGCGGAATGGTCATAGGTTGAGGTGGAAGGGAGACAAAGCGGATATAACATCTGAGGCTATCATCACAAGTTGTCTAATAGATATTACGGCAATTCTAGAACAGGATGACACCTCGGTCGACAGTATCGACCACTTTGATAGAATCAATTCAACCATTAATAAGAAGTTTACCAAAAAGGTTGGGTACAATGATAGATATAAAAGGGGGTGGTTTGATCATGCGTGCACTATTGCCCGAAGGAATCTTAAAAATGCCTTGGCAGTTAAACCAAGAGTTAGGAGCATGGTGACTAATCTTAGGCAGGATTATAATTTGATCCTTAAACGTAGAAAAACTGAATTACAGCAGGAAGCGTGGGACAATTTGAACCAAGCAGCAGAATTGAAGAATTGCACTCTGTTTTGGTCTACGGTAAATAGCCAATTCCTAAAAGATGAAAAGGTTCCAGAACTCACATCAAATGTGAGTATGGAATCTTGGATCCAACATTTTTCTATTATTTTTTATACGAGTAATAGACCTGTCCCCAATGGAGAAGGCTGGCCTATTACAGCCTTAAACATCACCATAGATGAGGTTATGGTCAGTATTAGAGCCAGTAAGGGAGGAAAGGCCCAGGGACCCGATGGAGTACCCATAGACGTGTATAAGACTGCACCCGAGATTTGGGGCCCATTGTTGGCGAAAATCTTCAATGCAGCTATTTGCTGTAAAATACCGTCTACTTGGGAGGAATCAATAATTGTTCCTATTTATAAAAAAGGTGACCGGGCAGATGCCAAGAATTACCGACCAATATCTTTACTGGACTCATCTGTCAAAATTATGAGTCGGGTCCTCTTAGTAAGATTAGAGGAATGGGCAGAAACAAATGAGATTTTAACTAATTGTCAGTATGGGTTCAGAAAAGGGCGTGGCACCATTGAGCAGTGTCTGAATTTAGAGCTTTTGGTAGGGAAATATACCCAGGCCAAACAAGGGTCGCTTTACTTATGTTTTGCTGACCTAAGCAGCGCTTTTGATATGGTAGACCACGCTATACTATGGGCCAAACTGATAGAAATGGGGGCTCCCAAAGGTATTATTTATTTCCTAGCCCGCCTATATGAAAAGCTTAGTACCAGTGTCCGATATGGACCTAATGGGGAGTGTACGACTAAGTTCAGGATCGGGAGGGGAATTAGACAGGGGTGTGTTCTAGCACCCCTGCTTTTCACCCTCTTCATAAATGAGATGGATTCCGTCCTGCAGACAGTCACGGCGGATACCCCTAGAGTTAACAATCTTAACATACCCGTGTTACTCTATGCGGATGACGCCGTGCTACTGTCTAGGACCCCCTTAGGTCTTCAACGTTTGATGGACAGCTTTGTGCAGTTCATCAAAGATAGGAAACTGGTGATTAATAAATCCAAAACATATGTGATGGAGTGTGGGCTTGGTCGAGCTAAAATGAAAAATAAATCCCATTATTTTATCGATGGTGAACCGGTCCAAAAAGTTGAAAACTTCTGCTACCTGGGAATTAATTTTTCGAATAATGGTCGATGGGATATCGAACATAAATCTGTTAAAACAAAGATGATCAGGAGCGCTAATGGGGTTTTTTATTTGCCAAGAAGCTGGGGAGTAGACGCATCAAAGACATGTTAAAAATCTATCAATCTAGATGTCTTTCTGTAGCCCTATATGGGGCAGGTGTATGGGGTGTGTCACCAGCAGCGAGCCTTCAGGTAGAAGAGAATAACTTCTTGAAAAGACTCCTGTGTTTACCCAAATCTACCTCCAACACCTTGGTTCACAAGGAAACAGGGTCTCAACCGTTAAATGACATGATTTTGTTGAGACCACTACTATTGTGGCGCTCTATTTGGTTGAGCGATGGCACCTCATTGAACAGAGCTATTATTGAGGATTGCCTTTCTTTGGACCAGCATCTTAAAATCCCGTGGATTAGATACATTATTGAATGCTTCCTAAAGATCTATGGACTTAATGTGATCAATGATCCATACAGTGCCTCCGATATCTCCAAACTAAAAATGAAAATAACTTTCTTGAATCATTGCAATGAAAGGCATTGTCTTGAGGATTCTAAATTATCCACATGTATACTGTACAATAGCATGAATGATTTTATTGGATTACATCCGTACTTGTCACAGGTAACCAGAGTTTCGCATCAGTTTGTACTAACCAGAATGAGGATGGGAACAGTACATTATCTTGTTGCGTGCCCAGATATTAAATTGCGTCCTACAGGACCCTGCGCTTGTGATAATGAAACGGAACAGAGCACTAAGCACTTTCTTTTATCATGCAAATTGTATAGTGAATTACGGAAACTTTATTTAAAGCCAATGCTGAAAAGATTTGGAGTGAGAACAATCACGGACTCTATGAAACTGTTTTTTAATTTGCACAATCAGGACATTTGCTTTTTTACTGCTACATTTTTGCTTAAATCAATTAGCGCAAGGAAAAGTATGTGTTTTTAAGCTTTTTTAAATATTTATTCCATCCCCCTCTGGATAATATATGTATCATGTGTTTTTCTTTTCTTTAACTTTTTTAAAGAAATGCTTGTATCTGTAAATGTATGTGCTTTTATGGACATGTTTTTTAACGTTCCGAATAAAGCTTTATGAATTGAATTGGATGGTTTTGTCAGTTGAAACTGCACTAAGATTGAACGAAGAAGAACTAAAAGAAATTGAAGCGTTAGAAAGAGATATATTAGGTGATACTACAATTATAGACGCCAAACTACTTTTGTAATCAGTAGAAAAAACTCTTGCTGACTTTACAGTACATAACACCAATTTGAAAATCATTAAAGTAGGAAGAGATATAAAGAACTTCAAATTAGATGAAGTATATCCATATCTAAAAGAAGTTTTTTTTGTGAATAACAATTCAAGTGCTCTGAACCTACAATATAGAGGCAGATCAAGAAATAAATTCATTACTTTCTCTGAAAGTTCCTCAGACTCAGATCAAGGGCCATCTGGTAATTATTACCACTTTTCCCAATACCCCAGAGCCTTTCCACCTTTTTTAAACAGAGGCAGGTTTCGACCGAGGAGAGGGGGATCCAGATGGAGAGGGTACAACCAACAGATGGGTATGTTCCCGCCACAGGGACAATTTCAACAGGCCGATCAGTATCAAAATCAGGAATCAGAACCCTTCAGAACACGCAAGAAGACATACAGACGCTAAACACGACAAGGGAGAGTAATGAATTTAACACCATACGATCTATAATTTATCAAATTATACACCTACTAAGGCTGAAATTTCCATTCTATCGAAGGGACTTCCATTTGTGCCAACAGCCTTACAAAACCCAATAGAGACCAAAAAAGAAATCCTTACTTTTCTCAGAAAGGTTAGATTAAAAGCTTTCTTTCTAGAACGAGAATCAAAAGAGTCAAAAAATATCAGTGGTTTGAAGAACAAGTCTAAATTTATCCCTGAAAGTGTGTTGTTACCAGCAGAAATTCTAGTTTTTGAAGTTGTGGTCCTTAGAGAATTGGATGAACTACAATCCAGAAAAATCTATTTTAATTCTAATTGTGATAAGATCGAAAAGACTGCCCTCAAGAACCTATCTAATAACCCGTCATTAATAATCAAACCGGCGGACAAGGGCGGGGAGATAGTCCTTTGGGACAGAGACAAATATGATCAAGAAGTGATCAGACAACTTTCTAATGTAATACACTATAGAAAATTAGAAAATAATCCTACAGTGAGTCTGCAAGAAAAAATCTTGAACCTAACCAAGGAAGGCCTAGAGCAAGGCTGGTTATGTCAGAGTGAATTTGATTACCTTAACTCCGAACAGAATAAAATACCAAACATATAGGTATTGCCCAAAGTGCATTAGTCGACAATGAATTGATCCTCCGGGAAGGCCCATAGTATCGGCCTGTGGCTCAATGTTAGAACCATTGGCTAAATATATAGATTTTTTTCTCATTCCTTTGGTTAGAGAAACTCAATCATATATAAAGGACACAATGGATTTCATTAATAAAATTGAAGAACTGCCTTTTAATATTGAAAACCAATTGTTAGTATCATTCGACATCGAATCACTTTATACGAATATTCCGCAGGATGAGGCCATAGCTGTGATGAGATGTGTTTTAGATCAGAGAGAACGTCCACACCAAGTACCCACGGAGCTTCTTATATTTTTAGCTACTATTTGTCTAAAGAATAATTTCTTCAACTTCAAAGGACAATTATATTTACAAATTTCTGGAGTGGCCATGGGATGTAGCTTTTCCCCTGAAATAGCCAATTTAGTGATGGTTGAGTTTGAGAAAAAGTGGATATATAGCGACACCAATCCTTTTAAGAACCAGGTAAACTATTGGTGTCGCTATATTGACGATATCTTTATGGTGTGGCATGGAAATGATATACTACTGCAAGAATTTTACAATTGGTTAAACTCAAGAACTTTGGAATTGAACTTCACGATGTCCAGCAACCACAAAAAATCTGAACTTTTTGGATGTTTATATCCAAGAAGATAATGGCCATCTTGAAGTCAGTCTGTATACTAAAACTACAGACCGTAATACATTATTACACTTCTCGAGTTGTCATCCCCGCACACTTAAGGAGAATTTGCCTTATGGGCAATTTCTCCATGTGAGGAGAAATTGTAGCAAGAAAGAAGAATATTTCAAAAGTGCAGAAATCCTGAGGGATAAACTGGTAGCCAGAGGATATCCCAAGAGGTTAGTCAAGATTGCTCTGAAAAGGGCTTGGTTTACCCCTAGAGAAGTCCTATTAGTACCAAGAATTAAAGAAAAAGAAACACCTCTGACATGCGTACTTACGTATGACCCTAAAGCCAACAAAGTGAAAAAACATATCCCAAAACATTGGAAAATTATCGAACACCTGGGGATTAAGAAACCCCTCTTTGCTTTTAAAAAAGGCAAAAATATAAGACAATCTCTTGTAAGAGCAATGAGAAAAGAAGATCCCACACCACATGATTTGAGAGGGCTCCTAAACCTACCTCCAATATTAGGACACTATAGGTGTCAAAATTGTGTGGCATGTAACCAAACGTCTGACACAAAGGAGGTTGAAATAAATGGATATAAACATCAACATAAAAGTTTTTCAAATTGCAACACAAAAAATACAGTGTACTGTATTAACTGTCCGTGTAATAAAGTCTATATCTATAACGACCCAAACAGTGAAGAAACGTATTCTTCAACATAAATCAAGGGTCAAATGCAAAGTTCAGGGAGCACCACTAGTGCATCATTTTGAAACTTAACATCATACAGAAAATGATATTACTTGGACAGTCTTATTTGTGTTAGGTAAGACGAAACACGAGGAAATTAAATCGAAGTTGGACAGGTTGGAGGCAAGATTAATAGAGAAATACAAGACTGCGAGCAATAGCTTAAATGATAGAGATGAAATCTGGGCACTGATATAATGAATTCTGGATGTATCGTACATTGTCTGTATTAGCATAGCTGTATTTGATATATTGAACAGGGTATAAAAAGATTGTTTGTGGTTTTTGTGGATATAATGTAAGGAGTGGCAGACTGGGTTGATCTCTTTGCTTTTCTAATTACCACCTTTTACATTGCTTTTATTTTCATTTATAGATCCTTACTTTGCACTATACTCTATACTTGAGGTGAAAGCACAATATTTACTTGCACAACCCAAGGTAACATCTGGTTACAAGTCCTGGGTTTGTGCTGATAATAAGGCGAGAACGGGTCACAGACATATACAGACTCACGATACAGGTAGCGATAAGTCCCTTGTTTGTTTTGTGAACTACGGCGCCGTGGAGAACAGTCCGTTGTTTATGTCCGGACCATGGGGAGTATATTTCCGGGTCACGTGACCGTCATCAGACGCCAATTTTTCAATATGGCGCGTGAGGGAGCTACGTATCGAGAGGACTAGAAATGAGATTGATTCTTCATCTAGGCTGAAGCAAGTAAGTTTTAAAGAGAATGGTAACATAGTTAATTCAAGGAGTGGAAGTTTATCATTCGCTCTCTCTCTTTTTTAATATGCAGACCTCGAAAAGAGGAGCAAGGCGAATATTTATCCCGAGACTCCACATTGGTGCAGAGTGGCCTACTCATAAGTGGTAAGAAAGCCAGTTAGTTGAGAGATACGTTTATGAGAATAGCGCACTGGTAAAGAGAACACTCACGAGTATTACTGTATTCTAGGTAGAGAAAGCGGCCAGTTGATTTTTTTGAGGCACGTTATTATTTACAAGGATTCGCCACTACGTTAGCCTCAGAACGACTTTGGTAAGCTGTAGATGGAGATCTATTTAGTTTGTATATGAGTCTTATTAAAGTTATTAAGAACATTTTGTTCTGATATTGACAGTGTCCTACAAGACAAAGATATCTGGTATTGACTCTGGGAGAAGAAGTTTGGAGTTCGCATATTACGGTACTGATACTTTGGGTCCATGGCAGGCATGGCCCGGTTTGTAATATAGAATTGAAGGTGGTTTCTTACCCTTGGACACGATATAAGTTGTTTCATTTATTTCTTTCATTTATTCATAATTTTTATTTTGAAAGTGCACATATCGGGTGGTGCAAAATCTTTTACACAAATTCTTACTTGTGGTATCCTAGCACAATGCAATCACATTTGGGTGACTTTATTTAAGTGCAAATAATTTGCACTTTATTGGGCTAGTGTCTGACCACTCCAAGTAATATAAATATTCACATATGTACATATGTATATATTGATTATGACCGTGATCTCTGAACATTTATAATGTCTAATGTGTATATAGTTATATATAATTTTCTGATCCCATAGACGGATTTCCGTTAGCCCGTGTCCTGATGAGTCCCTTACTCAGTGGGCTGAAACGCGTCGACATTTAGAAGAAGACACCAGCTAAAAAAACGTATGTTATGTAAATAAAACCAATAGGGAGTTTAGAAACTAAGAGAGGTTAAAAGAATATAGACCGTTTTGACTCTTTATTTTAGTTCTGGTAGATCATAATTTAGAGGAATGCTTGGCTTTATATGTATAAAGCATCCTTTTTTGAAAAATTTGGGCTACAATATTTGAGAAGGATCAAATAATGTCAATGTATTATTATATGTATATTGTGTGTATATATATGTGTAAAAAGTGATGTGTGTATATATTACCTACTGGCGGTCGCCAGTAGGTATATATAGTTAGGATTTTTTCTCTATGGGATTTTTGAAAATTCTATGTCTAATAACTTTGGCGTTTGTGGACGGAATTGGCTGAAATTTTCAGGAAAATGGCACATTTTGTTTCTGAGCAGCCCTTGAAAATTTGGGGGGGGTTCGTCAAGGGGGGGGCGAGAAAAAAGGGGGTCCCAAAACGTGTTTTTAACATTGAGTTTTCCATAGGGCGGTTGGCCTCACTTTTAGCCCGAACGGCTGAATGGATTTGCACGAAACTTGGCAAAATTGTAGGGACTGGTAGCCCGATGTGCCTTTTGTAGGTCTCAATATATGTGCTCCAGTGGATTTTGAGAAATTAACGTTTAAAAAAAGATATATATCTGTAACAGCGGACCTGGCAGCGTCCCAGGACGCGTACTTTTCGCGCAACGGAGCTTTGTGAAGCGAAGCTGATTGGTTCTCCGGCGTCTGTCAACATTCCAAAAAGTCCGTAGCGGCCGCCATCTTGTCTCTCGGTAGGATCGAGAGACAAGAGGAGGTCAAAACAAAGGGGGAAATAACTATAAGGGGGCATAGTAGATCCTCGCTGACCCCCTAGGTTTGATGTGGAGGTTTTAAAAGGGCCCCGCGGGGCAAAAAAAAATAATAATAATAATAATCGAACGGCTGAATGGATTTGCACGAAACTTGGCAAAATATTAGGGACTGGTAGCCCGATGTGCCTTTGCTAGGTCTCAATATATGTGCTCCAGTGGATTTTGAGAAATTAACGTTCAAAAAAAGATATATATCTGTAACAGCGCTCCGCTTCGCGTAACGGAGGTTTGCGAAGCTGATTGGTCATTCTGTCACTGGGCTATAGTTGGGCTACATCTGGCTGATATTTGGGCTACATTTGTTTTTTTGTGTGTCTGGCGGCCATCTTTGGGCTACATTGGGCTACATTGGGCTTCATTGGGCTACATTGGGCTACATTTGGGCTCCAACATATATATAGGCCAATGTAGCCCAATATATATTTTTCAAAGTTAATTTTCGTAAAAACCACTGGAGCATATATCTTGAGACATAGCAAAGGCACATCGGGCTACCAGTCCCTACAATTTTGCCAAGTTTCGTGGAAATCCATTCAGCCGTTCGAGCTAAAAGTGAGTCCAACCGCCCTATGGAAATGAAGGAAATGAATGGGTAATTTGTAATTAGCAAATAGCTAATCGCAAACTAGGAATGGTAAAGAATCGCTATTTATTCCTTAAAGTTCGCTATTTAGGAAATGCAAAAAACTTTGATGATACATATGGCGGTTCATCTCTAACAAGATAAGAAGCATAGGGATACATTTATGATGACTGGCGCATCACCAGGGATGTGTTAGTCATTCTGTGCCGCTGTTCCGTCACCTATGGTGTGCTGCATTTACAATGCGGCGCATCATGGGGCAAAAACAGCACAGATGCGTGATGTATCTGTGCCGTAAAGGTGGCGCATTGCTGGAGTTGTATCGCAAGTGTGATGAAGCTCCAGCAAGGGTCGGGGGTGCCCCTGTCGCAGGGTTTCTGTTCTCACACAGAACTGTGGACAGAGGATTGGAACCTCGGCGAATTAGGGTGTCCCAAAACTCACGTTAGTAATCAAAAACTCCTTAGCAAGCTAGGTACAGTGTCACATTGGATATAACAAACTCTCAATGTTTAGACAATCCAGAATATGAACTTATAGTACCTCAGGATACGTGGAACTCATGAACAGTCGGTCGTTATATATTTCTTAGAAACCAGAACATGGAGTTAAGAAGAACACATGTGTATTTGAAATGTTTATTTACTAATGCCGTCTTCTCAGGCGTAGTATCTTAGATAATACAAGTACACATATTATCAGTAGCAAAATTACCAGCATAGTTACTAGTACATAAAAAGCGAATGGTGATAGTATGTTAACATGCTGTAAATGAATAAGAGTTAGCAACACTTATAAGCAGCCGCGGGCCGTGGAGGGAGTTACGGTGAGGCAGGGAGGCGGGGAGGGGGAGAAGCAGGGTGGAGAATACAAGTACACATATTATCAGTAGCAAAATTACCAGCATAGTTACTAGTACATAAAAAGCGAATGGTGACAGTATGTTAACATGCTGTAAATGAATAAGAGTTAGCAACACTTATAAGCAGCCGCGGGCCGTGGAGGGAGTTACGGTGGGGCAGGGAGGCGGGGAGGGGGAGGGGCAAGGTAGAGAGGGCTCCACCCTGCTTCTCCCCCTCCCCGCCTCCCTGCCTCACCGTAACTCCCTCCACGGCCCGCGGCTGCTTATATCTCACCCTCCCTAATACACATATTATATTATTTGCTAAGAAGGTCTCTTTGTGTTGGTTTAGGGCGTGCCCATACTTTAGTGTCTTAGATTTGAAGGAATCACATCAGCATACACCAGCTCTCTCTTCATGTGAACCGCATCAACTGTTGTGTATGTGTGTTCGGCAAAGCAATATAAAACCCGCCTCATGCCCAGAATTGGCAGAAGTTGCACTTATGTTATGAGTATGAAGTCGTGGAGATCAGACCTCATAACAATTCTGTATCGTGTTGTTCTTGAAACTTTAGCACTCGCTGTACAGATATAGTTTAACAAGCAAAGCAGATAGTAGAGCAATAACATATTATTCTCATGTAAACCACGATGAACTACTAGGTGGAAAGCTAAAGCAACAACTAAGTGTCGTGTGCAGAAGTAGCAAAAAAGGAAAAATGGCGTTTAAACCGGTAATGAGCCCATGCTAACTTAACACGGTGTAAAGATATCCAGGACCTAGATGACACCTCCCCATGATCCGGAAACGAACTGAATAAGATAATAGAAGTGCCATCTCATGAGAGCAGATTGCAAGTTTATATGTGGACGGTCCGCAAGGTAAAGCATTAAAAACTAGGAAAATTTAATGCTAAAGAAAAATAAAACAGCCAAGTACTTTATCGAGTCTTAAGCCAATAGGCAAGGTAAATAATAAAAACTTGACAAATAAGTCAATGAATTGTCAATGAAATGCTAGTACTCAGCATATCAAACATGAAAAAGGTCTATGACATAACTGTGTATGCAAAATAAGCTGCAACAGCCTCCAATAGGAAGTCACCGTCTTCATCCGAAAACAGTTCAGCCATCCAATTTAAAAGCGGAAAAGAACATACGTGCTCTCCCAGCACCGGATCCTCTATCACCATCAGAGGACAGCTCGGTGGGTTTTCAAGAAAGCTCTGTTCCAAGAAAGACTGTGCTGCCGCCAGTAAATTCCAGGGACCAAGTAGTCCATGCATCAATGCCACAGCCATAATCCTTTCGCCAGGACAAACCAACTCGTGAGTAATGATAGGAGTCATCAGCTGATTAAAGTCGACGTCAGGAGAAACTGGTCCGCAGAGACACAAATCAATGGCCCAATCGAAATCACAGGTCAGGCAGTGAAATACAGGCTGGACACAGGTAAAGTAGGAGAATCGAAAAGATAATCCATATGCCGTGCTTAATATCGCCAACGGCATTGTGCCATAATATTCTAGCATGCGATTGCGGAACAGTGTCAGCAGCTGCAGGGTGGGAGGTTGCATAGGAGGGACATCCATATTTAAAAATGTAAAAAAGCACAAGAGCGTCCGCTGGTTATGCAAGTAAAAATGCCAATCCACGAACCAGAGTGGAGAAAATAGAATGAAAGGAAGCAGGGATGACTCCAAAGATTTTCTCTAATGAAGTCACGAGACCACTGGTAACAACTTTAAAAAAGTGCGCCAGGGTCTTTGTGGAGAATGCGTTAAAGATAGTCGGAACCATCTTGCTGAAATTGAAAGGCAAATCTGAATTGAAAAGGGTCTGCACCTCTGTACGGGTGTTCGCTATGTGAAGCACGAAAGTTTCACGGGCCGAACTCAAGGCCACCTCTCTCTGAGACAAAAGAGCTCTTATTCTTGCCATGCCGTTGAAATCTGTCCCAAGGTTGGTATTTGTGGCCAGATTGAAAACTCCCTATGTTCATGTGTGGGAGGAAATAGAAAATTTCTGCAGCAAATAACCCGTTCACTTACTGTTACGATAAAAGGAATACTTTTAATTAACTCAGAACAATCTTCATTATTGAGCATCAAATAACTACCATTTTCCAACAACTTGAACGTGGGGATGATAGCAGGAACTGGCGTGCCTTGCAACACGCAAGCCATATTTGGTCGGTGTTTGTTGCATGAACCGTGTAACTGTATGTGCCTACACATTAGTGAATGATCTGGCGTCTCAGTGCATTCCTCTCCATTCAGATAAACTTCTTGATCATCTTTGAAACATCTGTATGTGTATGGAAGCGACCAGACCTCATGAAGAAAAGCACTACCTAAAGGTTCATAACGACCTATTGGTATATATTTCATACAATTTGAAAACTTATATAAAGCAAAAGGCAGCGTTATTAAACCGTGGATAAGGCACGTTGCCAAAAAACCCACAATCCTCTGCTGATGATGTCACTGAGCATGTCATGAATGATGTAATATGTGACATCATCAGCAGTGGATTACGGGTAATAGTATCTCTAGTTTACTCCCCTATAGCTGTCTTTCTTTTAACATAAGTGTCTGTTTCCTTCCCTTATACTTACTGTTTTTGGTTCGCTTCTGGTTCGCGTACCGGCGAGCGAACTGGGAAGCGAACTAAGAGAAATAGAGGTTGGCACAGTTCCAAATATTGTACCAATTTTTTAATAACGGGGAGGTAGTTCTGAAAAGAACTTTTTTTTTTATTGTTTTTGTTGTTTTATATTTTTTTTATTATTTTTCGGAACATTTTTTTACTTTTTTTGAATTTTTCTGAACAGTTTTATATTTTTTGGGGTTTTTCTTGGAGGGGGCAATGAAAACGATTCATTGTAAAGGGCTCAACAGGAGCAACAAAACAAAAAAAGAAGTATTTATTATTTTGGGCGTTTCGTACAAACTTGCATATGATAGTCAATAGCTCTGTTGATCAGAGTGATGCTTCTTTCTCCGTAGCAAATGAATCCATCGCAAAATACGCAGATGTGTTTTACTTCACCAAATCTCATTTGTATATTTGGCACCATCTCCCTGCCCTCTGGTCCCGTTACTTCCGGTACAACAGATCTTCTGGCCATAATAGGGAGATTATCTAGGTCGTTCCGAAACTGTGCAGCACTGTAGTTGTTAGGATGCCACCTAGTCATATGGCGATGCATTGTGTAGTTTCCGAAACTGCATTTTTTCTCGGTTCCTCTGGACAGTCTATCTTGACATATAAGGCAAGTTACGTATCTTGCATTTACTTTTTTCTGACCTTTGGGAATTTTAAAAAATTGCCAAATGAAGTTTTCTTTCCGGTGAGACGTCCTGGGCTGCTCAGGCAAAAACTGCCTCTCTTCGTGCTCGTCGTCCTGTTCCTCTTCTTCCTCTTCTTGTTGAATTATAACTTGAGCAGGTGGTCCACTCTTCCTTGGATGTGGTGGAGGTGGTGGGGAAGCACCAGCTGAAGCTACTAAAGAAGCCATTGCTCAGTGATCACAAAGGGTCTTTCTCTCACAATGATGAAAGTCAGAGTGAGGAAAGAAGGAGGGATTTTCATCATTTGGGAAAAACAAGAGTTCTCAACCAATCAAAAGTGTTCATTTTAGATTATATGACCTAGTCTTACATCATTAGGAAACCAAAAGTGAAATGAACCAATGAAAAGTGTTATTACCAAGTCACATGACTTGCTGTGTTTACGTTAAGCGCTTTGCAGGGCCTCCCGGTTTGCTTCCAGAAACCTGCGCTTTGCGACTCGCTTCGCGTACCAGTTCGCCAACGTAGCACGTCATATGACGTATCACGCGAGAACGTGAAACGTCATGCGGACGGGAGGCGTCACGATGTTGTTTTCTAACGCGGCACTTGCGGTAAAGAAACGTTTACCGGCTCGCGGTCTATTTCGCGGCATCAAGGTCAGCTAACGGGAAGCTTCCCGATTCGCGAAGCGGGAACGAAGAAAAAAAAATATTTAAAAAAAAAATTATTCATAAACATATAAAATATATTTTTGGATTTAAAGAAGAATACATTTTACAGCTACAGATATTAGCTGTTAAAAAACCAATGAAATTCACAGAAAAAACCATAGGTTATAGACCATATATAGTTAGGAATTAGCATTTACAAAACCTTGAAAATTCACTGAAAAAACCATAGGTTATAGACCATATATAGTTAGGAATTAGCATTTAGAAAACCTTATTTTACTCACACAAAACCATTGAAATTCCATATATAGTTAGTTGCACTAACTATATATCGCGCACCCGCAATCCACTGCTGATGATGTCACATATTACATCATTCATGACATGGTCAGTGACATCACTGATGACATCTCAAATGACATCACTGATGACATCATCTAGTGTCTGTGTGTTTTTGTAAAGTTTAAATACGTTTTACATATTGAAGAATGAGTGGATGTATGGAAGACTGAGTGTGTGTGTGGCTGGCTGGGAGGTGTGTGACTCTGTGCATATCAATGTGTACTTGTATCAGTGATTGTATAAGAGAGTAAGTATGTGTTAGTATATGTGTGAAAAGTATGGTGTTCTGTGTTTAACTATAGATGAGGAAATCGAAGTGTGATTGATTCTTCACAGGACTGACTAGGTGTATGAGTGCATATGATAGTGTTCTAATAATAACTGACTGTATGTATGAGTAATTGTATGGGTGAATGAGTGAATGTGTGTGTAGACGTACGAATCAGTGAGTGCGTATGTAGTAACTGGTATTGGTGTGTCATGATGTCATCAGTGATGTCATTTGAGATGTCATCAGTGATGTCATTTCAGATGTCATTAGTGATGTCATCAGTGATGTCACTGAAGTAAGGTGTTCTGTGTTTAACTGTATAGATGAAGAAATGGAAGTGTGATTGATTCTTTACAGGACTGACTTGGTGTGTGAGTAACTCCATGGATGAGTGGCAGTGTGTGACTGTCTGCATAGGTGTATGAGTGCATATGATAGTGTTGTAATAATGAGTGACTGTATGTATGAGTGATTGTATGGGTGAATGAGTGAATGTGTGTGTAGACGTAGGAATCAGTGAGTGCGTATGTAGTAACTGGTATTGGTGTGTCATGATGTCATCAGTGATGTCATTTGAGATGTCATCAGTGATGTCATCAGTGATGTCACTGACCATGTCATGAATGATGTAATATGTGACATCATCAGCAGTGGATTGCGGGTGCGCGATATATAGTTAGTGCAACTAACTATATATGGAATTTCAATGGTTTTGTGTGAGTAAAATAAGGTTTTCTAAATGCTAATTCCTAACTATATATGGTCTATAACCTATGGTTTTTTCAGTGAATTTTCAAGGTTTTGTAAATGCTAATTCCTAACTATATATGGTCTATAACCTATGGTTTTTTCTGTGAATATATATATATATATGTTTGTTTTTGTATCCAAATATGGGTGTAAAATCAAAATACCCTGCGCTGAATTTTTCTAAATGACGTATATAATAAAAAAGAAGCTAGAAGTTTGTGTTTTGGTTTGGGTATTGGAGGTTCATAAAAACATGATTTAGAACTCATTTTGTGCATGTGATACATTTCGCATATGAGGAGAGAATTTAGTTTGGTGATGGATCAAGCCCTGATCTTTTGACTGGGTAGGAGTGTTCTGCTTAATTCAGATACTCTGTCCATCACCACCCCCTTTTGAATCGTTTTGGCCACCACAAGTGTGGAAGGGTATGCTCAGACATGAGTCCCTTGCTCACTGCACCATCAGGTTTCAAGCAAGCCGGGCCGAAGATGGCTGTAATACCAGAAACTGGTCCCCGGAAGCTTGTTTCCTTTCCAGTAAAGAATTGGCTTGGTAGTTTGGTCTGCCCTGTTCCCATGATGCACTGGGCCAGGGTCAGACTAATTTGCATGTAGCCAGGTTCTGAGCTGGGATGGTGCAGTGAGCTAAAAAACGGTGATGGATCAAGCCCTGATCTTTTGACTGGGTAGGAGTGTTCTGCTTAATTCAGATACTCTGTCCATCACCACCCCCTTTTGAATCGTTTTGGCCACCACAAGTGTGGAAGGGTATGCTCAGACATGAGTCCCTTGCTCACTGCACCATCAGGATTCAAGCAAGCCGGGCTGAAGACGGCTGTAATGCCAGAAACCGGTCCCCGGAAGCTTGTTTCCTTTCCAGTAAAGAATTGGCTTGGTAGTTTGGTCGGCCCTGTTCCCATGATGCACTGGGCATGGGTCAGACTAATTTGCATGTAGCCAGGTTCTGAGCTGGGATGGTGCAGTGAGCTAAAAAACGGTGATGGATCAAGCCCTGATCTTTTGACTGGGTAGGAGTGTTCTGCTTAATTCAGATACTCTGTCCATCACCACCCCCTTTTGAATCGTTTTGGCCACCACAAGTGTGGAAGGGTATGCTCAGACATGAGTCCCTTGCTCACTGCACCATCAGGATTCAAGCAAGCCGGGCCGAAGACGGGTGTAATGCCAGAAACCGGTCCCCGGAAGCTTGTTTCCTTTCCAGTAAAGAATTGGCTTGGTAGTTTGGTCTGCCCTGTTCCCATGATGCACTGGGCCAGGGTCAGACTAATTTGCATGTAGCCAGGTTCTGAGCTGGGATGGTGCAGTGAGCTAAAAAACGGTGATGGATCAAGCCCTGATTTTTTGACTGGGTAGGAGTGTTCTGCTTAATTCAGATACTCTGTCCATCACCACCCCCTTTTGAATCGTTTTGGCTACCACAAGTGTGGAAGGGTATGCTCAGACATGAGTCCCTTGCTCACTGCACCATCAGGATTCAAGCAAGCCGGGCCGAAGACGGCTGTAATGCCAGAAACCGGTCCCCGGAAGCTTGTTTCCTTTCCAGTAAAGAATTGGCTTGGTAGTTTGGTCTTCCCTGTTCCCATGATGCACTGGGCCAGGGTCAGACTAAATGGCATGTAGCCAGGTTCTGAGCTGGGATGGTGCAGTGAGCTAAAAAACGGTGATGGATCAAGCCCTGATCTTTTGACTGGGTAGGAGTGTTCTGCTTAATTCAGATACTCTGTCCATCACCACCCCCTTTTGAATCGTTTTGGCCACCACAAGTGTGGAAGGGTATGCTCAGCATGAGTCCCTTGCTCACTGCACCATCAGGATTCAAGCAAGCCGGGCCGAAGACGGCTGTAATGCCAGAAACCGGTCCCCGGAAGCTTGTTTCCTTTCCAGTAAAGAATTGGCTTGGTAGTTTGGTCGGCCCTGTTCCCATGATGCACTGGGCATGGGTCAGACTAATTTGCATGTAGCCAGGTTCTGAGCTGGGATGGTGCAGTGAGCTAAAAAACGGTGATGGATCAAGCCCTGATCTTTTGACTGGGTAGGAGTGTTCTGCTTAATTCAGATACTCTGTCCATCACCACCCCCTTTTGAATCGTTTTGGCCACCACAAGTGTGGAAGGGTATGCTCAGACATGAGTCCCTTGCTCACTGCACCATCAGGATTCAAGCAAGCCGGGCCGAAGACGGGTGTAATGCCAGAAACCGGTCCCCGGAAGCTTGTTTCCTTTCCAGTAAAGAATTGGCTTGGTAGTTTGGTCTGCCCTGTTCCCATGATGCACTGGGCCAGGGTCAGACTAATTTGCATGTAGCCAGGTTCTGAGCTGGGATGGTGCAGTGAGCTAAAAAACGGTGATGGATCAAGCCCTGATTTTTTGACTGGGTAGGAGTGTTCTGCTTAATTCAGATACTCTGTCCATCACCACCCCCTTTTGAATCGTTTTGGCTACCACAAGTGTGGAAGGGTATGCTCAGACATGAGTCCCTTGCTCACTGCACCATCAGGATTCAAGCAAGCCGGGCCGAAGACGGCTGTAATGCCAGAAACCGGTCCCCGGAAGCTTGTTTCCTTTCCAGTAAAGAATTGGCTTGGTAGTTTGGTCTTCCCTGTTCCCATGATGCACTGGGCCAGGGTCAGACTAAATGGCATGTAGCCAGGTTCTGAGCTGGGATGGTGCAGTGAGCTAAAAAACGGTGATGGATCAAGCCCTGATCTTTTGACTGGGTAGGAGTGTTCTGCTTAATTCAGATACTCTGTCCATCACCACCCCCTTTTGAATCGTTTTGGCCACCACAAGTGTGGAAGGGTATGCTCAGCATGAGTCCCTTGCTCACTGCACCATCAGGATTCAAGCAAGCCGGGCCGAAGACGGCTGTAATGCCAGAAACCGGTCTCCGGAAGCTTGTTTCCTTTCCAGTAAAGAATTGGCTTGGTAGTTTGGTCTGCCCTGTTCCCATGATGCACTGGGCCAGGGTCAGACTAATTTGCATGTAGACAGGTTCTGAGCTGGGATGGGGCAGTGAGCTAAAAAACGGTGATGGATCAAGCCCTGATCTTTTGACTGGGTATGAGTGTTCTGCTTAATTCAGATACTCTGTCCATCACCACCCCCTTTTGAATGGAGGATATCAGTGGCACGGATCCTGACGGGGCTGCATACAGACTGCCTCTTGGGCTATCGGGCCCACAACAGGTACAGCGCGGATAAGACTGGGGGCTGCAGGTGAGCGTCAAGGCAAGATGCGCCCTCCCCCGCCATTTTGGGACTCTCCCACCGGGCTACCTTGAGACACTGGTTCCTGCACGCTGCTGCACCTGGGGATTCTGTGCCATAAGCAAAGCCTCTGACGCGTGACACTCCTTGGGGGGGTACAGAGGGACTCAGCAGACAGCTTCCACACACCGTCAGCCGGGCGATTACGGGGGGCACCTCGCTCGGGTCAAACATGCCGCCATTTTGTGACTGTTGTGCGGGGCGGCCTGGAGGCATTGGGCGGCCCGTCCCAGCACTGAGTTGGCCTGACAAGCACAACACACTGGTTGGAGAGGTGGAGGGGGTGACCGAGACAACTGAGCTACGGCAAGTGCGAGGCCGGGGGCCCCGCTGGGTGGCACAGTGTACCGGCTGGAAAGAGTGTGTTGCTGGCTCTAGAGGACTTCAAGACTGCTTGCCGCAGGAGGGGTGCGTGGTGTATGTGGACTGTCTTGGAGTGGCGGGCACCCCAGAAGTGGACATTCAAACTCACTGCACCGGTATTGAGGGCATTTCAGCACCTGAAGCGACCTGCCACTAGGTCCAGTTGTAGAGAGGGCAGATAGACAGGTGGGCCTAAACAAGGAATAACTCACATCCTGGTGGTTTGGGGTCTGGGTGGAGGGCCTTACGCACTGGACCCCCCTGCTGCAGTTTCGGACATTGCTGGATAAGAAATATAGTGGCATGGTTTGGGAAGTGGACCTTTCAGGGTGCATTGTAACGACCTCGCACGGACTATGCTGTCTGGTTGCCAACGGAACGCTTAGGGACTGGCGATGACGCGTTCCAGATGGTTCAAGGCATACTCGGCTGCGGCCCCCAGGGGCAACTCTGTGGTGGCAATGTGGGGCAAGGCGGGAACGGCGGCTCCTACTGAGGTGGCACCGCAGGCCATGGGGGACTCAACGCCGGTGACCCAGGCATTCATGACCTCTTTCATGTCAGACCTCAAGATGGAAATTGGCTCTTTGCCCTCAGAGGTCCACTCGTGTGTGCGAGAACTTAGAAAAGAGGTTACTGACTTAGGAGACTGGGTGGATGGGCTGGAAAAGACAGTGGATGCCCGCATGGAGGACCAGGAGCAACTGTGGCAACGCCTGGCTGCACTAGAGGAGCAACACATAGAGCTGCAAGTAAAGCAGGAGGATTTGGAGAACCGGAGCCGCCGGAACAACCTCTGCGTCTGGGAGGTCCCTCTTGGTGCGAAGGGGAAGGACATCATGACCTATGTGGCGCAACTCCTCCACGAGGTCTGGGGGGATGAGGACGCAGCTCCACTGGCTTTGGATCGAGCTCACTGGGTTAACGGGCACGCCGGGACTCCTCCCAGACATAATAACAAGGGTCCACTGTTTTACAGAGAAGGAGGCTATCCTTAGGGCGGCACACACTAAGCCATATCCCAGTTACGATGGGCACAAGATCCAGATCTTCCAAGACTTGGCGCCCAACACCCTGCGACAACGCCCTGCTTTTAAGCCTGTGACCGAGAAACTGTGGAGCATGGGCATCTCATACCAGTGGGGCCATCCATTTGCCCTCATTTTCCAATGGGAATCCAAGCGCAGAATGTTACGGTCCTACACGGAGGCAGCACAGTTGCTTCGAATGCCGTCGCCGCCGCCGGCCAGCCCTTACCGCCCACAGAGCCGGGAGAGGGTGCCTGCCAAACCATCTTGGACCACTGTTCATCGTCATCGGCGTTCACCGCCCATGGATGAGCAATCTGCCAAACAGGATATCATCGCGCATATACGATCCCTTGAAGGGAGGAATCGGCCTGCACCCCTCGACTCCATGATGGACTGAGCGGCCACCCGCAGTGGATTATGAAGCATACCCTTGTTGAAATGTACTCTTCTCCCTAGGTTTGCTGATTACTGCACCATCTTGATTTACGCCCCATCTCTTTGCCTATAGGATAGGGGAGGCTGAGGCTTTCCCGCTAGACGAACTTGAGGACGACTGCAAACCTACCCTCATTGTTCCTGAGGGAGTGACGTCTCTGGGCCTATCCGAACCCTCGGTGTAGGATGCCCTGCGACAGGAACAGAATAATATGGCCCCCTTGGCCATTGTTGGTTTATTATTCTCCACTGTTGTGCTTTCCTGCTTTTCTATCCCTCTCTCTTCTCTTTCTCTATCTCTTTGTGTGTGGCGGGTGGGTAACTTTGTGGCGCAGGCGTGTGTCTCCGGGCAAGCCAGACATGATCCTGAGCGCCCCTTCCCTCAAACTGCGCAGCTCCCTTCAGTGGCTGAAAGGACTAGCTAGGGATAAGAACTGACAATGGCCCTTCCCTGCCCTTTAAAGGTGCTTTCCCTTAATGTTAAGGGGCTTCATTCTCCGAACAAGCGGCGACAGGTGTGGCGATACCTCCTCCAGCACGACCCCGACATCATATTCCTCCAAAAAACGCATCTTTTAAAGGAAGATGTTAAGCGCATGGCGCATCCTGAATATCCACTCCAATTCTGGGCCACGGCGGCCACTAAAACAGCTGGAGTGGCAATTCTGTGCAGGAGTGGTGTCAGGCAGGGGGAGATCAAGGCTCTACGTAGTTCAGATGGGCGCTTTGTTAAGGTGGGTGTTGGAATTGTGAGGCGCAAACTTTCGCTGTGCAATGTCTATGCACCAAACCAGATACAGGACTCTTACCTCCGAGCACTCTTGCGGGACCATATCCCACAGGGTGACCCCTCACTGATCCTGGGGGTGACTTTAACCTAGTATGGGACCCTGGGGCGGGCCATAGTGGAACATCTTTGACCGGGATGGGGGCTATGTCCTCTACGCTTCGTGCACAAATAACAGACCTGGGCTTGAAAGTTGCATGGCGATACCATTCGCCGGAGGCAAGGGATTTCTCGTTCTAGTCGCATGTGCATGGCTCGTACTCGCGCATTGATTATCTATTTATCTCTCATGCCATGGTTCGAGACATACTGGCGGTATCTATGTCCGCTATTTCACTCTCTGATCATGCTCATGTCGAGCTTCTCTTGCAGGACCCGGCCGCTTGTCCCCCCCATACTCCAAGGTGGCACTTGCAGCCGAGTATTCTGCGAGACCTGGCGGACGTGGAAAGCATACAGGTTGCCATGTACTCTTACTTTGCATGTAATGATACCCCTGAGACACCATCCCCCGTGGTGTGGGATGCTTTCAAGGCGGCAGTCCGAGGCCACATCACCTCGCTCTCGATTGCGCGGGTGCGCGAGACCCGACTGTTGAAAGATAACCTCTCTCCAGACATCAAGGCAGAAGAGAAACAAGACCAGGCTCGTACCACACTTACATCCCGATGGCGGCTTGCAAACCTCCTGGGGCAACTGCACATTTTAAGCACCAATAAGGCGGAAAGATCCCTCATGGCCTTGAAGCAGCGGTATTATGAAGGGGGGACAAAGTGGGCAAGAAATTGGCGAGGCTTCTGAGGGTACGGGCAGCGAAAGCTCACATAGCTAATATTAAACTCCCGGACGGCTCACAAGTTACTTCAGAGCGGGCCAAATGTGAAGCCTTTAGGGCCTACTATGCTACACTTTACGCGGCAGAACCAAGGCCCCCGCGGATTTTATTGAGGATGCCCTAAACCAGTGTGCTTGGAACACGTGGCTTACCCAACACTCTTGGGGTCTTGAGGGGCCTCTCACTGCGGAGGAGACGACGGCGGCACTAAAGGACCTCCTTCTTGGAAGGACTCCGGGTCCAGACGGCCTACCGTTGGCCTTCTACCACATGTTTCAGATGCAGCTCATACCCCACCTCTTGCGATTGTACACTGACGGACCGACATCCTCCATGGGCATGGCAGAAATAGCGCTCATACCCAAACCCGGACCTAGCTATGCGCCTCATACCGCCCCATAGCGCTCTTGAACACTGATCTTAAAAGTTATACCAAAATCCTTGCCAAACGTCTGGACCCCCACATGCCTGGTTTGGTGGAGCCGGACCAAGTCGGCTTCATCCGCAAACGTCAGGGGGCGGACAATGTACGAAGGCTTGCTCACTTAGTAGCTAAAGCTCAAGCTTGGAACATACCAGCCTGTCTTCTATCGCTCGATGCGGAGAAGACTTTTGATCGGGTAGACTGGGCTTTCCTTCGGGCAGTACTGCAGAGGGTCGGGCTAGGCCAGACTGTGATCTCCCGGATCATGGCACCTTGTAAGTCCCCACAGGCCAGGGTCAGGGTTAATGGACAACTCACTGAGAATTTCTATATTCACAGGGGTACCCGGCAGGGGTGTCCTCTGTTGCCTCTGCTCTTTGCCCTTGTGGTGGAACCCCTGGCAGAGATGATCAGACAGGACGGACATACATGGCATCACTACGGGAGGGTCGGCAGAACAAGGTGGCGCTCTTCGCAGACGACCTCATCCTTACACTCTCCCGGCCGCACATATCTCTCCCGGCTACGCACTCCTTCTTACAAACTTTTGAACGTGCCTCAGGACTCAAAATCAATCATGGGAAATCATGGGCCTTGAACCTCACAATTCCTAAGGAGGAGATAGCTACCTTGGAAAGACTCGCACCGTATCAGTGGGCTACCGATTATATCCAATACCTAGGTCGTAAGCTAACTCCTTCCTTAGACACATGGACCCAAATGAACTGGCGGGAATGTGGGAGGGCTGTGCTGGAGGACTTGCGAAGATGGAAGCCTCTGGGGATTTCATGGCTGGGCAGGCTCAACACCATCAAAATGTCGGTCCTCCCTAAAATATTATACTTATTCCAATGCCTACCCACCCGATCCCATATCATCAGATACAGGGCCTTCAGCGTGATCTTACCACCTTCATATGGGGAGGGTGCAGGACGAGATATTCACACAAGATCCTCTTGCTGCCGCGGGATAAAGGAGGGTTAGCCTGTCCTAACCTTTTAGACTACTACCGGGCCTCTCATCTCCACTTTGTGTCGGAGTGGACGACCACAGAAAGCAAAAAGGTCTGGTTCCACATGGACAAGATGGTCACTGGGCGCACCATCTGGGACCTCACATAGCTCCATCGCACAGCGCGCTCTAGGAGTGCCTACATGGCGGTACCCACTAAAACAGTTAGACATCTGGGATACAGTGGTGGTGTGCAGGGGCCCTACAACCTTCCCATCGCCCCATACGCCCATAGCGGGCAACCCCCTATTTCCCCCGGCATACCGCTCCCAGGCTTTTGATAGATGGGTACAGGGGGGATGCAGAGTGGTCTGCGACCTCTTCAATGGGGGAGTACTCAAAACCTTTGAGCAGTGTAGAGAAGAATTTAACCTCCCACTGGGAACAGAGTTACAGTATGCACAGCTACGACATTGGGTCGCCTCGGTGGAGATGCAGGAGGCAGCCACCCGCCCATTCACCCCCTTTGAGCGGCTGGTCCATTCTTTTGATGACTCGAAGGGCCTCATTTCCGGCACGTATCAGATTTTGCAGCATCCCCCTTAATGCCTACCCACCCGTACCAGTGCAAGTGGCAAGTGGCAACTGGCATCTGACGAAGAAATCTCACCCGCACATTGGGGTCGTTTATGGAGTGACATACCCAGGGTCTTCCGCAGTATTCCACAAAGGGAAAACGCATATAAAATCATGACACAATGGTATTACACACCGGATCTTTTGCACTAAATTTTCCCTGCATCTGGTGATTTCATACACATTTGGTGGTCCTGCCCGCTCCTGACACTTTTCTGGAAAGAAGTCCTTAGTCATATCAAATAGGTACTTGGTTTCCCCATGTCTGAATCAATAAACACAATCCTACTGGGCATCAAACCGACCACTTTAAAGGCTGCTACTCAGAGTGATTGGACTATAGCATTTCATATGCTTGGAGCAGCCAAGCAACTTATTGCGCAATATTGGAAAAAGACGGAGGAGCCTCCTATCGCAGCTTGGTACGTGCGCTTATGGCATGTCATAACCATGGAACTCCTTACAGCGCGACTACAAGCATGTGATACTCATTTCACCGCAGTTTGGCAACCCTTAAATAAGTATCTCTGTAAGCTAGAACATGCACGTTACCTGCCTGCCAAGCTTAGAGCGCAGTGCCTTTTCGAAGATGCTATCCTCCCGCCTGACCCTGACAAGGTGCTCCCGCAACCGGACCTCCTCGCATAGATTATAGGCCCCCCACTTGTTTAGATCATAGGCCCTGCCTTCCCCCCTTCCCCTCCCGCCTGCCCGCGCGATCTCTTCCTCTACTACTATAAACGCTGTCACTCACTCTTTATCTGTCTTCCTTCTCTTTGTTTCTCTCGCTTCCTTTTCTTCTGGGCCTCGTGCCCTTGTTACAGTAGTAACGTTTATTGAAGGGCCCTATGAAGCATCACAGCAACTCAGTATTGCCTTTTAATGTCTACCACGAGGCCGGCCCGTCAGGGGTTGTATGCGACATGCTGTGTTTAAATTCCTGCACTATTGCTCCTTTTTAATCATATACTGAGCGGCCGGCCCTGAATAGGGTTGTGGGCATAACGCGGTGTGTATCTGGCCCGTTGTTCTGTTTTTATCTCGTGAAATAAAAAAGATTTGAAGGAAAAAAATGTTTTTTTTTAAATGTTTAAATATTATAACTAATACATAATGTAAAAATAAATTCTACATATGCATATAATATATATACTTACTTAATAATATTTTTAACAATTATTTTAATAACATAAACTGTTCAAAAATATCTTAGAAATTACAAATGCATCTATACACATAAAACAATAATATAAATAACAATTAAATAAATATATAGAACAAATACAAAAATGACAATTATTTTTAATCTTTTTAAAATTAATTATATACTACATTAACTAAAATAATACAGAAAATACTAGACAGCGGAGATAATAAAATTACTATTCCAACTTCAAACAGTGCAACAGTAGGGAAAATATTGGATAGCGTAGGGGTAAAAATTACTATTCCCACTCCAGTGAGTGCAACAGTAGGGAAAGTGTTGGATAGCATAGGGTAAAAAATGACTATTCCCACTCCAGTGAGTGCAACAGTAGGGAAAGTGTTGGATAGCATAGGGATAAAAATGACTATTCCCACTCCAGTGAGTGCAACAGTAGGGAAAGTGTTGGATAGCGTAGGGGTTAAAATACTATTCCCACTCCAGTGAGTGAAACAATAGGGAAAGTGATGGATAGCGTAGGGGTTAAAATGACTATTCCCACTCCAGTGAGTGCAACAGTAGGGAAATTGTTGGATAGCGTAGGGGTTAAAATTACTATTCCCACTCCAGTGAGTGCAACGGTAGGAAAAGTGTTGGATAGCGTAGTAGTAAAAATTACTATTCCCACTCCAGTGAGTGCAACAGTAGGAAAAGTGTTGGCTAGCGTAGGGGTAAAAATTAGTATTCGCACTCCAGTGAGTGCAACAGTAGGGTAAGTGTTGGATAGCTTAGGGGTTAAAATTACTCTTCCCACTCCAGTGAGTGCAACAGTAGGGAAAATGTTGGTTAGCGTAGAGGTTAAATTTTCTTTTCCAACTCCAGTGAGTGCAACAGTAGAGAAATTGTTGGATAGTGTAGGGGTTAAAATTACTATTCCCACTCCAGTGAGTGCAACAGTAGAGAAAGTGTTGGATAGCGTTAGGGTTAAAATTACTATTCCAGCTCCAGTGAGTGTAACAGTGTGGAAAATGTAGGATAGCGTAGGGGTTAAATTAACATACTTAATAATTAATTACTTATTGTAAAATAAAGAACATATTAATAATTAACAAAACAATTTATAACAAATACCAATACATTTAAATTAATATTTACTTAAATAACATTAAATTACTTCCCACCCTATTACCCTATAAACGCACAACCCGCTACACATAAAAAAAACACAATTAATGTAATTATCAATTAATAAAAATAAATTACCAATGAGAAATTACCAAACAATAAATTAATAATCAATACCAATTAAGAAAAATTAATAATTATTTAATGATAATAAATTACTTCCCACCCTATACCCATATAAACCCACAACCCACTACACATAAAAAATAACACAATTAATGTAATTATCAATTAATCAATGAATTACAATGAAGTACCAATTAATAATTAATTAACAATACATTTATAATCAATACCAATTAATACAAATTGAAAAGTACTTAATTATAATAAATCACTTCCCACCCTATTCCCCTATAAACCCACAACCCGCTACACATAAAAAATAACACATTTAATTTCATTACCAATCAATCAATTAATAAAAACTAATTACCAGCTAATAATTAATGAACAATAAATTAATTAACAATACTAATAAATAAAAATAAAAATTAATTAATTGTAATTAATATAATTATATATTAATCAATCAATAAACAATATTTACCAATTAATATATAATTAACAATAAATTAATAATCAATAACAATAAATAAAAACAATTTATCAATTAATTATAATTAAATTACATCCCATCCTATTTCTCTATAAACCCACTACCCGCTCAGATACTAAAACGCAAAATTTACTTTAAAAAAATTACTAATTTCTAAACATTTAATACATATATTTAAAAATAATTAAAAAACATTAAAAAAATTAACACATACATATAAAATACACACTAAAATACATTACACCAATATAAATATCGATATTAGTAATAACAATATTTTTGCAAAAATTTTACTCACTTTGATATTACTTACTTCGATATTACTTACTTCGATATAAAAAAACTGATATTACTTACCTTAAGGTCGATATTCTGGTCACCGATATTATTAACATCGATATTCTGTCCCTACGATATTTAAAACTCTATATTAGTGTAGGAAATAATAAAAAATTTATATTATGTTTGCATCCCGGAAGGGAGACGGCGGGATCCTCGGCACGAAAAGGATCGCCAGCTGGGCAGGGGAGGTTGATATACTTTTCCACTGGCACGCCAGAAATTACGCTGGTAGCGCTGAACCCCCGGGGGGTTCAAACACTAGCCCTATTTGGTTTGTGCCCTCATGTAGCACTAAGGTGGCCGCCATCCTATGGGGCCCCCTGGGTGGGCAACCTCATAGCGCCAATATCGGCAACACACCCCACTCGTAACCACAGCAATATCATAATAAAGAACAAACAAGACACATTAGTTGTGGGGTAAAACACTGCTGCAGGTTTATTTTGCATAAGAAATATGCCAACATGGCAACTTACGGGCGATCCAAGGTCAGCCAGCCCCTATGCTGTCCACTCACCTAAAGAGACAAATTGCACCGTGGCATAACCAATCGGTGCTAACCATTTTGGGGGATTACCCCTTACATCCTGTGGACCACCAGTCCACCCATTTACTCACACCCCTTGAGTGTTTCCAGGCAAGCTCCCAGTTTCTCAGGTTTACAACCACCCAAAGAACTAATGGGGCACCATCGTTTCTCCGGGGTCCTGCTGTAAGGACTTCCTGGGGCTAGTTGGCATTTGCACCCTTCTTCTGGTCCGGAAGAGGGTACCCCTATGTACCATTAAGCCTCTGGATCACCCTGTAACTCTGCCACAGCTCTGGGTATGGCACCCGTCATACCCAAGGCCCCCCACCAAGTCAGGCATTCTTACTTACACCCAGCTGATTCTAGGGCATCACCCAGGTCCAACATAAACATGTCCATGCCCATTCTAGACAAATGGACCACATCCACATCAAAACATCCCATGGCATGCAAGAGCCTAGTCTGATATATCCAGAAACCCCTCTGTTCCGTGAATTTTGCACATGACGCTGTTAACCCTCCTGTGAGAAATTTCAACAGCCTCTCCAGACCCTGACAATTTCCATTTACCTCTGACATGGTTACCAGCTCTTCTGGCTGTACAATTCCCATCTACCTCTGCAGGTGTTTACCAGCCCTATCGGGGGAACCTTGCGATGTGTGGACCAAAGAGACCATGCCTAATTCACACAGCCCATCCAATTTTATTTGATTTTGAATCAGAGTTGAACCAAGCCCTCATGCTTGGTAGGCTTGAACATGGCTTATTTACCCTTATGTAGGCAAGTTTGATGGCCTCCACTTCATTTGGGAACTACTGTTCTCTGGTTTAACTACTGCTTTATTTATGCCCTAGGCATGTTCAATGGCCGCTCCAGTTTTGCAGCAACTGATCTCTAATTTAACCACTTTTCAGGAAGAAATCCCTTTGGTGCCCTTTGTGCCAATAGGAGCCTTCTTGTTAGGTGTTGCTGAGTCATGTATTTGCCCATTACCGCCCGTACCTGTTATAAGATTTGCGATCAATGTAATGGAGGTCGCCTCCAAGGCCATCAGTATAATTGTTAACAGTTATTAATTGTGGCAAACACAATACCCCTCTCTCTACCTGCTGACCTCCGGTGTATGGGAGTTCAGCGTTGGAAAGAGATTATCATAGAAATATAACTACTGCTCTCCCCTTGACCAGGATTCTCGGTGGTATACTCCATTGTGCACTGTGTACCCTTACGTGCAGTTCCATGTGAGGGTTGACTAAGCTCTTATTTACCCCCTAGCTTGGCAAGTCCACATTTGGGGGTTCACGCAGATGATCATGTGTGGAACCAAGGGAAATATGGACCCCCTGGTGAGGGTCATCGTGCGGGGACAGGAGGAGTCTTGTGCCCAATGCTGGGTCGCCATGCTGGTGTCCCCACAACCCTGCACACGATTTTATAGGTTCTACACAAGGAGGCACCTAGTTTGACAGAAATCACACTGCACCCATGTTAGCACATAGTGCTATGCAAGATTGTACTTAGTTTGCTCAGAGGTCGTACTGCACACATATCAACACGTGGTGCTGCAGCGCATCTCAGCCCTGCAGACTAAGCCCTTGTTTTACCCCAGTATTTGCTTATTTCCAAACATTGGGGGTTCACACTGATACCTGTGTACTGCTCCAGCAGTGAAAGTGTACCTGCTCCGTTCAAATTTACATTTTCCTGAATAATTGACATGCCAAGTAGTCATATTACATCGTAGCCTTTTTATGCTTTCACCCCTTGTTTCACCATCATTGGTACAGCAGCACCCTTGTCAGCTGACAACTTCCACATACAGCCTTGCTAGTAAGGCTAACAGGACAGGGGATATTTTTGCTTAACTGGAGCAGCCTGTAACCTACCCTTGGTTCCAGGGTGCACATACTTTGCTGAGTTGACTAGACATTAGCAACACCCTTTTTTGATCGCTGAACCCAAGGTGATCTCATTAATGGTATCAAATCTGGTTGAGGGAATCTATGTATTGTGTCCCCTGTTGCCGTCACTGCAACCTTTCTTGGAGTGACAACTTACACATCCCACAAGGCTTGCTTAACTGCAGTCCAATCACAGATGCACACTACCTGCTAACCATCTGTGAACCTTGTTGCTTGAATCAGCAATAGACCTAGCTCACTTAGTTTTACCCGGAATTGATTACCCTCAACTGTATCAAAGCTTGGTTCAGCCTCCTTCCAGTCACCTTTCATTCATGGGGATCATATTTTACCCCGCATAGACACAGAGTCTTGCATATGATTAATCCAAATATAATGTCAGAATCAAGATTACCAGTTTAATAATTTGCCGCAGCCCATCTTATATGTGTCCGCTGGGTCCCATTTGCCTCCCTGCAAGTAACCTCGTTACTTAATACAGCTCCCTTACTGCGCTACCCTGACTTCAAAGACAACTGGCAAACAACATGCTGCCCCACAACTTGGTGAAGAGGATGTTTGAGACAAACAGACCCCGGTCGGGGTTTTCAGCATTTTATCCTTAGGGAGGCTCCCGTTTTCTGTGAAGTATTTCAATGTCCTGGCAAGGCATACCCAATAGCCTTTTCAACCAAGGAGACTATCCTACTATGACGTGTACAGGTTAAACTATCCGATGAGCTATGAAATATGTGACCTTAGGCAAGGGAGTCTTTGTTTACTTGCCGGAAATCCCGCCTTTCTTACTGGAATTTTGCCTGTTCATTTTATCTGTGGTGTTGGCCCCACAGACTTCCAAGGCTTCTTACTGCTAACCATGTGACCAGCTGCTGGTGTTAATACTGGAAATCCCCAGTTGCCACTAAAACGTATACACCGTCGCCTTCATGTGCTACATTGTAATCGATGAAGTACCTAACTTATGTCTCTTCACCTTGGGAAGATACAATAAACCGCATAAGCACTAAATTTTAACCTGGACATACCTCTAAGTGAGAATGGTTTCCCCGAGCCATAAACCCAGAGATACGCATGCATTATACCCACAGATACACCTTTGAGGTATGTTAACCTGCCCCAACATCTGCTTCTCCCTGCTCCTGAAGTTGGAGCCTGTTGCCTGGAGGTACAATCCCTCCGCCCCTGAAACGCTCCATGATATCAGCTGGCTGAAGCTTAGATTTGTTTGCCCAGGCCTGTTGAAAGTAAATTGTATTCCTTTATTTGGAGTCTGGGTGAACTTGAAGTGGCTGGGGGGACTAATATCTGCCTTTGCAGTACCAGACTTATCGTTTTAACCAATTTATGGTACCCATGCTGCTGAAACTGGCCCTTCAGATCTCTGACTATCCCATTGAAGCATGAACCTGTGGCTTTGCTTAAGAAACCAGTATGTATGTGCCAAACATGACGTTTATTTGAGTGCACCATCACCCTGAAAGGTCTATTGGCTCTGAATAACAGATGTCTGTTGATATTTGACTCAATGGTATTCATATTATCGACCTTAGGGGGCTGAAAGGCTAAGTGAACCTGCTGGGAGCTGCAACTGTCACCATGTGTAAAAGCAGTCCCCTACCGGGGGTGCAATAGTCCTAATGCTTCCTTCCTCTAAAGCACGGACTACCTACATTTGCAGCGCTCAATCCCTCCCGAATCATAATTGTTTGCACAGACAAGGTTAGCCTAGGTGATTGTTCCCTTGAAGTCATGTATGGGCCCCACTTCATCTTAACGAAATGCCTACTCTCTTGAAGGAAAATGATGCACAATTGAACTGGCGGCTACTAATGTTACTCACCCCTGCATGTACTAGGCTCAGAACAGGGAAAACATGCTCTATAATTTCCTGAATTCTTGCCTGGCATTCCTTTATGTCCAGATATAAAGCGATAATGGCTCTACTTGGTCATAATGACCCAAAAGACACATCAAACCAGCAGAGACAAGATGGGGTGTGCTAACCTGTCCCAAACTCTCCGGAAACAGCAACATGTGCGAGCTTGTGACAAACATCTGGAACAGCTTACCAATCAACAAACCATCCCCAGCCACTCCTTGGCCTGAATACTAACCGGGTTAAGATTATGAATGGTATCGAAGACCCACTTCTCGGCGCATGCTTGCAACACTTTCCACTGCATCACTCTAGTCAGTAAAACCAATGCAGGGTAGCATGCAAAGCTAAGCCCATGCTGAAATTGCCTGCCTGTGTGAGCAGACCAGGCATTCATCGCTCCCATGCCATCAGAAATGTCAATGTTAACCCTCGGCTGTTGTGAGACTTGTCCCACCCAGCTTAAACCAGCTGGACATGACCCAGTTACAAGTCAACGGATGGTAGTCAAGGCACCATTGGACTTATTATATCAGCCTCAAGGATAAAAGGCAGTGTGAAGCTGCTGAGTTTTGAACCTGTGACCATGAGGTAACCCACAATCCCCTACTGCTTTTTGTATTTATAAAGCCAGGATGGCCGTGCACGTGCACCGTCACTACTGAGTGATAATGATCAGCACTGACAAGTTGAAAAGGAAGAAAGTGCAGAGAGCGATTAAACACATTGTGTAGACCAGAACAGTGAGAACACCCTATGGCCCTTCATGGAAAACCCAAGAGGTGCCACATATTGCGATCCCCTTCCCAGTTCATCAATGACCCATACCACAAACCAAGGCAAGTATGCTGAGGAATTGTATTTGTGAGTGGCTTCCCAAGGGAGGGACACGCTGTGTACATGGTGTTAACACAGTGTCACACCCCAAGCAGGCCACAGGGTAATGGTGAGACAACCAACTGTTCATCAGTTGCCAGGTGAGGCAACATGTCACAACTGGACAGCTTAACTATCATCACACCTACTGCTTAGTATAGTACAGTGGTGGCTGAGCAGTAGGGCATAATAACCAACAACTTATGTTTCGCAATGCTTGAGTATTGCTCCGGATGAATTTTAATATCAATTTCCATAGACACCAAAGTTCTACACACAGAATCCCCTGTTGCCCAAGCCCAAGAGAGGCAAGACAAGGTGGGATCCATTTCCCAACATTAGCTTCGCAGTACTGTCCTTGTGTCACCAGCCCCCAAAATGCGAGAGTGTGCGTTCGCATTACCTAAAACCTCTCTTACTGCAGAGCACGTGACACCCGCGACAAGATCCCCTGGCCTGCCCATGCAGGTGCAGGGTCGTAGCTGACAAGAACACACCGGGGGACAATTGGAAACAGCCAAAGCCAAGACACCCTGCGAAGCATATAAACTTTAACCATTCAACTATTATCAAGGCCCGTGCTGCAGCAAGTGGTGGTGTCTGGGCTGGGACAATAACAGTGCTTGAGACATGAACCGGTGCAAGGCGACAATATTATCAACCAGAAATGGACATACCAGGAAGGGACTTGTTAATAACAAGTTTGCACGTATCCCGAGGGGAAACCTTAAGGAGCTACACAATGTTTCCCATTTGTTAGTCCTTTAAACCTAATCAAATTTGTTCAGGTTGAGGAACAGTAGCGCAGTGCCACCTTGTGGCCTAAACCAGGGCTTAAAGTGGGATGAAAAAACTGGGGGGTCTCTCAAAGGGGCGTGGCCAATGTAATTAAGGGCGTGGTTTGAAAAAAGGGAAGGTACAAATCTGTGCTTAGCATAGTGTGCTCCTGACTTGTATTTTGCTGTTTCTGTTATTGCAACCAGATATATGATACAACAAGTGACATCATACCTATTGGTTACTGTCACTGCAGTCCGGACAAAAAATGGACTGCCTGTGCAAGTGCATAAAACAGAGCCCAATAGAGACCCGTTTTGAGGCCCCCGTTTAAAAACTGCTGGTGCTCAGCACCGGTGAGACCCAGCCCACTTAAAGCCCTGGCCTAAACACTCCCTGACCCGTAGGGTCAAACCTGAACGTGGATTAACTCAGAGCCCTCTGCCAGTCCCGAAGAAGGCTGTGCATTATCAACAGTGAGAAGCGGAAGAACGCAGTAGTTGAGGTCAGAGGTCAAGGTTATCAATCTGGAAAATGGCGTCCGCGAGTTAGCAGTGGCCGCGGGCTCTCGCTCTGTATAGCGTTTTAGGACCCTAGTGTAATTTTCCCGATTCATGCCCTTATATAGATATAAAATACCATATCCTTATATAGGCATAGAAATCATAACCATATTAAGACATAACTCAAGTTGTCCTAATACGGCTTGGCTACTTCCACCAGTTCAGAAAATCTACAACGATTTCTTGGAAAAACCCGCCTTCAGCAGTCAGGGACTTCCACCTGCATGAATATTAAGTTATCCAAGAAATCATGGAGTTTTCAGAGAACTAAGTCTCTGATGACGTTATTATGTCCAATCTTACGTCAAACTCGGCACCTTCAAGGTATAAATATGCCCACACTTGTCCAAACAAACACACGGTGGTTTGGAGCAGTTCGACTATCTACTAGCCCGACGCCATGCTGCAGCAAGTGCCGAATGAAGCCGACCCTCCAGCAGACGCACTGAGAGAGACGCTGTACTTTCTCCTGCCGAGAAATCCAGCTCAAGTGTTTCCAGGATACCCTTGCGGGTTGCTGAGAAATCGAGTCCTGAGAGAGAGATACAAGACCTCCTACATTCTAAACCAAGGTACGGAGCTGATAAGACCCTTAGAGAATTCTTGGAATAGATTCTTGGCAACTAATTCTAAAACTAGGCTACACCGCACTTACTTCTTCCCGTGTACTAGACCTAGGTTAGGTACACCGGGGTAGGCGTATTTTAGAAGCACCAGTTGAGTACTTTTAGTCATTATTTATCACTGTATGTATTTTATGCATTTTAGGTATCTTATGTCTTAGAAACCATATCATGCTTTTACAGTACTATTTTATAATACTCTTCGTATTACATGCTCTGTACTTTACAGCAAGTATTACGATTGCAGCAGTTCATTTCTTATGCTTGAGAAAGAAGACAGTTCAATAAATACCCTTTTATTGAAAACGCCCGTCTCTCTATTTCTCTGCACTTCTGGTGAAACGATTGACTGAGTGAAATAACTATCTATTGTTTCCGCGACTCTAGAAATATATTTCTTATTCTTGGGGAACAAAGTTGTCATGTTTTAAGCGGTTGTCAGAAACGAATCCCTTTTTGTTTATTCGAGAACATTTCTAGTGACCTCTGAGATAGCTGGCACACACACAATTAAGTTTAGTATATTCGGTAGAGACCTAGTTGACTTCGGTCCTACGTCTAAACTACAGGATACACTATTCCAATGCTCAGAGCCTATTGGGAATATAGGAACTACACTACAGCTCTACCATGGCGAACTATACACAAACCTGAAGTAACATGGATGTGAATGATACAAGCAGATGACGAACGGCTCAGGGCAAGATTTCTGCAGAATAACCTACTCATGCACTTGATCCTTCCTTCCTCGTGTTAACCGCAGTAATCTGGTGAGCGGAGGTGATGGTGGCAGTCAGAGGGGAGGAGGCGCCTTGGAAAGGCCGCTGGTCAGAAGCGGCAGAGCAGATTGCGCGAGGTAGGCACATCGCTGCCAGAGTTGGCTTCTGGAGTTACTTGAGTCAGGTAGCCGCCTCCGTGCTTCTGTGTCTGCAGTTTGTGTTAACCCCTGAGGGCTCTCAAACCTCCCAGTGGACACAGACGGAGACACAGACGGCCAAAGACAGAGACTCGGCGTGTTCAAAGAAGGCAGGATTCAGTTCATGGCTTTCTCCAATGATCCCGGTAAGGAGGAGAGGGCGAGACTGGGGGCCTAAATTGAATTTTGAACGAGGGGTTTCAGGGGAGGAGAAGCAGGGCAGGAATTTATACACATGGGCTAATAGACTGTTAGACCTGGCATCATTGGCATGAGTCTCTCCTCCATTTTTTCTGTTTGCCTCCTCTGTTTACGATGTTTTTGCTGGTATATTGCTTTGGGCACTGTGCCACTGCTGATCAGTGCCACAGTGCAAGTGCTCCCTTTGTGAAATTGCTGTATTGATTGAATTCCATGTTTGGCTTATTTGGTTTACTGTCAGTCCCTAGTAGAGTGCACCAGGAGTGCCAGGGCTTGTAAATACAAATGCTGCTAGTGGGCCTGCAGCCCGTGTTGTGCCACCCACAAGAGCGGCCTAGTAAAAGTATGTCTGAAGGTCTACCATTGCTAGACCACGTGCAGTCTGGTACTGTCACGCAGACTGCGCAAGTACACCTACTTGCCAGTCCCTAAACCTTCCCTTAACTTCATGTTAGTCACCCCTATGGTAGGCCCACGGGCAGGGTGCATTGTAAGCATAAGGTAGGACAAGCCTGACAAGGTTGGCATGTCCTAATAGTGAATTACAGCCATATTCGTTTTTCACTAGTGTAAGGTAACCTGCTCTCCATCAGTTAGAATGGGCTGCCAGGATTATTAATGCTATAATCCTAGCGGGCTCGGGGAGCATGGTGCAATGTCGAGTTTGGTACCCCTGAACTCAGGGTTTAATAACGCATCCGTTTGTGTGGATGGTTTTTGGACTCTGTGTTTGAAAATAGCACTTTTAGAAAGTAGCTATTTTCTTGTCTAACTGTCTACCGGTCTCTGCTGGTTCTGGTGTGCGTGTGACAGGAGCTGGGTGGCTCCAGAGGTCTGAATGAGTCAGTGTGGGGTGAGTGGGACATTTGCATTGAGAGTAGGGGAAGAGTAGCTCCTGATAGCCTGCCCTGCCTGATACAATGCTGGCTCCGCCCCCCTGCCAGGCGACTGATGACTCTGTGCTTGCCTGGGACTTTCCTGGCCCACCTCCTGCCGGGCACCTGATGGCCCTGCCCCTGCCAGTGACAATGCTGGCTCCGCTCCTGCTGGGCGGCTGAAGACTCTGCCCTGCACAGTGAATAGGCCAGGTGCTTCGGCCTGGCAACACCCACAACAAACCCAAGATGGGGGGAAATTCCCCTGCATGGACAAAGGGATCAAAGCCAAAAAGGGGTATAAGAGAAGGACCCCGGAACCAAGAATTTAGATCACTTCTGGCAAGGAAACCTGAACCAAGGACAAGAAGCCTGCTGATCTAAGGACTGCCTACCCCTTCTGCCAGAGTGCTGTTTGTTGGGGGAATCCTGCATTGCTTCTTTATTTTTGCCAAGGAACCAGGAGAGAGGAACTGTGTGTGTACTCTCAATCTTTGCTAAGAAAATCTCCAAGGGCTGGAAGAGTGCCAGTCTCCTGTTGAAGTCACAGGGCTAAAGGACTTCATCTGCTTAAAGTGCTGTTTGCTGGAACTTGTGAATCCAGCACCTCTGAAAGAATCCAGCAACCTCGACGCCGACGGACGCCGCCGAATCCAGCTCGACCTCGTGAGTAACGGCTCCAGTGTCCCGCTTTCTCGACGCCGGCCGCCGGGCCCGATCGACGTCAGCAACAACGCCAGTGAGTAGTGAGTTCGGCTCCAGCTCCAAGTGACCTCGTGTCGGCACCGCTGTTGATCGCATCGACTTCGAGCCCTCTCGACGCCGTAAGCGCTGCTCACTCTTGCAACATCGACATCGACAACGCCATATCCTGCTTCATCTCGTGAGCGCTGCTCCCGCCTGACTTCGGTCGACGCCGCTGCAGATCGCCCCGACTCCGAGGCCCGATCGACGCCGAAGACGCGACGCCGGACATCTCGACGCCGCTGATCATCGAGTGCTTCACTTTTCCAAGGTACTGTGTTGTGCGGGTCTGTGCGACTCCGGGCTCGACGTAGCGCTCCTCGCGGTCGACACCGAACCTTTGGATTATCTTTGCCTCGACGTCGTGTGACTCCCGTGGGGGTTACATTGTTGCCAAGAACTGTGTTTTAGAGAAGAAGAGTTGCTTTTGATACTAAAGACTTTGTGCTAAGAAGAAACTACGCTTGAACTATTATTTTTCCTTCCAAGAGTATTTATTAAGATTGTGGTATATTTTTGTCGTTATTTGGTCTTGTGCTAAGCCTTATATAAAAATCCTTATTTTTATAATACTACTGTGTTGTGTCCATTTGTAGTGTATTCACTTTATTACTGTATGTGGTCATAAATGCTTAACGCACTGCCTCTGAGATAAGCCTGTCTGCTTTGCCAAGCTACCAAGGGGGTGAGCAGGGGTTATCTAAGTGTGTGATCCCCTTGCCCTGACTAGAAAAGGTGTGTCCCTATTTGTCAGAAGTGTATACCTCTGCCAACTAGAGACAACCGCTTCTAACATTGGTGGGTCAGCGGTGGGATTTGAACTTTGCATTTATGACCCATGTACAGTGATTAGTGTACGCTACATAGTGAAAGCAGACCATAGCGCATTCACAATCTACTTGGTTGGATATTCTATTTTTGTTCTCCGCTTTCCTGAAGCTTGATTTTTGAAACTGCCAGTTTTGACCATGAGTGATGCCGGAGTCACTGCCCCTGTTGTTGTGGAGGAATTTGATAGGAGTAAGATAAAGGATTACAAGTTAAAGGAGCTGAAATCCTTTTGCAAAAAATGTAAAGTCCCTACCAAAGGCATCTCAGCGAAGGAGGAATATCTCAAAGCTTTGGAGGCCTGGTTGGAATCCAGAGATCCCTCTGATGCGGTGGTGGTACCGCCAGGGGAAGGGGAAGAGGAAGTACCAGTGAATGGTCATGTGTCCTCTCCTGGCAGCAGTGTTTCCTCCAAAGGTCTTTCTCCTGAAGAAAGAGAAGAAAGGGAGAAAGAGCGAGCTTACAACATGGAAATGGCAAAACTTAAGATAAATGGGCAGTTGGAAATAGAGAATGCAAGAGGCAGGAGAGAAGCTGATATGGAGATCAAAAGGTTAGAGTTTGAAAGAGAGAAGTTAGCTTTTGAGCGTGATACCAGGATGAGGGAGTTGGAGCTCAAAGCTAAAGAGTTAGAATTGAATCCCTCTGGTGGCAGCATCCCATCTGTGCCTGCAGAAAGTAGGTTTTATTTTCCTAAAGATGTGATCAAAGATTTTCAGAAGAATGAAGATATTGGTCAATGGTTTAAAGCATATGAGTTAGCATTGTTGGCCCACCGGGTCCCTGAGAAGGATTGGGGAGCGGGGTTGTGGGGTCGCCTTGTCAATGAGGGAAGAGATACCCTGTTAGACATCCCTGTTGAGGATAGGATGTCTTATGCTCATATGAAAGATGCTTTTATGTTAAGGTATGGCCTAACCCCAGAAAAGTACAGACAGGCCTTTAGAGAATGTAAGAAATTGCCTGGTACGACGTGGGTGGAATATGTGTCATATTTTTGCAGAGCCATGGATGGTTGGGTAAAGGGCAGCAAAGTGGAAAGTTATGATGCTCTTTATGATTTGTTTGCTTGGGAGCAATTGTCTAATAACTGTTTTCCAGAGCTGCGCCAGCACCTTATTGATAGCAAGATATCTAACCCTAGAAAACTTGCTGAGGAGGCGGACCGCTGGGTCAGTACCAGGGTCCACAAGGGTCCAGTGGGAGACTCAGCCAAAGGTGGGCAGGGTCCCCAGCAGAAGAGTGGGGGGGACAAGGGTAAACAGAGGGAGTTCCAGAAAGGGCCCCAAAGTAATCCCCAAGAGAACCAAGGGAAGGGTTCCCAGCCTCCCCCAGAGAAGAAATCAGAGGCCCCGACAGGTAAACCTGTTCGTAGGGGCCCAATGACCTGCTTCGCTTGTAAGCAGGTGGGACACCGGTTTTATGATCCCCAGTGTCCCTTGAAGAACTCTAGTGCACCACCCCGTGCCGCCCCCCGTCAGTTGGCGAGTGTGGCCCTGGGAAGGGAGGAGATGGTTGCCCATGGTGGGGAGGGTCCCGCAGAGATGTCCCTGGTCTCTCTAGGAGACATGGAATTGGTCCCTCCACCCCCGCTGCCTAGTAACACTAAGAAATATAGGCAGTGGGTGACCATTAATGGCCATAGAGTGGAAGCTCTCAGAGACACCGGAGCGAGTGTGACAGCTGTCAAGTGTCACTTAGTGTCCAGAGAGCAGGTTGTTCATTCTACCCTGTGATAGCTGCTGACAACTCCCAGCGAGAGTGTGAGGTAGCTCAAGTTTCCTTTGAATGGGGGGGAGTTTCAGGTACTCTTCAAGTTTCTGTAAGGCCCGCCATGCCTGTTGATTGTCTCCTGGGCAATGATTTGGAAGACTCCCCTTGGGCTAAGGTGGAGAGGGAGACACATTTGAAAATGTTGGGTGTGCCAGAGTGGGTGTGTGCAACCACTCGATCCATGACAGCAAGTAAGGGTGTTGATGGGGTTCTGGAGCCTGAAAGTATGGCCCAGGACCCAGCTGTGAAGAGAAGAGGCAGGGGGCGCGGGAAACCGTCCCCCGTAGTTCCCGTGGTCCAGGAGGAGGCAGACCTTGAGGGGTATGTCCTGGAACACACAGGTGAACAAGTTGCTGAACTGGGAGACCTGCCCGAGCTGACCCACTGGCAGCAGGATGGTAGTCCCTCCAGGGAGGAATTCTGTGCAGAACAGAAAGTGTGCCCTTCTCTTGTGGGTATGAGGCAGCAGGCCTCAGCCCAAACCTCAGGTGATCAGTCAGGGTCACATTTTGTTTACTGGGAGAACGACCTCCTGTATAGCGAGCCTAAGGCTGCTGAGCCTGGGTCAGCCCGTGTGCTGGTGGTACCCCAGCGCTTCAGAGCCTTCCTACTGGGTTTGGCTCATGACGTTCCTTTAGCTGGACATCTGGGGCAGGACAAGACCTATGACAGGCTTGTCACCCATTTTTATTGGCCTCAGATGAGAAGGGATACAGATATCCATTGCAAGACCTGTCAAACTTGCCAGGCAAGTGGGAAAAGCGGGCGGAAGCAGAAGGCTCCTCTCCAACCTTTTCCCGTGGTCAGTACCCCCTTTGACCGGGTGGGGATTGACATTGTTGGGCCCCTGGACCCCAAGACAGCCCTAGGCAACAGGTTCATCCTGGTCTTGGTGGACCATGCCACACGGTACCCGGAAGCCATCCCTCTCAGAACGGTGACGGCCCCCGTGGTGGGACGGGCACTGATGGGTGTTTTTTCCCGAATGGGGTTCCCCAGAGAGGTGGTGTCAGACCGGGGCACCAACTTCATTTCCAACTATATGAAGTCTTTGTGGAAGGAGTGTGGGGTAACTTACAAGTTCACCACTCCTTACCACCCTCAAGGTAATGGGTTGGTTGAAAGATTCACGTACCCTTAAAGGCATGATTATGGGTCTTGAAGAACCAATGAGGCGTAAATGGGACGTCCTCTTGCCATGCCTGTTGTTTGCTTACCGTGAGGTGCCACAAAAGTCTCTAGGGTTCAGCCCCTTTGAGCTTTTGTATGGTCACCCGGTAAGAGGACCTTTGAGTCTGGTCAAGGAAGGCTGGGAGCAATCTCCCAGGAAACCTCCCCAGGATGTATACAGTTACATGCTGGCCTTTAGGAACCAGACTAGGCGCTTCAGAGATCTTGCTCAGGCAAATCTGGAGGCCAGCCAGGAGGAGATGAAGCGGTGGTACGACCAGAAGGCCACTCTGGTAGAGCTTCAGCCTGGACAGAAAGTTTGGGTCATGTCCCCTGTGGAACCTTGTGCGCTCAAGGACAGGTGGACTGGACCATTTGAGGTTGTGGAGAAAAAGAGCGATGTCACCTACATGGTGGACTTAAAGTCTCCCAGGAACCCCTTGCGGGTCCTGCATGTCAACCGTTTAAAGCCCCACTTAGAAAGGTCCGAAGTGGGCATGCTCCTAGCTACAGATGCTGGAATGGAGGAGGAGAGTGAACCTCTTCCTGACCTCCTGTCTGCAAAAGAGCAAAATGGGTCAGTGGATGGTGCTGTCCTCTCTGACACACTGACCCCTGAACAGCAGCAGGATTGTCGCCAATTGTTGGGACAATTCCCTGATCTGTTTTCCTTGATTCCTGGTGTCACTCAGTGGTGTGTCCATGATGTGGACACCGGGGACAGCACTCCTGTGAAGCACAAGGCTTACAGAATGACTGACAAGGTCAGAGCATACATCAAGGAGGAGGTCTCCAAAATGTTTGCCTTAGGGGTGGTTGAGTCCTCTAGAAGTCCTTGGGCCAGCCCAGTGGTCTTGGTCCCAAAGGCTGCAGCGACTGGTGCTTCACCGGAACTTCGGTTCTGTGTGGATTACCGAGGACTCAATTCAGTCACAAAGACTGACGCGCACCCCATCCCCAGAGCTGATGAGCTCATAGATCGGTTAGGGGCTGCCCGGTACCTTAGTACGTTTGATCTAACGTCTGGGTACTGGCAGATCGCCTTGACTGATGGGGCAGAAGAGAGGTCAGCATTCTCCACACCAGATGGGCACTACCAATTCCGGGTTATGCCCTTTGGGATGAAGAATGCCCCTGACACCTTCCAGAGGTTGGTCAACCAGGTCTTGGCTGGACTGGAGGATTTCAGTGCCGCCTACCTGGACGACATCGCAGTGTTCAGCGCCAGCTGGGAGGAACACTTGCACCACCTCCAGGAAGTGTTGTTGGCCCTGCGCAGAGCAGGCCTCACAATCAAAGCCAGTAAGTGCCAGATTGGGCAGGGTTCAGTGGTGTACTTGGGGCACCAAGTAGGGAGCGGCAAGGTGGCCCCCCTGCAACCCACGATTGATACCATCCTGGCATGGGCACCGCCCAAAACCCAGACTCAGATGAGAGCCTTCTTGGGTCTCACAGGTTATTACAGGAGGTTCGTCAAGGATTATGGTAACATTGTGCACCCCTTGACTTCGCTGACTTCCAGGAAGCAGCCACGACTTGTGATCTGGACTGACGCCTGTCAGACGGCCTTTGACACCCTGAAAACTGCAATGTGCACAGCACCCATACTCCAGGCACCCGACTTTTCTAAAGAATTTGTTGTCCAGACGGACGCTTCAGAGCATGGCGTGGGGGCTGTGCTAGCTCAGGTGAATGAAGAGGGCCGAGACTTACCTGTAGCCTTCATCAGTAGGAGGTTACTTCCCAGGGAACAGAGGTGGAGTGCGATAGAGAGAGAAGCATTTGCTGTGGTCTGGGCGCTGAAGAAGCTAAGACCCTACCTGTTTGGGACTCACTTCCGGGTTCAGACAGACCACAGGCCCCTCAGATGGTTGATGCAGATGAGGGGTGAGAACCCAAAGCTGTTGAGGTGGTCCATTTCCCTACAGGGGATGGACTTCACGGTGGAACACCGCCCTGGCACAGATCACGCCAATGCTGATGGTCTGTCCAGATTTTTCCGCCTTAGTGATGAGGACTCCCTAGGGTAAGGGTAGTTCTCCCCACATTTCAGCTGGAGGGGACACGTGTTAGACCTGGCATCATTGGCATGAGTCTCTCCTCCATTTTTTCTGTTTGCCTCCTCTGTTTACGATGTTTTTGCTGGTATATTGCTTTGGGCACTGTGCCACTGCTGATCAGTGCCACAGTGCAAGTGCTCCCTTTGTGAAATTGCTGTATTGATTGAATTCCATGTTTGGCTTATTTGGTTTACTGTCAGTCCCTAGTAGAGTGCACCAGGAGTGCCAGGGCTTGTAAATACAAATGCTGCTAGTGGGCCTGCAGCCCGTGTTGTGCCACCCACAAGAGCGGCCTAGTAAAAGTATGTCTGAAGGTCTACCATTGCTAGACCACGTGCAGTCTGGTACTGTCACGCAGACTGCGCAAGTACACCTACTTGCCAGTCCCTAAACCTTCCCTTAACTTCATGTTAGTCACCCCTATGGTAGGCCCACGGGCAGGGTGCATTGTAAGCATAAGGTAGGACAAGCCTGACAAGGTTGGCATGTCCTAATAGTGAATTACAGCCATATTCGTTTTTCACTAGTGTAAGGTAACCTGCTCTCCATCAGTTAGAATGGGCTGCCAGGATTATTAATGCTATAATCCTAGCGGGCTCGGGGAGCATGGTGCAATGTCGAGTTTGGTACCCCTGAACTCAGGGTTTAATAACGCATCCGTTTGTGTGGATGGTTTTTGGACTCTGTGTTTGAAAATAGCACTTTTAGAAAGTAGCTATTTTCTTGTCTAACTGTCTACCGGTCTCTGCTGGTTCTGGTGTGCGTGTGACAGGAGCTGGGTGGCTCCAGAGGTCTGAATGAGTCAGTGTGGGGTGAGTGGGACATTTGCATTGAGAGTAGGGGAAGAGTAGCTCCTGATAGCCTGCCCTGCCTGATACAATGCTGGCTCCGCCCCCCTGCCAGGCGACTGATGACTCTGTGCTTGCCTGGGACTTTCCTGGCCCACCTCCTGCCGGGCAACTGATGGCCCTGCCCCTGCCAGTGACAATGCTGGCTCCGCTCCTGCTGGGCGGCTGAAGACTCTGCCCTGCACAGTGAATAGGCCAGGTGCTTCGGCCTGGCAACACCCACAACAAACCCAAGATGGGGGGAAATTCCCCTGCATGGACAAAGGGATCAAAGCCAAAAAGGGGTATAAGAGAAGGACCCCGGAACCAAGAATTTAGATCACTTCTGACAAGGAAACCTGAACCAAGGACAAGAAGCCTGCTGATCTAAGGACTGCCTACCCCTTCTGCCAGAGTGCTGTTTGTTGGGGGAATCCTGCATTGCTTCTTTATTTTTGCCAAGGAACCAGGAGAGAGGAACTGTGTGTGTACTCTCAATCTTTGCTAAGAAAATCTCCAAGGGCTGGAAGAGTGCCAGTCTCCTGTTGAAGTCACAGGGCTAAAGGACTTCATCTGCTTAAAGTGCTGTTTGCTGGAACTTGTGAATCCAGCACCTCTGAAAGAATCCAGCTCGACCTCGTGAGTAACGGCTCCAGTGTCCCGCTTTCTCGACGCCGGCCGCCGGGCCCGATCGACGCCAGCAACAACGCCAGTGAGTAGTGAGTTCGGCTCCAGCTCCAAGTGACCTCGTGTCGGCACCGCTGTTGATCGCATCGACTTCGAGCCCTCTCGACGCCGTAAGCGCTGCTCACTCTTGCAACATCGACATCGACGACGCCGTATCCTGCTTCATCTCGTGAGCGCTGCTCCCGCCTGACTTCGGTCGACGCCGCTGCAGATCGCCCCGACTCCGAGGCCCGATCGACGCCGAAGACGCGACGCCGGACATCTCGACGCCGCTGATCATCGAGTGCTTCACTTTTCCAAGGTACTGTGTTGTGGGGGTCTGTGCGACTCCGGGATCGACGTAGCGCTCCTCGCGGTCGACGCCGAACCTTTGGATTATATTTGCCTCGATGTCGTGTGACTCCCGTGGGGGTTACATTGTTGCCAAGAACTGTGTTTTAGAGAAGAAGAGTTGCTTTTGATACTAAAGACTTTGTGCTAAGAAGAAACTACGCTTGAACTATTATTTTTCCTTCCAAGAGTATTTATTAAGATTGTGGTATATATTTTGTCGTTATTTGGTCTTGTGCTAAGCCTTATATAAAAATCCTTATTTTTATAATACTACTGTGTTGTGTCCATTTGTAGTGTATTCACTTTATTACTGTATGTGGTCATAAATGCTTAACGCACTGCCTCTGAGATAAGCCTGTCTGCTTTGCCAAGCTACCAAGGGGGTGAGCAGGGGTTATCTAAGTGTGTGATCCCCTTGCCCTGACTAGAAAAGGTGTGTCCCTATTTGTCAGAAGTGTATATCTCTGCCAACTAGAGACAACCGCTTCTAACATAGACTAAATAGATACACGCTCAGAATTATGGACATTTGGGGTCAAAATCAGTCACCTCCTGAAGCAGTTAATAAAGATCCTGTGTTTTCTACGGCACAAATTAACCCCCCAAAAATCGGCAGTACTGCACAGAGTAAAAACACCTCAACAGGAAAGAACCCCATAAGAAAAGAGCTTAGGAAACAGTCTGAAAACAAATCAGGAACTATTCGTGTTACCCCCTCTTTAAGGTCGTATTTCAAGGTCCAAGCTATACAACCTTCCTTGAAGACATTACAACAAAGCCCTGAATATAATCCTGGGATAACGTTGAGTAATGACAGAGTTCTGAAGCAAAAACCACCATTGGAAATACCTAAAAAAAAACAACAACAAGGGAGCAGGAACCAAAACGGATCCTTTATGTCTGGAAAATAGATATGACTCTCTCTCAAACTTGGTTGAAGAGGATAACATTGCTGGTGCCCCCCTATTATCCCTGGCTGAAAAGGATATTACTGCTAGGGTTAATCAGTCTGTTAGTACTGAGACATACGGCTCCTCGCAGAGTAATATTTTAGCAGCAGAGTTAATGTCATCAAATACAGCTTTTAACATAGGGGCTCTCCCCTCCACGGAGGGGCTATTAACTATCCTTCTTACAGAAATAAGATAAAAATGTGCTGTCTCTGAAAGTAACCAGTTGAAAATACAAACAGCCTGCGAGACGTTAGAAACCAAAATGACTGCCATTTCAGAAAGAGTAGGGGCCATGGAGTTAGCTATGGAGGATCTCACTAAGCAAGCAGATAAAAATGCACGAGAAATCTAGACGCTAAAAGGCAGTGATAAAGTCTTGAGGGAGAAGTTGGAAAGTTTAGAGAACCATGCAATAAGGAATAACATTAGGCTTCTGAATATACCAGAAGACGTGGAGGGAGGGGATATAAGATCTTTCATAATTAACCTCCTTACAGAACTACACCCTGACATTGATAAACAACTTCTTGAGGAGGACATACAAAGAGTGCATCACGACCCTTTTTCCAAAACATCTGGGAAAAAACCCTAGAAGTATGTTAGTTAATTTTTAAGTCATACGTGCTTAAATAAAAGATCTTGGCAGGAGGGTTAAAAGCAGGGGTGTACAATAAAGCTGGATGGTCATTTCGCGTCAGATCAGACATTTCACACATCACTCAGAACAAATAATGGGAGCTGGGGAAATCTATGCAAGAAATAAGAAACTTGGGCGCTACAGCAAACCTACGATTCCCCGCCTCTCTAAAAGTGATGTGGAACAATAAAATGTTCAACTTTAAGGACCCCGAAGAGGCAAATGCCCTGATAAATAAGATAAAGAGCACATCCAAATGAGAAACATTGGAATTAAGCCTTGTTAGAGATAGAGTCTGAAAGCCAGAGGTATTCAATTATACCTTTAGTATTAAGGGTGGGTTCCCTAGGGGAGGGGGGTTGGGTCACATATGAAATGCAAAGTTAAATGTTTTTTATCTATAAACAGGGTGGGGAAGCAAGTGGGAAAAAAGCAAAATAAGTTCCTCATTTATAAACAGTAGTCAAATTGTCTTAGATAATGTTAGGACTTCCTCCTTAAGTGCAAGTAATATTTTAAAATTGCACTCTAGTGAATTCTACGCTTCCTGGTATAGTCATGGCTACGAATAAAAAAGATAAAAGCATGAGAATCATGTCCTGGAATGTCAATGGCTTAAGGGTCCTCTCTAGAAGAAAGAGAATACTAGAATACTTAAGACTATCTGATTGCAATGTTTTCTTTATTCAAGAATCACATTTGCTCAAAGAAGAACGGACATCCGTTTTAAAACATTAAAAATGGGGCGTGGTCTTGCTGCAAATAATGTGAGACGCATGCTGTGGGAGCTCCGGTGGCCGGCTGCCTTCCTACGCCATTATAGCGGAGTTCGGGGTGCCGGTGGTGTCTATTTGTGGGGACGCTTGTGTGGCGGACTAGGGGGAGCTCCTTTGATGAAGTGGAGGACAGCCGGAACACAATTGTGGCGGTGGGCCGGCCGTTTAGCCCTGGTCCCGCGGCCTGGATCATAGCGGCCGCCATCTTGCAGACCCGGAGTGCGGCCCTGCCTCGGGCTAGGGGGCGAGAGCCTGAGACCCCACGGATCCGGTGGATGACACAAGCAGCAGGCGGCAGCCCGCCCGCATGATTACGGCGACCGGGACATCGGCGCTGCTGGGGCCCGAGGGTGACTGCCTTCCATCGCGCCTTAGAGCCGCCATTTTGTGACTGGCCTGGAGCCTGGATTTCCCCGGGATGGAGGACTGAAGAAGCTGTCCCCCAGCCCTAGAAAACACCAGCGGTGAGTGAAGCTGCTGTGCGACGGGCACAGGGGAGGTGGTCCTGCGGAGGTGCCCCGGCTGGGGGGAGCGCATTCTTCAGCCGGCAACACTGCGCCTGAGTTTTGGAGCTAATCCTAGTTGGGGCCTGCTGCTCCCCTTGCGCAGTGACTTTAGCGGCGCCCCCCCACCTTATCTCCTGGCCCGACTGCTTACCTGAACTGCCCCTGGACTGATTGCCTACCTGAACCACTAGGAGCTGCATCCTCAACGGCCGTGCGGAGACGCGCTGCACTGTGCTGATTTGCAGGGGGCTGAGGCAGGCCTCTCCACGGGTGAATCGCCTGAGCCCTCCTACATCTGCTGGATGGGAGCGCAAAGACAGGCGCCAGGTGTTGCTGCAGGGGTCGGCGGCCTGCGGCCCTCCTGTGGTGGCATGGGGGTACCTGGATGTCCTGGGCCCTGCAGTGGGCACAACAACCTCTGAAAGCCTTACTCCTATCTCCCGACACTACTACGGGAACAGGTGCCGCGGGGCGACCCCTCTTTGATTGTATGAGGGGATTTTAATTTGGTTTGGGATTCTGCGCAGGACCATAGCGAAGCCTCCTCGAACGGATCGAATGCCATGTCCTCTGCACTTAGAAAACAGATAACAGACCTTGGCCTTATAGATTCTTGGCATTACCACTACCCCGAGGTGCGTGACTACTCGTACTACTCGCATGTCCACCGCTCGTACTCGCGTATCGACTATTTATTTATATCGCACGCCCTCAAAGGGGATAAGTTGGCGGCAGCTCTGTCTGACATCTCGATCTCTGACCATGCTCATGTTTAGCTTCTCTTGCAGGATCCGGCCGCTTGCCCCACCCGCCAGCCGCGGTGGCACATGCCACCACATATTCTGCGGGATTCGGCCAATGTGGAGTCTATACGGACCTCCATTGACTCTTACTTCGCGAGCGATGACCTCCCCGAGATCCCATTCCCTGAGGTGTGGGATGACTTTAAGGCGACGATCCGGGGCCACATCACGTCCATTGCGATAGTTCGGTTGCGGGAGGCTCGCAGACTAGAAGATAGCCTCTCCGAGGATATAAAGAAGTTAGAGATGCAGGATTGGGAGCGCCCTTCCCTCGCAACCTGGCAGAAACTTGCAAACCTTAGGGGTCAGCTCCGATGTCTGCAAACTAATAAAGCTGAACGTTCCCTGCTTGCCTTGAAACAACGATACTTCGAGGGGGGGACAAAGTGGGTCGGTTGTTAGCTAGGTGCCTACAGGTCCGGGCAGCAAAGGCTCACATTGCGAACATTCAGCTATCTGATTGAGGGCGGGTCACCGCGGAGCGAGCAAAATGCGAGGCCTTTAGGGCCTACTATACCGCCCTTTATGAGGCGGACACGCCTTCTCAAGCTCATATCAATGAGGTATTGAACCAGTGCCCCTGGGCTCCCAATTCATCCACACTATGCTAAACAACTGGAGGGTTCTCTTTTGGCAGAGGAACTGGCTGCGGCACTGAAAGACCTCCCCCTTGGAAAGACACCAGGCTGGGATGGCTTGCCGGTAGCCTTTTATCGTATGTTCATATCACAGCTCCAGCCCTAATTGCTGCGACTATATAATTCCTTCTCGGACACGGAGGGGCCGTCGCCTTCGATGCGTATGGCAGAAATAGCTCTTATCTCCAAACCGGGGAAGGACCCCACGCTCTGTGCTTCTTACCATCCTAGAGCATTACTAAACACAGACCTCAAACTTTACACTAAAATGTTAGGTAAACGCCTGGATGCTCACATGCCTGGCCTTGTGGAGCCAGACCAGGTCGGCTTCATCCGCAGCAGACTGGGGGCGGATAACGTGCGAAGAATTGCGCATCTAGTAGGGAAAGCACACCATTGGAATATACCGGCTTGCCTTCTATCGCTTGATGCAGAGAAGGCCTTTGACCGGGTCGATTGGGGTTTTGTTCGCGCAATAATGCACAAGGTCGGTCTGGGGCACAACATGATTTCTAGGTTTATGGCACCTTATGTCTCCCCTCAGTGTTAACGGGCAGTTCACAGATCCCTTCTACATACACAGGGGTACACAGCAGGGCTGCCCCCTGTCGCCTCTGCTATTTGCCCTGGTAGTGGAACCCTTGGCAGAGATGATTAGACAAAGTAAGGACATCCAAGGCCTCGCGTTAGGAGGTCGGCCGAATAAAGTAGCGTTTTTTGTGGATGAGCTCATTCTCACTTTGTCGCGTCCAAGTACCTCTCTTCCAGTGCTCCACAATCTCCTGCAGACCTTTGAAAGGGCCTCAGGCCTTAAAATTAATCACGACAAATCTTGGCCTTTAAACTTCACGATCCCGAAAGAGGAACTCCCAGTCTGGAAAACACTGGCTCCCTATCGATGGACTGCAGACCATATTAGTTATCTAGGCCTCCAGCTGACCCCTTCCCTGGACACGTGGTGACCCATTCCCTGGACATGTGGTCTCAGGTCAATTGGCGTGAATGCAAGAAATCCATCCAGGAGGACCTGAGGAGGTGGAAACCTCTGACTATCTCTTGGCTCGGCAGGCTTAAATGTTATACTTGTTTCAATGTCTTCCCACCCCCATATCACAACAACAGATACTGGACCTCCAAAAGGAGATCACCAAGTTTATTTGGGGTGGTCATCGACCGCGGTTCTCTCACAAGATCCTCATGTTGCAAAGAGATAGAGGGGAATTAGCATGCCCTAATCTCTTGGACTATTACTGGGCCTTACACCTTTGTATTGTATCGAAATAGACAACCACTGAAAGCGAAAAGGTATGGTTCCATAGGGATAGGATGGTAACGGGGCGTACTATCTGGGATCTTACATGGCTCCACCGGGCAGCACGCTCCCGCATTGCTTACATGGCAGTGCCTACCAAAACAGTCCTTGATATCTGGGACAAAATAGCCGTACGTAACGGGCTGACGACATTCACTTCTCTGAGCACTCCCATAGCAGACAACCCGCTCTTCCCCCGGCCTGCCTCACGCAAGCATTTGCCAAATGGCTACAGGGAGGGTGCAGAGTGGTTGGAGGCATGTTTGAGGGAGGACTCTTAAAGACGTTTACCCAGTGCAGAGAAGACTTTCATCTCCAGCTAGAAGCGGGTCTACAATATGCCCAGTTGCCGCACTGGGTACCGTCACCCGCACTGTTGCAGGCGGCTACTCGATCATACACCCATTTTGAGCGGCTCGTCCGCTCCTTCGATGATTCAAAGGGCCTTATATCACGGACATACAAGATCCTTCAACACCCTCCTGCGCTGACTGTTCACCTGTATCAACGGCAATGGCACCTGATGTCCGGAACGAAAATCACACCTGGACAGAGGAACCATTTATTGTGAGATATTGCTAGGGTCTATCGCAGCATCTCACAGAGGGAAAATGCACATAAAATTATGACACTATGGTACTATACACCCGTCCGGCTACACAAAATGTTCCCTGCCACGTCCTCCTCTTGTTGGAGATGTTCAAATGCATCTGGCGACTTCATTCACATTTGGTGGGCTTGCCCGCTCCTGACCCTGTTCTGGAAGGAAGTCCTTAGTCATATTAAGGAGGTGTTGGGTTTCCCCCTGCCTGAATCCACAGCCACGATCCACCTGGGCCTCAAACCTGATACTTTGATAGCACTCACTCGCAGCGACTGGAACATTTCCTTACACATGCTTTGGGCGGCTAAGCAACTCATAGCGCTCTATTGGAAAAAAACAGAGGCACCCCTGATTGCCGATTGGTTTGTGCGACTGTGGCACGTTATAACTATGGAGCTTTTCGCTGCGTGGCTGCAATTGCGAGACACTCGCTTTATCACTGTCTGGCGTCCCCTGGTTCAATATCTCTGTAAAATAGAACATGCACAATATTGACCTGTCAAGCATAGAACGCTGGGACTCTTTGAGGATGCCCTACTCCCGCCAAATCCTGACAAGCTTCTTGCGTGCCTAGACCAGTCATAATCATCCATCCCCCTCTACAATCATTGAGCCCCCTGCTGCTCCTCAGGCTAGCCATTGCTGCGCGTTACCGATGGCCTGCTCACTCATTACCCAGGTAGCTGTTTCTTTCCCACTTCTCTCCTGTTCTCATTTCCCTCTGCTTTGTTTCTGTCCATCCACCACTATCCACTTTGCAGGGGCTTCTAGCCGAAGTTAATAACGTTACTGTCCCATTTTTTAATGGGTCTTGAAAAGTTACGCAGCCTGTACCTCTTGACATATGTACTGGTGTACATGGCCGGCCCACTAAGGATAGTAGGCGACATGTTGTGCCATCATTAGTTCCTTGTGGCCTTTGTCTACACTGAGAAGCATTTGATATTGACGCGGCCGGCCCTAAATGGGTTGTAGGCTTATCGCTGTGTAATAAGTGAAAAATAGAATTCCCTTGGTGGTTAGATATACTGTCTAGCGGAAATATATACACACTCAATAGGTATCAGCCCATGTGTTAGAACTTACACCTTCCCAACTGAAACTCCAATCATACAAAAAAGTAAGTAAATACTAGTGTTTTATTTTATAAAACCATAGACATCATAATAAAAACATTTGGCATTCAATTAAAAAAGCTCATTACAATATTACAAATACATCAAATGATTTGGCAAATAATGAAACAATATCTCATCAAGAAAGGTGAATAAAAAAACAAGTATGTGTACTTTTGTTAAACAATAAAAAAGGGACGTTTCTATACCAAGACTACACACAATATATATTGACGGGCAACTAACAGAGAGACACAAAAAAGAGACAATCTATTTTGTCATAAAACCACACATCAGGGTAAACAGTTTTTCTTGGCCGATCCTAGATATACTTAATATTTTTTATCTATAGGGTGAGCTGTTCCCCTCGATTGCGTGAATTGCAGTGTCGACGCGTTTCGATGGTTAAAATTAATATTCCATCTTTTTCAAGACAAAGAATTATATGTCTCTCTTATTTAAGGCACTGGTTGGTTGCCTGTTTCTCTTGTATCCTTATCTCATAATAATTCATCCTCTTTCCTTCTTGGTCTGGTGTGCATATCTCGATCCTTTTAATCTCTCAGATTTCTGCAGGTTAGACACCACATAGGGTGGAGATTATTCTTTTATCTTCAGAGATGCAAATGTCTTCGGCGTGATACAGAGGATTAATAACCCGTTCCCATCTGCCAAAGGTCCGGGTTTGTACACTATATTGTGTTCCTTAAGGTCCAGGACCCCGTGAAGCCTTCCTTAACGTGTGCTCTCAATCTTTTTTTTTTTTAAAACCTTGGTCCTACGGACGAGCACTGACAGCCTCACTGGCTATTTACAGATCGTGTAGTTCTCCAGCTATTTCTGGTGACAATTCTTTTGCAGTTCCCGCAGGCACTCCGATCAGTCTTACGGCGGTTAAGGCGAAGACTGATCGGAGGGCCTTTTTCACTTGACAATAGTACCCTACTCCCCTGGTTGGTCAAAGGGGTTCCTCTCTTTTTTTTGTAAATATCGCTGTGTATACATGGCCCTGAGTTGTTCTCTACTTCTGTTTATTTTCTCCTTTTTCAATAAATAAAACAGTTTTCAAACAAAAAAAACATCAAAAATGGATAGAACATTGCATCTGTACAACTCAATCCTGTACACTAAAAGGGGTCGCCATTTTACTTAGAAAAACTGCCCAAGCTATGTTAGGTGAATGTACGGTCGACCCCTTAGGAAGGTGGGCAATTGCTAGGGCCAAAATTAAGGTCTCATGGCTGACTTTTGTAGGTTACTATGGGCCGAATCTAGATGATTCAGCCTCAATGTATACTCTACTTCTACAACTAACCAAAATAAATGACCGTATTATATTAGGGGGTGATTTTAATTTGGTCTTAGCCCCTAGTCAAGACTCATCCTCGCGTAGAGTAGCAGTAAATACACAAAAAATAAGAGTGCCCTGAGGCAATTGATGTCGGATATTGGGCTCCTGATATATGGAGAGTGATGACCCATAAGACTAGGACTACCAGAGGGAATTTTACTTTCCACAATATAAAGTGTGGACATCGTTCCAGAATTGAATTTGTTTTAGTTGACGTTGTTACAAGTAGAAATACCATCAATGTTAGTCATGTCCCGGAACATATATCAAATCATTCTGCAGTGATTTTAGAATTAGCTATGGATGCGGGCTTCCCACCTCGAAAGGTGGATGATTAATCAAGCATTACTTCTAGAAAAAACAGTAATTGATAAACTAAAAGCAGAAACTAAAGAGTTTTTTATTTTAACCTTAATTCTGCTTCACCTCAAGTAGTATGGGACATGTATAAGGCTTACCTGAGAGATTTTTTAACAACCGCATCCATTTCCCAATCTAGGAGAGTGCAAGATGAGACCAGAAAGTTAGAAGCTGATATATATATAAGCTTCAGGAGCATTTAGAGTAAGACCAGGGGAACCTTTACACTCTAAGAGATTTAATAACTGTGAAACATAAGCTTGCTGACTACCTAGAAATAACAGTTTTAAAAAAGTGGGAAGCCAGCAAGCTAGCTCATCATAAATACGTGGAGGGTTGCAGCAAACTTTTTGCTTGGAAAACAAAAGTCGATCAGACCAGAAATTGGATAAAGGATCTCCAATGTTTAAATACCGGTAACATCATTACGCATGACTCTGAAATCGAGGAGGCCTTCGTTTTTAAAATCCTGTATGCAGAGTATTGAAAAAGACCATTAAACCATCCCATATCTGTGGAGGAAGCTATTCAAACTATTAGTTCCTTAAAAAAGGGGAAAGTCGCTGGCCCTGACTCCATCCCCAATGAGATTTACATTATTTTAAAAGAAGAACTTGCACCTTTTCTCTCTCAACTGTTTAATTAATCTTTTACAGAGGGTCATAGTCCCCCTGCATCATGGGAAGAAGTCACCCTAACGATTTTATTAAAACCAAACAAAAATCCAAGATCCTGTGAGTCTTACAGGCCTATCTCACTTTTGAACTGCGACCATAAAATATATACTCAGATCATCACGAAGCGCCTAGATAAGGTGATAGGACCATAATACACCCAGACCAGAAAGGGTTTTTGAAAGGGAGGCAGCTCGGTGAATTGACACATGATTTAATCGGGGCAATAGATATGGCGCAGACTTACAAGACCCCTTTCGCAGTAATGACATTCGATGCTGCTAAAGCATTGGATCGGATCAACTGGTCCTTCCTGTTTAAAATAATCCAGCGCTTTAATCTAGGGGAAACTTTTTTAACAGCAATTAAAGCTGTATACAAAAATCCATCCGCTAAAATCCTTATTAATGGTAAACTAACAAGATCAATACAAATAGGTAGGGGGAAAAGACAGGGCTGCCCCCTTTCTCCTTTACTCTTTAATATCTACATTGAACCCCTTGTGTGTAAATTGAGAGCTTGCCAGAACATTACTCCGTTCAAATACAACGTTTTAGAAAAAAAAATTGGGCCTATACACGGATGATCCTATAATATATACCGGCAACTTAGAAAGATCATTTCCAGAGATATGGTTAGCGATAGAGAGTTTTGGAAAGGTTTCTGGATACCTTATCAATCAACAAAAACCAGAACTGATGAAATGGAATAATAATTTCAGGAGCATTTACAAAAAGAAGGAAATCAGATATCTTGGTATCCAGATAGTTCAAAATATTGATAAGATAGCCCTGGTTAATTTTGAAAAAGTTACACAAAAAGTCAGCTCACAACTACAATCAATATTACCAAAGTATACTTTTTTGTTTAACGCTATCCCTTTAGATTTCCCTAAAATCTGGTTTAGGAAGGTGCAAGGGCTTTTCTCCAGTTTCATGTGGGAAAACAAAAATCCAAGAATAGCTCTAAAGAAGTTTAGAACGAAAAAATGTTATGCAGGCATAGCTACTCCTGATTTATATCTGTACTTCTGTGCCTTCCAATTGAACATTTTTCTACAACTATTGATGGAAAGTTCAACTTTTTCTCCACTATATAAGGCCCTTACAACCGGGTTCATTCAGCAAGCAGGGTGTTTCCTTCTTTTTTCCTGATTTTAGTAGCAGCCATGTAGCTCTGGTCTCAGGTGAGACGACTTCTAAAAATTCCATATTACAATGACGTTGCTACGATCTGGGATTCCCCAGGCACGCCGCTGTGTGTGGAAGATGCCCTTGCTGCCCCTTTTCGAGCTTGTGGCATCACCACATGGGGGCAATTAATTGTTGACGCGTAACTTATCTCTTGGCCTCATTTCTCGGCGATCTGTGAGAACTCGGTCTCGAAATTTAAATATTATCAATTGTCAAGCTGGGTAAAATCAATAGGAAAAGAGTTAGAAGGGGACTCAGACTTGGCATCAAAGATATGCTCAGGTCAAACAAAATCGAAAGAAGTGGCAGAGTGGTACTGGCTATTAGTTCAGAATGGAGAAGAGATGCGGTCCTCATTTACCGAGATTTGGAAGAAGGACCTTCCGGATGAAGACCTTGAGAAAACAGGGCAAGTATCTCTGTCTCTACTATAGTCGTATGTGAATTCTGCATGTTTAAAAAAGAATAACCTCTTCACAGTACACAAAGCCTACTGGGCACCACAGAAAATATTGAGAATGGGGAGTCAGGAGATCAAGTGTCCAAAATGTGGAGAAGATTAGGCAAACGAGGCCCATATATTCTGTAGCTGTCCTGTAATACATTCCTTTTGGCAGAAAGTTGGTAAGACCATTTCAGATATTATGGGGCTTGAAATAAAACTAACTACACTATCTATAATCTTTGGGATTCTACCGAGGGACTTAGACCATCGCCCTTTAACAAAAAAGTACAATGCACTCTTCTTTACCCTGATCTTTTTGGCTCGTAGAGAGCTTTGTATTAAATTGATTCTACCCTGCTCCTCTATGGAAGAAGAATGGATTCATTCCATTCAGGGGGTATCCTCCCTAGATAAATCCGGTAAACAAAACAGAAAAACAACATTTTGGGATATCTGGGATAATTGGGTGGAGACAGGTTTTTCAAAGGCAACACACTAGAATTATACATAATCTACTGGATCTTGGCCCCCTGTTGGTCTATTTTCTTTCTCTTTGTTGATCTCTGGTATTTTTGTTATTCCTTCTTCATTTTGGTATTTGTTTTCTTGGTCCAATGATTAAGAATATGCTTTAAAGGAGGCTTCAGTGGCAGGGCTGCTGTCACCCCTAAAAGGGGTAAAGCAATGGTCTAACAGTCGAATCGAGATTAGTGGCTTAACCCCATCCAAGAGGCCGACGTTGTGGTCCCGGAGATATTCGTTATCACCCTCTATCTTGTGGAGTTCCCAAAACAATACTTTGGCTACTTGAGATGGTTAGAATACTCCTTTCTTGAACATAGAGCATATTGCGGATAAATGAGGACTAACAAAAAAAAAAGTGAGAAGCGGTAATCAATACTGGTGAGCCTGGGCAAAATCAGGCAGGTCTTTGCTTCCCCAGGTATATTTAAACCATTTGCTGTGATACAGCGCATGGTAAGGACATCCGCAATGCATGACCACCAGAATATGCTTGTTAAGCCGGTGGCCATTTAAATGAATTAAAGAAACAAAAGGGTTTTTAAAGCAACATACACTGAAAGATTTGTCACTTGAGAGGCATAGTAATGTTCATAAATACCCCATTCTTCTTACAATTCATTTATTTGCCAAGCTTCCCTTTCATAAAACTTTTACTGATGTCATCACTATCATGTAGACTTAAGTGGAGACTGCGCAACTAACTGCCTTTAGTGATTCTTTGTTTTTTATCGATAATAGCCAGTGCAAAGCTGCAGCATACATTTTGGCCGGACCAATAAAAAATATCTGCATATTTATCAGTAGCTTGTATACACTATGTGCTAACTGTGCAATTCAGGACCATAGCTCGTTTTCATAAATATATTTTTTGATATGACGCTAGCAGGCAGGTGACCAGTGAACGTTCCAACAGAATTCAATTTGCATGATCATCAGTGCTTTTCAATGCTTCTATTGGTAGGAAAATACACTTATACAGTCACTGTTAATTGGACGGTATGTCAAACACAAATCAAAGCTCTTTTCCTTTACTGTGGTGATTTAATTTATTGCATATTCAGGGTCAACAATGTTCTAGATGCATATTACTTACCATCGACAGACAGCACATACAAATGGAAGACTGAACTAAATCAATACACAAGTGACAAAACGAGTACTGGGCACCAACGACCTGACCACGATGTCTTCTCAATTACTGGTATACCGAGATACCTTAGCGCATGCCCATTTATCTGAGTTATCCCGTGCTAGAATAAAATTGTATCCTATAAAATGACCTCCTGCACTACATCCAATAAGACTGTCACACAATCTACTGTACCAAATTCCTCACACCTTGCAGCCTGATACTGAAGAATTACAACTCTCGTGTCAAACACAGATGCAGCCACTCGTACGACAGCTCTGCCTGACTTCTGATCTTTGGCCCCAAACACACCGAAAATACCACACACGGGCAACATTTCAAGGCATTTCCACAGCTCATTCCCCTTTTGAGCTGTAGCATGGCCACACCCCCACATCCAGTGCCTGTGCTTCCTAAACACACCGAAGAGGTGGAACCGCAACAGACGAAACCCTGGACATATGTCTCTCACGCTCAGGGCTCCGAAGCTCTTCACTGTTAATGTTTAGGCTGGGCACCCGGTGCGCCCGTGTCTTGCCTGACGACACGTGTCGCCACCCCATGGCAGCCTCAAAAGCCAAATCCTCCAACAGAACACGTGGTTGTGTAGTTATGTAAATCGGGACTGCATGATGTAACATACAACTATTGGCACGAAAAAGGGGAGGACCAACCATGTGCCATGAACTAAAACAAATTACACAGCTGTGCAAACGTTGTTCTCGGAGGCAAGGAGCACTGTGTATATGAGTGACCCCGAATTACGCCGTTCTAACTCAACTACTGGTGCTTGCACGGAGCATATGCTGCACAAGGACACGCGCTAGGAAAATGTAAACATTAGAAAATACGGTGTAAGACAGTCATACTCCTAGTAAAGTTACTGCAGCTCTTTGGGAGGGAGAGGTGGGGGGGAGCAGACCACAACTAGTTTTTGTGTGAAAAAGGCCGCTTTATTGAAACAGGTGCACATTAACAAACTATAAACCTCGGCCAATGCCTTACAAAACTAATCCTCACTAAATAACACACTTCCTTAACCCCCAATCACCCCAGTTTGCTGCCCCACAACACTTGGTCCCCTGGCCTATGGAACCACCCCAATAACTTATCCTGCCCAACTCCCCCTGTCGATGCCACAACTAAACAAATGACAACCACAAACCTGACAAACCTGGCAAAAACACCACTAACCCCCGCACTGCACCTGTTCCAAGCGACAATACAACAAGAAAAAAAACCATGTCCACCTGTTCCAACAATAACCACCTAACAGCGAAGAAAAAGGGGGGGGGAGAAAAACAACACGAAAAATATAATCAAATATACTAAAAATATCCTAAAAATGGGGAGGGAAGGAGGGGAAAAAATTCCAACACAAGAACCCCCAGGCCACCAGGTCACCGAACCTAAAATGGTGGCCGGGGGACGGAGCCCAAGCAATTTAAGCTCCAATTGGGCTATACTAAAAACAAGCCCAACACAAAATCACGTAGAGCCCGATAGGCCTGCCTCTCCCCAACCACCCCTCCCAAACAGCCCAGGGGGGACCTCCCTTCGGTCGGCTGCCCCCCCCCCCAAGTCCCCCTTGGGAGGGAGGGGTGGGGGGGAGCAGACCACAACTAGTTTTTGTGTGAAAAAGGCCACTTTATTGAAACAGGTGCACATTAACAAATTATAAACCTCGGCCAACGCCTTACAAAACTAATCCTCACTAAATAACACACTTCCTTAACACCCAATCACCGCCCCCACCCCTAAAATGTCGTTGACCTCGCCCCCCACCCATAAATTACATCATTACAAAATACAAACAATGCAAATCCCTGCATAATCATATCAACTTATCAAATCCCACCAACCATTACACAAAAACCCCGGTTTGCTCCTCCACAACTCTTGGTCCCTTCGCCTATGGAACCACCCCAACAACTTATCCGGCCCAACTCCCCCTGTTGATGCCACAACTAAACAAATGACAATCACAATCCTGCCAAAAACACCACTAACCCCCACCACCCAAAAAGCGGAGGGGGAGGAACTACCCCCCCCCCTTTCTGCCCCCCAACTGAGCGAAGAAAACATGCAACTGACCCAAAGATATCCTAACTTGAAAATTCCTGAACCTTCAAATATCTGGATAAGACTTCCCTCAGCTCCTATAGATACAAATCCATACCAATTCTGGAAAGGTGAACCCCATCATTCCGAAAGAACTCAACTGCATCAAAACGAATATCCTTGTGATTAACTCTACCAAAATCCAAAACCTCTACAAAATCTGGAAATTTCAAGATTAATCTTCTTGCGCGACCTGTCAATCGCTTTAGGCTTGAGCGCCCCTCTCCAAACCCTACGTGGGACCAGCTCAGTCCATAACACATGGCAACCTGCCCACTGCTGTTTCAAAAGAGAAAGGTCTCTCTTCATTGCCTTCAACAAAACCACTCCCTTGACCCCACACAAATCATTTTCACCCAAATGAATGACCAAAACATCTGGGCATTGGCCCCCGATCAACCACGAATTAAGAGCTGGAATCAACTCCCTCCAAAGCATCCCTCCCTTGCCCTTCCACACAACCTGAAACAAACGCTCATTGAAACCCAGCAAAGACCCAAAATAACTATTACAAGCTTGAACATGCGGCCACTTAATGAAGGAATGCCCCACAATCCAGATTGTCATTGCCGCAGAATGAGGGCCAGCCACAGAACCTGAAAAGAGAAAAGCAGTATCAGATTTAAAGAAACGAGGATGACGCAGGTGCCCCCTCTACATCGCTTCTCACATAGCGCTGAAAGCAATTTGAAGACCAACGCCCGAAGCGCATAATGTCCTGTGTGGACCAACCCCTATTGTGAGCCTCAGTCGCTGCCCCGATCCTGAAGGAATGAGTACCGTACTTTGATCCATCCAAACCGATACTCCTCAAAGCCTTGCGGAGCACCAATGCGCAACTGGTATTCCATGACTTAGGACCTATCCGCATGTTGAAACACACTAGACTCCACACACCCCCCCGGACACCCACCATTGCCGGGCCCACTGCAACGGGCATGTCCCCACTGGAGAATACGCTTCCAACCACACCCCACGCTCCCTGCTCTTCTGGTCAGTTTTTGATCTTACCAGCCAAATGTGAACTCCCCTGTCTGACAAATGCACATCCCCCCAACCGATACCCCTGGATAACTTAGAACCCAACTCCGAAACTCTGAATGCCCCAAAAACATCCAAACCATGAGCGTGGAAAAAAGGCACGCTTCAAACAGATCTCTACAAATCGAAGGCAAAACTTCCAACACCATGGTTAAAGTCTGCCATGATATGGGGCTCCTAACTGAGTGCTCCGCTCCCCGCTCCCTAGCCCAACCTTCCAACATTCTCCTCCCCACCTCCCCAGCAGACGGAGAGTAACCCCAAAGGAGTTTCCCCATGAATGCAATGCTTGTTAGCTTTCCTGCTATGGTAACTCTGGACAAGCCCTTATCCATTAAACACAGGATGAACTGAACAACATCTTCAGACCGTCGCCAACCGGGCTCCCTCCACCCCCGATGCCAAAAAATCCCTCCAGGCCAGCTCATATGCCGCTCGAGTAGACGCAGGCAATGACCCTACCACCAATTGTATGACCCTACGTTGCCTACATACCACAAGTGATCCGGCATGGGGGTCGGTGTACTGTTCACCTCCGAGGCTAGCCCATGGAATCTCTCCCACTGCGAACGAGACAAAGCATCCGCTATGTCATTGTCCACACCGGGGATGTGTAAAGCCCTGAAAGTGATGTCAAACCTAAAGCAACCTAACACAAAAACATGCAGCAATTTCAAGATCTGTTCATCCCTGGCTGACTGTCTATTGATAATGTCCACAACCGCCATGTTATCAATCCGGAACAGGACCTTCCTATGAGCCAGCTTCTGCCCCCACAGTGTCAAAGCTACTAGTACTGGGAAGAGTTCCAAAAATGCAATGCTCCTCCCGCCTTCTTTCCACTGGTCATGCCACTTCTCTGCACACCACCTACCCTGCCAATAAAGGCCAAAACCTTCACTGCCCGCTGCGTCTGAGAAAATCTGTACATCCCATTCCCAGTCCTCCTCCCTAGCTATAGGACTCCATTAAAAGACTGCAGAAAAACTGACCTCATACGCAGATCTTCCTTGACGCCTGCTGACAAACGGACATGGTGAGGAGGCAAATGATGTCCAGACAATACCCGACCAAGTCGCCTGCAAAAAGTCCTCCCTGCCCTGACCACCCTGCAAGCAAAGTTGAGATGGCCCAGCAGAACCTGTACCTCCTTGACTGTCACTTTTGCTTTTGCTAACATTGCCTCCAAGAGCTCCAGCATCTTCAGTTTCTTATCAACCGGCAAGCGAGCCTGCATTGCCATGGAATCAAGTTCAATCCCAAGAATGACATGGTCGCGCAAGGACCCATTGTCTTCTCAGGTGCCAGTGGCACTCCCAATTCCTCCATGAGCTCTTGGAATGTGTCCAGGGCTACATGGCACTCCGTGGAGCCCGGGGAACCAGAAATCATCTAAATAGTGTGTCACTAACTCATGGCCGTTGCGTTGTGTGAAATACCATTGCATAAAGGTGCTGAAGGATTCAAAAAGAGCACAAGACATTGAACAACCCATCGGCAATGCTTTGTCCACGTACCATTTCCCATCGAAATGGATCCCCAGAAGATTCCAATCATCTGAATGGACTGGAAGCAATCTAAATGTAGATTTTATATCGCATTTGGCCATCTCTGCAGCTGCGCCCGCGGTCACAACCAGTGACATCGCAACGTCAACCGAGGAATATGACACAGACGCCGCCTCCTCATCAATAAAGTCATTGACTGACGACCCTTCTGGCCATGATAGGTGTTGAATTAGTCTGTACTGCCCTGCCTCCTTCTTGGGTACCACTCCAACCGGTGAAACAATCAAGTCTTCCAAAGGCCAATCATCAAATGGCCCTGCCATCCTCCCCTCCCGCACTTCTTTATTCAATTTTTCCTGCACCACCATCTTATGTACATCAGCCGATTTCAAGTTCTTTGCCCAGCGCCGCAGCCATGGCCTGGTGTAACCAAGACGAAACCCCTCCTGAAAGCCCTCAAGTAACATCTTCCACACTCTCTCATCCCCATACCCCTGCAACCCGACTGCCAATTGCTCTAACTTAACCGGAGTTTAAGCCTTTGGGCCCAGCTCCCTGAGGGGCCTTACCCCCTCTATTGCCCTGTGATTGCTGAGAGGGGCCTAGGGCACTGTTATTCTGCTGTTACCACTGCTGGCCCCCTGAAATCCTCGGCCCCCAACACCTGACCAAGGGATGCTTCTTGCCACACTGTGAACACTCATGGCGAAATCTACAGTATTCTCTAGTGCATGCGCCCTTATTGAAGTCCCGGGGCAAGAAGGGAGGTTTGGGTCCTGTATCTGAACTGGCTTGGACCACTCAATAATGCTCAACAAACACGATAGCCAGACAGATTTGTTTTTCAAAATTTTTTGATACCACCCAGCCTATCAGTTCTGGGGATCACCTATTTTATTTTAGTATTTTTATGTATTTTTAGAAAAACTTTTACCATTTAATTTGTATATGTCATCAAACAGACAGTCAGCAAACAGTGAAAAAAATACATACAGACAAATAAAGTGTGCATAAATATACAAGTGCTCAAAATCTATACAATCAATACTGTCAGTTCATAGAAACAACACCAACAACAATTTAATCAAATACCTAACAATTATTTCACATTAGGAACCAGTGCTTTGTATTAGGTACAAGAAGACAAGCGGACAAACAATTCATAAGCACTGCCTGCCTGTCTTACTAAACCAGGGATAGGGAAGTAAATTATGGGGTTGCAAAACTAGGGATGACAGGATGTATTAATTTAGAACGACCCTAGTGGCACCCTTCTTCTTTTTCCCGGGCTTGGGGTCAACGCGTTTCGAACCACACTGTTAGTATGGGTTCTCCTCAGGACACGGACTGTATTGAGCCGAAACTGGGAATGATAATAATGATGGAAATTGGTGTAAGGATTGTATACGGATATTAAAAATTTTAATTAAAATACTCAGACTCGAGACTCAGTGAATGGTATCAAAAAGTACCTGAACATGACACTTGGATGTCACTCATATATCGTTGCAGTGAGATGGATGGCTTCACAGGTGCCGGAATTCTGTAACCGGACAGGAGTGATAATCAGGACCTGTCCATACAACAAATGCTACAGCATTTTAGTAGGTAAGTAAAGCATAAACAGGAGCATACCTTCGCATCAAGTTGCGTCGTGTACGCGAATAGTTGGAAAAGTATCCATGAATCCGTAGTTCGTTGGCAGATTACAACACGAGCCTACCTGAGAAATAGTGGAAAGTATTTTTAAATGTGCCCACTCGTTCTTACTACATAAATGATTAAACATAAATCGGCGCTCTCACCAGCGATTAGACTCACTTTGTTTGGGGCGACCTGCTCTGTTGGCTCGCGAATCTCCAATGCACATTCAAATTCTTCGTAGTTCGTTGACAGTTTTCAACACGAACTTACCTAAAAAATAGCGTAGTCTATTTGTAAATATACCGGCTCGTTATAACTGCATAATTAAACACGGACCGGCACTGTCACCAGTGCTTGTACTCACTGTTTGGTAGATGCGACCTGCTCAGTTTGCTCTCGACCGGCGTTTGGCATTAGCACGAAGCCGGCATAGAAAGCTTAATTAAAGGGGCCGCACGTAACAAGGGATGATGGGACACGTAGTCCTCGTCACAAGCAAATTCTGCCAACAGATGCCGCAGGTAAAAGACACTGGAAGGAGTATGCTTGAGGTATCTCTAGTGCTAACACTGTAACGAATTGATCAAGACAATTAGGAACACGCTAGAACCGTGACTAGAATGGACATACATGCCGGGGTATAGCGCTGTGTTGAGTGGTTGACATTGATACAGATTTCCACCGGGTTCCACCGGGTTGAAAATGGGTCAGCTGGTGTCGACATAAGGCTAATCACAGGTTGTTTACTTCGGACAGATCGTTCAGTCCGGAGTTAGCTGTATAAAATTTTAGTATAAGATATGCTTCTCTCTGAGATAGGCGTATTTCTGGATCCCTGCCTCCACCGACTTTGATCACTGACAGCACAGTCCATTTTAATTCCTCCACCTTGTGGTTATTCTGCAAGAAATGCGCAACTAGTGGGGCAGTGAGGATTTTGTTATTAATTCTGGACCGATGTTGAATGATCCTTTGTCGCACCTCCTGTGTTGTTTTGCCAATATACACCTGTTGGCATGGGCATTGAATGGCATATACTACATGCTTAGTTTTGCAATTGGTATGTTCCTCATGCCGCCAGAATTTCTTTCCATGTGTAAACAAAGATCCTTCCATTGTTAGGTTACACAGGGAACAGGTACTACATTTGCGGTGACCCTTCACTGGATTCATACCAAATATGGTACCCTGGGTATCACGTTTGTTCTGGGGTCGTGTGGATGTAATCTGCTCCCCTATGCTCCAATTCTTCTTAAGTGCAAATAGGGGTGATCCGACATCAGGAAGGACCTCTTCCACTAGGTGCCAAGAATTGCGAATGATTTTCTGGAGAGGGTGTGTTTGAGGCCCAAATGTAGATACACACACCATCCGCTGCGTTGGAGGTCTTAGTCTCTTCTGGGTGTCCATCTGGCTCTTTTCATGGAGTGCTTGAGAAGCTTCCTTGGGTAGCCTCTTTCCTGTAGTTTTTTGACCAGTGCCTGACCATGGATGTCAAAATCATGAATTCTTTAGCAATTTCTTCTTACCCTAAGAAACTGTCCATAGGGAAGATTGTTCTTAAGACTCCGAGGGTGATAACTTCTGAAGTGTAGGGCGTTGTTTTTGTCCGTCTTCTTTTGGTACAGGGAGCATGCCAGCCCGTCAGGTGTTGCCTTGACTTCCACATCTAGAAATGGCAATGATTTGGCATGAAAAGTGAGGCTCAAATTGATGTCAGGGCTGCGGTTGTTCAGCCATACATGGAATGCCTCCAACGATTGGACAGTTCCATTCCAGACGCACCACACGTCGTCTATGTATCGCAGCCACTGCTGGATATGGGCCATGTACGGATTATTGTTGTATACGAATTTCTCTTCGTATTGCCCCATGAACAGAATGGCCATTTCAGGGGCAAAAGGACAGCTCATCGCTGAGCCTTTGACCTGTAAAAACAATTCGTCATCGAATGAGAAGTAATTTCTTTTTAACGCTAGTGCTGCAAAGGCTAGGATTAGCTCAGTTGGAACGCGATGTGGACGCGGCCTTTTTTCCAAATATATTTCAAGGACATCCAGTCCGTCTTGCTGTGGGATTTGCGTGTAAAGCGACGCAACGTCCATCGTCACCATCAGTTGCTTGGTAGGGTCGAACTGTAGCCTTTCCACTTTGTTGATGAAGTCCATTGTGTCACGGAGGTACGATGGTACTTGGACTACTAAATGTTTGAGAAAAATGTCCACGAACTGGGAGATTGGCTCTAGGACAGAGTCGCACCCAGACACTATGGGCCGACCGGGTGTTGTGGCATCTTTATGGACTTTTGGTAAAAAGTATAGATGGGGTACCCAAGGATATTTCTTGACGAGATACTCTGCTTCTTTTGGGCCCAATATTCCTTTTTCTTTTGCATCATTCACCAGTAACTTGACTTCCTGTGTTATTTGACTTGTAGGGTCCTGTGTGATTTGGCGGTACCATTCCTTGTTGTAAATATGGCTTCTTCCTTCTGCTTTGTAGAGCTCCTTAGACCAAAGCACGACCGCGCCGCCCTTATCAGCTGGTCTAATAATCGCATCTTGCTGGTTCTTCAATTCACAAATTGCTTCCTTTTGTTCTTTGGTCAAGTTGGATGGTACATAAGAATGTTTCTTTTCCAAGATATTAAGCGATGACATCACTGCACGTTCAAAGGTGATGATGTTTTTCAAGATATTTTGATTGGAAGGGCAAAAGGATGCCAAAAAGGGCCAACAACAGAAGAGAACCAGATTCAAGCCCCAATGGGAAATGACAACACGGAAACATCATTACAAGTCATAACGAAATCTCCCATTATCAATCTTTCGAATAAAGTACTATCCAAAGCTGAGAAGGAGGTCCTAGAATTGGGCCTTTCGTTTGTCCCTGGAACATCTATGGACTTTACAAAAATCAAGTTAGAAGTGATGGAATTCTTCAGAAAGGTACGTCTCAGATGGTTCTTCAGGGACTCTCCCAACCAACTTCAAACTGAGGCATCGGGACTGAGGAACAAATCATCCTTTTGCAATTTGTGAATTGAAGAACCAGCAAGATGCGATTATTATACCACCTGATAAGGGCAGCGCGGTGGTGCTTTGGTCTAAGGAGCTCTACAAAGCAGAAGGAAGAAGCCATGTTTACAAAAAGGAATGGTACCGCCAAATCACACAGGACCCTAACAGTCAAATAACACAGGAAGTCAAGTTACTGGTGAATGATGCAAAAGAAAAAGGAATATTGGTCCCAAAAGAAGCAGAGTATCTCGTCAAGAAATACCCTCCGGTACCCCATCTATACTTTTTACCAAAAGTCCATAAAGATGCCACAACACCCCCCGGTCGGCCCATAGTGTCTGGGTGCGACTCCAGGGGGCCCCGTCAGCACCGCACTTTGGCTGGGGAGCTCTAGATTGAGTCCGGAGGGGGCCACTTCACGTACCCTGCAGGGGGGCCCCCTCAAGGTTTGTTACGCCACTGGGCTGCTGTAACGTAGGGTGAATACACCCAAGGAGACACGGAGGCCGTAGTTGCTGGATGATTTGTACTTTATTTCAGAGAGGGAGAGACGTGCCTGCATTCCTCTCCTGTGGCCCGTCACGTGGTTGTCCGGCAAGTAGACCGTGACACCACACATCTTCCACCTTAACAACAACAATGAGAAATAACTAGAACATTACATTAGGTTTACCCAATGGTATGTTACATGTACTGTTGTGCTGCACCAGGCCGAGGTGGGTACGATTCCCAGGGCCGAGGCTAGACAGCACGGTGCTGCTGCTTACTGCGACGCCCACTAAGCTTGAGGGAAGGGAAGAAGAAGAAGAGGAGGGAGATATATATATTTATATATATATATATATATATATATATATATATATATATAACACTGGGTGCGAGTCTACATGGCAAACTCGCTATATTTCTTTGGTTGCACCTCTATCCTGCCTGTGCAGGTGCGTGTGAGGGAGGCCTGCTCTTCATGTGGTTCCCTTGTGTGTGAACTGGTTTCTGTGGTGTTCTCTTCCTGTCTTTTGTCGAGTGAGGTTGAAGCCCTTTGCCTGATGTCTGGGTTGCCTGTGGTATTTGTCACTGGAGGTGATGTGTGCTGTGTGGAACCCTCGTCATTCCGTATTCCAGCGGTCTCATCATCACCCCCCATCCCCCTCATCGTGGCTCCAGGCGCGGCGCAAACAGGTGATGCCACGTTTTCGAGCTAACAATCTCCACCGTTATTTCCAGCCGTCGTGGTGTCCCCGTTGGTGTGCCACTGGATGACTTTGTTGCACTTAGCCATTCTGCTGTGGGACCATACTTTGCTGTCCCTAAGTAGGACCGAACAGGAATAGAGTTCCTTGAATTGTAGGGGTTTGCTGAACTTGCAGTCTCCTTTTTTTCCTAAGTGCCCCAGTTTCACTCTGACCCAATCTCTTAGGGCTAAGGAGACCTCTCGTACTCCATGGCTCCTGTCATAGTTGGCTTTGTAGACCTGTTGAGCCTTCTCAATGTTACTTCTGACCACTGCTGGAGACCATTTACTTTGAAATTTCATGTTCATCCACATTAAATAGTCTCTCGTAAATGGTTCTCTTCCGCACAGTATCTTGAAAGGGCTGAAGCCCGTAAGTGTGGGCGTTATGCGATAGGCCCATACCGGGTTCCTGATCTTGTTTTCCCAGTTCCTGCCCGCGCTGATGGTAGCTTGGACAGAGCTCATGAGTACTTGGTTGAACCTTTTGGCTAGGCCATTTCCAGCAGGGTAATACATGGAAGTGTGTATGTTCTTTATGCCATTTCTCGTGATGAAGGCCGTCTATTTCTCCGAAGTGAACTGGGGGCCATTGTCGCTTGTGAGGACTTTTGGAATTCCTTCCCTCAAGAAGGCATTGGTCAGGAACGTGATGACTGCATCAGTGTCCACTTTTTCGCATATTTCTACTTCAGGCCACTTGGAGTACATGTTGATGAGGACAATGACACATTTTGGCACACCCCATGAGTCCAGGATGGGGCGCAATATGTCTACTGACAATTCTTCCCAGGGGTTGGATGGAATGAATTCACCCATGGGGATCTAAGCATCGTCAGTGATTTGTCTGCAATGGCTCAATGCTGGTACGCCCGTACAAACTTTTCAGCACTGTTGTCAATGGCTGGCCACCAGTACGACTGTTTCATCCTTCGCTTCGATTTTACGATCCCTAGATGGGCTTCATGCCGTATGGTGAGGATGCAGTCTAGTAAATCCTTCGGGGGATTACCTTGTCTCCTCTGAGTAAGAATGTGGCATCATCGTTGAGGGACAACTCATCGCACACCTCCCAATACTTCCTGGCCTTGTCTTTGGAGTGCTTCTTCTCAGGCCACCCCTGAGCGACGAAGGTCTTCCCCTCGGACAGTGCAGGGTCATTGTCATAAGCCATTTTCCAGTCCTGCGCACTGATGAGGGCCTTGTGGTCTGCTGTGAGTGCCACCTGGCACTCGTCCCATTCACTGTGGTGTGTCACTTCTTCCATGGCAGCGGAGCGGCTGAGATAATTGCCATTTTGTTCCTTTGTCCCAGCTAGTATTCCACATCATAGATGAAATCCAGTAAGCGAAGCGCTATCTTGGCGATGCGCGGGGTGGCTTTTGTGTGACCGCTGGATGTGAAGACCTTGATCAGCAGTTTGTGGTCTCTTCTGAGGTTATACCGGGAGCCCCAGAGACACTGTTGAAATGTTTCCATAGCCCATATGGAGGCCAACCTTTCTTTCTCGATGACGCTGAATTTCTCCTTGTTGGGAGCGAGGGATCAGGATGCAAATCCTATGGTGGTTTCCATGCCATATGTGGATCGTTGTGTCAAGACCGCCCCTAATCCCTTCTCCACGGCATCTGTTATCAAAATGTTGGGGGCAGAGCTGTCGAACCCTTGCAGGGGTACAGCCTCGCAAATGTCCCTTTTGATAGTCTCAAATTCGAGGTTTGCATCAGACATCCAGCTGAACGCGGTCTTTTCCTTTAGTAGCTGACACAGCGTGTGTGTTTTGGTTGCAAAGTTCTTGGCGAATTTGCTGTAGAATTCCGCTAACCCCAGGAATGAGCGCACTTCGTGTTTGGTCTGTGGTCTGGGCGCTGACCTGATGGCCTCCACATTGGCCTTCTTGGGAGAGATCCCGTTTTCGCCGATATCGCGCCCAAGCTAGGTAACAGAGCGTAGGCCAAACTTGCATTTCTCCATTTCTGCTGTGAGGCCGTGCGTTGAGAGTGTCTGTAAGACTGTCCTGAGTTTGGTATCGTACTCAGCCTTTGATTATGAGGAAACCAACATCTTGAACAATCCAAATTGGACGCCCTATTTGAGGATGCTAGTCAGATACATAAATTATATTTTTATTATTTGGACCAACACCAAAGAGAAATTGGAAGAAGCATTGAACAGCCTCAATACAACCGATGACAGAATTCAGCTCACATGGGAGATTTCTGACAAAACAATCACCTTTCTAGACGTCAAAATAACCTTATCTACTGAAGGCATTGAGACACACATCTATCGCAAGAGTACAGATAAGAACAATACTTTACATTTTAATAGGTTCCATCAACCACCTCTCAAACTACATTTGCCCCTCTCTCAAATGATGAGGGTAAAGAGGATCACATCAGACCCCAATGAGGCATCCAAAAGAATTGAAGAGATGGGTGAGAGATTCATTAAAAGAGGCTACCCGGTCAAACCGTCTCTATAGCTACACAAAAGGTCTACAAGATGAAACGCAATGACTTACTGAAAGCTCGAATAAGAACCGATGAGGCGAGAACAGCCATTGTGTCAAAATATTCAACATCCAGCATGAATTTCAAAAGGATCATTAAAAGTCACTGGGGAATTCTGAAAGCCGAACCAGATTTCAATGCTATTTTTGACAATCCCCCGATTTTTGCGTACACCAGAGGTAAAAATATAGGTGAATTACTCAAGTCTCAAACACCAACACCCACAACATACAGAGGGACTAGACCATGCTTACACTGTGGGAATTGCAATAACATTATAAGAGGATCCACCATAACTCATCCTATGAAGGGGTACAACATAAAATTGCGAATCAATGCGACGTGCGATACACCTAATGTGATTTACATGCTGAAATGCCCTTGCGGCAAAGTATATATTGGCAAGACTGAAAGAAAGATAAAACCACGGATTACTGAACATAAATCCAATATAAGGACCCACAACCAGAAATCATCAGTGGCACTTCATTTCTCGGAGGCACACCATAATGTGTCTCAACTACAATTTCTTATTCTAGAAACTGTCAGCAGAAAAGAAGGGTTGGACAACAATAAACATCTCCTCCAGAGAGAGAACAGTTGGATTCACACCATGAATTCTAGTAAACCTTTTGGGCTAAATGATCACATTGAATTTGCGTGCTATTTATAATGTGCTATTGATATGGCAATGTATTGATACTGCTATTGCATTCCTAGATTCTGCCAAGTCGATGCAAGGTTTTTTTTTCTTTTAGCTTTCTCTTCATGCGTTGTAATTTTGATCATCAATTTTGTTTATTTATTTTGTTGACTAATTTCCACATGCTGGCAATAACATGACACACATTATTATTTTTATGATGCCGGTAGTACACATTTTTTATTTTTTTCCCTACACGATTCATATCCGAGATTTACAAGTCTTTCTTTTATGCTCATGGTCATGTGACCGGCACCACAACCAATTGGATTGCTTCCATTCCGACACCAGGAAGCAGCAAAACATAGAAGTAAGCATGACACGATAAACCACACACAAACGGGAACGAAGGGAAAGACGCTATGCGCCTTGAAATTGTACGTTGTTACGCGGCCATTACAAACCTGCATAACGTTGTGGCATAAACGATATGAAGAGCATTGTTACGATTATGTATGATCTTGGCTTCTTCTTTAGAATTCCGTGAACTGCTTAACATTAAGCGAGAACACACTACACCGTGGACATGTAAATCTCACTCTCGTTTTTTAAAACTATTGCTAGACACATCCAGAGCACTGGGTGTCACACTACTTGAGCACTGAAAGCACGTTTTCTACGTTTTTTATGCATGGAGTGAACTTAGTTTTCTATAGTTTATTTTTAGTTTGACCATGTAGGTTAAAACTGTGTTACTGAATATATTTTTTGTTGTTCATTTATGTAGCACATGCTCCCTGAAGAAGGGCAGACAATGCTCGAAATGCATTGGATAAAGCTATGATGTCCATTGAAAAATAATGATGAAAACAAAGATATGAAATGAAAAGAATTTCAGTATAAAACAATGGCGGCATACATGGAATAAACAATCAATGAACTAAAACTCAACAAACAGCGTAATACTTTTTGTGAAAGAAATGCTAGACCAATCATACAGGAGACACAGTGTGCACCAGGGGATGCAACTAATGGATCATTAGAAGCACTTCCTTTTTCAGTCTTTGTTTTGCCCATGATGAGTATGTCGTCCTGGAAATATAAGACGTCGCGGCTGTCTTCGAAGAGCGTGTGCATCAGTTTGTGGAATACTGATGCAGCTGACACCAGACAAATGGCAGTCACCGAAACCTGTAGCAGCGAATGGGGTAAAGAAGGAGGTCAACTTCCTGGATGTGGGGTGAAGCAGGATTTGATGGTATGCTGCTGTGAGGTTTTTTGAGGAAAACCACTTGATTCCTTTGGTTTGGGCCAGCAATTTGTTGATTCTTGGCAGGGGGAACTTGTCCACAAGTATGTTTTTGTTAAGTTCTCTAAGGTCGATGCAAAGGCACACTTTCCCGTTTGGTTTCCGTGCCACGACCAAGGGCGCCAACTACTCGGCGCTTTCGATTGGTTCGATGATGCTGTTGTATTCCAGACGCTGCAATTCAAGCTGCACGGCTTCCCTGCAATTGAACGGGATGTTCCGTACTTTGTGGCTAACTGGCATGGCGTCATCTTTCAAATAGATTTTGTGCGTGAACTTTGACAGTTGGCCGATAGTGCCGCCAAAGACATCAGGGAATTCTTTTTGCAAGTTGGCTACTTCCGGTGTGGGGGGGTCATTTGTGATGAGCACTTGTTTGCCTCCGCTGGGGTTGAGTTGGATGCCTAACGCACCTTTGTTGGCCCATCCGAGGACCGAGGGTCTTTTTACTGCCACATACAGTATACCCGTGCTCTCCCTCCCCTTGAATACGAACTTTAGAGGTCTGAACCCAACCATGGGAATCCTTTTCCCTGTGAAGGTGACGAGGTGTACGTCTGTAGGGTGTGGGTGATGCCCTATGATGTCTGCAAATCTACTGTTCCAGACCTCCCTTTGTATGATTGTGAATGGGGACCCTGAGTCAGCCACCATGGAAATCTGGATTCCTCCAATGCTCAAGATACATGACTTTTTTTGTGCAATGCCATCTACGCCCAATACGTTTGTTCATCAATACATAAAATACAATTGTCATTACCATCCCCCTCCCCACATCTGGTTCAGAGTCGTACATGACGCACTTTACAGAGTTACTGCAGGTTTCCTTCTCCAGACTTTACCAAAATGTCCCACAACCCCACAAAAGGAGCACTTTACATGGAAGGTAGGACATTGTTTGTCATTGGCCATGTGCGCCTGGCTCCCGCACCTGTAGCAAGAATCTTTTCTCTCTGGGGGGTTTTAGTGGGTCCAGCAGCGGGCTTAGTTGGTCGTCGCCCATACGTGTTTTCAGCATTGGGGCTGGCTTGTCAGTGGAAGCTGTTTTGTCACTCACTTTGCACACCACACGGTTACATTCATCGTCTTTTTTGGCTGCAGCAGCGCATCTCTTGGACAGTTCTGACTTTTTAACAATCGCTATTATTTCATGAAGGGGCGCTTCCCCACTCTCCCATAGCTTTTTCTGTACATTGGTGTTGACAGTGTGCATTAAGATTTGATTTCGTGCTAGCTTGTCGTGAAGGTGGCCAAATTTACAGTTTACGGCTAGTTTCTTGAGTGCAGCGACATACCCCTCTACAGTCTCAGTGTCGCTTTGGTTCCTTTGGAAGAAATTGTATCTGTCTATGGCTATGCAAATGACAGCTTGATAATGACCATCTAAATCGTCTAATGTGTGCTGGAATACGTCAGTATCTGTGGCAGTCCTCGGTTTCTTCACCATGTTCTCATATACCCACAACCCTTCGGGACCAACATTGTGCAATAATATTTTTTTTCTGCGTGTGCTGGAGAACGCTTCTTCCCCTTCATCTTCCAGGGCAAACAAGTAGTTGAGAGAGTACCCCTTCTAGTCTGCCCATTTCATGGCTTGCTCGCCAGGCTTTGAGAGGAAACGTACTGGATTCGTTAAGGAGAAGGTTTGGGTACACATCGTGCTGGGTTGGGGTGTGCTCGCACGGGCTAGCCTTCAACAAAGGAGCATATGCAGCAGGCAGCAGTATGAATGCATAGATGGATGCGCCTGGTAATGAGGCTGGTATGCACTGGCGTGTACACGACGGAGGCAGTGGACCATGGAGATACACCGCGATGTCTTGAACTTTGCCCAGTTACGTCAGGCTGTACGTAGAGGTTGGCAGCCTGGACTGATGCAAGTGTGCGTGTCACTGTGACGCTTTGCGCAGGACACGCTGGAAGCAAGGGGGCATTAGGGTAGAAGAGTGGCCCACCCCTGTAGGCGAAGTTGATACAGGGGCCCTGGACTGTATGCAGTGGCTGGAGCACGTGATGGCAGCAGAAAGCACCCCAGGCCGTTGTGGCGCTATGGCGTTGTGGCCTTGAGGGCAGCGGGGCATGCTGTTGCAAATGAGCTGGGGTCATACCTCTTCGCCCGGATGCTCGGAAGGCCACTGGAAGCATTGCAGGAGGTCCGAATTGTCTGCTCCGATGTGGCTGCTCTCCCTCTCTGACGCAGGCAACTTGTGTGCGTCTTTCGCCGCGGGTACAGCGCATTGCACTAACTAACATTTGCTTTTTTCCACTTCTACTATCCTCGATATGTTGTTAGACTTATGTTGTCCTAGTTCATTTTACCTCATTTAAAATGCACATTGTTTGCCTTGTTTTATTACTTCATATACCATATATACCATATATAAAAAAAATATATATATATATATATAAAGGTTATACTGCAATTCTGGGTTACCAAATCCTGTAAAGCACTCTGATACTCTTATTTCCAGCCAGCGCTTTATAAAACCTTTTAAATAAATAAATAAATAAAATGCGGTGGACGCTTTGAACGGGTGAATGGGGCGGAATTTGTACCCACTCGTCGCCAGTCTGTAACGTAGGGTCAATACACCCAAGGAGACACGGAGGCCGTAGTTGCTGGATGATTTGTACTTTATTTCAGAGAGGGAGAGACATGCCTGCATTCCTCTCCATCCCCCGTAATTAACTGCACGCCCTCGCGCTTCCCATCAGGCCCTGCGGCCCGTCACATGGTTGTACGGCAACTAGACCGTGACACCATAGCTGCGGGTGAGCCAACACACCGCTCACTGCAACCCCCCCATGCAACACAACACACCCCCAGGCCTTAGGGACTACAGGTGAGGGGGTTGATAATGCCCGCAACAAAGACAGCGCCAGACCAGGGATCCACTACCATGTCCCACTGGGAACAAAGATTGGGTATTCATAGTGGAGCCTCAAAGAGGGACAATGGGACACTTATGGGGGGGGACACACACCACCAAACGACCTGTAGGCAACAACGGACCCAACTCTTGAGCGGCATGAAAAGCCAGGACCAGATGGTGTGTTCCTCTGCGTGAAAAGGATTGCCAGCTGGGCGGCGGAGGTATATATACCTGCCCCTCCCCCACCCACTGGCATGCCGAAAATGACGCAGGTAGCGCCGGACCCCGGGGGTCCAAACCCTAGCCCTGTTGGGTTTGTGCCCTCATGTGGCACTAAGGTGGCCGACCTCCTATGGAGCCCCCTGCGTTGGATGCGGGCAGCCTCAGTGCCCACATTTTAAAGGCTTTCACAAGGAGAGAACTGTCATCAGTAAGGGCTGTTCATTGGCTCCGCCTCAGCCAAATGAAAACATTTGCTGACAAAGAGTACAGAAAAAGTCTTGTTCCAGAACTCTGGAAAGTTTAGAAACACCTTTGACTTCTCCACAGACATGCTTTCCTGGTAGCATCTTTTACTTTGGGGACACATTCTCAATATTATTTAGGCCAGGTATCTATGGTAGACTGGGAATAAACTGGTAAAAGTGGAAGGAGAAGCAAACATGGAGGGGAATGTGAGCAGGGTTCTCGGAGAAAGATAAAAACTAGGGCTCGATTGGAAAGATTAGTACCCGTTAACCATGAGAAAAGAGATCAGAATACCAGCTGCTAAATTAATTTGTTTCGACATGCAGCAGTGTCAAATCACAGCCATTGTGCTTTCAGCCAGCAATTACAAGCACTTGTACCTTGTACTCCCAACCCCTCACCACATACCAACAAGCATTGGCATAGCCAATAGGTATCGCATTTGGGACCTTATAAGTGTTTAGCCATGCAACATTTGGTGTTGTTGCACCAAGGATAGTCTGCTGCATAACTAAATACTTATACGGTCCAAAAAGTGGAACCTATTGGCTATGCCAATGCTTGTTTTGTTGTTGTTGCTGTTTTGTTTAAGTTACAGGATCTGCAATAGCTGTACATAGTATTTGTTAACAGTTCTTTTCATCAAATGAACTTGTTTTCATAGCTCTGAATTCTGGTGTAGGAAGCAGTCATCCCGGGAGTGTGGGAGTTGCCTAGCTGTGCGCATGCGCCGAACTTTGCAAATGAGAAAATGCCTGGTGCAGGCACAATTTACAAGTATAGAGTGAGTGAGCCCCAGGCAGCGTGACTCACTCACACAGGAGTTCATGCACTGTTCCTGCTTACTCAGCATGGTTTAAGGAAACTCGACCCACTCCATCCCAGGCATCAAACACATATTTACCAAGAAACTCTCAGAAGAACCTGCCCGCTGCACTGACGGCTGGTGGTGTGTGTGCCTGGTGAAAGTGTGCACTGATGGCTGGTGGTGTGTGTTCCTGGTGGAAGTGTGCACTGATGGCTGGCGGTGTGTGTGCGTGGTGGAAGCGTGCACTGACGGCTGGTAGTCTGTGTGCCTGGTGGAAGCGTGCACTGATGGCTGGTGGTGTGTGTGCCTGGTGGAAGCGTGCACTGAAGGCTGGTGGCGTGTATGCCTGGTGGAAGTGTGCACTGACGGTTGGTGGTGTGTGTGCCTGGTGAAAGCGTGCACTGATGGCTGGTGGTGTGTGTGCCTGGTGAAAGCGTGCACTGACAGCTGGCGGTGTGTGCCTTGTGGAAGCGTGCACTGCTGGCTGGTGGTGTGCGTGCCTGGTGGAATCGTGCACTGATGGCTGGTGGTGTGTGTGCCTGTTGGAATTGTGCACTGATGGCTGGTGGTGTGTATGCCTGGTGGAAGCGTGCACTGATGGCTGGTGGTGTGTGTGCCTGGTGGAAGCGTGCACTGATGGCTAGTGGTATGTGTGCCTGGTGGAATCATGCACTGACGGGTGGTGGTGTGTGTGCCTGGTGGAAGCGTGCACGGATGGCTGGTGGTGTGTATGCCTGATAGAAGCGTGCACTGACGGCTGGTGGTGTGTATGCCTAGTGGAAGCGTGCACTGATGGCTGGTGGTGTGTGTGCCAGGTGAAAGCGTGCACTGACAGCTGGTGGTGTGTGTGCCTGGTGAAAGCGTGCACTGACGGCTGGTAGTGTGTGTGCCTGGTGGAAGCGTGCATTGATGGCTGGTGGTGTGTGTGCCTGGTGGAAGCGTGCACTGATGGCTGGTGGTGTGCGTGCCTGGTGAAATTGTACGCTGATGGCTGGTGGTGTGTGTGCCTGGTGGAAGCATGCACTGATGGCTTGTGGTGTGTGTGCCTGGTGGAAGCGTGCACTGATGGCTGGTGGTGTTTGTGCCTGGTGGAAGCGTGTATGCCTGGTGGAAGCGTGCACTGATGGCTGGTGGTGTGTATGCCTGGTGGAAGCGTGCACTGATGGCTGGTGGTCTGTGTGTCTGGTGGAAGCGTGCACTGACAGCTGGTGGTGTGTGTGCCTGGTGGAAGCGTGCACTGATGGCTGGGGGTGTGTGTGCCTGGTGGAAGCGTGCACTGATGGCTGGTGGTGTGTTTGCCTGGTGGAAGCGTGCACTGACGGCTAGCGGTGTGTGTGCCTGGTGAAAGTGTACACTGACGTCTGGTGGTGTGTGCATGGTGGAAGCGTGTACTGACAGCTGGGGGGGTGTGTGCCTGGTGGAAACGTGCACTGATGGCTGGTGGTGTGTATGCCTGGTGAAAGCGTGCACTGACGGCTGGCGGTGTGTGTGCGTGGTGGAAGCGTGCACTGACGGCTGGTAGTGTGTGTGCCTGGTGGAAGAGTGCACAGATGGCTGGTGGTATGTGTGCCTGGTGGAAGTGTGCACTGACGGCTGGTGGTGTGTATGCCTGGTGGAAGCGTGCACTGACAGCTGGTGGTGTGTGTGCCTGGTGAAAGCATGCACTGACGGCTGGTGGTGTGAGTGCCTGGTGAAAGTGTGCACTGACAGCTGGTGGTGTGTGCCTGGTGGAAGCGTGCACTGACGGCTGGTGGTGTGCGTGCCTGGTGGAAGCATGCACTGATGGCTTGTGGTGTGTGTGCCTGGTGGAAGCGTGCACTGATGGCTGGTGGTGTTTGTGCCTGGTGGAAGCGTGTATGCCTGGTGGAAGCGTGCACTGATGGCTGGTGGTGTGTATGCCTGGTGGAAGCGTGCACTGATGGCTGGTGGTCTGTGTGTCTGGTGGAAGCGTGCACTGACAGCTGGTGGTGTGTGTGCCTGGTGGAAGCGTGCACTGATGGCTGGGGGTGTGTGTGCCTGGTGGAAGCGTGCACTGATGGCTGGTGGTGTGTTTGCCTGGTGGAAGCGTGCACTGACGGCTGGTAGTCTGTGTGCCTGGTGGAAGCGTGCACTGATGGCTGGTGGTGTGTGTGCCTGGTGGAAGCGTGCACTGAAGGCTGGTGGCGTGTATGCCTGGTGGAAGTGTGCACTGACGGTTGGTGGTGTGTGTGCCTGGTGAAAGCGTGCACTGATGGCTGGTGGTGTGTGTGCCTGGTGAAAGCGTGCACTGACAGCTGGCGGTGTGTGCCTTGTGGAAGCGTGCACTGCTGGCTGGTGGTGTGCGTGCCTGGTGGAATCGTGCACTGATGGCTGGTGGTGTGTGTGCCTGTTGGAATTGTGCACTGATGGCTGGTGGTGTGTATGCCTGGTGGAAGCGTGCACTGATGGCTGGTGGTGTGTGTGCCTGGTGGAAGCGTGCACTGATGGCTAGTGGTATGTGTGCCTGGTGGAATCATGCACTGACGGGTGGTGGTGTGTGTGCCTGGTGGAAGCGTGCACGGATGGCTGGTGGTGTGTATGCCTGATAGAAGCGTGCACTGACGGCTGGTGGTGTGTATGCCTAGTGGAAGCGTGCACTGATGGCTGGTGGTGTGTGTGCCAGGTGAAAGCGTGCACTGACAGCTGGTGGTGTGTGTGCCTGGTGAAAGCGTGCACTGACGGCTGGTAGTGTGTGTGCCTGGTGGAAGCGTGCATTGATGGCTGGTGGTGTGTGTGCCTGGTGGAAGCGTGCACTGATGGCTGGTGGTGTGCGTGCCTGGTGAAATTGTACGCTGATGGCTGGTGGTGTGTGTGCCTGGTGGAAGCATGCACTGATGGCTTGTGGTGTGTGTGCCTGGTGGAAGCGTGCACTGATGGCTGGTGGTGTTTGTGCCTGGTGGAAGCGTGTATGCCTGGTGGAAGCGTGCACTGATGGCTGGTGGTGTGTATGCCTGGTGGAAGCGTGCACTGATGGCTGGTGGTCTGTGTGTCTGGTGGAAGCGTGCACTGACAGCTGGTGGTGTGTGTGCCTGGTGGAAGCGTGCACTGATGGCTGGGGGTGTGTGTGCCTGGTGGAAGCGTGCACTGATGGCTGGTGGTGTGTTTGCCTGGTGGAAGCGTGCACTGACGGCTAGCGGTGTGTGTGCCTGGTGAAAGCGTACACTGACGTCTGGTGGTGTGTGCATGGTGGAAGCGTGTACTGACAGCTGGGGGGGTGTGTGCCTGGTGGAAACGTGCACTGATGGCTGGTGGTGTGTATGCCTGGTGAAAGCGTGCACTGACGGCTGGCGGTGTGTGTGCGTGGTGGAAGCGTGCACTGACGGCTGGTAGTGTGTGTGCCTGGTGGAAGAGTGCACAGATGGCTGGTGGTATGTGTGCCTGGTGGAAGTGTGCACTGACGGCTGGTGGTGTGTATGCCTGGTGGAAGCGTGCACTGACAGCTGGTGGTGTGTGTGCCTGGTGAAAGCATGCACTGACGGCTGGTGGTGTGAGTGCCTGGTGAAAGTGTGCACTGACAGCTGGTGGTGTGTGCCTGGTGGAAGCGTGCACTGACGGCTGGTGGTGTGCGTGCCTGGTGGAAGCATGCACTGATGGCTTGTGGTGTGTGTGCCTGGTGGAAGCGTGCACTGATGGCTGGTGGTGTTTGTGCCTGGTGAAAGCGTGTATGCCTGGTGGAAGCGTGCACTGATGGCTGGTGGTGTGTATGCCTGGTGGAAGCGTGCACTGATGGCTGGTGGTCTGTGTGTCTGGTGGAAGCGTGCACTGACAGCTGGTGGTGTGTGTGCCTGGTGGAAGCGTGCACTGATGGCTGGGGGTGTGTGTGCCTGGTGGAAGCGTGCACTGATGGCTGGTGGTGTGTTTGCCTGGTGGAAGCGTGCACTGACGGCTGGTAGTCTGTGTGCCTGGTGGAAGCGTGCACTGATGGCTGGTGGTGTGTGTGCCTGGTGGAAGCGTGCACTGAAGGCTGGTGGCGTGTATGCCTGGTGGAAGTGTGCACTGACGGTTGGTGGTGTGTGTGCCTGGTGAAAGCGTGCACTGATGGCTGGTGGTGTGTGTGCCTGGTGAAAGCGTGCACTGACAGCTGGCGGTGTGTGCCTTGTGGAAGCGTGCACTGCTGGCTGGTGGTGTGCGTGCCTGGTGGAATCGTGCACTGATGGCTGGTGGTGTGTGTGCCTGTTGGAATTGTGCACTGATGGCTGGTGGTGTGTATGCCTGGTGGAAGCGTGCACTGATGGCTGGTGGTGTGTGTGCCTGGTGGAAGCGTGCACTGATGGCTAGTGGTATGTGTGCCTGGTGGAATCATGCACTGACGGGTGGTGGTGTGTGTGCCTGGTGGAAGCGTGCACGGATGGCTGGTGGTGTGTATGCCTGATAGAAGCGTGCACTGACGGCTGGTGGTGTGTATGCCTAGTGGAAGCGTGCACTGATGGCTGGTGGTGTGTGTGCCAGGTGAAAGCGTGCACTGACAGCTGGTGGTGTGTGTGCCTGGTGAAAGCGTGCACTGACGGCTGGTAGTGTGTGTGCCTGGTGGAAGCGTGCATTGATGGCTGGTGGTGTGTGTGCCTGGTGGAAGCGTGCACTGATGGCTGGTGGTGTGCGTGCCTGGTGAAATTGTACGCTGATGGCTGGTGGTGTGTGTGCCTGGTGGAAGCATGCACTGATGGCTTGTGGTGTGTGTGCCTGGTGGAAGCGTGCACTGATGGCTGGTGGTGTTTGTGCCTGGTGGAAGCGTGTATGCCTGGTGGAAGCGTGCACTGATGGCTGGTGGTGTGTATGCCTGGTGGAAGCGTGCACTGATGGCTGGTGGTCTGTGTGTCTGGTGGAAGCGTGCACTGACAGCTGGTGGTGTGTGTGCCTGGTGGAAGCGTGCACTGATGGCTGGGGGTGTGTGTGCCTGGTGGAAGCGTGCACTGATGGCTGGTGGTGTGTTTGCCTGGTGGAAGCGTGCACTGACGGCTAGCGGTGTGTGTGCCTGGTGAAAGCGTACACTGACGTCTGGTGGTGTGTGCATGGTGGAAGCGTGTACTGACAGCTGGGGGGGTGTGTGCCTGGTGGAAACGTGCACTGATGGCTGGTGGTGTGTATGCCTGGTGAAAGCGTGCACTGACGGCTGGCGGTGTGTGTGCGTGGTGGAAGCGTGCACTGACGGCTGGTAGTGTGTGTGCCTGGTGGAAGAGTGCACAGATGGCTGGTGGTATGTGTGCCTGGTGGAAGTGTGCACTGACGGCTGGTGGTGTGTATGCCTGGTGGAAGCGTGCACTGACAGCTGGTGGTGTGTGTGCCTGGTGAAAGCATGCACTGACGGCTGGTGGTGTGAGTGTCTGGTGAAAGTGTGCACTGACAGCTGGTGGTGTGTGCCTGGTGGAAGCGTGCACTGACGGCTGGTGGTGTGCGTGCCTGGTGGAATCGTGCACTGATGGCTGGTGGTGTGTGTGCCTGTTGGAATTGTGCACTGATGACTGGTAGTGTGTATGCCTGGTGGAAGCGTGCACTGATGTCTGGTGCTGTGTGTGCCTGGTGGAAGTGTGCACTGATGGCTGGTGGTGTGTGTGCCTGGTGTAATTGTGCACTGACGGGCGGTGATGTGTGTGCCTGGTGGAAGCGTGCACTGATGGCTGGTGGTGTGTATGCCTGGTGGAAGCGTGCACTGATGGCTGGTGGTGTGTATGCCTGGTGGAAGCGTGCACTGATGGCTGGTGGTGTGTATGCCTGGTGGAAGCGTGCACTGATGACTGGTGGTCTGTGTGCCTGGTGGAAGCGTGCACTGAGGGCTGGTGGTGTGTGTGCCTGGTGAAAGCATGCACTGATGACTGGTGGTGTGTGCCTGGTGGAAGCGTGCACTGACGGCTGGTGGTTTGTGTGCGTGGTGGAACTGTGCACTGACGGCTGGTAGTGTGTGTGCCTGGTGGAAGCGTGCACTGATGGCTGGTGGTGTGTGTGCCTGGTGGAAGCGTGCACTGACAGCTGGTGGTGTGTATGCCTGGTGGAAGCATGCACTGACAGCTGGTGGTGTGTGTGCCTGGTGAAAGCGTACACTGATGGCTGGTGGTGTGCGTGCCTGGAGGAATCATGCACTGATGGCTGGTGGTGTGTGTGCCTGTTGGAATTCTGCACTGATGGCTGGTGATGTGTATGCCTGGTGGAAGCGTGCACTGATGGCTGGTGGTGTGTATGCCTGGTGGAAGCGTGCACTGATGGCTGGTGGTGTGTGTGCCTGGTGGAATCATGCACTGACGGGTGGTGGTGTGTGTGCCTGCTGGAAGCGTGCACTGATGGCTGGTGGTGTGTATGCCTGGTGGAAGCGTGCACTGATGGTTGGTGGTGTGTGTCCTTGGGGGAAGCGTGCACTGATGGCTGGTGGTGTGTATGCCTGGTGGAAGCTGCACTGATGGCTGGTGGTGTGTGTGACTGGTGGAAGCGTGCACTGACGGCTGGGGGTGTGTGTGCCTGGTGGAAGTGTGCAATGATGGCTGGTGGTGTGTATGCCTGGTGGAAGCATGCACTGACGCTGGTGGTGTGTGTGCCTGGTGGAAGCGTGCACTGACGGTTGGTGATGTGTGTGCCTGGTGGAAGCATGCACTGACAGCTGGTGGTGTGTGTGCCCGGTGGAAGCATGTACTGGTGGCTGGTGGTGTGTGTGCTTGGTGGAGGCATGCACTGATGGCTGGTGGTGTGTATGCCTGGTGAAAGCGTGCACTGAAGGCTGGTGGTGTGTGTGCCTGGTGAAAGCATGCACTGATGGCTGGTGGTGTGTGCCTGGTGGAAGCGTGCACTGATGGCTGGTGGTGTGTGTGCCCAGTGAAAGCATGCACTGATGGCTGGCAGTGTTTGTGCCTGGTGGAAGCGTGCACTGATGGCTGGTGGTGTGTGTGTCTGGTGAAAGTGTGCACTGACATCTGGTGGTGTGTATGCCTGGTGGAAGCGTGCTCTGATGTCTGGTGGTGTGTGTGCCTGGTGGAAACATGCACTTACGGCTGGTGGTGTGTGTGCCTGGTAAAAGCGTGCACTGACGGCTGGTGGTGTGTGTGCCTGGTGAAACCATGCACTGACGTCTGGTGGTGTGTGCCTGGTAGAAGTATGCACTGACGGCTGGTGGTGTGTATGCCTGGTGGAAGTGTGAACTGACGGCTGGTGGTGTGTGTGCCTGGGGAAAGCGTGCACTGACATCTGGTGGTGTGTATGCCTGGTGGAAGCGTGCTCTGACGGCTGGTGGTGTGTATGCCTAGTGGAAGGGTGCACTGACGGCTGGTGGTGTGTATGCCTGGTGGAAGCGTGCACTGATGGCTGGTGGTGTGTGCGCCTGGTGAAAACGTGCACTGACGGCTGGTGGTGTGTGTGCCTGCTGAAAGCATGCACTGACGGCTGGTGGTGTGTGTGACTGGTGGAAGCGTGCACTGACGGCTGGTGGTGTGTGTGCCCATTGAAAGCGTGCACTGACGACTGATGGTGTGTGTGCCTGGTGAAAGCGTGCACTGACGGCTGGTGGTGTGTATGCCTGCTGGAAGGGTGCACTGATGTCTGGTGGTGTGTGTGCCTGGTGGAAGCGTGCACGGATGGCTGGTGGCATGTGCCTGGTGGAAGCGTGCACTGACGGCTGGTGGTGTGTGTGCCTGCTGGAAGCGCGCACTTACAGGTGGCGGTGTGTGGGCCTTGTGAAAGCTTGCACTGACGGCTGGTGGTGTGTGCCTGGTGGAAATTGGCACTGCTAATAATTTCAATACTTTTGTGTCCAGAAGTTCATGACAATTGTCCAGTGGTGCGCCAACGTCTTCAACTGTTTCTTCATCTTCTTCTCGATAATGGCTTTGAACCAAAAGCTTTAAATTCCGAATTACTTCTTTTGAAAACATTTGAAATTGCGACGTTAGTCCTAAACAATCCATCCACTCCTACAATAACCGTGATACCTGCCGACTTTCCTAAATAGTAAAAGAAAGTTATGGTTTTATTGAGGACATGGAGGCAAGTATTGTGCTTCCAAACAACCAGAGGAATGAACATTACACTTCCCATCAGGCTTTGGGGAAAGACTACAAGAAACAAGGGCAATGGGAACACCAAATGCCAGTGTAACTCTGTAGAAAGCAGCTACTTTGCCCCCCTCCCCAACCCCCCACAGTTGGGATAGCTTGTGATGCAGAAGACCAGTTGGAAAATCAGGAAGTATACACAAGAAAACCAGTAACAGGAACAAACTTAGAACGATCACACAAACATCATCTTCTTTGTTCACAAAGAACTCCTAATCGTACACATGGAGTGGAGGCATCTTGAGTTGAAAAAACCCATAAATATATAGTAATACTTACTGAAAACATGGTGCAAGACAAGGGCAGGGGGCCCAGCAGGAACAAAACGCCAGCTGCCTCTGTCCTCAGGAAGCAACACTATGCCGAATTAACTTCACTTCCGTATACAATGTTGGAACACCACCACCTTGTGGACAGTTGTAGTAACAGTTCTGTGAAAGAAAGCTCTCATATCTTGAAAGCTGATGATCCTTGAGGAGAGAGGAAAGCCATATGGGCCTCTGCTCGTGCCTGCGCACATGCATGCAAGCTCTAGGCCACAGTGGTTGCATTTTCTAAAGCACTTACTAAAAGTCTCCCCAGAGCACAGCGCATGCGCTGCTCTAGGCTCGACCTAAAAAAGCTCTCAGGAAGAAAGGGGGACACCGCTGTTCATGTAATGTTTTTTAACATTGTGTCAATTTTCGGGCGCACACACATATTATAACGTTACCTCTGCCCTGATCGAGCATCTGTAATTGTATCAGTATTTATGTAAAAGATCTGCTGACCCCTGGCCTGTCTCCCACCTTTTATCAAGTCCTTGGAGTCATGGTGCCGCAACTCCCCTCTCTGTCCATTTCCTGTACTTGAGCTCCAGCCGTCTCCTCTTGGCTGCTCTGGGATTGACGTTTGGCAGCAATGTCTTCTTGATTGAGACGGTGATGTCAGGCACTTCCGGCCTCCCTTCCTATTCCCTCCCGATCTCCACACTCTCGTGCTGACTCCAATCCCTCCATCGTACAACTACCAAGAAACACAACTCCCATGTGCACAACATGTGCTGCAGTCCTGACCTGATGTCACAGAGAAGGAAGCACAAGGGCAGACAAGAGGTCATTACACATTCTTTTGCATCTCAGATTGAAGGAAGGTTCAGAACGTGAGGCGAGTGATTGAATAGTTTGAGCATGCACTGTTAAACTCTTCCCCGCCATTGGTTGGCAGAGTTTTTTTGCCAACTCTGCTCTCCAAGCGGAGCATGGTGTGAGAAAAACTCTGCAAACTTTTCAGTCAGAGCAGGGTTTACCACCCACCCTTAAATAGCACACCCCTTGCATTGCAGAATAGGAAGAGGCAGAGGCCAATTGATACACTGCCCATCCAGTACAAATATTGTGATGCGTATGTCTTGTCAGATGTGTTTTTAGTAATAGAGCTATGTGGACATCATGACGACCTATAGACCGGAGAACCAGTCTGGTTTTGTGGGATTAATTTAGTCCATCTACATTCCAGTAACAAGAGTCAGTTAAGCGCCTGACTGTTCCATCACTAATACTACATACATCCGAAGTGTGTGTATGCATGGAGTACTTCCTGTGACAGGTCAACTGACAAGTGATGCAAGTGACCAGCAAACTATCCAGAATCAAATCAAACAACCCCCAACTCCCGTCCCACCCACTTCAGCACACATGATTTTGCTAAAGACATTCCTAGATACAGAAATTCCGACAAAATAAAACAACATTCAGAAGAAAACTATACAATACAAATGTAATTATCAAACTCATCTGGTGTGCTCCCACTGGGAGGGGTTCCAGGTACCCAGGTTCCATCCAGATGTGTGGAGGTGGACAGGATAGCAATATAGAGTCATGCCAGCATGATCAGTTCTTTCGATCCACAACAGCGGCGGATCACAACCTGAGGAAATAGAGGGAACCACAGGCGTGGATGTAGATATACTTTGATTTTCACCTGCACCATCACAGCTTTAAGAATGTAGGTCAGCAGTCCTCTGTTTCTTATCCTCTTCGATCTCACTTGTGCGGCGATAGTGATCTGAGGAAATTCTTAGCTGCTATCCTTAATATTCAACACACAGATGGGCTGGGTATAACATGGCGTAAGGGATGTTGGCTTTTTGCATTTGGCGTTTCACTGCAAGGAATTCTCTTCTAGCGGACTGAACAGCCACTGTGAAATTCAGATACATTGAAATCTTATTCCCTTGAAATTCAATGTCTCTTTTATCTCTTGCCATACAGAGAACCGCTTCTCTATCCAGACAGTTTAAGAGCTTTTTTATAATGGGGTGTGGAGTTGAGCTAGGCGGGGGCTGTGCCATGAGTCCAGTTGAGACAAGTTTTTGGTGCTGAAGATCGCAGTCAGCATGTCCTCTATATAGGTTTTCCTCTTCCCTGTATTTGTAGATTCGGGGATCCCGGTGATGCACAGATTATTTCGGCCTCCAGATCCACATTTTTCTTTTGTATAACTGCCAGGACATGTTACATATCTGAACATTTCGAAGTGACAGACTGAAGACCATCCTCATGTTTCGTGATACTCTGCTTCGCCTCAGTGACTTGCCAGGATTGTTTATCTAATTTTGCGCCATGTGGTCCATTCTTAGGTTTGATCGGTCTATCTTTCCATCTATGAACAAGAGACTAGTCTGCATTGCTAGTAACATTGTCTCTAGGGTGGACATCTCTGGGGACCCAGACTTGTGTCCCTTATCTATGTTGGTGTCCTGCGGTGGCCTGGCAGAGCTCTGAGCTTTTTAAAGGTAAGTGGATTTGGTCTTGTCCATCTTCCCCATACTGGATGGTTGTGTCTCGATCAGACGGAGATCTTGAACTGCTGCCTCTAAGTTATGATAGCCCACAGAGGCCAACTTACGTTACATTTCAGCCCACCTGCAATGCCAGCTCGGGCTATCTTTTCCGCAGCAGTTGATCAGCTAGTCAGTGATGATTGCTGCCTAATATTCAGGCTCGGGATGTCAACATAGACCACGAGTCTTCTCCTGCCAGTTTTATGCCATGTTGGCTAGGCTTCAGGCATCAGATTTCCAGTCCAGGCAACTGCATATAACACTGTCACAGCAGACTTAACCAGGTTCCCAATTGTAGCTTCCCACCAGGCGCCACATGCATCTTAGCCAGCCCAGATGGTGACTGTTTAAGTCTGCTTCACTTGAATATAGCAATTCTCTAATTTTTACGCCAGCTGATCAACCCATGAACTACTCTGTGCCATGTAGTCTCTTAGGGGTAGATGTATCAAGATTCCATTTTGCGATTTCTAAATAGCGATTTTTAAGGAATCGCTATTTAGAAATCGCAAAATGGAATGTATGTAGAAAATCGCTATTTTTTAGCGATTTCTTAGTCTTCCTTATTTGCGAATTTGCAATTTGCGAATTCGCAATTAAGGAATAATTTCCCATGCATTCCTATGGGCCAGGAGGCCCATAGTAATGATTGTGAAATAATTCTCAATTTGCGCTTCGCAATTTGCTAATCGCAAATTGAGAATAATTTCAAGGGTGCAGGGGTGTCTCAAAGACACCCTGCTGCACTCCTGAAATGTACATGTGTGTGCATATGGCGCACATACATGCCCTATGGGCATGTATGTGCGTCACATGCCAAAAAACACAGTTGATGGACAGAATGTAGAACAATGTCATACATTCACCCCAGTACAAGGATCTGGGCCTAAATCCATCGTTTTTTTGCACTCCACACCACCCTGGGTTAGACACTGGCTATATGCAAATCAGCTCTGACCCTGTGCCTCATGGGAACAGTCCAGTCCGAACTACCAAGCCATGTCTTTCCCAGACCGGAATCAAGCATCCAAGGTCCGGTTTCTGGCTATCAGCCTTCATCAGCCTGGATAGCTTGACTCCAGTGGTGTGGAGAGCCTGGGACTCACGTCTGAGCATCCCCAGCACACTCGGGTGAAAATTGCAAAAAACACAGTTGATAGACAGAATGTAGAACAATGTCATACATTCACCCCAGTACAAGGATCTGGGCCTAAATCCATCGTTTTTTTGCACTCCACACCACCCTGGGTTAGACACTGGCTATATGCAAATCAGCTCTGACCCTGTGCCTCATGGGAACAGTCCAGTCCGAACTACCAAGCCATGTCTTTCCCAGACCGAAATCAAGCATCCAAGGACCGGTTTCTGGCTATCAGCCTTCATCAGCCTGGATAGCTTGACTCCTGTGGTGTGGAGAGCCTGGGACTCATGTCTGAGCATCCCAAGCACACTCGGGTGAAAATTGCAAAAAACACAGTTGATGGACAGAATGTAGAACAATGTCATACATTCACCCCAGTACAAGGATCTGGGCCTAAATCCATCGTTTTTTTGCACTCCACACCACCCTGGGTTAGACACTGGCTATATGCAAATCAGCTCTGACCCTGTGCCTCATGGGAACAGTCCAGTCCGAACTACCAAGCCATGTCTTTCCCAGACCGGAATCAAGCATCCAAGGACCGGTTTCCGGCTATCAGCCTTCATCAGCCTGGATAGCTTGACTCCAGTGGTGTGGAGAGCCTGGGACTCACGTCTGAGCATCCCCAGCACACTCGGGTGAAAATTGCAAAAAACACAGTTGATGGACAGAATGTAGAACAATGTCATACATTCACCCCAGTACAATTATCTGGGCCTAAATCCATCGTTTTTTTGCACTCCACACCACCCTGGGTTAGACACTGGCTATATGCAAATCAGCTCTGACCCTGTGCCTCATGGGAACAGTCCAGTCCGAACTACCAAGCCATGTCTTTCCCAGACCGGAATCAAGCATCCAAGGACCGGTTTCTGGCTATCAGCCTTCATCAGCCTGGATAGCTTGACTCCAGTGGTGTGGAGAGCCTGGGACTCACGTCTGAGCATCCCCAGCACACTCGGGTGAAAATTGCAAAAAACACAGTTGATGGACAGAAAGTAGAACAATGTCATACATTCACCCCAGTACAAGGATCTGGGCCTAAATCCATCGTTTTTTTGCACTCCACACCACCCTGGGTTAGACACTGGCTATATGCAAATCAGCTCTGACCCTGTGCCTCATGGGAACAGTCCAGTCCGAACTACCAAGCCATGTCTTTCCCAGACCGGAATCAAGCATCCAAGGACCGGTTTCTGGCAATCAGCCTTCATCAGCCTGGATAGCTTGACTCCAGTGGTGTGGAGAGCCTGGGACTCACGTCTGAGCATCCCCAGCACACTCGGGTGAAAATTGCAAAAAACACAGTTGATGGACAGAATGTAGAACAATGTCATACATTCACCCCAGTACAAGGATCTGGGCCTAAATCCATCGTTTTTTTGCACTCCACACCACCCTGGGTTAGACACTGGCTATATGCAAATCAGCTCTGACCCTGTGCCTCATGGGAACAGTCCAGTCCGAACTACCAAGCCATGTCGTTCCCAGACCGGAATCAAGCATCCAAGGACCGGTTTCTGGCTATCAGCCTTCATCAGCCTGGATAGCTTGACTCCAGTGGTGTGGAGAGCCTGGGACTCACGTCTGAGCATCCCCAGCACACTCGGGTGAAAATTGCAAAAAACACAGTTCATGGACAGAATGTAGAACAATGTCATACATTCACCCCAGTACAAGGATCTGGGCCTAAATCCATCGTTTTTTTGCACTCCACACCACCCTGGGTTAGACACTGGCTATATGCAAATCAGCTCTGACCCTGTGCCTCATGGGAACAGTCCAGTCCGAACTACCAAGCCATGTCTTTCCCAGACCGGAATCATGCATCTAAGGACCGGTTTCTGCTATCAGCCTTCATCAGCCTGGATAGCTTGACTCCAGTGGTGTGGAGAGCCTGGGACTCACGTCTGAGCATCCCCAGCACACTCGGGTGAAAATTGCAAAAAACACAGTTGATAGACAGAATGTAGAACAATGTCATACATTCACCCCAGTACAAGGATCTGGGCCTAAATCCATCGTTTTTTTGCACTCCACACCACCCTGGGTTAGACACTGGCTATATGCAAATCAGCTCTGACCCTGTGCCTCATGGGAACAGTCCAGTCCGAACTACCAAGCCATGTCTTTCCCAGACCGGAATCAAGCATCCAAGGACCGGTTTCTGGCTATCAGCCTTCATCAGCCTGGATAGCTTGACTCCAGTGGTGTGGAGAGCCTGGGACTCACGTCTGAGCATCCCCAGCACACTCGGGTGAAAATTGCAAAAAACACAGTTGATGGACAGAATGTAGAACAATGTCATACATTCACCCCAGTACAAGGATCTGGGCCTAAATCCATCGTTTTTTTGCACTCCACACCACCCTGGGTTAGACACTGGCTATATGCAAATCAGCTCTGACCCTGTGCCTCATGGGAACAGTCCAGTCCGAACTACCAAGCCATGTCTTTCCCAGACCGAAATCAAGCATCCAAGGACCGGTTTCTGGCTATCAGCCTTCATCAGCCTGGATAGCTTGACTCCTGTGGTGTGGAGAGCCTGGGACTCATGTCTGAGCATCCCCAGCACACTCGGGTGAAAATTGCAAAAAACACAGTTGATGGACAGAATGTAGAACAATGTCATACATTCACCCCAGTACAAGGATCTGGGCCTAAATCCATCGTTTTTTTGCACTCCACACCACCCTGGGTTAGACACTGGCTATATGCAAATCAGCTCTGACCCTGTGCCTCATGGGAACAGTCCAGTCCGAACTACCAAGCCATGTCTTTCCCAGACCGGAATCAAGCATCCAAGGACCGGTTTCCGGCTATCAGCCTTCATCAGCCTGGATAGCTTGACTCCAGTGGTGTGGAGAGCCTGGGACTCACGTCTGAGCATCCCCAGCACACTCGGGTGAAAATTGCAAAAAACACAGTTGATGGACAGAATGTAGAACAATGTCATACATTCACCCCAGTACAAGGATCCGGGCCTAAATCCATCGTTTTTTTGCACTCCATACCACCCTGGGTTAGACACTGGCTATATGCAAATCAGCTCTGACCCTGTGCCTCATGGGAACAGTCCAGTCCGAACTACCAAGCCATGTCTTTCCCAGACCGGAATCAAGCATCCAAGGACCGGTTTCTGGCTATCAGCCTTCATCAGCCTGGATAGCTTGACTCCAGTGGTGTGGAGAGCCTGGGACTCACGTCTGAGCATCCCCAGCACACTCGGGTGAAAATTGCAAAAAACACAGTTGATGGACAGAATGTAGAACAATGTCATACATTCACCCCAGTACAAGGATCTGGGCCTAAATCCATCGTTTTTTTGCACTCCACACCACCCTGGGTTAGACACTGGCTATATGCAAATCAGCTCTGACCCTGTGCCTCATGGGAACAGTCCAGTCCGAACTACCAAGCCATGTCTTTCCCAGACCGGAATCAAGCATCCAAGGACCGGTTTCTGGCTATCAGCCTTCATCAGCCTGGATAGCTTGACTCCAGTGGTGTGGAGAGCCTGGGACTCACGTCTGAGCATCCCCAGCACACTCGGGTGAAAATTGCAAAAAACACAGTTGATGGACAGAATGTAGAACAATGTCATACATTCACCCCAGTACAAGGATCTGGGCCTAAATCCATCGTTTTTTTGCACTCCACACCACCCTGGGTTAGACACTGGCTATATGCAAATCAGCTCTGACCCTGTGCCTCATGGGAACAGTCCAGTCCGAACTACCAAGCCATGTCTTTCCCAGACCGAAATCAAGCATCCAAGGACCGGTTTCTGGCTATCAGCCTTCATCAGCCTGGATAGCTTGACTCCTGTGGTGTGGAGAGCCTGGGACTCATGTCTGAGCATCCCCAGCACACTCGGGTGAAAATTGCAAAAAACACAGTTGATGGACAGAATGTAGAACAATGTCATACATTCACCCCAGTACAAGGATCTGGGCCTAAATCCATCGTTTTTTTGCACTCCACACCACCCTGGGTTAGACACTGGCTATATGCAAATCAGCTCTGACCCTGTGCCTCATGGGAACAGTCCAGTCCGAACTACCAAGCCATGTCTTTCCCAGACCGGAATCAAGCATCCAAGGACCGGTTTCCGGCTATCAGCCTTCATCAGCCTGGATAGCTTGACTCCAGTGGTGTGGAGAGCCTGGGACTCACGTCTGAGCATCCCCAGCACACTCGGGTGAAAATTGCAAAAAACACAGTTGATGGACAGAATGTAGAACAATGTCATACATTCACCCCAGTACAAGGATCTGGGCCTAAATCCATCGTTTTTTTGCACTCCACACCACCCTGGGTTAGACACTGGCTATATGCAAATCAGCTCTGAACCTGTGCCTCATGGGAACAGTCCAGTCCGAACTACCAAGCCATGTCTTTCCCAGACCGGAATCAAGCATCCAAGGACCGGTTTCTGGCTATCAGCCTTCATCAGCCTGGATAGCTTGACTCCAGTGGTGTGGAGAGCCTGGGACTCACGTCTGAGCATCCCCAGCACACTCGGGTGAAAATTGCAAAAAACACAGTTGATGGACAGAATGTAGAGCAATGTCATACATTCACCCCAGTACAAGGATCTGGGCCTAAATCCATCGTTTTTTTGCACTCCACACCACCCTGGGTTAGACACTGGCTATATGCAAATCAGCTCTGACCCTGTGCCTCATGGGAACAGTCCAGTCCGAACTACCAAGCCATGTCTTTCCCAGACCGGAATCAAGCATCCAAGGACCGGTTTCTGGCTATCAGCCTTCATCAGCCTGGATAGCTTGACTCCAGTGGTGTGGAGAGCCTGGGACTCACGTCTGAGCATCCCCAGCACACTCGGGTGAAAATTGCAAAAAACACAGTTGATGGACAGAATGTAGAACAATGTCATACATTCACCCCAGTACAAGGATCTGGGCCTAAATCCATCGTTTTTTTGCACTCCACACCACCCTGGGTTAGACACTGGCTATATGCAAATCAGCTCTGACCCTGTGCCTCATGGGAACAGTCCAGTCCGAACTACCAAGCCATGTCGTTCCCAGACCGGAATCAAGCATCCAAGGACCGGTTTCTGGCTATCAGCCTTCATCAGCCTGGATAGCTTGACTCCAGTGGTGTGGAGAGCCTGGGACTCACGTCTGAGCATCCGCAGCACACTCGGGTGAAAATTGCAAAAAACACAGTTCATGGACAGAATGTAGAACAATGTCATACATTCACCCCAGTACAAGGATCTGGGCCTAAATCCATCGTTTTTTTGCACTCCACACCACCCTGGGTTAGACACTGGCTATATGCAAATCAGCTCTGACCCTGTGCCTCATGGGAACAGTCCAGTCCGAACTACCAAGCCATGTCTTTCCCAGACCGGAATCAAGCATCCAAGGACCGGTTTCCGGCTATCAGCCTTCATCAGCCTGGATAGCTTGACTCCAGTGGTGTGGAGAGCCTGGGACTCACGTCTGAGCATCCCCAGCACACTCGGGTGAAAATTGCAAAAAACACAGTTGATGGACAGAATGTAGAACAATGTCATACATTCACCCCAGTACAAGGATCTGGGCCTAAATCCATCGTTTTTTTGCACTCCACACCACCCTGGGTTAGACACTGGCTATATGCAAATCAGCTCTGACCCTGTGCCTCATGGGAACAGTCCAGTCCGAACTACCAAGCCATGTCTTTCCCAGACCGGAATCAAGCATCCAAGGACCGGTTTCTGGCTATCAGCCTTCATCAGCCTGGATAGCTTGACTCCAGTGGTGTGGAGAGCCTGGGACTCACGTCTGAGCATCCCCAGCACACTCGGGTGAAAATTGCAAAAAACACAGTTCATGGACAGAATGTAGAACAATGTCATACATTCACCCCAGTACAAGGATCTGGGCCTAAATCCATCGTTTTTTTGCACTCCACACCACCCTGGGTTAGACACTGGCTATATGCAAATCAGCTCTGACCCTGTGCCTCATGGGAACAGTCCAGTCCGAACTACCAAGCCATGTCTTTCCCAGACCGGAATCATGCATCTAAGGACCGGTTTCTGCTATCAGCCTTCATCAGCCTGGATAGCTTGACTCCAGTGGTGTGGAGAGCCTGGGACTCACGTCTGAGCATCCCCAGCACACTCGGGTGAAAATTGCAAAAAACACAGTTGATGGACAAAATGTAGAACAATGTCATACATTCACCCCAGTACAAGGATCTGGGCCTAAATCCATCGTTTTTTTGCACTCCACACCACCCTGGGTTAGACACTGGCTATATGCAAATCAGCTCTGACCCTGTGCCTCATGGGAACAGTCCAGTCCGAACTACCAAGCCATGTCTTTCCCAGACCGGAATCAAGCATCCAAGGACCGGTTTTTGGCTATCAGCCTTCATCAGCCTGGATAGCTTGACTCCAGTGGTGTGGAGAGCCTGGGACTCACGTCTGAGCATCCCCAGCACACTCGGGTGAAAATTGCAAAAAACACAGTTGATGGACAGAATGTAGAACAATGTCATACATTCACCCCAGTACAAGGATCTGGGCCTAAACCCATCGTTTTTTTGCACTCCACACCACCCTGGGTTAGACACTGGCTATATGCAAATCAGCTCTGACCCTGTGCCTCATGGGAACAGTCCAGTCCGAACTACCAAGCCATGTCTTTCCCAGACCGGAATCAAGCATCCAAGGACCAGTTTCTGGCTATCAGCCTTCATCAGCCTGGATAGCTTGACTCCAGTGGTGTGGAGAGCCTGGGACTCACGTCTGAACATCCCCAGCGCACTCGGGTGAAAATTGCAAAAAACACAGTTGATGGACAGAATGTAGAACAATGTCATACATTCACCCCAGTACAAGGATCTGGGCCTAAATCCATCGTTTCTTTGCACTCCACACCACCCTGGGTTAGACACTGGCTATATGCAAATCAGCTCTGACCCTGTGCCTCATGGGAACAGTCCAGTCCGAACTACCAAGCCATGTCTTTCCCAGACCGGAATCAAGCATCCAAGGACCGGTTTTTGGCTATCAGCCTTCATCAGCCTGGATAGCTTGACTCCAGTGGTGTGGAGAGCCTGGGACTCACGTCTGAGCATCCCCAGCACACTCGGGTGAAAATTGCAAAAAACACAGTTGATGGACAGAATGTAGAACAATGTCATACATTCACCCCAGTACAAGGATCTGGGCCTAAACCCATCGTTTTTTTGCACTCCACACCACCCTGGGTTAGACACTGGCTATATGCAAATCAGCTCTGACCCTGTGCCTCATGGGAACAGTCCAGTCCGAACTACCAAGCCATGTCTTTCCCAGACCGGAATCAAGCATCCAAGGACCAGTTTCTGGCTATCAGCCTTCATCAGCCTGGATAGCTTGACTCCAGTGGTGTGGAGAGCCTGGGACTCACGTCTGAACATCCCCAGCGCACTCGGGTGAAAATTGCAAAAAACACAGTTGATGGACAGAATGTAGAACAATGTCATACATTCACCCCAGTACAAGGATCTGGGCCTAAATCCATCGTTTCTTTGCACTCCACACCACCCTGGGTTAGACACTGGCTATATGCAAATCAGCTCTGACCCTGTGCCTCATGGGAACAGTCCAGTCCGAACTACCAAGCCATGTCTTTCCCAGACCGGAATCAAGCATCCAAGGACCGGTTTCTGGCTATCAGCCTTCATCAGCCTGGATAGCTTGACTCCAGTGGTGTGGAGAGCCTGGGACTCACGTCTGAGCATCCCCAGCATCACATGCCACCTTCACAAATGCCAAATAGGGCATTTTTAAAAGAAATCACAAATTACCACCAACTACAAGTTGGTGGTAATTTGCGATTTCTTAACCCAAATTCGCAATTTCAAAAACCTACATACATCGCATTTAAGGAATCGCAAAATTTGCGAATCCTTAAATGCTTAAGCAAAATTATTTTGTGATTTTTTGATACATATCAAAAAATGCAAAAAAGCCTTTTGCGATTCGCAAAGGCCGAAATTCGCAGAATTCCGGCCTTTGCGAAGCGCAAAAGGCTTGATACATCTACCCCTTAATGTCTCTTCACTCCTGGAGGTTGCGGGACTTCATGCCACAATTGGGCCACCTCCTGCACGGCTATATAGTGGTCTGCCAGTAGTTCAATGCATGTATATATTTCGCATCTTAGATAGTCTACAGCCAAGCTCATAATCCGGCTGATCACGTCTCCTATGGGAGGCACAAGTCATGCACCCAGTCCCTCGGCCTCAGCTGCACAAACAAGACCTTCAGTAGGCTACAGCTCATGCGCTCCCATCAAGCTTAGCACCGGTCCTTCTGTTGATCACTTACAAGCTCCACATAGGCCACGCTGAACAATGAGGTCACCAAGCAGACACCAGGCCACCAGTTCACTATAGTCCCCCAGTGAGCAGGCACATATCAACTTGCTTCAGCATGCCTGCTGGCCTCAACCTCCAGGGCCCAGAGGTCACTGCCCACTACCCTCTCCATGCGGCCCGACGCAGCTCTCTTATTCAGAAATGCAGTTGGGATGATCACTGCTGTCTCCTGTGATTGTCTTGGCAGCTCCACAACACGCCTGATGCTATGGGGCGACACAGAGACAATATTTAATATTCCACCACAACGCAGGCTCACCTCACCAGCAAGGCTCTCAGGACAGCACCGGGCACTCTATGACCACCTTTTCAGTTGCAATGGTCACTCTTGCCACAGACCAAAGTCCAACAGGTAGTCTCACGCTCCGTATCGTTAGCAGAGCCGGGGAGGAGTCGGTATCCCCAAGCAACAGTCAGACAGGTCTAGTATCTTGAGTGAGCCCTGCACTCGGCATTCGCGAGGCCTGGCGTCAGTCCCTTCCCCTCGGCTCGCAAGCTGTTTTTTTCCGGCTGCCCTCAAAAGTGCCCCACGCTTATTGACCTGCGCTGTAAGGTATTTGAGAAGCCTAATTACACCCTTGATGTACTAGGATGGCAGGATTATAGGCGGATTATATGACCCCGGCAGAGCTACACTAAAGTGCAGCCATCTTGTCGCAGGCTTTCTGGCACATCGAGGGTCCTCCAGTTAACCCTCAGGGAAAGAATACTGTCCCCACTGTAGCTAAAAGAAGGGGGGAACTCAAAATACAAAAGAACATTAAAACTGTTTAAAACTCACCATTCCCCTAGAATCTTGGCACTTTCAGAGTACCTCATTGGGAAATCACAGTCAAATCATTGAGCACATTACTAAAATGTAAATGCAGGTATTTTCCAGACAATTGCCTAATGATGTATTTTTTCAAAGCTACCCTACAACCCGCAGCTCTACAGGTCCAATACCTTCGACCAAAGTATTCGAAAGGACTTTCTTTCACAAGGCCAATCGCTCAAGTAATAAAGAATACATCAACTTTTTGCAACAATTCCTTGAAAGACTTGTTGCACTGCACCAAGGCAATACACCTCTGGGCTCCCAGACGACAAGACACCTCACTGGAAGATGACCCTACAACCTACAAATGCTTTTTAAGTTATGTATATTCGTATTTCTTTACATTCTCTATTTAGCCGGGGTGCTCTCAGGCCCCTCTGGAGCTAGGTGTATGCCTAATCTCCTGAACTCTACTTCTACATTCTTACAAACAATGTGCAGAGGCCTCTCTCACCTCACATACACGTACACTAAACCATACGCTGTATTCCTCAAGCACTACACAGTGCACTCCTACACAACACTTGGTATCAACACATGACCACCATAATCACACAAACTACGAACAGGTCATATGTGCTCACTGATACCATTGCCAAAGGCACAGACAGGCTCTACCTATCCTAGGAGATAGCCCCTGAAAGAGAAAAATGCCTCACCCTCTGTACTTATGTAGGATCAGGACAATGATCCAAGAATGTGCGCAGAAGGGGCACCATAGGGGAGGACAATGTTTGGACGCTGGACTTCATAAAGAAGAGGTTCCTGGAGTTCTGGTGTTAACCTGGGTTTCTATATGAATTCAAAAGAGCATTTTATCAAGCCCATTATATCCGCTTTAGCTGCAGTTTCCTGCCAATAAAAGCGGCGATAATGTATCGCCCTTTCTTGATAATATGGCCCCATGACTTTAGGAGACACTTCTAGTTATGTTGAAATGTTGTGAAATATTTGTAAACATTAGAAAGCAAACTAACAAATAATTTTAAGTGTGTGCACATTGATATCGCATCCTCCTCCCACTTTTCCTGACCCAAACAAAATTTTCACTAATTTCAAATTATAAAAATCCATCATTTTGCAGGAATTTCTAAACAAAGGCCTGAGGATCAAATAAACAGAAAGTTGTTCTTTAAATTCTGATGCTCTGTAATTCCCTGTGACTGCACAATACAGACAGCAAAAATGCAGAAAGGACGTCCTGAAAATTATAGTTACATTTCCAAAAAAACAATGGCAGAAAGGAGCTGACCTAAAGCCCCTTGATGTACATCAGCGGTCTCAAACCTCTTTTTTTTATTAAAAAACCTACTTACATTCCGTGAAAATCATCCTGAGCTACTAATATTAGTAGTGCAATATCGACCACATTAAACAAGATTACATCAGTGATCATGCCATGCAGGATTATCAGCAGCGATTCTCTCACTGCATCAGGCAGGGTTGCAAGAAAAAATAGAGGAAAGCTTTATCAATTTGGGATGCATCTACATGACCAATACATAACAGCTATAGCTGCAATTTACCTTGCACCAAGGTAAGATGAGTAATAAATCACCGCAAATCCCCTCACTCAAATTTCAGCTTAAATATATTTTGGAAATCCAACCATTTTTCTATTAAAAAAACATCCACTAACTTCTTAAAATATATCACATTCCTCCTATCTGAAACACATGGTTTTCAATGTTGGTGTATGTATAGTAATTCAATCAAGCAATAACATATATATTAGTAGGCTGTGCTGCACACAGAAAAGCTACTTACAGGTAGCTGGACAGCTAGAAGTAGCTCACGAGTTATTCGTTGGAGAAGCCTGGTGTACATACCTGTTGTTGTTATGACTGTGGTAAATAAAATATTACCCTGGCATAATTTCTAGGCATTAACAATTAGCATGTATCAAATGAGAGGCAGAGAGTCTGTGGTGTCCAAGTTAAAAGGGCTTTATTCCAATAACTCGAGTTAAGGGAGAATCTGTTCCATCACCACTGAGGTTCAGGAAGGGTCTTCTAACATTATTTACAGAGAACAACACATATATACATTTTTCCTTGTACATAGGGAGGAGCGCTCCAGGCAGAGCATGAAAGAAAGAGATAAGAGCATGTGGGCGTGCATGAGGGTGTACACTTGATGAGTCACAGGTGGGTGATAGGTGGGTGGCTACATAGAGGAGGAGTTATATGGCAAGCTGGAACTTTGCCCTACTTGTGCACGCAATTTGAGCATGACGTGCAATTGACGTGTAACTGGGAGGAGAGCTGACTTTCAGTCTAGTAGAGAGATCTTTAGTGTCAAGGCGACCAGCACGTCTGGTACTAACTGATATCTTAAGTCAGGGGATGTATTATCTGAAGCAAAGGTTGCTCATCGCTAAGAATCAGAAAAAGCATATATTTCTCCGTTCATTGCGTGGGGGCTGTGAGCTTTCTATGGATGCAAGCACTGTGATTTACTTCAATGGAGACAGAGAGGCTAGGCCCTATCTTCCGCGGACGGGTTCTGTTTACCTTCCTCACTGGGCAGGAATGTGACTCTGTACAGCAGGCAGTTAACTGTTATTCATAATACTATCTTGGCAACCCTTGCTGGGTCTCTTTCGGCTGAGCTAGAAGTATGCGAGGTCAGAGATACGTAACTGCAGCTTGCAGTGTGTCAGGAGTCATGAAAACCCTAATTCAGAAAGTGGCTCAGACTGAACCACAAAAAGGGTTTATTACGATATTTATTTAAAAGTGCACAATGCAAATACATGGGCCTTCATGTTAGCTTAACGTTTGGGAAACTTGATGACAGGCACCTTAATGCAGGACGTGATTGCAGAGGCCTTGTGATTCAAGCCACTAAGAGAAATATGCATGGGTGACATGCACATACATGTAACATAGGGTACACGTAGGGGGCATCTTGGTCAGGCAAAATTTCATTTTCCTCATTCCCTCCTTGTCCCCTACTTAACCCTTCAGGATACATCTATATTCATGAGACCGTATAGCTGATCATACAGCATCAATTGTTCGTCCTTAACCCTTTGTATACTTGGATGTGGAACACAAGCAGTTGCACACAGGCCGCAAATGCCGGGCCACACTGCAGACAGAGACAGCAACCAAATGTCATAAGTAGGATCATTCCTAGGAAGGACAACACTTTCCATCCCCAAGCAGATATCACACCCCAGAGCCAACTGGACCAAGTCCATGTGCCTGGGTCTTGATGTATGCCATGAGCAATCTTGTGGTGCCTTGTTATCGCTGCATACACAGATGGCGCGTTATTTGGGATGAAAACGCAACAACTAGATCGGATCACGCTACAAGCTCCGCCCCTATCCGCCAAGATGACGTCTAGAACGAGGCGATGTTGAAGAACAACAAGTCTCATAGCAGACTGTTCCTGGGTCAAGTTCGCCAGGGCAGATGCAGTCACATTCACTACTGCCTCAAGAGTCCTTGTTAACTTGCGTATCAGTTTACTGTTTCGGACGGGACCTATGAAGAAGAAGAATCCTTTGTTGAAATCTGTATATTGCTCCCAAGCTGTTTCAGTCTGATCAATCCCTGAGGCATCTGTCTCTCTCCTTATTCTAACATGTTCTAGTCGTGAATCTCTATGATAATGGGATGGGGACAAGAATACAGGTGGCAATAAGAATGCTATATAACAAGTCCCACCCCAGTCTAAGGGCAGATGTACATAGGCTGTCTGACCGCAAATGAAATAGGTATGGCGTGATGTTTTGAAAGAAGAAAGTCCTTTATCATTAAACTCTACTACAACTTTACACTCGCTGTGTCCCATATGTACTGAGCCTTTCTTATTAACACATAAATCACCTTTTGCTGGTAGAACTGAAATAAACGGTGGACCTGTATTTTGCTTGGGCTGAACATTTAACATTATAAAATTAACGGATGCATTTCCCTGCTCGTACTCTTCATTCTCTAGATCGGTTCCCTTCCTTTGAGGAAATCCGTCTTTGTCTGGAAAACATGCTTCATTCATTACTTTATTCAGGTTTCCATATATCCAGCCACCTGGATAAGCTATGTACTTTCTATCTATTGAGGTCATTAAGGCAAACCATGCTCCACATGAACCATTGTGTGAGAACGGCAGAGGATAGAAGGGCAGAACTCCCTTCGCCTTTTGATAAGGTGGCAGTTGGCCACATACCCAGCAATCAGTCGCATTGCTGGTCTGATGAGAATGGTGTAACATTCGAATAAAAGTATTGTTACGCAATGCAAGTCGATATGACAATTCATGAGGTGGCAGTTCACTAAATGTATGCTCTACGGTGCTGTTACTGGAAGAGTGTATATGTGAGGAAATAGGAAAGAAAACATGTAGTAATAAACTGACACAGATTATAACAATGCACAGAATAAAAAGAATGATCAAAGTAACTATACATCTACTGCGTAATAACTTGCAGTATTTTGCTTTCATGTTTTTTTTCTTACTATTCTCGTATGTGATCTTATACATGTCAGAAATCTAGTCTAACCGATTCACCACCGAGTGGACTTAGACAATTAAACTACGTCTGACTTACTAGATCTTAACTTAGATTTATACTCCTGCTGTGGAGTCTTTTCTAGTAAAGGCGGCGCAGGCGGCGCAAGCGGCGCAAAGTCTGTATTGTCTTTCACTGAAGTACCAGATTGTCCAAAGTGTCTTTTACAATGCTGAGCGTGGATCCATCCTTTGCGTCCCTCGACATTTATTGCGGTCCTCGTGGTCAGTAGCACCAACTTCGGCGTCTTCCAACGTGGCTCAAGGGGGCTTGATCGATCAAAGTTCCGCACAAAAACAAAGTCCCCAGGGACTATGGCGTGTTCCTTGACCTGGGCGTTGTCAGGGAAGGCGGCAGCAACCTGTGAACGACAAGAGAGTAGTGCAGACATCAAGGAAGCCAGGTAATCTGTCAGCATGTTACTGTCAACATCAGTTATTCTTTTAGGCATAGGCGTACCCCACATATTTGGCGGTCTACCGAAGACTACTTCATACGGGGATAGGCCTGTTCTGGAATGAGCTACCATACGCATGTAAAAGAGGGCAACCGGTAAAGCTACCATCCAATCCACGCCTTTTTCTGCACATATCTTAGCAAGTTTTGTTTTGATTGTCTGATTATGTCTTTCTACAAGGCCTGCTGCTTCAGGGTGTCTTACACAATGGAATTTCCAAGTATATCCTAACAGAAGAGACACTTGTTTCATTAATTCAGAGGAGAATGGCTGACCGTTATCGGAATATACGACCCGAGGCAATCCATACCTGGGGAAGTACTCGCGCACTAATTGCCTGGCTGTTGTCACAGCAGTATAATCTGGAACTGGATATGCTTCTGTCCATCTAGATAGTGCACACACAACTACCAAGACATACTTGTAACCTCTACATCTGTTCATTTGGATATAATCCATCTGGAGGACCTCAAAAGGGTGGTCAGGAGGATGAAATCCGCCTTGTTCCACCGGAATGCCTTTACCTGGATTGAACTGGCAACAGATCATACATGTTCGTACTTTCTGCTTCGCAGCTGCACGCATGTGCTTGTTAAACCAGATATTCTGTAAGCTGTCTATCATTGCCTTTTCTCCCAAGTGTGCTGGACTATGTGCTGTGTTTATGATTACTTGTACCATAAAATCTGGAAGAAACCATGTACCTTTTCCCTTAGTCATCCAACCTTGTTCAGTCTGGACCCCTCCTTGTTCAGTCCACTTCTTTATCTCATCTGCAGTGGCATGTGTCTGTATGTCGAGTACATCTTGAGTGGGATCCCTGACTGTCATACATGTTGTCAGTAATGGTACCTCTGTCCTTGTCGTGTCTGTTGGTGTCTGGGCTGTCTGGGCTGTAAGTTTAGCTGTTCGGTTTGCCAGGTCATTACCCTGGGAAATGGTGTCTGTAACTTTGGTGTGAGCTTTGCACTTCAGGATAGAAATGGCTGTAGGTAAATGTATTGCTTCCAACAGGGCTTGAATGAGCTGGCCGTGCTGGATCTTGGTCCCATGGGAGGTCAAGAAACCTCTCTCCCTCCAAAGTACCCCGAAATCATGAACTACGCCAAAAGCATATTGTGAGTCAGTATAAATGTTTACTTTCAAGTGCTTAGCTCTTATGCAGGCTTGTGTCAGAGCGATGAGCTCTGCTGCTTGTGCTGATAGTGTGTCTATTTTCTGTGTCTCTATGACATTAGTAGTGGTCACAGCATATGCTGCTACTAGTTCTCCTGCACTCGTTCTCATGCAGGATCCATCTACATAGAGCGTTAAGTCTGGGTCTGGAAGTGCAATATCTGTCAGGTCTTGTCTTGGTTTCGTCACTATATTCATTACTTCCACACAGTCGTGTGGCGGTGCATTTACTGTACTTGAGGGCAAAAGTGTTGCAGGATTCAGAATATTACATCTAACTTGACATAAAACAATATATAACATAACATTAAACATCAGATGGTTACAATACATTCTACTGCTGCACAGCAGCTTGGGAAACGCAACATATTTCACCATCAGATGAAATGAAAATGAACACGAAATGTACTCATATTGCTTATGTGAGGCAAAAAAATAACCCAGTCCTTACAGTTATCTGTAAATTTGTACTAAACAGACAAATATAAAGCAAGGACACTGGGGACAATTTTGAATCAGGGTTTTGGTATAATGCTCATCTAACATCACCTGTTCTGGATGACCCAAAATTGTTGTCATCATACTCTTCCCTGGAAATCCTAGTGGTCAAGCTTCTTCCTGGAAATTGAAACCAAGGGCCATGTGTACAGAATAAGGGCATTGCAATTTCCTAATTGCAATTCCTTATGAATCGCAGTTAGCAAATAGCAATCCCTAATGTACACACATCGTTAGAAATAATTATTCCTAATAGGGTCGCATTAGATCTACCTCATGAATATTAATGAGGTAGATCACAGGGATGGTGGCCAGATGGGGTTATCAGACTACCATGTCTGTGATCGCTTTTAATAAAGCAATCATTTTTATTAATGCAGCCTGTTTTCCTTAATGCCTTCCATGCTGGTGATGGAACCGCTCCGTCACTAGCCTCGATCGCGCTGTGCTGGTGACGGAGCGGTTCCGTCACGGCCCGCTCAGCGCGCCTGCGCGGCGCGTTCTAATGAGCGGGCGGGGCTGTGACGGAACCGCTCCGTCACAAGCACAGCACGCCCGAGGCTCGTGACGGAGTGGTTCCGTCACGAGCATGGGAGCGCCGCGCGGCCCCCCTCCCCTCTAGTGCTGCGGCGGAATTGCCGCCGCAGCAAAGGGGTTAAAGGAAAACCTGATGCATTTAAAACGTAAAAATTAATCATTTAAGTTTTATTTTGTAGGATTAGGCAGTGGTCTGTGGAACCACTGCCTACTTAAAAAAAATATGTGTATCAACATTCACAAAGGGGAAGTGGTCCCATGGGGTCCCCTTCGCTTTTGCGAATGGTTACAACACCCTTGAGGTGTTGGTAAAAAATGAATGTTTTGTGACTGTAATTTGGTCACAAAACATTCAAACATACCACTGCGGATCAGTATTTGGAAGCGACGCCCTAAATACGCCCCTTTCAAATACTGGTTTGCAGCTCAAAATGCGATTTGCTAACAGGATCACAAATTACAATTTGGCTTTTGTACATTTGAAAAATCTTTTTTGCATTAGCAAATGGCCCAATTCTGCGAATTGAGTTATTTTTTACCTTAAAAAAGGTTTTGCACATATGGCCCCAAATGCCTTTGCATCCTACAGAGATTTAAAAAAGCTTTACTTTCAATCGATCAATCAATCAGGGAATTTTAAGTGTGCTACTCTCCCGTGAGGGTCTCAAGGCGCTGGAGACTTTAGGTGCCGTAAAGTATACATGCCTAATTTAGAGATTGCTGGGTAGGATATTCCATCCGTCCCATTACAAGTGCATTATATTATAACACCCTTGTAATAAGAAGTATGGGAAATGCATCCTATTTGTAGCAGGGTACCCATCTGTTAAACTCTAAATCAGGCCCTTAGTCTTTGGCAGCCTCACCGTCCGCATTACAAATGCCACATAGCCACTAAAAAGGGATTACATTATTTTACTCCTTGCAGGGATAAAAGAGTGGACTGAACTTTCTGCCAACCCCACCACCCGAGCAAAACAGCAAATAGATTTATCACCTGCGCAACCTAAAATTCGGCCTAGCATGCAACCAATGGGGACAGGTAACAATCTATATACAAACTTGCAGTGCATGAATCCTACACCAGAGAGCGCCAGAGAGCCAGAGAGCACCAAGCTGTGTGAGCAGTGAGATCAAGGGCGGCGTGCAGGGCGGCAACCGAGTAACCGAGTCCCCGGCTCCCCGTGTCTCACTGGAATTGGGGGTGCCTGGGTGGCCGTGCAGACCGTAGACCAGTGCGAAGCCCGCCGAAGCCCGCAGTGAACACCACGGGCTAGAACAGGTGCCTGGCGGGGGGTCTCGACCACGGAGAGCACGGTGCAAATCCAAATGCACCGAGAAGTTCGGTGAGCGGCGGCGGCGGCCAGCGTGTGGGGGAGCGGCGTGGGCCAGTCCCATCTCATCAGTTCACCGGATTCGGGCTATCGAGCTACCGGGCTACCACAACTCTCTCAGAACTTTCTCTGAGTAGCCTCCGGTCAGGTGGTCCGGTGAGAGGACCGGCGGTGGTTTGCTGTGGCGGCCTGATCAAAGCCTGGGTAAAGCCAAGGAGAGAAGTGAATCCGGACACGTGGGGGCTCTCTCTCCGACCCGGGCAGGAGAAACAAACGAATGCTCACCCGGCCAAAAGGAAATGAAATCGGACCGGACCGACCGGACCAGCTATAGTGCGGTGTTGGATTCATAGTCTCTAGCAGAGTGCACCACGGAGCTGCAATCGCACGGCTGCCTATTGTTCATCAAGAAGCACCTGGAGCAGCACAGCGCGTGGATGTAAGCTGTGGAGGCAAGCGCGGCCGCCGATAGAGACGGCTGCAAAGTAAGAGCCCGGGGTGCGGACCGAGGGGCTGCCCGACTAGGTCTCTCAGCCTGCGGTTCCCCCGTGCGCCCCGCTTGCCTGCCCCCCCACCCCCCAAGATGCGCAAGATGCGGAAACAACCACAGAAAAACGATCAAACCACAGTCCCACAGTGAAACTCTTTGCTATTCTGGTGGCCCACCAGCAGTGTCAAACGGAGCCTCTGCCGCCCATGCAGACATCCCTTTCAGGTCTGGTTACTGCTGTCCTTAATAATGACCCCTGAAGCCTCCTGAAGCATCCGAACTTCCTCTGCCAAGTGAATAGTTGGGTGTTCATATTGAGCAAAGCACAAAGCCTGTGCAACCACCCCAGCCTCTAGAGACATGCGACGAGGTGCCGTTAGAAAGATATAAAGACCCAGTGTTGTAGCCTCCCCTGTTATTCGTGTGTGTGTGTAGACTTAGACACATACACATACACAAGTCACACAAGTCAAGTACAGGTGACATAATCAAACAAAGAGGCTCACTGGCTCACTGGCTCGAACTACATCGCGCCGACCCCCAGTTAACGGCTCCCAAGAATGTCGCTCAAAAAGACTCTTAGCACGGAGGAGGCGGAGGTGAAACTTGAATGCCCAGCACAAAGAAGGATAACAAGGAGCATAAGCTCTCAAGAAAACCAGGAAACAGTTAATGGCAACTCCCTTCCCCAAGGACTCATGACACATTTCTTTCAGGCTTCTAGTGGCTTAACCGCCTGGGACGAGAGACAACGAGAGAGCTCCTCCACACCGGGGCCACTAAAGACCTATCAACGACCAGAGGGGCCATAATTCTTGCGAGTTTGCCATCACGGAGAAAATCGGGAGTCCCGAAGCATGTCTTCAGCCCGCCGTCAGGGCGAAGAGCCCGATCAGGATTACAGCCGATATTCACGTGAGACCCACAGTGGGGGCGAACGCGGAGGAAGACACCGAGGAACAAAACGAGGCACTTGCAGTCACTTCTCCAAAGAGCATAGGCAAGCAATTGCACACATTGGAGATACCTCGGGTAAAACAGAAGACAACCTCACCTGAAATGGCCACACTAACAACATCATTTCTGCATAAATTAGAACAGTCCATTGAACGAACACTCGAAGCAACACCAATAAATCCAGGAAAAATTGATGTCCTGAGAACACCACAAACCGAGGGATGGAGTCCGTTGGGCCGAACACCTCAGCAAAATGTAACCGAAGAAGCCATCCTTAAAGAATTAAACCTGTCTGCCATAAGAGAAGTTCAGGATACAATGGCCAGAGCGCTGTTATGGCAGTCCACGAAGATGGAAGTACAAATTGATCTGCTGTACTCAATTGCCCAGCATCTGGCGCGCCAAGACGACAAGTTGGCAAAACTAGAGGCCCTATTTGACGCCCACAACACCAAAGCGGCTAACACCAACTCCTGTGCTGCCATAATAGAAAAATGGGCAAGCTTACCTGACGTTCTAAAGGATATGCTGGCTTTAGTCAAGGGATAAGGAGAGATGACTCCTCAAGTACACGACCGACATGCCCTGAAGACAGTGCATGTCGAAATGACCAACCATTGCATTGCGGTTAGCAGCCCAACAAAAGAGCTACTGGTAGAGCCCTGCAACAACACCACACTGGCAGATCAAGGGAATGGGGACCGTGAGGCCTTGGACCTTGATACTACAAGTGACTACTCATTCGTCGTTGTTCCTCTGGTGTCAAGGGCTGAAGGTGCTTCGGTAAGCGAAAAAGCTCCGCTGTCAAGGAGGGCCAAAAAAAGTTTAAAGAAACAACTGAAGAAATCCAAGAAATCCAAAGCTAAAAGCAGACATATACCACCGGTAACACAAACCTCCGGAGCCACAGAAACCAAAAGCAGCCCTAAACCACTCTTTCCCATCTTCCTTCCTAGACAGGACACCAAGGCCAGGAAGCCCAGAGAGGCAACTTCCGTCCTAGGTGAGGCCCAAAGACATCAGTTCTTCCTCCTGGAGGGTCAAATCAATGAGGAGGCCCAACTGAGGACTTCACAGAAGGAAGCCGGTGCACAACCTAGCGCCTCAGGCGCGGTGCGCCAACAAAGGACAGAAACAAACCCTAATTTAAACCAGGGCGAACAGCAAGGACTGCCAAGAGCAGAAGGAACACCAAACGAGGTGTCAGGCAGACAGCAGCTAGGAGATACATACAACAATCTTCTAAATTTAAATTCAATCCAGGGCGAGCGGCAAGAACTACAAACTGAGGAAGGACCACCGAATGAGGCGCCAGCTAGATAGCAGCAAGGAGTCACCCACATAAACTCTCTAAATTCAAATTATCAGAGGCACATCTTCTTGGGAGAAGAGCAGACTCGACGTTCCGCTCAATATAAAAATCAACTAGAAACTTACGAGGTGCTGCTTACTCCCAGATACCTAGCAAAAGGCTCCTATGACATTCTAAACAGGTCTAACATTGTCCGCCTCTTCGGTCACATTGATTCCCTGGCACAAATTACCTCTGAGAAGATCGAGTGGGTGATGTTCAATAGCCTGGAGACAGACACCCACGGTGACTCCACTTTAGTTGGGTTTGTAAAACAGCAAGTCCAACAGGCTGTCCTCAAGGAAGCGACACAACTCGCAGAATGGGGTATTGAAGTCACCGCCCTCAGGGCACCAAAATATCCACATGTCCTGACGCCCACTCATTGTCCTCAAGAACCTAAATTTGTCCTCAAAGGCACAAGATCCACCAGCCCAGATGAGGGGACGAAAGCATTGAGACGAAGAACCCCGCTAAAAATTAACATCCTGCTAAAAGATAGGCAGCGGAGAGTGCAGTGGTCTCAGCAAGGACTGGACCACAGGATGGACACATGGAGACAGGGTCCCTAACCAAACAGATATACATGGAAACAGAGCACGCCTAAACCCACCTAGGGGTCAAGATCGCAACTTAACCATCATTTCATGGAATATAGCTGGGCTAAGTAACATTTTTAGGGACATGGCCACCCGCGACTACCTCGCACAGGGGGACATATTGTGCATTCAGGAGACCTGGGCGAGGACCACCACCCCAATTGGCGGCTTTAACGAACATTTTAAATCCGCAACCAAAAGGACGATCTTTGGGCGCCCGTAAGGGGGCCTTTCGATCTTCGTAAGCCATGCCTGCAAATTTAAGACCACTGAACTAAACTTGGTGACTCCTGACCTCCAGGCCATCACTATAGAGGGGTTGAAATCGGGTCAAAAGCCCGCCCTCTTTTATTAATCAATTGCTACATCAACCCAACTAAATATCAAACACCCCAGGCTATGGAACCACTCACTACCATCCTGGAAGATCTACTCATAAATCATGTGTATCACGATGTAATAATTGCGGGCGACTTCAACATAAGAGGCCTGGGTCTGACCACCATTACACCTCCCAGCAAGAAGTTAGCCCCCCTGATTGAATTTCTCTCAAACTTCAATTTGCAATCAACACACGGAACACAAAAAATGAGCAATCCCGCATGGACTGCTAAACCCACTTTCAGGAATGTTTCCACTATAGACTATATCTTCACGCATGAAGGGGTGGCCCACAAACTTTGTGACTTCACTGTAGATGACAGAGATGAAAGCGACCACATGCCCCTCCGAGCCACATTTAACCTGACACGGGAACAGGTGGACTCTCATGTAACAATCGGAGTAACCACAGGCGAAGAACATCATCTAGTTCTCCAAAGAATCAAATGGACGTCCAATCTTGGCCACAAACTGACGGATTTTGTAGCCAGTAGGGGGCTGAATTCAGGTCACAAGATATAAAGAACATCACACACTTCTGGGAAACACTGAACAAGGATTTAATGAAGTGCTTGGGTAACACTAACCAACTAAGACACCGCCAAAATAACAGCAGGCCAAGTCAATTAAAATCGCGGAGTTTAACACAGAGCAAGCGCTCACTTAACATGGCAATCAGGGCAACAAAAAAGAAGGGCGGTTATCTGCAAGGGAGGGTTTCCATCTCCGCCCTACGAGCCAACTATAAAAAGTCTAGGAGTTGAAAAGGCAGGGCGCAGAACAAAACTGGCTCACAGTGTTCTCTTTAATTAAAGAAAAAGATAACCGCAAGCTATGGCGCTTCATCAACAGCTTGACTTCTAGCGGAGTGCAGAAGGAAAACAGTGTCGCAGGGAATGTGTGGGAACAGTATGCCAAGTGGCTCTACACCTGTGAGCCAAACCGGGCTAACCCTGGAAGTCTAGAGTGGTCCAAGGCGGCTGCCGCAACCATCAAAACTCAAAGCTTGCCGTCTGTAGCCCCAAGACAGAGTCGACATGCAAAGTACACAGAGGAGGAGGTTTTAAAGTACATTAAGGCAACCAGAACCGATGGAGCTCCTGGCCCAAATGGAATCCCTGCCCAGGTTTTTAAAACTGCCTCAGCCTTCTTTGCAACAACACTTACTCCTCTATTTAATCATTCATTCGCTACTGCGACCCTGCCAACTTCCTGGAAAGGCTCAGTCCTATTTCCCATTTACAAGAAGGGTGACCACTCGAACCCGGCCAACTACAGGCTTATATCCCTTTTAGACATAGAAGCCAAGGTTTACGCCCGTCTTCTTTTAAGGGACTTGGAGGCCTGGGTGGACAAAAATGGCATTCTCCCACCCACACAGACTGGCTTCAGGGCCAACAGTTCCACTCTAGACAACATTATAGCCCTCTCCTACCTGGCGAAGAAGGCCAACACGAGGAACAAGCTGCCACTTTTTGTTGTTTTATAGACTATTCTACGGACTTCGATCGAGTGATCAGAAGCCGACTATGGGCAAAACTCGAGACCTGGGGGCTTCCACAAGTCCTGCTAAAAGCTATAAAAGCACTCTATGAGGGGACATGGGTCCAGGTGAAATTAAGTCCAACAATTACAACAGCAAAAATCAAGACCAACTCTGGACTTAAGCAGGGGTGCGTTCTGGCCCCCCTACTTTTTAACCTGTATACAGCTGACATGGGGCAAGCCCTGAAAGACGCCAACTTAGTACTGCCAAGATTGGGGAAGCTGGTCCTGGGAACGCTCCAGTACGCTGATGACACGGTGGTCATGGACCACACCAGGGTGGGACTTTAAAGAGCTTTAAATAGCCTGGCGCCGTACAACAAAGAAAATGACCTACGGATAAATGTTAGTAAGACCAAGATACTAATCTTTGGCAAATATCAGCGCAAAAAAGAAGCAACATGGATGGGGGAGAACCTAATCGCTACTGCCCCATCCTATAATTATCTGGGAGTTTGGGTGTCATAGAGGGCCACTGCAGCTAAACATCTAAAGGAGCTAAAACCAAGAATAGATAAAACAATTCTGTTTTTAAGACGCCTAAGCTATCGCTTGGCCAGCCCCTCAGCAGAACCGATGTTGACAGTACTCAGGGCAAAACTGATTCCCTCCATTACGTATGGCCACATTGCCTACCCAGGTGCATTGGAGAAAGTGGTCAATGCGGCCCAGGCGAAAGCGTATAAGTTGGTGCTACAGGCCCCTAGACAGGCTAGGAATAACAGGCTAAGGCTAATAATAGGCCTGAATCGACTGGAGTTGGCATTACTGGGGGACCTGATAAAATACTACATCAGAGTACTGAAAGCGCCCGAAAACACCCTAAAGCATTTCTTAAAATCTACATTTGGTGAAGTGGGCTCTCCATGGCACTCTAAGCTGGCACAAGGCATTGATCTATTGAAAATTGAGGGTAAGAGCTTGCACCTCAATGAAATACCATACTCAGCCTGGGCACAAGCCGTAAAGTGTCAAGTCCAGTCCATCTCGTTCGAGCTTGATCTTCTAACGCTACTGTACAACCCATTAACGTTGGCCCTGGATAAGTCTTATATTCTCGGGAAACCCCAACCATACCTGCGAGACTCACTAACAACTCATGCGAGAAAGAAAATCCTGTATCTGCGCCTCCTGGCTCTCATGATCACGGACTTTAATCCAAAATGGGCACGAACGGACGGTGCCATCGCCTGTCGATTATGCAACTACCGCAGAGAGTCATGGTTACACCTGCTATGTTGCTGTACAAAGTTGGCCAGCGATCGTCATCGTCTGCTGCGCCCGGCCTTACGGAATCTAGACCATAGAACATGCAGAGAGGCCTCGGACTGGTGCTTCTCAGAAACTACGACCTGCCTATTAGCCAGGGTCGGTAAGTTTACCCACCAAGCCAAAATGGCACTCGACCTCCATCAAAAGGCCATAGATCCTAAGAGTCTCGACACTGTGTAAGGAGCACCATCTGGAGCACAAACGAGTGTCAGCTTACAGATAACTTAGGGAGCTCCCGCTAAGTAACTGGAACAACTGGACCCAGAAACTATACCAGGGTCGGACAAGGGTCCAATGAAGAACCCATCCTTGGTGATGCGCAGTGAAAACGTTCATGTCAAACCTCCACACTTTCCCAAGACTCTAATTGGCGTGAAGTTAAGGAACAGACAAAAACCTTCCTTCTTCTAATAGAACTTTGATTGGACAAAAAGGGGCAAAATTAGCCATTATTCTATTTTAAAGTTGTACATATGGTTTTACTGGGCGACGGGCACATTGGGTTGGGGGGGTGATGTTCTTTGTGTTTTATACTGTAAAGATTTTAAGTAATCGCACAGTTTAATAAAAAAAATATATATATATGGTAAGCGAAAGAAAACATTATGCTGCTGACTGCTCAAGGGACTTGGCCAAAAGTATACATAACCTGGAGATAAACAAAACAATCACTCACACAAGCGGAAAAACATCAGAAATTTGAAAAAATATGTTAAGACAGAATCAGACATTATAACAAAACCAAGCAAATCTGAAAGAAATGAAATACAGCAGGCTGCAAATGATGAGGAAACTGCCTAACACATCATTCTAACTCCACAAAACACTTCGAAGGGCCTGCATAGTTTATTGAAACAAAAATACACATGTTATTTCTACCTTCTAAGCTAGGCAAAGCTCAAGAATCTACTGAAATGGCCTGTGGATACAAGATAGAGTTTGTATATGTAATGTCTAAAGAATCTGTTGGAGATTATGGCATATTAATCTCTATACCCAAATCGTACCGATATCCTCCGTTCTTTATGCCAAGCCAAGATCAAACATTAATGCATCAACAGGCAAACGAAAAGCTTGTAATGAGCAGCCAAAATGCAAGATTAGCAAGAGCTCTTAATGACACAGCTGTAGGTGATGGAAATGAAGATAGACACTCAAGAGAAGGCTACCACTCAAGAGTCCTCAAAGAAGCGCATGGTCCCAAATCATTTGTATATGAAAAAAACAATATTACAATAAAAAATAACAGTCTGGGAAATGACTTAATAGGATAAAAAATGCAAACAGCACTGAATTACACTGGCCCTGGTTCCCAGAAGCCCTCTGAAAACAAATCTCACGCCTAATAGAAACTTACTCTATCACTACTGAAAACACTCAAAGAGATCATCAGCCATTTAGGCTCTGCAAACTAAAAATTGGTTCATGGAACATAGCAGGATGGCCCCAATTCTGTGCAAAAAAATAGTGCAGCAGCTTATATATCTACTTTTGACATCATGTATTTTCTGGAGATAGGGAAAGCTGACGTGCCAAGCTTACTGGGCTAGGAAACATTCCATAGCCCAGAATTGGTTTCCTACTGGATCAGCAGAACTCGACAGAATAAATGGATTATCGGATCTTTTGAGGATTCACAGGAGCCAATAAAGATGTCAAAAGTGTTGAGTTACCTGTGTATCAACTTCTTCTGTACTTCAGAAAAGGACACCCCCTCCCACACCTCCACTGGAGAACTTCTGTGCCGAGTCCACCAGGGCCAAGATTATTTTCACGGCTGTCACTGGAGCATCCTGGCGGCTGATCTACCGAGCGGGCATGTGGTCATTCTTGTATATGTTTGATAAAAATTGCTACCTCACAACCCAGGCACCCAATGACAGATACATTGCAATGGTTGTGTTACATAGTTTCCTTAATTAGTTGGCACTACTCTACTCAATCCCTCATTCATGGGTGAAATTTTTCTAAGACTCACCCGAAAGGGAAAAAATTTGAAGAAAAATGATCTATCACAAAAAAATATAATTTACCTTCAGTAACAAGAGTTTTGGTGGTTACCTGTTCTTCCGAGAGATTCCCCACCACCAATCCTTCTCTCCTGATGAGTAAGTGTTGTGCATAACAAGATCCGAAGGTATCCCAATAAGCAGTTACTTTTGCTGTTATTGATGCTATCACAGTTATTCTCAACATGCCTCAATGGAGTGCACAAAAAGCATCAGGAAGGGACATCTGCATGCTGGTTGGTGCCTAATGTACACGGATGTCATCACATTCGATTGGCAAAGCCACAGCTCAAGGAGCATGGCATCACCTAGCAATACTGGAAAGCTATTGTTGGGACAGTTTCTGGACGTCTGGTGCCTGGAGGAATGTTCATGAGGCGAGGAATCTGCAGGAAGGCAATGGGCCTGATTTACACTTTGGCCGAGTGGGTACTCCTTGGCAACAGCGAGGGAGGGTCCTTTCTGACAAAGCGAAATTCATTATGTAGAGAACAGAAACAACTCCATCTCGGCTACCTAGATACATCTGCAATGGGCTGACGCAGTAGGGGCATAGGAGCAGTAGCGCTTGCACAGTAAAGAGTGGTGAGGTGGGGGCAGGGTGGGTGTGCTGAAATTCATTATGTAGAGAACAGAAACAACTCCATCTCGGCTACCTAGATACATCTGCAAGGGGCTGACGCAGTAGGGGCCTAGGAGCAGTAGCGGCTTGCACAGTTAAGAGCGGTGAGGTGGGGGCAGGGTGGGTGTGGTGGAAGTCAACAGACGCCGGGATAAGTAATGCGAAATAAATAAATAAATAACCACTTAAATTGTGCTCACCGCATCGCTGACTCGGCGATGCGGCGGGCGCAAGGTAAGTGTTTTTTATAGATTTATTTATTTCATATTACTTATTCCATCGTTGGTTGACTTCCACCATCCTCCACCACACCCTGCATCACATCTCTTACCTGTGAGAGCCGCTACTGCATAGGAGGCTTAGCAATGTGTCAGCCCGCCCTGTTTAGAGGGAGTGAACAGATGGTCAGTTTTCACTGTCACGTAAATCCTGTCAGTAAGTGACAGTGAATGATTTTTCTATTAAGGCAAGGGGAGGGAGATCATTTATGTTTTATTTTCAAAAGCAAAATACAGTTGAAATGCATTTATAGGAACGGGTGTAACAATGGTTCCTAGAAATGCAAGAGATTTTGCTGGACTGGAGGACATCTCTAAATTTGGTGTCTGGTCTGCAGTACCCTTGCCAGGGCAGCATAAAGTACACTGCCATGGGAATGGCACCTACTCCCTCTGGCAAACTCTAAATCAGGCTCTAGGTATACACCAGAAATATTGCTATCAAAAGTAAGTGGTAAGTGACATTCGTCCTACCACTTCTCAGGGGCGGGTGGTGACATTTGAAAGTGGTGAGCGTAAAATGATAATCATACTGCACCGTAGCGAGCGAGCGCAGCGAGCGTGCCCGAACCCCCTAAGGAGGGTTCAGGGGGAAATTTTTAAAAAAGCGTGGACAAATGGTGCATTTTCAAGCAAATTTGAGAAAGCAGGTAGGTTAATAAAGCAATTGTGAAAGTGCAGTTATTACATTAATAGATGTGAAAACATAGGTAGCTGCTTATTCAGTATAACCACAGAGCTTCATACATTCCGTCCTATTACGCTGTTGAATTCAGACTATAAGACTTTCTTGAAAATCTCAGCTCTAAGAGTAGCAGAAGTTGCACAGCAGTTGGGAAACATCCTTTAAAAAGCATTGGGAACCATGCATTACCTATACTACGTTTCCATTACAACGCATGTGACTTTATCACGTATGTCTTTCCACACAGTTTATAGTTTTTAGGTGCTAGAGAATGTACTTAATAATATGCCATTTGATCAGTAAAATCTGTTTAGTCCCCAAGTAGAACAAATACCGGAAAACTTTTAAAAACAGAGATAACAATGCATTTCTGAGTACCTCACTCACAGTATTTTTTTTATTTAACAAACATGTAGCAGCATTCACTTTTTGTAAAGTAAATCAGCACGTCTCTCTTTCAGTGTAGCGAACTTGTCAATAACATTAACCTTCTGCGATGCTGCCTGCTGTTCACTACTGGGACCACAAACATAGGCTAGCTGTGCCAGACTGCCAACGCACCTCCATATATAGGGCAACAACTGATTTTTCTACTTTTTGTTTTATATAGCGAATTAGACCCGAGACATCGGGTATCAGAGCGCTTTACATGAGCACCAGTTTCATTACATTACCATTAATGACTAAATAAACCTTCTAATAAAGATTAAAATTCATGCCGGGGTAATGTGCCCCAACATTGTACGCAACGTGAAAACCACCATTTCCACAGACCGACCACCAGTGCAAAAACAACATTTCTTCCGGTTGGTCGGCTCAATATTGATGCAAGGTCAGAACAGGAAGGTATGACAAATTGTGGCATATTTGTAGTTATGACAAAACCTCTTAAGGACCTGCTTTTTCAATGTTTTCAACCTTATAAGAAACAGCTGTGATTAAATTGTACCACAAATTCTGCTGCTTGAATGCGACCTACGTGTTTGTTATAAATGAAAAATTGCACGTTCTCTAGGTAATTAATTTCTAGCTAGCTAGCACGCCTGAAACCGGTGATTTATCTAAGAGCAGTTTCTGAGAAAACAGTTTGCCAAGGGGGATAAGAAAAACATGAGGATCAGTTGAACGTCATTGTCCTATAGGGGAAAGAAGGAGAGACCAGCCATGGGAGAGAAATAGAGAAAGTTTGTCAGAGCTACACAAACACACACCCACACACAGAGACACGCACACACATACAGACTCACACACACACCCACACATCAATCCACACACAGACACACACTCTCACACACACACCCACAAATCAATCCACACACACACACACAGACACCCCCCCCCCACACACAGACACGTTCACACACACATCCGCACACAAACACACATCCCTGGGACATAAAGCACACAGTGTTGCAGCGGAAGGCCTGTGTTTTTGTTTGAGTGAGTATTTTAAATCCAAGGTGAAATCTGAGAGATATCTAACCATACCCGACTGAAAGCTCCTATACCCAACTATTTATTAAATAATACATTTATTAAGGGGGTGTAACACCCGAAACCACCCCCGACGCTTCGCCACACACTAATAGATCAAGCTGCCGTGATACAATAGAGTGTGTCTTCTTGCCCATTGCTTGGAAATGTTCTGCTAGGGATGAGGCATGGGTAGAACCTGCAAGCATCTTACATTGTGCAGCATACAGGAGACACTTTTTGGGTAGGGATTTTCAGTGGCCACCAGAAGATCCAGGCAAGGGCTTCCCTCTGTCTTTTATGAACTGGTCCACTGATGGACTGAACCAAAATACTAGAACACAACCAGCTGATTCCGGGGAAATGCTTACATCCCTCCACCTTTTCTGGTTCACCTATGATAGTATTTTATGGCAGGTGCAATGTATCGACTGCCCACAAATTATTATTATTATTATTATTTTAATTTATAGAGCGCGTAGTCACCCATGAGTATCCCAGCGCTAAGATCAATATACCTGAGGTTCAGCAAAGGGGGGGGGGGCCTGAGACGGGATTAGGGGAAGAGGTGTGTTTTTAATCGCTTCCTGAACCGTAAGTAGTTGGGTTCAGATCTTAAGTCAAGAGGAAGGGTGTTCCAAAGGCGTGCGGTGTGAACCGAGAAGCGCCTACCGCCCGTTCGGGCTTTCTTGACTCTGGGGATGACGATGAAATTTTCCTGGTCGGATCGAAGGGATCTGGGGGCTTTGTAGGGCTTAATGAATTTTTGTAGGCTTGGGGGGCCTTTGTTTTGGAGCAATCTGTGCGCCAGGCTGAGGGCCTTAAATTTAACACGCTCTCTTACTGGGAGCCAATGGAGGTGCTTTAGCGCTGGTTTGGCTGAAGCTCTGACCGATGTGTTAGTAAGGATCCGGGCGGCTGCGTTTTGGACCCTTTGTAATTTATTCAGGGTAGCCTCCGGTGCTCCCAGATAGATGGCGTTACTGAAATCAAGCCTAGAAAGTATCAGGCCTTGAATCAGCAGTTTTTGAGATTTGGGGGGGAGTAGGGGTAGAATCTTTCGCATTGACCTGAGGAGCCCAAAGCAGGTGCCGGCTACCTTTTTTGCCTGTGATGCAAATGAAAGGTCTTTATCAAGCCAGATACCCAAGCTTTTTACCTCTGGTTAGGGTCTGGGGGCGGACCTAGAGAGGGTGGCCAGATGTTCGGTAGCAAGGAGGGCCCCTTTTGGCCGAGGAGGAGAATATCAGTCTTTGAACCGTTAAGTTTCAAAGATGATTTATTCATCCATCCTTGTATCTGCGAGAGACAGTTGTACAGATCCGCAGGTTGTTGCCTGGGATGAGAGAGGGACACCACTAGTTGTGTGTCGTCGGCGTAGCTGACGATGCTCACTCCGAACGGTATAACAACCTCCTCCAATGGGGACATGTAGATATTAAATAAAGTAGGGCTCAGAGAGGAGCCCTGAGGCACGCCACATTGGAGGGGGGTGTCGGAGGAGCGGGTGTTATTCTCCCAAATTTGAAAAGAGCGGTGACTCAGAAAGGACGAAAGCCAAGAAAGCGCGGTCCCTTCAACACCTACACTCCTGAGTCGGTGAATTAGGAGCTGGTGATTGACGGTGTCGAAGGCCGCACTAAGGTCGAGGAGGATCACTGCCACTGATCCTCCTTCGTCCAAAAGTGCTCTGGCCTCCTCCACTGCCATAAGGAGGGCGATGTCAGTGCCCTGTCCAGGGCGGAATCCCGTCTGCGAGTTTTTAAGCCGGTTATTGCTCTCCAAAAATTGTGAAAGTTTCCTGTTCACAAGTTTTTCCGCGATCTTACTCGTTCCCGGGAGGAGGGAGATTGGTCTGTAATTTGCCAGGTCGACAGGGTCAAGGGATGGTTTTTTTAATAATGCTTTGACCACTGCCGCCTTCCAGCTGGGTGGGACAACTCCCTGTTGAAACGAGGCGTTGATAAGGTGGGTGAGAGGGAGCACAATCGAGGGTGCGACTGTTTTTAGAATCCGTAAGGGGGCAGGGTCCCTAGGTGATCCGCTTTTAATTATATTCAGCGTATTTTCAACCTCTTTTGTTGACACTTGTCCCCAAGAGGTGAGACATGGGGGGGTTGGCAGATTATTGGATTCTTTTTCCTCGTTTAAATTTGTAGCAGGGATGGAGTTGAGGATATTTTGAATTTTTTCCTGCAAGAAGTCTGCTAGTTTGTGGCATTTTTCCTTGTCTGCCTTGGGATCTGGTGGGTCTATCGGTCCGGGGACGGGGACTTTAAGGAGTTCTTTTAAAATGGTGAATGATTCCTTGCTGGAGCTAGCAGAGTGTTCTATTCTTTCTTGGAAGAACAGACTTTTGGTGTTCCGAAGGGCGGTTTTATAATTTTGTAGTGCAGTATGATAGCCATCCTTTTTTTCTTTGGTTTTATCCTTCCTCCAGGAGCGCTCAGTTCTCTTACATTCGTGGCATATGTATTGGTGCGTCAAGAGTCTTCAATAACAATAACCGTAAGCACATTTAATAACACCTTTACCCGACACTGAGCATACAACATGCACTGTTTGTGACTTTGAAGAGGTAGTAGTTTGCCGTTCATGGTCAGTTAAGAGTGGGATATGAGTATATATTTCAACATTATATTGTTCTTAACTGCAGCCACCAGACATCCTAATCACCCTTTATTTGCATGTGTGCACTTTCTTTTAGCGTCTGCCACCCTTGAAAACGTACCTTTGGTCTGTTCTTTGCTCTTGTCGCCTCCAGGCAAATTTCTGAGTGCACCAGTGTAAAGGCCCATCTCTGATATCACCCCCTTACTATTTTGGATCAGTAAAGCAGAGAGAGCTATTTCAATAGGATCCAAGAGTCTTCGTAGAGTGGTGTTTGTCCCGCTTCTGTTATTTGTCTGGTTTGTATTGGGAAAGCCACTGGTACTTCATTTCCCCAGTCTGTCATGTGCCAGTGTACTGGCAGTAGCCCAGCAGACAAATACCAGTAAACTTCCTCTTTACCTCCGAAGGTGAAATGACTATCCTTTCCTCAAAGAGACGCATGATGTTTGGTGCATTTTGAGCAGTCGGACATCCATGGTCCTTGTAGGGCGTTGATGATCTTTGTTATAGATGGAGCCTGAGTTTAAAAAGTCATTAATGTTGTAATTGGGTGAGAGGTGGGATAGAGCCAAAATTATTCACGCCTCATCTTCTTAAGCCGTCCATCACGGTTGGTTGCATTTGCTAAGCATCTCAATGAGGCACTGGCTGTATGATGCATATCCGGAGGTATGGGAATTCGGAATCGCAAGGCTCACTTGCTTTATAATTATTATTATTGTTTTTAATATCTGTTATGTTTGTGTAAAAACAAATACTACAAATGCAGTGCTCACAGTCGTTCCTACCTTTCATTGACATCGGTAAGTCCATTACATTTGCCGAACATTTTTATTTTATTTTATTTTATTTTAAAAGTTTTATATAGTGCTGGCTAGACCCAGGAGGTATCAGAGCGCTTTACATGATCTTGGAATTAGGGTACAGTAAAAATTATGAAGATAAAGCGTTAACGTCTCTAGGCTTAACAGTTCATGAAAAATTGTATTAGGATTAGGGCCCAGTTTGTCAGTTCACAAGCAGATTCAGGTTGTGTTCAAGTTTATTTTGATGAAATACTTCTCACAAGAAAGAAGGAGTTATTTTCATTTGCAAAGGAAAGTGCGTTGACATGTGGGTCTTATTCATGCTGTGTAAGCCTTCAAACAAATGGCTGGTTTTATCCTACAGGGTTTCAGCACCATGGAAAAATCCAACGCTCTCCAGAGTACTGAATGGCTTAATATTAAGGTCAATGGAAGTGCCCCAACAGATATGGTAGTTCAAAGATAAGGAAGCAATGTCTGATGGAACCCATGAGCTACTTGCTACTAAATGTCTCCCAAGAGTTACGAAACACCTGCACTGATTGCAGTTTTTTTCTTCCAAAAATAAGCCTAAATCTAATAAAGTAAAATTGGGTGCATTCAAAATAGTTTAGGCCTCCTACAGAATAATAGCCTATGTTAACTCATGGTTGGGTCAGCCGTCACTATAGGCTACTGGCATGCTCCTTCAACCAGCGTTGCTCAAAAAGTTCCAGAGCTACTGAGTTACAAGGCTAGACTACTGTTAAAGATAGGTGACCCCTAAAACACAGAAAGTAAAAATCTCAGTAACTTTTAGTGGAGTTCGAAATTTTAATTCGATTCGTGCTACAAGATGACCTGGCTAGACTTAAGGATGACATACGTCTAGTACTGTGCATATTAGTTTTGTGGGACCAGTGGCACTGGGGGAGCTTCTCTTTATTTCAGAATGGGTAATGACTTGTTCAAATGTGAAACAAGAGTTGGTACTCCAAACTCGGACAAGATAACGTCAGAAATTGGACGTTTCCCCTCAGTTTATGAGATGGGAAAGCACCTCTTTCAAGTGCTAGGTAGTGTAACAGTACATCCCCATTATGACCCAGGTACATTTTCTACAATGCCAAGGCCCAAACCCGATTAGGTGCTCATGCAAGGTTTTACTGCCTTACAGGAGGTCAGGTGGATATCAAAGAGGAGAGTTTCTGCTTACTATAAAGTCACTTATGGTACAAGCCTTCTCCCGGAGAAATATTTGCCTGCACACACTGTTGTCTGTTGTCTTGAGTAAGCCCTTCTTCAGCTTTTAGAAAATGGATGGAGGCTGCAGAGCAATCGGAGTGGCTTCCTCAAGGTCTCCTTTTGTGTGGATTAGGTTCCCTCACAGTTGTCTGCAGGCAGAACAGCATTCCGACAGCACATCCACTAGCTTGACCCTAACAGAGAGAATCGCAGTTTTCGATCTAGTAAACACTATAGATGAAGTCACTAGGAGTCTTCCTATTCTTATAGTGGACCTCTAACCTCAAGCTTCAGTTCATACCAGTTGGAGACCACTGGAGCCACTCTTCATGCGACTGCTGTAATCACATGTCAGTGAACATATCAAGTTACCATTTTCAAAGCAAAATGGGAAAAAACATCACCATGATGGATAGTTGGTGCAAAAAGCTGTGAACATTTGTCCCCAAACCAAGCATTCCAATAGCAAATCGTCTGATCCTGCAATGCAATGCCAGCATCAGGACTGCACCAGCTGACTAGCGCACTGTCAGCAATGTAAGCCCACCCTCTTCGGCTGCGCTGCAGTGCTAGCAAGCAGGGCAAGGGAGGTGCTGTTCATCCAATGCTAAGTCAGCACTGCACACACAGCTTCCCGAGTACCTCATTGTGATGACGGCTTTGGCACCTTCAAGTCTGGAAGTGTGATCTCTGTAAGCAGGAAGAGAAGATTACAGGTAGCTAAGAGCCATCTATCTGATAGCTACTATTGGGACAACGATTCCAACAAAACCAATGCACCACGGTCCCTTCTGCAGTACCGGGCAAGGCGAATTACCTGCAACAATATCAGTCAGCATGCCTATCCTGGACAGATAGACTCTTTGGACGTACCTCTCACCGTAAGCTAAGGGGGTGATTGGGTCCTTATGGCCACAAACTGTTGTTTTAAAAAGGCTCCATGCTAGAGAGCCTCTGTCAAGCGGTAAGAAACCTTCCCTTCGCCTGTGAGCAGTTTACAACATTAGCAATCTACGGATGAGCGCTGGGCATGTGAGGTATGCGCAGGCCCTGTATCGCAGACGACAGCAGTGGGGACATGCCTGGGGTTTGTGACTCACTGCAGAGCTATAAACAGACTGCTGTGCACATGCACTTGTACACGCAGGGTGCACATATGCGGCTCGGATTACCAGGCCTGTGCCCACGGGCAGCTGCTCAATAGAGCTTCCCTCATGGCTGGACCCCGTCCATCCCCTGCCTGACCTCACGGCAGTTCTTGTCCTTTGAAGCCGTGGACTGTCTGTCCTCTGTCCTGGGTGAAGTAGTGTAGGGGGCGGGGTTAGGGGGGGTTCTCGAGTCGTCGCCACGCCAGGAAGGAGGCACAACTCACAAGCAACTGTGTCTGTTGTGAGGACAGACACCAGACACAACACACTGAGGCAGCCAGCGCACAAGCGCACTATTTTAAAATTCATTTTGCACTGCACACTGTGCTGTGCACATATACTGACAACTTTTTTTACACACAAGTTCAACTAAGAGCAGCACACCTACTTCAATCAGTTGACTGCGACATGTGTGATGTGTCGAAGTGCGGACGTCTGTGTGCTCCTCCTCCTGAGTCCTGCCTGCCTGCCTAAATGTCACGGTGCGTCCCGACTCCGAGTCCCGAATGGCCAATCACTGCATGGCTTCACATGCAGAAGTCACACAATGATTGGCCATTATATGCAGTGCTGAGCAGTGTGCCACCACCCACACGCGACATCCAATAATGGATTTTGCGTGGTGGCCCAGCCAATCCTGGCGCTGCATGCAGCACCAGGATTGGCTAGGGGGGCACACTGACTACTCGCCCTGGCGCCTTTCAAACCCCGGGGCCCCGGCTAAGGCAGTACCCCCGGCCCCTTTGGTCCCTCTAAGGGGGAACTCACAGTAAAGCGCATGCTCGGGCTAGTAACAGCCCAGAAATCCTCATGCGCACACTACTGCTGCTGGCCTGCTGCAGACTGTCACTCAAGCTGCAGCAGGCCAGCCCCACCCCCTGCGCACTCCGCACTCCGCATCCATCGGGTGTGTCCCGGAATTGAAGCGCTGTGCTGCGGCGCTTTATTATTATTTGTCAGTGACAGTTACTTCTTATTTTACTTTTAGTGCTGCTGGCTGCTATATGCTCACGGTGCGTCCAGGCTTAGTGGGGCTACGCCCCTACGCCCCAATGGACGCACCGCGGCTGCCACTTCTGCTGCCAGCAGCATCTTGTGGGTGAAGGAAGACTACACTGCTGATGCCCATGTGAATACATACCAACATTTGGGAACAGGAAAGTGGAAGCTTTTGAACATACATTGTGGCAATTTAATTTCACCATCGATTAACATTGCAGTAGAAGCACTTTAAAGCAGAAGAAATTTAATGAATCATTAAAGGGTTAAAGAATTGCGAGCCTATTGCTTGAATCATATTTTTAGGCATGTGTGCATGTGGTCATTATCAAATGAGGAAAGCCTGCATTGATGCTGCTTGTTCACTTTGTGACAAGGAAGCTTGAACCATGTGTGCTCTTATTTCCTTTTCTGCTTACTATTTTGCTGTCTGCGCTATTCCCTAATGTGCACCTTGCATTACATCCCCTTTGTCAGTGCCAATCATTTTTCCTTCTTTGGAGATGTATTCCCCAAGCATCAATAAAATGTAGGCTACTTGTTACAAAGTGAAGACGCTGTGAGTTGATGAGAAGACTTTATTAAGCATCATACACCATCACAGGTTCCAGTCAGCTGGAGTCAGCTGTAGAACCTTTGCATGACAGTGGAGAAAGAAAACTCCAATGGGGAAGAGAAGGTAGGGGAAACAGATTAGACCAAGTATAGTAAATTAGTAAATTATAACACACCTCCCTTGGTAGGGAGAAAAAATCATTCCACTGTACAATTCTGAGGTTTACACAAAGAAGAACTATGAAGGGTTACCCCAAAGGAAATATGCAACAGTGAGGTAAACCAGTATTTATAGACTGGTACAGAATTTCAAAATAATTGCTGGAAGGATATTACATAAGATGGTAAAGATAAACAAGAATAAATACCATAAAATTCCCAAACCAAAATGCATCCACAAATACAAGCAAAAGCATGGAACCAACAGACAACCTAGCACATCATATCACATACAGAAAGCATAACAATATCATTAATTTTATAGTATATTCTCTATGCCATGTAGGAGCTGATCTTGTTCTCTGGGATTTCCTGGAACTGTGTTTGTCCAGGGACAATAGAAGGCAGTCTTATGATGTTGCATTTGCAGTTAATTGAGGAATTATGTCATGGAATCTGAGGTAAATTGTACCCATTTGTCTATAACTAGGATTTCTGGAATACCTACTTCTTGCGCTGATCCAACGTGTGTGGTGATCTATCAATACCAGAATAAAGCGTTCACTTAGCCTTTTTAGATTCAAAGGACCCATTATGTCAAAGGGTAGTTTGGTCCATGGTGTGTCAGGGACTTCGACAGGAGAAAGGGGAGGCTTCCTGACCTGATGAATCTTGTCACTCTTAATGCACTCTACACATCCTTTCACTTTGGCCTCGACTGTAGTGTCCAGTACTGGCCACCAGTATTTAGATCGTAATTTATTCTTAATAATGCTGCATCCCAAATGACCCTCACGAGCTAGGCCAATTATTTTCTCTCTTGTCTCCTCAAGGGTCACTATTTCCTCCTCTGAGTATACTGTCATGGTCTGTGTGCTCAACTCAAGTCTAACCTCCCAATACTTTGACAAGCTGGCAGGAACGTCACTTTGAGTTACTGGCCATCCTTTCGATATGAGTTATGTCAGAGAATTAATCTCCTCCTCCTTTTTCGTTCATTTTTCCCACTAAAATCTGGTCATAACTGTCAACTTAATTATAACTTCTCTCTCTTATCCTCCACTGTGTTGGCAGCATGATCTACGGGGGCCTGAGAGAGAAAATCTACAACTACATTTTATGTACCTAGAAAGTACTGTACCCTAAAATTGTACCCTTCTAGTCCCAAATCTACCTTGATATCCTGGGTGGGGTCTTGGTCAATCCTTTAGTGGTGAGTGAATACAATTAAGGTTTTTAGTCTGTTTTGATGGTGAAGGCTATGCCCCATAATAAAATTTAATGTCTGATTGCCTAAAAGCATGCCCGGGTCGGTCGTCTTCTCCATCACTGAATAGTGCCCCTCTGCAACCTTTAACGTTCTAGATGCAAAAGCAACCACCTGTCCCTTTCCATTAAACCATTGTGTAAGACTAGCCCTTAATCCCTTATTGCTGGCATCAGTAGTTAAAACTGTAGGTTTTATAGGGTCAAACCTACCCAGAGAAGGTGCCTTGATTATACATGACTTTACAGATTTGAAAGCAGATTGACACTCTTCATCCCATGTGAAGAGAACCTTCATTCTCAGTAGATTGCATTAAGGCTCAACAATATCAGTGTAATTTTGTGCAAACTTCGAATAGTACTCCAAGAGATTCTGAACGGATTTGAGTTCTTCAACATTCGTGGGTGCTATAGTCTTCTCAATGTCCTACACAAGATTTAATTGAGATTTGATACCGTTGTGGGAAATAGTGTGTGGTAGATACTCTTCAGATCCTGCATCTATTTGCATTAATCCTTTCTCAAAGTGAGCCCTGCCTTCCTTTATCTGGTTAATACTTGCCTTAGTATTGTGTTTTACTCTTTTCCATCTCTGCCATGGATCAGGATGTCATTCTGAAAGCACATAGTGCCAGGCACTTCTTTAAACATATGCTGCATAATTCTTTGAAAGGCAGCAACTGTTGAAGCAAGACCAAAAGGCATGCACATGCATTGGAACGTGCCCAAAGAAGTCACAAAAGTAGTGAGGTGATGAGATCCAGGGTGAAGCTCCACCTGGTGGTAGGCAGATGAAAGGTCTAAAACACTGAAGCATTTAGCATCTGTGATTAAAGTGAGGACTTCATGAATGCGTGGAAGATGGTCTGTCAACTTATGTTTCCATTCACGTCCCTCAGATTTATGGAAAGTTTATGTACCTACCAGAGTAAACTTTCTATCGGTTCAATGAATTCCCACCTCTAGTAATCTTTCCAGTTCCTTTTTTAAGGGAGCATCCATCAGGTGCGGAATAGGCCTCACTTTGTTCGCAACACGTTTAGCTTTGGTTTCAACTTAATGCTATGTTGATAGTCCTTTAACAACCCCAACTCATTGGAAAAAAAAATCTAGGAAATCTCAGTAGACAGCACTGCTACACATTGACCATTGAATTACCAACTAAAATGGCCGACTGAGAAGGAGCTATCTCCGGAGGCTTCCTGGGTAAGGGATCGCGATCGGCTTAAATCCCTGATGAGCCCAGCTCATCGAATCCCTCTCTCTCCCAGATGTACTACGAAACGTAGCAATGCATGAAAATTATGAAGAATTTCAAGAACCACAAGAAAAGGCAACTATCTGAACCTATCACGGCGGTTTCCGGCTTCATGACTGTCGATCACACTCTGTACTGCGATTGCCTCAAGGTCTCTCTGAGGCGATGACTTCTTATATTCCCGCCGCCTGGGACCCAAGGTCGGATGAGACCCCTTCCAGAAATCACGGTGAGAATCGTAAAATTGCACAGTGCAGACTAGCCTGCCACACCTACCTCAGGGACCCAATCTGTGAGCCCACCCCTGCCTCATCTCCTCTCGCAGCCTCAGGCTACAATATCATTGAACGTTACCTGTCAATTGTTGAACCTCTCCTCACGGCTGGGCAAGAATGCTCACACAGGATGGTACTCGTGGGAGGTTTTGCTGTTTTTGGCCAATTGTCCAGATGTTCCGCCATGTTGGATAGGGAGACTTTTGTCTCCCAATGTGCAAGCAATAGGTATTGCAGGCTACTAATAGGGCATAGAGAGTCTGCCACATCTTCATCTTACTACACGGATCGTAGCTGCTAATCCGTCCTCCACAGAGTCCACCCTGCTGCATCCCTGCACTGGCTGCTGGTCTTTCACACGCTAGTACCCGTTACAGTGCCCTATCATGCTATTCATTGAAGCGACCGCCATGTTGGACCAAGAGTCCATAACCTGCGCTCCGTTTAAGTTTGGATAAATGGATCGATCATCTGTTTAAAGGGCCCAACACCTCCACTCCACACAACTAGTACGGTGATGTCCCACCCACCCCCTGATCCTCAATTGAGCTGACAAAGCATGTCTGAGCTTCCAGGGGCTCCTGCAGCATCTAACTGCCAACCGTCCATTCGTTTTACCAAGAATCCCCTCTTCAAGATGGTGCCTGTTTTCAGCTAATAGGATTATAAGTATGGTCTCTGTCCTGCAGTGAAACTACAGGAGTTTTGGCATAATTCAAAAGGAAGGTAGGACTTGCCTCTATACAATCCGAGCACTGCAGTGAGCCTTCTATGACAGGAAAAGTAAAGTAGGACTAGGCTTTGTGTTCTCATTCATCGCAGTGAAGAAAACGGTAGGACTTTTTATTTGGATCAACCTAAGAATCGAACATATTGCAGTCTGTCTTATCGCAGTGCCTTTAATAGGATTGTATTTTTACCCTGACCCCTTACAGACCACCTGAAGTTTCTCTTGGCTCAGGCACACTGCCATTTCATCCACTCTTCAATTAAATTAATTCATCATAACTCACAGACTACATGTTGCTCTGCTGGGCCATCAGGAGCATTGCCAATTTATCTACGCTTTAATTATATAAAAAGTCCACTATCACCATCCTGATTTTGTATTTTCTCCATTAGTTGGATTAACCTAAGAATAGGCCATATTGTATTGGTCTCCTTTCAATGCCTTCTGTTGGATTGTCTGTCTTTATCCTAACCCCCTAGATACCACCTAAAGTTTCTCCTGGCTCAGGCCCACCACCAATTTGTCCACTCTGAAATTAAATAAATTCATCATAATTCCCAGACCACATGATTTTCTGCTTGGCCATCGGGTCCATTGCCAGTTTATCTACGCTTTAATTAGATCAAAATTCCCTTTCACCTTTATGAACTTTTAATTGGGCTCCTTTCCTCAAAAGGATTAGCTAGGCCTCTCTCAGAATGGATATAACCCTTCACCCCACTGGATTCAATGCCATCAATTTCTCGACTGACCTCTCCAAAAATGCAGCCAAAAAGCACAAACATCATCTACTCAAATCCAGACCTTAAACATTCATCTCAGACGCCTACCTTTGTGGCAACAAGGGTATTCTATCTAATGACCTCATCTTCTACTCCAGAAAACTGACATGTTGGAGAAATGTCTTCTACTCAATGATTTGCATAACGGGCACTAGGAAAACTCCGCATGGTCTCAAATTATCAGCTTCGCCCTTCTTCAATGCAAATGCCACCATCACCGTTTACAACAATGGTTTTATTCTAATTCAAGCCTATAATGTCAATTTAGCTATTATGAACAATATTTTCCCTACACTCAAAAAAGCGGTGAAAACTACACCCACTGATCCCTACCCAAACCCTCCTATTACACAGGATTTAAGTAGCACACCCCCACCACGTCAGGGATGACTCCAATTGCACACACCCCTACTTACTCCATAGTTGATCTCGGTTCCATTCAGTCCCTGTTTTAGTGTCTCAGTCCACTCGGCCATCGACTCAGGTGGTTTGCGGGCTTACTGCTTCTTTCACCTTGTCGATTTCTAATCAGATACACTATGATTCCTGAGTCGAAGTGTCTCCTCACGCTGGACCGCCTTTTCTCTCTCCTGATTAACTCCCTTACATGATCTGCGTAATACGTCATCTTCTCTGTCAGCGTCCAGAAGATTGCCCTCCATGGACTCTAGCCAACCCAACCCAATAAACCTCTCCTTGCCCAACCCCTATCCACCACACAACTGTCCTTCTACCCTCCCACCTTCCCCAGCTACTCCATCAAAGCAAACAGTGACTTTGCAAGACATCAATGAATCATTAATTCCCCCGGACCATTGCATTGCCATCTTTGACTATCCAGAAATCCCTGGAGGCCCCTCCTCTCTGCCAGATCTCTCCACGCAACGTTTATCCTTCAACCAACACTCAGACCTGGCTATGCGTCTAGATGAGATCTCTCTCCACCTGCGCCTTCTCTCGGATGAACTTCATGAACTGAAAGCCCTCTCAATTGAGCATCTATCCCTGCTCAGATCTCTTATTTCCCAGGGAACCTGTCTTTAGTCCCTGCTAGCGCAATCCCTGTCCTTGACCCACACTCCTCTCACCCTATCTTTAAAACCTTACCTCCCCCAAATGCCCCCTGCTGCTACAGAAGAATGAAGGCTGATCCTGCGACCAGTGATTTTGATGATCTACTCCTTTCTTACTCCCACACTCTCAAAATCGACAAGACCCCTCTGGGTCAAATTCAAGCCATTCCTGCCAACTCGCACAGGGAACCCTCACACAACATCAGAGTCATAAATAGTGACAACCTCAAGAGAGTGAAAATCTCAAGAAACCACCTCCCGGTTTGCAAACTACATACATTCTACCACCCATCTGGAGACAATCTCTCCTCCATTGAACAAATAATGGAAATCATCTCATGCAATGACGACACCTCAGTGTCCCAAATCTTCCTCGGAGATTTCAACCTTCACTGGTTTAACCCTCAAAGACTAAGCTGTAAACTGTCTAAAATCATTCCTATTGGATCATGTGCTGACTCAATTCTGGGAGCGGCCAACTCATAACAAGGGAGAAATTCTGGATCTCATCATATCAAAAGAAAACACCATCACGCTGGACGCCATTAGCCCATGTGATTAGTCCGACCACTACAGCATCTTCTTCTTTATTAACAAGGAGGTGTCCTGAGGAGGGATCAACCTAAGAAAATGAAGCAATGGAAAAGTGACCTCAGGAATACCCTACTCTGAAGAACTAGCAACCCACTATAAATATGCCTTGTCTTCCCAAGTTGACATGACAGATGTTCACATACTCACTGATGTCTATAATTCTAAGATCTCTAGTATCCTGGATTCCATAGCCTCACTACAACAAAAAATGCCTCTTCCAAAATCTCCAAGCCTAGGTTCAACGACAAACTAAACTCAGAAAGCCACAATTTAAGGGCAGCTGAAAGATCCTGTAGATCCAAACTCTCCATGGATAATCTAATATTCCTTAGATCGGTAAGTAGCTCCTAAAATAAAAAAAAATCAAGAGTACAAAGGCTGATTTCTTCAGAACTCAACTTAATCAAGCCAAAATTCACCCCAAAAAACGTTTTGAAATTGTTAAACAACAATCGAGGAAAGCATGTGTTAGACCTGGCACCATTGGCATGGGTCTCCCTTCCATTTTTTTTCACTGTTTCCTCCCATGTTTTGCTATGTTTTGCTGGTCTAGATGCTTTGGGCACTTTGCCACTGCTATTCAGTGCCAAAGTGCAAGTGCTCCCTATTGTAAATTGCTGCAATGGATTAGTGACTCCATGATTGGCTTATTTGATTTACTTGTCAGACCCTAGTGCAGGGCACCATGTGTGCCCGGGGATTATAAATCAAATGCTGCTGGTGGGCTTGCAGCACCGGTTGTGCCACCCACATAAGCAGCTTGTAAAGTGTGGCCCAGGCCTACCATTGCAGAGCCTGTGTGCAGCCTGGGGCTGCCATGTCGACTTGGCAAGTGCACCCACTTGCCAGTCCCTAAACCTTCCCTTTTCTACATGTTAGTCACCCCTAAGGTAGGCCCCAGGTACCCCCGTGGGCAGGGTGCATTGTATGTAAAAGGTAGGACATGACCTGGTGTATGTGGCATATCCTGATAGTGAATTACAGCCAATTAAATGTTTCACTATTGCAAAGCTACCTGTTCCCGTAGGCCAGAATGGGCAGTTTGATTATAACATCTTATAATCCTAACTGACTCTGAGAACTAGGTAGAAGTTCGAGTTTAGAATGCCTGAACTCAGAATGTTAAAATACATCTTTTAGTGAAGGTGGTTTTTACATTCTGTGTTTGAAAATACCACTTTTAGAAAGTAGGTATTTTCTTGCCTAACCATCCAGCATGCCTCTGCTATGTTTGTGTACTCCATGTCTGGTTTGTGAGTGACAGGGTGCTGGAGAGAGCCTTGGCTCCAGCAGTCCGATGGGTTAGGGCTGGGCTGAATAGGACCTGCATTGAATAGAGAGAGGGGGAAGTAGAGATTTCCTTTCACTGACCTGAGCCCTCGTAGAATAAAGAGTTGGAGGAGGAGATTTCCTTTCAGCTACCTGGGCCAGGACTGCCTTCAACAATGCTGTCTCCACCTCCTGCCTGGAAACTTCACAGAACACGATTTTGCTGGCCACGGGCACCCTCTGCCTTCAGAGGACAAAGGATTTTCAGGTATAAATATTGGGACCCAGACCCAAGAACTTTAGATCACTTCTGGGAATCAAGACAAGGAGAAGAACCAAGGAAGCTGAAGGAGGAGACCGCCCCTGTGCTATTTTGCTATTTCTGGGGTTGGCCTACTTTAATGCCAAGGAAAGGAGAAAAGAAACATTGTGTGTACTTTTACAATCTTGAAGAAGAATTTCCAAGGGCTTGAAGTGTGCTTGCGTCCTGCCTGAAGTCTCAGGGATACAAGACTTCACTACCAGCTCCTCTGTATTCCTTGTTGGGAATTATACCTGCAGAAAGGTGCCTACTGTTGTTTGGGCCCTCTGAGAAGACTGCGTGTCACTGGGAGCTGGAAGCACGACGCAACAAGTAGAAGCGTGTTGCCACCGCAGCAGTTGCCGTCGCAGCGCGAATCGCTGTTGCATTGCCAAAGAAGCGTGCCACCACCGCAGCGGTTCACCGTTGTTTCATCGACGAAGCATGTTGCATTACCAGAGAAGCGTGTCGCCGCTGCAGAGGTCACCGTCGTATCACCGGAGAAGCGTGTCACAGGGCCTGTTGCGGCTCAGAAGTTACGGAGTTCACCGCACTGCCGTCGGGCATGCACACACCGCATCCAATGTTGTCGCATCGCATCAAAGACACCATTTTGTTGCATCACACTGGATGCGATGCGAGGTGCCATCTTCTTGCATCGTCACCGGGCCGCAGTAAGGAACGACGCATCAACTCCATACACAGTAAGGAAGCAAGCCTCAACTCCACTGCGCAGCAGTAAGGAACCGACGCATCCACTCCCGAGTGTATGGAACGGGGCATCAACTTCCCTGCAACCCTTTTGTTTGTTTTGTGTGACGCATCTAAAATACTTTGAGAGTAAAGTTTTGCATTTACTATCTACATTGAACTAAGCTATTTTCTACCATTTTAAAGTTTATTTTTGGTTACAGTATTGGGGTGTCCATTTGTAGCGTTTTCACTGTATTACTGTATGTGTTCACAAATGCTTTACACACTGCCTCTGAGATAAGCCTGTCTGCTTGTACCAAGCTACCAAGGGGGTGAGCAGGGGGTATTTTAGAAGTGTAGCCCCTTACCCTGACTAGAAGCAAGGGTCCCTATTTGGACAAAGGTACCTATCTCTGCCAATTAGAGACCCCCGGTTCTAACATTGGTGGTCAGCGGTGAGGATTTGGACATGCATTTGTGATTCATATACAGTGATTGATGTACACTACTAGTGAGTGCAGACCATTACGCAACCACATAATTTTTGGTCGAATTTTCCTTGGAACTTCTTTTTGCTTTTTGAGAACTGCCAACTGTTTTTCACCAAGAGCAAAGCAGCATCCATTGCATCTGTTGACATTGATTTTGTAGAAGATAGGATTGACACTTACACTGTGTCTTACCTCAAAGCTGTTTGCAGGAAATGTAAAGTCTCTATGAAAGGCCTTGCCAAGAAAGAGTAATACCAAAAGGCGCTTAAGGCCTGGGTAGAATCTAGGAATGCCACTGAGCATCCTGAAGAGCGTAGGGAGGAGGTAGAGAATTTAGATGGTCCACTAGAGGGGCCAGTGGGCCTGGATGGGAGGAAGTTGCCTTCCAGAGCAGGCAGCAGTGTCTCTATAAATGACCTGTCCCCAAGAGAGTTGGAGGACAGTGAGAGAGATAGAGTCCATAATATGGAGCTGGCCAAGTTCAAAATAGGTGGGCAGATGGAGTTGAAGAATAAGAAGTTGGCCTTGGAGGGAAAAAGAATGCATTTGGAGCATGAGAGGATGTTGAGGGAATTGGAATTGGAATTAAAAGCTTAAAGTTTAGAAATGTCTCCCTCTGGTGGCAGCGTACCATCTGTGCCTGTAGAAACAAGAGTGTTTATTCCCAAGGATGTCATTAAGGAGTTTCATAAGAATGAATATATTGGGCAATGGTTTAAGGCCTATGAGGTAGCTATGACCGCCCACCGGGTCCCTGAGAAGGATTGGGGAGGTGGTTTTGGGGGCAGATTCTCAGTGATGGGCGCGATACCTTATTGGATGTGCCTTCTGAGCAGCGGAATTCTTATGTGCCCATGAAGGAAGCCTTAATGACCAGGTATGGGTTGACCCCTGAGCTTTATAGACAAAGGTTTAGGAATTGTAAGAAACTGGAGTCTGGCACTTGGGTAGAATATGTGACTTTTTTGCTGAGCATTGGATGGTTGGGTGAAGGGTTGCAAAGTGAATGATTATTAGGAACTCTATGATTTGTTTGCATGGGAGCACTTGTCTAGTAATTGTTTTTCAGAGCTACATCAGCACTTTATTGATAGCAAGCTGACTAACCCTAGGAAGCTTGCTGAGGAGAAGGACCGCTGGGTGAACACCCGGGTCCACAAGGGTCATGTGGGAGACTTCGCCAAAGGTGGGCAGGGTCCCCAGCGGAACAGTGGGGGGGACAAGGGTAAACAGAGGGAGTTCCAGAAAGGGCCCCAAAGTAATCCCTAAGGGAAGGGTTCCCAGCCTCCCCTTGAGAAGAAGCCAGGGGTCCTACAAGTACACCTGTACATAGGGGACCTATGAAATGTTTTCAGTGCGGTGAGGTGGGCCACCGGTTCTATGATCCTCAGTGCCCACTAAAAGGCAAAACCCACTGGTGTATCACCCCGGCAGATAGCGAGTGTAGCCCTAGGGGAGGAGAAGGGTGTCTAAGGTGGGTGGGGACCCGCACAGATGTCCCTAGTCTCTTTAGGAGACTGTGAGGTGGTCCCAAGGACCCAGCTGTCTGATAACACTAAAAAGTACAGGCAGTGGGTGACCATCAATGGCCATAGAGTGGTGGCTCGTAGAGACACCGGAGCCAGTGTGACAGCTGTCAGTTGTCGGCTGGTGTCTGAAGAAAAGGTGGTCCCCAATGCATTTTACCCGGTTATTGCCGCTGACAACACAGCAAGCCACTGCAAGGTGGCTCAGGTTCCCTTTGAGTGGGAGGGTCTATGGTACTCTTCAATTAGCTGTGAGGCCAGCCATGCCTGTTGAATGTCTGTTGGGTAACGATTTGAGGAGCTCCCTTTGGGCTAAGGTGGAGCAAAGTGCTCGTTTGGAGAACGTTGGGTCTGCCTGAGTGGGCCTGCGTGACCACATGGTCCATGGCAGCCAGTAAGGGTGTTCTAGAGGACCTGGAGCCTGAAAGAGTGGCCCAGGTGCCTGCCTTTAAGAGAAGGGGCATGGGGCGTGGTAAACCTGCCCTCACCATTCCCATGGTCCAGGAGGAGGCAGACCTTGAGGGGGATGCCCTGGAACCTACAGGGGAACAGATAGCTGAACTGGGGGACTTGCCTGAGCTGACCCATTGTGATAAACAGGAAAAATAGCCAGACAGATTTTATTTTTAGAACTTTAGATCACACCCAGCCTATCAGTGCTGGGGGATCAACTGTTTTATTTTAGTGTTTTTATCTTTTTTAGAAAAACATTCTTTCATTTGATCTATAAATGTCATCAAAAGATACAATCATCAAACAATAAAGAATACATACAGACAAAAAAATGTGCAATAAATATACAAGTGTTGAAAAATTTACACAAACAATACTGTGAATTTTAGAAAAACATCAACAACAATTTAATCAGATGTCTAACAATTGTTTAACACTAGAAACCAGTCCTCTGTATTGGGTACAAGAAGCCAGGCGGACAACACAGTTCCTAGGTACTGCCTGCCTGTCTTACTAAACCAGGGATTCGATAATAAGTTCTAGGGTTGCAGTACTAGGGGTGGAGAGTACGATTATTTTTTGATAACCCTAGTAGCGCCCTTCTTTTTTATCCCGGGCTTGGGGTCAACGCGTTTCGAACCTCACTCTAGTTACGGGTTCTCCTCAGGACACGGACTGGAGGAAGCCATTACTGAACTTGGCACTTGTGAGTCACTCGTATGGCACTTCGTTTAGTCAATTGCCTTGCAAGTGTGAGAATTCTTAAACTTGTGCGGCATCGCGTATAAAATCAGAGAGGGACGGCCATTAGTAGGTCCGGGGTTCTTACGAAGGGCTTGTCAGTTACCTGCTTTTTTTTTATTCGACTTATAACGCCAGACGCCGTACGCGAGCCAACAGAGCAGGTCGCACAAGTTTAAGAATGGGCTGGGTGTGATCTAAAGTTCTAAAAATAAAATCTGTCTGGCTATTTTTCCTGTTTATCACAATGGGTCAGCTCAGGCAGGTCCCCCAGTTCAGCTATCTGTTCCCCTGTAGGTTCCAGGGCATCCCCCTTTAGCATATTAGAGTGGTCCAAGCCAGTTCAGATAAAGGGCCCAAACCTTCTCTTTTGCCTTGAGCTGACCCATTGGCAGCAGGAAGGAGGACCCTGCAGGGAAGAGTTCTGTGAGGAGCAGAACAAGTGCCCTTCTCTTGCGGGTTTGCGGCAACAGGCCATAAACCAGGTAGCAGGTGATCAGTCTGGATTACATTGGCTCTACTGGGAGAATGGTCTCCTGTATAGCAAGACTAAGGTCACCCAGATTTGTGTGTCTGACCTCTTTGTTGTTGTTTGTCTTTGTTTGTGTTGTCGCTATCCTGCTTACTAATTATGTTTACATCTGCTCTGAAGTCATTGTACACTTTCATTTCCTTGATGAAATCAGCAGTATGTTCCAAACTCAAGGCTATGCCTATCTTAAAATCAAGATTCACAACCAAATCATATGTTTTGGATTTTCCTTTCAAGGCTGCAATGTATGTATTCACTGTTTCTCCTTCGCCTTGTATTCTTGCAAAAAGTATACCTCTCCAACACTACATTTATTTTCTGCCCAAAATGTTGTTTGAGTTTATCAAAAATAATTTGGTGTACATCTTCTTCTTCATCACTGTCCTAATCATCTTGCAGAGACTCAGAAATGTTATCATATGTTTTACACCCTTCCACCCCAAAGTTATGAAGCAAATATGTTGTTTACGAAGTGATGTAAACTTCTCACCACCAATAGCTATAAGATAGGACTCAAAAAGCCCTTTTCACAGTTTCCTTTTTTTTTGTTTTTTTATTTGTCAGAACCAGTAAAGACAGGGGTCAAAATACAGTAATACAGCAAAGAAAACAAACACAATCATATATGATACAATCTCATACTTTTGGAAAGGTAAGAAAAAGAAACGAAAGAGAAGAAAAAATCAAAGAAAAAGGAAACAGGCAGAGATAGCCGTGTAAAAAAAAAAGAAACATCCCCATGATAAAAAAAAATTGAACATAAAGGGAGGCATGTTTGATTAATTCATCATAATCTTGAGCAAAGCCCCCTTTTCACTGTTTCCAATGGAAGGTTGGGTTCCACTGCATCATTTTGGAAAGGTGGAGGATGGGACATGCTTGCTGCAGCCATTATATTACTCTGATAAGGTATGGCAGGATGAGAGTATTTCCAGACATAATGAAACACCACATATCACCACTAAACAGATTATTACATACCACAGACTTCACTCTGGCAAAATAAAATACCAGTAAACAGACAACATGAGAGCAGAAATAGTATTCCACTCAAAGTCAAAATTTGAAAATGCAGATGTAAACTCACCATAAAAATGCAAAATCAGTACAACTCAGAAAAAAGGCAGAAATGCATCATGGATTCTGAAAAGATATGGATACGTTTAAGTACACATGCTAGTGCTCTTGGGTGATGGACATAGAGATTCCTCCTAAAAACAAAGAGAAACAAGAAACAGGAACCAACCACTGGGCACAAAAACAGCCCCCAGCTTGCCCTCTACCTCAGATTCTAGTTGGCATGCACTAGAATCCTGCAATACAGGCTTCCCAGAAGAAGAAGGCTCTGCCTATCAGTATGGGCGAAACCTGTTCTTAGCCAGGTAAAAGAGCTGTGCATGTCAGCCTAAGGAACAACCGGCTTACCGCTGAGATAAAGAACTGAGAAGCAATAGTCCCTCAGCGAGTTACAAGCTGTGCCTGTCTGCGTGAGGAGAACTTTTCCCACAACAGGTCTCCTTCTGAGGTAACCCGCTGAGGTAACCGTGAATCTAACCTTAAATGTTCCTCAGCAAAATATGTGCTGTACCTGTCAGCGTATTGGGAACTTCCTGTGACAGGCCTCCACTGAAGCACACAGTCACATTCATTGAGCGTGATTTGGCCCAGTTGACGATACCGGATAAAGCCAGGAGAAGTTTCAATGCTGCTGCCTTCAGATGTACGGCTTGGCTTGAAACTGGCAGCAATAATTCTCAGTGCTGAAGGAGACCCAGATACACACCAGATCACACTGCAACCTCTTAAGCACCCTACAAGATAGCCAAAGGGTGCTGCGTGGCTTCTGTGATGTGTAGGAGGATGACTGCTAGGCTCGTCAAGGAGTCACGGAGAAATGCACCACAGCAGTTTGGCAAAAGACGGTACACTGTAATATCCCAACGGCCGCCTAACAACAGTACCACATACCTGCCACAGAGCGGCGTGGCCCTAGCCACTGCAGTCCTCAACCCAAGGGGGGACCCAGGGAGAGCCAGGCGCGAGCTGGTCTTTCCCTGGGTGCGTTCGCGCGAGCAATCTGGGAAGAGCAGGTGAGGTTGATTAGGGGAGTTTATAAGGGGCGGTTAGGCAGGCGGTTGGGAAGTGCGTAGCGGGAGGCAAGGGAAAGGAGGTTATTTTTGCTAGCCTTGCTCTTGTTTACCTACTCGGTGGGCCATGGAGGAGGCGTCGGAGGTGCGAAGGGCTGTACAGTTGCTTTGCGCTGCCGGGCGTGAGGACCTTCTGAGGCCCGGCGTGCCGACGGAGGCGTGGGTAGGGTTGGCCCGCCCCCCTCACAAGGCTGCCGAGGGCGTGTCGCGGGCGGTGACTGCCTGCTTGTCACCCGACCCGGAAGAAGACGAGGACGGAGAGGCTGCATTGCCGGCGGTTTTGTCGCTGCCGGCTCCGGTTCCCTCAGCCTTGGGGCCCCCGCCGGTTGACCCGGGCGCCCACCAGCAGGTATGTTTGGCTGGCTTGCGTGGGGCGCCCGGGGCGCTCTGTGGGCCGGCAGGCCCAGCGCTTGGGCGGGCCCCCTCCGGGCAAGGCCAAGAAGTCTTCTGTGTGTCCTGGGGCTAAGCGGGGGAGGAGCCTCGATCCTCAGTGCCTCCCCCGGGCCCCTTTTACTGCCCCTGTGCACGGGGGTCCCCCCCCTCCTGTGCCTGTGTTGCCTGATGGGGCTTCGCCCTATTTATGGGTTAATGGGCAGTGTTACCTGCTGTCTCCTGCCACCCCTGTGCTGGGACACGCCCACCCCCCTTTACCCAGTGATGTAGTTCAAGGCTGCCCAGATTTTGCCCCCCCCCCTGTTGCGTTGCCTGTTTTTTCCCTCTCGGGGGCCCCCTCGGCCACTGACTTTGACCGTTCAGGTGATGTGTCCTCCGCTCCACCCCCCCTGGCACCCGGGTCCACGGCTCCTGGGAACGTTGGCCTTCCTTCTGCTTCCCAGCAGCCCCGGGCTTCTGGTGGGTTGGGTTTGGACCTAAGGGGGGCGCCCCCTGCTTCCGGCCAGGTGCTGTTCCCGGTTCCTCGTGGGATGCCCGGTGTTTCCCAGGGTGGCTTGGCGGAAGGGTCAGGTGGTGACTCTGGGTTTGCGCCTGTTGCTGGATCTTCGGTGGGTGTTTCCCTTGGCTCTGTGGGAGGGGGCATTCTTGTTAGTTCTTCACAGCCTGGCTTGAGCGGCCGCAGTTTTCGTGTTGTTCCTCCAGCTGGGCGGCTGTTGACTGGTTCTACGGGATTGGGAACTGTCCCTACGGCTGTTTCCAGTGGTGGGATCGCGGGAGAGTTGTCTGGAGCGGATCTCTCTTCTGCAGCTTTGCGCGCGCGGCACTTTAATGGCATTGATTGGCAGTTTTATGATGGGGGAATTGGCGATGGGGCTCTGCCAAGTGGCAGTGCACAAGTTTCATTTTCTGGAGATGCTTTACATTTGGATATACAAGATGATGATTTGGAAGAGGGGGAATTGAGGGAGAAGGATGTTGGGCTTTTGGCAGCACGGGCCCAGGGGGGTGGGCTGGGGCAACTCCCTGTTTCTCGTATCTTGCAGGAGTCATGTGCGGACCACGCAGCGGTACGTGAGGCAGCAAGGAGTAGACCACCTCGAGGGGATCATGTTGATTTTCAGCAGAAGTCGGCACAGTTGTCAAGAGGTAAGGATGGATGGTGGGCTGTGTGGAATCCAGGGGAGAGTCTCCTGGCTAAGCGTACCAGATCAATCGGTACGGGTGATGGGGTTATTGGTGAGCGAGTCGCTCTGGCTCCGAGGCTTGAGCGGCCGGTGAGTTTGAATGTTTCTAATGTGCAAAATACAGGGGAAGTTTCTACCATTGGGGCTGGGGTGGCTGCTACAAAACCTGTTAAGGAGGATAGTATCCTGCCTAAAAAATTGCCTTATTCTGGGGTGGGGATGCCTTTGGGGTCACATTTGTCTGAGAAAACTAAAAATCACATTTGGAGTGGTGAATTTGTGTATGTGTTTCGGCTTCTCCATAGAGATGTCCAAGCTAAGGAAGGGTCGAAGGAGGAGGAATTGGAATTGGCTCGGAGGCCTCGAGTCCCGAAGTCTATTGAGAACTGGACTTCGGCCTTTTTAATTTATGCCAGCGTTTATTGCCAGCGTCATCCGAGTAAGGCGGTCGACATGTTTAAATATGCTGATGTCATACGTAAAGCTCATAGTTATTTTGGAGGTTTTGCCTGGTTGTCGTACGACGAGGAGTTCCGGGCCCGTATGAGCGTTTTTCCAGAGCGTTCCTGGGGTGAGGTTGATGTGGAATTGTGGCTACAGTGGATGGCATCTGCTCACCCGCCCGCTACGACCCACACGGCTAGCGGACAACCGGTGCATTATCAGCCCTTTCCGTTTCGCCCCGCTCTTTCTGGGGCGGGGGTTTGGGGCAGAGGGCAGTCCTCCTCCTCTGGCGCGTGCTGGCATTTTAACAGGGGTTCGTGTAACCGGCCAGCATGCAGATATAAGCATGAGTGTGCGCAGTGCGGGGGGCGACATGCTCTCACCCAGTGTTTTCCTGGACAGCGTTTTGGAGACCAAGGGAGGGGTTCCGGGGGCAGGGGACAACCTTCGCACTTTGTATCTAAGGGCTCCTACTCCTATTAAACTGGCCGTCCTTGATTTGTGGTTGGTGGACTATCCGGATTTTGAGGCTGCCAAGACTTTGTCCTGGGGTTTCAGAGTTGGTTTCAGGATTGGGTATCAGGGCCCCCGGTTGGGCAGGTGGTCTGACAATCTAAAGTCTGCGAAGGAGTGCCCCCAGGTTGTGCAGAAGAATTTGGATGCTGAGCTTGCAGCGGGCAGGATTGCTGGTCCTTTTCTTAGCTGTCCTCTCCCTGATTTGATAGTCTCTCCGCTGGGTGTGGTACCAAAAAAGGCGGCTGGGGAGTTTCGCCTCATTCATCATCTGTCTTGGCCTGAGGGTGCCTCCATCAACGATTTCATTGACCCGGCTGATTCTACAGTGACATATGCTTCCGTGGACGACGCCTTGCGGCTCGTTCGCGCAGCAGGTATTGGTGCCTTGCTGGCGAAGAGTGACATTCAGTCATCTTTCCGGCTTCTGCCCATTCATCCTTGGGATTTTGGTCTCTTAGGTATGCATTTTGGTGGCTATTTTTATGTGGATAAGGTGTTGCCAATGGGCTGCTCGGTGTCATGTTCCCTCTTCGAAACCTTCAGTACATTTCTGCAGTGGCGCTTCACTTTCGTCAGCGGCCACGCCCTGGTCTGTCATTACCTTGATGACTTTCTTTTCATTGGTGAGGGTCAGTCTGGGCAGTGTCAGTTAGCTTTGGAAATCTTTCAGGCTATGTCCAAGGAGCTGGGCGTTTCTTTGGCGCCGGGTAAGACCGAGGGTCCGTGTACATCTCTGACATTTCTGGGGATTGAAATCGATACCCTGGCTATGATGGCACGTCTGCCTGCTGATAAAGTGCGGGAGATGTCTGATTTCATCAGGTTGGTGTTGGGTGAACGCAAATTGGAACTGCGGAAGGTTCAGAAGCTTTTGGGGTATCTGAATTTTGCGTGTCGGGTTGTTCGGGCGGGTAGGACGTTTTGTAGACGTCTTGGCCTCTCGATGTCCGGCGCCAGCCTTCCTCATCATCGTGTGCGCATTACAACAGCTGTTCGTGCCGATTTGAGTATCTGGTTGCGTTTCCTGCAAGATTTCAACGGCGTGTCCTTGTTTTTTGCGGATGAGGACATTGTGTGGCAGGTGCAGCTTTTCACGGATGCATCAGGTGCTAATGGCTTCGGCATCTTTTGGGAAGGCCGTTGGTGCGCGGCTGGCTGGCCAGTGCATTGGCGGGACCAGGGTCGCAGCATTGCGTTTTTGGAGCTCTTCCCGTTGTTGGTCGCTCTGTACATCTGGGGGGCGGAGTTTCAGAATCGTTCTGTATTGTTCCACGTGGACAATATGGCTGTAGTTGACCTCGTTAATAAACAGAGGGCCCGTGATTTGCGTGTATTGAAGCTCTTGCGCGCTTTCATGTTGCGGTGTCTACAACTGAATATTGTCTTTAAAGCTCGGCATGTTCCAGGAGCCACTAATTGCATCGCTGATTCTTTATCTCGATTTTAGTGGTCAGAATTCCACAAATTGGCTCCCGGGGCGGACCTAGAACCGACGGCGATCCCACAGTACGTATGGGCATTGGGGGATTGAGGGTACACCATTTGGCCGAGAATTCAGTGGCTGCCTCCACCCGTCGGAGTTATTTGAAGGCCTGGCATGAGTTTTTGCAGTTTGGTGAGGAGATGGCGGGTCCAGCACGGGCTGTGTTATCTGATGAACAATTCTTATTGCAGTTTGTTTTGCATTTGGCGGACAAAGGCCTCTCCCACACGACCATTTCGGGCAAGTTGGCTGGGGTGTCTTTTTACGGGCTGCTTTGGTGGGGGAGGGATCCTGTTGGGCGGGTGTTGGTTCGGAAAGTTTTAAAAGGTTTGGGTAGGCTTCAGGCTGGTGCGCAGAAGCTACGGCAGCCGGTGACCTTTGATTTGCTTCAGCTGCTTTTATCGCAATTGGAGGTGTGCTGTTATGATGCATTTGAGTGCCAGAAATTTCGTTTGTGTTTTGTGTGGTTATTCTTTGGGGCGTTTCGGGCCTCTGAACTGCTGGGTTTGAGGGATAGAGTGGGTATGACCAGCAGTGAGGTAGTGGTGGAGCATGACAGGGTGCGTATGTGGTTGCGTATGTCCAAGACTGATCAGATGGGGAGGGGTAAGTGGGTGTTTTTGGGAAGGAGCGGTGTGTCTTCTTGCTGCCCTGTTGGGGAATGGGAGGTTTTTGTGTCATCCCCTCACTTTGCTCCGGGGGCAATTTTTTGTCATGCTGATGGCAGCCCCATTATTGTTTCTCAGTTGTTGGCTGTCCTTCGCAAGGTTTTGTTGGGTCTGGGGCGGGATCCTTCTCAATTTGGTACCCATTCCTTCAGGATTGGGGCAGCGACAGAGACCGCCAGGTTGGGGTGGGATTGGTCCCAAATTCGGCGTATTGGGCGTTGGCGCTCGAGATGTTGTGAGAAGTATGTGAGAAAATAGATCGCCTTTGCTTTGCCTAACATTTCTTTTTCTCCTAGGTCCTTGGCCCTTGGTCGCTGGAGCAAAAAGGAGGGTGTGGATTCTTGGTCACTCTTTTGTTAAAAGGGCTGCTGTAGCCGCTGCACGTCAGCTTTGTGGTAGATCCCTTGGTTTGAGCAGTCTGACCCATGAAGTCTCCTGGCATGGCACAGGGGGCATGCGTTGGGGCGGACTCTTTCCCGCCTTGGCTTCTCTGGTCTCAGGGGGTTGGGGGGGTCCACCGGATCTCCTGGTGTTGCACCTTGGGGAAAACGACTTAGTTTCTCTATCAGGTTTGACTTTGCTAAAGTTAATGAAACAGGACCTCGAAGTCATGAAGACCACATGGGTGAGCACCATGGTGATATGGACTGAGTTGGTGCCTCGACTGAGATGGAATGGGGCGAGGAGTTATTCAGCCATGGAGAAAGCCAGACGCAAAGTGAATCGAACCATGAGACTTTTTTGTAACCATTTATGTATATACAGTTTGGCTCATCATCATTTGCAAGTTTCAGAGACGCATTTATTCTGTGAGGACGGTGTCCACCTGTCCACATTGGGCATTTCATTTTACCTTTTGGAGCTCCGGGACTTGATAGCTAAAGTTCTTCAGGTGCAGTTGTGGTGTGCTCCTTCCCTTCCTCCTTGTCTTTGAGTGGGGCAGGAAAACGCTAAAGGTTTTCCTGGGTGGCGGTTTTTGCTATTGGGGTGGACAGCCTGGAGCGGGTTGGCCATCCTGAAGGGTAGCTCATTGGGGAATCCAGGGGGTATTCGGCAAGAGTTCGTTTCGGGTTCAGTTAGGTAGGGATGTTTAGGCATACTCTGCAGATTGGAATTTTATGAAATAAATAAATAATTAATGTGTTAAAGAAATGTATTATGCACCTGTCTTAAAATAAAGTGGCCTTTCTTGCTCCTAGAAGAAGTGTGGACAGTGATTTCTTGCGCGAGGGGGGACCCAGGGAGAGCCAGGCGCGAGCTGGTCTTTCCCTGGGTGCGTTCGCGCGAGCAATCTGGGAAGAGCAGGTGAGGTTGATTAGGGGAGTTTATAAGGGGCGGTTAGGCAGGCGGTTGGGAAGTGCGTAGCGGGAGGCAAGGGAAGGGAGGTTCTTTTTGCCCCGCCCACCCTCCCCCTTTTTCTATTAGTTAGGTTTTTCCTCTGCGGTGCTCTAGGCGCTGCTCTGGTCTTCGGGCCTTGCCACTGTTAGGACAGGTGTCTTGGTTCTTTCAGGAGGCGGTTTTTGCTAGTGGGGTGGGCAGCCTCGAGCGGGTTGGCCATCCTGAAGGGTAGCTCATTGGGGAATCCAGGGGGTATTCGGCAAGAGTTAGTTTCGGGTTCAGTTAGGTAGGGATGTTTAGGCATACTGTGCAGATTGGAATTTTATGAAATAAATAAATAATTAATGTGTTAAAGAAATGTATTATGCACCTGTCTTAAAATAAAGTGGCCTTTCTTGCTCCTAGAAGAAGTGTGGACAGTGATTTCTTGCGCGAAGCAGTATTTTGCCAAACAGGATACAGCTACGGTGAGTAGCAACACAAAGTGAACATTTTAAATATACTAATTTGTATACCCAGCACCAACAGCGACTTAAAGAAATACCTTCCTGAATAGGTTGTAGAACAGGGTAGTGCATCCTCAGGTAGTCCGCTGTCACTGGAGTACTAGTTGGGGGTGATGCATACATGCCAACATTTTAGAAAAGGAAAGTGGGAAAGTTTAGAAAAATAATCAGGAGATTGTTTTTTCCCATTGACTTCTATTGAGGACTTAGTGTGCTTCTGCAGGATCGGATATCAGAAACGTAGATCCATGTTTTGTTCCCTTACCTGCCAGGAGCACGGAGAAAGCGCAGGCGTAGAGTGTGTCAAAAATCTTGTGCACTGACACGCAGAAGCAGGCTACTGGCAGTGAATACCAAGAGTCTCACTAGCAGGCGCGGTGCGTCCATTGGGGCGTAGGGGCGAAGCCCCACTAAGCCCCATGGACCCACCACGTCGTCACTAGAAGCCAAACACAATTATTTAAAAAAATCGCGCTATCTGCCGGCCGGGAAACCGGGAGACACCCGACCTTCCCGGAGTGCGCAGGGGGGGGGGGGGGGGGGAGGATCGGGCAGCTGCGCAAGTGTATTTTTGGGCACAAACATGCCCGCGCATGCGCAGATCGTTTTCTTGTGAATTCCTACTTAGAGAGAGGACCAGGGGGCGGGCCGCAGCCCCCGGGGTTACACAGGGCGACTGGGCGAGGAGTCATGGTGCCCCCCCAGCCAATCCTGGAGAAGGATTGGCTGGTCACTACATAGCCCGGTTACATAACCCCTGACGGATAGCACGGCCGACTTTGGTGCTGGGAAACCAGGTTCGAGCCTCTTATCGAACCATAAAAATGTATACATGACTTACTTTGGTGTTAAATAAATAGATATTTTAAAAAACAAATAAAAATGATGTTCCGACTAAGGTGTGAAATTGGTTTTGAATAAATACATGTTTTTAAAAACAATTAATATTAATCATGTATCATTGGTGCTGGAGTACAAGGTTCGAGACTGGTATTAAACACTGACAAGCTGTGTGCAAGTTATATGGTCATAAAAATACATGAATGATGGATGCAGGATGGGTGGATGCATGAATGGATGCAGGATGAATGATGGGTGGATGAATGGATGGGTGGATGCATGAATGAATGATGGATGCAGTATGGGTGGATGAATGAATGATGGATGCAGGATGGATGCAGGGTGGATGGATGGGTGCATGAATGAATGAAGGATGCAGGATGGATGGATGGATGGATGGATGGATGGATGGGTGGATGCATGAATGGATGCAGGAATGGATGCAGGAATGGATGATGGGTGGGTGGATGGATGGATGCATGAATGAATGATGGATGGATGCTGGATGGGTGGATGGATGGATGGGTGGATGAATGAATGATGGATGTAGGATGGATGGGTGGATGGATGGGTGCATGAATGAATGATGGATGCAGGATGGGTGGATGGATGGGTGGACACATGAATGGATGCAGGAATGGATGCAGGATGGATGATGGATGGGTGGATGGATGGGTGGATGGATGGGTGGATGGATGGATGCATGAATGAATGATGGATGGTTGGATGCAGGATGGATGGGTGGATGGATGGGTGGATGCATGAATGAATGATGGATGCAGGATGGATGGGTGGATGGATGGATGGGTGGATGCATGAATGAATGATGGATGCAGGATGGATGGATGGGTGAATGCATGAATGAATGATGGATGCTGGATGGATGGGTGGATGCATGAAAGAATGATGGATGCAGGATGGATGCAGAATTGGTGGATGGATGGGTGGGTGGGTGGATGGATGGATGGGTGGATGCATGAATGATGTATGGATGGATGCAAGGTGGTTCGGGCTCGCTCGCTGCGCTCGCTGCGGTGCAATATGCAAATTAGTTTACGCCTCACCACTTTCAAATGTCACCAGCCGCCCCTGCTCACTAGACCAAGTCCCGGCTGCAGCCTGCCGAGTAATAAGGTTTTTTTAAATGCTGGAATCGGGAGGCGGCATACTAGCCAGTCTAGCCTTGAAATAGGTACTCTCCTGTCTGAATCGGGAGGATTGCCATGTATGTTCATGTGTGTGGCTGTCCTCAGACAGCAATAAATCGTTACCAGTGGTACAAAGTGAAGACGATGCTAGTTGATGAGAAGTCTTTATTAAGCATCATACACCGTCACAGGTTCCAGCCTACTGGAGTCAGATGTAGAACCTTCGCATGACAGTTGAGACAGATCATTCTGGGGAAGGGAAGGGTGGGGGGACACGACGGATAAGATCAAGCATAGTAAATTAGTAAATTACAACACTTCTCTGCTACTGGAAAATGAAATATTTTGCCTTCTGTTCAACTGAGAAGTGTTCCCCAAACAGCAATTCAATGCAAGCTTCCCCTACACGTGATAGCGCGATCTTTGTCAGGACCGTTACACGATGTACTGGCATGCCACCTAACCGGCTTACTATAGCACGAAAACGTGTTTTAAGCTTTTAAAATCCGAAATGTTTGGCAATGCCAATGTTTATTGTTTCCTTTGATGACCAGCACGCGCTTCCCAGAGGATCTGCGCGGTTGGTTGCGTCGACAGACTGGCAGGATCTTCCTGCTGGGGCGCGCGCACGCTATTAAGGTCACAAGCGGGCTATTGGTTAAGACATCTAGAACGTGAACTTCCGGTTGACGTTTTCACGTTTAAGGGGGCGAGTCAAGCCGTGTTTGTGTCGAGTGGGCACTTGCTTGTGGTAATGACCGCGCTTGACGCAGCAGATGTTCGGTTGCATCGACAGTGCCCTCATCTCGCGATGCCCCTTCGTTCAGTGGTTGGATTTTTGCTACTAAGCCTTACTGTTATGGTTTCTAAAGGTAAGCAAGTTCCAAAGAAGCAGGGTTAAAAGTCTGTGTGGGTACATGGAGCCTCGGTGGTCAGTAAGGACTGCCGCCAGCTAGCCACAGCTCTTCAGCAGCGTGCTTGAAATGGCCTAGCAATTGCACCTAGCGGACGCCTGTAGTCGGATCTCTTTTAGAAACGTACACAGGGTCACACTTTAATCATTGCTCTAAGCAGCGTCTTTTAGAGTAGCATCTGGAGGTGTAAACTATTACAGAGTCCTTCTGATGTTCCCGTTTTAGTATCTAGTGGAAAGGCCACACACGGGGCTTTAAGTGGGATGAAAAAACTGGAGGGGGGGGGGTCTATCATAGGGGCGTGACCGATGTAATATAGAACTCAACAAACAATATTACACCTACAACGAACCAGGACTATTGGCGTTGTCAATGGTTGTACATAGCTGCCACGGTTTCAGATTGCTTATATGTGACATTTTCATAAATTCGGTGTAATTATGAGTGACATTCAACAACTATGAGTGACACTTTCTTGCCAGCAAATGCAAGTAGTGAAGATGATGGAAGCATATAAATATCAGAAATTACACTCATTTGAGCAACGAGAAACTTTAAGAAGATCTTAAATCTTCTGCGAAGTACCAGAAATGGAAGGGCACTAACTTCGGAGGAGGACCCATAGTGATAAATGAATGCAAAATTTGCAGTATGATATAACTGGTTTAATATTGAAGTAAAAGAGCCAGTGAAGAAGTGCACCACAGCTACAGACCCCGGACCGCTGCACACTGACATTGCCGGGATAGCCTTGCTGCTGACCAGTGACTCACATAGTACAGCTCTCTTCTCCTCTCCGGCCAGCTCTGCTCTCTGAAGGTCTTGCAGGGCTGCTTAATGGTGATGGCGATGTCTAGTTACAGGCAGCCTTTCTGTTGTAGTGTCTCCCTCCCTTGGACATGTTAGGGATGCAATCAGGGCCTCTTCTCCAGGCTGTGACAAACGTACATTACTGGCGGGCTTCACTGGTAAGGGTGAAGTTCAGACCCGTCTGGCCTACTGATTATGTCCAGATGGGCTGAAGCGGGCGGCTACAATTATGTAAAACATCCTTCGCAGAGCCGACCCACTCAATATCACAGCACACCAAAGTAAGTGCCATGCACGGCGCGTTGCATGACGACAAAGGAAAAATGCAAAGGTCTGGAAGATGTTTTCATGTAAATTCACACAATGGTGGTAGTGAAGTGACGAACATGCCAAAACCAGCTACATGACTAATTATTGCACAGGCCCAATAACATGTGAATCATCACGCATAACTCCTCAGGCTACTGTTTGCTCAAAGTCACCAGTCAATTGTACAGAAAGTCACAAAAAGAGATAGTTTACTAACAACATAACCAACAACTTTGCAAAGAGAATTGTAAATCTTATTGCAGTCAGATTTCTGGCTTACCTGACTGGAAAGCGGAGTTCAAACGGCTAATGAGGCTCTATTGCAAGAGGAAATACCATATAAGAGAGGGGAGAGAGGGCATCCCTGTCGGACTCCCCTCCTGATAGGGAATGCTTCCAATAGTGCTCCCTTTATGAGGACCCTGGCGGATATACTGGAGTAGAGGACTCCCACCATTCTCCTATACTGGGGGCTGAAGCCAGCACGCTCTCCAAATACTGCCAGTCGACCGTATCAAAGACTTTTTCAAAGTCGAGCAGCACCAGAGCTAGATATGGAGACAGGAGGTCATGCTGAGCAAGGGCCACAATGGTGAGACCTAGACCTCCGTCCAGGTGAACACTCCTCCCCAGCAGCTTCGCCTCGTTGCCGCTCCACTCCTGTGCAGAGCCTTCCAACTAGCAGGGTTTTCGCCAGCTGACGTCCCAACAGCAGACTTAACTGGTGGCAATTCTTTAGCCCGCAGTGCCCCTTGTGCCCTCCACCCTCGCCTCCTGCTTACAGATTGCCCCACTGTAAGGTAGCCGTGTGCTTACTTTTGATATCGTTTTTTGTACTTGTATTGTGCCTACTGTTTGTCCCCCGCTCATCTTGCCGTTATTCTTCACGCCGCTGCTGCCCTGTGGCCCCTCCCCGACACAATCCCCTCTCCCGCCTCCCAACCTCTGGGCTCACCCCCTCCCCTACGTATGGCGACCGTTGAGCGGTCGGGCCAAAGGCAAGCCTGTCCCTGCCTGGACCGCGCCCAGCGCCAGAGCCCCTGGCCCCCGCGAGAGCCATGACCCCCGAAGCTGCTATGACGCCAACAACCTCCACAAACTCAATGCCGGATGATCATCCAACTGCTTCCAGGCCACCCTGAAGCGCACCCTCGGACCCTTCACTTGCTGAAGCTGCAGCTTCACCACCTGCCGAACTCCCGCGCGTCCCACCCCACCCGCCAAAGCAGAACGGAACCACCTCAGATGCATACTCCTCAACATCCGCTCCGTCCACAAGCACGCCATCAAACTCTGGGACCTACTCGACTCAGCCTTCCCGGACGTCGCATTCCTAACAGAGACTTGGATGAACCCCTCCTCGGCACCCGACATTGCCCTAGCCATCCCCGATGGACAGAAGATCACCAGAAGGGACCACACCAACAAACCAGGAGAAGGAATTGCCATTGTCTACAGAAACACCCTCAGAGTCTTGACCAGCACAGCAGACACCTTCAAGGCCGCCGAACACCTGCACTTCCAGATCCCCATTGACCCCAACACTACCCCCAGAGGAACACTTGTCTATAGACCCCCCCGGACCCCTGCCTCAGTTCATCGATGCCATCACCAACATCGTCAGCACACATGCCCTTGCCTCCACAGGCTACATCCTCCTCGAAGATCTAAATTTCCACCTCGAACGCCAACAACAGCAACTCCGTCGCTCTGCTCAACAACCTTCCCATCCTCGGACTCAAACAGCTTGTCACAACCCCCACCCACTCCGCCGGACACACACTCAACTGCATCCTCTCCGCCAGCAACCACATCTCTGTCAGCCACACCACCAAACTGCACTGGACCGACCATCGCTTTATCCAATTCACCTTCAAGAAACCTACCTCGCACCACCACCCGCAACAAATCCCCTACCGCAGCTGGAACAAGGTCACTGAAGACCAGCTCATCACCACCCTCGCCCGAGACCCACCAACAGACACCACCGACATAGCCGCCCGCAACCTCAGGCAATGGATCAATGACTGCGCCAACACCCTCGCCCCGATCAAAAAACCCTCAAACAGACGCCCCAACAGGAAAGCCAGCTGGTTCACCACCGACCTCCAGGAATCCAAAAGTACCTGCGAAGACTCGAGAAAAAATGGTGCCACGAACGGACTCCGGAAAATAATGCTGCTCTAAAGAACGCCAACCGCAAGCACCACCAACTCATTCAAGCCAACAAAAGAACCGCCTTAAAGGAACGCATTGACAGCAACGCACACAACAGCCAACACTCTCCAACCCCAGCGCAAGCACCAACGACATCCCGCTGTCACAAGACCTTGCGACTCCCTAGCCATCTTTTTCCACCACAAGTTTACCGACATCCACAACATCTTCAACATCCAGACCCCCCTCACAACCACCGGGACCACAACCCCCCACCCCCCAGCCACAACAGCCGCCTGCTCTTTTGGACCCACGTCAACGACACCATCAAGACCATGAACACCATCCACTCTGGCTCACCGTCCAACTCCTGCCCTCACCACATTTTCAACAAAGCTAACCGCATCATCGAACCCCAACTCCGGAAGATCATCAACAACTCCTTCGAGACCGCCACCTTCCCGGAAAGCTGGAAGCACGCTGAGATCAGCGCCCTACTGAAAAAACCCACTGCGGCTCCTAAGGACCTCAAGAACTTTCGACCCATCTCCATGCTTCCGTTCCCGGCGGAGGTCATCGAAAAGATCGTCAACAGGCAACTGACCTACTTCTTCGAGGAGAACAACATCCTGAACCCGTCTCAGTCCAGATTCCGCAGCAACCACAGCACCGAAACCGCCCTCATCGCTGCCACAGACGACATCAGGACCCTACTGGACAACGGCGAAACTGCGGCCCTCATCCTCCTGGACCTCTCGGCCTCCTTTGACACCGTTTGCCACTGCACCCTACGCACACGCCTGCACGACACAGGAATACGCCACAAAGCCCTGGACTGGACCACCTCCATCCTCACCAACAGAACCCAAAGAGTTTGCCTCCCCCGTTCCATTCAGAAACCACCAAGATCATCTGCGGCGTGCCCCAAGGATCATCCCTCAGCCCTACCCTCTTCAACGTCTACATGGCACCGCTCACCAACATCGTCGGCGTACACAACCTCAACATCGTCTCCTACCCCGACATCACTCAGCTGATCCTCACACTCACCAAGAACCCCGCCACCGCCAAAACAAACCTCCATGAAGGAATGAGAGCCGTCTCCCACTGGATGCAGAACAGCCGTCTGAAACTTAACACAGACAAGACAGAGGTCCTCATCCTGGGACTCCTGGTGGCCACCTGCCATGGGAGCGTCACCCACCAACCACGCGTACACAACCTGGGGGTCATCCTGAACTCATCGCTCTCAATGACCCAGCAAGTCAACGGCGTCTCCTCCTCCTGCTTTCACACCCCCTCATGCTTTGTAAGATCAAGATCTACAGGTGGATCTCCACCGAAACCAGAAGGACGGTCACTCAGGCCCTAGACAGCAGGAGACTGGACTTCTTCAACGCCCTCTACGCAGGAACCACGGCCAGACTCCAGTGCATACAGAACGCCTCTGCACGCCTCATCATCGACATACCCCACCACACCCACATCACTGCCCACCTGAAAGACCTGCACTGGCTCCCAGTCAACAAAAGGATCACCTTCAAGCTACTCAACCACGCTCACAAAGCACTCCACAGCGCCGGACCAGCATAATTCAACAAGCGTCTCACCTTCTACACCCCAACCGCCAGCTACGCTCTGCCAACCTCACCCTCTCCGCCGTCCCACACATCCACAAAACCACCACCGGCGGCAGATCCATCTCCTAACTCGCCGCCAAGAGATGGAATTCCCTACCCCCACAGCTGCGCCAGGACCTGCTGGCCTTCAGGAGACTCCTCAAGGCCTGGCTGTTTGAGCAGTAGCTTCCCCACCCCTCAGCGCCTTGAGTCCCTCACGGGTGAGTAGTGCGCTTTACAAATGCTTGATTGATTGATTGACATTGATCGGGGTTTATGAGAATGTGAAGTACCCATTTCAAATGGGTAGCGAGAATCATTGCATACATTTTAATCTCAGTATTAATCAATTAAATTGGGCGGCAGTTGGAGCATAGGGCTGGGGAAGGGTCCGCTTTAGGTATACCCATGACGGTGTCAGTGTCAGGGGCAAAGACACCTTTTTCCAGAACCTCCTCAAACAGGGCATGGAATTGTGGGGTCATGATTTCCCGAAATGCTACTTAGTCTGCAGGTAAACCATCTGGCCGGGGAGTCTTACGGCTAGCGAGTGACGATGTAATGGGCTCATCCAATGCTGCAAATGCATTCTCTGGTAGCTGCAAAAGAGGAAGACCCTGGAGGAAGAGGGAGCTGGCAGCCAGCATATGTGAGTGATCTGTGGAGTTAAGCCTTGAGTAGTAGTTTGCGCATGATTCAGCAGGGGCAACCAAGACCTGCCCTTGTGCTGCACAAATTTCGGGTATGATTCGGTTGGCCAGGGGTTGGGTGGCGAGCCAATGAAGCAATTTGCCATTTTTGCCTTCCCATCCATAAACCCAGGCCACGGAGGACCTCCAAATCAATTTAGCAGACTCGGGAGACGTGGGTTTGATCTCCTCGCGTACTAAGTGGAGCTGCTGGCGCGCCAGCTCCCCATCCGTTGTGGCCACAGTCATTTCGAGACAGAGGGAGCCCTGACCTCGAGTTGAGAGAGGTGACGGTTTTGGGCCTGTCATCTTTGTTTAAGGAAACCCTTTGCATACCCGCGGATCATGGCTTTGCCCGCCTCCCACAGTGTGCTGTGAAGCTGCACAGTGCCCTCATTGGTGTGGAAGTAGTTTTTCAGTTCTCTCTCGATTCCCTTGTTTATATTCTTGGTCCTGAAGGAACCAGTCATTTACTCTCCACGTGGGCCGTAGAGCTCCCGCGAAGTGGGGAGTGATCTGAAACCTCTCGTGCTAGGATTTAGATCTCAGGGACTGTCAGTCCGGGCAGGCATTGAGATAAGGTCAATACGCGAGTGGGTGTGGCGTGCTGGGGATGTGTGGGTATAATGTAGTGTACTAGGGTGCCAGGTCCATTAGACGTCGCAGAGGCCCAATTGGGAAGCCCAATCTTAGAGATGCCTGGCACCCAGCATTATGTGGGAGAATGGTTTAACCGTGGCATCCTTGGAGGGTTCTGGGACAGCATTAAAATCTCCTCCTTTCCCCGTCGTACCCTGGGGAAGAGAGGATATTATTGCCACTGCATCCCGGCGAGTGGACTCTAGGTTTGCCAGGGGGGGCATATAGCGACGCCAAGTTGATAGTGGTGTCTCCAAGGGTACCCGTGAGGGTGATGAATCAGCCCAGAGGGTCACTAGTTGTGTGGACCGTTGTGAAGGGGAGGGAGCGTCGCTAAAGGAATGCCGTTCCTCGAGCTCCTCTAGAGAACCCTGAGTGCCAAACCCTGTTGAAGCCCTGGCATGCTAGAAAGGGACATCGGTTACCCATCAGGTGCGTCTCTTGCAGTAACAGGACATCAGGATGGAACCTTTGTGCATATTTTAAAATCGCTGTTCGTTTAATCTTATCTAGGAGACCATTAACGTTCCATGAACGGACTCTTAGGCGTTCACCCCCACTACCTTACTGTGGCATTACGATGTGGTGGCAAAGTGGGGTGCATGAAGGTCCGGGAAGCCTAGTTGCTCCGGGTGGTTAGGCCTTGGGTGCAATTGAGCGCGTTCAGGCTCACTACGAGGGCCGCGTGGGGGCTAGTCATGGATTTTGTACATAGTTCTGCAGACAAACAGAATAATACAGACAAAAGCAGGGAGAACAATCCCTACCGAAAGTTCCAACCAACCCCCCTCCCCATACTTCACCAATTGAAGCATCTGTTGCCCAGTGAACTGATAATAAGAGTGTGAAAAGACGAACTAGGAATAAATAAAAAAAACACTTTATTCGATTAATAAAAATCATAAAAGTATACTATACAAAATACAGAAATAGTACCAAATATACCTAAGTTCTCAGTATAAACAGTTTAAAAACAATTGCACATTAAAATCAGTTTATCACTTTCTTTATAACTCACTAGCAGCCCGTCCCGACTATGTCGGCGACAGAAATAGAATGTGTGGTACATCACTTACAATCTGCTCCCTGTGACATACGTGATTTATAATGAAAGTGTGAGCAACTGTGCCTCTGAAAGCCTTTTCATTGAGGTAATTGGAAAAAAGTAAACCGTGAGGTTAGCAGCATTAGGTAAGTATCACAAAATGTAAGATTATTTTGGAGCCTTATTTATCATTGAGCTTACACGTCGTTATGTACCTGTTTATTAAAGTTGGTTGTTTTACCTTTTGTAATGTACATGGTGGCCACTTGTATAGCCTATGTCCATCTGCTGCAACTGTCCTTTCCAGTGCTGTATTGGGTGTTGTGATTGGTGCTGTGGTTCCTGAGATTACCCGCCTCAAAGATTTGGGCTCTCTCTTTTATTATATTAGTATAGATAATGTCAGGTGATGCAGCGCCGTTGGGTCCGCCAATCTAGATTTCCTGCAACGAAGAGATACAACGAGGAAATTTGCAACACTAAACATAATCACAGGGGAATCCGTTAATTGTAGGTAGAGTAGTGCTAGTTTAGTCTGTAAAAACCCCTTATCTTTTAATAATGGAAAAATAAACTTTTTTCTACCTCTAGTATAGAAGGAACAAAAGAAGGTAAAATGCATTGTATCTTGGAGTGAGTTATCGTCACACTTACAAGGGGCAGCATCCTCAGGCTTACACCATCCCTTGGAATTACTTAATAACAAATGGATCTGATTAAATCGAAATTTCGTTAACAGCCATCGGTGAAAAGGAATCGTTACAGTAGAGAGGTACGGTTGAATGGATAAAGACGAAATAAGCAGGTAATGGGCCCTTACCATAGGTTTTCCTAATTCTACAGATTCCCGCTCCTGCTCTCTAATCTTTATGAAATTTGTTTTGACCCAGGTTAGGTCAGCTTTCCTCAGCCCCTCTGAGTTTGTGAAAATCTTCGGGCGCCCCAATTCCCTAGATGTTGTTTTACTGAAGGTCAACCACTGGATTTCCTTAGCTCTCTCTAATTTCATACAGTCCCTTATAATCTTGTGGTTCAGGGTAAGGTTAGGGTTCGTCCAGATTTTAATCCATAATAAAATAGGGGCCATGCTTATTATATCTGCGATATAACCCATGCCTAACTCAAGGTGGACCGCAAAGGTAGCCGTTGATTCGGGAAGGGCTAAGAGGGCACGGAGGAATTTATTTTCCTCTTTCTGGATGGACTCAGATTTTTTATAGCCCCATATTGCAGCCCCATACCTTGCGATTGAGATGGTTTTTGCATTATAAATGGATAAAATTGCTTCGCATGGTTTTCCCCCTAACCTCTTTGCGAATCCTAATATTGCAGCCGATGATCTTCTCACAGCATTTACTTTAGTAGTAAGTTGGGGAACCCACGAACCTTTGTCGTCAAACACGACCCCCAAGTACGTGAAGACTTTCACTCTAAAGATTGCAGAGTCATTACAAAAAAATGATTTAATACTGTTCTTTCTCGAGCCCAGTGACATGACATGCGATTTTCCATTATTAATCACTAAGTCCAATGATTTCATAAAATCCCCGAAGGAGTTTAGTAGTCTTTGTAACCCAAGTGGTGTCCGGGCCAATAAAACGGCATCATCCGCGTATAGGAGTACTGGAATAAACGTTCCTCCCATATGCGGTGTGTCAGGTGTCGCCTTTATCAATGTATCTTCCAGGGAATTTATATATAGGGGTAAATAGCATTGGGGCCAATATGCACCCTTGGCGCACCCCCCTGCCTGATTTAAACCCTGTAGTGCATTTGCCCTCCTGTGTCATCCTTATTGATGCATACAGGTCCCTGTGTAACTCAGCCAGAAAATACACCAGTGGCCGATCAATCCCTAAATCCAGGAGTCTAGTCCACAGCCTCGACCTATTAACTAGGTCAAAGGCTGTAGACAGATCCATAAATCCCAGGAAGATTGAGCCCTTGGCAGCAACCGTATATTTATTTATTATTAACCCCTTCGACGCTCATGACGAGCCCAGCTCGTCATGGAGTTTCCATTGACTTCAATGGAAATTACATGGGAAGCCATAAAACACCTTAGCATCCAAGTGGTTAAGTGTAAATTGAGGCACTGATCCTCCGTGCCTCTGCCAGATCTAAACTCATACTGGGCATTAGATAAGATATCTTTCTCAGAAGCCCAGGCTGATATTTTGGCTAAAATAACCTTCCCCAAAATTTTGACAGAAGAGTCAATTGGAGATATGGGCCTATAGCACCTAGGATCCCCCCTTTGGCCCTTTTTGAACACAGGTATACTAATTGAACGAGACCATGATGCCGGAAACCCAGTTGCAGATGATGAATTAAAAACATTTGTTAATAATTTAGCCCAATATTTGGGATTGGCCTTGTACAAGTCAGAGGGCACCCCGTCGGGGCTGGGGGCCTTATGTAAAGCCGTACCTTCAATCGCTTTCTCAACCTCCTCTACAGTAAATGTCAGTGGTAACCCTCACTGATCTCCTTTCTGTATGTATTACGAGGCTTTGGTAGTAACCCCGTCTTTTGGGTTACCCAGCTAGGTTGGTACTCTCTAGCCGGTTGGACGGGGATGTTTAGGATAGGCCACTTTAGGTCACAAGTGCTCCGAACCTGGTGTACCTTATCTCCTGTGTAACCCGGTCTAGCTCGGGGATAGAAAAAACCCAATGGCATAGCTCTGATACCTCCGACCTCATTGTCTAATTTCGAGGCATCCCAGAACAAACGTGTCGCCTCATTGGGTTTGTTAAAATTTACAATGAGGCAGTCCCCCTTCAGGTGTTTTTTAGTGTAGCCCAACCACTACTCGTCTCCCCATAATTATACTAGAGGAAATGTTTTTATCCCCTGTGCAGTTTTCATTACACCAGTTCTTAATATTAATTAACAGGGTTTCTGAGGATTCTACCTCACCATCTTTCAATGGGGGGACATTAACTATTATTGCAACATAGGGGGTAGATTCGGGGGGGAGATTAATAATGGGGAGGGGTTCCAATACTTTGACCTTCGTAGGATCCCTCCTATTCTTCAAATCCCTCGTTGGAGAAGTGGATCTTTTGGGGCCTGAACCCAACAGCGGACCCTTGATACCATTGCCTTCCCGGGGAGAAACTGGGTTAATTGGGAGCGTTACTGAGCTTTGAATCTTGGTGGTGGATAGTAAACCTCTCTCGTCCCTCCCTCCAGGGGCCAAGGATTTTTGGGCCCAAGGAGTTTTTGGAAAAGTACCTGGCGGCCTGTTTGGGGATTGTTCCTTTGTTAACAAAAAAGCATTCAAGCGCTCACATTTATTTTAAATCCCCGCTACACATTCATTCAAAGTGTCAATAATGTCTTTATAAATCCATATCAATAAAGATTCCAGTTTCTCAGAAAAAATGTTCCCCACTAGGTCCCTAATAGAACCTTCTAGGTGACTGGGTATTCTCGTTCCTTTTTTCGCCGGGGTAGCATTTAGCAGCTTTGTCTTTTTATACTGTCTCTTGCCATGTTTCTTCGCGGTGTTTTGCCCACCCCCTGTAGACCCAGACGTGATCACAGTATTAACAGGGTTTTCCGGGTCAGGGCCGACTGGGGTGATAGAGTCAGGTGGTAAAATAATTTTCGGTGGTTCAATTACAACCCGCGGCTCCAGGGGGATATGCCTAATAGGAGGACTGTCATTAACGGGCAAATCCTGAGATTGGGAAAAACCTTCCAAACCCAGTTCTCGTTCAGTATTGGCAATTTCAGTATTTAAACCCCCAACGGCGGAAGTTAAATAGGAAATAATACTGGTAGAGTTACGTGGTACTTTCAACTTGACCCCCCCCCCCATTCATAGATGTTTGAAGTTTCCGCTTACCCATGTCACTCCGTACACGTCAGGGGGGAGGCCCGTCCCCGGACGGCCGCAGACGGCCCGCCCTCTGCCAGGGCTCAGCCCGGCACCGCCCACGCGCGTCCCGGGAGGTACTGCTGGGTTTACTTCCCCTCCGGGCGGAAGTGGCTGGTGGTAGGCGGCGTCCCCGTCTGGCAGGGGATGCTGGGAGCAGTAGTCCTGTGAGCCCTGTGGGTCCGTGAACTGGTCCCCTCTCGGCGACCGCAAGACGCTGCGGCGGCGGGGGAAAGTGGTGATGGCTGCGGACCCCCTGGACACCGGTAAGATGAGCGTGCGCTTGCTTGTGCCCCCAAAATCAGGCTGGAGCCCCCACTCCACCGGAGTTACTGCTGGGTTTAATGCGCCTCCGGGCGGAAGTGGCTGGTGGTAGGCGGCGTCCCCGTCTGGCAGGGGACGCTGGGAGCAGTAGTCCTGTGAGCCCTGTGGGTCCGTGAACTGGTCCCCTCTCAGCGACTGCAAGACGCTGCGGCGGCGGGGGAAAGTGGTGATGGCTGCGGACCCCCTGGACAGCTGTAAGATGAGCGTCCACTTGCTTGTGCCCCCAAAATCAGGCTGGAGCCCCCGCTCCACCGGAGGTACTGCTGGGTTTAATGCGCCTCTAGGCGGAAGTGGCTGGTGGTAGGCGGCGTCCCCGTCTGGCAGGGGACGCTGTGAGCAGTAGTCCTGTGAGCCCTGTGGGTCCGTGAACTTGACCCCTCTCGGCGACCGCAAGACGCTGCGGCGGCGGGGGAAAGTGGTGATGGCTGCGGACCCCCTGGACAGCGGTAAGATGAGTGTGCGCTTGCTTGTGCCCCCAAAATCAGGCTGGAGCCCCCGCTCCACCGGAGGTACGGCTGGGTTTCATGCGCCTCCGGGCGGAAGTGGCTGGTGGTAGGCGGCGTCCCTGTCTGGCAGGGGACGCTGGGATCAGTATTCCCTTGAACCCCGTAGGTCCGTGAACTGGTCCCCTCTCGGCGACCGCTAGACGCTGCGGCGGCAGGGGAAAGTGGTGATGGCTGCGGACCCCCTGGACAGCGGTAAGATGAGCGTGCGCTTGCTTGTGCCCCCAAAATCAGGCTGGAGCCCCCGCTCCACCGGAGGTACTGCTGGGTTTAATGCGCCTCCGGGCGGAAGTGGCTGGTGGTAGGCGGCGTCCCAGTCTGGCAGGGGACGCTGGGAGCAGTAGTCCTGTGGGTCTGTGAACTGGACCCCTCTCGGCGACCGCAAGACGCTGCGGCGGCGGGGGAAAGTGGTGATGGCTGCGGACCCATGGACAGCGGTAAGATGAGTGTGCGCTTGCTTGTGCCCCCAAAATCAGGCTGGAGCCCCCGCTCCACTGGAGGTACGGCTGGGTTTCATGCGCCTCCGGGCGGAAGTGGCTGGTGGTAGGCGGCGTCCCCGTCTGACAGGGGACGCTGGGAGCAGTATTCCTGTGAGCCCCGTGGGTCCGTGAACTGGTCCCCTCTCGGCGACCGCAAGACGCTGCGGCGGCAGGGGAAAGTGGTGATGGCTGTGGACCCCCTGGACAGCGGTAAGATGAGCGTGCGCTTGCTTGTGCCCCTAAAATCAGGCTGGAGCCCCCGCTCCACCGGAGGTACTGCTGGGTTTAATGCGCCTCCGGGCGGAAGTGGCTGGTGGTAGGCGGCGTCCCCGTCTGGGAGGGGACGCTGGGAACAGTAGTCCTGTGAGCCCTGTGGGTCCGTGAACTGCTCCCCCCTCGGCGACCGCAAGACACTGCGGCGGCGGAGGAAAGTGGTGATGGATGCGGACCCCCTGGACAGCGGTGAGATGAGCGTGCTCTTGCTTGTGCCCCCAAAATCAGGCTGGAGATGAACTATTAAGGCGTGGTGTAAGGGCAACGTATTGGGCCACTCTACATGTAAAGATTGGCATTCCTCCAGTTCAGGTTGCTGCCAGAGCTCAGTTCAAGGCTATGGGCATTGTGCACAAATCCTTTCACCGAACGGGCCCTGCTATTCTGCTCCCCTTAGTCCTGCCCTATGTCCCCCCCCAGAGCCCTCCGCTCCGGATCACTGCATCTAGCGACCATAACAAAAATCAACAAAGCTAGATGGGGTGGCCGCTCTTTTTCCCAAACGGCTGCCAGGCTCTGGAATTCCCTTCCCCTCGCCCTTAGAGGGAACCCAATCAGGATGGCTTTCAGGAAAGCGCTGAAAACACACTTGTACACTAAAACCCGTTAACCTCCCGGATAGCCCATTTCAGCAATCAATATAAGCGCTGCGAGGCTTCCGGGTAGTTTTTGGCGCTATATAAATATAATTTTTCATTTCATTTCATTTTCATTTCATTTCAGGTTAATACTAGTGGTAGTGCTTGGAATCAGATTTGGGGGCTGCGTGAGAGTTTATTGTTATTGTTATTGTTATCTGAATTTTATATAGCGCCAAATCACCGACAGGTCTCTAGGCGCTTCTGACAGATACAGCAACAAAAGATTGATAAGTGAGCAAGGAATCCAGATTATATCAGCCTAGTTCAGAGAGAGCCGAAGGCGTCTCTGAACAAAAGTGTCTTCAAAGATTTCCTAAAAAGGAGGAGGTTGTTTTTTTTACGAAGGGGCTCCGGTAGTTTATTCCACATTTGTGGGACTTGGATTGAAAAAGATCTCCCGCCTTTAGTTGCCATTTTGAAGCGCGGACATGACAGCAAATGGGAGTTGGAGGATCTTAAAGCTCGCTTGGGGTTATAGACTTTAAGCCTCTCTTTAATATAGGCAGGTTCATGCCCATAGATTGCCTTATGGGCAATGCACAGGCTCTTAAATTCCACCCTTTGCTTTATGGGGAGCCAATGTAGCCTGTGCAGTAATGGGGAAGCGTGGGTCCGTCTAGGCAGTCTGAAAATTAACCGTGCTGCATCATTCAAAGTGACCTGCAGGCGGTCAATCAGTTTTTTTGGCAGACCTAGATATAATGCATTCCCATAGTCGATCCTAGAGACTATTCTTGCCGAGACTATGGTTAGGAGCATGTTTAGGGAGAGTAAGGGAACCAACTTTCGCAACTGCCTAATCAAATTGGTACAAGTTCCGACGACGGAGGATACTTGACTGGTCATTGAGAGCTCCTGGTCAATCTTAATACCAAGGCTCTTTACGTTAGAGCATGGTTTTGGAGTCGGTCCAAGCTCTTGGGGCCAAAACAGGTCATTCCAAGGTGAGGTGGTAGTTGAGACCACCAGAACCTCCGTTTTATCTGGATTGATTTTTAGCAGATTCGTCGTCATCCAGCTTACCGTGAACCTTAGAATATTCTGGGCCATGGACTGAGACGATGTTGTGTTATCGATACTCAGCAACAGCGGAGTATCATTGGCATAGTTAAAGACTTTACAGCCCATGTTAGCCAGGGAGTCTATCAGTGGCTGCAGGTAGAGATTAAACAGGAGTGGTGAGAGTGCGGACCCTTGCGGGACTCCACACTCCAGAGCACCAGCCTCAGAGACACGATCTACTAGTTGGATCCTCTGAGTCCTCCCTATCAGAAAGGATTTTAACCATTGGAGGGCCCGACCTTTTATCCCGAACACGGCCAACCTGTCCAGGAGCAGGGCATGGCTGACAGTATCGAACACCGCTGAAAGATCTAAAAGTATCAGGGCGCTAGGTTTTTTACTGTCAGCCATGCATCTAAGCTCATCCAGCACCGAGAGCATTACTAACTCGGTGCTATGATGGGCACGAAACCCCGCTTGCCGTTCCTGGAATAGATGATTTGACTCCAGGAAAGATGACAGTGCTTTTAACACATGCTGTTCCAAGATTTTGGACATGAAAGGCAGCTGGGATATTGGCCTGTAGATTTTCAAGCAGGCCGGATCAGCCCCTGTTTTTTTTAACAGGGGTTTGACACGTGCCTCTTTGAAGCTAGCTGGTAATAGGTCTGGGTCTAGTGAGTTGTTTAAAAGGCCTAAGATCTGGTCCTCCAAAACGGGGAGCGCCAACCGAAAGATTTCAGGGGGCAGGGGTCTGCGAGGGAGCCTGACTTGGTTGAGATGGCGAGCTGTCTAAGAGTTGTAGAATCTATACTTGGAAATCTGGTAATGGTAGAGTTCGGGGGAGTTTGGGGGACCTGTGAAATAGTAGACGTATTAGGGGCATCCTTCTTAATGTCTGACAGGATAGTTGCCACTTTCTCCAGGAAGTAACCTTGAAAGGTGTTAGTCTATCACTATGTCTACCCTTTCATCCTTCATACTTGGTTCTTTTAAAAATTTGAAAGTTTCTTTCTGAATGTTAACTGCATGTTTTATGCGGGTTTCGTAATAGTCCCCTTTAGCTGATACAATAAGTTTTTTGTATACCTTCAGAGATGTTTTATAAAGTTCGCCGTCTGTATCGTCTTTAGACTTCCTCCAGCATCTCTCAAGATGGCGAAGCTTTCTTTTATGATCCCTCAAAGTCGAGGTAAACCAAGGGGCCCCTTTTTCCGCGCACTTTATTTTCTGTATCTTTTCCGGGGCTATCTGGTCGACAGACTGTCTTAGACTCGCCACTATGGTGTTGTAATTTTGGTCTAAATCTAGATTGACATGTGGGCTCGTTGACTGTTGTGAATATTTGGAAAGGGCGTCGGTTAGAGTTTCCGAGTCAACTTTTTTCCATTGACGCACTTTTTTGGTTTTTAACGGGGGTTTAACCAGAGGACTATCCTGGGGAACATCACACCGAAGTAAATGATGGTCGGACCAGATACATGGTGCTATACTCGTGAGGGCCACCTCTGGAATAGAGGTCCAGATTAAATCAAGAGTGTGGCCCTTTATATGAGTTGGGGCTTCCACTAATTGTTCAAGGCCTAATGCGGTCATGGAGGTCTGTAACTGACGTGTTGGCAGATCTTTAGCTGCCCTGTCCCAATGGACATTAAAATCACCTGTCACCAAAATGTTCTTATCGTGTACATATATCCGATATAATAGGGGAGAAAAGATCATTGAACACTGAGGTAGATTGTGGTGGACAATAGACAGTAAGAACGATATAGCAGGAATTATTCAAGGTGATTTTTACTCCAAGTAAGTCTACTGAGTTTATTGTTTCAGCTAGGACTTTAACCACTGTTAGCTGTTTTTTAAAAATAATTGCTACGCCGCCACCTCGAACCTCGTCCGGACGATTGTGCCAGATCATATCATATCCATTTGGGAGAGCAGCTATAATATCGGGGGAGGAGTTTTCACCTAACCATGTTTCCGTAAGAGTCAATATGTCGATGGTCTCGTCCTGTAAAAGAGTGAATATTTCCAGGTGATGTTTCTGAAGTGACCTAGTATTTAGACTGGCAAGCTTCAAAGGAGATAGTTGGAGAGTGTCCCTACAACTAGGGAAACGTAAGATGTTAAATTTCTTTAGAGTGGACAAAGTAGTGGAATTTAAAGTATGCCTACCTGAGTCCAGTAACAAAAGGTTACTTGCCGAGTAAGCTAAACGCCTATCAGCGTGCCTGGTCCCTGAGCCCGATCTAGCGCGGACGAGCGCAGACGGGCAGGACTCTGGCACGACTCCGGCGCAGGTCCGGCGCGTCCGCGTCCGCTACGCGGAGTCATCACCGTCCGTTTTTGTAGCGCTGCTAGAGCCCGTCACCAGCCCAGCCCACACCCAATATGGCCGCCGAAACCGGAGACCCTGCCCTCGGCGTCTGTACTCAGCCGAGAGCCGGTCCGGAGGCAAAGGGAGGGGGGAGAAAGGACACAAAGCGCCAAGAAGCGCAGGGGAGTCTCTACACACTTATTAAGATCAAGTATGCAAAAACGAAATTACATGGATAAAATATGCTGATAGCTAAAAGTAAAGGTAAGAGACCTCCCGGCTTCCGCCTCAGGAGGGGAAAGTAGCTGTTGTCAGAAATCACTCGCACCGACAGACAGAGCCCTTTAGTAGCGCTGCTAGAGCGCGTCACCAGCCCAGCCCACACCCAATATGGCCGCCGAAACCGGAGACCCTGCCCTCGGCGTCTGTACTCAGCCGAGAGCCGGTCCGGAGGCAAAGGGAGGGGGGAGAAGGGACACAAAGCGCCAAGAAGCGCAGGGGAGTCTCTACACACTTATTAAGATCAAGTATGCAAAAACGAAATTACATGGATAAAATATGCTGATAGCTAAAAGTAAAGGTAAGAGACCTCCCGGCTTCCGCCTCAGGAGGGGAAAGTAGCTGTTGTCAGAAATCACTCGCACCGACAGACAGAGCCCTTTTGTAGCGCTGCTAGAGCGCGTCACCAGCCCAGCCCACACCCAATATGGCCGCCGAAACCGGAGACCCTGCCCTCGGCGTCTGTACTCAGCCGAGAGCCGGTCCGGAGGCAAAGGGAGGGGGGAGAAAGGACACAAAGCGCCAAGAAGCGCAGGGGAGTCTCTACACACTTATTAAGATCAAGTATGCAAAAACGAAATTACATGGATAAAATATGCTGATAGCTAAAAGTAAAGGTAAGAGACCTCCCGGCTTCCGCCTCAGGAGGGGAAAGTAGCTGTTGTCAGAAATCTTCAGAGGTTGTTTATGGAGAGTCAGTGAGGCGCTCTGTGGATGACCGGTCCGATCTGCCAGAATTTTCAGGGCGTCCAGAAGACTCTTGGGGTGGCTATGACCTGTTCTTCTCATGGGGGAGCAGCGGGCGAGGCAGATGCTGTTCCACGGGTGTTGTGCTTTCTATGACACTTGGCACGTTGCCCTTGGGAGCCTGCAGGTACCCCTACATGTACCCCCTCTGAGGGTCGGTTAGGGGGCCCCCTTCCCGGGCGGATTGGGCATTCCTCAGTCACCCAGGTCCATGCGTATCAAAGAAGTATGACTTATTTTGGAAAATCACCTTAAGATGTGCTGGAAAGAGGTCGGAACAGGTTCGGGTTTCTTGCAGGATGGCATTGAGATCTCTGAAGTTTAGGATCCTCACAATGATTGGCCGGTGTTGGGCTCCCAGTGGCGTCCAGGTGCAAGCAAATGGTGGGCCCGTTCCACCGCAAACCATGGGCATTTGGGGGCATCCATGACTTGATCCAGTCTTCGATGAATGTGTTCATTTGTGAGGGTTCTGTCCCCTCAGAAAGGCTCAGAAGCTGGAGATTGTTTCGATGCGATTGGTTTTCTGCATCTTCAGCCCCTCTATGGAGATCAGCTGTATGAGATAGCTGCTGTTTGACCTGCATCTTTAGAATTGAAACATCGTCTTTGACCTCCGAGAGGCTGGATTCCGTCTCCGTAATGCGAGCAGTTGCGTTGCAGAGTTCCTGAGGATGAGGGCCATGTCAACCCGCACTTCCCAGATCTTGGGCTCCATGGAATCTTGACATGCCTTGAAGGCATGCAGGATGGTAGCCAGGTCAACCCTGGGGGACTGGGTGCGGGGAACGCGGTCTACCCATGACCGGTACCACTGACCGCATACTGCTCCATATAGGTCTGGGTCGACTGGGGGTTCGCCCCTCTGTGCTTCCTATTGGCTGTCCAGTATCTCAGAGGGGGCGGTTTGGACCCACCGTGTGCACTTCTGTTCAAGTTCCTGGGATGTTGGCTGCCGTTGCTGTGGGGGGAGGTCTTGTGGGACCCAGAAAAGCACTGAAGCCAGGTGTAGTCCATGAGGCTTAGGCCGCCTTGGTCTCCCTCACAGGTCACTTGTATTACATGGAGGGGGTCTTGTGTGCAGGGAGTGGGAGATCCCAATATAGGTGAGTGGAGGCCAGTGGGGTGGCCCGAGTGGTAGTGTGTGGGCCCTGTTGCACAGAGAGTGCAGATTAAGGATCAAGGGGGCCCCTTAGTTCTGCTCAGACCCTCAGCTACGCCATGCTCTCGTTTGCCGATCAGGGGTCGATCAGTGGTGTTTTCCCCACAATAGGCCTCCGGTTCTGGGCAATCTCCCCCTCGCAGGTTAATTCCGGGTCTCAGAGTCTTGGCTACCTCGGTGGGGTGGAGGGGGTCCTCCCAGTCGCGGGCCAATGCAACCCCTGTCCCTCACTGAAACACCCTGCCCCTGGGCAAACAGCCTCATAGTACTCACCGCCGACACCGGGATGCAGGGGAGCCCCGCTGCTCCTGTGCTGTAGGCTCACCTACACTTTCAAGGTTCGCTTTATGGGGGAAAGAGGGACCTCTCCTGTAGGCAGACATGCCTTCCTGCCGATCATTGGCTGGTCCTTCCCCACACTCCTCACATCAGGGACCCAAAGAGGCAAGGCCCTCAAGCAGAGAGCCCAACACAGGCCCACCATAGGTGTCCCGCCGATCGCGGTCTGACATCCCCAGTCGCTTCCACAGCCCCAGAGGATCCCAGTGGTGCGCCGATAACCCGGGGGTCACATCAGCCCATTTGCCCATTGACCCACCAGGTCGGTGTTGGGAGGTCCTCCAGCCTCACAGCTCACAGCTCACAGGATCAAGCAGGCAAGCGCTCGGCCCACAGGGCGGGAGAGGCAGGATCTGGCATCAACGAGCGCACCTCAAGCGTCCCTCCCAATTAGACCCCACGTTCCACTCCTGCCAATTGCTCACATGAGGCAAAGGTTCCTGGCGACCGCAGGCCGGGTGCCTCTACATTAGTTCACGGTTGGCTGCACTCCGGCGCCTGGGGGCTGCCTCTGTCTGTAATGGAAATGTGGAAGTCCCGGACATGCTCCCTCCTACCTTCGGGTGCCGCAGCAGGTCATCTCAGTTCTGCTCCCAGGGCGCCCTCTCAGACTTCTCATCCTCGGCGGGTCCTCAAAGCTGCATTCGGGAGCAGCGGTTTCTAGCAGGCCAGACTCGCAGACTCCCGGATTCAGTAATGCAGTGGGGACTCTGGTGTGGTGTGACCCACTGCACCCTCACGGCCAGCCACTGGTCACCTTGCCGCCATTTTGCCGCAGTAAGGGCAGTTCTGCGGGCGGCTGCTGCTGTCTTCTCTGTATCCGTCAGTGCTGGTTTTGGGGCAGGACTGCTGCCTGCGTGGGCACCCCAGGGCTGTGGGGGCCCACGGTGGATACCTTGCTCTGGATGAAAGGTAGGATGACAGCGGATACTGGAAGAGCCGGAGCACTCTGTGACTACCACTTGTCTCACCAAACCATGCCCCTGTTGGAACCATTTTTTCTGCTCACACTGGCAATAAAGCAATTTATAGAACTGGAGGCAGGAAGCTTAAGTGAGTTTCCAAAAATCACGCAAGGTTGAGCCGAGGTCAGGAATTCAATGTAATAATTCTGCATGTAGTTGCTGAGTCATCACCCATCACCACAATGTCACATTCTCATTCCTTAATAGTAATGTTTGTTACCCTCCTGTTTCCTGTCCTCTCTTGCCATCCTGTGCCTTCAACAATCCCTTTGTAGTGAATAGGGGATGCTGGAGAATGCCAGCCGTCTCAGGGTGCCATATGAGGGTGGTCAGCATTTACCTGGAGTTTCCTGTGCCCCGGAGCAGATGAGGCGAAAGGAGAGATGTGAACTGGCCTGAGAAGTTCGCCCCCTCGACACCACAACGTCTGGAAACCTCCTAACATGTTTGGAATAGATACATGCAGAAATAATGTTTAGGCCCTGGCACAGAGGTTAACCAGTGTACCCAGAGGAAGGCTAGCCCAGTGGCGGCTGCCACCGCCTCTCAGACCCCTAGTTCAAGGGTCTTGAAAGAACTGATGTTACCACAGCTCGGAGAACCAACTACCGTTTGTGGTCTCTGGCCCTGCTCCGAGCCATTCTGCATCAATCAGGTGGCTCTTAGGAGGCTATGGGTGCTACTTGGGGGCTTGGGGGGGTGGTAGCCCCATGATGTCAGAGATCGAAGACTGTACAGTGTCACTTCTGGGTCCCTTGGCATTCTGGCCAACCTTTAACTGGTTCTCGTGTAGCTTCTTGAAAGCCTATTAAGAAGTACCAAAAGTTTGTCCTTTCATGTCTGAGTTCCTTGAAATCTGCTGACCAGGCACATTATTTTACAACAGGACGCCTCCTCGCTCTGTCAGCGTGTTCCTGGCTCCCAGCAGCTCTGCCCCCGCACTTCGTAGCACACTTGGGTATGAGAGCTGCAATGCCACCCCTCCCAGCTCTGCCTGTGGGACCCGAGTCAGGCGGCCAGCAGCATCTTTAATATAAAAAAAGACATTCACGCCGCACTGGGGCCAATGCCATCTTCTTTTCCTTCCGGCCATATTTAAATAAAAAGGCTCTGAAAAGTGAAGAAAAATAAACAAGTAATTCAAGCAAAGCCACATTTTCCTGCGGAAGTCCTGGAGCTGCCTGTTTGTGAGGACACTCTACTTTCTGACTTCTAGAAACATTCAAAAGTTCAACAGCCCAGAGCATATCTGATGAGGGGATGACTCTGCTTAGCACCCCCACAATCTACTTTTTTTTTGTCAAATGTATATTTATTTGCATTTTGTTATACAGACGTCGTTTGCTGTACATTAACAGGAGTAGCAGTGCCATAAGATACATAACACATTGTCACGAGGAAAAGCAATGATGAGGATGTAAGCTCCGATATCTCTATGCCAATCTGTGGAGAAGAAACAATCTATAATGACCAGTACAGTTTCAGATAGTCCATAGGCATAGTATGTCCCGTGCTCCAAAATAGGATCTCACAGTCCATTGTATCGTAACAAGTTTACACTCCACCCTCCTAACTGGGAAGGTACTCCCAAGAAAAAGTAATATTCCAAACGATTAAACCAAAAATCACCCAAAACTCTCCCCTCACCCACTAACAAGGTATGTGGTGGCGACACTATGTATTAAAGCTGAGTGAACTACTGGGCAGAAATATAGTGTGTTAGAATTGAAAGAGATGCATGTCCCTGATTGACGGAGAGCACACCGCCAATGGCAGACCCCTCGTAAGAAAGGCGACTAATGGTCCCCACTAATATTCAAAGCTTTTATAATCGTCGCGGAATATGTCCACCATTCTTTCCAGACAGAAGAGTTTCCACAGTCATGCGTGCCATACTGAGAGGGAAGGAGCTGTCCTCCTCTTCCAGGCTGCTGCATTTGTCACTTTTGCCGCACCTATATATGTCCACATGATAGGCTTGTCGGCCTTGGTCTGGTGTTCTAGGGAGTGATCACGCATGCCTAGGAGGACTCCTTCCAGGATGGTCGGTATTGGATATCCGTGCTAAGATTTCCTCCTAGAAGAGATGTATTGTGGGGCAATCTCACCAGATATGTTGGAAATCACCCAACAGCTCACAACCCCTCCTGCTTCTGTGTTCAGGAAGATTCTCTCGAGTTTAGCGGGGTGGAGGTACCAGTCCATTAGAGGTTTTAAGTGTGCTTCCCGAAGTTCTAGGGAGTGATTGAATTTTGATATATTGGACCAGAGTGTCGTCCATTCCCTTTCATGGATATCTCGCTGCAACACCCCCTCACACATTGACATGTATCTTGGCTGAGCAGAATGTGTGGTGGAGAGCAGATAATTATAGAGGAAAGAGATCACCCCTTTCATGGGGCCCACTGTTCTCACATACTTCTCAAACCCCTTTTTATCCCTCGTGGCATTGTCCCTTATGTGGGGGGGAGTGCCTAATGTCTAAGTTGAAGGTAGTGGAAGTGTTCTTCTGGTGGTAAATGAAATTCCCTTCTACAATTCTCAAAGGTGAGGATGTCATAGTTGTGGCATAAGTGATCAAGCATGAGGCAGCCTCCCTCCCTCCAATCCCTAAATCCAGGAGTCTAGTCCACAGCCTCGACCTATTAACTAGGTCAAAGGCTGTAGACAGATCCATAAATCTCAGGAAGATTGAGCCCTTGGCAGCAACCGTATATTTATTTATTATCAAGTGTAAATTGAGGCACTGATCCTCCGTGCCTCTGCCAGATCTAAACCCATACTGGGCATTAGATAAGATATCTTTCTCAGAAGCCCAGGCTGATATTTTGGCTAAAATAACTTTCCCCAAAATGTTGACAGAAGAGTCAATTAGAGCTATGGGCCTATAGCACCTAGGATCCCCCCTTTGGCCCTTTTTGAACACAGGGATACTAATTGAACGAGACCATGATGCCGGAAACCCAGTTGCAGATGATGAATTAAAAACATTTGTTAATAATTTAGCCCAATATTTGGGATTGGCCTTGTACAAGTCAGAGGGCACCCCGTCGGGGCTGGAGGCCTTATGTAAAGCCGTACCTTCAATCGCTTTCTCAACCTCCTCTACGGTATATGTCAGTGGTAACCATTGAGGGTTGGTAATAGGGGCCTCAAAGGTTTCTAGCTCTATGTTACTCCCATAGATTGCTTCAAAATGACTTAGCCAGTCCTTCTCTGAGATGTTAACTTCTTGCAAGGCATTCTCAGTGCCGGTAAACAATGGATTGTTAACAATTGCCCAAAACTTAGAGCTATCCCTCATTGTTGCCTTTTCCATCAGTGCTCCCCAGGCCTCTTGTTTAATTTCGTTTTTGCGAACCTATATTATGGATTTGTACTCCTTCCTGAGCAACGCCACTTGCAGTTTATCCCTAGGTTTATTTTTTAGGGCCTTCATGAGCAAGTTATGAGCTCTGGAACATTTACGGTCAAACCAGCCCTTAGCTGGGTTTACTTTAGACCGGGTATTGACTGTAAGTTCTTTGGTCACTTGAAGACAAATTACTTTGTAGGTGGCAATTACGTCCCCCCCATGTTTTGCAGGATCAGCACAAGTATTAAGTTCAACGCCAACCTTCGTGCTAATAATATTAAAAAAGTCTTCGGGGGTAACTTTATTCCATTTTAACCTCCTCCCTTGATCTTTAACTTTTCCCTCGATTACGGCTTCTGTAGTGGCCTTTTTGTTAAAAAAAGAAATAGGATTATCCAGTTCTAGCACTAAATATATAATCTATTATTGATTCACTATTCCTAGCTCTGTATGTTACAACATGGTCACTCCTGTCAAAAAACCCTGTCTCAAACAAATCAGAGTTTGAAAGGAGATCCTCCAGAGCTTCCCCCTTAGAGCTATGTTCAAAATGTTGGGGGGATCAGTAATCGGGACCTTCGCTGTCTCTATACTGACAGTTTAAATTACATAAATGTACCTTAAAATCACCCATCAAAATATAATGAACAAAAGTGGTTTGATTTTCCTTATATAATTTAAAAAAAATGACAGTGAGTGGAGATGCTCATTAGGGGACTCACCTTGAATGGAATTATAAAAATTAATAAGTAATAATTTAATATTATTTGTCAAACTAACTTCCACTATTAGGAAATTAGGGGAAAAAGAGTCGTGCATTTTGGCTGTGCCTGCTATATTTACTGAAACCAGAAGAATGAGACTCCCTCTATCTCTCCCTGCCGTCGAACTACGAGCAGGTACAAAATATGATGTATAACCATCAACCCAAAGGTCACACTCTCTATCCCAAGTCTCCTGTAGGGCTACAATATCGTACTGTTTCACAAATTTTAGCCAGACATTATCTGCCCTTTTTGAGCGTAGCCCTGCAATGTTCCAACTTATCAGTTTTACCTTCTCCACCATTCCATCAGTGTTGTTTGCTATATTTTGCAGTGTAGTTTGGGCCATACTAGCAGGGCCAGCCAGTCAATCAATCTCCCCCACCTGAGACAAAGGGGAAAATCGGTTGGATAAAGCCAGACCCTCACTGATCTCCTTTCTGTATGTATTACGAGGCTTTGGTAGTAACCCCGTTTTTTGGGTTACCCAGCTAGGTTGGTACTCTCTAGCCGGTTGGACGGGGATGTTTAGGATAGGCCACTTTAGGTCACAAGTGCTCCGAACCTGGTGTACCTTATCTCCCGTGTAACCCGGTCTAGCGCGGGGATAGAAAAAACCCAATGGCATAGCTCTCATACCTCCGACCTCATTGTCTAATTTCGAGGCATCCCAGAACAAACGTGTTGCCTCATTGGGTTTGTTAAAATTTACAATGAGGCAGTCCCCCTTCAGGTGTTTAGGTCTCGCCTGTCGATGCGCATGCGCATCGAGCAAGCGAGACTATAGGGGCTCATCCACACTTTATCTAACTTGCAAGGAATCGTGGCGATTCCTTGCAGTGCCCGTGACTTTTAAGCTCAATGCGCATGTGCATTGAGCTTAAAAGCGCGTGCACAGCCGCCCGCATTCCTCCGACACCTTTGAAGTGAAGCTTAGCTTCACTTCAAAGGCCCGGCTTCTTCACACCCACATGCCTCTCTGCCCCGCTCCGCCCCCTCCCCTGAGTCATCCTGCCTGCCCCTTCCCGCCGTGTCGCATTTCTCCTCCCCCCTCCCCTCTCTTCCCTCTTCACTGACCAGGTCACGAAATCCATCTCCCCTACTGATATACATATATACTGTCAATCTGCCGCTGTTGCGTCTCCCCCGTTGGTGTTATTGACCCCAAAACACACTAGCTGCATGCCTCCTCGTACCTTACTGTTGCCTTTCTGCCCTCTTACATATCTCCCCCTATAGACAGACACTGCTTTCACCTTGCCTCCTCTCCTCCGAGTTGTCCTTCTCTACCCACGCATAATTGCCGCCAGTTTATGCCCCTTACTTTCCCACAGTTCTACATACAGACGCACACCCGTGTGCACCCCATACGCACAATTGGCTGCTCTGTATAGCACATGGCACTGCACCGAAGTCCGTGCTGTCTGTCCAGATTCATCCTTGTCTGTCTCTTCTCCGTGCACATATGTACTCTCTGTTTGCGTGTCTTACTTCTGTCGCCCCTGAAAGTTACAAACAAGCCCCTACTGCTCACAAGTGTACACTTTCGCTGCCTGCACCGATACGCATATGTGCACTCTTGTCTCGCGCACATTTTTACATTTCTGTTTGGTTGTTTGTGATGCCTGTCTCCACTCCAAGGCACAGATGCTGCATGTCTCTCACGCTGCCCCTTTTCTGCGCGCGCGTGTACACACACACACATTTTCCCGTCTATGTAGACGCGCACATGCCTATATCAACTGCTTCCTGTCAGCACACACGCGTGGCCTCTCTGTTGAGTCTGCCCCATCACACAAACACGGGCAGCGTGTCTATCCGTGGTCCCTGTACACGCACACGTGCCTGTTCTGTTACATCTGTCTGCTACTAAATAGACACACACATACACATTTCTGTTTGCCTGTCTGTCTCTACTCTCACTGTCCACACATGCAGTCGTTTCTCGTCTGAATTGATACCTCTTTATCTCTGAACCTACCATTATATGCACACGTATGTTGCATGTCCTGTTACCTCTGTCTATTGCCAAAGACACACGCACCCGTTTCTGTGTACCTGCCTGTGTTGACTGCTCCTTTTCCAATATGATAGCCTTTCTGTCGTGTTCCCGCTGAACTCACACTCACAGGCCTGCCTGCCTGCACCTACCCCTTCATGTGCGCGCGCACACCAGACGCAAACCCTCTGCCCTTTTCTCCTTACCTGCCCCTACCGGCATGCACATGCTGCTTGTTTCATTTGACACTTACTGCTCTTAAAAACACATACATGCACGTCTCCTTTCGGCCCTGTGCTGTCTACATGCTCCCTCAGACTCCTACAAGCCTCCTGTCCTGTTCGGGAGCACTCACACATACAGCTCCTCCCCCCTCCTCCTTCTACTCTCCTCCCCTGCCTGCCTGCCGTGTCGCACCTCTCCCCTCTCCGCCCCCTCCCCTGCCCGCCCCCTCCCCTGCCCGCCGTGTTAGGTTGCTGTGCATCTAGCAGTCGCCGGATACCTGTTGCTAGGTTAGATTCTGTTCTTTGCTGCATACAATTTTATGGGCCTGGTGTTTATATCCTTTATGTTCTCCAGTTCGAGGAACAGAAAACATAGCTTGAAGGGCTAATCTCCTGCAAACCATAGTGACAGTACAGATGCCATCCTTCGAGTACAGTCGTTCCCATGAGCCTCTTTTGACAAGCACAGTTTAGTCAGGGTGTGGCTGCTGATACATGTTGCATGGTAACGGCCATTACAGGCTGCAAATTGATGCTGGCCCATAGGGAAGATGTCTTTACTGAATTTCTTTTTTTTGCCCCTGTCCTGTCTCTCCTCCTCTCCCTCTCTATACCCTCCCCCTCCCCCCCACCACTCCCATCAAGTCCCTCTGGCCCTTCCCTCCTCCCCGGACCCCTCCTCCCCTGCCCCCTCCACCCTTTCTTGTTACCACTTGTAAAGAGAAAGCGGACTGAGCCAATATCTCAGACCAGACGGGGCAGGCCAGTTCCGTGTCTGAAGCTGCATGAACAGCATTCGAGGTGATGCGCAAACTGCACTGGGACGGCCCTGGGGTTCAGGGCCAGACCCCCCGCCCACGCCTTGGTTAATAAATAGCTCCCCTCTACCCTCCCCGGATCGTCTAAAGGACAAACAGTAGAATAACCTTTTTTGTTTACTGAAAGTAGTCACACAAGCACAGTACACAAAGCTCCCCGGCCTGTAGTTCAAGCCCCACCCCACGCAGCACCTGCAGGGGGCTGCCTGATAGAATCAGACTGCCCACACCCCTCCATAGGCGGTATTCCGGTGCTATTGTGCCCACTCTGGTAATCATGACGCCCCCTGCTGCGTGCATTTACAATGTGATGCGTTCCTTCCGCTGGAGGGCAGATTCGACCACACACTGTTCACAATCACAAGCAGGCTCTGTTCTGCAAGGTGCCGGGGGACCTTCCTGCAGCCCACGCGTTTCTAAAATGTCAGTTCCGTAGGTGTTTCCGACAGCCCTCCCCGCGGCTCACAGCACGTAACTTTCCTTAAGGGATGTTGTTTATCTCGTGTTTTGTTTTCTTTTTATAGGGATATGTTTTTATGCATTTATGACAAGGTCTCGTGGCGGTGTCACCTCGCATCCCAAAATACCTACCCCCTCACCCTCAACCCCTCACCCTCACTCACCCTCACCCTCACTCACCCTCAACCCCTCACCCACCCTCAACCCCTCACCCTCAATCCCTCACCCTCACTCACCCTCAACCCCTCACCCACACTCACCCTCACCCACACTCACCCTCACCCACACTCACCCTCACCCTCACTCACCCTCAACCCCTCACTCACCCTCAACCCCTCACCTACCCTCACCCTCACTCACCCTCAACCCCTCATCCTCACCCTCACTCACCCTCACCCTCACTCACCCTCAGCACCTCACCCTCACTCACCCTCAACCCCTCACTCACCCTCAACCCCTCATCCTCAACCCCTCACTCACCCTCACTCTCACTCATCCTCACTCACCCTCAACCCCTCACCCTCACTCACCCTCACTCACCCTCAACCCCTCACCCTCACTCACCCTCACCCTCACCTTCACTCACCCTCAACCCCTCACCCTCACTCACCCTCAACGCCTCACCCTCAATCACCCTCAACCCCTCACCCTCACTCACCCTCACCCTCACTCACCCTCACCCTCACTCACACTCACCCTCACCCACCCTCAACCCCTCATCCTCACTCACCCTTAACCCCTCACCCTCACTCACCCTCAACCCCTCACCCTCAACCCCTCACCCTCACTCACCCTCACCCTCACTCACCCTCAACCCCTCACCCATCCTCAACCCCTCACCCTCAACCCCTCACCCTCAACCCCTCACCCTCAATCCCTCACCCACACTCACCCACACTCACCCACACTCGCCTTCACCCTCACTCACCTTCAACCCCTCACCCTCACTCACCCCCACTCACCCTCAACCCCTCAACCCCTCACCCTCCCTCACCCTCATTCACCCTCAACCCCTCACCCTCACTCACCCTCAACCCCTCACCCTCACTCACCCTCAACACCTCACCCTCACTCACCCTCAACCCCTCACCCTCACTCACCCTCAACCCCTCACCCTCAATCCCTCACACTCACCCACACTCACCCACACTCACCCACACTCACCCACACTCACCCTCACTCACACTCACCCACCCTCACTCACCCTCACTCACCCTCACCCTCATGCTAAAGATTTACAAAAAAAACCATTAACAATTCTAAAAGCACTAACTCTAATGCTGCGAGACCTATTGCATTTCTAATGCTTGTTTTTTAGTGTAGCCCAACCACTCTACTCGTCTCCCCATAATTATACTAGAGGAAATGTTTTTATCCCCCATGCAGTTTTCATTACACCAGTTCTTTATATTAATTAACAGGGTTTCTGAGGATTCTCCCTCACCATCTTTCAATGGGGGGACATTAACTATTATTGCAACATAGGGGGTAGATTCGGGGGGGAGATTAATAATGGGGAGGGGTTCCAATACTTTGACCTTCGTAGGATCCCTCCTATTCTTCAAATCCCTCGTTGGAGAAGTGGATCTTTTGGGGCCTGAACCCAACAGCGGACCCTTGATACCATTGCCTTCCCGGAGAGAAACTGGGTTAATTGGGAGCGTTACTGAGCTTTGAATCTTGGTGGTGGATAGTAAACCGCTCTCGTCCCTCCCTCCAGGGGCCATGGATTTTTGGGCCCGAGGAGTTTTTGGAAAAGTACCTGGCGGCCTGTTTGGGGATTGTTCCTTTGTTAACAAAAAAGCATTCAAGCGCTCACATTTATTTAAAATCCCCGCTACACATTCATTCAAAGTGTCAATAATGTCTTTATAAATCCATATCAATAAAGATTCCAGTTTCTCAGAAAAAATGTTCTCCACTAGGTCCCTAATGGAACCTTCTAGGTGACTGGGTATTCTCGTTCCTTTTTTCGCCGGGGTAGCATTTAGCAGCTTCGTCTTTTTATACTGTCTCTTGCCATGTTTCTTCGCGGTGTTTTGCCCACCCCCTGTAGACCCAGACGTGATCACAGTATTAACAGGGTTTTCCGGGTCAGGGCCGACTGGGGTGATAGAGTCAGGTGGTAAAAATAATTTTCGGTGGTTCAATTACAACCCGCGGCTCCAGGGGGATATGCCTAATAGGAGGACTGTCATTAACGGGCAAATCCTGAGATTGGGAAAAACCTTCCAAACCCAGTTCTCGTTCAGTATTGGCAATTTCAGTATTTAAAACCCCAACGGCGGAAGTTAAATAGGAAATAATACTGGTAGAGTTACGTGGTACTTTCGACTTGACCCCCCCCCCATTCATAGATGTTTGAAGTTTCCGTGTACCCATGTCACTCCGTACACGTCAGGGGGGAGGCCCGTCCCGTCCCTCTCCGTCCCCGGACGGCCGCAGACTCTGCCAGGGCTCAGCCCGGCACCGCCCACGCGCGTCCCGGGAGGTACTGCTGGGTTTAATTCGCCTCCGGGCGGAAGTGGCTGGTGGTAGGCGGCGTCCCTGTCTGGCAGGGGATGCTGGGAGCAGCAGTCCTGTGAGCCCTGTGGGTCCGTGAACTGGTCCCCTCTCAGCGACTGCAAGACGCTGCGGCGGCGGGGTAAAGTGGTGATGGCTGCGCACCCCCTGGACACCGGTAAGATGAGCGTGTGCTTGCTTGTGCCCCCAAAATCAGGCTGGAGCCCCCACTCCACCGGAGGTACTGCTGGGTTTAATGCGCCTCCAGTCGGAAGTGGCTGGTGGTAGGCGGCGTCCCCGTCTGGCAGGGGACGCTGGGAGCAGTAGTCCTGTGAGCCCTGTGGGTCCGTGAACTGGTCCCCTCTCAGCGACTGCAAGACGCTGCGGCGGCAGGGGAAAGTGGTGATGGCTGCGGACCCCCTGGACAGCGGTAAGATGAGCGTGCGCTTGCTTGTGCCCCCAAAATCAGGCTGGAGCCCCCGCTCCACCGGAGGTACTACTGGGTTTAATGTGCCTCCGGGCGGAAGTGGCTGGTGGTAGGCGGCGTCCCCGTCTGGCAGGGGACGCGGTGAGCAGTAGTCCTGTGAGCCCTGTGGGTCCGTGGACAGGTCCCCTCTCGGCGACCGCAAGACGCTGCGGCGGCGGGGGAAGGTGGTGATGGATGCGGACCCCCTGGACAGCGGTGAGATGAGCGTGCTCTTGCTTGTGCCCCCAAAATCAGGCTGGAGACGAACTATTAAGGCGTGGTGCAAGGGCAACGTATTGGGCCACTCTACATGTAAAGATTGGCATTCCTCCAGTTCAGGTTAATACTGGTGGTAGTGCTTGGAATCAGATTTGGGGGCTGCTTGAGAGTTTGTTGTCTTCAGAGGTTGTTTATGGAGAGTCAGTGAGGCCCTCTGTGGATGACCGGTCCGATCTGCCAGAATTTTCAGGGCGTCCAGAAGGCACTTGGGGTGGCTACGACCTGTTCTTCTCATGGGGGAGCAGCGGGCGAGGCAGATGCTGTTCCACGGGTGTTGTGCTTTCTATGACACTTGGCACGTTGCCCTTGGGAGCCTGCAGGTACCCCTACATGTACCCCCTCTGAGGGTCGGTTAGGGGGCCCCCTTCCCAGGCGGATTGGGCATTCCTCAGTCACCCAGGTCCATGCGTATCAAAGAAGTATGACTTATTTTGGAAAATCACCTTAAGATGTGCTGGAAAGAGGTCGGAACAGGTTCGGGTTTCTTGCAGGATGGCATTGAGATCTCTGAAGTTTAGGATCCTCACAATGATTGGCCGGTGTTGGGCTCCCGGTGGCGTCCAGGTGCAAGCAAATGGTGGGCCCGTTCCACCGCAAACCATGGGCATTTGGGGGCATCCATGACTTGATCCAGTCTTCGATGAATGTGTTAATTTGTGAGGGTTCTGTCCCCTCAGAAAGGCTCAGAAGCTGGAGATTGTTTCGATGCGATCGGTTTTCTGCATCTTCAGCCCCTCTATGGAGATCAGCTGTATGAGATAGCGGCTGTTTGACCTGCATCTTTAGAATTGAAACATCGTCTTTGACCTCCGAGAGGCTGGATTCCGTCTCCGTAATGCGAGCAGTTGCGTTGCAGAGGTCCTGCGGATGAGGGCCATGTCAACCAGCACTTCCCAGATCTTGGTCTCCATGGAATCTTGACATGCCTTGAAGGCATGGAGGATGGTAGCCAGGTCAGCCCTGGGGGACTGGGCGTGGGGAACGCGGGCTACCCATGACCGGTACCACTGACCGCATACTGCTCCATATGGGTCTGGGTCGACTGGGGGTTCGCCCCTCTGTGCTTCCTATTGGCTGTCCAGTATCTCAGAGGGGGCGGTTTGGACCCACCGTGTGCACTTTGTTCAAGTTCCTGGGATGTTGGCTGCCGTTGCTGTGGGGGGAGGTCTCGTGGGTCCCAGAAAAGCTCTGAAGCCAGGTGTAGTCCATGAGGCTTAGGCCGTCTTGTTCTCCCTCACAGGTCACTTGTATTACATGGAGGGGGTCTTGTGTGCAGGGAGTGGGAGATCCCAATATAGGTGAGTGGAGGCCAGTGGGGTGGCCCGAGTGGTAGTGTGTGGGCCCTGTTGCACAGAGAGTGCAGATTAAGGATCAAGGTGGCCCCTTAGTTCTGCTCAGACCCTCAGCTTCGCCATGCTCTCGTTTGCCGATCAGGGGTCGATCAGTGGTGTTTTCCCCACAATAGGCCTCCGGTTCCGGGCAATCTCCCCCTCGCAGGTTAATTCCGGGTCTCAGAGTCTTGGCTACCTCGGTGGGGTTGAGGGGGTCCTCCCAGTCGCGGGCCAATGCAACCCCTGTCCCTCACTGAAACACCCTGCCCCTGGGCAAGCAGCCTCATAGTACTCACCGCCGACACCGGGATGCAGGGGAGCCCCGCTGCTCCTGTGCTGTAGGCTCACCTACACTTTCAAGGTTCGCTTTATGGGGGAAAGAGGGACCTCTCCTGTAGGCAGACATGCCTTCCTGCCGATCATTAGCTGGTCCTTCCCCACACTCCTCACATCAGGGACCCAAAGAGGCAAGGCCCGCAAGCAGAGAGCCCACCACAGGCCCACCATAGGTGTCCCGCCGATCGCGGTCTGACATCCCCAGTCGCTTCCACAGCCCCAGAGGATCCCAGTGGTGTGCCGATAACCCGGGGGGTCACATCAGCCCATTGGCCCATTGACCCACCAGGTCGGTGTTGGGAGGTCCTCCAGCCTCACAGCTCACAGGATCAAGCAGGCAAGCGCTCGGCCCACAGGGCGGGAGAGGCAGGATCTGGCATCAACGAGCGCACCTCAAGCGTCCCTCCCAATTAGACCCCACGTTCCACTCCTGCCAATTGCTCACATGAGGCAAAGGTTCCTGGCGACCGCAGGCCGGGTGCCTCTACAGTAGTTCACGATTGGCTGCACTCCGGCGCCTGGGGGCTGCCTCTGTCTGTAATGGAAATGTGGAAGTCCCGGACATGCTCCCTCCTACCTTCGGGTGCCGCAGCAGGTCGTCTCAGTTCTGCTCCCAGTGCGCCCTCTCAGACTTCTCATCCTCGGCGGGTCCTCAAAGCTGCATTCGGCAGCAGCGGTTTTTAGCAGGCCAGACTCGCAGACTCCCGGATTCAGTAATGCAGTGGGGACTCTGGTGTGGTGTGACCCACTGCACCCTTACGGCCAGCCACGCCGGCACTGGTCACCTTGCCGCCATTTTGCCGCAGTAAGGGCAGTTCTGCGGGCGGCTGCTGCTGTCTTCTCTGTATCCGTCAGTGCTGGTTTTGGGGCAGGACTGCTGCCTGCGTGGGCACCCCAGGGCTGTGGGTTCCCACGGTGGATACCTTGCTCTGGAGTTAAAGTAGGATGACAGCGGATACTGGAAGAGCCGGGGCACTCTGTGACTACCACTTGGCTCACCAAACCATGCCCCTGTTGGAACCATTTTTTCTGCTCACACTGGCAATAAAGCACTTTATAGAACTGGAGGCAGGAAGTTTAAGTGAGTTTCCAAAAATCACGCCAGGTTGAGCCGAGGTCAGGAATTCAATGTAATAATTCTGCATGTAGTTGCTGAGTCATCACCCATCACCACAATGTCACATTCTCATTCCTTAATAGTAATGTTTGTTACCCTCCTGTTTCCAGTCCTCTCTTGCCATCCTGTGCCTTCAACAATCCCTTTGTAGTGAATAGGGGATGCTGGAGAATGCCAGCCGTCTCAGGGTGCCATATGAGGGTGATCAGCATTTACTTGGAGTTTCCTGTCCCCCGGAGCAGATGAGGCGAAAGGAGAGATGTGAACTGGCCTGAGAAGTTCGCCCCCTCGACACCACAACGTCTGGAAACCTCCTAACATGTTTGGAATAGATACATGCAGAAATAATGTTTAGGCCCTGGCACAGAGGTTGACCAGTGTACCCAGAGGAAGGCTAGCCCTGTGGCGGCTGCCACCGCCTCTCAGACCCCTAGTTCAAGGGTCTTGAAAGAACTGATGTTAGCACAGCTCGGAGAACCAACTACCGTTTGTGGTCTCTGGCCCTGCTCCGAGCCATTCTGCATCAATCAGGTGGCTCTTAGGAGGCTATGGGTGCTACTTGGGGGCTTGGGGGGGTGGTAGCCCCATGATGTCAGAGATCGAAGACTGTACAGTGTCACTTCTGGGTCCCATGGCATTCTGGGCAACCTTTAACTGGTTCTCGTGTAGCTTCTTGAAAGCCTATTAGGAAGTACCAAAAGTTTGTCCTTTCACGTCTGAGTTCCTTGAAATCTGCTGACCAGGCACATTATTTTACAACAGGCCGCCTCCTCGCTCTGTCAGCGTGTTCCTGGCTCCCAGCAGCTCTGCCCCCGCACTTTGTAGCACACTTGGGTACGAGAGCTGCAATGCCACCCCTCCCAGCTCTGCCTGTGGGACCCGAGTCAGGCGGCCAGCAGCATCTTTAATATAAAAAAAGACATTCACACCGCACTGGGGCCAATTCCATCTTCTTTTCCTTCCGGCCATATTTAAATAAAAAGGCTCTGAAAAGTGAAGAAAAATAAACAAGTAATTCAAGCAAAGCCACATTTTACTGCGGAAGTCCTGGAGCTGCCTGTTTGTGAGGACACTCTACTTTCTGACTTCTAGAAACATTCAAAAGTTCAACAGCCCAGAGCATATCTGATGAGGGGATGACTCTGCTTAGCACCCCCACAATCTACTTTTTTTTTGTCAAATGTATATTTATTTGCATTTTGTTATACAGACGTCGTTTGCTGTACATTAACAGGAGTAGCAGTGCCATAAGATACATAACACATTGTCACGAGGAAAAGCAATGATGAGGATGTAAGCTCCGATATCTCTATGCCAATCTGTGGAAAAGAAACAATCTATAATGACCAGTACAGTTTCAGATAGTCCATAGGCATAGTATGTCCCGTGCTCTAAAATAGGATCTCACAGTCCATTGTATCGTAAAAAAGTTTACACTCCACCCTCCTAACTGGGAAGGTACTCCCAAGAAAAAAGTAATATTCCAAACGATTAAACCAAAAATCACCCAAAACTCTCCCCTCACCCCCTAACAAGGTATGTGGTGGCGACACTATGTATTAAAGCTGAGTGAACTACTGGGCAGAAATATAGTGTGTTAGAATTGAAAGAGATGCATGTCCCTGATTGACGGAGAGCACACCGCCAATGGCAGACCCCTCGTAAGAAAGGCGACTAATGGTCCCCACTTATATTCAAAGCTTTTATAATCGTCGCGGAATATGTCCACCATTCTTTCCAGACAGAAGAGTTTCCACAGTCATGCGTGCCATACTGCGAGGGAAGGAGCTGTCCTCCTCTTCCAGGCTGCTGCAATTGTCACTTTTGCCACACCTATACATGTCCACATGATAGGTTTGTCGGCCTTGGTCTGGTGTTCTAGGGAGTGATCACGCATGCCTAGGAGGACTCCTTCCAGGATGGTCGGTATTGGATATCCGTGCTAAGATTTCCTCCTAGAAAAGATGTATTGTGGGGCAATCTCACCAGATATGTTGGAAATCACCCAACAGCTCACAACCCCTCCAGCTTCTGTAAGTCGTGTTCAGGAAGATTCTCTCGAGTTTAGCGGGGTGGAGGTACCAGTCCATTAGAGGTTTTAAGTGTGCTTCCCGAAGTTCTAGGGAGTGATTGAATTTTGATATATTGGACCAGAGTGCCGTCCATTCCGTTTCATGGATATCTCGCTGCAACACCCCCTCACACATTGACATGTATCTTGGCTGAGCAGAGTGTGTGGTGGAGAGCAGATAATTATAGAGGAAAGAGATCACCCCTTTCATGGGGCCCACTGTTCTCACATACTTCTCAAACCCCTTTTTCTTCCTCGTGGCATTGTCCCTTATGTGGGGGGGAGTGCCTAATGTCTAAGTTGAAGGTAGTGGAAGTGTTCTTCTGGTGGTAAATGAAATTCCCTTCTACAATTCTCAAAGGTGAGGATGTCGTAGTTGTGGCATAAGTGATCAAGCATGAGGCAGCCTCCCTCCCTCCAGACGTTGAATGGGCCTTTGTGTACTTCCGGCGGAAAGGCAGGATTAAAGTGGATCGGGGTGTATGGGGAAGGGAATGTAGTCCAACTCCCTTCCCCTGACACAGAGTCCAATACTTTTTTTTTTTTTTGAAACTTTTATTGTAGTTAAATGCACAGTACATCAATGCAATAAATTCAGTCAGGTTTACGTAAGATAGATAAATGAAGCAAGGGCATTGTTCTCCACAAAGCAGGAGGCATAAACAGTCCGTTATATGAAAGAGCTACACATGAGACGTTCCCCAAAACCCACCCACCCATAACACCCCAGTACAAAACAGTAGATAACTATCCGTAGTATGCAGGGTAAATTAATACCAAAGTAGCAACCTGGAAGGAGGGACCCCCTCGTCCCACATGCGCAAGTCGGGCAAACAGTTAGGTGGGCACAACTATCCAATATCATCATAGGGAACACTACCCCATAGGGCTATGGTGTATCAAGCAGGCGTTGTCCGAGCTATAGCAACATCCAGGAGCTAGACAAGGAGCAGTTGCCGCGTACATTTAGAGTCAAGTATTACATAACAGGTAAGTGTGGAACATTATCATTGGGTACATCTCCTCCCTCCCGATTGTCTTCACCCTCAGCCTGCAGTTTTAGGAGGTATGCCATAAATGGTGCCCATATATCTTTAGGCCGTGATCCCGGGGGTTGAAGTTCAGCGTAGTCATGCAATCTTTCCTGCCAAGTGGTCAGAGCTCGAATCCAACATTTAAATTTGGGGGCCGCCCCCTGCCCCACCGACAGGCGATTAGGCGCTTGGCCAGTAAGAGACTGAGGGCCAGGAATTTTTTGTGAATAGTGACCACTGTTTGTGTTAGCCCCAATAACGCCTTTAGTGGGCATGGAGCTAGGACTACACCAAGCATGATTGAAAGACCTGCGAAAACCTGTTCCCAAAATCTAGCAACTTGAGGGCAGGACCAGGCAAGATGTATGAAGTCGGCACCGGCAGCGCCACAGCGGAGGCAACAATCATTCTCACGCAAATTAAACCTTTTCAGGCAAGCAGGTGTGTGATATGTGCGATGGAGGAACTTGTAATGCAGGAGCCTTAGTCTATTATTGCTAGTGACCGCGCGCGTCTGGGTGCAACTTAATTCCCATTGTTCATCTGACAGCGGCACATCAAGGTCTCCATCCCACTCCGTTCTGGCCCTGACGGCGGAAGCGCTAGGTGTGGCCTGTACGTGTTTGTAGAGCGTAGATATGACGTGGTGTGGGATTTCGGATTGCACTATGGCGTGAATTGGAGCAAACGTGTCAGGCTCAGCCGGAAAAGACGGGGTGAGAGCTCGAACATTTTGCCACAGTCTAGTAAATAAAAAGGTATCCATAACTGAGGGAGATTGTTCTCCAAAAAATTGAGCTGGTGTTCGGAAAGTGCTCTGTATATATAAATCTCCCCAGCAGTAAATTCCCAGTTTCCTAAGCAGTTTATGACATATGGCTTCGCAAGTGACTTGTAATCTCCGATCATTTATCAAGGGCAGTTTAGGGGAATATACAAACGGGCTATCTAGGGTCCGCACCATTCGGTTCCAGGCCTGCACCGTACAATCCACCGTGGAGGGGTCTCCGCTTCTTTGGCTCACTGGGATGTGGATGTATCCAGTAGGAGCAGCGGGAGCCATATAACCATCCTCAACGGCCAGGTGTGCCATATATGGTGGTGGGTGATACCAGTATACGGCAAAGTGCGCCTGAGCACAATCATAATAGTGTTCAAAATTAGGTACTTCAAATCCACCTTGATTAAATGAAAGCATAAGGGTATCCAGGTTGATGCATGCTTGCTTCCCACCCCAGATTAGTCTAGTAAGCTGGGACCTGAGGGAGCGAAAGAAGAAGCTGCCAGGGTTGTACGGGATGTTCACAAAAAGGTATAATAATTTCGGCAGCAATATCATCTTTATTAGCGCTATACGGCCAGCCATAGAGAGAGGGAGGCGCAACCATTTGGTAATATTGTCCGTGATTTTATTCAGTGCAGTGCCATAGTTGGCTCGCATCAGTGCCTCCTTGTCCCTGGTAATGCGGATGCCCAAGTATGTCAGTTCCTCCTGCTCCCACAATAGTGGGTAGTCAAGTTGGAATGGATTTATATAACCTTATATAAGGAAAAATTTGCCTCGTATAAACAAGCCATTAGGACTAGGAAAAGTGAGTTCTACGAAAGCAGAATTGCCACAGCACCCAACCCCCAGAAGGAAATCTTCAAAGTGCTTACTGAACTGAGGAAAAAGAAGGAACAACCCCCATCTTTTACGCAAGAAGACTGCTATAAATTCCAATCCTTCTTTACCACAAAGATATCGGACCTCTTGAGAGAAATCGAAAGCACCCCTATACTTGACTGCCCGGTAATCCCCCAAACTCTCCCCCCCACTGTCACTGAGCCGTTAACCTCCCTACCCTTACTCACCAAGGAAACCTTGGAAAAAGTGATGAACCAAGTTAAATCTGGCTCTCCGGCGGACCCTTGCCCCCCACAGATATTTAAACAAGCGTGGCCAGGTCTGGAGGACGACATATTATTGCTTCTAAACGGTTCTCTTACCTCCGGACAAGTCCCCTCCATTCTTAAGGAGGCGCGATTGATTCCTCTGCTAAAAAAAGCTGGTGCGGACACCAAGATTCTAAAGAATTACAGGCCTATCTCTCAACTGCCTTTTTTAGCAAAAATATTGGAACAACATGTGTTGTCCAGCCTCTCCCACCACCTGGAGAGTAACTCACTACTAGAACCCAACCAGGCAGGGTTTAGAGCCCATAATAGCACGGAATTAGTCATGCTTTCCATGCTAGACGATCTGCGTCTTAAAACAGATAATAAAGATCCTTGTGCCCTGGGGCTACTCGACCTCTCCGCGGCATTTGATACGGTCAATCATGACCTCCTTCTGTCGCGGTTGGGGGAGTTTGGTATCAAGGGCACGGCCATAGGGAGGCCATCCGAGCCCGGGGCTTTGCCTGATCGCATGCCCATAATAGCGTCAGTTATTTCATCAAGTTCAAGTTCCGCATGCAGGAACTTTTGCTGAGCCTCACCCAGCCACGCTAATGCAACATCTTTAAAGTAGGTGGGGAGGTTGAGGGGAACTGTTCTATGTGAGGAGTAGAGCGACTGATAATGGTCTCGGAAAATGCGAATCAGGTCAGGGAGATTCCTGTGAATATTTCCAGCCTCATCGTGTAGCTCAGTAACATAATTGACGAATCTAGGGGGCTTAACCGTGTTCGCTAGCGCTTTCCCAGGCCTGTCTCCCTCTCCATACACCCGGGCCATATGAGGGCGTCCCAGGAATTTACTTTCCCTATCAGCCACTTGCGTGTATTCTGAGAGCTTATCACGCATGCGAGCATGAAGTTCGAGGTCAGCGGGACAGTTGTCAATGGAGCGCTCCAAATGCCTTAGGTCAATCTCTAATCCATGCAAATCATTACGCAATGATTTCAAAACTCCTCCACCTTTGGCAATGCACCATCCTCGTATAGTTACCTTAAAGGCCTCCCAGACAGTGGCAATGAGATGTTACGCTCGAAAAATTCCCGAATGTCCTGCTCCAGTACGGCCTTAAAGACCGCGTCCCGGAGGTGTGCTGGGTTGAGCCGCCAGGACAGGTAAGGGGAGCTTTCTAGTGGAACTTGTAGTGTAAGGAGGACCGGGGAATGATCGGAGAATGTACGGGCTAGGTGAGATGCATGTAAGAGCCAGGGAGTAACTCCAGCAGAGATGAATACATAATCTAGACGAGCCCAGGTAGAGTGGAAGGTAGAGTAGTGTGTACCCTCCCGTAGTGTGGGGTGAGCATATCGCCAAGCATCTGTCAAGTTATTACCCTCTATCACGTCGCAAAGCATGCGTTGCGTGTTAGTGTAGTGGGATGGGAGCGATCTTGATCTGTCCAAGCTTGGTCGTAGCACAGTGTTAAAGTCCCCGCCCCAAATAACATGTGTAATGTCTACAGAGTCCCATACTTTCAGTACGGTGTGTTTGCAGGTGCTAATGTATGCATTCGCGGGTCTCTCCTTGGGTTTCCAGATTTGGTTCCATACTGTTCTCCTCACCACTCCTCTATCCATATGGAGCCACTGCTTCCTCAACTCCCTTTTAAACCACTCGTCACTATCTGCAATTGAGCAGCTTTGTAAAATAACTCAATGTCTGGCAGCCCCCCCTCCCCTTTCTATCTAGGATGCCGCAGTATGGAAAAAGATTAGCGGGCTCGCCCCCCTTGCCAAATGAATCATGTAAGCAGATATTTGATTTTAGGAAGAAAGGTTGCATCTAAGTCAATGGCTAGGGCCTGAAAGAGGTGTAATAGTTTGGGCAACAGTGTCCTCTTTAAGCGTGAATGAGGCCAAGCCAATAGATAAATAGGGGCTTCCACCGCTTAAGATCATTCTCAAGTTGAGGAGGGTGGCTGGAAAGTTGGCTTTATAAAGCCCTTCCACTCGTGGAGTCAGCTGGATCCTCAGGTACTGGAGGGAGTGGCTGGATCACTGCAAGCGGGATTGGAATTGGAGTGCACGTGCCTCAGCGTCCGAAAGTGTAAGATTAAGTAAATAGGACTGATTGAGATTGACCTCGAAGCCAACTATGACTTAGAATGTGGCTAGTTCCACTTGCAATGCTGGGAGTGATCGAGACGGGTCCGCAAGTGTCAAGAGCACATCGTCTGCAAAAAGTGATATTTTGTGATTGTCTCCTCCGAAGGGGATCCCCGGAATCGCCAAATTGTTTTGGATGGACATTGCGAACGGGTCAATGCTAAGCGCAAATAGCAGGTGTGACAAAGGACACCCCTGTCTAGTGCCTCTCGTGAGGGGGAAAGGGACCGATAGCACTCCATTAACCTGTGCTCGGGAGTGGGGCTGTGTGTAGTTGGCCTTAATCATGCAAATACATTTGTGTGCGAAGCCAAAAGATTTAAGGACGAGAAAGAGGAATGCCCAATCCACCCGATCAAAGGCCTTTTCGGCATCGAGCCCCACCAAGACCGCTGGTATTTCCTGTTTGGTGGCTTTCTCAATTATGTGTATTGTGCTTCTAATGTTATCGTTTATCTGCCGCCCCTGTACAAAGCCAGACTGATCGGGATGGATTAAATCTGGCATTAAATCCTGTATTCGGTTCGCAAGAATAGTAGAGTAAAGCTTCACGTCTAAGTTTAGGAGAGCTATGGGACGGTAAGAGGCACAGAGCTGTACATTTTTCCCAGATTTAGGGATGACCGTAACCACCGCTTCGGCCATCGAGGGGGTCACTTCTCCTGTCTCCGCCATCTGGTTGAATAGGCGCGTGAGGTGAGGGATAAGGTCGGGAGCAAAGGTTTTATAAAAGTGGACTGTGAGACCATCCGGTCCCGGAGCCATGTGCAATTTAAGAGCTGCGATAGTCGCACCCACCTCTTCTGTAGTTATGGGGGCCATAAGATTGTCATTTGTGTCTTGTGAGATACGGGGGAACCGCAGGGCCCGGAGAGAGCTATCCTGCAAGTCCGCCTCTCTTGGTTCTGCGGTGTAAAGTGCCTTGTAAAAAGACCAAAAGAGGTCAGCTTTTTCACCATCCCGTATGCTTCCGATGTACTCCCGATGTATTCCCTCTCGCGTTTCTCTCTGAGTTGCCTCGCTAGGTGTCTGCCTATTTTGTTCCCCCTCTTTAGACCCTCCCTTTCCCACGCCCATTGTTTATTCAGGCAGGAATTAAGCTCTAAACATTTCCCCCGAATGACTGCCTTGAAGGCGTCCCAATTGTTACCTGGGAGCTGTCTTCATGCCTGTTGGCTTTAAAGTACTCTGTGATAGCTTCCCGCAGTTCAGTACGCAGTACCCTATCCTGTGTAAGACATATTGGGAAGTACTATTAGGGGGTCGTAGTGGGGGCAGATCCCCGTTGTAAGCAAATCGATAGCGGGCAGTGGTCTGAGATGGAAAGGGCGAACATATTGGCCTCTCTAACAAAGCCCACGACAGCAAGGAACTCTTCAGCATCATCAAAGAGTTCTCCAACCCCAGCGCCGGAAACAACGACATCACCCCCTCGCAAGACCTCTGCGACTCACTCGCCTCCTTCTTCCACCGCAAGATCGCCGACATACACAACAGCTTCGGCGCACAGACCACGCACCCAACCACCGAAGCAACGACTGCCACCACACCCTCTGCAACTGGACCCCGGTCAGCACCGAAGACACCTCCCGCACGATGAACTCCATCCACTCCGGATCACCCACCGACCCCTGCCCCCACCACGTCTTCAACAAGGCCGACGCCATCATCGCACCCCATCTCCGGGACATCATCAACGCCTGCTTCCTCACCGCCACCTTCCCGGAGAGCTGGAAGCACGCCGAGCTCAGCGCCCTCCTGAAGAAACCAACAGCGGACCCCACCGACCTCAAGAACTTCCGCCCCATCTCGCTTCTCCCTTTTCCTGCCAAAGTCATCGAGAAGACCGTCAACAGACAGCTCGCCGCCTTCCTCGAGACGAACGGATCCCTCGACCCCTCACAGTCCGGTTTCCGAGCCAACCACAGCACCGAGACCGCCCTGATTGCAGCCACCGATGACATCAGATCCCTGCTCGACAACGGGGAAACAGCAGCCCTCATCCTCCTGGACCACTCCGCAGTGTTCGACACTGTCTGCCACCGCACCCAAGTGCAGCGCCTCAGCAACATCGGAATCCAAGAGAAGGCACTGGAGTGGATAATCTCGTTCCTCGCCGGAAGAACCCAGAGAGTCCGCCTCCCCCGTTCAGATCCGAAGCCACCGAAGTAATCTGCGGCGCACCACAAGGATCATCACTCAGCCCAACCCTCTTCAACGTATACATAAGCCCCCTCGCAGACATCGCATGCCAACACAACCTCAACACCATCTCCTACGACGACGATACCCAGCTGATCCTCTCCCTCACCAACGACCCCGCCACCGCCAGAGCTAGTCTACACGAGGGGATGAAAGATGTCGCCGAGTGGATGAAGAACAGCCGCCTGAAACTGAACTCAGACAAGACGGAAGTCCTCATCCTGGGATCATCGCCCTCCGCCTGGGACGATTCCTGGCCCCCTGCCCTGGGCACCACTCCCAAACCAACGGACCATGCACGCAACCTCAGCTTCATCCTGAACTCCTCCCTCTCGATGTCAACGCCGTCTCCTCATCATGCTTTAACACCCTGCGCATGCTCCGCAAGAGCTTCCGATGAATCCCCACCGAAACCAGGAAGACCGTCACCCAGGCACTCGTCACCAGCCGACTGGACTACGGAAACACCCTCTACGCCGGAACCACAGCAAAACTTCAAAAAAGACTCCTACGCATCCAGAACGCCTCCCCACGACTCATCCTGGACATCCCACAACACACCCTCCATCCTGAAATGCCGGTAAACCTCCCACCCGTTGAACTCCTTGAGGTTGATTACCGGTCGTTGTCCCCCATCCGTCTTTTCCACCAGAAACAGGTTGCTCAATAACCCGGCAGGGTGGCGTACCGAGTGACAAATGGCCCCTTTGCGAAGCAAGTCCGAGACTTCTTCGTCGACCCGGAGCGTATCGGCCTGAGAGAAAACGATAGGGTGTGGGGGTCTGTCTTGAAAGGGGCGATCGTAAAACTCTATGTGAAAGCCGCATACCGTCTGCAAGACCCATGCGTCTGACGTGATCGCTGCCCACGCTTCCGGGAACAAAGCAATGCGCCCCTAATGCGGACTTGATCCGCCGGTATGACACTCACCGTTTGAATTGTTTCCAGCGGTGTTCCTAAATCCACCTCGACCTCGGAAGCGCTGACCTCTGGTAGGGTAGAAGTTATTGAAGTTCGCTGAGGTGGTATATTGACCTCGCCCGGAGCCTTGATTTTTGTTAACAAACTGTTGACCACCACGGCCGGTCGCGCGGCCCCCACCGCGACCGGCCCCCCGGGAGAAACGCTGCTGGAAGACTTTCTTAATGCTCGATTGAGCTCTATCTAGGGACGTGAACGTGGAGACGAACTTCCCTAATTCCTTAATAAAAGGATCTCCAAAGAGGCCTCCCTGGGCCACAGCCCCCGCCTCCGAGGAGGCTAGGTCTCCCAGCTTTGGGTCCAACTTGATCAAAAGTGAACGACGGCGTTCGGTCGAAAGGGCGCCATTGGCGTTCCCTAAAAAAACCACCACTCTTTGCGCCCAGTTCGAAAGAACGTCGGGAGAAATGGCGGCACCTTTTACCTTCGCCTCCTCCACCATATCTAGGATCTTAGTGATAGGGCCTATGGCGTCCAAAAGCTTATCCTGGCAGGAACGCCAGGAACGGTCAATCCCCTTCCGAGGATCTTTAACGAACTTCGCAAGGAAGGTGGCCATTTTCGGGTCCAGTTCGGGCGTAAGGGCCACCTTCCCTTCCAAGGTAGGCCTAGGGCACTCCCCGCGCAGACAGCTTCTTGCTTCATTCGCCAGGTGCTTGCGGAGGTGCCACGTGACGAACTTCGCCACCTTTTCCCCCGGAGTCCAGGCAGCTGACCGGGGATGCATTATTTCATCCGGGTCCAGCATACCAGAACTGTCCTGAGGTAATTCAGCGGCGGAGCCCGAAGGGCGCCAAGAACGCACAGAGCCCTCCTCATCGTCCGTGTCTGCTGGGGACATCCAGCCAGGGGATGAGGGAGCTGTACCCATTGAAGGATCCGGGGTCGGTGGAGGCGCAGGGGTAGGCACCGTCGCCTTAGCCAGGAAAGCGTCACGCAACCTCTCAAAGGCGTCTCTGTCCACACCCTGCGTGGCCCCAGATACCCCTTCCTTACAAACCTTTTTGGGGGATGGGGGGTTGTCCCCCGACGGGGTTGACGAGTTGCCAGTAGCCCCCAAATGGGCCTGCGTCACCCGTTCGCACTCTTGAGTGATGCGGGCCGACAAACGCTCTTTCATTGGCCCTACAATCTCTGTCACGCAGCGATAAATAGAACTATCGACTGCGTTATAAAATTCCTCATCATTAAGGTACTGATGGGATTCCTCCACTTCGTAATACTCTTCCTGATCCATTTTAATGGTTACACACACCTCGCCTGGCAGATGTGGTCCTGGTGGTACCAGGGATTAGGGTGGCACTAGCCCTGCAGTGCGGCGACCCTCAACTGGACCGGGTCGTGTCCACCTCCCCACGCGCTGCCAAAGGTAATGAAATCGCAGGTAAAATCGAGCACACAGCTCAAAGTGCCAGAAACGCCCTCAGGCGGTAAAACCGCTATACAGACCCTGCAGGGCGTTTGAATATTTCAAATTGGGGCAAGATACAGACCCAGGAGGCCTGGGCGTACGGGTGAGGTGGCGGCGATGGCTCAGACGGGTCCGATCTCCTCAGCGCGGTCTCCTGTGACAGGAGAGCCGTGCTGAGGCCAACGAGACGTAGGAGCTCCCCCTGGCGGCCAAATAGTATGCCGCAGTGTAAGAGAGATCGCGTAAGGAACCACGAATGTTCCCGCGATCCAAACGGGGCTCTGCAAATAAAAAGAAGCGTTGAAACAATTACAGGAGAGCCCCAACAATCCCCTCACAAAGCGCTTGTAACCTAGAGTCCCCCACAACAACAATAAGGTATGAAGTAAGGGAGAGAAAAGGAAAACCACTTAACTGGCTGCGAAGCAGCGAAGAAAGAGGAAGTGGTCACAGGAGGAGCGTCCTACCTACCCGTCATGGACACTAGAGAAGGACTGTTCTGAGATAACCTGTTGGACTGTGCTCATGGGATTTGTAGTTGGACTTGCATTCAAATCCGTTTTTTCTTGGTTATATTTACAAGCCTTATCTTTGTTCTGGGATTTTGAGCTTGTGTGAGTAGTTTTTGGCTGCTGTGATTTTATGTAATAAACAGCGAAGAAAGTTTATAGCATAATCTGAAGCCTCCGGTCCTGACATAGAATTGCTACATTGCCAGCACACAGTGAAAAATCATAAGCTGCAGCTCAGTTGTGGCGCCCAATGGAAAATCCTAAGCCGCAGCTCAATTGTAGCTCTGGGTATTGCATATTTTTGGCCAATCAGCAAACACTATATATCCCACCAGAAGGGTCTGCTGGACATAATGGTACCTTATTTTCGTAAATCATCCAGGAGTGTAAAAATTATCAGAAAGCACTTGAAACACATAACATTTAGGAGTTACCAACTTCTAGCACCTGCTTCATAGGCATGTGTGGTGGTGGCTAATGGAACTGAGGAGAACGAGGATAGGTTCTCTAATAAGTCTAGAAGGGATAAGATATTTCCCTGTGTGGGGATGCTTTTACCTTTTTCTGTGTTTGTTGATTATCTTACTAAAAGGCAGCAAAACATTTTACTCAGATTGCTATGCCACGTCCCCTTTAAATGGAACACAAGCAACTCCAGAATAGTTTGACTTTGAGTTTTGTCTATGACATGTAGCTTTGTCCCTGTAGCACAACAAGCTCAACTTTGATTACACAAAAGGTGGTGGAAGGAATTCTTAATTTAATCTCTGCTGTTGATAGTTTCTCCGGGCTGTATTCCATTACATCGTTTTTACACACCTATGCCTTTATAGACAGGCACCAATTATATGGAGTATAGAGGCCGAAAGGGTTCTGGATTTGCTTGTGTTCTTGTGAAGAAAAGGGGCATCACAGTATGGGTTAGTTAGACTGTTCCTGTGGGGAAGGAGCAAACTCATTTGAATGCAATTACTTTTTTTCAGTATTGACTCAGGCTTGGTCTTGAAAGTGAGTCAGGGTGATTTCCTGTGGCTGAATATTTAAGCATTCCATAGTTATCACTGTCTGTTTGAATCAGTGTCTCAGCCTAGGCCGAATTCGTCAGTGATATGTTGTCTTTTTTTTTTTTAGTGTCTGCTCTGGAAACACTTGCTGGAGTGAAGGATTATGAAGTGGTTTATCCTGAGAAACTTTATTCAAGGCACAGGGGTGACTCAAAGGTAATGGCAATAATTAAGAAACAAAATGCATCATAATCCAAATACACTCTTCAGTTATTTCTGAATTGTGTAATAATACTAACCAAGTTGAAAAGTGATTAGATCTGAGGTTCTTTGTGCATGTCAGTTACTTTTAGAATTGTATGAGTATTGCAGATTGGTGCATCCGAGGCTATCCATCCGCCTTGATACAAGTGGTCCAGTGTTTCTGGATCAGAATTTTAAAAATTATGGTAATGCGGATCCTTTGTTGCAAGGTACGGATCTGTACATACTAAAATGGCAGGTGAAGAGATTCAGGGTCGTAAAATGTTGCTAGCGTAAGGTCTAAACTAATGCAATAACAATGGCATTATTTATACATGTCTATTCCAAAATACTGTATTTTGTTTTCAAGATGCATGGATTCTCCTCTTGGGCTCCTCTTTAGTAGTCATAACTGAATTTCCACACCCGAGTGCTGTATCCTGGAGCACTTGGTGAAGGTGAAAAAGGAGAGGAGTGAAAAAAGTTGTGTTTTTTCATGTGAGGACCTATTGACAATTTTGCTTGTCCCTACAACAAAAAATTCTGAATTAATTTATTCCAAACTTGGCATTAAAGTAGAACTTTACTCAGAAGGTATGCTTTTTCTGGTTTGTTGTAAATCATTCAAGTAATATAGCATACTTGCAAGTTGGATTTGGTACGCCAGTTTCAAAATGGTCAAAAAAATGTCAGCCTTAATAAAACTAGTCCAGTTTTGTAAACAATTCAGTGTGATTGAAGCGATTCATGGATCATGACTTGCGAGTTAAAATGGCAGATATATAAAAAATTTGAACTCAAATCAAAAAAGTTTTGCCTTGTAAGTGAAATTTTATTCTTGTACCAAGTTTGGTGTAAATCTTTACAGCCGTTGGGCCTGTAGATGTGAGCAAAATTTACTATGGGAGCTAAAATGGAAAATAATATATTTGTTCACTTCTACCATTAGTTATTTTTACCCGTGTACGGATCTTCATGAAGCAACGCATGCCAAAAAGATGCAGAGAAAGTATATTACCATTTTGCGTGTAAATTGGTACAAGTGATTAAAAATTATAGGCAAATCAAAATGCCGTTTCATGGGAAATTCCATCTGAAGCATAATTACACAGTGGCGACTGCCCACAGGGGTGGAATAATTGCATGGTTTTGACTTTGATGAGGATTCCCCTGAAGGATAATGTAAAAATTCCTAGCTTTAATAACGGAAAGTTTCAATTCTATTAAGTGTAGGAAAGTGACACTTTTTGTTATGGTCACCACCACTTTTTTGCTAACTGGTACTGATGTTTTTGATTGGTAGTGTACTGGGTCCCTATTAACCAGACCCTAATGCCTGTTCTCTTTCCCTAAAAATAAGTGAAATGCTTAAGGACTTTAGCACCGTGGTTGTCCCTGGTAAATGGTACCCCTGGTACCCAGGGCATGGGTACTAAAGAGGGTCCCCAAGGACTGCAGCAAGTAATATGCCACCCAAAGGGAACCCCACACAAACTGCATGCAGACTGTCATTGCAGGATACATGAAATGGTGCAAGCCATTGCAAAAAGAAAACATTGTCCACTCCCTGTGTGCAATGCCCAAGTACACTTCACGTACTATATGTAAGTCACCCCTACAGCAGGCCTTGAAGCCCTAAGGTAGGATGCATTATATTACATGTGAGAGCACATCTGCTTGAGAAGCTATACCCTGTGATTTCTAGCTCAATTACTAGACATAGTAAGTGATCAGGAAGCCATTTTAAAGGTATGCACTGGACACTAGCCATTCCGAGTTACCCTTCTACCTAATGGCTTCATTGAAAATACTGATGTTTGGTAGCAAACATCTTGTCTTAATAAATCGTACTGTGGCCAGTATCAGATATATAAAGACATGCACCCAGAGGGCATCTTAGATGTGTCCCCTGCATCCCTAGTAGTCATTTAGAGTTTTCTTACTGGTATTGTTCAGCCTGCCACAACAGACTAGATTCTGACCGCCTGCAGGTGAAGGACCATGCTCTCTGAGGCCAGAAACAATGCCTTCCCAGCTCAAGGTGATCACACCTCCTCCAGCAGAATGGCTAGTCAGTGAATTTAGCATATCAATGCCAGAGGCTTCACATCCTCTTCCGCCTTTGATTTGTGACCAAGGCTTCCCCCCAATACTGGGGCCCATTTGGCTTTAGAGCAGATGGGAAATTATATATTCATGACGCATGTTTTAGTTACAGCAGGCTAGTCACACCCCACGTTAGGCTACCTGAAGTGGACAGCCACAGAAGTGTTGCCACAATCTTGTTTTGGTGAAAATAGAGAATTCTGGGTCAGGTTTTTATTTTTATTATTATAATTATTATTTTTGAGTTTTATATAACACTGTCTAGAACCAAGGGTATCAGACTACTTTACATGTTTTGAGAATACGTTTACAAAAATTGCATGACGAGAGCCAAGTGGGATTCACAAATAGTGATACAAAAAATATAGGACAACAGAGCCGTTAAGTAGAATATAGTAAGGATACTGTCAGGGGACTTCCCAGTCAGGAATTGTCAAAGAGGTTGGGTCTTTGGGTAAGTCATCACGTGTTCTTGTTGATGCAGTAGTTGAGTAATAGGGGTTTCAGTTCCCGTTTGAACTAAGAAAAGGAGGTGTTGTAGCATAGGTCCTTAGGGAGTGAGTTCCAAATCTTGGGGGCATTTCCAGAGAAGGAGCGTGTGTGAGATGATTTTTTTTTTTAAGTTTGGGAGGCCTGAGAAGAAACGAGTTGGAGCTTCTCAGAGCCCGGCCTTTTCCTGCTCTTGATAGTTTAGATTATAGATCTAGAGTTTTAGTATGTAAGGCTTTGTAAGTGATACATGCTGTCTCGTAGATGCACTGTTTGGTTCCTTTGACGAGTCTGGCAGCCACAATTGAAAATTGTACTTAGGGGCTCAGTGGCTTTTAGGGGTTCCTGTCAGGATGGCATTGCCGTAGTGAAGTCTCGAGAGGACTAGGGATTGTACTACCGCTTTAAAATCTTCAGGGGTTACAACCGTTTAGATTTTTTTTTTTAGATGTTTTAGTCTGTAGAGCTCCCCTTTTGCTGGATTTTTGATGTATTCTTTCTTTGAAAGGTTTTTATCTGGGGGATTTAGCAGAGTTGGACAGTGGAATAGGGCTATTTAGCGCATCCATGTTTTTGAGCCATTCTTGGATGGGTATGGGATTGCTCTTTGGGGAGAGTACGAATTCTATCTTGTTGGGGTTCAGCTTAAGGTGGTTGTTATTTAGCCAAGTTTGGATCTTAGTGGAACATTAAGATGTTGGATGTCGCTAGTTGATTTTATTCTGTAGTAGAGTTGAGTGTCATTAGCATATAGGTGATATTTGATACCAATTTGATTCATGATAATTATGATGGGTTCCATGAAAAGATAGATTGAATAGGGCTGGCAAGAGGATGAACATTGAGGTATGCCTTGAGGTACTGTTATGATCTTCGAGAGACATCTGTGGATTTTTATTTGCTGGGAGCGATGTTGAAGATAGGTCGAGTAGGATTAGGAGGCAGGAGTTGCCTTCATATAAGGCACTGTGAATGTCGTTGGTTATATTGCGCATAGCAGTTTCATTTTACATCCTTCCTGATCCTGATTGGAAGGTTTCTTGGAGGTTGAATTCTTCTGTGTGTTGGTTGAGTTGAAGTAGAACAAACTTCTCCAACGTTTTAGCAAGGAAAGCAAGATTGGTATTTGGTCTTAAATAGTTGAGGTTGTTGGGGACAGCCCAGGGTTTTTTTTTTAGAATGAGGTGACTTAGCCGAGTTGGAGGGAGTCTGGTACTGGGCCTGATGAAAGAGAAGCATAGATGATTTTGGCCCAGAACTGGGAGATAATATGGTTGAGGTTTTGAACTAGGGTGGAGGGAGTGAATCAGTAAAGTAGGATGTGGGCTTCCGTTTGGCAATAATTTGGACATTTTCACCTTCTGTCATAAGTTGGAATTCTGACCATTTAGCATTATTCATGAGTTGAGGAAGTACGTTATTTGCGATTATTTTGCTGTGTAATGTCATTCCGGTCTCTAGTCAGGTCCTGAGGGAGAGTTTCCATGTTCACTTGTGTGTCAGTGGAGCCGGTTGGAATGCCAGGATATTGTCAAGGGTCAGAGATTGTTTGATTTTGACAATTTTGTCATGCAGGAAATTAGCTATTTCTCCGCAGCCTTCAGTGTTGGTTATTGTTTCTTGTTGGGAGGTAAGCCTAATGTTTTGTTTTGTTGTGTTGACGAGCTCCCTTGGTCAGTTTTTGCACGGTCAAGTTGATTATGGAACAAAGTGCCTTATTCCCTGGACATGCGTTTCTTGTAGGAGAGCTGTTTGGATCTTAGGAGTGTGAGGTTCGCCAGTGAGGGCTTCTGTCTCCATAACCTTTCGGTCTGTCTAAGTTGCCTTCTTTCGTTGTTAAGGTCAAAGTTGAACCAGGATCTAGATTGGATTTTTCTCGATCTCTTCAGTTTGAGTGCCGCAACTTAGTTACGTACATTGGTCATCAATTTATATTATGGGCAATGAGTTCAACACGGTTTGAAGGAGGGATTGTGAATGCAATTTAGCATTGATCCTGGATTCTAGCTCGATTTGTGGGAAATGCTTGATGTTCCTAGCCATTGCGTGGGTTTGCTAGATGGTGCTGGGAAGGATAGGCGGTGTAGTTTGAGTTTGAATAGAATTTGATGGTGTTCCGACCAATCGAGAGGCAAGATGGAACCAAGGAAACAAGCTTACTGTTGTAATCTTTCTTCCCCTGTTTCCCCACTCCCTTTTGGTATGTCCCACCCCCCTTACTCCCCTCCCTCTATGGTAGGTTCCGCTGGAGCTCACCTAAGAATGTTGGCATCCTCCCGTCAATCCTGGAGAGTAGTTGACAGAATAAAGACTGTTCTTCTCATCTCTGCCTCAGAGTTTCATTACTTACAACACTGGCGACGAGTTGGCGCAGTGGGCCTCTTCTGTCACCTCCCCTTTCTGTGCCCTCTCCATTCTCTGCATGTTAGAGGTTCTCTGTGCTGTTTGTGCCGTGGAAGAGTCTGAATTTATCCTGCAGTGCCGCGTTCCATGCCTTCTGATTCAGATAAGTGGAGTTGTGCGAGTTTCAAAACAAGTGACATTTTCTACACAGGATCCTTCTGCCACTAGGGAAACTGTCTCCTCCTTTTCAAGTCTTGCCGAGTGTGAGGACATTGTCTGCTGCCTCCTTCCTACTTGTCATTCGGTGGAATACTGCCTCCGTCTTTTGTGCAGTTCTGTGAAAATTCCTCCGGGACTGCCCATGTGATTTCCATCGGATTCCTTCGAGCTCACTTCAAAGGTCTTTTGGCCACCGGAGTGCACAGCGGAGGAGTTTGGCTGCTGGTGTGGCTCCTCATCGCTGCAATATCGGAAGTTGCTCTCCACAGTATCTCCGAGCTATATTCTGGCTCCCCAGCCCCTTAGCAGCCGGTCCTTGCCTGTGTTGTTCCGGTGCACCGTCTTAGAGCCGGATTAATTTCCTCACCGAGGTTCGCGACCTCCAGCGGGCGCTGCTGTCGGTGTGCTTCTTCAGCTGAGGCCTGTGGGTTGGTAACGCGCCTTCGTCAGTTGCTGTCAATGTTTTAGCGACGGTGTGCGTTCCTTCTCCTTCGGTATTTCCAGCTGTGGCCTGCATGGGGGGTCGTTTATTCTCCTCAGCTGCAGCGTGTGAAGGCGCCTTTGTCTGATGCCTTTGTCGTATTGCTACAGCGCTCTTTCCTTTTCTTCAGTTAATCAGTACGACAGATGCAGCAGAAGTAAGACTATCCTGGGTACCTGTCAGGAAGATTTCCATTTACATTATTTTGTTGGCAGACATCAAGAACTTTAGCGTATTTTTATTTTCTCTCACAACTTTACCTGGCAGTGTGTCTTCATTCGGTGACACACTCACCTCATGACTTTATTTTGATCTCTCTGCCCCTTCCAGGAACCCAAACTAAAAGACTGGCAATTTAGTTTTATACTCCTTTCTCACGGGTCATCCTCTAATTAGAACCTAACTTTAAGTATAGTTTTATTTACTGTGCATATTAGTGTGGTTGTGGTGCTCCCTCCTCAGGGTTCAACGAGCAGATGTTATTGTCTGGATTTTTCATTGCATGGTGTGCCTCTGTGTTACCTTACGGCGATACGCACATCCTTACCTTTCCCCTCTATAATATTTCGTGTATTTTGTGCATACCTTAGTCCTCCCACCCTCACCTTATTTGTCCTCTGTGTGCGCTTCATATGTTAATCCAGTGACTTGTGTACCTGTGCATTTTCTTTCGTGTTCCTCCATTACTTATTGTCACCTTTCAGTAGCAGACCTTCTGGGCATATGTTTTAATCCGGCTATAGCTAGGTTTTGGTAACTACCCATTCCTGTGTACCTCTGTTTTTTGGTAGAATGCCATATACAGGTATTCTGTGATCTTTACCTCATTCGGTGGGTATTTCCTGTTTTTTCCTTCTTTACTATGGCTGCGACATCCATGAGTCAACCGCCTTCCTTTTTAAACGAAATGGGTGATCCTGATATACATTGGAAGATTGGATTATTCTATTTGTTTCTTACCTGATTGCCATAGGGGGGGAAAAGTTTTCTGGTGTCCGTAAACAACATGTCCTTTTACACAACTTGGGTGTTCAAGGTAGGAAAATTTACGATACCCTACCTGATTCTGAATTAGAAGATGATGAAGTTGATATGGATGTATTTAAGATCACTCTTTTGAAATTAGACACTCATTTCGTGAATAAGGTAAATGTTGTCATAGAGCAGCATAAGTTCTTTACTCGTGTTCAGGGCAAACAAGAGTTGGTCACTAACTATGTAGCTGCTCTTAGAGGACTTACCCAATTATGCGAGTTTGGCGAACTTAATGACTCCCTTATCAGGGATCAGTTAGTCAGGTGCACCCACAACAGCCGCATAAAAGAGAAACTTTTGTCAAAAAACCCTTCTTTAAAAGAAACCATTAGTATAGCACAATCTATAGAACATACAGCTAAGTGCATTTTGGAAATGAAACCTCCCAAAGAGCCTGTCTGTAATGTATTCAACTCCAAGTATGCTATTGATGACAACAATGATGGTGAGATATATAAGATTAGACCCAGAGATGTAAAGGTTGATAAAGCTGTTAGCGTGACCGAAGGTTTAAAGTGTTTCCGATGCGGCAGCAGTAACCATCTTGCTAATAGTGTTCATTACACTGCACGTAATTCAACATGTATGAAGTGCAATAAGATGGGGCACTTTGCTAGAGTGTGTAGAGAGGGGGAGAACAAGCAGGTGAAAATGGTTTCCAGTGAAGAGAAACACTCTCCTAAGTACGTTTTCCAAGTAAAAAATATTGGTATATTCCGTTTAAAACGCAGTGTTTACACTGCACGACCTTTACCACGCTGCCATTACAACGCAAGTCGTTACTACGCCTTGCGCTGAATGGCGCTGTTGGTTAAGGAATATTGTAATGTTATATTCCAACACCTTCCCTATTGTTATGTGGGCTGGTGTTGGAATAGAAAATGATAATAATCCTCAAGCTGCGCCCTCCAACGCAAGTCGTTGTAGTGACTTGCGTTGTAAAATCCGCGATGTAAAGTACCGTGATCAAAATGATCGCGTTGTACTGTCATACATCCAAAATATTGATTCTGAGTCTTCAATGATACATTCCAAACAAAATGAGTTTCCTGAATGTACCATTCTACTGAACAAAAAACCTATGATTGTTTACGCTGATTCTTGTTCTCCATTTACCTTGATTAGTCATAATGATATGAAGGAATTATTCAGTATGTCAGTCTTAATGTGTTAAAACCTAACATTTCACTTATTGGATATACTAAAGAATATATTCCCCTGGTAGGCATGGTTGAAATGTGTATAGATTTCAGGGGAAGATCAATATGTGGCAACGTTTACATTGTAAAAGAAGGTTGAAACCTATTAGGTTGGCACCATCAAAGAGAGTTAGGGATTGTGCTGGACCCCAACAAGGTAGATCAAGTCTGCCTGGGGATGTGGGACATGGAGTTCCATAAGGCTGTGGATGCGTCCCAAGAGGGGCTTTAAGCAAAAAGCCACAGTGATGTCTGCAACAATAAGAGAGTGTGTGGTTCGGCGACGATGGGAAATTCCCCTGACATTTTGACCACTTTATCAGAGAATGAAAGAGAATTTTGAAAATGTTGAACGTCCTGTAATTGTACCAGGTGTAACCTGGTCTCCACTTGCTGCAGAGGTATTGGTCCTATGACCAGTTAGGAACCCAATTAAATTCTGAGTTTTACTCACCATTGCTCTTCCTAGTCGATCTAGTACCTATTGGTTTCAGATATTACTACCGGCGCCCTCTTTGATTTTTAAATATCCTTTCTCTGTAAAGGGGTGCCTAGACCTCTGTCATGTTTCCTCCAGCGTTTTGGGAAGGCTTGAATGGAGATATCCTTGCACAACAACTTTCTACATGGTACTTTCCTGGTTGTTTCCCTACATCATGCCCTGGGGTGTTGCTGGATGTTTGCCTTATGTTTTTTTTTTGTCATGGGTTGTCTACAGGGGTTAAGTTTTCTCTCCATTTTGTCTCCATGTTCGTTAGGGTTATACATGCCTTCATAATTGTTATATCCTTGTCTATGCCGATCGAAGGGAGATGTATTGTAATCTTTCTTCCCCCGTTTCCCCACTCCCTTTTGGTATGTCCCACCCCCTTTACTCCCCTCCCCTTATGGTAGGTTCGGCTGGAGCTCACCTTAGAATGTTGGCATCCTCCTGTCAGTCCTGGAGAGTAGGTGACGGAATAAAGACTGTTCTTCTCATCTCTGCCTCAGAGTTTTATTACTTGCAACACTTACTTCTAGTAATTATCACATCCAGAGATGAGTCTTTATTGTGGTTCGATTCATTAAAGAGTTGCTTGAGATCATTGATTTCCAGTAGGTTATTAAGGTTGCGGATTGTGGGGTCTTCTGTGCTGTTCCAGTGCAGGTTGAAACTGCCCAGGACCACGTTGTTGGAGCCAGCTAGTGAGAATTGAGTTACTTTGCCAGGAAGTTCCTCGGTGAAAAGGGTGCGATCACCGGTTAGGTAATAGATGGTGTGGGGTTGGTGGAAGTGATGTCTTAAGTTTTGATTTCTACTCCGAGATATTGAAAGGTGAAGTGAGCAGAGCTAGGTTGAGTGTTTGTTAAGCCATGTTTCCGTAAAGAAATCAATGTTGATTTCTTCCACAAGTAAGGTCTCAGCAAAATTAGTAGAATGTTTTGCTGCAGATCAGTAGTTTATGAGCATACAGGTTTGGGAACAAGGGTCATTTTTGTCGCAGAGTGCAGTGTTTGGATGGTGGTGTATTGAGCAGGAAGCCTGGGGGTTATGCTAGGTCAAGGGATTCTGTTTTTCCAATGATAACTGGGATCTTGAATGCAGGCTTGGTATCCGATTGGGGGGATTTTGAGTTGTATGCCTTGCTGAGTCATTCCTCTTTTATTGAGGATGGGGTGTGAGTGCTCCGTAGGGTCAGTAGGACATGTGGCTTGTGGGAATGGAGTTATGATCGGTGAGACAGCGGATTGTTGGACAACGTTTAAGGGGAGTCAAATTCTTAGGGTGGAGTTGAGTGTTAACTTGGCCTGGATCACAAGTTAATTTTCGCTATGGACGGGTCTTAAGATAGAGAATCAAGTTTCTGTTCTAATTGGCCAGAAACATGGTAAAGGTGTCAGGGAGGTTGCCTTTTCTGTGAGTAGGTTGGCAAACAGCAGTTTCTGAGTCTGAAGTAGGTGAATGATCACGGATGGAGGGACGAGAGGTAACATCATGGTTGGAAATATTGAGGGGTTTATGGGCTGGGTGGGTTCAGCGATGGGAGTCTGGGATATGTCTGAATGGTGCTCAGTGTTGAAAATTCATAAATTGAGATTGGTGTTCTTGTACCTACTGTGAGCGATATGGGACTGTGTTTTGATATCATTGATTGTGGAGGGTGTAGTTGGGATATGACTGGAGATTATTTGACTGGCGTGAGTCGGTGGGAGCAGCAGTGGTTCTTTGTAGGGCGGTGGAGTCCTGTAAGTGAATAGTTTCCGGGCTAACATACTGGGGTGTAGGGGAATGGCGTGGGATGGGAGATGGATCTGGTTCAGTTAGAGAGTGAGAAGTGACGTTAAGTGTCGGTCAACGATGGAGAGGTGATGGTCTGCTGCTTGAATTAGTATGTTCCCCATACTGAATATAGATATGCACATATCCCCTCCATAATTTTGAGAGGGTTAGTAGTGAGTTTAGTACCATGGGGAACAGTGGTTGTTTTTGCAACTTGAAGGTATAGAAGGAAGATGTTCCTCCATTTTGCTGTGCGTTTACAGTAGAAAATAAAGTTAGTTTTCATGTTGCAGTTGATCATGCTGTGGTAAGTATCGGCAATTGAGAAGGTTGTGTTTGTATTTTTTTCTTACATTATTTGAGAGGTTTTTAGGATATTTTATACTCCATGTATTTTGGGCCGAATCTCTCAAGTGTTGACTTGGGGATCTTAAGATATGATTAAGTCATCTTGGCTGCCCCTTTGAATAGAGTCTCTGTTAGAGAGGATGTGTATTGCAGTGTAAATTATGGGCAAATGACCATGAATTAACAGCTTAATATTATATAACAAAACTAGCTAACGGTTGTGGCATTCAATTGTCTGCACTCTGGCATCAGGTTCAAAGCAACAATGTGCTCACTCTCTGGGTCAACCGTTATAAAATACCCACTTATGTACAAATTGCTTCACTGGATGGAGGAGCACATAAATAACCACAAATAATCCATATATTATCTGACATGAATAGAGTTTTCAATGATACACTACTGCATGGGTTACCTTGAGAAATATTTACACTAAAAGGGGAACTATAGATTGGATCATTTCTTCTTGAAACATGATTTGTTTGCCCTGAAGAAGTCCTGAAAAAAGGAACAAAACGCGTAGGCTGTATTGCAATCTATATCAAATTGTACATACTTTTGATGGAATTTTTATCAATCAAGAATAAAGAAAAAAGAAAGGAAAAAAATATGGGGAAGTTGCTCTGTTCTTTTATTTGCAATGCCACCCCACGTGTTATTATGATTGTGCATTATGCACTGTATTATAATCAATACATTGGATTTATTTATTGTCCTTCCATTGAATCATTGAAAACTCTATTTATATCAGATGATTTATGGATTATTTGTGGTTGTTTATGTGCTCCTTCATCTAGTGAAGCACTTTTTATTATTATGAGATGGGCCGGTGAGCATGAGCCCAATCCAACTCCTGATTCTTTCAGTCCTCTTTATATTGTAATGGGGAAGGGCTGGAGAGGACCTCTATAGTTTCTATGGTTCCCTCGTGATGTGAATCACAAAAATGGCTGACGTAAACAGGAAAGGGGGAGGGGAGCTGGTTTTGGTCTCATTGTTAATTTCAGGGCCAATAGTCCTATCTTACTATTTATAAATGGTGATGATGATTGAGTCCTATCTCAATTTCCATGTTCCTATTGATGAAGACCTTTTTCATATTCTATGGCTCCATTCACGAAAGGCCTAAATCTACTGTAGGCAAGATGTCTTCCCCAGATGCATAGGTCAAACCTAGGAGTCATTTTTTAGGTCTCGCGCCTGCTGTCGCAAAGCGAGTCTATTGCGCTCGTTTCAGTCCTTTCAGCTTTCAAGGACTACCCAAAGGAGACAAGAGACTGGCACGCGCACGCAGCCTGCCGGAATTGGATCAGGTCGTGCACGTGAACACGCGCTCCGATTCCGGCAGGCTGTTCACAACACATGCACACGCAGGCAGGCACACACAACACACACACACACACACACACACACACAAACGCACACACACAACACACAGACAGACAGACAGACGCACGCACACACACACACAACACACACACAGACAGACAGACAGACGCACACACACACACACACACACACACACACGCACACACACACGCGCACACATCCCCCCCCCCCCACTCACCGGGCTCTTTTAGCGTGTTCCGTGTCTCTGTCTCTCGTCAGCCAGTGGGTCAGTCTCGAGCTCCCTCTGCAGCGCTGGTCTTCACCCGGGCCCCCTCCTGGGACCCGGGACTTCAGATGCCGCACTCCGCTTTGGCGCCGGGGCTCGCAGCGCACATGCGCGGGCAGCCCCCGCCCTCTCACTCTCAGCCCGGGCTGCTTTCGGTTTCGGTTCTGTGTTACTGGTTTAAGTCTTGTTTTCCCATTAGAGTTATGTGTTATTTTGCCCTGGCCAATAGGAGATCAGTGGTGCTATGTACCTGGAGAGGTAGGGTACTTTCCTAGTTAGTTTCAGTGTTGTGCTTTACTTTGTACCCACCCTTCCAGTTGTGGGGTGCATGGGCCCGGGAGCTATTCCCCCCTCCTCTGGGCCCTCGTTGAATGGGCTATGCTCTGTTCCTGATAGCCATGCACTCCCTGGTTCCAGCCACTCCTAGGTCTGCAGGGGTTATGGGCTCGGGTATGCCAGTTCCTCCGTGCTCGCGCTGTGTATACTTGGCGGGGCCACTGATGGGTGCTCGCCTCGGCCTGCTCCACTCGTAGGCTCTGTGATCAAGGATCCACTCGCCCAGTTGTGGCACTGCGGGCGTCGGGTCTATGCAGTAAGTGAGGCCATTATCTTGCCTGGGGTTGTTCTGTCCTCCCGGGCATCAGGCCGGGCAATTGTGCCTGTAAAGTGCTGTGCGGTCGAGTGCGGTTATAGCAAGACATAGCTTTGCCCCCCCTTTTTGTGGGAGTTTTCTATGGTCTCCAGGCGATGCCTTGTAGGACCGGCTGTCCCTGTCTGTGGGTGTTGGGGCAGGGCTGACCTGGCGAGATCGGGCGTGCGAGTGAATTTGAGTGGCAATTTTTCGGCATAAGAGTGGCTGGGCTCGTGCTCGCGGAGTGACGTGTTTTTCAAGGTGTGGCATACATGCTTAAGCAGCATCGGCGCGCGTTAACGTGCTACGGGTTGGGGAAATACCTTTCCCCAGTCTCGCCCAAAGCGAGCTGGGCGAAATCTTCTCCACTAATGTTAGCACGAAGGGCCCCAGCAGGAGGTAATCACACAACGTGCAAGTGGCAAGGGATATAATTTATGCCTCTCTTGCTATGCATTTGGACAAAATCGTTAATCTTGCCAGGCACTGTGATAAGGGTACTCCTGCAGGGCTTTGGGGGTAACTATCGGGAAAAGAGAGGATGTGACGTAACAGCCGGATGTGCTGTCTGTGAAGCGTGAAGAGAGGATGTGACGTAACAGCCGGATGTGCTGTCTGTGAAGCGTGATATCCCTGTTCAAGCCTCGGCGTGGGCTCAACGTCCTGTGAGTGTGTCCCCGTGCCTAGTAAAAGCACTTATCTTGAGTGTTGCGTATTTTCAGGTAGGAAAAAAGGAGCATTTGGTGACCTAATAAATTTGCGTCATGCTGTGTGCCACATTTAATTGCAAAGGATGAAGTAATCCAGGTAACAGAACTCAGAGCTGGAAGCAGGGAGGCGCGCCGTCCGTCACAGTCGTCCCATCTGCACTGTACACTGCACTATGGGTCGGCAGCATGACGCCTCGGCTGCGAGTGCGTGTCTGTAGTTCTTCATTAGAGATAAAAAATCTTGTTGCGCATCAGACGGTACTGATCGTATTGGCCGGGTCTCTGTGTCAAGGCAGCATCGGCCTTGGTGCGACAGCTGGACCCTATGCTTTGGAGGGTTAAATGTGCTATACTGCTGTGCGATCCAACGTACTAATTCTACAAATACCATCGGCCTCTCATGTGCGGGGGGGGAAGCCCCAGCAGCTGTGGTAAGGTCAGCCTCGGTCACTTCTCCCACTCAGACGTTACTATGCCTCGAGGGAATGTCGGAACAACAGGGAAATGAGGGGGAACACTGAGCTGGGAGCAGCAGCGGGCATCATTAAATGGAATACTCAGTGTGGAGCGAGAGACAGCATCGCACAGCGTCAGACATTCAGCTGCATTTAGAGGAACTAGCAGGCTAACACAAGGTTATTCAGTTAGTATAATTGTTGGTGTAAAATGTCTGTGCTACATATAATGTTCACAAAGACTGATGAACCTCTCGAGCGGGCAGCAAGTTACAAGTGGCACGACAGATTGGAGTCAGGTCGGGGGCAGATATTGCGTGTCGAGCTTGTGGACTGGCCCACCTTCACCATGTTCGTCCTTCAGCACTTTAACTTGGGCGGCCAAAAACAACACTCACAAGTTCCGTCTCCTTTCCTATAGGTCGAGCACAGTACTTGGTGCCATAGGCTATGTAGGCCACCGAGTGCGTTTTATTGACAACTCCTGTTTCTTCCATTGAGATAAAATACTGCCAGTGCATGGGTCCCTTCAATTTGTGACAAACGCTGTCTGCTTTGAGGTGAAGTGGCTGTCCGTTCAGTATTCTGAGGTGCTTTCATCGGCGCCAGTCGGGGTGTTTGCTCTTTGACCTGATATATCTGAAGTGCCCTTTCTGTTGGTAGAGATGGTGAGGTTCATTGTATTTTTTAAGTTATTAGATTTGAAAATAACAATGCCTTGTATTTATGTTTTAAAACCCAAAACATAAATAGAAGGCATTGTCATTTACAATGCCAATAGCTCAAAATCGTGTGAATGTGAGACCTATTGCATTGCAAATGCTTGTTAATTTCTATGGCTTCTCTTTGAAGAGAATGAAGACCTGGAAGACGAGCAACAATGTGTACAGTTCAGTGACAAAGGTGTATGGAGGACAATGAACCTGCATGCCCGCCCTGAGGCAGTCATCTCAGGCGTTATAGGGCCACTACATTATGATGCCCAGGCAGCACCTACAATTATTTGCCCTCTATTGGTCCCTGGTCTGCCATAGGCGACCGTTACCAGGCAGGGATAGGTGGGAACTAGAGGGTCATTAGTTACAATACTGTCGAGGAACACTGGCAATGACAGAAAAACACTGGTGCAGGATTGCGGGCATTTACACCACAGGCCAGTTTGTAATTCACCGGGACAATTCATTCTGAGATTCTGATCAGAGCGGCATACCAGAGTCAGATGCCTCAAACAGAAGGGCTCTGTAGAACTTACTGGGAGTGAAATGTACAAAATGGCCCGTGCCTGCATGGTTGAGACCTGGAATGAAGCAGCGTGGGACAAATTGTAATAAAGCAGCTCTCTCTCGATCATCAGATTCAAGTATCAAAGCCCCAGCAATCTGCAGTCAGAGCAGCAAAGCTTACCAGTCAAGTGAGCTGGGCACCCCCCCCCCCCCCCCCCCCCCCCCGAAGAAGCATGTATGTCACCACCTCCTTGTCCCTGGCATGCCGCACATTTGCAGAGGATTATTTGCTGGAAACGGTGCTCCACCCCCCCTATGATTAGAGCAGCAGCAAGGGGCTAGCCGAGCAAGGGAAGCCGCTGGGATGCCGAGAGCAAGGGGCAGTGGCCAGCTCACCTCATATAAACATAGAGGCCTCCGTTCCCTGGTCCAGCAGCCAACAAGCTTGCAGGGGATCGAGGGTGGTGGGACTTCTGCAAAATCCAGCAGCAGGTCCAAGTTCATTTGCCATCCTGCAGTCAGAGATCGGGCTGTGCAGGTGCATGGGGTCTAGTGGCCGATAGTGATGGCTTAATGAGAGGGTCATTTTAGGGGATTTACACTTATGGCGATCCCTGACTATTGGATCCTCCGGCTGGAGCTCATATAGAGGATGTAGTTACCTTGATGGTAGGGACCCCATTGGCTACTACCATATACTCCACTTTAAGCCCCTGAATTGAGTCTTTGGGGGTCCCCCAAAACCATAGAGACAGATATATCTACCTGGGAATAGAAAGTGGACAAGGAAGAGCCATCACCATGGGAACTGGGGACCTACCCCAAACTTGGCCCAAACCCCTGCCTGACTGCTTGTACCACAATTGCAAATACCCAACTTGTCCAAAAGCTGTGCATTCTCCCCAAACACTTGGAGGACTATCCAGCACTTCACTAATCAGTCAGTCAGAATAATATTTATTTGGTTAATAATAAAGACCATAAAAGATACAAATATATAAATTAAGAATTGAATTTAAGACAAACAGTTACATACCGATAATAATAATAGTAAACACCCACTGGGAGAAATTAATCTCGACACAGTAAAAAACAATTTAGTTAAAGATTTCGAGATCTAAAGATAGAATTGATAAAACCTGAGGCTTAAAAACCCTAATGCACATCATCGGATAAAAACACAGGTAAACAGTGAATTCCAAATGTAAATCAACCCCTTCTTTTTCTAAGTATAACAGCGTACATTAAAAATCTGGCAACATTAAAACGAAGAAATGAATTGGGTAAAATGTGTAAAAAGATAAAAGAGGGTCTAGCCTGAGTGAACTGTCTCCTTTTCAGTAAAGGTAAAATAAATTGTATTTGAGGGACAAAATAAAAGTTGCAAAACAGCACAAAGTGGAAAGTATCCTGACTTGAAAAATTCTTGCAGGTAAATGGATTAAAATTAATAACTTTTTTCCAATCGGATCTGCTAGGCACCAATGTAGCTAGTTAAACCTAAAAAATTTCCACATATATCAATGCTGAGGGTTAGTAACAGAAGTAAGGTATAGTTCCACACACCCAAAAGTAGAGATCAAAGCATGCGTGCAAACAGAAGGTTTTGTCCATTCTGTACACTCCCAGGTAGCCTGTGCTCTAGCACGGAAATGTTTTGAATAGATATCTCTTACTAATGGTCTCAGGGCGGGTGTAAAGGTCAGGCCGGCCCATCTCATGGCCAATATGACTAACATAGTTAAGCCATGGTATACATTTGGCCTTATCCAATGACATACAATCCCTTAGGATAAGCCTGTTGAGCTTCAGGTCAGGGTCGCCAAACATCTAGCATCTCTCTTGGGGTAGAAGAGCCATCCCCCTGCTTCCACAGGCACCTACTGCACTTGTCTGGTACATCGTGTTGTTGGCTAGTGGCCTCATCAAGGGAGCAGCATGTCAGGAGGAAGTCTTTGTGGCTCTAGGAGGTCAGCCCCGTCTCTCTGCCATGTTTCTAGACGCTAGACCCTCCAGGAGCTCGCCCTTGCACCAATACCCTGAGTACCCAGACACCTGCATCAACAAAAGCTTTTTTAAGGTCAGCTCAAACTACACCGCCGGGGAAATTGGCCTGCCAGACGAGTGACTTCAGGACTGACTAGACTCACAACAAGAGTTGCTCTGCTGTCTTGTTTTTCCTCCCCTCTGTTGGTAACCTGAAAACCGTGAGTGCCTCAAACACAAGTGGCCAGTCAGCCAAACTCCTCTGCACCAAGCTCCCCTCTTTTAGTTTTCCTGTATTTGTCCCCAAGTCCCCCATTGTATCCTCTTTGTTTAAAGTACCATTGACTTTAACGGTGTAATGCTCGAGGCTACTATCCTGACCAACACCTCTGTACCCGGACACCCCAGGGAAGGTAAACCCAACTGCTGGTGGTTCTTTGGCCCTTAAGTCCTAAAGGGCACTTCTGATCACCAAAAATTCAAAAGAAAGGGAGAGGTAGAGGGATATGCTAGGTTCACCCTCCTATTCTAGTCGTAGACATGCAAAATCCGGAATACCGGATCAAGGACCTAGCTTTAGAGATAGAGTTTCACCAGTGTGATGAACAAAATCTAGAAGAGAAAGGAACACTGTCCTTTCTTGAGTCCCCTCACTCACTGAGGTTTCCCCACTGTGACATGTTTCATCATTGGGGCAATCCCAACCCGCTGCGGGTTGAGGCGTGCTGCGACTTGCGAGAATACGTAGGAGCACTGTAGTAAGGAACTATGTGTCGTGCAGTGGTGTATGTGGAGTGGGGTGATTTAAAAATATCGAACTAGTGGGCGATATAACTTTATTCTTGTTCCTAGCTGATATATTAAAAACGTGGTGGGTCTCTAGAATGCCTGGTTTTGATGAGTCAGGGGTCCTAGTAGAGGGTCAACATGTTTCGGGCTTCCCCTTGAAACATGTTGTACCTTGATGGTTCCCTCGAGATCGCATACGGTCTCGAGGGAATCATCCAGGTACTCGGTCAGGAGAGGAGTGAATCAAAATTCCAGTGGGAACCCTCTCTTGCCCCGTCGTACGACCATGAGGCACAGTACTGCCTTTTGAAAAATACCTATTGAGTGTCATACATTATTGAATGTCGTATGTATTATTTACCTTATCCAATCCAAAAGTTCTTTATTTCGGCCATCGAGACCATAAAAGATACAATAAAAACAACAGTAAAATCACATATCAAGTTACAGTGTAAAAACAGCAGGGGAAGAAAGAGACGGTAGTAAAATATGTATGGCAATACATAAAATTCCAGACCTAATATTACAATTCATTTCCAACTTAATGGTTTAGCGTTTTCAGAATGCTACTCCGTTCCCACCACATAGCCATTAGAAACTTTGCAAGTGCAAATACGATGTAATCGAGAGTACTTGTTTTCAGAATTCTATATGATTGTAAGCAGTGTCTGAAACCAAGATTCCTACACATAGAATAACCAGTACTTTCTTGATCTACTATAGGCCGGGCAGAAAAACAGCACGTGTAAATCGTCCTCCACGCACGTGCTGCACCCTGGGCAAATATTATCATCCGATGCTGTCCATTTACTCGTAAATCCTTTGAGTGGTAGTGTACCAAGCCTCCACTGGTTGAAAAGTTTCCTTGCTGTAGTGGGATAAATTATATCCATAAAAACCTCAAATTTAAATGAACTTTTGGAAACCAGAAATTGTTCGGTGCAAATGCCTAAATTCGGGGCACACAGAAGCATATCTAATCTTTTGTCCTTGAATATCTTGATGAGCATTTTACGTGATACCCCAGAACAACCTCTTTCAGGATCATCCCACAAATCATCTAGACCCAATCGATAGAGCTCTCGTCTCACATAGGCCAGCCACGGTATTCTATCTGCACAGTTGTAGCTTAGAATGTGCTTCAGGTTTTGCTTATAATGGAGCAGTTCGGGGGTCGACCAGAGCCTGTGCCAGAACCTCAATGGCATTAGGGCCAATCCTCACCTATTGAGGGGAGCCCTAAATCCAGTCTCAATGGTAGAAGGGGCGTACCTTGAGGTAGCGACAGCAATCGTCTAAGGAAGCTGGTTTCTACCTTGACTAGTTCTGTCCCCACCTTATTACCCCATAGTTCACCCCCATAAAGTGAGGCTGCCCTGGCTTGGGTTTTGTACATTTCCAAGGCTGGACTCATTGGCTTGAAGGTTGATGAGTTCGAAACCTTCAATATGGCCCCCACCATTTGTGATAGCTTTAAGCGAGATCTTGCTATATGTGGGCCCCAAGATAGATTTTCATGAAGGGTTACCCCCAAATACTGGAACGTTCTAACCCTTTCGAGCCTTTCCGTTCCCAGAGTTGGATTTGGCCTAGTGCTTGCAGAGGGGTTAAAGACCATGAACTTGGTCTTATCTGCGTTAATCTCCAGCCCGTGCGCCCTACAGAATTCCCCAAACCCGTCGAGTATCCGCTGGATCCCCATCGGGGATTTTGAAAGCAGGAGAGTATCGTCGGCAAACATTATTGCCGGGACCCTCCTGCCTGCCAGCCTGGGGGCGTCGCTGTTGGGGACATTGTTTAGGCATGATATTACGTTGTTGACATAGAGGCAGAACAGGGTCTGTGCTAGGACACAGCCCTGTCTTACCCCCCTGCCAACTGGAAACCTGGACGACAATTCCCCGTCCCTCCCACACCTAACCTGGGCAAAATTACCACTGTGCAGGCGGATTATTATTTGCAGGAGCTGTGGTGGGAGACCAAGCTCTCGGAGTACCGCCCAAAGTTTTGCACGGGGTACTAGGTCGAATGCGGACCTCAAATCCACGAACACCATCAGGGCTCGACAAATCCGAAAAATGGTACTAGTCCTGCAGGTCTAGTACCATGGAAAATCCCCTCGACCTGACTCCAACCCACTTGATCTCCGTCTCTGAAAACGGAGCAAAAGTGACAAGATAACAAGATTTAAAGGCATGTTTATTGCTCATTTCCTTTGTGAGCAATAAAAATGCCTTTAAATCGTGTTATCTTGTCACTTTTGCTATGTTTTTAAAGACGGAAGACAAAAGTTAGTTTGATTTCCTACTCGCCAGAAAGGGCAAGTAGGACCTAAAAATAGCTCGTCCTCATCCATTCTCCCTCGCAAATGCGAGCGGGCGAGTGGATTTGTCGAGCCCTGACCATGTACAGGCTTCCCCCCTCAATCCCCACCGTTTTCCAATAGAGGAGAACGAGGCGGAAAATCTGATCCATGGTGGACGTGTTCTTCCTGAATCCTGCCTGGAGAGGACTGAGAATCGCGTTGTCCTCCATCCAGTCCAGGACCTGGTCCAGCAGAAGGCGAGCAAAGAGTTTTTGGGGTACATCTATGAGGCTGATAGGCCTGTAGTTGGCTGGGAGGAGAGGAGAGCCCTTTTTGAAAATTGGTACTATCTCAGCTCCCAGCCAAGTACAGGGGATCTCCATCCCTCTCAGAATTGAGTTAAAGATAATATGCAGATATGGACCCCAAATTTCTGGTTGATGTGTAAATCGGTCCCCAGGAAGTTTGTCAAGACCTGGAGCCTTCCCTCGTGCAAGTCTCCCTATAGCATTCAGCACCTCCTCCAAGGTGAACTCAAGATTCTCTTTCTCGTTCTCATTACGCTCGGGGGAAGTGTCAATTGCTAACTCTGAAGATGTGGTGAAACTGTCTTCATACAGTTTACTAAAATGGGATTCCCATACTGAGGCTGCAATATTTGGTTCTACGGCAGCTTTCAGTTCCCCAGTGCCTGTGTGTACCAATGACCAAAACTTTCTGGAGTCCCTGGTTTCAAGCGCCATTGTGAGACTGTGCCATCTGTCCCAATCCCACTCTAACTTAGCGAGGGCGATGGCTTCCCTATATTCCCTTCTCACCTCGTGTATTTTACTTTTGGCCGTACCAGACTTGACCAGGGAGATCAGCTCAGCCTTGATCTTCTTACACATAGAATTATACCATGCTGGGGATGGTGTCCTTTTCTTTCTGCTCGTAGCAACTGGATAGAAGACATCTCCTAGGCTGTCTACCAAATCTGCATGAATTTTTCCTAGTTTCTCAAGGTGGGCGGTTGAATTGGGTTTGTTTATCAGGTTGTCCAGCTCAACTAATCTGGGAAGCGCCAAATCATAAATTTTCCTAATACACTCTGGAATTGACACATTTTCCCCATTTTACCCTACGTCTATTGTTAGTTAGAACTAGTGCCCCTGTATCTAGTTCCAAATTATTTGTTGGTAACGTATCTTTGGGCCCTGGGTGAACCAAGTCGAGTAAAAGAGCATTGTGGTCGCTATCCGTTCTCGTCACCACCCTGAAGTCCAAGACACTGGACCACATACTAGTATCTACAAAAATGTAGTCTAGGCGCGATTCATGGCCTTTTCTGTTGAAAGTACACACTGAGGGGCTGTCGGACGGGGTACGCCCGTTACAGGCCCGCAGTGCGTAGTTCAAGGTGAGTGACATGATCTGCAGCGCCAAGGGTGACCAATTTTTCGGACTTGGCGATTGACAAGGTGGAATCCCCCAATAATCGTCCTCTGCCGTAAGGGTGCCTTCCTTTAAACCATGTAACGGTTCGAAGTGGCTATTAACATCTCCTCCCATCAAGATTTTACAATCTGCAGGTAGTAGTCCAAGAAATGATGATAGATCATCTAAAGTACATGATTCCTTGGACACATGGACTGGACGGGAATAGACGTTAATAATCGCCAGATTGTAGGTACAGGGCCATTTTAGAAAAACGCATTGGATGTTTTTTAAATGAAGAATACTGCACTGTTGTTTTTAAACTTAACTGATTGTAATAAATTGTTCAATTTCTTTATACCTGTTTTTTTAACTTATTGTGTGTATTTTATATGTAAAATTGCATATTCTTTTGGAATATATGGTCGTTATCAATTTTGGCATCCAGTTTCTGAACCACTGCGTCCATGTGCGACGATATCCTGTCGACTTTATCCGCTATCTTGGCGAACCCCTGGCGTACCTCTCGAAGAACATCCTGTAGGTCATTGGCCGACTCGGAGGATCCTCCAGTGGCGCCATTTGTACCTGCCAGGCCCTGGTGGTCTTGGCCAGTGCGGGTGGTCCGTTTAGACGCTTCGAAAGTAAGTTTGGGTTTCTTAGCGTCTGGCCTGCCCATGGTAGCAGCAATCCGCACGTAGTTATCCACTCCCGCAGTGTCACAGAGGCCTAGCGGCAGATCGAATTTATGAGTAGTGGAGGGGGGAGCAGGAGGCCAGCGCCGCACACCTGTAGCTGTCTCGATCTGGAAGGCCCCCCGAGCACTGCCCGCAGATCAGGGTGCCACAGACGTGCCACAGGCTGCCCCCAGCAACCTCAGCGACGTAAGAGGACCAGATGGCGACGCTCCACACCCTGTCTGGGTATATACCAGCACACAGCCACCTCTTTGCAGCCGTCCCCTACTGCAGTCTCAGCCTCCAGGGGACTGGCAGCAGATCAGCCGAGCAATAAGCAGGGAGGGGAATTGCAGTCCCCCCTGGCGAAGTAAATGGCAGCAAGTCCACCAAGCGCTTCAGGCCCCCTCAGCAGTCTCCTCAAGCGGCGCACCGGTGGAATCAACTCGTACCCCAGTTCCAGGCGATTCCGGCTAGGAACTGCCCACTCCCAGGGGACCCTTGATGTGTGCTCCGCCTTCAACCTTAAACCTCACCGGGCCTCAATCTCTCCCTTAGAGGGCCGCTCGCCCACCTCGTTTGTAGGGCAGCCCGGGTAATGCAGGGTCACTCCGGAGTCAGCGGCGGTCAATTTCCGATCGCAGGAGTACCCGGTGCCAGCACGATCTCCAGCCGCAGTCAAGCAGGTCTCTCCCAGCACAGCAGACAGCTCCTCTCCCCAGTCTGTCAGAGGCCGCACACTCCTGGAAGCAGGAAAGTGCGCGAATCCCCCGCCGTCAGCGTTGGAGCGGGCAGGGAGGGGTCCCAGACCAGCACGAGAACCGGCTCAAAGAACAAGGCCCCAGTGCAGCTCCGCAGGCCCCGCAAGCACCCGTCACCTGCAATCAAATATCGCTAGCGGGAGGAGGAGGCGGTGGTCTGCCAATCGCTGATTTGATGTTTCTGGTGGACCGCGCCACCCCCGAAAAGTGCGCGCTGGACGCGGCCTAAACCGCGCTTGAGGTGTAGCCGGCCGCCGACGCCTCTCCCTCCACTGGTCAGTTGCGGTGAAACTTTACAGGCAGCTCCCGACCTCGCTGCAGCTCCGATGGGCCCAAAACATCGTCAGGATGGGTCGGAGGACTCTCTCTGCCAGAGGGTATGGTCACACCCCCCGTTAGCACCGGAGACAGGATAATTAATCGGATAATTGCACCGGGCGGCGGGAGCCTCACGCGAAGGCCACCATCCGCTAGTGCGCCACCTAGCGGCCCCGCAGGCTGCACAGACTTGAATATTCTTTTGGAGCTCCGTGCCGATCTCGGTTCAGGAGTGGTTCGCCATATCGATGAGAATCCTGCTGCCATTACTATTATACGTCTTCAGGGTACGACGCAGATGATCTCAGTGGCTGTAGAGCAGAAGGGGGGGAGGAGGACGCTCTTGTGTCGGAGAGGAAGGAGGTTGTCCAGTCCAGGACTTTCTCTTGTATCCCAATGTCGTGGAGGCGTTTACGCAGGGTGTGGTGCCAGACCGTGTCGAAGGCGGCTGACAGGTCCAGGAGGATGAGGGCCGCAGTCTCACCATTGTCTAGCAGGGTTCTGATGTCGTCGGTAGCGGCTAGGAGGGCTCTCTCGGTGCTGTGGTTGCGGCGGAATTCGGACTGGGACGGGTCCAGAATGCTGTTTTCCTCTAGGAACCTGGTCAGTTGTATGTTGACGGGCTTCTCGATGACCTTCGCCGGGAACAGGAGCAGGGAGATGGGTCGGACGTTTTTGAGGTCCTTGGGGTCGGCCGTGGGTTTCTTCAGTAGGGCATTGATTTCGGCATGCTTCCAGTCCTTTGGGAAGGTAGCTGTCTCAAGGGAGATGTTGATGGCTTTCCAGAGGTGGGGTGCGATGACTGTGCTGGCCCTGTTGAAGATGTGGTGTGGGCATGGGTCAGATGGGGATCCGGAGTGTATGGAGTTCATGATCTTGATGGTGTCGTTGTAGTCGATGCTGGTCCAAGAGGTCAAGCGGTTGGTGCGGGTGATGGTCGTGGGGGTGAAGGTGGAGGTGGAGGTGGTTGCAGGGGCGGTCTCAGTGTTGAGCTGTCGTGGATGACCGTGATCTTGCGGTGGAAAAAGGTGGCCAGTGAGTCACACAGTTTTTACGAGGGTGGGATGTCGTTGGAGCTAGAGTTGGGGTTGGAGACTTCTTTCACGATGTTGAATAGCTGTTGTGTGCGTTGTTCTCTAGCTGGTTTTTGAAGGAGGCTCTCTTGGCGAATCTGATGAGGTGGTTGTAGTTGCGGGTGGAGTCCTTGTGAGCTGCGTATCTTTCCGGGGTTCGTTCGCGAGTCCAGTTCTTCTCTAACTTTTGGCAGGTTTTCTTGGATGCCTGGAGGTCTTCGGAGAACCAGGTAGTGGCGCCATTCTTCAAAAGCCGTCTCGATGGCCAGGAGCTCCCGGTCTGATATGGTGTAGTTACGTTCGACTGATTGTAGCTTTCTGGAGTAGAAAGCTATGGGGTGCAAAAGACCCGTTCTATCGTCCCTCTGTGATAATACACTCCCCATAGCGTCTTGTGAGGCATCAGCTTCCACTATGAAAGGCTGTTCTGAGTCTGGGTGTATTGAATCTCCTCTTCAATTCCTGAAAAGCGTGTTCTGCTTCAGAATCCCAGTGGTATGGAACACCCTTGCGCAGCAATCTAGTGATGGGAGTGACTATCTTGGAAAAGCCTGTAATGAAACAACGGTAGTAATGTGCAAATCCCAAGAATCTCTGGACGTGCTTCACAGTGTTCGGGGATGGCATCTCCCAGGGACTCTAGCCGTGGTGTGGAAGACGCTTTTCTCCAGGTTGACGTACAACTCGTGTTGTCCCAGTTATTGTAGGATGGTACGTACATGTTAGATATGTTCCGCAGTGGTTTGGGAATAAATCAGAATATCGTCGATGTATACTATTCAGAAAAGGACAATGAATTCCCTTAATACCTCATCGATGAAGTATTGGAAAGCTGCAGGAGCGTTACAGAGTCCGAAAGACATGACCTGGTATTCAAAGAGACCGAACCTGATCCAAAACGCGGTCTTCCATTCGTCACTCTTCCGGACTCTGACTAGATGATAGGCCCCACTCAGGTCTAGCTTGGTGTATATGGAGGCGTTTTTTACCTGGTCCAACAGGTTATATATCAAGGGTAGAGGATACCAATTCTTTATAGTGATGGCGTTCATAGCCCTGAAGTCAATACAAGTCCTAAGGTCCCCCTCCTTCTTGGCCACGAAGAAAAGAGGAGAGGATACCAGGGACCTGGAATGGCGTATGAACCCATTATGCAGATACTCATCCAGGTAGGAGTGGAGATGTTTTTGTTTTCCTTTTCCATGAGGGAATAAATGGGGTACAAAGAACCGTGGAGCCAGGAATCCGGTCTATTCTGCAGTCAAAGGAGCGGTGAGGAGGGAGAGTATTGGCTCCTTTTTTGTCGAACACTGCAGCTAGGTCCAGGTAAACCTCTGGTATGTTTTCCTGAGTAACCATACCCATTCCTGCAAGGGCAGAGCATGGGCCTGTACAGCTTGGACATCGATTCAGTCCTCGTATAACAGGAAGAGTTACAATGAACTGAGCTCAAGGTCATGAATCTGGACGCCCAATCAATCAGAGGATTGTGGTTCACTAGCCACGGAAGACTCAATATCACACGAAACTGGAGTGCATCGATAACATCAAAAGAGATAGTTTCCGTGTGTTGTTTTCAAACAACATTACCATGTTCTCGGTTTGGAACCGAATGAGACTGGAAGTAAGGTCTGTACCATCCACCGCCATAACTGTTTCTGGTTTTGCCTTTTGTACGGTAGCTATACCCAGGTCCTTCAAGTACTGGGTATCAATGAAATTGCCAGTAGCTCCTAAATCAAGAAGGGCGATAACCTGCCATACCTGGCCTGTCCGTGCTTGTAAGGTTACTTCCACTCCCAGACGATGGTTACGGAAGAAGGCAGGGGTCGCTGTCTCGCTGAACGAAGAACCCATTAGTTGGAACCCTCTGTCTACTTGGTTTCTCTGTTTCCCGCCTTATGTCCTTTGGACATGGGTAATGCAAAGAGTCTCCTCCCTCTTGCTTGGGTGGGCTTTACTGGGCATTACCTAACAAAGTGTCCATTCACTGGTACTGCTTTCTTCTTTTCTCTCTTTCTTCGTTGGTAAGTGGTACCCAGACGCCACCAATAGCATTGGTTCCGGCATATCACTGGATTTTCTTTGAAGGTCAAGAGCCGGTTGTCGCCTCCCTTGGGTTTCTCCGTCTTTCGCTCCTGTAACCTATAGTTCACCTTGACCACTAGATCCATGAATGGTCCTATTTCTTCTGGTGGCTCGGGTATCTGTGATATCTGGTCTTTCAGTTTGTCGCGTAAACCCCTGTAGAATACGGACACCTTCTTGGACTCGGGCCAACGGGCTTCAATGACAAGCCTACTGAATGTGGTGATATAATGGAGCAAGTCTGTGTTGCCTTGTTTCAAACTGAGCAGTTTGTTATCCGCGGTTTTAGCAAAGGTTTGACGGGCGAACATTTGTTGCATAGTTTCCTTGAATACAGGTAGATTGTACAACATGGGATCGTCATTTTTCACCAATGAAATGGTCGACTGGGTGGCATCCCCTCCCATATAGGAGAGTACAAAGGCGACCTTGGATGCATTATCTGGGAAAGCAGTTGCTCGAGCCATGAAGTGCAGATGGCACTGATGAAGAAAGACACTGTATTTGGTACTTTCGCCATAAAAGTGTTAAGGTGGAGCTAATTGTAAGGGGTTTGGAGCTATTACTTGTATGGCATTATCCTGATTGGGAGAAGCGGAAGTGCTCCCAAAATTGAGCAAGGGAGGCAGTAGTGACCCCTCCTGCCTAACCCTGGAAGTAGGAGATCGTCCCCAAGGACCCGTTACCTCAGCAGCCACCTGTACTTGTAATGCCGTCATGTCTTGGCGTAAGCTGAGGTTTTCTGCCTGTATGCTGGTAAGCATGGCTGCTATGTCCTACAGGGTTATCTCAGGATCGCTCATGGGCGAGATGTATTACTTTGGCTTCGGATTCTGTCCGGTACTCCACACGTCTTACCTTCTGCTTGTGAAGTAATCTCGCAGAGACGACAGGAGCAACCACCACCGTTCTCACCTACCCCAGCAGAGGCAAGTAACTAACTGGGATGGCGATGGGATTGAGGGAAGGAGCTAGAGAAGCTGGAGATGGTGTCCCGAAGACCAGTTAGAGGACCTCCCTCTGTCCGGGGAATGTCCGGTGAAGCACTGTCTGGTTAAGGGAAGATAAGGGGAAACCCTGTTACTACGGGCACAGACAAACCATCAACTCCTCTCACACACACACACACACACCTGTGCTATAGATAATGTTATGTCATGTCATGTTATGTTATAAAGAGCTTGTATCGCGCACAAATACTCTTGAGTGTCCTGGCGTGTAAGTGAGCTGTGGCGGAGCGGGCAAGAACCATCTAAATGAGCTGACTAAACAGATGCGTTTTTAAGCGTTTTTTAAATAGTCGAAAATCCTGGGTATGTTGTAAATCCACGTGGAGAGCATTCCAGGCAGCTGCTGTTTTGACAGAAAGAGACTGAACAGAGAGGCAGAACGCAAGGATCAGCTGGGCACATACAGAGCAAAGCGCCTCCTAAGATATACAGGCCCTTGACCTTGGAGGGCCCTGTGAGATAAGGTAAGGGCTTTGAATTGCATCCGCTGGGCCACAGGCAGCCTGTGCAAATCCGGCAGATGCTGCCGAACACGCGATCTCCTAGAGATGTTGTACAGAAGTCTGGCTACAGCGTTCTGTATAATTTGAAGTTTTTTTCAACAAATATCCAGGAATGCCAATGAACAAAGCATTGCATAATCGAGGTGGAAAAGGACAAGGGCATGGGCTACCATCTATGTAGCCTCTCTTGGGAGCAGGAGAAAAAAACCTTCTTAAGGCCTTAAGGATGCTAAGCTACTTGCAGTGCTTCCATGTAATTTCCATTGAAATCAATGGAAACTCCATGACGAGCTGGGCTTGTCATGAGCGTCGAAGGGGTTAAGGGTGCCATAGCAGGCTCCGGTGAGTTTTGTAACATGATCTGAGAACCGGAGATATTCACTAAACCACACCCCTAAGTTCTTTGCTGGGACTCCCTCTGAATTAGGACAAGGGAAATCTGGAGGCTACAGAGATTCTCTCAAGGCCGGGGGGAACTGGCCATAAAAGAGAACCTCCGACTTGTCCTCATTGCACTTCAAATGGGCATGTGCAAGCCAGCGAAATACGAACGCAAGACATGTCTGGGCGATATTAGTGTCCAAGTCAGAGCCCTTCCAGGTGAAAAGCAGCTGGGTGTCGTCCGCATACGCTATAATTTTTGCTCCCAGCTCCTCCGCCAGAAAAATCAAAGGAGTCAAATATAGATTGAAAAGCAAAGGGCTCAATGTGGAGCACTGAGGGACCCCCATTGAGAGTTTCCTGACCGAGGATGAGAAGGGAGACATCCAGACCTGCTGAGTGCGTTCGTCGAGGAAGTATTTTATCCAATCCCATGCTGGACGGACAACACCAGTAGATGACAACCGGGCAAGGAGTAGCTGGTGGGGCACCGTATTGAAGGCGGCAAAGAGGTCCATAATCACCTTGCAGTGGAAGCACCATGAAGTAAAGAAGTCATCAGCAGAACAGAACTAGATGTGGCGCTCCTGCATGGTAAAGTACATGCAAAACAATCGCTCCTGCGCAATAGTGCACCAAAACGAACAAGGTGCTCCAGCGCGGTAAGTATGAGCAAAGCAAGCGCTCCTGCGCAGTAATGTATCAAAACAAAACAAGGCGCTCCTGCGTGGTAATGTAGAAACCAAACAAGCACTCCTGCATGATAATGTGTCAAAACAAAACAATGAGCTCCAGTGCGGTTCAGTATAAGCAAACCAAACCGCTCCTGCTCGGTAATGCAGAAACCAAACCAGCGCTCCTGCGCAATACTGTATGAGAACTAACTTTCCCAAAGAATGTTCCCAGGTCCTGGGTTGCACTAGCACCGAGGAATGGGAGCAGGGTTGAGAGGAACTGAGGCAGTGCTCCTCTGCGTACTCGGAAATACCTGGCACAGGCATCCGATGTCGGCAAGGTGTTAATGCGAAGCACTGAGTCGGGGGAATCGCAGCAGGTATGCGGTTTCTCCCGGATGCGCTGAATGTCGTGTCGGTGGCTTCCGGTAGCAGAAACTAGACCGATGACTGCATGTGTGCCGAAGTGAGGCCTACCTGCATCTGCTTTGTTTGGAGCATACACACCGCAGCCATTCGTGGATCGTGAAACCTCACCAGGACCATGACACTGGGCTGGAGTCACTACTGATTTTTCCTGGTGGATGATGAAGCCGAGACACCGAAGGAGGGAAACATTTTCCTGTAGGTGGGTCATCAAAACTTGTAGACACAGAAAAGAATGTCCTTGGGGTACACTATCATGCAGATTCCTCCCACCTGCAGGTGATCCACCACCGACTTGAAGACCATAGGGAAGCATCCAGGAGTGGAGGAAAGACCACATGGGAGGACGATGAACTTGAAGGCTTGACCCCTCAATTGGAACTGAAGGTAACAACAGTGAGGCAGGAATATTGGGATTGTCAGGTATGCGTTCTTGAGATCCAGGCGTACCAACCACCTGGGTTTCAGGAGATCCCGGAGGAGGTGAATTCCATCCATTTTGTAGTGACGGAAGACCAACCATTTGCTAAATACCTGGAGATATATCACCAGGCATTGGTCCCCATCACAGTTTTCCACTAAGAATAGGTTGCTGAGGGATGTGAGTGGTAGGAAATATGATTCCTTTGGAGAATTAGTGTGGTTTTTCTGCCAAGAAGAACAGGGGTTGGGGGGCAAGCCTGAACTGGAAACCTGTAGAACTCTATGTGGGAGCCCTGAACCATCTGCAGGACCCAGCAATATGAGATCAAAGCTCTTTAGTTGTGCACAAAACGCACTAATCAACCCCTCAGTCATTTGTGGAAAACCAAAGGTATGTTCACCATGTGCGTTGGCATAGTTGCACAGCTTGAACAGCCTCTGTGGCGAGGGTAGCCCCCGGCTTGTAGAAGCCTCCAAACCTGGAGTCGCCCTGCCATTGAGCCCTTCTGGAGGTCTGACATCTAACAGGGGCATGACCTTATGGCTGGTCTGATGAGCTCTTCCTCGCATTTCCGCCCCTCGTGAAAACCTGAGGGGTGAAAATGCGTTTGATGGAGGATAGGGCTTTGTCACAGAAGTTAAACGTAGAGACAATTTTCCCAAGCTCTTTGATGAAAGGCTCCCCAAAGAGCCCACCTTGTGCCACCTGACCTACCTTGGTGATCGCCAGAACCCCCAAGTTTTAAGTCAATCTTAAAGGAGATTGGTGTTTCTCCGTAGAGATGGTGCAATTGGCATTAACCCAAAAAGATAGTATGTTGGACCCAGCCGGACAAAGTGTCAGCAAAAGAAAAGAGCGCTGTATGCCTTGGCGTCCTCCTCCAGATCTAAAATCTTTGTCAGGGTATCCATAACGTTGAAGGAGAATTACAAACTATGTATCAAATTATTCCCAAAATACAATAGCAGTGGCCAATTGCAACAATTGTGAGTGAAAATAAATTACAGAGACATGGTCACAAGAGGGTTTTAATTTAAACAGTTTATAAGCAACACAAAAAATGCTGGTAAAGACTCCAGAGCAATATGTTACCAATGGTTTGTCACAGCAATACCGTTTATCAAAAATAACAATAATTCACATTTTTGGAAAGAGAGTAAGGTTCAAACAAAGCAAAACATGAGGCAGTCAATATCTGTGCAGTAGTGAATATTTTATGTGTTTCTTTTAGTATGTTTAAATAAAAAACCCTTATGTGATCATTTCTCATAAAATTAGCTTAAAAACATTATTTATTTTCTTTTTTGTCTATAGTCTCAGTATTTGTTGAGACTATCCCAACCACAGTTACTTGTTGATAAAGAAATAGCTGAGGTGTCTGCGAAGAAGCATCAGAGGGTTCAATCGGCTTTCGAAACACTTATTTAATCGCTCAATCAGTCAGAAAAACAAAATACATACAGCAAAAATGGAGAAATTAGGCCAAAGTACAATACTCAACTGACCGCTGTTGGAGCAGCAAAGATAGAGGGGGATGGAGAGTTGTCAGAAGCATATGAAGTGGACATTGCTTCCTAATTGGTTGTTGAACTGTTTCCTGTTCCCAATCTTTCATGGGAAATAGAGTTTTCAATGGCCTTAAGATTGCTGCTGATATTAATAAAGTGGAGAAAGTAAAGCCTAATCCTCGCCTCTGGTCCTAACATAGAACTGTAATTACAGATAAATTAATTTTCCCTGTCAGTGACCTCCATATTGATGTTTAGTAACTGTCGTGCAGGCCTCAGCCTGACCCGCTAGTGCAAGGGGTTCGCCCTTCTGCGCACAAAGTCCTCAGACCCAAAGGAAAAAGTTGGCACGGAAACTGGAAATGCAAAACATAGATTTTATTAAACTTCATGAAGTGGTGCTAAAGTTCAACCAGTACCCTTCCGCACTGCAAGAAGTAGCACACCGGGCTACTGGACACATGGTTTATTTATACCCACACAGGGGCTCAAAAGAAGACGATACAGAGCACGAAAGCACATTTTATGACCATACAAGGTAATATCGAGAAGCACAATCGATCAGTGGGAGGAGTTAACAATCTTGGGGTCTCGGCTAACACATTCCAATCTAGGGCTAACCATTAGCAGATGTGGACCCTAACGGTCAGCGGCAAAGCACAGAGATGCTATTATTAGCATGTTGCCGGGCAGATTCAACGGCTATGAGCAGAACGGTAGGACAACACACATGGTCGGCACGAGGCAATATGTGACAGACAAAATGGCTGCCACGAATCCAAAATGGATGCCGCTAAACGTCAAGATAACAGTCAGAACTCGGATGTCTTTCGCTAACGCTCAACTTAATCGCTGTCAAACTACAACAGATGACCCTTTTAGCGTTAGCTAAAGACATATGCTCTTCTTGGGTAATCTGTGCATTCATCTCGTATGTCTATGCACATTATATTTGTCACCTCCTTATCCAACGATTGTTGCGCTTTTACGGCATTTCGTTTGGATGGTATACAGGCATTTATGCACATAGAACATAGAATTGGACCACAATGTACACACATACAACAGGTGAAGATTAATGCAGCCGCAATACACAAGATAGTCAGCAGCTTCCAACCCCAAGCAGTAATCAGAGCCCAGAACCATCCAGCAAATGTCCAGGTACCGTTTTTCTCATGAATATCAGACGCTATCTTATGCAGTTTAAGAATTGCTTCATATACAGAAGGTGAATTATCAGGGATGAAAACACAACAACTACTTCCGATAATTTTACAAGCTCCTCCTCTATCTGCTAACATAACATCGAAAACCATACGGTTCTGGAGAGTTACAATTCTAGCAACTTGTAGTTCCTCTGTAATGTTACCAAGTGCTACAGCCGTTTCATTGGTAACAGCTTCCACAACCCTAGTTAATCGTCGTATTTTCCTGCTGTTTAATGCAGCACCTACAAATGAAAACAAGCCTAAATTGAAGTCAACATACTGCTGGAGACTAGTGTCCGCCTGATCCACGTCATCAACTCGGATTGTTCGCTTATAACGATTCATGGAAATATTTCGAAACAGTTAAAAGTCTCGGTGATAGGAAGCAGGTGCAAGAAAAACAGGGGGTAATAAAAAAGATACATAGCAAATTCCAGACCACCCTATTGGTAATCTATGATATCCTTGATTTCCACATACTAGATATGTGTTATGCGAAGCTAGGAAAGTACTATCATTTATTCCATCCATATTTAATACAGTAACACATTCGCTAACTCCCACTGGAATTCGTCCAGTGCTTTTCACAGACAAATTTGCTTTAGTCCGAGTTACAGTAATTACAGATTCATTGCTCGTAGTAGAGTCTCTTGTATGGGTGAAGACGTAAGGCGTAGAAGCATTGTCCGGTCGGTATTCTTCCCATTCCCATATAGTTCCATTCGCTTGAGGATAACCATGTTCATCCTGATAACACTCTTTGTTCAAACGGGAGAGAAGTCCACCTACTGCAGGTTTTCTGTTTGAAAAGAGAAGAGTGTACCAGGCTCGACAAGAACCATTGTGCGAAAAAGGAAGTGGAATAAACGGTGTCCCACCTTTCTTCTGATGAGCAGGATGCATGCCACAAATCCAGCAATTTGTGGTATTGGTGGCATCATGAGTATGGTAAAGCATCTGAACAAACGTGTTATTTATGAAAGATTCTCTATGCTTATGCTCATGATAGGGAAGAGAAAAATGCTGATGCTCATCCGGAATTGGAGTAGTAGGAACCACAAAGAATTCCCGAGCAGGACTCACCCTCTCAACACACCGGGTGATCACTGCTATAACTGTTAAAACAACAAAAACACTTAATACTCCTAAAATCTTCTTCTTAGCAGCATTCATAGTCACAAACCCTAACCTTCATAACTAAAAATAGAAAAAACAACAAAAATAGTCCATGAGCTCTTTACCCTGGGCAGACGTTGGTTTCTTCGCCACAGATCAAGACAGGTGTCACTACACTACGCAGGGCTGATCCCCCTCCCTTGTCATATTGGCTCTCCGTTTCCACTACCCAGAGCGGTTGCTCAACCAGTCTCGCAACAAAAACTCAAATTACTTTCCTCGATCTCAAATCATAGCGCGCTTTTCCAGAAGTCGTCTGGTCCGGGAAGAACTCCGCAGATCCGTCAGGTGATACAGCAGGGCCTTTCTCCGTAGTCAAGATCTCTCGATGATCGGTCAACACAGCAGGTTCCACTAAAGACGGCAGGACCTTCCGGCAGTGGGTACTATGGACCCAGTTTTTCTTGTTGGTCACTCTGACCGCAGTTCTCGTAGCGAGGAGTACTTGCTCTGGTCCACGCCACCTTGGTTCCAAGCTGCTTGACCTCTCGAAGCTTTTTAACATGACATAATCATCAGGACGGAGTTCATGGCCTTCACCTTGGGATTTATCAGGGAGCGCTTCTCGAACCTGTTGATGAATAGAAACCAAGCTGTCAGTTAATTGTGCCAAATAGTCATTCATTAAAACACAAGGTACATCATACACAGAACTTGGTTTCGGAACTCCCCAAATATTCATTGGGCGTCCAAACACCACCTCGTACGGGGTAAGACCCGTCCTAGAATGTAGTACTGATCTAATGGACAACAACGCCAATGGCAGCGCATCTGGCCAAGTCAGATTCGTGGAAGCTTGTATTTTCGCAAGTTTGAGCTTGAGAGTGCCATTATACCTCTCCACCAATCCTGCAGATTGTGGATGGAACACAGCATGGAACTTCTGCTTAATTCCTAATCCTTTCAGGACATACTTGATAACTTCCCCAACAAAATGAGGTCTGTTATCGTTCCATAAGAGTCTGCAGACACCGAACCTCGGAAAGAACTCCTTCAGTAGCACCTTAGCAGTAGTAATAGCCGTATTATCTTTCGTAGGGTATGCCTCAACCCATTTACTGAAGGCACAGACCACCACTAGGACATACTTCAAATTATTACACCGCTCAAGCTGAATGTAGTCCATTTGCAGGACTTCAAAAGGTGCAGTTGGTGTGACAAACCCTCCAGACGGAACTCGTGTCCCCTTTCCAGGATTATATTGCAGACAAATTAAGCAGGACTGTACTATTCTCTTAGCTGTGTTGGCAATCTCTGGATGCTCCCAAACTTGAGTGAGCATTTTCGTTATTGCAAGAGCTCCAACATGTGCTACCCCATGAGCCATCTGAACCATAGGTTGCACGAAAGCTATAGGCAACTTCCATCGATCCATCTGCTTGTTTCTCCAACAACCCTCATCATCTAACTCCCCTTCTTTGGACCACTGTTCACGCTCTTTGTCGGAAGCTGTCTTCTGTATCTCTCGCACTTCCTGCCTAGCATCATGCCATCTTTCAGCTTGTGACTTCACTGCATACATAGAAGTAGTATTCCTCTGCATGGCAGTTTCACGTGCTATTCGATCTACAAAAGCATTTCCCTGTCCGATTTTATCTGTGACTTTCTTATGCGCACTGCACTTCACTATGGCAATTTTCTTCGGCAGCGTCAATGCAGTTAAGAGATTTTGCACTAAATCTCCATGCATTATCTGCATTCCATGAGATGTAAGAAAGCCTCTTTCCTTCCAGAGCAGGCCAAAATCATGCGCTACTCCAAAAGCATAGCGGCTATCTGTGTAAATGTTTCGCACAAACCAGCACTGAGCTCACATGCTCGTGTCAAGGCTATCAATTCAGCTGTTTGTGATTCGACTTCTGTGGTATGCGAGCTCTCTCCACTACTGTCTCAAGCGTGGTAATTGCATACGCGGCTGAGGTCGTACCATCTGGCAATTTCAAACAAGACCCATCAACCCACAATTCACCATCTACATCTGGAAGGGGCGTATCCTGTAAATCAATACGACCCTTTGTCTGTTCTTCAGTCAGAGAAATACAATTGTGCGTTTCTTGTGACTGAGGCTGGGTCACCGGATATGGCAACAGTGTGGCTGGATTCAAAGTTGCACATCTCTTCAATGTAATGTGGGGGCTAGCAATGTCAGTTCATATCCTGTAAGACGAGCGCTAGTCAAGTGCTGCGTCTTTGTCTGATTCAAAAGGGCATCCACAGCATGCGGGACTAGCACTAATAATTTATGTGACAGCACTATCCCTTCACTCTGTCGAATGGACACCGCTGTCGCTGCAACTGAACGGAAACATCCAGGTAATGCTCTAGCAACAGGGTCAAGAACTGCAGAGAAATATGCACACGGGCGTTGCTTATCGCCGTGTAACTGGACCAACACTGACAATGCGCACCCATCTTTCTCGTGTACATAAAGTGTGAAAATCTTTGTATAGTCTGGTGTACCTAATACTGGTGCTGAACAAAGGGCTTGTCATAATTGTCGAAAAGCACTTTCACATTCTTCTGTCCATGGAAGAGGTACTGGGGTATCTTTCGTCAAAAGTGCTAACAGGGGCTTAACAATGTGTGAAAATCCTAAAATCCACTGCCTACAAAACGAAGTGAGACCCAAAAATGCACGTACTGCTTTCTGTGTGGTGGGAACTGGCGTGTCTAAAATTGCTTGTATGCGATCTGATGTCAATGCACGTCCCTCCTTAGACAAAAGGTGACCTTAGTAGGTTACCTTTGGTCTACAGTATTGCAGCTTCTTTCGAGAGACTTTGTGATGATGTGTCGCAAGAAAGGAAAGCAAAAATAAGGTACATTTTTCACACTGCTCTGGAGTGTCGGCTGCCAACAAGATGTCATCGACATATTGTATGAGAGCCACACCTTCGACCAGTACGAAAGAATCAAGTTCCCTCTTCAATGCTTGGCTATAAATACTCGGACTTTCAGTATAACCCTGAGGAACTCTACAAAATCGATATGATCGATTATTCAAAGTGAAACCGAACAGATATCGGCTATCAGGATGAATAGGGATCGAAAAGAAGGCATTCTTCAAATCGATCACAGTGAATGTAGTAGCAGTTGGGGGAACTAAAGTGAGAAGTGTCGTAATGTCAGAAACCACAGGGTATTGCGGTATCACTATCTTATTGACTTCTCTTAAATCGATAATGAATCTGTAAACTCGTGCGTCAGTGTCTCTCTTCAAAATCGGAAGAATCGGGCTATTGCAAACATTGTATGGGACTTCCTCAACAACCCCAACTCGTATCAGATCATGTATAATCTGTATGAGTCCAGTGAAATGCGATACTGCGGCAAACGAGGCAACACAGCTCCCTCCTTGACACAAATCTGGATCGGAGGAATGGTCATCTGACCCACATCAGTGTCTGAGGTAGCCCATAAGGATTCAGGAAGTGAGGCTAATGCAATGTCTTCCTTAACCAGACAAATTCTGTCAAATTCAGTGTAATTATCATTTAAAATAACTCGCACCCCTTCAGGGAAACATCGGATAGTAGCCCTAAAATGCTTTAACATATCAAGGCCTAAAATGTTGTCTGGAGTGTTAGGGGAAAGCAAAAACGGACATGGAGCATTGAATTTATCAACATAGAACGGAAGTGGCTGGGACAGTGGGCTAAGGGAAGGTGTTCCATCAAAACCTATCGAAGTAATAGTTGTGCCAGACAGGGGAGCCCTCGGAACCAATTGTTTAGACAAAGTGCTACGTGTAGCTCCTGTATCAACCAGAAAGCGATCAGTAGAGCCCAAAACATGTGCTGTAACATAGGGACCCGTCTGATCTACTGGAACATCAACTGATTCCTTACCCCATCCTACGCACTCCTATGCATGAGCAGAATCGTACAAATCAGGCTGAACATAATCAGATATTTGACATTGATTACGCCTATCGAATGTGTTCTGTCTCTGCTGCGGGCGTGCATTCATGTCAAATCGGGCACGATCATTCATGTTACCTCGAGGTGCAGAGAAACCTGAACCAGTTCTCCCTTGACCCCGCCCCCTAGTATCCTGCTGGAAACGTAACAGTGGGCAATTGCGTGCCCAATGGCCAATCTGTTTACAATACGCACATTGATTTGAAGACACATCCAAACGACAATAAGGAGTATTGGGAGGCGGTCGGCCACCTCTAGCATAGTTTCTATCAGGGCCCCTATCATAACCTCTAGAAGGCGGACCATACACTTGGGCCAACATAACTCTTGTTTTTAATTCTTTTGATTTCTTGTCCTCAGTCCCCTTCGCCTCTTGGCGCTCATAATACTGAGCCATCGTCAAAACAGAGGCCGGAGAGGACGTAGTCCAAGAATTTTCGCTAGCTTTTAAGCGGCTGGCTATGCCAGGTAACAAATTTGAAACATATTTATCAACAAACAAATGTCTGCCGGTATCGTCAGTAAGGGACTGGCCGCTAAAATCATGAAAAGCTTCCTCAAAGCTGGTAAAGAAATCAGAAACCGATTCATCCGTTTTTTGTTTACAAGACGCTAAAACAGTCTAATCAATCTTTTTAGGGGGGATAATCGTTTTAAGCTTAGTCAAAATAGCTGTAGGAAGATCTAGTATTAGCTGATGTGGTCCTTGGGCGGGCTCTCTCTCCGCGTCAGCGCGCTCTATCTCTTTCCATTCGGCGCCAAGAACATCGCGATCATTAATTTTACGAACGGTCCTCCACATATCTGGGGGTAAAATGAGACCGAAAAACAAAGCTATATCGCATAAGGTCATAACACAAGAATTTAAAGCACCCTCAACTTCTTCGTAAAAGGCGGCTGGGTTTTTCCGCGGATCGGGTAACGCATTTTTAAGCGCCATTACATCTGCTATATTCCAGGGAGTGTATACCCAATTATAAATAAAATATCCCTTAGCATCGACAGAGCTTTTATCGTCATTATCACCCGCTCCTTTAGGAGGAACATACAAAGGCGCAGCTTTCCGCATAGGTTTCATGACAACTGGTGTTCTCTTATCTGTCACGAAGATAGGACGCTGCGTCTCTCCGGGTGGATTAGTCTGTGAAACGACATCCGCAGCCTTTTTCTGCTCCCTCAGATATCACGCCTCGTCCCGTGTCTTAACCAGCCGTCTAATCGTATCTTCCACCTGGGAAAAAGCAAAAAGACCATCACGTAACTGTTTATGATCATTTGAAACATCAGTAGATTCTAACGTTGGGGAATATTTTCGATACATTTCTACTACTTCATCAGAAAATGCCGAAGTAAAATATATCTGTTCCTTTTCAGACCAATCCTTTATACTAGCAATAAGATCGGAAGCAGAATCAGTGCTACGTAATGCTTTACGAGCGGCTTGTCTAATTTGAGCCGAGCGTTCAGCTGGCAACATAGATCGAGTATCCCGCGTTTTCTGTTGTCCCGAATCAGAATCCTCATCATTCCCGGACGGAGCAGACGGGACGGCATACGGAGGTGGAGGTCGATCCAATAACAAAAAATCATCTTGTGGTTTATTAAGGACAGGATAGAGAGGCTGACGGACAGGATATTGGCCAGATATCTGTAACCTACGTTCTTTGTCCTCTCGCTCCTGTAGTTCTTTCGCTTCTTTCTTTCTTAATTCCAGCGCTTTCTCATACACAGTCTTTCGCTGTTCCTTTTCAATCAACGCTTGCTCACGCTTCTCTTGCTGTCGTACTTCTTTCTCCCACATTCGCAAACTCTCAAACATATCACGCCTAGATTTTCGCTCAAACAAACAACGCTCCACATATTCAACCTTACGCGCATCAAACGACCCATACAATGGCCAACATAACTCAGGATCCTTTTTTGTGTATTTGTGCCAGAAGGTGCTGTACATTATGGCAGAAAGACCATACTTCACATACATATCTCTATTAGGAGTCCCCTCGGGGGGAGCCAGCTGCGATTCCTCAAGTCGTAAACTGGTACCACCAAACAAGAAGCACATCTTTCGAAGTGCGCGACAAACAGACATGCTTCAAAAATAGTGCAAGATATACACTACTATGGGTAAAGAGCGCTTAAGGTACTTTCTTAGTACGTTGCGCTATACAAATCAAAGCGGAGAAAAATCTCCATGCTATGTCTGCCTATATGGGTTGCAACACATATATACCCAAACAAATCATATCAAACAAACAAAGTAGACTAGTCTATCCCAAATCAAACGTGCCACGATAAGTGTCCTTATCATACGTGGCACTCCAAAGGCCAAAACCTACAACAGGCGCCGCAGAACGGCTCTTACCAAGGCTGTCCAGATTCCAACTGCCAAGTTCTAACTTCGACCAAACGGTCAATGCACGGCAGACCAGCAGAAGAGATCTCAGTCAAGGACCGGCGCCGCCTGGATGGTCGGATCGGAAAGCAAGGAAGAAACACCTCGGGTGCCAAGACTCGGGTCTTCTCTGGCAGCGATCGCGTCCTTAGCTAAGTTCCGAACCTTCGTCACGACCAATCCTTCGGGCATCTGAGTCGCCGATGAGCCCCACGTGCCGGGCGCCAATGTGTCGTGCAGGCCTCAGCTTGATCCGCTAGTGCAAGGGGTTCGCTCTTCTGCGCACAAAGTCCTCAGACCCAAAGGAAAAAGTTGGCACGGAAACTGGAAATGCAAAACATAGAATTTATTAAACTTCATGAAGTGGTGCTAAAGTTCAACCAGTACCCTTCGGCACTGCAAGAAGTAGCACACCGGGCTACTGGACACATGGTTTATTTATACCCACACAGGGGCTCAAAAGAAGACGATACAGAGCACGAAAGCACATTTTATGACCATACAAGGTAATATCGAGAAGCACAATCGATCAGTGGGAGGAGTTAACAATCTTGGGGTCTCGGCTAACCCATTCCAATCTAGGGCTAACCATTAGCAGATGTGGACCCTAACGGTCAGCGGCAAAGCACAGAGATGCTATTATTAGCCTGTTGCCGGGCAGATTCAACGGCCATGAGCAGAAAGGTAGGACAACACACATGGTCGGCGAGTGAGGCAATATGTGACAGACAAAATGGCTGCCACGAATCCAAAATGGATGCCGCTAAACGTCAAGATAACAGTCAGAACTCGGATGTCTTTCGCTAACGCTCAACTTAATCGCTGTCAAACTACAACAGTAACCATAGTGCCCTTGCAAAATACGGTGTCAGTGGGCGCCTTTTGTTTTGGATATGTTTCGATTGCTAGTACCTGAGCTAGTAAAATTGTTACTGTGAGATTGGTAAATACCAACTTCCTGCTTATTGGCATTGGCAGTTAAAGGATGTAGCAAAATATTGCCTGGCGCTAATAAGACCTCTCTGAGTTTTGCACGATATTCCACCATGCAAAACTAACGTGAACTTAAAGTTGAGCGATTTCCATATGTTTTCGGAATCAAGATTAGATTATCTTTTTATGAGTTCAATAGTTCCGTTTCTTTTCCATTTTCAAATTCAAAATTGCGTAGCCTACACATTTTCCATCATAAATGCTTTACTAAGGCTGAAAATTGTAACTAAAATACTTATTTCAAAATTCCTTCTACTTATGTTATGTACGCATACATTTATTATCCTAGTCCATAAACTTTACAAAGCCAAGTTTTGATTATTTAAGATACTGAATCCGACAAACCATTCTATTGATCATATTGTCCTAGGTAGATGAATAAAACACATACATTTTCTTCAAATCAAGTGTTCGACCATTTTAGACTAATAAAACAGTTTCATTTACAGCCATTGCCTAGTATTCTAATGTATATGTCTGATGTCATGTAATCAATCCTCAGTTTTTATCAACCCATAAATAGTATATCAAAGTGCTCATTGAGGTAAAATAAACACATGACTTTTTAACCAACATGCTATAACATTTTGTGCTGGTAATTTCAATACTGACCTTTATGCTTCATCTTTATCATTTTGTTGAATTAGTAGCTTTACAGATTATTCTAGGAATACTGTCTCTCTCAATTTTAGTCAATTCATCTAAATATTATATAGTAAGAGTAGAAAGAAAACGTATATTTTACCTCAATTAATGTACAATTTTTAGCAGTGTGCCTTTTAATCTCAGTACAATTTTTTTTATGTGGACCGTGATAATTCCTCATAAAAGGTAAATAAACAAGAAGATAATCTCTATCGCCATTTCTCATTTTCTTAATAGCGTGCATATTTGTCAAACATATGCCTTGCCTTATCTTATTCATGAAATTTTTCTGTTTTCTAGTGCAAAACCCAAATTTACTTTCAGATGATGTTTAAATTGCACAATCTTCAATGAGGGCCACCAAAGGCACATTTATTTTGCCGTAAGAAACACTCCCATGTTTTAGTAGTTTCATTGATTAAGCAAATAAACGAGACCATTTTATATTTGCAAAGGAAACTTTGTAAAATGGACTTATAAATAGCGTATATTGTAATATTCACCAGTACTACCATATTTGTACCATTGGTTTTGAATATTAAGCACAAAATTACCCTTTATTAGTGTTCTCGAAATAGCAGCCCTTTGTATTGGAGTCCATCGACTAAACTCTAGTACAATTTTCGATTGAGTAAATTGACACTTCCTGAAGAGCTAAACAACAACCATTTCTTACTACATCTCCTTTCTTTGTAATGATCATTCGACAGCTTACATCCCTCTTGATTCTGGAATATACCCAAAATAACCAGTGTTATATAATATCAGGGGTACAAAATAAGTTAAATTACTGATCATTACATTACTGATCAAATTAGCACATGTAATTAGAGTGTTATTTTACTTGAATAAATAATATTGTGGGACATAATAAAACTTCAACAAAATATTGTGTTACAAAATATTGTGAACACGATTATATTTTTGTTTAGGTTTCATTGTTTATTGTTGTTGTTGTTGTAATACTTTATTCGATATAGTCATATCATAAAAGTACATACATTCATTCTAATTGATAAAAATGACATATGATAAAAAAGTATCCAATTTCATAGATTAAAACATAATTAAATACTATTTACATTTAAAAAACAATTCAGATGGCGGTGGTAAAATACAACAACAGTAATATACAAATGGGCTTTATGTGCAGGCAAGATCTATACTTTAGTGGTAATTAGCAATCTGGTGCGAGTCAGCCAAGCACTTGATAGGTACTTTGCAACTCCGCATACAACAGCCAAGGATGTTGTATCAGTTAAAAGAATGCGGAGAGCGACCCTGAAATCTCTAGCCCCCAACTCCCTGCATACTGGTTTCAACCATCTCGATCTCGCCCTCTTGTATGCTTTACAACCAAAGAGAAAGTGTGGTAGGGATTCGATCTCACATGGACAGCTTGGACAGGTCCCGTTTGAGACCCTCATTCCTTTCCATCCCATGGTAAATTTATTGAGGGGTAGAATCCCATACCTCATTTTTAGGAAAAGTGATCTATCTTTTGGTATTTGGATAAAATCGAATAACGGTTCAAACCTCCTAATGGGCTTATGCTCCAAGAATTGTAGGGTTAGGGCTCCCCATTTAGCACTCTTCTGTTCTTCAGTGTGAACCCACTCCCAATAGAGTTTCTTAACAACTTGCTTAGGGGGAGGGGATTGTGAGGTCCAGGATTCGACCAGTCCCAGTTTCATGACCATATGTCTCAATTTGTTTAGCCACTGTATCTTGTTCTCACTATTCAGGGCTATCAATTCGTCCATCACCAAGGCATATTTTGCTAATTCTGGGGTCCTTCTCAGGCGCACCCAGAACAGCACAGGGCGAAGGCAAACTATGTCTACAATCGAGCGTTTGCACATTTCATGAAAAAGGGGCTTTAATGGGGTTGAGATAAGGAGGGAAACTAAGTCCCTAATAAACTTATTCTCATCTCTGACCAGATCAGTTACATTTTCGCAGCCCCATAGTTCCGACCCATAGACTGCAGAGGACAGCGCCTTCCCTTCATATACAGCCAGAGCCGGGGCTATAGGCCTACTCACTGACATGCGCTGACTCCTCAAAATGGCTCCCAAGAACCTCTTAAGATTTAACCGCATCTTGGCAACGTGGGAATCCCATTTCAGCCTATTGTTGATTCTGATTCCCAGGTAGTCAAAATCCTCCACCACCTCAAGAGGCGACCCATTAAGGATAATATTAATTTTCTTTGCTTTTTTTGAGGGGGGAGCACCATTAGCTTAGTTTTGGATGTGTTAATGGTCAGCCCACGTTCATCACAAAACAGACTAAATCTGTCTATTAGCTTCTGCAGCCCCGAGGGGGTTTTGGACAGCAGGAGGGTGTCATCTGCGAAGAGGAGGGTAGGTGTTTTCTCCCCTACCAGGACCGGGGCGTCGGCATTGTCCTCCCTCAAATGGTCTACAACCCCATTGATAAAGAGGGAGAACAATGTCGGGGCCATTACACAGCCCTGACGTACCCCCCTATTCCCTGTTAGCTGTCTCTGGTTCCCCCATCTGATTCTAGCATAATTATCTTGGTGAAGTTTGACTATAAACTCCAGAAGGTAACGCGGAAATCCCATTTCCAGCAGCACCCTCCAGAGTTTATCACGAGGCACCAAGTCGAGGGCTCTCTTGAGGTCTATAAATGCCAGATATAGGTTCCCCTTCATAATAGTTACTGATTTCCAATATATTGCCCAAAACCTAAAGACCTGATCCATTGTACCCACATTTTGGCGGAAACCCACCTGGAAGTGGCACAATATGTTCCCCTCCTCTAGCCACATACCGACTCTATTTATGATGACCCTGCCAACTATTTTCTGAACTGCATCGAATAAACTAATCGGCCTATAGTTGGTAGGGTCTTCCTTATCGCCTTTCTTGTGGATTGTGACAACTTCAGCGCCCCTCCACGAGTCAGGGACCGGGTATCCATGAAGGATTCTATTCATTAGGGGAGCAATAAAATCGGACCACAGCTTGGGATCATGTAAATACAAATCGCCCGGTAACCCATCCTGGCCTGGCGCTTTAGAGGGGGTTATAATCCTGCTAGCACCAGAAACTTCCCGAGCTACAAAAGGTTCTACAGGTATAAGTTCCTTATTGATGAAATCGTTTTGTGCCCTCCATGATTGGCATAGCTCATCTTCACCACAATATAAATTCGAAAAATGGGAGTGCCATTGCTGCTCAGTTATATGGTTAGGGAGGGGCTCTGCTCCTCTCCTGTCAAGTTTGTTTATCAGGTTCCAGAACAGAGTGGAATTCTTTAGGCCGGCAGCTATCTTAAGTTGTTGCCAATATTCTTCCTCCCAATCCTTCTTTGCACTTTTGATGCAATCATTATATTCCTTTGTAGCAGTCCTAACTGCTATGGCATCCTTTCTCCTTATAGCATTTGCTATAGCCCTTCTCTTTTCCATACATCCTGTTGTGTACCATAGGGAGCCACTTTTTGTTAGTTTCTTCTTTCTTGGTCCACCAATATCTTTAATAGTAAAAAATGAACCAATTTTTTTCTATTAAACTCTTATAGGAGTCTAAAAAATTTAAACTTTGTTCCGGTGAATGGGCGGAAGTATAGGATAGGAGCTCCCTAGTTTCTGCCTCTACTAGTTCTTTATTACAGATCAAACTATCTTCTTGGCACATCATCCTATTCCACTTTAATCTGCGTTCACAGTTAGATGGGACTAATTCTTTTGTAATCATACATGAACCATTTGATGCTTCTCTCTCATCCCCCCATCTTATTTCCATACAGAGTGGATTATGGTCACTATCCTGTGACTGTCTGACTTCCATATCAACTAGTCTGCTCCAGGAACTAGTATCGAGCATGATGTAATCAATGCGGGATGGGGAGCTAAGTCTGTTGTAGGTCATCTTGCCGTTTGAATCTGAGGTTGTCCTACCATTCAGGGCGCGAAGGTTGTATTCTACTGTTAAGGTGTTTAATTGGATCGCTCTTGGCGTCCATTTTCTGATTGGCACTATAGTTAGGGGAGGGATAGACAGTCTACAATCCTCTTCGTTAAGTCCCAGGAGATGTTCTTTACTTAGGGGTTCATATGTACAGTTAAAATCTCCCCCTACAATAACAGTAGACAGTGGGGGAATATCTGCCAGTGCCATCTCAAGTAAAGCTATGGTAGGTGAAATTTGACCTCCTGGGGAGCCTCTAGCGTAAATATTAAATAGCTCAATCGAGCTTCTATTATGTGAGCCCTTGATGGAGATATGTAATATGTCCTGCGATGGTAAGGTATGGACGGTGAGTGCCCAGTTCAAAGCCACTTTAAACCATACATGCAGTCCTCCCGATGGGCGACCTTTCGCTGAACTAATTGCCGGAATAGAGTGGGTGGAATATCCACATTTATACAGGGGAGACATGCTCCATGTTTCCTGGAACATGCAGATGTCGAACATATTTATGAAATCGTTCCATTCTGGGTTTGCCATATTTTTTTGGAGCCCCGCTATGTTCCAGGAAAGCAATTTGATAATATTTGTGTTAGTAGCCCTCTCTATATTAACTACTTCTGGAGCTGTCCTTCCAAATACTGTTATTAGGGGATATTGAGCGTTGATCACTTCATTAGGGCTTTCCTCTGACTGAGGGACAATCTCATCATTAGTCTCCACAGGCTCCATATCTAGAGGACTTGTTAAGGAGTCGATCTGGCACTCGGGCTTATGCATATTGTATATTTGTGTAGCGCTATTTGGGTAACTGTCCTTTGATGGTCAATCGACCGTGTCCAAAACATGGGTGTTCAACAAAAGGCCAAGAAACTCCTGGCCTCCTTCTTGGCAGAAAGGACCCAGGTGGTTACTATGGGAGCTTTCCATTCCTCCACCTTGTCGCTGCCATGTGGAGTACCCCAAGGCTCATCCCTCAGTCCGACACTCTTTAATATTTATGTGTCGGACCTTGCCAATGTCATCCGAGCTCACAGGATGAGCCTTACCTCCTATGCTGACGACACCCAGCTGGTCCTTGCCATCAGGAATGACGGCCATAAAATAGCAGATGAATTCAACTTGGGCATGCAAGCTATAGGGAATTGGATGGCCTCCAATTGCCTGAAATTGAATTCCGATAAGTCAGAAGTAGTCATCTTCGGACATCTGACCCCGGAATGGTCTTCCCGCTGGTGGCCGCTGTCATAGGGTCCCCCCCGCACCTGTGAGCAGGGTGAGGAATCTGGGAGTCACTTTTGATGACCGTCTCACTTTTCTCCCGCATGCCAATCAGATCACCTCCTCCGCCTTTCTTAAATTGAGACTTATTAAAAAAATAATTCCCTTCCTCCCGGCTACAGCTGGCAAAACCCTGATTACGTCCCTTGTACTGTTCACCTTGGATTACTGCAACGCACTGTTTCTAAACACACAAGAAAGAGTCCTTAACAAAATGCAAGTTACCCAAAATGCAGCGGCCAGGCTCTTGTGAGGAGTTCCCAAACATCATTCGGCATCAGAAACTATCAGAGAACTTCATTGGCTTTCCATCAGAAATAGAATAAAATGTAAAACTCTCTGTATAGTTTATAAGGCCTTGCATAACTAGGGACCAGCCTTTCTAATCCAAAACCTCACTCCCTACCGCCCCTCCTGATCTTTACGATCCTCCAATCTACATGAGCTAGTGGTACCTCGTACCAAACGTGTGTCATGGGGAGACAGAAGATTTCTTGTGTCAGCTCCTAAACTTTGGAACACTCTGCCACATGCCATTAAAATTAGCCCCTCTCTCTGGTCTTTTCGTAAACAACTCAAGACCTGGCTTTTTAATCAGTAATCTCAACCCCCCCCTCTTTGGTTAAATACGGCAGATATCCTAGCGCCGAGATGCCCAAGGGCCTTCGTTCGCGCTCTATAAATGTTGTAAAATAAATAAATAAATAAAATAAATAAATCTATGTTGTTAAGACCCGATGCCTCCTCGGGCATAGGTTTAGACCATAGGGGTGCGTATCTGATTTGTATGTTGGAATTCCTGGGTGGGCATGTCCTGTACTCTAAAGCTACTAGGTTCTCAGCAATTGCTGTATTACTAAACTGTATCTCAATACAGTCTGTTGATGAGCTAGGCAAGGAGAGTCTTTTAACGTTAATCATGTCCTCCCTAATAACTGATCTGCACCCTCTCACGTGGTGCAGCCAATGGGTGGCTTTGTTGCGTATAGATTTGCTATTCTCATAAATGTTAGCAGCTCCAAGCTTCTTGACCCCAGTCATGTAGACAATACCAGAAGGGGATCTGTATAATATGTTTTTCTGCTCATTACTCCGATTAGTTGTTTCAACCTTCTCGCTATAATATTTTTTGTCCCCCTGCGGGTCACTGTATTGCAATACTGGATCCCTCCGTTTTGCTACTTCGGCATATGAGCCCAAATTGTTTTGTCTAGCAGGCATTTTGGCTGGGGGGTTATGAGCTGGGATTTTAGGTCGTAACTCTGCTGCGGTTTTGAGGGCACATGATGGGGCTATTCGTACGTTGGATTTAGATAGGTCCACTCCTACCGTTTGATTTGGTGAGGCTGCTTGCAAATAGGGGCTTTTACTGGGATGGGTACTAAGGCTGGATGTGTAATGTTTGTTGTTTGTTGTACCTCCCGTTTTGTGAGATCCATCGTGATTTTCTTAATGAAAGCTATATTATATCCCTTTCCAGGCTTTCCATTTTCATCATGATCAAAATATTAAAATTTGAACATCTAGAACATTCACCTGGACTATTCATAGCCTCCACAACCTCCCCTAGCCTTTGTGACAAGACCTCACTTAATTCTCTGGATTCCCCTTTCAACACTGAAAAACGATTAGTACAAGTGATACCCATTTCACATGCTGTTGCCTACGAAGACCTGTCTATTCCCAATTAATGTAGCCGGAGATTCGGCATTAAGACACATATTTACCCCTCTTAGTTCCTCTATAACATTTACCTCAATGGGGTTAACCGGGTTAGGATGCGTTTCAAGAACTGAGCACTTGGTTTTCGGTCGCTTAGAAAAAATAGCTGGGATTACTTTATCCTTTTTCTTCAATAATCCTTCGACCAAGGGATCAAGGTCATCCACATTTCTTAGGGTAGGAGCCATCAATAAAATGTCCTCACATTCTCCCACAATAGATTCAATGCTTGACATAACGCAATTAGAGGCAGCATGTAGCGATTTTTTTGACTTCTTCCTTTTTTTTTGTTTTAGTGACATGAGCTCCCCCACCTTCCATTGCCTTCCTTTTGCCCAATACTAACTGCAGAATACCCTAGTAATAAGTTAATATCCAGCAACACAAAGAAGGCCCAACACCATCTTGTGTATCAGGGAACAGCCAACTTATCAAGTGAGCACAATACCTTGTTAATATATGTAATCCGAGTTCTCAAATGTAAAGGGGGTGTCCCTGCCCTGCCTCGGTCTGCCTAGGACGGCCGCAGACGGCCCCGCCCTTGTCCCGGGCTTCTCCTGGCGCTGCCCGCGTGCGGACCCCCGCGACGCGGGGGCTGTGCAGCGTCTTATGCGCCTCCTGGCGCGCGAAATGCGGGCGGGGGCGTCTTCCGCCGCAGGGCAGACTGGGAGGTGTAGTTCCCCAAACAGGCCCCCCTTCACACAGCGGGCACTCAAGATTGAAGGTGCGGTGGCGGGAGGAAGGCAAGCAGGCAGCGGAGCTGGTGCTCTGGACGGGCGGATACAGTGGTCCACAGGGTAAGTTCCCCAGCGATGGATGTTGCCCGCTTCACCGGGGCTGTGCAGCGTCTTATGCGCCTCCTGGCGCTCTAAATGCGGGCGGCGGCGTCTTCCGCCGCAGGGCAGACTGGGAGTTGTAGTTCCCCAAACAGGCCCCCCTCCACACAGCGGCCGTTCAAGATTGAAGGTGCGGCGGCGGGAGGGAGGCAAGCAGGCAGCGGAGCTGGTGATCTGGACGGGCGGATGCAGTGGCCCACAGGGTAAGTTCCCCAGCGATGGATGTTGCCCGATTCACCGGGGCTGTGCAGCGTCTTATGCGCCTCCTGGCACGTGAAATGCGGGCGGCGGCGTCTTCCGCCGCAGGGCAGACTGGGCGGTGTAGTTCCCCAAACAGGCCCTCCTCCACACAGCGGCCGCTCGGGATTGAAGGTGCGGCGCGGGAGGGAGGCAAGCAGGCAGCGGAGCTGGTGCTCTGGACGGGCGGATGCAGTGGCCCACAGGGTAAGTTCCCCAGCGATGGATGTTGGCCCATTGTTTATTAACATTTGGTGCCCTGCAAACCTTTTTGAATTTTATAATTTTTGGTAAAATGTGGGCTCTAAGTGATATTAAGAAAATATTTAGGATTTATAGTTGTAGTGTTTGATTGTGTAGTCATTTAGCATGATTTATTTTATGGGTACAGATAGATTTCCAGGTGCTGAGTGATAGAATTGGGATTTGGGTAATTAGTGTTTTTTTTAACATGTATGGGTCCTATCTACAAAAGCTGTTCTGGAAGGGCCTAAAGTACTACTACTTTGCCTACTCAAAAATGCAATTCGGAAACCTCGCCCAGAGATCTCCCCCTTTCCTATCTTTTGTTGTACAGAGATCTTTGACCCTTTGGTGGAAATTTCCAAACACGTAGGTATAGGATTGCACAGTAAATGTAGGAGGGACAAGGGGAGCAATGGGAAATGGGGATTTATTACTACAAATTGGGTGGGTTTAAGATAAACTGAAGGTTCTTTTTTGTAAGGGACATTCTAATACAAAACACACACCCACATATGAGTAAGGCAATTTTCAAAATAAACTTTGAAGTAGTACAACTGGCAGAACAGGCTCAGATGTACTCCAGCCTATACTTTGGGTAAGAAAAGCACAACACATGGCCAACAAGGTACAGCTAAAAAACTCCCATAGAAGTCAACGAAGGCTGATAGCAAGGTTAACATATAAGAAAACATGTACAATAATTCAAATGCATTTTAAAATTAAACATTATGTAAATTATTTCTGTTCGGTAAATATCAAACATTTTTTTGAGAAAAAAATAAAGGTTTAGTTTTAATATATTAGCCTTTTAATTATTTTTCACATTCAAATCACAAATAAAATAATACATTCTTTGCTTCCAAGATTGTAATAGATGGATCACAAATTATACTGTTAGGTGTTGGGGGGGACATTAACATTTAATTTAATGTAATGTAATTTAAAAAAAGTTCATTCCCCATGTTAGTGTAGTTGACCTAGGTGAATTTGAGTCAGGGAAAATTTATTTTCTTAATATTACCTGTCATTTTTTTTATAAGGAGATCACGACGGTGGTGAAGATCTCCACCAACAGGCGAAAGGGTATTAATAGTACCGCTATGATCATAAATTTAGTTGTAAGAGTCTTCACTTTCTCATGTGAAGGGGTGAAGACTTGAATGTCTACATTGGAGTTTAAATCTGCAGGTGGAAATGATGAATTCCTCCTATAGGGTGATTTACACCTAGAAAGACCTGGTAGAGCTATATGCCATGACTTCTACTCAATACTATGTTTGAATAGGGTCCATAATGTTTTTTATTTTCATTTTGGGGGGGATCATGTTAAATTTGAAATGCTTTTGGTTATACCTGGTAAATATGTGGGTAGTGTGTTCTTTTATAATATTCTTTAGGTGTGTATATAGTTTGAGGGGTTTGGGTGCATAGTGCTTTAGCATATCCACAGCAGAGAATTATGCGTTATAGCTGAGAAACATACTGAATTCAATTACAGGGATTACTTGTAGCACCCACTTCCAAGGAGGTAAGGCAGTCAGACTCCTGGCATGATTTGCAAAACCTGAATCTAAGGGCTTACCAATAGCTGTACTGAAAGATTGCAAATGGGTTCACTATTTACACTAAAATAAATAAACCATGTCATCCTGGCATACCATACTGATTTCATCTGGGGAGACTGAAAATAAAGCTCACACTGATATTGACAAGTATTTAGAAATGGTAACTTTAACTAATTTTCCTCAGAATCAGCTAGACCATATGTGAAATGGCACCCATGAAACCCCAGTATCCGATTGTCTAACCACTGCATTTTATCAAACGTACTTGGATATTCTGGCCTATGCCTAATAAAACTTTATACCAGCACCCCACAGGTAGGATACCTGTGGAGTATCCAAGCGTGTCCAAGCGTGTATGAGAGATGTAGCGTTCCCCTTGTGGGGAAATGTCCTCTGGATTGACTGCTGACTTTCTCAAAGGGACTTAATCTAGTTTAATCTCAATTCTAAAAATCAGTAGGACGTCCGTTAGTTCTGATTATCTTTTATTAATACATACATTTCTTTATTTGTTTAACTGATCGACAATGAAATGCCAGCATTCCATATGCAATTTAATCGGTGACTCCATTCAATAGGCAATTCTTATGGTTTGGATAATCTGTATGCCTAATCTCCATGCAATTCGAGCTGCGATTGTTCTTCATCAGGTGATAACAATACTAAAAGGAAAAATAGCGAAGTGAAAAACAGCTTCCTATATGTTAAACAGCTTGGGGCCCTATAACGAAGTCCGCCCAACACCGTTTCGATGTGGGAACAGACCGATCATAGGCCGGCAGTTCCGCACACAGAAATAAACAAAACAAAACCCTGGTGCATGCGCCTACCTAGGATAATTTTCACCCACTGAGCCAGTTTAGACAAGACTTGCCTTGAACAAATGTCTTGGACCTGCTCCAATAACGCACAGCCAGCCTGAAATACCAGGCCAGGTCCCTTCCAGAGGGGAATATAGGCATGCCCAGAAAGGAACGGAAGAACCTCAATAGTGAGATATAGCTTGCTTCTTATGGCACCGAAGGATTGCCAGTGGCAGTTAGAGCATCTACTGCAAAAATAACAAGGTGATGGAAGCAATTAATCTCTGCCACTGGCAATTGCTCAGGCTGCACACACCTTGTGTGTTTGATGTAATGCCCTGAGTGGCCAAGGGTATGACTAGACATGATCTTGTTGCTCACTGTGCCACTGGAACCAAGCTTCACCCAATTGATGAGCCCCAGTCAGGTTGAAACCACTCTTGGATTGCTTGTTGATGGAGCATGGACTGGTAGAAAAGAGGCTTGCTCAAAAGCAATCCGCTTCTTTAACTTACTAATAAATTAATAAAAGTGTTTAGTGTAAAACTAATGCGCACCACATAAATACGTGGGTTAGTGAAGCTTGCTTATGTGTTTACTAATGTAAATAACACGAACGAAGGACTAAAACCTCTTTAAACGGGATATCTTTATTGCTCATGCGTCAGCTGTATGACGAGCTAATGCTTGGAGGAAAATTCTTGCGCTTGAGCAGAAGGCACTAAAATGGAGTCTTGAAGACTTGCGTGAAAGGCATCTGCTTAGCTTAAAAGAAAACAAGCTATTTGACTAATTCTAATGCGGGGAAAGTATTAATAAGTAAAGGGGAATAGAGAAGCGATGGGTGGAATACAGTGAAACCATTTTGTTTGTGAAATAATATTTGTCTTTTTGACTTTATCACTAGTGTGTATTTGGGCCTCTCTTGCCTGACCGGACTGAATGAAGTAACGCAATATCTGAGGATGCTCACTGAGTGGAGCCATGAAGTCCATGACTAAGGCGTTGAACATAAGACAAATTAGAGTGTTGCAAGTCTGGGAACGGATGGTGAAAAGTTCAGCATAGAGGTGTCCTATTCATTGTAGTCTCATTTATGTTTCAAATAAGATACATGTAGTGGATGGGAATAACATTTTGATTAAAAATAAAGGGGATGGGTTTGCGAACAGTGGTTTAACTGAATAAAATGACATGTAAGCATGGTGTGATGATCTTCCCCTTTGCCTGACCAATTAGAATTTGTATTTTTACGATATTGAATCTTTAATGGGTGGAACATGAGGAACGAAAGGTATAATTTATATAGTTTTATTTAGTTAGTGAGCAGAAAGAGATGAGCAGAGCTCAGGATGCTGTCTGTTGAGCGGGAGATGCTGATGCTGGGAGAGATGCTGATGAAGAATCACATACAGAACCTTCTATCCTAATTTAATTGGGTTAGATGAGAAGATCGCCGAAGAATCTCGAGGAGGAAGAGAGTGTCAGAGAAGGGTGCGACGCAATCGTCGGTATTCTAGTTCAACTAATGTTCCATCGACCAGAGGAAAGAACTTTTTGATCAATGAAAGGATATGAATATTAAATAATTGATCCTTACACACTGTGGAAATTATAAACTTGACAGCCAACGGTTTTAACAACTTGGGAGTTTATAGTCCCAGGTGAGTATATGGTAGTGGAGTATCAGTTGTTGTTGAACCGCTGGATCGGTTTTCTGGAAGCAGAGTTATGCTTATTATTGACTAGTTTGGGGATAAATATTGATTATTGATTTATGTTTAACAAAACAGTTAGCAACCTGTTTTATGTTGTCCGGAAATCCCGGGGAAATGAATAGCGGGTGGTGAAAGAAGCCACACTGCAATGAGGTTACTCGTCTGTTGGAATAATACTGAGAAGCTACGTAGGGCTCGCAGTGTTAAACTAGGGACTTTTGCATATAAAAGTGGAGTGTGAATGATAGCAGAGGGTTCGCCAATGAAACTTTAGTCTTATTTCCCAGTAGGGGTAACACTGAAGTAGTAACAGGTTTTCCTGTGCTTGAATGAAGGGTGAACACCAAAGATCCTAGATATTTACAGATTGAAGGTGGAGTTGGAAGAGATGATAGCTGGAAACGTGGGAATGGAAAGATCGAACCTTTATTGAGATCTATTGTGCAAGATGAATTGCACGATCTACTGCTTTCCAAAGCACTGATGAAGATGTTGTATATAAAACTAGCTTACCCGTCGCGCGTTGCTGCGATCTCAGAAGAAAGGAAATTCAAGTAAACTCGTTATGATAACATTCAATTTACATTGTGTAATTTTTATTGAAACGTATTCATTTTAATATGGAAAACATTTCAAAGTGTCGTTTTAATTCTATTTATTTATTCCAGTGCTTGTGGATACACAATTTTTTTTGTTTTTCCGTCTGGTGCGTACACGAATAAATCAGAAGGTTTTCCGACGCATGAGCTGGCCACATACAGTTGTCCATGTGAGAAGCACGGATTCTCCAAATCTAGTCCACACACTTGCAGCGATTGTCCTTGTGCTTTGTTGATGGTCATTGCAAAAGCGAGTCGCACCGGAAACTGTAAACGTTTGAATTAAAAATGGCATATCTGTTGGGATCATTGGAATACGTGGCAACAGTACATCTTCCCCCTTGAATTTCCCATTCAAAATTGTAGCTTCGCCTTTGAGCTCTGCCCGCACGGACTCATAATACTGTACTATTGTGTTTTTGCCTTGTGAGACTTTGTTTGGTTTTTGTGTATGTGTTTAATTTCAATAAAAAAAAAATATATATATATATATTTTTTTTACCTTCGATGTCATTGTTCATCATCTTTTTCACCGAAAGTGTTGTACCGTTGCAAAGTCGTGGTTGCAAATTCAGTACTCAAAAGATTATGAGGGCCCTGGGGGGCGATCTTTAAAAAAAATGTATGCCAAAAACCTTCGCGGGAGTGTACTCAACAACTTCCCAAAGTTTCATGGCGAACTGATGAATGGTGTAGTAATGCATAAAGGGCAAACAGACAGACAGACATACATTCGTTTTTATATATATAGATGATGCTTGCTAAGCAAGGTACTGAGGTAGATGAGATGTATAAAATGAATTACCAGAAGAGTTGAGAACAACAGTGAATTCAGAAGTGTGGAATTTTACAGGAAAGGATATTGGGCTGATGTCAAATGTAGATCCAGTTAAAGTGACAGTTAAGGAAGGTGCAGTTTATCCAAACACACAACAGTATAAAATGAGTCCAGAAAGGAAAGCAGGAGTTGCTCCAGAAATTGACCGAATGATTAAACAGGGCATTTTAAAAGAAATAATGGGTAGTCCTTGTAATTTGCCAAGAATGGCACTTAAAAAGCCTAGCGAAAAATTCGGGAAAGTGCAGGATTTGAGAAAGATCAACAAGATTGTAGTGTTTTGTTGCCCAGTAGTGCCAAATCTTTGCACCCGGGCAGCCAATATTTATTCGCATTTAGGTTCGAAGACTGTGTCTTGCCATGGTGCCGAATTCCTCAAGGGTATACAGAGAGCCCCTCGATTTTTAATCAAATCTTCAAAAAGTGTCCAAAAACATTGGTCATGCCCAGAAATTCAGTTCTAGTTCAGTATGTTGATGGCCTATTGGTGGCATCAAAATCACGAGAAGATTGTGTCACAATCACAAATGCAATACTGAACCATTTGGCCGAAGGAGGACACAAGGTGTATCCAGAAAAAATGCAGTTTTGCCAACAAGAAGTTAAATATTTAGGTCACAAAAGAGAAATAAGAGTTAGAAAGGTGACCCCAGAGAGAATAAAGATAATCAAGAGAATGCAACTACCTCAGACACAAATGGAGATGAGAATGTTTCTCCGAGTAGTTGGGTACTGTAGGCAGTGGATAGTTGGGTTTCCCTGCTGGCAAAACCATTGATTCAGTAAACACGGAGAAAAGTGAAAGATCCGATTGACTGGAATGATGAGTGCGTGGAAGTCTTTGTAAAATTGCGAAATTGTCTGTGTGAGGCCCCTGCCTTAGGCATGCCTGACTATATGAAAGAATTTGCACTGTTCTGTTGTGAGTGAGAAGGTTGTGCACTTTCAGTTTTGACTAAAAGGCATGGACTAAGCCATCGTCCAGTGGCATATTTCTCTCCTACCTTGGATCCTGTCGCTTCAGTGTTACCTAGCTGCTTAAAAGCAGTTGCTGCTACTTGTATGAGTCTGGAACAAAGTGAATCGATTGGGATAGGATATCCAGTCAAAGTTTACTTCCCACATTTAGTTGAGATTCTTTTGACAAGAACTTGAACATAGCAACTTACCCCTAGATGAATGACTAGGTATGAAAGAGTGATTTTGGGAGCAGAAAATGTGACAGTAATAAGTACAATAATGAATCCTGCCACACTATTGCCAGACCCATGCTGCAAAGAAGTGAAAGATGAAGTGGATCATGATTGTCTGGATGTAACTTAGATGTGTACCAAGCCCCGTCCTGACATAAAGGAAGTGCCTTTGAAAGAGCCAGACCATGAACTATTTGTAGATGGCTCTTGCATGAGAACAGAGGGAGAAGGACTCAGTGCAGCTTACGCACATTGTAAAATATCGGGGTCATTTAAGCGTCCTGTTTTTTGTTTTAAAACACATTTTATTTGTCAATTAGCATATAAATCGCAGGGCTCTGCACCCCCGAGACATCTGCAGAATCAAGTCATATGGTACAACAATAGCAATCAACTTTTGTGAGTTACTTCAAGAATGTATAACCAAGGCATACGAAATAATAAAAATCCCACCCCCCCAACTCCCACCCTCCCGCATTTCCCACCCACAAGGTCGCACAAACTCCGCATGTTCTCGCCCACAGCCGTGGTACAAAGCAAAATAAGCTCAGCATGATAGCACACATCCCCCCCGATCCCTCCCAACCCCACATCACCACAGATCCCCTGCACATCCGAGATCACTCCAATGGGTGAACTTCCGCAGCAGCTGGTGGCTCTAACCGCAGTCCCAGATAGTCTGCCCATCGTTGAAGCATCCTGTTTCCCAGGTGTCAAATCTGCACAAATAGCTGAATTGGTGACCTTAACAAAGGCATGCATAATTGGGAAAAATTGGAAGATAACCATATTCACGGACAGTCAATATTGTTTTGGGGTTGTACACGATTTTGGCCAACTCTGGATGCAGAGGGGAATTGTTGGAAGCAATACAATTGCCAAAGGAAATAGCAGTGGTCAAGTGTGCTGCTCACCAGTCAGGAAATGACTATGTGGCAGCAAGTAACAGATATGCTGACCAAATTGCTCAATATTGTGCAAGAAATAACATGGCACTTAATAGAAAAGTTGAAACAGGTAAAATCAGCTGCCAACTTATCCTTTTCTCAGCTCTAGAAATATGGGATGAGGTGAGACAATTGCAAGATGAAGTTGAGACGGTGATACGGTCGGCCTGTGAGTTATGGTTCCACATTAGAAGGATGCTCAAAATTCCATACTACTGTTCTAGTGCTCCTATATGGAACTCTCCAGGCACTCCATCATGTTTAAATGACAGATTATCTGCCTATCTATGGGAAAGTGGATTTCAGAACTGGGGCCAACTATTGCGAGAAAATAAGCTCTTGTGATGGGATGAGCTTAATTCTCAAACAAATCAAAGGCTGTCAAGATTTAAATTCTATCAAATCTCTCGCTGGGCTTCTAATCGGGATAAAAACGAAATTAGTATTGAAGAACTGGAGAGCAGGTTTTTAGTCCCGAACCACCAAAGCAAAGAAGTGGCGAATTGGTACTGTACTTTGGTTAAAGGAGATCCACCATCACTGCCCATGGAGGAGCCCTGGAGAAGAGAACTGCCACTCAGCGATATTTCATCCTTTTGGCAAGTATCTATATGCATTTTGTGGAAGGTTGTCAAAGCTGCATCGTTGAGGAGAAATCATCTGTTCACACTTCATAGAGCCTATTGGACCCCGAAGAGGCTTTCCAAGCTGGGTGGTGGAGAGAAGGTCTGTGTGAAGTGTAACCTGAGATGCGCAGATGATGTTTATGTTTTTGTGCAGTGGCCTCAGATCCAGGGCTTCTGGAGGCAAGTTGGTAAGATTATCTCCGAAGTAATGGGGCAAGAAATTCATGTAATCCTCGTTTTAATTATTTTTGGAATTTTACCTGATGACAGTAGAACCATCAAACTGTCAAACCTCCAAGTTTCACTATTGTTTGTTTTAATACTGTTGGCAAGAAGAGAAATCTGTCTAAATTGTCCAAAGGTGTTAGATTGGGTGTCCTCTGTTAAAAGAATTCACACATTGGATATGGCTTGTGAAGCAAAGAAAAGAACTAGGTTCTGGGGGATCTGGGATAATTGGGCCTATTATTTGAACTAATTTGAATTTTACGACTTTCCAGCACGTATAACAAGTCCAATGATTATGAAGTAAGTGAGTTCCTGGGAAAATGGTTTATGTATAAACTATGGTCGTGATACCAACCTCGACATTCCCAAGTGTCGTGCAGTCGGCGTCTCTAAAACAACCTGGAGGTTTAAAGAGATCTGTAAAGTTGCATATCTTCTCTACTGGGTCCAGGAGGGTGCCATGGTACTGCTCTATGACTACTCCCTTTCTTTTTTCTTTTATGAGGACAATAAAAAAAAAAAGATGAAGTTGAGACAAATGCAAAAGAAAACTGGATGAGTTCAGGTTGTGAAAGAAGGACAGGAGATGATGTATGGGTATTCACCAATGACAGACCAGTCATGCCAGACTGTTAACTCTCCCAAAAGGCAAAAATATATCATGGTGACACATATGTTGGTAGGGACGCAATGATTAGATTATGCACTCAGAATTGGTACATTCTGAAGTTCAGGGTAGTCGCAGAGAGCCTTTGCCAAAGATGCTTAATTTGTCAGCAGCAGAATTCAGGCAGGAAGACAGTGGTCAGTTTGGGAAAAATTGTAAAGGCAGAAGGACCATTCACAAGATTTCAGCTTGACTTCATAGAGTTGCCTCCAAGCAACGGAATGAAGTACGTGCTTGTTTTAGTGTGTTTGTTTTCACGATGGGTGGAGGTACATCCCACTAGGCAAAATGACAGTCTCAGAGTTGCTAAATTACTGTTGAGGGAGTTGATTCCTTGTTTCCTCGTTTCGGTTTCCCAGCCACTTTGGAATCGGATAAAGGACCTCATTTTAATAATGAAATAATTTGATTGATCTGTGAAGCATTCAATATGGAACAGAAACTGCACTGTGCATACCATACAGAGGCTTCTGGAGTGGTTGAGCAACTAAATGGCACAGTCAAGTCAAGGTTAGGGAAAGTGTTCGCCCACATCACTGAATTGGCCAAATGCATTGCCTCTTGTGTTGATGGGACTCCGAGGTATTCCTGACAGATAGACAGGATTGAGTCATCATGAAATACTAATGGCAAGGGCAATGAGACAAGCATTTATTCCTGGACATAAATTGATGAGTGTAACTGATGATTTGGTATTGAACTATTGCAAAGGATTGGCTGACCTAGTGCGTTCTGTCTCTCACCAGGTTGGAGAAGATGCTGTTGCCAGGCAGCGTACATAAGCGCATGATTTGAATCCGGCAGACTGGGTGGTAGTGAAAAAACACACCAGAAAGTTGTGCCTAGCGCGCAAGTGGTATAAACCATGTCAAGTCATACTGGTCACTACCACAGCAGTGAAGTGTGCAAGTTAACCCAGTTGGATTCAGGCAAGCCATACCAAAAGAGTTCCAGACCCTACTGAAGAAGAACAGCAACTGAATGAACAAGTTTCAACAGCTAAAGGTTGTGAAGTCGAGGAATCTAGAGTGATTGATTCTGAAATAATAGACGAGGAACAACCGAGCACAAATGAGGAGGGTTGGATACCAGTGATTGACATACCTGAAGTTGGTATTCAAACAAGAAGAAGAACCAGATTAGAGAGACAGGACAGATAGGTGTAGAGGAACATGCTTAGGAAGAAGTGAACAAAGTTACTCATGACCCTGAGTAGGACCAGACAGGGAAAGAAGAACACACTCAGGCAAGGACAAACCGAATTATTCAAAGACCTGAGCAGAGAGACAGACAGGAAAAGAAGAACACGTTCAGGCAGCAGAAGAACAAAGTGCAGTAAGACCTGAACAGGACCAGTTAGGAGAAGAAGAACAATTTGAAATAAGACCCGAACAGGACCAGATAGAGGAAGAAGAACAGGTTCAGGCGGATGAAATAACAATAACAAGACCTGAACAGGAACAGGTAGAGAGTGATTTAGAACAAGAACAGATTGTGCCTAGATATATTGAAAATAAAAAACTTTAGAAAAAGATAAAGAGGGTGCAAGTGCAGTTCAAGTTAAAAAGCTCAGAAAGGGTGATAACTGGCCAGGTGGAGATACTACCTGAGAAAAACAAAAGAGAGACCCAAGCAAATGAATGAAGTTACTAGACAAACTCAGTCTAAACAGTCAATTGTGAGAAACACTCGGAGAAGCCCAAGACTGAGAATTTTGAACAATAAATGCAAGTCCCCCAAGTGGACCAATGTAATATTAGAAGAATTTAATAATTTAGATTTAAGTGAGGAATCAGAAGAAGTAGATGCTGCACCGATCAATGAAAGAGAATCGAAATTTGCCTAGCTTACATAACGGTAAGTTTCAATTCTATTAAGGACACGGAGGCGAGGATTATGCTAATCTTTCTCTGCTCTTTATTAACATTATTAGCACAGCAGCTTCAGAAAAACTTTCAACAAAATACTTATGCACCAACACGTAGTAAAGCATTTTGATAAACACAATCAAAGTCTTTGAACTACGACTCCCATCACACCATCGTGGACAGTCCCAATGATAGTCCTTCCATTATACCCATAGGCCTTAGATAGTCAGTCCCATCTCTCTGTTCCTCCTCTTTCTTCGCGCGAATTACGCTTCCATCCTACTGTTCCTGCTTGCCACCGTAATTTCCTGGCGGAAAAACACGACAGTGTAAGCGATGAAAAGAAACCACAGAACACGCTTATCACCATGAACTATGACAACATTGATCAATACAGTACATTTCTGTCTTAAAAAACCCGCAAAACCTGGTTACTTACTGACATACGGGCGGGTGTCACTCGAAGACGTCCTGGGTGGGATAATCCTCGCCTCCGTGCCCTTAATAGAATTGAAACTTACCGTTACGTAAGATAGGCAAATTTCGATTCTATGGCAGGACCGGAGGCTCAGATTATGCTAGTTCAAAGCTTACTCACCACCAAATGAGCAATATCCACCACTGGTTTGAAGTAAAACCTCTTAAAGGTGGAGTCCGAGGACCAGTCTGCGGCCCGCATCAAATCCTCCAAACGAGCCCCTACAGAGAACGCCTTCGAGGCCATTGCCAACCTGGCGGAGTGGGCTCCAAAATGCTTGGTATCTATACCTGTCTCCTGCATGACCCAGCGCACCCACCTGGCTATGGTGATGGAAGAGACTGCATGGTGTGGTTTTCTTAAGGCAATCAACAATTGCTGTTCACCCGGAGGACGAATATCCAAGGTCATGTCCTCATAAGCCTTCAGGCACTGGACAACACACAATTTCGGAGTGTCCTCAAAGGTCGGGTACAAAATTGTTCGAGAAGCAGATTTGTGCGTCGCCCAACCGTAAAAGAAACCCCGTCAGCGGAAAAAACCTGCGCTGAGATGTCTAACGCACGCGACTAGACATAAAAGCATAGCCAGTTTGGCTGAAAGTTCCTTCAAGGACAGGTACCTATTAGGCTGCCAAGACAGAAAAAGGTCCAGAACACATTAACGTCCCAAAGGACAGAATACCTAGGCGCCGGAGGTAAACACAACCGGATCCCACGTAAGAGTCTGCATACAAAAGGGTGCTCCCCAACCGACGTGCCATCGACCGGGTGGTGTGCTGCCGAGATCGTTGAACACATAGTGTTAATTTTTTTTTTTTTAAACAGATTTTATTGGGGTTCACATATGAAGAGCATACATCCTTTTCAAATTATCATTGAATACCAGCTGAGCTCACTATGTCGTAAGTTTTAATTCAGATATAACAGAATATTGTTTCACCCTTCAGCAAGCCAGTTGCAGTCTCTCTAATCCCAGCGTGTATTGTCCAACCGTATCAGTAACAGGAGCCATAACGTCGCTCCTCAGGACAACCGCTGTGCAGAACTCGAACTTGGTGCTGAGCGCATAGCGTTAATTGTTCAGTAGGCATACTCGTCTATGGCCAACTCTACCAAGAAATTCAAGATGGGAACAACTCCTGCGACCACGGGATCCAAGTCCCGCCGAAGACACCAACGCACCCACTTAGACCAAGCAGAATTGTAGCGCTTCGCTGTACTGACCGCCCAGGCCTTGGACAAGAGTCCCTCAGCCGATTGCGAAAAGCATGGGAGCGACCAGCATCGCCTGAAAGCCTCCATGCCATGAGGCAGAGAGAACCCTGAATGACGAGATGATGCGGCTCCTGATTCGGATTGAGCAGCAGGTGAGGAAACTGGGGGAGTAGGATTGGAGAATCCCAAGAAAGTTCCAGAAGAACTGGAAGCCAAATTGATACCTCCACACCGGCGTCACCAGCACTAGCTCCGCGTTCTGCCGGCGCACCTGGGCCGCCTTCCTTATCACCATCGAGAAGGGTGGAAACACAAAAGGGCTCTCCTGGCTCCAATCTTGGAGAAATGCGTCTGTGGCCTCCGCTAGAGGGTCCGGCCTCCAACTGAAGAACCTCGGTAGCTGATGGTCCAAGCGAGACGCAAACAGGTCTACCGAGAACGGGCCCCAGCGTTCGTTCAGCCACTGAAAAACTCGAACATCTAACTTCCACTGACTGGAATCTGGCAAGTGCCTGGACTGCCAGTCCGCCACTTGATTGGCCTGACCCGGTAAGTACTCTGCCGTTACCGATACGTGATGGGACAGGCAGTAATCCCAGAACTCTTTCGCCAAATTTGCCAGAGCGCGGGACCGTGTACCTCCAGATGATTCACGTATCTTACTGCGGAGACATTGTCCATCTTTAACAGTACACATGACTTCGCTGAGTCTTTGATCCAGCAGCGAACTGCTAAGGACCCCGCCAGAAGCTCCAAACAGTTGATGTGCAAATGTCTGTTCTTCTGATGACCAGGTGCCGCCTGTGGAAAAAGTCCCGCAGCGTGCCCCCCAACCGGACCTGCTGGCATCGGACACGATAACTAGGTCTGGGGCCGACCCGAAGATCGCACGACCATTCCAAGCCTCCATGTGAGTGAGCCACCATGACATTTCTTCATTCGCTTCTTCCGATAGGAGAACCAACTGGTCGTAGGACATGCCCTTCGAAGATGTTGCGCTTTGAGGCGCTGAAGCGCCCTGTAATGGAGGGCCCCCGGAAAGATCGCCTGGATAGAGGACGACAGAAGCCCCACCACCCCGGCAATCTGCCGTAAGGATGTCCGGGACCGTGTTATTGTCTGTCGGAAAACGTGTCTGATTTTGGACATCTTCCGCGATGGAAGGCTGAGAGAAGCCTCGACTGAGTTTATGACAAAGCCCAAGAAAACTATTTTCTGGGAAGGAACGAGGACGGATTTGTTTCCGTTGATGACAAAACCCAGTCCCTGAAGCAGAGTAACCATCTGATGAATCTGGGAAACCAACAACCTGGGACATTGCGCCATCAACAGTATGTCGTCCAAATAGACGATCATCCGAATGCCTTGTCCGCGCAGACACTCCACCACGGGGTGTAACACCTTTGTGAAACTCCACGGGGCCGATGAAAGCCCGAACGGTAGGGCGGTGAACTCGAAAACTTGGCCCCGCCAGATGAACTGCAGGAAACGGCGATGAGGGGGATGAATGGGGACCACAAGGTAGGCGTCCTTGAGGTCCAACCGTACTATCCAGTCCCGCGTAAGGAGGACATCCCGGAGGAGGTGAATCCCCTCCATTTTGAAATGTTGATAAACCAACCACCCATTGAATTCTTTGAGGTTGATTACCGGTCGCCTGCCCCCATTGGCTTTGTCCACCAAAAACAGATTGCTGAGAAAACCAGAGGGATGACGCGTTGCTTGACGAATGGCTCCTTTGCAAAGAAGCTTGGAAACCTCGTAGTCTATCAACTGCGCGTCTGACACCGAGAAGACCATGGGCCTTGGGGTACCCACCTAGTGGGGCTGATCGTAAAACTCTATATGGAACCACCGGACTGTTTGTAACCCCCACGCGTCCGCCGTAAGCTCCGCCCATTGTTCCTGAAAGGCCGTCAGCCGACCTCCAATCTGAACCTGTCTCGCAGGGATAACACTCACCGTTGGGATTTGCAGATCCAGAGTTCTTCCTGTATACGCTGCCTCCGAAGCGTTGCCCCTTGTGGGGTAAAAGTTGTTGAAGTTGGCTGAGGTGTTATACTGCCCTCGCAGCCCTCTATTGCTGGCATTCTGCCCGCCTCGGCCGGTCGCGCGGCCCCTACCGCGACCAGCCCCTTGGGAGAAACGTTGTTGGAACACCCGTTTGATACTTGATTGGGCCTTGTCTAAGGAAGTGAACGTGGAGACAAATTTCCCCAGCTCCTTAATGAATGGTTCTACGAAAAGTCCCCCTTGGGCCACTGCCCCGGCCCCAACTTCGGGTCAAGTTTAATTAAAAGGGACCTCCGGCGTTCGGTCGACAGGGCGCAATTGGCATTTCCCAAAAATATAATTACCCTTTGCGCCCAATTCGAAAGGACGTCGGGGGAGATGACGGACTCTGTCACCTTCGCCTCCTCCGCCATGTCCAATATCTTCGTAATAGGGCCGACCGCGTCCAACAATTTATCCTGGCATGACCGCCAGGAGCGGTCAATACCCTTGCGCGGATCCTTCATGAATTTTGCCAGGAAGGTCGCCATCTTGGCGTCTAATTCTGGTGTCATGGCCACCTTACCTTCCAATGTGGGTCTAGGACACTCCCCACGCAGGCATCCCCTAGCCTCCTTCTCCAAGGGTTTACGCAATCAGCTCGCCACGAACTTCGCCACCTTGTTCCCCGGGGCCCAGGCCGCGGATCGCGGATGAACGATCTCATCCGGATCCAGCATGCCTGAGTCGTCCCGTGGTAACTCGGCGGCCGAGCTTGAGGGTCGCCAAGAGCACACAGATTCCCCATCCTCGTCCGAATCTGGGGAATCCCCACCCGGGGAAGGAGGCGCCATCTCCGAAACCTCCTGAGGTGCAGGGGCCGAGGGCCGCTCAGGGGGGAGGGCTGTCGTCTTTGCCAAGAAGGCGTCCCGTAGACGCTCAAAGGCTCCCCTATCCCCCCCTGGGGCCCCTTCCGGCAATCCCTCCCTGCATGGCCTCTTCGGGGTTAGGGGACCCTCCCCAGAGGGACCTGGGACGGGCTCCAGGGTACCTCCCTGTGCCTGGGCCAACCTATTACATTCCTGCACTATGCGCGCCGATAGGCGCTCCTCCATAGGCCCTACCACCTCGGTGACACAGCGATAAATGAAGCTGTCCACCGCCTGGTAGAATTCCTCGTCATTTAAATAGGAATAGGACTGGGAATCGTCCTCCAAATACTGCTCCTGATCCATAATGTCAGCGCAAGCCCCGAAAGGACGCAGGATGCTGCCCACCAAACGCGGGAGTCACAATATATATATAAATATATATGTATGGGCAGACCCAAGGACTGCAAGTATGTGGGAACCAGGGACTGGTCAATATCGGGTGCACTCCAACCCTCCTCAAGGGACCGGGTCTGCTCACCTCAGAACGCGCTACCACACCAGAAATGACAAGAGTGCTAAACTTGCCCGCAGGCGTACACCGCGGTCTAGCCGCAATACTGACCCCCACAGGGGCGTTCAATTGTGTAATTCGGGGGCTACAGACCCGGGGAACCGGGCGTTCACTGAGGTGGCACCGGGCAAAGCTCCGCTACGAGAGGTCTCCTCAGCGCGGCTCCTCTGTGACAGAAACCGCGCTGGGGACCAACGAGACGCAGCAGTGCCCTCTAGCGGGTGGCTGCGCACCGCACCATATCGGGGAAAACAGAGACGCGAGAGAAGCGAGAGAAGCGAGAGTGCTTCCGGGCTCTAACGGGGATCTGTAGGGAAGGAAAATAGCATCAGAGCCCCCCTCAACCCCCAAACAATGCACCATGAATGCCCCCTAGGCAGAAAAACACCCAACTCAGAGAGCAATGGTGGCAAGCAGGAACAGTAGGATGGAAGCGTAATTCGCGCGAAGAAAGAGGAGGAATAGAGAGATGGGACTGACTATCTAAGGCCTATGGATATAATGGAAGGACTATCATTGGGACTGTCCACTGTCCACTGTCCACGATGGTGTGATGGGAGTCATAGTTCAAAGACTTTGTTTGTGTTTATAAAAATGCTTTACTACGTGTTGGTGCATAAGCATTTTGTTGAAAGTTTTTCTAAGGCTGCTGTGCTAATAATGTTAATAAAGAGCAGAGAAAGATTAGCATATTCTGAACCTCCGGTCCTGCCATAGAATTGAGACCACCTTAAAAACATGGGTTGAAATTGCAAGTGAAGAAAGAAAGAGGAGAGAATATCTTCTCAGATTAAAATGGCAAACAATAGAGTCACTGAGCAACCGAAATGAAGTTTAGGACAAAGATGTTGTAGAGCTTGCATATGTAGTATTGTATTAGTGATTACAGTATGGTTATTTCCAACAGTAGCAGTGCCTTTACTGATGATAACAACTAAAAAGAATGATACAGTTACTAATGAGAAATTAGCTACATTAAAAGGAGATAGAGTAGAATTAGAAGCAGCAGATGAGACAGAATTTCATCACAGTGTCAGATGATGATACATCTTTAAATGTTTTTACAAAGTTATTATTTCAATATGTATATACGCAACGGAAATTAGTGATTGTTATGTTTGCATGAAATTACCAGTGTCAGTATCAGAGGGAGTCACATATCACCATTTACCTTTAACATATGGTATATCATGTAGAGTTCTAGCAAGTCTGTTTTATGACACGGGAAAACTTCAGTATTATTATTCAAACTTAGATGTAGTATTTTCAGAACTTCCGATTCAGAAGAATATGAATCCAGTACTTAGTAGCCAAGATGCCCAGTTTATGGGTGAATTTTACTTAACAATGAAATCAATAGATCTAGTCAAGGCACACAAGAATATTTTAACTTGTATATTACGTAAAAAAGAGAAAGTGTTTTGAATTTAGTTGAGAAGAGGAGACAGGATTTCCAAAAGAAAGCTGCTGAACAGAAGCATGTGTCAAAATGGTCATGCTTCACTGTCTTTTATTTTTATTTTTTAAACATTTTTATTGAAAACAATATAGGACAATCGGCAATCAGTAGATATAAAGATTGAGTGCACTTTAAATGATATACGTTTCCGTCCCTACTCTCCCTTTCCTCATTCTTTAGTTTCACTTCCCTCATCCATTGTAGGTGGTTCACCTAAATTACCCGCATATTTATTCCAAGCCCCCCATACTTTTTCTCTCTTCCGGGGGCACCCCCGGTGCAGATACACTGTCCTTTCTGCCATCATTTCTGTGTCTAAATCAAAGCACCAATCCCTCAGTGTCTGTACCCCCTCCGCCCCCCACCATTTTGCTATATTATGTTTGGAGTACATCATACTCAGCGTTGACCAGTCCTGAGTGGGGTGTGAGAGGTCATTTGGTTCCCATAGATTCAAAAGACAACATCTGGGCTCTGGGAGAAGCGTCTCCTCAACCACCTGCAATATGGTTCTCATAATTTTAATCCAGTACCCTGCAATCTTGGGGCATTGCCATATAGTGTGATAGAATGTTCCCACCTCACCACAGCCCCGCAGACAGAAATGGTGTGTCGCCCGCCCTATTGTATGCAGTGTGGCCCTCGTGTAATAAACGCAATGCACTAGTTTTAATTGTACCAAGCGCAGTCTGGAGGGTATCGTGACTTCTCGTGGGGAGGACAATGCTGTCTGCCAGTCCGCCTCATCAAAGTCTCCTACGTCAGCGGTCCATTTGAGTTTCAATTTTAATGTGGGGTTCTGGAGTATTGTTGACCAATTTACGATCAGTAAATGACGTCGCCTTCTTAGGCATGTGCTCAGTGAGCAGTCTGTCTTCTAGGGGAGTGGCCTCAGGTATCTCTGTGCCCTGTGGGAGGACCGATTCAAGGGCGTGTTTAATCTGCATGTATCTAAATTTCTCAGTTGACGCCAAGTCATATTGGGTCTGTAGCTCCCACTGAGGCGATACCAATTAGGGCCCATGCCCCAAAGCCTCTGCTCTTACGGAATTTGCCTAGTCGCCGCGCCGACAACAGGGGGGTCATTTGGGTAATAACATCTTTACATTGTAGACGGGACTGCGCCGCATACCAGATACCAACTGTATGTGCCGCTGCCCCTATAAGTGAATTGGAGCTTCTTTTATCATATAGTGCAGCCAAAACCCCCGCCTTACCTAGTTCGTACCTATCCGCCTGGAATGCCGGTTCCGTCTGAGGCGCATGTAGCCATTGATTAATTATCTTCAATTGGGCTGCTCAATAATATAGCTGAACATCCGGGAGGGATATCCCGCCGTCATATTAGCTACGACTCAGTTTAGCCTTAGAGATACGCGCAGGCTTATTACACCACAGGAGACCCGAGACCATTGCCTCCAAAGTTTTAAAATACCTTTTTGGGACCTGAAATGGGGTGTTCTCTAACACATCGAGGAATCGAGGCAGCCTCATCATTTTATAAAGGGCTGCTTTGCCCAGAAGGGTCAGAGGCAGGCCATGCCAATGAAGCACATCCCGCCTAAACCTCTCGATTAAAGGGTCTACATTTTTAGAAAAGAAGACTTCCGGCTCAGGTGTCACCCAGATACCCAGATATTTGAAAGAGTCCTCCCTAACTGCGAGAGGACACTCCACTGGGAGCAATGGGGCTGGGCCCTTCAGTATGAATAACTCCGACTTAGACCAATTGATAGTATATCCCGAAGTCAGGCCAAAAATTTCACCGATATTTAAAAGTGTCAGTATGGAGCGTCTTGGCGAAGTCAGGAACAGTAGCACGTTGTCCGCGTAAAGGAAGATGCGGTCTTCCCAGTTTTCCGTCCAGTGAAGGCCCCTGATCATAGGGTCATAGGGTCCTATCGGATCCAGGCTGCCAAATGTTCCAGAGCCAATGCAAATAGCAATGGAGACAGGGGGCAACCCTGGCGCGTGCCCCGCCCCAGCTGGAAATCTCTCGAGATGTGACCATTCGCCACCACATGTGCCAGCGGACGTGCGTGTAACAGCCATACCCACGCTCTGAACTTGGGGCCGAAGCCCAAATGTCTGAGGACTGCGAAGAGATAGGGCCACTCGACCATATCAAAGGCCATTTGGGCGTCAAGGGAAAGGACAACTGCAGGCTCCTGGGGACAAGACATACGCGCCATCACTGCCTGCACCCTTCTGAGATTGAGCACAGTATTTCTATAAGGCATAAACCCGGACTGATCCGGATGGATCAAGGTTTCAAGGTGCGGTGTGAGGCGGGCTGCAAGTAGTTTTGCCAGTCTCTTCATCCGGGCAAACCGGTTTTGGTATCGCAATAATATTGGCCAACCGCTGATCCCGGGGCAACTCCCCCTCTTCCAGACTAGTCTTATACATCTGTAGGAGATGCGGGCCGTCAGGTCAGATGTGCGTTTGTATTGTTTTATTGGTATGCCATTGGGTACCACCGCCTTTCTTGTCTTTAGGGCCTGAATAGCTGTTCGCAATTCGTCAAGTGTAATGTCAGCCTCTAGTGTTAAAGCAGCCTCCTCGGATAGGGTAGGCATCTTAATATCTTTAATGTAGGTTTGTGCCTCTTCTGTTGTCATGCTGGAGTTTGAGGTGTATACCTGTGTGAAATAGTCTGCCAACACCCCTACTATGTGTTCTGGCGCGGTCACCACCTCCCCAGTGTGGGTGCGCAACTGTGCTATCGTGTTTTGAGCCCGTTCTTTCTTATCCAACCACGCCAAGAGTTTGCCCGCTTTATCCCCAACTTCATATATGGTATGTCGTGTGTTCTGTAACCGCATTAGAACCTGGTTGCGCTGATATTCGTTAAGTGTGCTCTGTGCTAGGCGCAGACTTTGCGTCGTCTGTGACGTGGGGCCCTCCTCATGTCGGGCTTGTGCCACAGCTAAATCCCTCTCTAGCGTCTCTATTTCATTCCTGGACTGTCGTTTATGCCCTGTTATCGAGGCTATGGCCTGCCCCCTAATCACTGTTTTAAATGCTTCCCGCAGTACTGTAGTGAATGAGCCACTTTATTGGTCTGATGATCTGTGATGACCCTCGATCACGACCATTGTGAACTGACTTTAGTGTGCTATGTTACCTTATCTTGCATATGCCAATTTCTCTTCTGTTCTATACTTGTGCTGTTTTTCAGTAGAATAATCCTGCCAAAGAATAGAAGGTATGGGATGTCGAGGTACAGTGTTGTTAGTGATGGTGCACACAGGTGCTCCATAATGGATACTGAGGGATTAAGTGCATTGTGTTATGACTTTAGCCTATTGGCTTTGACATGGTCTAATATCATTCTGCTTTCCAAGTAGTAAAGGCCTATGCTTGAGCAGCTCCATAGTCTAAACTGCAGCCATCTTCTTAGCCTCTGTAGGTGAGAGGTTATATTTGAGATTACATGAGTTGTCCACCAGTAGTGAACCAGACAGGACCGGTTCGTATCGAGTGGAATGTGCTCTCTTCGTGCCAAGTCAGAGCAAAACGCTTGGCCAGCTGCTTGTTGTGCTCTTGGTACGAGGTGGTACAGGAATCCCATGAGAACTGTAGGCGGAGTTAGCTAGAAACTTCAATGGAGAGCTGCATTCTATATTAGAGAAAGGGGGTCCGAGAGAGAGGGAGATTCTGAGATGGTGAGATGCTGAGATGCTGGTATGGTGGTTTGGCGGTCTGGTGATACATCACGGTGCAGACGTGCAGTCGTGTTTGTGCAACAGAGAGTCCTGACCCAACCAGAGAAGGAAAGAGAGACGGACCCTTCTTCAGATGACAAGATGCCTAAGATTATGGTGAGGTGTTCCAGGTGTACTTATTGTTTTTAACTATGCTTTTATTTTCAGGTTCTATGTATATGTATGTGTTGATGATTGCTACTAATGTTTACTGTGATGTTTAGTTATTTCTTTCTTTTGTCATCCTATTATCACGTAATAAAGAAACCCTAGAGCATATCATTTGTTTGCATTCCTTGTGAGGGAAGGTCGGGACCCTTTTTTACTAGAGTACCCTCTAATGGGTAATTGTTGATACGGGAGGGAAATCGGCTCCCATCAGGGATGTCTAAATTCTAATTATTCTATCCAATACATTGCTAGGAGGAGCATGCTTTGTGTACCCTCTCGGATAGGGGAGGTGTTGTAATTTGCTGTGTACCCTCTCGGCTGAGGAGGTGTTGTGACTTGTTATTTGCGAGCTCCTCGGCAATGGTCTTATATGTTGTCAGTGTTTATTCCTTTCTTGGGTAAGTATTGTGAAATGTGGTGTCTTTCTGGAACCTGAGAAAGGATGTGGTAAGTAATGACCTGGTGACTGACAGAAGCACCAAAACATACGGAGAAGTAGGTCATTACAAGTACACATGAGGATTGCACCGATGACACGTTTTCTATAAAATATTGTTTCGTGGCTGTAATGATGTCCTTTCGGATCTTGGGGACCTGGAAATAGCCCGGGAAGATGGGAAAGATATGTTTCCTCGCCGTGGTGTGCATCGTGTAGACCAGGGAGACTGGGGAGTGGTCTGAGATCCCACGCGGATGAATCTGCACCTCCTGTAAATGGGCCAACCCACCAGCAGTAAGGAAAAAATAATCTATACGGGAGAGGCTATTGTGCACCCCTGACTGAAAGGTGTAACTCCGCCCACTAGGATTCCTATAGTGCCATGCGTCGGACAGGCCTATCACATCCAAAAACCCCTTCAACTGAGATCCCCCTCCCCCGTTTGGCCTACCTGGGAAGCTGTCCCTAGTACTATCAATGACTGAAATAAAATCGCCACCCAGAATCAATTCGCCCTCGGGTAGCCGCAATAGGAATGCACTGAGCGCTGGGAAGGCCAGAGCCTGCAGGGCGGAGGGAATATATACTGACACAACATTAAAGCGCTTCCCCTCCCACTGGCAAGTTATTGCTGCAAAGCGCCCCTGATCATCTGTCCAGGTCTGATGTATTACCAGTGGGAACTGCTTGCGGATCAGAATTCCCACCCCTCGTGAGCCTGAGGTCAACTCCGAGTGCACTGCCAGTTTATAACCCCAACGGTCCATCGCCTTACATGCTGTACCCACCAGGTGTGTTTCTTGTAACAATGACACCGCTGGTGCCTGAAGCCTTAAGTATTGCAGCACCAGTCCTCTTTTAATTTTATCCCCCAAGCCATGTACATTCCATGTGATCAACGTCAGAGAAGACACCAAGGACCTTGGAGGGTCCCCATTATCTGCCCTATGGCGGCGTCATCGGAGGTGAGGTCGCCTCCTCGCGAGCGAATAGCCTGAACTCCCTGCCGCTGTCGTACCTCTTATAACTTATGAGCTAGTAGGCGGCCGCACCTATCCCCTCCCGTATAATAGGAGTGCCGGAGGCGTAGGGCCGCGTATTCCACTTTATCCTGGTCTAAGGCAGCTAACTGCTTCCGCTCCGTGCAGAGCTGGCGCCAGGTCCTCGCAGCGCTGGTGCGCTGGTGCATTGCTCTAACTCCGCAACACGTTTCATGAATTCAGCCCGATGAACTCGCCTCTTAGTACAGCTTTAAGCGCCAGCCACTGCGTCGCTAATGATGTCTCCTGGTTAGCGTTGTAAGCGAGAAAGTGTGAGATAGCCGTCTTAATGCGATCTGTGATGGTGTTCTGGTGTAGGAGGGAATCGCGGAGTCACCAGTGTCGCTGTGGTAGCTGTGAGTGGGGGAGTAGAAAAGAGGCCATGACTGGGGAATGGTCCGACAGTGACTCAGGAAGAATGTCTGCATCGGTAGCTAACGACATTAGAGGAGTGGAGCACAGGAAGTGGTCGAGTCTGGCGTATGTCTTGCGCGCTCCCTAATAGTAAGTGAAGGCCCGGCTCTGGGGGTGGAATTGCCGCCACATATCTACAAGACCTAGGTCTTGAAGCACGTGGTGGTTGCGCACGCAGGGGCCCCAGTAGCGCTGCCACTCACCCCGTGTTACTGCTTTTGTCCGCTCTAGGCCTGTGTCCCCCGTCAGGCGCCGCTCCAGCAAGGCGGCGCCGCCCCAGCTGGGCCTTTCCTCCGCGCCCCCTCTATCAGGCCCAGGGGTTACTTCCACCCTGCAGCATGCTGGAGCCGTCGGTGCCGATGCCGCGGCCCCGCGTTGTTGGTCCAAGGATGCCTCTGCAGTGGTGTGCTGTTCTGCTCAGGCCCTTCAGCAGCTCAGGTCGGGCGGTCTCTGGCCAGGTCCTGGGTTCACCGCAGGCCGAGACTGCCTGCCGAGGCAATGCCCGCCGCGCTAGTAGCGGACCCATGCGGCCCGGTGATCACCAGTTGTCGTGTGATGGGTGGCGGGGTGCCGCGGGCAGGAGTCCCGCCCCCGCTCCGGCTCGGCTCCCCGGCACCGCCGGCGATCCGAATCCACGCCTCATTCTCAGCTCTGCTGGCTCCCGCTCAACTCGCGGGGTTGCCTGTAGCGAAGCCTCACGCCACACTGCGGCCCGGCCTGGCCAATGCCGCGACGATGCAAGCAGACCATGGGGTTCCCGGAGGGAACCGCCCCTTTCACCAGGCCTCCGCCGCATCAGTGCAGGCCGCCTCCCGGCCTGGTTCACCGCGCCGCTTCTGACGCCTGAGGTTCGCCGCCAGCCCTCTTGTCGGCAGCGCGGGTCCGCTCGGGGTTCCGCTGGCAAAATCCGCTCTCTTCCGTTCTACCGTGCTGGGAGAAGCTATTTCAGCGGACGGCAGGCAGGAGCTCGTAAGAAGACGTCTTACACTGCTGCCATCTTGGCCAAGCCCCCCGGGGTCCCTTTTAGAAAACAAGCTAGATTAGGTGGTGCGACATTGCAGGCGCCCTGAAGTTTAACTTGTTCACAGACTAGGGAGTGTCCTACTGTTGAATCACAAACCTTCCCTGTAAGGAATACTTCCCTGCTGTGCGTTGACATCTAAAGGCGAAGGCAAGGACCATAATTCATGAATATAACTAGTGCTGAGGGGCACATATCTACCCACGGGATAATGTTTCATGTTGTATTAACGACACAGCTGAGTTAGTCTGTACCACAGAAAATTGTTCACTATGTAACAATGTGTATGTGGCGTCTTTCATTGACATTAATTTGTGTTTATCAGTCAAATTAAATAGCAAAAAAAGAGCTGAAGCATTCTGATAATCCCCCTGTACTTTCCCATGTTTAAGTGTTTGTAAAGCCCTACCAAACTGTATCACAGAACATAACTGATTTTGACCATGGTACAATGCAGATACTTCATATTGAACAATGTCAATGACGGAAGACACAATATTATCTAAAGTATAAATACAGGAAGACAATGTATTAATGCTGTTATCGACAACTGCAAGAGCTTTTCCCAAATGTGCTTGCTCCATGACCCAAAAGAAAATCTGCCAGATCATTGTCACCTGACAAGAAAGAAAGATGTTATTTCACAGATGACAGTGTGGAATGTTCTATCCATTGCTGACACAATGTATCCACTGAATATTTTGTAACTGTATGGGAATGTGGGAAACTGGATCAGGTCTACTCTGTGTAAATCCATCCAACATGCACAATGCAATGACTCAGTGCCCTGCACTTGCCACAATTTAGTACCCCAAATTGACTTCAAATCCACAGTGTCTTTCCAGTATTCATAACCATTTACAGCTAAATCATTACTGAAGGACAAGGAATAAACTAATTTAGTGTGTGTCAGCATAAATTTAGTGCGAGAAGGTATCTTTAGTTTATAATATTAAGACTGAGGATCTGAAAGATTATACCTAGAAAAATATATAAATTTACTCTGTTGAGTTTTCAAACTCCCCTTTAAAGGTGTTGGGCAATGCTCCGGTTGGGTATAATTAAAAAACGGTCTTTGACTACTGGTTTTGTGTAAAAAAGTATGTCAATAATGTTGATAACCGAACAGATTGGTATAATTTGCAGTATTAAAATACAAATCTTCAGTATCAAAAGCAGTATAATATTTCAAATCAGAGAATAATGAATGCACAGCATGAATATCCCAGTCATCAGAGTGTATATTAGGCAAAATCACATCTCCTAAGGAAACGTGAAACACAAATGGCATGTTTAAAATTGTGGTCGGTCATGGATATTGACTGCTACTTTATCCCAAACAATGCCATCAACAACAGGGAATGCCGAAATATTGACTAGGGCTTGATCTCGTTTCATTATATGAGATAATATGTGAGAGGCCAGAACACTGTCAACAAAGTTCACCGTAGAGCGTTCCGGTTAGTAATCGCCATTAATCAAAAGGAAAAACAATCCAACTGAAGAGGAACACCATTGTCAGGACCATCCAGACGTATGTCCATGGAGGGAGTAGGTAGGTCTTTTTGAACCACAAGTAGGGGTTTCTGCTGCAGGTGATGTCAACGAAGACGAAGAACAGACTGTACTATCAGGAATGTCAATTTTGGCAAGGAAGCATACTTAATATTTGCAGTTGTGGATGTAGAAGGTAAAACAGGCAATACATCAATTGCAGTTTCCATCACCCCCACCATGTGTTGGGGAGTATTCGAAGAAACAGAAGCTATCTGATTTAGTGAAAGATCCTGGTGTGGAATGCTGCGAGGCATATTATCTTGTATCCGCCTTATGGTGTAGCTTGACATGTTCAATGGAAATGTAATGATTCTCCTTTTGACCAGGTAGTGGAGGCAGAATCACTGAACGGGTGCCTATTATATGCCAAGGACTTTGACTGGTGCACAATAGGATGGACAAAATTCTTTTTTGTCCTCCACTTTTTCTCGGACTAGGGGCCAGATGTAGGTAGCCAAATACCGGTCGGTAACGGCCGAAAATACCGATTTTCGGCCGTTACCGACCGGTATTGAGCATTCGGTATGTAGGAGATAGGAAAGAGGGCGAATCGGTAAATTTACCGAATCGGTAAAATTACCGATTGGTAAAATACCGAATATGAAAAATTACCGATCGGTAATATTACCGATCGGTAAATTTACCGATCGGTAAATTTACCGATCGGTATAGTTACCGATCGGTATAGTTACCGATCGGTAAAGTTACCGATCGGTATAGTTACCGATCGGTAAATTTACCGATTCGGTAAATTAGAATAGGTAAAATTGAACTTTGAGATGTAGGGAGGCTCTGAAATACCGATTTTGCCTCAAAATCGGTATTTAAGAGTCAGTATTTACCATGGATTCAAATCAGGTGGTAACCAGGTGCAGCCTATAAAAAAGGACCCAAAATGCAATTCAGTTTGCACAATGGCGGCATTTTATGTAATAGCAAGACGGCTACGGCTACGGGAGGAAGGAGAGAGGGAATGGCTGAGACAGGAGCAGGTCTACAGGCAGAGGGTGACCCTGTTCATGCTCACAGAGGAGGAGATACTTCAAAGGTACAGGTTGGCTCCAGACACCATCATGGAGCTCATCAGGAACCTCAAACCACTGTTGGAGCACCCCACCCCAAGGGCACATGCAATTCCAACACATGTACAGGTGCTGTGCAGCCTCCACCTGCTGGCGTCAGGGAGCTACCAGAGCGTGGTTGCTGTGGCGGGAGGGGTGACCCAGAGCAGCCTCTCAAGGTTTTTTCACAGATTCCTTGACGCCATGTTGCATAGGATGGATCATTACATTTCTTTTCCATCCACCCATGCTGAACTTGTGCAAACAAAATCTGAGTTTTACCAGATGGCAAGATTTTCCCATATCATCGGATGCATTGATGGCACGCACATCCCCATTTATCCCCCTGCTGCCACAGAATACATTTACCGCAATAGGAAGTCAAGCCACACCATCAACGTCCAGGTGATTTGCAACGCAAAGTATGTCATCACAGACCTTGTCGCAAAATTCCCTGGAAGTACCCATGACTCCTATATATTTCAGAACAGCGGCATCTATGCACGTCTGTCAGCAGGGGAATTTGGCGAAGGATACCTCCTAGGTAAGACAGAGTCTGCGACACCTTCCACACCTATTGCAGTGAGAATTACAAGTATGCATGTGAGTAATGTATTCCCATTTCCCTTTTAGGAGACAGTGCATATGCCCTACGTTCATTTATCCTGACTCCCTACCTCAACCCCTCCACACCCAGCCAAAGGAGGTATAACCGGGCCCACAAAAGTACACGCAATGTGGTAGAACGGACCTTTGGCATATGGAAAAGCCGATTTAGATGCCTTCACAAAAGTGGAGGCGCAAGGCAGTTTACCCCCACCACCTGCTGCAAGATCATAGCTGCCTGTGCCATGTTGCACAACTTGGCTGTGAGGAAGGGCACAGAGGTCGAGTTGTCTGACTATGAGGATCATGACGACGACAATTCTGTGCCTGAGAGACAACTTGCTGGAGTCACAACACCAAGTGATGGCAGATACAGGCGTGAGGAAATAACAAGCAACTATTTCTGAGTAAGTAATGAGACACAGACAGGTTGTGTATGGAACTAAAGTATTTATATGTTTCCACAAACTTAAAGCACTGAAGTGCAACTAATGAAGTAAAACAAAGGTGGGGACAACATGTCCTGGCAAAGTCACTTTCGTGCCCGCTTCCCAGAGCCACTGGGATTTTCCTCACTACCTTCCTCCTGGCCTGCAGGCTCAGCTGGGCGCCTGCGGCTCCTACGAGGTGGCAACACAGCACTTCCCAAACTGCTGCGGCTACTGGTGTCCTCTCCTTCAGGCACATCCAGGGCAGGATTTTGAGCTGTTTGAGAGATCATCATTGCCTCTAGGGCACTGGTTATTCTGGCCATGCCCCTGGTGACCTCGGCCGTGTTCAGGGTCAGGCTTTCCTGCATATTATTGCCTCTACGGCATAGCTGGGCTGTGGCAGTGGCGAGGCGATTAATGGCCTTTTGGTTGCTCGGGCGTCCCTGCGCCTTGTGTGCTCTATGTTGTTCATTTCAGTGCACAGCTGCGTGATAGCAGAAGTAATTCCTGCAGCTAGGTTATCATTGGATTTGACAATGTCCCTGTTGGTCTGTGCGATGTCAATAATGCCCTTACCCATTTCTCCTATTGTTTGATTTAGGGCACGGATTTGGCGGTGGCAGGCCTGTAGAGATTTGCCCTGCATGCGCTGGATGCGCACCATGCTTCCCTCCAGCCCACGGAAGACAGTGCCATCTCCAGAGCCACCTGCAGTGCTGGGCATGCGGCGACGTCTGCGCATGGTGTCAGGATCTGTGTTGGGCTGCAGTGCAGCTTGAGCCCTAGGTGCAGTGTCCTCATCCTCAGCTTCTGTTGTGTCCATAATTGTCAGTGGGGCCACGAGTCGCCTCCTGGCTGGTGGGGTTTTAGGTGCAGCCTGTAGCATTGATGGGGATGTTTCAGGAGAGAAGTGCAATGCTGGGGATTGGGAAAGGTGTGGGGAGTGTGGACACTCGGCGGTCAGGACTGTCTCCTCTTCCTGTGTGATGGCAGTTGTATCCTCCTCATCCTGCGATGCATGGACATGGCTTGGCCCTGCCTCCTCACTCTCCTCCCTCGCTGCTGCAGTCCCTGTTGTCGGTGTGCCTTGACTGGCTGATGGTGCCCCTAGGTGTAAATAAGCGTATGTCAACTGAGTGCTACTGTGTCACAGTGACTTAAAATAAATCTTTACACATTTAACTTTCATTAATCTGCATTACTTTCACTGCCTTGCTGATGTCTGTTAAGTTATACATGGTCTAATTTTTGCTGACTACATTTCCCATAATGCATTGCTCCTGTATAGTGCTAGCAGTACTGGACTGGGGTTGGCCTGTGCACAAAGGGTTAAGGGATGCTGCTCGGTATGGGGTGTTGTGCTGCGCATGCTTCTTACCTTTTGCTTTGGCTCTGGCAGAGCTGTCCACTTCTCCCAGTCCCACCACACTGTCAGGCTCGATGGTAGACGCCACCAACTCCTCCAGGTCAGTCAGGGGGGGTGCTGGATTCCTGCCTCCCCCGGTGAGTCCAGCCTGTTTGTGCAGCTCAGCCATCTTTTTCTTAGTGTGGCTCCTGAGGTCATAGAACCTTTTCTTCAGTTCTTCCATGCTCCTGGTGGTGACTCCAACAGCATTCACCCTTTCTACAATGTGCAGCCAGAGCTTTCGTTTTGCTGACTCTGCTAGTGTGAGGGACAGCTTTCCAAAAAGTTGGGTGTGCACTCTAACCACTTCCTCAATTAGTACCTGCAACTCCATGTTGCTAAACTTTATTTTTCTTTTTCTCTCAGCCTTCTGGCTCTCTGTGCTGCTTGCCATTCTTTCTGTGTTTCACTCAAAAAAACTCTCTCCCTGCTGCTCTGTCTGTCTGCTCAGCTCTGCCTGCCTCCAGAACTTTCTAATGAGTTGCAGCTGGCTGGGCAGGCACTTCCTGGTAGGAAGGGGGAGGGTGGTTGCATCTGATTGGCTGTTGTGTTAAGTTTCACTTTTGTTTTCTGCACGTTTTTGTAAATACCGATCGGTATTTACCGATCGGTATTTACCAATCGGTATTTCCAATGCATTCCTATGGGCCAATTCCGATCGTCCGATACCGACTTTTACCGATTCGGTAAAATATACCGAATTTTTACCTACATATCATTTACCGATTTTTAAATACCGAATCGGTAAAATTCGGTATTTAAGAATCGGTAAAATCACATTACCTACATCTGGCCCTAGATCGCCCACCCAGAGATCTTCTAGGAAGACTATTAAGTGCACTTTGAACTCCAAATAGATGAGTCAACCAGCCACGACCAGTACCTAATACCCTTGCTGTTAAAGATTGCTTTAAGTCACAGTTTATCCGCTCCACAACAGAACCCCCAGAGACTTCATTGCATCCTGTTAAGCGTTAGAGGCAAAAGCATGGCCTTGGTAAGAATGAAAAGTGCCACAGGCAAATGTCCGGACAAAGACACACACATTTTTAATACTAGTTTGAGCATCAGCACTGCGCTGTGGCCAAACCCAAATGAATCTAGTGCAGGAATCCACCACAACCAGGATATGTTTAAAAGCAGTTTCAGGGGGCGTGGCCAAGATGGCGGGGTAGAAGGACGTGTTCGCCGGAGCTCCTGATCCCATCTAAGGCCCCGAGCCCTACCTCAAGCTAAATTCTCCCCCCCGGAGCTGCACTGTGACGCTGAACGATCAGGGGAGTCGGTAGCTGCCCGACTACCGCCGCCTGAGCCCCGCAGAGCGAGAACTCACCGTGCTCGGAGTGCCGAGTGGCTGACCGGTGCTGACCGGAGCTGGCGGGCGCCTCCGTCCCGGCTGAGCAGCGGACCACGAGGCGGCGGGGAAGCGGAGACCTTCCCGGCCAGGGTGAGCAGAGCCGATCAGCGCCGGCGGACCAAGGGCCAGGGAGCCAGTCGTGGATGAACGGCGCTGCGAGGTGCCTGGGGAGCTTCCGCCCTTCCCCCTGCGGCCCAAGATGGCGGCGTGCTGAGACCGGGAATTTTCGCCCAGTCCTGAGAAGAGACCAGGTTCCGGAAAGCGGGAGCGCGGACTGAGGCTGCCGATTCCCGTTGTCAGGTTGGTGCCCTCAGCAGCGGAGCGAGCAGAGTGCCTGAGGCAGCGGACCCATTGGCTGGCGGCTGGTGATCTCCCCGCCCCGGGGCGCTGACTCGACCGGGGTGGGAACTACGCGAGTGCCCGGCTTTGCGGCCCTCTCCGAGCAGTGCGGGAGGCCGAGAACGGCAGGCTGCGGAGTCACGCCCCTAACGAGCGCTGATCAAGGCCGGGAAGACGCCTGCACATAACAGGCCGGCGGCGCCCACGGCCCCCCGGTACCAGCTTACTTCTGTGCGATACCACCAAGGAGGCCCACAGCAGACCGGGCCACGCTGCACCCCCCCCCCCCCCCCCCCGAAGCGGCTCTGTCCACCGCAGACACCTCGGGGGACGGCAAGGGTCCAGGCGGCAGCCCTCGCCTGAGGACGCCACGACTGGGGTACGGCCTAGGCAGGAGCGAGGGGCCGACTGGGGGAGTGGACGTGGAGCACTACCAGGAGCCATGATGATGGGGTGCGGGCCTTGACCCCGGGTCCCGGCGGACCTCGACACAGCATTGGGGCCTCTGCGCCACAGCCCGCCCCAGAAGCGCAGCGCCGAGAGCAACTTTAGTGCGGAGAACGCGGCCCCCCCGCCTTGAACTGGGGTGCAGCGTTAGAACCTGGTCAACTACGGTCTTTGGGGGTGACACAGACCAACGCCCGCCCTGGATTGGAGGCAGACTTCCTGGGGAGTGAAGATCGGGGAGGTGCAAAGCGGCGACAGGCGCGCAAACCGGTGGAAGGGACTGCATCATGGCCGCTCAAAGGGGCGGTAAACGCAACGATCGCACGCTGCCGGAGATGCTCAGTAGACCTCAGAACAAAGGAGATAAGACCTCCTCCTCACCTGGAACGGCTGGGAGCTCGCAGTCTGGCGTGGTGGCAGAACCCCCAGTCACCAGATCCTTTTTGGAATCCCTGTTCGGCACGCTGCGGGAGGACTTCCAGGCCCTGAAGCAGGAAGTGGCAGGAGAGGTGAGGGAACTCTGCAGGGAAGTGGACGGCCTGGGCGAGAGGGTGGTCACAGTAGAGAACTCCACGCACAGACAAGATGAGGAGATCACCTTTCTGCAGCAGGAAGTGCTGACTCTCAGGGCACAGCACTTAGACCTCCAATTGCATAACGAGGATTTGGAGAATAGGTCACGAAGGAACAACATACGGGTCCGAGGTGTGCCATCCTCGGAGGAGACCCCGGATATAGTTAAGTACCTGCGGGAACTCTTTCAATCAGTCCTAGGCGAAGGGGATGATTTCCCCATCAGAATTGACAGAGCACACAGGGTGGGGCCCGTCAGACGGGCTAATGGCCCTCCTCCGGACATTCTAGCATTCCTCCCGGACTTCCCACTGAAAGAGAGGATAATGATGGAGGCACGGAAAGCACGCTCTCTCACCTTTCGCGATCACCCTGTGGCGCTATATCAAGACCTGTCCACACTCACGCTTCAGAGGTGTAAGGCGTTTAAGATTTTTACGGACTTCCTCAGGTAGCACGACACGCCCTACTCCTGGGGTCACCCCTTCCGTATAATTTTCAAGTGGCATGGAGAGACTCACCAATTGCGATCCCTACAGGACACTTGTGAAATCCTGGGCATCACTGCGGAGGAGGAGGAATCCCACACGCCGAGGAGGCGACGCATAACGAGCGGGGGATGGCAACGAGTGGCACGCAGGAGGACAACGGGGGTGTCACGAGGGCCGGGATCTCCGACTATCAGGGCAGAACGAGAAGATGCTGTCCGGACAGCCTCTGAGGAGCTTGGAGAAGCGGGGGAGGTGGCATTGACCGCTTGAATGTGCTCCGGGGGGAGTTCACCATAGCACCGTTCCAATTGCTGGCTTGGGGTGGGGGGGAGGGGGCGACGGATTGGACATGTGGCTGGACGTCCACTAAGGTAACATTCCACGGACTGGTCCGCTTGGGCCTGTCTGGGACTATTTCAGGAAATTCTGGGAAGTTCGGGGAGGAGGGGGAGGGGGAGGTTTGGGAAGTTGGGGTGTGAGTTGAGGGGATGGGGGGAAAATGGGGAAGAAGGGAATGAGGGGTGTTAAAGGAGTTTGGGAGTTGGGTAGGGGAGAGTTGGGGAGTTGGGGGCTTGAGGCTACTCTGTCCGGTGCCCTAGGGGCGTATACACATACCTGTCCTGACACATGTGCTACATTATATGCCCTCTCCGGGCTGCACACCTTCGATACACTGCGCAGGGGAAATGACTCAGACACCTCATGGCGACACTGAAGGTATTGACCCTGAATGTTAAGGGGTTAAATAATCCTACGAAAAGAAGGGCGATTCTATCGCTACTTGAAGGCTCTCAGGCAGACATCTGTCTGCTTCAGGAGACCCACCTACTGGCGGCTGACTGTCACAGACTGCGGTCCCGACATTTCCCCACGCAATTCTTCTCCTCCAACACGACTAAAACGGCTGGGGTAGCTATCCTGTTCTCCAAGTCCTTCTGGGGGGAGGTGTTGCACAAACTCACGGAACAGAAAGGTCGACTTCTGGCCTATCGCCTCAAGCTGGGAACCCAACTGTTCACGGTGGGAACGATTTACGGCCCGAACGAGCAGCAGGATAGGTTCATGCGCACCGCCCTTGACGACATTACCGCTTCCCCGGACAGGCACATCATTCTGGGAGGGGATATTAACATGGTCTTTGATTCCTCCGCGGATAGATCGGCGCAGCGACGTCCCCAGGCTGGGGAGCTGTCTCCGACAGTTAAAACCCAGTTGGCGGATCTGGACATGCACGACCTCTGGCGGAGTCTACACCCGGCAGACAGGGATTTCTCTTACTACTCGCATGCACACAAAACATATGCCAGGTTGGACCACTTGCTGGTCACGGGTCCTGTCCGTGATATGGCCACGGCCTCGGAAATAGGAGTTATCAGTCTTTCGGACCACGCGCCGGTCTCGGGAACTTTCCATCTCCAGTTGAGTCCTGCGAGGCGAGGGATTTGGCGGTTGCGGGACACGCTCCTTCATAAAAAAACGGTAGTGCAGCGGATCACTGACTCAGTAAAGGACTTTCAGTTACATAATTCTAACTCAGATACCTCACTGTCTACTCAGTGGGGCGCCCTTAAGGCGGTGCTGCGGGGAGAATTCATTGCGGTTTCGGCTGCAGACAATAAGGATAGGACACTAAAACGGGACGAGCTCACTCAGAAGGTACGGGAACTTGAACAGGTTCATCGACGGACAGGGGCTCCGAGGATTTGGAGACAGCTCAAGGCGGCCAGGAAACTCCTGTCCTCTTTGGATTTGGATAGGGCGGAATACGCTGCGCTGCGAATGAAACACGCCTATTCTACGGGGGGAGATCGGTGTGGCCGCCTGCTAGCAGCTAAACTTAGAGCAGTGCACCAGTGTCGTCGGGTGAAGGAGCTACGGGGTACAGCGGGGGAACTGATCACAGATGACGCTGCCGTGGCGGACGCCTTCCGTCGGTTTTACGCTGACCTATATGCGGCAAATGACACACAGATAGAGGAGCCGGAAGCTTACTTGGATTCGGTGCCCCTCCCGTCCTTGACCCCGGACCAAGCCACCTATCTGGAAAGGGAGATAAGGATTGAGGAAGTGGTTGCAGCCATTTCCAGACTTAAGCATGGAAAGGCCCCGGGCCCGGATGGGTACACGGCCCTTTTCTATAAAACGTTTAGCTCGACGCTCGCACCTATTTTGACTAAGCTGTATAACTCCTTCTCTGACCCAGGGGCTATTCCTCCAGATCTCTTGCAAGCAACGGTGTCGGTGATACCCAAGCCAGGGAAGGATAGGACCCAATGCGGCTCGTATAGGCCGATCTCTCTCCTGAATGTAGATCTAAAACTTTATACAGGGATCTTAGCAGCGCGACTTGCGCAATACCTCCCTGGCTTGATTGAACCGGACCAGTCTGGCTTTGTGCCGGGCAGACAGACTGTTGACAACACGAAAAGGCTGGTGCACGTTTTGGAAAAAGCCACGCGTATTCCGGGGGAGAGGATGATACTTTCAGTCGATGCTGAGAAAGCATTTGACCGTGTACACTGGCCCTACCTCGAGAGCGTGATGGCACGGTTAGGGATGGGGGAGAAATTTCGGAGCATGGTGTTTAACTGTTATAAGTTCCCGTCCGCGGTGGTGCGGGTGAACGGCTGCGGTTCGGGGCGATTCAACATTGAGCGCGGTACGAGACAAGGGTGCCCCCTCTCCCCTCTCCTCTTCGCGCTCTACATGGAGCCCTTCGCTCAGAGAGTGCGACAGAATCCGGAAGTGACGGGCATAAGAATGGGCGGCTATACCCACGCGATCAGTCTCTATGCGGACGATGTAATTTTCGCGCTAGAAAACCCGAAGCGGTCGTTGCCCGCAAGCATAGCCGAACTCGAGGCTTTTGAGAGAGTAGCAGGCTTCAGGATGAACGTGGCGAAGTCCACTGCTTTAGATGTCTCCCTCCGACCTGCAACTAGACGCGAGCTGCAGGGGCTCTTCCCCCTACGTTGGTCGCGGGACCAAGTGCAATATCTGGGGATCGCGCTGGCTCCCAATTTGCAGGCAACGGTTACCATCAACTATGAGGCGATGAGTAAGAAGGTTAAGGAAGAAATGAGGAGATGGAACAAGGGGACAATATCTTGGCTAGGACGGGTGGCGGCTGTCAAGATGACGGTCTTACCCCAAATTCTGTACCTGTTTCGTGCTCTGCCCTTACAGCCCCCTAAGGGGTGGATTCAACAGATGCAAACTGAGGTGTCCCGATTTGTGTGGCAGGGCCGCGCCCCCCGAATGCGCCGTGCACTTACTACTCTGGCGCCGGAATCGGGAGGATTGGGGGTCCCAGACTTACGCAAATACTTCCAGGCATCTCAATTGAGATACTTGGTGGAATGGAGCAGGTTGGAATCCGACAAACACTGGCTCTTCCAGGATCAGGCGGTAGCCGGGCGCCCGTTGCAAGACATACCGTTTCTCCGCCGATCGCACCGTCCCCCGAATCTCTATGCCTCTCATGTCACACGGGTCCCGTTAAGGGTGTGGGACGCCACCAATCGTGCATTTGATCTCACTACATTCCCTTCCCCGTTCACGCCTATCGTGAGCAATCCCGACTTCACACCGGGGACTGAACCTGGGGGTTTTTCACGCTGGAGGGAGAGGGGCTGTAAGGCACTTTACCACATGTACACGACAGACGGGATTGTCCCCTTTCAAAGCCTGAAAGACGATTTCCAGATGGACGAAACAGACCGTATGAGATATTGGCCTACATGTTCATATTATAAAAACTCCTGTATCTGTAAAGAAGGATCAAAGAGGAAGTTGACATCAGCCGATGTCAAAGAACTAGCCCATTGTATCCAACATGGATGCAAGGCTTTTGAATTCTGAAAACTAGCCTTTTTAACTGCTTCTAAAGCAGGTACTGGTGAAACCACGAGAATGCGTTTTCCCTAAGCCAGAGAGCGTTCCTTAAGAATCGCCATCAGGACCGCTGTAAAAAGAAAAATTCAGTTGAAGGGAAACACATCTCAGCCGAAGTGTACAAATGCGATTTATAAGCAGCAGGGTCGTGTCCCCTTCATTGAACGTCAAGTAAGTAAACCTAGAGGGGGGCGTGGCCAGCTGACGAACATGGCGGTCGTGCATTGAGTGAGCACCGGAGCCCGAGCTCAATTATCCTGGCTTATTCTACATCCTGACTAGTAGTTGCTTCGCCAAACCGGCCGCAACTGCAGTGCAACAGACGAGCAGTGCGCCGATGCTAACAGCTACGATAATCCATTGGGAGGGATACCATATTGCCACTAGACCGGCTTAAGGACCAATGGGAAGGGAATATCGCCAGTCCGATAGCGGATAAGGACTGGTAGAAAGCGCTGGAACGGGCGGCTAAGGTCTCCAGAAATGCATGCTTTAACCTAATTAGCTTTTATACGTTCCACCGGGCTTATCTGACCAAGGAGCATATTAATCGGTATTTTGCCAGGGAATAAGCCCAATGCCCGAGGTGTTCTACGGTTGGGGCAACATACTTCCACATGGTGCGGAGCTGCACTTCATTAGCACATTACTGGACAGAAGTGACAAAGGAGACTGCTAGGATCACTGAGAGGGTAATTCTCTGTACACCAACACATGTACTGCTGGGTTTGTTCCCACACACAGCCAAAACTAGAACCACGCACAGGTTCCAGGACATCACCTTTGTCCTGGCAAAGCAGGAAATTACCCGTAACTGGAAAGACCTGAGGGGCCCCAGTGTACAGGGGTGGAAGCTGGAGCTAGTAAAATGGGCAGGCTGTGAGAGCAGGATCCTTCTGAGGAAAGCGCAGGGAGGGATAGGCTGGGAGGAGAGAGCCAGGGCTTGGGAGGCGTTGGTGAATGACATACACCGGAATGGACAGGTATCTGATGCTTCTACCCCTGAGAGGCCACCACAGCAGGAGCCTCAATAGCGGCTGAGACAGGGAGAGAACACACGGGGGATCCCGACTATAGGTGGACACATGTAATTCTTTCTGGGACAGGTAGCTACTGACCTGGGGATACATGCGTCATACTTTCACACATGGCCTGACATGTGGAGGGTTCATTCCGAGCTCTGGAATTATAACAAAGACAGCAGTGCGAGTTAGGGAGGGGGGGGACCTAGTTAATCGTTTGGTTGGGTAGAGGGAGGTGGGGGGCAAATGGGACATATTCAGCAGTTCATATTTAGGCGCCAAGAGAAGGCGACAGAACAACGGATTCCAATGGAAGGGACCACAATCGGGGCCATAGGGTATTTGCCTTTAGATAAGACCAGAATTTGAGTGTTTCATGATATATAATGACAGAGCTTGATATTAAATGCCAATAAAATGTGTTTTTAAAAAAAAAAAACAGAACTTCAAGTAATGCATAAAGGAGATAAGCCAGCTGCACTGCTGCCGCTGTATATTCATGAAACAATCATTCCCATCCACTGCTGGAAATGTAACCCAAGAGTAAAAGACCTCAAAGCAGTAAGCTGCATCCACCTCAACAACAAAAATAATGTTAGCCCCTTGTCGCGATTATGGGTACACCGAATAGGAAAGGTACATACATTGCAGGCATCCATCACCTTTCCCGGTTGCAAATGTCACGAATGCGAAAGGCAGGTATCTTTGGGGGAACTACAAGTCCCAAGAAGCTTAGGGGCTTAGCTACAGGAAATGAGTATGATCCAGGTTCCTACTTAGGCCCCGCCTCCGCTAACAAAGGGGCTTGACAAATTGCCTACGGAGCCTTCCACGGACCTGTCTTGCCGTGATCTGGAATTTCGCTGTTAACTTGCGGTAAGAAAACGCTGCAGCCCGAAGACCTTTTCCTGATACACTTTGACCGCGCTACTGTGAAGCACGGCCGCTATTCCTTTCATCCTGGTTTCTGAAGCACCTCCGGGTCAGGAGGGTGCTCGCGTCTCTGTTCCGGAGTTGAACGTTGAGAACGCTGTTGTTTTCCGTTTTGTTTTTTCCTTTTGGGTGCGAGACACGAAGCGCGTGTGGTGCTCCTGGAATTGCTTGTGCGACACCTTGTGCTTGGAAAAGTTTGTTCCGAGTATCTGGGGCTCAACGCATGGAGCGCTCTGAGCATTCCCGGATTAGTTGCAGACCCCCTCGGAGCCTGAGCGCATTACGTGGTGTAAGAACGTACTGGTGTGGAGTGTCCTTCATGAGAGTCGGAGTCTGCGCATGAAGGCGCTCTCCTCTCATTTTCTACCACCTGTCTTCCGGCCTCACCTCCATTGGAACTAACAATATCACAGGTATTTCATTGCCCTCCAGAGAGTCGGAGACTGCGCATAAAGGCGCTCTCCTCTCTAGGCGCTCTCCTGCTTATTTCACATTTATGGTTGGGGAAATTCTCCTCCGATAACGTTATCTCTTCATACCTTGGGAGTGTACTAGCTGTATGGTGTGTGTGTTTCTAAGGTGCATCCCAGCTGTGACTAATAGGAGATACATCCTGATCTTGTTTTCTGTAAGTCTAAAAAGTATCGTTACACTCATCTTCTCTGTATAGTGCGTGATTGTGGTACTTCTCATTCTGCTCTTACTTTCTCGTACATACAGGGATCCCAGAGGGTGCTTAAAGAAGGTTACCACTTCCTGTGACGGAACAGGATATCTTTTGTTATTTTATCCCATTCCCTTTTCCCTGGGATGCTTCTCTTCCCATAGTGTGGCATTATCATTGTGGTGAGAGTAGTGTTTAAGGGATGTCGGGAACTACTCTTCACGGCATCGTTCCTGCTGGCCGTACTTAAGGTTAGTGGCGTATTGTACTTGGCGTTGTACTTGGCGCTGCTGACACCCCTGACAGATTGTCAAGCCCAAGTTAATCGCCAGCCCGAGCGATGGATACTAACGCAGTATTACCCTCGCTATTGGAAAGCCTAAATGCTTTACAGCAGGAGGTACAAACCTCCAGACTAGAGAACCAAGAACTCAAGAAAGAGATGGGTACCATTAGAAGAGAGCTGGCGGGTATTTCCAGACAGGGAGGCAGGTGCTATATAAAAGACGCAACCCTGCCCCCTCCTGCCCAGGCCATGCAACCCTCAGCCTCCACACAGGGTGGAGGCTTCTTCACTACCAGTCCTTTTTTCCCCCCAGCTGCTGGTTCGGTCCCGACTGTGCACGTCCTGCAAAATACCGGAATACCCCTGGCCCCTCCGAGTGGTTTTACGGAGATCCGAAAAAATTTGAAACCTTTTTGAACCAATGTCGTTTGCATTTCCTATGCAAGCCTGCAGTCTTTCAGGAGGAGGCTTCAAAAACCGCGTTTATAATGTCATACCTGGGTGGAAACGCGGCAAGTTGGACCATTCCTCTAATGGAAAGCAACGATCCTGTCTTACACAACTTTTTAGGATTCGGCCTGGAAATGAGAAAACTGTTTGATCGCAAGTCTCATATGTTATCCTTAGACCGTGAATTACTGACCCTCCGTCAGGGCTCTCAGGATCTCCTTTCATATATCACCACCTTCAACCGGCTTGTGGTGGAATCCGACTGGCCTCAAGAGAAACGAACCTCCCTTTTTTATCAAGGGCTGCGGGGCGAACTGAAGGATGTCCTATCACAGGTGGTGCAGCTACCCCCGACTTGCGAGGAGATGATCGATCTAACGGTACAACTGGATCACCGTTTACAAGAACGGAAAGGAGATCGATCAAAAAATTATGTCAGTTTTCTGGTTTCAAGACCAAAACCCCATCCTGAAGAACTCTCTAAGCAGAGAGACAGATCCGAACCCATGCAGATTGGGGGTGTCAGGGAACCCCTTACTCCCGAAGAACGGGACAAACGGAGGAAGTTGAAGCTCTGCATGTATTGCTGTAAGGGAGGCCATTTCATCAAGAAATGTAGGGCCCGAGCTCAGCTGCCTAACCGAAGCTTGATTCAAAGAGGACAAGCATCAATCAGGGCTAAGGAGAGGTGGGAAAACGAACAGGCATGAATCAGGGGGAGGTCACTGGTTCAACAGGCGCCTGGACAACGATCTCTTCGGTGATTGCACGTACCCCCCTAACTACGGCTACACACCTCACCGTTAACGTACAACTATACCTAGAAGAAAACCATCATATCGCCGTGGCAGCTTTATTGGACTCAGGAGCAACCGGCAATTTTATTGACCAGGAATACTCCAGAACCATAGGGGTGGAATGGCAAACGAAGAAAGCTCCCACCCAAGTACACGCCGTGGATGGAACAACCCTCACATCAGGACCTATCTGGCACCACACTGTCCATCTCATAATGAGGCTGGGAGAAAACCACTACGAAACCATCCAATTCGATGTTATAGATGCTCCTCAGTTCCGCCTAATACTAGGCATGCCCTGGCTTACCGTACAAGGGAGCAAGTATTTTACGAAGCTCTACCTACGAGGAGCCTACCATTTAGTAAGGGTAAAACAAGGGGACGAGTGGAAGACCGCCTTTAGAACCAAATTCGGGCTCTATGAATACAGAGTGATGCCCTATGGGCTTTGTAATGCCCCTGTGGCATTCCAATACTTTATGGGTGAAGTTCTGCGGGGTCTACTAGACATGTTCTGTATCGTCTATATCGACGATATTCTGATTTATTCTACCTCTCTTCCTGAACACGTTCTACATGTCAAAACTGTCCTAGACCCTTTCCGCGAACATTCCCTGTATGCCAAATTGGAAAATGTTTGTTCCACGTCCGAGAAATAGCCTTCCTGGGTTACATCATCAATGAAAATGGTTTCCAGATGGAAACAGGCAAAGTAGAGGCGATCACCTGCTGGAAGACTCCCCAGAATGTGAAATCCGTTCAATGCTTCCTGGGTTTCGCTAATTACTACAGGCGTTTTATTAAGGATTTCTCCAAAATCATTCATCCTATCTCTAGCCTCCTATGGAAAAACACCCCCTTTGTATGGGGAGAAGAAGCGGATAAATAATTCACGACGCTCAAAGAACAATTCACACAAGCCCCGATCCTTACGACATCCAGACACGCAATTGCCATTCATCTTAGAAACAGACGCCTCCCAGTATGCACTCGGTGGAGTGCTATCACAGAGACATCCTTCAACGGGGCAACTACACCCAGTGGCCTACTTCTCGAAAAAGCTCTCACCAAGCGAGATTAATTATTCCATATCCGACAAAGTGCTACTAGCTATAAAGAGGGCATGCGAAGAATGGAGGCATTACCTTCTTGGGGCGCGCCACATCGTGGCAATCTATACAGATCACAGAAACCTGTTGTTTCTGAAAACGGCTAAGGCCTTAACACCCCGGCAGTTAAGATGGACATTGTTCTTTGCTGACTACGATTTCGTGATTAAATACAAACCAGGGCACCAAAACGGTAAGGATGATGCCCTGTCACGTAGTGAAGATCTCCACGACACACTCCAGTTGGAACCGACTGAAGGACCAACTATACTACCAAAGACGTGTTTTCCTGGACCCCTATTGGCATTGATAGAGTCTCATGATTTCCTGGATGACCTGAAAGTGTCTATATCTGATATAGTCATTAACGCCTGGATCCAAGAAAACCCTGAATACCGCACCAAAAACGAGGAGTTATTGTACCACTCTCAGGCGTTATATGTCCCACATTCAAGTCTTCAGAAACAAGTGTTAGCATAGGCTCATGCCTCCACCCTGGGAGGACACTTGGGACGCTTTAAGACTATTGCCAATATAGAACAATCATTTTGGTGGCCTACATTACGAAAGGACGTGGAGAATTATCTGCAGAACTGTGCGGTATGTGCTCAAGGAAAAGCAAGTCACGTAAAACCGCTCCCCATTTCTCCCAAACCATGGCATACGGTATCTATGGACTTTATAGTCGAAATGCCACCCTGTGAAGGATTCACGACTATCTTGGTAGTCATTGATCACTTATCAAAAATGGGCCATTTTATACCGCTCAAACGGTTACCCACGTCTTCCGAACTGGCGTTCACGTTTTTGCAGAACATTGTTCGACTTCATGGGATTCCGAGCGTCTTGATCACCGACAGAGGGTCGCAATTCACGTCCCGCTTCTGGACGGCATTATGCAAGTCCATGAACATAGAGGCTAAACTTTCAAGCAGCTATCACCTTCAAACGGATGGAAAAACTGAATGCTTAAACCAAACCCTTGAACAATACCTCCGCTGCTTTTCACTACAGAATTCAACCGAGTGGTATCCTTTGCTATGGACTGCGGAGTTCACCTACAACAACGCTGAACATTCTACATTGGGTTGCTCCCCTTTCTTTTGTGTCAACGGATATCACCCAAACATGCTTCCTTTCTAATGGCCTATCCGGTCCCAACTTCCGAGTATACGTGAACATCATGCTCACCTTAAAGCTGTGTTACTGGATGCAAGACAACATCTGTTAGCGGCCCAGAAATCTCAAAAACATCACGCAGATAAGAAGAGGAACCCAGAGCCCACCTACCAAGTGGGAGATAAGGTCTGGTTGTGTACAAAAAACCTTCATCTAAAAGGGGTGAACAAACTCAAACCTAGATACATTGGCCCCTATGGAATAGAAGAGGTTATCAATCCTGTGGCCATGAGACTGTCCCTACCTGTGTCCTGGCACATCCATCCAGTCTTCCACGTCTCCTTGCTCCAGCCATGTCCACCTAGCATGAGGCTGCCAGTTAGACCTCTCCCTATTGATATTGAAGGGCGGGAGGAGTATGAAGTTCAATCCCTCCTAGATTCCAGACTGGTACGATAGAGCGTTCAATATCTGGTAGACTGGAAAGGGTTCGGAGTAGAGGACCATACTTGGGAGCTTGTACAGAACCTTAACTGTCCCGATCTGGTGGAACGATTCCATATGGCCAACCCAGGAAAGCCGGGACGACCACTGAGTCGGCGGTCCTCGAGAGGGGGTTCTGTCGCGAGTATGGGTACACCGATTAGGAAAGGTACATACATTGCAGGCATCCATCACCTTTCCCGGTTGCAAATGTCACGAATGCGAAAGGCAGGTATCTTTGGGGGAACTACAAGTCCCAAGAATCTTAGGGGCTTAGCTACAGGAAATGAGTATGATCCAGGTTCCTACTTAAGCCCCGCCTCCGCTAACAACGGGGTTTGACAAACTGCCTACGGAGCCTTCCACAGACCTGTCTTGCCGTGATCTGGAATTTCGCTGTTAAATTGCGATAAGAAAACGCTGCAGCCCGAAGACCTTTTCCTGATATACTTTGACCGAGCTACTGTGAAGCACGGCCGCTATTCCTTTCTTCCTGGTTTCCGAAGCACATCCGGGTCAGGAGGGTGCGCGCGTCTCGGTTCCGGAGCTGAACGTTGAGAACGCTGTTGTTTTCCGTTTTGTTTTTTCCTTTTGGGTGCGAGACACGAAGCGCGTGTGGTGCTCCTGGAATTGCTTGTGCGACACCTTGCGCTTAGAAAACTTTGTTCCGAGTATCTGGGGCTCAACGCACAGAGCTCTCTGAGCATTTCCGGATTAGTTGAAGACCCCCTCCGAGCCTGAGCGCATTACGTGGTGTAAGACCGTACTGGTGTGGAGTGTCCTTCATGAGAGTCGGAGACTGCGAATAAAGGCGCTCTCCTCTCATTTTCTACCACCTGTCTTCCGGCCTCGCCTCCATTGGAACCAACAATATCACAGGTATTTCATCGCCCTCCAGAGAGTCGGAGACTGCGCATAAAGGCGCTCTCCTCTCTAGGCGCTCTACTGCTTATTTCACATTTATGGTTGGGGAAATTCTCCTCCGATAACGTTATCTCTTCATACCTTGGGAGTGTACTAACTGTATGGTGTGCGTGTTTCTAAGGTGCATCCCAGCTGTGACTAATAGGAGATACATCCTGATCTTGTTTTCTGTAAGTCTAAAAAGTATTGTTACACTTGTCTTCTCTGTATAGTGTGTGATTGTGGTACTTCTCATTCTGCTCTTACTTTCTCGTACATACAGGGATCCCAGAGGGTGCTTAAAGAAGGTTACCACCTCCTGTGACGGAACAGGATATCTTTTGTTATTTTATCCCATTCCCTTTTTTCTGGGATTCTTCTCTTCCCCTAGTGTGGCATTATCATTGTGGTGAGAGTAGTGTTTAAGGGACGTCGGGAACTACTCTTCACGGCATCGTTCCTGCTGGCCGTACTTAAGGTTAATGGCGTATTTTGCTTGGCGCTGCTGACACCCCTGCATCGGGGACTCCACGTTGAGTCAAGAATGTAGTAACCTTCAGAGGCCGACTAAGGGCTTCAATATTTCTGTACAAAGTTCATTCTCAAATGCTCTACAAATGTACACTTGTGATTTGAAAAGGCTGGAATGGGTCTCTGGTGTAGCGATGCCATGTTTGACTATATGTACGTGCTTGGAACATCTGTACTGTGCTAACAAACAAAATCAAATACATTTTTTTATAAAAAAATAAAATTTAAAAAAAAGAATGTAGTAACCACCACGCGGTTAGGTGCCGGAATAACGTCTCCCATAATAAAATGGAAAAGTATAAACCAAAAAAAGGGTATAGCAAAATCGGGTTGGGAAAGAGAAATAAAACCTTTTAAAATTCAAGCTTAAATAAGCTATAAAACACAAATATAGGAGGCTAAGTCCCCCCAGGCCCCCACCACAGACGTCTCTAAAAACCGGTGAGAGGATATTGTGGACAAGCACAAGCACTACTCAGGGGTCTCGTGAATAAGTACCAGACCAAACGTTGGTGTTCCCATGTTGCAGGGATTCTGCACGAATACAGAACTATACGCAGGAAAATGGGAGCTTGGTGCATAGGTACTAAGTCTTCCTATCACCTTAGCCCCCACGAGCTCTGTGCACTTTGAGTGGAGCTGTGAGTTAAGAAACAACATATTAGTGTATCCTGAAGACAAAGAGACTTACTATGTTAACCTGTATATTTTTTGCATACTTTGTTTTTCTTATTTTTTAGGAAGAGTTCATATACACTGTTCTTACTCTCTGGTCATTTCGCTTGGGAATGTATATGAACCTATGGGCTATCTTTAACTCACAACTACTTCTTAGTATTAGATGAGGGCTTTGTGTATACATGTATATATGATTTTATGGTTTCTCCACTAGGGTGAGATTTCAATTTCTTTCTTTTTTTTCTCTCATATAGAGTGCAACCACAATCTTTTGTAACCAAAATCTGTTGCAGGGATTCTGCACAAATGCAGAACTATGCGTAGGAATATGGGACCTTGGTGTATAGGTACTGAGTCTTTCTATCACCTTAGTACCCACAAGCCCAGGACTGACTAGCTATATTGTCTCACTTGCTCGCCTACTCACTCACAGAGAAACAAATGATTAGACACAGTAGAACAGAATACTTGCAGATCTCTCCGGCATCGCGGGAACAAGACACACCTTTTCGCTCACACTCTTTTTTTTTTTTTTCTCTATAAATTCTTTTTATTAAACCGCAAAGAAACAACATTTTGTACACAATTCGATGGGGCAGGTCACATTTCACAATTACATTCATACAGTTCACCGTTATACAGTACTCTACATGGTACAATAGCGTAGCATCAGCTATGGCATGATGGGATCTTCCAAAGAGGGGACAGTTGGTGGGACTCATATACTATCACGATAGACATTCCGCTTACTCCATATAGAAATAATTTTTTTGGGCATCCCCTCGCAAAATTATCAGCTTTTTCCCTTATCATACACCAATCCATGTCAGGTTTTCACGCCTCCACTGTGGGCGGAACCCCAGCCCCCCCACTGCCTAGCCAGGTTCCTTTTGGCTACCATTAAACCCAGGGTGACCCATATTCTATCTTTTCTTTTTAAATCGGTGGGGTCCCAGACATTCAAAAGACAACTTTTAGTCTCAGTTCCCATCTCTAATCCGAGGACCTCGCCAAAACAGTCATAAACCCTCTTTCAATACCTCTGGATGGACACACATTTCCGCAAGATATGCATAAATGTACCAGCCTGGCCCCATTGTCTTCTGCACCTGCCATCGTCTGCTCTGCCCATCTTGACTAGCCAAGACCCTGTGATGTAAATTCAATGGAGGGTTTTCAGTTGGACCAGCTTCAGTCTGGAGGAGATTGCAACCTCTCTTGGGGAGGGGTACTGCCTCTTGCCACTCTTCATCATCGAGCTCCAGCCCATCTCTCTCCTAGTGTTACTGGAGCAGCTTGAGGGGGTCTGGGGCGTTGTTGACCAGTTTGTTATAAGTCAGGGACAACCCTTTCGTTTGTAGGTACCCATCGAGCAATCTATCTTCCACTGGTGAGGACTCTGGTGGAGATCCTCCCTTTGGCAACTGCGATGTTAGTGCATGCCTCACCTGCAAATATCTAAAATATTCTGGGTTGGCCAGATCATATTCTTGTTGCAGGGTGGCGAACGAGACCACATCTCCCTTCTTCCACAGGTCACCAATTTTCGTGATCCCAATCAAGACCCACTTGTCCAAGCCCTTCGAGCTTCTCAGGGTGCCCAACTGCTCCGAGTCCGACAGGGGAGTAACCTGTGTGAGCTTCTGTTCCCACCCCAGGCTTCTATTGACTGCACGCCACACTTGCACTGAGTGCCTGGTCGGTCCTGTTAGGGGAAATTTCTTGGGCTTGGAATAAAGGGCCGAATTATAGTTACCCCGGTAGCAACCATTTGTCCATCCTATACCCTGGGTCATCCCAGTAATGGTACGTGCACTGATTGATTGCACCCAAGTGGGCCGCCCAATGGTATTTTTCAATATCTGGAAGTCCGATCCCCCATGTCGTACCAACTCAAAACCAATTTAGGGAAGGCTATATGAGGGCTTCCCTCCCAAAGCAGTTCCCCCCTGGAGACTCTCTACTTCTTTAAAATATTTCGCGGGGACCGGGTCTTGGTAATTCTGGAGCGCAAAAAAGAAAGCGAGGCAGTGTCATCATTTTGAAGAGCTCTATCCTTCCCAACAGCGAGAGCGGGAGAGTCTACCAGGCAGCCACATCTCGCCTCAGCCTCTGCAGTGGGGGTGGGGGGGGGGGGGGCAGGTTGCGTGTATAACTAGTTCTGGGGTCTGTTGTAATAAATATTCCCAAGAATTTGAAGCCCTCTTTCGCTTCTTGCAAGGGACACCCTTTCGGTAGAGGGGGTGGTTAGCCATTGAGGACATACATTAGGGATTTGCTTCAGTTAATCGTGTACTCCGGGTATTTCCAAAGTTGGTGAATATGTTGAGTACCCTGTGGAGTAATGCCTTGGTGGAGGCAAGGTAAAGCAAAATGCTGTCTGCATATAGAGAAATGCGGTCCACCCATGTGTTGGCCCACTTCAGTCCCCAGATTACTGGGTCTTTACGAATCCACGCCACCAATGGTTCCAGGGTAATGGCAAAAAGTAAGGGGGACAGTGGACAGCCCTGTTGAGTCCCCCGGCTCAGCATAAATACTCCCAATTTTTTATTGTTGACAACTACTTGCGCCAGGGGCTTTGTGTACAATAGGAGCACCCGCCTAATGAAGTGGTCCCCGAATCCCATCTTAGTCAAAACTGCAAACAGATACGGCCACTCTATGGTGGCGTAGGCCATTGTGGCATCTAGCGAAACCACTACTGCTTCTTGGATTGTGCCCTGGCGCTCCAACTCTCCATGCAGTCTCTTCAAAGTTAATGCAGTGTTCCGGTGGGGAATAAAGCCCGATTGATCGGGTTGTACTAATTTACCAATCACTTGAGCCAACCGACCGGCCAGAATCTTCGCCAGTACTTTAGGCTCCATGTTTAATAAGAAGATGGGCCTATAGGACGAGCGTACCTTTCTGGGTTTGCCCATTTTGTGTATGGTGACCACTGTGACAACCCTTTGATCCAGGGGGAGCAGCCCCATGTCACGGCTTTCCGCAAACATGGCCCGCAAATATGGGGCAACTACCTCTGACTTCAGCTTGTATAGCTCGATCGGCAGCCCATTGGGGCCCAAAGCTTTACCTGACTCCAGGTTTCTAATTGCCTGGGCCACTTCGTCGTTAGTAAAATCACTGTCAAGCACTTATCTTTCTTTGGAGGCCAGGGCAGGAAGTAATATGTCTGAAGCAAGGCTTGAGAGTCCTCTTCTGTTAGGGAGGAACTCGCTCGATCGATAGAGCGATCATAATCTGCAAACTCATTGGCAATCTCCTGCGGATCTGTTATTGTTTCACCCGACCCCATCAATAGTTCTGGCATTAGTCTGCTTGCCAGCTCTTTTTTTATCAAGCCACACCAATAAGTTTCCAGCCTTGTCCTCCAAATCATATAGTCTACCCTCTTTGTCTCTGCTCAGTGACTTGGCCATGTCAGTAGCAATGGCTTTATATTCATCTCTTTTAAGTTCCAGGTCGTGGTGTCTGTCTTGAGTCACTGGCCCCTCATTGTCTTCCTCCATGAGGAGGATTTCATTCTCCAGGCTGCTAGGTCTTTAGACTTTTCCTTCCGTACTCCGGCTATAGACGAGATTGCTTGTACCCCTCACTACCGTTTTAAAAGCTTCCCACAGGGTTTGGAATGACCGCACTGATTCCCTATTTTCTAGAAAGTAATTATCAATAGCTTTTATAAGTTCATCTCTCACCACGGGGTTCTGTAAGCACCAGGGGTTGAGGTGCGCTATTCTCCCTACCCTCTTCTCGCCAGTGACGACTTCTGCCCATAGTGGGGAGTGATCGGATTTGCCTCAGGCGAGATATCCAATTTCCCGAATATTTCCCACTTGGGACGCCGGAGTAAGAAGATAGTCTATGCGGGATAAGCTATTGTGCGCCCTTGAATGGAAAGTGTGTTTGATACTTTCTGGGTGGTACAGTCTCCACGTGTCTACGAGGCCCAATGAATCTAGAAAATCCGGGAGCCACCTATGTGAGGGACTTATTGTGCGGCAAAGGGCACTGGTCAAGGTAGCCGGATACTGCAGAGTTAAAATCGCCTCCCATGACCAGGTAGCTTTCTGGGAATAATAAGCGTGATTTTACCAAAGTCTTTGAAGGTTTGGCCCTGTAACCACGGCAGGACATACACTGCTGCTAATGTAAGTGACTTACCTTCCCACTGACTCAAAATTGCTGCATGTCTACCCAGCCCATAATTCCAGCTGTGTTGTATTAACAGCTGAAAGGAGTTTTTTAACGGGATGCCCCCTCCCCTGGAACCCGAGGTAAAACCAGAATGAACCAACAGTCGATAGCCACATCTACTCATGGCTTTACAGGAGTTGCCCACTAAGTGCGTCTCCTGAAGGAGTACCACATCCGGGGCATGTCGCTTGACATATTGCAATACAATACTACCTTTTGGTTTGTCCCCGATCCCATTTACATTCCAACTTAGAAGCTTGAAATTCTTATCCCAATGTGTCCCCATTCATGTGATCCTGGTTTGCATATCCCATTTTTGTTTCACAGTACTTGGTGCCGCTTTCTCAAAGAAAACATTAAACAACTCAATCCCAACCCAACTACCCCCCCTCGCGGCTCCCCTGCACTCTGGGCTTAAAACTGCCCATGAATCAAACCATGTAGAGTGCCTGTCGCCCACCTTGAACTAAAAGTAGAATATAGTGGGGGGTGAGAGCTCCGCCTCCCTTCGTTCACACTCTTGTACTTGGGCACAACAAGCAGGAAAATGCATAGTACAAATACAGTCAGCATAGCAGCTAGTCCATATATCATGAAGTTAGATGTCATCATAAAAAGACAATTAAGAAAAAGACTATAGAGCCTAACCTCCCTCCCCTTGCTAGGAAGAAGTATTATGATATAATAGAAGATCTCTGGGATTTGTCAGCCGACCCAATACCTTAGACTATAGACGTTAGATCTACATCATTGGTGCTGTCTCGCTCTTCTCCCCTGAAATGTCCCTCTCCAAGTGTGTGCTACCTATTTGTGTATTCTAATAAGACCAGAGTGCGTTTGTCCAAACAATTTGAGTTCATTGAGGTATTCTGTGTCTTGTAAATTGCTGTTCGCATTTGAGTCCAATTATAGTTCATAATATTACAGATAGCTTTATACTCTACATCGGGACTTCTTAAAAAAGAAATTGAACGACAGATGGGATTGTGAAAATTTTGCAAAAATCATAACTTAGATAAAACTACATTTGGTAACTTACAGTAAGATGTACAACCATCAGGGTTTGCAGATCGCAAATTGCGATTTTTAGTTACTCGCGATTTGCGAGTCGCAAAACCTGATGTACAACAGTGTCTGAGACACTATTTCCGATTATCAAATGGGTCGCAAGGGACCTGCCTCATTAATTTTCATGAGGCAGGTTGCAATTTGTGACCCATTGGGAATGGCCAGCTCATTAAAGATATTGTGGTCTAATGAGGTCAAAAGACCACCAGGTCTGTGACTGCTTTTTAAATACAGCATTCTTTTTTTTAATGCAGCCCGTTTTCCTTAAAGGAAAACGGGATGCTTTTCAAAAATAAAAATGATAAGTTCTCTCTTTATTTTTTAGTGAGTTGGCAGTGATCCGTGAGACCTCTGCCTGCTCTGAATTTTTTTTTGGTGGCCCCATTAATGAAGGCGAAGGTAAGGGACGCCTTTCCCTTTGCAGATGGTGTACCACTAATCTGAAATTTGTGGCAAACTGCGAATGTTTTGCGACCGCATTCATGGTCACAAAGTATTCCTATATACCAGTGCAACTCGCTGTTAGGAAGGCCCTTCCCAATTAACGACTCTCAAACCCTATTTTGCACGTCAGTAATAGCTCACTAATTTGCAAAATAGGGTTGGTACATTAGAAAATGGCTTACGGTCGAACCAGTAAAATGCTTCGTATATCTGGCCCTTAGTATTAACATGTTTTAGCGAGTTCTATTTGATAGATGAGAATGCAGGCCTGAATGTGCTCTTTAAAAGAAGTTGTGTTGCATATTTTCAGGCACAGTACCCAGACGAGGTGCGGTATGGATTTAAAGTTCGCGGAGTAGACGTGGTGATGCATCTTGAAAGAAATAAGTGAGTTTTTTGTATTTGGATTACTAACTTCTTATTGTGCTCCTATGCAGAGCAAGGTGATTTCATGTTGTAGTTTTTCATCGATTTACTGGCATGAAGAAAGTGACAGTTCAGAACTTAAGTTATAAGGGATACAATCACATTTCTAAGAGGGTGAAAACAAATGGATCACAATACAAAACCAAACTTAGAATCCTTCAAAAATGCAAGTGATTCCACTTTAATGTGCACCATATCAGTCGCATGTGCATTAACATACCAACAAGGCACTGAAAAAAGGATTGAGTGGACAATTCCTCACTTACCCTCAGATTCACAGACATTGGACGCTCAGTCATTCAAACTCCCAACAGTGATCAAGTGATCCCCACACTGGCTCTCTTATTAATTCTTTGTGTGGAGTGGGGGAGTTAACGTAGCATTGATTGTGGAATTTCACTGTGCTTAGTCTTTGTGTCACATTCATTGTACTGAAGTGGCCACACTGTCTTAGTGCTTCGTTTTAGGTCTGACGTTAGCCAATCTTTTTATTTCACTAAATGTATATCAATAATATACTTGTACTGGTTTTCAGGCAGTCCTCTCATTCATTGGTCTGCTATTGTCATTCACATTTTTCTTCTTCCCACTTCATCAGACATCGTTGGGCAAGAGAACAGATCACTTTAGCCGTTGGCTAACATCAAAGTGAGTAAATAGCATTCTTCCATTTCACAAGTAGCACATGCGCACAAAAAGTAGTTCCCATTAGTGCCATTGACTACTATGGCTGTGTGCTTTTTTCAGGTGAAGTTTTTTTTCTTTTAGTCACTATTTTCATTAGATTTCCGAATACCCAGCAGCTTCTCCAACAATAAATCTTTCGTAAAAAACATAACAAAACAAGCATTAAAAAAGGCTGGCATCTAACGTCAGACTGAATGGCTTTTCCAAACCTTGTTTTCAAACCTTTATGTATCATGTATATTATTTAATGTGAGGCAGTGTGCATAGCAATCTAAGACTGAAATGTGGTTTCTGTAGGTCCAACTAGCCCACCAGGCACCTCCATTAAGCGCCACAGAGCTTCTTTGCAGAGAGGTGTAAAAGGTGCATGGCCTAGACCACCTCTCTGCAACGCAAGCCTCTGGCAGTTACTAGAGGTACCTGGTGGGCTAGTTGGCAACCAGGGGCCCTCAGGATTAAAGGGGAATTAATTCCCCAACTTAAAAGGCGCCACAGGGCGTGTTTGCACACATGTCACCTCAGTCCCCGCCCCCTCTCTTCACAACTGTGCAAACGCGCCCTGTGGCACATTTTAAGTTGGGGGATTAAGTCCCCTTCAATCCTGAGGGTCCCTGGGGTCCAACTAGCCCACCAGGTACCTCCAGTAAGCACCACAGAGCTGCATTGCAGAGAGGTGTAAAAAGGGGTGTGGCCTGAACCACCTGTCTGCAACGCAGGCCTCTGGCGACTTTTAGGTCTCGCTAGAGTCGGCGCATGCGCTGCTCTTGCGAGACATTTAGTAGCTGCTTCAAAAAGCGCTACCTTGCCGGCCACCAGCTTGCTAGAACATGCCCAAGTGTGTGCGACGTTCACAGCACTTTTTCCAGCTCGCGTCACCACTTGCGTTTTCTTTTCTTTTTTCTTTTATTTCGTGGCCGCACAGCGTTACTTTTACAGCTGTGCGGCCAATGGTGTCACAGATATGTCACTTCCCGTCTTAAACCACCTTTTCACAAGCCTCTCGTTCCCACAGATATTCACCCTTTTCTTCGTCCAGTCACATACCCCTTAATCTCCCAATGCTACATCTGGCATTTGCCATTCAGTCTACCTTCAAACTCCACCCAAATTACTCCAGTTCCCAACCCAACATCCACCCTCACTGGAAGTTTCCTGGCTAGAGCCTGTCCGCTGATTTCACAATCTAAAATAATCCACCAGTAAGTCTGCTCCATTCAATAACAGTGTCCCCTACATTTCCTCTCAAACCACGGCACCAGAATACACCTCTCAGTTAACATCAGTCATAGACCATCCCTCAGTCTCACCTCAAACTGCCACCTGGCACCCCGGAGCAGCTGTCGGGCCTGTTCGGCTGCGCACCCTGCTGCCAGCACCAACTGGAATACAGATAGAACAGTTGAGTGCCGGAGGGGTGAAAACCAAAAGTGTTGAGTTCTTACACCCCCTTCTGAGAAGCCCAGCAGCCGCCATACTTGGAAACCGACAGTTGATCGGCTTTTAGGAGCCAGGTCTCCAAGAAAGCAGCTCTAAGTCCTGGCGGGAGGACAAATACAATAAAATGCTGCATGGAACGCTCAGCAGGGTGGAGTCTGCATGGAACAAAGTGAGTTCAACTCCTCGATCTGCCCAGATATCCTGCACTAGGCGAGAGTCGCAGCATTTCACACTTTACAATAGCACGGCGGACCCTGGCTCTCGTGCCAGCCCGAACCCTAGACAGCCTGAGCACTGAGGCTGGTCTCTCCTCGAGGCCCCTGGTTGGTGTCCATCCATGTCACTGAATTTGCCTGCCCTCTACATTACTCTCCCCCTCCATGGTGCTCAGGTGCCCGCCGCCCACTGAGTCTTGGTTTCCCTTTTCTTGTACGTTTTAAATCCCTCACATTTCCCCCAGCTTTCTCGTCTTCCTTTCTCCATTTTCACCATGCTCTGTTTCTCACTCCTGCTTTCAAACTCTTCCCTTGGTTCACCTCCTCTTCTGTCATTCTCGTCCACCAGTTCTGTCATTGCGTCTTCTGCTCTTATTTGTCCTTGTCTTCTTTCCTTTCTCTTCCTTTCCTCTCGTTCATAACCTTTCCCCACTTCTTCCTTTTACACACTTCACCTTCTACCCTGCCCCTTTCGCGTGTGCACCCCTCTCCTTTCCTCTGTTGCCCATTGTGTGCATCCCTGTCCTGACCCTCTTCCTTTTGCACACTCTCCACCATCTTTCCTAGTTCTACCCAAACTTTCACCTGGCCTTTTTTGCCCTTCCTCCCTCATGTTTCTCTCCTGTTCCCATATTTGGGCATTCAATCTATTATCCCCTTGTGGCTGTTATCTTCCATTCCTTCTTCTTCGGGATTCCTTACTCTCTCCTTCCATTTCCTCTTCTTCTTCATTTATTTGAGCCACTCTTCTTGCTCCTTTCCTTTTCACTCCCATATATCCAACATTTCAAAATGAGGGAGATAAGTATGCTCGAGTGAGACTGCGCTTGCTGAAGCTGCACACTGTTCTCTGCTGTCTTCACTGAAGGCTCCTCTATGCCTGGTAGTGGGCTTGGCTGGAGAACCGGATTTGAGCCTCAGGGATGGCTCAGCGTCCTGTGAATCGGGGCAAATCACTTAATCTCCCCGTGCCTTGTCCTTGTGTAACGTAACTGGTGCTGATGTAAGGCGCTCCAATTCCTTTGGATCGAGTTCGTAAATCTGCAACAACAACAAAAATCTAGTGTTTCGGACATACTCCGATAGTGAGTTGGCACTGTTTGCGTGTGGGGACCGAATATTAATGTGGCTGGTGGATTCTCCTATGGCGGGCGGGGGGAGCCGGGGGGAGCCGCCAAGCCAAACACATCAGCTCCTGACCAGAGTCACCACATCCCTTCTGTCCCCCCGACCCATCCGGGTGTTGTTCCTCCTGTTTGCCCCAGTATTGGAACTTTCATAGATTCCCATGCTTTGTATCGTTCCCCGTCGTCGGAATGGGAGCCTCGGTAGTATAAAAACCATAGAAACAAAAGAGAAACCTAGGCCTAGGCCTCATCTCATTTTGTATCCTATCACCCTCTTTTTGTAAAAAGAGACCAAACTTTTGCCAGGACCAATCAGAGCAGCCTCACCCTCTAGAACCTTCCTGAGAGAGCTCAGAGCCTCAGATTTTTCTACCGCACGTTGTGCTAGGGAATCTCCACTGAGCTCTGCTCAGTTTTCAACTACTTTCTGGTTATTTCTTCAATTTTTCTTCACAACATCGAGATGTCTGATAAGGAGAAGAAGGCCTTGTTCAGGGCCTGTGCCTCTTGTGGGAAAAAACGCCTGTTTGTGGAAGATAAGCATGAGAATTGTATTTATTGCTTATTTCCAGACCACAAGGCCACAGAGTGCAAGATCTGCAGGACCTTCTCCAACAAGACCCTTCGTGACAGGGAAGGTCGACTGTTAACCTGGCTACAGAAAATGAAGACTCGCAAGGAGGTGATCTCTTCAGATGAGGAGGATTCCACATCTTTTGCGTCTTCTCACAGATCAAGGAAGAGGGGTAGGTCTCCCCCGGCTGCTTCTACATCTGAGCCCCCTCTTCAAGCCTCTCACAAGATCTCTGATAGGTCTGAGAAGGCTGGTCCCCTTCAATCTCCTCACGGAAGTGAAAAGGAGAGGCAGGGACAGGCTGCTGGAGGTGTTACAGCCTTAAAGGACAAAAAGGAGGGTGTTCTCCCTTCTCCTCCGTCCAAAAAGAGTAAATCCAGTGACAAACACTCTGCTGTCTCTTCAGGATCTGGACAGGACAGGAAACAGCGTCCGTCGACGTCGAAAACACCAGGTACGTCGACGACGGTTACTTCTGTCAAAGTTCCCGCTGTTTCTGTTCCGCCGTCGACGGGATCCTCGGTGGCGGCTTTTTCGACGACGACTTCGTCGACGTTCAAGGTCCCGAGTTCGTCGACGCTGACGTCTTCCACGACGACGACGAGCAAACTACTGTCGACGGCCGCGTCGACGACGAGGACTACGTCGACGACGACGACCACTTCAACGTCGACGATGATGATCATGACGACAAGTTCGTCTACGAGACCGTCGACGATGGGGTCGACGACGAAGATTGGGTCGACGAAGACGATGGTACCGTCGACGATTCCGGTGACGGCTCCGTCGACGACGGCTGCTCTGGCGACGACGACACCGTCGACGAGACCGTCGACGGGTCAAAAGTTAGTTTCTCCAATTCCGAAGATGAAAATTACGCCGGAGATGACTTCTCCGCGACGAGTTTCTTCACATCCTCCGAATATGCTGCTGGATGATGAATCGGACGAGGAGGACGCGGGGGATGATGATTATGATAATTATGGTCCTGCCTATAGTCCTTCGGACTTGCATGTCAAGATGCAGGAGACGGACACGGAAGAGTATTGTGAGCAGGCAGGTGGCCAGCAGCTACATCCATATGTCCAGGATGAGCGACGCACACCGGTCTTGGGACAGGGCATGGTGGCCATGCCCTCTTCGCTTATTTCCGACTTGCAAATGATGCTTCAGGATTATCGTCAACGATTTCCGTCGGAAATGCCTGGACAGTCTGCATTTCCTCCACCCCAAATCCAGCCACAGGTGCAGCCGCCTATTACTGTTCCAGTGGCGTCCTCTTCACCACCGCCAGTGGCACCTTTGGGGCGGGTCCGTACACCAGACCCCGTACCTGTTCAGTAGGTCCATCAAGATACCTCTTCGGATGAGGAAGTGATGCAGGTGGATCCTTTAGTTGATCCGTTACAGGACCCAGACTTGGATCAAGGGGACAGTGGACCACAAGATCCGGACGCCTCGGGTCGTGACACGTCCGTCTCCCCCCCCCGGTGGATATGGGGGGTTTTCACCATCTCATGGAGCGGGCAGCGAAACGGTTTGGCTTACCTATTTCAAGAGAGGAATCGGAATGTTTTCTTTACGACTTTAAAGAACAATACCGAAGGTCTGTCAAGTCTATTCCCATCATTGAGCATGTATGGGAGGAGGGCATGAAGATCATGCAGAGTCCAGCCACGGTGATTCCAGTGCTCCCCAGGCTGGAAAAGAAATATAGGGCTCCGGATGGCAGTCCAGCTTGCCTTCTTGGTCAGCCGAAGCCTGACTCAGTCGGCCCAAAGCAAGTTGAAGAACCCGTCCACACCGTTGACAACACCCCCGGACAAGGACGGCAGACGTCTAGATAACGTTGGAAAACGGTTCTCCTCCATGGCCAGCTTGCTAGTTAGAGCGGCGAATGCTCTTGCCATCTTAGGCCGTTACGACCGCCAGATGTGGTGCGACATGGAACCCTTCGTGGAACTATTACCAGATCCCACAAGGGAGGAAGCCAAGAAGGTGCTTACAGAAGGGCAGAAGTCTTCTGCTGAAGTGATTGATTGTGCAATGGACATTGCTTCCACGGCGTTTCGAGCCTTGGCAGGCTCCGCTGTGCTACGGCGCCAGGGCTGGTTGAAGGCCACCTGGTTTCGTCAAGAGGTTCAGAACAGAATCCTAGATCTCCCATTTGATGGGGAGATGCTGTTCGGGAAACATGTGGACGATACCCTGCAGAATATAAAGAAAGACACGGACACGGCAAAGTCCTTGGGGTCACTCACCTATCGCAAGGTCCCCTTTAGGGGCGCACGAGGTAGAGGATTTGCATCTTACAGAGGAAACCAGCAAAGATATTCCTCACAGTCTTCCCAGTCCTATAAACCCCAATACTCAAACCAGCGACAGGGGCAATCGGCGTCTTTCTCTCGCCACCCTCCGCGGGGCCGTCAACATCGCCAAGGTCGTGACAACGCCAAACGACAATAGCGGCCTCCCGGCTCTACCTACTGTTCCTCCCCTCCCAATCACATCGGTGGGGGGCAGGATATCCCTTTGTCTGGACAGTTGGAAGTCAATAACATCGGACCAGTGGGTCCTCAAGATCGTAGAGAGTGGCCATACGTTGGAGTTCCACAACCTTCCTCCAACACGAGCTCCGGATGCCAGCCGCACGGGACATCTAGGATTACTCCGTCTAGAAGCCCATCAATTGTTCCTCAAGGGAGCGATAGAACCGGTTCCTCTCTCTCAGAGGGGCCGGGGATTCTATTCGAGATTCTTCCTGGTGCGGAAGACTGCAGAAACTTGGCGTCCCATTCTAGACCTTCGGAAGCTCAACACCTATCTCGTAAAGCTCTCGTTCAGGATGGTCACTCTCCAGGAAATTCTTCCTCTCTTGAATCCGGGCGACTACTTGGCGTCGCTGGATTTAGAAGACGCGTATTTCCATATTCCGATACACCCAGCTCACAGGCAATACCTTCGCTTTACAGTGGGAAAGAGCCATTTCCAGTTCAAAGTGCTTCCGTTCGGCCTTCGGTCGGCACCGAGAGTGTTCACCAAGGTGTTGGCACCGGTGGCAGCTTTTCTTCGGCGACGATCTCTAGAGGTTTTTCCTTACTTGGACGACTGGCTCGTCAAGGCACCATCCTTCCAGGAAACCTCTCAGGCGGTTTCAACTTGCATCCATTTGTTCCGTTGCCTGGGTCTTCAGTTGAACGAACGCAAGTCAGTCCTGCTGCCCTCCAGAACGGCCAGATTCCTGGGATCCGTGTTGGACACCACGCAATGTACTGCTCGTCCCTCGGAGGAGCGACAGCAAAAGTTGATGGTTTCGGCTCGACTGCTCTGCCGCAAACGATTCCTATCGGTCCGCCAATACAAATCCCTTCTGGGATCGATGTCATCCTGCATACCATTGGTACCACATTGCAGGCTGCGAATGCGTCCTCTGCAGGAGGAGCTGGACAAGCAATGGCGCCAGGCAGAGGGGTCGTTCAACGACAAGGTGGTGGTGACAGCAGCGATGAGAAAGGCAAGCGAATGGTGGCTTTTAAAGAGCAATATCGCCCAAGGTCTAACATTCAGGAGTTCACCTTCACCCATGGTGGTGACCACAGACGCTTCACTGGAGGGCTGGGGTGCAGTTCTCCGAGAGCTTCAAGTCAGTGGCCACTGGAGTCCAGGACAGCGCCAGTGCCATATCAATTTCCTGGAACTGACGACCATTCGGTTGGCCTTGCAAGCTTTTCTGCCCAGAGTTCGCAACCATTCAGTGCTGGTCCGGACGGACAATACGACGGCCATGCACTATGTCAACAAACAAGGGGGTACCAAATCACAGACTCTGTCCACAGAAGCTCAACGGATTTGGGATTTTGCAATTCTAAACAACATCACTCTTAGAGCCGAGCACCTGGCGGGAACTCTCAATGTCACGGCGGATGCCTTGAGTCGACAGACAGGAGTGACTCACGAGTGGGAGTTGAATCAATCAATTCTAGACAAGGTGTTCTCGGTTTGGGGGACGCCAGCCATCGACCTCTTTGCTTCACCGGAGAACGCCAAATGCCGGTTCTACGCAAGCAAGGTTCACCATCAGGGGTCCCTGGGGAACGCTCTTTCGATGGCTTGGTACAGCGCATTCTTTTACGCTTTTCCTCCAATTCCCCTCATTCCTCGAGTTCTCAAGAAAATGAAGGCAGAACCCTGCAAAATGATTCTAATTGCTCCAGCATGGCCCAGACAATTCTGGTACACGGAGCTTCTGAGGCTCTCCCAGGATCCTCCGATTCAGTTGAAACCCATTCCGTCCCTTTTGTCCAGGAGTCAGGGGCAGGTTTACCATCCGGACCCGAGATCGCTCCACTTGACGGCGTGGCTCCTGAACACAGAGAATTCAGTCATCTGACACTATCTCAGGAATGCAGGGAGGTCTTGGCTCAAGCCCGAGCACCAAGTACCAATAAGACTTACATGGCGAAATGGAAGAGATTCTGCTTGTCGTGTCAACGGGAAGGTCTCCATCCTTACACTTCCCAACCGCATCAATTGTTGCCATATTTACTGTCTCTGGCCAAATCTGGCTTGGCACATTCATCGGTCAAGGTACATCTGGCGGCCATATCAAGGTATCGACGCAGTTCTTCAGGTCCTTCCTTATGGTCCTCTAGGGTTGTTAAGCATTTCTTGAAGGGATTATTTCGGATGTATCCACCAGTCCGTCCTCCTCCACCAGTGTGGCAGCTCAACCTTGTCTTGGCGCAACTCATGAAGGCTCCGTTTGAGCCGGTGCACAAAGCAGACTTAAAGTTCCTATCTTGGAAACTAGCCCTCCTTGTGGCTTTAACGTCAGCTAGACGAGTGAGTGAGCTTCAAGCACTCTCCATAGTGCATCCATTCCTGCAATTTAAAAGAGACGGTCTTGTCCTCCGGACAAATCCAAAGTTCATACCAAAGGTGCCATCTGAGTTCCACTTGAATGAACCCTTGATTCTGAAATATTTCTTTCCGCACCCTTCTACACCTGCGGAACGCACACTACATTCTTTGGACGTTCAGCGATGCTTAAAGTTTTACTTGGAGCGAACACGTCCCTTCCGGAAGTCAACTCAGTTGTTTGTGTCCTACAGCGCACCACGAAAGGGTTTGCCTTTGTCAAAGAGTGGCATTTCCCGCTGGATCTCCAGTGCGATTCAATTCTGTCATCAGGAAGCAGGCAAGCCGCTGGACGGAAGAGTCCGTGCACATTCCACAAGGTCGATGGCATCATCGGTGGCTCTCTTTTCGGGAGTTGCCATTAAGGACATATGCAGGGCAGCAACGTGGAGCAGTACTCATACCTTCACGAAACACTACTGCCTGGAGTCTGCAGGTCGAGACGACGCGGCTGTTGGTCAAGCAGTCCTGCGGAATCTTTTTCATTGAGAGGTGAGCTTTCCCTACGATCCCTCCATCCGGGTGAGCACATTTTGTTTGTTTTCCTATGCTATGTGTATTGCTTATATGGTTATGTGATGCCATGTATTTACAAAATGTGTTCTTGGTACTTTACTGCTAGCTATTCTGATACAAAGCATGGGAATCTATGAAAGTTCCAATACTGGGGCAAGAAAACAAGTTACTTACCTGTAACTTTGGTTCCCCAGTTTTGGTAACTTTCATAGATTCCCATGCGCCCGCCCGCCTCCCCTGGGAAAGCTCGGTCTTTTTACAGAGTTAGTGGCGGTTTGCACAACGGCTACGAAAATCTGAGGCTCTGAGCTCTCTCAGGAAGGTTCTAGAGGGTGAGGCTGCTCTGATTGGTCCTGGCAAAAGTTTGGTCTCTTTTTACAAAAAGAGGGTGATGGGATACAAAATGAGATGAGGCCTAGGCCTAGGTTTCTCTTTTGTTTCTATGGTTTTTATACTACCGAGGCTCCCATTCCGACGACGGGGAATGATACAAAGCATGGGAATCTATGAAAGTTACCAATACTGGGGAACCAAAGTTACAGGTAAGTAACTTGTTTTCGTCTGTGCCAGGGGACTTGAGTTGGTTGGGCGAGGGTCAACCTGACATGTCCGCTCGCATCTTGTTACAAGTGTGTCTTGAGATACGCACGATGCGAGTGGACCTTGTCCGATCTATGGACAACTTTGGCACCCGCATCCAGTCCCTGAGCACTGCCATGTCGTCTTTTGTCTCCCAAATCCCTTCCCATACCACTGTCAATGTGTCCCCCTGTCCGTTGCCCCACACTGTTCCCCCCGTACGATTCGTGTGTCACATACCCATGTGGTGCCTGTTCCTGCACCAGCCAGCCGTGTGGATGTGTCCGACCCTGAAGATCTAGATATTGTGGTCCTGGAGGATGACCAGAAGGACACTTGACTTTTGGACTGAGACATTGTTCTGGACGAAGATTTCTTTTTCCCCTTGTTAATAGACTGGTTTCCCTGACGCTCCCTGACATATTATATTTATTTTGCCCCACCCCAATCCAAGTTCCCTTCTCCTTCTGCATTAAGATCATCATTTGTTTTCCTTTCTCCCTTCCAAACGGACGGTTAGTTTTTGTTCCTACATAAATATCTTTGAGGAATTCTACTTTGTTTGACTTGTTTGACTTCATTTTGAATGTCTGTTTCCAAATATGATTCAGAAAAGGCCGACGAGGCTGAAATGCCAGAAACCGGTCCCCGGTAGCTTGTCTCCTTTCTGGTGAAGAATTGGCTTGGTAGTTTGGTCTGCCCTGTTCCCATGATGCACTGGGCCAGGGACAGACTAATTTGCATATAGCCAGGTTCTGAGCTGGGATGGGGCAGTGAGCTAAATAACGGTGGTGGATCAAGCCCTGATCTTTGGACTGGGTAAGAGTGGTCTGCTTAATTCAGACACTCTGTTCATTACCACCCCCTTTTCTGAATCGTTTTTGGCCACTATAGGTGTGGCAGGGTATACTCAGACATGAGTCCCTTGCTCACTGCTCCATCAGGATTCAAGCAAGCCGGGCCGACGAGGCTGAAATGCCAGAAAACGGTCCCCGGTAGCTTGTCTCCTTTCTGGTGAAGAATTGGCTTGGTAGTTTGGTCTGCCCTGTTCCCATGATGCACTGGGCCAGGGACAGACTAATTTGCATATAGCCAGGTTCTGAGCTGGGATGGGGCAGGGAGCTAAATAACGGTGATGGATCAAGCCCTGATCTTTGGACTGGGTAAGAGTGGTCTGCTTAATTCAGACACTCTGTTCATCACCACCCCCTTTTCTGAATCGTTTTTGGCCACTATAGGTGTGGCAGGGTATACTCAGACATGAGTCCCTTGCTCACTGCTCCATCAGGATTCAAGCAAGCCGGGCCGACGAGGCTGAAATGCCAGAAACCGGTCCCCGGTAGCTTGTCTCCTTTCTGGTGAAGAATTGGCTTGGTAGTTTGGTCTGCCCTGTTCCCATGATGCACTGGGCCAGGGACAGACTAATTTGCATATAGCCAGGTCCTGAGCTGGGATGGGGCAGTGAGCTAAATAACGGTGATGGATCAAGCCCTGATCTTTGGACTGGGTAAGAGTGGTCTGCTTAATTCAGACACTCTGTTCATCACCACCCCCTTTTCTGAATCGTTTTTGGCCACTATAGGTGTGGCAGGGTATACTCAGACATGAGTCCCTTGCTCACTGCTCCATCAGGATTCAAGCAAGCCGGGCCGACGAGGCTGAAATGCCAGAAACCGGTCCCCGGTAGCTTGTCTCCTTTCTGGTGAAGAATTGGCTTGGTAGTTTGGTCTGCCCTGTTCCCATGATGCACTGGGCCAGGGACAGACTAATTTGCATATAGCCAGGTTCTGAGCTGGGATGGGGCAGTGAGCTAAATAACGGTGATGGATCAAGCCCTGATCTTTGGACTGGGTAAGAGTGGTCTGCTTAATTCAGACACTCTGTTCATCACCACCCCCTTTTCTGAATCGTTTTTGGCCACTATAGGTGTGGCAGGGTATACTCAGACATGAGTCCCTTGCTCACTGCTCCATCAGGATTCAAGCAAGCCGGGCCGACGAGGCTGAAATGCCAGAAACCGGTCCCCGGTAGCTTGTCTCCTTTCTGGTGAAGAATTGGCTTGGTAGTTTGGTCTGCCCTGTTCCCATGATGCACTGGGCCAGGGACAGACTAATTTGCATATAGCCAGGTTCTGAGCTGGGATGGGGCAGTGAGCTAAATAACGGTGATGGATCAAGCCCTGATCTTTGGACTGGGTAAGAGTGGTCTGCTTAATTCAGACACTCTGTTCATCACCACCCCCCCTTTTCTGAATCGTTTTTGGCCACTATAGGTGTGGCAGGGTATACTCAGACATGAGTCCCTTGCTCACTGCTCCATCAGGATTCAAGCAAGCCGGGCCGACGAGGCTGAAATGCCAGAAACCGGTCCCCGGTAGCTTGTCTCCTTTCTGGTGAAGAATTGGCTTGGTAGTTTGGTCTGCCCTGTTCCCATGATGCTCTGGGCCAGGGACAGACTAATTTGCATATAGCCAGGTTCTGAGCTGGGATGGGGCAGTGAGCTAAATAACGGTGATGGATCAAGCCCTGATCTTTGGACTGGGTAAGAGTGGTCTGCTTAATTCAGACACTCTGTTCATCACCACCCCCTTTTCTGGATTGTTTCCAAATATGGACACATATTTTGTGAGTCATATGCTATGCACATAATAACTTGTTGCTATGATGTGTTACACTTGTGACTGTCTCACACACACACATGCCTACATCGTTAGACAGGACATGAGACACAACAGGCTATTAGTTTTGTAGATCTTTATTTTCAGTATACACCTAAGGACCCCAAGACAAATTGGCCATGTGAATGTCACTGGCGATCATGTTTGCGTCTCCGCAATAGTGGGGGTGATGAACGCGGTGAGGGGTGAGGTTGAGCTTGTCGCCTTGTGTATGTGGGTGTTGTACAGGGTGATCAAGAGGTGCAGGTGCAGATGGTGTCTGCACATTTGGTATCTGTGCCTGGACAAGGGCTGGTTGTGCAGGTGGTGGAAGTGACTGTACAGACGTTGTTGGTGTTTGTGCAGGTGGTGGGGTGGTGGGAGTGACTGTCCAGAGGTTGGTGGTGTTTGTGGAGGTGGTGGGGGTAGTGGGAGTGATTGTCCAGAGGTTGGTGGTGTTTGTGCAGGTGGTTTGGTTGTGGGAGTGACTGTCCAGAGGTTGGTGGTGTTTGTGCAAGTGGTGGGGGTGGTGGGAGTGACTGTCCAGGGGTTGGTGGTGTTTGTGCAGGTGGTGGGGGTGGTGGGAGTGACTGTCCAGAGGTTAGTGGTGTTTGTTCCGGTGGTGGGGGTGCCTGTTCAAGGTGCCAGTGTGTTTGTGTACCTTTGCTGTGGTGCTGTGCAGTTGGTGTTACAGGTGTGTGGATGTGCTGTCCTGCAGGCCGATATGATTGTTCCCCTCCCTGCGTTGGCCGTGAAGGGAGACTTTGGATCACTCTCACCATGCCCTCCATCATATTCATGGCCAAGGCATGGTGTCTTGCACTCTCTTCCCTTTGGATGGATATCAGGTCTTTCATATTCCTGGACATTTCCTGCCAAGTACTATCCATCCTATCCAAAGCTTGGCACACCCTGTCCACCACCTGAGGGAATTGGACCATGTCCTGCAGGGACCCAGACATGTCTGACAGGGTAGCCCCTATGACACGAATGTCCTGCCTCACATCTGCCTGCTGTTGGTAGAAGTCCTGCTCCCACTGGTCACCATCGCCACGTGCAGGCCCCCTCTGCAAGTGTCTGCCAGGAATGAGATGGGCAGGTCCAACACAAGGGGGGTGGCAGGTGGAAGACTGTGGGCAGGAGAAGGGTGCCCAGGGGATACCTGCATCACAACGGGGCTGGTACTTCCCACAGATGCTGGTGAGAATGGCATGGATACACTGCGTAGGGAAGAGCGGGTAGGGTAACCACCATGTCGGTCCCGGACGTGAGGGCTGTGAGGGAGGGATGTCTGTGAGTGGATGTGTGGGAGCCGTGGCTGGTTTGATCTATGCTGAGGACATGGTATTGTTTTGATTAAGAGGAGGCAGACGAGCGTTGCTTGTCAGAGGATGTGATGCAGTGACATCAGTATCGTCATCCACAGAGTCGATGGATATGTGGTCATCATCCACCTCAAAGTCAACGTCCTCATGATCTTGATCCTCCTCTTGAGCCTGACTTGCTGCCGATATTACTGCCTGGAGGATCAGGCGATTCTCCCCTCTGATTCCCCGTCGGCCAGCACTGGTCGTCGGTCTGTCATCCTCTCCCTCAGCATCATCTGAAACACAGAGGTTGCAACCATATTAGTGAGTGACCAGGTATTACATGAGCTACAACACCAGGGTTGTATTAACTGTAATTTGCATCAGCAGATGAGGATCATGTGATCTGGTTAGGGTACCACCACAAATGATCGCTCATACCATAGCACTGAGGTGTTACACGGAGATGTACATAAAACTCACCAGCTCCAGCCACAACTCTCTGTCCCTTTGCGTTCACCCCTGATGTATCTTGCTGCACCTGTCTCCTCAGAGTTGTTGTCGACATAGCTGTAGAGGGTAGAAACAATATTCTCAATGATCTGCATCACCAATTGACAGACAGGCATATGTGACAACTGTTGATTCCATGCAGAAGGGGATCTCGATCTCTGTCATGGCTTAGTAATCTAAGCTGGTGACACACCTAATGCCTGAATTACCTGAAGGACAGGTGCGCGAGGGTTTCACAGCAGCAGCCAGGATGTCATGCATCCCCCGGGATGGTGTCCGCTGCAGTGGTCTCAGCCTGTCAGCACCTGTGATGAGAAAAACATGTCTATATTTTATTACAACAGATTGTAGCTATGAGCTAACATGTCATTCTCATTAACCATTTGTGGATAATCAAGGACAACGTGCAGCATGTTTACCTCCTTGACTTTACATGTGGGCACCTGCTCACAAGCAGCATTTGCCAGCTGTTACATCCATGCAGCACTGACATCAATAAGATGACACATCAACTGACAAACTTGTATGAGAAGGTTACTGATATTTCAAGGAAGGGGATAAATGACCCAGACTCATCTGCATCCCACTGATTTCACCTTTACCATTGAGACTAACTTTTCTCATGGGTGTAATGTTGTCTGTTAACGAGTCAGAAAGGAGTTCATGTGTGAGATGTGCAGTTGTCAGGGACATGATGTGCTTCCCTACCCATGAGGTGACACAGCTCATTTTTGAATGAGAGAACACAGATTACTAATGTCCATCCTTTGAGTGATCTCTGTTCCCATACTCCATTTCTAACATCATGGTACTACTTACATGACAACGGATGGTGTCTTGTGCAGCAGACATCCACACCTCATATGTCAAACACTCACCTATACATGTGAATATGATAGAAGGGAGGCAAGCAGAAAACAACATTTGATCACACATTGCAGATGAGGTGAGAAGCTTTGAGGCTTCCCACCTGCACTGGATTATCGTGTTGCTCTTCAGCCAAATACATTTTGCAGGTGTAACTGCATGAAGAGTCACCTTAGCAGCCCCTACACCCATCTCAAAGGTACACAACTGGATCCAGTGTGTGCCTCAGCCATACCTATTTCATTTTGATTTAACCATGTACAGTTTGCTAGGGATTCATCCTATTATTGAATTGCAAGCCTTTTGTGTTTTGGTCAGTTCATATGACACATTGTTCTATTGTATGTCCATTCTGCACACACTTGACATACATTTTGTGTCAGCCTCTCATTTGCCACCAGGGTCTGTTCAGCCATGTGTTCAAATGCCCTATGTGAGCATATTGTGATGCAGGACAACAGTGCTGTACAACACATACGGTGGAGGTGAAAGGCACAATTAATGAGCATTCAGCCAGGTTGACTTACCTTGGCCCAGCACTGGAGCAGTGTGTGGTCCCTGGACCGATGTCAAGTCCAACCTAGTAGCAGAAGTCAGTGTGCGTCTTTGAATCTGGGAGGACCACATTGTACCTACAATGACAAGTGTGTTTTGCAACTTTACATTTCTGCTGCCACATGTGATGCACTCAATTTGTGGCACAGAGAACGAGCACAAGCAGTTGTGGGCACCACCGTTGCAGAAGTGTGTCATACATAATGTAATGAGTGATCCCGCATATATCTTAGAATGCCCCCAATACATTGATGCTACCTATATCACAATGACATGCCTACGAATCCAGAGGTAAGGTCCACTATCGTGTTTTGTTGATGCCCAGAAAATTCAGAAGGACCACGACTCACCACCTCCCGCAACAGGTTCCCCGCAGGAGCTGGAACAAGATCACCACAGACCAGCTCACCACATCACTGAGCCAGAACCCTCCCACCAGCTCAACGGACCCCAACCAAGCAGTCAACAACCTCACACAGTGGATCACCAACTGCGCTGACGACCTCGCACCTCTGAAAAACCATCCCAGCAGGCCCGGCAGCAAGAAAGCCTCCTGGTTCAACGACGACCTCAGAACTCCAAGAAGAACTGCCGTACCCTCGAGAAAGCCTGGCGAAAAAACCCGACTACAGACAACATGACCGCCCTCAAGCACGCCTCCCGCAAACACCACCAGCTGATCCACACCACCAAGAAGACAGCATTCAAGGAACGACTAGACAACAACGCACACAACAGCAAGGAACTCTTCAGCGTCGTCAAAGAGCTCTCCAACCCCAGCTCCGGAAACATCTCACTCCCTCACAAGACCTCTGCGACTCACTCGCCTCGTTCTTCCACAGCAAGATCGCTGACATATACAACAGCTTCGGCGCACAGACCACGCACCCAACCACCGAACCAACGCCCACCACCACCACCCTCCACGCCTGGACCCCGGTCAGCACCGAAGACACCATCCACACGATGAACACCATCCACTCCGGATCACCAACCGACCCATGCCCCCACCACGTCTTCAATAAGGCCGACTCCGCCATCGCACCCCAACTCCGGGACATCATCAACTGCTCCTTCAACACTGCCACCTTCCCAGAGAGCTGGAAGCATGCCGAACTCAGCGCCCTCCTGAAGAAACCATCAGCAGACCCCACCGACCTCAAGAACTACCGCCCCATCTCGCTCCTCCCTTTTCCTGCCAAAGTCATCGAGAAGACCATCAACAGACAGCTTGCCGCCTTCCTCGAGACGAACGGATCCCTCGACCACTCGCAGTCCGGCTTCCGAGCCAACCACAGCACCGAGACCGCCCTCATAGCAGCCACTGACAACATCCGAGCCCTGCTCGACAACGGGGAAACAGCGGCCCTCATCCTCCTGGACCTCTCCGCAGCATTCAATACTGTCTGCCACCGCACCCTAGTGCAGCGCCTCAGCAACATCGGAATCCAAGAGAAGGCACTAGAGTGGATCATCTTGTTCCTCGCCGGAAGAACCCAGAGAGTCCGCCTCCCCCCGTTCAGATCCGAGGCCACCGAAGTCATCTGCGGCGTACCACAAGGATCATCACTCAGCCCCACCCTCTTCAACGTCTACATGAGCCCCCTCGCAGCCATCGCACGCAAACGCAACCTCAACGTCATCTCCTACGCCGACGACACCCAGCTGATCCTCTCCCTCACCAACGACCCAGCCACCGCCAGAACCAACCTACACAAAGGGATGAAAGACGTAGCCGAGTGGATGATGAACAGCCGCCTGAAACTGAACTCAGACAAGACGGAAGTCCTCATCCTTGGATCATCACCCTCTGCCTGGGACGACTCCTGGTGGCCCCATGCCCTGGGCAGCGCACCCAAACCAACGGACCACGCACGCAACCTGGGCTTCATCCTGGACTCCTCCCTCTCGATGACCAGACAAGTCAACGCCGTCTCATCATCATGTTTCAACATCCTACGCATGCTCCGAAAGATCTTCCGATGGATCCCCACCGAAACCAGGAAGACCATTTTTGAAACGTAGGCAGTGCGTCCGACCCCCACAACATAGCAAGATTACGGTTCGCCATCATCATACCTAGCATAGCCCAATCTTGTTCTCGGTAATTAAGGTCATTCAACTCCCATACATTTAGCAAGCATCGCCGTGGTTCCGGCAAGACAGAGATTTCTAGTGTCTGGGAAATAGTGCGCATTATTTTGACCCAATATGACGCAACGCAGGGACAATCCCAAATGGTATGATAAAACGTGCCCTCCCCCCCACAACCGCGCAGGCTGTATTTGTGCATTGCTGTTCCCATTGCATGGAGCGTTGTCCTCGTGTAATATGTGCGGTGCAACACTTTGAGTTGGACCAGTCGAAGTCTGGATGGTATCGCCGTCTCATATGATGAGGATAGAGCCTCCTGCCAATCCGAGTCGTCAAAGTCTCCCACTTCCCAGGACCAGGTCAGTCTCAGTTTGGATGTTGGATCAGGCAGGTTGTTGACTAGCTTACGGTACGTCAAGGACGTCGCCCTGTCCGTCATGTGTTCCGTCAGAAGTCTATCTTCTAATGGGGTGGTGAAGGACTGGGTTCTTTAAGGCCCAGCGGTGCCAGGGAACAACACCTGAAACCTTCGTGGGTTACCTGCTCTGGCGTACAAGTGACAGAGACACGGGACACTTCCTTCGGCGTCAAAGATCAGCGTTTATTACTGCAGGGATACAGAAATCGCAAGAAGTACAACATAGTGTAGGTTCTGAGAGTCTGCTTCAAATTGCAAAAGGGAATCGCTCCTTTTATACACATTTTCGTCATTGCTCGACATAACGAACAAAAGGTTACAACTCAGTTCCCACAGTAAACTTCAAAAGGATTGCATTCATGTTTTCAGAAGCCCGGAACATGATTATAGTAACATTGCCGGTTCCCAACTGTAAAAGCACATCATCTCGCCATAAGGCACATTCCACTCTAGTTGTAAACAGGCGAAAGAAAGAGACAGGAACAGGTGTAAGAAAGACAGACAACCGTAACAGAAGAGTGTGGGGGCAATATCGGAAGCGTGATCACAGGATCAAAGGACTCAAACCTAACATGTGTAAAGCTGAAACAATAGACCAACACGGCAGAATAAGCCTCAAGCTGAGCCATCTGCCTTTGCCGTGTCATTCCCCTGGTCGTAAAGACGACCCCAAAGAATATTCATCTTCCGCCAGAGCTTGGGAATCCCAGGGTCACGAAGCGGACATTGTCCCTTCGCTGGCTACGTGAGGGCAAGAAACAAAATGGATGCCGTATCTAAAATGGAACCCGAGGGTTCAGATGGAAAAACCCGTAAAGGAGACGATCCCTTCTAAGTAGTGTAGCGTAAACGCATACACCTACTAATCTCGTCATTTACGGTTCATAGATACCAAACTCGTCCATATCCGAGAATGCCCAAAACGTCGTAATGATTCTCACGGAACCTCAGAGGCCTCCTGTAGGGATGTGCCCAGTGGTATGACCGCCTGAAGTGCGTGTCGTATTTGGAAATATCTAAATTTCTCCGTCTGTGCCATGCCATTCTGTGTTTGTAGATGTACAAAGTCGATCACTGGCCCGTTTTTCCAGAAGTCTCCTACTACAGAAAGACCAATATTGTCCCAATTTTGGAATCCTTTACTCCTGCGGAGGCAGCCCAGCTGCTGGGAGTCCCACAGTGGTGTCATTTGTGTGATTGTCCCCGTACACCGCAATTGGGCATGTGCCTGGTACCAAATATGTGTTGTGTGTGCAGTAGGGCCGAGCAGTCACGGGGGCCTACGACGTCTATATAGATTCGCCATCAGTCCCTTCTCATCCAAGCTCTGTCTGTCTGCGCGAATAGGTTAACAGTATTGGTGAGTGACTGGATATACCCCTTGGGCGGATATCTACCTTTTCTATTCCCCCCCAGACCATCCGCCGTCACCAGGAAGTAGTCTATGCGTGTAAGACAATTGTGAACCCCGGAGTGAAAGGTGTATTGCCTAGTATTGGGGCTTTTAAGTCTCCAGGCATCTGCGAGCCCCAAGGCGTCTATAAGTTCAGTCATACGATGACTATGGGGTGATGTCAGTTTTATGGGGTGTCTGTCAATTGTACCGTCCACTATATCATTAAAGTCACCCCCTAACATCATCACTCCCTCCGGCAAAGCAAGTAGGAACGATGTAAGCGCAGAGTGTGCCATTGTATGCAAAGAAGGTGGGATGCCCGGCGTAGGGCACTGCTCAGTATTCCTAGTAATTTAACGACTGTCTCCCTGCAGTGTCCCTGAACGAGCCCCCTCTTCTTCGTGGGCGTCGGAACTCAATCACCAGTAGTCTCAGCTGATGTGGGCTCAGAAGCCCTGGCAGGGGCTATTGCGAGTGTTTATGGAGGGCTTCTCTGCCCTGGATCTGCTGGGCACACAGTCATCTGCCGTGCCAGGGCATACATATGCCCTCTGACAATGAATGGTTCCACCAGTGGGCCACCGTTCGGTGAGCTATGGGCTTTTATGATCGCGTGCTCCGCGAGGCACCCACAGGACGCTGGACACGCTACACCCCTCCAACTCCAGCGCCAGAGCAACCCACAGGCAGGCGAGAATCAGCAGCCACCAAGTTCACTTTTTTCCTATCCCAGCCGCTTATGCCCGTACCTCCACTTGCACCGCCTTGCGGATTTTCAGGCGTCTCTGCACTATAGCGGTGACTCTGGTGCCACAGGCGTCTTCCCTGCGGTCCGCGATCTTTCCCTCCACAGGCGCGGCCGGACGTCCACCTCTCCTGTCTGCAGGCTGGGGTCCCCGGAGTCTATGACAAGGCACGATCACCGGTGCAGAGGCCCCAGTAGTTGCTGCGCTCCGACGCCCCTCGCACCGCCGGCAGCCACAGTGCGGCGCCGGTCCGTCCAAAGCTGGTATCAGGATCCACTTGAGGCCCCGGCTTCTGTGGGCTCCGCAAGGCCGCGATTTTCGCTGCGGCAGAACTCGGCGAATACTTAGCCGTCAGAGAGCAGGAGCGGCTCACACAGCGTCTGAAACCCCTCCGCTCCGAAAACCACCAAGCAGCACCGTCTGCCTATAAGATAAATGTCCGGATTTTTAGGGGAAAGCCTCGCCTGACGCGGAGCTCAGTTAGGCTGCGGCCATCTTGCCAGGTCGGTAGCCACGCCCCCCCAAATTCAATTTCTTGATAAGGTCTACAGACACTATTACAATATAGTGGGCACACCCTTTTGACTAGTTGTGGCCCTCAATTACAGGATTGGTTTCTCCGGTCTGGGACTGTGGGTGAAATACATGTTGTGTACCACAATTACAAAGGTATGATGTGCCAAGACATTTTATATTTTGTCTTTCGTTGTTCACAAATGTCATATGGTATAGGTGAATGTCCATTGACAACTCCAATTGTAATGAAGCAAATTTAGCATCACTGGTTGACTTACATAGGTGGGCACTATTTGTCCCTCTGTCGTCTCCTGACAATGTATGCATTTTGACCATCTCCTGGCCAGATTGACTTACCAGTTAGTGTGGTTGTCATGCCTTCCTCTGTACATTGCCGATTCCTCCCATTAGATGCGGTGACCTCTGCTACTGCAGTTGTCTATGCTCTGGCTGGATGTGTCAATGGGTGAGAAGAGAGAAAAGTAAACAAATGGGAAATGTGCTTGTGGAACTTTTCGGGGATTTGCCCATATCTTCTGCGTGCTAACAGTGTTGTGAAGTACTGCCGCAGACGGGGCATGTAGGAGCAGCGGTGTGTTGGTGATGTAATGGCGTGGCAGAGTGGTTAATGGACAACAGAATATGTGTATGACATATTTACATCTGATGATACTCTCACCTTCTGCTTTGTGATTTAGGCTGGCACAGGGTGATGTACTTCTTGGAGAATTTGTGGCAGGTTTACAAGCCCCTTGAATAAGATTTACACTGCTGTTGCATCACTTCTGTGACACAACGGTGGTGTACAACAGACAACACATTTAGAATTATTTGCAACGTGACGCTTCTATGGTGAAGCGTCACGTTTTGTGGCCCTGCGCAATATTGAACCTGCGTCAGCTTTGATGTAGGCAGGGTGGGCATTACCCCAGTATTGGAACTTTCATAGATTCCCATGCTTTGTATCATTCCCCGTCGTCGGAATAGGATTCTCTGTAACAAAAATACCATAGCTGTAGGTACAAAAGACCAAGGAAAAAGGCCTAGGCCTCATTCTCTTTTGTAGCATATCACCCTCTTTGTGTAAAAGAGACCAAACTTAGGCCTCAGCCAATCAGAAGTGCCTCACTCCTTAGAACCTTCCTGAAGGAACCTCAGTGCCTCAGATTTTCTACCGCACGTTGTGCTTAGGGAGTCTCCTTTGAGCTCTGCTCAACTTCTACTCTTCAAAGGATTTACTTCAGGATTTTTTCTTCAGAATCTTTCAGATTCACTTCAGGATTGTTGGCTGCCTTCCAGGATGTCAGAAATGGAGAAGAAAAAAGCAATTTTCAAACCATGTTCCACCTGTGGCAAGAAAAGGCTTTTTGTGGAGGATAAGCACAAAGACTGCATTTATTGCCTCTATCCTGACCACCAGGCTGCAGACTGTAAGATCTGTCGCACCTTTTCGACCAAGACCCTCCAGGACCGTGAGGGTAGACTCTTGACATGGCTCCAGAAGCTGAAATCCAGGAAGGAGTCTGTCTCTAGTGACAGTGAGGATGCAGCGTCGGTCAAGAGAAGAGGGGTAGTGGTTCCCATTCTCCTTCTATGGAAAGATCTTCCAAGCCCTCAAAAAAGACCCCCAGTGAGTCTGAGAGCCCAGGTCCCAGCAAATCTCCTCACCGAGGTGTAAAGGAGAGGGTTGGACCTGCAACGCCTTCTAAAGGTGAGAAGACTGGTACAGCCTTCAAAAAACCTTCATCCCAGTCTTCTGAGAGGAGTTCCAAGTCCTCGACGACGAAGACGTCGACGGCGGAAGTACCGTTGATGAAAAAATCTAAATCGAAGGTGCCGTCGACGAAGGTGCCGACCACGAAGGTACCGACGACAACAGTTACAATCTCGCTGACGACGATGGTGCCAACGTCGACAATAATGACGACGACGGTCTCGTCGACGAGGGCGTCAACGACGACGACTTTGACAGTGACAACGGCTGGCGTGTCGACGGTTTCATCGTCGACAACGTATACAGCCATCGACGGCAGAACCGTCGACGATATTGTCCTCTGAAAAAAGAATTACCATTTCTGGGACACGAATCACGCCACAGATGACTTCTCCGAGGAGTGTGTCTCCCCTACTGCCAACCATGCTTTTTCAAGAAGGGGAGTCAGAGGAGGAGGACCAGGACTCGTACAGCTATGCCAATAGTCCCTCCCAACTTCTAGTCAAATGCCAGGACACTGACTCTGAGGGCGAATACGGCCACGAGGAAGTTGGTCATCATCAGTCGGTCCAGTCGCAACACCATTCTGAGCAGGAAATGGTTTCAGTGCCATCTTCTTTTCTCCAAGATCTGCATAAGATGCTGCAGGACTATAAATCGAAGGCGAGTAGGCCTATTCCAGTTCCGTCAACGCCTGCTACGCCTGCTGGGATTTCAGCCTCATTAGTGATGCCTAATTTTCCGGCTCAAGTTTCCCCTCGGCCACAAATGTCCTTCCATCAGGATTCCTCCGGGTTACAAGAGGCCCATGCTGATTCCTCGGATGAGGATCAGCAGTCGGATCATGACTCCATTCCAAATACTGAATATGATGAATATATCATTCCAGATCCCTCATCTTTAGTCCCGGATTCGGCGGATTCCCCGCCTGCGGACATTGGGGGCTTCCATCAGCTGATGGAAAGAGCTGCTGCAAGATTCAAATTAGCCATGCCGAAGGTTACTACAGATTGTTTCTTATATGATTTCAAGGAACCTTTTAGGAAATCAACTAGGTCCATTCCTATTGTGGATCATTTGTGGAAGGAGGGCCTAAAGGCTATGAAGAACCCGGAGACGGTGGTCCCTGTACTACCGCGTCTGGATAAAAAATACAAGGCACCCAATGATGGTCCGGCAGCCTTAACGGGTCATCTAAGACCAGACTCTGTGATCTCGCAGGCTGCGCAGAGGAAATCCCGTAACCCCTCTGCTCCTTTAGCAACTCCTCCGGACAAGGAAGGGCGGAGGTTGGATAATGTGGGGAAGAGATTCTCGTTGATGGCAAGTTTGCTGGTGCGAGCGGCTAATGCCCTAGCGATCTTGGGTAGGTACGACCGCCAGCTTTGGTGTGATGTCGCCCCATACCTTGACCAGCTGCCTCCGGAGTCTACGTCTGAGGCAAAGAAGATCTTGCAGGAGGGAGAAGCAACGTCGATGGAAATCATTGACTGTGCAGTGGATATTGCGACAACGTTGTTCCGTTCATTGGCTGGGGCGTCAGTCCTCCGTCGCCAAGGATGGCTCAAAGCTACCTGGTTTCGGCCTGAGATCCAAAACAAGGTCCTGGATCTTCCCTTTGATGGTGAAGCATTATTCGGCAAACTCATTGACGACACTCTTCAAGAAATAAAAAAGGACACGGAGACGGCCAGGTCCTTGGGGACCCTTCAATACCGAAAGTCTCCTTTTAAGGGATCCAGGGGTAGAGGTGGTACCTACAGAGAATCCTTTCAACAACAACGCTATTCCACCACGGGCTCACGGTCCCAGCAATACCGTCAGCCTTATCAACAGCGGCAGGGCCAGTCTACCAACTATTCCAGGCCTTACAATAAGGGAAAACAGGCTGGCTGAGGACGGGATTCGTCCAAGCGCCAATAGCGGCCTCCTGGCTCTTCCTACTGGACCCTCCTTCAAGAGATCATCAGTTGGAGGCAGGGTCACTAAATACCTTCAAAACTGGTCCAGGATAACATCGGACCGTTTGGTGCTCAACATCATTTGGAAAGGGCATACCTTGGAATTCACGCAAGTCCCTCCATCCAAGCCCCCGGCAGCCATTCCATCGAAACACCAGCGTCTCCTGCGGCTCAAGGTCCAACAGATGCTCCAGAAGGGAGCGATAGAGCCGGTCCCCTCAAACCAAAGGGGGCAAGGATTTTATTCCAGGTTCTCCCTGGTGAGGAAGACACTAGAGAAGGTGCGCCCCATTTTAGACCTCAGGGAGCTAAACACCTATCTCATCTCCCTGTCCTTCCGGATGGTCTCTCTCCAGGACATCTTGAAGCTTATCAGCCCGGGGGATTTCATGGCCACGCTCGATCTCGAGGATGCGTATTTCCATGTTCCGATTCACCCAGCACACAGAAGGTTTCTGCGATTCACAGTAGCCAAGAGCCATTTTCATTCAGGGTTTTACCCTTTGGACTCCGCTCAGCCCCAAGAATTTTCACAAAGGTGCTGGCGCCAGTAGCAGCTTTCCTGCGAAGGAACCATTTTCAGGTCTTCCCCTACCCGGACGACTGGTTACTGAAAGCTCCGTCCAGGGAGGCAGCGCTAAAGGCTGTTCAAGCTTGTACCAATTTGTTACAGAATCTGGGACTCACTCTGAACAACGAGAAGTCTTCCCTGGTCCCGTCCAGAAAGGCTCGCTTCCTGGGAGCCATCTTGGATTCAAAGCTCTCAAGAGCCTTTCCCTACTCCGGAAAGGAGAGAGAAATTACAGACCTTGGCCCAGGACTTACAAACAAAAAAGTATCTTTCAGTACGCCGCTACAAGTCACTACTGGGAGTAATTTCATCTTGTTTCCCACTGATTCCCCATTGCAGACTGAGAATGCGTCCTCTGCAGGAGCAACTAGACAACCAGTGGAAACAGGTCCACGGTTCATTCGAGGACAGAGTGACGGTCACTCCAAGGATGAAAGAAGCGGCCTTATGGTGGACAGATCAAGACAACTTGTCCCAAGGTCTATCCTTCGTAAGCGTCCCGTCTCCACAAGTGGTAACAACGGACGCGTCATTGGAGGGTTGGGGGGCAATGGTGCAAGACCTGCATGTCAGCAGTCATTGGTCGCCCCAGAAGAAACGCCTTCACATCAACCTGTTAGAGCTCAGGGCGACACGACTGGCTCTGCAAGCTTTTCTTCCTCGCCTGGAAGGTTCACAAGTGCTTATCAGGACGGACAACACCACGGCCATGCACTATGTGAACAAGGAAGGAGGAACCAGATCTCGTCCATTGTCGCAAGAAGCTCAGCAGATCTGGGAATGGGCGATCCTTCAGAGGATATCGCTGAAGGCAGAACACTTGCCAGGCGTCGTAAATGAAAACGCCGACAGACTGAGCAGGTCATCCTCAGTGAGCCACGAATGGGAATTGAATCAGAGACTTTTGGAGGAGGTCTTCAGCCAGTGGGGCAGACCGGAGATCGATCTTTTTGCTACTCCGACCAACAAGAAATGCCGGACTTATGCAAGCAGGCTTCCCCATCGAGGTTCTCTGGGGAGTGCGTTTTCGATAGCATGGTCGAGGACATTTGTCTACGCTTTTCCTCCCATACCTCTGATCCCACGGCTCATCAAGAAAATCAAGGTGGAGCCGTGCAGGATGATCCTGATAGCCCCCGCTTTGCCGAGGCAGTTCTGGTTCACGGTACTCCATCTGCTGTCGATAGCCCCTCCTCTTCCTTTGGAGGTTCTACCAGATCTCATCACGATGTCCGCAGGACAAGTTTGGCACCCAGATCCGCAGTAATTACACCTGACTGCATGGCTCCTGAGCAGCGAGAGTTTATGAACCTACCCATATCAAGTGAGATTCAGGAGGTCCTTTCTCAGGCAAGAGCTCCTTCTACGAACAGGACTTACCGTCTTAAGTGGAAAAGATCCTTCCTTATCTGCTGTCCTTGGCTAAGTCGGGACTAGCCCATTCATCGATTAAGGTCCCTTTGGCGGCAATATCAAGGTTCAGGAGGACTGGGTCTGGGCCCTTCTTGTGGTCTTCCAGAATTGTTAAGCAATTTCTAAAGGGCTTGTTCAGAGTCTAGCCACCAGTGAGACCGCCTCCTCTGACATGGCATCTGAATTTAGTCCTCTCTCAACTCATGAAAGGCCCGTTTGAACCAATCCATCGTTCTGACATGAAATACCTTTCATGGAAATTGGCTCTCCTCCTCGCTCTCACGTCGGCTAGGCGTGTTGGAGAATTGCAGGCCTTGACTATCCAAGAACCTTTCCTTCAATTCAAAAGAAACACTGTCATCATGAGAACTAATCCGAGGTTTATGCCTAAAGTTCCCTCGGACTTCCACTTGAATGAGCCAGTCATTCTGAAGGCGTTCTTTCCTCAACCGGCTACACCAGCAGAGAGAGCATTGCATTCGCTAGATGTGCAACGCTGCTTGAAATTTTACTTGGAGCGTACTAAGGGTTTTCGAAAAACCTCACAGTTATTTGTTGCCTTCGGGGGTCCAAGCAAGGGCCTTCCACTATCCAAACAAGGTGTTTCAAGATGGATCACGAGTGCCATTCTGCATTGTCACACTGCTGCAGGAAAACCTCTGACTGGAAAGATTCGAGCACATTCCACGAGATCTGTGTCTTCTTCAATAGCCCTCTTCGCGGGGGTGCAGATCAAAGACATTTGCAGAGCTGCTACCTGGAGCAGCGTTCACACCTTTACCAGGCATTACTGCTTGGAGTCCTTACAACAAGATGATGCGGCAGTAGGACAGGCTGTCCTGAGGAACCTCTTCCAATGATTGGTGAGCTTTCCTTTCTTTCCCACCTTCCGTCTTTCACATTTTGTATCTTTATGTCATGTTGCCTATTGCTATATTGTGATGATGCAAAATGTGGTTATGTTGCTAACTGCTTGCTACTCTGATACAAAGCATGGGAATTTATGAAAGTTCCAATACTGGGGTAAGAAAACAAGTTACTTACCTGTAACTTTGGTTCCCCAGTATTGGTAACTTTCATAGATTCCCATGCGCCCACCCACCTCCCCGAGGAAAGCTCCGCCTACAACAGATATGGTGTCTAAGTACACAACGGCTACGAAAATCTGAGGCACTGAGGTTCCTTCAGGAAGGTTCGAAGTGGTGAGGCACTTCTGATTGGCTGAGGCCTAAGTTTGGTCTCTTTCACACAAAGAGGGTGATATGCTACAAAAGAGAATGAGGCCTAGGCCTTTTTCCTTGGTCTTTTGTACCTACAGCTATGGTATTTTTGTTACCGAGACTCCCATTCCGACGACGGGGAATGATACAAAGCATGGGAATCTATGAAAGTTACCAATACTGGGGAACCAAAGTTACAGGTAAGTAACTTGTTTTCTTCCTTTGGGATATGACGCGTACAAGTGATTCAGTGAAATCTACAAGATTTCCCAGAGTCCGTTTTCAGAGGCCGCTGCAACGCAACCTTACGCCTGCACGTTAGGTATGGGCAGTGCATGGACATTATTGGAGTGGCATCGCTCTTGCGACACAACTCTAGCAAAGCCCCCCACACACCATCAGATTCAACACACATCTGTCTATCCCTGCGCCAGTGCACCACCATGTAAACGTGACGCATCCGTGTTTGCGCAAGGGTTGAATTGCTTGTCACAATGATACTGGCGCTTTCCTGGTAATATATGTCAATTGCTACTTTTTTAAAAAATGTTTTACTTTATTTAGCATTTCCATATATCATTGCACATTTTCAGTCAATATGAACAGTTATTGAATTAGCATGGTTGTGTATGTATGGCAGCAGTACTGTGCCCATGTTTTTAATAGGGGGGAGGTATTAGCCTTCTCTGATGCAAAGGATTCTGGGACTTGTGGTGCTACGTAGAGGGTGACACATGAGTCTCTGACTGACTATATTTCTATATACACTTTGGACAAGGTCCATAATCACAATGAGAGTGTAACACAGACAATCTTTTTCTTTTCATTCCATTTACCTGGTACCAAGTAGCAGACGTCACTCACAGGCAGCCCATGGACCAAGTGGGGGTGTATTGTTGTGAGGATATCCTCCTCCAGTGAGGTGAGACGGATGCTTGGCCAGGGCATGCAGCAGGGAGGATCCTGCTTAATTCGATCCTGGAGTATTTCTCCTCCACCCTCTGCTTTCTGTGTCCCACTGGTGCAGTAAGGTGGGAGTCCACATAGGCGCTTGTGGTGCCTGACTATGAACTCCACAAGCATGGTGGTCTCCTCTGCTGTAAAGTTCCTTTTTCTCCTCATTTCCATTTTCTGTGGCACTGTGAACGTTGTAGACACGAACTCTCTGTGGACAAACCTGTTCCTTTAATGTGTGCTGCTTTTATGTGTTTTGTGGTGCTGGTCAATTAGTGTTAATTTGCTTCAGCTGGAGCGTGGTGGGGGATGGTAGGCACTGGCAACATTACCCATGGCAAAATGGAGCTGTTGACTGGGATTGGCTGCAGTGTGTCAGCTGATCCATGGTGGGGGATGGTAGGCCTTTGGACAGGTGTTTACCCTTGACTAACATGATTAACTGTTAAAAATTTGTATTCTCTGGCCCAGAATCGTATTTTCCGGCCCGAAATCGTATTTTCCGGCCTGTAATCGTATTTTCCGGCCCGGAATCGTAAATTACGGCACAATGCTGGAAAATGCGGCCCGGAATCGTAAATTCCGCCGCAGAGCCGTAAATTCCGGCCCGGTGGGGTAAATTATGGCCCGGGTGTGGACGTAAAGTTAGTAGTCGTAAATCTGTTCTGTGAATACCGGAAGTAGTAAGTTCATTATCCAGTATTATGGGTGTCTTTCATAGATTCACATGCCTGAATCATTCCCCGTCGTCGAGACGGGAGTCTCCGGTACATAGAAAAGTAATGTCCTATAGACATACATAGAGAATAGTAGGCCTAAAGGCCTCACCTTCGTAACATATCCATGTCCTTTTGTAAAAAGGACCAAACTCTAAACAAGAGCCAATCAGCTATCACCTATCTCTGGAACCTTCCTGGCAGGACCCTCAGTCCCTCAGATTTTCTACCGCACGTTGTGCTAAGGGAGTCTCCTCTGAGCTCTGCTCAGATTCTGTGTTTTTTCACTTCATTAAATAACTTGGTTGTTAAGGATTCTTTCTACTATGGATTATCTTCAAATACATTCTTTAAAGAAGGTCTGGTAAGGAGCACTAAGACCAGAAAGGAGGTTTTTTATATTCTCCAGTGACCGTGATGAGGCGTTGACCTCAACATCTAGGAGATCTCAAAAGAGAAGAAAATCTCCTCAAACTCATTCCTCAGGGGGACGTCCTGAGAAGGCCCTCAAAAAGACCACTCATGGGTCTTCTGGGCGCAGTTCTTAAAAATCTCCTCACTCTGTAGAAAAGGAGAGTTAAGGACTTGCTTTTGGAGAAAAATCATGTAAAAAAAGACGACTTCTGAGCCGTCAAAATCACCTCTTCTGGTCATAGGACCCTTCAGGAAGGCGTCTTCTATACCTCCTGAGGTAAAGACTAAGAAGCCAACATTATCAACAGCACTGTCGACGAAGAAACCATCGTCATTGCCTATTACAGCCTCTTCGTCTACGATGGCCTCGTCTATGATGGCCTCGCCTACGACGGCTCGCCTACGATGGCTCGTCTACGACGGCTCGTCGACGATGCCTCGTCTACGACGGCTCGTCGACGATGGCTCGTCTACGACGACTCGCAGACGACGACGACCTCGTCTATGACTGCTAGTCTACGACGGCCTGTTTACGGCGTCGACGACTGCCTCATCTTTGATGGCCTCGTCTACGATGGCCTCGTCTACGATGGCCTCATCTACGATTGACTCGTCTACGATGGACTCGTCTACAATGGCTCATCTACAATGGCTCATCTACAACGGCTGTCGTCGACGACGGCCTAGTCTATGACCGATTGTCTATGACGGCCTGTTTACGTCGTCGACGATGGCCTCGTCTACGATGGCCTCATCTACGATGGTCTCATCTACGATGGCTTGTCTACGATGGCTCGTCTACGACTGCATCTTCGACAATGGCCTCGTCTATAACTGCTCGTCTACGACGGCCTGTCTAAGGCGTCGACGATGGCCTCGTCTACGATGGCCTCATCTACGAGGGCTCGTCTTCGATGGCTCATCTACGATGGCATCGTCATCGACGGCCTCGTCTATGACTGCTCGTCTACGACGGCCTGTCTACGGCGTCGACGATGGCCTAGTCTACAATGGCCTCGTCTTCAATGGCCTCGTCTTCGATGGCCTCGTCTTCGATGGCCTCGTCTACCATGGCCTTGTCTACCATGGCCTTGTCTACCATGGCCTCGTCTACGATGGCCTCATCTACGATTGCTCCTCTACGACGGCCTCGTCTACGACGGATCGTCTATGGCGTCACCTACGACGGCCTCGTCTATGACTGCTCGTCTACGACGGCATAGTCTATGACGCCGAGCCCGTCGACGAGGGAAATTCCGACAATTCTGGAATCTTTTATTATGTGGTAAAGAGGGCTGCTCAACGTTTTAAGATCTCAATGGTCTCTCAAGAACAGGTCTGCTTCTTGTATGACTTCACAGAACCTCTCAAGAAGGCAATAAGGTCAATACCAATTATCGATTACCTATAGTCAGAAGGGGTAAAGGTCATGCAGAACCCCTCCTCTGTATCACCAGTGATCCCTCAGTTGGATAAGAAGTATAGGGCGCCAGATACAGCACCGGCGTGTTTAACAGGACATCCTAAGCCGGACTCCGTGGTGACACAGGCGGCAAAGAAGACCTCCAGGAATCCTTCGGCCCCTTTGTCGCTTCCTCCTGATAAGGAGGTAAGAAGAGTGGACAACATTGGGAACAGGTTTTCTTCAATGTAGGCAATGACGGTAAAGGCAGCGAACGCCCTAGCGCTCTTGGGACGCTATAATAGGCAAGGCAAGTGTGGAATTGCCAGATTCATCCAAAGAGGAAGTAAAGAGGATTCTGCTAGATGGTGAAGCATCGGCGTCAGAAACTATAGACTGCGCGATGGATATCGCTATGACAGGGTTCCGCCAGTTGGCTGGAGCAGCAGTCTTCTGGCTCCAAGGATGGCCAAAGGCAACCTCTTTCCGTCCTGAGGTGCAAACAAAGATTTTGGACATGCCATATGATAGCCTGTTACTATTTGGCACAAAAAATTGACGAAGCAGACACTGCAAGAGCTTTGGGCACTCTTCAGTATAAGAACCAGTCCTTTAGTAGAAATAGAGGAAGAGGACAGTCTTCCTACAGAGGAAATTATCAATACAAGTCTTCCTGCTCTTCAGGCCAGAGTAGACCACAAAACCAACAGCGCCAACAACAGCAAAACAAGCAATCCTCTTCTGGGAGGTCGTCCTTTCAAGGTAAAGGACAGCGGAAATAACAAAAATCTACTGCTGCTTTTATGAGAGATCTCGATTATGCTGCAGAAAGGAGCAATAGAGAGAGTACCTCCATATCAGCAGGGAAAAGGGTTTTATTCCCGCTTCTTTTGATCCAGAAAAAAGACAAGAAGTGGAGACCAATCTTGGACCTCAGGGCCCTCAACAAATTCCTAAGAAGCAGTCGTTTCGCATGGTAACGATCCAGGAGGTCTTGCAACTACTGTAAGAGCAGAATTTTAGGGTGTCCCTAGACATACAGGACGCTTACGTCCATATCCCAATTCACAGGAATCACAAAAAGGTACTTGCGATTTGCAGTAGCGGGCATACACTTGCAGTTTCGCGTTCTGCCCTTCGGGCTCAAGTCTGCACTGCGCATATTCACGAAATGTCGTACCCCGGTGGCGGCATATCTCAGACAGTGCCATCACCAAGTCTTTCCGTATCTGAATGACTGGCTGGTCAAGGCTCCATCCTTAGAAGACGCGTCCAGGTCTTCCAATGCCTGTTTAAACCTTTTCGATTGCTTGGGTCTCACCCTCAATCAGAAAAAATCGGTCCTACAACCTTCTCAGTGCATCAGTTTCCTAGGTGCAACCCTGGACACACGGTCAGCAAAAGCTTTCCCATCCAGAGAGAGGATGAACAAGCCCCTTGCACTAGCGGCTATTGTAGCCTCGAAGAAAGTCTTGACAGTCCGCCTCTTCAAATTCCTCCTGGGGATGATGTCAGCGTGTATCCTCCTGATTCCTCACTGTCGACTACGAATGAGGAATCTACAGGAGGCGCTCTCGAAGCAGTGTCTCCAATGCACAGGGTCATTCGACGACCACATAAAAGTGAATCCTCAGATGGTCGGAGCCCTGCAATGGTGGATGTCATCTCAAAACCTGTCTCAAGGCTTGTCATTCCTGCTTCCAGCTGCTCCTCATGTTGTCACAACAGGCGCCTCCTTGGAAGGCTGGGGAGCTTTTCTGCAAGAGCTACAGATAAGCGGGTAGTGGTCTCCTATGGAGAAGAAACTACATATCCTATAGATAAGAAACTACATATCAATCTGCTCGAATTGCGGGCGGTCTTCCTGGCCCTTCAAGTTTTCCTGCCAAGAATCAAACATTCCCTGGTGCTCGTCCGGACAGACAACACCACGACTATGCACTACCTCAACAAACAGGGAGGGACACGCTCGCTGGCACTCTCTCGCGAGTCGCAAAAAAATCTGGAATTGGCTCATACTCCCCAATGTAACCCTAAGGGCGGAATATGTCCCAGGCGCGGACAATGTGCTCGCCGACGCGTTGAGCAGGCAGAAAACATCGTCACACGAGTGGGAGCTAGATCAGCAAATTATCGGCCAGATCTTCTCAAGATGGGGCACGCCGCAAATCGATCTATTTGTGACGAGAATGAACGCCAAATGCCCACACTTCGCAAGTTGGCATCCCCAGTCAGGGTCTCTAGGGAATGCATTTTCCATTGCATGGCGCAACGTCTTTGCGTACGCCTTTCTGCCATTCCCGAAGCTTCCCAGAGTCCTCAGGAAAATTTAGGTGGAGCCTTGTACTCTAATTTTAATAGCCCCAACTTGGCCGAGGCAACATTAGTTCACAGAGCTCCACCGTCTATCCCTGGAGCCGCCGATCCACCTGCAGCAGTATCCATCTCTGCTCACAATGAACAACATTCAAGTTCAACATCCGGATCTGAAGTCTCTCAGGTTAGCTACCGGGCTCCTGAGTTCCGAGAGTTCCACAATCTGAATATTCCACAAGACTGTAGAGACAGTCTTGCCAGAGCAAGGGTGGATAGCACGACCAAAACATATTCCCTGAAATAGAAGCGCTTTTGTGTTTGGTGTGCAGATCAAAGCATTCGGCATTTCTCCTCACCAGAGCAAATCTTACCTTATCTATTACATCTGGCACAGTCGGGCCTAGCCCACTCCTCCATTAAAGTACACTTAGCAGCAATATCTTGTTATAAAAGATCTTCAACGAGTCAATCTCTCTGGTCAAGCAGGTTGATTAAGCAATTTCTAAAAAGAATATACAGATCTTTCCCGCCAGTAAGTATGTTGCCACCTACCTGGCATCTCAATGCGGTTCTTAACCAGCTCATGAAACATCCGTTCGAACCAATACACAGAGCTGACCTGAAGTATGTCACGTGCAAAACAGCACTCCTGGCGCTCACATCTGCAAGGAGGGTCAGTGAGCTACAGGCGTTTTCAATCCAGGATCCTTTTCTACAGTTTTAAAAACGACAGAGTAATCCTGAGAACCAATCCTAGGTTTATCCCAAAAGTCCCGTCGGACTTCCACCTAAATGAACCTGTGGTTCTGCGTTCCTTCTTTCCAAACCCAAGCACGGCAGCTGAAAGATCGCTGCATTCTTTGGATCTCAAACAATGCTTGAATTTTTACATTGACAAAACGAAAACATTCAGGAAATCTAACCAGCTATTCGTGGCTTACAGCAGACCTAGGAAAGGTCTACCACTTACCAAGCAGAGCATCACCAGATGAATTTCTGCAGCCATTGCTTTCTGTCATGACCAAGCTGGACAGCCATTGCATTCCAAAGTGAGAGCGCACTCCACGAGAGCTATGTCCACTTCTATGGCTCTCTTTGCAGGGGCGCCAGTCATTGGCATTTGCAGGGCGGCAACATGGAAGTCGCCGCATACCTTCACTAGGCACTACTGCCTGGATACGGAGCTGATGAATGATGCAGCAGTGGAACAAGCAGTGTTACGCCATCTATTTCAGTAAGGTGACCCTTCCTCCGTCCCTCCATCCTACTCTGGTATGCACATTTCTTTACTAATACTTATTGTGGATGTCTAATGATGGTTCATGCTCGCATGATGTGTATTATCTAAGGACTTGTATATGCTGTTCCATCAGAAATGTGCACTCTGCATTGCTTGCTACTCTGATTCAGGCATGTGAATCCATGAAAGACACCCATAATACTGGATAAGAAATGCATTACTTACCTGTAACTGCAGTTATCCAGTATTGGTGTCTTTCATAGATTCACATGCAACCCTCCCGCCTCCCCTGGAAGGACTCACCTAACTCTCTGTGTCACGCCTACTTAGCTTAGTGCGTACAAAAATCTGAGGGACTGAGGCTCCTGCCAGGAAGGTTCTAGAGGGAGGTGATAGCTGATTGTCTCTTGTTTAGAGTTTGGTCCTTTTTACAAAAGGACATGGATATGTCACTAAGGTGAGGCCTTTAGGCCTACTATTCTCTATGTATGTCTATAGGACATTACTTTTCTATGTACCGGAGACTCCCGATAACTGCAGTTACAGGTAAGTAACGCATTTCTTCTGTGAATACCGAAAGTAGTAAGTTCATTCTGTGAATACCGAAAGTAGTAAGTTCATTCTGTGAATGCCAAAAATAGTAAGTGCATTCTGTGAATACCAAAATAGTAGTACGTTTAGGATTTAGTATTAAGTTCATTCTGTGAATCGGGCCCACAGTTTCATGGGCTTCCATGGGTCTCATACATGCTGCAACAATGGAGACCCATGGTGTACCAATGCCCCGGGTACCTAAGTACCATATACTCAGGACATATAATGGTACCTCAGTGTGCCAATTGTGGGGTGTGCAAAGTACTTACCAGAGAATTTAGAGGAGAGAGCACTGCCACTGGAATCCCAGTGAATTACAGTCAAAGCACACTGGCACCAGTCAAAATATGGGGGTATCTATTAAATGGACTTATGGATTATGTACTTTTCTGTGTATCATGTGTGTATTTTATACAAAGTGGAGTAAGACTTGGACCCAATGTTTTGTTAGCAATAATGTAGAAATATGAAAGCGGGTCTTGAATTTGACTTGCATTTTTTGGCCCTAAATTGTGCCATTTTTGTGTTTTATCTTAACATAATTTTTTCTCCAAATGTAAACAATGATAATTGACGTACCTCAAAGCTACATATGAATATGGCAATTGTGCATATCAGGATCTTAATGTTTTGGTTTAATGCCTTACCCACATTTTATGCATACAGTCTTATTTGAACTCTAGCTCACTATTATGATTTTGGAGTACTGTATTTGATATTATGAATGTATTTGTTAAAATGTTAACACTTGTATGCTTTAGGTATGTCTATTTTGTAATGAAACGCTTTTGTATTTAACTTTATCCTTCTCCTCTTGTAATTTACTGGGGGAAAATCTCTGCAATAAAAATATTTTGTAAAAAGATTTTAAAAAGTAACATTGGTAGTTACTTGCCACTATAAAACAAACTAACACACACATTAGATGATGTCATCAGTGACGTCACCAGTGACATCAACTGATCTCATTTGAGATATCATCTGTGATGTTATAGAACATGTCATGAGTGATGTAATTTGTGAGGTCATAAGCAGTGCTCTGTTAACTATAACTTGTGGATGTCTTAGTTTCTTTTTGTTTATAGCGTTAATGTTGTCAATGACAAATTCACCTAACTAGAACGCCACTTTAACCTTTGGCTTTTTGAGTGAACATATACATGTATGTATGTATGTATGTATGTGTATGTAAATATTACATATATATATATATATATATATATCTGTGTACTCGTCTCACAACACAGAGATTCTTCCCCAAAGTGAAGAGGCGTACCCACATTTTCGTGCTGAATATTTGTATTACTTTTTGCCCAGCACCGCCGCGACGCGTTTCGGTCCTACTCGGACCTTGAGCACATGACATCTTACATGGGACAGGCCACAAATTTAAAGTGACAGTGCATCTTGAGTGAATGAACATGGACAAAAGACTTACAATATGCCATGTATCATGATAGCTATAAAATACATTTTCTTTTATATTCAAAGTAATGTCCATCCTCTGTGCAAATCCTCAATAAATATATAAAATATTCATGATAAAACCAATTTGATTAGTTTAGCCAAAAGAAATTACATTCATCAAACATGATTAATTAAAATCTATGTAAAATTTCTTTAGATAGGCAATATTCCAACCCTTTCTCAAAGTTAATAACATGAGAAAGAAAAACCTTATACTATGTACAGTGGATAATGACAATTGACTATTGCAATGGACTTTTCATCAATGCTCAACAGAAAGTCATCCGCAAACTACAGTCTGTACAAAATGCAGCTGCAAGAATGCTTTCTGGTACCCCAAAATTTAAATCAATCACCCAAGTGATTAAAAACGATCACTGGTTGGCGGTAAATAATGAAATTAAATTTAAGGCACTTTGCATAGCCTACAAAGCCTCCCGTAAATTAGGGCCCCGTTTTCTCATCAATTCCCTGCCATTCTATGCCCCCAACAGAACCCTACGCTCTATGAATGCCTTGTTGATGACTGTGCCCTGGACTAAAACAGCTTCATGGGCTGACCGTCGTTTCACCGTGCCACATCCAAACTGTGGAACTCACTTGATACGGACATCAGATCCTGTCCCACCCTTCTTCTTTTCAGAAGAAAAATAAAAACTTGGCTTTTTAATCAATAATCCCCATTACCACTTTTCTGGTCTGTCTTTATCCACAGCGCCGAGACGCCCTTGGGCATTTGCCTGCGCTTAATAAATTTCATAAATAAATAAATAAAATAAATAAATGGCATTGGCCTTCCTAAAGGTTAGATTGGGTGAACGTGTCAATTTCTCACCCAACGTAGGATCATTTTTAATGAGAGGCAAATTCTTGTTAATGATTTTCCTAATAGCATGATGTTGATTGCTAAAAGTTAGAATTAGCCTCAGCGGTTGTTTCTCACTAGGGGTGTCATTAGTTGTACTTTTAATTGTCAATGCCACAATCCTACCCTGTTCATTAGCCCTATTCATGACTTTATTGATCACTTTTAGACTGTATCCCCTCTCAATAAATCGAGAGCGACACTCTGACTGAGCTTTAAAACAGTCAGTATCAAGGCTGCATATTCTACTGATCCGCAGCATCTCCCCATAGGGGATGCTGCGGATTAGATGTGCCGGATGATTGCTTTCTGCATGCAGCACTGAATTTTCGGCCGTACTTTTTCTATGCAGCCTAGTATTCAAACAGTTCTCTGAGATAAAAATCTTCACATCCAAAAAGAATACGGATGATTTACTAATGTGGCTGGTAAACTTCAAATTCATGTCATTGACATTCAAGGAGTCAGCAAAAGTATGTGCCTCACTCTCTGTACCCTTCCATATAAATATATAATCGCTGTTGACCTCCAAATCCCACTCAGAGCTGACACGGGCCACCAATTGAAGTGCCCAGGTATTAGGTTTATTGTGGATTGTCCGCCATTGCGCGTTTCGGCCGCCTAAGGCCTTGATCACGACATATACATACATATGTTACCTACTGGTGGCCATCAGTAGGTAGTTATAGTTAGGATCTAGTTTACATAGGAAAAGTGTTTTTTTAGCACCAGTTGATGAATCTTCAGGAAGTGTTCTCCAAAAAGTATGCCATTGGTTCTTACTATGCATGGAAAGTTGCGGGGTGATCCATCAAATGGGGTCTGAGAAAAGGGGGCTATAAAAAAATAAATTGCGTTTCCCACAAGTCATTTCAAGTAACAATAACTCTTGCCCTAAGGTAAATATAACTTGCACCCTCTCCATGTACTGCTAATTACCTCAGTCATTACATTACTCATGACATTGTCTATGACATTGCTAATGTCACTATAACATTTGCAGTAAAATTATTGATGAGAAACTGCATTAATTTCTTATGGAAGGTTTTGGTATTCAAGTGGTTGGCCATGTGTTGTGCAAGTCACTAGAAAGTGTAAGATACTACAAAAGAGCAGTATGTGAATACTGAAAAGTAGTTACCTCACTCAAAAGTGTGATTCTACTTGAAAGAATCAGTTACCTTTGTAAATCAGGACCACGTTTGTGGGGTTTTTCTTATTATTACCATCCTCCTGCAAATATTTCAGTAATTGATCAGATAACACTCCAATTGGTTCCTTATTTGCACTAAGGAGAACTGGAGACTGACTGAGGTACATCTCAAACCCTTTAATCGGAGAAAGCAAATGGGTACTTTTAATGACTGCAAAAACATACTGTTGCCATCCAACTACTTCCATAGTATTTCTTAATTCTGTGTCTGTTGCCTTCTTTCTAGAAACCTTCTGGCCAAGAATTACACTGAAACACATTATTTGCCTGATGGTCAGCAAGTAACAACATCACCACTGATTTTGGTACTGTATGAATTAAGTTTGTTGACTTAAGTACCGTGTAGCTATGCTGAGATTATCAGTGCCATTCACTTAACACAATTCTGAATGGGCTCTTCCGGTTCATATATTAAATTATTTCATACTCTTAAACTTTTTCTTGGAAATGCAAGAAAGAGCTCTGTAATGTAATACTAATTTCATTATTGTGTGTTCTTCATAAGAGAAGTGATTGACTTGTTAATCAGGATTATCAGAATTCTACACAGGAAGCCTACCTTTTCTGAAGGTCTAGTGAGCAGTGGATTTGGTGTAGTGAAATGAAGGTGTACCCAGTAGGCACGTGGTTCAGAGGGTTCAAAGAATGGTTAAATGGATGAAGCATTTGTTGAAACTAAGAGTTGTCCTGGTTCCACACCCTGAAGTTCCATAATTGTGAAAGAACGATGAGAGTTACAATTTTACCAACCAGTGAAGTGCACAACAAAAGTGCCCAAAAAAGAGTAATATTTAATGTGCACTTTACGAATACCATTTATTCGATAATCCCAGTAGTAGAAATGAAAAGCACATAGATTTTTAAATGTTTCAGTAGACACCAGCATTTTCACAAAAACAGATGATCTAGGAGAGACTTCTAGCCACATATTCTTTGCCGTACAATATTCCTCAGTTTTAAGGCTGAATCTGGAAAATCTTGAGCAGTATCTCTGCATGGCATTAGGTATATAGACTCTGTCTCAGTACACTGACATCAGCTGTTTTCTTTCAATGCCCTCAGCACAGATCCAGAGAGATCCAACTCTCCACTTTCTGGAGAACTTTTTTCAACATTTTGTCAACCTTTTTTGAGACGTCTTCCAGTGTTTATGCATGGCCTAAAACAACCTGCAGGGTTTAAACCTTGTAGTTTGTGCCACAAGCAGATGTCTGTGACAGACCCTAATCTTGTTTGTGTCTGGTGCCTAGAGCTGGGCGATGAATCCAAGGCCAGAGGGGACTGCTTCACCATGAACCCCAAGGTGCTGCTGGAGCAATCCCTGAAGCTCCTGATCGCCTGATGCCAGTCAACTCTGTCAGGTCCTGGTCATGTGGAAGGTCACGTCGCTAAGCCGTTCATAGACTTATCATTGCGTAAGTCCCACAAAAGATTGAAGAACTCCAAGAAGTCTAAGTGCACTTCAGCTATACCATGCCTGTCAAAGTCAATGGATGAGGTGCGGGAACGACATCACCACTCTAGGCCCCACTTCCACGCATCAGCCGCAGAGCCTGCCTTTGGGTCACATACGCACCTCTCCAAATTTCCAGGGGCAGCCCCATCCCATCTATTTGAAATTCCTAATGCCATGCACCTCAGTTTTGGGCAGGCCGACTCCTCTGGAGTGCCTTTCGGGCCCCACGGGTTCAGTGAGTGCCGCCACTGTGTTTCTGCTGGCCATGTGCCATCAACACTAGTAGGCCACTTCGATCCAGTGCTGGTTCCAGACAGGCGTGGTCCTGAGACCGCAACCTTTCTTTAGCTAGTTCCAGTTGAAGTTACCGGCAACGCTGATGCCCCATGGCAACTATAACCCCATAATCAGAACCAATCTCCGTTACGACTGAAACCTGACCTTCAATGTCAGAACCAAGGCCTCCTGTTTTTTGACAGGCCCTGTGAAGAGTATGATTGAGCAGGATTTGATGATCAATATGGCTACCATAACTCCTTAGAAGAGCCGAAGGACAACTGGTATAAGGAACTGGCGAGTGTCAGTGGTCTGGACACCTCCACAGACACTAGCCTAGTCTCTCCTATTAGTGTGGCTACTGAGGAAGGCGCATTTTTTGCCATGGTGGTGAGGAGGATAACTGAGCACCCGGCACTTTACATTGACCTCTGTGACAGTCGAGAAGAACGTCTTGACGATGGTGCCTCAGGAGGAAGCCGCCCCCCACAGAACCTCTCCTCCCTTTTAATGAGGCCTCCATGGATGTCCTGCTCATTGCATGCCCCAAGCCCCTCACGGGGGCTCCTGTTTACTGGACCACTGACCACCCCCATCGCACTGCTCCTCGGAACCTAGCTTTTCTCACGCGCCACCCCACCACGGAGAGTCTGGTTATCCAGCTCCAAGCTCCTCCAAAGTCCAGCTTAGTGAGTTCCCTACCACGAGATAGAGAATCTAAGAGGCTGGATACCTTTGGCAAAAGGGTGTGCTCTTCTGCCAGCCTTGTGCTGCAATTGGTAAAAAATGCATACCTCTTGGGCCGATACATCAACACAGATTGAAATTCTGCTGCACAGTGTTGCCCATGTTCTTGGAGGATGCCCAAGCCATGCTGACTCAGGCTATTGCTGATGGTAGGGATGCAGCAATGTTCACCATTGGCTGCGGGCTGGATACAACCGACTCACTAGGCAAAGCGATTGCATCATCAGTGGCACGCCTGGCTGAGATCTTCTGGCTTTTTGGGTAGATGTCTAATTATCCCTTCAATGGCATCCACCTCTTTGGCTATAACGCAGATTCGGCACTTAAGCAGTTTAAGAACATCGGACTTCAGCCCGGTTGATGGGTCTCTTCATGGCCCCATACCAACTACATTCTGATTTTGGCCCCTTTTGTGGCTACGATAGTGGCTACCAGCCATGTCCATTCCAACCCAGCCACCAAGCGCACTGGTACCCTAGCGCTTTCGTGACCACAAACTCGGTTCCCACAAGCCTCATGGGACACATAGTAAGAGGTCTGACACCCCCCATCTGTCCGCAACAGCCTCAAAACCCCTTTAGTTGTCCCTCTTACCATCATAGGCAACCAGTTGGAGGCAGTATCCGACATCACCTGTCCTGCTTGCAGTCCATAACATTGGACAAGTGCAGGTTCTTTTGGCCAAAGGAGCTATTGAGAGGGTTCCAACATCAGAAGCAAGTTATGGTTGCTCTTATCACTATTTCCTCCGCCCCCCCTATTTTAGACCTTCACCCTCTCAAAACTTTTTCCTGAAGAAGGAGAAATTCAAGATGCTCACGTTGGCTCAGGTTCTGTCTGCCATGGACCATGGAGACTGGATGATAGCGCTTGGAGACTGGACCATAGACCATGGACCATGGACCATGGAGACTGGATGGTAGCGCTTGACATGCAGGACGCCAACTTCCACATTCCCGTCCTGCCTTCCCACAAGAGTTACATGCTATTCATGGTGAGCCACAAGCATTTTTAGTTCACTAGGCTTCCTTTTGGCTTTGCCAGTGCTCCTCAGGTGTTCACCAAGGTGATGGTGGAACTGGTCTTGGATTTTTTGTATTCGGTTCATGGAGGACCTGGCTTGGCAGTTCGGGCTGGACTGTACGAGGATCAGTGTCGAGACTGATTTGCCTAGGTTTGGGTCCAAACTGAGGTGACATGGTGAGCAAAAGAACAATGGGTTGGAACACTATCCAAAGCTATTGCCAATGGTTAGACTTATTGCATGCAGCCTCCCATAATCTTTTGTGTGGTTCATGTACTTCCCTAAGTCGCATAGGTATCCCCTGATGTGGCTCCTGCGATCACTGTGTCACTGGAACCAAGCTGTACCTAGCTGATGAGCCCATAACTAAGGCAAAACAGATCTTGGGTTCTTTTGTTCTAGTTCAGGGAGAACCTGGTTTGGCAGTTTGGGTGGAGCTGGGTCAAGACTGATTTGCATTTGGCTGGGTCAAAACTGAGGTAGCAAAGTGAGCAAAACAACGTTGAGTTGGAATGCTACAAGAGCTATTGCCAGTGATTAGAATAATAGAAAAATATATCTTTATTGGCATTTTGTTATCGTATATAACATTGTATAATGAACACATTACATTTCGTGTTACGTTTTCCTTTGACACTTAAAATACAGCATATGGCGACAATATGCAACAAAAGTGAGATTTGTAGGTATCTGCCAATGTGGGGGTGCAAGGCATCCCCTTAGTGTCCAGTGTACCCGAACCACCTCACTCAATGCGTCCACTAGTTATATCAGCTTGCGTGTCCCTCATGACAAGTGGCCGCAATAAGTGGTGTGTCTCTTTCTTCTGGGGTCATTACGATCAGGTGGAAGTGATGTATTGCCATATAATGGTCCTGTTTAGAAAAGCAGAGCAGTTATACAACTAAGTAGACATTAACTAGATAAGCTCAAATAGCACAGGTTAGGTGACCCAGGTTGTATGTGAAAGGCGGTTTAAGGGTGGTGAGAATTGTTTAATGCTTTCAGGTCGAGGCAGACCCGACCTGTAACTTTGTCGGATGTAGTCATGCATTCCATAAAAATATAAAGAAAGGAAGGGAGGAACCCAAGGACTCAGAAAAGGGACAGGTAGTGTAGCAAAGAAGTAAAAGTGAGTCCCTATTTGAAAACACGTATATGTATGGGTCATGTGTTGGATAAACCACTATGCAGTACAGTTAGTAATTACGGTTATGCGAAATACAAAATATGATCAGTATCAGTTAGATGTAAAAAGCAAAAATCACATAAAAACAATAAACAAACTGATATGGCAGTATCAAACATTTATTACAATTAAAACAATATAATCACATGTGGGTTTAAAAACTTCCCAGCTTCTTAGTACATTATTATCGGTATACCTCACAAGAAAACTACATTCCATATCATAGCTCTTGAGTAGGGGCGGGGGGGGAGTTGAGAAGGTAATTAAAGTTGCCCTGTACTTCTACCATGGTTTGCCCGGTTCCATCCCTCTTGTTCTCAATGCCTCAGTCCGTGGGGGACCCACTGTCGTCATCCCCTCTAATGGGATTGGCTTGTGTGCTCCCAAGTAAATAGTGTCTTTCCAGAGGTCGGCAATTGGATATCCGCGTAGACCCTTTAACTCTTTCCTATATAGTGCTCTACACTCAGATCCAGCCCATATAGACACCTCTTGTATCCGAGTATTAATCTGTGGCACCGTTTTTAACTTCCACAACACCCCAATTCGTTCCCTGGCCAGCGCCAAGGCCAGGTATGTAAACCTATTCCCCACCTTAGGCATAGGTGGTCTGGGAAATAGTCCAAGCTGGCAGATCTCAATTGTTAAATTAAGGGTACGTCTTAGCCAGTGCTTCTTGCCAAAAGCCTTGCAGCTTTTCAGAGCCCCAAGTCATGTGGTGGAATTCTGCGTCCAACTGTTTGCATCTCAGGCAGCCTCTCAATTCTCCGCCAAAGGCAGAAAAAAGACAGTGAGGGTTCAGGTAGGACATATGGATATAATTAAATTGGATGTATTGCGAGACATTTTCTTAGGGAATTTTTTTGAATTTTTTTTGTTGAAAATTGTCTTTTTATTAAGCATCAAGCATAACCAAACACAAGACCGTCTCAATGGTACGAGAGGCGGGCAATCCCCCGGGTAACAGCAGACATAGCTATGAAGGGTTCAGCTTCGCAAAGTCTCCAGGCGAGGCCTCGGCCTATACAGTTGAGTGATGCTTATTTTCCAAAAAACAAAGAACTCCCCCCCCCCCCCCCCACCGCCAACCCAACCGCCTCCCCCCTCCCTCCCTCCCACCCACCCACATCCGGTAGTGACAAAATAACAAAAGGAATAGATCAACATTACACATCTGAGACAAATGCAGGTGACAAGGTAAGCACTAGTGGAGACATATAGACCAGCCTCTTAGACTTTCAGGGAGACTATCAAGGCCCATCAGTCAACATCGAACTGCTAGAACTCAAAGAGATGCATAGTCCGAACAGTTGGGGGACATACCGCAGAAGGCAGGCCCTGGGATAGATAGGACACCAGAGGACTCCAGCGTAGGGCAAAGTCTTCATAATCAGTCTGAAAGATGTCCGCCAAGCGTTCCAAGGATATGATCCTCCATAAACGAGCATGCCACAAGGAAATAGCTGGAGCCTCGGGTTTCTTCCAAGCAGCAGCCAGCGTGAGCTTGGCAGCACCCAAACAAGTCCACATAATTGCTTGGTACACCTTGGTTTGTCGAAGCAAGAGGGTGTTTTGAAGCCCGAGAAGGGCGAAGTCAATGGAGGTTGGAATCGGGTAACCCAAAATATCTTTTATATTAGAGAGTATCTCATCTCAAAAAGGACGAATCTTAGGACAGTCCCACCAAATATGTCTAAAGTCTCCCTGGAGGCCACATCCCCGCCAACACAGATCGGAGTTGTCTGGAAAAATACGCCGAAGCTTAGTGGGGTAGAGGTACCAGTCATAGAGAGGTTTATAGTGAGCTTCTCGAAGAGACAAGGAATGGTTGTGCTTGCAAATATCTCTCCAGACCTGAAGCCATTCCCTCTCATCAATTTCCCTCCCCAACACCCGCTCCCAAAACTGCATAAATCTGGCCCGTGGGGGAAAGGTAGTGGAAAGCAACATCTCGTAAAGGGCCGAAATGGCCCCCTTAATGGACCCCGCCCGCAGGGCCACAAATTTCTCCGTTGCCGTACGTTCCCTCAAGGCAGCCTCTCGAAAGGGAGGCATCAAAACCCAATGTTTATGCTGTAAGTAGTGATAATATTCACTCTGTGGCAGCCTGGTAGTACAAGGTAAAATCAGGTAATGCCAAGCCCCCCTGGGCATGCGGGCGCCGTAGGACATGAAGAGGGAGGCGGGCCCTTCCCCCCGGCCATAGGAACTTAGTGAGCAACGAACGGAGGGTTGGTAGGAAAGGGCCATTCAGTTCAATGGGGAGTGCTTGGAATAAATATAAAAATGTTGGTAAAACTGACATTTTAATAGCGTTAATCTGTCCCAACCAGGAAATATAAAGAGGTGACCAACGTTTGCAGTCCTGTTGGAACTGGGCTAGAAGAGGTCGATAGTTTGCCTTGTAGAGGTCGCTCAATTTAGCCGTGAGGCGAACTCCCAGGTAAAGTAAGGAATGTTTCGCCCATTGAAAAGGTGTCGTGATTTTAAGCCGAGACACCTCTGCAGGAGAGAGGGTAAGAATAAGTATGAATGATTTCGAATATTTCACCTTAAAGCCGGCCACTTGCTCAAAGCTATGCAAGTCACTCTGCACCACTTGTAGCGACTGTATCGGGTCGCTGAGAGAACGGAGGACATCATCCGCGAATAATGAGGCTTTATGTTCCACGCCGCCAAAAGGAATGCCCCGGATCTCGTTGTTAGCTCGAAGTTTAAGTGCCATGGGTTCTATGCTTAAGGCAAATAATAGAGGCAAAAGGGGACACCCCTGTCGCGTGCCTCTGCTCAGGGCAAAAGGGGAGGAGGAGCAACCATTAACCATCACTCGCGAAGTAGGCTGACAGTAGTTGGCCTTCACCATGTTGATAAAAGGGTCCCCAAACCCAAGCCTCCGCATGGTTAGAAAAAGAAAAGCCCGATCGACCCGGTCAAAGGCCTTTTCCGCGTCCAGACCCACCAGCATCGCGAGAATCCGAAATCTCGTGGCCTTCTCGATCAGATGAATGGTGCGTCGGAGATTATCATGGGTCTGTCTGCCTTTGATAAACCCCGACTGGTCGGGGTGTATGAGGTTGGGCATCACCACTTCCAGTCTTGCCGCTAGAATCGCAGAGTAAAGTTTGGCGTCCAGATTGAGAAGCGCAATTGGCCTATAAGAGCCAAATAGTTGCGGGTCCTTACCAGGTTTGGGGATGACGGAGAACACAGCCTCCCCCATTGATCTGGAAACTTGCTCATCAGAGGCAACCGCCTGAAACAGGGCCATGAGGTGAGGAAGAAGCTCCGCGGAGAAGCATCTGTAAAAATGAGCCGTAAGGCCATCCAGACCCGGGGCTTTGTGCAGTTTGAGATGCGAGATGGCCGCTCCGAACTCTTCCTGGGTGATGGGGGCATCTAACGCCAGCGCCGACGCCTTCGGTAACTGCGGGAGGGCCAAACTATCTAAATATTGGTGCTGTCGAGACGCGTCCGGAAAACTACCCTTATACAGTTCACTATAGAAGTCCCCAAAAACATTGGCCTTAGCAGCATCTGAGTGGGTGATATGACCCTGGCGGTCCAGAATCCCCCCACTGAAGTTCTTTTCTCTTTGGACACGGAGCTGGCGGGCCAGGTGGGAGCCCACCTTGTTGCCATGTAGAAAGGAGGACTGACGGATCTTAAGTAGGGTGAATTCCGCGCGATTGGCGTAGCTAGCTCGCAATTTGCCCCTAAGCGCAGTAAGCTGCCTCTGTAGAGTATGCGTTGGATTGGTCTTATGCGCACGTTCAGCTACCCCCAGTTCTTCCTCTAAGGCCTGCCTTTCCCTCACCCTTTGCCTGTTTAAATTGGAGTTTAATTGGATGCATTTCCCCCAAAGCACTGCTTTATAGGCATCCCAGTTATTCTGGAGGGTCGTGTCCTGCGGGTCATTGTGCGAGAAAAAATCCACAATGGCTGCTCACACCTCATCCCTGTCAGCCGGGTCTCGAGTTTAAGCTAGCGGGAAATACCACCTTGGAGTTCTGTGTGAGGGCCCATCCCAGCGGAGACCCAGGGTAATCAGACTATGGTCCGATTCTAATATTGGCAAAATCTGAGCAGCCTGGAGAGCCCCCTCTAATGCCTGACTAACAAAGATATAATCTATCCTTGAGTAGGACCTATGTACGTGAGAAAAATGTGTATAATCTCTGGTGGTGGGATGAAGTGAGCGCCAGAAATCAAGGAGCGCCAAGTCAGCAAATTTTTGTAGCACACTACGTGGGAAGGTACTGGGAGTCGCCCTGTTGGAGCTGGAACTGTCCATGGATCCCTGCCCGGTAATATTAAAAACCCCCAACAATACAATAACACCCTCTGCAAAGCCGCCGATTAAGTCAAGCGCCTGGGAAATAAATGCAGCTTGGCCCGAATTAGGCGCGTATAGTGAGACAAAAGTACAGGACATGCCTCTCAATCGACCCCTAACTAAAAGCAGCCTACCCTCCTTATCAGATTTAATTGACTCAAATTGGAAATTCGCTGAAGCATGGAACATCAACGCCACCCCATTGTGCTTTGAGGCGGCAGAAGAGGTATAGATCATTGGGTAACACCTATGATGCAACCTAGAGACCTTTGTCCGTTTCAAGTGAGTTTCCTGCAAGGCCACTACATCAAATTTACGATCAGTCACATACTTCCAAATCTTTTGGCGCTTCTGTGGAGAATTTAACCCTTGGACATTCCACGAGGCAATGGTAACCATTACGCTAATATGCCCCCTCCCCGCTCAGGACTCGTCTCAGGTAGCCCCATCTCTTAATATCAGCCCCTGTACCCCAGAAGAAGGACCCCCACCACCGTCCCCTCGCTACACTCCGCTTCGCTGGAAACTCAACCACCTGTCTCACAAAGAAACACCAACAAAATACAAAAAAATCGAACCCCACAGTCACCACCGGAGACCCCCCTTCCAGAACCACTCCCCAACCACCCCATTATCCTAAAGCCAGAGGCTCAGAAGAACCTCGGCAAATACTCCCCCTTGACATAAAAGGAGGAATACTGGGAATCCCGGACAAGGCCCAAACCCCCCGACCGCAAAGCTAAGATAATCTGGGGAACAGTGCCAGAACAAACTTGCAGACAAAATAAAAACCCCAGTGTTCCTGGGATGACTTATCAAATGTGCAGCCAGAAACCGGTCCTAGGATGCTTGATTCCGGTCCAGGGAAGACATGGCTTGGCAGTTCGGGCTAGACTGTTCCCATGAGGCACAGGGTCGAGACTGATTTGCATATAGCCATGTCTGAACTGGGGTGGCTTGGTGAGCAAAATAACGATGGATTAAACCCAGATCTGTGACTGGGGGTGAATGTTTTGCCATTGTTCAACATTCCGTCCATCATCTTGTGTGTTTTGCCTTCAACCTGTGAGCACGCCCCTCTATTCGGAGGAACCAAGGCGGCTGTCAGGACTTCAGTGACTCAAAGAGGCCATGAAGTGATAAGGCAGGCGTGCAGAGCCCAAGAACATAGGCCCCACTGCCTTCGAGGCTCCAAGCGGTCATCCGGATGGGTGGTGAGAGCCAAAGAAGCTCCAGAGTCCCCTTAAGCGCCACAAGTGCAATGAATCTAAGGCACCTAACAGGCTCAAGTGAATCAAAAAAGGAAGTATTGGGGCCAAGAACAACAAAGCCAGCAAGCAGTAGTCACCTCGGGCCCCAACCAAAGACCCAGGCAATCAAGGAGGCTTCAATCTCCCTGGATATGCGGAAGGCCCATAGGGCATGGAGCAGGCAGTTCCAAATACAAGCGCAGAGCAATAACTGTCAGCGGCATCTGGTAACTGTGTGCCAAGTATTCGAGCCACTCCGCGTGGCCCCGTTGCTTCTGAGCCTCCCGTGTTGACTGAATCCTCAGGAAGTGGGAGTCCCAAAACCTTCAGATGTGGTGGGATTTGTTACCAAACTCGAAAATGAGACCAAAGGGGAAAGACCATCTATAGCGGATCTTATCTTCCTGTAATTTAGTGGTGATAGGACGCAGCATCTGTCTCCAGGCCAGAGTCGCAGCCGCCAAATCCCGGTAAAGAGAGCTCCTATGTCCCTGGAAGGACACCTCCTCCATCTTCCTAGCCGCCGAGAGAATAACCTCCTTGATCTTGAAGGAGTGCAGCTTAACCAGGATATCTCAGGGACGCTTGCGGTTCCCCGTCTGCAGGACTCCCACTCGATGCACCCTATCAATCTTGATCTTCAGTTGCTGAGGTGCGAGGATTTCAGCAAAGAGACCGGATACAAAGGCTTCCAAGTCCGGCCCCCCGCCCCTTCTTCCAGATTCTGGATACAAATGTTCTCTCTCCGGGACCTGTTCTCCAGGTCTTCCACCTTAAGCTGGGTCTGCTGTAGCTGAGACTGAAGAGACTGTTGAACCTCCTGCAGCATGGCCTGGGTCGACGTCAGGCTCTGCACCTGGCCCTCAGCCTCGAGGAGTCGGGATCCCACTGCGTCCACAATTTGTCGCAACTATGTGAGTTTCTCGGTGAGGTCAGCCTTCAACTGATCCACAGAGGATCGCAGATCGTGTTTAAATTCTCGGCAGAGCTCCACCTTAAACTCCCGCAAAGTAGCCACCAAGTCCTCGAGAGTGAGCGCCATATCTTGGGAGAGGGCAGGGTCCTCCCGGGAGGCTGCCCGTTCAGAGGACCTGAAATACGTGGAGACCTTGTTGGTCTGCTTCTTGGGAGGCATATGGACCCTCCCCCTGGTGCTGGAGGACGCCTGCCGGAGGCCCCGGGTGCGCCAAAATCAGGGGGGACCGGGGCCACCTCCCAGGAGAGAGCTGGAGCATCTGGTTGACGAGGCCCCCTCAGCAGCTGCCCCCCAAGCACAGGGGAGCAGCCGTGTAAGCCCAGCGCTGATTCTAAGTGCTGCCATAGAATGCCCGTAGATCGAAGTGCGCCCTCTCTTCTCAAGATCCTTGGCCAGTCTACCACCGCTATGCCCATGGAACGTCAGCCACCTTACACGCCTCGGACTGCCACCACCATCAACAGGACTTCCAGCACCACCATATTGGAATCAGGCTTGCCAGTGCGAAGATGCAAAAGCGCCAAATATAAGCAATGCCCCCTGCAGCTCACAGAAGGTCTCCTCTGCTTAGGCCGCTATCAGGGCTCTCCACCACCGCCCTCGAATGCAGTCTGCGGCATTATCAGGCCCACCTTGCCACCAGCACATTCAATGTCTCCCGCATCACCATGTTTAGGACAGGCAGACAGCATCACGGAGGCGCGGGAGGGAGCCACCAGGAAACGCCGCCCGGGACGCGGCACAACAGCGGAGACCAACACATCTGCCAGGTGAGGGGGCCCACGTCGCTCCCCCCCCACCTCCGCTCCTCACCCGATGCACCGCAGGTCTCTCCAGTCTACGGGCTGCTAACGCCGGGCAGACACTGCCGCCTCACTCATAGCGCCCCGGCGGCCACGTAACCATCGGCAGCCGCACCCCTCTGGGTCATCGTCGAGGGGGGGGCACCCCTCCAGCAAGCATCTGAAGTCACTCTGGATCATCTGAGTGACCGGACACAGTTTGGGCCCGCCAGCTCCACACACACAAAATGGCGCCGGGTGTCCGCAAGGGCCGCCGAGGCCCCTCTCCGATTCGCACCTCCTTTAGCAGTCGGGCTCCCAAGGGTCGTCTGGCATAGCAGCGACTATTAAAAATCTTCGGACACCAGAGGAGTGCCGTCGGCCATCCCCAGAGTGAAGGTAAGGCCTTTGCATGGTCGGGCGGTCGCGGAGCTGAGCGATTTCACGACCGCTCCGCCATCTTACTTGGCCACACCCCTGTCTTAGGGGATTCTAACACTGCCCCATTCTGCATCAGTGAGTTCACTATCTAAGAGTCTCCCATTTACCCCTTAGTTTCAGCAGCGGGCCAAGTAAGCCTCGGGAAGGGATGCATAAAACCATTTGATTGGGTGGCCAGCTGTTCCCAGTGTGACCAGGGAGTAAAGCACCGCATGTGTTCCCGGTTCTTTCCTGTTCCTACCACAGTCGCCCAAACGTCCGTACCAGCACCTCGTATATAATGAACTGATCTGGCGAGAGTCCACACCCGTCAGCAAGCTCTGCAAAAGGGAGTACCATTTAGTCCTGGTGGCAGTCCCCCTCCGTCTCAATCCTGGCCTCTGTCCAGGGTGCTGTGGCTCTCCATAAGGCAACCCCACCAATGGTAATGCCCAGGACTATCTCGGGACACCTGGCAGTCTTGTCGTGCAGCGTTTCCAGCACTGCAGGGCCGTAGTTTGCAGCGTTGAGGTACATTGGACTTTAGTCCACTGATTCAGGAGTTTTGCCAGCAAGAGGCGTGGGTGCTGTCCTAAGTCTATCAAGTAAGTCCCTTTATGGTTCACTCCCTCCAATCTTTGAGCCACCCACTGCAGCTGTGCAGCCAGTTGGTAGAATTCAAAGTCCGGCACCCCTTGTTTCCCTTCCTTCATGGGGCATCGTAAGATTTGTAATGACCCTCTTTGTCTCCCTTTTGCCCAGATAAGATCTCACACCAGGGCATCTAGTGGCCAAAACCAACGTGCTGGCATTAGCACTGGCAGATTAGCAAAGAAATATAAGAGTTGGGGTGGCATGACCATCTTGATTAGAGAGACTCTGACCATCATAGGAAGCCGCAGGGAGCTTTAGAGCAGAGCAAACGGATAGCCATACCCAAGTTGCCCTCCTTCAGTGAGTGCAAAATCCAGATACCCAAATATTTAAATGTATCGGGTGCCCAATTGAGATCAACAGGAAGCTCCCTGGGTCTTCAGTCTCTACTCGACTTCCACGTCTGCGCCAGGCAATTTGTCCACCGTTTGTCCACCGATTGTCCGATTTTCTGCACCGCAGTCCCCCACTTCGCCCTGCAGAGGTGGCCCAGTGATCCTGAGACCGGGTGCGGCATACAGGGTGCAGCAGTGGCAGTGGGAACAGTGTAGGGCTTCTCCAGGGCTTCCCCGGCAGAGCACGGAGCACTGCGGAAGGAGGTCCGCTTCCTGCCTACAGGCTCAGGAGCTGCTTGCGGATCACAGGATATTCAGGACATTAAGGCTCTATGGCACCAGCACTGGATTGGAACGTACCAACAGGCACCCTCTAAACTCGGCAGAGCACAGCACAAGCAGATACAGCATTGTCTTCGCCACGATCACCAAACCAGCCAACAAGCCAGACCCTAGTTGCTCCCCTCTGCCCTGCTCACCTATCCCCACCTAATCTATCTAAGGGGGTGAAGTCGAAAGCGGTAAGGTGGCAAGGGGAGGTGGATGCTGCAGGAAGTGGGGGACTGATTTCTCAAGCAAGAGAGCAGTGCGGCGGCGGAACCCCCATCTCGCTCCCATTCGCTCCCTGGGACTGGAACTGCGACCGCGACTGCAACTGTGATTTGGTGCAGAGCCATGGAGGACAGTGGTCAGAGAAAGGAGACCGGGGGTTCTCCACACAACAAGAACCCACCGATTTATTTCACTCCTGGCCTGGTGCTTCCCCACCCAACCACACCGACCGACCGCACAAACCCAAGGCGTGGTGCCTCGCGGCAGCTTTTATTGGCTACAGGTTACACACTACATTTGCCAGACAATTAATAGGGGAAAAAGGACAAAGGGATAAAAGGACAAGAGGACAAAAGGGCATAAGAACAAAAGATTTTAGACAAATAGACAAAAAGACAAAGACGAAGCTAATAAGGCTGCTCCCATCTCTGGCTAAGGCTCGGCTAAGGAGATGAAGAGAGAAGGGGGGAAAAACTGGAAAAGGGGCATTGATAACAGTCTCAACAAAAACCACAACCACAGCTACAGCAATGCGATCGGGGCAGTCAAGGCAGCAGCAGATGGCATTTAACCCCAACAAAAGAACTCTGAGGACAACTAAGAAGGCATCCATTAAAGGAAGCGATGATGACCAGATGAGTATGAAGTAGGAGGACATCCCCCTGATCGCACCACTTCTCACCAGCCCGCAGACCCTGACAAACATCATGGCAAGTGGGGCAATCAATGTTCCCACCTCGACCAAATCAAGTCGCCAACCAAAAATATATACTAAATTCTTCTTTATGAAGGACGCACGCCAGATGGCATATCAGAGGGCACAAAAGCAGCACCTGAAGATAGACTGTGGAGAGCCATCAGTCACCGGTAAAAGCCATGCAGCAGGTCTAATAGATGCATGCAAAGAAGAAAAGATCCAAGGAAAACAGGCATTTAAGCTAAGATACTTGGGGCCATTCAGAGCCGGATATGCCCGAAAATATTAATAAACGGAATGGGAGCGAGAAAGATGGCCTTGGACAGGCCACGAGCTAAGCAGTGGCAACAAAAAAGGAAGGGAAAGAAGGGAGAGAAAGCACCAACAATCATGTCCATCTCAGGGACATTAAGGAAGAATCCTTGGACAGAAGGTCACCACACCGAACGGAAGAAGAGGAGGAGGAGCTACAAGAACACAGGCAGCTCCCAAACAACAACAAAACCTTAAGCGGAGGAATTGTACTCCCTAGACTCCTTAAACTATACAAAGCTCTGCCGGAGGCTAAAGTGGAACCCATATTAGAACAGCATTCCAACCCCTTAACCACATCCGGGCAAGAGCTTATGGAGGCCCCCGTGAGTAATAAAGACCCCTATTATATGCCAATCAAAATGGCAGCCAGAAAAATACAAACCATTCCTCAATTGTCAGCGCAAGAATGGCCTGCTCGATCAACCCCGGAACTAACTTGGACATGACATTGCCCAAGCCCAACCTAACAGAAAGACGCAAGGGGCACTAACGTCAACAACTCAGGATACGGAATCAGAATCATTGTACCTCACACCAGAGGAATGAGAGGAACTGGTAGCCTCATACTCCATCGACCCTGGAGGTGAACCACAAGGAAGAAACATCAGCTCTCCAAAACCCAACATCGAAAAGGAAAAATTGCAAGAAAAAGAAGACATCTGGACAACACTTTTGCACACAATGCAAATGTCTGTTAATGCCATGCAATACCTATCAGATAAGATGGATATCGAATCACCAACAGCATTGCACGGATTTAACTTGCACTATTTACCAGGTATAAAAAGTGCCAAATTCGGCCACAGCAAGGGAGGCCTTGCTACATATAGCTCTATAAGGAGCATCTATGCAGTGGACCCAATGCCATACAATCAAGAGTCTCCCAACGCAATGCAAGCACTCCGAATTACCATACAGGGTACGGAAAAAAAAGCATATAATACTTGTAATCTCTATCTACATCTGCATGATAAAATTGATAAATCATTGATAATAAAGGCAACTACACGGCTCAACGTGAGACCATAAAAAAGAGAGGAATCACAGCAGTGGCACTAAGGAACCTAAAAAATAAGATCTCTGGACCATGTTTCCTGCCTCTAACCAGGGTGATACAGGTAAAACTAATACCATCTATCACCTACGGAAGCAAAGCCATGAGAGGGAGAGATGCTCAAACACTGAATGGCACCATAGCAAAAGCTTTGCGAATGATCTACAGTTTACCAGGAAATACATCATCCGCACAAATGAGGCTAGAATTCGGGTTACAAAGACAAGAGTTGTCTCGCGTAGGAGCATTTATTAACAAGCATTTGCAATGCAATAGGTCTCGCAGTTACACAAGTTTAAGCTATTGGCATTGTAAATGACAATGTCTTTTATTTATCTTTTAAAACGAAAATAAAAGGCATTGTTATTTTCAACGTCAATAGCTCAAGACTACTCGGAGCTCTGCAGTGGAAACATTAACTCACCGAGCATTCTCACTGGGTGTGTTATCCCGACGTGGGTTACACACAGAATAATGCAACAGCTGCATTTACCCCTCAGGCATCTTACTGGCATTGGAACTTGTAACCTGTGGGTTAGCTTAAATATCTCTGCTATAGGTGCATGTATCCCCTCCGCTATCTTACTGGAATTGTAATTTGTGACCTACGGGTTAGCTTGAAGACAACTGCAGCACGTGCATTTATCAATTCAGGTATTTTACTGGTATGAAGCTGTAACCTGTGGGTTTGCTTAAGTATCTCTGCTACAGGTGCATTTACCCCATCCGCTATCTTACTGGTATTTGAACCTGCGGCCTGTATCTTAGCTCATCCAGTGCATCGAGCCCTGTAGCTCTTATTATTTCGAAACAGTAATGTTACTGGGATGGAATCTGCCATTTGCAGGTTATTTACCGCCATGGCGTATTCACTCACAAATCTTCTTTACTCTAACTGGAACCTGTGGCTACATTTTATTCACATAGCTCCGCAACCGGTGCATTAACCCTACAGCTATCGTCATGCTAGAACACTTGACTTGTAGGCAACGTACGCTGTGCGCACAGACCAGCATTACTTGAATCAGAACACATGAAACACAAGTTACAAAATAAACAAGTAAAGCAAACGGTCCACTAACCACCTTGGCCACTTTGATGAGATCAGAAAAAATGCGCTGAAATTTGCAGAGATCTCAGCCCGCGGTGCATTATCCCACTGTGTTGTTGTCGCATATATGGAACTCTTGCCACAGAGCTTTGCAGTGGACGCACGTTGCACCAAGGCATCTCTCGAACCCAAGAGCAGACTGCCTCTCGGAGGCGCCAAATGGCCCCAATCTGTGGCCAATGGACCGCTCTGTGCAGCCCCGGGCAACCCTTGCGTCGACACCGACTGAAAAAACATACGCATCATGGCTGTGCCGGGCCGCCGCGCTGCCCGCGACGACCCGGAAGCGGTTGGGAAGCCGGCCAATGTCAGCGCGGCCCCAACCGGAAGTCCCGCCCCATCGCGCCGAGAGCGAGAGAGAGCTGCCCGAGGAGCCACGAAGGCTCCGCATTGAGTCCCGGTCCCGAGATGGGGGACCGGGTGAAGAGCGGCCGGGCGCATGGGTAAGGCGGGGCTCTCATGTGGTGAGAGAGCCCCGCAAAGCGCTACCGCCACCCAGGAGAAGGAGCCGCCGCCGTGCACCGCCAGAACAGGTAAGTTGAGTGAGAGGAGGGGTGAGTGGGGGTGGGGTGTACGCGTGCGTGTGTGTGTGTCTGTTTGAGTGTGTTTGTGCGTGCGTCTGTCTGTCTGTGTGCGCGTGTGTATGTTTAAGGGGGGGTGCGTGTGTATATGCAGTGTGTGGATGCCTTTGTTTGTGCGCATGCGTGAGTGACGACGTGCGCGCTCACGAGGTGCAATCTCCAGCAGGAGACGCTCGTGACAGTCTGCTGTGCTGTCCACATTCCCCGGAATCCCTGCAAAGTGGCGACATAAGTAGTCTCGCTAGACAGCAAAAAGCTTCGCTTTTTGCTTTCGTCTAGGCGAGACCTAAAAACTGGTATACAATCAAAAGAGGGCAGCCCGATTCGCTAAACGCCTACCTGTGGAAGGAACTACAAGCCACAGAGACCTGCCCAGCCGGACACTATTTGGACACTGCACTTGATCAGTTGGGGATACAGCACCTCTGGGAATCATCAGGGACCTATGCGAGTTTAAAAAAAATAGTAAACAACATTGTTAAAAAAGAACCATCATACAAGACAAAGCCCATCCTGTCAGAACGTGCACATGGCTGGCTTACCATAAAGACTTTAAATCAACTATCACCTCAAGCATACCTCCACAGCAGCCTCTCTAAAATCCAGAGAAGTTTCTGAGATTCACTCTAGGCTTATTACCATCTGCATACCACCTGCCGCTGTGGCTACGCCCTCCGCCGCCAGCAACCTGTCAACTCTGCAGGGAAGGAGAAGAGGACATAGTGCACCTCATCAACATATGTAGGGAAGTAACACGGGGTGCCGGTCCTTCCTCAGACCACTCTTCAATAAGAAACATATACGGACCTGTAGGCAAGCGGTGCTAACACGCTTCTTCGGTGAGGACATCCAACAAAGCTGTTGCCTGGTAAAATTCTTAACCGCCACTGAACTCAGTATCAAGAAACAGCCTGATTGCTTGGGAGGTGGCACTTCAACTGGGCTGAATCCGGTTCCCTGACCCACCTTGCGCAAGACTCTGACTGTATCTCCAATATATCGAGAACTCCAGTATAGTTGAACCCTGGCACACCTTGCACTTAAATGGATCATCCAACTTTGAACGGTCGAAGGAGCAGTGCACCTGCGCCACAACAACTCTCCAAAGCAGCAATCGGGCCGGGAGCCTCACGCTGTGGAACGCTAGCACTGAATATTCAAAATCAGCTGTTAATAGAAACCTTTTCCTATTTTGCACAATTAGTTCTTACTATCTTTCAATCGTTTTAAATGTAAGCATTTTATCTTGGTGCAAAGGTCTTAATCAACCATGAAGATAGCCTGCTGTACCCTTAGAGCTTAACGTTGAACACCATAGTGGGTTAACTTTTGCTGCACGGCACTGAGCCAAAAAAGTTGCTGTTGTACTCTGCACTTTCTTCTGCACACTCTGGCACCTGCTAAGATTCTGACTAAGGAGGATAGCTTATTTTCTGCATTGCTGCTAAACATCTGTTTACCAAAGTCGTTAATCTGGACTTTGGCCAACTAAGGTTTTGGGGGGCTCACTTTAATGTTATTTTATTGTGTTTTTATTGGTGGCTAATAGCCTTTTGAATTGCTGCTAAGATTCTGACTAAGGAGGACAATGTACTTCCTGCATTGCTGCTAAACTTCTGTTTACAAAAGTCGTTAATCTGGACTTTGGCCCACTACGGTTTTGGGGGGCTCATGTTAATGTTATTTCATTGTGTTTTTTAATGGTGGCTCACAGCCTTTTAAATTGTTGTCCTGGAAAATGACATGAGATGCACATTTGTAAAGATTTTAATTAACTGTACAATAAACACTTACTTACTTACCCTGGGTCTTAGTAAGCGGCTAGCCACTGGAAACAGGTATGTTTTGCGCCAGTTGATCCGTAGGCCCGACAGTGTCCCAAAAGCATCTAATAGCCCAAAAGCAGTTCTCGCCCCCTCACAGCGTCACCCAGGCAGCTCATATCATCCACCTACAAGGAGATGACATGGGTCCTACCACTCAACATCAGACCCAGGCCCTCCCCACCCTGGTGAAAGAGCGCATCCAATGGCTTTATCGCCAACGCGAACAAGAGAAGAGATAGGGGGCATTCCTGGTGGGTGCCTTTTGTTATCACATACTGCAGTGAGATAGTCTTGCCTGTCTTAACCCGAGCTGTAGGGTGGGTGTATAGCAGTCTTACCCACTTCACCCATTCCACCCCCAACCTCAGTCTCTGCAAGACCTCAAGTAGGTAGTCGCAGCTCACACTATCAAACGCCTTTTCCAGGTCATCTGATAGAAAGGCAGCCTGTGGGAGAGACCTGGCCCCCAAATGATAAAGTACTGAATACAGTCTGTGCAGATTATACAAGGTGGTATGGAAGACGATGAACCCATTCTGATCAGGATGGATCAGCTGTTTCATATGCGGGAACAGTCTGAACGCTAGAATTGTACTTAATATCTTAAAGTCAGTGTTGAGCATGGACAGGGGTCTGAAATCTTTCACCACAATTACGGGCCGGACGTTTTGAGGGGAGGGGGGCGGGATCTCTTTTACATTTTGTGAGGAGTTTTTTAAGTGTCTTAGTCGTAGAGCCTCAGCGTACAGTCACCAGGTGGGGAGGCCAGTCCTGCTACATACTTTATATAGAACTCCGTTTGAAGGCAATCTGGGCCCGGTGTTTTACCGCCAGCCGTCCAAGCAATGGCCCCTTGGACCACTTGGATAGTGACTGGGCCACCCAGCTCTTCTGTAATATGGTCCTCCACAGTGTGGAGGCACAAGGGGGCTAAGAAAGCACAAAGTTTCACCTGAGGGTTCTCCTAGGGGGCGGTATATAGTTGTTTGGAATACCTCTGAAAGAGGCCAATAATCCTACCCTGCTTAAAGTCAGTTGTGTCTATTTTGGTTTTAATGCGAGTAATTGGGGAACCTTGGGTCTCTATGGATGGATTAGCCACGCCACCCGCCTCCCCCTCTTCACCCTGCACTCTATCCATGTATTCCCTGTAGTTGTGTGATCTAAGTCTCTCGAGGGCCTCATCATATTGTTTTTATGTGGCAAGTAGTCTTGTATGTGCCTGTACCCCCATTCCCTGCATGTTGTATAGCGTGCGCAGCTCTCCTTCTGGCTAGGAGCTCCCGGTGCCATTCTTTCTGTATTCAAGTCATTTGTTCCATACAGTGACCCCTCTGTATGCCCTTGAATGCCTCCCACTCCACCAGTGCAGAGGACGCCGAACATGCATTATTGACAAAGTACGTATCTACTAAGGATTGCTGGGAGTCCGCAAACGGTACATCCTCCAACGAAAGGGAGTTAAGTTTCCACGTGGGGATCGGCGGTCTTTGCCCATGGGGACGATATGACAGCAACAATGGGCTATGGTCTGAGAATGTCCGATCTAGATATTCTGTGTAGCCAATGGAGCCGCTGATGTCTGGGGACCTGAATGCATCCAATCTCGTGTGGAGTTGGTGTATGTGGGAATAGAAGAAGCATTCCATGTCCCCCGTGTGTTGGAGTCTCCAAATGTCCTGTACTTCCCAGTGGCCATCCACTCACGCAGCACTGCCATTGTCTTATTGGCCTCCGCTCCTGAAAGGTGGTGTGGGAGCGGTCCTGCACCACATCAGCCACACAGTTGAGGTCCCCTCCTAAAACCACATGCCCCACTTTTATGTCGGCTATACGAGCAGGGAGGTAGGTCATATAGACCATTTGGTTTTGGTTGGGGGCATAGAAGCATCATAGCCTGATCTCTTGGCCCAGTAATCGTCCCGCAAGGAGGACATATCTGCCCTCTTTGTCTATTGAGGTGCGCGTTACTTCAAAAGGGACCCCTGGTCGAATCCATATCAGAGCCCCTTGGGGGTATGCTGAGAATGTGGTAGCAAATACCTGCACTCTCCATCTCCTATGCAGTTTTTCTCTTTACCCCTGGATGAGGTGTGTCTGTTGTAAGAGAGCTATCTGTATACCACGTCGCTTTAGGTAATAGTGTATGCCGTGGAGCTTAGTCATTGACCCCATGCCTCTAATATTCCATGTGAGAACTTAAGTAGTTCCAATCTACCCCTCCCGTATCCCTCACCTAGGTCATTGAAAAAAAAAAGGTGTGGCCGCTTGTGTGTCAAACGAAGCATATGAAACCGAAGAAATACCAACAATCAACAACTCCCCAGCCCCAGAGCATACTGGCAATGGCCATCTGCCCATACTTGAAATGTTTTATTTTGGAAACTGATAAAGGCCTAAACCAGTCACAGTAAGAGCCTTTAGGGGGGCTCCTGACTGCACAGGTTAGCACACTGTGGTGCGCAGAGCGATGCTATGGGGAACAACATGGTGTGGAGCGGTGCCTTGTGCACTGGCCTCATCCAGCCAAGGTAAGTCATTTACGGATTCAAGGTGATGCCGGCTCCCTCAGAGGGTCCAGGTGTGCTGCCGTTCGTGGTGGGGACGCTGGCTATATGATTTTATCTGCGGTCTTCGGGGTCACCACTGGTAGATCAAGAGAGCTTCATCCGAGGAGTCTGAGTCTGATCCTTTGGTCCTCTTCATGGAGCCCGATCCTGCCTACGATGGAGAGCCACCCTCGCAGACGATCTCAGCCAGGGCCTGCAGCACCGCCTCTCTCTCACGCACAGTCTGTGAGAGGCTTGGTTTCTTCGATGCGGTGCACTTTGGTCTTCGTTTAAGTAGTTTCTGGGTTTACGGATTTCTAGTGCTTTATGTAGCCTTTGCGCTGACTGGTATGCCTCTATACAGTCCAATTCAAAAAAACAATTGATGGACAGAATGCAGTATGATATCATACAGTACAAAGATCTGGACCTAAATCCATTGTTTTTTTGCTGCCCATGCCATTCCAGTCTTGACCCTGCGCCCAATGGAAACAGTTTTACCCGAACTGCCAAGCCAGGCCCTACCTGGACTGGAAACAAGCATCTTAGGACCGGTTTCTGGGTTTCGCCCCTCATCAGCCAGGATAGCTTGACTTCAGTGGAATGGAGAGCACGGGACCCATGTCTGGGCATACTCATTCCACTCAAGGGACAAATGTAAAAAAAAAACAATTGATGGACAGAATGCAGAACAATGTCATACATTTACCGCAGTACAGAGATCTGGGCCTAATTCCGTAGTGTTTTTGCTCATCATGCCATTCCAGTTTGAACCCAGATATATGCCAAACAAACTTTCCTCTGCACCCAATGGGAACAGTCCAGCCTGAACTGCCAAGCCAGTTCCTTCCTGGACTGGAAGCAAGCATCCTAGGACCGGTTTTGGGGTTTCACCCCTCATCAGCCAGGATAGCTTGACTCCAGTGGCATGGATAGCATGGGACCCACATCTGGGCACACCTGTTCCACTCGGTGACAATTGCGAAAAAAACAATTGATGGACAGAATGCAGTGCAATGTCATACATTCACCTCAGTACAGAGATCTGGGCCTAAATACGTTGTTTTTTTGCTCCCCGTGTCATTTCAGTTCGAACCCAGCCATATATATGGAAATCAGTCTTGACCCTGTGCCCAATGGTAACAGTCCAGCCCAAACTGCCAAGTCAGGTCCTCCCTGGCCTGGAAGCAAGCATCCTAGGACCGGTTTCGGGGTTTCACCCCTCATCAGCCAGGATAGCTTGAAGCTAGTGGCATGGAGAGAAAGGGGTTCCTGTCTGGGCATACCCATCCCACTCCAGGTGACAAATGCAAAAAGAACAATTGATGGACAGAATGCAGAACGATGTCATACATTCACCCCAGTACAGAGATCTGAGCCTAAATCCATTTTTTGGCAGTTCGGGCTGGACTGTTCCCATGAGGCACAGGGTATAGACTGATTTGCATATGGCCAGGTCTAAACTGGGTTTGCATGGTGAGCAAAAGAATGATGGATTTACCCAGATCTCTTGACTTGGGGTGAATGTTTTGATTTGTTCTGCATTCCATCCTTCAATTGTGTTTCTTTTGCCTTCTTGCCCTAAGTGCACCTGGGGTGTCCAGACGTGGGTCCCAGTCTCACTGTGCCACTGGTTTCAAGCTATCCTGGCTGATGAGGGGTGATACCCCGAAACCGTTCCTAGGATGCTTGTTTCCTGTCCAGGGAGGACCAGGCTTGATAGTTCGGGCTGGACTGTTCCTATGAGGCACAGGATCAAGACTGATTTGCATATGGCCAGTTCTAAACTGGGGTGGCAAGGTGAGCAAAAGAATGATGGATTTAACCCAGATCTATTGACTTGGGGTGAATGTTTTAATTTGTTCTGCATTCCATCCTTTAATTGTGTTTCTTTTGCCTTCTTGCCCTAAGTGCACCTGGGGTGTCCAGAGGTGGGTCCCGGTCTCACTGTGCCACTGCATTCAGGCTATCCTGGCTAATGAGGGGTGAAACCCCTAATCCGGTCCTAGGATGCTTCTTTCCTGTCCAGAGAGTACCTGGCTTGGCAGTTCGGGCTGGACTGTTCCCATGAGTCACACAGTCAAGACTGATTTGCGTGTGGCCAGGTCTAAACTGGGGTGGCATGGTGGGCAAAAGAATGATGGATTTAAACCAGATCTATTGCACAGTGAAGTGAATGTTTTGATTTGGTCTGCATTCCGTCTATCAATTGTGTGTCTTTTTCTTTCTCGCCCTAAATGCGCCTAGTATGCCCAGACATGGGTTCCGGGCTCACAGTGCCACTGGATTCAAGTTATCCTTGCTGATGAGGAGTGAAACCCCGAACCCGGTCCTAGGATGTTTGTTTCCGGTCCAGGGAGGATCTGGTTTGGCAGTTCGGGCTGGACTGTTCCCATGAGGCACAGGGTCAAAATTGATTTGCATATGGCCAGGTCTAAACTGGGGTGGCATGGTGAGCAAAAGAAGTATGGATTTATCCCAGATCTCTTGACTGGGGTGAATGTTTTGATTTGTTCTGCATTCCGCCCATCGATTGTGTGTCTTTTTCCATCCAGTCGAAGGCTTCCTTGGGGTCATCACAAAAGTGAGGCTTACCGTCCAGGGCTATGCGGAGCCGGCAGGGAACATGAGGGAGTACTGGAGGCCGCTTCCCTTAGTGCTCTCTTCACCTCCACTTACGAGGCGCATTTCTGTTGGACATCCAGGGTGTAATCCAGGAACATTGAGACCTTATTATTACTCACCACAAGGGGGCCATTCGCTCAAGCTTTTTGCGATAGGATGTCTCTTTCCCTATAATGTAGCAGCCTGGCCACCACTGGTCGTGGTTGACGGCCCGGTGCGCTATCTCAAGTGTGTAAAATGGTGCTGAGCTACAGTTCCAGGTACGCCACCATATTGTCATTCTCGATCCCCTCCACCAGACCAAGGATCCGTATGTTTCGTCAGCTACGGCTTTCTCCATCCTCCGCCCTACGTGCCAAGGTCCGGATCCTGTCCTGCTCAGTGAGTTCTGCTACCTGCTGTGTGAGAGTTTGTTGCGCTGGGAACAACTCTCTGAGTCCTGATTCCACCACCTTTCATTGCGCTGATGTTGTTCGGCACGGAGGAGCCCGGGCCAACAGACACAGTACTGATGTCTTGGTGCAACATCGACTTAGTATCAGAGATAGCCGCTAATATCTTAGATGTTTGTTGTTGGATGGGCTCCACCTTTGGTTGTGACTCTAGGCTGTCCTGCTCTTGTTCTCGTAGGGCTTTGTCTTGTTCTGTGGCAGTTCCTGTTTGTTTAGCCCTTGCTTTGTCCATCTCTGCGGCTTCAGTGGGACGTATCCCCTCATGGAAATGTGGGGCCTCTGGGGGGCGCTCCCCAGGTGGAGCCTGCTATGTCCGGCAGCAAACACCCTCAGCATACCGATCCTGTGTGGGACTCCACAGAGCCGTATGCCCACCAGGAGTCAACAGAGGGATCAGGCGATCAGCGGGGAGTGTTTGTCTGCCCCCACATGTTCAGCATAGGTACCAGCCAAGTCCAGTCTCTCTGCACAGCCCCTCTCCAGTGCCTCGCCTCCTATGGCCCAGGAATGGTGACTTTTCAACACATAGAAACCATGGTCATGGCGCCAGCCCGCTTGCCACTGTGCCACCTCTTAACTGCAGGTTCTCAGTTCTCCACAGGGCCGGCCAAAACTCCAGGCGCGCCTAGCCCCCACAGCGTCTGCACTGCTCCTCCAAGGCTGGGCTTCATCAGGGTGATATTGTATTAGGACCCAGCCTCTCTGCACGGTACCTCCGCGTTATCACAGTGCCTTGATCTAGGCTCCAAGAGATGGGGCGCATACTGTCCGTTTCCCCACAGCCAGGGGGTATTCCACTAGCCAGGGCCCAGTCTATCTCAGTACTTTGAGCCCGGCTACTTCAAAAGCAACGCATAGGCCCCACAACAGCCCCTCGACTGCTCCCCGTGCTACACCAATGGTCCTGGCATCCTCCTACACACCCCTTTCTGGAGTGGTGTACAGATAGTGTCATAGGCTCGGGGAGGCAGCATGCAATCAATGTCTTGCTTCAGGGGGCTCTCCATTAGGGGTCACTCCCCAAATGCAGAGGATGCGGTGAGGATGCTGTACTTGGCAGGAAGAGATGCTGGAGATTCTTGTAACCCGACAAGCTTTGGCAATGGCAAGTCGACACAGTGCACAGGGGTTTGGTTCCAGGGCTTCCAACGAGGGATACTGGCCTCAAATTGCGCTATGTATGCTTATGTTCATTTGCACTTCCACACTCCTACGGTCGGGTCCCTGTACTAGACATTATCACATTTATACATTGATTTGAACATAGTGTATATTTTGGATTACACAGCACTGCTGATTGAGGTCTTATGGATGCATCTACCATACGTGGATTTCTCTTTGGAGTATCATGAATTGTTGAATCTGGCAATTCTCGCTATATTCCCACCTGAGGTCTGTAAACATAATGCCCAAGTTACGCTTTGATAAGTGTTCACTATGTATGCTTTTTTTGTATATAACTCCAGCAATTTCTGTTGTCCTGATGATAATCCTGTATTGATTATGGATCAAAACGTCGTCAACCGTAAAACGCTCTGACCCTATAAATGTGTATATTTGTTTTGTTGGTGAAGCAGTGTTCTGTTCTACGAATAAGTGATCCCTGTTGTGTACAGTATTGATGGTCACTTAATGTTCTTTGCCTATTTTCTCAGTGGTTTTAACACTTGTTGAGGATTACCCTGCAGGGTTGTTCTTCTATAATTTATGGTTACATTTCCGAATAAAAAGATGGTTATACGTCCAATTGAACTAATCCTGGATATTATTTGTCTCTCCAGAGTACTTGTTCTTACCTGAGTACTTAGGAACCCTTATTCCTTAAAATGTGGATTACCATTGATCCTGTTGATTATTGGGTTGCCTTTGTGTTTACTTATATTATATGTTCTTTTGCGCATCATTTGTGCTAGAAATAATTTGATGCTTATATCAATGAATATAGTAAATTAAATGTTTGTTTCCCATAGGACCACTGTTATTATCATGGCTATGTAAGGAATGATAGCGACTCTGAAGCCACCATTAGCCTATGCAATGGTGTGAGGTAAGATCTAAAACTGTGTGCTGCATGCAATTTACAATCTGATTAATGCACATAAGTGATTGTTATTACTTTATTAGGGGTCTACTTGTACAGTGCTGCATATCATGACTATAAATGAGTCATTAGTTGTGTACCCTGCACAAGTAATGGGTCTACATTTATCCTTCAGTGGAAACCAAACACCCCATTGTAGCGCTTGATTCTCACAGTGGAGTGAAGCGGAGCAGTCTAAGGCCTACTCAAGTGAGGTGGTGTGGGCTATTAGTCAGCAATCACAGATGTATAATAATAACACTCAATACATGATTGTCCAGTTCGTGCTTTTTCTTTTGAAAAAGGAAAAAAGTAAATTTATTAGACACTACTTAATACTATGCAGTAATTTGCAAATATACACAGGCAGATGGAAATACTTTCGGATGACCTTGCATAATCATTTTCAGGATTCCCTACAAGGAGGGAGGGGGTCTGGTATAACAAATCACATCTGTAAACATTATCTTACCCCAAAATGACAGGGTGAACATAACTTGGAGTTAGAGCACTTAATACGGGCACCAAAGCCAGTGATTTTTAACTTCATTATCTCAGCAAGCATTTCATTATGGGAACAAATGCAATACTCACAAATAACCATAACTGAGGGCACGTAATACTGGCAGTAAAGCTTGAAATGTTTTATCACAAGTGGCTTTCAGTCTCATTATTTAACTAATGCATTGCAAGAGGGAATGTCTAGTATGACTTGGAGATATTGGTACTTATCATGATGCAATATTGCCACAGCACCTAAAAGGCATTCGCTTTTGTTGACTTTTCAGGTAAAGAACTGATCTTTATACATAGTCCCCAAAGGACATCACTGCTGTAACCACACATGTGAGGGTGTCTCAACAGGAAAACTCCCATTGCACCACTTTAAGGCCTCAAGTAGGGCAGCCCTAATCTTTGCTCCTTGAAGACATACCACTCCCAGCTGTAGAGTGAAGGCTCCATCAGTGGAATACTTAAATTGTCAGGAAATACTTGAGGGGTTACTCATTTAGAGTCACACCTAATTTAGGGTGGAGACTATGAACTTGTTTTGGATGGAGGCCGCTGCTCTTGCTGCTCCCCCCGCACCTTTGCACCATTATTTTAGTGACTCAGTATGCCTGGGGTCACCACAAGCCACAAACAAGTGGTTTTCCTTTTCAAATGCTGGCGAAGCTGATGATCTCCACTGGGCATTATTGTTCGTTCTTCCGCGTTTCTATGAATTTCTGCGGTACAAAAGGGGGTGGTGATGGACGGAGCATCCGAACCAATCAAACACTCACACCCAGTCAAAAGATCTGGGTTTAATCCATCACTGTTCTTTAGCCCACTCTGCCACCCCAGTTCAGACATGGCTATATGCAAATCAGTCTGACCCTGTGCCTCATGGGAACAGTCCAGCCCGAACTGCCAAGCCATGCCTTCCCTGGACCGGAAACAAGCTTCCGAGGACCGGTTTCTGGCATTACAGCCGTCTTCAGCCCGGCTTCCTTGAATCCAGTGGCAAAGTGAGCAAGGGACTCATGTCTGAGCATACCCTGCCACACTTCTCCTTCTTCCATAGTTGAGCACAATGGTGCCCTCCGAACCACTTGGTGCTTTCCAGGTTCCAGGTATGGGATCTTGGGCCCCCTCCTCAGAACTGAAGATGTGTGATGGTGTTCTCACTGGGGCCCATGGATATGATCCTGGGCCCTTCTCCATGGGGGTGAGGCGCAACAGCGCTTCGCCTTTGTTATCTTGCCTCTCAAGGCAACCTCCAGACCTAGACCCCGGAGGCAGAAGTCAAGTACGGCAGTGGAACCCGATGTGCTTTGCCATTGAAAATAGGTAAAAGGTGACAGAACACTCCACCAGAGCGTATTTTGTGCCCTGTTGGGCCATTGTTGACAATGTTGGTCTCCTTTTGCTCCTGCTGGCGTGCCCCTGCCATCTGGAACGCTCTCTTCAGGTAACCTGGCCTCAAAAATGCCAAACTTTGTAGGAAGCAAGTCTCACAGGCTCTCTGCTCCAGCCCTTTCTCTTGTTTTCCTCTCGGCCTCTCCTTCTCCTTGCTCAGAGCGCAGTCTTTCCTCTAACTGGTCCTCAGGGGGAGTAAGGGGGCCAGCTCCCCTAGTTCTTGAGCATGCCACATTAGTCCTGGGGTCAATCTAATGCCCTTAGTCCGGGAAAGAGTCAAGGGGTTCCTCCATCCAGGTGTCCATGGCGTCAGCCTCCAGTCCCAGTGTTCAGCAGAAAACCACATCAGAGAGAGCTCTTTCCCCTGCGCAGGACCTTTTAAGTGGGGCAGGAGTGTCAAGCAGGGCTCTGCCCCTGGTCTATCCTGTAATGACCCATCACCACTCTGCCTCTATTCCAACCTCCTGCCCATACTTCAGGGAGTCACTGCCAGGGACTTCTCCCAACAAATCTGCAAAGGAGCCCTCCCTCTGGTTGGGCTCCAGAGGTCTGGACTCCCTCCTTAGTTGATTGGCCTGGGGCCGGCCCTCTTCCTGGCATAGGATGACAGCTGGCTGATTAATCCTTCCATCTTCAGCATTGACTTAAGTACTGTTAATTGCTTTATTTGATGCATGAGGCCTTTGTTCCTGCAGCTAGAGGGAAAGGTAATGACCCCAGCCCGGCAGGATGACAACAGGCCTGGGCTCTGATCCTGAGCTGAGCCAGAGAATCATGACATTCCTGGATGACCCATAAGCTGTACAGATATACTTTTGGACTTGTTCTTTTCACACAGGTTACAGTGTACATTGGTGCAACTCTGGTGTGTGTATTGGAGTTTATTGGAGTATTGGAGAGTCACTACAGTCAAGACAGTAAAGGGCCTTGACTTTCCCTACATGTGTACCCCACATTATAGGGTCTATTCCAAGTAAGCAACCAACTCTGTATAGTCCTGTTTTGCACCTGGCTACGTGTGCGCAGTTCCTGGGCCGCGCACAACAGGAGTCTCCCACATGCAGCCCACAAATGTGTGTACATGTGTTCACATGTAACTAGCCAAGTACCTCTTACCCTTGCTGTGTCGCAGCAGCCTTATCTTTAAAGGCGGACATTGGTAGTAAACACACGTCGTACATTTTACCATGAGTTTACTGTGGGTGAGTCCCAGTTTATTGTTTTTTTAGCAAACAGATTTTATTGACAGGTTTATCATCAGCATTACATTTCTATCACCGTTTAGTTTTCAAATATCCAATAGTAATACTCACATAACCATCATCGCCAATTAAGAACTGCAAAGCAGTACAATATCTGTTCCAAAAGTCCCAACATTCCTCAACTACTTCCCCCACCCCTTCCTGCATAAGCCACTCCCTCAAAACCTTGCAGAGCCACAAGTGGTACTGGGTGATTAATCATTTCTCTGTACTTTTTCTCCACATCCCTCTGGATATCAGGACTTATCAGAACTAGGCTACAGCAGTTGGGTAGAGAATGGATGGGAGATATGGTCTACTGCCCACCCACATAGGCTTAATGTTGCGAGGGAGGTTCCTGCTCTTTCAGGCTGTCTACTAGTGTCTCCCAGACTCAAGCTACTTATATAAAACTTAATCCCCTCCTGACTTTACGAAGTAGGGCCTCCACCTCATATCTGGCCCATCTCTCGATCTCCTTGCACCATGTGGTGTCCCCCAGGGGCTTTCCAATGGCTCGTGATTTCACTCTTAGCTAAGATGAAGGCTAAGTCTTGAAACCTGCTTGTAACTTTTGTTTTAGAGGTATGCGGGAACCAGTATAGTATGCAGTGGCCGAGCGAGCAAGGAACCTCTAAAGAGATGGTTTCAGCCACTACTGTTGTGACCGCCTCCCAGTAAGCCGTCAATTTGGGACAGTTCCATAGCATGTGCTCAAGTTCATCCCCTATCGCCCCGCATTTTAGACATGCCACCTCCGCCGTATGGAAATATTTGTTTATATGTCCTGGGGTTAGGTATGCCATGTGCAGAATGTAGTAATAGTTTAATTTAAATCAGGCATTTCTGGATACTTTTGGCACCCATTCCAGACGTCTGTATAGTATTGGGAATGGGGCTCCCCAAATGTTCCTCCCACCCTGCTTTCAGATTGTCCAGGGGCCCTAAACATGTCCCCCCTAATTGCCCTATAAAGTCATGTGACTGCCTTAACAGTACCCACTGATGATGCAATATGTTGGCAGGTTGTGTGGGGGTATGGCTCTGGTGTTCCAGTTTTCCAAGTGTTAGGAAAGGCTCTTGTCACCGCCCTATGCAACAAGAATTGTCCCTGTGGAAGGTCAAATTCGGATCACAGATTCCTCAAAGGGAAGGATCACCTTGGTTTGGAGCAAGTCCCCCACCTTTGTTGTTCCAGCAACCAACCAATCAGTAATTCTTTCTCTATTCCCACCATGGGGTAGGACTTTTAGCAACCTGATGGGTAGATTGGGGGAGCACAGGATTCTTGTGTGTGTTTTTTGTAAGCAAAAAAGCCAGCAGCGCCTCATGACACTAAATTCCTGTGTATCGTCCTCTAAAGGACAACCCGTTCATAGTAATACCCTAGCTAATCTAGCGAGCTCTGGTGTAAATGGCCCCATTGCTCGGTCCAGAGCTTGTCTGCCTGCCAACCATTGTGTGTACCACTGTAATTTAACCGCTAGGTAATAGGACTCAAACTCCGGAACTGCCAATCCGCCATTGCCTGATTGGTGCTGTAGTTCCGAGAGGTGCTGCAGCAACAAATGACAAACCTGAATGAAAGGACAGACATTGCAACCCATGGCGTCCAGCTGGTGAGACGCCCGCATTCCGGGATTTTATAGAACGGCAGATCAAACCTATCGGACGGTAACGGTTAGGACATTAGAGACATGTAAACGTAACGTAGATCCCTTCATTGAATGGCGACCGGCACCCGATAACCACATTTTGAGACAGTAGAAATTCCTCTAATAGATACAGCGCGCTGCGAAAAGTAAGAAAACAGCGCATGTTGCACACAAGACCCGCTTACATGCTTCTTGTCCTGTGAGGCTTCGATCCTTATTACTCAGATAGAGATTGAGGTGGCCGACAAAACAAGTAGACGGCTTTGAATACTTCAATAGTGATCTATATACACAAACGTCTGATCCATCTTAGCCTGTCTTGAGTCTACAGAATCTCCCTTAGGAATGATATAACTGTTTCCTGTATAAATAATCAAGAAGCCTAATAACCCATCCTGAGACATTAAGGTTTCAAATTATAGATGTACATGGCATCCTGATGAAGGGTTCAGCCGAAACGCGAGTAGGAATTATTGTATAGAAAAGCCATGCCTCAAATCATGTTGTTTTGATTTCCAGCAGCAATTTGTACTTTGTATATGATTCAGTGATTGTTTAAGGAACTTTAGAATAGAAAACAAAGTATTGCATCTTTTGTAATGAAGTAATTGAAGCAACTCTTCTTGCTAATAATTTTGCAATAATTGACACTGAGGTCATTTCTATTTTACATGTATTTCAATATGACTAATTTATAAAATAATTTGGGTAGCATATTTACAATATAAAATGCATCTTTAAATTTCATTAGATGTAAAAAAAAAAAACGTAAGCCCCCTCTACAGCCTACTAGGCTATAACACGCAGGTAAGTCTTTTATTATTTACCCTGGCTGCGGCCACCAAAAAGCTTGCTACACTAAAGATTACACGCACACTACTCAGCATTTGCAAGTGTAGGAGCCCAGGCCTTACTTGAACAAAACCAGCTTCTCGTAATATAGGGCTTAAAAAATGTTTACGCGCCTTGGAAAAGTGCTCACAAAACATTATAAGATGGAGTGTGTCTTGTGTAGAGAAGCTATCGCAGGAGCATGGTGCGGTATCCTCTGGTTTCCCCCATTGCGGGAATATACCCAAAGTAAGATGGATTATATTAAACCTAAATCTAATCAGCAAAAAGCGATGAAAAGGCTTAGTGACGATTTTAAGATAAGGTTCAATGAATGGGGAAGTCTGTAGAGGGTAAATACTTCTCGCACCCGGTTTTCTAAGCTCCATCTCCTCCCTTTCCGCCTCCAGCAGAATCCGGAAATTGTGTTTAATCCACCCCAGATCCTCTTTCTTAATACCCTCGGGGGATGTAAATAATTCAGGTCGTCCCAGTCTGACGCACGCCGCTCTAACGTACGCCAGCCGTGGGATTCTATCTACCTTCTCGAGGGCTAAACAATCTTTTAGGATTCGGTGATTAAGGGAAATCTCCTCATTGAGCCACGTTTTTGCCCAACAAATCAATGGGGCCACTTTTAGATGGTCTGTAATGTAGCCCAAGCCTAATTCAGAGTGTACGGCAAATGTCGGAGACGACTGTGGTACTCCTAACAGGGATCTAAGAAACCTATTTTCCACCACTTGTATTTTACCCAGAGGTGCGTAACCCCATATGGCTGCACCGTAAGAGGCAATCGCACAGCACTTGGATCTGTAAATTTTGAGCATAGCCTCCATCGGCCTTGCTCCCAACCTCTTGGAGAAGCTAAGAAGGGCTGTTGTAGATCTTGCAACAACATTACACTTCTGCTGGGGGCCCCAGTTACCCTTTTCATCAAAGAGCACTCCCAAGTAGGTAAACACTGGGACCCTCGTTACTTCTGCGCCCAAACAAGTAAAGGTTTTAACCTTAGTATTCTTCCTATGTGCCCCTGCCACCATTACGTGTGATTTATTACTATTGACTTTGAGATCAAGGGACTCCATGAAGCTACCGAAATGGTCCAGCAGCCTCTGTAGGCCCATACCTGTGCGTGCAATTAAAACTGCGTCGTCAGCGTACAGGAGCACCGGGATACCCGATCCCCCGATACGCGGAGTATCCGCGCTAGCCCCGGCCAGGGATTCTTCTAGGGCATTAATATAAATCGTAAAAAGGAGAGGGGCCAGGATGCAGCCCTGTCTGACCCCGTCTGGAGCTAAATTGACCTGTGCACCTGCCCTCCTGCGTATTCCCGTAGTCCTTAGTTAGTCCCTCATCTATTTTGTTGCCATTTGTTAAAGACGGGGAGGAGTGGCCACCCCCACAACCAGGGGCAGAGTCAGCACTAGGAGCAAACGATCTCCTGCACGTGGGTAAGAATGGCATTCTTTACCAACAAAACTGCCGTTTAGTTTTCCCGTTTTTAAAGGCTTAATGGGGCTATGCTAGCGAATTCATTTTATGTCTCCATTACCGTAGCACGGACCACTTAAAAGCGACCCTCAGCACCCTGATGAGGAGGAACTAACCTCTAACAAAGGTATTTACACCGGACACACGCTGAGAGTATGAATGTGGTAATTATTCTTGTAGATCGCTGTGCACGGCACTATCAAATTTAGCAGGCTGTATAAAGTCCGAACACGGGATTCTGCGCAACTGGGGAATGATGTATAATACTGTATTTTGCGCGACTGGCGTTTGATGCTATACACTGAGAGCACCGTACGATCTGATAAGCTACAGATGAGCCACATTTCACAGACTTTGGCAGATGTAAAACATTGAATTTTGCGCGACTGGTGTATGATGTCATAAACTGAGAGCAATGTATGCTCTGATAAGCTTTAGAAGAGCCACATTTCACAGACTTTGGCAGACTCTCACGATATGCTAATCCATTCTACCTCCAAGTGAGAGATATGCCCCTCCAACTAGACCATTTTGTAATTTTGTTCGATTGTGACATACAGTGCTTAGACACAGACCCATTTGCTCTTCTCTTCTTAGCTCTATTCTGTTCCAGTGCTTACAGTGTTTTGCACATCAGCAAATAATGTTTTTTGCTAAATTACAATGATTGTTTGTATTTGTGCTATATGCAATTGTGACTTCCTCACTGAAAAGTGTGATGTTGGTTTATGTTCCCATAATGCAGGAAGTTCAGTATGAAAATCTCATACTAAAAATTGGAAACGACACAAGTTGTGTGAGTACCACTTTTTTTGTATTGTCCTGACGAAAGCTCCACAGACCCTGCTGGGCCAAGGGGAGCTGAAACATGTCGACCCACTTTTAGAGACATATGGTAATCCAGTAACTCGGTTACCCTATATATCGCAGCATTTTTTAACCACCAGTGCCCACCTCTTTAAAATAAATTCTGGTTTTGGTGTGACACTGTCTTTTAACAACTTTTTTGTCTGCTCTACACATCATCCCTCTGTTGATGTCCCTGATATTTCTGGACACTTCTACATTTACCAGAGGTTGCCTCGGGTGAGGTAGGCATATAGCATTTTTGATTACCCGATGACTATGCCATGACGCTGGATAAGGGGCGGATAAAAAATATACACCGCATCATTAAGATCATAGCGTCTTTGAGGGTTTTCAAATATAACCAATGGTTATAGTAGATACCAGTGTCCATTCCAATTTTGATTGTCGTAGTATCTATACAGGGGAACTGAATGGACTTCTACTCCTCTTCCCTCCTTTCTGATGAACATACTGTTGGAAGTGCCTAGAGCTCTCTTGTACCTGGCTACTCCCAGTGCTTGCTCCAGACTTGAAACTCCCCGCCCCATCCTTCTTAGATGCCTGCTCAACAATGCCTACAGTTCTAACAGTACTGCTAGCCCTACTGTGAATACTGAGTATATGATCCGTATTCATAATGTCAGCCATGGGGCTAGTTACAGCTGAGGGTTGGGGCTGAGTGGAACCCCCCTTAGTCCCTGTGTGCTGTTTAAGAAACAAGTCAATTTTCTCACATTTAGATAATAACCCAGCTACGCAGGTATTGAGTGTGTCCACAATGTCTTTAGCAATGTTCACAGGTGCAGGTTCCAAACGTGTAGTAAACAAATCCTCTACGATTTTCCCAATTTCGTCCTTAAGGTGTTGCTCAGTTGTAATAGTCTCTGCCATGGTTTTTTTTCTCCTGCCAACTGTTTTGAGTGTCTTACGCTTTCTCTGTGACTTGTGTAGAGGAACGCCATGCGTTGTTCCCTTCTAATAATGATCGGGTGTGTTCAAAAGGGATGATAGTACAGCTGGCTGTAGGTCTACGTCAAGATGGGGTTTTGTTATCACAATGTTTGGTACCAGAGGTATGGCCCGACTATGATCTGCTCCTAAAGCCGGGTCGACCTCAACCTCACCCAAACCAAGCTCGTTCTCGGCGTTGGCTATTTCTTTAGTCTGATGGTGGTGCCTGATGACTCGTGGCGGCGGCGGCTGGAAGGTAAGCCCCCCCGGGAAAGTGGGCTTGCTGGTGGCGTGAGGCTACTGCCAATGTCCCCCGCTCCGCCGAGGGCAGTGTCGGCTAAATACGCCTCCTGGCGCTTCAGCCGAGTCGATTAGGCGTGCCGCCGCTGAGGCTGCAGGGTGATGTGGTCCCGGGGCGACGGCAACGCTGATGGTGGTGCTACTGCCAATGTCCGCTAAGATATTTCAATGTTCCTAAATTGTTCTTGATCTCAAATTGTTGATACACTTTGATTTTGAAACTACTGTCAGAGGTACCCCTTTCTTTACAAACACAAACCTGAATGAATCAAACATTCACCCCCAGTCAAGGGATCTTGGGTAATTCCAACAGATCGAGGCATGTGGGCTGATAAATTCATATCTATTGCATAGATCGCCGCCTAGTGTTGGGTCCGGATGATTGCACATTGTTGTCCTGGAAGAGTCTTCGAAGTATCACGAGATAGGTGGCTCCTCCCCTGGACTACAGTGCGCATGGGCATCGACTCCATCACCAGATTGTTTTTTTCCGCCATTGGGTTCGGATGTGATTTCGACGTCTCCTAGTCGGAATCGAATAAAACTACTTTTAAGGCCAAAAGGCCTTTGTTACCTCGTCGGTATTGTTCGCGTTCGGTCTCGTGCTTCATCCGACTCTAGGAGTCGGTCTTCTGCGGAGTCGAGTAACTCTTCGGACATCGAGGCCCTGTCGCCGCAGCAAGACCACGACGGTACTACGATGGAACGGAGTCCGTTCAAGTTCTGCCCCGTGTGCAGTTCAAAGTACCCACACATCGACGTGCATCCAGTCTGTAACAAATGCCTCTCGCCGGAACACGACAAGGCCAGCTGTATGGCCTGTTCGAAGTTCAGGTCGAAGAAGACGCTCAAGCTTCGGCGCGGGGCGCGCCTTGAGGCCTGGCAAGCGGCTCCGGCACCCGACGACATCTTCGACGACCCCGAGGCAGAAGGCCCGAGCCATCGTCTGCAGATTTCACCACCATCGACGGAGGTCGAGGCCGATTCCGGAGAACCCGTCGAGGGCCAGGACCTGGATTACGTCGAGGAGGTAGGGGACGACGAAGAAGTTTATGGGGCCGCGGAAGATAGCTCGGAGGAAGAGCTATGCCCCGAAGGTTACATGACTCAGGCTCAGGTCACGGGATCGCCACTCGGCCTTACCCACGACCCTGCACCGCAATCCACTGCCCCGCCTTCTGGCCCGGCCATGGACACATCAGCAGAGCCGCCATTGCGCATATCGAAACCGAAACCTTCGGATTCGACAACAACAAAGATGGCCGACGTACCATCGAAACTGAAGAAGCCTGCTACGTCATCGACTCCGTCGCCTTCAGTGGCTCCGAAACCGAAGAAGGCTGTCGAGCCGGCACCGCTACATACGGTGGCCAAGGAGCCGACCTCAAAGAAGGTCGTGGAGTCCACAAAGACTGACGAACAACGATCGGACGCGACTGCGCCGCCGACAGGCAAACGCCCCGTCGAGGCGCAGTCGACGAAGGGCCCCGAGCCGAAGTCCGGAGGCCCTATGCAATGGCACAAAGAAGCCGGTCCAAAACCAACGTCATCGGCGCATAAGCCTAGGAAGGAGGCCCGAACCATTGGGGTCGAAGATGCTTCGGAGGCTCCAGTACGCACGGACACCTCGTCGACGCTTGGGTCCTCAGATGGTGACGGGCATGGGTCATCGGTAACTAAACCCTCCGCTTCCTTCACGAGGCAAGTCACTGACTCCCTCAAACGGATTCGAGAGAAGTCTTTGCCGTCGACGACTCACACGCCGTTGGCCAAAAAATTGGTCGACGCACAGAAGAAGACTTCCACGCAGATCCTTTACACTCTGCCGCCGAGGGTGGCACCGAAGGCCTTTGCACCCCGGTCGGTGTCACAGGACACAGAGGCCTCACATCACTCGATGCTAAGTGGCCATTTGGGTCGACATCAAGCTTCAGAAGAACAATCTGAACATTATATCGACGCCGATACGGGAAAATTGACGCTCTATAAGCGAAAGATTACTTCCCAACCATTGGAATCCTATGTCATACCTCTGAAGAAGAAAAGGCCAGCACAGGACCTTCCTGCCCTTGTTGAACCTATTCATCCTCAACCAAGGAGGAGCCCATCACCCTCTCCCAATGCTTCAGGGGGAGATGACGATAACCAGGATGACCAGTACAATTTCCCAGATAACAATGACCCTGATGAGCAACAGGACTCATGGGTGGACACTGGTGACCAGGGAGGCCAACAAGTGGTACAGGACCCACAGGTTTATGGTGTACGGACATCCCCAACTGAGGATTCGGCGGCATTCAATGCCTTGATTGAACGGGCGGCTGCTAATCATAATGTGGACATGCATGCCGACCCGGTGGAAGAAGATTTTTTGTTTGACACTTTCTCTGCCGCAGAAAAAACTGTTAAAACGCTTCCAATGCTAAAAGGTGTCCTCAAGCATGCACCGGAAATCTTTAAGGAACCAACCAGGGCAAGAGTGGTGAATCCACGTATTGAAAAGAAATACAGACCGGCACCTGGAGACCCAGCATATATTCGGGGACAGTTGCCTCTAGACTCTTTGGTGGTCGCCAATGCCCGCAAACGGGCGAACTCCCAGACGACGGGTGAAGCTCCTCCCCCAGACAAAGAGTCGAAAGTGCTAGAGGCGTCTGGTAAAAGGGTGGCTGCACAGGCAGCCAATATCTGGCGCATATCGAACACACAAGCACTGTTGGCACGATATGATAGGGCGCATTACGACACCCTAGAGCAGCTCCTTCAACACCTTCCAGACGAGTTTAAAGAGGCAGCTGAGATGCTGATACAGGAGGGCAAGCTCATTTCAAACGCTGCAATTAAGTGTGCGCTTGATGTTGCAGATACAGCGGCTAGAGCAATTAACACTAGCGTGATGTTAAGGCGTCAAGCATGGCTTCGCATATCAGGGTTTAAACCTGACATTCAAACAACAATACTCAACCAGCCCGTTAATCCCGACAGACTGTTTGGCCCGGACGTTGACACCACCCTCGAGAAGATTAAAAAAGACAATGAGACAGCTAAATCCATGGGGGCGCTTCAGTCTCAGCAATTCAGGGGGAGCACTTTTCGTCGCTCAAGTACCCGTGGTGTTACCAGAGGACACTTGGCACAGCAGACGCATTTCCCCAAAGGTGGCGCGCAGTCCTCGTACCCCAAGCAAGGTAGAGGGGGTTACAGAGGAAACAGTGCCAAGGGCAGGGGCAGAGGCAACAACAACTCCCGTTCCTCTGCCGCCAACAAACAGTGACTCTCTGTCGCTGCCCCCCGACCATCCAACACCTGTCGGGGGGAGACTCCAGCAGTTCCTGCCAGTCTGGACGTCCATCAACACAGACAGGTGGGTGAGAAAACTTATCCAATACGGTTACTGTTTGGAGTTGACATCCACTCCACCCAACATTCCCCCAAGACAACGTCCTATGTCGGAAGAGCACTTGCACTTATTGTAGCAGGAAGTTCTTGTGATGCTACAAAAAGGCGCCATAGAGCTCGTACCCGTGGAGGAGGAAGGAACAGGGGTCTATTCCCTGTACTTCCTCATCCCGAAAAAGGACGGATCCCTCAGACCCATTCTGGATCTACGCCCCCTCAACCTGTATATCCTATCAGAACATTTTCATATGCTGACACTGCAGCAAATTCTTCCCCTGCTAAACCAAGGGGACTTCCTAGCAACCTTGGACCTCAAGGATGCTTATTTCCACATACCACTCCACCCCTCCCACAGAAAATACCTCAGGTTCACCATCCAACACAGGCATTATCAGTTCAAAGTCCTACCCTTCGGAGTGACCACTGCCCCCAGAGTGTTCACCAAGTGTCTGGCGACAGTAGCGGCGCACCTCAGGAGACAAAATCTACATGTCTACCCTTCCCTAGACGACTGGCTGGTTCAAGCAAAGTCGGAACAACAGTGCGCCGCACACATGTCCCACACTATTCACCTCCTGCACAGTCTGGGGTTCTCACTGAACTACCCAAAGTCGCACCTCCAGCCTTCCCACGTGCGGCAGTATCTGGGTGCGACAATAAATACTCTGACTGCTACAGCTCAGCCAAACCAAGCGAGGATCGACAGCATTCAGTCGCTCATCCAAAAGTTCAGTCCGCAACACTCCCTACCAGCGAGAGTGTTCATGCAGTTGATAGGCATGATGGCCTCATGCATCTTCATAGTCCCGCACGCACGGCTGCATATGCGTCCGCTCAATGGAAACCTGTGTGATTTTGCATGAGGCGGCACATAGTGGAAGTTCTACAGAGCACTTATAAATATATGCCAACCAAGCAATATCTTTATATTTATCAAGTTTTAAACAATCCATCAGAATTTTGTGGTTGAGACCTAAGTTGTTATTAATCCAGACCCTTATCCACAAAAGAATGGGTGCCATAGAGAGGATATCAGTAATATATCCTACTCCAAGCTCCTGATGGACAGAAAAAGTAGCTGTTGATGAGGGGAGTCCTAATATAGAACAGAAAAAATTATTAACCTCTATTTGAATGGTTTCAGTTTTTACATATCCCCACAATCCTGCTCCGTACCTAGCTATAGCCAATGATTTTGCCCTATACAAAGCTAGTAATGCACCACTTGGTTTCCCCCCCGAGTCTCCTTGAGAAGCTCAGAATAGCGTTAACAGAGCTCCTCACTGCTTTGGTCTTTGCTGTTATCTGGGGGATCCAGCTGCCCTTAGTGTCAAAAATTACACCGAGGTAAGTGAAAGCTTTAACGTTTGTGATCACTTCCCCCTTACAGTAAAAGGATTTGATATTATTTTTAGCTGCCCCAAAAACCATGACATGAGATTTAGCATTATTAACCACAAGGTCAAGAGAAGACATAAAGTCACTGAATGCATTAAGAAGTCTCTGGAGGCCCAGATGTGTCCTAGCTATTAAGGCGGCATCATCCGCGTACAGGAGCACTGGAATATGAGTGTCTCCTGCACGCGGTGTGTCCGCAGACGCAGCCAGAAGATTTTTTTCCAGAGAGTTTATGTATAGAGTGAACAGCATAGGGGCAAGGATGCATTCTTGCCGCACACCCCTGCCTGATTTAAACCATGCTGTGTGCTGCATGCAATTTACAATCTGATTAATGCACATAAGTGATTGTCATTACTTTATTAGGGGTCTACTTGTACAGTGCTGCATATCATGACTATAAATGAGTCATTAGTTGTGTACCCTGCACAAGTAATGGGTCTACATTTATCCTTCAGTGGAAACCAAACACCCCATTGTAGCGCTTGATTCTCACAGTGGAGTGAAGTGGAGCAGTCTAAGGCCTACTCAAGTGAGGTGGTGTGGGCTATTAGTCAGCAATCACAGATGTATAATAATAACACTCAATACATGATTGTCCAGTTCGTGCTTTTTCTTTTGAAAAAGGAAAAAAGTAAATTTATTAGACACTACTTAATACTATGCAGTAATTTGCAAATATACACAGGCAGATGGAAATACTTTCGGATGACCTTGCATAATCATTTTCATGATTCCCTACAAGGAGGGAGGGGGTCTGGTATAACAAATCACATCTGTAAACATTATCTTACCCCAAAATGACAGGGTGAACATAACTTGGAGTTAGAGCACTTAATACGGGCACCAAAGCCAGTGATTTTTAACTTCATTATCTCAGCAAGCATTTCATTATGGGAACAAATGCAATACTCACAAATAACCATAACTGAGGGCACGTAATACTGGCAGTAAAGCTTGAAATGTTTTATCACAAGTGGCTTTCAGTCTCATTATTTAACTAATGCATTGCAAGAGGGAATGTCTAGTATGACTTGGAGATATTGGTACTTATCATAATGCAATATTGCCACAGCACCTAAAAGGCATTCGCTTTTGTTGACTTTTCAGGTAAAGAACTGATCTTTATACATAGTCCCCAAAGGACATCACTGCTGTAACCACACATGTGAGGGTGTCTCAACAGGAAAACTCCCATTGCACCACTTTAAGGCCTCAAGTAGGGCAGCCCTAATCTTTGCTCCTTGAAGACATACCACTCCCAGCTGTAGAGTGAAGGCTCCATCAGTGGAATACTTAAATTGTCAGGAAATACTTGAGGGGTTACTCATTTAGAGTCACACCTAATTTAGGGTGGAGACTACGAACTTGTTTTGGATGGAGGCCGCTGCTCTTGCTGCTCCCCCCGCACCTTTGCACCATTATTTTAGTGACTCAGTTTGCCTGGGGTCACCACAAGCCACAAACAAGTGGTTTTCCTTTTCAAATGCTGGCGAAGCTGATGATCTCCACTGGGCATTATTGTTCGTTCTTCCGCGTTTCTATGAATTTCTGCGGTACAAAAGGGGGTGGTGATGGACGGAGCATCCAAACCAATCAAACACTCACACCCAGTCAAAAGATCTGGGTTTAATCCATCACTGTTCTTTAGCCCACTCTGCCACCCCAGTTCAGACATGGCTATATGCAAATCAGTCTGACCCTGTGCCTCATGGGAACAGTCCAGCCCGAACTGCCAAGCCATGCCTTCCCTGGACCGGAAACAAGCTTCCGAGGACCGGTTTCTGGCATTACAGCCGTCTCCAGCCCGGCTTCCTTGAATCCAGTGGCAAAGTGAGCAAGGGACTCATGTCTGAGCATACCCTGCCACACTTATGGCGGCCAAAAGCGGTACAAAAGGGGGTGGTGATGGACGGAGCATGAATTTCTGAGCAGCAGCTCTCCCGCCACGTGCTGGGGAGAGCCGCCTTGCTTTTCTTTGTTTTCAAAGTAGCCTCACACCGTGCTTTACTTTTTTCTCAGGGTTGCCGGATCCACCCGGCCACCAGGTACCCCATATTCATTTTCCTACATGAGAGGGCAGCTTAGAGTGCCCACCCCGTCTTCTCTCACCGGCTCCCTACACGGCCAGCACACTTTTGTGTTGCCGCGTGAACCGGCACTTCACTCTGGTCTGTCTGCTCCTGCGGGCAGATGTGTGTTATGCTGCCGGCCTTCCTCAATCCCCGGGGCCCAGGGGTGGAGATCCTCAGCCCCTTTCTCCTCCTACAGAGGAGGAAAATGGCACTTCCAGAAGCAAGGGGCCCAAGAATGGGGTCCTAGGCCTCCTCCTTCTTCCATAGTTGAGCACAATGGTGCCCTCCGAACCACTTGGTGCTTTCCAGGTTCCAGGTATGGGATCTTGGGCCCCCTCCTCAGAACTGAAGATGTGTGATGGTGTTCTCACTGGGGCCCATGGATATGATCCTGGGCCCTTCTCCACTGGGGTGAGGCGCAACAGCGCTTCTCCTTTGTTATCTTGCCTCTCAAGGCAACCTCCAGACCTAGACCCCGGAGGCAGAAGTCAAGTACGGCAGTGGAACCCGATGTGCTTTGCCATTGAAAATAGGTAAAAGGTGACAGAACACTCCACCAGAGCGTATTTTGTGCCCTGTTGGGCCATTGTTGACAATGTTTGTCTCCTTTTGCTCCTGCTGGCGTGCCCCTGTCATCTGGAACGCTCTCTTCAGGTAACCTGGCCTCAAAAATGCCAAACTTTGTAGGAAGCAAGTCTCACAGGCTCTCTGCTCCAGCCCTTTCTCTTGTTTTCCTCTCGGCCTCTCCTTCTCCTTGCTCAGAGCGCAGTCTTTCCTCTAACTGGTCCTCAGGGGGAGTAAGGGGGCCAGCTCCCCTAGTTCTTGAGCATGCCACATTAGTCCTGGGGTCAATCTAATGCCCTTAGTCCGGGAAAGAGTCAAGGGGTTCCTCCATCCAGGTGTCCATGGCGTCAGCCTCCAGTCCCAGTGTTCAGCAGAAAACCACATCAGAGAGAGCTCTTTCCCCTGCGCAGGACCTTTTAAGTGGGGCAGGAGTGTCAAGCAGGGCTCTGCCCCTGGTCTATCCTGTAATGACCCATCACCTCTCTGCCTCTATTCCAACCTCCTGCCCATACTTCAGGGAGTCACTGCCAGGGACTTCTCCCAACAAATCTGCAAAGGAGCCCTCCCTCTGGTTGGGCTCCAGAGGTCTGGACTCCCTCCTTAGTTGATTGGCCTGGGGCCGGCCCTCTTCCTGGCATAGGATGACAGCTGGCTGATTAATCCTTCCATCTTCAGCATTGACTTAAGTACTGTTAATTGCTTTATTTGATGCATGAGGCCTTTGTTCCTGCAGCTAGAGGGAAAGGTAATGACCCCAGCCCGGCAGGATGACAACAGGCCTGGGCTCTGATCCTGAGCTGAGCCAGAGAATCATGACATTCCTGGATGACCCATAAGCTGTACAGATATACTTTTGGACTTGTTCTTTTCACACAGGTTACAGTGTACATTGGTGCAACTCTGGTGTGTGTATTGGAGTTTATTGGAGTATTGGAGAGTCACTACAGTCAAGACAGTAAAGGGCCTTGACTTTCCCTACATGTGTACCCCACATTATAGGGTCTATTCCAAGTAAGCAACCAACTCTGTATAGTCCTGTTTTGCACCTGGCTACGTGTGCGCAGTTCCTGGGCCGCGCACAACAGGAGTCTCCCACATGCAGCCCACAAATGTGTGTACATGTGTTCACATGTAACTAGCCAAGTACCTCTTACCCTTGCTGTGTCGCAGCAGCCTTATCTTTAAAGGCGGACATTGGTAGTAAACACACGTCGTACATTTTACCATGAGTTTACTGTGGGTGAGTCCCAGTTTATTGTTTTTTTAGCAAACAGATTTTATTGACAGGTTTATCATCAGCATTACATTTCTATCACCGTTTAGTTTGCAAATATCCAATAGTAATACTCACATAACCATCATCGCCAATTAAGAACTGCAAAGCAGTACAATATCTGTTCCAAAAGTCCCAACATTCCTCAACTACTTCCCCCACCCCTTCCTGCATAAGCCACTCCCTCAAAACCTTGCAGAGCCACAAGTGGTACTGGGTGATTAATCATTTCTCTGTACTTTTTCTCCACATCCCTCTGGATATCAGGACTTATCAGAACTAGGCTACAGCAGTTGGGTATAGAATGGATGGGAGATATGGTCTACTGCCCACCCACATAGGCTTAATGTTGCGAGGGAGGTTCCTGCTCTTTCAGGCTGTCTACTAGTGTCTCCCAGACTCAAGCTACTTATATAAAACTCAATCCCCTCCTGACTTTACGAAGTAGGGCCTCCACCTCATATCTGGCCCATTTCTCGATCTCCTTGCACCATGTGGTGTCCCCCAGGGGCTTTCCAATGGCTCGTGATTTCACTCTTAGCTAAGATGAAGGCTAAGTCTTGAAACCTGCTTGTAACTTTTGTTTTAGAGGTATGCGGGAACCAGTATAGTATGCAGTGGCCGAGCGAGCAAGGAACCTCTAAAGAGATGGTTTCAGCCACTACTGTTGTGACCGCCTCCCAGTAAGCCGTCAATTTGGGACAGTTCCATAGCATGTGCTCAAGTTCATCCCCTATCGCCCCGCATTTTAGACATGCCACCTCCGCCGTATGGAAATATTTGTTTATATGTCCTGGGGTTAGGTATGCCATGTGCAGAATGTAGTAATAGTTTAATTTAAATCAGGCATTTCTGGATACTTTTGGCACCCATTCCAGACGTCTGTATAGTATTGGGTATGGGGCTCCCCAAATGTTCCTCCCACCCTGCTTTCAGATTGTCCAGGGGCCCTAAACATGTCCCCCCTAATTGCCCTATAAAGTCATGTGACCGCCTTAAGAGTACCCACTGATGATGCAATATGTTGGCAGGTTGTGTGGGGGTATGGCTCTGGTGTTCCAGTTTTCCAAGTGTTAGGAAAGGCTCTTGTCACCGCCCTATGCAACAAGAATTGTCCCTGTGGAAGGTCAAATTCGGATCACAGATTCCTCAAAGGGAAGGATCACCTTGGTTTGGAGCAAGTCCCCCACCTTTGTTGTTCCAGCAACCAACCAATCAGTAATTCTTTCTCTATTCCCACCATGGGGTAGGACTTTTAGCAACCTGATGGGTAGATTGGGGGAGTGCAGGATTCTTGTGTGTGTTTTTTGTAAGCAAAAAAGCCAGCAGCGCCTCATGACACTAAATTCCTGTGTATCGTCCTCTAAAGGACAACCCGTTCATAGTAATACCCTAGCTAATCTAGCGAGCTCTGGTGTAAATGGCCCCATTGCTCGGTCCAGAGCTTGTCTGCCTGCCAACCATTGTGTGTACCACTGTAATTTAACCGCTAGGTAATAGGACTCAAACTCCGGAACTGCCAATCCGCCATTGCCTGATTGGTGCTGTAGTTCCGAGAGGTGCTGCAGCAACAAATGACAAACCTGAATGAAAGGACAGACATTGCAACCCATGGCGTCCAGCTGGTGAGACGCCCGCATTCCGGGATTTTATAGAACGGCAGATCAAACCTATCGGACGGTAACGGTTAGGACATTAGAGACATGTAAACGTAACGTAGATCCCTTCATTGAATGGCGACCGGCACCCGATAACCACATTTTGAGACAGTAGAAATTCCTCTAATAGATACAGCGCGCTGCGAAAAGTAAGAAAACAGCGCATGTTGCACACAAGACCCGCTTACATGCTTCTTGTCCTGTGAGGCTTCGATCCTTATTACTCAGATAGAGATTGAGGTGGCCGACAAAACAAGTAGACGGCTTTGAATACTTCAATAGTGATCTATATACACAAACGTCTGATCCATCTTAGCCGGTCTTGAGTCTACAGAATCTCCCTTAGGAATGATATAACTGTTTCCTGTATAAATAATCAAGAAGCCTAATAACCCATCCTGAGACATTAAGGTTTCAAATTATAGATGTACATGGCATCCTGATGAAGGGTTCAGCCGAAACGCGAGTAGGAATTATTGTATAGAAAAGCCATGCCTCAAATCATGTTGTTTTGATTTCCAGCAGCAATTTGTACTTTGTATATGATTCAGTGATTGTTTAAGGAACTTTAGAATAGAAAACAAAGTATTGCATCTTTTGTAATGAAGTAATTGAAGCAACTCTTCTTGCTAATAATTTTGCAATAATTGACACTGAGGTCATTTCTATTTTACATGTATTTCAATATGACTAATTTATAAAAAAATGTGGGTAGCATATTTACAATATAAAATGCATCTTTAAATTTCATTAGATGTAAAAAAAAAACCCGTAAGCCCCCTCTACAGCCTACTAGGCTATAACACGCAGGTAAGTCTTTTATTATTTACCCTGGCTGCGGCCACCAAAAAGCTTGCTACACTAAAGATTACACGCACACTACTCAGCATTTGCTAACACAAATTCTAAAACTAAATCCATTGCACTAATGCCAATCCTTGAAACAAACTAAAAAATAGTACAGAATACAGACCAGGCAGTTCACTTTACAGCTCATTAAAACTCCAAAAACTTCTTTTGCGTGTGGTACAATTTAAAACAAGCTGACACACACAATCCAGGCTTTGAAGGACAGTCAGGGCAGTACATACAAGACTCCTTCCGCACGCCTCTTCGCCGACAGACTCTACATCTTCTAGTCAGAAAGTCTCTTGTGGATGTGGCAGGAATGTATTCAGGAAAGTGGCGATCTTTCAATCTAGCCACATCCTCCACCACTCCAAATCTAGGAACACTTGCCTGTTCCACTAGTACAAGGCTGCCTATTATAGACTCCTGAAACTTAACAAAAGGCATCTTCAACTCAGGACAAGACTTCTGAAACACAACAAAAGCATTAAAGGATGCCAAGTGGAAAAGATGGATAGCCAACTTCTTGTACCAAATGTAAGCCTTTCGAAGAGCAGCATAAGGTTCCAACCTCTGATCTACTCTGTCAACACCACCCATGTACCTATTGTAATCTACTATGCATACAGGTTTGCGCACTTCAGCACCCTGACCCCAAACAGGCACAGGTACAGTGCTTTCATCATGGATAGTAGTCAGCATGTACACATCTCTCCTGTCTTGAAACTTCACAGCTAGAAGCTCCCCACATCGCAATGCACTGGACTGTCCCCGCACAAGCCTTTTGCAAACAAGTTCCTTTGGGAAACCTTTACGGGTACAGCGCATTGTGCCACGAGCAACAGTGCCCACTTTGGCCAATTCCTTGAACAACCGCACACCAGTGTAGAAGTTATCTACATATAAATGGCGGCCTTAGTTAAATAATCCTCTACCTAATTCCCACACAATTTTCTCAGTCACTCCAAAAGTGTAAGGACAACCAGGAGGGTTAATGCTTACCAGTGTACACCCTGAAATTATAGACATATCCAGTCCCACTGTCACACAGCATATACAGTTTGATTCCATAGCGTGCCCTCTTACTAGGAATGTATTGCCTAAACCCAAGCGGCCCTTGAACAATAGCAAAGACTCGTCCACTGCTATTTCTTTACCAGGAGCAAAGATCTCAGAAAAACGATCAACAAAGTGATCAAGGACAGGCCGAATCTTAAAAAGACGGTCACAATCAGGGTGATCGAGTGGCAACGCTAAACCATTATCAACGAAATGCATCATCCGAAGAAGAAGCATATACCGATCACGACTCATGACTGCTGGAAATATAGCTGTTGCCATCAAGGGACTAGTGGACCAATATGAAGACATTGATGGCTTCCTTAGCAAGCCCATCAAAAAAGTTAATCCCAAAAACTTCTTCATCTCTTCAACATTTGTGGGAGTCCACCGGGTAGCTCTAGAATGGGGCTTAAGGCTGGCACTGTTGTCCCTCAAATACTGTTCTGCATACAAATTAGTTTGCTCAACAATCTCTTGCAGAAACACAGCGTCAAAAAACAACTGAAAAAAATGTATTGGCAGAGAATTTTCAGTATTCACTCTACTCCCAGGAACACCAGTGAAATCTGGCAATGCCGGCTGCACCATGCCAGGGGCAACCCAGAGGCCATCCCTATCAACGGGTGGAGCAGCCACCCCAGCCTGCAGCCCAGAAGCCTCTTGCTGCACTACACCAACGGGAAGCCTAACAGCCACTGATACTTCTGGCTGCACAAAACCAACTGAAAACCTAGCATTCCCAGAGGGCTCTTGCCGCACTACACCAACGGGAAGCCTAGCAGCCTGAGATGCTTCTTGCTGCACTACACCAACGGGAAACCTAGCAGCCTCAGATGCCTCTTGCCGCTCTACACCAATGGGAAGCCTAACAGCCCCAGATGCCTCTTGCTGCACTACACCAACAGGAAGACGAACAGCACCAGATGCCTCTTGAAGCACCACAGCAATGTGAAGCCTTTTGGGTGCAGCCTGCAGCACACATGCCTCTTGTCGACGTAAAAAAAAGGGAAACCTTGCAGCCCTAGGCAGCAGCCCAGATGCCTCTTGGCACACTACCGGCACATCAATGTCCTCCTCTACCACAGGCACTTCATCAGCACTAGAAGATGATTCATCATCCGATGATTCCATGCGAAGAGAAAACTCACTGCCTGAATCTTCTGCACCTACCTCTGAGTCCGAATTGGAGTCAGTTTCTGAACCATGGTCAGAGGAAGACTCAAAAAGCAAATCAAGAACCTGCTGAGCAGTCATCCTGCGACTAGCCATTATCCTTACAAAGCTAGAAGACTGCACACACAAGTGAACAACAACCTACACTGTGCAAAGTAAGAAGTAAACAAGGTAAGGCTTTCACACAAATATCTATACAATCCAAAACAATTTAACTCTTACCAAATATAGCTACACTCACCAGCACCTACTGTGCTGAGACACAGCAAAAATAAATGATATCCCACCAGAAAGAATAAAAAAGTACAGATTAGACAACAAAGTACACATCAAGCACTAATGCTAAAAAAAATTAACAAACAAAAAACACAGAGCCACACAAACTGCTATAAGTACACCTTTTACAAAAACACATTCATCTAGGGAAAGTAGTACAAAATACATTCACTTACCAAGCACATGCAACTACACAAACTGCAAAACCAGCAGTAACAGAACCGCAACCTACAACAATCCAAACAGCAAAAGCCTGGAACAAGAATGAAATAGAGAAGAAAAAAAAATTACTACTACATTTCACAAACAATATAACAATAAAAAAAAACACACACAAATTTGCCCCCCAAATGTAAATTCGCCCAGATGGGCCATCAAATAGGGCTTAGACCAATGGGGTTTAGGTGAGGTTTTCCATCAAGAGACTGGTTAAATTTTTGGATGTTTTTTTCTGCCTACCCCCTTCGGTCTTTTGGTCCTAACTGTACCCCCCTCACACCGGGGCAGTAAGGACAAAAAAAGACCGACTGACACCAAGGGAGGCAGCCAGTAAAAAACATCCAAAAATATAACCACCTTTGGAAGCAAGCCTTCCCCAAGGGCTCACTTCCACACACTACAAAACACAATCCCTAAGGCCTAGTGGGCCAAAAAACAGAAAAGAAAAGGGCCAATTCGCTCCCAGGGGGGTGGGGGTGGAGCAGAAAAACATTCGTAAAACAAGTTTCCTCTAGGAAGCAAACCTTGCCCCAGGGGTCGCCGCCATTACAAACAAAAAAATCCCTGGTGTCTAGTGGCGTATTTCTGCTCCCCCCAGGGGGCACAAAAGCTGAAAAAAACAGACCTAAATGCCCGCGGGGGGCAGAAAATGTAAATCTACATTTGATCCCCCACCTGGAAGTGACCCTTGCCCAAGGGGTCACTACCACTGGGGGCAGAACGGGCAAAAAAACTGGCCTATTTGCCCCCGGGGGGGGGGCAGAAAATGTGCATAAAAAATTAAGCCCCCTGGAAGTGACCATTGCACAAGGGGTCACTACTACCTTGCAAAAAAAATATCCCTGGTGCTAGTGGCGATTTTCTGCCCCCCCTGGGGGCAAAACGGCCAAATAAACGGGCCGATTTGCCCCCAGGGGGGCAGAAAATCAAAAACGAAATTATTAGCCACCAGGAAGCGACCCTTGCCCAAGGGGTCGCTTCCAAATAAAAAAATGTGCCCCAAAACATATCCCTGGTGCTAGTGGGGAATTTCTGCCCACCCTGGGGGCAAAACGGCCGAAAAAACGGGCCGATTTGCCCCCAGGGGGGGCAGAAAATCCAAAACATAATCAGAGCCCACCTGGAAGCGAACTTTGCCCAAGGGGTCGCTTCCTATAAACTAAATTTAAATCCCTGGTGCTAGTGGTGGGCATTTCTGCCACACAATCACGACACTGTGCGCGATCGTGAGGCTGAAATGCCCTGCAAAGAGACATCAGGGGAGAGGAACATCTCTTTCCTCTCCCCTGATGCTTCCTTGCGGCCCCAAACCCCCCAGACACGCAAAAACCTTACCTGACTCCACGGCGCTCAGGAATGTCATTGTGTGCCATTGAATATTATCATGGTGGAAAACTAAGAGTACATTAAGTAACATATCCTTCTTCAATCGGTAGTTGTCTACAGAAGTGTGATTGCAATTCATTTGAGGTACAGATTATAGAAACTTTCACTTTGACTGCACAAATAGAAATGTACCATTCACATTTTATATGATAATTTGTAGTTCAGCTTTGATACACGAATGCCTTCAAACCCTTAATTTGTAAGTGATGATGTACAGCTCTTAGTTGTATTTCACAGAGGATACTTCATGACTCAAAGGCAGCGGTACCATATTGAACCACTCAAAATTACCGAAGGTGCAGAACATGCCGTGTACAAGTATGAGAGCCTTGAAAGAACCGTCAAAATCTGTGGAGTAACAAATGACACCTGGCTAAGAGAGCCAACTGAAACCTTTCGTTTCTGGACTGAAACACAAGTAAGTCCTCCTTAATAAATCTGGCGTGATTTTATGTTGATTTTCATTTCTGTGAAGAATAGTGATACAATAAGTAATCACATTACTTTGTATGTATTAGTCCAAATAAGGTCATTCTTTTTCTGTGTCTGCACTACTGGATCATGTAGGTATGATAAAACAATGGGTGGATTTTGTGTGTGTGTTTTTTGTGTCACATGTTCACCAAGCTTCGAAATATGTAATTAATACTACTGATGGAGCTTTGACCTATTGTATAATAGTGAAGCAAAGGGTGTTCACTTAACTATGCATTCACCCAGGATCACTCCCCTGAAACTTTGCCTAGATCACAAAGACCAAGTCAGCAAAACGACTGAATTTACATCTGTGTTGTAGAAGATGTTTCTGGATGTGTGTATTTATATATAAGCTGTGACCCTCTCGGATTACACAAATGTAATTTGAATGCTGCACAGTCCCACTATTGTAACAAAACGTCAATAGGAGCCTTTCAAAGGGATTATTACCCTTCACTTTCTTACCGTTTTATCTGAAGAGGTCAGTCGAACCCTTTAAGATTAAGGGCCATACGTAGGTAATCACTATTTACCGATTCCTAAATACCAAATTTTACCGATTCGGTATTTGAAAATCGGTAAATAGTATGTAGGTAAAAATTTGGTAAATGTTACCGAATCGGTAATTTTCGGTATTACCGTTTAGGTATTTACCGATTCGGTAATTCCCATTCATTCCTATGGGCCTGGAGGCCCATAGGAATGAATGGGAAGCCATTCACTATTACCGATTCGGTTAATACCGAATCGGTAATTGGGGGAACATATTCAATGGTGGCAGGGTTTCACATTGACACCGTGTTGCACCCTGACTCGGGCATGTGTGCACATGTGGCACACATACGTCTGCCACAAGGCACATTTAAAAAAAGCACAAAATTGCTTTTTTAAAGGTTTACGATATTTACCACCAACTTGTAGTTGGTGGTAAATAACACACAAAGTACAGGTAAATGTAGTATACTTGTAAAGCGCACAGCTGCCCCAGCAACGGGGCGTCCCGGCGCTGTATAACTCTGGGGAACCCATCCTGGCTTTCCCTGTGGGATGGTCCCTTACTGGGAGTCCCCAAGGTGGAGCCAGGCATCCCCGGAATTGGTGGGGGCCGTTGTAGAGATTAGGCAAGCTAATGCCCAGAGTTGCCGAGTGGAACCCCTGATTAGAGTAAGCACCGAAGCGAGAATTATCGAGTCCGCTGACCAAGGTCCGCGACCCTGCCGCGTCGGGAATTGAACCCTGGTCCCAGGCTGACTTCTGCTCTCAGGCCTGCCGCCTCTAACCAGTGAGCCACACTACTCCACTTTGTGTGTTTTCGCCCTGCGAAATATTCCGAGAGCTACCGCTTCCCATGTGTGTAGCTCAGTGAGTCCTGTGAGTGTGCGGACAGAGTCGAGAATGGTAGACCAACATTGTTGTAAAACGGGGCAGCTCCAGAACATGTGGTGGAAGTGCGCGTCTGATGAATGACACCTAGGGCAGAGGAACTGTGCATTTAGGCAGAACTCCTGGAGGCACGCTGGTGTCTGATACGCCCTGTGTAAGATGTAGAACTGTATGTTTTTAAAACGTGCGTTTCTGGACACCTTCTTGGGGAATTCCAGTGCTCTAGCCCATTCCCTGTCATGTAACTGCCGCCCAAACTCGTCCTCCCAGGTGGCTCGCAGATTGTGTAGTCGCCTGTGTGCAAGTTCTCGTATGGACTTATACATCCAAGTGACCAGGTGCTGGCCGATGTAGAGAATGGTGTGGTCGATCGGGTGTGTTGCCGGCTCGCCGACAGTAAGATCAGAGTGTGGGCGAAAGCTGTCTGAGTTGTCGGCGCGTTAAAACCTGTCCCGGGGGGGAGGTCGTAGTCCTCCATAAGCTGCTCGAAGGGGCGAAGTTGTCCTTCCGCGAACAACCCCTCCGCCTCAGTTATCTCGGATTCTGTCCATGCGCGGAGCATGGCGTGTGTGAAATAGGTTTCCCGCTTCGGCCAGCGGCAGTCGCGGGGAGTAGCACGGGGTCTAGGCCGCAATGCGGTGGATCCTTTGCATACACCGGCGAGCCACCGACACCTGCAATGGATATGTCCGACGAGGTTTGGTGCCTGCAAGCAACAGACGGCGAAGTTCGGGAGAAGGGACTGGGCCCTGCGCTGTGTATGTTTCACCGGTGTGCTTACCTGCCGTCCAGTACGACAGCCACTGGAGCTGCACCGCCAGGAAATACGACTCGAAGGCAGGGGCACCCAGACACCCCTGCGTGGTGGTCAGAAGCAGTTTGGCGAGAGCTATACGGTGGCGGCCAGCCCCCCATACGAGTGCACGAAGGAGCACGTCCAGTTCACGAAAGAAAGCCCTGGGTGGAATAACTGGCAGATTCGTGAAGTACTATAATAGTCGGGAAACAATGATCATCTTGGCTATAGCCACGCGACCGATCGGGACTAGCGGGAGGCTTCTCCAAAAGCCTACCGATGACCTAATGCTGGCCAACACCCTACGGTGATTGCCCTCATAGATGTCATCAGGGGAGTGGTACAGGCGGACACCGAGATAGCGGGGGGCGCCCGCATTCGAAGGTAGACTCTGCGCACCCACTCGTATCTCCCGTGGCTAAAGGGACTGGTGTAGTGGATACATTGTAGACTTATTCCAGTTCACCTGGAGGCCAGACACCTCCGCAAACTCAGTCAAGGCTGTCCATATTGGCGTCAGGTCCGTAGTGATATCCCGGATGTACAGAAGGACAGTGTCCGCTATGGGTATACCCCAGGCGGTTCCCTCCCAGCGCAAACGTATCGCCAGGGGTTCCACCGCCAGGGCGAAGATCAGGGAAGACAGGGGGAGCCCTGTCTGGTACCCCTCTCGACCCGGAGCGGAGACGAGATGTACCGACCGAGTCTGACACGAGATGTAAGGTTAGTGTATAGCAGCCGCGTGTATCGTAGAAGAGTAGGACCTATTCCCACCCGTTGCAGGACAGCAAAGAGGTAAGGCCATGTTAAGGTATCAAAGGCCTTTTCAAGGTCAAGGATTATGCAGGCCGCATAGGGGAAGATGTCCCCTACCTGATCTTGGACATGGAACAGTTATGTTCTGGGACGTGTTTCTGCCGCGGACGAACCCACATTGGTCCGGATGGACCAAGGGGCGCAATATTTGTTCGTACCGTGCTGCGAGAATTCGTCCCAAGGACTTGCAGTCAGCGGACAGGAGTGTGATGGGGCGGTAAGAGGACAGTCATTGCGGGTCTCGGTGCGGTTTAAGAAACGTCACTATGACTGACTCACGAAGAGAGCCCGGAAGTTCTCTCCTCTCAAATGCATCCGCAAATGTTGCTGTCAGCCGAGGGACCAAAAGGGTAGAAAAGGTACTGTACTGTAGTACTCGAGGGGGAGACCGTCGAGTCCCGGTGCCTTGTTTCGTGCCAGTGCGCGTATCGCGCAGGAGATTCCGCCTCTGATATTTTGACATCTAGCGCGGCCTTGTCCGTGTCCGTGATGTGTGGGATCAGTAGCGGATCCAGGAAGTGGCTGATCGCTTCCTCCCGGAAATATACCGGGGCACGGTAAATCACGGTGTAGTGTTGCTGGAAAGCATTTAAAATATCCATTTGGGGGGCGTGGCTTGCATGGCGATGTGAGCAGACGCGCACTGTCGGAGCTCCCGCCGTTCCCAGCTTCGATAAGCGATTAAAGCGGACTTGGGGGGCTTTCAACACACCCCTGGAGCCTTTTGGTGGGGGCTGCTGGCCTCGGAGCGGGGTCCGGTCGAGAGAACTGAAGGGAGAGCGGAGAAAAAGAGCTCCGGAGTGGTGCCCGCCATCTTGGAGCTCCGGCCCGCCACTGACATCACCCTGGTCGACCGGGAGGTGAGCGCGAGCCTGAGAGCGCTGCTGATGCTCTCCCGTAGGGCCCCCGGAGTGACGCTCTGCTGACCAGTTGCGGCTGACCCTCTCCCTGTCCCGGCGAGCAGCGGACGAGCGGAGGTGCTAGGTCCCCGCTGCGGATCGGACGAGGAGGACCCGCCATTTTGTGGTGCCTGACAGTCCGGGGTTGCAGTCCGGGTGCCGGGCCCTGAGTGCTGTGGGAACTCCCGTAATTACAGTCCTGGGGTGCGGACCACGGGAGTCCTGCCGGCGGCTCCTCTGTACAGCGGGAGCAGCGGTGTGGCAGCAGATACTCCACCGAACACCGTGACCCGCCATCTTGAGCACTGTGGAAGAGGCCTGCGCGCACTGTGGGCCTCTGGGGCCCTCGGAGCGCTGCGGGACAGGTGCATGGTGCTGCCTCTGTGAGCGCCGGCAGAGGCTCTCGACGGACGGCGAGGACTTGGGCCCTGGACAGCGCCGGCCCTGGTCGAACTGTGTGTTGGTGCCGGCCCGTCCCCTCCCCCCTCCCACCTGGCACCGTTCTGGCTCGGCCGGCTACAGTGGAGGAGTGGAGCCCCCCGAGAAGCGATCTGGCGAGGTGAGAGGTCATGAAGCCCACAGGTGAGCGGTATCGTCCCGGGGGTGTGGCAGAGGAGACCGGAGCAGTCCGTCATCTTTGGACTCCTGTGAGATAGGCCTTGGGAGACCTGCTGTCCTACGCGGGGCCCTCTAAACACCGTGACCCGCCATCTTGTGCGCTGTGGAAGAGGCCTGCGCGCGCTATGGGTCTCTGAGGCCCTTGGAGCGCTGCGGGACAGGTGCATGGTGCCGCCTCTGTGAGCTGAGGCAGAGGCTCTCGACGGACGGGGTGGACTGGGGCCCTGGACAGCGCCGGCCCTGGTCGAACTGTGTGTTGGTACTGGCCCGTCGTCCCCCAGACGCCGTTCTGGCTCAGCCGGCTGCAATGGAGGAGTGAAGCCCCTGAGAAGCGATCTGGCGAGGTGAGGGGTCCTGAAGCCCACAGGTGAGGGGTGTCGTCCCGGGGGTGTGGCAGAGGAGACCAGAGCAGTCCGTCGTCTTTGGGCTCCTGTGAGATAGGCCTTGGGAGGCCTGCTGTCCTACGCGGGGCCCTCTGAGGAACTGCGGGGGTGATCTATTTCCCGCTTTATATTAGGCCCCTGGTTGTGGAGTGCCCCGATCCCGGGGGTGACTGAGTTGCGCCCTCACCCCTCGGGGAGCCATCAGCTGCGGAGCCCTGGGCCTAAGCGGAACGGACCCTAGACTGCCTTCTTGAAGTGCTTTTTCTGGCCTGGTGCGGTGTGGGGCGGCCGGGTGTGGTACAGCGTTGAGCGGTGGAGCGGCTGGCTGCTCACCCTCTGGAACACGATAACCTGCTGTGGAGGGCCCTCCTGGAGACCCGGACCTTTGTTTTGTGGGTGGTGGGTCCTGCACTGGTGTGAGGCCAGAATCTTTAGTGTGAGGTGGGGGGCCTTGTTATATCCCTCGTCTAGCCTGCGACGAGCCGACCTCCTCCCCTAGTCAGCGGGAGAGTTGCCTGCATTGCCGGCTCTGACGGACCTTCAGAGATGACACGCTCCAACAAAGGCGGCAAGACCGACTCGGCAGCAACCCCCAAGGACAATACGGTTGTGACCATGTGGGGCAAAGCGGGGGCACCTGCGGCGGATGAAGGCCCATCCAGGGGTGCGGAAAGCTCTCCGCCGGTCACTCAAGCGTTCATGTCCTCCTTCATGGTTGAGTTGAAAGTGGAGATAGGTTCCTTGCGATCCGAGGTTCACAGCTGTGTGAAAGAGCTTCGGAAGGAGGTGACGGACCTTGGAGACCGGGTTGATGGACTGGAACGGAGAATGGATACGCGAACGGAAGACCAGGAACAATTGTGGCAGCGCCTGGTGGCCCTCGAGGAGCAGAACATTGAGCTCCAGGTGAAGCAGGAGGACTTGGAGGATAGAAGTCGGCGCAACAATCTCCGCATTCGGGGCATTCCGTTGGGAGAAGAAGGGGAGGACATCATGGGCTATGTGGCGCAGCTTCTGCACGAGGTTTGGGGAGATGAGAACGCTTCACCCCCAACGTTGGACCGAGCACATCGGGTGGCTGCCCCGGCGGGGAGGACGGGACTCCTGCCGGATATCCTGACCAGGGTCCACTTTTTCACTGAAAAGGAGGCGATCTGGAAGAATGCCCGTGACAACTCGGATCTGAGATACAACGGCCACAAGATTCAAATTTTTCAGGACCTGGCTCCCAACACCCTTAAGCGGCGCCGCGCATTCCGGCCGGTGACTGAGAAGCTGCGAAGCCTAGGCATCGCTTACCAATGGGCCCACCCCTTCGCACTTATTTTCCAGTGGCTATGATTAGATTATGCATAACATCACAATGGTTGAGTCCAGAGCCTCCCACCTTCTGTCATTGGAAAGCCAGGATGCTTGCATGGTATAAATTAGAGTCATCGGTTCAGTTGTTGAGAGGGAGGAGAAGGCGTTTATATGCTTCTAAGAATTGGGCACCTTTTGAGAATTGGCACTCTCACTAATAATCAGTTTACTGTATTTAATAACTCCCTTTGTGATACTTATTGACTTGCTTACTTAACCTGATGTATATCTTTTTCTTTTTTCCTTTGTTGACTTATGTTTAATATTATTTTCTACAGTCTCCTGACACCTTGTTTTCTCTTTTGGAAAATGATAAATAAAGTAAAAAAAAAAAAAAGAAATTGGTCTTGAAAACGCATGATGCATTGGGATATAATTAGGGCTCCCGGTTTTCCGCTTAAACTGATTTTTAGTATTAAATAATTTTTATTGAATGATTGTCACACAGATAATCACACATTGCTAATACATCTAACACATTCATAGCTGCAGCCAAAGCGAAGGATCAGAAGGCCAATGAGCCCATCAGTTCTGGTGGAAGGTTAAACTAACAAAGGGCTAGTATGCTCAATCCTACATTTAGAAGAAACACGAAAAAGAACATGCCCAAACCCCCCTACCACCGCCCTATCCCTGCCCACCCACCACCCATGCTCAATGTCCACCGCCTATTCCCAACCAAACCCACACTGTCCCTATCTGAGCTTCAGCTACTCTTTGTCCCAAAGGAGCAATAATCGGAGATATCTAGGGCAAGTGACCTCATGGAATTCTGAGGCCAGTAAGGACAAGAAGGGTTGCCATAGCTCCGAGTATTTGGTTCCCCTTCCCAGCCATCGTCAGCGAGAGCTTTTCCATACCAAGCACTAGCCAAAGGCGCTGGAGCCACCCATGAAATGTGGGAATGTGTGCTGTTCGCCAGTGTGCGAGTATGTTCTGCATTGCTGAGCACAGCGCAATTGCTATCAAGCGACCCCTACGGGAGCGCAGTGGGTACGTTATGGGGTTCGGTAGCCCCAACAAGATGTATGATGGGAAATATGGGATCTCTGTGTCAGTGTGCATCCACTTCATCTAATATCTGCTTCGAATACCCTTGGATCTGCGCGCAGTCCCAAAGCAAATGCACCAGTGTGCCCACCTGCCCGCAGCCTCGCCAGCACCTTGCATCTCTAGTGTGATCCATTTTATGGAGACGCTCGGGGTATAGTGCCAGTAGGTCGCAATTTTAGTGAGAGTGTCTGTGAGCCCCATGTGGTATGCAGAGTGCCGTGCCCTGTAATATATTCCCTCCAAGTCTTTGTGGGTAAGTGTCTTGCCTAGCTCCCTCTCCCAGCGCCCCCTGCCAGCACTATAGACATGTCAGTCAGTCAGTCAGTTCATCTTTATACGTATACAACAGTACCCATAAAACCACAAAAACAAGTACATATTATTTAAAAAAATGACTATTAAAAACATTTTACAAAATTCATTATACAGATCCAAAAGCGACTTTGTGCAAAGCTATACATCATCACAGTGCAAATAGATTATTAAGGTAAGGGAGCAATTAAGTCACAATACATAATTATTTATAATAATGTCAGGCATCAATCATTGATCTACGAGCCCTTACTGCAGATTTTAAGAAAGTGCAAGTGCGAAAGATACGGTCCACATCATCTAAAGCTAACATAGAGCAAAATGCTGCCTCTAAATTGATCGGTCTTCTCTTGTTAAAATAGGAACATAAAAACTGTTTAAAATATTTGGTATAGTATTTACAGAAAAATATGAAGTGCTTGATAGTTTGCTCACTCCTCCCATCACAAGGGCACAGGTTTGAGTTTGGATCAGGACTGTGACCCAGTGGGAAGGAAAGTGCGAAGCGAATTGTGCCAGCTCTCAAACGGAACAATAGGCTCGTCTCCCATCGGCTCATTGGTAAGGACAAATACATATGGAGTGGATGACTATACCGTTCGATGTCCGTGTAGTTGCACACACTAATTTTTCTGGCCTCTGCTACCTCGTGCTCGGTCCTATATAGGGAGAACAGAGCGTTCTGCATTTCTTTTTTTGCGACCAAAGTAGCGAGTGTGGGGTCCCAGAAAATGCTTTCCATGTTAATGCTGTGCAAACTGCTCAACACTCCACTCAGCCATGGGATTTCAAGCCATTTAGCACATCCTAAACAGTCCTTGATAATTGCATGGGTCAAGGAGGCTGCTTCATTCTTCCATACTGCAATCCACATAAGTGCCGGGCGAGCTCTAATAAAATCAGTAATAAAATTAATATTGAGCTCTTTGTGGGATATGTAGTGGGAGGTTGAGATTGGGACATTTAATAATTTCCTGCAAAACCTTTTCTCCTCCTGCTTTATACCAGAGCAGTTGACCATGTCTCAGCGCCATATGTGGCTACCGGGATACACTGGAGTTTGTAAATCTTTTGTATGGCTAATACTGCTCCCATGGTCTTGGGGCAAGGAATGCTTAGCATCAAATTGTTGGCCTTTGAGAACTTGCTCCTGGCGTGAGCTAAGTGCTCACTCCAGGAGCCGTTCGCAGCAAACGCCAAACCCAAATATACAAAAGATTTTACTGCCGTCATCTTATGGCCGTCTATTACGATAGGGCGTATATCATGTATACCCCCCTGCTCATTAAAACGATTTTTTAAAATTGACTTGCAATTATAGGTTTTTCATAAAAATATTAAAATCTTGGACCAGGAGGCGTAGTGAATTTGATGTATATATTTGCCCTGTAGCAACTTATAGAGATCTGATATTAGTTTTTCAGATCTTGCGCGTGATTAACCAATGTTCATAGAATGTGAGACGTCTATCCGCTACAGGGCGTACCTGCTCATTAAGCGCCCAATGTTGTGCTTGCAAGTACCTAAGTCTCTCCGATTCTGGCACTCCAAATTCTTGCCGAAACTGAAAGAAGGGAATGATGCCCTCCGCCGTGTACAAGTGAAAAAGGCATCGGCACCCCGCAGGCCTCCATTTCGCGTAGGCACCCGAGTCCGTCCCCGGGGTGAAATCAGGGTTATCCAGATGGGAGTGAGAGGAGACGGGAAAATGGTGAGTTCATGGCTAATATTAGTCTGGTCCCAGACTTCCAAAGGAACCCTCGTAATTTATGAGGCGTGTAGATTAGGGGGTCTATGCTGTTTACAGAGAAAGGGGATCTCTTGCAGGGGTCTAACAGCCACTGTCTGGACCTGAAATAGCCAGTTCTTATCAGACTCCCATCTACTCCATTCCACTAAAAAGCGTAATTGAGCAGCCTGAAAATATGCCATCAAAACTGGCAGTCCAATTCCTCCGTTTTCAGGAGGTAGCATCGCCAGCCGTAGCTTCAGACGCGGTTTCCTCCCGTTCCATATGAATTGAGCCAAGTTGGATTGTGTCTGTTTTATCCATTCCAAGGGCGGCCGGAGGGGAATAGTGCAAAATAGGTATAAGATCTGAAGGAGAACAGTCATCTTGACTGCTGCGACTTTGCCCAACCAAGACAACGGGTAGTGTTTCCATCGCCCCAGTTCTCTGAATCTTTTGTCGCAACTGAGCGTAATTGATATTAACTTTATCTAGAAAGGAGGGGGCCAATTGAATCCCTAAGTAAGGAACTGCTTCCGTTGCCCACTGGATGGGGAATGAGCCTTGCAACAGAGCCCGAGTGGATGTCTCTAAGGACATGTCGAGGGCCACCGACTTGCTCATATTAACCTTGAACTCTGCAACCTGACCGAATAGTTCCAGGCCCGCAAAACACGCCGGTAAAGAATACTTCGGTTGAGCTAGCGAGATCAAGACGTCATCCGCATATAAGCTGATCGTATGGACATAACCCCCGAATTTGATCCCCGTTACTCGCGGATTAAGCCTTAATTTCTGTGCCAGTGGTTCCATGTAGACGGGGAAGAGTAAGGGCAACAATGGGCACCCCTGCCTCATGCCTCTCTCAATGACAAACCGAGGGATGTATGACTGTTGACCAGCACTGTGGCCATCGGGAATTTATAACAGTTCATTGCAAAGGTGTGGAATTTCGGCTCAATCCAACCTTCTCCAGCACCTTTTCTAGATAGGGCCAATGGACCCTATCGAACGCCTTCTTGGCGCCGATGGCTAACAACATATATTCCCCTTCCGTGTGTGTAGTCTTCTCAACAAGGTGCAGGGCCCGTTTAGTATTATCCGAGGTCTGACGCTCTAGGATGAATCTGGCTTGGTCCGGATCAACAAGGCATCCCATATAGGGTGCTAGTCAGGCAGCCAGAATCCCCGTGTACAACTTGAGATCTACATTAAGTTGAGAAATAGGAACGGTATGCCCCGCACGACGACCAGTCCTTCCCTGGCTTAAGTATAACTGCAATGGAGGCCGCCAAGAGATCACCTGGGATCGCTCCCGGCTCTGAAAAGGAATTAAAGAGGTGCCTGAGCAGAGGGGCAAACTGAGTACAAAACGTTTTATAAAAGCTCGCAGGAAAGCTGCCCAACCCTGGTGTTTTTGCCGTTTTAAGGCGTGAGATGGCCGTGATAGCTTCCTTCGGTCGGATGGCTCGCTCCAGGTATTCTGCCTGGTCCTCTGTGAGGACTGGGAGAGGAGTAGAGTCCAAAAAGGAATCCGCATCTCGGTCATTAGTAGGGTCACTGGAATAGAGGTCACGATAAAAGTCACTCAAAGGCACCAGCAATCTCATGGTCGTCCGTGACTCGCCTACCATCCACCGAAGGATTTCCTGCACTATCTGCTGTTGCCTCACTTCGCGCCGCTTGTGCGCAAGTAAGCGCTCACGCCAGTGTAATAGGAATGACGCAACCGCAAAGCCGCAAACTCTGTCCGGTCCTGATCAAGAGCTGCTAATTGTTGCCTAATCGCTTTTAAATGCCTCCATATCCTAGGGTCCCCGGTCCTCTGGTGCAATTGTTCCAGTTACCTACTCCTCTTATGACGGCCTTCAGGGCAGCCCACTGTGTCGCAAGTGTAGTGTCCGTGTTGCTATTGTGTGAAAGATAGTCTGATATAGTGCGCTGTACCCGTGTAACCACCTCTTTGCGGCGTAATAACGTCTCTCTGAGGCGCCAAGTTCGCTGCGCGCAATGAGCCGGGGGAGGGAAAGGACAACCGTCACTGGGGCATGATCAGAAAGAGAGGCAACCCCTATCTCCTCCTTGGTAGCCAGCGCGTGTGTAGACGTGGATGCAAGCAAATAATCTAGGCGAGTATATGTTTTGTGTGCACTAGAAACATAAGAATATTCCCTTTCCTGAGGGTGGAAGCTTCTCCAGAGATCCCTGAAGCCTAGCTCAACTAGATGAGACTGTCCCTCTGTAGACGGGGTTCCAGCTTGGGAAGTGCGTTGACACGACCTATCCAAAATATTATTAAAGACTAAATTTAGATCACCCCCAGTACAATGTGACTGTCCGGTGTGGTTGTAGCCTCAGTAAGAGCCCTGTGAAAGAACTTCTCCTGGCCTTCATTGGGGGCGTAGATGGAGCCCACAGTAAGCGTAGTATCACCCAAAGAAAACCTGTAAGACAGTAACCTTCCTTTAATCTCTGCTGATTTGTGCAAAACTTTACCCCGAAACTTCTGGGCCTCCAATATAGCAACTCCCACTGTCTTGGCCGAGTTAGAGGAAAAGAACTGGAGGGGAAACCTACGAGACCGGAGACTATTGCAATCTCTTTGTAAGAGATAATAATAATAATAATAAGGGAAATTTATAAAGCACCTGGTTACGCGCACCGGCGTGTCCCCGCGCTATGGTGAGTGGTGGTGGCAGAGTCATCCTAACCGGCAGCGGATCCAGCCTACCGGGTGTACAGATATGTTTTAAGTTTCTTCCTGAATCTGGGCTCAGAGAGCTCCAGACGCAGTTCCTTTGGCAGACCATTCCAGCTCTTGGTATCAGTAAAAGGCAAACCCCTGCAGGCGTCCAGTGTCAACAAGGTGTGTGTGTGTGTGTGTGTGTGTGTGTGTGTGTGTGTGTGTGTGTGTGTGTGTGTGTGTGTGTGTGTGTGTGTGTGTGTGTGTGTGTGTGTGTGTGTGTGTGTGTGTGTGTGTGTGTGTGTGTGTGTGTGTGTGTGTGTGTGTGTGTGTGTGTGTGTGTGTGTGTGTGTGTGTGTGTGTGTGTGTGTGTGTGTGTGTGTGTGTGTGTGTGTGTGTGTGTGTGTGTGTGTGTGTGTGTGTGTGTGTGTGTGTGTGTGTGTGTGTGTGTGTGTGTGTGTGTGTGTGTGTGTGTGTGTGTGTGTGTGTGTGTGTGTGTGTGTGTGTGTGTGTGTGTGTGTGTGTGTGTGTGTGTGTGTGTGTGTGTGTGTGTGTGTGTGTGTGTGTGTGTGTGTGTGTGTGTGTGTGTGTGTGTGTGTGTGTGTGTGTGTGTGTGTGTGTGTGTGTGTGTGTGTGTGTGTGTGTGTGTGTGTGTGTGTGTGTGTGTGTGTGTGTGTGTGTGTGTGTGTGTGTGTGTGTGTGTGTGTGTGTGTGTGTGTGTGTGTGTGTGTGTGTGTGTGTGTGTGTGTGTGTGTGTGTGTGTGTGTGTGTGTGTGTGTGTGTGTGTGTGTGTGTGTGTGTGTGTGTGTGTGTGTGTGTGTGTGTGTGTGTGTGTGTGTGTGTGTGTGTGTGTGTGTGTGTGTGTGTGTGTGTGTGTGTGTGTGTGTGTGTGTGTGTGTGTGTGTGTGTGTGTGTGTGTGTGTGTGTGTGTGTGTGTGTGTGTGTGTGTGTGTGTGTGTGTGTGTGTGTGTGTGTGTGTGTGTGTGTGTGTGTGTGTGTGTGTGTGTGTGTGTGTGTGTGTGTGTGTGTGTGTGTGTGTGTGTGTGTGTGTGTGTGTGTGTGTGTGTGTGTGTGTGTGTGTGTGTGTGTGTGTGTGTGTGTGTGTGTGTGTGTGTGTGTGTGTGTGTGTGTGTGTGTGTGTGTGTGTGTGTGTGTGTGTGTGTGTGTGTGTGTGTGTGTGTGTGTGTGTGTGTGTGTGTGTGTGTGTGTGTGTGTGTGTGTGTGTGTGTGTGTGTGTGTGTGTGTGTGTGTGTGTGTGTGTGTGTGTGTGTGTGTGTGTGTGTGTGTGTGTGTGTGTGTGTGTGTGTGTGTGTGTGTGTGTGTGTGTGTGTGTGTGTGTGTGTGTGTGTGTGTGTGTGTGTGTGTGTGTGTGTGTGTGTGTGTGTGTGTGTGTGTGTGTGTGTGTGTGTGTGTGTGTGTGTGTGTGTGTGTGTGTGTGTGTGTGTGTGTGTGTGTGTGTGTGTGTGTGTGTGTGTGTGTGTGTGTGTGTGTGTGTGTGTGTGTGTGTGTGTGTGTGTGTGTGTGTGTGTGTGTGTGTGTGTGTGTGTGTGTGTGTGTGTGTGTGTGTGTGTGTGTGTGTGTGTGTGTGTGTGTGTGTGTGTGTGTGTATTTATGAGGACCAGAACATGTTTGCACACCAACGCTATGAGGACCGGAAAGCCGGTCCTCATAACGTTTACAGTTCTTACATACTGAGGGGATCTCTCTCAGCTGTCTGAGTGAAATTTTGGAGAGGGCTTCATAATTCCTATTTTTCAGACAGTGTGTGATGAATGCCCTCCTATACACACACAAATATTCTCTCTCTACACACACAGACAGTGCAGTTGCTAAGGACAGAAAGCAACCAATCAGATCAGGGGTGTGTCTTCCTGGTCCTCATAATATCAATAGAAGTCTTAAAGTGTGTGTGATGTTGCAGGTTCCCATACTGTCAGTAGAAGTCTAGGAGAGTTTGAATATATCCTTCTAACCTTCAGAAAGTGTATTTTAATTTATCACTTTTGCAAAAAAAAAAAACATTTTTATAGCTGGAAACCCAGCTCTAAACATTATAAATCCTAACAGCCAGAGTTTAAAAAGGGGGATTTTTTTGTGTGACATAGGCTCGGAAGAAGAAGGGGTTTTGAAGACTCCAATGATGTGTGTTTTTTATGAAAAGTACTAACATAGGGCCAACCATAAAAAAAGATATGTATTATAAATAGTCATTTCAACTTCTCAAAATTGGGACTGGGAATGTCCCTCCTACAGTGAGATAGCTGAAGGTGTACACGCTTCAGAATTTCAATTCAAGTGCTATTTTCTCACTGGAAAGCACCTGCCAAACGTTTTGGTGTGTCAAAAACAAAAAATGTGAAAATTAAAAGCACAGGCTCGATTCTGCACACAACAATGTGATGTGGAAACGTCTCAGTGGTTTCACTGTTTTGCTATTCAGTTCCAAGGATGAATTCTGTCCGGCCAGTGCTCACATTCTTTCATCTCCTTACTATAGCGGTGCTCACCTCTGCGCAGCTGTAGAAAGAGAGGAAAGTACTAGAGCTTGACGTGATCTGAAAGTGCTTAGAATTGAGGATAGATCTGGGATGTTCTGTCAGAGACTGGGATGATCTGTCAGAGGTAGAAGAGAGCTGTCAGAATTATAACAGTTTATAGATGAGGAGCACAGAAGACAGTAGGAAGGATGTCTATGACAATGATTAGTGTAAGAAGTGGCTGAGAAGTGGCACCTGAGACTCTGGCTCACACACCACATAGACATTCAGTCCATGGACATACAGTAGACCTCCATGTTGTAATAGGCTGACATTTGAGGTGTAGCCATTATTCCAAACCATAAGCAATATAACCCCCAGCAAACACCCCCCCCCAGTGGATCTGGTGATAACTTGTACGGGGGTAGTCCAGGCTTGTATGCTACCTGTACGTTTGGGACATAAACTGCAAATATATATATCTTTTGTCCTGGTCAGCAGAGTCCAGGAAACTTACAATATGAGTCTCACAATGGTGCAATGACAACATCAATAAAATAGGCTGACTGCAATCCTCAGTAAGGTGTTTTTTATCATGTCACAGCAGAAAATAAGCAACTCAGCTTATATATAACCCATAGCTATTTGGCAAACCAGATACCATAAGCAATCTTGCAGGCAGGAAAGGATCATCATATCATTCAATGCAAACTTGCCCTAGGGTATCAGATATCACTTTGCACTCATTACACATCCATCACCCATTTGTAATAGTTATGTGTATCATCATCAACTGGACTAAGTACTGATGACAGTGAGCCTGGTAGCAGTAAATGGCGCAATAAACAGTGAGGGGAGTGTTTCAAGTTGAAATCTTTCTTTCCAAATTCATCTCTATCACCAAAGTGCTTGACCTGCAAACTTTTACTTTCAATTACAAATCAGGCTAATTCCAAGTCTCAGTAAACATTTTAATCAAGAATAAAAAAACTCAGACAGAAGCAGAGTCCGTATATGCAATGATTTTGAGGAGGCCTAGACGCAGGGAGAAAATTGTCCTTATGCATTTTCCCCACATATTAATGCTGTAACTAAGCGAAAACAAGCATTGGCATAGCCAATAGGTCTCGTCTTTGGGACCTTATAAGTGTTTAGCCATGCAACAGTTGATGTTGTTGCACCAAGGATATTGTGCTGGATAACTAAACACTTATAAGGTCCCAAAGGCGAGATCTAATGGCTATGCCAAGGGAAGCTAAACCCCCACTGTACACTCATTACACATGTGGCTATTCATTCTATGCCAAAACTGAACATAAACTTCTGTAGCCCAAGGAGAGTCTGGAGAGAGATTTAGAGAGAGAGAGATTTAGAGAGAGAGAGATTTAGAGAGTGAGACATTTAGAGAGTGAGATATTTAGAGAGAGAGCAAGAGATTTAGAGATTTAGAGAGAGAGAGATTTAGAGAGCAATTTAGAGAGAGAGAGCAAGAGATTTAGAGAGAGATTTAGAGAGAGAGATTGAGAAAGATTGAGAGATTTAGAGAGAGAGAGAGAGATTGGGAGAGGACTTGCGGGTTTCAAAGTGCTAGTTGGAAAATAATGTAAGATTCTGGATGAGTTTGAAAGCGAGAAAATGCCGACAGGGGGAGGAAAGATTGAGAAGAGGGGGGAGCTGAGGGGGGGGGAGAGAGAGAGAGCGATTTAGAGAGCGAGAGCTTTAGAGAGAGAGATATATATATATATAGAGAGAGAGATAGATAGAGAGAGAGAGATTTAGAGAGAGATTTAGGGATAGAGATTTATAGTGAACAAGAGATTTAGAGAGAGAGAGAGATTTAGAGAGAGAGAGAGAGAGAGAGAGAGAGAGATTTAGAGCAAGAGAGATTTAGGGAGAGATTTAGAGAGAGAGATAGATTTAGAGAGAGAGTTTTACAGAGGTTCAGAGAGAGAGAGAGAGAGAGAGATTTAGAGATTGATTTAGAGAGAGATTTAGAGAGAGAGAGAGAGAGAGAGAGAGACAGAGATTTAGAGAGAGAGAGAAAAATAGATTTAAAGAGAGAGTGATTTAGAGAGATTTAGAGAGAGAGAGAAAGAGAGAGAGAGAGAGAGAGAGATTATCCAGTCTGGCGCCTGAAGAGTATGAAGGTGATGAATCTCACATCAGAAATGGCAGAGGAAGGCTTGTTCTTATGATGCATGTACCACTCCCCATCGTACCCTTTTAATCTGTGAATAGTGGACTTGTAACAAAAGTTATGTTTGACATGTGCTAGGTGAGCTATTTCTTTTTTTTTTGCCCTTGCATGCATCCTTAATATATGATTAAAAAAAACCTGAATATTTAAAAAGGAAAATCCCAAATGCTACACTTGCTATTCAGATTTCTGAGCTAATGTCTGGGGTGGTGTCTGTAGGACAAATAAGTGAAAAAACAGAAAAATACTCCCATTCAACCCACATTCAGAAGTTTCTAAAAAAGGCAATAAGTAAGTAAACACAGCACATGCGTTGACTGGTCCAAATGCACCACATGTTCTGCTCCTCAATGGAGAAGAGCGACAGAAGGGACACTTGAGGAGACTGTTGCTTGAATATGTTTATCCATTTATGAGCAGTGTCTATGCAGGTGTTTTGGCAAGGCATTCTAGTCACTCACCATACCATCCTCAAAATGTAAACGAAAAGTTCTGCACTTAAATCGTACAAGAAAAGCAGGCCATTAAGTCTTCCAGCGCTGCAGCTTTCACCATTGTTCGAGTATAGAACATGGATTTGTTGTGCTTGAAGACTGCGGTATTCGAGGGAAACTATTTTATTTAGACATTAATTAATTACCATGGGTTCCCTTTGCATATTTAGGCTGCTTCATTAACAATTCCAAAACATATGTGAAGGTCGCAGTGGCAGAGGTAAAAATGAAATGGAGCCATCTCTCCCAACATGGCGAGTGGACAGAAAATGATTGAGGAGGACGGAAGCATGAAGGTTAGGAGATGCTAAATTAAAACAGCATGTAAAGAGCACAGACTTCAGTTCAACCACATAGAAACTGAACGGGTCACTCTTTATTCTTATAAACTAGCAGGAGCAGTGGCGCGCAGCCCATGTGCGCGCGCTATAAGAGTGCCCGCGAGCCATGCGCTTAATGAGCCATGATGATGGAGTGAGTGGCGCGCGCGCAAGAGCGAGCACCAGACCATATGTTTTGAATTATCGCACCTGTGTCTGGGCACGATAATTCAAAACATATGGCGCATGTGTGGGTAACGGCAAGCAATAGGCCACACACGCACGAGCCTCTGGTGAGCTTTTCAAAGCCCCTTACTAAAAGTCTCGCCAGTGCAGGGCATGTGCGCTGCTGCAGGCTCAACATAAAAATGAAAGTAAGAAGAAGAAAATTGGCCCGTGCAAAGGGATGACTCCTGCCAGATCTGAGCCAGTGACGTGAAGATAGAGATAGGGACTTTGCAATCATGTGCCAAAGGAATTTTACGAGCACTCGACTGCCAGATAAGAGACCCTGCTGAAGTGACTGCAACTCTCCTGGAACATTCTGCCTTCATGAGAAAAGGAGAGAGTGGTAAAATTGCTAAATCAAATTTTTTCTGGAGACAGGTAAAATTCACATATCTAGACAGCGCTCTCCTTCACGCTTCAGTAGTGAAATGGCGAGCAGACAGGTGGGATTAAAGGCAATGCGTCTGTGAGGCTTGGAGGAGGACGATCATCCAGTGCATGAGAACCACAGCCCTACTGTGAGTTGGATCAACTGGTGGGGTCAATATGTGAGAAGAAGCCAAAAGCCCAGTTTGCGCACTGAACCATGGATCTCAATTGGACAAGTCTAGGCTGAGCCCGTGATGGCACATGGACCTCGTCTCATCGACTCGCTCCATCGAGGTCCAATGGCTGCATGCAGAGCCGATGTATTCTGATGTTCTCGTGAATATGGGATGTTCCAAGAATACTAGTCTACCTAATTGAACAATGGCGCGGAAACCAAAAACAGGCTGAAGATCATACACTATGGAGGCAGTAGTCATAGGAGGACCAGACTAATGCATGTACAAGGATTCCACACAGACCAATCGCAAACAACAGCTGGAAATTAAACAAACATACACATGAACATTTCCATAATATTGAACTTTTCAAAAGTGACAGTTTTCCGGCTGTCCACCAGCCTAATGACTGTGAAAACTGCAAGGAAGATAAAGCAGACGAAGTGATAGTACCAACCAAAAAGGTGCTAGCGCATCACCACTCAATGGTTTCTGTCCAATAGAAACAGATGGTCCATGGTGTGTTTGCTACACAAGGGCTTTCAAAATATGAGGAGGACGTGTGGTACCACCAGGTGAGATGAGAGAGACTGCTGGAACAAGCAGCAACTGCATCCATCCAGTACAGAAAGCGCCACATCAGTAGCCACCCTGTTGGCCGTGCTTTCCTGACAATAGTGTTTCGTAGTGACTATTTTTTGCCCACCTTCACAGGTTTCTAAGTCAACTACACGCATACAAAAAGGGTTCTTGGTGGCTGGTAGTTCAAAGACTCTAACGGATTCTGAAGTCAGGGCACTAAAGCGTGCTCTTTAAGTCAAAGCAGAGGCTACAGATAACAATGATTTTAAAAAAAGGGAAATAAGTTAAGCCCTCACTGCTGATAGCTGGAATCAGCAGATCGACCTGGAATCCCAGCATGGCCATCTAAGCCTTTCATCCTTCAGATGTTAATCACCATTGACAATGGCCTCAGTAGAAAATACACCATTAATGCATCCTGAGGCCACAACAACCATCTTGGACATCACTTACATTTTCTTAGCAAAGGTCAAATGAGCCCTAACAAAAAAATCCACACTTTACCCCAATGAGGGGGGCGCTAGAGAGCGCGCAAGCAGCATGGCCACACTGATGTGAGGCTCCTGCTTCCTGGAACTGATATCCTCCACTTATCCTGAGCAATTGGGCACTAATTGGGCTAAATTGTTGAGAGATCGGTGGCGCTACCCTGCGGCTACAAGTGGAGTGAAGTGCGGAAGGATCGGCGGCGGACAACCAGAGCAGCGGGCTCCTGAAATCTGAGCCGCGCCGCCCGCCTGACCTGCATGGAGCTGTGACTCGGCTGCAGTGGCTGGGAAAGGTCGGGGATTACCACGAGGCAACCAGGCCGCGCGTCCGGCAACAACACAGTGAGTTAGTGTTATCGCTAACGACCGAGTCACGGCGCAGAGGCGGACTGCCCATGCAACATGACGCCAAGGAGGCATTTATGGAGATAGTACTGCTGGGGGTGGCGGCGCAGGTTTCCATGAGGCCACTGCCCGAGAGACTTCGCTGAGAGCCATAATGGTGTTGCGATGTGATTGATGGATGCGGACATACTGACGGAGGCGGCGAGGACTGTGTAGCTGAATTTGTGGGGAGCCCACATTGCGCAGCGGTGGAGGATTGGCGCGTGTCCCCCCCCCACTGTGAAGATCTAGTGAACACCGGGGCAGGATAATAAATATACTGAGGAGGCCGGACATACCACGGCGGCTGCGGGGAAAGCGCCTTTGGCAGGAGAGCCGTTCTGAGGTGTGGAGACAGGCTTCGCGAAGATACTGAGCAGTGTTCTTCCCCTACACGCCTCGGTTACGGTATGGAACAGTCTGTGTGATGCCCGTGGCGAGAGGGGAGTTGGGCAGTGGCAGTGCGTGGATAGCCGGCTGAGACGAGAGTGCAAGAGGAGTGAGACCCTTACTGGCCGGTGCGGAGCACCTGAAGCGACCTGCGACAGGCGCGATAAACCCCCTTGGAGCGGCAGAGCATTGGGCGGTGGTTTGACGGGGACTGTGACTGCCGGGCCGCCACTTGTACTCCCCCCACCATATTGTGGGTGCTGGATGTCGCACGCTGCTGCGGTTTTACGGACTTAGCAACCTGCTGCCGTTGTGCCCTACAGGTCTTTGGAAGGGGCTCAAGTAGCTCCGTGAATCGCCATACATTAGTGGAAAAGGCAGCTGTCGATTATGAGGTGATGCTTCAGCGGGACACAGTCTTGGGCAAGTAGCTGACCCAGTGAGGTCAGAGCAGCTGAGAAGCACTGGACAGAGCAAGCTGACGCGACAAGAGTACGGGGCAGGATCAGCTGCTGACGACGAAAGGGCCACGTGGTGACTCGGGCTGGCCCTCACACTTCACCCTAGACTGGTGGTTGCCTTGATTACTCCTGATACATACGCAGAAGGCGTCGCACTCCTGCTGAAATATGGGGAAGCCCGACACTCGTCAACCAAAACTAAATTTCGAAGCTGCAAAAAGGGAAGCAAATCTACTGCTGACGACCAGGAGCAGGACTTGGCTGAGCGCGCTGGAGGGGGAGCCAATTCACAGGCCTTGGACATGGCCAATATACTACAAGAGATGCGGCAAGGATTTGCAACAGTGGTGGACAAGGTGGACCGGATGTCCTCTAGGATGGATGCCATTGCACATAAGCTAGATGGCCACGAAGACTGCATTAAGGAGGTGGTAGGACACATATCAGAATCAGATGACGTCACTGCAACCCATAGAGTGCAACTTACGAGAATAGATAAACTGCTACCCGTCATAGCCACAAAAAACGAGGACTTGGAAGCGCGCAGTCGGCGCAACAACATACGCGTCATAGGCATACCAGAATCGAAAAATACGGGTAGAATGGAGGACTATATAGAAAAACTACTGCTGGAGTCCATAGGCAAAGATGCCTTTTCCTCGCAGTTCATAGTGGAAAGGGCACACAGAACCCTCGGTCCACATCCGGTGCCGGGAAGCCCCCCACGACCTATAATTGCACGATTACTTAAGTATAGAGACCGGGATGTAGCCCTCAGAGCTGCGAGAAACAAGCAGAAGTTGACATATGATGGTAACACCTTTTCCATATATCCAGACTTCACACCTATCGTGCAAGAAGAGCGCCGCAGTGCTTGTGGAAGTCAAGCGGAAGTTGCGATCGGAGCAAATTGATTACGCACTCCTCTACCCAGCAAAACTCAGAGTGACGCACCAAGGGAAGCAGCAATTCTTCACGTCTCCCCAGCAAGTCGAAGACTTCCTCTGAACATTGAAACGAGCAAACCGGGGTGGAGTGTGACTGGAGGCCTCGCAGCGGAATGGTGACATGAATGAAAATGAGGATCTGGAATGACTGACTCCAGCAAAGTAATCTGCACACATCCAAGAGAACTATTACGGATTGGTAGGCTGGGTCGGACAATCTAGCTGATGCGAGGTGAGATCCTTCCAGTATGGCTCAATTGTTTACATGTTTTTGTGGTTCAAGGCATGCTCCCCCTCCTCATGATAGGGCCGGCAGCGCCGTCGGAGGAGAACTTAAGGGGAGCGAGGAGACTGCGTAGCTGTCTAGAAGGTCCCCCTATGGGTATTACCCCATGGAAGTACAAGTTTTGAACTATGAGGGGAGGGTAACGGAAGTGGGGTTCCAATTTGGAGGCAGGGTGGGAGGGTGGACGTGGGATTCTGGCAAGATTGGGTTGCTTCAGTGTGTGGGGGGAGGGAATTTGCAGTTCTTGTTGATTAGACGTAGGTCTGTGGGGGGTTTGTTCGAGGGGGTTATTTGGTACATGTGGTTGTCAATAAGCACATCTAAGGGATTTACTGTATGGTCGTACACAAAGATTAATATTACTTTGAAATGTCCTTGTTGTACTGGAGCCGCAGTTGTTGAGCGACTAAAGGTGGTTGATCTGGAACAGCGGCAATGCTATCCGATGGAGCACTGTAGAGATGTACAAGGCCTAGCTCATGACCCTCATTGATAGCACTAAACTAAACATAATTACATGGAACGTACGGGGGCTGCGTGACCCGCGTAAGAGACGCCAAATACTATCCTATCTTGACAGACACCAGGTATACGTAGCAATGCTGCAGGAGACACACTTCAACCCAAGACGTAACATCACATTTGCTTGTAAATGGGCGGCACACAGGATCTTTTCTTCTTTCTCTTCCTATGCGAGAGGTGGGGCGATTCTGGTTAAGAGGGGCACTCCGTTCACAGTAGCAGGAGCCACGTGGGTTGCCCAGGGGAGATATTGCCTGACTTGGGGGAGGTTGGGGTCTGATTCTGTTACCCTGGCCTGCTGTTATGGTCCTAATGTGGATGGCCCCCACTACTTTACAGAACTATGGGCATAGATTGTGGACATTGGGTCCAACCATATTGTGTGGGGAGGTGACTTTAACATTGCGCGGAGTCCGGATATTGATAGGTCCCAACCAGCTCCCCATCATTACACAAAAGCCTGTGCCATGCTGCATTCCACACTCACGGACCACAATCTGATAGATGCGTGGAGACACTTGCACCCTAACGACCTAGAGGGTACCCACTTTACTGCGCAGGCGGCGACATGGCCGAGACTGGACTATATTTTCTTGAGTGTCGGGCTGTGTCCGGCGATTTTACAAGTGCAACACTTAGCCAGGACTTACTCGGATCATGCACCGGTATGGCTTACATTGTCCTCCACAGATTATGGTCCTCCCAGAAGCAGCTGGAGGTTGCAACCTACCATACTACTAGACACTGTGTTTCAGGAGGAGCTCAGAGTGGAGATCAAAGATTTTTTCATACGTAATAAGGATTCGGTAGATAGCGTAGAAATTATCTGGGAAGCTTTCAAAGTGCCGTTACAAGGCTTTTGCATAGCAAAGGGTGCTGGGATGCTTAAAGATATTTTGAACACGTTACGTACACTTGAGACCGAGCTTAAGTCATTGGAGAGCAGATTAGTTACTAGGCCGGATGGCATAACACAATCTCAGTTTAGATCGAAACTCACAGCCTACATGTATGAGGCTCGCAGAGAGGCGAGATTTTGAGGGAAGTATTGGAGGGCCCGCCGCTATGGCGAGGGGGAGAGGCCTGCGAAGCCACTGGCAGAGACAATTCGGAGGTCATGAGGCTCTAATGTAATCCTAGAATTGGAAGGGTTGGACGGCATTGTATATATGTACACTGTGACCATACTTAATGCCTTCACTGAGCACTACACGGCATTGTATACAACCACTAGGATGGGAAAATTGAACCTAGATGCATATTTGGACGATATATCGCTGGGGTGGTTGAACGATACACAGCGGACATTTGTGTGTGCCCCGTTCGAGCTTGACGAGGTCAGGGAAGCCATCATGCATAAGCAGTTGGGTAAGCCCACGGGGTCGGATGGTATCCCAGTCGAGTTTTATAAAACCTATACTGTGTGAGGTCTATGAGGATGCACTGGAGGTAGGGCGTCTTCCCCCTTCCATGAGAGAGGCGATCATCGTCTCCCTATTAAAACCAGGGAAAACACCGCACCACTGTGATTCGTATAGGCCCCTGTCACTGCTCAATTGTGATGTTAAAATATTAGCTAAGCTCATAGCTAATCGTCTCAGTCTACTCATGGAACATTTAATACTGCCTGACCAGTCGGGATTTGTGCCCGGGCATGCAACATCCCATAACTTGCGGACCCTATTCACAATATTGAATAACGTTTCTTCGGAGTTACCTTTGGCAGCAGTTTTCCTGGATGCCACAAAGGCTTTAGACTCCATTGAGTGGGACTATTTATTTGGTGTGATGTCCCGAATGGGATTCCCACCCTTTTCCTTTCCTGGATACGTTTGTTGTATTGCTCACCTACAGCTAGAATAGTGATTAATGGCAAAACTTCTGAGGGTTATTCAATAATGAGAGGTACGAGGCAGGGTTGCCCCCTGTCTCCCCTGTTGTTCGCGATCGCGGTGGAACCACTGGTGGCTAAATTGCGTCAGCACCACCGTGACAGAGCATTGCAATGCAACATGAGGCAGATATTGGTTTCCCTCTATGCGGACGACATTACACTCTACATACGAAACCCCCAACAGAACTTAAATATTATCCTTCGAGAATTTATAGTGTTTGGATTGCTTTCAGGGGTCCAGATAAACTGGGGTAAGTCCAGTATCTTTCCCCTTACTGATGCAATGAGTCGCTTTCCCTTGGACTATCCGATGGCATGGTGCGAGGATGAACTGAAATATTTAGGCATCCGTGTGACGAGGGATAGAGATGAATTGATGCGTCTTAATTACGGGACCGCTATGGTTCGAATTGCGGATAATATATCAAAATGGATTACCCTCCTCTCTCCATGGCGGGCGTGTGTCTTTGGTAAAGATGGTTATATTATTTCAACTATTGTATATGTTTCTTAATATACCCTTTCACCCGGGGTCATTCTTTTTTAAACAGTTGCGGTCAGAACTGACGCGATTAGTGTGGGGGGGGTAAAACCGCAAGATTACGGTGGGATGTATTGACGAGGCCCTATTCTCAGGGTGGATTTGGTGTACCTAATTTTGAATTAAACTATTACAGCGCACATGCGCATTATGCCCATGTTTGGGTGCATCAACCACGTTATATGGCCCAGGTGGCGGCGGAGCATTGGCTCACTCTTCCCGTCCCCATTGAGGCAGCGGTGTACATTCCGACCCCCACGCGGGATAAGACGCCGACCACAGTGAGTTGCACGGTGGTGGCCTGGGCACATGTGAGTAAGATGTTGGATGCGCCTATGCTTTACTCGCCATTGTTACCGCTGGTATATCATCCCGCCATGCCTCTTCTTCAGGAGACACTTTTCCACAAGTTTAAAGATCGCACTAGGATACACAACTGGGGGGACATGTATCAAGAGGGGTTATTCCGCACAGTGGCACACGTGTTCCAGAATATAACACAGACACCCCTAGAAACCTTCCTATACATTCGCCAGCGGCAGGGAATTCGCTCTATTACTCCTGATTTCCCTTCAGAGCCACCGACTTTTACACCGCTACAGCTGACACTTCGGAACGAGAAGGCTAAACGGCTGGTGTCAATACTATACAAAGCAGTACACACACAGAAGATTGAGCAACCTGCAAAGGCAAGGGAAAGGTGGGACCTCGAACTGGGTATAACTCTGACGGATAAACAGTGGGAATTCTGCTAGCTGCAGACTGAGCGAATTTCAGCTAGCAGTAGGTTTAGGATTATCCACTATAAATTCCTACAAAGACTGTATTATTGTTATTGTTATATGTACTTCTAAAGCGCGACACTCATCCAACAAGGATATCACGGCGCTAAAATTGAACAGTAAACCATAAGCAAATTTCCAGGGACTACTATCATTCTATTTAGGGAATAATGCAGTTTTTAGTTTTTTTCTGAAAGTGAGGTAACGATAGGCAAGTCATTCCAACACTTAGCGGCAAGGTGCGAAAAGGCACGTCCACCCATCCTGGATAATTTTATTCGTGTGGTGACTGCTTTAGCTGTGGCTTGTGAACGTAAGTTCCGAACTGGGGCATAGAGCTTGATTCTGTTCCGCAGGATGTAAGGACCAGTATTATGCAAAGTTTTATGAGCGATGCACAGCATTTTGAAAGATGTTCTTTGCCTCATAGGCAGCCCAGCCAGAATGTATAGATACAAATTGAGGGATACCGACTCGTGTGATAGGTGTCATGTTGAAGGCGCTGACTTCCTGCACTTGGTATGAGGCTGTCCGGAGATATATAAGTATTCGGCGCAGATTTTTCAGGCTCTGTCCACTATGATTAATGCCCGGATTGACATGTCCCCACTGATGGCTTTATTGGGGGTAAGTGGAGCGGCTAAGGGCGGAACATCGTAAATTTGTGGCCTTGGCGTTGCTTCAAGCTAAAAGGGGAGTGGCATGCCACTGGGGAAGAGGGAGAGCACCCAAGTTTAAGCTGTGGCTTCATGATCTAATATATTGTCAGGAACAGCAGACGATCTATGCGGAACTTCTGCCACCTACATCAAGGCCCCCGCGATATTTGGGTACCACTGCAATGTTATCTATTGTCCCACTCTCCGAGCAGTCCTTCCGGGGCGGAGTAAGCCTGTTCGAGAGCAGGAACTATTAAATGTCAATGTGGACTATCAGGAGTTGGTTACACCAGCTGGACTAGACCTGAGGGAGGGTTTGGGTGCTAGCTGCCTCACTAGTGGTTGACCTGTTGGGTTGTGGTGGAGGTGCCCCCTTGCCCACCTACCCTTTCCTCAATATGACCTGTTCTAGTCCCTGGGTTTCTATTGTTTCATTTCTTTTGTAATGGGTGTGTAATTTATCTGACTGGTTTGCTCTGATAAAACAATGTTGAACAATGTAACAGGAAATAATTGATTTGCAAGACGAACACTAAATTTATGTTTATGACACATTGAAATAGCTGTATGTATATGACAACATGTGTACCACGTTTATGGTTGTTTTCTAAAAATCAATAAAAAAGATTTTCACAAAAAAAAAAACACTTTATCCAAATGAGCTTCCCATGACAGCATCATCAAACACCTTCCCTTCCAGCGGAAATCTCAAACATGACAGTCGCTGGAAATCTTCCAGACAGCAACTTCGTCTTCAGGCCCAGCTCCAACCCTAGGAATCGGGGTCTCCCTGCTACTGTGGTAAATAGACTTCCACCACACTGTCAGCAGACACACTAGAAATCATTGCTTATAGCAGGCACACTGCCCACTGTTGGAAATGGCAGACACGCTATCAACCAACGGTAATGGCAGACACGCTATCGACCAAAGGTAATGGCAGACACACTGTCAACCAACGGTAATGGCAGACACGCTGTCAACCAACGGTAATGGCAAACACGCTGTCAACCAACGGTAATGGCAGACACTCTGTCAACCAAGGATAATGGCAGACACACTGTCAACCAAAGGTAATGGCAGACACGCTATCGACCAAAGGTAATGGCAGACACGCTGTCAACCAAAGGTAGTGGCAGACATGCTGTCAACCAACGGTAATGGCAGACACGCTGTCAACCAACGGTAATGGCAGACACGCTGTCAACCAACGGTAATGGCAGACACACTGTCAACCAACGGTAATGGCAGACACTCTGTCAACCAACGGTAATGGCAGGCATGCTGTCAACCAAAGGTAATGGCAGACAAGCTGTTAACCAACGCTATTGTGGTAAACAGACTTCCACCACACAGTCAGCAGACACACTGGAAATCATTGCTTATAGCAGGCACACTGCCCACTGTTGGAAATGGCAGACACGCTATCAACCAACGGTAATGGCAGACATGCTATCAACCAAAGGTAATGGCAGACACGCTGTCAACCAACGGTAATGGCAGACACGCTGTCAACCAACGGTAATGGCAGACACGCTGTCAACCAACGGAAATGGCAGACACTCTATCAACCAAAGGTACTGGCAGACACGCTGTCAACCAAAGGTAATGGCAGACATGCTGTCAACCAAAGGTAGTGGCAGACACATTGTCAACCAACGGTAATGGCAGACACGCTGTCAACCAACGATAATGGCAGACACTCTGTCAACCAAAGGTAATGACAGACACGCTGTCAACCAACGGTAATGGCAGACATGCTGTCGACCAAAGGTAATGGCAGACACGCTGTTAACCAAAGATAATGGCAGACACGCTGTCAACCAACGGTAATGGCAGAGACGCTGTCAACCAACGGTAATGGCAGACACTCTGTCAACCAAAGGTAATGGCAGACACGCTGTCAACCAACGGTAATGCAGACATGCTGTCAACCAACGGTAATGCAGACACGCTGTCAACCAAAGGTAATGGCAGACACGTTGTCAACCAACGTTAATGGCAGACACGCTGTCAACCAACAGTGATGGTAATGGCAGACACTCTGTCAACCAAAGGTAATGGCAGACACGCTGTCAACCTACGGTAATGGCAGACACGCTGTCCACCAACGGTAATGGCAGACACGCTGTCAACCAACGGTAATGGCACACACTCTGTCAACCAACGGTAATGGCAGACACGCTGTCAACCAACGGTAATGGCAGACACGCTGTCAACCAACGGTAATGGCAGACACGCTATCAACCAAAGGTAATGGCAGACACGCTGTCACCCAACGGTAATGGCAGACATGCTGTCAACCAACGGTAATGGCAAACACTCTATCAACCAAAGGTAATGGCAGACACGCTGTCAACTAATGGTAATGGCAGACACACTATCAACCAACGATAATGGCAGACACACTACCAACCGCTGGCAATGGCAGACACACTATCAAACAGTGACAATGGAAGACACGCTATCAACCATTGGTAATGGTAAACAGACTACCCATTATTGGTAATGACAGATACACCATCCATCATTGGTAATGGCAGTCCATGCTTCTTGGGGCCACTAGGCAATATAAGATTCATTAATATCATCAACCAGTTTTTCTTGCTTAGAAATTCTCCCTTGAAATGTGCTCACCACTGGCTTAATCATAAATTGAGAAACCTCCTACCTCTTAGGACAAAAACTATTTGCACTGAAATTCCTATATACCAGGAAATGAAACCCCAGCTCATACTATAAACATCCCTGCATGACTCTATATCCTGGCTAATTGACAAAGTATGATGTTACAACGTTCATACAGGGTGTTTTTATAAAAAATAAACAAAACCATGAAATTGGACTCTGCCTGTTCAGACTTCTGTCCTCCCTGCTGCCTGATCCATCAACCCTACTCTTCCGCGTGGGCTCCCTGCCTGCTCAGCAATCTGCCTGCTCCTTCATCTGCCCTCTCTGCTGCCTGCTTCAGCCACCCTGCTCATCTGCTTGCGCTCTGCCTGCCCAGACCTCTGAGATCTCTGTTCCTACTCGGCCTCTAATGTCTGGGTGCCCGGGTGAGGTAAACTGCGCATCAGAGAAGGCAGACACTTTGAGGAGTTGTGTGCACGGGGTATGCAACACTTGCCAGCTTTTTAGCCTTCCTCGCTCTGAAATTGTCGCTGCACTTACAAAACTACAAATGAACCGCAGGCGCCCTTCGCAGGGACCCACAGCAGCAGCGCAGCACTCTCTGTGCAGGCACACAAAGTAGACGCACTGACAGACAGACACAAACCTATCCATGCACAGTGTGCCCTGCCCGCATGTACGCTGCTGTCACATTGGATAGCGCTCCCTACTTCTGTTTAGGTGCAGAAGAGCTTTGTACAGAACTGTGTGAATGTATGCACACGGGTACAAACTGCGTCCGTATGTAAAAACAGACACCGTGCATGAACACTGCACAGGGAACTAGCACACGTAGAGACGTGAAGTAATCTGGTATTTGTACATAGACACGCACATGTATGTACACACCTAGATATCCACACAACTTGTAAATCACGGTCCCAAGACCACGAACGTGTACATATGGAAACGTGTTAGACATCCACATTTAAAAATTAAATCGTATCATAGCAGTATTCTACGGACGCTTACACGCCCGGCACCCCCCACACATGCGGGCAATGCATATGTATGTCACGTATGCCCTTCCGCAGGGAAGATGACACAGCAGGAGCGGGGCCTTTGACATGAAAAGTTTTGTGTTTGCAATAGGGTACAGTGGACAGGACTTGATTAGAAGCAGCATTCCGGCCCGGAGGCCCACATGGGTATGAGTGTTATGTTTTGAACAGATGGTGTTTGTCAACGGTGCCTATTGAAAATACGTGACTTGCTATCAGTGACTACAAGTACCAGCATGCCGGGAGAACCGCACACCTGTGAGCCATGAAATGAGTGCATGTGCATAAATACTTTCAAGCCGTTTAAGCTGTTGAACACCATTTTCCTCTGATGAAGGAGCCATAGTGCTCTGAAACGCGTCAGGATTAAAGGACATTACTTTGAACTCTGAAATGGTATGCTGTTTTTATATCCCTTGTCCTGGTCAGCAGACTCCAGAAAACCTACAATATGAGTCTCACACTGGTGCAATGACAACATCAATAAAATAGGCTGACTGCAATACTCAGTAAGCTTTTTTTTATCATGGCACAGCAAAAATTAGGCAACTCAGAATATAGGCCATGGTCATTTGGCAAACCAGACACCATAAGCAATCTTGCAGGCAGGAAAGCATCATCATATCATGCCAGTGCAAACTTGCCCTTGGGTTTTAAAATCTTGCACATTTAAGGTAACATTACAGATTCAGTCATCATAGGCAGGATCACCTACTCTTTCACTAGTGATAGTTGCCGAAAAATGTTGTACACCTTCTCTGGGGTGTATAACTAGAAAAGGTAAGGAAGCAATAAGTACCTATTGTGCTGTTCCTATTGAAGCCGGGTCAAGATTGATTTGCAGGTGGCATGGTGGGCAAAAGAACAATGGGTTGGAAAGCTATCCAGAACAATTGCCAGTGGTTAGATATATTGCAAGCATCCTCTCATCACCTTTTGTGAGTTTGTTGTAATGGTCCAAGTGGCTATATGTATGCTCAGTCATGGGTCCTCTCTCATGGCGCACTGGAGTCAAGCTAAAGATGACTAAAGAGCCCCAAACATGGTGAAACCGGTCTTGGGTTGCATATGGCTGGGTCCAAACTGGGATGGCATTGTGGGCAAAAGTGAATAGACAGAACATTATTTTCATTACCTTTTGTGCTTTTCTGATCTCGGATTTTCATGTCCTCTTTGTTCTGATTCCCCTGGTCATCTGGTTTTCTTTGCCTTGGTGTGAGACTTCCTGGGCCTGCTCCTCCTGGGCTCCATAGTGATATTCCTGGTCTCCTTTGTCCTGGTCCTCCTAATGCTGGTCATGTGCAAATGCCTATGCATGTAGGAATTGGAATCAAATGTGTGATTCCTTAACATTGGCTAATAGCGATTCGGAAGTTGTGAATCGCTATTAGCTAATGTGACTCCTTTCTTTGCTATGGGCCTGCAGGCCCATAGGAATGAATGGTAATGCATTTGCAAACTGCAATTACCAAATTGGTAATCGTAAATTACAAATGGAAATCCAAGGGTGTCGGGGGCCTAAGACCCCCCTCAAGCACCCCCCCAAAAAAAGTAAGTGTGCGCATATGAAGCAAAGTGCGCTACATGGCATGCTTCGAACAATGCATTTTTGTGCATTTTTCGAAGCATGCACAAATTGCCATCAACTTGAAGTTGATAGTAATTAGCGTTTCCTAATTGCACAGTTCGTATTTAGGAAAGGCATAAACGCCTTGGCATTACGGAATCGCAAGTTGCGATTCCCTAAATGCATTCGCAATTTAGATAAATCTGATTACCAAAATAGCAAATGACAAAAGGTACCTGCATTGGAAAAGGCCTTTTTCCATTCGCAAACGGGCCAATTCTGCAAATCGGCCAGGCTTGATGCATGTCCCCCTAAGGGAATAAATTAAATGCAACTTTTAAATCCAGTACCATGTGCGTTAATTGAATTGCTTTCTGATAAGCATGGCGTGAAAACTTCACTCCCTTATTTTCAGTTGACCCGATTTGGGGCATGTGCTAAATTTACTAAAATCTGCTGTGACATGGGGCAGAAATCGGGACTGTTCTGGCAAATCCAGGACATCCTACTTATAAAGTACTGGGAAAATAAATACTAGACTTAAGGAAGCACAAATGCAGTTTCCATCTTCCGAGCATATTACTGATGTAGCTGCCTTTTTTTTATGCTGAGGTTGTTGAGAATAATGAGAAAATCAACAAAACAGATATTTTTCCCAATTCACTGTACATATCAAAAAACAAATATATGAAGAAAACACTTCAAAAGAATTTTAGAGCTATCTATTCCTAAATTATTACCAGCGCACTCTCAGTGTTGCCAAGCTAACAAATTAACAGAAAATCATATTTAATTATCAGCTCCATGCCATACTAGAATCTGGCAACATAAATAAAAGAGCAATATTTTTCTTCTGGGACCTTATTATATTACTGATCAAAAATTGGGCAAACATGCAAAGCAGGTTCCCTGCGCTCCCGTGGACTGACCACTGGCTAGTCCCTCGATTTTGGAACACTCATAAACCCCCTGCTCTGATGCCAGGATTACGGGACGCACGAAACTGGTCCGAACTTTAGATAAGTGGGCCGATGAGCTACAAGCCACAACACCATCTATTAACGTAGATCCCGTAGTAGCTAATGATGAATTCAACAACTGGATAACCAAATAGCTGAATATCATACTCCCAGTTAAGAAAACCTTGGTAAAGAGATCTAGGACCTCGGCCCCCTGGTATTCTGAGGAGTTCAGGGATATTAAACGCAAGTGCCAAAGGTTAGAGAGGAAATGGCGCCTGGGTTATACTGACCCAGATAAAACCTTGTACAGAAAATCCATCAGGGACTACAAGAAGGAAATAAAGAAAGCACAAGCCCTGTACTATACACAAAAGATTTCCAAAGCCAGCTTCAACTCTAAGGAGATCTATCTGATTGTAAAAAGTCTCACTAAACTTCCCTAGCTCCCCGTAAATAGTGAAGACTTACAAGCTCGCTGTAATGATCTAGCGGACTTTTTTTTATAACAAAGTGGATCTCATCTACTCATCCTTTTCAACCACCATTCCAAACGCTTCAGTAGACATCTTGGCGTATTCTAAGCAGGATACAATAGGCAACTTGTCATCTGTGCTGGCTGAGTTCCCTTTGCTACACTCGGACCTACTGGCCACTTTAATGGCGCAGGTTGAATCAGGCTCCACCTGTGATCCTGCTCCTCCGAGCTCTTTAAAGGCCGTTGACCACACTATCCTTCCTGTCATGTTGGAGGTACTTAATGCCTCAATCTCCACTAACACGGTCCCACCAGCATGGAAAGAGGCTAGGATGAGGGCACTCGTGAAGAAACCCAACATGGACATTAATAACTTCAGTAATTACTGTCCCATTTCCCTGCTCCCTTGGGTCAGCAAGATATTGGAGAAATACATCAACAGTCTTGTGACTAATTTTCTAGAAAATAATCAGTTGCTTGACCCTTCACAAATGGGTTTCCGCCCCAAACATGGGACGGAATCTGCCTTGCTGGCAGTTCTGGAGGAAACTAGAGGTATCTTAGATCATGGGGGGATCGGTGGCAGTCATTCTCCTCGATCTGAGTGCCGTTTTGACACTGTAAATCATGAAATCTTATTGCAGCGTCTCTATGACATCTGGATTCAGGGAGGAGGGTTGAAGTGGCTCAGGTCATTCCTGAGTGATAGAACTGTTCAGGTCTTTGAGGGAAATACCACCTCCACTAGCAGACCTCTGGGCTGTGGAGTCCCGCAGGGCTCCTCGCTTAGCCCAACGTTGTTTAACGTTTATATGAGGCCGCTGGCTGGGATCGTCCGTCCATATGGTATTAAGATCGTTACCTATGCGGACGGTACCCAGCTGGTGGTCTCTCTGACTCGGACAGAGGGCTCTGCGGCCACGGTAGATCTGGCGGGCTGCCTAAGCGAAGTAAACAGCTGGATGACCCTGTCTTGTCTCAAACTTAATGGGGACAAGACAGAGGCCATGCTGCTGGGCCGCTTGGCCCCATCCTCGGTGGGCTCGATTTGGCCAGCCTGTCTGGGTCCCCCTCCAGCCCCCAAGAATGCCATTAAGAGCCTGGGCATCTGGCTGGATAGGTCCCTAACGTTATACTATCAGGCTGTCAAGCTATCTGCCACCTGTTTTGGCCTTCTCAGAATGTTAAGGAGGATTCTCCCCCTGCTACCATTCAAGGCCAAACAAACTGTCGTACAGGGATTGATCCATTCTAGGCTGGATTTTGGAAATGCACTCTATCTTGGAGCTCCTGACTTCACACTACGGAAACTGCAAGTTATTCAAAACTGTGCGGCCCGCACCCTACTTCAAATTCCCCGTAGGCTCTCCGCCAAACCTGGACTAATAACACTGCACTGGCTCCCTGTCAGGGACAGGATTAGTTTCAAGTCCCTCTGTATTGCCCATCAGTCATTCTGGGAAACTGGTCCAGCAATCAATCGTCCTTTAATCACCCCCTACCTCCCCAGCAGACAGCTACGTTCCGCCAACGCGTTTCTTGCTGTCGTGCCCAAGGTTAAACGGACCAGATTGGGAGGCCGTTCTTTCACCCTGAATGTTGCCAGGCTGTGGAACACTTTACCCCTCCACTTAAGGTCCAATCCAGATCTAACTTCCTTCAGGAAACACTTGAAAACTTTTTTGTTCAATAAATAGGTCCCTTTCAACCTCTGTGTCATCCGCCCAACTGTAAGAACACCTTTTTAGTCACAGCGCTTGGACGCCGCCGGGCAGCTATTCACGCTTTACAAAACACATTTTCATTTCATTTCATTTCAGATGAATGCCACATTTAAAATAGTTTAGCTTAGCCACTTGCACAGGCGGTACCTCACTGCTTTTTGGCTACATAAAACACTTCCAGTCCAAGCAGATACACACTTTTAAGCCATCTTGTGTGTAGGTGTGCTCTAAAAAACAAAGATTCATTATGCTTTTGCCCCTTTTTAAGAGAAGCAATACAACATTAGCTGTAAAAAAAAAAAAGCTATAAACGTGTAGCCTTACGTATGTTATGTTAAAACACTTTACCGTTTACGGATTGGGACTGAAAATTCAAAAGCAAAATATTATTCTGTTGTCACATTAGGTTTTTGGAAACATCTAGTGCTTGATTTCAAGATGGCCGCCCCTTTTGTCCAGCAATGGGAGCCATTTGGTAGTCCTTTCTCTATTTACTGATGTTGTAGAATTTTCCAGAAGCAGAAGACATTCAGTTGTTGTACTGACTTGTGAGAGATTCTACAGTTGTTACAGCTCCATTGTACAGTGAGTGCATGTTTCATTTTTATTTATTTGTCCTCAAAGATAGAAATCTTTATTTATTTATTATTTATTATTATTATGTATTTTTTATAGAGCGCGTAGTCACCATGAGGTATCCCAGCGCTAGCAGACCCTATCTCCTAAGTTCGGTGGACAGGGGAGAAACGAAGGGGGAAGGGGGCAGACGATCAGGGTTATGGGCGAGCATGATTCATTGGGGAAAGAGGTGAGTCTTGAGCCGCTTCCTGAAGCAAAGGTATTGTAGTTCAAGTCGCAGGTCGCGGGGGAGTGAGTTCCAGAGACGTGCAGTATGGACTGAAAAACGTCTTCCTCCTGAGCGGGCTTTCTTGAATCTGGGGATAGTGATGAAGTTTTCCGTGTCCGAGCGGAGGGGTCTTGTGGATTTATAGGGTATGATGAATTTCCTGAGAACAAGGGGGCCTTGATTTTGTAGCAGTTTGTGGGCTAGGCACAGGGCCTTGAATTTGACCCGCTCCCTTATCGGAAGCCAGTGGAGGAGTTTTAGGACAGGTTTAGCCGAGGCTCTGGCAGGGGTATTTGTGAGAATCCGAGCCGCAGTGTTCTGGATTCTCTGAAGCTTGTTGAGCGTCGCTTCGGGGGCGCCCAGGTAGATCACATTGCTGTAATCAAGCCTCGAGAGTATTAGGCCTTGAATTAGCAATTTTTGGGAGTTGGAGGGCAAGAGGGGCAGGACTTTCCTCAGCGATTTCAGGAGCCCGAAGCAGGTCCCGGCTACTTTCTTTGCCTGTACAGTTAACGAGAGGTCTGTGTCGAGCCACACACCAAGGCTTTTTACTTCTTCTTTTGAGTCAGGGGGGGGGCCCAGACAGGCTGGCCAGATGTTCGGGGAGAGTGTAAGTCCTTTCGGGCCAAGGAGCAGAACCTCGGTTTTTGTCCCGTTTAATTTTAAGGCTGAGCTGTTCATCCAGCAGTGGACCTGCGTAAGGCAGTTAAATAAATCTGCTGATTGTTGTCTGGGGTGAGATAGTGACACCACTAGTTGTGTGTCGTCAGCATAGCTGACGACGCTCACTCCGAACGGGGTGATGACCTCCTCCAATGTGGACATGTAGATATTAAATAATGTGGGGCTCAGGGAGGAGCCCTGAGGCACACCACATTGGAGGGGAGTTTCGGAGGAGCGGGCGTTCTTCTCCCAGATCTGATAGTTCCGTTGGGCCAGAAAGGATGAGAGCCAGGATAGGGCCAAGCCTTCCACACCAACTCTCTTGAGTCTTTTAATGAGAAGTTGGTGGTTGACGGTATCAAAGGCCGCGCTTAGGTCGAGGAGGATCACTGCCTCTGATCCTCCTCCGTCCAATAGTGCTCTGGCCTCCTCTACCGCTGCCAGGAGGGCGATGTCAGTGCCCTGCCCTGGGCGAAAGCCCGTCTGGGAACTTTTTAGCTTGTTGTTGACCTCCAGGAACTGGGAGAGTTTTTTATTAACCAGTTTTTCAGCAATCTTGCTGATTCCTGGGAGTAGGGAGAGGGGCCTGTAATTAGCTAAATTTTCAGGGTCGAGGGAAGGTTTCTTTAATAGAGCTTTCACGACTGCCGTCTTCCAGCTCGGGGGTACGACTCCCTGTTGGAATGAGGCGTTGATCAGATGAGTCAGGGGGGGAATAATCGTGGGAGCTACCTCCTTGAGGATACAAAGTGGGGCGGGGTCCCTGGGGGATCAGCTTTTTATGGATTTTAACGTGTTTCCTACTTCTTCGATCGTTACTTGACCCCAAGAGGAGAGACAACTGGGTGTTAGGGAGTGCGGGAGATCGTTTTCCTCGCACGGATTCGCGGTGGGAATTGAATCAAAAATGTTTTGAATTTTTTCATGAAAGAAATTGGCCAGTTGTTGGCATTTTTCCTGATCGGCTTTGGGGTCTGTGGTGTGTCTCGGTCCAGGTTCTGGGGTTTTCAGAAGTTCTTTTAGGATGGCGTAGGATTCCTTACTTGAGCATACCGCTTTCTCTATTCTTTCCTGGAAGAAAGCACTTTTAGTTTTTCGAATCGTAGTTTTATACATTGAGAGAGAAATAGAATAAGCATCTTTGTTTGTTTCCGATTTGTTTTTTCTCCAAGAGCGTTCCGTTCTCTTGCACTCTTGGCGCAGAGCTTTAAGCTCTGGAGTGTACCATGAAGCGGACGATACTCTTTTGGGATGTTTAAAGGAGGCAGTTTTGGGGAGGAGTGTATCAAGAGAGGAGGTGATCCACTCATTGAACTGCTTATCGGCTGTGGCAGGATCGGTGGATAGCTCAGGGATGGAGTCTGCAAGGGCAGTGGCCCATTCCCCGGGTATGACTTTCTTCCACCGTCTATCGGTGACCTGAATTTTAGTAGTTTGAGGGATCATGGTGGGTGTTTCCCAGGAGATAGGGACCAGAGAATGGTCCGTCCATGGAAGGGTCAAGGGTGGCCTGGTGGTGATGGTTGCCACATTAGTAAGGATGGGATCCAGTAGGTGTCCCTTCTCATGGGTAGGCTCATTATTGACCAGTCGGATATTGAGTGACAATAGGTCTTGGAGGAGGTCGGAGGCTATCCGGTCAGTAGGGTCCATGAAATGAAGGTTCAGGTCGCCTAGAATAAGAAAGTTGGAGGCAGAAGATGCTAATTGTGAAGCAGATTCAGTAACGGCATTGAGGAAGTTCCCAGGGGCACCTGGGGGGCGGTAGATCAATAGCCCTGACAGGGAGTGAGCTGGGGAGATTTGGATGGAGAATTGACAGCTTTCGCAATCCTCGATATGGGCGTTGGAAGTTCTACAGGTGAATTGTTCCCTGAAGATTATGGCCACCCCCCCTCCCCTCCCTTTGGGTCTGTGTAAGGCTTGACAGAGGTACCCTGGGGGAAGGGCCGTGACGATGTCCGAGTCGGAATTGTCTGATAGCCACGTTTCCGTTAAAAACAGCAGATCGAAATCATGATCTTGGATTAACAGGTATGTTTCGAGCGCATGTTTGGGAAGGGAGCGGCAGTTGAGAAGTCCCATCTTCAGTCCGGGTTTTGCTGAGCCCAAGGGAGTCGGATTGCAGCGCATACAATTAGAGAAGGGTTTACCTTCAGTGTGCGTATGGTAGCAGGCCAGGATTTTCTTAGGTTGAAGTGCGCGGAGCATGTCTCCAGTATACACCACGCGGTCATGAGGGACATCCGACAGAGTCTCTGGGCCTGGGTCCGTCTGGGCCCGGACGGGCCCAGACGGGCTTGCCTTTGGCGCGCCTTCGGCGCGCTGACGGCGCGCCCGCTGCGCCCGTCCGCTGCGCTGCCTGAACTGACACATAATTTATGGAAGGAGAATGAGCGTTGGAGGGGTGGGCGTGGCCACGAGAGGTGGGCGTGTCCGTGGCTCCTCGCGGCCGGTGATGGCGGCGTGCGAGTGGAATCCTGTCCTGACAGTGTTGAAATCGACTGTCTAGGGGGATATGAGGTCAGTGCTGGGGGGGGAGTGCGCAACGCGATTAAAATACAAAGTTATCACAGTTTTTAAAATCAATGTCACAGATTTAGCAAGGTTTCACTCCCGGCTTTCCGCCTCAGGAGACTCAGGTCAAATGCGGCTCTATCATTCAGGGCGCGCTTTTATCTGCTTGGTGAGGGGTGGGCGTGGCCACGAGAGGTGGGCGTGTCCGTGGCTCCTCGCGGCCGGTGATGGCGGCGTGCGAGTGGAATCCTGTCCTGACAGTGTTGAAATCGACTGTCTAGGGGGATATGAGGTCAGTGCTGGGGGGGGGGGAGTGCGCAACGTGATTAAAATACAAAGTTATCACAGTTTTTAAAATCAATGTCACAGATTTAGCAAGGTTCCACTCCCGGCTTTCCGCCTCAGGAGACTCAGGTCAAAAAACACCTAGAACACCTAGCTGAGTTTTTGATGCAGAGTGCAGGATAGTGAATTTTGCTGTGGGTTCAGATTTGAGTGCAGGTTTCAGAAGTGAATCTAGCATGTGCTTTAAGTTTTGAGGAAACAGTTGTATTGATTTGTATTGCAAGTGCAGGAATGTAGAGACTGCAGCACTGCTGTTGAGGCACAACCTGGATTTAAGCTCCATTGTACAGTGAGTGCATGTTTCATTTTTTATTTATTTGTCCTCAAAGATAGAAATCTTTATATATATGTTTGAAGAATACCTAGCTTTTGATACAGAGTGCAGGATTGTGAATTTTGCTGTGGGTACAGATTTGAGTGCAGGTTTCAGTAGTTATTCTAGCCTGTGCTTTAAGTTTTGAGGAAGCAGTTGTGTTGATTTGTATTGCAAGTGCTGGAATTTAGAGACTGCAGCACAGCTGTTGAGGCACACTCATAGCATGATTTCAAGGTGCAAGTTGATGGTTGCAGTTTATGGTTGCAGGGACCATGTTGCAGAACTCGAGTGTAATTCATTTTAAAAGTAGTCAAATATTTTGGAAGTTACAATTCAGCCATGGGTGCAGATGTCTCAAACTAAAGTGACATGCAGTATTTCTTCTCAAAGTGACTACAAAGCAGTGATATTTTGATTCAAACATATGATAGGTAAATTGTATTGCAATCTCTGGTTGCATCTTTTGTGCAGGTTACTTTACAAAAGTCCTCCATATTATGCCATGCAAACCCGACAAGCCTCAACCTTTTTAAAATAAGTTAATAATAATGAAATAATTTAGGAATCATTCCAGATTCTCTGGGCTGCCAAGTTCTTGACCTGCTTTTACAAAACATATTTTTGCCGCTAGTGGGCTTATCTTTTTATTCATGTGAAAATACACTTGTAAACTAAAACTCAAAGCGCATAAGTAAATGTCTACCATAAAATAGATCAGTCATAATTTGTCAGAAGTGTGTTTTATTTAAATTGTGTATTTCTTTCCTGTTCCTCTTTCATGCTAGAAATCTGGGAGCACTCTTACCTCAGCATTGATCACCGTCGCTTGGATGGTGCTCTTCTGTGCGTTTGTCAGAGCTCTGTCGCTAGGACTTGGCTGTGTTTCTCAGCCAATCACAGCAGATGGAACATTCTGTGTTGATGCTCATTAGGTAGTACTGTTTAGCTGTCACTGACATAACCCATTCCTTAGCCCACAGTCAAATGATATATAGAACCTAAACCTCCCTTTACAGAAAGATAATTTGGATGTCATTATTTAAACTTTGCGGTAAAACTATAATGAAAGGAATAATCAAGACCATTAAAGTACAAAGTGCCTAAAATGAGTAATTTGTCAACCTCTGGTATGTTTTTCATCAGGGCACTGAAATTCTGTGGCAGGGAGGGGCCAAATTATCTGGCATGGTTGGCTAAATTATGTGGCAAGAAGATACAAATTATGTGGCATAGTATGGCACATTGTAAGGCAATTTTATTTTGACTTTTGTAATTTTTAATACATTTTAAAAGTGTCTTACCGACGTTTTCATCTCAGAACTACCAATTTAATACTTAGAATCAGCAGTTAGCAACTGAATGGTGACCAGTCTTTGCAACTTGCATTTCAATGTGCAGAAGCACGCGTTTCCACACTATTATTTTTTGTTAAAATCTGCAAACATGCACCAGATAATGGATTATGTACAAATGCTTTGAATCCATAACTATGCAGAAGATGCTGGAGCTTCTGACTCACATAATTCAAATGGCCTTGGTTTGAATAGGGCTGTACACTTTTCATCTCACAAATGAGATTACATGTGTGTGCATTAATTATAGATATTAGTATCCGATTCCTACCACATCCTTCAGTATTTCACATCTTATTCTGCAGCAATAGAGGTTGAGGTTACCACTATAACATTAATCATAAGGTTATTTATGTAAACCTTTATTGAAAGGCATAACTTGAGGGCAAAATCTCGTTTAAGAACAGATTGCCCTAGTGTAGTAAAATAACCCTGTATAAGGGCCAGAGAGCCCTAATCTGCAGGCAGATTTTGATGTAAAGACCAAGGGCACAAAGTCAGATTCTAATATAAAGTCAGAGATCTCTAACATCTACTAGCTGATCCTAATATGAAGGACAGAAAACCCCAATCTGTAGAGAATATTGGGGTTTCCTGGAAACACCTAACCTTAGGTCAGACACTCATGCCAGATGCATAGAGTCATCACCTAGGAGTAGAGTGTATATAACATAAATGGTAGTGAGAGCTATAACCTGAGAAAGAACCTGAAATAATAGGGAGAGGACCAGAACCAAGGACTACAGGTGCTACAGGGAGATCAGAATAGATCACGATACGTGAGTCAGATAACTCTAACCTGGAAGCTGATCTTAATATATAGGCCACCAAACTTGAAGGCGGAACCTAGAATAATGGAAAGAAACCTCTAACACACAGTGAGATCCTGATGTGACATGAATAGGGGCTTAATCTGGGATGAGATCTCTTAACAGGGAACCTATACGGGCAGATCTTAATATGAAAGGCAGAGTTTACCTTTTTGTAGGGTAGAGAAAGTAGGTGCTGGTTTCTGATGCAAGGGGCAGGAAACCATAGAAAGAGATAGTGCTTGATATAAGATGCAGAAGTATTTTACCATTGAATATATCCTTTACTGTGTGCAGAGAGTTCTAAGCTTGGGAAAGACACTTTTGTAAGAATTAGAGGTCCTTCCCTGAGGATAATGTGCACCCTTATCAACCTTTTCCTAATGGAGAGAGGGGCTGGCCTATGAGGCAGATATGATGACCAAGGAGAGAGTTAAGAAGTACAAAATAAAAATGTGGATACTTCCAAGTGTAGATTCCTCCCTTTTGAAAGCACCAGACTGCATCCAGAAATGTTTTCAGCAGTGCACCTGCAGGCTGCTATGTGGAACCGTGTGGCTCTGTGCTGGCTCTGCCCTTCCCCGGAAGTAAGGGAGTAGTGCCTCATATAAGCACTATATACAAGCTCACCCCTTGTTCAATACACCAACCCATGCCCACGTCATTCACCCACTCATTTGCTTTTCACTATAAGCTCACTGTTCACTTGTCTGCTCTCATTTCTTATTCCTTGCTTGTCTACTCATGTATTGACATACTCGCAAGTTTCTCTGCTTACTAACATAAACTCCATCTCTTAAGCTTCAATAAATACTCACTCGTTTCATTTCTCCTTACTCACTCCTTTAACATGCACACATTGCACCAGAGTTGTCAATTAGCTCCACATCGCCATTCTTTTCTGGCTAGTCCTGCCTTTTTACCTACCAGGAGTTTGGATTCTACTACCCTTGCTGTTGCTTTCCCAAATTATGATATATATAGGACCAGAACTATAAATCAAAATGGTATTGTATAGAACAACTCAAGTGTCGTTAGGTAACTGATAACATTGCGCTTATTGGTAATTCTGTCCCTCACATATCCATTAGCTCACTCCACAGTGACAATCTATACTTATCCTTACTTAATACTCAAAGCCACATGAATCAGTCCTTAGTCACTCAAAAGTCACAGATAATGTATTTGCTCTTCACACATACAGCACACACCTCTGTCTCACTTATTTCTTCCATATAATATCATCTTTTGCTAACTTCTTACTCATTCACAGCTATTCCCACTCATACTTGTAGGAAAGTAGGATCTGGGTTTATGCTTACCCCCACTTTTCGCTTGGTGTTATGCTGTTTCTGCCAAGTTTGACTGGGATCTGCTAATGAAGACCCCAGTCTCTGTGATTTTTTCCCCTGAATTGGATATGGTGAGGACTTGGGTACATCCCAGATTGGCTACTGGTGTACACTTGTAAGTCCCAAATATATGGCACTGAGGTACCCCAGGCATAGGCACACTAGGGGCCTCCCATGGGCTGAATCATGTATTATGCCACTCATGAGAGAACACTCAAAGTGTGACTGTAGACCTGCCATTGCAGCCTGTGTTTCTCTATATCTGAGGTCACTGCACTTGAAACCTATAAGTCACCCCCTTAGGCATGCCTTTCAATCCCGAAGGCAGGGTGCTTGGTTCTAAGTGTGAGGGTACCCCTGCATGTGCAGGACACCCCTACAACCTTTTGAGTCCATTCACCGAGTTGTAAGTACATCAGCCATTATTATATATAGAGTGGCCATGCGTCATTACACAATGACCATCTCCAAATTATCCAGAAGAAACCATGCTGTGTTTGGTATCAAACATGTTGGAATCATACCCCCACACTGTTTGTGTGAGAGATATGACTCCATGTACTGTGAATCTCCTCCGGGAGGCCCTCAGTGCTCCCTGTACCAGTCTTTCAGAACCGGACAGCATGCTAGGGCTGCTGCTAGCCAGAGACATGTTTCTGCCCTCATGCTGCTGAGCCAAGCTCGAGCAGGGGAAGGCAGAACAATAGATATCTTGTCACAGGGGGGTGTGACCTCCTCCCAGACAGGGCTTAGTATATTGGGACAGGGTAGGGGCGCTTGCCAGTGCCACTAAGACTACTTGAAGGGCACACTTGGTGCCCTCTTTGCATAGTCCACTTCAAACCAGTTCAGGGAGCCGTTGGCTGCCACTCTGGTGCAAAACTGGACAAAGGATATGGGAGTATCCTCCCCATTGTGCAGCCCCTCCTATGGGAGGGACCCCTGAATCGTCCCAACCCTTTCCTTAGGGTACGTAAGGGCTTACCTATGGGTCGGCCCCTAGATTCATTGTGGGACAAGATTCAGATCAGACACCACTTCATCTTTAACCGTCTGGGCACTCTGTACTTCGATGGACGTTTGCTCTGGACATCGAGACTACAGCTGGGAAGACTTCTGCTGCTGCTGGTCTCGTTGTCCTGCTCATCCACTGTAACGTCTGTGCCTGTGCTCCATACAGGAACCTTCCAAGGCCTGTGGACATCCAATACACCGGAAGGATTATCCCTTGAAGTGAAAGAGTCACTTCCCTGCATCTGCAAGCACCACAACTAATCTAACCGGTCTGCTGCTCCTGGGCTCCCAAGGACTCCAGAAGGCTCAGCAACACAGGTGGTGGTTCTACAACTCCCTTGAGGCCTGCCCTGTCTTCTCCACGAGTTTGAGGCCAGTATCCCTCGTCGGAACTGCAGGAACCAAACCCCTGTGCACCGGGTTGACTTGTCGTTGCAAAGGCTTGTTAGCTCTCTTCCTCAGAGATCTTCAGGCTCCAAGTAGTCATCAACCACAAGCATCGGCTGTGACTAAGATCTTTGTCCTCACCGCATCTCTTGCACCGTGGGCCTGCATCTTTGGTGAGCTGCTTGAGGTCCTCTTACGACTCCAGTGCCTCCCAGCCTGCGGGTCCTCTTGAGGGTCTTCTTTCATTCCAGTGGGCTCCCCTGTTTGCCTGGGCCTACTCTGACTTTTCTTCTTGTGGCAAGTCACTTGGACCTTGCTGGTCCCCACACTGTACCTTTTTTTCATAGTATTAAATTAAAAAAATATATTTTTCAGTAATTTTACTAACTCCAGGGAGCAACAAGATAGGGCAATAGTTTCCCAGGTCTGAAGGGTCAAGGCTTGATTTTTTAACAGAGCCTGTAAGCAGTAAGCAGCATTACACATTATCCCCTCCTACCCCGTGGATCTGTGAGGATTTCCACTTCTGAGCTAGGGGCCCTGCTTCAGACGTCCTCCTTCAAGCTTCACAATCGGGTTGAGGTGGCTCTTGTCCACCTTGTGATACAGCTACACTCATGCTTGTGATTCCTTGGCTTGATCTGACCCATGAACATCGTGCTCACGCTTACAATGGGCTTGTCTAAAATCACAGTGACTCAGAAGACAGAGTTAGAGAGGCACTTTGTATAACCATACAGAGCCAGATACCCAAATACAACTTTAGAACTCAGTTTACTGCTGACTACATGTAACATAGGCACAACTGGTTGGCCTCTACAAGCTGGCATCAGTCTAGTTGTCCTTCAATCATAGTTGCTGCAGGAGTAGATCTAAAGGCAGTGCATTGAAGCCAATATCGTGACCTAGCAAAGCATCCCGTTACAGGTCATACAAGAGGGTCTAACTAGGCCCCTGTTATGCACTGTTCAGTAATGATTATCAATACATAGACAAATATTGATTATTGTCTCTATCACACAGATAAGCTCTACTTTTTGGTAAATGAACTCCAAGTGTCACTGTGGATTCCCACCTTGTGCAAGACAGCTCATTGCTATTCAGCATAAGCTTCAGGCACAAGCAGGCACACCATTAACACCAACTTAACCACTCATAATGAGAAATGTAAAATACCAGTTGACTTGTGTGCGAGTGTACCTTGCACGTTTACAACCCCAAAAGGATTTTCCCTGGATATTGTAATAAGTAGTTTGGTTAAGGGAATGTTGTTGCTGCAGGTCAGTGTAGATGCAAGACAGGCTAAGGCAATTTCCTTACAGCAGCTTTCCAAAACAAAGTTGTCAGTGATACACTATTGTTGCTAAATAATATGTTGTTTACCAGATCCATAATCCTATTTACAGTTGTGGCCATTGGTGTCTGTGCTCGTGCTAATTTTGAGTTGTGAATGCCACTGTCACATGTGTTCCCCTTCTTAGAAGTGTTTTCCTTGAGTAACGGTGGTAGATAAAAGCAAAGTTGGTGTCTTAACCCCTAAAAGTCTGGTCTCTTCACTGGTCCCTGGCATTAAGACTTACAGAAACTGTTCATTTTGTTGTCATTCTTGTTTCAGGTTTAGACTGGACATCTCCATGGAAATCTCTTCACTTTGTTTCAATTTTGAATGTTTTCTGTTGTACCATTTAGTCATTGTCTGGCAATGCACACATTTTATTGTTTTGTTCATGCCCTTTCTTTGTCTCAGTTGTAGTCATCTACCCGTTAAGGTCTGCACTGCACATAGTGGTGCAATGTTCTTCATATGCAGCACATTTAAAAGTGTTGTGTCAGGTACTGATTCTATTCCATGGCCTTTTTTGCTCAGTTTGGTGTCTGGATATATTTCTCTTAATTGCCAAGTTTCATATTGCTTCATACTGACTCAGTTGTTGTCCATTTGCTTACATATTTATCAATTCTCTCATCCTCTCCTTTTGATAATCTCACCTATTAACTGCCCATCCTTCTATTAAGCCTCTTTTTGTTCCCTTTTCTATTCATTCCTAAATGGTTTACTATTCACACCCCCTTGTTGCATTCATTTGCCTTGCCCATTTATTTCCTATACTGGTTCTCTGTGAGAGAAAGAGAGTGGCCTCAGTGAGATTTCCCTCAGCACGGCGGCCATCTTGGACTGCCTCTGACTGCATTAAGTCTCAGTTCACACAAAATGGAGGTTGGTCTTCAGTGCACCCATATACAAATTTACAAACAGCTGTGAGCTTCAATTCTTTAATTTTAGCTAAAGAATCGTAAACAAAGGTTAGTGTTTTCAGTGAAAACACACTTTCATCTTTCACAAATGATAGCACAGCTGATTCACATTTCCCTCACTAAACATTTGCTTTTTTAACAATGTTTTTGTTGCCATCAAATACATAACATGATTTTCATAAAAACATTAATTTTCATTCATATTCTTTTAGGTATTGCTGTGGCATCACACCTTTTATCCTCAGCATAGGAGGCAGTTATTGTGGTTCTCACACAGGCGAAAACCAAAATGTATAGTTGTAAACATGCTTTTCATTTACACATCCAGTCAGAAAAAATGTGTTCCTTTGGTTATATTAGATACAAATTATTGGACTGTGGTTTTCTCACTGTTCTGCACTGTTGCATTGATCACCTGGCCAGATTTGTTGTTCTTGGCCTTTCCTATTTAATAAATGACTTCATACAAGATACAGCTTTTGTTTGCCTTCCCTGTATTGAGACAATGGGAGTCCACTTTTGGCTTTATTGTGGTTCAGGGGAGTAGGGTAAAAGGATTTTGTGACGAGAGGTGCCATCCTATAAATGCGAACACTTAAACTCTCTTCAATGAGCATACATGCCAACATACCTGGTTCAAGCTTGAGACTACCAATGTTTAAGCCTAAATGGCTTTATCTGTTTCCGACCTGAAATTGCTCCTTCTTTAATGTATATCAATTGGCAAAATACATTCCCCCTAGTTTGTTTCAAAAATATCTACTTTTAAAATGTTGACATGTCTGAATGAGGCTGAACCGAATATATGATGTTACAACGCAAACAGTTACAACGCATGCCTTTACAACGTGGCTTTTACATCGCAGCATCCATTACAACACATGATTTTACAACGCATGCCATCACAACGCATTTTTAGAAACTACATTTGCAATGCATTCCATTACAACGCATACCATTACAATGCACAATACTTTTAGGGCAAGAGTAGTGTAAGTGTTAGATAGCGTAGGGGTAAAAATTATTATTCCCACTCCAGTGAGTGCAACAGTAGGGTAAGTGGTGGATAGTGTAGGGGTAAAAATGTATATTCCCACTCCAGTGAGTGCAACAGTAGGGTAAGTTGGATAGTGTTGGATAGTGTAGGGTTTTAAAATACTATCCCCATGTACCCCAGAACCCATACCCACCCTAAAACAAAAAAATCCCCATTACTCACCTTATAATGCGTTGTAATGGCATGCGTTGTAATGATATTCATTGTAATGGCATGCGTTGTAGTGACATGCATTGTAATTGCATGCGTTGTAATGGTATGTGATGTAAGGGCAGCTGCGTTGTAATGACTGCGTTGTGAAGGTAGTGCGTTGTAATGACTGCTATGTAGAGGTTGTTTCCCGGCTGAACTAGTTGAAGACTGTAGAATTCTGACCTGAAATTGCTTCTTCTTTAATGTATTTCAATTGGCAAAATACATTCCCCCTAATTTGCTTTCACAATATCTACTTTTAAAATGTTGACATGACTGAATGAGGCTGAACTGAATATATGATGTTACAACGCAAACAATTACAACGCATGCCTTTACAACGCGGTTTTTACATCGCAGCATCCATTACAATGCATGATTTTACAAAACATGCCATCACAACGCATTTTTAGAAACTACATTTACAATGGATTCCATTACAACGCATACCTTTACAACGCATGCCATTACAACACGCAATACTTTTAGGGCAAGAGTAGCGTAAGTGTTGGATAGCGTAGGGGTAAAAATTGCTATTCCCACTCCAGTGAGTGCAACAGTAGGGTAAGTGTTGGATAGTGTAGGGGTACACATTTCTATTCCCACTCTAGTGAGTGCAACAGTAGGGTAAGTGTTGGAATAGTGTAGGTGTAAAAATGTCTATTCCCACTCCAGTGAGTGCAACAGTAGGGTAAGTGTTGGATAGTGTAGGGCTAAAAATTTATATTCCCACTCCAGTAAGTGCAACTGTAGGGTAAGTTGGATAGTGTAGGATAGTGTAGGGATAAAAATACTATCCCCATGTACCCCAGAACCCATACCCACCCTAAAACAAAAAACTCCCCATTACTTACCTTATTATGCGTTGTAATGGCATGCGTTGTAATGATATTCATTGTAATGGCATGCGTTGTAGTGACATGCGTTGTAATGGCATGCGTTGTAATGGTATGTGATGTTACGGCAGCTGCGTTGTAATGACTGCTATGTAAAGGTTGTTTCCCGGCTGAACTAGTTGAAGACTGTAGAATTCTGACCTGAAATTGCTTCTTCTTTAATGTATTTCAATTGGCAAAATACATTCCCCCTAATTTGCTTTCAAAATATCTACTTTTAAAATGTTGACATGTCTGAATGAGGCTGAACTGAATATATGATGTTACAACGCAAACAATTACAACGCATGCCTTTACAACGTGGTTTTTACATCGCAGCATCCATTACAATGCATGATTTTACAACACATGCCATCACAACGCATTTTTAGAAACTACATTTACAATGCATTCCATTACAACGCATACCATTACAACGCATGCCATTACAACGCGCAATACTTTTAGGGCAAGAGTAGTGTAAGTGTTGGATAGCGTAGGGGTAAAAATTACTATTCCCACTCCAGTGAGTGCAACAGTAGGGTAAGTGTTGGATAGTGTAGGGGTACACATTTCTATTTCCACTCTAGTGAGTGCAACAGTAGGGTAAGTGTTGGATAGTGTAGGGGTACACATTTCTATTCCCACTCTACTGAGTGCAACAGTGGGGTAAGTGTTGGATAGTGTAGGGATAAAAATACTATCCCCATGTACCCCAGAACCCATACCCACCCTAAAACAAAAAAATCCCCATTACTTACCTTATAATGCGTTGTAATGACATGCGTTGTAATGATATTCATTGTAATGGCATGCGTTGTAGTGACATGCGTTGTAATGGCATGCGTTGTAATGGTATGTGATGTAAGGGCAGCTGCGTTGTAATGACTGCGTTGTGTAGGTAGTGCAATGTAATGACTGCTATGTAAAGGTTGTTTCCCGGCTGAACTAGTTGAAGACTGTAGAAGTATTTTGCTTGTTAGGAGGGCCCAGTTATTGCCAAAAAGTAATATGCAGTTTATCCAGCAGTCTGGCTGAAAGAGGGCACACACTTTGAGTGGTATCTCTATCAGCTGAGTTGAACTTTTGACCTCTTCTGCCACCAGGACAGAGGCTGGCATGAACATTCTGAAAGAAGAATGCCCTGTGTCAGTATTCTGTGCCAACATTCTAAAGCTTCCCTGCCCAGCCCCCGCTTCAAGCACCCTTCTCAAAGAGGAACATGAAAAGTGACAGAAGCTTTAGATACAGAGATCGGTTCTGGCTCATGTCACTCTTGCTTTGGCCAAATGATTGAACCTTACAACAACCTTACCCAACACTCTCCAGGTTATCCCTGTCCCTCACTTCACTCACGTCATATTTATTACATACACCCGGTATTGTTCCCTTTTCTATTCATTCCTAAATGATTTACTATCCACACCCCTTGTTGAATTCATTTGCCTTGCACATTTATTTCCTATGCTGGTTCTCTGTGAGAGAAAGAGAGTGGCCTCAGTAATATTTCCCTCAACACGGCGGCCATCTTGGACTGCCTCTGACTGCATTAAGTCTCAGTTCACACAAAATGGAGGTTGTTCTTCAGTGCACCCATTTCCAAATTTACAAACAGTTGTGAGCTTCAATTCTTTAATTTTAGGCTAAAGAATCGTAAACAAAGAATAGTGTTTTCAGTGAAAACACACTTTTATCTTTCACAAATGATAGCACAGCTGATTCACATTTCCCTCACTAAACATTTGCTTTTTTAACAATATGTTTGTTGCCATCAAATACATAACATGCTTTTCATAAAAACATTAATTTTCATTCATGTTCTTTTAGGTATTGCTGTGGCATCACACCTTTTATCCTCAGCATAGCAGACAGTTTTTGTGGTTCTCACACAGGCAAAAAACGAAAATGTATGGTTGTAAACATGCTTTTCATTTACAAATCCAGTCAGAAAAAACGTGTTCCTTTGGTTATATTAGATACAAATTATTGGACTGTGGTTTTCTCACTGTTCTGCAATGTTGCATTGATCACCTAGCCAGATTTATTTTACTTGGCCTTTCCTATTTAATAAATGACTTCATACAAGATACAGCTTTTGTTTGCCTACTCTGTATTGAGACAATGGGAGTCCACTTTTGGCTTTATTGTGGTTCAGGGGAGTAGGGTAAAAGGCTTTTGTGATGATAGGTGCCGTCCTATAAATGCGAACACTTAAACTCTCTTCAATGAGCCTACATGCCAACATACCTGGTTCAAGCTTGAGACTACTAATGTTTAAGCCAAAATGGCTTTATCTGTTTCCGACCTGACATTGCTTCTTCTTTAATTTTTATCAATTGGCAAAATGCATTCCCCCTAATTTGTTTCCAAAATATCTACTTTTAAAATGTTGACATGTCTGAATGAGGCTGAACCAAATATCTGATGTTACAACGCAAACAGTTACAACGCATGCCTTTAGAACGTGCCTTTTACATCGCAGCATCCATTACAACGCATGATTTTACAACGCATGCCCTGACAACGCATTTTTAGAAACTAAATTTACAACGCATACCATTACAATGCATGCCATTACAACGCACAATACTTTTAGGGCAAGAGTAGGGTAAGTGTTAGATAGAGTAGGGGTAAAAATTACTATTCCCACTCCAGTGAGTGCAACAGTAGGGTAGGTTTTGGGTAGTGTAGGGGTATACATTTCTATTCCCACTCCAGTGAGTGCAACAGGAGGGTAAGTATTGGATAGTGTAGGGATAAGAATACTATCTCCATGAACCCCAAAACCCATACCCACCCTAAAACTAAAAAATCCCCACGACTTACCTTATAATGCGTTGTAATGGCATGCGTTGTAATGATATTCATTGTAATGGCATGCGTTGTAGTGACATACGTTGTAATGGCATGTGTTATAATGGTATGTGTTGTAAGCGCAGCTGCGTTGTAATGACTACGTTGTGAAGGTAGTGCGTTGTAATGACTGCTATGTAAAGGTTGTTTCCCGGCTGAACTAGTTGAAGACTGTAGAATTCTGACCTGAAATTGCTTCTTCTTTAATGTATTTCAATTGGCAAAATACATTCCCCCTAATTTGCTTTCACAATATCTACTTTTAAAATGTTGACATGACTGAATCAGGCTGAACTGAATATATGATGTTACAACGCAAACAATTACAACGCATGCCTTTACAACAAGGTTTTTTACATCGCAGCATCCATTACAATGCATGATTTTACAAAACATGCCATCACAACGCATTTTTAGAAACTACATTTACATAGGATTCCATTACAACGCATACCTTTACAACGCATACCATTACAACACGCAATACTTTTAGGACAAGAGTAGCGTAAGTGTTGGATAGCGTAGGGGTAAAAATTGCTATTCCCACTCCAGTGAGTGCAACAGTAGGGTAAGTGTTGGATGGTGTAGGTGTAAAAATGTCTATTCCCACTCCAGTGAGGGCAACAGTAGGGTAAGTGTTAGATAGTGTAGGGCTAAACATTTATATTCCCACTCCAGTAAGTGCAACTGTAGGGTAAGTTGGATAGTGTAGGATAGTGTAGGGATAAAAATACTATCCCCATGTACCCCAGAACCCATACCCACCCTAAAACAAAAAAATCCCCATTACTTACCTTATAATGCGTTGTAATGGCATGCGTTGTAATGATATTCATTATAATGGCATGCGTTGTAGTGACATGCGTTGTAATGGCATGCGTTGTAATGGTATGTGATGTAAGGGCAGCTGCGTTGTAATGACTGCGCTGTGAAGGTAGTGCATTGTAATGACTGCTATGTAAAGGTTGTTTCCCGGCTGAACTAGTTGAAGACTGTAGAATTCTGACCTGAAATTGCTTCTTCTTTAATATATTTCAATTGGCAAAATACATTCCCCCTAATTTGCTTTCAAAATATCTACTTTTAAAATGTTGACATGTCTGAATGAGGCTGAACTGAATATATGATGTTACAACGCAAACAATTACAACGCATGCCTTTACAACGTGGTTTTTACATCGCAGCATCCATTACAATGCATGATTTTACAACACATGCCATCACAACGCATTTTTAGAAACTACATTTACAATGCATTCCATTACAACGCATACCATTACAACGCATGCCATTACAACGCGCAATACTTTTAGGGCAAGAGTAGTGTAAGTGTTGGATAGCGTAGGGGTAAAAATTACTATTCCCACTCCAGTGAGTGCAACAGTAGGGTAAGTGTTGGATAGTGTAGGGGTACACATTTCTATTCCCACTCTAGTGAGTGCAACAGTAGGGTAAGTGTTGGATAGTGTAGGGGTACACATTTCTATTCCCACTCTAGTGAGTGCAACAATGGGGTAAGTGTTGGATAGTGTAGGGATAAAAATACTATCCCCATGTACCCCAGAACCCATACCCACCCTAAAACAAAAAAATCCCCATTACTTAACTTATAATGCGTAGTAATGGCATGCGTTGTAATGATATTCATTGTAATGGCATGCGTTGTAGTGACATGCGTTGTAATGGCATGCGTTGTAATGGTATTTGATGTAAGGGCAGCTGCGTTGTAATGACTGCGTTGTGTAGGTAGTGCAATGTAATGACTGCTATGTAAAGGTTGTTTCCCGGCTGAACTAGTTGAAGACTGTAGAAGTATTTTGCTTGTTAGGAGGGCCCAGTTATTGCCAAAAAGTAATATTCAGTTTATCCAGCAGTCTGGCTGAAAGAGGGCACACACTTTGAGTAGTATCTCTATCAGCTGAGTTGAACTTTTGACCTCTTCTGCCACAGGGCAGAGGCTGGCATGGACATTCTGAGAGAAGAATGCCCTGTGTCAGTATTATGTGCCAACATTCTAAAGCTTCCCTGCCCAGCCCCCGCTTCAAGCACCCTTCTCAGAGAGGAACATGAAAAGTGACAGAAGCTTTAGATACAGAGATCGGTTCTGGCTCATGTCACTCTTGCTTTGGCCAAATGATTGAACCTTACAACAACCTTACCTAACACTCTCCAGTTTATCCCTGTCCCTCACTTCATTCACTTCATATTCATTACATACACCCGGTATTGTTCCCTTTTCTATTCATTCCTAAATGATTTACTATCCACATCCCTTGTTACATTCATTTGCCTTGCACATTTATTTCCTATGCTGGTTCTCTGTGAGAGAAATAGAGTGGCCTCAGTGAGATTTCCCTCAGCACGGCAGCCATCTTGGACTGCCTCTGACTGCATTAAGTCTCAGTTCACACAAAATGGAGTTGTTCTTCAGTGCACCCATATCTAAATTTACAAACAGTTGTGAGATTCAATTCATTAACACCTTAGGAGCTTCGTAAACAAACCTCCCCAGTGCTGCGCTGTCCATTATCCAGTGCTGAACTGGACGTCCAGCGGTCGCACGCAGCACTGGGGAGGTAGTGCCCGTGACGACCGTTGGCCGACGGCAGCACTTAAGGTGTTAATTTTAGGCTAAAGAATAGTAAACAAAGAATAGTGTTTTCAGTGAAAACACACTTTTATCTTTCACAAAAGATAGCACAGCTGATTCACATTTCCCTCACTAAACATTTGCTTTTTTAACAATATGTTTGTTGCCATCAAATACATAACACGATTTTCATAAAAACATTAATTTTCATTCATATTCTTTTAGGTATTGCTGTGGCATCACACCTTTTATCCTCAGCATAGCAGGCAGTTTTTGTGGTTCTCACACAGGCAAAAAACTAAATGTATAGTTGTAAACATTCTTTTCGTTTACAAATCCAGTCAGAAAAAATGTGTTCCTTTGGTTATATTAGATACGCTTTATTGGACTGTGGTTTTCTCACTGTACTGCACTGTTTCATTGATCATCTGGCCAGCTTTGTTTTAATTGGCCTTTCCTATTTAATAAATGACTTCATACAACATACAGTTATTGTTTGTCTACCCTGTATTGAGACAATGGGAGTCCACTTTTGGCTTTATTATGATTCAGGGGAGTAGGGTAAAAGGCTTTTGTGACAATAGGTGCCCACCTATAAATGTGTACACTGAAACTCTCTTCAATGAGCATACATGCCAACATACCGGATTCAAGCTTGAGACTACCAATGTTTAATCCAAAATGGCTTTTTCTGATTCTGACCTGAAATTGCTTCTTCTTTAATGTATTTCAATTGGCAAAATACATTCCCCCTAATTCGTTTTCAAAATATCTACTTTTAAAATGTTGACATGTCTGAATGAGGCTGAACTGAATATATGATGTTACAACGCAAACAATTACAACGCATGCCTTTACAACGCAGTTTTTACATCGCAGCATCATTAAAATGCATGATTTTACAACGCATGCCATCACAACGCATTTTTAGAAAATACATTTACAATGCATTCCATTACAACGCATAGCTTTACAACGCATGCCATTACAACACGCAATACTTTTAGGGCAAGAGTAGTGTAAGTGTTGGATAGTGTAGGGGTAAAAATTGCTATTCCCACTCCAGTGAGTGCAACAGTAGGGTAAGTGTTGGATAGTGTAGGTGTAAAAATTTCTATTCCCACTCCAGTGAGTGCAACAATAGGGTAAGTTGGATAGTGTTGGATAGTGTAGGGTTTTAAAATACTATCCCCATGTACCCCAGAACCCATACCCACCCTAATACAAAAAAATCCCCATTACTTACCTTATAATGCGTTGTAATGGCATGCGTTGTAATGATATTCATTGTAATGGCATGCGTTGTAGTGACATGCATTGTAATGGCATGCGTTGTAATGGTATGTGATGTAAGGGCAGCTGCGTTGTAATGACTGCGTTGTGAAGGTAGTGCGTTGTAATGACTGCTATGTAAAGGTTGTTTCCCGGCTGAACTAGTTGAAGACTGTAGAATTCTGACCTGAAATTGCTTCTTCTTTAATGTATTTCAATTGGCAAAATACATTCCCCCTAATTTGCTTTCACAATATCTACTTGTGAGAAGTTGGCCTGATGTGCAGTGTTCACTATTCTAGTGATCACTATATATCAGTCCAAACAACCCTTATTGATGATTGGTTGTAAGTCAACCTTATAGACCAGCTATCCTAGTAGCATGGATACGAGCAGTCTAAGGCTAAGACTCTAGAGGGCGTGTTAAGCCAGCTGTTTTACCATCACATTACCCCTTGAACACCCAGTGAAAGGACACCACACAAGTGTTATGAAAATAAACAATGTATTTATTAGAATCACAACAACCCTGTACTCTTTATGAGGACAGGGTGCTAGGCACACAACAAAACTCTTACGAAAATACTTCAGTTAGCACGTTATACACAAATGCCCGAGGGGCACGAAAAACCATAAACTTAAAAAGTGGAATGCGAAATTACTAGCAGGTAAGTACAGTACTAATAGGCTTTGGAATCGCTAGGACTTGACTATAGAATCGTTAGATTACTTCTAGGAGACCTAGGGGACTCGGGTGCAGAGTGTGCACTCTCACGCGGGATGCGGTACAAAGTCTATGGAAGCTAGTAAAGGCAAAGTTAGTGTTCACGGGCGAACCCGACCTGGTAGGAGGAAAACGACAGTGGATCCTGACCCTAGGATAGTGAGGCTATGCTGGGACACCGGAGTGCCGAAGTTACCTAGCCCAGGGGCTGCAGCTGCATAGGTCTGAAAAGACGTCGGGGATCTCGTTGCCGGACCAGGAGCCTGGAAGAAGGAAGTTGCTGGCAGGCGACCAGTGAAGGAAAGTTCGTTGGATCCAAGCCTGGATCAAGGAAGAAGAAACCTGAAAGCAGAGGGGACCAAGTTCTTGAATCACTAGCCAGTGATTAAGTGGGCACCAGGATGGCACCGGGCGAAGTCACCTCGACTAGGTGAGTGGGTGACGCTGGCTCTGCAGATCTCACGGACCAGGAGGCGTTGTCGGCGACCAGGATGGAGAGGCGAGCTGTCCCACGATGGATGAAGCTGTCGGCGTCGAAGTTACCCCGGATTGGGCAACAAGCCTTGGCTAATTCAAGCCCACGCGGTGGACTCAAAATGGCGTCTTGAGTGGACCAGGAGGGTCCGGGAGGCTCCTCTTTTGGAAGGGAGCAAGGGCCAGCCTGGAGCAACCAGACCAGCAGCAGAAATGTCGTCGGGCGTCGTTCAGAAGGCCACAAGCCAGCGGGCTAGTAGCCAAACAACGCGGTGAGCAGCAAAAAGCAGAAGGGCCCCACGCAGATCGTGGAGATGCTGGGAGGCTGCACTTCGGGGCTGGAGCTGCTCAGGGTCGGGGCTTCTCGGACCCCAAAGCACTCACCAGGAAATTACTCGGCGGGCTTGCTGGAAAGAAGTCGTGCAGTCTTGAAGATGGCCGGTCCCTCGAGGTCTCGTCACACCCACGAATCTCAGCGTGACTGATGATGCAGGTAGAGGTCAGAGGTGCCAGGGAAGCCGGTTCTCGTCGAGCTGGGCAGTCTTGATCCGGAGGAGAGACTTGCAGCAGACCGCAGTGTTCTTAAGGTGGTGCCGGCGGATGCAGGGTGACTACTCCTTAGTCACAAGGGAGAAATCTTAGAAAGAAGTCTTGAGTTCCTTTCGTGGAAAGTAGTTTCAGGATTCAAAGATGATCTGATTTGGAAGGGGGCCAGTTCCTACCTTTATCCTATAAAAAGGGGCTGGCACGCGACTAAGTCCTGCCCTATGGGTGGGACTAGGAGGGGGGTCGTTACACCCACTTCCTTGGCGGGCTTTTCCCCAGCACAGGGTCTGGAGTGACCCTGGAACTGGTTCCAGCCAGCCTATGCACAGTGAGCACCGGGGTGCCACGTGCAGTCACCTTCCTCTAAAGCCCTGCCTACCTACAATACACAAAACCCTGTCTGGGACGGTGCTGGCACCGCCCCTGGCAGGAAACCCTTTGTCCTTATCTCCTGCTCTGGGAGGACTCCCAGCAGCAGGAGGGCAGACTTGTGTCTCGGTGGCAGCATCCATTTTGTGGATGCTAAGGCTCTGTCTGACTTTTAACCGGGTTATAGGTTACATGCATGTCGTGTCCCTCTAGAAGGGTGGAATGCTAACCCCGTCGCCAGAATTGGCGAGGGGTTAGTATTCCAATTCGTATGACACCTTACTCGACATGTTTTGATAAAGCGATACCAGAGTTGGCATATAACCGCGAGGATTATAATGCACTTAAGAGTATATGGTATGCGATATCATGGAAACGGCTAAGGGATGGATCCCGAAAGCCGCAGACAGGCTCAGCTCATGCCAGAGCACCATCTCACACGATTCCCAGCACTCTGCCTTCAGGATTGTTAAGTCCTGCCATAGGAGTGACTGATAGGAGATCTGTGTGTCCAGTTTAGGGTTAGATATAGGTATACTATATCTAAAGCAAAGGGTGAGTACACCACCTTGCCCCAGCTGTCGTGCAGCCAGTTGTGTCCGTTTAGTTAGTCAGCCCAGGGGTGGCATAATACATGCTTCAGCCCCTGGGAGACTTCTGGGTACACCTCAGCCCTGGGTACAGGGACTGGTAAGGTGACTCAGTATCCAATTTAGATATGTACCTAAGGTACATGGAATCCATTTTACAGAGAGAGCAGTAGGCCTGGGGTCCTGAATAGCAGGGCCCCAGGTCAACTAAGTCAGAAAACCAGCAAAACACCAGGCAAAAAGTTGGGGGCAACCATAGTCAGGGATCTACCTTCCTACATAACCCCCCCCCCAAACGAAAGGAGATAAGGCTAGCCTTGCCAGGTAAGCCTATATTGCCTGAGTAGCCATATAAGGAAGTAACAGCACTGGCATGGTTACCCCCTATCTCATGGTCCACTAAGCAATCCCTCACCCTAAGGGTATCTGAGGGTCTCCACCATAGGGAATCTCTACCTGTGGTGTGTTTTGGCAAAGGAAAAGGCTGGTGCTGAAATGGAGTACTGAAGTGAGGCTCCACTAATTTTGGGCTCAGCTTCCTCCAATCATTTTCCACCATAGAGGCCTTTCTTTCCAAGACTGAGTTGTTTTGGGCTCTCAGGGTCAACCTCTGGCTACTTACAGCTGGAGGTTGGGTCCCTCTGTTTGGCTTACTGGAGGGACAGGTCAGGTCTGGGGCCCTCAGGTCCCAAGTTTGGCTGTGCCCAACAGTGTCCATCTGTGGGAGGTCCCTAACTAATTTTAAGGGGGATCCCTCAGGAGTATGTTTTATTTTCACTGGGCTAGGACTACTAGCTTCAGTGCCCTTAATCTGCTGATTGGGAAATTCTTTTGGACAGGGGGCCCCTTGGGGTCCACCACTGGCCTCCCTGACCTCTACAGCCCTGAGCTGACTGAGGCAGGGTAGAGAGGGGCAGGTTACCTGCTCCAGACTGGGTCCCACCTTGGAAGGGTCCACTGACATCAGGGGTTCTGCCAGGCTAGGCCTGACTACCTCTGTGGCAGTTTCTTCACAAGGGGTCAGATCAGTTCCCTGAGGAGGCTGATCTTTTCCTAAAGTCTGGTGGGAGGGAGATTTCTCTTCCTCCTCAATGCTCTCTGTCTGAGTGGAGTGATCCATAATTTCAGGCTTCACAACACTATTATCTGTCTGAGTTTGAGCTGTGGCCATCACAACTCCACCAACCTTTTCAGGAGGGGGCTCAGTTTGGGTGTGGGCTGTTACCATTACAGCCTTGACAACCTTTTCTGGGAAGGAAGCTGTCTGAGATTGGGCTGTGACTGGCACAACCCTCCTGAGTTGTTCAGGGAGGACATCTTGGACTGGGGCTGTGGCTAACACTGCCCCACTAACCTTACCATGGGGGTTTACCATTCTAGAATGGGTTTCTTGCTCTACCTCAGCCCAGGCTGAGGTCTCTAAATCATTCCCCAGTAGGCAATCTACAGGCAAGTTGGATGACACTGCCACTCTCTTGGGGCCAGTGACACTTCCCCAGCTGAGATTTACTACTGCCATGGGATGAGTTTTCTTCACTCCATCAATGTTTACCACCTGGTATGTGGCACCAGGTAAAAGTTGCCTTGAGGGGACTAGACTCTCAGTCACCATGGTGATGCTAGCCCCTGTATCTCTATAGGCCTCAACTTTCATTCCATTGATGAGGGGCTCCTGTCTGTACTTGCCCAAAGTGTTGGGACAAGTTGTGAAGTTGGCAAACCCCATGCCAGTCTCACAGACAAGAGTATCTAAGTTTGGGGACCTGGTTAGGCCAGAGTCCCCAGGAACTCCCAAAGTAAATGCACCCAAATTCTTGGGGCACTCCCACCACCTGGGGGATTACTACTAGTAGTAACAGGAGGTTTGGGAATGTTACTTGGGGGTATGTTTTCCTTATTGTTATTCTTTGGGCAACTGCTGTCAGTTTTTAAATGACCCACCTGTTTACAGGGATAACAATAAGGTTTCTTCTGGTTGTTGGAAGGATTCTGGGACCCACCCCCCTCAGAGGATTTTTGGGGCCCTGATGTGGTTTGATCTGTAGATTTATTCCCACCCTTCTCTTGAGGCTTGGTTGATTCCTTTTTCTGGTCACCACCTTGGTTCTTGGGCCTAATCCTGGTTCTGACCCATTTGTCTGCCCTCTTACCCAATTCTTGTGGAGAGGTCAGATCAGAGTCTACCAGGTGCTGGTGTAATAACTGGTTCTGACAATTATTTAAGACTTGCTCTCTCATAATAAGATTATACAATCCTGTGAAGTCAGTAACCTTGCTACCCAGTAGCCAGCCTTCCAAAGCCTTAGTGGCACAATCAACAAAGTCAGACCAGTCCTGAGACTGAGTTTTCTGGGTGTCTCTGAACAGCAACCTGTACTGCTCAGTGGTTAAACCAAACCCATCAACCAGTGCATTTTTCAGGACCTGGTAATCATTAGCATCCTCCACTCTTGTAGTGAGGAGCTTATCTCTACCTTTACCATCAAAGGAGAGCCACAGTATAGCTGCCCACTGACTCTGGGGAATGCACTGCACAGTGCAGGCCCTCTCCAAAGCAGCCATCCATTTCTGGATGTCATCCCCTTGCTTAAAGGGGGGCACTATTTTAGTCAGGTGTTTAGTATCTAAACCCTTCTCTCTATCTCTTGGGAGATTGCTGCCACCAGTGGGAGTTAACCCACTCATCTTCTGCTCTCTAGCAAATGCAAGCTTTTCTTTGGCCAGGGCAAGTTCTTCCCTTTCAATCCTCAGTCTAGCTTGTCTCATCCTTGCTTCATGCTCTCTTCACTGAGGGGAAGTCAATCTCCTCTGGGGAGAGTTCCTTCTCCCCTGAGAAGAGGCATTAGAGTGCAGAGATCTAATGGAGTCCCTAGAAAGAGATCTATCTCTCCTAACTCCAAGGTTAGGCCTACTTAGGGTCAGTACTGGGGGTCCCCCAGATCCTAGCCCAAGCAAGTCTAAGTTGGCCTTAGTTAGCCTTCTGACTACCTCAAGACCTTTGTCTACCTCGTCCCCAGAGAGTTCCTCCTGATCCTCCTCCTCCTCAACTGCATTGGCAATGTTGGGGAGGTCTGGATCCCCAGAGGTACCCTCTAAGGCTGGCATATTCCCATCTAGCTGAGAAAGCTTTCTCGCATCATAAGTCTCTAAGAGACCTATTAAAAAGGGAATGGTGGGGTTAGACCCCTGCTTCAGTTTTCTGGAGACACAGATTTGTCTCATCTCCTGGAAACTGAGAGCTGCATATCTTGAAGTGACCTGTGGAGGGTCAACACTGACCAGGGGAGTCTCAGTAGATTCTCCCTGGGTAGACATGCGTTTCTAGTGAGGTGTAAGTGGTGCACTTACCTACACTATATGTTTGCCTACTGATCCCTTGCTAGAGTTGTAGTTTAGGTTGTGCTAGGCCCTAGGAGCTACAACAGCTGGTTCAGTAGAACTCTGAGTATTCTAAGCTAAGTTATATGTACCTTTAGTACTTATGTGATCTTTCACAAGATATTCTTAGGGCATGTGTGGTAAAACAACAGCAAGCTCAAATCCCAACCGCTGCTCACCAATGTGAGAAGTTGGCCTGATGTGCAGTGTTCACTATTCTAGTGATCACTATATATCAGTCCAAACAACCCTTATTGATGATTGGTTGTAAGTCAACCTTATAGACCAGCTATCCTAGTAGCATGGATACGAGCAGTCTAAGGCTAAGACTCTAGAGGGCGTGTTAAGCCAGCTGTTTTACCATCACATTACCCCTTGAACACCCAGTGAAAGGACACCACACAAGTGTTATGAAAATAAACAATGTATTTATTAGAATCACAACAACCCTGTACTCTTTATGAGGACAGGGTGCTAGGCACACAACAAAACTCTTACGAAAATACTTCAGTTAGCACGTTATACACAAATGCCCGAGGGGCACGAAAAACCATATACTTAAAAAGTGGAATGCGAAATTACTAGCAGGTAAGTACAGTACTAATAGGCTTTGGAATCGCTAGGACTTGACTATAGAATCGTTAGATTACTTCTAGGCGACCTAGGGGACTCGGGTGCAGAGTGTGCACTCTCACGCGGGATGCGGGACAAAGTCTATGGAAGCTAGTAAAGGCAAAGTTAGTGTTCACGGGCGAACCCGACCTGGTAGGAGGAAAACGACAGTGGATCCTGACCCTAGGATAGTGAGGCTATGCTGGGACACCGGAGTGCCGAAGTTACCTAGCCCAGGGGCTGCAGCTGCATAGGTCTGAAAAGACGTCGGGGATCTCGTTGCCGGACCAGGAGCCTGGAAGAAGGAAGTTGCTGGCAGGCGACCAGTGAAGGAAAGTTCGTTGGATCCAAGCCTGGATCAAGGAAGAAGAAACCTGAAAGCAGAGGGGACCAAGTTCTTGAATCACTAGCCAGTGATTAAGTGGGCACCAGGATGGCACCGGGCGAAGTCACCTCGACTAGGTGAGTGGGCGACGCTGGCTCTGCAGATCTCACGGACCAGGAGGCGTTGTCGGCGACCAGGATGGAGAGGCGAGCTGTCCCACGATGGATGAAGCTGTCGGCGTCGAAGTTACCCCGGATTGGGCAACAAGCCTTGGCTAATTCAAGCCCACGCGGTGGACTCAAAATGGCGTCTTGAGTGGACCAGGAGGGTCCGGGAGGCTCCTCTTTTGGAAGGGAGCAAGGGCCAGCCTGGAGCAACCAGACCAGCAGCAGAAATGTCGTCGGGCGTCGTTCAGAAGGCCACAAGCCAGCGGGCTAGTAGCCAAACAACGCGGTGAGCAGCAAAAAGCAGAAGGGCCCCACGCAGATCGTGGAGATGCTGGGAGGCTGCACTTCGGGGCTGGAGCTGCTCAGGGTCGGGGCTTCTCGGACCCCAAAGCACTCACCAGGAAATTACTCGGCGGGCTTGCTGGAAAGAAGTCGTGCAGTCTTGAAGATGGCCGGTCCCTCGAGGTCTCGTCACACCCACGAATCTCAGCGTGACTGATGATGCAGGTAGAGGTCAGAGGTGCCAGGGAAGCCGGTTCTCGTCGAGCTGGGCAGTCTTGATCCGGAGGAGAGACTTGCAGCAGACCGCAGTGTTCTTAAGGTGGTGCCTGCGGATGCAGGGTGACTACTCCTTAGTCACAAGGGAGAAATCTTAGGAAGAAGTCTTGAGTTCCTTTCGTGGAAAGTAGTTTCAGGATTCAAAGATGATCTGATTTGGAAGGGGGCCAGTTCCTACCTTTATCCTGTAAAAAGGGGCTGGCACGCGACTAAGTCCTGCCCTATGGGTGGGACTAGGAGGGGGGTGGTTACACCCACTTCCTTGGCGGGCTTTTCCCCAGCACAGGGTCTGGAGTGACCCTGGAACTGGTTCCAGCCAGCCTATGCACAGTGAGCACCGGGGTGCCACGTGCAGTCACCTTCCTCTAAAGCCCTGCCTACCTACAATACACAAAACCCTGTCTGGGACGGTGCTGGCACCGCCCCTGGCAGGAAACCCTTTGTCCTTATCTCCTGCTCTGGGAGGACTCCCAGCAGCAGGAGGGCAGACTTGTGTCTCGGTGGCAGCATCCATTTTGTGGATGCTAAGGCTCTGTCTGACTTTTAACCGGGTTATAGGTTACATGCATGTCGTGTCCCTCTAGAAGGGTGGAATGCTAACCCCGTCGCCAGAATTGGCGAGGGGTTAGTATTCCAATTCGTATGACACCTTACTCGACATGTTTTGATAAAGCGATACCAGAGTTGGCATATAACCGCGAGGATTATAATGCACTTAAGAGTATATGGTATGCGATATCATGGAAACGGCTAAGGGATGGATCCCGAAAGCCGCAGACAGGCTCAGCTCATGCCAGAGCACCATCTCACACGATTCCCAGCACTCTGCCTTCAGGATTGTTAAGGCCTGCCATAGGAGTGACTGATAGGAGATCTGTGTGTCCAGTTTAGGGTTAGATATAGGTATACTATATCTAAAGCAAAGGGTGAGTACACCACCTTGCCCCAGCTGTCGTGCAGCCAGTTGTGTCAGTTTAGTTAGTCAGCCCAGGGGTGGCATAATACATGCTTCAGCCCCTGGGAGACTTCTGGGTACACCTCAGCCCTGGGTACAGGGACTGGTAAGGTGACTCAGTATCCAATTTAGATATGTACCTAAGGTACATGGAATCCATTTTACAGAGAGAGCAGTAGGCCTGGGGTCCTGAATAGCAGGGCCCCAGGTCAACTAAGTCAGAAAACCAGCAAAACACCAGGCAAAAAGTTGGGGGCAACCATAGTCAGGGATCTACCTTCCTACACTACTTTTAAAATGTTGACATGTCTGAATGAGGCTGAACTGAATATATGATGTTACAACGCAAACAATTACAATGCATGCCTTTACAACGCGGTTTTTACATCGCAGCATCCATTACAATGCATGATTTTACAACGCATGCCATCACAACGCATTTTTAGAAACTACATTTACAATGCATTCCATTACAACGCATACCTTTACAACGCATGCCATTACAACACGCAATACTTTTAGGGCAAGAGTAGTGTAAGTGTTGGATAGCGTAGGGGTAAAAATTGCTATACCCACTCCAGTGAGTGCAACAGTAGGGTAAGTGTTGGATAGTGTAGGGGTAAAAATGTCTATTCCCACGTTAGTAAGTGCAACAGTAGGGTAAGTGTTGGATAGAGTAGGGGTAAAAATTTCTATTACCACTCCAGTGAGTGCAACTGTAGGGTAAGTTGGATAGTGTTGGATAGTGTAGGGATAAAAATACTATCTTCATGTACCCCAGAACTCATACACACCCTACAACTAAAAAATCCCCATTACTTACCTTATAATGCGTTGTAATGGCATGCGTTGTAATGATATTCATTGTAATGGCATGCGTTGTAGTGACATGCGTTGTAATGGCATGCGTTGTAATGGTATGTATAGTAAGGGCAGCTTCGTTGTAATGACTGCGTTGTGTAGGTAGTGCGTTGTAATGACTGCTATGTAAAGGTTGTTTCCCGGCTGAACTAGTTGAAGACTGTAGAATTCTGACGTGAAATTACTTCTTCTTTAATGTATTTCAATTGGCAAAATACATTCCCCCTAATTTGCTTTCAAAATATCTACTTTTAAAATGTTGACATGTCTGAATGAGGCTGAACTGAATATATGATGTTACAACGCAAACAGTTTCAATGCATTCCTTTAGAACGTGCCTTTTACATCGCAGCATCCATTACAACGCATGATTTTACAACGCATGCCCTCACAACGCATTTTTAGAAACTAAATTTACAACGCATACCATTACAACGCATGCCATTACAACGCATGCCATTACAACGCACAATACTTTTAGGGCAAGAGTAGGGTAAGTGTTAGATAGCGTAGGGGTAAAAATTACTATTCCCACTCCAGTGAGTGCAACAGTAGGGTAAGTGTTGGGTAGTGTAGGGGTATACATTTCTATTCCCACTCCAGTGAGTGCAACAGGAGGGTAAGTATTAGATAGTGTAGGGATAAGAATACTATCCCCATGAACCCCAAAACCCATACCCACCCTAAAACTAAAAAATCCCCACTACTTACCATATAATGCGTTGTAATGGCATGCGTTGTAATGATATTCATTGTAATGGCTTGCGTTGTAGTGACATACGTTGTAATGGCATGCGTTATAATGGTGTGCGTTGTAAGGGCAGCTGCGTTGTAATGACTGCATTGTGAAGGTAGTGCCTTGTAATGACTGCTATGTAAAGGTTGTTTCCCGGCTGAACTAGTTGAAGACTGTAGAATTCTGACCTGAAATTGTTTCTTCTTTAATGTATTTCAATTGGCAAAATACATTCCCCCTAATTTGCTTTCGAAATATCTACTTTTAAAATGTTGACATGTCTGAATGAGGCTGAACTGAATATATGATGTTACAACGCAAACAATTACAACGCATGCCTTTACAACGCGGTTTTTACATCGCAGCATCCATTACAATGCATGGTTTTACAACGCATGCCATCACAACCTATTTTTAGAAACTACATTTACAACACTTTCCATTACATCGCATACCTTTACAACGCATGCCATTACAAAACACAATACTTTTAGGGCAAGAGTAGTGTAAGTGTTGGATAGCGTAGGGGTAATAATTGCTATTCCCACTCCAGTGAGTGCAACAGTAGGGTCAGTGTTGGATAGTGTAGGGGTAAACATTTCTATTCCCACTCCAGTGAGTGCAACAGTAGGGTAAGTGTTGGATAGTGTTGAAATAAAAATACTATCCCCATGTACCCCAGAACCCATACCCACCCTAAAACAAATAAATCCCCATTACTTACCTTATAATGCGTTGTAATGGAATGCATTGTAATGATATTCATTGTAATTGCATGCGTTGTAGTGACATGCGTTGTAATGGTATGCGTTGTGATGGTATGTGATGTAAGGGCAGCTGCGTTGTAATAACTGCATTGTGTAGATAGTGCAATGTAATGACTACTATGTAAAGGTTGTTTCCTGGCTGAACTAGTTGAAGACTGTAGAAGTACTTTGCTTGTTTGGAGGCCCCAGTTATTGCCAAAAAGTAATATGCAGTTTATCCAGCAGTCTGGCTGAAAGAGGGCACACACTTTGAGTGGTATCTCTATCAGCTGAGTTGAACTTTTGACCTCTTCTGCCACCAGGGCAGAGGCTGGCATGAACATTCTGAGAGAAGAATGCCCTGTGTCAGTATTCTGTGCCAACATTCTAAAGCTTCCATGCCCAGCCCCCGCTTCAAGCACCCTTCTCAGAGAGGAACATGAAAAGTGGCAGAAGCTTTAGATACAGAGATCGGTTCTGGCTCATGTCACTCTTGCTTTGGCCAAATGATTGAACCTTACAACAACCTTACCCAACACTCTCCAGGTTATCCCTGTCCCTCACTTCACTGACTTCATATTCATTACATACACCCGGTATTGTTCACTTTAATATTCATTCCTAAATTGTTTACTATCCACACCCCCTTGTTACATTCATTTGCCTTGCACATTTATTTCCTATGCTGGTTCTCTGTGAGAGAAATAGTGTGGCCTCAGTGAGATTTCCCTCAGCACGGCAGCCATCTTGGACTGCCTCTAACTGCATTAAGTCTCAGTTCACACAAAATGGAGGTTGTTCTTCAGTTCACCCATATCTAAATTTACAAACAGTTGTGAGCTTCAATTCTTTATTTTAGGCTAAAGAATCGTAAACAAAGAATAGTGTTTTCAGTGAAAACACACTTTTATCTTTCACAAAAGATAGCACAGCTGATTCACATTTCCCTCACTAAACATTTGCTTTTTTAACAATATGTTTGTTGCCATCAAATACATAACACCATTTTCATAAAAACATTAATTTTCATTCATATTCTTTTAGGTATTGCTGTGGCATCACACCTTTTATCCTCAGCATAGCAGGCAGTTTTTGTGGTTCTCACACAGGCAAAAAACTAAATGTATAGTTGTAAACATTCTTTTCATTTACAAATCCAGTCAGAAAAAATGTGTTCCTTTGGTTATATTAGATACACTTTATTGGACTGTGGTTTTCTCACTGTACTGCACTGTTTCATTGATCACCTGGCCAGCTTTGTTTTACTTGGCCTTTCCTATTTAATAAATGACTTCATACAACATACAGTTATTGTTTGTCTACCCTGTATTGAGACAATGGGAGTCCACTTTTGGTTTTATTATGATTCAGGGGAGTAGGGTAAAAGGTGTTTGTGACAATAGGTGCCCACCTATAAATATGTACACTGAAACTCTCTTCAATGAGCATACATGCCAACATACCGGATTCAAGCTTGAGACTACCAATGTTTAATCCAAAATGGCTTTTTCTGTTTCTGACCTGAAATTGCTTCTTCTTTAATGTATTTCAATTGGCAAAATACATTCCCCCTAATTTGTTTTCAAAATATCTACTTTTAAAATGTTGACATGTCTGAATGAGGCTGAACTGAATATATGATGTTACAACGCAAACAATTACAACGCATGCCTTTACAATGCGGTTTTTACATCGCAGCATCATTAAAATGCATGATTTTACAACGCATGCCATCAACGCATTTTTAGAAAATTCATTTACAATGCATTCCATTACAACGCATAGCTTTACAACGCATGCCATTACAACACGCAATACTTTTAGGGCAAGAGTAGTGTAAGTGTTGGGTAGCGTAGGTTTAAAAATTGCTATTCCCACTCCAGTGAGTGCAACAGTAGGGTAAGTGTTGGATAGTGTAGGGGTAAAAATGTCTATTCCCACTCCAGTGAGTGCAACAGTAGGGTAAGTTGGATAGTGTTGGATAGTGTAGGGTTTTAAAATACTATCCCCATGTCCCCCAGAACCCATACCCACCCTAATACAAAAAAATCCCCATTACTTACCTTATAATGCGTTGTAATGGCATGCGTTGTAATGATATTCATTGTAATGGCATGCGTTGTAGTGACATGCATTGTAATGGCATGCGTTGTAATGGTATGTGATGTAAGGGCAGCTGCGTTGTAATGACTGCGTTGTGAAGGTAGTGCGTTGTAATGACTGCTATGTAAAGGTTGTTTCCCGGCTGAACTAGTTGAAGACTGTAGAATTCTGACCTGAAATTGCTTCTTCTTTAATGTATTTCAATTGGCAAAATACATTCCCCCTAATTTGCTTTCACAATATCTACTTTTAAAATGTTGACATGTCTGAATGAGGCTGAACTGAATATATGATGTTACAACGCAAACAATTACAACGCATGCCTTTACAACGCGGTTTTTACATCGCAGCATCCATTACAATGCATGATTTTACAACGCATGCCATCACAACGCATTTTTAGAAACTACATTTACAATGCATTCCATTACAACGCATACCTTTACAACGCATGCCATTACAACACGCAATACTTTTAGGGCAAGAGTAGTGTAAGTGTTGGATAGCGTAGAGGTAAAAATTGCTATTCCCACTCCAGTGAGTGCAACAGTAGGGTAAGTGTTGGATAGTGTAGGGGTAAAAATGTCTATTCCCACTCTAATGAGTGCAACAGTAGGGTAAGTGTTGGATAGTGTAGGGGTAAAAATTTCTATTCCCACTCCAGTGAGTGCAACTGTAGGGTAAGTTGGATAGTGTTGGATAGTGTAGGGATACAAATACTATCTTCATGTACCCCAGAACCCATACCCACCCTAAAACTAAAAAATCCCCATTACTTACCCTATAATGCGTTGTAATGGCATGCGTTGTAATGATATTCATTGTAATGGCATGCATTGTAGTGACATGCGTTGTAATGGCATGCGTTGTAATGGTATGTGATGTAAGGGCAGCTGCGTTGTAATGACTGCGTTGTGTAGGTAGTGCGTTGTAATGACTGCTATGTAAAGGTTGTTTCCTGGCTGAACTAGTTGAAGACTGTAGAATTCTGACCTGAAATTACTTCTTCTTTAATGTATTTCAATTGGCAAAATACATTCCCCCTAATTTGCTTTCAAAATATCTACTTTTAAAATGTTGACATGTCTGAATGAGGCTGAACTGAATATATGATGTTACAACGCAAACAATTACAACGCATGCCTTTACAACACGGTTTTTACATCGTAGCATCCATTACAATGCATGATTTTACAACGCATGCCATCACAACGCATTTTTAGAAACTACATTTACAATGCATTCCATTACAACGCATACCATTACAACGCATGCCATTACAACGCGCAATACTTTTAGGGCAAGAGTAGGGTAAGTGTTGGATAGTGTAGGGGTACACATTTCTATTCCCACTCTAGTGAGTGCAACAGTAGGGTAAGTGTTGGACAGTGTAGGGGTACACATTTCTATTCTCACTCTAGTGAGTGCAACAGTGGGGTAAGTGTTGGATAGTGTAGGGATAAAAATACTATCCCCATGTACCCCAGAACCCATACCCACCCTAAAACAAAAAAATCCCCATTACTTACCTTATAATGCATTGTAATGGCATGCGTTGTAGTGACATGAGTTGTAATGGCATGCGTTTTAATGGTTTGTGATGTAAGGGCAGCTGCGTTGTAATGACTGCGTTGTGTAGGTGGTGCAATGTAATGACTGCTATGTAAAGGTTGTTTCCCGGCTGAACTAGTTGAAGACTGTAGAAGTATTTTGCTTGTTAGGAGGGCCCGGCTATTGCCAAAAAGTAATATGCAGTTTATCCAGCAGTCTGGCTGAAAGTGGGCACACACTTTGAGTGGTATCTCTATCAGCCGAGTTGAACTTTTGACCTCTTCTGCCACCAGGGCAGAGGCTGGCATGGACATTCTGAGAGAAGAATGCCCTGTGTCAGTATTCTGTGCCAACATTCTAAAGCTTCCCTGCCCAGCCCCCGCTTCAAGCACCCTTCTCAGAGAGGAACATGAAAAGTGGCAGAAGCTTTAGATACAGAGATCGGTTCTGGCTCATGTCACTCTTGCTTTGGCCAAATGATTGAACCTTACAACAACCTTACCTAACACTCTCCAGGTTATGCCTGTCCCTCACTTCACTCACTTCATATTCATTACATACACCCGGTAATGTTCCCTTTTCTATTAATTCCTAAATTATTTACTATCCACACCCCCTTGTTGCATTCATTTGCCTTGCTCATTTATTTCCTATGCTGGTTCTCTGTGTAAAGAATCGTAAACAAAGGTTAGTGTTTTCAGTGAAAACACACTTTTATCTTTCACAAATAATAGCACAGCTAATTCACATTTCCCTCACTAAACATTTGCTTTTTTAACAATGTTTTTGTTGCCATCAAATACATGACATGATTTTCATAAAAACGTTAATTTTCATTTATATTCTTTTAGGTATTGCTGTGGCATCACACCTTTTATCCTCAGCATAGCAGGCAGTTTTTGTGGTTCTCACACAGGCGAAAAACAAAATGTATAGTTGTAAACATGCTTTTCATTTACAAATCCAGTCAGAAAAAACGTGTTCCTTTGGTTATATTAGATACAAATTATTGGACTGTGGTTTTCTCACTGTTCAGCACTGTTGCATTTATCACCTAGCCAGATTTGTTTTTCTTGGCCTTTCCTATTTAATAAGTGACTTCATACAAGATACAGCTTTTGTTTGCCTACCCTGTATTGAGACAATGGGAGTCCACTTTTGGCTTTATTGTGGTTCAGGGGAGAAGGGTAAAAGGCTTTTGTGACGATAGGTGCCATCCTATAAATGCGAACACTTAAAGTCTCTTCAAAGAGCATACATGCCAACATACCTGGTTCAAGCTTGAGACTACTAATGTTTAAGCCAAAATGGCTTTATCTGTTTCCGACTTGAAATTGCTTCTTCTTTAATGTATATCAATTAGCAAAATGCATTCCCCCTAATTTGTTTCCAAAATATCTACTTTTAAAATGTTGACATGTCTGAATGAGGCTGAACCGAATATCTGATGTTACAACGCAAACAGTTACAATGCATGCCTTTAGAACGTGCCTTTTACATCGCAGCATCCATTACAACGCATGATTTTACAACGCATGCCCTCACAACGCATTTTTAGAAACTAAATTTACAACGCATTTCATTACAACGCATACCATTACAACGCATGCCATTGCAATGCACAATACTTTTAGGGCACGAGTAGTGTAAGTGTTAGATAGCGTAGGGGTAATAATTACTATTCCCACTCCAGTGAGTGCAACAGGGGGGTAAGTATTGGATAGTGTAGGGATAAGAATACTATCCCCATGAACCCCAAAACCCATACCCACCCTAAAACTAAAAAATCCCCACTACTTACCTTATAATGCGTTGTAATGGCATGCGTTGTAATGATATTCATTGTAATGGCATGCGTTGCAGTGACATACGTTGTAATGGCATGCGTTATAATGGTATGTGTTGTAAGGGCAGCTGCGTTGTAATGACTTCGTTGTGAAGGTAGTGCGTTGTAATGACTGCTATGTAAAGGTTGTTTCCCAGCTGAGCTAGTTGAAGACTGTAGAATTCTGACCTGAAATTGTTTCTTCTTTAATTTATTTCAATTGGCAAAATATATTCCCCCTAATTTGCTTTCAAAATATCTACTTTTAAAATGTTGACATGTCTGAATGAGGCTGAACTGAATATATGATGTTACAACGCAAACAATTACAACGCATGCCTTTACAATGCGGTTTTTACATCGCAGCATCATTAAAATGCATGATTTTACAACGCATGCCATCAACGCATTTTTAGAAAATTCATTTACAATGCATTCCATTACAACGCATAGCTTTACAACGCATGCCATTACAACACGCAATACTTTTAGGGCAAGAGTAGTGTAAGTGTTGGGTAGCGTAGGTTTAAAAATTGCTATTCCCACTCCAGTGAGTGCAACAGTAGGGTAAGTGTTGGATAGTGTAGGGGTAAAAATGTCTATTCCCACTCCAGTGAGTGCAACAGTAGGGTAAGTTGGATAGTGTTGGATAGTGTAGGGTTTTAAAATACTATCCCCATGTCCCCCAGAACCCATACCCACCCTAATACAAAAAAATCCCCATTACTTACCTTATAATGCGTTGTAATGGCATGCGTTGTAATGATATTCATTGTAATGGCATGCGTTGTAGTGACATGCATTGTAATGGCATGCGTTGTAATGGTATGTGATGTAAGGGCAGCTGCGTTGTAATGACTGCGTTGTGAAGGTAGTGCGTTGTAATGACTGCTATGTAAAGGTTGTTTCCCGGCTGAACTAGTTGAAGACTGTAGAATTCTGACCTGAAATTGCTTCTTCTTTAATGTATTTCAATTGGCAAAATACATTCCCCCTAATTTGCTTTCACAATATCTACTTTTAAAATGTTGACATGTCTGAATGAGGCTGAACTGAATATATGATGTTACAACGCAAACAATTACAACGCATGCCTTTACAACGCGGTTTTTACATCGCAGCATCCATTACAATGCATGATTTTACAACGCATGCCATCACAACGCATTTTTAGAAACTACATTTACAATGCATTCCATTACAACGCATACCTTTACAACGCATGCCATTACAACACGCAATACTTTTAGGGCAAGAGTAGTGTAAGTGTTGGATAGCGTAGAGGTAAAAATTGCTATTCCCACTCCAGTGAGTGCAACAGTAGGGTAAGTGTTGGATAGTGTAGGGGTAAAAATGTCTATTCCCACTCTAATGAGTGCAACAGTAGGGTAAGTGTTGGATAGTGTAGGGGTAAAAATTTCTATTCCCACTCCAGTGAGTGCAACTGTAGGGTAAGTTGGATAGTGTTGGATAGTGTAGGGATACAAATACTATCTTCATGTACCCCAGAACCCATACCCACCCTAAAACTAAAAAATCCCCATTACTTACCCTATAATGCGTTGTAATGGCATGCGTTGTAATGATATTCATTGTAATGGCATGCATTGTAGTGACATGCGTTGTAATGGCATGCGTTGTAATGGTATGTGATGTAAGGGCAGCTGCGTTGTAATGACTGCGTTGTGTAGGTAGTGCGTTGTAATGACTGCTATGTAAAGGTTGTTTCCTGGCTGAACTAGTTGAAGACTGTAGAATTCTGACCTGAAATTACTTCTTCTTTAATGTATTTCAATTGGCAAAATACATTCCCCCTAATTTGCTTTCAAAATATCTACTTTTAAAATGTTGACATGTCTGAATGAGGCTGAACTGAATATATGATGTTACAACGCAAACAATTACAACGCATGCCTTTACAACACGGTTTTTACATCGTAGCATCCATTACAATGCATGATTTTACAACGCATGCCATCACAACGCATTTTTAGAAACTACATTTACAATGCATTCCATTACAACGCATACCATTACAACGCATGCCATTACAACGCGCAATACTTTTAGGGCAAGAGTAGGGTAAGTGTTGGATAGTGTAGGGGTACACATTTCTATTCCCACTCTAGTGAGTGCAACAGTAGGGTAAGTGTTGGACAGTGTAGGGGTACACATTTCTATTCTCACTCTAGTGAGTGCAACAGTGGGGTAAGTGTTGGATAGTGTAGGGATAAAAATACTATCCCCATGTACCCCAGAACCCATACCCACCCTAAAACAAAAAAATCCCCATTACTTACCTTATAATGCATTGTAATGGCATGCGTTGTAGTGACATGAGTTGTAATGGCATGCGTTTTAATGGTTTGTGATGTAAGGGCAGCTGCGTTGTAATGACTGCGTTGTGTAGGTGGTGCAATGTAATGACTGCTATGTAAAGGTTGTTTCCCGGCTGAACTAGTTGAAGACTGTAGAAGTATTTTGCTTGTTAGGAGGGCCCGGCTATTGCCAAAAAGTAATATGCAGTTTATCCAGCAGTCTGGCTGAAAGTGGGCACACACTTTGAGTGGTATCTCTATCAGCCGAGTTGAACTTTTGACCTCTTCTGCCACCAGGGCAGAGGCTGGCATGGACATTCTGAGAGAAGAATGCCCTGTGTCAGTATTCTGTGCCAACATTCTAAAGCTTCCCTGCCCAGCCCCCGCTTCAAGCACCCTTCTCAGAGAGGAACATGAAAAGTGGCAGAAGCTTTAGATACAGAGATCGGTTCTGGCTCATGTCACTCTTGCTTTGGCCAAATGATTGAACCTTACAACAACCTTACCTAACACTCTCCAGGTTATGCCTGTCCCTCACTTCACTCACTTCATATTCATTACATACACCCGGTAATGTTCCCTTTTCTATTAATTCCTAAATTATTTACTATCCACACCCCCTTGTTGCATTCATTTGCCTTGCTCATTTATTTCCTATGCTGGTTCTCTGTGTAAAGAATCGTAAACAAAGGTTAGTGTTTTCAGTGAAAACACACTTTTATCTTTCACAAATAATAGCACAGCTAATTCACATTTCCCTCACTAAACATTTGCTTTTTTAACAATGTTTTTGTTGCCATCAAATACATGACATGATTTTCATAAAAACGTTAATTTTCATTTATATTCTTTTAGGTATTGCTGTGGCATCACACCTTTTATCCTCAGCATAGCAGGCAGTTTTTGTGGTTCTCACACAGGCGAAAAACAAAATGTATAGTTGTAAACATGCTTTTCATTTACAAATCCAGTCAGAAAAAACGTGTTCCTTTGGTTATATTAGATACAAATTATTGGACTGTGGTTTTCTCACTGTTCAGCACTGTTGCATTTATCACCTAGCCAGATTTGTTTTTCTTGGCCTTTCCTATTTAATAAGTGACTTCATACAAGATACAGCTTTTGTTTGCCTACCCTGTATTGAGACAATGGGAGTCCACTTTTGGCTTTATTGTGGTTCAGGGGAGAAGGGTAAAAGGCTTTTGTGACGATAGGTGCCATCCTATAAATGCGAACACTTAAAGTCTCTTCAAAGAGCATACATGCCAACATACCTGGTTCAAGCTTGAGACTACTAATGTTTAAGCCAAAATGGCTTTATCTGTTTCCGACTTGAAATTGCTTCTTCTTTAATGTATATCAATTAGCAAAATGCATTCCCCCTAATTTGTTTCCAAAATATCTACTTTTAAAATGTTGACATGTCTGAATGAGGCTGAACCGAATATCTGATGTTACAACGCAAACAGTTACAATGCATGCCTTTAGAACGTGCCTTTTACATCGCAGCATCCATTACAACGCATGATTTTACAACGCATGCCCTCACAACGCATTTTTAGAAACTAAATTTACAACGCATTTCATTACAACGCATACCATTACAACGCATGCCATTGCAATGCACAATACTTTTAGGGCACGAGTAGTGTAAGTGTTAGATAGCGTAGGGGTAATAATTACTATTCCCACTCCAGTGAGTGCAACAGGGGGGTAAGTATTGGATAGTGTAGGGATAAGAATACTATCCCCATGAACCCCAAAACCCATACCCACCCTAAAACTAAAAAATCCCCACTACTTACCTTATAATGCGTTGTAATGGCATGCGTTGTAATGATATTCATTGTAATGGCATGCGTTGCAGTGACATACGTTGTAATGGCATGCGTTATAATGGTATGTGTTGTAAGGGCAGCTGCGTTGTAATGACTTCGTTGTGAAGGTAGTGCGTTGTAATGACTGCTATGTAAAGGTTGTTTCCCAGCTGAGCTAGTTGAAGACTGTAGAATTCTGACCTGAAATTGTTTCTTCTTTAATTTATTTCAATTGGCAAAATATATTCCCCCTAATTTGCTTTCAAAATATCTACTTTTAAAATGTTGACATGTCTGAATGAGGCTGAACTGAATATATGATGTTACAACGCAAACAATTACAACGCATGCCTTTACAACGCTGTTTTTACATCGCAGCATCCATTACAATGCATGGTTTTACAATGCATGACATCACAACGCATTTTTAGAAACTACATTTACAACACATTCCAGTACATCGCATACCTTTACAACGCATGCCATTACAACACGCAATACTTTTAGGGCAAGAGTAGTGTAAGTGTTGGATAGCCTAGGGGTAAAAATTGCTATTCCCACTCCAGTGAGTGCAACAGTAGGGTAAGTGTTGGATAGTGTAGGTGTAAAAATTTCTATTCCCACTCCAGTGAGTGCAACAGTAGGGTAAGGGTTGGATAGTGTAGGGATAAAAATACTATCCCCATTTACCCCAGAACCCATACCCACCCTAAAACAAAAAAATCCCCATTACTTACCTTATAATGTGTTGTAATGGCATGTGTTGTAATGATATTCATTGTAATGGCATGCATTGTAGTGACATGCGTTGTAATGGCATGCGTTGTAATGGTATGTGATGTAAGGGCAGCTGCGTTGTAATAACTGCGTTGTGTAGGTAGTGCAATGTAATGACTGCTATGTAAAGTTTGATTCCCGGCTGTACTAGTTGAAGACTGTAGAAATATTTTGCTTGTTAGGAGGGCCCAGTTATTGCCAAAAAGTAATATGCAGTTTATCCAGCAGTCTGGCTGAAAGTGGGCACACACTTTGAGTGGTATCTCTATCAGCTGAGTTGAACTTTTGACCTCTTCTGCCACCAGGGCAGAGGCTGGCATGGACATTCTGAGAGAAGAATGCCCTGTGTCAGTATTCTGTGCCAACAATCTAAAGCTTCCCTGCCCAGCCCCCACTTCAAGCACCCTTCTCAGAGAGGAACATGAAAAGTGACAGAAGCTTTAGATACAGAGATCGGTTCTGGCTCATGTCACTCTTGCTTTGGCAAAATGATTGAACCTTACAACAACCTTACCCAACACTCTCCAGGTTATCCCTGTCCCTCACTTCACTCACTTCATATTCATTACATACACCCGGTATTGTTCCCTTTTCTATTCATTCCTAAATGATTTACTATCCACACCCCTTGTTGCATTCATTTGCCTTGCACATTTATTTCCTATGCTGGTTCTCTGTGAGAGTAAGAGAGTGGCCTCGGTGAGATTTCCCTCAACACGGCGGCCATCTTGGACTGCCTCTGACTGCATTAAGTCTCAGTTCACACAAAATGGAGGTTGTTCTTCAGTGCACCCATATACGAATTTACAAACAGTTGTGAGATTCAATTCTTTAATTTTAGGCTAAAGAATCGTAAACAAAAAAATTGTGTTTTCAGTGAAAACACACTTTTATCTTTCACAAATGATAGCACAGCTGATTCACATTTCCCTCACTAAACATTTGCTTTTTTAACAATATGTTTGTTGCCATCAAATACATAACATGATTTTAATAAAAACATTAATTTTCATTCATGTTCTTTTAGGTATTGCTGTGGCATCAAACCTTTTATCCTCAGCATAGCAGGCAGTTTTTGTGGTTCTCACACAGGCAAAAAACTAAATGTATAGTTGTAAACATTCTTTTCATTTACAAATCCAGTCAGATAAAATTTGTTCCTTTGGTTATATTAGATACACTTTATTGGACTGTGGTTTTCTCACTGTACTGCACTGTTGCATTGATCACCTGGCCAGCTTTGTTTTACTTGACCTTTCCTATTTAATAAATGACTTCATACAACATACAGTTATTGTTTGTCTACCCTGTATTGAGACAATGGGAATCCACTTTTGGCTTTAGTATGGTTCAGGGGAGTAGGGTAAAAGGCTTTTGTGACAATAGGTGCCCACCTATAAATGTGAACACTGAAACTCTCTTCAATGAGCATACATGCCAACATACCTGATTCAAACTTGAGACTACCAATGTTTAAGCCAAAATGACTTTTTCTGTTTCTGACCTGAAATTGCTTCTTCTTTAATGTATTTCAATTGGCAAAATACATTCCCCCTAATTAGTTTTCAAAATATCTACTTTTAAAATGTTGACATGTCTGAATGAGGCTGAACTGAATATATGATGTTACAACACAAACAATTACAACGCATGCCTTAACAACGCGGTTTTTACATCGCAGCATCCATTACAACGCATGATTTTACAACGCATGCCATCACAAAGCATTTTTAGAAACTACATTTACAACGCATTCCACTACAACGCATACTTTACAACGCATGCCATTACAACTCGCATTACTTTTAGGGCAAGAGTAGTGTAAGTGTTGGATAGCGTAGGAGTAAAAATTGCTATTCACACTTTAGTGAGTGCAACAGTAGGGTAAGTGTTGGATAGTGTAGGGGTAAAAATGTCTATTCCCACTCCTGTGAGTGCAACAGTAGGCTAAGTTGGATAGTGTTGGATAGTGTAGGGATAAAAATACTATCCCCATGTACCCCAGAACCCATACCCACCCTAAAACTAAAAAATCCCCATTACTTACCTTATAATGCGTTTTAATGGCATGCGTTGTAATGATATTCATTGTAATGGCATGCGTTGTAGTGACATGCGTTGGATTGGCATGCGTTGTAATGGTATGTGATGTAAGGGCAGCTGCGTTGTAATGACTGCGTTGTGAAGGTAGTGCGTTGTAATGACTGCTATGTAAAGATTGTTTCCTAGCTGAACTAGTTGAAGACTGTAGAATTCTGGCCTGAAATTGCTTCTTCTTTAATGTATTTCAATTGGCAAAATACATTCCCCCTGATTTGCTTTCAAAATATCTACTTTTAAAATGTTGACATGTCTGAATGAGGCTGAACTGAATATATGATGTTACAACACAAACAAGTTCAATGCATGCCTTTACAACGCGGTTTTTACATCGCAGCATCCATTACAATGCATGATTTTACAACGCATGCCATCACAACGCATTTTTTAGAAACTACATATACAATGCATTCCATTACAACGCATACAATTACAACGCATGCCATTACAACGGGCAATACTTTTAGGGCAAGAGTAGTGTAAGTGTTGGATGGCGTAGGGGTAAAAATTACTATTCCCACTCCAGTGAGTGCAACAGTAGGGTAAGTGTTGGATAGTCTAGGGGTACACATTTCTATTCCCACTCTAGTGAGTGCAACAGTAGGGTAAGTGTTGGATAGTGTAGGGGTACACATTTCTATTCCCACTCTAGTGAGTGAAACAGTGGGGTAAGTGTTGGATAGTGTAGGGATAAAAATACTATCCCCATGAAGCCCAGAACCCATACCCACCCTAAAACAAAAAATCCCCATTACTTACCTTATAATGCGTTGTAATGGCATGCATTGTAATGATATTCATTGTAATGGCATGCGTTGTAGTGACATGCGTTGTATTGGCATGCGTTGTGATGGTATGTGATGTAAGGGCAGCTGTGTTGTAATGACTGCGCTGTGTAGGTAGTGCGTTGTAATGACTGCTATGTAAAGGTTGTTTCCCGGCTGAACTAGTTGAAGACTGTAGAAGTATTTTGCTTGTTAGGAGGCCCCAGTTATTGCCAAAAAGTAATATGCAGTTTATCCAGCAGTCTGGCTGAAAGAGGGCACACACTTTGAGTGGTATCTCTATCAGCTGAGTTGAACTTTTGACCTCTTCTCCCACCAGGGCAGAGGCTGGCATGGACATTCTGAGAGAAGAATGCCCTGTGTCAGTATTCTGTGCCAACATTCTAAAGCTTTCCTGCCTAGCCCCCACTTCAAGCACCCTTCTCAGAGAGGAACATGAAAAGTGACAGAAGCTGTAGATACAGAGATCGGTTCTGGCTCATGTCACTCTTGCTTTGGCCAAATGATTGAACCTTACAACAACCTTACCCAACACTCTCCAGGTTGTCCCTGTCCCACACTTCACTCACTTCATATTCATTACAAACACCAGGTATTGTTCCCACCTTTCTGAGAGAAACATACTGGGTATCTCTTCATTTTCAACATTCTGCAATGGCCTGGACATGTTTCTTAAGTAGATCTTAAAATGAAAATATCTATTCTTTTTTAACGTTGCCTTTCTGACTTTTTTTACTTTAGTTACCTGTCAGGGGTCATTAGGGCAGCTATAGAACACATTTAAAGTGTTTTCTTCCTACATTTACTCTTTCAAATATGTAGTGCGAGGGGGAATAAATACATTCTTTAGGTGATTTTACCTGTCATGCTGCTATAAAAGTGGCCAGGTGGCACGAAAAGATACCTAGTATTTAATTTGCTCACTTGCTTTTCACTACGAATTCCATATTCTCTCATCTGTCCTCACTTCTTATTCATTGCTCGCTCCCCCATGTATTAACACAATTACAAGCATTGTTTCCTGTGCTAGTTTTCCTCTGTATGTGGATTGCAATGTTCTACTCTTGTAGAAAAGTGGGTTATTGTTGCAGTAACCCCCCCCACCTTTTGCTAGAATTCTGATGCACTTTGACATGATGTGCCCTGGGGCACTGCCAATCAGGTTCCCAGGGCCTGTATTCTCTCCCAAAACTGTACCTTTGTACCCCCAATTGGCACCTCTCTGGCCACATGCAAGTACCCTGTAAAAGGTACCATAAGTACCAAAGGCTCTGTGACCAGGGAAGGCCTCTAAGGGCTGCAGCACATATTGGGCCACCCTTATAGGTCCTGTACCTTTAAGAGATACACACTGCCATTGCAGGCTGCGTGTTTTGGTGCAGAGAAAAGTGAAAAGTCAACATGACACACATACCTGTGCGCCATGCCTGCAACCCATTGCCTATTGCATAGATAAATCACCCCTCTAACTGGGTGCACTATACCATTGATGAGAGTACAGGTGAGACATTCTGAGACATTGTAAGAGCAGTAAAGCCACAAAGAGTATATGGTCTGGGAGTCTGTCATTACAAACATCACAGCACCATAATGGCTTTATTGAATTCTGGGACGTTTGGTAGAAAAGAAGATGCCCAGCAGAAAAGACTGCAGAGAAGAACTGACTTCGCCCCAGCCCTACCGGCCCGTCTGTAGTTTCTGGAAATGATGCGCCAAAAATGGCCTTGTCTTGCAGCCAGCTACCTCCAGAACCCCGGGAGGACTGACAGCCTTGAACAAAGACCGGATCTCCTGTGAACAGCAGCTCTGTTCAAAAGAAACTCCAAAGACAGACTCTGAGTCTACTGAGGCAAAAGAAACTCCATGCCTTGAACCACCACTGCACCCAACGCCTATGGCCCGAGTCCAAGTTTCCCACCGGTTCCAGCGAGGTCCACCAGTGCTCCAGAGTCCGAGACCACTGTGGGTTGACTCCTCCAAGACTCCCCGACGTTGCCTGCAGCCTCTGCACGGAGAACCCCTAACCGTGAGTAACCCGATTCGGTGGAATCTGACCTCAAAACGGCCCCCTCTGTCCGGCCGCCCTGCACACTGTAGAAGAGGACCTGAGGTGCACCTATGTCCCCGAGCCCTCCAACTTACCTGCTTAGCTGTTGTTTCCTCCTGGAAGACTTCCTGGACCGAGCATGCAGTCAAAGCCCAAAACCGGCAACATCCATTGAAAACAACGAGTCAACCAACGCCAAGCCAGCACACTGCACCCGGCCGCCCCTGTGCTGCTGTGGGTGCACCTTGTTCACGAAATCTAATCCTTTGCCCTGAGATGAACCTTAGGAGCCTGGCTCCCACAACCTTGTGGCCTGCCCATGAGCAGCCACCAACAGAAGGCCCCCAATCCCCAATGGATAACATTGGGACTCAGCTCTCTGTACCCGGCCGCCCTAGTGCCGCTGAGGGTGTTCTCTGAGTGCATCCTTGACCCTGGGGGAACCCTGATTCTAACCCAGAAACACAACTCTACAACCAAGTAATTACATTTATTCATTTCCTCCTATAGGAACGCATTGACTGCTTTTCTGTGAAAAAAGTTATGCGGAGTTGGAAATTGTATGAGAACCTAGAAACTGTGTATTTACAAAAACTGACTTACTTACCTTTGAGTTAGGAAATGTGCCAGTGTGATATCTAGGCATATCACACGGAGTAGAAAAGGTAATCTGATAAGTAATCTAAAAAGTAATTGCAAAGTAATCTAAAAGTAATTTCAATTGTTCCTGAACATTTGGCCTACCTGTATCTATGTTCAACTGCATTCAACTGTATTATTAGAAAGGTACTAATTTTACATACCTGCACCAAGTCTGGCTTGGTCCTAAAAATAAAATACAATAAAGATTTTTTTTTATACAAAACAATTGGGCGGAGTTCAGTCTTTCAGTGTATGAAATCATTTGTTGCCTTAGTGTGTACAATACATCCTTTAAACTACCCTCTGATTAAGCCTTACTGCTCGCCCACACTACCACAAATAGAGAGTAAGTTGCTATTTACTTTAACCTCTGTAAGCCTTTGCTGGATCCACTGGACTCACACTATACCTTCATTTGGTATAGTATATACAGAGTCAGAACTTTGCATTTGTTTAACTGACTTGGTCAACATCTGACCACATGACTGAATTCCTAAAATTACTTTAGAATTCTGTTTTGGTTTTTTTAATTGGCAATTTTTTTCAAAACTACAAAGTCTTGTTAGGGCCTTGGTTAACTCCTTTAGAATGTTTTAGAAAAATAAAAACTTACCATATTTAGGGGTAAGAGGGTTTAGTTTTGTTTCAGAATGTCTCTTAACAAGACCTCAACTGTTAGTGAAAACCTACCAAATGGCATAGCGAACATGGTTGAGGAGCTCGACCTCACCCCTTACCTCCATCTAGTATTTAGGGAGTTAAGGTCTCTATGCAAACTGAAAAACATTATCACGGGGTCCCAACCCTCCAAACAAAAGCTGCAGGAGCTGTTGGCAAGGTGAAGACCTCTCAGATGGGGAAGAAGATATAGGGGATGAGGATAACTTCTAACCCCCCTTACTTCCTATGGAAGAGAAGGCCCCTGTATCCCTGACTCCAAAAATACAACTCAAGGCACCTAGATCCCACACAGGTGGGTCTGGTGCTTCTGAGTCCATTAAGGACTGCCTCAATGAGGAGAGCAACCTCTTAGTGACGTTGGCCAAAAGATTAGACCTAGAGACCAGACTCCTGGCTCTAGAAAAGGAAAGAGCAGAGATGAGACTAGCTCCCATCAATGGTGACAGCAACTTAATAAATAGCCCCAAATCCCTATATTTGAGGATGGTGATGATATCGCCAGGTTGTGCACAGCCTAAAAGAGGGATTGTGTAGCCAGAAAAGGGAAGAAAACTCAGTGGTGAGCACTGCTTTGGGAACTTTTCTCTGGTAAGTGCCCTCAATGGGGCAGAAGCAGAGTCCTATGAACTCATAAAGGTCACCCTGATTGAGGGATTTGGCCTCCCTTTTGAGGAGAATAGAATTAGATTCAGGGGGTCTCATAAAACCCAGAGTAAGCCCTGCGTGGAAATTGTAGACTGCTCAATGAAGACACTAGGTGACTGGTTGACTGGAAGTAAAGTGCAATATTATGATGGTCTTTATAATTTGTTTATGAAACAACACATATTAAGGAAAAGTTGCATCAGTATCTGGTAGGCATAGGTCCAATTTCTCTCTAAGCATTGGGAAAGAATGCGGACCACTGGTTAGACAAGGGTGACCAGGACGTCCACTGGGGGTGACCAAAAGAAAGTGGTTAAAAAACCTCCCCAGAGGAAAGACAGTGAGCCTCCTAAAGATAAAAGTAAGGAGTCCCAGGTAGCCCCCTAAAAAACCTGTCCAGGAGGGTCGGCCCACCGAACCAGCACCCCCTATCACCACCCTCTGCAACTGGACCCCGATCAGCACCGAAGACACCATCCGCACGATGAACACCATCCACTCCGGATGTCCAACCGACCCTTGCCCCCACCACGTCTTAAACAAGGCCGACTCCATCATCGCACCCCATTTGCGGGACATCATCAATGCCTCCTTCCACACCACCACCTTCCCGGAGAGCTGGAAGTACGCCGAGCTCAACGCCCTCCTGAAGAAACCCACAGCGGACCCCACCGACCTCAAGAACTTCCGCCCCATCTCGCTCCTCCCTTTTCCTGCCAAAGTCATTAAGAAGACCGTCAACAGACAGCTCGCAGTCTTCCTCGAGACAAATGGATCCTTGCCCCTTCGCAGTCCGGCTTCAGAGCCAACCACAGCACCGAGACCGCCCTCATCGCAGTCACAGATGACATCAGATGCCTGCTCGACAACGGGGAAACAGCAGCCCTCATCCTCCTGGACCTCTCCGCAGCGTTCGATACTGTTTGCCACTGCACCCTAATACAGCGCCTCAGCAACATCGGAATCCAAGAGAAGGCCCTGGAGTGGATCATCTTGTTCCTCGCCGGAAGAACCCAGAGAGTCCGCCTCCCCCCGTTCAGATCTGAGGCCACCGAAGTAATCTGCGGTGTACCACAAGTATCATCACTCAGCCCAACCCTCTTCAACGTCTACATGAGCCCCCTTGCAGCTATCGCACGACAACACAACCTCAACATCATCTCCTACGCTGGCGACACCCTGCTGATCCTCTCCCTCACCAACGACCCCGCCACCGCCAGAGCTAGCCTACACAAAGGGATGAAAGACGTCGCCGAGTGGATGAAGAACAGCCGCCTGAAACTGAACTCAGACAAGACAGAAGTCCTCATTCTGGGATCATCGCACTCCGCCTGGGACGATTCCTGGTGGCCCCCTGCCCTGGGCTCCACTCCCAAGCCAACGGACCACGCACGCAACCTGGGCTTCATCCTGGACTCCTCCCTCTCGAAGACCAGACAAGTCAACGCCGTCTCCTCATCGTGCTTCAGCACCCTGCGTATGCTCCGTAAGATCTTCCGCTGGATCCCCACTGAGACCAGGAAGACGGTCACCCAGGCACTCGTCACCAGCCGACTGGACTACGGGAACACCCTCTACGCCGGAACCATAGCCAAACTGCAGAAAAGACTCCAACGCATCCAGAACGCCTACGCACGACTCGTTCTGGACATCCCCGTCACAGCCACATCTCCGGCCACGTGAGAGACCTGCACTGGCTCCCCGTCAGCAAGAGGATCACGTTCAGGCTCCTCACCCACGCACACAAGGCTCTCTACGACCTAGGCCCCAAGTACCTCAAAGACCGCCTGACCTTCTACACCCCCACCCGCCAGCTACGATCGTCCAGCCTTGCCCTCGCCGCCATACCACGCATCCGCAGAGCCACCGCCGGAGGAAGATGCTTCTCCTACCTGGCAGCCAAGACGTGGAACTCCCTCCCCATCCACCTTCGGCTGACCCAGGACCACCTTTCCTTCAGGAAGCAACTCAAGACCTGGCTGTTCGTGCAGTAAAGTATCCCCTACCCCAGCGCCTTGAGACCCTTCCGGGTGAGTAGCGCGCTATACAAATGGCTTGATTGATTGATTGATAGACACCTCACAACCTAAAACTGGGTACTAAGGTAAGAGTTGGGATTCCAACAGGTATGGTGTCACAACTGTCAAAAGACAGGTCACCACACCAAGGACCCTAGCTGTCCTCAAAGCAGAGCCCCCTAGTGCAGCTCCACAGGTTGCCAGTGTAGTCTCTGAGGGTGGTTTCTCAGATGAGGAAGTCCTTCTAGCCTTCAACTGGAAAATGGGCACAAAAGGGTAGTTGGAGATTCCAGAGGGGAGTTGAAACTTCCACTACCTACTGGTGAATGGAATCCCAGCCCGTGTCCTGAGAGATACATGTGCCAGTCACACAGTGGTGCATGACAGGTTGGTGCTCGCCAACCAGTATGTCCCAGGAAAAACAAAAAGAGTAAGGGCTCCCTCAGGGGAGGCCACTGTGGCTGTGGCTATAGTACCCCTAGAAATCAATGGGTATTTTATTTCGAGAAAGGTGGTAGTTAACAAACAGCCTCCCCTTGATTGTCTCCTTGGGAGTGACCACTCAGAGGTTGGTCGTAGCCACAGTGAGGTACTGGTCCAGTGCCAGACCTCATGCAAGGACTGGGGGGGAGGGGCTGAACGTACAGCTAGTGCATAGAAGCCCCAAAAGAAAAAGAAGACAGTGTACAGAAGGTGGACAACTGTTAGCCACAGTTCCAGTGGGTCAGGGAGATTCTATCCTAGTAAGGTAGACCTCCAACTTGGAACTGGTGTAGTCCTCCTTAGCTCACAAAAAGACCTGACTAGTCAGGCAACTGTCCAGCCTGAGTTGGTGGCTCCTCAGATGGAAGAACAGAGGGTGGAAGAAGGGTGTTCACTACATAGTGAAGTGACCCCCTACCCTAAAACAGCAGACAGACAACCAGAACTCAAAGAAGTCTGTGCGTAAGCCCCTTCAGAGCTAAAGGTGTGGTTCTGGGTGCTGGCAGCTGTCAGTGGCCTCTGCTGTGTGTTAACCTTCATGGCAGCACTGTCCTCGGCCTGGTGGTCTAACCCCCTGCCAAATAGCAAGTTAGGTACCCTGACCCTATTGGTCATGGTGGGGTTACTCAAGCTGTGGGTAACCTCTTTGGGTAAGCTGGGACTTGCCCTAGCTATGTTAGACTTTTGCAGAGGTAGGCACCTGTGAGCCCAAGATAAAAAGATGGGGTAAAGAAACTAAAGAGCTAGGAATGGAGCATTGGGAAGTAGGTCCCAAAACTGTTGAGGTAGGCCAGCTCCCCAAAGGGACTGATTTGGGAAAAAGGATGCGAGGCAGAGTAGGCCCTGTAACTTGCAAACCACTTCCACTACACTTCCTCGCCTCAAAGACTAGGAAGACTATCCCAGGTTTGACTGAGTCTCCTGGCCTTTGGAGCTTTGGAAGGTGGGGGGGTTCTTGTGTAGGGAAATGGGTTTCTGTTGCAGTACCCCTCCCCTCCCCCACTCTTTGCCAGACTTCTTGATGTGCCCTGGGTCCCGGCCAATCAGGTTCCCAGGGCCTGTGTGTGTTCTTTTCCCAAACCTTACCTTTGTACCCCCAATTGGCACCTCTCTGGCAACATGTAAGTCCCTTGCAAAAGGTACTATGGGTACCAAGGGCACTGTGACCAGGGAAGGCCTCAAGGGCAGCAATAGAACACATTTAAATTGTTTTCATCCTACATTTATTGTTTTAAGTATGTATTGAAAGAGGGAATAAATACAGTCTTTAGGTGATTTTTTCATACTTTTGTACCTGTCATGCTGCTATAAAAGGGCTACAAGCAGTGGAGGTCCATAGACGGTCGGCCGATTAAAAGAGACTTATCAGGGTCTCGGATTTTCTTCGCAATACAGCAGAGCAACCTCCACGCAGTAATAGTGATTCACTTATAAAAACTGAGAATTTTGACCTTGATTACAAAGTGTCAAGTTCATATCTAGTAGGTGATTTGTGGTAGCCGAATACGAGTCCGTCTTCCCCAGATACTTGTGGGATTACACCCAGGTGGTAGACGGGACCATCCTTACCATGTTTTCCCTTTTTTTCAGCGATACGGGTCATTTTGATCAAGATTCCTAATACTACGTCTTGACCCATTATTCTTGGGATTGCACCCAGGTGGCAGACGTCACCAGTATTGCCATACTCTTACCCCTTTTTTGTGCGGCACGGGTCAATTGATCAAGATTCTTAACTATATGTTTTGCCTTGAAAAAGTCTCCTTGAGACGAAACGCGTGTCGGCTGTGTGAGCTGGAAAGTTTTTATATCTATGAAAATAAAGATTTGGAAGTCTAATATCGGGTCTGGATCCATAATTTGGAGTCTGTTGTGATAAATTGTTATATACTAATGAATAAGGAAAACATTCAAAATACAATATCATTGATTGACAAATCCAAGAAACTAGTTTAAGATATTTTACAACAATAGATGTAACGTAACAAGCATTTGGGAGTGCTGTATGATCCTATTTCTTTTTTCTTGATATTGGCACATTTTGTGCATTTTAACATCTTAGGTGGTGGATGTATTTCAGGCGATAATAGCACCACTTTGAATGATATAAACACAAATTTGTCTAAAATACTTCACGTTAAATGATCTTTTGAGATATGTATTGACATTATGTGCGGACGTTTTCTCCTTTGATGGGGAAACACTACCACCAATCCTCTTTAGAATGCTGCTATAAAAGTGGTCAGGTGGCACCAATAGATACCTATGTCATTAATTTGCTCACTTGCCTTTCATTATTCCATTATTCGCTGTTCACTCATCTGTCCTCACTTCTTATTCATGGCTCGCTCCCTCAAGTATAGAGACACTCATAAGCAATGTTTCGTGTGCTAGTTTTCCTCTGTATGTTGGATCGCAATATTTGTATGCACCTTTTTATCACTGTGTGCACAGCAGTATGTTGCGGTAAGCAGAGGTAAATAGTGTGAGAAACAGTGCCCACTTCACTCCAGGCTATTAGGAACACTCTCTTGTAGAAAAGTGGGTTTCTGGTTGCAGTAACCCACCTACACACTATTTGCCAGGTTTCTGATGCACTTTGACTTGATGTACCCTGTGTCCCTGCCAATCAGGTTTCCAGGGCACTATACTCTCTCCCAAAATGGTACCCTTTTGCCCCCAATTGTCACCTCTCTGGCCACATGTAAGTCCCTTAGAAAAAGTACAATGGGTACCAAGAACACTGTGCCCAGGGAAGCCCTCTATGGTCTGCAGCACATATTGAGCCACCCTTAAAGGCCCTGTACCTTAACACACACACACTGCCATTGCAGGCTGTGTGTTTTGGTGCAGAGAAAAGTGAAGAGTCGACATGGCACACATACCTGTGTGCCATGCCTGCATCCCACTGCCTATGGTACAGGTCAGCCACCCCTCTAGCTGGGTACACTATACCACTGGTGAGAGTACAGTTGCATGAGCACTGTACCCCTACAGTGTTTAAGTCCATTCTTAGACATTTTAAGTGCAGTGAAGCCATATAGATTATATAGTCTGGGAGTTTTTCATTACGAACTCCACCGCACCATAATGGCTTTACTGAATTCTGGGAAGTTAGGTATCAAACTTCTCAGCATAATAAACCCACACTGATGGCAGTGTTGGGATTTATTATACCATGCACTCAGAGGGAATCTTAGAGATACACCCTGAAAAAGAGAACAGCCTCTGGTGGGTTCCCCAACTGGTAACCACCAGCCTGCCATCACAAGACATGTTTCTGGACCAATGGGATGGGAGCCTTTGCTTCCTCAGCCCAAAAACTAAGCCTTTCCTGGGCAGAGGTGGTCACAGCCCCCCCAGGTTATCTGTGGTAGGGGAGTTTCAAAGGCCTTGCCGCCTTTGTAACATGACCCGAGCCTCTCCTGCTATCAGGAGCTGGCCCTCTTCCTGTCTCTCCCCCTTTTCGGTGGGAGGACAGGCAGGAAAAATTAGAACAACCCAAAAGGTGTGCCCACCTATGCCAACCCCACCCCTCAGGTGGGAGAGGCGAGGTGAAGCTCACCCTTCAGTGCCCACCATCTTGCAGATGGCAGGCACTCTCCAATCAGTGTTAGGGATTGTGCCCCCTCTCCCACATAGGGTGAGCACACCAAGGGTGTAGTCACCCTAAGGTCAGAATTTTATTGGTACCTGAAGCAGAGACCCATAAAATGCCCCCTAAATGCAGTATTTAGGGGGCAGCCCTGAACCCAGGAGGCAGATTCATAATACCTACAAAGAAGAAGGATGAAAGAAGATGGCCAGCAGAGGAGAATGCAGAGAAGAACTGGCTTGGCCCCAGCCCTACTGGCCCGCCTGCAGTTTCCTGAGATTCTGCGCCAAAGAGGGCCTTGTCCTGCAGCCAGTAATCTCCTGAACTCCTGTAAGGACTGACTCCCTTCAACGAAGACCGGATCTCCAGTAGCTCTGTTCAAAAGAATCACTAAAGAAATACTCAGAGCCTGCTGAGGACAAAGAAACCTGACGCCTAGAACAACCACTACACCTGATGCCTACGGCCTGTGTCTTGAGGTTGATGTAGATATCAAACAAATGAACACATCATCCTAACTTGGGGAAGATCTGATAATGTCTGCGTAAAGGTTTCATTTAAATACAAACATCTGAGAGCAGATGGTCCTTCCCATTGAAGCCTTATATTTCTGATTGACTGATTGTTATGAATCAATCACGTGTGATAGTAATTGTGGCCACAAATGATTAAAATCTCACCAATTTTTCAAATGGGATGTTAACTGATTAACAGAGGGTTTTTTCATAATAGGATCCAAAACTTGAAATGCATAATTCTGAAGGGGAGTATAAATAACTATAACACTATTGTTATTAAATGAATATTTTCAACATTGTATTTATATGAAAGTTATAGTAGTAACATCTAATTTTTAATTTAGTTTCTTGTGTGTTACTCAGGGAATTTTTTCTGTATCACATTTACTAACACAACTTTTAGATTAGTTCCCAGTAAATTTACAAAAAATTATGTTCACGATACATTCATCTTTCCTAAGTGCTTAATGATTTAAAAACTAAACCCAACACATCTTTGTTGTTATGTGTTACTATAACCCCTTCTTTAGGGTGTGACATTTTTAATAGTACTAATACTCATATTAACTTAAATCCTGAGCATCACATAGTGCCCCCTGCAGCTTTCTTTTTTTTATACTTCTTAGCAATTTGTCCATTTACTACATACTTTCATAATCACCTATAATGAGGGCATTCAGTTATCAGGTTGCTGCAGTCACTTAATACACCCTTTATTTCTAGGTAATTTGTACTTAATAGTTGCCAACACAAGTTTTTTCCTGATATAAATTCAAACAGTTTGACTAGGTGTTCATCACACCAAGATCACATCTCCTTCGTGCCACTATCTCATCACAGATCATACACTGTTTTGACTTAAAAGAAATATAGCCATCAGAGCGAAAGAGCTAACTTTTTCTCTCAGGTATATTTTTTCCAGGGGAGAATGTTTTCTTTGCCTGCCACAAGTTGTGAGATGTCTAAATAATAATCATAAGGTGATTTTTACACTTTCCCTGGGAGCACTAAGAAGTGAGTACTGATTATTGCAATTCAAGATGCTGGTAATTATAGATAGGTCTGTGGTTGTCTCCAGAATATTGTTTACACTGAAAACAATGGTGGGCTTGCTTTATGAGAAATAATCAAAAATGGTAGAGTGAAAGCCCCAAATTAGCTTTTCTACAAATAGCTTCCTACCTAGCACCCAAATCCGCCCTCTAAAGTACCTTATCAGATATTGATCCTTTAGGTCTTTAAACCTTGAATTTAAGTATGGCATGTGCTGTCTAAAGAGCATTTAATCAAATTCTTCACCCCTTATACATTTCATGTTGTTTTTTCATCAGCAATGAAAAGTATGTTTGGGTTGCTCTTCCTCAGAGGAGCAAGAATGCTGTTTCCCCTGTGCTGCTCTGTTGCTGATAATCTGATATCCAGTGCTATTGAAGATCTGTGAATACCTCTATCTTTTTATGCTTCTAATCTACATTGACCATTCCCAGAGCTAAAATCCTTTCGGTCATAAATTATTGCCTATATTGAGTGCACCAGAAACAAAATTATTGAAAGTGGTATTATAATGGCCATTTGGGGACGGATTAGAGCCAAAGGCCTAATATGTATAGCATGAGTCCATTTTGTCTGGATTCTGATACTTGTATGGTTGTTGACTTCACTCAAACTTCAAAGTGCTGCTGGTTACAAAATAGAGCTGTTTGTCAGTGACAAATAACCTGGGGCCATTTTGTAACGTACTCCTCACTTACACAGTTATTCACTAACTATAACTAACTGATTGCTCATTATGTCACTTTCCTCACTCACCTCATTTAATCCTTGTTAGTTTATACATTTCTTCACTCATTCTTCCTCATTATCTTCTCTACTCACTCAACTTACTCCTCTGTCTCTCTCATGCTCTTAACTCTGACAACATCTCACAGATCTTTACTTTCTGATGGATACTTCTACCTGCAAATTCCTCATCTTTTTGAATATCCCCAGTGCCAATCAGGATCGGGAAACTCTTCAATAGCTCTCCTATGCAAATATAATGTGCTGGCTCCACTTCATTGCCATACATGGCATCACTGCGAAGTCATTAGAGCCATAAAATTCACCTTTAGGAGTGCTGACATCAGTTTCCTTCTTTGTGCTACACCTGCACATTCTGGAGCACTACAAACTCTTCTCAGGAGTCTTGATGTCATGGGCGATTTCTTAAAAAATATAAAACGTTTGGTTACAGTTACCTCACGATGATACCAGCCGAGCGGTATGGCTTTAAACCATACAGAGATTATAATGGCCAAATCTCCATCAGAAATCCTGCAACATGTGCCTTTGGTGCCTGGGATTTGACCACGACCCGCAGGCCTGCAAATCATGTCAGTGTAAGCATACTAAGGTGATTAAAGAACAAGAGGCCAAGATGTTTATGGCCTAGCACAAGACAAGCATTGGGGACGTCAAAATCGAGACAGTGATTGAAGTTGCTGCAGTAGCCATCTTCATCAAAGTCACCAAAGAAAAAAGAAAAAATTATAGAAGAGGCATGAGTCTCTCCGACATACTTCAAGAAGTAAGTCTCCACAACCCTGACTTTGCCACATTCAATGTCGCGAATCTGACATAATATCGACAGACAAAATATCTACATACAAAAATATCGACACAAAAATATCGACATCACAAATATCGGAGTTATATCTTCATAAAGGTAAGTACAAAAATATCGAAAAAAAATATCTTAGTACAAAAATATCGAAATTAAAAATATCGTTTTTTTAAATGTATTAATAATAATGTAAACATTTTTTTAAAATACATATAATTTTTCAAATATTAAATAAAAACATTAAAACATATTTAAAAAATAATAACTAATACATATACGTTTAAAATAAATTAAAAACTCTACATATAAATGAATATATATACTTACACCACATATTGCAACAGTAGGAAAAGCGTTGGATAGCGTAGGGATAAAAATTACTATTTCCACTCCAGAGGGTGCAACAGTAGGGAAAGCGTTGGATAGCGTAGGGGTAAAAATTACTATTCACACTCCAGAGGGTGGAACAGTAGGGAAAGCGTTGGATAGCGTAGGGGTAAAAATTACTATTCCCACTCCAGAGGGTGGAACAGTAGGGAAAGCGTTGGATAGCGTAGGGGTAAAAATTACTATTCCCACTCCAGAGGGTGCAACAGTAGGGAAAGCGTTTTATAGCGTAGGGGTAAAAATTACTATTCCCACTCCAAAGGGTGCAACAGTAGGGAAAGCGTTGGATAGCGTAGGGTAAAAAAATACTATTCCCACTCCAGAGGGTGCAACAGTACAGAAAGCGTTGGATAGCATGGGGGTAAAAATTACTTCCCACACTACTCCCCCTTTAACACACAACACACTACACATACAAAAACACAATTAATATAAATATCAATTAATCAATTAATAACAATTAATATTAATATTATTAAATTGATGCAATTATAAATGACCTAATTAACACATATTAATTGCCATTTTATTAACAATAAATACAAATAAATAAATACAATCTCTTTAATTAGTTAAATTTAATTATATAACACCCTATTCCCCTATAAACACACAACCCACTACACATAAATAAATCACATCATTTAATCACTTAATAATAATTAATTACCAAATAATTATTAATTAACAATAACAAAACATTATTTATATTAGAACATTAACTATAATTAATTTAATTAACTAATTAATAATAATTAATTAACAATTAATTATTAATTAACAATAACACAAAATTAAATATATCAGCACATTAACTCTAAGTAATTAAATTAACTAATTAATAATAACTAATTAACAATTAATTATTAATTAACAATAACAAAAAATAAATATATTAGCACATTAACTCTAATTAATTAAATTAACTAATTAATAATAATTAATTAACAATTAATTAATAATTAACAATAACAAACAATGGTATATACTACAATATTAACTGTAATTAATTCAATTAACTAATTAATAATAATTAATTACCAATTAATTATTAATTACAACTATTTTTTTAAAATTATTAATTAATTCATTATTATTAAATTACTTCCCACCCTATTCCCCTATAAACCCATAACCCGCTCTGATACTAAAACGCAAAATGTAAACAAAATTACTAATTTCAAAACATACATTAAAAAACATATTTAACAAACATATAAACAACATAATAAAATACATAACACTAAATAAAATTTCGATATTAGTAAATTTCGATATTAGTAACATACATACCTTAAAAACGATATTCTGTCTGTCGATATTTTGCACTTCGATATTCTGTACCATCGAAATTAAAACATCAATATTATTGTATCTCAATATTTTTATTTCGATATTTTGTCTCCCTACCCAAGCTAACACCTGGTGCCTTTCCCACAACATAATCTGAGGTTTCCGCAGGGGATTTACTTTTGGGACCATCAGCAATACACCCAACAGCAGCCCCAACAACAGGGGATCTTCCCTCTACAAATAGTAGAGAGGACAAAGCAAGGGAAGAGCAGATGCTCTACCCCTTTCTCTTTCCTCCTCTTCTTCCCCAACCACTACAGGGAAACAGCCATAGTTACCCTTGTCCGAACACACACAGTCATTTTGGGGACAGACATCCCATTTTCACACGTTTGGAGGACTTCAGACCTTTCACAAGTTTTGAGGATTCCAGACCTTTGGGTCTTGTAGATTGTGGGAAGGGGTATGCCCTACCCTTCCAGCAGAACCCTCAACCATCTCTTCCAGTTACCAGTACTCCTGCCAGACCATCTGACTGTCCTTCAGCAAGAGGTTCTGACCTTACTAGTAATGGGTACTCTGGAGTGTGTTCCAGAGCAGGAGAGGGGCTAGTGATCCTGTCCCTAGCTCTGGTTCTTCTAGCACTGGAAATGGAAGTCTAGATTGTGTCTGTTGACCTGCAATATATCTACTTCCACCTTCCTATCCTGCAGATACACAGGAATTTTCTAGGCTTCACGGTCCGATCCGAACACTATTAGTTTGCTGTTCTCCCATTTGACCTCACTTTGCTCCTCCAGTCTTCACAAAGGTGGTGGTGGTAGATTCAGACCATCACAGATGACAATTAATTCCAGAATTCCTTTACCGGGATAACTGGCTCCTAAAAGCCAACTCACCAGGGATGTGTCCTACCATTTGCACACAACTGACAAGTTGTCGGTCAATATGAACTTTTCCATCAACAATTCTACGTCTCCCCTAGTTACATTACAGTGCATCCAGAGGCATATTTATCAATGTTTTGCATTGCCCTTTACCCGCGCAAGGCAGTGCAGGGCTACACAAAACCTAGAATGAGATTTACCAAGCCTGGCTGGATTAACAAAAGGCTGCGCAAGTCATTGCCTTGCGCTACTCTGCCCTGACAAGGCGTTCCATAGGTGAAGCATGGATATTTCTATGCATCCATCCATTGATTTTGGTGCATTCCCCGAATAAATCTGGGAATGTGTCAACATTCTACACCTTCCCAGGGGAGGTACAGCGAGGAGAAATGTGTCTATATATTTTCATTGTTTCCGCTTTCTAAGTGTTCGGCATTCTGCAACACACTTAGTTGAGGGAAGTGTCTTTCAGCGTTGTGTTTGTGCAGGAAGATGACCCTTCCTGCACAAAAACAATACTGCACCCCTGTGCAAGGGTGCCTGCTCTGGTGCAAGCAGTACATGTTGCGCCATCACAAACAGAGGACAGGAATATGCCAAATAATGTTAAATATGGCACATTCCTGCTCTCTCCCTTTTGTGCAGCGCAGCAAGGTATCTTGCAGCAATGCTTTGCTTGAAGACGTGATAAATTGGAAGGGACGGGATGGCATACCATTGCAAAATGAGCCTTCCCTTCTTCTCAGAAGGTTCACAACATCCAGGCTATGATTGTGATGTTTCAAAATGGAGTGATTGTTCCAGTCCTGATGGTCTTATGCCTCTTCGATCTGCAATCCTCCTTCATCCTTCTGGTCACCTATGCATGCTGACACATGAGGGCACTCCAATGATGTCTTTGCAGGCAGTGGTTCAAGCACATTTTATAACACTTTAGTGGCCTTACAGTGGTAGAGGATGGACAGCAATCTATCCCAAGTAAGTCCATTTCACTCTATCCCTCCGGTGGCAACAGGTATCACTGATGCCTCCACTCTAGAGTGGGTAATATATCTGGAAGAATGTGAGATCAGAAGCCCCTGGTCCCTACATGAACGGAGATTGCTCATTAACCTCTAGGAATTACAGGTCATAATTTTGGCACTCAAGGTCTTCCTCACTTCCCTCAGTGATCAGTGTTTTCAGATCTTGATGGACAATAAACTATGTAGTATATCATCAAGCAGGGGTAGAGTAGGGTCATACTTCTCTACCAAGAAGCTCTGAGACTCTAGTCTTGGGTTCAGGAACATTAGATTTGCCGGGTGGCACATCGCAGCTATGCTCAATGTGCTAGTGGATAGTTTCAGTAAGATTCATCTTGCCAACCACAAGTGGCATCTGGAATCGGAAGTAATCCAGGACATATTCCAGCTCTGGAGGACTCCTGATATTGACCTGTGTGCCACTCACGAGAACGCTCAATTCCTGAAATTCTGTGACCTCTAGTTTCCGATGCAGGGAGCATTGGGGGATGTGTTTCAGTTGAAGTTGAACTTTTCGCTTCATTATGTGTTTCCTTCCATTCCCTTGATTGCTCGAATTCTAAGGAAAAGTTTTCTTGATCAGGCCCAAGTAATCCTCATTGCCCCCAGATTTGCCACATAGGGTGTAAAATGTAGACCTTATTCGCTTCTCCCTGTGCCCTCCGCTCTGTCTCCCTCACAGAGTAGACCTCTTGTTGCAGTCACATGGCGGGTTCTTCATCCCAACTGCTAAAGCCTCCACCTGTATTTCTAGAGATTTAACGGGCAACATGAGATCTCTTTCTTTACCTTCTGAAGGTGTGGATATTAATTTGTGTGCCCACAGTCATGTCCCCAAGATAGTGTACTGAGGCAGATGGAATTCATTTACCAATTGATATGTAGACAGCTTAGTAGACCCTCTTCAGGTTCATCTGTCTAACATCTTAGGATTGTCCTTTCACTAGCTCAGCAGTGGGGCGCAGTGGGTACTGCTAAAGCTCACTTATCAGACTTTTCTGCTTTTCTTTGTTTACCTGACCGGCTGTCCCTTTTCAAACCATCCATAGTTATGAGGTTCCTAAAGGGACAATTAACAAGTTTCCACCAATCCCTTTTAGGATGCCTCAATGGGGCTACAACTTGGTTCTCGTGTTTCTTTTATTTTCCCCTTTTGAACTATTACATAGTTGTCCTTTACGTTACTCACATTTAAGGCAGTCTTTCTGATCACTAACACACCAGCTAGACGTGTTAGCAAGTTGCAAGCGTTTAGTGTCAAACATATATTCATTTCTTTCAGTCCTAACAGATTGGTGTTAAAACCAAGGCTGCCTTCCTGCCAAACAGACTCCCAACCTTCTTCACTCATCCACAGGCAACCAAGTAAGAACAGAGACTGCATCGTCTTGATCATAAGAGAGCAGTTAGCTTCTATGTGGATAGAACATGCGAGTTAAGGCTAGATGATCAGCTGTTTGTGGGCTATATGGAGAAGGTGAAAGGCAAAAAAGTGCATAAGAGGACATTATCAAGATGGATAACCCTATGAATTACAATGTGTAGTGCTCTGGCTAACAAAGAGCCATCAGAAAGTATTCAAGCTCATTCCACCAGAGCAAGTTTTGTACTTCTGCAATGGCAACAGGAGTTCCGATAGCACACATCTGCAAAGTGGTGAGTTGGGTGTCCCTCTACACTTTTGCGTAGCATTACCATTTGAACTCAGAAGGGAGAATGGAAAGTCACTTTGCTCGCTGGTTCCTTGAGAAGTTCTTGGTAAAAACAGCCATGCACCCACACCTTGTCTCGTGACTATTGGGGGAATTTATTCAAAAGGTGACGAATCTGCAAGTAGAGCAAATACGCCCTGGAAATTTCTCTATCCACCCACACAGAATTATGTACTCAATCAATCAATCAAATCAAGCTTTATTCGGATCATACAAAATGTCCATAAAAGCATTCTATGAAATACAATAAAATCCATTTATAACCAAGACTATGCAAAAGAAACATTATCTTAACATAATTAAAATAAGCACAATCATTATACATGTATACCTATAGTAATTCTTAGTTCAATTTTTCTAAGTGAACAAGGTCATTCCTTTGTTTTTTTGCTGACATTATTTAACAAATTACTGCATTGCAGACTGGTATTCTTTCCAAATTCTGTAAATAATTAAAAGAAGTTTTATAGGATTACAGGCAATTATCTTTAAAAATTGGACGGAGATACATTTTTCTAATTTCTATATACAAATTACAAAAGAGTCAAAAGTGAAGGGTGCTTTGTTTGGATCTACCATCACACGGGCAGTTTGGAAGATTAGCACACCACTTGCCCCTTTTAAGAAAAGCAAAAAGATGGTGTAATGTATTAATCTGTATCTGGTTAGGTAGAATCTATGCTGTACATTAGTTATAAAAACGAGGTATGGCTGCAGACCCATGGCGATTGGTCCCTTAAGATAAGATATAGCAATTTTCTTAGAACCTGAAACCTCATCTCTTAAGGCTGTCCTAACATTCAGGAGACTCCTTTTCAAATCAACCTTACTTATGTGTTGTATGTCTTCAGGTTGATTTCCATTCAGGGGCAAGTTGCATTCTTCTAAGAGACCACTAATATACTTAACCAAGGTATTTTCTTGCATCGATCTGGGGACAAACAGTCTAAAATAATATCCCTCGTAAAGCGAGTTTCTTCCCTAGTCCAGATATGGTGCCACAAATTTAAGGCGGCTATGGTAATCAAATCGTGTATATATGGTGTTCCGGTTTCTCTATGCAAGATAATGAAAGGGGTAGAGGCCGGTACGGCTAACAAACGTCTTAAAAAGTTGTTTGCAAGAATTTGTAATGGCAAAGTATCCGTCTGGCCCCATAGTGCTCCCCGGTGATGCACTTTGCTCCGTATAGCTTGAGAATCTCCCGTACAGGTTTATTACCAATTTTTTGGGAGAATCTAAAAATAGCCTCCCCCAATTTCACAAATTTCAACTTGCATAGAGTTATATGTGTATTCCAAGTACCTTTACTGTTAAAAGGAATCCCTAAGTAAGAACATGTAAACGTTCTCTCTATTAATGTCGCGTTAATATAATGTGATTTTGTTTTAATATTCCTTTTACCTCAGGACATAACCAAAGTCTTACTCAGGTTAATTTTTAAATGTTTTCCGTCATAAATCTAGTAAAATTGTCCATCACGGACTGTAATCCGTTCGCTGTCCTTGAAATTAGGACAGCATCATCGACGTACAATAATAGGAGTGTTGCCCGCTTACCGATCATTGGGACATCTACCCCCAAATTGTGTAGTAAAATATCAACGCCATTTATATGAAGTGAAAACAGAAGAGGTGCAAGTGTGCAGCCTTGTCTTATTCCATGTGTAATATTAAAGTGCTTTTTGCATTCCCCATGTATTCCATAACGTATCTTTGCGGACAGACGAGCATAGATTTTAGATAAGAAACTAATAATATCCTCCGGGGCTCCCATCCCTCCCAACGTCTCCCATAAAATGCACTTGACAAATCTACAAAGCAAAGGTGCAAGTATCCTTCCCTAGCGAAGGTGTATTTTCCTATTATTGTTGTAATACTTTATTCGATATAATCATATCATAAAAGTACAAACATTCAAGTTAATGGCATACATGATAAAAATGTACAATTCATAAGATAAAAACCAATAAAAATATTATTTACACTTTTAAAACAACTCTGATAGCGGTACTAAAGTGCAACAACGGTAATATACATATGGGCTTTCTGTACATGCAGGATCTATACTCTATTAGTATTTAGCAATCTGGTGCGAGTGAGCCATGCACTTGATAGGTACTTTGCAACTCCGCATACAACAAATAAAGATGTTGTATCGGTTAAGAGAATGCGGAGGGCGACCCTAAAATCTCTAACCCCCAACTCCCTGCATACTGGCTTCAACCATCGCGATCTCGCCCTCTTGTATGCTTTGCAACCAAACAGAAAGTGTGGTAGGGATTCGGTCTCACATGGAGAGCTTGGACAGGTGCCATTTGAGACCCGTGTTACTTTCCATCCCCTAATAAATTTGTTAAGGGGTAGTGTCCCATACCTCATTTAAAAAAAAATTGATCTGTCTTTTGGTATTTGGATGAAATCTAATAATGGTTCAAACCTCCTAGTGGGCTTATGCTCCAAAAATTGTGTAGTTAGAGCTTCCAATTTTGTACTCTTCTGTTCCTCAGTGTGTACCCACTCCCAGTAGATTTTCTTAACAACTTGCTTTGGAGGAGGGGACTGTGAGGTCCAGGATTCAGCCAATCCCAGCTTCATGACCATTTGCCTCAATTTGTTTAGCCACTGGATCTTATTCGCACTATTCAAGGCTATCAGTTCGTCCATCACCAGGGCGTAATTTGCTAGTTCTGGGGTCCTTCTCAGGCGCACCCAGAACAGCACAGGGCGAAGGAGTACTATGTCTAAAATCGAGCGTTTGCCCATATCATGAAAAAGGGGCTTCAATGGGGTTGAGATAGGAACGGCAACTAAGTCCCTTATAAACTTATTCTCTGCTCTAGCCAGAACGGTGACATTTTCGCAGCCCCACAGTTCCAACCCATAGACTGCGGAGGACAGCACCTTCCCTTCATATACAGCTAGAGCCCGGGCTATAGGCCTGCTGACTGACATACGCTGACTCCTCAGACTGGCTCCCGAGACTCTCTTGAGGTTTAGCAGCATCTTGGCAACATGGGAGTTCCATTTCATTCTATTGTTAATCCTGATTCCCAGGTAGTCAAAATCCTCCACCACCTCAAGAGGCGACCCATTAAGGGTGATATTAATTTTCTTTGCTTTTTTTGAAGGGGGCAGCACCATGAACTTGGTTTTGGATGTATTAATGGTCAGCCTGCGTTCATCGCAAAATAGACTGAATCTGTCCAGTAGTTTCTGCAGCCCCGAAGGGGTTTTGGACAACAGGAGGGTGTCATCTGCGAAGAGGAGGGTTGGTGTTTTCTCCCCCGCCAGGACAGGGGCATTGGCATTGTCCTCCCTCAAATGGTCTACCACCCCATTGATAAAGAGGGAGAACAATGTCGGGGCCATCACACAGCCCTGGCGTACCCCCCTATCCACAGGCACCCTCCCTGTTAGCTGTCTCTGATTCCGCCATCTAATTCTAGCATAATTATCTTCGTGAAGTTTAACTATAAACTCCAGGAGGTAACGAGGGAACCCCATTTCCAGCAGCACCCTCCAGAGTTTATCACGAGGCACCAAATGAAAGGCCCTTTTGAGGTCTATGAAGGCCAGATATAAATTCCCCTTCATAATGGTTACTGATTTCTAGTATATTGCCCAAAACCTGAAAACCTGGTCCATAGTACCCACATTCTGGCGGAAACCCGCCTGGAAGTGGGACAGTATATTCCCCTCCTCTAGCCACATACCTACTCTATTTATAATGATCCTGCCAATTATTTTCTGAGCAGCGTCGATTAAACTAATCGGCCTGTAGTTGGCAGGGTCCTCCCTATCGCCTTTCTTAAGGATAGTAACAACTTCAGTGCCCCTCCACGAGTCAGGGACCATGAAGGATCCATGAAGGATTCTATTCATTAGAGGAGCAATAAAATCAGACCACAGCTTAGGGTCATGTATGTATAGATCGCCCGGTAACCCATCCGGGCCTGCCGCTTTAGAGGGGGGTTATGCTCCTGATAGCATCAGAAACTTCTCGGTCTACAAATTGTTCTACAGGTGTAAGTTCCTCATTAATAGTCATTTTGTACCCTCCATAATTGAACTAAATCATCTTCGCCACAATACAGATTTGAAAAATGGGAATGCCATTGTTGCTCAGTTATATGGTTAGGGAGGGGCTCTACTCCCCTCCTGTCAAGTTTGTTTATCAAGTTCCAAAACAGGGTAGAGTTCTTCGAACTGGCAGCGATCTTAAGTTGTTGCCAATATTCTTCCTCCCAGTCCTTCTTTGCACTTTTAATGCAATCGCTATATTCCCTTCTAGCCGTCCTAACTGCTATAGCGTCCTTTCTCCTAATGGCGTTTGCTATAGCCCTTCTCTTTTCCCTACAACCTGTTGTATACCATAGGGTGCCACTTTTTGGTGGATTCTTCTTCCTTGGTCCACTAGTATCTCTTATAGTGAAGAATTAACCAATTTTCTCTATTAGACTCTTGTAGGAGTCTATAAAATTCCGACTTTGTTCGGTTGACTGGGCGGAGGTATGGGATAGGAGTTCCCTAGTTTCTGCCTCTACTAGTTCTTTAATACGGATCAAAATATCTTCTTGGCACATCACCCTGTTCCACTTTAATCTGCGTTTGCAATTAGATGGAACTACTTCTTTTGTGATCATAAGTGGGCCATTTAATGCTTCCCTCTCATTACCCCATCTTATTTCCATGCAAAGTGGATTATGATTGCTATCCTGTGACTGTCTGACTTCCATGTCAACTAGTCTGTTCCAGGAACCGGTATCGAGCAGAATGTAATCAATATGGGATGGACAACTAAATCTGTTATAGGTCATCATACCATTTGGGTCTGAGGTTGTCCTACCGTTCAGGGTACGTAGGTTATATTCTAGTGTTAGGGAATTTATTTGGATCGCTCTTGGCGTCCATTTTCTGATTGGCGCTATGGTTAGAGGCGGGATGGACTGTCTAGAATCCTCTTCGTTAAGTCCCAGGAGATCTTCTTTACTTAAGGGTTCATATGTATAGTTAAAATCTCCCCCTACAATAATGCTAGGCAATGGGGGGATACCTGCTAGCGCCACCTCGAGTAAGGCTATAGTGGGTGAAGTTTGACCTCCTGGGGAACCTATAGCATAAACATTAAACAGCTCCATCGAGCTTCCAATATGGGAGCCCTTAGTGGAGATATGTAGTATGTCCTGCGACTGTAAAGTATGCGCAGTAAGTGCCCAATTCAAAGCCACACTAAACCATACGTGCAGTCCTCCCGATGGGCGACCTCTCCCTGAACTAATTGCCGGAATAAAGTGGGTGGAATATCCGCATTTATATAGGGGAGACATGCTCCATGTTTCCTGGAACATACAGATGTCAAACGTATCTATGAATTCTTTCCATTCTGGATTTGCCATATTTTTATGACGCCCAGCTATGTTCCAGGAAAGCAATTTAATCATGTTTGTGTTTGTAACCCTCTCTGTGTGAACTACTTCTGAAGCTAGTCTTCCAACTGCTGTTGTTAGGGGATATTGAGCGTTGACCACTTCATTAGACCTTTCTTCCCCCCGAGGAACAACCTCATCATTAATCTTTATAGCCTATCTATAAGGCTTGTGGTGAAATTGGTCTGACGTTCGGGCTTCCACATATTGTGTGTTTGTGTTACACTATTCAGATAGTTATCCTTTAATGGTCAGTCTATGTTGTTTAGACCCGATGCGTCCTCGGGCCTAGATTTAGACCATAGAGGTGCGTGTCTGATTTGTATGTTACAATTCCTAGGGGGGCATGTCCTATTTTGTAGGGCTACTAGGTTCTCTGCAATTGCTGTGTTACCAAACTATATCTCAATACAGTCTGTTGATGAACTAGGCAAGGAAATTCTTTTAACATTAAACATATCCTCCATAATGACTGATCTGCGCAATGGCTTTATTGCGTATGAATTCACTGTTCTCATAAGTGTTAGCAGCTCCAAGCTTGGTGACCCCGGTCATGTAGACAATACCACAAGGGGATCTGTATGGTGTGTTTATCTGTTTGTTACTCCAATTAGTTGTTTCAGCCATGTCACTATAATATTTATTATCCCCCTGCAGGACCCTGCATTGTGATATTGACCCCATCAATTTTGCTACTTCGGCATATGAGCCCGAGGTGTTTTGCCTGGCGGGTATTTTAGCTAGGGGGTTATGAGCTGGGATTTCTACTACAGTTTTGGAGACACATAATGGGGCTGTTCGTGTATTGGGTTTAGATAGGGCCGCTCCTGCTGTTTGGTTTGGTGGGGCCGATCGGAAGATAGGGGCTTCCTTTTACCGGGTTGGACACTAACACTGGGTGTAGAGTGTTTGTTATGTGTAGTTCCTCCCGTTTTGTAAAGTCCATCATGAATTTCTTAATAATAGATATATATCCCTTACCAGGCTTTCCATTTTCATCATGATTAAATTATTAAAATTCAAACATCTGGAGCATTCACCTGGACTATTCACAGCCTCCACAGTCCCCCCCAGCCCTTGTGATAAGACCTCACTTAATTCCCTTGATTCCCATTCCAACACTGAAAAGCGATTAGTACAAGTGATGCCCATTTCACATGCAATCACCTGCGAGGACCTGTCTATATTCCCAGTTGATATAGCTGGAAGTTCGGCATTAGCACTCATGTTTGCCCCTCTTAATGCCTCTGTAACATTTACCTCAATGGGGCTAGCAGGGTTAGAATGCATATCATCTACTGAGCACTTGGATTTTGATCTTTTAGAAAAAATAGCTAGGATCACTTTGCTCTTTATCTGCAGTAAACCGTCGACCAGGGGATCAGGGTTATCCACATTTCTTAAGGTAGGAGCCGTCAATAGAATGTCCTCACAATCTTCAACAATAGATTCGATGCTTGACATAACACCATTAGCGGCAGCATGTAGCGACTTTTTGACTTCTTCCTTTTTTTTGTTGTAATGGCAAGGGCTCCCCCCCCTCCATTACCTTCCTTTTACCCATTGCTAGCTACAACTTTCCCTGGTAAATGGGATAATATACAACAACTCGAAGGTGGCCCAACACCATCTTGTGTATCAGGGAACAGTCAACTTGACGAATGAGCACAGTACCTTTTTTTTTTGATATGGGTGGTTCAAGTTCTCACATGTAAGGGGCGGGGCCCTGCCCTGCCTCGATCTGCCTAGGACGGCTGCAGACGGCCCCACCCTTGTCCCGGTCTTCTCCCGGCGCGCTCCCGTGCGCGTCCCGCGGGACGAGGTTCCAAGGGATCCTTTATGCGCCTCCTGGTGCTTCCGTGTGATGTCTGCGGCGTCCTGGCCTCTAGTGGGGCTGCTGGGAGGTGTAGTCACAGGAGTGGAAGGGGCCCGGCGGAGCCAAGCCTGGCCGGAGGAGCGAGCGGAGTAAAGCCCGACCCACAGGTGCTGCTACAGGAATGCGGGGCTCGGCGGAGCCAAGCCCGGCCAAGATGATGAAGCAGGGCAATGCCCGGCCCTCAGGAGCGAGTACAAGCAACAGGTAAAGTTCCCCCGGACTAAGCACCAAGGGAGCCTTTATGCGCGTCCTGGCGCTTCCGTGTGACGTCCACGGCGTCCTGGCCGCTAGTGGGGCTGCTGGGAGGTGTAGTCACAGGAGTGGAAGGGGCCCGGCGGAGCCAAGCGCGGCCGGAGGAGCGAGTGGAGCAAAGCCCGGCCCACAAGTGCTGCCACAGGAATGCGGGGCTCGGCGGGGCCAAGCCCAGCCAAGATGATGAAGCAGAGCAATGCCAGGCCCTCAGGAGCGAGTACAAGCAGCAGGTAAAGTTCCCCCCGGACTCAGCACCAAGTGAGCCTTTATGTGCCTCCTGGCGCTTCCGTGTGACGTCCGCAGCGCCCTGGCCGCTAGTGGGGCTGCTGGGAGATGTAGTCACAGGAGTGGAAGGGGCCCGGCGGTGCCAAGCCCGGCCGGAGAAGTAAGCGGAGCAAAGCCCGGCCCACAGGTGCTGCCACAGGAATGCGGGGCTCGGCGCAGCCAAGCCCGGCCAAGATGATGAAGCAGAGCAATGCCCGGCCCTCAGGAGCAAGTACAAGCAACAGGTAAAGTTCCCCTATTAGTTCTAAGTTCAGAAACTGTTCGACCTCCCCAACACCTCGTCTGAAGCCATACTGAGCTACAGATAAGATGTTCTTTTCTTCTACCCATTGCTCTAGGCTGGCCAACAGCATTCTTGCCATTACTTTAGAAGTAGAGTCAAGCAAAGGTATTGGGCAATAGCAATTGGCACTACTCCTATTCCACTTTTTGAAAATGGGGACTATCAGACTCTCTGCCCAAGTGGCAGGTACCACCCCATCAATTGTTGCATTAAAAAATTTGTACACAACGGGTACCCAAAAATCCATATTAGATTTAAATATATCAATTGGTACTCCGTCGGGGCCAGCCGCTTTGCCACTAGCGCTATTCTTAAGGGCTGTTACAATTTCATCTTGACTGATACTCCCTATTTTGGTGTTTTTTAAGATTATGACGGATTTATCCTCTTTATTTAAAAAACCCTAATCAGTTTCATAAAAAATTGCTTCAAAGTGGATTAACCAATCCGCTGGGGTCACTACCATATCAATTTTTACTGATTGGACATCTTTAAAGAAAGGTTGATCCAATGTTTTCCAAAAAAGGGCCGAATCTTTAAGATCGGCAGCTTTGATCAGATTCTCCCAATCATTATCCCTAATCTCCGAGTTTCTTCGGGTAAGGGCTTCTTTATATGACTTCCGTAGGATACTGTCCTCCTCCATATTACGCCAGATGTTTTTATTGCAGACTTTAAATCTCTATTTAATCTAGAGCATTGATTATCAAACCATCTTGGGGAATGCGAAACATCTGTTTTAGGATTCTTTCGCAAATTATCAGAAATTGCAGTAGAAATACTTTAAAAAGCCTTAACTATGTCCATACTATTTGAGGAATTATCAGGGCAGGTTAAAACATGATCATTAATTTTTAATAGGATCCTATTTGTAAAAGCTTCTGGGTTAACGGCAGCCCATTTGATTGAGATCCCATTCTCGCCCTGTGTCTTTATATCCATAGCATGGGTACTTGCTTCCGGTTGTTTTAAAAAGGGAGATTTTAAGGTTATCAGCACAGGATGATGATCATTCAATAAACTTGGGGAGACAAAAAATTCAGCTATTAGGGACCGAAGGCTTATTGAGGTGATAAAGTGATCAATACATGAGGATGATCTTACTCCTTCAAAGGTGTAAATATTACCCCTATCCTCACGTCCGCTCCTTTTATAGCCCTACCTGCCTTTGAGGGGATAGCATTTGTTGAAATCGTCTTAAACCCGTTTACGATGAAATTATCTGTGAGCCAAGTCTCTTGTAATAAAACCACATCGCAGAGTTGGATGCTTGTAAGCCAATTTACATCCTGCAGTTTATGCCTAGCCCCAGCAACATTCTATGTCATTATATGGAGGCATTCGTTCTGAGGATAGCTAGAAGGATCCGTCTCAACTTCTGTGACAGACCCTTTCTTGCAACTATCAGTGCTAGCCTCCCTAGCTTTAGTTATCTGACTCATACTCCTCCCTGCATAGTTTAATGTATCTAGCTGGGTAGGCAAGTTAATCGCAGGAGAAGAGGGAGACCGAACGATGATGTTCTCCAACAGTGGGGGACTTAGAGGTTGTAGTCAATCACAACCATCTAGACCGGACAATGTGGCAAATCTGTTAACTAGATTTAGAAAGGGTGGTCTCTTGGTAGGACCCTACAGTGCTCTCCGGTAAATCCGGTTGTCCACTCTTTCCAAATAAAATGGCGTCTATAAAAAAACCCTAATGGCAAAAGAGAGATCTTACACTGAAATGATCCTCTAAATTAATACTCCCTATACGGTCCAGCAGAAATCTCACAACCTGCTCGTTATTAAAGTTGGCAACTATGCAGTCCCCTCTCAAGTCCTTCCTAGAATGTCCTATCCAAGCATAACATCTAGCCATGATCATCTGATTACAGATGTTCTAATCCCAAACCCCGACATGCTCCAATTTAGTTGTGAGCCAGTACATAGTTTTGGCCATCAGCTGATCTGTAGTTTCTAACTGTCCTTCCTGTGAAACTGGGATATTCCGCAAGATCACTGCCAAAGGGGCAGCAGCTGGAGGAAGATGCAAGACCTGAGAGCCCTCCAAGGCTATACTATTATCCACACCCTCAAATGTCTGCTGCGGTTTTCGACGCTGAGGCCCCGATATCAAGCTTGGTGCTTCATCACCCACAGTCCCCACACATGGACCACTTTCCTCCCCTTCCTGACTACAAAAGCTAGCCTGAGTAGGGCCACTAAGATTAACCCTTTGCTCAACCCTTTTAACACCCACATGCACTAAACCAACATCATGATTACCCACAACATCCTCATTCATCCCAGGTACCGACGATGTTGAGGGTATTTGCCTCGCTACGAGGGATTTAGGAGGAATGGAGTTCCCAAGTACCACGTTGCTTAGCTCATTAGATGTATTAACCATTAACCTATTTCTAGAGGCTAAAAAACCCTCTAGGTTAGAAAGGTTATTCATAACCTTCAGTTCAAAATCGGTTAATCCTTCCTCAATTTTAGAGAGCCTATGCATTATTGGAGACAGAGATGATGCAATTAGATTACCCAATTTGGACCACATAACATCATTGACTTTGTCAGGGGAATCGCCTCGAAGATCTAAAGTCGAGTCCGGTGGCAAACTTGGCTGTGAAAACACCGTTGTTAGAGATGGCGATGCTACAGTTTCTCCATTTTTATTAATCTTTTTAATTTTTGCCAGTTTGTCTCTGTGGGCCCCCTCCCCGCTTCCTCTTTTGTGAAGAGTCTGAGGGTACGGCAGAGGAGTTAGTTTTACCATGAGGTCCAGATCTTGTAGCAATACTTGGGGGTGGACTGCTTCGGGTATTTACAGTAACCGTCTCAACCAGTTCAACAGATGGCGTAATATTATGTGTTCCCTGTCCGCCTTGTTTTTCCGATGGTTCATTTTGAGACAATCCAGGGTCACTTACTATGACGGGAGAATCAGGAACTGCAACCAAGGAGCAATCAGGGGTACGAGCACAAGCCAGGGCGCCAAGAGAGGATCGTTTAGCTGTTTGTAGATCAAGAGACTCACAACGCTCTGTCAGTGCTATCTCCTGAGCAAGGACAGAGATGGCTCTAATTAAAAACTGATCCAAAGTCCCCACCACGCTGCCAGAGGGCTGTGCAGATCTTCCCTTGCCCTCACGCCAATTCATCCTCACTAAGCTTCTGAAATGATGGGAGGTCAAAAAAACAACTTAATAAATTCCACCTTCCCAATTAATAACACTTTTCCCTAGACCAACCGTATGTCAAATTGAAATGACCTTCTGATTATGACTGGCTTTTGTGAGTGAGCCTGGCCTCATCCGGTCTCTAACGGGCTCAAACAGGCCCGCCCTTGGCCTGGCCCGCGCCCGCTAAGAGGGAGCCGCAAGCACCTTTATGCGCCTCCGGGCGCGAGAGAATGACGGCGGCGCCTCCTGGCGGGGCAATCAGGCAAAGCAGTGTGGGCTCTGAAGTCCAGTAAAGCGGTTCCTGCGAAGCGGGAGCCGCGAGCACCTTTATGCACCTCCGGGTGCGAGAGAATGGCGGCGGCGCCTCTTGGCGCGGTAATCAGGCAAAGCAGCGTGGGCTCTAAAGTCCAGTAAATGTACTCGCATAGAAATCTACATGCTAGTCAATCTTTTCTAAGTCTACACATATACTTTATGCACAGTAGCACTAGGGTTTCCTTACTCTTCATTTTCTTTTGAGAATCCCATTTTTCCTTGAACATGTTTAAATGTTTGGAAATATTGTGAAGCAAGTGGAAGAAGTAACATTTGAAAAACATGTTTCACTGTTGAGTAATCTCATCTATGCCATCTCCGAAATTCCTTCCTATTCCCACTCTGGAAATAAAATTTATTCCACCTCTTGTTAGAAGTGTATCTTAAATTGTTCCCCGAGTGGTGATCGGCAGAGAAAGTGTTTGTGGACAGTTACAAACTCACAAGTTTGCAGGCACACGTAAACTTTGTAAGGCAATAAAGCCCTTAAAATTTCTCTACATACCCACATAAAAATATTTATTCACATAGATATCTGTAAGTTTTTAAATCTTTTTCCAAGTGTACACATGTACTTTGTGTGCATTAGCACTTTGTCTTTCTTGGAATTGAGATAAATGTATGCCATATAGACCAGGCCATTACATAGCCATATTTGTGATGGATAGGTACACATATTTCCAAGATAAAATGCAATGTAGTTCTCTTTGAGTTACACATTTGTAATATAGTGCTTAATCTGAAAGGCACTTAGTGTTAAAGGAATAATGATAATATGGTACTCTTAATGATGGATAAATTAACATGAACTTTTTCAATACAACATGACGTGAGCATCGATGACACCATCAAGACCATGCACACAATCCACTCAGGCTCTCCGTCAGACCCATTCCCGCATCACGCCTTCAACAGAGCAAGCAGCTTCATCGCACCCCACCTGCGCAACGTCATCAATCTCTCCCTCGAGACCGCTACCTTCCCAGAGATCTGGAAGCACGCCGAGAACAACGAACTAATCAAACAAGCATTTGCAATGCAATAGGTCTCGCATTAGGAAAGTTTGAGCTATTGGTATTGTAAATGACAAATTTTGTATTTATGTGTTGGTTTTGAAAATAGCTAAATTAATAGCTTTGTCATTTACAATGCCAATAGTTTTAGCTTTCGCAAATGTGACACCTATAGCATTTGTAATGCAATATGTGCTGTATTTACGTGACTTAGATGTATTGAAATTACAAATAACAATGGCATTTTTTTTAAAAATAATTAATACTTAAATAAAAGTTATTGTAATTTATAATGGCAATAGCTTAAACTTGTGTAAATAACTTGTGAAGAATATGTTTGTGACATTTGTAACATTTGTAATAAAGCTTGAAACATGGAGAGAACATATTTGAACCAGTTGTTGTTGAATGGTTGCACAGATTGATGCTGTGTTAGCGCATAGTGATGTTGCGGTATCCCTGAGTGATGATGCATCAGGGGGGTGCTGAGTGATGCGGTGGTGATGCGATAGATAGAGTGAGTGCGATAGATAGATAGAGGGAGGGCAATAGATAAAGGGAGGGAGGGCAATAGATAGGAGCAGGGAGGGTGATAGTGGGAGGGCGATAGATAGATAGATAGAGGGAGGGCGATAGATAGATAGAGGGAGGGCGATAGATAGAGTGAGGGAGGGCGATAGATAGAGTGAGGGAGGGCGATAGATAGAGTGAGGGCGATAGACAGATAGATAGAGGGAGGGCGATAGATAGATATTTTATTTATTTATAAAGTTTTATATTGCGCGAACTGGACAATGGATAGATTGAGGTTGATAGATAGAGTGAGGTTGATAGATAGATAGAGTGAGGGTGATAGATAGAGTGAGGGCGATAGAGAGAGTGAGGGCGATAAATAGATAGATAGATAGAGTGAGGGCGATAGATAGATAGATAGATAGATAGATAGATAGATAGATAGATAGATAGATAGATAGATAGATAGAGTGAGGGCGATATATAGAGTGAGGGCGATAGATAGATAGAGTGAGTGCGATAGATAGATAGATAGATAGATAGAGTGAGGGCGAAAGATAGATAGAGTGAAGGCGATAGACAGATAGAGTGAGGGCAACAGATCGATAGTGAGGGCAATAGATAGAGTGAGGGTGATATATAGAGTGAGGGTGATAGATAGAGTGAGGGCGATAGAGTGAGAGAGAGAGATAGATAGATAGATAGAGTGAGGGCGATAGAGTGAGGCAGATAGATAGATAGATAGAGTGAGGTTGATAGAGAGAGGGGTGTGTAGAGAGAGAGGTGTAGAGATAGAAAGGGGTGTAGAGATAGGGGTGTAGAGAGAGAGAGGGGTGTAGAGAGAGAGAGGGGTGTAGAGAGAGTGGGGTATAGAGAGAGGGCTGTAGAGAGAGTGGGGTGCAGAGAGAGTAGGGTGCAGAGAGAGTGGGGTGCAGAGAGAGTGGGTGCAGATAGAGTGTGGTGCAGAGAGAGTGTGGTGCAGAGAGAGTGTGGTGCAGAGAGAGTGGGGTGCAGAGAGAGTGGGGTGCAGAGAGAGGGCTGTAGAGAAAGGGGTGTAGAGAGAGGGGTATAGAGAGAGGGGTGCAGAGAGAGAGGGGTGTAGAGAGGGGGTGTAGAGAGAGGGGTGTAGAGAGAGAGGGGTGTAGAAAGAGGGTATAGAGAGAGAGTGGTGTAGAGATAGGGGGATGTAGAGAGAGAGGGGTGTAGAGAGGGAGGGGGGAAGAGAGAAAGGGGTGTAGAGAGAAAGGGGTGTAGAGAGAAAGGGGTGTAGAGAGAGGGGGCAGAGAGAGGCGAGCAGAGAGAGAGGGGGTGTAGAGAGAGAGGGGTGTAGAGAGAGAGAGGGGTGTAGAGAGAGAGGGGTGTAGAGAGAGAGGGTGTAGAGAGAGAGAGAGGGGTGTAGAGAGAGAGAGAGGGGGGTGTAGAGAGAGATGGGTGTAAAGAGAGAGGGTGTAGACAGAGGGGTGTAGAGAGAGGGGTGTAGAGAGCTGTGCCCCTGGGTGTCAATTTGACACTAAAAAGGGTGATAACAGTGAGTCAGGGGGTGGGGGGGCATTCAAAGGTTATGGAGCAGACACAAGGGAAAAAATCTCATACTGTGGGTCAATGTGACACTAAGAAGGGTGCTAACATTGGGCCCTGGGGGTCAATGACACACTAAGAAGTTTGCTAACAGTGGGTCATGGGGGGGGCAGGGTATTCAAAGGATTGAAGCAGACATCCTTATAAAAGTGATAAAAATAGCACGTATCACTGGCGTCAATTTATATTTAAATCAAGATAAGGAAAACTGACAAGTGTGTAATACGTCCCGTGTTCAGTTTGCACACCTAATCATTAATAATAATAATACGTGTAGTGCTTGCTCTCATAACACTACTAGTAGTAGCGGTCACTGTTGCCCAAAATAATGGTACTTCTTTTATAGGCTTGAGGGAGATGAAAGGCAGAGCAAGAGTAGGGAGGATACATAAGACGTGCAGGTTGCACACTGATTTCAGTAGTGAGCTCTTAACGCGCTGAGCTAGATTTTGAGCCATTGGGCTTCCCTGCTCCATCATTTGAAGCGAGTTACGCTGGATGCTTTCCATGTTATGTGCGTATGAGTAGATTTGCACTGCTTGTAACTACTGCATGAATAGGGATGCTGCTCGTCCCTTTGAAGCTGTTTGCGCTTGTTTTAAACACTTTACGTTCGTATGAGCTGATTTGCACGGTCCGTACCTTTCGTCCGCCTTATTAATAAGAAAAAAAAGGTATGGCATTACGTGTCCTAGCGCATATACAGACAAACATGCAGAAATAATGAGTGCATGCAATAATAGCACATTAAAGGTAAACGGTTGGCTTTGCCGACAAAGAGAAGCGCTGTCACGCTGTTCCCATCCCAACTCCCAGTGGCTGGCGAGTTAAGAGGTGAAGGGGAGGAGGAGGGCATTGACTAATGGCAGCAAATGGGTCCGCGCTATATAAAAACGCATAAAATAAATAAATAAAAGGAAGGTAGTGATTCCTAATGGTGAGTGTAGGAGGGAGCCTTGTGACAGATGTTGAGAGCCTTAAAAAGCTGAATTGATATGGGTAGGCAAAGATTTAAGTGGAAACGTATTTAAGAGTATGTGCGGAAGGGAATGAGATAACAAGCTCTGATGCTCTGAAGTCTGATGCCTAGGCACAGACAAATGGTGGTGCGCGATGTGCACGAGGGGGGGAGGGGGAGCGGCAGCCTTTGATGTCTGATGCCGAGGCACAGACAAATGGTGGTGTGTTATGTGGCCGACGTGCACGCGCCTGTCTCACATGAACTGTATGGGATCCGCAACCGTTTTGGTAGACTTTTCTTTTCCACTTACTATAATTCTCGCCAGCAATGCGCAAGCGCATTGGCAGGCGAGACCTAAAAACCTAAGGCAGACCCAAGAGACCTCAAGAACTTCCGGCCCATCTCTCTGCTCCCCTTCCCAGCCAAGGTCATCGAGAAAGCCGTCAACAGGCAGCTAACCCGATACCTCGAAGAAAACAGAATCCGGACCCTTCCCAGTCAGGGTTCCGCAGCAACCACAGCACAGAGACTGCCCTCATCGCCGCCACCGACGACATCAGGACCCTGCTGGACAATGGCGAGACCACAGCACTCATCCTCCTAGACCTTTCTGCCGCCTTCGACACCGTCTGCCATCGCACACTACGCGCACGCCTCCACGCCGCAGGGATCCGAGACAAGGCTCTGGATTGGATCACCTCCTTCCTCTCCTGCAGAACCCAGAGCGTCCGCCTCCCCCCATTCCATTCCAAAGCCTCCGAGATCATCTGCGGTGTACCCCAGGGATCCTCCCTCAGCCCGACGCTGTTCAACATTTACATGGGTCCGCTCGCACACGTAGCCCGACAGCACGACCTCAACATAATCTCCTACGCCGATGACACTCAGCTGATCCTCTCCCTCACCAAGGACCCCATCACCGCCAAAGCCAACCTCCACGAAGGAATGAAGGCCGTCGCCGACTGGATGAAGACCAGCCGTCTGAAGCTGAACTCGGACAAGACGGAGGTCCTCATCCTCAGCTCCAACCCTTCAGCTGGGACGACTCCTGGTGGTTGATGGCACTGGGGGCAGCCCCGACACCCACGGACCACGCACGCAAGCTGGGAATCATCCACCACTCAACGCTGTCAATGACCAAGCAAGTCAACGCCGGCTCCTCCTCCTGCTTCAACACCCTCTGCATGCTCCGCAAGATCTACGGATGGATCCCGACATATGCAAGAAAGACAGTCACCAAGGCCCTCGTCAGCAGCAGACTCGATTACGGAAATGCCCTCTACATGGGAGCCCCGACCAAGCTCATCAAACGACTACAACGTATCCAAAATGCCTCGGCACAACTGATCCTTGACGTACCACGCAACGGTCACATTACTCCCCACCTGAGAAACCTGCACTGGCTCCCTGTCAACAAGAGGATATCCTTCAAGCTCCTCATCCACGCACACAAGGCACTCCACAAGACCGGCCCAGCCTACCTCAACAGACGGCTCTCCTTCTACTACCTTAACCACCAGCTCCGCTCAGCCGACCTCTCACTCGCCATCATCCCGCGCATCCAAAGAACAACCACCGGTGAGAGATCCTTCTCCCACCTCGCCGCCAAGACATGGAATACCCTCCCACCGAACCTACGACAGACCCAAGACCTGCTGACCTTCAAGAGGGCACTTAAGACCTGGCTGTTCGATCAGTAGCGCCCCCCCAGCGCCTTCAGACCCTCACAGGTATGTAGTACGCATTACAAATGATTGATTGATTGATTGATTGATGTGACTCTGTGATAGAAGAAGCACACATGTCCAAAATGCACCAAAATGTGGTCCTCATTGTGTTGGATAAAAACACACAATTGTGACACACATCTTTATACAATCCTCATTGTGATGGGAAAAACACCAATCTCTGTAATAGGCAGCATAATATTTCTTGTGATAGATAAAGGCACACAAACCTGTTGTACAGAATTTAATATGGTTCTTAGTTACACCACTGCCTATCGGACCATAGGTCACATTTAAATAGGAGCTATTGTAAAGCACCAAAGAGCACAATCTTGTGACACACAGTATGAAATGGTTTTCAGTGTCCAGAACAAACGTTCATATGCTTGAAACATATAAAGTCGTGGCAGTGTGTATTACACGTTTAAAATATCAACACAAAACTGTAACATGCGTCATGATGTGCTCCTTTTTGCAATGGATAAAAGCTCACATGCTATACACATGGTCACATGAATTGCATAACACGATGCAGTCTTCATTGTGATGGATGAAAATATGTGTGAGATGTTGTTTTCAGAGTGAGGTGTTATAGCGCAGAGTTAAAACACGCACTGTGATGTAATTCATATTCATTGACAACAGAGGGGACCAGTCTCTCACAGGAATGCACATGCAATGAGGAACAGGTTTGTTTCTATTAGGTATCTTAAGACATCTAGTGCTTGATGCACATGATGAACTCAAATGAATTTGTAGCTGTGTCGCAGGGTCGAGGATGACTTATTGGAGGAGATTCCATACTCCCCGGTGACTAGGGTGAATGAGGCACTCTTCCTCTGTGTGCAGGCTTTTTCTCCGGTCTGTCCCTTTAAGGAACAAGACTCTGACACCCAAGAAGAAGGCGGTCAGCAAGTCCGGATGACGTCTCTGCCCCTTACCAATGGGAAGAGAGAGCCCCGCTGATGAAAGCGGAAATGGATGTTGGAACGGATGCTGAGGAAGAAGTGAGACCTGAAGAACGCGGAGAGAGCCAGGTGAACCAGAGCGCTTGGAGGAGAAATGGGACCTCATCACCTGCAACAAGTGGGGAGGTAACCCCTGCAGAGGAGGAGTCGCCAGGAGGCCAACCGTTTCACGCTTCGCTCTGCCACGCTCTAGGAGGAATGTGACTGAACAAGATACAGTCCGGCTGCGGGCTGCTCACGGGCACTGGGCTGGAAGGCAGCAAAGTAAGTAGAGGGCACACCTCTGCTAAACCGATGGGTTAACCGGACTACACTTGGTGGTGGTGGCTTCTTTGAGTGTGGTGATAGTCCCTGCACTGGCCCTCTACACTTCTACATATTGTCGATGTCCCGACGTTCACCGGTGGTTTTCTTATTTTCTTACCGAGGGACATACAAGTCCATGACTGACCTGGTGGCCTCATAAGAGGAAGAACGGAAGCAGTATTCATACCTAACCTCTACTAGCTGTGTAAACAGATGCACTAGGACGTGAAAAATAAAAACATATTCAAACCATACCTAATAAAAGGGATAAAAGAACCAAGTCGCACGTTGATTCCTACCGGGGCTTAACCCCTTCCTTGACGACCCGGTGACAAAAATATAATGTAATATAATCCTATTTGTGATTGAAAGAAGTTTATTCTTGGCAACAGTAGTTTAGATAATAGCACAACTTTGCAACAGACCCAGTGGCATGGTCATTGCTGTGATGGGAAAAAGCTAAGATATGTAATACACAACATTACACGGTCCTCGTTGTGATGAATAGCAAAAACCATTCGTGACACACACTACAATGTGATCCCAAGTAAAATAATAGTAGCACACTTATATAACACAAAAACAACCTGTAACACTCAAAACTAAGGTCATTATGCAGGATATGAGCAATCTACTGGCATGATTGGGATTGTGACCCTGATGTGATACAAATAGCAACATAACTTAAGGCTTCTAGATCCTCTTCAATTCACAATACAAAGTGCTATATTTATTGTCATTGATTATTAGTGTGCTTGGATTACACAAGCATGCTGTTTTTTTAATTTGCAAAGGTTCTCTTGATTATTCTTAATATGCTTCTGCAGTAGCAGTATTTCATTATTTCTCATTTTCTTTTGAGAACATAATTTTTCCTTGAATAAGCATAAATGTAAAAAAAATGTGAACTATTCAGAATCAAGTAGAAGTAGTTAAATATTTTCTTTCTGCATGCATATTTGCCTGTTGAGTGATCCCTTCATCTATGCCATCTCCAATTTTTATTCTGATTCCTTCCGCTTCCCACTCTGAAACCCCATTATTCCGGCACTTATTAGAAGTGAATCTCAGATTGTTCCCTGGGTGGGAATGGGCTGAAGAAATGTTTGTGGACAGTTACAAAGTAACACATTTGCAGGCACACAAGTACTTTGCAGAGCACTAAAGCCCATGAAGATCACTATCCACACACACACAAATATTTACTCACATACAATAGTCGTCTTTTTCAAATTGTACATGTATATTTGTGCATATTAGCCCTTGGGCTATTCAGTACTGGAGATAAATGCTTTTCTATTGACCAGGCCTATATATAGCCGTCATTGTGATGGATAAGTGTCCACATTTCTATGATACAATACAATGTAATTTTATTTAGTTCCATAAGATCCATAAGATCATATACATTGGTAATATACAGCATTATGTTATAGGAGCTTTCTGTTAAAGTAATAAGTGATAATACTAAATCACATTAATGTGGTACTTTTTACGATGTCTAAAATAACATGAACCTGTTCAGTACAACATGATATTACTGGGATAGAAGCAGCACACATGTCTAGAATGGCCCAAAATGTGGTCCTCACTGCGTTTGATAAAAGACACAATTGTGACACACATCTTGATACGGTCCTCATTGTGATGAATAAAAGCACTTACCTCTGTAATAGGCTCCATAATAGTTCCTGTGTCAGATAAAGGCACACAACATTAGCCCTAGGGCCTTTTTGTGATGGAGATAAATTCATGTCCTATGTAACAGGTCTGTATAGAGCCATAATTGTGATGGATAAGTGGATAAGTACACACATTTCCAAGATAAAATACAATGTAGTTTTTTTTTAGCTACCCAAGATGATGCACCCTACAAAAACACAGCATAATGTTAAAGCAGCTTACTGTTAAAGGAGCTTTCTGTTAAAGGAATATGCAATAACACTAAATCACATTAATGTAGTGTTTTAATGATAGCTACATTAACATGAACTTGATCAATGCAACATGGTATGACTCTGTGATAGAAGAAGCACACAAGCCTAAAATACACGAAAATGTGGTCCTCATTGTGTTGGATAAAAACACACAATTGTGACACAAAACTTGATATGGTCCTCTTTGTGATGGAGAAAAAAAACAACCATAGTAATAGGCAGCATATTTCCTCTGGCAGACAAAGGCACTCAAACCTGTCTCACACAATTTAATATGGTCCTCAGTTTAACCCTTAAAGTGAACATAGGCTGAGGGAGAGGGGGGTGAATACCACTGAGGAGTTGCCTGCGGGGTGCATGACATGAGACCTGGCCTGTATTCCTCACGAGTCTCGTAATATGCTGCTCAATATGCTACATGTACTTCCTTGTTTTCAGATGTTGTCCTATTCCGTGATGTGCCATAATGAGTCAGTCGATCCGTATACAACTGTTTTTAATGATGCCTGCGTGGGGGGTGGGGGGTTTTGTCTTTTGTATTTTACAAAATTGGAAATAAAGTTTAAAAAACAAAAAGAAAAAGTGAACATAGGAGCATAATCTCAAAATCTCAACACAATTCTGTAACATGCGCCATGATGTGCCCTTTTACTGCAATACATAAAAGCTCACATGCTATACACATGGTCACATGAATATTCACCTACCATGATGTAGTCCTCATTCTGATGGATAAAAACATGCACTTGATTTTTTTCTTTCAGAGTGCAGTGTAATAGCACACAGAGTTAAAACATGCAGTGTGATGCTGTAATGAGTTTGATGTACTACAATTCCTAAACAATTCATATTTACCGACAACATAGGGAACCAGTCTCTCACTGGAATGCAGTCTTAATGAGGAACAGGTCTGTTTCTATGAAGTATCTTAAGGCAGCCTTATGATGGTATGCAAGCACATCACAAATTCTCGTCAATGAATTACAAATGAAGAGGTAAACCATCAGGCAGTTTTAGTGCACTGAATGATATTGCCCTCTTGGTGATGGTTAAAGCATGCATCTTTGTAAAACAGTGCATGAGATTGTCCTCTGTTATACATAGATACTGTCTCATATTACTAACAGACAGCATGATGTGCTACTTAATGTGATGTATCAAGGCAAACAATCTTGTAACACTTCAAGGCATCTAGTGATCATTGTACTTAATAAACCACATTAAATTGTAATATACTATGTAATATAATCCTATATGTGATGGAAAGAAGTTCATTCTTGGTAACAGTAGTTTAGATAATAGCACAACTCTGCAACAGGCCTAGTGGTATCGTCCTCGCAGTGCTAGGAAAAAGCTCAGATATGTAACACACAATATCATACGGTCCTTCTTGCGATGGATAAAAATAAACAATTGTGATGCACACCAAGACTTGATTCAAAGTATAATAGTAGCTCACTTATAATAGGCAGCATATTTCCTCTGGCAGATGAAGGCACTCAAACCTGTCTCACTCAATTTAATATGGTCCTCAGTTCCACCCTTCACTGCTCCACTTTCAAACTCTACGATCCTAATGACATCACCAAAACATTAGCAACCACCAAACTCAACAACCATTTCAATGACCCAGTCCCCTCAAGTTGCCTTCCCCACATCTACCAAGTCATCTCCCCTCTCTGGACCAAAATAATCAACGCATCGCTAGTGCAAGGGCACATACAGGACTGCCTAAAAACAGGCCAGGTCACCCCTATACTAAAGAAACCAACAGCTAACTCTTCCGACCCCAAACAAATTCGGCCCATAACCAACATTCCCATGCTAGCCAAGGTCCTGGAAAAATGTGTTCAACAACAACTGAACCAACAAATCACGGACTTCAATCTTCTGAACACCCACCGATCGGGTTTCAGACCCGGCCATAGCACAGAAACAGCCATTTTACAAATAGTGGACGACGAAAAAAATCTAAAAAGACTGGAAAATAGGCTCAGTCCTTCAATGGTTCAAATCCTTTCTGGAAAACAGAACGCAATCTTTCATGGTGAACTAAAATCTATCGTGCTCCTCACCGAACCCTCTGGGTGTACCACAAGGCTCTACCCTATCCCCCACCCTATTCAACCTATATGTCGAACCGCTAACCAAACTACTACAGCAGGCAAACATAGCCTACCACATGTACGCGGATGACACTCAACTCTACATCAAGATCTCCACCATTGAAGACATAATATCGATGAACATGGCACTCAAAAAGACCGTCCACTGGCTAACAACCAACTTCCTCAAGCTAAACTCACAAAAAACAGAATTTCTTCTAATCTCCCCCCTAATAATTCCCAGGAGAAAAAGGAATGGTTCAAGTTGATCACTGCACTTAACTGCATGCCAACTCTGGTCGACTCCACCAAATCACTTGGAATTACACTTGATAAGAACCTTAAAATGCAAGCACACATCAACCTGTTAGCTAAAAACGCAAGCTTTCACCTCAACTATCTCAGGAAAATGAAACCTTTCATCGAGAACCCGGACCTCAAAACTGCTGTTTAGTCCTTAGTCATATCAAGGCTGGAGTATGGATGCACCACCCTCGTGGGACTTCCCAAAATCTCCACCGCCCCATTAAAAGCCTGTATCAACGCCGCAGCTAGACTCCTAACAGGATCCAGAAAATTTTACCACATATCACCACACCTGAAAACACTCAACTGGCTTCCCTTTGAAGCTAGAATCCACCTAAAAATGGGATGCATCACTCACAAAGCACTTCACCACAATACTCCCCCGTACCTATCGTAAAAACTGACCTTATCTGGAGGATTCAGACGTTCTAGGAGTGCTAACAATCTACTCCTGAAACCCTCATGCTTCAGAAAGAAAAAAAACCCTGACAGAGCATTCTCCGGAGCAGCATCAAGAATATGGTACTCGCTTCCTCCCCACATCAGAAAAATCTCCTCTACTTTTCTGTTAAAAAAAGAAGCAAAATCATTCCTTATGTGTTCAATTCCTCCCATAAACTATCACATGGACCTTTTCCAGATGTACTCCGTATAGTTGCCCCCTCTTTCCCTCGAAAGACACCTTCGGCGCTCTCGACTCGTTGCTAGAAATACTGTTAAGCCTGCGGCATTACGAACTTTGTAAAATAAGTCGATCTTATGTATGCTATTCGTTTTGCAATCTGTCCTATTTCGTATTGTGCCCCAATTGTAAAGCGCTCTGATAACCTTCGCTGGGTCTGCTCCGCACTATAGAAAACTCTAAAAATAAAATAAAATAAAAATAAAAATGTGCCCTTTTTTGCAATACATAAAAGCTCACATGCTATACACATGGTCACATGAATATTCGCCTACCACGATGTAGTCCTCATTCTGATGGATAAAAACATGCATGTGATTTTTTTCTTTCAGAGTGCAGTATAATAGCACACAGAGTTAAAACATGCAGTGTGATGCTGTAATGAGTTTGATGTACTACAATTCCTAAACAATTCATATTTACTGACACCAGAGGGGACCAGTCTCTCACTGGAATGCGGTCTTAAGGAGGAACAGGTCTGTTTCTATGAAGTATCTTAAGGCAGCCTTATGATGGTATGCAAGCACATCACAAATTCTCTGCAATGAATTACAAATGAAGAGGTAAACCATCAGGCAGTTTTAGTACACTGAATGATATTGCCCTCTTGGTGATGGTTAAAGCAGGCACATCTTTGTAAAACAGTGCATGAGATTGTCCTCTGTTATACATAGATACTGTCTCATATTGCTAAAAGACAGCATGATGTGCTACTTAATGTGATGTATCAAGGCAAACAATCTTGTAACTTCAAGGTATCTAGTGATCATTGTACTTAATAAACCCACAATAAATTGTAATATACAATGTAATAAAATCCTATATGTGATGGAAAGAAGTTCATTCTTGGTAACAGTAGTTTAGATAATAGCACATCTCTGCAACAGGCCTAGTGGTGTCGCCCTCACAGTGCTAGGAAAAAGCTCAGATATGTAACACACAATATCATACGGTCCTCGTTGCGATCTATAAAAACAAACAATTGTGATGCACACCAAGACTTGATTCAAAGTAAAATAGTAGCTCACTTATATAACACCCTAAAACACCTGTAACATTCCAAGCTATGGTTATTGTGCAGGGTATGAGCAAAGCACTGGAAAGATTGTGATTGTGACCCTGCTGTGATTCATGTAGATAAACACCTTTATACCCCTTCATCATTGGCTCAATTCACAACACCTTGGGCCAGATGTAGGTAATTCCGATTTAACGACTCTTAAATACCGACTCATACCGAATCGGTATTTAAGAGACGGTAAATTGGAAGAAGGCAGATGTAGGTAAAAAATTACCGATTCTGTAAGAGTATGTATTTACCGATTCTGTAAATACCGAATCGGTATTTCACATTGATTCCTATGGGCCTTGAAGCCCATAGGAATCAATGTGAAATACCGAATCGGTATTTACAGAATCGGTAAATACCGAATCTTGCAAGGGTGCAGGGGGTGTCACTTTGACACCCTCTAGCACCCCAAATACAGGCATGTGTGACATGTGGCACACATACATGCCCTAAGGGCATGTCTGTGTGTCACATTGCACAGGTGTGCATGCACAGATGTGCATGCACACCTGAATTCGGTATTTTACCGCCCAATAGGATAGGGTGGTAAAATACCGACTCTGAAGGGCCTGTGGCACTCTTTGGAGTGTCACCTACATATGAATTTACAGAATCGGTATATTTACCGATTCTGTAAAATACCGAAGTGGTAAATTTACCGAATCGGTAAATATACCGATTCTGTAAATTCAGACCCACCTACATCTCAAAAGCCAAATACCGGTCGGTAACGGCCGAAATCGGCCGTTACCGACCGGTATTTCTATACCTACATATGGCCCCAAGTGCTTTGTTTAGTATCATCATTTTGGATTACAGAGCAAGCTGCTTTTTAATTCACAAAGGTTGACTTGTGGACTATTTAGCTTATAGCTACAGAGGATGTATTTCAAGGAGTAGTCTTCATTTTCTTTTGAGAATTCCATTTTCCCTTGAACAAGTTTACATGCTTACATTTCTGAAAATATTACAAAGCAAGTAGAAGTAATAACATTTGAAAAACATTTTCCCCTGTCACGTAATCCCTTCAGCTATGCCATTTCCAATTTTTAGTCTGATTCCTTTCACTTTCCATCCATGAAACCGATTTAATCCGGCACTTGTTTGAAGTGAATCTCAGATTGTTCCCTGGGTGGGAATGGGCTGAAGAATTGTTTGGTGACAGTTACAAAGTAACACATTTGGAGGCTCACAAATACTTTGCAGAGCAACAAAGCCCTGTGAAGATCACTATCCACACACACAAAAATGTTTGCTCACATTCAATAGTCATCTTTTTCCAAGTGTACATATATACTTGTTCACATTAGCCTCTGTGCTTTTTTGTGATGGATCGTTCGATGGATGATGCATGTTCTATGGACCAGGCTGTATAGAACCGTCATTGTGACGTATAAGTGCATGCATTTCCAAGGTACAATACAATATAGTTTTTTTTGTTACTCAAGCTCATACATTTTACTAATACACAGCATAATGTTATACATGCTTTCTGTTAAAGGAATAAGTGATAACACTAATTCACATTTATGTGGTACTTTTAATGATGGCTAAATTAACATGAACTGTTTCAATACAATATTATGTTACTCTGTGATAGAAGAAGCACACTTGTCTAAAATGCACCAAAATGTGTCCTCATTGTGTTGGATAAAAACACACAGTTGTGACACACATCTTGATACGGTCCTCATTGTGATGGATAAAAACACTAACCTCTGTAATAGGCAGCATATTATTTCCTGTGGCAGATAAAGGCACACAACATTAGCCCTTGGGATTTTTTGTGATGGTGATAAATTCATGTCCTATGGACCAGGCCTGCATAGAGCAGTCAGTGTGATGGAAAAATGCATTCATTTCCAAGATAAAATACAATATAGTTTTCTGAGTTACCTAAGATCATACACATGACAACTAAACAGCATATTGTTAAAGCATCTTTCTGTTAAAGGAATATGCAAAAACTATAAATCACATTAATGTGGTATTTTTAATGATAGCTACATTATCATGAACTTGCTCAATGCAATGATATTTCTCTATGATAGAAGCACACATGCCTAAAATGCCCCAAAATATGGTCCTCATTGCATTGGACAAAAACATACAATTGTGACACACATCTTGATAAGGTCCTCATTGTGATGGATAAAAACACCAACCTCTCTAATAGGCAGCATATTTCCTCTGGCAGATAAAGGCACTCAAACCTGTCTCACACAATTTAATATGGTCCTCGGTTTAACCCTTAAAGTGCACATAGGAGCATAATCTCAATATCTCAACACAATTCTGTAACATGCGTCATGATGTGCCCTTTTTTGCAATACATAAAAGCTCACATGCTATACACATGGTGCCATGAATATTCGCCTCCCACGATGTAGTCCTCAATCTGATGCATAAAAACATGCATGAGATTTTTTTTCTTTCAGAGTGCAGTGTAATAGCACACAGAGTTAAAACATGCAGTGTGATGCTGTTATAAGTTTGACGGACTACTAATCATAAACAATTCATATTTACTGACACCAGAGGGGACCAGTCTCTCACTGGAATGCAGTCTTAATGAGGAACAGGTCTGTTTCTATGAAGTATCTTAAGGCAGCCTTATGATGGTATGCAAGTACATCACAAATTCTCTGCAATGAATTAGAAGTGAAGAGGTAAACCATCAGGCAGTTTTAGTGCACTGCATGATATTGCCCTCTTGGTGATGGTTAAAGCATGCACATCTTTGTAAAACAGTGCATGAGATTGTCCTCTGTTATACATAGCTACTGTCTCATATTACTAACAGACATCATGATGTGCTACGTAATGTGATGTATCAAGGGAAACAATCTTGTAACACTTAAAGGCATCTAGTGAACATTGTACTTAATAAACCCACATTAATTTGTAATATACAATGTAATATAATCCTATATGTGATGGAAAGAAGTTCATTCTTGGTAACAGTAGTTTAGAAAATAGCACAACTCTGCAACAGGCGTAGTGGTGTCGTCCTCGCAGTGCTAGAAAAAAGCTCAGATATGTAACACACAATATCATACGGTCCTCGTTGCGATGGATAAAAACAAACAATTGTGATGCACACGAACACTTGATTCAAAGTATAATAGTAGCTCACTTATATAACACCCCAAAACACCTGTAACATTCCAAGCTATGGTCATTCTGCAGGGTATGAGCAATCCACTGGAAAGATTGTGATTGTGACCCTGCTGCGATTCATGTAGACAAACAGCTTCATACCCTTTAATCATTGGCTCAATTCACAACACCAAGTGCTTCGTTTATTATCATCATTTTGGGATACAGAGCAAGCTGCTTTTTAATTCACAAAGGTTGTCTTGTGGACTGTTAGCATATAGCTAAGGAGGATGTATTTCAAGGAGTACCCTTCATTTTCTTTTGAGAATTCCGTTTTCCTTTGAACACGTTTACATGCTTACATTTCTGGAAATATTACAAAGCAATTAGAAGTAATAACATTTGAAAAACATTTTCCCCGGTCAAGTAATCCCTTCACCTATGCCATCTTCAATTTTTAGTCTGATTCCTTTCACTTCCCATCCTGGAAACAGATTTAATCCGGCACTTGTCAGAAGTGAATCTCAGATTGTTCCCTGGGTGGGAATGGGTTCAAGAATTGTTTGTGGACAGTTACTAAGTAACACATTTGGAGGCACACAAATACTATACAGAGCAACAAAGCCCTGTGAAGAACACTATCCACACACAAAAAATGTTTGCTCACATTCAATAGTCATCTTTTTCCAAGAGTACATATGTACTTGTTCACATTAGCCTCTGTGCTTTTTTGTGATGGATCGTTCGATGGATGATGCATGTTCTATGGACCAGGCTGTATAGAACCGTCATTGTGACGTATAAGTGCATGCATTTCCAAGGTACAATACAATATAGTTTTTTTTGTTACTCAAGCTCATACATTTTACTAATACACAGCATAATGTTATACATGCTTTCTGTTAAAGGAACAAGTGATAACACTAATTCACATTCATGTGGTACTTTTAATGATGGCTAAATTAACATGAACTGTTTCAATACAATATTATGTTACTCTGTGATAGAAGAAGCACACTTGTCTAATATGCACCAAAATGTGTCCTCATTGTGTTGGATAAAAACACACAGTTGTGACACACATCTTGATACGGTCCTCATTGTGATGGATAAAAACACTAACCTCTGTAATAGGCAGCATATTATTTCCTGTGGCAGATAAAGGCACACAACATTAGCCCTTGGGATTTTTTGTGATGGTGATAAATTCATGTCCTATGGACCAGGCCTGCATAGAGCAGTCAGTGTGATGGAAAAATGCATTCATTTCCAAGATAAAATACAATATAGTTTTCTGAGTTACCTAAGATCATACACATGACAACTAAACAGCATATTGTTAAAGCATCTTTCTGTTAAAGGAATATGCAAAAACTATAAATCACATTAATGTGGTATTTTTAATGATAGCTACATTATCATGAACTTGCTCAATGCAACATGATATTTCTCTATGATAGAAGCACACATGCCTAAAATGCCCCAAAATATGGTCCTCATTGCATTGGACAAAAACATACAATTGTGACACACATCTTGATAAGGTCCTCATTGTGATGGATAAAAACACCAACCTCTCTAATAGGCAGCATATTTCCTCTGGCAGATAAAGGCACTCAAACCTGTCTCACACAATTTAATATGGTCCTCGTTTAACCCTTAAAGTGCACATAGGAGCATAATCTCAATATCTCAACACAATTCTGTAACATGCGTCATGATGTGCCCTTTTTTGCAATACATAAAAGCTCACATGCTATACACATGGTCCCATGAATATTCGCCTCCCACGATGTAGTCCTCATTCTGATGCATAAAAACATGCATGTGATTTTTTTTCTTTCAGAGTGCAGTGTAATTGCACACAGAGTTAAAACATGCAGTGTGATGCTGTTATGAGTTTGACGGACTACTAATCATAAACAATTCATATTTACTGACACCAGAGGGGACCAGTCTCTCACTGGAATGCAGTCTTAATGAGGAACAGGTCTGTTTCTATGAAGTATCTTAAGGCAGCCTTATGATGGTATGCAAGTACATCACAAATTCTCTGCAATGAATTAGAAATGAAGAGGTAAACCATCAGGCAGTTTTAGTGCACTGCATGATATTGCCCTCTTGGTGATGGTTAAAGCATGCACATCTTTGTAAAACAGTGCATGAGATTGTCCTCTGTTATACATAGCTACTGTCTCATATTACTAACAGACATCATGATGTGCTACGTAATGTGATGTATCAAGGGAAACAATCTTGTAACACTTACAGGCATCTAGTGAACATTGTACTTAATAAACCCACATTAATTTGTAATATACAATGTTATATAATCCTATATGTGATGGAAAGAAGTTCATTCTTGGTAACAGTAGTTTAGAAAATAGCACAACTCTGCAACAGGCGTAGTGGTGTCGTCCTCGCAGTGCTAGGAAAAAGCTCAGATATGTAACACACAATATCATACGGTCCTCGTTGCGATGGATAAAAACAAACAATTGTGATGCACACGAACACTTGATTCAAAGTATAATAGTAGCTCACTTATATAACACCCCAAAACACCTGTAACATTCCAAGCTATGGTCATTGTGCAGGGTATGAGCAATCCACTGGAAAGATTGTGATTGTGACCCTGCTGCGATTCATGTAGACAAACAGCTTCATACCCTTCAATCATTGGCTCAATTCACAACACCAAGTGCTTCGTTTATTATCATCATTTTGGGATACAGAGCAAGCTGCTTTTTAATTCACAAAGGTTGTCTTGTGGACTGTTAGCTTATAGCTAAGGAGGATGTATTTCAAGGAGTACCCTTCATTTTCTTTTGAGAATTCCATTTTCCTTTGAACACGTTTACATGCTTACATTTCTGGAAATATTACAAAGCAAGTAGAAGTAATAACAATCGAAAAACATTTTCCCCTGTCAAGTAATCCCTTCACCTATGCCATCTTCAATTTTTAGTCTGATTCCTTTCACTTCCCATCCTGGAAACAGATTTAATCCGGCACTTGTCAGAAGTGAATCTCAGATTGTTCCCTGGGTGGGAATGGGTTCAAGAATTGTTTGTGCGACAGTTACTAAGTAACACATTTGGAGGCACACAAATACTATACAGAGCAACAAAGCCCTGTGAAGAACACTATCCACACACAAAAAATGTTTGCTCACATTCAATAGTCATCTTTTTCCAAGAGTACATATGTACTTGTTCACATTAGCCTCTGTGCTTTTTTGTGATGGATCGTTCGATGGATGATGCATGTTCTATGGACCAGGCTGTATAGAACCGTCATTGTGACGTATAAGTGCATGCATTTCCAAGGTACAATACAATATAGTTTTTTTTGTTACTCAAGCTCATACATTTTACTAATACACAGCATAATGTTATACATGCTTTCTGTTAAAGGAACAAGTGATAACACTAATTCACATTCATGTGGTACTTTTAATGATGGCTAAATTAACATGAACTGTTTCAATACAATATTATGTTACTCTGTGATAGAAGAAGCACACTTGTCTAATATGCACCAAAATGTGTCCTCATTGTGTTGGATAAAAACACACAGTTGTGACACACATCTTGATACGGTCCTCATTGTGATGGATAAAAACACTAACCTCTGTAATAGGCAGCATATTATTTCCTGTGGCAGATAAAGGCACACAACATTAGCCCTTGGGATTTTTTGTGATGGTGATAAATTCATGTCCTATGGACCAGGCCTGCATAGAGCAGTCAGTGTGATGGAAAAATGCATTCATTTCCAAGATAAAATACAATATAGTTTTCTGAGTTACCTAAGATCATACACATGACAACTAAACAGCATATTGTTAAAGCATCTTTCTGTTAAAGGAATATGCAAAAACTATAAATCACATTAATGTGGTATTTTTAATGATAGCTACATTATCATGAACTTGCTCAATGCAACATGATATTTCTCTATGATAGAAGCACACATGCCTAAAATGCCCCAAAATATGGTCCTCATTGCATTGGACAAAAACATACAATTGTGACACACATCTTGATAAGGTCCTCATTGTGATGGATAAAAACACCAACCTCTCTAATAGGCAGCATATTTCCTCTGGCAGATAAAGGCACTCAAACCTGTCTCACACAATTTAATATGTTCCTCGTTTAACCCTTAAAGTGCACATAGGAGCATAATCTCAATATCTCAACACAATTCTGTAACATGCGTCATGATGTGCCCTTTTTTGCAATACATAAAAGCTCACATGCTATACACATGGTCCCATGAATATTCGCCTCCCACGATGTAGTCCTCATTCTGATGCATAAAAACATGCATGTGATTTTTTTCTTTCAGAGTGCAGTGTAATTGCACACAGAGTTAAAACATGCAGTGTGATGCTGTTATGAGTTTGACGGACTACTAATCATAAACAATTCATATTTACTGACACCAGAGGGGACCAGTCTCTCACTGGAATGCAGTCTTAATGAGGAACAGGTCTGTTTCTATGAAGTATCTTAAGGCAGCCTTATGATGGTATGCAAGTACATCACAAATTCTCTGCAATGAATTAGAAATGAAGAGGTAAACCATCAGGCAGTTTTAGTGCACTGCATGATATTGCCCTCTTGGTGATGGTTAAAGCATGCACATCTTTGTAAAACAGTGCATGAGATTGTCCTCTGTTATACATAGCTACTGTCTCATATTACTAACAGACATCATGATGTGCTACGTAATGTGATGTATCAAGGAAAAAATCTTGTAACACTTAAAGGCATCTAGTGAACATTGTACTTAATAAACCCACATTAATTTGTAATATACAATGTTATATAATCCTATATGTGATGGAAAGAAGTTCATTCTTGGTAACAGTAGTTTAGAAAATAGCACAACTCTGCAACAGGCGTAGTGGTGTCGTCCTCGCAGTGCTAGGAAAAAGCTCAGATATGTAACACACAATATCATACGGTCCTCGTTGCGATGGATAAAAACAAACAATTGTGATGCACACGAACACTTGATTCAAAGTATAATAGTAGCTCACTTATATAACACCCCAAAACACCTGTAACATTCCAAGCTATGGTCATTGTGCAGGGTATGAGCAATCCACTGGAAAGATTGTGATTGTGACCCTGCTGCGATTCATGTAGACAAACAGCTTCATACCCTTCAATCATTGGCTCAATTCACAACACCAAGTGCTTCGTTTATTATCATCATTTTGGGATACAGAGCAAGCTGCTTTTTAATTCACAAAGGTTGTCTTGTGGACTGTTAGCTTATAGCTAAGGAGGATGTATTTCAAGGAGTACCCTTCATTTTCTTTTGAGAATTCCATTTTCCTTTGAACACGTTTACATGCTTACATTTCTGGAAATATTACAAAGCAAGTAGAAGTAATAACAATCGAAAAACATTTTCCCCTGTCAAGTAATCCCTTCACCTATGCCATCTCCAATTTTTAGTCTGATTCCTTTCACTTCCCATCCTGGAAACAGATTTAATCCGGCACTTGTCAGAAGTGAATCTCAGATTGTTCCCTGGGTGGGAATGGGTTCAAGAATTGTTTGTGGACAGTTACTAAGTAACACATTTGGAGGCACACAAATACTATACAGAGCAACAAAGCCCTGTGAAGATCACTATCCACACACAAAAAATGTTTGCTCACATTCAATAGTCATCTTTTTCCAAGAGTACATATGTACTTGTTCACATTAGCCTCTGTGCTTTTTTGTGATGGATCGTTCGATGGATGATGCATGTCCTATTGACCAGGCTGTATAGAACCGTCATTGTGTCGTATAAGTGCATGCATTTCCAAGGTACAATACAATATAGTTTTTTTTGTTACTCAAGCTCATACATTTTACTAATACACAGCATAATGTTATACATGCTTTCTGTTAAAGGAATAAGTGATAACACTAATTCACATTAATGTGGTACTTTTAATGATGGCTAAATTAACATGAACTTTTTCAATACAATATTATGTTACTCTGTGATAGAAGAAGCACACTTGTCTAAAATGCACCAAAATGTGTCCTCATTGTGTTGGACAAAAACACACAGTTGTGACAGACATCTTGATACGGTCCTCATTGTGATGGATAAAAACACTAACCTCTGTAATAGGCAGCATATTATTTCCTGTGGCAGATAAAGGCACACAACATTAGCCCTTGGGATTTGTTGTGATGGTGATAAATTCCTTTCCTACGGACCAGGCCTGCATAGAGCAGTCAGTGTGATGGAAAAATGCATTCATTTCCAAGATAAAATACAATATAGTTTTCTGAGTTACCTAAGATCATACACATGACAACTAAACAGCATATTGTTAAAGCATCTTACTGTTAAAGGAGCTTTCTGTTAAAGGAATATGCGAAAACTATAAATCACATTAATGTGGTATTTTTAATGATAGCTCCATTATCATGAACTTGCTCAATGCAACATGATATTTCTCTGTGATAGAAACACACTTGTCTAAAATGCCCCAAAATATGGTCCTCATTGTGTTGTATACAAACATACAATTGTGACACACATCTTGATATGGTCCTCATTGTGATGGATAAAAACACCAACCTCTCCAATAGGCAGCATATTTCCTCTGGCAGACAAATGCACACAAACCTGTCTCACACAATGTAATATGATTCTCAGTTTAACCTATAAAGTGCACATAGGAGCATAAGCCCCATATATATAGGAGCAATTGCAAAGCATAAATGAACACAATGTTGTGACACACAATATGAAGTTGTTTTTAGTGTCCTGAACAGATGTTCATATGATTGATACACTTATAAAGTTGTGGCAGAATCTATAATATGTTAAAAATCTCAACACAATTCTGTAACACGCGCCATGATGTGCCCTTTTTTGCATTACATAAAAGCTTACATGCTATACACATGGTCACATGAATTGCCTACCACAATGTAGTCGTCGTTCTGATCGATGAAAACACTGTTGTGTTTTTGTTTTAGAGTGCAGTATAATAGCACACCGAGTTAAAAGATGCAGTGTGATGCTGTAATGAGTTTGATGGACTACAGTTCTTAAACAATTCATATTTATTGACACCAGGGAGGACCAGTCTCTCACTGGAATACAGTCTTAATGAGGAACAGGTCTGTTTCTATGAAGTATCTTAAGACAGCCTTATGATGCTAGGCAAGCACATCACAAATTCTCTGCAATGATTTACAAATGAAGAGGTAAATCAACATGCAGTTTTAGTGCACTGCATGATATTGCCCCACTGGTGATGGTTAAGCATGCACATCTTTGTAAAACACTGTATGAGATTGTCTATTGTTATACATAGATATTGTGTCATATTACTAACAGACAGCATGATGTGCTTCTTAATGTGATGTATCAAGGCAAACAATCGTGTAACACTTCAAGGCATCTAGTGATCATTGCACTTAATAAACCCGAATTAATTTGTAACATACAATGTAGTATAATTCTATTTGTCATGGAAATAAGTTCATTCTTGGTAACAATAGCTTAGATAATAGCACAACTGTGCAACAGACCTAGTGGGGTGGTCCTCACAGTGATATACAAAAGCTCAGATGTATAACACACATCATATGGTCCTCGTTGTGATGGATAAAAACAAACAATTGTGATGCACACCAAGACTCGATTCAAAGTATAATAGTAGCTCACTTATATAACACCCCAAAACACCTGTAACACTCCAAGCTATGGTCATTGTGTAGGGTATGAGCAAACCACTGGAAAGATTGTGATTGTGACCCTGCTGTGATTCATATAGACAAACACCATTATACCCCTTTATCATTTACTGGAGAAGCGTGGCTCAATGGTTAGAGCGGCAGACCCTGATGCAGAGGTCTGGCCCGGGACCGTGGTTCAATTTCCCTGGACCTGATAATTCTCGCCTCGGTGCCTAGTCTAATCATGGGTCCCACTCTGTGACTCTGGGCAATAGCTTGCTTAATCTCCACAACAGCCCCAGCAGCGCTTGGATGCCTGGCTTCACCTTGGGGGTGCCCAGGAGTGGACATTTCACAGGAAAGCCAGGATGGGTTCCACAGCGGTATGAATACAGAGCTACGAGGCCTCTGGGTAGAAGTGCGCTATTTAAATACTATACATTTACATTTACTCAATTCACTACACCAAGTGCTACATTTATTATAATTTTGGATTACATGAGCAAGCTGCTTTTTAATTCACAAAGGTTGTCTTGGGGACAGTTAGCATACAGCTACAGAGGATGTATTTCAAGGGGTAGTCTTCATTTTCTTTTGAGAATTCCATTTTCCCTTGAACAAGTTTGCATGCTTAGATTTTGGGAAATATTCTGAAGCAAGTAGAAGTAATAACATTTTAAAAACATTTTCCCCTATGGAATAATCCCTTCATCTATGCTATTTCCAATTTTTTGTCTGATTGCTTCCACTTCCAACCCTGTAAACAGATTTAATCTGGCACGTGTTAGAAGTGAATCTCAGATTGTTCCCTGGGTTGGAATGGGCTGAAGAAATGTTTGTGGACAGTTACAAAGTAGCACATTTGCAGGCACACAAATACTTTGCAGAACAACAAAGCCCTCTGAAAAATCACTAACCCCACACACAGAAGTATTTACTCACATTCACTAGTCATCTCTTTGCAAGTGTAAATGTATACCTGTGCACATTAGCACCTGTGCTTTTTTATGATGGTCGATTGGCTGGATGATGCATGTCCTAGGGACCAGGCCTGTATAGAGCCCTCATTGCGATGGATGAGTGCACACATTTCCAAGATACAATACAATATAGATTCTTTTAGTTACTTAAGATCATACACATTACTAATACACAGCATAATGTCATAGGAGCTTTCTGTTAAAGGAATATGTGATAACACTAATTCACATTAATGTCGTACTTTTAATGATGGCTAAATTAACATGAACTTGTTCAATTCAACATGATGTGACTGTGTGATAGAAGAAACCCACTTGTCTAAACTGCACCAAAATGTGTCCTCATTGTGTTGGATAAAAACACACAGTTGTTATACACATCTTGATACAGTCCTCATTGTGATGGATAAAAACGCTTTACTAATACCCAACATAATGTTAAAGAAGCTTACTGTTAATGGAATGTGCAATAAAACTAAATCGCATTAATGTGGTACTTCTAATGAAGCTACATTAACATGAACGTGTTCAATGCAACATGATGTGACTCTGTGTTAGCAGAAGCACACATGTCTAAAATGAACCAAAGTGTGGTCCTCATTGTGTTGGATAAAAACACACAATTGTGACACACATCTTGATACAGTCTTCATTGTGATAGATAAAAACGCCAACCTCTGTAATAGGTACCACAATATTAATTGTGGCAGATAAAGGTACACAACCCTGTCTCACACAATTTAACATGGTCCTCAGTTTGACCTATAAGTGCACATAGGAGCATAAGCCACCTTTATATAGGAGTAATTGTAAAGCATAAAAGAGCACCTTCTTGTGATACACAAAATATGAAATGGTTTTCTGTGTCCATAAGAAAGGTTCATATGCTTGATACACATGTAAAGTTGCGGCAGTGTCTATTACATGTTAGAAACACAAAAGAAAACTGTAACATGTGCTTTGCTATGCTCCTTTTTGCAATGTATAAAACCTCACAATTTACACACATGGTCATCTGAATTGCATACCACAATGTAGTCCTCATTTTGATGGATAAAAACACGCAAGAGTTTTTTTTTTATCAGAGTGTGGTGTAATATCACAGAGAGTTAAAACATGCACTGTGATCTCGTTATGAGTTTGATGGACTAAAAGTCTTAAACAAATCATATTTATTGACACCAGATGGGACCAATCTCACATGAATACAGTTGTAATGAGGAATTGGTCTATTTCTATTAAGAATCCTATGGTAGCCTTGTTATTGTATGCCAGCACATCACAAAGTCTCTGCGATTAATTACAAATGAAGAAATAAACCAACATGCAGTTGTAGTGCACTGCATGATATTGCCCTCCTTGTAATATTTAAAACATGCACATCCATGTAAAACTATATGAAATTGCCTTCTATGATAAATAGACAATCTCTCATGTTGTAACAGATAGCATGATGTGCTCCTTAATGTGATGTATCAAAGCAAGGGATCTTGAAATCTGTCATGGCATCTAGCGCTCATTGCACTTGATAAACACAAATTAATTTGTTACATACAAGGAGATATATTCCTATTTGTTATGGAAAGAAGTTAATTCTTGGTAACAGTACTTTAGGTACTAGCACAATTTTGCAACAGACCTAGTCGTGTGGTCATCACAGTGATAGGAAAAAGCTCAGTTGTGTAACACACAACATCATGCGGTCCTCATTGTGATGGATAAAATCAAACTGCTGTGATGCACAACATGACTTGATCCAAAGTATGATAATAGTAGCTCACATATATAACATACCAACACATCTGTAACACTCAAAGCTATGGTCATTTTAGAGGGCAGGAGCAAACCACTGGCAAGGTTATGGTTGTGACCCTGCTGGTTCTTTTTTTTTTTAAGGTTTCCAAAGAAAGTTTTATTCGGCTGACGCGTTTCAACCAAATTGGTCTTTCTCAAAGCCAATACATACGTGGTGATTATACCCTATCACCTATAAACACCAAGCTCACATATGAGTAAACATAGTGAAAAGACTTTGTTGGACCTTGTACGATGCCCAGAACCTTTGGAAGAAGGCCTGATATAAATAGGTCTAGGCAACGTAAATAAATTAACACAAGTGCATGATTTACCTTATGCTTTCACATGATCACAATATATAGGGTCATCAAAAATATATATAAATATTTATCTTAATAACAGATAAACATTTAAGTTCTACTAAGTTTCTAAACTTGTATAATTAATGAAAAGCACATACTCGACACGGGTACATTGAGAAACGCCACCCGAAAATAACAAATCCAATGCCTGTCATCCCAGCACACCATGCGCAGCCGCCACGCCGCCCCGCAACCATGACCCTGCTGTGATTCATGATGCTTTTTCAATAAAGGATTTAATAGCGCACAATGTTGCAATATGAAATGTGATATAATCATTTTAATGGACTAAACTATCAAAAACACCCCTGCTTATCAGCACCAAAGGGGAACAATCTCTGTCAGGAGTGCACTCAGAATCGGGTACAGTCCTACCTCTATCAAGCATCTTAAGGCAGCCGTATGAAATTTTTGTGCAGTGAAATGCCGGCGGTGGGGAACGCGAGTCTTTCAATGAAGGGCTCAGCTCCTTCAATTATAAGTTCCCGATCGAGGTCCTCCTCTGCTGCCTCGTCTCTCCCTGGTATGCCAACAATGCGGAAGTCCTTGAAATACTTGTGTTCCCCACCGCCGGCATTACACTGCACAAAAATGTCAATGCATCACGGGTTCTGCCAGAAATCATACGCTTCACATGGGATGTACATCGTACATGAGGAGAAGAACCATGTGAGGCCCCCATGAGAACCATTCACAAAGCTACAGCTTGAAAGCCATTAACAAGTCCCCCCTGTCATCATCTAATTATTTTGAAGCGTGAATATCATATTGCAGCACCAGCAACCGCCGCGGTCGTTTCTGGACACAAGAGAAAAAGGACCACACCCCTTGAGTTCATAAGGCATCATCACCCGTGAGAATTCCCTCACCTCAAATGTGAATGACCAAGTCCTGGTCCTGAGGAGAACCCTGAAATCAAATAGGGTTCTGAAATGTGTCGACCCCACCCAGCCAGCAATAATCACCACCAATCAACCGACCCATACCGAGTACAAACAGGACATTTAGGCCTGGTGTAACTGTTTAACTGCGTCGCTGGTTATGGCAGGTGTATGTAGTGAAACACATAACTGAATTGTACCGCCATTGTTCTTTATGTTAAAATAAGGACTGGTCTATTGTTTTGTCATGTTTGGCCATTTCCTAAGTATTTGTTATATGTCCAAAGTACTGTTACCATTGTGTTGTTGATATATGTTTGTACTAATTGTTCTTCTTTAAGACATGAAAGAAATATCCATCTTGTTTGTTCCACAAATAAATGAACAAATAACAAGTGTAATGAAAACAATATAACTACTTGAGAATCTAAGGTGGTTATTTATGAATGTATTTATTCCAAAATGTACGTCAAGACCTTTTTCTTGTTTCCAACTTTCTAAAAAGTGGCATTTTTAAAATTGAGGATTGAAATATGAATTTACCATTCAAGATGGTTTTAAATTACTCTGATACCATTCATGACTTTCCTACCTGCTCCCAATCAAAAATTAACACTTATTAAATGTAATAAGGTACCCAATGGTATGCTATGAAAGAGGCAGGCCTTGCAATAGTGACTACCAGGACATGTCAGATTAAAAACTACATGTCCAACTTTTTAAAGTAAACTGCACCTTGCCCTATGTGCTTTTGAGGGCCTACCCTTTAGGTGACTTATATGTACTCAACAGATTGGTTTATGCTTGGTAAAAGGTTTATTTTGACATGTGGAAATGGCAGTTTACAATTGCACCCACAAGCTGCAGTGGCAGACCAGGGACAGGTTAAAAAAAGTCTACTTAAGTGGGTGGCTCAAAAAGTGCTGTAGGGACACTAATAGCATTTAATTTACAGGCTGTGGGTGTACATGCAATATCACTTTACTAGGTACTTGCAAATAAATTAAATGTGACAATGGGGTCTGTAGCCCAATTTTATCATGTTTTAGGGAATGGGAACAAGCACTTTAGCACTGGTTAGCAGTCCTAAGGCCAACAAAAGCAAATTCATAAATATAGTGGGGGTGAAGGCAATAAGCTTTGGGGATGATCACCCTAAGGCTGACTGGTCTAACAAGCATTGACTTGTAACACACTCCATAATATTTTTCTCCTGGTGATGTTTAAAGCATGCACAACCCTGCAATACACACAGGACTCGACAAATCCACTCGCCCGCTCGCATTTGCGAGTGAGAATGGATGAGGACGAGCTATTTTTAGGTCCTACTCGCCCTTTCTGGCGAGTAGGAAATCAAACTAACTTTTGTCCTATGTCTTTGAAAACAGAGCAAAAGTGACAAGATAACACGATTTGAAGGCATTTTTATTGCTCACAAAGGGATTGAGCAATAAAGATGCCTTTAAATCTTGTTATCTTGTCACTTTTGCTCCGTTTTCAGAGACGGAGGTCAAGTGGGTTGCAGTCAGGTCGAGGGGATTTTCCATGGCACCAGACCTTCAGGACTAGTACCATTTTTCGGATTTGTCGAGCCCTGACAGTATGAAAATGTCCTCTGTGATGAATAGGCACACGCTCATATTACTAACAAACACCTTGATGTGGCCCTCAATGTGATGTATCAAAGAACAAAATCTTGTAGCATGCCATATTATCTGTTTCTCAGTGTGAATGGTACAACCACATGCAATTGTAATATACTAGTGATATAGTCCTTATTGAATAGAAAAGAAATTCATGCTTGATAGCAGTAGCATTGATAACAGCACACATTTGCATCAGACCTAATGGTGAGGTAATTGTTATGAGAATAGGGTCCGATGTTTAACACACAATATCATATGGTCCTTGTTGTGATGGATAACAGATCACACTTTTTTGACACACACTAAGATATGATCCATATGATGGCAATAGAAGCACAGACATATCAGGTGTGTGTGTGTGTGTGTGTGTGTGTGTGTGTGTGTGTGTGTGTGTGTGTGTGTGTGTGTGTGTGTGTGTGTGTGTGTGTGTGTGTGTGTGTGTGTGTGTGTGTGTGTGTGTGTGTGTGTGTGTGTGTGTGTGTGTGTGTGTGTGTGTGTGTGTGTGTGTGTGTGTGTGTGTGTGTGTGTGTGTGTGTGTGTGTGTGTGTGTGTGTGTGTGTGTGTGTGTGTGTGTGTGTGTGTGTGTGTGTGTGTGTGTGTGTGTGTGTGTGTGTGTGTGTGTGTGTGTGTGTGTGTGTGTGTGTGTGTGTGTGTGTGTGTGTGTGTGTGTGTGTGTGTGTGTGTGTGTGTGTGTGTGTGTGTGTGTGTGTGTGTGTGTGTGTGTGTGTGTGTGTGTGTGTGTGTGTGTGTGTTTGTGTGTGTGTGTGGGTGGGTTTGTGTTACTATCCTTGTGGGGACTTGAGTATGATAACACACTCACGCTGTGGGGACTTGATTGCACTGTGGGGACCTGAACCCAAGTCCCCACAAGGTAATGTCTTCCAAATGATTGGAAATGACTTCAAAAACACGTGTGCCAATTTTTACAACTTTTTCAAAAATTGCCTTGTGGGGACCTGTGTTTCACCAAGTGTGTTTATTTTCTTTGCTCGCTCTGCCCCTGTAGACAGGAGGAGGTACTGCAGCCTTAAACACACTTAGCATATTAAACACACTTCAGCAATTGGATCCTATTTAGCAACACAGAGGATAGTGATTTTAAACATCCATACCTATCAGAAAACAGAATATCTTAATACAATGACCTTTTTAATTGTATGCAACCTTTTTTCCAAAGTTATAAACCACACAAATAGAAGCATGTGGGTCATATTGCATTATTTCTTAATTATAATTAATTATATTCAGATAGTTTCATTAACAGTTATTTGCTGCGCAAAAATGTTTCTTTATCTAAGCTGCCATTTATTTCATTCTGTGATGTGAAATGAGAAGCTGTCTAAAATGTGATGGAAGCATATTTTCATTTGTAGTTGTAAAAGAATTACAAAGCTGAAAGCATTTTTTCTTTTGTTTTGTGACAGTATAGTTTGCAAAAGTGCAATTTCAGGAACACACAAAACGATCTTTCTAATCCCATTTAAGTTTCATAGGAATAACCAAGAATTAATTCCAATTGGGTTCCTGTACATACAGTTAAAATCGGCATTTTCAGGAATGAAGTGAAACCAGTCAGGCTGTTCGAGGCCAAGGTCAATTTGCATGTGAAAGCTTAGGAGCAGCTCGCTCAAGGTGCCGTAATTGCTCTGTTCAAAATGAAAAGCCTGCCATCCCCTCCTCCCACGGCCTCAGGTTAAAGGGCACCCATCACCTTTGGCTGCAAGGAGCCTGCTAACTCCTTAACTCGCTTAAGCATCTTCAGCCGTGTCCTGCTTCAGAACGAATAACTGGAGCATCAACCCAGTGGGTATTTCTCTGTTCTCACATGTTAACATTAAGCTATTGGAAAGTTATCTACTCTTAGGGAAGTCAATGAAACTCTGGGAACTGCATAGTCATTTAGCTCATTATTTTTGTATTTATTTTTCAGTTTTATGGATCGCAAACTTGACCCGAAGATACTAGAGTGCTTAACATGAGCACCATTTACATTACAGATGGACACATTGGTTTTAGAGGCACAGGGAGATTAAGTTATTTGCCCAGAATTTTGAACCGTTGCAGAGACTCGAACAGGATTCCACAGTTCCAAAGTCAGCAGTTTTGGCCATGACAACAATTCATCACACCATCAGATTATTCATTTTGTTGTATTAGCAGAATAAGATCAATAGGGAATATGTTGAATGGTCAATGCAGACGATTATTATTTTTGCAACTTGTGCTATTGTGTATTGCATATAACACCCAATTCAAAGTTTGAAAACTTCTACCCTTTCCTGATATACCTGAAATACCTAAAAGGCCATGCCACATTTGTTCCAGTGACAGAGCCCCTAGGGCACCCACACACTAGAAGGTGTACATTTTTGTAAAATGAGTGAATAACAACATTTAGGGGAATATTTACAAACATTTTGCGCTGGTTTAGCGCCACCAAAGTGATCCTAACCAGTGCAAAATGTTGTTTAGCTATTTACTTTCCAGCGCAAAACTTGTTTTGTGTTGGAAAGCACCCTCTAAGTAGCGCAAAGCACTACCTTGTACTACTTTGGGCCGAGTGAGCGTTCCATGGGTGGTACATGGGCGTTCCAGTGCAACAACCTATGCCTTTTGACGCAAAACTATATTTACAAAGATTTGTAAATATGGTTTTGCACCAAAAGTTAACACCTCTTCAAAGGAGGCACTCACAGGAGAAATGCTTTCATTTCTCTGTGCTTTTCTGACTTTGCATGCTTGCTGCAATGTGCAGCACGCATACAAAGTGGGAAAAGCTAAGCATCCTGCCTAGCATAGTGTTTTGGACAGGTAGGGTACCCTTCCTGTACAAAACCTGTGCTAGACTCACAGACACACCCTAGCCCTACAATGCTAAGGTGTGTGCATGGTGCAGGGCAGCTTTAATCAGCGCCGACGCAAGGGAAAGGGGAATAGAGTGCCATATCTCTGAAGATATGGCGCTCTCCTGCGCCCTCCCTGTCACACAAGGCAGCGCAGCCTCGCGGGGGGGCTGCACTGCTTTGCACATTTTTTTGTAAATCCCCCCCATAGTGACATATTCATTTCAGAAAGAAAATATGAGAACCAGATTTCTCTCTCAGCATACATCTTTAATCTGCTGCTATGCTTTGGGACAATGACCCGTACAGGATCTCAACTAAGTAGCAATTTGGAAACTTGCAAAGGACTTGATAATGCTCTGCTTTTCCTTGCGCCAGGAACAGTAGTTTCTTGGGTTGCTTTCACTATTTGTGTGTCTGTGTCCATCTATACTAGGCTTTTCTGCCCGTCACTTTCAGTAGTAACCATAAACATACATTTAATGACACTGGCAAAAATGATGAAAATCCTGTATGTTGTACTACACACTTTTTTCAAAGTACACCATTTCTTATAGTTTTGCCAATATAAGACTGGTTTATGCAGAAAATGGAGGCAGTCTAATATCTGAGGCATTAGAAGAGGTGAAAGAGTAGGAAAAACAGGTTTTGTCTGCATAAATGTCTTAGCAAACACAAACAAGCAGATCACATCCCTAAGGGAGGTGGGGTAAAGCAACAAAAGGAGAGGACCAAATTCAGAACGTTGATGGACACCAGCTGGTAGTTAGGGGGGGTGGTGAGAGGATTTGATGGATTGCCAGTCCACAGACCAGCCAAATAGGTAGGAGAACCAGTTCAATGTTGAGCCTATGAAGCTTAGGGACCTTAGGATGTCAAGTAAGGTAGGTGGTTAATGGTGTCAAGTGTGGCAGAGAGCCCAGGACTATGATAGCTGTAGGATGAACGTATTAAGTTAGCTATGTGAATGAGGCTAATTTCAGTGGAGTGGAGGGCTCAGAATCCCATCTGGAAAACATGGAGCAAGTTGTAAAAATTGAAGGTGGTTGAAGACTAGACATTAGATTTTTGGGAAAAGGAGGGGAGAAGACACATTAGATGGGGATGCAGGGTTTGCTGTTTTTTTGTAAGGGCACCTCCATCACAGTTTTAGAATTGAACTACAGCCCCCAGCATACCTCACTGGAGAGAGTATGCAACTAATGGACTATTAATTAAGGCTGTGGTTGACCCTGTCACGTGTTGCCTGTGGCCCCATGAGGAAGAAGCAGGAGCTACGAAACGCGTAGGGGAAGGCTTTGAATAACCGGACACAATGTGCAGTTTCTGAAATAAATAGTTTGTTAACCAGCACCAGCGGAGTGGCGTCCTTGTGTTCAGAGGCACTTTGGCTTAATATATATATATATATATATATATATATATCCAAGCGCCGCTCAGAAAACTCGGATGCCAAAAGTTCTTCCTTGGCAATTCACGAAAAGCAGACACGAACCCAGAGTAAGTGCAAAGTAGCGCTTTTATTCCCCGCTAGTCAGCCATAACGCGTTTCACCACCAACGTGGCTTGATCACATATATATACTAGAACTGGTGAATTTCTGTGGTTTTATTTGAGTTAAAAATGTTTATGTTGTCACTGAGAAACTCACCTCGAAAAACAAAGGATAAAGTAACGTTATAGTTAGGTGAATTTCTCAGTGACAACATTAACATTTTGAACTATAAAAAAAACACAGAAATCCAGCAGTTCTAGTCAGCAGTGCTAACTATTACTTGCACTCCGGACATGCATTGCCCATGACCTCACATGTGACATCACTCATGACATGTTCTATGACATCATGAAGGGCAGAGATCATGGATAATATTACAGCAAAGTTTCGTCATTTTGGAGTGTATGTCAAATGGTGTACTTATAACAAAATTACAACCAACTAGGTGCCCAAACCAATGCCCAGGACAGAGCATCGACCACTATGTATTTTGTTATTGTTTGGTGTCAATTTGAAGTCGGTTGCTAGTGGTTTGATTTAATTCAAGAGCAAAACTTGCAATGTTCATGCGTTTTCAATATGTTGCCACAGGGGCGCTTTGTTTATTTATTTATTATTGTTTGAGGGTTTATGCTCCATTTTGGGCAAAACAGGTGTATTATGGGTGGTGTTAGAAATGGGGGTCACGAGTCTTGGACTTCGCATCACCTCACCAGAACCGACACCTTTCCGCTAACGCAACTGACTTCCCCTGTCCTGGACTTGTGGACACAACCCCTCACCTCCCCTGTGGTAGCCAGTGAACCGGCCTCAACCTCGTAACCGACGGCTCATCTCCTTGATGCCGTGCATCCTCCAAAGACTTTGCTGCAATTGGACTGTTGTTTGGGGGGTCCGTTGCCAGTCATGAAGTCGTAACAGCCCCAGGTGGAGCTATTCGTTTGCTACAAGTTCTGTTTTTGAAATAACTATTCTGAAGTCGTATTTTACTACCTGCATGCTGGATTTTTTGTTGTTTTAGTCTTGATTGGTTTAAAAAGGTATCGTATTTTTCTAAACTGGTGTGGTGTCCATTTGTGGTGTTTTCACTGTATTAGTGTGTGTTTTGAGTACAAATACTTTACACATTGCCTTTGGGATAGGTCTGTCTGCTCAAGCCAAGCTACCAAGGGGGTGATTAGGGGTTATCTAGAGTGTATAGCCCACTTACCCTGACTAGAAGTATACATCTGTCAACTAGAGACCCCCAGTTCTAACAGGTGGTGGGTGACAATGCCTAATAATTGTCACCCACCATGGAAAGGCTGGTGGGGATGGACTTTGGGGGCCCATTGCAGGCCCTCCTTGAGCAGGAACAGTTCGTTGGTGCAGGGAAATGCAAAACTTGCATTTTTTATGTTGCGGCGGGTGCTGCAGCCAGCAGCACCTGCTACAATGGAAAACATGGCACTTAAGGCCGCCGTGGTGGAGGCCGCATTGTAATGCCAGATGTCGGAGCACCGCCTAATAGGCAGGCGGTCCCCATCTCAGGGACGGACAGAAGTCCATCCCCCATCGTAATCAGGCCATAGTCTCTGAATACCTGAAGGAATGGCTTCAGACAAGTGAAGAGATCAGTTGAGGCTTATAAGTCTGCCCAAAAGACCCAGATTTTTGTTTAATGCAATGGTATGTTTCACCATTTTGTCACTTTTTTTTAATTTAAATTAGTTTGATAAGGAACTTTCAAAGTTCTTACATGACTTAATGTACACTAGGCTGTAGAATGTAAAGTAGTATATGTATTTTGTTTTGTATTGTCACGTCAGAAATGACAAAGTATTTATATTGCCAAAATAATTTCAGTGGTCATGTTACCAAGACTCCTTGGGGTGGAAACTCGTTCTCCTCGTCTGAGGTAAACAGATTACTGAACCGCAGTTTGAGAGTGGCTGGTTTCTTCTTTCCTTGAACACGGAAAGCTGAATAGCAAAGGTTAAAGAGTATGTATTTGTAAGCACGTGGGTAAGGTACTTAGGGCCTGATTACAAGTGCAGGGTCATAACACCACCTTGCTGGCGGAGGTCCGTCCACTGTATTATGACTTTAATAATTGCTGCAGCAGATGACCACCAGCTGCGCTAGGGAAGAGTCATTCCCTGGCAGTGGCAGAGCTGCACCACAATGTAACATGCTCAGCAAGACTGGTGCAGTCCCGCTGAGGATATTATGAGTTCCCGCACCACCAGCCATTTCTCGGCAGGTGCCCACATGAGTTCAACAAGTCCTTCCGTGGCATTGGTGGTGCCGCATCGGCGGAGAGCTGGGGCATCACCCCCAAACTCGTAATCAGCCCCTAAGATTTTAACTTTAATTAAAAACATCAGAAGTTTGCACGGAAAAATACAAGGTTATAGTGGAGTCTTTTTGGTTAGGCGCATTGATGCCCTTTGGGCTTAGTAGCGCTATATAAATTTGTTTTCATTTCATTTCATTTCGAGTTATATGCATCTTTAGTAATAATAAAAAACCGAACAATAAAAAAATACACTGAATTCAACCAGTTATACGTGACTTGTACCCCATACATTTCAGACATCATCAGTGATTTCATCAATGATGTGATTAAACATTTCATGAGTACATTTATGTATGAGTCCATGCGCACTGCTTCCTGAGAGTGTAAGTTATACTAAGGTCAGGTACTTGTAACTGGTGAATTTTATTATCTATTTGTTTTTTAAATGTTAATTTTTATATTATCACAGTAACATCACTTCAACCTTTGTTTTTTTATGTAAGTTAAAATATTAGTACCTTACCTATGTGTAACTCCACTTTAACCTTTTTTCTGTCATGGAATTTTCAGTGTTTGTTTTGCATAATGTAAGATCTTATTACTTTAGCAAAGTACACTTTAGCTGCGTGTGGTGGAGTGAAGAGTGCAGGACATGGCGTGTGTCCAAGCTCTGCACACAACCCATGTGGGTAGCCAACATCACCTGCTTAGTCTTTGGGTGTGCACAACGGGGGCTTATATTTTTTTACTCCAAATGGCGGCTGTAACATTTCAGTTGACTTTGTAGTTTGTCATCAAATTAATCAAACACACCAAGATATAACTAACTTTTGAACCTTAATGTCACACAAATGGCTGAACAGATTTACACCAGAGCACAAAAAGCATGCTTTCAGAGTAAAGATCTAGAGTTCTGCCAAATTTGTTGTAACCGTATTTACCCATTTTATCTGTATTGCGGTCTAAAAATCCTATGGGAAGTTGCTTGGGGAAAACATGTTTTAGGACTTCCCTTGGTACTCGCTTGACAGATTACCCCGAAACATTCAAGGAAAGAGCTGAGGTGGATGAACTTTTTTTTCATGGGCCCGATTACGATGCCGGTCGGACCTGCATCTTTGTGGTAAAGGGCCACAGAACAAGCCCCAATGCTAAAAAGGCATGTTTATAAGCATCACTGCAGCATTTGCCAGGTAGCACATGATGCCTGCCCCAAGGGGCATGAATGTTTGTGGGAGCACCAGAGGTGGCCCCCTGGCCTCATAGTGGAGGCGTTGGAGGGTCGGGAGCCCTATAGGGCACCCCAAAGTGCCTTTCCATCTGACTTTCTATGGCAGTTGGACCGCCATAAGAAGGCAGACGGAAAGGGACATTGTAATCCATATGGCGGTGCCTCAGCCCTTATTGTAGGGATTACATTCTGACCTCTGGGTCAAAGGGCGGTGGGGACGACACCGATGTGCTTTCAATGTCGGTCCCACTGACATTCTAATGAGGCCCTTTATTTTTGAGACAATAGTTGTGTCACTCAATATTAATGTTCATGATATTGTGTCAGTGAACCACCCCATGCATTCTATTACCCTTAAATCTCCTTTAATTAGAAATAATTATATAATAATTATGTAATTTAAAAATAAATACTCACCTAAGTTGTTCATTACTTACTTGTAAACTACCAGGAAAAGGCCAAAGTGGTACCTACCTGTGTGGTAAATGCATATATGGTAACTTCCTGCTGATTAAAGATTGCAAGGCAAAAACTGTATGTTCACACGCTCCTTCTGTGTGACTTGAACATGCCTATATATGTTCACACACTGTTTCTGTGTGACTTGAACATGCCTATAATGATGCTGTATCTCTATGGTGAACTGAAAAACAGCATTATAATCACACTTTATAACATGCAATATATGTGGAGACATGAGCATGCCATTTTAAACTTTTAGAAAAACACTCCAATTCAGCACCAAGATTCAAACATGTGAGTAGAAGGTCAAACACAGATCCCTCAAGTGAATATATTAGTTTACAAATCCACCAGATTAACATAATCTGTTTTTCATCTTTAACATTGCTATCATTACACACAATACTGTGGAGACTTGAATATGACTATGATCACACACTATCAGGGTGGGGACCTTGTCATCCCTACAATCACACACTATCTCTGTTGGGGACCTGCAATCCTAATAATCACACACTATCTCTGTAGGGAACTGGCTTCTCTATAATCACACACTATCTTTGTGGTGACCTGGGCATCGCTATATTCACACACTATCTCTATGGGGACCTCGTCATCAGTATTACACTCTGTCTCTGTGGGGAGTTGTACTTCATTGTAATCCCACACTATGGGCCTAATTATGAGTACAGCATACCTGGGACTGCCTTACTCGCGGTGGCAGTCCGACCGGTACCACCCCAGTGGTCTGACTGCCTTATTACAATGATGGCAGCAGGTCTGTCACAAAACCACCACCAGTTTCCAGGATCCCACAGTGGTGGTGTTGTGGAAAGGAGGCGGGAATTACGGCAGTGCTGATGCCGGGACCGTTGAGCAGATTCTGACCTGCCTTTCTACCAAGTATTTCATGGCGGGGACCCTGCCATGAAATTATTGGAGGAAAGGCAAAGAAAGGGGCCTCCAACAGGGCTTCCGGGCAAATCTGTCTATTGGATTTGTGCTGGGGGACCATGATGTGCCACCCCAAAAGTGCAGTGTCGTAGGCGCACTGTGTGGCATGCACAACATATTGCATGCCACACAGTGCATGGGAATGTGCTGTAGGCACTGTCATGGTGGCAGTATTCTGTTTAGGCTCTCCTATGAGCCTAACGTACCCTTGTCATGACACTGACACTGCAACACCCGCCGCACACTGGATTCAACTCGGAATCCAGTGGGCAGGTTCAACGCGGGCTTTGCAGTCTTCCTAGGACCGCTGTTTTGATGGGCCTACAGGAAGACCACCAATCTCGTATTAAAGACCCTGGGGAGTTGAATGTAACTATAATCACACACTATCCGTATGGAGACCTAGGCAGCCCTATACTCACACACTATCTTTGTGGGGACCTGGTCATCACAATGCTCACACACTATATTTGTTTGAACCTGGCATCAATATAAACAATCACATGCTATATTTAGGGGGCATTGAACTTACTATCTTCACACACTATCTCTGTGGGGAAAGTGGTAACACTGTACTCACACACCATCTCTGTAAGGACCTAGACATCCCTATAATCACACACTATCTCTGTGGGGAACTGGGCATCAATATGATCCGTCACAAACTATTTTTTTAGTAATTGAAAATGACTATCATCATCACACAGTATTTCACTGGTGACCTTGGCATGTCTATATTCACACACTATCTCTGCTGGGACCTGGGCATCAATTTAATCACATTATAACTTTGTGAGGACTTGAACATTGCTATCATCACACAGTATCTCTGCGGGGACATGAGCATGTCTTTCATAAAACATTTCCGTAGAGATACTGGAGCTATACAGTTATGACACACTTTCTCTGCAGGTCTACAATCACTATCTCGGTGGATGTGGGCATCCCTATTATCACACACTATCTCTCAGGAGGCCTAGACTTCACTATAATCATAAAACATCCCTGCAAGACTTGAGCATGACTATAATCACAAACTATCTGTGCTTGCAACTGGACATCACTATAATAACATACTATCACTACAGGGACCTGATCATGACTATCATAATGCACCATCTCTCTGAGAACTTGAACATTACCATCATAACACTCTATGTGGGGACTTGAACATAACTATGATCGTTCACTATCTTTGATGGGATGTGAACATAACTATCATCACACTATATCCCTGAGAGGACTTGAACATGAATATGATCACACACTGTCTCAATTCAGTGTGACTATAATTAAACACTATATTTGGGGACCTGGGCATTAATGTAATGACACTGTTTTCGCATGAACATCAGTATGACTAGCATCGAACACTATCTCTACGGGACTTGAATTTGACTATCATGACACTTTCTATGTGGGACTTGAAGATAATTATAATGGCATACTCTCTCTGCGTGGACTTGAACATGACAATAATAGCACATTATCTGTGTGGGGACTTGAAGATACAAATAATCGCACACTTTCTCTGCGGGGACATGAACATGACAAAAATTGCACACTATCTCTGTGGGGACTTGAAGATGACAATAATCACACACCATCTCTGTGGGGACCTGGACACTTCTTCAATAACACATTATATTAGTATGAACTGCAGCAAGACTATCATTGTACACTATCTGTATTGGGACCTGAACTGGATTATAACCATACATGATTATAATCAGGCAATGTTTTGGAGGATTTGAACATGTCTAAAATCACACACTATCTGTGCGAGAACCTGGGCATCCCTCTGTTGACAAACTATCTCATATGATTGAAATATAACTACATGAAACACCATCTCTGCGGGGACTTAAGTATTAGTATAGCCACACACTATCTATGCGGGGACTTGAACATACAAATAATCACACTATGCCTAGGAACTTCAGAGTAACTAAATTTAAACACAATTTGTATTAATTGACCTATTGATTTATCTGTTAACCATGCTCCCTCATGTACTTCTCTGTGTAAAGCGCTCTGATATCTGCAAGGATCTTGTCCGCGCTATATAAAACTTTCAAAATAAATAAATAAATTTCAATATAATCACACACTATCTCTGTGGTGGCTTAAAAATGACTTTCAACACATACTCTGTGGATCAGCTGTAGAACTTTACTATAGTATCATACCATACCTTTGGGAATTATTATTGCACAGACATACAAAGAAAAGGATGCTTAGTGGTGTGGTTGATGAAAAGGAAGTAGGTAAACTCAACTTGACTTTTCTATCAGACCACATCACAGGATCTTTGGCCTCTAAATTAATTTAACGTTGAGTTGATTCCTTATTTCTAAAAGTTTGTGAGCACTCAGTAACAAGCTAAATATCTGTAAATCCCTTTCCAATAACTTCATATGCTATAGGCTTCTGCTGAGAAATGCATTATCATCACTGTCCATTTTCTGTGTGCTAGTAGGACACAATGAGCTATTCGTATATGACCAAACTGTCATGTAATTTAAGTACAGCATTGAAAGCATTCAATCACAAATGATAATTATTGAGGAAGCCCCCACTAGGAGGGTAACACACGTTCAAGTCCCCACAATGAGCATTCTGTGTGCGTGAATAAAGAACAATATATTTGCAAATTTGAAGCAGGATCTGTCAAAGGAATCTCTCCAGTTGCTTGAGCTGCCCACCTGACTGTGCTGGTGGGGGTGGGCGGACCTGTACAACAACTCTTGCCAGATCTCAGCCTTCTAGACAGCGACACTTTGGGCACCACTACTGGGGGGGTCTTTCTTGCCTGCTGGGAAGGGGGTCTCAAGGATTCTAGCAGATGCCTGTTCGGGACCCGGTTCACCCCTTTGGGGTAGAAAGACTGAGGTAACGGGGCCCGTGCCTCACTGTGCGGATACACGTTGTGCATCAGCCTATCTACATAACCAGATCAATGGTAAATGGTCCCCCGGCTGCTCATGCTTCTTCCTTGACCTCCGTGTGGAAAGCTGGAAAGGGGAATGCGTGGGCTGCCTCAATTCAAGGGAGAGTCTGCGGGTGCTGCCTCCCACCAACAATTTCACCATCCCCAGGCACTGGTATGCCACTTGCTAAGAATCGGCACAAGACTGTGGAGTTGCTATCTGCCCAGCCATCCACACCAGAACAGGGTAGCTCCCACTATCCTCATGCAAAGAAAGTCTTGGTAGCCAGCCAACTCCTGATGTGCCTCCCCTGCAGTGGACATGGGGAATGCCCCCCCACTGACAGTTACAACTGTGCCTTTCATGCAGGTTTTAGTCAGGGCTCCAAAGGGGTAGCCATATTACTCCAGAAGCACTTCCCACTGTTGGCCATGTGGTTCATCCACAACCCACAAGTTCCCTACACCAGAGTGGTGGAGACACTAGAAGGGAAACAATACAGCATCCTTAGCATTTGATTACCACCCCAGCTTCAGCAGCGGACCCTCAACAAGCTTACAAAAGTGATCCCCAAGCTGCCATCTGGGACAACAGTCGATGGCGTTGACTTTAACACTGCACTTAACTGAGACAAAGATGCGTCAGTCCCACCACCAGACACCATCTGAATAAATCCACGGTGCTCATCTCTTTGATGGACTACCTGAAATTATGCAACATTTGGCAGACATGGCACCTGAGAGAGGGCACACATGCACACATCTTTATCAGACCTCCATCTCATAGTTCTTCCTGCCACTGGCATGACGCACATGACAGTGGCAACAATTCTTCCCCAAGGTATCTCTGACCATTCACCAGTTACTCCCCATGTGGGGATCCCTATTGACCATAAACGGCCACTCTGGTGTCTTAATGCCTAGTTCATTATAGATAATTGATCACTCCTACTTTGAGATAGATGTTGAGTTGCTCACTGAGGTTGGGACCCTGTGGGCAGCAAGTAAAGCCATGATCAGAGAGTTGGCCAAACACACTGAAAGGGACAAATTCAGCCATATACCAGACTTTGAGCCTCACATTGTAATGCTGGAGACTAAAGCAATAACTGATGTGTCTGACTTCCTCCACCGCTGACTCGAACTCAATAGAGTGTTTCTGTAGCAACTTGAGTTTAATGAGGCTCGTGAATGCTGGAGGGACTCCAGCTGGCACATATATGGCCCAGGGGATGAAAGCATTAAACTCCTCTACTGGATAACCACCAGAATGATACCTCCAAATTGAACCGCTCCATTACAAACCCATGAAGACACCCACTGAACACACCATTCGAGATAGCAGGGGCCTTTGCGGACTATTACAATTGGTTATATGACCACCAGCCAAGGTCCACCTGAGATCAAGCCAGCCGCTTCCTTGACAGACTACTACTTCCTCAGCTCACAAAGCCTCAGTGGAAAGAACTGGACTTCCCTCTTACAGAGGATGAAATATTTTCGACAACGCGTGGCTGAAAAGCGGGAAGACTCCTGATGTGTTTCCTCTTGAGTGCTGCTTTAAATTCAGAGTCATTTGTGCCCACACTTGCTCCAGTTCTATACCAAAACGGCGTGAAGGGGCTCCTTCCCATAACCTTGACGTAGCTTCTTTAGTGGTACTTCCCAAAGCTAGACACCCAGAAAACTATTGTTCCTCATACAACCCTGTTTCCCTGATAAACACAGACATAAACATTTTTGCCAAAGCATTAGCAAATAGGCTTCAGCGAGTCCTCTGTACCCTAATAGACCTGGCCAATGTGGTTTTATGCCCAACCACAGTACCCACCACTGCATTAGGCACATCCACTACGACACTCTATGTTGTGTATTCCACTCCAGTGTACGCCCATCTATTCTATGCTACTCCACTCTACACTATTCCACTCTACAACACTACACTGTATGCTACTCTACGCAATACAACTCTACTGCACACCATTAAAGTCTAAACCTCTATACTATACACTATTCCACTCTATGCCACTCTGCTGTTTGCCAATCCACTGTATGCCACTCCACAGTATGCCACTCCACTCTATGCTATTTCACTCTATACCACTCCACTCTAACCCACTCCAGTGTATGATATTCTACTGTATGCCACACCACTATACACCACTACACTCTATGCTATTTCAATGTACACCACTTCATTCTACCTCTCTCTGCTCTACGCCACTCCATTCTATAACACTACATTATGCCACTGTACTGTATGCTATTCCACTCTATGCCCTTCCATTGTACACCAGTACACTCAACGCTATTCCATTTTATGTCGCTAGGATTTTCTTCTCTTACCACCATTTCATGTGAACAGAACATCCACCAATTTGTGGTGAAAGTGGTATATTTTCATTGAAGCATTCTCAGCTTCTAGAGAGTTAGCTCCATCATTGGAATAATTTGATAGATATAGCTCTGCTGCCAAAATCTCCAGTGAAAATCAGCCCGTAAAGAATGATTTAGTGTTGGGTAATTACAGAAAATACTTTGATTTATGGAGTACATGGGAAAATGACAGTCCGCAGATGGAATTTCCATCTTCATAAGGGTTCATAGAAAATCCACCATATGGTTAGTGTGGATTGTCCAGCATTACATTTTCCTTCCCTCATTGATTCTGTTCATTGAAAATTCTGCGGTTGTATTGGGTTCTGAATTAGCTGTTCATTCTCCAACCAACAGCAGCTCTTAGCATGCACAATTGTGGCAGATAATGAACCAAGATTCAAGGAGATTAAGGGCCATATTCAGACATGCATGTAAATTCAAAATCTGCATATTAAAGAAGGAAGTCCTATATCTGCAGTTTGAGAATTCCCACCAAGGGATGCATCTAGGCAGATTTGTAAACCCCTGCTTTACATTATACCTTTGTCAGGTATAATGTATGCAGGGTGGGCTTTCCGTCGCTAGAAAGCCTCATAGAAGTGGTGCAGTGAAATCTATCAGATTTCACTGCATTACTTCTAGGACCTCACTGCGTCAAAACCTTACAACTGCTTCACAGCAGGCATGATGGTGACGAGGGTGCACAGGTCTCCCCCATGCATTGCTGGAGTTACATCATGCTTATGACACAACTCCAGCAATGCGTGGGTCTTACGTTGACAGATATGTCCGGATTCAGGACGTATCGGGCAATCCTTGCATCATTGAGTGCTGTACAGTAAATACAGCATATCCATGGTGTTGCAAGGAGGGCGCACTGAAAGGTGTTGCATAGCTGTTGTCACGCTGTGATGCAACACTTTTCATAAATGAGGCCCTTACTATTTTCTCTGTCATCAATTAGTAGAATTTCTGTTACTGACCAATACTCAAAAAGGCCTTTAAGGATTTGTTTATATTTGCACAATTTGAACTGGAGAAGCAGGCAAGCAACACAAACTAAGTAAACAATTTTTTTTATTTTAGCTCCCCATTTTAAAAAAGAGGCAGCACAAAACATTGCAGAAAAATCACATAAAAAGCACATTAAACATTTCAGCGAAGGAAGCGTTCCTGGGAAATGCAACAATGAATACTTAAATAATGAATTTGATTGAATTTCATAAGCCACAGACAAAATAATGATTGGTTTGTCTAAGAAAAATAACAGACATTTTTGCGGCGTAAGTATTCCTTAACATAAATTACATATATGGCATTGACCGTATATCGCACTATATAAACTATTTCTGTTCTTAGCTGTGAACTCCAACTCCGTTTAAACTGCCAGGTATATTCGGCCTACTGCTCTCAAGCAAGGGGGAGAAAAGGAAGTGAACTTCCCTCCGCCACTGAAAGATGTGCAAATGCCCATTCCTGCATAACAAAGGGCGTCTTAACGAGCGGTGCTGAAAACACCTTCAGTCAGTGACTGTCCCAGACGGGAGGATGGGCGAGCTGCATCAGAATACACACCTCGGTACAGGAAGCCAGCCAGCAGCAGCCGCAGGTGTGACAGGCCTGAAAGTTCCACAGCAACCAGAATGAACATATGATTTTTCATTTTACAGACACCTGCTCGTAATTCAATGGGAGCTGAGCACTCTGTATATTTTCTTATCAGACCAATTTGTCTGCACAAACGAAGGAAGTAAATTAAAATAATTAGCTTTGTTTTGTTTAGATTCTCCTTGAACATTTCAAAATCATTACAAAGTTAGCATTTACGTTTTTTTGATATGTTAGTGTCAACGGCTTAGTTTCTGAAAATGATCAATCTGCTGAGGATTTGTTCTATTTTAAGATGTTATTGACCCTTTATTTGCTGGAACATGTTTCCCGTTTTTGCTTGTAACATTATAAGTGCACTTATTTTTCCTCAACATACTTTGACCCAGGGCAAGACAGAGAAAAAACAAAAAGGGGAAGAAAATGGAAGAGAAAGATGGAAAACCGGTGTTAAAAGGAGAAAGCAGTGATCAAAAAGAATCTGTAAGAGTAAGATTCAAACGGCAGGGAATGTGGGAAGTGCTGGAATCCAGACTATGCAGTCTTAGTATTCCAACACCCCCGACCTAGATAGTGCGGGCTGGGGCTTCTGAGCAAAAGTTTGGGTACAACACTTAGGGGCAAATTTACTAACAATTTGCATTGTGTTTGCATCACAAAAGTGACGCAAACCCATACAAAATGTTTTTTTCATTATTTCCTTTCCAGACCAAAACTTGTTTTACACTAGGTATTGACTAAAAGTAACGTAAAGCATTGCTTTGCATTACTTAGTGTCAATGGTCGTTATCATGCAGCCACCCTTACGCTTTTTGATGCAAAACATTTATCAAAATGTGAGATCGGGTTTTGTGGAAAAATAAATGCCATATGTAAGCAGGTGTTAAAAGGAGAAATGGTTTCATTTCTCTTTTCTTTTCCAACAGTGCTTGAGTGCTGTGCTGCACTGTACTGCACATCTACAAAGTAGGAAACGTTTTAAAAGTTGTGTAAAAATAGTATTTTGGACTGGAAGGGCACCTTCCCAGTACAAAGCCTATGCTAGACTCCTGCACAAACCCTTTTACTATGGCACAAATGTGTGTGCGTGGCACACAGCAGCAAAGTTCTGCGCAGGTGGTAGAAAGAGGGAAAGAGGGTGCCATATCTCTGTAGACATGGCTCTCTCCTGCTCCCTCCCTGTCATGCAACGCGGTACAGCATTTTGGGCAGCTGCATTGGGTGACACTTTCGTAAATCTGCCCCTTATTATTCACAAATTTAGGGCCAGATGTATGTAGTGTGTGGTTTTGCAATTACCAAATAGCACATTTTTATGATTCGCTACTTGGTAATCACAAACACCTATGTACCAATGTGTGTTTAACACATTTTGCAATTCTCAGTGGGTCGCAAATCAACCTACCTCAGGAAAATTAATGATGTAGGTCGCAATTTGCGACCCATTAGGATTCGCAAAAATCATAAGGATGGATGGCCATGCTGGAATCAGCAGACTACCATGTCCGTGATTGCTTTTATATAATGTAATATTTTTTATTTGTAAATGCAGCCCATCTTCCTTGAAGGAAAACAGGTCCATTTGAAGAAGAATAATGAAAAATATTCTTTTAATTTTTTAAGAGCAGGTTGTGGCCCTTGTGATTGTGCCTTCAACTTTTTGTGCCTCTCTCCCCGCTTGCTGGTTGTTCTAATACCGGTTGCGTGCCCAGTTTTCCCGCCTGCCGCTGCTGCTCCTGCGGCCCCTGCCAGTTTTCCAGCTCCCGCCTCCCAGCTGCGCCTTCCTCCCCGTCCCCGATTTAACGGAGATATTTCCCTTTGTTGTGCTGACCCTGGAAAGGCTTAATGTTTTGGTGCATTCCCAGGTTTACCAGTTTTGGTAAATCTGGTGATGCATCAAAAACCATGGGAGTTGCATGGGAACATCCATGCAACTCGACTACACAATCATTCTGCAGACAGCATCCAGTGGTTAGTCCTCGAGTCCCAACCAGCCATGACCAGGCAGGCACTGTTTAGGCTTGAACAGAGATGGGTGCACCGCCTCCAGCTTGATACAGTGGGGCTCAACGATGCAGTCCCCTGGACAACCGTTTCTAGAAGACACGCTATAGCTGGCACCTGCACCTACTCAGTCTACACATTACTGACACCCTAGCTCGGCACAGGCCATCCCCTCACATTGGCGATCCTCACCATTAGAGGGTTCTTGACCTACCCTTGATATGTCACACACGAGGCATCCCAACACTTAGGCCATCCTAATGCCGGACTGACCCTGGTCGCCCCACATACAAGCCTAGTAACCCATCCACCTTCAGGGAACCTCCCCTATTCCCCGAGTTTCTGGCTGGCAGTAGCTCTTATCCACCAGTAAAAGGGCAACAACCCCCCCCCCCCCTGTTAGGTCTAATTAATTCCAATACCTGATTGTTATATACCATATAGCAGCAACTCCGATTTACACTGACCCCCAGCAGAATATTCATTCGGCTTTCGCCCGCGATAGCGACCTTTCCAATATGGCCGCCATTTGTGCCACTATCGCCCGGAAACTACTCTAGCTCTCGTGCTGCCTGGGCGCATGCGCATGATGCGCGGGAGGCGTCACCACACCCGCGGCGCCCCGGCGAGGTAGCGGCCAGCCCATATGAAGGTGGACCCAACAGGGACACACCACCAGCTGCTCCGCACCCTGACCAGGTGCCGTGAGCGTGAGGGGTAGGTGTCGCCGCCGTCCCAGCGTCTACGCTCAGGTAAGCCTTGTTCCCAGCCCCCCGGACTGAAGGCTCCGACCATCTCGCGCAGCCCCTCAGCACTGGGCATTGACGGGATTGGCACCCGGCTCCGTCCGGGCCACTCACCCTCACCCCCTCCCCACAATGCTTCCAGCGGACTAAAGGGAGGGAGCGCCCGCCTTCCCCTGCCTCGCCTACTTCCTTCAGGCTAAGCTTTGAGGCTTGTTTCTTGCGCGGTGTTCTGCCCTACCCTGGCACTGTCTCTGCTCATGCTCGCGCCTTACGAGCATGTAGTGATGAATTGATGCCGGTTATGGGAGCTGGACACCGCGGTGGGAGCTCCTTTGGGTTCTTGAGCCTCACACGGACAGCGCGTTCGGCTCGCTACCTACCCGGTGCCTGCATGTATGGTTTTTGGGGAGATGGGTCCTGGAGGCCAGCTGGGAGCCTGCCTCGGCATCCCCAGCGGGGCTGTGCTAAGGCACGAGCCCGATCCTTTCCAATTCCACCTTATGCACTAACCTGCATTCCCAGGGACTAGTCCCCTACCCCGTGATTTGCTATCTACAAATTACTCCTTCCCTTCCACACCCTGCAGGTACTCTTACCAGACAACGCTGGCCTCACGGGAGCAAGCTGCGAGGCCCGTGTTACTCTCCCTTAGGGTAAGAACCTTCAATTATTCTCCAAGGAATGGGTGTGGTTTTGATAGATTCGGCTTCACACTTTAGATTAGTGTTTTAATTGCACCTTGGTTTCTCCATTGAGATATAATAGTCGCGCCATATTCAGACCGATTATTAAGGGAAATTCTCATCCACCTTGTGTCCGGTATGAGTGTTTTCCCTGCACGCGCCCACACTACAACCCCCCCCTCACAGTGTGGAGAGTATTTAACTACAGTCATCCCATATCACCTAAATGTACAACTACAATATTGAGATACGATTTGACCCGCTCTCTGCTATTGTCTATATCTTTTTCTCTTCTACCCTTAGGTCGCCTAATTAGAGCAGGACCCCTGGCCCTCTTGTACCCGACCCAGTGAGGTTGTATTTACATTTGCTTTTTACTTCCTGAATGAGCAATGTATCACCTCGTTCTTGTGTAGTACCTTGTTAAGGTCCTGACGAATCGCCGGTTGGCGAGAAACATGTTGACCACATTAGGGGGTTGAGTTAGTTTTCTGCATACACTACAGTCTCTAGCTCCCCTCTCACCTCTTTTAATAAGGGAATCAGCCACGCCAATAAAATTTATTGTGGACTGCTTACCCTATTTTAACATTCACTTTTCACCGACTACACCTCTTTATCTCACTCACACACACCATCGGCAAGGAACAAAAGAACTCCGCCAAAAGAGTGCCTCCCGGCATTCCGTCAGACATTGCAGCGCCGGTCTGACGAGGAGCAGTGAGCCGATGATGAAACTGGACATCCTACAGTCAGTGTGTGTTTCACACCTAGCGCTCTGGGTGTGTGAGGCTCTCTAGTTCCGACAAGGGAACTTCCCTAGTTCCGTGACTCTGCACTTCTTCTCCTTCTCCACACTGTTGCACTCTCCCCGGGGAACTTTGTATCCTTCTGTGTGCTCGCAACATCCATGCAACGCCTTCCCAGGGCAGAGTAACGCAATGCAGCAATTCGCAATTTGCAATACTCCAGGTTTTTGGAACCACTCAGGGCCATGCAATGTGGCTTTCAATGGCTTTAAAAATCTGACTTAGAAGTTTGTGTCATACATGTACCATGTTACGTGGTCCAAACGCAATGCAAGCCTCTCATCAATGTGCCCCATTTGCTTTTAACAGTGCCTTCTGTGCCAGACAGAATGTGTAGGAAGGTGTCCCTTCCTGCACATAAACAATCATAAAATGCCATTTTGTCACTTTTATGTGCGCTGCTTCATGTAGTACACATAAAAGTCACACAATGACATTATTTTACAGATTGTTTCTGTACAAGAAGGGGGACCTTCCTGTACATAAGAATCCATGGCTGTTTGCTTTTTCCATGTGTGCTGCACAAGGCAGCACACATGGAAAATGCAAAAATGAGGAGAAATAATGCATTTCTCCTCGTTTTGCCAAATTAAGACCAGGTCTTTCCTAGTATTAATTATGGCACTGCCGCCTATGTACGCTGCCCTTGTACATAGGGCGCAGCGTCAAAATCAATGGGTGTTGCGGTGGTACGCCCCCAAACACCCACTGCCCAACCCTTTCACACTAAAAATAGCATGAAAGGGGGCCTTATTTACCAGGCAGCGGTAAGCCACGTTAAGTGGCTTAACTCTGCCTGGTAAATAAGGCTAAGCCCCTAACGCCACCACAACGTCAGAAAAAGTGATATTGTGGTGGCGATAGGAACTTGTACATATGCCCCTCTGTCTGTTATCATTCTGAAAATTCACTAATAAACTAGATCATTGAGAACCCAATAGGATCACCATTGCAAGTGTACTGCAACCAATACCAGTTATAAAATAATACCTCTCAGTGTGGATTCCACCCAACGATTGGACAGTACTACTGACTATTAGTGAATTTTCAGTTTGGAATAGGCTACCTATTTTCAGTTTTTACTGATTTTAACAGATAAATATAGACGGAAAACATTTATTTTCTTGTCTGTATTTATTTTTAAATTTGGATAAAAACAGACATTGTGTTACTTTTTGAGTAATTCTAAACACTGTCTGCCATGACTTCCAGGCGCATATCTGTGTAGATTGATAGGTAAGGGAGCTAAAAAAGAAAGGAAGTTTAGTAAAGAGGCTTTAACAGCAGTAAATATGCACAAAGTTGATACTGAAAAGTGCATATTTTCTTAAAAGTGCATTAATTTATCTTCCGCGGGTGTTTACAGCACTGAATCCTAGTAGACATTCAAGCATGTGTGCATATTTACCGGATAAATACATGTGGAAATATACTAATTCCAGCTTCATATTTCCACATAACCCAAAATAAATATGGATAAATACAGATAAAATTAGCAAAAAATAAATATGGATAAATACAGACGGAAATGTCCAAAAAATAAATACCATAAAACCGGTATTATTTTATGTGCTACCTAGCGCCAACACAGGCACCTTTGTGCCGTAGTGAAAGGGTGCCTGTGTTGCAGGAAAGATTGTTTTTATTGAGGAAGGGATACCTTCCCGCACAGAGGCAATCCTTAGATGCATTTTCCTATTTCCAAGTGTGCTGTATTCGGAACAAACGAGAAATAAAGATATTTTTCCTTGTTACGCCTCTATCAGGAAGGCATACAATGCTAATCCATCCCCAGGTCCACTTGTCATGGTAAATCTGGAAATGTGCCAGAATATATGGGTGGATGCATGGGAACACCCAAACTCCACCCATGAAACACCTTTCTGGCACTGACTAATGCAAGGCAGTGACTTACAGAGCTTTGCATTACTCCAGATTTACCAAGCCACACATGGCCACGCAAGGTGGCCTTGCATGGCTTGATAAATCTGACTCAAGGATTGCATTGCCCTTTCATTGCCCTTGAGTCACCCTGCATGACGGAAGGGCAAGCAATTCTTTGGCAAATCTGGGCCTTTGTCTCTTTTTTTGGAAGTCGAAAATCTACAGCAGACGAGGCTGCAGCTGGGTCAGATGAGGGCTCCAGGAGGTTGCATCCCCTTCCAGAGAGGGACCACTGAACAGGTTTTTCAGCAATGCAGAAGAATGTAAGGAAGCTACCTCAAAGTCAGGCTGACCGGAAATGCGCCTTGGGCGGATCAGTGAGAAATGCACGTTGGTCTTCTCTCAGTCCTCAGGGCTCTTTTGGGAGGGAATTTTTAAGTCCCACGTTTTAGATTTTCAGCACCATTTCTAAGGATCCAGGACTGGAGGAGAACCACTCTGCGGGTCATGACTCACTCAGGCTGGGCCCAGCTCCAGGTTCAAGATGGTTCTCATTGGGTCATTTGAGTGCATGGTCAGCCGGAGGGTGTTCTTGTTATTGATGGCGATGCCTCCTTCTGGTAGGTCGGTGCAGTACTTGCGGGTGATTTTGTAGCCATCGGGGATGGTGATGGCGATTTCCGGTCCGAATCAGGGGTTGATCAAGGTGTCCGTGAAGAAGGTGATATCGGGAGAGGCGGCTTCGAGGAGGTCCCAGATTTCTTTAGCGTCTTTGTGGAGGAATCGTACGTTGAAGAAGATGCAGTTTGTCGGTTTGGAGGCGGGGGATCTGGCATGCTGGCGTGGGTGAGGATGTGGCTGCAGTTCTGTCAGGAGAAGGGTCCTTGGGTCTTCTTTGGTGACGCGAGATGGCAGGCGGTATGGCGTACTGAGTTGTGGGCGAGGAGGGTGCTGGCGTCTTAGCGGTGGAAGATTCGAGAACCAGGGCATGGACGGGTGCAGACAGGCCTGCCTTTGGCAAGCCAGCCGTGCAGCCACGCAGCGGCTGCCATTAAGTTGTGCTGGGGGCTAGACAGCTGGGATGTAGGAAATGCAGGAGTGGGAAGGGTCACTGGAGGGGGCGGGCCATGGGATCACAGCAACAGGGGTGAGGGCGGCAAACAAAGGAAAGAAAAAGGTAAAAAAGTTAAACGCTGAATAAAGGCAGAAATCAGAAAGGGAGGCAGAGGGACATTCCAGCAGCAGAACGGTGATGCTTCACCCCATGACCACCAGATATGAGGTGCAGGCAGGGGTCTGTAGGTGGCGGTGGACCTTGACCAAGGGTCAGCAGCAGCAACCGGGGCAGCAGCAGCTACCAGTCGGAGCTTCGCTGTGAAGGGAGCTAGGGCCAGATGAAGGTGGCCGTTTCAGGCCATTTACCGACCGGTAACGGCCGATTTTGGCCGTTACCGATCGGTAAATGGGTGACAGGTATGTAGGGGGCATTTTTTTACAGATTCGGTAAAATTACCGAATCGGTAATTTTACCGATTCGGTAAAATAAAAAATCGGTAAATTTACCGATTCTGAGGCACCCAGATGTAGGTGGGACTCTTCTGAGTCCCAGAGGCCTTACCGAATCGGTATTTTACCATCAAATCCAATTTGATGGTAAAATACCGATTCCGGTGTGCATGCACATGTGTGCATGCACACCTATGCCATGTGACAGGCAGACCTGCCCTTAGGGCATGTATGCCTGCCACATGGCACCCAAGCCTGTTTTGGGGGGGCCAGAGGGTGTCAAAGTGACACCCCCTGCACCCTTGTGAAAATCGGTATTTACCGATTCGGTAAATACCGAATCGGTAATGCCCATTCATTCCTATGGGCTTCAAAGCCCATAGGAATGAATGGGCATTACCGATTCAGTATTTACCGAATCGGTAAATACCGAATTTCTCCGATTCGGTATTCCAGCACATCTGAAATACCTACATATCCACCCCTCAGATTTACCGATTCTTAATTACCGAATCAGTAAAATTCGGTAATTTTCGGTAATTAAGAATCGGTAAATCTATTCTACCTACATCTGGCCCCAAGTCCACTAAAAGGTCAGTGTTTGCTACTCCCACTCCAATCTAAGTAACAGTAGGGAAAGTATTGTACTTCAGAGGGGTTCAAATGGCCATTTCCACTCCAGACTAAACAACAGTAGGGAATGTGTTGAACCTCTGAGGGGGGCAAATTTACTATTCTCATTCCACCCTAAGCAAAAGCAAGGAAAGTGCCGAATTTCGGAGAGGTTCAATTTACAATTCCCACTGTAATGTAAGCAACAGCTGAGCAAGTGTTGGACTTCAGAGGGATAAGATTTGCTATCCCCACCCCAATATATACAAAACAGAAGGAAAAAGTATTAGACTTCAAAGGGGTTATATTTACTATTCTCACTCCATCCTAAGCAACAGTAGGGAAATTGTGGGACTTTGTAAGGGTTATATTACCTATCCCCACAATAGCAATAATAAGGAAAGCATAGGAATTAGATGGACTTGATTTACTGTTCTCACTCCAATTTAAGCAACAGTAGGGAAAGTGTTGGACTTCAGAAAGTTACATATACTATTCCAATACAGTAATTTCCCCAAAAATATTTAAACACCTAGAAACATAAAATGATTAACTATAGTTAAACTAGAAAATATATATTGTATAAATTTAAATAAAATGCACAATTTATTATAAATATACAAAATAAACGGATAGTTAAGTGAAATATTTAAATAAACATACGTAGAATTCACTTATCTCGCTACTACTGAAAAAAACAGAAACACCAAGAAGATAAATTAAAATAAGAATACAATAATAAAATGAAAAAAAATGAAACATATAAAAATAATATATATAATACACACTTGCTGATATATATTACCAATTTCTTGCATAGTCTAAATAAAACTATTTTCTAATTTAAATATTCAATGTAAAAATTTTGATTTATAAATTAAATATTTAAATAACAAAAAATGAATAAAGAAAACAGTTTTCATTTAAATAATGTCTCACCCTATTCCCCTACAAACTGAACATGTTGCTAAATTAGCCATAACTAATACTATACAACATATAAATTAGAAATCTGAAATGAAACCCAAATAAATGAAAGAACAATTAAACAATTAAAACATTACACACTAACCATTGATATATTGATTTGATCTTACATTACATAACATTAAAAAATAATTAGTTAAAATGTAATTAATCTCCCACCATATTACCCCAAAAAACTAATATCCTGCTACTAAATTATAAGCTCTTAACATTGGTATATGTAGATCGTACATTAACAGATGTTTATTGTTACCCAACAGTACTCATTTTATCGACCTCAGATGGTTGAAAGACTGAGTGGACCCGCTGGGATTTGAACCTATGACCATGAGATTGAACACAGGGCCCTGCAGTGGACACATTAGTACACTGAGCCACCAGACCTATCTTATTACTGTTTTAAAAATTCAATTAAACATTTAAAATTGCATACTATAATAAAAAAAACACTTTTACCATTATTATAAGTATATATATTTATATATATTTAATAAAAGCAATGTTTATTACAAGTATACTAAAGTACACAATATTGATTGAGTTCATTTTATTCGGTTTTCATTTTGACACAGAAAAAACCATAAAAGCACAATTTTACAATATCAATTCACAATTATTATACAATGATCGTAAAAGAAATAGGTTAAAATATTAACATAGTTTTGCAGTTACATATCATCATTATTATACAATAAGCACAATAATTATTATTTTAAAAAGTTAGGACAAACTTCAAAAAATCTGAAAGATTATTATAAAAAAAAGTGAGGCCTTGGAACCTACTTTAACATAGAGCATAATTCATAGGTGCTTCCTGTGACTAAGTATACTCGTAAAGCAGTCAATATCTAAGATTTGCAGTGCAAGGTAGGCTGGACAACATTGCCTCATACCCCATATTTTCAATATGGGTTTAATCCATCTTCTCCTTTGTTTCGAATAAAATTTACAAAACACGATTACGTGTATTGATGTTTGGGATGAAACTCCATTGCAAGGACAGTTTGATAGAATTTTAGTCCAATCGTTCATAGTTGTAAAGCTTACCAAGTGATGGAATACATCAAATCTAAGACATGTGAGGACAAATCTATACTATCCACTTAATGTGTATGTTAAATATGATTGGATACCAATGCTGGACCGCATCGTTTGATTACTTTGAACCGTGGGCCTTGATGCCTCCATGGCAAATCTGTTCGCCTCCATATGAGTCATTCATTGCTTTTTGAAAAGTTTTCTGGAAATGGAGCCTATCGATGTAGGATTGTAATAGAATTCAGGGTGGCCCAGGTCAATCATAAAACCTTTTATATATTTGAAAGACCTAATCTCTAGAGCGTAATCTGACTTAAGGCTATCGCTTAGTACATTTCGGGTAAATATAGTTTTTGGTGAGGTCCAGATCCGGTGCCATAGCAATACAGGTTGGACTTTTATTGTGTCTGTAATGTAAGGTAGCCTCAACTTACTATGGCAAATGAGGGTTGAGGTACTCGTGGGACCACCAATAAATATCTTAAAAATGCATTCTCCACTCTCTGAATTTCAGTTACGTCACAGTATCCCCATATCCCAGCCCCGTAGATAGCCATACTAACACACTTGGCTCAATAGATTTGTAACATCTCTACTGGAGGCCTCTTTCCTAGCTTTGAGAAGTACACAATATTAATTACAACAATTGTCTTCATTACCATATTGTATTCAATAAAACCTGCATTCTCAAATGTGATATTCTGTTCCACAATATTTTTGCAGTGGTGATATTTTTGACAACATATTTATGTCACATGATATTTTGGCATCAATATTGGTTTCATTGACCATATTTACCATTTTGAAAATGTCCCATTTCTAACGAAAAGAGTAGTTACAGAACTATTTGTTATTTTCTCTACTCCAGCACAAAGAGACCACAAATCTAATTGCAAAATGAGGAGCTTATTTATGAGCCCCTTGTTACACTTTTGCCCTGCTGTTGCATCACTGTTTGTGAGGCTGCAACTGCATAAATAATGTGCCATGTTGCACCATATTTACAAAGTGACGCATCTAAGCATATGAGTCACTTTATAAAGCCCTGCGCCACATTATACCTGCTTCAGGTATAATGTATGTAGGGTGGGTGTTCCCCCGCAAAAAGCCTTGTAGAAGTGGCACAGTAAAATCTATCAGATTTCACTGCGCCACTTCTAGGACGCTACTGCGTTACAACCTTATGCCTGCCTCACAGCAGGCATATGGGTGACAGTGCAATGGGAATTGGCTTCCCCCATGCATTGCAGGAATTACATCATGCTTCCGACACAACTCCAGAAATGCATGGGTTTTGCGCCGACAGATACGTCAGGATTCCTGACATATGTCATTCCTTGCAATATGGTGCGCAGTACAATAAATGCGGCACATCCATCATGTCACAAGAAGGGCGCACTGAAAAGTGTTGCTTCACTGCGTTCACGCAGCGATGCAACACTTTTCATAAATGAGGCCCTTGGTGTTTAAGACTGTATGTATAAAATGCCCACTGCCAAAAACACGTTTTTCAACTTTGTAAAGGACTCCTATCTTTAACATGGGCTCATTTTAAGGTTTCTTTTCTCATAAAAACAGCTATTGCATGACTATTAAATTGTCCTTCTCTATTTCTGAACAAAGGATTCACTGGCTCCTTTTAGGAAGCCTAGTTGTAGACCCCACACAAACCAAAGTACAACATTTGGGCTCACTCCTCAAAATTATTTTTATTAACATTGTGAAAGATTCATATATTTAGGAACATTCTGAGGTTTTTATTCCCATGAAAAAGAGAGCTGTAAGTCAGCCAAAGTGAATTTTGCCACTCTTACATTATGAGCATACCAGCTCAGTTCAGTGATACAATTTGTAACACTCTTGTATATGATTTGCTCTTCAAATAACAAGAGCATCAATGCTGAGATAGTCTTTTGTAGCTGACATTGGCACTTTTGAGAATGTTGAAACCTTCTTTAAGAATTTCTATTTTACACTCTAAATATGAACGGCTGAACAAATAGATCTTTCAACTTTGTGAAAGTTTCCCATGTTTCATCTGAGCACATTTTGAGAATGTGTGTCCCCATAAAAGGTGTGATGTACCACTGCCAACTTGATTTTTTCTACTCTTGCACAAAACATTGATATATATAGATATATATATACATATATATATATATATATATATATATATCTATATATATATATATAGATATATATATATAGATATATATCTATATATATATATAGATATATATATATAGATATATATAGTGTGAGCCTGGTTAGCTAGAAAGAGTCCCAAGAGCAGATAGAAGGAATACTTTGAGAGAAAGAAGAGCTTTGTGAGGAGAGGACCATTTCATTCTTGAATTATAGAGACAAACTGCCACATGCATCAAGCGATTTAGGAATCGCAAACGGTGTGAATCGCAAAAATCGCCCGTTTGCGATTCCTAAATCACTATTTGGGATGCATCAATCCAAAATACAAGAAATCGCTATTTTTTGCGATTTCTAAAAATACGATTGCATTTAAGGAATCACAATTTGCGATTCCTTAAATACAATGCATGACACCTAAAACAAATTGCGAATTCGCAATTAGGAGGGAAAAATTACCATGAGGTTGGACCGCATGGTAATTTGCGAAAAAGCTGAAAAATGCAATTTTTTGCATTTTTCAAACTGTCATGTTGTGCACACACATGCCCTTAGGGGATGTGTGCACAACATATGCGCATAGATTGATTTCAGGGGTGCAACAGGGTGTCATTTGGACACCCCTGCACCCTTGAAATCACAATCTTTATTTGCGATTCGCAATTTGTGAATCGCAATTAAGGAAAAATAAGGAATTGCTCGCAATTAAGGAAAAATAAGGAATTGCTAAAAAAATTGCAATTTTTTGATGCATTGCCGTTTGCGATTCCTTAATTGCGATTCCTTAATTTTCGCAATTAAGGAATCGCAAACGGCAACAATGATGCATGTACCTGTAGAATTATAAAGATGTACCAGTTCTTAAATCAATTTCTTTATTGTAATAATCCAAGTGTCAGAGTGAATTAGTATGGGGAGTTCATTGCAATCAAAAATACAGTTGTATCGTCTTAATGGAGACTAGAGTTGAGAAGATGGGGGCTGGAAAAGAAAATGAGAACTCAGATACTTGGATTTTTAAGGAAGTGTAAATCTTCCTGGATGAACACAGTTTAAATCAGTTCATGCTGCATTTGAAGTGGGATTCATAGATGTGGGATAATTCCAGTCTATATCCAGTGGTGGCTTGAGTCCAACTATTATCACATCATATCATCTTATGTGCATATATAAAGTGCACATTTACACCTGAGGGTATCTTGTTGCTGAATACCATATGTTTTTTGTATGCAAGTAAATAGTACTTATTGTACCTTGGAAGGAATAAAGACTGAGTGGTAGCATCAGGATTCAAACATGTGAGAGAGAGAGGTCAAACACATATCCCTCAAGTGGATTCATCAGTTTAATAAGCCACCAGACTAATATGATCTGTATTATTACGATCGGTATGGTTTCTTCAACATACCTATCATCGCACACATCACTGTGGAGACTTGAATATGACGGTAATCACAAATTATCACTGTGGATACTTAAACGTCACTGTAATCACAAAATATATTTGTGAGGACCTGTACATGACTACAATCATGCACTATCTCTGTGTGCTATCCCTGTGCATCCCAATAACCTCACGCTATCTCTGTGGGGACCTGGGCATGTCTGTAATCACACACATTCTCTTTGGCAACCGTGGTAATACTGTAGTCACACACTATCCCTAAGGGGACCTGGGCAGGTCTATAATCACACACTATCTCTGTGGGGACCTGGGCATGTCTATAATCACACACTATCTCTGCAAGGACCTGGGCATGTCTTTAATCATACTCTATCTCTGTGGGACCAAGACCTCTCTATAATCACACACTATCTCTGTGGGGAACTGGGCAGATCTATAATCACACACTATCTCTGTGGGGACCGGGCAGGTCTATAATCACACACTATCTCTAAGGGGACCTGGGCAGGTTTATAATCACACACTATCTCTAAGGGGACCTGGGCAGGTCTATAATCACACACTATCTCTAAGGGGACCTGGGCAGGTCTATAAGCACACACTATCTCTAAGGGGACCTGGGCAGGTCAATAATCACACACTATCTCTGTGGGGACCTGGGCTTGTCTATAATCACACACTATCTCTATGGGGACCTGGGCATGTCTATAATCACACACTATCTCTGTGGGGACCTGGGCATGTCTATAATCACACACTATCTCTGTGGGGACCTGGGCATGTCTATAATCACACACTATCTCTGTGGGGACCTGGGCATCTCTAAAATCACACACTATATCTGTGGGGACATGGGCTTGTCTATAAAAACGCACTATCTCTGTGGGGACCTGGGCATGTCTATAATCACACACATTCTATTTGGTGACCGTGGTAGTACTATAGTCACACACCATCTCTGTGGGGACTTGAACATTCATTTAATTACACACAGGCTCTGTTTTGGCTTGAGCATCACCAGCTTTGCATTCTCTGTATGGGGCTTTGTGAATACAGAAAAGTAGTAAAGTTAGACTTTTGGTCTAAGTTTACATTGTTGAAACTGAAAAGTACAAAAGTTAGATTTTTTGTCTACGCTTTCCCATTGTGAATCGGGCCCTATTTTAATGAGGACTTAAAGACAATCATGTTTGTGCACTATCTCTGTGGGGACTTAAACATCACTATAATAACACTGCATTTGTATGAGCTTAAAAAAAAACTATCATACAACACTGTCTTTGTGGGGACGTGAACATCACTATAAAAACATACTTTCTCTGGGGGGACTTGAGCATTCACGTAACTAAACACAAGCTCTGTTTCGACTTATAGCACCAGGTGGTGCCATGAGGCATGGGGTCAAGACTGATTTGCATACAGCTGGGTCTCAACTGGCGTGGCAAAGTGAGCTAAAGACCGATGATGGATTCAACCCAGATCTGTGACTGGGGGTGAGTGACTGAAAAGTTTCAGCACTCAGTCCATCATCTCCATGTGTTTGTTTTGTTCGCCCTAAGTTGGGACCCAGACGTGGGTCCCTTGCTCATTTTGCCACTGGATTCAAGCTAGCCTGGCTGATGAGGGGGTGTTATCCCAGAACCAGTCCCAGGATGCATGTTTTCAGTCCAGGGAAGACCTGGCTTGGCAGTTCGGGTTGGACTGTTCCCATGAGGCACAGGGCCAAGACTGATTTGCATATAGCTGGGGCTGAACTGGGGTGGCGAAGTAAGCTAAAGAACGATGATAGATTCAACCCAGATCTGTGACTGGGGCTGAATGACTGAAAGGTTTCACCACTCCGTCCATCATCTCCTTTTGTTTGCTTCAACTTGAACATCATCAGCTTCACATTCTCTTTATGGGGTTTTGTGAATTTTGAAAAGTAGTAAAGTTAGACTTTTTGTCTACGTTTACCTTTGTGAATCGGGCCCTATTTTAATGAGGACTTAAACACAATCACCTTCATGCACTATCTCTGTGGGGACTTAAACATCGCTATAATAACACGCTATCTTTGTGGGGACTTGAACAACAATGTAATAAAACACTATCTTTGTGGGGACTTGAACATCACTATAATAACACACCATCGCTGTGGGGACCTGAACATCTCTATGATAACACACTATATCTGTGGGGACTTGAGCATTTCTATAATTACACACAACCTCTGTGTGGACTTGAACATCATTAGCTGCACACCCTTTATAATGGGATTCAAGCTTTGAATGTACACACTATTTCACTATCTCTGTGGGAACTTAAACATCTATTTTGGTAAAAATGTAAGCAGCTACTAATGCTCTGGATTCCACTTGACCATATTTCTTTGTTCCATATGTTAATTTCCTTGTGTTAGTTCCCTTATCTCCTAAGATTTTAAGCACTAATAAATAGGTTAAATGCAGCTTTAAGTGTCTTTCATTAAGCATGATATTATATTTTCTGGCCATTAACATAATCTGCCTTTAATGTATACCCATATTATATATGCAGGAATTCATACATGAACATATTATAATGTTGTTTGTGTATATTGTTGCTAAAATAAACATTTAGCCATGTGCCTTCAACTGTATTCAATCACAAATAGTGTTACGGACTAGGTCCCCACAAGGATGGTAGCACGTGTTCAAGTCCCCACAAGGATGGTGCTGTGCGCACGGTTAAATAACAATATATTTGCACATTTGAAGCAGGATCCTGTATCATGAATTTTTTCTTAAAATTTTTCTGTTAGTTGTGTGTTTTAAAAACATTGGGAAAGGTTAGTCCCCACAAGGCTGGTATTCACACATAGTCCCCACAAGGATGGTAACACGTGTAGGTGTGTGTGTGTGTGTGTGTGTGTGTGTGTGTGTGTGTGTGTGTGTGTGTGTGTGTGTGTGTGTGTGTGTGTGTGTGTGTGTGTGTGTGTGTGTGTGTGTGTGTGTGTGTGTGTGTGTGTGTGTGTGTGTGTGTGTGTGTGTGTGTGTGTGTGTGTGTGTGTGTGTGTGTGTGTGTGTGTGTGTGTGTGTGTGTGTGTGTGTGTGTGTGTGTGTGTGTGTGTGTGTGTGTGTGTGTGTGTGTGTGTGTGTGTGTGTGTGTGTGTGTGTGTGTGTGTGTGTGTGTGTGTGTGTGTGTGTGTGTGTGTGTGTGTGTGTGTGTGTGTGTGTGTGTGTGTGTGTGTGTGTGTGTGTGTGTGTGTGTGTGTGTGTGTGTGTGTGTGTGTGTGTGTGTGTGTGTGTGTGTGTGTGTGTGTGTGTGTGTGTGTGTGTGTGTGTGTGTGTGTGTGTGTGTGTGTGTGTGTGTGTGTGTGTGTGTGTGTGTGTGTGTGTGTGTGTGTGTGTGTGTGTGTGTGTGTGTGTGTGTGTGTGTGTGTGTGTGTGTGTGTGTGTGTGTGTGTGTGTGTGTGTGTGTGTGTGTGTGTGTGTGTGTGTGTGTGTGTGTGTGTGTGTGTGTGTGTGTGTGTGTGTGTGTGTGTGTGTGTGTGTGTGTGTGTGTGTGTGTGTGTGTGTGTGTGTGTGTGTGTGTGTGTGTGTGTGTGTGTGTGTGTGTGTGTGTGTGTGTGTGTGTGTGTGTGTGTGTGTGTGTGTGTGTGTGTGTGTGTGTGTGTGTGTGTGTGTGTGTGTGTGTGTGTGTGTGTGTGTGTGTGTGTGTGTGTGTGTGTGTGTGTGTGTGTGTGTGTGTGTGTGTGTGTGTGTGTGTGTGTGTGTGTGTGTGTGTGTGTGTGTGTGTGTGTGTGTGTGTGTGTGTGTGTGTGTGTGTGTGTGTGTGTGTGTGTGTGTGTGTGTGTGTGTGTGTGTGTGTGTGTGTGTGTGTGTGTGTGTGTGTGTGTGTGTGTGTGTGTGTGTGTGTGTGTGTGTGTGTGTGTGTGTGTGTGTGTGTGTGTGTGTGTGTGTGTGTGTGTGTGTGTGTGTGTGTGTGTGTGTGTGTGTGTGTGACACAGACAGTATCCTTGTGGGGACTTGGGTGTGATAACACACTCACGCTGTGGGGACTTGATTGCACTGTGGGGACCTGAACCCAGGTCCCCACAAGGCAATGTATTGTAAATGATAAAGAATGACTTCAGGAACATATGTGCCAATTTTTACAACATTTAAAAAAATTTGCCTTGTGGGGACCTGTGTTTCATTAAGTGTGTTTATATTTCTGCTCTCTCTGCCCCTGTAGACAGGAGGCGGTACTGCAGGCTTAAACACACTTTGCATTTAAACACACTTTGCTCACCAGAAACACACTTTAGCAGCAGAAAGCAAAGTCTTTGAAAGTAAAAGCTGCATAGCCCCATGTTTATCCTAACATTGTCCATTCATATTAACCTTTTCTCTATTTAATAATATAACACTTCATTGCCATGTAGCTATTGAATTTAGACTATTTGGGTCTAAAAATAGTTAGTGGTTTTATGGGATTCCTAAAAGCAATTTCGGTCTTAATTAGAGACATTTGATACTTACCTGCAATTAAAGAATGAATGTGTAATGCAATGCGATACAATATAAACTGATTTGCTTGCTTTTGGCAAGTAACCTAGGGCCATCAATGGCAATTGTTACAGTTGCATGCTTATACCAAAAATGCAGAGCCTTTATATTGCTTTGCCATTGTTTAAATATCATGCAACAAGGAATATGTTCTTTTATATGATGGTTAGATGAGGAGTGAGAGAATAGCGTTTTGTGGTAAAGGCTATATTTTCTCAGTCAGCTAACTGAAGCAATGTTATACCCTCTTTGCAGTAGCCTTTGAGCACTTTGGAGGAGATACATAGAAGGATACAATTAGTGGTGTAGTGAACGACTGCTTTAGCAGCTAACTCAGGGGTGGGGTTCTTTATGGGCCTCTTATGTCTGCAACTCGGCAGACAAAAGTTCATAATTAATGCAAAAATGGAATATAGGGTCAATAGGAGAGCAAGCAGGAGCATGGAGTAACAAAAGGTGGACAAATAGAAAAGGGAAGGAAGGAACATTGAATGAAAGGAAGGGTAAATAGAAGGATGGATGGATGAGTGGGTGAATGAGTAGATGGATGAGTGGGTGGGTAGAAGGATGAGTGGGTGAAAGGATGAGTAAAAGGAAAGGTGGATGGACAGGTTCGCAGAATAAAAGGATGGGTGAATGAATGGATGGATGGGTAAGTAAATGAATAGGTGGATGGATAGGTGGAAGGATGGCAGAGGAAAGGGATGGATGGATAGTTTGATGGACAGGTAAATGATGGGAAGTAAAGGGACGGAAGGGTGTGTGAAAAGATGAAAGAATAGCTGGCAGAGTAGATGGATGTGTAAATGGATGATTGGATGGATGGATGGCAGAATGAAGGGATGGATGGCAGACTGTATTAATGGCAGAGTGATTGGATGGATTATCATGAATGGATGACAGAATGGATGGATGTAGCTTAAATGATGGATGAAAGAATGAATGGATAAGAGAATTCAAAGGTGAAATGGTGGATTTCAGTGGGTGAATGGAATGGTGAAAATGTTATATAAATGGATAGATGCCAGAATGAAAAAGAGCTGTTCATGCACACAGTTGTCTCCTGCACATTACTTTGTGCCTAAACTCAATGAATGTATGCATTGGATTCATGCACATACTGCTTTATGCAAATGTTCGCTGATACACACACTGCTTTCTTTAATGGGTGCGCTCTGCCGTAAGCACTCCAATTTTATAGGCACACTGCATTTCTCACACAAAAGTCATTAATGTACACTTGGTTCACACACAGAATTATTTCATGAGAGCACTAGTGTTGGGCTCACTCTGTCCATGCACAAGCACTTAATTAATAATGAAAAATGTTGTTTGTCCCAGTGACAGTTTTGGAGCAAGCACGTCTTTCATATATAAGCTGCTTTCATTTACATGCTCCTTTCGTGCACTCACCGGGAGCTGTACTTAAAAATTACTAGCTACCCAGGCAAAATAAACGTGAATCCGATCGTAAAAATCTGCTGTATGTATTTAGAAAAGCCTTTGTGGGGCCCACAGCGGGAGCTATTTCATAAATGGAAGCATTATTGACAATGGTTTCAACTGCTCCAGCATGTGCTTCTAAGGGGATCTGTTGTGTGTACACGCTGAGTTTACTCCTGAATACAGAACATTTCATGAACACACATGTCTTCCTAAGTGTAAACTTTACATCTGGGACGGAGATCTACCTCCTCGTACAAACGCCCTGAGCAAAGTGAACTTTTAGGAGGGAGAATGCAAGAGAAAAGGGGGCTAATGAGAGGAATCACCAGAGGCTCAAAGTATGCGTGAACACTAAAAGAAAGGCACAAAATCAGTGTCCTAGCTTCCTTGTGTCAAAAAACAGGAATTATAAGCAAAGACGGATAGCTTGAGAAATCAGAATGCTCGGGAAGGCTCTCAACTATGCAAGCACTGGGGATACGAGTTGAAAGAGGCCTGACGGAGCCGGGGAGGTCAATGTGTTTGTCATGCAGAGCTGAGGGAAGCTCCCCTTCACACCTCTTTCACAGCCAGGTGAATGACAATAGAGGTTCTTGTGCTTTGCTGGGTCCCCACCCTGCATACGATCAGGGGGGAAGGGCTGCCAAGTTGAACGGGCAGTGAAAAGGCTCTTCCCGGAGGAGGAGGAAGGAAACAATCTACAAAGGCAAATGAAAGAACCTGTTACCATCGTCAATGACACATTCACTGTATGTTATCCTGTTAGGAGGGAAAAGGCGAATGGAACCTCTGTTCTCTGACCTATAAAAAACGGGCATTTTTGCACCTTTATGCACTGGCTGGAAATGTATTCTGAAATAACCCATCAACTATATGCCAATTTAAGTAAACTGTTCAGTGTCCGTTAATAGAGAAAAACAACATTTTTCATTTCAATCTATAGTTTTCTGTGTTGGTGTTTTTGAGCGGGAGTACTTTGAAAAGCACAGACAGTGAAATGCTTTGTATTTTGCTCGTGCGTTTTACCGTTTTGAATTGTATAGGTAAAATGTCCGACTTTGCACATTTTCAATTATGTGCTGCATGGCTTCTTGACACTAAGGTCTCACAAGCCTCTTCTTGATCTTAGCACATAAACACTGCACCATTAAAGAGTAATTAATCGAATACTACTTTTATCCTTTCCATTCTGGAACTTTATTATTTTATCAATATATATGAGAACAATAACCCACCGAATGCTATAAAAATATAAAAAGGACTGAGTGGAATGTCCGATATTCATGGTGACCAAATTTGGAAAACCAAAACCCTAGTGTTCCACGAACATAGACATAAAAATTTAATTTTGCATGGACCCAGGGCCACTGAATACCTTACATACCTTAAATGCCAGCGTTCCCCACAAAGACCACGTGACAGTAAGAAAAATTAAATTCAACCTTTACTCAGTATAATCTGTGTTAACTAAATTTCTTTTGGTTTTGGGGAGCTAACTAACTCTGTACTAGAACACATGAACCTGGTTTCCTCTGTGTCCAGCTGCCCTTTTTTAAAACCGGACACGTGCTAAACCTGCCGAAATTTGCAGGGTTCGATGGTGAAAAAAGAGGACAGAATCAGCACATCCAGGCTGCCTAGTTACACTATCAATATGGGTTAACTGCTCGCTAGGCTAATTAATTGACTCTCAGCTTAGAATTTTTGTTAACATGGTAAAGCTACATTTAGTCAAAATCGCTTTTTGTGACCGGGAATGAGCTCAAATTAATTCCTGAAGTTCTCCCTGGTGAGGTTGGAGCATCCAGTCCAGTATACTATATTCAGGGGTGCTGTAATTATGCGGCAGGGGAGCCCCAAATTATGTGGCTGGTTTGACTAAATTATGTGGCAAAAAAACGTCAAGTTATGCAGAATAATGCAGCACATTTTGTGATAGTATTACCTCATTATTTTGTCATTTTTACACATTAACACTATTTGGGCAACTGGTTCACCTCCTTAGTATCAGTTTGACACCCAAATACATTAATATGCAACAGAAAGGTGATCACTCAACCTTGGCGAAGGGCCTTCCACTGCGCAGCAACATGTGTTTTTGTGTTTGAGTAATTTTTGATTCACTTGCGCTAGAAATATTTTGTGTGTTAAAATCAAGATTATGCAGCGGATTATGCATTATGTAGGAAATTAGGCAAATCCATCCTTATGCAGAAAACACAAAGGCTGTTGTTAGTTGTATGTATTGATAAATGATTACTATGCAAAAACGCAATATAAAAACAATGAGTACATGAAGACTTTCAGATTCCATGAGGGAACCTCAATATTATACATATGTTAATAAGCATAATGTGCAAAACAAAAGTATCAAGAATAAGACCTCTAATCATTCAATTAAAATGTAGGAAGTTCATGGCCCTGACAAATAGCAACGTTGTGCTATTAGGTACAATTAAATGTTCAACAAATAGCAGCATAATATAATAAAGTGCAATTAAATGTAAACAGTTTTAGCAGCATAATGCAAAGTGCAATTAAGTATAAACTATCAAATGTACTCTGGCATACGGACAGCCCTTACTTTCAATACTCCATGTCATAAAATCATTTATCGGTCCGTACTAGTAACAACATAGTGGGCTCAGTTGTGCTACAGTATGTTACAGAGTGCTCCTAGAGGCACGTGAGCAGACTGCCACTATTAGGAAGGAACTTACACGAAAGATCAGATCGTCCCTCTCAAGCTTAAGAATTTCCAGATAGGCTGCTCTATAATCGATGTTGGCAGTTGCCTTGAAATAGGGGATCAGATATTGTTTAGTGTATTTTTTATAAAAATTGCAAAAGAATAAGAAATTTAACATTGTTTGATTGCTGCATGTACCACAAGGGCAGGACATTTGCTCAGATTGATGTTAAAGCCCAAAGGAAAGCAAAGTAAATATTTTAAAATGCCGGTGCTAAGGCGAAAGAGCAAGCTTCTCTCCCAACGACCTATGTTCTTCAAGGGACACTTGGATGGCATATGGGATCGGGGGCCATCAGCATCCATTAATGAAATATACCTGGCAACTGATGATTTTGAAAGCTCTGTGGCATATCTTGCGTTATTATATAATTCTTACAGGGAGTATTGGACTGTCGTTTTATTTATTTATTTTTATTTGAAAAGTTTTATATAGCGCTGGCTAAACCCAAAGGTATCAGAGCGCTTTACATGAGGATGTACAAATTCTTCAAAACATAGTTATACAGTTACAACAGTTTCAGGTACATAGTTACTGGGATACGTGAGTTACAAAGGCATGGCTCAGGAATGGGGAAGAAAAAGCAGGCAGGGGGAGAGAGAGAGAAGGAATAGAAGAGGAAGATGAAGATTGAGAGAGGAAAGAGGTGAGGGGGAGAAGGGAACACAACAGGGCAATGAGAAAAGAAACAGTGTCTGACGATCGGATGGGTAGGTGACGGCAAGGGGGGGAACCAGAGCCAAACGCCTCAATAGCTGCGTAGGGCAACTCAATTGGTCATCGGCCAAAGGTTGTTCAGTCGCCGAAGTACATCAGAGTCTTAAAGTATCAGCCTAGGGGAGATCATCAAAAGGTTTCAAAGAGAGCGCCTTTAACGGTGTGCGGTGCTGAGTTCCCAGCGATAATGGGACATTCCCAAACCTCCGCTATGTGTGAAACGGTGTACAGTCATAATATCGAGTCTTTTATTTCGACTGGACAGAATATCGAGTAAAAAATATAGAATGGACATAATATCGACTAGACATAATATAGACAACAAAAATATCGACTAGAGAAAATTAATATCGAATAGAATGGACATAATATCGAATCAAAAATATAGAATGGACATAATATCGACTAGACATAATATAGACAACAAAAATATCGAATTTAAGGTAAGTTAATAATAATTTTTATTTTTTGTGTAATATAAGTCTGTAGCGGGTTGTGGGTTTATAGGGGAATAGGGTGGGAAGTAATTTAATTCTAATTAATTAAATATGTTAATTTATTTATTAATATCTATTTAGAATTAATTGTTAATTAATTATTAATTGGTAATTAATTAAAATATAATTGGTAATTAATTATAATTGATTAATTGATAAATATTTTAATTTTAGTAATTTATTTTCTGTAGCGGGTTGTGGGTTTATAGGGGAATAGGGTGGGAAGTAATTTTATTATAATTAATTAAATATGTTAATTTATGTATTGATATTTATTTAGAATTAATTGTTAATTAATTATCAATTGGTAATTAATTAAAATATAATTGGTAATTAATTATAATTGATTAATTGATATATATTTTAATTTTAGTAATTTATTTTCTGTAGCGGGTTGTGGGTTTATAGGGGAATAGGGTGGGAAGTAATTTAATTATAATTAATTAAATATGTTAATTTATTTATTGATATTTACTTAGAATTAATTGTTCATTAATTATTAATTGGTAATTAATTAAAATATAATTGGTAATTAATTATAATTGATTAATTGATAAATATTTTAATTTTAGTAATTTATTTTCTGTAGCGGGTTGTGTGTTTATAGGGGAATAGGGTGGGAAGTAATTTAATTATAATTTATTAAATATGTTAATTTATTTATTGATATTTATTTTGAATTTATTGTTAATTAATTATTAATTGGTAATTAATTAAAATATAATTGGTAATTGAAAATAATTTATTAATTTTTAAATTGTAAATTAATTTATTGTTAATAGGTAATTAATTAGTATGAGTAGGCAATTTTTATAATTAAATATTTTTTTTTTGTATTTATAAATAAATATTTAATATTTTTATACACTTTTTAAATATTTTAATTATTTGTAATTGGTATTACTATTTATGTTATTTATATATATTTGTGAAGTATTTACTTTCCCTACTATTGCACTCTCTGAAGTTGGAATAGTAATTTTAACCCCTACGCTATCCAACACTTTCCCTACTGTTGCACCCACTGGAGTGGGTATGCAACGTTTACAACGCTACTTTTACTATGCACTACCATTACAACAAAACTTTTAAATTGCACAAACTTTTACAACGCATACATTTACAAAGCATGTTTTTAAAACGCAGATACCGTTACAACGCATACTATTACAATGTAAGTATTAGTAAGTATATAATTAATTTAAAAAGGTTATATGTTTGGGATTTTGGGTAAAGGGGTATTTTTAGGGTTCAGGGTCAGTTTTCAGTTTTTGGGTAAAGGGGTATTTTTAGGGTTCAGGGTCAGTTTTCAGTTTTTGGGTAAAGGGGTATTTTGAGGGTTCAGGGTCAGTTTTCAGTTTTTGGGTAAAGGGGTATTTTTAGGGTTCAGGGTCACTTTTTAGTTTTTGGGTAAAGGGGTATTTTTAGGGTTCAGGGTCAGTTTTCAGTTTATGGGTAAAGGGGTATTTTTAGGGTTCAGGGTCAGTTTTCAGTTTTTGGGTAAAGGGGTATTTTTAGGGTTCAGGGTCAGTTTTCAGTTTTTGGGTAAAGGGGTATTTTTAGAGTTCAGGGTCAGTTTTCAGTTTTTGGGTAAAGGGGTATTTTTAGGGTTCAGGGTCAGTTTTCAGTTTTTGGGTAAAGGGGTATTTTTAGAGTTCAGGGGTATTTTTAGAGTTCAGGGTCAGTTTTCAGTTTTTGGGTAAAGGGGTATTTTTAGGGTTCAGGGTCAGTTTTCAGTTTTTGGGGTAAAGGGGTATTTTAAGGGTTCAGGGTCAGTTTTCAGTTTTTGGGTAATGGGGTATTTTTAGGGTTCAGGGTCAGTTTTCAGTTTATGGGTAAAGGGGTATTTTTAGGGTTCAGGGTCAGTTTTCAGTTTTTGGGTAAAGGGGTATTTTTAGGGTTCAGGGTCAGTTTTCAGTTTTTGGGGTAAAGGGGTATTTTTAGGGTTCAGGGTCAGTTTTCAGTTTTTGGGTAATGGGGTATTTTTAGTGTTCAGGGTCAGTTTTCAGTTTTTGGGGTAAAGGGGTATTTTTAGGGTTCAGGGTCAGTTTTCGGGTAAAGGGGTATTTTTAGTGTTCAGGGTCAGTTTTCAGTTTATGGGTAAAGGGGTATTTTTAGGGTTCAGGGTCAGTTTTGGGTTTTTGGGGTACAGGGGTACTTTGTAAAAATAAAGTAAAATTACATTTAAATTAAATTTATTTAATAAAATTAAATTATATTAAATTATATTATAATATTTTTTATTAATTTATATTCAAAAAATTATTATATACTTACCAATACTTACGTTGTAATGGTATGCGTTGTAAAGGTATATGCGTTGTAAAATCTTGCGTTGTAAATGTATGCGTTGTAAAAGTTTTTGCGTTGTAAAAGTTTTGTTGTAATGGTAGGCATTGTAAAAGTATGCGTTGTAACGTCATACATCCCTGGAGTGGGAATAGTAATTTTAACCTCTACGCTATCCAGCGCTTTCCCTACTGTTGCACCCACTGGAGTGGGAGTAGTAAATTTGACCTCTACGCTATCCAACACTTTTGCTAATGTTGAACTCACTATAGTTGTAACAATACATTTTAAACATTTTCTAAAATGTTATATATGTTTATTTAATAATATGTTTATATATATATATATATATATATATATATATATATATATATATATATATATATATATATATATATATATATATGTGTGTGTAATTTTTGGTGATATAATTTTTTTAATTATATAAATTATTTATTAAAATTACATTTTTTTATTAATTATTTCTAAGTTTATATTAAATATATTTATTACTATATTAGTTTTAACTTAATTTTAAGACTTTTAAAAAAATCGATATTTTGACAGTCTATATTTTTGTAAGTCGATATTTTGGAGTCGATATTTTGGTACTTACCTGTTTGAAGATAGGGAGTCGATATTTTGTCAATCGATATTTTTGACTCGATATTTGTGTATCTCGATATTTGTGTCGTCGATATTATGTCAGTGATCCGTGTGAAACCCTTAACACTGTGGACTCTCTCAGAGGGGTATCTAAGTCTCCAGGGAATACATGCTGGATCCCTCCCTAAAAAGGGGAGAAGCAGGGCCGGACTGGGAACCAAAACCGGCCCTGGCAAAGTGCTCGGCCGGCCCACCCTCCCCGGGGGGAGGGAGGGGTCGAGCGCTTTGCCAGGGCCGCTTTGCGGCCGATTTTGTTACAGCGCCGATTTTGCAGCTATGCTGCAAAAACGGCTCTGCAACAAAAACGGCCCCCAGGGCCCAAAACCGGCCCCCACCCTTGCGGCATTGTGCGATGCAGTGCGCGCTACGAAATTCGTTTTAATAATTAAATTGTGTACTTACCTGCAATAATCCATATGCCAGTGTTTAGGTCCCTCCACCCTGCCCCTCCCCCTCCCCGCCTCCCTGCCCCACCGTAACTCCCTCCACGGCCCGCGGCTGCTGAGCTCTGGACCGGAAAGGGCGTATTATGGCGTCGGGACTCAGAGTGGTACCTCAATAAAACTGCAACCGACCTTGCAATGGTGGTTCCGGGAGCAGGCTCCGGCCGAATGGAGAATTCTGGATACTTGGGTCCATCCAAGCCGGCAATCATTGCCGGGCAGCCGAGTTCTGGTCCAGACCAAAGAGCAGTGAGCGGGCTGCCCAACGGTGCCGGAGACGGTACGGTGAATTGCAGCCCCTCTGCAGGAGAGAGGGGGGCACGGCAAAGTTCCGGAGATCAGGTGCTGGTTGCAGGGCTCAATCCAGGCACTCGGGACAAAGGATGATGGCAGCAGGGGACTTGTCGCTCCAACTTGCCACTGGGCTCTAAAGGCAGGTCAGCAGGCGAGTTCCTAATAATGGCGCTTGCACACTGTAACTCACCAGTGCCGGGAGATCTTGACAAACCGGGGGCAGGCATGGGAATCGGGAGAGCCACCACCATTAATCCAGGTCTTGCTAGCGTGGCAGCTGTCTTCCTGCATCAGATCAGCCAGTGAGCAAGCCGCGCCGGGGTCCTGGCAGCATAGGCACCGTTCAGAGCAGCAGCGGTCGTCGATCCGGGTAAGTTCACTGCTGAGATCCATTTCAGTGGTCTGGTTCGGAGGGGTCTGCCGTCCGGTCCAGGAGGCAGGCGGGTGGGGGGCCGGAGAGGTGTTTTTTGCGGGGATAACTACCAATTGGTAACCCCCAAACCGGGAGCTCATTTCGGAGGCTCTCATTTGCCGGCCATCTTCTTTGACATTCCTTCTAGATCAGTTGGATTTAGGAAGATATGTTCTAGGTTCACGCTCCTCAGGCTTTTTCTAACAGCAGCGAGCCAGGGTATGCTCCCTCCCCTGTCGCATTTAAGACAGTCTGCTATTATATCCCTCGTCAAGGTTGCTGCTGGATATTGCCAAACCTTTAGCCAAAATAGTGTTAGCAAACACTGCCTGTTCCAGCAGCCCGGACTCTGAGAGACTCTGCTCTGTAGAGGCCGGGGGATTCCAGTGATTGTCAGAGTGGAGATGCAGGGGCGCTAAGAGGTGAAATACAACAAAGCCTCATTAGCATGTAAGTCGTCTTCTTTAAAGACCTGTGAAGTACTCCGGTGCCGGATGTGTGTGTGCCCTGGAAGCTGTCTCAGCCCAGACTAACACACACAGCGGGGTGAGGCAACCGAGGGAGAGGGAGGGAGGGAAAGGGAGGGAGAAAGAGGGAAGGAGGCAGGAGACAGATGGAGGGAGGGGGGGAGAATAGAGGGAGACAGAGAAGGCAGTCAGGGGGAGACAGAGGGAGAGGGAGTGAGACAGAGGGTGACAGAAGGAGGGAAGGTGACAGAGGAAGGAAGGGAGACAGAGGGAGGGAGAGGAATGGAGACAGAGAGAGGGAGGCAGAGAGGGAGGGAGACAGAGGGAGACAGAAGGAGACAGAAGGAGACAGAGGGAGACCGAGGGAGAGAGAAGGAGACAGAGAGAGAAGGAGACAGAGAGAGAAGGAGACAGAGAGAGAAGGAGACAGAGAGAGAAGGAGACAGAGAGGGAAGGAGACAGAGAGGGAGGGAGACAGAGAGGGAGGGAGACAGAGAGGGAGGGAGACAGAGAGAGAGGGAGACAGAGAGGGAGGGAGACAGAGAGGGAGGGAGACAGAGAGGGAGGGAGACAGAGAGGGAGGGAGACAGAGAGGGAGGGAGACAGAGAGGGAGGGAGGGAGACAGAGAGGGAGGGAGACAGAGAGGGAGGGAGGCCGAGGGAGGGAGACAGAGGGAGAGAGACAGAGGGAGGGAGACAGAGGGAGAGAGACAGAGGGAGAGAGGGGCGACAGAGGGAGGGCGACAAAGGGAGACAGACAGAGGGAGACAGACAGAGGGAGACAGACAGAGGGAGACAGACAGAGGGAGACAGACAGAGGGAGACAGACAGAGAGAGACAGACAGAGGGAGGGAGACAGAGGGAGGGAGACAGATGGATGGATGGAGGGAGGGAGAGAGAGAGGGAGAGGGAGACTGAGGGAGGGAGACAGACAGGGAGGGAGACAGAGGGTGGGAGACAGAGAGGGAGGGAGACAGAGAGGGAGGGAGACAGAGAGGGAGGGAGACAGAGAGGGAGGGAGAGAGAGAAGGATACAGAGGGAGGGAGACAGAGGGAGGGAGACAGAGAGGGAGAGAGAGAAGGATACAGAGGGAGGGAGACAGAGGGAGGGAGACAGAGAGGGAGGGAGAGAGAGAAGGATACAGAGGGAGGGAGACAGAGGGAGGGAGACAGAGAGGGAGGGAGACAGAGACGGATACAGAGGGAGGGAGACAGAGGGAGGGAGACAGAGGGAGGGAGACAGAGGGAGGGAGACAGAGGGATGGAGACAGAGGGAGGGAGACAGAGGGAGGGAGACAGATGGATGGATGGAGGGAGGGAGAGGGAGAGGGAGAGGGAGACCGAGGGAGGGAGACAGACAGGGAGGGAGACAGAGGGTGGGAGACAGAGAGGGAGGGAGACAGAGAGGGAGGGAGACAGAGAGGGAGGGAGACAGAGAGGGAGGGAGACAGAGAGGGAGGGAGAGAGAGAAGGATACAGAGGGAGGGAGACAGAGGGAGGGAGACAGAGAGGGAGGGAGACAGAGAAGGATACAGAGGGAGGGAGACAGAGGGAGGGAGACAGAGGGAGGGAGACAGAGGGAGGGAGAGAGAGGGAGGGAGACAGAGGGAGGGAGACAGAGGGAGGGAGAGACACAGAGAGGGAGAGACAGAGAGAGAGAGCGAGAGAGAGAGAGAGAGAGATGTGTGTATGCCGGGTCTGGCGGCTCAGTGGACGAAAGCATCTGCTGCAGGGACCTGTGCTCAACCTCATGGTCACAATTATTTTTGCTTTAGCTCCGCCCCCCCCCCTCTGACCCCGCCCCCACCAGTGCGGCCCTCGGCCACAAACCACACTGTAAATTTGACCCCCGAGAGAAAGTTTGTGAGTACCCATGATATAGAGGATAAATAGGAGCGGGGCCAGTACGCACCCTTGCCTGACCCCTCTGCCAATGTTGATGTTCCTCGAAACCTCCCCATTGTAGCTGATCCTTACCTGTGCATTCAGGTAAAAAGTGGACTAGGGCCTCATCCAGCCTATAATTTAAAATAACCGATCTTAAGCGTTACCTGTTAACAAAGTTGAAGGTTGAGGTAAGGTCCATAAAAGCCACGTAGATGGGCGACTTCCACACATCAGGTTTAAGTTAAGGCACTGTTCCACTGTTCCCAATTTGCTTCTAAAACCTAGCAGACACTTATTTAAAATGTGTTCCCTCTTAGCCCAGGACCTAATTTTATTAAACTGGATCCTCTCAAGAATCTTTAATGTATTATCAATCAGGGAGATCGGGCTGTAGCAGCCAGGGTTGGATCTGTCTCCTTTTGTAAAAATAGGCACAATGATGCTGGTAGACCAAGTGCTCAGAATAAAAGTACTTGTTAAATTATTAAAAAACACTAAGTAAAAGAGGTGCCCATAATTCAGGTTTATGTTTAATAAGTTGATGAAGAGCCCATCAGGGCCAGGGGCCTTATTACCAAGGTTTTGGTGGATGGCATTCTCAACTTCTAACATGGATGTAAGAATCCGTGTGTCAGTATGGTTATTTAAAAAATCCTCATTCTGGGGTGGGGCTGTGTAAATCTTGGAAAAATGAGCTTCCCAGACTTCACTCGGTATATTGCAACTTAAAGAGGTGAGGATAAGGCCCATAGATCACATAACTTTAACTGCTGCCCCAAAACAATTTCCATTATTAAGACTAGCGGCACAGGCAAGATTGTTCCAGTGTTCTTTTAAGGTCTCATCTTTTCGTTGTCTTGCCACTTGTTTATAGTGGGACCTCAAAGATTTAACAAGAGATGCGTCCCTTGGTGTTGCTGCGAGTGCTACTCGGATTTCTCTATTTGCTCGCAAGCAAGTACTGTTAAACCATCTTGGGTTCCGGCTGATGTCTGACACAGGCCTGGAAATCAGTTGTTTAATGCCAGCACACAAACAGCCAAATGCATTAACTTCCTCTGGGTTGGGGTCACTAAATGACAGACCGATATCGATGAGGGATGGGTGGGCTTTAATCATTTTGGAAAACATTTTTGTTATTGATACCTTTCCAAATCACTCAGTCAAGGCCACTAAGTCGCTTGCCCCAGGCTCTTTAGCTGGACTCAGTCTGGGAACGAATCTAATTATAGTTAGATTGCGATTGCCCTGCACTGTAGGTAAAACCTCTGCCTTTAATAAAAAATCTTCTAATGAAGCAGATATAAAAACATAATCAATAGTTGAGGCACAGCCGCAATCCCTGTATGTTGGTAATAAACAATTATCAGTTTGACATACAGCCGCAATTTCCATCACGTTAAGTAAGTTATTGGACAAATGAGTTCCATCCCCCTTTTGCATGGGAACTTGCGAACCAAGGATACGGTAGCTATTTCATTTTCCCTTGAGATCCTGGCGTTAAAGTCGTCGCCAAGGCAGATTCCAACTAGGTTATGGGACGCCTTTTGACTTTGTAAATCACTAATAAAATCGAACAGATTGATGGAATTCATATTTGGTAAGGTTAAAAAATCATTATTAGAAAAATTAATAAAACATATTGAAGCCCCCGTGTGTAGATCAAGGCTTGAAAATGATCATTGTTTGCAACAAGAGACTTGACGCTACCACCTGATGAAATATTTACCCAAATGGAGAGTCCGCCAGATGGACGGCCTACTTTAGGGGTAGGTACAATATTGATAAAACATGCAAAACCTTCTAGAAATAAATCCCTTGTGGCCCAGGTTTCTTGGAACATGAGAATATCATGTTTTTGGACTATGTTAACCCAATCTGTAGAGCTTAGCTTGGAAGCCGGGCCAGCAACATTCGAGCTTAGCACTTGTAAGTTTAGATGATGTGTTTTTGGGGTAGCAATGTCCAGGGAATCGGGAAAAGATCTAATGGGGGAGGGTTCCGCTAGTGTTCAGATAGGCGACAGTCAATCCTCGCTGTCTAAGCCGGACAGGGCAGAGAATCTATTATGCATAGTGTGTGGAGGCATGGCAAAAATAGTTGACCCCAGGGTTGGTTTGTAGAAAAAGCCTAGGGGCAGTGACCAAATTCGAGTTGGGGAAATAATATTAAATTCCTGTGTCATCAAAATCGATCTTACCACTGATGGATGTCGAAAATTAATGACAATACAGTCTCCCTCAATATTCTTTTGTGAGGGGCTGACCCATCCTACCCTGAGCACCATTATGATGTCACTAATGTTTGGCACTTGGAACCCTTTATATTTGACAAGCCAATCAACGCTTTTGTTCTGCAGTTGGTCCCAGGTCTCAGTCTGTTTTTTTCTTTCTTAATGGGGGGATGCCTGCTAGGACTAGGACGTAGGGACATGCCACCAGTGGTAAATTAAAGACATCTATGCTAGTCTTGTCAGGCAGCCCAGTGTCATGGTTTTCAAGGATGGTGGTGTCGCTCAGAATGTTACTCCATGAGAGGGCTGGATATGTGGGATTATCAGGGGCAACATGATTTGCTAAATGAGTATGGGTATTAGTGCTATTAGTTCACCTCGTGGGTAATAACGTTTTCTGACTAGAGATGGAATTAGGTGGAGGCCTTTCCTTTGCTTTACTACAAGTTGCACAAACACTCTTAAGGGGAGGGGTATAGTAATCAGGATTTGCCGTTGTGGTATCAGATTCTCTGTACTAGAGGGCTGTAACTTCTGAACCCCCATGTGGCACTTGTTGATTTGAGAGTGCTAGTATGTGTGTTTGATTTATTTATAAGCGGCTCCAAACGTTCTAGACGTTTCCAAAATGTAGGAAAGTTCTTATCCACAAGTACACTAAGGCGCTCAAATACCATGTCCGCTATTGTATCAATTGAGATGTCATCAGGTCTGAAACGAGTTGTAGGGGATGCTATAGACTCAGTTTGCTTGTGGATGGAATGATTTGGTCATTCTGTGAAAGTTAGGTCGACCTTGGGATCCGCAGTGACGCATTTGCAGAGGTCGTGATGGTCACCGTATTTTGAATCCATGAACTCAGGGCAGTACGTTGCTGTTTTAGGCAAGGGGGTTGTTTCCTCTTAGAGCTAGTTGGTTTAGCTAATTTTCTTTTCCTTTTCACCCCTGTGATTGTTGGATTTGGGAAGACATCCTTATTTGGTACGATATCATCAATTTGGGCCGCAGCTAAATGATCCTCAGAGACTCCATTGTTCTGATTGCCCTGATAGTTTTCTGTGATACAGCCACCTTCATAGGTTGGCGAATAACTAGTGATATTAAAAATTACATTTGGAGACAGGGGGAGGCCAGTACAATCTTCCTGTTCCTCCCCTGCTGAAGGAGTAGTCCGTGGTACAGCCAACCCCAGGGACAGTTGCCTCTTGGTTAACTCAATCTCTCTTGCTACAATATTAACTGCTCTTTCTAGCATGCTGTCTATGGAAGTAGGGAATGCGAGACCATGTTGTAGTAGTACGTTTTCTCATATTTTGATGTTTCAACACTCACCTCAGCACCGTTTATTAGTTGGTACCTCTCAAATGAGTGGCCCAGTCCAGCCTCTTTCAGGCTCTGACGGGCGCAGATGGGTCCGCCCTTAGCCCGGGCTTTCCCGGGCGCGGCCCAGGCAACCCCACATGCGTTCCGCACTGCGGGAGCCCTGGCCGCCGTTTAAGCGCCTCTTGGCAACACCCTCCAGCCATAAGGACCTACAGTCTGGGGGATTAAGATCAATCATCTGGATCTCATACAGGCATTGACAAAGCAAGTAGGTTCAGGGGCCTCACAAGTACAGGGGAGTTGGAGATGAAGTACTCTCAGCCTTCTAAACTTGTGAAGGTGACCGAGCTGCCCCTTAGCCAGGAACTCTTTCTTGCTTCTCTTGGGCAGAGGATCAGGGATTACCTCAGGGTTCTTGGACAAAATGTCCATCCATACAGGCATCCACCCACACATGTATTACCAGATAGGTGGAACCTGATTCTCTCCCCTTAGATCAGGTAACCTTCTGCTGACAGGCATAATACAGTTCCTTGTTCAAGCAGCCAAGTCTTCATTCTCTCTTTAAATTAAGCAGCATGACTACTTCACAGGATTTCCAGACTAAGGCCCAAGCTGAATGGGATGTGGTGACTAACCATGTGCTCCACTCCTGGCTGTTTCATTCTCCTTTCCTTCTAATGTTGGCCTATAGACCATCCTTGGTGATGAGTTACATTTTAAACAAATCAATGGCTAAGAGAAACAAGAACTTACCCTCCTATGGCAGCCAGACCTGCCAAATCGGGGATAGCAATTCTTTTGAAAAGTATAGAGGATCACACAAACCAGGGAGAAAACTATTCTCATCTTGGAGCACATATTTTCAGTTTCCAGGTTTTTTTCAGTGTCCAATGAGATGACCAGTGGAAGCATTTCAAAATCCACCATCTCTGAAATGATGAGAACTAGGCCTCTCAAATTAACTGTCATATTCTGCCCTGGAACAGACTTTTTCTGGCCATGGTAACCCATCAGCTTAGAGTCTTTTGGATTCTTGTGGCTAACTCTTTTCACAAAATCTTGTAGTCCACATTCATTATAGGCAATGGTCAAAATGCTGAAAAGTTTATTGAGTTAGTGTCAGGTTTCATGAACAACACAGTATCTGTGCATCTATGGACTGGGATTATGACTGAAAAGGTTTTTTGTATATAATTTCAAAAGTCCAGGTCTCTCTATATATTGATATGTATTATAGCAATTATTTTGATCTTTAGGTATTGTTCTCACCCAGAACTTGAATGGCCTCCTTAAAATATCCCTTTATCTGTTTAATGTGTGGAGTAAGAGATTGAGAATGCAGATTGTAGTGGTATGAGTGGAATATCAGGTTTATTTCCTCCATGGCAAACTATGAAACAGTCATCTGACTTCAAGGCTGAGTTTGTAAAGTGACAGTTGAGATCACAAAGCAGTCATGCCAAAGGACACCCTGACTTATGTTCCTACCAGAGTTGTCTTTTAGCGTATATATTGTAGTACAATCAGTGTATTATTCACCATGTGTAATCTGAGTTAGCACAGAAATGGTGTTCAGAGGCAATTGTCATTTCTAAGATTGCTCAAATTTTAAGCATGATGTACATGGACCACAGGGCATACTAAGGTGTAGCTTTGGTCTCACCAATTTGAAAGTTTTCTAATGTGCATCGTGATCACATACTGAACCTGCATTCATATCAAAGTAGAGCTCTCCGGATTTCCCAACAATTGCACACTAAGCTCTATCCTTGAGTTAACCTGATTGCAGGTACCACATTCGGCATGTGGTTTCTTCTGGTACACTGACAGGAGGCTCAAATTTACAGCTGTCAACCACATACCCAAGGAAGATTAATGTAATTCATTGGCTCCCTGTTCCAAATATCTGTGGCATGCCTTTCGGGATAATAACTTTATTTGTTTTATGAATCAGATGTTTGAACTTTCATTTAAATTTTTTTATTTGGTTATTCAGTGACTTTAACAGTTCTTTCACTATTCTTGGCATGATTTAAGGATATAACCTGTCCCTTTATCAGAAGATAACACTTCAATTCTACAACAGAATGAAACAAGAAAATTCATAACCACTGTAATCAAATAATAATCTAAATAAACATTAATCATGCTTGTGTCTATTAAACAAGGCATCATTGAATGCTAATACCTACACCACATCTAATACCCGCTGAAAATCGTGGTTGTGTACACGTAGTGTCTGGTTTCACCACTAAGAAACATTTTCTATTCTGGTTTGCAAAACCATTCGACTGGAAGACAGTCTTTTGTTGGACTCTAACTTGTGGTCTTTTTACCCTACTCCTAAAATCAGCTACTATGTATTTCATATGGTATGGTCTAGAGAAACAAGAACATTTCAGGAGAAAAGAAATGTGCAGATAATGAAAAAAAATGAATGGAATTCTATTTCTCATTTAACTTCAAAATTAGTGTAATGTCAAACATAAGAAACTGATATAACATTTCACACTTTTGTGATGATCAATTATTTCAATATACCTGCTTATTGAAATATTTATAGAATTATCCTGAAATCTAATATGCTCAAAGCATATAAATCCACTGAACTTCTGTTTGCAATTTTTGTATCTACCAACCGTTTATTCGTAATAGTGTATAATGATAACCCCCCCTGCCCCAATGATGGTGTTACCACTTCACAAACCTGTACTTGTAACTGAGTCACATTATATCCTGCTTTATTGACATTTAATTTATATGTTGAGATAGAATAGTAAATCTATACTTACTCTATGTGCAAGTACCTTAATGATATTTTGGTCCTCAATATGTTGTCCATGGTACTCTTGTATCATGATATTTCTATGTTCAATATTTAGTAGTACATTTGCAAAAAGAGTGCATAAGTGAAATACAGAGCTGCAGCTAGAAACCACAGCTCATGTATTTACCTTCACTCTTCTCTGTTCTAAGAGGGTGCAGGGATTGCCCAAATTATACTGTATAGTATGTTAATACAACCACCTCCACATGGATGCCTGATATATCTGTGGGATTCCTGTAATCCCCTCCCATGGACTGCCCTTGAGGTGTGCATTGACTGTGCACCACCTTCTGTGGTGGTGCATTCACTCTGCACTGGCTACTACGATGGTGCAGTCAGTGGGTCACCTTGTGGTCATGCCACGTGAGCCCCTGGGTGTGGGCATTGCTAAGGAAAGCAAGAGCCTCCCAGCTGCACCAGGCTGCTTACATCGAAACATGAATAGATTCGTACCCATGCCACACTACGGAGCTGTACCGGAGGCATTTGGCTCCATTTGGCGTCTGTCCCCGTTGTTGTGAATAGTGGGGGCAGGTGGACCCATCACGCTAGATAGTGCGAGCACCCAGGGATAGTGTGCTCGCACCAAGAAACAGACCTCCCACTGGGCTGATCTCCAGGAGTAAGATCCTTTGGTGTTTCCTTACCCCGCAAATCACCCCTGTACTTCCGTCATTCCTCTGCTTCCATGGAAACCGGAAGTGTTTCCCTGCAGAGAGTGCAGGCCAGTGGCCCTATCATGCTGGTGAGCACAAGCACCCATAGACTGTGTTCTCTCCCCGTCGTGCAGGAAGAAGATCTTTTGGCGTTTTCTTGCCCCGTAGGGCGTGTCTGTAATTCCTGGCATTTTCTCTGTTTCTACGGGAACCAGTGGAGCATTTTCATGTAGAAGGAGGCAGGGGGATGTAGAAGCTGGAAGCAACTATCTTAAAAGATTGTCCTGTCAGACTGGTGACACCGGCTCAAGCGGAAACATGTTCAACTAATCGTTATTGTCTTGATTGCACTAACTGTAATGTTAGGCCTTATGTTTTCAGTGTGGTGTAAGTATTTACTAAAGTTCACTACATTGTTAATTATGATAATTATCCAATTGGCAAAAGTGGTGTATGACTTTATGTGATTATTTATGAAGACAGTGGTCCTTAGACAAGGAAAAAATAAAGGAGAATAAATATAGACCAAATGGAACTATATTTTTAAGACAGTGTCCTTCCGGACAATTTATTATCTTGATAGGAATGATCACAAAACAATAAACCACAGAGTGTGATGGAAGCGGGACACCAGCCGATGTCCGACTAACACACTAAGGGGACACAAACACAAGGGGAAGTAGTAGGCAATAACAGGTCATCTGGATATTGTAAATCATAAGGCAGATAATCCAAAACATACACATATGCATGAAAAATTAGTATCAACTATGCATTTAGTGTATTTAGGTCGACGACGTTTCGAACCTTAAACAATGTCGGTTCATCCTCAGGACAAAGAATAGTTGCCTAAAGGGTTAACATTCACAGTTGTCCCCATGGGGGGGGGGGGGGTTCTGAAAAGAATTCAGCCCGAAATTCGAAATAGAATTGTATTCAATGGGAGTTCCAAGATTAAGTTCATGTGAATCGACAGGGAAAATGCCCTTGTTTAGAATTCTGGCAGTGTAGCTGGCAGGTCCGCAATGGGAGTCCTTGCAGGCTTGAAAATTCAGCATGACAAAGTGCCTAGTGGCCCAGTGATTTATGTGATTGTGGTCTAACTTTTTTTAAATTAAATAATACTAAAGATATTTTTATGTAACCTTGTGTGGAGTCGCTTTTTGTGGTGTGCCTAAAGTGTCACTGTTGTGTGAGTGCGTTGTGCAAACGCTTTAGACATTGCCTCTGGTATAAGCCTGACTGCTTTGCAAGGGGTTGTCTTTGATGTGTTACTATCTTACCCTTACTAGACTGATGGGTTCTGCCCTACCATACCTGCATACCCTAGTCAACCAGAATTACCATGTCAAACAACTGGAATACTAAAAATAAAATGATAATACAGTCCATTATTATCATTTCCTTTTCTCCATTGCCCTGCTTTAAAGCAGTGGGGCAACGCTCCTCCACCTTAGCGGAGCAGCTGCCACTGTTGAAGTGGCTACATTAGTTTGCTAAACCACCAGACTAAGACTATCTGTTTAAGTCTTCATAAAACCTATAATCACAGACATCACTGTGGAGACATACTATCCCTGTGGGGACTTGAACAAGTCTATAATCACACACTATCTCAGTGGGGTCATGGATATCGATCAAACACTACCTTTGTGGGGAATTGAACAAGACTGTCATCGCACACTATTTCTGCGGGGACTGTGGTAACGCTATAATCACACACCAACCTGGATATTTCTATAATTACACACTATCACTGTGGGGAGCTTGATATCTCTATAATTATAGACTATCTCTGTGGGGACCTAGCACCCCTATATTCACACACTATCTCTGTGGGAACCTGCCATCCCCATAAACACACACTATCTCTGTGGGGACCTGGGCATCAATATAACCAATCAAACGCTATCTTTGAGTAATTGAACATAACTATCATCACACATATCTTTATGGGGATCTGCCATCCCTATAAACACACAGTATTTCTATGGGGACCTGCCATCCCCATAAACAGACACTATCTCTGTGGGGACCTGCCATCCCTATAAACACACACTATCTCTGTGGGGACCCGGTTTCCCTGTAGTCACACACTATCTCTGCGAGGACCTTGACATCTCTATAATTACACACTATCTCTGTGGGGACCTGCCATCCCTATAAACACACACTATCTCTGTGGGGACCCGGTTTCCCTGTAGTCACACACTATCTCTGTGAGGACCTGGGCATCCCTATAATCACACACTATCTCTGTGGGGACCTGGGCCTCCTAATAATCACACACTATCTCTGTGGGGACCTGGACATCCTTATAATCACACACTATCTCTGTGGGGACCTGGGCCTCCTTATAATCACACACTATCTCTGTGGGGACCTGGGCATCCCTATAATCACACACTATCTCTGTGGGGACCTGGGCCTCCTTAGGATCACACACTATCTCTGTGGGGACCTGGGCATCCCTATAATCACACACTATACCTGTGGGGACCTGGGCATCAATATAATCAATCAAACACTAACTTTGAGTAATTGAACACGAATTTCATCACACATATCTCTGTGGGTACCTGGCATGTCTATAATTACACTCTATCTCTTAGGGGACGTGGGTTCAATATACTTTAACTTTGTGGGACTTGAATATGACTGTCATCACATACTATCTCTTCAGGGACATCAACATGTATATCATAACAGACTGTCTTTAGAGGGACTGGAACTTTACATGCATCACACACTTTCTCTATAGGTCAATAATCACCATCTTAGTGGGCATCCCTGTAATCATGCACTATCGCTTTGGGGACTTAAGCTTCATTATAATCACAACATATCTCAACATCACTTGAACATGACTGTAACTACACACTACCTGATCAGGCACCTAGGCATCATTATAATCACATACTACCTCTGCAGGAGCCTCGGCATGACTATTATAACAGCAAGAACCTCAGCATAATTGTTATAACACTCTCTATGTGGGGCCTTGAACATGACTGTAATAACATATTATCTCTGCGGAGATGTAACATAACAATAATCACACACTATCTCTGAGGGGACTTGAACATGAATATAATCACACATTTTGTCAACGGGGTCTTGAGAGTGACTATAATTAAGCGCTATACCAATGCTGAATGAATGTCAGAATGACTCATCGTACACTTTCTCTACAGGGATTTGAACAACACTATCATAATACTCTCTATGTGGGACTTTAATATGGTTGTAATCACACACTATCTCTGTGGGGGTCCGGGCATTCCTATAGTAACACACTATCTCAGTGGGGACTGGAACATGACTATGATCACACACTATCTCTGTGGGGACTTGAACATTACTATGATCACACACTATCTCTGTGGGGACTTGAACATTACTATGATCACACACTATCTCTGAGGGGACTTGAACGTTACTATGATCACACACTATCTCTGTGGGGACTTGAACGTTACTATGATCACACACTATCTCTGTGGGGACTTGAACGTGAATATGATCACACACTATCTCTGTGGGGACTTGAACATTACTATGATCACACACGATCTCTGTGGGGACTTGAACATGAATATGATCACACACTATCTCTGTGGGGACTTGAACATGGCTATAATACCACACTATCTCTGTGGAGACCTGGGCATTCCTATAATCACAAACTATCTCTGTCTGACCTGTGCATTACTGTAATAGTGTTATTTCTGCATGAACTGCAGCATGACTATCATCGTACACCAAAACCACAATATCTGTGGGCACTTGGGCATCAATCTAATCATGCAATATCTCTGTTGGGGCTTGAAAATTATCATCATCACACACTTACTCTGTCAGTTCTAGAATATTATTATAATATCATGCCATCTCTTTGGGGACAATTAATGCACAGTCATACGAAGATGGTGCCAATTGGTGAGGTTGATGAAAAACAACTAGGTGGTCAGATGGCAACTTGGTTTTGCCATCTGACCCCATTGCAGGATCTTAAGCCTCTAAATTAATTTAACTATGTGTTTTCATATTCCTTAATGTTTGTGTGCACTCAGTAATAGGCTAAACATCCGTGAATCCCTGTCCATGCACTTTATATATATGATAATTGTATACTGTAAAATGCATTATTAGACAAATCCCTGTTCTAGGTGCACCTAGGACATAGTGACCTATTCAAAGTTGACTAAAGTATCATGTTATGTATTTATGGCACTGAAAAATAGCATTCATCTATTAGATAATGAGTGTATTCAATCACAAATGAGAATTATTGAGTAGGTCCCCACAAGGATGGTAACACATGTCCAAGTCCCCACAATGATGGTTCTGTGCGCGTGACTAAATAACAACATATTTGTAAAATTGAAGCAGGATCCTGTATTATGAATTTTTTAAAAACATTTTTCTGTTATTGGTGTATTTTTTAAACATTGGGAAGGGTTAGTCCCCACAAGGCTGGTGGAAACACATAGTCCCCACAAGGATGGTAACACGTGTGTGTGTGTGTGTGTGTGTGTGTGTGTGTGTGTGTGTGTGTGTGTGTGTGTGTGTGTGTGTGTGTGTGTGTGTGTGTGTGTGTGTGTGTGTGTGTGTGTGTGTGTGTGTGTGTGTGTGTGTGTGTGTGTGTGTGTGTGTGTGTGTGTGTGTGTGTGTGTGTGTGTGTGTGTGTGTGTGTGTGTGTGTGTGTGTGTGTGTGTGTGTGTGTGTGTGTGTGTGTGTGTGTGTGTGTGTGTGTGTGTGTGTGTGTGTGTGTGTGTGTGTGTGTGTGTGTGTGTGTGTGTGTGTGTGTGTGTGTGTGTGTGTGTGTGTGTGTGTGTGTGTGTGTGTGTGTGTGTGTGTGTGTGTGTGTGTGTGTGTGTGTGTGTGTGTGTGTGTGTGTGTGTGTGTGTGTGTGTGTGTGTGTGTGTGTGTGTGTGTGTGTGTGTGTGTGTGTGTGTGTGTGTGTGTGTGTGTGTGTGTGTGTGTGTGTGTGTGTGTGTGTGTGTGTGTGTGTGTGTGTGTGTGTGTGTGTGTGTGTGTGTGTGTGTGTGTGTGTGTGTGTGTGTGTGTGTGTGTGTGTGTGTGTGTGTGTGTGTGTGTGTGTGTGTGTGTGTGTGTGTGTGTGTGTGTGTGTGTGTGTGTGTGTGTGTGTGTGTGTGTGTGTGTGTGTGTGTGTGTGTGTGTGTGTGTGTGTGTGTGTGTGTGTGTGTGTGTGTGTGTGTGTGTGTGTGTGTGTGTGTGTGTGTGTGTGTGTGTGTGTGTGTGTGTGTGTGTGTGTGTGTGTGTGTGTGTGTGTGTGTGTGTGTGTGTGTGTGTGTGTGTGTGTGTGTGTGTGTGTGTGTGTGTGTGTGTGTGTGTGTGTGTGTGTGTGTGTGTGTGTGTGTGTGTGTGTGTGTGTGTGTGTGTGTGTGTGTGTGTGTGTGTGTGTGTGTGTGTGTGTGTGTGTGTGTGTGTGTGTGTGTGTGTGTGTGTGTGTGTGTGTGTGTGTGTGTGTGTGTGTGTGTGTGTGTGTGTGTGTGTGTGTGTGTGTGTGTGTGTGTGTGTGTGTGTGTGTGTGTGTGTGTGTGTGTGTGTGTGTGTGTGTGTGTGTGTGTGTGTGTGTGTGTGTGTGTGTGTGTGTGTGTGTGTGTGTGTGTGTGTGTGTGTGTGTGTGTGTGTGTGTGTGTGTGTGTGTGTGTGTGTGTGTGTGTGTGTGTGTGTGTGTGTGTGTGTGTGTGTGTGTGTGTGTGTGTGTGTGTGTGTGTGTGTGTGTGTGTGTGTGTGTGTGTGTGTGTGTGTGTGTGTGTGTGTGTGTGTGTGTGTGTGTGTGTGTGTGTGTGTGTGTGTGTGTGTGTGTGTGTGTGTGTGTGTGTGTGTGTGTGTGTGTGTGTGTGTGTGTGTGTGTGTGTGTGTGTGTGTGTGTGTGTGTGTGTGTGTGTGTGTGTGTGTGTGTGTGTGTGTGTGTGTGTGTGTGTGTGTGTGTGTGTGTGTGTGTGTGTGTGTGTGTGTGTGTGTGTGTGTGTGTGTGTGTATATATATATATATATATATATGCCCCTCAGGTAACAGTTGGGTCGGTTAATTTTTCTGGATCCTTCAGTTAGGATCCTGTAGCATTAAGCTCTCCTTTCTTGACTACAATAGTCAGAAGAATCTTTTCAAAACAGTTTCTAACCATTTATCCTAGATAGTTGCTAATATCTGCTATAGTGCAGCCTTTTTTCTGAGAGAAAATATTTTTTATTCTGTCACAAATGCCTTCATTCTTTGTGAAGTGACCTTCCTGTGGTAAAAAAAGAAGGCCTAGACTGACCCTTATGGCATCTGTATTGTCTGCCTGCTGGAGTCCCACCATCTTGACTCCTGTCCTCAATGCCAGAAGCTATAAAGACGTACCCTGAAGCACAGAGAGACAATAAGACTTCATGGACTCTAGAAGAGGGAATCATCTATAAGAGGCCTTGTAGAACATCTTTCTTCCTCTAAAGAGCCCTCTACTTGTCCAGAAGTACATCAGAGAGGCAGATCTTGAGATAAATGTAGGAAGGTGGATATCTGACTATGGTTACCCCCAACTTTTTGCCTAGTGTTCAGCTGATTTTCGACTTAGTTGGCCTGGGATCCTGCTAATCAGGGCCCCAGGCTTTCTGCTCTCACTGTAAAATGGACTCCATGTACTTTAGGTACATCTCCAATTGGGTGCTGGGTCACCTTGTGAGCCCCTGTTGTAATTGAACACTAATTAGATTGAGCATTAGCGAAAGACATCTTAGTTCTAGATGTTATCTTGACATTTAACAGTCTCCATTTTGTATTCATGGCAGCCATTTTGACTGCCGCATGCACCTCGTGCTGACCATGTGCTCTGTCCTATCTTCCTGTCCATGGCACTTGAATCTGCCCAGCAACAGGCTATTATTAGCGTCCCCTTGTTTTGCCGCTGACCGTTAGGGTTCACATCTGGTAGTGATAAGCTTTAGATTGGAATGTGTTAGCCGAATCCTCAAGACTGATAGCTCCTCCCACTGATCGATTGTGCCTCTCGATATTACCTTATATGTACATAAAATGTGCTCTTATGCTTTGTACCGCCTTCTTTTGAGCCCCTGTGTGGGTATAAATGAACCATGCACTCTTATCTCGGTGTGCTACTTCTTGCAATGCCGAAGGGTACTGTTTGAACCGTAGCACCACCTCATGAGGTGTAATAAATGTTACGTTTTCTATTTCCAGTTTCTGTGCCAACTTCTTTCTATTTGGTCTGAAGACTTCGTGCAGAGAAGGGCGAACCCCTTGCACTAGCGGTTCTGGCTGAGTCCTGCACGACACCCCTGTATAGTGTACCATAGGTACCCAGGGCATAGGTGCATCCAAGGCCTACCAGGGGCTACAGCATGAATTATGCCACCCCTGGCTGGCCATCAAAACTGACACAACTGGCTGATAAGTCAGCTGGGGCAAGGTCGTGTAATCACCCCTTGCTTAGGTATAGTATCCCTATACCTACTATTATATATAGACACATATATACCTATAAGTCACTCCTATGGCAGGCCTTAACAATCCTGGAGGCAGAGTGCTTGTTTTTATGTGAGATGGTGCTCTAGCATGAGCTGAGCCTGTCTGCAGCTTTCGGAACCATGTCCTTATAGCTGTTCTATGATATAGCCATACCATATACTCTTAAGTGCATTATAACCCTCGCGGTTAATGCTAACTTTGGTTTGGCTTTATCAAAACATGTTGTGTCATACGCTTTGGAATACTCCCCCCCCCCCCCCCCGCCAGTTCTGGTGGCGGGGGTAGCATTCCACCCTTCTAGAGGGAGAAGACATGTAGTTGTAGCTTTACCCGGTTAAAGTTAAACAGAGCCTCAGCATCACAAAATGGATGCTGCTGCCTCAGACACGAGTCTGACCTCCTGCTGCTGGACGAAACTCCGGCAGGGGAGGCCTGGACAATAGGTTTCCTGCCTTGGGAGGTGCGAGCACCTCCCCAGACAGGCTCTTGTGTATTGGGGCAGGGTGGGTTGAATGAAATGAGACAGTGTGTGGGGCACACAAGGTGCCCCATGCATAGCCCAGTTCAAACCAGTTGCTTAGGCACTCCAGCCCCAGCTCTGGCGCGGAACTGGACAAAGGGAAAGGGGTGTAACCACACCCTACCCTGGTCCCACCCATAGGAGAGACCTAGCAGGTAATCCAGCCCCTCAAATCAGTATATAGGTAGGAGCTGAGTCTAGAGACTTTAGATTATCCTGAACTGAAACTCTGGAACGAAACTCTGGACCTTCGACATTCTACTGCAACTAGAATACTGAAGAATCTCCCTTGTGGTCAAGGAGTGACCACCCTGTGCAAACAGGCACCACCAGTAACTTGCCGGTTTGCTTTGTTGCCGCTCCAGACGGAACCCGACGACCTAGCGACGCAGCCTCTGGACTTCCAGACTTCTCTGACTCCGACCCACATCCACAGCAAAGCTGAGACCCTTGTTGACTCCAATCCGGAAGTCGACACCGCCAACAGCGAGATCCTTTGTGGGACAGTCCGTATTCAGCTCCTGGTAGTCGTCAACGCCTCCTGGTCCGCGTGGCTGCAGAGACAAGCTTCACGACATCACCTGATTGCATCTCGACATCGCCTGGTTCCGTCCTGGTCACTGGCTAGTGACCCAGACTCTGTCCCCTCTGCTTTCAGGTTCTTCACTTCTTCGATCCACCCTTGGATCCACCCGGACATCTTCCTCCTGGTCGCCTGCAGCATCTTCTTGCAGCTCTCCATAGGATTCGACGACGAAACCCGACACAACTTCACACCTATGCACCCGGCTTCCCTGGGTGAGGTAACTCGAGTACTCCGGTGCTCCCGTGGGTAACAACTATCCAAGTGTCCTAGTTTAACTGGGTTTTCCCGTAGTCCATCCGGAAGTGTCCTAAATTAACTCCTTTGTGATTTTACGTTCCCATTGACTTTCCATGGTAACACACATGTGTGTTTAGACACTGCACACGCATCCTGTGGGTCTCCTCCTTCCAGTCCTTTGGTTGATCAGTGTAGCCCCAGCGATGCCCTAGGCCTATTCACCTTTCCTGAAGTGGTTCTTATAACTCTTCTTTAGTATATGGTTCGGGAGGCCCCTAGGGCAGAATTGTATTTGTGCAACTTATAGTATGCTTATTGAGTAACTTGTGCTGTATCTCGAACTCTGACCTCATAAAGAGTGCAGAGGGGTTGTGTTAGTAATAAATACATATATATTTGATATATACCTTGTGTGGTGTCCTTACATCTGGTATTCAAGGAGTTATTATTGGTAAAACAATTGGCTTCACGTGCTCTCTGAAGTGTTAGCCTAAGACTGCTTTGTCCATGCTACCACTAGGATACCAGGCCAACTTCTCATAATAAACAACATAAAACCAGGTACTGTTTGACTTCGAGATTTAGAACAATGAGAAAAATATCTGTTTGTTTGCCATTGACGACACCGTCAAAGGTGGGGTCTGCTCCTTGCTCAATATCAGAACACACGGGACGCGTGATGAGGAAAGTCTCTTCATTGACAAAAAAGCATCGCCCGGCGACGTCGGGACAGTCCTTCTTAAAAAACAGCTTTCTCCGCCAAGTCAACATTCGCAACAAGAATCCATCAATCAACGTCAAAAGCCCACACAATGTTGAGATACGGTACACTATCAAGGCAATCTGCGCCACAAGCAAAACATTGAACTTAAAACTCCAGTCAAAGTGAAGGTCTAAAGAAACACCCAGCACCATGTAGAAAGAAAGAAAAACAGCTGTCTACATCTACACACAAAAATGTTGCAGAATGACATCAAATAACATCCCTAGAGTGCTAATCTGTGCAGTAGTCTTCACGCCATCAAGACCACAAACACCTTCTAGGCCTAGATCCCATTTTCCAGTTACCATATTCCCAAGGTGGCTGGAAAGCTGAAAGTAAAGACCAGTGCCTTCACCATGTGATTCTGAGTATTCCCAGGCATATTCTCCGTCCAAGACCCCATCACCCAAGAGAAAGACTCCACCACGGCTCTCACCAAGTACTGTCTCCGTGCTTCCTACAGCTACGAGTGCCACACCACATAGGAGTTTGCCATCACCACATAGGAGTTTGCCATCACCACATCCAAGGCCTTGAAGTCCTGTGCATCACTGCTGCAGATATTGCACAAAGTCCAGGACCAGGTCAAGATCTAGAATGTCTAGATCTTGCACTGCTTCTTCCAGACACAGATGCAGATCACCATCTTAGTCTATATCTTCCAGGTCATCAGTGAGAAATCACTCCTACTCTCTCTGACACACCACAAGCACAAGTGACAACGGTGGATGGCCTATTGACATTCAATGATGTCTTAATGCCATAAAACTGAACATAGACATATATGATAGATCCATCTGGGATTCGCTGTTAAAGTTCCCCAGAGAGCTCCCCACATAGAACAGGCAAAATTTGCTGGAGGTTCTTAATGAAGATGGCCTGGTCTCCAATCAGACGATCTTCCTGACTACGGCCCAAAGGAATAAAGCCTGATGTTCAACATCGCATAATGAACCTTCCATTCTCTCGTAACTTCCCCTTCAGTTCTCATGCTGAAGAAGAGATGTCCAGGATGAAGATCAAGCTGCACATTCTCAAGGTAGTAGTCCTTGAGAAGAATAAAGAGTTCCATAGGTATTATAGGACCTATGAGAGGGTTCAAACTCCTCACTGGCAGCAGCACCAGCAACTAGCAAGATCCCACTTCCACCCTCCTAAGCGATCCAGTAAACTGGGTGCATAGCAACAACAGCAGCCTGCAGCACCAGGGAAACATGCTGCAAAACAAGTTTTACTTCCCCTTCAATGTGCCCTACTCCGTGGGGGGGACATTATTGGCAACTGCTGGGAAGAGTGACAATGCATTACAAAAGACAGATTGGTCTTAAATGTTGTGCAGAGTGGCTACTCTCTTTGCTTGAAGCCCCCTCCTCCGACAGTCCCTCCGACAAAAACATTCCAGTACCAGCTAGAATACTTGCAGTCGGAAGTCAACACCCAAATGCAAAAAGAGGCAATAGAGGAGGTCCTGTGTCATCAAATGGAATTGAGAATCTATTCCCATTACTTGTTAGTAAAACGAAAGGACTATAGCAAGAGTTGAGACCCACCCTAGACCTCAGAATACTAAACAAGTACGTACGCCGAGAAAAATTCAGAATGCTGGCTCTGTACGAAATCTACCCACATTTGCAGCAAGGGAATTAGATGCATGCAATTGACCTTCAAGATACATATTTCCATATCCCATTCTCCACAAAGCATCGAAAATTCATCTGATTCCAGGTGGGATCTCAGCACTACCAGAACAAAGTACCCCCATTCGGCCTCAAATCAGCCCCATGAGCATTCTCAAAGTGCATGGCCATGGTCTACGCATTCTTAAGGAGACAGAAGGTCTTTGTGTATTCTTACCTAGACGACTGGCTGATAAAACCTCCTATCCATGCCAAACAAATGAGTATTTCTTAATCTGTGTTAAGACTCTCTCAGGCCTGGTTCTTTAGATCAACTTCCAAAAATCAAAAGTCAACCCAGTCCAAAAACTACAATACTTAAAGTTTCACACTGGATACACAGTCCACAAGAATGTTTCTTTCGGAGGAGAGACTATCATCCTTAGCTCTGAAATGTCTCACTCTTCTGCAGTCTCATCATCCTTATGCAAGACAGATAGCCTCTCTTCTGGGGTTCATGGCTTCTTAATCTTCTTTGTACCGAACGCAAGCGTGCACATGATGCCCCTACAACAGTGTTTGAAGGATCAGTGGAACCAGCTTTCCAATTGCTGGGTAGACAAACTCACATTATCACAACCTGCACGACAATCTCTCCCATGGTAGTCTCAGCCAAGCAATCTCATGGTAAGGTGTACCATTTCACCAGGAGCCACTTAGTCAAACCCTAATTAAAGATGCCTCGTTTCAGGGATGTGGAGCTCACATGGGTTACCTTCAGACATAGGGTGTGCGGGCGGACAGAGAACAAACATACCAAGCAACATTCTGGAACTGAGAGCAGTCCACTTGGCTCTAGAGTCTTTCTTTCCAGCAATCACAACCCACTGCATCCTTGTCAAACCCGACAAAATGACAGCCATGCTTATCTGAACAAGCAGGGAGGAACTCAATCTCGTCCTCTCTCCCAAGAGGCCTAGACCATCTGGAAATGGCCACAAGCTAGTAATCTCACAATAATGACAATCCATCTGCCAGGAACTCAAAATGGCAGATGATCTAAGTCTCAATTTCCAAGACAATCACAACTGGGTTCTCAACTACGTTGTCTTGCAAGAAATCTTTTGGGAGTGGGGATATTCTCACATACGTCAACAACAAAAAAATGTCATGACTCTGCGTCCAGATACTCCCATCCAGAGTTGCAGGGAAATGCTCTTCTGATAAGTTGCTTAGGAAAATTTCTCTATGCTATCCGCTAACTCCTTTCATTCTAGTAGTGATTCTCAAGTTATACTGGTCTCACGCCAGGATGACACTTATAGCCCCAGAGTGAACTCTCCAGTGCTGGTTCACAGACCTTCAATGTCTCTGACAGGCTCCACAAGAGGCTTCCCTGCCGACAGGATCTCCTGTTCAATTTTAGAGAACAGATACTACATTCCAATCTCTCATCTCCGAACTTGACAGTATCGCTCCTGAATTCCTCCATTATGGACATTTAGGGCCTCCACAAGAGTTCATGGACATTATCAAAGAGACCCTTCACTAGACGTTAATCTGCCTTTAAATGGAAGAAGTTATATTTGCGGTGTGCCAAAAATTATTACAACTCTGTTTCATGTCAAAAGGATGTACTCATCCCATATCTCCTTCACTTGGCTAAATTGGCTAGATCAGGGCTACAATTATTTTTCCATTAGAGAACACCTAGCAACCATTACAGCTTATAGGAATTCTCCCTCACAAGCATCTTTTTTCAGACTCCCAGTGCTTAAAAGACTTTCTCAAAGGGCTTGGAAAGGTGTTTCCCTAGTCATAAATCTCCCTCTTGTCCATGGGAACTCAACATTGCCCTTTCCAAGTTGATGGACCCTCCATTTGAGCCAATACATAAACCCTGTTGGCTACATCTCACTTGGAAAACATACTTTTTGATGGCTATCAACTCCGCCTGTAGGGTAAGTGAAATTCAAGCCCTGTGCTCAGAGTTACTATATACTGTCTTTCGAGAGTTGCCATATACTTCCTTTCGCTCCAATAGCGTGGGTATGAGGACTCATCCCAGTTCTCTCCCGAAGGCACTCTCAGAGGTTAACATTAATCAGACAATCTCTTGTCCTACCCCTAACCCCTCAAATCCAGCTGAAAGGTCACTACATTCATGGGCTTTTAAGAGATGTTGTAATTCTACTTAGACAAGACCAAGAGTATAAGGAAATCAGATCACCTTGTTAACTGTCTTTCCGTGCGAACAGGTTAAGTCTGATTTAAACATTCGATTTCAAGAGGGATTGTTTCAAGTATAATACTTTCTTCACCACATAGCTAAAAAGTCGCTACATGCTAGACCAGGGGCACACACTACTAGGGGAAAAGCTTCTACTGTTAGAAATGTGCCAGTTTCTGAAATCTGTAAAGTCCCTACCTGGGAATCTGCGCATACCATTTCTGTCTGGATTCAGATGGTAAGGCAGATACTCAAGTATGTACGTGTATTTATGCATAGTTACTTAAGCCATTACATTTGTATGAAAATATGCCAGATAGAATCATGATATTGCAACTTAGCCACAGATGAAAACAATTAAACATGTAAACAGTTCAAAAGGATAAAAAGATAAGAAATCAATACAGAATATCTGTCGCTTTGCTCAGGGTAAAACTTCACAGAAATACGATTTAATACTGTCAAGTTATAAATACTGTGCTCTATGTGCAAAAAAAAAACCAAGGCCAGTCTCTCTTATTTCTAGTATTTATAAATGCATGCGTGCAGTTCAAAAAGTTGCCATAGAGTGCATCTAGTTTGATAATTAAAACCATTGCATGCACATAAAAGCATGTTACCCCAGATAATACGATTTTGTCACTCAAGCAGTATAGTTAAAAACATTCCATCCATCAAGGAACTCATTTTTCTAGTATTTATAAAGTGCATGCATCTAGTTTGCTAATTAAAACCATGAAAGCAATTTCTGAGATACTACAAAATAGCCACTCAAATATCAGGCTTTAAAAACATTCAATCAGTAAGTGCACAATATCATAATCGGCTTAAGTACTAGTCAGTCCACTCTCGTGAAAAAAACTGAGGTCTACTTCATAGGAAACCCCTCTTCCCTAATGATAGTAAGATGCATACCTACTGTGCTAGACTTCTGCCATTAAGTGCATCTATTTCACTATACACGTACTAAATATCGCTCTCTTAATCTAAAAGGAATGCAATTGTTGTGGGGCGTCCAATTTCAATTTATACTACAATCTAATTATTTTTTTATAAAACATGGACCAAATTATCAATGTACTAATCGCCAATTGAGACACAGATTAAAAGTCAGATACTTGTTTTCACCAACTCCTCAGCAGCTACGTTCAGAAATGTTTACTGTTTCGCATGTCAGCTGCATGGGAGCTTCCTTCAATAATGTAATAATAGTAGGTTGACATGACCGAATTCGCCGGGTTCTTGATCGAAGCCGTCAGAGTCTTTGTCTCTGTACTAGCAAGGCTGGGCAAACACACAGCTAATGGAGCAAGGATTTGATTGTTTGGGCATAGAGCTGATGTTCTGGAGTTGTCCAGTGATGTTTCCAGTGGATCCTGTGGTCCTTCGATGCAGACATACCAGAGACATAGCAGCAGGAGTTCATGTTTCTTGTGCCATGAAAAATGCGCAGATAAATACGCCTGGGAACCCCAAGCAGCATATGACGGCAAAATTGCCGAGGCGTGACTTTGACTTGCTGCTGAAGACTTTTCCATGGCAAAGGATACTAATTTGGTGGATTTCATTGTCATGTATTTAAAAGAGGTGTAATCCATGGAAGTGTGCCAAGCATATTTTAGTTGCAGTTTAGTGATTGGGTCTTGTTATACTGAACACACAGAATTCTTTGTGAGGGCCTGACACTCAAGTAGGACAGGCTCTGGGAATGAATCTTTTTGCCTAATTGTCGAAGCTGTTTTCTGCTTCTAAGTCTGCTTGTTGTGGGATGGGCTTGCTATTCTATTTAATGCTTATGACTAAATCAATTCAAAACAGCTTTATTCAGTGACAATGAAATTAATTGCTTACTTTTAATCCTTGATCTCTTCCAGGGGAATCCTCATCAAAGTCATTAGCAACCCACCCTACTTCCCGGACTGAAGCCATTGCAGCTCTTGACAAGCTCTGTATTCAGGATTCCTTAGTTTTCCATAAAAATGACCTGACCAAACTGTCACCTGTGGGGCATGATGGGTTACAGGGGGTACTGTCAGTGCTTAAGTTGTAAAATATGAAGTGCAGGTGCTCAAATCAAACTTTACCCCTAAACTTCTGGGCCACCAATATAGCAACTCCCGCCGTCTTGGCCGAGTTAGAGGAAAAGAACTGGAGGGCAAACCTACGAGACCGGAGACGATGGCAATCTCTTTGTAAGATCTGCATGTGATTGTTCTAAACATAACAGGACCGCTCTGCGTTTTACTGGATTGTTTAGCCCTCTTACATTAAGTGCCAGTATTGTAAGCTCTGTGGTCCGCATCTATTCTGTGGAATATGTGGACTGCTGAGAAGGCGCATAAACAGTGAGGGGCCCAATGGCCCGTAAGTCCTTCTTCTCAAAAACACCCACTATCTGGGTATCTATCTGAGACCTAGGCACCTGGTGGACAAAGAACAGTAAGCTCCCTCCCAAAACAAATCCCCCCCCCCAAAAATCTCCCAAAAGTGAAGAAAGAAATACTCAAACATAGTGTCCATCATCTGTCGATGATCGGTGACCAGTAGAACAGGTAGTCCGTCAATTGACCAAGAACCCTCCCCCTCCCGCCAACGGCCCAGAGCCTAAGAAAGCAAACAATCAGCCATATATTGTTAGAAAAGTCAGCCAGGTTGTGTCGAAGTTAGGTCTGACGAGACCGCTTCCACTGCGGCACGCTGTCCCTCCGCAATCTCTGCTGCAGGAGGTTTTCCGCACTCGGCGTCGTCGTCGCTGTTGGTGCCATTTGGGCTGGTAATCATTGTGGTCCGCCGCCTGGTTGGTTGAGTCGCTCTCTTCCGCAGGAGGGTCAATGCCCAGTAGACTGTAGGCTTCCGACAGAGAACGGAGCTGACATATCTTACTGTCCATTTTGAACACGAGACGAAACGGGTGGCCCCAACTGTAAGAGATGTTTCGTTGTTGCAGGTAGGCTTTGACTGTTTTAACAGTTCTGTGCTTCTGCAGGGTGAGGGCAGCCAGTTTTGAAACAGGACCGGCGACTGGTCTCAGAAGGAGAGAGGGTGCATCTGCAGAGCCTTTTGAAGAATCTCCTCCTTGGTGCGATAGTTTTGCGCACATACTAAAATATCTGGGGGAGGGCCCGAGGTAGAGCGTGGGGGGCCCACTCGGTGGGCTCTGTCCAGGCGAAGCGCCAATGCTGGTGGGCGCCCCAGAATGTGGTTGAAAAGGTCTCTTGAGAAGCTAAACCAGTCCTTCATGTCTTCAGTCAAAGTCACTTCCCAAATCCTTACATTGTGGCGCCGAGAGTGATTCTCTAGGTCTTCCAGATGGGACTGCAGGTCAACTTGTTAGTCATGGAGTCTGAGGATCTCCTGCTGTAGTGCCTCTATTTCATTGTCCTTCCCATCACTTTTGCCCTCCCAATCCGCCACCCGTTCGCCAATCCCATCCACATCCCGGCGGATCTCCTTAATCTCCTCCGTGAATTCTTTTTTCAAAGTGTGGATATCTTCCCGCAGGGTAGTAAACAGTGATTCCAGGAAAGATTTAGTGATGGGTTCCGACCCACCCTCCTGTCCTGAGGCGGGTTGCGTAGAACTCGAGGCCATAGGGATGGGCTGCTTTGTCGCCTGTGCCTTGGCAAGCAGATCTTTGAAGGTCTTGTCTTTACGCCCCCTAGAGGTGGCCATTTCGCATACTAGGCTCCGCAGGAATCAGTCTCCCCTCAGAGACTCCAGTAGATTCAGCAAATCCAAAAGTCCCAGTGCAAGCGCCAACAACCAGCTCAGTCCAAAGGGCCCCGCTCACTCAAGCCAAAGTATCTGGGGGTATTTGCCACCGGGATCCGTCTCCACAGACCGGGCTACCAACCCCTAGGACCCAAAGAAGGCTCCCAAAAGGACCACTAGGCTGCTTCACCCGTTGGGCCACCCTCCAGCGCAGGCAGACCGGTCTCTACAGCAGCCAGAGTAGACTCCCAAGCCCCCAAGCCCAGCACTATCTGGTCTGTGAGCCCCACGCTTCCAAAGGCGTCTCCGTGTGTTACTCCTCTACAAGGCGTTCCCTACGTCTGACTCCTCCGCCATCATAATCGCTCATGGCCCCCCGCTGGGCAGTGCACCAAGATGGAGGCTCAAACATCCACCTAAAATGGTGGTCCAGGCACCTGTCCTTCCCTTGGTTCCACCGCACCTCTGCCCTGAAGTCTCCTCCGGTGGCTACACTGGTCAGTGGCTCTACGTTTGGGCGACCCACCGGTTCCGCAATTGCACCTCGATGGGGCCCACCAGGCTAGTCTACACAGCTGTCCCAATTCCCCCGGGGGACCAGTCCTCCACCTGCCCAGTCCTGCGCCTCCTTAGCTAGTAAGTCGGCGGCCTCACCTCCGTCAGTAGAAATGTCCTCTGGGTCTGTTCCTCACTTCCTGCACCCCCGGGTCTCCTCCTGTGCGGCGCACTCCACTAGTCTCGTTCAGGAAGGGGGTCCGGGCCCAGTCACCCAGCAGCTCAGCAGTCAGTGATTCCCCTGCTCACAGAGACCGCCCGGCCCACACCTCGATTCTCCGACGGGAGAGTGTGAAAGTCTCCAGGGGGCCTGCGACTGCCCTCGCGCAGGCCCGGAGTCTGGAAATACCACCTTCACAAAATGGCGGGCTGGGCCTCTCTCCGCCGGCTTTCTACCGCTGCTGCCTCACCGCTTCACCGTCCGCCAGTCTTCGCCTGGGGTGTCGGCGTCTTCGTTGGGGCTCTCCGCTCCCACCAGGCCGCTCGATGATCGGGACTCAGCTCTGTCAGGCCCTCTCAGCCCCGACTTCAGATCTCGGGCCTCACCGCGCGGCCCTGCCCGCCTTACCGCGCAGCCCATTCTCTGCTGCGCTGCTCCGGGGGTATGGGCAATCTGGCCTCGCCACCGCTCTGGGCCGGCACCTCGAGGCCTCCGGAACCTCCCCAGCCCCTATATATAGGCCGACAGTGGCTAAACGACCACAGGTCCGTGCTGAATCGGGCATTCGGCGGGGGCTTAGGAGCAGTACGCATGCTCACGCCGCCATCTTGGCTACACCCCTCTTAAACTGATTTTTACATATAAATACAGATGGGAAACACGTTATCCTTTGTCTGTATTTATATTCGGAAACGGCAAAATAACAGTAAAGTGTGCTGCGCTGCCGTGGGTCAGAGTTGCTGTGCCATGCCCCTGTTCTGATACTGAGAATTCCTTTCAGTGACGTGCTGTGGTGTGGACCTATTGGCTCAGGGTCTTCTAGTGACGGTCGTGACCCTGAGCCAATCCTGGTTGTATCGAAGCGTCACTGTGTAGGCGTATTCACACCCCCAGCCCGAGTTAGCTCTGTGCCAGCCCGCCACATTTGAGATTTCCAAGGTACGTGTATTTTATGTATGTGGCCTCCGATCAATATGCCTTGAAAGCCGCACCTGCCTCTCTCTGTCCCTCTGCAGCCTCTGGCTCTTGCCCTCCCTCCCCTCCCCATGTATGAAGCGGCAGCACCAGGTGTTCGCTCCCCCCGTCTTGTGGTTTCGTTTTCATTTTCATTTAGTTTTTATTGTGATCGGTGTGCCTAACTGTAGAGTGATTAAAATGCCCTCTAATACCTGTATTCATTTTTTGTGCTATTTAAAATATTTGTGCCATGCTGGTCACTGCGCACCATGCTCTCCTAAAGGTGAGACTTGCTACCAGCTCCAGGCTTCTCTGTGCCTAAACTCTGCGCCTCCCACCCTCCGGCATAAAGGCTATCGCCATCTATCCTGTGACGGCTTCCGAGTACCAGTAAAAACTAAAAGTGGAGTGTTAATAAATCCTTTCGTGACAATCCTCCTAATGTCCTTCATGTATTTTCTGTATACACGATTTGCTCACCAGCCCTCAGACTTGTGACAAACCCCCCCCCCACTCCTGTGCTAGTGATTAAACGTGAATTAAACACTTGATTGTGTGCACCTCAGCATGCATTCAAAACATTCTGTTACTGCCTGCAAAAGCCTCACTGCACAGGAAATCAGTGAGGAGCGCAGCAACACGGTATTTAAAGTGGAACATTTGTAATTTATAATAGAGTCAGAAATAGAAGCTTAGCCCCAAATACATCTGCTTCCGATGACCCTCATTGGCTGCTCATCCGCATTGGGACTGCTTGTACTACAATGGCAAAGATTTCAGATGAATGTATTGTGTTGACCAATAACAACCGAGTGCATGTGTGCATTGTCAATTTAAATAAGTGTGGAAAAATACAAGCTGTAGCGTCTTTTGCTTGTGGCAAACATAAATTTGGATAAATGCAGATAAAGTGGCCCAAAAATAAATATGGATAAATACAGACAGAAATGGACGAAAAATAAATACCATAAAACCGGGAGCGCTAGATATAATATTTGAATGCCTAATGCATGAGCAATAAACTAAGGGTTATGTAAGCAATTGAACATTTGCGTAAACACAAAATATGTATCTCCATATCTTCTATTGCGTTTGGAACACTCGCTTTTTGTGACATAACCTTTTTGTAAAAAAACATAACACCAAAACCCTCAGGTAGCACTTCTAAAATGAATAAACAGTGCTGCTAAAATACAACACACATGGGAGACTTGATTGGACTGCTCTTTTTTTCTCTGGAACATGACAGCTTCACCAAACTTTATCAAAGAGGCCACATTTGTGTAGCTGTGTAACTGTGAACTACTGGGTCACAAACCGAGCAGAATTTTAACAAGCTAGCACCACATTGTGATTACATTGTGAAATCACTGATTGAAATACAAATGAGCTGTTCCATACATATAACCTGCGCTTTAGTGCGTGTTTTGTCAACCTTAACAAAGTTGTGCAATTTGATCGGCAGGGACTGCTGGTCCCATAATGTCCCATCATAAGTGTATGCACTAATGAATGGCACCAATAATTTATAAGGCGGAAGAAAACAGCGTGCTTGGTACATTGTGAAAACGCTCACAGTGACATTAACAAGAGTCCGATCTCATGTATAATAATGCCAGTAAAAGTTACACAGCTTCATCACTTAACTCCGGATATGGGCTCCATGTGGGCTGATAACATCGGTAAAAGGCAAACCCCTGCAGGCATCCAGTGTCAACAAGTCTCCATTGATGAAGTAACATAGAATAAGCAAATATGCAGGGTTGGGGGAGTTATTCAGTATTGGGGTATCTTTCATAGATTCACATGCCTGAATCATTCCTTGTCGTCATAGTGGGATTCCCACGGTACATAAATAACAAAGTAGTAAATAGTATATTTCCATAGGCTATTCTGGTTGCAACCATGTACTCTATAGCCTATTAGTCTCCTTTTACAAAAGGACCAAACTGAAAACTCAACCAATCAGCAGCCAGCACCCTCTAGGACCTTCCCAAGAGAGGCGGAGTCCCTCAGTTTTTCACCGCACTTCGTTGTTTAAGGGAGTCTCCCTAAACTCTGCTCAGTTTCTTCAGTTTTCTCAGATAAGTCTAATTTAGATTTCTTTCAGAAGAATGTCTGATAAAAAAGGATTATTTCAAGCTTGTAAATCCAGTGTGAAGAAGAGTGTGCATGTGGATTATGCATACAAGGATTGTATTTATTGTCTATGAGACAAAACAATGTAAGATATGCTGCAGCTTCTGAACCAAAACCCTGAGGGATAGAGAAGGAAGACATTTAATATGGCTAAAAAAGCAGCAGTCTGCTTCCTCTGATGTGGATAGCGACACATCCTCTATGTCAGACAAGAGACCCAGGTTGCCTGAGGATCAACCTGAAGAAACATTTTTAAGTCTCTCATTTGACTAAAGAATATCTTAAACAGGAGAAACAGCCTAAGTTCTCCTCAGAGATGAGATCCCCTCAGTCTTCAGGAACACCAAAGAAAAAACCAGAGTCAACTAGCCAAAAATCTTCTTCGGCGTCAAGTTCACAGTCAACGCCTGTGTCTACTTCAACGACGATTACTGTGACTCTCTCAACGACGGCGTTAACTACATCGACGGCAAGTATAACAGGATCCATACCGTCGACATTGCCTTTAACATCGATGACTACACTGTTGACGTGCCTGTCGACAAAGCCATCGTTGACGAAGTCATTGATGATGACGCCAACGACGAAACAGTCGACGACTACACCATCGTCGACGAAGACACCATCACCGACAACAACACCGTCGTCGATGGAAACTGTTCCATTAATGGCAATCCTACCGGTTGTGGCAATACCGCCGACTATGACTGGGTTACCGTCGACGACGACCTCGTCAACGACAAGAATTTCTCTGTCGACGACGACACCAGCATAAAAAAATCCAGTTTTGTATGCAGGTCCTTCAGCTCCGTTCCAGCAGTCTGCAGAAATCCAATTCAGGACACCAAAGATTTCTCCGCTACCCCCCCCAGCCATCTTTTAAATATAGAGGATGAGGACGAAGGAAAGTTTGGAACGGGACACAGTCCTTCTGAGATTAATGTTAAGTATCAGGAGGAGGATGAGGAGCAGTATTACCATCATTATTCGGCCCCTCATGCTCAGTATCAACAATACAATTATTTCGAGCAACCTAAACAACAGCCTGCACAATTTCCAAATGCACTAATACTAGATCTTCAGAATATGTTGGCACATTACAAAAGGTTTCCTCCTCAAGAGGATAATGTTGTAACTCATCCACCTCTGCCGGTAGCTCCTCAAACACCGCTACCTCCACCTCCGGCCTTTCCTGGGTTAGCACCATCTCCCATGACTCCTCTTCCTCCAGAGAGGACCCTACTACATCTGAAGATGAGCAGGAATAAGGAGAGATACCAGACCCTCCTCCACCAAGTGATGAGTGGGGTGATTACATAGCACCAACGCCATCCCGCCAGCTCATCATCCTTCAGACCCTCCTCCGGAGGATATTGGAGGATTCCACAATATTATGGACAGAGCCACTAGCAGATTTTATCTGCCAACAATTGTACATCAATCAGACTGTTTTCTCTATGATTTTAAAGACCAAGCAAGAAAAGCAGTCAGGTCAATACCTATAATTGATCTCATTTGGCAGGAAGAAATCAAGGTCATGAAGGCGTCAGCTTCTGTGGTTCCTGTGCTACCATGGTTGGACAAAAAATATAGAGCCCCTGAGAACTTTCCTGTGTGCCTAACGAGTCACCCCAAGCCTGACTCTATGATCTCTCAGGCACCCCAGAGACGATCAAAAAATCTGTCTACTCCTATCACTTCTCCACCAGATAAGGAGGGTGGGCGCCTTGATTCAATTGGAAAGAGATTTTCATCAATAGCAGCAGTTTCAGTTCGGGCTGCTAATGCTCTGGCCATTTTAGCACGTTACAATAGGCAAATGTGGTCTGATTTAGGTACAATGAAGGATATAATTCCGGAAGACAGTAAAGAGGAATTTATTAAAAATTCTCACAGAAGGAGAAAGAGCTGCATCAGAAATTATTGACATAGCTATGGACATTGCCAGGACTGGTTTCCGGCAGTTAGCGGGTGCTGCCATTTTAAGGTGACAAGGGTGGTTAAAAGCAACAAATTTCCGCCCGGAAGATCAGACCAAAATCTTAGATATGGCCTATGATGGCGACAGCCTATTTGGCAGCCCATATTGATAAGGCGCTTACCGCCATTACAAAAAATACTGATACTGCCAAGGCGCTTGGAACCCTTCAGTACCGCAAGATGCCATTTCGGGGAGCTCGAGGTAGGGGTTTCTCAAATTATAGTGGGACTTACCAGCGTTCACAGTCCTACCGAACCTACCAGCTGCAATATCGACAAGGATATCAGCAGCAATCCTACTGCCAACCGACTACAGTTGGTTTCTCAAGGCAAGACTCCAGACGAAAGCCAGGATCTAAAGGTCATGACTCCGGCCGCAAGCAGCGATTGCAACAGGGTACCAGCTGCTTTTCCTCTTTACCTGACTGGTGAGAAAATCTCCAAACATATCAACCAGTGGTGCAACATCACTTCAGACAAGTGGGCCCTAGATCTCATCTCTTATGGCCACACTTTGGAATTCATTCAAATACCTCCCAATACCCCTCCCAGCGGATCACCCCCCCCTCGTCTTCACTTACTCAAATGGAAGCAAGAAACATGCTTCTAAAAGGGGCAATAGAAAAGGTTCCTTTTTCTCAGAGAAGGAAAAGTTTCTACTCCCGCTTCTTTCTCATACGCAAAAAGTCAGGAGAGTGGAGGCCTATCCTAGACCTCAGGAAATTGAACAAGTACCTAAAGAGTGAGACTTTCAGGATGGTCACACTTTCAGACATCATACGACGCCTCAACATTGGCGATTTCATGACTTCATTGGATCGCAAGGATGCATACTTTCATGGCCCTATTCATCCGAAGCACAGGAAATTCCTATGGTTCACTGTGGCTGGTACCCACTATTAATTCCGAGTCCTTCCATTTGGCCTCAAATCGGCTCCACAGACTTTCACAAATTTTTTTGCTCCAGTGGCAGCAGCCTGGTGAATCAAAGGTCACCAGGTATTCCCTTACCTGGACGACAGGCTGCTAAAAGCACCATCTGCTCGTCTAGTGGAAACTGCAACAGACAATTGTCTCACTCTTTTTCAAAATGTGGGCCTCTCAATCAATTACCAAAAATCTTCTGTCCCACCAAACAGGATAATGACATTCCTGGATGCCAGATTGGACACCATTCTGAACAAAGCCTTCCTTTCCCAGGAAAGACAACAAAGGTTGCAAGCATTAGCATTCAAACTGGTCGGAAAAAGGTGCGTTTCAGTGAGAGCATACAAATCTCTTCTGGGAATGCTCTCTTTGGCAATAGATCTCGTGCCGCTGACTCGTTTGCACATGAGGCCTCTTAAAGAGGAAGTACAACGTCATTGGATTCAAACCAAAGGTTCATTCGACGACGTGGTCAACGTCCCTCCTCGGATGAAAGAGGGTTACGATGGTGGACTCTGAGATCACATCTGTCCCAGGGCCAGTCTTTTCTTCCAGTCATTCCAAATTACATAGTAACAACAGATGCTTCTATTGAAGGCTGGGGGGGGACACTTACAGGACCTGCAAGTGCAAGGGAAGTGGTCCTTGGCTCAGCGACAAATGCACATAAACAGGTTGGAATTGAAAGCCATTTTCCTCTCTTCAGGCTTTCCTTCCTCGAATACAGAAGTCGTCGGTGTTGATCCGAAAGGACAACACCACAAGCATGTTTTATATCAACAAACAAGGAGGCACCAAATCCCTGACTCTGTCACTGGACTCCCAGCAGTTATGGAACCGGCTGACGCTCCACTGAATTTCCTGGACAGTGGAACATGTCCCAGGTCTCCGGAACACCTGAGCGGATGCTTTGAGCAGAACGAACAACAGCTGTCACGAGTGGCAGCTAGAACAAGAACAACTGGACAATATATTTGCAATCTTGCGAAAACCAGCGTTGGACCTGTTTGCCACCCAGATTACCTCCAAATACCGATTCTTCGCAAACCGATTCCCTCTCCCAAACTCACAGGGGAATGAGGCGCTGGTCAGGGATCCATGTACACCCTCCACCCCCCCCCCCATTTCTCTGATATCAAGGGTCCTCACAAAGATGAAATGGGAACACTGCCGCATTCTGCTGATAGCCCCCAGGTGGCCCAGACAACACTGGTACACAGAACTCCTCCTTCTGTCAGAAGCTCAGCCCATCCGCCTATTGCCAACACCAACTCTGTTGACCAAGAACAAAGGCCAAGTATGTCACCCGGAACCAGCTTCCCTGCAAATGAATGCGTGGCTCCTGAATTCTTCGAATTAAAAGATGTGAACATTCCGCAAGACTGCAAGGAAATAATTGGCAACTCTAGAGCTGACAGCACCATTACAACTTACAGGCTTAAGTGGAAGTGTTTTTTTCTATAGTGTAAGCTAAATGAAGTACATCCCTTTCTTTCTACTTCAGAAGAAGTCCTACCTTATTTGCTCTCTTTAGGAAAGTCTGGTCTTGGTTAAACTTGCTGCTATATCAAGATACAGGCAGTCTCCTCATGCTCCATCTTTATGGTCCTCAAGAGTCGTAAAGCAATTCATGAAAGGGCTGTTTAGAGCTTTCCCACCCATCAGAGCTCCACCCCCGGAATGGCAACTTAAAGTGGTGTTATCTCAACTTGCTAAAACAACCATTTGAGCCCATTCACAAGGCAGAATTGAAGCATTTAACCTTGAAAGGCTCCCTTCTTCGAGCACTTACTTAAACAAGAAGGTTTAGCGAAATACAGGCATTTACTATATCCCATCCTTTCTTGCGCTTCACTTATCAAATGGGCATTCTGAGGACAAACCCTAAGTTCATCCCAAAAGTTCCTTCACAAGTCCATTTGAATGAGCCAGTCATTCTGAGAATTTTTTTTCTAACTCCTCCATGCCTGCAGAAAGAGCACTCCACACTCTAGACCTGAAGAGATGTCTTACATTTTATTTACAAAGGACTAAAGACATATGGAAATCAAATCCGTTATTCATAGCTTGTAGTCAAAGCTGTCAGGACACTGCAGTCTCTAAAGCTACCATAGCCAGGTGGATAGTGAGCAAAATACAATTTTGCCATGACAAGGCTGACAAGCCATTATCAAGGACTGTGAGCGCGCACTCCACTAGAGCAGTTTCAGCATCAACTGCTCTATATGCCGGAGTGCCACTTGAAAAAGTTAGCAGAGCTGCAATGCGGAAAACGACGCACACATCTATGCAGCATTACTGCCTGGAGTCATCCCAACGTGCTGACGCATCCATGGGACAGGCAGTATTAAGGAACCTATTTTGTTAAGGTAAGCCTATTTCAAGAGAGGTTTTATTACCTAATGTTTTGGATGCAGTATATGTTTCTTAAATAGATCTATTTATATTTGTTTTTTGCTTTGCTTATTAATACTGCAAGTTCTATACACTGTTTCGTGTTCAAACCATTGATCTATAGATTAATGTTGCAAGTAGGATTATATATATATATATATATATATATATATATATATATATATATATATATATATATATATATATATATATATATAAAAACGCTCAATTCTCCTGTGCCTCCCCAGGAAAAACAGCACTCTAGAGGTTTGCAAAAACGGGGTACTTTAATCGGCAAGCAACAGACGCGTTTCGGCATTAAGCCTTCGTCAGTGTCAATGACACTTCGACTCGTGCAGACAAATAAAGCATTGTAAATTTCATGAAAACAAAGAAGGGACTAAACCCTCTGTAGTAGTAAGGCGCCATCTTACAATGTATTCAGATGCACATATAAGCATATTATGTCTCTCGCAAATCGATTCCTTGTAATACAGAGGTATCATATAATGCAAATTAATACATTACATAGTTATCTGGCTGTGGATCGGCTATTGTCCCTCAAATGTTACATTATGAAATTCAAGCTTTCTAATACCAAATGAAACAGTAATATTTCAAAATTTGAAATCATATGTTTAAATCAACTATACTCAGGCAGATAACCAATTCACATATATATATACACCGGGAACCACAGCAATAAAGCGGGACAAGGTACTGGAGAAGGGGCACCAGAATTGTCAGGACATTTGTTACAAGGGGACAACGTACCTACTGAGGTCATAATGTGGTGTGGACTACGTCTCCCAAGAGGCTTTGCAGCCACGCCCAACCGGGCGGGAGGCGCTTAAGAGTAGAAGCACCTGTGAAACGCTTTCCCCCTGCACTTCCCTTAAGCCACTGAAGAAGAGAGCAACTCGAAACGCGTTTGGCTTGGATTTGGTATATATTTTGCCCATCAAAAGATCCTCTGTTGGCATGCTGTTCTTCAAATAAAGATCTGATGCACGTATTGTGTTCTCACCGGGCTCTTTCCCTCATTGGGACTGCAAATGTTGGATTTTAAACGGCCTACCCGGGTCGTGGGAGAGAGCCGACTGCTGCTTGTGAGCGGGTCCGCGGCGGCGTCATTTGATGTGGCCAAACAGCGGATGAGAATGAGCACGCACCGAGGCAGTAAGATGCGTGCTTACACCGGGAACCACAGCAATAAAGCGGGACAAGGTACTGGAGAAGGGGCACCAGAATTGTCAGGACATTTGTTACAAGGGGACAACGTACCTACTGAGGTCATAATGTGGTGTGGACTACGTCTCCCAAGAGGCTTTGCAGCCACGCCCAACCGGGCGGGAGGCGCTTAAGAGTAGAAGCACCTGTGAAACGCTTTCCCCCTGCACTTCCCTTAAGCCACTGAAGAAGAGAGCAACTCGAAACGCGTTTGGCTTGGATTTGGTATATATTTTGCCCATCAAAAGATCCTCTGTTGGCATGCTGTTCTTCAAATAAAGATCTGATGCACGTATTGTGTTCTCACCGGGCTCTTTCCCTCATTGGGACTGCAAATGTTGGATTTTAAACGGCCTACCCGGGTCGTGGGAGAGAGCCGACTGCTGCTTGTGAGCGGGTCCGCGGCGGCGTCATTTGATGTGGCCAAACAGCGGATGAGAATGAGCACGCACCGAGGCAGTAAGATGCGTGCTTACACCGGGAACCACAGCAATAAAGCGGGACAAGGTACTGGAGAAGGGGCACCAGAATTGTCAGGACATTTGTTACAAGGGGACAACGTACCTACTGAGGTCATAATGTGGTGTGGACTACGTCTCCCAAGAGGCTTTGCAGCCACGCCCAACCGGGCGGGAGGCGCTTAAGAGTAGAAGCACCTGTGAAACGCTTTCCCCCTGCACTTCCCTTAAGCCACTGAAGAAGAGAGCAACTCGAAACGCGTTTGGCTTGGATTTGGTATATATTTTGCCCATCAAAAGATCCTCTGTTGGCATGCTGTTCTTCAAATAAAGATCTGATGCACGTATTGTGTTCTCACCGGGCTCTTTCCCTCATTGGGACTGCAAATGTTGGATTTTAAACGGCCTACCCGGGTCGTGGGAGAGAGCCGACTGCTGCTTGTGAGCGGGTCCGCGGCGGCGTCATTTGATGTGGCCAAACAGCGGATGAGAATGAGCACGCACCGAGGCAGTAAGATGCGTGCTTACACCGGGAACCACAGCAATAAAGCGGGACAAGGTACTGGAGAAGGGGCACCAGAATTGTCAGGACATTTGTTACAAGGGGACAACGTACCTACTGAGGTCATAATGTGGTGTGGACTACGTCTCCCAAGAGGCTTTGCAGCCACGCCCAACCGGGCGGGAGGCGCTTAAGAGTAGAAGCACCTGTGAAACGCTTTCCCCCTGCACTTCCCTTAAGCCACTGAAGAAGAGAGCAACTCGAAACGCGTTTGGCTTGGATTTGGTATATATTTTGCCCATCAAAAGATCCTCTGTTGGCATGCTGTTCTTCAAATAAAGATCTGATGCACGTATTGTGTTCTCACCGGGCTCTTTCCCTCATTGGGACTGCAAATGTTGGATATATATATATATATATATATATATATATATATATATATATATATATTCACTGAAAAAACCATAGGTTATAGACCATATATAGTTAGGAATTAGCATTTACAAAACCTTGAAAATTCACTGAAAAAACCATAGGTTATAGACCATATATAGTTAGGAATTAGCATTTAAAAAACCTTATTTTACTCACACAAAACCATTGAAATTCCATATATAGTTAGTTGCACTAACTATATATTGCGCACCCGCAATCCACTGCTGATCATGTCACATATTACATCATTCATGACATGGTCAGTGACATCACTGATGACATCACTGATGACATCTCAAATGACATCACTGATGACATCACTGATGACAACATCCAGTGACTATGTTTCTGTAAAGTTAAAATATGTCTTACATATTGAAGAATGAGTGGATGTATAAGTGTCTGGACGAAGGATTTAGTAGGTGCATGACTGAATGTATGAGTGAGTGATTAAATGTGTCTCACTGAGTGCATGGGTTAGTGACTAAACTGTCTTAATTTGTGCATCATTATGTCTGTTGTTCTGTAAACTGCTGCATGTGTTGATCAGTAGCTATATGAGTAACTATATGGGTTATTGATTGATTGCCCAAGTATTTGCATGGGAGACTGAGTGTGTGTGTGGCTGGATGGGAGGTGTGTGACTCTGTACAGATCAATGTGTACTTGTATCAATGATTGTATAAGAGAGTAAGTATGTGTTAGTATATGGTTAAAAACGTAAGGTGCTCTATGTTTAACTGTATAGAGTAGAAAATGGAAGTGTGATTGATTCTTTACAGGACTGACTAGGTGTGTGAGTAACTCCATGGATGAGTGGCAGAGTGTGAGTGTCTGTATAGGTGTATGAGTGCATATGATTGTGTTGTAAACATGAGTGATTGTATGTATGAATGATTGTATGGGTGAATGAGTGAATGTGTGTGTAGACGTAGGAATCAGTGAGTACGTATGTAGTAACTAGTATTGGTGTGTCAATGGTTTCAAAAATTATACTCTGTTTTTAACACTGGGTGAAACAGAGGTTATATTAAAATGTGAAGAGATGCATTGTATTGTCACATGAATAATATCATCAGTGATGTGGTCATTGATGTCAAATGAGATGTCATCAGTGATGTCATCAGTGATGTCATTTGAGATGTCATCAGTGATGTCATCAGTGATGTCACTGACCATGTCATGAATGATGTAATATGTGACATGATCAGCAGTGGATTGCGGGTGCGCAATATATAGTTAGTGCAACTAACTATATATGGAATTTCAATGGTTTTGTGTGAGTAAAATAAGGTTTTTTAAATGCTAATTCCTAACTATATATGGTCTATAACCTATGGTTTTTTCAGTGAATTTTCAAGGTTTTGTAAATGCTAATTCCTAACTATATATGGTCTATAACCTATGGTTTTTTCAGTGAATTTCAATGGTTTTTTAATAGCAAATATCATAAGCTGTCGAATGTCAAGTACGTGGTAAGTGAAAACATTTTCGTGTTTATGCACACTGATCTGCTTTGAATGGTACCCCCCCCCTCATTTCTATTAGGAGTACTCTCTCTTTGCAGATAGTGAAAGGTAGTTAACGCAGGCCTTTGCCCCCGTTGTAATCCGTCGTGCCTGCTTCTCTCTCCATTTGATTGATTGTTATCCAAGTATTTACTGTTTTAGAATTAGTTCTCTTTGGTTCATTCTCTATTTACAAACAAACACAGAGTCGCAATACTCTGTTTAGTCTTTGCAGATAACGAAAAATCGTTTAAAAAAAAGAAAAGGAATCGAGCAAAATCAGTAGGCCACTAATGGGATCTCTTTTTGACCTCGCTAAAATAGAAACATTAGGAACAACCCCTCATGACAAATACAAAACTAGTGAGATGAACTGAACTCCACACAATGATGGCTGCAAAACAGCTCGGCTCCGCCACCCACCCCGCCCAAAATAACGATAAAGAGCGGCTGCCATGATTGGTTGCGGAATGGCCACGACGGAGCTACGAAATGATGCTGCTCTCATGCTAACCCCAGCTTCAGTCTGAAACATCCAGAAACACTGTAGACTACCAATTCGATCAGTTCCGGTAGCGCCCCAATGTAACCCGGTAGAGAAGAACTAGCCCTCCCCTCTTTGACTGATGGTTCTTGTTGCCTGTCCCTTCTGTTCTCATTTAACAGAACTATTTAGCCTGCTGAAAGGGGTTGTGTTCCGACCGCTGGTTGGTGGAGACATTTTGACTATATTCTGGACCTGCGTTGTCGCGTAATGCGTCATATGACGCGCCGCGTTAGCGCATCCGGAAGTCATCCGGGGCGCGCAGCGCGTAACGTAAGCATAACAAGTCATGTGACTTGTTAATAAAACTTTTCATTGGTTCATTTTACTTTTCTTATTGTAATGATGAAAGGCTTGGTCATATGACCTAAAAATTACGCTTTTCATTACTTCCGAACATTATTTTTTCTTAAATATATGTTATAATGTTCCAGACTAATGTACTTTCCCGGAAATTTTACAACTGTCCTGCAAGTAAAATATATTCTTTTTTCGAGAAAAAGAGCGTTTCTTCGTCCCATGATGGAGCCGTTGAGCAAAAGAGGGTCGACCTGCTGTCTTAGTCGCCGATACGCCTGAATATGAGATTCTTATCGATCACTTTATGTTGCAGGAATAGAAAACACAACAGCCCTTGACCATTTATCTTTACTGCGTTCCTTCGTATTATACCTTTTACCCTTCATGTAATTGGTCTTCTTTATTTCACTTGCCTTTTAATGATTCTAAAACAGTGACTATTATTACAAACTTTACCAATGTATATACTACTACCATGTTTTCTTTTAAAAACCTTTATTGTGAAAATGTCATTATACAAATACGAGCCTATAACCACGTGGGCCGGCCACGGAGCAAACTGTAATCGTATGTGATGAGTAGACATTTACACTGTAGAGGAACGTAACGGGCGGGCCATTAGGTTGCAAGAACTAAGGTGTCTAACAGTTACGGAATCGGTGGACGTACATTTTATAATTAAAATACGACAGGGCCAGTTACAATAAAATTATCTAGATATACATTTGCGGGCAAGTACCATGGGTGACGTTAATTCGAACTTTCAACAGTACAGTAATCAATAACACATCAGAACTTAATATCAATAGGGATGTCGAAATATTCAATCAATTCTCGTCCCCGCCCGCCATGTGCTTCAAAACTGCATACGTATCTCGTGATTTCAAGGTTCTGCAACCAGTACACAACAAGGAGTTACGAGTCCCATTTATTCCGGCGCCATTTTGGGCGAGGACGGGCAGGTCCAGGATATAGTCAAAATGTCTCTACCAACCATCGACTATGATGATGTTCATATGCTGTATTTATTAGAGTAACACTCATCTGTCCACATGAAATTAATTTGCCACAATCTAAACATGTCATTTTAATCTTTCCAAAGTTCTTCTAAAAATTTGGGACCGTTTCCCTTGCCTCTGAAGCTCTCAGTGCCACTTCTTTGATGAATGTACTAGCAGGTCAGGGGTTCTCCTCCAAATCTCTCTTTTATGCAGCACTATAATTAATTGGTGCCACCTCTCCATATGACGCTGCATGGTATAGTTACCACAACTATATTTTTTTTCGGTTCCTCTGGAGAGTTCATCGTGGCAGATGAAGCGTGTAACGTACCGGGCATTTACCTTTTTTTGCATGTACAGGAAAGGAAAAAAAAATCGAGCGTCCGAGTTCTAAGGTGTCCCAGGGCCATTTTAGTGGAGGACATGATACAGCGATAATGCCCTGGATAAGGACACTTCCTTCGGGCACCCCACGCCGTCTTTCGGCGCAGCATTGTAGGATGGCCACACCAGTGCGGCAACTTGCTAGACACCACCTCGGTGCCATCCGGATCTCGGCGCCCCACTGCAGATGAACTGCCTCCACATGGAGAAGCGGGAGAGGCTCGTTTGCGCCGCCTCCCCCCCCCCCTTCGGGCACCCCACGCCGACTTTCGGCGCAGCATTGTAGGATGGCCACACCAGTGCGGCAACTTGCTGGACACCACCTCGGTGCCAACCGAATCTCAGCGCCTTGTGTTGTCTTCCATTCCGAAAATATTGTTGGCAGCATTTTGAAAGGAAAGACAAACAGCCGTTTGTGGCCCTCACTACACCGTTCTCCTAGTGAGTCTCACATTGTTACATTTAGGAAGAATGTTGAAGAGTAGTATGTTGAAAATCTGAAGCCATTGTTATACAAACTCTCAACCAGCCTTGGATGGAAAAATCCTGAAGAATGTACAAACTGAAAACCAGTTTTTCTCTGTATAGCATCAGCAGCAACGCTTGAGTCAGCTTTGTGTGAAGCCGCCATTTTGATTCAATCAATAGCGTCCCCCTGCACACATTCAGGGACCTGGTCGTGTCTTCAGGTCAAACGGATTGTGGGACAAGATGCACAAAGGAAAAGGAAAAAAGTTCCGCCGGACCCCGGGAGGTGGCCGCCTATGTCATGGGCGATCTTAGGCCACACCAGGGCAATAGTGAAGCTGCAGCAGGTGCAAATAAGCTTCAGACAGTGTTACAAGCGCTGCTCAGAACTCTCAACTATGACACCACCTCGGTGCCATCCGGATCTTGGCGCCTTGTGCTGGTTCCGGCCTATTCACACATCGGTCCGCTACTGACGCCACCTCACAGGCCAACGGGGCACCCCACGCCGACTTTCGGCGCAGCATTTTAGGATGGCCACACCAGTGCGGCAAATTGCTGGACACCACCTCGGTGCCATCCAGATCTCGGCGCGTTGTGCTGCCTTTGGCCCCATTCGCACATCAGTCCGCTACTGACGCCATCTCACAGGCTAATGGGGCGCCCCACGCCGACTTTCAGCATTGTAGGATGACCACACCAGTACAGCAACTTGCTAGACATCACCTCGGTGCCATCCGGATCTCGGCGCCCCACTGCAGATGAAGTGCCTCTCAACTATGAAACCACCACTGTGACATCCGGATCTTGGCGCGTTGTGCTGCCTTCGGCCTATTCGCACATCGGTCCGCTACTGACGCCATCTCACAGGCTAATGGGGCGACCCACGCCGAGTTTCAGCATTGTAGGATGACCACACCAGTGCAGCAACTTGCTAGACATCACCTCGGTGCCATCCGGATCTCGGCGCCCCACTGCAGATGAAGTGCCTCTCAACTATGAAACCACCAGAAAACGCTTGAGTCAGCTTTGTGTGAAGCCGCCATTTTGATTCAATCAATAGCGTCCCCCTGCACACATTCAGGGACCTGGTCGTGTCTTCAGGTCAAACGAATTTGGGACAAGATGCAGAAAGGAAAAGGAAAAAAGTTCCGCCGGACCCCGGGAGGTGGCCGCCTATGTCATGGGCGATCTTAGGCCACACCAGGGCAATAGTGAAGCTGCAGCAGGTGCAAATAAGCTTCAGACAGTGTTACAAGCGCTGCTCAGAACTCTCAACTATGACACCACCTCGGTGCCATCCGGATCTTGGCGCCTTGTGCTGGTTCCGGCCTATTCACACATCGGTCCGCTACTGACGCCACCTCACAGGCCAACGGGGCACCCCACGCCGACTTTCGGCGCAGCATTGTAGGATGGCCACACCAGTGCGGCAAATTGCTGGACACCACCTCGGTGCCATCCAGATCTCGGCGCGTTGTGCTGCCTTCGGCCTATTCGCCACAAGTGCGCACGCAACTCAGCTGCATAGCGAGTGAAACACCAAGGGGCGCCCCACTGCAGCCGAGGAACCTCCATCTTGGGGGCGACGCACAGCATCACATTGCTTTCCAATGCAGTCAGATCCTCAAACAGCCCCCACTGACTGACGCGAACTCACAGGCCAACGGGGCGCCCCACGCCGACTTTCGGCGCAGCATTGTAGGATGGCCACACCAGTGCGGCAAGTTGCTGGACACCACCTCGGTGCCATCCGGATCTTGGCGCGTTGTGCTGCCTTTGGCCCCATTCGCACATCAGTCCGCTACTGACGCCATCTCACAGGCTAATGGGGCGCCCCACGCCGACTTTCAGCATTGTAGGATGACCACACCAGTACAGCAACTTGCTAGACATCACCTCGGTGCCATCCGGATCTCGGCGCCCCACTGCAGATGAAGTGCCTCTCAACTATGAAACCACCACTGTGACATCCGGATCTTGGCGCGTTGTGCTGCCTTCGGCCTATTCGCACATCGGTCCGCTACTGACGCCATCTCACAGGCTAATGGGGCGACCCACGCCGAGTTTCAGCATTGTAGGATGACCACACCAGTGCAGCAACTTGCTAGACATCACCTCGGTGCCATCCGAATCTTGGCATCTCAACGCCTAGTGGTATCTTCCATACAGAAAATATTGTTACGCTACCTTTGGCCCCATTCGCACATCAGTCCGCAACTTAGACATCACCTCGGTGCCATCCGGATCTTGGCATCTCAGCGCCTTGTGGTGTCAGTCAGAAAATATTGTTGCGCTGCCTTTGGCCCCATTCGCACATCAGTCCGCTACTGACACCATCTCACAGGCCAACAGGGCGCCCCACGCCGACTTTCAGCATTGTAGGATGGCCACACCAGTGCGGCAACTTACTAGACACCACCTCGGTGCCATCCGGATCTTGGCGCGTTGTGCTGCCTTCGGCCTATTCGCACATCGGTCCGCTACTGACGCAAACTCACAGGCCAACGGGGCGCCCCACGCCGACTTTCAACATTGTAGGATGGCCACACCAGTGCTGCAACTTGCTGGACACCACCTCGGTGCCATCCGGATCTTGGCGCGCTGTGCTGCCTTCGGCCTATTCGCACATCGGTCCGCTACTGACGCCGCCTCACGTGCCAACGTATTTTCTCCGCATTTTATACCCTATGCCGCATAACAGGTCATGTGACTTGTTTATAAAACTTTTCATTGGTTCATTTTACTTTTGGTTTCCTAATGATGGAAGGCTTGATCATATGACCTAAAAACAACACTTTTCATTGGATGAAAACTTTTTTTTTTTCCAAACGATGAAAGCCCCACCTTGTTTCTGGATGTTTCAGACTGAAGCTGGCGTCAGCATGAGAGCACCACCATCTCGTAGCTCCGTCGTAGTCATTCCGCGAGCAATCATGGCAGCCGCTCCCCACCAGAAGCCTGCAGGAGTCGGGGCCCCCAAAACTTTTGATGAATTCTCAAGGCGGAGGGGACGCTTTCGAGAATGGGGTCCAAGACCTAGCAGACAAGCATCCGATTTCCAAGGTGTCCCAGGGCCATTTCAGTGGACCAGGCCCAAAAAGGAAAGAGCCTGCCGCCATTTTGAGAGTCCTGTGACAGCCGCCTATCGCTGCACCGCAAGAGTGGGCGCAACTCAGCTGAATTGCGGCTTTTGACACAGTGGACCAAAAACGGACGGAATGGCAACTGAAACGGTAAAGGGGCGCCCCACTACAACAGATGACACTCCACCTGGAGAGGCCCGTTCACGCCGCCTCCCCCGGGGCGCCCCACGCCGTTATTCGGAGCAGCATTGTAGGATACCAAAACCAGTGCGGCAACTTACTGGACATCACCTTGGTGCCATCGTTCTGCTGCCTTGGAACTATTCGCACAACAGTTTGCTACTGAAGACCCACCCCCCGCGACGCCCCACGCCGTTATTTGCTGGGTGGCAACTTACTAGACATCACTTTCGTGTCATCTAGATTTCAGCGCGTTCTGCTGCCTTGGAACTATTCGCACAACAGTTTGCTACTGATGACCCGCCCCACGCCGGAAATCTGGACGTTGTGCTGCGTTGGGACTATTCGCACAGCCGACCGCTACTTCGTTGTTTTTCCCTAAAAATGTTTATATGTTATTACTATTTTTGTTTTCTTGTATATATTTATAAATTATTAAAGTTTTATAATCTTACTACTTTGTCGGAGTGCTATATATTTTTAATGTGACACATAATTGTAAAAACTTTGATGTACAAAGAGTCATCCCTGGAATCTTCCGCTTCACGCTCGGTCCCCTCCCCAATCACAATACAGGATGGTTTTCAGATAATAGCAACGCTTCTGCTGTGACGGATCTCATCGAGTGTGGGCCTTGATCTACTATAACTCCTTTGAAGAGGGGTGAATCTTTACAGCTGTGGCCATAAACTACATCTGCAGGGCTAGCTGATACCCTAGGACCAGCCTGGACAATCGGACACAGAGGAAAAGGAGTGTCAGAGGGTGCAGTAGTGAATAGAGCGAAAGGGAGGTGTCGGGCGGGCACAGGGTGTGATTCTCAGGAAAGAGCAGCGCAGATGGGGGGAGGTTTATTACCCATGCATAAGACAGAGAGCGGGGGTGACCACTGCCTGGGGGAGATGCTTGCGAGGGTGGGGAGCCATGCTAAGGATCGACAGCGTGCACAGAGTGGGTCTGGTCAAGGCATCTAAAATGGCTGCCGTGCACGACAAAAGTGTGGCATTTGAAAAAAGACAAGATGGCGCAGACAATGTTTTTCAACACTTCCTGATTTCCTTCGAATCGAACGTTAACAGACGTTGGGGCATATTACCAAAGTTAAGCGATATTTATCCCTAACGATGCATTGCAAAGATTTTTTTACCGTCAGAAATTATCGCAGATAAACCTTGCTATTATCAAAGTTTATCGCAAATACGATAAAAACCGACCGCAATGCATTAATATCGCTGAAAACTCAGCGATATTCATGCATTACCGAGCTAATCCTCTTAGCCATGTTATCCACCTCCCATAGGATAACATGGCTAAGAACTGCTCAGGGCAGCTGTTACTTTTTGGAGATATTCGCGCTTATCTCGAATATTTCCAAAAGTTGATAATAGGAGATAGCGATGTTAGCGACTGTTTCCAGTCGCTAACATCTTGGCATGCCCACTTTGCATGTCATTAGTGATAAATATCACTCACATGCAAAGTGGGGCCCAAGATGGTCGCTATCTCCTACTAGCCGTCGCTAACTGGTGTTAGCAACAGCTAGGTAATACAGATATAATTTTATCTCCGCGAAGCGGAGCGCTGTTACAGATATATATCTTGTTTTTGAACGTTAATTTCTCAAAATGCACTGAAGCACATATATTGAGACCTAGCAAAGGCACATCGGGCTACCAGTCCCTAATATTTTACCAAGTTTCGTGCAAATCCATTCAGCCGTTCGATTATTATTATTATTTATTTTTTTTGCCCCGCGGGGCCCTTTTAAAACCTCCACATCAAACCTAGGGGATCAGCGAGGATCTACTATGCCCCCTTATGGTCATTTGCCCCTTCGCTTTGGCCTCCTCTTGTCTCTCGATCCTACCGAGAGACAAGATGGCGGCCGCTACGGACTGTTTGGAATGTTTACAGACACCGGAGAGCCAATCAGCTTCGCTTCGCAAAGCTCCGTAACGCGAAAAGTACGCGAAGCGGTGCGCTGTTACAGATATATATCTTTTTTTGAACGTTAATTTCTCAAAATCCACTGAAGCACATATATTGAGACCTAGCAAAGGCACATCGGGCTACCAGTCCCTACAATTTTGCCAAGTTTCGTGCAAATCCATTCAGCCGTAAGATTATTATTATAATTTTTTTTTTTTGCCCCGCGGGGCCCTTTTAAAACCTCCACATCAAACCTAGGGGGTCAGCGAGGATCTACTATTCCCCCTTATGGTCATTTGCCCCTTCGCTTTGGCCTCCTCTTGTCTCTCGATCCTACCGAGAGACAAGATGGCGGCCACTACGGACTGTTTGCGGCCACTACGGACTGTTTGGAATGTTGACAGACGCCGGAGAACCAATCAGCTTCGCTTCACAAAGCTCCGTTGCGCGAAAAGTACGCGTCCTAGGCCGCTGCCCGGTCCGCGCTTACAGATATATATCTTTTTTTAAACGTTAATTTCTCAAAATCCACTGGAGCACATATATTGAGACCTACAAAAGGCACATCGGGCTACCAGTCCCTACAATTTTGCCAAGTTTCGTGCAAATCCATTCAGCCGTTCGGGCTAAAAGTGAGGCCAACCGCCCTATGGAAATTAACATGGGAAAAACGCGTTTTGGGACCCCCCTTTTTTCTCGGCCCCCCCTTGACGAACCCCCCCCAAATTTTCAAAGGCTGCTCAGAAACAAAATGTGCCATTTTCCTGAAAATTTCAGCCAATTCCGTCCACAAACGGCAAAGTTATTAGACATAGAATTTTCAAAAATCCCATAGAGAAAAAATCCTAACTATATATACCTACTGGCGACCGCCAGTAGGTAATATATATACACACACCTATTCTTCAAATCAAATTCAAAGCATTTAATCAACCCCCTAGCCCCGAACCCATGGAGCAAGGGGAAAGACCCTCTGCACAAAAAGTTCCTGAAAATTCTCTTACATATGGGAAAATCACAAAGCTAGAGTCCAGACATATTTACAGTTCATTATCACTTCATTTCCCTAAATGCACTACCAGCTCCTCTCCACTATTCAGGCCTCTGGGATATTTGGTCATTAAATCGATAATGTATCTCGATTCAAGCCTTCTGAGTCGTCTCAGACGGTCCCCTCCCCAGATATTTGGTGGCACAGTGTCTAAGCCAAAGAATTGCAGTTTGTTTCTATCCTTCCCATGTTGTTCTGAAAAAAAATATATATATACACACACACACAGATAACTGCTTACTATTTAGGCTTGTAAATCTATGAAAGATACCCCAAAACTGGATGAGAAAAAAGTTACTTACCTCTAACTGCAGTTATCCAGTATTGGCATCTTTCATAGATTCCCATGCAAGCCACCCTCCTCCCCAGAGAGGCACCTCTAGGACACAGTACTGACTACACTCGTGCTGGAAAATCTGAGGGACTCGCCCTCCCTTGGGAAGGTACTAGAAGGTGCTGACTGCTGATGGGTTAGGTATTCAGTTTGGTCCTTTTCGTAAAAAGAGACTAATAGGCTATAGAGTATATGTTTGCTACCATAATAGCCTATGGAAATATATTATTTACTACATTGTTATTTATGTACCGTGGGACTCCCACTACGACGACGGGGAATGATTCAGGCATGTGAATCTATGAAAGGTACCAATACTGGATAACTGTAGTTGCAGGTAAGTAATTTTTTTCTTCCTTGTATAAAAATTAATAAGCCAGAGCAGTCCTCACCGCTACAGCAAATGCTTTCATGGTGGCCAGTCACCAGAGATCAGCCGATCTGCTGAGTGAGGCATATCAAGACAGGGTGAAACCAGTGTTTAACTTGTAAAATATGAAGTGCAGGTGCTCAAAACTTTGTCGGAGGCCACACCTATTTTTATCTGGCTGGATATACCAGTGTGATTGTCGCAAAACTCTGAAAGTCACACCCCAAATCTTTCTGAACAAGATTCTTGTAATTCACAATGCTTGCAGCAGTGCAGCCATAGATGGGCTGTGGTAGTCCACTGCTGACAGTTCACCCAGGAGTATGGTAATGTTTGTTGCCTTCAAAGCTGCTGTAAGACGTCAGTGCCTTCACTCCATTGCTGACAATCCCTCCATTTCCTCTATGAATGCTCTAGAGCGGTTGCTGCTTCCCATTGCTGGGTGGGTCCCAGGTCTAGGGTAACGTTTCTTAGTAGCACAGAGGGGCTGGTGCATCGATCTCACTGCTGACTGTACCCCAGGGCTGTGGTGATGCTCTGCGCCTATCTGTGGCTGCTACCAAACACATGCTGCTGTATCGACCTCATTGCCAACTATACCTCAGGGCTGCGGTAATGCTCGGTGCCTGCCTCTGTCTGCTACCACGGACATGCTGGTGACTTTGCCCCGCCTGTGGTGATGCTCAGTTCTTGCCTGTAGCTGCTACCAAAGACATGCTGCTATGTCGTCCCCACTGCTGACTATACCCAGGGCCATAGTGATGCTCTGTGCCTATCTGTGGTTGCTACCACAGACATGCTGCTGCATCTATCTCACTGCTGACTACCCCAGGGCTGTGGTGATGCACTGTGCCTGTCTGTGGTGGCTACCACAGACATGCTGCTGCATCTATCTCACTGCTGACTACCCCAGGGATGTCGTGATGCTCTGTGCCTGTCAGTGGTTGCTACCACAGACATGCTGCTGCATCTATCTCACTGCTGACTACCCCAGGGATGTCGTGATGCTCTGTGCCTGTCTGTGGTTGCTACCACAGACATGCTGCTGCATCTATCTCACTGCTGACTACCCCAGGGCTGTGGTGGTGCTTGCAACCCTCAGCAGTTGCTAGCACAGCTGAGTTGCTAAACCGGCTTCCTGCCAGCGGTACGCAGAGGCCTCTCAGCAGGAACAGTGTTGAGGAATGAGTGGAAATGCGCGTTTTCAAGACCAGTGGTTACCTGGCGAACCCTATTCTGATGCTACATTTCAAATGTCTTTTGAAGATGTATGTGCTTATTGTTCTCTTTGTTAACACACCTGGATGGCTGCATGACAGTCCTTATGGGTTTCTTTTCCTGCTGTACAGCGGTCTGCTATCCTTTGTAGCTAGGTTGACACTCGACAAATACATCCCATAAAATAAATAAAAATTGAACAGAGCTCCCAGGACTCTGGTTACACAGCAGTCTGAAATGTGGTGGACCTGGTTTCCCCATAGCCTGTCATGTGGTTTTGTGTGGTAACACACGTTATGTGGGCATACATAGAATTACAAAAGAGGGGACTGAAATTGGTCAACATCTTTGTGACATGAGCTACAGTGCCTGTTCAGACTATTAACTGTGTTGCATAACCTATCTGGAGAGAAAATGTAGAAATTCAGGAAAGAAAAGAGACTCATTAAAAAATGCCATGACAAATAAAACAAGCAAGAGGAAGTTAAAAGTTAACTGGTTCACTCGTGCTATGTAAAGTGCTCTGATACCCGATTAGGGTCAAGTTCGCGCTATATAAAACTCTATAAGCAGGTTTGTTTTGGTAGAGGCTTTTAAAGCTGCCCTGCAAATGTGCGGTATTTGTCTTAAAAAATATAAAGATGCCAGTGTCCAGGGCTCAGTGACTCTTCGTACCCGTCACGCTACTGAGTCTCAAAGGAATGTGAATTGAGGGGCTTTTTGCGGGGGTGGGTCATGGATGTCAACAGAACGGAAATAGTTTTTGGAGAGTGAGGAAGATTTGCAGAGCTGGTGAGCCCATCAGGTTCCGTTTGAAGCTTTTATCATGTTGAGAGGGTGAACATCATTTCAAGGCCTGTGACACCTTCAAAAGAGGATTAGTAAAGGTTTAACTTCTTACCGCCGTTATTCGTGGTGAGCCGGCCGGCCGGCTGGCAGAGACACACACTGGCCGCACTGCCTTTGTTCAGTGAATAACTGATTGTGCGATTAGATGCCCTGGTGCTGCTTGCTACCAGACAGTAGTGCACCGTACTATTGGCTGATCGATGCCTGCACAGACGGCCCTTCTCTCAGAGTGCTCGGGTGTCGCCTGACTTCAACGACGATGATAATACTCGTGGTTAGCAGTTAGCTGCGGTGGTTATGTTGGGGGCGGGTGTGACCATGGGAAAAACATCTGTGCGCGCTGCGCGCACACCTCCTACCCACCATCAGTACCAAAATCCAGCCCGCCCAAATAAACCAGTGTGTGTGTACCACGGCCCGCCCACCGGCAATTGGCAACACTCCAACAGTCAACACTGCACTGTGAACTAAGGGCTGCAGCGCGCGGCCGCCATGATCAACATATATATAATTTATGAATTTGACTTGGACTTGGGCCCCAAGTCAGATTCATAATTTATATATATGTTGATCATGGCGGCTGCGCGCAGCAGCCCTTAGTTCACAGTGCAGTGTTTCTTGGGCTCAGGGCAGGCGAAGTGATTAAGAAGTGTCACACAGCTGCAACCAGTCACTGTTAACCACCGTGACTCACAGCGAACACACCAATTACAGACTTATGCTAAATTTAAAAAATCATCTATGTGTGACCCGGCCCTGAAAATTAAGTGCCGGTTCTAAGCACCGTAAAGCACCGGCACAAATTAAGCACTGGGTACTGTAAGGTTCTTAAGGCACAGTGCCAGTTGTATGCTTACTCTTTGAATGCAGCCTATTGGTTCACAATGCCTCCTATTCCCATATATATGGTATGTAAGTGAGAGGGACTATTCAACGCTTATGACTTTGATAAGGATTCTCCAAGGAAGAGAACTAGGATTACAGGTAAGCAATAGATTATTCTGCTATGTTAAAATATGCACATGGTGAGGTTAAACACTAATCTGCTCACCCCAGGGACCCCCAGGACATTACGTAACAGGAATAGATATTGAAAAAGTGATTGCAGTCAGGGCTGGACAGTCCTTGTATCTGACTGCATAACCCACTCCCTTGAGGTTGTTTACAGGGGAATGACGAACAAATAAAAAAATACACAAAAAAACAAGTCCTCTCAGTTTTATGAGGAATAGGTGCAGTACTTGCTCTCAGGGTCTGATGACATCCAGGGAGGCCTAATCGTCCTCTGAATGTTTGAAAAACAAAGCCACATGGGAACGAAGGGTGGTGTGACTTGTGTGGATGCCAACATATTTTCTTGTCCACAGTTCCTTACTAATTTAAAAGTATTAACCGTGCAAAAATTGCTAGCACCTAACCTATTATCCCCAAGATTATCAAAAAGAGAGAAAATAACCTAAGATGTGTGCACACAATCTAAGCACCCACTGTCAAGGTGCAGTCCTACCGGACCCAACAGTGTTCAACATAAAGACAATCATCAGTGCACCAACACATCAATGATATCACAATTACGAAATCTGTATTCAAAGTTTGTTCATCAAGTTCTCTTTTTTATTTTACAAACTAATTAAGCAACATGAAGGGTAGACCAGCCAGCACGTTACGTCCAATACAATGGACTTCTTCAGGGCATAAGCAAATTTGTCTCAAAATAAGGGGCCAAATTCAATCTGTGGTAAACGCAGATGACTGGAGACCGGACCATTCAATCTGTCTGATTGAAGTATAAATAAGTTACGAGCAGCTATGTCCCAGGATTAAATGCCAGGAGTATGCTGTACTTCCTGAACAGGTAAACCCTGGAACACATTTATGATGGAGACGGTCCAAAGCAGCTATCTCAAACAGCTCCGCACTATGTTAGCCGCCGAAGCCAAATACATGGGGAAGTCCTCTTTCTATTCTGGGTATGGAGGAAAGTGGAATCCTCAAACTTCCCTTATAAGAAGGCTCGCAATTGAAAACAACGAAACAAGCAAAATGCTGTTTCCGTAGTCAGTAAAAGTGGTGCAGAGTGGATATATCAAACGGCTCGGCACCCTGATAAGCACTGCAACCAAAGGTACACATAAATCAACTCTCCGTCCTGTGTTTGAACAGAGTGTTGATTTCTGTGTACCTTTGGCTTCAGCGCTTAACATAATTTCAAAGTATTGTTGAAAATATTAGGATTTTTTCACAATTAAATGACCATCCACCCCAAAACCTACATCCAGAGACAAAGGTTCACCATCCAGAATCTCCTGACTTTCCTTGATAAAATTTTTACCCCACATGCGTGGGTGTGCATGTCACATATGTAACAGGCCAAAACCGTGACGACCAAAGCGACATTATCAATTTTATATGGGCTCAGTTTGTCCTGTTCCTCTCTGGTACGATAGGCCCACCCACTTGTGTGGAGTACTGTTTCTGTGTAGAGAAATTCAGAAGCCCATGATGGTATGAGTTTTTGCTAGTGGCAGGATGTTCAAGAGTGTCATGGCACATATATATGAGGAAATTAGGGTTTTTCACCCTTAGAAATTTGCAGGGCATTCTCTGATAATAAAGGTGGCTAGATCAGGGCAGCCAACCCACACAGGATTTCTCAGCATTCCTAGTTTTCAGCAGAACCTAGTATTGGCAGGGTTTTCTTCCAATTGAGGGATCTCTGCCCAAAATAGTGTACCTATCTACTAGGTAAAGTGAGAGGAAATCATGTTTTTGCAGATAATTTCGACATTTGGAGGGCATTCTGAGTAGGAAACAAGTAGTTGAATCAAAGCAATCCCTACCACCCTGGACTTCCCTGAATTTATCATTTTCAGAAATGTCTGTCATTGGTATATTTCCCTGACCCCAAATATGGCAGCTACACACATATCCCAGAGGCAGGCCTTTCCATAGATACATTTGATGTCATTTTAAGATTGTGTTGTGGTTGCACTTTTCCTGTCTGGTGTTTGGCTCACTCACAAACACCTATGGCACTAATTTGATCCAAAGTGTGGGAACCCTAACTATTATATTGTTTACTGTTTCCTGCATTTCACAACTTTCTGTGTCACCAGCATTGGATCTAATGTACACCCATGCTTGACAAGTTTTTGTCATTTAGTTTGGTGCCTTTGGTATCATACAACAGTAGTGTAGAACAGCTATCAATCTGCTTTGAAAGATAATCAAACATTTATTTAGTTAGTAGAACGCCCACCTTATTGAAAATGATCCTAAATTCAGCCAGTGAGGTCAAATGCTTTGAACTCTAATCCATTTAGAGGCTGGCATAGCTCAGGCTTCTACTGCATATTGTGAAAGATAGTTTGTGCTTGAAGTCTCCTTAGAGATCTCTACTTTTCCAATCACTGGGATTTATTTCAGCTTCCCAGAGCAGCCCCAAAACCTTTAGCAGCATTTTCATTTGTAATTGTGGTCACTCTAGAGACTGACCCACTTGCCCTTTTCTTCAAGGTCCAGCATATCTAAAAATCCAAAAAAGGGCTGGTGGAGGATGTGACAAAAACGTATATTATATATTGCCCATACCTTTAACACAAACTACAGAAGTGTGAATGTATTAGAACAGTCTCCTCCTAGACACTTCAGGATGGAGAAAGCTGGGTCTTCTACAGCTTGACCATGGATAAAGGCCTCTCTTGTAATGGGGAATCCTACCATTGTCGCCTTATATCATCCTCAAAAAGGGCTCAGAAATACAAACCATGCTATGAAAAAGGTAATGTTAACTTATAATTCATTTTCATTGGAAGACCTATATTTTGAAGCACCTCCAGTGAAAATTTGTGAAATTTGTGAAATTTTATTTCGTGTTTTTGAATGTGACACTTGTGTTAGAGGAATTTTAAAAATCACTTGACTTAGAAATTTTAATTTAGCCTGCTAACCTGTGCATTCTCACTGGGGACTCGAATCCTGCCCACCCCCACATCGCCGGTCTCGCAGCCGATCAACTGCTGCTCAGACCGACACTCTAGCCGCCATCTTGGGGGTAGGAGGCAGGTTGCGCTCTAGCAGCCTGGCCCCTCCCAACCTCCTCTACCATACTATTTATGGCACCACTCAATCGTCCGCGCGCCGACGGTGCGCCAAAGGCAAGCCCGTCTGCGCCCGTCCTCGCCAGGACGGGCCATGGGGCACTGCACTCTGAGCAAATACTGAAATATTCTCCAGAGACTCTCTGAAACCTTCAGGAGCTATCTTTAATGCTGGATGTGGGTACCCAGGAGCGCCTCGCAAATCTGGGATTATTGCAAATACGCAGCAAATTTCTAGAACTAGCGCAGTGCCAGGAGAAATTTGGCAGAACTCTCCCTGTTAATCAGGTGACTTTTCGTATCTCTTACCTTAACACTCGCTCTTTAGGGGGACATAAAATGGAGATCTTTACACTACTCTTGACAGAATCTCCTGATATTCTGTTTCTTACTGAAACATGGTTGACCCCTGATTCCACTCCGGATATACTTGCTGCTCTTCCCTTAGATTACTATATACTCCACACTGATCGCTCACCGGGGAAAGCGGGTGGTGGAGTAGCGGCTATTATCCAGCGCAAACACATTTTCACGACCATCACGCCGCTGTATCTGGCTGGGGCAGATAATGCTGTAATCAAGTTAGACTCCGACTATACCTCCCTCATCTGTATTATTGTTTATATTCCCCCCCAGCCCATGCCCCTTTTTCCCCTCGTCTTGAGCGAGCAGGTAGCGGATCTAGCTACGAAATACTCTAATCTGCTACTCATTGGCGATTTTAATTATTGGTTTGGTGATCCGCTAGGCGGCCCCCACTCCCTTGAATTTACTAACCTTCTCACGAATCTCAATTTAACGCAATATCTTCTAAAACCCACTCATCAGAAAGGTCATATATTGGACCAAATCTGGACTAAAACCCCGATCATCTCTGCCTTAACAGTACTTCCATGTATATGGTCGGACCACTTTTTGGTCTCATTTCAACTAACGCTGCCTATAAGAACTAAGTCCCCCCTAGCCGAAGGTGGCACAGTCAGATGCTGGGGCGCCATTGATAAAGTAGAATTCTTGAATATGTTAACCAGCTCTACTCCTTGCTCGGCGCAGGATGTAGATCTTCAGGAATCTCAGATCGCATCTTGGTTAATTACAGCTAGTAACCATTTTGCTCCCATAAAAAAATCTGAATCAACCGTAAGGCTGAAGCCCACAAATGGTTCACCAAGGAATTGAAAGAAATGAAATTGGCACTTCGCCAAAAAGAAAGGAAATGGAGAGTGGGCTATGACCCAGGGGACAGGATCCTCTATAAACAAGAACAGGTCAAATACAATAAAGCTATTAAAGCAGCAAAGGTTGTACACTTCTCTTCGAGAATCCTTACATCTTCCAACAAATTGAAAGAGATCTTTTTAATAGTGGATGAGCTATCCAACCCGGATAGACTGTCACTTAAACCCACTCCCTCTCCCGAGCTATGTGACAAATTGAACTCCTTCTTTTTGGATAAAATTACAGCCATCAAAGCTAGTATCATATGCCCCCCATCAACTAAGCCACCGAAGGACACTATCATGAACAACTCTATCATGGACATTTTTCCCTCAATTAGTGAGGAAACATTTTTTCTTTTACTGTCCAAAGTAAAATCTGGCTCTCCTCGGGACTGCTGCCCACCATATATATTGAGGGAGGTTTTTCTTCCTCCCCTCAACCTGCTCTGTCTTTGCTCAATTCATCAATCTCTCAAGGATGTGTCCCCCGATCATTTAAGGACGCGATAGTGGTTCCCTTGCTGAAAAAGATCGGGGCCGACACCTCGGAACCCTCCAACTATGGCCCGATCTCTCAGCTCCCTTACCTAGCCAAGGTATTAGAGGCACATGTGGCAAAGTGTATGTCCGATTTCATGGAACACACTGGACATCTGGACTCCCATCAGGCCGGTTTTCGACCGGGTCATTCTACAGAGGCAGTCATTCTGGCAGTCCTGGACGAGCTCCGAAGGAAGGTTGATGCAAGCATCCCCCAAGCACTAGTCCTTTTAGATCTGTCTGCCGCGTTCGACACGGTGGACCATACCATCTTGGTGGACCGTGTCGGACGGGCAGGCTTTCAGGGCACTGCCCTGAAATGGATCACTTCCTTTTTGGAGGATCGTACGCAGGCAGTTCATTTATCCACCTTCACTGCCCCCAGGCTGAATACCACCTGCGGAGTCCCACAGGGATCCTCCCTGTCCCCACATCTATTCAACCTGTACCTCCTCCCCTTAATCAAAGCTCTAAAACAGAGGCAAGTATCCACATTTAACTATGCGGATGATCTGCAGCTGTCTTTTACTATTGATAACTCCACTAAGTCCATCACCGATTTCCAGGAAACTATGGTATTCATCCGTCACTGGATGGACCATAACCAGTTGAAACTAAACCCCGGGAAAACGGAGGTGTTATTGATAGGAGATAGCTGCATTCACTGGGGGCCCCCACTATTGGCCCACAGAACTTGGTCCTCTGCCCAAACCGGCCTCTGCTGGAAAAAGTTTCGGGGTTAACATCGATCGCGATCTTTCGCTAAACACCCAAGTGGGTTCAGTGGTATCGAAGTGTTTCTTCCAGTTACGTAAGATTCAGAAGATCCACCATCTGCTCACCCAGGCAGCACTGATCCAGGTTGTGATAGGACTTATCCTGTCTCACCTGGACTATGCTAATTCCATCTACCTGGGTCTTCCCCTGTATCAGATAAAGAGGCTCCAGCTGGTACAGAACCTGGCCGCGAGATTGATCTACCAAATACCCAAATGGCAATCGGCCAAACCCCTACTAAAACAACTACATTGGCTCCCATTGCTTCAACGGTCAACCTTCAAAACTGCCTGCTTAACATTTAAGTCCCTGAACTGCTACAGTCCCATTTTCATCAACGATCTGATAATTAGGCACATCCCCATTCGTGATCTCCGTTCCAAACATCAAAACCTGTTAGTGAGCGCCAGGTTTAAGTAAAAGCAATATGGTGGCCGTCGCTTTGGATTCCTGGCGCCACAACTTTGGAACACGTTGCCATTTGAGATCCGGTCCTGCTCTGAGCTACTTCAGTTCAGAAGACAACTTAAGACTTGGCTGTTTACACAGGCACATGAATTAACTAAAGTGAATTAGTCTCCGTCCACACCCTACTCTGATCAGCGCCATGAAACCTTGGTCTACGTGCGCTTTACAAATGGGTTAAATAGAAATAGAAATAGGTATAAATCAATATATGGAACCAACCTCAGGTAAGCATGCCCTCAGAGGGTGTACTGCCTACGTTTCTCTTGTTGAAACCATTATTGATGAAGCTTTTGTGAGGGGTTATCCTCCTTTATGGCTTCTTCTCCAAAGGAAAAATCTGCCCTTTTCACTTCAATTGAGGAATTTTAGTCATCATCGCTGTCTAAACCCCATCGTCATCAAAGCTAGGGCTCACGAGAACACCGATGAACACTCTTCGACTGTCTTGTTGAAGAGAGTTCCTTCAACAGCCATCTGATGGACGACATCACCATCTATGACAACCATCCTGTTGATAACATCGTAGTTGATAATGTCCCATCGCTGGCATCCGCGTTAACAACCTTCCATTTGACAATTCTTTTACTTATGACCCCAACAACATAAATCCTTCCTATCTCTTTCCTTGTTCACTGCCCCTCAGACTACTATTTCACTGGACCTATTCCTGTCATATGCATAACCAAGCAGCTCATCTCTGGTGCTTCATGCAAAGATCTTGTAGACTTATATAGAACAAAGTACTAAGGCTTGAGAAAACGATGGCCCCTTTTTGTTCAGCTTATAATCCAATTGATTTGATTGTAAAATGCCAAGACCTGCATGATGGTGATGCTGATTACCCAAATTAGAGAAATGTCATATACTTCACAAGCCCGATTTCAATCTTACTGTCTAGAAGACAAAAATAATTTCTGACAATATAGTCATTTTCACAGCGATTAACCTTGTGATCACATATTCGAGGGATGGCAGTTATTATGAGGCTAGATATCATGAGCCGCCTAAGATGCTGGTTTCAGTTGACTTGCTACACATCTTGTAGGTCATGATGGTGATCTGTTCCATCAGTTCCGCAACCTCAAGTTCTGCAACCAGTTTCATAGCGGACACCTGTATCAACATTACAAATACATCTACAGCACCATCTTGTCTACCACATTAACAATCACCCCTTTTTAGGTAGAGCCTAGACAGCGCTTACACTGTCAGGATGATCTGTTGTATATACTTTGTGGGATTGAACTCCCCCGTAGTATTGCTCCAGGAGTTGTGAGTTTCCACTTTTTCTGTTCAGGAACTTGTTTTTTAAGTTGTGAATAGCGCTTCACACATGCAATCGTTTTTTAGTGATATTTGCAGCCTTTATCTTGTGGTCTTTGTTTTCTCCCTTGGGCTCTGCGACCACTTTTTGGAGGAGGATACAGGGAGAGCCAGAGCCCCTCTGCTGGCTTATTTTTCACCTACCGTATTTTTCACCTACCGTACTTGGCTGTTGCAAAACAGCAAAACTTAAACAAATGGCCACATTTATTTCTAGATTTTATCTGCATGTCTTCAAGCTGTATTTGAAGCAGTCACTGCCCGGTCGGAGACACCCGCTATCGGAGAGGGCCCTGTGTATTATGATGCAGCTTGGTAATACTCAGAGTATATTTTTCATCCTGTGACGCTGGTAAGTTATTTCCAAGTACAGCAGTTCTCTGTGTGCTCGCATTAATTTCCTGAGCGCTGCATAGAACAGGTAAGGCAGCCGCAAGCTGTGTGAGTTTTTTTTATTTATAAAGTTGTTTTGTTAACAGTAAATGGGGTGGTGGGAAATGAAACCGCTGTCAAGAGCGATGCAAACCGATGCTGCGGTCGTGAGTTTTAATTCTGAATACAGGCTGGCTGTTACCAGTACAGGTATTAGTCTAGAGGAATGCGTTATATGGATAAACAACCTTTCTGTGTTCCTCTGCAGTTAGACAGACCCTCAAGGATATCGCGATTTTGCGATTTGCAAAAAAATCGCGTAATCTGCAGTTTTGAAAAAAGTCCGCAATTTTTACTAAACTGCCCGCGAAATTTGGAAAACGCAATCCTTTTGTTTTTTTACAAGGCACTCCAGCTCATTATTTCTGTGCCCTCTATAAAAGCATCTGTACTCCTTTCATTAAGACAAGGTTCGATTGAGTATTGTTAGAACTCGCGCCGACCTCTGAACTTAACTAACTAAAAGTTGGAAAGCTCTATTATTTCCGTCTGTCAAATGTTAATTAAACACAGCCGTCGCGCGCTGGCCAGGGGTTTATACTTACACCAGCGCGTGCTGTAGGTTTGCACGTTGCCTATCGATATGTGTTCAAACTTCTGTTTTAGTTTATTGACGGTATACCAAGCCCTGGGACAGTTAAGGGGGTTCACTGGGCAGTGCCAGGGGTTGCATATTATTTCAGGGAGTCTGCTAAACCAGTCGAGTTTGAAAGCATGCAGTTGCCACCCTCGATAAAAAAAGTCCCTGTCTTCATAAGGACAAACTGCCGAGAGCTGGGCCACAATATTAATTTCCACCTCACACGCTAGTAACCAGTGTTGGTACTCAGCTCTAGTGCAGTTTTTGCTGGCAGCTTCTGAAACGAATCCGTTTTCCTCGATGAGCTAGGAACCCACTCAGCTGGCTCGGTAGAAATCACATGGGGATTTTTTTACCTGAATTTAATCTTGAAGAAGCAGCAGCAGCCATCTCTCGGCGGAACAAAAGTTGCTCAACGAGGCAGCTGCCCACTTCTGTGAAAGCCTAAGCTGGTAGATGCACACATACACTGTAAGGGTTTATCATATTTACACTTGTGTTAATGTATTTTCAAGAAAACCAGAAAAAGTATTTGAAAATCATTTAGTAAATGTGCAATTAAACAATGTTACAAAATATGTAGTATTTCTATTGGAATGTCTCCAGTTCGTCAATTCTGAGCACAACAGCATGTTCTGGGATTTGAATTATATTTTTGGCCATTACTTTATGACACCTTCCTGATTCTTCTTGTTCACACAGTGTGTGTTTGTTAGTCACACTGAATACATGAGGCGCTACCGGACATAGAATTCCACGTGCTTCCTGACAAAAAACGCACCTGGCAAAATATTATTGAAGGATGGTTTAAATAAAACGATCTGCGACACAATATTTATCGCATTTAAGAAATTGTCAGTGCACGAGCATGGTTATTTTTCATTATTTGGAGACTCATAAACGTCAAATACTTTGAGATGACTCCAGTTATATTCAAAACCTGAAAGGGGGAAGGCGCAGACCCTTGAGTACAGTGACTGTAATCAAGGGAAATCATTGCTTGCGTACTTCGCAGCTCGTGGTGAGTGAGGCAAGGTGACAGGATGTGGCATTACAGTGAAATCTGCTGACTCTGGAACTGGAGAACTCGGTTCGAGTCTCAGCGTTAGTTCTTCATCCTGTGATTCTGGACAAATCACTTAAACACTAAAAACATGAATATGTCCTTGTGTAAAGTAACTGGCGCTCAGGTAAAGCTCCAATCAATACCTTCGGGTTGAGTTTGCGCTATAGATATAAATATGAAAAAGTGCAGAGTCCAAAAAGACCACTACTAAACTACCCTAGCTACCCTGTGGAAACTTTGAAGAGCCAAATGATGTGAGAGGGTAAGTCTGAGGTGACTAACAGGCTGAGAGGCGTAGGTTTAGCCCACAAGGAAGAAGATTTCTAGTTTGAAATAGTAACACATGTTCTATGAATACTCAATTTCTACATTTTGCATAGAATTATAGTTGAACTTACATGCCTGAAACAGATAAAATACAGATGGTAGGCTGAAGACAAATTCACATATGATGGACCCCTTTTCTGCGGCAAACGTGTGACACCTGGGTAACCCCATGCATGGCAGAATTCCTTAAATGTTTTACTCCCATCACAACACTCCTCCTGATGAGCTAATGATTACGTTTTCACCTTCAAAGGGGGAACTGAAACCAGCTTGCTTTGCAGCTCACGTTTCTACAGATCTTTCAATTCGCTCCTCTAGTCAGACCCCCCCAGGATATTGCGGCATGGATTAGCAAGTTTAGCGGCACAAGGAATAGTACCAGGGTGTTGGGTACATGCTCAAGTCAACTTATGAGGACTGAACCAGGTAAGCAGGTGGTGACCTTCCTATGCAGTCTGTCTAACTTATTTGGATCAGCCACTACGATTCTGCGCCCTAGGGTGCCTGAGGAAGATGTGTCCTGCCTCACGGATCCGGGAGGCAGTGGTGCCCCGGCAGAGGTGCACACATGGGCACTAGAACATCCCAGGGAGAAATACAGCTCCCTCCCATGAGGTTAGGACTTAAGCTGTGCTTCCGTGGAGCTGCAGACCCTTTAAACATGCCTATTGCAAAGTGGAATACCCTGCTAAAACAGTTTTCATTGATTTCAGGCTAAAAAGGAATGATTATGAGTAAAAGAAAGTGCCGCAAAAATGCCGCTAAATTTCCGTGTTCGTGTTTCAAAGCTTTATTCGACAGCATTGTCATAAAAGCATTTTCACCCTAATCTAAACATGAATAAATACTATACTAAGTTACAACAATTAAAATACACATTAAATACAAAATACTGGCGAATTCATGTTTAAAAATTTTTTTTACGGCTAAAAGTACAAAGTCATTGTACCTAGGTCACAGATAATAAGACCAGCTAAAAACATAATACTGTTCATTAATCACTTTTCATTAAAGTTAAAGTGCGTGTGCGTATGATCCATGCCCAGCCCAAGTATTTAGCTAGGGCAATTGCAAGATAAGGGGAGCAATTTGATCTTAAGATTCTAAGTGCTTCTTGGTATCTTCTTATCCCCAAATTCTTGCACACTGGTTTTAGCCATCTACTTCTTGGTGCGGCATAAAGGGGGCAAGCAAACAAGAAGTGTGGGATGTCCTCAGCATGGACCTTGCAATGGCAACACGTATTAACGTTATTAGGTGACCATTTTAAAGTGAAAGCATTTAGAGGTAGGCAACCAACTCTGAACTGAAAATACAGCTTTCTATCCAAGGGTTTTGTAATCAAGTCCCAGTATTGTTCGCAAGTTGGGGATAATTTAGTCTCCAGATACTGGAATGTCAACATAGAGGGTTGAGTGGAAATCAAAGCAGAGTGGTGTACCATGTCCCAATACATTTTCTTTAACAACATCTTAGATGGAAAGGCTGTAGGGTCAGTGGTTGACCATAGGTGGTCTAGATGCAGTTTTTGCAGCAGGTTCCTGATTTCGTTGAGCCAAGTTATTTTATGGAACCGGTATGAACTGATAATGTCCATGAGTGCGGATGCATATTGGCCCAGTTCCGGTGTTGTCTTTATGCGCCTCCAGAATAGCAATGGTCGCAACCGAGCCAGATCCTCTATCTTTTTCCTCCCTAGGTCATATAGGAGTGGGATCAATGGAGTGCTCTGCGGGACTCCTATGAGCCGAAGTAAGAATGTATTCCCCGCAGTTGACAACACACTAACATTAGTAAAACCCCACAGTTCTGCTCCATAAAGGCATGCACCCAGCACTTTCATACCATAAATCTCCATCACGGGATGGATAGGTTTAGTTAGAGAAGATTTATGTTTCAGTGCTATGGCCCTACAGAGCTGATGGAACTTTAAGACCACAGAATCAATATGAGATTTCCACTTCATGTTGCCCTGCATGGAAATACCAAGGTACGTGAAAGCATCCACCTCTTCTAGTGCTGCCCCATTAAAATGTATAGTGCCCTTAAATTGTGTAGCAGGATTCATATTCATGAACTTGGTCTTAGTCGTGTTTAGTTCTAAGCCCCGAATCCGACAGAAATCGCCAAATGCATCGATTGTCTTTTGTAAGCCACTAGGGGTTCGCGAGACCAGAAGCGTGTCGTCAGCAAACATTAATACTGGGACCCGCACCCCACCAAGTATTGGGGCATCAGTTGGTGATTTCTTGAGGTAGTCCACTACTCCATTAATATAGAGAGAAAATAAGGTGGGAGCCAGGACACATCCCTGTCTCACCCCACGCTCTACGGGGAAAGAATCAGTGACCTCGCCCTGGGTCCCCCACCGAATCCTGGCGTAGTTGCTTTCGTGCATTCGGACTAACAATGTCAGTAATTCTGGGCTGATACCAAGCTCGCTAAGGACAGTCCATAGTTTTTGTCGAGGCACTAGGTCAAATGCTGACCTTAGGTCGACAAAAACGGCATACAATGGGCCATTTGCCGAGGTCACATTTTTCCAGTAAAGAGTTAAAAAGTGAAATACCTGGTCAATAGAGCTAGTTAGGGGCGAAAACCAGCTTGGTACGGGGAAAGAACATCCTTATCATCTATCCAGGCTTGTATTTTATTTTGTATCATCCTGCCCATCAGTTTTTGTGCCGAATCGATAAGGCTGATGGGTCTATAATTACTTGGTAAAGCCTTATCCCCTTTTTTAAAAACAGGAATGATCTCCGCTCCCTTCCATGAGACAGGTATTATGGCTCCTTGTGCTATGGAATTTGTAAGCCATACGAAATATTGGCACCAGTTATCCCGGTCACATAAAAATACATCGGCCGGTATTCCATCAATGCCTGGGGCCCTCCCTCTTGTCACCCCATCCAGTGCTACGTTTACATCCCCTATTGTGAAAACTTCTTCTTTATAAAATACCATAGGGGGGGGGTGAAGCCCAAGGGGAAGGCTGCAAGAGTATTGCGGCTTGAAGAAATCAATCCAAGATTCCTTTGCCACGTGGTTTTTTGGACATTCCGCTATTCCACCCCTATCCCATTTTATGATTGCCCAAAACTCTTTTTGCTTCTTAGCTGTACAGGCATTTTTTAGATCCAGCCACTGATTTTCATCCCACAACCTTTTTGCCCTAGCTTGTGCTTTTCTATAATCATCCCTGGCCTTCAGGACTTCTTCTCTGTTTTTACTCCTCAGCACCAAGCTTAATTTCTGTCGTGCTCTTCTACAGGATTGATCATACCATCCTTTCTTTGTTGGGGGATGTGCACCCTTTTTTTGCTTAACTTGCTTTAAGAAAAACCCCTGTAATTTTGAAAAGAACTTGGGGTGTGACTCTTCAATTAGTTTGTTAAAATTGGGCTCATTACAATGATCTTGCAAACTACTAACCTCGCTCGCCACTGCCACCATTAAATCTTGCATTTTCTCTGGCTTATCTAGCAGTGATGCCCACTTAACATGGTGTTGGTTATTAGAAGAGACAATGTCCAGGGGCGTAATACCCTTTCCCGAGCTTGGCGCTATTACTCCTTGGTTTAGTTGAAAGAGCAAGCACAACGGGTTGTGATCACTCTCTAATCTGGATGTAACCCTCATGTCGACTAACATATGCCAGTCTCTGACATCTACAAGGATGTAATCTATCCGACTACTTGCCCTTATATTGTCAAAAGTATGGGCCCCCCGTTGGTCAGACGGGGTACGTCCATTTGCTGCCCTCAGGCCCCTGGCCAGACGCATGCTCTTTAACTGTACTGCCACCTCGGTCCATTTCTTTACCGAGGGAAAATATAGTTGAGGAACTCCCCATTTTGCATCCTCCTCTTGGGACATTTCACTATCCTCCTGGCCCAATGGTTCGAATGTGGTATTAATGTCTCCCCCCACCAAAACTGTAATGTGCGGTGGGAGGAGTTCCAGATCATTATCTAGTGCAGCTACCACCTCTGAAGCTTTACCCCCCACTACTCCCCTAGCATATATATTGAAAAGGGCCATCTCGTGGCCATCAGCCCAAGTGATCACAATTGGCAATATATCACAGCTGTTGACTGGTCTTGCTCTTATAGTACATTGTAATGATTGGCATACCCATATAATGAACCCCCTGAGGGCCGCCCTTTAGGATTCTTTTTTGTGGGGATAAAGAAATTTAGGAACCCTTGCCGATAAACAGGGAGCACTGCCCAAGTTTCCTGCAGCATGATTACATCATGGAGCTCAATAAATTCGCACCATTCTGGGGACTCTAATTTGTTCAAAATACCAGCCAGATTCCATGATAGGAGTTTAAGACCCTCCTTGGCTGGACCCACCCTCTCTTGTGATAGCAGTACTTTTTGACTATGGGGAGGTTGGGTCAGGTTTGGTGAGAGGCTGGTTACCCTACTATTATCAAGGTAACAAATAGTAGGATCCGAATACCCAGTAGTGCTAAGCTCAATCCTATTCCGTGGATATATACTCCCATCATGGGGTTTGATGACAGCGAACGAACTATGTTTAGTTACTCTCTTCTCAATAGTGACAATCTCACCAGATAGCGTACCGCCTATACGATCTTGGGCAGCACCCTCCATCCCATTCAGTCAGTCACACTCATTTAGATCCGATAGGGCAGAAAATCTGTTTTCCAGGGGCAAACCCCAGTTACTTTTTATACCAAAGGACTTTCCCCTCCTTACCACAGTATTCCATTTTGTTCTCAATACTGTGGGATTTAGGGTATTACCTTTCCTAGCATAAAAAAAGTCTAATGTTAAAGGAACTATCTCAGTAGATCTACGCTGGGGAGGATATATGTTAGCCAAAATATTTGGCAGCACTTCAGGGTCAGAGAGATGTAACACCACACAATCCCCTCTGAATTTTTTATTACCACCCCCAATCCATTCTACTCTTCTTGCCTTTACTACCTCTTGTGCCAACTGGTCCATTCCCCCTGGAGAAAGGGCCATATTACGTGAAAGCCAATGCAATGATTTGTTTATCAGAGAAGTTGAATTCTCTCCTTGCCCAGGTTCCAAATGAGGGACATTAGCAAGAACCAATACTAGAGGAGAAGCCTCTACAATTAATTCTACTGATCCCTTCTCTGTGTTGCAGTCTATGAGCCTATCCCTTTGCCCCAGCTCTTCATGAGCCCCACTGTTAACACCCCGTCCCCCAGTAGCCCCCCCTCCCAGGACATTGCTCATCGTGGGAATAGGGGGTGTATTAACCATGGGTTCTAGCCTACGCGCTGTCTGAGTTTCTTTTGTCTCAACTCTAAGCGTCTCTTGTTTGGGGATATTTGCCACTTCCTGTAGTGTTTTTTGCAGGAGTCCCCCTAACCTGTTCACCTCTACAGTGAGATGGTCGATTTTGGTCAAAAGAGGTTTAGGTATGTTCTTAATTTTGGTATCTAGGGCATTTACTAATCTCTTAAATTGATCTTCGTCCAGTAATAACTTCCCTCCAAGAATGCCCCTCTCATCCTCTCCAACCCTTTTAGGTGGAGAGGTATCCGGGCGTTTTTTACCTGAACGGAGCCCATCCCGTTTTGGGAGACTCTTATCCCCCCCCTTAGCAGCTCTAGGGGCTGGTACTGGGTGCTCATCTTCTAGTAGTACTAATTCTTCGTCGAGTATATTATCAGCATCTGACTCAGCTAAGGCTACTATTAGCTGGGTTAGTGAGTTACTCTCATGGGTGGACTGCTGAGTGACCTCATTGCTGATATTAAGATCAGGTATGTCAGTAGGCATATTTTCTAATGATGGAAATGAGGGGGAGAGGCTCAAGCCCAAGGAGGATCTCCTATCATTATTTATTTTCGCAACAACCTGAACTAGGTAATTATCAAGAGTATTAACAGCTTGGAGTGTTTTAGATTTAGACATTTTGAGTGATTATAAGACTAGTTTTCCACAAGTGGCACCGTGCAATATAACATAGGTAGCGTGTTATAAGTGAGGTTGGACAGAGATAAATATCAATAATTGCAGCGGAGGGTGTAATCAAAGGTGGCAACTCACAAATAATATGTTGGGCAGCGTTCCTGGCCCAGTCCAGTACCGGGCAGTCCCGGACTGTCCCAGACTGTCCGCCCTTTGTCCCGGCTTCGTCCGGGCGTCCCGCTCGCGTCCCGCGGTACGCGGCGCTGATGCCGAATTTCACCCAGCTGAGGGGGGCGTGGCGGGGAGGTGCTCCTGGCCCAGGTGTCCTGTGGGGGTTGTAGTTTCCTGCCTCCTGTGTTGCAGCCTGGCCCCCTACTACGAGCGTTTCCCGCGGAGCGGGAAACGCGAGAGGTGGTGTGAAGCGCTACCAGCTAGCGCTACGGGGCTCCAGGCACTCAGGGACACAAAGCGCTTCTCCTCTTTGAATTGGCAGCAAAACGGACCTCTCCTCCAGTCAGGCAGTTGTTTGAAGTGTTCCGCAGTCCCCCGCGCTGGTGCCGAATTTCACCCAGCTGAGGGGGGCGTGGCGGGGAGGTGCTCCTGGCCCAGGTGTCCTGTGGGGGTTGTAGTTTCCTGCCTCCTGTGTTGTAGCCTGGCCCCCTACTACGAGCGTTTCCCGCGGAGCGGGAAACGCGAGAGGTGGTGTGAAGCGCTACCAGCTAGCGCTACTGGGGCTCCAGGCACTCAGGGACACAAAGCGCTTCTCCTCTTTGAATTGGCAGCAAAACGGCAAAACGGACCTCTCCTCCGGTCAGGCAGTTGTTTGAAGTGTTCTTACCGTGTGAGTTGGTAGGTCTGCATCGGCAAAACGCTATTGGCGTTGACAATGCTGGGTTACTTTGGGAGGGAACTTTTGCCAGAAACGCGGAGTTTAAAGCACCCAACATGCGAGTTGAACACTTGTAATCAGCACAGCACCCAATTAACACTCACACAGGTAGAAAGGTCCAGAATAGTAATACCACTGACAACGACAAGTTCCTGGCTGACTTTGCTAAATTTCCATATTTGTGCCGCTAAATTTCCATATGTGTGCCGCTAAATTTGCTAATCCATGCCGCAATATCCTGGGGGGTCTGGTTAGAAATCCATTCTTGCTGTTAAGGTGCCTGTGATGATTGTGTTGTGTGATTTTGCATTTCATGAGTTGGTTTTTATTAGATTAATATATGTTTTTAAAAGGAGGGACTGCTATCCTTAGCTGCAACATCAAATCACATAGGAAAGAGCGATGTGCAGTTATTTGTTTACATAATTAGCTGCTAGCTCTGCCATAACACAGACGTTTGGCAAGTTCCTTCCCCTCAGTTACTTACACGCAACCACTGTTTTCCTCTGCCATGGAACCAAACAGAGAGTGGTCTTGTAATGTCTGCCGCTGGTCAGGTTTAATGTAATCAAGTGAACTGATGTGCGTAGTTAATTTTCAGAGTATTTCTAATGTGCACATCATTGCTTGAGGTGCGTTGACCTTTGTATGCGTTCTGACTCACAAACTGATGCATATGTTATTTCACGCTTTACAACTTTATTTGCATTGCTCTGCTTCCAGCTACCGTCCTCCTCATGAATCCCTTCCATGTATTGGTACAGGCCTTAGCTTACCTCCGTCCACAATGTTTAACCGAGTGTTGGGAGGGAACCGCACTGATATCAAGAACATCTTCAGCTGGTGTGATTTGAGGCCTCATAACCTGAGTTGACCCATTCATGTAAATGTGTTATTTGTAAACAGCAGAATTAGTCATATTTTAGGAAGTGCCCATCACAATTCACAATTGGATTAGACACCAATATAATACCAAGTTGATAACACACCAGCTCTGGTTTTTCAATTTTATGTATTTAGATGTTGATATGGCATGAAAGAGATCCACAAAAGAGTGATCTCAGATCAATCACGTTTTTAAAATGAACCTATACACCCAGAAGCAAATGAGTACATAAAATCAAATACAGACAGCTCAGTCCATTTGAACACCTTTCCTCCAAATAAGCGTATCCAAAAGCGAACAGGATTTTAAGTGCTGTTGATTGCAATGCTTGGACAATATCAAACCTAACTCCGCACCGGATCCCTGCAAGCGCCGTGCTCTTTCAGTGCCAACACTCTCCACTGAGATTGTGAGCCAGTAGCCTAGTTAGAGGCATTTAGAAGATGACATCACTGCACATGTTCTACTGCTTACTAACCTCTTGCTCTAATTTGCAACTTTTATGCGTATTAAGGTAAAATGCCTTTCACTTTCATTAGTTTTAACAGCTGGGTAATTCCTCATGGTTTGATGTGTGACTGCCTCAAACAGTCAATAAAGGTTGTTTGTAAAACATACATAGTCTGTCACTGAGGTCAAAGGTTGAATGGTGTCACTTCTAGTTGTTTCATTGCCATCTAGGGAAATGTAATGTCACTTCTGCATTCACCCTTCTTGGCGAAGAAGTGATGTCACTGCCAAGGCCCTTCCTATTTTAGCGGTCCCAGGATGCTTGTTTCCGGTCCATGGAAGACATGGCTTGGCAGTTCGGGCTGGACTGTTCCCATGAGGCACAGGGTCAGACTGATTTGCATATAGCTATGTCTGAAATGGGGTGGCTGAGTGGGCTAAAGAATGGTGATGGATTAAACCCAGATCAGTTGACTGGGGGTGAGTGTTTGATTTGCTCAAGCGCTCCGTCCATCATCCCCTTTTGTATCCCTTCCTATTTTAGGTCAGAAGTATAGAAAATACTGTACCTCATGATAAACACCCAAAAAAATCTCTTACATGGACAACACAGGACTTCTGCTTCTAATGCTAATGTTGGTTCATGTGAATGTGCCGACAATTAATAGTTTATGAACAAGATTATGTTTTTAACTGTAAAATAAAAAAAAGTGCTTAGAACGGAAATCATGTTTTAATGTCTGGAAAATTCACTTCAAAAATTATTTGTCAAAATCAGTATTGTTTTTAAAAAAAATAAATCTGGCCTGATGCGAAAAACATTTGATTATACCAACACAATAATAATGTTTAAATGTGTGTGTTTTAATTTTACTGTTTTTAGACCAAGAACTCTTCAATTACATGCATAGATACTATGCACTGGTGTGTGTGTTAGAAAATAAGGATTTTCACATTCTGTTTGACCTGCAAAGCACTGCACCACGAATGCCTAAAAAATCTGAAAAATAAACGAAATGGTTGAGACAGAATCCTACCGCACTTAACACTACAGTGGGAAAGGTAATTTAACACTTATAAGGAGCAAGGAACCGAAAGTCCAACCCCTTTTAACTTTCAAATAGAAAAAAAAAAGTTTTCAGCATGAATCGATTAATGTGGTTCAGCACCCTTTTTTGTAGAAAGTCCTGTTGTATTTCCTTAGTCTTTGATATTTTGAAGGGCAACAACAGGAGGTCCGCTTTGGGCATGATATTGGTTGCTACAGACAAAGTATTTGGACAGTGGAAATATGAAGAATCTTTCTTTGCCTGGGATCACAACACCCACATATACAATGTATACAATTTAAGAAATTTCATATTCTTCAATAAATGTTTTGTTGAAAATTAATTTATTATTTTTTTAATTCTTCATTAAAATTGAAAGCCACAGTAGCAAACGTGTTTCGTCCTAAGGGACGTCTTCAGGGCTTCATTGTAAACTATTCGTATTAAAGACAGTAAGCCCACAAGTGTTTTACCAATTTTCATGAAGGATGGCTTAGGTCTTAAATCCTGTTGTACATGTACATGTTTTCACTGGGGACCGCTTATTATTGAGTATTACGAAGTCTGTCACGGATCACAAATATATTTCCTGGGACATTTTGAGGAGTGCGAGGGCATCTGAATATTGAGTCTGGTTACGCTGTGCAAAAATATGCAAAAGATTTGCATCTTGCTAAATAAAAAGTGGTCCCCTGTGAGAATTTGTACATGTTTTTTTTCTTAAATTGTATACACTATGAGCTCTGTGTTGAATGGTCATAAGTGAAAAACAATAAGATTTTCTAAAAAAAAAATGGTGCTGAACCACATTAATTGATTCATGCCTAAAAGTGTATGAAGCGAAACCAAAGGGGATAATGGACGAAGTGTTAAACATTGCAAGCACTCACCCCCCAGTCAACTGATCTGGGTTTAATCCATCATCACTCTTTAGCTCACTCCGTCACCCCAGTTCCGACATGGCCATATGCAAATCAGTCTGACCCTGTGCCTCATGGGAACAGTCCAGCCCGAACTGCAGAGCCATGTTTTCTTTGGACCGGAAACAAGCATCCTGGGACGGGTTTCTGGCTAATCAGCCATCATCGGCCAGGCTAGCTTGAATCCAGTGGCAAAGTGAGCAAGAGACCCACGTCTGGGCATACCCTGCCAACTTTGGGCGAACAAAGCAAAACCAAAGGTGACCGAGTGCCACTTGGGTGTGCTGCGATACCTGCAACTGCAGCGGAGCTGGTTCTTTTTGTGAGTGAATGTGTGAGGGAAAAATCGTGAAGTTTAAAAAGTGTACAACGTATGCTCCCTCAAGAAATTTTATTCTGGAGCCAGTGTAACACAGTTAAAAGCAAGTGAGATACTTCTAATGGTTATATTGACCAAATAGTATCAGAATGTGAATAAAAGTGTGGCCGACACTTCCAGAATTGTCAGGGTGCCTGTAGCAGGTGTCTTACACAATTTGCCCACCAGTTCAGGTGTTCTATCCTGCAACTGGGCTTGGGGGGACACCCTGAACCTGGCCCTCCAACCTAGGATCTAAACCCTTCAGTTGAACCGGGATTAGAGGCAAGGACTCCCTTCATCTGCACCCTCTTCCAGAGGACTGTACCCTCCCATTCGGGGTGCTACCCCTGGAAGACCAACCGGCCAGGACACTGTTTACAGTTGTCCCACCCTCCAGGTCAGACAACACCTGAACTAGGCTTCCTAACCCAGGGAGAAATCCCTGAGGTTGAACACTTGCCCAGCAAACCAGGACTTCCTGGGGTGCACATCTGCCCCCCCAGGGGTGACACATAACTCATGTGTTGTGTGACAGTCTGCCTGGCGCAGATCTCCCGACTCCTGTCCATCTGACAGTCCATGAAGATCCCCCAGGACAGAAGTGGTGTCACCATGGTCACTCCTTGGTGACTCAGCCCTTCTGGCTGGCCCCTGACCCACTGGTTGTTCCACTGGGGACTCTTTCCCCCTCTCACCCCCCACTCTGGACTCCTGCACCCTCCACTTAGGAGTGGTACTGCCAGACACTAGAACTGATGGAGGTCCACTTACCGACACTCCCAGCTCACCTGACACGGGGAGATCCCCCTCAACGGACGATCCATCAGGACAGACTAGGCTCCCTATCTGGTGTTCCCTTAAATAACCATCCAGGCTCTGAGACTGAGGTTGGGCACTATCGGGAAATAACCCATTCTCACTCGTTCCCCTTAAAGACAGGACATGAGGCCTTACACCTCTCTCACTACAACTGAACCTAGCTGGGCTACTCTGCGCCACTTCCACCATGCTGGGTTGGATGATACCTGAGACACTCCCCTTAGGGTCACATACCAATGCCTCTTCAGACCCTGAGGAATCCACCAAAAGGTCTGCCTCCAATGTGAGTTCCCTGGGGTCAAAGAACTCAATCTCCAACAGGTGTTGGCATAGCTCTGGAAAACAGGGAATCACAATATGCTCTCCCAAAATTGGATCACACAGCTCCCTACAAGGGTTAACCAAAACTATCCTTCACCTATCCATCCAGTGCCTCGCACACGTGCTCCACACCACTCTCTTGAGATTGGAAAGACAGTATCTGACTGTCTCTGTCACTCAACCCACACTCTTTTGGGCAGTGTTCACACTCACATACCAGGACTTCAACCTTGGGGAAACCCCTCTCCCTGCACCTCTCAAATAGTCAGTAGAGTGTCCCTCCCACCACTAGGACCATGAACCCCTGCTTCAGTTTCCCCATTTACCTCAGAGACACTACAAACTACTGGAGCGACTTCATGTCCTTGAACCTTCTGGTGTGTGTTAACCCCCTCCTTCAAGTCAGGCGCCAAATCTCTGGGTGTGTGTACTACTCCCTCAGCATCAGAGAATTACATTTTTCTGCCACCTTCTGAGCTGCACCTCCAACTCAGCAAAGCTCACTTCCTGAGCTACACACATTTCTTTTTTTTGGGTTGAGACCAATGTTCCCTCTAATTATTTTTCTCTGTGTGCGGCAGAGTAAGATCTTTGTGCGCTGCAGCCAAGGCTATGTGCGCCAAGAACTTGACCGCGCTTGTAGACCAGGGCTTTGAGTGGGATGAAAATACTCGGGGATCTTTCAAAGGGGCGTAACCAATGCAATTAAGGGTGTTGCTTCAAAGCATTTAAGCTAAAAATGAGTGCATCATATAGTGTGCCACCCTACTGATATTTTGCTGCTTCTGTCATTGCCTCCCCTCACTCACCCCTTGGATGCGATTGCATCAGAGAAGCCAGCGCGTGAGCAGCGTTCTGAATGGGCTCCGATCTCACCCCAGAGAGGCCAAAGAGTGAATGTGTGGCTCCATTTGCTCCAGTTATCGAGCTCCCGGTAAAATAAGTGGGGGATGCCGTCCACCCACGTGGTACCCCGACTCGAGCCCTGGCCAAGACAATTGGCTTTATCAATAGTTGTTTTTTTAATCAAGTTGTATATAATAATGAAAATGCTTCTGCTCTTGTGGTTGGGGTTGTGGCTTAATGCTTGAGCTGTCGATTTTGGAGATGGGTTTTTAATCTCAGGTCAGTCTAATATCCTGTGATTCTGGGCAAATCAATTAATCTCCCCATCCATACAAAAAAAATATAATAATAAATCATGTAAAGCGCTGCAATACTTTTTCGGTTGAGTTCGCACTATATAAAAACTTGCTGCAATTCTTTTCTCCATGTTGTGTGGTGCAAACAAGACCCAAAACCCCTTCATAAATATACTCCTAAGTATCTCTCATTACTTTTTTCACTTGAAGGCTTACTAGCATAAAACAATTATGTGAGAGACCAGAGAGCACAGCGCAAGTGATTTCTCCCAGCATGCATAATTTACCTAAACTTGAATAATATAACATTTTGAAAAGTTTATTAAATTTTGCACAATGTTGTATGAAAAAACTTCAGACATTTTGGCTGGTCTCAATAAAGTTTCACCCTGGACTAGTTTTGTTACATTTCTGATAATAACTGCTGCATCTTCTTTCAAAAAAATTACTAGAATTACTTGGAGTATGACAAATACCGCTATCCTTGAGTACGATGAGCTTTTCCTCAAGAATTGGTTAATGGGATATACTGTCTTTTACAAATAAATATAAAACATGTTCCTTAAGTACTCTGATACCAAGAGATGAAATACATTTCAAGAGAAAACAATACAGTACAAATAAAATATATCACATAAAGGGAAACTGCCGATAGTAATTCAATTTGAAGGGACAGCTTCTGTGCCAGTGTAATTTGGTAACATGTCTAACGGCAGAACGATTCTTAGCCTTCATGGGGATGACAAAGAAATTTCTGTAAATGACTGCCTTACGGCTTGCATTTACTTATTTATCCTTTCGAGGTGGCCAGTCAGCAATCCTGGCCCGAACTCCCATCTTAGGAACACCGGGGTGGCAGAAATATGATGGGAACTTTCACTACGTGGCGGCCCAACAGGAGACATTGCTGAAGACCCTAAAGTGCCATTCTGTGACCTGAAACGTCTCATAAAAATCATCGGATCGGGCTTTGGAAGATACATCTGCACCAATAGCCTTGTGCCACACCAGCAACTGCTCTATCAGTCTGGGACCGTTTTAGGCTGGTCATGATGTGAAAACGTGCTTTGTGCTAGTGTGCTCCAGCAGGAAACGGAGTCATTTTGGCTTCCCGAATGCCCAATCCCCTTTTGGAGAAAACCCTGCAGCAAACAAAATGGTAGTATGGGAACTTAGAAGTGTTCATCTAGCATAGATTAAAATGTTGCACTCCTGTCTGTGCACGCTAGGTTTGTAAATTGGTACTGCCCAGAAGTCTCTGTAACTTCTTCATGGTTGCTGAAGCCCCACGTTCCAAAGTGCGAGGAAAGGCCTGGCATCACTTGTACACATGTTGTTCGATGTATTGCTGGACCTTTTTGGAGATTTAGACAAGTCATCCTAGATCTTGTGCAATGGTTGTCCTTCTCTGCAAACTCCTCGAAGTCTCATGCGTGGGCTTTCATATTTATATGCTTGTTGTAACCGTACTCGATGCTCGCCGACATCTGATGGCAGGCTGCAGATTCCTTCACATCATGCCTTGTTTCACTTTGTTTTGCGTGTCAATCCAAACAGTTCCCAGGTGTGATGACAGTTGGCACCGTGGGGCGGGGTTGTTCCTGCTTGTTCCAGTGGGTGTGACGAGGCTGCTCCTGTGTCCCCGAGTTTGGAAGGGTGTGGGTGGTCAGAAGGGGGTTTGGGCTGCAGCTGGAGCCCGTCCAGCCGTAGGGTGTGTTTGTGTGTGGGGGCTGTAGCGTTACTGCTCCATGCATCTCCTCAACACAGCTGTGGTACCAGGGGCCCTCATCCCCTCTCTCCCCAATGCTCCAGGCCGGTGAACCGGGCCTTGCTTCCCTCAAGTGCCTCTCCCCCCCCCCCCCTCTCCTGCTGGAACCGCAACCTGAGACCCCTGTAGCAATTCCAGATGTGTAAAGCACACGTCATGCTTTTGGAATTGATGCGTGCCTTTTCTGAATAGAGAGAGGCTGCGGGCTGATTGAGGGCATTTGTAAGGCCTCAGGCAACCAGTAAATTGCCGTTTTTTGCCGCTCGCGTTGTGAAAGCAGGCGGCGGCAAGAACGTTTGCGCGCTTCACAAGAGGCACTGCACGCTCGGTGCCTTAGAGGTGCGCTGGCGCCAAGGCGCGCGGGTTAGAGGGAACACTGGTTGAGACACTCATGGCCTCAAGCCTCTCGAGCTCCAAATCAAGCTCCCACATTCTCAACTCATGCTCAAACTGCATCCTCTTTTCCTCTTGGGCAAATGTCAAAGTTTACAGCTCCAATTCTAACTGCCCAGTCAACTTGAGGTTGGTCAGCTCCATCTCATGCATTCTACTCTTCTCCCTGTCCTCCAGCTCTTCTGGGGACAGGCCCTTGGCAGAAACACTGCTACCTGCTGGGGAAGGTGCTCTCCTCAACCCCGGGCCCTTCCAGCTGCTCCTCTGCATTTTCAGCCCCCTCCTCAATCTAAGGGGTATTCCTTGCTTCGACCCAGGCCCTCAGCGCCTTTTGCAACTCCTCCTTCTTGGAGAGACCGGTCATAGCAACTTTAAATCTCCTACAGAAGTGCTTCAGCTGTTTCACATTGTAGCGTTCTAGTTTCTCCTCTTCCCAATCAAAATCAACAGATGCTATGGATGCTGCTTTATCCATGGTGGTTAAACTTGGCAGTTCTTGACAAAAATAGAAAATCCCAGGAAAAACAATCTTCCAAAATGTATGTGATTGCGTTTGGTCCGCACTCACTAGTTGTGTTTGCCAATCACTGTATATGAGTCACAAATGCAAGTCCCGAATCCTCACTGCTGACCACCAATGTTAGATTGGGGGGGTCTAGTTGGCAGAGGTAGGTACCTTTGTCCAAATAGGGACCATTGCGTCTAGTTAGGGTAAGGGGGTACACTCCCAAAATAACCCCTGCTCACCCCCTTGGTAGCTTGGCACAAGCAGGCAGGCTTATCTCAGAGGCAGTGTGTAAAGCATTTGTGAACACATACAGTAACCCAGTGACAATACTACAGATGGACACCACACAAGTTGTAGTATAAAAATAATTTTTATTATATAGACTTAACACAAGACCACTGTAAGGATCCAAGCGTCGTTTCCGCGGGAGTGCCAGGAACAGCAGAAAAGACCAACCCTTCCCCCCTGCACCTATTGCGTCTTTCAAACACTAGAACGCAATGGTGGTATGGAGGGAAAGGAGGGAACAAAACAAGGAAAGGCAGGGAAGAAACAGGACTCCTCTGGCTGGTATCCCTCAGGGTCGAGACAGGCACTAAAAGGAATGGGTTAGGTTAATGCAGATCAACAACAAATAAACCACAATCAGCCTAGGTTATGTATCATACCTAAGAGGGCTCGTCATTAAACAGGTTGACTTAATCTTCACCACAATACTGGAACAGCAATGATTGGCAAACCTGACGCCTGCCTATTACATTAAAAGGAAACTGTTTCTCTCGGTTTCTTAAAGTGTTATACAAGAACTGTAAATTCGGTTCTCTTACCATGCAGAGCAAATATAGGGGTTCTGATTATCAAGATTGAGGCGATCGTGAATTGTCAATAATATTATCTGAAAACTGTAATAGTACTCATGTTAGAAACCACAAAATGATTGGCAGGGTATTATTAATAAATAAGGCGCTAATAGCGCTTTACCCGTTCTTTTCGCCCTTGCACTGCAACGAATGCCAGCCTCCAATTTGATACCAGAGAGTCCATAAATAAAAGAAGAAAAATGGGACAAAACCCTGGCGGACCACAACTCCCACAATCCCTTGGAGGAATCCCCCAGCCTACGCTCCGAGCGCAAGTCCGGCCGGTCGGCGGAACGGAAGTGTCCGGCCGACGGGCGGAACCGCGAAAGCCCAGGCAAAGGACCCCCTCAGGACGGGTGAGAAGACAGCTGGCTCAGGAGGAAAATAATATAGCAGGAATCGGGTCCGTCCAATATAGCCTAACAGACGAAGGTCCGTCGGGAAGCTCAGGAGGATGGAGGCGATATAGATGCACAAGACGTGTATCCGTAGAATAGCCAGGAACGGCTCAGGATTCGAGTAATATCCAACAGGTTCAAGATTGGGAGCAGAGATCAAAGGGTGCCGTAATACGAACGGCTAGTGCACAACGAAAGCGGCTTAACGGAAGTGACGCGCCACAACGGGAACACGCAAACACTAGAACGCGAAGCCCCGAGGTACGGGGAGATCAGGCTTTAGGCTCTACCCCGTCCCCCTCGTGCATGCGCGTGTCCGGGCGGCCATCTTTGTCAGACCGCGCAATCTGGCCGGAGAGCTGACAGGCGTGACAACCACAAACGACAAAAACACAAAATACTGTACTTTAAAAATGGTAGACATATCTTAGTTCTCTTTAGATGTAAAATGCAACACTTTGAGTTCAATGTTCCTTTGGATGCGTAACGCTATATAACTAAAGTGCTACTCACAAAAAGAGACTTGGGCTGCTGAACGGGTCGCTGTCTCAACCCCTGCTGATCGACGCTGGAAAGGAACCCTTCTGCCATCTGGACGCGGCTCTTTCCTACGAGCTGCCGCTGCTGACCAAGGGACCCGCCCACACCGCTGCGGGACTGCGAGGCACTTTCCTCACCTGCAGCCTCTTCCCGCAGCGGCCCCGCCCCCGCCTGGTGCTGCTGCTATAAACTTTCGCAGCTCCTGCTGCGTGGGTGCTACTCACAAAAAGAGACTTGGGCTGCTGAACGGGTCGCTGTCTCAACCCCTGCTGATCGACGCTGGAAAGAAACCCTTCTGCCATCTGGACGCGGCTCTTTCCTACGAGCTGCCGCTGCTGACCAAGGGACCCGCCCTTACCGCCCACACCGCTGCGGGACTGCGAGGCACTTTCCTCACCTGCAGCCTCTTCCCGCAGCGGCCCCGCCCCCGCCTGGTGCTGCTGCTATAAACTTTCGCAGCTCCTGCTGCGTGGGTGCTACTCACAAAAAGAGACTTGGGCTGCTGAACGGGTCGCTGTCTCAACCCCTGCTGATCGACGCTGGAAAGGAACCCTTCTGCCATCTGGACGCGGCTCTTTCCTACGAGCTGCCGCTGCTGACCAAGGGACCCGCCCTTACCACCCACACCGCTGCGGGACTGCGAGGCACTTTCCTCACCTGCAGCCTCTTCCCGCAGCGGCCCCGCCCCCCCGCCTGGTGCTGCTGCTATAAACTTTCGCAGCTCCTGCTGCGTGGGTGCTACTCACAAAAAGAGACTTGGGCTGCTGAACGGGTCGCTGTCTCAACCCCTGCTGATCGACGCTGGAAAGGAACCCTTCTGCCATCTGGACGCGGCTCTTTCCTACGAGCTGCCGCTGCTGACCAAGGGACCCTCCCTTACCGCCCACACCGCTGCGGGACTGCGAGGCACTTTCCTCACCTGCAGCCTCTTCCCGCAGCGGCCCCGCCCCCACGCCTGGGAGGACATAATCAGTCCAATCGTCTCGCGCAGTGGGACGCGCGCGGGACGAAGATCGGGGCGAAGACCGGGCAAAGAGCAGGCCGTTTGAGGCCGTTAGAGGCTGGGAGAGACTGGACTGGGCCACTCTCTTTGGCCCTAACCCTCGGTAAATATCAGCTCTGCCAGTTTGAATATTTGACCAGCCATCATGTCAATTCGTGACTATAAAGATAGGGCAGCTAAGTCCAAACTGAAAAATGGTACACTGGATGACTTTATCACCAGGACCCATACAGCCATTGACACTGAGATTGCCAAAATGCAGCACATAGTGTCCATCGAATTAGATGCTGCTAGAAGACTATCACAGGAGTTATCAGCGGCCAAAAAATCTTCCCTGGGGTCTATAGCTTTTGCTAAAACACCTGACCGTCCAATAGGCCCCGCTCCTACCCTGATCTTAACCGAGGCAGATATTCACCAGCCACTAGCACTCACCACATCTATATTAAAGGGGGGGTCGCCACTAGTATCTACTAATTCTTTAATAACTTCAATGGTCGGGGTTGATGGGGAACAGAAGGAGGGTGAGGGCGGCCCTTTGGGAACGGCGCAAACACCCAAATCTATGGAAATGGAATGGGGCGGGGTGAATTCTTGTATCCCACAACAAGGGCCATACAATAAAGGGAAGCGTAAATACATAACAGCTTACGCAAGGAAAAAAGCAAAGATTGCGAAGGCACAGCTATCCACCAAGGCACCATCTCTGCTACCATTAGATCCACCCCCAGTGAGTAACATTCAGCCCCCAGAACTAAGATCAGAACCCGGCCCTGAATCACTGACAATAACTTATGAAAATACTAATCTCGTAATAGAGAGCGAAACTAATGGGGTTCCACTTTGCATCATGAAAGGGAAAGATGTAGAATTTTTGACTGTTGTGTGGGAAACACTCAAACTGTTAACTCCCCTTGAAGTGAAACTCTCACATATAGGATCTCAGCTCTCGGAGTGGGAAAAAAGTTTTTCGAATCAGGACAAAAAACCAACCCATACACAAGATAAGGATCTTATGGCCAGTCTAGAGAAGCTGGTAAAAAGTATGCTGACTCCCCTGATGGAAAAAACCCAAATTATTAACTTAAAACTTGACCAACTAGAGTTCTTAACATCTGAAAATACAGCTCTATTGGAGAGTCTTGTAGATAATAGTAATAGTAATAGTAAACAACTTGCTGCTACTGGGTGTAATAACATTACTACACTAATAAAGAGTGCTGAGAAAAACCGGCTGCAATCTCAGCAAGCGAAAACTGCAGTACCAGCAGTTTCTAATGGTATCACCCCTCGTATAGTGTCAGCTACTTTATCTAAAACTACTGTGGGATCTCAGCTAAATAACTCTTTGATGGTAGCAACTCCAGTAAATACAGCTGCCCCAGCCATGCTAAATGCTGAGGGGAAAGAAACCCCGGTTAGTAAACCCTTAGTCCCTAGTAAAACACCCCTGCCTGGTAAACAAATCTATGTAAATATACCCCCTGGGGCTGCTCCCTATATGGCAATTTTGACAGGTGTTCCACAAATCGCAGCGAATAAATATGAGAAAATGGAGGACCTTCTAAATAAAACCAAATTTTGGCTAAACAATAACAGGCCCCTTTCTCAAGACACTGCTACAAAAATTTTAAGTGTACGGAGGGTCCCCTGGGTTGGGCCAAGCAAGAAAGATCTGGAGGGAGATTGTATCCTGATTAATTTTAGAGACATCTGGGTTAAGGATATGATCTGTAGCAAAGCAAGGTTCGGTAGCATGGGGGACATCCAGTGTGTGGGACTTGAATATTTCTACCCAAATCTTTATTATACCATCTCAAACCCCAACCATTGCGGGCAAAGACCACACGGCAGTAATCACTCGGGTTGGGCACATAACTTGACCATGAACCAAGGCAAACAAAATTATTGTGGCCCTTGGCATGAGATAAATGGCCCCTTTATGGGACCACCGAGTATGGGTCCTTTTACACAAGTCCCGTATAACCCACGAAGACCAAGGTATCAGGGTGAAGAACACCCAGGATGGATTTCAAATAATAATATCCCATTGAGAAACCGCTTCGATCCATTAATGGGTATGGACGGTGTAGATTGATCATCATCTAGGTCTGGGGGAAATGCACCTTTCGCGCCAGATTTGGGAAAGAGTAAAAACACGGGGATAGTCCGCAATATCAATCAAGTTGCGGTGACTGGCGATTGTGATACTGTGAGTATCGGCCCCCCATGTGCAGAGAATGATGTTACTAGTGGAGGAGATAACATCCTGGGTCGTGAGAATCACACATTACCGTCTGGACAAAACATTTCAAATATAGGAGACATCCTGGGAAGTACTCATGGGAAACCGGGGCTGTCTCTAATATCTTGGAACATTGCTGGACTTGCTGGGAGATTGGAGGATGATGCGTGGTTGGATTATGTAGGAGCCCAGGGGATCCTGTGTTTACAGGAGACCTGGACAAGGACTGCTTATGACATTGAGGGCTTTCAATCATTTAATGTTTTGGCCGTTCCATCGACATCTGAAAGGGCAAAGGGCGCCATAATGACAGCGTTGTCCATAAAACTACAGAAGTTGATAACTTCGAAATTGGTGGACACAAATTGGTATCAATTGTTGTTACTAGAGCATCTTTTCCCAGAACCTGTACTGTTAGTCAATTGGTATCACAATATCTTTAATGTTCGTGATACATCGATAATTGAAAGTCTGGAGGATGCAGTGGGTAAAGTACGAAGCAAGCACCCTTTATCGCCTATCATTTGGGTTGGCGATTTCAACTGTTCATTGTGCAGTTTTGGAGATTCAAATGTGTGTGGACTGGAAGACTTAAACACACAGCCCTTGATCCACTTCAAACACACACCCCAGGGGGATGCTTTGAACAATATTATCATCTTGAATGACTTGTGTGTGGTTGAACCCTGGTCAGCCCCCAACATACCACAAATACCAACTTTTCAGGGTACAAGGGGAGAGATGAGTACCATTGATTTTGTTCTGGTATCTAGTACCTTTCTTAAATATGTTGAAAAGCTCGAGGTGGTGGCTAATCCCGCAAGTGACCATAACCCCCTAATGTTGTCATTGTGCCTCCCAGTACAAGAATCACCAAAGATTTGGGACCAGCCAATTAAGTACAGCAAGAATCAGGGAGTTAGTTTAAAATGGGGGAAGGTAGATGCGACAAAATTGGAGGAAGATATATTTGTTAGCTGTAAATCGGAAATGGAATCATGTCTACTCCCAGCACCTGACCCCCATAAGGTTATTGAGTGTTTTGAGAAATTATGTGGGCATGTAGCAAAGCACCTTAGGAAACCCAAGGGAAAGGGTGCCCAAAAGGCCTTTAGATGGTTTGACTCTGTTTGTTCTGCCACGCACCAATCCCTAAAACTAGCCCTGCACCAAAAACCAAGAAATAGGGAATTGGTAAGAACTAGTAGAAAGGCCTACAAGGAGGCTATTGTAAAAAGAAAGTAGGACCTAAAAAACAATGCTTGGGAAGACCTTGAAAAGGCTGCAGATCTAAAAGACAGTAGACTCTTTTGGGAGGTCCTAAATCGCCCCCTTTTTAAGAATGATAATAAAGAAACTATAGTTATGCAGGTCACCGCTGAACAATGGGTCCTACATTTTACTAAGATTTTTAATCCAAATTCTATTTTAATAACGGCAAGTTCAGATAGTACAGGGGAACTGGCGTCATCTCCTTCGGCTTTGACCCTCAGCTCTTCTTTTATACTGACAGAGATTGAGGAAGCTATAGAGAAGGGTTTATTACTAAAAGCTCCAGGCCCAAATATTGTACCCTTGGACCTTTTTAAACACAATGTGAAATTGTGGGCACCCCTATTATTGAATGTATTTAAGGCTGTTGTGGTTGGGCGCATCCCTGGTTCCTGGAAGGAGGCAATTGTAGTGCCTATTTTCAAGAAGGGTGATAGGTGCGATCCATGTTGCTATCGTCCTATATCCCTAATAGATGCCTCATGCAAAATCCTGGGCAGGGTTATCCTAGCTAGATTAGAAAGCTGGGCAGACTCAACAGGTCTCATAGTTGATTCCCAATATGGATTTAGGCGAGGAAAGGGGACTTTCGAGCAGTGCCTGAACTTGGCACTAATTATAGGCAAGTACATGAAGGCAAAAAAGTCCGCAATACATCTTGCCTTCATGGACCTGTCGAGTGCATTCGACACTGTTTGCAGACATAAGTTGTGGCAGATGATGGATGACATGGGCTTCGAGGAACCATTGGTTACATTGCTTCGAAGGCTACATGCAGCAACAACTGTATCAGTTAGATTTGGCCCTGGAGGCGAAATGACAGAATCGATTCCATCAACTGAGGGTGTCCGTCAAGGATGCATTTTGGCGCCTTTCCTCTTTTTGGTATACACAAACGGGTTAGAAAAGCACTTATTAGACCATGGTTGCGACTTTCCAAAAATTAATGGCAAGAGTATTCCCTTGCTTTCCTATGCAGACGATACTGTCTTAATGACCTTGACTGGGAATAGCATGCAGGTATGTTTAGATGCCTTCAATACTTTCATGCTGGACCTCGACCTGAAGGTAAATTTTGACAAATCTTTTGTAATGTGTTGTGGTCCCAAAGGGTCAAGCATTAGGAAGTTTGTGGTAAATAATCGCACAATTGGAAAGGTGGAGATATTTAACTATCTTGGTAATTTGTTTAATAGCAAACTAAGCTGGACTCCACTTATGAAGGTACGAGCCCAGAGTGCGACTCGGGCAATAGAAGGCATTTTCCGTTTTTGTAGTAAATTGGGCCAAAAACATGTAAAGCACCTCAAAACCCTCTATATATCTAAATGTCTATCGGTGGCCACTTATGGGGCAGGGGTGTGGGGGACTGAAACACCAACTGTGATACAAGTGGTGGAAAATAATTTTATAAAACGGGTTTTATCAGTTCCCAAAGGTTGCTCTAACATCTTTTGCCACAAAGAAATGGGATTGGTCAGTGTTTCTGATACTATTCGTTTGTCCCCTTTATTGTTATGGGGCAAAATATGGCGATCTGAAGACTTGAAACTAACTAAAGATATTATCAGTGATTGCATGGCCTTAGAAAATTAAAAAAAGATCCCTTGGTTGTCCTATGTTTGTAACATGTTTAATACGATTGGCCTGGGTTCCTTTTATGACAAGCCAGAAAAAATAGAGGGAAACCAAAAGGCGGTCATAAAGACAATGTATTGGAAATCATTGAATTCACCATCTTTGGACGATGTTAATGTTTATGTCTGTAAACCCCAAACTCAGTTTTATTTAACATTTACTCTCAATGTTCAATGGCGATTCTTACTAACAAGATTTAGATTGGATATTCTGCATTTTCTGCTCGCTTTCCCGAAACAAGGGGGTTGGTGTGAGAGGCTGCCCCCATGTCCATGTAATAACAGGGTTAGCCAAAGCACCATCCATCTGGTCCTCTTTTGCTCCTTATATCAAGAACCAAGAATCCGGTTTATTAAACCAATTCTGAAGGGGAGGCAATTTTGCACTTATAAGGAAGGGTATGATTACCTGTCATCACTATCCTCTGTTGAAACCTGTTGCGCCATGTTAAATTTTACCAGAGTTTCGTTAAAGATTAGGAAGGGCTATGGTTAGTACTAATATGTATATAATGTTCTCTGGCCAAAACTATGTACTTATATTTTTATAATGGTCCTTTTATTATGTCTCTTACAAATTTTGGTAAATTGTGTATTCAAAATGTTCCTTTTATGAGGTATGATGATCTGTATGTTCAGCACTTTTATGATCCATTTTATGAATCGAATAAAGTTTTAAAATGAATGAAAGTGCTGCAGGGAAGGTGATGTGTCGGTTCCTTATAAGAAAGAACGATGATGCGTCGAGTCCGTACTGCTGCGTAGGGGATGCGCTGGTTCTTCTCCACGTCGGGAGGTGATGCGTTGGTTTCTTACTGCGCTTCCGTGGCGATGCGACCAGCAGCGCCGTGATGCGATGAAGATCCGGTGCAATGAAACCAAATGGCGTCTTCTTGTTGATGCGACAATGATGCGTACACTCCCGACGGCTGTGCAGCGACTCAGCGATTCTTCTGAGCCGTGACCGGCCCTGTGAGACAATTCTTCGGTGATGTGACGGCGTCTGATGCGACAGCGACACTCTTCTCCAGTGATGCGAGGCGCTTCGGGTGATGCGGCAGCGACAGTACGCTTCTCCGGTGATGCGACGGCGTCTGCTTCGATGGCGACACTCTTCTCCTGTGATGCGACAACAACGGCTAGGGCGGCGAAACACTTCTTCGTCTTGAGTTGCGCTTCCAGCTCCCAACGCCACGCAGTCTCTCAGAAGGCCCAGCTCAACAGCAGGCATTTTAATTCCCAGCAAGGGAAGGCAGGGGAGCTGGTTGGTGACGTCTTTTGTCCCTGAGACTTCAGCAGGAGGCAAGCTCTATCTCAAGCCCTTGGAGATCCTTTACAAGTTGATTTGAAAGTAGAAGAAAGTCCTTTCTCCTTTCTTTGGCAGTAAGGCAACCACTGCAGGCCAATCCCCCACACAGCACTCAGCTTAGGGATAGACTCCTCCTCAGTTTCTCTGGTTCTTCTCCTCAGCAAAGGTTCTTCTTGTTTCCCCAAAAGTGATCTTAAGTTCTTGAGTCTGGGTCCCAATATTTATACTAGCAAATCCTTTTTTCTCTGAAGCCAGAGGGTCCTGTTCCCAGTCCAAACCAGTTCTGTGCCATCCTGGAGCACTTTATTGACAAGACTTCTTCTTTCCTTTGACAGTGTGGGCCAGGGACATCAGACACACCACAGGAGGTGGAGCCAACATTGTGGAAGGCAGGCACAGCCCTATTCAGGTCCCAGGTGCACTCCTCCCACCTATCTACATGCAGGTAGCTCTATTCAGCCCTGTGCTGACTCACCCTGTCTCCTGGAATCGCCCAGCCCCTGTCACTCAAACTCCAGACAAGGAATACACCACCTAGCAGAGGCAGGCTTGGCAGTTAGGCAAGAAAATACCTACTTTCTAAAAGTGGTATTTTCAAACACAGAATGTTAAAACCGCCTTCACTAAAAGATGTGTTTTATCATTCTGAGTTCAGGCATACTAAACTCGAATTTCTACCTAGTTCCCTGAGTCAGTTAGCATTATAAGATGTAATAATCAGACTGTCCATTCTGGCCTATGGGGAACAGGTAGCCTTGCAATAGTGAAAAACGAAAATGGCTGTAATTCACTATTAGGACATGTAACACACCAGGGCATGTCCTACCTTTTACCTACAATGCACCCTGCCCTTGGGCCTACCATAGGGGTGACTAAAATACAGAAAAGGAAAGGTTTAGGGACGGGCAAGTGGGTGCCCTTGCCCAGTCAACATGGCAGTACCAGACTGCACACTGGCTCTGCAATGGCAGACCTGAGACATAGTTTTACCGGCTGCTTCTGTCAGTGGCACAACCAGTGCTGCAAGCCCACCAGCAGCATTTGGTTTACAAGCCCTGGGCACACTCAGTGCACTGAACTAGGGTCTGACAAGTAAACCAAACCTAGCCAATCATGATATCAATAATTAATACATCAATTTACCATAGAGAGAGCATATGCACTTTAGCACTGATCAGCAGTGGTAAAGTACCCAGAGTCATAAAGCAGCCAACAACAGGTCAGAAAAAAGACAGGAGGAAGGCAAAAAGTTTCGGCGATGATCCTGCAAAAAGGGCCAAGTCCAACAGTGCCCAAAACACGTCTTGCTGATAATGGTGGTAGATCTTTCGGCTTTCTGGGTGCTAGACTTTGGAATGGCCTTCGGCGACTTTGAGGCTTAACACCCACTTACTTTCCTTCAGGAAGAATCTAAAAACATGGCTTTCTAATAATTAACTTGCCTTGTCCATTCTTGTTCCTCCCGCTGTTCATGCGCCAGGACACTCGAACTTGAGTAGCTGTGCTCTTTATCATATGCCTTTTTTCATTTCAAGCCTGGTGAATGAAGCAATTTGAATTGGGGGAGAATATGGGGCATTGTTAGCATGGAAAGCAAGGTCAGAGAGGTGTAGAAGTGGCATAAGGGAGCTAGTAATCAATGTGCAGGGTGATGTAAAAACAAGGCATGAGGATGTGCAGGACCTTTAGGTATCCTTGTTCAATGAGCTGTACATAGAAGAAGTCCATCCTGATCCTGAGACTCCTAGAGCTTGGCTGAAAGGTGTTGTGCTCTGGAGCCCTACAAGGTAAGGTAGAGAACAGAAGGATGCCCCGATTACCAAGGAGGAAATTAGATCCCTCCTCCAATGAGTAAAGTGAGGAAAGGCAGCTGGGCTAGATGCCATACCTTCAGAGCTTTATAAGACCCTAATGGACAACATAGTTCCAAAAGGAGAGGTTTTAATTAACTCTATTTATGAGGAGGACGGATCCCAAATTTATGGAAAGAAGCCACAATGTGTTGGTTTTAAAACCAGCTAAGGACCCTCAGAAGGCCGATTCTTATTGCACAATCTCTTTCCTAAATGCAGATTATAAAACCTTTATGAGCATTTTGGCAGGGAGATTGGCTAAGTTAGCCTCCTGATTGCTGCACCCGGATCAGAAAGGGTTTGTGCCATAGAGGCAAATTCAAGAACTCACACAGCAACTTATAGGAACTATCGATCTTGCTACCGTCCACTTGATTCCCTTGGCTGTGGTTACCATTGATGCAGTTAAGGCTTTTGATTGAGTTTGTTGGTCCTATCTATGGATGTTATTGGAGGTTATGAGTTTCAATTCAGGGTTTTATTTCTACACTGTGAGCAGTATACGAAAATTCATCTGCTAGGATCCTTCTTAATGGGGCATTAACCAGGAGTTTTAGCATTCAAAGCAGTAAAAGGCACGGTTGTCCCCTGTCTCCCCTTTTGTTTGATATCTACATAGAGCCAATAGCACAATTGCTATGGGAAGGTAAGCTTGCTATTCCTTTTTACTCTCCCTTTTTTAGCAATAAGTTTGCGCTGTATGATGTTGACTTGTTAATTTATGCATCTGATCCTGCACAAACCCTACCTAGGGAGGAGGGGCTGAAGGCCAAGTTTGGTGCTTTTTCAGGGTATGCGGTGATTAAAATACAGAAAAAATGTGTTGAAACCTAGATCGGTGGAAGGGGATGTATCAGCAGAGTCCAAATATCTTGGGATAAACATCATCTACTCTGTGGAGGAAGTACTAGCGCATAATTTGAGGATAGTGACCAAGGAGGTAGATACTATGTTGTCAAGATAAAATAACTTGCCTCTGACAATTTATGAATGGATGCATCTCATTAAGATGTCAATTTTACCCAAATTCACATATCAATTCATTTGCATTCCCTTCACTTTCCCAAAATCAGTTATCAACAAGATTCATGGGCAAATCTCCAATTTTATATGGGCCTCCCACGGGACAAGGCTGTAATGGAAGAAGTTGAGGCAAAGGCTTGTGAAAGGAGGCTTTGCTGTACCAGACCTGAACCTTTATTGTATGGTATTCTAGTTTAACAACTTTCGGATGCTACTCGTAAAACCAGACAGCTCTACATGGAGGAAGCTCCTGGGGGAAATAGTAAGGGAGTTTGCTTAGGGTTGTTTTTGTACAAGTTTGGAACCCCCAAATTTTTCAAGAAGGTTTGGTGAAAGGTTTTAATCTTGGCATTGAACCTCTGGGATGAGGAGAGGAAGGCAAGAGTATTATTCTAATTTCGTTTCGTTTGGGATTCTCCTGGCACCCCAGAATATATGAAGGATGTGTTGAGTCTTTCATTACGAAACTCCATTACCATTTCCCCCAGGGATCAAATTGGCCTTGTTTTCCACTTGATATTACTAGCAAGGAGGGAGATCTGTAAACACTAGATTGACACTGTAACCCTGAGTTGTAATAGATTGGATTAAGGCAGCCAAGTGGACTTGTCATATGTGTTTGGAAGTTAACAATGTGGGTTGACTTCAATAGATGGGCTGAACTAGAGCGTACTGCTGCTGAACCCACGTAAGATCCAATGATTATACCCTGGTACCACTTAGGATTACAGCCTGGTTGGCTAGGTCTAGTGTGGCGGAAACAATATGAATGCAATAGACCAAGTAATGGTTAGAGCCGGGGTTGATGGTCTAAGTATTGCTGACACAATGATGACATTAGAACAAAAAAAGGGGGGGAAAAAAGCAAAAACAGACTGTGAGAAAAAAACAAGTTGTAAAGTCCAAGCCCAACACTAGATGGCAGGAGTATGCATATCATAGGAATCTGCAGCATTACAGGCTACTAATAGATGCTTACACGGTAAGTAGCATACTCCTTATGGATTGTTTGCAGTTAAACATAATGGAGGACAGGAAAGACGGGTAATTAAAAGTTAATTCTATTATTGGACTGTTGTACCTACTAGTATCAACTGTGATTCCTTTTGGGGCATGCTGCACTATACCACAACCTTTAAATCGGTAGAATAACATGTTTATACCAGCTTTATTCCATTAACTTTATCTTTGACTTCCAAAATATCAGCTGCAGAGTCTTCATAACCCAACTCATGTATTTTTACAGCAGCCGCTTGTCTTCTTGTTCCCCTTAGAGTTTGCATGTGCTGAACTCATGAACAGCAAATTCTCTTGTGGGGACGCTATTGCCTGGAATACTCTGCCTTTGTATCTATAATTCACTTCTCATCACTTAGCTTTAAGAAAATCGCTTACAATTTTTCTCTTTAGAAGCTAATACTTTGGGTTCTAAGTACGGCTGTATTTAGCGCTAGTATGCCTTTGGGTAGTTGTGTGCTTTATAAACCCATCTTGATAGCCTCTCATATCATGTAATGTTTTTCTCATCTGATTCTGTTTTTTCTTCAGAAAAAGTATTTTCTTAATTCCAAGAAGTACGTTGAGTTCTTCATGGTGGCTGACACCTCTGTTGTAAGTATCCAGATGTATATTATGAAAGTAACACATTGGTAACGCACTGTGATTTGATTGTCATTTGGGGACTTTGTTGCACTCAGGTTCATGTGCAAGATTCTGCCTCCCATAAATATCCTTGCCCAAGGCTGGAAAAAGTTGCTTAGCAAGCCTCAAAATATAGTAATATGTTATGTCTATGTTATGAAAAAGCCACTGCAGTTAAATGCAAAAAAAAGCTTACATTATGTGAATATGTCTCTGTATTTATATAGTTTGAAGTTCACTGGAAAAACAAAAGAAAAGGTGAGTTCTGTTTCAGTTGAATGCTCAAAATCAACCTAAATTCTCCAGTTACGTTTAGCAATGCCAACACAGTTGACATAAATTTTTTTATCAAGTTACCTTGCCGCCACCGCCGAGAGTCAGTCGGAAACAGCCGCAGAGCACCAGGAAGCTCCACTAGTCATCGCCGCCACCGCCAAGAGTCCCAGGGCTCCGGACTCCGCGCCGCCGCTCCGGGAGACCACAAATCCCGGCAGGCAACGCGGCGGCGCGTGCAGAGTGACGCGCCTCGCGCTCAGAGAGCGCCAACGGGGGTTGAAAAGACCGGCAAACCCGGCGGAGCGGGGGGGACATTCTTACCTTGCCGCCACCGCCGAGAGTCAGTCGGAAACAGCCGCAGAGCACCAGGAAGCTCCACTAGTCATCGCCGCCACCGCCAAGAGTCCCAGGGCTCCGGACTCCGCGCCGCCGCTCCGGGAGACCACAAATCCCGGCAGGCAACGCGGCGGCGCGTGCAGAGTGACGCGCCTCGCGCTCAGAGAGCGCCAACGGGGGTTGAAAAGACCGGCAAACCCGGCGGAGCGGGGGGGACATTCTTACCTTGCCGCCACCGCCGAGAGTCAGTCGGAAACAGCCGCAGAGCACCAGGAAGCTCCACTAGTCATCGCCGCCACCGCCAAGAGTCCCAGGGCTCCGGACTCCGCGCCGCCGCTCCGGGAGACCACAAATCCCGGCAGGCAACGCGGCGGCGCGTGCAGAGTGACGCGCCTCGCGCTCAGAGAGCGCCAACGGGGGTTGAAAAGACCGGCAAACCCGGCGGAGCGGGGGGGACATTCTTACCTTGCCGCCACCGCCGAGAGTCAGTCGGAAACAGCCGCAGAGCACCAGGAAGCTCCACTAGTCATCGCCGCCACCGCCAAGAGTCCCAGGGCTCCGGACTCCGCGCCGCCGCTCCGGGAGACCACAAATCCCGGCAGGCAACGCGGCGGCGCGTGCAGAGTGACGCGCCTCGCGCTCAGAGAGCGCCAACGGGGGTTGAAAAGACCGGCAAACCCGGCGGAGCGGGGGGGACATTCTTACCTTGCCGCCACCGCCGAGAGTCAGTCGGAAACAGCCGCAGAGCACCAGGAAGCTCCACTAGTCATCGCCGCCACCGCCAAGAGTCCCAGGGCTCCGGACTCCGCGCCGCCGCTCCGGGAGACCACAAATCCCGGCAGGCAACGCGGCGGCGCGTGCAGAGTGACGCGCCTCGCGCTCAGAGAGCGCCAACGGGGGTTGAAAAGACCGGCAAACCCGGCGGAGCGGGGGGGACATTCTTACCTTGCCGCCACCGCCGAGAGTCAGTCGGAAACAGCCGCAGAGCACCAGGAAGCTCCACTAGTCATCGCCGCCACCGCCAAGAGTCCCAGGGCTCCGGACTCCGCGCCGCCGCTCCGGGAGACCACAAATCCCGGCAGGCAACGCGGCGGCGCGTGCAGAGTGACGCGCCTCGCGCTCAGAGAGCGCCAACGGGGGTTGAAAAGACCGGCAAACCCGGCGGAGCGGGACGCGAGCGGGACGCCCGGGGCTAAGCCCGGGCAAAGGGCGGGCCCTCTGAGGCCCTCAGAGGTCAACAGTGGTCGGGCGGGCCACCCCACCAACATCTTCTATAAGGTTAGTTACCTAATAAGCTGTCCATAATGGCAAATTGCACCGCTACAAGTGATAATGTTGATATCCTGACTCAGGACGCAGAGTCCCCTGTAATACTGCTAACATCGTTTGAGACATTAATAGATACTGCGTTTAACGAGATAGTTGAGACTGAAAGGAGATTTTCTATGGGCCCGACGAGTATTAATTTATTACATGCCACTGCCAATGGTAATGGCAATACCCATATAACTCCTGAAATAATTGTTGTAAAATCCTCACATCCCCATACAGAAGTACCAATTGTCCTAGACGATGATGACACTGTAACATATATAGCATCAGAAGTGACCCCTGGCCATGCCTCAGTAAAGACACCGACAGAGGCTGGAAATAAGGGAACTGATAAAGTTGCAGCCAAGAGAAAGAGGGGCCCTGCAAAAACAACTTACAACAAACGGAAGCAGCCGCTAAGGACTGTTAATCAACCTACCCCACAAAGCATGTGGAATAAGGGGAAGAGACAAAAGTTGGTCCAGCATATAGTACCCACACAGGATCAACCGCATCTGGGTGATATGGTCGTTGTAAGCAATGAGGTGTCAAATAACGTATCTATCTCCACCCAGACTGAGCCCCTCCACGGAATTGACAAATTCAGCCATTATTCCAAGTCAGAGGGGAACCTTATTGAGACTGTTGTTGATACAATTTTTAAAAATTTGGAAGGTCAAATGATCAAACAATTTAATAATATTTTTAAAAGACTTGACAAATTGGAGAATATAATTAAAAACGAGGATGCTAAGAGAAAAGGTATAGCAAACTTGGACAAAATGAGAGTAGAACGATTGTTAAAAGACCTTGAAACTACTACCCATGTCATTATTTCAGGTGATCACGGTAATACAAGGACAGTGGAACAACAAGCTGTAATTAATCCAATACAGTCAGATACACCAAAGGCATCTAAAAATAAGGGCACTACAGGCAGCAACTCGTCTGCTTGTCAAACCAACACCCCCGTACCCCCATGTAACCCTATACATGGATATGTTGCTTCGACTAAATCCTCTGTTCCAGCTAATGATGTAAGTGGATCATTAACTAATTCTATTCGAAAGAGTAATGTAGCGAAGCAGACCACCTTAGCCCAGAAGGGTCCTGTTAATCACATTCAGCATAACAAAAAGAATATGCATGAGGACAACAGGCCTATTAAACATCAAGGCCCGGCCCTACATCTCCCACCTGAGGCTTGTCCTTATGTTTTAGTTCTGGCTGGAATCCCGCCGCTTAAGGAAGGTCAAGGAGAATCATGGGTTCAACTTCACAACAAGTGCATAGATTGGCTAACAAAGCATAAGGGGGTGGGTTATGATATAGCCAAAGAAATTATAACCACAAGGCGAGTAACCTGGGTCGGTCCTCTTTATAAAAACATCAATGGGGACTGCATTGTAATTAACTTTAGAAATCCGGGTACAGCGAAATATCTGCTGAATACTAATCCTGGCCGTTATGGACCTTCTACTGTGGTGACCCCACTTCCCTTAAAATATTTCTATCGTCCTCCCAACAAGTTGATGCAACCGCCACCAGTTTTTCCGTTACAGAATAGATTTGGAATATTCCAGGATCTGGACTCTTTGGACTGACTGCCTACAGAAACCACTAAACCACTTCTTGTGTGTTCTGAGGCAGCACAGTCAGAGGAACCACCCCTAGAGGTGACCCTGCCAATATTAGAGATTTCTCCATCTAGTTCACTAAGTGTCCAACAAAGCGTGGTTATACCTAAAACTGCCCCAAGCACCGACCGGGGTGCATGTTCAAGGAACAATATAAACAATAATCTAACAATTTTTAGTTGGAACATAGCGGGTTTGAAGTCCAAAATGGGAATTCCATCATGGAGGGATTGTGTCAATCGTTATGATATAATGATGTTCCAAGAAACTTGGTGTGTTGAGGACCTATTGTTTGAGGGGTATAGTTGCCATAATAGGACTGCTTTGGCCCCTCTGGTTGGTCGCCCAAGTGGTGGATTGTCCATTTGGATAAAAATTACTGCTGAAGTGAAGATTGATGAATTACAAACAAATTGTCCTAGTTTCATGGCACTTTCGTATACTCAGAGGATAAAACTGTGTTTAATCAATTTCTATAACAATGATTTTCTGTCCCAACCTAATCCTAATTTTATCTCTTTATTTGATTTTATCAATGTAATCATGGATGGACAAGTGTATGGAAAATTTGATGGCATATGTTTAGGGGGAGATTTTAACGCGCATATACATTCAAGAAACCCCCCATGTAAAAGAGGTATAGAACTGTTAGATTTTCTCTCTTCTAATGAACTTGTTAATTGCATGGAGCATGTAGGTATGGAAAACCATGCATCCCCATTCCCCACCTTTATTGGTCATGGGGGTGGTACGACGATTGATTATGTTTTTGTTTCCCATGCCATTGCAAAGGCATTAATAAGGGCAGAAGTAGTGTGTGAAATTTACAGCGATCATTACCCAATTGCCATCCATTTATCACAACCAAGGGGTAAGTGTCCAAAGCGTGAAATAGGCGCAAGGGGTCTGGAAATCTCGACAGACAAGTTGAGGGTAATCTGGAAGGGTGCAGACAATAAGGGGATCCTGGCTGAAGTATGTAAGAAACATCCATCTTTGATTAAAGATTGTCTTACCACAGAGGACCAAGGGATAAATGTGGTTAAAGCGTTTTCTGAACTCTGCAATATAATTAAAGGTGAAATTTCTAGACCAGCCTCTTGTAAGGCCGAGGAAATACCTAGGTGGTTCGATGCCCCATGCTCAAAAGCGAATAGGATGCTTAGAGCTGCCCTAAAAGCTGAACCAAGGGACACATTGAGGGTAAGGCTGCTTAGAGCAGAGTACAAGCTCGCTTTACGTACTAGATCAAATGATTTACTGAAAACACACTGGGATTCCCTGGCACGATCTGCTGATCTAAAAGATACCACTGGATTTTGGAGGGAGGTAAAGGAAATAAGATCTATTGGCTCAAATTTGACGGAAATCAATTGTAACATCACTGGCCCGATCTGGGTTGCGCACTTTGGTAAAATTTACGCAACACCAGACAATACTCCTTTGCTGCTACCCCCTCCACACCCAATGTCTATTTCCACGCTTGAGGTTTTCGATGCAATTTTAGAAAGCGCCGGGAACAAAGCTCCTGGATCTGATGGGCTCTCCATAGACCAATTAAAATGTGAACCAGAGTTTTGGGCTCCTTTGTTATGCAATGTTTTCAATAATTTAACTGAAGGAGAGATTCCGGAAACATGGTCACGTAGCATTATTGTTCCCATTTTTAAAAAGGGCGATAGGCTGGACCCTGGGTGTTACCGCCCAATCTCTTTAATAGATAACACCTTAAAAGTCCTGGGACGGATCTTATTTAAAAGGATAAGAACATGGTCAGATGAGAATAACATCCTACATCCTAGTCAGTTTGGGTTCCGCAGCAGTGTCGGAACGGTGGAACAATGCTTGAATCTGAATTTGATCATGGGAAAATATAACATTGCAAAGAAATCCCCTTTATATTTTGGTTTTATGGATTTGAGCTCGGCTTTTGATTTCGTTAACCGCTCCCGGCTTTGGTCTACCCTTCTTGAATATGGTTTGGATGACCATCTGGTACATTTTTTAGCTTTTCTACACCGTGATCTTAAAGCTTGTGTACGTGTGAATCAAATGGGTGAAGTTTCCAACGATATTAACATTGGTAGGGGGGTGAGACAAGGGTGTGTGCTGGCCCCTCTCCTTTTTATTTTGTATATTAATAAACTCAGCGGCACTTTGAGCACCCTAACTAGTGATGTGCCCTACATTAACGGAGCCCCAATACCCACCCTTCTTTACGCAGATGACGCGGTCCTGATGGGCCGTACTCCGAAGGCACTGCGTATTTTAATTTCAGGGTTTGTCCTTTTTATGGCCGATTTAGGTTTAACAACCAATTTTAAAAAATCACTGATTATGAGCTGTGGGCCAAAAAGTCACAAAATCCCTCAGATTATTTCAGGGTCAAATGTCTTAAAAAGTACCAACACCTTCCCCTATTTAGGGCTCTTATTCTCAAATAGTGGTACGTGGCATGCCCATGTCTCTTATGCCAGGAATAAGCTGGGCAAGGCCATTAATTGTGTAACCTCGTTGAGGCAGCCCACCCAAGCTGATGTGATAACCCCCCTGGTGAAGATATATCAAACCCAATGCATGCCAACTGGCACTTACGGCGCTGAGGTTTGGGGCTACACTAAGTGTTCCTCCATTCAAACAGAAGAAAATAGATTCTGTCGGAAGGTATTGGGGGGGGTCATCTGTTCTCCAACCTATGTATGTCATAATGAATTAAATATTGCCTACATAGAGGATTTTGTGAGATCAAGACCAGCATTGTTCTGGATAAAGTTATGGAACAATACGGCTGCTACGTTGACCCGTGATATTATTTCGGATTGTCTAAAATGTGACAGGGGACATCAGATTCCATGGCTGAAATCAGTAAAAGAGTGCCTCGTAAGCGTGGGTTTGGCATCCTTGTTCACATCACCGCACCTAATAAATCGCTCCCATAAGACCATCATTTTAAGGGCATTGTATGATTTATATAGTGAAGAGCGGGACAGAAAGAATCAGATCAAATGTACGGTTGTAAAATATATGGCCTGTTGTGAACCTCACATTAAAAAACCTGGCCTACCGTACAGATATTTGCGTTTGCATCTTGGTAGATGGGTAAGGGGCTTATTGTTTCGTTTCCGAGAGGGGAGTATAGTTAATTTATTGAACTTCCCTCTGGGATATAATAAACATCTTGAAACTTTAAATTGCCCCTGTAACCCCTGCATGAAACAAAGTCTCATGCATTTCCTGTTCTTCTGTGGTTTTTATAAAAAATTTACTGTACATTATTTAATGCCCTATTGCAAGAAAAATGAACTGACTAATTTTAAATTGGCACTTCGGTCTTTCTTTGTATTGGGATCAGACGAAGTCATTTTTAGGATGAGTTGTTTTCTCAAAGCTGCCGTTAGATCGAGAGCCACCCTTATTATTGATGTTTAACTATAGCACACTGCACTTTTTATTTTGTACTTTTATGATAATGAACTTTTTACATTGACCATTTTAATCCTTAGCATTTATGTGTAATTAGGTAATATTATAATAATGTGATGCTTGTCTTTTAAGAAAGGTTTTTAAAATTGTGTTTTTTATCAAATTCCTTTTACTATGATTATTGGGAATGGACAAATTTGGTATAGTTGTGAAACTATCTTTATTGTAATAGATTATGATTCGATTTAGATTTGATTGTGCTCGTTTTATCCTGTATTATTCTCCAATTGTCATTATTGAATTGAATGTTTTTGATATGTGTTTTCTGTTTGTACTTTTATGGATGTTTTTTATTCCGAATAAAGATCTTTTGACGTGACTTGACTATCAAGTTACCTGTTTTTTGTATCTGTGCTGTTGACAAATATGTGTTTTGTTATTGGCATGTGCTGTGAGTTATGAAGTGTGTTCTTTGTGTTCCTAAACATAACTGGTGAATTTCAGTGGTTTGCGCCTTTGAGATGCAAACATAACTCACTTTCCAACTGCTTTTTTTTCAAAGAAATTCTTGTTTCTTGTATGTTTCACTCATTTTTAACGCCCATGAGCAGAGCGGGTATGGCACATGGCCTGCGGCCAATCTGTCATGGCTGACTAACCGCCACTTTGAATGGCCTTCAGGTGTCCACCCTGCAGAGGCTCCTGCTAACTGGGGGCTGAGCAATGGTCTGGACTGTTACTATGCTGTGCACCGGACTTTGACTTTGCTCCATACCATCTGCCTTCTAAAGAAAGCCAGACTCTTATTTTCGTGTTTGGCATTGCTTAGATTTCTTTTACAGTGTCTGAAGCTTGTGAGTTGGAAACAGCCTATGAGTCAGGTACAAATGGCCTTTGAATCCAGCACCTAAAATGGCCACTCACAATCTTGTAAATCAACTCTCACTCTTGAGTCGCACTGTGAAAGCTGCAGCTTTTACAGGACTACTGTGGATCCTCCACACAATTGAGTATCCTTGACCACCTTCTTGGGTTTAGCCTTCTTTGTTGTTGGCTACGGCTATGTCAATTTTCTTTTCACAGTGTGAAATATATTCATGAGTCAGTCAACCCATGACTTTTAAAGTGCCAAACAAAAATCACCCCTAATCCAGTCAATCACATTGGGTCCTATTCATAAAGGTAAATTTACATTTGGAGATATACTACAAGTACATTTTTTAACGACTACTTTTGTCTATTCACCATATACAAATGTAGAGTTGCTCAAAAGTGTGGACTTGCATCTCCCCACCCCCTGGGTAGAGCCTAATTTACAAGTATAAGTTACGACTAACTTTTCACACTTTAATGGATGTCACCCACTGGGGAGGAGACCTTCTTATGGTAAATATAGGGAAAAGTTCAAAAGTGTATTCAACTTAAAAAAGGGCAAAAATGTTCTAATATTATATTTTAATATGAGTTAAAATACTTATTTTAAATGTAGGATAAAAACAAAAATGTTTTAGAATGAATCATTTTAATTTAATATTTGATTGCTAAATAAATTTCATATCAATAATGTTTGGGGAGATTTAAATAGCAAAAAAAACCACCTAAAATAGAAAATGTATATTTATTATGTAGTAAGAAATATTTAAGATGTGTATACAATTAATGTAACTTATTTTAATCATATTTTAAAAACAATTTGTTACATTACTTTTTTTAATTAAATTGATTTAAAATTTAGAAAATTTAAAGCAAGTTTATTCATTTTAACATGAGGTCTTATAGGGTGTTATTTTAAGTCCCGACTTACATTATTGTCTATGAGAGTGTGTTGCAGTATCAGTGGTTGGCCATATGTAGTGCTGGACCTACTCCAGGTCTGGGCTGTAGTACAGTTACTCCTGCTTTAGGTCCTTTTTAGGTGGTTGTAGTAACTATAGAGGAGCAATTTGTGAATACTATTGGGCTTATTCATTAGTGGATGGGTGTATGTCCCTTCCTTAAACTCTCTGTAACTTTCCCTTAATCGCTCCTTATGCCGCTCAAAAACCCTCCCCTTTAGTAGTAAGTTCCCCTATTTTCCAGCAACGTCCCTCACACATTTACTACTGAAACGTTTACCTATGTGTGTGAAGAGCTTGTGCAGTAGTGCTAGAATCTCAGCACTTAGAAGATAGGCTAGGCAGAGGGGTTGACCTCCTCATGTAGGTTAGTGAATATTTAAATTGTAAGATGTTAGTGGTACTACTAAACAAATTGCAAAATGCAGTTTGTGAATAGTCCCCACAGTCTTAAAATTTTAAAGTGCGACCGGATAGACTCCTGACTTTAATCGACAAAGATAAACATATGTGTTAACCCTTTAAAGTCCACTCTGCCTCTTATTTTAAAGTTAATATCTCAAAAATGATTGAATAAATTTACAGGAAACCAAAAAAGCATACTTTCTGAGTGAAGTTCTAGTCTCATACCAAATTTGGGTAAAATCAGTTTCAACCGTTAGAGCTATACTTTAGAGCAACTTTTTGTACGAGAGCTAAACTGGAAAGTCACTTATTTTCTCACCCCTCCCTTAACTTTTTACCATAGATGAATCTTCATGAAAGTTGCGATGTTAAAACGTAGATGACTGAGTTATTGGTTTGATCATTTTCATGCAAATCCGTTCAATGGAAAATGTGACTCAAAAAAACATTCCTGCACAGGGATAATACATATTTAGAACAAAGACCAAGTAAAAGAGATCACAGCATCATTATGATCAAAGCCTTTAGCATTCTTGAATACAGGTCTTCTAAATTAATATTGAAGTCAATAAGTATGATAATTGGGGGAGTTTTAAAAAATGTAAGTGAAAATGTTTATTGTTTCTGATTAACTAAAACCACACATTTCATCAGTGAAAAATAATTAAAAGAAAAAGGAGAGATCTTAATTTGTTAAGAAAATGCAGTACTTTTAAAATCAGAGTGTATGATATGTCCATAATTCCTTATTTTTCTAAACCGCTAGTGCCTATGTTGGATTGTAGAACAACTAATTTAAAAAAATTTACAAACATCCCGTTTAATAGCGGGAGTCTTGGGTCGAAGCATGCAAGGACTGCTTGTCTCCGTGTGCGTTTACTGTATTTGTTAAAGGTGGTTTTTAAGAGAGCTACTCTTTCCTCTTTGAACTTCATACAGGAGCATAGCAGATGTTCAATGTCTTCTTTCCCTGCACCACATAAACTACATGTTTTCCCGCAGTTCCTTCTCAGCAATGGTTGTAGATGGGGTATGTCTGGAAGGATTCCTAGCCTGTGTTTTAGGAAGGTTTTCAAAAATGTAATCTTCAAAAAGTACAACAACCTGCTCCAAGTTCAGTCTTTGCAGTACTTAACTCCGCAGCCTCCACTGGTTTTGCTGCCCTATCACTTTCTCAAGGCTCAAATGGTCTTTTAATAATCTTCTTGTACATTGATTCTAAAGTTAGGTTGCCAAATGAGTATTTAATTTAGAAATGTAATTGCATGCTCATATGTCTTTAAAGAAGGTTATGTCAGTTGAGATGTTATTAGTGATGCCATCAATGATGGCCTGTAATATGCCATGATAGATGTATGCTTTGAAGTTATGAACAGTGCATGGCTGGGGGCACAAATTATAGTTTGCTCATAAAACTTCAACTTGTGAATTTGTTTTTAAACATTATTTTAACAGTAATTCAATACTTAACAATAATATCACATTCATTCTTGTTTTGTCAGTGAATAAATATATGTATGTGTATATATATATATATATATATATATATATATATATATATATATATATATATATATATATGTATCTGTGTATACTTCTATCATGTTATAGTTAGGTGGCAGTATTATTGACAAGGTAACATTGTAACTCAAAATCCACAGAAATTCACAAGGTATAGTTATCTCAAATAGCTAAAAGTTGAGCCTTAAAGTAACTATAACTAGCCCCCTCACCATACATCATTAGACCTGTTATCAATGCAGTCATTGAACATATCATAAGTGATGTAATGTGTGGGGATGTAAACAGAACCACTCCTCCTCATACTTTATTTTTACTGTAAACTAAGGACTCAGTGACTGAGTCCTGTAATGGCGATCGTAACAGTTCTCTTCATGCTGCGGCCAGTCAACCACAGTCATCGGTCCTATGGGACCGATCTTGTTCCTGTTATTCCAGCCAATTAGAAAGCTTAATTGGTCATTTTGTCTCGCAGGACTTCCTTGTGACTCACTCAGAACAGCTGAACAGATTTACATCAAATCACAGGAAGCACACTTTTTTGGAGTTAAGGGCTAGATTTCCACTATATCTTGTTTAATTCTGTTAAGCCATTTTCTCTATTGCTTCCAAAAAGTCTCTATCGAAATTGCATTGAGAAATTGCATATTTGGATCCCCCCTTTTTTGTTTTCACCCTTGACAAATCACCCCGAAACTTCCCACTAAGGACTTTTTTTTGCAAAGTTTTGTGAAGATTTTTCAAATGGCACCAAAGTTATTAGCGAAACAAAAACACGCTCTTTCTATGGACTCTGACCTAATCATACCTTCACAATGGTGACTACCACTGTGACATACATACATATATATATATATATATATATATATATATATATATATATATATATATATATATATATATATATATGCAGAACACAAAAGGGTTGCGGCAAACTACTGCACCTGTTAATATAAGTGGCTTGATAGTCTAGTGATGGTGCTCCAGAAACCAGGAAGTACAACCCTCTTTACTTCCAATTGGGCAAAAGCCCAAAGCATAAATGGGAAAAAATTGGAATCAGCACCCATCAAGAAATAGCTTTCCTTTTGCATTAAATAAGTCTTGTACTTGGATTTTACAATAAAGAATATATTCTGACCATCAGTGGATTCTGGACCTGCTTTCTGTATCACTTTCTTGGACTTACTTAATGCAAAAGGAAAGCTATGTTATTTCTTGATGGGTGCTGATTCCAATTTTTTCGCATATATATATATATATATATATCCAACCCAGAGAAATTGCGTCTGCTCTAGCCTCTTAGTGTGAGGAGTGTGCGGAGAAGTAGCGAGCCTCACATATCCAACAAAAACTGCAATAGCTCCGAGAACAGATATCCCGGTCAAAGATTACTGAGCTGCCACTCAAGTTCAGATAAGCGTAGTATGCATATGCCTAACCCGTGACCAAGGAGTGTGTGAACTCCGAAACGCATTAGGTTGTTCGTTGTTGCCGTGTGTGAATAAACCATACGCTTATCTGAACTTGAGTGGCGGCTCTGTAATCTTTGAATCGGGATATCGTTTCTGGGAGCTATTGCAGTTTTTTTTTTAATAAAATGTGTATCGGATAATAGACTGTTTTAACATTGTTGCTAAATTTACATGCCTTGCATGTCATGCATGTGAAAAAGCCTTGTAATGAAATCATATTGAATATTCATTATATGCCATTTGGTACAATTGTATATTTCTAAAGCATGTTCCAATATTGATTCTCGGTTAAACTTATAAAAGCTTGGTAATGGGGACATTGCTCCAATATGGCCGCCATGTATATGATTTGAATTTTAGTCCTTTGTTTGTGTTTACACGAGGAAGTGGTGTGTGAAACTTTATTTATTGATTCTGTTTGTGAACACAATTCACCCATGACCAAGGCGAGTAATCGCTGAAACGCGTTGGGTTGGTTCCATGCACTGTTTGTCATGCTGGAAATAAATTGAACAAGAATGAACCACTACAGAATGGTTTGATGGTGTGGTGTTTATCGCTGGACTAGAGTGCATTAACGCAACGTTTGGGGCGTTTGGTGAAACGGATCATATTTGGCAGGGAACCCTCTGACCCTGCATTGCACCGCAGTCCATGTGTCCCGGTCCCATTGGAGGAAGTAAAACGGATATATATATATATATATATATATATATCTCCCCCCAAAGAAAACGAGCTTCTCCAGTAACGTAATACGGGCCACACCAACACTGCTTGGAAAGATGCTTTATTTAATGAACAACAGGCATGACGCGTTTCGAGTCCTGCGACTCTTAATCATATGACACTTGCTGTGGTCTCAGTGAGTTCATTTGATTTCAAATAAAACGTAACTCATAAGACATTGAGAAATGATTATTGTCAATGCTTCCAGTTTAAAGGGGCAGTTAGTTGTCAGTTTTTCGTTCATGATTATTACCATGTTTTAATGATGCAGCGAAAGTAAGTACAAGGTTTTTGTTTCAGGATGGCTTTTAACCCCCAAAGGGCATTTAAATCCATGTGTTTCTTTGTTGCAATATTTCGTTCATGCTTTGTCATTTTCATCGGGACTACAATTCCCAAAATGCCTCATAGCTGCCCATTTCATTCTTACTGGTTCTCAACGTCGATTTAGGCAAAACTGCACTGAGTGTCACTGTGTGACATTTCCAATACTTGATCACAGTGCATATATATATATATATATATATATATATATATATATATATATATATATATATATATATATATATATATATATATATATATATATCCCACCCCGAGAAATTGCTTCTGCTTCGGCCTCTTAGTGTGAGGAGTGTGTGGCGAGGTAGCGAGCCTCACATATACAACAAAAACTGCAATAGCTCCCAGAACAGATATCCTGGGTCATAGATTACAGAGCCGCCACTCAAGTTCAGATAAGCGTAGTATGCATATGCCTAACCCGTGACCAAGGAGTGTGTAAACTCCGAAACGCATTAGGTTGTTCGTTGTTGCCGTGTGTGAATAAACCATACGCTTCTCTGAACTTGAGTGGCGGCTCTGTAATCTTTGACCCGGGATATCATTTCTGGGAGCGGGGCAGCGGGCATGGCAGTTAGATAAATAGCCGTCCGAAGCACAACAGAACTAATATGTTCTAGCTGAGGACTTTCCTCCCCTAGCCCCTGATGCCTTAATACACCAAATAGGATTCTTTTTTATCATTAGCTCGCCCATTTTGGCTCGAGCTCACGCCTCAAGCAAACTTTCTTGCTTATTTGGCTACAAGAATTTAGGATTGGATACGCCTTATTGGGGGTGTAGACCGTTCATTTTCTTGCACTTTTGGTCCTGATGAAAACCTGGCACATTCCACTGAAAGGTTGAAACATGTAGACCAGACCACCTACAGAGATACTCTTGGTCATAATCACCCTCAAAGTATCTCCACACACATCTTTTTAACATTGTCCAGTTACTTACGAATAAAATCTATTTTTTGAGTCAAACCAGGACAATTTTTAACATTTTATTTTTTTGCACTTTATACTCACAAACCAGCTCCACTGTATTCCAGGTGTCGTAGCACACCCTGCTGGCACTCGGTCATCAGGGTGGACCCCGATGATGAAGCATGTCACCACTAGGTTGGTGAGTGAGGGGTTTTTCACAAAAGGATGAATTCTTTCCTTTTTCAAAACATACATCCCATTAAGAATCTACAATTCTCTATGGTGATACTCCTTCTTTGTTACTTGTATACCTACCCAGGGGAATAGGAGTAATCTCCACTTCACGTCTGGTGAAAAAAATCCCTTACTCTCTTTTTCGTTGGTACATATCCGTTTTAAACAACAAATTAAATAAAGAACTGACTTCAACTGAAGAGCCTTATTTTCATTTTTTCTTGGGAAAACTATGTATTGTTGAAGAATTGCATGCAATATGATCATCTTCAAGAACATTAAGACAACATGTTGAATATCTGAAGGGTGCAGGGCCATTTTCTTGTTATGTCATAGTTCTTGTATTTAAATAAGTATATATAAGACTCAGTGATTGTATAAGTGAGTACATAGAAAACAGTATACTTATAATAGTGATTTTATAACACACTAAGGGGCCGATTCCGATTCAGTAAACTAATCCGTATGATCGAGTCCATAACCCTTTGTCGTACGACTCGTCCAATTACCGTCCGAATCCAGTAGTACGATTCGTAGGAAAAATATACGACCAAATCGTTGCTAACCGTACGAATAGCAAGGGAAAATCCATACGACACGGACCCTCAAAGTGAACCGTACGAGTCGTAAACATGCTGTACGACCCGAAAAGTACGATCCAGACCGGGGAATCAGAATGCGATTCGTACGGAAAATGTCACGTATGAGCGAGCCACATAATCAAATACTATTACTATTGCAATGGTGCTATACGCAAGCGTGTAAAACGCACCCTTCAAGTACACTTCCGTTGTTGCGGTACGCAGGGGTTGCTGGACACGTTCCCCAAGTAACCGGACATTGGTGGTGATGTATGTCATCCAGATTATGGGTTTGGACTTTGGTATGGGTGATGTTTACCGCCCCTCACCTCCCCAATCGCCCCTGGTTGTTGTTCTCACCATATGCGCCGTCGTCGGTTTCTGTGCACCAGGTCGTAGGCGTACAGGACTGGGATGACACGAACAATGGGGTTCATGGCGTGTACGTCGCGTACCGGTGATGCGGTTTGGGTCGGACTCTGCTTTTCCGGTCGTTTTAAGCTCCCGTAGAAAAAGAGTTGTACGGAGTGTTGCAGAGACAAATCGTACTTGCTGGCCGGAGCACTGCTGCCTAATTACATACAGACGTCGTGTTCCGGATACAAATCACACATATTTTTTAGTCGTACGGTTTTTAGTAGGATTCGTACGGAGATCTGCTTTGGATCCGAATCGTACTTCATCGTACGTACGGGGACATTTACGGGTGCGATTCGTACGGGAAATATGCTCCGTAAGGCTATTTGTAAAGGGATTTTACTGAATCGGAATCGCCCCCTAAGTATGACTTTCTATATATATGAATAAATAAAGTACTGTTTGTATAAGTGTGTAGCTGAGTAAATGTAAACTATAATCAATTGTTTGCATAAGTGAGAAGGATGGCTGCATAACTGAATAGGATGTGTGCTGGTGTGTAATGTCAATATATGTGTATGTATTTTTAATAATGTTCTATTGTTCTTTCTTAGCATGTATATGTGAATCTATAGGTAAGTGTTTAGATGTGTGTGTAGATCTACAAATCAGTGACTGGGTTTTTAGAAAGTTGTATTGGTATGTTGTTGTTTTAAATATGGTTCTCTATATTTTATAGCAAGTGATGAAAGGTTATACTAGTGTCTGATGAGGTGTATCAAATTGTCACATGGATGATGTCATCAGTGATGTCATTTGAGATGTCATCAGTGATGTCACTCACCATGTCATGTGACATCATCAGCAGTGGATTGCGGGCGCACGAGTTATAGTTAGTTCAACTATAACGGAGGAATTTCAGTGGTTTGTACGATTGAATTGTCCAGCTAACTACAACATCCCTAAAACCTATGGTTTTTTCAGAGAATTTCTAAGGTTTTTCAAATGCTAATTCCTAACTATAACGTGCCTGAAACCTATGTTTTTTCAGTGAATTTCAAAGGTTTTTTAAATGACAATTTTTAAAAGTATTTTTTTAATATATTTTTTATACTGATTTACTAAATTTTTTTAAACTATTTATTTTGAGATATTTTATTTTTTTAATTACATTACATATTTTTAATATAAATTGATTTTTTTTTAAAATATTGTAATTCTAAGATTTTTTGTATTTATTTTATATTTTTTTAATTTATATTATTTTCTTTATTGATTCTTTTTTTCAAATTGTTTTTTGGGGAGTTGCGCACCTAAAGCGTACCTTTCACGAACACTGCGCTGAACGTTGCCGCCATTTTAAGATTCTTGTGTAGGATACGCGTAGGGTGTGCAATGGGTGCATATTTTCCTGCGTGATTACTATGCGACCGGTACGCGACTCCTGGCGCATACGCAACATATATGTATTACGTTACACGACGCTCATACGCTTCCGCGTGATGTCATATACGTGTTGGACGCGGTGGTTGTGCGAGTCCCGCATTAAATTTTAATATCTAAAAAGATATATATTTGTATTTAATATAAATATTAGGGCAAGACATCTGATGTAATCATAAAAATATTATACTTTTACTTTTAATACTCCTATATTTCGTTTAAATACAATTTTATGAAGTCGCGCTGGGTGCGTGCTGAGTGTGTGCACCCTACGTGGACCGAATGTGACCAGAAAAAAAGAGATTTGATTGGTTCATAACACTTCCTATTCTAACTATTGAAGGACCCCACCCATTTCAATCATTCTTAGACCTTCTTTGAAGGAACACCTCTACTAAGAAGAACCTCATTTGTTCCTGATTGGACACCTGGTTTTCCTTTCTTTGAAATAATATTGCTTAAGCACAGCAGAAATCCTCTGAGTCAGAACAGTCCAATTCAGAAGGATTTGTAGAAGAACCTCCACTCACTCCAAAATATACTTCTATTGTCTGGAAATTTTTCACCTTTCCAGAAGGATAGAAAAAAGTAAACTCTACAAAAGTAACGTGCAAAATTTGTAAAGTTGTGTTGTCACGTGGAGACCGAAACAAAAAATACTCTTGCGGGATCCTCAAGCATTTTTAAGCATTTAAAATCACTTCATCCTGTTAACCTGGCATGAGAGGAGTGCAGAAGACTGCAGTTAGAATCCACCATCAACAACGGCAGTACCTAGCACTTCTGGGGCACATTCTTCAAGCCTACCACATACGTCCCCAACTTTGAAATGCCAATATTCACTGTGTTAAATGCAAAAGATTGCTCTGCTATGGTGAGCAGTCTGTCGATTTGGTTTGCAGGGAAATCGATAATTATCGATGCTAGATTTATTTAATGATTCTCCTAAAGTTTATTGTTTTGTTCTTCCAGTTGACTTTTTTTTCTTTTTAAAAAAAATCTAAAAATCGTTAAAAAAAAAAAAGTTTTTTCAGAACTAACTACTCTGCTTAAAAAAAGAGCTATATTTGTATGATAGTGTGTGAAAGTTTAGATGAATGTATGTGTAGTGCATAATTGACTAAAAGAATGGATTTGTGAAGTATAGTGAATGTATAAGTGCAGAATTATAAGGAAGAGCTGCAGCCTGACACTGTAAGCTCTTTAGCTACAGCATGCTGAGGTACTTCCAAAGCACAGGGATGCAACATATGTACATAAATATGTTGCAGGTCTATGCTTTCCTCTGCACTGCTGCTTAAACTGCAGCTATATAGTGACACAGGCACCATTTCACCATGGTGCAAGAATATCTGTGTCATGTGGAGTTTATTTTGTACATAAATACACACTTTCCTGCACAAAAACAATCAGTGAACGCATTTTTCTCTTTCAATGTATGCTGTGCCTTGTAGCATGTATTGAAAGAGAAAAAATGAGGATGAATGAAAAGAACTCTCCTTGTTGTGCCTTGCTACATCAATTGGAGGATGGTGCAGCATTCACACATATGTCCAGATTTATCATTTCTGATAAATCTGGTGATGTCTTGTTCTATGAGTGTTCTGTGCAAATACGCACATCAACACCTATAGAATGCCCTTTCAACATAAAGTGGTGTGTATGATGAGGTTGTATTTACATGGAGAAGAAAAGGTACACAGAGTGCCTTTTCCCCTCCTTGTAAATATGAAAGAATTTTTTGCGCTATCACTATGTTACAAAAAGTGACATATTGTTGGCACAGGATGCTTTCTACACATCTGGTGGGTTAGTTGGCCCCCAGTGACACTCAGTATTCATGTTAGCTTTATCCTGTATCTTAAAACGCCCAAAGAGCATCTTTCCACACATATCTACTCCGTCAATTTCCACTTTCTTCACCTGTGTGCACACACAGGCTATTGTGCATTTTAATATTTAGTTAAACTTACCTTCACAGTAATAGAGATAAAAAATGCTACATATTTTTTCAGTTGTTTTTTATAATCTACATTTGTGAAAATGTGATATTTTAGAATTAGGATCTGTGAAAGAGAAGAAAAAATACAGTTATAATACATAATATTATATTGTTTACAAGACAACATAATTTTTACATTTTACAAATTATTTTCTTTGCCTTTTTTGCTGTTCTCAGAATATATTGAATTTCACTAGAAACAGTGATTTCAATTGTACTCATCACATAACAGCGGGCACAAAAAAACCAATCAATAAGATTGTTTAAAAAAAACCAAGACTACATCGTTAATAACATACCATGTAATGCAAATCACACATATATAAAATGCTTACTCCTAAGAAAATTTTCGAACTTAAATTTATATACACTGTAAATGTTATTGTTTAAAAATATATACGCTGAGAGAATGTGCAAGAAAAAGTCCGTAATTCAAACATACACCTTTCCTTGAGGCCAAATGGTATTATTGAAATCCTTTTTTTTTTTTAAATTGTCCAATACTAATCGTATTAAATCATCATCATCATCATGATAACTTTATTTCGGTCAATGACCATAAAAGTGCAGATAGAATACATACAAGGCACAGTAGATAAAAGAATAAATATACACGATTCGCAATTAAGATAAAAAGTTAATTATACAGATAGTTATCGGTTGACAGTCTTGATAAAACTGTTTTTTTTAAAAAGAGAAAGGATTAAATCGATAGATTTACAATAACTCTAAACAAAGCTTTTCCTACGGCGCCACATACCATGTAAGAAGCGGGAAACAGCAAAGACAATAGGTGGTGATGTTTCGTATATTAAGACTCTACACGCCTGCATATATTTCCTAAAGCCCAAGTTTCTACATAACGGGATTAGCCAGCATTTTCTTATTGTAACATATGCTGGACAAAAAACATGACATGTGCAACATCTTCTCGGGTATAATTACATGCTGGGCAAGTTTCGTTATCTGTTTTAGCCCATTTGGAAGTAAATGCCCTTATTGGCAGGCAAACATGCCTCAATTGAGTATATAATTTCCTTGCAAGAGGGGGTTGGACTACATCTAGGAATTCCTCCTGTCGAGGTTCAGATTATACTAGGAGGTACTCCGCAGACAACCCACCCTGGGTTGTTGATCGATGTAGTGCAATTAAGTTTTTCTCCCTCACTAGGGTTAACAACTGTGCCCTAGGTATACTCGGACAGCCGATCTCTGGGGTCTTCCATAGTTGGGGCAGTCCTATATACCTGGTAAGGGCCTTGATATGAGACAGCCAAGGAATGTTTTTGTCTTTTATATGCCCCAGACCTCCGCAAATTCAGCTCTATAGGATACCAATTCTGGTGCTGACCAGAACCTCCTCCAATAGAGCAATGGCAGTTCTCCTATGGACTCTAGTCCCAAATCCAACCTCAAAGGGGTAAACGGTGTACTTTGTGGCAGGCCCACCAAATTCCTCATAAAGGACTGCTCGACTCTCAAGAGGCTATATGTATTCATATGTCCCCAGAGTTCAGCTCCATACTTGGCTGCTGACCTAGCCTGAAGTCCATAGATTTCAAGGACAGGAGCTATTGGTTTAAATACTGAAGTTCTGTGGAGCTTATTGATACCCCCTACTATTTGTGATAGTCTGAGGGTAGATTTAGCAATTTGGTGGCCCCAACTGAAATCTTCAGTCAAAGTGATGCCAAGGTAGACAAAGGTCTTAACCCGTTCCAGTGGAGTAGTGTTCAGGACAGGGTACGGGCTGGTCTGCCTCGGGGGATTGAAGATCATAAATTTTGTTTTATCCAAATTAATCTCCAATCCCCGCGAGGCACAGAATGTTACAAACCCATCCAGTACACGCTGGATGCCCGATGATGTTTTGGATAACAAGAAAGGGTCATCCACAAACATCAGAGTGGGCACCCGACCAGTTGCCAACCAGGGAGCGTCATTGTCTTTTACACCATTTAAGGCGTCCACAAGGCCATTGATGAAAAGACTAAACAGCGTGGGAGGCAAGACGCACCCCTGGCGCACACCCCTAGATACTGGAAAACGGGCTGAAAGATTCCCATGTCTCCCACATGTCACCTGAGCATAGTTGCCAAGATGCAATCTAGTTAAGATGTTCAATAGATAAGGTGGGAGGCCCAGGTCTGTCAGTACTTTCCATAGCTTTTCCCCTGGGGACTAGATCAAAGGCGGCTCGCAGGTCCACAAAAACAAGGTAGAGACTGCCACCCTCCACTCTTGCTATTTTCCAAAAAAGGACCTGGAGCCGAAAAATTTGATCGAGGGTTGAAATGCCTGATCTAAATCCAGCCTGGAGAGTGGTCAAAGTTTGATGTTCCTCCATCCATACCTGGACCCTGTCCAATATAATTCTGCCCATCAATGTTTGTGGTGTATCTATAAGGCTAATAGGCCTATAGTTTGATGGGGTTAACGGACAACCCTTTTTGTAAATGGGGACGATCTCAGCTCCCAACCAGGTGTCCGGTAAATCGGACCCCCTGAGGACTGCATTGAACAGGATAACCAGGTATGGCGCTCATACTTTCGGTTGGGATCGGAACAAGTCCCCAGGCGATTTGTCTAGGCCTGGAGCTTTGTTTGGGGTTAGCCGCGCTATGGCAGATTCTACCTCCTTCAGGGTGATAGTCTCAGGCATTACAGGGCAGTGGGTCTCCGGGACTTCCAGGTAAACCACCCGCGACCCCACGCCGGAGTCCCCCACCAGTCGATACTCGTGGTGGGGGTCTGGGACGGGAGGTAGCGGTAGGGCCACAGCTCCTTCCTGAAGCAATGTCGCTGCCCCAGTCATTCTGTACTCATTGGCCGGTATGGGGCCTAGGGGGGGCATCGCCACACTCCATATTTGTGTACAGAGCACCAAAATGCGCCTCCCAAACTGAGGGCGCAATATTTGGAATGGCCTCCCCTCCCCCTCTTACTCCTAAGCTAACGATGTCCCAAAACGGCTTGGCATCCTTAGAAAGGAGCGCAAGTCTCAAGTCTTCCCACCTCGTTTCCTCCCAGTCTCTCTTCCCTCTAGTAATCGCCTTTTTTGTAAACCTGTCTATATAGCCTTATTCCTACACTATCTCGAGACTTAATTGCCGAAAGAAGATCCCTTTATGCTTTCCTGCAGGTCTCATCATACATGGGGTGAGGCTTAGCCCCAGATCGTTTGTTCCCACTTACTGGGCAAAACACGTTCCCCAGTGCAAGAGCCAACTGCCTATGGATTTCTACGGCTTGCCTGCTGGGAGCCGAATCGCCCATTTCGATAATCCAAGGTAGAGCGATCTCATATATTTCTGCAAGCCTGCTCGGGGAGTCCTAAAAAGGGGGCCATTTGACCCTGCGCCTATTGTTGGCTACCATGAGGGGCAAGAGCTCAGTATTGGATTTGGCATCAGGGTTAGTCGGCCCAAAGCTCCCTGGCTTAAGTGATAGAACAAGGGCATTATGGTCGCTATCTTGCCTTGATATGACCCTAAAGTCCGTCAAACTGTTCCAGTGTTTTACTTCCATCATTATATTATTAATGATGGAAGTTTGTTCAGCCCTATTGAATGTGGATGACCCAGGTCGGTCAGGATCCAGCCTCCCATTGCACGCCCGCAGAGAGGTTCCAAGAGATAAAGATTTAATCTGCAGGACCAACGGGGTCCAAGCCCTAACAGGGGGGATCTTAGGGTCAGGGATATGCCAGAACGAGTCTTCGTCATCATCCTCACCCAGCTCAAGGCTGGCCAGAGGCTCGAATTGGCAGTTGAAATCGCAACCAAGGATATAGCGATTGAGGGGTCAAGTGTCTGGATAAAGTGGTCCAATACTTTAATTGTATTTGATTCCTGCCCATTCCTTACTGGCCTTGAATAGGTATGGCTAGTTGGGGCATATTTTGGGGTGTCAATAACACACATTGGACGTCTAGGGAATTTGTTGGGCTGCCTGGACGCCCAATGCGTGCCTACCCAGATCGATAAACCACCCGATGGGCGATCTCTACCCCTAGTAGTTGCCAGAATATCAAAGGTTGCATATCCTGGACTGGGACTCTGCTCCAATGCCCAAGTTTCCTGCATCAGGCAGATATCGTGTAATGCCATGAAAGTACCCCACTCCGGAGTAAGTAGCTTATTTTTTAGCCCACCGACATTCCACGATAGGATTTTTATACTTCCACCAACTACCTTGGCATCGGGTTGTAACTGAGTTAAGCCTTCACTAGTTACTACTCTAAGTCTAACTACCATGTGAGTACTAACTCCCGACTGGTACACCATTTCCCCCATTTCTCCCATTCCCTCCTCAAACGAGGGGTTAGGTACAATTTCTTCAGCGAGGGTAATTGTTATATCATTTCCTTCCCTTACAAGTGCTAGGGCAGTTATTCCAATGGGAGCATTTGGCGGAGAATTCTCATTCGCAGGGCGTCAATCACACTTTTCTAAGCCTGATAGAGCATTAAACCTATTAGCTGACGGGGTATTTTGTGATGCCCACCAATTTATGAACCCCCCGTTTTGTATAATTTCGCTAGATAGGAGGTCAGATTGTGCTTAGAAATAAGACAGAGGTAGGGGTACAATTGCTGACAGTAAGTCCTTCCTTTGTCAGCCGCAGATATATTGAACAGTCCTCCAGTCCCCAAAATTAATAACAATGGAGTCCCCCCTCACAGACTTTGCTTTTTCCCTACCCAACTCACTCTTCTTACAAAGAGGATTTCTGCACTTACGTGCCTTGGCTGCGGCCGATTTCTATTTAGCCAAAAAACACACTTGTTTTTGAGCTCAGCATAGGATTCCCTTCTACCCTGAGCCAATGGAGGAACTCCCGCCAAGACCACCACATAGGGTGATGATTCAGGCGGGAGCTCCAGGATTGGTAAGCTAGGCTCAACAGGCACAAGGAAGAACACAGGCATGGCTCGTCTTTGAGTGGCTGGCCTACTAGGTTCAGCTTGATGGGTCCTATCCTTCTGTTGATCTTGATCTGCTACTCTTTGATTAGCTGGGGGGGGATAAGGACCAGGCCCTGCCGGCTCAATCAGAACAGTAGTTACAGTGGCATTTTCCCTCTGGTCAACAGTGATATTCGCGATGGGGAGTACATTTAGGTTAGTATAACTCAAGGCACACAAGTCTTGTGTCAATTGCATCCAGTCTGTCATAAATCAGGTGGCATACTCTTCTGACAGTACATTCCAATTTTGCCCGAAAAGACGGACCCATATCTGTCAGTGCGTCAACCCCACTAGGTAATGGGCGGGTATCTCCTTCCTTAGCAGGATGTGTTCCAGTAGGGTTTTCAGGGGAGATTAATGTCATATTTCCCTTAGGTGAGGCCTCATTCACAGTTCTTACTTTCTTCCCCTTTGCTTGAATTTGAACTGCGGTCCGCTTCCGTTTAGATGCCACACTTAATGATTGATGTGTTTTACTCGTTTTGGCATTACTCGCTGACCGGGTTTTAATATTTGGCGAACACGCACCCCTTACTATAGGGCTACAATTTTCCAAAGGTCTTACATCCTTTATAAAGGCCCTTGCAGAAGCCGTTTGGCCTGGGTTGCATGTCGGGGGATCAGCTGGTTGAGCAATTTGGCTTGTCTCTGCAACCTCCAATGAGGATATTGAGTCATGTATATTTATCTGCGGGGGAACAGGTGATCTAGCTTTCGCCACACTTCTTATTGAGGATCTTTTGTCAAAGGCGATATCAAGGGAAATCATAATACTAAATTCCTCAAAGGACAAATTATGTTTCTAAAACTTTCGCTTTAAAAATATTTGGTAGGAATTTGGTAATTTGCTTGGCAAACGTTGTTTAAAAACCAACTGAGCTTCATTACAATATGTCCAGCCTTTATCAAATTTTAAATAGGCAGTGTAATGTCCAGATGTTGTGGAAGGACCATCATGGAAAATTAATTATTGCTACTGCTACAAAAGTACTTCCTGTTATTGATAGTTGACTTGCTACAAAATGTTTTATTAAAGTGTCCAATTTTCTTCCATTAGCTGTATAATGTTGCATTATTAAAATTATATATTGTCCATATCTTTGCATAAATAATGTTGATAACATTTCTGATTTGCATTGGCTACACTCCATGTTTTGATTTTCTGCTTTGATTAGTTTATTGAAAGACACTGATTTACATTCTGGTAATGTCAAATATATAAATCTTTCAGTGTCTATGTTAGTGCTACATGTAGACATACAATTTTCACAATGATGTTCCCATTTATAACAAAGGCCAAAAAGATTTTCAATTTCTATGCCTTCATTTTCCAATATGGTAAGTATATACATTAGAAATTCCTGAGCATCTTGTTGGATATTCTGCTTAAATTGTGTAGAACCAGAATATACATCCAGAAGATCACAAATATCACAAACGCTTTGTATTTTACTTTTATCAGTTCTCAATTTTTCATGCTTTCTACACATATCAGGTGGGTTAGTTGGCCCCCAGTGACACTCAGTATTGATGTTAACTTTATCCTGTAACTTAAAACACCCACAGAGCATCTTTCCACACATATCTACTCCGTCATACATCCAAAAGATTACGAATATCACAAACGCTTTGTATTTTACGTTTATCAGTTCTCAACATACATCCAAAATATTACAAATATCACAAACAATTTGTATTTTAATTTTATCAGTTCTCAATTTTTCATAAACAGAATGCAACAAGGACCACATTTTTTTCACGATTCTCCATAATTTGCTGTTGCAAACCTTCTAGAAAAAAAACAACATTGACCGATACATTAGCATAGCAGTTGACACCTGAACTATTTTCAAACTGATAACCAAAAATCTCTTCAACAGTGTCCTTTTTCTTTGTGCTTGCAATCACAACATTATCTTGTTTTTTTCCTTCTCTATACCTTCAGTACAGATATTCCCATACCTTCTTTTTCGACCTACTACACGCTTTTCAAATACATGATATTGACCTAAATTGGGAGCATACACTCTTCTTAACCTATTATATTCTTTTACACAGTTTGCATCTGCAGTAACCTTTGTGTCATCAAAATCAATCAAAAATAAACCGGATAAAGTTCTGACTTGCGACAAAGCAACACATGCAATACCCTCTTTAAACATGGTACTTCCAATGTTCATCAAAGCACTGTCTACACTTAAACCTTGAGATTTATGAATAGTCACTGCCTATGCCAGAGAAACTGGAAACTGTTTTCTACGGACATATAAATCTTTAACAAGCAAAAAATGAACGGAACAACAACCAATTTGTTTCACTATTTCAATCTGATCAAATTTAATTAAAAAAAATTCAATGCCATCTTTATTCGAATAATTAACAAAATCCACAACTTTGCCCATTGCTCCATTAACTAAACCTTTTTCTACATCCAAATTACTCCTTAAAATTACCCGACAGTTTCTACATGCATATAGATTCTTTTCTAAACCAGCAGTTTTAGATATCGATTTTTCTGGAGAATCCAATTTTGTTTTCAACTTTTCTGTCAAAATAATAGTGATTCCTTCATGCTCTATTTTATCAATGGCTTCCATCTTTATTATTTCTTCATTTTCCAGCTTCAAAAGTTGTTTGTTGGATATAGAACACTCACACAGTGTTGGCATTAAGCAGATTACAGATTTGTTTTCTGCAATTCTCATATTTATTTTCTCAGAACTATATTTTCATTTGGAAACAAATTGGAAAGTAACCGACTCTGCAAAGCTTGTTTGCCATGTTCTGTCAGTACTCCAATTCTTATATCTTGAAGAATAGTTCCATAATCAACATCATTTGCCTGTCGCATATTTGTAATGAGTTCTTTGTATTCAAAATATGAACAAATGTTAACATTTTCAACACTACCCAGAGACTTTCCGGTGTCTTCATGCACAAGTGTTTTAAATACTAGTTGTCCTTTTACAGGAATAAGTTTCAGTAGATCTCCAAAAACTATGACATATTTTCTCCAAACAAGACATCGTACTCTGTTTTAAGAATTTGCTGCATTCTTAAATGCACAAAAGCAAGCATTAAGTTTGAGACCATGCTTACCTCATCAATAATCAGAAGTTTCATTTTCTTCATCACTCTTGAAACTTAACAACACGCTTCTCCAGATAGCTTGTGATATTCCAATTTGTTTTCATGCTCCACAGGTAGCATCAGTAAACGATGTAATGTAATTCCTTTAATGTTGTGCTGCCAACCCAGTTGGAGCAGTTACAACACAAGACAAATGTGACTCAGTTATTTTCTGTAGATAACTGGTGATTACTTTAATTAAGAAACTTTTTCCTGTTCCAGCTTCTCCACTCACAAGCATTAGGATAGGTTGGAATGATGTGCATTCTTTCTTTTCATAAAGAAATTCATGGTCATTCTGTTGTCTCACTTGCTGATATATTTCTTTCAGTTCAACATTTAGTTGTTCTTCCAAGTTTGCTAAGTCCGTTACATCTTCTTGAGCTTGAACATTGCTGTTTCCACCTCATTCATTGGGATTGCTGCTTCATTTTCCTAGTGGATCTTCACTTAGCGCAGCAGAACTTTGACTGTCTTGAGAACTGTCTCTAGCAAACTCAGCTGCAATAGTAGCGTCTTCATCAATTTCATCGTTTAACATTTTCACGTAATTTGCAAAAACAGTGCATTCCATGGTATCTTTACAAGCATTGAAGGAATCTTCATAGCTCTGAAATTCTCCAAGTAATTCCAATTCTGAACGCCATAGTTTGAACATCTGCAAAAGAGCTAAATAATAAAATTCCCTTTTATCAGCAGTGACGCAACTCAGCTTTCTGTGATTAATCAAATTTTCTTTTGTTTGTTTCACCAAACATCCTTCGGAACCAATCACTCCATATTTTCCATCATTGATGTTCTCTGTAGTATTCCGTATAAAAGTGCAGTTTTGCAGCACTTCATAAAGACACATGTTCTCAAGATGATGACTTCTGTTTAGGTAATATGTATCTAACATATTCGTTTTCAAACTATTTGTACTTTCTGGATCTTTTTCTGCTAAATATTCAATTTCTTGAACAGATTTTAGTACCCGATTTCGCATTGCAGCAAGACCTAGACTTACCCAAATTATTCTTCTAGATTTGGAGTATAGACTTGCAAATGATAACCGATCTGAGCATTCATATGCTCCTATTTCTCAATGAGATAACATCTTCAAACTGAAACTGTATAATTTATTACTTAGTCATCTTGTAAGAAATCTCTTCCCATATTTCTTTCAATTCCACCTTTTCTGATTTTGGGATGTAGGACGTTACATATTGAGCAACAGCAATGGAATTTTCCGCAACGTACTGAATATCCATATTAGCATTCCACATGGACAGAATAACCGGATTGTAGTCATTTATGTATTTTGACTCTTCGCTTCTTCTTAAATTGTACGTATTTTTGGGAGACTTTCTTGTGATGGTATGTCGCATAGCTGACATAAAACTGTTCATTCTTCCTTTGGATATTACAGAACGTGGAAAACAAAAACGACATTTAGTATAAAACTTTTCCTTAGACTTGTATTTTAACGATGGTTTTGGAATCGTAAGACTTGTTGTCTTAAGTTGTTTTCTTCTGTGTTTTGGGTACAGAACATGTGGCATATTCTTCAATAAAAGACAAAACAGTATCATCCAAATCTGTTCCAAATTTGGGGGCATCCTTGATCCATAACAGCATATGTATATGAGGAGCACCTCTTGCTTGATACTCCTTTCTCCAAAAGAAATCCACAACTTCTCCAAGAGGAGGATTTTTTTATTACAGATAAAAGACATCATAGCTTCAAATCTATGATTAAAATACCTGCATACATTAACAGGATCCAAAGAGCACAGTTCTCTAGGTGTCCTGAATTCAGTATTTTTTATATTGGAATTTGCCTTTCAAAGAAATTCAAATAAATCATCCCAAGCATACTCAGCACAGCTTAGGGTAAGAAACCGTGTAGGAGTTCCTAAGATCCGTAGCATACATTTAAGTTCTCCATGACGACGGTACCAATATTCATTAGTGCTATGCTGACGTGCCATCAGATTAATCAGCTGAGATTCTAAGTGATCATCCCTCTGGTGCACTTTATCCATAAAATCCTTCGCAGAAACATTTTGCAGATGTACTCCTGTTTTCAATATGTGATTGACTGCATATGAAAGTCCAGACAAGTCACTTTGAAACGAAAGATGAAATATATGAGGGATACATTGTCGAAATCTTGGATCTTCTGCATATAATCTTGTTGTCCGATATTCAGATGCAGGAATCTGCACAGGTCATTCATCATATCGACCTCCTTTTCCTGTTGGAAACAACGGCGGAAAACAACGAGCTTCCAAGCTCTCTTCCCATACACTCATGGGACTTCCCTTTGCTTTTTTCATTTGGAACAACTCAATAGTGTTCCCCATCACTTCTTTTGAATGAAGTGGATGTACACTGTAATGTTCTTTGATTACTTCACTTCTTGATATGTCCACTTTTTCGATTTATCCACTTGACGTTTCAGTATCATCTGCTAAAATATTTCCTCTTCTCCCATATAAACATTTTTATAGTACTCATGGTTTTTATCAAATACAAAGTTGCCTTTTGCACTTACCTAACATCCACTAACTCCTACCAGATTTTCTTACTCTTAGTAGGCACACCATTAACTAGAATGATTATTGGTTATTTTTCTACACACTCTACACCAGTGTTTCCCAAACTGTGGTCCGCGGACCCCCAGGGGTCCGTGACACATTCCCAGGGGGTCCGCAGGCAACAGTTTTAAAAGCACAGAAAAGTTTCTTGTATAATTAGCAGCTTCCCAGCAACAATAAAAGTGTCAAGATAAAGCCAGTGATTAATGTACCTACTGGAGCGTGAGGAGAGTTTTGTCCTGTAGCAGCTTTGACTAAACTAATGTAGCACAGAGGGTTAATGTGCCTACTGCAAAGAACGTGTAACATGCATTTTAAAAAGCAGCATTTTATGTGCATAGGTTCGTGGTTACTACTTTTGACACAGAGATTCTTTTGTTACTGTGCACTTCAAAAGTGACAATCGTAATGTAGCAGAGGGACCTATAAACTGTCATCAAAGAGCTGCTTGCAAATTGCAAGGTACCAGTTAGTAACTTGTTTTTCCCAGTTATTCATTATCCTGATGTTGCTAAAAAGATTTATTTGGGTGGAAATACATTTTTAATGTTAAATTCAGTGCTAGCCACTGTGTTATGTTCTGAATCCTGAGTTTGTGCTTTTCCCGACCAAGCACTCTTTAAACATTTTATATACACACAGTTTTACATGTATTTTCAATGTCTCTATATGTGTGTGATGTAATGTGCTCTGACATCCCTTGGAAGGGGCATTCCCTTCCAAATAGCGAGTCTTAAAACCATGTACAAATGTTTTGCGGTCGCAAAACACTCGCAATTACCACTTACTTCAAGTAGATGGTAATGCATTCGCAAAGGGGAAGGGATCCCCAGGGGACCCCTTCCCCTTTGCAAATGCATACAAAATTATTTTTTAAGGGCAGGCAGTGGTCCCAGGGACCTCTGCCTGCCCTAAGAAATTGAAACGAAAACGTTTCATTTTTTTTTTTTTTTAAATGCATGGTAAATGGGCTGCATTTTTTTAAACTGCTTTATTTAAAAGCATTCCCAGACATGGTGGCCTGCAGAGCCCAGCATGCACCATACCTAGGAGGGCTGGCATTCCCAATAGGCTTGCAAATTGCAAGAGGCTTATTAATATTAATGTACCTCGCAATTTGCGACCCCGTTGGGAATCCGAAACAGTGTTAAACCCACTGTTGTACATTTCATTTAGCGGCTCGCAATTTGCCACTCGCAATGTGTCGCCAATTGCGAGGCGCTAAATGGAATGGTTCTACATCTGGCCCCAAAATCCTTAGGGGCAGATTTACAAGCCCCTTGCTCCTCTTTTACGCCACCGTTGCGTCACTTTCGTGATGCAGCGGCGACGCAAAAGATGCGCCATGGTGCAGGGTATTTACAACGTGACGCATCTGAGAGATGCGCCACGTTGTAAAGCCCTGTGCCAGAAAGAGGCGTTCCGGCGCAGGAACGCCTCCTAAAAGTGGCTGAGTGAAATCTACAAGATTTCACTCAGTCACTTTGGGGCCCATGCTGCGTCAAAACCCTGTGCCTGCTTAAAGCAGGCGTAGGGATTGATGCAGCATTAACAAGATTCGGCCCCCCCAGAGCATTGCTGGAGCTGTGTCGCGCTTGCGACGCAATCCAGCAATGCGCCACCTTTACGGCACAGATGCGTCATACATCTGTGCTTTTTTGCCCCGTGAGGCGCAGCATTGTAAATGCGGTGTATCAATGGTGGCGGAGGCATGGCGCACAATAAGTGGCGCATCCCTGCTGATATGCATGGATGTGTCACTTATTGTAAATCTGCCCCTAAGTACTTTGAGTATTTGTTTTGTGTGCACACGTGTGTATTTTTTTCGAATTACTGTTTTAATATTTGAAATTTAACTCCTACAAATTGCTTGGGGGTCCCCGGCTTCCAGTGGTGACTCAATGGGGGTCCTCAGGAGTCAAAAGTTTGGGAACCACTGCTCTACACCAATAGTTTCAATATTTTTCTTTAAATCTAATGGTATATACAACTTTTCCTTTTAATCCTCTTTGTAAACCTGAAGGAGGCAATTTCCCTTTTTTAGGCTCCAATCGAACAATAGCCTGAAACGGGTATACGCATTGAATGAGAATAGACTCAGAGGTATTTAAATCGATCAGTTCTGGAGGAATAGGAACCAACTCTAGATTGTTATGGACAGCCCTAGCGGGCATTTTATTTTCATCTAATTTGTTATAACAATATTCACAAATACGCTGATCAGAACCGAAATCAAAACAATTTTCTACCAACAAATATGTTGCAAATTCATTCCACAGATTATTATTTTGTCTTTCACTTTTTAAATACAGATTAACAGTCCTAGTCTGATTTTTATAGTGAGTTTGCCGACAACAAATACAAGAAAAATTGGCCTTTCACCTGCAAACACCTTAAACTTTGTAATTTGATCAACATTTTTTGTAGTAATGTGTTCCACATTCTCTACATTTTCTTCTATTAATGTATCAGTTTCTGCAGTCTCTTGTTGAGGACCAAAGTAACAAAACTCAATTTCATTACAAACCTTCTTCACATCCGATGCTGATCCACGCAAAATAACATTGTTCAACTCATTTAACATTAGTGCTGGACTTTTTGCGTAATACAATCTTCTAACTAACTTCCGCATTTGAGTATGATGTACTGCTAACATCCTGAAATGGTGAAAAAACACTTTGACATACTTTTCTAGAAAGACAAGCCACAGAATGACCTTGCAAACCAGTATTTTTTCTAACTCTGCAAGGGCCTAGTCCTTGCAACATCTTGATCTTTTGTTTAACACTTTTTTTTACTATATTCTCGTAAGAAATTACGTAAAAGATCAATAGATTCTAGTCGTACTCTACAAATACTACTGCAGTCCCAAGTGTACACTGGGGCTTTAGGACATCTGCCTACAAATTCATCAGCTATCACTTCTTCTACATTTCTGGGAACCATTTTTTCTTTGCCAATTGGACAACCATTTCTAACCTCATAAGCTCGACCACTGGTGTCAACTGCCTGCAACAAATCATTGGTCTGAAAATAACTCTCTTCATAAAGTAAGGCTCTGAACATAAACTTTGTTTCCATTCCCCCAAAAAAACTGCACAAAAATTAGTTCTGTTAATTAATCTTTTTCTCTTACTTTTGGCCTTCATTACATGCATTGGTTTATCTAGTGATTGAATTCTGTTTAAAACTAGAACGAATAGTTTATTTTTTACTTCAAAAGCCTTTTCAACAATGGATTCAATATACGTTTTATAAAATAGTGCTCCCATTTTTATATTTCTTCATATCTGTCAGCAAATTATGTACTACTCAATTATAAAATATTTTTTTGTTTCTCTTTATACTGATTTTGTCTTCTTTTACCATATGTTGAATCTTTTGACTGTACATTTGCTTTTTTTCCTTTCCTATTATTTTGATTATTTTTTCTGGTTGAAGCAGTTGAAGCATTGTCAGTGGTTTCAACATTCTGAACATTCTTTCTGGGCCTAGAAAGATTTTTAATAAATTCCTTAGTAGTCTTACCAGAAGATTTTGACTTTCTAGCCACATTATGTTGGTCATCCAATACTTGTTGTTGAGTTTTCTTCAAGTAACTGTCCTTTAACTCTCTTTTTCTCTTTCTTGAGTTTTTCGGGCATGATAACTTTATTTTAATGATGATAAACAATATCTGTAAAAAATATACATACATAAATGTATATTAATATCTTTATACATTATACATTTCTATTACTATACAAACACATTATATATAGATACTGACAGAGGAATTGTAGACCTTAAATACAAGTGTGAAGGTGGTTAGACCACTACATGCATAGTGCATAGGAGTTTGAAGCAGTCCATGTCCTAAGACCAGGCTCGCTGCGTGGGTACATGCATACTGACTGAATAGTTAGAGTAGTACAAGGAAAGACACTGTGTGAATTTATAACTGGCTGAGTTTTACTTTAGGGAATGGATTAGTACATAGTACTGAGAGTCACTATGGCATTGCAAGAGCAGTGACAGGGTGTTTGCTGCAGTGTAGGTATGCTGACTGGGGAATTGTAGGCCTGAAACACAACTGTAAAGGTGATTAGACCACTACATGCATAGTGCATGGGAGTTTGAAGCAGTCCATGTCCAAAGACCTGGCTCGCTGCATGGGTACATGCATACTGACTGAATAATTGGAGTAGTACAAGGAAAAACACTGGGTGAATTTATAACTGGTTGAGTTTTACTTTAGTGAATGGATTAGTACATAGTACTGAAAGAGTCACTATGGCATTGCAAGAACAGTGACAGGCTGTTTGCTGCAGTGTAGGTATACTGACTGGGGAATTGTAGGCCTGAAGCACAACTGTAAAGGTGATTAGACAACTACATGCATAGAGAATAGGAGTTTAAAACAGTCCATGTCCTAAGGCCTGTTTTTCTTATTGAAAAAACAGAGAAATGCGAGCAGGGTGCATGGATCCGCCGTAAAAAAAATTAAAACCAAGTGCGGGCTCCTGTGCTTGTTTAAAAATTAGCTACCTGGGGGTCCAAATCCCGGTGTCTAAAATATTAAATTTGATGGGGGTCCAGAGGAGCCCTGTAGCCCGGGGACCGCCATCCCTCTATGCTACAAAATAAAGGGTGGGGGGGGGCTCAAAGGTACTTCCCCGGTAAAATACTTGGGTAGGGGGTGCTTAAAGACCCCCTCCAGTCCAGGGGACCGCTACTCTTTGGGGCTTTCCAAAAAATAGTTGGGAGGGCTCAAAGGTCCCTCTAAGCCCCGGGGATTACCACCTTCTGGGGCTTTTTATATTGTGGGACGGGGGCCGCGTGGCACCCATTCTGGAGCAGTTGAGGGTCCTGGGGACTACCACTCCCCAGGGCCGGCTCCTGCTGTGTCTCGGGGTGCCTACCCCCAGGGCACTGCTGTTTCCTATGGCAGGGTGGGTGTTGAGGTTCCAGATCTGTCATAGCAAACTTGAGGGCATATTAACAAGGGCCATTTCGCTGCATTTAAAAAAAAAAAGCCAAAAATGCAGTGAAAATGATATTGCCCTGTTTACTAGGCGACTATAAGATGCATTAACGCATGTTAGCAGCCGGTTTGGTAACGGCTCGCCTCGCATCTCCAATGAGTTGCAATGTAGGCGTTCCCAGAGGCAAGGTAGGTTTTCCTATGACAATAGAACATGGAAATGGGGAGTATGACAATAGCGTTGAATTTACAAGGTAACCCTGCACTTGAGGAGCGATAGCAAAACTCTCGCTAATTGCGGTTTATGCAGGATCCTAACATGTGCTCTGAAGTAGACTTAAGCATGTTTAATATGGGAGGTAGTTGATACTTGAAAACTAGACAACAATAAAGGTTTTTAAGCACTTATATGTCTGCAAACACATGAAGCACCCAAATGCTTCTCTCACAATTTTCCCAAATTCACACTGACTCACAGTGTGATTCCAGACAAATAACAGTATCCTTTGCACTTTACCAAAAAACATTTACTAGTCTGGAACAGGTGACATGACTGCACACATTCCACGGGGCAGATCTACAAGAAAGTGCCGCAGCGCGGCACCGCAAGCCCTTTGGCTGCGCCACGCTGCAGCACTTTCAGAGCACAGGAATGCGACATATCTACAATGATATGTTGCATTCCTGTGCTCTCCCCTCTGCTGGCGCAGAAACAGCTGCCATGCGCCGGCACAGGCACCCTTGCACCATGGTGCAAGGATGCCTGCGCCATGGGCAGATTGCTTTTGTGCAGGAAGGGGCCCCTTCCTTCACAAAAGCAATCACTGCAGGCATTTTCCTCTTTCAATCCGTGCTGTAGAATGCAGCACGCATTGAAAGAGGAAAAAACGAGGAGGAATGAAAACATTTCTCCTCGTTTCGCTTGCCTACGCCACCCCTATGGTGGCGCAGCAAACGGACGCATTTCCAGGTTTACGATTTTTTGTAAATCCGGAAATGCATCAGTGGACATGGGTGTTGCGTGGGAACACCCACAGCAACACCCATGTCCTGCCCCTAACACACAAAATGTTGTGTGAACAGGGGTGATATTTACAAGCACAGGTTAAGTCATGCAGGGTGACTTTACCTATGCTTGTAAATATCCCTGAGCAGGCTGTGCCACCGATGCTTCACGCAACGTGATGCATTGGTGGCGCATATGGGCTTGTAAATCTGCCCACACATATTTTAAAAGTGCACTTTAATGTGGAAGCCTTACTCATTTTACAAATGCATAAACAATGACTGCTTTCTATCACTACTAAAACTACAAGTTTTAAGCAGTTAGCTGTCAACAAATACATGAAGTTACCAAATGCTTCTCTCACAATGATTCCCAAATGAACACAGTCTCACAATGTGATTCTAGACGAGCAAGACTACTCCCTGGACTTTACCAGGAGAAACACATTCATCGTATTAAAAACAAAGACACCACATACAACCCCTCACAAATTAATAACTTACCTTTCAAATGGATTTGTAGATTAAGAAGTATGTCAGTAACACACCAGATTTTCTAATACAGAATGTCTGTACTGCACTACTCAGCAAAACCAAAAAAATGCAAATTTTCCCTCTCATTCTGCATACATATACATGTAAATATCAAATCACATTGCTTACCACATTAATTCAAAAGCTAACACACATTTCTATTGGTTACACATTTCAACCCTTTACAATTGACATAAGTTTGAACCCTACCCCCAATCTGCTTACTGCCGGTTACCATGGTAACAGTACATGGAACAGTCATTTGAGCACACAGGTCACAAGTTCAGCACACAATGTTGCTAATCCAAACAGCAAGTATGCTTGACAAAATATCACCTTATCTTATGTAATGTTCCATTCAAACAGTTTTTCTTAACCAATAAGAAACATGCTTTTAGGTTTAAAGTATTTTATTAATTAAGCACAGCGGTACAGCAGTGAAAAATAGGAAGGAAACCAGGCATTAAAAGGCAGGTTATAGCGTCAGAAATAATGCTGTCTCCTGAGCACCCCGCCACCTGCAAAGTTCAACAGTCCCGGTTAGGCGAGAACCGCCGTAGGCGGCTTCCTCGAGCATTGAGTCCGAACGTGGATCAGAAAGCAAATAACAACCCCGCTGTACTTCACTTTTCACTTAACAAACTACCCCAACAGCCACCCACGCCCACCCCCCTTCCCACCCCCCCGCCCCCTGTCCGGTGTTGCGCAAAGAATATCACAGAAACGCACAGATCCCTTCCTGCTTTCTCTACCCCTAATGCGTATAGAGTGCCTCCCTCGCCATGCTGGACATTCAAGTGATCGGCTGTGTAAGCCTAAGGAGCCTCAGGTACCTGGGGCACGTAAGCTCCCTGAATTCAGTAGTCAGTAATGCATGGAATGGCTGCCACAGCTCCGTGAATTGATCGACCTCCCCAGCCAGTGTAAGCGAGATTTTTTCCATACCCAGTACATGCCACAGCCGGTGTAGCCAACCTGTGATTGAGGGAATGGTGGAGGTGCGCCAGTGTATTAGAATGTTCTGTACAGCCGAGCCCAAAGCGATGGCAATGTGTCTCCCTCTCCGGGATTTCAACGGGTACATTAAGGCGTTAGGGAGGCCCAGCAGGGTATAGGCCGGGAAGCGGGGCAACTCTATGTCAAAACATTTGTCTATTTCATCGATCACCTCCTTCCAGTAATCCTGTATCAGTGGGCATAATATCAATTCATAAAAACCAAAACACATATATCATATTTCACTATAAATTCTCAAAATCATACATATAGTGACAAAAGCAATACATTCATAAATATAAATGACAATAAAAACATATAATCATCAAGTAACTCAAAAGTTTTTTTAGCCTTATCATATAGTTTGCCTGTCTATATGATTTTTAATTAATACATATTAAATTTATATATTATATATATTTTGAGTCTCTGTTTACTTTTCACACTTGCTATTTTAAACGAATTTGGTCGTCTATAATATGCAGATGTCCTAGGTTTTGTACACACATAGGTGTCTATGAGTCTATTCATCTCGTGCAGGCGCTCGGGAGTGTGGTACCAGTACGTTGACACCTTGGTGAAGGTTTCAGTCAGCCCCACATGATAATCAGAATGTCGCGCTCGGTATGAGATTTGCTCCCATTCCTTGTGGCTAAGTGTCCTCCCCAGTTCCTTGTTCCATCTCTCCCTACCAGGATTATAGATGTGTGTGGGCGGTGGCTGAAGCATTTTATACAAATCAGATATGAGTTTTGCGTCCGACGTGCGCGTCGCCATCCATCTCTCAAAAGGGAGCAGGTTCCTGTCCGCAGCCTCCCGCACCTGTGGTTGTAGCGCCCAATGTCTGACTTGCCAGTATCTCATCCTATCTGCCTCGGCCAGTTGGTAGCTCCCCTTAAGGTCCTCAAAGGAGAGGACCCCATCCCCACCGTACACATGAAAAAGTGCCCTGCACCCCTTCTCTCGCCAGTGCGTAAAGGCTCCCGGTTCTGTCCCAGGCGTGAAGTCTGGGTTGTCCACAATAGGCGTGAACGGAGAGGGGAACGAGGTGAACTCGAAGCGGACACTAGCGGCATCCCATACCCTCAACGGCACCCTCGTAACATAGGAAGCGTAGAGATTCGGGGGTCTGTGTTGTCTACGCAGGAACGGGATTTCCTGCAAGGGCCGACCCGCCACCGCCTGGTCCTGGAAGAGCCAATGCTTATCCGACTCCCACCTGCTCCATTCCACCAGGTACCTCAACTGCGACGCCTGGAAATATCTGTGAAGGTCAGGGACTCCCAGTCCCCCCGCCTCCGGCGCTAAAGTCGTCAATGCTCTCTTCATTCGGGGTTTACGGCCCTGCCAGACGAATTGGGACAGTGCAGTCTGCATCATCCGGATCCAGCCTTTGGGGGGCTGCAGCGGAAGTGCCCGGAAGAGATACAGGATCTGTGGAAGCACCGTCATCTTCAGCGCCGCTATCCTGCCTAGCCACGATATCGTCCCCTTGCCCCACCTCCCCAGTTCCTCCTTCACTTTCTTGCCTAGCGACTCGTAATTAACCGCCACCATCGCCGACAGCGTGGGAGTCAGCAGGATACCTAAATACGGCACGTGGTTCCGCGACCACCTGAGCGGGAACCGCCTCTGCAACTCCCTTCTCGTCCCAGGCGTCAGGGAAACATCCAACGCGGTGGATTTCCCCATGTTCATCTTAAACCCAGCCGCTCCCGCGAAAGCCTCAAGCTCTGCCATACACGCGGGCAAAGCCCGTTGCGGTTCCTCCAGTGTAAAAATAACATCGTCTGCGTACAGGCTGACCGTATGGGCATAACCCCCCATCCGCACCCCAAGGGCATCTGGGTTTTGTCTCACCCTCTGGGCAAAAGGCTCCATGTAGAGGGCGAAAAGGAGAGGGGACAGTGGGCATCCCTGTCGCGTGCCGCGTTCAATATAGAAGCGCTTTGATCCACAGCCATTGACACGCACCGTAGCCGACGGGAACTTATAACAATTAAAGACCATGCATCTGAATTTCTCCCCTATGCCCATTCGAGTCATCACCTGCTCAAGATACGGCCAGTGCACCCGGTCAAACGCTTTTTCGGCGTCGACCGAAAGGAGCATCCTTTCACCGGGGATTCGCGAAGCCTTTTCCAGTATGTGTACCAACCGCTTGGTATTATCCACCGTTTGCCTGCCAGGGACAAAGCCGGACTGGTCCGGTTCAATCAGTCCGGGGAGATACTGCGCCAATCTCGCCGCTAAGATCCCCGTGTAGATTTTAAGATCCACGTTTAGGAGGGAGATCGGTCTATACGAGCCACACTGGGCCCTGTCCTTCCCTGGTTTAGGTATTACTGACACAGTGGCTTGCAGGAGATCCGGTGGGATAGCACCGGGGCAGTCGAAAGAGTTAAACAGCTTGGTCAGAATAGGAGCTAAAGTAGTGCAAAAAGTCCTATAGAAAAGGGTGGTGTATCCATCTGGTCCCGGGGCTTTCCCGAGTTTCAGCCTAGCGATTGCTGCAATAACCTCTTCTATCCTAATCTCCCGGTCCAAGTGATCAGTTTGCATTTGAGCTAGGGATGGGAGAGTCACTGAATCAAGATATTCATCAGGGTCCCCAGTCGTCGCGCCGTCCTCCGCATAGAGCTCAGAGTAGAACTGTCGAAAGGCCTCAGCTATTTCGATGTCTTCTGTAACCGTACGCCCTCCTGGTACCGCAAGTTCTTTAACTCAACGGCATTGATGTGCGATTCTGAGCTTAGCCGCTAGTAACCGGCCACAACGATCCCCTCCTGTATAATATGCGTGCTTCAAACGGAGAGCCGCATATTCAGCCCTGTCTAGGTCCAGAGACGACAAGAGTTTTCTTGCTGCCTTCAGTTGTTTCCAAATTCTAGGAGCCCCCGTTCGCCGATGTACCTGTTCTAATTCCCTGACCTTTTGCGTAAGTTCTTCCCGTTTAACCTTCCTCTCTCTATTTTCGGTCGCCGATATCTTTATGAATTCTCCCCGTAGAACCGCCTTAAGCGCCCCCCATTGAGTCGCCAACATAGTGTCGGGGTTAGAGTTATGTAGTTGAAAGTCAGCCACCGCCTCGGTGATACGTTGCACCACAACTTTTTTGTGTAAAAGCGTGTCTCGAAGACGCCAGACCCCACGCCGAACTGGGGTCGACGGGGGCAGGAAGGTCCCCGAGACCGGTGCGTGATCTGATAGGGAGATGACCCCTACCTCGGAGGCAGTGGCCATGTCCCGCACCGGGCCAGAGACCAACAGGTAGTCCAGCCGAGCATAAGTTTTGTGTGCGTGCGAGAAATATGAGTAGTCCCTGTCTGCGGGGTGTAATCCCCTCCAAAGATCGTGCATATCGAATTCAGCTAGTTGTGTTTTCATAGTGTGTGATAATTCCCCGGTCTGTGGAAAGCGCTGCGCTGATCTGTCTAATGAGGAATCAAACACCAGGTTCAGGTCCCCCCCCAGAATGAGATGCCTGTCGGGAGACGCTGTGACATCTACCAGTGTGGCATGGAGGAAGTGGTCCTGACGCTCATTTGGGCAGTAAACCGACCCCACCGTGAATAACAGAGGCCCCAACTTAAATCTGTATGCCAGCATCCGCCCTTTATGCTCTGCCAATTTGTGTAGCACTTCACCTTTAAAGGATTTAGAGACCAAGATCGCCACTCCTGCTGTTTTAGTGGTATTGGAGGAGAAGAACTGTGTAGGGAAGGAGCGAGACCGTAACCTATGACAGTCACCAGCCAGCAAGTGCGTTTCTTGTAGCAGACAGATGTCCGCCTGTGAGGCCTCCAACAAGGAAAGAATTGCCCTACGTTTTGTGGGATTGTTGAGCCCTTTCACATTCAAAGTTACTACTTTCAAACCCGCCATACCATAGGAACATAACCCACCAGCAACTGTCGATCAAAAGCAGTAAGTGGCAAGCCTACTCCCGGACCGGTCTGCGAGCCCCGGCCAAACTGAGTGAACATGTCAGAAACACCGGACAGAGCCACCCCGAACTCCCCCTTCCCGGATCCCAAGAACCCCCAGACCCTCAACTCCCAACTCCCCAACATCTCCCCCCCATTCCCCGACACAAACCCCAAACTTTCCCCACACTCCCACCCCCCACCACCCTCCCACGACCTCCAGTCTTGATAGTCCCAGTCCTGCCCTCACCGGACAAGCCTGTGGTGAATTACTTACGTGGGCGACCAGCCACAAGCATTCCTCCTCCGCCCCCACCCCCCACCTTCCCCCCCCCGAGCCAGCTCCAACAGTAACGCGTAGTCGATCTCCCCCCGGAGCCAGGTTATGCGGTCAGTGCAACTTCTTCTCCAATCGCCGAGGTCCTGGAGACAGTTTGGATGGCATCCGCCATGTCGGCTCTGATGGTGGGCGAGCTAGGTCTCCGTAGAGCGGCCGAAGACCTGCGCCGCGAGACCCTTCGCCAGCCATCGGCGGCCGGATCCCCCCTCCTAGGAGTGGAGGAGTTTTCTTCCTCCTCTGTGATCCCCAGCACCCCACACACATCTAGGAGGGACCGTAGCTGGTGCAATTCCCCATTCCACCGGAAGATGAGGCAAAAAGGGTGCCCCCATGAGTAGGGTGTGTCATGTTGCCTCAAGAAATCCGTCGCAATCCTAAATGCTCTCCGCTTCTGGAGCGTGGTCGCGGACAGGTCCTGGTACAGCGCCACGGGATGGCCTCGGAATACAATCGACTGCTTCTTCCTCGCCTCAGCCATGATCCGCTCCTTCAGTGGATAGTCTGGCAGGAAAGCAAGAATGTCCGGGGGGGGGGCCTGTAGTTCGCCTCCGCGGTCCCACCCGATGGGCTCTATCTATTCTGATGGGGAAGTCCTCAGATTCGCCCAGGACGTCACGGAATAACTCCTGTAGGTAGGCCATTATGCCAGTGTTCTCCTCCGTGGATGGCACTCCCCGAACCCTTACGTTGTTCCGCCGGGACCTGTTCTCTAAATCTTCATTATGCTGCTGTAGGTCAATGTGCTGGTCTCTGAGGCGGAGCACTTCCTGCTGCAAGTGCGTGATCTCTTCATCCTGCCTCTGTGTTGAGCTTTCGACTGTGGCCACCCTCTCACCGAGGCCATCCACCTCTCTGCGTATCTCGCGCACCTCGCCAGCCACCTCCTGTTTCAGCGCCTGAAAGTCCTCTCTCAATGTCCCGAAAAGGGACTCCAGGAATGATCTAGTGACCGGGGGTTCTCCGCTGCCCCCCCCTTGGGAACTGCCAGCACCTCCCGGCGGTGTTGAGGTCCTGTCCCCTTTTCCTTGGGGTCTGCCAAGCATCTCCGGGAGTGTACGGCTACCCCCTTTGTTACCCTTCTGTCCGGCCATCTGTCCTGCGTTCTCGCGACACGCACGATATGGATCGTAACACCGGTCAAGCCAATGCCAGGCCTGTAGTGTCAGAGTCTTTTCCCTCAAGCCTCCGCTGTTCCTGATCGCTGCCAATGCTTGCAATAGCCAGGCCCGGGTCCGCAAGTCGCCTGGAAGGACAGCCAGGCAAGTGCACCACTGCACCAGCCGCCGCCGCCCCAGCCCGCTCCGTGAGCACCTCCACTCCTCAAATCAGGTGGTCTACCTCAGCAGCCAACGCCGTGGATTCGCAGCTGCCCAGGACCAGCTCGCTAGAGTCACAATGCCCACTGCGCCATTTGGAGAGACCCACCTCGCCTCCAATGTCCGTCCCAGCAAGGGGAGCCCAACTCTACCTAGCTGCTGCTCCCAGGGCCCACTTCGCCTCCCCAGCCGTGCCCCAAGGGCCAGGTGCCGTTGCGGCCGTAAGTCCACCCCGGTGCGGTACGCTGCAGATCCTTGCTCCTCACGGGGTCAATCCACAGCACCCCTGGACGCTCCGCACCATCACACGCTCTCCCAGTCCGCTCCTCACCTCCTCTGCCGCAATCGGGGGGGGGGAAGAACCCGCGTCCAGGGCGCAGCTCCGTCTCCGTCCGTCCTCCACACTCCGGAATGCACTGCACCAGCTTTGAAGCGCTATCCGCAGGGCGCCAGGGATCTTCCCCCCCGGAACTCGCCGCGTTTCTTGTGCTGCCGTTCCGACGTTCTCGGCCTCAGGTCACCGCCAGCTAGGCCTCAGGTAGTCTTTGGGGCGGGACCGGGGCACCCCTCGTCACCGGAGAGTTGGTGAACACTCCTCGGGACTAAGCCCACCGAGTCGCTGGGTCACCGACGTGCCACCGCTCCCTCCAGGGCCTCTCGCCGGGACCTGCGCCTCCTCTATCCCTGCTTCTCCAGTGTCCTGGGTCTCCGCTCTCACCCGGCGAGGCCGCAGCCGCGGCCTCGCGTAGTCTCGGGGGCGGGTCCGGGGCACACCGCGCCGCCAAGCGACAGGCTAGTTCACTTCGAGCTCAGGCAATCGATTCCGCTAGGTCGCCGATGTGCAGCCACCCCCTGCAGGACTCTTTTCTCCGCTCTCAGGGACAGCGCCACCCCCAGCGGACCCTCGATGCGACCCGCTCCGCCACTGCTGCCCGGGGCTCTAGCGGCCGGGGTTCTCACTCTCGATGCCGTGGCCGGCGGGGGAACCAGAGCTCAACACAGCCTTGCCTGGAGACTCTCTCGTCCGCGCCCGATCATCCGGGCCTGCAAGGGGGGAGAAAGGCGATACTTTAGGGCTCAGGGCCTAGGCGGGTGCGGGAGCTCGGGAGGAACACGTCCGTTCACTCCGCCATCTTGGCCACGCCCCCCGAAACATGCTTTTAAAAACAGAAACATGGACCCTAGTTTTCAGTCTAGAATGCCAATCATTTCTATGCTTTTTTTTAAAACTGCATCTTATCCACCATTTTAGAAAAATCTTACTTTTCAAACTGCCATTTCATTTACAGAGACCATCTGAGTGCATCCAGACCTCCTTTCAAGATGCTTAGAGTGTGTATTGTGGGAGACAGCTATATTTTCTGGAGCCAAAGGTACGCAGAAAATAGAGCCATTGGCAAAGAACTAGGTTTGCCAAATGTAGATATTTGAATGGATTGGACAGAGAGGGTTAAAGTGGCACCAATTGCTAACATTGGTTAAATCCTTTTTACATCTCCAACATCCTGACCTCATAATTGTGCACTGTGGTGGCAATGACCTAGGCACTTTGACTGGGGTATGTCTGGAAATGTGTATGAAGGACACCTTTGGAGAATTGAAGTCACTCTCCCCTAACCTGCCTTTGTCTATTCCAACATATGCCAAAGGCAGAAATGGAACTAATCCAATTAATTTTGTCCACAGAATGAGAAAGCTCGGAAACATGTCAATAAATCTGTTTCTGCTTTTCTCCGAGATTATAGGATGGGGTCCATTTACCACAACAATCTGTTTTTCAATATGGATGGCATCTATAGAAGAGATGGTGTACCTTTTACAGATGAGGGTAAGAGAGTCTTCCTCATCAACTTTAGACTCTGCATAGGTACTTACTTATAGGTACCAAAATCTCTCAATAAACACAGCTCTTTTTAGAGCCACCCAAGATCTAAACACATAAGCTTCATGTATATCTGAAAAATATATTTTTTTTTTGCTTGGAGTCGTGCACCCAACGCATGCACACCAGGAAGCCGCACCAATGACTAATTTCTACTCTCCCTGGGAACCCCATCCCCCGGGGCTCATATATAACGTTGGGGACTGTGGGGGAGCAACAAGGCCCCCCACGAACCCAGGCGGCTCCCCGGGTCCTTCGGGAGCCGGAATTGCTTTTCCTCACGGGGAGCTCCTAACATGCAGCTCCCTGTGTGGTTTCCCTGTTCTCTCTTTCAAAATCCAAACCAAGTTTGCTATGACAATGCGAGAGCCTCAGCTCCCGCCCTGCCATAGCAAACAGCAGTGTCCTGGGGGTTGACACCCCGGGACACTGCAGGAGCCGGCCCTGGGGGTGGCAGTCCACAGGGCCCTCGAGGGCTCCAGGAGGGGGGCCACGCAGCCCCCCTCCCACAACATAAAAAGCCCTGGGGGGTGGCGGTTCCCCGGGGCTGGGGGGGGCCTTAAACCCCCCTGAACCATTTTTGAAAAAGCCCCAGGGGGTAGCGGGCCTTTGAGCCACCCCCACCCATCTATTTTGCTGCCCCCAGGGGGTGACAATCCCCCTCTGGGACCACATAAAATGTAAAACTTTTGCCCCCATGCTAATTATTTAAGCTCGCGCTTTGTTTTATTTTATTTTTTTACGCAAGGATCCGCGCACCCTGAGTGCACTTTGCTGTTTTTCGGAAACCTCTAAGCAGGTCTAGAGGGTCAGAGTATTTCTACCCTGCCCCCTTTATACATTTTGCACACTTCTTCCACTGACTTCTTCAGCCTCGCTTCTACCGAGGCACAAAATGGCTACCAACACTTCCTGGTTTCGAATGTTGACAACCACTTGACAGCCAATTAGCATTCAGCGTGTGATCGGGACGGTGCGGTAGTGATATATGTCAAAAAGTGCCAGTGGTCTCTTAAAGTGCCGATTCTACAAATCAAACAAGATACTAATACATCCTAGAAGCGGGTAAGCCCAAACAAATGATAGTGCACTGCCATCTCCCAAGTGACTCGACCGCTGTAGATTGCACTACAAGCTAAATCAGAGACCATTTCCTACTCCTTCCAGGGCCATTTTATTCATTTTCTGTAATATTGTAAAACCTGATTAACTCTGGTATGACACCAGGCTTCCCGCTTGCTAACATGCAACATTTTTTCCTCCCATTTTGGTTACCTAGGAGTGGCATGGGATTTCCAATATGTGGTAATCAGAGAATAGGCCATCAGCATTGGAATAAATATGAGGTGCTCTATATTGTTCGCCCTGTCATCACCCCATTCCAGGTACGTAGAAGTACTATTCTTTGGGAGGTGCGAATGCCCCATTCAGTTGTACTGCCCACTTCCTGAAACAGGTTGTATGATTGTACAACGCAGGTAAAGACATTGAATGCCTTTATCACACATTTTTAACCATGCATGTTTTTACCACGAACATGCTTTTACAATGTATGCCATTATCACGCATTGTTTTTATATTAAAAAACACTGTATTTGTGGGGGAGACCCCCACATCCCCAACTTACCTTAAATCCGTGGTAAAGGCTTGCGTTGTAAAGGCATGCACATGGTAAAAATAAGCATGCTAAAAATGCAGGTTAAAGGCACAACGAGGTAAAAACCTTGTTGGAAATGCTGCTTCACCCTGAAACACACCCCTCAGAAAACTTCGCCAAATGGGCGCAAGCCCAAAACATATGTAGTCCGTCCCCTACCTGTTCACATTTCGCGCAGTTTCTAGAGGAAACTGGGAACATCCTATTTACTGATTTTGGAATAAGGTATAGCATCCATCCACTGAAAAAAATTTGATTCAATGAAAATTGGCCCTCCTAAGAATCACGTAACTAAGAACAAAATATCTTTCCAAATGTATTTCATTTAGTTTTATCCTTGTATCGCTTTCCGATTTTGATCTTGTCTTCCAAACCATATCATCTGATCTGAGATGCAATCCTTTGTACTAGTAACTCAGAGTGGTATTGACTCCTAACAGCTGTCTAAGCCTGTTTCTGGAAGAATCAATATCTTCCCCCAATAAATTGCTAAACATATATTTAAAAAAATGAGAATGCTTATGAATTGTCTCTCCCAAGGAAAAAGAGCCTGGGTGGATTTCAACCTGGTCCCTTATAAAAAAAATCCCTGATATTTTTCATAAATAAATCCACAAATTTTTCTATTTTTCTTCCGTCAAAGCAGGACAGAGGGATTTACAATAGCTCAAAGGAGTTTCTGCAATGACATGGGGAAGTCTGTATTTAATTAACACTTTATTTTCCAACAGCCATAGTAGGTTTAGTATCTTGTACCTGATTTTTTGGGCACTTTAGGAATGAATGCCAGATCCTAGCAATGATGGCGCCCAGTGCAACAATGTTTGTTGGTGCTCCCCAGTGAAAACCTCTGCCACAAATGCCCTCACTAGCACCCTTTAACAGTGTTCCTCAAGTCTCCTTAAGCACCCTTTTTTAGCACCACATATATCAGTGTAGAGTATCAGAGGACTTTACATTACACTCACTACACAGACAATAAATCACCGGTGTGTAAATAAGTGTATAGGAAATGCTATGTAAGACAGGGGACTGCAATGTATAGGAGTCACATTTAATCCATAGTGGTAGATAGTATAGTTTGAGTGTTTGGTCAGGAGAAGCACAAATGCAGAATTTAAAATGTACCACCATGGTAGGGGTTCTCTTTAATAATCAGAATTGAATTCTATCTACATTAACCCTTTTTGCCTACATTAGGATAATGAAAGACTGGGGAAAAAATCATAACGCTTTCATCTATACCTTGTAGTTGCATGCATCTCTTTGATAACGGTTACTAGCTCACTGTTTTGTGTTTCAATATTAACTGAGAAACAAAAGGATGTCTCAAACAAAAGCAGTAACCCTCTGACCTATTTACATTATATGGACTTTATGATCTGCATGGGACACATTCTTTGCAGCAGACCTATTAACCCTCTGTGCTACCTGACCAGGAGTCAAAACTTCCACTAGACAAACCTCCAATCTCTCTTTAGAAAAAACACTAATCACAGGAGTTATCTTCACATTTTTATCGGTGCTTAACGAGGCAGCAGGTGCTTTTCAAACCATAAGATATTTGCAACCACTATCTTCCAACCGGAAGTCCGTGCCTGGTGCAGCACACACCAGTCGTACCGCCCTAGAACCAGCCCAAATTATGACACACCATCTAAGGACAGGCACGCCCAAAAAATGAGTAGGCAAATAGAATTATCAAAACTGGAGGAGGACACTGAGAAGCGCCGCAATTTTAAAATGCTGGATGCCATGTAATATTTCTGAAAATTGGGACGTCCCAAACCTCCCTCACTCTTAGGCAGCTGTAACACTTTCAGATTCACTCATCGTCAAATCTGAGTCCATATGTAATAGGAAATAGCTTGTTCCAATTTATTTAAAAAGAAACCTCAAGCATACAAAGAACGGATAAAAAAAGGAAAAGGAACAGCGGTCAGATTGACTTTTTAATCAGGGCTGACCGCCCCATAATTGATAAGGGCAGGCCTCTCCATATTTCACATTAATTAAAAACATTTCATCAAGGGTTTTACATTATTGTTAAAAGTTGATCAGTTTCCTCTGGGTAAAAAACTCCTCAGATACCTTTACAGCCTACTTTATAACCTTCCTTCAACAATAATGAGAAAACATCCGGAGAGGTGCTGAACAGGAGACACTCAGTTTTACCTTCATAAATTTTGTAGCCCCCTATATTCGTGAAGGTCTTAATTGTTTGCAAGAACCTATTTATATTAAAAGTAGATAGAATCAAAAAATATATATGCATATAGCTTTATTTTAGTGCCCATAGGCAGGGGGGCATACAGTATATTGATGGATGAACTGAACTAAAGGTTCAATAAAAAAGGCAAAAAACAAAGGGGAAGAGGGCAGGCTTGACGAGTGCCCTAGTTTAAGTTAATATGACCTACCGGAGAACTATTGATTATTAGCAAAGCAGTTGCCCATTGATATAAGAGCTGGATACATCTTGTAAACAGGGACGGGAATCGAAACTTCTCTAATACTCGAAACAACCATCTGCAGTTTACATAATCAAAGGCCTTTTCAGCATCTAACAAAATAGTCGCCACTGGGAATACATCTACCGCTGCCACATCTATAAATTCAAACTCGAAAATGAGTATTAGAGTATATATTTCAGCCACTGATAAAAACCAATTTGATCACCTGCTATAAGAAATTGGGCTACCTTGGCTACACATTTTTCTAAATTTTGATATAAACTTTTCAGTCTGAGTTCAAAAGGGTAATGGTTCTAAAAGATTTCAGATCCTTGGCCTCTTTCCCTCCTTTAGATAATTCAGCAAGATCCCTTTCTGGGATGTTTCCGGGAGCAGTCCACCCTCAAGCAGATGATTAAAAAGAGTACACATGGGACCCTTTAAAATAGATAGAAATGTTTTAAAAAACTCGGAACTAAATCCATTCTCCCTCGTGGCTTTACATTTAGGAAAATGGCTTATAATATCTTCCACCTCCCTCTCTGAGTTAGGGTTTAGTAAAATGGATGCTGCCTCTTACGTCAAAGCGGTACAAAAGAGGGTGGTGATGGACGGAGCATCTGAACCAATCAAACACTCACACCCAGTCAAAAGATCTGGGTTTTAATCCATCACCGTTCTTTAGCCCACTCTGCCACCCCAGTTCAGACATGGCCATATGCAAATCAGTCTGACCCTGTGCCTCATGGGAACAGTCCCGCCCGATCTGCCAAGCCATGCCTTCCCTGGCCTGGAAACAAGCTTCCTAGGACCGGTTTTTGGCAGATAATTTTAGTCCTTTGAGAAATTCATTGATTAGCCACTCCCGCCTAATAATTCCAGCCTGATCATCTAAGTACAAACTGGTATAATGCGAAAAAATAAAATGTCTTCTACTTTTTTTGGACACTGCCCCGCCTATGGGTTCCTCATTCTACATCAAATTGTGATTAACCTTCTATTTTGCTCTGCAGGCGAAGAAACGGCCTATGAATTCCCCTGCCTCATAGACTTGTTGCTGAAAGGTCTGATTATTGATTTTTGTAGTCATTCACCTATCCATTGAAGCGAGTGACCCTAGAGCCTGAAAACCTCTATCTGCTTCTGCTTACAGCATGAAGGTTTATATCAATATAAGGGTCCCTCTGAAGATACATTTAAAAGCCTCTCAGATAGTTGATACATCTTCTTATGCCTCATTGGTCGTGAAGAAGCTGATGAGCTCTAATGCGATCACATCTATCGCCAAAATATTTGTCTTTCCATCACCCACGTCTTAACACTGCTTGATACTGGCAGGGCAAATTTCAGGAATATGGCCTGGTGACTTGTTAACCCGCTAACATAATACAAGCTATCAACAATAGGGAAAGAAGGGGACCCTAAAAACATATCAATCTGAGAAGCAGAGTTAAACCATTTCAAATAGTAAGTCTAGGACCTGATTCTTGCTTTATTATTTTTTTCACAGCAAGTTTTTATTGTCAGCAGCCACAATGGGCCTGGCAACACCAGGTAACCAAACAATACAAAATATATATTTGCGAGTAAGATGTTGACTTTTTGATATCTATTAAACTATTGGAGAACAACAACGATACAACATAATGCTCCAATAAGGGCCTGTAGTGTCATATTACCACTACATAGCACATCACTTTTGGGCCTAGCTACTTTGATCTGTTATCCATACATTTACAACCATGTTTATCATGTATCAGAGTCTTGCTTTATTTACCCACCACATATCCTCCACCCCTAAATGTAGAGTGATATCTTAAACATTGTTTCAGTATGCTTCTTCCTTTGCACCCTTCCACGGTTTGAGGAATCCAGACTCATATCTGATACAAAATTATTAGAAGCATTGAATTCTGCGAATCGACCTACTTACTAATAGGTCGGTTCATAAAATTGAGAATCGGAGCCAGTCGCACCTATTTGTTTTTACTTTTTTTATTTTTTATTTATTATATATGTAAATACAGAGGGGAAAAAAGGAAACATACAGACCTTTGTACTACAACATCCGTCATCCAATTACAATACTTGTGTGATGCTACCACATACAGACTTTACAATTTGAAAAATGATAAAATTGAGGACAAAGAGGTAAAGTGCAATATATATGGTTAATCAACCTGCGCCGTAAGGAGATATTCAGTTAAATATTTCCAATAGTCTCTCGGTCTTGATCCTGCAGGCAGCTCTTCTTCGTAGGTTTGCAACATAGTCTGACAATATGCGATATCTCATAGCCACTGTTTAATCGTAGGCTTATCTCCACTGTCCCAACACAATGAAACTCTGCGTTTGGCAATGAGCAAAGCAATTACGCAAAATGTACGTTTAGCATCTCTAACATTTTGAATTAATCCCAATAAGCATGTACGACTAGAACAAACAATATCCAAACCCACCATTTTGCCCAATGTTTGTGTGACTTGTTCCCAAAAGGCCTGCACAGCAGGACAGAGCCACGCAAGATGGATGAAGTCAGCTAGGTCAGCCCTGCAGCATTTGCATTGTGCATTAGTGCGTAACCCATATCTGAAGAGCCGGGCCGGCGTATAATAGGTTTGATGAAGATATTTCAAATGCAGAATTCTTAAGTTACCATTAGATGTGAGCATTCCAGTGATGGAGCAGGTGATCAACCACTCCTCCTCAGTGAGGGGGTCATCAAGCACCTCGTTCCACTTAGACAAAGCTTTGGGGGTCGTGTCTGCAATCTCTTCCTGCAATGAGTTGTACAACAAGGACACAAAATGTGCGTTACTTGAAGCGTTAATCAACATCTGAAACGTCTTAAATTGTGGTGGTTCCACAGGGTAGGTAGGGTATAATTTCTTAACTGCCCCTTGGAGTCTATAATATTTGAAACGGAATAATAAAGTCTGATTGCAAATATATGCAAGGTCAGAGGGCATCTTAAACTTCCCGTTATGGTATAAATCACCTAGTGTGTCGAAACCCACCTGTTGCAACAATTTCATGCCCACCTCCTCTGGTGTGACAGACAGCTCAGGGTGACAAGGTAATGGGAGGGAAGAGGCATATGATGGCAGTTTGTGTGCAAGGCTACCCATCTTGTACCAGGCAGCATTTGTTGTATCTACAGTGCTGATATCTTTGTTATGAAGGTGTCGCCTGCGATGTGTGAGTATTGCTTTTAGTGGAATGGGAAAAGCATCCCCTTCCTCAATAGCCACGTTTGTAATATACAGGATTTGGTGGAACCAGTAGTGCGCATATTGCGCCTGTGCACATAAGTAATAGAGTAACAGATCAGGCACCTTAAACCCGCCCCTAGAGTAAGGTAACGTTAGAGCTCGGAGCTCTATACGGGCTAGTTTACCTGCCCATATTAGTCGGGTCACCAAAGTTGACAGACTACGAAATATTTAGATGGGAGGCTGGATATGTATATTATTAAAAAGATAGAGGACCTTCGGCAAAATTACCATTTTGACTATAGCCATCCTGTCGGCTAATGACAATGGAAGTTGAATCCAGCGATTAACTTTGTCTTCCAAAGCGCTGATCACCCTACCATAATTAGTACGGATGACTATTTCGGGATTACGGTGGTACCAAGGTATTTCACTGGATCGGATTGCCATTCTAATGGGAATTCTAAATCGTAAGGCTGCATGCGGTCAGTAAGGGGTATAATCAGGGATTTTGACCAATTGATTTGGAGACCTGAGTGTCCCCCCAATTTAGTATACTCACGCAATAAGGGTGCCAAATTCTGTTCAGGGTCCTTCACATAGAGCATCATATCATCCGCATATAAGGAGATATGCAATGGTTGTTGCAAGAATTGCAAGGCAGAGTGGCGGTACCCCTGTCTAATTTTACAAGCCAATGGCTCTAACGCTATGGCAAATAATAATGGGGACAGAGGGCATCCTTGCCTCGTCCCACGTTCTATAGACATAACATCAGAAACGTAATTATTGACTCTAACACGGGCTAGTGGCTTAGTATCCAGTAGTTGCACCCACTGCAAAAACATGGGTGGGAACCCCATCCTGTGTAGAACCGTTATGAGATACGACCTTTCTAGAGAATCAAATGCTTTGGCCCGTCTAACATAATTGCGCAGCTTTGGTGTCTGGATCAAACTAATGGGACAACGCAAAGAGAGATCTGGTGTTGTGTACAGTCGACCTTGCCGGAATTAGGCCTGATTGATCCGGCAGGACCAGGTTATTGAAGAGGGGCTGTAACCTGACAGCCAACAGTTTGGCCAATATTTTAGAGTCCACGTTAAGTAATGACAATGGACGGTATGAGTGGCAACACTCAGGGGTTTTATTTGGCTTAAGAAGGGCAATCAGGACTGCTCCTCTCAAAGGAGGAGGAAGTAATATTTTATCATGTGCATCACCATACATGGCTACAAGATGTCGAGCTATTAGGTCAACAAAGGCTTTATAGAATTCACACGTAAACCCATCAGGGCCTGGAGCTTTACCGTTGGGAAGGGATTTGACAATCCATGTTACTTCTTCAACAGTAATTGGCCATGACAGGTATTCTCTCTGTGCATCAGAGAGCCAAGCCAGGACAATGTCAGCAAGGTATTCCATAACCTCATCGGGAGGGGCAGTGTGCTACGATTTGTACAATGCACTATATGTTTTGACAAATTCCTACGGTATCCCCTCAGCATTAGTACGTATACAACCGTAATCGTCTCTAATTTGTAGGATTGTCTGTGGAGCGCGACCCTCACAAATTTTAGTTGCTAGCATTTTATCAGGTTTTCCCCCTTCTCCAAAGGACCTCGCAGTGGCTCGTTTAGATATGTATTTAAGGTCATCCTCGGAGAACAATTGATATTCAGACATGACATCTCTGATGTCCCCCAGTACTTTAGTGTTCTGTGTGAGTTCAAACTCACGTTCTAAAAGTTGCAACTTATCTTCACATAGAGCTAGTTGTCTGCGAATATCCTTCAGGATTCCTGCATTTGTACTGATACAGACCCCGCGTATTGTGGCTTTAAAGGCCTCCCACAGTAAACCCGGGTCCTCTGTGGTGGGTTTGTTAATCAAAAAGTATTCTGAAATTGCATTTGTGATAGTGTCCACTTAAACCAAGTCTAGTAATGCTTTAGCATTAAACCGCCAGCTGAATGGGGGTGATGTATAATATGGTATGTTCAGAGATACTAACACCGGGTTATGATCAGATAGGGTCCTGTGTAAATGTTTTATAGCCCTAGTCCAATGTAGAATGTCATGTGTCCCCAACCAGTAATCAATGCGTGACCAACTACTGTGTGCTGCTGAGGAATGCGTGGCCTCCCTAAGGTCCGGATTACGACATCTCCAAAGGTCGTTGAGGCGCATTTCCAGCATAATATCCTTCAATGTTCGAGGCATGTGGGCTGCTAAATTCATATCTATTGCATAGATCGCCGCCTAGTGTTGGGTCCGGATGATTGCACATTGTTGTCCTGGAAGAGTCTTCGAAGTATCACGAGATAGGTGGCTCCTCCCCTGGACTACAGTGCGCATGGGCATCGACTCCATCCCCAGATTGGTTTTTTCCGCCATTGGGTTCGGATGTGATTTCAACGTCTCCTTGTCGGAATCGGAAAAACATACTTCTTTACGGCCAAAAGGCCTTCGTTTACTGCGTCGGTATTGTTCGCGTACGGTCTCGGCCTTCATACGACTCTCCGAGTCGAAATTCTGCGGAGTCGACTAACTCTTGGACATCGAGGCCCTGTCGTCGCAGCCCGACGAGCTTACCATGGAACGAAGTCCGTTCAAGCGCTGCCCCGTGTGTGGATCCAAGTACCCACATATCGACGTGCATCCAGTCTGTAACAAATGCCTCTCGCCGAACCACAACGAGGACAACTGTATGGCCTGTTCACAGTTCAGGTCGAAGAAAACGCTCAAGCTTCGGCGCGCGGCACGCCTCGAGGCCCAGCGAGCGGCTCCAGCACCCGACGACATCTTCGACGAGCCCGAGGCAGAAGGCCCAAGCCATCGCCTGCAGATTTCACCCCCATCGACGGAGGTCGAGGCAGATCCCGGAGAACCCGTTGAGGGCCTGGACCTTGAATACGTCGAGGAGGTAGGGGACGACGAAGAAGTTTATGGGGCCGCGGAAGATAGCTCGGAGGAAGAGCTATGCCCCGACAGTTACATGACTCAGGCTCAGGTCACGGGATCGCCACTCGGCCTTACCCACGACCCTGCACCGCTATCCCCGGCCCCGCCTTCTGGCCCGGCCTCGGACACACCAGCGGAGACGCCATTGCGCGTATCGAAACCGAAACCTAAACCTTCGGATTCTACGACACCTAAGATGGCTGACGTACCATCGAAACCGAAACCTTCGGATTCGACCACACCAAAGATGGCCGACGTACCATCAAAAATGAAAAAGCCTGCTACGTCAACGACTCCGTCGCCCGCCGGGCCTCTGAAGCCGAAGAAGGCTGTCGAGCCGACACCGCCACAGAAGGTGGCCAAGGACCCGTCCACTAAGAAGGTCGTCCAACACGTGTCGAGCACGGTTACTCCGGCAAAGTCCACTAAGACTGTTGTAACTCCTTCGGACGCGACTGCGGCGCCCACTGGCAAACGCCCGGTCGAAGCAAAGTCGACAAAGGGCCCCGAGTCACAGTCCGGAGGCCCTACGCATCGGCACACAGACGCCGGATCTAAAGCAACGGCATCGGCGCCTAAGCCTACAACGGAGGCGCGGACCATTGGGGCCGACGATGCGTCGGTGGACACCTCGTCGGCACAGAGGGCCTCCGATGGTGACGAACATAGGGCATCGGTTACAAAACCCTCCGCTTCCTTCACAAAGCAGGTCACTGACTCCCTCGAACGGATTCGGGAGAAGACTTTAACGTCGACGACTCACACGCCGTCGGCTCCGAAACTGGTTGACGCACCTACGAAGACTTCAACCAAGCTTCTCTACACTCTGCCGCCGAAGGTGGCACCGAAGGCATTTGCACCCAGATCGGTGCCGAGGACCACTGAAACATTGGAACCTTCGACACTAAGTGGCCGATTGGATCGACATCAAGCTTCAGAGGAACAATCTGAGCATTATATCGATGCCGAAACGGGGAAATTAACGCTCTATAAGCGAAAGATCACTTCCCACCCATTGGAATCCTATGTCATACCACTAAAGAAGAAGAGGCCGGCACAGGACATTCCTGCCCTTGTTGATCCTCTTCAACCTCCGCCAAGGAGGAGCCCATCACCTTCCCCCAATCAGTCAGGGGGAGAGGACGATACCCAGGATGACCAGTACAATTTCCCGGCTAACAATGACCCTGATGAGCAACAGGACTCTTGGGTGGACACTGGTGACCAGGGAGGCCATCAGGTGGTACAGGACCCACAGGGTTTTGGTGCACGAACATCCCCAACTGAGGATTCAGCGGCATTTAATGCCTTGATAGAGCGGGCAGCTGCAAATCATGATGTGGACATGCATGCTGACCCGGTGGAAGAAGATTTTCTATTTGACACTTTCTCTGCTTCAGAAAAAACTGTTAAAACACTTCCTATGCTGAAAGGTGTCCTTAAGCATGCCTCAGAGATCTTTAAGGAACCTACCAGGGCGAGAGTGGTAAACCCACGTATTGAAAAGAAATACAGACCGGCACCAGGGGACCCTGCATATATTCGGGGACAGTTGCCTCTGGACTCGTTGGTGGTCGCAAATGCCCGCAAACGGGCGAACTCCCAGACAACGGGTGAAGCTCCTCCCCCAGACAAGGAGTCGAAAGTGCTTGAGGCATCTGGCAAAAGGGTGGCTGCGCAGGCTGCCACTATCTGGCGCATATCAAACACACAGGCACTGTTGGCACGTTATGATAGGGCGCATTACGACACCCTAGAACAGCTCCTTCAACACCTCCCAGATGAGTTTAGGGAGGCAGCCGAGATGCTCATACAAGAGGGAAAACTCATTTCAAACGCTGCAATAAAGTGTGCGCTTGATGTGGCAGATACAGCGGCTAGGGCTATTAACACTAGCGTCATGTTAAGGCGCCAAGCATGGCTTCGCATATCAGGTTTTAAACCTGACATTCAAACAACTATACTCAACCAGCCCGTTAATCCAGACAGACTGTTTGGCCCAGAAGTTGACACCACCCTCGAAAAAATTAAAAAGGACAATGAGACAGCGAAGTCCATGGGGGCATTTCAGTCCCAGCTATTCAGGGGGAGCACTTTTCGTCGCTCAGGTACCCGCGGTGTTACCAGAGGACACCTGGCACAACAAACACAATTCACGAAAGGTGGCGCACAGTCCTCGTACCCCAAGCAAGGTACAGGGGGTTACAGAGGAAATAGTGCCAAGGGCAGAGGCAGAGGAAACAACAACTCCCGTTCCTCTGCCACCAACAAACAGTGACTCTCTGTCACTGCCCCCCGACCATCCAACACCTGTCGGGGGGAGACTCCAGCAGTTCCTGCCAGTCTGGACGTCCATCACCACGGACAGGTGGGTGAGAAAACTTATCCAGTACGGTTATTGTTTCGAGTTGACATCCAGTCCACCCAACATTCCCCCAAGACAACGTCCTATGTCGGCAGAGCACTTGCACTTATTGCAGCAAGAAGTGGTGGTGATGCTGCAAAAAGGCGCAATCGAGCTCGTACCGGTGGAGGAGGAAGGTACAGGGGTCTATTCCCTGTACTTCCTTATCCCAAAAAAGGATGGATCCCTCAGACCCATTCTGGATCTACGCCCCCTCAACCTGTATATACTGTCAGAACACTTTCACATGCTGACGTTGCAGCAGATTCTTCCCCTGCTAAACCAAGGGGACTTCCTAGCGACCTTGGACCTCAAGGATGCTTATTTTCACATACCACTCCACCCCTCCCACAGAAAATACCTCAGGTTCACCATCCAAAACAGGCATTATCAGTTCAAAGTACTACCCTTCGGAGTGACCACTGCCCCCAGGGTGTTTACAAAGTGTCTGGCGACAGTTGCGGCGCACCTCAGCAGACAACATATACATGTCTACCCTTACCTAGACGTTCAAGCAAAGTCGGAACAGCAGTGCGCCGCAGACATGTCCCACACCATTCACCTCCTTCACAGTCTGGGGTTCTCACTGAACTACCCAAAGTCGCACCTTCAGCCAGCTCATGTGCGGCAGTATCTAGGCGCGACGATAAATACCCTGACTGCTATGGCTCAACCAAACCCGGTGAGGATCGACAACATTCAGTCGCTCATCCAGAGGTTCAGACCGCAACACTCACTACCAGCGAGAGTGTTCATGCAGTTGATAGGCATGATGGCCTCCTGCATCTTCATAGTCCCGCACGCACGGTTGCATATGCGTCCGCTCCAAGAATGCTTGGCAAATCAGTGGACACAGGCTCAAGGACAACTGACAGACCTAGTGTTGGTTACCGGTCGGGCATACAACTCTCTGCATTGGTGGAATCCACACAACCTTTGCAAGGGCCGACCGTTCCAAGAGCCTGTGCCACAGATTATTCTAACAACGGACGCATCTCTCCAGGGGTGGGGAGCTCATGTGCTCCACTACACGGTGCACGGACTGTGGTCGACGCAGCAACAGAAGTTGCACATCAACTACCTGGAACTGATGGCAATCTTCATGGCGCTCAAGGCCTTCAAAGTACATCTGTGCAACAAGGTCGTGTTGATCCGGACGGACAACATGACAGCCATGTACTACATCCAGAAGCAGGGAGGTACTCACTCTCCACAGCTGTCTCATCTGGCTCAGAGCATGTGGAAGTGGGCCATTCAGAGGAACATCTTCCTCATGGCAGAACACCTCCCGGGCAAAGACAATCAGATGGCGGATCTCCTCAGCAGGTACAGCCATCAAATGCACGAGTGGGAGATACATCCATCAGTACTCCACCCGTACTTCCAACAGTGGGGTCATCCGGAGATAGACCTCTTTGCCACAAAGGAAAACGCAAAATGCCAAAGCTTTGCCGCCAGGTTCCCTCACCCAGAATCGCAGGGGAATGCGATATGGATGAACTGGTCAGGCAGATTTGCGTACGCTTTTCCCCCAGCGCCTCTCATTCCACTGGTGGCAAGAAAGCTAAAGCAACACTCGATGACGCTCATCCTGGTTGCTCCAACGTGGGCACGCCAACCATGGTACAGCACGTTTCTAGAACTTTCCGTGGTACCGCATCAAAGGCTGCATCTCTCTCCAAGCCTCTTGACGCAGAACCATGGCGACATTCAGCATCCAGATCCGCAACAGCTCAATCTGGCGATCTGGCTCCTGAGGTCCTAGAGTTTGGCTACCTCAACCTGCCTCCTGAATGCATGGACATCATCCGGGAGGCAAGAAAGCCCACTACCAGAGCTTGCTATGCAGCAAAATGGAAGCGGTTTGTCATTTACTGTACTGAACACAATATCAACCCGCTAGATGCATCCATTCCTAACATCATCTGCTATTTGTTACATCTTTACAAATGCAATCTGGCGTACGCTTCCATTCGGATACACTTATCCGCCATAGCGGCTTATCTCCAAAACAGGCAGCATCTCTATGTTTTCAGGGTGCCTGCCATTAAAGCCTTCCTCGAGGGACTGAAACGAGTCATTCCTCCAAGAACACCACCAGCTCCAGTGTGGAACCTTAATGTAGTCCTCACTAGGCTGATGGGCCCACCTTTTGAGCCACTACACTCGTGCGAGATTCAGTTCCTGACATGGAAAGTGGCTTTTCTCATTGCTATTACATCGCTCAGGCGTGTTAGTGAGCTGCAAGCGCTCACAATCCAAGAGCAATTCATACAAATTCATTCAAACAGGGTAGTGCTCCGCACTAACCCCAAATTCCTTCCGAAGGTGGTGTCACAGTTTCATATCAACCAAACTATTGACCTGCCCGCATTCTTTCAAAACCCACAAACAGTAGCGGAAAGAATGCTCCATACATTAGACGTAAAAAGGGCGTTGATGTACTACATTGACAGAACACAACACTTTAGGAAAACACAACAACTTTTTGTTGCCTTCTCAGCCCAGCACAAAGGCAACCCTATTTCCAAAGCAGGAATAGCCAGGTGGATTGTTAAGTGCATCCAGATTTGTTATCAAAAAGCTAAACGTACTTTAACAATCCCCCCAAGAGCGCGCTCCACACGCAAGTTGGGGGCCTCCATGGCTTTCCTGGGGAATATTCCTTTGGAAGACATTTGTAGAGCAGCCACGTGGTCTACACCGCACACATTTACCAAACATTACTGTGTAGATGTGCATTCCAAGCAGCAAGCAGCTGTAGGACAGGCTGTTCTCAAGACACTCTTTCAGACTTCTGCAGCTGGCACGGGCAACCGCCGTTAATGGAGGGACTGCTATGTATTCTATGCAATAGAAATGAATTTAGCAGCCCACATGCCTCGAACTGAATATGCTACTTACCAGTATGCATCTGTTCTTGGCATGTAGGGCTGCTAACATTCATATCGCCCACCCTCCTCCCCGGTGCCCGTAGCGGCTGCAGAAACTCTCTTGCATTCAATCATTAGCATGGACATCCTTTACACTATTTCACTCCATCTCTGCCACAATGGCTAAAAACAATCTGGGGATGGAGTCGATGCCCATGCGCACTGTAGTCCAGGGGAGGAGCCACCTATCTCGTGATACTTCGAAGACTCTTCCAGGACAACAATGTGCAATCATCCGGACCCAACACTAGGCGGCGATCTATGCAATAGATATGAATGTTAGCAGCCCTACATGCCAAGAACAGATGCATACTGGTAAGTAGCATATTCATTACCTACAGCTTTACAGTGGGGCTCTATAGTGGAACCAGACTTGTCCAGATTCTCATCTAGTACAAGATTAAAATCTCCACCCCATAGTATAGTCCCGCCTAACCAACCATGCAATTTCTGCCACACCTCTTGATAGAATTCCGGATCATCAATATTCGGACCGTAGGTGTTTACAAGTACTAATCTTTGTCCTCTAAGGACACCCGTAAGAATCACATATCTTCCCTGAGCATCCACAATTGTGGTATCTATATTGAATTTCGTCCCTTTCTTAATGAGAACGGTGACCCCTCTAGAGTAGGAGGAATAGGTCGAGGAAGGAACGGTTTCTACCCACTTGCGTCCCAGATGACTAACTGAGTGCGTAGCAATGTGTGTTTCCTGTACAAGAGCAATATCCTTATGCAATCTGTCCAAGTACGCAAACATTTGCCTGATCTTTTTGGGATTGTTAAGCCCTCGTATATTCCAAGATAGCAGATTTAATTGTGTTAAGCATGCCTCAGTAGGCGTCATTACAAAGAGAGAGAGCTATGTCAAGGCACATTGTAGGGGACAAATATTGCACTATCCCAATAACAACCAGTGTGTGTGTAAAGAAGAAAGCATCAATGTTTTAGCATGCAAACTGTATGGATCTTGGCGATGCGTCTTAAGTACATTAGCCTGTTGAACTGATCCCAACATCCACCCACCAACCTACCACCACCCACATTAGCATCCCAATGATGCCAAAGACAAAACTCCATCAGTAAACATAACCAAATCAGAAACTGCATGGGGAGCACCCATGTGAGGGTTCACTGAGGCCACACAACTCCATCCACCTTAGTGGATGTGGTCAGGACGACAATATTGACTAGGATCAATCACATGCATTTACAATAAAATAATCCTGGCAGCATGTCAAATACTAAGCCCCCAGCATCCTATGCATACACTATACGGAAGACGTCCTGTTGGGAGACACTTGTTTACATTATAAATTGCATTGAACATAACTGATACTACAGAATAAGGTAGTGTTCACCTTATATTGAACAATTTGCGCAGAAGTAGCACTACTGACATTGCAATACAGAGCAATGTAAAATATACGATGGATAGCGTCCGTTATCACGGGTAATGGCCAGTAACATTGGCCACAAAGTGATAGGCGCTGGACACAAGTTGCAAGTGGCGATGCATCTTAACTCAGCTTACTCAAATGTAAGGCGCATGGAAACAGTACTCCTAACCAACCCGTAGCCATTCAGTCCGAGTCTTGGTGTTGCTCACCCCGTGGTTTCTCTTTACGTCTACGGTTGAACTTGCGCAGAAATTCTTGAGCAGCTTGTGGTGTATGAAGAATAGTAGAGTGACCTTCCTGTGTCACCTTAAGCCGTGCCGGGTAGAGCATGGCATATTCAATGCCCAGCTCACACAGTTTTTTCTTCACTGGGTTGTACTCCTTACGTGCAAGTTGAACTGTTACCGTGAAATTTGGGTAAAACTCCAATGTATGACCCTGGTAATTGATGTTGCACTTCTCACGAGTTAATCTTAAAATGGTATTACGGTCTTTGTAGTTAAGAATGCGTGCTACTAAAGGGCTTGGAGGAGCGCCTGGTTTGGGTCTAGGAGCTAAAGACCTGTGAGCGCGCTCCACAATCAAGACGGAAGAGAAGGACTCTGCACCAAACACGCCCTGAATCATCTCCTCCACGTAAGTTTCCAACCTGCCAGTGTTCGTAGATTCCGGCACACCTGTGATACGAACATTGTTCCGGCGAGATCTTGCTTCTAAATCCTCCGTCTTATGTCGGATGACTTCCAAGAATTTCTCCACTTCCGAGCATCTTTTAGTCGTGTCATGGGACTCATCCTCCACTGCAGAGATTCTGGTTTCGGCTTCAACCAGGCGCTCTCCATGTTTATCCAGCTTAGCTGCCATGTTGTCGACCCGTTGCGTGATGGTGTCTAGCTTCCCGTTTATGTCCTGAAGACTCTGCTGAATAGCTTTCAAACTTGTCCCATACCGCTAGACTTCGCCGCGTCATTATCCAGTTCTGTATCCGAATGTGCCGTTGCGCCTTTAGACTGCTTTCTTGCCTCGAATTGCAGCCTAGATTGCAATTTTTCCGGTTTACCCATTGTCGCGTTTGGCTATTCCTCCAATTTTGAGATTAGGCAATGGCACCCAACAGCAATGGAGAGGACCTTTAACGTCAGGCGCACTGATTCACTGATAGTGCTGGGTAGTTGTCACTCAGTTATAGGTGTGTGCCAGCAAGCGGGACCTAGGGAGCCATCCACAGGACCAGCAATACACTGCCAGCAAGCCCACCAGGTGGACGAAGGCCACGCCACCCAATATGACCCCTGATGACACACAAGAGCCGGATTGCAGCAGGGAAGGGGGTCAGGAACAAAAAGCAACACTGCGACTGTATGCTCACATATACAGCTTGTGGTAGGGAGTTCAGTATTTGTAGATAGGTGGATGCAAAATACGTACCACGACAGCCAGCAATCGCAGGGATGTAGTAGGTGACTCGAGTCCAGCGTCCCTCTAGACTGTAACACTCCCACCCCAACGACTGAACAGGTCATAGCATAGGCATTGGAATTAACTAGGTACAGTCACCGCCATGCGTGTCGGTATGCTAGTGCAATAGTCTTTTACCATGCGTGCCGTCTGCACTAAATTACTCGAACCCCATGTTAAGTACCTGTGCATTTGGTATCCTTTCTGTACTGCAGCAGATCCGTTACAGCCATGGAGTGTAGCTGCTTGACACAACACCATGCGCCGGTATGTAAGCCTTAGACACACGTGTAGCAAGTTCGCTGTATTCACAGACTTGAAATGGAGCTCTGTTGTAATTTCTCCGTGGATCGCTATGTCATGACAGTGCCTGTATTCACTTTTGCGCAGCCTCGCGGAGCCATACAGGAATATGGTGTGACAGTAGACACTGCAGTTACATGTGCCGCCATCTTGAGCTCTCTAGCGAGGGTCTTGCGTCTTGCCGATGTCTCTCAAATTCAATGGCTCCTAGGTGCTCCATAGCCTTTCTGCTGCGCCAATCTCGTGGGCACTACCTTCCGATATATAATGCTGCCAGAAGTTTCGATTTATGTGTCCATATATTGCTTTTATGCGCGCATCTTCGTCCCGACCGGCGGAGCTGTCTTAAGAGGCAGCCATCCCGCAGTGCGCCCTCTAGTGTCCCAGTCGCACCTAGTTAATAATAATTAGGAGAGGTGTGGCGCAGCGGACAGAGCAGCTGACCTTAGAGTGCGGGCTCTCCTTTGATCCCCGGCACTGGCTGCAGCTCAGCTCAGGCAATAGCTCACTTAATCTCCCGACCGGCCCCATCACCTTGACACCCTCAAGGGGGTGATATGTTTGTGCTTTACAAATAAGAATAATAAACGCATTCCCTTTGGATACAATCAAAGTGATGGTGTCCTGCAGGCTCAGCAAGCCACCATGTCTGTGTTTGCATTTAAATCAAGATTTTATTTAAGTCAGTCTGATTTTCAGAGGAAACAGGGCTGCTTTTGGAAAAGAAACCGAGTTTTGTAAGAGATGAACCACTACCTATTCCCCCGGACACTTTTACCCAATCCACAATGGGGGAAGGAATACAAAGGGGACCACTTAGCTTTTGTGAATAAGTTACCACCTCAACTTGAAGGTTAGTCACTTTTGAATGGTTTGCAAATGGAATCAACGGTTGCATACATAGGGTAAACCTCCAGTACTTTGAATGGGATGTCTAGACGAACCCCTTACAAATACTGCCTCAATATCCAGTCGCAATCTCATTTTAGCAGTGGGTAAAAGTTTCCCAACTCTTAAAATGAGATTGATATATGGAAACTCTTTTCAAAATACAATTCTGAATATTTACAATATAAAGGTTACTACAACTTGCCCCTAAAATTCGCCAGAAAACAACTGTTTCATAATGGGCTATGGATCTCGTTGAACAAGGTCAAATTCCCCAGTTATGATTCACATAGCACTCAACGGAAGCCATAACTAACTTCGCCCTCCTTGATCGAAACAAACTTTTGCCAATGCACTGCATAAAAATGGCAAGTTACATTAGTTATGGCTTGTGTTGTATGCCCTGTGAACGATAAGTGGCACATTTCAGCAGATTTACGTAGTTGAGCAAGAATCATAACTTTGGGTCTGATTCACAAATTTAAACTGTACATGGTGAATACATAGGTGCATATATGTGTTCAAATAACTGTTAAAACAAAGAGCCTGATTTACAAAGAGAAACTTACACTTTTATGGCAATTAAAGGAATTTTACGAGTAGTATCTTTACGACTGTGGAGTCTCTGTACTTGTAGCGGAGACTCCACACATAAAAAAATAGGCAGTAGTAAAGTTACAGTTCATAAAATTGCTTTGTGTTTGCAAAAAATGTAAACTTACATAAAAGTGTATATTTCCTTTTGCCTATATATTCAGTATGTATTGCGGACTGATTGTGTATGTTATTTAGGACAAAGCACATTCACACATACATTATCACTGCAAAGATCAAATACTAGTTTATTAACATAGTGTTGTGACATTAATAGGAGAAAACCACTGCTTACTGTATCACAGACTGTACGATACAATTACGGTACACATGGAAGCATGTCTCCTAGTAGCCCCAAGGGGCCAGATGTACATAGGCCATTTGCATTTTTTTAATGAGTTGAATCGCAATTTTGGCCGTTAATACATGCAAAACAGCCTTATCTTATGTACAGAGGACTACAGGGAATCACAAATGCAATTTCTAACCAGTTGAAATTGCATTTTGTGATTTCCTAAATTGGAATTTGCAAATAGGGATGTCCTATTTGTGATTTCTTAGCACATATACAAAGCATTTCCTAAAAGCAAAATGAACGTTTAGGGAATGCAATTACCATCGACTCAAAGTCATTGGTAACTATGTTCAATATGAAAAAAGCACCCCAAGATGTTTTGTTTAAAGTACAATAGAGTGCCAGACCGGGCGTGAAATTTCGCTCTGCACACCAAGTTTGCTGAGTTTTTCCCACTAAGTTGGCAAGCGCGAGCCACGAAAATCGTACTCTAGACCCCTTCCCGGCAAGATTTCCCAACGCAGGTGGTCGCGCATGGTCGCTATCACTCGGTTTGATAAACCTTCCGTTTGCGTTGCGGAAGCTGCTGCTTGAATAGAACATCTACTTGAGCAGCACAAAGAAGCAGCACCCTTTTTTGCTGTGCTTGGTACTGTTCACAGTGATTTTAAAGTGCAGGACAAACACCGGGTGCTACAAATCAGCACAAACAGTAAGACGTAATGCATTCCGTGGCAAGCAGAACTCCCGTTGCTCGGCAGAGTTTTGGTCACTTTACTGGATTCCGCATAGTGGAACTCTGCTAACTCTGCACAGGCCTATAGAGCGCACACTTCCCTCTAAGGCATATTTGTGCTCTGAAAATTCACCACTATTTTTGGGGTGCAGTATGGGGGCCCTTCAAGGCCATAGGCATTCTTGGATTAGCATTTCCAAAATAGCAATTTCCTAAGAGGGAATCACGATTTTTCAAATGCAGTACCAGCCCATTGGTACGAATGGCATGGGATTTCCTAATTGCAATTTCCCAGTAGTGAATCCTCTCTAGTCACTATTTATGGAATGCAAAATTGCATTTTTGTACATCTGGCCCAAAGCCTCTTGAATGGGATTATACTTTATTGCACAAATTTAACCAACACCTTTTTTTAAGACTCAAAACTGCATGAAAAATGTCACGGTATAAGCTGAGGGGCTTATTTATGACAGGCTTACGCTGTCGGACCATCACTTGAAGCTCCAGCGGCACAAACCTCTAAATCATATCTGCAAAGCTGTGCAAAGCCATTCTGTGTGGCTTTGCATGGCCTCATAGATATGGAGTAAGACAAAGTAGTGCAAGTTTGATGCTGCCCCAGATTTCTTTTTGGGGGAGGGGGGAGTTTCATATACACAAACTCGACCCAAAGGTGTCAGAGCGCTTTACATGAGCACTAGTTGCGTTACATGTGGGTACATTAAGTTTTGTTGGCCAAGGGGGGCCTAAGTGATTTGCCCAGAATCACAGGATTTTGAGCGTCCCTGCCAAGACCCGAACCCGGATCCCCAGCTTCGAAGTCCACTGCTCTAGCAGGCAGTGCCATAACCTTAAGCTTCCTCTGAGTGGACGTAACAAAAATAAATATTTCTACTTCTCATCTTTTTCTCTTTCCAAGTGCACACATGGAAAGAGAAAAATCCCTCACTGGATTGTTTTTGTGCAGAATGGTGCCTCTTTCTGCACAAAAACAATCCTGCCTGCAACAGATGCACCCTTGCACCATGGTGCAAGGGTGCCTACATTGGTGCTAGGCAGCAAATTGTGTGACTGTGCATAGGTAAAGGATAGGAATGCACCATATTTCATAAATACGGTGCCTTCTTGCACTTTCACACTAGCGTAGGGCAGTGCAGCAAGAAGCCTTGCAGTGCTGGCCTATGCCAATTCCTCATAAATGAGGCCCTGAATATGCAGCTATGGAGAATGTAATATGCCATTTAATATTATTATTGAGGGGGTTGATGGGCATTGTCACCCTGAACTGATTCTAATGAACTTGTTTTACGTCCATTTGCAAGTGCTCAATATTTCACTCGATTTTGTTTATTTTCCACAGAACTTCAGTTTTGCAGATTGAAAGCATATTCCCATCAGTCGGGAGCTTACAGCAGCACCAAAGATGTCATAACAGTATTCTAAGAAAAATTCCATACCCAGCTATTCATGTCTAAGTAGTATATGAAACCCCCTAAACCAGCTAGTGTTGCCTAGACACCATCTCGCCCTACATACATGTCCCCCAGCAGCCCCAGTTCAAAATTAGTTTTAATAGGGCCAGGTAGCCGTAGTCTCATGTTTTCTGTGAAAGACATCTTTATTTATTTTGCTTACTTCTTCCCATAGATGTTGTCTGTGATGATCAGAACCCTCAGTCTCAGCACCTCAAGTTCCATTGTCTTTGAATAGATTGTTCACAAATTGGCCCCATATTTTCATGAATGTGTTGTCCCTGTTGGATTCATAGAGTAGCTTCTCCATTTCCATCAAGGACCACAGTCATACCCACCATATATTTTTAGTTAGGAGAGGATGGTTATGCCTATATTTCTAACAATTCTTATTTAGCCTGTATGGTCATATGGGGTATAAGTTAACCCCTTCTGATGTATATAGTTATATTTATTCTGATGGTGTTAGCAATGAAGCCCCTAGGGCTACTTTTCTTACTTCAATTTGTAGTACATAGTGGTGCACTGGGGAGTAACTAATGCCCTACTTCTCTGTCAGTCAGTGTTCCTGTTTTAAGCCTTCAAATCATTTTTATTGCCTTTTGTTAAACATGTCTTCAGGTCTAAGTATTCTGCCACCCTCTAGTTTTCAAGGACCTCCAGCTGTAACCCTGGTGTAAAATCTGTGTCCGCCCACATTGGTGTCAGGGATTAGGGATATGAGAACACCACTTTATCCCTCTCTAGATGATCCGAAATCCCATCACTCTGAGGAGGAACAGTCACTTATTCCCATTGTTTTGCTGCTTACGGAATCCTAGAGACATCCATAAAGGCTTCTCCACCAAAGTGTGGTCTATCATTCACCACCCCTTCTTGGTCTTCTCTTGCAACCACTCTGCAAAAGGTGGAGTTGTGCAGCTATATAATAGTGGATGTTATGTTGATGCCCTGGCACCCACCCTTGGGTTCCAGCTTACTTTGTACTGTTCCCATTCTTGCCTCATCCCCACCCATGCATATCCTTCTATCAAGTGCTAAAATTGTAAAAACTGTGAGTCCCCTGCACAGAGCAGTAAGGCTGTGAATATACAGATGCACGGCTGTGTATATACAGATGCACCTATGACAGAATAGAGACTACAGACTATTGAGATACAAACATATAATTGAAAAAATATTGTGAAAATAATATTGACTTTCTGTATATTGAAAAGACATTACCAAAACAAAATATTGAGAAACCATATTGACTACACAAATATTGTTAAAAATATTGAAAAAAACATATAACATCAACAACAATAATATTGAAACCTACAATATAAACAAAACATTAAAATCAATGACCCATGAAGTGAGCAACAAAAAGAAAAATATTGCCAACCAAAAAACGTTGAAAATTCATATGAAAATTAAAAAAAAAAAAAATATATATATATATATATATATATATATATATATATATATATATATATATATGTGTATATATATGTATATATGAAACTCCACCCACGCCTTATGAGTGTCCTGCATTGCCCTCATTGGAAGGTAAGTTCCGACCCATATATATATATATATATATATATATATATATATATATATATATATATATATATATATATATGGGTCGGAACTTACCTTCCAATGAGGGCAATGCAGGACACTCATAAGGCGTGGGTGGAGTTTCATCACGGTAACAGCAGCATCTGAGGAAGGTTATTAGTACCGAAATGCATTATGCTTTGCTGTCTTCATTAAAAGGCTCCCGAAGGTTTCCCTGTGTGGCCTCTTTCCTTTTCCTATCGGAGGGGTGTGCTGTTTATATTCTATTTGCGTGCATGCCAGAGGCGCGCAAGAGGCCCCGTTCCATCAAGTGGCAGGAGAATTCTGGCATCTGCTGTTTTTCGGCAATTTTCACTTTTTCAAGGAATCTAATTACTCCTGCCCACCTCAAGTGTGGGAGAAGCTATGGACCACTGCCAGGTGCAGCCCGTGACTGCACAAGATGCTACAATCACTGCATTTTTGGCTCATGGACGAGCGGACGCCATTACAGGAGGTTGGAATATTAAGGGAACCCAAGGGAGCCTGAGACTTTCATTTTTACCGGGACACTCCATTTGAATTTTCCACGCCTTTTCCCTGAACAGTGACCCCTTTTCCACGCAGCATCCACTTGGGCGCAATGCTTGCTGGGACATGAAGTGCCACTATGGACTACATCTCTGAAAATAAGATCAGGTGATTAGGGGTCGGAACTTACCTTCCAATGAGGGCAATGCAGGACACTCATAAGGCGTGGGTGGAGTTTCTTCACGGTAACAGCAGCATCTGAGGAAGGTTATTAGTACCGAAATGCATTATGCTTTGCTGTCTTCATTAAACGGCTCCCGAAGGTTTCCCTGTGTGGCCTATTTCCTTTTCCTATCGGAGGGGTGTGCTGTTTATATTCTATTTGCGTGCATGCCAGAGGCGCGCAAGAGGCCCCGTTCCATCAAGTGGCAGGAGAATGCTGGCATCTGCTGTTTTTCGGCAATTTTCACTTTTTCGAGGAATCAAATTACTCCTGCCCACCTCAAGTGTGGAAGAAGCTGTGGACCACTGCCAGGTGCAGCCCGTGACTGCACGAGGAGCTACAATCACTGCATTGTTGACTCATGGACGAGCGGACGCCATTACAGGAGGTTGGAATATTAAGGGAACCCAAGGGAGCCTGAGACTTTCATTTTTACCGGGACACTCCATTTGAATTTTCCGTGCCTTTTCCCTGAACAGTGACCCCTTTTCCACGCAGCATCCACTTGGGCGCAATGCTTGCTGGGACATGAAGTGCCACTATGGACTACATCTCTGAAAATAAGATCAGGTGATTAGGGGTCGGAACTTACCTTCCAATAAGGGCAATGCAGGACACTCATAAGGCGTGGGTAAAGTTTCATCACGGTAACAGCAGCATCTGAGGAAGGTTATTAGTACCGAAATGCATTATGCTTTGCTGTCTTCATTAAACGGTTCCCAAAGGTTTCCCTGTGTGGCCTCTTTCCTTTTCCTATCGGAGGGGTGTGCTGTATATATATATATATATATATATCACTGAAAAAACCATAGGTTATAGACCATATATAGTTAGGGATTAGCATTTAAAAAACCTTATTTTACTCACACAAAACCATTGAAATTCCATATATAGTTAGTTGCACTAACTATATATCGCGCACCCGCAATCCACTGCTGATGATGTCACATATTACATCATTCATGACATGGTCAGTGACATCACTGATGACATCACTGATGACATCTCAAATGACATCACTGATGACATCATCCAGTGACTGTGTGTTTCTGTAAAGTTTAAATATGTTTTACATATTGAAGAATGAGTAGATGTAGAAGTGTCTGGATGAAGGATTTAGTAGGTGCGTGACTGACTGTATGAGTGAGTGATTAAATGTGTCTCACTGAGTGCATGGGTTAGTGACTAAACTGTCTTAATTTGTGCATCATTATGTCTGTTGTTCTGTAAACTGCTGCATGTGTTGGTCAGTAGCTATATGAGTAACTATATGGGTTATTGATTGATTGCCCAAGTATTTGTATGGGAGACTGAGTGTGTGTGTGGCTGGCTGGGAGGTGTGTGACTCTGTGCAGATCAATGTGTACTTGTATCAATGATTGTGTAAGAGAGTAAGTATGTGTTAGTATATGTTTCAAAATGTAAGGTGCTCTATGTTTAACTGTATAGATTAGAAAATGGAAGTGTGATTGATTATTTACAGGACTGACTAGGTGTGTGAGTAACTCCATGGATGAGTGACAGAGTGTGAGAGTCTGTATAGGTGTATGAGTGCATATGATAGTGTTGTAAAGATGAGTGATTGTATGTATGAATGATTGTATGGGTAAATGAGTGAATGTGTGTGTAAACATAGGAATCACTGAGTGCGTATGTAGTAACTAGTATTGGTGTGTCAATGGTTTCAAAAATTTTACTCTGTATTTAACACTGGGTGTAACAGAGGTTATATTAAAGTGTGAGGAGATGCATTGTATTGTCACATGAATGATATCATCAGTGATGTGGTCATTGATGTCAAATGAGATGTCATCAGTGATGTCATCAGTGATGTCATTTGAAATGTCATCAGTGATGTCATTTGAGATGTTATCAGTGATGTCATTTGAGATGTCATCAGTGATGTCATCAGTGATGTCATTTGAGATGTCATCAGTGATGTCATCAGTGATGTCACTGACCATGTCATGAATGATGTAATATGTGACATCATCAGCAGTGGATTGCGGGTGCGCGATATATAGTTAGTGCAACTAACTATATATGGAATTTCAATGGTTTTGTGTGAGTAAAATAAGGTTTTTTAAATGCTAATCCCTAACTATATATGGTCTATAACCTATGTTTTTTTCAGTGAATTTTCAAGGTTTTTTAAATGCTAATTCCTAACTATATATGGTCTCTAACCTATGGTTTTTTCAGTGAATTTCAATGGTTTTTTAATAGCAAATATCATAAGCTGTCGAATGTCAAGTACGTGGTAAGTAAAAACATTTTCGTGTTTATGCACACTGATCTGCTTTGAATGCTGCCCCCCCTCCCCCTCATTTCTATTAGGAGTACTCTCTCTTTGCAGATAGTGAAGGGTAGTTAACGCAGGCCTTTGCCCCCGTTGTAATCCGTCGTGCCTGCTTCTCTCTCCATTTGATTAATTGTTATCCAAGCATTTACTGTTTTAGAATTGGTTCTCTTTGGTTCATTCTCTATTTACAAACAAGCACAGAGTCGCAATACTCTGTTTAGTCTTTGCAGATAGCAAAAAATCGTGTAAAAAAACAAAAGGAATCGAGCAAAATCAGTAGGCCACTAATGGGATCTCTTTTTGACCTCGCTAAAATAGAAACATTAGGAACAACCCCTCATGACAAACACGAAACTATTGAGATGAACTGAACTCCACACCATGATGGCTGCAATACAGCTCGGCTCCGCCACCCACCCCGCCCAAAATAACGATAAACTCTATGCAAATATTACAAATATATACAACACACCAGCAAAGTAACAGGGTAAAACATTTTATTAAACAACTATTTACATAACTATTTTATACTTTTTGTTGCCCGATCCGGCTAGCTCAATCGATCGAGCATGAAACTCATGCACTCTGATGGTTCAAAGTTTTGAGGAGTGCTTGTAACACTGTCTGAAGCCTATTTGCACTTGCTTCAGCTTCACTATTCTCAAAGTAAAGTGGGGGCTGTTTGAGGACGTTACTGCATTTGTGAACAATGTAATGCGGTGCCACCCTGAACCGCTTGACGGAGGCCCCCGAGGGACGGTGTGATGGCGCGGACTCGGAGGGGGCGCTTGGCTCCTGCTCCCTCCCCAAGTCGTGTTCTCCTGGTGTAGCCTGAGATCGCCCCGACATAGGTGGCCGGCTCCCGGGATCAAGCGGAACTTTTTGCCTTTTGGTAACTCTTCCATTCTTGACCTTGTCCCACAATCCGTTTCACCTAAAGACACGCTGTAGTGGGGCGCCCCTTTACCATTTCAGTTGCCATTCCGCCCGCTTTTGCTACACTGTGCATCTTCCGCTATTCAGCTGTTTACCGCCCGCTCTTTCGACTACAGCGTCTCGCTCACCATGTAGTTGAGTTGCTCCCGCTCTTGCGGTGCAGCGATAGCCGGCTGCCACAGTACTCTCAAAATGGCGTCCGGCTCTTCAGATTTGGGCGTTGTCCACTAAAATTGCCCTGCGACACCTTGGAACTCGGACGCTTGTCTGCTAGAGATTGGGCTCCATTCTCGAAAGCGTCCCCTCAGCCTTGAAGATTCTACAAAAGTCTTGGGGGCCCCCGACTCCCGCAGGCTTCTGGTGGGGAGCGGCTAGCATTATTGCTCGTCGAATGGCCACGACGGAGCTACGAAATGGTGGTGCTCTCATGCTAACGCCAGCTTCAGTCTGAAACATCCAGAAACACTGTAGACTACCAATTCGATCAGTTCCGGTAGCGCCCCAACGTGACCCGGTAGAGAAGAACTAGCCCTCCCCTCTTTGACTGATGGTTCTTGTTGCCTGTCCCTTCTGTTGTCATTTAACAGAACTATTTAGCCTGCTGAAAAGGGTTGTGTTCCGACCGCTGGTTGGTGTAGACATTTTGACTATATTCTGGACCTGCGTTGTCGCGTAATGCGTCATATGACGCGCCGCGTTAGCGCATCCGGAAGTGATCCGGGGCGCGACGCGCAGCGCGTAACGTAAGCATAACAGGTCATGTGACTTGTTAATAAAACTTTTCATTGGTTCATTTTACTTTTCTTATTCTAATGATGAAAGGCTTGGTCATATGACCTAAAAATTACGCTTTTTATTACTTTCGAACATTATTTTTTCTTAAATATATGTTATAATGTTCCAGGCTAATGTACTTTCCCGGAAAATTTACAACTGTCCTGCAAGTAAAATATATTCCTTTTTCGAGAAAAAGGGCGTTTCTTCGTCCCATGACGGAGCCGTTGAGCAAAAGAGGGTCGGCCTGCTGTCTTAGTCGCCGATACGCCTGAATATGAGATTCTTATCGATCACTTTATGTTGCAGGAGTAGAAAACACAACAGCCCTTGACCATTTATCTTTACTGCGTTCCTGCGTATTATACCTTTTACCCTTCATGTAATTGGTCTGCTTTATTTCACTTGCCTTTTACTGATTCTAAAACAGTGACTATTATTAAAAACTTTACCAATGTATATACTACTACCATGTTTTCTTTTAAAAACCTTTATTGTGAAAATGTCATTATACAAATACGGGCCTATAACCACGTGGGCCGGCCACGGAGCAAACTGTAATCGTATATGATGAGTAGACATTTACACTGTAGAGGAACGTAACGGGCGGGCCATTAGGTTGCAAGAACTAAAGTGTCTAACAGTTGCGGAATCGGTGGACGTACATTTTATAATTAAAATACGACAGGGCCAGTTACAATAAAATTATCTAGATATACATTTGCGGGCAAGTACCATGGGTGACGTTAATTCGAACTTTCAATAGTACAGTAATCAATAACACATCAGAACTTAATATCAATAGGGATATCGAAATATTCAATCTATTCTCGTCCCCGCCCGCCATGTGCTTCAAATCTGCATACGTATCTCGTGATATCAAGGTTGTGCAACCAGTACACAACAAGGAGTTACGAGTCCCATTTATTCCGGCGCCATTTTGGGCGAGGACGGGCAGGTCCAGGATATAGTCAAAATGTCTCTACCAACCATCGACTATGATGATGTTCATATGCTGTATTTATTAGAGTAACACTCATCTGTCCACATGAAATTATTTTGCCACAATCTAAACATGTCATTTTAATCTTTCCAAAGTTCTTCTAAATATTTGGGACCGTTTCCCTTGCCTCTGATGCTGTCAGTGCCACTTCTTTGATGAATGTACTGGCAGGTCGGGGGTTCTCCTCCAAATCTCTCTTTTATGCAGCACTATAATTAATCGGTGCCACCTCTCCATATGACGATGCATGGTATAGTTACCATAACTATATTTTTTTTCGGTTCCTCTGGAGAGTACATCGTGGCAGATGAAGCGTGTAACGTACCGGGCATTTACCTTTTTTGCATGTAGAGGAAAGGAAAAAAAATTCGAGCGTCCGAGTTCTAAGGTGTCCCAGGGCCATTTTAGTGGACCAGGCCCAAATCCAAAGAACAGGCCGCCATTTTGAGAGTCCTGTTGCAGCCGCCTGTCGCTGTAGCATCAAGAGTGGCCGAAACTCAGCTGAATGGCAACTGAAACGGTAAAGGGGCGCCCCACTACAGCAGACGAGCCTCCACCTAGGAAGGCCCGTTCACGCCGCCTCCCTCCCCCCCCCCCACTTCGGGCACCCCACGCCGTTATTCGGAGCAGGATTGTAGGATGGCCACACCAGTACGGCAACTTGCTAGACACCACCTCGGTGCCTACCGAATCTCAGCGCCTTGTGGTGTCTTCTATTCAGAAAACATTGTTGTGCTGCCTTCGACCTATTCGCCGCAAGTGCGCACGCAACTCAGCTGCATAGCTTTCTAGACACCACCTCGGTGCTAACCGTATCACAGCGCCTTGTGGTGTCTTCTATTCCGAAAATATTGTTGCGCTGCCTTTGGCCCCATTCGCACATCGGTCCGCTACTGCCGCCATCTCACAGGCCAACGGGGCGCCCCACGCCGACTTTCAGCATTGTAGGATGGCCACACCAGTGCGGCAACTTGCTAGACACCACCTCGGTGCCATCCGGATCTTGGCATCTCAGCGCCTTGTGGTGTCTTCTATTCAGAAAATATTGTTGCGCTGCCTTTGGCCCCATTCGCACATCGGTCCGCTACTGCCGCCATCTCACAGGCCAACGGGGCGCCCCACGTCGACTTTCAGCATTGTAGGATGGCCACACCAGTGCGACAACTTGCTAGACACCACCTCGGTGCCATCCGGATCTTGGCATCTCAGCGCCTTGTGGTGTCTTCTATTCAGAAAATATTGTTGCGCTGCCTTTGGCCCCATTCGCACATCGGTCCGCTACTGCCGCCATCTCACAGGCCAACGGGGCGCCCCACGCCGACTTTCAGCATTGTAGGATGGCCACACCAGTGCGACAACTTGCTAGACACCACCTCGGTGCCATCCGGATCTTGGCGCGTTGTGCTGCCTTCGGCCTATTCGCACATCGGTCCGCTACTGACGCGAACTCACAGGCCAACAGGGCGCCCCACGCCGACTTTCAGCATTGTAGGATGGCCACACCAGTGTGACAACTTGCTAGACACCACCTCGGTGCCATCCGGATCTTGGCGCGTTGTGCTGCCTTCGGCCTATTCGCACATCGGTCCGCTACTGACGTGAACTCACAGGCCAACGGGGCGCCCCACGCCGACTTTCAGCATTGTAGGATGGCCACACCAGTGCGACATCTTGCTGGACACCACCTCGGTGCCATCCGGATCTTGGCGCGTTGTGCTGCCTTCGGCCTATTCGCACATCGGTCCGCTACTGACGCCGCCTCACGTGCCAACGGATTTTCTACGCTTTTTATACCCTATGCCGCATAACAGGTCATGTGACTTGTTTATAAAACTTTTCATTGGTTCATTTTACTTTTGGTTTCCTAATGATGGAAGGCTTGATCATATGACCTAAAAATAACACTTTTCATTGGATGAAAACTATTTTTTTTTCCCAAACGATGAAAGCCCCACCTTGTTTCTGGATGTTTCAGACTGAAGCTGGCGTCAGCATGAAAGCACCACCATCTCGTGGCTCCGTCGTGGTCATTCCGCGAGCAATCATGGCAGCCGCTCCCCACCGGAAGCCTGCAGGAGTCGGGGGCCCCCAAGACTTTTGTAGAATCCTCAAGGCGGAGGGGACGCTTTCGAGAATGGGGTCCAAGACCTAGCAGACAAGCGTCCGATTTCCAAGGTGTCCCTGGGCCATTTCAGTGGACCAGGCCCAAAAAGGAAAGAGCCTGCCGCCATTTTGAGAGTCCTGTGACAGCCGCCTATCGCTGCACCGCAAGAGTGGGCGCAACTCAGCTGAATTGCGGATTTTGACACAGTGGACCAAAAGCGGACGGAATGGCAACTGAAACGGTAAAGGGGCGCCCCACTACAGCAGACGAGGCTCCACCTGGGGAGGCCCGTTCATGCCGCCTCAACTCAACTACCCCCCCCCCCCCCCCCCCCCCCCGGGGCGCCCCACGCCGTTATTCGGAGGGCAGCAAATTACTGGACATCACCTTGGTGCCATCCACATTTCAGCGCGTTCTGCTGCCTTGGAACTATTCGCACAACAGACCGCTACTGACGAGCCACCCCCCGGGACGCCCCACGCCGGATACCCAAATCAGTGCGGCACCCAGGCAACATCACCTGGGTGCCGTCCAGAAATCTGGACGTTGTGCTGCCTTGGGACTATTCGCACAACAGACCGCTACTGACGAGCCACCCCCCGGGACGCCCCACGCCGTTATTCGGAGCAGCATTGTAGGATACCCAAAACCAGTGCGGCACCCAGGCAACATCACCTGGGTGCCGTCCAGAACTCAGGACGTTTTGCTGCCTTGGGACTATTCGCACAACCGACCGCTACTGACCATTGTTCCTTCTTTTTCCCTAAAAATGTTTAAATGTTTTTACTGTTTTTGTTTTGTTGTATATATTTATAAGTTATTAAAGTTTTATAATCCTACTACTTTGTTGGAGTGCTATATATTTTTAATGTGACACATAATTGTAAAAACTTTGATGTACAAAGAGTCATCCCTGGAATCTTCCGCTTCAGGCTCGGTCCCCTCCCCAATCACAATACAGGATGGTTTTCAGATAGTAGGAACGCGTGTGGTGTGACGGATCTCATCGGGTGTGGGCCTTGATCTACTATAACTCCTTTGAAGAGGGGTGATTCTTTACAGCTGGGGCCATAAACTACATCTGCAGGGCTAGCTGATAGCCTGGGACCGGCCTGGACAATCGGACACAAAGGAAGAGGAGTGTCAGAGGGTGCGGTAGTGAATAGGGCGAAAGGGAGGTGTCGGGCGGGCACAGGGTGTGATTCTCAGGGAAGAGCAGCGCAGATGGGGGGAGGTTTATTGCCCATGCATAAGACAGAGAGCGGGGGTGACCAGTGCCTGGGGGAGATGCTTGCGAGGGTGGGGAGCCATGCTAAGGATCGACAGCGTGCAGAGAGTGGGTCTGGTCAAGGCATCTAAAATGGCTGCCGTGCACGACAAAAGTGTGGCATTTGAAAAAAGGCAAGATGGCGCAGACAATGTTTTTCAACACTTCCTGATTTCCTTCGAATCGAACGTTAACAGACGTTGGGGCATATTACCAAAGTTAAGCGATATTTATCCCTAACGATGCTTAGCAACAAATTTTTTACCGCTAAGCATCGTCAGAAATTATCGCAGATAAACCTTGCTATTATCAAGGTTTATCGCAAATGCGATAAAAAACGGCCGCAATGCATTAATATCGCTGAAAAGTCAGCGATATTCATGCATTACCGAGCTAATGCTCTTAGTCATGTTATCCACCTCCCATTGGATAACATGGCTAAGAACTGCTCAGGGCAGGTGTTACTTTTTGGAGATATTCGCGCTTAGCGCGAATATCTCCAAAAGTTGGTAATAGGAGATAGCGATGTTAGCGACTGTTTCCAGTCGCTAACATCTTGGCATGCCCACTTTGCATGTCATTAGTGATAAATATCACTGACATGCAAAGTGGGGCCCAAGATGGTCGCTATCTCCTACTAGCGGTCGCTAACTGGTGTTAGCGACAGCTAGGTAATACGGAGATAATTTTATCTCCGCTTTCTTGGCTTTTAAAGCCAAAAAAGCGGAGATAAACCCCCTTGATAATATGCCCCGTTATCTCTCCCACACTACCGGTCCCCCTGGGCTTAAACGCCGAGATGGTAGGGACTGCATCCCGTGAAGATAGGCCGAGACGTCACTCAGCAGAAAAAAAAGTAAAAAAAAAGTCTATAAACATACAATAAGTTAAAAGTCAATCATTCTTCATTCCTTGTAGTACACTCCCCAGTCCGCTTCCCGTTACGCTAACCGGGCGCACCCCACCAAAAAAACGATTTATTATTTTTTTTTTTTTGCCCCGCGGAGCCCTTTTAAAGCCTCCACATCAAACCTATGGGGTCAGGGAGGATCTACTATGCCCCCTTATGGTCATTTGCCCCTTCGCTTTGGCCTCCTCTTGTCTCTCGATCCTACCGAGAGACAAGATGGCGGCCGCTACGGACTGTTTGGAATGTTTACAGATGCTGGAGAACCAATCAGCTTCGCTTCACAAAGCTCCGTAACGCGAAAAGTACGCGAAGTGGAGCGCTGCCCAGAGCGCTGTTACAGATATATATCTTTTTTTGAACGTTAATTTCTCAAAATCCACTGGAGCACATATATTGAGACCTAGCAAAGGCACATCGGGCTACCAGTCCCTACAATTTTGCCAAGTTTCGTGCAAATCCATTCAGCCGTTCGGGCTAAAAGTGAGGCCAACCGCCCTATGGAAAACTCAATGTTAAAAACACGTTTTGGGACCCCCCTTTTTTCTCGGCCCCCCCTTGACGAAAGCCCCCCAAATTTTCAGGGGCTGCTCAGAAACAAAATGTTCCATTTTCCTGAAAATTTCAGCCAATTCCGTCCACAAACGCCAAAGTTATTAGACATAGAATTTTCAAAAATCCCATAGAGAAAAAATCCTAACTATATATACCTACTGGCGACCGCCAGTAGGTAATATATAATCAGGTAAAGGAATCCAGACAAGTCCGTAGTTCATCCGAAAAGTCTTTATTCGGCAAACACAAAAGTCGAGGGATAACGCGTTTCGAACAACAAGTTGTTCTTGGTCACATGACCCGCGTTCATCTCAAACCACTATTTAAAGGTATAGCCACACAAAATCATAGAAATGGAAAAAAATTTTTCTTATACGCTCAATAATGCTTGAAAACGTATGGGGTTCAATATCAGTTATTGTCACTGACAGAAATTCATGTAATGTTTACAATTGTGATTAGTGTGAAAAAAAAACATGATTTTGAAAGTGCAAAGTGCAAAATAATACAACCAGCTCTTTGTAGTAATGCAGTCCATTTTGCAACAAAATTACGGAAACAGTCCTTGATTAAGGTATAGTACCCTTATAGAATACAGTATCATCACTTCATAGACAAATTGTGGTATAGTACCCTATATCCATTTTCAACAACTGAATATGTTCATTCATTTACATTTCATTTAGGCCAATATAGATTTCTAATGGAAAAAACATATAATTCACACGTGCAGACGAGAATCAATATGGATGTCTTCTTTTTCAAAACCTAGGAAATGAAACCTAGGAAATGAAAAAATGAAAAACGGATATATTGGTTTGTTATTTACATCAAATTAGTCTATAAAGTTTATATTGGTACTTCAAGGATCCAATCAATACAATAATGACTAAACATCGTGTTTCCTCTTATTCATTAGAGCTGGTGCAAATGTAAGAAAAAAGGGGTGTAGAGATGTGCGGGAGGGGGAGTTTAAAAGAGTTAATTGTATATGGTGAGAATTCAGCTATCCTACTTTTCATACCCCTATCTGCCTCTGTTATACTCTTTTAAAGATGGGAATGAAGCTCCTCGTCCATATTCAACCCATCAGGGAAACGGGTACCTGCCAATAGGATCAACCTTGATTCTAGTTTGCGTAATGCCCCCAATCTGTCTCCACCTCTAATGCTGCTTTTAATGGTTGCAATCCCTATGTAATTTGCTTTTTAATTTGCTTTTGATGCATCACTCTGGTGGAATCGACTAAAATGTCTTCCCGTGCTGTATGAGAAGTCCTGATTAGTAACTGCACGCCTGTGCTCAAGAATACGGTTTTTTACAGGTGCTGTAGGTGACCCGATGTACCATAAGTTGCAAGGGCAACGGATTAGGTACACAACGTACTCTGTAGTGCATGTAATTAGAGTGCTAATCTTCCATTTCATTTTTGTTTTAGGTAGGAGGATCTCATTACAATTTTGACTATATTTGCACGCCTTACAATTCCCACATTTCCTGAATCCCTTTGTGGTTTTTAACCAGTCAGTCAGTCTCTTTTGGGGATAGATGGCTTTGTACTAGGCAATCTTTCAAAGATTGGCCACGTTGATATGAAATGCCTGGAGAGTTACCAACGACATTTCTCAATATGGGATCTTGCCTCAGTATATCCCACCTGTTTTTTAGTATTTGATGTATTTGATTAGACTGGCTACAGTATTTAGTTATGAATCTCACTTTCGGTTGTCAAAGTATTGGTTTTTTATATATATATACATACATACATACATACATATGGCAAGTGCTTTTGTGGGATGTTCCGTGCCCATTTTCAATGAGGCCGCCCTGAAGGGTTTTGGGCTCCCGAAAAGGAAGATTGTTTATATATATATAGTGCAGAGGCACTAAGACAATTACAAGATACTGCGTGTTATATAAAATCAACTAATAAGGAGTACCTTAAAGCAAACGATAGTTTACATAAACTATTGCTACAATTTCGCAGAGAAGGCCTCATTTCATCAGATGAATTCAAATTTATGTACAATGCACATCCGGTCTTGCCATGTCTCTATTTAATCCCAAAAGTCCACAAAGGGATTTTGCCTGTCCTTGGTAGACCCATTATCTCCGCCATACATAGCTGTGGAGAAAATGTGGGTCAGTACATTGACTATTTTTTACAAAGCTGGGTTACTACTCTTCCAAGTTTTGTCCGGGATACTAGTGATTTTCTAGCTAAAATAGAGGACTTGGAATGGCAAGACGACATGTTGTTAATCACCCTTGATGTCGAACAATTGTACACCAGTATTGCCCATTCTTGTGGCCTACATGCTGTTAATCATTTTCTGGGTCAACGTGCTGCTGAGTTCTATGAACACAATAAGGTGATACTGGGTTTGATCCAATGGTGTCTATGTAACAACTATTTTTCATTCGGCAAGGAGATTTGGAGACAGCTGAGAGGGGTGGCGATGGGGGCCTGCTTCTCCCCCAGCTATGCGTGTTTACACGTTGGCTGGTGGGAGGAGCGGGTCCTCAACGTCACACACCAAACTTGGGTAAGGGAGAAAATAATAAAATACCTCCGTTATATCGATGACATCTTTATTGTTTGGCAAGGAGATGAGAATGAGGCTAACTTGTTTATTTCTGAGATAAATAACAACCCCCTTAATTTAAAGTTCACATCAAATATCAGTGCCAAACAAGCAGAATTCTTAGATGTCAGGATATACGTAGATGACAACAAGTGTATACAAACTACCCTACACAGAAAAGCCACGGCTGGTAACACTACTCTCCATGCCTCCAGTCTCCATCCTAAGCACACTATTCATAGTATACCTTACGGAGAAATCTTAAGGCTGAAAAGAATATGCAGTAAGGCTGAGGATTTCCAGAAATGTGTCTCTGAGCTAAAAGTCCGAATGAAGGCCCGGGGAACTCTGACAGAGTGTTCAACCAAGCGTTAACCAAAACAGAAAGTTGCTCTAGAACTAGTCTACTTTTAAATACTGCTAATAAGAACAAGGCGATCACTAAAGAGGCCGAATCGAACAGTGTTGACTGTCCTAGGTTTATCACAGACTACAGCAGTCAAGAGACAAAAATTAGACAGATCATCAATCAGCATTGGTCTACTGTTCTAACTGACACAGTTTTGGGATGCATGTTACCCAACAAACCTTTGGTCACTTTCAGGCGGGCACAGAGTATGGGTGCAATTCTGGACCAAGGTAGTCCCGAACTGCAACAAAAACCTAATTGGTTATCACCTTCTGGGTTCCGTAAATGTACAACTTGCAGAGCTTGCAAGTTTGGCATAAATAAAACTCATTACAGAACTCCTTTCTCTGCGACTGAGATTCCAATTAGAGGCAGCCATACCTGTAAAACTGAGTTTGCGGTGTACGTCCTGACGTGCACTTGTGGCCTCAATTATATAGGCAGCACGAAACAACAAGTGCACGTCAGGATATTGCAGCACATTCGAGCCATCCTACATTGTGATCAGGCATATCCGGTGGCTCGCCACTTTGAGAGCACACATAACAAAGATATTAATTGTCTCTCGCACTATGTGGTGGCTTCTGTCCCTAAACTCAGAAGAGGAGGCAATCGTGAGCTTACATTAAGGCGACTGGAATCAAGTCTGATCCTGGAATACGACAGTAAATGGCCCAATGGGCTTAATAATACTGAGGATCTACGCCACTTTCTTTAAAGACTTGATTCAGCACATAATGCCCACATACACATCTATATCTCCTCTGTTGGTTCAGCACCCCATTGCCTTCCCAGATAGGTCAGGTTCCCTGTGATCTGGGAAGAGGTTCTAGTCCATGCTGGTTCACCTTTAGTGGTTTATGTTTCTCTATGAAAACAGCTATGGCTGGTCAAGTTCCTTGTCAGTCATTACTTGTAAATATGAATGAATTCTGCTTCCTTTTGTATATAGTGCACTTTTTGTACCTTCATATTTAATAATTTTAGATGTGAGATCTTTTTTACTACTTATTTCACATAGGGTGTTTTTATTCCACCGTTTGATATGATGATGTTTTTATACCAGTATTAAATGTTTTTGTATATGCTTTTTAATATGATGTTTTGAAAGGTCAAGATTTACCTTCAATCTCATGATTAGCATTTATGCATTATATACACAGGTCAATATCATCATGCACTATTAGCACTTTTTTCAAATTTTTCCCTTTCCCTAATTGCATTTATGCACAAAACTAACTACTCCATGAATTGGAGATAGTGATTCAATCTAACTTTGTTATTTGCACTTCTCATTTTTTCCCGCTCCCCCGCTGTTTACAGGTTGCTATATTTGCACAAAGCATTTCTTGCACATGGATTTATCCAGTAATTATTTATAAATTATACAAAAAGAGACGATATTGTATTATAAATAACTGCGTCCATTGTTAAGCTATTATCGCATTGTGAATATGACTTGTTTTAAGGAGTTTACTATATGTTCTCCTATTGTGTCTTGAGACGATAGTCTTTTCTCTATCCCTATGATCATGTGACCTGATTAGCAAACTGGCGGGGAGGTGGTTTCACTGCATTATAAAAACAAGGGCTTTGTAAGCCCGAAACGCGTCTTGCCCTCTTGCCTCATACCTTTCCTGCAATAAAAGACCTGTGAATCTTCATTTGTGGTCCGTCTCCTGCTTGCCTCGCTGTTCCGGTTCTTGAGCTGCAGTGGCGTTGTCAGGAGTTTGCGCACATATATATATATATATATATATATATATATGTCACAAAAGGTTGCCCTCGTAGGAGTGGCACTCATGAAGGGGTTACCGCACACCAGCCACCGGTAACAGGACCCAGTCTGGCACAATCACTTCACTTACAGTGCCATACGCGTTTCGGGCACTCTGACGCCCTTGATCACTGGCTGCACAAACGGGAAACAGACGGCATTGATTGAGAGCACATATTTATTTAAATTAGTTAGCCACGCCCTCATGGGCTGTCGCAGGACGGCATTCTGGTACTCGTCGTTTCCTGCCAAACTCCATTGTGCTGTTAAACCCCGTGGGTGCCTTCTGTAGTCCGTTTAAATGTCTTGACCCAGGTGGGTGGAAATGAATAAAACCAGCGCTGTAGTGCTACCAATAACAACAGTGGCTCAGGCCCCCCTCGTTCTCCTCACCGCTTGAAGTCCTGAGCAGGGCAGATCCGCATCCAACAGCGGCGGGGCACTCCCGTGGCTGGACCAGCTACAATGTTTATGTCACAAAAGGTTGCCCTCGTAGGAGTGCCACTCACGAAGGGGTTACCGCACACCAGCCACCGGTAACAGCAGCCAGTCTGGCACAATCACTTCACTTACGGTGCCATATGCATTTCGGGCTCTCTGACGACCTTGATCACTGGCTGCACGAACGGGAAACAGACGGCATTGATTGAGAGCACATATTTATTTAAATTAGTTAGCCACGCCCTCATGGGCTGTCGCAGGACGGCATTCTGGTACTCGTCGTTTCCTGCCAAACTCCATTGTGCTGTTAAACCCCCGTGGGTGCCTTCTGTAGTCCGTTTAAATGTCTTGACCCAGGTGGATGGAAACGAATAAAAACAGCGCTGTAGTGCTGCCAATAACAACAGTGGCTCAGGCCCCCCTCGTTCTCCATACCAGAGCACCCCCCGGCGGCTGAGCAACCTGTAATTCTGAGAAAATCACGTAATCTCCCAATGCCTAACAAAATTGAGTGTGTCTTTGTGTAATGTAACTGGCGCTGGTGTAAAGCGCTCCAATACCTTCGTGTCAAGTAAACGCTATACAAATCTGCAACAATAAAAACACTCTTAGCAGTCCTCAGGTACACCGCTGTACCTTAACCATATTAGAGTACGGCCCCAGATAAACACTCTTCCCAGTTCTCAGGTACACCGCTGTACCTTAAACATACTAGAGCATAATGTAGGAAAGGGCAGATAGCACCATGGCTTGGACCAGAAGTAACTGTATGACTGGAACGTTTTTACGACGTCTTGCATTTGTATTTTATGTCCCTGCTATCAGACCAAGCATGATGTGTAAGCACAACTAGGACCAGATAAACAATACTGCCCTGCTTGCTCGTGACATGATATCGTAATTTTCCATCAGTGTTTTACTAGAAAATAAACTCTGCACTTAGTGTAAACGGGGTATGTAGGAATCGAGCAGAACTTAAGGATTTTCTGCTCCTTTGGAAGGCATTTTGTGTGAATATTAGCAATGCTGCATAATTCCTTGTGGGCACTGCAGCCGTATTCACGATTATTACCTCTCGGGCACCGTCCTGGTGCTTAACATTTAATTGACGTGGGGACCCGTCTGTCAAGTGCTGGTGAAGCAACTCAGTGCGATTTCACAACATAGATTGTGATTACAACCTGCTCCTACATCTGTTTCACTTCCTGGTGGACTTCACAGCCTGGCTTTTCAACTTAATGAAGTCGGCGCCAGCCAGTTCCGCCTCGTGAACGGTCATGCTTCATATACAGTTAATTGCAGAGAATCACCCAGGGAAATAATAAAGATATGCGTTTAAAGTGGTTCAATTTGGACTGGATATATATTTTCATTTTTGTCCACTTTTCTCCAGCCTCCTTATTATATTTGTACCACTTTTATCTTTGCCAACCCACCCATTCTCTCCTTCCTTACTATATATCGTATTATGCAGCTAAATATATTTGTAATTAAGATAACAAAGAGAATCATAGGGCGCCGTTTACCCTCTGCATCCCACAGGTGCACCCCGATTGCACGACTTGTAGAGATGAGTAATCCTACTTCTAAACTGTGAAAATACACAAAATTCCCTGCGCTGACATCTGGCTCCTTGATGGGCATCGCAGGTAGCTTTTTGGCACCTCACGAGCTACCCTTGGACGAGACACCCACAGTGAGTGCCCTCTGGCCGCCTGTGCTGCCCTCTAAGTAGATTTCATAACTGCTTTGCAGTTTCGTAATCTCAAACTTCACCTTTCTCATGTGCCTCATCTAGCTGTGTTTCTCTGAGCACTAGCAACCTCACAGTCAGTTCGCAGTGGTAATGTGATCGCACATGTTAATTATAATCCCAATGTGACTGCCTAAAAAGCCGGTAAGTTTGGGCTTTTCCAGGATAGAAGACTTGAAGTCTGAAACAATAACAAGCGTAACAATAGCCCCCGCTGTGCGTTAATCTCCTTCAAAGCCCCCTCCTCAACAATTGGAGCAAGAGCCTCTGACCCGCGGCTGTGTCCCCATCCAAACGCACCTGCCGCAGGGACCCCCGCAGAGAGATCGAGCCGTCCTTGGCAGGCGCAGGCTTACATCACGGGCAGAGCTCCACTCGCAGGGCTCTCAGGATCATGGTTTTTAACACCCAAGGTGCAGGAGGTGAACTTCTGCTCCTCTAGGGCACCAGTGTCGTTCATGGCCTGCCTCAGATCAAGTGAATTGGGTACAGGGGTTGGCAAAGTCAGTTTACACTCTTCTCCGGCAGTATATCCTGCCATGGCTTGTTGTAATCAGCCAATGAGAAGTGTGTAAACATGCTACTAAACACTTTAATGTGCGTAGATTAGCTACCATCTGATTGACTGATTGAAACTAGGCCTCAGCAGAACGAGCCCGCGTTGCAATCAGCCAATCAACACCTTTGATTTTCCCGCATTTTGTAAGGCAGTTCCTGAACATTTCACCCAGCTGCCCTTGAGTCTTCTACCGTCACTACACTTTAGCACAGTGTCAGAGCTCACTCGCCAAGCCGGTCAAGTAGGCCTGAAAACTGTCTCGCCCTGAAAGTAATTGACTCGCATTTGCGAGCTGGCTAGTACATTTTTCGAGCCCTGATTACATTGAAAGTGAAAGTGAAATGAGCCAATTAGCTCATTTCATTTTCACTGCCTAGGTGTTCGCTGGGCTATCTCAGCCCCCGAACACTGAAACACACGGGAAAGGTATTATTGGAAAACGGAAAATCTCCCCTTACCAATGGTGCCTTTCCCTAGTGGACCCTTGCTTGGGGATTGCTGCAGGAGGTTTCCCTGGGTGCCGCCTGAGCTAGGGCCCAAAATCCACAGCTAGGCACATTGCAAAAAAAGGGTCAGTTTTCAGTGGAGAAAAGTTTGTTTTCAAGTATCGTTTTGGGCCGTTTCCTGTCATGGGCACTAGGCCTACCCAACAAGAGAGGTGCCATATTTCTAGGGAGAATTGGGGGAATGCTGGGTGGGTGGAAGTTTGTGGCTCCCTGCAGCTTCCAGAGCTTTCAATCACAGAAAAAAATGTGTTAGACCAATTTTGAGGTATGCAATAGAACCTGGTGAGAGCCACTCCAGTCACCCCATCCTGGATTTCTCTAGGGGTCAAGTTTACATGTTCCCTAGGTTTTCCTAGGTGCTGGCTGAGCTAGGGCAAAAAGACCATTGCTAGGCACGTTGCAAAAAAAGGATCAGTTTTCAATGTAAAAATGTGATGTGTCCATTTTGCATTTTAGGCTCATTCCTGTCGCGGGCACTAGTCCTACCCACAACAAATGAGGTAACATTTTTATCAGAAGACTTACGGGAACATCAAATAGTAGAACAAGTGTCATTATCAATTGTCTTTCTATGTATTTTTGCCTTTTAAATGTAAGACAGTGTGTAAAAAAGAAATCATTTTGAAAAATGCATACTAATTCACATGCTGGTATGGGTACCCACACATTTTGAGATGGGCAAATAGTCACTGCTTTTAAACTCCATACCTTGTTTCCATTTTGGAAATAGATCAGGTTTCCTGCATACCTATTTTTCACTCTTTATATTTTACCAAATGACTTGCTGTACGCTCAGTACACAATGAAAAACCATTGTAAGGTGCAGCTTAGTTACTGGCTCTCGGTACCTCGGGCTCTTGATGAAACTACAAGCCTAATATATCCCTACAACCAGAAGGGCTCAGCGGAGATAACGCTATATGGCTTTCAGAAATCTGCTATTGTTAGTAGAAGTTACAAGTGAAAACAAAGGCACAAATGGCTAATTTTTTTAACTCAATTTCAATATATCTTTTATTTCAACTGTTAGTTTCTATAGTAAAACCTTGAGGGATCTGCACAGATGTCCCCTTTCTGAATTCTTAATGTTTTCTACTTTTCCAAAATGTATAGCACATCCTTTTCTACCACTTACTGGAAGGAGGTTGAAAAAGCCAAAATAGGAAAAATAGACTATGTCACAGTAAAATGCCAAAAGTGTGAAGAAACATTTGTTTTCTGACAAAAGTCTGCCTGTTCCTGAAAGCTAGGAAGGTTGTGATTTTAGAACCGCAAACCCTTCGTTGATACCATTTGCAGGGAAAAAACAGAGGCTTTCTTTTACAGCACTTTTTCTCCAATTTTTCAAAAAAGACCCAAAATGAACCTGTATTTTGGCTAATTTCTCAGTCCGCTCCAGGGTAATCTGCAAAACCGAAGGGACGCAAAGTTGGAGTGGATATCTTATGTGGGCAAAATGTTATGGGGGCCTAAGCGGGAACTACCCCAAATAGCCCCAAAAAAAAATTTAGCACGGGGTGGGCTAGTAGCACAGGGGTTAAACAAAACTGCCATTACTCTCCAAAAATATTCTTTCCACACAATAAATCCTGTGAAAAAGAAAACACTGAAAGTCGCCCTCAAAATAAACAACACCCACACAAAATCATTAAATATAACTAATAACTTTTAAAGAAATGTAAACCTATAACACACTCACCAAAACTAGACATACCTAACAATTACTACACAATTAGGCCTAGAGCACACCCAATCGGAAACTTCCACAGGCCCCATACTAACTTATTCAAACGGTAAAACTTTAACAACCTACACACCTAACATAACTAACAATCCCCTTTGTATACCTAAACACCTTAGAAGTTAGACTATATTCTTGTCAACAGTGTCAATTCGCAATGAATTACTGCCATGTTTGATACCTACCACCTCACTAATAAGAAGATACATACTGCCAAATATGAAATGGCTCAAAAATTGATATGAAAAAACACATTCCTTCTATTAAATCAAATAAAAAATTAATATTACCATTGTATATTATATCCCCCTCCCCCAGAAAAAAAGCTAATATGAAGTATCTGATAGAGACATCTAGCAGCAGATTCCTTACCTTTGAACTTGCAGGCGTCAGGCTGGATCCGGAAGATTTTTGATGGCAGTACCTATGCGCACTGTTTGGTGGAATCGGGTGACTGTGCATGATGTCATAGGCGTCTGGTTTGTGATTGTAGTGACATCCGCGTCTAAAGAGGCGCCACCCCGGCGCGCTGATGTCAGTTCTTCTCTTTCTGCGCCAGCCAGCTCAGATCCGTCGAAGGGAGCTACCCCTGCTACTTTTTAACAGACTTTTTTTAACTTTATGTTGAGTCCTTTTGGTGCATAGGCATGTCCAGTAAGCAGAACTTGGGGCTCTGGCAGTGCAGCACCTGTCACCCGCCATGTTGGTCACGGACCCCCACCTTGTATGTCTTTGGTGTGTGGAGCGTGACCAGGACACAAAGTTGTGTTCCGACTGCCAGGCACTGGCACTGAAGGCTTTGAGGGAGTGGTCCCTGAACTAATCACAAACCGGCGTACAGCGCCACAGTGGTCTCCTCATCTATCTCGTCCCACTCCCAGTCCTGATCTCGGTCGAGAGGAAAGTCCGAGCACCACTCCAGGGAGTCAAAGTCTTCCTCCTAGTCGAAGTCATCGAGGTCTGGTAAGAAGCACCATAAGAAGCACAGCACAAAAAGTCAAAGTATGCTTCAACTTTACCCCATCAATCAAGCAACGGGACAGAGGAGTCTCGACATTTAAGGCCAACTGATATGCTGTCCCCCTCTAACCTGGCTACAGAGGAGGGGGCTTTTTTTGCAATGGCGGTGTTAAGGGCTGCGGTGGCAATCTAGACTAATGTCTTGATGGAGGTTTTGCAGCCTGGTGTCTCAAAACCATTGCGGTCTTTGAACGAGGCCTTGACCGACGTTCTACTGGACACCTGGTCCAAGCCCAGCACAGGGGCTCTTGTGAATAGAATTATTGCTCACCGTCAGTGCTCTGCACTGGGCGAACCAGCTTTCCTCTACACCCATCCCACACCACAGAGCTTGGTAGTCCAGTCATCCACTTCCCGTGGCACATTCCCTTCCGCACCCCCATAATGGGAATCCAAAAGGCTGGACAGCTTCGGTAAGAAGATCTTTTCTTCCGCCAGCCTAGCATTGCGGTGGTAAACACTACATGCTTCTTGGGCCATTATTCCCGTTTGCTGTGGGATACGATTGTGCAAGTACAGATAAGAGTCTCGGAGGAGGACGGGCCCTCCTCTCCCACGCTGCTTTAGACGGGAGAGATGCAACAAAGTTTGCCAAACTATGTGGCTTAGACACGACAGGCAGAGTGATTTCCTTGACGGTGGCCGTTAGGCGCAACGCTTGGCTGAAGGCTACTGGCTTTTCGGGGGATGTCCAAGCTAATCTCATGTACATGCCCTTTGATGTCTCCAGTCTCTTCAGAGAAATGGCGTATTCAGCACTTGAGAGCTTTAACGACTGTATCTAGGTCTTAACCACATCATCCTGTTCTGTTTCTGCCTTTAACGTTTTTCGTGACTGAGGAAGGGTTTCAAACCACGCCAAACCTCTTCCAAGCAGAGGACCGCACAAGTCCAGTAACCTCTGCGGGGTCATGGGTCAGGTCACAAACCCCTCCTCTACCGCAAAACCTTCCTAGTCCAATCTCTTTGGATCCTGAATGTCCAGTGGTGGCAGGATATACCACTGCCTCCACCATTGGCGAGGTATCACATGGGACAGGTTGGTATTTCAAATAGTCCGAAGGGGCTACTCCCACCCCTTCAAGATTACCCCTCCGTCCATTCCCCCAACTTACGACCACAAGGAAGTCAAGGCTCTCTTGGCCAAGGAAGCAATAGAGATGGTTGCCAGGCCAGAAAAAGATTGTGGCTGCTATTCCCGCTATTTTCTGGTTCCAAAGGAGGAGGGAGGCCTTCGTCCTATCCTCAACCTCAGGACCCTCAACGACTGCCTCAAAAAGGAGAAGTTCATGATACTCACTCTTGCTCAAGTCCTGTATGCCCTGGACCCTGGAGACTAGATGGTAGCATTTGATTTGCAGGATGCCTATTTCCATATCCCCATCCTGCCTGCCCATCGCCTCTACCTGCGGTTTATGATAGGCCATGAGCACTTTCAGTTCACCGTGCTTCCGTTCTGTCTCATCAGTGCCCCTATGGTGGTCACCAAGGTGATGGCGGTGGTCACAGCCCATCTGCAGAGATCAGGGGTTTCAGTCTTCCCCTATCTCAAGGACTAGTTGTTGAAGGAGGGCTCAGCCCAAGCAGTGATCTCCCACCTCCAGACTATGGGGAACCTCCTGCATTCGTTGTGGTTCACTATCAGCGTGCCAAAGTCACACCTGACTCCCTGTTAGACACGTCCTTTCATTAGAGCAATTCTGGACACATTGCAGTTTCATGCTTATCCTCCAGAGCGGTGAGTCCAGGATATTGAGGCTATGGTACCAATATTCCAGCCTCTATCCTGGATATCCGATGAGAATAACGTTAAGGCTGTTGGGCTTATGCCCGCCTGCATTCTGTTGGTAGATTAAGACAGATGGCACATGCAGGCTCTGCAGTGGGACCTGAAGTTCCAATGGGCACAGCATCGGGGAAATCTCACTGACCTGGTTCAGATACTGAAGGGCACCGATGAATGACCAGCAGTGATGGCTGATAAACCACGATTGGGTTAGAGGCAGACCCCTCTCCCTTACCCAACTATATCTCAAAGTAGTAACAGATGAGTCCCTTCTGGGATGGGGTGTCCATCTGGGAGAGGTGGAGATCACAGGACTCTGGTCTCCATCCAAAGCCAGGCTCCATATCAACGTGTTGGAGCTTGGTGCGATCCGATTGGCACTGAAAGCCTTTTTACCAATCCCCAAGGAAAGGCTAGTTCAGGTGTTCACAGACAACACTACCGTCATGTGGTACTGCAAAAAACAGGGTGGAGTGGGGTTATAGACTCTGTCAAGAGGCTCTGCGTCTCTGGACTTGGCAGGAACAACAGAGCATATCCGTGGTGATTCAAAATCTGGCTGGTTCTCTGAACACTAGAGCCGGCGAACTCAGCCATTTGTGCCTTTGCGGATCAGGAGTGGCGTCTCCATCCGGAGTTGGTGCAAGGTCTCTTTCTACAGTGGTGGGTGCCTTGGTTAGATCTGTTTGCCTCCTAAGATAATGCGCAATGTCAGCAGTTTTGTTTGTCGGAGTTTTCAAGGCAGCTCTCGCTCTGCACAACTTTTTGTTGTGAGTGGAGTACAGGCCTCCTGTACGCCTTTCTGCCCATACCACTCCTGCCCAGAGTGCTTAAGAAGATCAGGAACGACAGAGCCCAAGTCATTCTCGCGGCTTCATACTTGGCACGCCTCCTTGCATGGAGATTGAGAAGCAACAGTTGACAGCTTTTGACCTTCTTGCCGAAGTCTGTGAAGTGATTCTGGCAGTCAGGCATCCCTCCACAAAGTCAGTATACGCCTGCTGATGGCAGAGAGTTTGTAAATACTGTACAGAACGGTCTGTTGACCCCTTGTCTGCCTCCCTCTCTGATATTCTTCTTTTCATACTCTCTGTGGCCCAGCAGGGCTCTGCTTTGGGCGCTCTGAAGGGCTACCTTTCGGCCCTGTCTGCTTTTCTTCGGTTTCCTGATCAGCCATCACTTTTTAAATCGCCTCTTGTACAGAGTGTTTTTAAGGGGATACCCATTTGTTTCCCCTTCACCTTTTATTAAGACCAAGCGGGACCTTCATTTGGTCCTCACCTTCTTGATGTGTACATTGTTCGAACCACTGCACTACTGTTGCCTCTGGCTGCTGAAAACAGCATTTTTATAGGTAATAACTTCTGCCAGGAGGGCGAGCGAACTGCAGGCTCTGTCATCCCAGCCTCCTTACCTGACCATCTTTCTGGACAAAGTAGTGCTCTGAACTAGGGCTTCTTTTCGGCCTAAGGTAGTAACACCTTTCCATCTGGGACAGTCCGCTACCCCGCCCACCTTCTATGCACCACCGCATCCAGACGGTGTATCGTCTTCACCATCAAAATGAGCATTATCGTTCTACCTTGATCGCACTAAAGAGTTCCGGGTGGATGACCAACTCTTTGTAGGGTAGATTGAAGCAAAGTAGGGGTGCACTTTTCAGAAGTGGACTATTTCTTCCTGGGTCACCCTCTGCATAAAAATATGTTACGCCTTGGCAAAGAAACACCCTCCTGAAGGCCTTAGGGCCCATTCTACTAGGGCTAAGGCAACCACCATCGCCCTTCAGCGTTGCGTTCTGGTTCGTGACATCTGCCAAGCAGCCGCGTGGACATCTCTGCACATGTTTGCCTGATATTACTGCCTGGACAGCCAGGTCTGCAGGGAGGGCCTTTTGGGGGTTTCAGGTCAACAGGACTTTCTTGTTTGAAGCTTTTCCACAATCCCTCCTCTGGGGATGGTATTGCTTGGGTATCTGTTTAAAGTTAAGGAATCAGCGGCTTGATATCTCTATCAGATGGACAAGTTACTTACCTTTAGTAACGCTGGTAGAGATATGATCTAGCCGCAGATTCCTTATCGACCCACCCATCCTCCCTGCACTGCGGATTAGTTTTAGTGTCAGGGCTGTTTCCCTTCAGGGCCCTATTTGTTATTTGACACACCATGTTCAGTCACTTCATGGCTCCACGCTGTGGTTCTGAAAATCTGGATTCGTGTAATTATTCTGGACTCGAGAATTAAAACTTCGTCGAAACATGACGAATTTGGTATCAAAAGACCGAGAATGACGAGTACATCATGTACATATATTTTCAGCATATTCGAGTGACGATTTCACCTCGAAATCGTCATTTACATTCTGAACCCTTGGCTTCCATTTATGTGTTGCCCTTTACATAGGCCTTAATCCAGTTGAATTCAATCCCACAAGGACACATACTCCTTAATCGACTTTTCCATGACCTGTGCAAGTTGGAACCATTGCCCCAGGCCGAACTCGTTAAGTCAGTTCCCCTCCCAGTGGCTGAGCAAGGTAGCATCTAGGCTCAACAAACCATAAAACCATTTCAGCGCGCACACCTGCCATATCTCGCTCACATCTATCTCCACTCTTTTTGCTTCACTTATTTTATGGTGGGGAGGTGCCCGTTTTTATTAGGGGTCCAGTGATATCTGATGAAATGTTGGGCCTTGCCAAATGATTTGTTGTAGGCAGCACGAAGTGAAATATGGACATGTCATCATGACTCTGCTTTTTCTTTGTATTAGAAATATGTTAACGATTTACTTAACAACCAAGAATGTTTTGCCTGAAGCCTAAAATTGTGTATAAGAAGAGAAGCCTGACTTTGTAAAAGCGAGCAGTCTCCTGAGAATATACTTCCCCGTGTTGTACTTCTAGGACACTTGTTACCTTGGTTGCAGCCAATAAACTAATCTTTGACTTCACCTAGAAGACTCTGAGTTTCTGTGGTCTGGATCAGGAAGAACCCGAGGTCTCTGGGTGTGTATTCCCTGACACCGCTGGGTTACCGGTTCTGTGCCGGTTCCTAAAAACCCAGTACATCAGCTGGCGCCCAACGTTTGGGGCGATTCCAGTGGTACCAGTCAGCCAGAAGATCGTGAGGAGCTTCGTGTGGAAATTCCGGAGGACGGCCAACCACCTCATCGACCCCTGCATGTCGACGTGGTCCGAAGGTCTTTGCTGCGAGGTTCCCCGCTTCCCGACGGCTACAAGGACTGCTGCCCTGGCTATCGCCCTGATTTGTACCCTTGAAGTTTGGTAGAGCGAAACACTAAGACGAGTCTTCTGGTGACGTCATCGATATTTCAGTTAAGTATAAGTGGAGCGTCTCCCAGTCCTTAGTTGGTCTTTAGTCTTGGGTATCCTTTGGGATAATTTGTTGGTACTTGCAAGCACCAAAACCGAAGGACTCGTGTATTCACGAGAAATATCGTAATCGATGATCCTTTGAAGTTTGGAACTAGACTAGAGAGCGAAGATGCCTAGTCTTAGACTTGGAAGTTTGTTTTGTCTTGGTGGTAATAATAGGGACTCCCGATTGGAGGACTCATGTCCGGTTCCTCCAGTTGGAACTCCGACTTACGAGCTATATGTGAAACAAGGGGAAGGCCCCATCACCTACAACGAAATATGGATTAAATGCACCAGGAAAGATGGTGTTCTAAAATGGCCCCAATATGGTAGCTTTGATTCTGAAATCTTAGACAACCTCGAAGTTAAACTCTTTCAAAAGAAAGCCCGGCCGGCGATGTTTGACTCTTTTCGCCTATGGCGTAAGGAGGCCAAACAGAAGGAAATTAAATTAGCTAAGAAGAATAAAAGAAAAGAGGGAATTTCAGTAATGCAAGCTGCTATGCAGTTTAAAGACAATGAAGACGAACAAATAAGTGAGCAGTTGCACAGGCAACGTAAAATGGCAATAGATAAATGTTATCCAGTTTTGCCGTCTCTTCAGCAAGAGGCAGCAAAAGAGCGTGAAAAAGACCCATTAATGTCGCATTTACTAAATTCACCACCCCCCTATGCGCAGAATGCCACAGCACGCCCGCAACCTTTAGTTGCACAAACTACGCCTCCTGCTCCTCCACAGCACCCACCAGCTGTTCTTCAGCTGGCTCCTACTTCTTCGGTGCAGCCTCCTCCAGGCCCACCGACCACCTCTGTTTCACCTGTGTTTTCTACGATTTTGCCTACTGTATTTTTCACGTCGCCTAATGCTCCCTCTACGATTTTGCCTAGTGCCCCCTCTATTTTCCCTGATACCTCTTCTGCTATCTCTGCCCCTGCCTTATCTCACCCCGTGTTTACATCCGTTCTTCCTTCAGTTTCACCTTCCATTCGGCAGAAAATGGCCAGCACTGTTACTAATCTTCTTTTACCTCTTTTCGGGTCGCCTACCACGACCCCTAACATAGGAAGAAGACAGTTGCGAAGTCGACTGCCTGATTATCAAGAGAGAGATTCACTGAATAGTTTAGCACGAAAATGGGTCATGTACACTGTAAAATATGATGTACAGTCTGTCATGGAAGTCTTCCATCAATGGGAAGCAGCGACACAGAGATATGTTTTCGAACAGATGTGTATTTTCCTTTGCGAGGATTTAGAAGACAATGATCAGGAATGCATCCCACAAGAGATGTGTCGTGTACGGTTTAAGTTCGGAGAAGGTATGATTGTAGGTCCAGATGTGGAGAAAGCAGTTGAAATGTTGTTATCATATCGGAGTAAGGGGAGCAGTTCTGAGTCACAATCTGAGCATAATACATCCAGTAGGAAAAAGGCGCGACAATACCCTATGAGAGAAGTTCCCCCACAATGGAGAGAGGGTGACACGACTGCTGTCCCACCTATTCTGCCACACTTTCAGCGTGTATGGGTACATGTCCCATGGAAGCGAGCTGAAGTTTTAGCACTCAAACAAACATTACCCGATCTGCGTAAAAATCCTGCAGGGTACTATAAAGAGTTGTCGCAAACTGCTGGGTCATGTATAATGAATTTAGCCGACATCGATATGTTATTTGGAAATGTTGTTCCACAGCCTTTATGGGGTAAAATTCGTCATATAGATCATGACCAGGAATTAGGTGACACATGGGCTAATATTACTTCTGCAGATGCCCGACAAGTTGGTGGTGCCAAGCCTGAGCCTTTGATAGCAGAACTCCCTGGTAAAATAGTAGATTACATGAAAACGATAATGCCTGCAATACGCGTAAATTGGGATAAGTTGTCTGCATGCAAGCAGAAGAAAGAAGAAACAGTCTCAGACTTCTTCACCAGATTTGAAGAAACATTCGTTGACCACAGCGGTCAAGATATGACCACAGAAGGTGGTCAGAGATTGTTTGTCGATAAATGCGTGCATAATCTCCTTCCAGAATTGTGTAAGAAATTAAAAGATTCAGAAAGTTCTTGGGCAGTCTCATCTTCAGCCCAGATATTGGCTACTGCACAATATTACGAGAATAGAGACAAAGATGAGAAAGATAGAGTAGAAAAGAAAACTAGAGAACTGAAAACGAAGGTTTTGCTACAGCAAGCCTATCCGCCACGTGGTGGTGGTAATCAAAATAATAATGGTCAGAATCACTACCAAAATACTTTTCAGCAGCCTCAACAGTATCAGAGAAACTCGCAAAGAATCGAGTATACTCAACCCCGTGTACCTGTAGGCCCCAACCAGTGTTTATATTGCAAACAAGAGGGTCATTTCAAGTATAATTGTCCTATTCTATTACAACGTGCAAATGGAGTTTCTGGTGTGAAGGGTCGTGGCAGTCAGCAAGCACCTAGAGGTAGAGGGCGTGGAAACGCCCCTCAGAACACACGTCCCCTTCCGCCACAAAACTCTATGAACAGGTTTGATCAGCAAAATAACGTATCTGACAGGACAGCTCAATATTACGTTGATGATTACTATACCGAAGAGGAGTATTTGGAGAATAATGATTGCTAGGACAGCCATAGACAAAGAGAGGGAGTTGTTTCAGTTCCAGTAGATCAGAATGGACCTTACGTTGAGGTGATTACATCAGGTGTGTCAGAACCTTTTCTGTTGGATACTGGTGCTACAAAGAGTTCTATTATGCACTCCAAACTCCCTGGCGCACCTATGTCTGGCGAAATGAACGTTTCTGTAGGTTTTTCTGGCGCCCCAGTTAGAAATCCGATTTCTGACCCTTTATCTCTTGTTGGTCCTTGTGAATTCGAAGCACCCCTTATTCTGACAACAGGTTGTGGTGAAAATTTGCTACGATTGGATTTGTTAAAAAGATTGTATGCGACTTTGTACTGTTCTCCTTCAGGAGTACAACTTACTTTAGGTAAGAAAGTAGTTTCTCCCATGTATTTGTCGAGAGATGCACTTCCAGCAGAATTGTCGGTTCTCCCAGATATTCTTTAGGCCACTGGTCCTAATGATGTAGGTCTCTTAGAAATCCCACCATATGTTGTAACATTGAAAGCCAACGTCAAAATGCCACAAATTCCCCAATACAAAATATCTAATGAGGGTGAAAAAGCTTTGCTAGCGATTGTTTACGAATTGATTGAAAAGGATGTGATTGAAGAAACGCGAGGCAACGTTTGCAATAGTCCTGTTCTGCCTGTTTTAAAACGAACTGACCCTTCTCAGCCACCTGTGTACAGATTCGTGATTGATCTTCGAGAAGTGAATAAGATAGTTGTGCCACAATTCCCAGTTGTCCCCAACATTACCACATTATTGACTATGATTCCAGCTTCTGCTTCGTGGTTTTCGGTGATTGACCTAAAGAGCAGGGATATTTTTTCCTTCAGTTTAGGAGGTCGCAGTTTCCGCTTTAAACGCGCTCCTCAAGGCTACTGTGAAAACCCATCAATATACAGTCAAGCTCTGAAAACACAGCTTGATACGATTGTTTTGCCTAAAGGTGCCACTCTTGTACAGTATGTGGACGATTTGCTCATTGCTGCAGATACTAAGAAAAGTTGTAAAAAGGCCACGTTGACATTATTGCGTCATCTGTGTGATCTGCATCACAAGGTGTCACTTTCCAAGCTTCAATATTGCCGACAAGAAGTGACCTACTTAGGTCACCTCTTATCGAAGGAGGGAAGGAAACTGACCCCAAAAAGAATTCAGGCAATAGCGAAATTGAGTCTGCCAAGAACACAGAGAGAAGTGCGTGCTTTCTTGGGCATTACATCGTACTGTAGACAGTGGATTCCAAATTTTTCGTTATTGGCCAAACCCTTGGTGGCATTGACGTGTAAAAATACACCCAATCCCATTCCTTGGTCTGAAGAGTGTCAGAAAAGTTTTCTCGAATTACGCACATCATTATGTTCGGCTCCTGTGTTAGGTACCCCCAACTACAGTAAGCCTTTCACATTGTATGTCCACGAGAAGGAGGGCTGTGCATTGTCTGTGTTGACTCAGTTATTTGGAGGTAGACAGCGTCCATGCGCCTATTTTTCGTCAACTTTGGATCTGGTAGCTAAAGCATTGCCAAGTTGTTTAAGGGCCACAGCAGCAGCAGCTGTTTCTATTCGACAGTCTGCTGGTCTAGTAATGAATAATACACTAATCGTGATGGTCCCGCATGCAGTAGACACATTGTTAAATAGGACCAAGACACAGCACTTAACTAGTGCTCGACTGTCCAGTTACGAATTGACGCTGCTAGCGAGCCATGTGCACATAAAAAGGTGCAGTACCTTAAATCTAGCCACGTTGTTACCAATTGCAGAGGAATCAGATGCTTTAGAACAGCACGATTGTTTCCTCACAACAGAGGAAGAGACAAAAGGGAGAGTGGATTTATTTGACACTCCTCTTGCTGAATGTGATGGTACATTATGGGTGGATGGTTCATGCTTTAAGCTCCCAAATGGGAACGGGACTGCAGCATATGCTGTCACAACTTTGCACACAGTTGTTGAAACTGCACGAGTACCGCATGGTTCAGCTCAAGCTGCAGAATTAGTTGCACTCACGAGAGCATGTGTATTGTCCAAAGGAATGAAAGTGAATGTCTACACCGACAGCCAGTATGCTTTTGGCGTGGCTCACAGTTTCGGACGATTGTGGAGAGAACGTGGGTTCCTGACTTCGCATGGAGCTAAGATTCAGCATGGTCAGTTGGTGAATGAGCTTTTTGAATCGCTGACCTTGCCTCTGCAAATGGCGATTGTGAAATGTAGTGCTCACAAGAAGGTGACTGATATGTAGGTCGTGGAAATGCATTTGCTGATGAGATCGCTAAAGAAACGGCAAAGAATGTGATGAGCCGAATGTATGTTGCAGGCCCTGAAAGATGGACTGGTGATGTTGGAATATGTGAGGACACGATAGAAAGTGTGAAGTCCATCCAAGCTGAGGCCACAGAGAAAGAGTTGAGTACGTGGAGAGAGAGTACAGGGAGAATGGATGCAAATGGTTGTTGGATTGAATTGACAGAGCATCAGAGATGGTTGTTACCCGATGCATATGTGCTTGCAGTGGTTACAATGGCTCATGGAATGGCTCATATCAGAGTGAAAGGGATTTGCGAGTTGTTGGCCCCAGTATGGAAGAATTCAGGGATTGCCAAGTGTGCAGAGAATGTTGTCAAGAATTGCATGGTATGTCTGAAGCACAATCCTGGTAGGGGAACCCCAACTCCAGCTGGTCATTTTGCACCTCCTACATATCCGTTCAAGGTTTTGCAGCTAGATTTCATACACATGGAGAGGTGCAACAACTTAAAATATGTGCTCGTTGTTGTTTGTGCTTTCTCAAGATGGGTAGAAGCCTATCCCCTAAAAGACAATACTGCCTTGTCCACAGCAAAAGCCCTTGTGAAAGAGTACTTCCCCAGGTTTGGAATGCCTAGAATGGTCTGGTCTGACAACGGAAGTGAATTTGTGGGTCGGGTGATGAAAAAGTGTGTGAAGGGCTAGGCATTAGGCAGAAGTTCCACGCTGCAAATCACCCCCAATCAGCTGGATTAGTAGAATGTTACAATGGCACTTTAAAACTTAAATTGGCCAAAATCCAAGCGAGCACAGGTCTTAAATGGCCTGACGCTCTACCCTTAGCACTCCTATCCACCAGAATGACTGTGCATTCGCGAGTGAAACTCAGCCCTTATGAAATTGTCTTTGGCCGGCCAGCCAACATATGGGGAGTGCCCAGGCCCACAAAGTTCAGCGAGCTAGAACACCCTATTTTGCTTGATTACCTGTATGAATTGACGGCTAAATTGTGTGTTTTGCATCAACAGGTCCACAACACCATGCCTCCGGTCTCTGAGACTCCAGGCCATTCCATTGTCCCTGGCTCCTGGATCCTCGTGAAAAACTTCCAGAGAACAAAAAACGACCAGCCCAGGTGGACCGGGCCACACCTCGTCCTTCTTTCCACGAGGTCAGCCGTTCGAGTGGAGGGGAAGGCCAACTGGATCCACGGGGTCCACTGCAAAAGAATCCCTTCACCTCCGCCACATGACCAGTGGGTCCAGAAGGGTGTCACTGACTCAGAGCTTACAACTGTGCCACGTGTCATACCTTTCAGCGATGACCGTGTAAAAGAAACTAACCCTGAATGTGAAAGCGAGAACATTTTTCAAGAGACTGTGCCACCATCAGAACGATTGAACTTTTTGGAGCCTGAACTCCTGTTTCAGGACCAGACAGTACCAGGAAAAAGACGCTACAATTTGCGACCGAGAAAAACGAACTAACAAAAGTGATTCCTTTTTATGATTTGAGACCAAGACCTATGGACAAATAAATATATCTTTTTTTTCTCCCAAGTACTCTTTTTGAAAGTGCAGCTCTCCCATTTAGGAAACTTTGCTTATTTTTGTTTTTCGAACCGCCATCCGGGTTCCGCTGCTAGGGCCGCGGTTGAATAAAGTCTTTGGGGTACAGCTGACGACGTTAGGTCGGTAGTTCTGGTTGGTCCAAGGGAGTTGCCCTAGACTGACGGAAGCATCCTTTAGCAGAGGCAACCTCCCACCGCGGGCAGCACTTTAGAGAGGATGGAGTTTCCTGATGTGGAGAGACCTGCCAAACAAATGAACTTTAAGCAGAGACTGTGTAACACGATGACAAGGAAAAGTTTTATAATATTGTGTATTCTTATGCTATCCAGCGTAATGATGTTTTTGATAAGTTATGTTTTATTCTCTCTCCATGTAACATTTGCGCCCACTGCATCACCCATACCTCCTCCTACTGTTTCCTCTCATTCTTTCCACCCTCTGCCTGACCACAAATCAAATAGGAGAGTAGAGTTCGTTAATAACTCCTTTGTTCAGTTATTGCACCAACACCAACTTGTAATGAACACAACTAACTGTTGGGTGTGCGGTCTCATGCCTCACACAACGGATAAAGGTATCCCCTATTTGGTCCTGCCATTTAGTCACAATGGTTCAGTATGGGCATATAGGACAATGTTCATATATGCACGAGAAGTCCAACCCCTACGTTCTGTAAAAGACAACCTCAAGACTAGCGCCCTAGTCAAAGGTATAGTTGACATGATCAAGGAAGTAACTTCTTATGAAGATACTCAGGATGATGAGATACTTGCATATGTAGGTTGGAACGTGACCGGATATGGCACTACTTTAAGTGAGAAACAGCAAGCCAAAAGATCGTCCCCTATCTGGATCGTACCCCATCAGGGTCACCTGTGTCTACAAGGTATTGGCAAGAATCCCAGAGCTCAGCTAGGGAAGAGTATCTGTACAGAAACGTATGTTTTTGGATCTCAGACTTCCCCGGCGTTTTTAGCCGCTAAGGGTACTTATTTCATCTGCCATGATAGAGCCTATACATGGTTGCCCCCTGACTTCTCGGGCTCATGTTTTGTTTCATTCCTGTTACCTCCCACCTACACAGCAGCGGCGGATTACCACCGGACAAGGGTAGTTAGAGGTGTCTTGAGTAAAGAAGACACTGCAGGTCAAGAATGTGGGGACTTTGCAAAGGGTTTTCTGCCGTTCTGGGGATCCATGGCTAACAGCAGAAACATAAGGAAATTAACAAGGGTAGTTGAGTCCACCGTGACTGAAACTGCTGGTGCCCTTAGTAACTTGACCGCTGAGCTCCAGTCGGATCGACTTATGACCCTTCAGAACCGGGTCGCTTTGGATGTTATACTTGCAGACCGAGGTGGAGTATGCAAATTGATCCAATCTAGTTGTTGCATTTTCATCCCAGATAACGCTCCAACAGTGTACCAGGCCATTTCCAAACTAAATAAGATTTCCGAATCTATTCATGTGGATAAAGGAGATTGGTCGTTAATGGGGTGGTTCTGGGAACTGATATCCGCCTGGGGATGGAAAATTCTAATGGTCATTGGGATGGTCTTAGCCATTCTTTTCCTGTTCTGTCTGTGCATACAGTGTGCTCCTGCAATATGTGGCCTCTGTGTTACATCATGTGTAAGGAAGCCTGTGTCAAAAGATGAACTAAGTACTAGAATGATGTTACAGCAACATCTCAATGACTTTAGGAATATAGACCTGGACTCAGACTAACATGAGGATAGATTAATTGCCTGTGTAAGGGCAAAAGGAGGGATTGTGGTTCTGAAAATCTGGATTCGTGTAATTATTCTGGACTCGAGAATTAAAACTTCGTTGAAACATGACGAATTTGGTATCAAAAGACCGAGAATGACGAGTACATCATGTACATATATTTTCAGCATATTCGAGTGACGATTTCACCTCGAAATAGTCATTTACATTCTGAACCCTTGGCCTCCATTTATGTGTTGCCCTTTACATAACCCTTAATCCAGTTGAATTCAATCCCACAAGGACACATACTCCTTAATCGACTTTTCCATGACCTGTGCAAGTTGGAACCATTGCCCCAGGCCGAACTCGTTAAGTCAGTTCCCCTCCCAGTGGCCGAGCAAGATAGCATCTTGGCTCAACAAACCATAAAACCATTTCAGCGCGCACACCTGCCATATCTCGCTCACATCTATCTCCACTCTTTTTGCTTCACTTGTTTTATGGTGGGGAGGTGCCCGTTTTTATTAGGGGTCCAGTGATATCTGATGAAATGTTGGGCCTTGCCAAATGATTTGTTGTAGGCAGCACAAAGTGAAATATGGACATGTCATCATGACTCTGCTTTTTCTTTGTATTAGAAATATGTTAACGATTTACTTTACGACCAAGAATGTTTTGCCTGAAGCCTAAAATTGTGTATAAGAAGAGAAGCCTGACTTTGTAAAAGCGAGCAGTCTCCTGAGAATATACTTCCCCGTGTTGTACTTCTAGGACACTTGTTACCTTGGTTGCAGCCAATAAACTAATCTTTGACTTCACCTAGAAGACTCTGAGTTTCTGTGGTCTGGATCAGGAAGAACCCGAGGTCTCTGGGTGTGTATTCCCTGACACCGCTGGGTTACCGGTTCTGTGCCGGTTCTTAAAAACCCAGTACCTCAACGCTTCTGGCATGGAAAGTCGCGAAAAGTGCTGACGTCAGCATGCCAGGGAGGTGCCTATATAGACGAAGCAGACATCACGACGACGACAAACCTGACGCCTATGACATCACGCAGAGTCAACCAACATCACCTATCACCTACAGGGGGTCTGCTATTAAAAATCTTCCTGGTCCAGCTTGACGCCTGGAAGTTCAAAGGTAAAGAATCTGTGGCTAGATCATGTCTCTACCAGATAAGGTGTTACCGAAGGTAAGTAACTTGTCCAAATTGAGGTGAAAAATATGTCAAACAATTTTGTAAATGTTAGTATATGTAAATATGCTGATAAATAAATATAGTATAATGTATTTACAATATTTAAGTATATATATGTGTATTAGAAATACTAACTATAAAAATATGTTCAAAATGTATTATAAAGAAGTTAAAACATTTTACTATTATAATGATAAAAAAAGTTTGACTGTATGCAACAGTTTTATATCTAATTATATATTCCAAATTTTGGTAAAGTCAAAAAAATGTTTTTCATTTAAATACTACACATATAGTTAAACAAAAAGACCTAACAGTGGGACCTTCCAACTGCCAGCACCTAACGTAATATCACTCCATCTGTATTGTCCCTTATACTTACAGGGGTTTGTGTGCACACTGAATAGCACCCACCGTCACAGTGCTTGTTCCCTCAGGAACCTAACATTTTAGAACAGCTCAGGTGCACCACACAACAACATTTGAACAATAGGGACAATTATAAAGTCCATATCCAGAAAGAAAAGTGCTTCAGTTTTTCTTTTTATTCCAGTTTCATTTTGCGTGGATAAAAACAGAGTCCAGTTCTAATGACTCAACACACAATACAGCTGACGCGTTTCGTCCTGGTACAGGACTTCTTCAGGGCACTAGATGATGGTGGAGTCAAAAAAATCCAAGAGCTGAGAGGTCCTATAAATCTCTGCTCGTAAGCTGTTTCCCATCCAAAGAGTTCTATAATTATATCAAAAATTTGGTGGCATCTAAGTGGGGGCTACAACCGAGGAGTAAACTCTGACACTTCCCACCCTGATGGATTCCAACGCCGCCAGAATATATAACGATGAAGATCAAAGTAAATCCTATAGCAATTTATCTTCTAAACTAAACATAGTGTATAAATACAAAAATCTTAAAAAATGTGGCCTACATAATCAGCAAAAAACATATGTAAAAGAACATCATTTGTTTAATCAAAATGTTAATAGTGTGTGACTTTGCGGGGATAAAAGTGTTTGACTTTGTGAGGATACCACTAACTATTCTCATTCAGAATGTAACCATGTTGGGGAAATGGTTGAACTCTGGTTGGGCCACATGTACTATTCCCACTCTGAACTTAGCCACTTAGGGGAAAAAAAATGTACTCCGGTGGGAGGTTGTATCACTATTCCTAATCCAAAAGTAGCCAGATTGTTGAAAAATGTGGATTTTTAGGGGTGTCGGATTCACTATTCCCAATGCAAACATAGCCACATTGGGGAATATTTTGGACTCTTCAGAGGGAGGGGTAAATGTACTACTTAAGCTTCAAACTTAGGGCCTCATTTAGAATTTGGTAGAAGTGATAGTCCATCACAACATGGTGGATATCCTGTGCATCCTAATACAAGTGCATTATATTATATTGTATGGCCCTTGTAATAAGGTGAACAGGATACCTGCCCTGTTTGTTATAAAGTAACCAGTCTACTAAACTCTAAGTAAAAGTTCAGAAATATGATTCCAACTCCAAACCTAACCACTAAAGAAGTAAACAAAATAAAAGGAGTATAAACAAAGGACCTTATTCACAGATTGTACATTGTAGTAAGTTTTATAGTTCTACAAAACATACTACCTTATTTTACTTTCACCTATACTTATGTGTGCAGAGTTCTCCGACCCAACTGTGGAGACTCTATACAGAGTTTAGTAGTAAATGTGGTAGGGACACAGGGGAGTGGGTGGGAAAAGTGTCAGATTTACTCCTATTCGGGATGGGATTAGACCGGTTTAAGAGGTATATGGGGAATCCAAAAGGAGCATAGGGAGTGACTTCACCCACAAGCACAAGAGGTATTTCTTTTCTCTGGGGGTGGAGATTTTTGGCTCACAATTTTGCCATTGATATTTGTGAATACTGAAAGTAGTAAACTTACTTTAAAGTGTAAATTTACTTGTAAATATGGTACACTTGTAAATGAGGCTCACTGTATTAACATTCCATAATTTACAGTATAATTAATATTTCATAACTAATATATACATGTTTGAAAACAATACCATATGCAAATTGGAACACACAAAAATACTGTAAGAAAAATACTTAGAATTCCATAAACAAGTAAATAAATGTTTCAAAAAAATACTATATGCAAAACATAATGTACAAAAATACTGCAAGAATAATAATTTGCAAAACAAATTCCCATAAATAATTAAAAAAAGAACCAACTATCCATATGCAATAAACACCTTTACAAAATAATAATAATTGCTTTATTTTGGAATTCAATTTTAATTTTTAAAACCTTGTATTGATTTGTTAACAATTTAAAACAAAAATTTGTAATCAGTAATACACAAAAATCGGATCTGCTCTCATGGTTAACCCCACTTCTTGCTGGTGCCAGTATGTTTTTTTGTCTAGTCTGACTGGGATCCTGGTAATCAGGATCCCACTCACAGTGCTTGCTCCCTAAATCTGAGATAGTCAGTACTTCTGTAGCTCCACAATTGGCTACTAGTGTACCCCTATAAGTCCCTAGTATATGGTATTGAGTTAAACAGGGCATTCGTACACCAGGGGTCTCTCATGGGCTGCAGCATGTGGTATGCCACCAATGAGAGACCACTCAAACTGTGACTACAGGCCTGCCATTGCAGCCTGTGTAAGCTGGTGCTAGCACCATTGCGAGATATACGTAGTATTATACCTGAGGTCACTACACTTAAAACCTTCAAGTTACCTCTAAGGCAGGCCTTTCAATACTGAAGGCAGGGTGCTGGGTTATAAGTGTATGTGCACCCCTGCATGAGCAGGGCACTCCTACCAACTCTGGAATTGATTCTCCAGCCTTTCTCAAAAGTGCGGTCAGCTATTTTGATACATATAGTGGCCACCCATCAATACGCAATGGCTAACTATATAGTGGCTGTGACAAACCTGGGCATATTTGGTATCAAACATGGTGGACTCATACCCCATTACCTGTAACTGTAACTGTGTTGGAGTAATGATTCCATGCACTAGGGTGGCTCCTCCAGGAAGTCTCATCATACTGAACAGAAATGACCGGTCCTCTATGTGTGTTGCTGTACTAGTAACTAAGAAAACAACAGACCTCATGCAAAAAGTGAGTGAGTTACACCTGGCTGAGATATTCCCATCAGCCCACACTTCTGGCGGAATCTCATCATGTGGGATTTGTTAATCCATCCAGAAAACCGCCCAAGCCATCTGATGATGGTGCGGATATGGATGTGAAACAGAAACTCTAGCCAGAGTGAGTCCTGTTGTTTTCTTAGTTACTAGTACAGCAACACACATAGAGGACCGGTCATTTCTGTTCAGTATGATGAGATTATAATGTAGGGAAGTGAGATGACAGGTCGTTAAATATATCCCTTGACCCTCTTTAAATTGAATTTTTGGTCCTCCAGGAAGTCTCCTTACTCTCGGCATTAGCCTTCCAGTGTCTGCCAGCAAGCTAGTGCTGCTGCCGACCCCAGACACGATTTTGCCCTCCTGTTGCTGAGTTGAGCTTGAGCAGGGGAAGGTAGAACACTAGGTTTCCTGTCACAGGGAGGTGTGACCACTTCCCAGACAGGAATTAGTTTATTGGGCAGAGGTTGGGGTGCTTGCCAGTGCTATCAGACTGCTTTGGAGGGCACATTTGGTGCCCTCCTTGCATACTCCAGTAGGAACCAGTTCTGGGAGCCCTTAGCTCCCGCTCTGGTACAGAACTGGACAAAGGACATGAGAGTATCCAACCCTCTGTCCAGCCCCTCCTCTGGGAGGGACCACTGAGTCATCCTAACCCCTGTTTTTTTTACTTAAAAAAAGGGCTTACCTGCGAGTGGTTCCTCAGATTCATCGTGGGACAAGGTTCAAGCCTAAAGCCATGTCCCTCTTTGACCGTCTGGACGCTTGGACTTTGCTGGACTTCATCTGGAACCGAGACTGCATCAAGGAATACTCCTGCTTCTCCTGGTCTCGCTGTTCTGCAAGTCTTCTTTGTTGTCTGTGTCTTTGCTTCTTCCAGGATATTCAACAGACCTGTGGGCATCAAAAACACCTGAATGTATTCTCCCTTAGAGTGAAGGAGTCACTCCCCTGCATCAATATGCACCACAGCAAAGCTGACCGGTCTGGTGCTCCTGACATGTCACGGACTTCAAAAGGCTCAGCAGCACGGGTGGTTGCTCTGCAACTGCCTCGACGCCTGATCTGTCCTTTTTGCAATTTTCAGGCCAGTATCCCTCATCGGAACTGCTGGGACCAAACCCCTGTTCACTTCATCAGCTTGCCATTACCAAGGCTGGTTCTGCTCTCCAGAGATCTCCAAGCTACAGGAAGCTCCAGCCTCCAACATCTCTTCTTGCCAAGATCAGCATCCTCACCGCATCCTCTGCACTGTGAGCCTTCATCTTTGGTGAGCTACTCAAGGTTCTCTTACGACTCCTATGCCTTTGGCATGTGGGTCCTCCTGAGGGTCTTCTCCTGCCTCAGCCTAGTCCCCTGCTTGCTTGAGGACTGCTCTGACTTCCTTTCTTGTGGTGAGTCCTTTGGATATTGCTGGTCCGAAATTGCTTCTTTTGTGCTTTCCACCCCTGTTGCATCTGCCAAGGCTTGTTGGTGCCCCTGCCGGACACCGACCCCTTGGTTTTCGACTTCAAACATGCAACAGCTCGTGCACGGCTCCTGGTCTTTTTTAACATTGCTTAGTTCTCATAGCTGCAACCGCGAGGTCATCGTCATCACTCCTGCATCATCCCACATCAGTGGGCATTGCTCTTCCGTGCCTCCTGGTCACCTCTGAGTGGCATATGCTCTGTCCCCTCTGCTTGCAGGTTTTTCTCTTCAAGAATCCACCCTTGGATTCCACCAGACTCTTTCAGTCTTCTTCAGCGACATCTTTACTGAAGTCCTACTTTGTGGTCTACAGCAATTTCCGACGTCATTTTGCACCTATGCACCCAGCTTCCCTGTATCCTGATTCCTGGGGTATCCACAGTTGGGGTGACCCTCCAACCTTCTGTATTCCATGGGGTTTCTTCAGGGTCCGCTGGGAAAGGTCCTTCAAAACTGCAACCGTGATTTTTCCTTTGACTTCTATTGAGTACGCAGCTGTGTTTCTACTCTGCCCACAGCCTCTGTGGTGTTCTTGGGTACTTACCTTGGATGATTCCATGTGTACCCAGCTTTTCTGAGTCTCCTGGTCCAAGTCCAGACTTTGGTTGCATTCCACTTTTTTAGTATATGTTTCTGTCTCCACCTGGAGACCACTGTGTAATTGTGCTCACTTACCTATTTGCAATTTAATTATTGTGGTGAATGTGTGTTGATATCTCTGGGTAGGAGATATACCAATGTGTTAGTGAGTGTTGTGTAATAAATAGACGCACTTTTATAAATACACTGTGTGGTTATTTTTTGTTTAACCTAGACTACATGATTAGAACTGGTAAAAAAAGCTGCTTAACTCTCCTTTAAGATAAGCCAGAAGGCTGCTCTCCACAGCTACAACTTAGAGAGCTTTCTCTGGTTGTCTAAGACCGCTAAAATCACTATAAGGGTTGTCTCAATTAGTACAAGGTGCTTCATCTAAATAAATGTGCACCATATATTAGGCCAGCCTCCTACACGTAACTATTAGCTATAATAAAATGTCACCTAAGATCAATCAAATGTTTCAAAAATAATGCATTTAAAGATTAAAATCCTGTTACCACAAAAACCTCCAAAACAGTTTAAAATTGTAGCAAAACAATAATTTATTGTTACCTCTTATCCATATAATAATAATTTAAAACATTATATTGTCGCACTTTTTAGAAGCACATGTAATTATTCCATGACTGGAATGAATATGTCACCAACAATACTTCCCACCAAAAATCATATTTAAAAAAGAAATGTTACAGTTTTATTATTATAATAAAAAGAAATTAATATATATATTGATAATTTTAATAAATGTAATTTCTTAAAAATTGTGGGCTACATTCACAAAGGTAAACTGAGATGACCGTCTAACTTTTCAACAAAGGGCATTTACTACTTTACTTTTGTCTCAGTTTACCTTCGTGAATCAGGCCCAATATTTATTACATGTTTAAAAATAGTAACAATGAAAATGTTTACATTACTAATTTAAAACAATCATTTAAATATAATTAAAAAAAATTAAGAATAAACATTTTAACACACTTTCCACCATTCTCCTGTATACACTTTAATAGCCACTACTAAAACATGAGCATAACAATCTAATACAAAAAAATGAAATCCAAAGATAAAAATCAATTAAACCAAAAAAGTCTCACAAAATACATTACATGAAAAAACAATAAGAAAGATATTTAAAAAGTTATTACTTACACCAATGCTAAAAACAATGCTCGTCTGCGATATTGTGGACTTCATGGTATTTCAACAGCAATATTAATTACCCAACAATAGTTTTTTAAACAAAATTAACTTGAGCACCCGGTAGCTCATTTTTGGGAGAACTATCATCTTGACACCTGGAATGTAACCTACCAAAGATATTGCTTTAGAGTGCTAGTTGCATAGGGTTACTTTAACACATTTATAGAGGGCTGTATAGTTCTACTTTAAAGTCTCTCCCATTGTTTTTGCTAAGTCGACAACAGCTAGCAAAAGCTAGTGTATGTGTGAGGTAGACTATTTAAATGGCAGGGTATGCTCTATATGTGTTGTTGTTTCTCTGTCTAGTTATACTCTAAGACCTTTGGATTTAAGTAATTTGATTTTAAGTCCAACTACTGTCTGATATCTGTCTAATTCTCGTATCAGATTTCCTGTGGATGTTATAAGATTCGGCAGGGTGAGAAGATATTGTCAGCAAATAGTGCTGTTTCAAAAGAGTCTATTGTCATTGTGATTTCTCCAGTGTTTGTATTATCTCTAATTCTTTACACCAGACTTTCAATATACATAACAAATAGCAATAGGGACAGTATCCGTATCTTCTGCCTTTTTCTATACATGGTGATTTTGATAGTCTCCTGTTTACCTTCACTGTGGCTATAGATGTGGCCTGTCCCTACAGGATCCAGCCAAAAAATACTATGGCAGGACACGGAGGCGAGGATTAGGCTTTTCTTTGTTTGCTTTTATTAAAGTAATCAAGCTCCAGCAGCCATTTGATAAGGCCAACTATAAACAAAATCGTAATTTCCCATGAAACATAGGGACGAGAACAACAATAAGTCCGCCAATCAGGAATCAGCCCGTCGTATAATGTCCTGCGAAGCCTCTCTAGCCTCCTCTTTCTTCGCTGCTCCAGCAGCACATCAGATAAGTGTTTCGGTGTTTACTTGTATTTATTGTTTTTGTTGTTTAATTAGGCCCCGCAAAAGCTTTCCAGTTCTCTCGTTGTCGCGGTCTAACTGTGTATTGACTGAGTTATTTGATTAGGGACCCTGCAGGGCTTTTAGCACTCCTACGCGGCTCCATTTGTTTATTTTCTGTTTAATTGCCTTTAGTCTGTGTTTCCAGCCGCGGAAGCTCCCAATGCTCCTATGCGGCTCAGTGTGGCTCGCCGTGCGGTCTTCTGACCAACAGGGGGCCCGCTCTTCTCAGGACGCGCTCTCTTCGCTCCTCAACCTCCCGGCATCCGGAGCATGTCAGACACGTCAGTTTCTTCAAATCTGACGGCACGAGCGCTCCGGCTGCGTTTTTGACTCCGGGGAAGTTTGAATTTGGCCTTGAGGCATTGTGTTTTTAATTTTGTGAGTCGGGTGCCTTAATTAACGGAGCTCCGCTCGTGTGAGGAGTTTGGTTATTTGTTCACGGTCCTGAGTGCGAGCCTAGCGCCTGAAGGGACAACACCCCGCGGGTAAGATCTATTTAGTTTTCCTTGGGACACTCCAGGCTCTATACACCCCTCAATTCCTTAAGGGGGTGCTCCAATAGTGTTGATACTATAGTATTATTTACTGATGCTTATCAGTCCCACAGCATTTTGAGACTACCTTTTTAATTGGTACTTACCTGTAAATTCCCTCTTGGTTGGTGGACTTTATTTGCCCCCTGGTGATTATGGAGTCCATGGACTACGATGAGTCTGGGGATTACCTGGAAGAGGAAGAGATTACTTAACTCCCCATTGATGACCAGTTCTGTGAGGTAATGGATGCTTCCATCCTCAAGGCTGTGTCCCAGGTGGTAGCCCCCCTGGAGAAGAAATTAGCGGCACTCCAGGTGCAGTGCCAGCAACCACTCAAACAAAGGGAAGACGTCAGTGGGCTCCCGGCCCGCTACCTCCAGGGCAGGTCTTAGCTCAGCAGACTACCTCTCCCAAGAACCTGGACAAGCGCAAGTGCGCGGACAAGCCCTGAATCGATCTAGATGCTTTTACGCGCCTCAAAAAGGCTTTCTTGGATGCCCTACCCATCCCAGAACCTCAGACACCGGGCCCTTCGGGGCCGTCTCCTCTGTCTCCACCATCATTGGACCAAGGGGATGGAGATGATTCCCCCAAAACTTCTGACAGGGATGGTGATGGGTCTAGACCGTGGCACCCGGTATCTGCACCTCAGGGAGAGTCAGATCCTTCCGAAGGCTCGGATCTTATGGCGCAGGGGATTTGTTGAACCCGGATGACCTTTTGCATTCTAGATCTGCGTACAGGTGCCCGGCCCCATGGTGGCAGCCTACAGCTACATGGCCAGTCGCCTCAAAAACCCCCCTAGACAAAAATGTCTTCTTTGGAAGGGAAATTGGCCGTCATCCTGGAAATCGACCCCAAGATGGTCACTTTCCTCGCCAAATTTGATCGTGACCCCAAAAAGGGCATTGATCGTTCCTGATCGTTCCTGGCGTTCATGTCAGCATAAACTCCTGGTTGTCGCTGGTCCTCTGGCAAAAATCATGGATATTGCGGTGGACGCCAAGGCCTCAGGTTCCCTGATTTCTCTAGACGTTTTATAAATTAGGCCCAAAGAACCATCATCTTCATAGGGAACGCCAACTGCGCCATCTCTTCTGAGAGGCGCAGGTCGTTACTCATTAGGATTGATCCGAAGTTGGGGGAGCTGTCCACTTCGAAAGCGGGAACTGTGGCACAGGGAAACCTCTTTGAGGATCCTTTTGTAAAGGAGCTTGGGAAGTTCGTTAACACGTTCAATCCCCTTGACAAAGCACAATCCTTGATAGTAGTAAAAGCTGATACCCTTAATCCCCATTCATGACCTGAAAAGTGACAGCTACCCCCCAGGGACCCCCAGCCCCTCAGTGTGGCAGGAAAAAGTGCGTGTCCGGAAAAAGCTGCGTGTCCTTAAATGTGACAGGCTTCAAGTCCCTGGAAATACAAAGGGTGCAGCAGATGTTACTGTATGGGTCTTCGTGAAAAAGCGCGGGCAGGCAGCCCCATAGACGTTTGTTGACACAGCTCAGAGGGAGATGGCAGAGGGGGATGGTTAAATGTGGCGCTTAAAAAATAAAAGAGTTTGTGAAGAGTAATTAAGCACAGATGGGAGTGCAAAAGGGTCAGACAAGGAATCTCCTAAAGTCATGAAATGTGATAGTCACAGAGGCCGAGTCATGCAGTCCTAAAAAAAAAGTGAAGAGTCCTGATTAGCAGATGTATAGGTATAATATGTATGCAAAAGGCTGACCCCAAGGACCTGCGGACCGAACTTAAGCACAGCGGCAGCTGCAGCAAACTTCAGCAAATGGGTTGTCAATATTGCTTATCAGAAGACAGGGTAAAGTGCAAGGTGATCACAAAGGGAAGCATCTTAAACTCCTTAAATGTAATTTAGCACAGATGCAAGGGCACACGATACCCACCAAAAAAGGTGAAGGGATGGATTAGCAGATGTCCCGGGGATAAGTTACACTGTCGCAGGAGACGCCCTAGAGCATGTGAAAGATAATTACGGTCGAGGACAAGATGAGCACACAGGCCAACAACTTAAAGTCCTGAAATGTAATTAGTCACAGATACCGTGATAAGATGAGATGAATGCAAAAGGATGACCCTTAGGACCATTTGACGCGCCGGTAAGAGGGCCTCAAAGGTATGTCCTCAGGGCAAGGGTCAGGAATTGAAGCTGCAAAATCAATGCACTATCACCCATTAGGAGCTCACCTCCACAAAGGCTACATGTATAATTAACAGACCGTTCAAAGGTATAAAACCACCACAAATACAGGCCTCAAACACAAAGCACATACAGAGGCCACACTTCTGGAAGGTCGTATTGGCGATTTGCAGTGGTACAGGCCCAACAGCCCCTGAAGATTAAAGGGAATAATGGATCAGAGCAACTTGTCACAGATCGACGCTGCATGCGCCAACTTGGATGAGGTAGGTAAACATGGTGTTGGATCGGTGATGTTTGCTTAAGGGTTAAGGGCCCAACGTTGTATGTTTAAAGGGATTTAGAACTGTATAGGATGGTGCTCCCAGTTACAAATCCTGTTGAAGGCTATGTGTTATGCTGTTTAAATGTGAATAATGGGTAATGTGAAACACATTTATAATTATGAGTTTTTTTTTTAATCGGCACAAAACGCCCAGGGCTTGTATTTAATATAAACACAGGTGTATTTTTTAGGGCTGTTTAAAGCAAGGTTTGAGGAAGTTTACATTGTTTTAATTAATGTTTAATGCGAGTGTGGGTAGACTGCTTAGTGTCAAGAGAGGGGTCTGTAAAATATGGTTGTAATGTTAAGGCTTAACAGTGTGTAGCAACAGTTTTTAAATGTTATGCCTAGTGCTTTAGAGTCCCCAGAGGGTGCAAAAATAAATCCCAAACAATTTAGCAATAATAAATAAACTTTTTAAGTACTCACACACTGGGGGGTTGGTCCTGTGGTGTTGATGGTGTCCGTGGCCCAAACTGTAGCAAGGCCTCGTAGTGGTCCTGGTCCCTGGGGTTGGAGTGCCGGTAAGGGGTGGTTGTCTGGCACAGGTGTGGGGCTCCGGTGCCCTGTGATGGCCTGAGGGGGTTCCAGACCCCTTTTGTTAAAAAATAAGAGATCCCCGGAGCCCTTGTGCTCCATGCGAAGCTCCGGTGGGTCTGCGCGGGTTTTTGGGGGTTGCTCCTGAGCACCATGGCTGGTGTTGGGGCTCGAGGCCGCGTTTTTTCAAAAAAGAAGCTCCAGAGGCTCTAGGGCCCGTTTTTTAATGAAACCTCGGGAGCCCCAGAGGTGCTCAAGGCCGGGGTTCCGGGCTGTTGTGGTGGATTTGTCAGGCATCTGGGCCCATTTGTGCTGCGTGTGGGCTCTAGGCCCCGTTTTTAAATTGTAGCGCCACCGGAGCCCGAGCTGCTCCATGCGGAGCTCCGGTGGGTCTGTGCGGCTGCGTTGGGGGGCTCCTGTGCCCCCAGTTTTAAGATGTGGCATCATTTTAAAAAAATTGAATTCCCCGGAGTCCGCTGTGCTCCATGCGGTCTCCGAGGCATGTGCGGCGGGTGTGGGGACTCCGTGGTGGTGCGCTTGGGCTCTAGGCCCCTTTTTTGAAAATGAAGCCCCAGGAGCACCGTTGTGCTCAATGCGGGCTCCGGGGCATGTGGCGAGGTTCTGGGGGTCCTGTGCCCCACTGTTGCGGCATTTAAAAATAAATAAATAAGTAAACCCCGGAGCCCACTGTGCTCCATGCGGGCTCCGGGGCATGTGCGACGGGTGTGGGCGTGTGTGTCGGGGCGCTAGGCCCTCGTTTAAAAAAAATAATAAATTCAAGCCCCCTGGAGTCCGCTATGCTTCATGCGGCGCTCCTGGGCTGTGAGGTCGGTGTGGGGTGTAGTGCTGGCGGCCTCGAGCGCCCAAGGTCCCCATTTAAAAAAAAAAAAACATAAAGAAAATGAAGCCCCCACAGAGCACGCGTGTGGAAGGTGCGGCTCTGGGGGTTGGGGCGCATGGAGGCATTCCCGAGGCATCCCACGAGGGTCGTGATGGCGGCTTCATGGTGTTTTCCCCTCCGGGACTGCTGCGGTAAGGCCCGCCCCTCCAGTGACATCAGGGGAGTCCCGATGATGTCACTGGAGGGGGCGGGCCCTACCAAAACAGTCCCGGAGGGGAAGTGTGTGGGGATTCCTCAACTTTACTCAAGGCCATTTTATATAGCGCAGACTTTACCCAAAGGTGTCAGAGCGCTTCACAAAAGGAACAAAACTGGTACATCAGAACATTACAAGTGGGCAAAATACAAAAGCAAACGTTACATTGAATAAAGCAATAATTACAATCGTGAGCCAACAAAAATACAAATGATCGCATACGGTGCATCACAGGAGGAAAAAAGTGACGTGTGCAGGTTACAAAAGCGTACAAAGTAAACAGAGGTATAATACTGCAATATATGGAGGGCCCTCAAGCACAAGAACAAACATTACGTAGGCCATGGTGGCACTTGTACATGTATCTATAGCAAACAGAATGTAAGAGGTAGCAAACAGGGAGTTACATGAGAAATTGCGAGATATACGTAGTATTATACCTGAGGTCACTACACTTAAAACCTTCAAGTTACCTCTAAGGCAGGCCTTTCAATACTGAAGGCAGGGTGCTGGGTTATAAGTGTATGTGCGCCCCTGCATGAGCAGGGCACTCCTACCAACTCTGGAATTGATTCTCCAGCCTTTCTCAAAAGTGCGGTCAGCTATTTTGATACATATAGTGGCCACCCATCAATACGCGATGGCTAACTATATAGTGGCTGTGACAAACCTGGGCATATTTGGTATCAAACATGGTGGACTCATACCCCATTACCTGTAACTGTAACTGTGTTGGAGTAATGATTCCATGCACTAGAGTGGCTCCTCCAGGAAGTCTCATCATACTGAACAGAAATGACCGGTCCTCTATGTGTGTTGCTGTACTAGTAACAAAGAAAACAACAGAACTCATGCAAAAAGTGAGTGAGTTACACCTGGCTGAGATATTCCCATCAGCCCACACTTCTGGCGGAATCTCATCATGTGGGATTTGTTAATCCATCCAGAAAACCGCCCAAGCCATCTGATGATGGTGCGGATATGGATGTGAAACAGAAACTCTAGCCAGAGTGAGTCCTGTTGTTTTCTTAGTTACTAGTACAGCAACACACATAGAGGACCGGTCATTTCTGTTCAGTATGATGAGATTATAATGTAGGGAAGTGAGATGACGGGTCGTTAAATATATCCCTTGACCCTCTTTAAATTGAATTTTTGGTCCTCCAGGAAGTCTCCTTACTCCCGGCATTAGCCTTCCAGTGTCTGCCAGCAAGCTAGTGCTGCTGCCGACCCCAGACACGATTTTGCCCTCCTGTTGCTGAGTTGAGCTTGAGCAGGGGAAGGTAGAACACTAGGTTTCCTGTCACAGGGAGGTGTGACCACTTCCCAGACAGGACTTAGTTTATTGGGCAGAGGTGGGGGTGCTTGCCAGTGCTATCAGACTGCTTTGGAGGGCACATTTGGTGCCCTCCTTGCATACTCCAGTAGGAACCAGTTCTGGGAGCCCTTAGCTCCCGCTCTGGTACAGAACTGGACAAAGGACATGAGAGTATCCAACCCTCTGTCCAGCCCCTCCTCTGGGAGGGACCACTGAGTCATCCTAACCCCTGTTTTTTTATTAAAAAAAGGGGCTTACCTGCGAGTGGTTCCTCAGATTCATCGTGGGACAAGATTCAAGCCTAAAACCATGTCCCTCTTTGACCGTCTGGACGCTTGGACTTTGCTGGACTTCATCTGGAACCGAGACTGCATCAAGGAAGACTCCTGCTTCTCAAGGTCTCGCTGTTCTGCAAGTCTTCTTTGTTGTCTGTGTCTTTGCTTCTTCCAGGATCTTCAACAGACCTGTGGGCATCAAAAACACCTGAATGTATTCTCCCTTAGAGCGAAGGAGTCACTCCCCTGCATCAATATGCACCACAGCAAAGCTGACCGGTCTGGTGCTCCTGACATGTCACGGACTTCAAAAGGCTCAGCAGCACAGGTGGTTGCTCTGCAACTGCCTCGACGCCTGATCTGTCCTTTTTGCAATTTTCAGGCCAGTATCCCTCATCGGAACTGCTGGGACCAAACCCCTGTTCACTTTATCAGCTTGCCATTACCAAGGATGGCTCTGCTCTCCAGAGATCTCCAAGCTACGGGAAGCTCCAGCCTCCAACAGCTCTTCTTGCCAAGATCAGCATCCTCACCGCATCCTCTGCACTGTGAGACTTCATCTTTGGTGAGCTACTCAAGGTTCTCTTACGACTCCTATGCCTTTGGCATGTGGGTCCTCCTGAGGGTCTTCTCCTGCCTCAGCCTAGTCCCCTGCTTGCTTGAGGACTGCTCTGACTTCCTTTCTTGTGGTGAGTCCTTTGGACATTGCTGGTCCGAAATTGCTTCTTTTGTGCTTTCCACCCCTGTTGCATCTGCCAAGGCTTGTTGGTGCCCCTGCCGGACACCGACCCCCTGGTTTTCGACTTCAAACATGCAACAGCTCGTGCACGGCTCCTGGTCTTTTTTAACATTGCTTAGTTCTCATAGCTGCAACCACGAGGTCACCGTCATCACTCCTGCATCATCCCACATCAGTGGGCATTGCTCTTCCGTGCCTCCTGGTCACCTCTGAGTGGCATAGGCTCTGTCCCCTCTGCTTGCAGGTTTTTCTCTTCAAGAATCCATCCTTGGATTCCACCAGACTCTTTCAGTCTTCTTCAGCGACATCTTTACTGAAGTCCTACTTTGTGGTCTACAGCAATTTCCGACGTCATTTTGCACCTATGCACCCAGCTTCCCTGTATCCTGATTTCTGGGGTATCCACAGTTGGGGTGACCCTCCAACCTTCTGTATTCCATGGGGTTTCTTCAGGGTCCGCTGGGAAAGGTCCTTCAAAACTGCAACCGTGAGTTTTCCTTTGACTTCTATTGAGTACGCAGCTGTGTTTCTACTCTGCCCACAGCCTCCGTGGTGTTCTTGGGTACTTACCTTGGATGATTCCATGTGTACCCAGCTTTTCTGAGTCTCCTGGTCCAAGTCCAGACTTTGGTTGCATTCCACTTTTTTAGTATATGTTTCTGTCTCCACCTGGAGACCACTGTGTAATTTTGCTCACTTACCTATTTGCAATTTAATTATTGTGGTGAATGTGTGTTGATATCTCTGGGTAGGAGATATACCAACGTGTTAGTGAGTGTTGTGTAATAAATTAACGCACTTTTATAAATACACTGTGTGGTTATTTTTTGTTTAACCTAGACTACATGATTAGAACTGGTAAAAAAAAAGCTTCTTAACTCTCCTTTAGGATAAGCCAGAAGGCTGCTCTCCACAGCTACAACTTAGAGAGCTTTCGCTGGTTGTCTAAGACCGCTAAAATCACTATAAGGGTTGTCTGAATTAGTACAAGGTGCTTCATCTAAATAAATGTGCACCATATATTAGGCCAGCCTCCTACACGTAACTATTAGCTATAATAAAATGTCACCTAAGATCAATCAAATGTTTCAAAAATAATTCATTTAAAGATTAAAATCCTGTTACCACAAAAACCTCCAAAACTGTTTAAAATTGTAGCAAAACAATAATGTATTGTTACCTCTTATCCATATAATACTAATTTAAAACATTATATTGTCGCACTTTTTAGAAGCACATGTAATTATTCCATGACTGGAATGAATATGTCACCAACAATACTTCCCACCAAAAATCATATTTAAAAAAGAAATGTTACAGTTTTATTATTATAATAAAAAGATATTAATATATATATTGATAATTTTAATAAATGTAATTTCTTAAAAATTGTGGCCTAAATTCACAAAGGTAAACTGAGATGACAGTCTAACTTTTCAACAAAGGGCATTTACTACTTTACTTTTGTCTCAGTTTACCTTCGTGAATCAGGCCCAATATTTATTACATGTTTAAAAATAGTAACAATGAAAATGTTTACATTACTAATTTAAAACAATCATTTAAATAAAATTAAAAAAAATTAAGAATAAACATTTTAACACACTTTCCACCATTCTCCTGTATACACTTTAATAGCCACTACTAAAACATGAGCATAACAATCTAATACAAAAAAATGAAATCCAAAGATAAAAATCAATTAAACCAAAAAAGTCTCACAAAATACATTACATGAAAAAACAATAAGAAAGATATTTAAAAAGTTATTACTTACACCAATGCTAAAAACAATGCTCGTCTGCAATATTGTGGACTTCATGGTATTTCAACAGCAATATTAATTACCCAACAATATTTTTTAAACAAAATTAACTTGAGCACCCGGTAGCTCATTTTTGGGAGAACTATCATCTTGACACCTGGAATCTAACCTACCAAAGATATTGCTTTAGAGTGCTAGTTGCATAGGGTTACTTTAACACATTTATAGAGGGCTGTATAGTTCTACTTTAAAGTCTCTCCCATTGTTTTTGCTAAGTCGACAACAGCTAGCAAAAGCTAGAGTATGTGTGAGGTAGACTATTTAAATGGCAGGGTATGCTCTATATGTGTTGTTGTTTCTCTGTCTAGTTATACTGTAAGACCTTTGGATTTAAGTAAGTTGATTTTAAGTCCACCTACTGTCTGATATCTGTCTAATTCTAGTATCAGATTTCCTGTGGATGTTATAAGATTCGGCAGGGTGAGAAGATATTGTCAGCAAATAGTGCTGTTTCAAAAGAGTCTATTGTCATTGTGATTTCTCCAGTGTTTGTATTATCTCTAATTCTTTACACCAGACTTTCAATATACATAACAAATAGCAATAGGGACAGTATCCGTATCTTCTGCCTTTTTCTATACATGGTGATTTTGATAGTCTCCTGTTTACCTTCACTGTGGCTATAGGTGTGGCCTGTCCCTACAGGATCCAGCCAAAAAATTCTATGGCAGGACACGGAGGCGAGGATTAGGCTTTTCTTTGTTTGCTTTTATTAAAGTAATCAAGCTCCAGCAGCCATTTGATAAGGCCAACTTTAAACAAAAAACGTAATTTCCCATGAAACATAGGGACGAGAACAACAATAAGTCCCCCAATCAGGAATCAGCCCGCCGTATAATGTCCTGCGAAGCCTCTCTAGCCTCCTCTTTCTTCGCTGCTCCAGCAGCACATCAGATAAGTGTTTCGGTGTTTACTTGTATTTATTGTTTTTGTTGTTTAATTAGGCCCCGCAAAAGCTTTCCAGTTCTCTCGTGGTCGCGGTCTAACTGTGTATTGACTGAGTTATTTGATTAGGGACCCTGCAGGGCTTTTAGCATTACTACGCGGCTCCATTTGTTTATTTTCGGTTTAATTGCCTTTAGTCTGTGTTTCCAGCCACGGAAGCTCCCAATGCTCCTATGCGGCTCTGTGTGGCTCGCAGTGCGGTCTTCTGACCAGCAGGGGGCCCGCTCTTCTCAGGACGCGCTCTCTTCGCTCCTCAACCTCCCGGCATCCGGAGCATGTCAGACACGTCAGTTTCTTCAAATCTGACGGCACGAGCGCTCCGGCTGCGATTTTGACTCCGGGGAAGTTTGAATTTGGCCTTGAGGCATTGTGTTTTTAATTTTGCGAGTCGGGTGCCTTAATTAACGGAGCTCCGCTCGTGTGAGGAGTTTGGTTATTTGTTCACGGTCCTGAGTGCGAGCCTAGCGCCTGAAGGGACAACACCCCGCGGGTAAGATCTATTTAGTTTTCCTTGGGACACTCCAGGCTCTATACACCCCTCAATTCCTTAAGGGGGTGCTCCAATAGTGTTGATACTATAGTATTATTTACTGATGCTTATCAGTCCCACAGCATTTTGAGACTACCTTTTTGATTGGTACTTACCTGTAAATTCCCTCTTGGTTGGTGGACTTTATTTGCCCCCTGGTGCTTATGGAGTCCATGGACTACGATGAGTCTGGGGATTACTTGGAAGAGGAAGAGATTACTTACCTCCCCATTGATGACCAGTTCTGTGAGGTAATGGATGCTTCCATCCTCAAGGCTGTGTCCCAGGTGGTAGCCCCCCTGGAGAAGAAATTAGCGGCACTCCAGGTGCAGTGCCAGCAACCACTCAAACAGAGGGAAGACGTCAGTGGGCTCCCGGCCCGCTACCTCCAGGGCAGGTCTTAGCTCAGCAGACTACCTCTCCCAAGAACCTGGACAAGCGCAAGTGCGCGGACAAGCCCTGAATCGATCTAGATGCTTTTACGTGCCTCAAAAAGGCTTTCTTGGATGCCCTACCCATCCCAGAACCTCAGACACCGGGCACTTCGGGGCCGTCTCCTCTGTCTCCACCATCATTGGACCAAGGGGATAGAGATGATTCCCCCAAAACTTCTGACAGGGATGGTGATGGGTCTAGACCGTGGCACCCGGTATCTGCACCTCAGGGAGAGTCAGATCCTTCCGAAGGCTCGGATCGCACGGCGCAGGGGATTTGTTGAACCCGGATGACCTTTTGCATTCTAGATCTGCGTACAGGTGCCCGGCCCCATGGTGGCAGCCTACAGCTACATGGCCAGTCGCCTCCAAAACCCCCCTAGTCAAAAATGTCTTCTTTGGAAGGGAAATTGGCCGTCACCCTGGAAATCGACCCCAAGATGGTCACTTTCCTCGCCAAATTTGATCGTGACCCCAAAAAGGGCATTGATCGTTCCTGATCGTTCCTGGCGTTCATGTCAGGATAAACTCCTGGTTGTCGCTGGTCCTCTGGCAAAAATCATGGATATTGCGGAGGACGCCAAGGCCTCAGGTTCCCTGATTTCTCCAGACGTTTTATAAATTAGGCCCAAAGAACCATCATCTTCATAGGGAACGCCAACTGCGCCATCTCTTCTGAGAGGCGCAGGTCGTTACTCATTAGGATTGATCCGAAGTTGGGGGAGCTGTCCACTTCGAAAGCGGGAACTGTTGCACAGGGAAACCTCTTTGAGGATCCTTTTGTAAAGGAGCTTGGGAAGTTCGTTAACACGTTCAATCCCCTTGACAAAGCACAATCCTTGATAGTAGTAAAAGCTGATACCCTTAATCCCCATTCATGACCGGAAAAGTGACAGCTACCCCCCAGGGACCCCCAGCCCCTCAGTGTGGTAGGAAAAAGTGCGTGTCCGGAAATAGCTGCGTGTCCTTAAATGTGACAGGCTTCAAGTCCCTGGAAATACAAAGGGTGCAGCAGATGTTACTGTATGGGTCTTCGTGAAAAAGCGCAGGCAGGCAGCCCCATAGCCGTTTGTTGACACAGCTCAGAGGGAGATGGCAGAGGGGAATGGTTAAATGTGGTGCTTAAAAAAGAAAAGAGTTTGTGAAGAGTAATTAAGCACAGATGGGAGTGCAAAAGGGTCAGACAAGGAATCTCCTAAAGTCATGAAATGTGATAGTCACAGAGGCCGAGTCATGCAGTCCTAAAAAAAAAAAGTGAAGAGTCCTGATTAGCAGATGTATAGGTATAATATGTATGCAAAAGGCTGACCCCAAGGACCTGCGGACCGAACTTAAGCACAGCGGCAGCTGCAGCAAACTTCAGCAAATGGGTTGTCAATATTGCTTATCAGAAGACAGGGTAAAGTGCAAGGTGATCACAAAGGGAAGCATCTTAAACTCCTGAAATGTAATTTAGCACAGATGCAAGGGCACACGATACCCACCAAAAAAGGTGAAGGGATGGATTAGCAGATGTCCCGGGGATAAGTTACACTGTCGCAGGAGACGCCCTAGAGCATGTGAAGGATAATTACGGTCGAGGACAAGATGAGCACACAGGCCAACAACTTAAAGTCCTGAAATGTAATTAGTCACAGATACTGTGATAAGATGAGATGAATGCAAAAGGATGACCCTTAGGACCATTTGAAGCGCCGGTAAGAGGGCCTCAAAGGTATGTCCTCAGGGCAAGGGTCAGGAATTGAAGCCGCAAAATCAATGCACTATCACCCATTAGGAGCTCACCTCCACAAAGGCTACATGTATAATTACCAGACCGTTCAAAGGTATAAAACCACCACAATTACTGGCCGCAAACACAAAGCACATACAGAGGCCACACTTCTGGAAGGTCGTATTGGCGATTTGCAGTGGTACAGGCCCAACAGCCCCTGAAGATTAAAGGGAATAATGGATCAGAGCAACTTGTCACAGATCGACGCTGCATGCGCCAACTTGGATGAGGTAGGTAAACATGGTGTTGGATCGGTGATGTTTGCTTAAGGGTTAAGGGCCCAAAGTTGTATGTTTAAAGGGATTTAGAACTGTATAGGATGGTGCTCCCAGTTACAAATCCTGTTGAAGGCTATGTGTTATGCTGTTTAAATGTGAATAATGGGTAATGTGAAACACATTTATAATTATGAGGGTTTTTTTTAATCGGCACAAAACGCCCAGGGCTTGTATTTAATTTAAACACAGGTGTATTTTTTAAGGCTGTTTAAAGCAAGGTTTGAGGAAGTTTACATTGTTTTAATTAATGTTTAATGCGAGTGTGGGTAGACTGCTTAGTGTCAAGAGAGGGGTCTGTAAAATATGGTTGTAATGTTAAGGCTTAACAGTGTCTAGCAACAGTTTTTAAATGTTATGCCTAGTGCTTTAGAGTCCCCAGAGGGTGCAAAAATAAATCCCAAACAATTTAGCAATAATAAATAAACTGTTTAAGTACTCACACACTGGGGGATTGGTCCTGTGGTGTTGATGGTGTCCGTGGCCCAAACTGTAGCAAGGCCTCGTAGTGGTCCTGGTCCCTGGGGTTGGAGTGCCGGTAAGGGGTGGTTGTCTGGCACAGGTGTGGGGCTCCAGTGCCCTGTGATGGCCTGAGGGGGTTCCAGACCCCTTTTGTTAAAAAATAAGAGATCCCCGGAGCCCTTGTGCTCCATGCGGAGCTCCAGTGGGTCTGCGCGGGTTTTTGGGGGTTGCTCCTGAGCACCATGGCTGGTGTTGGGGCTCGAGGCCGCGTTTTTTACAAAAAAGAAGCTCCAGAGGCTCTAGGCCCCGTTTTTTAATGAAACCTCAGGAGCCCCAGAGGTGCTCCAGGCCGGGGTTCAGGGCTGTTGTGGCGGATTTGTCAGGCATCCGGGCCCATTTGTGCTGCGTGTGGGCTCTAGGCCCCGTTTTTAAATTGAAGCCCCACCGGAGCCCGAGCTGCTCCATGCAGAGCTCTGGTGGGTCTGTGCGGCTGCGTTGGGGGGCTCCTGTGCCCCCAGTTTTAAGGTGTGGCATCATTTTTTAAAAATTGAAGTCCCCGGAGTCCGCTGTGCTCCATGCGGTCTCCGAGGCATGTGCGGCGGGTGTGGGGACTCCGTGGTGTTGCGCTTGGGCTCTAGGCCCCTTTTTTGAAAATGAAGCCCCAGGAGCACCGTTGTGCTCAATGCGGGCTCCGGGGCATGTGGCGAGGTTCTGGGGTGTCCTGTGCCCCACTGTGGCGGCATTTAAAAATAATTAAATAAGTAAACCCCGGAGCCCACGGTGCTCCATGCGGGCTCCGGGGCATGTGCGACGGTTGTGGGCGTGTGTGTTGGGGCGCTAGGCCCTCGTTTAAAAAAAAATAAAAAAATTCAAGCCCCCTGGAGTCCGCTATGCTTCATGCGGCGCTCCTGGGCTGTGAGGTCGGTGTGGGGTGTAGTGCCGGCGGCCTCGGGCGCCCAAGGTCCCCATTTTTAAAAAAAAAAACATAAAGAAAATAAAGCCCCCACAGAGCACGCGTGTGGAAGGTGCGGCTCTGGGGGTTGGGGCGCATGGAGGCATTCCCGAGGCATCCCACGAGGGTCGTGATGTCGGCTTCATGGTGTTTTCCCCTCCGGGACTGCTGCGGTAGGGCCCGCCCCTCCAGTGACATCAGGGGAGTCCCGATGATGTCACTGGAGGGGGCGGGCCCTACCAAAACAGTCCAGGAGGGGAAGTGTGTGGGGATTCCTCAACTTTACTCAAGGCCATTTTATATAGCGCAGACTTTACCCGAAGGTGTCAGAGCGCTTCACAAAAGGAACAAAACTGGTACATCAGAACATTACAAGTGAGCAAAATACAAAAGCAAACGTTACATTGAATAAAGCAATAATTACAATCGTGAGCCAACAAAAATACAAATGATCGCATACGGTGCATCACAGGAAGAAAAAAGTGACGTGTGCAGGTTACAAAATCGTACAAAGTAAACAGAGGTATAATACTGCAATATATGGAGGGCCCTCAAGCACAAGAACAAACATTACGTAGGCCATGGTGGCACTTGTACATGTATCTATAGCAAACAGAATGTAAGAGGTAGCAAACAGGGAGTTACATGAGAAAAGCGACATGTGTGCATGTTACAAAAGCGTACAAAGTACAAGTAGAGGTATAATACGGCACTAAATGGCGGAACCCCTAGTAAGGCCCTTCTATAATCCTGTAGAACAGAATTTCCTATAATGGCAGGTCTTCCTTCAGATTATAGAGGGGGTGTGAATTAAATTAGGAAGTGTCCTTAAAGGTGGAGGTTAAAGGAGGTGGTTTTAGGTCAGTTTTGAAGGCCTGGGCATGGGCTTTAAATGGCTGTTTTTTCAATATTATATACACGCCTAAGTCGCTGGTTGTTTATTTTATGCAGCTACCCACAAGTAAACGCTAGTACTCATGTGTTGATTTTCAAGGTGTGATATGTGTTTCTCTATGATGTATGTAACTGTAACATCATGTTTATGAGGTGTGTTTTAAAGCATCCGCTTTTTCATTTTATATATTTACCCCCAGCCACAAGACCTGCCTGTATTAACCCTCACAGACTCTGACCTGCAGGAATTGTTCCTCACAGACTCGCAAATGCAAACCATAGAGAAAGGTATATGTATTTAGAGAATCTTACTTCCGAGTTACTGCACACACCTGTATCTTAGAAGCCCTGCTTTTCTAATGTGTTCTCATATATGTATGATTTTTATAGGTCTCAATCCCGAACTAGAGCGGATTCTTGACGAACTACAGCGCCTACCCGCGGCTCAAGACGCGTCGCTGAGTGCACAGGCTAATCCCCTTCCTACAGGTAAATCAAAAGGGCGTGGTTTTCAGAGGTTTAACACCCGGGAGGTGGGTCTAGTACTGCCTAAAAAACAAATGTGAACTATAGGAACGCTCCTCAGAGGGTCTGCTAAGGTCTGGCTTATACTACAAAGGTGATTATTTTTTCTTTACAGGTCCCCCTGAGTCACGCCAGGACATCGTGATTGTGCAAGAGTCGTCCAACGCCCAAAAGAAACAACTGTGAAAAGGAAAGCTACAGCATCTAAAGATGGACCTGTGAAAAAGAAAGGATCCGGGAAAAGTCATCTAAAAGGTGTGTTTTTACAAAAGGGTGTGAAACAAAAAAGAACTCTCTGAGTTTTATTCTCTCAAAAACAAAGGGGCCTCAGAATTAGAGTACCAAGGGTCCTGCGAAGGGTAGTGTAAGCATCTTATACAAGATACCTGTGTGTTTCTAATATATATATTTTTTTATTTTACATTTCTAGGAGCAGCTCAAAAGAACATCGGCGCTGATACTCATAAGGCTAAGAGAGCTACGAAACCGTTGGCGGATATCACAAAGATCGTTCTGAACAAGGGGCCTACAGCAAAAGGTGTGAGTAGGCGTGTTTGCCAGGATAAACTCAGTTCTTATTACAGCCATATACACCAGCGAACAGGGACATCTCAGAAATGTAAAATCAAACCCGCCACCAAACTGTTGAACCCTTTTACAGGACAGTCTATTTTACCTGGGGTGGGTGTCAACCGTGGAGTAGGGCTCACAACCCCAGCCGTTGTAAAACCAGTTTTGTGTAAAAAACCCTCAGCGTATCTGAAACCTCTCAAGGCCTCAAAAGGGAAGCTCGTCACAACCAAACCTGTCCTTAACAAAAAGCAGCTGAAACCCGTACCCCATACCGGGCCCATAAACCTCAAGAAGAAGAAGGGCGGTCATATGTCCCAACCAGGTCCCTTAAACCTCAGCAAGAAACCTGTGGCTTCTGAACCCCTGACGACTCCTTTAGATCTATCTTTAAAAAATGTTGTTAAACAGGGGAGCGAGCCCACTACCCCGGTGCTCTCTAAGGACCCATTGACAGCGACGCCTGTTGCAGAAACTCTGTTACAACCACAAATCCCTAAAGTCAGCAGCTTTCAAGAAAATATCTTAAGAATAAGCATAGGTTAGATGTGTCAGAAGTAGAAACACTTGAGGTCCCCTTAAGCAAGCATGTTACACCTCAGACCCCTTATCCGCCTATGAATCCTTCGGGAGTTTCAAACAAACTAACGAATCATGCAGAGGCGTGCCCACTATACCAAACCCTAAAAACTTTGATAGGCGCTCCATCCGTTTTTAGGGACAAAGTGTCTGAAAAGGGGCGCCCATTAGGTGGAACGGTAGACAGCCTTGAGGGAACCTCAGAAGCAGCGTACGAGGGCCCTTCTAACAACAGCAATGTGGTTTTGCAAACGTGTGTTACACCAACGCCTCCCCAACCCTACGATAGGGCATTAGCTTGTAGCACCCTTGATTATTGCGACAGTCAATTACATGCACCCCTTCTTATGTCCCCTATACCCCCTCAGGGAGTTTACGACCCAACCAGCCCAGCGACACCCCCAGCAATATACACTAATGATAGTACAGGGTCGGGCGAATAGTCAAATCATAGTATGGAGGGGGCCTGTAGTAAGATCCCGTCCCCAAATGCCCCGGGGTGTTCGCACTGGGACCCTGGCGCATTAGAGGTTGCTACACACACAAGCCCTGTATTCACCCCCAACCCTCCAAAATATGACTCTATAAATCCAAAACCGGTACTAGATGCGTATGTAAAGGATATACAATTGGCTGTCAGAAAACTAAAGCGCCAAGCGGTCACCGCAACCTTAAAATGGGGGTTAGGGGGTAGCTGTGACAGATCCATGGTGGCGGCACATGGTGGCGGCACAACAGAAGATATTGCATAGGGTTGACCTGTGTAAAAGAGTGATCCTCCAAACTTGTCAGGAAGCAGGATCAGACATAGGGGCTATACAGCCCTGACTAAGACGCCGCCAGCTCCTAAAGAAACGACAGTCCCCCGGGGTTAGTAAAATACGCACCTCAAAATATACCCGTAAGGTCCAAACAGTTCTAACAAAATCCCTGCGTTTCTTACGCTTATGCGGTCATAAAAAGTGCATAGAACACCACAAACAGAGGCATGCTGTTTCAAAAGCCAAGTCCGAATCACATACCGCGATACCAGACACACACCAGAACACTTGCGCGGGAGAGGACAGCCCTAGGGGTGGCCCATTGAAGGGTTTTGGTGTTAGAGCCCCAACACAACCCCAAACGGAACCCTTAGAGGAGTCGGTTTGTGGTACTATAGCAGAGGCCTCAACAAACACTCCACACATAGGTACAGTACATACTGCTCAGATAGGCTGGGGTCTGGAACCTAAAAAAGCAGGGCCCCATAAAAAACAAAAGTGGGCCAATAGTGCTAAACAACGCCGGTTTTTAATCAGGAAGCTAAAGAAAGCCAGAATATGTGCTACAAGGCGCTTTAAAAGACAACAAGATCCCCTACTAAACCAGAACCCTCAAAATGATACCGCAACAAGCTCCCCAGAAAGTCAAACCACTCAAGATGAGGATTCAGAGGTTGTCTTTTTAGAGAGCGTTAGAAGCTACAGTCGTAATGTGGAGAGATTTAGGGCCACCGAGCACTACAAGGAGTTTAGGTTTGCTAACCTACACCGAATAACGTCCACCGATCACGGTGTTTTTGCTATACATCTGGCGCTGCAAGCGCTCATTGAAAGGTTGTTACGCGATGTGGGGCCCAATGATTTTTTCCAGCTACGTTTCCAGGGGCAGGGTTTTGATAGTTCGCTGTTCACCAGAAGGGCAGCGCGAGATGTGTTTGACGCCGTAGACTTTTTAGAAAACCTGTAGCGGCTTTTACAGAGCAATGCTGAACTAGTCGCCTTTGGCACTTTCAGAGTCATAGCTCTCATTGTACGGGGTTGTGAGGGGGATGTTTCCCACCCCTTAAAGAGCGTGCTATACAGCCAGATAATAGGTAAGAAGCAGCGCTGGCTACTCGACTTTAACAATGCCGCAACCAACACTTGTCTTGCGGCCCCCATCGCTGGGTTGTTGATGGGGCGCGACACAACCGACGCTGTCATCCTGGCTAGAGCGTCTGAAGCCCATAAGGTTCTTGAAATACCTCCAGACCAGCTGGTCGGTTTTGGTAACATCAGTCTTTTTGAAAACTATTTCTCGTGACTGGGAAAGTTCTTTATCACAACGGCTCTTGGAAGTACTTTACAACCGGGGCCCGTGTGGGGCACAAGACTGTATATGTCCTTCACCATGATAAGCACTTTTATGGCATCTTGAACCTTAAAGGTTTTCTGGGAGCCCGATATGTGTGTACACATTGCGACCACATATACAGCAATATGGAACGTCATCAGTGTGAAATGCATTGTAAGATGTGCCAGAGGGATGGGTGCGTCGCAGACGCAACCATGAAGGTGAGGTGTCGCACCTGTAAGATGGTTTGTCGCTCTCAAGACTGTTTGAACATCCATAGGAAATCTGCTAGATGCAGTCCTAAAATGGATTGTTTTGAGTGTGGCCGGTATGTGCCTGATGATCACAAATGCAGGGGTATGAAATGCCCCAGGTGTCGGATGTCTTTTGATGCTGGTACCAACCATCAGTGCTACATGGTTAAAGGCAGACCCCAGACCAAGACCGAAGCATACATCGTGTTTGATATAGAGTGCACGCAGGAGACGGGAGTACACCAGCCTAACTATATTTACGCACACCATCTAACTTCCGACGACAGCTGGGAGTTTGAAGGTAGAACGTGCGTTGGTGATTTCCTTAACACCTTCATTCAAACAGAATTCAAAGGGTACACCATGTTGGCCCACAATTCAAAAGCCTACGACTCATTCTTTATTTTGCAAAATATGATTTGTGAAAAGGTACAAGTAGACCTCATCACTCAGGGTTCCAAGCTGATGCTGTTAACAGCGGGCCAGTTACAAATAAGGTTTATAGACACCTTGAATTTTTTACCCATGAAACTGAGCAAGCTTCCAAAAGCCTTTGGATTCCCAGGGTGTAAAGGTTATTTTCCATACTTTTTTAATACCTGGGCTAACCAGGATTATGTGGGTCCCATGCCCCCTCCTGACAGTTACGGGGTTGAATACATGATGCCTGCCGAGAAAGAGAACTTTCAACAATGGTACTCTGAAAACCGTGAAAAGGAGTTTCTTTTTAAACAGAGTTGAAAGCTTATTGCCAGGCGGATGTAATAATCCTGCGACAAGCGTGCAACCTCTTCAGAGATGCTGTGGTGGAGATGACTAAGAAAGTCAAGCTGTTAAAACCAAAGAAGCCTCAAAGACCAACGACGGTCAGAGCTATGAAACCCAAGAAGCCTCAAACGGTAAAGAAAAGCAAGGCATTGAAATCCAAGAAGGATCAGGTGCCAAAGGAGATCGAATACATCGACCCTTTTCAAAACATCACACTGGCCTCCATGTGTATGTCCATTTACAAACACCTGTTTTTAAAACCAGAAAGTATCGCTCTAGTCCCTCCAGATCTCTATAACGGCAAACAGAAACGTTATTCAACCCCCTCTATCCGATGGCTCATGTACATCTCTGAGAAAGAAGGCATAAAGATTCACCACGCCTTACTGGGAGGTGAACACCGTGTGGGTCCCTACTACCTGGGTGGGTACGCTAAAATTAAGGGAGTGCCGACGGCCTTCGAATACAACGGCTGTTTTTACCACGGTTGCCCTCAATGTTACAAGCCTCACGAGTTTAACAGATTGTTGGGTGCCAAATTTGAACACTTACACAGACGTACTCTGTTGAAGGCACAGTATGTTGAAAAATGTGGCTATGCTGTGAGGGCTATTTGGGAGCACGAATGGTTAGAGATGCTAGCAACCGACACCGAGCTCTGTTCTTTCCTACAGACTCGTGCTTTACCCAAACCCCTGGAACCTCGCGACGCCTTATTCGGCGGTCGTACAAATGCCATACAATTGTACAGGGCAGCGGGTGATGGGGAGAAAATACACTACTATGATTTCACCAGTTTGTACCCGTTTGTGAACAAGATGAAGGTATACCCATTAGGACACCCAACCATCATCTATAGAGATTTTAAGCCCATATCCGAATACTTTGGGCTAGTCAAATGTGAAATCTATCCTCCAAGACAGCTTTACTTTCCTGTGTTACCATACAGAGTCGATGGTAAACTGATGTTCCCCCTCTGTCGAACATGTGCTGTGTTTAAAGAGGCTGGTTATTGTGGGCACCCCGAAGAACAAAGGATGCTCACAGGGACCTGGTGCAGCATCGAGGTAGAAGCTGCCTTAGAGAAAGGTTACAGGCTCGGAAGGATCCACGAGGTGTGGCATTTTGAGAGGACCTTTACACAACTCTTTGCCCCGTACATTAATCTGTTTCTCAGAGACAAGCAGGAAGCCTCGGAGTATCCCGAATGGTGTACTAGTGAGGATGCAAAGCAGAAGTACATCGATGACTACTACCATCACGAGGGTATCCAGTTACGACCCCAATTGATAGAGGTAAACCCCGCCCGTCGACAGTTAGCCAAACTCTGTCTCAACTCCTTATGGGGAAAATTCGCTCAGCGTACAAATCTGTCAAATACGACCTTAATAACAGATCCTGACGAACTGTTTAAGTACCTCTTTGCCCCTTGTTATGAGGTGTCCAGCTGCGAGTTTATCGATGACGATACCGCGGCACTATGCTGGAAATACACCAAAGCATACCCCAACGTAAACATCTTCATAGCAAGCTTCACGACAGCCCACGCCCGTCTAGAGCTTTACAGGGTTATGGATAAACTCCAGGACCGTTGTTTGTATCACGATACCGACTCGGTGATTTTTGTGAGTAAGCCGGGGGATGAAGACCCTCCCCTTGGAGATTATCTTGGTAATTTGACCAGCGAGCTCGATAAGGATGAGCATATAATAGAATATTCTTCATCCGGGCCTAAATCATACTCCTACCGCACAAACAAGAACAAAGTGTGTATGAAGGTCAAAGGCATAACCCTAAACGTCAACAACACCCTAAAAATCAATTTTGACAGTCTAAAGAATCTGGTGCATGAATACGCGGCATCGGCCGATTGTAAAAATGCTAAAACCATAGTTGTGAACCAGCCGTGCATAGTCAGATCCAAAAAGAAGTGGGAAATTACAACACAGCCCTTACATAAAACCTTACGCGTTGTTTTTGATAAAAGGGTCCTGACCCCCGGCTATAAAACGCTGCCGTACGGCTACTAGACACTATTAGAGAGACAAACCCGCCCCTAACATGGACACCAGATTACAACATCCATTCTCCTGCGTGTTAGCGGGGCCCTCAAACTGTGGTAAGAGCTACTTTATAAAAAAGCTCTTAGAAAACTCTGCATCTGTTCTATCCCAGACCCCTAATAACATTGTATTGCTTTATTCATGCTGGCAGCCGCTTTATGAAGCCCTGGCCCGCAGTTTCCCCCATATCAGATTTATAGAGGGTATACCGGATAATCTCAACGATGATGAGTTACTGCCACCGACCAAGGTTAACATGATAATTGTCGATGACCTTATGCGTGAAGGGGGCGATCATCCGGAGTTAGAGAGAGCTTTTACTCAATATTCACATCATCGCAATCTAAGTATCTGTTATATTGTGCAGAACTTGTTTTACAAGGGTAAGAACAGCAGATCTATAGCTCTCAACGCTTCGTATCTTGTTTTATTTAAAACCCCCCGTGACAAACAACAAATAGCCGTCATAGCTAAACAAATGTACCCCGAAAACACCCACTTCTTCATGGAAGCCTTTAACGACGCTACAGCAAAACCCCACGGTTACCTACTGGTCGACTTAAAAAATGAAACTCTAGAAGACTATAGATTGAGGGCTGATATTTTTCCCCCCGAGCTACCAGTCGTTTACACGCCAAGGGTCAAGAACAGGTCCTATAAAAAGTAGGTTTGATGACTTTTAGTGACATTTACAACCAGGACCTTATAATACAAGGTGTTGACCATGTCGGGCCGTCTACAACGCAATTTAGCTCTCCTGAAAATGCTGGTTACAGCCAGTCCCCAACACAGAAATGCAATCCTGTGCGCTGCTTCTGATGACTTAGTGTCTGCCATTGCAGAAATAGCCCTAAACACCCTAAAAGGCAACGTACCTATCTCAAGGAGTCAATTACAGGTTCCGAAGAAGAAGAGGGGTCTTATCAAGAAGCTCAGTAATAAAAGGGCCTCACTCATTACCAAGAAGAAGCTGGTGAAACAGTCTGGGGGGTTTATAGGTGCTTTGCTGCGTATAGCTATACCAGTAATCACAAGCCTCTTCGCGGCACGCGGATGGAGCACGCCGCAAAAATGTATTTGGTTCCTAAAAAGTAAATGGACCAGCTGGGCTCTTCTGCGGACAACGCCTGGGATATACGCAGAAATGAGACTCTACGACTGGATGCTGAAATGAAAGACATTTTGAACCGTACTGATCTAAACCCCTACGACAAAGCTAACCTTTACACCAGCACCCTTAAAACCTTTTTAAGTTACTACAGCCAGTGGAATACCGAAAAGAACAAGCTGACTCTATATCCCCGCAAAGAATCCTAAACCAGGAGAGCGCAGAGCGTCGGCCCCATGGTTTTCTCCTCAGTTGAGGACACAACGACAGGAGTGTAAAAGGGCTGAGAGGACCTGGAGGCGGGCTTATGATCCAATTGAGAAAGTGAAATTTCGTGCAGCAATAAAAGCCTATAATCAGTCAATCTGGGATGAAAAAAAGGCCTATTTTGAACATCGTATTGATGAGGCTGATAATGTCTGCAAAGAAATTTTTAAAGTGGTTCAGGATTTTACTTCTCCTGCTGTCTGTACCCCTAAACACACTCACACGGACTCTTGGCTACAACAACTAGCCATCTTTTTTGTTAGTAAGATCACCGATATCCAGGCCTCTCTCTCCAGCGCTCAATCGGACTTGAGCCATCTAGCGCCACCATGCTCTGTGGAAGGTCATGGTCCTTTCCTCTCCGAATTCCCTAACATGGATCTTAGTACATCCTTGGAGCTTTTGTCAGGCTTGAAATCCGGCTCTCCTTTAGATCCATGTCCGGCTAAATATTTGGGGAAAGTGGCATCCGCCATTAACATCTTGGTGAACCCCCTGCTGAATACATCCTTGTCGACAGGGGTGGTGCCGCTGGCATGGAAGCGTGCCATGATTCTACCTTTGCTCAAGAAACCCACCTTGGACCCCCTCATCCATGCCAATTACAGGCCAATCTCCCTTCTCCCTGCTCTGGCGAAAGTGGCCGAGCGATACGTGCACAGGACAATTTCCAGTTTCATCGAAGGAAACGACCTGTTGCACGCCTCGCAGTCCGGCTTCCGCGCTAATTTTAGCACGGAGTCGGCCCTGCTTGAGGTCACCGATGCCATCAGGGAAGTACTCGACTCTGGGGGAAAGGCCGTGTTAGTCATGCTTGACTTGTCGGCGGCTTTCGACACCGTTCCTCATGAGGTCCTCCTTGCAAGACTCTGGGAGTGTGGCCTTCGCGGAACGGTGTGGAATTGGCTAAAATCTTTTCTGGCCGACCGCCGTCAAACGATCTGGGCGCCTCCCTTTTCCGCTGATATGGCTCCGCTAGAGGTGGGAGTCCCGCAGGGCTCCATTCTCAGCCCTATGCTGTTTAACATCTTTATGGCCCCTCTGGCGGAAGTCGCGGAATCATTTGGCGCCCAGATCGTGTCATATGCTGATGACACCCAACTCCTGTTCACATGTGATAGGGGTGGGTCTTTCGATGGCATACAGATCAGGGATTGCCTTGGGGCGGTGTTTGAGTGGTTTAGATGTCATGGCTTAAAATGCAACTCAGACAAGTCAGAGCTTCTCTTTTTCGGTTGCGCCCCTGAACCCGATTGGAAATCTTGGTGGCCACAAGATATGTTTCCCCCTGATAAGGTCTCTTTTAAGGCCAAGAATTTGGGAGTGATAGTAGATTGTGAACTATCCTTTGGACCTCACATCCTGTCTCTTGTTGGGAAATGCTTCGGCATTTTACGGATGTTGAGGAAATTTCTTCCTCTACTATCACTTAACCACAGGAAAACAGTTGTTCAGGCATTGATCGGTTCACGACTGGACTACGCAAACGCTCTCTTTTTGGGTCTACCGAAATATCTCATGACCCGTTTGCAAGTTGTCCAGAATTCGGCAGCCCGTACCATCTTTGGACTCCCGAGGAGAGCTGGTGCCACTGCTTTACTGAACACCCTACATTGGCTACCCATCTCCAAGCGAATTATCTTCAAATGCCTGACTGTGGCCTTTAAGGCCCTTCATGGTATTGGCCCCAAGTATATTGGGAAGCGTCTTTCCCGATATGCACCGAGCAGGACTCTCAGGTCATCTGGTCTGTCTATGATGACTGTTCCTGTAATTCGTCGCGCACAATTGGGAGGTCGGTCTTTCCGCTATTTAACACCTAAAGTTTGGAACGACCTACCACTGTCCTTGAGACAGGCTCCCTGTCTTCTTGCTTTTAGAAAGGACCTGAAAACATGGCTTTTTATGAAATAGACCCTTTTCATTCTCTGCTTTTTCTGTTGTGTGGCTGCCGTTTTATGCTGTTATTCTTTGCCAAAGCGCCGGGATGCTCCCTGGAGTAGCCGTGCGCTATAAAAGAAATAAAGTAACATAACATAACATACCCCGGACTCTGAACAAGCAGCAGCCCCTACGAATGCCCCTCAACCCCTACAAGCACCACCGGACCTGGCGTCACCCCCTGATACCTTTGTTGGGGACCTGCTAAAAAATATAAGTCAAAGGCATAGAGGGTCCGCGCAAATGTTGATGAGTAAACTATCAGCTTCTAAAGACCTAACATCCTGGAATGATCGAGGAGAATTTCTCTACAAAGGACAACCGGTGGCAGGGTCACACATGTACGATCTAGTCAAAGGGCTCACACACCCCAAAATCCTAACGCCTCAAAATGCACCTCTCGGCTGGGAGCAGTTTTTGCGAGCCGCTGCTGAACTCAACATCCCCTCCACTCTCGTGGGTAACAACGAGCACCGGCGTCTGCTTGAACAATTAAAGACACCCCTCCCTCCATCGCCTGAAGGCTCGGACGCACCGCTGCTATCCCCTGCGTGGAGTACCCCCATGGTGCCGGCTGTACGGCGAAAAAGACATTTGTCCAAAACCCCTACTTGGATTCAGACTTAATGGTTTTTAAATAAAAATGTACAGTTTATGTGTATAAGCGTGTCTGATTTCTCTTCATATGTTTATTCGCCAGAGTTTGTCATTGTAATGTTCAACCTACATTCCTGTTTGTAATAAACACTTTTATAACTTTTCATACCGTCTCAAGCGTCTTTTTTAAAACATTTTTAAATTATGGGGCCTGTATAAGCAATAATAATTCAGAGACTGAATGCCTGATTTTTAAAAAATATTGTCTTTTATTTTTAGACGTTCATCATTAAAAACATAAGTTATAAGCTCTTACAATTTTGACAAGCAACATATTCGGTTTTCACAGGTCTGACCGATACCCTTGTGTTTTCTTTTACATATTTCACAACTATACGGTCGTTGTTAACAAGGTCCCTCGAATATAAATTTAAGAAATTTCTAAACGAAACACCCTCAGACATTTTACTGATAAAATAAATACAGTGTTCCCCGCATGTCATGGCTGTAGTATCCTGTACCCGCACCTTATTATACACCACACGCTCTGCAACTTTTTTTACAAACTTGAATATGGGTTGTGTATATAGACGGTGTTCTGGGAACTCTGCGGTACTGTCAAACACTATAACCTGATCATTCTCTATAAACACGGCCGCCCAGTGTGTTCCACCCTTGTAATGCGGATCAGTGTTAAATACCAAGGTGCGGGGTCTTTCTACCCCTATTTCAGCAGGTAACCCGTCGCTGGGGAAAACACCTAAAAAGTACTTCCTAGCGTGTTTATGCCTGCTTAAGACGTCCTGGATCTGCACAGTGTCCATTTCACAAATGTTTTAAAGATAGTCAAACAAAATCTGTCTGGCGTGGTTGATCTGGATGATGCTGTCGAATACCGAGAATACGACCATGTTCACATTCGTAGGTAGAGGATTAGTGAATCGTATTTCAGCTTTTAGATTTCCGTTTTTGACCAGGTTGTAGTGATCGCCGTCTTCCAGGTCGGGGGTCAGGTCGAATGCGAACAGCGTGTATCCAGCCCCATAGCCTTCACGTGACACGGCTACGCCGCAGTCCTCTGGTGCTTCCCTGTTATCGAAACCAACCCCTGATATTCCCTGACGTAGTTGGAGGTTACAAAACTGGGAGTGTAGGGTTTTGCGGGAATCACATTGCCCTCGTGGACCAACGCGGCGTAGTTGATGCCGTAGTGTTTAAAATTGAAGGGGTTTGAGGCATAGGTACCGCTAAAGGCTGTATTGTCCACAAAACCGATTATGATAAGTTTGGGTAGTTGCCCAAGAAATAGGTTCTGCTGCTGTGTTAAGCGGGTACCTGCTGGGATACTGAATACCTTCAGAGCTACTCTTTCCACAGCGTACTTGGCGTTCGATATTTGTAAAGCGTCGGCGTGCGCTAGCCTGACGCTCGGAGATACTTTCACTCTCTTTACAAACAGACTTGCTGCCAGTATGTCCAGTTTGTACTGTTCCGCATCCCCGTTGATGAGGCAGAATGAGTCCTTGTTACGGGTGAGCTTGATCTTAAGATCAATTCCGTTGATGAGCAGTTTATCTTGGAAGAATAGGTCTGAATGTATGCGTCCCAGAAGGTCAAAGTTGCGACTGCCTGCTGCCAGCCCCGCCCTTTTTACAAAACCCTTATTGGCGCCGTCCAGAGCCGTGACTTCAAACTGGGCGTGTGAATCCCTGTAGAAGAGACCCGTTGAAAGCTGTGTGTCAAGGGCGTCGCTGCTGTAGTTTATAATACTCTCGAGGTAGGCTCTGTAGGCGTACATGTTGTCGTTCTGCGTGATGAGCCGATCACCCAGGGTGATGTTCACCTGATTAAACATTGTAGCTATGGGGTAAGCGATCGTCGCCACTTTAGCGGCTGCTGCGATGTCGGACCCATCCACTTTCGTGATTGTACACACAAGATGCAGCAGCGTGTTGTTGAGATCCAAATACATATCCGTAGACCCCGACACATAAAACTCTATAGGGGCCAGAGGCGTCAATGCGGCTAAAGGCGATACCTCCATGAGGAAGCTGTTTTCGATGCTTGTCTGCGTTGGTTTTAGAGTGAACCGGTCTAACTCGGATTTGGCGCACTCGCCAGATGCGCATTGTACAAAGGCCATGGTTTAGTTTACGAGGCTTTTTAAAAAATATTCACTTTAAAGGCGGCTCTCTTCTTCTTCACAGCTCTCTTCCGTCTTGGAGCTCTTCTTTTCTGAGGGCGTTTTGAAGAGCTCCTTCTTTTTTTATAGGGGGCCCCTGCGGCTCGAAGCACGACGCTTCCTTTTAACACGCGCACGCGGGGCGTACACCATCCCCGATCCTTCTTGCGGCTGCTTGTTCATGCGCTCTGCAACTGCCGATGTAACAGAACCGACCACATCCCCGGCAATGCTAGTAGCTGCCGTCTTAATATGCGGTTTTGCAATTTCATAGCCTCTTCTCGGGAATGGCATCGCTCTTCTAAACAGACTCCTGAAGAATCTCCCTAAACCAGCCCCGTACATAACCGGTGATCCTTGAGTGTACGGCAGCCCTCCATAGCCGGCTTGGTTTCTGTAATAGTCCCGGTACATAGAAGGGTCACCGTAAGTTTTCACGACCACCATGATGCCTGCTTAATAGCCGCTGTCGCGTCTCGGTCTTAAATGAAGCTTGACAATAACTTTCCCGTATTTAAACCAAACCGGCTCAGACTGATCATCGTAGATCATAATTGAAATAGTGTCAAAATGATTTTTAGAAACTGCGACGTAGTCTGGTTTATGAAACTGGATATTGACCATCCCATTATTATCACCTTGTACCTGGACCCATCTTAACAGCGGCGAGTAGCTATCGCCGATCCTCTGGGCCTCTACTATATATCGCTATATACATAGAGCGTATAGAACCCTCCGTTAATATCGGGACAAGATTGATCCTGTTCCGCCAGGACCTTCGAAGCCGCATTTATCACTGTGCCTAAAATCCTTTTTAATTTACCGGAGCAGTTAAACGACGTGCCTCAAGTCGGGGCTTTAAGAAACACCTTCCTTCTGACATGATCGAGCGTCAGCTGAATATTCGCATATCCTTCGAGGGCTGCTATGGATTTGTTGATGGTGTCGACAACACTTGCAACTGATGGGTAGTAGCCAAACGGGATGCCGGAGTGCATGTTCACATTGTCCTCACGCTTTATGAAAAACTTTGCTTCGCTTGATGTCAAGGTATTCCAGGTTCTAGGGTTTTGTATTTCTGTTAGGGCCACCTCCCAATCCCCTTTCAGGTCCACCGGCTTTGCCAATTTCACGATGTAGTTAGAAATCTGGTTGTCGGGGAACATGACCTTTGAAGAGTTGGATGGCAAGGTGATATAAAAGGGCTGCGTCTCCATCTTCTCAGCTGCTTGTAACAGGGCCTTAGCTCACACGCCCTTCAGAGAGCTGGCCAACACCCAACTGTTAAATTTCTCAGGCCAGCCCCTCCATTTGACATATGCCTGACTGTTAACCCCTCGACCCCGCCTTTTCAGAACCTTTTCAACCCTATACTCACGGTTCGGCTCATCAGGTACCGATTGTAGCTCTTCCTTGTAGAAGATACCCGATACCTCTTCCCCCGCGTAGTCCTTTAACCTGTAAATATACAGGCCCTCTTTGAGCTCCACACTTTCCACTATGAATATCTCGTCGCTAAATGTCTGCTGGTAGCCCTTCGTGAAGACGCCTTTCAATTTTGAAATCCTGACATGCTCTCCTTTTTTAAAAATAGGCTTCTTGACCTTTGTAGCAAAATTGCGCCCGTACACCGTTCTCCATACAGTTAAAACATTACTAGGAGTCACCTCTGCTGGGGCTGTTTTGATGGTCCGGTGATAACTGGCATTATATACATCTAAAAAAGCCTTAAGAACATCCACGTATCTGTAGGTATTGTTGGCCGTAAAGTACCTCCACATCTTAGACTTTAAAGTTCTGTTAAACCGTTCTACAACAGCAGCTTTTACCTCCGTGTGTGTCACAAAATGTTGAACACCATGATGGTTTAATAATTTCTGAAATGTCTTGTTTAAGAATTCTTTGCCGGCGTCTGTTTGTAGTTTTTGAGGAATTCGGCCCCTAGCAAAGATGTCTTTAAAAGCGGCCGTGACACTCGTACCACTTTTATCGTGTACCTCTTCTGCGTAGGCGTACTTGGACAATACGTCTATGACTGTTAATATATACTGGGCGCCGTTGTTATGTTTTGCTATATCTTGAAGGCTTATGATATCAGCCTGCCACTGATAATCTAATTGTGCATTAACGATTGTTGGACGTCTCTTAAAACGTCTTCTGGCTGGTTTATGGAGGGAATACGCCTCTTCTCCTGAAAGCCACGTCTTGACCTGGGTCTTGTTACATGCTTGTTTTCAGCTACAGCCCTTCTATACAGAGCTTCGGCACTTCCCAGGCCGCCCACCCCGCCAGTATCGTAATAAAGTTTTCTTAACCGCTCCCCCGGCATGATATCAACAGCTACACCACAGCCAATGAATGACACTTGTTCTGCGTAAGGACATTTTATAAAAAAATAGTGAATCTTAACAAATCATAAACAGAAGGTATTTTACATTTTCACAGTAAACGGTGTAAGAACTGCTTAAACCCTAGTCACCTCGAGGTGTAACATTCTACTACTTAATTCATTCTAAAAACACGCTATCGGGGTCCTTTAGGTGTGACATTATTTATTTAAAATAGTCTTCGAGGAGCCATCGGCCTTATTCTTATATTTTTTTATACAGCTTACACACCCGTCTTTCTATGAGTCTTTCTATCATCTTTCTATCCTTAACCGTACACACAGCCCGCATACACAGCAGTTTTAAATCGGGATGGGGGTCGTGTTGGCCTTCCTCAAGTGTCGCCGTGATGATCTTAACCATAGAAGGGTGAACATATTTCTTTTCATCTGACAACCCGTAAACTACCCTTAGCAGTTTATACATCCGGTGAGGGTCTAACGCACTACATATATAACGGGTTACCCTGTCTCTGTATGCATCGAGCAGACAATCGTGCGCGTCCTGCTGAGGATCATCCGCCTTATGTCCGTAACAAAGAGCGTAATAGTCATGTTTGACACACGTTTGCACCACTGCCACTACGAAACCTTTAACAGACTTCAAATCGTCGTAAGTTATTGCAATAACTTCTTTAACAACAACGTCTCTCTTAGAGACAATGATCCGCTTCTCAGGAACATCAGCACTTTGACTTATGGAACTTTCAGCCTGGTTTGCACAACATAGACAGTAAAAATTCACGCTGTCCGTTTTTGTAGGAGACTCCCCGACCTTAGTTCTTTTTGGGGTTACACCCTAGGGGGTAAAAGAAGAAAGATTGAAGGATCATTAGTTTAGCTGGAGAAATAAAATACAACACTACGTACCAGACGATGCATAACAGTTTTGTTACTAACCTCCGCATTTTCACAGCTCTCTGCGCTCGCTGTGAAATCTTGAGAGTCGCTAATGTCCTGCGAAGCCCCATCATCTTCGACGCTTCGCAGGACATTAGCGACTCTCAAGATTTCAGAGCTCTCTACGGCCGCTCTGAAATCTTGAGAGTCGCTAATGTCCTGCGAACGCCCATCATCTTCGACGCTTGTGCCAGGTTGTTGCAGAACGACCTTCTCAACAGCCGTCTGCTCACGAAGATCCATGTCTTCATAGACTGGTGTTTTAGGATGTTCTCCCGCTTTTTTTACAGCGGTTATGCCATAGGCGCACCCTCGGCAGCCGCTCTGAAATCCTGAGAGTCGCTAATGTCCTCCGAAAACCCAGCATCTTCGACTGGTGTACCCGACTGCTGCACGACGTCCTTCTCGGAATTCGCATCCTCCTGAAAACCAAGGTCTTCATAGATGGGGGTGACAGGCAGAACTACCGGATCTCCCAAGCTGTCTAACTCCACAAATTCGAATCCCTCAGACGCGCTGTCATTGCAAGAGTCTTCACTCCCGCTGCTATCGCCCTTAATAGGGGATATACAACAGTCGCAAGCCTTGGGCCGAGGGGTTTCCATACTCCGACGCAGGTCAGCGTCAAAACCAGTAACGTCGCAGCCTTGATCCCCAGATGATACTTGTTGAGCATTCTCATCCACCACCCGGGGTGGCAAGCAGCTGTAATATCTATTGATAGTGGTCTGGGACCCACCCCACATAGGGCCTTTCACGACGGGGTTGTATCGCTTCATTCCTTTTTCTTTTTTCTTGCTGTGGGAACTGCGGCGTATTCAGGATTCTGGTTGCTGTACGATACTCCTAAGGAGGCCTTATATGTATCCTAAACAGCCCCCAAAAAAGGCCATACCCTCTACTCCACAACTATGTCATACACGCGGCATAGGGCTATGGTTCGCAGAGGACTCCAAAAGAAGCACCGCCCCCTGCACGCCCCCTTGAGGACCCCATGCTGCACCCTTTGTATTTCCAGGGACTTGAAGCCTGTCACATTTAAGGACACGCAGCTTTTTCCGGACACGCACTTTTTCCTGCCACACTGAGGGGCTGGGGTCCCTGGGGGGTAGCTGTCACTTTTCCGGTCATGAATGGGGATTAAGGGTATCAGCTTTTACTACTCTTGATTAAGCTGATCTTTACCCCCCGTGTTTTTGCCACAGCCGGTCGAGGAAGGGGTCGCTTGTCCAGCCGGCCTTTCCAGACATCCTCCAAAGGTGGAGATTCCAGACGTGACCAGTGGCAAGACTCTGGAAAATTTGGTACCTTCTACCAGACCAAATCTTACCTCCGTCGCCGCGGAGGCAGAGGCAGCTTTAACAATTCCCAAGGTAAGAGTTCTGGACTCCAAGGGGATTTTGATTGGGGGGCGTTTGCCCCGTTTCAAGCGAATTGGGCAAAACTTTCCTCAGAAACATGGGTGCTCGAGATGGTCGGGAGTTTCCATATCAAATTCTATGGCACCCCGTCTCAGATTCACCCTCCTGCTCCCAAATTTTCCAAAGGTCTTGGTGAGTCAGGAAGTGGACAGTCTTTTGCGTAAAGGTGCGAAAGTGAGGTCAGAGATCCACCCCAGGGGGTTCGTAAACAACTTATTTGTAGTGGAAAAAAGGGATGGCGGACAACGACAAGTCATCAATCTGAAGGATTTCAGTTCTTGGCTTGTCTATCGCCATTTCAAGATGGAGGGTATTCACCTACTACAGGATTTTTTCCAAAGTTCGGTTCGGATGGTCCGACTGACCTGAAAGATGCCTATCTAGCGGTTCCAATATTCCCTCCGCACAGGCGGTTCCTTCACTTCATTTGGGAGTCTGAGATTTTCGAGTTTTCTGCCCTTCCATTCGGTCTCTCTTCGACCCCTTGATGCTTCACCAAGAAGATGTGGCCAGTGGTAGAACAGTGCCCGGTTTGCCTGGCGTCGCACTTGCAAACGATTGTGGACCTCTTAAATCTCTGGGGTTTGTAATAAACAAGGAGAAGTCCGTTCTCACACCATCACAGTCAATCAAGTTCCTGGGTTTCTTGGTAGTCAGTCGAAGCGTCCCTCAGTCTTCCCCCGCACAAACTGGCGAAGATACGCCATGAATTACGGAGAACCATCTCCAAATCTCACGTATCCCCCCATCATCTGGCGCGGATAGTGGGTCTTCTTTCATCCTCTATACAAGCGATTTTTTCCCAGCCCCCTCCATTACAGGGCCCTCCAGCGTTTGAAGATCGAGCATCTCAGGAAGGGCCTCTCGTACTCACAAATGGTCCCATTGTCACCCAAAGCAGTCGAGGAAATCAACTGGTGGCTGGCTTACATGGAGGCATGGAACGGAAGGGCGATTTTTGGTTGCAACCCGACTTGGTGATCGAGTCAGACACCAGTGGCTCCGGATGGGGCGCGCGATGTGGAGAGTTCTCCACCGGCGGAAAATGGTCCTTTACTGAACATAAATTGTCTAGAGCTGATGGCAGGGTTGTTCGCTATTCGATGCAGGACCAAGGAGAGGGTAAACTGCTCGGTTGTTCTCAAAATGCACAACTTAGCGGCAGTGCGCTACGTCAATCACCTCGGGGGTACGCGGTCAAAGACATTTCAGATCTGCCCCGGACCCTGTGGGAGTATTGTTATCCAACCAGATATCCTTGTCAGCAGAGCATCTCCCAGGGAGCTCCAACCAAGTGGCAGATTGGCACTGTCTCCACTGGAGAGATTCCAGCCTCTGGAAACTGAATCCTCAGATCTTCCGGCTGATCCAGGACAGATGGGGCCCTTTCTCCATGGATCTATTTGCGTCCTGGCTGGATTTCCAGCTCGACAGGTATTGCAGTTGGCAGCTGGACCCTCATGCGACAGCTATGGATGCTTACCTCCAAGATCGGAGCAAGGAACAGTCCTACACCTTGCCCCCATTCGCAGTGATCACAAAGCTCACTGCTCAAGTGCGCAGGCAGGGAGCGGAGTTGGTGGTGATCACACCAAGCTGGAGATTGAAAGCTTGGTTTCCAGCGATGATGGAACTTTCTTGGGATTTTCCGATCCCTCTACACCTGTTTCCCGATCTCCTCAAGGATCCCCAGAACAATCCTCACCCGGGAGAGGGATCTCTCCGCCTCATGGCTTGGAGGGCTACCGGCGTCGTTGGAAAGTCAGCACAGGTTTCCTCCTTACTTGCTAAGGCCTGGGCAGACAATACCAATAAGCGGTACGGCTCCGCCTGGTCCAGATGGCTCGGTTGGTGATCCCTTGGGGGCGGACATTGTCCAGGTGGTGAATTCTCAGGCAGATCTGGCATCCAAGAGTTTCGCGTATCGGACTGTTAAGACATACAGACCAGCGATCTTGGCGGGCCACCTCCCGGTGGATGGACATCAAGTGAGGGATCACCCATTAGTCAAAAAGGTAATGCAAAGTATCAGGTTCTCAGTTCCCCCCAAACCCATATACACCTCAGTTTGGAACGTTAACAAGCTTATTCTCCTCTTCCAATATTGGCCCTCCAATAAATATCTTTATAGAAAACAGCTATCAGCAAAGTTGGCGATGTTACTGTGTTTGTTATCCGGTCGACATGTTTCGGATGTCAAAGCGCTGGACATAACAAGTAGAATCTTCACCCCAAATGGGGCAACCTTTCACATTTCGCGTAGAACGAAGACTGGTTCTAGACTGGTTTTCTACCCATCTTTGAGGCAGTCCCCTAAATTTTGGGTGGTTCGCACTATTAAGGCATATGAATGTATGACTGACAAACTCCGAAAATCAATTATTGATTGCCATCACAAAACCCCACAAAGCTGTTTCGTCCCCTACGATTGCCAGGTGAGTCATGAAAGAAGCTGGAATTGACACCTCCAGGTTTGGAGCCCACTCAGTGAGAGGGGCTACGGCTTCTCAAGCTTTCTGTCTTGGGGCTCGCCTAGAGGATATTCTCAAGGCAGCCGATTGGTCAAATGATTCCACCGATTGGTCAAATGATTCCACCTTTAAGACCTTCTATTTTAAAACGGTTCCCTCTCTGGCAAGCGTGGTGGTGGATAAGCTTTGAACTAGCTTAATCCTTGCCTATGTGTCCTGCCATAAAATGAGAAATTTCCTAGCTATCGTAAAGGAAAGTTTCCAATTCTATTAAGGACAAGGAGGCGAGGATTAGCCCCTTCTAGGGACTGTTTTGCCTCAAAAAGTTCATTCCCTCCCATTGCAAAGATGTAGGTTTGGGGAGGTTCATGGATACCAATGATTGGTACTCAGATTGGGGATTTGTTTTCATTCCAATTATGCTCTTGTTACTGTTTTCAGTGCTCTGATATTGATTGTTTTGTTTTCTGTGATACATTGTCCGGTTCCGTGGCAACAACATATCATTTTTGTCCCCAGGAACGGATTCCAATAAACAGGAGTGATCACTTTGGAGGAAGACAGCAGTTGCAGGAATAAAGAAGAGGCTAGAGAGGCTTCGCAGGGCATTATATGGAGGGCTGATTCCTGATTGGTGCACTTATTGTTGTTCTCTTCCCCATGTTTCATGGAAAATTTAGTTTTTCGTTCATAGTTGGCCTTATGAAATGGCTGCTGGAGCTTTATTACTGTAATAAAAGCGAAAGAAGAAAAGCCTAATCCTCGCCTCTGTGTCCTTAATAGAATTGGAACCTTTCCTTTACGAAGGCTAGGAAATTTCTCATTATTTTCGCAGCCCATTCATTCACATGCCCCCTCATGAACTCTTACACAACCCTAGAAAATAGTTTTTGGGCATCCATGGAGAGCAGTGCAATTCTGTCATGCTATTTGGTGTTGATATCCATCTAGGGAAGGTCTTTTCTCTTGTTGTCCTGTTTGCCAAAACCTGCTTATTTGGGTTGTATCATTTTGGCATTATAATGTCAATTCGGGTCATTTAGCATGCAAAAAATATCTTGTTGTTCATTTTTAGCAGAGATATTGTCTTTTAAGAGGCCTTGAGCTAGAGTCTTTTCCAGGTGTCAATAGGGGTACAATTGCAGCATTGCTGATCCTGGGCTTTACTTGGCAAATGCATTGAAATGTGTTAAATAACTACAGGAGCCAAGTTTTATAGAACTCAGATGAATATCCATCTGAGCCTAGGTATTTGCCAGGTGTGAGCTTTTTAATGTCTGTAGGTATTTCCTCCCTGACTATGGGTTGCTCAGATCTGTCCCTGTTCTAGAATGTCAGAGGAAACTCTTCTATGTAGTTTCATCTTTCTATTCATATGCCGTCCTCTCTACTATATAGTTGCTAAAAGCATCTAACAGCCTCTTGCTTTCCTTCTTTTTGTCCATACGTCCCCATTCTTGGGCTGGGATTTCTGTTATGTGGGTTCTTGCTGCCTTGAGTTTGGTAGCAGGTAATGGGCATATCTTCTTTGTCCATACGTCCCCATTCAAGGGCTAGGATTTCTGTTATGTGGGTTCTTGCTGCCTTTAGTTTGGTAGCAGGTAATGGGCATACCTTGTTGCTCCCCCTTAATATTCATATTGCATCTGGTTGAGGGCCTATTCTGTTTTTTCCAGATTTAAGAGTTTAATGTAGCTTTGTGTTGCTACCACTTTTTGACAGATAGGCTGCACAGAGGATGTTTGAAATGCCTGTCAAATCATAACATTCTTGCCCCAAAGACTCACTTTTTCGTTTTTTTCTCATTTAAGCCTTATTGCTTTGACTATTAGACTACTCCTAATTACTACATGCAGTCTATGATATCTCATCGCTGTGGACACTTTTCCTGGTTTGTAATGTGCCAAATAATTCCTGGTGTCACTTCTTATCTTTGATGTGATTACCTTATACTCAAGAAAATAGTCATTCAGCTTCCAGCCTGCATTGCTACTACTCATATTCTCACCCAGTTTTTGTAGTGTATTAGTCAATGATCTGATAAAATGGGTGGTACTTAATCTCCTTCCCAGAGTGTTCCCAGTATGCATTTATCAAGAAAAATATAATCTGTACATGCAGATGACTTATGGTCAAGCATATAATGCAGGTAATTCTATATCTGATAGAGACATCTAGACGCAGATTCCTTAACTTATTAATTCTCCACAGGCTCCAGTTTGGATCCGGAAATTTTTCAGCGGTACCTCTGCACACAGGGGGACGGCGTCATATGGCTCCGCGATAACGTAGACTCTGGTCATGACATCAGTAGAGCCATATAAGTTCCCTCCAGTGCGCTGACGTCAGTTTATTCTTTTCTGGGCTGTAACGCGGATCCAGAACTTTGTTGTCGGAAGAACAGTGTGCCTTTTCTATGTCTACAGGTTTCAAGCCTTGTGGGTCAGGTAGCCGACATATGTCGATGACGGACCTGCATTCAATTTGTATGTGGTGTTTAGGCGAGCACCAAAACGCTGAGTATTGTGGCTCAAGCCAGAAGCTTTAACTGAAGTTGCTAAAGGAGTAGCGTTAGAAGTTGTTGGCGACGTGTGTGTCATGGTCCTCTAAGGCTTCTCAGCTTCAGTCTCTGGTGTTTCGGTAAGAACGTTTGCGTCGTCTATCTAGGAGCCAGAGCTGTTCTGGAGGATGTCTTTCTTTGGGGAAGTCAAAAGGTAAGGGAAGGTTGAAGTTGTGGAATTCTCTGACTTCATTGTGTGGAGATGCCGTTTTCACTGGCTCCTACCGCTTGGTTGAGGAGGCCGTATGCAACTCCGCACCGCACCTCCCTGTGTTTCCGGGAGCTGGCCTGGCGATGGCTCAGATGGCTAATCATTTCTTGCCCCTCATCTTTGGGACCCCATCTCCCTCTCGAGCGCCTTTAGGACCTAAGGAGTTGAGTCGGGCACCGTCTGAGAGTTTCTCCTCGGTGACGGTTGAGCCGTATCAGTCCATAGATCGGTGCTGGCCGACGTCGGCTGGCGCCACTTTGGCGTAGGTCCTAGGTTCTTCGGGACCTTGACCTACAACGCCGGTCTTCGATCATCTGACTCCAACACTGACATCAGCGGCAACTCTCCTCCTCTGTGTAGGCGTCGTACGACATCAGATGCAGAGGCGACTATTCAAACTGAGGGGAATAGGTTGTAGAAAGACAGCCTGTGTAGATTGAAGCAGGGCCCTTTAAGCATATTTGTGACATTATTATGCCTCAGATGGAGGGGAGCTGGGTGTCTGCTCTAGGAGAGGCTAATGGCCTGGATTCATAACCAGCTTCAGGGTTGCTTTCTTACTCTGGCCTTGCGTCGGAGGCAAGTTCCTCCTTTCCAGACATCCTAAGAAAACTTGTCACTTCCTACGGTGCAAAGGTCCACAGACCCTTTGATTGAGGTCCTTTTTTCAGGGACAGACAGGAGAAGAACCTGTTTTTCTGTTTGGGTAGGCCCTTTTTGATATTTTATTAGGTGCTTGGACCAGGCCTGAGTTTCATATCACAAGTGTTGTTGCATGCACTTGTTGCTAACAAGTATTCAGTTGATATATTATTTCCTTTTAATGTTTCATTTTCTCCCTAATTATTATTTTGATACTGCACTAAATGGAGCGTTCCCTTTTCTTCTTTCGCTTTCCTTGGTATTTCGACAGTGCCCACAGCTCGGAGTCTTGTTCAAACTTTCTGGCAATGACAATAAAGACCATTCAGGCACAGGCTATGTAGATACCTGCGGCACTACAGCAAATTATGTCTTGTGATGCTCTATGTGTTGACAGACCACTCGAAGTCTATTGTAATACAATTTTATATACATTATGCATATGTCCAGGTGATACACCTTTGTGGCAATTTTTTTTTTTACAATGGGCATAATTGATGAATATCAATAATAAATTCAAACCAATTAGTGTAATTGTAGTCTCTGTATGGTGCATTATGTAATCTTCAGGTGCTCATTTTGTTCTCTCAAAATTCTCTATACCATGGCGGTATTATTGTTCATCTTACTTTTTTTGTATTCATTCATCTTTGTAAAATGGAATGAGTTCTGAGAGTCCTTCTTTTGGATTTTATCAGGACAGTTCTCTCTCTCATATTTCTTTATTGTTGTGAAGAATGCAGATTACATTACTTTTGTCTTGCACTCAGCCCTTTTGGTCAAACAAGTTATCTTTACCACTGGGGGATAGAGAATAATGTCTGTTAATTGACAGGTGATCCTTTAGGGGTTTTCCCCTTTCTTTTCAAGGGCCAATTCTCTTGTGACAATGATCATGGATTCTGTCAGGAGCCAAGCTCTTGTTCTGCTATTCCTACTATATTTGGTTGTAAGTTATGACTGGCTGGTTCTCTTTGAGAACGTTTGTAGGATTAGTTCGTAGACCCTCCTGCAGGGGAGTATACTCTCTATTTGTTCTGTAGTAGGGGATCTCTGTGTATAGTCATAATCTTATGAATAGTCCCGCCCATGTGCGTGGACCCCGGAGAATCAAAATAGTCTCTTAAGTTGTCTTCTTCTGCAGTCCTGCAAAGAAATTTAAGAGAAAATCAAAGACAAATAATGCAGCCTAAAACTAAAAGGCTACATTGGCCAGCACTTCATCTCGAAGTGAAAAAGATAGCGAAATAATGTTACATTTTACACACTTAGTAAAGTTTCACACCTAGAGAAACTCCCCTTCACAAAAATCCTTTGTCATGATAGAGAGGAAGGGTTGGACAGACAATCCCCATAGGCTGCCATTATGTGTCTGGGAAAGGGATACCATGCCTTTAAGGAACTCTCCAGAGACCCGAGGTATCCCAGGATGCACAGCCAAAGGCCTTTTACTTTGTTCTTTTTTCCGGCTCCTGCTAGCAGGACCCTGGAGCATTGAGCTCTACCTTTTTGGGTATATCCTCAATTGTTTTAGCTTTTCCAGTGTTTTGAGTGTTTCACTCAAGGTCTGGGGCCTTCCTCTTCCAGTTGCTCTTTTTTTACCAGTTTTGCCACCTCTTTTTTGTCGAAATGCCAGCTTTATTTGACAAGTGCCCTGAGTGTGGTAGGAAGAAGGCAAAACCTGACCCCGACAGAGTATGCATACTCTGTCTCCCTTCTACCTATGTCCCTGACTCCTGTGATAACTGTCACTCTTTCTCCAGGAGGACCCTGCGTGACAGGCAGAAGATTTGTCTCCAAGGCCTGGAACAGAGGAGACATCAAGAACCAGGTGGGACTTCTGGGCATGGAGGGACTCTGTCATCATCCTCTGCCCGTGCAGCGACCTCAGGGTGGCTCCCCAGTCAAGAAAAGGCACCGATCCCAGTTGGCGTCGAGAGGTATGACTACCATCTGCTCCCTGTGAACCCAGGGCTCTTGGTCGAAGCGACGTCGACGTTCGGCGACGAGGGGGTAGGACGTCAAGACCTCGGACGAGGTCGATGTCGAGGACTTCAACGGCGTCGACACATCATCGACGTCGTGATGTGTCCCGAAGAGGCAGGCGCTCGCCGTTGAGGCAACACCGACGTTCGCCTTTAACATCGACACGAAGATCGATGTCGACGAGAGAAAGATCGACATCGAGGCGAAGACACTCGATGTCGGGGAGTTCGTCGACGTCAGGAAGAACGACGTCGAGAAGAGAGACGTCAAAAAGGTCGACGTCGAGGAGGGAAAAGTCGACATCGAAGAGGAAGTCAAGGCTCAGAACAGTGTCTAGTGCCTCTGTGGTTAGCGTCTCATCGTCATCTTCATCGGCGAGTCCCCGGTCGCGGCGGCGCTTGCGCTCAGAGAGGTCCTCCTCCAGAGCGTCCTCCCCGAGGCCTGCTCGTAAGAAGAGAGTTCTTAGGTCACCGGACTCTGATTATTCCCGGACCTACTCGCCCTCAAGGCCCAGGATGACTACACCTCCTCCTCTTCCGCAACTTCCTCCTCCACCACCTCCTCCTCCACCACCTCCTCCTCCTCCACCTCCTCCTCCTCCACCACCGCCTCGGCCTCCACAACCGAACCCTTTGGTTCCGGCTCAACCTCTTCTGTTTCCGCAGCCTCCTGGGCCAGTGGTTCCTGCAAGCCCCAGAAATACAAGGTCAAGATCCAGAGGGAGGCATTGCTCTCGCTGTGAGCGTAAATCTTCGACGCAGTCACTTCATCGTCGGCGGAGGGAAAGCTCATGATCCAGGTACACGGACTTGTCCAGTGACAGGAGATATTCTACCACTTTGTCGGACTCTCCTCCAACGAGAGTGTCACCAGTGGATGGCATTGTGACGTTCCAGGATGTGCTGCTGAGGGGAGCAGCGAAGTTGGGGATCACATTGACTGTGCCCACCCCTTCCACCTCTGTGATTTTTGAAACATTGCAGAGCAGGCACCTCTCTCACGCTTTGCTACCTTTGGTGCCAGGACTGGAAGACCCGGCCATGGAGCTGTTTCTGACGCCGGACTCGGCGAAGTCGTGCCATCTAGGCTTCAAAAGAAGTACAGCCCCCCGGATTCTGATCCCGCGTTCTTGAGAGCAGATGGATTCAGTCATTGTGACAGCGGAAAAGAAGCAGCATTCCACTGCACCTTCCTCTACGGTCCCTGCAGACAGGGAGAGCCGTCACATGGATTCGGCAGGAAGAAAAGTCTGCAGTGCAGCTGCCACTTCGATGAAAGCGGTTAGTGCATCAGCGTTTTTGGGTCGGTATGACCACTCCTTGTGGGAGTCCCTACAGCAATTCATTGAGCTCCTCCCGAGGGACAGGAGGGAAGACTTCCAGGAGATCGTGAATGATGGCATGATGGTCTCAGATCAGGTCATCAGTTCGGCGGCGGATGCCTCTCTCCAGGCTGCACATGGGTACTGCCATGGCATAAACTTGTGACGACATTCCTGGTTGCGCCTTACCTCTCTTAGGCCTGGGACGCAACAGCGGATTGCTAACTTGCCTTTTTCGGGATCTACCATCTTCGGGGCCATGCGGATGAAGAGATGGCCCGCATGAAGGCTGAAGTGGAAATTCTGAAGGCTGTAGGTGTGGAGAAACCAAAGGACCAGCGAAAGTCATTCCGTCCTTTCCAGAGGCGTTACTCTTTCCAGAGATATCAGCGGGGGCAAGGTAGCCAAGCTGGCCAACAGCAGCAACAACAACAACAATACCAGCGACAACCCTTCCAAAAACGTCAGAGGGGCAGAGGCGGAGAGCAGGCCTCCTCGGCGAATAAGGGCCCGGCCGGTTCTAAGCCCTGAGGAGTTACTTCCCCCTCGTCCGTTACCTGCTCCGGTGGGGGGAAGCATACAGAATTACTTGGCAGAGTGGAGAAAAATTACTCAGGACAAGTGGGTGCTGAATATTGTTTGCAATGGATACAGTCTTCGGTTTGTCAGCCCTCCTCCAGCTATTCCACCGGTTCCTTCACACTACCAGCTGCATGAACTCCAAGCTGAGGCAGATACCCTGTTAAGAAAAAGGGCGGTAGAAGACGTCCCTCTGTCTCAAAGGGGAAAGGGTCTATACTCAAGGTTCTTTCTGGTACTCAAAAAGGACAAAAACGAGTTCAGGCCCATTCTGGATATGCGACAAGCAAACAAATGGATTCGCAGGAACAATTTTGCATGCTGTGCTTGCACCAGATTTATCCTCGGCTACAACAAGGAGACTGGTTTTGCGTAATAGATCTGCAGGATGCGTACTTCCATGTGCCCATTGCACAGAAACACTGGAAGTTCCTGCGCTTCCTGGTCGGCACCAATCACTACCAGTACACCGTACTACCGTTTGGTCTGAAGTCTGCACCCAGGACTTTTTCACAATGCATGGCAATGGTAGCAGCCCACCTGAGAAAGAACAAGGTGTTTGTCTACCCGTACCTGGACAGCTGGTTGATCAAAGCCTCCACCTTCCATGAAGCACAATTGCATTTCAACAGGACGGCTGTTCTGTTGAATCAGCTGGGTTTGCATATCAACATGTCCAAGTCCGTACCTACTCCGGTTGAGTGCCTGCAGTACTTGGGAGCCTCCATCAATACCCTCAGAGTAAGTGTGTCTCCTTTGGAGGAGCGACGCTTATCGATCCTTCCGAAGGCTCAGGCTCTCATGTCCGTTCCATCAACGACAGTGAGGACAGTGTCTTCTCTTCTGGGTTCAGAGCTGTTCATTTGGCGCCTTTCATCTGTCCTTCCAGACCAACTCCATGCTTGTACAGACGGACAATACGACCACAATGTATTACCTCAACAGGCAGGGTGGCTCGAGATCGCGCACACTGTACCAAGAAGCCCAGGCGATCTGGCACTGGCTGCTAGCCAGAGGACTGACGATAACGGCTACCCATCTACCAGGTGTGCAGAATGCTCAGGCGGATGTGCTCAGCAGGCTGGTCCAGGAAAACCACGAGTGGGTCCTAAACGACGAGGTACTAGGAAACATCTTCGGAAGCTGGGGCACTCCAGACGTAGATCTGTTTGCCACAGCCGAAAACAGAAAATACGAGACTTTGCCTTTTACCAACCGGGGACTCTGGATCACCTGGTCTAACAGCTTTCTGTACGCTTTTCCGCTCATTCCCCTGATTCCGGCAGTACTCGTCAAGCTGTCTCAATCCAGAGTGCGAATGATCCTCATTGCTCCGGAATCGCCTCGACAGTGGTGGTTCACGGACCTGCTCCACCGGTCTCTCCAACCCCACCTTCGGCTTCCATGTGGCCGGACCGTCTAACGAAGTTCGGGGGGCAGATGGTGCACCCCAACCTCTCATCGTTTAGTTTGACAGCATGGCTCCTGAGATAGTATAGTATGGACACTTGAACTTGCCTGACAACTGCATGGAAATACTCAAGGAGGCTAAGAGGCCTTCCACCTGTACTTCCTATGCCTACAAGTGGAAAAGGTTCTGCATCTGGTGCACATCCAAGGACGCTGATCCTACCTCCTGCAAGGAAGATGTCATCCTTCCATATCTCTTGCATTTGGCTCAATCTGGCCTTAATTTCCATTCTATTAAGGTTTACCTCCCAGCATTAACTGCGTATAGGAAATGCCCTTCACAAACACCCTTCTTCCAGATTCCTGTAATTAAAGATTTTTTGGAGGGATTGAAGAAAGTATTTCCCCATTAGGCGTCGGTCGCCTTCATGGGAACTGAATGTGGTGCTGTCTCGGTTGATGAAGGAACCTTTTGAACCTATTCATAAGGCTTCTCTGCAGCATCTTTCCTGGAAGGCGGCCTTCCTTGTGGCTATAACATCGGCCCGCAGGGTGAGTGAGATCCAGGCCTTGTGTTGCCAAGAGCCTTATACGGTGTTTCATGCTTCGAAGGTTGTCATGAGGACTCACCCTAAGTTCCTGCCCAAAGTGATTTCTGATTTTCATGTCAATCAGACGATAACTTAACCTATGTTTTTTCAACATCCTTCCTCGCCGGCGGAGAGGTCTCTTCATTCCCTGGATGTAAGAAGGGTGTTGAAGTTCTACTTAGATAAGACCAAGGACATTCGTAGGACAGACCAATTGTTTGTCAATTATGGTTCGTCAGGACTGGTCTTGCCAGATCTAAACAGTCCATCTCTAGGTGGATTGTGTCTTGTATCCAGTTATGTTACGAAAAGGCTAACAAGTCCTTAGGGGGTAAGCCTAAGGCTCATTCCACCAGTGGCAAAGCAGCTACAATGGCTTTGCTACGTAATGTTCCCATTGCAGATATCTGTAGGGCTACCACTTGGAAGTCAGTCCATACCTTTGCCAAACAGTACTGCCTGGACTCTGATGCCAGAGCAGGCGCTCAGGTTGGGCAGGCTTTGTTGAGAAATCTGTTTGCACAGCAGTCGTTTTTGTCTGTTTCCTCAACCGCTGGTTTGGTTTGTTGGGATGGGCTTGCCATTCTATTCACAAGATTATGACTATACACAGAGATCCCCTACTACAGAAGGAGTAGTTTCTTACCTGTAACTCCAGTTCTGTATTAGGGGTATCTCTGTTATAGTCATAAGCGCCCTCCCTCCTCCCCGGTGGATGAAATGATAATTTACCGAATGCTGCAGCCCTAGATTTATACACCTTCAAAATAACTGGAAGTAAAAGGCCTTTGGCTGTGCATCCTTGGATACTGAGGGTCTCAGGAGAGTTCTGTAAAGGCACGGTATCCCTTTTCCAGACACATAATGGCAGCCTATGGGGCTTGTCTGTCCAACCCTTCCTCTCTATCATGACAAAGGATTTTTGTGAAGGGAGCTTCCCTAGGAGTGAAACTTTACAAAGTGTATAAAATGTAATATTATTTGGCTATCTTTTTCACTTCGAGATGAAGTGCTGGCCAATGTAGCCTTGTAGTTTTAGGCTGCATTATTTGTCTTTGATTTTCTCCTACGTGTCTATGCAGGTCTGCAGAAGAAGACTACTTAAGAGACTATTTTGATTGCCCACGCACATGGGCGGGACTGTTCACATGATTATGACTATAACAGACATATCCCTACTACAGAACTGGAGTTACAGGTAAGAAACTACTCCTTCTGCTTAGTGATTGGCCTGGGTGGAGTTCTCAGAAGTGATCCAAAACCCTGCCATGCTACGCGGAGTTCCGCAAGTGATGGAGTGCGTTAGGTCACACCATTTGTGCTGATTATTAGCGCTGGCCGCCGCATTGAGATATTTCTCCAGAAGAAGGTCTGGAGTAAGACTTTCCTCGCTCGCAGCAACTTAACATTGGCGAGTGCGAGCGGGAAAAAAAAGAGCAGAGCTTTTTGGAACTGCGCACTCTACTCGGACAGTGGAGTGGGAACAACTCTGCTAACTTCACGAGCGTAGCGAAATTCCACGCCCAGACCTAGTTTTTGTTTGGTAACTGTAAGGCCTCCTCCCTGTTTTGAGCTTCACACTTTTTTGTCCTTCAGGGCAATGCACAAGTGTGACCGCTTCATCTTTGTTTTCTCCATGGTATCAAATGCCTTCTGAAATTCCCAATACTTGGCATGCTTCCCTGATGGATTTATTAGTGTGTTGTGTCTCCGTACATGCCAATGAAAGTCAGATTGAATGTCCCTCTCAGGATGTTATGTGTAGGGCTCCCGGTTTTCCATTTATACGGATTTTTACATATAAATACAGACGGAAAACAAGTTTTCCTTTATCTGTATTTATATATAACAACGGGAAAATACTAGTGAGTTAAGAGATGTCAGCCCGGGCTGAGACAGCTTCTGGGCACACACAGAGCTGCCAGCCGCACCCAAGTACTTCACAGGTCTATCAAAGACCATTTACTTGTTGATAAGTCCTTGTTGTTCTTTCAACCCTTCTAAGAGGCCCTGCCAGAGTCAGAATAGGAGCGTCTATTCATACCATTGTTGCGAGACTGAACAAACACAGCTCGCTCCGGGGAATGTCTTGGAGGGAGAGCGTTAAACCCTGGGGCATAATGAACACCCTGATGGCTGTGGCGTGGAAAGCCTAAAACAGCTACTTGGACTAAGGCAAGCTGCCTTCTAAATAAAAAAAAAAGGACCGATCCTTTTCTGTTTCTTCGTCTCGTCATCTTGTTTGTGCCTGGAAATGTAGGCTGAATTAGAAAATATGGAGGCGATTGCAGCGTGGAAAGGGGGCGGACCACGGGCAGTCTGCCTGGCACCCTTCCAGTCCCTGACGGCAGTCACGCTGTCTCCCTGCCCATACATAACTATCTCACGTACTCACGCTGCTTGCCCTTGAGATGACACAGCTTCAGAGTTCGAGGACTTATTCATCTCTGGCCCTCCCCTGTGAACACTGGCAGCCATGCTTCTCGTTGAGTACAGAATGTGCTGTTCCGTATAAAGTACTATTCAGGAGTCCCGAAGTGGAGAGAGCCTGCATCCTCGTGACATAAGTTAAGTTGCACAGCATTTACGAACTCATTTTAATTAGGCCACGCCAGTGAACTAATTATTTTTGGTGTCAGTGAGCGGCGGAGTAATTTTTGAAATAATGCTGTTGGCTGTCAGTGAGATGTGTGCCTCAGTTGCTTAGTTCTACTTCTTGCCAAATCAATACCGATGCCTGTGTGTGGCAGTGTCCACTAGTCAGCTGTGTTCACTGACTCTTGATTTTAAATCTAGGACGCTCAACTGTCACATGCTCTCTGTGCCTTCAGCCTGGGTGTCCCCTTAGGGGTGGGAGAGGCACAGTTAGGCAGAGAGAGCGCCACAGAACCCAAGGAGGGCTAGATATCCAGGTTGGCAGTGGTATGTTTAAGACGCAGGGCGGCACTCACATTCACACATGTAGCATGACCCTACATGAGTTCTTTCTGAGTGTCTGCAGCCTGGGTGTCCCCTTAGGAGTGTGAGAGGCATAACAGGATAAAGGGAGCGCCTCAGAACTCAGGAAGGGCTGAAGATGCCAGGGGTCAGTGCCATGACGTGCTTAGAAGCAGAGCGCTTCGCACATTTACACCAATAGCACGAACTGCACCTGCTCTCTGTGCCTGCAGCCTGGGTGTCCTCTTAGAAGTGCGAGTGGCATGATAGGGCGGAAGGAGCGCACCAGGACTTGAGGAGGGCTGGATGTTTTGGGGGTCAGTGGCATGAGGTGCTTAGAAGCAGAGTGCACATTCCCATCTAAGTGCCCTTCCATTTCTGGTGCATTGCAGCATTTTTTAAATCTTCTTGCACTTTCTCAGTGCCTCACTGGGTGTAATTTCTGATAATTTATATGTTTCCTTGTCTCCGTTGCTTGATTTTGATCATTTTGATCACGAGAAAGTGTCACTCTAAGTGGTTGAAATGTCACCCATATTTACACTGAAATTATGAAAATGTCACACATAGCAGTCTGAAACCTTGGCAGCTATGATTATACATTGCAGTCAGTCAACAAGATCACACATGGCATGTGCCATACTAAGCAGCACCTGGTCCACAGGCAATAAGACCAACCTCCAGCTGGGGCAGTAGATAGCATAACATACAGGCATCTGCACTGTAATAGATACTTTGTTGTGAAACTCTATGGCTTGTATCGACCTCACATGGATAAAAGGCTGAGTTGATCAGCCAGGATAGGAACCCGTAATAGCAGTGAGAACATAGATTTCAACAGATTTCAGCAGCTGGCGCTTAACCGTTTCACCTCGACTCTCTAAATCCCCAGATCGGGCTGGGCAGGATAGAAAGTGAACAAGATCCAACCTGGCTAGGTCCTACTGACTGCATCTGTCATCCACAGTTCAAAACCACACCTGGCCAGACTACGATTCTTTCACTTCACTTGCAGTTCAGCTATTTACTGCAACATATAACGTCGAAGGAAAACAAACACTGGCAAAGTCAATAGGTCTGACTCTGGCAAACTGGTGCAACAGATATTTTTTTATTTGTTAATACAAATATATGCCACAAAACTAAAAAAACGAAAAACTTGCTAACACCTAAGGATGATCATCATATGCTTGTTACTAGATTGGTGTTACTCAATTCTCTCCCTGTGTAGTTAGGGTAAGAAAATGTAAACTTTTCTCGGTTTTGAAGGAGTAGGCCACTATCGTTGAGCACGCAGCAAATGCTACAAAATAAAAAGAGAATCAAAAGACCTTTTTTTTTTTTTTAGATCATCCTCTTTTTAAACACAGCTTGCTCTGGGAAGTGTCTTGGAGGGAAGGAGTTAACCCCTGGGGCACCATGAACACCCTGGTGGTTGTGGCGTGGAAAGCCTGAGACCACCACGGTGGAACATAAATACTGCGTGACGTCCAGGGGGGCGGGGTATAAGGGGGTGAAATACAGTAAGACACCTGGACAGTGTCTGAAACTCGCATGACTAGAACATGGCAGGGAGCCCGATAACTCTATTAACCACCATATAACACCTGCAGCCTCTGCTTTAAATGTGCAGGAGGTACTTTCGGGGGCTGTTCTTTTATTTTCAAGGCAGAGTAACTGCACGCCTTTGCTTTGAAGCAATACTTTGTAAATGGGAGAGTCGTTTCTCTGCTCCGGTCAGGTACTCTGGAATGGGAGTATCTGTATTTTTTTATTTGCAGTTCAAGCACTTTCTGTAACCGGGAGGCCCCGTTTACCGTGTGAGTGAGTATGCCCTTGGTTTTCTACAGATTAGCACCTACTCCCCTTTTTCACAGTTTTTTCTTTGTTGAGTCTGTTTTTCTGTCCTCCTACATCAAGCACTCACTTAAAAAAACAAGCATTTGCAATGCAATAGATCTCGCATTTACTTGAGTTTAAGCTATTGGCATTGTAAATGACAATGCCTTTTATTTATGTTTTGGTTTTTAAAACAGATAAATAAAAGGCATTGTCATTTACAATGCCAATATCTTAAACTAGCATAAATTCGAGACCTATTGCATTGCAAATGCTTGTTCTCTTTCGCACACACAAAACATCACTCCTCATAGTGATGGCCAAAGACAGCTTTAGCGCTGGTGGGGCACAATTGGGTTGCAGCTGACGGCAGTGTGAGTTTCTCTCAGTGGGGCAGTATGGTATTCAATGGGGGAGAGGATGTGGTACTCTGCCGATGACAGAAACTGCAAGGCTCTGAGACAAATGGCTTGTGATAGCACTTTTGAGCATATTTTGGACATTCTGCAAATGGCAAAGTTTTTAAATGAATGTATAGTGTTGACCAAAAACTACCGAGTGCATGTGTGCAGTGTCACTTTAAATAAATGCGGAAAAATACTAGCTGTACCGTCGTATTTTACAGAAAAATTGTCCCCAAAATAAATATGGATAAATACAGATGGAAATGGCAAAAAAAAAAAATACCATAAAACCGGGAGCCGTAGTTATGTGGGGATGTACGATGTTACCACTCGATCAAAATGATCGCGGAACATCACAACGCATCTTTTACAACGCAAGTCATTACCACAACTTGCGCTGTAGGGTGCTGGACTTAGGAATAGCAAGATTTACTATTCCAACTCCAGCCTACGTACAGTAGAGAAGGTGTTGGAATAGTAAATCTACTATTCCTTAGTCTAGAGCGCCCTCCAGCGTGGTAACGACTTGCGTTGTAAAAGATGTGTCGTAATGGCACCGCATTGTTTTGACCGCGGTGTAAAGGTTGTAGACCGTTATGTGGTAGCTTCTGATGTACCACAACTTACAAACTTGAGCATTTTCTGCTGCTGCAGTGTTATTATGGATACATATAACTTTATAAATGTATACATGCACACTCCATTATAGGAATTGTCCCCTTTTTCAGTAGTTTGGATATTTTTATACTATTCATAGTAATGAAATCTTGCCAATTTTTCAGAGGGCTAACAATTGGTTAACCATCTGCCCCTTTAACGTTCACAATGTTCCTCTAGGAGTCCTCCTGCTTTTCCTGATTGAAGAAGCATTGATGCTCGGATGCATTCATACATGATCTTTTTGTTCTTTATCTAAAATGTTTAGCTTGCTCCTTAGTTTACTTTCTGTTATCATTGAAATCCTTTTGCAGTTCCGTTTTGACAACTGTAAATGTTGTCACTCTTTACGAAGAGGTGTTTCATTAAGCTTTATTTCCCCTGGCCATCATTGGCATCCCATGGCCAGTTGCATCCCATGGCATGAATTCCCTCCTTTCATCAGTGGCTTGGTCCCTGCTCCTCTTTGCCCGGTTGATCTTATGTTTGCCAAGCTATAGCATTGTTTTGATAGCTTGCTCTTTCTTTATTTTGGCACTTGATTTGATTTTGATGTAATTAATTTTGTAAAGCATTTGACTGATTACCAAAAGGACCTTTCAGGTACTGACAGATTTGAAATCACAGAGCTAATGTTACACTGTGAAAAGTCAGCTTTAAGAGCCCTCTTGAAACGGGAGGCGTTCAGCTGTTTGGTGGATATGTATTGACAAGGAGTTCACTTCCTGATTGGATCTTGTTCGTACCTTGTGATGTATCTGTGTCTGTTTGAGTGGAGCATATGTGTTTTGAAGGAGATCTGTTTCTTCCCCTATCCTGCATGTTCTTTTACTGAGTTCCTGGAGGCACCATTCAGGTTTCTACTGTTTATATAGTCTCAGCTTTGTTTCAGCCTCTTACTTCTATTGGAAATTAAAACACTACTAATCTTTCACAGTGGTGTCACATGGGTTTTTATGCACCCAACGCATACTCTGGAGGTACTACAGAAAGTCATCCACTTTGGTGGTATTGCTGCATCTCTTCCCCTGATCTGCTTTGCGCAATACTCTAGTACCTCTGTGCTTTTTGCTCAAGATTAAAACCTGCTGTCATTGCTAGTCATCATTCTCCATGGTGTTGTGGTTAGTGGCTCGAATTTAATGTGCTGAATATGTCCCACTTAGCTTCCATAGGTGTCGCCCCTATCGTCACGGGAATTGTAAAAGGAGTTTTTGTCCACTGTCAGTGTAGGATCTTCGTAGCAAGCCATGACTCTCTTCTTGACCACATCTCAGACTTGGATGTTGGTGGCGAGCATTTTGTTAGGCATGGAGTCTCTCTGCTGCTCTGCCCTCTCTTCTACTTGGCTTACCCCACCATTGTGTTGTGGCAATCTCATTTTGATCTGTGTTCTGGAGAGAGACTTGCACCTTGCATTTGATGACTTTCATTTAGTCAAGGCTATATCTTACATGGGGAACAGCCATGACAACGCGGGGATTACCACGCAATGCCATTACAACGCGGGGATTACAACAAAAGGCGTTACAACGACTTTCGCTGGATGGCGCTGTTGGATAGGGAATAGTTTAATTTTCTATCCAACACCTTCCCTACTGTCAACGTGGGCTGGAGTTGGAATAGAAAATTAAACTATTCCACTATCCAGCGCCCTCCAACGAAAGTCATTGTAACGACTTTCGTTGTAATTCCCGCGTTGTAATGGCACGCGTGGTAATACCACGCGTTGTCATGACATACAACCATCTTACATCACAGTGCTACCGCCATCTGCAGCCTCTCACTCTACTCTCTCTGGCTGTAGTTGTCGCAGCCCTATATGACTTTGCTGCCTACCGTCTGATTCCTCTTTTTTTCTCTGCACACTGTTGTCACTTTACCTCTTTCGATTGGGTAGCAGGCCATCAGGTCTATCTCTTCCTCGTCTGTGGTCCCTTTGCTTTGGGTGGGGCTTGTGTCTCACCCTGCAGCCAACTGGCTTTCCTTCCAGTGCAACCTTCCACCATTTTGGAAGATATGGATCTCATTTGCTTTTCAGGATCTCCTTCAGATCCTCCCCCACATTGTCTTGGAGTAGTTGGCCGCCGCTTGGTACCCTCTGATTTGGCTTCAAGACTGAGTCTGTAGGGGTGATTGACAACGCTTTGTGAAGTTTACAACCAGGCAGCCAGAGCGGAGTTTGGATTCTGTGAGTTCTCCCAAATCACATTCCTGTATGCACCTTAATTAACAGTTTTTACCACTACCAAATTGTTTGTACTTAATTTACAAACCTTTCATAGGATGGAAATCTGAGTAAGTCTTCCTAGGATTCAAACTTTTAACTTGGATAATTACTGTTTTGTTCAGTCAATGAATGTTCAACTTATTAAACTGTCCCACCAGCAAAGGAAGCTTTGTTTACTTTTGTGAGCAGTATTTTTGTCTGAGTAGGTTTAGGTTTCTTGATTTTTGATAAATGTCTTCTCCTGCCTCTAATAGTATGTTGTTAAAACGTTATCTCTTATACTAAGCCTAATCCAAATTCGGACTCTTTAACCCATTGGGCGCTGCCGCGATTCTGCGCCTGTGCGGCGTTTTTCAAAGTGGGCGGGTTTATGACGGCCCCCAGCCGTCATCGGCACACGAGCCCCGTGATGCATGACGGCTGGGGGCCGTCATCAGCATCGAAGGGGTTAAAATCATGCTCAAGGTTGTACAACAGAGACATTTCTTTCTGTACCTTGATCATATCTTGAGGTGACTGGCACCAATTTTCAAGATTAGTTCAAATCTAACTTGCACATCCTCTTAAACATCATTCCTGAAATCGGGTGACCCAGTGTTATAAAATTATAGAAATGCCGAACTTCTAAAATCCACAAAGGTTGTGGCTGCTACCACTTCCATGATTTACCTTTTCTTATTCATCCATTTCATACCCACCCTGCCAAACCAATGCCTGGCACATTTTTTTGCTTTCTACACCTGGAATGATTAGATTGTGCCTCTAGTTGAAAAATGTAGATGTGTGCACCCAAAAAGGAGGGTAACATTTGTGTATCCTGATTCAAAGTCTTTTTGCAGCAAACAGTTCTGTTGGTACCTAGGAAGGGCATTTTTGGAAATGAATAGTGAATGATGCAGTGTAAAGCACATTGTGATATTGGGAAAACATATTTTGATTGAAAGGCGACATTAGGGGGTGTTTTGTGACGGTAAACAGTGTTTACCACAACAACCGCGTTGTGATTCCGCATACCATTACTCCGCAAATCAGAACAATGACTTGCGGAGGGGGGGAGGGTTTTGGATTTAAAATCCAACACCTTCCCTAGTGTCCGCACAGTCTGGAGTTGGAATAGTAAATTCTACTATTCCAGCACCCTCCCCCCCCCTGCAAGTCCGACTTCAGGAGTAATCGTATGCGGATCCACAACGCAGTCATAGTAACAACCACGTTGTGATTCCCTGTGGGGAAAAAGAATGCGGGATTTCAACATATATTCTTTTGGGAGTACATGTGTAGCAAATTATGCATGCACAAACATTGGCCTAGTAATATTGGTCAACAAAATGGAGTCTAAAGAAATTCAGGGGCTTTTGGGGCTTTTCCCACTATCAATATTTACAACCAATCTAAATTAGATTGTTAGTATTAAAGCACATCAAGACAGTAACAGCATGGGCGGAATTTGGGAATTCGTGATATGCACATTTGCGTGAATTCGTAATTGCGATTCCCAAAATCCGCCAAATTCCGTGAGCTTGCGAATTTTTTTTTTTTTGCGAGTTCGTGAGATTTTTTTACTTGTTCAGGAACGTGAACTTGTGCATGCGGTCGCAACGGTCGCGAACATGTTGTTTCCACTTAACCAGCCTGCTTGCGATGCCTTTTTCCTGTTTCGGGTCGCAATGACGTGTTCGCAATTTTCTGTTTCGGGTGGCAATGACGTGTTCGCGATCGCGGCGTCACTCGGCCAGCTACCAAAATATCGCAGTGCACGCGAACAGGGAGGAAAACTCATCAGCGAACGCAGAATCATGGTAAGTCAATGCTGCGCGGACGAGATTGTATTTTTGAAGCGCGAACAACAAAAACAATCCGCCAACTCGCGAATTGCAGATTTTTGGGCAATTTCACGCGATTTACGAATTGCCAAAAATCCGCAAATTCCATGAGCGGAACGCATTTTCCGCCCATACTTATTTTTGACCATAACTGGAAATCATTTATATAAGACATCTCACTCTACATCAGGCACATTTTTGAAAAATAGTGGTAAATAATGCATTGTAATAGATGTTCCTTCCCAAAGATTCCTTAAATAAACTGTTTTCTCATCTTGATCTACAAACTTATATAATGTTTTCTTTTCACTGATGGTAAGCGATGCTGAATAGCTTTGTACATGGAGTTGAAAGGACAGAAACTATGTTGAATGCTCTATTTATGGTGACATTGGAACATGTGAGGTTGGTTCCTCTTTTTATGTATGCTTCTCAGATGCAGAGGGTTCAAACAAGGATTTTCCTCAAATTTAAATGTTCTCTCCTTTACTAAACCTTCTGTGACTGTTCCACTCCCAAAACCGTCAGTTTTCAACTAGGTGGTGGCTGGCAAAATTGGATGTCACTAACAGGCCATCATAAAGCTTGTGTGTGGTGCCTCAGCGTCTTTCAGTACTCTAAAGCCTGCATGGTCTGTACAGTCATGTATGTATCCAAGGCCATTTAGGATCACGTTGTTATGCTGTTCCTTGGATTACGGTAGTTGAGGTTAAGTATGATATGTCTCACGTGCACATATGCATTCTAGAGCTCTTGTCAGTGCTTGAGCTCATAGAACGATATGCGCTCACATCACGCTGGGAGAGCTTGATGAGGGGAGTGCAAAGTGTATGTCGTATGTAGATTTGTTGTGTTGAGGTCAAACCGAGGAATAAAGTATTGCAGCATCTCATCTTGCCTACGACTGTCTTTACAACTGTGGCAACAAGCGTCTTGAACCTCTGACAACCCATGCCTTAAGCCACCTGACTTTAGGAAGATTGCCGAAGACCATTACGAACTACACGCAAGTAAACTGAGTTCTAGCGTGTTTGACTTTGACGTGCATAGTAGATACCTTCGTGTAATTGGCTTGGTCTGAGGAGAATTAAGAAAATGTACTAAACACAGCACTCTTACCTAGAGTACCATTAGGTCCATTGGGCAGCCCAGCAAGAAGAAGGCGCATGAGACACCTCACGAGGATCGGCCCACACCCCTTGCCCTTTGCCGACGTCATAGGAGGGTGTGCAAGAAGGGGGCTCGCAGGAGTGACGTGAGCACATCCCATCACGTAGTGTGGGTCATCTTGGATTGGGCTGCCATAGTTTTTGGAACGGAGGCTCTGGTTTCGAGCGGCACTGTGGGAGTAGTGCCGGCTCTGGTGTTGTCAAGTAGGGCAGAGTTCCGTGACACGCATACTGTACATGAACGTGTGTGACATTCAAGAAGATAGGAGTTGGCCTAAAGGCCATGGTGGTCGACATCTAATCTCGGAAACCGGGTTCTGTTTTCGGCAAGGACGCCAACATCCTGTGATTCTGGGCAAATCACTTAATCTCCCCGTGCCTAACAAAAATGAATGTGTCCTAATGTTAACACAACTGGTGCTCGTGTAAAGCGCTCTGATACCCAATACCTTCGGGTCAAGTTTGCGCTATATTAACCTCTGTAAAGAAAAGGGGAGGAATTCAGAGCCAAAAGAAATGTAGCCTGAAGACGCACACACTGCGGACGAGTCGCTGCGAGGCAGTTTACACAGTAGCTCACAAACCGATCTATATTATTTTTTGGGACGTTCTGGTGTCACATACGCCTTCTGGAGGGTACGGGCAGGTCAATTGGAAGTATTTTAATACAGCAACACGTATAACATACTGCAGTGTATTAGTGCAAGTCAGTAGGAAGTATTTTGATACAGCAACATGTACAATTGCAGTGTATTATTCAGCTATGACCACCATGAATCTTCCAGTCCCTAAGAGTTTTATGGTAAAAGAGGATGAAGTAAACAGTTTAAGGTTGGAGGAATGGAAGGATTACTTTATTAACTACATTGACACGTTTGAGAGTGAAGATATGTCTCCTGAGAGAAAGAAACGAATCCTCTACATCGCCTGGGACCTGAAGGTTTAAAGGTATAGCATTGTGTGGAAAAGAAACCTCACAGCAGAGACAAAGGAGACTGTTTACTCAGGCACTGGCTTATTTAGACCCTTATTTTGCACCGATTGTGCATAAGGCTATTGATAGGTACAATTATGTTCATCGCAAACAGGGTACCAATGAGAAAATAGGGGACTATGTAGCCACTTAGGAAGTTGGCATTGTTGTGTCATTTTGAGGAAATTGAAGATGGGTTGGTATGGGATCTAGTCATCATGCACTGCAATAACCCTAACATACAGGACAAGTTGTGGGTTCATAGGGATTCCAGTTTACATGAGGTTAAAGCTATAATTAGGAAGTGTGAACTTATCTCTAGTGGTGTTTCGACAAGTAAAAAGGAAAGTAACGATGTGTTTGTCAAAATCCTCAAGGGGAAGGATACCCGAAAAAGTGATTCTCGCAAGTGCAACCTTCAGAAGGAGGATACAAGTATGGAGAGACAGAACAGAAAAGGAGGCATGATGACTGATTTGAAGGAAAAATGTTATAGTTGTGGGAGTGACTCCCATTTAGGACATGATAGAACATTTCCTGCTTTAGGACAGAGATGTGCAAAATACAATTGCGACTTGTGCAGGGGGCAAAGCCCAAAATAGCAATTTAACTACATCATATTTCCAAACAAAATAAAAAGATTTAACAAGGACAATAATACTACCCCAACAATAGTCCCTCCTACCCTATTTCGCTTTAGATTTATGTTGTTGATTGTTTTTGAACCATATTACAAGGTTTCATCTGGGCTAGGACTTCCCTCCATCTCCTGTCAATCGCATGAGGTGTAGATATTTTGGGCATGTCAATTCTCGAAATTCCTGAGATGGGATAGACAAAAGGCTCCTTGGCAAGAGAGTGTTAGGGAAATTCTTTCATACCCAGGATGTGCCATAGACGAAGTAACCATCCCCAATGGGAGGGCTTTTGTGTTGTGCCCCAGTGTGATACGATGTTCTGGACTGCTGCTCCTAGGGCACGGCCTATTTGTTTGCCGTGCCTAGATTTAAGAGGATGGGTAAGGGGATTGGGAAGGCCTAGCAAGGTGTATGTGGGGAATCTCGGGAGCTGTGTGTGAAGGTGTGAGTCTATTTCGTCAAGTATCTATGTCCAGTAGGACTGTAGTGGTGGGTAATCCCAAATGATTATTCACCAAGGAACCCTGTGCTCCGCAGCCTCTCCAGCAATCAGTGCTGCAGTTAGGATTCATTTTGTGCAGTCTAGATGGAGTGTAGTACCAATACGTGGCGCCCTTGATAAGGGTTTCAGTAAGGGATATGTTGCATGCTAAATGTCTGGCCCTATAATAGATATCTGACAAATGTTGATCGCTCCCATCTATTTTGTCCCGCCCTAAATACGTGCCTGTTGTGTTGTACCAGAAAATAATATATGTTCGAGGCATGTGGGCTGCTGAATTCACATCTTATGCATAGATCGCCGCCTAGTGTTGGTTCCGGATGATTGCACATTGTTGTCCTGGCAGAGTCTTCGAAGTATCACAAGATAGGTGGCTCCTCCCCTGGACTACAATGCGCATGGGCATCCTCTCCATCCTCAGATTGTTTTTTTCCGCCATTGGGTTTGGATGTTCTTCTCTTAACTCCAGTTCGGAAACTTTTCTTCAAGGCCAAAAGGCCTTCGGGGTCGTTGGTATTGTTTCTCTTGTTCGGTGCCGAGTTCTTGTTCCAGTTTCTTTCGAAGCAGGACGTCGAAGAGCGCCGCGTGGCCTTTTCGACACCAAAGGCCCGATCGTCGATGGAACGGAGCCCATTCAAACGATGCCCCCTTTGTAACGCAAAATACCCGCACATCGATGTGCACCCGGTGTGCAACAAGTGCTTATCTCCCGACCACAACGAGGACAACTGCCTCGCTTGTGCTCGGTTCCGGTCCAAGAAGACGCTTAGGCTCCGACGTGCAGCACAACAGACGATGTCGAAGCCAGCGCCCGACCCGGTGAATATTTTCGATGAAGATCGTCGACACTGAGGATCCACAACACACATCGGATCCAGGTTCGGAACACGGCTCCGACTACTATGAGGTCGACGAGGAGCACGTCGCTGACGATGAAAACATCGAAGAGGTAAGGGACGACGTGTCCCCCATCGTAGCCATCGACGATGACTCGAGTGATGAACCAGGCCCAACAGTGGGTACTGGGCCTAGACAAGACACTCTTACAATTTCCAAGGCTCCGGTCGAGGCATCGCCAAAAGGCCTTAGCCAAGATCGTATTCAGCATTCTATAGCCCCGCGTCTCGGCCCGGCTAAGAATATTTCACATGAGCCATCGGTCGCCCACCAAAAAGTGAAACCGAAAGGTACCGAGGAGAAAACGAAACCGAAACTGCTAAAAGCAGCCATCGGATCGAAGAGTGCAAGCACATCGGAATCGACATCAAGGCCAAGTGTCGACGACCCAAAGAGGTCCTCAGCAAGGGCTGTCGAGCCGAAGATTGGTGCGCTACATGCCATCGCTAAAGCCAAGTTCGTCGAACCGACAGGGTCGGCGTCAACGGGCAGCGACACAAACAAGGGACTTGAATCTCACAAGGACCTCAAACCGAGGCACCGAGTCAAAAAACATAAGGTGGTCAAAGCCCTCAAGCCGAAGGCAAAAAGCGCCTCGAAGGAGCAAATCGGATCCGTTAAAAAGGGCGCTCCTCCGACGCAAGCTCCTAAGTCCACGCAAAAGTCCGTCGATGCTGTATCGGCACCAGCCCAAAGCCAGCCATAAAGTTCAGTCTGCCCCCAACAGCACGACCTAAGGGAAAGGATCCAACAAAAGGGTTTGAACAATCCACACCTGTGACACTTGGGAAGAGGAGCCATCCTCAAGAAGCAACCGGTATGTATCAGAAGCCATCCTATGATGAACAGTCAAAGCTCCATATCGACGCCGACACTGGTAGACTTACTATATATCAAAGGAAAATCAGGTCGGAAACTCCACTGGAATCCTAAAAAAAAACCACAAAAAAGGAAAAGGGACTCTTCCACATCGCCTGTCCTTTTTGAAAGTGTGCAGTACCATGAACAGGACATTTCTACCTACTCACCCGCATGCTCTACTGAGGAACTGGGGTACAACTATGACGAACAGTATGGTTACCCTGCGGACAATGATCCATATGACTAGGCTCAAACCTGGACAGACCCTGCTGACCAAGGGGAGTCCCAACCTATCCCTGAAACTCCTTCTTATCCTGTAAAAACTTCACCCACAGAGGATACTGCAGCGTTTAACGCACTGATAGAGCGGGCAGCACATAATCATGATGTGGACATGCATGGTGACCCAATTGAGGAGTATTTCTTATTTGACACTTTCTCAACTTCGGAAAAATCTGTTAAAACATTGCCAATGTTAAAAGGTCTCCTCAAACATGCAGGAGACATTTTTAAAGACACCACCAGGGCAAGGGTTGTAAACCCCCTCATTGAAAGAAAATACAGACCGGCGCCTGTGGAACCTACCTACATTAAGGGATAGTTGCCTTTGGACTCTTTGGTTGTCTCCAATGCCCGTAAACGGGCCAACTCTCAGACCACTGGTGATGCTCCTCCTCCAGACAAAGAATCTAAAGTGTTGGAAGCATCTGGGAAGAGGGTGGCTGCACAGGCAGCTAACATCTGGAGAATTTCCAACACGCAGGCCCTATTAGCCAGATACGATAGGGCACATTATGACACATTAGAGCAACTGCTACAACATTTGCCTGATGCATACAAAGAAGGAGCAGAAACACTAATACAGGAAGGGAAACTCATATCCAACGCATCCATTAAATGTGCGTGGGACGTAGCTGACACTGCAGCCAGAGCCATCAACACTAGTGTCATGCTCAGAAGGCATGCTTGGTTGCGTATCTCAGGGTTCAAACCTGAGATTCAAACAACTTTATTAAATCAGCCTGTAAACCCTGATTTTCTGTTTGGCCCTGATGTAGACTCCATCTTAGAAAAAATAAAGAAAGACACCGAGACAGCCAAATCTATGGGGGCCTTGCAGTCTCAACAATTCAGAGGTGGTTCCTTTCGTCGCTCCAATAACAGAGGAGCTTCAAGAGGACAGGCATCCCAGCAAACTCAATACAACAAAGGCAACACACAAACCACCTACACTAAAACAAACAGAGGTGGATACCGTGGCAACAGCAGCAGGGGCAGAGGACGAGGAAATAATAACACCAGATCCTCTGCCAATACTAAGCAGTGACGCCTTGTCGCTGCCCCCAGACCATATAACACCGGTCGGGCGCAGACTACAGCAGTTCCTGCCAGTCTGGAAAAGCATTACCACAGACAGGTGGGTGAGACAACTCATTCAGTATGGTTATTGTCTGGAGCTAACATCCACTCCACCCAACATACCCCCAAAACACCGTCCTATGTCCGCAGAGCACATACACTTATCAAGTCAAGTCAAGTCTAAATTTGTATAGCGCACTACTCACCCAGAGGGTCTCAAGGCGCTTGAGGGAGGGGGGAGCTTTACTTATCAAATATCCAAGTTTTTAGTTGTTTTCTGAAGGAGAGGTGGTTCTGTGTGAGGCGGAGGTGGGTGGGGAGGGAATTCCTGGTCTTGGCCGCTAAGTAGGAGAAGGATCTTCCTCCCATGGTGGATCTTTGGATGCGTGGAATTTCGGCGAGGGCTTGATTGGACGATCGAAGTTGGCGGGTGGGGGTGTAGAAGGACAGGCGCGTGTTGAGGTATTCGGGTCCTAGGTTGTAGAGGGCTTTGTGTGCGTGGGTGAGGAGGCGGAACGTTATTCTCTTGTTGACGGGGAGCCAGTGGAGGTCTTTCAGGTGACCGGAAATGTGAGCTTGGCGGGATTAGCTTATTGCAGCAAGAAGTTCTCAGCATGCTGCAAAAAGGGGCCATAGAACTCGTCCCTATACAGGAACAAGGTACAGGGGTGTACTCTCTCTACTTCTTAATCCCCAGAAAGGACGGGTCTCTCAGGCCCATACTAGACCTGCGGCCCCTAAACCAATACATCTTGTCAGAACATTTTCACATGCTCACTTTACAGCAGGTTCTTCCATTATCAGTCAGGGAGACTTCCTCGCTACCCCCTAGACTTAAAAGATGTGTATTTCCACATACCAATACATCCAGCACACAGAAAGTATCTCAGGTTTACCATCCAAAACAAGCACTACCAGTTCAAGGTACTGCCTTTCGGGGTGACTACAGCCCCCAGGGTGTTTACCACACCTACGGAGAAACCATGTTCATGTCTACCCCTATCTAGACGATTGGCTCATCCAAGCAAAGTCAGCCCAGCAATGTGCCTATCACGTGTCCCGCACTATTCACCTCCTACACAGCCTTGGATTCTCATTAAACTACCCAAAGTCTCATCTTCAGCCAGCCCACGTCCAGCAGTACCTGGGAGCCACAATAGACACTCTGGCGGCCAAGGCGCAGCCAAACTCAGCCAGAATCAACAGCATTCTGTTACTCATTCAGAAATTCAGGCCACAACACTCCCTCCCGGCAAGGGTGTTTATGCAGTTGATAGGCATGATGGCCTCCCGCATTTTCATAGTCCCTCACGCGAGACTACACATGCTTCCCCTCCAAGAGTGCTTATCTCGGCAGTGGAACCAGGCTCACGGACAATTGAAGGACCTAGTGTTGGTGACCGGTCACGCATACAACTCTCTGCATTGGTGGACTCCACGAAACCTTTGCAGGGGACGACCGTTCCAAGAGCCTGTACCACAAATAGTGCTGACAACGGACGCATCTCTCCTGGAATGGGGAGCGCATGTCCTCCATTACACAGTCCAGGGGCTGTGGACAACCCAACAAAAGAAGATGCACATCAACGTACTGGAACTGATGGCAATCTTCATGGCCATGAAGGCGTTCAAAGTTCATTTGTGCAACAAAGTCGTGTTGATCCGGACGGACAACATGACTGCCATGTACTACATACAAAAGCAGGGAGGGACACACTCTCCACAGTTGTCACATCCAGCGCAAGGCATGTGGAAGTGGGCTATTCAGAGAAACATCTTCCTCATGGCAGAACACCTCCCAGGCAAGGACAACCAAATGGCGGAACTGCTCAGCAGACACAGCCACCAAATGCACGAGTGGGAGATACATCCCTCAGTGCATCACCCGTACTTCCAGCAGTGGGGTCACCCAGAGAAAGACCTGTTCGCCACAAAGGAAAACACAAAATGCCAAAGCTTCGCCGCCAGATTTCCACATCCGCAGTCTCAGGGCAATGCGATATGGATGAACTGGTCCGGCAGATTTGCGTACGCTTTTCCACCAGCCCCGCTCATACCACTAGTGGCACGCAAACTGCGACAACATTCAATTACACTAATCCTAGTTGCTCCAACGTGGGCCAGGCAACCGTGGTACACCACGTTCCTCGAACTTTCCGTGGTTCCTCCTCAAAGGCTGCAGTTAACACCCAGCCTTTTAACACAGAGCCATGGCGACATTCAGCACCCAGATCCGCAACAGCTGAACCTTGCGATCTGGCTCCTGAGGTCATAGAGTTTGGTTACCTCTACTTGCCTCCCGACTGTATGAATATTATCAAGGAGGCAAGGAGGCCTACCACTAGGGCATGCTATGCGGCGAAATGGAAGCGATTTGTCATCTATTGTAAAAATAATGACATAAATCCGCTGGATGCATCTACATAGAACATCATCTGTTACCTACTACATTTACACAGATGCAATCTGGCTTACAGCTCCATTCGTATACATTTAGCTGCAGTGGCTGCCTATCTTCAAAACAGACAGCACCTTTCACTATTCAGAGTGCCTGCTATTAAAGCTTTCCTGGAGGGCCTCAAACGAATCATTCCTAAAAGGCACCCTCCTTCTCCTGTATGGAACCTCAATGTGGTCCTTACCAGGCTCATGGGACCGCCCTTTGAACCTCTACACTCATGGGAGATACAGTTCCTAACGTGGAAAGTAGCTTTCCTAGTTACAATTACTTCCCTCAGAAGAGTTAGTGAGCTGCAAGCCCTAACTATTCAGGAGCCATTCATACAAATTCACGCAAATAGGGTGGTGCTGCGGACTATCCCTAAATTTATGCCAAAGGTGGTGTCCCAGTTTCACATCAACCAAGCTATTGAACTGCCGGTGTTCTTCCCTAACCCAGATTCCGTAGCAGAACGAGCTCTGCATACCCTTGACGTCAAAAGAGCTCTCCTTTACTATATAGATAGGACAAAACTTTTCAAGAAAACTAAACAGCTGTTTGTTGCCTTTTCACCACAGCACAAAGGCATCCCCATTTCCAAATCAGGCATAGCCATATGGATTGTCAAGTGCATACAAATCTGTTATCAAAAAGCTAAACGCACATTAACAGTTCCCCCAAGAGCGCATTCCACACGCAAGTTAGGGACATCCATGGCTTTCCTAGGAAACATTCCTCTAGAGGACATATGTAAGGCAGCCACATGGACTACCATACACACCTTTACCAAACACTACTGTGTAGATGTACACTCCAAACAGCAGGTAGCTGTAGGTCAGGCTGTACTCAAAACTCTTTTTCAAACTGCTGCAGCTGGCACGGGCAACCGCCGCTAGGAGGACACTGCTATACATTCTATGCATAAGATGTGAATTCAGCAGCCCACATGCCTCGAACGGAATATGCTACTTTCCAGTATGCATCTGTTCTTGGCATGAAGGGCTGCTGATATTCACATCGCCCTCCCTCCTCCCCGGTACCTGTAGCAGCTGTACCATTCAGCATCACTCTCTAGCATGGGCATTACTTACTGTATCATACTCCATCCCTGTCACAATGGCGAAAAACAATCTGAGGATGGAGAGGATGCCCATGCGCACTGTAGTCCAGGGGAGGAGCCACCTATCTCGTGATACTTCGAAGACTCTTCCTGGACACCAATGTGCAATCATCCGGACCCAACACTAGGCGGCGATCTATGCATAAGATGTGAATATCAGCAGCCCTACATGCCAAGAACAGATGCATACTGGTAAGTAGCATATTCCATCTGATGTGAGCCTTGTCGCAGATGTTTTGGCAAGCAGCCATTACTCATATGACGTGAGCCGACCATTCACATTGGGCTTGTGTCTGATCTATTCGCTGAGAAAATTCGTTCAGAGTTAGAGGAGCTAGATGTCTACCCACAGAGCTACATTGGGGAAGTAATTGACTTATTGGGTTACCGTGAACTGCTGTTTGGGTTGAAAGAATGGCAGACTGACTGTAAACTTCATGTTTCCAAATTCGGGCCTGTGTGTGTTGGGATGGTAGGATTTTGCTAGACCCTAATAGTTCTGACTCAGTCTTGAGTGTTGGCTGTGGAACGAATGGATGTAGTGAAATTACAAGGGCATTTCCTATGATTTTTACTGGTTCAGTGGATGAACTTAAGGGTTTTATTAACAAAATCATTCTGAAAGAAAATGCTTGCCCGTACATACACAAGTTCAGGAATATTCCTATGAGTGTCAAGCAGGAGGTTGTTAATGAGCTCAGCAAATTAGTGGAAGGGAGAATAATAGATCAAGTTTAGTCGTTTCATTGGGTCGCCCCCCCTGGTGGTGGCAAGAAAAGCTAACGGCTGCATTCATTTGTGTGTGGATTTAAGGGAACTTAAGAAGAACATCTACGTGGACATATTTCCCCCTACCCCAGATTTCTAAATTGTTGTCTGTGACTAGGAAGATGAAATGGTTTTCCACCATAGATTTGACGCATGCATATTATCAAGGACCCTTACACAGGAGCCTAAGCATCTCACTGCTTTTATCACCCCCCTCATAGGTGTATTCAAATTTAGGTGGGTACCTTTTGGGTTGGTGTCAGCTATAGCCATGGTTCAATGCCTGATGCACCAGTTGTTTAAAGACATGTAATTTTATTCCAAGATAATATTTTGGTTCTGGGCAAGAATAAGAAGAAACACAATGGGATTTTTCTGTAGGTATTAAAAACATTGGAGCTTCATGGGTTGACAGCTGAGGAGTCCCAGTGCAGCTTTGTAAGGAACATGGTGACATATTTGGAACACGAGATCAGCCCTAAATCGATAAGTCCCAAATCTGTGCTAGTTGATGCCGTTTGCAAGGCCCTGGTTCCCCAAAGTAAGGATGATGTTTGAACTTTCTTGGGACCAGCCAAGTTTTATGCTAAGTTTGTTTACAATTTCCGAGAAAAAAATGTTACCCATTCGACAACTACTCAAGAAGGTGAACAAATTTATATGGACGGAGGTTTGGCTAATTTGTTTTCACCGGATTTAGAAGAATATTTTCTCCAGCCCAGCCTATCAAAGTTATGAACCTAAACTTAAATGTTTCATCACCACCGATGCAAGTGGCAAGGTGCTGGGTGCAGTGTTCTTCCATGGGCAGGAGGATGGTAGGGAGGGTGTGCTAGCCTTTGCGACCTGTGCACTTACCCCAACTGAGGGAAAGTATTCCATTATTGAGAGTGAAACTTTGTGGGAGCCCACACTCTATAGAAAGTTCAATTTGTGTGTGAAAGTCACAGTGAGAACTGATCAAAAGCCCTCACAAAAGTTCACACTTGAAAGGGCTTAAGCAAAGTGTCACCCAGGATTTCACACATGTCTATTCAGTTGCTAGATGTCAGCTACAAAATAAAGCATGTGACTTGCGTAACAGGATTGCAGATTTTTTAAGCCGGTGCCTGTTACCGGTGGTTAGTGAGATGAAGAATGAATGGGATTCATCAATCTTTCATTCTCTTCAGGGACTGTACCTACTAAGTGGAAACAAGCCTATGTCACTCCTATTTTGAAGAAGCCCACGTTGGACCCTCTCAAACTGGAGAATTATCGTCCGATTTCTCTTCTCCCATGGCCCGCGAAGGTTGCAGAGGCTCATGCCAATGGTATTTTGACTAAACACCTCCAGTCTGCCAATACCCTGGATCCCTCCCAGAATGGATTTCGGGCAGGACATAGCACAGAGACTGCTCTCCTTGCTGTGACAGAACATTTGCGCTCCGTGCTCGACTCTGGTCAGACTGCGGCACTGGTGTTACTCGACCTCAGTGCCGCGTTCGACGCGGTCTCACACGCGATCCTGCATCAACGTCTCAGAAGTAGGTGTCTCCGACTTAGCACTTGAATGGTTTCGATCATTTTTAGCGGATCACTCATTTCGGGTCGCCACACCTCCTTTTGAGTCTAAGCCATATTCCATCGAGCAGGGAGTGCCTCAGGGGTCGGCACTTAGCCCCACGTTGTTTAATATCTATGTGCAACCGCTGGCCGCGGTCGCCAAGCAGTGGGGCCTGACCATGGTTTCATATGCTGACGACACGCAGCTGGCGGTTGCACTCAGCGGGGACTCCGACTCTGAGGCCCCTAGGTTCAGGGAGGGTTTGACAGCAGTGGCCGGCTGGATAACCGCTAACCGTTTACAGCTCAATGCTAAGAAAACGGAGGTTCTTATTGTTGGTAAGCATAGCAACCTCTGGGGCGCTCAGTGGTGGCCTCCAGAGCTGGGTCCAGTACCCATCCCGGTACCCGAGGTTAAAAACTTGGGTTTCTGGTTAGACCCCCGCCCTGGACACACAAAAAAAGTGTCCGCTACATGCTTTGGCATTTTGCGTGGGCTGAGGCCAATCCTGAAATTCTTTGACGCCCCCACTAGGCAGCTGATAATTCAGGCCACCATACTCTCGCGGCTTGATTATGCAAGCTCGCTCCTGTTGGGGGCCAATCAGGCAGAAGTTATCCGGATGCAGCGCGTGCAGAATGCGGTGGCCAGAGCCTAGGTGGGTCTACCCAGGTTCTGTTCCACGAAGGAAACCATCCGGAAACTCCATTGGCTGCCCATGGCCCAAAGGATAGAGTTCAAGACGCTATGGCCCACATGCATCATTGTTACATTTTGCACTTCCTAATTTGCGAAAAATAAGGAATCGCAAATTAAGAAGTGCAAAATGCTATGCATCAATATTTTCGGTATTCATTTGGGATTCGGTAAAAATCGCAATTTTTACCGAATCCCAAATGAATACCGAATTCTTAAGTACATTTTCGCAATTCCCATTGATTCCTATGGGCCAAAAGGCCCATAGGAGTCAATGGGAAGGCATCAGCAAATTGCAAGTGGCACTTAGAAAATTTCATGGGTGCAGGGGGGGGTCCAAAGGACCCCCCCCATGCACCCCTGAAATGTATTTTTCGCATCATGTTTCACACACACATGTCCTAAGGACATGTGTGTGTGAAACATGAATGTTGAAAAAAAAAACATTTTCACCATTTTAAACACTTTTTCCAAATTTACCGAGTGGTTTAACCACTCGGTAAATTTGGCACCCTAACTGCGAATTTCCACTTGTAAAAGTAATGATGCATTGCTTTTAAGAAATCGCACATATGCGACTTCTTAAAAGCACCCGCAATTTTAGAACTCGCAACAATGTTACGAATTCTAAAATTGCTTCATGCATCCCAAAAAGCACTTTTGCATTCGCAAACGGCCGATTTTAAGGAATCGCACCGTTTGCGACTACAAAAATGCTTGATGCATGTGGGCCTATGTCTTTCTTTCAAGATTCTTAAACTGTCCTCTCCCCAGATCCTAGAGCATCTTCTTACCCCTCATGTCCCCTCTCGTTCTATGAGGTCATTGGGTCAAAATCTGGCCATAATTCCACGTTTCAAACGCTGCAGGGCGGGAGGACGTTCCTTCCATATCTAGCGGCTAGGCTTTGGAACTCATTACCAGCTCACATTTGCGCCTTAGATGATCTGCTCACATTCAGGAGGGCGATCAAAACCTACCTTTTCCCCCCTGGACCCTAACTTACTGCCCGCTGTTACTACTCTCTGGTTTTTTCTTCTGTTATGTATATCCCTTCTGCCAGTCAAAGCGCTGGGACGCCCCTTTGCTGGGGCAGCTGTGCGCTATAGAAGTTGTGATAACATAACATAACATAACATTAGATTGTGGCGACTCTGTTTCGGGAATAACTACAAAGTGATGGTCATGAGGAATGGACCAACATCATCGCCCATGATAAAGTACAAGCCACAATTGTAAAGCATGTGGTAAATGGGTGGCTAGGTAAAACATCACTGCAGAAGGATCTCATCCCATTCTGGGAAATTAAAGCTGAATTATCTGTTGAGGAGGAGTTATTGCCATGGGGGGGCAAGTTGGTTCCATCCGCTACATTTCAAGGAAAGTCATAAACCTGTGCCACGAGGGTCACCTTGAAATAGTAACAACCAAGTGTAGCATCAAACAATCATACTGGTGGCCAGAAGGGGACAAAGAAATTGAGCAGGTAGTGAGGAATCATGTGAAATGTAATAATTCAGACAAAACTTAAATCGCATTCAAGCCGCCACTACACTCTATCACAGTTCAGAGTATGTTTTGGGACCTACAAGATATTGACATTTTAGGACCTGTGAGGGATGCCCAAGGTTTGCACAAGAACATTCTAGTTAGTGTTGATCATTTTTCGAAGTGGCCTGAAGTCAAAGTGGTACAAACATCTGACACTGATTCATTGTTGTGCTTCTTAAGAGAGGTGTTTGCTCTTGAGGGGTTACCAAAGGACATCATTTCTGATAATGGAGGTTAGTTCTTAGCAGATAGTTTTAGGGATTCCATAGATAAAACTGGAATTGTGCATAGAACTACATCCCTTTATCATCCCGAAGGCAATGGAAGCGTGGAGCGCTTAAACAGTTATAAAAGGGATAACTGAATTGTCTAACAGTAATGGGATGGACTGCGAGGATGTATTGAGGAAAACTGTAAGTGCCTACAGAGTTACCCAGTGTGCGTCTACCGAGTGTAGTTCTTTTGAACTCATGAGGTGGAGATCTCCATGCACTAAATATGAGTGCCATCCTAAGAATCGGCTCTTTTGTCATCCAAGATTATGTTTTTTCCAACCAACACCCCACTCCCCCTCTTAAAGTATCCTTTTTGCAGTGTCATTTTTGTGTCTTTTATGTTTTGTGGACTGTCGCATTACACTAAATTGCTCAGACTGAGCGTGTGTTTACTATGTAAATCTTACTGTCGTTCAGAGATGGGGATAAGTGTTGCCAAATTATTTGGACATGAAAATTAGAAAGAAATGTTGAGCACACCCTTATATTTGTTAAGACAATTAGAGACTATGTTTCTGTCAATATAGTGGCTTCATCTCTATCTATTACAAAGTCTAAGGGAAGATGAAGCATGTGTTGGCTGTTGTTGTTTTTGGATGTATCATGAAAGAAAAAAAAAAGAATAACGTCTTTGAAGAACTCCAGTGATGTGGACTATGGGAATCTGGACAGTCTACTTTTGTCTCACAACCAATATACGAACATTGGCTTGATAGAGATGAGACTACTATATTGACAGAAACATAGTCTCTAATTGTCTTAACAAATATAAGGGTGTGTTCAACATTTCTTTCTAATTTTCGAAACTTTGTTTACACAACCGCCGGAATGTGTTTTTGGCACCTTTTTGGTAGTAGGTGCTAGAGAGAACAGAGGAGCACCCCGACGGCACTAAAGAATACATGTTGTATAGATTTTCACACTTCAACTGTCATTTTGAAATGCTCATTGATTGTGCGGTACCATTCCTTTGAAAGGGAAACTACTACCTATCCTTCGCTAAATAAATTATTTGGACTGTTACTTTATTTTGCATCATGTTTATGAAATTCTGATCTGCGCAAAAGGCCACTTGGCCATCAATTATGCTATCAATTAGGCCCTTGTCTTGCTATGGAACTTTCTCCTAACAAATGTCCATCAGTCGTACTGGCGGTCTCTCAGTGGCCTCCCAGCCGTGGTTACTCAATGGCTGTGGACCGCTGCAGTATGCATGCAAAAAAGCACCACAACAGTGATCGTTGGATGGTTTTTAAAATTATACTGCTGATGTGCTTTAGCCAAGTGTACTGACACCAGCTTTTTGAGTATCTTCCCATTTAGCACTCTCCACCACCTATAATTTTAGTTTTGCACGTTTTTACATTTATCACTGTTTGTTTTACAATCGTTGGAAGTAGCTAGAGCGTGGACGGTGTTACTTGACACACTTAAAAATCCGGGTATTGTGAGAGAGAGTGATCAAGAGAGCGGAGATCAAGAGGAGGCTGGCTGATTCCCCTGCACTAGGCCTGTTAACTGCAACGGCCCTATGTTAGCTAAACACCCCCGAGCTGAGAGGAAGTCCCCTGAACGTATGTTAGCGACCATCCGAGTCAGACTATGTAGTCCAGCCATCGACTGAGCAAGTAAATGATTAAGGAGACACGCCTTGGGGGGACAAGTTGGGGTAAGTTTCCAGAAATGTGTTTAAGATGTAACATTTGAGACTCACAATGACACATAACATGCGGATATTATGTAAAAAACAATTGAATTAGAACTGTAGATCTGTAAATGACTGTAAACACATGCTCCCGGCGAGATGGTTGGGAAATAGGCCTATTTTCTAAGCTACGTTATGAATAGGAAGATGGAAAAGATGTCACAATTTTGTTGCATTGTATTGCTTCACTAAAAACCTAATAAACAATCTGTTTACAAAAAAAAAATTACTTGTTTGTTTTACCTTTCATATAGTCACTCGCATTTTTTTTTTTTATCATGCCTAGCCAAAAAAACATGGATAACGGAGGCTGAGTTGAAAGTCATGGTAGATGAAATGATTAGAGTAGAGCCCCGACATTTTGGTTCCCAAGTCCAGAATACTCCTTTCAGTAGGAAAAGGATATGTGGAACAGGATAGTCAACATATTGAATCCTGTTCATACCACCCTGCGCACACAGAACAATATTAGGAGGAGGTGGAATGAAATCAGGTTGAGGGTGCATACCCGGTATGACAACCATCACCTGGAGGCTTGACGGTGGCCTTCTTAGTGCCCCATTACAAATCTTTTCCTGCTGGGAGAAGGTCTCAGCCATCCTGTATTTTGACGGTTTGACAGAAATAGGTGGGAGAGTAGATTCCGGTAAGTTACACATCAATAACTGTCAAAATATCACAATGTCGTGTTTGTTTTTAACTCTGCTTTTGCTATTGTGTTCTCTATCTGCTTTCCTGCGCTACAAAACCTATCTGAGATGTTGGTTTGTCTGTGTCAATGTGTAGTGTTGCATATAAGAGCACATGTATCCAACTCTATGACATCCCACATGTTGAAATGTGTCTGCAAATGGATAACTTTAAAAATATCATTCCAGGACCCATGATATGTGTTACATGTATGGTTCATCCCAAATACATGTTGCCAACAGGTATGGTACACTAACTATTTGTCAAGTGTTGTTAAAGTGAGATTGATGTGACTAGAACTACCATGAGGTCCTGTGACTATAACACTAACCAAGATGCTAGACTCTGGGTGCCCCTTCTCACCTGTCTGCCATGTCACAACTGATCTTCACTCATCATGGACCGTGCAATGTACAGCCAATGCTCTACTCAGATATATGTCTGATTACTTTGCTTGATGGTGTCCTGGTCTCATCAGCTAAAACTATTGATGGCATGAGTGACACCATAACAACTGTGTACCCCTAATATATGTAAGCAATGAAGGACACACAGCTGACTAGCAGTGGCAGATGGCCCCTTGACTCTGCACTCCTCACATGATGAATATACAACCAAACTGTGTGTTTGCCTGCATTATACACAACTGGGCCTTGGAATTGACAAATACACGTTACAACTACAATGTGTTGATTGAATTGTTTTGGGGTGTCATGTCTTTTCCTAAAGCCAAAATGACACATATCTATGTGCAGATGAAATCTACTACATGTATTGAATGCCTTCAAATGTCTAGTTGGCTATTTCAACTCTATGCAAATAGATGACTATACTAATCTCTATTTATTTTGTTTTATTGTAGGTCCCTATTTACTTTGACACAAGCAACGTGGATGCAGATACCTCACATCCACCATAACAATGTTTTTTATTTCTCAATAGGTCGATCAGCCACAGCAACTGCATAGAGGTTGGACTCCGAACAGAGTTCCACCCCACCCCAGGATGAAGCCCTCAGTGATGAAGATGCACAGCTAATCACTTCATCCCCTACCTGTGTACCTAGCACAGTCCATACCATTCTGTGCCCCCGAATCATATCATATCACCTATCCCCACCCCAGTCACTGAGGAACCAGGACCCAGTGGGAGGGTGCAGTCTGTGCCAAGGGCACAGGCTCATGGGGGTAAATGTGTGCCCGCAGAGTGAGCTACCAGGACTCCCAAGGTGTGATGGGTCAGGTGTTGACCAAAATCTGGGAAATAAAGCAGCTGCAGAGGGACACATACCAGGAAGTTGCCCGCATACACACATAAGTGACAGACATCAACACCAACATGGCATCCCTGGTTGGGGTGCTGTGGGACATCATCTCCACCCTCTGCAGGGCTTTTCCACCTGCATCTACGCCTTCCTGTGCTCAAAGTTCCCCCAGGCCATCAACATCTGTGACAGCCACAGGTAGGGAGGTGCTGTCAGAGGAGGAAATGCCTCCACGTGCCCCTGTTCAGCAGCTGCGGATCCCCCCTCTGTCAAAAAGAGGGGACATCCACGCACAATTCCAGGTGGTGGAGATAGCAAGACACCCACCACTGCCAGTAAGAAACATTGCCCCTAATTTCCTCCTTTGTGTGCTACACAATTGCTTTGTGGACTATTCCTACCGATCGTCCAATATCTGATAGGAGTAGTATGTTGGAGTTTGGACTCTAGACAATTTGAACTCTACTACAATGGTTTCATCCACCATGACTGACAACTTCACTTTTTTTGTTTTTGTTGTGTCATTTTTTGTAAATGTTTTGATCTTATCCTTGTTCACTTTCTCAAAAACACACATCACCAAATCATTGTCTCATGTATTAGAATGTGAATGTACTAGTTTGAGAACTTTGCATTGTCAAAATCTAGGTAATGTTCAACTCAGGATCACTACCTTGTCACAACAACACATACATACAAGTGTCTTGGGCCTATTACATATTTATTCCATTGTTCGAAACAGAGGCTGCCACTATGTCAGAATCATAGCAAATAAGACCTGACTTAGTTATTCTTTGTCACTGATCACATAATCAGCAGATTTTCACAACATGGAAGGAGGGGATCTGATAATATCCTACAAACTACGCAACAATAAATTAGGTCAGCAACATCAGCTAGAGCCATATTCCCTACCTCATAAAAGGAATCCTACATCAAATAAACAGATACATGTGAGTACAACAGTTTCTGACCACAGGTTAATTTCAAACCAGTGTTGCCTGCATTTGCTGGAATGTCACTAACAAATGTCAGTGATGTTCCACAAACACTTTGGCCTACAGTGAGGAGACACATCAACAGCTACATAAAGTTTATTTTCAATGAGGAATTAGCCAATGCAAAGGCAAAATAGCATAATTCGAGACAAATTCAACAGTGTATTGGATCACATGTGGGTACACATATTGCTTTAGGACCAGCACACCACAAGGAACAAGTCCAGTAGAAGCCAAGTAACTTCCATCCTATCGCTGTGCAAGCTGTCTTTGTACCAGCTTTGAACACTCAAACTCTGTGACAGGCAGTCCCAGGACCAATCCATGTCCACTTCATACGTCTGAACAGCATCATCTGCCTGCTAATGTCACAACTCTGAAATGTCCAAACGAAGATGCCACAGTGAAGGAATCTAAATCAGACCAACACACAAAACCATTAAAAAGGCACAAATCACATTGTTCACTCCTAGAGAACACGTTCCCAGACAAAACTTACAGCTGAACAAAGTTATACTTACAAAACAAAAATCTTTCCCCAGATTTTGCCATACCCATATATTCCTAGTATATAGCATTAACATCCTCCTCAAAACATCACTACAAGTGTTGAAATATTCAGTCATCACATCTCGTACCATACTTACACTCAAGGGAAGTAGTTCTGTATGAGATCTTGACAGTCTTCACCATATCATCATCATTTAGCATTTAACGTTTCTCACCCGGTGGCTGTTCATGACCTGCACCCTCTGCGATGTAAGGGATGTTTCATTGCAGGGCAATGTTGTGGAGCATGCAACAGGCTACGGTGATCTTACATACCTTCCCTGGTGAGTCGAAGAGGTCTCCCCCAGTCGTGTCCAGATATCTGAATGTGGCTTTCAGAAGCGTAAAAGCCTGCTCCTCTGGCTGCCATGTTCTTCCATGGGCCTCATTGAAGCAGACTTCCCGAGGTGTTGTAGGATTCATCAATGGTACCAACAACCATGGCTGGTTGGGATACGCTGAGTCTCCTAGATGTAAGACAGGCAGAAGTGCACAATGAGTTACACACTTTCAGATTATACTACCTGACATTACCAACATAAAGCCTTCAATGGACACAGTCACCTGTGAGATGTGCCTAAAAGCATAGTCTGCCTTCACAGTGGCTAAATCCTGACATCTGGGGAACTTGATGTAGCTCCACGTGTCTCAATAGTGCAAAACCTCTTGGACTACCCGACTGAACATTGGTTGTGACATTCCATTTGAAATAGCGACAATAAATTGAAATTAACATGTGGCCAAAAAATGCAATGCAGACATGATTTTCGCATGTGGTGGGACTAATGTAGGATAAGTGATGTTAGGTATGAGGTCAGGCTCAAGCAGATGAGAAAGTCTGGTATTGTTTGATGTTTCAAACAATTTCTGTATGACATGTCTCTCTTCCATGGTATGAATGTCTGGAAATGAACGGTACACTGGAGCCTGGTGTCTCCTCCCTCTCCCAGGGTACCTCTGTGAGGAGTAACGTGAAAATGTATATTGGTCACAGTGTGCAGAGCTACATATATGAAGAGTGAGACAAAAGTCATTTCTCTGAATATTAATGCTTTACATTTCACATCATCATTGTCAGATGTTGAACATCCACCAGTCATCCCCAAAGGTGGCCTTCATAGGTCTATAACAGAACTGTGTACATCATCAAATCAGAAACTGTAAATTAGCACTATAGTGAGGGTATCATTACATTTAATGTGACATGTCACCAACTGCGGCGTAAAGTGCACTATGCAGATGATGTTTTGTACTAGACATGACATGTGAATGGAGTTTTTCTCATGTAAAAATGTTTGCCCTCATTTGTAGTGGTGGTGTCGCACTTAATTGTCAACAATACTATTTTTCCAACCGCTAGCATGGTGGATGCCTGACCTTGCTAATAGCACATTTGGAACGTCCACCGCCAGCAGAAGTCAACCGGGGGGTCGCATGCATGGCAGACATAGCTATCGACTAACGTTGGTGATAGTTATGGTTGCGGTCCAATCCATGTGTACTTTGATGCTGATGACTGCATACGTGGCGTACATGCATGCCGCGATTTGAAAAAACACTCCCTTGCCTCCTACACTGCTCCTATCAATACCTCCTCCATTTTAGCTGCTGTCTGCCACCTCTGGAAGCAATCATGGCATGCAATGCAGGTAAGAGGATCTGTCCCTTAACTTTAGAGGAGCTGGATGCCTGGTTGATGAGGTCCCTCTACTGTATGGTCATTTCTATGGCTCACCGAAGGAACATGTGAGTTTCTCAAATACATATTTAACTCCATTTAACTGCTTCCTTTCTATTCCCATAAGCTACAATGTGCCTCTGAGTGTCAAGAGTGTAGGCATTATGTTGATTGCATATATTGTGTGGTGCCTTCATAGGACACACATTATTATTATTATTAGGGCTTATAGTTTGCGGAGAGAAGACCACTGAAGACCACTGTTGTATATGTGCTATGGGTGATTTGTACTTGTGTTATATGCATATATCTATGTTCATAGTAGCTACAATGAGTTCTCTCAAATCACACCATGGTATATGTGCATAGTCATGCATAGGCTTTACGCGATGAGCCATGGCCCTGCCTGGAGTTACTGTGGCAGGAGAACTGATGCAGAGTAATGTCCTGGTAGACCTGCTAAGCCATGGGTAATATAAGGAATGGCGACAGAGGTGTCCCTCTGACCTGATACTACTTTCCATTGACCCATAGTGTCAATACATGTCTGTCACTAATGCCAGTCCCCTTACTCACACAGGTCTGTTGACACTTTTCCAATAGTGTTGCTTCTACTATACAGGCCTATTGCACATCTGAGACATGAACAGTGGGTTACTTTGGAATAGATTTAGAAATGTGAATCATCTGCTTGCTTACAATATTTTTTATCACACAACATATACAATGTAATGTAATGTGACCAGAATTTATAAAGCACTCTGTCACCCCACGGGTATCCTGACTCTGAAAAGACAGAGGTTCCTCTACACACACAAAAATTATCCACCCCAGGTGTTGCACGCACTACAGCCTAGGGAAGAGGTAAGTTTTAAGTTTTTTCCTAAACTGTGGGAACTCCTCTATTTGTCTGATATTAGGGGGGAGATGTTCCACAGCTGTGCCGCCGCACAGTTGAAAACTCTCCCTCCATACCTAGAAGTTCTTGCTCTAGTGGTGCGGACCAGGTGATCAGTAGAAGAGTACGTGGCGGGGAGTGCCAGACAAATGTTTCCTGCAAAGGCAGAGGTCCGAGTCCATGAAGGGCCCTGAACACAGTACATAATGCTTTGAACTGGATTCTCTGGGCTAGAGAAAGCCAGTGGAGATCGAAGAGAGCTGTAGATGCCGAGTCATCCCGACTCCTCTTCAAAGCTAACTTTGCGGCTATTGTGCGTAGTCTTTGAAGTTTCTTAATGGGGAAATTGGGCGCACCGAGAAGGAGGGCGTTACAATAGTCCAGCAGGCTCAGTGGCAACATGGGAAGGATTTTCCGCAAGGCTTTAATGAGGGAGAAACAGGTTCCAACTGTTTTTAACAAGTTTCTCCATACTCAACATGTTGTCAAAGACTACCCCCAGATTGCGCACAGCAGCTACTGGAGTAGGAGACGTATCTGCTTGGATGGACCAGAATTTATCTGGGAGTGGGTGAGGGATTGTGTGTCCCTGTTACAGTGCCACATATGGCAAAAGGTGGGTCCTGTAATGAAGTACAGGCCAGCCAAACGTATTCTGACGCAAAATGATATCTCAATAAGTAGTCCACATGTACTCACATCCCACAGAGAGGTAGCTTTCTCTGACACAGATACCAGCCCTTACATTGTGACCTCGGTCTTAGGATGTTGTGTATGATGGACAGTCATGCATAGGTAGTTTACCCTTCAGAAGGTCCAAATGGTATGATGTGTGTAATGGTACCTTACATCACATTTCATGTAGGATGGCCCTGGCTAACAATGTTAGCGGGCTGCTTCAGTCAGTGTAGGTTATGAGCGTGGTTGAAGTTAGTCATCAGGTGACCACAAAAGTGCATATCCATGCTTTAGTTTTGCTTAGCATGTGGCATGGACACATGTATTATGTTGACGTACGAATGTTTGTGCTAGATGTCAATGTAATGTGTATCAACCGTACAGGTATCCTCAAACTTCCATTTACATTCTGTTGCATCCATACAGGGCAATGCCCATCAGAAGAAGGCCATTTGGAGAGCCATCGCCATTGCCTGGAAAGTGCAGACCCTGGGGGTCTTTAGCCGGCGTAGTCTCCACTGCAGAAAGAGATAGAAGGACCTGCATTTCTGGACCTGAAAGAATGTGGAGGAATGTGGGAAGTCTTCCCAATGTTGAAAGGGCGTGCACTGGACCCTGACCCCTCTGATGGCCCGCAAACTGGCAGTGGCCAATCCGAAGCCCGATGGGCAGCGGAGGGCCTAATAGCAGCTAAATGGGGGTGAGTCTTGGCCAGTCATACATGTTATATTGGTAACTGAGTGTTACAGACAAGCATTTCATCAACCATATTGGTGGTGGACATGTGCCACACACAAGATGAGCCATTGTAGGTCTGCTTGTAGGTGCATGCTGCTGTGCTTTGCCTATTGTCTTTCTGACGAACAAAGCAGACTCATGTCCACGTCCATTTTTTCCTTTTGAGCTGACACCTGGCTAAGTCAAGTGAGTAATAATCTCATGTTCTCAGTAAATCTGGATGCCAATTGTACCATACAGGCAACATGCCTTGCTTGCGTGAGGAGTGTTGTTCCCTCGCTGCTGAATCTCATGTAATGGTGGCCCTATTGCATGTGACATGACATAGAGTACACAGTACATGCAATGACTGTACAACAGTTCCCATTACTAAGTACTGGTTATACAGCGAAATGAGAGTGTCAACATCACTGATGCCATCAGCATTAGTGGCTACATGTGGCCAGTGTGGATTTATGGTTGATCTGCAATAATGGTTCAAAGCACTCATTCACTGACTGGGACATGCAGGAGGGAATGAGATGTAGAACTGTAGGGATCATATAGGAGTGTCTACACTGATCCTTACAAGCCAATCTGAGTAAGTAATACCAAAGTGTGGTGTGATGCGCCTGCCTATTGGGACTCTAGTGATTACACATCATTATGTTCTAAATGATCAGGGACACCTAAAACCTTCAACGGTGTATTGGATTTTGAATATACAATATATATCTAATGTTATCACCTCTACCAAGCAGGATTGGGAATGTTCATATGGCTATATGCAGTCTTGAGCTGTGTGACTTCTGAGTATCTATCTCCAAACTGTTTAGACCTCAATGTTTTCAGGGACCTTATATACGAAATGTTATACATAGCTAAACAACATGTGTACAGATTTCATTTGACCTTTCAGTTAGTGGACATATAATGTCATTTGCAGTGCAAATTGTCATCGGTGTGCAATGAGCCTTTGCGTGTGACATTATGTATGACACAGCACTAATTGGTGGTACATTGTTGAACTGCACCTTTAGCACATCATGGTGTGTTATGAGTTATAGTTAGATTGGTTTAACTCTGGGCCTTGTGTGAGCATTGTGTAAATCTCACATTTGTATCCATTCTATTTACTTTCATCATTTTACAATAGTATAGTACAAGTGCCAAATTATGAACGGTGATCAAATATCCTAGTATGGACATAAGGATGGAGTGAAGACAACTCCATCAATGCATTTGGGCCTGTCTGGGGTAGACAAGAGTGGGCCCAACACTTTGCAGGTTATATCACATGCATACATGTGCTCATGCTACATCTAAAACAATAGAGTAAACCATGAAGCTGGTGTGATACATAGACGTCTTCAATGTTTTCTGTGAATTTGTAATGATCAGTTGTGGAAACTCTGTTGCAATTACCCATGTTTCATATTTCAGATTCATACAGGGCAAGTAGAGGAGACGGGGCTAACATCAGTAGAGACACAGCTGCTCACAGCGGTTCCAAACATGTATTGTAATTTTATTTGCAGATTAATTAAAATGATTGCAATTTTAAGCCATACAATCTAATATAAAAGACATGCTAAGAGAAAGCATCGTAGGTTGAAAAAAAATTCCCAGTTAAATGACTTGCAGTACAGAAGCAATAGTCAAATACAATAATACATAAAGTGCTCTGTGCTCAGGTACTCCAATGGGGTTTGACAGCAAGATTTTTAAGAGATGATGGAAAATAAGCACACGGTTCAACTGACGATTGGCAATATCTTTGTCTAAAGATTCCCTGCCCCACAACAGCCATTGTTCATCTAGAGTGACCAAATTGACATTAATAGTTGGTTCACTTGTAGCAAGATCTTGGCGGTCCTACAAGAGAACTGGATTGATTTGCTGACAAGTAATGTCAACACTGCAGTACAGCATGATCTTTTCTTGAGGGCCCGAAAGGCGGGGCAGATTAGTCTCTGTCGTAAGCAGTTTACAGCAGAGCAGATGCACAGGAAGTGTATGTTTTCATCAGATTTACAGTCGGCAGAGAGGGTACAACCATCTTTGTGCCCACAGTGAAACCTGATCTTTAGAAGTAAAGGTTCCCATTTGTATTAATAAAATCCAAACATGAAACGTCAGACACGAAGGGACTAAGTGACCAGGAGGATGTGGGGAGTGCATTGGAGGACAGCAGCTCAAGCTCTTCATCTATTGAGTCATCCTCTGGTGGATAATCCAGAGTGGTGGTGGAGGCCACAGGTTCTTTACCACCTTCATCCCTGTCTGCCACCCCCAGTTCCATCGCCACCCTCCCTGTTCTCCTGTTTCAAGTTGGCTGTTCCCTCTCCCATAAGAGGAGACTCCTTTACTCCAGGCACCTCAGCCCTGCCCCTCTTAGCCCCACTGCCCTGAGTGAGGAGGCTATTGACCTCCTGAGGAGCATCTCTCTGGGTCAGAATGCAGTTCTGAATGCCATCCCGGTGCAAGGCAACCAGTTGACCCAGATGGTGGCCTACCTGAAAGGCATTCACACTGCAGTGTCTGGACTACAGAGATCTTTTCAGGCTCTGGCCTCATCCATTATGCTAGACCTTCACCCATCCCGACCTTTCACCTCCACTCCTTCCCCATCCACTATCCCTATTCCCATTCCTATCCAAAGTACATGCACAACTAATCAAGCACAAACTTCATCAGACAAAGTACTGTACACAAACACAAAACATGGACTTACCAAGACTGGACAAATGGTAAGCTGCATGAACATTGACCATCAGTAGAGACATGGCAGACAATTGAGTAAGGGTAAAGTAGTATAGCATCTTGGTTTGAGGTGCAGTCACAGGGCCTCTTGGTAGTTGTTTTGATTTCTCTGTGAACTTACCAAAACTAAACAAATGGTAAGCTGCATGAACAGTGACCATCAGTAGATATATGGCAGATGTGTGCAGGGGCAAAAGATGTGTCATAGACATTAATAGATGTGATATTGATGAGGATATGCTGTTGTGGAACACAAATTAATGCGCACATCACTATCATTGAATATAATTTGTAAACACATTTCCATTTGTTTACAGTATGCCTGTGCCATATCAGTGTTTTGGCCTAGGAGGGTATCCTACAGGTGATATTCATATGAAACAAAACCAGACAAGGTCCCTGTAAATATGTTTTGCTTAGGGACTCCAGCTCCCTTCCCTTGTCAATGGCAGGACATCGTTTTTCTGAAGAGTCAATGGGGACAGAGTGGGTATTGGACGTGATTGAGCACGTGCAGCAATGGCAGAATATATACAATGACCTCCAGGGTGGCACAAGACGTGTAGAGGTGAGATATGCCCTTATTCCCTCCCATTCCGCCATCTCAGATACGGTGGTTGGATCACCATGGTCATGCCAGCTGTAAAGCAACTCGTAATTGGGTTGGAAGTTTCACTAGCAGTCTGAGCTTCCTGCTGAATCATCGCTGGAGTTGGCCAGCTGTGTCAGCGGGACCCTGGAGGTGTTTCTTTCATATAACCAGATGTCTGGTAATACACCAGTCGGACTGCCGAGGTTGCAGCGGTCAGACTGCAGCTGCAGGACGGCAGAGCCCAGACCGCAAAACTCGTAATCAGGCCCTTAGGCATTGTGGTGGCAAGTACCTTTTTTTTTTTTTCAGAACAAGATTTTATTGTTGTTTTGAGTAAGATTGCATGACATCCACAGTACTCCAAACACCGGAGGAGCTGTGTGTAGAAAATCAAAATGCCTAGAATAGCAATCAATACAGCAGTCGAATTAAACAGTATTATCGGAAAACACCCACCCCCCTTGCGCCGTAAGAACTACCCCCTCCCGGATCCCACCCTAGCCCTGTTCACGATGTCCAGACAGGTCCAAGCAAAACAGTCATTTTGAAATTGGTGACGCACTCTTTCCTCACCCTGGTTCTCAAGACAGTTGTTCATCAGCGACATCCCACTGTAGCGGCGGTTCCAGCCACAATCCCCTGTACTCCGCCCATCTCTTCCATATTTTGTAGTGCTTTCTGGGGCAGCCTCGGGTCTCATACACTGGACGTTCCAACCCCATACAATAATCCAATCCCCGTTTCCACCCCTCTATCGGGGGAGCCCTAGGGTCCTTCCAGGCGCGGGCCACATCCCTCTTGGCCACCATAAGGCCTAGCAGTAGTAAGTGTCGTTTGTAGATGTTATCACCCACTTGTTCCAAGACATGGAGAAGGCCCAACTGTGATGTACGGGGGAGCTTCCAGGCCAACACCTCATCCAAGCAGTCCCACACACACGTCCAGAACCTCTCCAATACTCCACAAGACCATACCGTATGCAGAAATGTGCCCACCTCCCGGTCACATCTCAGACAGTCGGGGGAGGCAATCAAACTGGCCCGCCACAGTCTCTCTCTGGTATAATAAGCTCTATGTAAGTATTTAAATTGGATGAAGCGCAATCGTACAGCGATGGCCGCTTCTCTCGGAGCAGGCAAGTACCATTTTGCCTAAAGATTTGTTCATACCCATCTGGCCTCAAGCCTAATATTAACGATTTCAGTTTGTCGAGTAGTCAGGAGCCCAACACTTTCCTCATAGGCCCTGCCACCTCCAATGTGAAGTACAGAACCAAGGATCAGGCTCATCGATTATGCCAAAGGTGTCTCCCACATCCCCACATCCTCTAGAGCATAATTGTGAGGATTCAGGGAACATATAAAAAATCCTAAGAAGTGTGTACTGCCATTCATACTTTATTTAGTAGCATTTTGATTTCCTGACTTTTCAAGCTATTAGACGTTCGTATATATATATATCCCAGAACATTTGTATATATCCCTACTGAGGATCTTCCATTCTTGAGAGGAGATTGGAGATTTCAAGATTGTTTCCCATTGTTTTGTGTGGGACCAGTTCACAGTCATGATTGTCTCTACAAGTAACAAATATTTTTGTGAAGTGACCCCTCTGATGCCTACTAATTTTCCCATCAGTCCACAAAGATTTTCATACCTTTTGTCACCACTTTTTAATGTGTGGTTGCAAGAACCAGTGCCCGGTTTGAGCATACTTAAGTCTATGTCTTCATTACCTTAAATTCTTTGTTGCACTATTCAAAAAACTTGATAATGAGCCACTGGTAGATATTGCAGATCATTTGGCAGCCATCTTTTTCTACTCTGCATGTGGGCCCAGGAGTAAAGCTGGTATGAAAGATTTATTAAAAGTAATTGATGCTAGCTGTGGGGGAAAGAACATGTGTCCCAACATCACATCCACCCTCTCCTAGATTGTTAAGATGACTTTCCCCTGGGTTCATAAATATTAATTTTTAGGCTTACTGATTTTGTGAAGTCATGTCATTGATATCCAATTGTGGTCTCCCCAGCACTGCATGGACTTTATATACAAACTTGGACCATTCAGTTACAATCTGTAATTGTGGTGCCAAGCAATACATATAAAAAACAGTAGTGTCAGACGTTCCGCTGTGTCTGGGTTGATACAGTAATTGGAAAGTTACTTTCTGGGTCAACCCTACCCCAGATGAATGTCAAAACATTTTCTCAAATTTGCAAAGTTGTCTCTATCCAATCATGCCTTGAGCTCTTGAAATAGCTAAATCTCTTTTGGATGGATTTTGATTTTAATCTTATTGCTATGCCGTATCAAAGATAGGAACAATTTGGACTATTACAGGAAGGCCTTTTTTATTTCCTCAAGTAAGGAGAGAATGTTTGCTTTATTCAGGTGTTGTGTCAATGCAGTTATCATAATGCCTAGTGATCTAACATGTTGGTGGGCCCAAGAGAATGAGAATCTTTATTTTAGGTGATGGTATTAGGTTTGAAATTTCAGACTTATTCATTTTAATATTGTACCCGGATACTAATTCAACTGTTTGTTATTTATTAGTGCGTGACTCCATAATTTTGGGTGACTTAAAGTCAGAAGCACATCGAATGCATAAATGGAGATTTCATATTTATAAATTTCAAGGTGAATGCCTCAAATTTTTTTTGCCCTCTGGATGTATTTTGCAATTTGTTCTATGCTTATAACTGATACAAGGGAGAACATTTGACATCCCTGTCACATGGCCCTTGTAAGATGAAGCAATCAAAACCTAAGGCCATTCAACACATTCATAGCAATTGGTTTGTTATTCATGACCACTGGTATCATATATTAAATGGTGGTCCAAAGCCCCTTGCTCCGATTACGTGTTTCAGAAAGGTCCATGGCACCCTGTTGCAAGACCGCTCTGCTTCTTGAGATATTAGACATTATCTGCACGTTTTTTACCAGGTGTACAGGCCTCCTAATATTATCATGGATCTGTCATTTGAGAATGAACCTGGATGGATTGGGGTGGATCAAGGTTGGGAGGATCTCATTCAGGCTGTCTGCTAGTATTTTAGAGTAGATCTTGGCATCCTTGTTATGATGCGCAGTGCATCAATAGGAAGTGCACAGTTAAGGGTCTTTTCTTGGTTTGGGAAGTACCATTTTATATATATATATATATATATATATATATATATATATATATATATATGTGTGTGTGTGTGTGTATATATATATGTATATTATTATTGATCGACCAATAGCATGATCATAGAAACAGCATAAAAAATACACATTGACCCATAGTACATAAGTAGAAAATCATTTCATCGTGTTTTTGTTTTAAGACCTTGCTTAAAACAGATGTCAAATATACTAAAATATTTAATATTTACAGTTCTAAAATACCAATACAAACATAAAAATACATATTTAAGGACATCCATCCCTGGCACTGTTCACCATAAGGCTTTTGATCTCTGCCACCAGGCATATAACATATATATTTTAATTGCAAAAACAAGCCATTGTGTTGTGTCCGAGCAAAATATACGCAATGCTTCTGATGGACGTGAAAAGGAGAGCAATTGACAGGCTGGGATAATCCATATTTTTTATATGTTTCTGTATGCAGGACACAAAAAGAAAAAGTGCTAAATTGTCTCGTGCACAGTCAGACATGTATGGCACATAGGAGTGATTGTATCATTAGCTCATTTGTTTTTTCATGCATTTAACGGTAAAGTCCCAAGCCTGAACTGGATATACAGTGCTTGTGCCTGTGGTGGTTCAATTTCATCCATTAACATGTCAAAGTTAAAACAACTCTTAACATTTAAAAATTGCAAGGTTGAAGTGCCACGTGCTGCAGTTTTAGTGTTGGAGGAGTTGATAAAGTCCCAGTATTGCTTCTTTAGCAAGGGGATTTTTTTTTTTGTAATAGAGTCAGGGTCCTCCCACAACACATCCAAACACAAGTGATACAGCCATTTTCTAACCCTATTAAACCAAGACAATTCGCCTTTCTGGGTTTGAAGGGTTAATAATTCCACCATTGCCTCTTTTATGTAGATCTCTGTGTTGTTATTCCAGATTCTAACCCAAAACATCAATGCTCCAAGGACAGCAAAATGTGCGATATATTTAATTCCTAAGTCGAGGCGCAGTGGTAAAATTGGAGTATTAATTGGGACATTAAGTATTGCCCTAAGTAATTTATTTTCCGCTACCTCTAAATTTTTTGTGTTCTCCAAACCCCAGAATTCGGCTCCATAAAGAGCTGCACCTAAGCCTTTGGCCCTGTGTATCTCAAGTACAGGAGAAATTGGGCGAAAGGTTGAACATCTTAACCTTCTTTCTATTGCGCAGTCCACAAGTTGTAGTGTCGACTCACTCTTTTGAATTTGGGGAGTCCATACTAAGTTGTCACTAATTCTGACTCCCAGGTAATCAAAGACCTTAACCTGCTCTAATTGTTGGGTACCCAATATCAGTTTCCTCGTTTATAGGGGTTAAAAACCATATATTTAGTTTTCGAGCAGTTAATTCCTAGCCCCCTAGCTTTACAGGCTTTTGCAAACTTGTTTAAGATGTTGTGGATAACCTTCGTGCTCTTAGAAATAAGGAGTGTGTCGTCTGCGAACAGCAAGGAGGGTAAGGGACTGCCTGCTAATCTGGGAGGATCACCTCCGCAATCATATAGTTCTTGGATCAACCCATTGATGTACAGGGTGAATAGAGTTGGGGCAACCAGGCACCCCTGGGGTACGCCTTTGGAGATTGCAACGCCATTATTATGGTCAGTCAATGGTGGAGGATACCCTCCCTTGTTCAGTTTTCTAGTTTAAAGCATTTCAAGTTGAGGTGTAAGCGGAAATGTGATTGTTTTGTAGGAACTACGTGGCATGCCATCCAGACCAGGGGATTTGTTTTATTTTTTAAATTTTATTGGTAGTTTGATTTATTTTTCAGTTATTGGTGCTTCCAAGCTCTCTTTCTGATAATTATGAATGAATGAATGAATGAATTATTTTATTGTTTGGTTACTCAAAACCATTACATTAAAACAGAATACAAGATTACAAAATTACAATAGTTAAAACCAAAGGAGTTTGTGCCGCCCAAGGGGCGGGGTAGCGATAAGGAAGGGTCATATTAAGGCCTGGGTCTGCTAAGTCTCTATATTCAGAGGCCCTCCCGTGCGTTCAGCAGAGTTCGTGTCTGATAAATGAACTTTCCGAAGGAGGCCATGTGCTTCACCGTTGTCAAGGTATAGAGGTAGATGGTCGCCTCCTTTGCCGTGAGGCATCCTGATTGTCTTAGAATTTGCCTAAGATAGAGATTGCGGGCCGCGCGCAAGGCCGGGCAACAAAGTAGTAGGTGGGCCAATGACTCACGTTTGTACCTGCAGAGCCTGCATTCCCGGAGTCATGAGTTGACCGTGCCAAAGGCGTATAGTTCTTTGAGTGGCAGCGGGTGTAATCTGTAGGCTAAGATCTTGTGAAGGGCTGCGCGGCCCACGGCCTGCTTGAGGTGATGTTTGGGGTTATGCAGGATATGTGGTAGGACCAAGGACACGTGTAGGTTCTTTTTTGCCAGCGACTCCAGGTCCAGTTCTATTGACCGTGCCCGCACTTGTTTTTTGATGGAGTTTTTGATGGCAGTGTAACTGACATGTTCGGGGTTCCAAAACTCAATGGCAAGATTGAGTTGGTCCTTCGCCGCCATGAGAGTGGCCGACCAAGGATTCCCTGATTCTCTGAAGATGCAATTCAGCGTTGCCTTAAGTGTGTTCTCCTTGGCCGTCGTTGTTAAAAAGTAGTACTTGCTTAGGGCTGCCATCTCTTCCAAGTATTGCTGATTGAGTGAAAACTCCAGTCGGACGAGAGTGTTTCTGACACACCTCGGAAGATGGAATAGTCTCTTGTAGGCTCTGCAGTGGATTTTTTCTAGTTCTTTATACAGTTTCCCTGGAAATGCTTGGAGAGCATAGTTTAGGGCCGGCATTAATTTTGCTTTGAGTACACGTTGGATGGCCATTGTGGACGGGCTATATAAAGAAGCGTGCAGCTTGCAAATGGCGTAAGTTATAGATTTGCCTTTGCCTTGGATAGTCTTTAGGTGTGCGCTAGAGAGCCCCGACTCCTGAAAGCAAATGCCCAAGTAAGTGTACCGCTGAGTGCTTTCCAGCAAAAGGTTGCCAAGCCGCCATTTTAATGATTTTTTCTTTGGGTGCTTTCCAAAGATAATAATTTTGGACTTGGACGAGTTTGCTACAAGCTTGTTTTTGTCGTTGTATACGGCGAGTGCCGTCAACGCCTTTTGCAGCCCAATTCTCGTGTGGTCCAAGAGCACCAGGTCGTCGGCGTATTGCATAAAGTGAATTTTTGTCCCGCCGATCTTTGGGATATGCAGTGCTGCCCCAGACAAGGCTCTCTCCATGTCAGCTGTATATAGATTAAATAGCATTGGAGCTAGCACACACCCTTGTTTTAGCCCACGATCCGTGTTGATCTTTGCTGATGCATGTTCCCTTGAGAGTTTGATTCTTACCCAAGTTTTGTGATACAAGGATTGGATCGCCCTCAACAAAGCTGGGTTGATGTTCCATTGGGCCAGCTTTCTCCACAAGATTGCACGATCTACCCCGTTGAACGCCGCTGAATAGTCAATAAAGCAGGCGAATAAGGGGGGGCTTTTGCGTGTCCGAGCGTGGTGGACCAGATAAGCGAGTGCGGTAATGTTGTCGACTGTGGCGGACCCTGGTCTAAATCCAGTTTGACAGAATGGAAGGAGACCTTCAGCGTTCGTCCAGTCTGTAAGGTCCCTCAGGATCGTGCTGGCATATGCTTTTCCCTCGATGTCTAGAAGGGCAATCAGGCGATAGTTTGATGGTTCAGATTTGGGGCCCTTTTTGTGAATTGGTTGTAGGAGCGAGCCTCTCCATGAATCAGGGATATCCCCCAGAAGCCAGCATTCGGTGCACAGGTGGGTCAGGGTCTTTGACCAGAAGTCGATGTTTGCCTTAAATAAGTGTCCGGGAAGGCCGTTGGGCCCCGGGGCACCATTTTGTCTGATGTTTTTTAGAATTTTGGACACCGACAGTCTTCCCGGCGGGGCAGTCATCTCAGTGATTAGATCTGAGTCAGCTCCAACGTTGATTGTTTCATTTTGCTTGGTGACGGGCCGGTTTCAATGTAGAGTGCTTTTACATGAGCGACCCAGATAGGAGCCTCGAGGGAGTTTCCTCGGTGGTTTGTACATCGTCCGAATGTGCTTAGATAGTGCCAAAACTCCTGCGATTTTCCTGGGCTCAGTAGGTCGAAGATTTTCAGCCATTGTGCTTCGCAGTGATCTCGTTTTGCCTCCCAGACCTTCTTTGAGTGACTTTTGCTGGCCTCTTGGAGTTGTTTCTTCATTGGGCTAGTGCCATGTTTGTAGAAGAGTTTGCGTTTCTTGCTCAGTTGTTTGGCGCTGATTTTGAGTTCCACCTTGTGTCCATATGTGGGTTGAGAGTCCCTGTTAAATGTGCTGTTTGAGGTTCCGCGAAGGATCGCAGCCAGGGTCTCAGTGATGGCGTTCCAGGTTGCTATTGCGCCCTTTATCTGTTCATTCGGTGGCCAGCCTGGCCACTGATTTACCCAGTTGTTAAAGGATGTGATAGAGGTCTGTGCCCATTTAATTCTTCTAGGCAACTTTATCAGATCTTCGCCATTTGATGCACCAATGTATTCGAGCCTGTGGCGAGTGTCCGCAATGAGATTCAATGTGATGGTTAAGGCAGCGTGGTCGCTATCGTTGCGCGGCTGGACTGTAAAATCTGACATGAGAGGTTGTAGTTTTTCACTGAGAATGATGTAATCAATTGTTGTTTGGTTGTTATATGTAGGGCCGACAAAGGACCCTGGACTCAGGTTTAAGAGGACCGAGTGCGCTGTCGCCAGCTTGTAAGTTTTTAATAGGTCATTTAGAGCAGTGGTAGCCCCAGGCTGAACTCTTCGTGTGGTTAATGACCCTATATTATGAGTATTGAAGTCACCGAGGATGATCCATTCCAAGGCCAGGTGTTGGAGGATTAAGGTCTCATTGCTGCAACTACACCATTGGCTCAACAACAATTGTGGTGGACTCCAATTTACTCTATCTAAGCGTAAAGAGACACTACCATTCCTTGACCTCGAAATACAACATCAAGATGGCCAACTCATAACCAGTCTATACAGAAGACCCACTGAGAGCTACACTTTGCTTAATTACAAGAGTCATCACCCTCGAGCGCTTAGTGACTCACTCCCTTACTCCCAGTTCCTCCGGATCAGAAGGAATTGTTAACATAAAGAAGATTACTTCTGTGAGGCCCAAACACTTAGCAACAAACTATGCTGCTGTGGTTACCCTAAGACACGTGTCCGTTGCTCCCTTAAAAGAGCCTGGTACTGCCCCAGGGAGGTCCTCCTGGAACCCAAAATCAAAAAAGCACAAGACCGGCAGGTTTGTGTAAACACTTTTTCTCCCGCCTCTAAAGCTGTACGCAAAAGAGTTAATAAACATTGGAAGGTACTTAATGCTGGAGTACTAAACCTTGAACGTCCCATCTTTGCCTTTAGAAAGGCAAAAGATATCAAAGACCATCTGGTAAGGGCCGCCCTTCCATCTAATGAACCTAGGGGCACGCTCAATGACCTTTGAGGACTTCCACGCCTGGCAGGCCATTCTAAATGTGGCGAATGTATTGCCTGCGACACGACTATTGAAGGAAAAAACTTTGAGTATGAACACATAAAATCTGAAAGGAAATTTTTTTCAAACTGTAATACTGTCAATGTTGTTTACACAATTATTTGTCCATGCGAGAAAATTTATGTAGGTCAAATTTCATAAGACCAAACTAAGGATCTGTCAACATCGCAGCAGTATTCGCTGTAGGACCACAAACGCACCATTTGTGGATCACTTTCTGGCAGCACGACACAGAAATGCAGTTTAAATGGACTATCATTACAGCAATCAAACCCCCACCTAGAGGGGCTGACATCCACCAATTGCTAAATAAAGAAGAACTGAAGTGGATACTAAAGACTAACAGTATCAGGACTGGTTTAAATTGCCTTGAGTATTGGACTTCCCTTCTGTAAATCATGGGAAACTGCATTACCTCCCTTTGTACTCCTTAGTGACTGTTCTTTATAATTGTATATATGTTTATTGTTACTGTGTGTAGTTGTCACCAGGCCTTTTTCACTACAAACTACCATTCACACAACAGCTCAAGATGGCCGCTATATTCCCGCTTCCCCACAAGCACCTTTTTCTGATCACATGACATGTGATCTCACGCGATTCTGATAAAATATCACCAGTGAGCACAACCAACGCAGAACACTGATCCCCCCCACCGGAGCTGCACCACTCGATACGAGACCGGCTCGGTAAGTCACCGCCCGTCCCCCCCAGCTTAATGTTGCGATAACCCAGCACTCCGACTGTCAATACGGAGCTTACTGTATTCCTGACGTGTCCTTTTCCAACAGGTCGTCCCCCGTGTTGGTTACTGTTACCAATCACGCATCGTTACCAGGATATCTTTCTGGCACCCAGACTAATTCAGAAAATATTTCCCGTGGACTCCGGCACAAGTAATCACCAACTTCCCCGGTAAGCGCAGTCCCTGCCACGAGCTCCCGTATACTTTCGACCCTGGCGACCATCCGTCACTTCTCCCTTCTCATAGGTATTTCTCCCCGTAGAAAAACCCCCAGTGCTGGCCTCCATACCTCTATACCGTGCTGCTGGGCGCCCCCCCTCCACCCCAGTGCCGCGGGGGAATTAACCCCGCGGCGAAGGGGTTAAACAGGAGTGGGTGACCATGATCATGAAGGTAAAGGCTTCACAAATCTTGGTGGGGATTGATGCAGTCCTAACTGAGTATTTTTCTTGGTGGATGAGTGCAAGGCCGCCTCCTTTTTTGAGAGTTTTCTCTGGTCCCAACTGCTGTCTTCAAGCTACCCAATACTCTATAGGACCCTACTGCCATCTGCTGGAAGCAAAGTTACAGTTACTTCTGCCTTACTTTGGTGCATTTTGAAGGAAAGTTTTGGAATCTTGCTTGTGGAGAAGTTAAGTTGCTTTATTTGCTCGTTGCTGCTCATTTGCAGGGTCTCCTACTCTGCAGTTTGCGTTTCTCCCAATGTGGGGCATGGCCTTTATTCCAAGGCTCACATATCCCTGAGGCTCTAGATTCATCATTTTCATGGAGTCAGATCCATTTTAAATATGTTCAGTTTTTTTCTGTCTGCGATATGTTGTGATATTCCTTTGTATTCAAAGAGTCCATAGAGGTGCAACCATCAATAGTGTATGTTTCCTTTGTGCAGTTTTTCAATTGTTGATGAAAGGCCACTTGCCTTTGCAAAGTATACTGTGATAAGTCCTGCAAGATCAGACAAGAGAGTCCCAGGTATTGATTATCCAATACTGCCCTTGCTACCAATCGGGCTTCTTTGTAACTTAGTACAATATTTCAAGTATATCTTAGATTTATGTGTTAGATATCAGAATTTTGTTTTTTTAATTACAATGTTGTGCAAATATTTTAAAGAATTAACAAAGTTTTAGTTATATACTTAATAAAATTTAAAAAATAATACAGATAGACAATGTTAAACTAGAAATAGGATTTAACTTTTTGTATTTTAATAATTTTATTCTAATTCAAAGTATTTTTTAAGGGTTGTGCATTTTGTGTTTAATATAAGCATACATTTGACCTAATTCAACAATTCCTTACTTGTATTTGGGTTGGCGTTACAATATTATATCAGCAGTTCTCAAAATAAAACACTTGGACTTGGCCTAGTGATAATTGTTTTGCCATTTGATTCGTAAAACTAAATACTTTCCACAATGGTTTCTGGATGAAGTTATAGTAAATCTGCGGTCTCCAAAATTTATAAATCCCTCAGTGGTGTTTTTTTTTTTTTTTGCAGTTAGAATAATATAGATACCCCCCCCCCCCCCCATAATTAAGCACATTTGTCAGTAGTCTTTGCATTAAAACACGAATAGTATTTTTGAACTGTACTAAAGAAAATACTTTCCACAATGGTGTTTGGGCTCAAGATAGTTGTCCTAAAACTAGAATAATAAATGTGTAACCCGAAGATTGAACACTTTCCCCACTGGTGGTTAAGGTTGAAGTTAGAACAGTAAATCTGAACTCCCTAGAATTAAATACTTTCCCCAGGGCTATTTGGACTAGAGTTAGAATTGTAAGTGTGCACTCACTAAAAGCATATCAAGCTGTTCCTAAATGTTAGGAGGTTTTAATAAAATAGTGAACTCCCAACTTCCCAATGAAAAACAACACTTTACTCAATGATGGTTTGTTTCAAGGTAGTAGATATCATTTTTGATGTTTGAGTGTCAGTACATTTTTAATACTTATGATGTTCTTTGATATATGTCAAATCGATTATTTGCTTAAATGTATTTAATATATGTGTATTCTTTATAAAATATGGGTTTAATAGTTGTCATTTTTGTAAATAATGTATAGTCATTCATTAACAATTAAAAAAAATGCAATTAATAACAGGTACATAACATGCTCAAATATAAACAATAGAATTTCCTATTCGAGTTATTCATTTACATTGTTTTAAGTACACATGTAAGTGACACAATATTTATTTACACTACTAATTACGATGTCGAGCATACTTGAGTCCACCCGACACCGTCTCGGTCCTGGGACTCACCGACCTCTGGTTGGCGGTCCTGACTGCCTAAATAGGATGCGACTGAATACTGTTTGGTCGCATTCCTACATTTCTCTATGGGAGCATGCATTACGGTCAAAAACAGGCCATAATACATGCTCCCATAGGGAAATGTACCTGCCTCGGGTTACAGGGATCAAGAGGTCACCCAATGGCCATTAATTGGAGGTCGCACACCCAAGGGGGCCCTTCACTGGGGCCCCCTAACACACTTTCCGACATGGTTTCTGTGTAAGAAGGGCCAGCATGGAAACCATGCAGAAACCATGCATCATAATCCCAAGGGCAGAACTGCCTACCCTTTGGGTATACCAGCCGGTTCCGACTGCCCGAAGTGCTCCTTGAGTCCGTCGGAAGCCAGCCAGAATGACCAGCCGGTTTAGTTTCCGACCGCCAGCATTGTAAAGCGGCGGTCTGAAAGTTAACCGAGTGGCCGATTACAATGCGGCCCGGAAGGTGCTGACCATCGGTCGGAACCTTTACGGGCTCCATCATCATAAGTCTTTTTTTTAACAACTTTATTTATTATGTTTTATTACCCAACTGCTCAGTTGTACACACGTTTGCTTTACACCTATCCATAATCTTTTTATTGAAGCATGCAGATTTCCAGCGATGCATTGTTCAAATACATTAAACATAGCAAGAGGAAATAGATGATATACAAATCATGATAACGAAGGCGGGCAACTCCACCAACAAGTCACATTCCGACACAACAATAAGATTATTACATTACTCTGCACCATCAGTTTCTGAGGTGTGTGCCTGCTCACTTCCATGCCTCGGTATATAGAGCAATATCCTGTATAGTTCTCGCCACTGTACCAGGTCTTCCTCGAGTTTCTCATCCTTTCTACAAGCTTTCATATGCAGCTCTTCCGCGAGTGACCACTCACCCACATCCTTCATCCATCCTTATAGTGTCGGCACTCGTGGGCTCATCCAGTATATCGCTACCCGCCGTCTGGCAAGCACCAATACCAATTGTAGCAGTTTATAAGCAATCTTACTTTTCCTATGCTTTGGTATCTGTCCCAAAAGACATCATATGTCATTTTTTATGTAAATTAAAAAAGTAAAATAATTCACAACATGATTTTCACATATTTCATTCAAAAGTTTAATCAAAAACAGTTATATATAAAATAATTGGTATAATATTAAATACCGTTAATACTTTTTGGAGTCAGTGTTTAAGCAATATTTGGTAAAAATTGTTTTTATATTTTTTAGTGTTTAAACCTTTTTAACATTTTTGTCAACATTTATGAACTACAAAACATTTTTTAATTAACAGTTGTTTCTGCACCTTTTCCAACTCTTTGTAATTTATACCTGTACTTTTTACTCTCTTTTTTCATTCAAATGCAGCTGCGGTAGTGTTGGTGGGTGTTCAGGGGTGTAGAATTTTTTCAGGATTCGTAAATAATATTAGCACTTCAGGAGAGTCAGTGGAAAGGTTAGTTTGTGTAGTTAAAGTGGTTTGGTTAGTTGGTTTAAGAAAATTATTATCAATAGTTTAGTAAGTGCAATAGGACCAAGTGTTTCATTAACGGAGTTATTGTTTTTTAAATAGACTATACTACTTATGGTATGTAGGAAGTCTTTGTATATTTTCTTTTTGACTTAATGACTTTTTTGCCTTGAGGTTGTGCTTCTACAATTTGTTTTTACAGGTAACTCCTGCAATTTAAAAAACGTTTTTTGTTCGATATTTTTTAGGTTTTTTTTAAGATGGGAAAGGGTTTGGATTTCGTGATAACCATGAATGTACATTTGTTTTGTGCTTTTTCTGGAGCATTTATATTTTAAAATTATATATTGATATATATATTTTTTGCTTTCCGGAGGTACTCAGAGGATTTTATATGTGTATTCTTAAATGAATATATATTATGAAGAAGTATTCTTTTGCATTTATAGGGAACTTTTAACTTTGGATTTTTACTTCAAGTTAGTATTTCTGCTTCTAGTCCTTCATGTATTAAATTGTAAGTACATTATAATTATTTAATTAAAAATTAAATTGGGGTATATTAACATCAATGTAGATGTGCAACTTTTTCTATGTTGCTATACTAAAGTACATTTAACAACTATTGTATGTATGAAAATGGGTTGCTAGTTTAAGATGATGTGCGTTTTTCCCAAGTAATAAGACCGGAACCTTTTCAGATCCAACAAAAGGTTTTTTAAATAAACCTAGTACCTATGGCATAGAGCTGAAAGGCTTAATTTAATGGAAAGTGTGTAAAGTTTTTAATAGTATCAAAAAGTCAAAACGTAGCACAATAAAAATTCCACATCCAATTACTAAAAATGGAAAACACTTTAATTAGAAAAACAACAGAAAGAAGATTAAAATTCCACCATAAAAAAATCAAGATCCAATTACTAAAAATGGAGAAAACTTGAATTAGAAAAACAACACAACAAAGATTAAAATCCTAAATGTCTTAGGGCACAAAGCATTAAAAAAAGTTAAGTACTAATCAGAAGTCACTGTTTGTGTCTGATCACGACATATATGTGCTTTGAGGCTGAGCATGATGGAACGGTGGTCAGATACAATCAAATTTACCTTCTGACATTTGGAAGTTGAAATCCTCCAGCAAGGCAAGATTGAGGGGTGTATTCATTAAAGTCCACTCTAAGTCAGATAGGCATTGGAATAGTTCCAGCTGAAACTTTTGGTTTAGGCCGGAGAAGTTCAGAGTGCAAAAATTCTAATTTGGTGCCCGCTGAAGTCCTCTTGAAACTTTGATATTTTTTACACTTTCGCCCATCAAGATTTATACCTTTAGACTTGGAAACTTAGTAATCTGACCTATGAATTCTTACAACATAAATATCTGAATCTACTGCAGGCATGTATGGACATTTTGTGAGAGGCTAAAAGTCCTTTAACCAGAACTTCAAGTGGAAAAGGTTCACCTGTTGGTGCACTGAAAACAACCATAATCTCTCCATATTTCACAAAGAGGTGATGATTCCTTACTTATTCATCTCACAAGGTCTGCTCTATATCTACAAACCCACACACATCACTGGATATATCCTTGATGTCATTTTTACCAATCCAGAATTAGTCACTTTTTAAAGGATTACTCCTTTTGTGGTCAGACCACCATCTGGTAGCTTTTCAATGCAAGACACCACAACTCTCCACACCGAAGGCAACTTTACCAGCAAGCACATATCAACCTTGGAAGAAATTGAATTTGGGGATCTAGAAAAACAATTAACCTCCAACACATATTTCGACACAATAAATTTAGTTCTAGAACTCAACTAGTGTCTTCTGAAAGCTTTTGATGTCCTAATTCCACTAAAACAACAAAACATGGCAAAAGAAAATAGGCATCTTGGATGAAAGCAGAACTAAAAAAAGATAAAACAACAAATTGCAAAGAAAATGCACCTGGTTCAAAACAAACCTACACCTACACCTACACACACGCAACTGAATATACAAGACATTTGTCACAAAAGCTAAAAAAAAACTACTATTCAAGCAGAATCCAGAATTTCCAAATGAAGAATTCTATAAAATTCTCACCGAATTCTTTAAACATAAATTTACAGAAGAAAATCATCCTTTTTTCCAAAACCTTTACTGGCAAATTCTTACACAACCAAAACAGACGTATTCAAACCAAAAGTAAACCACAAGTCTCTTACCAACAATTTACCAAGAAGTAGGTTAACTTACTCTCTGAATTCCTTCAAACATCTTTTAGAAATTGATTGTATGGATATCGTCAAAACAAGCAGGCCAGCTGACTGCCCCTCTGACCCTTGTCAACCACAGATCTTAAAGAACATCTTTTTACCAAACATTGTAGCCACCCCAGTCAGAATAGTCATCACTCATTCCTTGACAACAGACATTTTTTTTCTGAAGACTTCAAAAAAACATTCATAGGCCCATTATTGAAGAAAACAAACCTGGGACCCCAAGACCCACACAACTAGAGATCTATTTCAAACTGACCATTCCTTGGCAAACTAATAGAAAAAGAGCAGCATTCACCCAGATTTCTCAATTTATTGAAGATGACTTCATACTTCTAAACAGGATTCCTTCCAGTAAGACACACAGAATCTTAAAAACAGAGTAGACTACAACCGGGACTGTGCACTACTTGTCTTGGACCTTTCAACAGCCTTAGACACTGATGAGCATGACACTCATAATTCAGAGACTCAGCAAACCTCTCAACTGGATCAGATTCCCCCTTCAAAATAGAACAAATGTCATCCATGTGCCTCTTTTCCCATCCAAAACCTACATCATAAAAACAAGGGTCCATCAAAGCCCTGTCATCTCCCCCATGCTTCTAAACAAAGTCAATACTGGTAAAGATCAATGAATTTCAGCTCACCTGCTATAACTACGTAGATGAAAAATAAATACTTCTCGAACTGGAATCCCCAAAAGGAATTGGAATTTCAAAAATCCTCAGTTCCCCCTAAGTCATTGCTCAGTAGTTGAAATGGAGCCATCTCAAATTGAATACATCCAAAACTGAAATAGTTACCTGTGGTGAATGGAAAATTGTTGCCCCACTCTCCGCCTTGTCTGATCACCTGGGACCTAAAGTAGCTAAGGATGTAAGAAACAATGGAGTTACCACAAACTCTTAAGTTTTCAATGAATGCCGAAGTGGATGAGGTAGCAAGATCAAGCTTCATTACTATGAAAACTCTGTGAGGCATATTCCCCCACCTAGAGTTTACAGACAAGGTTGGAGGTACTATCCCTCATGTGCTGTCTAAACTTGATTATGCCAACAGCCTCCACCATAGATCACCTTCTCAACTATTAAAAAACAATAGCGAGTTCAAAACACTGCTACCTAACTACTCCTACATACAAAGCCAAAAGCCCACATCCACCCAGCCCTAAGGAACCTACATTGGTTACTGGTTGGTAGAAGATCCATTTTCAAGCTGCTTTGTATCACCCATAGAGCAATACATGGAACATGACCACTTTTTGTCAGAAACAAAATCACAAAAGACATACAACAAAGAAACCTCCACTCCATATTGGCACCCAACCTCAGAAAACCAGCATACAAGAAAAAAACATGGTTGGAACATCTTTCTGGTTCAAGCTGCAAAACTATGCAATTCATTATCCTCAAACATAGGATCCACAGATAACCATCCTATCTTAGGAATATTACTAAAGAGCTGGCTCTTCCCTACATGATCACCCTATGCAAATTACAAATGTACACCAATAATATGCACAAGACTCTGAAGGTGCATGTATTTCTGTTTGTAAACATGTATACTTTGATTATATGTTTGTATTCAGATATGTGCATGGATCGCTTTGTTCAAATGCAAATAGTATTTATGAATATAAATATATATTCGTTCTTATTTATGCTTAATTTAAAAAAAATGTATATATTATTTATGGTCAAAATATATACACTCATAATTGTGCTTAAAATGAATATAGGTCATTAAAAAAATAACATAAGTATTTCACTACATGCTTATGGATCTCTAATTATTATGATCACCAATATCACAACATATAAATATGATCCTACAGAAACTACTTAATATACTTGGCAGCCACATTGAGTGCCCCTCCCTTGGTTGCTGTGCTCATGCCCTCTCACAAGCTAGGTCGATCAGCTGATTGCTGATCTGATCACCGCGACTGAGCCAAGGAGATGTCATAGTGCTATAGGACTGCAGGGATGCTGCTCCATCTGCAGCCTTGAATATGGTTCTCCTTGGGGGTGCCAGTCCTCTTTGACCCCCTTGCCTTAGACTGGATTTTGGGTGGTCGCTAGTGCAGTCTTTGTGGGGTTGGGCTGTGAGGACTTGGAGTGCTTTAGTTCCAGGGCAAAGTTTTGGCCCCATGTGCCTCCCTGCCTCTCAGACCTTTAGGGCCTTTCAGTGGCAGATCGAAAGAGAAGGAGCGGCGATAGGAGCTGCTATGGACCTAATGATTGGTTGATATCGAAATCTTGGGGTTGAGGAGAGTGGAAGCCGAAGTGTAAGACACATTTTCTGGCCCGTCCGGGTCAATAAAAGCGATTTGCAAGTAGTGTCTGCAGAGGGTGTCTTGTGTGCACTCCTGTCCCACGCAATTGAGCTTGTGGGGAAGGAAGCAGCCATCAGCAACGGCAAAGGGAGGAGGTAAGTGGTTGATAAGTGGTGGACAGATTTATTCCAGAAGTCATTAGGACAGGGGAGGAGTAGGTGAAGGAGCCCTACTATGAGATGCATCAGAGGGGGGCCACAGTGTTCTCCAAGTTCTGCATTTTTTAGGCCCTGTGCCCATCTGTGGCTGAAAGAGGGTACCCCAGTAACATCCTCACTAAGGTCCTTAAAGTCCAGTTTTTTTACATTTAAGACACTTAATATTATAGGTCTTGCAGTGGGAAGGTGCTGACTATTTAACACAGAGTTACAATGGGGAAACGGAGACCAAATGTCAATGTCCCTCTACCCATGCAGGGAACAATACTAGGCAGTTTACTACACCAGGGATGGAGGTGATTAGCAGGTCTATAGACCTGGCTAAAAGACAGCTGCTTTTCTCATCACCCACAGGTGCAGCTCATGATAGAGCCTCCCCAGCTTACTGCTGATCGGATTATTTGCCCGTCAGAGGTGACAGAGGAAATGCCCACAAGTCCATTTATTACAGGGCCTCAAGTTGTTTCTACAGGAGATACCGAAACTGCCAGGGGCACTGGAGATCCTGTCTGGGGAACTTGGAGGACAGAGAAAAATACAAACACAATATGTCTAACGAAGTTCTGACAAGTGGACAGGTGGCCTAATGACCCATTCGTTAATGTGTCAGGCATTGGGCAAGGGAGAGCAGGGCTGATGGAAGATGTGTGTACCCGTGGTGTATCAGCCATATCAGGCTTTCTTAACCCATTTTATTCCCAGCTAGAAATCCTTGAGAGGAAGATAACAAAACTTAACTGCACCTCAGATAGGAGTCAGTCTGAGAAGGCAGCCCTCGACTCTGACGCCCCACAGAGGTATAACTTACAGCCTAGCACCTTACCTAGGAAGCAATAAGTGGTAGCAGGAGCTAAGAATAAGAACAAGTTCGCTGGTGGTGGGGTCTGGTAATGAGTTTGCCTATGAGGGGCGGAAAAGGTAAAATAATCCATCAAAGGTAATAGGTAATCTGTTAGGCATGGTCCACCTTACCATTTACCTCCCTCCAGAATGCTCACCATATGTTCTAGTCTTAAAAAATGTGCCTGGATTAGCACCACATAAAAGGGGAAAGGTTTTCTTCGCTGAAAAGTAGGGGAGAAACTGGATAGAGTGTTGATTTCATTAGCGAGATAGTAATGATTAAAATAATACCCTGGATTGACTCCAGAAAGAAGCAATCACTGGAGGATTGTCTCATAGGTAACTTTAGGTCACCTTGTTTAATGGAGTCCCTCCTGTAGTTCTTCTGCTTCCATAGTCGGTACCTAGGTCCCATCCAAGTTCTTCCTCTGGTATACTGTTTTTTTGCCAACAGTCCTTTCCCTCTACGGCCAGCAAAGGAAGTTGTAGCCTGCAAGTAGATGCGGGCGAAGAATTTATCACTGAAGGCCAGAATTTCTTTGGATCACTTGCCACCCTCGAGAATCTGGACTGACTTACCCATAATATGAAGAAAGACAGCAACCAATATCAGGGGAGCGTGTTCTGGCATCCAGGGGGTAGGTGGGGACAATAGAGCGACAAGCTGTGAAAGCGGGGGACTATGCACCAACTCCATTTAGTCAAGATCGCCCAGGGGTACAATGACTGGGATTTAATCTAACACCATTGAACAAAGCAGGCATCCAGAATAAGCTGATGAACCCGAACTGCCATTCTGAATTAAGAGAAGCTGATATTATTTATTTGCAGGAAACTTGGTAACTGGAGGACTTTAGTGTGATTGAATATCACTCCTTGTGTAGCAGTACTATGATATCATGCTCAGGGCAGGTCAAGGGAGGGCTCGCTAATCTAATTTCAGTCATCCTCGTGGGCACTTCTCCAAAAATCATTAGACACTCCTCACACTTCCAGCTTATTCTCACTCAGACACCCTACTCTTTTGAATTGATTTTGATAAATGTGTACAATAATTTATTTGACGTAAGAGTACTGAAGGTATTTGAGGAACTGGAGACTCCTTTATGGATAGTCAGAACAGAGAGACACTCATAATCCCTGCTAGTGATTTCAACATCAAGCTCTCTGGGACCAATAATCACAGGTGTTGTGGAGCAAAAGACGAAGATGGTGGTGACCCAACACTCTCCAATTGGGGACTAAATAAATAGGTTTATGATAGCAAGGAATCTGTTTTGGTCAAATAATTTATGTTAAGCATCTTTCCCCTTCCCACCTATACTTGGACCTCTAAGGGAAGTGAGATTGACCCTTTTGTTATTTCATCTGACCTGGACAATATAATACAAAGTCACCTTTTTAAGGCCTTCTGCATTAGTGATCATAACCCTCTGTCACTGACTCTGGGTTTCTTACACCTGGGGAACAAGGATGTGAGTCGAGTAACCTTACCGGTGTTAAACTCACAGAATAAGAGGTTAAGAGTTAAGTGGGATTCTCTGGACCATGGGGCTTTCTTGGCCAACTTGGTCAAGAATAATTTGCAGTGCTTTTTATTATTGACCTCAGTAGTGGAACCATCAGCGTCAATTATTGATGTCTTTACTTCTCTGTGTGTGGCAGTTGATAGCTGCCTCAAGCTGAACTTAAGGCAAGAGCCCTACCAATGATGTTGTATGCTGACAACTCTGTATTAATGGCAAGGACCACAAATGGTCTTCAGCTTCTTTTAGATGGATTTTATTATATTATGGGGGCTTTGATCTTAAAATAAACTTACAAATATGTTTTATATTGATCTTAGCATCTAGAAATGTAAAAACTAGGACTTTTTTCATAGAGTGAAATGTTTTAATTATCTGGGGCATTCCTTTGAATAAAGCCTAATCTGGCAGAGCCTATATCAATCCAGGGCTGCTTATAATCGAAGAGCTGTGAAAGTGGTGTTCTCAATCGCGTGAAGGCTGGTCCACAAACCGATCAAAGAACTGATGGTGATTCATCAGAGTAAACGTGTTTCTGTGGTGACTTATGGGGCAAGGGTCTGGGTATATAAAGGTCCTCTGTTAGTTCAGTAGGAAGAAAATAGCTTGTTCGTAGACTATTTTTTTCCCCCCAATCATGCAATGCCTTTATGTGCCTATCATAGTTGGGCTTAACACCTGTAGGTGGCAGAATAAAGCTGGCAGCACTACTCTTACAGTTGAGGGTTTGGGGGAACCCTGATGCCGATCTGTCTAAGGAAGTATTGGAGAATTTTCTTTCTCTGGACAATGCTCTCAATATACCCTGAACTAGATTTATAAAAAAAATAAAAGAATTCCTAGAGTTGGGCCTGAAGGGGTATGCCGTAAACCCGGCAGGCATTGACTCCGGGACTACCTCCAAGATAAATGAGGCATTTTGGTATAGGCAAGGCAGAGCCAACCAATTAATTTGACACAGTATTGTTAGCCTTATCTCTCCTGGTTTCCAAATTGGAACCTCAGGATTAATTTAACAAGACTGATTTAGTCTATTGCACCTGCTAGTTGCTTTTCCAAGGAATATAATCTGGGGAGAACCACTGCCTGGATATCCGTGCAATAACACTCCCACTCAAAGCACATTGCACTTGATTGTATTTTGCACTTTGTATGCTCTCGCTAAGAATCGATTTCTGTGCCCTATTTTTCGCTCCTTTAATACGAACTCGGATAAGGAGGGTTGTGAGTGATTGAAAACACTGGAAAAGGAGAACATTTGCATGGCAAAGGCAAATTTTGTCTGCCTTTCACTGGGGGTTAGAAATAAATATGGCTCAACATAACTAACCCACCCGTATCAAATTTGTATTTTAGGGTCTGACCTCATTTTTTAAAGTTTTAAAGTTTTTAATCTTCAGTATGAGACCCATTAGCCCTTTTTATCTTTGTTTTACACATCTCTTAATTGGTATGTACCCTATGTAGTGTCTCCCTTCCTTCCTTGAAACTAACTGTATTGTCCCCGGATGTATCCTGAGCCTTGAAATGCTTGCTCTGCTAAAGAAATATTGGTGTGTGTGTCTGACACTGTTCTCAATCTCCCAAAGCATTTGTAAAGGTGAGTAATGATTCATTTAATATAGATAGAGACTTGTATACTCTATGGAGAAGATTTGGAAGCAAAATGTGGTTTTTTAATGTGACTTTTTTTCATGTTTTTTGAACATGCTTGATAAAAAGTTGTTGCTGGAAAGAGGAATTGTATTTTGTAAAAATGTGAAGTTTCAGTAGAGACCTGGAATGCTTGTACATATGACCTGCGCTTTTGTTTCTAAAATGTTATTTAAAAAACGATTTGGGGGCAAATCAATGGCTTTTACATTTTTGAGAAGGAATACATAGTGTCTGGGTGATTAAATAAATATATTTGAACCTTTCACAATGATGTCACTTGTGTTACCTCAGATTAGGAAGCACATTGAGCTTCTTTGCTGTTGGTTTGTGTCATGTTTTTTGATAATGCTTGGTATCAAGATTTGCAAGATAGAGGATTTGTATTTTGTGAAATAGTGAGGTTTCAGTAGTGAAATTGAATGCTTGTATATAGGACCTGCGCTCTGTTTCTAAAATGTTATTCAAAAAACGATTTTGGGGCAAATGAATGGCTTTCACATTTTTGAGAAGGAATAAATAGTGTCTGCATGATTAAATAAATTAATTTGAGGGGGCGTGGCCTGGCAGCAGCCAAGATGGCCGCCTAGTTGTGAGGCGCTGCGAAGGTGATCCATTCGACCCCCTATATCCAGCATAAATCCGACGCATGCACGGCAGCTAACGCCAGAACCGAGGAGCCCTTCTCCGATGCCTGCTGTCCCCTCCCCGGTGCGGATCCGGGCCCAGGAGGCGGAGATACGGAGGTCGGGGTTTTCGGGCCTGCTGCGGCCTTTGCCTCGCGGCCGGACGGCGGAGCACCAGCCTCGCGTGAGTGGCGGCCCGGAGCGGAGGTGCTGGACGGCGGCTGGGGGTGGCACCCACCTCCGGGGAGCCCCCGAGCCGCGGATCGCGGCGCATTCTGACACCCGGCCTTCCACTGGGACTGGGCCTGGACAGCGGCGGCTGCAACACCAGGAGGAGACCTGCCTGGCCCCCCGGTGAGTGGACTTGTGACTCCTGAGGGCCGCGGGGTGCGCTCACCCCCCTTGCCGCTTTTCCTGCCCACCGAGTTGGGAGATGATTAGGCGGAGCTAGATCTGCTGAAGTGCCTAGGGGGCCAAGACCAGCCGGGGCCTTTTGGGAGACTTGAGCGGGGCTCTGCCCGCTGGTTGGTGCCGAAGATTGGCGGCCCTGCGCAGGGGCGCCGACGGGAGGCTGCTGCCCTGCCGGCCCTGGGAGAAGAGGCGATACACCTGTGGGGCGGACGAGGCAGGCCCCTATGTGCCAGTAACAACGAAGTGTTGGACCCTAGTGGAGAGGGGACGGCAGACACGGCCAGCGTGGAGTGACCCGGTGGGCGGAGCATCATATGGCAAGGAGAGATGGACTAGTGCTGGATACCTGTGCGTAAGCCCTTATACGTGCGGTGGGCCACAAGGAGATAGATTCGGCAAGAGGCTCGTGATCTTTTCTGGCTGGCGGTGGGGCCGGTAGGGCGGTGAGACCCCATTAGCTGGGAGACGTTGCACCGGCCGGTCCTCGCGTCCTGATACTCTGCTTAGCCGGCGGGAGGGGCCTGTTTCACGGGCGAGTAGACCTATACCAGCCGTGGGCACTGGAAGTGCGAGATTGGACTTTGAGAACTGCTTTGGTCCAGCCTGGGTGGGGGGCCTGGTGGAGTGGCTTGTGAGTAGCCGCCGGCCATCCTTTGCGACTATGCGGGGCAAGAAGAACACGACGCCGCAATCCAATACGATGGACAACTACACGGCAGGCCCAGCTGGTGACGATCTGCCCCACCCTGGACCGTCTGAGGAGTCCCGTGAGCCATCCCTCTCCTCCATTATGCAGGCCATTCAATCCCTGGGCACTACGCTGGAATCCAAAATAGATAAAATGTCCATCGAATTGACGCTCCAGAGGGCTGACCTGAACAAGACGTCGGAAAAGGTTACACAGCACGCGGCAGCTATCACAGACTTACAGGGGGCTAACAAGTCACTGCAACAACAGCCCCAGCGCCTCACGCACCAACACCAGCAGCTGGCGGCTCGGCTGGAGGACCGGGAAGGGAGGGCCCGAAGAAACAACGTTAGAGTGGTAGGCGTGCCGGAAAAAATGGAGGGGGCCAGCGTGGAACTGTTCCTGGAGGACCTCATATTGAACACTCTGAAGCCTAAGAGACTATCTAAATTCTTTGTCATAGAACGGGCGCACAGGGTGCCGGTCCCGCTTCCGCATCCGGGGCTCCCGCCGCGGACCATCATTGCCCGAGTGCTCAACTACCGTGACCGAGACGCAATCCTGCAGGCGGCGAGGCGGCATGGGGACTTGCAGGTGGAGAACGCTACGGTGCGTTTCTTCCCAGACTTTACGCTCAAGGTCCAGCAGGTTGATGTTCTTCCCGGCGCGGCTTAAGGTGCTGGCGGAGGGCAAATCCTTCTTCTTCACCACCCCGGAGGAGGCGCACACCTGGCTGGAGGGGCGCCGACAATGACGAAGAGGCCCGGATGCTGAAGGTAGTTGGCGAACTTCGGCCCCCTGGTCCCCGGCCTCCTCTGTGAACATGCCGAGGGACTTGCGGCAGCATCGAGAGGATTCGTCCCCGGGGGCGCGGAGGCGGACCCGCAGCCTCTCGGCGTCTCCGGATTTGGAGTGAGGAGTTGGACTATCTCACCCCTGACTGTCGAGCTCCTATGGACATGTAATGTATGATGACACTATACAGCTTGCCATGGCTATATGTACTCCTTGTGTTCCTCTCCCCTGTAGGGGGGGTGGTGGAATTGTGCTGCGCAGGAGTCATGTATGTATTGGTCCACCGGGGACTATTGTGCTGGCGGTGGCTCTTATCCCCTTGCCCTAGAGGATGGGCGCTATCTACATTAGAGGGGGGTTCCTTATCCATCATAGGCCCTTGGTTCTGGTTGGGATGTTTGTATGATTGTTTATGATACTTCATGGGGGTCGGAGGGGGATTGCCCCGGAGGGTGGGTTTGGCTGCTCCACTCACCCCTAAGGTTATCGTTTTTGAGGGCTACAGGCGCTCTGCTGATTAGGGATGTCCGGCATGGTTGGCTGGAATGGCAGGGTAGCAGGGTGGGTGGCTGTTGTGGGGGGGAACGGGGGGCATGGTTCAGTTATATACTTGTGGTTTTTATGTTCTTTCATGGTTCCGATTCCATCGACACGCTTGGGAGGCAGGAAGGAGCGGATGAAGGGGAGGGATGGTTCTTCTACACTAGGGACTGGTGGACGACATGGCTGGCGCGCACGCACATAAGACGCAAAATATAAACATCTTATCCTGAAACGTTAATGGCCTGCAGAATAAAGTCAAACGGACGGTCGTTCTTCAGTACCTCCGTCGACATGCTCCGGATGTCGTCCTCCTACAGGAGACACATCTACTGGGGAATCACTGTAAGGCCCTGGACAGATTTGGGTACACCCTCCGTGCACACTCTGGTTTTACGACAGGCTCTAGGGGTGTGGGTATACTTGTTAAAAATTCCCTGCCTTTGATTCTGGGACGCAGCTGGTTAGATCCCCTAGGTCGCTATGTGGCTTTGTCTGCGCAATGGGAAGGCCGCCCTCTGAACTTCTGCTCGTTATACATACCCCGAGGCTGCACACGGCCACTCTTCCGGAGGTGGGGAGGTTGTTGCTGGAGCTGCCGCTGGGAACATTGATATTGGGCGGAGATATGAACGACGTGATGGCCAGAGACTTGGATAGGTCGTCACCCACGCGGGGTGGGGGGGGGGACTCATCACCTCAGGGACTTCACGCAAGCAGTGGGCCTCCTTGATTTATTGAGAACACACAATCCACACCTCCGACAGTACACGCACCTATCGGCGGCCCATGGGTCCTCTTCTAGGATCGATTATATTTTCTCGCGCACGGACAGTATGACCTTGTTTAGAGACGGGCGCCTTCATGCTCGAGAAATTTCAGACCATGCCCCGGTAGAGGTCCAGTTGTTGGGGCCCACCCGGGACTGGAGCGTTCCGCCTCGGCTTGACTCCTTTCTCTTTAAAGATAAGGATTTTCAAGAGGGCTTCAGGGAGAGAGTTGATCACTATTTCGCTGACAATGTAGGCTCCGTGGAATCTCCCGGGATAGTGTGGGAGGCGTATAAAACTGTAGCAAGGGATTTTGTGCAGGCTGAAGTGGGGCGGGGACGTAAAGAGAAAAATGCTCAGGTGGAGCGTTTAGAGGCGGAGATTACGGCGCTGAATAATGGAGCGGGACTCTCCCTGGAACAGGACCGAGTTAGACTGCACAGGGCGCGCCTATTCAGCAAGGAGGTGAGGGATCTCCTCACGGACCAAGCACGGGCACACGCACTAGCCACCCAGCGTAGAGTGTATGACATGGGTGACAAGGCAAACAGAACGATCGCCTGGCTGGAAAGGAGAGATCGGGATCGTAGCTGGGTACCAAATATAGAGCACCCGGATGGGTCGGTGAGTACCTCAAGCAGGGACATAGCAGAGGACTTTGCGCGGTACTACGAAGAGGTCTACCGCTCCCACACGTCCCGTAGTGGCCAGGATTGCCGCGACTTCCTTGCCCCCTTGCAACTCCCGGTCCTGGAGGCGGCGGATAGGGAAGTGCTAGAGGCCGAAATAACGGTCAAGGAGGTGGAAGAGGCAATGGGCGATTTGCAGGTGGGGAAGGCCCCGGTACCCAACGGGTTTCCAGCAGAGGTGTTCGATTGTGTGGCCAGCCACATTGCATCACATCTATGCAATATGCTCCTTGAGGCGCGAGACGTGGGTCACCTCCCGAGGGATCTGCGTTTAGCCACGATCGTGGTGATCCACAAGGCGGGAAAACCGCGCAGCATCTGTAGCTCCTACAGGCCTATCTCCCTCCTCAACTATGAGACGAAGGTTCTTGGAAAGATCCTTGCTACGCGACTGGGAGCGGTGATCCAGTTACTGGTCCACCCGGACCAGTCGGGCTTCATGCCCCACCGGAACACGAGACTTAACCTACGCCGGCTGTTTGGGGTGCTGCAATCGGTCGCCACGCCCGCGGGAGCTCCGGCGTCCTTGCTCTCCCTCGACGCCCACATGGCCTACGACAGTGTCGAATGGTGCTATATCTATGCCGTATTGGAGAAACTGGGTTTCGGACAGAACTTCTGCTCATGGGTAAAACTGTTATATGCAGAACCACTTGCGTGAGTCAGAGTTAACGGGGCCGTGCCGCGTGAGTTCTGCTTGGGACGTGGCACGAGACAGGGTTGCCCCCTTTCCCCGACCCTCTTTGCACTGGTGCTGGAGCCGCTGGCGCACTGGGTGAGGACGGATCCTGGCGTGTGGGGGATAACAATGGATGGCGGTTGGGAAGAGCGTATCTCGCTCTACGCCGACGATATCCTGTTATACACCCGGAAACCGGCGGAATCGATTCAGCGCCTAATGACTATATTGCGTGTCTTCAGGGAATATTCTGGGTACCGGATCAACTGGAGTAAATCCCTCGGCTTTGTACTGACGGGACCTCAGCCGCCCGTGGTAGTAGGTTGTGAGGGCCTGGTGTGGCAAGAGGCGTTTCGCTATCTAGGGATATGGATTACGCCGACGGCCTCGGAGTTCCTCCGGCTTAATGTACAACCACAACTCGACCGCCTGCACGGCGATGTGCAACACTGGCGCACCCTCCCGGTCTCCCTCATGGGGAGAGCGGTACTCTTCAAAATGATGGCACTACTGCGGCTATTGTACGTGCTGCAGAGCTCCCCCTTCCCGATCCCCAGACCAGATATTCAAGGCGGTGGAGGCGGAGCAACGTTCCCTTCTATGGGGCGGTGGATGTTCGAGGATTGCCCTTAGTAAGCTGCAACGTGGTCCCTATGAGGGGGGGCTGGCGGTCCCTGACATTCGCCTCTACTACTGGGCGGCCCAGTTGGCTAACGTTAACGGTTGGGTCTTTGCCCCACAAGAGGAACCGGCATATCGGATGGATCGTGCGGCCCTGGGCACGGAAACCTATTTGGCAGCCCTTTACTCGGGAATGCGGCGTAATCTGCCCTTGCCCCCCCAGACTGCAGTGGTAGTCCAGATATGGAAGCGGGCAACGAAGTTGCTCGGCTGGGAAAGGAAGCTCACGGCTCAGACGCCCCTATGGAGGGGTGACTTCCTGAAGGAAGTAGTGAAACTCCGTGACCTACACAAATGGAGCCTCATTGGCATCGATCTACTGGGTGATGTCTGGAAGAGGGGACGAGTGGTGAAATTCACAGCATTGCAGTCTGAATTCCAGATGGGGTCTGGCGAATTCCCCCAATACCAGCAATTCGCACATGCCATTAGCTCGCATTTATTACAAGGAGACCAGCTCCCTGAGTACGCCCCGCTCGAAGATAGGTTGCTTCTAGACCCGATGATTGACAAGGCAATATCACTTACCTACAAGAAACTGATTAATAACCTCCCAGATACACTCGGGCCACTGCGGGAAAAATGGGAATCTGATCTGGGCCTACTAGAGGACGATGATTGGGGTGAGGCCCTACAGTGCCCCAGGGAAGTGGCGATCCGGGCAAAATTCCGTCTGGTGCAGCTCCGTATACTCCATAGGTCTTACACCCCACGCACGGTGCTATTCAAAATGGGATACACGACATCACACTTCTGCCTGAGAGGGTGCGGGTTCGAGGGTACTTTCTTCCACATCCTCTGGGATTGCCCCAAAATTTGTTCCTACTGGGTCAGGTTGCAGGACATAATGGAGGAGGTGGTTGGAGCGGAGGTACCGCTGGAGGCCAGGTGGCACATACTGGGGGTCACAGGAGCGATAACATGGCCTAAGGGAAATAAGATGTGGCTGGCCTTTGCGAGCATGGTGGCGAAGAGAAATATTGCACATCTTTGGGGGAGTGACCTGCTGCCAACAGTGGAGGAATGGGAACGGGACTTGGATTGGTGCCAGAGGGCGGAAAAGGTCATTTATAACAGCAGGGGTTGCCCCAAAAAGTGGGAAAGGATCTGGCAGGCATGGAGAAGGTACAGAGGAAAGTGGCTGGACGCCTCGGAGGATGAGTAGAGGGGCCCTGCCCGCTCGGTCTTGGCCCATGACACGTCTGCGGCCCCTCCTTTCTGAGAGGCCCTGGTTCTTTAGATTAATTGCGATCTGCATTTCTGAAGGAGGGATGGGGTAGGAGGGATGGTCTTGAGGGAGGTTGATTAGATGGGCAGGTGACGGACTGCAGGCCTGAAGCTGAGCTAGAGGGTACACTGGACTTTAGGTGGACCATCCCTATCCTTGGTAATAATTGCACTGATGTGATTCTCACATTGTGAGTTAATATTGCTCTTTCGTTGCTCCAAGGAGTGTAATGTGATGGAACTGTTTTTTGCTTCAATAAAAAGATGTTTAAAAAAATATATTTGAACATTCCTTGTTACCTCAGATTAGGAAGCACATTGAGCTTCTTTGCTGTTATTTTGTGTCATGTTTTTTGATAATGCTTGGTAACAACATTTGCAAGATAGAGGATTTGTATTTTGTGAAATAGTGAGGTTTCAGTAGTGAAATTGAATGCTTGTACATAGGACCTGCGCTCTGTTTCTAAAATGTTATTTAAAAAATGATTTTGGGGCAAATAAATGACTTTTACATTTTTGGGAAGGAATATATAGTGTCTGTATGATTAAATAAATATATTTGAATCTTTCACAATGATGTCACCTGTGTTACCGCAGATTAGGAAGCACATTGAGCTTCTTTGGTGTTGGAATGATTGGTAAGATCATTTGCAAGATAGAGGATTTGTATTTTGTAAAATAGTGAGGGTTCAGTAGTGAAATTGAATGCTTGTACATAGGACCTGTGCTCTGTTTCTAAAATGTTATTTAAAAAACGATTTAGGGACAAATCAATGGTTTTTACATTTTTGAAAAGGAATAAATAATGTCTGCATGATTAAATAAATATACTTGAACCTTTCACAATGATGTCACCTCTGTTATCCCAAATTAGGAAGCAGATTGAGCATTTTTCTTGTTGAATTGTGTCATGGTTTTCGATGATGCTTGGTAGCAATGTTTGGAAGAGAGAGGAAATGTATTTTGTAAAATAGTGAGGTTTCAGTAGTGAAATGGAATGCTTGTACATAGGACATGCGCTCTGTTTCTAAAATCTTATTTGAAAAACGATTTTTGGGCAAATGAATAGCTTTTACATTTTTGACGAGGAATAAATAGTGTGTGCTTGATTAAATAAATATATTTGCAGATTTCACAATCATGTCAATTGTGTTACTCTAGATTAGGGAGCAGATTGAGCTTTTTTCTTGCTGCATTATGTTAAGTTTAATGATAATGTTTGGTATCAACATTTCCTAGATAGAAGAATTGTATTTTGAAAAATTGTGAGGTTTCAGTAGTGAAATGGAATGCTTGTACATAGGACCTGCGCTCTGTTTCATAAATCTTATTTAAAAAACAATTTTGCAGCTAATGAATGGCTTCTATATTTTTGAGAAGGAATAGATAGTGTCTGCAAGATTAAATAAATACATTTGAACCTCTTACAATTATGTCACCTGTGTTTTCTCAGATTAGGAAGTAGATTGTGCAGATAAGGTGAGGCATGTCCAGGGGTGCAAAGGATTTGAGGCCTGTGTCCATGAGTGCAGTGGAGAGGACTCACCTCCTCTGACCCTTGGACAAGCCTTACCTCATCTGTGCCGCTTAGACAGGCCTCAATATATTGGGTATAATTGATGGTAACAGGGTGCAGATGAGATGAGGCGTGTCCAGGGGTGTAGATGAGCTGAGGCCTGTCTAGGGGTGGAGATGAGTTGAGGTCTATTTGGGGTTGCAGATGAGGTGAGGATTGTCCAGGGGTGCAGAGGAGGTGATGCCTGTGTTGAAGAGTGTAGTGCAAGAGAGGTCTGTCCAGGGGTGCAAAGGAGGTGAGGGTTGTGTCTAAGAGTGCAGTGGGGGATAGGCTTCATGAAGTCCAGTCCAGTGCACTCTTAGACATAGGCCTCACCCCCTATGCTCCCCAGTAGAGGCCTCTCTCCCACTACAGTCTTGAACACAGGTGTCACCTCCTCTGTACCTCTGGACAATCCTTAACTCATCTGCAACCCTAAATCGTTTTTTAAAGAGGCCTAAAGGTGACATCATTGTGAAAGGTTCAAAAATATTTATTTAATCATGCAGACACTATTTATACCTTCTAAAAAATGTATAAGCCATTCATTTGCCCTTTAATCATTTTTATATTAACATTAAGAAAACTGAGTACAGGTTATATGTACAAGCATTCCATTTCACTACTGAAACTTCAGTTTTTTACAAAATACAATTCCTGTATGCAGCAGAAAATTTTAACGAAGCATTAAGAAAAAAAATAACAGAAAGCAACAATAAAAAAAAAACCACAATGTGATTCTTATTATGAGGAAACACACCTGACATGATTGCAAAAGGTGCAGAGGAGGTGAGGAAAGTCGAAATGGCTTTCATGATTGTGAAATTTGCTGAGGAGATGAGGCCTGTGTGTAAAAGTGCAGTGGGAGAGACACTTTATGAAGTCCTGTCCACTGCACTCTTGGACACAGGCCTCACCTCCTGTGCTTCCCTGGCCAGGCCTCACCTCATCTGCACTCCTGGTTAGGCCTCACCTCATCTGCACCCCTGGACAGGCCTCACCTCATCAACACCCCTGGACAGGTATGTAACATCTGCATCCTGTTACCATTAATTTTACCAAAAAATGTGAGGCCTGTCCTGGGCGCACGGAGGAGGTGAGGCTTGTTCAAGGGTCAGAGGAGGTGAGTCCTGTCCATTGCACTCTTGGACATAGGCCTCACCTCCTCTGCACCCCTGGACACAGGCCTCACCTCATGTGCACAATCTGCTTACTAATCTGAGGAAACACAGGTGACATGATTGTGAAATGTGCTAATATTTTTTTTTAATCATGTAGATACTATCTAATCCTTGTCAATAATGTAAAACCAATTCATGTGCCCGAATTCTTTTTTTAAAATAACATTTAAAAAACAGAGAAAAGGTCATATGTATAAGTATTTAATTACAGTACTGAAACCTCGCTCATTTACAAAATACAATTCCTTTATGCACCAATATTTCTTTACTAAGTATTATCAAGAATCTATAAGTCTCTCTTATATTCTCTTCCTGACTTACTGTATTTTTCCACCTGTCCCCTTCTAAACCCTCTTTTTGACTTATTCCTTTTTACATCCTGACTCTGTGTTACACTCTCTTACACTCTCTCTTTGACTTATTTTCTCTTACACCCTGTGTTTGATTTATTCCCTCTCTCTCATTACTCCTTGTTACATCCTCTCTTTGATTTAGTTCCTCTTACACCCTCTCTCAAACTTAATCTCTCTCTCTTCCTTTTACAGCCTCTCTCTGTTTTAGTCTCTTTTACATCCTCTCCCCTTCTAACACCCTCTCTCTGTCTTACATCCTCTTACACCCTCTCTCTCTCTTACACCCTGTTATATCCTTTTTCTGACGTATTCCCTTTGTCCCTTTCTTTGACTGACTCCCTCTCCTTATTACATCCTTTTTCTGTCTTACAACATATTATAGACTCTTTCTGTCTTACTCCTTCTCTATGTTTTACTCCCTCTACCTGTTTCTTTGTCTGACTCTCTCTGTCTTTTTGTGTTAGTTCCTCTAGCTCTTTTTCTCTGTCTTACTCCTAGTTACATAGTTGTTGTGATATAAACTTAGATATGTTGTAAAGTAGTGTTTATATCGTTTGCTTATTGTCATTGCTTTGTTGTTTGGTAATAGTGGTCTAAAATGTGTTATCTTTTTTCTTTAACACAGATTGAAATCAAGATTTGAATAGTAAGGAAATATGCCCTCAAGGCAGAGGAGAAGAAAAGATGCCAAGCGGAACAAATCAAAAACATCAACGGAATTAAAGCACTCCTCTACAACAAATACTTCAAAAGACAGGAAAAATGCTCCTGGTAAGACAACGAAGTCTTTCTTTCGGAACATATGTAGATAAAAAAATGTTGATGAGAATGTGAATAAACAGAAGGAGAGAGCAAATTTGAAGAGGAAGGAGAGGCCCCCCGAAAATGTTACTACTGCAGCAGGAGAGAATAATATGTATAGGAATAGAAGGCAAAACCAATTTAGGGACATTCGTAAACGAATGTTTCGCAATAGGGTAGTTTTAAATTTGTTAAAAAACATTAAGAAAGGTAAACAGAGAGCTGCTTTTTACAAGAAAAAGAAAAAATATAGAGAAAATTGTTGATCAGGCTTTTGAAGTTAAGAAAAAATTATTTATTTTAGTAATCAATAGAATTAGGACACTTAACAAGACAAGTGATGTTTTCAAATCAAACAGTAGATGCAAAAGAGTAATTAATCGGACTAATTTTTGTAAAGTTTTTTCTGGAGAATAGATGCATAGTTCAAGTTGTGAGCCATTTTTTAATGAGGAGAGTTACTTCCAGGAGAATGATTTGGTGCATGCAGTTGACACCAGTGGTCGAGCATATGAGGTGATAGACGGTTGTCCGATTGAAAAAGAGAAACTTGTGTCTAGAGATGCAGAGGAGGTGTTAGCTGATGAAGTTTTAGGGAGACGTACTAAGGGTCCTGTGTACACTTGGAAGTGTAGTAGTATTTGTAGTGTGCGACAGGATTCAATTGATTTGCTTCGTAATTTCTTACGGACATATAGTAAGAAAAGTCTAAAACAGAAAATGAAGATGTTGCAAGACTTAGATCCTTGCAGAGTCAGAGAAAACACAGGTTTGCATGGGCATTCACTGGCTTGTCTTTCTAGAAAAGTATGTCAGAGTGTTTTTCATCATTTTAGGATGTTAGCAGTGCATCATACTAAAATGAGGAAATTAGTGAGAATGTTGTATTATGCAAAAAGTCCAGCACTTAAGCTTAAACAGTTAAACAGTGCTCTTTTGCATGGAACTGAATTAGATGTGAAGAAAATTTGTCAAGAAATTGAGTTAAGTTACTTTGGTGAAAAAGAGGACAGTGTAGAAATTGACACAGTAATAGAAGGTAATGTGGAAGACAATGTACAGATTTCAAGTACAGGTGAAATCGAGTGAAAGGCCTAATTTTACTTGTGTGCGTTGTCGACGGACTCATTATAAGATTCAAACTAGGTTAGTTGATTTATATGCAGAAAGTGAAATGGAAAACAATACTGAATGGAAGAATTTTGCAACTTTTTTGTTGGTGGAGAATTCTTTTGATTTGAGTTCTGATCAGCGTATTTGTAAATATTGTTATAATAAATTAAATGAAAACAGAATGCCTGCTAGAGCTGTTCATAATAATCTTGAGTTGGTAGACATTCCTCCTGAATTGATGGATTTAAATACATATGAATCTATTTTGATTCAATGTGTCCATCCTTTTCAGGCTATTGTTCGCATTGAGCCTAAGATAGGGAAATTGCCTCCTTCAGATTTACAGAGAGGATTAAAGGGAAGAGTTGTTTATTTGCCTCTAGATTTCAAGAAAAATATTGATACAATTGGTGTAGAGAAAGTGGAAGAGGAACCTCTGGGTATTCTAGTTAATGGGGTTCCGACAAAGAGTAAGAAAATCTGGCAAGATTTAGTGTATGTTAGGAAAGTCAAAAAGGCAACGTTGTATTTGGTCAAAAACAATGAGTACTACAAAGATGTATGTGTTGGAGCAGAGGAAACAGCTGCAGAAGAAGACAGTGATTGTTCAGCCGGCCAAATTGAAAAAGTTGATGTGTCTAGAAGTGAAGAAATATATGAACATTATACTGTTCATCCTTTGCATTCCAAAGAAGTAATGGGGAATGCAATTGACTTGTTTCAAATGAAAGCAGCAAAAGAAGTCCCATTAGTGTATGGGAAGAAAGTTTGGAAGCTCGTTGTTTTCCACAGCTATTTCCAACAGGTCGAGGTGGACGATATGACGATCGACCACTTCAAATTCCAGCATCTGAATACCAGACTTTAAGATTATATGCTGAAGATCCAAGGTTTCGTCAATGCATCCCATATTTGTTTCATCTACTGTATGAAAGTGACTTGTCTGGGCTTTCTTATGCAGTAAACCATATACTGAAAAGTGGAGCACATCTGCAAAATGTTTTGGCGAGGGACTTTATGGAGAAAGTCAATCTGCGAGACAATATTTTGGAATCTCATCTAATCAATCTCATGGCATGTCAGCGTGGTACAAACGAGTATTGGTACCGTCGTCATGGGGAATTGAAATGTATGCTAAGAAACTTAGGAACTCCTACATGGTTCCTCACTCTTAGCTGTGCTGAGTATGCATGGGACGACTTCAATTTATATGAGAGGCAAATTCAAACATACAAAATATAGAATTCAAAACTCCTGGAGAACTGTGTTCTTTGGATCCAGTGAATGTATGCAGATATTTCAATCATAGATTTGAAGCTATGATGTCTTTCATTACCAACAAAAAAAATCCTCCCCTTGGAGAGGTTTTGGATTTCTTTTGGAGAAAGGAGTATCAAGCGAGAGGTGCTCCTCACATACATATGTTGTTATGGATTAAAGATGCACCCAAATTTGGAACAGATTCGGATGACACAGTGATGAGTTTCATTGAAGAGTATTCAACATGTGCTGTTCCGAAAACTACCGAAGAAAACAGTTTAAGGCAACAAGTTGTACGCTTTCAATCACATCGTTGTGGAAAGTACTGTCGTCGAAAATTCAGAAACAAGGACAAGTTCTACACAAAATGTCGTTTCGGATTTCCACGACCAGTGATTTCTAAAGGAAGAGTAAATAATTTGATGTCTTCTCTGCGATATACTGTTACGAGGAAATCACCAAAAAATACATACAATTTAAAAAGAAACGAAGAGTCCAAGTACATCAACGACTACAACCCAGTGATTTTGTCCATGTGGAATGCTAACATGGATATTCAGTTTGTTGCTGACAACTCTATTGCTGTGGCTCGATATGTGACGTCTTACATCACAAAAAAAGAAAAGACAGAACTGAAGGAAATGTGGGAGGATATTTCACATGAAAAGAGTATAAGCAAGACATTATACAGTTACAGTCTGAAGATGTTGTCGCATCGAGAAATTGGAGCATATGAATGTTCTGATCGGTTATCATCAGCAAGTCTCTATGGCAAATCTAGAACCATCATTTGGGTGAGTCTAGGTCTTGCTGCAACACGAAACCGAGTTTTAAAATCTGTACAAGAAATTGAGTATTTGGCGGAGAAAGAACCAAACCGTACAGATATTTTGAAGACAAACATGTTGGATACATACTATCCAAATAGAAGTAGTCATCTTGAGAACAGTTGTTTGTATGAAGTTCTGCAAAACTATATTTATAAGAGGACCATCAGAGAAGATATCAATAATGGAATATATGCTATCATTGGGTGTGAAGGATGTCTAGTGAAGCAGAGAAAAGGCCATTTGATTAATCATCAAAAATTGAGTTGCGAAAATCCAGAGAAAAGGGAATTTTACTATTTAGCTCTTTTGCAACTCTTTAAGCGATGGCGTACAGAAGAGGAACTACTTGGAGATTTTCTCTGTTACGAAGATTCTTTTAATGCAACCAAGGATACCATAGAATGTCCTGATTTTCCAAATTATCTGCAAATGTTAAACGAAGAAATAGAGCAAGAAGCCACAATTGCTGTAGAGATTGCTAGAGACAGTTCTCAAGACAGTCAGAGTTCTGCTTCATTGAGTCAGGATCCACTAGGAGGACCAATTATCCAAAATGAAGCTGCCACTGCCATGGATGAGGTGGAAAGAGCTATGGAACAAGCTCAAGATGATGTAGTTAACTTAGAAGATTTGGTTAAACAACTAAACCTTGAGCAGAAACAGATCTATGACGAAGTCACAGAACAGGTTGAACATGGATTCAGTCATGAGAAAAAAGAGTGCTCATGTACATCATTTAAGCCTGTCCGACTGTACGTGAGTGGAGAAGCGGGAACTGGAAAAAGTTTTCTGATTAAAGCAATTGCAACTTATCTGCAGAAAAGGACTGAATCACCGCTGTCTTGTGTTGTTACTGCTCCAACTGGGCTTGCAGCACATAACATTAAAGGGATTACTTTACATCGTTTGCTGATACTACCAGTGGAGCATGATAACAAATTACAATACCACAAGCTATCTGGAGATGCTTGTTCTGAAGTTTCCAGAGTCCTGAAGAAAATGAAACTTCTTATCATTGATGAAGTAAGCATGGTCTCAAATCTAATGCTTGCTTTTGTGCATTTGAGAATGCAAGAAATTCTGAGAACAGACTATGATGTCTTATTCGGAGGAAAACACATTATTGTTTTTGGAGATCTACGGCAGTTGACTCCAGTGAAGGGACAACCAGTGTTTAAAATGCTCACACATGAAGATACCAGGAAGTGCCTAGGAAGCATTGGAAACGTTAATATATGGTTAAATTTCAAATATGCAGAACTGCTTGAAAATATGCGACAGGCAAAGGATGAAGATTATAAAAGTATTCTACAAGATGTAAGAATCGGAAAAGTAAGTGAGCATGGGAAAGAAGCATTACATGCACGATTAATTTCAAATTTGTATCCAAATGAAAATATTCTTCCAGAGAATATTTTTAAGAAAATTACTGAGAACAAATCTGGGATATGTTTGATGCCAACTCTGCAAGAATGTTCCATCTTCAACAACAAAATGTTAAAGTTAGAAAATGAAGTGATTGTGAAACTGGAAGCTGTAGATAAAATTGGGCTTATGGGAGCTACAATTATTTTGTCAGAAAATTTGAAATCAAAATTGGATTCATTAGAGAAGAGTATATCTAAAACTGCTGGTTTTGAAAAGACTCTGAATGTGTGTTTAAATTGTCGTATCATTTTGAGAAGGAATTTAAATGTTGAAAGAGGTCTGGTAAATGGAGCAATGGGTCATGTTGTTGATTTTGTGAATTACAAAAATAGAGATGGAATTGAAATTTTAAAAATTAAATTTGATGGCATTGACGAAATAGAACAAATTTGTTGTTGTTCAGCTAGATTTTTGCTTGTGAAAGACTTATATGTTCGCCGAAAACAGTTTCCTGTTTGTTTGGCATATGCGGTAACAATTCATAAATCTCAAGGTTTAAGTGTAGATAGTGCTTTGGTGAACATTGGAAGTTCTGTGTTTAAAGAGGGTATGGCATATGTGGCATTATCACGAGTCAGAACTTTATCAGGATTGTACTTGATTGAGTGTGATGAAACAAAGATTTGTGCAGATCTAGATTGTGTTAAAGAGTACAATAGGTTAAGAAGAGAGTATGCTCCACATTTGCCTCAATATCCTTTGTTTGAAAAACGTGTGGTAGGCCGAAAAAGAAGAAATGAGAATAATTGCAGTGAGGTAGTAGCAAAAAGACAAAAAGTAGATGAAACTGTAATTGTAAGCAGAAAGAAAAAGGATTCTGTTGAAGATGTTGTTGGATTTCAGTTTGAAAACAGTTCTGGTGTCAACTGCTATGATAATGTAGTGCTTAATGTTGTTTTTTTCTTCAAAATTTACAAGAACAGATTGTTGAAAATCGGGATCAAACATTCTGCTGTTTATTGAATTCTGTGTTTGAGAAATGTAGCAGTGATAGAGCAAGAAATTCGAAATCTTCTAGACATATGTTCTGGTCAAAATCAATTTTCACAGAATATTCAGCAGGATTGTCAGGAATTTTTAATGTATATGTTTGATGTATTGGAAGATGAAGGTGTAGATATAAAAAATATTTTTAGCCTTTCTTATCAATGGCAGCATGACTGCGACAACTGTAGTTTATCAAGTAGTACTACAATAGACACCGAAAGATTTATATATTTGACTTTACCAGACTGCAAATCAGTGCCTTTTAATAATCTAGTTAAAGCAGCTGATCACAATATGGTGTGTACCCAATGTAAGTCTGCAATGCTGTCCACATTATTTATACAAAATTATGGTCAGTATGTCATTTTAATGTTCCAACGATGTAGACCTGATGGAACTAAATTGACAACTTCTATTAAAAATTTCGTGGCTTCTCAGTTATCAATTTCAGGAAGAACCTTTGCAACTGTAGCTATTACTTATCATGACGGTCCTTCGACAACATCAGGGCATTATACATGCTATTTAAAATGTCGAAAAGTTTGGACTAACTGTAATGATACTCATTTGACTTTCAAACAACGTTTGCCTTTTGACTTAAAAAATTCATACCTAGTGTTTTTAGAACCAACATTTAAGTAAAGGTAATTGGCCTATGAAGGCAGGAGCAGTTAATAAAAGTTAGTCTGCTGTTTAAAAGTGTATTGTGACTAAAAGTGATGAAGATAATATAAAAATTATAGTTCTCATAAAGGTACGGTAAGTGGATCGCATAGTAAGTGATATCAGTATTATCAAGTCAAGTCAAGTCAAAAAGGCTTTATTTCGACAAAAGATTATCATAAAAGCTTCACATAGAATTCATAAGTACAATAAAAGAAGCCGAAGATAAAAACAGATTACAAAAAAGAATCTACACATATACAATTATTTTCACGTCATGGGTTGATTAAGAAAGAATTAAACAATTGATTTAAGCCTTTTGGCTTTTGATTACCCAAGCCCAAGATAAAAATTTGGCGAGAGCACAAGCATAGGTAATACGGCTATCGGAAATGAATATACGAATTGCATCTGCGTGGCACCTAGTGCCCAATTGGCGACATAGATGCTTAAGCCATATTTTCCTAGGTAAATTGTACTCTCCACATTCAAACATAAAATGTGCCAATGTCTCTGGTCTAGCTAAACATGCTGGGCAAAGCTCTACGGTTTGTGCAGGCAGTTTCCATCTTGAGGAGAAAGTATACAATGGCAAGGTCCCTGCTCTAAATTTAAAATAAAGAGCCCTATCAAAAGGTTTGCCAATAGCGTCCAGATAGAGTTCGCGAACTCTTCAGTGAGTCTACCCATAGAAGTATTGGAGTTTCGTTGTGACATAATCCAGTTCCAATAAAGTTTCTTAAGGGTTGCCTTTGGAGGAGAAGATCTATTAGCCCATGAATCTTTTAAGCCTAAATTCAAAAGCAAGATTTTGATGTCACTCAGCCATTTGATTTTGTGCCACCCTGACAAGGACATGATTTCTGCGAGGCCTTGTGCATATTTACTCAGTTCGGGCACTCGCCACAATCGTGCCCATAGTAGGAGTGGACGTAATTTAGCTAGGTCTTCAATCGGGCGACGGCCTAAATCAAACATTAATGGGACCGTAGGGGTCCCCTGAGGAAGTGACATAATCGCCCTACAGAACTTTCTTTCGGACTTTGGCAAATCATTGGTAATGGATGAGCCCCAAAGCTCCGCCCCATACAGAGCAGAACTAACCCCTTTAGCTGCATAAATGTCAAGAACAACAGCTATTGGTCTAGTTACACAGGAGCGTTGCTCTTTCAAAATAGCTCCTGTTATCCTTTTGTGGGATAATAACATTTTATCCAAGTGTGGGGTCCATTGCATTTTATGAGATAGACGGATGCCAAGGTAATCAAATACTTCTACTCTCTCCAACGGTTCAGCATTCAGGATTGGGGGGCGTGCTAATTTTTTTGGGGGATTCAACAGAAGATATTTAGTCTTGCCCGTGTTGATTACGAGGCCCCGTTTGGTGCAAAAAGATTGGAAATTATTCAAAAGCCTTTGAAGGCCTATCGGGGATTTCGATATTAAAAGCGTGTCATCCGCAAAGAGAAGGGTAGGTATACGTTCTCCAGCCAGGGATGGTTCATCTGAAGGATGTTCTAAAAGATGCTCCACCACCCCGTTGATGTAAAGAGAAAACAGGGTGGGAGCAAGGACACATCCCTGGCGGACCCCTCTCTCTACCGGGATACTGCTAGTTTTCTCCCCTCCTGGACCCCATCTAATCTGGGCAAAGCTATTTTCATGCAGCCTAACCAGTAATAGAAGTAAATAGTGTGGCAACCCCATATCGGCCAAGACTCTCCACAGGGACTCCCTCGGTACAAGGTCAAAGGCAGTCTTTAAATCGATAAATGCGAGATAAAGACTGCCTTTGCCTATAACCACAACCCTCCAATACACCATCATGAGCCTAAAGACTTGCTCAACTGTCCCAGTGCCCACTCTAAAACCTGCCTGGTAGTCGGAAAGGATTTTGTTTTCTTCTATCCAGTCCAATATTCTAACCAGTAGAACCTTGCCAACTACTTTTTGAGTAATATCCAGCAGACTAATTGGTCTGTAGTTGGACGGCTCCTCTCTGGCACCTTTTTTAAAAATGGGGACCACCTCCGCCCCTTTCCATGATGAAGGGATCGGAGCACCCTTACAGATGGCAACAAGTAAGGAGTGAATGAATTTACCCCACTTTGGAATATCTGACCTCAGAAGATCGCCAGGAATACCATCCGGACCAGCGGCTTTTTGGGGCTTGATGGTACCTATAGCGTATTCCACCTCTTTGATTGTAAAGTCAAGTTTGTCAGGAACAATGCTCCAGTGTAACAAGTTAGTTGCTGGAACCACAAACCTCCCTTCAGTCTCATTAGCAGCCTCAATAGGTGGCAAATCCTCATGACGGGAGTATAATTTTGAAAAGTGGTTAACCCACGATTGACTTGAAATGTTACACGAGATAAGATCAATATCCGGCCTGTTTCTGGCTCTGATTGTGTCCCAGAAACATTTAGGGTCTTTTTTGAGACTGGCTTCTTTAAGAGTAAACCAGTACTGTTCTTCCCATTCTTTTTTAGCGTGTGCCAGTGTAATCTTATGCTTTTTCCTGGCAGTCTGTATCAAAGATTGGGATTTACTTTTAACGGCCTCTATTAATAGAGACTTTGCCCGTCTGCATGCTGGAGTATACCAATCGTGCTTACCCCTAGGTTTAGACTGGGGCAAGTTCCTCCCTTCAGAGCCCCTAGCCCAAAAGACTTCCCCTATAGACTTAACAACTGTTTCGAAGATAGGTGTTGCCCTTTCAGTTAACAAAGCTGGATTAATATTATCCAGTTCTATTTGTGAGGCCATAAGTAATTCGTCTATAGTGGAGATCTTAGTAGTGTCCATAACAATTTTGTTCCACTTTAGACGTCTTCCACAAGAGGAAACAGTGATTGTATGTGGGCTTATAGATAAGGTTGCAGGTTCATAACTAAGCCAGGGGTTCGTTAGAGATAAAGAAAGTGAGTTATGGTCACTCTCAACAGTGGCTATCACCACCATATCAAGGACCAATCCCCAAAGTTTTAAGTCCAACAGAATATAATCAATCCTTGAGGAATGATCTATTCTGTTGAACGTATGGGCACCCAGGCGGTCTGAGGCTGTACGACCATTAGTGGCTCTTAGGCCGAATTCTAATGTCAGCGCATTAAGCTGTATTGCGCTACGGGACCATCTTTTCATCGGAGGGATAGTGAGTGCAGGGATACCCCATTTGCTGTCCTCCTCTCCAAGATCCAAGTTATCCTCCATAGGAAGTGGCTCATAGGTGCAATTAAAATCACCTGCTACCAGGATATGGTCAGCTTCCTCGTGATCTCTAAGTTGTGTTTCCAAGTCGAGGATCACCGCGGAAGTACACCCATTTTTAGTGCCTCTAACATAGATGTTATATAGGGCAAGGGATAAACCCACACTAGGATTAGTTAATAAGATCCCTAGTATGTCTGGGCTATTGACCTGCCTAGATGTTATGCAGCAATTAAGGGAAATGCTTATCCAAATAAGAAGTCCCCCTGAGGGACGTCCCTTCCCTTGCGTTGCTTTCACAGCAGGAACAAAATGGGTTACAAAACCAACCCGATGTAGTGGTTCTATGCTCCAGGTCTCCTGGAAGAGGCAGATTGTATGGGCCTCGATCAAGTCATTCCATTCAGGTAGAGCCAATTTCCTATGGATACCTGCAAGGTTCCAACTAAGAATTTTAATTGGATCCTTGTCCGGTTTGTATTTGTGATTATTAGTTAAATTAAGGGTTTGGGGTTCCATGCAATTACTTGCCAGTGTAGAGGGTATTAGCTCGATATCTGTGGCTATGTGCACATCTGCCTCGATCCCATGAACCCCACTAGATAAGGTTTGTTGTACCAGGGGGCTTTGTTGATCAGGTTCCAATATTAAATCCCTTGTATATGCAACAACTGTAGAATCGTTTCCCACTGTGTTTGTATAACAGCCCGTGTGTCAATCGACCCCCTCAAGTCCATTCAGGCAACTAAATCGATTGGACCCAAAAAATGGTAACACCGGGCCATGAAAGACTGGTCGAGCATTAAAGTCGTAATGTCTGCCCCTCCGAGCAACCCTCGTCCAGTTATCATGAGCTTGATTGAGATGCATAGGGGTAGGAGGGAAGAAAAATGAGACATGAAGGGTTTGGATTGTTGATTCTAATGATCTATTCTTCCCTCGACATATATAAGTAACAGTCCCAGCATCCCGAAAGCTCACCAGAATGCAATCCCCTATTATAGATTTATTTGTTTTGCCCACCCAAGGGACCCTTCTCACCATAATGATTTGGTTATTGAGGTGAACTGGTAGGGGTCTATTCACATTCAGCCACTTGATAACCCTGCTTTTCAGAGTGCTGAAGTTCTCAACTTCCCCCACTTCAAGTAAAGGGACACCGGCCATAACGACCATAAGGTCGTTAGCCTCTCGGGGGAGATTAGGTCTACGAGGCCTAGGAAGAGGCTTAACTGGAGGCGGGAAAGCAGAACTAGCAGTAATTGGTGTAGGGGGAGTTAGGCCTACAGGTGGAGGTGGCCTATTAGGGTTTAATAGATTGGCTGAGACTATATTAGCCATAAGGGGTTGTAAAGGGTGAGCAACAGTAGTAATCGGGGGAGGTACTAAATTGGCTGGCCTATTGTCGGATTTTGTGGGGACCATGGGAGGAGAAATAGTCTCGGGAGGTCTACTCTGTATACCAAACACAACAGTGATGGACAGAATGTGGATCAATGTCACACATTCACCCCAGTCCAAAGATCTGGGCCCAAATCCATTGTTTTTCCACTCCACACCACCCTGGGTAAGACAATGGCGATATGCAAATCAGCGCTGACCCTGTGCCCCATGGGAACAGTCCAGTCCGAACTACAAAAGCCATGTCCTTCCCAGAACGGAAACAAGCATCCGAGGACCGGCCCGGTTTCGAGGTAATACCTCTCATCAGCCCGGCTAGCTTGATTCCAGTGGTGTGGAGTGCCTGGGACTCACGTCTGAGCATCCCCAGTACACTTAGAGCGGTAATTGCAAACACAACAGTGATGGACAGAATGTGGATCAATGTCACACATTCACCCCAGTCCAAAGATCTGGGCCCAAATCCATCGTTTTTCCACTCCACACCACCCTGGGTAAGACAATGGCGATATGCAAATCAGCGCTGACCCTGTGCCCCATGGGAACAGTCCAGTCCGAACTACAAAAGCCATGTCCTTCCCAGAACGGAAACAAGCATCCGAGGACCGGCCCGGTTTCGAGGTAACACCTCTCATCAGCCCGGCTAGCTTGATTCCAGTGGTGTGGAGTGCCTGGGACTCACGTCTGAGCATACCCAGTACACTTAGAGCGGTAATTGCAAATACAACAGTGATGGACAGAATGTGGATCAATGTCACACATTCACCCCAGTCCAAAGATCTGGGCCCAAATCCATCGTTTTTCCACTCCACACCACCGTGGGTAAGACAATGGCGATATGCAAATCAGCGCTGACCCTGTGCCCCATGGGAACAGTCCAGTCCGAACTACAAAAGCCATGTCCTTCCCAGAACGGAAACAAGCATCCGAGGACCGGCCCGGTTTCGAGGTAACACCTCTCATCAGCCCGGCTAGCTTGATTCCAGTGGTGTGGAGTGCCTGGGACTCACGTCTGAGCATCCCCAGTACACTTAGAGCGGTAATTGCAAACACAACAGTGATGGACAGAATGTGGATCAAGGTCACACATTCACCCCAGTCCAAAGATCTGGGCCCAAATCCATCGTTTTTCCACTCCACACCACCCTGGGTAAGACAATGGCGATATGCAAATCAGCGCTGACCCTGTGCCCCATGGGAACAGTCCAGTCCGAACTACAAAAGCCATGTCCTTCCCAGAACGGAAACAAGCATCCGAGGACCGGCCCGGTTTCGAGGTAACACCTCTCATCAGCCCGGCTAGCTTGATTCCAGTGGTGTGGAGTGCCTGGGACTCACGTCTGAGCATCCCCAGTACACTTAGAGCGGTAATTGCAAACACAACAGTGATGGACAGAATGTGGATCAATGTCACACATTCACCCCAGTCCAAAGATCTGGGCCCAAATCCATCGTTTTTCCACTCCACACCACCCTGGGTAAGACAATGGCGATATGCAAATCAGTGCTGACCCTGTGCCCCATGGGAACAGTCCAGTCCGAACTACAAAAGCCATGTCCTTCCCAGAACAGAAACAAGCATCCGAGGACCGGCCCGGTTTCGAGGTAACACCTCTCATCAGCGATGATGGATTTGGGCCCAGATCTTTGGACTGGGGTGAATGTGTGACATTGATCCACATTCTGTCCATCATTGTTGTATTTGCAGTTACCGCTCTAAGTGTACTGGGGATGCTCAGACGTGAGTCCCAGGCACTCCACACCACTGGAATCAAGCTAGCCGGGCTGATGAGAGGTGTTACCTCGAAACCGGGCCGGTCCTCGGATGCTTGTTTCCGTTCTGGGAAGGACATGGCTTTTGTAGTTCGGACTGGACTGTTCCCATGGGGCACAGGGTCAGCGCTGATTTGCATATCGCCATTGTCTAACCCAGGGTGGTGTGGAGTGGAAAAACGATGGATTTGGGCCCAGATCTTTGGACTGGGGTGAATGTGTGACATTGATCCACATTCTGTCCATCATTGTTGTGTTTGCAGTTACCGCTCTAAGTGTACTGGGGATGCTCAGACGTGAGTCCCAGGCACTCCACACCACTGGAATCAAGCTAGCCGGGCTGATGAGAGGTGTTACCTCGAAACCGGGCCGGTCCTCGGATGCTTGTTTCCGTTCTGGGAAGGACATGGCTTTTGTAGTTCGGACTGGACTGTTCCCATGGGGCACAGGGTCAGCGCTGATTTGCATATCGCCATTGTCTAACCCAGGGTGGTGTGGAGTGGAAAAACAATGGATTTGGGCCCAGATCTTTGGACTGGGGTGAATGTGTGACATTGATCCACATTCTGTCCATCATTGTTGTGTTTGCAGTTACCGCTCTAAGTGTACTGGGGATGCTCAGACGTGAGTCCCAGGCACTCTACACCACTGGAATCAAGCTAGCCGGGCTGATGAGAGGTGTTACCTCGAAACCGGGCCGGTCCTCGGATGCTTGTTTCCGTTCTGGGAAGGACATGGCTTTTGTAGTTCGGACTGGACTGTTCCCATGGGGCACAGGGTCAGCGCTGATTTGCATATCGCCATTGTCTAACCCAGGGTGGTGTGGAGTGGAAAAACGATGGATTTGGGCCCAGATCTTTGGACTGGGGTGAATGTGTGACATTGATCCACATTCTGTCCATCATTGTTGTGTTTGCAGTTACCGCTCTAAGTGTACTGGGGATGCTCAGACGTGAGTCCCAGGCACTCCACACCACTGGAATCAAGCTAGCCGGGCTGATGAGAGGTGTTACCTCGAAACCGGGCCGGTCCTCGGATGCTTGTTTCCGTTCTGGGAAGGACATGGCTTTTGTAGTTCGGACTGGACTGTTCCCATGGGGCACAGAGTCAGCGCTGATTTGCATATCGCCATTGTCTAACCCAGGGTGGTGTGGAGTGGAAAAACGATGGATTTGGGCCCAGATCTTTGGACTGGGGTGAATGTCTGACATTGATCCACATTCTGTCCATCATTGTTGTGTTTGCAGTTACCGCTCTAAGTGTACTGGGGATGCTCAGACGTGAGTCCCAGGCACTCCACACCACTGGAATCAAGCTAGCCGGGCTGATGAGAGGTGTTACCTCGAAACCGGGCCGGTCCTCGGATGCTTGTTTCCGTTCTGGGAAGGACATGGCTTTTGTAGTTCGGACTGGACTGTTCCCATCGGGCACAGGGTCAGCGCTGATTTGCATATCGCCATTGTCTAACCCAGGGTGGTGTGGAGTGGAAAAACTATGGATTTGGGCCCAGATCTTTGGACTGGGGTGAATGTGTGACATTGATCCACATTCTGTCCATCATTGTTGTGTTTGCAGTTACCGCTCTAAGTGTACTGGGGATGCTCAGACGTGAGTCCCAGGCACTCCACACCACTGGAATCAAGCTAGCCGGGCTGATGAGAGGTGTTACCTCGAAACCGGGCCGGTCCTCGGATGCTTGTTTCCGTTCTGGGAAGGACATGGCTTTTGTAGTTCGGACTGGACTGTTCCCATGTGGCACAGGGTCAGCGCTGATTTGCATATCGCCATTGTCTAACCCAGGGTGGTGTGGAGTGGAAAAACGATGGATTTGGGCCCAAATCTTTGGACTGGGGTGAATGTGTGACATTGATCCACATTCTGTCCATCCTTGTTGTGTTTGCAGTTACCGCTCTAAGTGTACTGGGGATGCTCAGACGTGAGTCCCAGGCACTCCACACCACTGGAATCAAGCTAGCCGGGCTGATGAGAGGTGTTACCTCGAAACCGGGCCGGTCCTCGGATGCTTGTTTCCGTTCTGGGAAGGACATGGCTTTTGTAGTTCGGACTGGACTGTTCCCATGGGGCACAGGGTCAGCGCTGATTTGCATATCGCCATTGTCTAACCCAGGGTGGTGTGGAGTGGAAAAACGATGGATTTGGGCCCAGATCTTTGGACTGGGGTGAATGTGTGACATTGATCCACATTCTGTCCATCATTGTTGTGTTTGCAGTTACTGCTCTAAGTGTACTGGGGATGCTCAGACGTGAGTCCCAGGCACTCCACACCACTGGAATCAAGCTAGCCGGGCTGATGAGAGGTGTTACCTCGAAACCGGGCCGGTCCTCGGATGCTTGTTTCCGTTCTGGGAAGGACATGGCTTTTGTAGTTCGGACTGGACTGTTCCCATGGGGCACAGGGTCAGCGCTGATTTGCATATCGCCATTGTCTAACCCAGGGTGGTGTGGAGTGGAAAAACGATGGATTTGGGCCCAGATCTTTGGACTGGGGTGAATGTGTGACATTGATCCACATTCTGTCCATCATTGTTGTGTTTGCAGTTACCGCTCTAAGTGTACTGGGGATGCTCAGACGTGAGTCCCAGGCACTCCACACCACTGGAATCAAGCTAGCCGGGCTGATGAGAGGTGTTACCTCGAAACCGGGCCGGTCCTCGGATGCTTGTTTCCGTTCTGGGAAGGACATGGCTTTTGTAGTTCGGACTGGACTGTTCCCATGGGGCACAGGGTCAGCGCTGATTTGCATATCGCCATTGTCTAACCCAGGGTGGTGTGGAGTGGAAAAACGATGGATTTGGGCCCAGATCTTTGGACTGGGGTGAATGTGTGACATTGATCCACATTCTGTCCATCATTGTTGTGTTTGCAGTTACCGCTCTAAGTGTACTGGGGATTCTCAGACGTGAGTCCCAGGCACTCCACACCACTGGAATCAAGCTAGCCGGGCTGATGAGAGGTGTTACCTCGAAACCGGGCCGGTCCTCGGATGCTTGTTTCCGTTCTGGGAAGGACATGGCTTTTGTAGTTCGGACTGGACTGTTCCCATGGGGCACAGGGTCAGCGCTGATTTGCATATCGCCATTGTCTAACCCAGGGTGGTGTGGAGTGGAAAAACGATGGATTTGGGCCCAGATCTTTGGACTGGGGTGAATGTGTGACATTGATCCACATTCTGTCCATGATTGTTGTGTTTGCAGTTACCGCTCTAAGTGTACTGGGGATGCTCAGACGTGAGTCCCAGGCACTCCACACCACTGGAATCAAGCTAGCCGGGCTGATGAGAGGTGTTACCTCGAAACCGGGCCGGTCCTCGGATGCTTGTTTCCGTTCTGGGAAGGACATGGCTTTTGTAGTTCGGACTGGACTGTTCCCATGGGGCACAGGGTCAGCGCTGATTTGCATAGCGCCATTGTCTAACCCAGGGTGGTGTGGAGTGGAAAAACGATGGATTTGGGCCCAGATCTTTGGACTGGGGTGAATGTGTGACATTGATCCACATTCTGTCCATCATTGTTGTGTTTGCAGTTACCGCTCTAAGTGTACTGGGGATGCTCAGACGTGAGTCCCAGGCACTCCACACCACTGGAATCAAGCTAGCCGGGCTGATGAGAGGTGTTACCTCGAAACCGGGCCGGTCCTCGGATGCTTGTTTCCGTTCTGGGAAGGACATGGCTTTTGTAGTTCGGACTGGACTGTTCCCATGGGGCACAGGGTCAGCGCTGATTTGCATATCGCCATTGTCTAACCCAGGGTGGTGTGGAGTGGAAAAACGATGGATTTGGGCCCAGATCTTTGGACTGGGGTGAATGTGTGACATTGATCCACATTCTGTCCATCATTGTTGTGTTTGCAGTTACCGCTCTAAGTGTACTGGGGATGCTCAGACGTGAGTCCCAGGCACTCCACACCACTGGAATCAAGCTAGCCGGGCTGATGAGAGGTGTTACCTCGAAACCGGGCCGGTCCTCGGATGCTTGTTTCCGTTCTGGGAAGGACATGGCTTTTGTAGTTCGGACTGGACTGTTCCCATGGGGCACAGGGTCAGCGCTGATTTGCATATCGCCATTGTCTAACCCAGGGTGGTGTGGAGTGGAAAAACGATGGATTTGGGCCCAGATCTTTGGACTGGGGTGAATGTGTGACATTGATCCACATTCTGTCCATCCTTGTTGTGTTTGCAGTTACCGCTCTAAGTGTACTGGGGATGCTCAGACGTGAGTCCCAGGCACTCCACACCACTGGAATCAAGCTAGCCGGGCTGATGAGAGGTGTTACCTCGAAACCGGGCCGGTCCTCGGATGCTTGTTTCCGTTCTGGGAAGGACATGGCTTTTGTAGTTCGGACTGGACTGTTCCCATGGGGCACAGGGTCAGCGCTGATTTGCATATCGCCATTGTCTAACCCAGGGTGGTGTGGAGTGGAAAAACGATGGATTTGGGCCCAGATCTTTGGACTGGGGTGAATGTGTGACATTGATCCACATTCTGTCCATCATTGTTGTGTTTGCAGTTACCGCTCTAAGTGTACTGGGGATGCTCAGACGTGAGTCCCAGGCACTCCACACCACTGGAATCAAGCTAGCCGGGCTGATGAGAGGTGTTACCTCGAAACCGGGCCGGTCCTCGGATGCTTGTTTCCGTTCTGGGAAGGACATGGCTTTTGTAGTTCGGACTGGACTGTTCCCATGGGGCACAGGGTCAGCGCTGATTTGCATATCGCCATTGTCTAACCCAGGGTGGTGTGGAGTGGAAAAACGATGGATTTGGGCCCAGATCTTTGGACTGGGGTGAATGTGTGACATTGATCCACATTCTGTCCATCATTGTTGTGTTTGCAGTTACCGCTCTAAGTGTACTGGGGATGCTCAGACGTGAGTCCCAGGCACTCCACACCACTGGAATCAAGCTAGCCGGGCTGATGAGAGGTGTTACCTCGAAACCGGGCCGGTCCTCGGATGCTTGTTTCCGTTCTGGGAAGGACATGGCTTTTGTAGTTCGGACTGGACTGTTCCCATGGGGCACAGGGTCAGCGCTGATTTGCATATCGCCATTGTCTAACCCAGGGTGGTGTGGAGTGGAAAAACAATGGATTTGGGCCCAGATCTTTGGACTGGGGTGAATGTGTGACATTGATCCACATTCTGTCCATCATTGTTGTGTTTGCAGTTACCGCTCTAAGTGTACTGGGAATGCTCAGACGTGAGTCCTAGGCACTCCACACCACTGGAATCAAGCTAGCCGGGCTGATGAGAGGTGTTACCTCGAAACCGGGCCGGTCCTCGGATGCTTGTTTCCGTTCTGGGAAGGACATGGCTTTTGTAGTTTGGACTGGACTGTTCCCATGGGGCACAGGGTCAGCGCGGATTTGCATATCGCCATTGTCTAACCCAGGGTGGTGTGGAGTGGAAAAACGATGGATTTGGGCCCAGATCTTTGGACTGGGGTGAATGTGTGACATTGATCCACATTCTGTCCATCATTGTTGTGTTTGCAGTTACTACTTTGTATACCAGCCACGGATTTCATGCTATTCAGTGTAGCCTCCAATATAGTGAGTCTGATCTCGACCTTTTTAATACTCTCACTAATGGGCAATAATAGGGATCTGAGCAGAAATTCAAGATTTCCTAGTGGGACAACAGAGGTAGGGGCATTAGTGACATTTGTTACTGTAACATCAACCGAGTCAGAAGCAGTGGTAGCCTTTTCAAGAGGTGGTGAATGTGCCTCTTCAACTAACCTCTCAACGGAGGGAGGGAGTTTTGTTACCCTACCAAACTCGGAGTGGGGGATTTTTGTTTTAGTTTTTCCCTGACCACCCCTCGTCTTCTTCCTACGTTTATTCGGTGGGGGCCCATATACCCCTTGCACAAAAGTGGGCTTGGTTATAGCTTTAACTTTCCCAGCTTTGGTAGCTGGTGGGGGCTGGGAAATTAAATCTATAGTCGCACTGCTTGGGCTAAGAGAGGGGACTAAGTCAGAAAAGGACTCGGTGGGGGAGTTGGTGCAGTCCCTCAAAAGGAGTGGGACATCAACCAGAGCGGGTATTTCCTCGCTCAATGATAAAGAATTTTCTAAAAAGGGCCTATTTTTCAGATTTTCTATAGAGCGTCTACGCTCCGCCCTAAGCTTGTTCAAAGTACTTTCCTTATCCCCTTCTCCCGCAGCCCGAGGGAAATAATTATCTACGGTCCTATTTTTTGCCCCTCCCAACCTCGTAGGAGTGCCATCCCTAGCCGGGGAAGGCATAACTGGCCTTAAGAGGTACCAAACTAAGATGTAATTTGAATAATACAAAATAAGACCAATAATCAAGAGGCAAACTAAAGAGGGTAGGCCCAGCCCAGCCTACTCCGGCCAACGAGGTCCTTAGAGGGCCCGCCCTTTGCCCGGGCTTCTCCCGGCGCGCTCCCGCGAAGCGGTGGCACTGGTCACCTTTAAGCAAGGATACGGCAGTCTCAGACGCTGATAGGCGGGGGGGTGTGGCCAGCGGGGAGAGCAGCCCAGGTGTGGCAAGTTGGGCGCGTGAGACTCCTGGACACTGGAGTCCCTGCCTGTATACTCGCAGCCCCGCCGGCGCTCTCACCTGCCCCGCACTCCTCTCTAGAGAGCTCCCAGCAATCAGCAGCTGTTGGTGGTAAAAGGCGCTGGGGACCTGCGAAGCGGGTCCGGCGAGGCGCTGGCGTTTTCCTCGCTGGGCAGTCACAGAGGGTGGTGATAAGGAGCCAAAGAACCAAAGAACAGGTAGGGGTTTAGATCAAGCGCCAAAGGAATCCCAAAGAGCCGCTGGCAAGGTCCGTTTTTCAATCCAGTGCGGGGGGCGTGGCCAGCGGGGAGAGCAGCCCAGGTGTGGCAAGTTGGGCGCGCAGGGACTCCTGGACACTGGAGTCCCTGCCTGTATACTCGCAGCCCCGCCGGCGCTCTCACCTGCCCCGCACTCCTCTAAAGAGAGCTCCCAGCAATCAGCAGCTGTTGGTGGTAAAAGGCGCTGCGGGACCCGCGAAGCGGGTCCGGCGAGGCGCTGGCGTTTTCCTCGCTGGGCAGTCACAGAGGGTGGTGATAAGGAGCCAAAGAACCAAAGAACAGGTAGGGGTTTAGATCAAGCGCCAAAGGAATCCCAAAGAGCCGCTGGCAAGGTCCGTTTTTCAATCCAGTGCGGGGGGCGTGGCCAGCGGGGAGAGCAGCCCAGGTGTGGCAAGTTGGGCGCGCAGGGACTCCTGGACACTGGAGTCCCTGCCTGTATACTCGCAGCCCCGCCGGCGCTCTCACCTGCCCCGCACTCCTCTCAAGAGAGCTCCCAGCAATCAGCAGCTGTTGGTGGTAAAAGGCGCTGCGGGACCCGCGAAGCGGGTCCGGCGAGGCGCTGGCGTTTTCCTCGCTGGGCAGTCACAGAGGGTGGTGATAAGGAGCCAAAGAACCAAAGAACAGGTAGGGGTTTAGATCAAGCGCCAAAGGAATCCCAAAGAGCCGCTGGCAAGGTCCGTTTTTCAATCCAGTGCGGGGGGCGTGGCCAGCGGGGAGAGCAGCCCAGGTGTGGCAAGTTGGGCGCGCAGGGACTCCTGGACACTGGAGTCCCTGCCTGTATACTCGCAGCCCCGCCGGCGCTCTGACCTGCCCCGCACTCCTCTCTAGAGAGCTCCCAGCAATCAGCAGCTGTTGGTGGTAAAAGGAGCTGCGGGACCTGCGAAGCGGGTCCGGCGAGGCGCTGGCGTTTTCCTCGCTGGGCAGTCACAGAGGGTGGTGATAAGGAGCCAAAGAACCAAAGAACAGGTAGGGGTTTAGATCAAGCGCCAAAGGAATCCCAAAGAGCCGCTGGCAAGGTCCGTTTTTCAATCCAGTGCTGGGGGCGTGGCCAGCGGGGAGAGCAGCCCAGGTGTGGCAAGTTGGGCGCGCAGGGACTCCTGGACACTGGAGTCCCTGCCTGTATACTCGCAGCCCCGCCGGCGCTCTCACCTGCCCCGCACTCCTCTCAAGAGAGCTCCCAGCAATCAGCAGCTGTTGGTGGTAAAAGGCGCTGCGGGACCCGCGAAGCGGGTCCGGCAAGGCGCTGGCGTTTTCCTCGCTGGGCAGTCGCAGAGGGTGGTGATAAGGAGCCAAAGAACAGGTAGGGGTTTAGATCAAGCGCCAAAGGAATCCCAAAGAGCCGCTGGCAAGGTCCGTTTTTCAATCCAGTGCGGGGGGCGTGGCCAGCGGGGAGAGCAGCCCAGGTGTGGCAAGTTGGGCGCGCAGGGACTCCTGGACACTGGAGTCCCTGCCTGTATACTCGCAGCCCCGCCGGCGCTCTCACCTGCCCCGCACTCCTCTCAAGAGAGCTCCCAGCAATCAGCAGCTGTTGGTGGTAAAAGGCGCTGCGGGACCCGCGAAGCGGGTCCGGCAAGGCGCTGGCGTTTTCCTCGCTGGGCAGTCACAGAGGGTGGTGATAAGGAGCCAAAGAACCAAAGAACAGGTAGGGGTTTAGATCAAGCGCCAAAGGATAATGTAGTGCTTAATGTTGTTTTTTTCTTCAAAATTTACAAGAACAGATTGTTGAAAATCGGGATCAAACATTCTGCTGTTTATTGAATTCTGTGTTTGAGAAATGTAGCAGTGATAGAGCAAGAAATTCGAAATCTTCTAGACATATGTTCTGGTCAAAATCAATTTTCACAGAATATTCAGCAGGATTGTCAGGAATTTTTAATGTATATGTTTGATGTATTGGAAGATGAAGGTGTAGATATAAAAAATATTTTTAGCCTTTCTTATCAATGGCAGCATGACTGCGACAACTGTAGTTTATCAAGTAGTACTACAATAGACACCGAAAGATTTATATATTTGACTTTACCAGACTGCAAATCAGTGCCTTTTAATAATCTAGTTAAAGCAGCTGATCACAATATGGTGTGTACCCAATGTAAGTCTGCAATGCTGTCCACATTATTTATACAAAATTATGGTCAGTATGTCATTTTAATGTTCCAACGATGTAGACCTGATGGAACAAAATTGACAACTTCTATTAAAAATTTTGTGGCTTCTCAGTTATCAATTTCAGGAAGAACCTTTGCAACTGTAGCTATTATTTATCATGACGGTCCTTCGACAACATCAGGGCCTTATACATGCTATTTAAAATGTCGAAAAGTTTGGACTAACTGTAATGATACTCATTTGACTTTCAAACAACGTTTGCCTTTTGACTTAAAAAATTCATACCTAGTGTTTTTAGAACCAAGATTTAAGTAAAGGTAATTGGCCTATGAAGGCAGGAGCAGTTAATAAAAGTTAGTCTGCTGTTTAAAAGTGTATTGTGACTAAAAGTGATGAAGATAATATAAAAATTATAGTTCTCATAAAGGTACGGTAAGTGGATCGCATAGTAAGTGATATCAGTATTATAGGAAATGTTCAACATGAGAGAGCCAGAGATGGAATTATGAATATTTAAATATTGTGAAAATGTTGTTTGAGCCTTTCTTTCAGAACGTCGGGAAAACGGTAATTTAAGAGTTTGTTTTAAGTAATTTGAAAATATAATGATACATCTGACACTATTTGGCCTTAAGGAAAGGTGAAGGAATGAGGAAAGTCATGACTGAACACAAGGAGTATATGAACACATTGAAACATATTTCAGATGTTCTTGGAGCTTTTCTTCTAGAGAGTCGATGAAATGGAATTTTTAGAGAACAGCAGAGTACCTTCCAACGAAAAAAAGGCCCTTCATGATGTACTATTTGGCCTAAAGGAAAAGTAAGTGAATCAAATATTAGTGTACATATGTGATTTGTAAGTTTATGTTTTTTTTCCCGCTGTCATATGATGAATAGTTTGAACTCACTGTTTTTAGTGAAATTCAATATGTTCTGAGAACAGCAAAAATAAACTATCTAACATGTTGTACAAATTATTCTATAGTTTGTATTGTGTAATTTATATTGTATTCCCATTGTCTCACACTCACTTTCCTTTTTCCTCTCTCTTTCAGCTCTCTTTACTCACTCACACTGCCTTTCTCTCACTCTGTTTCACACCCATTCGTTTACTCCACTTCTTTCACATCCCCTCATTTCCATTTCAACTGTCTGCATCCCCTCTCTCCCTTGCACCACTTTTCAGCTTTCAGTCTCTCTGTTTTACTTCCCTTTTCCGTCTTTTCCTCTTTTGCTCTTTTAGTAATTCCTCTTTACTCACTCACCAGTATTGTCGCACTCTGTCACTATAACTCACCCACTCTCCCTCGCTTATCTTTGTTTGCTCCTTTCTTTTTACCTCTTCTCTCTATTTTCCGTTCACTACCTCTATGTCCTCTGTCCCTCACTCTCCTTGTGTTATGTTCACTTGTGTTTATCTACCTTCTATCATTTCTCTTACAACAACTTCACTGCTCCTCTCTCATCGTTCTTCACCCCATTTCTTTTAGTCCGATTCCATTACTACTCCTCATTTCCTATTTTTCAATGTCCTTCTCTTTACTTTCATCACCGAATCACTTTCTCTCAGTACCACTGCTTTAGTCCTCTTCTCCTCTCTTTCCTTCTTTTGCTCCCTTACTAATTTTCCTTTCCTCACTCATTGTACTCCACTTCACTCAGTCCTTCCCTTAGTCTCTCTGTCTACTAACTTCCTCACTCCTTTTCCCTCAATCCTTCTATATTATCCTCTCTCCCTTCATCTCTTCACTCTATGACTCTCCTTCACTTACTCTCAGTTATCTTCCATTCCTCATTCTTCTAAATGCATCCTTAATCAGACTCCTTTCCCTCTCAGTCATTCTCTTTTTACTTACTCCTGTTTCCTGATTTAGTTTTGCTAACTCATATTCTTTTAGTATCTTTCTTACCTTCAGTTCATTTCTCTCTTCTTCTCTTCCTCTCTGTCAGTGAATCTATACGCCTTACTCTTAGTAATTTGCTCTCCTTCTATTTCTTTTACCCTCTTTTTGTCCTTCTACATTACTTTATTTCCCTTTCTGTGTCTTTCACTCGTACTTTATTTCTTAATACACTGTTATGATTTTTAACCTCTTCATTTGTATCTTTTATTTTAAAATATATATTTTACTAATTATAACTTATTTTTTCTTCTCTCTTTCACAGATACAAAGTGTAGTAAAAAAATGTAATTAAAGTTACATTAATTATATGGTAAGTGTGACTAAAAAAATGTAGTTTGTCATCACCCTTTGCTTTAACCTCACTATTATTCTCTCACCCTACCTCACTCCTGTTTCCTTACTCTGCTTCCCACACTTATTCTTATCCTCCATGTTTACTCCCCTTTCCCTAACTCCCCTCCCACATTCAACTTCTCTCAGTCCCCCTGCTTTACTTCCCTTACCCTCTGTTCCCTTTCTTTGCTCCCTCACTCATTCCCTTTCCCTTAATCATTTACTTCACTCCTGTCACTCCTTCTCTCAGTCCGTCTGTCCTCACAGTTCCTCACTTCCATTCCCTCACTCTGTCTCTCTTACCGTCGCTGTCTCTGTCCCCTCATTTTGTCAATACTCTTTCGTCATGCTCACTCCCTACAACTCACCCACACTCCCTCACTTACCTTTCTTTGCTGCTTCACTCACTCCCTTTCAGTCACTCCTTCCTTTATTCTCTCTCTCCTTTCTCTCTGTCACTCCCCCTGTCTTACCCTTATTCACTTTTATCTACCCTCTTTCACCCCTCTTTACTTACAGTCACTGCTCTTTTCTAACCCTCCCTCACCGTTGTTCTTTTACTCCGGTTCCGTCACTACCCCTCATTCCCCATTCTTTACTGTCCTTCCCTTTACTTTCAACACCCACTCACATTCTCCCAGTACCTCTGCTTTAATTTTCTTCCTCTCTCTTCCATTGTTTTGCTCCCTTATTCCTTTTCCTTTTCTCACTTACACCCTATTACACCTTCTCTCTGTCTTACTATCTAATACACAGTCCCTCTGTGTTGCTCCCTCTAGCTCTCTTTCTCTTAACATCACTCACTCTGTGTCCTTCCCTCATGCTCACTCCTTTATTTGTTTATTTATTTTTTTGGGTGCGCGGCCCTGTACGCGCACCGGGGAGCGTACCGATACGCGTACTCTGGAGAAAAAAGAATGACAGAGTTTCCAAAAAATGTAGCATTTTTCTAAAAAGAACTGTTTTTTTTATTCTTTTTGTTTTATATTTTTTTATTGGGTTTTTGAACATTTTTTACTTTTTTTGGCTTTTCTGAACAGTTTTATATTTTTTTTGTATTTTTTATGGGTAGAAACAAAAAACAGGGAATTGTAAATGGCTCAACTGGAGCAAACAAAAACAGGAACAAATTAATGTTTCTTCGGGCACTTTTGGTGATCACCAGCACGGATGATAAGTGTAATGCTTTGCTCACCATAGCATATTGTCCCTCCACAAAATATGCAAACGATTTTAAAATTGGAAAACTTGAATTGAATGGTTGGGATCATCTCCCTTGCCTCTGGACCCGATGGGGTGGGTTGATTACTTTGGGAGGCGCTGGCAGAAGATTGGGCAGGGTTTCTGGCCAGTTCCCTGACCTCTGCCCTAGCATAGTTATTAGGGTGCCGGCGTTGCATGTGCCGAATCATGGTGTTGTTGCCAAAAGAGTATTTTTTGTTAGGGATCCCCCTTGAAAGTTGAAAGCCACAGATTAAACAAGTTGCCTTTGGCGCATTAACTTTCTTCTTGTCCTTTGGGATGGAAAAAAACTCCCAGATAAAGTGCTCCTTTGGCTTATATGGGGTAGTATCTTCTGGTAGGAACCTCCCCTCCTCCTCCTCCTCCTCCTCCTCCTCCTCCTCTTCTTGTTCTCCACCACTGTGGTGTTGTGGTGGTCCTTGTGGTCGAGGTGCAGATGCTGCTGCAGCTGCTGCTACTGTAGCCATTTTTCAGACAAATAGGTACAGAGAGGTCTTTCAACAGGACTTCCTCACTCAAAGTACAAAGTGAGAATGAGGAAAATAGGTGGGGGCTTTCATCATTTGGAAAACAAAACTGTCCTGAACCAATGAAAAGTGTTACTTTCAGGTCACATGACTCGGGCCTTCATCATTTGGAAACCAAAACTGATCTGAACCAATGAAAAGTGTCATTTTCAGGTCACATGACCCGACACGCTTACGCTACGTGCCCCGGGGCGTGCCCGGGGGCGCGTAGCGTAAGCGCGTCAGGACGCGCCCGGCAGCGCTTACGTTGCGCGATCGTATGCGTTCGGGCGCTTCCGGGTGCGTTTACGCCATGCTTCATAAGACGCATCACGCGGCTACGCGATACGTCACGGTGATGATTTTGTTCGCCGCAATAGCGCTAACGGGACGCTCACCGGTACGCGCACCGGGGCGCGCCGTAACACTGCGCTCACCGGTGAGCGCATTGGTACGCGCCCCGGGAGCGCTCCGGGGCAAAAAAAAAATAAACATAAAAAAATAGTATTACATAATTATACAATATAAAATTCATTATAAAAAATATTACATTTCATACCTATAGAGATTTGCTATTAAAAAACCTATGAAATGCACTGAAAAAAACAGGTTTCACACCAGTTATAGTTAGGAATTAGCATTTAAAAAACCTATTACATTCACTGAAAAAACCTTAGGTTTCACACCAGTTATAGTTAGCTGGAAATTTTACTCGCATAAAACCATTGAAATTCCCACGTTATAGTTAGTTGGACTCACTATAACTTGCGCGTACAATGCACTGCTGATGACGTCACATATTACATCACTCATGACATGGTCAGTGACATCACTCATGACATCACTGATGACACCATCCTTGTGACAGAGTGACAGACCTCCTTTCATTATAATGTAACCCTTCAAACACATATTCAAAAATAGAAACACAAATTTTCAAAAAAATGGAGATACCCATACCAGTTACAAAAACCAATTCAATAATTACACCATCTATATACACATCCACTCATTCACCAACAGTTCTATATAGTCACTCATACATATACTCACTCATCATATGTAGTGATACACCTATACATCCTGTTACACACCGACAGTCATCCAAAAGTTACTCTCACACATACTCACACATGCAAATAAACTAATGAACATCCATTTATTTGCATATACAGCTATACACACACTACCACCTTACTTCTAAGGAAACTTACACATACTTACTCTCTTAAACAATCATTTATAGAAACACATACTTATTTAAACAGGAACTCTTACAATCTCTTACTCGCACATATACTCACTTATATAAATCAATATTCACATATACTAGATTAAAACATATGTAGTTACTGATAAAGACACTAATGAGACAGTCATTCACTCACTAACACACACATATACACACTCATCCACCCATACAGTCCTGCACATATGCTGTCTTCAAAACACATACAAACAGAGAGTCAGTCATTCATGCATCTATGTGCTAAGTAATACCCCCACCAAACCATACAAACACTCATACTGATACTAAAAAAATCTAATAACCCATATACATACACATGTAGCTATTCACCAACCCATGCAGCCACTTATACACAAAGTGAAACACTAATACATATATTTAAATATTTAAACATTACTCACTAATATATGTATTCACTAAGATACACTTAATAAGCCAGTTAACCAATCAATTTTTTAAAAAGAACCCATCCATTTAGACACTTATTTAAACATTTATTCTTCCATCAACTTTTACATATACATATATAAAACATTTATTTTTCAGAAAGACACACATTCACTGGATGGTGTCATCAGTGATGTCATGAGTGATGTCACTGACCATGTCATGAGTGATGTAATATGTGACGTCATCAGCAGTGCATTGCACGCGCCAAGTTATAGTGAGTCCAACTAACTATAGCGTGGGAATTTCAATGGTTTTATGCGAGTAAAATTTCCAGCTAACTATAACTGTGTGAAACCTATGGTTTTTTCAGTGAATATATATATATATATATATATATATATATATATATATATATATATATATATATATATATATATATATATATAAAGCCAACTTCTCCTCCAGTGTGAGCAGAAAACAAAGGACATCACGGGGCTTCATAAGTTGTTTAATAGCAGACAGGCATGACCGGTTTCGGTGAGTTGCCTTCTTCAAATGCCTCTGTCTAACTCACGTAGAACCCACATACTGGTCTTTATTTGGCTCCTCCTTCCTCAGTGGTAGTGGGCTCACCTGCACTTGATTAACCCTGCGTGTACTAATACCAGGGACTACCAGTCCCAACATGCACCACGCTGGTTATCCGGTGCAGTGTAGTGTAGAACTACGTAAAAATTGTAAAATAACAGCTAATGTCCCCTTCTTTCTGCCACCAGCCTCAAAAGGTCCCAGTGCAGAGGTGCAAGTCCAGTGACGGCATTCCTCCGCAGAGGAAGAGTTGCCTTTTGGATATATATATATATATAGAATTTGCACAGGGATTTATCCCAAACCATTAAGGTAATGGAACCATATATGTTTACAATGCTTAGATATTCATTGCGTGATCTTGCATACAAGCCAGTGTTTGTTTTATGGATTTAGCCTAGAAAATTTAAAATATTCAATGCTATTCTTACGTTTAGAAAAATATGGGAACAATTAATCAATAGCAAAAATAATGTATTTTTATATTGTCATTGCGCCAGTATATTGCAAATTCAGTATATGCAAACTATTTTGTTTATGTCTATGACCATGTGACCTGAGAGAGAAATGACGGGCTTGCACTGCATTATAAAAAAGTAAAAAAAGACATTGAATCGATGCATGTGAACAAGGGCTTTGGTAGCCCGAAACGCGTCTTGCCCTCGCTATTTTCAACCCTTGCACAATAAAACAGCTGTGTATCCAGTTCGTGGTCCGTCTCCTTATTGCCTGGAGGGTTCTGATTCTCACAAGAACCAGTAGTGGCTGTTTTTGGAGTTTGCGCTGATATATATATATATATATATATATATATATATATATATATATATATATATATATATATATATATATATATATATATATATATATACACACACATATTTGGGGGCACAGGATGACTTTGAAACAAGGCCTCTTTCTGCTCCTTTGTTGGTTCTTTCTGCATATCTCTTACTTCTTTCTGCACTTTTCTTCGTCTTTCTGGACTTCTGTTGCCTCTTTCTGCATTTCTCTTGCTTATTTCTGCGCCTTTCTTCACTTGTCCTACTTCCGTAGGCCTAGTTAGAAATTAGCATTGAAAAAACCTTAGAAATTCACTGAGAAAACATAGGTTTTAGAGATGTTATAGTTAAAAATTTGCATTTAAAAAAACCTTTGAAATTTACTTAAAAAAACATCATTTTCAGGGACATTATAGTTAGAAATTAGCATTTAAAAAACCTTAGAAAATCACAGAAAAAAACCACCCGTTTCCAGAACGTTATAGTTAGTTGTACCTTTCACTCGTACAAAACCAGAGAAATTCGGCCGTTATAGTTAGTTGAGCTAACTATAACTCGCGCCGCCGCAATGCACTGCTGATGATGTCATATATTACATCATTCATGACATGGTCAGTGACATCACTGATGACATCTCAAATGACATCAGTGATGACATCATCCATGTCATAATATAATGCACCTCCCCCTACCCTAATATAACCGTTGACATCAACACAGCACTATCATATGCACTCATACACCTATACAGACACTCACACACATCCACTTATCCTTACAGTTACTCACACACCTAGTCAGTCATGCAAAGAATCAGTCACACTCCCATTTACTCACCTTTACAATTATACACACACCACCTCACTTATTGAGTAACACTGACAAAATATTCAGGAGAAGAATATCGACCTGGCGCAATATCGATGAAAAAATATTGAGTGACAGAATATCGACTTCCTATCTACAAACAAGTAGGTACAAAAATATTGAATCCTGAATATCGTTGTTAATAATATAGTTTGCTAACATTTTGACTTTTTTAAATATCTTAAAAGTAATACAAAATGTATGAAACAATAACTAAGTAAAACATACTTTAAAAGATTACAATAAATAAATATTAAATGTAATGTAAAAAACATGATTTTTTTAAATATATATTGACTTTATAATATTGAAAAATAATCAATATTTGTAATTATAAAAAATAAAAAACATACTTTAAAATATAATTCCATATATATATATATATGAACCCAATCCTGTGTTCAAGTCTTTTAGAAAGCAGTCACCGACTCAGGTGGGATTCTTATTCAAGGGTCTTTATTTAACAAGAAAGACGATCAGACTCGTTTCGGCGGACAAGTCCGCCTTGCTCACTACATCTGATTTCACCAAGTGTATAAGACATATATATAGTGATACAAAGTAACCCATTGGTTGTGAGAAAAGCGACAAAACTGACATGTGACACAATCATAGACATGGAGGGTAAAAAAAGGTATACATTTGAAACTTCATGTATTAAAATTAATAAGAGTAATGCGTAAATAATTCTTTACATTTTAAATTCGTTTTATCCTTTTAATTAGTCAACCTCCTGTATTTTTGACCACTTTTAAATATATCTAATTCGGGATTTGTATGTGTGTGGGACCTTGCAACAGCCATTAGTATGTTGCTATGGACATGGAAGAAAGGTTGTGCTTTCTTTAAAGCCTATCGGCGCGTGTCATATCTGTAACTTTCTAGCAACTGCATCAGTGAAGCCTCGTGTTTAAGGCGACAAGGAAAAACGTAAGTAGAGGCTTGTCCCCATCGGAGGTGTTTGTGTGAGCATAATATAATATAGTGGAAGGGCTACTCGTGTCAAGCTCCATCCTTGTTCTGGGAGATGCCGAGTAGTTGGTGTTCGCTGTATGGGTTGGGAGAGAGTGATAAGGCAAGCGGGTTAGTTAAAGCAACAGAGACGCAAATGACATGGGAGATAACAAAATGCAGTGAAAGAGAATAACGGGTCAGGCAGAATGCTGAACAACAAAATATTGTTATATCTTTAAAAAGTTATTGGAATTGCCCATGTAATTTAATATTGCCTAGTGCAGTATATGGCGGGCTAAGGATACCGAAGAGCATTCGTGAAAATGATTATTGCGAGTTTAGCCCAAGTGGGCAGTATAAAACCCAAGAATAATTACTTGCATTTCTAATGTCTGAAAAATATATAAATACATATATATTCTGTTTCTGCATTAACCCCTTGCCTAAATATAGAATTGTGTATAAAACTCCCTTCCCAAAAATAAATAAAATAAAATAAAATGAAGTTCTGGTCAGTTGGAGGGAAGAAAAAGGCTATGTGCTATGTGTCAAAAACTCATGGCACTGTGGTCGAAGGTGGGGAGGTCTGTCTCATGGTTAGTCCTATTGTCGCTAAGTGATAATGTGACTAATATTTACAAAAGATTGGGTGTGTGTTTGTGGATTAAAAACTTGTTCAAGATGGTGAAGCTAGATGTTATGCAGCTTGATGGGTCTAATGTCTAGGCACAAAGAGTTAGTTTGTGGAAATCTTATACTAAATATAGTGCACAGTTACAGATGGACGCTGAGCGCTTCGTCAGCGTTGTGGCCATTAGGTATCTTGGAGGTTAACTGAATGATGTATTTAGACTCTAGACGTCTCAGTGTTTGTAGTCTATTACCACCTCTTGGTTTGGGTGCCACATTGTCGATTACAAAGTATGTAAGGTCTTCCTTGTTCCCACTGTGGTGTGCATTTATGTGTCTGGCAAAAGGGTAAGTGGGATCATCATTGCTGATGGCACGCAGGTGGTGTAAGATCCTAACATGGACTGGGTGAATCGTACTTCCCACATACAATTTCTTACAGGTACAACTGAGCACATATACTGCGTGGTCAGTCTTACAGGTATAGTGTTCTCTGATTGTGTAGGGTGTTTTTCTGACCGGAAATTCTACTGTCTTGGTGTTAATTCCATGTAGGCAGGCCTTACACTTCGAACACTTTAAGAAACCTTTCTGGGCCTGTAACCAGAGCATGTTTTTGTTCATGTTTTTGTTTACAATGGGCGCATAGTTAACCAATTCCTGTCGCATTGATATAGCTCTGCGGAAAGTTAGCTGAGGTAGTTTGGCAATCGTGTGACCAATGGTGGGGTCCATTTTAATGAGTGGCCAGTGCCTATACATGATTCTACGAAGGTTCCTATGGTGTTTGCTGTAACCTGTGATCATTCTAGGAGTAAAAGGTTTACTATCCCTAAGGTCAGCTACTACCTTTGGTTTCCCCTTTAGTAGGTCTTGTCGGGTACATTTTTCACTCTTTTTCTTAGCTTGGTCTAATGTGTTCTCTCTGTATCCTCTTTCTCTCAGCCTAGTGAAGAGGCTTTCTGTGTTGTCATGTAGGTCAGTCTCTAGACTACAATTTCTTTTCATGCGGAGGCATTCCGCATATGGTATGCTCTCCTTCAGTTTGACAGGGTAGAAGCTTGTGGCGTGTAGGATTGTGTTACCCGCCGTCTCCTTTCTGTATGTTCTGGATTCTATTCTTCCATTTTTCTGAAAAACCTCTAGGTCTAGAAAGGGGATTTTGGTGGTGTCTGTGGTCCATGTAAACTTAAGGTTCAAGCTGTTTTCATTTATGACTGTAACAAAATCATGTACACTTTCCTCCGTCCCCTGCCACACCATAAAAATGTCATCTATGTACCTCTTATAGAAGACAATGTGGTTTAGGTATGTGTGGTTGTGTTGGGCCATGAGTACTTGCTCCTCCCACCAGCCCATATGCAAATTCGCATAGCTGGGGGCAAAGCAAGTTCCCATGGCCGTGCCTTGGGTCTGTTGGTGCAGGAGTTTGTTATATGTGAAAGTGTTGTTTACCAGGCACCATTCTGCCATCTGTACTAACATCATGGTATGTTGGTTTAGTGTGATGTTACGACTACCCAAAAAATATTTCATAGCATTTAAACCGTCTGTACGTCTGATGCTGGTATAAAGGCTTTGAATGTCCAATGTTACAAAGATAAAATCAGGTTGCCAAGCAAAGTCATAAATTTTATACAGAAAATCCCCAGAGTCTTTCAGAAAGGCTGGTAACGGCTGTACCAACAACTGTAAAAAGAAGTCTATAAATTTACTGGTATTCTCAAAGAGACTTCTTATGGCCGAGATGATTGGTCTGCCAGGGGGACAGTCAATGTTTTTATGGACCTTTGGTAATAGGTAGAGTTGGGGGGTTATTGGATGGTCATTTATTAGGAAAATGAATTCCGGCTTGGTTAAGAGGCCTTTGCTCCTCCAATCATACAGACTCGAGTGGTATCTCTCTTTGATGTTAGCAAGGTTGGAGCTGTTGATTCTTATGTAGCATTGCCTATCTTGTAGTTGTTGCATGGCTTCGTGATTGTACTGGTCAAGCGGCCATAGGAGTATATTTCCTCCTTTATCGGCACTGCGGATTACAATGTCTTGGCGTTGTTTTATTTTGTCTATCACTTTTTCATATTTCACTCTGTAGTCGTTCGATTTTTTATTGAAAGTTGTACTGCTCTCCAAAGCCAGGTTTTTAAGGTTTTTGATCACCCTTTCTGCAAAAACATCAATGTTGTCTTTTGGCATTGGTGGATAGAAAACTGATTTTGGTCTGAATGGGGATGGGTTCTGATGCATAGATTGACAGATTTGCATATGCTCCTGCTTGTGTGTTGCTCAACACTCCTTCCGCTAGGTCCAACTCTACCTCTCTCATGTCTCTCAGGAAATCCAAATCCTCTATATTCAATGCAATTGATGGTATTAGGTTAGCCGATTTCTCTTGTAGATCTAGAGTTTTTTCTTTTTCGTTTGTAAAATATTTGTTTTATATATATATATATATATATATATATATATATATATATATATATATATATATATATCCTGAATTCCGTTTTTCACACGCACACGCAGTTCCCTCTGCTGGCAAGTAAACACCGGACACGGACCTCGAGGTACTTCACAATTTTATTTGGCAGAAAGAGTCACAGACGTTTCGGCTCAGCGGAGCCTTGATCACATGACAGCGTTTGTATTGTAAGGTACACCTTTTAAAGTGCTAGTGTGTAATTAAACTGAGATCACCTGTGCAAAGTAGTGACTAGACATAAAAGACATACTAAAATAGGCACATAATACTTTTGATTAGGTATTTGTATCATCATTGGATGTGAAATACATTTAAAGAATGACATGTAAAATACATTAAAATGTTGTTTACAAAGTTAGACAAATTTCATCAATACTCTTTCGATAAAACTCATTCTTTGGACAATAAATATAAAATGTAAAATACCATCAGTAGTAAAAAACGGATAAATAGATTAAAAGAACCTTCATGTCAGACACATTTGCCATATGCCTACCCCTCGACTATATACATCAGCAACATTGTATCTGGACCTACATAGTGCAAAAAAGCTATAAAGTGCAAAAGTGCCAACATTTAAAAGTGCAAATTCGTGCTAAAGTGCATCATCCTAACAAATGTGCAAATCTAGCAAAACTGTGCAAATATGCAATTTTTACAGAACTGTGCAAATATGCAATTTTTTACAATTCATAGGCCCAACTAAGGTGTATTCAACACTTGCGATCAGATTTAATCTGATATAGAGAGTGGTAGGGATTTTATGAAGGTTCTTACCCGTATATTATCTCTAATATATCCAAAGATATTGATTGGTCATGCTATGTGTGATGGATTCCTAATTCACATCCCGAATTAAATTAATATGCATATAATATGAAGTTCTCTACCTTATTAGTGTGCCATTGTTGGTATGTCTAAAAGTTAAAGTGTGAGAGAGTGAGTAAAAACTAACAGGGTCATAAATACCCAAAATAAACCCAACCCTAAATAATAAAAAACCATAAAAAATCCATTGTTAGGTTCCCTATAGTATATTTCATTGTAATGGTTCCTAACATGGTTAAAATTGTGCACAGTGATAAAAACTTGATTAATATAACTGAATTAAATTTCCTATAGCAGCAGTTCCTATAATATTTGTTGGTGTGTGCTCGCAGCCCCCACGGGGTCTGTCACAACAGTCACCCAGCCGGATGACCACCCTGGACATTACCCACATGGGGGAGAGCACACCACAAAAAATATATTAATCTAATTTTAGAGCAAGCAAGTGTGGAGGTCCTCTGTCACATTCAACCCAAAAGGCACCTTAGAATTCAGCAGAAGAATATATTTTGTTTCGAGCTTCCTGAGCCTGGTTTCCCTATCTCCACCCCGTCTACTATTGATGACCGAATCGATAACCCAATATTTAAGACCCTTGTTATTACTCTGATGTTGGTCTCTAAAATGACGCGCCACTGGGTATGTGCTGTCCTCATTCGTTATTGCTCGCAAATGTTGCAATATACGTTTATGGACAGCATTCCTCGTGCTGCCCACATATTGTAATCCACACGGGCAGCATAGGACGTAAATGGCGAATTCTGTCTTGCATGTTAAGACTTGGGTTATCTCATGATTCTTACCAGTAAATCCATCCTTGTATGCTTTCTTGTTAATGCCATGGGTACAGGCTTTGCAAACCTTACAGTTATAAAACCTTTGTTTTTTTGCCACCACTCTGTTCTAACAAAAGGGTCAGGATTAGTTTTAACAATGTGATCCCTTAAGGAGGGGGCCCTGCTAAAGGTTAATGATACTTGTTTGGGCAGTATACTGCCTATCACACTATCTTTAAGCACTATAGGCCAGTGTTTGTTCACTATTCTTCTAATTTGTCGATGTTGACTAGTGAACCCTGTTATTAGCCTAAAACATTCAGGTTCAATCTTTTCAGGTATAGCTTTGTCCTGTCCCATATCTGGCTCCCTGTCTACTTTTCTAATCAGGAGCTCCTCTCTACTCATATTCATGGATTTCTGGATGGCTTGATCGACCACTTTTCTAGAGTAGCCTCTCTCTAGGAACCTGCTTCTGCTTTCATTCTGCGCCTGCTCCAGATCTATGGGGTTGCTGCAAATGCGTCTTAAACGCAGCATCTCCCCATAGGGAATACTGGAGATCAAATGCATGGGGTGGGCACTTGCAGCATGGAGAATGCTGTTACCAGCCGTCTTTTTTCTGAATACCCTTGATTCCAAACGACTGCCCTTGATGTAGAGTTCGGCATCGAGAAATGTAACTTTTTCTTGGCTCAGGGTCGCTGTGAATCTAAGGTTCAGGGGATTGTCATTTATTGCCTCCACAAATTTCTGGGCTTCTTCATAGCTACCTCTCCATATGACAAATAAGTCATCTATGAAGCGGAACCACGCCACTAGATTGTTCCTGATAATATGTTGGTACCCATAGCCGAGGACCAGCTCCTCCCAAGCCCCCATGTGCAAACATGCGTAGCTCGGAGAGAAGCTGGCCCCCATTGCTACTCCCTGCTTCTGACGGTACAATTGCTGGTTAAACAAGAACACATTGTTATTAAGACAGAAACTCAACATATCTAGTAGCATTTTAGTATGTTTTTCATTGCCTGGTTCCCTTCTGGAGAGGTAGTAACGTATTGCCTCCAACCCATCGCTATGTGAAATGCTTGTATAGAGCGCTGTAACATCAAGTGCTATCAGCCAATCACCCTCCTGAATTTGTACTTCTTTGATCTTGACTAGAAAGTCCCCTGTATCGCGTATATAAGACCCCAATTGTTGAACATAACCTTGCAAAAAATAGTCAATATAAATTGAGGTATGTTCCAGAAGGCCCCCACGTGCAGATATTATTGGCCTTCCTGGAGGATGGTTGGAGTCCTTATGTATTTTAGGTATAAAATACAGAATTGGGGTAACAGGGTGATCAATCTTCAGATATTTGAATTCAGTATCAGTGATGAGTTTGGCTGATTGCCATTTGCAAAGTTTACGATGATATTGGTCTCTAATAGTCAATAACTCTCGATTATTGATTTTCTCATAGCAGAGATGGTCATTCAGTTGGCTGTATGCCTCTTCGTCATAATTGAGTTTTGTCATGAGGACAACGTTTCCCCCTTTGTCACTGTTTCTGATTACCAGATTCTTTTCCTTATTTAACTTTCCAATCAGAGCCTTGTATTGTTGTTGTTGGGCAGAGTATTTGCGTTTTTTGCCTCCAATTTGACTTTGCAACTTCTTTAACTCAGCTACAACATTTTCGTGAAAAATATCTATGTTGTCTCTCAGAAGGATAGGATAAAATGTAGATGGTCCTTTAAATTGGGTGGTAGTTGAAATTCTGTTACCACTCTCATCAATCCCCTTGTTGATTTCATTGTTACATGGGGTTTCTCCATATCCTGCTCCTTCAGTCTCCCACAGTTCCCTCAATATCCGAGTTCCTTGTGATACTTCGGACTCCTCTATTACAACTGTTGGATTCATATCAGGTATTGTTCCTTCTTTATTCTTCATAGCATAAAACTTGCGTAACTTGAGTTTTCTGACTGCTTTGTAAACATTACACCATGTGCTAGCATAATCAAAGTCACATGGAGTTGCATATGATAGGCCAAGTTTGAGTATATTCTCCTCTTTTTCTGTGAGTGACAAGTCTGTTAGATTCACAACAGTACGGTTGGTGGTTCCATTTATTCCTGTTGGTGGGCATTGCCTCGCCCGGTTCCACCTCCTCTCTTCTTCTGAGATCCTCTTTTTTGCCACCCGCGCCCTCTGGCGGCGCCTGTAATTTGCCCTGTGTTTTCTTGATTGCCCCTTGTATGGGACTTTAGGGTGTTTCGTCTGTCCTGGCCTAAAAAAATCATTTCCTGGCCTGGTGTGAGTTTCGGAAGACCCGCCGCTTGTACTTGCCTGCGGCGGTCTGCTTCCGAGTCTGTATCCGGATCAGAACTAATTGCGGCATTCGATGAGTCACTCATTCTATCGGCTCCCATTGTTGAGGTACTAGTGTGGCTCTGGGCATTCTTTGCTTTGGGTTGTTGTTTTGGACCACCCCTGCGCAAAGTCTCAAACTTGCGCGCAAAAGTGAAGATTTGGCCAAGTTCGTAATCATTTCTGTCTCTTTGAAATTTATATGATTTTCTTGCCACAATTTTTGCCTCCTCCTTCTTTAGTCGTTCCTGCATGATTTTGGAGAGTCTGTTTTTTTCTTCCTCTTCCCCCAGGCCATCTATTTCCTCCTGTAGGTCCGCTATCTCTGTGAGGAGTATGGTTCTGTCTATGTCCGCATATTTGATGAGCACCTGTACCTGACGACGCGATGCCTCCAAATTAATCTCTGCCCACTCTTTCATCAGGTCATATATATATAAACCTATAATATAATTTTTTTAAATACATTATAGATTCAAAGTTAAACATTAAAATAAATATTTTTTTAAAATATAATATTTTACACTACATTAAATATAACAATACTGAAAACGTTGCATAGCGTAGGGGATAAAATTACTATTCCCACTCCAGCGAGTGGAACAGTAGGGAAAAGGTTGGATAGCGGGTGGGTAACAATTATTATTAACCCTCACCAGCGAGTACAACAGTAGGGGACAAGTTTAATAGCGGGTGGGTAAAAATTACTATTCCCTCTCCGGTGAGTGCAATAGTAGGGAAAGTGTTGGATAGCAGGAAGGTAAAAATGACAATTCCCACTCCAGCGAGTGCAACAGTGGGGAAAGTATTGAATAGCGGGTGGGTAAAAATTACTATTCCCACTCCAGGGAGTACAACAGTAGGGAAAGTGTTGGATAGCGGGAGGGTAGAAATTACTATTCCCACTCCAGCGAGTGCAACAGTAGGGAAAATGTTTGATAGCAGGTGGGTAAAAATTACTATTCCCACTCCAGCAAATGTTACAGTAGGGAAAGTGTTGGATAGCGGGTGGGTAAAAATTACTATTCCCACTCCTGTGAGTGCAACAGTAGGGAAATAGTTGGATAGTGGGTGGGTAAAAATTACTTTTCCCACTCCAGTGAGTGCAAGAGTAGGGAAAGTGTTGGATAGCGGGAGGGTAAAAATTATTATTCCCACTCCAGCGAATGCAACAGTATGGAAAATGTTGGATAGCAGGTGAGAATTTTTCAAAATTAATATACTTCCCACCATTTTCCACTATAAACGTCACCTACAATATTGTAAAATATGAATACATTAACATATTTAATTAACAATTAATTAACTAATAACAAATACCAATAATATTAATAACCATCAAATATAATTAATTCACACAATTAAAACTATAAAATGACTTTTAATAAATATTTTATGAAAAATAATAAAAATTCCATTAAAATTAAATTACTTCCCACCCTACTCCCCTATGAACCCTCAACCTGCTCACAAAAAAGGACACAATTAACATATTTACAAATGAATTATTAATATCAAACTAATTACTAATTAATATATAAAAATAACATAATTGCCAATTAATTATTCGTTGTTATTGATCAATTTATAATTGATAATTAATACATGAATTAACATAACCAACAATAGAAATTATTAAATACTAATTTATTAAATATTACAATAATTAATTAATTTAAATACTTCCCGCCGTATATCCCTATAAACCCATAACCCACTACAGAATTAAATTACACAAAAAGCACTTAACATATCATTAATTAATTAATTCTAAATAATTCTTAAACAATATATTATAATTAAATTACTTCCCATCCTATTCCCATATAAAACCCACAATCCGCTACGGAATTAAAATACACAAAAAGTAATTAACATAATATTCATTAATTGAAAAAAAATGTGAACAAACAATACAAAATAAATACGTACTTTTAACACAAATACTAACATACAAAACACTAAAAAAAAATCAATATTATTAACTATGATATTTTGACAATCGATATTACTGTCTTCAACATTGTTAAAGTTGATATTTCTTACCTGCATGGCGATATTCTTAACCACTATATTTTTGCAAGTCGATATCCTGTCCACTCGATATTAAAAACTCGATATTTTGTCCATTCGATATTTTTAATTCAATATTATGACTAGTTACCACTTATTCATATAGATACTAACACATACTTACTCTCTTATACAACCACTGCTACACGTACACACTCATCCATACAGCCACTCTCACAATCACTCACTTTCACATATAGTCATTTAGATAGTCCAACACTCACATATACTGCCTTTCACATATGTAGTTACTCATACATGTTACAGAGACATCTATTCACTCACCAACACACCCGTACACACACTCACCCACCCACACAGCCCTTCACACATGCAGTCTTGAACCCATAAACCCATTGGATCACCCACTCACACATCTTTGCACAGAGTCACACACCACCCACCCACCCAGACACTCAGCCACCCATACAGATGTTCAGACAACCAATCAATAAGTCATATGGGCATTCATGCAGCTACTAACCCACCCATGCAGCCACTTACCCCACAAGTAAAAGACTGATACAGATATTCACACAGTTTAGTCACTAACCCATGCATTCAGTAAGACACGTTTAATCACTCACTTATACAGTCAGTCACGAACCTACCAAATCATTCATTCAGACACTTATACACCCAGTCATTCTTCAATATACCTTGGCATATATATATATATATATATATATATATATATATATATATATATATATATATATATATATATATATATATATATATATATATTGCACATTTCAACAATGGAAAGAATGGTTTTTAGAAATCTTTGATATTTCAATGTGGTTTTTAAATATTTATAACATTACTTTTAACACATACCATTCTATTTGCACTTTGCACAATTGTTTACAGAATGCGATGTTTTGCACAAAATACCTATGCTGCTTTCATTCAATGTTCTTTGATCAATTTGTACTGTATTTACTGGGTCAATCATATTCAAGTCATATTGCATTTATGCAGATATATATTGTTTTTCTGAATTTATTTAAAAATATGTTAAATGACGAATGTGGAACCGATTTATATTAATTTGTAATTACAAATGACCTTTCTCAATATTCATTTGGGGAACCATGTTGACCCTGTAGTATGTCGTCTATTTTCACTAATCACATGGTGTATTCCACAACGTATAAGAATAAGGCTTTTAAATCTGCATTTCATTGTGATCAAGGGCATCCGCCCGAAACGCATCAGTCCGCTGCGTGCTTTGAAAATTGGTGCATTAAAATAAACATCTTGCCTTACTTTGGGATTCACTGGTCTCTGTTCGCCACCGGCTGGAGGTTCGGGATCGTTATTTGGATTTATATATATATATGTGTATATATATATATATATCGGACTGGCTGGGCGATTAAATAAAGCACTTTGAAATTCGACCATATCTCTCCTCACCTGAAAGCATTAAACTGGCTACCCTATGAAGCCAAAATTCAACTAAAAATAGCGTGTATCACCCATAAAGCGCTCCACTACAACACACCAAGATACCTAGCCGGGAAAATTGAACTATCAGGAGGAAACAGACCAGCCAGGAGTGCCAAGGAGCTGCTGTTGCGGCCAGCCATTTTCCGGAAGAAAAAAAACTTACGACCGAGCGTTCTCGGGAGCAGCCCCCAGAATCTGGAATACACTCCCTCCTAACATTAGAAAGATTCAAAATACAGCTACATTTAAGAGGGAAGTGAAAAGCATCTTGATGAGTAAATACCTTACATAGTGAAGACTGCTGAGCACAGATAGGATCTTGTTGCCCTGATACAGAGCATCTACGTCGCTAGAAGGGAAAGACGCCGAATTGAACAAAGACTAATATTGTATGATGACTCGGGACAGGAGTCACTCCTTGGGACCTAGTTGTATCCTTACTGCTACCTCATGCTAATATGAATATTTATATTTATATACTCACCGCCCGAATGCCTTATAATTACCTACCTCTTATTTGTTTGCTTTTAAATTGTGTTCTATATTTGCTATCCTTCAACCTATCTCATAATGTAAACGCTCATATTATGTATATAGATATAGATACTCTCCTCCTAAAGCCATATAATTATCTACCTCATATCTGTTTGCTCTTAAATGTTACTATATATGTTAATCTTTAACCTACCACTTATTGTAAAGCGCTCTGATACCCACGGGTCATGTTCGCGCTATACAAAACTCTATAATAAATAAATAAATAAACCGCTCTTCGTCATTTTCTGTCCTAGCAAGGCAGCTGCAGGCGGCGATTTGCACATATATATATATGTTCACTGGAAAAAACATAGGTTTCAGGGATGTTATAGTTCCAAATTAGCATTTAAAAAAAAATTTGAAATTCACTGAAAAACCATAGGTTTCAGGAATGTTATAGTTACAAATTAGCATTTAAAAAACCTTTGAAATCCAGTGAAAAAACCATAGGTTTCAGGGACGTTATAGTTAGTTGGACATTTCACTCGTACAAAACAATAGAATTTCCGCCGCTATAGTTAGTTGAGCTAACTATAATGCGCGCCCCCGCAAATCACTGCTGATGTCGTCAAATATTACATCATTCTTGACATGGTCAGTGACATCACTGATGACATCTCAAATGACATTACTGATGACATCATCCAGTGACTGTGTGTTTCTGTAAAGTTTAAATATGTTTTATATATATGCCAAGGTGTATTGAAGAATAAGTGGGTGTTTAAGTGTTTGGATGAAGGATTTAGTAGGTGTGTGACTGACTGTATAAGTGAGTGATTAAATGTGTCTTACTGAATGCATGGTTTAGTGAATAAACTGTCTGAATGTCTGTATCAGTATATCTGTTGTGTAAGCTGCTGCATGTGTTGGTCAGGAGCTACATGAGTGTCTATATGGGTTATTGATTGGTTGCCTGAGTATTTGTATGGGAGACTGAGTGTGTATGTGGGTGGGAGGTGTATGACTGTGCATAGATGTGTGAGTGGTTGATTCACTGGGTGTATGAATTTAAAAGTGTATGTGGAAACAGCTGTATAGGCGGGTGAGTGTGTGTATGGATGTGTTGGTGAGAGATTGGATGTCTCAGTGGTATATGTCCAAGTAACTACATATGTAAAAGGCAGTGTATATGAGAGTTGGAGTATATAAATTACTTTATGTGAGAGTCAGTGAATAAATGAGGTGGTGTGTGTATAACTGTAGGTGAGTAAATAGAACTATGATTGATTCTTTGCATGACTGACTATGATGAGTGTATAACTGACCCAGCGCCTTACTAGTGGCTGATGTCGTCAAAGTACTGATAATGGAGCACTAGGGTAACCGTAATTGTAATTGTAAGTGCTGTTTAAGGTGCGTACATTGAGTCGTTGAAAATGCTTACTAAAAAATGCCAATAAAAAAAGAATTGACAAAAAAAAGAGTGCATAACTAACAAGGATGAGTGGTGGTGTATGAGTGTCTGTATAGGTGTATGAGTGCATATGATAGTGTTGTATTGATCAGTGACTACATGTATGAATGGTTGTATGGGTGAATGAGTGCATGTGTCTGTAGACCTAGGAATTAGTGGGTTAGTTTGTAGTAACTGGTATTGGTGTCTCGATGGTTTTGAAAATGGTACTCTGTATTTTACAGGGGTGAAGAGGTGCATCAGATTGTAACGTGGATTATGTCATCAGTGATGTCATTTGAGATGGCATCAGTGATGTCATTAGTGATGTCACTGACCATGTCATGAATGATTTAATATGTGACGTCATCAGCAGTGCATTGCGGGGGCGCGAGTTATAGTGAGCTCAACTAACTATAACGGCGGAAATTCTATGGTTTTATATGAGTGAAATATCCGACTAAGTATAACGTCCTTAAACCTATGTTTTTTTCAGTGAATTCCAAAGGTTTTTTAAATACTAATTTGTAACTATAACGTCCCTGAAACCTATGTTTTTTTTGCAGTGGGAGTGCATATTAGTGTTTTTTTTTTATAGGGGCAAGATGGCGGCCGCAGCAGCGGTCGAGTGAGAAGGTGTGTGTGGAGCTCCTACCTGCTGCTGTCCTACCGGGCATTGTTCCTGCCTGACTGTTGCTGCCACTTTTCCTCTGGGCACACTGATGTGATGTGACGGCCTGCCGGCGAGCCGGTGTGCTACTCCTAGGTGTGGTAGCTTTATCAGGGTCAGCGTGTACCGTGCTCCGACGGCTTCAATAGTGAGGCAGTGCTCCCGACTGGGTCTGAGGACAGAGACTCTTCTCCGCGGACCCGCGTTCCGTTTCTACCAGCGGGAGAAGCGAGGACTGATCTGTGGCGTTTGGTGCTCCGGCCGAGGAGAGCTGACGGCATGAGTCTGGCGCACCTGTGCTTTTTCTGAAGCACTTGAGGAGCCGGATTTGGTGCGTTTCGCCGAGGAGCAAGTAGCGAGCGGGTGGCGGCGTGTGTTAGAACTCATTAACTGCCGGTAAGAGACGTTGTTGTAGCGCGGTGCAGCAAGCTCCAGGCTGCGGGGACATTTTTGGAGAAAAAATAACTTATTTTCTTTTACAACTTTACTGCAACATAACGCAGTAATACTTTGCACCTTGCTTTTTGTCAAAAAAAAACCTCCTCCCAACGCTGTTATAGCTCCAAAGGGGAGCAAAAGGGAAGGGCGCAGCTAACTCAAATACCAATACCAATGCTAATGTCAATGCCAATCTTAATAGTACAACAGCTACAGCAGCTACATCAGTTATACCACGGTGACTGTCTCCTCCGCTAATGAGGATTCTGTGTCTAACAGCTTAAATTCAAATATAACAGTTACCCCTGATATCATCTCTAATGTTCGTACTCGTAATGGGAATATGAAAGAGCGTGTTATACCTGACTTATTTAAAAAGAAAAACACTGCTGCTACGGCGAATGTACCCAAGAGTATTATTCAGACATCTCTCATTCTCACTCCTAAGCAGCCTATCAAGCATGGCATTCCCGACCCCTCGGGGAAAATCTCAAAACAACGGACACAGCCAAGCTCCTCGCAGGCACCAGGAACTCCTCACGAATGAGATAATGAGGATGAGCTGGCAGATTTGTGCTAGGCTGTTGGAGAAGTCAGAGTCTCACCTCGGACAGATGATGGAGGTTCCCAAGCAGACAAAATGCACTCCAACGCTAACTCAGCTAAGTACAATGTGGACAAGGAGAGAGATATGCTAATGTCCGCCGCGAATGATGGAGAATCTGTTGGCTCAGGGGGGCAGTTTTATTCTATGTCCGACGTTTCTACAGTATCAGAAGGAGAAGATGGGGATGACAATGATAACGACAATGAGCGATTTTCCTTCTCAGGTGATTGGGCAGATGATGGCAATTTATCTGCGGAAGAGGGCATCTTAAATTCAGACTCTTTGATAAGCCAAGAGGCTCTTGGGACAGTTTGGAAGATTCCGGAAACTCAGAATCCCCCCCCTATTAGCAGTGCTAATATGACGGATCAACCACAATGGGAGGGTGTGCTAAAACTCAAGAGAACCGGGGAGATGCACATGATAACCCTGACGGAGAAGGTGAAATCACGTTAAAATCCATTTTTAATCTGCAAAACTCCATGTATAAAATTATAATGGCCCAAAGAGAGGAGACGAAAGCGGAGGGGCAGCGGACACAGGGGGCTGTTCGTGAGTTGCAAAATGTGGTCCGTCGATTAGCGAAGTCTTGTACAGAATCTACTACGAGAGTTCAGGAAGTGGAAGCCCGGATCTCAACTGTTGAAGATGAGCTTTTTAGTCTAAAAACTTCAATTAATGAGATGCAAAAAAGTGGACAGGACATAGATTGGAAGCTTACCGATTTGGAAAACCGGGCACGCAGAAATAATTTGCGTATACTGGGGGTGCTAGAACACTCAGAGGGAAAAGATACGCGTCGATTTGTTGTTGACCTTTTTACAGCAGCTTTTCAGACCTCAAAGACTGGGACCGGGATAAGGAGATGATAAGGGTTCATCGCTTTCCCTTCACACAGAGACGAGACACGGGTGGAAAACCCAGGACTATTCCTATTTGTCTGCATAACTACCTTCTCCGAGAAATCTTGTATGATTTAGCTAGACCGTTACAAACTAGGAAGGGTCTGGGACATGAATTTTTTGTCCGTCCTGATTTCTGCCAGGTAACGGTGCAACAACGTTGGAGGCTTCGGCAGTTAATATCACCCATTCAAGGAAAGGAGGGGCAGGTGTTTTTATTAAACCCAGCAAAATTAAAGGTGGTTTATAAGGGGAAGACAACTTTCTTTATTTCAGAGATTAAAACGCAGCAATATGTAGATGCAATGTAAGCCTATTAGGGAAGGATCTATCTACAGGAATAAGTAATTGACTGCGTATTTTCCTTTGTTTTTTTTCCCTCCCTCTGGGATGGGTGATTCAGTTGTAGGGTGTCAAGTCGGCTTGGGTAGCACAGGTAGGTCGACTTCTTTCACGACCACTCACCATCAATGAGGACTTTTGTCCTTACGCCTCTGTTGGGTTGGTTCTTTGAGGGTTGGGGTGGGTTGGGAAAAGGTGGGGGGTGGGAGGGGGTGGGAAGGGGTGGTGTTCTGGGGGCAAGGAATTATAGTAAATGGTCAGTCTAAGGCAACTGGGAATCAAATTGTGTTTGTTTTTTTGTGGTGTCATTCTAATACATTCTATACATCTATCAGCATTTTCATGGTCTGTGACAGGTTCTTAATTAGACAGGATAATGGGTAAAATTTTGATTTGTTGGTGGAATGTGTGCGGGTTAAATGATAAAAGAAAAAGGGGCATAATGGGGCTGATGTTGAAAACTATGTGCATTGACATAATATGTATTCAAGAAACTCATCTGCCCTGGAAGAATAGAGGGTGGCTTAAGAATCTCAGATTAGAGGTTGTTGGCTGTTCGCGACAGACTTCTGCTATAAGAGGTGTTGCTATTTTGAAAAGATTTGGGATGGGGGCAGGTCAAAAAAGTTAAAGAGGACCCACTGGGTCGATCGGTAATAATCGAATTGAAGCTTGGTGATGTAACTTTAACTTTCTGCTCAATTTATGGGTCTAATGCCGACGACCCCTCTGTTTTACATCAATTAAGTACTGAACTAGGCCTTTGGCCGCCTTTGTTAATATTGTGTGGGGATTTTAATCTATATTTAGAAGAGACATTTGATCTACGCAGCAGTAATCCCTACGTTGGTAGGAAGAAGAATGTTTGTAGAGCTGTCAAAGGCATGGTTCAGGAATTCGGATTAGTTGATGTGGGACATCTATCTTCTGGGGGGACACCAGGGTGCACTTTCTTCTCTGCCCCACATCAGAAACATTTTAGGCTAGACTATTTTTTGTTGCTACAAGCCTTATTAACGCTGGTGCAAATTCAGGCTACAAAATCCAAAACACTGGTCTTTTGAGCGAAAGCTTCTATATGATCCATCTTATAGTGAACATATGAGTAAATGGATTCCTGAATTCTTTGAAAATAATAGGGGATCAGCCCCCACTGAGATAGTGTGGGATGCGTTTAAGTGTGGGGTACGGGGCGAAACATTGAGCTATTCTCTTAGAAATCAGAGGGAGTATAAGAAGAAGGGAGAACTGGAGATGAACAAACTGAGAGACCTTGAGATACAACTAATGCAGGCTTGCAAGGGGGGACTGGATACGGAGAACATTTAAAAAGATTTATTGATGCAAAAGGTCAGGATCCATCAGAGTTTTTCCACGAAACTTGCTCAACAACTTACTGCATTTCGTGCTGATGTTTATGAAGTCGGGGAAAATTCAGGAAAACACTTGGCTAAAAGAGTACGGCAGAAGGCTGTGTTTTCCAGCATAGAGAAAATAAAGAATGATGCAGGACAAACTGTTAATAGCACTAGAGAGATACTTGCGGTGTTTCGTGATTTTTATTCTAGGCTTTATACAGAGGATGTTGGGCCGAATTTTGAAGATAGGGTATCTAAGTTTATCGACCCTGTTGTAAATGGCACTCTAGCAGCAGAGGAAAGGGAGCAATTGTATCTACCCATTACATGGGAAGAAATAGAATCCTCTCTTTTGTCCCTAGCATCGGGCAAAGCAGCAGGACCTGATGCTATCCCTCTGGAGTTTTTTAGGCATTTCCGAACCATCCTAAAACCTGAATCAGTCTTATTATTTATAGCAGCACAGCAGGGCACTGCCCCTCTTTCCTGGCAAGAATCAACAATCACGTTTTTTTTAAAGAAGGATAAACCTCCTCTCTCCCCTTCTTCTTTCCGCCCTATCTCATTGATAAATGTAGATAGTAAAAAAAATTCTAAGATTGTCGCTTCGCGACTATCCACCGTCATAACCCCACTGGTCTCCAAATATCAACATGGCTTTATTCCCGCACGTGACACGGCTGATCACATTCGCCGAATTATTACTTTTCTGGATTGGGCCCAGGCAACCCGATCAAATACTGGATTAATTTTATTGGATGCCGAAAAGGCCTTTGATAGGGTTGCCTGGGCCTATTTGTGGGATATCTTGGCCAGAAAAGGATTTGGTCAGGGTTTCTTAATGGCACTAAAGACTATGTATTTTACCCCTAAAGCGCGCATTTGTATCAATGCTCAGGTTTCTCCTATTTTTTCAATTACTCGGGGCACACAACAAGGGTGTCCTTGTTCTCCTTTACTTTTTGCGCTTTATATTGATCCGTTAGTTAACTATTTTAATTTGGATGAAAAGATCAAGCCAGTGTGCATGGCTAATGTAAGGTATCGGGCTCTAGCATATGCCGATGATATTGTGGTCGTTACAACCGATGTCCAGACTGTGGTGCCGGCAATTAATGATCTAAGCGATACAAAAGGGGATGATGGACGGAGCGTTTGAGCAAATCAAACACTCACCCCCAGTCAAATGATCTGGGTTTAATCCATCACCATTCTTTAGCTCACTCTGCCACCCCAGTTCAGACATGGCTATATGCAAATCAGTCTGACCCTGTGCCTCATGGGAACAGTCCAGCCCGAACTGCCAAGCCATATCTTCCCTGGACCGGAAACAAGCATCCTGGGACCGGTTTGTGATTCATAATCCTCATCAGCCAGGCTATCTTGAATCCAGTGGCAAAGTGAGCAAGGGACTCACGTCTGAGCATACCCTGCCACACTTAGGGCGAACAAAGCGATACAAAAGGGGATGATGGACGGAGCGTTTGAGCAAATCAAACACTCACCCCCAGTCAAATGATCTGGGTTTAATCCATCACCATTCTTTAGCTCACTCTGCCACCCCAGTTCACGCATGGCTATATGCAAATCAGTCTGACCCTGTGCCTCATGGGAACAGTCCAGCCCGGACTGCCAAGCCATATCTTCCCTGGCCGGAAACAAGCATCCTGGGACCAGTTTCGGATTCATAATCCTCATCAGCCAGGCTATCTTGAATCCAGTGGCAAAGTGAGCAAGGGACTCACGTCTGAGCATACCCTGCCACACTTAGGGCGAACAAAGCGATACAAGCAAGCCGGGCTGAAGACGGCTGGAATGCCAGAAACCGGTCCTCAGAAGCTTGTTTCCGGTCCAGGGAAGACATGGCTTGGCAGTTCGGGCTGGACTGTTCCCATGAGGCACAGGGTCAGACTGATTTGCATATAGCCATGTCTTAACTGGGGTGGCAGAGTGGGCTAAAGAACGGTGAAGGATTAAACCCAGATCTTTTGACTGGGTGTGAGTGTTTGATTGATTCAGATGCTCCGTCCATCACCACCCCCTTTTGTACCGCTTTTGGCCGCCATAAGTGTGGCAGGGTATGCTCAGACGTGAGTCCCTTGCTCACTTTGTCACTGGATTCAAGCAAGCCGGGCTGAAGACGGCTGGAATGCCAGAAACCGGTCCTCAGAAGCTTGTTTCCGGTCCAGGGAAGACATGGCTTGGCAGTTCGGGCTGGACTGTTCCCATGAGGCACAGGGTCAGACTGATTTGCATATAGCCATGTCTGAACTGGGGTGGCAGAGTGGGCTAAAGAACGGTGATGGATTAAACCCAGATCTTTTGACTGGGTGTGGGTGTTTGATTGATTCAGATGCACCGTCCATCACCACCCCCTTTTGTACCGCTTTTGGCCGCCATAAGTGTGGCAGGGTATGCTCAGACGTGAGTCCCTTGCTCACTTTGTCACTGGATTCAAGCAAGCCGGGCTGAAGACGGCTGGAATGCCAGAAACCGGTCCTCAGAAGCTTGTTTCCGGTCCAGGGAAGACATGGCTTGGCAGTTCGGGCTGGACTGTTCCCATGAGGCACAGGGTCAGACTGATTTGCATATAGCCATGTCTGAACTGGGGTGGCAGAGTGGGCTAAAGAACGGTGATGGATTAAACCCAGATCTTTTGACTGGGTGTGGGTGTTTGATTGATTCAGATGCACCGTCCATCACCACCCCCTTTTGTACCGCTTTTGGCCGCCATAAGTGTGGCAGGGTATGCTCAGACGTGAGTCCCTTGCTCACTTTGTCACTGGATTCAAGCAAGCCGGGCTGAAGATGGCTGGAATGCCAGAAACCGGTCCTCGGAAGCTTGTTTCCGGTCCAGGGAAGACATGGCTTGGCAGTTCGGGCTGGACTTTTCCCATGAGGCACAGGGTCAGACTGATTTGCATATAGCCATGACTGAACTGGGGTGGCAGAGTGGGCTAAAGAACGGTGATGGATTAAACCCAGATCTTTTGACTGGCTGTGAGTGTTTGATTGATTCAGATGCTCCGTCCATCACCACCCTCTTTTGAACGGCAATTAATGCTCTAGCCACGCATTTTAGGGTATTCTCAGGCTATAAACTTAACCTGCAGAAAACTCAGATCTTATGTTCAGGGGATAACCTCTAGACTAATTTCCCAACAGTCTTGGAGGTTACGTACCTTGGAATTGAAATTTCGCTACCTATATCTGGTATTCCGGAATTAAATATGAATCCAGTAATAGCTAAAGTTAATTCCACGCTAGAACGTCTAGATCACTTACACCTTTCTTTGCAAGGTAGAGTTAATGTGTTAAAAATGTTAATTTTACCTAAGGTATTATATATGTTTCGCTCAATACCCCTGGAATTCCCCCCCACATGTTTTAAAAACTTAGAAAGGGCGACATCAAGATTTCTGTGGGGCTATAAGCGACAACGGAAAGCCCTTAAAAAAATGATCCTTAGTAAAGATTGTGGGGGGTGGAATGTCCCGTATTTTCTGTTTTATTATCTTGCGGCAACCTTGCAATATATTACCCCTTTGGTGATCGTGGATAGAGCCCGAATCCCGGCTTGTAGGACTCCGTCTATTTACGAGATGATTATGGGAGAAGGGTCGAAAGTCTGTTTTCTTAAGCTGATAGAACCTAGTTATTACAAAAAAAACGAAATTTAAGATCCTGAAAGCAGCATTTGTCGCGTGGCAAAAAGTTAGGAAACAACATCTTGCTTTAACTAGACTGAACGCATACACACCCGTTGAAGCGTCTGGCTTATTGCCTTCCGAACTTTTCTGTGATCTGCCGGCTATTAGGTGGAATGTAAAAGGTGTACGAAACCTAGGCGATCTGTTCTGTGAAGGCCACATGGCCTCCTTTCAGGAATTACAGAACAAGTACTCTTTAAATAGAAATGATTTTTTTAAATGTTTACAGATCCACAGCTTTTTCCAAAATTCTCTAGTTATGTCACATAATAGTATGATTAAAGTTCCCCTCTTGGAACATCTGCAAAAAAATGCACCAATTGGTGTTCTGTAGTCAAGCTTGATGCAGGAATTTGGGGATGATTTAGATGCATGTCAGATGAAGTGGGTAACTAAACTGGGGATATCTGATATCGATGTTCATGAGTCTGTGAAACTTGCTTCCGAATTTTTAATTACTGGAATGATGAAGTCTCAACATTTTATGTGCATACATGATCTTTACTACACTCCTAGCAAAGTTGTCAAATGGAGCACAACAGTGGGGACAAAATGTAATCGCTGCGGTTTATACGCAGCCGATGTTGTACACATGTTCTTCCAATGCCCTAAGCTTGGAGAGTTTTTCCAACAAATTGAGAGCTTTTTGGCCGCAGTTGTTAAGTCTGAGGTCAAAGTAACTGCGGAGTTGGTTTTACTTGATATAGACTCAGGCACCCCAAGACCCAAACCATTAATTTGTTTTCTCTTTATTTGTATGGCTGTAGCCCGAGCCTGTATCACTAGGGATTGGATTAATCCGGATCCCCCTTTTTTTTTTTAGATGGAGGGAAAGACTATTATTTATGTACAATATAGAATCTGCTATGTATAAACTTAAGGGGGCTAAAAGAAGGACTTTGCGAGTAAAAATTTGGGCCCCAATTGCTGATTGGATCTAGATTTCCATTTATGTTGTATTTGCTAACTATAATATGTAATGATATGTACCTTTTGAACTTAAGACTGTCCATTGATGTATTTCCTTGCATAAAATAAGAAACTTTAAAAAAAAAAAGGGAGTGCATATTAGCTACCTCCAGTATGCTGATGACATCATTCTTGTGAGCCATACCCCTATCGGCCTACAAAGACTTATTACTGCCTTTGATGATTATATACATCAGAATGGCCTTGAATTGAAGGTTAAAAAAACTAAAGTGATGAAAATGGGTGTAGTCAAACAGAAGTTTAATCCCTGGAAGGCCGGAGCTGGTACAATTGATATTGTTAAGACGTATAGGTACTTAGGGGTGATATTTGACAATCATATGTCTTTTAAATTTCATCTTAAAGATCTAAGGGCCAAGGCTGTGACACTGATCCATGCTTTTAAATGTTTAAAAAAATCACTGAACTGTCAAACATATGAGTTTATTCTTAAAGTAATCAAAGTCAAGTTACAACCTACCCTCATTGATTGTTCTCCGATTACTAGAGCAAAAGATGTGAAGGTGCTTGACTTACTGATTGTTAAGGTTTTTAAAGCAAACTTTAGAATTGACAGGTCAGTGTGTCAAGCAGCAATTAGATTGGAATTCGGTCTCCGAAGACAGTGCCTGGTATCAAAAGGATCGTTCTTAAAAAGTATGGTTGCCTTGTCAACATCAGCCCCGGCATCTTTAGGGAATATTTGTTGGCAAAAAATTGAAAAATCTGCATACACAGCTAAATGGAGAGCTTATATTTTAACTTTCCTACGAGATATTGGCCTGCAAATTGAATTGCCAGCTCTGAAAATGCCCAACTATAAATTAATTTAAAAAAGAATAATAAAGCTGAATCGTTCAAATTGGATAAAATTGCATTAGCTGAGAAAAACTATGCATGGTACGTGATCAATTCATACCAATTTCCGTGTGTTCAGCTGTATTTACATGTTTTCTTTTCTGTAAAGTTTTAAAAAATGTTTTTAAGGCTTCGTAGGGGTATAAACCCAACAAAGGAGGTCACCAGATCTTGGATCAAACAGTTGCCGGAGACCAATTATAGATTTTGCAGATGGACACAGGAAACTCTTGTACATATAATATGTGTATGCCCGAAGCTGATTAATCTTAGACGTTTAGTTGTGAGACCTTATTTTCTGATGAGTGGCGTGAGATCTGCCCGATAGGCAATATTCATGTCATTGTCTGGTTAATCGGTTCCATTACTATGTCAACTGGTAACAATTTTAATGGCAGTTGAAAAATGTCTAATATAGGGCGCATACCCTCTACTTTTATGGCCCTGAAGCTATTAGTTTTAATGGTTTATGAATTCTATTACTTAATAATTTTTGTTGCGATGGTATTAATTTAAAATGTAGCAATAGCTGGGTTATCATTGCACCAAATTGATGCATTTCTTGCACATTAGCACTTTGAAAGGAAGGGGAAATGAATGACTATTTGTCAGAATATTTCACTGTTATATCTATGGAAATAGTATGGAATGCACACCGTCACTTTAAAATGTATAATGTGCGATAATATTCTGTGATTAGCGATGTAAGGTGGCTGGATTTGGGCTTATCGATTCGTTTTTAAATTGTATTTATGGGACAGTTTTTTATATTATGTGATGAGAAGATGTTTTGTTTGTAATGTAAATGTGTTTTTCTTGGAGACATGAGATGTTGTGATTGCAATGATTTTAATTAATCAAGCAATAAAGATTATATATACACACAGTGAATTTCAAAGGTTTTTTAAATGCAAAGTTGTAACATATAACGTCCCTGAAACCTATGGTTTTGTCAGTGAATTTCAAAGTTTTTTTAAATGCGAATTTCTAACTATATCCTCCCTGAAAGCTACTAATAATAATAACAGCAGATACTTGTCTAAGTAGCTACTTCAGCCCATAAGTACATGACTACTAACTGGAATAATTACAGTGCTGCAAACAGAGTGCATGGTGGATTTATAAGTGCTTACGTATTGCCTGGATGGGTGATTGGAGAACTGCATCAGACTCACAGGAGGATTCCTACACTACATGGGTAGTAACTGCATATTTAGAGGAGTGTATCAATAGTATATAGGTGGTTAGAGGTCTGTATGGATAGTGCACAGAATATTGTAGCTGTACTTATATTCGTAATTTGGCCATTCCATAAGTACGTGACAAGTAACTAGATGAATATAGTGCTGTGAAGAGAGTGCATAGTGTATTTATAAGAGCTTGGGTATTAGTGGACAGATTGCATTAGTATATAGTACTGGCTGGGTGACTGGAGATGGGCATGGAGAGTGACAGTGTCTTTGATAGACTGTAAGGGTGAATTAATCCTACCTGTTTCCAAGTAGATATCAAATTAATAGAAATATATATTCACTTCTTTTTTTATGCAAATTTAATAAATGTAAACTTTAGTAATAGGGTCTGTAAAAGAGAAGAAAACAATTCTGTTATTACATATAGTTTTATAATTTTTACAACATAACATAGGTATACAATTACATTACATATTCAATTTGCCTTTTTTTCCTGTCTTCAGAATCGATTGAATTTCACCATACACAGTGATTTCAATTTTAATCATCAGGTGGCAGCGGGCAAAAAAATACAATCAATAAAATTGTTAAAAAAACACATCTATCTTGAAAATATCTACTACAAACTCAATTCTCTATTTCCATTTTCACAAATGAACATCCTTATTAACATTGTATATAACACAAAGAGAACATATATGAGCACCTTCTTTCGAACACATTTTTCAAAACGCAATATGAAAAAACTAAATTATTTAAACCTTAATTCTGAACTTCTTTACAAAAGGCCAAATGATGTTCCTGAAAACATTTGCATTGAGGATATCCAAAATAAAATTCTGAATTCATATTAACACCTTGCCAATAGGCGGAATGATGGTTATGAAAATATTTGTTGTGAATATATCCAAAATATACTGATTACTTCATGTTGACATCTTCACAGAATTTTGGCATCAAAAATATTAAATATGAATTTGGTAATTCATTAGGCAACCACAATGTATACTCTAGAAGGCCGATTCCGATTCGGTAAAATCCCTTTTGAAATAGCCGTATGGAGCATATTTCCCGTGCGAATCGTACCCGTAAACGTCCCCGTACGTATGATGAAGGACGATTCGGATCCAAAGCCGATCTCAGTATGAATCGTACTAAAAACAGTACGACTAACAAATACGTGAGATTTGTATCCGGAACAGGCAGTACTCGACTTCTGTACGTAATTAAGCAGCAGTTTCCGGCCCAGCAAGTATGATTCGTCTCTGCGACACTCCGTACGACTCTTTTTTTTACGGGAGCTCAAAACGTCTGGAAAAGCAGAGTCCGACCCGAACGGCATCCCCGGTATGCCACGTACACGCCATGAACCCCATCGCACGTGTCATCCCAGTCCTGTACACCTACGACCTGGTGCACAGAAACCGACGACGGCGCATACAGTGAGAACAACAACCAGTAGCGATTGGGGGGTGAGGGGCAGTAAACATCACCCATACCAAAGTCCAAACCCATAATCTGGATGACATACATCACCACCAATGTCCAGTTACTTGGGGGACGTGTCCAACAGCCCCTGCATATCGCAACAACGGAAGTGTACTTGTACGGTGCATTTTACACGCTCACGTATTGCACCATTGCAATAGTAATAGTATTTGATTGTGTGGCTCGCTCATACGCGATGTTTTCCGTACGAATCGCATTCTAATTCCCCGGTCTGGATCGTATCTGTCGGGTCGTACAGCATGTTTACGATTCATACGGTTCACTTTGAGGGTCCGTGTCGTATGGATTTTCCCTTGCTATTCGTATGGTTCGCAACGATTTGGTCGTATATTTTTCCCACGAATCGTACTACAGAATTCGGACGGTAATTGGACGAGTCGTACGGAAAGGGCTAGGGATTCGATTCGGTCATAGGGATTAGTTTACCGAATTGGAATCTGCCCCTAAATGTGCATCATTACATAGTGTCCATCCTTTATTGCATTTTAAATATACAGTATAGTGTCCAGATGTTGAAGTAGCTCCATCGTAGAAAACAATAGCCACTGTTTTAAAAGTTCTTCCTGAAATTGAAAACTGACCTGCCACAAAAATTGTAATTTTGGTTTCCACTTTTGTTCCATCTGCTCTACAACGTTGCATCATTAAAATAATAGATTGTCCACATCTTTGTATAAATAATGTTGACAGAATTTCTGATTTGCACTGAGTACAGTGCATATGTTGATTAGCTGATTTTACTAAATTGTTGAAAGGCACTGTTTTCAAATCTGGCATTGTCAAATATATGAATTGTTCAGTGTCTATTTTAGTAGTAGATGCAAATGAACAGCTGTCACATCTATGATCTCATGTGTAACATGGTTCAAACAGATTTTCAATTTGTATACCTTCATCTTCTGATACTGCAAGCATAAACATAAAAAATTCCTGAGCATCTTGCTCTACATTCTGTGTAAATTGTGAAGATCCAGAACATATATACAGAAGATTCCGCACAGATCAGAAGCAGTATGGATTTTCGTTTTATCAGTTTTCAACTTTTCAAAAATATAATGTAACAAAGAAAAACATTTTTTCTCAATTTTCCATAATTGCATGCTGTAGATTTTCTAAAAAAAAACACAACGTTGACGATTACATTAGCATAGCAGTTGATACCTGAACTTTTTTCAAACTGATATCCTACAATATTAGCAACCGTGTTCTCTTCTATTTTCTTTCCAGACTCATCATTCTTTTCAATACTTTTTTTCTTTGCAACCTCAGTAAAATCTTTATCATGTTTTCGTTTTGGACATATTAAAAAAATGTCATAAATAGAATATTCACCTAAAGTAGGAGCCTAGAGTCTTCTTAACCTATTGTACTCTTTTACACAATTTACATTTGCACTAACCTTTTCTTCATCAAAATCAATCAAATACAATCCGGATAATGTTTTTACTCGAGACAATTCAACATATGGCATACCCTCCTTAAACACAGAACTTCCAATATTTACCAAAGCACTGTCTACACTTAAACCTTGAGATTTATGAATAGTCACTGCATAAGCTAAGCAAAAAGGAAACTGTTTTCTATGAACATACACATCTTTTACAAGCAAGAAACGAACAGAACAGCGTCCAATCTGTTTCACCTCTTCAATCTGATCAGATTTAATCTTCAAAAATTCAATCCCATCTCTATTTGCATAACTAACAAAGTCAACAACTTTCCCCATTGCTCCATTTACTAATCCTTTCTCAACAGCTAAATTATACCGTAATATTACCCGGCAGTCTAGAGATACAGGTAAGGTCTTTTCCAGTCTTAGATATGGATTTTTCCAAAGAGTCTCATTTTCACAGCAATTTCTCTGACAAACAAATAGTTACTCCTTCATGTTCTATTTTATCAATAGCTACCATTTTCATTATCGGTTCATTCTCCAGTTCCAACAGTTCTCCATTGAATGTAAAGCATTCTTTCAGTGTTGGCATAAGGCAAATTATAGATTTCTTTTCTGCTTGTTTCAGCTGAAACATTTTCTTTTGGAAACAAGTTTCTTAGTAGCTGACTTTCTAAAGTATTTTTTCCATCCTTTCTTAAGACACCAATTCTAATATTTTGAAGAATATTTCCATAATGTTCATCATTTGCTTGTCGTATGTTCTTGATAAGTTCCTTATATTCAAAGTAACTCCAAATGTTCACGTTTCCAATACTTCCCAAATATTTTTTAGTGTCTTCATGAAGAAGGGTTTTAAAAGCTGGTTGAACTTTCACAGGTGTGAGTTGTAGTAGATCACAAATACAATTACATGTTTTCCTCCAAATAAAACATCATAATTTGTTTTTTAAATCTGCTGCATCCTCAAATGTACAAACGCAAGCATTAAGTTTGAGACCATGCTTACTTCATTAATTACCAGAAGTTTCATTATCTCCAGTACTCTTGAAACTTCGAAACAAGTTTCTCCAGATAGCTTGTGGTATTCCAACTTATTTTCATGTTCTACTGGTGATGTAAATAGACAATGTAAAGTAATCCCTTTAATGTTGTGTGCTGCTAACCCAGTTGGAGCAATTGCAATACAAGACAAATGTGAATCCGTTGTTTCCTGTAGATAACTTGACAAACATTTAATAAAAAAACTTTTCCCCATTCCAGCTTTTCCACTGTTGTACATAAGAATAGGTACATTGGCAATCATTCTTTTCATGCCGTAATCCATGTTGTATCTGTTGTGTAACTTGGTGATATATTTCTTTCTGTTCCGTATTCAGACGTTCCTCCAAATTTTCCAAATCAATAATGTCGTTTTGTGCTTGCTGCATCACCGTTTCCACTTCACTCATTGCTATTGCCGCTTCATTTTCAAGTATGACTTCTACTAGTGGATCTTGACTTTGTGGAGCAGAACTCTGACTATCTTGCGAACTGTTTCTAGCAATTTCAGCTGCAATAGTTTTTTCTTGATTAATCTCTTTGTTCAACATTTGGAAAAATTGTACATTCAATGCTATCTTTACATGCATTGAAAGAATCTTCATAGCAGTCAAAATCTCCAGTAATTTCATTTCAGTCCGCCAACGTTATATGCGCTGTTTTCAGGAAATTATTTTAGAAGCATAGTGTACCTCGCTGCCACGTAATGAGTAGGTGCTTGAATGGAAAACACGAAGACTGCTTGAAAGAGGCCAACACCTCCCTCACTCCTTTTCTTTCCAGTCTCACCAATAGTCACGACAATCCATTTTTGACTGTTTTGGTTAGAAAGCGAGTCATGCCCCTTCCATTTGCTGCACAAACATTCCTCCATTCTACCAGGGTCCTCCAACTATGCAGGGCGGGCTCTCATTAGTCAGGAATGGAGAATCCTGCTTATTCAACCACGAAAAAGAAAGAGCCCAGAGCTTTGGCAACTTCGTGTGAAGGGATTCTCCCTGAGCTCTGCTCAGTACTTTCTGTTTTGGCCTACTGAAGATCTTTTTTCTTCAGATCAGCATGCTTTCTATAAATAGGTCTCTATTTAGTCATTGTGACTACTGTAGGAAGCTCAGACTACACTCGGACGATCCCCACAAGAAGTGAATTTACAGCCTTCACCCTGATTACCAGGTGAGAGACTGTAAACTCTGCAAAATTTCTCTCAAAAAACTTTGAGAGATAGAGATGAACGCCTTCTTCTGTGACTACAGAAGTTGAAGACCAAAGACAATCCTCTGTCTAACGAAGTCATTGATTCCCAACTCAAAACTACTGCTTCTAAAAGAAGGCAAGTGAGGTGGAATTGGTCTCACCTAAGGCTGTGAAGGTGCTTAAGAAACAACACCATTCTGTGAAATCTACCAAAAAAACACAGCAGCAGACCAAGGTCAAACAAATTAATTGTGTCTGTTTCAATTATCTGTTGGTGCAAGTGATGATGCCCGGTCAGGGAGTAGTATTTCTTCCTCCTCTAACTAGCAGTGTAAGGTCTAATATGACTAATGAAGTCCCTTTAGGGGAGGGAGATTCTTCTTTCCAGAATGAGCTGGCCAAACTGCGAATCAGCAGCAGACTACAGCAAAAAAGGGAACAACCCAAACCCCAAAGGGAACAATTAAAACAAGGAGGGGTGAAGGAGGTCAAAGGGCAGGTACAGGAAAAGGTACAGTGAACAAACCAAACAAAGGGACAAAACCGAAACAATAAATGTTAACCTTCTTGACATTGAAATTGATGACTCTGATTGTGATTCTGATTTGAAAATTGGAAATCTATCAAATAAAACCCTTGACATAGAGGAATTGGCTGTGTTGAGTAAGGGTCTGAATTTCTGTCCAACTCAGGGTGGGGACATGACGGAAGCTCACATCGATCTTTATAAATTTGTAAGGTTACTTAAATTGAAGGACTTTTTTTCACGTTGAATTGCGAAAACAGCTAGACGAGCCATTACACAGGAGAACACAACTCATACAGTGGCTGTTATCCGAAATGTACAACTTCTACTCAATCTTGATGAAGATGAGGAATACGACATGACCACTATATTAGATGAACTTGGTATCGAACAGGATTACAGTATGGAAAGCCATTTAAAACCTAGGTCCAAATTTGTCCCGACATTTAACTATCATCCGAGCATTGACACATTTTATGATCAGGTAACCAGTGATCTATATAGATTGGAAGCTAATGAGAGTTCCTCTCTATCTACTAACCACAACATTACCGCCAAAGAATGACAAGATTTGGAAAGACTCAAATCAGATAAAACCATTGTGATTAAGGAAGCTGATAAGGGCGGTAATGTTGTGGTTATGAATCATTGTGATTACATGACAAAGATCGAGCGACAACTTAATGACACCACGTGTTACCAACGAATTCCAGCTAATCCCATCAAAAATGTCACACACATGATAACTGCCAAATTGACTGAGTTGAAGGAAATCGGCCTTCTAACTGAGGAAGAGTTCAGATACCTAAAGGTGGAAAAACCCAAATACCCTTGTATATACATCTTACCAAAGATTCACAAGGGGGGTACCTTTCCACCTGGTCATCCCATAATATATGGGATTGGTTCTCCAACCGAGAAATTATCTGATCTTCATCTTCAGAAACACATCACTGATCTTCCCTCATACATTAGGGATAGTAAAGATATTTTGGTCAAGTTTAGAAATTTCCAGTGGTCCGAAGAGCTTTCATTTGTAACTTTTGATGTTGAGATTCTCTATACCTGTATACATAAAGACTTCGGCATACCAGCGGTTCGATCCTTCTTGAATAGGGAACGAGCGGAACAACATGACTTCAATGGAATGTTGTTGGAAATGATAGATATCATTTTGGGCAATAATTATTTTCTGCATGACGCTACTTGGTTCCACCAAATGCTTGGGACCGCCATGGGTTCAAAATTTGCTGCCTCGTACGCCTGCCTCTTTATGTGGTGGTTCGAGAGGGAGCATGCATGGCATGGACGTGCCTCCCCCTGGATCGAGCATATCGTGTTTTGGGGGAGTTACATTGACAATATCATCGTTCTGTGGTCAGGATCTACTGAACAACTGTGTCAGTTTCACACGTAACTTAACGATAACGATTGTAATGTAAAGCTCATAATGACACAGGGCAGAGATAGCATACATTTTTGGGATATCAATTTCTTTGTCAGAGATGGCGTAGTACAGAGCACTCTCTATAGAAAGGAGACAGCCTGCAACGCAGTTTTGCACGCAGAAAGTGCACATTCACACACAGTAATTAACAACATCCCTTACGGAGAGATGACCAGGTTAAGAAGAAACCGCAGTGAGGAAGATAATATGTTAAGAACTTGAATATAGCAAGAAACAGATTCCTTAAAAGGGGCTACAATAGGAATATAATTGATAGGGCAATCCAGAGGGCAAATAAACTGAAGAGAGATGACACATTGTGTACTGAAATTGGGGACACAATGCCCAGGAACAACAAGGAACGCACTGTCAGCTTTATCACACAGTACAACTCAAACAGTAGTAAGGTCTATAAGATTCTAAAGAAGAATTGGAAAACTTTGAGGGATATTCCTGGACTTTCGAACACTTTTTCAGATAGGCCATTGGTCACCTACCGCAAAACGAGGTCACTACGAGATACTTTATGCACTAGCCATGTTAGTACTCCACGTGATATATGGCTACCACCTAAACCACATGTTTTTTTTACCTGTGGGTCCTGTAACATTTGCCCTTTTGGTCTGAACAAAATCACGGACTTTACCTATAAAACTTCCCAAAAATATAGGATGAACAACTAAATCAATTGCAACACTTCACATGTAATATATGTGTTGGGTTGCAAATGTGATATCATTTATGTGGGCAGTACAGTGCGTCCTTTAAAGGCCCGCATTCAAGAACACCGTAGAGCCATACTCAACAAGGATAGCCGGTATCCGGTTAGTGTACATTACAACGATACACACCCAGATGACTTATCTTTCTGGTTTCACGGAACAACCACGTACCACAAGACCGCAGGGGTGGTGACCGTGAGTTAGCAGTCAGACAGAGGGAAGCCAAATGGATATGTTGTTTGAAAGCAACCCAGATAGGCCACAATACTGATAGGAAGCTTCATTACTTCCTAGTCTAGGTGGTTGATCTTGTATATTTGGTTCTTGTCATTTAATGTTATCTGAAAGTGAATTGTGTGCAAATTTGATAGGGCATATACCCTGTATGTTAGACTAATATGTAACATATCTTTGTGTATTTCTTCATGTCCTGTTGTCCCCTTCTGATATTTTGCTACAAATCGATATTTGTAAATACAAAGACATTTTTATCTCTGCCTACAATGTATTGGATATTATGATGTTTCACTGGTTGGAACTGGTTTACCTCTTTACCATCTCTCTAATCATCTTGCTTTTTCTTCTGTATATTTTTTTTCCTATGTCCCTTTTGTGGTACTTACATTTCTTTAAATAGAGAGATGCAGTAGCATGGATGAGGGTGACGGCCGTACCACTGGTATTTAGGTGCGGTCCTTATACTATTTATTAGGACGAATACTTGCCCTCTTTTTGGCAATAAATGGTCATACATACACCATTGGGTACCTATTTTTTACTCTCAACGTTTGGTGGGAATATACATATGGCTATATTACGATATTATTTATTGTGACTAATATAGGTAATGATATTACAATGACACCATTCACCGCGTATATCGATTTATTTTTTCGGGAGACTTCGGCTGTAGTACTTCGCCTTAGCTTAAATACTTAAAACTGGATGGATTTTCGTCATTTTTTATTAAAATGGTTTTTAATGCGTCATTGGGTACCCATTTGTTATTTCTAAAATATACCATTGGCACATTCACAAATCTGCTAACACTTTGTGAGCAACTGGCTCCGTTCCAAGATGGCCGCCGTATTTCTTCATTGTACACACATTGGGGAAGCTGGGACTGATCCTGATTACGTGTGACGTCCTCCCCGACAACGTAGACAATTGTTTGCCTTTTAAAAATGGCGGTTAATGTCAGGGCCTGTTTGTGCTGGCTTTCAGAGGTATGGGAAAACTTGCGCCATATCACAGGTATGAGGGGGGCCTTGGGTTAAACCGGGGGGGCACTGGGTGCTCCACGCGGCATTTCCTTATGGATAATTTGCCCTATCATTCTTTACTACAGGTGCTGGGAACTTGTTTCATCTGCATTACGGGTGAAATTCCAACGGGATACATGTCGGATTATATTGAGGGGAAGTGCATCTTGCATATACGGTCCCAGTCTCTTCTCTGGGAATGATGCTCGAACTTAAGTATGTTTTAAGGGCGAGTCTCCGTATTATGGGTTATGTTGAGTTTGTTTGGTTTGCTTTTCACTAAAGCCCTTTATTGTTTAATTCCATCATTAGGATACGATGATGTGACATTCCCATGACGTCGAGGATTATCAGGGGCGTTCATTGATTACTGTCAAACATACTCGGCCAATAGCTTGAGGTATTTGGGCCATACCAATTGTAGGGGGTGTTTCTTGTTCTTCTTATACTGTTCGTGCAATTGAACGTGTTCCAATGTCTCAGACTGTGGCATTCGGTGGGCGGAACACTATGGTACTCCTAATGCTTGAGATCCCACTATTATTACGTTATGTGTGGGGGGATTTTATGAACCCATTTTTTTAAAAGTTGCTCTTGACAATATGGGCGGTATTTCTTTCGAGCTCCAGGTGGTATTGTTGCGTAACTAATACATATTTCCTCTACATTGTAGATAAAATGTATTTATATTGAGGCATATTATCCACAAATCCAGCTGTTCCTAATTGAATATGGAGCACATATAGAGGTGAGATGGGACCTTATCTGAGTGTCTATTGTCTGATTATCTTTTCTATCTATTGTTGAAATTCATTTTATTTAGGGCATGTCACAGGATTGTGCCACTCTCAACTTTCAAATTCTCTCAACAGTTTGAACAGGAATTCGGAACGCTATTTGGGGTCTTCAAAATTAGTGGCTATTGCCAGGTACGATCATTACAAATTTTGGTTTCTTAACCTGACTAGGAACTAGGTGGGATTCTACTGAGATCTGATGTGACTGTATTTTTAAGCATCGTTTAGTTTGCTGGTACTATATAATAATGGGTACTTTCTGTTGCCTTGTATGATGATACCCTGGGGGACATTTGGAAATCTCTGAGAGGCAAATCAGACGTACCGCTGCCACACTTGCTCCTGGGGCCCTGACGCTGTGTGTTTCCCCCGCCGCCGTTGCTCGTGACATCGCACGGCCGCTGTGGGGGGAGACTACAGCTCCCAGCCTGCACAGCGACCAGCACCGCCCACTTCCGCCTCAGCGCGCCCGGAGGCGCTTAAACAGCGGCAGCTCCCTCCGTGACGCGAACGGCGACGGGCGAAGCCGATGCAAAGGGCGGGCCGTCAGTGGCCGCCAGGGGCAGGAGGATGCAGGGCTGGGCCACCCCCCCTTCATCGTGTCATCTAAGGTACTGTGCACGCATTGCTTGCTCACCCAGTTACATTTGTTACACCAATGGGGAAAAGGAAATCCACCGAGGACGCTAATGAGACAGTGGGTGGGGTGGCAAAGGGTGGGAAAAAAGCAAAGAGGTCAAAGGTCAAGCCTCAGAAAAAACGCATGACACACGTGGCCAGTAATTGCGTTATGGATCGCATTGACAGACTGGTACAAGACTGTGAGGACATATTGATCTCTGCCCCGGTTACAAATGGGACGTCTTCAGAGGGTGGGAGTAATATGTCCATTAGCACAGGTAAAACCCTAAAGACAGGCATAGCGGTCATCCCAGAAATGTTTTTGAATAAAACTAGTGCAGGGAGTGTGACTAAACCTGTGACTTGTGAGGAGGGGGGGTTCTACCCCAGACCTACATCAGCCCCAATTAGTACATCCGACGATGTAATTACTTTGCCTTGCAGTAATAGGTTTTCAATTTTGGACCAAATAGAAAATCATCATCCCGAAACCAGCCCAGAGGGATCTGTGACAGCCCCTTTTTTAAGTAAAGGCATACTCCATGCACATGGCCTTTCAGAGGGTCAATGGCAAGTGGAAACAAATGAAAACCCATTGATTAAAGTTGTAAAGCACCTCTTTGCTTTGGTCGAAGGAATGCAGGCCAAAATTGAGCGGTTGACTGAAGTGGTAAATAGCCTGAAGATAGATATAGGCTCAAGATATCGCCCAGGAGGTCCTGTAGCGACTCAATCCCTGGGTTCAAATAGATCGCAGGTGGGTGATCGTAACAAACCTATTTCTACCCCTACAATTCCTCCTGGCGGCCTCCAACCCCGAAGCACCCCTTTTAGCGAGGTGGTTAAAGTAGGGAGAGGAGATATTTACACTAGCCGCCAATGAATAGGGAGTGGTGTAATAATCCCAGGAAGTAAGCCAGTAGGGAAAGCGGGTGGTGTCTATACCCCTATAGTGAGACCAGTTGCTCAGAATTCATCAAGATGCCAAGTGGCAACCAAGGCGGCTCATCGAGCACGCATTTTGCTCATCGTAACACCAATTCAAATAAACCTCCCATGGTGTACCTGGTCAATACCCCTAAGTTGAGTCTTGGTAGTGCCCATGAATCCACTGAATCTTTATTCAATAAAGCCATCCATTGGATTAGGTACGTTAGAGGCTGTAGGTCTGTCATTAGGGAGGATATCAGTAGCGCTGAGAGGCTTAGCTTTTCGGGGGACACCTATGACTGTATTGGTCTAACCTTTAAAAATTCTAAGTTGGTGGGTGACCTAATCAACCTTGAATACAGAACATGTTCCCCGGATTCTTCCAGGATCTAACTGAGACCCACTCCCCCCCAGTTATGGCTAACTAAAAACCAAAAGCGCACTGTGGCCAATCTCGGGGTGGGTTCCAGCTTGGATCAAAATGATTGACTACTGGCAGAAGCCGTACAAGTGGAAGACAGAGTTGTTATTAACAATGAGAAATTTGGCCCAGGTCCAAGTGGGACAGTAGTAAACAAGGGGCCCTCTGTACTAAGTTCCTCAGTTAGGGCCACCCATGTAGGGACCAGGATCCTTAGCTGGAACATTGCCGGGCTTAATACCAAGGCAAATAACCCAAAGTGGAGGGCCTGTATTACCGAGTGTGACATTATCGGACTCCAGGAAAACTGGGACATTAAAAATACTTTCCTCTTTGATGGGTATGGAGCATTTTGGTCACCAGCAGCACCTTCCCCCATGGGTAGGGCCAAGGGAGGGCTTTTAACTCTTATCTCACTAAGAATTGAGGGCACCTACACTAAGGTGGAGACAGGTTCACCTCACTGTTTGGCTGTCCAAATTTCTACTAAGCTCACTGGCATCTGGCTCATTGTTAACTTTTATAATTCCTTTGATAAGGTTTTTTTTTTTAAATGAACATTTAGTCAGTCTAGATGAATTTCTGGAATCGTATAGCAAAAACAATGCAAACTGTTATTCGGTTATAGTGTTGGGTGATTTTAATGTTCACTGTTGTGATGTAAATGTGTAAATGTAAATGTATTGGACTTGTAAAGCGCACGGCTGCCCGTAAGCGTCCCGGCGCTTGCTTAGGGAACCCGTCCTGGTATTCCCCTGTGAGAAACCCCGGCAGGGTTTCCACAAGGTGAAAGCCAGGCATCCCGCCGCGAGGGGCCGTAGTGGAGATTAAGCAAGCTATTGCCCAGAGTCGCAGAGTGTGACCCCGTGAGTTGAGTAGGCACCAGAGCGAGAATTGTCAAGTCCGTGGAATTTTGAGCCCGAGACCCGCCGAGGCGGGGAATCGAACCCTGGTCCACGGTCAATCTCAGCTTCTGGGTCTGCCGCCTCTAACCACTGAGCCACGCTTCTCCACTTGATCAAAATTGCTTTGTACAGGATAGCTTAGGACCAGTTGACTAAGAGAACCTACATTTTGAACACTCCCTACAGGGTTCCTATTTAGAAGAATTGGTGGCAGAAAATGATCTTATTTATCCTAAACAAGCCAAGGGGGATGTCCCTACATTTAGAGGCAAGGGCCCTGGATCAATTATTGATTACATTTTTGTCAGCTCTGCTGTAGCAAGCAGGGTAAGCCAATATAGTGTCTCCTGGGCTTCTTATAGTGATCATAATCCGGTAATTTTGTCCTTGGTAGATGATCTAAAGAAAAAATAAAAATCTAACATGACAGTTAGTATGTTAGATATTAGACCTACTGACCAAGCACGACGATTGAAATGGTGCCGGGTGGTGCCCCAAGAGTTTCATGAAAACTTACTGGCCAAAGTTGGTCATGAAATGTCTATCTGCCTAACAGACGGCAAAGTGGATGAGGAGGTCCTGGTGGCCTATACTAAAATCTGTACCCAGATTAGTAGAGACCTTAAAAAGTTAGGCAAGGGCCAGAAAAAGACCGGAGAGAAATGGTTTGACCACAATTGCTCATCAGCCCATCGGAAGCTGATGGCAGCATGGAAATCTACGTCCCCTGATAAAGTGGAGATAGCCACCCTCAGGAAATCATATAAAATGGCACTTAGGAAGCGGAAAAAAGAAATTAGGGAGGACGCCTGGAATGAGCTCTTATCCATCGACGTGGTTAATAATAGCGCCAAATTCAGATGGGGAACCCAAATTTTAGCCAAAAAAACGTCCTGATCAGAGCCACTTCGGCTGTCCTAGGTTTTGCTAGGAAATTAGGTGCGAGGCCAATGAAGGCCCTCTTTCAAATCTACAGAGCTAAGTGCATATCGCTCGCAATGTATGGGGCTGACTTGTGGGGCATTAAAAATGTGAAGGCCATTCAGACGGCTGAAGACAGGTTTCTTAGGAACATTTTATCTGTTCCGCAATCAACAGCCAATTACATCGTCCATCAGGAGTGTGGAATCGGCTTTGTTGAAGATGCAATCGCAGTGGCTCCACTGCTGAAATGGATAGTGACCTGGCTAAACCCTGATTTAGTGTTAAATCATGATATTCTGAAAGACTGTATGGCACTTGATCGTGGGTACTGTATCCCCTGGCTCAAATATGTCCAGAAGTTGTCAGCTAAGCTGGGTAGACCGGAATTATATAACTCGCCGGAAAAATTACTAAGGGGAGATATAAAATGGTCCAAGGAATCATACCTACACATAGCTACCATGGCCAGAGAAGAAAGAGAGCTGAAAAAGGCAACTGTAAGGGCTCACCAGTTGCGGAAAACCACACTGTCCATGGAACCATATCTGGGTATTGTCACAAACCCTAACCACCGATTTTTACTGATCAGATTTAGATTAAATCAATTTCATTTTCTTCTTGGTGATCAGTTAGGCTGGAAGAGGGTCGAAGACCTTGGGGCTTGTTCCTGTGACAATTTCTCTGGGCAGGACATCATGCATTTTATTTTTTTCTGTGAGCATCTTAATGGTATCAGGAAGCGTTTCATTTCCCCAATTTTAGTTAACAAAGGCTTTATGCAAGTTAGACCAGCCTTACTCTATCTTCAAATGTTCACAAATGTTTGGGAAATTTTTAACATTGCTAATTTTTTGGCCGTGGCTGTAAGAACCCTAAGGAGAATAATTTAACATCATAAAACTATGTATGCATTCTATAGCTGTATTAAGAAGTAATTATCACAAATTGTTTTTATTGTTTTTATATGTACATATCTGAGTATTTATCATATGCATGGTTTTATATTTGGTGACATTACTTGTCTTTTAGTATGCTTTTATGGTTTGCATAGTAACCGAATAAAGTAAATATGACTGACTGACTGACTGACTGATACCCTGATTGTGAATCTTTTCTCTGAACTGTACTGGGTTTACCATTTACATTTAAGGTGGTAGACCCTGTGAATTTTTGGATTTGGTAACAAAAATGTATGATTGACTTTGTAATTGTTTTTTAAAGCATAGGAGGACCCCCATACAGGAAGATAATAGTTATTGACCTATGAATAGGATTACTCCCTTTGGAATCGTCATTGGTGTTAACTTTGTGACTAGTTCGAGGTATATATATATTTTTGGTCTCTCTTTGACCTGCACCCATTTAATATTCTCTTTATGCCTATCTCATGGTTCACCATACCAACTATTTTTGCATTTCTTATTGTTTCTTGTGAATGATAGTATTGACGATTTTTTCTATTTTGAGGGATGTATGAGTTTTGGTGATATTAATCTTTGGACATTTTCCTGATATTAGAACTTGAATACCTGGGATGATACAACCTTGATGAGGCCTTTTTGTGAGGACTCTTGTTCACCTGGCATAGATCACTATAATTAGGTGTTTTCTACATACGGTGAGATGATATTGGATGATACTTTTTAATTCTCTTTTTACTTTAAATTTAAACCTAGATTTAAATATACATCATGACTCGGTCCCTTTTTCACTCATTTTTATTTTTATTTTACTCTATTCCTGTCTCCTTTTCTCTTTGCTCTACCCTCAACTTTATCCATCTCTCTGGGAAGAGCAATTGCCTTATTGTAATAATACATTCTCTTTAGCTAAAATATTTAACTGTGCACTATGGAATTTGGAAGAGCCGATATGCGGTTTTTGATACCTTTGCTATCCATTAATTTTTTCTTTTTCCCATGGTTTTTTAATAATTCTAAATGTAATTTTATATGTATATCTTATGTATATGTGTACAACTTTTTGCTTTGGGTCTATATATATGTTGTGTAAGTTTTTGTGTGAAAAAATATATAATTTCTTGTATTGTATATCTATGTATTATATATATATATATATATTTATGTTTGTGTATATTATGACTTTTTGCAGCCCTGACAAAGTTCCCGTGGCACTAGGGGAATGAAATGCGTTGGCTGTGCCCTTTTTAAGAAAATGAAAGAATATAAATAAAGAGAAGAAACGCTCAAAATATCTTTCTGCGCAATTGACTTAATTGGAGTGCACCTTCCGTTTTCTATGTACATTCTGTGAAATCTAATGACCAGCCCTCCTCATCTAAGAAGGAGTCTGCCTCTCACAAGGGTCATTCCTTGCGCTCTACTCTCGTCTATGGTAAAGACAACGTCCATGTCTCTACAGGAGACGATTTTGTCACCTCAGAAAGACACTCCGTCAAGGAAGTCGTCGACGATGCCCTCGTCGGTGAAAGCTTCCGTTTCCACAACTGCAACAACGTCGACCTTCTCATCGCATCAAACTAAACTAATAATTTCCTCATCTACTTCTCCATTGACCATAGTTTCATTACAGGTGAGGCCTTCTACATCGACAACAGCATCATCTATGATGAAAACAACAAAAAAAGGACTATAGTTGAAAGATATGTCAATGGATAGGTGATCGTCGCTGCGGTTGTTGGCGGCTCTTAAACTTAAAAACTAGAATCTCATCGACGGTGACTCCGTTCACCGACTTGAAGCCTATGTCCATGGACCTGCATCAGCGATCTTCGATGTCAAGGCTGTCTACGGAAGAACCGTCAATGAGGACACCATCGTCTACAGCCTTGTTGGCGGTTTGCTTGACATTGTTGACATTTGTTCCGTCGACGGTTCTTTCGTCGACGATCTTGCTCCCAGCTCAGGATAGTGGATCCAATTCTACATCGAGCAAACTGCCAAGGACACTATTGTCTCATCCACAGTTCAGAGCCTTAACAAAGAGCTTCACAAGAAATAATACTGCCTATCCACACTTCTCATAATAAGATTTCCCAGTCCTCCAGAAGAATTATTAGAATATGGGGATTACGAGGAATGAGATTTGGATGAATAGGAAGGGGCATGTTTGATGTGGCTCACAGACTTTCAGTCCTTTGGATAAAATACCAGGAGGATGATGATGAATAGGTTTTCTACCCTCAGGACACCAACCGAAATAGAAAGAGGGAACAAATCATTCAAATGCCTGTTTCCCTAGTATCAAATCTACAGCATAATTCTTTTGAATTTTATTTTGTGTTTTTTAGTTCCATAGCGGGTTGTGGGTTTATAGGAGAATATGGTGGGAAGTAAATTTATTATATTAATGTAATGAATATTTTTTATGCATTCATATTTATTTGATTGAGATGGTATTGTGTAAATTAATGTAATATTAATGAATTATTAATTTGCTGTTAGTTAATTATTTAATTGGTAATTAATTATGGTATTTGTGTAGTTAATTTTAGGTGTGCATTTTTGTGTTTATAGGTGTAAAGGATAGGAAGTGATGAATTGAAAATTGGTTGTTTATTTATATTAAATATTAATTGGTAATTAATTTTGTAATAATTTTAGGTGTGTGTTTTGGGATTGTAGGGGTAAAGGGCTCCAAATAATTTCTGTTTAATTAATGAATGTATAGTTATTTGATATTTATTTTGGGTCATTGTTTATTTTTGGTGTGTGTTTTTATTTTAGTGGTAAAGGTTGGGTATTAATTACATTACATCACGGTATGTATTCATAGGTGCTGTCAGAGTGCTCTGCCACCCATCTCCCGGTCTGTCATGTGAATGTATGGCATACAAATCGCGGTAGGTACCGCCTGGCACCAGCGGTGTGTCACCACCAATCCCCAAAACACAAGTGCGGTTGTGATAACCATATAGACATGCCCAAATGGCAGCATGTCCTGTGGGCCTTGCCACCCAAATCGCGGTCACTCTTGTGAATGTATGGTACACAAATCATGGTAGCTACCGCCTGGCACCAGTGGTGTGTCACCACCAATTCCCAAAACACAAGTGTGGTAGTGACCGTGATTAGGGTGGCGGAGCATGTCCACCCCCTTTTGTGCATGTCTATATGGCTGTCACCTCTTGTCTCCCATGGCTGCAGCACAAAGTACACCAGCGTAAGGACGTGTGGAGGGCTATTGCATGCAAGGTGCGGGCTCCTGGCGTCTCCAGCCAATGTCGCACCCACTGTCACAAGAGGTGGGATGACATCTGCCGACTGAGCAAGAACGTGGCGGAGATGACGCTAGGGCTGCTCCCTCGGACTGGCAGGTTGTCGCGGCAGAGCATGACACCACTAATGGCCCGCATCCTGGCCGTGACACAACCTGAGCTGGATGCATGTTTGAAGGAGCATCAGCAGCAAGCTAGGGGTGAATATTCCTGGAAGGGTGACTTTGGCTGTGTGCGTGCATGTGTTCCCATCCTGTGCCAGTGCTGGGCATTGTGATGTTGGTAGTGTGATGCATGGTCTTGTAAGTGGCCTCTGTGTTGGGTGCAGCTGTCATGCATTTGCACTACCTGTACTTCCTAATGTCCTTTGTGTAATGGGCATTGACATTACATTGATAGCGTTTTTTTCAGGTCTCTTCTGCATTTGGTCAGTGTGAGAAAGGCCATTTAAGGCACGGCAGTGTGCAGAATGTGAGTATGCTTTCATCAATGTGTGCATTGCCTGACCTCAGTATGTTGATGTTCAGACATCGGATACCAATGTGCAACAGTAGTTGTTCCCCCACAGTACAACATGGTGGACTGTTATGTTGTTGTCTGTATCTTTGTTGTCCCCTTCTGCTCCACCCAGATATGGCAGTGGCAAAGTGGTGGGGTACATATTTTCCCCCTTCAGGGCCTTAGGTGTGCTCAGTGCTACTTGTGTGTCTAGTTGAATGCAGCCATAGAAAGGATGTTGAGCTGTGTGGGCATCACAAGGCTGACTTCTGCCCCGTTAGCTTGTTGACAGGCAAAGTATCAAGGCAAAAATTTAGGTTGCACAATGTTTTTGCACAGGGTGGTGTGTAACAGAGAAATGTCATCATCTTTAGTGTTGCTTTTCTTTCATATGAATGTTCTGTTGATGCCAATGAACTGACACTACATCTCTCTCTCATGCAGCATCTCCTGTGGGCATTGAAGGACAGGGGACAGACACCAGTGGTGAGGCATCAAGCACAACTGCTGCACAGGAGCACAATGATACAGATGTGACCAGCGCCTCGGAGGGGAACCGGAGTCTGCTTGAGGAATCACAGCCAGAGACGCAGACCTCAACGTCATCAGACACCAGCGGTAATGTATCTATGTTGGTGGGCACACGGAACAAGGTCTCTGCCTCCTCTCCCACCACACAGCATACTGTGCCCACCCTCCCACCTACATCCACTAGTGCTGCCCGTGTTCACACCAGTAGGAAGGGAAGAGTGTCCTTCACACCAGGCACCACTGCCCCTGCCCCTGTCCCCCCTGCTACCATCAGTGCTGAGTCTGTGGACCTTTTGTGCCAGCTGTGTGTGGGCCAGACAGCTCTCCTCAATGCCTTTCTAGACCAAGAAATAAAGTTGGCAGAGGTGGTTGCTTTCATGGAGGGCATTCATTCAAACGTGGGTGGCCTACACAGGACTGTCCAGTATTTGTCATCCACTGTGATGGCAGCTCTTCAACTGGCACAATCTTAGAGTATAGCTCCAGTCCCTTTGTCCACCCCCTGCCGGTGGCCACATCTGATGATAGTGACCACACACCACAGACATCAATGACTAGATACAGTACACACAGCACACAAGCAGCAGCCCAAGAGGTCCAGGGCACAGACACCATCCCCACAGAAAACTAAAGCCACCCAGAGCACAAAGACAAAACCCCATCAGGCAACACCAAGGACCACAAAGGCAAGAAGCAGGCCTCAGGGTCACATGCCTCAGAAGCATCCCCAGCCCAGGACTCTCCTGTCCCAAAAGCATCTCACAGAGACAAGCTGACAGTTTCCGTGCCCGCTAAGAGTACACATACAAAGAGCTTCAAGGCAGATTCACCCACAACTTCTACTCCCATCCAAAGCCCTGTTAAGCAGGGAAAGGAGGGAACTATAGGGGGTGCACCTGGTAAACAGGGGATGGAGGGGCATAGGCAAGGGCAGGCGAAGCGACATGCTGGATCCAGCATGTCCCCAGTGGAAGGGGTACTGTCTGCACCAGATGCAGCTTTGGTGGTGAGTGTGCCTGTTGTGTCCACACCACTATCCATTAATCCCCAGACAAGGAAGCCATTTCGAATCCCAAAGAACTGAAAAGGTACCCCTCAACAATCTTCCACTGGCCTTGATGTGTGCCACTTGCCTGTGCAGCTTCTCATGGACATACTCTGCACTTTGCCCCGGACACTGGCCTTGTCGTTCCCTGCTGTTTGCCACTTGCCTGTGCAGGATCTCATGCAACTACTTTGTGCATTGGACTGGCCACTGGCATTGATGTGTGCCCCTTACCAGTGCAGCTTCTCATGGACATACTCTGCACTTTGCCCTGGCCACTGGCCTTGTTGTTCCTTGCTATTTACCACTTGCCTGTGCAGGATATCTTGTACCTCAACTGCACTTTGCCCTGGCCACTGGCCTTGTTGTTCCCTGCTGTTCGCCACTTGCCTGTGCAGGATCTCATGTACATCAACTGCACTTTGCCCTGGCCACTGCCCTTGTTTTTCCTTGCTTTTTATCACTTGCCTGTGCAGGATCTCATGTACCTCATCTGCACTTTGCCCTGGCCACTGGCCTTGTTATAATCCTGCTTTTTGCCACTTGCCTGTGCAGCTTCTCATGGACATACTCTGCACTTTGTCCTGGTCACTGGCCTTGTCGTTCCCTGCTGTTTGCCACTTGCCTGTGCGGCTTCTCATGGACATACTATGCACTTTGCCATGGACACCGGCCTTGTCGTTCCCTGCTGTTTGCTACTTGCCTGTGCAGCTTCTCATGGACATACTCTGCACTTTACTCTGGACACTGGCTTTTCCATTCCCTGCAATTTGCCACTTGCCTGTGCAGCTTCTCATGGACATACTCTGCACTTTGCCCTGGCCACTGGCCTTGTTGTTCCTTGCTGTTTGCCACTTGCCTGTGCATGATCTCATGTACCTTATCTGCACTTTGCCCTGGCCACTAGCCTTGTTTTACCTTGCTGTTTACCACATGCCTGTGCAGGATCTCATGTACCTCAACTGCATTTTGCCCTGGCCACTGGCCTTGCTTTTGTCTAATTTTGGTGCCTATCTGTGTCATGTGGGAATAAAAAGAAGTTACTCCATTCTCATGGACATACTCTGCACTTTTCCTTGGACACTGGCCTTGTTGTTCCTTGTTGTTTGCCACTTGCCTGTGCAGGTTCTCATGGACATACTCTGCACTTTGCCCTGAACACTGGTCTTGTCGTTCCCTGCTGTTTGCCACTTGCCTGTGCAGCTTCTCATGCTACTACTCTGTGCAGTGGACTGGACACTGGCCTCGATGTGTGCCCCTTACCAGTGCAGCTCCTCATGGACATACTCTGCACTTTGCCCTGGCCACTTGCCTTGTTGTTCCTTGCTGTTTACCACTTGCCTGTGCAGGATCTTACGTACCTCAACTGCACTTTGCCCTGGCCACTGGCCTTGTTGTTCCCTGCTGTTTACCACTTGCCTGTGCAGGATCTCATGTACCTCAACTGTACTTTGCCCTGGCCACTGGCCCTGCTTTTGTCTAATTGTGGTGTCTATCTGTGTCATGTGGGAATAAAAAGAGGTTACTTCATTCGTCTGCCTTTTCAGTGTCCTTGCTAAATAAAACGTTATCTGTGTGGGTCACGTGACTCAAGTACTGTTCCCCTACCACGGTCCTTAGCTAGTGTAAGTCTGTTCCAGATGAAGGTGCCAAGTGTGGTGTCTTGGGCCACTAGGCCCACATGCTGCTAAAAGAACGCACAACACCAAAGTATTGTACTGGAACTGGCCACGAGCATGTGCACCCGGGCCCATTTATTGGCAGGGTCATGTCATTCATCACACCTGTGACATATGGATTGGTGTGGGTGCAAGTGTGTCCAGCCCTCAAGGGAGTGTCTGGGAATACAAATGCCTGCTAAACACTAGAACGTGTTCTGCAGGACAGTACATTCCTCCCAAACTTTATTGAAGAACGAAACAAAACATTAGTCCAAACTGTGGGGACAATTAACAGTCAACTTAATACCACAGGGTCCATCCGCTACTCGTGTCAGGCAGCAGGAAGACAGCAGGCGGGGCTCTCTGACTTCAGCAGGACGATCTCAGTGGGCACTCATTGTTTAATCTGAGTGGTTCTGGACACGACCGCTGGCTTTGAGACGTCAGCTGCATCCCATCAGCACACTGGTGAGAACATGACTTAAGGTCCTGTGTTGCTCCGCTCTGCTGACGTCCCTGATGGTCTGTGGTGTATTCTAACAGTTCATAAAATGGGATGCGTCATGAGCATGGATGGAGTCCATGGTGAGAGTTCACGGAGGTGTTTCCTGATCGACTTTCTCTGTTAAACTGCTTGGCTGTAGCCTGTAACCCGTCGGTGGGGCAATATCAAGTGCAACTCTCCCACCTGGGGAGGCTCGTTGTCGGGGTTGCTACGGGACTGCTGGAAAGCTGCGCTGGGGCTGCTTGTGTGCCGACTGGGGGCAGCTGCAAGACCACCGAGGAGCCAGTACCTAGTTGCACGCACAACCCAAAGGGGTGGGGCGCTGGTGAGCTTGGCGCAAGATGGCCGCACATTAGTGCAGCTCTGCTGGTCAGAGCTACAATCCGCTAACAATCCAGCATTTCTCCTAGTCATCTGAATGCGAGAGGCAGTGATTTTGCATCCTACGCGCCTGCCGCACATTTTAATGTGTGTATTGGCGTAACTGCTGCTGCATTCCTCCAAGTAAAGATCGCTACTCGTCCAGGTGACAACATGGCAGCCTTCATGGACTGAAGACTACTGGTGAGGTGGCTGAATTAATGCGGCGGATTCAGGACGAGTAGATTGCCGAGACGGAATATCGCAGAACTGTAAACAGCCCGCAGACCTAAGGAATTTGAAGGTGAGCACTGCGCATTGGTGTGGATTGGATGCGGTGCGGCCTGGAGCTCCGGGGCTGAGTGGTGACGCTGTCGAGCCGGCGGACACTGAGGTGCTTTGCCCTGTTCACACCTGTACTCGCTCTGACATGGTATACAGCGCTGAGGTTGTGGAGCGGCACCATTAACGACTCGCGGCTCCCTGCTGCTGGTGTGCGGAGGCCCGGCGGCGGTGAAAGTAAAGCTGCGGGCCAAACAGGCGGGATCTTCTATAGCATGCCATAACACAGTCCAGTAAAAGAACTGCCCGCTACGCCCTGCCATCACTGGGAAAGTCGACAGTTCAGTATATAACAGTGTGTGGATCCCATATCTCTACTGATGTTGGTGTTCATATACCTGCCAAGCTGGATCTGTGATATGGCCCATAGGATCAGATATAGGCCTACGTTGTGACTGACTTTCAATGGAGAGTGGTAGTGGGGTGGCCATTGAGCGGTGCAGGCACCCCACAGGAGCAGGATGTTGGAACTCAAGGATCGCCCTTCTACCGGTTTAGTGCAGTAATCTTGGGACCACAGTGGCTGCTGCACACTTGCTGTCAGCGCTGTACCGGAGGCAAGAGCGTGCTATATAGTACACCTGGAGGCATTGTTGCCAACGCTGGGATCCAGGCGGGCGCCATTAGAGGCGTGGTTTCCTTCCATTAAATTGCGGCATTCTCATCAAGGAACTCATATTGTAAGAGGTGGTGTCCAGGCCTTGTGGCACAGCGTAGCTGACTGTTGGCTTATGGAAACCCGCAATATCCTGTACATCTGGAGGTGAGGTGCTGTGGTTCACTTTCTTTTCCCGCTGTGGAGGACTCGCACTGGGGGTGGCCTGCCCAAACCTTGACTTTGCGAGAGCAATAGCTTATGTGGGGTGCTCTTCTTCCGACGACTGTGGACTGCGGTCTCTTGTCAAGTGCAGCTGTGGCCGCAGACACAAAGATGGGAAAACAGACAAACAATTGCAGTCCAAACTCTCCTTTGATTTTAAATGCCTTAAAAAAATGCAGATGCAGGCGACCTCGGACACTGAGACGGATATGGAAGCAGATGGCAGCAGCAAATTGAAGCGAATGATGCTGGCCATGCAGCAGAGCCTGCACACCATTGACAATAAAATTGACAATCTGAATCTCCGCATGGATACCATAACGGCAAAACTAGACAAGCATGGGGTGCGCCTAACAGAGGCAGAGCAACGTATCTCCAACACAGAAGATAAAGTGGAGACCATCACAGAGTCGTGCACCCAAATAGAGAAACTAGTGGTGATAATATAGGTCAAGAGCAAAGATTTGGAGACAAGGTCCAGGCGCAATAACTTTCACATTACGGAAGTTCCTGAATCAACACTGGGAAAATGGAACTCGTATGTAGATGAAATGCTCAAAACCATGCTGGGTGCAGAACATTTTTCTGATATGTTGGTTGTGGAGAGGTCTCATCGATCCCTAGCGCCACGCCCTGTCCCAAGAGCACCCCCGCAACCGATAATCGCCAAACTCCTCAACTATCACAATAGGGGCGTGGCACTCCATCTTGCAAGGGAGATGGGCACTACAAAATACCAGGGGTTGGAGGTGGCACTTTTCCTGGATTTTACAACAGCGGTCCAGCAGGCCCTGCTGGAATTTCAGCAAGTGAAGAAGAAGTTGCAGGTCAATATGCAATGTTATACCCGGCACGACTCAAAATACAACTTGGGAGCAAACCTAGAATCTTCATGACCCCAAAAGATGCTATGCAGTTTGCTGTTGGAACAACACAAAAAGACTAGAAGGGACGGAGACGATGCAGATAATGAAGATTAGGAGAGAGCAGGTTTCAAGTTAGTTCTGACAGGTATTGATGTATGTAAGATCTTCAAAGATGTAGTAAGGTATCACTATCACTTATCACATATTCATTAGTTGCAATTGTGTTAAGAGATATTGGGGATGATAATTATTTGGGGATACCTCCGAATGGACAGTAATGATGATATGCCGATGCAGTGTGACAGGACACAGATGTGTATGTGCTGATAAACCTGATACCCTAGCTGTGCCATTGGTTGATGGCTTTACCTGCCTGTTTATATCTGCTTACTCTTATTGTTCAACAATTGTCTTGTTCTATGTAATGGATCCATTGCCCGTGGTCTATGTCGGATTAAGCGGCTGGGAATCGAATTATACACCTTTTAAGATAGATGCTGGTTGGGCTGCGGGCGGCACTGTGTCCTATTAACGTGGCATCAAGACAGGGAAAGTTCCTTTTGGGATGCTTTTCTAAATCATTTTAATGTGTGATGTGCTAGGGGATGAAATATTCACACCACATGCTGCGGAGGAGGCAGCGGCAGTCAATCCATTTCCACTGAAAGCAATGTTCGTTATTGATACCACGCTGTTTGAAAGGGATGAAGTAGACATGGTACAATGTACTTCTCGTGCCTGGAGGGAGCTAGAGAAGCGGGCCCGGAGGTTGGCACTGTATGCACCGGCTTTGCCATTGATGCATCATAAGGCACTTTCTGTGACGAGTGAAACAGATTCACTAAGGCATTATAGAGTGCAGTTGCGCACATTATGGGCGATATATTTCCCAGCGGTACATTTATTGATCTACAGGCTTTTATGTGTAACAAGGATAAGCAAGTCATGTTGACATTCATGTACACTAGACTACGAGCTGCAGTGTGAGCGTTATATCTCTGTTTCCCTGATGAACCACTAACTCTAGGGGCTTTACAACTTCTATATACTACGCAAACTCTGAATAAATTGGTTACTAGATATAAGGCTTCACAGATAGATGAGAGCTTCACAGATAGATGAGACAGCGATTAGTTCAGGCCCCTTGGACAAATGGAATGCTATAATACCACAACCGCTAACAAAGGAAGAGTGGGCATTATGCTGTAGGCTAACAGGTCAACTTACTGCAAATGGAAATCTCAGGCTAATGCATTATAAATATGTTCACCAGATGTACTATAAACCAGCACAACTCTATAAGTACGGTCTGAGAAATTTGCACTGTTGTAAACGATGTGGAGCAGATCATTCTGATTTCCAGCATCTGGCATGGAGCTGTCCCAAGGTGGCTGACTACTGGGAGAAAGTTACACTGGCTTTAATATAAATGGTGGGTGAACAGGTAACATGTAATTTGAATATTTCTCTCTTAGGGAATGTGTTACAGTTTAAAGCTAAGCATCGGAAATTGGTGGCTGTGGCACTGTTGTTGGCTAAGCGCAGAGTACCCATACATTGGGATGGTAGACCTGCACAGGAAGTGACACATTGGTTGAAAGATACAGCGTATTGTTGTGATCAGCTTGCTTATTACGAGGAGGAACTGCCAAGTGCTTCAAGATCACGTGACATCTGGGGTCCATTTACTGCCTGTATGTTAACTAAATCAACTGACTAATGACATTCTATGTGATGCTAATGAGTTCATTGTCTATTTTGATTATCAGTAGTGCTTTACTACCATCTCGGATCAAATTGAAACTGTATCAACCTGCAGCTGTGTATTCTGTCATATGGTGAAAACAATGACGATGTTATACTGATGTTATAATATGAAAATCTATAAATAATATTATATTTTTTTAACTCTCAGGGGTGGATGAGCCTTGGTCAACACATGCTCTTGCTGCCGAGGTTCAGGTGTAGGCCAGGTTTGCAGGTAGCCTGTGGTTCTTCTTGTCGACTGGTGTGGCAACGGTGTAGGACTCCAGTCCATTGGTACTCTGGAGATGTAGTGTTTGACGCATATGACGAGGGCTGGCGTGATGGCAATTGCCAGCCATATGGTGAGTCTGGCTAACATGTGGTGGTGACTTGCTGGGAGAGTTGGATGTCTGGAGGGACTTAGCAGCCATGTGTCTTCGCCTTGCTGAGGCTGATCTTCGGTGGCGGCTTGCCACGTGAAGTGTGCGACTTCCCTCTTGCCTGTCTTGAGGCCACTGGCGACTCCAACTTGAGGCGGTGTGAGGAAAGACAGGTGTGAGGAAGGTGCTGATCTTCACCCGTGGCATCTACGGTCATGATCAGGGATGCCATTTGACTTAGACTGCCAATGCTCAGGGATGGACGGGAAGCGTTGGGGAGAGACACGATTTGCACTTGCTGCGGCTTATGTTTGGTTCTCCCGTGGGGCGGTGTACAGGGACGTCGGTCCACCTTGGTGGCTGTCTGATGTGTCTAGGGGCGCTCTTGGCTTGCGGTAGGAGTCCTCGTTCTTCTCCTCTTGCTAGTCTTTTCAGCGCACTTGTGTTCATCCGGCTCTTCGGGGTGACAAGACTGTCACTTTTCTTCACTCGAGGGCATTGTGCTTGGAACTCGAGGCTGCGCCGTCATGGCACCTGCTTCTGCCTTTGTTCTGGTGTTGTGAATGTATCTAGGACCCTAATTAAATATTCCCGATTCATGCCCTCATGTGGTTATAACAAAACATATCCTTATAAAGGCATACGAATCATGTCCATATTTAGTCATAGCTAATGCAGTCCAAATACGGCAAGGCTACTCCCATAGACTCCTAGAAAGTACAACGCGTTCTTTAAACAAACCAAGCCTCCAGCAGCCCGGGAATTCCCCCTGCTTTTGTTTTGATTTGCACAAGAACTCCTGGAGTCCAGAAAGAACTGTAAGTTCTTAGTGACGTCTTATGTCCAGCCTTACGTCAAACCCGGCACCTTCCAGGTATAAATATACCAACGTTGCCTTAAGCAAACACACGGTGGTTTGGAGCAGAACAGCTATCTACTTGCCCGACGCCCAGCTGATGCGAGTGCCGAAGGAAGCCGACCCTCCCATTTGACGCACTGAGAGAGACGCTGTCTTTTCTCCTGCCGAGAAATCCAGCTCCGGTGTTTCCAGTCACCCTTGCGTGTTGCTGGGAGATCGAGTCCTGAGAAAGAGATACAAGACCTCCTTCATTCTAAAACCAAGCTACAGAGCTGATTAGATCCTTAGAGAATTCTTGATGCAGATTCTTGACAAAAACCTAACTTAACTTAAACTGCAACTTACTTACTCCTCCCACGTATTAGGCTTAGGTCAGGTACACAGGGGTAGGCGTATCTTAGAAGCACCAGTTGAGTACGTTTAGTCAATGATTTTATGTATGTATATATTTTATCCATTTTAAGTATCATATGGCTCAGAAACCATATCAATGCTTTTACAGTATTATTTCATAATACTACTTTTACTGTACGCACTTTACTTTATGACAAGTATTGCAATTGTGGCAATTCACTTCTCTTGCATGAGAAAGAGGACTGCTCAATAAATAACAACTTTTATTGAAAACGCCCGTCTCTCTATTTCTCTGCACTCTGGTGAAACTAAGTATGCACGATTGACTGATGTGAAATAACTGTATATTGTTTTCACACGACTCTGGAGATATACTCCTTGTTCTGGAGGGAGCAAAGTTGTCATGTTTATGCGGTTGTCAGAAACTAATCCCTTCTTGTCTGATCAGGAAAGTTAACTCCTTCCTGTTCATTCGAGAAAGTTTCTAGTGACCTCTGAGCTTGCTGGCATACCTAATTAAGTCTAACATATTCAGTAGAGACCTAGATGACCTCAGTCCTACGTCTAAACTATTGTTTGTGTTATTCCAATGCGCAGAGCCTACTGGGACTATAGGAACTACACTACATGGCGCCCAACGTTTGGTAAGGCGATAATCTAACGCTAGATACTAGAGTAACTCAGTCGTGCTTTTCACACAGACCCCTTTTTCCTGTAAAAACTCCAATAGACGTCTGGAGTGGGTAAAAGGTTAATATCCGCCAGAACTTAGTAGGAAGAGATCCTATGTATTAGTTTTTGGTTTAGTCAACGTTGAATGATACAGTGTTCCAAAATATTGTGCACCTAATCTTTGTTTCCTTGAAACATGATCTGCAACAAAAAACTTTCTGTCAGTAAAATGCCGGAAAGTGATGAAGAAAGAGTTGCTTTGGCAGCTCAACTTATAGCGGATGACACAAGTCTCCAAGATGAAAACCCAAATGCTATAATCATTCCAGTAAATGTAAGAAGATAGAGGCCCATGAATATCGGCAGACATAGGTATTCTATTCATGGATACATTTTCCAGCAGCACGCTGTAAACAAGATTTCCACTATTACAAAATAGAGGAATCTCCGGATGAATACGCCCCTTTCGAGGACGTTGAAATTCCACTAACATACCAAGAGCACCTGCTCTGGTTTAATGGCGCCCTAAAACATCAAAATCACATCACCAGGCTCGGTCCACTTGGTAGACCAGGAGCCACATGGCCGGTACTAGCCAGCTATACACCACATCCTGAGATTGAAAGAATGTCAGATGTAGAACTGTTAGCTCAGCTAAAACAACTAATTAAAATACATAGACAATTGGTCCAATATGTCATGCGGACTTCAACAGTCCAACCAGCAATAAAAATTCCACAGCACACCCCTCACCAGGGGAACATAATGATTGATTGAATAGCTTTATTTCGATATATTTATCATATCATAAAAGCAATACAAAAACAGTTAAAAATATAATACAATTTAACAATTCATCCCTCTATTCAATTTATGCCATTTATCAATTCTACAGTTTTTTATAACCATCAATAAAATAACATAGGAGGGAATTCATTCGCCATAAAATTATTAAAACAAGCTAAATCAATGCAGATCTTTTTACTGGAGAAACAATTTCCTCACGGATCTTATCCGCCAGACCCAACCCAGAAATGTTGCCAGGCAACAGGCAAACAAAGGGCGAGCATCAGATCTCAAGATACGTAGAGCCTCCAAGTGCGATCGAGTGCCAAGGCTCAAGCATAGTGGTTTCAGCCATCTGCACCGAGGTGCTACATAGGCTGGGCACTCAAACATTAGATGGGCAATGGACTCATCCCTTTTTTCGCAAAAAGGGCAATACGATGTGGTTTGCAGCGGTGGCTTCCAGCTTGCTGTCCATAGACCTAATGGTAGAACTCCCACCCTGAATTTGAAGTACAATGACCTGTCCATCGGGTTGGGGATCATGTCCAGATAAAGTTCTCTAAGGGGGAGGTCCTTGATTAACAGAAACTCAACGGCAGATCTGCATAATTTAGAATTACTCATTCTCTCATTAGCCACCCATGACCAGTACAATTTTTTTAACATCTGTTTGGGTGGAGCTGTTCTGTTAGCCCAAGCGTCTCCAAGGCCCAGTTCACAGAGAAACCGCTTTACTTCCATGAGCCAACCCACCTTGTGCCAGCCAGGAGATGAGAGAAGTTCACTCAGGGCTTCTGCGTAACTCGACAATTCTGGTACGCTCCATATTTGAGCCCACAATAAGAGGGGACGTAACCTTACTTGCTCGCATATTGGGCGTGTACCTGCATCTAATAAAAGAGGGAGTGTTGGAGTGCTGTGTGGTAGCCTCATAAGATCTTTGTGAAATTTGTTTTCAAGATGGGTCAGTGTATCAACTCTCTGGGTGCCCCACAATTCCGACCCATACAGGGCCGCACTCACAACCCTTGCCCTATAGATGTCTAATATCACCCCAATGGGTTTAAGAGACGAGGCACGATGTTCTTTTAGCAAAGCCCCTGTAACCCTCTTATGAGTCAGAAAGACTTTTTGGTGGTGAGCCTTCCAACTCATAGAGTCACAGAGTCGGATGCCTAAATAATCAAATTCCCTTACCCTTTCAAGTGGGACTGAATCTAGGGTTGGGGGAATAACTGACTTCCTAGGGGTGTTTAAGACCAGGAATTTGGTTTTGCTTATATTGATGACTAGGCCCCTAGAATCACAAAAGTCCTTGAACTTGGAAAGCAACGTTTGGAGGCCTATCGGGGTTTTTGAAATCAGGAGGGTGTCGTCTGCAAATAGGAGGGTAGGTATTTTCCTGCCCGCCAGGGAAGGTGCATCTGCTGGATGTTTAAGAAGATGCTCCACCACTCCGTTAACATATAGTGAAAACAGAGTGGGGGCTAGCACACAACCCTGGCGGACACCCCTATCTACAGGAATGCGAGATGTTTTTTGGCCCTAATCACCCCACCTGATTTGAGCAAAGTTGCTTTCATGAAACTTAATAAGCAAACCCAACAAATACGGAGGGATACCTAAACCCTCTAAGACATTCCACAATTGGTCACGTGGGACCAGGTCAAAGGCAGTCCGTAAGTCTATAAATGCGAGATACAGACTGCCTTTGCCCAGTACAACCACTTTCCAATAGATCATTAAAAAGCGAAATGTCTGTTCGATGGTGCCAGTTCCTGATCTAAAGCCGGCCTGGAAGTCAGACAAAACCTGATTTTCTTCAGCCCAGTGCAAAATCCTACCTAGGACTACCTTGCCTGCTACCTTTTGGGTGGAATCGAACAGACTAATTGGACGGTAATTAGAAGGGTCGTCCCGACAGCCTTTCTTAAAAATCGGGACGACCTCCGCACCCCTCCAAGAGTCCGGAAGGTGACCTCCCATCACGGCCTCGTTCAGAAGTAAGGCAATAAGCCCGCTCCAAACCTCTATATTAACCCGCAACAAATCACCTGGGAGGCCATCTGGGCCTGCAGCCTTGTTAGGAACAAGGCACCTAATTGCCCCTTCGACTTCCTTAGCAACAAAGGGGTAGTCATTGCTTGTATTAGCAACCAGCGCTCTATGCAAAGGACCCCTGTTTGTTTCTAGTACGCCTGATGGCAAGGAGTAGAGCTTAGAAAAATGTGCAAACCAAGCCTCCCCTGTAATGTTGCAAGTCAATTGTGAGTCAACGGGCCTATCCCTACCTCTGAGCAAATCCCAAAACCCCTTCGTGTCCTTTTTGGAGCTCGCATCCATTAGATCTCTCCAAAAGTTGGTTTGGTGCGCTTCCCTTGCCACAGATAGAACTTTTTTATAACTTTTCCTAGCGAGTCTAATTCGAGCTGGATCATTCACTTTCACAGCTAGGACAAGTTCACCTTTGGCCGCACGACATGCAGTACCATTTATCTCTACCCTTGGTTGCAGTTCTATTAGCGGCCCTTACCCTACTCTGTGGTACTATGAACAATTCGCTTAGAGCTGAGACAGTTTCTGTGAGGGCGGTGAGGGCATCACGATTAATGGATTCCGATGTATCTAAGCGGAGCTTTGCAGCTGTCATTATGGTTTTAGCTTGAGCCATCTTTCCCTCGTCCGCAGCAACCTTAGCCCATTTTAAACGCCTGCCGCAGTTCGAAGGAACAAGTTCATGGGATGACTTCCATATAGGTGGAGACGTAGTTGGATTCCCGCCTTGCCACAGGGGGGTAAGGGTTAGGGCCAAAGGGTTATGGTCACTGTCGGATGTCAATAAGACTTCCATATCATGGAGATACGACCATAGATTATGGTTCAGCAGTACATAGTCGATTCTAGAAGTGTGTCCCACCCTATTGTAGGTGTGCGTTCCCCCAGAATCTGACTTAGATCGACCATTAGTAGCTCTAAGGTCGTATTCCAAACAAAGTGAGTTGATATCTATGGCACTCTGGGACCATTTTTTAATCGGATCTAGAGAGAGCAGGGGAATGCCTCTCTTAACATCGTCTACCCAGGTGTCCAAGATGTCTTCACTGGCTAGGGGTTCGAAACAGAAGTTGAAGTCTCCTGCTAAGACAACAAGGGAATCGATATTACAGGCTCTAAGCTCCTCTTCTACTCCGGATGAGGATAACATTGAATTCCCCCCCCTGGCCCCCCTTAAGTAGAGGTTAAACACTTCTAGCTTCCTACCCCCATGGCACGTTATTGTGAGTCTCAGAAGATCAGGAGATTGTGTGTTAATATGCCTTATATTTAAACCCAATGCAATACTGACCCAAATGAGAAGGCCACCAGACGGGCGACCTTTACTGCCCTGTGATTTCGATGCTGGCACGAAGTAGGTTGTATACCCTACCCTGTGGCGGGGTTCCAAGCACCATGTTTCTTGCAGGAGACAAATCCCGAAAGGATCGACAAAGGAATTCCAATCTGGATTGTCAACATTGCGTGCAAGCCCTGCCACATTCCAACTTAAGATCTTCAGCTGGGGGTTTTCTATGGTTCTCTGTCTGGTCAGGGAGGCAGAAGCAGGGGGATCAATGTTGGAGCCAAGGCCTACTCTTGGGCCACAATCAGCCGCTGCCGCTACTTCAGCAGCTCTAGTTGGTGTTTGAGTGGCCTCTTTCTGGATTTGGATATTAGCCCTGGGGACGGTAATTCGTTTGCCAGAAGGCAAGGACAGCTAGTGGGATAGCATAGAAGTCGTTGGTGGTGCAACTATCTCGTGCACAATTGCATGGGTTCTATTAGTATTAGAGGTGTACAACGCTCCCTGCACTAGCAAGGGATGTGCCATAGGTTGGACAAGTCGGGCGGAGCTAGTCCCGTCAGGGTTAGTTAACAAGAGAGAGGAGTCAGGTTCCACATGAAGTAAGGAGATCTTTGAAGGCAGCGGGGGATCGAAAGACTTGAGCAGTCAATCTACTTCTTCGAGACAACTGTACCTGTTCGAGGTTGATACCCCGAACCAGCGACTGGGTGGAATTTGCTCTTTAGTAGAATACCCCCTCCTGGACTGATGGTGTGCCATGGACCAATTGCCCCCATAAGTGTGTGCATTACGTGGTGGATAGAAGAAGGTTAGTGGCCTAGGTGCTATGGATGAGCCCTCACCCTCAGTAGACCATGAGCAGATATGGTGGGCCGTGTTTGGGTCCTCAAACGTCACGACTATGCAATCGCCAGGTCTAGATTTCCGTGAGGGACCCACCCAGGGAACTCTTCGCACCATATTAACTCCACTTGTCCGACCATTTGGAATCGGTCTATGCACGTTAAGCCAGTGCATGACTTTGTTCTTTAGAGACCAATGATTTTCGTATTGGCCGTTCACGACCTCCGGCACACCCGTCAGCACCACCACATAGTCATTGGCCTCTGGGGGGAGATCGATATACCCCCCTTTAAAGTTGCTCTTATTATATGAGCCCTGAGTGTGTCGGTGCGTAGTGTTGCTAGCATTCTGCCTTGGAGGAGCACCCGCATTAGTTTGTATGGGGACTTGGGGAGTGGGGTCCTTTGGCTTTGGCGCCCTGGGCAGGAGATCAGGAATTTTATGATCAACTCCCTTAGTACGAGGTTTGGGGATTGGCTGTGTTGTAACTGGTGCTGGAGGGGGAAGGATTGGAGTCTGTGGGACTATATTATTCTCTAGGAGACCTTGGTTTTCTAGACCTCGCAAGCCAAGAGTGGCCAAGGCTATAATGCTCTTTTCCATCTCTAATAGGTGGTTCTCGATGCGAGAAAGTCTTAGGTCCAGGGGAGATAGGAGCTTTTTTAAGGTTTCCCAAACTATTCCTATAAACTCCCCATCCCTCCCTTCCTGATCCTTTGAGTGGAGGCCGACTTCCTCTGCAATTATATTATCTTTCGTGGTTGCAGAGGCTGAACCATCACTATCTTTTCCCCGGGGGACCTGTGGCGGGGTAGCATACCCTCCTATGACGCTAGTCACGGGGATATTACCAACGTTGAATAGGTGTGCCCCAGCAATTTTAGCCTTTTTGCGTAAGTATGCAGACCTTGAGATACGTTTCCTTTTGTGTAGGTTACCCTTGATACTATTACATGTGGATACATCGGAAATATCTGGGGAATGGGAAATGGTGGTGAGTTGTTGGTCAAGAATATCCACGGGCGGGTGCTGGCATACAAGCGGAGGTATGGGGCACAGGGGTAACGGTGAGACAAGCGAAACCGGAGTGTGATGGACATCCGCCTGCGTAATTACGCAGCGCTGATGCTCCAGACGCTCCGGGGTAATAGCAGAAGCTATGTGACCCAAGGATGATTTCTTAGAATTAGCAAACTCCAGCGACAACTTTCTAGCAGCAGCCAAATCTAAGGAGACTCGAGTTTGCAATTTGGTAATTTCATTGTCTATAGCAATGTTTGTGCGTGTAATAAAGTCATCCATGGGACCGTTTTGAATCAAACCTCCCTTAGCAGCCCTACTGCGGGTAGCTCGTGTGCACATGTTTAACACAATAGGCAACCAGCATAAGCTATAGGTGGAAGCAATGTGGACTGTACTGATAACAGAGCAAGGGGCAAAAGAGAGGGGGCCCAGACCAGACCGCTTAGACCTCAAACGGCCTCAAACGGCCCGCTCTTTGCCCGGTCTTCGCCCCGAGCTGCGTCCCGCGCTGCGAGAGTCAGAGGCTTTGATGTAGTGGGCATGTTGGGCGGGGGGCGGGCCCGCAGGGAGAGCGGACCGGATGCTGACTACCGGTCTCGCAGGGACTCCTGGTTGTTGGAGTCCCCGCACGCTCGCAGCCCCGCTGAGCCTCTTGCCCGGTACCGCCTTGCAGCTCCTTCCTCTGATGATGCTGGCCCAAACACTCCCGGGCGATGCGGCACCCGCGAAGCGGGTGCGGCAAGAAGCGGGTTCAAAAAGAATCAGAAGTGCAGCCTTAACGGTGTGACCAAACGACTTGTGTCCCAGCGAGGAGAAGGTGCAGGGAGCTTTTTACAGTCCTCAGGTGGGCGTGGGGGCGGGCCCGCAGGGAGAGCGGACCGGATGCTGACTACCGGTCTCGCAGGGACTCCTGGTTGTTGGAGTCCCCGCACGCTCGCAGCCCCGCTGAGCCTCTTGCCCGGTACCGCCTTGCAGCTCCTTCCTCTGATGATGCTGGCCCAAACACTCCCGGGCGATGCGGCACCCGCTAAGCGGGTGCGGCGAGAAGCGGGTTCAAAAAGAATCAGAAGTGCAGCCTTAACGGTGTGACCAAACGACTTGTGTCCCAGCGAGGAGAAGGTGCAGGGAACTTTTTACAGTCCTCAGGTGGGCGGGGGGCGGGCCCGCAGGGAGAGCGGACCGTATACTGACTACCGGTCTCGCAGGGACTCCTGGTTGTTGGAGTCCCTGCACGCTCGCAGCCCCGCTGAGCCTCTTGCCCGGTACCGCCTTGCAGCTCCTTCCTCTGATGATGCTGGCCCAAACACTCCCGGGCGATGCGGCACCCGCGAAGCGGGTGCGGCGAGAAGCGGGTTCAAAAAGAATCAGAAGTGCAGCCTTAACGGTGTGACCAAACGACTTGTGTCCCAGCGAGGAGAAGGTGCAGGGAACTTTTTACAGTCCTCAGGTGGACGGGGGGCGGGCCCGCAGGGAGAGCGGACCGTATACTGACTACCGGTCTCGCAGGGACTCCTGGTTGTTGGAGTCCCTGCACGCTCGCAGCCCCGCTGAGCCTCTTGCCCGGTACCGCCTTGCAGCTCCTTCCTCTGATGATGCTGGCCCAAACACTCCCGGGCGATGCGGCACCCGCGAAGCGGGTGCGGCGAGAAGCGGGTTCAAAAAGGAATCAGAAGTGCAGCCTTAACGGTGTGACCAAACGACTTGTGTCCCAGCGAGGAGAAGGTGCAGGGAGCTTTTTACAGTCCTCAGGTGGGCGGGGGGCGGGCCCGCAGGGAGAGCGGGCCGGATGCTGACTACCGGTCTCGCAGGGACTCCTGGTTGTTGGAGTCCCCGCACGCTCGCAGCCCCGCTGAGCCTCTTGCCCGGTACCGCCTTGCAGCTCCTTCCTCTGATGATGCTGGCCCAAACACTCCCGGGCGATGCGGCACCCGCGAAGCGGGTGCGGCAAGAAGCGGGTTCAAAAAGAATCAGAAGTGCAGCCTTAACGGTGTGACCAAATGACTTGTGTCCCAGCGAGGAGAAGGTGCAGGGAGCTTTTTACAGTCCTCAGGTGGGCGGGGGGCGGGCCCGCAGGGAGAGCGGACCAGATGCTAACTACCGGTCTCGCAGGGACTCCTGGTTGTTGGAGTCCCCGCACGCTCGCAGCCCCGCTGAGCCTCTTGCCCGGTACCGCCTTGCAGCTCCTTCCTCTGATGATGCTGGCCCAAACACTCCCGGGCGATGCGGCACCCGCGAAGCGGGTGCGGCGAGAAGCGGGTTCAAAAAGAATCAGAAGTGCAGCCTTAACGGTGTGACCAAACGACTTGTGTCCCAGCAAGGAGAAGGTGCAGGGAGCTTTTTACAGTCCTCAGGTTCCCGCAGGGAGAGCGGACCGTATGCTGACTACCGGTCTCGCAGGGACTCCTGGTTGTTGGAGTCCCCGCACGCTCGCAGCCCCGCTGAGCCTCTTGCCCGGTACCGCCTTGCAGCTCCTTCCTCTGATGATGCTGGCCCAAACACTCCCGGGCGATGCGGCACCCGCGAAGCGGGTGCGGCGAGAAGCGGGTTCAAAAAGAATCAGAAGTGCAGCCTTAACGGTGTGACCAAACGACTTGTGTCCCAGCGAGGAGAAGGTGCAGGGAGCTTTTTACAGTCCTCAGGTGGGCGGGCGGCGGGCCCGCAGGGAGAGTGGGCCGGATGCTGACTACCGGTCTCGCAGGGACTCCTGGTTGTTGGAGTCCCCGCACGCTCGCAGCCCCGCTGAGCCTCTTGCCCGGTACCGCCTTGCAGCTCCTTCCTCTGATGATGCTGGCCCAAACACTCCCGGGCGATGCGGCACCCGCGAAGCGGGTGTGGCGAGAAGCGGGTTCAAAAAGAATCAGAAGTGCAGCCTTAACGGTGTGACCAAACGACTTGTGTCCCAGCGAGGAGAAGGTGCAGGGAGCTTTTTACAGTCCTCAGGTGGGCGGGGGGCGGGCCCGCAGGGAGAGCGGACCGGATGCTGACTACCGGTCTCGCAGGGACTCCTGGTTGTTGGAGTCCCCGCACGCTCGCAGCCCCGCTGAGCCTCTTGCCCGGTACCGCCTTGCAGCTCCTTCCTCTGATGATGCTGGCCCAAACACTCCCGGACGATGCGGCACCCGCGAAGCGGGTGCGGCGAGAAGCGGGTTCAAAAAGAATCAGAAGTGCAGCCTTAACGGTGTGACCAAACGACTTGTGTCGGGAACATAAATTAAATCGCACCACAGAATATACAATCAGCCATTGGCAAAATAGCCGCAAAACGGGAACAAATTCCATTCTGGTTAGCTAAAAAAATCACTCAAATAGAGGCAGTATTTCCTGATACTACACCTCATGAGAAACACAGAATTCTGACTGTCTGCCTTCCAATGGGGATCACACCACATGTGAAGTACTGTGACACTTGGGGCACAGTATTTGCTTCAATATACACAAGAACACATTGTTTTCCGTCCATTGCGGTTATACCAGACGTACTAAGACAGATTCAAAATGAATACGGTCCAGAACCTGCTTTAACTCTAGGTATGAAATTACTAAAAGACTTTAAGCAAGTCTTGGCTATATTACTAGCCAACATAAAAGGAGAAGCAGCATCTGTGGTGATCCGCCAGAAATTGAGAGAAACAGATATAGCAGAACAACCTTTTGAACTTGCCAGAATCATGGAAAAATCCTATGAAGAACTAGGTAGAGATAGTTTGGGTGGGAAACCACTAAAACCACAACTAACTGAAAATCCTGAAAAAACTTTTATTAAGAATAATCTCAACACTCCAAAAAAGAGTTGGGAGGGTAATAAACAATCCACTCCCTGAGAAAAACGGTTTCAGTCCAGAGGAGGGTCTCCTCAAAGGAGAGATAGATCTCCAGAAAGAGGAGGCAAGTCTCCCCAGAGGGAGCCCTCTGAGAAAAGATACAACCTTAGAGATAGGGATAAATTGAGAAAACCTGACAGATATCAAGATATTGATACACGTCCCTCTCGATCTTTTCAGACTTCCTCACAGAAATCAGAAAGAAGAGGACGGTCAGAACACAAGGAAGAGCACGTCAAGTCCAAAGAAAAGGAACCTGCTCATCAAAGTAAAAAATTACAATTTACAAAAAAGAAGGTAGCTAGTATTAAAATAAAACATGCCGAGGATTCTGAGGACACAACTGAAAAACGGAGAGTGGGCCCAAACAATTCTAGACAGCGCAGCAGAAGTGACCATAGCTCGCAAGATCCTGATGAATCTTCTGGAGACAGTGGACACGAATGAATACATTCAAGTGGAAACTGCAGACACCAGAGTTAGCAAACCCCATAAGTTATATGAAATAACATTGCGTATAGAGGGGGACAAAACTAGGAAAATAATGGGATAACCTTTTGAAAGGCTATGATATCCTTCTAGCTGGGAAAGACTGGCCACCAGAGTTTGTCAGGGAGTGCCCTCATGGCGAAGAAATGATAATGCCTGCCTTGTCAAATCACATTCCAATTCATAAAAAATACACATTTGCTAGACAATGGGCAGTGGCCCAAGCCCCTGCATTATATAAAAATCATATAGGATGGGATGAGGATTCTCCTCACCATAAAATCCAGTTAAAAAATTCAACCTACTGCCCAAAGGCAGTATCCTGTTAAGCAAGAAGCTAAAAAGCAAGTCAGGGAGATCTTAGATCAACTTGAATATCAGGGGGTGATTGAAACATGCACCTCACAAATGAACAATCCTTTGTTTCCTGTCTCCAAGCCAGACGATTCATATCGTCTAGTTTTGGACTACAGACACCTAAACTCTTGCTTCAAAACATTTGCAGTACAAAACTCCCACAGTGCAGCACTAATGAATAACATCGTGCGCAAAAAATATAAAACAACATTAGATATCTCAAATGGTTTCTTTTGTCAAAACATTGCACCTGAAAGAAGGTATTTGACCGCTTTCTCAACAATGGGAGCGCAAAAACAATTCTGTCGACTCCCACAGGGATTCAAGAATAGCCCAGGATTATTCTCAGCAAGGGTAACAGAGTTACTACAAATGTATGATGATGAGGCATTATCTTATGTCGATGACATCTATCTTACAGACGACCTGGAGACACACTTGAAAAGAGTGAACACCATAATACTTGGGTTCGCAGCTGAAGGGTACAAATTCAACTTTAAAAAGTCACTAATTGCTCACCTAACTGTCCTGTTTTTAGGATATGAATTATAAAGTGAAGGCAAAAGCCTAGCAGACAACTTCTTAGAGAAGTGTGCAGTACTCCAAGCACCAAAAACACTGAAGATCTTACAATCAATACTAGGTTTCCTGAATTTCGGAAGAACATACATTCTAAATTATGCAGAGAGGGTTAAACCGCTATATGAATTAATAAAACCTGATTTCAAACCAATTAATTGGACTCAGAAACACACAGAAATTTTATGATCATTACAAACAGACATGTTAACTAAAACGAAACTGCAAACACGAGCAAACGAACGCAACCTTGTAATCCGAGTCATCCCAGGAAGATGTAGATTCACGTACCTGACCTCTAATGAGGGAGAAACTGTACCAATAGCTTATAAATCACACTTGTACACACAAGCTGAAATGAAATTCAGTTTTACTGAAAAAATTCTAACAGCGGTTCAAACTGCTGTAGCAAAAGAAAGAGCCCTAGCGCAAGGCAAGAGCATATCTGTTTTAACAGCAGTATCAGCCCTTGAGGCAGTAACAAGACCACGCATTCCAAATGCTGTGGCATTAGATCCAAAATGGATACAATGGGAAAATTCTCTTGCTGCAACAAACGTGAAACACGCATTTGATCCGAAAATGAAAAGACTAGAAGATCTAGAATACGAACATGAATATCCTCTGCCAATCTAAATTCAGCCTCTAGAACAGTACACCTGTGTAATCTACATGGACAGATTTGCACAACACTACGTTGTGGATAAAAAATCTTACAATGCAGCGTGCGCGATTGTTAAAGGTCGCTGGCGCTTAGGTAAATTCAGACCGAAAATCACCAAAACTGAATCACTGAAAAACTGTACAGCTCAGCGAGCTGAAATAAGATCTTTAAAGATGGCGCTTGAAAATGCGATCGCGAATTCCCCACACTAATAGTGTGCGATTCGCATTATTGCGTCCAGTCTTACAATAATGACATGCAGACATGGATCAAAAACGGTTACAAAGATGAGACTGGTGCCACAATAAAGCATAAAAAACTTTGGGAACAGGTAGTTCTTTTGCAGAAAGAACTACGAAAGACTCACTTGATACATACACTGAGTCATCAACGTGATGGCGTTCACGTTGCAGGAAATTCATTGGCTAACAGAGCCACAGCGGCAGCGGTCAAACCGGCTTCCGTATCTACAAAAAAGCATACTAAAAAACAAATAGACGGTGAAACAATACTAGCAGTAAGAGCCTCAATGAAAGGCAACTATGCGGCGTTACCTCTAAATTATCCACTCGGAAATAAATACATAATTGATGCGAACTCCGTTCCTTTTGCTCAAATTCCTGGAGTGGGGGATAGAGTAATTCCAAACACGAACCGGAGAGCTTACTTGATTCAAGAGGCACACATGGGAATGGGTCTGAGGCACCTAGAGATCTTGAAATCTCTAATAGAATTACAATCACAATACTGCTGCCGGGGATGAACGTGCAAATTTACAACTTTGCAACGCATTGTCAGGACTGTAATAGAGATCGCAGTGGTGAACCGGACGAGACACCAGCCCAGATACCTTTATTAGAAAGCATTATGCTATCTATATGCAAAAATCCAGAAGGAAAAAGGCGATCCCATAATTATTAAGATGAGATTCATTTAGATGTAGGCCCCAGCGCTCGGCTGACGCCAGAACTGTTATAAAAGATTTGCGAGTCTTTATCGGCACATACGCAATTGGCATGCTACATTCTGACCAGGGTCCTGCGTTTAGCTCTCGAGCTTACAAGGAGGCCATGGCCAGCATGGGCATTGCATTGCGGTACTCTACCCCTTCCATCCTGAGGCTAATGCGGTAGTGGAAAGAAAAAACCGTGACATAAAGCAATCTATAACGGCGAGGGTATTAGGTTCGGGTGATGGGTGGGTCAAACATCTAACAAGGGTCCAACGTAGTCGTAACAATCTGCCAAGAAATTCTCTAAGAGGTATCACTCCATACGAACTATTGTTCGGTACTAGAATGATAATCCAGGCCTTAGATTGTCAGACTTCAGTGGTGAAAGAAAAGTCCTTTGATATCAAAGATCGTTTGGCTGTTTTACAGGACTTAAATGAAACAAGAAGTCTAAGTAACATAAATTTAAAGCCAACAGCCACTGAAGAGAAACCACCTGTCCCAGCAATTCCTGTCTGGATTCCAAAGATTGGGGAGCTAGTCAGAGAGAAGATCGTGGTGAAGAAGGAATTTGGGCCTTCCTACAGAAAAGCAGTACCTGTCTTAGCTGTCAGCGGAACAAGATCAGTAGTACTACCGCCCCTTGCTGGTAAAAAGGAGAACAGAGTTGTATCCATCGACCTGGTAAAACCACAATCATGTGGCCAATAATAAGTAGTAGGCCCAGTGGACTCCCAAGAAGTAGCAGAAGACCAAACCTTGCTACAATCCAAGAGGTTCAAACTGAGACACTCATCACATTGGATAAACCTACAGTAAATAAAAAAGGACTATGCAACAAAGCCATGGAACTTGTGCCTCTTGAAACCCAAATTGCAGCAGTTCGTCAAGAAACACCTGTCTACAATGATGTAGCATCGGACTATACTAATGTACCAAAAAAAGATCTAAAGACTAAAGAAAATCCGGAAGCAATTCCAACAATTGACAGAACTGCATCTGGCTACTTCATCAATTTCGATGACTTTTCTGATGATCCAAGTGAACATGAAGAAACGCCAGCAACAAAAACTTTCAAAGAAAAAGTAACTGAACTCTTTCATCAACTCAAAGAAACATATCTCATTTCACCATGGATTGAATTATGGATTGTGTTAGGTGTACTTTTCCTTCTGCTTTGGCTCATCATGACTTTATGTTTGTGTAGATTTAATTGATGGAAAATATAGTACAATGGACACAGCAAGTCAGAACATCAACTTGGTCTTAAAGCTACACAGTTCATCTCACATCGAGAAAAGAGAACTGTCATTAGTGAACATCACAGTCATTCCTATACCCGGTGGGGTAGCATTGGACAAAACGGATTATGAAATCTATGGCCCGATTGAGCTCTTGAAATATCCACATCAATTCAAGGTTTCCTTAAGTGACTTTATGACACCAAGTACTTTCTCTGATGATTGGGACTTTGAAAATATTAATAATATGATGTCAGATTTAGTAATGTCAGCAAAATTCACAGAACATGATTACTTGCAGGGTTCATCAAACTATGAAGAAATGTACTGATATAATCATTATGGTCATCACTATTTGCATAAATCTGCTCAACCTAGAAATGTTTTTACATATAACCAATGGGAACATTGTCCAACACCGCCAAAAGGCAGCTCGAAAACATTTTATGAGAAATTCCCATACTTCTCAGGGTTTAACAACAGTGATCCAGAAACGTTTTATTTTAAAATGTTAAATAAGACAAGAATGAAAACAATGTTGACAAATACTAAATTGATTTATTCTGAAAAATTTTATGATGAAATGTCTACATTTGGTTTTGAATTTTGGAAAAACAACATTGAAACAAAAAACATCTGGGGTACAAAAGACTGGCAGGTACAAGGTTTAGAATCATTATTTAGAGCCTGCATGATCCCAGAACAGATAATATTCCTGAATGATACCATTCAACAAACAACCTGTCTTGGTTTAGCCAAGATAAAAGATTTGAACAAACCGTCTATTCCAAAGCCCATGCCTGATAGTAATAGCACTACAGATGTGGAGATAGACGTATCCCAACGTGGAAAAGAAATATCAAGGTTAAAGAGAAAGAGAAGTAGACTTCAGTTAAAATTAAAAAATGCAAGGGAGGACAATGTATGGATTAATTTGAGGGAATCTGTTGTCCATGGCAGGATCAGAGATTTTTGGACGATAATTGGTAAGGGGTGTGGTTCTAGACTAGTCCCCGCCCCTATCCCCATAGCAGAAGAGGTATGGATTTCCTATATCCGGGATCTTTACGCAGGGAATGGGATTTTAAGTGACGATATTGCCATCGGTGTTAACTCAGGCAATGAGATCGCCATTAATTCTACTTGCGTGGGCCTTACTATCTACCCCGCGGAGAAAGAAATTGAGTTAGCTATAAAAAGTATGCGGGTTTCCGGGGCAATGGGACCCGATGAACTTCCTATGACGGTCCTGAAGTCGGATCCTGTAAGGTGGAGTAAAATCCTGTTTTCCCTGTTTAAAGTATGTTTTATGACAAAAAAGGTACCTGCCTCTTGGAGGGGAAGTATCTTGGTCCCTATCTTTAAGAAGGGAGCTAGGGATAGCCCCAGTAATTATCGTTTGATTGCTCTCCTCGACTCCATCGGAAAGGTGTTTGCGAAATGTCTTCTAAAATCCCTATCCGGTTGGGTAGAGGAGAATAATATTTTGCCATTAGAACAGACTGGTTTCCGTAGGGACCATGGTACGTTAGACAACCTTACTGCTCTTCATGTGGTTACGGATAAGTATGTTCAGGTGAGAGGTGGGGTGGTATATGCTGCCTTTATTGATTTCTCCACGGCGTTCGACAAAGTGGATCGTGGAACGCTGTGGAGAAAATTGGCAGCGCTTGGTCTTCCATCCCATCTGTTGGAGTTGGTGCAGGCTCTACACACAGAGACCTGGTGTAGGGTGTTGATGGGGGCGAAAGGGGGTTATCGGATTCAATTCCATCTTTGAATGGCCTTAAACAAGGCTGTCTGCTGGCCCCCCTTTTGTTCTCCCTGTATACGGCTGACTTACCCGCTGCCGTGTCCTCTAGAGAGGGCATCGCCCCGGTGGTTGGGGGGACCCCTATATCTTGCCTGATGTACGCCGATGATGTCCTTATCTTTGATCTAACTCCCAAAGGACTCGCAAATCGGCTTACTGCCCTTCATACTTTTGCTGTGGCTCATCATATGAAGATTAATATTACTAAAAGTAAAGTTATGTGTATAGCTGGTATGAAGAGGTGCCGTTCTGTTGATTTTGGTTGGTTTATTGGGGGTCAAAAACTTGAGGTTGTACAGTCCTATACTTTTTTGGGGGAAATTATCACAGCTAACTTGAGTGAGAAGCTCCACATAGAGCATTGTACACGTAAAGCTATTGCCCATGGCAAAGGTTTAAACTCTCTATACCATGCAACGGGGAAACGCCACTTTCCGATTTTATTGGAGGTGTACAGATCTAAAATCCCCGCTACAATTTTGTATGGTATTGAACTTATAGAAGTGAAAAAGTGGGACTTTTGCCATAAGATTGAGGGGAAACTTTTAAGATCTCTCTCTTCCCTAAACACGGCGTGCTCTACGGCCGCCTGTAGGCTTGAATTTGGCCTCAGGAGCAGTTGGGTACAGGGACTATTGGCCCTTGTTAGATGGGTGTCCTGCCTTGCAAGAGCAGAGGTAGGGACAATGAGAGCACTCCTCAAAAGTGAATTATTGGGTAATTTCAATGAGTTTTCTCAACTTGTCCGTAATTTTAGAAAAGCTGTATCCCTTTTAAAATTAGATGAAACTGCTCTGTTTTTGTATTCTCATTTACAGTTAAGACTTGTTTTAAAAGCAGCTTCATGGGACTTATGTTTCCAGATGGATAAAAAAGCAATTAGTGAAAAAAGGAAGGTTGATCCTTCCCGGGACCCTCTCCTTGATTCCTATCTGTGTAAACTTCCACAACCCTATGTAATATGGAACCTACCGCATGGTATCCGCAGATTTTGGTTTCTTCTACGTTATGATTTATTACCCTTAAACCGATTGTTATCTAAATGGTATGGCTCCTCTCCTTTGTGTAATTTTTGTAAAGTAAATATCCAGGATTGTATGCATGTGTTGCTGATTTGCCCTGCGCTTCGTAAATTGCGCTGTAGATGGTTAAAAACTATCTGTCTGTATCTTGGCATTCTTACTTTGAATGATTTTCTGTCTGCACTTTATTGCCCTCCCAATGAAATGTTCTGCTTCCATATTTTTAACTTTTTTAAAGGGTTCTTAGCTATTTATTAATATGTTTCTGGAGATGCACTTTGACAGTCCGACTTTTGTAGTTTTGTCTTATATGTCAGTGTCGTATTATCCTGAGGATGTTTAAAGGATATAATTCTCTTATTGCTTTTTTGTGTATTGTAATTGCATTATGTTATATTCTGTATATTTTATGTGGCCCTCTTTGGAGAGCCAAAATCATAATAAAATAATTGAAATTGAAAATTGACGTATCCCATATTTTACACCAAAACAGAACAAATCCTGTTTGGAAAAAATGGTTGATCTGGCCCACAGACACAAATAACTGTCAAGATAGATTCCTGAACAAAACACAGGTGTTTAAACATACCAGGCCAGACCCAAGATATTCCCAGAGACAACATCCAGGGATAGTTACAACATACAGTGTAGGGAAACTATGCCTTGAGTGGCTACAAAAATCCACACTGGCTGAAATTAAGCAACACTTGACTTTACTTAAAGTCAGTGCTGACTTGCGAGATTTCATACTGGGACCTCGCAAACAGCGTCAAAAACGTTTCATATACGCCGGTATATACGCTGCTTACAACGAGGCTTGGAAAGTAATGCAAATTGAAACTACTGAAAAAATACGCGAAATTGATCGTATACATTTGGAAAAATCACTTTCTGTAGTGGACAATGGGTTAACGACTCTGTCCTCCAGAATTTATTTACTGGACAGCATTGTATCATCTGCTATTGATATAATAGAGCAGGACTTGCTAATGTTACAACATGGTCAGTCCCAATTGCGTTCTATTGTACAACTTGGCTGGACGTAGCAAAACCTGCGTTCAGGCTACGTGCCATGGCGTCTAATCAACACAACGTCATTATTTTCTAACTTTAACCTTACTCATAAACAAATCAGTTTGGCACAAAAAGGAGCAGACTATACGATTCTGAGCATTGAAAAACTTGAGAGATTACCATTGACAATGTCAGAGAGACCTGTCATTGAATGGATAATACATGGAACAATTACAATTCCGATAACAACTTTTCAGTTTCAGTATTGCCAAAAGTATATACCAGCAGGCCTGTATGAAAGGTTGGGTAAAGGATACATCAAATCAACCTGGAATTTACCTTACACACATAAATGTTATAGTGAAGGGAAAAAATAAGTATTTCTTAGTGGTAACAATTGTAAAAAATCACTAAGCGGTACACTTCTGTGTCAAGGTATTAACTTGCATGGAGCCTGCGAAGGTTCATCAAATAACCTTTCATGTCACCTGCATGGTACTCCTGCAACACAGATAGAGCCTTTTTTCAGACAGCTTTCCAACAGCAGCTACGTTCTAATAAGTGACCACAGCTGTTGTGGCATGGTGCCAGGAAAAGCCTATCTCGTAACCGTTACTTCCAGGGTCATTTGCTGTATGCAAGTATTGTATCCAAACAGCAATCCAGACATGGAGGCGGCAATATGGCCTTCTTTGAATATCTCTTCTATTCGAATTGATACTTTAAGCAGAATGAAGTCTATTCTTTTACAGACAACTGTGCCTTTAACCTCGTCCAAAGAGACGTATGATCTGCAAGTTGCAAGGACAGCGGCAGAGATACATACCCTATTATAGATAAATTGCCCCGTGCATTTCGTAGAAATGTTAGGTCAAATCTTAAACATGTCTGATACCAGTGGCATCGCACATGCATTTAAGACAATTTTTTCGGGACTGTTAGCACCCTTTGAAACAGTGGTGAAACTAAGTATGCACGATTGACTGAGTGAAATAACTGTATATTGTTTTCACACGACTCTGGAGATATACTAATTGTTCTGGAGGGAGCAAAGTTCTCATGTTTATGCGGTTGTCCGAAACTAATCCCTTCTTGTCTAATCAGGAAAGTTAACTCCTTCCTGATCATTCGAGAAAGTTTCTAGTGACCTCTGAGCTAGCTGGCATACCTAATTAAGTCTAACATATTCAGTAGAGACCTAGATGACCTTAGTCCTACGTCTAAACTATTGTTTGTGTTATTCCAATGCGCAGAGCCTATTGGGAATATAGGAACTACACTACACTGGCATGCTTGGCAGGATTGGTCACTTTGTGTGATGTGCTCCTTGCTTGCTGTGCGACGTGACGTACGGCCACGTATCGCCTGTTGTCGGAGCACATGTTGCTGTGACGGCCTGCCATGTGGAGCGTCAGACTCCTCTCTTGCCTGTCTTGGGTCATTGATGACTCCATCTTGAGGCAGTGCGAGGGAGGACACTGTGCTGTCTTCGGCCCACTGTGTGGCTTCACTAGTGCAGTGGAGATGTAGTTGCTCTTCGTGCTGCATTCAGCGGTGCTTCTCTGTGGAGATGTCTCCATCTCCTGGGCACCTGCCCGTGCTGTCAGGTTCGCTGGTGCGGCCTTTTTGCGCACCTCTGACCTAGTGCGATCCTTCTTCTTGGGTGCCTGCTCCTGGCAATTGGTGTGCATGTGTTGTAGCTTGCAGTTGTGTCTGTACACCAGTAGGAGCGAGTAGTGAAATCTCCTCTCTGGCTGTGGCGTTGGGTAGCCACTGGTGGTGCACACTCTGCACTAGCCTTTCTTGTGCTTTTGGTGGGGATAGCTACCTTGAGACGTTGCTGTCTGTCCGGCTTGCTGCTTTGGGGCCTTTCAGACTGACTGGCACACCTTGTCAGTGTTCAGAGGCTCCCAAGTTCCGCTGGTGGCAAATGAAAAAATGCCCTGCTGGGGTGTACGGTTTCTCTTCTCTTGTTCCTCGCTGCTGTGTCTGTCCTGCTTTCTTGCAGTGGTGGCCGTTCATCACTCGGGGCGAGTGACGCAGTTTCCTTGCTGGCAGTGGCGTCAAACAGCTACTGGTGGATGTGTGCCACTTTCGTTCTGTTTGCGTCTTTTGTGGGCTCTGGGCAGTTCTCTGAGCAGAGGCAGCTTTGGGTTTCTTGGTTCTCAGCAGGGGTTCAGTTTCTCCTTTTTATCCTGCTAGACAGTCCACATAGTGCTTGCTGTGCACACTTCTAACGGACAGTAGCCTCTGGGTTTCGGTCTCAAGGGGGCTGCGCTGCGTCCTCTGCACTTGACTTTCTGTGGCTGCATTTTGCTTTACCGCCTTGTCACTGGCTGTATTCCATGCCTCTTGGGTGTTGTCGATCCTCAAAGCACTCCCATTCCAGCGCTTGCTCCCCTGTCACCTAAAAGGTTTACATATGCTGTCTGGGAGGGCTGACTCGCTGATTCCTTCTTTCTGTGCCAAGGATGGCATTTGTTTCAAATGGTACACCACTCCTCCAGTGCTGTGGGTGGTATCTTTGTGAACAGACCTTTTGTGTGAATGGCGCTATATTTCCCAATGGCCACTTGGTGGCAGTGTAGCTCTTTCCCGCAGGCACCGGCTGACTTTTCTTCTTGCACTTATCAATCCATCAATCCATCCATCATTTCACTCATCCACCGACCCACCTATCATCCACCCACCCATCCACCCACCCACCCACCATCCACCCACCCATCCACTCATCCATCCTTTCACCCACCCATCCACTCATCCATCCATCCATCCTTTCACCCACCCACTCATCATCCATCCATCCATCCTTTCACCCACCCACTCCTCATCCATCTATCCATCCTTTCACCCTCCCACTCTCCATCCATCCATCCTTTCACCCACCCACTTATCATCCATCCATCATTCCCCTCATCATCCATCCATTCTGCCCCTCATCATCCATCCATCCTTCCCCTCATCATCCATCCATCCTTCCCCTCATCATCCATCCATCCTTCCACCCACCCACTCATCATCCATCTATCCACCCTTCCTTCTCCTCATCATCCATCCTTCCCCTCATCCATCCTTCCTTCCCCTCATCTATCCATCCTTCCCCTCCATTCATCCATCCATCCTTCCCCTCATCCATCTTTCCCCTCATCCATCATCCAGCTACCCTTTCACCCATACATCCAGCTATTTACATTTTCTCTCATCCATCCTTGCCCTCATTCATCAATCCATCCATCCTCTCTCATTATCCATTTATTCACTCTTTCCTTCATCCATTTACCCTTTCACTAATTCATCCAGCCATCCACCCATCCCTTAACTTACGTACTCGTCCACCTTTCCATATTAATTTTGAGCTGAGCCCTTTTGAGAAGAGTCCCATCAAGAACTTCACGATTGGGACAGAAGCCACCCAGGGCAGAGACATGATCCACCACAGGGGGGACACAAGCCATCACAGGAGGGGGGACAGGATCCACCAGGCTGGGCACAGGGTTGGACATGTAGTATTCTAGTATCATCTTGGACTCCTCATCCCCTCCTGCACAAGAGGCTCTCTGTCCAAAATGCCATCCCCCACTGTGATGTACAGTACTTACAGGAGATACTACAAGAGAACTGATTGAACTGATTGTCCTCCATACTTTGTTAATCAGTGTGGGTGCATTGTGCCTTTTCTTTATTGTATTACATTATAGACTGCATGTTCAAAGAACCACGGTTTGCTTACAATTTAGTGACAGTAATTAAGCTCTGTGAAGAGAACCACGTGCTGCCTCCGTGTAATCTGGCTGAGCAGAGTCTAGGATGTTTGGGGCCCTGGGTAGAAATGGAATGTGTAAGGCACCTCTAAATTGCAGAGACATGAGTCAATCAGGGCTGTTTGCATCTGAATAGATGCCCCTGCCCCTGAAGCTGCAGCCCCTCCCTGTCAGTCACCTTCGAGCACCTCTTAACAGCTCATCAAGGGCTGGAGGTGTCAGGGCTGCCATCCCGCTGTGCCTCTCCAATGCTGCTGGGTATCTGAGCTTTGCTACTGCATGGGAGTCAAGAAGGGAGGTTGGGGGCAAGCTGTCCCGGCTTTAGGGTGGGGCGACCAGGGCCCGGCTAAAATGAAGGACAAATGGCGTCCGTTAAAGAATCCTTCACGGACAACGGACAGACGGCCAAAATTATGGACTGTCCGTGAAATTTACGGACGGTTGGTCACCCTAGTCTGACAGCGTGCTGCCGGGCCACACTGCTTTGTGAAGCCGGGACATGGCTGTTCGGGGCACTTACTTGTCTCAGTGCCTGTCCATGTCTTTTTCTATTTTTGAGCCTAGGGGCAGCCACCAGGTATGTTGCAATCTATTTCGAGGTTCCGGCTGACTTTGCAAGCCATGTCAGTCTGTTCTCTGACTGCAGGTCTCAATGCTTGGCAGGGATGCCGGTGCTGTGTGCGACCAGCAGGTGGCGCTGTACCAAACGCGTTCACGTCACCTCTCTCAGTCCTCCGGGGCTTACAGCTCCAGCAACACAGCGAAGTAGCGCAGGACATTCTTCCTCATCCCTCAGATGGCCCAGATGGAGGGTGGTATCCTCAGCTTTGGGGTGAGTCCATGCAGTGCCGGGCAATGTCGAGCGGTGCAGCATACGGCTTGGCATGCAGGACTGGTGTCGTCGCGGTGCCTCTTTTTTTGCCAGCAAATGCAGAGGTCGCAGTTGGTAGATCAGTATCTTGCTCGAGAGTGGCAGGGTCGCTCTAGGTCGCTGCACGATGAGGGTAGCAAGGCTCCTTATTTGCGGCAGAGACTGCCTGAGTGTGGTGGCGGGCATACATCAAGCATGGTGGGGAGACTTACGCTTTCACTGGTGTTCAGGCAGCTGCTGTTGGGGGTGCTCATCCACTCCTCCATTTGCCTGAACTGATGTGGGTAGGAGACAGCCAGTCTCCATGCCTTCCTCCTTAAAGGCAGAGGGCTGTGTCGCGATGCTTAGCTCGACCTTCTCCGCAGTCAAGGGCATCGCATCCCTGGCTCATTTCCTCCTCATGAGGGACGAAGAAGCACCTAGCGACAGGCACGCGGGGTCAGACCTGTCTCGTCGCCAATGTGGTGTCTTCGGCCACTAGGCCCACATGCTGCTAAAAGAACAGACAACACCATAGTATTTTACTGGAACTGACCACGAGCATGTGCACCCGGGCCAATTTATTGGCAGGGTCATGTCACTCCTGTGATGGATGGGTGTGTCCAGCCCTCAAGGGAGTGGCTGGGAAACACTAGAACGTTTCCAGCAGGACACTACACGGAGTAAAAATGGGAGAGAAATACCCTCTGCCAGCAGGGGACACCCCGTGCAAACCATGACCAATGAAGTACAGAATCACAAATTTACCCGTAACCTAAGATGAATTACTTGCACTGTAAATGTTTTTTATGAAAGCATTTTTTAACCAGGGATTGCCCTCTAGTGGCGAAATATTGATTAACACTTTTCACAGAGAAATTGAACTCAATTTGAACAGCGGTAATGAATTGAATGATGATGTGTGTGCCGGCAAACTCCACTACGTACTGGTGGGCGGAATTTTTGGTGAACGTTGTGTTCCAAGTGGAGCGCGGGGTGATAACAACTCTGCAAAAAAAAAATACAAAATTTAAATAACTCACACTATTAACATAAGTAACTAGCAATTAAATAATTAACATTAATTAACAATTACATAATAATTAATTACAATTAAATACCTTCCCACCCTCTACCTTTATAGCCCCCACAACCCACATATAACAATTACATTTAAAATCATTATTTGCGATATTAACATAATTAATTACCAATTATATAATAATTATTCATTAGCAATTAAAAACAGTTATATTATTAACACAATTAATTATTAATTAAATAAATAACATTTATAGAAAATATACATTATTTTATCATAATTAAAATACTTCCCCCCGTGTACCCCTATAAACCCACAACCTGCTACAGTACCAAAAATAATTAAAAGTACTTCAATAAAATGGAATACCTACTAAACATTTTACAAATATGATAAATTATGATGCACTGCATGTAAAATCAGCGGCGGTAGGATTTCACAAAACACCCTCCGCCACGTTAGGAAAATCAGAAAATCCGACCGTGGTGGATGAAAAACCTGTGTCATGCACTAAAAAGGCCTATTCACCTGCGATATGACTGCACACCAAATAAGGATGAGATGGTGAAGCTGTCATAACAATCATTGCGTTATGACCGCTTTGGTCACGATACCACTACCTGAATGACGGTTGAATGAAACGTCCTAACCAGACCTGCAATAGAGCTGGTTCTGTCCGCTGCCCTCAATTACATCTGACAGACCCCAATGATAGACACCCCCCCACACACAGTTTTTTCAAAGCACTGAAAGCCCTGGTCATAATTGAAAAATACACCTGATGGTCATTGCTCATGTAGACACATCCACATTGTAGAGTATAAAACCAACCCTTCCCTGACCATCCTCCTTTGCAAAACAACAGCAGGGAAGGGCAAGACACCACAGCTGTTAGTAGAGTCAACTTATCACACAGTACACCAACACACCCACCTTTCAACACACCCCAAGACTTTTCACACACGCACCTGACACACCTTACACACCACCGCCGCCCTCTCTGCACTTGTCTTATATTTGCACAGCATACACCATATCACAGGAAAATGCCCAAGTTCACAGACAATGAGTTGTCAGTGATGGTAGATGAGATAATTAGAGTAGAACCACATTTGTTTGGAACCATGGTCCTACAGACCCCACTTGTTAGAAAAAATCAAATGTTGGAAAGGATTGTCAACAAAGGCAATGTAGTAGGTACCACCCTGCACACACTGTATGACATCAAGAAGAGGTGGCATGACCTCAAGACCAAAGTGAAATACTGTGCCACCAGGAACCATGAGGCGGCTCAGAGAACAGGCGATGGCCCTCCCATTCCACCACATATATTCACTGAATGGAAGGAGAAGGTGGTTGCCATCCTGCATCCAGAGAGTCTCACAGGAATAGCTGGGGGAGTGGAGACTGGTAAGTACCAACAGATTTATCACAACACTGTCATGTACTGTCATGCACAACCATTGAGCTACAATTCTCAAACACAAATTAACTCATGTATAAAGCACTATTTCAAAAACATGTCTCACATGGCTAACATTTCCTTCCTCTGCTTCACCTTACAGGTAGGTAGCCATTGTAGCAGAGAGAAGGTTGTTGGGAAATGAGATCAACACCACAACTCCCACAAGGCCCTCTGACCTCCCTCCCAAGCAGCATGGAACACTCCCCCACCCCAGAGCCATGTGGTAGCCATCTCCCTCCATAGTACCTCCTCACAGGTAGTTAGCCATCTTACTAGGGAGGGATGTGTGGGGACAGGAGAATACCACTAAAACTCCCAACAGTTACTCTTGACTCACTCCCAAACAGCATGTTACACTCCCCCCACCCCAGAGCCAAGTGGCAGCCATCTCGCTCCACAGTACCTCCTTACAGGTAGGTAGCCAGCTCATGCCCCTTGGCCTCACTGCCAAACAGCATGGAGCAATATGACCACCATCCTCACTTGTTAGCCAAATCCACAATGCTTCATATTTCACATCCAGTGCGCACAAAGCTAAGCTCACATATATGTCACATGAATCACACATTAAATCACAAAGTCCCATGTTAAGAAAAGCAGAGCACAAACATGGTTTGTGCAAAATGATATTTGTAAGTCCCAGTTATGGAACGCATGAAAGCGCGTATGCTCAAAATACATGCACGGACACTCATTCAAAGGACACAACATGCATAATGTTAATGCAAAATGACCGACAGAAATTAGGAAGGGTCTGCATAGTTGAAACATATTATTAGCAAAATCTATAATTCCCTGTCTAACCAAAAGTGGAGAGCACCAAGTTGGTAGATGATGACTTGTCCTTGGAAACACCCTATCTGTACATGTGAAATGTTGGTATTGCTATGCCATCTGGCTAAGTAATGGATGTACCTCAACATCATGTCATACAGCAGATGAACTGTTACAAATGACTAGTAGTTTTAAATGTTAATAGTTTGGTCTTTTCCACTAAAACATCAAGGACAGTGTCTCCAAAGTTGTGGCATGTACCTAACATGCTGACAATTTAACCTCTGTTTAAACGTAGAATTCCAATCAACAGCTGGTGAGACCGCCACAAACCAGCAGAGCCAGTCTCCCCCGGAGCGTGAACTCTCAGATGCAGATTCTCCCCATTTCTCGGATCTAGGAGCAACAACCTGGACCTTCAGGCATGCCAGGGCGTACTCCGTCTCAAGACCTCATTACTCCCTCCACCACTCAACACAACAGCAACAACATAGAGCCCTGCAACAACTACCTGTGTAGCAACCACCTCCACCATCACCACCGCTGCCTGCAACACTGTCCCTGTCTCAGTGGTTACCAATACCACCACCCACGCAGAGGATGCTGGGTACAGTGTGCAGGTGCGTGTACAGCCAAGGCCACAGGCCAGTGTGAGCAGGGCAGGTGGGAGGGCAGCTGGGTGCAAAACACAGGAGGACACTGAGACTGAAGCCCTGGCCACCGGTGCAAGAGTCCTTGGGGCGTACCAACAGAACCAGGGACAGATGGGCCAGGTTGTAGAAGAACTGCATGAGCTCTGCCTGCTGCAGAAATCCATTGACACCCATATGGGACAACTGGTTGATCTTACGGGCCAGCTTGTGGGTGTTCTCAGCAACATACAGGCAGCTCAAATAACACCTCCCCCACTCTCCAGGGGCCAGCCTGCTGATAGTCCCACCACCTCAGCTGCAGCCACATGGAGAGATGAGCTGCAAGCTGATGACTCCTCAGACAACTCTGAGCCTACAGCAGAGCCCCCCCCCACCACACACAGGAGAGGACATCTGAGAAACACCACAGGAGGATCACGTGGCAAAGCATAAAGCCAAACCAGGTCGCTGAGCCAGGCATGGTGTCACCAGTGTTGCACCGATCAATGACTTTGTTGACCATCCTGTCCCACATTGCCATACTGATAGCAGGAGTCTGTTGGACTCTGGAATGCCACTAATGTGGTGACTACTGTATTTAATTCTGTTACCATCACTGACACCCGACACACACTATATGCACAACTAACATCTCACTCACTTAAATACAAACCCCATGTGATAGAAAATACACACAATTAACACCTTTGTGTGAGTTCTATGTGTAAGTACGATGTAAACTCAATGCACCACAAGATTTGATTGTGACAATCCATTGATGGTGCGGAGGGACTGAGAATGACACTAGAAGATAAAATTGAGTTATCATATGATGGCATAACATCAACAAGACACTACTGTGTTTTGGCGTGGGTATAGGTTGCTCATAACACACATCGAGTGATACTGGGGAAAAGTAAATTTTGCCATGTTATATGTGCCTACGTGTTCCCCATCCTATGCTATATGTGCATGATCGATATGCATGTATTCCCCTTATGATCGATTAAAGACGCAATTATAGTTGTGTCCATCTCTAGTATGCCAGTTTCCAGTTCTCGTGAAAGCAACGAGTATTAGGCCTATGTTGCCACCTTTTTCAGTGTGCACGTTAATTCATTGAATTGTCCCCGTTTCTAGGCCTCAAAAGGGCCCGGACACCAGATTCAGCTCCAGTTTCCTGAACCCTCTCCGAGGAGCGATACAGCCCCCACCTGCATCCCTGACCCTTCACTTACTTCCTGCCTCGCAGTGCCCGGCCCGGCCTGGCTCTGCCTCCCGGTCTGCCAAGAGTATGTTATGCTTCTAGTTATCAGTCCAGCCCTCCTTTTCTGCATTCCTAAGCTACTGAATCGCATCAATAGTTCCAGCTATGGTCTAGCCTTCCTGTCTCCATGTAAGAGAAATACTGTATTAATATTCATAGAATATTCCTAGCACACGCAATACATGTAGAATTATGCACGCACCAGTCTTAGTGTCAAGTAGTCTTTGCCCTGATAACTTTTGGATTCTATCAACATGTACTCCAAACACAAGATACCAGATATGATATAGGTACAAGTCGTTCTGACACTGCAGACTTTAGTCTCCTCTTCCAGTGCAGAAGTCATAGCCCCAGTTCTTCCTGGTAACACGTCATTGCCCGTTTGCGCACACCGCTAGGTTAAAGGTCCCAACTGCTCAGGTAGCCCCCTCCATGTTTCCTCCCCATTTATGACACTTCCATGACGTCTACATCACATGTCTATGTATACGCCCTGTACACGCCTTCTTGTTACACCCTTTTTGTCTTTATCTTTCGCGACTGCTACGAGTTACGCCTACTGCTACGCCTACTGTATTGAATGTAATGTAATTGTTTTAGTATATATACTGTGTACTGTTACTGAAAGTTACCCTTATGCCCCTTTTACCCTTACCCATCCCCATGCCATTCCCGTTCCCTGGCAGCTGCCATCCTTTCTATTTCCGTGCAGGCTATCCCGTTCCTGTCCCTGCCCTTATGCCTGATTAAAGCCTGTAAGACTCAAGATACCTCGAATCCTGTCTCTCATTTATTGAGCTATCTGTTTTATTCACTGTATTCAAAAATAGTACCGGTAATTAATTATTTATTTACCACATAATGGCGCCCGAATAGGGACTTTCCCTTTCCCCACGCGCCGGCGAAGCCACGCAGGCCCCCTGACCCTCTGCAGCCGTGACGGAACCATACCGTGCACGTGCAGATATTTCTGCTTCAAGTGTCCCTCAGGCCCACGGAGGAGACGGAGGTTGCGGTCCAGCATCCAGACGAGGCGGTGAGGAACGCGGCGAGTCCCGACCAGAGCCCAAGCCGAGAGTACAAGGTCCGAGGTATCCAGAAGCCCACCTGTAACTGAAGTCCGAAGTTCGTAGTCCGACGTCGTAGCAGTCCAGTCCAGTCCGAGGCCTTCCGTTCTTGCTGCCCGGTGAGTACCGTTGCTGGGGTAGTATCTAGACAGGGTCAATTAATTTGTCTCTGGTCCGTGGGTTTGGGTACGCAGATCCAGTCCGAAGTGTTCACCTAGGTGGACGCGGGTCCTGACGTGTCTCTTTATGGGACCGGTATGTTTCGTACTGTTTTAGCAGTGCATCTAGTAATTCTAGTAAGTTCCGTTCTCGAGAAATTCATGTCTCTGTTTGTTTTCAGTATACCAGGTAATATTTCTGTCCGAACTATTGTTCTAAATGTTATTTAATATGTTTTCAATGTCGTGGTATGAGTGATTTGTTTTTCTAGTCATTATTGTGTTTTTCGTGTATTGTATTGTGTTCAGAGTCAAGTTTAGAATGCCTCTATTCTCCAAGTTACGTCAGTTAAAGACCAGAAAAGGGTTACTCGAGGAAGCAGTTCCTGTCCCGCCTAGGGACAGTCCAGGTCATTTTATGTATCATAAGCATGGCTTAGGTGCCATATTATATCTAGACTTATGGGTGGACTATACCAAGGAGTTAGAAGAGAAATATAGATGGCCCATATCAGGTACATGGGATGCCGAGTGCATCATGCGAGTAGAAGAAGCATTATGGAAAAAGAAAGCCAGACAGTCCCAGAAAGATGCCATTGAGTTATGGCGCAAAGAATCTCATAGAAGAACCGAAAAAGAAATCAGAAAAACAGAATTAAGTAGGGAATCCTCAGAAAGAGCCCAAGAAAGGGAATTAATCGAAGTAGGTGAACGAGTTAAAGCAGAACAGTCAGACAGACAGAGAAATGCCCTTATTAAGGGTATGTATCCTCTTCTAGCCGAGGGCTTGCCAAAAGCAACCCCGGAAGCACCATGTAATTGTCCGCCACCATTGGTCCCGATTAAGCTACGTCACAAACCGACCGCAGCTGATATTTTTTTCTCGTCCTATTTGGACGATACAGTCCCAGAATATGCAAATCCTGTTCCGCCTGCTCCCGTAAATAATGTAATTTCTGTTCCTCCAGCCACCAGGGCCGTGGGTACAGTTCACGTTACCGCACCCGTTACAACATCTGTTACAGCACCCCCGGCCCAGCCTTCAGTACATGTACCAACTACATCAGTCACTCTACCAGCACGTACAGTACCCACCGACGATTCTAGTTTAGGAGCCGCGGGGGGGAAGTCCTCCTGGTACCCCGCCTCAACATAGACGTATGACGCTACATGAACTAGCGTTACAGCGTACGCCAAAAGTCCATACATTCACAGATATCAAGCGAGCACTTACTGAATGTCGTTATGATCCAGTTCCAGGCGATGGTACTATGGTCATATATTCATTACGTTTAAGACGGGTGACCGACTATTTGGACACCCTGCCCGATATGAGAGAACATCTAGACAGAATATATCGTTTTATCCGTACAGGAGTGGATCCAGAAAGTGTTCGCGACGCCATGATTCAAAGAAAAGTCGAGACTCAGCTCATGCTTTTAAAGTTTTTAATTAACTGTTTAATAAGAGAACAAGATTGTCCAGGAAAAGATCAAGAAGAAATGAAAGTCCTGACCAAGTGGAGTGACCATATAGCCGAGGGAAGACACAAGACACAAAATTGTATAGAGAGTATGTACAAGAAAATTCGTAGGGAAATAATAAAGTTACACGAGAAACGAGAAGCAACACAAGCAACCGAGAAAGAAGACGACTCTCCTACCGAAGAGGTAGACGACGAGAATCCCTCCAGAATAGCGTATGTAGGTAAAATTAGACTTCCCGACCGACATTCACGCCTAGATCACAAGAAAGTTTTCCCTCTTCCAGCACCAGAACAGGGCTCCCTTGAGCAAGTATTCCAAGCTACCGATCATATTCTGAAATCACGAATAGGTTATAGTGAGCTTAGTACAATGCATGAACAAGAACTAGCCCGATCAGCAGTCCGGTGGACTACTGATTCTACCACTTTTCCAGATGAAATAGTGGCACAAATGTTTCTGAAACTGCCCCCAGCCGAGCAGCGACTGGTGGGTATGTATATGATCCAGTACCTCATTACACTATATGAGGAACAGCATTCTGATCCAGGTCCACTACATGATGTTTTGAAGGAATTACTCCAGTATAGATGGAAAGGTCTAGGTACTGATTTAATTAGTGTCATTCTAGAACAGCGCCACAAATATCGAACGTTTCTAAATCCGCATTTTGTTCATGTCTCACCCCCAGAAAGTAAACCATTTTACATAGATAGACAGAATCCGTTACGAGAAGTACACCCAGTTAGGACAACGGGTGGTGAATGATCTAGAACGAGTATTTGTTTACACCCCTATCACAAAGATGGAACTCTTAGAGATGAAAAAGTTAATTCCCTGTCACGATAAAGACCCAGCAGGGTTCCACCGTGAATTAAAAGATATGCTCCGTATGGGAGAATACACGTATCCTGATATCATTAAAATGTTAAAGGTCCTGTTGCCTGCAGGCATATATGAAAAACTCAAGGAAAAAGAATGGGAGGTGGGAGAGAAAAAGATCGATTGGACAGCTCTAGAAGCTGAAGATAATACACGAGTACCAGGTACCGGTCTTGGGGGTAAAGCTAAAGAATTGCCCGAGTTATTGATACAAGTTTTGCCAAGATTACTAGCCACGAAAAAGGAAGATTGGGATGCCATTTCAGCTTGTAAACAGAAACAAGACGAAGACACTAGTGATTTTTATTCTAGATTTGAAAAATGTTTTATTATTAACAGTGGTCTGAAGACAAGTAGTGAATCGTACCCTCATCTTTTTGTTACCAAACTAGTCGAGAATTCAAGTCCACAAGTTAAAAATCGGGTATTGAAAGTAGAAAGTACCTGGCAAGCTAATACTCCGTCACAAATGTTACAAATGCTCCAGTATCACCAGAACAGAATCAGGGAAGAGCAGGAACACGAAAGAAGACGTATGAAAGACACGAAAATGAAAGTATTAGTTGCCCAATCTGTTCCACAAGACAGTCAGAAGAGGGGTCCGAATCAAGCTAGTCATCCTGCAGCTCCTGTTAAAGGGACCTGCAATTACTGTAAACAGCCAGGTCATTTTATAAACGAGTGTGCAGTTCTGAAACACAACATAGCTACTGGTAAAACTAAAGAAAGACCACGTCCGCCCAGACAAGAACAAGTTTCACAGACTTCCCAGCCACCACAGAATGCACAACAGACAGTTACAGCACCGCAGCCTATCGCTGCAACACAGCATGTTACACAGCAGATGTATCAGTATGCACAGACAGAGTATCCAGATTATCAGCCGTATTCATGAAACAGCCTAGAGAGGGAGGTAGGCTTGCCTCTCATCGAGATACCTGTAGATCAAGAGGGTCCCTATGTACACAGTCAAGTATTAGGGAAAGACAGAAAGTTTCTGATTGATACAGGGGCAAGTAGGACTACCATCAGTCATGACGAGGTTCCAGGGGCTCCGCTCTCAGGCTCTAGAAATGTTTCCCTTGGATTTTCAGGAAAGCCTATTGTTAATGAAATATCGAAACCAGTTACTCTAGAAGTCGGTCCATTGTCTCGAACTACAGACTTGTTACTCACGAAGTCTTGTCCAGAAAATTTATTAGGCATTAAGACATTAAAAGAATTAGGAGCAGTCATATGTTGTTCCCCAGAAGAGGTCCGCCTGTTTTTGAGAGACTTCAAAGGTCATTATGTATTACGTGATTTTGATCCAAGATTATTGAATGTACCACAGCAATTATGGGCGCAAGGTCCAACTGATGTAGGTTGTATGCATATCACACCCCATCGTGTGACTCTCAAGCAAGGTGTAGTATTACCACGAATCAGACAGTACAAATTGCCACCTGAGGCTGTAGCAGCCTTATCCAAAATTATTGACGAACTTATTGCTCAAGGAGTGGTTGTAGAAACTGACTCCAACGTATGTAATTCTCCTATCATTCCAGTCCTGAAACGTACGGATCTAAATGCACCTCCAGTATATCGATTAGTGATTGACCTTCGAGAGCTTAATAAATGTATTATACCTCAGTACCCAGTAGTCCCTGATATTTCTTCCCTATTGACAGCCATTGATTCTGAAGCCACGTTCTTTACAGTTATCGATCTCAAGAACGCATTCTTCAGTGTCCCCATTCATCCAGACAGCCAATTCCTTTTCGGTTTTTGTTTAAATGGAAGAAGCTATAAATTCACACGAGCTCCTCAGGGTTTTACAGAAAGTCCTAGTATTTATAGTCAAGCACTTAAGAGACAACTAGACAATATTCACATGCCAACTGACACTGCCCTGCTCCAGTATGTCGATGATCTACTGATCACAGCCCGTTCTGAACGTGACTGCGAGCGAGCGTCACTTACAGTTCTGTATTTTCTGGCCGAGATGGGACACAAGGTGTCCCCTTCCAAATTACAATTCTGTGTCTAGCAAGTGGTCTACTTAGGACACTTACTGTCCAAGTGGGGTAGACAGTTGACACCTGACCGTATCCAGTTAATAGCACGTCTTCCACAGCCCAAAACACAGAAGGAGGTACGAGCTTTTATCGGCCTCACTTCTTACTGCAGACAATGGATTCCTCAGTATGCATTTCTAGCCAAGCCACTGATACAGTTAACGACACAGGAGGCAGCCGTATCGACTGTCCTCCCTTGGACCCAGGAACATACACTTGTTTTTAATGAGTTAAAGAAAGCTTTATGTAATGCACCTGTTCTAGCAACACCGAACTACAGTAAGCCTTTCACACTTTTTGTCACAGAACGTGATGGTACTGCATTATCTGTTCTCACACAAGATCAAGCAGGACAATACAAGCCCTGTGCTTATTTTTCTAGCACATTAGATCCAGTGTCCCAGGCTCTGCCTGCGTGCCTCAAGTCAGTTGCAGCCACAGCTCTAGCCATCAGACAGAGTGATTCCATAGTGTTAGGACACTCTCTGACAGTACAAGTTCCACACTCTGTGGAAGTTCTTTTAAACAGAACCCAGACTCAGCACTTGACAATTGCACGTTTAACAGGTTATGAATTGACACTGTTTCAGCCACACATAGAAATCAGACGCTGCAACATTCTAAATCCTGCTACACTGTTACCGTCAGTTACTTCAAATACCGCCACACATGACTGTGTGGAAGTTGTTAACACCATGACAAAGCCAAGACAAGACTTGACAGATATTGCATTACCTGATCCCGACCTGACACTTTATGTGGATGGTTCATGTATGAGAACAAGTACAGGAGAACTAGTAGCCGCGTATGCAGTGACTACTGACACCGAAGTTATAGAAACACATCGTATTGACACCCTGTCTGCTCAAGCAGCAGAGCTAGTCGCTCTGACCCAAGCCTGCATACGTGCCAAGAACCTGAAAGTAAACATATACACAGATTCACGTTATGCATTCGGAGTCGTACACGACTTCGGAGTGCTCTGGCAGGAGAGAGGTTTCATGACTTCTCATGGAACCAAGATCCAGCATGGTCTCCTCATCCAAGCTTTGTTAGATGCAATACATTTACCGACAGCTATTGCTATCATGAAGTGCAAGGCACATACGAAAGTCACTGACATCATTTCTCAAGGTAACGATCTAGCAGATCGAACAGCCAAGCTCACAGCTCAGACTCCAGACATTCCAGTTAACACGACACAGACACTCACTCCAGATCAGACTACTTGTATGACAGTTAAGGACCCTACACAAGATGTCATAGACATACAGTTACATGCTAATCCCGAAGAAATCAAGAAATGGTCCGAACAAGGAGGGGTCCAGACAGATCAAGGATGGTTGACAAAGGGAAAAGCCACATGGTTTCTCCCCGACTCTATGGTTCAAGTCATTATTAATACCGCACATAGTCCAGCACATCTAGGAGAAAAAGCTATGTTAGACAGTATTCAGAACCTTTGGTTCAACAAGCATTTACGAGCAGCAGCCAAGCAGAAAGTACGTACCTGTATGATATGTTGTCAGTTCAATCCAGGTAAAAGTGTCCCGGTGGAACAAGGTGGATTCCAACCTCCTGACCACCCTTTTGAAGTCCTCCAGATGGATTATATTCAGATGGAGCGATGTCGAGGTTTCAAGTATGTCCTCGTAGTTGTATGTGCTTTGTCCAGGTGGACAGAAGCATATCCAGTTCCAGATTACACAGCTGCGACCACTGCCAGGCAGTTGGTTCGTGAGTATTTTCCCCGCTTTGGATTGCCTAGGTATATTTACAACAAGGGGTGGTGATGGACAGAGTCTCTGAATTAAGCAGAATACTCTCACCCAGTCAAGAGATCAGGGCTAGATCCAACACCGTTTTTTAGCTCATTGCACCATCCCAGTTTCAGAACCTGGCTGTATGCAAATTAGTCTGTCCCTGGCCCAGTGCATCATGGGAACAGGGCAGACCAGACTACAAAAGCCAATTCTTACACTGGGAAGGAAACAAGCTTTCGGGGACCGGTTTCTGGCATTTCAGCCGTCTTCGGCCCGGCTTGCTTGAATCCTGATGGTGCAATGAGCAAGGGACTCACATCTGAGTATACCCTTCCACGCTTAGGGTGGACAAAAATATTTACAACAAGGGGTGGTGATGGACAGAGTCTCTGAATTAAGCAGAATACTCTCACCCAGTCAAGAGATCAGGGCTAGATCCAACACCGTTTTTTAGCTCATTGCACCATCCCAGTTTCAGAACCTGGCTGTATGCAAATTAGTCTGTCCCTGGCCCAGTGCATCATGGGAACAGGGCAGACCAGACTACAAAAGCCAATTCTTACACTGGGAAGGAAACAAGCTTTCGGGGACCGGTTTCTGGCATTTCAGCCGTCTTCGGCCCGGCTTGCTTGAATCCTGATGGTGCAATGAGCAAGGGACTCACATCTGAGTATACCCTTCCACGCTTAGGGTGGACAAAAATATTTACAACAAGGGGTGGTGATGGACAGAGTCTCTGAATTAAGCAGAATACTCTCACCCAGTCAAGAGATCAGGGCTAGATCCAACACTGTTTTTTAGCTCATTGCACCATCCCAGTTTCAGAACCTGGCTGTATGCAAATTAGTCTGTCCCTGGCCCAGTGCATCATGGGAACAGGGCAGACCAGACTACAAAAGCCAATTCTTACACTGGGAAGGAAACAAGCTTTCGGGGACCGGTTTCTGGCATTTCAGCCGTCTTCGGCCCGGCTTGCTTGAATCCTGATGGTGCAATGAGCAAGGGACTCACATCTGAGTATACCCTTCCACGCTTAGGGTGGACAAAAATATTTACAACAAGGGGTGGTGATGGACAGAGTCTCTGAATTAAGCAGAATACTCTCACCCAGTCAAGAGATCAGGGCTAGATCCAACACCGTTTTTTAGCTCATTGCACCATCCCAGTTTCAGAACCTGGCTGTATGCAAATTAGTCTGTCCCTGGCCCAGTGCATCATGGGAACAGGGCAGACCAGACTACAAAAGCCAATTCTTACACTGGGAAGGAAACAAGCTTTCGGGGACCGGTTTCTGGCATTTCAGCCGTCTTCGGCCCGGCTTGCTTGAATCCTGATGGTGCAATGAGCAAGGGACTCACATCTGAGTATACCCTTCCACGCTTAGGGTGGACAAAAATATTTACAACAAGGGGTGGTGATGGACAGAGTCTCTGAATTAAGCAGAATACTCTCACCCAGTCAAGAGATCAGGGCTAGATCCAACACCGTTTTTTAGCTCATTGCACCATCCCAGTTTCAGAACCTGGCTGTATGCAAATTAGGCTGTCCCTGGCCCAGTGCATCATGGGAACAGGGCAGACCAGACTACAAAAGCCAATTCTTACACTGGGAAGGAAACAAGCTTTCGGGGACCGGTTTCTGGCATTTCAGCCGTCTTCGGCCCGGCTTGCTTGAATCCTGATGGTGCAATGAGCAAGGGACTCACATCTGAGTATACCCTTCCACGCTTAGGGTGGACAAAAATATTTACAACAAGGGGTGGTGATGGACAGAGTCTCTGAATTAAGCAGAATACTCTCACCCAGTCAAGAGATCAGGGCTAGATCCAACACCGTTTTTTAGCTCATTGCACCATCCCAGTTTCAGAACCTGGCTGTATGCAAATTAGTCTGTCCCTGGCCCAGTGCATCATGGGAACAGGGCAGACCAGACTACAAAAGCCAATTCTTACACTGGGAAGGAAACAAGCTTTCGGGGACCGGTTTCTGGCATTTCAGCCGTCTTCGGCCCGGCTTGCTTGAATCCTGATGGTGCAATGAGCAAGGGACTCACATCTGAGTATACCCTTCCACGCTTAGGGTGGACAAAAATATTTACAACAAGGGGTGGTGATGGACAGAGTCTCTGAATTAAGCAGAATACTCTCACCCAGTCAAGAGATCAGGGCTAGATCCAACACCGTTTTTTAGCTCATTGCACCATCCCAGTTTCAGAACCTGGCTGTATGCAAATTAGTCTGTCCCTGGCCCAGTGCATCATGGGAACAGGGCAGACCAGACTACAAAAGCCAATTCTTACACTGGGAAGGAAACAAGCTTTCGGGGACCGGTTTCTGGCATTTCAGCCGTCTTCGGCCCGGCTTGCTTGAATCCTGATGGTGCAATGAGCAAGGGACTCACATCTGAGTATACCCTTCCACGCTTAGGGTGGACAAAAATATTTACAACAAGGGGTGGTGATGGACAGAGTCTCTGAATTAAGCAGAATACTCTCACCCAGTCAAGAGATCAGGGCTAGATCCAACACCGTTTTTTAGCTCATTGCACCATCCCAGTTTCAGAACCTGGCTGTATGCAAATTAGTCTGTCCCTGGCCCAGTGCATCATGGGAACAGGGCAGACCAGACTACAAAAGCCAATTCTTACACTGGGAAGGAAACAAGCTTTCGGGGACCGGTTTCTGGCATTTCAGCCGTCTTCGGCCCGGCTTGCTTGAATCCTGATGGTGCAATGAGCAAGGGACTCACATCTGAGTATACCCTTCCACGCTTAGGGTGGACAAAAATATTTACAACAAGGGGTGGTGATGGACAGAGTCTCTGAATTAAGCAGAATACTCTCACCCAGTCAAGAGATCAGGGCTAGATCCAACACCGTTTTTTAGCTCATTGCACCATCCCAGTTTCAGAACCTGGCTGTATGCAAATTAGTCTGTCCCTGGCCCAGTGCATCATGGGAACAGGGCAGACCAGACTACAAAAGCCAATTCTTACACTGGGAAGGAAACAAGCTTTCGGGGACCGGTTTCTGGCATTTCAGCCGTCTTCGGCCCGGCTTGCTTGAATCCTGATGGTGCAATGAGCAAGGGACTCACATCTGAGTATACCCTTCCACGCTTAGGGTGGACAAAAATATTTACAACAAGGGGTGGTGATGGACAGAGTCTCTGAATTAAGCAGAATACTCTCACCCAGTCAAGAGATCAGGGCTAGATCCAACACCGTTTTTTAGCTCATTGCACCATCCCAGTTTCAGAACCTGGCTGTATGCAAATTAGTCTGTCCCTGGCCCAGTGCATCATGGGAACAGGGCAGACCAGACTACAAAAGCCAATTCTTACACTGGGAAGGAAACAAGCTTTCGGGGACCGGTTTCTGGCATTTCAGCCGTCTTCGGCCCGGCTTGCTTGAATCCTGATGGTGCAATGAGCAAGGGACTCACATCTGAGTATACCCTTCCACGCTTAGGGTGGACAAAAATATTTACAACAAGGGGTGGTGATGGACAGAGTCTCTGAATTAAGCAGAATACTCTCACCCAGTCAAGAGATCAGGGCTAGATCCAACACCGTTTTTTAGCTCATTGCACCATCCCAGTTTCAGAACCTGGCTGTATGCAAATTAGTCTGTCCCTGGCCCAGTGCATCATGGGAACAGGGCAGACCAGACTACAAAAGCCAATTCTTACACTGGGAAGGAAACAAGCTTTCGGGGACCGGTTTCTGGCATTTCAGCCGTCTTCGGCCCGGCTTGCTTGAATCCTGATGGTGCAATGAGCAAGGGACTCACATCTGAGTATACCCTTCCACGCTTAGGGTGGACAAAAATATTTACAACAAGGGGTGGTGATGGACAGAGTCTCTGAATTAAGCAGAATACTCTCACCCAGTCAAGAGATCAGGGCTAGATCCAACACCGTTTTTTAGCTCATTGCACCATCCCAGTTTCAGAACCTGGCTGTATGCAAATTAGTCTGTCCCTGGCCCAGTGCATCATGGGAACAGGGCAGACCAGACTACAAAAGCCAATTCTTACACTGGGAAGGAAACAAGCTTTCGGGGACCGGTTTCTGGCATTTCAGCCGTCTTCGGCCCGGCTTGCTTGAATCCTGATGGTGCAATGAGCAAGGGACTCACATCTGAGTATACCCTTCCACGCTTAGGGTGGACAAAAATATTTACAACAAGGGGTGGTGATGGACAGAGTCTCTGAATTAAGCAGAATACTCTCACCCAGTCAAGAGATCAGGGCTAGATCCAACACCGTTTTTTAGCTCATTGCACCATCCCAGTTTCAGAACCTGGCTGTATGCAAATTAGTCTGTCCCTGGCCCAGTGCATCATGGGAACAGGGCAGACCAGACTACAAAAGCCAATTCTTACACTGGGAAGGAAACAAGCTTTCGGGGACCGGTTTCTGGCATTTCAGCCGTCTTCGGCCCGGCTTGCTTGAATCCTGATGGTGCAATGAGCAAGGGACTCACATCTGAGTATACCCTTCCACGCTTAGGGTGGACAAAAATATTTACAACAAGGGGTGGTGATGGACAGAGTCTCTGAATTAAGCAGAATACTCTCACCCAGTCAAGAGATCAGGGCTAGATCCAACACCGTTTTTTAGCTCATTGCACCATCCCAGTTTCAGAACCTGGCTGTATGCAAATTAGTCTGTCCCTGGCCCAGTGCATCATGGGAACAGGGCAGACCAGACTACAAAAGCCAATTCTTACACTGGGAAGGAAACAAGCTTTCGGGGACCGGTTTCTGGCATTTCAGCCGTCTTCGGCCCGGCTTGCTTGAATCCTGATGGTGCAATGAGCAAGGGACTCACATCTGAGTATACCCTTCCACGCTTAGGGTGGACAAAAATATTTACAACAAGGGGTGGTGATGGACAGAGTCTCTGAATTAAGCAGAATACTCTCACCCAGTCAAGAGATCAGGGCTAGATCCAACACCGTTTTTTAGCTCATTGCACCATCCCAGTTTCAGAACCTGGCTGTATGCAAATTAGTCTGTCCCTGGCCCAGTGCATCATGGGAACAGGGCAGACCAGACTACAAAAGCCAATTCTTACACTGGGAAGGAAACAAGCTTTCGGGGACCGGTTTCTGGCATTTCAGCCGTCTTCGGCCCGGCTTGCTTGAATCCTGATGGTGCAATGAGCAAGGGACTCACATCTGAGTATACCCTTCCACGCTTAGGGTGGACAAAAATATTTACAACAAGGGGTGGTGATGGACAGAGTCTCTGAATTAAGCAGAATACTCTCACCCAGTCAAGAGATCAGGGCTAGATCCAACACCGTTTTTTAGCTCATTGCACCATCCCAGTTTCAGAACCTGGCTGTATGCAAATTAGTCTGTCCCTGGCCCAGTGCATCATGGGAACAGGGCAGACCAGACTACAAAAGCCAATTCTTACACTGGGAAGGAAACAAGCTTTCGGGGACCGGTTTCTGGCATTTCAGCCGTCTTCGGCCCGGCTTGCTTGAATCCTGATGGTGCAATGAGCAAGGGACTCACATCTGAGTATACCCTTCCACGCTTAGGGTGGACAAAAATATTTACAACAAGGGGTGGTGATGGACAGAGTCTCTGAATTAAGCAGAATACTCTCACCCAGTCAAGAGATCAGGGCTAGATCCAACACCGTTTTTTAGCTCATTGCACCATCCCAGTTTCAGAACCTGGCTGTATGCAAATTAGTCTGTCCCTGGCCCAGTGCATCATGGGAACAGGGCAGACCAGACTACAAAAGCCAATTCTTACACTGGGAAGGAAACAAGCTTTCGGGGACCGGTTTCTGGCATTTCAGCCGTCTTCGGCCCGGCTTGCTTGAATCCTGATGGTGCAATGAGCAAGGGACGCACATCTGAGTATACCCTTCCACGCTTAGGGTGGACAAAAATATTTACAACAAGGGGTGGTGATGGACAGAGTCTCTGAATTAAGCAGAATACTCTCACCCAGTCAAGAGATCAGGGCTAGATCCAACACCGTTTTTTAGCTCATTGCACCATCCCAGTTTCAGAACCTGGCTGTATGCAAATTAGTCTGTCCCTGGCCCAGTGCATCATGGGAACAGGGCAGACCAGACTACAAAAGCCAATTCTTACACTGGGAAGGAAACAAGCTTTCGGGGACCGGTTTCTGGCATATCAGCCGTCTTCGGCCCGGCTTGCTTGAATCCTGATGGTGCAATGAGCAAGGGACTCACATCTGAGTATACCCTTCCACGCTTAGGGTGGACAAAAATATTTACAACAAGGGGTGGTGATGGACAGAGTCTCTGAATTAAGCAGAATACTCTCACCCAGTCAAGAGATCAGGGCTAGATCCAACACCGTTTTTTAGCTCATTGCACCATCCCAGTTTCAGAACCTGGCTGTATGCAAATTAGTCTGTCCCTGGCCCAGTGCATCATGGGAACAGGGCAGACCAGACTACAAAAGCCAATTCTTACACTGGGAAGGAAACAAGCTTTCGGGGACCGGTTTCTGGCATTTCAGCCGTCTTCGGCCCGGCTTGCTTGAATCCTGATGGTGCAATGAGCAAGGGACTCACATCTGAGTATACCCTTCCACGCTTAGGGTGGACAAAAATATTTACAACAAGGGGTGGTGATGGACAGAGTCTCTGAATTAAGCAGAATACTCTCACCCAGTCAAGAGATCAGGGCTAGATCCAACACCGTTTTTTAGCTCATTGCACCATCCCAGTTTCAGAACCTGGCTGTATGCAAATTAGTCTGTCCCTGGCCCAGTGCATCATGGGAACAGGGCAGACCAGACTACAAAAGCCAATTCTTACACTGGGAAGGAAACAAGCTTTCGGGGACCGGTTTCTGGCATTTCAGCCGTCTTCGGCCCGGCTTGCTTGAATCCTGATGGTGCAATGAGCAAGGGACTCACATCTGAGTATACCCTTCCACGCTTAGGGTGGACAAAAATATTTACAACAAGGGGTGGTGATGGACAGAGTCTCTGAATTAAGCAGAATACTCTCACCCAGTCAAGAGATCAGGGCTAGATCCAACACCGTTTTTTAGCTCATTGCACCATCCCAGTTTCAGAACCTGGCTGTATGCAAATTAGTCTGTCCCTGGCCCAGTGCATCATGGGAACAGGGCAGACCAGACTACAAAAGCCAATTCTTACACTGGGAAGGAAACAAGCTTTCGGGGACCGGTTTCTGGCATTTCAGCCGTCTTCGGCCCGGCTTGCTTGAATCCTGATGGTGCAATGAGCAAGGGACTCACATCTGAGTATACCCTTCCACGCTTAGGGTGGACAAAAATATTTACAACAAGGGGTGGTGATGGACAGAGTCTAGGGTCGTGTATTCAGATAACGGCCAGCCATTCTCATCCGAGCTCATGAAACAAGTTTCCCTTCTGTTAGGGTACCAGTGGAAGTTCCATTGTGTACGCCATCCTGAAGCAGCCGGTCTCGTAGAGAGACATAACCAGACTTTGAAAATCCGCATTGCTAAAGTGTGTACAGAGAAAGGTGTAGATTGGTTAGTAGCTCTGCCAGTCGCTCTTTTCTACATGAGAATGGTTGCACATTCCAGATCAGGTCTGTCCCCGTATGAGGTCGTATTCGGCCGCCCTCCAAACATGTGGGGTACACCTAGACCCCGTAGTATTACAGACGTTTCCAGTAATATGCTGACAGATTACCTAGCTTCCTTGATGTCTGCCCTACACTCTTGTCGTTCACAGGTTGCCGCTGCATTTCCAGACAACACAGAGGTGAAACCGCATGAAGTCGTCCCGGGAGAATATGTCCTGGTGCGAAATTTTGATCGTTCAAGTCCGCTGGAGCCCCGTTGGAAGGAGCCCCAGCTGGTGTTGTTGACAACAAGGAGCGCAGTCAAGCTAGAAGGCCGGAAGGGATGGGTCCACATCAGTCATATCAAGAAATTCCATGGATTACGACAAAAGACATTTATTAAAGACTGCCTTATTCCTAAGGACTGCCCAAAGACAGACTCTGAATTCAAACTTCCCCTGTTAGAGAAAACTCCGCAGCAGGAGTATAAAGCCAAATTGAGGTCTAGTAAAATAAGTCAGCCAGTTTAATTGTCTAAGTCCCTCTCGGGTGAAACGGTTAGACAGGTTCCTGACATGTATGAGATAGACCCACACAGTGAGAGAGTTAGTCAAAACTCTAAGAGATGTATTATCGTTTTTTTTGTTATTTTTGAGTCTTATGGTTACATGCATAAGTTTTGCTTTACATTTATGTTTTCCAATTTCACATGTACATATGTTTTCTAATACTACAGTAGAGCACACATTTAGTGATCTGCCTCCTCACGAGCTATCCTATCGTCTTGCTATGCGTAACAACACATTCATTCGAATGTTGCACTATTCACACCAGACCAGCAATGCCACTAATTGTTGGGTGTGTGGTCGACTCCCCCCTTTCCAGACACCGAAGGGAGTTCTGCCACTGTTTCCTTATCCGTTTTCACATAATGGTTCGTGTGGAGCATGGTCCACGTTAACGTCATCCTCAACTGATATGTCCCTTCTGAATAGAACATGTTTTCCAGACAAGCAAGGTCTTTCCCATAGAACAGGGTTAGATCTAGAAAATGAAGTATATGATTTAGGTAATTATTCCTCGAATTTCATGGTCCTGAATGTTCAGTCCGATACTACTCCAGATTTGCCTGCTATTTCAGTACTACCAGTCAAAGGCGAATTATGTGTCAGAAAGAATGGTTCCGCACATGTGGGACATAGTGATTGTACTACTATTGTCAAGTATAGTGACAGTGGGAAATCTATTTTCAAAGCCTCACGTCATTCTTATTTTGTTTGTGGTCAGACCGCATATGTTCGTCTGCCCCTCGATTGGGATGGAACATGTTATATTGCCTTCCTACTGCCACCAGTTTTTCTAGCCCCATCCGATTATCACAGAAACACACATCTAGTACACGTTAGACATAAAAGGGAGACCGAGTCCCCAATTGTCGATCAAACTGAAACTGCTCTAGAACAATATCAAGACTTCAATAAAGGTTTCTTCTTCTTTATAGGACCTGTCCAGAATAGTAAGTTAATACGTAGGTTAACCAGAACCCTTGAAGCAGTAGTGAATGAGACTACTTCCGCTCTAGGTAACTTAACTGAAGAACAATCTGCTATGAGATTTGTTGTGCTCCAAAATGGTCTCGTTCTTGACGTCATACTGGCCGATAGAGGAGGAGCTTGTAGAGTCATTGGATCTAGTTGCTGCATTTTCATTCCTAATAACGCGCCGTCTGTTTATTCAGCTATAACCAGACTCCATACAATTGCCCATCAGTTACACCAGAATCCAGGCACCTGGACATGGTCCGGTTGGCTCTGGAGTATCATATCTGCCTGGGGATGGAAAGTATTGTCATTCCTAGGTATTGCAGTAATGATCATATTCAGTTGCTGCCTCTGTTTACAATGTGGCCCTGCGATTTGCGGCATGTGTGCTACCTCTTGTATTCCTAGTCCTAAATCCCGTTCCAAGACAATTCGAGACGAGCAAATGATGTTATATGAACAGATAGATGGTCTCATGAATATTGATGTTTCCTGATGGAAACGTAGGGCACAAGGAGGGAATGTGGAAAAGTAAATTTTGCCATGTTATATGTGCCTACGTGTTCCCCATCCTATGCTATATGTGCATGATCGATATGCATGTATTCCCCTTATGATCGATTAAAGACGCAATTATAGTTGTGTCCATCTCTAGTATGCCAGTTTCCAGTTCTCGTGAAAGCAACGAGTATTAGGCCTATGTTGCCACCTTTTTCAGTGTGCACGTTAATTCATTGAATTGTCCCCGTTTCTAGGCCTCAAAAGGGCCCGGACACCAGATTCAGCTCCAGTTTCCTGAACCCTCTCCGAGGAGCGATACAGCCCCCACCTGCATCCCTGACCCTTCACTTACTTCCTGCCTCGCAGTGCCCGGCCCGGCCTGGCTCTGCCTCCCGGTCTGCCAAGAGTATGTTATGCTTCTAGTTATCAGTCCAGCCCTCCTTTTCTGCATTCCTAAGCTACTGAATCGCATCAATAGTTCCAGCTATGGTCTAGCCTTCCTGTCTCCATGTAAGAGAAATACTGTATTAATATTCATAGAATATTCCTAGCACACGCAATACATGTAGAATTATGCACGCACCAGTCTTAGTGTCAAGTAGTCTTTGCCCTGATAACTTTTGGATTCTATCAACATGTACTCCAAACACAAGATACCAGATATTATATAGGTACAAGTCGTTCTGACACTGCAGACTTTAGTCTCCTCTTTCAGTGCAGAAGTCATAGCCCCAGTTCTTCCTGGTAACACGTCATTGCCCGTTTGCGCGCACCGCTAGGTTAAAGGTCCCAACTGCTCAGGTAGCCCCCTCCATGTTTCCGCCCCATTTATGACACTTCCATGACGTCTACATCACATGTCTATGTATACGCCCTGTACACGCCTTCTTGTTACACCCTTTTTGTCGTTACCTTTCGCGACTGCTACGAGTTACGCCTACTGCTACGCCTACTGTATTGAATGTAATGTAATTGTTTTAGTATATATACTGTGTACTGTTACTGAAAGTTACCCTTATGCCCCTTTTACCCTTACCCATCCCCATGCCATTCCCGTTCCCTGGCAGCTGCCATCCTTTCTATTTCCGTGCAGGCTATCCCGTTCCTGTCCCTGCCCTTATGCCTGATTAAAGCCTGTAAGACTCAAGATACCTCGAATCCTGTCTCTTATTTATTGAGCTATCTGTTTTATTCACTGTATTCAAAAATAGTACCGGTAATTAATTATTTATTTACCACAGGTGTAGCTCCCTCGTTCTAGTGGAGCAGGCACATAACGGTAAACCCTCTGAGAGATATGACACCTGTGGGCCCCAAATATACTCAAAATGTTTGTAGGAGTCTGCTAGTACATCTGCCAGGCATTCCATCGTTATTGCCTTCCATAGCCTGGCTTGTGCTTTTTTCCATGCCACTGCCATTTTGGATGCTCCACCGCAGAACAACATAATGGATTTGTTCCCATGTGTTTGGAATCGCAGAAATTCATTCTGCAGGCCTAAGAGCACAAACCCGGGTCCTCCAGGGGAGGATATCCTAAAATTCCTTTAATTTGGTCTAGTATCTCTGACCAAAAGGGACGGATCTTGGGGCAATCCCACCAAATAAGTTGAAAATCACCCAATAACCCGCAACCCCTCCAACAACGGTCTGGCGTCTGGGGAATTTTTTTTCTTCAGTTTGGCCGGATAAAGATACCAATCAAATAATAGATTATAACTCGTCTCCCTTAGACCCATAGAATGATTGAACTTAGCAATATCTCTGACCACCCCTGTCCATTGAACCTCTGTAACAGGGCTGTCTAGAACTACCTCCCTGTGCTCTTTATAACAGGACAGGGGAACGTGTGCAAAGTGTCCAACAGTAAATTGTATAGAAAAGTGATGGTGCCTTTTGTGCCACTACTGCATTTTGTGAATTTCTCAATGGGTGTGAGCTCTCTCATGGCCACTTCCCACATGTTTGGATGGGATACCCAGTGTATTAACTGATTGTATCGGTAGTGCTCTGTGGGGGGAGGTGAAAGTCTTGAGTTCAGTTTTCAAAAGTTCATACGTCCTAATTATGAAATAGGTCTGAGACCGTTAAGCAACCTCCCACCCTCCATGCTTCAAAGGGTCCAATGTGCAGTGCAGGTGGGAAGCCGGGATAAAATGCATAGGGATTAGCGGAGAAGGGAAGTTGGTCAGCCCATCAGCCCCAGTGACTGAGTCCCATACTCGAAGGTTGGTGCACATACGTGTATCATTCTGCGGACGATCACTTTAGGTTTCCACAATACGTCCCAAATGGATTTCCACATGACTGCCCTCTCCATTAGGAGCCAGTGTTTGCCTTATTCATGGGCTGACCATTCAGGGATCACCCTCAATTGTGCTGCTTTATACTATTAATTGAAATCTGGAAGTGTCAGGCCTCCCTTGGCTTTAGACAAACGCAGCACCTTATAGTAGAGTCGTGCTCTCCCTCCTTGCCATATGTAGTGTGTTATCATGGTATGTAAACTTGAGAAGAAGATGCGCTCCACTTCGATTGGAAGCCCTTGGAATAAATAAAGCAATCTAGGAAGAAGTGACATTTTAACAGCTTGTACTCGCCCTAACCAGGATAAATATAGGGGCGCGCCATCTCTTTAAGTCTGCCTTTAATTGCTGTAGTAATGGTGGGTAATTGGCTCGGAATAACTCTAATGTAGCCATGACTTTAATGCCTAGATATGTATTTCTTGGAGACTTTTTCAATTAGATATACTATTCGCCTGATATTATTGTGCGTCTGTCTACCTTCTATAAACTCCAACTGATCTGGATGGATCAGCTCCGGGAGTAGGGTGTCCAATGGGGTAACTAAAATCTTTGAGGACTGTTTGGCATCTAAATTCAACAGAGCAATTGGGCCATAAGAGCCACACTGCCCCCGGTCCTTACCCTGTTTGGGGATCAGAGAGATCAGGGCCTCGCTCATGGAGTCTGTAACATTACCCTTGTCAGCCATATATGTAAACAAGTAGACCAGCTGCAGGACTAGTTCTGCCATATAAACTTTTTAAAATTGGGCTGTCAACACATCTGACCCTGGAGATTTTTGACATTTGAAGTTAGTGATCGCGCTGCGAACTTCCTCCTCTGTGATCGAACTGCCCAGGAGATCGTTTAGATCGTTTTGGGCTTCCGCGACCTGTGGTGGTGTTGCTGCTTGCAAGTATTCTAACTGTGCAGCCTTGTTTGAGAGCTTCGCCGTGTATAGAGATCAATAAAACTTTCTGAAGACCTCGAATTTACCTGTGTCATTCATAATAGTTTCATTTTGCTCATTACAAATATCCCCTAAATATTCTTTTTCATTTTTAACTCTCAGTTGTCTAACTAAATGGGCACCTATTTTATTACCCTGGTCATATGTTGTTCGGTGAAGCCGGAGTAGAGTGAGTTCAGCTCGATTGTTATAAATCGCATTGAGTTTCCCCTGTAGAGCCATAACCTTTTTCTGCTGTGACCACGTGGGCTTATCTTTTTTTGAAGTCGCCTGCAGTCTGAAGTTCATTTTCTAAGGCCTGAGGTTCCTTAACCCTTGACTTGTTAAGGCGGAGTTCAAGGTTTTACATTGCCCCAGGAGAACCACCTTAAAGGCATCCCAATTGTTCAGTGGGGAGGTGTCACTTGGGTTGTTATTCTGAAAGAAATTGTTTATGGTGACCCTTACGGAATCCCGTAGTGATCGATCTCTGAGCAGCTATTCCGGGAAGAACCATCATATACCGGAGGGGGTGACTCCCAGTCTATGTATGATCATAGAGGGTTATGGCATACGTCGTCACTGACTGTAAAGCCTGATGTAGAGTGTTGCTCACAAATACATAATCTAATCGGGAATATTTTCCATGTGAGTGATAGAAGAATGTGTAGTCCAGTTCATCTGGGATTAATATGTGCCTTGCATCTACGAGTCGTAATTCTTCTAACTCCCTCTTGAGAGAATTGAGGAAGCTGCCTGTGATGGAGCGCTGCGGGTGTGTGCTGTCCAGATCCGCCTCCCACGTGGATTAAAGTCCCCTAGAAATATAATCGCCCCCTCAGCAAAATTCCCCAGGGTGATTGAAAAACTGTTTAAAAGCCTAGATTGATTTGTATTAAGTGCACATACAGTGGCGAACCTACAGCGCCGTCCCATTATGCGGCCTTTAACCATGATATATCTCCCCTCCCTATCTGACTTGCAACCGTCAGGGGCAAACCGCAGGGATGAATGAAAAAAGAGTTTCATTCCATTGTGTTTAGTTAGATGCGAATGATTTGTACATTTGCAGATATTGTTTATATTTTAAGCTGTGTTCTTTGGAGCGTTTAAGGTGGGTCTCCTGGAGAGCCACTATGTTGTGCCTCTGGTCCGGTTTCCACAAGCGCTGCCACTTCGCAGGGGAGTTAAGACCCCTTACGTTCACTGTCAGGGTTGTAATGACCATTACTTATCGTGATCTATGACTCTCCACTGTCAGTGAAAATCCTGTGAATCTCCCATCCCGTTAGGTCCCGCTCCCTGCCACATCCACCTCTTCCGTTTTGATTTCAAGAGTATCTAATTGCCTGGGTCACCCCTATGTACTACCTAAAAATAAACAAATAAATCCCCAACTAACTGAAAACAATAACCCAATTTACACTTCAACAATGTGAACATATTCTTGATACTTGCCTAGAGGTGTTCTGGTCCCTACCTGTTAAGGCATTCCCCACAAATCAACCCCTTAGCTGGAAAAGGAAAATGGAGGCGGAAAGGGTGAGGCAGTATATAGAAGGCAGTGATAGGGCCCAGACTGGCAGGACCCAGCCGTCCATGCCTTGACCACCATAAATTAAAAAGTCTGGACTTGCCAAACAGTTCGTTGAGGCAAATTACTGTCCTTCCCTTCTAGGGGGGAGCTCCCGTATGGCTTGAAGTCCAGCTGTATGTTATCCGTCTTCTTCAGCTGGTTTTGGCCGATTTATGAAGACATTGTGCCCTTCACTGGCCATTCTCCATGGGATCCGACCGGGGGCCCATCACTCCGTCCTACCTTTCTGCTTCAGGCTGCCCAGCAGCCATGGCAGACCCAGTATCCGCTTCACTTCCCGAAGCTGGGTAACATGCCTTACAGCTCAAATACTAAGCCAAAGGGATATGACCATCTATACTGTATATTTTATGCCTTAGCTTGTCAGTGATAGGCTTAAATTAGGCCTGTCTCGCCAGTGTCGCCGGGGCGATATCCTGAATGAGAGCACATGACACCCCTTGGAAGGACACCTCATTAACCGTTCGTGTTGCCTGGAGGATTGCTTCTTTCACTTTGTGGGAATGTAGTTTAACTGACACATCTCTAGAGTGGTGTTTCTCACCGTGTGTTCGGGGGTCCTACCCTGTGCACCCTCTCAATTTTCATTTTTAGGCCAGGTTCACACAACAGTTCTGCAAATAGGCCCTGGACAAAGGCCACCAGATCCGGTCCCTCTGCTCCCTCCTACAGGTTCTGGATGCAAACTTTGTCCCTCCATGATCTATTTTCAAGATCCTCGTTTTTTAAGACCGCTGATTTAAGTTGATTGTGTAGGAGCTCCACTGTGTTCTCTATTCAATTCGTTCTTCCCTCCAAGTTGTTGACCTTAGTCTACAGGTCTACTGCCCTTGTGCCGACCACATCTATATCTTGCTGGAGGGAGAGCAGCTGGGTATTGATGTCCGATCGTAAAACCGCAAATGAGGCATTCTGATCTGTTGTAATCTCCTCTCTTAACTCCTTTTTGAAGTCCCTTAATGAGGCCAGCAAATCATCCTTGGTGAGGGCCATAATCTCAGGCTCCGGACCGGTGGAGGACTGTCCCCCCAAATCAGCGGAAGCAAAGTTGGAGACCCTGTTACTCTGGGCCTTCTTTAGCGGCATAAAGGCCAGGGGGGATTACCCCACACTGATACCTATCAAGGACGGGTCTTTATTGGGTGTTTATTGGCGAGTTTGCTGTCTTATGTTCCTTACTAAGCATGGGCGGATTTTGCGGATCCACGATTCACGAATTTGCGTATTCACGGATCGTGGATCCGCAAAATCCGCGTATTTGCGGATTTTTGTAATTGCGGATTTGGGGCGGGGCTTCCATGCGAGTGCACATGCCTCTTGTGTGTATAAAAGGTCAGATACCGATCAGAGACAGCTGCCCAGCCTTGACAACGCTCACGATTGTTTTCGGGGCCGCTAAATGAGTCACTGAATTTAAGCTTCAACTAGGGCTCATGCTTACATGATATCTGTAAGTGCTTCCGGTTGAGGTTTAATTTTGTGCCAGCCCAGGACCATCGTGCCAGAATGAACCCTGCCCTTCATATTTATTCAAGAAGACGCCACCGTTTTGGGAAGAGGGCACAGCTGCCTGGCCTGTAAACTATTTTACGATGGTGCCGGCAAGCTGCCAGCGCCATCGTAAAATAGTTGCTACATTAGCTTCAACAGGAAGTGCGAATAGATAAAATAAAGCAGATGCATGAGCGCCTGCTTGATTTTATCTATTAGTGCTTCCTGTTGAAGCTAATTTAGTAACTATTTTACGATGGCGCTGGCAGCTTGCCGGCGCCATCGTAAAATAGTTACAACAACAGGCCAGCAAGGCTTGAACTTTTGACCTAGGAATCCGCCGCTCGCGGATTGCGAATTTTTGGTAAATTCGCGAGAGTTCGCGGATCGCGAATTTACCGAAAATCCGCAAAATCCGCGAGCGGAGCGGATTTAGCGCTCATGCTTATTCCTTACGCTTCACCCAAGGTGTGCTGGCGCCTTCACCTCTCATGCATTTGCCACTAGTCAGCCCCACTCTTTTCTGGCATCTCTCAGGGCAGATCGCTGTAGGGAAGACTCACAATCCCACTGTCTCACAAGGCTCCAGGCTCCGTGCACCTCACTCGGTTGCTGTCAAGTCCTGGCCCAGTCAGAGTTGCTCTAGTGACTGTTTTCATTTTTATTTACTGGCCTTTCACAGGAAATGACCTCCTTCTGGACTGTGTAGACCACAATTAGATCTCTCTGTATTTATTTATTTTAAAGGTTTTATATAGCGCTGGCTAGACCCGGAGGTATCAGAGCGCTTTACATGAGTATCAGACCATAGTTGCAGGTTACATCGTTGCAAAGGTTACACAGTTATTAAGGCATGGGAACATAGTTACATGGAAGGTCAAGACAAACAAGAAGGACATATACGTAAGGGAAAAAGCAGGCAAGGGGAGAGATTCAGGGGAGGGGGTAGGAGCAGGGGAAGTAGACAGAGAATGAAGGAGGGAAAGAGGAGGGGAGGGTGAGAGACACAGCATGGAAAGAGGAGGGGGAGGGTGACGGGGACACAAACCGGTAGACAAGACAAAGCAGCATCCAAAGTCCAGTAAGCTGTGATCCCAGGTGAAAGTGATATCATGTCCCCATTTCTGTTGGGAGAGGCTCCCTATACGCAGTGGACTCTCTGAGAGGGTTCTCTGAGACTCCAAGGCCTACATGTTGGATCCTTCCCCAAAAAGGGGCGAGGAAGTGCTTTGGCATGGGGTGCCATACCATACCTCAACTGTGAGTGGCACCTTTGGCGCTGTGGACTCTCTCAGCGGATTTGCTGAGACTCCAGAGTATAAATATTGGATCTTTCCCCAACAAGGGGAGGAGTGCTTAGTCAAAGGACCCAAAAGGGCAGGGGGCTAGGCGGTGTAGCAGTCATGGGGAAAGATTCAGGGGAGAGGGGATAGGAGCAAAGGAAGTAGACAAAGAAAGAAAGAGTACTAAATGGGAACAAACAGCATCAGTTTGGGGGACAGACTATTTTCTCTCTGTGGCCATGAGTTTACCCCATCTCTAAGGTAAAAGCCTGGCACAGGCCATTCCAGAAGCTTTGCCATCCAGGACATGAAGTTCACAGTTAGTAATTCGAATGATTTTTTCACAATTCACAGAAGTTTGTAGTACGCTAAACATCCGCAATCCAGATGTTTTCATATTAAGTTCTTGGGTGCAGAGGATGATGCTCAGAACTAACAGTGTTTAACCCAGTCATCATCCAGGGGAGATAGTTCAGAATCATGAGGCTGAGGGAGAAGATCATGAACCCAATGAGAGCCAACTCGTGGACCGCAGGGTTCTCTGTAGAGGACATGAATGTCAGAGGGAGAAGGTATAAATTCTCCAGGACGTTCAGGATGAAGTTAAAGTGGCACTAGAAGTGGTAAGTGCAGGTGAAAAATGACGTGGCACAATAATTGTTTCAGTAGGCCACTGCCACCAGGAAGCAGGGTGCAGAGTGGAAGCCAACGCAAAAGCGCCAAACATACCTTTGTGGGCTTCCCCCCAATCGAAGCGCTAATGGAGGAGAGATAATTCAGAACCCCAACCTCATCAGATACCAGCTGAAGAGCCCCACCATGAAGGCCTCCATTGGAGGTCCCTCGCAACCTTCCTCCAGGCCTCTCACGCGGATGTTCTCCTGCCGGGAGCGATTTTCAAGTCTTCACAGCAGGGCAACGTGGTCTGTAGCTGCGCATAGAGTTCTTCAGACTGGGTCTCCAGCGGTCGCATGCGTTCTTCCAGGTCTTGGTGTTTGGCTTCTAGGTCGAGGGTGCGGACTCCGACGGAATCCCATCTGCCTGTAGGGCAACCAGTCGATCCCCCATTTCTGACTTGAGTGCATCAAGGGAGGCCCCAATGTCCGATTTGATGTTGTCACGCAGCTCTAAGTGTGGCCAACAGTTCCTCTCTTGGAGACTGCCATGGTGCCTTGGGGGTTTTGTTATCGACCCTCGACGTCCCTGCGGGTGCTGGGGAGAAGAAGTTGGAGACCCTGGGCGGCTGGGATCTTTTGGGTGGCATAGGGATCCTCCCTTGCTGTCTACGAGGGGCCTTGTGTACCCGGTGGGTCCGTTGAGGGCCCGGAGCTACGGTGAAGTACAAGTCGCCAGTGGCAGGGGTTCAGCAAGGTGGCGCCCAGGAATTCCAAAGAGCTGGAGGTTCAAGGAACCAGTTGTCTCTATGCTGGGCCCGCGTCTCCAAGTCCAACTTGAAGTGTGTGGATGGGCTCGGGCCCCTTCTCAGGTGTAGGGACAGGCCTTAGCAATATGGTCAATCTCAGGTTCAACTGCTGCAGTAGATCACTCCAGGTCGCATAGGAGCGCAGCTAATGTGTAACTCTGGGTAACCCCTCTCAATTTGGTGCAGCCAAAGTCGTCTGACATAGGAAGTCTCAGGGGGCCACGTGCTAGGAGCGTGCAAGTCCTGCTCCAGCTGCCTCCTCTGTGCTGCCTGTTGGTCACTCCATCCGGAGGGAGGGCAAGTCACTGCTGTCGGGGACCCCACTGGTGCTACACCGTCGCTACTAAGAAAAGCAGTGTCCAGCTCGGTGGCTAATAATGGTATAGGATCTTTCAGGGACTATACCGCCATCTTTAAGTCGGGCAGCGCTGAGCGTGGAAATAGGCAGTTCGGCTAGGGAAGGGCAAGCCCCCCACTCCTTACCAGCTAGGATAGGGAGCTTCTCTACTGCAGTATCATTAGGCGACCCCCCAGGGTGCCTGTCTCACGGAAGGGCTCAGCTCGCTCCGCTGGCATTAAGCGTTAGGAGTCCTGGTGGCCGCCATCTTAAGGCCAGGCACTTGAGCTGTTGCAGTAATGCTTTATGCGGGAGGGCCCCCCCGTCGCCCCACCGGATCCACAGTCGCCACCTCCGGGGAGGACCTCCCCTGCTTCTTGTAGATCAAGAGGATGCCCCCTCTGAGAAGGTGCATGCGTAGACACGAGTGCTTCAGGGTGGTAGGTGTCTCCGCTGGTTTGCTGCTGCTCTTTTAATATTATGTAGGGATCGTGGGCAGCCCCCTACCCCCATCCGCTCACCAGACTCTGCTCCCCGCCCTCTGTGCTCCGGCCGCCGGTAGCTCGGGAGGCCCCTTTGTTCCCGTCTTCTCCAATGGCCACCATCCTAAAGTCACACAGCGTGTTTCTGTGGCCCTCGTGTCTTTCAACACAGATGGCCCACAAGACCCGCTGCCAGTACAGCACTCACCAGACTCAGCCGGTGCAGCAGCAGGCCCCGTGGCTCCCGATGCTCTGGACGCCACCCGTCGATCGCACTGGTTGGGGCCCAGGCGCTTCTCCTCGGCCGAGTCTCTGCCACCAGGCATCTGCTAAAGGGTAGGAGCCTTCCCTACTCGGTCCTCCGAGGTAATCGCCGCACTCCTTCTCCTCTCAGCCTTCAGACGATCACCACGTCTTCTCATCTTATCAGCGGTGTGTGGCCAGGCGTCTTGGAGAGCACCTCTCATGCTTCGTAGGCTCCGTCATGTGGAGCATCATGCCGCTGCGCCGGCCTACGCGTGTTCTTCCTCAGTTCCTCCTCCGCTCAATACCAGCAGGGAGTCCTCCCCGGTCTGTCCCGATCTCCTAGCTTCCTCCGGTCGCTCATTTCCTGCATTGTTTCCCTGAATGCCCCGGAGCCCTCACGGATCATGTTTGCAAGGCTATCTTGGTTGGCCACGCACCCATGCATTCAGATTTTGACATCTGCATGGCCCATACATGACATACAATTTGTTGCACTTGAGTATGTGGGGCAGATGGCAGCATTGTCACGGGTGCAGCTCCCTTAAACCCTTAAATCACACATATTGTTCTCTGAAGGAGTAATGTAAATGTGTGAGACATGTGTAGCAGAATGACTTCATGTTGATGGTGTGTAGAGCCTTTTCCCTTTGATCCCTGACTGCATGCAATGATGATTTGTACACACCGGTTTATAGCAGTAGTACAGTTACCCTGGCAACCAGAGCAATTCTCACTTTGAACACAGATTCACTGTCAAATGTCATGTACAACTTCAGGAAGTTTACCTGTAATTATTAGTGAGATGGTACCTGTCAATTGGGCAGAGGATACTGATTGGTGGGTAACATGATTTGCCAGTTACACTATTGAGATGAGTCCAGTCAGTACAATAGTTCAAGCCTGTATCTGTCTAGATTAGTGGCAACTCACCTCTCACACATCTGCTAAATGTACAGTGGACATGTCATCCTTATTTTTGGTGATACAAAAGGGGATGATGGACGGAGCGTTTGAACAAATCAAACACTCACCCCCAGTCAACTGATCTGGGTTTAATCCATCACCATTCTTTAGTTCACTCAGCCACCCCAGTTCAGACATGGCTATATGCAAATCAGTCTGACCCTGTGCCTTATGGGACCGTTAGGTGTGGAGGCTCACATGTGTATGTACTGGCTCACCATTCTTATTCTACATGCATGTGAAACTTGTGATGGCCCACATTTTGCGCCTACTAAAACCCCTAAGGGCTGTACCTTAAATGCACAATGTATCTGCCCAAATCATAAAAAGGACTTTGCAAGAGTTATGAGTAGTCCACCCTCCCACATATATGAAGCAGCATATAGAGGTATGAGCAGTACACAAGACAGGATTGCACCTTTTCACATGAGTTAGAGAACTTAGTGTTGGGTACCTTATCGTGACATCCATGACACGTATAGCTATGCAATAGTCCTGAACATTAAGGGGTGTGTAGTGTGACGCAGTGAGTATAACCACTAGGTATCAATAACGGTGTAATGTCGGTCAGGCTCCCTCACATGATGCACAACAGATGATGTCCTGTTTCACCTTGCTTTCAGTTCATGCCCTCTGCATGTAAATTACATGTGCAGGTATTTGGTCCATCCTCACAGATGTGTACATTGGACTCAGCAAGCTTGGTCAGAGTGTAGTATGTGGCATGGTCTATGGACTCTGCTGTCTTTTGATCTATGTGTGTGTATAAATGCTTCAAGACTGGCACCCAGTGGTCCACAACACACTGTTTAAAAAGTTCTCAACTTATCTCCCATGCCTACAGCTCAAGGTCGTTCATCGAAAGGCAATATGTAGGGCCATCGCCCTCAAGGTGCGGGCCCTGGGGGTTTCTAACCGGTGACATACTCACTGCCACAAGAGGTGGGATGACATATGCCACCTCGGAGAAAACATTGCAGAAATGATGCTGGGGCTAAGCCATTGAATTGGCAGGTTGGCACGCCGGAGCATGACCCCACTATTGGCCTGCATCCTGGAAGTGACACAGCCAGAGCTGGGTGGACTCTTGAGGGCACAACAGCTGCAAGTTGGGGGTGAGTATTGGGCTAAGTGTGACTTGGTGCATGACTGATAGCATTAATCCCAACCATAAGCAAACCAGGAACCTCCGAGATGTCTCTAGTGTGATGCAATTTCTTCTAAGTAGCCTCAGTGGCAACATTTGTATTGACAAGGAGGGAATACAGGAACAGTATCATTGCAAATCATCTTTACATGTTTGCATCTCCCATCTTGAAAATGGTGTCTGAACTGAGCCATTTCTACACAGGAAAATAAGTTTTGTGAAGTGTCTAGCACTGTACACTTGTCAGTCTTGTGTGTGCTGTGTAGCTCCCTCAATATTGTGACTCATGGGATGACGTGCAAGTGGATTGAGACATGCTCATATGTGGACTCAGGGTGCAGTGAGTTAGAAGTGGTTAAACCTTTCCAATGGGTGGAGTACAGCAAAATGATACAGACAGCATTACAGCTACACTATTAGACAAATATCAGCAGCATGGCATCACATTAAGTAATTCCCTGCCACAGGGCAGCAACTCCACACAGGCGCTGATGGTGTAGATGGTGGTGATTGCAGTGATGCATTGAATGATCTGCATTTGCTCATTGTGCACATGTCAACATGTCTTTGTGATGGTTAGACAGTGGAGGGTAGAAGCTATGGAGCTAAACTTGGCTATTGTGAGATTGATTTGGCCCTAGGGCTTAACAGCTTGGATGTGATCAGTGTGTATGGCAAATAGTGATGTAAGTGAGGTGTTGTACTGTAACGTTTGATGCAAAAAGCCAATGTCACTCTGAGTGGCAGTACTTACTATGTGTGCATTGCAGAGGGGTGTCCATATGCATCAGTGCAGGTCAAGTTGTGGCCACTGGGTAACATCAGTGAGTGATGACTTGTGACATTGATGTGGTCTGGATGTTGGCATTCAGCACAACATAGGGATGTCGGATGCCAGACCCTAGATATTATCACACATTGCCTGTCTGTTAGAAACGGGTTAGCGTGATGCGGGCGGGTAGGCTAAACTCGGAAGCAATGTGTAAAGCATCTGCACAGTACACGCTCACAAGCGACACACTAGGCACATTACAAAAGAGACTCCACACCAGGGTATGTAATAGTAGCTTTTTGTATTAAGAAAACACATTAGACTCGTAATCACAGTCACAGATAACACTGTGCCAACTGGCACCAGGTAGCACTTTAACAGGGGAATTATTTACAGGGCAGGGCCCATTGGGCCGCTGCCAGAACTATAATAGAGCACAGGGGATAAATGCAAGACCATTAATAAATGTGTAACAGCCAGTACCTACTGGCAAGTTCATGTACCTAGCAACATTGTAATAAACATTAGGCCTAAACACAGGGCATCATCATTAGTATAGGTCCTGAAAATGTAATCAGGCAGGAACATAAAGCATTATAACGTTAGACTCAAGCATAAATCACCTTTTCCGTAGGCCTGGAATGAAAGCATCAGGTTAGGCATAGAAATACAAAATGCATAATCATGTTAGCATTGGCATAAAATGCAACATTAGACATACCATCAAACTACGTGTAAAAATAGGCATAGGCCACAATGGGCATAAATCAGAGTAGGCCTAAACATATGCAGGGGGCATAGCGCATTAGGCAAAACACCAACCATGTACACCTTAGGGGGAAAGAAACCATTAGCATTAGGCATGAAATGCAAGCGTCATAGCCTGACATTCATGAAAAGCACGGTAACAACATGTACCCTCCATCACTGCCCTGGGCCTAACCAGACAAGGATAGTAGTCATCCATTCCAACAGCATAAGCCCATTAGCATAGAGCACATTAGCATTGCACATCACGATGTGGGCCTAGAGGTCCCACATTAGGGTCAGAGCATTTACATAAACCTCATTAGCAGTGGGCATAACCATGAACCACAAAATACGTTCTACATAGTCATAGTAGACGCACAAAGGCAACATTAGGCGTTACCATAGGGCCTTGGGGCATAAAACATTAACAGCAATGCAAACATTGAGGAAAACCTGCACACCGTATAAATGCCATCAACATTGCAGGTTAGCCTTTGGCACCACCTCACCTGGAGAGCCCCCACTGAGACTTTACGGTCAAAACAATGCCCCACTTTGAAACTGTCCAGCGGGCATTTGTGTAGAATTCGTCCTGGCCAAAAAAAAGAACTGGCACTGCCGTGCCTCCAGAACTGTGGCCCTTCACCACTGCGGCCCGGGAGGGTCCTACCCTGCTATTTTAAAACAGAACTTGCCCAAAGACTCCAAAAATGTTGCAGCGGCCTGCAACTGCGGCGCCGCTGCATAGCTCCCCCGGTTATGGCCCTGTTGGAGCTCCCTCGGTACAGCTGTGCAGTACTGTGTACAATGAGGCCAACAAGACACAGGCCCGTTGGTGTCCCTCTTGTGGGACTCTCAAATTCAAAATGTGCCCCAATGAAATAGGCGCAGTACATTTAAGTGGGCCGGCCCGCGAGCCAATAGAAATAGTCTCGGTGGCCCACCAGTAAGTTAAGGCAGTCCCCGTTACTTGTTCCCACAGCCCTCCGCTACCCGTTGCGAATAGGGATCCATTCGGCCTCTTTTCCTCCACCCGCCCAAGGCAACACCAAGCGCAGCAGCTCGATGTGAAATGCTATGCATTTACCTGGGGGAAGGCAAGGCCAGCTCCTGGGGTCCTCGCGACGTGTGCTCCTCCACGGCGCCGCACAGGGAAACAGGCACCCCTTCCAGCATCGAGCACGGTCTTTCCTGGGCTCCATTCTGACGTCAGCGGAGGCACGCCTCAATGGATTCTTGGTTGCCAGGCAAAACCTGGTTGCAGCACAGCGTCTTCGTTGGGGCCGGCGGCGGTGAAAATGCGCAGTGCCCTCGCAGTTCATTCGCGGTCACACACAGGCGATTCCCCGGGCCCGCAGCATTGATTTCTGATGTGATTTTGGTGCACCTGAACTCGGGCCCATGGCGGTGATTTCTATTTGGCAACTTTAGAGTGCGGGTTGGGCTCCCACTTCTCAGGAGTCCTCAAATGCGGCACCAATTCGGGGTGGACACCCACTTGTTTTAATAAACACCAAGTTGTGGGGTAGGCCCCCGCTCATGGTTTAAAAGTGCAGGACAAAACACGGGGTGGGCACCCGCGACAGGCTGTGACCATGAGGGGTAGGCTCCCGTGATTAGGCAAGCAGGCAGCCCGGGGGGGAATCCCACATGCTGGGATCCTCCTCACAGCATGCTGGCAGCACAGCGCTGCAGGGACACATACGCTCATCACCTCCTTGGAGTCCAGGCAATCAGAATATAGCACTCATGAGGCGCTAGGGGCCAGGAGAAGCAGATGGGCAATGCTGGGCAAGATCAGCAGGCAGTGGGCACTCATCAAGACAGGACAGCAGTTCCTAGGAACAGTCAACCCCCATATCATGGCACTCCTCCTGGCACAGCAGTCTTTACTCCAGTAAAGGGTCCTCACTGGCCCTGTGGACAGCAGAGGGGTGACCGATGGGCCGAGGTCCTAGCACGCAGGCCCTTGCGGCGGTACCTCCTGGCAGAGTGTCCCCGTATGATGAAAGTCCAAACACAGTTCACCACATGGAGTCTCAGCTCCACTATTTATACACCCCTCACCCCACCTACTAGAAAGGGTCAGAAGCTTCTGGAAGGGTCCTGGCAGTTCCAGTCCCAACTGTCACTGTGGGGGAGGTGTAGAGCACCCTGTCACTTTGAGCACTAGACCGCCAACCCACCACAGGCAGGCACAAAGCACACCAAAATGGCGACTGTTAAAAGTGGCATTCCTTAAACTGTGTAAATAAACCTGCGTACACCATTGCGCAGCATTCATAATTTTCATCTCACACCACACATGGCCTACATCTTCTACCATGGGAGAGATATCCCCTAAAAGAAAGGGGGTCCTAATACAAGCCTATGAGAGGCAGACAACACACACACTCGGCACTGCTAACCAGCGCTAAAGTGTCCAGAACCCTGAAACCCACCAATACCATACAGCAAAAAGGCTAGGGGGAAGGCAAAATGTTTTGGGATGACCCTGCCAGTGGGGCCAAGTCCAACGCTGTCCTTATGGAGGCCACTCAGAGCTTCAACTACACATGGCACTTTCATGCCTTGGATCATTGACGCTTGGCCAGAATTCGAAATGGTGTTGGTTTGTGACATGTCACAACACACTGTAGTGTAGTTCCTATATTCCCAATAGGCTCTGTGCATTGGAATAATATATCCTATAGATATGACGTAGGACTTAGGTCATTAGGTCTCTATCGAATATACCAAACTTAATTGTGAGTGCCAGCTAGCTCAGAGGTCACTCAAAACTTTCTCGAATTCACAAGAAGGGATTAGTTCCTGACAACCGCATAAACATCACAACTTTGTTTCCCTGGGACTGGAATAACTATCTTCAGAATCGTACAAACAATAGATAAGTGTTTCACTCAGTCAATCATGCATGCTTAGTTTCTACAGAGTTTGCAGAGAAATAGTGAGACAGGCGATTTCAATAAAAGGTTTATTGAACAGTCTTCTTTCTCATGCAAGAGAGGTGAACTGCTACAATCGTTAGGCAGAATGCAAAGTATAATGCGTACAGCGAGAATAGTATTATGAAATAATACTGTAATAGCATTGTATGGTTTCTAAACCATATAGAAATACATACATAAATAACATAGGCTAAAATACTCAACTGGTGCTTCTAAAATACGCCTACCCCAATGTACCTAACCTAGGTCTAGTATGAGGGAAGAAGTAAATATGGTCTTTAGCATAGATTTAGTTTTTACCAAGAAATCTACCCAAGGTTTCCCTAGGTTCTAATCAGCTCCATACCTTAGAATGAAGGAGGTCTTGTATCTCTGTCTCAGGACTCGATTTCCCAACACCCCGCAAGGGGAGTCAGAAACACTGGAGCTGGATTTCTCAGCAGAGGAGGGCAGCTTCCTGATCAGTGCGTCAGCTGAAGAGTCGGCTTCCTTCGGCACTTGCTGTAGCGAGCTGCGATGGGCAAGTAGGTCGTCGAACTGCTCCGAACCTCCTTGCTTTGCATAGCAAGTGAAGTTATATTTATACCTTAAAGGTGTTTAGGAATGCCATGTTTGACGTAAAGTCGGGCATATGAACGTCATGAATGAACCCCTAAGGAATAGATGTTCATTGTAAAACTGAGTTCTTGGAGAAATCAATATTCAAGCAAGGGGAAGTCCCTAACGGCTTAAGCTGGTTTTCCAAGAAATCGTTGTGATGTTTGGTGAATGGATGGAAGTAGCCATGCCTGTATTTGGGTTGCATGGGCTGTGCCTAAATAAGGGATTGATTTCTATGCCTATATAAGGGCAACGTGAATTGTACCTATATGTGAATTGTACCTATATAAGGGCATGAATCATGAAAATCCATTCGGAATCTAAAACTCCATACAACACCCACTTCACTTTCTTATGTACGACTTCTACTAAATACTAAGTTCTAAACATGTATAAACATATCTAAAAAGCTATCTATACAACAAGTGTTTAAAACCCACCCAAAATACATAAAAATGCATTGGTACTGGTTGTACGCAAAAGAGCATTTGTGCTGTAGGCATTCAAAGCAATGTTTCATTCAAAGCAAATAGTTGACATTCAAAAATGCTATCTGAATGAATCATGAAAATAAATTTATGAAATGGCTTGTAAATACAGAAGAAAAAAGCCGAAACCATTTCATATCATATTACATATAACTGTTGATATGAGGACAAGGTCAAATATTGTCTCAGGAACATTTTCAAAGATTTCTAGTTTTCTATTAATAGTTCTACTTTAAGCAGATTACTTTGTGCCAAAAAATGAAAAATATAAATTTGGAAAAATTAATAATCATAGAAAAAAGAGTTTCAAAGTTAGAACTTTGTTTTGAAAAAATGAAGTTCGAATTCAGAGTCTCTCAGAACACTGTGTGCCAAATCAAAAGTTAGTGTTATTGTTTGGAGAAAACATCAAATCTTTTAAGTCTGTAAAGAATTTGTCTACTATTGTAGGTGAGAGTTGTATTACCTCGTTAAGAAGATCTACCGCACATAGATGTGAAGCATTGCCGTCAGCCTTGGTCGCATTAGCAATGTTCGTAGTGGATGAGACGTGTGTGCCTGTTTCCTCTCGTACCTCACCATCAGCAACTTGCGTTTGTGAGATCTCAATGAATGCCAGTATCAGAATTGGTAGCCGCTGGGAACAACACAGTGCATGGGCCGTTACTGGTTCAAGCAAAGTATCAACATCCGTTGGCATGACTGACGGGAGTGTCAGACATGTGTCTAGCACGCATTCTTCTCTGCATTACAGGTAGCGCAGAACAGTTAAGATGCAATCTTGCCAAATTGGTCTAAATGATAGAAACCATGTGGTATTTAATTCTCTTATACAAGGTAGTTCCAAAATGTGGACTATGCGCTCACGACACTTTATCGCCAGTAGAGTTGTCTCCATGGTGAACTGCATGTCGCTTGTGGATTGACTTGCCATATCGCAGCAGTAGGAGCAAAAATAGTATTCCTGCAGCGAGTCCCAAAATGAGAGGCAATCCGCTAAACACAGAGTGCACAAAGTTTGGAAATATTCCTAGGACCTCTTCAAAAGGTGCTAACAGTCCAAAAAATACTGTCTTAAATACATGTACAATACCACTCGTATCAGACATGTTTAAGATACGACTTAACATTTCTGAGAAATGTATGGGGCAATTTGTAGTTAAGAGGGCATGGATCTCTGCAGAAGTCCTTGCGACTTGCAGATCATAGGCTTCTTTGGCCGACGTCAGTGGCACAGTTTTTTGTAAAAGAATAGCTTTCATTCCGCTTAAAGTATCAATTTGTATAGAAGAGATGATCAGTGAAGGCCATAACGGCGACTCCTGATCTGTCTTGGTTTTTGGAAACCATACTTGCATACAGGAAGTGACCCTGGCTGACAGTTACTAGATAGGTAAACCTGGCAACATGCCACAGCAGCTGTGATCGCTCAACATAATGTAACTTCCATTAGAAAGTTGTCCAAAAAGTGGATCAATCCCCGCAGCCGGAGAACCTTGCAGGTGGCAGGATAAGTTGTTAGAGGAACCTTCGCAGGCCCCGTGTAAATTATTAACCTGATAAAGGAGAGAACCTCTTAGTGCGTTTTCACAACTTTTACCACTAAGAAAAACTTCTCTTCCCCACTCCAAAATATGTGTATGGTAATTCCCAGGATGTCTTGATGTCTTCTTTGCCCAACCTTTCATTTGTGCCTGCTAGTATGTGTTTTAGGCAATACTGAAAATGGAAAACTGTAACAGGCAGCGGGATTGTTTCATGTATAATCAATTCTGTGACTGGCTTGTCAGTGACAGTAAATGACAATCTTTACAGTTTTTCAATGCTCAGCACTGCATAGTCTGCTCCCCTCTGTGCCAGTTTGATCTGTTTATCAGTGAGATTGAATTCTGAAAACAGTGACGCAGTATTAGTTAAACGCCAAGGCACATAGCCTGAACGTAGGTTTTGTAACGTCCAGCCTAATAGCATGATAGAACGTAATTGCGACTGACCATGTTTCAACATAACCAAGTCCTGTTCCATGATGTCTATGGCAGAGGATACTTTGCTGCCCAAAGAATATATCCTGGACAACAGAGTTGTTAACCCATTGTCAACTACCGAGAGAGTTTTCTCTAAATTAATACGATCAAATTCTCGTATTCTTTCTGCAGTCTCTGCTTGCGTAATCTTCCATGCTTCATTATAAGTAGCATAGATACCGGCATATATAAAACATTTATGATGCGGTGTTCTTGGTACTAGTAAGAATTCCTTAAGATCAGCGCCATCTTTAAGTAAAGATAAGTGTTGTTTTACATCCTTGAGTGTAGATCTATGTAAACATTCAAGGCACAGTTTCCCTACACTGTATGTTGTTACTATTCCTGGATGCCGTCTCTGGATATCTTGGATCTGGCCTAGTGAATGTGAACCCCCGAGTTTTATTCAGGAATCTATCTTGACAGTTGTTTGTGACTGTGGGCCAGATTAACAATTTTTTCCAATCTGGATCTGTTCTGTTGTGATGCAAAATATTATGTACGTCGACCTCCCCCTCTGAAGGGTTATCGCTAGCAGGTGTAGGTGTAGGTATAGACGGATTGTTTAGGTCTTTTATCTTGGCTAACCCAAAACAAGATGTCTGTTGGACAGTATCATTCAAAAACATTATTTGCTCTGGGATGACGCAGGCTCTAAATAAAGCTTTTTTCCCCTGCACTTGCCAATTTTTTGTGCCCCAGACAGGTTTAGTCTCAATGTTGTCTTTCCAAAAGTCGAAACCTAGTGAAGACAGCTGAGTATAGAAGGCTGCAGAATAAATTTGCTTGGTATTTGTCAACATACTTTTCATTCCTGTCTTATTAACATTTTTATAGTAAAATGATTCTGGATTGGATACAGGAACTGACCCAGTGGCAGTGGGTTCGTGGCTGCTGTTGCACGTGTGTGGGACTGCATGGCAGAATAACTTGTATTTTTAAATCCTCAGTATTGCATTTTGTTTTTGAAGATTGTGCTTTTGAAAACGAACTCTTCATCTGCTATGATACTTTACTTACCCGGCTGCTGATCACCTCACTCGCTCTCCCTCCCGCTCCCCTAGCCCCGGTCTGGCGCGGCTTGTGCCGATTGTCCCGGAGGGCTGACGGGGTAGCGGGCGCCATTTTGGGTGAGGCTGCAGGACTGTTTGGGCGGCGCTCTAGCTATCGCGTCTGCAGCCCATTAAATTCCGCCCCATGCGAACGCGCAGCGGACGCCCCTGACCCAGTGGCAGTGGGTTCGTGGCTGCTGTTGCACGTGTGTGGGACTGCATGGCAGAATAACTTGTATTTTTAAATCCTCAGTATTGCATTTTGTTTTTAAAGATTGTGCTTTTAAAAACGAACTCTTCATCTGCTATGATACTTTACTTACCCGGCTGCTGATCACCTCACTCGCTCTCCCTCCCGCTCCCCTAGCCCCGGCGCGGCTTGTGCCGATTGTCCTGGAGGGCTGACGGGGTAGCGGGCGCCATTTTGGGTGAGGCTGCAGGACTGTTTGGGCGGCGCTCTAGCCATCGCGTCTGCAGCCCATTAAATTCTGCCCCATGCGAACGCGCAGCGGACGCCCCATACCCAGTGGCAGTGGGTTCGTGGCTGCAGTTGCACGTGTGTGGGACTGCATGGCAGAATAACTTGTATTTTTAAATCCTCAGTATTGCATTTTGTTTTTAAAGATTGTGCTTTTAAAAACGAACTCTTCATCTGCTATGATACTTTACTTACCCGGCTGCTGATCACCTCACTTGCTCTCCCTCCCGCTCCCCTAGCCCCGGTCCGGCGCGGCTTGTGCCGATTGTCCCGGAGGGCTGACGGGGTTGCGGGCGCCATTTTGGGTGAGGCTGCAGGACTGTTTGGGCGGCGCTCTAGCCATCGCATCTGCAGCCTATTAAATTCCGCCCCATGCGAACACGCAGCAGACGCCCCTGACCCAGTGGCAGTGGGTTCGTGGCTGCTGTTGCACGTGTGTGGGACTGCATGGCAGAATAACTTTTAATTTTAAATCCTCAGTATTGCATTTTGTTTTTAAAGATTGTGCTTTTAAAAACGAACTCTTCATCTGCTATGATACTTTACTTACCCGGCTGCTGATCACCTCACTCGCTCTCCGTCCCGCTCCCCTAGCCCCGCTCCGGCGCGGCTTGTGCCGATTGTCCCGGAGGGCTGACGGGGTAGCGGGCGCCATTTTGGGTGAGGCTGCAGGACTGTTTGGGCGGCGCTCTAGCCATCGCGTCTGCAGCCCATTAAATTCCGCCCCATGCGAACGCGCAGAGGATGCCCCATACCCAGTGGCAGTGGGTTCGTGGCTGCTGTTGCACGTGTGTGGGACTGCATGGCAGAATAACTTTTAATTTTAAATCCTCAGTATTGCATTTTGTTTTTAAAGATTGTGCTTTTAAAAACGAACTCTTCATCTGCTATGATACTTTACTTACCCGGCTGCTGATCACCTCACTTGCTATCCCTCCCACTCCCCTAGCCCCGGTCCGGCGCGGCTTGTGCCGATTGTCCCGGAGGGCTGACGGGGTAGCGGGCGCCATTTTGGGTGAGGCTGCAGGACTGTTTGGGCGGCGCTCTAGCCATCGCGTCTGCAGCCCATTAAATTCCGCCCCATGCGAACACGCAGTGGACACCCCTGACCCAGTGTCAGTGGGTTCGTGGCTGCTGTTGCACGTGTGTGGGACTGCATGGCAGAATAACTTTTAATTTTAAATCCTCAGTATTGCATTTTGTTTTTAAAGATTGTGCTTTTAAAAACGAACTCTTCATCTGCTATGATACTTTACTTACCCGGCTGCTGATCACCTCACTCGCTCTCCCTCCCGCTCCCCTAGCCCCGGTCCGGCGCGGCTTGTGCCGATTGTCCCGGAGGGCTGACGGGGTAGCGGGCGCCATTTTGGGTGAGGCTGCAGGACTGTTTGGGCGGCGCTCTAGCCATTGCGTCTGCAGCCCATTAAATTCCGCCCCATGCGAACGCGCAGCGGACGCCCCTGACCCAGTGGCAGTGGGTTCGTGGCTGCTGTTGCACGTGTGTGGGACTGCATGGCAGAATAACTTGTATTTTTAAATCCTCAGTATTGCATTTTGTTTTTAAAGATTGTGCTTTTAAAAACGAACTCTTCATCTGCTATGATACTTTACTTACCCGGCTGCTGATCACCTCACTCGCTCTCCCTCCCGCTCCCCTAGCCCCGGTCCGGCGCGGCTTGTGCCGATTGTCCCGGAGGGCTGACGGGGTAGCGGGCGCCATTTTGGGTGAGGCTGCAGGACTGTTTGGGCGGCGCTCTAGCCATCGCGTCTGCAGCCCATTAAATTCCGCCCCATGCGAACGCGCAGCGGACGCCCCATACCCAGTGGCAGTGGGTTCGTGGCTGCTGTTGCACGTGTGTGGGACTGCATGGCAGAATAACTTATATTTTTAAATCCTCAGTATTGCATTTTGTTTTTAAAGATTGTGCTTTTAAAAACGAACTCTTCATCTGCTATGATACTTTACTTACCCGGCTGCTGATCACCTCACTTGCTCTCCCTCCCACTCCCCTAGCCCCGGTCCGGCGCGGCTTGTGCCGATTGTCCCGGAGGGCTGACGGGGTAGCGGGTGCCATTTTGGGTGAGGCTGCAGGACTGTTTGGGCGGCGCTCTAGCCATCGCGTCTGCAGCCCATTAAATTCCGCCCCATGCGAACACGCAGCGGACGCCCCTGACCCAGTGGCAGTGGGTTCGTGGCTGCTGTTGCACGTGTGTGGGACTGCATGGCAGAATAACTTTTAATTTTAAATCCTCAGTATTGCATTTTGTTTTTAAAGATTGTGCTTTTAAAAACGAACTCTTCATCTGCTATGATACTTTACTTACCCGGCTGCTGATCACCTCACTCGCTCTCCCTCCCGCTCCCCTAGCCCCGGTCCGGCGCGGCTTGTGCCGATTGTCCCGGAGGGCTGACGGGGTAGCGGGCGCCATTTTGGGTGAGGCTGCAGGACTGTTTGGGCGGCGCTCTAGCCATCGCGTCTGCAGCCCATTAAATTCCGCCCCATGCGAACGCGCAGCGACTCCCCTGACCCAGTGGCAGTGGGTTCGTGGCTGCTGTTGCACGTGTGTGGGACTGCATGGCAGAATAACTTTTAATTTTAAATCCTCAGTATTGCATTTTGTTTTTAAAGATTGTGCTTTTAAAAACGAACTCTTCATCTGCTATGATACTTTACTTACCTGGCTGCTGATCACCTCACTCGCTCTCCCTCCCGCTCCCCTAGCCCCGGTCCGGCGCGGCTTGTGCCGATTGTCCCGGAGGGCTGACGGAGTAGCGGGCGCCATTTTGGGTGAGGCTGCAGGACTGTTTGGGTGGCGCTCTAGCCATCGCGTCTGCAGCCCATTAAATTCCGCCCCATGCAAACTAGCAGCGGACGCGCGCAGCGGGCACGCCGGCGGCGCGCCAAAGGCACGCCTAAGGCAAGCCCGTCTGCGCCCGTCCGCGGCCGACCGGGGCTAGGGGCACCTCACTCTGCCCGTTTCCATTCATATTCTTCCTCAGAACTACGAGCCTTACAGGTACAGTGGCCCCCCAAACCTGCCATCTGTGCACGTATTAGTGACCTTCGCCTAGCTCGCTTGCCTCCCTTAGTTACCCCCCTACTATTAACCTCTCCCCTCCCTCCCTTTTGGCGGCTTCTATTGATCCCTCTCCTTTTTCCCTTCCATCCATGGTGTCACCCCATCTCTCTGCCTTCCTACTCAATACTAGGTCGGCTGTCAAACATCATTTAGAGTTGTTCGACTTTCTGGACTCTGTTAAGCCAGATTTACTTTTTTTGACAGAAACGTGGTTCCGCTCTGACTCACTCCCGAGTGTGCTATCTGCCCTTCCCCCCCCCCCATGTCATTCTCTGGGCCGATCGGCCCGATGGCCGAATAGGTGGTGGAGTTACTCTGGTGACCCGGGCAGACCTCCATTTTCAACCTCTCTCTTCCCCTTCCTTACCTACGGCTGACTGTTTGGTCATCCGCTCTACCTTTTCTCAGACTCCCCTGACATGTGTCCTTGTCTATCGTCCCCCTCAATCCTGCCCCCATTTTCTCGCTGCTATTTCTGATCTACTGGGAACCCTGGCTATTAACAACTCCTCGGTGCTGCTCCTCGGAGATTTTAATTTCTGGCCCTATGCACCTGCTGAAGATGTAGTGTCTCGTAATTTCACTGAACTCCTCTTGAGCCTGAATTTTGTCTCACGAGTCCTTTATCCCACCTATATTCATGGTCACACGCTAGATCAAATCTGGACCCTCAATACCCCGATCCCTGCCTTGTCGGTCCAGCCCTGCCCTTGGTCAGATCATTTTCTCATCTCTTTCTCACTGGATCTAACTTCTACCCCCACTACTCCACTTCCTAAAAATGCCCGGGCGAGGAATTGGAACAGAGCTGATATCCCTGCCATCTGTTCCTCTCTATCAGCTTCTCACCCTATCTTGGCCGATCTTACGCCGTCTAGGCAGTTGGACGCTCTCGGCAGTTGGCTCCTGAAGGCCTGTGACCTGGCTGCTCCCCTGAAGCATGTAATAGTCAAGCGTGCCCACGATGCGAACAAATGGTTCTCTCCTACACTTAAAGCAAAAAAACTGGAGACGCGTCAAGCGGAGAGAGCCTGGAGACGCGCCTACTGTCCCCTCCTAAAATCTCGTTACATGCTCATCTTAAAAGAATATAAAAAGGACATCCTCCTTGCCAAAACTGCGTATTTCTCCGGGAGGGTCCTCGATGCTGAGAACCACTCCAGGGAGATATTCTCCATAGTTCGAGAACTGTCTTCATCTGACAGGGCCTCCTCTAAAGTTCCTCCTTCCCAGATGCAATGCAACTCTCTCAACGATTTTTTCATTGATAAGGTTGCCCTTATTAAGGCCGGGATCCCACCTCCATCCTCTACCTTCTCCGATCCCCAGCTTCCCTCTCCTGCTTCTCGCCTGACCCACCTACCTCCCTTAACCAGAGACTCTTTCTTTTCCCTACTGACTCGTGTTAAATCTGGCTCGCCGATGGATGTTGCTCCGGCGCACATTCTTCGCAGACTCTTCATGAGCTGCTATCTCCCCCCCTCACTTTCCTCAACGATTCCCTAGACCAGGGTTTAGTCCCAGCTCTCCATAAAACTGCTATTGTCATTCCTCTTTTAAAAAAACCAGGGGCCGACCCCACCTCCCCATCCAACTACCGTCCCATCTCCCTCCTCCCCTTTCTGGCTAAGGCCCTGGAGGCCCATGTTACTCAGGTCCTAGGTGCCAGATTTGCTTCCCGGCAGGCCGGCTTTCGCCCTCGGCACTCCACCGAGAAGGTTGTTATTTCTGTGATGGACGACCTCAGAGAGGGGCTTGATACCAATACGCCCCAGGCCCTGGTCCTCCTAAATCTCTCCGCCGCCTTTGACACGGTGGATCATTCCATTCTTCTCTCCCGTGTCAGGGCGGCGGGTATCGAGGGTCCGGCCTTGGCTTGGATCAGCTCCTTTCTGAAGGATCGCTCTCAGGCCGTCCACCTGGCCCAATTCACCGCCTCCCCTCACTTAGTCCGGTGTGGTGTTCCCCAGGGTTCCTCCCTTTCTCCGTTATTATTTAACCTATATATCTATCCCCTCATCTCCGCACTTCAGAACATGGAGGTCACCGTATACAATTACGCTGATGACCTCCAACTCATTTTTCACTTATCACATTCCCCTACCAGTACACTCAACTTCCAGTCAGTCATGCTGTTCATCAGTGATTGGATGAACGGTAATCACCTGAAATGAAATCCAGACAAGACTGAACTTGTTGTCACTGGTAGCACTCCCAGCCCTCGGTCCCCTAGCTTTTGGCCCCCTTCCCTGGGTCCCTCCCCCACCCCTTCTTTTTCAGTTAAAACTTTAGGGATTTCACTTAACAAGCACCTCACCCCTCACACTCAGATCAATTCTGTTGTTTCTTCCTGTTTCTTTGCCCTTCGCACCATACGTAAAATTTCCCGGTTCTTTTCTGTTCCCGCCCTTAAAATTATCCTGATGGCGATGGTTTTGTCCCGGCTGGATTATGGGAACATCGTATACAATGGAGCCCCCGCTTATGCTCTCCATCGTCTCCAGGCGGGGACTGCTCCCGACTTCATCTCCTCCGCCATTAACATCTACTGCCCCAACAGAGAACTCCGTTCCTCTGCTAAATCTTTGCTCTCTGTTCCCCGCTTTAAGAAAAAGAAATCCGGGGGCTCTAAATTCAGGGTTCTTGCCCCTATCTTTCGGAACTCTCTCCCCTTTCACATTAGATCCATCCCTTCCTATTCTGATTTTCGCAGAGCACTTAAGACTTTTCTTTTCTCCTGTGCTTTTCCATCCTAGCATCTTGCTTCACCTACCTCCTACCTCTGGCTAAGCGTCCTTCTAGCGCCATGAAACCGCATGGTATAAGTGCGCTATATAAATTGCTGTACATTCAAATTCAAATTCAAATACATTGAAACCTGAAAAGTATGGAAATTTTCCCAAAATTTTTGGGAGCTACCCTTTAGTGGCGTAGGACAATGTTCCCACTGGTTATACACCAATACGTTTCTAGGGTTTGCAGATTTGTGCAAGAAATGATGACCATAGTGATTATAACAATACATTTGTTCATAATCTGATGAACCTTTTAAGTATTCATGATTTGTAAATACAGCAGGCATTTCTAAGTCTGAAATCATATTATTAACAGTCTCGAAGTCCCAATCATCAGAAAAGGTACTAGAAGAAACAAAGTAATTCAAGGAAATCTTGAACTGGTGTGGAATCTTAAACAGCTCCACAGGGGCAAAATGTCATTGTCAGTTCTGTCCCAAGCTATACCACCAGGTATAGGAACGGCTGTGATGTTCACTGATAAAAAGTCTCTTTGTTCACGATGATATGATTTGTGTGGCTTGAGTAACAAGTTGATGTTCTTACTTGCTGTGTCCATTTTGACATATCTTCCATTTATCAGCATTCCCAAAGTTATTACCAGAGTCAACCAAAATAGAAGAAAAAGCACACCCAACACAATCCAAAGTTCAATCCATGGTGAAACCAGATAAGTCTTTTCCAAGTGATGAAAAAAGGTCTGTTGCTTGTTCTTTCAAAGTTCTTTTTACTGGCGTTGTTTCAGGTTCGATGGGGTCCTCGGAAAACGTATCAAAGTCAATGAAATAGCCAGAGGCAGTTCTGTCAATTGTTGGGATTGCATCAGGATTCGTTGACATTGCTGGAACCACTTGATCACTTGATACATTTGTGTAGTCTGATGCTACTTCGATGTAGACAGGCATTTACTTGAGGAACTGTTATTTTGGTCTCAAGAGGTACAAGTTCCATAGCTTTGTTGCATAAAACTTCATTTTGCACTGCAGATTCTTCAAAGGTGATGAGTCTCTCAGTTTGAACCTCTTCGAGGGTAGCTAGAATAGGGCATCTGCTACATTGGCGGAGTCCACTTGGCCTACTGCTTAAGATCGGCCACATGATGTGGTTTGTCCAGGTCGATGGACACGAACCTGTTTTCCTTTTTACCAGCAAGGGGCGGCAGTAATACTGCTGTTCTTGATCCGTGGATTGCTAGGACAGGCACTGGTTGTCTGTAAGAAGGCCCAAATTCCTTCATGTCTGCAATCTTCTCTCTGACTAGATCCCCAATCTTAGGAATCTAGAAAGGCCTTGCTGGGACGGTCGGTTTTTCTTCATTGGTGGTTGGCTTCAGGAACACGTAACTTTGTTTAGTTTTTATTTCATTTAAGTCCTGTAAAACAGCCAAACGGTCCTTGATATCAAAGGGTTTTTGCTCTACCACTAAAGTCTGACAATCGAGGTTTGATACTAACATTCTGGTCCCAAAAAGGACTTCATATAGAGTGATACCCCCTAGAGAACTTCTTGGCAGATTGTTAAGACTACGTTAGACACTTATTAGATGTTTGACCCACCCGTCACCCAAGCCTAATACTATTGCTGTTATAGATTGCTTTATGTCCCGTTTTTTTTCTCTCCACTACCGAATTTCCCTCAGGATGGAATGGACTAGAATACCGCAATGCAACGTCCAATTTGGCCATGGCCTCCTTGTAAGCTCCAGAGCTAAACGCAGGACCCTAGTCAGAATGTAGCGTGCCGACTGAGTATGTGCCTGATAAAGACTTGCAAATGCCGATAAAGTTTGAGCATCAGCCGAGCGCTGGGGCCACATCCAAATGAATCTTGAGCACAAATCCACTGTCACCATGATATATTTATAGTTACCATCCCTATGTAAGGGACCGCAGTGATCTAGGTAAACGCAAGCTAATGGTTTATCTGGAATTAACAGGGGCATCTACGCAGGACGTTTCACAGTAGAGACTTTCATCTCTTGGCATATTTCACATTCCAAAACATAGTTTCTGGTCTGTTTCCTCATGCGCAGCCACCAGTATCTCTATTTTAATAACGATACTGTGGCGGAAACACCTGCATGTGCAGAGGCGAGCTCTTCATGTGCTGCTAAGATTAGTCCTAATCTATGTTTCATGTTTGGAATTACCCTACCCCCCACTACAAGGATTCGAGCAAACGGAACATTGTTCGCATCAGTTATATACGAGTATTTGAGTGGGAAACCTTTCGGTAATGTTTTACCACTGTCTTTGCGTGAAGCATTGAGAGCTAGCATTATTTTGCCGTCTATTTTTGTTTTTGAACGAGTAATTGCAGCTACAGAAGTCGTTTGCACAGCTGCCTTTGCGGCTTAATCTGCCAATGAATTCCCTGCAACGTGAACGTCATCACGTTGATGACTCCGTGTATGTATCACATGAGTGTTTTGTAGTCCTTGTCGTAACTGAACTACTTGTTCCCAAAGCAATTTATGCTTGCTCGTGCCACCTTTTGCATCTTTGTAACCATTTTGAATCCAGTTCTGCAAGTATTCATTGTAAGATTGACCACAATAATACGAATCGCACACTATGAGTGTAGGGAATTCACGATCTGTATTTTCAAGTGCCATCTTGAATGCTTATAGTTCAACTCGCTGAGCTGTACAATCTCTTAAAGATTGAGTTTTTGTGACCATCGGTCGGAATTTGCCATCGCGCCAATGACCTTTAACGATCGCGCACGCTGCACTATAGGCTTGTTTACCCTCCGTAGCGGGTTGAGCTGATCCGTCAGTATAAATTATACATTCATACTGATCTAGAGGCATGATTTCAGTAGGCAGAGGACACTCTTGTTCTTATTGTAGAAATGCTTGTGTATTCAAATAAGGATCAAAAACGTATTCAACGTCTGTTGCAGCAAGAGAATTAACCCATTGTATCCATCTAGGATGTAAATCTTTAGCATTTGGAATGCTCGATTTTGTCACTGCCTCTAAGGCAAGTACAGGTGTAACGACCATAATGCGTTTACCCTGTGCGAGGGCTCTCTCTTTTGCTACTGCAGTTTGAACCGCTGTCAGAATTTTTTCTGTTGAAGTAAATTTCATTTTAGCTTGTGTGTACAAGTGTGATTTGTAAGCTATTGGTACTTTTTCAACTTCGTTAAAAGTTAAATACGTGAATCTGCATTGTCCTGGAATGATTCGGATCACTAAGTTGCGTACATTTACGCGCGTTTGAAAACGTTTTGTTGCCAACATGTCTGTTTGCAATGAACGCAAAATTTTTGTCTGTTTTTGTGTCCAATTTACTGTTTTGAAATCAGGTTTGATTAATTCGTAGAGAGGTTTAACCCTTTCTGCGTAATTTAGAATGTAAGTTTTTCCAAAATTTAGGAAACCTAGAATCAACAGTAAGTTCTTCAGCATTTTTGAAGGATGGAGCAGCGCGTATTTCTCTAGAAAGTTTGCTGCCAGGCTTTTGTCTTCACTTGAAAGTTCATATCCTAGAAAGAGGACGTTTAAATGGGCAATTCTATATTTTTTTAATTGAATTTGTACCCTTAAGAGGCGAATCTCAATATAATTGTATTCACCCTATTCAAGTGCCTATCCAAGTCATCGTCTGTCAGATAGATGTCATCGACATATGACAATGCTTCATCATCATAAATATGTAGTAACTCTGTTACCCTTGCTGAAAATAACCCAGGACTATTCTTGAATCCCTGTGGGAGACGACAGAAGTGACCCTGTGTCCCCATAATTGAGAAAGCAGTCAAATACCTACTTTCTGGTGCAATATTTTGACAAATATTTTTTACGCACAACGTTATTAATGCTGCACTGTGTGCATTTTGTACTGCAAAAGTTTTGCAACAAGAGTTTAGATGTCTGTAATCAAATACTAGACGATACGTATTGTCTGGTTTGGGGACAGGAAACAAAGGATTGTTCATTGATGAGGTGCTTGTTTCAATCACCCCCTGGTATTCAAGTTGATCTAAGATCTCCATGACCTTTTTTTCTTAGCTCCTTGCTTAACTGGGTCATGCCTTTGTGCTGTTGGCTGATTTTTCAACTGGATGTTATCGTGAGGAGAATCCTCATCCCATCCTACATGATTTTTATATAATGCAGGAGCCTGGGCTACTGCCCATTTCCTGGCATAGGTATATTTTAAATGAATTGGAATGTGGTTGGAGAAGGCTGGGATAATGATGTCTTCGCCATGTGGGCACTCCCTGACAAATTGTGGTGGCCAGTCTTGTAACGCTCCCAAAAGAGTGCTCTCACTTTTCTTGGTATGTCCCCATCCATCCGGAGGGTTATTTCATATAACTTATGTGGACAACTAACCCTGCTATCTGCAGTTTCAACTTGAATGAATTCATTCAAGTCCACTGTCTCCAGATGATCCTTCAAGTTCTTACGAGCTATGGTGACTTCTGCTGCGCTGTCCAACATTGTCTGAGCCCATTCCCCGTTCTTGAGTTATGTCCTCAAGATCCTCGGCATGTCTGATTTTTAGACCTGCTACCTTCTTTTTGGTAAATTGAGCTCAGCTCGTCACGCGGCACTGTGGCGCTGTGCTCATGACGAGTGGAGCTCGTCATGACCACACCCGTTTTTGAACGTTCAGCACAGCGGGGAAATTATCCCCGCGTGCGAGCGTTATGACGGTTATAATGAGCTCAGCTCGCCATGAGCACAGCGCAACGTGCCTCATGACAAGCTAAGCTCGTCATGAGCATGGAATGTGTTAAACCAGAGCGCAGGCTCTTGGTAAGTTAGTGGAATTTCAATATCCTTGAAAGGAATTAATTCCGCTGGTGATTCATCTTCTTTGTAGAAGTGAAACACATGTGTTCTTGGATCTGCTTCAGGGAAGACTATCCACAAATAGAATACCTCTGTCTGATGAAATTCATGTGCCTCTATCCCAAAAACTGCCCTACCACCTCTTGCAGATAGGCCATTTTTTATAAGTTTTATAGTGATGGGTTTTCTTAAATTTAGAGGTATGATTGTAGCATCCTCGTCGGTTTCTTGGAAACCTGTTATGTTAAAAGCTACCGGATTAGCTGCAGCTCCACCGTTCTCGGTGTTGCTATCTGTCATTTTGTTGACTAAAAGATTACAAAGCAAGGAAACAAAGATACAATACACAATATTTTGGAACACTGTATCCTTCAATGTTGAACAAACCAAAAACGAATTCATAGGATTTTCGTCCTACTCAGCTATGGCAGATATTATCCTTTTACCCACTCCAGACGTCTATTGGAGTATTACGGAAAATGGGTCTCTGAGAAAAGCACAACTGAGTTACTTTAGTATCTAGCGTTAAATTAGTGCCTTACCAAATGTTGGGCGCCATGTAGTGTAGTTCCTATATTCCCAATAGGCTCTGCACATTGGAAAAATATATTCTATAGGTATGACGTAGTACTTAAGTCAGTAGGTCTCTATCAAATATTCTAAACTTAATTGTGAGTGCCAGCTAGCTCAGAGGTCACTAGAAACTTTCTCGAATTCACAAGAAGGGATTCGTTTCTGACAACAGCATAAGCATGACAACTTTGTTTCCCTAGGACTGGAATAACTATCTTCAGAGTCGTAGAAACAATAGATAAGTATTTTACTCAGTCAATTGTGCATGCTTCGTTTCTACATAGTGTGCAGAGAAATAGTGAGACTGGCGTTTTTAATAAAAGGTTTATTGAACAGTCTTCTTTTTCATGCAAGAGAGGTGAACTGCTACAATCGTTAGACAGAATGCAAAGTATAATGCGTACAGCGAGAATAGTATTATGAAATAGTACTGTAATAGCATTGTATGGTTTCTAAGCCATATAGAAATACATACATAAATAACATAGGCTAAAATACTCAACTGGTGCTTCTAAAATACCCCTACCCCAATGTACCTAACCTAGGTCTAGTACGAGGGAAGAAGTAAGTATGGTCTTTAGCATAGGTTTAGTTTTTGCCAAGAATCTACCAAAGGTGTTGTAGGTTCTAATCAGCTCCATACCTTAGAATGAAGGAGGTCTGGTATCTCTGTCTCTGGACTCGATTTCATAACACCCCGCAAGGGGAGTCAGAAACACTGGAGCTGGATTTTTCAGCAGAGGTGGTCAGCTTCCTGATCAATGTGTCAGCTGGAGAGTCACCTTCCTTCGGCACTTGCTGTAGCGAGCTGCATCGGGCAAGTAGGTCGTCGAAGTGCTCCGAACCACCGTGCTTTGCCATAGCAAGTGAAGGAATATTTATACCTTGAAGGTGTTTAGGAATGCCATGTTTGACGTAAAGTCGGGCATATGAATGTCATGAATGAACCCCTAAGGAATAGATGTTCATTGTAAAACTGACTGAGTTCTTGAAGAAATCAATATTCAAGCAAGGGGAAGTCCCTAACGGCTTAAGCTGGTTTTCCAAAAAATCGTTGTGACGTTTGGTGAAGGGATGGAAGTAGCCATGCCTGTATTTGGGTTGAATGGGTTATGCCTAAATAGGGGCTTGATTTCTATGCCTATATAAGGGCAACATGAATTGTACCTATATAAGGGCATGAATCTGGAAAATCCATTCGGAATCTAAAATGCCATACAACAACACAAGGCCCTTGGGTCGCATTTCCCTAGTCATGCTAATGTGCATTGTCTTGTTGACAACCTTAGTACATGGTGATTCGTAGCACTTTATCACTAACAATGTGTCTATGTAACGTATGCAGAGGTGTAAGCCTCAGAGACATCAAATGGCAGTGAACAGCAGTGAGCATCATGTTAGGGTGCCTTGAGATATTTTTGGTGTGCACTTCAATGTCATTGATGACTCTACAAATTGGTAAACAATGTTCAGCAGTAGTTGTGCTTCAGTACCAACATTTTGGATGGAAGGATGTAATGGTATTTAACAATAGTCATGTTTCAGTTTGTATCTGTGGGGTTCAGTGAACTCATACTTCAAGTGGGAGCTACACAACAGAATTGGATGTGTAGCTCTCTTAACTAACAGCATGTAGGTGTGTCTACAGACAATAGTATGTGATGTTGAGATGTAGACACATGCACAGCAATTTAGCTGTGTCAACGCATCATGGAGCATGAACCTTCAATAAACATGTGTCAATGCATCAGGTGATCTGGCATGAGATTGGGCTTATGCATCCCATACATGTACGAGTTAAATGTGGGTCTTAAGTCAACTGAATTCTGGTTGTTTTTTATGTCATCTTTGTGGGCAGGCCACTTTACTGAACCTATGTCTCTGTCTCTTACAGCATCTACCGAGGGCAGGGAAGGAGAGGGGCCCGACACCGTTGGGGAAGCAGCTGGCATTACTGGTCCCTGGGAGATCAGTAACACTGAGGTGACCAGCGCCTCGGAGGGGGACAGGAGTGCCCTGGAGGAGTCCGGGCCAGAAACACCTACCTCTACATGTTTGCACTCCAGCGGTGACTCCTCGGTGTTGGCAGACAAATGAAGTTTGACATCTACTTCTACGTCTGCCACACCCTGTCCTGTGTCCACCCTCTCTGCTGCTCCCCAAACTGGTATCCGGTCCCGGGGCCCTAAGAAGGGCAGAGCCTCCTTCCTCCCAGGCACCGCTGCTCCTGCCTCTGCCTACTCGGCTGCCTCAGTTTGGAGGCAATAGACATCTTGCAACAGCTGTCTGTGAGTTATACTGTGCTCTTGAATGCCGTCCAGGATCATAGCAACAAGTTGTCACAGGTTGTTGCGTTCCCGGAGAGCGTTTATTCAGACATGTATGGCCTGCACAGAACTGTCCAGTCTTTGACCTTAACACTGACAACAGCCATTCTGCAGTCCAAAGTTTCCAGTCTAGCTCCTGTCCCTTCCCCAACCACCCTCCCAGTGCCCCCACCTGACCAGAGCGCACACACACCAGAGCACTCAGACACCCAGTCATCCACATACAGCACACAAAAACACCAATCAAAATGACACAGACACCATACACCATCCCCAAAACAGAAAAAAGCACACATGACAGCACAACAACAAGACTATCACAGGACACTCAGAAACATAAAGGCAAAAAACGTCCATCCTCATTGCTTACCTCCAGTTCCTCCCTCTCCAAGAGCCCTTCCATCCACATACCTCTTCCAAAAGCTGCCCAAACACTTGCCCTGGCTGCCCTGGACCTGATGCCTGCCACAACTGCCCCCCCTACTTTAGGGGGCTGGTTTTCCCAAATATTGCATTCCCACCCACCAGTGAAGCATGGACACAAGGCCAAAGAGGCAAAAGTACCTCCACAACAGGGGAGGCGAGGAAAAGCCCCCCCATACCACAGAGCATACAGGCAGGTCTTGTAAATGTTACTGGAAAGAGGCACCACCACCCGCACCACTTTCAGGGAAGAAGGAGGCTGTTGTGTCCACTTCACTTCTCCCTTGGCCCAAGACGCTTACTGGATATCAGATCCCAAAACAAGTGAGACTCAGCCCTCCACAGGGAACATCATCCACTGAGCCTTCCCCTAGCATTTCACCATCTCCCTGTGCCACAACTCTACCAGGGTTAGCCAGCAGTCAGACTCCCACATCAAGGATTCCCTCTAACTCAGCCAGTTCTCCCCCTCCTAGGTCTAGTCCTTCGACTATCGCGGACAGTCATTCCTCTCTCAGTTCCAGTTCTCCCCAATTTTAAAGCAGAGTCCCCCTTCCCACCCCATTCCTCCCAGAATGGTGCCTGTACTGCCTATCCTGAGGAGATTTCCATGGCAGTGGACAGTGTTGCACATTTATAGTGCAAGTTTACATGCACACAAGTGCAGACCCTATTTTGGACTGGCCGTTCGCTTTTATGTTTTGCACTTTCATTACAGTTACAAAGTTTATGTATTAAAATTCATATTTATCTTCTGAGGTTTGTTGCTGGCCTTGCTAATGATGCAGTACAATGTATGTGTATATGTTCATCTGTTTCATGCTCTGAATGCAACATTCACATTGGCATGGACTTGATTTGCTATTGCAGGTGTTCCCAGAGGTTGCAGCAAGTAATGTGCCTATTGACTCAGAGGGTTACTGAGGCCATGATGCTTGTCTGTGATGGTTTACTCTTGACCTCTACATTCATTTGTTGGTGCTCTACGTTTGTTCATTGCAAACACAACAGTGATGGACAGAATGTGGATCAATGTCACACATTCACCCCAGTCCAAAGATCTGGGACCAAATCCATCGTTTTTCCACTCCACACCACCCTGGGTTAGACAATGGCGATATGCAAATCAGCGCTGACCCTGTCATATTTGGGTCCTCTACATCAACAACATCTATTTATTTTTACATGATGACTTGAGGGGTGGAAGTGGTATATCATATGTGGGGGATCTATCTTGATGTTTACACAGTAGTGTAGGTGTGTAGTCATCTTGGATAGGTATGACTTCATAGTCACTTGGGTACATTTACATGTGTGCACTAGAGTACACATGACATGTGATTATCGTCATTAGCTGATGTATGAATGTGTATATGCCCTTGAGCATGACCCTATCACACATGTATGATCCAGTTGATGAGTGCCTGTTTGTTTACAGGATAAGACACCTGCAGGAAGTTGTGTGCACATGTTGAAGTAGTTGTTGCTAGAGCATTGTGCATTGTGTCAGTGTGACCTTGCAGTCCTAGGATACACATACGTTTTATTTTTTTTATTTTTTTTTATTGAGAGTTCATATATAACAATACAATACAGTACAAGAGACATGACATATTTGAGATCCAATTAATACAGTCTAGAAGAAAAGAATATTGAAAACAACCATACAGTTTTTAGTTCTAACATTTAAATTATAAAGTGCAAAATTGTGTAAGAGCAAACAAGCAATAGACTTTCACTAATATTCAAAAGATTTTGTTAGAGTTAAAATAATATAGGAACTTTAAATTCCCTGTGAGATTTCTCAGTTAATTTTTCATAGCTAGATTTATAAAGTGCATCGTGCATATACATAACGAACCTAACAAACCAATTTAAAATCCTAATAAATAGTAGCAAGGCAAATTTAAGGATCAAACCCACTCCAAAATTTATCATATTTTTTCAGAGCCCCTGATCTTAAAGCGTATGTTCTTTCCCTATCCTGGATTCGGAGTAATTTTATCTTCCATGCTTGGAAAGATGGGACAAGGTCTGTTTTCCAGGACTGTAATATAAGGGATTTAGCTATTAAAGAAGCTATAAAAAGGGACTCATCGTGTTGGGTGTGGATAGGAGAGCAACCTAGGACGGAAGTCAATTCATCCAGGACAATATTAGTTTTAAGGACAATTGAGAGAAATTTTTCTATTTCCTTCCATAATACCTGGATTTTGGGGCATTCCCAAACAATGTGTTTCCACGTGCCTTTTCCTTCACATCGGAAACATTTGTCAGCTACTTGGGGGAAGATAATATGCAAAAAGGACGGAGTTCTATATATCAACCATTTGTTAAAGAATTGCATACGTTTAAAATTTGCTCCTCGAAAAATGGTTTTATTAAACTTATTTATTTTGTCCCATACCTGTTGATTAATTGTAATATCTTCCCTCTTTTTCCATCTTTCAGTAATCTTGCTGTAGAGGTCCTGATCTTTGCCTTCTCTTAGTGTTTTAATCCAAATACTCCTTTTCTTTTGTGTTTTGTTGCTAAGGATAGTGGAAATATTTTCTTTCACGAATAGATTTCCTATAGTGAGTTCTCTAAGTTTTAAATTTATCCTGATGAAGGACCAGTTCAGCATGCAGTGCGAATGGATTAACTGACTATTGATTTCATCCCAGGATTTCCATCTGTTGCCCAAGAGGAAGTCTTCAATTTTCTCAAAGCCATTCTCCTTCCAAATAGTTAATATATATTTGTCCATACACCCAGCGTCTCCCAAGCTAAAATTCATTAAATTTGTCTTGCTGCTAAAATTAGGTAATCCATAGAATTTAAAAAACTGAGTTTTCACCTTAAAGATCCACTGCAGGGATTTATAGCGTACTTTTTTTTGGATCTTTAGTGATTCTCACTGGGTCATAAATTTTCAATTCCAACAGCATCCTTTTGATAAAAAAATCATCCGACTCATGGAAATCTAAAACAGAAAACCTGTGACTATAATGTGCAAAAGACGCAAAATAATATTCTCTAATATTTGGGAGGGACAACCCTCCTTGTGTAGATGATAAATACAAAGTGCTAAGTGCAAGTCTGGAAGATTTATTTGCCCATAGGAAAGAAGAAATCAGCGCTTCTACTTTTTTAAAATAAGAGGCCTGGATTGTGCAGGGAATTGCACAAAAAAGGAAATTAAAAAGGGGTAATACCGACATACGAATTAGCGATGCACGCCCTATAATAGACAGGGGTAACAAATTCCACCGGTCTAAAAGTGAGCCCACCTTTTTTAATAAAGGTAAAAAATTTAGTGCAAAAAGGTCGTCTAGGCTATCTGATACAAATATTCCAAGATATCTTTTTGGATTTGTGTTATATATCCGCCTGAATTCCGGAGCTAAAGTGTCTGTAGTGCAGTTCACCAGAATAATTTCCGTTTTGTTTACATTAATTTTATAACCCCCTAGCTTTTGAAAATCAGAGAAGATTTTTAAAATCCTCCGTTGACTAGAGGGTTTAGAATCTATAAAAAGGGCAATATCATCTGCATACAATTTTATATTTGTCATTCCTAATATTGGGGCTGTGTCAGCTTTAATATTCCTGATGGCGATTGCGAGAGGTTCGATAAATAATGCAAATAAAATTGGCGACTGGACATCCCTGTCGCGTACCTCTAGTGACTTTACAGGACCCAATATTTGTATTATTAATGATAATTTGTGCCCTAGAATTCACATACAATTGTCGTAGGAGAAAAATAAAAACATTTGGGAAATTAAAACTGCGTAAAATTTCAAACAGGCAATCCCAAGAGACTAGATCGAAGGCTTTCTCCGCATCTAAAAACCAAATTTGAGCCTTCACCTTATTAGTTTTAAAATAATCTAGTGCCTCCAATAAAAATGTAGTGTTGGAATGAAGGTGTCTGCCTGCAATGAAACCGCACTGATCGTGAGCTACCAGGGATCCTATTATTTTATTTAATCGGTTTGCTAAAAGTTTTGTAAAAATTGTATAATCTGTATTCAGAAGGCTAATCGGGCGGTATGAATTTATATTTTCCTTGTCCTTTCCCTTTTTTAAAATACTGACCACCACCGCTATATGGAAGGAATCCGGTGGGGGACCACCTTGGAGTAAGTTATTAACTAATTTCAGAAGTTCTTTGCGTAGTGTTCCCTCAAATCTTTTAAAAAATTCGATGGGAAGGCCATCCTCACCCTTGGCCTTACCGTTGGGGAAAGACTCTATCACTTCCTCTAATTCCAATAATGTGAAATCTTGAGTAAGATAATTAATGCCCTCAGGATCTAATTTAGGTATTTCAAGTTGTTCTAAAAATTCCAAGGTAGAGTCAGATGTAGCCCCTTCAGATACTTGATAAATTCCCTCATAGTGTTTTAAAAACAGTTCGCCAATAGAGGTGGTGGTCTTAACTTGTATTTTAGTAGTAGGGTCTAATAGCTGATCTATTCTATTGTGAACCTGCTTTTCTTTAGATTGCCAGGCCAGAAGCTTTCCTGTATATTCACTCTCTTCATATCTTTTTTGTGCATATAGGTTGCTATTTGTCTCGCCTAAATCATAATAAAAGTTCTTCATTTTGCATTTTGCCACGTTGAGTTTGTGACCAGAGATCTTACATCTGACCCTAAAATGCTCTTGGGCTGCCTGTGAAAGTTCAGTTTGGAGTTTGATTTTCTCCTCCCTTTTTGCCCTCAGCTTAGGGATTTCTTTAGATGTAATTATTCCACGAAGAGTGGCTTTAAAAGCATCCCAGATTATATTTAATGGGGCTGAACCTCTATTCTGTATAAAAAATTGCTCAATCCTTTCGTTAATATCTGTGCACCATTGTTGGTCAAGGAGATTAAGTTTATTAAAAAACCATCTACTTTTAGATCTAGTTTCATGATTCCCCAGATTGACCTCCATACAAAGAGCTGCATGGTCTGAGAAAGCATTAGGTAGATGGGCATAATTGTATAATACTAAATCATGGGATGACAGAAAAAAATCTAACCTTGACGCTGAATTGTATTTTGCTGAGTGGCATGAATACTCGCGCTTGATAGGATTTAACTTTCGCCAGTGGTCAATAAGATCAAGATCTATTTTACAACTTTGGACTGCTAAAGCAACTTGGGGTTTATTCTGACGACGATCTTTCTTAGTCGAATCCAATCGCGGGTTTGCAATAGATTAAAATCTCCCCCCCAGATTATTGGCCCGGACAGACCAGTTATTGCCTGTTTTACTTGTAGAATGACTTGAGGGTCGTCAAGAATTGGTGCATAAACTGTAGCAAGAATAACACTGACGTTATTTAATTTACCGTGTGCAACTGCCCATCTACCTCTAATGTCCGTGCAAGACCCTTCAAGATTAAACCCTACATGTCTCCCTATTAATATGGAAACTCCTCTCTGAGCCATCCCAGCAGGGGCAGATATGTTATAGCCCACCCAGCTTTTGAAGAGTTTAGCTGACTCTGCATGGTCTTTATGATGGGTTTCTTGTAAATAGATGACATCTGGTGAAAGGTTTTTCAGCCAGCACTCAGTAGCATTCCTTTTACGAACGTTATTCAATCCATTAACGTTTAAAGAAATACATTTCACCATATTATTTCATGTTCGAGATGTTGGGCGTGACCCTCAACTAATACACTAGTGTGCAAATTTGCAAAAATAGATTCAACAGCAACAACACATATAATCAATAAATAATATATATATATATAGCAGTCTAGACCCATAACATAATAGCAGCGGATATTCACAGGAGCATTCGTGAAGAGACTGGATTTAAATGTGGAAATATGCAAGCAAACATATACGAGATGTTGAACGTGGCCCTCCGCCAATGTGCAAGTGTGCAAATCTGCAAATAAGCAAAAAACTACAGCAGCAACAAGTATAACCAATAGGTAATATAAATGTATATAACAATATAGGCCAGTAACATAATAGCAGCAAATATTCATAGAAATATTCCTAGAGAATCTGAAATTAGATGTGCAAATCTGCAAACGGGCATATTCGAGATGATGGGCGAGGCCCTCAGGAAGTGTGCAAATGTGCAAATCTATAAATATATAAGCAACAACGACGACGTATATAACCGATAGGTGATACATAATAGTGTAATAGCAGCAGCAGATATTGATGGAAACATTCATAAAAATCTAAATTGCAATGTGCAAATGTGCAAACGAGCAGCAACTGTGCAAATATGCAATTAATCAGCAGGCTGATACAAATAGCAGCACGGACTTGAAGGATTAAGAGCCCTCTAGTGCAAAATAAGCAAATATACTCAAAGAAACTTGACAGCTTATTATAATCCATACGGGCAAAAGTGGCAAGTGCAAAGAATTATTTGTGCAGGATATAGAAAAAAAAATAAAGATATATGAAAAAGAATAACATTGCTCGTACTGTAGTCATAGAAATGTAGAGAAACATATTGCATTTGAACTCTTGTTTTTTCCCTTGCAACACCTCCCTTCACCACCCCGGACCCCCCTCCTCCCCCCTCAGTTGGACGGATCCCCCCGTGTTCCACGTCCGTCCTTTCCTTCTGTTTCTTCTTGTTGGATGCTATTGCATTGCATCCTTTTTGTGCTTCCTGTTATGGACAACCCCCCCCATGTCGATCGGAGCTGTTATAGACTAAACTCTTGAATCTGCTAGGAGTATGATACAGCTGGAGATCTGGTGGGCTATCCTCCTAATCCTTCCAGGAAGGACTGGGCTTCGTCGACAATTGTAAAAATAAAGAACCTCCCTTTAGCCAGGACCTTGAGTTTTGACTGTTGCACAATCATAGCCTGGGCTCCCTTGCTTTTGAAAGAGTCTATCATTTTGACAAAGTCTCGACGTCTGTGGGCAGAAGCCGCTGACATATCCGAGAAAATTCGAAAATTGTTTATTCCTTCTGCATTGAATGATTTCTTGGAATATGCTGTGTTTAGAATTCTCTCCTTCACCCTAAAATCTGAAAAGTTAAGCAGAATTGTACGCGGATATTTCAAGTTATTGGGTTTATATGCCGGGACTCTGTGTGCCCTAGTGATAGTCAAATCGCCTTGGAGCTCCGGTATGGCTGTTTTCAGGAGAGACTCCGACCACTTGACTACGTCCTTGTCTTCCACCCCCTCTGGTATACCTACCAGACGTAAATTTGATCTCCGATTGTAGTTTTCGAGGTCCTGCATTTTTTCCATTAACTGGGCTCTTTCCCTATTGGCCGCTGATAGATCTTTCTGCATTGTTGACAGTGAATCCTCCAGGGATGAGATCCGAGTCTCAGCCTCACTGATCTTTGAAGGAAGGTTCCCGAAGCACTCTTCCATTTTTGTGAGCCTAGTGTGTAATTGCGCAATCTCCTGTGCCTGAGATTCTTTAAAATCTCATAGTTCCTGAAGGATAGTTCCAAGCAGAAATTCAATGGAGTTCGTTGTTGTGGTGTTAGGAAGGGAGAGTAGGTCATCCTCTTTTGATATTTGCGATGACCGCAGGCTTAACTCTTGGCTTAACTCATGGCTAGCGGTTTTCATGATCAGCTCGGGGCTTTGGCTGGTATCCAGAGCCGATGTTATAAGTGCTAGGGGAGCCGCAGATATGATTTCCTCGGAGTGCTCGGAATGCTCCTTCTCCTTATCTACCCCCTTTGATGTCTCGGGCATCTCAGGCGTTATGGAGTTGTTTAGTACCCCTTCAGTACTCTGAACTTTTTGTCCCGGGGCATCTTTTTTCCCCTCCCGCTTTGGCCCACCCCGCATCGGGGTACTTGAGAGCTGCCCCTGTTGCCCCTGTTGGAGAAGGGGTTTTGAGAAAAGGGGATTTTGTTTTAACTGACTCCCAGTGCCTTGTGGTGAGGATGGTTTGTTAACTGCAGCGCCCCTCAAGGTCATCTTAGCACCTACGGTTTTCTCCTCCATCTCCAGATCGTCCTTTTTGCCTTTCACTGTACTTTTCCCAGCAGCTACTGTCAGGCTTGGCCCCTTTGAATGGTCGGGGCGGTCCTGGATCTCCGTATCTCCGCCTGTCTCCACCTCTACCTCTCCCTCTACTTCGCCCTCATTGACTTCGATATCCTCGTTATCCACAGTCTCATTCTCTTCTCTTAGTTCTTCGTATTTATTTCTGTCTGAATGCATCTCAGCAGTCTTCTGCCTCAGGGCGTTCTTTTGTTGATTTTTCCGTCTGTTTTTTTTACTCCTTTATCTGCAGGTAGGGTTTTGTTGATTGATTTCAGCAGATCTTGGTCCTGCTTAGCCTGCTTACCCCTCGCTCTCACTGACATAATTAGGCGGTGGCCGCTATGCCCCTCCTCCCTTTTTATGGATACACATACTTGTTGTCCACATCATTTGTGAGTATGCAGAGTGTCTCACTACAATTTGTGTGATGTGAGTTTTGGGATCTAGCATAGCTCTTGCGTACCTTTGTTCTCACTGTGCTGACTGACTCTGGCACACATACATTATATATGACATTTGCCATACACTGATGTCACATTACACTTTATCTACTCCACTATGTGGTATTCAAATACATACCAGTGCTGTACACAAATCTAATCTCTGTTACTCCACTGTGTGCTGTGACCGTGTACCTGTGACCACTGTATGAAAGTACAGTCACAATGAGACCATTTGAGGCCTACACAATGTGAGGCACTTCACTATGTCTTTTTGCTCTGTCCACTCCTCACCTGAACAATACTCCTGTATACACCACTTCACTCAACAATATTCCACTGCATGCCATGCCAGTGTTTGACCCTCCTCATCACTCCATAGTGTGACTCTATACCGTGGGAGTATGCTTTGTGTCCAAAACCATTATGCCCCTCAGCACTATTTCACAATTTGATATGTGCTCTTTGAATCTACTTAATTGCAGTCATGGGTAATCCTTATAGTACAGATGTATTTACAGCACTGCCCTCTAGTCTTGCTCCATGCATATGTGTTTGCTTGAGTTGTGTAGCAGTAGGTGATAGCAAAAGTGTGTAGGTCTTTGCTGTGACACTGCTACCCCTCTTGTGTGTGAAGTGATCTGTGTGCTCTGATGATTTATGATGTTCTTGTTCATGGTGAATTCAGATATGTCTGTTACTGGATGTATTGGTGTTCACACACTGCTTACTATGCATGCACTGCAGTCAGTGGATAATACATTTTACTTGACAGGTGTGAGTCCCCCTGATGTCCTGCTGAGATTGCTATGGGATGTACATATGTTATGGTGTAGTTGGGGAGGGTTGCAGTCTTACGGACAAGTCAATGTGTGTGTTTGGTTGTTTTTGCTGGACATTATGTGTAAGGAGTGTGTGTATTTGAATGCATTAAGATGGGTGTGTATTTGGTACTGTGCATTTTGTGAGTGAATGTCACATGAGATAATGTGTAGTCTTGTTTATTTGCTGGTTTTATGGGCAGATTTATGCTATGGCTATGGCCCCCTATCTTTGAACTGTCACTTGTCAGGATTGTGCCTGGGAATGCTAGTCCGGCACACTGACAGCATGGTCACTTTGTAACCTGTCTTTGCAGATTTATCTGGATGCACACACTTTGGGGTTACATGTGTCATTTGTTAGGAGGAGTTTTCTTTAGATGTATTATGCAGTCCGTGCAGTTAGCCAAAGGAGAAGTTATATCTGTTCCAGGGAAGACTTGGAGCAGATTGGCTATGCACTCTTTTGCTGCACATGTCCAAGATTGTTGGGCTTCTTTAGGTGTGGTCTGTGATACATGTATTTAGTAGTTGTGTTCAGCGTTAGATCAGACATTCTTGAGTTGAGCTCTGTGATTTTGAGATACACACCAGGGTGTAGCATTGTGTAGCAGGGAACTCATAGGAGTAGATAAGAACTTTATCACAGATTGTCCCAGGTGTAGGGCAGGGAAGGTGGTAGATGGCTAGGTGAGGGATAGGTGTGAAGGTTAGTATTTAGTTTAACAGTCAGGGAATGTCACCGTGAGGCATGAGTATTGTGCCAATGGCCTACATATGACATATTAGTTCAGACAAAATAGGTGCTGATCACTGTATGTCTAATGACAGGTCATCTCATTGTGGTCCAATGCCTTACTTGCATTGCTGGATCACAGTGATAGTGCACTGATGATAGCTTTAATTCGATTAGTGCCACACATGGATTACTTAATGTGCTAAGTGTAGTGTCATATGTGGGACCTCTTACATTCCATTAGCATTTGGTAGCACTCATTTCTCCATACATTTCCTGCACTGTTCCCTCCACTTTTGAATAGTTCACTTGTTCTCATACAGTGATGGTGACTTACATTTTGTGTAGAAGGCAAAGTAAGAGTTTGTGAGCTGTATCAAGGAGTTAACATGCAGACTGACCAGTTCCAAGGTTTGTAATCTGCACAATGACTCTTTATTAATTCAATCACTCACATTTATTCACATAAGTGGAAGGCAGGTGGGAGGAAGAGGTTTGTCATGAGTCTTAGTTCAAAGTTTGCTGCTATCAAGACGGCCTCTTCCTGACACGTTGACATTCATTCAATATTTTCTAGGTATTGCTACATTTGCAGAGTTGGAGTTATGGTTGGGAGGTGTTCAGTGAAGTGGCAGAGTAGTCAGTGTTGTTGATGTACAGGACATACTCACATTGGCTCGTTTAGTGCAGCAGTACACACATGAGACAAATGCACACTGGTGTTTACTATGAGTTTGTAGTTTGAGTCAGATGATTCCTATAGTGTGGCATGATATGTCCTGTCATTATGTGGTAAGTCTGCTTAGGGTGTGTGCTGAACTGTGATTATGTGGCAGTAGTGGCTCTCTTAGTATGTCATCTGCCTTTGCTCTCTGACTCATCCAACACCTTGTTGTACTACTGTGAACTCCCCATACACATCATGGTTGCTCTGGCCTCCTCTAGTCCACCTTGGATCTTGTCTGACCCTGATTTGACTGCAATGATTACTATTGTCCATTTCAGGTGACTCCTGCCTCATTCGTATTCACAGAATAGACTTAGGACAACTAACTTTACGTCCGCCGCCGGGCCGTATTTTCCGCCACCGGGCTGTAATTTACGGCTCTTCGGCGGAATTTACGATTGCGGCCCGCAATTTCCGACATGAAGCCGTAATTTCCGATTATGGGCCGGAAAATCCAATTACGAGCCGGAAAACCCGATTTTTGGCAGTTGGCCATGTTAGCCAAGGGTAAACACCTGTCCAAGTGCGTACCATCCCCCACCATTGATCAGCTGACACACTGCAGCCAATCCCAGCCCACAAACATGGATAAATGCAGTGCAGGCACAAACAAACCCTTTCAGGATGTCTCTGAATGTGTTCGTAGCACTGCCTCTTGCCATGCGGCATGCAGTGTTCCCAGGCAGTACGCATGACAGCTTCCTATTCCGCAGGTCACCACTTGCCCGGCGGATGGCTGCTGGAGAATTTGGCAACATGTGGCTACTGGGTAAGTACCAAGCACTAAAAATGAGTGATATGTGCCATTGAAATGTCTGAATGCCCCCCAATGTTAACCATTGTACAATGAGAATCACGGCCCAACAGACACTGCATGTACGAACGTATAGATCATGTTCTGTGAGTCAGAGAGGGAAATGTTAACAACTGCCCTTTCTTCCCTCCTCAGGCGATGCTGGCTATGCACTCTCCCCACATCTACTCACCCCTTACAGGTGTGCAAACACTGTACCTCAGCGTAGGTACAGCGTAGGTACAATAGGGCACACATACGGACTAGAGCCATCATAGAGCGCACTTTTGGTCTGTTGAAGTCGCGATTCAGATGTCTCCACCATACAGGGGGTGTGCTGCAGTACTCCCCAGAAGTCGTGTGCAAGATTACCTTAGCCTGTTGTGTCTTGCACAACATTGCTTTAACGCTTGGCTTACACATGCCTCTGGAACCTCGTCTAGCTCTGAATCTGGGAAACCGGGCCATTGCACATGACCGACGGCAGGGCATGCAATTCCGTGATCAGCTCGTTGCCACGTTTTTCACATGAGCAACCTGTAGTGTCATGGACAAAATGTGGTTTGCTGTCTGTTGTCAATGGTGAAACTTGGATAGACACGACAGTGTCAATAAATCCCACCCTGAGACGACTTAGCAAGCCACACTAACTGCATGCAAATCACAGCCGCTGACAGTAGTCATAAGGTAGAGTGTGCCTCAGGTAATGTGCCCATGTCAGCGATAAGTGTAGTGGGCATCCCTAAAACCAACTATTCACACTGATGACAGATAATACATGTCCTGAGAGACACACCTGGACCTCATAAGGATGAGTCACCAATTCACAAAAGGCCATAACCCTTGCATACTCAGGCCTGTGACCTCAACAGATTTGACTCCACCACAAATGATGGGCCCTGAATGTGAGTGATGATGTCATGGGAGAATCAGGCACCATGGGTCAGATTTACAATAACTGGTGCATCCCTGCATATCAGCAGGGATTCCCCAGTTATTGTTATTGTGAGTCACGACAGACACCCATGTGCCATCATGGATGCACCGCATTTACAATACGGCGTGCCATGGGGCAAGTATAGACAGAAATGTGACGCATATGCTGCCATAAAGGTGAAGCACTGCTGGAGTTGTGTTGCAAGCGCAATGCAGCTCCAGCAAGGCAAACACTGACCCTATGCCTAACATGCTGCATCAATCCTTACGCCTTCAACAAGCAGGTGCAGGGATCTGACGCAGCATGGTCATTAAAGTGACTGAATGAAATTTTCAGATTACACCCTGTCACTTCCTGTGCTGGAACCCCCTCCTGCGCAGGAATGCTCAACTGTGGCGCAGGGCCTTACAACATGACACATATCCCAGATGCGTCACGTTAAAAATAACCCACAGCATGGCGTAGGCTTCGCACTGCCACTGCGTCAGTAAAGTGACGCGACTGTGGCGCAAATGTGGCATGCAGGGCTCTTAAATCTGCCCCCATGTGTCTGTGACATGTCCACACTGCTCCACACCAATGTTACGTAACACATCACACAACTCTGATACTGAGCAACTCAATATGGACTACATGTCCCATAATGCAAAGCATGCGAAATGAAACTGGGGTCTGATGTTTTTACTACAACAGAACAACAGAACAACAGGATGGCAGTGGAATAGATTACTGATTGTGGATGGACCTGGATGAATTCAAAATGGCTGCCAACTACTTCCTGGGATGTATTTCCTGTTTCACACTTCCTGTATAACATCTCCTGTATGATATATTGTGTCATTTTTGGAAGTTACGGCGCAAAATCGCAAGTTCCGGCGCTGCGGCGTAATGCGCATGCGCGTAAACTACGCCCCGGAACCGGAAACTTTGTTTTCGGGCCGCAAATTACGAAAATAGACTAGAACACATCATTCCATACAGGCAATGTTATACAGGGAGTAGGAGACAGGAAATACATCACAGGAAGAAGTTGGCAGCCATTTTGTGTTCATTCTGAGTCATCCTCTTTCACTGAGCAGATCCTCAGGCATCCTGCTGTTCTCTTCCAACGTATTTCCCCATAATGGCTGAGGATTATGAGGAGAGAGCACCCCCTTTCTCAGAAAGGGAATTGGACATCTTGGTGGAGGGGTGCTGGCGAAATTTCCTCAGCTATATGGGGACCCTGAGCACCAGCTGAGCACTGCAGCCCGGGGCAGGCTATGGGCCAACATCGCCGAGCGCTGCAGTACAGTGGGAGTATCCACCAGGAGTGCTAGGGCGTGCCGCAAGCGCTGGGAGGACCTAAAGCGCTGGGCCCATCACAAGGCCACGGATCTGGTTGGCCTGTCTTCCCAGCACCATGTGCATCATCCTTGCCTCTCCCCAGTGGAGGAGCATGAGCAGCAGGGACATAGTAAGTGCATCATATGCAATATGTGTCTGGGAGTATGATGTGAGTTAAACACTGCTGTACCATTGTGTGTCCCATGCCTCCAATAACCAATCCCGTGTCCATGCAGCAGTCACCAAGATTAAAAAGGCACACTGTGGCATATGGATGTACAGGGCAGAGTGCATTTTGGGAGTTGTAGTTTCTTCATGACAACTGGGTAAATGAGCCACACTCATGCATTCTTATTGAATTGTGCTCTGCCAGCACCACTACCATTGAACCAAGTATATCATAACTGATGTGTGCATTGGATGAGCTATGGTACAGAGACTGTCCAGTGTGCGCATGGAAGGCCATAGGGAATTGGATGTTGTGATTCGCATTGCACCTGTAGAGTTGGGTTCCAATTGAGACAGATCATCATGTGCCATGGAGTCAAGACAGACTTTGAGATCCTTGCATCACTCTTAGGTGTTCCTAAATTTGCAAGGTGTGCCCCCTGACAGACATCTCACCCTCAGTGGCCTGTATGACATTTTACATGTACAGGTAGCTGCCACAACCACCCACCACTGTTCACTTGTGTACTGCACTACCTTTTAAGTCAACAAAGTCAATATGTGGCAATGGATTGTCCGATGATGTGTGGGGAGGGCAAAAGGCTAGACTCACAATGTAGCCAGAGTAGTAGTCCAGACCCTTTGTGGACCTGTGACCCACATTCGGCTTGTCCCATACAATGCTCCAAAGCAGATGACACTTGTCCAGACGTTAAATAGCTGCAAATCCATATCAATTACAAGAATCAATTTAATCTGGACTCTTCATGTTCTCTTTTGATGGACTGGTTTTTTAACTGGCACATGTAGCAGTGACAGGACACACAGATCACAAGATGCCAAGGTTAAGGTTTGGCCAAGACAGTTCCGTAAGCCACAACAATACACATCAGATGCCCATGTCGAACTCAAATCAGTATATGACAGTGAACATACATGTAATGTAAGTTCATAAACAGAATGGGGTTTGGGAGCACACTGCCTCACAGTCCCAGCACTGTTCGTCCCTTTGCATCCTCGAAGGTGTGACAGGTCACGTGATGCGGCACCCTGCCCGAGTCAATAGGGCGAGAAGCCGGCTCGGCTCGTGCTGACAGACAACAAGAGGCTGCGCTTCACGGACAACCCTCCGGGCTTGGAGCCGAAGGGGCGAGCGTCCGTCGGAATCCTCGAACACCCGCGGCGTTGGCGATAACAGGCGTCTTCTGGAAGCCCCCAACGAAGGGGGCGGGGCTCTGAGGGAGTGCAAGTAAGGTTCTCTCTTGGTCTTGGACTCCGGTGGCCACAGCTCTCCATGCTGCTGGACGGGGAGATTACAGCGGGTGACCAGCTGACCAGTGCAGCTGCCCAGGGTGATGTCCCTGAGTCCGTCGTCTGCTGTACGACGAACTGGTGCATCCAGACTCCATCAACCGCTTTGGGAAGACAGCTCTTCAGGTGATGATGTCCGGCAGCCCTGCTGTAGCCAGGGAACTATTGAAACAGGGGGCTAGTGTCACCATCCAGGATTACAATGGCACCACTCCAGCCCACGATGCAGCGCGTACTGGCTTCCTTGAGACACTACAGCTTCTGATGGAGCATGGTGCCGACATCAATGTGCCCGATTGTCATGGCTCACTGCCCATCCACTTGGCAGTCCGTGAAGGCCACGAGGATGTTGTTCTTTTTCTGTCAGCAGACTCCAACTTGCAGCAACAGGACACTGAGGGTCTGACTGCACTTGATCTAGCGAGACGTTTTGCTGGGCCCCGGGTGGTTGCCATTTTGGAGCAGCACCTCTCTCTGCTAACGTAGTGGAAGTTGAGTGGGGTTTAGGGAAGCTTTGTGTTCAGTACGGCCTCAATTATCATGTTCCTCTTGTATTGCATAACCATTTGGAGACAAGCCTGTGTCTGGACTTAGTGGCAGAGCATTAAGAAGGTCTTGGTGTCTGCTGCTATGTTTTCACAGTTGCCCCGCCACCCCATGCATCGGTTAGCTTGGTTCAGCTCCTGGTTTAACGGTTCCCTTCTCTCCTTTGGTTCTTGTTTCTTTGTATTTTTCCATGTTCATGTTTTCGTTGTTTGTGGTTCTTTTAATGTTAACCGTTACAGTGATCCACAAAGGTGATTTCAGCCTTCCAACTTCCTACAGCCTGCTACAACGATGCTGTATTATATGCTGAACAAAATGTGTTGCCTAGTTTGTGTCCACGTTAGAATAGTGCTCTGCATGCATGGCACGTATACAATCAGGCTAGCCCCTTTCTCCGCCTCACCCTACATCCAACTTGGTCTCCAAAATTAATCTTGACTTCCCTGATACCACGAGTTCCCTTGTGTCAGCTTTCTAAGTCAACACTTCCTTTAAAATATTTGTAACTACACGGCCCACTCCCAGTTGCCTTAAGATAAGTTATTCGTACATTAGCCCATTGGTATCAATGAATTCCAGCCAATGTATAAACATTTTTGCCACGTCAGCTCGTCTAGATTTTATATCCTGCGTTGTATTTACTTAGTGGGACAGCTGCCTGTGAGGTACTTCCTGGCAAGAAGATGCTCTATCCCGAGTCCTGATCTGGCCGATGCCATGTCACTTGGTTTGAAGTCCACGACGAGGATGGCTTTGGAAGGCCACAGGGTGGGGCTGGACCTTGCCCTGTGATCTTGGTGTTTATGTTTTTTATGAAGAGCATTTTGGATGTGACGTGCCTGTAATAGGAAGTGCACTCAGTTGATTCCGATAAAAGGTACAGTTTCCTTTAACCTTCGAAGGTAATCCTTGTTTGCTCGCTGATCAATGCGCTTTTTTGCCGACGTAAGGAGCTGGCGCTCTGAAGGTCGCTCCTAGCCGAAGAAATTACCTGACTTACAACGCTGCCTCTTGACCTCCTGTGCACTTGGCAAGTTAACTGCCTGCCATCGCAGCACTTGTGTCTTCCATAGATTGACTAAAACAGAAGCAACATGGCTGCCCCACTGTAGCACACACTTATACTCGATGTAATGTTCTCTAAATGCATGCACCACAGGAAACGCTGCCAAATGTCAACGGCTTTCAGGCAATGCATAGAATATGTTTGCCAATCTAAGTTTTTCTGTACATTTAGTTTGTGATAAAAAACCTTATCACTTCCCTTTATAACCATGGCAGTGATTTCAATTAACCGATATCTGTAATTAAACAGCAGAGCTTGCTTAATCGCTTTGTGGCAGAGAGTACTTAAAAATAGAAACTCTCTAGCTTGCCACTATGGGGACACAAGTTGTGACAGCGAGTTGCTGCTCCAGCTGTGCTTGCCTGTCTAGTCAGCCGCTGTTCCTGGTTTTGCTTGGCAGGGAAAACCTGCTGCATAAGTGTTGCCTCTCCCTCTGGCAAGTCATTCCGAAGCGCTAGGGTGTGGTATGTTGCGATTGGGCAAGCTGCAGGTGTGGCTCACAAATCCCAAAACATGGCACTCCCCTCTTTGTGAAGCATAGTCGTTGTACTGTTGGCGTAGCTCGTCCCTGTTAATTTTTCTTTCTCACACCAACGTTCTCCATAAATGAATTGCATAACTTGTTAATTTCGAGTGTACATAGTAGTTTTTTAAAGTCTATTTATTATGCTTTTGAAGGATGTTGTATGTCATAATTTAAGTTTTTAAAAGCATCCTCGTAAATGCAGTACACAGTTCAAACTCACTTCTAAGTAATCTGGAGTCATTCATCCAAGTTGGTGCAGACATTGCTCTATATCTCTAGACACGTGTTACTGGATTGAGCGTTTCATAGAGTGCAGCAGTTTTAGAGAGCAAAGAAAAATCTTTTTGGGTTGCGTGTGCCTCTGAGTGGTACTGTGACCTGAGAGAAACTTGGCAGCATTTCCAGCAACCACAGATGATTTTGAAGTAAGTTTGAACTGTGTACTGCATTTACCAGGATGCAAAGGGGCGAACAGTGCTGGGACTGTGAGGCAGTGTGCTCCCAAGTCCAGAAAGACTATGGGGCAGATTTACAAGGCACTTGCGCCTCTTTTACGCTGCCATTGGGTCACTTTTGTGACGCTGCGGCGGAGAAAACAAAGCGCAATGCTGCTGGGTAATTACAATGTGACGCATCTGGTGCAGGGACGCCTCCTAAAAGTGGCAGAGTGAAATCTACAAGATTTCACTTAGTCACTTTTAGGGCCATGCTGCGTCAAAACTCTGGCCATGATTGAAGCAGGTGTAAGGATTGACGCAGCATGTTAGCAATCGTGCACCCCCGAGCCTTGCTGGAGTGGGCTTGCACTTGCCACGCCACTCCAGCAAAGCACAGCTATTCCACCAGGGATGCATCACGCATCTGCCCACCCAAGCGTCATGGTGTGCCGCATTGCAAATGCGGCGCATCAGGGGTGGCGCACGGGTGGGCAGATGCGTCACAACTCCTCTGGTACACCTCTGCTGATTAGCAGAGATGCGCCAGAAGTTGTAAATTGGCCGCTGACAACTGTAGAGTGTGATCAGAGGAGAAATAAATCTGACCTTGGCTCAGCTATGTATGTGTATCATCCTGCATTAAACAACCACCACATCAGGATTTTGCTTACATCTCTGCAGGCACGGTTGGTGAGACATCAGATGTGCAGGAACAAGTCCGGAGCGGGAGGCCATCAGTTTGGCGGCGGCTACACCCTCTTTCCACCAGCGAGGAAGAAGAGGAGGAGGAGACATTTACATCTGCAGGCCAGGGGGTTGTGCCCACCCGGGATGAGGAAGAACATGACTCTGGTACTACGTCCCGGGTGGAGGCTGTGGACATTGTAGGGGGGAGGAAGGACCGGACACCTCGGACCATGATGTGGTGGAGAGCCACTCACCCACATATTCATCACCAGTGGCTCATGAAGAGGTGTCCCCGGGGCAGCCCAACATTCTACCTGGGCCTGCCACCTGCACCTCCCTATCTCTAGAGTCTCCCATGCCATCGGGGGCTCCAGCTCGATCCCCTGAAACCTGGTCCCCTCCACGTAGCCGCCAAGCTGGACAAATTAGCTCTGGACCAGAGGCACCACATCCCTTCTGTCCCCCCAACCCCTCCCGGTGTTGTACCTCCTGTGGTTGTGCCAGAGGACTTGATGTGGATGGTCGAGGGTGAACCTGACAGGTCCGCTCGCATGTTGCTACAAGTGTGTCTGGAGATACGCTCCATGCGAGCGGACCTTCTCCGATCAATGGACAACCTCGGCACCCACATCCAGGCCATGAGCACAGCCATGACGTCTTTTTTCTCCCAAACCCCTTTCCATACCACCGTCTATGTGTCCCCCTGTCCGTTGCCCCACACTGTTTCCCCCCGTACTCCTCGTGTGTCACGTCCCCATGTGGTGCCAGTTCCTGCACTAGCCAGCCGTGTGGATGTGTCCGACCCTGAGGATCTTGACATTGTGGTCCTGGAAGATGACCAGAAAGACACTTGACTTTTGGACAAAGACATTGTTCTGGGCAGAATTTCTTTTTCCCCTTGTGAATTGACTGGTTTCCCTGACGCTCCCTGACGTATTATATTTGTTTTGCCCCACCCCAATCCAAGTTCCCTTCTCCTTCTGCTTTAAGATCATCATTTTTTTTCCTTTCTCCCTTCCAATTGGACGGCTAGTTTTTGTTCCAAGATAAATATCTTTGCGGAAATCTACTTTGTTTAACTTGTTTGACTTCATTATGAATGTCTGTTTCCAAAGATGGACACACATTTGGTGAGTCATGTGCTTGGCACATAATAACGTGTTGCTATGTTGGGTCACTCTTGTGACTGTCTCACACACACACACACACACACACACACACATGCCTACATCGTTAGACAGGACATGATACACAACAGGATATTACTTTTGTAGATCTTTATTTATACTATACAGCTAAGGACCCAAAGACAAATTGGCCACGTGATTTTCACTGCCGATCGTGTTTGCGTTGCCGCAATAGTGGGGGTGATGACCGCGGAGAGGGGTGAGGTTGAGCATGTCGCCTCCGTGTATGTGGGTGTTGTACAGGGTGATCAAGAGGTGCAGGTGCAGATGGTGTCTGCACATTAGTGCCACACATGGATTACTTAATGTGCTAAGTGTAGTGTCATATGTGGGACCTCTTACATTCCATTAGCATTTGGTAGCACTCATTTCTCCATACATTTCCTGCACTGTTCCCTCCACTTTTGAATAGTTCACTTGTTCTCATACAGTGATGGTGACTTACATTTTGTGTAGAAGGCAAAGTAAGAGTTTGTGAGCTGTATCAAGGAGTTAACATGCAGACTGACCAGTTCCAAGGTTTGTAATCTGCACAATGACTCTTTATTAATTCAATCACTCACATTTATTCACATAAGTGGAAGGCAGGTGGGAGGAAGAGGTTTGTCATGAGTCTTAGTTCAAAGTTTGCTGCTATCAAGACGGCCTCTTCCTGACACGTTGACATTCATTCAATATTTTCTAGGTATTGCTACATTTGCAGAGTTGGAGTTATGGTTGGGAGGTGTTCAGTGAAGTGGCAGAGTAGTCAGTGTTGTTGATGTACAGGACATACTCACATTGGCTCGTTTAGTGCAGCAGTACACACATGAGACAAATGCACACTGGTGTTTACTATGAGTTTGTAGTTTGAGTCAGATGATTCCTATAGTGTTGCATGGTATGTCCTGTCATTATGTGGTAAGTCTGCTTAGGGTGTGTGCTGAACTGTGATTATGTGGCAGTAGTGGCTCTCTTAGTATGTCATCTGCCTTTGCTCTCTGACTCATCCAACACCTTGTTGTACTACTGTGAACTCCCCATACACATCATGGTTGCTCTGGCCTCCTCTGGCACAGTTTTTGTTCCAAGATAAATATCTTTGCGGAAATCTACTTTGTTTAACTTGTTTGACTTCATTATGAATGTCTGTTTCCAAAGATGGACACACATTTGGTGAGTCATGTGCTTGGCACATAATAACGTGTTGCTATGTTGGGCCACTCTTGTGACTGTCTCACACACACACACACACACACACACACATGCCTACATCGTTAGACAGGACATGATACACAACAGGATATTACTTTTGTAGATCTTTATTTATACTATACACCTAAGGACCCAAAGACAAATTGGCCACGTGATTTTCACTGCCGATCGTGTTTGCGTTGCCGCAATAGTGGGGGTGATGACCGCGGAGAGGGGTGAGGTTGAGCATGTCGCCTCCGTGTATGTGGGTGTTGTACAGGGTGATCAAGAGGTGCAGGTGCAGATGGTGTCTGCACATTTGGAGTCTGTACCTGGACAAGGGCTGGTTGTGCAGGTGGTGGAAGTGATTGTCTAGAGGTTGGTGGTGCTTTTGCAGGTGGTGGGGGTGGTTGGAGTGACGGTCCAGAGGTTGGTGGTGTTTTTGCAGGTGATGGGGGTGGTTGGAGTGACGGTCCAGAGGTTGGTGGTGTTTTTGCAGGTGGTGGGGGTGGTTGGAGTGACTGTCCAGAGGTTGGTGGTGCTTTTTCAGGTGGTGGGAGTGACGGTCCAGAGGTTGGTGGTGTTTTTGCATGTGATGGGGCGGTTGGAGTGACGGTCCAGAGGTTGGTGGTGTTTTTGCAGGTGGTGGGGATGGTTGGAGTGACTGTCCAGAGGTTGGTGGTGCTTTTGCAGGTGGTGGGAGTGACTGTCCAGAGGTTGGTGGTGTTTTTGCAGGTGGAGGCGGTGGTGGGAGTGACTGTCCAGAGGTTGGTGGTGTTTTAGCAGGTGGTGGGAGTGACTGTCCAGAGGTTGGTGGTGTTTGTGCAGGGGGTGGAGGTGGTGGGGGTGCCTGATCAGGGTGCTTGTGTGTTTGTGTACCGTGGCTGTGGTGCTGTGCAGTTGGTGTTACAGGTGTGGGGATGTGCTGTCCTGCAGGCTGATATGATTGTTCCCCTCCCTGCATTGGCCGTGAAGAGTGACTTTAGAACACTCTCACCATGCCCTCCATCATCTTCATGGCCAAGGCATGGCGTCCTGCACTCTCTTCCCTTTGGATGGATATCAGGTCAGTCATATTTCTAGACATTTCCTGCCAAGTGCTATCCATCCTATCCAAAGCTTGGCACATCCTGTCCACCCCCTGAGAGAATTGGACCATGTCCTGCAGGGACCCTGACATGACTGCCAGGGTCGCCCCTAAGGCACGAATGTCCTGCCTCACATCTGTCTGCTTTTGGTAGAAGTCCTGCTCTGACTGGCCACCATCACCACGTGCAGGCCCCCTCCGCAGGTTCTGCCAGGGATGAGATGAGCAGGTCCAACAACGGGGGTTGGCAGGTAGAAAACTGTAGGCAGGAGAAGGGTGCCCAGGGGATACCTGCACCGCAACAGGGCTGGTACTTCCCACAGATGGTGGAGAGGGTGTCAGGGATACACTGCGTAGGGAAGAGTGGGTAGGGGAACTATCATGGCAGTCCTGGACGTGAGGGCTGTGAGGGAGTGATGTTTGTGATTGGATGTGTGTGAGCCATGGCTGGTGTGATCTGTGCTGAGGACATGGTATTGTTTGTGTGAGAGGAGACAGACGAGCGTTGCTTGGCAGTGGATGTGATGCCGTGATGTCAGTATAGTCATCCCCTGAGTCAATTGATATGTGGTCTTCCTCCTCCTCCTCCAAGTCATCGTCCTCATGATCTTGACTTACTGCTGACATTACTGCCTGGAGGATCAAGGGATTCTCCCCTCTGATTTCCCGTCGGCCAGCACTGGTTGTCGGTCTGTCATCCTCTCCCCTGGCACGATCTGAAACACAGAGGTTGCAACCATATTATTAATTGACCAGGTATTACATGTGCTGCAACACAAGGGTTTTATTAACTGCACTAAACATCAGCAGATGAGGATCATGTGATCTGCTTAGGGTACCACCACATATGACCGCTCACACCATGGCACTGAGGTGTTACACGGGGATGTATATAATACTAGCAGACTCACCAGCTCTAGCCACAACTCGCTGTCCCTTTGCGTTCCCCCTGGTGTATCCTGCTGCACCTGTCTCCTCATAGTTGTTGTAGACATAGCTGTAGACGGTAGAAACTACATTATCAATGATCTGCATCAGCAATTGTCAGACAGGCATATGTGATACTCCTGGTTTGTATTTCACTTTGTAAACAACAACTGTTGATTCCATGCAGAATGGGATCTCGATCTCTGTCATGGTTTAGTAATCTGAGCTGGTGACACACCTCATGCCCGATTTACCTGAAGGACAGGTGCGCGATGGTTTCACAGCTGCAGCCAGGATGTCATGCATTCCCCGGGATGTTGTCCGCTGCAGTGGTCTCGTCCTGTCAGCACCTGTGATGTGAATTACAAGTCCATATTTTAGTACAACAGATTGTAGCTATGAGCCAACATTTCATTCTCATTAACCATTTGCGGATAATCAAGGACGATGTGCAGCATGTTTACCTCATTGACTTTACATGTGGGCACCTGCTCACAAGCAGCATTTGACAGCTGTTACATCCATGCAGCACTTACATCAATTAGATGATACATCAACTGACAAACTTGTATGAGAAGGTTACTGATAGTTCAAGGAAGGGGATAAATTAGCCTGACTCATCTGCATCACACTGATTTCACCTTTACCATTGAGACTAACTTTTATCATGGGTGAAATGTTGTCTGTTAACAAGTCAGTAAGGAGTTCATGTGTGAGATGTGCAGTTGTCAGGGACATGATGTTGCCCATTTTTGCTTCCCTAACCATGAGGTCACAGAGCTCATTTCTGAATGAGAGAACACAGATTACTAATGTCCATTCTTTGAGTGTTCTCTGTTCCCATACTCCATTATCCAACATCATGTTACTACTTACATGACAACGGATGGTGTCTTGTGCAGCATGCATCTAAACCTCATTTGTCAAACACTCACCTATATATGTGAATACGATAGGAGGGAGGCAAGCAGAAAACAACATTTGGTTATGATCACACATTGCATATGAGGTGAGAAGCTTTGAGGCTTACCGCCTGCACTGGATCAGTGCTTAATTTGAGCAGGAGCTTTCAGGTGCTCAGCACCTGCACTTCTTTCACAGGGACGGGGCTACAATTTCTGACCCTGCAGGTGGTAGTCTCAATATTAATTGTTCAAATTCAAAATAAAAAGAATAACATACGTGGCATGGTTTCTGGCTGGTAAATGCTCATAGACAGGCCAGCATACGCCTATCCAGGCAGGCATGATTGTGTATCACCAAGTTAGTGATGATGTCATCTCGCGATTACAAATCCAAGAAGTCATCGGCAAACTATGTCTTGCATTCTATTCCCAGTCTGCTGCACCATGCCACTGCCTTAACCTAAGCCTCCTATTGGATAATTGTAGCTGGGGGCTGGCTTAAGACGGAGTTGAGGCAAGGAAGCTGCAAGAACGCATTTGGAACTTTGGAGTGAGGGCTCTTGAGGAAGAATAAACAAAAGTAAGTGTGGACTTTCCACTTGTTGGGTAGCCAGAGAAGGATATCCTGCAGCCCTGCATTGCTGCTATCCTCAACGTGCTCGATGCGGCTGTGGCCCAACACAACTTTTGTGTGCCATGGCTTCACCTGTAGAATCTGTGCGCTCCACCCCAGCATGGTAATTGCTGAGCGTGCGTGAGTCCAGTAGGCACCACAGCCATACTTACCGGCATTGGCAGCATTACGGCTTGGGACAATGCCTGTGCTGTAGCAGGCAGGGTCACAGCAAGCTGAGCAGTGGATGCCAATGCCGTCGCCATCCCTGGACCTACTAATTACAGGCAGCACTAGTAGTGACATCACCTGCTGTGCTCGAGCAGCTACCTGTTTTGCAAATAACCCAGTTATACTGCACTGATTAATATATGCAAAAAAAGAATTTTCATTTGGTTTATATTTTGTTTTTGCACTCGGTGTAGGTAAGAAAGTAAAACACATCATCTTCCTCTTCTTTAGGAAAGACAAGAGGAAAACGCAGAGTTCAAAATAGCAGGGACAAGTACAGGCTGTCAACAGGGGTCACAGGCAGCAGCAGTGTTAGAGAGAGAGAGCAGGAGTAAAGAGGAGAAAATAACAACAGGAGAGGAGAGAGCTAGACAGAGCTAAGAAGAAGAAAAGGAGAACAAATCAGATAAAAAGAGAAAGCAGCCATGATGTGAAGAAGAGAGCATTAAGAAGAGGGAAGATAGAATGAAAGGATGTAGAGGACAGGACAGAGGAAAAAAAGCAGACTAATGATGAAACAGAGACACAGCTAATCACTGCTAAAAGAGTGATCGTAAAGAGCCAAGATCGAGGGGAGAGAGAGAAGAGCATGGATAAAAGTGAAGAGGAAATAGGGCAGGGGTAGAATGAATAGAGGGCAAATCAGAAATGAAGGGAATAAGGTAACACACCAGGTGTGACAAAGATGATAGAAAACAATTCGAGAGGTGAGAAGATAGACTCTTAGAGCATAGGGGACAGACAACAGATCAAGGTTAGAAGCTAGAGACTGAGGCAGTGAGACTGTTGAAAGTGGAGCTCACCGGAGGAAGAAGTGAGCTGCGGCCTCCTTGGCAACATTTTCAGCACCTGCACCTCTTTTTTTACAAATTAAGCATTGCACTGCACTGGATTATCGTGTTGCTCTTCAGCCAATTCATTCTGCAGGTGTAACTGCATGAAGAGTCACCTTAGCAGCCCCTACAACCATCTGAAATGTACAGAACTGGCACCAGTGTGTGCCTCAGCCATACCTATTTCATTTTGATTTAACCATGTACAGTTTGCTAGGGATTCATCCTATTATTGAAGTGCAAGCCTGTTGTGTTTTGGTCAGTTCATATGACACATTGCTCCATTGTATGTCCATTCTGCACACACTTGGCATACATTTTGTGTCAGCCTCTCATTTGCCACCAGGGTCTGATCGGCAATGTGTTCAAATGCCCTATGTGAGCCTATTGTGATGCAGGACACCAGTGTTGTACAACACATACGGTGGAGGTAAAAGGCACAATTAATGAGCATTCAGCCAGGTTGACTTACCTTGGCCCAGCACCGGAGCAGTGTGTGGTCCCAGGACAGATGTCAAGTCCAACCTAGTAGCAGAAGTCTGTGCGCGTCTTTGATTCTGGGAGGACTGCATTGTACCTAAAACGATAATTATGTTTTGCAACTTTACATTCCTGCTGCCACATGTGATGCATTCTATTCCTGGCGCAGTTAACGAGCACAAGCAGTTCTGTGCACCACCGTTGCAGAAGTGTGTCATACATAATGTAATGAGTGATCCCGCATGGGCACACTACCTTGATGCTACCTATGTCACAATGACATGCCTACGAATCCAGAGGTAAGGTCCACTATTGTGTTTTGTTGATGCCCAGAAAAGTATCCATCCAATGTACGCAGTACATGACCAGCTGTGTGGACTGTGCAATTTAATGTATGTAGGAAAGATTTGGAGTTGGACAGTGTATGCATTGTCAATACTACGGAGACTGGTATATCATTGTTTGTTTTTAATTTCCATATCTGTGCAAATAGATTTTCTTGATTAGGTCTACAGACACTATTGTAATATAGTGGGTACACCCTTTTGACTAGTTGTGGCCCTCGATTACAGGATTGGTTTCCCCGGACTGTTTGTGAAATACATGTTGAGTACCACAATTACAAAGGTATGATGAGGCAATACATTTCATATTTTGTCTTTCGCTGTTCACAAATGTCATATGGTAAAGGTGAATGTCCATTGACAACTCCAAATGTAATGAAGCAAATTTTGCATCTCTGGTTGACTTATATAGGTGGGCACTATTTGTCCCTCTGTCGTCTCCTGACAATGTATGCATTTTGACCATCTCCTGGCCAATTTAACTTACCAGTTAGTGTGGTTGTCATGCCATCCTCTGTACGTTGCCGATTCCTCCCATTAGATGCGGTGACCTCTGCTACTGCAGTTGTCTGTGCTCTGGCTGGATGTGTCAATGGGTGAGAAGACCGAAAAGTAAACAAATGGAAAATGTGCTTGTGGAACCTTTTGGGGATTTGCCCATATCTTCTGCATGCTAACCGTGTTGTGAAGTACTGGCGCAGACGGGGCATGTAGGAGCAGTGGTGTGTTGGGGATGTTATGGCGTGGCAGAGTGGAAAATGGACAACAGAATATGTGTATTACATATTTACATCTGATGATACTCTCACCTTCTGCTTTGTGATTTAGGCTGGCACAGGGTGATGTACTTCTTTGTGAATTTGTGGCAGGTTTACATGCCCCTTGAATAAGATTTACACTGCTGTTGCTTCACTTCTGTGACACAACGGTGGGGTACAACAGACGACACATTTAGCATTATTTGCAACGTGAGGCTTCTATGGTGAAGCGTCACATTGTGAGGCCCTGTGCAACATTGAACCTGCGTCAGCTTTGCTGTAGCCAGGGTGGGCATTCCTTTGGGATATGCCGTGTACAAGTGAATCAGTGAAATCTACAAGGTTTCACGAGTCACTTCTCAGAGGCCGCTGCGATGCAACCTTACGCCTGCTTGAAGCAGACTTTAAGTAGTGGCGCAGCACGTTAGGTTTGGGCAGTGCATGGACATTATTGGAGTTGCATAGCTCTTGCGACACAACTCCAGCAAAGCCCCCTTACACACCATCAGATTCAACACACCCTGCTCCACAGTGCACCACCATCTGAACGCATTGCATCCGTGTTGGCGCAAGGGTTGAATTGCATGTCACATTGGTACTGGCGCTTCCCTGCTAATCTTTGTCAATTGCTACTTTATATTTTTAACTTAATTTAGCATTTCCATATGGCATTGTACATTTCCTGTCAATTTGAACAGTTATTAAATTTGCAGGGTTGTGCATGTACGGCTGCAGTACTGTGCCCTTGTTTTAAGAAGGGTGGGAGGGATTTGCCAATTCTAATACAAATGATTCTGGGACTTGTGGTGCTACATACAGAGAGTGACACATGAGTCTCTGACTGACTATATTTTTAAATACACTTTGGACCAGTTCCTTAATCTCAATGACAGTGTAACAGACAATCTTTTCATGCACTTTTTCTTTTCATTCCACTTACCTGGTACCACGTAGCGGACGTCACTGACAGGCAGCCCATGGATCAAGTGGGGGTGTATTGTTGTCAGGATATCCTCCTCCAGTGGGGTGAGCCGGATGCGGGGTACAGGGCATGCAGCAGGGAGGATCCGGCTTAACTCAATCCTTGAGTATTTCTCCTTCACCCTCTGCCTTTCGTCCTGCCACTTTTTTTTTATGTCCTGTACAGTTCGCCTCTCCTCCCCCAAGGCTGAGACAGCAGTGGCTATCTGCAGCCATAGCTCTGCCTTCTGTGCTCCACTGGTGCAGTAGGGTGGTAAGCCATAGAGGCGCTTGTGGTGCCTTACTATGAACTCCACAAGCATGGTGGTGTCTTCTGCTGTGAAGTTCCTTTTCCTCCTCATGTCCATTTTCAGGGTCACTGTGAGTGTTGTAGATACAGACTCTCTGTGTCCAAACCTGTTCCTTCAATGTGGGCTGCTTTTATGTGTTTTCTAGTGCTGGTCAATTATTGTTAATTGGCTTCAGCTGGATTGTGGTGGGGGATGGTAGGCACTGGCAACATTCTCCTTGCCAAAATGGAGCTGTTGGCTGGGATTGGCTGCAGTGTGTCAGCTGATCAATGGTGGGGGATGGTACGCACTTGGACAGGTGTTTACCCTTGGCTAACATGGCCAACTGCCAAAAATCAGGTTATCCGGCCCGTAATCGGATTTTCCGGCCCGGAATCAGATTTTCCAGCCTGTAATAGGAAGCAACTTCTCTTTTCCGTCATCATGTTTTAATGATTGAATATTGCCCCAAAGTAACCAAGCACCTTCCTCAGAACTACAGGTCTTGGTATTGTACATCAAATATTGTGAAACAGTCCCTGAATCGTAGGACATGATATGCAAGTGCATTAGATATATCACTTGTTTTTTCAAAAGGTGGAGCAAAAGCATTGGAAACAACCTTTCTTCATAAGATTGGCACATCTTGGGAAGAAACAATGTAACCTTCCACCCATCAGAGGACAGGCACAGCTAGAGCAGCTTTGCATTGAAAACAGAAGGGCTCGCTGCTGTGGGGTAATCCGGGTACTAAGAGAGTAGGTGGTGCAATCGGGTTGATCCTCCTGAGTATGAGGAATGTGTAAGCAATCGAATAAAGCACTCTCCTTGGGACAAGAAGAGTGTCTCCCTCATGCACTCGATACAATGTTCAGTTCTTTATTCCATAGGTAAAACACTTCTTTCGTGAGACTTCAAGTTAGGTCAATAATTTTATTCTTGGTATTCCAGTTTTTTTTTGTGGGAATACAAATAATACAATTATTGACCTAAGTGAAAGTCTCCCCCAAAAAGTTTTTTACCTATGGAATAAAGAACTGAACATTGTATCAAGTGCATCAGGGAGACGCTTCTCTTGTCCCAAGGAGAGTGCTTTACTCGACAGCTAGAGCAGCAGCAGTGCTTACTTCCCTAATTGCAGGATACCTACACATCCGGTAGGAGCAGTGTTATCATGGCTTCCAGACAGAACAGGTACTGCATGGTATTAGTAAATCAAGCTTTTTTCTCTTGTAGTCAGCAGGGCAGACTAGTACAATCTTTTATCACTCACAAAACACGCACAAGTGAGGCATTAGTGACATAAGTTATGGGGAAATCTCTGGAGCAGGTGCTTTAACTCAGTGAGAGGAATGTGTAGGTGGATGGGAGAGTGAATTTGAAAGTTCTTATGCCATGCTTACTTAGGTGATATTCCACATCAGCATCCTGAAAGTCCGGCTGCAGCCACTCGTAGACAAGCTATAACTCCTAATGTCATATTCTGCAGTCTAGCTGCTGTTACTTCAGTTAGATCGAGCTGCTGACTTTTGATACACATTTGTCAAAGGCTGGGCCCTTGTTATATTGAGACAACCCTTCCCGACTTTAATGTGAAAGTGGATAGAGGAAGTGACTTGCCCAGTAAAGTCCATTTGAAAATAAAATTGCAAAAACAATGAAAAGACACCTCTCTGTGGCTCTTTTGTTTTCCCACAATTGTCCCTTCAGACTTTATAGTCCCAACTTCGCTATTAAATATTCCTTTGATTAGCCTTTGCTGGATAATTGGGTTACTGGTTGGCAGAGGTATGCACTCTGTCCAATCAGCAACCACAATCCGTGAACGGGGAAGTCAGATACACAACATAAATTACCCTTTGCCCACCCTCTGGTAGCTAGGCACAAAGCAGGCAGGCTAAACTTGAGACAATGTGTAAATTATTTGTGTATCACTTCAAACAGTAAGACAGTGCAAACAACACAAAAATACTTCATACCAGTGTATATAAATAGTTTCTATTCTTATGAACAAAAGAAGACCAAAATGAGAAACAGCCAATAAGTATAACCGGAGATATGAATTTTGAAAGAGCTAATGAAAATATTGTGCTTAAAAGCTTAATGCCTCAACCTGGAATGTCTGGTTACACTTGACCAGGGTACATCATACATTTCAGGCCAACCACAATGGATCACAGGTCAGATACAGGGACCAGCCTTGGCCCGCTGAAAAGTACATTGTTGCGTCGTTGACAGAGCCAAAATGCAAGCAGCAAAATGGGTGATGCGTCAATGTCAAGCTTCCAGCTGAAGACAATGTGTCCGTTCTGAACTGCTCAAAGTCAGGGATGTGGTGGAAAAGCAGATCATGCATTGCTCTGACTGCAAAGTAATGACCTAGGTTCTCACAGCGCCCACGATGCTTCGTCTTCAAAGGAGATCTGCCAGTTACGAGCTGCTCAACGATGGCGTTGCTCGGATGCTGGCAGTTGCAGTCCTTTATACCCATTTTCAAGGGCCTAAAACTAGATTGGGACCACTTGGCAGGGAACAATTTGCAGCAAGCAAAGCCCAGGTACTGTTGCAGATGAAAAGAAAAAATATTTGATGTCCATGAATCTTTAGACCAGACAGGTGGCAAGCCAACATGCCCTTGGAGTCACTCTTGGTTCCAGTGACATGGGTCCAGTCCTTCATCAGTAAGGCAGAGGGTAGCAGGCAGCAGGACAGGGCAGGACAGCAGAGCAGAAAAGCTGTTCTTCCAGAGCAGAAGTCCAGAGAGTGGCAGTCCTTGTAGTAGCACAACAGTCTTTGCTCCTTGCAGAGATCTTCACAGACTCACTAGTCCCTGATTTTCTGGGGTTGGAGACCCTGTACTGATACCCAGTTATGTCTTTGAAGTGGAGGTGACTTCAAAGAGGGGCTTTGAAGTGCATACAGGCCCTCCCAGAGCTGGCTCCAGACTCACTCCAGGGAGTCTGCAACCCTTTGTGCGGGGAGGACACTGCCCATCAGGTATGTCAGCTCCTCCCTCCTGTCTAGCACAGAATGACCCATCAAGATGCAGATGGCCTCTCACACCTAACCTTCCTTTGTCTGTGGCTGTTTATAGGGAATGCACAAAATCCGGCTGTCACCACCCCAGATATGTATTGGAGACAGACTGCAGGCACACAGAGGTTTAAGAGCAGAGAAATGGCATTTTTCTAAAAGTGACATTTCTAAAATAGTACTGTTAAATCCAACTTTGCCAGCTAAAAGGATTTATCATACGATTCCACTGATATTAAACATGACAGATCTACTCCTTCTCCATCAGGAATTACAGCTTAAAAGTATAATAATAAATTCCCAGACTTAACCTATGAGAGGGGTAGTAGTGAAAAATTAATTTTGGTGTTTTTCACTATAAGGACATTTAAATTTTTAAAGTACATGTCCAAGCTTTTACTTAAACAGCACGTGGCCCTAAGGGCTACCTAGAGCCAAACTTAGGGGTGACTTATATGTAATAAAACTGGTGTTTCCTGTTTGGCAAGGGTTTCTAAATGCCAAGTTGACATGGCAGTGTAAACTGCAGACACAGACGCTGCGGTGGCACACATGAGACATGTTTAGAAGTCTACTTGTGTGGGTGGCACAAGGAATGCTGCAGGCCCACTCGTAGCATTAAATTACAGGCCATGGGCACAGGTAATGCACTCTACCGGTGACTTACAGATAAATTAAATATACTAGTTGTGGATAGGTCGATTACACTATGTTTCGAGGAAAATCAACTGCACTTTAGCACTGGTTAGCAATGGTAAAGTGTTCAGAGTCCTAAAGCCAACAAAAAGGTGGTCAGAAAAAGAGGAGGAGGCAGCCAAAAGTAGACCATTATCCAACACAAATCCCCTCCCGCCTAAAGTCAAAGTAGACTAATCAGTACCTTGATGGACTTCCTTGCTTAAGGCGGTAGAACCTGGAGAGCGTCCTACTACTGTAGGGATACTTGCTAGTTCTGTGCCTCTCTGAAACAAATTGGATCCCTCTGTCCATACTCTCTGGGGTCACTGAGATAACCCCTGGGGAATTCTTCTCCTTACCTATGGACCCCATCTGTGCAGTACCTAACTTTAACTTTCTCATAAATGCATAGGAAGACAGTACCATCATTGCCAACAAAGCGATTTGGCCCATTCCACCACTTGGGTCTGACTTCTGTCCCCAACCCCAGGAAAACTCTTTCCGTAAGTAAAGCAACCAACAGGAGCCACTGAAAGCTGTCAGGGCCAGGAGCAAGGATCCAAGCCATCCATGGGCCTCTGTCTGCTGTGGCTTCTCAGAGTAGGGGGCTGTAGCCCCTGATGTCTTGCACCCTTTTACTGCTTCACCTCCTCCCACCAGTTCTGGGGTAATATCCTGAAATTGATCTTTCAACCAGGGTCTGTCCTCTTAGGTTAAAAATGAGTCAGGTGTTTGTCTTTTCTCCCCCTGCCCCTCTATTTGAGCTTCCGTACCCTCCGTTTGGGAGTGGTACTCCCAGAAAACTGAACTGTCAGGGTGCTTGTGGCAGCGGCCCCTCACAGTTTTCCTTACATCAGGGCTACTGATTCCCCAGAATATAGTCATTGGGCATCTGGGAACTACCAATGCCCCTTTTCTGGATCATCTCCCCACCCCAATTTCCAGACACCAGGGCCATAGGGGGGATAAGGACCTGCCCCTGTCCTGAGTCCCCCTACACACCTGGCCAGTTTACGGCTCTGTGGAGACTAGCCTTTCCACAACCATGGTGGCTAGCCCTGTTATCTCTCAGAGAAGTGACTGGGAACCCATTCACTTTCACCTGGTGGAAGTGATGACTCATACCCTCAGGGATCACCAGCTAATCCTATTAGCCGAGGGAGATCAAGGTATGGTCTATGAACTGACCCTGGGACTACATACCCCTAAGGCCATATTGGCAACTTCTGTAGAGTTCCTACCAGTGGGTGGTTTATTTGGGCAGACGGAGTCCCCCTGCTTGTGTCCTAGCTGGCAACAGTCAAATCAGTGGTGTTGTAAATGGGGTACACTGGGCCAACAGAATGTCCCTCCTTCTTCTCAGAAGGGACATGGGAACCCGTTCCAATTCCCTTAATTTGAGACTTTTCTGAGTCTCCCTTGACCTCTCTCTGTTGAGGAGAACCGGAGCCACCCTTCTTGGGGTCACTCCCAGGTACCTTTCTGGAAACTCTGGTGCTGACCCAGATGTCCACCTCCTCAGTAAGCTCCGTGAGGTCGGTCAGCTTGAAAAATAACTATCTAGAATGTGCTCCTTCAAAATTAAGTTATACAGTCCGGAATAATCATCAACCTTACTGCGACTCATCCAGCTCTTTAGGGCCTTGCTTACATAGTCAAAGCAGTCTACCCATGTTTTGGAGGAAATTTTGTGGCTGCCATTGAACTTCTGCCTATATCTCTCAGGGCCCAGTCGAACTTACTAAGCAAAATCACCTTCATAGGGGTGTACTGGGTCTGATCCTCTACCACCAGTGGAATAAGTGTGTCCCTCCCCACTGTGGGCATGTATCTCCTCAGAATACTTCCCCCAGGAGCCTTCAGGAAACCTGTATACCCTTAGAGCCACCTCATAGGTAAAGAACCACTTGTCTATGTCATCACCCCTCGCAAAACTGTGTATCAAATCCTTTGGGATGTTAACTCTCTCTTCTGCAGCGGAGACTCTATAGGTAAGCTGCAACCATTACTGCTGGACTCCCCTTGCATGTCGCTGATCTCCAGCTCTCCCAGATTCAGGTCATGGGCCATACTCCTCTCCTACATGGGCAGGCTTTTCTGCTTTAAAGCCTGCTCCTTCTCCAGCTTCAATTTGGCAAGCTCTAGCTTCAGCTTTCCTTCCTCCCTCCTGTCCTCCAGCTCCTCTGGAAGCAGGTTTCCAGAAGATGCACTGCTGCCTGTTCTTGGATGGACTGACCCGGGCGTAGTGGCAACACCTCGGCGACCATCTACACCAGTGGTACAGTCATGATCCAAGTCAACAACGATAACTTAGATGCATTTGACCACCTCTTTCCCTCGTTACGATACGTTGTAAATCGACCACAACACTCTCACCCGAGCAACTATCCCATTAACGCCAACTGCTCCCCACACAACAACCACGTCCATCATCACCCCCCTGAAAAGCACAAAGCACACCTACCTTCCAAAACTAATCAGAGGTACACCTCAGACGAAACCCTATTATGCCCTGACCGTCACCTACCCACTCCCCTCCTAAATTACTCCTCCCAACTATCAACCACTAAAACAAATCCTCTGTAATTGAATCCTAACTCACTTTCGCAACCCGCGAGCCAGAGGCGACCGCATGAATCACGACGTGTCTCTCCTAACCCCAGGTCCATGGCCACCCACAGGAATAACTCAGGCAACATTAACACTTAAAGCCAATATCTCAATTCCCAGCTCTCCCCTTCCCTGGACAACACCCCCCTTGACAGCCAGTACGCTGAAGTCCTCCCCTCCTCTACTGGAGAGCCAGCTAGAAACTGTAATCGTCGGACTCAATGAAATCACACCAGAATTCTCAGCAACGCTCACACCTCAAACCCAAAAATAACAGCACGCAACTCCCAAGACCTCTAAAGGATAAATGGCACAGCTGGAAAACAACGCCCCTCACGAACCAGTCACGGAGACCTAATAGAACAAAAACCGCAATGCCCATAAGAGAGGCGATGGAACTTGCCACCTCATATGACATATCCCCTTCTATCACCCCTATCTACAAGATCCAGGTTATCACCGAACTCTGTAGAGACCGTTCCCCACCCAGAACGCCAAGACCACCAGCCTTCCTCTCTTCTATTCCCAGGGTCCCCCTAACAAAGAATCTCAACAACGACGAGATCAACATCAAATGCCTACTCACTAACTGCAGATCGACCACAAAACATGCTATCAAACTGACAGAAAGCATCCTTGAACACGACATAGACATAGCGTTCAATACTAAAACATGACTCAATGCGTTCTCTGCCCCTTCCATGGACATGCTTGTGGCCACAGGCTTCTCAATCATTAACAAAAACAGAAAAACCAATCGAGGTGGGGGCACTGCAATAATACACAAGGGCAGCATCTCTGAAACAGAAATTGACTCCTTCAACTATAACTCATTTGAATGTCTAACTGCCAACATCAAGATGAGGTAAAACAAAACTCTACTTTGCCATCTCCTCTACCATCCACCTGGCAACACCACCGCATTTGGTGAATACCTCTCTGACCTGATAACTCACAGTGCACTCCGGGACTCCAACAGCATAATTCTTGGTGACCTCAGCCTACTTTGGAATGAGGAAAGCAACACGATGATCCATACCTTGAATGGACTGCTTCACAATATCAATCTTACCCAACACTGTATTGAAAAAACACAACATAGGATCAATCCCTGGTGGCTGTGGTGGGGCAATGGCAGTGAAACCACCCTAATTGTAATAGGGCAGTCAGAGAAGACTGCCACCACAGTTCCCCCACGAGTATAGCGATCCGTGGACCGCCAGACTCGTAATTAGGCCCTAAGTCACTGTATGGCACTGCACAAACACAAATCCTATCCTCACAGCTGATCATCAACGTTAGATATTGGGTTTCTGATTTGCAAAGGTATGCACCCCGTCCAAGCAGGAACCCCAATCATAGTCGCAGTAAGTCAGATACAAACCATAAATTAACTTGTGCTCTGCTTCTGGTAGCTTGGCACTGAGCAGGCAGGCTTAACTTAAAAGACAATAGGTAAAGTATTTGAACAACACTTCAAACAGTGACACAGTGAAAACACCACAAAAGATTATATTTTTATGAATAAAGCAAGACCAAAACGATAAAAATCCAATAAGCATAACCAGAGTTATATATTTTTTAAACAATAAATGAAAATATAGTGCATAAAGCTTAAAGGGGCAACTGGGATATCTGGTCCCACTTGACCAGAGTAAATCCTAAAGTTCAGGCTGACCGTGCTGGACTGTGGGTCGGATACAGGGACAAGATTTGGTCTGCTGAAAAGTACCTAGTTGTGTTGTCGAGGGAGCCAAGATCCGAGCAGCAAAAGGATCGAAGTGTCGTCGTCGAGCTTCCAGCTGAAGGCAATCATTGAGGGAGATGAGCCAGTTCAGAGCGGCGCAACAACAAGGATGCGTGGATTCTGGCAGTTGCAGCACTTTATGCCACACTTTCAAAGGCCCAGGACCGGATTGGCACAACCTGGCAGGGCAAGACTTGCAACAAGCAAAGTGCAGGTGCTGTTGTAGGTGAAAAGAAGGCTTTGATGCCCCCGAAACTTTAGAACAAGGGGAAAGCCAACATGCCCTTGGAGTCAATCCGGATTCACGTAATACGGGTCTAGCCCTTCCTCAGCAGGGCAGAGGGTAGTAAGCAGCACAGCAGAGTAGAATAGCAGTCCTTCTAAAGACCCAGTCCAGCAGAGTGGCAGTCCTTGTAGTAGCCCAGCATTCCTTCCTCCTGGCAGAGTTCTTCACAGGTAGAGTAGTTCTTGATTTTGCGGGGTCAGAGACCTAGTACTTATACCCAGTTATGCCTTTGAAGTGGGAATGACTTAAAAGTGTGGCTTTGAAGTGCGCAGAAGTCCTCCCTTCCCAGTTCTGGTGGCAAACTCATTCCAGGGGGTTATGCAAAAGTTTGTGCGGGTACAAGACACTGCCCATTCAGGTGCCTCAGCTCATCCCTCGCATCCTGCCCAGGATGAACCATCAGGATGCACATAGCCTCCCAGTCACACCTAACTTTCCTTTGTGTGTGGGTATCTAGAAGGAATGTACAAAGTCCGGCTTTCGCCCACCCTAGAGGTGTATTGGAGACAGGCTACAGGTACACAGAGCTTTCAGAGCAGAGAAATGGCATCTTTCTAAAATTGGCATTTTTAAAATAGAAATGTTAAATCCAGTTTTGCTAGTTGAAAGGATTAATCACTACCATTCCAATGATATTAAACATGACAGAGCCACTCCTTCTCAATCAGATATTGCAACCTAAATGTATAATAAGGAATTCCTAATGTTAACGTATGAGGCCATAGGCCTCGCATTAGTGAGAAACTATGGAAATGATTAGGATGGCGGACGGACACCCTGTCTGACAACAGGACCGCACGATTTGCTGTTGATCGTAGTGCCTATCTCTTTTATTGTGGCGGGTGATGAGTGCTGTAGCACATGCCACAGTACAAGAAATAGACAGGGATCCTATCCCTGCACTACGTGTCAGGCAACATGTGGTGCTTGCCACATGGTGCAGGGATTTGTAGGGGGGCACCAACCTATAATCAAGGGACAGGGGGAATGGGGGCTGGCTATGGGCACCCAGTGTCCCTTTCCACCAGCTTTCCCATGGCAGGTGAGCCCCCATGAAACGGCTGGCGGGAAGACATTGTAATCCCTAAGGCAGTGCCTGGTAGGCACTGCCACCATTGCAGGGATTGCAAGACCCTCTATCACACAGATGCGTGTCGGTCGGTATTTCAGACCGCCATGACGCCACCTGCCATTGTAATATGGCGAGCGGGAAATCTGTCCATAATGGCGGTGAGTCCGCCACCAAAGGGCTGCCGGTGGCAGTCTCACCGCCATCGTTATCGGCCTCTTATTTAGGTGTTTTTCACTACCAGGACCAGGACAACTTAAAAGTACATGTCCTACCTTTTACTTACCCAGGAACTGAACAATGGGCTTCCTAGGGGCCAACCTTAAAGGTGACTTATATCTAATGAAAATGGGAGTTTAAGTAATGGCAAGGTTTCTATATTACAATCCTCTGTAAGTCTGCCAAGATCCGCATATTTTCTCCCCTTTTTTGCGGCACCCTCTGCTCTTGTAAATCACACATTCTGCTTGCCAACACCAGTCCAGGTCTGTTTCACATTCCTCCCATGTTGGGACAGTGACTACCCCCCCATTTCCTTGCCGAATTTCTTTTTGCCTCTACCGTTGCCAATGCTAGCCAACGCTTTATATGTCTTGGCCAGTCTTCATTCGCAGAGGGTGCCAGCAAGAACCATTTAAGCTCCAATGGGACCTTAGAGCTGACAACCTCCGCTGTTGTGTCCGCAATAGTCTGCCAGCATACCTGCAGGGTCGGATAGTCCCATATAAGATGAAAGAAGGTGCCTTCTGCACCACATCCCCTATGACATAACACAGAACAGGGAAACAGTTTTAACTTGTAGGTGCTCTGTCAGGATCCTATCCTCCAGAGGTCATGAGACCTCCAGTGCGTCTCCCTCTCATATGTTTCCTCACAACATCGCCAAGTTGAAGGTATTTAAGTCACTCTACCTTCCCTAGGTCATATTCTGCCTGCAGGTTAGCAACTGTAATGTATGCCCCTTTCTCCATATGTCTCCCAGCATCTCTAGTCCCAGCAGATCCCATTTAGCAAAGCCCGCAAGCTGGCTTATTTCTATTAGTCGGTCTCCCACCCAGAGGGTTGTCATCCCTGTGAGTTTGTTTTCCCAGCCCAAATACTTTGTCACTGCTTTCCATATTTTAACTACTGTCTTTGTGTGATGTGGGAGGGTTTTATCTATGTGTTTGGTGTACAGTAGCGCCCTTGGATCCTTTTCACCCATGGCCTCCCTGTCAACCCTATATGCCAGGTTTGCTCTGTCTTTGGACATCCACCCGTTCACGTTGACCAACTGTGCCGCTCAGTAATAACTACGAATATCTGGTACTGCCAGGCCACCTTAATATATTCCCCTCTGTAGTTTAGCCAACTCAATTCATGGGGCCGCTCTGCTTCACTACAACGCCTGGAACTCTGAGTCTACTCGCTTGAAAAATGAGGGGGGTTGTAGGGGGTATTCTGCAATGCATATATCATTCTGGAGAGTGACATAATTTTAAACATTGCGGCCCGGCCCATCATTGTTAAAGGGAGGATCTGCCAGTGTTTAACATCTGCTATGAATCTGTCGAGCTGTCGATCCACATTCTTAGGATGGAAGGCCTGGGCATCTCTTGTTATGTGGATACCAAGGTATTTAATACAATTTCCCTCTATTGACACTGTACACCTGGATGTAAGGGCGGGCACTCCTCCCAACAAGGGGCATAGCAGTGACTTGTCCCAATTAATACCATATCCCGAATATTCCCCTTATATGTGAAAGATCTTCAGTATTCTGTCTACTGACTGTCTCCGTTTTACAGCATACAAGAGAATATCGTCTGCATAGAGCGAAATTCGTTCTTCCCACTGTCTTCCTATCGGTATTCCCCATATCAAGGGGTCCTGGCGCACCCAGGCCGCCCGTGGCTCCAACACCAGTGTGAACAAAATAGGAGACAGCAGACAGCCCTGTCTAGTTCCCCTGCATAGGGCAAACTCCGTGGACACTGGTGCATTGACCCGTACTCTAGCCATTGGTTGTTCATAGAGAAGCTTAATCCAATTGATACATTTTGGGCCCATTCCTAAGCACTCTAGAATCGCACACAGATAAATCCATTCAAAGCTATCGAAAGCCATCCTGGCGTCTAAGGGATAGAAGGGCTGATTGTCTGTCTGAATATTTTTCTGTCATTTGAAGTATTCCAAATAGTACATGAAGGGTCAGTCGGGTGCTCCGGTGCGGCATAAAGCCTGATTGATCCAGAGGTATTACGGAGTTTTTATATAGCGCAAATGAGCTGAATTGGGTATCAGAGCGCTTTACATAGCTCCAGATGCATTAAATGAGAACACATTCATTTTTTTTGTTAGGCACAGGGAGATTAAGTGATTTGCCCAGAATCACAGGATGTTCAGTGTCATTGCCGAAACTCGAACCCAATTCCCCAGATTCAAGGTTGACCGCCTTAGCTGTTAGGCCAACTCCTCTCCCCATTAGGGTGGTAATCACATTAGACAGACGTAAGGACAGGAGTTTGCCCAGCACTTTGACCTCGTAATTGAGTAATGAGATTGGGCGGTAGGACCCACAGTCCATTGGAGGTTTACCTGGTTTCGGTATTACCGTAATGACGGCTGTCCTTGGATCCCAGGGCAGTACTTTGTATCGTTGTGCTTGTTTGAACATATTTAGCAGGTGATCCGCCATTATATCTAACATGGATTTATACATTTCTACCAGAAGTCCATTGGGTCCTGTTGCTCTCCTTGACTGCAATTATCAGGATTTTGTTTTAATCTCTTCAATGGTGAGGTCTTCTTCCAACACCCATCTCTCCTCCTGCGTGATTCTTGGTAATGAAATGTCATGCAGGTATTCTAGGCAGGTCTCCACTGAATGTGTTGCATGGGATGCATAGATCCCTTCATGATATACAGCGAATTTCTCTGCAATCTTGGCCCCGGTCCATTAGTGTGGACCTCCCTCGCCTACCAGCCCTGGCACCCATCCTCTACAAGTCTGACTCTTATTTGACCTGGCTAATAGTCTGCTCGTCTTGTCCCCTATATCGTACATTTTATGTTATTTCGCTAGTGCCTGAGTCCTAGCACTATTTTTTTGCTTTAACTTTAGCCTTTGTCTGTCTGCCCTTTGGCTGGGGGTCTGTGCCTAATGACCTGCACTCCAGGCTAAGTATTTCACTTTCTAGTACTTCACCTTTGGTGTTTTTTTCTTTCCTAAGAGCCCGAAGTTTTGCCAGTGAGCTACCTCTAATCATTGCCTTAAATGCTTCCCACAAGGTCCCTGGGGAGGTGACCATGCCTACATTTTCTGCGAAGTAGTGTTCTGCCTCTTCCCTCATGGTGTCTACGAAATCCTCATCTTTGAGGATCCACGGGTCAACACGTTGCGATAGCGTGTGGTCCCTGACCAGACCTGCCATCGAGGCCTGGACCGGGGAATGGTCCGACACCCCACGTGTCACATGTTTAGCATCTATGAATTCTCCCAGCCCTGAGCCTTGTGTAATGAGGTAATCAAGCCTGGAGAGGCCCCCTGTTGCCGCCGATAAATTAGTATATTGCTTCCTGTCTGGCTGTTGGTGTCTTCAAATGGCACTCAGACCCATGGCCTCAAGAAATCCCCCCAGTTGTCCTCTCTGTCTAGTGGTATTTTGTCCCCCTGACACGTTGAATTTTGATGATTTAATTTTGTTCATGTTCCCACCAAGAATCAGTCTGCCATTGGGCAATTAGAGTAGCAGTGAACAAAGTGCCTCCAATGCTGCTGCTTGTATGCCCGGGGGGAATACATTCAACATAGATTAAGCCTTTCACCCTTCCATGTCCCACTCACTACAGCATAGCAGCCAAGTGGGTCCGTCCAGGTCGTATTCTGTATAAAGGGGAATGCCTTCTGTATCAGAACTCCTACACCTCTGGAACCAGAGGTAAAGCCTGAATGAATTACTAGAGAATAACCAAACCTATCAAGAGCTTGACAATAGTTACCTTTGAGGTGTGTTTCCTGCAAGTAGACCACATCTGGTGCATGCCTCTTTATAAATTGTAGGGCTGTTGTCCTTTTGAGTTTACTATTAAGGTCATTCACATTCCAGGACCAGACTTTTAGCAAGGACTGCTTACCTTTTTTACTAACCATTTGGTTGAGGACTCTTGTCTAGTACTCCTATCTGGGTGGGAGGCCATATCAGTGGTGTAGACTTCCGAACTCTCCCTTTGAATACATCCCTCATTTCGTACCTGGTTAAGAACTTCCCCACTCAACTTCTCACCCTCCAGCACCCTGCAACCCTGCTTTTAAGGTTGTGAATACCCCAACTTTGAAACCTGCAGAGAGCTTGTCGCACTTTAACCCCTTCGCTGCTGCCGTCGGCCGTTGGCGCGAGCTACCTCCCTGGTGCTGTGCATGTCCAACGGCCGACGCGGCCCGCCCACCCTTTAGAACGCCCGCACCGCGGCGGAAAAACCGCCGCGGTTAAGGCGTTAACTTGCATAACAGTGCTAATTATTAACTAATGTGGGGGATGTTCAGTCCAACCTGACTCAATCTACAAACGTTAATAGAATCCTTTCCTACCAAGCCCAACAGGTAATTGTAGCCTGTATGTGGCTTATCGGGGTTAATCACACAAATGTTCCGAATGGGCCGGTGTGAGTGTCTCAATGTTCCACCTGCATTGTAGGGATATAATGTACATGGGCTGAAGAGTCCAGTCTCTCATCTTACCTGCACCCTAGTATCACCTGCTATTCTCCAGCCTCCTCTGGACCTTGTCGGCCTTGAGGTATTGAGGACTCTCTCTCTCCCTTTGGATACATCCCTCATTTCGTACCTGGTTAAGAACATCCCCACCCAATTTCTCACCCTCCACCAGCCTGAAACCCTGCTTTTAAGGTTGTGAAGACCCCAACTTTCAAACCTGCAGAGCGTGTGTTGCCCTTTAGCTTGCATAACAGTGCTAATTTATAACTAATGTGTGGGATGCTCAGTCTAACCTGACTCAATCTGCAAACGTTATCAGAATACACCAAGCTGGTTATGAGGTCTTCTATGAAAAGGTCAACATTGGGCCCCTTCGCCCCTTCCGGTACCCCCACCACAGGTATATTATTATTCCTTGCCCGTCATTCCTGGTCTTCTAGCCGCGCCGCCATGTGCGCAGTCTGATTCGTTAGGCTGTGCACCTGTTCTTCCAGGCCCTTCATCTTGAACTGGAGTTGGGTAATTTGGGTCTCCAACACTTTTTCACTCAGTTTAGAAAGGTATGCCCTGATCAAAGTGACCTCCGTGGGCACTGTGTCAATTTCAGGCTCTAGGGAGCCTTTGACGTCTCAGATTGCGGCCATTAGGGCGGCCAATGACGGCTCCCCAGCCCCCTTCCTCCTCCATGGTCAAGGTCGGCTTCGTAAAAGTTTAATTATCTAATTTGTTAGATTGAACGGGCCCACTCCTCTAGGTTTTCCAAATCCTACTGTGTCCACTGTTAGGATAATGCGTACCAGTCTCTCTTGATTCACCCTGGGCCCTGCAAATGGTGGCCTTCGCTGCCAGTAGATGTTACGTGACCCGTTAAAACTGTCCATAGGTCTTTGCTGGTGGCATTATTAGTAGTTTTATATGGGGGTATAAGAAAGCCCGACGGGCTGTATCGTCACTTAAACTTCCTTTTAATCAAGGAGGACTAGCTCTGCCGGATATTAAACTTTATTATTGGTCGGCTTTTTTGACCCGTTTTCGTAGCTTGCTGATCCCCGATAAATGCTTATATTTCCATAGATTTTTATTAGGATTAGATGCAAATTATTTTCTTTATAGGCTAAACGACCCCAATTACTTTAAACGGGTAAAGTTTAAGACGGTACGGGATACAGTTAATATTTGGCGCTCCATTCTGGTTAAGAGTAAGGCCTCTCTTTTTCATAATAAAACACCCTTGTGGTGTAATCCGGGTTTACCGACAATTTTTCAGGATTCAGCTTGTCGTTTAATATCAGACTCTGGCATTAAAATATTGGGTGATCTATATGACGACAAGGGATTCATGGTATTTGAGCAATTGAAGATATGTTATAAATTGCCAGAGGTGGCTCGGTTTAAATGCTATCAGATTAAGGATTATTTATTGAGAAAATTAGAGCTTACCACTGTATCAGATTCTGAAGTTTGGAACTGTATTTATAGAGAAGCAGATAAAGCCCTGATCAGCATAGGGTATAAGATTTTCTCTGGCTATAATACTAACGATATCACAAAGTTAGCTGAGAAATGGAGTAGAAAGCTATCAAAGAATGTATCATCAGATTTGATTACTTCATCTCTTAATAGCTTAAACTTATCTGTTCACTCTTCAAGTCTTAAACTCCAGTTGTTTAAAACCGTATGCCAACTTTATTATACTCCGGAGAGGATTCTTAAATGGGCAACAAATAACAACTTCAGTGATCGTACGAAATGCCCAAAATGTGATTTAAGTGGAGCTGATATTACTCACATGTTCTTTTCCTGCCCGCACCTGTCTGAATTCTGGGATGGAGTAACTGAAGTTGTTTCTGATAGACTTGCTAGCTCTATTGCATTTTCATCAATGGATGTGTTGGTGGGCTTATCGGGGGGCAACAATGCATTATGTGATTTACTGAACATTCTAGTTACATGTGCAAGGTTGGTTATTGCTAGAGTTTGGGTTAAAAAAAAACCACCAACGGTTATGGAGTGGTGGAGCCTTGTTAAGGAAATATATAATATGGAGCAAGCTCTTGCTGTAACAAGGGGTCTGCAGATGAAATGAAAATTGGACAGAATATGGGGACTAATAATGTCTTAACCACCGTCTATTTTTCCTATTTTTTTATTTATTTATTTTTTTAGTATTTTTTGTGGTTGGCCTCTACTTTATTTTTGATTTATGTATTTTCTTGCTTTGGATATGCTAATTAATTGATCTTGCCTAGATTGTATGTAGACATTTATTGCTTCTTTTTTTTTCTGTTCCCCTTGATGCAAATAAAAATATTTTTTTAAAAAAAGGTCTTTGCTGGTGGCTCCACCTTGGTGTCATTCCAAAACCCCACTACTCTTCGTGGAGCACAGATTTTAAATGCCAAGTTGACATGGCAGTGTAAACTGCACGCACTGGCTCTGCAGTGCCATGCTTGAGATTTGTTTAGAGGGCTACTTGTGTAGGTGGCGCAAATAGTGTTGCAGACTACTAGGAGCATTTCATTTACAGGCCTTGGGCACAGTTAGTGCACTCTAATAGGGAATTTCAGATAAATTAAATATTCCAATTTTGGATAAGTCAATGAAACTATATCTAGGAGAGAAACACATGCACTTTAGCACTGGTTAGCAGTGGTAAAGTGCGTAAAGTCCTAAAGTCAGTGCAGTGATGATTTTGAGATGAACCATGGATATTTAGCTGGGAATTGGGAGAAGAATGAAAACATTGGGCCTTCTTCAAATGACTGTTGTTTGCGTGTACTTTTTTGTTTTCCACATATTTAGAAAAGTATCTATTAGGCAGTAGATCACTGTTATTTCAGGTAGCCCAAATGCAGCCTAAATCACTGCTATACACAGGCACACAGATGTCTGACTCTTCAAAAAAGTTTTGAATGCACGCACACTAGGCGTCGTGCACTCTCAGTGTTGCACCTGTTCAAAATCTTGAGTGCCACCAGCGATATTATATCTATTGTATGTTGTGTAGGATGTGTTTTGGTGACATTAAGAGCTTGATTACGATGTCACCGTAGCGGTCTCTGGACCGACCGACCTCCAGTCGGCAGTCCCGACACCGCTAGTACAATGCGAGCATTGGTCGCATTTTTCCATTTCTCTATTGGAGCCTGTCTTACGGCCGTAACACAAGTTCCCTTAACACATGCTCCCATAGAGAAATGGGAGATTGTCTTAATCCCTTCACCCCATGGCAGGCACCTCAAGGTGCAGGGATTAAAGGGGGGGCCCCCAACCAGAGGTCACAAGGAAAAATGGGCCCTACTAAGGGCCCCCAAACTTGCATTACGACAGGCTTTCCATGTTGAAAAGCCCGGCATGAAAAGCCCGTGGGAAACCAAGCATCGTAATCCCGAAGGCAGAAATGCCTTTCTATGGGATTATAGGCCAGTCTTCGACTGGCCGACCGGCTCCTGGAGCTCATCGGAAGCCAGCCAGAATGAGCAACTAGTTTCAATACCGAATGGCTGTATTTAATTATCTGGTTTGCAATTGAAACCAATGAGCTCGGTCGTAGAGTATCCGACATAAGGTCGGAGGCTTTATAATCAAGATCGTAATAGTCCCCTAAGCGTTTTCAGACAGGTAAAGTAGCGATACCCATAAAGTCTGTTTCACTATGCCAGCTATCCTAATTGCCAGTGGGTTGTGGCCCCCTTTTTGTGTACTTCAAAAGAGCTTTAAAAGGGTCCCCACCTTTGTAGAGCAGGTCCAATGACAGATGTACAAATCTTTTGAGTGAAAAGGGAGTCATGGTCTCTAAAGACTCCTAATTGGTGCTTTAATTTTAGCACGAATTAAATGTTTCAGAAAATATGCATGTTGATCTGAGTGAATGTGTTCAAAAGAAAATCTGCTTTCACTTCCAGAGCTGCATCATTATGTTAATAGTAGTTAATTTCTTTCCTTTCAGTTTAAAAAATACGATCAGAAATTGGAGAAAGTGAGAAAACGGATATTTGAAATCATAAATAGTGTCAATTTGGTAAGCTCTGTGTTATTGTAGGTAATTGATTACTTATTTATGTAGTGGGAAGTTGAAAAATAGTGAGATGCCATTTCACTAAAATAGACTTGTATTTATTTGATACCACAAAATGTTTGTTTTTTAGAGGAAAGTGAAACCATCATGCATATAACAATGGCACTAGAGTTAGAGTGCTTCTTAATTACGCATGCTCATCCATGATGAAAGAAGCACGCTTTAAATGTTTAAGCTGTTGGGAAAAAACTGTAATAATGAGTCATCAAAACCTCAATTCACCATTGATGAAAACAACCATATTCTGTGTCTTTGGATACTAACATGTAACTTGTGTTATGAAAGAAAAAAAGGATTGTGGTGGTGCAATTTTATGCAATTGTACATATACATAAAATTGGATTTATATAATGCTGCTAATCACCCGAAAGGTATGCAAGAGCTTGCAGGTCCTGGGAGTCTCATTCCAACAGCCAGGTTTTGAAGCCCCTCCGTAATACCAGAAGTGAGGTGATAGTCCTGGTCTGCATGGGGAGGGTGTTCTAGGTCTTCGCTGCGATGTAAGAGAAGGAACACCATCCACTTCTGCCTCGGTAGATGTGAGGAGGGTGGACAAGTGATAGGTGGAGTGTAAACTTCTCAATGATTGGTGGAAGTTTAGGTGGTGGTTAATATAGGCAGGTCCTTGATTGTGTAGAGCCTTGAGTGCATGGATCAGCAGCTTGAATTAGTCTCCTGTATGGGGAACCAGTGGAGTTGCCTGAGGTGGAATGTGATGGGAGTTTGTCTAGTGAGGTTGAGGATGAGTCTGGTTGGGCCTTCTGTATGGTTTGCAGTCTATATAAGAAGTGTGCAGGGATTCCTACGTAGAGAGTGTTCCCATAGTCCATTCGGCTGATAATGAGGGCATGTGTCATGGTGCATCTGGTGTGTAGGGGTATCGACTTAAAGATTTTGCATTGCATGCGCAGAGTGAGGAAGCAGGCGGAGGAGATAGCATTGATCTGTGATTTCATGGTGAGCTTGTTATCTATGATGATTCAGAGGTTTCTGGCATGGTTGGTTGGTATGGGCGTGGACCCAGGTCTGAGGGCCATTTGGTGTCATTACATGAAGTGCAGCTGTTGTAGAAGATCAGTACTTCATATTGTCTGTGTTCTGCAGCTGAAATGCCTGAGAAGGATCCCTAAGTGGTAAACACTTGAGGGCTGTGATAGTGTTGGAGATGCATTAAGTGGAGATACATGTCTGTGCTGATGTGCCAGGATGGTAGTAGGAAGTTACGTACAACAATAAACCACTGAATGTATTGAATTTGTTGGGATGAGCAGTCTGTGAGAGTGAGAGCAGACATGAGTGATGGAGAGAAGCTAACTGGTCCACTAAAGATCAACCCCCTTGATTTCTCTTTATGAAATGTGGATGTGCAAAGATGAATGAGCAACAGAAGTGGATACACTGGGAAGGAATGTATGGAAACTATTTGCAATATTGGATCCCGAATGTAGTACGCACAGTGATATAGAGGCCTTCAGGTTAATGTGGTCAATATGGAGCTGTTTTACAGATCTGTCGCCTGGAGAAATGTAACCCTAATATTGGTAGTGGGAGATGATTTGTGTATCTGTGTGTGTGAAAAGAATGGAGTAATTTGACAGAAAATCTTCAGGTAAAAGGAGTACTTATTTATTTATTTTTTTAAAACATTTTTATTAGCTTTTATCATCATAAAAGTAAACATCCAGCATGTCAATGTCGAGCAACACACCCATTTCCCCACCTCCCCACCCACAGTTCCTTCCCTTAGATCAAAAACACAATTCGTAGTATCCAATTGAGCAGTTAGACCTCCTGCCCAACTCCCTTCGCACAACAGCCTCAGACCCTTCATCCAGATCTGCTCCCTGACGAGTAAGTGCTCATACCCCCATGCACCTCACACCCCTCAATCCAGCCCATGATAGCGCCTCCACTTACCTCATACGCTGCCAAATTTCTTGGGGCCCCTCCCTTTGCCTTATAAGTTACTCTTTCTGCAGCCATATAGAGGTTCATCCCCCTTCTCCATTCTTCTAGTTGTGGTGTGTCTGGCGCCCCCCATTTCCGTGCCACATCTCTCTTGGTCGCCACTAGGGCCAGCACCAGGAAGATCAGCAGAGGTCTGGCCAGATCTACATCGGTTGTCATTCCCAGTAGGGCAATTTTGGGGTCCAACGGTATGGTGGTCTCCAGCACTTCCCCCAGCTCCGTGAGGACCGCCCCCCAGAACAGTTGGATATTTGGGCAGGACAAGCAAGTATGGTAAAAGTCCCCTACACCTGTGCCACACCTCAGACAACAAGGGTCCGTTATTCTCCCAATCCTGTGTAAGCGCGCCCTATCATAATAGGTTCTATGCAGTACATTGAATTGTATCAGCCGGAGGCAGGACTTGACTGCCACCTCCCTAGGATGCATTAGGACCATACCCCAGTCTACTTCATCCATGTGGCACACCTCTCGCTCCCATGTCGTCCGTAGGTTCCCCAGTCTGTCTGGCTTGTTATTCATTATCGTTTTGTATGTAAGGGATACCGCCTGTCCAGCGATCCTTTCCTGTAGGAGACGCCCCTCTAGAGGAGCGTATGGAAGCGCCTCTGCCAAAGCCCCCTCTGCCCTCCATGCGTGTCGTAGTTGCAAGTATTTAAAGTATTGTGTGTGGTGTAGTCCCTATTCCTTGCGCAGTGCGGGAAACGACTGCAGCACCCCTTGTTTCATCACGTCGCCCAAGGTCGACATGCCAATGGCATCCCAACTCCGGAATCCCTTTGATTTATTAATTTCCTTTAGCCAGGCTCATTTCCACAGTGGGGTTTGTTTCGTGAGCCTGCGTTCCCACCCTATTGCTTTCGTCACCCTCGTCCATATCCCTAGCGTGAGTCTCGTAGCAGTCAACAGTCTAGCCCTCCCCTTGCCCCGTAGAGATAATGTAGGCAGGTGTGGGATTCCATGGTATGTCTCTCTAGTGCAAAAGTGGGGTGGGCTGCATCAGCGTGCACCCATTCATTTATAGCGATCAGGTGCTCTGCCCAGTAATAGGCCTCTAGGTCGGGTAGGGAGATACCCCCATTATACTGGTGCCTTTGTAGTGTCGAGAGCGCCACCCTGGGCCGCTTCCCCAGCCATAAAAAAGTCCGGAGCTCTGCCTGTATGTCCTTGAACACCTTAGCCGGCATAGGAAAATATTAATTTTGGAAGGCATATAGGAACCGTGGAAGCGTAATCCAAGAGCGTTAGGGGAAGTAGCTTCCACCGTGCAGCATCTTCAGTAAAGTTGCGACGCACCCGTCGAATATTCATCTCTAAGGAGAGCACCCCTATCTGTCGTTATGAACACCCCGAGGTAAGTATATCCCTCCCTGGTCGTCCGAAGCCGCTCAGGGAGCGCGGGCCCCTCATCCCGCCTTTGGGGAACATAGAGTATAGATTTATGCCAATTGATCTGGTAACCCGCATGCGAGCCATATCGCTCAAGTTCTAAGAAGAGGGCCGGTACAGTAGTCTCCGGTGCAGTGAAATAGAGAGGAGTACTTATTTTTTGACAATCACATCGATTTCCTGCATTAGAGAAAAGTTATGATCAAGTAGAAAGCTAAAAGTATATAACACCATGGCTGTAGATTGAGTTGTTCCTGATTCGGGACAACAGAAAATATTACTGCATTAAAATATGTATTTATATTTCTACTCAATATGTGTCGCCTGCAAGTAACCAATGAAGGCAAGAGTCGAAAAAATTATAATACGGGTCAAGTCAGTCACAATATATGCTTAAAGCAAAGAGAACAGAGAATAACAGAACACTGCAGTTAATTATTGTGGGTTGTGATGCAGAGGAAGAGGAAGGTGGTTTAGGAGATTTGGCATAAGGGAGAACTGTGAGGAAGGGGATTTAGGTAATAGAAGTAGGGGGAAAACCAGAAGTGGGATGACTTCAGGTAGACGTGAGCTAATTATTATATAATCAGCCATGGTAAAAGTAAAGTTGTTACAAGGATAGGGAGAAACGAATGGACAGGAGATATGACCATGGATGTTGAAGGGGAGAATTTTAAAAGGAGGGTGTAAACGTGTCAGGTAGCGTGGCCATTTTGAAAGCATGAAAATAGTTTCTATACTTTAACCTTAACCGCCTTTTCCATCTTGAAAGTATAGAACAAAATTGTATTGTGAAGGCTACCCATTGCATGGCGCACCTTCAAGTGACACTGTGGCAGCCATCTCAAAAGCATAAAATCCTCTATTTTCAATATGGCCACCATGTTGTGTTTGGTCATGAAATACAGCAACCTTCTTGAAAGTTTCTGATTTGTAATTTTTTATACATCAAGATGGCCATCACATTGTGTATGGATGTAACATGTTTACCACCTTGAAAGGATAGAAAATAAAATGTTCTATGCTTTAAAAATGCCTGGCGACGCTGATTATGGTCCAGAGGAGCTGCCCTACGTTGTGGAGTCCCCCTACCTTGCAGAAACAAGACCTGTTGGGCACAGCTTTCCCCGGGAACACACTATCTCCCTCCCGCCGCCGCAACTGACATCTCCCGCGGCCGCTGAGCGGAGGGAGACATCGGACTACATTTCCCGGCATTGCCCGTGGCGGCCAGACGTCACCATCATCGCGCCTGGCGGCGCATAAATCAGGCGGAGTCCCCGCGTCGCGGGACGCCGGTCTAAGCCCGGGCAAAGGGCGGGCACTCTTAGGCCCTCAGAGGCCAGAGGAGGCTGGGTTGGGGCCCCCCCTTTCACTGACGCACTTACACCGAGGTTTCTTCTGAAATTCCAGTAAGCAGACTTGCCAAGTGTATTTATTTGTGGCTCTTTGTCCTCTATGTTGAGTGATTGATCCGTCTTGACATTACTTCCTCCATTGTTGGTTAAATAGGCCCCCTATAGGGATCAGGGATCTTTATTTTTTATATGGCGATGTCCCTTCCCTAAGGACAAGCCTCTATTGGCAGGAGGAGATAAGCGAGGTACGCTTGACAACTATGTTATCCGGGCCACATCAGTAACTGACAGGGAAATTGCACTCGGAGAGCTAAGAGACGTCGCTCTGTTGAATTAATTAAAAACAAGCGGTCATCTTTGGGACCTATACAGCACGTCGTTTCACCTCCCCCCGTTATGATTCATGAGAGCGAGGGATATCAGGCGCCCCTCAATGCATTCCACTACTTTTCCAAAATAGAACCTCCCCATTGGCTGAAGACAATGACTCAACTATAAATGTCTTAGGGTCATATGTAGGTCATTTTAATTTACCACCTCTTAAATACCGATTCATACCGAATCGGTATTTAAGAGGTGGTAAAATAGAGGGGGGAGATGTAGGTATTTCAGATTCGGTAAATACCGAATCGTTAAGATTCGGTATTTACCGATTCTGTAAATACCGATTCGGTATTGCCCATTGATTCCTATGGGCCTTGCAGCCCATAGGAATCAATGGGCAATACTGATTCTGTAATTACAGAATCGGTAAATACCGATTTTAGAAAGGGTGCAGGGGGTGTCACTTTGACACCCTCTGGCACCCCAAAAATAGGCATGTGCACCATATGGCACACAGACATGCCCTAAGGGCATGTCTGTGTGTCACATGGCACAGGTGTGCATGCACACATGTGCATGCACACCTGGATTCGGTATTTTACCACCCAATTGGATTGGGTGGTAAAATACCGATTCTTAAAGCCCTGTGGCACTCTGACATGTGCCAGCTACATCTGCATTTACAGAATCGGTATTTTACCGAGTCTGTATTTACAGATTCGGTAATTTTACCGATTCGGTAAATACAGAATCGGTAAAATACCGATTCTGTAAATGCATGCCCTACATCTCAAAATCCAATTACCGGTCGGTAACAGCCGAATTCGGCCGTTACCGACCGGTAATTGGCCACCTACATCCAGAGGGTAATCCTATTCCAGATGTAGAGATACTCCTGGACATTTCACCTCCGCAAGTCGAGTCTGCCCAAAATTCAAGTTTAGATGCACTCCTAGACATATTACTACTACAAGTTGAGTCTGCTCAAAAACCAAAGACACCCTCAAACACATCCCGAATTCAAGGCCAGCCACCGAAAAAACGGAGGAAAAAGGGGAGTGACATACAGAATAACAAGAATAAGAATACTCACCTTAATTTTGGGAAGAAAAAAAGTTCTGGGTCTAACGTACCCACAACTCCTGAAATAGTTATTCCAATAACTTTTCCAACAAAAGATCTATTTAGTGCTGATATAATGGGTAGCTTGGAGCAATTAATTAAATCACTAATACTCCCGGTAGTAGAGAGGCTTAATAGAATAGCGAAGCAATTGGGGACTATAGAACAGGCAATAGCGGAGAATAAACTTGTAACTAAAGACCCACCAAAGCCCACCTCAATGCCTTCAAATTCCGTACCACCCCCAACCGTCACTGCCCAAAAAGCAGTAAAACCTATCACTCAGCATAACCTCAATCTCCTAAACCCAACACTTCCCAAATCAACAGGGGAATATGCAAAAAGCACAGCCAAAGAGGCTAAGGGCGGTGGAAAACCAAAATCTTTTGGGAGTGCAAATGATAGAGTGGTTGCAGCCAATACCCAATTATCTGCCCATAGCTCTATTCCCCCTCCCTTGGCGACACGATATTCCTCAGATAGACGTAGGCAAATTAATCTTCCCCCTGAGGCCGAACCTTACGTCATCATGTTAACAGGGGTCCCTGAAATATCTGATGGTAGGTTCGAAAGCCATCAAATTCTAAAGAATAAGATTATGCATTGGTTGGGAATATACAGGCCACTACCTGCTAATCTAAATGGAGAAATTCTGCATGTCCGACGAGCGGGATGGTTGGGAAAGAGACCTAAAACAATCCCTGGTGACATAGTCATTATAAACTTTAGAGACCATAGGGCAGTCACTTTTATCAAAGACTGGTACTCGGGTGGGTATGAAGGTAGTATAAGGGTTAGAGAACTTAACTATTTCTATCCGAAAGCCTTGGTGGGGGAACCGCCCGGAATTTCAAACTGACTTAATAGACCAGGGATGTCCTCAGTCTTTAGCATACCAATTATAAACCAATTTGCCCCACTCATGGGTTTGGAGGGGGTCGATTGACTTATACACACTAAAGAGGCTGACCCTTCAGGGGTGGCTAATACCTCTATGCCACCACTAGAAGATAGCAGAAGGAATATCGAGGAACATCAGGTACAAACAAAGATGGAGATGTAGGGACGGCACAGGGCTTTGTACAGATCAGGGACGATGTTTTGAAAGTTGCAGAGGTTACACCAATGGACATACAAGTAAATGGTACCAGCAAGGTCCAAGAGGTACAGATAATAAGAGACGAGTCAACAGGTGTGGATAATCCCTACAGCGACATGAAAATCCAAGTTAGTCAATTTGTATTGTCATGGAACCTGGCAGGATTGAAAACCAAAGTGAATAACCCCGAATGGCTAAAAGTCATTCAGAAATATAGTATCCTGTGTTTACAGGAAACATGGCTGACTAATGAAATTCATTTATTAGGATACCAAAAGTTTAACACCCCAGGGAAGCCGAGCACCCGAGGTAGAAATAGAGGTGGATTATGCACCTATATTTCCAATACTGCTGGTATCAAAGTCATTAAAAATATTTCAGATGATTTTTTTCAAGTCCTACTGGTAAGCTGGCCAGGATTCAACAAACTTGCCATAATCAATTTTTATAACAATGCCCATTGTAGTTTATGGGATAATATTTTTTCCAGGTTAAGAAAGTGCATAGGGGTACTAGAAAAGGTAGGGACTGGAGATATGGCACTCCTTTGGATAGGGGATTTTAATTGCACCATCTGTACTAGTAATGATTTGGGCATCTGCCCTTTGAAGGGAAATGACATTGGTGACTCGAGCCATTTCATTCACTGCGGTATAGGTAATAAACTCAACGAAGTGATCTATGAGCTAGACCTGGGCTTTATGAACGAAATCTGTGCAACAAGGAAAGTCTTTGAGCCAACTTTTATAGGAAGGGGTGTAAACTCGGTAATTGACTTCTCACTTCTATCGCATCGATATCGAGGGTTAGCCTTATCCTGGGAAACATTAAAACTCGCTTTTGGGGATCATTATCCAATTTCTATGGAGTTGCAAGTAAAGGGAGCGGTCACAAGTAAAAAAAAAGAGTACTCGATACCCTTAACTCTGGGGAAAATAAATGGGTATTCCCTTAAGTGGAAAAAGGTGGACCCCGAAAAATTCCTGATAAACTTATTGTCCAGAGCATCGGACCATGTGTCAATCTTCCTGAGGGACTTTGAACGACCACAAGTAATTTTAGACTCCTTTATTGAAATCACTAAGGAGATAAAAAACCTTTTACTGAAACCACTTAAAAAACATCCCAGTAAAAAAAAGGGTTGGTTCAATAAGGAATGTTCTACAGCGCATGAAGCACCAAGATCTGTGGTCCTTGTCAGAGAGGCACGCAAGCTTTATAGAACTGCCCTAGAAACAAGGAGGAAGGAATTAAAGCGGGATCTATGGGAAAAGTTACACCTAGCTTGTCAGAAAAATGACAACATCGCCTTTGGAAGGCAGTTAATGCACCTTTCTTCCAAAACAGAGACAATGACTTAATAGATATCGTAGTGCCAGGGGAGGTGTGGGTTGAGCATTTTTCATGTTTGTATAATAACCCTAACCAAAGAGGAAGTTTAAGTTCAACATCAACCAAAGAGTCCCTCGCTCAGTTTCCGTTGGGAATCAGTTTTGACTATAAGGAAGTTTTAAAGGCCATAAGTGATAGTGCATCGGGCAAAGCACCTGGACCCGATGGGGTTCCCATCGATATATATAAAAGTGAGATAAAACTTTGGGCTCCACTCCTAACCAACGTCTTGAATAGCATTAACACAGTAGGTTTTATTTCTACATGGCCCGAGGCAATTGTGGTGCCAATTTTTAAAAAGGGCAATAGAAATGATCCTGCCTGCTACCGTCCAATTTCACTTCTGGACGCTTTGATGAAGGTAGCAGGCAGGATCATCCAAAACAGGCTCCAAGATTGGTTGGAAGAAAACAACGTTATAACCCCTCTCCAGTATGGCTTCTTCCAAGGGAAGGGCACAATAGAGCAGAGTTTAAACCTGGCTCTGTTGGTTGCTAAATACACAGAGGCAAAGCATGAAAATATACACATAACATTTGTAGACTTGACCTCTGCCTTCGACTGTGTGGACCACATAAAGCTTTGGGACACGCTGAAGAGTTTAGGCATAGATAATAAGATCATTGTATTTATTAAGGAGCTATATAGAAACGCAGGGGCAAGAGTCAGGTATGGCAGAGATGGCCAATGCTCAGGAAGGTTTCACATTAATAGAGGTGTGAGGCAAGGGTGCATCCTTGCACCCTTCCTTTTCATATTATATATAAACACAGTGGTGGAGCACATGAGGAAGTTTCAGTTTGACTATCCACTAGTGGGAGGGACTACCATACCAATCCTCTTATATGCGGATGATGCCGCTATAATATCGCGGACTTCCATCGGCATGCAGAGGGCAGTGGGGGAATTTTCCAATTACATGAACACTCGTGGGTTAAAAATAAATGTATCGAAGACTTACTCTATGAGATGTGGCTCTTCCAGAAAATCCCCCAAATTAATCTTTTTAAATCAGAAAAAGATACATAACACTGCCACTTTTTGTTATTTGGGAGTACATTTTGACAATAAGGGAAATTGGGCTAAGGCGGTCCATGCTAGAAACCTGGCATTCAGCAGAGCCATCGGAGCGCTAAAAAACTTCTCAAGGAAACTTGGCGGTCGCCCGATCAAAGAACTTACACAAACTTACAAGGCTAGGTGTGTCTCTACTGGTATATACGGCGCCGGAATCTGGGGTTTTACGAATGCCAAGTAGATACAACTGGCTGAAAATAACTTTATACGGTATCTGCTTGCCACACCAAAATCATTATCCATTTTTTTCAGTCATAGAGAATTGGGGCTTTCCTATATAGAGGACACGATTAAAGCCAGTCCCCTTCTTTTGTGGCCTAAAATTTGGACTACCCCGGAAACATTACTGAACAGGGAAATTGTTTTGGACTGCCTAAAGCTAGAGGGGGTGCGAAATATGAAATGGTTGCACCATGTGAGAAACATGGCTATAAACATTGGCCACGAAGAATATTTTAAAGACCCGTTGTGCCTGTAAACCATCTCTAAGCGCACCCTGAAAAAGACTATAATGGAACATCTGGCCAACAAAAGATGGTTGAGTGAGAAAGGAAAAAACACCAACAAATTAAACGGCGCACTCATTCAGGTTTCGGGCTGATACATTTTTCCGTTTGATAACATTCCCTAATTGCAAGGACTGGGCTAAACAGCTGGAAAAGTGTCCCTGTGATGGGTCTTCGAATCAATCAAACATTCATTCTATCCTTTTTTGTCATTTTTATTTGGCCCCTAGGAAACAGTTTTTAAAACCTATATTTGTCGTGATGCGTACTACAAACGGAAGTTACTAGAGACTGTGTCTGAGATAAAGGCAGTGGCATCCTATTTGAAGACTATCATAGCCCTCAGAAAGTCCATGTAACGTTTAATGAATTTTTGTATTCATGTTTTTACTTTCAAATGAAACTGAGCTAGGACATATCTGCCATTTTAACCATTGTAATAATGAAACTCTTTTAAAGGTTTTATCTATTTTTTCTTAACAATGTTTTAATTGGAATGTAATCTTGTGCTTTTATGATTTTGTACACACAACAATGATGGACAGAATGTGGATCAATGTCACACATTCACCCCAGTCCAAAGATCTGGGCCCAAATCCATCGTTTTTCCACTCCACACCACCCTGGGTTAGACAATGGCGATATGCAAATCAGCACTGACCCTGTGCCCCATGGGAACAGTCCAGTCCGAACTACAAAAGCCATGTCCTTCCCAGAACGGAAACAAGCATCCGAGGACCGGCCCGGTTTCGAGGTAACACCTCTCATCAGCCCGGCTAGCTTGATTCCAGTGGTGTGGAGTGCCTGGGACTCACGTCTGAGCATCCCCAGTACACTTAGAGCGGTACCTGCAAACACAACAATGATGGACAGAATGTGGATCAATGTCACACATTCACCCCAGTCCAAAGATCTGGGCCCAAATCCATCGTTTTTCCACTCCACACCACCCTGGGTTAGACAATGGCGATATGCAAATCAGCACTGACCCTGTGCCCCATGGGAACAGTCCAGTCCGAACTACAAAAGCCATGTCCTTCCCAGAACGGAAACAAGCATCCGAGGACCGGCCCGGTTTCGAGGTAACACCTCTCATCAGCCCGGCTAGCTTGATTCCAGTGGTGTGGAGTGCCTGGGACTCACGTCTGAGCATCCCCAGTACACTTAGAGCGGTACCTGCAAACACAACAATGATGGACAGAATGTGGATCAATGTCACACATTCACCCCAGTCCAAAGATCTGGGCCCAAATCCATCGTTTTTCCACTCCACACCACCCTGGGTTAGACAATGGCGATATGCAAATCAGCACTGACCCTGTGCCCCATGGGAACAGTCCAGTCCGAACTACAAAAGCCATGTCCTTCCCAGAACGGAAACAAGCATCCGAGGACCGGCCCGGTTTCGAGGTAACACCTCTCATCAGCCCGGCTAGCTTGATTCCAGTGGTGTGGAGTGCCTGGGACTCACGTCTGAGCATCCCCAGTACACTTAGAGCGGTACCTGCAAACACAACAATGATGGACAGAATGTGGATCAATGTCACACATTCACCCCAGTCCAAAGATCTGGGCCCAAATCCATCGTTTTTCCACTCCACACCACCCTGGGTTAGACAATGGCGATATGCAAATCAGCACTGACCCTGTGCCCCATGGGAACAGTCCAGTCCGAACTACAAAAGCCATGTCCTTCCCAGAACGGAAACAAGCATCCGAGGACCGGCCCGGTTTCGAGGTAACACCTCTCATCAGCCCGGCTAGCTTGATTCCAGTGGTGTGGAGTGCCTGGGACTCACGTCTGAGCATCCCCAGTACACTTAGAGCGGTACCTGCAAACACAACAATGATGGACAGAATGTGGATCAATGTCACACATTCACCCCAGTCCAAAGATCTGGGCCCAAATCCATCGTTTTTCCACTCCACACCACCCTGGGTTAGACAATGGCGATATGCAAATCAGCACTGACCCTGTGCCCCATGGGAACAGTCCAGTCCGAACTACAAAAGCCATGTCCTTCCCAGAACGGAAACAAGCATCCGAGGACCGGCCCGGTTTCGAGGTAACACCTCTCATCAGCCCGGCTAGCTTGATTCCAGTGGTGTGGAGTGCCTGGGACTCACGTCTGAGCATCCCCAGTACACTTAGAGCGGTACCTGCAAACACAACAATGATGGACAGAATGTGGATCAATGTCACACATTCACCCCAGTCCAAAGATCTGGGCCCAAATCCATCGTTTTTCCACTCCACACCACCCTGGGTTAGACAATGGCGATATGCAAATCAGCACTGACCCTGTGCCCCATGGGAACAGTCCAGTCCGAACTACAAAAGCCATGTCCTTCCCAGAACGGAAACAAGCATCCGAGGACCGGCCCGGTTTCGAGGTAACACCTCTCATCAGCCCGGCTAGCTTGATTCCAGTGGTGTGGAGTGCCTGGGACTCACGTCTGAGCATCCCCAGTACACTTAGAGCGGTACCTGCAAACACAACAATGATGGACAGAATGTGGATCAATGTCACACATTCACCCCAGTCCAAAGATCTGGGCCCAAATCCATCGTTTTTCCACTCCACACCACCCTGGGTTAGACAATGGCGATATGCAAATCAGCACTGACCCTGTGCCCCATGGGAACAGTCCAGTCCGAACTACAAAAGCCATGTCCTTCCCAGAACGGAAACAAGCATCCGAGGACCGGCCCGGTTTCGAGGTAACACCTCTCATCAGCCCGGCTAGCTTGATTCCAGTGGTGTGGAGTGCCTGGGACTCACGTCTGAGCATCCCCAGTACACTTAGAGCGGTACCTGCAAACACAACAATGATGGACAGAATGTGGATCAATGTCACACATTCACCCCAGTCCAAAGATCTGGGCCCAAATCCATCGTTTTTCCACTCCACACCACCCTGGGTTAGACAATGGCGATATGCAAATCAGCACTGACCCTGTGCCCCATGGGAACAGTCCAGTCCGAACTACAAAAGCCATGTCCTTCCCAGAACGGAAACAAGCATCCGAGGACCGGCCCGGTTTCGAGGTAACACCTCTCATCAGCCCGGCTAGCTTGATTCCAGTGGTGTGGAGTGCCTGGGACTCACGTCTGAGCATCCCCAGTACACTTAGAGCGGTACCTGCAAACACAACAATGATGGACAGAATGTGGATCAATGTCACACATTCACCCCAGTCCAAAGATCTGGGCCCAAATCCATCGTTTTTCCACTCCACACCACCCTGGGTTAGACAATGGCGATATGCAAATCAGCACTGACCCTGTGCCCCATGGGAACAGTCCAGTCCGAACTACAAAAGCCATGTCCTTCCCAGAACGGAAACAAGCATCCGAGGACCGGCCCGGTTTCGAGGTAACACCTCTCATCAGCCCGGCTAGCTTGATTCCAGTGGTGTGGAGTGCCTGGGACTCACGTCTGAGCATCCCCAGTACACTTAGAGCGGTACCTGCAAACACAACAATGATGGACAGAATGTGGATCAATGTCACACATTCACCCCAGTCCAAAGATCTGGGCCCAAATCCATCGTTTTTCCACTCCACACCACCCTGGGTTAGACAATGGCGATATGCAAATCAGCACTGACCCTGTGCCCCATGGGAACAGTCCAGTCCGAACTACAAAAGCCATGTCCTTCCCAGAACGGAAACAAGCATCCGAGGACCGGCCCGGTTTCGAGGTAACACCTCTCATCAGCCCGGCTAGCTTGATTCCAGTGGTGTGGAGTGCCTGGGACTCACGTCTGAGCATCCCCAGTACACTTTATGATTTTGTATGCAAAATCGAATAAAGTTATTTTTGAATTTGAATTTGACTGGCGCTACTGTTGCTTAGCCAATGCTAGTGCCATATTAAAAGTATTGTGGATGAGGGCTACGAGAGGGGAGACGGCAGGGGCAGAGGCGAAGAGAGAAACGGAGGATGGGACAGAGCAAGACACTAGCTACAGCAGTGCTCTCTAACAGACACATTTTAAAAGCAACATGACTCAATAAAAATAAAATTGAGAGAAAGTAGCGAGATATCGTGGAGGGAAATAGTCTAAGTGCAGTTAAGAGCAGAATGTGAACTCCGATGGAGTGCAAAATGAGGAATAAACACCAAACAAATAAAAAATGGTTCCTTAAAGTCAACAGTGACAAGTTACAACCCAGCCTGTAAGAAGCGAGGCTAAAGACAAAATGCTCCAGTGACAGGACGAACACAAGCATAAGGGGGAAATCCATCCAATGAAGAGCAGGGAAGTAATATTTAACCGAAACTCATCTAATCATAAGCAAATGGTAACACCCCTTTCTATGTAGTATTGTATGCACAGTTGCATGTTACAGACAGCAGCTGTCCCTAGTGATATGGCAGACATTTGAAGTCGAGGTCAGGGTTCTACAATGAGCGGGAACAAAACACAAACTTGTAATGCTGTTGTGTTTAGGGCCATCATGGATTTAGGGCCTGATTTAGAGTTTGGTGGACCGGTTACCCTAACGTCAACGTGGTGGATGTCCTGTCCGTTGTATTTCAAGCACATTATATCCAAAGGCATTTGTAATACAACAGACAACCTGTGGTTGAGTAAACCGTCCAGAGAACTCTAAATCAGACATTAGTCTGTGAGGCCTACCTCAAATAAGGTTGCAACATCCACTCTATCACTTGGATGACGGAGCTGATTAGACCCTAAGAGAAATCTTGGACAGATTCTTGGCAAAAGAATACTACATTTATGCTACACCTCACTTACTTCTTCCCTCGTACTAAGCTTAGGTTAGGTACACCGGGGTAGGCGTATTTTAGCAGCACCAGTTGAGTACTTTTAGTTTCTGTTATTTATGTATGTATTTATCTATGGTTTAGGAACCCTACAATGCTCTTACAGTATTATTTTATTCTACTCTTTCTACTGTATGCATTATATTTTACAACCAGTTTTACGATTGTAGCAGTTCATTTCTTATGCCTGAGAAAGAAGACTATTCAATAAAACCTTTTTATTGAAAACGCCCGTCTATCTATTTCTCTGCACCTCTGGTGAAATGAAGAATGCACGATTGACTGAGTGAAATATCTATCTATTGTTTCCACAACTCTGATGATCAGTTTTATCTTGGGGAAACAAAGTTGTCATGTTAATGCGGTTGTCAGAAACTAATCCCTTCTTGTTTATTCGAGAAAGTTTCTAGTGACCTCTGAGCTAGCTGGCACTCACAATTAAGTCTAGTATATTCGATAGAGACCTAGTCGACCTCAGTCCTACGTCATATCTATAGGATATATTATTCCAATGGGCCGAGCCTATTGGGAATATAGGAACTACACTACATGGCGCCCAACGTGGGGCAAGGCACTAATTTAACGCTAGATACTGGAGTAACTCCGTCGTGCTTTTCACCGAGACCCCTTTTACCCCATAAAAACTCCAATAGATGTCTGGAGTTGGTTAAAGGATAAAATAACCACCATAAACTGAGTAGGACGAAAAATCCTATGTATTAGTTTTTTGGATTTGTTCAACGTTGAAGGATACAGTGTTCCAAAATATTGTGCACCTTATCTTTATTTCCTTGAAACTTGCTCTGCAAAACTTCTTTAAAAAATGTCCGACGATGACAATCCTGGGGGCAGTGGAGCTGCAAGAACTACAGTCCAACCGGGTTTAGACGTTACAGGTTTCCAACAAAATGACCCGGATGCTATAATCATCCCAGAAAACATAAGAAAAATCACAGCTATAAAGCTGGTAGGGTTATATTTGTCATAGAGGCACATGAATATCGGCCGACAGAGGTATTCTATTCATGGATTATCTTTTCACAAGCAAATCCAACAACACATGTGTTCCACTTCTATAAGATAGAGGAACATCCAGCGGAATACCTTCCTTTCGAGGAAATTGAAATTCCACTAACTTACCAAGAGCATCAGCTCTGGTTTAAAGGCGCCCTACAACATCAAAATCACATTACCAGGCTTGGTCCATTAGGTAGACCAGTAGCAACATGGCCGGTACTAGCCAGCTATACACCACATCCTGAGATTGAAAGAATGTCAGATGTAGAACTGTTAGCTCAGCTAAAACAGTTAATTAAAATACATAGACAATTATTACAATATGTCATGCAGACTTTAACAGTCCAATCTGCTATTAGATTTCCACAGCACACCCCTCATCAGGGGAACACAAACAAAATCAGACTATACAGTCAGTAATCGGTAAGTTGCCCGCAAAAAGGGAACACATTCCTTTCTGGTTAGCCCAGAAAATTACTCAAATAGAGGCAGTATTTCCCGATAGTACACCTCATGAGAAACACAGGATTCTAACAATCTGTTTACCAATGGGGATTGCACCACACGTGGAGGACTGTGACACTTGGGGTACAGTCTGCTTCAATCTACACAAAAACACATGGAGTCCCGTCTATGGCAGTAATACCAGATGTTCTGAGACAGATTCAAAATGAATACGGTCCCGAACCAGCCTTGAATCTTGGTATGAAATTACTGAAAGATTTCAAACAGGTCTCAGCTATTTTATTAGCTAACATTAAAGGTGAAGCAGCATCAGTGGCAATCCGCCAAAAATTAAAAGAACTCGATATTACTGAGCAACCGTATGAACTTGCCAGAATTATTGAAAAATCCTATGAAGAACTAGGAAGAGATAGTTTGAGAGGGAAACCTGTAAAGCCCGAACTAACAGAAAATCCTGAAAAAGTTTTTTATCAAAAATAATCGAACTACTTCTAAAAAGAAATGGGAAAATGGTAAAAAGTCACTTCCTAAAGAGAAGCGCTCTCAGTCCAGAGGTAGATCTCCTCAAAAGGAGCACTCTGAAGAGAGGTATAACCTTAGAAATAGGGATAATTTAAGAAAACCTGATAGATATCAAGATACTGATACACAATGCTCTCGTAACTTTCAGACTTCCTCGCAGAATTCTGAAAGAAGAGGACGATCAGAACACAAAGAAGAACGTGTGAAGTCCAAAGACGATCAACACGTTCCAAAAAATAAGAAAACTCAAATCTCCAAAAATAAGGTAGCAAGTATTAAAATCAGACATGCAGAGGATCTTGAGGACACAACTCAAGAACGGGGAGTGGGCCCAGACAATGCTGGATAACGCAGCAGAGGTCACCTTAGCTCGCAGGATCCTGAAAGATCATCTGGAGACAGTGGATCTGAATGAATGCATTCAGGTTGAAACTGCTGACACCAGGGTTAGTGTACCCCATATGTTATATGAAGTAACACTCCGAATAGAGGGGGACATAACTAGAAAAATAAAAACACTCTTTTGGGAAAAACTGTCCAAGGGTTATGACATCCTTCTGGCTGAAAAAGACTGGCCACTTGAACTTGTCAGTGAGTGCCCACATGGCGAATAAATCATTATGCCAGCCTTCTCTAATCATATTCCTTTTCTTAAAAAATAAACCTATGCCAGAAAATGGGCTGAGGCCCAGGCTCCAGCATTATATAAAAATCATGTGGGATGGGATGAGGACTCTCCTCACCATATAATCCAGTTAAAAAAATCAACCTACTGCTCAGAGGCAGTATCCAGTAAAGTAGGAAGCTAAAAAACAAGTCAGGGAGATCTTAGATCAACTTGAATACCAAGGGGTGATTGAAACATGCACCTCGTCCATGAACAATCCTTTGTTTCCTGTCTCCAAACCAGATAAAACATATTGTCTAGTTTTGGATTGCAGACATTTAAACTCCTGTTGCAAAACCTTTGCAGTACAAAATTCACAAAGTGCAGCACTAATGAATAACATCGTTCGCAAGAAATATAAAACTACATTAGATATTTCAAATGGTTTCTTCTGTCAAAACATTGCACCTGAAAGCAGGTACTTGACCGCTTTCTCAATAATGGGGGCACAACAACACTTTTGTCGTCTCCACCAGGTATTCAAGAACAGTCCTGGATTATTTTCAGCCAGAGTAACAGAGTTACTACAAACGTGTGATGAATAGGCATTATCTTATGTCGATGACATCTATCTTACAGATGATGATTTATACAGGTACTTGACCAGGGTGAACATCATAATACTTGTATTCGCCTCTGAAGGGTATAAATTCAACTTTACAAAATCAATAATTGCCCACCTCAACGTCCTATTCTTGGGATACAAAGTTTCAAGTGAAGGCAAAAGCCTAGCAGCAACCTTTTTAGAATAATGAGCGCTTACTGAAGGTGAAAAGGTACCAATAGCTTACAAGTCACACTTGCACACACAAGCTGAAATGAAATTCACTTCAACAGAAAAAAGTCTGACAGCGGTTCAAATTGTGTTAGCAAAGGAGAGAGCCCTCGCACAGGGTAAACGCATCAAAGTCGTTACACCTGTACCTGCCTTAGAGGCAGTTACGAAGGCAAGCATTCCAAATGCAAAAGCTCTACATCCAAGATGGATACAATTGGTTAATTCTTTTGCTGCAACAGACATTGAATACGTTTTTGACCCTTACTTGAAGACACAAGAATTTCTCCAATACGAACAAGAATGTCCTCTGCCTACTGAAATTCTACCTCTAGAACATTACGGCAGTATAACATATACAGACGGATCAGCACAGCCCGCAATTGGGGGTAAACAAGCTTATAGTGCTGCGTGGGCGATTGTTAAAGGTCGTTGGCGCGATGGTAAATTCAGACCTATGGTCACAAAAACTCAATCTCTTGGAGACTGTTCAGCTCAACAAGCTGAACCACAGGCTTTCAAGATGGCGCTTGAAAATACCGATCGCGAATTCCCCACACTCATTGTGTGCGATTCGTATTTCTGCGTCCAGTCTTACAATGAATGTATGCAGACCTGGGTACGAAATGGTTTTAAAAACACAAAAGGTGGAACAATCAAGCATGATATGCTTTGGGAACAAGTAGTCATTTTACAGAAAGAACTACAAAAGACTCATGTGATCCATACACTGAGTCATCAGCGTGATTGTGTTCACATTGAAGGGAATTCATTGGCTGATGAAGCCGCGAAGCCAGCTGTGCAAACGGCTTCAGTAGCTACAATCAATAGTTCAAAAACAACAATAGACGGTGAAACCATGCTCGCTGTCAATACCACGAGCAAAGGCAGCGGTGCCACGTTACCTCTAAATTATCCACTTGAGTATACATACATAATTGATGCAAACTCTCTTTCTTTTGCTCGAATCCCTGGAGTGGGAGATAGGGTAATTCCAAACAGGAAATGGAGAGGTGCTCTGATTCACGGAGCACATATGGGAGAGGGTCTGATACATCAAGGGATCTCTAAGTCTCTATTAGAATTAGAAGAGATATACTGGTGGCCAGGGATGAAAGCTCACATTTAAGAATCCAGAATTAATTGCAAAGACTGTTACAAATACCACAGCTTTGAACACCACCAGATTCCTGACTACAGCGTAGCCAGCCCAGTACAGACACCACTGTTAGACAGCATAAAGCTATCTACATGCGGACGTCCGAATGGAACGCTGCAGTCCCACAAATATTAAGACAAGATTCATTTGGATGTGGCCTCAGTGCTCCGCTGACGCCCGAACTGTTATAAAAGATTTGCGAGTCTTTATCGGCACATACACAATCGGCACGCTACACTTTGACGAGGGTCCTGCTTTTAGCTCCAGGGCTTACAAGGAGGCCAAGGCCAGCGTGGGTGTTGCATTGCGATTTTCGAGTCCATTCCATCCTGAGGGAAATTCGGTTGTGGAGAGAAAAACCCGTGACATAAAGCAATCTATAACAGCTAGGGTATTAGGTTCGGGTGATGGGTGGGTCAAACATCTAATAAATGTCCAACGTAGTCTTAATAACCTGCAAAGAAATGCTCTGGGTTGAATCACTCCATATGAATTCCTTTTTGGTAATAGAATGTTGGTTGAAGATCTCGATCATCACACTTCAGTGGTGGAACAAAAACCATTTGATATCAAAGATCGTTTGGCTGTTTTACGACCACTGAAGAAAAACCACCTGCCCCAGCAAGACCTGTTTGGATTCCAAAGATTGGGGATCTGGTCAGGGAGAAAATAGCAGACAAGAAGGAATTTGGGCATTCTTACAGAAAACCAATACCTGTACTAATAGTCTACAGATCAAGAACAGTGCTACTGCCGCCCCTTGCTGTAAGAAAGGAGAACCGGTCTATATCAATTGACCTGCTAAAACCACACCATGTGGCCGATAATAAGTAGTAGGCCCAGTGGGCTCCCAAGATGTAGCAGACGACCAAATCTTGCTACTATCCAAGAGGTTCAAACTGAAAGACTCATCACCTTTGAAGATTCTAAAGTGAGAAAAGAAGGACTATGCAAAAAAGCCATGGAACTTGTACCTCTTGAAACCCAAATAACAGTTCGCCAAGAAACTCCCGTCTACAATGAAGTAGCATCTGACTATACAAACATGTCATGGGAACAAGCAGCTCCAGCGATTTTAAAGAATCCGGATGCAATACCAACTATTGACAGAACTGCCTCTGGCTATTTTATCAACTTTGATAACTTTTCTGAGGATCCCAGTGAACCTGAAACTACGGCAGCAAATAAAACTTTCAAGGAAAAATTAACGGAACTTGATCAAGAGCTGTCTAAAACATATCTGGTTTCACCCTGGGTTGAATTTTGGATTGGGTTGGGTGAATTGTATCTCCTGCTACGGCTCATTCTTGTTTTAAGTTTGGGAAAGCTGATAGATGGAAAACACATTAAAATGGACACAGCAAGTAAGAACATCAACTTGCTCCTGAAGCCACACAAATCATCTCATTGTGAACAACAAGACCTGTCATCAGTGAACATCACAGCGGTTCCTCTACCTGGTGGAATAGCTTGGGATACAACTGATTATGACATTTATGGCCCTGTCGAGTTGCTGAAAATTCCACATCAATTTAAGGCTTCCTTGAGTGATTTTGTTTCACCCATCACATTTTCTGATGATTGGGGCTTTGAAACTGTTAATAACATGATGGCAGACTTAGAAATGTCAGTAACATTTACAAAACATGAATACATCAAATTATGAAAAAAAGTATTGTTGTAATAATTGTGGTCATCATTACTTGCACAAATCTGCAAATCCTAGAAATGTTTTAACTTATAATCAATGGGAACATTGCTCTACACCTCAAAAAAGGTAGTTCTAAAACATTTTTTAAAACATTTCCATATTTTACAGGTTTTAATGTTACAAACCCAGAAAGTTTTTACTTTAAAAATGTTAAGTAGACAGGCATGAAAAGTATGTTGACAAATACTAAACAAATTTATTCTGCGGCCTTTTATGCTCAATTGTCTACCTTAGGCTTTGACTTTTGGAAAGACAACATTGAGACAAAAACTTTTTGGGGCACAAAAGACTGGCAGGTACAAGGTTTAGAACCATTGTTCAGAGCCTGCATCATCCCAGAACAAATGATGTTCTTAAATGACACTGTTCAACAGACATCTTGTATTGGCCTGGCTAAGATGAAAGATTTAAACAAACCGTCCATACCTAAGCCCACACCTGATAGTAATTTAACTTCAGGTGAGGAGGTAGACGTAAATGATATTTTACTACAAAACAGAACATATCCTGAATTGAAAAAATGGTTATTCTGGTCCACAGACACGAATAACTGTCAAGACAGATTCCTGGACAAGACACAAGGGTTCACAGTAACTCGGCCAGATCCAAAATATATCCAAAAACAGCAACCAGGGATAATAACAACTTATAGTGTAGGAAAACTATGCCTTGAGTGGCTGCAGAAATCCACACTTCCAGAAATAAAAAAAAATACTTACCTTTGCTTAAAGATGGCATTGATTTGACTTACTGGGACCTCGTATTCTACGTTATAAACGTTTCATATACGCGGGTATATACGCTACATACAATGAAGCATGGAAAGTGACACAAATAGAAACAGTTGAAAATATACGAGAAATTAATCGTATTAATTTAGAAAAATCACTCTCTGTAGTTGACAATGGGTTAACAACTCTGTCGTCCAGAATATATTCTTTAGACAGTATTATATCGTCTGCCATAGACATAATGGAACAGGACTTGCTAATGTTTCAACATGGCCAGTCTCAATTGCGTTCTATAATGCTGTTAGGCTGGACGTTGCAAAACCTTCGTTCTGGCTGTGTGCCTTGGCTTCTAATCAACACAACGTCATTGTTTACTGTATTTAACCTTACAGATAAACAAATCTCGTTGGCACAGAGGGGGGCAGACTATACGGTGCTGAGCATAGAAAAACTGGAGAGATTACCATTGACCGTTTCTGAGAAACCATCAGTTGAATGGATAATACATGGCACCATTACGATACCAGTGACGACTTTCCAGTTTCGGTGTTGCTTAAAACACATACCAGCAGGCCTGTATGAAAGGTTGGGTAAAGAATACATTAAGTCAACCTGGGATTTACCATACACACACAAATGTTGGAGTGGGGGAAATGAGGTATTTTTTAGTGGTAAAAATTGTAAAAACTCACTAAGCGATACACTATTGTGTCAAGGTATTAATTTACACAGAGCCTCCGAGGGTTGTTCCAATAACCTTTCTTGCCACCTGCAGGGTTCGCCCACAGCGGTGATAGATCCAATTTTTAGGCAGTTTTCCAATGGTAGCTACATTATGTTAAATGATCACATTAAAAACGCACTTGGAAAACCCATTACTGACCTGCCCTGCTATCGACCAGCAGGCTTCCCAAATCGCTAGCTCACCTAACTGCACTACTGGTGCCCAGCCGACTTGGGGCTGAGGCACACGGATCTTCAAACTAACGGTGGCCATCTTAGGTGGGTGGGAGGATTCTCCTGCAGCGCTCTAGTCGTCAAGCCCATAAAAGAAACGGTGATGCCTCCGCGGAGCGGATGCGCTTTGCGGACGTGCCGGATCATCGCCAGAGTCACGCCTGAGTCTAGCCCGTCCGCGCCCGTCCGCGCTGAGAACACGCTGCAGGACGGGCAGGGCGGCCTCTCTTGCTCCTTCGCTAAGCATGAGTCAGGTATTTTCACCACCTTGCTTTCATTGAGACCCCCCTCTCTGCCATGCCATCATACCATGCCTCCTAAGGGCGTATTCATCAATAGGTGTGGCTGTAACCCTTCCATACTCGCCTGTCCTAGATTACTTAGAAAACATCAGGCCAAGGCTAAGTCCTCTGAACCTTCGGAAAATCTAGCTGGCTTTCTCATTAACGCCAGATCGTTGATTAAAAATAAGACTGCATTTAATGAATTTGTAGCACAGAGGAAGCCTTCATGGGTCTTTATAACAGAGACCTGGGGTTCTGCTTCATCTGGGCCTGATCTAGTCAAGGCTATTCCTGATGGTTATGCCCTGACCAGAATGGACCGTACTGGGCGCAGGGGTGGAGGACTGGGAATTATTTGTAGAGACTGTTTTACCTGTCGTATTGGCCCCCTCTCATCTCCCTCGGAGAACTACGAGGCACTGTATTTTACCATACAGTTGGCTCCCTCTGCTTGTTTTGCTGGTATCCTTTGCTACAGGCCTCCTGGCCCTAGAACTCATACAGCTGGACATTCCTTAGATGGTATCTTTTCTAACGACACCAGACTAGCGATCGGAACTACGATCCCCTTGTCCTGGTCCGATCATAGGGCAATACCTTTTTATCTCAACATGACTTCCTTTGGTTCTGACCTAACCAATAGGAAAGGATGGGGGATTAGGAGGAACTATAACAACATATCCAATACTACACTTATCCCCTTCCTGACAGACTTCCGTCCCCTTTCTTTGCCTGATGCAAACAAAGCTGCTCTGGGTCTGTCGGCTGCTCTATCTAACGCTCTGGACACGTTAGCACCCCTTCAAAAACATTACTCAGCCAGAAAAAGTCCCGTGTCGCCCTGTTTCTCGGAACATCTAAGATTACTACGGCAGAAATGCAGACAGAAGGAGAGAGCCTGGTATGCCTGCCCTGACCCCCAGGGGAAAAACCTACATAAGTTAGCCTTGAGAGAATACAAAAAGGCCATAGCTGAAGAAAAAAAGAACTATTTCAGCAGGATCACCACCTCACTGAAATCTTCCAGAGAGCTTTTTAAAATCATCGACACTTTGTCAACACCTAAAGTCACTGATTCAGTCAATGAGTCGCAGGAGCTTTGCGATGATATCGCAAGCTTCATCCGCTCCAAAATCTCTGATATTCATACTTCCCTCAAATCTCTCAATACCGAATTGGATACTAACATGACTCTCTTGCCCCCTCCCCCCTTTCCTTCCCATAATGAGACCCTTGAATCGGCCTCCCCTCCCAACTTCCCCAGCTTCCCTCATCTGACGCAAGACAAATTAAATTGTCTTCTTGATGCCACTAAATCATGTTCGCCTCTTGATCCCTGCCCTCTAAAAATCTTGAAGTCATGCAGAGAGGTCGTTCTTCCCCCTCTCCTGAAGGTTATGAACATGGCCATCAATGAGGGGTCTTTTCCAACCCCATGGAAATTGGCAGTTGTTAAGCCTCTTTTAAAGAAGCCTTCCCTAAACCCTGAAGTTTTAAAAAACTTCCGACCAATATCTTTGCTCCCTGCCCCTGCAAAGATACTTGAGGCCCACCTTAATTCCCATTTGACTATATATAATATTAATAATCCACATTTGTATAGCGCACAATCACCCGTTAGGGTCTCTAGGCGCTGGGGGCCGTCGGGAAGATTAAGCAAGCTATTGCCCAGAGTCGCATGGTGCTGGGCTAACCTGCCGCCGGATCGAACCTTGATCCCCAGATTCTAGCGTCAGTCACCCTGGCCGCGGCGCCACACCTCTCCCATATATAGCAAAGATGGGTCTTTTGGATATCTCCCAGTATGGGTTTCGTGCTGCTCACAGCACCGAGTCCGCCCTCACTGTCGTAGTTAACAGCATCCACACTGAGGTGGACAGAGGGCAGACCACTCTATTGGTGCTGCTTGACCTTACTGCAGCATTTGATACCCTGTCCCCTTCAATCCTGGTAGACCGGCTGAAGGGGATAGGGGTAGGGGGAAGTGTTTTTTTGAGTCTCCTATCTTCCTTCCTTTGCCAGAGACAGCAAAGGGTCAAGCTCGGTAGCTTTCTATCTCCCTCTCAGGCCGTGCAATGTGGGGTCCCTCAGGGCTCCTCCCTGAGCCCTCTGTTATTTAACGTCTATGTAACCCCACTTGCTGAGGTAAAAAGTTCTTTTGGGTACCAAATACTGTCCTATGCAGATGATACCCAAATTATTATTTCCACCACCTCACCGACCGAAGAGGCTGCCTCCAAATTTCGAACGTGCATGGAAGCAGTCTCGCAATGGATGGTGCGTAATTACCTAAAGCTCAACGGGGAGAAGACGGAGGTTCTAATCTTTGGAGGAAACCTTAACATCTGGTCGGAAGATTGGTGGCCCCCCTCTTTGGGAGACTGCCCTCAACCTACCAACTCGGCCAGGAACCTTGGTAGCCTCATAGATTCTGCCCTCTCCTTTGACCTTCAGGTAAACAGAACTATAGCCACCTGTTGTAACACCATCCGGATGTTGAAAAAGATCGCCCCCTACCTATCACCTGACGCCCACAAGCAGTCAACAGTTGCCCTGGTGTCTTCCAGGCTTGACTATTGCAACGTGCTTTATGGGGGCATAAACAACAAATCTCTCCATCGCCTCCAGATGGTCCAAAATTCTGCAGCCAGGATGGTCCTAAATCTACCCAGGTTATCATCCGCAACTCAGGCTAGGAAGGATCTCCACTGGCTACCTATACAGGCCAGGTGTTCCTTCAAGCTTATTTGCCTGGCTCACAGGGCTGTGTTTGGATCTGGTCCTGAAGGTATAAGGACTCTTGTTAGTTCCTATTCTCCCAAGAGAACCCTCCGTTCGTCTTCAAGAAATCTGCTTGCCGTGCCCAGATTTAAAAAGGCTTCTCTACTCTGGCCCCTAAACTGTGGAACAACCTCCCCCCTGAACTTTCTAGCCAACCCTCCTTGGTGATTTTCCGGAAGCTTTTGAAGACTTGGCTCTTCTCTCAGGTTTATTAATTCATTCTCTTTTTCTCACCCTTATACTCCTTCATGTGTGGACTGCGCCTTGATGCCCTCTGGGTTAAGTTTGCGCAATATAAAAAAACTTTCATTCATACATTCATTCAGCTGTTGTGGAATGATGCCAGGAATAGGCTATCTCGTTAGTGTGTCAGCTAGGGTCACTTGTTGTATGCAAGTATTGTTTCCGAAAACCAAGACAGACGGGGAGTCGCCACTATGGCCTTCACTGAACATCTTTTCTATACGAATTAAAAGCCATTCTTTTGCAAAAAACTGTGCCACGGACCTCGTCCAGAGAGACTTATGATCTGCAAGTTGCAAGGTCCTCTGCAGAGATACATGCATTATTATCAACAAACTGCCCAATACATTTCGCAGAAATGTTAGGTCGTATCTTGAACATGTCTGATACCAGCGGTATTTTACATGTATTTAAGACGATTTTTTCAGGGCTGTTAGCACCGTTTGAAGCAGTCCTGGGCATTTTTCCTAACTTCTTACACTCTGTGTTCGGCGGCCTGCCTCTCATTTTGGGACTCGTAGCAGGGATCTTATTTTTATTCCTCCTGCTCCGTTATGGCAAATCCGCCCACCAGCGATACACAAGTCAGCATGGAGAATGCGCTCCAGGCCATGTGGTATCGTGACAGAATAACACAAATCCTTGGCTTGGCTCGTTTGAGAGATTTGAATACCACATGGTTCCTGTCATTCAGACCAATCTGAGAAATCTGCATCTTACCTGTTCTACGATGCCTGCTTTGTGGAGAGGCATACTTGTTAGATACCTCTCTAACACTACCATCGGCTATGCCAACCAATGCTGACGCATTACTGGGTCGGGTAACAGCGGATGTGTTGTGTTGCCCCCAAGGGCTACCAATCCTGATGACGGCATTCATTGAGATCTCACCGGCAAATTCAACTGGAGGTGAGATACGCGGACCGACAGGCACACAGGTGCCATCTGCTATGAACATTGCTAATGCGGCTGAGGCTGGTGGCGATGCTTCACTTCTGTGTACAATTGACTTTCTTAATGAAGTAGTTGAACTTTCATCTACTGTGGTAGACGATTTCTTTGCCAGCCTTGATGACTTAATGTTTTCTCCTGGCCCCGAGAATAACTTTTGAAATTAGCAAACAGCGTTCTTTCGGAACTCTGAAATTCGACCTTCACTTTTTTCAAAACAAAAGCTTCCAAGTTTGGAACTCTATTACACTACAGATTAATTTGATTTTTTTCCAAAACAAACTGAACTTTGGCACAAAGTAATCTGCTTAAAGTACAACTTTTCTTAGAGAACAAGAATTATTTGACTACTTCCTAGAAACAATATTGACCTAATGCACAAATCAAACTAGCTTGTATATTCTGCTATGGGATGGTCTCGACTTTTTTCTCTGTATCTAGAGCCATTTCATAAATGTAAATTTCGTGATTCATTTTTTTAACATTGCTAATATCATATCATATGCTTACAATGAAATTGTTGCTTTTAGATGCATTCTGTACAAATGCTCATTTTGTGTTCGACCATTTTTTAAATACATTTCATGTATTTTTGGGTGGGATTTTAAAACCACATGCTCTAGCTTATATGTTTTAGAACTTGACCTTAGATGAACATGATAATGTGGAATGGGTGTTGTGAACCATTTTAGGACACTATTGTAAATTTCCCGATTCATGCGCTTGTATAGGTATAAATCATTATGTCCTCATGCAGTCCAAATACTGCAGGGCTACTTCCACTAGTTCCGTAAATCTACAACGATTTCTTGGAAAACTCGGCTTCAGCAGCTAGGGACTTTCCCTTGCTTGAGAACTGACTTGTCCAACAACTCATGGAGTTTTCAAAGAACTGAGAGTCTTTAATGACGTTATGATGTCCACCTTTACGTCAAACTCGGCAACTTCAAGGTATAAATATGCCCATACTTGCCTTAGCAAACACATGGTGGTTTGGAGCAGTTCGACTATCTACTTGCCCGAACCATCTTGCTACAGCCGCCAGCAGACGCACTGAGAGAGACGCTGTCTTTTCTCCTGCCGAGAAATCCAGCTCCAGTGTTTCCAAGCTACCCTCTGTGGGTTATTGGGAAATCGAGTACTGAGCCTGACCTTCTTCATTCCAAATTAAGGTACAGAGCTGATTAGACCCTAAGAGAAATCTTGGACAGATTCTTGGCAAAAGAAAACTACATTTATGCTACACCTCACTTATTTCTTCCCTCGTACTAAGCTTAGGTTAGGTACACCAGGGTAGGCGTATTTTAGAAGCACCAGTTGAGTACTTTTAGTCTCTGTTATTTATGAATGTATTTATCTATGGTTTAAGAACCATACAATGCTCTTACAGTATTATTTTTTTCTAATCTTTCTACTGTATGCATTATATTTTACAACCAGTGTTACGATTGTAGCCGTTCATTTCTTATGCTTGAGAAAGAAGACTGTTCAATAAAACCTATTAAATTGAAAACGCCCGTCTATCTATTTCTCTGCACCTCTGATGAAACTAAGCATGCACGATTGACTGAGTGAAATATCTATATATTTTTTCCACGACTCTGATGATCAATTTTATCTTGGGGAAACAAATTTGTCATGTGTATGCGGTTGTCAGAATCTAATCCTTTCGTGTTTATTCGAGAAAGTTTCTAGTGACATCTGAGCTAGCTGGCACTCACAATTAAGTCTAATGTATTCGATAGACCTCAGTCCTACGTCTAATCTATCGGATATATTATTTCAATGAGCAGAGCCTATTGGGAATATAGGAACTACACTACAACCCCATAGGCCCGCTTCAAGGATCCATCTTTCCTGATGCAACATCTGACTCTTGAGAGTCATGTTCTTCAGAGTTCAGCAAACAAGATGAACCCTAATCTTTTCCCTACTGCTCCTTCAGATAAAGAATCGCAAAAAATTTGATTGATAATCTTAGCAAAATGTTTCTTTTCTGTAAGTATGGCCTTACATTTATCAAAAGCTTTCCTCTTGGGCCGTTAAACCCACACACTTTTGGACATGGCAAGCGGAACAGAAAAGGGTTTCGGAGAAGGAAGATGGCGGGCTGATTCCGCGGTGAGCTCCGCTCTGCTCCTGGTTTCCCTCCAACGCGGCGCACTGAATGCTGCCTCTAAGACGGCGTTCTCAGGCCGACCCAGGACGCGGCCGACCGAAGCTGGCACCTAGGCTGTGTTTTTCTCAGTTTATTCTGTGGATGTTTCAGCTCTGTGGGTGGCAAGCAAACAGGCAAGTTTATCTGGCTGTATGCTCCCATTTTCATTTATCAGCTTTCCTCAATGGCCCCACCAAAACCCAGTGTGTCCCCAGGAGCTTGCGGGATATGAGGGCCAGCCAGAAATCACACAGAGGAATTGGCCGTCCAGAAGGAGGAGGCTGCAGGACCCAGCCCGGCAGTTCAACCCATGGTGCCTATACCCTCATAAGTGGGGAACCCTATCCTAAAACTACTCAAAACAGGGGCAGCACTGTACCTGATTGTGGCCACAACTAAGGATTTGACCCTGGGAGGAGTATCCCATTTGGAAGAAATCCTGATGGTGGCAGCGGCAGTTAGTACACCGGCAACTTTGCCCTCACAATCATCACTCCGGGAATGGGGCCAGGGTCAGGACTTGGAGCCGAATCGTGTGCACAACCAGCAGTGCTATTCCAATCTTAAACCTATCGCCATCCTCTAGCCCTGACTCCTTGGTTCCTTTTCAAACAGGGGTCTTACCTGAAGGCGGCAGAGTACTCCTCAGCAGCCCAGGAGGGATAGGTATAGTGACAGCATGCTATGCCATGTTACGGGAGGAAGTAGGGGTGAGTTGCGGTGTCATTTCAGGCAGAGGCGGATTTAAAAAAGCCTGCTCAAAGTAAAAGTAACTATCAACCTGCTTCAGCGAGCTCAGAGGTTCCAATGTTGCTGTCTGAGAAGGGCACTTGCATCTCCTACAAGCAGAGGTTGTCTATACCCAAAGGGTGCGCTCCACCCAAAAAAGAATACACTGAGGCAGATCCATCAGAAAAAATATATAGATCAAGCTATGGCACACCCTCCGGCAAAATCTGCAAAGCATCGACAGCCTGGAAAGGCTAGTGATCAGGGTGAAAAGTGCAGCCGACTTAGGAAGTGGGTGACCTCTAAAGGGGAAGGTAAATCAATTATTAATTGACTATCTGCCCCATTTCTAGGCTCTGCTGGCGGACCACAGCACTCAGAGCCACAAGCACAATGCCCCCAGCAAATACACTCCACCCTTAACAGTGTTTCTCCCTCAGATATATCCTCTGGGACACTACTTGATCGAATTCAAATTCAAATTCAAAAAAGCTTTATTTCGATATTCAGAGTAATATCATAAAAGCAAACATTATTAAAAACAGATGAATAATCACAAAATGCCAATTGCGTTACCATCATAAGTATAACATACATTTTGAAAACAGGGGTATGATCTCAAAGTGCCAAGTGCATTAGAAGCAAAGAATAACAATGGAATTACAAGAAAGAGGAATCATATACATTAAAATCTGATAGGTTAAAAAGGCCTAAAATACATAAATATATATCATATTTTACAACGAGTTCCTAAACTTTACCAATAATTTCAAAAAATTGGCTAGGGTGTGGGCCACTTCCATATTTTCCAGCCATTGTAGTCTAAGAAAAGCGTTTCTACAAGACCGGAGCCCCACTCCTTAAGGATTGGTTAAAGTAAGATCTTTCTTGGAACCACATAATATTTACAAAATAAAATACAATGCATATTAGTTTGAGGGGAAAGATCATCACAGGGACAGGTTGGTAAGTCTCTCGAACAGTCGTTACAGGCTGGGAAAGTAATTAAACGGTAAAAAGATCCCAGTCTAAACCTTGAGAGTAGCATTCTGGAGTAGCAGTTAACATCACTTGCAAGATACAATTGGAGCCCCGGTTCAGAGGTGATTTGCTGCTAAGCTAGTACAGAATTTTTAAGTTTTTCCGTAGACCATCTTTTGTTCGCTAGGTAGTCCATTGCCAATTTTCGCAGGGCTTTCCTAGACATCATTTCCATACTAGACGGATTCTTAAAAAACTCGGGCTGGCCAATCTCGATAAGCATTGTTTCCAAATAAGACAGCCATTTAATTTGCCTTACAACATCAAGGTTTAGGCAGTCAGAGATTATATTGCGATTAAAGGCTGTCTCGGCAGTAACCCACAACTTCTGCCATAGCAGGATGGGCTCAATCTTTATAGTATCAGAAATGTAGGGGAGACCCAGTTCTATGTGTGAAAAATAGCTAGCTGAGGATTTAGGAACCCCCAGAAGATATCTGAGAAATTGATTTTCAGATTGCTGTATTGAAGTTATAGTGTCAATCCCCCAGATACCAGAGCCATAAGTGGCCGTAGATACGCATTTAGCCTTGTATATAAAAATCAGCTCCTTGACGGGTCTACCCTCAATATTTGCCGCAAAGTTCTGCAATGCTCCAATCCCCCTAGAAAATGCTAATTTTCTAGTTTTAACTGCAGTATGCCAAGAACACTTCCTGTCAAACGATATCCCGAGATAGGGGAATTGGTCTGTTGTCTCTACCCTTCTACCCTCAAGGAATATGGGACAGGGTGTTTTTTTGGTGCCACGTCCACAAGACATTGAAAAGGTTTTTGATATATTAACCTTAGGTCCCTTATCCCTCATAAAAAGTGTAAACTTTGAGACAGCCCTCTGTAAGCCCAACCTGGTTTGCGACATGATGGCAGCTTCGTCAGCATACAGGAGAATGGGGACATGGTGACCCTGGACTGAGGGGTAATCATACTGAAAGCCCTTGAGGTGATCGCCAATAGAGTTAATGTAGAGGGAGAAGAGTAGGGGCGGTAAAATGCACCCCTGTCTGACCCCCCTCTTGATGGAAAATCTTGACGAGCACTCTCCTCGTTGCCCAAAGCGCACCCTCGCCCCAGCATCCCTGTATAATTCCTTGATGAAGTTAAGAATTGAAAGTTCCATACCCAGGTCCCTGAGTGTGGACCACAATTGATTATGGTCCACACAATCGAAGGCGGAACTCAAATCAATTAAAAGTAATAAAAAGGTTCCCTTTCTTAGCTTTGGTATACTTAGAAATTAAAAAATACAAGTTTAGACTCTGCTCAACCGTTCCCATGCCAGGGCGGAAGACATACTGGAAGCTAGATAGAATGTTACCTTCCTCGGCCCAATGTTGCACACGCTTTAGAATAATGCGGCCAGCTACCTTCATTAAGGCATCGAGAAGGGAGATGGGGCGATAGCAAGTTGGGTCATGCCTGTCCCCCTTTTTAAATATAGGGACAACTATCGCCTCTGTCCACGTTGCGATAAGACCGTGAGAGTTGGCACAATTCATCACAATGGTTAAAAGAGGGGCCCAGAGATTAATTTCAGCTTTAAAAACATCAATAGGTATTGCATCCGGGCCCGGTGCCTTGTCTGATGGGCTATCCCTCGAAGCCAGAGTAAACTCCTCACTAGTAAAGGAGATACCCAAGGGGAGGGTTCTCAGGCAGGATCTGCTATTATCGCAAAACATGGGGAGAGCTGGGGGAGATAATGAATCAATATGGGGTGCGTTGTCATACTACTTGATCATTCTACTCCGTTTATGACTAAGGAGCTGATGGGAGAGATGAATGAGGTGGTGCAGGAACCATCTGTAAGATCTATCATGTTAGCCTTACTGATGCAGCGGGTCAAAGCTCAGGCCTACTATACTTAGGCAAGAGCAGATAATGCGCAGATGCAAAAATCACTTGAACTGGTCTCCGGGCAGATCAGTAATCTTATGACATAGGTGAGCAATTTACAGCAGAGTGACCTGTAATAAGGAGATGGTGTCAAAACAACTAAGGGGCCAATTTCAATGTTGTTTGGAAAGCCTTCCGACCCAATTGGTTTGGGGATCGCTTATGACCGACTCGACCGTGAACTTTACCATCGACGGATTAGAATACATTGTATGTTAAACTCCTACCAAGTCGGTCCGAAAGCAATCCGCATGACTGAATCCCCCAGAAACAAGTCAGTTGTGAGCAACTTGTTCGGAAGCGCTGGAGACTAGCATTCCGGTTAAGAATCAAACTCGGTTTACCCCGTGATCAGATGATGATGCATCCAATGTGGTCTCAGAACCGTTTTGGTTTGTGTTACAAATGGCAATTGAAAACTGTTAAAACAGTCAAAACAAGCATTGGCAACGGCAACAAAAAAAGGTAAAATATTAGCCCCGCCCATCAGTCCACCTATATAAAGGGCAAAAAACATGACCAGTATTCCTTGCTGAACACACCTGCCAATAGGTCTAAGAGGTCACTACACATTCCCTGGTCTCTGCCTCAAAGACTCACCCTTCACACTTCACACACCACACAACTTGCACAGATTTTTATTTCATATAAATTCTTACAAACACACACTCTTTTCCACACCCTCACTGTCACCTTCACCCACACCATGACCCCAAGGAAGCAGCCATGGTTCACAGAAAAGGAGTTGGAAGTGCTTGTAGATTAAAAAGTGAGAGCAGAGCCGCAGCTATTTGGGAACCCAGCCCAACAGACCCCCCTTTCCCGGAGAAATAGGATGTGGGATAGGATAGTCAACAAGGTGAACGCTGAAGCACCTGTCCTGCTTACAATGGATGATATCAGGAGTATGATTTGCGAAGGAGGGTCACAAAACTGCTGGCCCTAGAACACGCTCAAAGCCAGGAGACTGGTGGTGGCCCTCCTGCACCACCTGTGCATTTCATTTCCTGGGAGGAAACGGTGCCTGCCATCCTTCCACCAGAGAGCATTAATAGACTATCAGAAGCACCAGAGTCTATTAAGCACCTACTCAACATTCAAATAAAGTTAACAATTACATCTCCATAGACATTACTGTAAAGGATGCAGTGATACCATTGACTGTTTTCAAATTTAAAAACAACTAGAGGAAATGAGCATGTGATGTGTATGTCATATTGATAAACAACATCCCTGCAAAGAAATTGAAAATTCTTAAAATTCCTACCATGTACATACTCCTTACAAACTCACAGCAAAGGCTTTGTGCTCCAAACACCACTCACCAGTGTCAGCCATCTTGCCAGCACATTTACACTCACTCTCAGGAAAGCTGAGGCACAGGTTGGCTGATTAGGATGGCTGGGAAGTTGGGTGTGGGCACAGGCCTGATGGGAGTTGTAGTCACAGCAAACACTCCTCCTCCCACATAGCCCAACAAGCTCACCTGGGACTATGCTATCCCTGATGGTGAGTGGAACTGTACTAGCAAGATGGCTGACACTGGGGACTGGTGTGAGGAACACAAGGCCTTTATGGGTGTTGCAGTCAAATGAAACAGCTGGCATAAGTGTCAGTTATCTTGAGTGTACACTTTACTGATTGTCATGACATCACTCTTCCTGATGGCCTGGTTGGGCTGTTTGGTAGGAGGAGTGTTTGCACAGACTACATCTCACATCAGACTCTGTCCTACACACACCTTCCCACCAAGCTCAAACAGCACACCTGGGACTGTGCTGTCCAGTTGTATGACGATCCATCGTGAACTTTCATTTTGCGTGTGTTTACATCGCGTCATTTACATCACAACGGTGCTTACATCGCTATAGTTTGCATCGCACATTGTTGGGACGCTAATGCAGGCATATCATTGGATAGCGTGTCACATCGCAGCGGTTACATCGTGCGACATGACAACGCGATGTTTGTGCCAGGTTGAAAATCTTTATAGTGTCCTGCTACCCACTTCCCTAGAGCTACATCGATCCACTCAGGCATTCATTTTGTTTGCCCAGTCCTTGCCGCATTTTTAATTTATTATTTTTAATCTGCCACGGCCTCAGCTATAGGGGTCAGATCAGGAAATCGAGGCCATTGCGTCCCCTCTCCTACTCTCATGCTACCCCCTCTCCTCTCCTCCTGCCCGTTTCCTGCTGAGACCTCGCTCACAGCATGGTTGAAGTACCTGCCACGCTACCATCCTTTTATGTTAACAGACTAATGCCTAAAAGAACCGCCCTGTCAGCCCAACTACTTTCTACAGAACACAGCTCCTACTGGAAGGAGAAAAGTGGCACAAAAGGCAGTACAATAGCTCGGCGACTAGGTACAACTGCTGCCATTATAGGTTATTAAATACTTGGCAGGATGAGGAATGGATATCTAGGCTGTGAATACATAAAAAGTGGTGTTGATAGGAGGCTCGAACCCTGGCTGACAGCACCAAAGTCTGCAGAGGTATACGTTAGCCCACATCCTCTCACTGTCATTGATGCGGCAATTGTAAGATATATAAAATAAAAACCAACTATTTGCATTTGTTATATATAAAATAAAAATCAACTGTTTGCAAGGAAAAGGCCGCTTCTGATTAATTCCAAGGTACGTTCAGATTAATTCCAAGGTGATTAATTCCAAGGTACGTGACAGTCTTTTTACAAGGAAAAGCCCGTTTCTGTTAGGAAAAGGCCGTTTCTGATTATTTCCAGGGTATGTTCAGATCAATTCCAAGGTAAGTCCCAGGATGCTTGTTTCCGGTCCAGGGAAGACATGGCTTGGCAGTTCTGGCTGGACTGTTCCCATGAGGCACAGGGTCAGACTGATTTGCATATAGCCATGTCTGAACTGGGGTGGCTGAGTGAACTAAATAATGGTGATGGATTAAGCCCAGATCAGTTGACTGGGGGTGAGTGTTTGATTTGTTCAAGCGCTCCGTCCATCATCCCCTTTTGTATCGCTTTGTTCGCCCTAAGTGTGGCAGGGTATGCTCAGACGTGAGTCCCTTGTTCACTTGGCCACTGGATTCAAGATAGCCTGGCTGATGAGGATTATGAATCCGAAACCGGTCCCAGGATGCTTGTTTCCGGTCCAGGGAAGACATGGCTTGGCAGTTCGGGCTGGACTGTTCCCATGAGGCACAGGGTCAGACTGATTTGCATATAGCCATGTCTGAACTGGGGTGGCTGAGTGAACTAAAGAATGGTGATGGATTAAGCTCAGATCAGTTGACTGGGGGTGAGTGTTTGATTTGTTCAAGCGCTCCGTCCATCATCCCCTTTTGTATCGCTTTGTTCGCCCTAAGTGTGGCAGGGTATGCTCAGACGGTAGTCCCTTGTTCACTTGGCCACTGGATTCAAGATAGCCTGGCTGATGAGGATTATGAATCCGAAACCGGTCCCAGGTTGCTTGTTTCCGGTCCATGGAAGACATGGCTTGGCAGTTCGGGCTGGACTGTTCCCATGAGGCACAGGGTCAGACTGACTTGCATATAGCCATGTCTGAACTGGGGTGGCTGAGTGAACTAAAGAATGGTGATGGAATAAGCCCAGATCAGTTGACTGGGGGTGAGTGTTTGATTTGTTCAAGCGCTCCGTCCATCATCCCCTTTTGAATCGCTCAATTCCAAGGTATGTGCCAGTCTGCAATTTTTGCCGTTTCTGATGAATTCCAAGGTACGGTCAGATTAGTTCCAAACAAGGAAAAGCCCGTTTCTTAATCCATCCGCCGCCGTGCACCCATCCACACTTTTATCCATCCATTCATCCATGCATCCATTCACCCCCCACCCAGCACCCATGCATGCATCCATCTACCCCCCACCCAGCACCCATCCATGCATCCATCCACCCATACACCCATCCATCCATCCATCCATCCCCCAGCACCCATCCACCCATCCACACTTTTATCCATCCATTCATCCATGCATCCATCCACTCCCCACCAAGCACCTATCCATGCATTCATCCACCCCCCACCCAGCACCCATACATGCATCCATACACCCATCCATCCATCCCCCTGCGCCCATCCATGCATCCATCCACCCCCCACCCAGCACCCATCCATGCATCCATCCACCCATACACCCATCCATCCATCCATCCCCCAGCACCCATCCATGCATCCATCCACCCCCCACCCAGCACCCATACATGCATCCATCCACCCATACACCCATCCGTCCATCCATCCCCCAGCACCCATCCATGCATCCATCCACCCATACACCCATCCATCCATCCATCCATCCCCCAGCACCCATCCATGCATCCATCCACCCAGCACCCATCCATGCATCCATCCACCCATACACTCATCCATCCATCCCCCAGCACCCATCCATGCATCCATCCACCCCCCACCCAGCACCCATACATGCATCCATCCACCCATCCACCCATCCATCCATCCCCCAGCACCCATCCATGCATCCATCCACCCAGCATCCATACATGCATCCATCCACCCATACATCCATCCATCAATCCATCCAGACAGCCATCCATTCATCCATCCACCATCCATTCTTCCATCCATCCGTCCACCCACCCACTCACCACACTGCTGGCCTAACAATGAGTGGCAATGTGCTGCCAAAATGGCTGACAGTGGGGACTGTTGTCTGATTTGTCCACAACTTCCAACAATGCCTTTAGCCCCAAACACCAGTCTGCAGTGCCAGACATCTTGCCAGTACACGTCCCACTCCCTTTCAGGAAGCATAGTTCCAGGTGGTCTGTTTGTCGTGGCTGGGATGGTATGTGGATAACAGGGCCTGATGGGAGTTGGAGTAATGGCAAACACTCCTACCCCCACCCAGCACAACAAGTTCATCTGGGCCTATGGCTACCTGGCAGTGAATGGAAGTGCACTGGCAAGATGGCTGACACTGTTGCAAGGTGTTTGGTGCACAAGGCCTTGTTGGGAGTTTGATTCAAGTTTAACATCATGCAGCAGTGTCCGTCTCCTTGCTAGTACACTTCCCCTCACTGCCAGTTAGCCATCGTCTCAGAGGAGTTAGCTGGGCTGGGTGGGAGGAGGAATACTTGGAATCGCTACAACTCACATCAGGGCCTGTCCAACATACGTCTTTCCGACCAGCACAAACAGACCAAAAGGAACTCAGCTGACACACAGTGTTTCAAATTTTACTATAAGGATGCATGAAACTGGGCACTAGTGTCTGACTTTTCTACAACTATCAACAGGGCCTTGTGCTCTAAACACCATACATCAGTATCAGCGATCTTTGTCAATACTTATACACTCACTCTCAGGAAAGCATAGTTTCAGGGGTGCTGTGTCTGCACAGTGGAAAGAGTGTGTGTGGTACAGGGCCTGTTGGGATATCTGGCCAATGCAAACAGGTGGCGAGCGAGTGCGTGTCTCCATTGAGCGGAAGCAGAGCGGAAGCCGAGCAGGAGTTGCGGCGGGAGCGAGTGGTTTCTCTTCCGGGCCCAAGCCAGCCCAGCCCCCTAACCACCCTGCACCTCGATACTCAGCTCTCCTTCGGTCGTGCAGACGGGAGACGGGAGGCCGTGAAGCTGAGTCCCTGGTTCCCGCACAACGCTCGGACGTACCGGCTAGTGAGCCCGGAGCCGCCGAGGAAGGAGAGGAGCTGCCGGTGAGTTCGAGGGGTGTTTGCTGGAGTCCGCCACTCGGTGTCTGGCGTCCGGTGGTTCACAGAGGCAGGCCAGTAAGCTGTAATTGTGCAGTGTCTTGCAGCTTGTCGCAGTTGGCTGCTGTGTTCTAGGGGCTAGGGGCAGCATCAGCATCAGCAACGCCCAGCTTTCTTCATCCGGCCAACTTTGCCCTTTCTCGGTCCTTCTTGCTCCCTTCTTGGCCCGTAACTGAGAGGCTGAGAGGCAAGCGAAGGGAGGTGAAGTGAAGGGCAGGGTAGACACAAGCACGAGTGCGGTTGCTGTTAGAGGCGGCCGCTAAGTAAGAGCCCAGGGGGGCTGCCCAGGCCAAGCTGACCAGGTCCGTTTTGGCTCGAGGCACCCCCTGAGTGCACCACTCATCCGAACTAACTGTCCCCCAAGTGCCCAACCTTGGTACATAGTCGCTCCAACTGGCGGGCCACCCAGCGCCCCCCCTCCAACCCCAATTCCAATATAACACCGTGAAGGATAAAAATATGTTTAGGCATTAAACGACAGGCTCCAACACACAAAGTATCACGCAGCAAAAATATTAAGTCAGACGCACCTAAACAAGTCCAAGTAATTTCACCCCTAGTTGTTCCGCGGCAAGGGGGGTGCGACGGGGAGGGGACAAGCGAGACAGTACGTCCACCCTCACCCCTGGTCAGCCCTGGCAGGCTACGAGGAAACCAACAAAAGATCAACAAATATTTCTTTTTAAAAGATCCTGTATCAGCAATGCTGGCAACAACGAGGAAATTTAGAAACTTACCAAGTCCCATTCAACCGGTTAAGAAGACTAACTCCAACCACCCAGGAATCCCAAATTGTGGCTACTCATTCAAGCCCCAAAACCAAACCTTAGAATCTTTCATGCAACCCGAACTGGTTCCAATAATCGAGCAACCACTCAAGTCTCCCACAAAAAAACAGAACTCATACAGGCAATGATTCACAATTGCAGTTCTCCAAAATCAAACCAAACAAGTCTGGACAAAAAACTAGTTCTGCCTTCACCTATTTCTCCTGGGCAGGACTCTTTAGAAATTGTATTTAATGATTCCAATAATATATCGAAAAAGGCCGGAATCAATCTTGCTCTTGACTACGTCGCCGAACCCAACCTCGGACACGGACGTTTAAAAACGCAACAAATTCAGAGGTCTATAAGGCAGGAAGACCAGATTGATGACTCAACTGGTATTAATCCTCCTAATTTGGCTAATGCAACATTGCTCCCGGCCACAAGCCACCTTTTGCAAGAGCCAAATCTAGATCTAAACATGGCTTACGATCAATTGGCCAAGGAATGAAATTTAAGCCAAGTGGCGTCTACGCCCCACAATGTGGCAGTTTCCAGCACGACCCATAGAATCTTAATCGATTATAGCTCTGGAGCTCGCAGTATTCCCCCAAAAAAATCAATACACTCTCCTATATCAATTTCTTCGACAAGTTCGACCTTCCAACGGGAGGATCAGATTGAGATCAGCCCTGGTCCAGCGCCCTGGGGGAACACCCTGATCAGCACCTTGGACCAAGCTATGAAGGCTCTCAATTTCCAATCGGACAAGATGGAGGTCCAAATTGACTTGATAAACGTTATTGCAGATCACATTGCTCAAATCAGTGCTAAAACGGACACAATTATCACTCTTTTGACAAATAAACAATCCTTGGACACTCCCTTGATTAAGCAGGCCCTAGCTGATAATGGCTTTACAAGCCCATCATTCAGCTGTGGCTGTGGGCACATCATCGAGAAACTGGCCTCACTCCCTGTAATACTCAAAGACATTCTGGGAGCAGTCAAAAAAGGAAATAATCAGATGATAAATCCAAATTTACTGGGAGAAAATCACAACACGGGGAAACCAAGTGTTCTAACCAATCAACCCACATTATGCAAGAGTTCAGACGGGAATGGGGCCCCCTCCCCGCCACCCCTGCAAAAGGCCCAGAATAAAGTTTCCTCGAACTCGATTACCAACTCGTCCAAAGACACGGCAAATCCTGAACCTCCGCTCATTGATAACCTTACAAAGAAGCAAAGGAAAAGAGCGAGGAAAGCTAGGTCCAAATTAAAATGTAACCAAGGGATCGCTATCGACAACTTCTTTTTAAAAACTCTCACCAACCAGCCAAGAGTCAATGGATCAGCAAACACCTCTTCCAATACTGTCACTACCCTATCGGAAGGCCATCTCCACCCCTAGGCAAAATCCTTGATCAAAAATCCCAAACTGTGGGACGACCCTGTGGTATTGGCCAATCATTTACAGAGGGTCTGAGCATGACCCAGAAAGCACCGGCAGCTTATACAAACACAAAATCACCCTTGATACTCGCCCCGGATCTGCTATTATTGGCGAAAACCTCTGGTTTGACTTCAAATCCAAGACAGACTCCCGCACAAGGAAACAGGACAACAGTCTGGAGTGACTCGCTCGAAAAAATATGCCCCTCGGGGCAACCAACAACTAACTTAAACGGAGCCACAACATCATGCAGGACCCAACGAGGCAGCGGCCAAATCCACGACCACTCAGTATATGACTTGACCCCCATAAAAATAACCAAAATTGGGAACGACCGGCAGTGCATCAAACAAAAAACAATGGACCAAACGGAGATAATTCAACATAAACCAGGAACCCATGTCCACCTAAGGAACATCACCCCGATCCTAATAACCAACAACGGACAAAACCGCTACTGTACGGTGCAATCACATCTGGCTATTGAATCTCAAAATAATCACAAGTCATCATCAACCCTCTGTCCCGCAAGGGACACTAGCGATAAGGGTTCATCACAAAATGTGATCAAAAAACAAAAAAACATCCAGTGACCAATCCTAATCATTCCATCACACGCCCCCAAGAATCGTCCAAAACCCCAACATCAGATCTAGAACCAATATTGACATTTACTCCTGAATATGAGTCAAATGGCTTGCACGACATCCTAGATAGAGGTAATTTACTGAAACTATTTGCCCTTGTTCCCGAGCTAAGAGGCATATCTTCCCAAGACCTTGTCTCATTAGAGTTCGACCAAAAAAGAGACCAAACAAACATCGAGGTTTCGGTTACAACTTGGGCCACCAAGGAGATAGCCGCAAGAATCTTTCAAAATAAAGGATCATTTGAACACTGGGGAATCACTCTCACACAACATACACGTAAGAGATATCCCTTCCCGCTTGTAAAATGCTCACAGATTACAAGCAGTGAGGACATAATTAGCCGCAAGCAAACTTCATGCCTCCACGGTGCCCTCTCAGCTAAGGTAGCTCAAGAGGACAGTGGTCGGGACGCACTCCAAACGCAACCTTGTCTAGGCGGGTCCCCAATTTAGGACTGGTCATGGATTCCGTTAACCCTTAACCTAAAGTATACCTAAATATAATGAACTTTCAACCAATGCACACGGCCAAAACACGTATTCAAGGACGGGGTCAAAATGCCCAAAATAGGCATTTGCAGTTGGAACATTCATGGATTTAGCAGCTTGGACCAATACAGTGAGATCCAATTGTTTTTTCTTAAACATGACATCCTACTATTACAAGAGACCTGGAATCTGGTATCCCCCGCCATTCCTGGTTTCACCGAGTATCATATCCTTGCCGAGAGAACATCTAAGTTTGGGCATCCCAGTTGTGGGTTATCCACATATATCTCGCAGAAATTGAAGTGGGAGCAGGAAAAACAGGATGTGGGTCTAAGCTGGGTCCAGGTAACCATGATTTCTATAAAACCCCGACACCAACTGCTATTAATAAATATTTACATTCACCCTGATCGAATGAAAAAAAAGAGAAATTGGCCGTGCTTACTGAACTCATAAAAACTCTTCAGAAATCAAATTCTCAAAGTTTACTGATACTATCAGGAGACTTTAACCTTAACTTAATTCACTTGATCCAAATATTCATATCTCAAGACAAAACACTCGGGCAGAGCCCACCATATCAATCTTGAGACAACTGACAACGCTGGGACTAACAATCTTATAGCCCAAAACTTCAGGCGGATCGACACCTGCTCCAACATATATGAGTGGCAAGGTTTTTTCAACAATTGATTTTACCTCAATTAGTAACAAATTGCTTGACTCAGTGGAGGGCTACGAAATAGTAACGCGAACTGAAAGAGATCATTTTCCTCAAATCACTTGGATTAATATAGGGGCGCGGGAGTCCGCCCAACTAGCTGCTCTCTCTCACCACACAGAGAAGTTTAATTTACGAAGATTGCATTGGAGGGGCAGCGCAACTAAAGCATCTACGAATCTGCAAGCGATTTCTTTGCTCTACACGAAAACGATCAAAATAAAGACCAGGTTTTAACCTGGGAAAATCTGTTAGAGAACCTGTCCATTGAACACTCGGTTCCCCTTGCTCAACACAAAGTCACATCAGTTACATGGGAACCATGGTTTAACAACAAAATAAGACAAGAAAAGAAAAAATTAGCCCAGGTACAACGGAAGTAATGAGTAATAACATCCACCGTTCCTCACTAACCTACTCTCTCGTTAGGAGTATGAGAAAAAAGTATCGTAAAATGGTGTGGAAAGCAAAGACCAAACAGAAGGAAGAGACGTGGGCGAAATTGCTATTAGCCAGTGAAAAGCGTAACACAAGGGACTTTTGGGGAATTATTAATAAACTAAACAACGCAGAAATAATATCGCAGGACCCAGGAATTAGCAAACAAAGCTGGGAAGACCATGTAAAAAAACTCTATTTCAAAATGGACTCATCTCCTTCTGAAAATCCTTGTTGTTCCAATCCAACTACGAACTTAATCCACCTGAAAGGAACAGTAGAAAATCCAACAAATCATCTAGATACTGGAAGGCCCAATTACCTGTCGATACAGCCAGACCTATTCTCCAGCGACAGAGTCAAAAGGTTCATTAACAAACTTAAAACAGAAGGGGCACCAGGACCTAACGGTCTTCCCAACGCAGTATTTAAATATAACGCTGATTTTTGGGCCCTTCATCTCTCTGCCCTGTTTAACAAAGTTTTTGCCCGTAAACAGCAGCCTCCATCATGGAATGGTAATATCAGCCACCCTATTTTTAAAAAGGGAGACAGGAGATTGCCACAGAACTATCGTTTAGTATCTTTGATAGATGTGGAAGCCAAACTATACGCTTCATCCATTCTGGAGGAGATACAGGAATGGGTGGATAATAACAATCTAATCCCCAGCTACCAAACAGGTTTTCGAAAAGGGTCAGGGACAATAACAAATCTCACAGCCCTAGCACTCCTGATGGAAAGAGCCAAAATGAAGAACACCCGGTTATATGGCTGCTTTATTGACATCAGAGCCGCCTTTGACCGAGTCAGTAGGGGTAGACTTTGGGCAAAACTCAAGGAGTGGAGGCTGTCTCCAAACCTTCTCAACTCACTAATGGTCCTCTACACGGATACTTGGGCAAGGGTTTAACAAGGACAGGGCTCAAGCCTCACATCAAAAATTCCAACCGAGGACGGACTGAAACAGGGCTTTGTCCTGGCTCCATGCTTATTTAATCAATACTTTGCCGATCTGGGGAAAAAACTCGGCCAAGTTGTAAGTCACGCTCCGAATCTCTGCAACACCCCAATGCCAATCATTCAGTTTGCAGACGACATTGTCCTCTTGAGCCAAACTCCAATCGGGCTGCAAAGGATGATAAACGCTCTTGAACTCTACTTAGACGAAGTACATCTGGAACAGAATAGAGAAAAGACAAAAGTAATCCGTCTTATAGAGCGTAAACCAATCAAATACAGTTGGACATGTAACCATCTGGCAATAGGGGATCAACCGCATTATCGGTATCTGGTGGTAACCATCGGCAAAGAAAATTCAAAAAAAGAACACTCTGCGGTGTTAAAAGCCAAGTCCCAGACGCTAATTTAGGGATACAGGCGACTCTTGCAAAAACTGGACGGTCCAAATTACATCCATCTTTTAAAAGAAATGGCCGCTCAGGTTCTACCTACACTATCGTACGGCTGGGAACATGGCTTGGAGGGGAGGCTGGTATGCTAAACACTCTACAAAACAAAATTTACAAAGAAGTATTTAAACTGCCTAAATGCTCCTCACCAGCCCAGGTGAGATTAGAATTCGGACTCCAAAATCAAATCTTTTGGTCCAAGTCAACATTCGTTAAATTTTGCCATATACTTCGTGCCGCCGACCCAGACTCTTTAAATAACCTTTGTTGGCAAGCAATTAATACAGAGCCAACTCAGACCTGGGCCACCCATTTGGATAAATGCCTTACGGACCTCGATTTGCCAGTAGCATGGAATAAAAACATTGATCAACTCAGTTTCTGCAAAATTGTAAATTCTAATGCCAAAAGGAAGTCTTTACTGGAAGACAAACAAACATTGTCCCACCGACGTCATGCCTGGACAGTCATTTCTTCCTATTCACTCCAACAACCTCAGGCTTACTTGGCAATTCATTTTAGCCAGCATTTTAAAAAAAACCTTATCAATCTTCGTATGGGCCTTCATGAATCCAAGGATTTAAGACCTTCCTGGAAACCCCACGACGATTGCCCAAAATGCAGACTCTGTGGATATCAAACTGAATCTCTAGTTCATTTGTTTTGTGTATGCCCAGCCCTCATGGTATCTAGAAGACGGCTTATACGGGACATATTGAACAATTTGAATATAAGATCATGTCGCCAGGCCGTTGTTTTCTGGCTGGGAGGTTCATCCCCAATCCTGACCTGTCGGGGCCTCAAATTTATGAAGGAAATTAGTAAGCAGTTAGAGGTCTCCTAATGATCATCCAAAATATTGCCGTGTCCCCATCCTTTTAGCAGCTGATCCCAAGCATACTTTCGAAATCCCTATGTTGTAAGATGGGGTGGGTTCCGAATAGAGCTCCGGTTTTAACTTCTTTTAATTTTGATATTTTTGTGTTGTTTTTTATAATTTGTGATGTAAATTTTGGCTAATTTCATTTTTCTTATTGTAAGGATTTTTATTAATTCAACAATAAAAACGTATTGTATTGTATTGCACTCCTCCTCCCACCCAGCCCTCCAATCCCCCTATGAACCATGCTTTCCTGACAATCAGTGGAAAGGTACTGAAAAAATGCCTGAGACAGTGGACTAGTGTTGGGAGCACAAGGCCATGAGGGGAGTGTTTGTAAAGTCAGATATCAGTGCCCAGTGACAGGCATCCTGCAGGTACATTCTGCCACACTGTGAGGTAAGCTTAAGTACTGTTGGGCTGTTTGCACTGGGTGGGAGGTATACGTAGGACAGGGCCTGATGGAAGATGGAATCAGTGCAAACACTCCTCCTCTCAACAGCTCATCTGGCCCTATAGCTACCTGACAATGAGGGGATGTTTACTAGCAAGATGGTTCACAGTCATCCCTGGTGTCTGAATTGACCACAACTGCCATCATGTCTTTGTGCTCCATAGACCAGTCCTCAGTGTCAGTCAACTTGATAGTCCATTCTCCTCTCTCTGTCAGTTTGCCGTATGCACAGATAACGTTCCATATGGGAGGAGGAGTGGTTGCCATTAATGCAAATACCAACAGGCAATGCTACACACACTCTCGTTCCACCAATCCCACACGACAGCCCTGGGATCCTGTTTGGATTAGAGTGAGGGGAAATGTACTAGCAGGATTTCTGATACTGGTGCATGGTGAGAGGATGTAGCCTCACGGCTAGAGCGGTCGACCTTGTAGCTGGGGAACTGGGTTCGAGTCTCGGCATCGACGCTCAACAGCCTGTGATTCTGGGCAAATCACTTAATCTCCCGGTGCCTACCATAAATTAGTGTTCTTCTGTAACGAAACTGGTGCTCTTGTAAAGCGCTCTGATACCCGATGTCTCAGGTCTAGTTCACGCTATATAAAACTCTAAAAAATAAAATAAAAAATGGTATTTGGAGCACATACCCATGATGGTAGTTGCATTCAACTTCAACACCATGCAGCAGTGTCATATAACTGGCTAATCTACTTCCCTTCATTGTGAGGTAGGCATAGGCACAGAGGAGTTAGTGGTGCTGTGTGGGAAGAGGAGTATTTACTGTAACTAAAACTGCCAGCATGCCTTGGCTCACACATACTTTCCCACCCATCTCAACCAGACCACCTGGGACTCCACTTTCCTGAGAGTGAGTGGAAATGTGCAGGCAAGATGACTGACACTGAGGAGTGGCATGAGGAGCACAAGCAATGATGGGAGGTGGTCTAAAGCCAGACACCTGTCTCCAGTGTCACACATCTTGCAAGTACATTGTCACTCACTGTTAGTAAAGCATATTTCCAGGTTAAAGGTTGGGCTGGGTAGGAAGGTGTATCTAGGATTGGGCCCGATGGTAGTTGGAATAACAGCAAACACTCTTTCACACACAAAGCACAACCACTTCATCTGGCCCATCTATACCTGACAGTGAGTTGATGTGTACTAGCAAGATGGCTGACACTGGGGACTGCTGTCCGAACTTATCTCAACTAATACATTTCACTTTGTGAAACAAACACCAGCTGCCACTGACAACCATCTTGCAAGTACAATTACCAGCATTGCCTGGACAATACTCTTCCTGGTGGCCTGGTTGGACTGTGTGGGAGTAGGAATATAAGTCTCTCAAATAGAGCCTAAGCACTCAAACATCACTTCATTAAAGTAGTTTGCCACAAAATGGCAGAAGGCACAGTTTGTAATCTTATCTGACTTAGGAGTAAACAAACAATATACATGATCTGTGTATGCACAAAGCTAAGCAGTCACACACTGCCCCTCACAGCCTTTCCATGTGTATAATGAGATGAGAACAAGAAGCACTTCACTCAAACCATTCCAACACATTTAGGGATAAATAAACAGCTTGTGAGTTTGTAGGTAGCCACACCAATGTAACTGCCAAATACATACACTTAGCCCAGTATACAGGCCTATAAAATACCAACATTGGGAGATAGAGCATACGTTTGTCACAGTGAAAGTACAGATGTGGACAACACCAACCAACCTGTCATTCACAGAGAGTCACGAAGCAGTCAATATCTTTGGGCATGATATGTGAACTAAACACAACATGCCCATTTATGCATATAGCTGGACATTTTCATTAATCCCCATCTTGTCTGAATTGCATTGTTCTTCAAAAACATAGGCCTGCATCCTAGATAGGCTTTCCTGTTTTCAGTTTCTATTTTTGGTCAAATCTGGTGGGGTATTTTCAGTGTTTCAATACCTTAAAAAAACAGTTGTGGTTACACATTTTCGCGCCATTAAAAACAACAGTTGCAGGAGTAAGTCGCTCCAACCTCCCTCTCCCGACAAAAATGAAAACGACTGCAGTCTCCAGAGATAATGCAGAAAATCAGATGGATGAGAAATATATTCTCTAATATATTGGCTCTACTGCATCATAAGACTTTTCGCAAGACCTTACAGATTACGTGGTTTGCAACAAAAGATACTTGGAAACACCCACACAACAGAGCTGTCAGAGCCGGGATGCCTCCACGCGAAGCAAAACAGAAAGAAGCAAAAGAGATGGTCGATTCATCAAGACCGCCCGATGCCCATGCTGTAACGAGGAAGCAGGCAGCGGCGAAAAGTACAGGTATAACTACAGACTCGGCCTCTAAAAGGAAAGAACTTAAAGAACTTAAAGAAAAAGACGCCGAACTAATGGCCGAACAGAAAGTGGCAGCTGCGGCTAGGAGAACCGCAAAAACGATGACGCCGACACCAAGAGATGTAAACCCTAAGGCATCGAGGGGCAGCATCCTGAGACAACCCACCTTGGCAGAGGCATTTTCAGGGGTGCCTGGAAGTGCCTTGGTTCTCGGGGTCCAAGGCGGCAGCCCAAGCAATCCGTAGCAGTACGGCAGCACCGCTACTCCATCATCATCATCGTCAGAGGTGGCGCGCGCACAGGGAACGCTGAGCAGGGCGATATCCGATGCGCTGCCGCCAGACTTGGAAAAGGAGCAGTCAACAGGGCAGCATACTGGAGAGGCCGTGGCAGCCTCTAAGGGGGGCACAGATGCGCGCAGTAAGGTAAGCCGCGCGGAAAGCGCTGACATGGCTAGAAGTTTGTTTGAGAATGACATTCACATAGCAGAAAATGCCGCGGAAGGGCAAGATATGCTAGAGAATACAACGAGCATTTTTGGTGGCAGCGACAATATGCAGAATGGGGGCAGACATACTCTCCCCCCACCCAGTACACCCCACTGGGAGTTGGCTCAAATCAGGCAGGGGTATCAGGAAAAATGATGACCGAATATACGAATGCGGAAGGTGGAATAGAATCAGCCGAGAAGGCAGATTTAGTAGGGGGAGGCCCACAAGAGGGTTTGAATGTCCTGGAATCGCAGGCTACGACAGAAAATGGACTGCTTATGCCAGGTTCTCTGAATGATGAGTGCTTCTTCTCTGTGAATGATGACACAGGCACATCATCTGGGAGCGGGGATCTGATGAGAGCTCAGTAGATAGCTACACTTCAGATACAGGTTCAGAACAATCAGTCTCAGAGGATACAATTCAACGGGCCTCCTCAAATCAAAAGAGAAAACAGCAGAGAAGCCACCAGAGACATAAGCAGAAAACACCGATCAGCGCAACACAATTAGAAATGTCCAAAAAATTGGCATGGGACTACTCGGCCACATCAAATCTATATCAAGAAGAAGGGGGCTCGAGAGATCAGCAGACGAGATCTCAGAGCGCACAAGATCAAGCTCCCACAATCGATCTACTCTACGCTACGCTGAAGCATATGCAGGGGGAAGCCAGAACAGAGAGCAAAAGAGCAAAACAAGCTAATAAGAAAATCCAAGGGGCACTAAGTAAAATGAAAAAGGTATATGTAGAGATGGCAGGATGAGTAACAGAAGTTGAAGAGAGAACAGGAAAGTTGGAAGATGAGGTGACTCGTTGGCAGGAGTTTAGAGCGGCCCAGGAGAAGACCACTGAAGATATGCAGTGGAAACTCGAGGATTTTGAGAACAGGCAGAGGCCCAACAACATCAAGCTACTGGGCATCCCAGAGGGGGTTGAAGAGCAGGACCCCAGATTATTCGTGGTCACACTCCTTAAAGAGGCATTCCCTGAGGTCGTGAATTGGAATTGGGATGTTGAGGTCCAGCGGGCACATAGGTACCCCCTGACACAAAAGAAATCTTATGGCACCTCTCAGAAAGATAGACCTAGAGCCATGTTGGTGTTTGTGGGGAACTTTTTGGCCAGGCTGGAGATCATGGACAAAGCTAAACCTCAGGACCGCCGTACTTTTAAAGGAATAACTTTTTTTGCACTCCCAGACTTCTGTCACGTTACTGTGGAGAGGAGGTGGAGGTTAAGACAGATGATTGACCCTTTTCAAAAGATAGGATGTGAAGCATATCTCCTGTTCCCTGCAAGACTTAAAGTACTACTGGACGGCCAGACAAGAATGTTTTTTTCTATGGTTAAGGCGCAGGCTTTTCTGGATGAGCTGAAGGAAAAAAGGAGTATGGGAAACATCAGGCCTGATGTACAAGGACCACGTTAAACCCAAAATGCGTATTGATGTATAGCCAATGACTTGTCATGTATAGAGTTAAAATTATTACTTAAAGTGATCATTCTACATTAGTAAGTTTGAAATGCACAGTCTAGAATCTATTGGATCAGACAAAGTAGGGAGGGGGACGGTTGCAACACTCTAGGGTCTAGAAAGCAGTCACATATAGGTCAAGATTGACCTATTTGCCTATGAAGAGGAGGCCGGGGGGAGGGTCACAGTGGGAGGGAGGGGGGCACAGGACATGGAATAAGGATAAGGGCACAACAGGACAGAGAGGTAAAGCAGGAAGATTGAATTTGTAGCACAGAGGAAGCCTTCATGGGTCTTTATAACAGAGACCTGGGGTTCTGCTTCATCTGGGCCTGATCTAGTCGAGTCTATTCCTGATGGTTATGCCCTGACCAGAATGGACCATACTGGGCGCAGGGGTGGAGGACTGGGAATTATTTGTAGAGACTGTTTTACCTGTCGTATTGACCCCCTCTCATCTCCCTCGGAGAACTACGAGGCACTGTATTTTACCATACAGTTGGCTCTCTCTGCTTGTTTTGCTGGTATCCTTTGCTATAGGCCTCCTGGCCCTAGAACTAATTTTTGCCACAATCTACTCACATTACTGGAACCTTTCATCAGTAGGTCTAAGTTCACCCTCCTTGGTGATTTTAGTTTCCATTTGGAACAACACGATAACAACAACACCAAATCTCTAAAAGAGGGTCTAACCACTTGCGGGCTTAGACAACTTGTTGACGGCCCTACTCATACAGCTGGACATTCCTTAGATGGTATCTTTTCTAATGACACCAGACTAGCGATCGGAACTACGATCCCCTTGTCCTGGTCCGATCATAGGGCAATACCTTTTTATCTCAACATGACTTCCTTTGGTTCTGACCTAACCAATAGGAAAGGATGGGGGATTAGGAGGAACTATAACAACATATCCAATACTACACTTATCCCCTTCCTGACAGACTTCCGTCCCCTTTCTTTGCCTGATGCAAACGAAGCTGCTCTGGGTCTGTCGGCTGCTCTATCTTATGCTCTGGACACGCTAGCACCCCTTCAAAAACATTACTCGGCCAGAAAAAGTCCCTTGTCGCCCTGTTTCTCGGAACATCTAAGATTACTACGGCAGAAATGCAGACAGAAGGAGAGAGCCTCGTATGCCTGCCCTGACCCCCAGTGGAAAAACCTACATAAGTTAGCCTTGAGAGAATACAAAAAGGCCATAGCTGAAGAAAAAAAGAACTATTTCAGCAGGATCACCACCTCACTGAAATCTTCCAGAGAGCTTTTTAAAATCATCGACACTTTGTCAACACCTAAAGTCACTGATTCAGTCAATGAGTCGCAGGAGCTTTGCGATGATATCGCAAGCTTCATCCACTCCAAAATCGCTGATATTCATACTTCCCTCAAATCTCTCAATACCGAATTGGATACTAACAGGACTCTCTTGCCCCCTCCCCCCTTTCCTTCCCATGATGAGACCCTTGAATCGGCCTCCCCTCCCAACTTCCCCAGCTTCCCTCATCTGACGCAGGACGAATTAAATTGTCTTCTTGATGCCACTAAATCATGTTCGCCTCTTGATCCCTGCCCTCTAAAAATCTTGAAGTCATGCAGAGAAGTCGTTCTTCCCCCTCTCCTGAAGGTAATGAACATGGCCATCAATGAGGGGTCTTTTCCAACCCCATGGAAATTGGCAGTTGTTAAGCCTCTTTTAAAGAAGCCTTCCCTAAACCCTGAAGTTTTAAAAAACTTCCGACCAATATCTTTGCTCCCTGCCCCTGCAAAGATACTTGAGGTCCACCTTAATTCCCATTTGACTATATATATAGCAAAGATGGGTCTTTTGGATATCTCCCAGTATGGGTTTCGTGCTGCTCACAGCACAGAGTCCGCCCTCACTGTCGTAGTTAACAGCATCCACACTGAGGTGGACAGAGGGCAGACCACTCTATTGGTGCTGCTTGACCTTACTGCAGCATTTGATACCCTGTCCCCTTCAATCCTGGTAGACCGGCTGAAGGGGATAGGGGTAGGGGGAAGTGTTTTTTTGAGTCTCCTATCTTCCTTCCTTTGCCAGAGACAGCAAAGGGTCAAGCTCGGTAGCTTTCTATCTCCCTCTCAGGCCGTGCAATGTGGGGTCCCTCAGGGCTCCTCCCTGAGCCCTCTGTTATTTAACGTCTATGTAACCCCACTTGCTGAGGTAAAAAGTTCTTTTGGGTACCAAATACTGTCCTATGCAGATGATACCCAAATTATTATTTCCACCACCTCACCGACCGAAGAGGCTGCCTCCAAATTTCGAACGTGCATGGAAGCAGTCTCGCAATGGATGGTGCGTAATTACCTAAAGCTCAACGGGGAGAAGACGGAGGTTCTAATCTTTGGAGGAAACCTTAACATCTGGTCGGAAGATTGGTGGCCCCCCTCTTTGGGAGACTGCCCTCAACCTACCAACTCGGCCAGGAACCTTGGTAGCCTCATAGATTCTGCCCTCTCTTTTGACCTTCAGGTAAACAGAACTATAGCCACCTGTTGTAACACCATCCGGATGTTGAAAAAGATCGCCCCCTACCTATCACCTGACGCCCACAAGCAGTCAACAGTTGCCCTGGTGTCTTCCAGGCTTGACTATTGCAACGTGCTTTATGGGGGCATAAACAACAAATCTCTCCATCGCCTCCAGATGGTCCAAAATTCTCCAGCCAGGATGGTCCTAAATCTACCCAGGTTATCATCCGCAACTCAGGCTAGGAAGGATCTCCACTGGCTACCTATACAGGCCAGGTGTTCCTTCAAGCTTATTTGCCTGGCTCACAGGGCTGTGTTTGGATCTGGTCCTGAAGGTATAAGGACTCTTGTTAGTTCCTATTCTCCCAAGAGAACCCTCCGTTCGTCTTCAAGAAATCTGCTTGCCGTGCTCAGATTTAAAAAGGCTTCTCTACTCTGGCCCCTAAACTGTGGAACAACCTCCCCCCTGAACTTTCTAGCCAACCCTCCTTGGTGATTTTCCGGAAGCTTTTGAAGACTTGGCTCTTCTCTCAGGTTTATTAATTCATTCTCTTTTTCTCACCCTTATACTCCTTCATGTGTGGACTGCGCCTTGATGCCCTCTGGGTTAAGTTTGCGCAATATAAAAAAACTTTCATTCATACATTCATTCAGCTGTTGTGGAATGATGCCAGGAATAGGCTATCTTGTTAGTGTGTCAGCTAGGGTCACTTGTTGTATGCAAGTATTGTTTCCGAAAACCAAGACAGACGGGGAGTCGCCACTATGGCCTTCACTGAACATCTTTTCTATACGAATTGAAAGCCATTCTTTTGCAAAAAACTGTGCCACGGACCTCGTCCAGAGAGACTTATGATCTGCAAGTTGCAAGGTCCTCTGCAGAGATACATGCATTATTATCAACAAACTGCCCAATACATTTCGCAGAAATGTTAGGTCGTATCTTGAACATGTCTGATACCAGCGGTATTTTACATGTATTTAAGACGATTTTTTCAGGGCTGTTAGCACCGTTTGAAGCAGTCCTGGGCATTTTTCCTAACTTCTTACACTCTGTGTTCGGCGGCCTGCCTCTCATTTTGGGACTCGTAGCAGGGATCTTATTTTTATTCCTCCTGCTCCGTTATGGCAAATCCGCCCACCAGCGATACACAAGTCAGCATGGAGAATGCGCTCCAGGCCATGTGGTATCGTGACAGAATAACACAAATCCTTGGCTTGGCTCGTTTGAGAGATTTGAATACCACATGGTTCCTGTCATTCAGACCAATCTGAGAAATCTGCATCTTACCTGTTCTACGATGCCTGCTTTGTGGAGAGGCATACTTGTTAGATACCTCTCTAACACTACCATCGGCTATGCCAACCAATGCTGACGCATTACTGGGTCGGGTAACAGCGGATGTGTTGTGTTGCCCCCAAGGGCTACCAATCCTGATGACGGCATTCATTGAGATCTCACCGGCAAATTCAACTGGAGGTGAGATACGCGGACCGACAGGCACACAGGTGCCATCTGCTATGAACATTGCTAATGCGGCTGAGGCTGGTGGCGATGCTTCACTTCTGTGTACAATTGACTTTCTTAATGAAGTAGTTGAACTTTCATCTACTGTGGTAGACGATTTCTTTGCCAGCCTTGATGACTTAATGTTTTCTCCTGGCCCCGAGAATAACTTTTGAAATTAGCAAACAGCGTTCTTTCGGAACTCTGAAATTCGACCTTCACTTTTTTCAAAACAAAAGCTTCCAAGTTTGGAACTCTATTACACTACAGATTAATTTGATTTTTTTCCAAAACAAACTGAACTTTGGCACAAAGTAATCTGCTTAAAGTACAACTTTTCTTAGAGAACAAGAATTATTTGACTACTTCCTAGAAACAATATTGACCTAATGCACAAATCAAACTAGCTTGTATATTCTGCTATGGGATGGTCTCGACTTTTTTCTCTGTATCTAGAGCCATTTCATAAATGTAAATTTCGTGATTCATTTGTTTAACATTGCTAATATCATATCATATGCTTACAATGAAATTGTTGCTTTTAGATGCATTCTGTACAAATGCTCATTTTGTGTACGACCATTTTTTAAATACATTTCATGTATTTTTGGGTGGGATTTTAAAACCACATGCTCTAGCTTATATGTTTTAGAACTTGACCTTAGATGAACATGATAATGTGGAATGGGTGTTGTGAACCATTTTAGGACACTATTGTAAATTTCCCGATTCATGCGCTTGTATAGGTATAAATCATTATGTCCTCATGCAGTCCAAATACTGCAGGGCTACTTCCACTAGTTCCGCAAATCTACAACGATTTCTTGGAAAACTCGGCTTCAGCAGCTAGGGACTTTCCCTTGCTTGAGAACTGACTTGTCCAACAACTCATGGAGTTTTCAAAGAACTGAGAGTCTTTAATGACGTTATGATGTCCACCTTTACGTCAAACTCGGCAACTTCAAGGTATAAATATGCCCATACTTGCCTTAGCAAACACATGGTGGTTTGGAGCAGTTCGACTATCTACTTGCCCGAACCATCTTGCTACAGCCGCCAGCCGACGCACTGAGAGAGACGCTGTCTTTTCTCCTGCCGAGAAATCCAGCTCCAGTGTTTCCAAGCTACCCTCTGTGGGTTATTGGGAAATTGAGTACTGAGCCTGACCTTCTTCATTCCAAATTAAGGTACAGAGCTGATTAGACCCTAAGAGAAATCTTGGACAGATTCTTGGCAAAAGAAAACTACATTTATGCTACACCTCACTTATTTCTTCCCTCGTACTAAGCTTAGGTTAGGTACACCGGGGTAGGCGTATTTTAGAAGCACCAGTTGAGTACTTTTAGTCTCTGTTATTTATGAATGTATTTATCTATGGTTTAAGAACCATACAATGCTCTTACAGTATTATTTTTTTCTATACTTTCTACTGTATGCATTATATTTTACAACCAGTTTTACGATTGTAGCCGTTCATTTCTTATGCTTGAGAAAGAAGACTGTTCAATAAAACCTTTTAAATTGAAAACGCCCGTCTATCTATTTCTCTGCACCTCTGATGAAACTAAGCATGCACGATTGACTGAGTGAAATATCTATCTATTTTTTCCACGACTCTGATGATCAGTTTTATCTTGGGGAAACAAATTTGTCATGTTTATGCGGTTGTCAGAATCTAATCCTTTCGTGTTTATTCGAGAAAGTTTCTAGTGACATCTGAGCTAGCTGGCACTCACAATTAAGTCTAATGTATTCGATAGACCTCAGTCCTACATCTAATCTATCGGATATATTATTTCAATGAGCAGAGCATATTGGGAATATAGGAACTACACTACAACCCCATAGGCCCGCTTCAAGGATCCATCTTTCCTGATGCAACATCTGACTCTTGAGAGTCATGTTCTTCAGAGTTCAGCAAACTAGATGAACCCTGATCTTTTCCCTACTGCTCCTTCAGATAAAGAATCGCAAAAAAATTGATTGATAATCTTAGCAAAATGTTTCTTTTCTGTAAGTATGGCCTTACATTTATCAAAAGCTTTCCTCTTGGGCCATTAAACCCACACACTTTTGGACATGGCAAGCGGAACAGAAAAGGATTTCGGGGAAGGAAGATGGCGGGCTGATTCCGCGGTGAGCTCCGCTCTGCTCCTTGTTTCCCTCCAAAGCGGCGCACTGAATGCTGCCTCTAAGACGGCATTCTCAGGCCGACCCAGGACGCGGCCGACCGAAGCTGGCACCTAGGCTGTGTTTTTCTCAGTTTATTCTGCGGATGTTGCAGCTCTGTGGGTGGCAAGCAAACAGGCAAGTTTATCTGGCTGTATGCTCCCATTTTCATTTATCAGCCTTCCTCAATGGCCCCACCAAAACCCAGTGTGTCCCCAGGAGCTCGCGGGATATGAGGGGCAGCCAGAAATCACACAGAGGAATTGGCCGTCCAGAAGGAGGAGGCTGCAGGACCCAGCCCGGCAGTTCAACCCATGGTGCCTATACCCTCATAAGTGAGGAACCCTATCCTAAAACTACTCAAAACAGGGGCAGCACTGTACCTGATTGTGGCCACAACTAAGGATTTGACCCTGGGAGGAGTATCCCATTTGGAAGAAATCCTGATGGTGGCAGCGGCAGTTAGTACACCGGCAACTTTGCCCTCACAATCATCACTCTGGGAATGGGGCCAGGGTCAGGACTTGGAGCAGAATCGTGTGCACAACCAGCAGTGCTAATCCAATCTTAAACCTATCGCCATCCTCTAGCCCTGGCTCCTTGGTTCCTTTTCAAACAGGGGTCCTACCTGAAGGCGGCAGAGTACTCCTCAGCAGCCCAGGAGGGATAGGTATAGTGACAGCATGCTATGCCATGTTACGGGAGGAAGTAGGGGTGAGTTGCGGTGTCATTTTCAGGCAGGGGCAGAGGCGGATTTAAAAAAGCCTGCTCAAAGTAAAAGTAACTATCAACCTGCTTCAGCGAGCTCAGAGGTTCCAATGTTGTTGTCTGAGAAGGGCACTTGCATCTCCTACAAGCAGAGGTTGTTTATACCCAAAGGTTGCGCTCCCCCCAAAAAAGAATACACTGAGGCAGATCCATCAGAAAAAATATATAGATCAAGCTATGGCACACCCTCCGGCAAAATCTGCAAAGCATCGACAGCCTGGAAAGGCTAGTGATCAGGGTGAAAAGTGCAGCCGACTTAGGAAGTGGGTGACCTCTAAAGGGGAAGTTAAATCAATTATTAATTGACTATCTGCCCCATTTCTAGGCTCTGCTGGCGGACCAGAGCACTCAGAGCCACAAGCACAATGCCCCCAGCAAATACACTCCACCCTTAACAGTGGTTCTCCCTCAGATATATCCTCTGGGACACTACTTGATCGAATTCAAATTCAAATTCAAATTCAAAAAAGCTTTATTTCGATATTCAGAGTAATATCATAAAAGCAAACATTATTAAAAACAGATGAATAATCACAAAATGCCAATTGCGTTACCATCATAAGTATAACATACATTTTGAAAACAGGGGTATGATCTCAAAGTGCCAAGTGCATTAGAAGCAAAGAATAACAACGGAATTACAAGAAAGAGGAATCATATACATTAAAATCTGATAGGTTAAAAAGGCCTAAAATACATAAATATATATCATATTTTACAACGAGTTCCTAAACTTTACCAATAATTTCAAAAAATTGGCTAGGGTGTGGGCCACTTCCATATTTTCCAGCCATTGTAGTCTAAGAAAAGCGTTTCTACAAGACCGGAGCCCCACTCCTTAAGGATTGGTTTAAGTAAGATCTTTCTTGGAACCACATAATATTTACAAAATAAAATACAATGCATATTAGTTTGAGGGGAAAGATCATCACAGGGACAGGTTGGTAAGTCTCTCGACCAGTCGTTACAGGCTGGGAAAGTAATTAAACGGTAAAAAGATCCCAGTCTAAACCTTGAGAGTAGCATTCTGGGGTAGCAGTTAACATCACTTGCAAGATACAATTGGAGCCCCGGTTCAGAGGTGATTTGCTGGTAAGCTAGTACAGAATTTTTAAGTTTTTCTGTAGACCATCTTTTGTTCGCTAGGTAGTCCATTGCCAATTTTCGCAGGGCTTTCCTAGACATAATTTCCATACTAGACGGATTCTTAAAAAACTCGGGATGGCCAATCTCGATAAGCATTGTTTCCACATAAGACAGCCATTTAATTTGCCTTACACCATCAAGGTTTAGGCAGTCAGAGATTATATTGCGATTAAAGGCTGTCTCGGCAGTAACCCACAACTTATGCCATAGCAGGATGGGCTCGATCTTTATAGTATCAGAAATGTAGGGGAGACCCAGTTCTATGTGTGAAAAATAGCTAGCTGAGGATTTAGGAACCCCCAGAAGATATCTGAGAAATTGATTTTCAGATTGCTGTATTGAAGTTATAGTGTCAATCCCCCAGATACCAGAGCCATAAGTGGCCGTAGATACGCATTTAGCCTTGTATATTAAAATCAGCTCCTTGACGGGTCTACCCTCAATATTTGCCGCAAAGTTCTGCAATGCTCCAATCGCCCTAGAAAATGCTAATTTTCTAGTTTTAACTGCAGTATGCCAAGAACACTTCCTGTCAAACAATATCCCGAGATAGGGGAATTGGTCTGTTGTCTCTACCCTTCTACCCTCAAGGAATATGGGACAGGGTGCTTTCTTGGTGCCATGTCCACAAGACATTGAAAAGGTTTTTGATATATTAACCTTAAGTCCCTTATCCCTCATAAAAAGTGTAAACTTTGAGACAGCCCTCTGTAAGCCCAACCTGGTTTGCGACATGATGGCAGCTTCGTCAGCATACAGGAGAATGGGGACAGGGTGACCCTGGACTGAGGGGTAATCATACTGAAAGCCCTTGAGGTGGTCGCCAATAGAGTTAATGTAGAGGGAGAAGAGTAGGGGCGCTAAAATGCACCCCTGTCTCACCCCCCTCTTGATGGAAAATCTTGACGAGCACTCTCCTCGTTGCCCAAAGCGCACCCTCGCCCCAGCATCCCTGTATAATTCCTTGATTAAGTTAAGAATTGAAAGTTCCATACCCAGGTCCCTGAGTGTGGACCACAATTGATTATGGTCCACACAATCGAAGGCGGAACTCAAATCAATAAAAGTAATAAAAAGGTTCCCTTTCTTAGCTTGGGTATACTTAGAAATTAAAAAATACAAGTTTAGACTCTGCTCAACTGTTCCCATGCCAGGGCAGAAGCCATACTGGAAGCCAGATAGAATGTTACCTTCCTCGACCCAATGTTGCACACGCTTTGGAATAATGCGGCCAGCTACCTTCATTAAGGCATCGAGAAGGGAGATGGGGCGATAGCAAGTTGGGTCATGCCTGTCCCCCTTTTTAAATATAGGGACAACTATCGCCTCTGTCCACGTTGCGATAAGACCGTGAGAGTTGGCACAATTCATCACAATGGTTAAAAGAGGGGCCCAGAGATTAATTTCAGTTTTAAAAACATCAATAGGTATTGCATCCGGGCCCGGTGCCTTGTCTGATGGGCTATCCCTCAAAGCCAGACTAAACTCCTCACTAGTAAAGGAGATACCCAAGGGGAGGGTTCTCAGGCAGGATCTGCTATTATCGCAAAACATGGGGAGAGCTGGGGGAGATAATGAATCAATATGGGGTGCGTTGTCATACTACTTGATCATTCTACTCCGTTTATGACTAAGGAGCTGATGGGAGAGATGAATGAGGTTGTGCAGGAACCATCTGTAAGATCTATCATGTTAGCCTTACTGATGCAGCGGGTCAAAGCTCAGGCCTACTATACTTAGGCAAGAGCAGATAATGCACAGATACAAAAATCACTTGAACTGGTCTCCGGGCAGATCAGTAATCTTATGACATAGGTGAGCAATTTACAGCAGAGTGACCTGTAATAAGGAGATGGTGTCAAAACAACTAAGGGGCCAATTTCAATGTTGTTCGGAAAGCCTTCCGACCGAATTGGTTTGGGGATCGCTTATGACCGACTCGACCGTGAACTTTACCATCGACGGATTAGAATACATTGTATGTTAAACTCCTACCAAGTCGGTCGGAAAGCAATCCGCATGACTGAATCACCCAGAAACAAGTCAGTTGTGAGCAACTTGTTCGGAAGCGCTGGAGACTAGCATTCCGGTTAAGAATCAAACTTGGTTTACCCCGTGATCAGATGATGATGCATCCAATGTGGTCTCAGAACCGTTTTGGTTTGTGTTACAAATGGCAATTGAAAACTGTTAAAATAGTCAAAACAAGCATTGGCAACGGCAACAAAAAAGGTAAAATATTAGCCCCGCCCATCAATCCACCATATAAAGGGCAAAAAACATGACCAGTATTCCTTGCTGAACACAACTGCGAATAGGTCTAAGAGGTCACTACACATTCCCTGGTCTCTGCCTCAAAGACTCACACTTCACACTTCACACACCACACAACTGGCACAGATTTTTATTTCATATACATTCTTACAAACACACACTCTTTTCCACACCCTCACTGTCACCTTCACCCACACCATGACCCCAAGGAAGCAGCCATGGTTCACAGAAAAGGAGTTGGAAGTGCTTGTAGATTAAAAAGTGAGAGCAGAGCCGCAGCTATTTGGGAACCCAGCCCAACAGACCCCCCTTTCCCGGAGAAATAGGATGTGGGATAGGATAGTCAACAAGGTGAACGCTGAAGCACCTGTCCTGCTTACAATGGATGATATCAGGAGTATGATGTGCGAAGGAGGGTCACAAAACTGCTGGCCCTAGAACACGCTCAAAGCCAGGAGACTGGTGGTGGCCCTCCTGCACCACCTGTGCATTTCATTTCCTGGGAGGAAACGGTGCCTGCCATCCTTCCACCAGAGAGCATTTATAGACTATCAGAAGCACCAGAGTCTATTAAGCACCTACTCAACATTCAAATAAAGTTAACAATTACATCTCCATAGACATAACTGTAAAGGATGCAGTGATACCATTGACTGTTTTTAAATTTAAAAACAACTAGAGGAAATGAGCATGTGATGTGTATGTCATATTGATAAACAACATCCCTGCAAAGAAATTGAAAATTCTTAAAATTCCTACCATGTACATACTCCTTACAAAGTCACAGCAAAGGCTTTGTGCTCCAAACACCACTCACCAGTGTCAGCCATCTTGCCAGCACATTTACACTCACTCTCAGGAAAGCTGAGTCACAGGTTGGCTGATTAGGATGGCTGGGAAGTTGGGTGTGGGCACAGGCCTGATGGGAGTTGTAGTCGCAGCAAACACTCCTCCTCCCACATAGCCCAACAAGCTCACCTGGGACTATGCTATCCCTGATGGTGAGTGGAACTGTACTAGCAAGATGGCTGAGACTGGGGACTGGTGTGAGGAACACAAGGCCTTTATGGGTGTTGCAGTCAAATGAAACAGCTGGCATAAGTGTCAGATATCTATGAGTGTACACTTTACTGATTGTCATGACATCACTCTTCCTGATGGCCTTGTTGGGCTGTTTGGGAGGAGGAGTGTTTGCACAGACTACATCTCACATCGGACTCTGTCCTACACACACCTTCCCACCAAGCTCAAACAGCACACCTGGGACTGTGCTGTCCAGTTGTATGACGATCCATCGTGAACTTTCATTTCGCGTGTGTTTACATCGCGTCATTTACATCACAACGGTGCTTACATCGCTATAGTTTGCATTGCACATTGTTGGGATGCTAATGCAGGCATATCATTGGATAGCGTGTCACATCGCAGCGGTTACATCGTGCGACATGACAACGCGATGTTTGTGCCAGGTTGAAAATCTTTATAGTGTCCTGCTACCCACTTCCCTAGAGCTACATCGATCCACTCAGGCATTCCTTTTGTTTGCCCAGTCCTTGCCGCATTTTTAATTTATTGTTTTTAATCTCCCACGGCCTCAGCTATAGGGGTCAGATCAGGAAATCAAGGCCATTGCGTCCCCTCTCCTACTCTCATGCTACCCCCTCTCCCCTCCTCCTGCCCGTTTCCTGCTGAGACCTCGCTCACAGCATGGTTGAAGTACCTGCCACGCTACCATCCTTTTATGTTAACAGACTAATGCCTAAAAGAACCGCCCTGTCAGCCCAACTACTTTCTACAGAACACAGCTCCTACTGCAAGGAGAAAAGTGGCACAAAAGGCAGTACAATAGCTCGGTGACTAGGTACAACTGCTGCCATTATAGGTTATTAAATACTTGGCAGGATGAGGAATGGATATCTAGGCTGTGAATACATAAAAAGTGGTGTTGATAGGAGGCTCGAACCCTGGCTGACAGCACCAAAGTCTGCAGAGGTATACGTTAGCCCACATCCTCTCACTGTCATTGATGCGGCAATTGTAAGATATATAAAATAAAAACCAACTATTTGCATTTGTTATATATAAAATAAAAATCAACTGTTTGCAAGGAAAAGGCAGCTTCTGATTAATTCCAAGGTACGTTCAGATTAATTCCAAGGTGATTAATTCCAAGGTACGTAACTGAGAGGCTGAGAGGCAAGCGAAGGGAGGTGAAGTGAAGGGAAGGGTAGACACAAGCACGAGTGCGGTTGCCGTTAGAGGCGGCCGCTAAGTAAGAGCCCGGGGGGGCTGCCCAGGCCAAGCTGACCAGGTCCGTTTTGGCTCGAGGCACCCCCTGAGTGCACCACTCATCCGAACTAACTGTCCCCCAAGTGCCCAACCTTGGTACATCGTCGCTCCAACTGGCGGGCCACCCAGCGCCCCCCCCCCAACCCCAATTCCAATATAACACCGTGAAGGATAAAAATATGTTCAGGCATTAAACGACAGGCTCCAACAAACAAAGTATCACGCAGCAAAAAGATTAAGTCAGACGCACCTAAACAAGTCCAAGTAATTTCACCCCTAGTTGTTCCGCGGCAAGGGGGGTGCGACGGGGAGGGGACATGCAAGACAGTACGTCCACCCTCACCCCTGGTCAGCCCCGGCAGGCTACGAGGAAACCAACAAAAGATCAACAAATATTTCTTTTTAAAAGATCCTGTATCAGCAATGCTGGCAACAACGAGGAAATTTAGAAACTTACCAAGTCCCATTCAAACGGTTAAGAAGACTAACTCCAACCACCCAGGAATCCCAAATTGTGGCTACTCATTCAAGCCCCAAAACCAAACCTTAGAATCTTTCATGCAACCCGAACTGGTTCCAATAATCGAGCAACCACTCAAGTCTCCCACAAAAAAAACAGAAGTCATACAGGCAATGATTCACAATTGCAGTTCTCCAAAATCAAACCAAACAAGTCTGGACAAAAAACTAGTTCTGCCTTCACCTATTTCTCCTGGGCAGGACTCTTTAAAAATTGTATTTAATGATTCCAATAACATATCGAAAAAGGCCAGAATCAATCTTGCTCTTGACTACGTCGCCGAACCCAACCTCGGACACGGACGTTTAAAAACGCAACAAATTCAGAGGTCTATAAGGCAGGAAGACCAGATTGATGACTCGACTGGTATTAATCCTCCTAATTTGGCTAATGCAACATTGCTCCCGGCCACAAGCCACCTTTTGCAAGAGCCAAATCCAGATCTAAACATGGCTTACGATCAATTGGCCAAGGAATGAAATTCAAGCCCAGTGGCGTCTACGCCCCACAATGTGGCAGTTTCCAGCACGACCCATAGAATCTTAATCGATTATAGCTCTGGAGCTCGCAGTATTCACCCAAAAAAATCAATACACTCTCCTATATCAATTTCTTCGACAAGTTCGACCTCCCAACGGGAGGATCAGATTAAGATCAGCCCTGGTTCAGCGCCCTGGGGAACACCCTGATCAGCACCTTGGACCAAGCTATAAAGGCTCTCAATTTCCAATCGGACAAGATGGAGGTCCAAATTGACTTGATAAAGGTTATTGCAGATCACATTGCTCAAATCAGTGCTAAAACGGACACAATTATCACTCTTTTGACAAATAAACAATCCTTGGACACTCCCTTGATTAAGAAGGCCCTAGCTGATAATGGCTTTACAAGCCCATCATTCAGCTGTGGCTGTGGGCACATCATCGAGAAACTGGCCTCACTCCCTGTAATACTCAAAGACATTCTGGGAGCAGGCAAAAAAGGAAATAATCAGATGATAAATCCAAATTTACTGGGAGAAAATCACAACACGGGGAAACCAAGTGTTCTAACCAATCAACCCACATTATGCAAGAGTTCAGACGGGAATGGGGCCCCCTCGCCGCCACCCTTGCAAAAGGCCCAAAATAAAGTTTCCTCGAACTCGATTACCAACTCGTCCAAAGACAGGGCAAATCCTGAACCTCCGCTCATTGATAACCTTACAAAGAAGCAAAGGAAAAGAGCGAGGAAAGCTAGGTCCAAATTAAAATGTAACCAAGGGATCGCAATCGACAACTTCTTTTTAAAAACTCTCACCAACCAGCCAAGAGTCAATGGATCAGCAAACACCTCTTCCAATACTGTCACTACCCTATCGGAAGGCCATCTCCACCCCCAGGCAAAATCCTTGATCAAAAATCCCAAACTGTGGGTACAGCCCTGTGGTATTGGCCAATCATTTACAGAGGGTCTGAGCATGACCCAGAAAGCACCGGCAGCTTATACAAACACAAAATCACCCTTGATACTCGCCCCGGATCCGCTATTATTGGCGAAAACCTGTGGTTTGACTTCAAATCCAAGACAGACTCCCGCACAAGGAAACAGGACAACAGTCGGGAGTGACTCGCTCGATAAAATATGCCCCTCGGGACAACCAACAACTAACTTAAACGGAGCCACAACATCATGCAGGACCCAACGAGGCAGCGGCCAAATCCACGCCCACTCAGTATATGACTTGACCCCCATAAAAATAACCAAAATTGGGAATGACCGGCAGTGCATCAAACAAAAAACAATGGACCAAACGGAGATAATTCAACATAAACCAGGAACCCATGTCCACCTAAGGAACATCACCCCGATCCTAATAACCAAAAACGGACAAAACCGCAACTGTACGGTGCAATCACATCTGGCTATTGAATCTCAAAATAATCACAAGTCATCATCAACCCTCTGTCCCGCAAGGGACACTAGCGATAAGGGTTCATCACAAAATGTGATAAAAAAAACAAAAAAGCATCCAGTGACCAATCCTAATCATTCCATCACACGACCCCAAGAATCGTCCAAAAGCCCAACATCAGATCTAGAACCAATATTGACATTTACTCCTGAATATGAGTCAAATGGCTTGCACGACATCCTAAATAGAGGTAATTTACTGAAACTATTTGCCCTTGTTCCCGAGCTAAGAGGCATATCTTCCCAAGACCTTGTCTCATTAGAGTTCGACCAAAAAAGAGACCAAACAAACATCGAGGTTTCGGTTACAACTTGGGCCACCAAGGAGATAGCCGCAAGAATCTTTCAAAATAAAGGATCATTTGAACACTGGGGAATCACTCTCACACAACATACACGTAAGAGATATCCCTTCCCGCTTGTAAAACGCTCACAGATTACAAGCAGTGAGGACATAATTAGCCGCAAGCAAACTTCATGCCTCCACGGTGCCCTCTCAGCTAAGCTAGCCCAAGAGGACAGTGGTCGGGACGCACTCCAAACGCAACCTTGTCTAGGCGGGTCCCCAATTTAGGACTGGTCATGGATTCCGTTAACACTTAACCTAAAGTATACCTAAGAATAATGAACTTTCAACCAATGCACACGGCCAAAACACGTATTCAAGGACGGGGTCAAAATGCCCAAAATAGGCATTTGCAGTTGGAACATTTATGGATTTAGCAGCTTGGACCAATACAGTGAGACCCAATTGTTTTTTCTTAAACATGACATCCTACTATTACAAGAGACCTAGAATCTGGTATCCCCCACCATTCCTGGTTTCACCGAGTATCATATCCTTGCCGAGAGAACATCTAAGTTTGGGCATCCCAGTTGTGGGTTATCCACATATATCTCGCAGAAATTCAAGTGGGAGCCGGAAAAACAGGATGTGGGTCTAAGCTGGGTCCAGGTAACCATGATTTCTATAAAACCCCGCCACCAACTGCTATTAATAAATATTTACATTCACCCTGATTGAATGAAAAAAAGAGAAATTGGCCGTGCTTACTGAACTCATAAAAACTCTTCAGAAATCAATTTCTCAAAGTTTACTGATACTATCAGGAGACTTTAACCTTAACCTAATTCACGGTGATCCAAATATTCATATCTCAAGACAAAACACTCGGGCAGAACCCACCATATCAATCTTGAGACAACTGACAACGCTGGGACTAACAATCTTAAAGCCCGAAACTTCAGGCGGATCGACACCTGCTCCAACATATATGAGTGGCAAGGTTTTTTCAACGATTGATTTTACCTCAATTAGTAACAAATTGCTTGACTCAGTGGAGGGCTACGAAATAGTAACGCAAACTGAAAGAGATCATTTTCCTCAAATCATTTGGATTAATATAGAGGCGCGGGAGTCCGCCCAACTAGCTGCTCTCTCTCACCACACAGAGAAGTTTAATTTACGAAGATTGCATTGGAGGGGCAGCGCAACTAAAGCCATCTACGAATCTGCAAGCGATTTCTTTGCTCTACACGAAAACGATCAAAATAAAGACCAGGTTTTAACCCCTTGCTCTACACAAAGTCACATCAGTTACATGGGAACCATGGTTTAACAACAAAATAAGACAAGAAAAGAAAAAATTAGCCCAGGTACAACGGAAGTAATAAGGAATAACATCCACCGTTCCTCACTAACCTACTCTCTCGTTAGGAGTATGAGAAAAAAGTATCGTAAAATGATGTGGAAAGCAAAGACCAAACAGAAGGAAGAGACGTGGGCGAAATTGCTATTAGCCAGTGAAAAGCGTAACACAAGGGACTTTTGGGGAATTATTAATAAACTAAACAACGCAGAAATAATATCGCAGGACCCAGGCATTAGCAAACAAAGCTTGGAAGACCATGTAAAAAAACTCTATTTCAAAATGGACTCATCTCCTTCTGAAAATCCTTGTTGTTCCAATCCAACTACGAACTTAATCCACCTGAAAGGAACAGTAGAAAATCCAACAAATCATCTAGATACTGGAAGGCCCAATTACCTGTCGATACAGCCGGACCTATTCTCCAGCGACAGAGTCAAAAGGTTCATTAACAAACTTAAAACAGAAGAGGCACCAGGACCTAACGGTCTTCCCAACGCAGTATTTAAATATAACGCTGATTTTTGGGCCCTTCATCTCTCTGCCGTGTTTAACAAAGTTTTTGCCTCCATCATGGAATGGTAATATCATCCACCCTATTTTTAAAAAGGGAGACAGGAGATTGCCACAGAACTATCGTTTAATATCTTTGATAGATGTGGAAGCCAAACTATACGCTTCATGCATTCTGGAGGAGATACAGGAATGGGTGGATAATAACAATCTAATCCCCAGCTACCAAACAGGTTTTCGAAAAGGGTCAGGGACAATAACAAATCTCACAGCCCTAGCACTCCTGATGGAAAGAGCCAAAACGAAAAACACCCGGTTATATGGCTGCTTTATTGACATCAGAGCCGCCTTTGACCGAGTCAGTAGGGGTAGACTTTGGGCAAAACTCAAAGAGTGGGGGCTGTCTCCAAACCTTCTCAACTCACTAAAGGTCCTCTACACGGATACTTGGGCAAGGGTTTAACAAGGACAGGGCTCAAGCCTCACGTCAAAAATTCCAACCGAGGACGGACTGAAACAGGGCTTTGTCCTGGCTCCATGCTTATTTAATCAATACTTTGCCGATCTGGGGAAAAAACTCGGCCAAGTTGTAAGTCACGCTCCGAATCTCTGCAACACCCCAATGCCAATCATTCAGTTTGCAGACGACATTGTCCTCTTGAGCCAAACTCCAATCGGGCTGCAAAGGCTGATAAACGCTCTTGAACTCTACTTAGACGAAGTACATCTGGAACAGAGTAGAGAAAAGACAAAAGTAATCCGTCTTATAGAGCGTAAACCAATCAAATACAGTTGGACATGTACCCATCTGGCAATAGGGGATCAACCGCATTATCGGTATCTGGTGGTAACCATCGGCAAAGAAAATTCAAAAAAAGAACACTCTGCGGTGTTAAAAGCCAAGTCCCAGACGCTAATTTAGGGATACAGGCGACTCTTGCAAAAACTGGACGGTCCAAATTACATCCATCTTTTAAAAGAAATGGCCGCTCAGGTTCTACCTACACTATCGTACGGCTGGGAACATGGCTTGGAGGGGAGGCTGGTATGCTAAACACTCTACAAAACAAAATTTACAAAGAAGTATTTAAACTGCCTAAATGCTCCTCACCAGCCCAGGTGAGATTAGAATTCGGACTCCAAAATCAAATCTTTTGGTCCAAGTCAACATTCGTTAAATTTTGCCATATACTTCGTGCCGCCGACCCAGACTCTTTAAATAACCTTTGTTGGCAAGCAATTAATACAGAGCCAACTCAGACCTGGGCCACCCATTTGGATAAATGCCTTACGGACCTCGATTTGCCAGTAGCATGGAATAAAAACATTGATCAACTCAGTTTCTGCAAAATTGTAAATTCTAATGCCAAAAGGAAGTCTTTACTGGAAGACAAACAAACATTGTCCCACCGACGTCATGCCTGGACAGTCATTTCTTCCTATTCACTCCAACAACCTCAGGCTTACTTGGCAATTCATTTTAGCCAGCATTTTAAAAAAAACCTTATCAATCTTCGTATGGGCCTTCATGAATCCAAGGATTTAAGACCTTCCTGGAAACCCCACGACGATTGCCCAAAATGCAGACTCTGTGGATATCAAACTGAATCTCTAGTTCATTTGTTTTGTGTATGCCCAGCCCTCATGGTATCTAGAAGACGGCTTATACGGGACATATTGAACAATTTGAATATAAGATCATGTCGCCAGGCCGTTGTTTTCTGGCTGGGAGGTTCATCCCCAATCCTGACCTGTCGGGGCCTCAAATTTATGAAGGAAATTAGTAAGCAGTTAGAGGTCTCCTAATGATCATCCAAAATATTGCCGTGTCCCCATCCTTTTAGCAGCTGATCCCAAGCATACTTTCGAAATCCCTATGTTGTAAGATGGGGTGGGTTCCGAATAGAGCTCCGGTTTTAACTTCTTTTAATTTTGATATTTTTGTGTTGTTTTTTATAATTTGTGATGTAAATTTTGGCTAATTTCATTTTTCTTATTGTAAGGATTTTTATTAATTCAACAATAAAAACGTATTGTATTGTATTGCACTCCTCCTCCCACCCAGCCCTCCAATCCCCCTATGAACCATGCTTTCCTGACAATCAGTGGAAAGGTACTGAAAAAATGCCTGAGACAGTGGACTAGTGTTGGGAGCACAAGGCCATGAGGGGAGTGTTTGTAAAGTCAGATATCAGTGCCCAGTGACAGGCATCCTGCAGGTACATTCTGCCACACTGTGAGGTAAGCTTAAGTACTGTTGGGCTGTTTGCACTGGGCGGGAGGTATATGTAGGACAGGGCCTGATGGAAGATGGAATCAGTGCAAACACTCCTCCTCTCGTCTCACACAGACAAAACAGCTCATCTGGCCCTATAGCTACCTGACAATGAGGGGATGTTTACTAGCAAGATGGTTCACAGTCATCCCTGGTGTCTGAATTGACCACAACTGCCATCATGTCTTTGTGCTCCATAGACCAGTCCTCAGTGTCAGTCAACTTGATAGTCCATTCTCCTCTCTCTGTCAGTTTGCCATATGCACAGATAACGTGAATGTTCCATATGGGAGGAGGAGTGGTTGCCATTAATGCAAATACCAACAGGCAATGCTACACACACTCTAGTTCCACCAATCCCACACAACAGCCCTGGGATCCTGTTTGGATTAGAGTGAGGGGAAATGTACTAGCAGGATTTCTGATACTGGTGCATGGTGAGAGGATGTAGCCTCACGGCTAGATCTGGTGCTCTTGTAAAGCGCTCTGATACCCGATGTCTCAGGTCTAGTTCACGCTATATAACACTCTAAAAAATAAAATAAAAAATGGTATTTGGAGCACATACCCATGATGGTAGTTGCATTCAACTTTAACACCATGCAGCAGTGTCATATAACTGGCTAATCTACTTCCCTTCATTGTGAGGTAGGCATAGGCACAGAGGAGTTAGTGGTGCTGTGTGGGAAGAGAAGTATTTACTGTAACTAAAACTGCCAGCATGCCTTGGCTCACACATACTTTCCCACCCATCCCAACCAGACCACCTGAGACTCCACTTTCCTGAGAGTGAGTGGAAATGTGCAGGCAAGATGACTGACACTGAGGAGTGGTATGAGGAGCACAAGCAATGATGGGAGGTGGTCTAAAGCCAGACACCTGTCTCCAGTGTCACACATCTTGCAAGTACATTGTCACTCACTGTTAGTAAAGCATATTTCCAGGTTAAAGGTTGGGCTGGGTAGGAAGGTGTATCTAGGATTGGGCCCGATGGTAGTTGGAATAACAGCAAACACTCTTCCACACACAAAGCACAACCACTTCATCTGGCCCATCTATACCTGACAGTGAGTTGATGTGTACTAGCAAGATGGCTGCCACTGGGGACTGCTGTCCGAACTTATCTCAACTAATACATTTCACTTTGTGAAACAAACACCAGCTGCCACTGACAACCATCTTGCAAGTACACTTACCAGCATTGCCTGGACAATACTCTTCCTGGTGGCCTGGTTGGACTGTGTGGGAGTAGGAATATAAGTCTCACAAATAGAGCCTAAGCACTCAAACATCACTTCATTAAAGTAGTTTGCCACAAAATGGCAGAAGGCACAGTTTGTAATCTTATCTGACTTAGGAGTAAACAAACAATATACATGATCTGTGTATGCACAAAGCTAAGCAGTCACACACTGCCCCTCACAGCCTTTCCATGTGTATAATGAGATGAGAACAAGAAGCACTTCACTCAAACCATTCCAACACATTTAGGGATAAATAAACAGCTTGTGAGTTTGTAGGTAGCCACACCTATGTAACTGCCAAATACATACACTTAGCCCAGTATACAGGCCTATAAAATACCAACATTGGGAGATAGAGCATACGTATGTCACAGTGAAAGTACAGATGTGGACAACACCAACCAACCTGTCATTCACAGAGAGTCACGAAGCAGTCAATATCTTTGGGCATGATATGTGAACTAAACACAACATGCCCATTTATGCATATGGCTGGACATGTTCATTAATCCCCATCTTGTCTGAATTGCATTGTTCTTCAAAAACATAGGCCCGCATCCTAGATAGGCTTTCCTGTTTTCAGTTTCTATTTTTGGTCAAATCTGGTGGGGTATTTTCAGTGTTTCAATACCTTAAAAAAACAGTTGTGGTTACACATTTTCACGCCATTAAAAACAACAGTTGCAGGAGTAAGTCGCTCCAACCTCCCTCTCCCGACAAAAATGAAAACGACTGCAGTCTCCAGAGATAATGCAAAAAATCAGATGGATGAGAAATATATTCTCTAATATATTGGCTCTACTGCATCATAAGACTTTTCGCAAGACCTTACAGATTACGTGGTTTGCTACAAAAGATACTTGGAAACACCCACACAACAGAGCTGTCAGAGCCGGGATGCCTCCACGCGAAGCAAAACAGAAAGAAGCAAAAGAGATGGTCGATCCATCAAGACCGCCCGATGCCCATGCTGTAACGAGGAAGCAGGCAGCGGCGAAAAGTACAGGTATAACTACAGACTCGGCCTCTAAAAGGAAAGAACTTAAAGAACTTAAAGAAAAAGACGCCGAACTAAAGGCCGAACAGAAAGCGGCAGCTGCGGCTAGGAGAACCGCAAAAACGATGACGCCGACACCAAGAGATGTAAACCCTAGGGCATCGAGGGGCAGCATCCTGAGACAACCCACCTTGGCAGAGGCATTTTCAGGGGTGCCTGGAAGTGCCTTGGTTCTCGGGGTCCAAGGCGGCAGCCCAAGCAATCCGTAGCAGTACGGCAGCACCGCTACTCGATCATCATCATCGTCAGAGGTGGCGCGCGCACAGGGAACGCCGAGCAGGGCGATCTCCGATGCGCTGCCGCCAGACTTGGAAAAGGAGCAGTCAACAGGGCAGCATACTGGAGAGGCCGTGGCAGCCTCTAAGGGGGGCACAGATGCGCGCAGTAAGGTAAGCCGCGCGGAAAGCGCTGACATGACTAGAAGTTTGTTTGAGCATGACATTCACATAGCAGAAAATGCCGCGGAAGGGCAAGATATGCTAGAGAATACAACGAGCATTTTTGGTGGCAGCGACAATATGCAGAATGGGGGCAGACATACTCTCCCCCCGCCCAGTACACCCCACTGGGAGTTGGCTCAAATCAGGCAGGGGTATCAGGAAAAATGATGACCGAATATACGAATGCGGAAGGTGGAATAGAATCGGCCGAGAAGGCAGATTTAGTAGGGGGAGGCCCACAAGAGGGTTTGAATGTCCTGGAATCGCAGGCTACGACAGAAAATGGACTGCTTATGCCAGGGTCTCTGAATGATGAGTGCTTCTTCTCTGTGAATGATGACACAGGCACATCATCTGGGAGCGGGGATCTGATGAGAGCTCAGTAGATAGCTACACTTCAGATACAGATCCAGAACAATCAGTCTCAGAGGATACAATTCAACGGGCCTCCTCAAATCAAAAGAGAAAACAGCAGAGAAGCCGCCAGAGACATAAGCAGAAAACACCGATCAGCGCAACACAATTAGAAATGTCCCAAAAATTGGCATGGGACTACTCGGCCACATCAAATCTATATCAAGAAGAGGGGGGCTCGAGAGATCAGCAGACGAGATCTCAGAGCGCACAAGATCAAGCTCCCACCATCGATCTACTCTACGCTACGCTGAAGCAGATGCAGGGGGAAGCCAGAACAGAGAGCAAAAGAGCAAAACAAGCTAATAAGAAAATCCAAGGGTCACTAAGTAAAATGAAAAAGTTATATGCAGACATGGCAGGATGAGTAACAGAAGTTGAAGAGAGAACAGGAAAGTTGGAAGATGAGGTGACTCGTTGGCAGGAGTTTAGAGCGGCCCAGGAGAAGACCACTGAAGATATGCAGTGGAAACTCGAGGATTTTGAGAACAGGCAGAGGCGCAACAACATCAAGCTACTGGGCATCCCAGAGGGGGTTGAAGAGCAGGACCCCAGATTATTCGTGGTCACACTCCTTAAAGAGGCATTCCCTGAGGTCATGAATTGGAATTGGGATGTTGAGGTCCAGCGGGCACATAGGTACCCCCTGACACAAAAGAAATCTTATGTCACCTCTCAGAAAGATAGACCTAGAGCCATGTTGGTGTTTGTGGGGAACTTTTTGGCCAGGCAGGAGATCATGGACAAAGCTAAACCTCAGGACCGCCGTACTTTTAAAGGAATAACTTTTTTTGCACCCCCAGACTTCTGTCACGTTACTGTGGAGAGGAGGTGGAGGTTAAGACAGATGATTGACCCTTTTCAAAAGATAGGATGTGAAGCATATCTCCTGTTCCCTGCAAGACTTAAAGTACTACTGGACGGCCAGACAAGAATGTTTTTGAGGTTAAGGCGCAGGCTTTTCTGGATGAGCTGAAGGAAAAAAGGAGTATGGGAAACACCAGGCCTGATGTACAAGGAACACGTTAAACCCAAAATGCGTATTGATGTATAGCCAATGACTTGTCATGTATAGAGTTAAAATTATTACTTAAAGTGATCATTCTACACTAGTAAGTTTGAAATGCACAGTCTAGAATCTATTGGATCAGACAAAGTAGGGAGGGGGACGGTTGCAACACTCTAGGGTCTAGGAAGCAGTCACATATAGGTCAAGATTGACCTATTTGCCTGTAAAGAGGGGGCCGGGGGGAGGGTCACAGTGGGAGGGAGGGGGGGCACAGGACATGGAATAAGGATAAGGGCACAACAGGACAGAGAGGTAAAGCAGGAAGGTTGGATGTTGCAAATAAAGGAAATGGAGGAGGAAACAAAATCAACTAGGGCCAGACAAAAAACCTGGGCTAGGACTAGTGGTAAACAGCTGAGGGGCAGACAAGATAGGGCAGCGGTAAATCTCTGGGGTCAGTGAGGAAAAGAAAAAAGAGCCAGTATGAGTACGAGTATTAAGATATTGACGCTGAATGTATGCGGGCTTAACGATAGGCTGAAAAGGCAAAGGGTTGCGCTATTACTGAAAAACTCGCATGCAGACTTTACATGTCCTCAAGAGACTCATATAGAGGGCAATACGCCTTTCCTGCTGGAACAATTAAGGTTGCGCTTGTTAGAATACTCAAGGCAAGGTACAAAAACCAGGGGGGTGGCCATCTTAACAAGAATATATAATATCAGTACAAGGGAAAAGGTAGAGGACCAATGGGGGAGATGGGCCTTGATGGAGTGTTTGATCGGTGAAGAATGGACCACAATTGGGTCGATATATGGTTCAACGGAGGATGACCCAGAACTGTTCGATTTCTTAAATATAGAACTAGCCACTTGGGCACCGAGGATCATTCTAGCAGGGGACTTTAATATTAACGCTGCGTCAGGCTTAGGTTTGGATTCTAGGGGGCAATATCAAGGAAGGAAAAAGAGGGTATGCAGATCAATTCTAAGTATGGCTGGTAATAATGCATTGGTGGATGCCTGGGGGAAACTGAAACCAGAGGAGACTGGGTATACCTACTACTCAGCCCCACATAAAAAATGTGTCCGATTAGAATTACTTTTTTATTTCTGGATCGCTGTTAGCTAGTCTACAGGTGGAAAGACTGCCACGCATCGTGTCAGACCATAACCCTTTGATCATAACAATATTGGGTAGTGGGCTCAAAAGACAGGCAAGGTCTTGTACGTTTGAAAGGGAGCTATTGATGGACGAGGAATATGTTACTCACATGAACTAATGGATAAAGGGGTTTTGGGATATCAATAAGGGATGCACTAGTATAGGGAACAATTGGGATACTTTTAAGGCGGGGGTTCGGGGCGAAACACTCAGTTTTAGCTTTACTAAACAAAAAAAGGAGAAGGTTAGGACAGAACATCTAAGCTCTGCCCTGTTGGAAGCGGAGCAAAGGTTAACACAAGCCACCTTAGGGGGGGCGCGAGGTTGAGCAACGACTGGTGGAGGTCATGGTAGCAAAAGCAGCAGCAGAGGAAGGTATAGCAATAAAAGCGGCCAAGATTTTCACAGCACAGAGGGAGAAATGTTATGAATATAGTGAAAGGCTGGGTCGTACGCTAGCAACACGAACAAGACAGAGGCTGCTAAAGGGGAAATTAAAGAAATAAAAGGTAGCAGTGGTAACCTCATCTCAGACACGGAGGGAATTTTGGAAGTTTTCAGGGAGTTTTACTGTAAACTATATATGGAAGAGAAGGATAGAGATCAGGAAGAAATACAGAAATATCTACAGGATATACCCAGTAATGCGATACAAGAAGAAGACAGAGAATTATTGGACGCCCATCTGAAGGAAGAGGAGATTATGGAGGCTATGCTGAGTATACCGTCAGGCAAAGCGGCTGGGCCGGACTTGATCCCAGGGGAATTTTATAAAGTCTTTTTCACATCTATAAATATGAACTTAGTGAGGAGAATTAGGGAGGCACAGACAGGGTCATCCACTCCAGCCAGTTGGGCAGGGGCTGACATTATAATAATTCTTAAAAAGGGATACCCCCTATGGAGCCAGGATCATACTGACCAATAACCCTAATAAACTCGGATTTGAAGATTTTTTCAAAAGCATTAGCCACAAGATTTTCTAAAGTGATAGGAAATTTGGTTAGTATAAACCAAAATGGGTTTATTCCACACAGGGGCACCACACAACACGTTAGGAGGATGATCACTTTATTTGATGCACAAGGGTTAGAGGGGAATCCAATGGCAGCTATGGTATTGGACGCCGAAAAAGGCATTTGATCGAGTATCATGGGAGTTCCTGTGGGCCGTATTAAGGAGAGGGGGTTTCGGAGTAGGGTTCGTGAAAGCAATTCAGACGCTGTATAAGTGCCCCACTGCATGTATTAGGGTGAACGCAGGTTGGACTGCCCCCTTCGCAATCACTCGGGGTACACGACAAGGGTGCCCGTGCTCCCCTCTACTGTTTGCGATGTATATAGACCCACTGATCTATAAACTAGAGCAAAATAACCAAATCCGACAATTGGATACCAAAATGGGTCCGATTAAAGTCCTTGCGTATGCCGATGATGTCGCGGTCATTACACCTACACCCACTGAGGCTATTAGGGTAATAGAACAGGAGGCTGAGCAGTTCGGTGGGTGGCTGGATATGCACTGAATAAAGCAAAGACACAAATTATAAAAAATGCACAGTCAGTATGTACAGATTCACGGGTGGTGGCGGCTGGGGTTTATTTGGGTGTGGTTATCACAGAGGAAATATAGACAGGCTGGTGGAAATAAATATAGACCCAATAATTAAGAAAACAAAGAAAGATTTGGATAGGGTGCATAATCTGCATATGTCAATAGTAGGTAGGGTAAACTTCATTAAAATGCATATATTGCCAACATTTTTATATATATTTAGAACGGTCCCTCTGTTTTTTAATGGTATATGGTTTAATACAATAGAGCACATGATTTTTTTTTTTTGAAAAACCTTTATTGTAGCATTCAATAAAAGTACAAGCATGGGCCTACAACCGCAGGGGCCGGCTGCTAAACAAAATTTAAGACCCCTATATCACAGTACGACACAGCTCATCAGCCGACAGCCCTGAGGTCCGGCAGCGATTCAGGATAGAACTTGTATTAGAATGCACAACTGAGTCCCAGGATGAGACAGAGGTTCCATTTTATATTATTTAAGAAAGGATCAGGTGCCATACAATAAAACAGAAGAGTACGGGGGACAGGGCAAGAGACAGGATATGCATGTAAGAACCGCTATAATGGAACATTGGCGCCAAAGCATATAGATCGATGCGAACGACAATACAATATACACTCGATGTTGAGCGCCAGTTCTCAGGGCCTGCCCACCCGGGTATCAGGATATCATAAAAGCATAAGCACTAAATACAAGTACACAATAATAATCCGAATGATTCACAAGCTATACTGATCCTTTAAGGAAGAAAAAGGGAAGGAAAGAAAAAGGCCATAGAAATAAAAAAAGGCAAAAAAAACGTTCCAACCCCCCACCCTGCACCCCTGCAAATGGCTACAGCCTAACCCCACTAGCAGCGTGCCTGTCGCCCCTAATAACTAAAAACCCTAAAAGTAGGAAAAAGAATGGAGGAGGGCTATCCATTTGGGCTCCCAGCCCCTTTAGTCCCCCGCCAGAAACAGACACCCCCTATCACTAAAAGACCAACGTATGACAACACTTATTGAAGAAATTAGGGGGCACCGTAATACATCGCCCAGCCGTTTAGATCAATCAGTTGCAGGTCGAACACCCGTAAAAGCCACTCTAACCCGTCCCGGCCTAGTTGATCTTAACCTTGGCCATTCCGAATCAGCACACGAACCCCCCCCCCAGCGAGACCCAAAGGCACACAAAGTAGTAATAGAGGAGAAGGCAGTCATCAAGAATCAAGCTATGGCAACTCGTATGCAGTGAGTCCACAAGAACTTCAGACGCAGAAGAGCTCTCCCTCTTAGATGGACAGTCCCAATGTATCTTGCCCAGGAGTCGTAAAGTCACCAAATAAGGAGAAGACGACCACAAAATGAATGGAAAGTCAAGAACAAAAGTCTCCGGGGGGGAACACCTTTCGATACCTCCAAAGTCGATAGTGGTGGAAGGTTCGGCAATACACTGACGACCTCGGGGACACCTTCCTCCAGGGCTCCATCCGATGGTTGCAATACTTGCTTCCTCACGGGGTTCTCGCACAGAGGCAAAATGGCCGCGGTTTGAATGGCTGCAGATTGCTGTTCCAACAGTAAGGCTGGGTCCGGTTCTGCCAGGAGCATCTCAGATAGGCATGTGTCCAATTTGCACAGTAAGACATCCACATGTGAATGAAACGCCCTAATTTCTGCCAATATTGACCTCAGCGATGGCTCAAGCACCGTTCGATCCATAATCTCACACCCGAGACCAATCACAATCACCTACCCGGGTGAATCTGGCATCCTCAGGGGGGAAAAACAGGGTCACGAACGTGCAGATGCGGAGGGTGACCAATCTTTATTCGCAGCCACGGTCAACCCGGTTAAGGCCGCAGGCCAGAGACCCCGACCCATCGAACCCCGGCAGGCCCAATACCGGGTCCGCGGGACGGGGACCCCACCCGCAGCCAACAGCGAGCAGAGTCACTCCTCCATCGATGCTGAGCAATAGAAACGATCGCCGCCAAATTCGGGCTTAAACAAAGCCTCCACTCCGATTGACCGGACCCAGTCTGGGTCTCCGGGCCGATGTTGTTGCACTGCAGCCCGGCTGTGAAAGTACTCGAGGCCCCGGCTTCACCGCTGGAGTAGGCCACAATCTTCAACTCGATGTAACTTCGTCAAACCAGCCGATAAAGGTTCCCGGATTTCACCATCGGAGTGCGGAACAGTTCATGTACACAGAGGCTAGGTGAAAAATCAGGATAATGTACAGAATATTGCCGCGGGATACGGAGGTCGGCGGAGCCGGGAGCCTAAGCAACCATCTCGTTTGCTGACGTAGCTCCTCCCCAATAGAGCACATGATTAATCATTTTGTTTTGTCACAGGGTAAGACAAGAAGAGCGATAAGATTTATGTCACTACCAAGGGATAAGTGGGGTTGGGCACTACCAGATCTGAGATTATACTATTGGGAAGCAGCAATACAGCAAATGTCAGGCCTCATGGGGGGAGCAGGGATGGAAGCAGTGACGCACAAGGGATCAACATCTATATATGGATTAGTTCTAGGGGAGGAGGCTGAGAATGTTTTTTTGAAATATACGGGCCGAGCTATTTTAAGAGAACGAGATTTAAAACAGTGGAGGCGGCATATCGGGTTTGGAAGGCGTTTAGCAAAAGTTTTGGCCTGGGAAGATTTAACGCATACACTAGATTATGTAATAATTCTACAATACCGCAAGAGATCTTTGCAGATGCAACATTTAAGGAATGGGGTCGACATGGAGTAAAAAAAATAGGGGACCTACTTGGTCTGACAGGAGTGCACCAATTCTCTGAATTACAAAGGGAATATGACATTAGCTCAAGGAGCTTCTTCAAGTATCTTCAGACGAGAAGCTTCCTAGCTAGTAAGAGAGGAGGATCTCGAGGGTTTGAGGATAATGCAATATTACGAATTATTGAGGGGGGACACGGGTGTTCGATTAAAAGACTATATGCGGAACTCATAGTGAATAGAGAAGATGACCTAGAAAAGGTCAAATCAAAATGGATGAATAAATTAGGGGTTTCACAGGGGGTCTTTGGGAAATCATTACAGTTAGGCCAGGAGGTTCTTTGTTCGGCAGCTCTACAAGCCCAACACTATAAAACTCTCTACAAGCTATACTATACGCCAGCTAGAATTGCACAATGGGGGATACGCAGGGGATTACCTGCCCACGGCCCACGATGTGATAGTACAGAAGGAGATATAACGCACATATTTGCTGAGTGCCCGAACATGCACCCCTTGTTAGGAGCTATCAAAGAATTTTTGGACAATTCTCTGAACTATAAAATCAAATTAACACCGGATGTGATCTTATTAGGGGTGGGGCAGGGCATAGTACAACCGCAATTTGAATATTTTCTGTTTGTAGCTATGGCGGTGCTTCGTTTATGTATCGCCTCTGCATGGCGTGATAGGATCCCACCCACCATGCAGCAATGGATGGCAAGGTTGTTGCACATCCATAATTTGGAAAAGGCGATATATGCTAGAAAGGGGGAAAAGGGAAAAGCACTAGGTTTGCGTATCTGGAACCCGATTGTACAGTGGAAGGATAGGACAGAGAGGTCATAGGCTGAGAGTAAGGGACATGGTTTAGGGATGGTGGTCCGACTCTATCCAGCTATCCTTCTAGGGAATTTTCTCTCTTTGTTTGATTCCTTGTCTTTCTCTTTCCTTTTCTTTTTTTCCCTCATGTTACTGTAGTATTTTTTAGCAGTGTTGTGTCTTTTTTTTTAAGCCTCCATAATTTCTCCCTTCACTTTTTTCATTTCACCTTCCTTTCTTTTAATTTTAATGTTGCATTATACAATATCTGCATGTATATATTATTTCCAACAGGTCTGTATGTGTGTTAAATTGTCCTGTGTGTGTGGGGGGGGAGGGGGGTGGAGGGGAATAAATGCTGTAAAAAAAATTGGGGGAATACAAATAAAAAAAAAAGGAAAGAGTGTGTGTGTTACAGGGCCTGTTGGGATATCTGGCCAGTGCAAACACTCCTCCTCCCACCCAGCCCTCCAAGCCCCCTATGAACCATGCTTTCCTGACAATCAGTGGAAAGGTACTGAAAAAATACCTGAGACAGTGGACTGGTGTTGGGAGCACAAGGCCATGGGGGAAGTGGTTCTAAAGTCAGATATCAGTGCCCAGTGTCAGGCATCCTGCAGGTACATTCTGCCACACTGTGAGGTAAGCTTAAGTACTGTTGGACTGTTTGCACTGGGCGGGAGGTTATACGTAGGACAGGGCCTGGTGAAAGATGGAATCAGTGCAAACACTCCTCCTCTCACACAGACAAAACAGCTTGTCTGGCCCTATAGCTACCTGACAATGAGGGGATGTGTACAAGCAAGATGGTTCACAGTCATCCCTGGTGTCTGAATTGAGCACAACTGCCATCATGTCTTTGTGCTCCAAAGACCAGTCCTCAGTGTCAGTCAACTTGATAGTCCATTCTCCTCTCTCTGTCAGTTTGCCATATGCACAGATAACGTGGATGTTCCATATGGGAGGAGGAGTGGTTGCCATTAATGCAAATACCAACAGGCATTGCCACACACACTCTCGTCCCACCAATCCCACACGACAGCCCTGGGATCCTGTTTGGATGAGAGTGAGGGGAAATGTACTAGCAGGATTTCTGATACTGGTGCATGGTGAGAAATTGTAGCCTCACGGCTAGAGCGGTCAACCTCGTAGCTGGGGAACTGGGTTCGAGTCTCAGCAACGACGCTCAACATCCTGTGATTCTGGGCAAATCACTTAATCTCCCGGTGCCTACCATATATTAGTGTTCTTCTGTAACGAAACTGGTGCTCTTGTAAAGCGCTCTGATACCCGATGTCTCAGGTCAAGTTCGTGCTATATAAAACTCTAAAAACCGAAATAAAAAATGGTATTTGAAGCACATACCCATGATGGTAGTTGCATTCAACTTCAACACCATGCAGCAGTGTCATATAACCGGCTAATCTACTTCCCTTCATTGTGAGGCAGGCATAGGCACAGAGGAGTTAGTGGTGCTGTGTGGGAAGAGGAGTATTTGCTGTCACTTAAACTGCCAGCATGCCTGGTCTCACACATACTTTCCCACCCATCCCAACCAGACCACCTGGGACTCCACTTTCCTGAGAGTGAGTGGAAATGTGCAGGCAAGATGACTGACACTGAGGATTGGTATGAGGAGCACAAGCAATGATGGGAGGTGGTCTAAAGCCAGACACCTGTCTCCAGTGTCACATATCTTGCAAGTACATTGTCACTCACTGTTAGTAAAGCATATTTCCAGGTTAAAGGTTGGGCTGGGTAGGAAGGTGTATCTAGGATTGGGCCCGATGGTAGTTGGAATAACAGCAAACACTCTTCCACACACAAAGCACAACCACTACATCTGGCCCATCTATACCTGACAGTGAGTTGATGTGTACTAGCAAGATGGCTGACACTGGGGACTGCTGTTCGAACTTATCTCAACTAATACATTTCACTTTGTGAAACAAACCCCAGCCGCCACTGACAACCATCTTGCAGGTACACTTACCAGCATTGGCTGGACAATACTCTTCCTGGTGGCCTGGTTGGGCTTTGTGGGAGTAGGAATGTAAGTCTCACAAATAGAGTCTAAGCACTCAAACATCACTTCATTAAAGTAGCTTGCCACAAAATGGCAGAAGGCACAGTTTGTAATCTTATCTGACTTAGGAGTAAACAAACAATATACATGATCTGTGTATGCACAAAGCTAAGCAGTCACACACTTTGCCCCTCACAGCCTTTCCATGTGTATAATAAGATGAGAACAAGAAACACTTCACTCACACCATTACAACAAATTTAGGGATAAATAAACAGCTTGTGAGTGTGTAGGTAGCCACACCTATGTGACTGCCAAATACATACACTTAGCCCAGTATACAGGCCTCAAAAATACCAACATTGGGAGATAGAGCATACGTATGTCACAGTGAAAGTACAGATGTGGACAACCCCAACCAACCTGTGTCATTCACAGAGAGTCACGAAGCAGTCAATATCTTTGGGCATGATATGTGAACTAAACACAACATGCCCATTTATGCACATAGCTGGACTTGTTCATTAATCCCCATCTTGTCTGAATTGCATTGTTCTCCAAAAACATAGGCCCACATCATAGATAGGCTTTCCTGTTTTCAGTTTCTATTTTTGGTCAAATCTGGTGGGGTATTTTCAATGTTTCAATACCTTAAAAAAACAGTTGTTATCAGTGGTTACATATTTTTGCGCCATTAAAATCAACAGAAACAGTGTTTTTCGGATGTTTATGGAATGTTTTGATTTTATTATTGCTTGCTCTCTGCACAGATAGCACATGGTATATAGACAGTGTATGTATAGGGGCAGATGTAGCATCATTGCAGTTTGCGAGTCCTTAATTTAAAATTTTACCGATTCACCATTAAAGACGTGCAAAATGCTATGTATGTAGGTTTAGCAGTAATAATTGTGATTCCTACATATTCCTTAATTGAGTTTTGCAATTAAGGAATACCTTCCAATTCATTCCTATGGGCCCAGAGGCCCATAGGAGTGAATGAGAAGAAATTTGCAATTTGCGAGTACCCAATAGGTACTCGCAAATTGCGAATGCCAAAAAGACACCCTGTTGCACCCCTGAAATATGCATAACAGTGCATTTTTCTAGGAAATTGCAACTTGAAGTTGGTGGTAATTTGCGATTTTTTAAGGCAAAATCGCACAACTTGGGTGCTTCCATAATTGCGTTTAAGGAATCACAATTTGCGATTCCTTAAATGCATTCACAATGCGTTGGCCTTTTGGGTTGATACATCCCAATAGGCTTTGTCCCATTTGCAAACGGATCCATTCTGAGAAACGGCCCATTTGCCAACGGGAAAAAGGCTTGGTATATCTGGCCCATAGTGTTTATGAGGTCCAAATAAATTTCTGAAAATTAAACTTATTGTAGTACATCATACAATACTTCTTCAGGGAGTCTTTGGTCATGTGCGCTCGCTCTTTCCTTTCCATATAAACTTTGTTCTGTGAAATGGCCCTCTCAACATTGGTACTTGAGACGGGCAACGCCAAAACAGCCAATACACATATTGTTAACTCTGGCCATTGACATAGCTTTCCATGCCAATACTGGTGCACTTAAGTAAGTAAGTAAGTAAGTAAGTAATTTATTTATTGTTTATAGGTTAGTAAAAACAATTACAAATGAAGAATAGGTTAAAACAACAAGTCTCATGAAAGAAGACCTTTAAAAACAAGAAGTTTGAGTAAAAGGCAAAGATAAAAGAGAATAAAAAATGTGGGTCGGATATATTGTTCATGGGAGGATGATCCTGGCCCAAGATTTCCTCTTAGTCAAATGCCTAGGTTGTTTGTTTCTGTTCTGCTAGTTTCAGAAATTTCACCAGCTTCCCATTTAGTGGCGGGATACCAGGGTCGTAGCAGGCGAGGACGGCTTGTCTGCGTGTGCGGACTCCTAGTTCGTTAAAGGCTGTTTTCAACAGGGCTACCCTTACCTCGTTAAGCCTCGAGCATGTGCATAATAGATGTTCTAAGTCTTCAATCCCCATTCCGCAAAGCCGGCATTTAGTCCCATAGTTCTGTCTCAGCCACGGTGGTAAGTGAGGAATGGCGGGTAGGAGCCCTAACCTAAGTTTTAAAAAGGCTTCCTTAGTTTTCCAACCATACTCCAGACCAAAATATGCTTGGAGCCCCGGAGTTTTATAAGTACACTGGGTCATCCAGGCATGGTGTCTGTGAGAAAACGTGGCTTTCTCCTCCACATGCGAGTGTCTCTTTAAGCTCTTGTTCACTATGAGCTTAAATTGCGCATGTGATAGGGGAGACTCCCATAGCTCTTTCAGTCCTGTGACAGTCAGGGACTCCTCTAAGTATTTTTTTGCCGGCATTCTGGATGAGGTATTTATGTCTTGCCAGAGCTGTCGGTTCAGGGTATTTTCTGGAGAGAGTTCTTTAGTTTGTGCCAGCACTTGATGTATGACCCTCTTCGTGCAAGAGTTTGGCTCGTCAGCCCAAATTCCAGCCGAATCTGGGCTTGCGATGTGTACGATGGCAGGTTAAAAAGAAGTCTATAGGCCTTTGAAATGGTTGTATCCAGAAGTTTTGCGTCAATTCCTCTTAAGGCCTCACTGCCATACGTAATTGAAGACTCTATTTTGATTTTAGCTACTCGAAGTAGTGGCAGTAGAGTTTCACATCTCAGGTTGGGCTTTAGCTGTTTCAGTGTCGTGGCTATTAACATGCCTTTCCTCTTAATGGCCGCTAGTTGGTTTAAATAGCGGCCCCCTTGGTCGACTAGGATTCCCAGGTATTTGTATTCAGAGCAATTTGGAATTTCTTTTGTGCCAAGCGACCAAGTGTACGACTTTTTGTTCCCTGTTATGGACAAAACTTTTGTCTTACTGATATTCACTTCTAATAGGTTTTCAACTGCATAACCATGAAGCGTGTTAATAAGGTTTTGAAGGCCAACTTTCGTGTGACTGACTAGGACAACGTCATCTGCGTACGAAATACTGGGCAGCCCTTTACCCCCTAACCGGGGGGCATGGGAGTTGCAACCCTCTAGGGCGGGTGGCAGGTCAGCTGTGAATAGATTGAAAAGAGTTGGAGCTAGCACGCACCCCTGTTTTAGGCCCTTTGTGGTTAGAATACGCCTAGAGAGGTGCGAGCCATTCCCAAGCTTTACCTGAACCCACGTGTCTGTGTGCAGTTCAATCAAGAGGGTTAATAAGGGCGAGGGGAGGCCAGTTTCCGCCAGAGAATTTCCCGATTGACATTGTCAAAGGCCGCCTTGAAGTCCACAAAGCAGAAGTGGAGAGCCTGTTTGGTCGCCCTAGCCTTGTCAATAAGTAGCGAGATGGCCACCAAGTTGGTTGTTGTTCCCATGTCTTTGCAAAAACCCGTTTGGCTAGATGGTATTAAGCTTTGGTTTGCAGCCCATTCTCGCAACTGAGACAGTAGGAGGCCGGCGAAGTATTTGGCCTCAATATCAAGGAGTGCAATCAGGCGATAGTTTATTGGAAGGAGTCTGTCCCCCGCCTTGTAAATTGGTGAGATAATTGAGCCCCTCCATGAGATAGGAAGGCGCCCAGAGTTGTTGACGGATGAATAAAGGGGGATCAACATTTAAGCCCAGTAATCCGGTTCGAGTTTGAAAAGTGCCAGCGGAATACCGTTAGGTCCAGCTGCACCGTCTTTCCTACCTTTGGAAATTAGTTTCCTGATTTGGGCTGCAGAGGGAGCCTTAGTTCCGTCTTCACTTAGTGAATGTATAGGAGGATGTCGGCTCTCCGGAGGATTATAGGGGTCACTTATTTTGCTGTCCTGATGATTAAAATGATCGTCGAGAAATGATTCCCAAGATGATTTAGTTATGTGAGATGTTATACCATTGTTTTTCGGATTTAACAATTTATTTATAATCAACCAGAACTGGGCGCTGTTGCTGCCCTTGGAAGCATGGTGAAGTTTTGCCCAGAAGTCCTCATCATTAGTTCTTTTAATTGCCCATTTCAACTTTTTAAGATCCACACGGTGATTGCGAAGTTGTGCTAGAAGAATTCCGTCCCCCGGGCTTTTCTTCAGCAGTCTTAAGGATTTATTAATCGCTTTTTTGTGGGATTTCATGGCCAATTTCTGGGAGCCCGAGATCTTCCTTGTGCCAACGGTAGCTCGTGGTGGAAAATGCCGTACGGTTGTTGAATTGTTGTTTGCGAACTCCATCGTAAATTTTTCCCAGCCTGCTACTATGTTGCCAGAGGGATAGTTTGAGGAGTTCAATTGAATTTTTGCAGCTTGAAGTACCTCGGCGGTATTTGCTACTGAAGTTTTAATACGTTTAAGGTTGATGGTATAGCTGTCATGCGGCCCTATTGCGTTTGAAGCAACGTCGTCCGGAAAAGCTCCTAGACTGACTTCTTGAGGGCGATGATCGCTATCACCCTTGTCTCCTAAGTTGAAACCCAGAACGTGATGAAATATCGTGAGGGAGACTAAGGTGTAATCAATTGAAGAAGTAGACGCGCCTGAGGTAAATGAGGCCACAGATGGTGAGTCGTCTGGGAATCTTCCATTTAAGACCCGCAGGCCCATGTGTTCCAGATCTTCCAATAGTGCCTTTGCAGACTTAGAAGCCTTGCATTGGCTGCTAAATAGTTGGGTTGGTATGTTCCAATGGTACGACTGGGCCTGAATGTCACTGTTAGTGGAAAAGCCTAAAATGCATTGATTGAAGTCTCCCGATAGAATTAGATTTGGTGCAGTTCGAATAGTCATAATATATTGTAAGTGGTCCGTTAGGAGTTTTCCCTCCTGTCTCTTTTTTTGGGGGTTAATATAGGTATTGATTAGCTGGGGTTCTTTATTCTTACCCCCAAAGTTAAGTGATAACTCCATTGTGTTTATGGCCAAGGAATTTGTAGAAAGTGACCGGGCATGGCCAATAGTTGATATTTTAAGGTAGGTTGCTAGGCCTCCTGATAGACGGCCAAACTTACTTTTCCTTGTGGCTGGGGAATGATAGCAGGTGTAGCCCTCCAGATGTATCGGCTCTTCCAGCCATGTTTCCTGGAGGAGGATGATGTCAAACGATTTGATATATTGTAGGAAGTCATTGTCCTCTGCTTTATTGTATAGCCCGTTAATGTTCCATGAGCATAGATCTATGTGCGATGCATCCGTTCGCATAACTGGCTCTATTGGATATCCTTGTCATTGGAGATTAGCTTGTGAGTTACATATCCTAAAGAGCCGATGTTCAATCGTACTGTGCGTGTTAGTGATCCTTGAGCTGTTTTCCGTGGTTGTCGCCTGGGCTGCTGTGATAGAGCAACCCAGTGCGCCCCTCAGCACGGACCTTGTCATTACGGTTGTTTTAGTTGGTCGCTGCTTGGGCCTCCCAAGCAAGGGCAGCGGATATCCTATGTTGTGGTAGGCAGCTATGTTGATCCCCCATAATTTAAGGAGGCCTTGCTCCGTGAAGGTTTTATTAACGATTTCCGGGAAGTCCATGTAGCTTTTGTCGCCTCATTCCCGTCCACCCTGTCCGTTCTTATGAATTCTATGGAGTGAAGGTCTCCTGCAGATAAGTTCTTTAATGCTGGTATAGTGTTAAGTAACCATAGTAAATTCCCTCTGTTCAGGATATCAAATCTGCCCTTCGATTGATACTCAGGAGTAAAGAGGATGCTGGTAGAGAGCGCATTTGGATAGTATGGCAGAGGGATTAGCCGATTATTAGAAGCTTGAGAACTTAAGTTGTTGTGGACGGAGTGAGACGGGATTCCAGTGCGGTTCTCTTCGGTGGTAAGAGTTAATGTAATGGGCGTAGTATGACCTGCAGGGGTGTTGGCTGTGGTAGATGAAAGCTTAGTTTAAGGGCTCGGGAGCCGTGGTTCCGCTGGTACCTTGGGGCGGGAGCTTAGACAGGTGGTCAGGGATGGTTCGACCCGTGCAAAATCCGAGTTTTGAGCTAACTGCTCCGCTGCAGGTTCAGTTGTTGGAGGAAGAATAAGAGGGCTTTCATCAGTCGCTTGATGGAGGCCATGTTTGTCCGACTTGAGACGGATATCAGCCTTTCCACCAGGTGAGATTTTACAGTCCTCCAGCTTGGAGGCAGGAGTGCTTGCTTTTGCGGGTACTCCATTGGGGGAGAGTCTGGGACCCGTAGAAGGTAGGTCCCTTCTGTCACTGCTTGCTGTATTAGGACTCCTGGCCAGCTGCTCAAATCTTTTTCCTGGCTGAAATAGCGGTTAAACTTCTGGTATACTTGATAAAGATTGTTTTTTCCGGCCTTTCCTTTTAAGCTGACGCCGCCCTTTCGCGTTGAGTGGCAGCTTACTCGCATTTGTTGGAGAAGCGAAACAGGTTGCCGTGTGGGCTTGTTCCGATGGCATGCTCTCCAATTCCGACACCGATGAAACTTTGTCGGGGGTACTTGATGTAATTGTCCACCTATTGATGCTATGTGGAAGGCTGTTTCACCCATGTTTGTGCGCGGGAGCCTTGCGTTGGTCCCTTTTGGCAGCCCTTCTAGTAGGCAGGATACGATTTCTGGAAGTGCTGCAAGTTTGTCGATGATGGGACCGCAACTACATACCAGCTTTGCCTCCTTCTGGGCCCTACTGATTAGAGTGTTTCGTTGGCCGAGTTTATCATCTATCCGCCCTACAAAAACAGCTAGGGTATCAAGTAGAGTCAGCTGTAAGTCCATTTTGTCTGATTGAAAATGAAGAGTATCAACAATACGTTGCATAGTGTTAAGCAGGATATCCCACGTATTTGACGCTTCTGTTGCTTGTGATTTTGTTGATCTCCCAATTTCGGTGGTCCCTATTTTGGGAGTTGAAGACAGTGAAGAATTCGGCAAGGAGGTTGAGTTGGAGAGGGCACCCTCCTGTATTGGGCCCGGTCCGGGTGCCTGGATTTTATTAGTTGGTTCCACCTTTGGCGAAGATGGAATCATACACGTAGGTGGAATGTATGTGGCAACTAGGTCGGCCCATTTTTGCGAGCCCAAATAGGTTGTGTTGGCGAGGCCATCGCACCCAAGGTTTGGATTGTTTGCCCACTCCTCCATGCTGTGAGCTAGCTGATCTTTTGTTGCTCTTTCAGGTGGCAGTAAATGGGGGCTTAGGCTGTCCAGTTGGGCCAGATGGTATTTGTCTGCACTCGGCAAGCTGCTAGGATTGCCTGTATCGTCGCTGCTCGGGGCTTCTTGCGATTGGTTGAGCATTGCGCCACTACTTGAGGGAGAGTTATGCAAAGAATGATTATTTGTCTCACTTAAAGTACATGAGGGGGGAGCTGCTGAAGTCGGGGGGGCGTTTTGGTCCGTGACAGAGGGAGGTAGATGGAAGACGGATATTGCCCCCCAGTCACCTGCTAAGGGTGGTGATAGTCTGCAAGTGGCCTTGTTTGAGAGCCTGTGATCCACCAAGCCCTCTGGTACCACCACTACCACTGGGCTCAGTGCTGGTTGGCTGGCCAGTGTGGAAGAGTAAGGTAAAGTACAACTGGTTTGCTGTAAAGATTGAGTTAGATGCAGGTCCCCCGGTGAAAGGGGAAGAAGTGAGTCCTGGAGGCCCTGGATTTTTCCGCTAGACGAAAAAATGGTGGAAAAAGGATCTTTCAGAAAATTGAATTTAGATGTAATTTTTGGTTGTCGTAGATTGGGACGAGGGATCGCGGTTGGGGAAATTCGATCTCTGGATGGACCTATTTCACCTGGTACTCCTTGAGACGGTGCCCACATCCCGCTGACTTCTTTGACCTCTGATTCGGTAATGCTAGGTGTGGCCTCAAGCTTCGCCTTTGACTTTGTTTTTGATTTGTGCTTTGGCTTACACTCAGGGGGGACCCTTTTCTTGCCTGACCTCATGCTGGGTTTGCTGAACCTCTGCAGTTCTCTGCAGTACTCTGAGATGCTCTAGAGATAGACCCTTAATGCAGGTTGATGTAGCACAGAGATATGACTGCAAAGAACCACTGCCACTACTGCTGCCACTACCGCTGTGTCTCCTGCCGTGTCTCTAGGATCAGCTTGAAGTGGTGCTCTGGCACAGCCGTCTCACACTGATCATTACCAAGGGGCCGAGGAACACAGGCGAAGGCCCCACAGGGGGGGCCACCGGCAATGTCGGACCTAGTCAGACCTGCCTGGGCCTCTACCTCTGGGCTCTTACTTAGCAGCTGCCTCTAACGGCGGCCGCGCTCGCGTTTGCCCAGTCAAGGAAAATTCCTAAAGAACAGTACCGGCCCACAGACAGTGCGTGTGACCTTGCCTCGTTAAACTTGGTAACTTTGGTGTGGATTCAGAACACCCCCGCAGCTCCGCACGACCCACTCAGGATGGAGGTGATAGGCGCTGCCGCGTTCACCCCTTGGCTATCCCCCGATACTGGGGCGTCGCTGTTGGGTCGTTGTGGGGCGGGTTGCTGAGAGCGAGGCAGGTGCGGCTTTTCCTCGCGACTTCTTTCCTAAATTCCTGGAGTCCCCTTTGTCCACCTTTAGGAAAGAGCACACCTTGGTACTGCACCGCCCTGCAGCTCCCAACGGGGTGCTTCAGGGGGTGCTTGGTGGTTTCCTCCGTCTCTCTCCGAAATGATTTTTAGCAGCTTTAGCAGTTTTGTGCGACTGCGCACACCCTAGTCTAAGGACAGTTCTCGGCAGCCCTCAGCAGCAGCCCTCAGCAGCCCTCCGCAGCAGCCGCGGAGCCACGCTGCTGCCGGGTTGTTTGCTGAAGGCGGAAGATACGAGTGAAGGAAAAAGCAAAATCAAAGCTCCTACCGGGACCAGTCCAGGGGTAGTAGCTGGGTACTGGGTACAGATTTCGCCTGCTCCCCGGTCCCCCAGTCCACGAACACCTTGTGGGGGCACAGCAGGGTCACAAATTTCTGCTGCTGCTTCAGCGTGCAATGGCGAACGGATCTGGCTCCGGTGCTCAGCAGCTCTCTGCTGCCCTCAAGCGGCCTCAGTCAGAACAAGAGTGAGTGCACTTGAAGATTGCGATTCTCAGGTCAGGTTCTGCAACATTTGTGTTGAACTGGGCGCTTATGCCCTCAGAGTTATTGAAGTAGTCAAAAATGATGCAGCACTTTTGAAACTACCTAGGAAATTCCCTTTTACGTAAGGGATCTAGAACTTGTACAGAGTATCACAGTGAAGTTTTGCCATGGTTGGTGAAGGGACATTTCTAAGCATTATTGCAAGCCATTTCTCACACATTGTAAAATAAACGTCCTGAATTTCTCTTCAACATTGCTTTGCTTACCAAGTGACAAGCACTCTAACATGGAACATGTTGCATTGCCAAAGTCACTAAGGGCCAGATGTAGGAGAGGAAATACCGGTCGCTAACGGCCGAATTCGGCCGTTACCGACCGGTATTTAGGATTCGGCATGTAGGGGCCAGCATTTTACAGAATCGGTAAATTTACCGAATCGGTAAATTTACTGATTCTGTAAAATACCGAATCGGTAATTTTACCGATTCGGTAATTCCACATGTAGGTGACACTCCTGAGAGTGCCACAGGCCCTTAAGAGTCGGTATTTTTCCACCCAATCCTATTGGGTGGTAAAATACCGAATGCAGGTGTGCATGCACATCTGTGCATGCACACCTGTGCCATGTGACACACAGACATGCGCTTAGGGCATGTATGTGTGCCACATGGCACACATGCCTGTATTTGGGGTGCTAGAGTGTGTCAAAGTGACACCCCCTGCACCCTTGCAGGATTCGGTATTTACCGATTCGGTAAATACCGAATCGGTATTGCCCATTGATTCCTATGGGCTTCAAGGCCCATAGGAATCAATGGGCAATACCAATTCGGTATTTACCGAATCGGTAAATACCGAATGTTACCGATTCGGTAATTGAAAATTAAATTTTGCCTAGATCTCCCACCTTCTAATTTACCGATTCATAAATACTGAATCGGTAAAATTCGGTATTTATGAATCGGTAAATTAGAATTACCTACATCTGGCCCTAAAGGTTTTGCCCAGCCTACTCTCATGGAGATGTTTCACACTTACACCAATTATGCTGAACACTTGGCAGACAAGGGTGTTTTCAGATTCTGTTTTTTATTATGTTCACTACAGCAGTTATGTTTTCCTGTATAAATCTAAGAATGCAGTAAAGTGTACTTTTTTTCACATCACTATCAATATGCGACCAACGTTTCTCACATTATTTGCCTTTGGAATAATCACTCAGCAAAAATTCTGGGAATGGTTGCCACTTGGATAATATAGCATTCATAGCTCCTTGGACTGCTAACCATCATCTAATTGACACAGTTGGGATGACTCGTTCTTTGATGCCACACAAAGCACAAAATGAGAAATATTTCCATTTTAATTCCTCTGCATAACAAAATAGTGCATCTGAATGGACTAAAAAGTCAATAGCATTCTTCATCAACTCTGAAGACTGTAAAGATGTTTTCAACATACCATCTAGCAAGTGGCAAGGATCTCTTACAGGGAAGAACTTCAGCTGAGGTATCGAATTTGACAGGTCATCATACAACTTTCCATATACGTAGCTGAATCACTGCAAATACAAACAATATCACTCCAATCTTTGTTGAACTTGAAAAGAACCTCTTTGCAGAGTATTCCAAGTGACACTGCTTTCCATTTGTTCCAAAAATCTGGTGTCATGTTTTCACCACTATCCCAGATGCTTGGTGATAGCACTCTTGTCACATATACTTGTCACTATACCCTGCATTGAATGTTTAAAGCCCGAGGTGTAGGCAATTCACCTACTATCAATACTGACTCACTAGAAACTGGAGGCTGATGTAGCAAGGGTTTTTACCCATTCTCTATGGGTAAATGTGATGACATATATTGGGAAAGATTCCCAGACATTTTTACCTATCAGTGAAAGAATAAATTCAGCCAAAATATCAAATATGATTGTGATAATTCCTGATTCTCTACAGTTAATGAAATAATTAAACAATACCTAAAACATGCTTCTAACCCCTTTATCTTTAGATCAAGGACCACAAAACCGAAAGAGGCAAAAGGAAGAAGAAACATTTTTTAGGGGCATCCCTAAAAAACAAAACTCAAGCAGTAAAATGTTAGCCCAGTATTTCTTGCTGCTGTATTGTATAACAAAGATGCATTGTATTGGCCCCTTCAGGAAGAAAGAAATGACTCTCTCACTCTCCTTTTTCTGTCTCTGAATGACATTTAGTTTGTGACTGTGCAGGTGTTTTTCAGTGTTTGTATGTTTTCACTGGTGAGGGTTATAATTCTTTCAGTGGTTTTATAGCAGTTATTATAGGTTTAAACCTAAAACAGGACAGCCGAATCGTGGATGATGGAGGACAATCAATATTCATTAACTCATTCTTAGGTTCAGTTATCCATGTAATGGGTATGATTTGATTTGAGGGGTGGTGGACATTCACATCAATCATTGCGTCTTTTATATACCCACAGGATGAGCTGGGACCACCCCTAGAACTAACCAGGACAACCAGTCCCAGACTCTGGTCGACCAGGTGTTCTCCAGCGTAGATATCTCTCAAACATCCTCGGACGACGAGGAACAACCTGGCTCATCACATTTGGGTAGCCCGCAGCACCCAGCTGACCCCTACCCTGCCGGACACAGCAGCCCGAGCCACTACAGCAACACAGGGCACTCTTGAGTTGATGGACAATAACACCTCTGTCAACGAGGAAGGAGGCTCAGTTTTGACTGTGCTACTATCAACTGGGCCTGCTCGGGTGGGTAGGGGTGGTGGGAGGGGACGAGGGGACCTGCACCATCATGCAGCTGGTGCTGCTGAGGAACATCACCTAAACCTCTCCTGGGTCCTCAATGCTTATGAGGGTTGTCAGGGAGATTTCGGCCAGGTCTTGGGGATCCTCCAGGATATGGAATAGCTGCAGGCTGCCCAAAATCAGTGCCTTGACACTTTTATGGCTAAATTAGAAGTAATGACTGCGGTACACCGAGATATTGTCACCTGCCTCCACCAGATCTCTAACAACATGTCCACACCTTCCCGTGTGCCCACAACATCTGATACCCTAACATATGCACAAGCCACAGGGAGGGTCATGGACTCTGGTGAATAGTCCCCAGTATCGCAGTTAACAGCAGCTGTGGGCCCCCCGCAAATGTGGAAAGTGTCATCCGAGGAAGAATCCCTGAGAGACAGATGGCAATCCATCAATGCAAGGAAGTGATAATCGGCTCCTGATAACCTCCATTGTGTGCAAAGCGTTGGACTTTGGACTCAAATAATGTGGATTTACCTTTGAAGATTTCATCTACAAAAACTACCAACTACTATCTGCACCTTGTTTGCTTTATTTTGTTGAGCACTCCGCCATTGTGTGGAATGATCTCCCTACATTATGCACAAAAAGAAATCACTTTTCACAAAATACTTGATCATGTTGTGACTTTGAATTCCAAAGGTACAGATTGAAATGGTACACTAAATCACAAAGAAGAAATTGTCCACAACATTGGTAACAAATTACTTCCAAAATGTGAACTAATGGCTTGTGAGTAAATGTACCTAATCACAGCATGATAGATAGACACAACCAGGTTATCACACAACCCATAGTACATGGTACTGATTCAATTTAAGTATACTGTCTACAAAACTATTACCATTTGCAAGCACAATCAACTATCATTGTCAGCACACAACATCATCATGGTACACGTTTTGTTTAAAAATAATCTCTGGATGTGTGAAAACAGACAAGTCACACTTCAATGTGGAGCACAGTTTTATTCTCCAGATACAACCTGGCACCTTAGCCTAAAATCAGATCACATCACACAGTAACAAAATGCGCCCAATGAAAAAGTAATGAGCATCAGGTCAGAAGGAAGTGCATGCCAGGGACTTCCATAACAGTTCAATGCTGAAGTATGTCACAGCATCATGGGTCTGGTGAGGTCACAACTCTGTGCTTGACATGGCAAAATACCCTGGTAAGGAGAAACATAGAACAGAGTCAGAAACAGCAGACTAAGGCACTTACATTTTGGAAAATATGTCATCATAAGCACAAGAATGACAGTGTGAACAGTAGCTAGGCTTCATGGCAACACAGTACATGTTAGCCTGCCCACTTAAAGGACACGTCTTAAAAAAAACTCAGGACATTTATCAGACATTCACAAGCATAAATACACATTGTCCACCAGCAACACAACACCATACAATTGGGATAGTCACCTCCTCTCATTGCATACTTACACTTGTGAAGAAGTTGTGGGTGAGCTGTTATCTCAAATCCCCGCCATCATCATCATCACAACTGTCATGGTCCATTCATGGTTCCACCCTCGGTGGTGGCTGCTGCTCTCCATCGTCCTGTATGGCATTTCCATACATATAGCCCGGGCCGGTTGTGGAACATGCAGCAAGCTGTGAGCATTTTGTACACCTTCAATGGGGCAAATTGGAGGGCTCCTCCTGTATGATCCAGACAGGAGAATCTGGTCTTCAGTGTCCCAAAAGTCTGCTGCACAACTCGCCCGGTCCTAACATGGGCATTATTAAACAGCACTTCTGCAGGGGTGACAGGATTACGGTATGGCATCAGTAACCAAGGCTGGTTGGGGCATCCAGAGTCTCCTACATTTAACACAGAAACAAAATTCAGGTATCTGACAGCAGAGCACTATCTGACATACAATCAACACACACCACTACATACTCATGCCACACCACCGACCTACAGGCCAGGCACGGTCAGATGGCAGTAGAGACATCAATTGGGAGATGACGCTGTTCCTCAGGATATATGCATCATGTGCCAAGCCAGGGAAACTCGTGCAGACGTGGGAGATGGACATCTCAGCCAAATAAACCATCTGGACATTGATCGAGTGGTTATGTTTTCTGTTGTGATATATTTGTTCATTTGCCTGTGGTGCCATCTATTGAGCCAATGACATGGGGTATTGGTCCGAAGGCATAGGATTCCCCCTTGATGTCTGACATCTCTCCAGGTGTTAGAATCTTTATGTTCTGTTCCATGTAAAGGATCAATACCCTCCAACACGTCACGAAGGACATGACTGAATATGGTTTGGGACATTCCACCAGATGTTTCAAAGGAATGTAATGCTGCCATGACCACCTGGGCGTCAGTGCAGTTCGATACGTGCGACAAAAGCAGCAAATCAGGTGACGGCTGTCAGACAACTCTTCAATTATTGGCCTTGTGAATAGGTATTTCCTGATTGTATCACGTTCTTCCATGGTCTGAAGGTCTGGAAAGGACCTGTAGACTGGAGGTTGTATGTGTAGAGGGTAAACACAGTTGGTGTTAGGTCACAATGTGCAAAGCAATCTGCATTGAGATAAATAGAACATGAAATCTGAACATAACTAAAGCTACAGAACATTGGAAATACACATTTCAATGAAAAAAGGCTCACCGTAGATACATATCATAACATTGGTACCCTTCCCGGACATGTTACCAAGGTATGGTGACACAGCAATTAGAGTACTTAGTGTAAAAATCTCTAGTGTCTGTCTCCGTTCCTGTGATCAAGCATCACATACTCCCCAACTCCCCACCAAATAAGCTAAGATTTAGGTTTGTGAGAGCAATTACATGGTTAAAAGGTACCCACAATAGGATCATGTAATGCCAGATATGCGTGACACCTAACACACAGCTTCTCACAATGTGAATCATGCACACTACTGTCACAAGGTGGACACTGTCATGTTGCCATGTCTGCATTACACATACATTCACATACAAAAAAACTGAAAAATATAAGAGTTGCATGTATAACATCATCATCCACTTAAGTCTGGACAAAAAGATACACTAGTAATTCACATAACAAACAGAAGCTGATGTGGCTTTATCTATGACTTAGAGACCAAACATTTACAGTCAGAAATCACACAGATTGCACATTGTGTGGCACACAGTCCCCAAATGCAGCGAATATGTCAAGAATGGACTTGTATATCCCCAAAAGTAATTGGCACTATAACCTAGCCTAGGAGGGTAAATGGAGCTCCGATTCCGACAGCGCCCGTAGGCTGCAAGTTGTTATGTTGACAGACGCCGGTGAGTATTCAAAGGATGTAGTAGCCGCATCCTAACCGATTCAGACACATCCATTGGCTTCAAGTTGTTATGGTGACAGATGGGGGTAGGTATTCAAAGGACACGGTAGCCGCATCCTTACCGTTTTACACACAGCCATTGGCTTCAAGATGTTATGGTGACAGATGCGTGTTTCGGCTTGTGTCCTGATCGCTTGGCAACCGAGTCAGTAACCTCCCATCACCAATGTATCAAGTCACTCGCGGTCCGATGATGAGTTTTTGAGCGTCTCACTTTGGACTCATGGAATTAAGACTGTCTCTGCTGTTTAGATATGTCTGTCTGTTCCCTAGAGACTTCACTTCCCTGCACTACCTGCATCATTCCTGCACCTCCCCATCTCTCTGCTGCTGTTACCACATCCTCCGGGAGCTACTATGGCACCTACAGTTAGCAGGGCACCAGCTTTCACAGCAGAAGAGAACGAGAAAGAGGTCTTGCTGGACAACGGCCTGCCACTGTACAGCCAGCTGTATGGCTAACCAGAGGAGCAGGTGAATGATGATCACACTGCATCATGATTGGACATGTGCAATTAACATGCCCTACTAGCATTAGGAATCTCATAGTCAAGCAAGTAAACAGTTTTTTAAAAGTTTAAAAGTGTGTCGATAACTGTTCTAGGCAGGCACACTGATGTTGAAGTGTGTGTACTGAGATAAACATCTAATCACTGTTCTCATAGGACGGAGTCATCATTGAGCAAAGGACAACTGCACATAATGCCAATTGCCTACCCCTTAGCCATTGTTGCCTATCTTTCCTTGACCTATGCATACAAATATCTAACTCTGAAACATGTTGCATGTGAACTAATGGTCTGTCACCATGTCATCCTTATAGGTCAACTCCCATGAGAAGGCAAAGATGTGGAGGACCATAGCCCGGAAGGTACACTCCATGGCATTGGAAACTCAGCACGTCCGTCATTGCCGCAAGAGGTGGCAGGATCTTCGTGGCTGGACCAAGAAGATTGCTGAAATCCAACTGGGCCTGTCACTTCCAGGCAAGAGGGATGGATGCCAGACCCTGACACCCGACATGCTTCGCATTTTAGCGGTGGTTTTCCCTGTCCTGGATGGGCAGTTGAAATCCAAACAGCTGTAAGGAGGGGGTGAGTATGTGCCTTGTTACACAGCTATCTTTAACCAAGCACATTGTGGTTTCTTAGCCTGCTGGCCCTTTCACAGGTCGGAAGTCAGCCAAAACCACTGTTCAATTTAAAAGATGCATATGCACAAGGATTATTAGATGTACAGTTATGCCCCTTCCATCAGGAACATGTGACGAAGTAATTCTGGATAAAGACATGGCCAATGCAGAAATTAACCTTAAAAACCGTTTAGCAGCCACCTTTAATTGGATGAAGAGCAATCATCTTAAGTGCAACTCGGCCAAAACGGAAATTTTGCCGTTTGGACGTAATAATTCCTTCGCTCCGCAAAAATGGTGGCCGGAGGACACTGAAGCACCGCCTAGTACAATCAGTACGGCACGAAATTTAGGGATCAAATTTGATGATACCCTCTCTTTCAAACAGCAAATGGGAGCGATAGCAGGTAGCTGTTTTTCCATCATAAAGGGGTTGAGGAAGTTTTTTGACCTGCTTCCCCTGGTCGCCAGACGAACGGTAGCTGTGGCACTGATTACATCCAGACTGGATTACTGCAATAGCCTGTATGCAGGAGCCCAGAAAACGGCCCTTCGCAGGCTTCAGATGGTCTAAAATGCGGCCGCGCGTCTGGTGCTCAGGTTGCCCAGAAGGTCCTCAGCCTCAACAGCGTTGGAGGCCCTACACTGGCTCCCTATTCATAAGAGGATCTTGTTTAAGGTCCTAATTATTACCTATAGAGCCTTTCACATGCTAGGACCGACATACCTGCGCAAAAACATTGTGAGATATTATCCTTCTAGAAATCTTAGGTCAGCCACAGCAAATCTATTGACGGTCCCTAAATTTACATTGTCTACGAAGGGAGGGAAATCCCTGGCAGTGATTGGCGCAAGGGCAGGGAACAAACTACCCGACCACCTGCGTCTGATTACAACTGAAAAGGGATTTAGGAAAGCCCTTAAAACCTGGATATATAGCCTGTCGGAACAAGCTTGTAAAGCCCTGAGCTGAACTTTATACTCCCTTCAGTTGGATTAGCACAGCTGCAGAACATCTTTCCAGCTAGCTATGAGTCTCAGCGCCAAGATGCTCCTTGGAGTGAAAGAGCGCTATATAAATATCACCTCATATCATATCATATCATGTTAAGGGTAGTGACAGTAGTGCCATGCTCATGTGATCATAACAAATTACAAAAACGTGCATGGAGATAACCTTCATGAGTAATGTGATTGCTCGACATGTTTCAGCACATTGACTAATGGATGACCTGTTGTTAGTGTGGTTTCAACAAATCTGTGTATTATGTTGTTATTGGAGCACTCAAGTGTGAAAAGCCCATGCTATACATTCCTGCAGTAGGTGACGTCTATGTTGAGGCCTTGGTGAGTTTTGTTTGGTCATTGTGCCAATGTTGGCCCCAGCCGTGGTGCTCAGAGTAATCCAATGTAGCCTATGGGCCAATTACAGGTATGCTAACTCTGGTCACCTGTCACACTGGCCTTTCACATGATTGTGTGAAAGATTCCATTCACTCCATTAAAAAGAGTGACTCCATGTATGACTGTAACATTGACAACACATGCCGTTCACTGTCAAACACAGGTGGTCACTGATGTACACATGGCTGAAATTGTAAAGTATGATGTTAGATACACATTCACAATGGTTGACATGAATGTAAATACTCTTGAGTATTCATACTTGAGGGCTTTGTAAAGCATGTGTATGATGCATCACTGTCAAATTGAGAGATGTCAAATGTGCATCATTTTGAAGTAAGTTACCAAAACGAGATGGAAACAAAAGCAATGTAAGCTGTACAAAGTGTGCCATATGTCTATTCGAAGTGAGGGACATTCAGACTGGGCCCATACAAATGGGTGCTTCTGCTGTTTAGACAGGATTGGTACACAGTGTTGACTGGACTTATGAAGAGTAGAGGTTCGATACGAATGGTCTGTACAGACAATGCACCGAGATGGGCCAGTGGCATGGTGAACCACCGGAAGCATTGTGAAGATGCAGTCATCGGACTCTGGAGTGTATTGACCATTGTTCCCATCTGAAAATGGTGACCTGTTTACAATGTGCACAACATTCTGATTCATCTTCATGACACTGTGCATAGATCACACAAGACAGTGTGCCACGTGCCTTTCACCCTAGTGATGCCTAATACTTTGGTGTCTCCGCAAAAAGAGTCAGATGTGTGACCTAACCGTACAGAAACTAAGTTACAGGACAACTGAGCACAATCACTCTTATCTGTGTAACAAGACTCATGCAATGAGTATGTAAGCTTAAAGTTTGACAAGGAAATCATTTGACCTGTAACATTTGAGCCAATGGTTCACAACTTGATGATTAGGGATTGCAGAATGGATACCATGTCGCAATTCAATTGTGTGAATCATATTCCCATTGGGAGCTCTAACATCCCTTGCAGGAGATGAGACAGGTATGTCAGGACATGAGACCGTCAGGAGCAAAAGGCGATACATCATTTGCTACATAGTGAAGTAGTTGAGATTGTGGTTGTTGCATTCGATGTTAATACATCCAATGTTGCAGATAAAGTCATGTGTGAAGGAGCAATCGCTAACTGGCAGACTAACAAGTGTCATGTATGTTAATGTAGCAAGAGGTAATAGCAGTAGTCAAAATGCTGTATTTGTTTAATCTGTGAAAATGTGTAATATTACCTATGTGTCAAGTACATACGGATGACTTATGTGATTCTTTTTTCATTTTTGTTCACAGCATCACAGGGGCCAACAGAGGCGGCAGTGCCATGGATGAAGGGGGAGCAGTTCGCCAGTCTGGGTCCAGTGCCGAGTCGGAGGATGAGGGACCCAGTGGTGCAGAGGGTGAGGGCAGCCATATTGAAGGCATGTCTGAGACAACAACTGCAGGCTCTAAAGCCGAATCCAGCTCCAGTGATGACTCCTGTGTGGTGGTGGAGGAGAAAGGGACTGAATCCTGTACATCGGAGTCTACCACCATCACTACTATCTCTACCCTCCCAGCTGCTCCCAGGCTCAGTGTCCGTGGCCGCTCCCATTGAAGGTGAGGCGTCTCCTTCACTCCAAGCACCTCACCCCCTGCCCCGGTCTCCCCTGCTGACCTGAGTGTGAAGGCCAATTACATAGTGAGGTAGATCTCTGTGGGGCAAACAGCAGTGCTGAATGTCCTCCAGGTGCATACCAATCATTTGACACATATGGTATCATTCCTGGAGAGCATTCACTCGGACATGTCTGCCCTACAGAGATCCAATAAGGCTCCAGTCTACACACTGTCAGCAGCAGTGTCCCAGCTCTAACAGTCCCTCACCCTCCTATCTCTCCTCATCCACAGTCCCAACTACCCACCCTGACCCAAGCACCCGCAAACACACACATGCCCATACCTCAACAGCAAGGCACGTAGCACACAAACATGCTGCATATGTTTGTAATGTGCAGGAAGACCACTGTCTCATCAATGCACCTGGATAGATATAGAGTTTGACAACATGGTAGTGAGTTTGAACACACCCATGTACACAAAGTAATGGCACTAATGCTTCAGGTGACTTATTTAGGATAGGCAATGTCAAGTCCTGTTCGTAAATTCTGTGTGCACAACATTTGTCTGTGTTTGGTATTCCAAAGTCCCTATGGACCCATCCCTTACTACTTTTTCAACCAACTGGGACGCCTTCAAAGCCGTTATTAGGGACAAATTCATGGAGCTAGACACCACGCTTAGAAAATCAGCAGTGGGGGAGAGACTCCTACTGGAAGGGGAACTGCAATGTGCGGAAAAAAAGAACCAAGAGTCACCGTCGAGCCAAACCCACCGCACTGTCACTTCCCTAAAAGGTCAAATAAAAGCTATCTACACCAACACGGCAAAGAAATCCATTCTAAAGCTGCAGGCGTGAGGCTATGAAAGTGGCAATACGATAGGCACTCTGTTGGCTCGACTATTGACGGCAAAACAAGAAAAAGAATATATTAAGTAAATAGTGGATGATGCTGGCTTCTCCCTTACTAACAAGGAAAGCAAAGCAAACGCTTTTGGGAAGTTTTATCGCAGTCTCTACACCGCCCACCCACTTGAGGCCCATGCACTGGAGAGTTATCTGGCCCCTCTCAATCTTCTGCAGGTCTCTGCACACACCAACGAGGAACTTAGTGGACCCTTCATCGGGGAAGAGGTCCAGAAAGCGATAGACGCTCTAAAGCTACAGAAAGCCCCCGGCCCTAATGGCCTCAATGATCAATTCAATAGTACCTTTGCGCCCAAGCTGACTCCCCATAGGTGACTCTTTTTAACAATGTAGCAAAAGCCCAAAGGGTGACAGATACCATGGGAGAGGCGTTAGTCACAGTTATTCCCAAACCAGGAAAGGACCCTAAAGCATGCGCATCATATAGGCCCATTGCACTATTGAACTTAGACGCCAAATTGTACTTGATCAATCGGGTTTATAGACGGCAGGCAGACCCATGACAACTTACGGAGAATAGTCCATATAATCGAGAAGGCCCAGAAACAAGGAAAACCTGCAGCCCTTCTCTCGCTGGACGCAGAGGAGACGTTTGATCGGGTCGACTGGCTTTTTCTCCTTTGAACATTTGGCTTTCATTAAACATTTATTGGAATGGTGCGCGCCAATTACCACTCTCCCAGGTTGAGAGTCCTGGTAAATGGGGTGGCATCCAACGCCTTTGTACTTTCGGGATGGACAAGGCAAGGTTGCCCTCTGTCATTCATGCTTCTTGCCCTTAGTATTGAACCCCTGGCAGAAAGGATTAGTACGAATAAGGATATTAAAGGAGTAGCATTTGGCACCAACGACCACAAGATCTCCCTCTGTGTGGACATTGTCCTTCTCCCTATCACCGGCCCTCTAACCTTGCTCCCAGCCATTCAGGAGGAGCAGTATCGCTTTAACCTGGTATCAGGCTTTAAGGTGAATCTGTATAAATCATTCTTGCTCAACCAAACTCTTCCGGGGGAAGTTATTGATTGAATTAAGGAGACCTGCCCCTTTGGCTGTACGAGCAAAGACATTACGTATCTAGGGGTTAAGCTTACGGCAAAAGTTGCATTCCTCTATAAGGCCAACTATCCGCCATTGGTACAACAAATTAGGCCAGACCTGACTAGTTGGAAAGCTGCCTATACCTCTTGGCTGGCGAGAGTAAATGCAATAAAGATGAATGTTTTCCCGAGGCTACTTAATCTCTTCCAAGGGCTCCCGATACCAGTAGATAGGGAACTTTTCACAGAACTCAAACAGATGGTCACTAAATTTATATTGCCTAGGGGGACTATCTCTTTCCTATACTCTCTCATTAGGGCGCTGAGCCCACAACCGACTCCAAGGCATAGGGTGTTCTGGGAAGCTATACTTTCAAGGCCATTAGAAGAGAAACAATGTAGCCGCTTGTATAAAGATATTTCCAAACACAACTGCTCTATGCACTTACAAGAGGCCCACTATAAAATAATGTATGAATGGTATTAACATCCCCAGAAATTAGATAAAATATTCCCTAACACAACGGATAGATGTTGGAGGGGGTGCGGGCTCCTGGGTGACTTCCGATATATCTGGTGGGACTGCTCATCCATTCAACCATTCTGGAAGGAACTCCTTGCACAGATTAGACTGATATTGGGATATTCCATCCCGGAAACCTTGGAACACACCCTATTGGGGGTCCGGGACCCGATACTGAAACGGCAAACATATGGAGACTGCTCCATCATGTGACTGTATCCCGGTGGTGCTAAATTGGCCATTGCAGCAGCCTGGAAAAAAGCAGAGGCCCCATCCATAACACAGTGGCATGCTAGATTATGGTGAGCATTGGCTCTGGAGCGGCTTGCAGACATAACAGAGAACTCCTGAAAGGGGTTTGAGTAGATTTGGTCTCCACAGGTGGAATATTTGTCGGAAGGTCTGCCCTTATTCACATGTGGCCCTGGGCGGCGAGCACTTCACTTGTTCCACATTTAACTAAGGGGGGAGCGGAGGGGGGGCGTGGCCAAGCAGCATGGCCGACAGGACGTGAGCTTCACCAGCTCCCTCCCGAGGACCCGATTATCCTGTCAACCAGATCCTTCCAGGGCTCTCCGAGCGGGTATGGATGGATCGGATGCTTCCCTGACTCGTTTGGGACCGCCTCACTGCTGCGACGACCTCGAGAATCCCCGCAATTGATGCCGGAGATCAGAGCGGCGGGCTGGGGCCTCCAGCCTGACCTACGCGAGGCCGCGGCCTGGGCCTACGCGGGAGTGTGGTGGTGCGGGCAGCCCGCCCGGAAGAGGTGCTTCCCTGCCCTTAGGCCGATTACATCCTCCGTGGGCCTGAGCCGGTGGCTGGCGACCGAGGCGGAGAGGCGGACGGCTGGCCTGGGGCCCGGAGAGCCGGGCGGTGCGGGCTGAGGGCTCCGGCCTGACCTACGCGAGGCCGCGGTCCTGGCCTACTCGAGAGTGAGGCGGTGCGGGAGCACCAACTGGCAGAGGTGTTTCCCTGGCCCGGGGCCAATTGTATCCCCCGCGGGACTGAGACGGTGGCTCCCGGGCGAGGCAGGGTGGCGAACGGCTGACCTGGGGGCCCGGTGATTCCCGCCGGCCCATGTGGAGAGTTGCGGCGCCCTCCCCTCCCCCTCCGGTCCCTTGCTGCCCTGGAGCTGCCGATCGGGCGGCATAGAACCGGGTGAGTGCAGCCCTGATTCCTGGGACCCTGGAGGACTGACGGCGAGCCGAGGCGGTGTGGAGACCGAGCCTAGCTTCTACCCTTGCTGGTGCTGGTGGCCCTTGGGGACCGGCTTTGCGTTGAGATGTCCGTGCGGCTCGGGTGAGCTGCCCCTCGTGGTTGGAGGGTGTGACCTTGCGGCCTCCACCCTACCCTGGACATTAGACTGTGGCGGCCTCTGCACCGGGGGCCCGTGGTCACGGTGAGACCTGCGGAGGCCAGAGGCGCTGGGACCCGGGGGTCGCGAGTGGTTTGGTGCCTCCTCTTCCTCCTGCACGCCATTTTACCCAGGAATCAGGGCGCCTTCATGCAAGCGCTGCAGCAGCATGTGAACTGCGATACCCCTGGCCCACGTTGAACTGTGCTTCTGCGCTCTTCAGTGGGGGCGCCTCTGGAGATTTTTCTCCTGTCCTATTTAATGGTGAAGGGACCCGGCCCGGGTACACTAGCTGGCGAGGGCACCTGTTTGCCTATTTCAACTGGTTTGTCAGCTATCCCGCCGCCTGGCCCGGTGAGTGCATCGTGGATTAATACTTGCCCATTTTTACACTACTGTGGGGAGTGCCAGGCTTCCGCCCTTATAGGGGAACCTGCGCGGGACTGCCTTGGCTCACCCCGGCTGCTCCCCTGCCTGGGTTGGACACTGCCTAGAGCCGCCCACTGTCCTGGCATTTTGCCTGGTCATCCTTGCTTTGGATCGCCACTGGGCTCTACGCCTAGCTGGTGGGACCAGGCCGACAATCTTTGGAACGCCTTGGGAGGGCACGCGATCTACCCCTCTAGATGGCGTCCCGCAAGGATAGATCCGCAAAATCCTCCCAACCCAACACCATTGTCCAGTATACTACTCCGCGTCTGCCATCGCAGAGGATCATGTGGCAGACGGGCCCGGAGGATGGAGGGGATGGACCGCCTGAGCCTTCCAGGGCGGAGATCCTGAAGGCTATCCAGGGATCCCATTCTGCCTTGGAGAGGCAGATCAAGACTGTATCCATAGATGTTAATCTACTCCGGACGGATCTCCGTAAAGTGGCGGACAAGGTTACCGATGCGGAGGGCAATATTGCCCATTTACAGACTGAAGTGGCTTCCTTGCAAAAATCTGTTGCGCACCTGACGTCCACCACCCGTGCACTGGAGAGAAGAGCTGAAGACACGGAAGGCAGGGCCCGTCGGAGTAACATCAGGGTCCTGGGCGTTCCGGAACGCCTGGAGGCGGGAAACGCTGAGCGCTTCTTGGAGACCTGGATCCGAACCCAGTTGTGCCCGACCGGATTGTCCAGTGTCTTTGTCGATGAACGTGCACATAGGGCCCTTGTTCCCCCTTCCACGGCCGGGCGAGCCTCCTAGAGCCCTGATCGCAAAGATCCTGAACTATAGGGATCGTGACTGTATTCTAAGGGCCGCGAGGGAAATGGAGACCCTCACAATCGAAAATAGCCGTGTTTCCATCTATCCTGATTATACTCAGCAGGTGCAGGAGCAGCGGAAGTCCTACTTGGGAGTTAAGCAGAAACTCCGGGAAATGAAGCTCCAATACATGCTCCTCTACCCAGCCAAACTCAAGGTGCTCTCCCAGGGCCGCGCTCACTTCTTTGAGTCCCCGGCGGAGGTGTGGGAGTGGCTTGAGATACGGGGAGATGACTTACCCCCTGGTGAGCGGGGCGGCCCCCACGAGACCTGGAGGACCCGGCCCCAGCGACGCCGTCGAGGCAGAGGACGCCGCCGATCCCGGGGTTCTGCTGAGCCTCGGGTGACTGTGGGGGAGGATGGAGCACTGCGTATGAGAACATCGTCAACGGGGGTCGCCCCGGAGTTCCCTGGGACATCTGCCCCTGGTGAGGTCCTGGTCCCGGATACTTTGCAGGAAACCTTGCCCGATACGGACTCCACTGCTCCCGTGATCTCGGAAACTGGCCTTTCTGAACCACAGCTTGAGTGAGCTCTGACCTAAGGTACTGTTTTGTTACTGCACTGTTGTCCTCCGATGTGGGGGCACACCCTTCTGGGTCTTTGTCAGATCATTGCTGTCTCTCCTTGGTGTTGGGAGCCCTGGGTGATCGACTGCAGAGGAGAACTGGTGCCCCGATGGGCGGGGAACTCTGGTGTGGGGCCCACGAGTCTATGGCGGATCGTCGCCCAGCATAGAGACTGTATTCAATAGACATACCCGGAGACTGTCCTGGAACATTGGGTCCTTGGGGAGCTGGGGGGGAGGGTGGGTGGGTCTGGTTGGTTGTGTGTGAGTGTGGGTTTAGTGGGTTGTATGGGGTGGCTGTGTACGTCCTGGCACTGGCAGGGGAAGGGCAGGGTAGCGTTTTTGGTTGTTGCTGTCCTTTTTCTCGTGGGTGGGGGTGGGGAAACTGTTTCTGACGGGGTTCTGGGTTCCGTTGTTGTTTTTGGCTGGCACTGGCAGGGGGGGCGGGGTGGCGTGTTTTGATGTTGCCCTACTCCTGCTCATGACTGGGGGGGATTTCTTTAGAGTTCTGTGGTTGGGGGTGCTGTGGGGTTGGGGGGGTAATGTTTTTGGCATCGAGTGTACCGTAGTTCAGGCCCCTGGGAGGCTGCTTGCAGATGCTGGACTTGGTTGCCCGGATGGGCAAGCCCAATGCTTATGGGATACAAATTTTTAACTTGGAACGTGCGGGGCTTGGGCACTTGCACCAAGAGACACAGGGTACCGTCCTTTCTCTGCCGCCATGGAGTCTCTGTGGCGTGCTTGCAGGAAACGCATCTAAATGAGGATGGTGCCCTTAAGTTGGCGAAGAAGTAGAGGGTCAAATGTTCCATTCCTTCTTCTCTACCTATGCTAGGGGGGTCCTGATCTGGGTGGCAGATATTGAGGGCAGATATGTACTTTTGCGTGTGAAGCTGGATAGGAGGGATTTCCTGCTATTGAATTCTTATGCACCCAATGTAGTTGACCCGAATTTCTTTTCCGGCTTACAGGAGCTTATAATCTCAGATTTAGATGCCCCCCTCCTCTGGTTTGGAGACTTTAACTGTGTACTGGATCCGCTGCTAGACAGGCATCCTCCACGCGCAGGCACGAAACCACGGATGACGACACGTCTCCGAGAGGTGATGGATAACCTGGGTGCTGTAGATCTATGGCGTCAGGGTAATCCGGGACTGAAACTGTACACTTGTTATACCCCCACTCACAACACTCATAGTAGGCTCGATAGAGTCCTTGCTGCCAATATCGATGCTTCCCTTGTTTTCTCGGTCACTCATCAGGCCCGGTTTTTGTCCGATCATTCGCCCGTAGCGTGCGTAATGCAGTGGGCGCACCGATCCTCCCGTCCGCGGACCTGGAGGATGCCGGGGGATCTCCTGCAGGACCCGGTGGGACGGGAACATGTGGAGACGACCCTACGTACCTATCTGGATCTGAATTGGAGAGATGGCAACATCCCTTCTGCGATCAAGTGGGACGCTCTTAAGGCGGTTGTGCGGGGCGCATGTATGGGCCTGACTTATGGGGTCCGGAGACAGCTGCTCCGTGAGCTCAAGGGTGCTGAGGAGCGCCTCTGCCGGTGTCAATCCTTATCGGATCCAGATGGGTCAGACCTATACTCTGAAAGGACGGCTCGTGAGGACGTTCACGATATCCTCACCCGGCTGGATAGATTTACTCTCGGCCGCTATCGCCAGCGACTCCACCGTGAAGGGGACAAATTGGGCCGCCTATTGGCCTGGATCCTCCGTAGGGAATCGGCATCTGCACGGATTGTGACATTGAGAGACCCCGCTGGGGACCTGGTGCATTCAGAGGTGGACCTCCTTGCGGTGCTTCGCACGCATCTACAGGCGGTGTATACCGCGGACCCTCTAGTGACGGAGGCATCGTATCAGCCATACCTTCGAGGTTTGACCCTCCAGACCCTCTCTAGGGAAGATGCGGAGGAACTGGACGCTGCGGTGACGCTCCAGGAGGTCAAAATGGCGCTGGCCGCCCTGCCGACGGCTAAGACGCCCGGTGGAGACGGTTTTCCGCCGGAGTTTTATCAGGCGTTCGCAGATATCCTCGCTCCCTGTCTCCTCCAGATTTACCATGACGCACTGGAGCGCGGCACACTCCCACCCACCATGCAGCAGGGTGAGGTTTGCATGATTCTGAAGCCGGGTGGGGATGACTGTGATCCCACGGCCCACCGGCCTATACCCTAATTAACACAGATGTAAAAATTCTCACTAAGGTCTTGGCCACGCGGTTGGCACCACACATGACGCACTTAGTTCACCAAGATCAGTGCGGGTTCATCCCGGGCCGCAACACCGCCATGAACCTTCGGCGCTTAAACCACGTTCTCCATGAAGTACGTGATAGAGAGGATCCCCAGGTCCTGGTGTTGATAGACCTGGCTAAAGCCTTTCATACTGTCAGCTGGGGGTACCTTTCAGAGGTGCTTCAAATGGCTGGGGTGGGACCCCTCTTCTGTGACTGGATCCAACTCCTTTTTAGTGCGCCTACGGTCAGGGTCAGACTCGGGGCGGCACGATCCGAGGAGTGGCAGCTGGGCAGGGGCACCCATCAGGGGTGCCCCCTGTCGCCGCTCCTATTTGCATTGGCGATTGAGCCCCTGGCGGTGTCGCTCCGAGCGGAGATGGCCCCCTGGGGGATTCAAGTTGGGGATACAGTGCACTTGGTCTCGTTATACGCCGACGACGCGCTGTTCTACCTGACCTCCCCCCGGGAATCGCTGCCGCTCCTGTTGCACCACTTGGATCGTTTTGGTGAGGCCTCTGGTCTGCGCCTTAATCCCGCGAAGTCCTTGATCTTCCCCCTTGCGGGCTGTGGTGAGGACCCAAGAGTGGGATTCCCGCCCCTGGGACTTAGATGGGAAGTGGAGGCCTTCCGCTACCTGGGAATCCTGGTGGTCGTGTCCGATGAGCAATTGCTGGCTCGGAACGCCGACCGGGTGCTCAGTTCCCTACAACAGTCTGTGTCCTTTTGGAATACGCTCCCACTCTCTCTCATGGGACGGTTGGCCGTCTCGAAGATGGTAATGCTGCCCAGGGTGTTGTATAACTTGCAGAATACCCTGTGCCCTCTCCCTCCTCGCATATTCAACAAACTCAATACGTTGCTCACCTCCTTGCTTTGGGCGGGCAGACGCAGCAGAGTTGCATAGCGCACGGTGGTTAGACGTTGGGTGGAAGGAGGCCTAGAGGCCCCGAGGTTTGACCTGTACTATTTTGCGGCCCAACTGCTACCAGCTGCGCGCTGGTTTGCGGGTGTGAACAACTGGGAGTTGCGACTCCTAGCGGGTAGAGCGGATGAGCGGACCCTACAGGTGGCCCTGATGCGGGGTAGGGGAGCGGATGACTCCCTGCCATATATTGTTCGACACACGGCTGGACTTTGGCAGCGAGTAGTGGAGAAAGTGTTGAGGCGGGCCCCATTTCATAGGGAGCTACCAGTGTGGATAATGGCGCCGGTGACATTGATGGAGGAACACATGTTGTTCCGGGAATGGCGTGAAGGCGGCTGCGACACTTTGGCGGATCTGTATCCCGATGATTCCTTTGTGACCCTGGAAAGGGCTACGGAGGCCTTTGGTCTCACTGGGGGACAGTATCTCCATTATAGGGCCCTACAGGACATGGCGAGGGTGACCTGGCCGCAATATCCGGAGGCACCCCCGGTGTCCCATACTCTGAATGTCCTACTGTCGTACAGCAGGGGACGGCGACTGATAACGCTGTTCTATACGGCTATGAGATGCGATTCGGCCCCCCCGATATCTCCGTCCTGGGCAGCATGGAAGGCGGATCTAGGGGTCGCCTTGTACCCGGGACAACGCAAACGCATAGGGACACTTACTAGGAAGGTGTCGTGTAATGCACGCTTCAAACTGATCCATTTCAATTTTGTACATCGCACTTACATAAACCCAGTTGCTTTGCACCGCATAGCCGCGGATAAATTGGATACCTGCCCTAGATGTGGTGCAGTCAGAGCCGGATTCCTTCATTTGGCTTGGGAGTGTCCGCTGGTCGGAGACTTCTGGAGGGCAGTGGTAGTCCACATCAGGAAGATCACGAGCCTGCTTATTGACCTAACCCCACTTCACTGCTTGTTGGCCCTAGTCCCCAAACCCAGGAAGAGGAACCTTTCATATAAAATGTTGCAGCTGATCTTGGTGTTGGCTAGGAGACGGGTGGCTATCACCTGGATGGGACAGAGGGCACCAGACATGTCATTGTGGCTCCGGGATGTGGGGGAATGGACATTGGCTGAGAAGACTCACATGCAGCATATGCGTAAGGATGAGCGGCTGCCGGAGGATCTACTCGCATGGAGGATGATGTGCGCAGTGGGGTCCGTTGGTAGCGATTCCGATGCAACTAGTGCTGAATTGTTCTCCTCTGTGGAATCGGGCCCGAGGATGGGGTGGCGGGGGATGGAGAGGGAGAGTAGGTGTTGGGGTAATGCCCTGCGGTCTACGCACGTGGTTCCTTATTGTCATTTGTGTATAATTGCTTTGCATCCCAAGAATTTGACTCTTGTATCTACTGCTATATCTGCACCTGCTGGAGCTGAACTGGGGCTGTGGAATGTGTCCACCTGTATTTTTCTTCTACCGATGCCAAGTTTGGGGAGGGATTGTATTGTTCATTTTGCTGAAAAACCCCAAAATAAAGTTTAAAAAAAAAAACTAAGGGGGGAGCGAGCTGAACAAGCAAGAGATGAGAGAGGCCCGACCCCTGTCCCCACCTGCGAGACAACCTCACCTTAGAGCCCGCCTTGGATCATTCTCACCATGATAACACCTGTTTGATTCACACTTAGTTCTTCTTTATATGTTTATTACCCTTTTTGTTCTTTTTTTCTTCTTGTTTCTTTTTTTTTTCTTTTTTCTCTGGCTCAAAACTGTTTCTCTTTATTGACTGCCCAGTTTAGGGCTGAAAGTTGGGTTAAGTTGCACTAGTGCATCCAAGTGCATTTCCACACCATGGCTACTGGCTAACTGAAGCTATGCAAGATACATAAGGGGTAGGAGGGGACATAATAGCGAAGATACCCTTAAGGCTGAGTACTTGTTAACAAGATTTGTGTACTTGGAAGCTATCTGTAACGCTTGGCCTATGTGCTGCACTTGTTGCGACTGCCATGCTCTTTTTTTCGTAATGGTATAAAATTCAATAACAAGATTTTTAAACAAAGTCACTTCAGGCCCCATCATGTGTCACAGCTGAACGTATACCTATTCAGTCAATTGATGGAAGCCGTCTGAGCCGCAGTTGTTGGTACCAGAAGTGGTGTGGAGTGGTTTAGTTCAGGGTGGTTGCTGTGTGCCAGTCTGGGCTGACGCTGCCCATGTTAAGCTGCACAGGGCCTCAAAAATGCCAATGACTACAGAGCCCAGCAACAGAGCACTGCCTCTAGTGTTCAGACCACTCCCTTGGGTTTGCATCCATAGTGAATCAACACACAACACCCCTCACCTGGGGCATTTAGAAATGTGCTGAGACGTCAATGTGTTTGGGACCAACGCACATTTCGCTCATGGACTAGAAGGTCATATTTTTGATACTGCCATGGCTTTCATGAAACATTTGACTTGTGGTGACACCACACACAGCGTGCACAATGCATTGTCACCATTATGGCATGTGGCCACATCACTTGTAAGTGCTATGGATGTGACTGCAGCCTGCCCTTGCCTATATGGACCTTGGTAAAGCCTATGTTATGCCCCCACAACTGAGGTCTAAACATGGCTAATCTAATAGTAGATTTGTGGGCATTGCTCAACACAGGTGAGTGGCAATTGTGTACATTTGCAAATGGTTGTGGTGAGGTATTTTGCACAATATTCAACTGACAAGTGTTTTGTCTGTCCAAGTTTGGATTTTATTTTTTCGATCACACATCATTCATAGTTGTGCATATGATTTGTGTGCAGGGTGTCATATCATCAGACTGATAATGTAGTTCATTTGAGCAATGCTTGCAGCTGTTCCAGATCGCACTCAGCAGAACTATGAGTTCTGTCCTGTCTATTGTATTGGCCTGAGCTACATGCTGTAAGCTGAGTGGACTGTGAGTTTCAATCAATCAAAGTACTTTATTCGGTTAGAAATATAACCATAAAAGCATAAAACATAATATTACATTCACATGAAAAATAAAATCTCCAAACATTTCAATAAAAACACATAATTCCCTAGTCACAAACTGTGCAGAACGTTCAAGCTGATTGAGTAACATGATATAAAAGCGAAAGAGGTGGTAATAGAATGTTCATACAGATAAAATTATGACAAGTCTCTTTGGGTCTAAATATAATTCAATACAAGTTAGAATTTCCATATAGATAATTTCTATGTCTATACAATTTAATCCATCAAAGTTAAACCCGAGAGTAAGTCAAATCGATTCCAAGTGGGGATGGTGTAACCACTCGATACGAGGCCACTTCTGCCCATCAGGTGATTGCTCTCTACATTTTGTCTTGGTGAGGGGACGTATAATGTTCTAGGGTAAAATTCACTTAGGCCCCAGATGGATATAGGGCCATCTCCTATTTGTGTCTGCCGTGTTTGGAGATGTGGGACGACGTGTTTATTCCTGAATTTTAAAAGTACCAAATCGCCAGCTATATCTTTTGGGAGAGGTCCTAGCCAGCCCACCCTTCTAACACTTAGTATACTACCATCGATGTTGGGTGGCATAGGTCTATTTTTAGTTAGCCAGAACACAACCTTGTTTCTTAGGTCCTGCTGTCTTTCATTTTTCCCCTTTGTAAGTTCTGGTACTCCCGAGAGGACGCACACAAAAGGTGCGGCCTCTGGTGGCAGATGTAAGTGGTTGGTTTTATATGACATATTGCCATGTTTAGCAGCTGTCCCCTTATGTAGTATAGATTCTTTGTTCGGCCCTACTCTAGGGTAAAAACTCCGTACTGTTGAGGCTGCTTTCGGGATGTTTAAAGATGTCATATGTGAAGTTACTAGTTGATTATGGGCAGTGTTACTTTGTGTGGTAGTTTTGGGCACTTCTGTGGGGGCTGGAAACTGTGGTTGAAAGGGTCCTGCCAAACTTTTTATGAGTAACGAGTTGGCCTTTATCGCTTCCTCAACACCCGTGAGCCTATCCCCTAAGCTATTCATTTTTTCCATCAGCGGGGATATTATTGATTTGATCATGTTTTTGATCCGGGCCAATAAAGTAGCCTGAATAGGTGCTTTAGAGGTGGCAGTGTTGGGCAATGGGGGACTTGGGTTCAGTTTTTGTTGCTTTGCCTGACTCCCCATTTGTTTGGTACCATCTCGCTTCCTTTTGGCAAAAGAGACCTGAGGGGACACTGTAGATTTCAAATTTAATTTTGCTCGTGCTAAGAGGGGAGTATCCTGCAAAGTTTCATTTAGTTGTGATGATCTATTGGACTGGGGACTAGTGGTTGCTGTAGGGCAGGAAAGAGCACTAGTTTGTACACTTCCTGATTCGACAGGAGCGTACATAGATTTACATAGTTTGTTTAACTCTTCCAGCAGTGATGATTCGGGAGCTTCGTCGACTGTCTGTGAGGGAGAACTTCTACTGGAAGAACTATCCATGACCAGGCATCGTTCTGCTCTCTCTGATTCACTGGGAATGGGGAAAGTTGCCCTCTTTATGTAGTAGTCCATCGTTCCCTTAAGCAAGTCAGACTTGGAGGAAATGTTTTTGGGGACCCCCATACCGGTCATGGCGTAACTAGCTTATATGGATTAACACGGGAACAGCATCAACCACCAAGAATTGATCAATTATCTTAAGAAGGCCCTGTATAAAACTGGGGATTATCATTGGGTCTCCTTACCCTATTTGTTTTTCTTTTTTGTTGGTTGAGTGCCAAGGGGGGTGTCCCGTCCCGGCCTCCTCTGGCCTTTGATGGCCGCTGATGGCCCCGCCCTTGTCCCGGGCTTAGCCCGGCGGCGCCCGCGCGCGATCCCGCGACGCGGGGGGTAGCCTTGATTGTAAGCGCCTCCTGGCGCGGGTCAGAGCGGCTTCCTGCTGCAAAGGATGCTGGGTCTTGTAGTTCCCTGGGCCGGTCTCCCCTTGCACTGCGGCCGAGCTCAGGTGTTGTAGCGCTTTGGCGGCAGGAGGAGACCCCGGGCAGCAGTGGCGGCAAGGCGGTGGTTTGGGCTACACAGACGGCCTCCCAAAATTGCCCCAACAACAAGCAGCTCTCCGGACTGGTGCAGGTTTGTCCCCCGCTCCACCGGGGGTAGCCTTGATTTTAAGCGCCTCCTGGCGCGGGTCAGAGCGGCTTCCTGCCGCAAAGGATGCTGGGTCTTGTAGTTCCCCGGGCCGGTCTTCCGTTGCACTGTGGCCGAGCTCAGGTGTTGTAGCGCTTCGGCGGCCGGAGGAGACCCCGGGCAGCAGTGGCGGCAAGGCGGTGGTTCGGGCTACACAGACGGCCTCCCAAAATTGCCCCAACAACAAGCAGGTCTCCGGACTGGTGCAGGACTGTGAGCTTAAAGAAGTGTTGTGAGCCATCTACTGTGCAGATGCTACATGAGCCAGTGTCACACCAAGGCTCCTAGTTGGCACACAAGGAACAAGGTGGATTTTGGGATGTGAGGGCTAGCTGCTGAAGATTTTTTAAATGTTCACGTTGCATGTGCTAAGCTAGCTTAAACAAGGACAGAGGTGATAGGGACTTTTGTTCCCTTTTTGTGAATGGAGTAGAGACTCATACGTAATGAGTACTGGACACATTTAGCATTTTTAGTGTAAGGTAGGAGTGTAGTTCAGAGGCAGTTCTTGTGTAGAAAATGTGAAGTTTCCTCATTGTTCAAATGTTTTTGTTTGGAAATGTGTGAGCTTGTAAGACTTGTGAAATCCTGTGTAAAGTATGCTAGCAATAGGTAGATGTGAAAGAGGTAGAATCAGGCTGTCAAGTTTGGAGTCTGACATGAGATGAGAGCTGTAGTATGTAGCACTACGGTGAGAGATGACTGTACCAGGTTAGTGAAATTGGGTAAGGATAGTTGTTGATGTGCAGAAGTCTATGGAGGTATGTAGCATGGTACTCTGATGTGGATGTGACAGGGTCACAGTGAGACAAGTTTAACTTATCATTTGTAACAAATTGGATACGTGTATGTCAAGGATAGACAACATTTGTGAAATCTAGGGTGCTGTATGGTGAAATGTGAGGTGTAGTCCAGTGGATGTATGTTGTGTATGAATATGTGGATGGATTTGTTTTTGAAATGAGTATCTGTACAACTTGATCAGGGTTGGGTGTGTGAATGTTGATATGCAAACGACTGAGGCCATATTCATTGAGCAATGTAAGTGTCTTGTTGAGAGATGTGATGATGTGTTAAGTGTGCATGTCAGAGTGGGATGTGCTTGTACACATTGTGATATGAGTGCATTCCAGAAAATTACTGAGGATGCAACTGTGATTAGAGTTGTCCGTATGACAAGTTATGTTGAATGTCTGCTGAGGAGATTATGCATACCATATATGTGAGAGGTGTTATGTACATATTGATGAAGAGTGTTGCTGTGAATGTAGATGTGGATGGAAGAAGGGCAGCACCAGTATGAGACATTGAGATTCATTTCAAGAGTTTGAGCACAAGGCAGAATCCTGTGGGGAGACCAGACATGCTTTTCCAGAGAAATGCACCAGAGGGGGCTTTTGACGTGCTTGTGTATGTATGATATTTTTGACAGATGAGCATATATTCTGAGGAGGATGTGAGAGGAGTCAGGCCCGCACATGTGGAGATTATGCAGGCCAGGAGGTAATATTGAAATGTACATATGTGTAGATTATGTGTATGTAGGCAAAAATAGTTGGCCGATGAAATGAGAGGCTGTTGTATGTGTTTGCTGCTGCTTGCTGTATGCCACTGAATGTTCATGACTGATCGTTGGAATGGCCACTTTGAGTACACTGGCTTACGCAAAACCTATTGTCCTCAAAGGACAATTTGCCCCCACCTAGCCTTGCCTCGTCTGAGTTGTGTTTGGGAATGAGTGGCGAGATACTCTTTGTAGGTAGATGTTGTTGCAGATTGATTATTATTCATCTTTAACTTCCATATTTTTTGAGTGGCAGTGTCTGGGGACTTGTATGTTGTCTGGGCCAGTTTCCTTAGGGCTTTGCTGTATACAGAGGCATCACTATGTCACCAATAGACTGTGATTCAGTTGTAGGCTGTGATGTTAGTCATGCTGCCAGATGTTCAAACACACCACACCAATCTGATTGAGCAACTGGGTTGCTTTTACTTTCGCACATGGCAAGCTGTGATGAACATAGAGTGAGATAGGTCAGGGCAACTCATGTCCTGCCTCCTCTGTTGCTTGTCAACAGCCCTGCACATGTTGCTAATTATGGATCACCTTCTACGGATGCACCGTTGTGAGGCAACTAGCCATGAATTGTTCGTAGTGTACTATTATGGCCTGTACATTCCCCCCTACTCTGAACGCATGGTAAACTTTTCCGATTCATGACTGGATTAAAACTAACTGAACTTGATCTGGCAGCATGTGCAGTCATCAACACCCCATTTGCTGGTACAAGAGATACTCAGAGTGATTCTGCGCACTGCCATGTTGGCCACTCATGCCTTGGACAGCCACCCACCCAGTCTCGATGATGCCTATGAGCTTTGACTTGGACACAGGCGACTGTATATCTCTTGGGCCACCTTGAGTGATTGGAGAGACCCACAATCCATGTGGCAATTTCTTCACTGTACATTGCTAAAACACAACAGTGCCCTGCTGGCTGGCCTGAGTGAACAGTGGTGGTTGAATGGCACGGGTCCACCAAGGCATGTCGACCAGGCCTGACCAAGCACAGTGTGTCCTAAGATAGTATGTCCTTTATGTACTTGAGTGCAGTGTGTGTGCTATCTGACCTGTGTGCACGTTTTTGATTGTATGTAAGGGGTTAATCTGTCTGAGTCCTGCTTTGGATCTGTGCTGGGTCCTTCCCAGGGTATTCTTCCTGACACATCCAACATCCCATTCTGGTTGTGTCTCCCAATGATGACCTGTTCTGACACTGGTGTACTCATCATGACACAGGATGTTTGACTGTGTGATTGGTCTGATGGGGGAGTAGGGGGTCCAGGTTGGTCTGTAGTAGTCATTTTCTTGTTTGTAGAACATGTATTGATCAATTTGTGTATCGGGTAAAGTGAAGTGCGAGATAGTAAATAAGCTATGCCTAGGTTATCCATCTCATTGTGTGGATGCATTGTCTTGCTACTTCGTAGATCAGGTATTGCTTTTGACTTCACTTTCCTGTGTGATTTATACATGTTGTATTTTCTTTGACAGCTATCCAGAGTAAACCATTTACTTCTTCTAGGGTGTTTGGGAAATGACAAGGTTATATGGATGAATAATGCCACTTCCTGCAATGCGACTTCCTATGACATGAGATGCAGTGGTCTTTGCATGCATTTCAGAATTTAGGATTTAGCCTAGGTAACAGATGCATGTAGGTGCGGGCATAGTGCCAGTGAATATGTTTCTGTGGATATACTTTTGTGAGTATGGTGGAGTTCTGTTGCCCTGCTAAGTTTCATTATGTGTTTTGGTGGACTTAATTCATTTACTTTAAGATATGTACATAACTGTGACTATGGGCATTCCTGTTTCAACTTCAAATGTATGTTTCACTTGGGATTTAGCTTTCTGACTGTACCTACATAATGATGACATTGCCTTATTTGACATACACAACATGCTATGTAACCAGGATCAGATTGGGATCCCAATGATGCACGGACTCTCTCAAAGTAATTGGCACACATTCCATGGTCATCCCTTTCATTGTAGCCTCTGTGCATTTCCCTGGCAAGGGATGTTTCAAAAAGCACACTGCTGCTGATCAGGGAGAGGGGGGGAGGGGGGGAATTAGGATGGCCAAATGAAACTTTCCTCCCTGCGAGGCCCCTATATTCAATGCAACCTCCCTGCACCTGGCATGACCTGGCCATGATGGGTGGTTGGGGGAGATAACACTGCTTCTTTCAGGGCACACAAGGCAGGGTGCAGAGGTGAGTATGTCCCAAAGGCTGGCTCCAAGCCGCAATTTACAGCACCGCTGTGGAGCACACAGCATACTGGCACCACATTGCAGTGGCCTGGTGGTGACTCTGGAAGTAAGTCCGTCTCTTGGTGTGGTTTACAAAGGCCTCAAAACAGTGTCCCATAGGTGACCCTGGTGCACTGGCCCATCGACCAATGCCCGATTGCCTTCAGTCCCAATCCAAGCTTATACAGAACACTTTCTGTTGGAACTCAACGCCCATAGGGCTCTATGGGCTTCAGCCCCCCTTGTGTGTGTCAGCCCAGTCTGAGACAGCTTCCCCAGACACACAGACAGTTCTTGAGCTGCTCTGGGGGGCTGGTCTATCGTCTTTGTATTTCAGCACCCGAGTATGTCACATGTTTTTAATGGACCATTTACTAGCTGATGTAGCTTTGTAAGTTTTTCAACAGTCCCTAGTGTACCCGCATCTCCTCTCTACCCATTCCTTAAAGGTGACATTTACATTTGCTGCCACATTGAGATAATACATTTCCTGCCAAGTAACCAAAGGATTTGTTTTTTTGCTGTTTTCTACAGATTGTACTCCACCCAAAGATATTGAGGCACTTATTGCTGTGGGTAGTTGCCCCGCAAACCCCAAATTGTCTCTACATTTATGTGGGCATTTGCCCCCCAAATCCCAAATAAAAAAAATATTTCCTCCCCCCCTTATCCTCTATAAACCCCACATTCCACTCCTAAATCTTTTAATACTCTATCATCTTATTACAAAATGTAAAAATAAATGTAATACTATACAATTTATTCACAATATATTTTTGATTACTCCCCACCCTTATCCCCTATAAACTCAGCATCGCGCTCCTAAAAGCAAATTACTAAACACAAAAATAATTAAACATTTAAATAGCAGTAAACAAAAAAATAACATGTAAAAATATTACAGTATTTTCTACTTAATATTAATTTAAAAAAAAAATGATACTATACAAAATATTTCCAACTACAATATTTTTTACAACAATATTAAAAGCAGGACCCAATTTCAGTATTCTTTTTTTTAAACACATTTTTATTTGCATTTTAGTGTAACTCCACAATACAATCATGTCATCTTCAGTGCACATGTCCCGTTCTCCCATCCACCACCCCCCTCCCAACAATTCTCCGACTGGTTCCATGTCCTTGCATTCCGGCGTTCAGTGCGCCCAAATACCGTAGTCTCCCGCATCCAACCCATGATAAGTTCTCCATTTACCCCAAACTTTACGGAACTTCTTCGGGCATCCCCTCGCCTTATAAGTGACCCTTTCCGCGGCCATGTACATGTCCATCCCTCTTCTCGATTCCTCCAATTCTGGTGATTCAGTCGCACCCCAGTGTTTAGCTATATCTCGTTTGGCCACTACTAATGCTAGGGTCAACAAGGTCAGAAGGGAACGCGCTAGATCTATGTCATTTTTCATCCCTATGATGGCTAATTTGGGCTCTGGGGCAATGGGGGTCTTCAGCACCTCACTCAATTCCGTAAATATAGTAACCCAATATGCCTGAATAGTCGTGCATGTCCACATAATGTGGTAGAAGTCCCCTCCCGTTGCCCTGTACCTAAGGCATCTAGTGTCTTCCGCTCCCATTTTTTGGAGCCTCACTCTGTCGTAATATGTTCTGTGTAGCACATTAAACTGGATGAGTCGCAGCCTAGACTTAATGACCACTTTCCTGGGGTGCATTAGTACCATGTCCCAATCAATGTCCTCCATATCTCCCACTTCACTCTCCCATGTTCTCCTTAGTTTCTCCAAGTCTCCTAGCATATTATTTGTCAGTGTTCTATATGTGAGGGACACTATTTTTCCTGCACTTGTTCCTGTAACAGTCTACCCTCTAGAGGTGCGTACTCCGGGAGTCCGTCCAGTGATATGTTTTCTGCTCGCCAGGCATGTCGCAACTGGGCGTATTTGAAGAACTGCGTGTGATGCAGGCCGAACTCAGACCACAGTGTTTCGAACAACTTCAAGTTTCCACCACCACTATGTCGTCTAGGGTGGAGATCCCAATATCGTCCCATTTCCGAAAGCCTTTTAGCTTATGCAATTCTGTGAGCCATACACAGTGCCAGATCAGCGCCTGGTGGGTAGGTTTCTTCCCCCAGCCCGTGCGGCTCATCGCCTTTTTCCATAGCTGTAGGGTGGTAGACGTAGCGGGAAGAAGCTGTCTTCGTCGCGCTCCCCCATATAGGTAATACAATAAGGGACATGCTGAGAGCTTATGTCTCTCAAGGGCAGAGGTGGGGTGATCTGCCGGCGCATGTATCCACTCGTTGATCGGGGCAATATGTTCCGCCCAGTAATATGCTTCCAAATTTGGGAGCAATATCCTTCCGCTATACTGATGACGTTGAAGCGTGCGGAGTGCCACTCTGGATTGTTTACCTAACCACAGAAAGGACCTCAGTTCCGCATGTATCCTCCGGAAGACTTTGGATGGGATAGGGTAGTACTCATTCTGTAAAGCATATAAGAATTTGGGGAGTGTGACCATCTTAAACATGGCCGCCCGGCCCAGTATGGTGAGAGGGAGCTGCCTCCATCTGGACGCGTCCTCTACAAAATTCGATATTATTCGTTCTACGTTCTGTTGGTAGGACTGAGTGCGATCTAGGGTGACATATACTCCAAGGTATTTAAACTCCTTGTCAGTCATCAACAACCTTCCTGGAAGGTCCGGCCAGTTTCCCTGACCCTTAGGATCGTAGAGGACCGACTTGTGCCAGTTTACCTGGTATCCCGCATGTCTACCGTACGGCTCCAATTCCCGAAATATTTCCGGAATTGTGGATTCCGGTCGAGAAACGTATAAGAGGATATCATCCGCATAGAGCGATATTTTTTCATCTGCCGAATCTAGCTCACTCCGCCTGAATCCCCTGATGGTTTCATTCTGGCACACCGTGGCAGCCAGCACCTCTATCGTGAGTTCAAACAGGAGGGGGGACAACGGGCAGCCCTGTCTGGTCCCCCTTTGGACCGGGAATTCCCTCGAAATAGCCCCGTTCACTCTCACTTTAGCTCTAGGTTCTGTATAAAGTAATCAAACCCACTTCCGGAACATGGGACCGAAGCCGAACTTTTCTAGGACGCCCTCCAGGAATGGCCAATGGACCGCGTCAAAGGCTTTCTCCGCGTCAAGGGAGAGAAACCAGTGTGGATCTTCCCTTTCCCTTACTTCCTGCAGCCAATTGTGGGTACGACGGAGATTTAGCCTAGTCGCCCTGTTCGGGAGGAACCCTATTTGATCGGGATGTACTAGGTCCGATACCACTCGGCGAAGGCGCATGGCAAGGATAGTTGCCAGTAGTTTCGCCTCTATATTCCAGAGGGAAATAGGGTGGTACGACGTGCAATCATCATGGGGCTTCCCTTCCTTAAGGATCGGGACTATTATTACCAGCCTCACATCTGAGGGGAGGCACCCCTCCTCCTTCGCTCTCCGAAAAGGCCCTTTAGATGACGTGTCAAGAGGTCCGCTGTATGTTTAAAGAACTCGGCTGGGAACCTGTTAGGGCCCGGGGATTTACCCGGCCGTACCCTGGCCAAGGCCTCGGTGACGTCCTCAAGAGTTATGTCAGCCTCTAGGCTTTGCTGGGCCTCAGCTGATAGTGTCGGTAATTCAACTGATTCCATGTACTGTAGTGCCTCATCACAATTCCCCAGATCTCTAGCTTGGTAGAAGCTTTCATAATGGTCTGCAAATGCCTCAGTGATAATAGAATCTGACCGTATCGGTATACCCTCAGTGTCTCTGATTTGCTCCACCCATCTCGCCGCGCGCTCTTTTTTACTGAGCCACGCCAGTAATTTGCCCGACTTATCTCCCACATCATATAGGCGATGCAACGTGGCGAGCGCCTGAGTCTTGGCCTCGCCCGTGACCAACTCTCTGTACTGTTTCTGTGTGCCTGTCAATCGCCTGAGAATCCCCGCCTCTTTCGAGACCAGGTATTCACTCTCCAGAACCAGAATACTCGTCCCTAGTGCCAATGTGTCAGTCTGGAGCTTCCTCCACTCCGCCGGTAATCTATTCTGTGCCCTGTCTTGCATGACCGTTTTAAGAGCCTCCTAGAATATAACTTTGGATTGGACCGTCCCTTCATTGTCCGCCACATAAACCCTCATGTCTGCCCTCATACCTTTCAAGATGCTCACATTTTGTAGGTCCCATGCCGTCAGGCGCCACGATCCTCCACTCCTAACTCTCCCCAATCCCATTTTAGCTAAAAGTGGGGAGTGATCTGAGATCCCTCCTGCCTTATATACTGCTGTGTCATCTATTGCCAGGTGTTATCTAGACATAAATAAGTAATCCAGCCTCGAGAGCACTTTATGCGATCCCGAGAAGAAGGAGTAGGCCCTCTGGTCCGAGTGTAACCATCTCCATACGTCAGTGAGACCCATGTGTGTTATCATTTGGGATAGGGGATCCGGGACTGGTCTCTAGCCGTCAGCCCTGTCCGATCCATCCCCGGATCCATCACATCATTAAAGTCCCCTCCAAGGATTTGTATAGTGTCAGTCGTTTCTAGGAGTATGTCTACTACCTTCTTAAAGTTGTTGGCCTGCAGTTTTGGGGGGGCGTATACCGAGATTATCGTGTACTCACGTCTATTCCAAATCCCCTTCACCCCCACATACGTCCCCTGTGTATCTATCCATGTTTGGACTATGTGGAACGGTGTAGTCTTCTTCAGAAGTATGGCCACTCCTCTTGAACCCGTGGTGTAGCCAGCATGTGCTAGAACCTTGTAGTGTCCCCTAGCTAGGAATGCACAGTTCGTACCCTTAAGGTGTGTTTCCTGCAATAGTGTTATGTCAGGGCCTATCCGTTTAATGTATGAGTTCACCAGCCCTCTCTTCACTTTACTGCCTAGCCCGTTCATGTTCCATGTTAGAACACTGAATCCCCTTTGGTCTATGGGGTTTCTCCCGTTGTCACCTGGGAATCTGGCGTGTGTGTGGCATAATGCAGTCAGCGTCTTGTGAGGAGGTGCCGTCCGGAAGACTTGAGTGTTCTAGTAGTGTGACATGATCGTTCCCCTCCCTCCCTGTCCCCCACCTCCCTTCCCCCCCAACTTACCTAGAACCCCATCAATAGAAAACTTTGAACATCCCCAACTGTCCCCCATTCCCCCCTCCCTTCCTTCCTCCCCCCTCAGTCCCACCATCCACCTCCCTCCTTGATAGGACTTATTGACAAGGAAAGGTCTGTCGCCCTCCCTGATGTCTCTCTCCTGTTCTGACCTACCCCAACTTGTCACCCTACCAAATTCGAGAGAATACTCTCCTACAGTGTCCACAGTTCTATGAGGTAGTTCGTAATCAGAAAAGGAAAGATACAATAATGATAACCAAACAGTATAGTTCGTAATCAGAAAAGGAAAGATACAATAATGATAACCAAACAGTATTTTAAGAAAATTAACAATTGAGAGGCGTGGGAGCCACTTGCGTGCTGTCCGCCGGTCCAGCCGATATCTCGTCCATCCAGCATGCTTCCTGTTCAAGTATTGCATTCCTTGTCCTCGCCCTGCACTGGGGCATTGCCTGTTGACGGGTCCTTTTCCATCACGTTGAAAGCAACCACTATCGGATGAAGTGACTGGTCTTCATCCTCGTCGATTCCTGTCGTAGCCCCACCCGTGTCATCCTCTTCCTCAGGACGATCCTTGGCGGCCAGGGCGCGAAATCTAGATCCAGCTTGGCCGTCCCGACCCTGGGAGGCGGTGTCCTGGTGTCTTCTAGGAGACCTATTCTGCGAAGGGTACGGCGTCGTTTGTGTCATCCTCGTCCCCCGGAGTCTGTGCCGGCGCTGTGGTTTCACCAGCTCCCAGAGATTGCCTGTGGAGGGGCCCTCCATCCCCCCGCCCAGCTCGCTCCCTCCATCTCTCCGTGTGGGTGGGCGTTCTTCTAGCCAGTGCCATGCGCGTCCGGATGAGTGAAGAAGTGGATCTTTTCCTTATAGATCACCTTAAGTTTGGCTGGGAAGAGGAGCATATACTGTATTTTCAGGTCCCTGAGTTTAGCTTTTACAGTGTCAAAGGAGCGCCTCATCTTCTGTACCTCTTGGCTGTAGTCCGGGAAAATCATTATGTGTGAGTTTTCTACTCGCATCTCACCCAACTTCCTGGCTTCTCGCAAAATCGTGTCTCTGTCTGCGAAGTTGAGGAACCTTGCTATGATCGGTCGGGGCCTGCCCCCCGCCAGGGGTTTCGCCATGAGTGCTCTGTGGGCCCTTTCAACGACGAAGCAATTGGAAAACGTCGCTTGGGGTAGCGTGTCGATCAGCCATTTGCACAGGAACTCCGCCGTGTTAGACCCCTCGATTCCTTCTCTAAAGCCCACAAAGCGGAGGTTGCTCCGTCTTGCCCTATTTTCGGCATCGTCAACCTTCCACAATAGTTGCTTATGGGAGTCCTTCATATCTTTGACATCTTTCCATAGGGCTTGTATGACTTCCTCCGCTTCGTTCAGCCTCGTTTCCGCCGTAGTGACTCTCTCTGTGAGGTTTCGGAAGTCCTGCCGTAGTAGGTTAACCTCCACAACCACTTCTCCTATTTTCACCTCTAGGGCCGCCCTGGATGCCTGGATGTCTTCCCTGGACGCTTGTATTGTCCCATCAGAAGGGCCGTGTCAGAATTCGCCGTCATGCTCTCCATAGCGTTAGTGGAGGGCGCTACTGCAAACTTATCTATGGGTCCCTGCTTTGGGGGCTTAGGGATTACGTCCTTCTTTCCCATGCCGGCCCGCTCACTCAGCCGGGGGAGGGGGAGGGCGAGGCCTGCGACCCTTATGGCGCTCCGACTTCCACTCCGGCCCTCCACTGCTCAGCTCCTCTGTGGGCTTTGTCTGCCCCTACAAATGCCTGCTTCGCACGCCGCCCCTCTCCGACCCGAGATGGTGGGGTCTTTGCCCTACTGGGGTTCACTCACCGCTGCGCCGTGGTTCTCGCCTAGTCCAGGATTCGCACTGCGGCGTGGCCTTCATGTAATAAGGGTATCACAACCCTGGGAATTGCGTAGTGCGTCCAAGTTCGTACCCCTGTCGTGTTCCTGCGCTGCCAGCAATCCCTCTGCCTCGCTTGCAAGAGTGGTTATAACGACCGGGGGAGTCAGGAGGAATTATGGCGTCCCATGGTGCAGCAAAGTCTATTTTACTTCCCCCTCTGAGTTGCAGCTCCTCAATGCCTCTAGTCTCATTGCCGGTGACTGTTGCGGGACCATATCGTGCATCCAGAATCCCGGGGAGACATGCGTGAGACCAGTGACACCCGGCTGCAGTCGTCCTCCCCACACTCCAGGGAACTCGGGCCTGCGTTCCTCTGTGCGCCGTCGCGTCACCGATGTTTTAGCAAGATCAGCGAGGTGAGGGGGGGGAGGAGGGGACGATCAAGCACTAGTCCACGCTCCCCTCCCCACCCGTGCCAGCACCCCCACTGCTACTTCCCCGGGAGGGGTCTGTTACTCGTTGGGCCGTTCCCTCCGGCTCCGTCTCTGGGGAATGCCCGCTCCCCGGTCCAACTGTTCCCCTCGCTATGTGGACACTCACGGGTGTATGGCCAGGCTCCCCTGATCTCAATCGCCTCGGTCCGCAGTCCTGGGAGTGTGATGTTGCGCTCTTCTACCCACTCCGATGTCACGTTCTGTCCAGCCCGCTGCTCCGGACTAAGCTGTGATGGGCGCCGCCATTTTGGGTCCGGGATCGGGCCGGCGCGCTGAGGGTATCTCGGCGTGTTTTTTCCTTCGGTACCTCTGGGGTCCCTGGATTGCCTGCTTTCTTGTGCGAGGCTTGAATGTTTGCTGAATGGGGTAAGGATAGTCGGATCAAATACGGCTTAGCAGAGTTCCGGCAAAGTGCGGCTCACTCGGCCATGTTGCTTGCCACACCCTCCCCAATTTCAGTATTCTTAATTTCAATATTCCATACCACGATTCCTTGATAACAGATATTTATGTCACATAGTATATTTTTTTCGATATTGTGTGGCCGATTATGATGGTGGTCGGATGTGAGTCTGACCGCCATTGTTGTGGGAACGGGACTGACTGGTGTTCCCGCCCACCAAATTAGGATCCGACTGCCGTGTAAGCGGTCAGAAACATGCCTCTTTGTATTGAGGCTTGTGCTGCATCCCGGAAATGGGCTGCAGCAAAAGCCCCAATGCAAAGAGGCATGTTTTCAAACATTCCTGCACCCTGTGGCAGGCACCATGCGGTGCCTACCGCACAATGCAGGGATGTTTAGGGGTGTAGTGTAGCTCCTATTTTCCCAATAGGCTCTGCGCATTGGAATAGTACCTACAGCAGTAAAGGCCTAGGCCAGACGTTAACTAGGTCTACTACTGTCGATGCTAGACTTAATTTTTGGGTTTGTCAGCTAAGCTCAGAGTTCGCTAGAAACTTTCTCGAATGTTCAAGGAAGGGATTAACTCCCCTGATTAGACAAGAAGGGATTTAGTTTCTGACAACCATAGAACATGACAACTTTGCTCTCCCCTAATCAAGAGTCAATCTCAAGAGTCGTGTGAGCACAAGGCAATTATTTTACTCAGTCAGTACGTGCATTCTTAGTCTCATCAGAATGTAGAGAAAAGGAAGAGACGGGCGTGTTCAATAAAAGATGTAATTTATTGATCAGTCTCTTTTCTCGTACAAGAGAAATGGATCGATATTATTGCAATACTTATAGTTAAGTAAAGTGCATACATTAGAAGCAATAGTATAAAATAATACTGTAAAAACATTGATATGGTTTCTGAGCCATATGATGTTTAAAATGATTAAAATATATTTACATACACATATACATTTGACTAAACGTACTCAACTGGTGTTTCTAAATACGCCTACCCCGTGTACCTGACCTAAGTCTAATGCGTGGGCGGGAATAGAAAGTTACAGTTTAAGTTAAGTTTGTTTTTGCCAAGTGAATAACTAAAGAATTCTCTGTGAGGGGTTATTCAGTTCTGTACCTGGAAGTTAGGATGAATGAGGAATGGTATCTCTTTCTCTGCTCTCGATATTCCAGGCTGCCTGCGAGGGCTGCCCGGAAGCGCCGGTGCTGGGTCTCTCGGCTTGAGATAGCAGCGCGTCTCTCAGCGCGTCAGGAAGGCGGGGCTGCTGCCAGCGGGGTCTGCTTCTGCTCTCGGCTTCGGCAAGTATGGCTGCTCCGTCTTGTCACCACGCGTGTCTTTGCATAGGGCAAGGTCGGCAATATTTATACCTTAAAGGTGCCGAGATTGACGTAAGGATGGACATAGGTACGTCAATAAAGATGTCATACGACTTGCTCGTTAGCACATTCTTTTGCAAAAGTTCTCTGTGAAATCAAAACAATGGCCGCACGGATTTTCCAGGTTGTCATAGGTTTGATTTGTTATGAGAACGTCGTATGCCTTATCAGGGGCTGGAGGAATGTCGCTTGTCTAATTAGATCTCAAGCGTTATGACCTAATCAGATAACACGTTCCTGTGCCGTAGTGTGACTGCGTCAGATAACGGTATCTGCATCATGGGGGTTTTCTTGCCTCATGGGCTGACTGTTAGTTAACTTGATAGTTAGTTTAACCAGAATAGGGTCAGGAATAGGGGGACTGATTCAGAACCTATAGAAATACACGACACCCACTCCACGCTAACTATGGTCATATCTACTAATCTATGCATAGTATAACATAGTACAACATACTATAGAGTATAGTGTATACCTTACCACCCCAAAATACATAAATGCATTTCGAAATTTTCAAATATACTGAAAAATTGCAGTCATATATATTGTATGCACTTAAGCTATGAATTAAATGCAAAAGTAAACACGCATTGTTATGCATTATTGCTTATTGGTATATGAGAAATACACATGAAATGGCTCTTAATATGGCTATACAGAAAGGAAGTTCGAGACCATTTCATCACATAATAAAATATTTGTGAACCTACCAGCGGGCAGCTAAAGTCTATATAAAGTATCTAAAAATAGAAATCTTAGTTCTCTAGGAATAGTTTCTTACTTTAAGCAGAAGATCAGTGTCCCGGGAAAAAATATGTAGAAAAATATTTTAAGGGGCATGCTGAAAAAATTGCTGTCCGTGAACTGGATTGTAATTGTTCATGTGACTTTATTTTTAAAGTTGAAGGCCGAATTCAGGGAACGCCGTGTGCGAGTTTACTCAAAAGTCTCTATTTCTGTTCTGGAGAGAACATCATATCATTCAGGCTTTCGAAAAAACTGTCAACAGCTTCATGGGAAAGTTCCACTAAGTCGGAAATAGGGGTAACCATGCATTCATGCGCATGATTTTCTCCATTGACATTCTGATTTGCATTGCTGACAGAAGGTCGTACCTGTTCGATGTTGCTTTCATCTTGAATTTCACTACTCTTCAATCGTAGTGGTGAAGATTCCAGGAATGCCGTCATCAGGATTGGCAGCCTTTGAGGGCAGCACAAAGCGTGAACCTTGGTAGGAACCAACAGTGTATCTGCATCCACCGGCGCATCCGATTGTAGCGTCAGACAGGTGTCTAACACGCATTCTTCTCCGCATAGCAGACACCTTAGTACAGGTAAAACACACCTTTGCCACATTGGTCGAAATGATAGAAACCAAGTCATGTTCAGGTCTCTAAGCCGGGAGAGTCCCAGGATTTTTGATATCCGGTCCCGGTATCCAATGGCTAGGATCGTATCTTCCATTGTCGCGAGAGTTTGATCTGTGACATGGGTTGCCATAACGAAAAATAAGGACTAGGAATAGGAATCCTGCAATTAGTCCCAGGATCAGGGGAAGTCCGCCAAAAATCGAATGGACGAAATCTGGAAAAATACCCAGTATGGCTTTGAATGGTGTTAATGCCATCGAAAATACTGTCTTAAATACCTTTGAGACCCCAGTGGTATCAGAAATATTTAAGATTTCGCTCAGGATTTCCGCGAAATGTACGGGGGAATTAGTTGATAATAATGTATGTATCTCTGCAGTCGTCCTTGCGACTTGTAGATCATACGTTTCTTTTGATGACGTGAGCCTTGTAGGCGTCTGAAGAAGCACTGTTTTCATTCTGCTTAAAGTGTCTATTCGAATAGAAGTAATTTTCAAACTGGGCCATGCCCTTGCCTCCCTGTCTGGAAAGGAGCTGGGGAACAAAGAACGTCCACAGCACTTGACCTTCGCTGTTGTAGTTACTAGATAAGGAGTCCCGGGCATAAGACTGCAACATCTGCGGTCTACAATAAGAATGTAACTCCCATTATAGAGTCTTTGAAAGAATGGTTCTATTTCAGTTGCAGGTGCGCCTTGCTGGTGACATGAAAGGTTGTATGAATTCCCTTCACAGGCTCCATGCAAACTAATTCCGTTACACAGAAGCGTGCCGCTTAGTGACATAGCACAATTGTTGCCACTAAGAAACACTTTCTGTCCTTTATTACTGACACATGCATGTGAATAGGGCAGGTTCCAAGTTGTTTTAAGGTACCCCTTTCCCAATTTCTCGTACATGCCAGCCTGTATATATTTTTGGCAGTATTGAAACCTGAAGGTTGAGATTGGAATATTTATGATTCCGTGGATTATCCATTCACTGACAGGTCGTTCTGACATTGTCATTGGTAATCTTTCTAGTTTTTCAATGCTCAAGATTGTATAATCAGCACCCTTTTGCGCCATACCGATTTGTCTATCAGTAAGGTTAAAGATTTGGAATAGTGACGTTGTGTTGATTAAACGCCAAGGCACATAGCCTGAACGCAGATTTTGTAACGTCCAGCCAAGCTGTACAATGGAACGCAATTGTGACTGACCATGTTGTAATAACAGTAAGTCTTGCGATAATATATCGATTGCTGAAGACACAATGCTGTCCAATGAAAAAATTCTGGAGGACAGAGTCATTAACCCATTGTCCACTACAGAAAGTGATTTTTCCAAATTAATACGGTTAATTTCCCGTATTCTTTCTGCTGTCTCAATTTGAGTAACCTTCCAGGCCTCATTGTATGCTGCATATACAGAGGCTGCTATGAAACGCTTTTGACGCTGTTTGCGTGGTCCCAGTATGAAATCACGCAAGTCAGCACCATCAGTAAGTAAAGTTAGGTGTTGCTTAATTTCAGGCAGTGTGGAAGTCTGTAGCCATTGAAGGCATAATTTGCCCACACTGTAGGTTGTTATTATCCCTGGGTGATGTCTTTGGGGATATCTAGGGTCTGGCCTGGTCATTTTGAAACCCTGTGTTTTATTCAGGAATCTATCTTGATAGTTATTTGTATCTGTGGGCCAGATCAACCATTGTTTCCAATCAGGATGTGTTCTGTTTTGGTTTAATATATGGTTTACGTCTATCTCTTCATCTGTATCAGAGCTATTGCTAAACATTGTTGGCTTCGGAATAGACGGGTTATTTAAATCTTTGATTTTGGCTAAGCCAAGACAGGTGGTTTGTTGAACAGTGTCATTTAAAAATATCATTTGTTCTGGGATCATGCAGGCTCTAAACAAAGCTTCTATACCCTGTACTTGCCATTCTTTTGTACCCCAAACACTTTTCAAATCAACATTTTTGTCCCAATAATCAAATCCAAAAGTATTCATTTTTTCAAAGAATGAATCTGAATATATCAATTTTGTGTTGGTTATCATGGTTTTCATCCCTGTCTTGTTTGACAATTTAAAATAAAATGTTTCAGCATTACTTGTGTTAAAACCTGAAAAATATGAATATTTGTCGTAAACGGTTCTAGAGCTTCCTTTTGGAGGCGTAGCACAATGTTCCCATTGATTATAATTTAAAACATTTCTAGGTTGTGCAGATTTATGCAGAAAATGGTTACCATAATGGTTATAGCAATACATACTATCATAATTTGTAGAACCTTGCAAATAATCATGTTTTGTAAATTTAGCAGACATTACTAAGTCAGACATCATATTGTTAATACTTTCAAAGTCCCAATCATCAGCAAACGAGTTTGGTTTTGCAAAGTCACTCAAAGAGATCTTGATTTGGTGTGGATATTTCAGGATCTCGACCGGACCATAAATTTCATAGTCAGTGTTGTCCCAGGCTACCCCACCAGGTATTGGAATTGCTGTGAAGTTGGCTGAAGAAAGTTCTGAAGAAAGTTCTCTTTTCTCGACGTGCGAAGATGTGTGTGGTTTGAGGACCAAGTTGATGTTCTGACTTGCTGTGTCCATTTTAGCATATTTTCCCTCAATGAAGCGTCCCAAAGTAAATACCATGATGAGCCAAAGTATGAGGATAAATGCACCAAAACCCACCCAAAATTCAATCCATGGAGAAACCAGATATGTTTCTTTCAGTTGTTTCAAAAGTTCCTTAGCTTTGTCTTTAAAGGATTTTGATGATGGCTGTGTCTTTGGTTCACTGAAGCCTTCAGAGGAATCATCGAAGTTGATGAAGTAACCAGATGCAGTTCTGTCAATTGTTCCAATTGGTTCAGGATTTTTGTTTTTTGCATTGTCACTTGGTACTTCAGTATAGATTGGTGTGTCTCTGCTAAATGTCTTTATTTGGGTTTTCAGAGGTCTGAGTTCTATTGCATTGTTGCATAGTCCTTGTTGTTCTTCTGTAGGCGTTTCGAATGTGATGAGCCTCTTTGATAGGACCTCTGTACTGGTAGCAAACCTTGGTGTTCTGCTACTTATTGGGAGTCCACTTGGCCTACTGTTTGTTATTGGCCACATGTTGTGGTTTTACCAGGTCGATGGATACAACTCGGTTCTCCTTTTTTCCAGCAAGTGGCGGTAGTACAACTGATCTTGTCCCGTTGACAGACAAGACAGGAACTGCTTTTCTGTAAGAAGGCCCAAATTCCTTCTTTACCGCGATCTTCTCCCTGACTAGATCCCCGACGTTTGGAATCCAGACAGGTCTTGCTGGGACAGGTGGTGATTCTTCAGTGGTCGTTGGCTGTTGTTTCAACTGTATGTTGCTCAGGTCTTTTCTTGTTTTGTTTAAGTCCTGCAAAATAGCCAAACGGTCTTTGACATCAAAGGTTTTTTCTATTACCACTGAAGTCTGACTATCAAGGTCAGAGATCAACATCCTAGTTCCGAATAATAATTCGTACGGACTGAATCCCTTCAGAGAATTTCTTGGCAAGTTATTTAGACTACGTTGGACACTTATTAGATGTTTGACCTACCCAGCTCCCGAACCTAATATCCTTTCTATTATAGATTGCTTTCTGCCTTGGTTTTTTCTTTACACCATCCCGTACCCTCAGGAAGGAAGTGAGAAGATTCCCGCTGGGCTGTGCTCATTTGGCCATGTTTCCCCCCCAGGCTGGATTGCCTGAGTGAAAACAATGGTCGAACGTAGCATGCTCTTAGCGTATATGCCATTTAGACTCGCAAATCTTGTATAACAGTCCGGACGTCAGCCGAGTGCTGGTGATCTACATTATAAGTGGAAACTAGCCTGTATATGTTAATCGCAAGCCATTCTTTTTGCTGATAATATTATCTGCCTTGATTCGACGAGGTATTAAACTGCTTCTCTCCCCACTGCGATCTCTGTTGCAGTTTGGGCAGTTTTTTACAAACATGGTGTAGTGCAGGCTCATGCCTGGCCACCAGTACCGTGATTGTAATTCTTCCAGAGAATCTTTTAATTTAAGGTGTCTGAGACCCTCGCCCATGTGTGCGTCTGCGATTAACAAGCTTCTCCTGTCCATGTTTGGAATCACTCTATCCCCCACTCCAGGGATTCGAGCAAAAGGGACGGAGTTTGCATCGATTATGTATGTATAATTGAGTGGATAGTTGATCGGTAACGCTGAGCAGTCGCCTTTTGATGACGTTTTCACCGCCAGCATCGTTTCACCGTCAATGTATTTTAATGTACGCTTTTTTCGATCTACGGGAGCCGATTTAGTGGCTGCCGCTGCGGCTGTTTCAGCCAATGAATTCCCCACAACGTGAACGCCATCACGTTGATGACTCAGTGAGTGTGTCACGTGAGTCTTTGGTAGTTCTTTTTGTAAAAGAGCTATTTGTTCCCAGAGCAGTCTCTGCTTTATTGGTGCATCTGTGTCATCTTTGTAACCGTTTTGAATCCATGTCTGCAAATCCTTGTTATATGCTTTGACGCAGTAATATGAATCTGACACTATAAGTGTCGGGAATTCGCGATCCGCATTATCTAGCGCCATTTTCAAAGCTATTATTTCAGTTTGTAGTTCTGAATTAGTTTCTACTGAGTGTGATTTTGTTAATAGAGGTCTTAGTTTACCTCCGCGCCACACTTCTTTTGTAATCTCACATGTGGGATTGTATGCATGTTCTCCCCAAACGGAGGGTTGAGCATGTCCGTCTGTATAGATTACACAGGCGTAATGTCGTAGAGGCAGAATGTCGATTGGCAGAGGATACGTCTTTTCATATTTTAGATTTTTTAATTCTTCTAGTTCTGGATCAAAGTAGTAGGATACTTTGTCCGTTGTGATTGAATTCACCCATTGTATCCATTCCGGATCCAATGTTGTTGATGGTAAATTACACGGTGTTGTTAATGCCTCAAAGGCTGATTCAGCTGTTCTGACTGTGATATGTCTACCGTCAGCTATGTCTTTTTCTCTAGCTATTGCGGTTTGAACTGCTTGAACAATTTTTCCTTTGTTGCTGAATCTCTGTTCAGCTTTTGTGTACAAGTGTGATTTGTATGCAATTGGTACCTTTTCTCCCTCATTAGAGGTCAGGTATGTGAATCCGCATCTCCCTGGGATGATTCGGATCACAAGATTGCGTGTGTTATCACGTGTTTCTAATTTTGTTTTAATTAGCATGTCTGTTTGTAAGGATCTCAAAATTTCTGTGTGTGTTTGAGTCCAATTGGATCTTTTAAAGTCTGGTTTAATTAGATCATAAAGGGGTTTGACCCTTTCTGCGTAATTTGCAATGTATGTTCTTCCGAAATTTAGGAAGCCTAGAATTGACTGTAGGTTTTTTAGTGTTTTAGGAGCTTGGATTACGGCACATTTCTCTAGGAAATTGTCTGCCAGGATTTTGCCTTCACTTGATAACTCATATCCTAAGAATAGGACCGTCAGATGGGCAATTCTGGACTTTTTGAAGTTGAATTTGTAACCCTCTGCAGCGAACCCAAGTATTATGGTGTTCACTCTTTTCAAGTGAGTCTCCAAGTCATCATCTGTTAAGTAAATGTCATCGACATAAGATAATGCTTCATCATCATATAGTTGTAGTAATTCTGTTACTCTCGCTGAGAATACCCCCGGGCTGTTCTTGTACCCCTGGGCTAACCGACAGAATTGTTTTTGAGTGCCATTTACTGAGAATGCAGTTAAATATCTGCTCTCTGGTGCTATGTTTTGACAAAAGAATCCATTGGAGATGTCCAAGGTTGTTTTGTATTTTTTGCGCACTATGTTATTCATTAGTGCAGCACTGTGTGAGTTTTGCACTGCAAAGGTTTTGCAACATGTGTTAAGGTGTCGGTAATCCAAAACTAGACGGTACGAATTGTCTGGTTTGGAGACCGGAAACAAAGGATTGTTCATTTGTGAGGTGCAAGTTTCAATCACCCCCTGGTATTCTAGCTGATCTAGTATTTCATTTACTTGTTTTTTAGCTTCTTGCTTAATTGGGTACTGCCTTTGTGCAGTTGGTTGTGATTTTAACTGGATTTTGTGAGGAGGAGAATCCTCATCCCATCCTACATGATTTTTATATAAAGCAGGTGCTAAGGCCACTGCCCACTTTCTAGCAAGTGTGTATTTTTTATGAATCGGTATTTGATTCGAGAAGGCAGGCATAATTACTTCTTCGCCATGAGGGCACTCCCTGACAAACTCTGGTGGCCAGTCTTTTTCAGCTAGAAGGATGTCATAGCCTTTGGAGAGGTTATCCCAAAATAGTCCCCTTATTTTCCTAGTCTTATCTCCCTCTATACGTAATGTTATCTCGTATATCTTGTGGGGCTTGCTAACTCTGGTGTCTGCAGTTTCCACTTGAAGGTATTCATTCGTGTCCACTGTCTCCAGATGATTCATAAGGACTTTGCGAGCTATGCTCACCTCTGCTGCGCTGTCTAGCATTGTCTGAGCCCACTCTCCGTTTTTCAGTTGTGTCCTCAGTATTCTCGGCATTGTTAACTACCTTGATACTGGCTACCTTCTTTTTTGGAAATTGTAATTTCTTTTTTTGTTGAGCAGGTTCCTTGTCTTTGGACTTGGCGTGCTCTTCTGATCGTCCTCTTCTTTCCGATTTCTGCGAGGAAGTCTGAAAAGATTGAGAGGGACGTGTATCAATGTCTTGATATCTATCAGGTTTTTTAATATTATCCCTATTTCTAAGGTTATATCTATTCCCAGAGGGGTCACTCTGCGGTGACCTCTGTCTTTGGTTTGGAGATTTCTCTCTTCGCCTAGGAGACCTTCCTCTGGACTGGAATTTCTTTTCTTTAGGATTGGATTGTTTGTTTCCATCCCAGTTCTTTTTTGGTGAATTATTATTATTAAAAAATATTTTTTCTGGACTTGTAGTCAGTTGCGGTTTTACTGGTATTCCACCTAGACTATCTCTGCCTAGTTCTTCATAGGATTTTTCTATGATTCTGGCAATTTCAGCTGGTTGGTCTGCTATATCTGTCTCTTTTAACCTCTGGCGGATCGCCACGTTTGCTGCTTCACCTTTTATGTTGGCTAGTAATATAGCCGAAACCTGTTTGAAGTCTTTTAGTAATTTCATACCAAGAGTTAAAGCAGGTTCTGGACCGTATTCATCTTGAATTTGTTTTAGCACATCTGGTATCACCGAAATGGATGGGACACCGTGCGTTTTTGTGTAGATGGAAGCAAAGACTGTACCCCAAGTGTCACAGTCCTCAATGTGTGGTGCGATTCCCATTGGGAGACATATAGTCAGAATCCTGTGTTTTTCCAGCGGGGTGGTGTCAGGAAACACCGCCTCTATTTGGGTGATTTTCTGTGCCAACCAGAATGGTATTTGTTCCCGTTTAGCTGGAACTTTACCTAGGCAGGATTGGATGTTCTGTGGTGTAATTTTATTTGTGTTCCCCTGGTGAGGGGTCAGCTGTGGAAGTTTAATCGCTGGCTGAATTGTTGAAGTCCGCATTACATACTGAACTAATTGTCTATGAATTTTTAGTAGTTGTTTTAGCTGTATTAACAGCTCTGCTGCAGGCATTCTTTCGATGTCTGGATGTGGTGTGTATCCGGCTAAGACCGGCCACGTTGCTCCTGGTCTTCCTGAAGGACCGAGCCTTGTAATGTGATTGTTATGTTTTAGGGCGCCATCAAATAAGAGCAAATGCTCTTGGAATTTGAGTGGTACTTCCACCTCCTCGAAAGGAGTGTACGTTTCAGGAGGTTCCTCTACTTTGTAATAGTGGAAGTACTTTGTTACAGCATTTGCTGCTGGAAAATGTATCCATGAATAGTATACCTCTGTCTGCCGATATTCGTGTGCCTCAATTACGAATATGACTGTGCCACCTCTAGGTGTCAGTCCATTTTCTATAAGTTTTAAGGTTATAGATCTCCTTTTAATGACCGGAATGAGTATTATATCCGCGTCTGCTGCTTGCATGGTAGTATCAGCATCTGCGAGTTCAGTTGCTAATCTAACTGCCTCTCTTTCTTCATCACTTTCTGAGATTTTACTGTCAGGATGGTATTATGTTTGTTTGCAGATCAGGTTTCTTTATGGAACAAAGATAAGATGCACAATATTTCGGAACTGTTTTATCCTTCAACGTTGACTTGACCAAGAACCATACATAGGAGTTCCCTCCTGCGAGGTTTTGGAGGATATAACCTTTCACCCACTCCAGACGTCTTTGGAGTATTCGGGAAAAGGGGTCTGAGTGAGAAAGCACGACTGAGTTACTCTAAATGTCTTACGTTAGTTTTATCGCCCTTTCCAAACGCGTTGGGCTCCATGTAGTGTAGCTCTTATTTTCCCAATAGGCTCTGCGCATTGGAATAGTACCTACAGCAGTAAAGGCCTAGGCCAGACGTTAACTAGGTCTACTACTGTCGATGCTAGACTTAATTTTTGGGTTTGCCAGCTAAGCTCAGAGTTCGCTAGAAACTTTCTCGAATGTTCAAGGAAGGGATTAACTCCCCTGATTAGACAAGAAGGGATTTAGTTTCTGACAACCATAGAACATGACAACTTTGCTCTCCCCTAATCAAGAGTCAATCTCAAGAGTCGTGTGAGCACAAGGCAATTATTTTACTCAGTCAGTACGTGCATTCTTAGTCTCATCAGAATGTAGAGAAAAGGAAGAGACGGGCGTGTTCAATAAAAGATGTAATTTATTGATCAGTCTCTTTTCTCGTACAAGAGAAATGGATCGATATTATTGCAATACTTATAGTTAAGTAAAGTGCATACATTAGAAGCAATAGTATAAAATAATACTGTAAAAACATTGATATGGTTTCTGAGCCATATGATGTTTAAAATGATTAAAATATATTTACATACACATATACATTTGACTAAACGTACTCAACTGGTGTTTCTAAATACGCCTACCCCGTGTACCTGACCTAAGTCTAATGCGTGGGCGGGAATAGAAAGTTACAGTTTAAGTTAAGTTTGTTTTTGCCAAGTGAATAACTAAAGAATTCTCTGTGAGGGGTTATTCAGTTCTGTACCTGGAAGTTAGGATGAATGAGGAATGGTATCTCTTTCTCTGCTCTCGATATTCCAGGCTGCCTGCGAGGGCTGCCCGGAAGCGCCGGTGCTGGGTCTCTCGGCTTGAGATAGCAGCGCGTCTCTCAGCGCGTCAGGAAGGCGGGGCTGCTGCCAGCGGGGTCTGCTTCTGCTCTCGGCTTCGGCAAGTATGGCTGCTCCGTCTTGTCACCACGCGTGTCTTTGCATAGGGCAAGGTCGGCAATATTTATACCTTAAAGGTGCCGAGATTGACGTAAGGATGGACATAGGTACGTCAATAAAGATGTCATACGACTTGCTCGTTAGCACATTCTTTTGCAAAAGTTCTCTGTGAAATCAAAACAATGGCCGCACGGATTTTCCAGGTTGTCATAGGTTTGATTTGTTATGAGAACGTCGTATGCCTTATCAGGGGCTGGAGGAATGTCGCTTGTCTAATTAGATCTCAAGCGTTATGACCTAATCAGATAACACGTTCCTGTGCCGTAGTGTGACTGCGTCAGATAACGGTATCTGCATCATGGGGGTTTTCTTGCCTCATGGGCTGACTGTTAGTTAACTTGATAGTTAGTTTAACCAGAATAGGGTCAGGAATAGGGGGACTGATTCAGAACCTATAGAAATACACGACAGGGGTGCACCACAGATGCCCCCCAAGGCCCATGGCGGAGAGCCACGGGGGAAAAGGGCCCTACTACCGGACCCAAAAAACCCAAAAAAGCCTTTTCGTTAGCCTTTTCACGTTGAAATAAACTATGTGAAATGGTTTGTGGAAAGGTTGATCATAATTCCCACGGTGGTGCCTGAGAAGGCACTGCCTCCATTGTGGTGAATTTGATCTGACCGACCACCCGACGGGCTCCTTGAGACCTTCAGAAGCTGTCGATCAGTCCCTAGGCCAATGTAGTCCGACCGACTGCATCCTAATGCGGCGCTCTGACACGTTTAGAGATGTCAATGGGACTGACACCGACGTCAAGTCAGTGTCAGTCCCACCAACATTATAAAGGGCCCCTGTGTCTGAATATCTAAGGCCTATGCTAAATACTGTACCACTTTTTCCTTGTGGTGTCAAAAGGTACAATATATTTCAATCACAGTAGATCCATTTAAAATTTGGGATGTTTTGGGAGAAGTTTTATTTTTGTCCTTTCCTCCCTCAACTATGCCAGCTCAGTATGCAGCGATAAGATCATGTAGTAGTCCTTCAGGCAGTTTGTCAGATATTCTTCCCTCAGCCCCTAAACTTCTCAAGTCCTTAGCCTTAAGAGGCCAAGCCTGTTCCCTCTTGGGATTGCTCCTTAGTCTGGAAGGTTTATAAAAAAGGTCCTTTTGAACCTATGGATCAGGCAAATATTTCCTATGTTTTATATAAACGGTCTTTTCAGATGCGCTAGGAGGTTGGATCACCTAGCTCTATCTTGCATTTTTCCCTGATAGAATAGGACTTATAGCTGATCCTTTATTTAGGCCAAGAATGTTTGCCCTGGAAATAACTCTTCCTGTATTTCAAACTGCAGACAGCATTTCTTCTCCCCTTAATGTTAAAAAAAGCTGTTCTGATACACTTGGAGAAATCTAAGGATTTCAGAAAATCTCAAGCCCTCTTTATCTCTTTTGGGACAGCCAGAAACAGAAACAAAATAGCCATGGTGACGATAAGCAGCTAGGTTAAGCAGGTGAATACCAAAGCTTTTTTGTTTAGATAATTCTGTATTCTTTTTCAGTACAAAGCAACACACCAGAGTACAGTCATCAGTTATAGAAGAGAAGTATAATAACATTGCATACATTAGTTCCATATAGCGTTCCTTAGTAAACTGGAGATGAAGAGGCAAATATGCATCAACCCCCATGTCACCAGGGGCAACAATCATGAACTGCACCTCCCACATGGGTTTAGAGGCAACCGGGTCTGTGATAGGCACTCCAGATACCTCAGATCTTAATCCATTTTCCCATTCACCCCCTGCTCTGGTACACTAATTTCTCTGCCTGTTCATACCAGTCCATGTCCTCCCAGTAGGAAATCCCTGTCAGCATAGGGGAACTCCGTGTTGGTGCCACATTCCATTTAGCCACACCAGTCCCTATCTCCAACCATAACTTTGAGTTTTTGGACCAGCTAAGCTCCCTGTGTATGTTCAGTAGGAGCCATTTGGCACCCATTGAGACCTCCAAGTTCAGGACTCTTGGTACTCCTTCTCAGTAGGTCTGGATATCCGGGCAGACCCAAAGAATGTGAATAAAGGTGCCATCCTGCCAACATCCTCTCAGGCAGTGACAGGAGCTTCCCCTCCTAATCTTGTAAAGCAGTGTTTTAGAGTAGTAGGTTCTGAGTAATATACAGAGCTGTACCAGTCGAAACCCCACTCGTTTTGCAATGGCACGAGGGCCATGCAAGGCCTCTCCTTACTCATCCTCTCGCCCTCCCAGGCTAGATCCACTTGTCATCTGGATAACTGTGCAGAGTGGCAATAGTAACTTAACAACTGGACCACTTCCAGATGTGATATATGTTATATAGAAATTGTATACCGGACAGGCTTCCATGTACAATAATATGATTTGTAAAAAGGTCTAAAGACCCCCCCCCCCATTTTTGTTTCCTTTTTCTACTCTTTACCCATACAAGCACCTTCTGTGAGCACTCATCCTTATAACTTTATCCATTTGTGGAGCTAAGAGTGTTTGATATAATGTGTATATAAGAATGTTGTTCGAGACTGACTTATAAGTGATATAGCTAAACTTTCAGAAATGCAATTATGTGTATGTGTCTTCAGCTTCTGTTTTTGAAATCCTATCTGCTGCTCTAACCTTGTAACTGTGTATTGAATTTACACTATTGTTCTTCTCTGGTATATTCAGTTCTCCTATGCGTCATGTTGCTTTGTCCGATTGGAACATTGTTTGTCCGTATCATAAGCTACCCAGGTCCTTCGGGTTAATTTGGGGTTACCCCATTGTTCTGTGACTATTGAAATGTCAAGAGAGCAGACCCTCTCCACAAATTTCCCAGGTATTCTATGCCTAAGTGGCCCTACCTGAAGAAACCTCACAATGCCCAAACCTCTCCAAGCAGGTAACTGATAAGGGGGGCTGCTCATTCAATTCCCAGTCCACCCCAGAAATGTAATTGGCTCTGCCCACACGTCAACAACTGTTTGCTTATGGACCAGTACTACCTCTCTCTGCCCTCGTCTGTAAGGCAGCATGGCGTAGCCCCTCAGTGCTCTATCAACCCGTATCACCAGTTGTTGTCGGGCCGCAAAGACCAAGTCATTTATTACCATTATTTATGAGACCCAGTACTATTTAACGATATCTGGGATGGGAAGACCCTCATCGTACACCTCTTTCGATAGCTTGTAGACGGCAATCTGGATATTGAAAATGGTGGGTTTTGAAGTATATATAAGAATTGGGGTAGTGCCATCATTTTGTATACGGCAGACTTGCCCAATAAGGACAGCCTCATAGATCTCCAGTGACCAACTTCACGACTTAAAGGGCTGATTACAATGCGGTCTGCAACAGCTTTGAACGTTGGTGGGAGCTGTCCAGATTACTTTTTGACTGACCCATTTTGATGGGGTTGGTCAGAAAGGAATCTGAATTGATTCCTGAATGGCCTTTGACAGGCTTGGAGAGCCAATCCGCCACTGGAAAAGCCTACCGCAATCCCTCGCCCGGCTCTTTCCGGCTGAGGGATTACGATTTCAGATTTTCACAGCCTTTCTGTTCCGGCCTTTCTAACACAGAAATACTGTGGAAATCTGTCTTTGAGGACCTCTAGCAGGGCCCCCATGGGTGCAAGGCCACCAAATGGCGGCCTAGAGTGCACCTATCGTGCCACCCTGTTGATCCCTTCACCCGGTAGCAGGCATTTTAAGATGCCTGCTACAGGGTACAGGGATGAACTGCACCTCTGCTCTTAACAATTAGAGCTTGTATTCTGTTCGGACTGCATGCTTCCATTGTGAACAATAGGATTGCGACCAAACAGGGTTCGGTCACGCCCTACTTGCTGGGCTGGAACCGACGACAGGAGGTTGCTCAATTCTCAAACAATGTCAGCCCGACTTCGGTCTGTCCGACATCGTAATTGGGCCCCAAATCGGCCAAAGAGCTTGTATAGATTCCTGTGTCGAAAATCTGTGGCCTCCTGAGTAATATATATGCCTAGGTATGCAAAAGGCTCCAACTCCAAAGGTATATTACCCCTTGGGGCCAAGACAGGTGCTCCTCCTGCAAATATGAAGATACAGGATTTATCCCAATGTATACATTAGATCTGCAGCACTCTGTCCATGGAGAAAGTGGGCTGCATGAGGTATAGTAGCATGTCATTTGCATATATAATGATATGAGACCCTCCCAGTCCCCGGAGCTGCTTACCTCCTGTATCAATGGGTTCTGGTGAACCCAGGCAACCAACGGCTCAAGCACCAATGCAAAAATCATTTGTGACAGTGGACAACCCTGTTGCATCCCTTTTTGCAGGGCCAATGGATGTCACATTGTATTGACCCTCACTCTCGCTATGGGTCTTGTATACAGAGGCCAAAACCAGCCACAATACCTAAGGTCGAATCCCAAGCAGCCAAGGACTGCAAATAGATATTTCTGTTCCAAACGCCATTCTAGTATCTAAAGATAACACCACCACATATTAATACATTTAACTTATTATTGTGTGGCATTTCAAGGGGGACCAGATTAAACCTCAGGGTTTGCCATACTGACCCAGGGAAAGATTATAGCTGAGGCCCCAACCCAATCTCCAAGTCTCCTTCACCCCTCCCACACACGACAGCACTGAAAACCAATTTAAAATAAGCAATTACAAACTCATTTTTTTATCATACGGTACTCCTACTCCCCCCTCAGCCTCCCTGCAAAGCAGTCTCAGAATTGCCCATCACCTCAATAAGTAGATTGCCTGTTGCCCCATCAACATCGTAGTTACGTCACAGGTGTAGCTGGGAAATAAGTTAGTTAACATACTGTCAGGCTCTGAGTCTCGCTGAGCCTGACGACAAGGAGGAAGAAGAGACTCTGCCTCATTGGCCCACACCTCTGCTTTCTTTCCAGCCCCCGGATGTCCCCAGTGACGTGTGATATGCCACAGGAGATCCTGACTTTTTCTGTTATGGGCCCTTTAAGTCCCGACTGCCTGACGCTGAATCGTCTCTGAGCCACGCCCCTTAGAGGAGTGAACTGTCAACGCCGGAAGAGGAAGAGTGGCTCATACGGGACAGCTTGCTCTCTCTCACGTTGGACCGGAGAGGAGGATCACCCGAATTGAGAATTGAAGACTGTGGGCAGCAGCCCAGAGGAGAGGTGATGACTGAAGACGGCCCTCGGGGGACAGGTTCTTGCTGTGAACCACAGGAACAAACGCCAGGAGGCCAACAATCCCATGAGTTGCCCAGCCGCATTCCAGGAGGAGCGTGGCTCGCACAGGTGTGTGCACGATTCCTAGGGAGCACGAGGTGGGTAGAAATAAAGTCCTATGTTACTCAGAAGGGGAATCCTTAGCAAGCTTGTCTGGGCATTTTGCTTGAGGACCTTCTATTTTCTTTGTATTTTAGTGGCGCTCTCTCCGGCAGTACACTCCGGAGAGCTTGTATATAGGGTGCAAAAATTTCCCCACTCCCTTCCCAATATCTGAGTATGGCATAACGCGTGGCGCTGACTCTTGTTTCTATTTTTCTTTTATGCCTCTCCCTTCTGGCTTGGTCATCATCGCCCTGGTGGAGAACGTACATGCGAAGATGAGTACCATTCCACAAGAAGAGGAGGAACCTTTTGTTTTGTCGAACTGTCTTCCCTAGCAATTAAAGCATCTGACGACCATAATTAGTCTTGTGATTTCAATGACCCACGACATGTGGTGGAGAATGCGGGCAAATGTCGATTGGTGAGCTGAAACGGATGCCCTATACATCACTTAGTAGACTGACAAAAGAAACTGGAATGCGCCATCGAACGACAGATGACCTCGGCCCAAGCAGATCCGGACACTGTTATGGACATCATCAACACCTAGGTGGATGCCATACACAAAGTGGCTAAAGACCAAGTACAGAGCACCTCCGGGCTTCAGGGCACTTGTGGAGGTGCTCAGATTCATCCAAACATAGCCCTTCAGAAGTATATTCCTTGAGAGGATCCATCCTCATTTCTGCTCAACTTTGAAGGGCCGGCCAAAGCATCAGGATGGCCTGTCGGAAAGTGGCTGTTTTTCTTGGCTCCTTTCCTGACAGGGGAAGCCCAAGTTGCTAACGCTGGGGGTACTACCCCTTATGAGGAAATAAAAACCATTATCCTTGACTACCTGGGTATGGACGCGGAGTCCTACAGTTAGATACTGGAAGGAAAAATGGGCCCGAGTGATAACCATAAGACACTGTCCTTTAAATTAAAACTAGCAATAGATAATTGGCTAAAACCAACAGAGAAAATTAAGGAGGAAATCAAGGACCAGATCTACCTAGAGCAGTACCTTAAAGCTTTTCCTTTTCCAACTCAAAGGTGGCTGCGACAACACACCCATCTCATGGTTGGGCAAGCAGTTGAAATGGCCACCTAATTTTCTTGTGCGCAACCGTGGAGGTGGAGAAAACCCTGCTAGGGAACCAAGGGACAAAGAAGAACATATGACCCGTCAGTTTTCCTCCCAAGTCTCAGTCCTACAAACTCGAGGCTAAGAGAAGCAATTTCCTCAGAGATCAAAACATTTTTACAAATGGGAGTTATAAAACCTTCCCAGAGCAATTGGTTCTTACCCATCGTTCTTGTCCTGAAACCAGACAGTTCCGTCCGATTTTGCATTAACTTCCGATCAGTAAACACCATATCAAAATTTGACGCATACCCCTTACCACAAACAGACCAACTTGTAGAAAAGTTAGGCTGTTTATATATCTACTCTCTACCTAACAAAGGGGTACTGGCAGGTCCCCTTATGAAAAAGATATCAGGAGAAGACCGCTTTTTCCACCAAAGACAGGCTTTTTGTATTCACTGTTCCTCCCTTTGGGCTACATGGAGCGCCCGTTACCTTTCAGAGACTGATGAATTTGGTGCTTCCTAACCATCAAACATACTCTTCAGCTTATCTGGATGGCATTGTTATATTCAGTTCATCCTGGGAGGCCCAACTCGCATGTTGGTGCCAGATATTCCAAGAATTACAAAAAGCAGGCCTACATGTAAACGACAGGAAGTCCAGAATCGAGTTTCAAAAAGTACGCTATCTGGAATATCTGTTCAGCAACGGGTGTACCGAACTCCTAGAAGAGAAGGTAAAAGCAATCATTGACACCCCTCTTCCCAAGACCAAAAGAGAGGTGAAAGATTCTTAGGCCTTTTGGTATATTATAGGCAGTTCATATCTCGATATTCCGAGATAGCCAGTCCTCTAACGGACCTACTGAAGAATGATGTAACAAAGGCAAATCTCCTGAATCCTTCAGAACGAGTCCTGGAAGCGTTCCAACCCTTAAAAAAGCCATCACCAGCAGCCCAATCCTGACAGGAGACATCCGTTACAACGCGGTCTTTACACAGTGATACGTTTACAATGTGGCTATTACAACGCAAGTCGTTACAATGACTTGCACTCGATGGCGCTATACACTAAGGAATTGTATGATTTATTATTTCAACACCTTCCCTACTGTTACATAGGCTGGAGTTGGAAATAGAAAATCATACTGTTCCTAAGTCCAGCGCCCTCCAGTGCAAGTCGTTGTAATGACTTGCATTTTATTGACTGTGTTGTAATCGTATTGCAGTGTAAAGACCATTTTGTAACATCATACATTTAATCGTGACGTCCCATAATTTTGCTTAGCCCTTTATATTGCAAACCAATGCCTCTGATGTCGATATAGGGGGGTGTTATCTCAAGATCTCCGGCAGGTCTGGAAAGCCCTATACTGTTCATCAGGTCGCAAACTCTTCCAGAGAGAGCAGAATTAGCCTGTGATTGAAAAGGCGTGCTTAGCAATCAAATGGGCAGTAGAAACACTCTGGTATTACCTAGAGGGAAAACCCTTCATCCTCTACACAGATCATGTCCCGTTAATGTAGATGAGTAGAAACAAAAGTAATAATCCCAGGATGTTAAGGTGGTTTCTGTCCCTCCAACCCTTCGCTTTTAAGGTTCGTCATAGGAAAGGCACCCATAATGCCAATGCTGACTTCCTGTCTCGTATCCCTTACCTCCCCGACCGGGAAGACTCTAGGGTTGGGGTGTGTCAGGCTCTGAGTCCCGTTCACCCTGAGGACAAGGAGGAAGAAGAGACTCTGCCTCATTGGCCTACACCTCTGCTTTCTTTCCAGCCCCTGCATGTCTCCAGTGATGTGTGGTATGCCTTGGAAGATCCTAACTTTCTCTGTTATGGGCCCTTTAAGACCCGACTGCCTGATGCTGAAGCATCTCTGAGCCACGTCCCCTGGAGGAGTGAACCATCAACGCCGGAAGAGGAAGAACGGCTTGTACGGGACAGTATGCTCTCTCTCATGTTGGACCGGAGAGGAAGATCACACTAATTGAGAATTGAAGACGGTGTGCAGCAGCCCTGAGGGGAAGTGACGAATGAAGGTGGACCACGGAGGATGGATTCCTGCCACGAACAAACGCCAGGAGGCCAATGAGCCCAGCCGCGTTATAGGAAGAGCGTGGCTCGCACAAGTGCGTGGACGATCCCTAGGGAGCGGGAGGCGGGTAGAAATAAAGTCCTGTTCTCCTCAGAAGGGAAATCCTTAGCAAGCTTGTCTGTACATTTTGCTTGAGGTCCTTCTATTTTCTTTGTATTTCGGTGGCGGTCTGTCTGGCAGCACACTCCTGAGAGCTTGTATATAGGGTGCAAACATTTCTCCATTCCCTTCCCTGTATCTGAGTGCGGCATAGCGCGTGGCGCTGACCCTTGTTTCTATTTTTCTTTTATGCCTCTCCCTTCTGGCTTGGTCATCATCGCCCTGGTGGAGATCATACATGCGAAGAAGAGTACCATTCCCCAAGAAGAGGAGGAACTGTTTGTTTTGTTGAACTATCTTCTCTAGCAATAAAAACATCTGAAGACCATAATCAGTCTTGTGATTCCTATAACCGGCGTTACATACATAACAGCCCTTTTACTATTAGTTGTTATCAGCCTGTGAGACCACTAAGATCTGGTAATGCTAACTTCCTGTGCTCCCATAGAATACATAAGGTAAAGATGGGTGGTAGAGCTTTTTCCCATCTGGCAGTCAACCACTGGAACAAATTACCACAGAACTTTGAGCCGTAACGAGATTACCATGTTCAAGAAACTTCTAAAGAGATGGCTTTATTAGTTGCACCTGCCCAGTATGACCACCTCCTAGAAGCGCCGTGAGATCCCTTCGGGGATGATTCGTTGCGCTATATAAATCTACAAGTACAGTAAAGTAAAGTAATACCGTAAGAAATCTGTGTCCCATATTTTGGATGCTGCAGCAGGCTGAGTTGCCAAGTCCCAGCTCACCTGGGGTCGCAGCATAAAGAAATATACTCACATTCCCCGAGGTGTACTTCCATTTGGCCTTGCAGCTAGCAATGCCATGGAAGTCTAGTTCTCACTGATCATATGAGAATGGAATCCTTTCTGCAGTTGCCCGCACTAACTCACAGTTCCTCCTGCTTGTAATTCAGAATCTCCGCTCAGGGAGTGCTCAGTTTGTTGCACCGGCATCTACCCCCCCTGGACCATTTTGCCTCCGTCCTCCTGGGGCACGCTGGCCTCTAACTAGTCCCAAACGTCCTCCAGCATCGTGAAGTGCCGGTCACTCTCCTCCGCACTAACTTAAAGCCTTGTCAGAAACAGCAGCATATATTTCAGTTCCAATGCTCGTAGTGATTTTTTAACCTCCATAAAACTGCGTTGCTACTTCTGTACTTGTAGAGTCAAATACGGAAAGAACCGTATTTTGGCATTTTCAAATTTCATACGGCCCTGCATAAAGGTTGCCTGTAGGATGGCATTGTGGTCTCTGTGGTGGAACATATTTGCAATATTGGTCCTTTGTGGGGCCCCAGGCTTCAGGGGTGTGGCTAGTGTCCTGTGTGCCCTTTCAATAGTGAAGAAGTTTGAGAATCTTTTCGGTCAGAGTGTCTGAGTTATAAGATCTTCCAGGAAGACCACATCTCTGGGCCCCTCTGCCCTCTCTACCCGAATATTGTTCCCACCTTTCCTCTTGGTCCTCGTGCTTGGCCACCATGAGTGTATTTTCTTTTGTTTGCATGGTGCTGCATTTTATCATCAAGTGTCCTGATGGTGGCCTGCAATGAGGTAATATTAGTTTCTGCTGTTGTCAGTTTATCTGTCATTTTCTTAAAGTCTGCCCTGAGGAAGGTGACATCCACTGTGACTGCTTCGAGGTTGGGCTCAATGTACCCTTTCAAGTCTCTTATCGCTGCCTCTTTCTCACACAGGAGGGTTCTCGCATGGACAGTGCCTCCACTCTAAGCGAGCCCTTCGCAGTTCTCTCTGCATCAGTTGTAGATACAGGGGGCGTAAGGACGACAGAGTATTTGTCCATTTTATTATGCTGTGTTGGCCATGGGCCATGGTCACCCACTATCATTCTCCACAAACTATATAACCCCGACAGACTTTAGGGCTTCCCACCATGCGTCCTATAGGCAATCCTCTGCTCCCCTCTGGACAGGGTATGATAGTGGCCCGAGTGTTCAATTAATGTTCCACAAAGGCATAGAAATGGATAGCCGCAGCCCTCCAATCTGCAAGGCTAAGTCAGAAGATATGCTTGAGGGAAAATAGAGGAGAGACAGATGAGGAACTGCCCTCCCCCATAAATGGTTCACAACCTGCTAAAGAAGTTGGATTTGCCACCACCTAAGCAGGCTCTTCTCTCAGAGAGATCCGTTTGTCCAAAATATCAGGCCTGGTGCATAGTTGAGAGGGCCCACATGTGTCTGATATTCAAGACGGCGGACACAGAGATAGTGGAACTCCACCTATCTCGGGCCACTGCTGCCCCACTCCACCATAGCCAGAGATATTGGGTAGATCGCCAGGAGTGGGGGAGTCATTACATGCCAAAGTCCTGCCCACGGCTTCGGGATTCACTGTGCTATGGCCCCTGCCTCAGACTGCCGCCTCCCTGGTTGCCTCAATCCAGTCTACAGCCAGCCCAGTTCCCGACAGGGTATCCCAGGCTGCTGCAAACTCATCTGGTCCCAGCCCGGCTCCGAAGGCTTCCGCTGACTTTCCTGTCAAGAGGGTTCCCTGAGATGCATGTCCTCTGGTCCCTACCCTTGAGCCTCTGCAAGTCTCTGTGAGGTCCCCTAGGCACACCACCCGCTCTGCAACCTCTCACTGCTGTTTTTTTATATCGGCAGCTGGCATGGCCGGTCTGACTCTTACATGCCAGTGGTGTCATTGTGACATCAGTCCCAGCCCGGCACTCCTTTACAAGTCATCTAAGAGAGCCCCAATGCTCTGCTCCAGCTCAGATTACCCGGGCCCCCAGCTTCCAGTACACTTCCTTCACATCGGGGGCAGCTTTAGGAATCGGGCATGGTCAGATTTATGGATGGATGGGAAAGTTATGTTGGTTACAGGGGCGTAGTTGATGTAAGAGCGGCCATTTTTCTTGGTGTCAAGCAAGTCCCTCTGTGATTACCCAAGCTTGTTTTTGTATGGTGCAGCAGGTTCTGTACATAATCCTAGCTAGATCCATTCGAGTCATGGTGATCCAGCGGTAATTTTACGGTAATTTCTCAATGCAAAACCTCATTTACCTCTATTTAACCACTGGAAAGGTGCCACTGTGTATCACCTTCAGGAGACTTTACATACTCATGAAAAATAAAAATAAAAATAATATTTTCGCCAATAAAGAGAGTAGGTGAGTATTTTAAAAGGTTTTATTTTCTAGTCAAGAGTTAAGTTTCTCTGACCCTTTATTCATTAGTCAAATAGCAATCAGGTTACAGAATTTGAAAAACAGGAAAAATAGAAATAATACAGAACATATTATAGGTTGCATATAAAGAATTCCATAAAGGAAGGGAATGAGACATCAAATGTCAGTCAGAATTCTTTAACGAGTTCAGGAAATATAATTCAAGATTGAATTATGCAAGGCTAATCAATAATTAGCAAAAATCTCCCATAAAGAGAAATAAATGCATAAGACAAATACATTGCTTACTTCTCCCCTGAGGCGGAAGCCTGGGGTTCTTTACTATCCACTTTATTTACCGGTAATTCGTTATTGATGTAAAAATAACGCGATTTTAAAACTTGTAAATATTTTAGATTGCAACTTTTAAATTACCTGTTATACCTCGGAACGAGATTAGCATCGCTCCGAGGCTGCTCTTAAGCTTCCCTGGCACAGCGCTGCTGTTGTTAGGCACTAGAAAGCAGTTCCTCGATCAATTTTGGCCGCCATCTTGAGTTGGGTAAGGCTGCCGGTCGAGTTGTTTCCCCCTCCCGACCTCCTCCCCCTCCCCTCAATATGGATAAAAACAACAGGCCACCCCGTCCACGCAGCGGGCGCGCTGATGGCGCGCCAAAGGCGTGCCAAAGGCAAGCCCGTCTGCGCCCGTCCACGCTGAGGACCGGCTGCAGGGCGGGCTGCGCTCTGGGGCCCCTGAGCTATCTCCCCAGATAGTATTCGCTTATACTTTGCAGGAAATGTTGGACATGAAACCTAGGGACGCCACATGCCAACATAGGCTTACCCCTGAGGAACTACAGCTCATGGTCCCACTGAACACCCGGAACTCTGATAATACCCCCATGATTACCTATCCCTCTCAAAATATCTGCTTCTTGTCTAAGGGTTCTCGTTTAGAGAAAGGATACCTGATCAATGTTCGGTCCATAATTAAAAATAATGTAGCTTTCCATGACTTTGTGACATCTAGAAAACCTGCATGGGTCTTTGTCACGGAAACCTGGGCCACGGAGAACTCAGGTCATGACCTTTTAATGGCAATCCCAGAAGGTTATGCACTGCACAGATTTGACAGAGCTAAGCGCAGGGGTGGAGGACTGGCGATTCTCTACCAGTCTCATCTTACCTGCCGTATTAATGCTCTGTCGGCACCATCTGACCCCGTCCAGGTACTGCACTACTTCATCTCCTCATCTCCTTCAGCTTCCTTCGTAGGCCTTCTTATATACAGGCCCCCTGGGCCTAGATCAAACTTTAGCAGTGACCTGCTCAGACTCATGGAGCCATATGCTGGCAGACCCCGCTTTACTATTTTAGGGGACCTAAATTTTCATCTAAATGACCTCACTTCTAAAGACACTTTGTCCTTGGTGGATCCCCTTGAAGCCTGTGGCTTTGTTCAACTGGTGAAAGGTTCAATTCACCGGGCAGGCCACACGCTGGATGGCGTATTCTCCAACGACCCTAGGGTTAAAACGGGTACTCCCGAACCGCTGGTTTGGACAGACCACCTGGCAGTGCCAATAGAATTGACCCTTTCTCATGTAGACACTCTGAAGAAGGGACAGGCTCAGGGAGAGGGCAAAAGGAATTATAAAAACATCACTAATGACGCCCTGGCCCCTCTCATTAGCTCCGTCTCCCTGCCATTAGATACAGAGCAGGCAGCACAAAAACTTGTCAGCTCTATTGCTGGAGCAGTAGATGCCCTAGCACCAGCAACCCGCCGATATTCAGCAAGGCGTAGACCCTCCGCCCCCTGGTTCACTGAAACACTTAGGTTGATGAGACAGGGATGTAGGAAGCAGGAGAGAAAGTGGAGAAAAACATGGGATACCATGGAGAGAGAGACTTATAAACGATCTCTAGCGGAATATAAGATCATGGTCATCAAAACAAAACAAGAATTCTTCTCTGATATTACAACCTCTCTAACCTCATCAAAGGAGTTGTTTAAGGTAGTAGATTCCCTTTGTTCACTACAAATCCCAGACCCAGTGATAGGATCGCAGGAGCTCTGTGATAAGATCTCAACTTTTTTCTATGCTAAAATCGACGAGATCTCCATTAATTTAGAAACACAGCAAAAATCACTTGAGCTCAACACGATCCAGGCCCTTACAAATCTAGAAGCCTGGTCTAAAGATCCCACTAAGACTCTCTCCAATTTCCCACCGATCACATTGGACAACCTTAACTCTAAGCTGAACAGGACCAAATCCTCCTCACCTTTGGACCCCTGTCTCCTCAAAGTGCTAAAGGATTGTAGGGATACACTACTCCCTCCTCTACTGGAGATAATGAATGGTGCCCTATCACAGGGGTTTTTTCCCTCAGTTTGGAAGAAAGCGATTGTCAAACCACTTCTTAAAAAGCCTTCCCTTGACCCTACAATCCTGAAGAACTTCAGGCCCATCTCCTTACTTCCTGCCCCCGCTAAGATGCTTGAGGCCCATCTGAATTCGCATTTGTCTGCCTTCCTGGACTCTTCTGGGTTTTTAGATCAGACCCAGCATGGGTTCAGGAAATTCCATAGCACAGAGTCCGCACTTACTATTGTAACAGACAACATCAGAATGAAAGTGAACCAGGGACAGACAACGCTGCTAGTCTTACTTGATCTGACCGCAGCATTCAACACCCTATCTCACTCGATCTTAACATCTCGGCTGCGGGAGATGGGAGTAGAGGGGCCAGCGTTGAGCCTTCTGTCCTCATTTTTAGATCATAGAGAACAGAGGGTCAAATTGGGAGAATACTTCTCCCCTGCTAAATCCCTACAATGTGGGGTTCCACAGGGGTCGGCCTTAAGTCCGACCCTATTTAACATTTACGTGGCCCCCCTAGCGAGATTAGTAAAAGCGCAGGGAATGGAAGTAGTGTCGTATGCAGACAACACTCAGATCATGGTGTTGTTGGCCCATTCGGTTAGCACCTCAGCGTCCAGCTTCAGGAGTTGTATGCAGTCAGTCGCCGACTGGATGGTACGCAACTCCTTGAGGCTGAACGGTGATAAGACAGAGGTGCTGATCTTTGGAAAGGACTAGGATGTATGGTCAAATGAATGGTGGCCGCCATCTTTGGGAACTTGCCCTGTCCCCTCACACTCAGCTAGAAACCTTGGGGTCATCTTTGATACCTCGCTGGCAATGACCCATCAGGTTAATGGAACGGTGGCCACCTGCTGGGGAGTTATTAAAACTCTTCGAAGAATAGTGCATTACCTCACCCCGGAAGCTAGGAAACAGACAGTGGTTGCGTTGGTCGGTTCTAGACTAGACTATTGCAACTCACTGTACGCAGAGATCAATAAGGGATTGATCCAGCGTCTCCAAATAGTACAAAATGCGGCAGCAAGATTTGTACTAGACATTCCCCGCTCTTCCTCTGCAACTCTAGCCAGAAAGAGTCTTCACTGGCTTCCTGTAGAGCATCGTATCTCTTTTAAAATCATCTGTCTAGTATATAGGGCTCTGAAAGCAGGAACTTCTGATGGGTTGGGATCACTTCTCTCTGGATATGTTCCCAGCAGAAGTCTACGCTCATCACAACAGCATCTCTTGGTAATTCCTCGGACTAAGAAGACCAGATGGGGAGGAAGAGCTTTCTCTACAGTCGCCCCTCGTCTATGGAATGCACTCCCCCTGGAGCTTAAATCTTTATCCTCACTGCCCCTCTTTAAAAAGGCCCTTAAAACATGGTGCTTCAAGAAAGCCTACCAGTAACTAGCTCTCTGGACTTGCAAATATTTTGGTTAGGCGCCTTGATGCCCATAGGGCTGAGTTCTGCGCGTTATAAATTTGTTTTCATTTCTTCATTTCATTTCATCTTTTTGAAACTAATTAATTAGTCAAAGCATAAACTTAAAGTTTTAGCATCTAAATCTAAACCTTCTTCCCTCGTCTGTTCCATCTGCCTCTCTATGCTTTACAGGAGCGAGACAGCCTGCCCTTCAAAAGACCACAGAAGAATGTGATCTGCCTTGCAAAAATATGACGCGCAAGGCTAGGCTATGCCCCTCACCTCCCTCTATCTCTCCTCAGACGCACTTTCCTCCCAGACTGCACCCGTGATGATCTCGTACCTAACCCATATGATGTTTGATCTCATCTTCTTCTTCTCCTCTCTTCCCTCTCAGACTAAGGCCCCTGAGGCTCAAGGCTTGAAAAGTGTGCAAACACACCTACTAAGAAGTAATTATATATACTATAAATCTTGGCTGACTATACTAATAATGTTGCAGTTTTCAGTACAGCTTGCACCATGATTGGTTAGCATTGATGACATGAGGGTATCACCATCCAGTTCTCATTGGCAAATCCAACCCATACCAGTTTTAACAAAGGAGGTGTTAATGCTTAATACAATGTTATGTTTCACCAGCAATAATTATACAAATATGCAACATTAAGGCAGAAAAATGTATCATTCCTTTTCTTCCTTCCTTTCACATTGCAGGTAGGAAGGATACTTTCAACTAATACTGGTACATTGGCACAATAAGAATGTACAGTTCACTGTGGCCTTGACTCTTTTGTGTCTTCACTTGAGGCACTTGGCAGTCTTGCGCACGCGTCTCTCATTCAGTACAATTCTCAGCCATGCTGGATTCCCAGGCAGTCAATTAATGGTGGGCCCATAAACAAAATAAACACAAAAGAGAGTATTAATTCATGAAAATAAAACCCATTAAACCCATTATGTTTACCTCCTCCATACTAGTACCCTGTATTAGTTATTACCTAGCAAAAGCTATTAGTTTAAAGCAGGTTTTCTATTATTTGTGCACAACATGCAAAAATGTGCAATGTACAACATAGCATAATCATGCACCAGTGCAAATTTTCAAAGCGCACACAGTTAATAAATACTCGTAGCAACATGCACTAATGTTTTAGATAGCTTTTCATGCAAAGTGCGTCTTGCCCTGCGTGTAATGTTGGTGCATGGTTAATTAATACACATTATAAGAAGATGTGTTATGAACTGAATATGCATTGTCTAAATATGCAACAAAGCATAAGTCTCTTAAGACTGGAACAGGGAGTGTAGATTACAAGGAAAATGAGCTGTTAAGAGAGAACACATTCCATGATTATTTTCAAAGCTAAAGAGGCCACTGAAATCACATGTTTTCTCAACACCGCAAAAACGCATGTTAAATCAGCACAAGCATTTCAGACTGACTAGCCCCGATTTCATGTTTCATGTGCCATGTGTTTTCCCTTGCATCAAAATCTGTGTCATTTTAAAGGCTGTCTGAAGCACAAAAATAAAGCAATGCCTGACTACAGATGAAATCTGAGCTACATCAATGGCTTCCTATTGACCTGAGGTTAGAGGTGTATCTCTGAAAGAAATATGCAAGGCAGCAACATGTGCTAACGCAAACAATTTTTTCTCTCACTATAAACTAAAATCGTTTGATAATGTGAGTCTGTAAATTTTGGATCCTCTGTATTTAAGTCAACAACAAATTAAGTAATTGTTGAATGCTCTTAATTTTGAGCAGCTTATAAATGTGTCTTTCTCTTTCTTTGCTGTGGTACATCTTCAAAGGTAAGAACTTTTACAAGGAGGAGCATATGTGAAGTAATGAACCAATTACTTACCGGCAATTACCCTTAGGATGATCCTCATCATCATAGTGAGTTCCCACACTCCCTCCCATTTCCTGTGACTCAGTTATACTGGCTTGGTTACAAACGGTAAGTGAGTGCCGTGGGATAGTTTATCAAGCACAATACACATTTACTTTCGTTTTCACACATGCTTGTGTATGCGATCTCCATTGGAGGTGGATCAAACTCAAATGAAAGAACTATGATTCGGAGGATCTTCCTGACAGTAATGAAGATTACCGGTAAAGTAATTGGTTCATTCCGTTGGGAGATGGGTGGCAGCTTTACAGCACTTTATACTTTACCAAGCTAATAGACCAGTGCTTTTGAAGCATAACCATTCATTATTTAATGTGCCTGCCACACCGACCTGTATTACATCCACTACAGGTATGGAATCAGCAAAGTCAGACAGGCTAAAGGCATCTCTCCTACTGTTGTAAACTGTGGCTGGCTTTACTCAGGAAACATCACTTTCTGATTTACTAGGGTAGTGACCTTTTTTCCTACATAAATCTTCTCTTCTATGGCAGAAAAATTTAAACTTATTCTTCTCTAGACAGTTGAAGTGACACAATCGTAACCCCTTCCAGTATTGCAGTTCTCAAATACCAGAAAGACTTATCTCACAGATGATTGAATATTCCCCATCCAGGATAAATTTACTTTTTGATCATTTTAATGGAGCTTTTTTCAGTCTTTTTTTTTTAAACATATTTTATTGATTTTGAAGTTAAGCTATAGAGTATGACCCAATGGCCTCAAATGCAAAAAATAAATAATAAAGCAAATACACAAAGAAATACCTGCTCGCTTTTAACCATTCCACAAACTTGTTTTGTCTTTTTATATTATTTTATTAGAAATATGAGGTGGAGCTTGACTGAGGGAGGGCTCAACATTGGCCATGGAGTACTCCTTGCATGGATATAATGCCCCCCACTCATCATGTTTGAGATTATTTGTAATCCCTTTATAGCCCTCTCCCTTTTGAATACATGGAGGCACTCAATAACATGAGATGCCTCCTGTTGAGTGGTGGAGCACTTACTTCCATTGAATTATTAGATGCCATCTAGAAGTGTACCCAGCATTTCTGGAAGCATGCACAATTTCTTAAAGTGCTATTTTCTTCCACTTTAGCTTAATCATCCAGATGGTTCAGGTGTCCTAGCTTAGAATTAATAATTGTTTCCTGAGGCCAGAAGTGGAATGATTGTGCGGATTGAGAGCAAGGAGGAAGAAGCTGAGGTGGCAGCGGCATTGTCTGCTTCTGTGACATGCCGCAGTACTGAGCCATCTCTGTGTGTCTATGTATGGTGACAAGACCATACGGATCTGGCCAAGGTTCAAGGTCACTTCCCGTCCCAGGCACTGGAGGCTTAAACAAAGTGGCTGGAACAGCAGTGTGTGACGTGGACCACAGAGCACAGAGTCCTCATGGCTACCAGAACCCATGCCTGCCTGCCCTTCTGCCCTTCTGCCTGCCTGTGGCTGCAGCTCCCTCATCATCTCAGCAGCCCACACTCCCCAGACTAGTCTGCGGGAGTGGGAGAACTGGCTGCAACAAGCTATGAGCACCTGACAAGTCCTCGAGGTCTGAGGACAGAAACAGGGATGGGCAGGAGGGGAGCAGGCGTAGCAAGGTGCTGAAAGTGCGAAGTAAGTAAGCAAGTTTCAATTTTAATTGCCACGGATCCAGTTATTTGTTATCAACTATTAAGTACCACAGCACAGCAGGCGAGTGGCAGGGGCCATAGAGGCTGCTGGTGAAAGAGAGAGCCCCAGGCCCCCAGCGGAAGCAGCCCAGTTAGTACTGGGTGAGGCATGCAGGGGGGTGTCCTGCTTGCCCCCGGGTCATGGTCTGTAGATTATCGCGGCAGCCATCAGGCAACAGCTATCGGTTACCTGCTATTTGCTGCCACTGTTGATACTGATGGACATCAAATGACACTAGCAGCTTTATTTAACCCCCCCAACAAGAGGTGATCCACTGACACCGGTCATTGCAGTTGTCTGTGTCGGTCTGTGTCTGTTGTCTGTTGGTGGCCCACTGTCAATAAAGTTGCAATACTACAGCTCCTGGTCATTTTCCACCCATTTTTATTAGCAACCACCTACCAGCTATCGACTACCAACTGATAGTAGTAGCCCCACAAAACCACTGCGGTACCACATTAGACACTTAAGTTTTATTGTCTGTTGGTTGCTGTTTGCTGTTTGCTGCTGGCTGCTTGCTTATCAATATTGTCATATTCCTCAACTGTGGAGACAGATCCAACAAACTAAAGTGCTCAACTATGTGCTCTGGGAAAGCAAGAGTGGCCATGGTTCAGCAAAGGACTAAGCCAGCAAAAAGAACTAGACGAAAAACTCCAGAGCAAGAGCCAGTAATATGTGCGGACAAAATTATAGTGTTGGATGTAACTACTACAACAGTCCCATTAAAAAAAAAGAAAATTTGCACTCTACACTGGGAAAAAAGGACAAAATGACAGATTACTTAACTTCACAATCAAATGAAGTTCATTTATTAGATTCCAGAAGCCCTGACGTACATCAACTTATAGCAAATAACACTGTATGCGAAAGGTTTACTTATAGTAAAAGATGCAGCAGGATCCAAGAGCTGCAGCAAGATGGGCAATCAGTTAATTTAGGCGTAATTGAAGTAGACATCCATAATAATAATTTAACAGATTACTTCTCAAATTTAAACCTCAGTAATTGGGAAAATGTAAATGCCACATGGCCAGACCAACAGGGCCAACAGGAGCGTTTAGTAGGACCAGCGGCTAGTGGAAAACCATTAATTGAATTATCAGCTTATTAAATAAATAAAGCAAATATAGTACAGATAAATTATCCACTAGTACCTTTCGTAAACCTTGTGGACAGTAGTAGGAACCAGGGAGACGTTACCACGACTAGTTTGTGTCCTTTCATGGCATGAAGTAGCAGCTCTTCAATAGCAACTGAATTTATTGATGGAAAAACCAATAACAAACTACTGGAACAGGAAGATATTGATCAAACAGCCAGAGAAGTATCTGGGGGTACCTGGGACTATCTCTGGTTAACTCTAAGATGGGCTGGCTTTGGAGAGAGCTTCATTAAAGCTAATCAGGCATTATATTTAGCTCCTACAGCTCGAGTCCATGTGAATGCTGGATACACGATGCCCCTTTAGATTAAACGGGGTACAAGACAGGGCTGCCCGTGTTCGCCGCTCCTTTTTGACTTGTATGTAGACCCTTTACTCCATAAGATGGAGGCGAACGATAGGATTCCCCTACAGAGACTCAAGGTGGTCAATGTAAAATACTGGCGTATGCCGACGATGTGGCAATCATCACCCCAGCACCTGCAGAGGCCATAAGGGAGGTTGAGATGGAAGCCTCAAGCTTTGGTCAGGTTTGTGGATATGCCCTGAATGGACCCAAGACTCAGATAATTAAGAATGAGAAGGCAGAATGTTCGGATTTATGGGTGGTGGAATCTGGAGTTTATCTGGGGGTTAATATTTCTGCGGACTTGGATAAAGTGGTGGAGAGGAACATAGAACCTATTATTAATAAAGCAAAGAAAGATTTGTACAGGCTGCATAATCTTCATCTTTGTGTAGTAGAGCGGACTAATATTATCAAAATGATCCTCCTGCCAAAGTTTCTTTACCTCTTCAGGGCTATCCCACTTATGTTTGAGGCAAAGTGGTTTGTTATATTAGAACAGATGATAAATAGTTTTATATGGGCGCATGGCAAGACTAGAAGGACTCTAATATATGGCGCTCCCTAGGGATAGGGGAGGTTGGGCTGTTCCTGATCTTAAGATGTATTACTGGGCAGCGGCCTTGCAGTACATGTTTGGGCTTTTAGGGGGTGGAGCAACCAAATCAGAGGATACCCTAGGATCTATAGCTATATACTCGATAGTGCTGGGGGGGGGGCAGAGAATGTCTTTTTGAAATATACAGATCCCAGCTACTTTAAAAGAACCAAATTTAAAACGGTGATTGCAGCATACAAGATTTGGACACCATTTAGGCAAACATACGGTTTAGGGAGGTTTAACGCATATACCCGATTATATGGGAATCACACCCTCCCAGGGGAAATATTTGTAGATTCTGTCTTTTTAGATTGGGGGAGGGCGTGGGATAATGAAGGTGGGTGATTTGATGGGCTTAGACTGAATGTGTCAATTATCTGATATTCAATTAACGTATGGGGTTGAGACAAGGAATTTCTTTACGTTTTTACGGGTTAGGAGTTTTCTAATAACTAAAAAAGGAGGATTCCTGGGTTTGGGAATAATGCAATTATGGAAGTGATTGAGGGTAGGGCCAGCTGCACGATCAAAAGATTTTATGCCGAGCTGATTGTGAGTAAAGAAGATGACCTTGGGAAATATGAAAGCAAGTGGGCTGAGAAACTTGGGATAGGTCATGAGTGTTTTCATCTGTCACTAGAATTAGGGCGAAATATTCTTTGCTCAGCCACTCTCCAGGCCCAGCACTACAAAACAATATACTCGTTATAGTACACGCCTGCTAGGATTGCACAATGTGAAGGATAAGTGGGCACCACGTGCCCTCGTTGTGATAGCTCAGACGCTGAGATAGTACATGTCTTTGCCACTTGTCCACACTAACAACCACTACATAGAGCTATAGAATCTTTCTTACTGAGATCATTGGGAATTGAGATAACCCTTACACCATCAAGAATCTTGCTTGGTTTAGATGACGACGCCGCAGATGCTCCAACAGGTTATTTCATATTCCTAGCTATGGCAGTGTTACGAATTTGTATCGCCTCTGCATGGCTTGACCGAACTCCACCTACCTTCCACCAATGGCTGGCCAGACTGCTTTCTGTTTATAACCTTGAGAAAGGAATATATGCAAGGAAGGGTAAAAGGGGAAGAAGATTAGGGCTTCAAATATGGGAGCCTATTAATAACTGGAAGGAAAGGCAGGAATCACATGTTTTGCTATTTCTCTATTTTCTCTTTTGGTTATTTTTTTACTTGCTTATTCTGCAATGCCAGTATATTCAGCTACCTAGGATTTCTTTTTCTATTTAACAAATTTGGTGTATATGGGGATTGTCATCTTAACATGTGCTTCTGATTTTGTATTATCTTCTGCACATTTTGGTTTTTTTGCATGACAAATGTGCTCCGTAAAAAATGGGGGGAAAAAGTTCACAATATATATAAATATTTAAAAAAATCATTACGGATAAGGGTACCTCCTTTGCATCCCAACTTGTGGCTCAGATATGTAAACAGTTAAACATCAAACACATTAAAACCCCCGTATATCATACCCAGATGGATGGGTTAGTTGAGAGATACAACGGCTCTCTCAAACTCCTTCTTAAAAAATGCTATCAGGAGAAGGAAGAAATTGGGACCAAATGCTTCCCATGGCCCTCTTTCTGCTAAGAAGTCAGGTGCAGAGTAGTTTGAGGTGTTCTTTGAGCTACTCTATGGGATAAAAACCCAAACACTTCTAGAGATAACCCGTGAGGCATGGGAGAAAGACATAAAATCTGAAGTGGATGCGCTTTTAGAGTATACCCAAAGTTGAAAACCCGAATCGGAAAATAACTGGTGACTAAGAATTCAGTAAAAAGCCAAAGTAAACATGAGCAAATATATGATGAAGGGAAGAAACTAGGATTATACTAACCAGGCAGTTGGGTTTTAGACCTACTACCAAGGTCTTTTCAGAAAATGAGATCTGAATGGAGAGGTCCCTTTAAAATTTTAGAAAAGGTTGGAAATCTCACATACAAATTTAGAATGGGTGCTCATAGCGAGCAGGTCTTTCATGTAAATCTCCTAAATAATGGCTAGGACCCCTACCCAAAACTGTACTCATAGTGCATGTAGAAAATAATACTCAGTCCACCTTAGACCAGCTATACATAAACAAAGAACTGTCTGGAGAACAAAAGGAAGAGCTGAGAAAAACACCACAACCCTTGGCTTCTATTTTTTGCCATATCCCAGGGAAAACACACCTAACCCAACACTCTATCCCCACTCCGGATAAAACAAAAACCTTATTGAATCCCGTCAGCAAGAAGGCAGGCTGTGTTTAAGGAAATAGAGCAAATATTGAAGATGAATGTCATAGAGCCTTCACAGAATAGTTGGTTCTCTCCCATAGTATTGGTCCCAAAACCCGATGGAAGTATAAGATTTTGCATGGACTTCCGAGCAATTACTAAAATCTCTAAATTAGACGCACACCCTCTTCCCAAGGTTGATGAATTAATTGAGAGAATAAAAGACGCTTAGTATATTACCACAATAGACCTCACATCAGGTTACTGGCAGATTTCCCTAAAAGCAGAAGATAAAGAGAAGATGACTTTCTCCACTCCTTTTGGTCTGTTTTAATTCACAGTGCTCCCTTTCTGACACCATGGAACCTCTGTCAGTTTTCAAAGTCTAATAAATGTAGTCCTTGAAAGGAATTACGAATACTCTTCTCCTTATCTAGATGATATCATTATATTCAGCCGTACTTGGGATGATCATTTATAACATTTGAACACAATCCTGAATGACTTAACAAGAGCTAACCTCCATATAAATGCAACAAGTAAAATACTGAGGTTATCCTTTAGCAAAGGGACTGATTGAGCACCAAACCGAGAAAATCAGAGCAATCACTTAGGTTCCCTTTCCAACCAACAAAAAAGCAGTAAGGTAATTTTTAGGGTTAGTAGGATATTATCGTGGGTTCAACCCTGGGTACTCTAATATACCTGAACCCCTGACTGATCTTTTAAAGAAAGGAACTCCTGCTGCAAGTTTCCAAAATCCATCAAAAAAAGCAATCAAAGCATTCTGGACTCTAAACAAAGTTATTACTTCTGCCACAATTCTCACCTCCCCAGACTTTGAGAAAGTCTTTATCCTACAAACAGATGCTTCTGACGTGGGTATAGGAGCAGTACTCTCACAAAAAGACAATGAAGGTGTTGAGAAACCTATTCTGTATATTAGCAGGAAGTTATTTCCCTGCAAGATTCCTAATTCCACTAGGTAAAAGTGGGCATTTTAAAAACTCCATTATTATCTTGAGGGTAAACCCTTTGTACTGTATACTGATCATGCACCCTTAACCTGGTTAAGCAGAAATAAGGGAAACAATCCCATGTTTCTTAGGTGGTTTCTTTCACTTTAATCTTTTTAGTTTAAAGTGTACTATAAATCAGGCTAGGACCTAACGGGGCCAGACTTCCTGTCACGTTTTCCCCTTTATGCCAATCAGAAATATCCTGGGATGGGGATATGTTATAAACCTGAGGATCCTGGCGATCCGGGGACTGGAGCCGGCTATGAATTTCTCGCCCACCTCGGAAGTCAGGTTGAGGGGAGGGACCAAGGTCCTGCGCGTGATGCCGTTAAGCCGGAAGAAAGAGAGCAGCGTTTTTGTTTGGGAACGCCAAGGAAAAGAGGCAGAGAGGACAAAGGAGAGGTTGTAAGGGAACCAGGGGAGGAAGCAGCTGGCAAAGCGGTTTCCAAGGAATCTGAAGACCAGGGGGAGGTGCTCAATGAAGGGTCAGTGCCCGAATAGACTGTTAAATTACCAGAAGGAGAAGCGGAGCCTCCTGTTTTCTGATTGCCTCCGGATATGGGCCATGTCCTAGGAGGGACGTGGCCTCACCATGTGCATTCAAGGCTCTCAAAATGAAGCCAAAGGGAACAGACTAGCAGTAAAGAGGGAGGACGGAGGGACCAAGAAGAAAGGCCTACAATTAACCGAAGTAAACAGTCTGATGAACTGAGGAATTAGTATTCAGAAGCTGGAAAAGACATAATTAGACACTAGCTTCTAAAGGTTATGTATCTTCTTGCAAATTTCTTTTTCCCTTTTCTTTTGGGGAATTACCATTTCTCCTCCCCCACTTCCTATTAATAATCACGTCCCTGCAGAAAGAATAAAAAGAGAGCACCCCACTAACCCACCACATAATAATTAAGACCATAAAACGATAGGTTCTTACCTGTGTTTCTTCTTCTGTCAAGGGTACCAGCGGCCAGCAACTCCGGAGGCCCTGCAAAGAAAAAAGACATTGTTAATCTCAAAGCTTGAGACTCTTTTTCGTACTTATACCTTTTTTGTCTCTCCTCTTCTAAAAATAAAACAAAGAGAAATCAATAAACACTCCAAGTAGTCATTGGGTATTAAGTCCTCCTTACTGGCGAAAGATGTGTACAAGAAGAAATGTTCTTGTTGTGGAATGCATACATGCATGTCTGAAGAACCTCGGAACACTTCACATGTGACTCAATTCAGTTTATTAAAGCTTTGGACCTCCAATTAGGTCCACTTAAAAGGATACATACCAATTAATACATAAAATACAATAGAACCATGTAAAAATACGGCATGACAAGGCAGTCCGAATACATTTTTTTTCAACATATAGCAGTATCAAAGGATAAAATTTAGAATTTAGCAACCAACAATGAGGAAACAACAGTATCAAAGGATACAATTTAGAATTTAGCAGCCAACAATGTAGAAGCAGAGCATATCTTGAGTTGTGGAAGTAACAAATTAGGGAGCAGCCGGGACACTGTAGAACACCTTCATGAATCAAACAGGGCATGTCCTGAGATGTCCTGAGGCCTAATTGTCATATATACCAATACAGACCAAAGTTGCAAGTATACTCAACTCACAGGCCTTTCACAGTCATATGATGAGAGTCAAAGTCCTGTAACACAACAGTATGAACAGATGAGATGACTTTGCACTGTGAGTAATTACCCAGAACGTAGGACTATAGAGATGTGTTTTGCAAACATCACAACACTAGAATACAGATATGGCAAAAGTGTGATATGTCCATGTGGAAAATCCGGCGAAACTGTATGGTTACACACACGCATTCATTGAACATGTTGTGATGGAGTAATGTGGATAAATACTTACCTTTAAATGGCTAGACTAGCTTACCTCTGCCTTGAGTGTATGAGTGCATAATTGATGGGGTTGCTAATCTTGTATCATCCCAATGGGGAAATGGCACTTCAGTGTGTGCCTTTACAGAGGCCTGTTTCAATGAATGCTTTCTTCTTGGACCCTCAGAGTAGATATGCTGCAACTGTCTATTGCATGCGTGAGACAAAGATCATGTGTGATTGGCGGAATGCTGTACATTGAATATCATTAGTGTACCTGATCATGCGTCATTGGTTCACTACAGTGAGGCCTAGTGGCTCACTCACCTATTCCAAAGGTCTGTTGCTGTGTGGCACTCACACCTCTGCCCAACATCATATCTATTAAACATGTGTGCATGTTAACACCATGTACAAGACATACACAAACAGGAATTTTGCAATGTGGAACGGTGTGCACATTCTGAGAGTGTGTTTGCTGCAAGAGTATGCTTACCTTCTGACACTCAAGCACAGGCCAGAAGGAAGGAGTGTTGATCAAAGCAGTGTGGACTGACTAGGTGAGTGTGCTGTGCTTCATCATGTTTGTTTATGCCCAACACATATGGAGGTCCCCTAATGTCCTGTGACTGTAAACAGAGGTGCATAGTATGTGCATTGCCACACAGTGCAGCACAGATAGTCCCCCTACAGCATGGGTATGTGTGAAAGGAAATTGCAAGTAATGTGCTTTACCTAACTGAATACAAAACAATCACTTTTCCCCTGTGCCAGTGCTATTTTGGCTGCCTGGGGCCCATGCAGATACACTTGCAGCATGGAGCTGCGATGCAACTATTGCATGCAGGAATGTAGGTTTACCTGAAAGGGTATCTTCCTGCTAACAAAATAATTATGTACGCCAACTTCCACCATCTATGGGTGCTAAGAACACAGCACTCATATAAAAATATGTGAAATAGATTTGTAGGTCCAAGGTCTTGTAATGCCACTCCTGGGAATGTATTTTTACTGGCATATTTCCCAGTTTAACTGGTTTGGCATTTTTATTTTTTAGAAGTTTTATATAGCGCTGACCTGACCTGAGGGTATAGAAGCGCTTTACATCAGTTACAAAGCAGAAAATAAGATAATACAGTAATGCGGAAAATCCCGTAATAAAAATAATAATATAGGTCAATGATGGAGAGTTCAAGTTCGGAGCCTTGCTGACACAGCGTCGAAGAGGTGTGAGGTGTCTTCTTCAGCACTCCAACTGCTCCTATCGGTTCACTAGGAACGTTCGAGGAACAGGATTTTGAAGTGACTTTTGAATTTTGCAAAAGAGGGAATAGTTCGGATGTGAGGGGGAATAGAGTTCCAGATTTTGAGCATGGTCCCGGCGAAGGACCAGGCCGCAGCTTTTTGTTTTCGAGATTTCAGCTGGATGAGTAGTAGGGTGATAGCGCTTCTGAGGTTTCTGGTCTGACTGTTTTTTTGAGTTTAGCAGCCAGATATTTGGGGTTGCTGGTGTGCAGGACTTTGTGTGTGAGGCAGGCTGTTCTGAAGTGTTTTAAGAGGAGCAAGATGTGATTTAGCTATTCCTGAGAGGACTGCATTCCCATAGTGTAATCTTGACTGCACCAATGATTGGGTGGCTTGTTTGTGATCTTTGGGCGGGATGAAAGGTTTTATTTTGTTCAGTAGCTTCAGGTTAAGGAAGGCGTTCCTAGCTGAGTTTTTAATGTGTTTGGTCATGTCCAGTTTCGGGTCTAGCGTGATACCTAGTGATTTAACAGAGTCCGCTAGGGTGAGGTTCCCATTGAGCGCATCGATAGCTTTTAGCCATTCGACCATTTGGGTGTTCTCTTCTTTGTTCGATATGAGGAGTAATTAGGTTTTGTCAGGATTCAGTTTTAAGTGGTTGCTTGACAGCCAGTGTTGCACTTCCCTCAGTATGTCTTTGAGTCTTTGAATGTCTTTGACGGAGGAGGTTTCCAAGTAAATCTGAGTATTGTCAGCATACAGATGGAAGGGAATGTTAGCTTTTTTGAGAAGGGCGGTGAGGGGTTCCTTGTAAATGTTGAAAAGTTGGCAGGAGAGCACTGACCCTTGAGGAACTCCCCTACTGACTGGGTGAAGGTCAGACTCAAAGTTTTTGATTTTGATTCTTTTGGTGCGGTTGTGTAGGAAGGAGGAGAACCATTGGAGGACCACCTCATCAAGTCGGGCCCTTTCTTGGAGAACCTTAATGAGAAGTTTGTGATCTACTGTGTTGAATGCTGCCAATAGGTCTAGGAGAATGAGGAGACAGTATTGGTATGAGTCAAGTGATTTGTGGATATCATCTATTTATTTATTTTTTAAATTTGATTTTTATTACCTTTTCATCATATATAAAGCACGCACAGTACAACATTATTCGAACAAAGATGTTACAATGATACGAATATGCCATCCGGAATCAGTCTATATGCACATATAGAGTGGGGTAGTGGCATGAGTTGGCTGGTGCTTGAGGCCGAATGCGCGCAGGGAAGTACTAGGGGAGGAGGAACCAGGAAGTGAGTATAGAGGGAAAGGGACTGTTGGAAGCAACTAGGGGGGGGGCAGGGGGAGGTATTAGAGTGAAGACTGAGTGAAAAGGGCAGAATCAGACCGATTGTTCAGGACTGATCTGTAGGGAGGCAAAGATGAGGGGGGGGACTGAAGGACAGAGGAGGGGGAGCCAATAAGGGGGGGCTGATGTGATCAGGTTACAAACACTTTAGTGAGATGGTGGCGCTGTAGGGGGAGCGGCGGCATCTTGGGAAGTGTGCGGGTGGCACGCTTGTGGGCTAACGCAAATTGGTGAGATAGCATGGCCCATGTCTGCAAAGGTACAAATCAAACCGTTTACTCGACACAGATGCTCCCAAAGTTCGTCGTCTGTGAGATAAATGTCATCCACATACGAGCATGCATCTGGATCGATTCTCTCCAAAAGAGAGACAATGCGGGCAGTAAAAATCCCAGGACTATTCTTATAGCCCATAAGCAAACCCCGAAATTGTTTTTGGACACCGCCGCAAGTAAAGGAGGTCCATTGGGAACTTAGACCATCCAATCTATGGGCATAAAAACCGTTGGAAATGTCAAGCATGGTCTTAGAACGCTTACGCACTAGACTATCCACTAGGGCAGAGCCGTGAGTATCCTGTACTGCACAGTTACGGCAATGCGAGTTTAAATGCCGGTAATCCAATACTAAACGATATGAGCCGTCAGGCTTGGTACCAGTAAAAAGAGGGTTATTCCTCGGTGACACACAAGTTTCAATCACTCCTTGATATTCCAATTGTTCAAGGATTTCCGCAACGGAAGCCTTAGCTTCACGTTTAATGGGATATTGTGGTTGAGGCTGTGGCTGGGACAGCAAAGGAATTTCGTGACATGGGGACAATTTATCCCAACCACATTGGTTACGGTACAGAGCCGGCGCTAGAGCCTTAGCCCACTCTTCTGCAAAGTGCAGCGCATCCTCTTTCGAGACTGTGTGCGCGAAGCTGGGGAGGATTACCTCCTCCCCTCGCGGTGCTGCGAGAACAAAAGGTGGGGGCCAGTCAGCCTCCGAAAGGAAAATGTCATACGTAGACTGTCACGGCTGCTGCTCCTCGGGGTCGGAACGATGCTCAAATGGGGTCCACCTCCAGATGTCCCTGTACTCTGACTATCAGTTACATCCAGAGCACAAGGCAGCCAGGCGAGGGAAAGGTAGGGGTAGGAGCAGCAGGGATAGGGACCTGTAAAAAAAGAGGGCATACGTTAGTCCACAACTCACTTCCTCCCTGTTCTATCTCTATAATGTTTCTTTGACCCTCACCTGATAATGCTCAGGAGGCGACCCCTTCCCTCTGCTGAAATCCTTCTCTTGCTGAGGAAATGGAAAAACAATTAGTGCCCTTCTACATACTCTGTAAGTCATGTACGTCATTCACCTTTCTCACAACCCAAAAACACTCACCAGGTGCCAAGAGAAGGATATAGAAAAGAATACTTTCTCACAGTCTCTGTAGATTGATTTCTCTCCTATTCCCCATGTAGTTAATAAGGACAGTAATTCACTGTTCGAAACGAATAATAATAGAACCAAATCAAATGTAGCCTACCGGCTCTTCCTGGAAAATGAGGGAATGTAATTCAAAAACAAGTACGAGTACCAGGAGGGTGCAATCCAAGCGGCTCCTGACTCGGAAATACTTCGATGCCCTCAGCTGAGAGTAAATCAAAGAGTTTTTTCCCTTCCTCGGTGAACGTGGAGGGTGCAATCCAGCGTCTCCACATAACACCCTAAAAGAGGAACTGAACTGTTTAAGATCGCGGAGGGTGCAATCCGGCGTCTCACGCGTCTGACGATAACCCCCCTGAAAACAGCACCAGCCGGTGACTGTTATCTCAGTTTAGATAAACTGTCCGAGAGAGGCGCGGAGGGGGCAATCCAGGCGTCTCCGGCGTCTCACTTCAGAAGTTAACCATCTATCGCAAGAACGCGGAGGGGGCAATCCAGGCGTCTCACGGAAAAAACAAATGACAGCACCAGCCGGTAACTGCCTAGTAACATCGGTTCCAACGACCAACACGCAACCTACTCCGCAGCCACGGAGCAGATGAACCGCACTTCCCCAGTAACTCCGCAAAGACAAGGCGTCCGCAAACATCAGACACTCAAAGGACAAATCACGTGCGCTGATCGCTGTCACCCATAGGTCTTTATGCCTTTCGTAATCTGTCCCAGTCCACGCTAGGCATTCTGGAGATGTAGTCAATCTTCTGGGCAGGCACCTTGGTCAGACCCTGACATAGACGATAGAGTCTCCCAAAATACCCCTCTTATGGTACGTTGTATGTCACCTTCGATTAACAAGACAATTTCATAAAGTCTATCAGGGGGAGCAACTCTCGTGTCAGCTGTTTCTATCACAACATAAATATCAGTCGCTGTCACCTTCAGTAGTGGACGCAGGGCCTCTCTTACAATGGTAATCTCCGCCGCGCTGTCCAGCAAGGTCAGAGCCCAAGTCAGATTCCGAAGCCACGTTCTCACTATCTGTGGCATATCGATGCGCTGTTAAAGCCGCGACTTTCGTCCTGGCAAACTGCGGTCTCTTCGGCATTGAGCCGTCCTGCTTTCCTGCACCGTCTTTCGGGTGGGGCTGGTCACGTCCTTGCTGACCACCCCGACCTCTTCCGCCTCCTCCACCACCGGTCGTCGAGGCCGATGAGTCCTGAAAGGAACAAGGAGAATGTTGATCAGAAACCTGAAATCTATTAGGTGATTTAATCTTTGCGCGATCGCGCAAGTCATAAACGCGTTCTGTTTGTGCAGGTAACGGAGACCAGGACGAGACTCTTGAGTCTGTTGTGGTTGCTGTTGCTTTCCCTGTTTCTGTTTTTTAGGCCAATTTTGTTTTTTGGACTTGGGCTGAACTGCTGTTTCAGAGTCCTGCCCTTGGGGTTGCTTTTTCTCTTTAACAGAAAAAGGCTTGAGACCCCTACTATTGCGACCCACGGTCTTATAAGCCGCCACAATAATCCTCGCTAACTGTCGGGGTTTCTCGGCATCAGGAATTGCCGCCAAAGCATTAGCCACCTGAAAGTTCACTGCATCCCCCTTGACATTAGCAAGTATGAGATCGCAAACCACATCAAAGGTGCCACACAGGCGCATACCCAATTCAACCGCAGCCTCTGGTCCGTGATCATCCTGATCACGTTTAAGGACCGTAGGCAGGACAGCCATAGACGGAGTGCCGTAACACCTCGCATAGACCGCCGCAAATGTTCTACCCCAGGTTTCACAGTCACCGAGTTCAGGGGCCAAATCTTTTGGCAAACTAGGTGTCAGAATCCTGTGTTTTTCACCAGGAGTCGTATTAGGAAATACAGCTTCCAGCTGGTCAAATTTCTCGGCAAGCCAGAAAGGAAAGTCATCCTTATCCTGGGGACGCTTGCCCATCACTGCATTGACCATTACGGGACTGAGCTTCAAACTGTCCTGTCCGGCCGGAAGCGCCGCACCACCCAGGGGCCCACCCGGAAGATTGCGGGCTATGTATTGCACTAAAGCTCTAATCACAGCAATAGAGACTACATGTAGTCTATGAATTTCAGCAAGAGCACAATTGCTGTGTAGAGGATGAGGAGTAAATCCAGCCAAAACAGGCCAATTAGCGCCTGGAATGGACAAAGGACCTAACTTCGGAGCTGTTAAAGAATGGGGGAGGGCGCCACTAAACCAAAAGCGATGCTGCCAAGTATCAATAGGTCCTTCCTGTGCCCTGTACGGAGTATATTCATTCGGTACAGGTGAGGGAGTGTAAGTGTGGAACACACCAGAATTAGCGACCACAGCCGGAAACGTCACCCACGAATAAAAGAGTTTGTACGGGTAAGCTGCTTCCGCACTCATCACCATTATCACAGCCAAGCCCTCAACGGGTACATTGTAATTCAGCAAATGATTGCGCACCGCAATGCGACTATGCTGCGGAATGTCCACCGGCTGGGCCATGACAGCACAGGAATGTAGAAAAACAAAGTAAACTTTGTAGCACAACTGGGTAGTAATTCAAGGAAACCGTTTTAGAAAGATTCAAGCTTGAAAAGACCTATTTCAAAAATAGGTAGGTTTTGTCCAACACCACCGTTTTCCGGAAACGACAGTGAAGGGGTTAAGGATAGAATGATATACTACTCAAGTGTCATGATATAAGACCACCAACGTTGGGCGCCATGTAGCAGGGATTCCGTTCTCCTACAGAACTGTGCATAGAGATTTGGAACCTCAGTGAATTAGGGTGACCCAAAACTCACCTCAGTACCCAAAATCCCCTTACCGAGCTAGCTACAGTGTCTCATTGGTCATAACAAACTCCCAATGTTTAGACAAACCAGAACATGAACTTACAATACCTCAGGTCACGTGGAACACATGAGCACTCTTTCGTTATACAATCATTTCAAACCAGAACGTGGAGTAAATGAGGACACGTGCACATTTGAAATATTTATTTACTAATGCCGTTTTCTCAAACGCAGTATCTTAGATAATACAAGGAAACCTATTACCAGAAGCAAAGTTATCAGCATAGTTACTAGTCCATAGAAAGCAAAAGGTGACAGCATGCTAAAATGCTGTAATGAATGAGGGTTAACAACACCTAATTCTCACCCTCCCTAACTAGCATCTTATATTAATATCTAAGAAGGTCTCTTTGGGTTTTAGCAGGGCGGCCCCATACCTCAAGATCCTAGTGTGAAGGGATCACATCATCTTCCACCAGCTCTCTACATGCGAACCGCATCAAGTGTGTCGTGTGCTCTAAGCAAAGCAATATAAAACGCGCCTAAAGCCAGAATTTGGCAGGAGCTGCACTTATGTTATGTCTATGAAGGTGCAAAGATCAGACCTCACAACAATAATGTGTCGAGTTATCCTTGAAGCTTCAGCACTCACTGTACAGACATAGTTTACCAAGCAAAGCTGATATCAGAGCAATAACATATTATTCTCACGTAAATCACAACGCTCTGCTAGGCTGAAAGCTAAAACAACAATTATGTGAAGCAGCATAAAGGAAAAATGCAGTTTAAACATTTTAATAAGCTCATGCTAACTTAACACGGTATATTGGTAAGGAGTAACTATATGACACTCATGACAGTGATCAAGTACCTGGCGATGCAGGTGGGTGATGTGGAAGTACACGCCTGTTGCAATAACCTCTACTTTGTGGGCTTTCCAAAAGGCTGTAGGGGGAGAATGCGGGCAAATCCCCCACCCCTGGATCACCCAGCTGTTGCCGACTCCCCCAATGGCTGACACAGAGTAAGTTAGTCCTGCCAACAAACTTTGTATTATAACCTGGGATGTTCATGGTGAAAAGAGGGGCGCTCTCTGTCAGGCCAAACAACTGCAGGCAGATATCCTCCTCCTACTGCTGGAGAAACACCATCTCGATTCTAAGGTCCACTGTCTGGCCCTGCTTTGTTTTCAAACAGATATATCACTCTGGTTTTGTCAGAGGATCATGAGATGTGGCCATTCTTATGCACCACAGGATTCCTGCTAGAAATAGGATCTCTGGTTGGCTAAGGCTTTCGCCAAAGCCAGGCAGAGACCACCACTCTAGTCACGGCGAGGGAGTAACACGCCAAAGATAACCCCTGCTCACCCCCATGGTAGCTTGCCAGGAGCAGTCAGGCTTATCCCGGAGGCAATGTGTAAAGCGTTTGCGCAACACAAACACACCAATAACATACTAGGCACACCACAAAAGGAACTCCAACAAGGTTATATAAAAAATAGCCGTTGAATTATAATTAAACTCATTAGAATAGTAATCACACACTATACACTGTGCCATCTCGCACTGGTCAATATTTACAGGGGATTATATATACATGACAGTGCCACTTGGACCACTGTCACAACCATCACAAAGTGAATATAGTAAAGGTAGAGCATATCATAAACGTAGAACACAACCAGTAATTACTGGCAAACATTGTACTCAGCATAATCCTGTAACACAAACCATATTATGTACAGTATCACATTAGGCATGAAATATATTCTGCGCCAACCTTATAAGCTTAAACATATTAGACCATAACCTCCTAAGCATAACTCACGTTAGGGGCACAACTCACAATAGAAAATAATCTCACTGGCATAAACACAGTATGCAAATAGCCATATACATAAACCACAGTTAGAGGCATAAAACAGGGTGTGTAATCAGAGTACAGTAATCACATTTCTGAGCACCATATAAATCACATTAGGGCCTGGCGCACTATAAACCTAACAGTCCTCCTGGCCAACTGGCCTTCTCAAAGGTGCTCAAATGCCCTATGTCGCAAAGGCAGGGCGGCTGCCAATCCAGCGGAGTTCGCAAGTGCGCAATTGCGCTGGGGCCGAGGAGTGTATCTCACTCCTATCTCCTTCAAACATGCCCCCCAAAGATCTGTGGCCTAAACATTGCAACTGACACTACTTGCAGTGAAGCTGTGAAGAATTGTAGGCCTGGGCACTCACTGTGCCTTCTGAACAAATATACGCAAAACATTGCAGTTGCCCGCGCTGGTGCGGCGCAGCTGAGAATAAGGGGAATGGGCCTTGGCACGACTGTGCTCTCATGGCCCCCCTGGGGCTCTCTGAATCAAATACTGCCCCAAGGTAGCAGCTGCCCCCTTGCTGGCGGGGCAGCTGTAAAAATGCCCAAACTGGAAGGAGCACAGGCCCCCCTGGGCCCTCTAGGCCCCCACTGGGGCTCCAACAACAATGTGGCCACGGAGGGCAAGCATCAACAATATGCCCCAACACCCCCCCAACTGGTACTCCTGGAAAGAATTGCCCCCTTTATTGGAGCTACCCTCAATCATGCGGGCCGCTCAAGAAATGGACACCGACACTGTGCCTCAAAAGGCACCACAACACGGGCAAAGCCCCTACTCACCAGGGCTTGGATCGGGCTCCTCCAGTCCAGGCGGAAGGCAACAGGGGAGCCCCCACTCCTCAGGGGACTTCTCCCACTGTCTCTCTTTGCTGTACGCAGGGCTCCGCTCACCTTCTCTCTTTGCTGCACGCGGGGCTCCATCTTCATCAAGGTAGCCCCACCTGGAATCCTGCTCTGGTCTTTCCTCGCTTCACCCCGGCTCCCTCCTGAGACTCGGGACTTTGCATCGGTGCTCGTGGTGGCTGGGTAGGCTCCCGTCCTCCTTTCCGCCTGCAACCGCGCTTCACCTCGCTTCTGGACACCCGCTGCAGGCTCCATCCTTAGCAAACTTAGGCGGAGAACGCGGGGTGAGCTCCCGCTAAGGCAGACAACGCGGGGTGGGCACCCGCGTAGAAAAATAAACATAAAGCGGCCAATGATGGGTAGACTCCCTCCTAATTTAAAATATAAAGCGGGTGGGCACCCGCTCAACGTGACAAAATGCGGGATAGGCACCTGCAAAAAATGCAGCATAAGCGGGGTAGGCAGCCACAATTCAGGCATCATGGGGGAATCCCTCACATCGGGATTCTGCTGCAAAGCTCACGCTCTCCTCCTGCTTGAGTCAATTAAAGAATTAGAGCACAGTGCTCACAGGGTGCAGGAGGCAGCCAACGTCCTTGGAGATGAAGAAAAGAAACAAAAGGTCCCTGGGGCATAGCTGGGCCCAGGGAGGCAAGCCCTCATGGCGGTTCCTCCTGGGCCCGGGCAGCAGCACGCCCCAGCAGCGACTGCTTTGTCTGTAGTGCAGGGCATGGGGGAACCAGATGCAACTGGCTCAGGGGGATTTGGAGCACTTTGTTTTGCAAACTCCTCTTCCCCTTTGTCAGGTGGGGGCTAGGTGATCAGACACACCACTGGGGGCAGAGCCAGCATCCACTAGGGCAGGCACCATCTTATTCAGTCAGGGGATCACCCCTCCCACTACTCCCACCCCAGATGTCCTATTCAGCCCAGTGCTGACTCACCCTGCTCCTTCTGGAGCCATACACACCTCCCAGCCCCTGTCACTCACAAGCCAGACATGCAATTCACATCAGGCAGGCAGACACATAGCACACAGAAATGCCAATTTATAAAAGTGGCATTTCTAAAATAACCACAATATATCTGCGCACACCATTGCACAGAATTTATTCCCACAATTTCCTACATACTAAATTTGACCATGCTGCTCCTCCCATACCATGAATTACCACTGACACACACTGATCAGGGAATCCCCAATGCATTCCTATGGGAGGGCACGCACTTTACACTGGACCACAGTGCTAAAGTGCCCAGAGGCCTAAAACCATCAACACCAGGTAACAGAAAAGGCACAATGTTTAGGGGTGAACTTGCCAAGAAGGGCCAAGTCCAACAGTTCTCTTTCAGGCCCTAAAGACCTGGTTAGATACACAAGGGAGGTATATTTTTGTGTCAGTTACAATCTATGGAGAGTCCGTAGTCGTGGGTTGTGTTTATGCCGCTCAAGAACTGGCGCAATCCTTTGTTGATCATCTTATAAGTCTAAAGATGCCTGTGATTGTGAGGAACATAATGATGTCATGTTCCCAGATTGCGATCAATGGCGTGAGGCTGGGAGTGTATGGGACGAGCAGGGTTTCCAGCTATGGGCCCAGGTCGCAACTGTGGGATGGATGGGCACTTGGCGGGCCTACCACACCATGAAGGAAGGTTTTACTTACTATTCATGTACATGGGTCCTTTTCTCGGCTGGATGAACTGTCGGTGCCAGCCGGTCACCTATACAGAGCCACTGCAGTGGATGTCCTCCCTAGAGAATTGTCTGATCATTTTCCAGTGGCATTGTGACTTTCAGTGGGTCCCATACGTCCCCTTTCAGGGAGCGACTCCCACTGTGGCACCTGAGAAATCCACTTTATAAAAAACACATAAATCAAGCCATATTTGAGTATTCCTCCCATAATGTGGAGACTGCCACTTCCAAAACTACACTATTGGAGGCGATGAAACTCACCATTTGAGGTGCAGATATCAGTTTTTTTATGGCAGAGCGTAAGCAATGATCAAATTAGCTTACTCAGATAGAGGCCCAAATGCTGGAGTTAGACACGAAGCCTTGACGAGGGGGGAGGGATGACTCAACAGCAGTTGGGCTTGGCCCAACAACAGTATCAGAGAGTGCTTCTTGATAAAGCCAAGTGTGCCTGGTGAGCTCCCCATATATCAGTTGGTAGGCAAGTCTAGTAAATTGCTACAGAGACTCTGCCAGAGTTCTTGTGTGGTGGCTCGGGTTCCAACTATTGGAGATGCTCAAGGGACGTTAGTGTCTGGCCTGGGTGAGATAGCCAGACATTTTGCTGATTACCATGAGGCCTTATACGCAGAAAGGGAAAATGTGACTGACGCTCAAATTGATTACTTTATCGACGCCCTACCCTGAGGTCCATATCTATTGCAGTCAGGGCACTACTTAATGCTCCACTTACAGGGGAGGAGTTGACTTCGGCCATTAGGGAACTACGTTCCGGTAGGGCCCCCAGCCCTAACAATTCCTTAGCAAATTCCGTAGAGCCTATGTGCCAATGGATGGAGGGTCACCTACTCGAAGCAATTCTAGCTGCGCTAAAAGAGACACGCATGCCTTCAGACTGGAGGCATGCAGAGATTGTTGTATTCCCTAAACGGGGTCGCCCGCCAGAGTTTCACTCCTCTTACCGCCCAATTTCCCTGCTAAATATAGAGGCCAAACTTCAGGCCAAAGCCTTAGACAATAGATTGATACCTCACATGTTGGATTGGGTCCATTCAGATCAAGCCGGCTTTATGCTCCACCGTGCTATCTGACCCAACATTCACCAGGTCCATAATGCCATGGTGCTCATAGATTGGGGTGACCAGCCGCCTTTCCTGGCCGATATAGACATGGCCTTGGATTCAGTAAGCTGGACATATTTATTTGCACTCCTCCGGTGAATTAATATGGGGCCTAAATTTCTCTCCCACATTTGTTTATTGTATATGGATCTGACTGCCTTGGTACAAGTCATAGGGTCGATGTCGGACCCATTCTCCATCTGTTGGATCCCCAGGCAGCCTGTCCCCTTTCCCCCTTTTTTGTGTGCCCTGGCCAGGAAGCCTTTGGCTGCCTGGGTCAGGGTGGACGCCCAGGTGCGGGGGCTTGAATGGTTCAGAGAAATCTCAAATCATATCATGCCCTATGCTGATGACATATTGTTCTTCTTGACTGACCCTGCAGTCTCCAGAACTCAGATCTTGAGAATTATGCAGGTGTTCGCGGAGATGTCGTGGCTCTTGATGATTATAAGTCTGTGCTGTTGCCGCTGAGGGGGGTCATCAAGAGACGTTGAGTGGGTGACGGGACTGTCCCGTGCTGAACATGGCTTTCGGTACCTGGGAGTATACTTATCGCATATCCCAACTATCTCATGGGACAGTGATTTGACCTCATATGCTGATATAAGGTTGTCGTCTCAGCTACCCCATCACTACTTGGCCGATTCGCCATCTTTAAGAGGGTCTCACTACCCCATCTTCTTCATCAATTGCAGAATTATCCTCACCCAGTTCCTTCAGCCTGGTTCTGGCAAATTGATGCCATTTTGAGCCAGTTATTGAGGGGCGTTGGTACAGCCCGGGTGGCCTTCCGAAGCTGCCTTAAATCTATGTACTGTGGAGGCATAGCAGTGCTGCCATTCAATCCTAGCATGCCGCTTCACACCCACAGGTTCTTACCGAGTGGAGGCGAAGATCCCGCCTATGTCATAAACGTTGGGCGATGGGCCTACTCTATTATACTGTTGGGTTGGAAATTGGTACCCTTCACTCAGCAACCAGAGAGGTGATTTTAGTATGGAGGCAATCTTTTCGAAAAAGGGATGGTGGGGACATCTAACGCCTGAGAGTTGCTGTGGCAAGACACACTTCTTCCGCTGGTTGTGGGATTGGGGGGCTTTCAGGATTGGGGCCACATATTTACATCCACTCTAGGTGATGTTATGAGAGGCCTCATACTAAAGTCGTTCCCGGTGCTCCAATCCGCGCTTTCGATGCTCCATAGTCAATTTTATAAATATCTGCAGCTGCAGGCATGCCCTGTCCCCATATATCCATGCCCTTTCTTCTCTTCCGAATTTTAACTCACTTGAAGGCAAACTTCTAATGGGCATCCTTGGTGATCATTAAATCTCTATAATACACCAGACCTAGGTTACAAAAAGCACCATCACATTAGCTACCCTCCGAACGATGTGGCAGAGGGACTTAGGGGATATAGATGATGATGACTGAGCAGAGTGCTTAGAGCTCCCCCGCAGGGTGGCAATATCTTCCCCCCTGAGATGAATCTAATTTAAATATCTCCATAGAGCCTATTTCACAATGATCCGCTTATAGGCCTTATCAGCTCCCCTAAATGCTTGAGGTGGGAAACCAAAGATGGTACATTTCTCCATACAGTTTGAGCCTGCAGGGTCCTATCCTGCTTTTGGTGGGTTGTTGTCGCCTATGTGGCTGAGGTGCTTGGTTGGGATATTCCTCTGGTCCCGAAGTTGTTCCTCCTCCATAGTACTGAAGATATAGGCTGTAATAGATACAAACGGCATCTGCTTTTCTTTGGCCTCACCCTCGTCAAAAGAGACATCGCAACACAATGGAAATCTGCAGACCTGCCGCTTTTGGCTGTTTGGAAGTAAGGCAAGGACTTGTGTACGGGTTCAGTGGTCAAAAACATCCTAAGATTTGACAGAGAGAGGCAGATTACTGTAACTGGACTCTGACACCTATACACACTGCTGAACAACATCTAGATCATGAAGTTAGGCAGTATTGCCAGGACGAGCAGATTCTTGGCTCTTAAGAATCATTTGTGTGTCAAACTGTGGGGCAGTTGGGCACTGGAGGTATGTTGAGCGCCTGTGATTGTTTTTCTTTCAGTGTTTCTCTTCTTATTGTTTTATTTTGTTTTTGTAGCTTTCACTAGAGGGTTAGTCATATTGTCTACTGTGTGCCATGAAATATCCTGCTGGTCCAATCAGGTCATGTTCTGGGGAAAACCCGATAAAATCTGTTGTGAAAAAAACACCACCAAAACCCAAACCACAGCAAGTGCAAGCCAGACACAGCTCCCCAGCCAAGCACAAGCACCAGCGGGTACAGTTGTGTCACCCAGACAACAACCACAGGAGGCCCAGGAAACAGAGTGGCTCCCTGTTGAAATACTTCATCCTTTAATACGAACTGAAGAAGATAACGGGGAGGCGGGATGAAATCTAGAGGAAGCAGGCCAGTTTGCGCATCCGCCAGGACACCATGGAGGAGTCCTTGGTGCAGCTCTCTCAACTCCTGTGATATTTCTTTTGGACTATGTTGTTTTTTGGGAGTATTATTTGGTAGGTGTTTTATTAGTTAGTTAGGCATAGAGTTCGGTAGTGTTTCGGATAGTTTCAGTGTAGGTAGATTTTTCTTTTAGAAGTTTGTATAGATAAGTGTTTTTAGATCTTTTACAAATGTTTTAAGGTTTTTAGTTTGTGTGGGATTAATGTTTAGGATATGTAAAAAAAACATTTTTAAAAAATCAAATAAAATACCAAATTAATATATATATTTGTTTACGTTTACATGTGTAGCTAGTTTATATTTAGTTGTAATTGGTGTTAGTATTGTGCCAATGTATATGTGTTAAGTGATGTGGGGGTTGATGTCCAACATGCCATGTGTGCTAAATATATAGGATAGATTAAGTTATGTTAAGTTAGTGTAAGGTAGTGTTAAAGTTAGAGTAGGATAGGTAGGTTACGCTAGGTTGGGCTAAGTATAGATTGTGTAAATTAGTGTAGGAAAGGGAAGTTAAGGTAGTTTAGGCTTAGTTTAGATAGTGTAGGTTAATGTAGGACAAGTAGCTTTATTGAGTTAGGATGACTTTTTTTATATAAATATTTTTCTGCTTTCACAGCTTCATAATCATTTCATGCTTAAGAGCTGTCATTACATAGGTTGAGTTGAGCAATTCCCTGCAGTATTATAGATGTGTTACTTTATGAGAGGCCTATGGACAAGAGTCAGTCTACCTCACAATTGAGTCACTTAAGTACTTCTCACTATTCTTTGGGCACTGTGTGTGGTCCTCTCTGTGTGAATTGACACCTAGCCCAACACAGATAGTTCCCTACTGTTGCACTGTGTGTATAAGAGATGCTCTTTGTATAGTAGGGATGGTTGTGTCACTCAAGATTACCCATTCTTGGCTGTGGTGGGGCAGACCCTGGTGCCTGCCACTTATATGATCCCCTTGCTCCATTGTACAAGTAGGCCATTATAGTTAGCTCGTTAGAAATCATAAATGTGGCCCCACCTGCCTGGATAACCTCAATCATCCGTGACATTAAGGACTTGCTAAATGTGATACCTCATTCATGTGCAACCACGTGTTAAGTAAGAAAATCATAAGCCTCGCATTTCCTCCTACCCTTGGGATGGGTAGCTTTAATGCTGGGTTTGTGCTTTGGCCTCTAATCAGTGATGTTTGTGTATATTGTACAATTGATGTCCTGGTTGGTTACACTCACACTCAAGCCATGTGAGGGCTCTCCGTGGCAGAGGTACAAATTGACCCTACATATCCTTGAGAGCTTTTTTCATACTATTTATCAGTTGACACAGGACCAAAAATACATATTACTTTCATTTCATGCATACTGGTATCCAAGGTGTTGCACTGAGCTTCTACATCCTTGAGTGGCATAGGTGTAATGCTAAATCAAAAGGACTCTGGTCCTGAGTATCTGCATATTTTTACCAGTGCATGCATAATTATAGTACTTTAGGATCTCTTCATTGAGGTTATATATCCTTGTTCACGTTGTCATAATCACTGCACACGATATATGTGGATGTGTGAAACTGTCTTAGTTGCATACATGGCTCACAGGACCCATTTTGTGCACATAGGCATTTGTGTGGTTAGTAAGGCATTTTCACTGTGTGACAGTCAAGTAACTGATACTTATTGTTACACCATGACGTTCAATGTTAAATGAGAGTTTCTGCATAATGCAATGGCAGTGAGTGTAAATGATGTTTGGGCAGTCCAAACAGAGCAGGTGATAGTGATTTTATAGCTATTTCCCTGACATACTAAGTAGTAGCTATTGTATATACACATCCACCATGGTCTAGTTAGCCTTATCTACAAGAGACATACAACACGCTGATTCAAAGGAGTCCATTTGTATTACAGGTGTGTTCATAGGCATGTACAGATTTGTAGTTCTTGGTGCAACAGCACCAATGTTTTTTTTAAAAACATTTATTTTATTTTGTAGTTGATTCAAGACACGCATAGTTCACATTTCTGTATTTAGGCCCCTCGCAGGAGGCCAACTCTTCTGTACATAATCAATTTTAGCGTATTCAACCAATAGTAAGATCGAGGATAGAGCCCATTCCAGTCCCTCTTTTACCTCCCTCCCCAAGTCTCAACCTCTCCTCTAGAAGATGCAGTGTTCCCCCAATATTGCATCCAGTGACCCCATATTTTTTTTAATTTCCGTATCTCGTCAGCACCAACATTGTTATAGACCAAAGCATCTCCAAACAGAGTCCATGCGGGATGCATGCCATGTGACATGCAGAGTTGGGAAGAATTCCAGTGAAGAGAAAGTCCAAATTTCCATTAGGAAAGGTAGGCTTCATTGACAGTACACAAATGGATAAGATAAACATGTGAGCATACAAAAAGGGGACAGTTCCAGCTGAAAAAGGAGGTGAGAAACTGTCCAAGAGGCACAGACAAATGTTATTGGGCACTTCAATGCCGAAATTGGTGAAATCTGCAGCTTCCTCCTCTGATGTGTGTTATGCCTTCCCTAAGGGTGTTGTTGATTGTGTAGGTAGACATCTGAGGCACACACATCAGGGGCAGAACATGTAGGTCTACTGTCCATGGCAGCATTTGTCTGTGCCAGCAAGAAAAGCAGAACAGCGCAGACAAGGGCCTGACGGCTTGCCAACAAGGCAACAACATCCCCGTTAAAGGTACCCATAGTTGCTACATAGGAGTCCTGCTTGCACTTGATAGGATGGTTTGAATGGCCTCCATCTGGGTGGCAACCTCAGTGGTGTCACATTGACAGGGCTGTTGTTGTTGCCTCTGCCTCATGACACCAGCAATGTCAGCCATGGACTGCTTCAATATATGGAGCGAGGAGTAGGTGCCTTTGATTGCCTCAGAGGTCTTCTTATTGAGACTGAAGCAGCTACAGACTCATTCTTGGGTGCCAGCGATGTTCTCCATCCCTACCCGCACCTCATCTACTAGCTGCCGCCTGACCCCTACGGCTCGCCATTGGAAGGCTACTTGGGGCTCCTTGGAGTCCACAGCTGGCATTGTGCTGGAAGATGCGGAGAGACGACAAACTCGGCCAACAGCTTAACTCGCAAGCAAGAGTGATAATAGGAAGCTGTTCCCCTTCCCCGCCATTTCGAGTTTTTTTACTAATATAAACTCGGTTCCCCTTCACATAGAGAAGGGCTCTTCTAAAAGGGGATTTTTCCCTTTATCACTTCTGATTTGGTAGAAGGATTAGGGGTGTCACCCAGGATCACAAAGGTGAGAGTACTGAAGAAAGCCGGGGCACTGTCATTTGCTGGATGAAACATGTCGACACTTAAGCAGGGTGGAGCAGGGGGAATCTCATAAAAAGTTCTCCTACCTAGCATCCACGTTTTTTCCTTTTAATTCCTGGACACGGGACCTGATATTAAAATTGTAATAAGGATCCCCTGGGACCCGCTTTTAATTCCACTGATCCTGCACCATATTTTCTCACCTTTGAGTTCGCACTAACTTTGCACTGTATGTTGTATTGTCTTCCCCTCCCTATTGCTCCACCTCCAGTGTTGGGTAAACACAGAGGTGTGTTAGCAGTTTTAAAAGCAAGGTGCATTTTCCTTGACAGACTTTCAGTCTCTTTTTTCTTCCTGTTTTATTATTGTTTCCCCTTCTTTTTGTGATATAAGTCTGAGCGGGAGGCCGAAGGGGGTATATTTCCTCTCATCCCTCTGTTCTAATGTGTTTTCGATGTCATGTAGTAGTCCGTTCCTCTGGAGACTCAGCTACATTGTCGTCCCTAGCAGTGATCGGAGAAGGTAGTCCAATGAAGTCCATGAGTTGCTCGAAGGTGCCATCATCCATGGGGGACAGAATGTCATCCCCATCAGGTTGTTCATCCAGGACAGGCTGCTGGTCAGGAGGTGTTGTTTCTCCCTCTACAATGAAAATGTAATATGTTAATATTGATCTATGATAAATGTTAACCTGACTAATTTGGCTGATATACAGACTTTTCTATTCTCATTCAAGTTCAGATAAATAGTGATGTGTAGGGCATATGTTACTTGAAGGAAATGAGGCTAAGTTGCCTCTTAGTTGCTTTTTAGATGACAACATCTTTTTTTTGTTCACACAATACACACAACCACTGTGTGACAAGGATGCCTTTTGTGTGATGCCATACATTGTAATGCAGTTACAGAGCTTGCTGGCCTGTTTTGGCTATGAGGTTAAGTTGAGGTAAGAATCATATCTACCTTGTTGATTATCTTTCTTTTTCATGATAGCTATAATAATTAGAGATTTACTTATTCTAGTGAATGAATCAATGTATTCATGATCAATTAGTTAAAAACGTAAATAAAAATAACGTACCCAGTGTTTCCTGAGTAAAATATAAAATATGTTAAAAACTTATTAAAGGCTGTTGGCATTACTTCTTAAAAGAAATGGCATTGCAATCGACCTTAACATTTTAAAACAAATCTCGATCGAGCATCAACTATATTAACTCTTCTTGACATTTAACCAGACAATTTTTTTATGATTAGATAAAAAAGCTCAGGGTTGAAGCAGAAAAGTGCTGGTGTAGATAAAAGGGGAGCAAGAGGGCAGGCTGGGTTTCTGGACCCCAGGAAAGGGAAAAAGTGCATAAGTCACATTGAGTCTGGACAAATGTCACCCAAGTGTGACAATAGGCCCTAGTGTCCATAAAAAGTGGCTCCCCTATGGACCCGGTTCCATTTAAATTTTTAAAACAAGTAGCAGCCTCCATCGTAGGACCCATTACGGACCTGATGAATGCTTCTTTCTCCCAGGGCTTGGTACCACCAAGCTGGAAAACAGCCGTGGTAAAGGCATTGCTAAAAAAAACGAATCTGGATACGGCGGAGCTGGCCAACTATAGGCCGATATCTCTGTTGCCAGCCCTCAGCAAAATTGCGGAGAAGCTAGCAAATTACCAACTGTCAAACTTCCTAGAGTCGAATGGTCTGCTCTGAGATTCGCAGACCGGTTTCCGTCCTGGCCAAGGTACTGACACGGCCCTCCTGGCAGTCGTGGAAGAATCCAGACGCATCTTAGACTCGGGAGGATCAGTGGCAGTGATCCTCCTGGACCTGAGCGCTGCGTTTGACACCGTGAACCATCGGGTGTTGATCCAACGACTGTCAGAGGCGGGAGTGGCAGGAGCCGCCCTGAGGTGGCTTAGTTCATTCCTCGACGGTCGGTCATACCAGGTCTGGGAAGGCAGTAACAGGACTACATCCATCTCTCTCCAGTGGGGTGTGCCACAGGGCTCCTCCCTGAGCCCGACATTGTTTAATGTCTATATGGCCCCCCTGGAGGATGTGGTGGCCCCTTACAACATCAAGATCATCAGTTATGCTGATGACACTCAGTTAGTGGTCGCCCTTCCTCAACTGGTAGACAACCCCGATCTGCTGCACTCATGCTTGGTGGATGTCCACACCTGGATGGACGTCTCATCTCTTAAGCTGAACGGCTCTAAGACAGAGATCATGTTGTTAGGGAATAAAGCTCCTCCATTGCCTTTAACATGCTGGCCGAGCTGCATGGGTGATCTCCCCACCATGAAAGAGGAGATTAAGAGCTTGGGGGTCTGGTTGGAACAAGATCTTTCCTTCCGAACTCAAGCCAAAAAAACTGCAGGAGTGTGTTTTGCCCTGCTGCGGGCAGCTCGTAAAATCTTCCTGCTTCTTCCCTTTCCATCGAGGTAGCTGTTGATTCAAGGTCTTATAACATCTCGCCTTGACTACAGCAATGGTCTTCTCCTGGGTGCCCCTGAATCTACTCTTAGCAAATTACAGCAGGTCCAAAATGCGGCGGCCAGACTGCTTATGGGCATTCCCAGAACCGAATCAGCCAGACCCGCCCTTAAGGCCCTGCACTGGTTACCAGTGCGGGAGAGAGTAAAGTTTAAGGCACTTTGCATAGCCCACAAAATTCTTCAGGGTAAAGGACCATCTATACTAAGAAACCTTGCAGTGCCTTACAAAGCGAACAGAACGCTGAGGTCCGATCAGAAATATCTGCTCCGTGTCCCGAGAGTAAAAAGATCACGCACGGGCGGGAGACGATTTTCTGTGAACACAGCAACGCTTTGGAACTCTCTGCCCTTAAAACTTCGCGCTGAGACCTGTATTTTGCGCTTTCGAAAAGGTCTGAAAACGTATCTGTTTCCTGCGTGATTTGGCCTGACCATCTCACTGTTTTAACTGTCGATGCTCTGTTCAAAGCGCCGGGATGCCCTGGGGTAGCTGCGCGCTATATAAACTTTTAATAATAATAATAATAATAGGCGTGCTGATCTAATGGCATCAGTGAATTTCCCTAGCTTTGCTAAGGCTATTGATCTGTTATTGGTGAAACACAGATTTAGACTTTTCTACAGGTTCTTATTCCATTGGCGCAGAATAAGGGGACTAACGGGCGGTGAAAGTCACTGGTGAGTTTGGGGCAACAGCACAGTAAGTGGAGCCAGGATTATCTGCAGTAGTTACAAAGACTGCAGAATATGGCATCATCCTGCCTTGCTCAAGAAGGGTTGAAGTCCATGATTGGTAGGACAAGAAGCCTCATGTGTAGAATTTAATTGCATGTGTGGGCTGTGAGGACTTGGTGAAAGTAGGGCTGAGCTTTCCCCAGCATATAGGAAGCATCAAGTGCCTCACACGTGGGACAGTGATGGAGACTTTCGATGTACGGTTCAAAGGAGATTTTCTTGCCCTGCACGTTCACTGCCCTTTTCCAGGCTGAAAAATGTATGCCCGGTCAGTGTAGATAACTGGCCTCGAATTTGACGTTGTTAATTGCCTCTGTTAGATACGCTTTCCATGGAGAGCCCCCTGCCTCGAAGATTATTTTGAGTTGTGCTTTGAGTGTGTTCTTGGGGGTCCCCAGACAATAATGTAGTATTGTAATAGATCCCACTAGCATTCGAGGTCTATTCTACTCAGGCCTAGCTTCCGTCTCAGTCTCGCCTCGCTATTCTGGCATGCGGAGGTGCATAAAAGATTTCTTTGTTTGCTGAAATGTGGATGTCCTTTAGTTGCGTTTCCAGTGTGCCATGAAAGGTGAGATGACTGTAGTTTAGCGCTGGTATCCGTTTTGCGCTTAGTACTTTTAGAGTTTGGTTCTGCAGTTGGGCTCTGCAGGAGACGGTTGAGGTGTTTTAGGCTATGTGTGACTCCATGCCTTTAGTTCTGTGATGCTTTATTTGGCCCACAGGTTTGGCCCCTTTGGTGAACCGGACCCCTAGATAGTTAGAGCTTGCAGCTGTTGGTATTTGTAGGTCCCCGAGCTACCAGTGTGCTTGCTTCTTATGGAGTCTTTTTTCAAAGATGATAATGTTTGTCTTTGCCCAGATACACCTGAAATTTTTGGGCCTTTTTGAACCTGCGAAGTGCATCAAGGGCTCTCTGTCGACCTGTTTTAGTATGATCCATGATCACAATAGCATCTGCATGCTGCAGAATTTGGAGGCGCAACCTTCCCAGCCTAGGTGTAACTAGGCTGGCACCTTCTGTTGTTTCCCAGGTACGCTGTGTGAAGATTAAAAAGGAGGGGATCCAACATGCAGCCTTGTTTGAGTCTAATGTTGGTAAGGACTTTTGCCGTTGCTGTGTTGAGGCCTGTTTTTATCTGGACCCAAGCCCCTGGTATAGAGATATTATAGCTTTAAGGAGCAGGGGGGGATCCGCCCATGCTGTTAACTTTTCCCAAAGCTTACCCTGGTCCATCCTGTCAAAGACTGCATGGAACAAGATGAAGCAGCAGAACAAGGCTGGTTGTTTACTACGTGTGGCTAGATGCACAGGTAAGCACATTTTTTTTGTTTAATCCGTGTTGTTGATGCTTGATGCTGTGGCTCACACACAGCAGCTCTAAGAAGGGGACCAGCGGCGCATCTGGACTTAAACAGTCTTTCACACATAAACCATAACAAGCTACAATGCTTCCAAAACCTCGCCCCCCCCGCTCATCCCATGTGCGGCCGCTCCTAAGTGGTGGAACATATCAATACATTATATGTTTCAACAAGGAGACAAAGTGAAAGCCTGGAATGGAGGGTGCAGGATGAGTGTTGTGCATCTCGCACATGGTGTGCAGGGGAACCTTGTATAAAGTGTCTGACGTCACCTCCCCGTCTATTGGAAGCACAGGAGGAGCAGCAGGGGTATCTCGAGCAGTCACCTGAAGATCAGTCAGGATATCATCCCAATTGTATGCTATCAGATATTTGCGGAGCACTATGCAGTCCTCGTGGTGTAGGGCAACACTCCGCTCCTGCGCCTACGCTGGAATCAATCCATCAATAGGGTTGGTGAAGTGCAATTACTCACTGGTGTGAGTCTCAAGGTGCAGGGGGGAGGCTCCGTAGAGGTCTTGAGGTCCTTCCTGAACAGGGGCAATGTGAGAGATTGGCCAAGGTAATGGGTAGGGTGTTCCAGGCCTTAGCTGCAGGGGATTTGGCTGTAAGGCCAACACCCCCTCCCAAAGTAATGCTTTGGCTGTAAGGGGTTGCATCCAGGACTTGAGTATTGGGGGCTCATGTGGTTGCCAGTGACAGATGATGAGTCGCTTGGCCATTAGGATTCCTAAAACAAGAAAGCGGGACATGACCTTCTGCTTCTACAGTAAAAGCCTATGAGACATGTCTCTCATGTATGGAGCACTGGGCAGTCAGTGCAGGCGTATAGAAGGTGTGTGAAATCTTGCCAGTATAACTGTAGAGACGGATATGTCCACAACATGTGGAGACAATAAGCATCTATCAAGGGACAGCAGGGGCTGGCGGCATCCGTGCAATCAAAGTATCAGTTTATCTTGGCAGGGTGAGATAAGCTCTGTGTACAATGTAAAACTGAATAAGGCAGAGAAAGGGCATTACGGAGGACATGGACCAGTCTTTCCAGCAAGGGCGCACACTTCTTGTCTGAAGGGGGATGGGCTAGGGTGCATTTCTAATTTCAGTAGAAAGATGTGAGTACGTGCGCTGGGTGGATGCTGAGTGAGTCTCTGAACCAGTGGATCAAGTGTCCGTCCAACCCGTTCACATGAAGATATTGTAATGTGAGGTGTGCCAGATGTTCCTGTGACACCATGTGTTCCCTAGTGCTGTGACAGATACGCTAATATATTAACGTTGTCCATTGTGGAACTTTCTGGCCTAAACCTGGATTGGAAATAAGGAAGGATGTTGTTTCCTGTTGCCCAGGCTTCCAGCTCTTCTAATAGGATGCATGCGTAGGCTTTTGCTTCCAAGTCTAGAAGTGATCTTAGCCGTTAGTTTGCCTGGTTTGAACAATCTCCCTTTTTGTTAATCAGGAAGAAAATGAGCCCTCTCCATGAGTGTGGTGTTGTTGTAGTGGCAAAGGCATAGTTGAAAAGCAGGGTGAGTATCTCTGCCCAGAAGTCTTGTGTGGTTTTAAAGAATGAAAACGTGGGGGCGTTAGGTCCGGGGGAACCGTCTCTTCTCATTTTACATATTGTGGCGATTGTTATTGTTATTGTTATTGTTAACCGGATTTATTACGCGCACAGATGCCCCAGCAAAGGGGCGTCCTGGCGCGAGAACACAACCAAAAACCGGACAGAGACAAAGAACACAACACAGCAAACATAACTAGGGGACCAGGGGAAAAAGGAAGGTTTTTACTGCCTTCCTGAAAGCAGAAAGCCCCTCGATGGCACGGATATGCACAGGCAAAGAGTTCCACAGCTTGGCGGCAAGAACTTGAAAGGAACGTCCGCCTGTCCTGGATCTCTTAAAACGAGGAACGATAGCAAGATGAAGAGCAGAGGACCTCAGAGTACGAGCTGGCACATAGGGAGAGATGAGATGCTGAAGGATCGGAGGGGAAGAAAGTTTAAGGATTTTGAAAGTTAGGATCAAAGATTTAAACTTTATTCTCTGTGCCACCGGGAGCCAATGAAGATTGTAGATGGTTTTCCTGGCTGAACAGAATTTGGGCAGGCCAACCAGAGCCCTGGCGGCGGCGTTCTGAATGCGTTGGAGGCGAGAAAGCTCAGCCTGGTTGACTCCAAGAAAAAGAGAGCTAACATAATCCAGTTTGGACAGGATCATGGCTTGCACGATAAGCTGACGAGTGGGAGCGTCAAAATATTTGAAGGTGGACCGAAGCTGACGCAAAATCCCAAAGCAAGAAGCAGCGGTCTTTTTAGTATGGGTGGTGAAACTCAAATGGGAGTCAAACCACACCCCAAGATTTTTTACTTCACTAACAGGGATAGGAATGGGCCCGAGCTCTTGAGGCCACCAGTTATCATCCCACAGATGAATTTGCTTTCCCACAATGAGCACCTCGGTTTTTTTTGCGTTCAATTGCAGGAAATTGTCATTCATCCAGTGTGCCACAGAGATAAGTCCCTCACGGAACTTGGCTGCCTCGAGATCGGAGGCCCCACTAATCGCAACCGCCAGCTGAGTGTCGTCTGCGTAGGACACGATGGAAAGGTTCCCACGCATGGCGACATCAGCTAGCGGCTGGACATAAAGATTGAATAGGGTGGGGCTTAGAGCCGATCCCTGTGGTACTCCCTGGGCAATCGCATGTGGTTTAGATTCGAAGGGTGAATGCTGACCCTGAAGGAGCGATCAGATAAAAAAGATCTGAACCAATCAAGGGCCAACTTATCTACCCCAGCCTCAACCAGACGTTGGAGTAAAATGTCATGGGAGACAGTGTCAAAGGCGGCACTTAGATCGAGAAGCACAAGTGCCGCCGTATGACCCGAATCAACCAACATGCGAAGGTGTTCAGCCATGTATAGGAGCGCAGTCTCAGTACTGTGACCGGGCCTGAAGCCATTCTGCGTAGGATCTAAAATATTCGCAGAATGAAGATGGTTTGCAAGAGTGGCATTTACGTGGGCCTCAGTGAGTTTGGCAGCCCACGGGAGGAGAGAAATGGGACGATAGCTTTCAGCTTTTCCGGGATCTAAGGTAGATTTCTTCAAAATAGGAATTACCTGCGCCTGCTTCCAGGCGCTAGGTACGGAACCCGAGGATAGAGACAAATTGATAAGCTCACAAAGCGGGGGAAGACAGAGAGAGGAGGATTCCCTAAATTGTGAGGGCCGCAAAGGGTCTTTGGGCGAGCCTGATTTCACTCTAATAGCAAGCTTATCAACTTCTTCCATAGAAAGCTCTGGAAAATAGGATAGTGCCATGGAGGTTTTAGCCGTAGCCGTACTATACTGCCGAGGGCCAGTAGAACTGGGAAAAGTGCGATAAATCCCTTCCACTTTATTGATGAAAAAGGTGGCCAGATCCTCGCAATGAGAGGGGGAACTGATCGCCGTAGTGGAAGTTCTACAGGTGGCAAGGTCTTTCAGTGCTTTGAAAATAAGTTTGCTAGGATTGCTACTCGCACTGAACTCACGAGAAAAATACGAAGCCCGGGCCCTACAAATGGCTCTATGGTAATTTTTGGTGGTAGTGCGGTACAAAGCTTTGCTGACCGGGTCATAGGACTTACGCCACAGTCTTTCGGCTTGTTAGCAGGATTTTTTTAGTAGCCGAAGAGCGTCATCATACCAAGGACTGGAGTGGTTGCGCTGTTGTTTGGTCAGAGTAAAGGGAATACGTTTATCCAGCGCATTGGTAAGCCAGCTACAATAAGAATTGTAGCCGGACTCCACATCTGTAAAAGGGGCCAGAGGGACCTCGCCTAACAACTGGTGAAAATCTTGGAGTTTTAGCTTTTTCCATGAGCGCCTAAGAATGGCAGGAGTAGAAACAGCTATAGGAGGATCTCTAAGTAGAAGATGACATTCAATTAGGTGGTGGTCTGTCCAGGGCATCGGTCTAGGAGGTAATACTTTGGCCGATGTTATAGAGGTAAAAAAAGGATCAAGGATGTGACCACCAATATGTGTACCATGTTGGACTAATTGAACGAGTTGGAGAGCCTCCAGGTCAGCACAGGTACTGCTGGCTACCGAAGGGCAAGGAGAGTCAAAATGCAAATTAAAATCCCCGATAATATTAAAATTAGCAGTTTTCAAGGCCAGAGAGCTAACTGCCTCGGGAAGGGCGGCTCTAAAAGCTGCATCTGGGCCGGGCGGCCGATAAATAAGTAGACCCGAGAAGGTAAAGTGCGGGTTGACAGATACTGAGAAATAGGCACTTTCACATCCCGCGATATCCATGACCTTCCAAGAACATGGATATCTAGTTTTAATCGCGGCAGCGATGCCGCCGCCTCTAGAATCGCGATTGAGAGCATATATAGTATAATCTGGGGGGAGTGCCGAATTAATAGCTACTGATGCGTCATTATGTAGCCAGGTCTCTGACATGAAAAAAATGTCAGGGGCCTCGTCAAGTAAATCATAGACGTCAAGATGGTGTTTGACCAAAGATCTAACATTAAGATGAAAGATCTTGAAGGTTGTCGGCTCTAAAGACGCAGCAGAAGCAGGGCAAAGGATAGAGATAGGGGTCGGAGCAGGAAGCGCAAAGGAACAATCGGGACAGGTGAAAGGGCCAAGCAAAGGATACAGGGAGTGGTTGGAACAGGAGCCAGAGATGGGGCGAAAAGATAACAAATCGAATCTGGAATACATGGCTAATAAAATACAACAATAAACAACAGGCAAAGCTACGTACCAGCAGAGAGCTAAGCCCTGCCCTAGCGCCTCCTTAGCGCAGACGGGCAGGACTCTGGCACGACTCAGGCGCCGAGAAGGCGCGACCCGCTGCGCGTCACCGCTGCGCGCAGGAGCTATGCTTAAGTAGGGCTGGCGTAGGAGGGCCGCAAGGCTAGAGCGCTCGGTCCTGCGACTCTAGGACGGCACGTCCTCACCCAAAATGGCGCCTATGCAGGTGTCGGCGAGCTAAGAAGCCCACGGAGCCCAGACCCGCTAAGTAGCGGAGCGGGGTACAATTATGTGCGAGTGGGGGCCAGGAGTCCCTATTGTGATCAGGGTAAGAATAATAAAAGATTGCACACAATAAAACAAAGAGCAAAGATTAAAATGCGCGAAGCGCTAAGCAGCAATGAGTTGCAGCGTCAAGGTCTCAGCCACGCTGTTCGTCCAGGAGGGTTCTGGCAGGCCAGGTAAAAGTCAGCCTTAAGTAGGGCTGGCGTAGGAGGGCCGCAAGGCTAGAGCGCTCGGTCCTGCGACTCTAGGACGGCACGTCCTCACCCAAAATGGCGCCTATGCAGGTGTCGGCGAGCTAAGAAGCCCACGGAGCCCAGACCCGCTAAGTAGCGGTGCGGGGTACAATTATGTGCGAGTGGGGGCCAGGAGTCCCTATTGTGATCAGGGTAAGAATAATAAAAGATTGCACACAATAAAACAAAGAGCAAAGATTAAAATGCGCGAAGCGCTAAGCAGCAATGAGTTGCAGCGTCAAGGTCTCAGCCACGCTGTTCGATGACGGAGGTTCCTGTGAAAGGGAAGGATTATTGAGCATAGCTGTCTGAAGCTGGTGTAACGCTGTAAGGTCCTCTAATGAAATACACCAGGCAGGGGTAGTATTTAAGTTAATTGAAAGCACAGGTGCACCATAGAATAAACAGGTTTTCAATAATCACTTCACAAGAATAAATGTCCAGAAAGTCCGTTTTGTTTAGATGATTTATTTTTCAATACAGTGAAAATAGGACAGCCGACGCGTTGCGTCCCTGCCGGGACTTCTTCAGGGCTGTGTTTACAAAAGACAAAAAGTATAAACATACAATTAAAAGATGGAACATTGCAACACCCAGCCGAGTATACAATAGTCCCATACATTAAAAAAGTGATTCTACACTTCTAAGACAAACACGTTAACATTGCTACATTCCTGGAATACAACCAGTAATAGATACCCCAAGTTAACATTATATGAAAAGAAGCCATGTATTCTTTGTGTTTTAAACAAATTCATTTCGAACTCTTAGGTGAAAAGTTGAAAATATACAGTTTCAATAAGTCATGCATTATTATATGCGGTTTGTTCCAGGATGAGAAAAAACATTTCTTAACATATGATGAGAGGGTACGAAACCAAGTAATCTGAAAACCTCTTGACACCTAAAGAGTAAGGCCCAGTAATCTGAGAGCCTCACGGCACCTAGACAAAAACAGACAAAAAATAGGGAAAGTGCACCTACCAATAGATAAATAAATGTCCACGGTAAGTTGTAAAAACCAATTGGGTTGCAGGCCGCTCTGTCAATCTCTATTATCAATGCTGTAAACAAGGTAAATGAAAGAACAGGTAAAAACCCATCTGTAAACAAAGAAAAAGGGGATCAATGGAGGAGAAAACCAAGTATACAGGTAAGCTATTCTATGGTCCCAGAGAATCCATATTAAGATAAATCAACATGGATGATCAAAACTAAGACGAGAGAAAATATACCACTTACAAGATAGTGAGTATCCACGTGGATGTTCATGGAAAAGATCAGACATGAAGTGTCATGTAAACACGGGGTCTTGGTAGAAAGTACTATGAAGAGGAATAAGAAAAAAGAAAAAAAGGGGATAATTTTATGTTATTAGTGTTAATAGTGAAGATAACTAAATTAGAGGATCTAAACAGAGGCAAAAATAACAAAACCAAAATCATGATCAAACTCTTTTGATGTCAGGATATCCGCTGTAAGGGGCACTTGGTCATTCATAGGTAGATGCTATTATCTTATGTTACCTTTCTTTCTTCAAACCTAATTCACACAACATGACTGTAATAATGATTGTTGTCTTCTCTTTTTCTTTTTCGTCTACTCAGATTGCAGTGCACATCGTATTGTTGGTGCACCATATACTTGTTCTTATGTGATAATTGGATCTCAAATCATTTACCCTTTTATACGTTGATAGTGTATTTATAGGTAAGCAGGGTCTACAATTCTCTGTATTTTGGTTTTGTTATTTTTGCCTCTGTTTAGATCCTCTAATTTAGTTTCAATCATACAGTTGAGCATGGACCATTAACTATCTAAGAATAAATTCCTTATAGGACTCTACACACCAGATTATCTTCACTATTAACACTAATAACATAAAATTATCCCCCTTTTTTCTTATTCCTCTTCATAGTACTTTCTACCAAGACCCCGTGTTTACATGACACTTCATGTCTGATCTTTTCCATGAACATCCACGTGGATACTCACTATCTTGTAAGTGGTATATTTTCTCTCGTCTTAGTTTTGATCGTCCATGTTGATTTATCTTAATATGGATTCTCTGGGACCATAGAATAGCTTACCTGTATACTTGGTTTTCTCCTCCATTGATCCTCTTTTTCTTTGTTTACGGATGGGTTTTTACCTGTTCTTTCATTTACCTTGTTTACAGCATTGATAATAGAGATTGACAGAGCGGCCTGCAACCCAATTGGTTTTTACAACTTACCGTGGACATTTATTTATCTATTGGTAGGTGCACTTTCCCTATTTTTTGTCTGTTTTTGTCTAGGTGCCGTGAGGCTCTCAGATTACTGGGCCTTACTCTTTAGGTGTCAAGAGGTTTTCAGATTACTTGGTTTCGTACCCTCTCATCATATGTTAAGAAATGTTTTTTCTCATCCTGGAACAAACCGCATATAATAATGCATGACTTATTGAAACTGTATATTTTCAACTTTTCACCTAAGAGTTCGAAATGAATTTGTTTAAAACACAAAGAATACATGGCTTCTTTTCATATAATGTTAACTTGGGGTATCTATTACTGGTTGTATTCCAGGAATGTAGCAATGTTAACGTGTTTGTCTTAGAAGTGTAGAATCACTTTTTTAATGTATGGGACTATTGTATACTCGGCTGGGTGTTGCAATGTTCCATCTTTTAATTGTATGTTTATACTTTTTGTCTTTTGTAAACACAGCCCTGAAGAAGTCCCGGCAGGGACGAAACGCGTCGGCTGTCCTATTTTCACTGTATTGAAAAATAAATCATCTAAACAAAACGGACTTTCTGGACATTTATACTTGTGAAGTGATTATTGAAAACCTGTTTATTCTATGGTGCACCTGTGCTTTCACTTAACTCATGTTGTAGTTCTGTTCTGAACTGGCATTGTGTTGGCGGGTGTCATATCGGTGTGCACATGATCCCCACCTAAGGGTTTAGATAAGGGGAATTTTTCACAAAAGTGGCCAATTTTTTGTATCAGGTGCATTTGTATCAAGGTTCCGCCATCCACCATGCTTTAGAAGGGGTAGTATTTAAGTATTTATTATTATTATCCTGCAAGAGAGCGCCAGGATTAACACTGGAGCGCTCAGTTATCGGCACTCAAATCGCCGATCAAAATGGCCACCGCGCACCTGCGATGGCGTATTGCGCGACAACTAGAACGTAACACTACATATCTCCTTTCTTTAAATAACAATGACAAACAAACAGTCTCTGTCTGGGGACACCGTTATTTTGCTTCCCCCAATTCATAGTCTCTGTATTTGGCAGGCCTCACTATGGTTCTCCCAGCCCGCGTACGTCTTACCGGAGTAGAGACGGAACACCCCACGTTGTTTTCTGCCTGGCTCGCCTGTCCTCTTCCAGTCCCCTTAGGACTCTCCCTTTCCATAGTCTCACCAACTTCCTCTTGATGTTCCCCCGCAATGGGATTGTCTCCATCTTCGAACTCAGCTCCTCTTCCTTCAGCTCCGTAGTCTTCTTCTCCTCCAGGCGGCAACTCTCTATCAGTAGAGGAGTCCGGGCCTTGTTGTGCCTTTGCTCTTTCTTCATTGGCCCACTGCAATATCTTATTGCATTTGGACGTGCGGTCCTGTGACCAGACATTTCCATTGCTAAGTAATGCTGCTCTGTCATACACCTCTTTTACCTGCATGGGCTGGCTGTACTTGCTGTCCCCTTTCCTTCTCAACTGGGCTAGTTTGACTCTGACTCACTCTCCTCTCCTTTCTAGAGAGGTCTCTTACACATTGCGCCTCTTGTTGTAGTGCTCGGTGTATATTCTTTGTGCTCTCTCCAAGTTGTGTTGAACTACTGCTGGTGACCACTTGCTCGTGACAGTCTTTTCCTTCCACGCCAGATTGTCCTTGGTGAAAGGGTTGCGCCCTCTTAGGATCTGGAATGGACCATACCCTGTGCCGGTTGGTGTAATTCGGTAGGCCCACAACATACTCTGTACTTCTTTTTCCTAATCCTTGCCCACTGCAATGGCAGCTTGTATGGAAACCATTATGACCCGGTTAAACCTTTCGGCTAGACCATTGCTGGCCGGGTGATATATGGATGTGTGTTTCGTCTTGATCCCGTCCTGCTTCATGTATTTGTACAATTTTTCTGAAGTGAATTGCGGTCCATTGTCACTCAGAATGGAGCGGGGTATGCCTTCTCTGAGGAAAGTTGCTGTTAGAAATCTGAGGACTGTCTCAGTGTCCAACTCCTCCTGAATGTCTATTTCCGGCCACTTAGAATACTGGTCAATGAGAACACACACATACTTCGGGGTTCCCTGTGTATCCAGTATTGGTCCCAGAATGCCTATAGACACTTCTTCCCAAGGGTTCACAGGGTTGTCGAATTTCCCTAGTGACGGCCTTAAAAGAGTTTGAGACTTGTCAGCTGGTTGGCACTGGTCACATTCCCTGACATGCCTTTCAATCTGGATGTCCATACCCGGCCACCAGTACATCTGTTTGGTTCTCATCTTCGTTTTCACAATACCCAGGTGACCTTCATGCAATACGGCTAGCAGATGAGGTATCAGCGTCGTTGGGGGAACCACTTTGTTCCCTCTAAACAGGAATGTCCCGTGATCTCCAATGGAGAACCCCTCGCGCACCTCAAAGAATTTCCTGAGTGCTGGCCTGAACTGTCTTTTTTCGGGCCGTCTATGTAAAAGGAATTCCTTAACGTCATTGAAGTCAGGATCATTTTCATAAGCTTGTTCCCATTCTTGACCGCTTATCACTTCCTCTGGGTCTTCTGCAAAAGCCACATAGACTTCGTCTTCGTCTGTTCGGGTAGGCACTTCCTCCATCGCTGAGGCTCTGCTGAGATAATCAGCTACCTTATTCCTTGTCCCCGGGATGTACTCCACATCATATCTGTAGTCTAACAGCTTCAGATTCATCTTGGCGATGCGGGGTGTTGCGCTAGCATGGCCATATGATGTGAGTACTTTGACCAGGGGCTTATGGTCTGTCTTGAGCTGGAACCTTGTGCCCCATAAGAATTGGCAACATTTCCCCATGGCCCACACTACGGCCAGCATTTATTTTTCTATTACACTGAACTGTTGTTCTGTTGGTGATAGGGACCTGGACGCAAAACTTAGGGTCGCCAACTCTCCGTTCTTTCTTTCTTGCATAAGGACTGCTCCTAGTCCCTTTTCGCTTGCATCCGTGGTTAATATGGACTGTCCCTGTGGATCATATCCTTGAAGAGGTACCGCGTTGCTGATGTCTTCCTTGATTTTCTGGAAGTCTCCTTGCGCCTCTTCTGTCCAAGTAAATGTTGTCTTGCCCCGTATGAGCTGCCTCAGGTGGTGTGTCTTGGTGGCAAAGTGCTGCACAAACTTGCTGTAGTATTCGGCCATCCCCAAGAAAAACCTCACTTCCTCTTTGTTCTTTGGTGCTGGTGCTTCGCATATCGCCTTTACGTTTGCTTATTTGGGTGTAATGCCTTGTTCCCCGATCTCGTGACCTAGGTATGTGACTGATGTCATTCCGAACCGGCACTTTTTCCATTTGGCTGTCAGGCCATTTTCTTCCAAGATTTGCAGCACCTTCGCCAGCTGTTTGTCGTGATCAGTTTGATCCTTGCCCATCACCAAAATGTCATCTTGGAAGTACTGTACTCACTCTGTGTCTCTGAACAGTCTGTGCATACGTTTTTGGAACACTGCGGCTGCTGACGCTAGGCCGAAGGGTATCCTGCAGAACTGATAGCATCCGAAGGGTGTTATAAACGACGTCAGTTTCCGGCTCGTAGGGAGTAGGGCTATCTGGTGATAAGCCGAAGTGAGATCAATGGTGGAAAACCACTTTATCCCCTTTGTTTTTGCCAGCATTTCTTCTATCGTGGTAACGGAAACTTCTCTAGGATAATGCTCTTGTTCAGTTCACGTAAGTCCACACATAGTCGGACCTTGCCATTGGGTTTCATCGCCACCACCAATGGAGCTAGCCACTCTGAGCAGTTTATTGGTTCAATGATCCCGTTGTCTTCCAGTCTCTGCAACTCTTGTTGTACGGCATCCTTGACCGCTATGGGTATATTCCTTACTTTGTGGGAACCGGCGTGGCGTTCTCCTTGAGGTTTATTCTGTGCATGAATTTCGTCAATTTACCCACTGTTCCTCCAAACACTGTAGGGAACTCGCTTTTCATCCTTTTGAAGTTCGGTTGATGCTCTGTGCTGGTCATCAATACTTGCATGTCCCCTCCTGGGTTCAATTGCATGCCCAAGTCGCCTTGATCCACCCACCGCAGGACAGACTGACCCTTTTCTGAGACATATAACTTGCACTCTGCACTGCGATCTTTGAACTCGAACTTCAGGACTCGATATCCAACCATTGGAATGGGTTCTCCTGTGAACGTAACCAGCTGTATGTCTGGGGGTTCCAAGTGCGATCCCAGGCTGGGTTTGAAGCTTCCGTTCCACACAGTTCTTTGTACGATGGTGTACAGGGAGCCCGAATCCGCTACCATCTTGATCGCCTCCTATAACCATGTCACATTGTGGTTTCTTGGAGCGTCTGCAGTCGATGCCTAGCACCTGTTCTTCGACGCACAGTACATTGTCCTCTTCGTCCGGTCCTGATTCGACTTCATCTCCCGGGTCTTCCGTCACATATTTCACCGTTGGTCTCTTCATCTTGCGGTGACACACTTTTTCAAAATGTCCTAAGATTCCGCAATTCATGCATTTCGCTCGGAACGCAGGGCAGCGTTTGTCGTATGCCGCGTGGGACAGGCTTCCGCACCTGTAGCATGTGTGTGTGCCTTTTTTGTTCAGTCTCTTTTGCTGTGTGGGTCTTGTAGTCCATTTGTTTTGCGCCTTCCCTTCCGCTGCCACGGCCTTGCCTCTCTCCGGTGATTCTGCTGCGTCAACTTTATTGATCATGGGTCTCGAGTTGGACTCTCTCTTCTCTGCATCTGCACATTGTTTGGAAAGTTCTTCCTTTTTCACCATGGCAATGACTTCCTTCAGGGTAGCGTCTCCGTTCACCCATAGTTTGTATGGGATTGCAGTATTTGTCATGTGCATAACTATTTGGTCTTTTATAAACTCATCATGCAGGGCGCCAAATTTGCACGTGATCGCTAGTTTCCTTAATGCTGCTACATAGTTGTCTATAGATTCACCCGTCGCTTATTTCCTTTGTTGGAAATTGTATCTGTCTATAGACGTGCATACCACTGGTCTATAGTGATTGTTTACGTCTTCTATTGCGTGCCGAGATACGTCGTCACCCGCAGCTTGTCTCAGAGTGGGGAATAAATTCTGGAAGACCCTGAGAAGGGCCTGAGTTGTGCAGCAATATTCTCTTCCTCCTTTTGCTGGGAAAGGCTTCCTCACATTCATCTTCCAGGGCTTCTAAATAGTTCATGAAGTATTCTCTCCAATCCTCCCACTTCATCAAGGGTTCGCCAGGTTTGGGTAGGAATGGAATAGGGGTTGTGAGTGAGGACGCTTGCACACACATTTCGGAACGTCTTTATGGCACTGCTTCTTCTCCCCTGGGACTGCCTGGCGCGCTAGCACTCCTGCTGTTCGTTCGGTCCGGCTGCGGCTCCAAGGCACCCTCCTCCTTGTGCTGCGCTTGTTCCGCCAGGGCCCTAGGTCTCTAGTCAGCTCTTCAGTGGGTGACTGCACTCCTGGTGGGGCGTTGGTTCCCTCTGCTTCACTCCTTTACACTTGTATTGGTGGGTCCCACAGTGTACATGCCTCCCTCAATGGCGCGCTTCTATGGTGTCTGGACGTGCCTGGTTTTGCTCATTCGTCCCCCTCAGGTTCTTTATCAGCTCTGCTTGGGGTGCGGCTGCCCTCCTCCATCTTTGCTCTTGGAGGTATTCCTGCTCCCTTTATCTTAGTTGCCACTGCTCTGGCCACTGCTATGCGTGCTTGCCTGTATAGTTGACTTCCTCTGCCACGCTCTCTTGCTGCCTGTACTGCCCCTGGAGTCTCTGCTCCTCGTGGTGTCTTCCTCTTTTTTTTGTTCTTGTCTGGTGGTGTTTTTTTTCTTCCTCAGATCCCACCCTCGTCACCACTGTAACGCTGGAAGGTCCTCTAATGAAACACACTTTCTCAGACACACTTTTATCTCTTAATTTTGTCTCCCATGTATCTTCCCCAACTCACGTCAAGGGCCATGTCTTGGACCAGATTTGGTCCTTGAACTGCACTGTTGACTCCCTCTCTATTTCTCCCTGCACTTTGTCCGACCACTACCTGCTTTCTTTTTCTCTTCCTCTTAGTTCTACACTTAGGGTCCCCCTTCCTAAAAATGTTTGGGTCCGCTCGTGGAGCAGAGTTGACCCGGCGAACTTGTCTGCCCTTTTAAGTGCTTCCTACCCTGCCCTTCACGGTCTGTCCACCCTGGCTCAGGCTAACACCATTGAACAGTGGCTCTCTTCCGCCAGCGAGTCTATCGCTCCTTTGAAGCGATTGACTTCCAAACGGGAGAAAGATGCCAATCGGTGGTTTACCGATGACTTGAAATCCATCAAACTTTCGGTACGCCGTGCTGAGAGGGCCTGGAGGAGAAACTATTGTCCCATCTTAAGAGCTGACTTTACCACTCTATTAGCCCAATATAAGAATGCTATTCTGGTCACTAAAACTGCTTATTTCTCCTCCAAGATCCTCACAGCCGAGAACCAATCTAGGGAAATCTTCTCGATTGTTCAGAACCTAGCCTTTTCAGATCGCACCTCCCTTAAGCCCTCCCCCTCCCAGGCCCTTTGTCACTCTTTGAACAGTTTTTTTATTGATAAAATCGCCACCATCAAAGCCAACATCCCGCCACCTTCCCCGTCCTTTGTTGACCCTCAGTGCCCTCCCCCGCAAGGACAATTAAATACTCTTCCCCCCTTGACTAAGGAAACCTTTACATCACTTATCCCCCTTGTAAAATCCGGCTCTCCTCTTGATACTTGTCCTGCTCACATTCTTCGTCACATTTACACTACCTGCCCTGATCCCCCCCTTCACTTTCTTAACAGCTCCCTTTCTCAGGGAGTTGTTCCCAACTCCTTGAAATCTGCTATTATCTCACCTATTTTAAAGAAGCCAGGCGCGGACCCCTCGATCCCTGCCAATTATCGCCCCATTTCTCTCCTACCATTCTTGGCTAAGGTGCTCGAGCGCCATGTCACCAGGTCTCTGAGCACCTTTGTGGAAGAGAATGGGGTATTGGCGTCCCGTCAGGCTGGCTTTCGCCCCGCACACTCTACGGAGTCCGTTGTCCTTTCGGTCCTCGACAACCTCAGGGAGGGCAGGGACACCAATCAATTCCAGGCATTAGTCCTCCTCGATCTCTCTGCCGCCTTCGACACGGTGGACCACACCATCTTACTCTCTCGTGTCGGGGCGGCGGGGATCGGGGGTACGGCCCTGGTATGGTTGTCCTCCTTTCTGAGGGACCGAACCCAGGCGGTTCGCCTGGGTAACTTCTCTGCGGACTTCCGGAAGGTTCAGTGCGGGGTTCCCCAAGATTCCTCCCTCTCACCTCTTTTGTTTAATCTTTACATTTCTCCCCTTATCCTTTCTTTAGAACAAATGGAGGTCTCCGTATATAACTATGCGGATGATCTCCAACTTGTTTTCAACCTCTCTTCATCTTCTGCTTCTATTTCTAATTTCCAGTCTACTATGATTTTTATCCGGGACTGGATGGACTTCAACCACCTGAAACTCAACCCTGATAAGACCGAGTTGGTGTTGACGGGTGGTTGCTCCAGTCCCTGGTCTTCACTTTTTTGGCCCCCTTCCTTTGGTCTCCCTCCGGTCCCCTCTACCTTGGTCAAAACTTTAGGCATCAAACTCAACTCTCACCTTACCCTTCACTCCCAGGTCAGTTCTGTGGTTTCTTCTTCTTTTCTTTCTCTCCGCACCATCCGCAAGGTCTCTCGATTTTTCACCTTCGAGGCCTTGAAGCTGATCGTCCTTGCGATGGTCATCTTCCGCCTGGATTATGGCAACGCCCTATATGCAGGCATACCGGCATATAGTCTCAGGTGGTTGCAGATGATTCAAAATCAAGCGGCTCGGTTGGTCTTTAACCTTCCCAAATCCTCACATGTCACTCCCCTTCTGAAAACCCTACACTGGCTCCCGGTTCGGGAACGTGTCCAGTTCAAGCTGGCGACCATCATCTACCAGGCTCGACTGGGCACGGCCCCTGCCTTCATTTCCTCGGAGATTGTCCCTTACCTTCCAGCCAGGGAGCTCCGATCCTCTTCCAAATTCCTCCTGACAGTTCCCCGGTTTCGTCGGAAAAAGTGGAGGGGTCAAAATTTGCGACCCTTGCCCCAGCTCTCTGGAATTCATTACCCTTGGAGCTCAGATCCCTTACCTCATATTCCCAGTTTCGCAAGAAACTTAAAGCTTATTTTTTCAGTAAAATTTTTATGTAGTTCCTTTTCCCTGCCCTCCACCCCTTGTCCCCTGTGAAGATCTGCCAGTTACAGCGCCATGAAACCGCTGGTGAAAGTGCGCTTTATAAAACTTTTAAAACTCAAACTCAAACACACACCAGGCAGGGGTAGTATTTAAGTATTTATTATTATTATTATCCTGCGAGAGAGCGCCGGGATTAACACTGGAGCGCTCAGTTATCGGCACTCGAATTGTGATCAAAATGGCCGCCGCACACTATGCGATGACGTAGTACGCGACAACTAGAACGCAACACTACTGCTGGAAGTGGCAGGGTGGGTGTTGTTTCTTTCGCTTGGTCATCCAAATATAGTACTGGACGTAAGTGATACACTTCTTTTTCGCCACGCTGTTCTCTTTAGTCAGGGTGAAGTTACTGAGCCTGAGGGTGACATTATCTGCTTTCAGATGTGGGATGAATCTTCTCTTGTAGGATGGTAAAGATATTTAGCCATTCCTCTGCAATTGTTTTGCTTTTTGTTGCCAAACAATCTGCCTAAGGAACACTCTCTATACTGTAATCCAGAGGTCTTCAAACTTTTGTAGGTTGAGCCCCCCAGCTGAATTTTTTTAGATGTCTTGCCCCCCCACCACCTGACAGAAATTTCTTGAATCTGGTACCAGTGGTGGCTGGTGACATTTGAAAGTGGTGAGGCGTAAAAGTTCTGGTGAGTGACCTGTGGTGAGAGAGTGTAGCGAGCAAGTCGACATCCAGATGGGAGAACCCCAGGGAACATTTAGGAAATAGAGTGAGCAAATGGTGCATTTTCAAGCACATTTGGGAAAGTAAGAAGGTTAATTAGGCAGTTGTAAAAGTGTAGTTAAATAAAATAGTTGCATGAGGTTAGGCTAATACATTTCGGGCTACTCTGATAAGAGGGATTCTATCTGGCTGAGTAATGAAGGAGTAATGAAGGAGCAGAAAAGGGCCGGTAAGTGGTACCAAGTAATGCTATTTTTGCCGCCAAAGTTATTATCCCAAACATTAAAATACCCAAGCATAGGGTACAACATTTACCAGTTTTCCCCCTTATTTTCATTTTAAGCACCTCGGAATGATCATGGGGGGAGGGGGGGTGGGAGCTGCCTGCCATATCACATACGAAGGTGCAAAATCGACAAAAATGTGACGTTTGATGTGCAATTTGGTGAGTATTGAGCTCGTGTTTACTGATGTAGGATAAAAGGCCGAGCTAGCCCCGTGCATTTAAACTAGAGACATCAATGTCCCACCAGCACCTGCAGCAAGGCTCATGCTGTGTAGATGTACCGAGGCATCTCGGCAAACCACTCACTTCCCATCACCGTGCGTCTCTTCATGATGACTGCATGAAAAACAGCACTCTGGCTGCGGAGTGTGCAGGCATGGGGACGGCTGCACTGGGGGGTCATTATTGGGAAATGCCTTCCGGTGCGGGGAGAGAGGCTTTGTTTGAAATACCTGTACACTGCACACTGGTAATTATGGAAGACGACAAAGCCTTACAGCCACTGCTGTCGATTTTTCAGCGGGGCACCCAGGTTGGAGTCACAGCGTCGGCGGCTGAACACTGCGTGTGATTCTGGGCAAATCGCTCAATCTCTCCCCACAGAAATAAAAGGAATGCGACCTTTTTCATTGTGCATAATTATCGTCCGGCGTGCTCACGGGGGGGAGGAGGGGGCGGGGGGGCCATAGGAAATTAAAAATTAACCCTACTTTACTGCCGGTTACTGAATTGCCTCATTCCTGGCTGGCCGGATCGGGTCAGGGTGATGTTGGGGAAGTCGCTTGCTGCCTTCACGATTCCAATGGCACTGGGGAGGAGGGGACTGGCAGGTGGGTGGCACTGGCAACCGCTCACAGCCAATCATGGCGTTGCCAGCAGCACCAGGATTGACTAAGGGCACGGTTACTACTCGCCCGCCTGCCCATTAGGAGACCGAGGTTTGAGCCTTTGCTCAACCCTCGCTCTCCTAATGGGTATGCGCTAGCAGAGCAGACACTAGTGCGCATGAGTGTGCAGGGTGCCCTCCGTCCCCACTCATGCGCACTTGTGCTGCTGCCTGTTGCTCCTGGTTTGACCATCATGTCAGTCAACATGACGCCAGACCGGTGGGCGGTCCGACGTCATGCTGACTGACATGATTGTCAGTTCGTTCTCCCTCGGGCCGGCGTCTTTGAACTTAAGTAAACGGATTCAGTTTACATAAGTTCAAAGGCGCTGCTGTGCGGGCCGGGGGGCTACGCCCCCATGCCCCAGTGGACGCACTGCGCCTGTCTGGTACACTACATAATCGCCGCCATCTGCATACCCCGGGCCATATCGGGCAAATAATGTTCACCCCTATAAGAGTGTTTAGTAAACTGGACGTTTCTGAGTGGGTGTGGTTAAATGACAGAGGCTTTTTACACAGCTCAAAAACTATTTTCCAAGATAAAATATGAGCAAATTGTTTTTACTAAGTTGCTTTATTTTACACAAGACATAGCTTGATAATAACAGCCCCAACATTATTTTTCGCTACAGAGACGGTCTCTGTGATTGCATTTTTGCTACTGCCATCCTCAGGCTGTGCTCCATATCCTCTAATTTTACAAGTCAAGTCAAGTCAAGTCAAAGAATTTATATAGCGCACTACATACCCAGCGGGTCTCAAGGCGCTAAGGAGGGGGGGGAGGATTACTTGTCAAATATCCACGTTTTAAGTTGCTTTCTGAAAGCTAGGTGGTTCTGGGTAAGGCGAAGGTGAGTGGGGAGTGAGTTCCATGTTTTAGCAGCCAGGTAAGAGAAGGATCTGCCTCCCATGGTGGTCTTGTTGATGCGAGGTACAGTGGCGAGGGCTTGGCTGGAGGAACGAAGTTGGCGGGAGGGGGTGTAGAAGGACAGTCTTGAGTTGAGGCATTCTGGTCCGATGTCGTAGAGTGATTTGTGTGCGTGGGTTAACAGTCGGAAAGTGATTCTCTTATTGACGGGTAGCCAGTGGAGGTCTTTCAGGTGACCAGAGATGTGTTCGTTGCGTGGGATGTCTAATATGATTCTGGCTGAGGCGTTTTGGATTCGTTGGAGTTTCTTTTGGAGTTTAGCGGTAGTGCCTGCGTAAAGGGTGTTTCCGTAGTCCAGTCGGCTCGTGACCAAAGCATGGGTGACTGTTTTCCTGGTTTCGGTGGGGATCCATCGAAATGTTTTTTTGAGCATGCGAAGAATGTTGAAGCAAGATGAGGATACGGCGCTGACTTGTCTGTTCATTGAAAGGGAAGAGTCCAGGATAACGCCTAGGTTCCGTGCGTGGTCTGTCGGGATGGGTGCTTTTCCAAGGGCTTCCGGCCACCAAGAGTCATCCCATGCAGAGGGGGATGTACCTAGGATGAGGACTTCTGTTTTATCTGAGTTCAGTTTCAGGCGGCTGTGTTTCATCCATTCAGCAACTTCTTTCATTCCTTCGTGTAGGTTAGTTTTGGCGGTGCTGGGGTCCTTGGTGAGAGAAAGGATCAGTTGAGTGTCATCCGCGTAAGAGATGATGTTGAGGTTGTGTTGGCGGGCGATGGTCGCGAGGGGGCTCATGTATACGTTGAAGAGGGTGGGGCTGAGAGAGGATCCTTGTGGTACGCCACAGATGACTTCGGTGGCCTCGGACTTGAATGGTGGAAGGCGGACTCTCTGGGTTCTTCCGGTGAGGAACGAAGTGATCCATTCAAGTGCTTTTCCATGTATTCCGATGTTGGTGAGGCGTTGTAAAAGGGTGCTGTGGCAGACTGTGTCGAAGGCTGCAGAGAGGTCGAGGAGGATGAGGGCGACTGTATCTCCATTGTCCAGTAGAGTTCGAATGTCGTCTGTTGCTGCGATGAGGGCGGTCTCAGTGCTGTGTTTTGCTCGGAAGCCAGATTGTGAGGAGTCGAGGGATTTGTTGGCTTCGAGGAAAGCGGCGAGCTGGTTGTTGACAGCTTTCTCGATGACTTTGGCCGGGAATGGGAGGAGCGAGATGGGGCGGTAATTTTTGAGTTCGGTGGGGTCCGCTGTGGGTTTTTTCAGAAGGGCGGTGAGTTCAGCGTGTTTCCAGTTTTCTGGAAAGGTGGCGGAGTTGAAGGAGCAGTTGATGACGTCTCGGAGGTGCGGTGCAATGACAGAGTCTGCTTTGTTGAAGATGTGGTGAGGGCATGGGTCTGTGGGGGATCCTGAGTGGATGGAGTTCATTAGGCGGATGGTGTCCTCAGTGGAGATTGGGTTCCAGTCGTTAAGGGTGTTCGCGGGGGGAGAGTGTTCAGCATGTGGTTGGGTGGGTTGGGCTCCGGGTTGGTTGTCGAAGCTGTTGTGGATGTCTGCAATCTTGTTGTGGAAGAATGAGGCTAGGGAGTCGCAGAGGGCTTGAGAGGGGGTGATGTCGTTGGAGTTGGCCGAGGGATTGGAAAACTCCTTGACGATGTTGAAAAGTTCCTTGCTGTTGTGGGCGTTGTTGTCAAGTCGATCCTTGAATGCGGTTTTCTTGGCCTTTCGGATTAGTTGGTGGTGAGTGCGGGTGGCGTTTTTGAAGGCGTCCTTGGTGCTGGTGGTTGGGTCTTTTTTCCACGCTTTTTCAAGGGTGCGGCAGAGTTTCTTGGACTTCTTAAGATCATCGTTGAACCATGAGGCCTTCTTGTTGCCAGGTTTGCTTTGGCGTTTTTTCAGTGGTGCTAAGGTGTCGGCAGTGTTGGATAACCATAGGGTGAAGTTGGCGGCGGCTAGGTTTGGGTCCGAGGAGTGGGCTGGGGTGTTTAGAAGGAGCGATGAGGAGATCTGGTCGGTGGTGATTTTGTTCCAGTTTCTTTGCAGAGTTGGTTGGAGGTGGTTGGTGGGTTTGGGCTTGTTGTAGGTGAAGTGGACGCAGCTGTGGTCAGTCCAGAGGAGATCCGTAGTGTGGCTGAAGGAGACATGATTGCTGGAGGTGAAGATGGGGTCGAGTGTGTGACCTGCGATGTGGGTGGGGGAAGTGACCAGTTGTTTAAGTCCGAGGTTGGCGAGGTTGTCCAGGAGGGTGGTGGTGTTGCGGTCGTTGATCTTTTCAAGGTGAAAGTTGAGGTCTCCCAGAAGGATGTATTCTTTTGAGGGGAGCGCGTGTGGAGTGTTGAAGTCCGTGATGTCTTCACTGAATTTTGCGCGGGGTCCTGGTGGTCTGTAGAGGAGGGTGCCTCTGAGTGTGGTTTTGGGGTCGATGTGGATTTGGAAGTGAAGGTGTTCGGAGTTGGCGAGGTTGGCGTCAGAGCTGGTTGAGATGCGGATTGATTTCTTGTGGACGATAGCGATTCCTCCTCCTGTGTGGCTGGTAAGGTCTTTGCGAGTGATCTTATAGTCTTCAGGGATGGCAATGGTGATGTCTGGGGCGGAGGAAGCGTTCATCCATGTTTCCGTTAGGAAGGCGACGTCCGGGGAGGTGGTGTCAAGTAGATTCCATAGGTCAATGGCGTGCCTGTGGACCGATCGGGTGTTGAGAAGGATGCATTGTAGGTGGTTGGGGTCGGGAGTCAGTGGGGTGGTCGTAGCGGAGATGTTGTCGGTGCCGCTGAATTTGCAGGAGTAGCAGGAGAAAGGTCCATGGGTTTGTCCGGGGGCGGCTTGGACGCAGTTGGGGGCGCGACCGGGGTTAAGGGCTAGGAGGGCGGCGGCATTGTAGGTGATGCGGGGGGGCTGGGCAGCGCGAGGGGCAGGGGGTCTGGCGCTGGGCGCGGTCCAGGCGCGGACGGGCGTAGACGGGCTTACCTTTGGCGCACCTTCGGCGCGGATTGGGCGCGGTCGCTGCGCGTGAACGCTGCGCGTTAGGTCATTGGTCATAAATGGATGGTGAAGGGGCGGAGCGTGGGAGGGGCAGCAGCTGGGAGGAGGCGGTGGCGGGAGGAGGGGCGGACCAGGGGAAAAACCAAAACACAAAATGGAGGGTCAAAGGCCAGGGGCAGCAAATGCACAGCGTGAAACGAGTCTTACACGCACAAAACAGCAGAAAAGTCTGAGTTACAGCCTCAGAGACGTCGCGCTGCTAATTAAATAAATAAGGCTACAGTGCGGCACATATAAATAATTAAAGCGACAATGCAGCGCAATTCAGAGAGTACAGTTCAGCGCTATGGAGCGACAGTGCAGCGCTAGCAGTTAAATAAATAAAGGACAATGCAGCGTTAGGAGCTGAAATGCAGGGAAACAGACGATACCAGCGTGTAGCTCAGCTGTGGCGTGGGGGAGCAACCGGACTGAATGAGGGTCCAGGCGGTCACAGTAAATAATATCTGTGAAATCCTCCAATTTCTCATATGAGAGGGGTGCCGCTCGTGAGAGGAGTTTCGTCTTCACTGAGGCTGTTCGTGTGGTCCCGCTACAGGAGTAGCATTGCCCTGGGACTTTTGCCAAGTACTTTTTGCCAGCAAGAGGAGGGAGGCGTGAGGCCGCAGAGGAGGTGAGAGGCGCGGCCCCGGGACTGCGAGGATCAGCTTGAAACACCTACAGCTGTGTCCTCTTCCCGGGGGAGCCGCGCCCCCTCCCAGTGCCCGCCCCCATCTGCCTGCTCTTTACTCCTCGCGGCCCCCGCTTCGCGGGTGCCGCTCGTGAGAGGAGTTTCGTCTTCACTGAGGCTGTTCGTGTGGTCCCGCTACAGGAGTAGCATTGCCCTGGGACTTTTGCCAAGTACTTTTTGCCAGCAAGAGGAGGGAGGCGTGAGGCCGCAGAGGAGGTGAGAGGCGTGGCCCCGGGACTGCGAGGATCAGCTTGAAACACCTACAGCTGTGTCCTCTTCCCGGGGGAGCCGCGCCCCCTCCCAGTGCCCGCCCCCATCTGCCTGCTCTTTACTCCTCGCGGCCCCCGCTTCGCGGGTGCCGCTCGTGAGAGGAGTTTCGTCTTCACTGAGGCTGTTCGTGTGGTCCCGCTACAGGAGTAGCATTGCCCTGGGACTTTTGCCAAGTACTTTTTGCCAGCAAGAGGAGGGAGGCGTGAGGCCGCAGAGGAGGTGAGAGGCGCGGCCCCGGGACTGCGAGGATCAGCTTGAAACACCTACAGCTGTGTCCTCTTCCCGGGGGAGCCGCGCCCCCTCCCAGTGCCACGCCCCCTTGGGAACTTTCCTATATGAGAAAGGGCTCGTCCGCGGACCGCGGGACGCGCGCGGGACGCAGCCCGGGGCTAAGCCCGGGCAAAGGGCGGGCCCTCTGTGGCCCTCCGGGGACCGAGGGAGCCGAGCCGGGCCCACTGCCCTTGATAAGTTATCTCCATATTCCTATAGTGCAAGCTCTTATCTACACCAAACGGAAATAGTTTTGGAACAATCATTCATCTTCGTCCATTTAAAAGTTCCTAAACATACTCCATAATGCCCTCTAAATTGGTCACCATGGATAATTTTCTTATTAAAAAGGTTGCCCAAATTAACAACAATAGAAGGGCGTCCTTGGGGTTGGACCCATCTTCTACAGCTATTTTAGAGCAACCAGTTATTCCTACAGACACTCTTGGGTTAGACGAACCCCCCGTCCCTGTACGCAAGACAATTACTGCTGTTGCCCTAATACACGCGGGCCAGAGCGAAGAGGACTCCATTGGCCCTGTACTCCTAGGAGCAGGAACAGGCTCTACTGGATTGTATGAGCCTACAGCAAAGGAATCACCCCGTAGATTTAAAAAAGCCCGAGTTAGGCGCAGGGGGAAGCAAGGGAGAGCGAGTGCAAAACATCAAGAAGGAGGGGAGGTTGAGTCTGTATCCTCATTAATCCTTACAGGAAATAGATTAGGTGCTCCTAGCGAGATGGGAGACAACATTGTGCCGAAAGGCCTTGGTGCTTCTTGTCTTTTGATTGATTTCTCAGACACAGGGGCAGTTGTCAATGGCGAAAATGCGGCCATTGAACCTGACATGACCAATAACCAGCCATTGTCCAGTACACCGACCAGTGTATTTGTACTGGACTTGCTTACTGGGAACGATAGCACTAGGCTGTCAGGTTCCCCGAAGCTCCCTATTGAGTCACCTACCACGTCCCTTACATCCCCCCTCATTAGGTCAAGTAATGAAAATAGGGAGGGGAATTCACTGGGAAATAAAGTATACAAAACACTGGAAGAGGTCGAGACTGTTTCCTTATTAGAAACTGCCGAAATCCCCGGCTGTGAGGAAGCCATGATGGCCAAAATAGTAGATCTAATCAGGGGAGCGATCCAACCCCTCCTTGATAGGACCTCTACGATGTGTGCACATCTAGACATTATTGAAAAGAAGGTTGCACAGAATTCCCTCCTCTTATCAGACCTGTTAAAGGGGATAGGCAACACTAAGGAAAAGCCGCTATTAAAAACAAACTTATCTGTGAAATCCCCAGCAATAGGTCCCCCCTCACCGCTAATAATAGCGACACCAGCACAAACAACATTAAAGCCCAAGCAAAAATTAGTGAACGGGGCAGTAAGTTTGGCCAGCCCGATGATTACATTAATTACCCCGACCCCACTGACAGCCACACCACAACCGGTGGCTCCAGTATCTAAGGAGCAATCGCCTAAGGTAGGGGGAGGTCAAATTAAAGATCTTAGTAAGGACAGGGAAATTGTCAAGGCCAAGAAGCCTAACAATAATCCCATGGTCCCCCCAAAAACTAAATCCAAAATTAATCATAATATAGATCTAACCCCTGACTCTGCCCCTTATGTTATTGTATTGGCAGGGGTACCAGAATTACCGGCAGGTAAATGGGAAGATCACGGAGCATTACGGAATAAGGTGGTGTTCTGGCTCCGTGATAATAGACCGCTACCTGCTTCAATAAACGGTGAAATTCTAAGCCTAAGGCGTGCTAACTGGGTAGGAGTAAGGCCAAAGGATAAGACTGGTGATGTAATAATCATCAACTTTAAGGATCATAGGGCTGTGAGGCATATTGGGGATTGGTTTGATGTTAGTAGTGGTGATTCTATTTCTACACATCTCCTTTCCTATTTTTATCCCTATGTACCCCCGAAAAGTGCTAACAACTGGGGCAGGGATAGGCAACTTATTAGGAAGCCCGCACAACAACACCGTAGATTCGGAAATGTTAGACTATGGGACATGGCTGAGCCAGAGGGGGCACGGCAAATGTTGGGTAATCATGGCTATGTAAATGGTCAATGTTCTCCTCTTTACACCCAGAGACCAAAGGTCTACTATCCTAGAAATGGGTATTTACCTTATCAACACCCCGCCCTTAGTGACCACTACCCATTGCACTTGGAACCTAATCTCTACCAACCCAGATTAGGTAATACCAGAGAATTACTACCAAACATCTATAATCTACCAATCCAAAATCGTTACCAGATTTTTTCTGGTTTGGATGGGGTAGATTGACAACAAGCTCAGTCCCCTGTAGAATCTCTGGATGGGAATAAGTCCCTGCCATTAGCCCTCAAAGAGTGCACTAAGGAGGGAGTTACTTTTTCTAACAGCATTTCTAATGGTATAGACACCCCCAGTGAGCCTTTACAAGAACCTCCCATATTAAATAAGATCTGCGCCTCCGATGGGCTGACACCTTGTGACAGTGTTAGTCTGGTTCAGGTGAAATCCCCTGTAGGTGTTAATAATAATAATAATACTGGGAGCAGGGGAAAGATAGGTTCTGGTCTAGGGCAGGCGAAGAGTCCTTTTTGCGAATTGCTCTTTTGGAATGTAGCTGGGCTGAAGCAAAAAATTATTAACCCAGCCTGGGAGTCTGTAATAGGAGGTAAGGATATAGTGGCCCTACAAGAAACATGGACCCAGGACCCAATCCATATAAATGGCTATAGAACCTTTTTTACTCCAGCGGTTGGAGGCCATTTTGGTAGGGCAAAAGGTGGTTTGACTACTTATGTTTCAAACCACCTTAAAATAAAACAGGCCCAATGTCACTTAAACTCCAAATACTTCCAATTAATAACTCTTAGAGACTTCAAAAGAGCAAAGGTGCTTCTTATCAATTTTTATAACAATGTCCCGAGGGATGAAATCGTGGACGCGATTAAGCTATTAAAGGAGGAAGTTCAAACAGAGGTTAACAAAAACGACAAAGAATTAGTAATTTTATGGGGGGGAGATTTTAACTGTTCGCTTTGTACCAAAGGGAGTCAGGGCCTATGCGGCCTAATGACTGAGAGGGATGTGAACCTGACCCACTTCGACCATACTCTAATGGGGGATCTGCTGAATGAAATAATGTTCATGTTTGACTTAGGGTTTGCCAATGAATTAGCACTAAAACCCACACCCTTTGTCCCGACATTTGTTGGTAGAGGTTTGACTATTATTGATTTTATCATTGCCTCCAGTAATCTAGGACATAGAGTCGTGACGGTTACTAACATTCCACTGCCTATAAGTGATCACCTTCCCCAATGCCTTAAGATTGTAGATTTTCTCCCGGACCCATCTACGGCCGCGCCACCTGTTGAGGCAACGGTTGATGTGGTTCTAGGGAGACAAAATGGCTATTCACTTAGCTGGAGTAAAGTAATCCCCTCGACTTTTTTCAAAGAACTGTGGGAGGCGTGCTCTACTAGCTTCTTGATCTGTCTGGGGCATAACTCGAGTGGCGAACAAATAATTGACCACTTTGGCAAAATAGCCGAAAACATAAAAAATAGTTTAAGGGTGGAGTCGAAGCGTAGAGGTAAGGGCCCTAGGAGCTGGTTCGATAATGCATGCACCAGGGCTCTGAAAAATCTAAAATATGCAGTGCATAGAAGCCCCAGGGACGTGGGTGAAATTAGAGCATGCAGGATGGCATATAATCAGGCCCTTTCAGCAAGGAAATCTGCATTAAATAAGGAGGCCATTGACTCACTCTGTGAGGCTTCAAAGTTAAAAAACCCTGCTGCCTTTTGGAAAGTAATCAACACTCCTCTTCCTTACGAAACCCATAAGGCACGCTTGGAGATCGCCATTACTGAAGACAATTGGGTGGATCATTTCTCCAATCTTTATAAAGCACAGGCTGATATTCATAGTAGCAATTCATCTACCAGTTGGGCCTTGGAACCAGGCATAAACCTGGTTGTTTCACTTGACGAGGTAATGCTTGCCTTAAGAGCTACTAAAGGAGGGAAGGCAGCAGGTCCTGACGGGATCCCCGCGGATATTTTTAAAGAAAACCCTGAAATTTGGGGCCCTCTGTTGGTACAACTTTTTAATGCGGCCCTATCAAGGGGCCTAAAAGAGTCTTGGTTCACTTCAGTCATCGTTCCCATCTATAAGAAGGGCGATAGGAACAGCTGTGCCTGTTACAGGCCCATCTCCCTTCTCGATTCCTCAATTAAAATTTTGGGTCGAATAGTGCTGGCAAGACTCCAAACCTGGGCGGAGGAAAATGAAATTATGAGTGACCTCCAATTTGGTTTTCAAAAAGGGATTGGCACAATAGAACAAGGCTTAAATCTGATGTTGTTACAGCACAAATATATAAGGATCAAGTCGGAACGCTTGTATTTTACCTTTGTGGACCTTTCATCAGCGTTCGACTGTGTGTCGCACACTAAACTATGGGCAGTTATGAAAACTTTGGGTTTGGATACGATCATCATTTCTTTCCTGAGGGAATTGTACAGTGGAGCCACAGCATCTGTCCGCTACGGCAGGGGGGGCGAATGCTCCAGACAATTTAGTGTGGGCCGCGGAGTGCGCCAAGGATGCGTTTTAGCACCTTTTCTTTTCTTGCTCTATATTAATGGGCTCGAGCACCACCTGCTGCACGAGTGCGGGGACATGCCCAGAGTGGGGAGGAGGGCAATCCCCGCACTAATGTATGCGGATGATGCTGTGCTTATGGCACGCACTCCCCGGGCGCTGCAAAAACTAGTAGTAAGCTTCGAGAATTTTATGCTTAACCTAGACCTGCTAGTTAACTGTAGCAAAACTTTTACAATGAACTGTGGTTCCAAATCATGCAAGCCGATGAAACGTATAATTTTAAATAATGTTCCTCTAGACTATACCCCAACTTTTTCATATTTAGGTATTTTATTTCACGAGTCTGGTTCTTGGACAAGTGCAATTAAGGCAAGAACTCTTTTATTTATGAAAACTATCATGGCTTTAAAGAATTTTGTAAGAAAACTGGGCAGGAAGCCGATAAAAGAAATGATAACTATTTATAAAGCAACATGTGTATCGGTGGCTATGTACGGTTCAGGGCTGTGGGGCTATTCAAACGTTGATCCAATCCAGGTTGTGGAAAACAAATTCTTGAGGGAAGTCCTTGCTGTCCCACAGTGTGTGGCCACTTTTAATTGTCACGCTGAACTTGCCCTAACGCACATAACTGATATTATCAAAATCCAACCCATTTTGTTGTGGCACAGGGTATGGACTACAAATGAATGTGTTATGAATCGGGCTTTACTACAGGACACCCTCAATTTGGATCATGTGGAGAGATCGCAATGGCTTGCTTACGTTAAAAGCTTCTTGACGGAGATTGGGTGCTATTCTTACTATTTAGATCCATCAACACTGGATAGCATCTCAAGGCGCTCACTGAAGGTCCTCTGCTTGGCTCATCTAGAAGCTAAGAGGAGGAGAGCTGAATCTCTAAAAAATTCAGTACAGTCACATCTCCTAACCTTATGCGAGCTTAAGTCCGTACAGCCATATCTATCCCTGCCTATGACAAACTATGATCGTTTTCTTTTAACACGATTTAGATTTTGTATATTTTTTAGATTGGTGTCACTTCCAAAAATGAACCTATGGACACGTACTTTACCTCTCTGCCCATGCGATGTCACCTCACAACAGTCAGATATCCATATCCTGTTCTTTTGCAGATTTTATACTGCCTTACGTAGAGAAATCATAATCCCTTTTTTAAAAGAAATGAATTTTACCAGATGTCGCCCAGCTTTCTTAGAACTCCAGAGAATGGACACGGTTTTATCTGTATCTGTGGTTTTAACATTTTTAAAGAGTGTTTTTAAATTACGGAAACATATGATAACAGAAAACTGATTAATTCATAGTTTTTCACTCCGTTTTAAAACATTTATTTTGTTGGTCCTCTGTATTGAACCTACTTCAAAAGCTGTAATTATTGCAATTTGTTTTGATGTTTGTCTCTTTCTTGGTTACTTGTTTTTTTAACCGAATAAAGATCATTGAATCTGAATCTGAATCATATGAGAGGGCCCGTTTTGATCTAAAAAAAACTTTGTTATGGTTGTTGCATGAAACAAACACATTTCTCTGCAAATAGTAATAGACTTCCCCACATCAATCACATTTAAAAGAAATGAAAAAACACAATATTCACAAGAATCTGTTCTCTGCACAGTGTGGGTGGTAGGAGTGCCCATGTGAGTGCACATTGAGTGAGGCATCAGTGTGAGAGTGAGGTGAGAGGAGTGACTGCAGGGTGAGTGAGGTGAGCATATGAATTTGGGTGCGTATGTAGGTGCAGAGAGGGACGAATGAATGTATGGTTAGTGATGGGCTTATTTGAGTGAGATTGCAAATTGAGCAGTGAGGGGGGACAGGCGAGTGAAGTGTCACATGAGTGCAGGTTGAGTAGTGTGGTCGTGTGACTGCAGGGTGAGGTACAGGGCGAACAGCGCAAGTGCATTGTGAGTGCAGAGTGATCACTGTGAGTGCAGGTCGAGGTGGCGAATCCTGTGAGTGCATGTTGATCAGTGCGAGTGAATTGTGATCGCTGAGAGTGAAGGGTGAGCATGAAAGTGAAGGGCGAGGATGAGGAGGGAGTTGTCTGAATGCGGGGTGCATTCCCGGACACTTGAGGTAACTCAGCATGTTATTGATAGCGGCAAACGGTTTCAGATACGTTAAACTATTGCTATGATGGCATTAACCAGGGATCGAGGATGGAGGAAATAAATAATGTGCTGGTCTTGCAAAAAACTTTCAGTTTTATGATTAGGGTTGTCAGCTCAATATTTTGATGTCCCAGGCGGTACCCACATATGTAGTCACCGAAAGCTGTATTTTCAGTACTTATCTGTGCGTACTTTGAACAGCAAATATAAATTGAAAGCACTTTTAATTTTGTTCTAGGGCTGCCTGAATGATCCGTGACTGATAATTAAAGGGAACAAAGACGGAAACGTCACATTACAAATGAATACTTACTTCTTCATTTATAACCTGTATTTAGTGTCAAGACAAGCAAGTTGCAGGCTCTTTAACCCACACATGGCTGGCATTTTCTTTTGGCAACTTGAAGCCATTTTAGTAATGTGGACATTGTGCGCCTGCCTGTGTAATTTTAAAAGAAATGTTGTCTCCTTTGTGGGAAGCGGGGGGGTTAAATTCCTAGGGCTGAAATGATTCAGCTGCAGTGGGAGGCAAGGAGTCTCCTCTGCTATGAAACCGAACGTGTAGGAATAGATAGTCCACAGTGGACTGTCTGTTCGCTTTTGCTTTTAGCAGAGGAGATTCCTTGCCTCCCACTGCATCAAAAGCATTTCAACTGTAGGAATTAACCAGCTCATTGGAAAATAGATTGTTAGGGCAGTTTGAGCAAGGGTTCTGTTCTGGAAGGTTATTTCTTCTTCTGTGACTTCGGTAGTTTTATCGGAATCAAGGTTTGCTGCGCTGTGCTTAGAGAATGACAGAGGCACCTCCTGCAATTGTCTTTTATTATGGATTTGTAAAAATTCTTCCCGCATGCTGTCAACAAATTGGTCTGCTGTGCTCAGCCAGTCCAATTAGTCTAATAGACGCTGGACAGAAACTGGTTGGCAGGGTTCTCCTTGAAAGGATCCTTTTGTGGGCAGAGGAAAACAAGATAATTTCCCCTTACCAGGCTGGCTTTAGGGCATGCACAGGTACAACTGACCAAGCATTTAGGTTGTTACTCCTTCACTGGAAGGTGGTTACCATTGGCAAGGGCGGTCTTTATTTGGCATTTATTGACTTGAAGACCGCCTTTGACCTGGTTCCCCGAGACCGCCTGTGGACTATATTGGAGGAGATGGGGATTCCGCCTCCAATCCTAAACCTTCTGGCACGCATGCACGATGGTACCTATGCCTGTATTAGATGGGGCTCCCAAGGGCAAAAAAACGATAGGATTCCTGTGAAGCGAGGGGTCAGACAGGGGTGCGTGTTAGCCCCAACCCTTTTTTCTTTGTTTGTGAATGGTGTGGTCTCTTTTCTGCTTGAAATAGACGCAGACGCCCCGGTTTTGGCGGGCGATAAAGTCCCCACCTTACTTTTCGCAGACGACACGTTGTTGGTTTCAAAAACCCCTGTGGGCCTGCAAAAGTTGTTGAATCGCTTCAGTTTGTTTTGTGAACTTAGGGGCCTTGTCATTAACACCTCGAAAACTAAGCTTCTCTACTTCAATCCCAGTAAGTCCTCAAGGTCCACCCTCTTTCTTGATGGAGAACCATTGGAGCGTGTAAAAGAATTTGACTACCTGGGAATTAGAATCTCTCAAAACTTGAAGTGGCAGCCCCATATTGATAAAATGCTTCTGAACCATAAAAGGGTGGCTGGTGTTTTGGGGCGGGAACATCGTATGTCCACCTCTAAGCCCGTTGCCCCTGCCCTGGATATATATGCTGCAAAGGCTGTGGGCAGCGCCCTCTATGGTGCAGAGCTGTGGGGCTTCGAATGCATTAGCGGCCTCACCACTTCCGAGAATAAGTTCCTTAGAGAGCTGGTATCCCTTCCAATGGGCACCCCCATCAAACCATCACTGAGCGATCTGGGTCGCCGCTCTATCCGGGACCTAGCCAGGCTACGACCTCTTTTATATTGGGCTAGGCTATGGCGGACCCCTGAGCTCTCAAAGTACCTTGATGGTTTGATAGAGGTTATGAATCTTAATGGCTCCTACAAAGTCAGCTGGATCCGTAACATTAATCTAAGATCTAAGGGACCTAAACCAAGGAAGGCTGACCGAAGAGTTTAAACAGCATAAACCCAAGCCTCGCTTGGTAGCCTTACTTGGATTTCATCAAAAAACCAAGGGATAGATCGCTGTTTATCCAGTTCAGGCTGGGAAACCTACCCATACACGATTACACCTGTAAGTGGAAGCCCCCGTACCAAACCCCACCTAACTGCCCAATTTGTGAAGGCGTCACTGAAAGCATCGCTCATGTTTTTTTTGCATGCCCAGCCTATGCAAAACCGAGACAGAAATGGCTAAAACCTGCATGTCTATTGCTCGGAACCAGGAATCATTCCGTAGCTTTGAGAATACTTAAGACTGACACTAGCACATGCTTAGTCTGTGGGGTTGCCAAATTTCTGAGCTGGGTATGGGTAATTAGAGCAAAATCTATGAGATGACTTAGTTTTTAATCAAATTTTTTAATTCCACAAAGCTGCTAATGTTTAATCTGCCTCTTAATTTATTTATTGTAACATGAATGTTTTTAATGTAACTAACCCTGCAAAATGTAAGATTTATGAATTGTGGTTTTTCTTTTAATCTTTGTATGTGCTTTTATGATATCTTGTGCATATCGAAATAAAGCTTTGACTGGTAAGTTGTTGCTGTTTTTATATGTTCTCCAGAAAAAAAGGATCTCTAAAGCTCATGTCTCATAGCAGATTACTATGCAAAGGCAATATTCCGGACTGTATATAAATTACACATTTCTGGTGTTTGAAATTACTTAGTTACATTCAGTGCCGTGATTGCTTTGGTTGTGCCCCCGTGTTTTGAAGTTTTACTATGTCACTTTGCTAGTCTAAGTAATAAGATCTGGAAGATGATTAGACTGCTCCAGGACAGTTAGTTTGTGAAAATAAAAAAGAATGAGAACGTCGTGCCCCATCTATTTCCCCTCCCCCCCTCCAACACCCCGTTACTGCTGAACTCCAGGCCAATTCCTCCCCAACCCGCCCCCCACACCCCTTTGAAAAAACCCTCTTACCTGCTGTAGATTTCACTCCAGCAAAGTACTTCACAGGAGGCGACGGGAAAATACAGGAAACAAAGAAGAAAAGGCAACAAGCAGTGGAATGCAGGAACGTTAAGCGCACAAATTTTGCAGTACTTCCTGGAATCTCTGCTGCTGTCCCATCATTGGTGGAATGTCAGTGGTGATGTTCCTACCTGCTGATTAGCCACTGCTGCTCCGGTGGTCTCCTGTCAAAAATCCCCATTTGAAATGGGTGACCATTTGCGATCGTAGCACAGGACAAGATAAACAAAGGTAGGACTTTACAGTGCAGTGGGCGCGCCCCCTGAGATGGTGCCCCACAGATTGAAGAACTCTACTGGAATAGTTTGTCCTGAGACGTTTCTATCACCTTGACCTTTGTCTTCCATGGCCCTTTTTGAGGTTGCGCTTACTTGCGGGCAGTTACTCTGATTTGGTTTGGGAGGAAGCCATTTGAGTGGGGAGACTTATTCTTGTAGAGAGCCTCGGTCCACCCCAGGGCTGTGAGAAGGTGTGCAAAAAGTTCCTCATGGTACGCCAGAGATGTAAGGGTGCTGGATGACCAAAACCCACTCCTACTAAGCCCGAGCCCACCCTTTCCAAAACCTAGCCCACAAACCACTAATGCATCCCTGAGGTACCTGCCCAACCCTCCTGATGCCCCTCCCGGGGAGTGTGTTCAGACAGTGTGTGTTTGGCAAGTGAGGTGCCATGTAACATGTCGACCTGCCACCAGGCTCTTTGTCATGTTACAATGTAAGGCCTGCTGTGTTCCCATGTGGAGTTAATGTTTAAACTTTTTTTTATATTTTGTTAGAAACTCAAGTGTTATGTCATGGTTTCTCAGCAAAATGTGGGACATTTAGGGTCTCAGTTATGTGTTTCGGCATGTTTAGATTTCTACATGTGTGTTCCTGGTTCCAAAACCATAGTTAGGTGATTGATTGAGTAAATGACACCCATAAGGGCAAACAGTTTGAGAGATCCAAGTGCCTCATGGATTCACACACTGCCTTACATGAAATGAGACTGGTCCGAATTATGGTAGGAATGTGTAATGGTTTCAGGACAATGAAGACTGTTTGGGCTTGCTACTGTAGTTATGGTTAGACCTCATATCTGTCAGATGGTTGTGGTCAGACATCACAGTTAAATGTTCAAGATACTTAGATATACCACATGTTGGCAGAGTACACGGTTCACATGGCCACACAGGTGTACACTAATTTCACATGGCTGATCTGCCTGTGTCACACACACAATCTTTGCATGGTTTGCTGCGCCATGACTAATGTACACATTTCCATGACTTGCATGTCAGATAGAAAAGTGTAGAGCTTTCATTCATGAAGAGCTTGGTGTGTCCTATCTTTTCCATCTGTTCGCCCTTTGCACCCTAATATTGTGGTTGAAGCTTTTGCTGAATCAAGGATCAACTTTAAGGAAACTGATCCTGAAAGAGTGTATGACTCTTGACTACGCCTTTCATATTCTGTGGCACAATTACATAAAGAGTTGGCTTGGGAGGCTGGGAAGAGCTAACCTATTCTCTAACCCAGATTCAGTGAATAAGAAAGGGAGACCTATTTAGTCAATACAATAGACAGGGAAGAGTGTGAGTTGAGGAAACCAAGGGCCTTATTTATGAAGGCCTTGCGCCGCCGGTGCGTCACTTTTTCCCATGTTAAAAATGACTGTCCTATCGACCTAACCATATCTCCTAGGACCCCTTAGTACTTATGAACATTTCTTATGGACCAGGTTTCGTTTTGATCTCGTCCACCTCCTGTTGGCACAGCCTCGGGGGTGTAGTAAGAGGTAAGAGCTTAGAGTCCTGTGGCTGCGACGGTACTTCTCCACAGAACATGCTTCATTTTTCAATGTTTTGATGATTAGCAAATTCCTAATCGCAAATAAGGAATTACTTCCCATTCATTCCTATGGGCCTACAGGCCCATAGGGATGAATGGGGAGTTATTCCTTATTTGCGATTAGCAATTTGCTAATCGCAAATAAGGATGCGATTTCAAGGGTGCCAGGGGTGTCCAAAGGACACCCTGTAGCACCCCTGAAATGCAAATTTACACAGGTGTTGCGCACACACATGTCCAAAGGACATGTGTGTGTGTAACATGCAACAGAAAAAAATGCACTAAAGTGCTTTTTTATTATTTTTTTCGCTATTTACCACGAAGTCTGACTTCGTGGTAAATAGAGACCAAATATTGCAAATTCGCAATTTAAAATTGGTTAATGAATTGCATTTAAGGAATCTCAAATAGAGATTCCTTAAATGCAATTCCTCGCAAATATGCGATTTCGCTATTACCGATTTTTGCATTTGGGATGATGAATCCCAAATGCAAAAATTGCGCTCGCAAAGGGCCAGATTCTGAGAATCTGGCCCTTTGCGAGCGCAATTTCCTTTCATGAATCTACCTGTTAGGGCCCGATGTAGGTAAATCTCATTTACCGACTCTAGAATACCGAATTTTACCGATTCGGTATTCTAGATTCGGTAAATGAGATTTAGGTAAAAATTCGGTAATTTTTACCGAATCGGTGTGATTCGGTAATTACCGAATCGGTATTTACCGATTCGGTAATTGCCATTGATTCCTATGGGCCTTGAGGCCCATAGGAATCAATGTCAATTACAGAATCGGTAAATACCGATTCGGTAAAATTACAGAATTGTCAAGGGGGACAGGGTGTCACTTTGACACCCTGTTGCACCCCTGATTCTGGCTTGTGTGGCATGTGGCACGAATACATGCCCAAGGGCATGTATGTGTGTCACATGGCACAGGTGTACATGCACAGATGTGCATGTATACAGGAATTCGTTATTTACCATGAAATAGTATTTCATGGTAAATAACAAATTCTTAAGGGCCTGTGGCACTGTTTTCAGTGCCACCTACATCTAGATTTACCGATTTGGTAAATTTACTGATTCGGTATTTTACCGAATCGGTAAATTTACAGAATCTGTAAATTTAAGGCCCCCTACATTTCAAAAGCCAAATACCGGTCGGTAACGGCCGAAATCGGCCGTTGCCGACCGGTATTTGGTGTCCTACATCGGGCACCTAATTTTCCCGTACCTAAAAAATTAACAGTGTGCTCGTGTAATGTAACTAGTGCTCGTGTAAATCGCTTCATTACCTTTGAGTCGAGTTTGCGCTATATTAGACTGCGGGAAAAGAGATAGGACGGAGCAGGGAGAGTTTGGGGGAAGTAATACTACTCTACATCATCACAAATCTCTAGCAGGAGAACTCTGGCTACACCTGCCATGTCTCTTGTGTTCTGGGAACTCCATTGTAGGGATGGGGTGGTGTGAATATGGGTAATATCTACTACAAAATGGTGCAGGTAATTGAAAATGAGTGGGAAGAGTGGTTTCGGGCAGTACATGCAAATACTGAAACACACCCACAAAAGACTTAAAGTACTTGCTGTTCGCCAGTGTTATACCGAAATCCACTATTGTAGCAGTACTGACCACAAAACGAGCGCCAATCTATTCCAGCTAAGCCCTGGAGTAAGTCAAGAACCGGACCCAGCCAGTCACCAGTACTGCAGCACTCACATATGTATTAATGGAGGTAAGGAAGCATACTAACACCACATAAGGGGAAATAAAAGGAACACATGCCACATTCCTAACCAGGTTAATGATATTTTGTTTAAAAGGCAATCATTTTTTTATTTAGCATTACCTGTGGCCCTGCAAAGTCAACATTTAAGTCCCATTAGTTGGGGTGGTGCCAAGTTAGAAAGAACCAAGCCTTATATATATTATATAGGCTCCACCCCAGCATGCTGACCTCAGTTACTTCTTTTATACACCATCAGCTTGGATACAGATGCGCTGCCCTCAGTCATTTTTAGACTAATTTTTTTCACCATTTTGCGAATTTGACCAGTGTGCACTTTTTAGTTCCTTCAAGCCTTAGCAGCGCATGTGCTGCTCTGCAAGGCATGCTGTATTCAGGTAGGGACTTAAATCTCCGCCCACTTTCCACCCATATTTTTCTTTGCTTGTCAGAGTCCACTGTAAACTGTGGCTGTTCATTGGTCAATAGGGTTAGAAGTTCCTCCTTAGTACTGCCTTGTCTCATTTTGTAACCTCCCATAGCGACACCCCTGTTATGTGTGTTGTTACTCAGTGGGCTTTAATTACAGCCTCCGAGCACTATTTTCTCAACTAGCGTTGTCCTGCATGCTTTTGCAGGCAACACACGCTCTCTCCCTAACGCTTTTTAATTATTTTTTTAATAGCATGGGCGCCAAACGTATTTGCAATGCAATAGGTCTTGCATTTGCTATTGGCATTGTAAATGGCAATGCCTTTTATTTATCTGTTTTAAAAAACAACACATACATTAAAGGCATTGTCATTTACAAACCCAATAGCTCAAACTCTTGTAAATGCGCGACCTATTGAATTGCAAATGCTTGTTATGTTAGCATGCATTTAAGTGTGCTGACACTTCGACACTGCCTGACTGTCATTGGTATATATGTGACATGCTTAGTTGTAAAATGCTTTTCCTCTCGTTCTGCATGTTATATAGTTTAGATGACTGGACTCAAACACTAGACTTTCTAGGCAAATTGTTAGCATTTGTTTGCAGCAATGCTATTTTGCAGTTGCTCATTGATACCATCCTTTGAGTAAGGTGTGGTTCTCGTGTATGTCCATCATGTTCAATATTTCAAAACATATTTGTGACACTTACAATGCCTCTTATTCAAGGAATGTATGTACCGTTTAGGTCTGTGAAACGTACATTCAATCTATCTGTACATTTGTTTCAGAAAAATTACATTTTTCTTCTCTATTTTGCATGAATGACATTTTCGCTAATCCTTGGACACTGCCTACTGGACTCACATGATATGAATGCATATGAGTGGTGTTGCTGTAAACTTCTGTAATTTATTCAACTGTTGTCTGTGATAATAGTTGTCCAAAATCTAGTTTTGGCAAATGTCCTCAACCCCAAACATGTTACTGTTTGTTTGATTTACAGTGGCGGTTGGATGTGGCTAGTAACTTATCATACAGATCCTGCATGGGAACATTATATATGTGTTGTATCAATTTCCAAGAGTATATGAGTACCTAGCTCACAGATCCTACTGGTATATGTGAAATAGGTTATAAACATACTTGTGTAATGTAATCCTGAGGAGTCTATGGTGTGTCTTAGTCATGTGGAGAAGTGTGGCTCACTGGTTAGAGTGGCAGACTCTGAAGTAGAGAACAGGCCTGGGACCAGGGTTCAAGTCCCGACGTGGCAGGGTCTTGAGCTCAATGTCCGCAAACTCGATAATTCTCGCCTCGGCGCCTACTCTAACCATGGGTCCCACGCTGCAACTCTGGCCAATAGCTTGCTTAATCTCCACAACGGCTCCTACAACACTGGGATGCCTGGCTTCACCTTGGGGGTGCCCAAGAGTGGCTTCTCACAGGGAGAGCCAGGAAGGGTTCCACAGCGTTATACAGTGCCGGGACGCCCCGTTGGGGCTGCTGTGCACTTAACAAAATACACTTCATAGGATCAAGTGAGGCTTGCAAACATACATTATAAAAATTCGATCCACATCTTTTGTCTTAGGCATGGACCTACGGGTTTTGAGAATCTCCAAAGTCTACCTCATAGTCCCACACATAGTTGTGTCACAAATGTCATTGGCCCGGAATGTTCATATGCATTTGTGATAATGTAAATGTGTTGGTTAATATGAAGTAAGTTTGTTTTGGGAGCCTTGATTGTGTATGTATGACTACCATGTTAAATGACATAGGCTGAAAAGCGGAGTCACATTGTACTCTCCATATGTTTGTGTAGTTGTCCTCACTGTCGGCAGCATGATAGTAGCAAGTTCAGCAGATGGAATCATTCCACTAAAACTGTTTTGATGGAGATTTGAATGTAGATAAATGTAATTTGCTACGCGGCGATTGACTTAATGTACATGTTGGTTACAGTGTCAAGAGCATTGTATTCCTACAAACTGTGTGTACTGTAAGTGTCACAAGTTGATGCAATAGAACTTATTTGGCTGTAGAACTGGTTAAGGATAACCATACACAAATACATGTTGATATTTCTTTGCGTGCCCTTTATGTATGAGTTCCTGATATGTACTATATAAAGGGCAGAACGCCTCACTTAGGATCAAGTGTCTCTGTGTGTATAAAAACAGATAAAGTGGCAAGGAAAATATAAAGGGGAAAATATTTTCAAATAGTAAACATGAAATGTGTCAAACAGATTTTCAAAGAAATGTATATAGATAAAAAGGAAATTTATTTGTATATAAATTATCAGTATTCATACATTATATCAGATTTTATCACATGTTCATAACATTTCACTCCTCCCCAAAGGAGGTTAAAATCTGAATAAATAACAAAAGAGGTAGGAAAACTTTAAAACCAGTTGACACAGTATTTCAGTGAGACTTTGTCTGTTTCACCTTCCTCAGGACTTAAAGTTTTCATTAAATCTTAAAATAAGGAGGATTATGTTCAGTTTACATAATCTGTGGATGCTAGAGACTTATACCACAACGGAAGGCTACAATAATAGGGCCTCTCGAAATGATAATAGGTGCCTTCTCTTTATTTGTTAGAGCCACTGTAATGCAGGACCTCAATTAATTAAAAAATCAGCTCTGTCGAGCTTTTCATGCCAGCAGATGTGCCGTGAGTTTAAAATTTCAAAATACTAATTACTGGCATTGACGTTTTTGCATTGACGATGTAGTGTTCTGGTTTTGTCTTTAAAACTCTGGCGTACTGGTTGACGGTTTAAAATCGGGTGGGGACGAACGGCCTCCCTGCTCTAACGAACTTCCAGGTCAGGATGCATCCTGACCCGGAAGATGTTAGTAATTAGTATTCTGCCATTTTAAACTCTTTTCTAAATTTATATTCATTCTTCAAGAGGGTGCAAATATATGGAGAGGCAGAATAATGAAAAATAAATTGAAAGACTGCACTCCACGTGTTGTTAAAAATCCACAGGTTAAGTAAAAATGCCCACTGGCCAAGTTTCAGTGTTCAGGACCAGTCAGTACTTTTTTAGAAATTAAGGTTTAAATATGTTTGTATATGTGGACTATTGGGTTCAAGGGCCTCTCACTAGTGTCCCTCAAACTGAATGTAAAAAACATAGTGTGCTCATTGTCACAAGGAGCTGTTTTTCCCTTCAACCAATTTGCTCTCGCGTCTCTCAGACTTCTGTGGAAGTGAGCGCTTTGAAATGTGTGCTCTAACCCGGCCACGGTCGACACCGCTGCTGGACCCTTACGGATCCGCCCCTGTCCACTTGGCAGGATCAGGGAACGGGTGGCCTCGAGGCTGCCTTGCAGATGGAGCATAGCGGAGATCATTGGCATTCTTCATCCTTTTAACAACTTTGCATGAAAAGGTACTTTGCGACAGGCATCCCATTTGGGAGGTATTTTTCTGGACTACAGGTTCTAAGATTCAATGGGGCACTCCTGAGCCTGACTTCCTGTTTTATTCAAAATAAAAGTTGGACTAAATGTAGCCCAGTTGTTTGCCGCATTTGTTTCCTGGGATCCATGATTAAGGGATACTCTTCCCGAAACGCGTCGGATCAATGCTTTGAAGGGGGGGTTCTACTGATCTCCATTTACCTGGCAGGCACTAAATCCTATCTGCCTGGGGAGTGCTAGCCATGTGGGTGTTTCCTCTATATATGATGCACCTCCTCACACCCTAATATAAACTTTGATACACCCACTCTAAAATACAGACCATCATTTTCGAAACCATAGACACAAATACCAGTTACTACAAATGCACTCACTAATTCTAGGTCTACCCAAACATCCACTCATTTACCCATACAGTCACTCATACATGCAGTCACTCATCAATACAAAACTATCATATACATTCATACACCTATACAGACACTGACAAACCACCACTCATCCAGAGTCACCCACACACAAGGTCAGTCATGTAAATAATCAATCACAATTCCATTTACTCATCTAAACACTTATACACACACCACCTCACTTATTCATACAGAAACTAACACATAGTTAGTCTCTTATACAATCACTGATACAAGTACACACTCATCCATACAGCCACTCTCATAATCACTCACTCACTCTCACATATAGTTATGTATATACAACATAACTCACATATACTGCCTATTATATATGTAGTTACTCACACATGTACCACTGAGACATCCATTCACTCACCAACACACCCATACACACACTCACACACCCATACAGGTGTTTCCACATGCAGTCTTGAACCCATACACCCAGTGAATCAATCACTCACACATCTATGCAGAGTCACACACCTTCCCCCCACCCACCAACCCACCCACCCACACACTCAGGCACCCATACAAATACTCAGGCAACCAATCAATAAGCTATATAGATACTCATATAGCTACTCACCAAACCATGCCGCAGCTTGCACAACAACAGACAGACTGATAGAGACATTTACACACTTTAGTCGCTAACCCATGCATTCACTAAGAGGCATTTAATCACTCACTTATAGAGTCAGTCAGGCACCCACTAAATCCTCCATTCAGACACGTATACACCCACTCATTCTTTAGTACACCTTGGCATATATATATAACATATTTAAACTTTATGGAAACATACAGTCACTGGATGATGTAATCAGTGATGTAATTTGAGATGTCATTAGTGAAGTCATCAGTGATGTAATTGTCCATGTCATGAATGATGTAATATGTGACGTTACCAGCAGTGCATTACAGGGCCGCGTGTTATAGTTAGCTGAACTAACTATAATGGCGGAATTTCTCTGGTTTTGTAGGAGTGAATTGTCCAACTAACTATAACGTGCCTGAAACTTATGTTTCAGGCACTGATATTTCAAAGTTTTTTTTAAATGCTAATTTCTAACTATATTATTCATGAAACATATGGTTTTTCTAATATTTATCAATGTTTTTTGTGAGATATTTTGTAAATATAATATCCTAAAAAGACTTTATTAAAAAAATGTTGGTATTAAAATTAGGTAATGTCTAATGTTTTGTTAAATGTAAATATATATATTTTTTTGTGAAAAAAGTTGAGTCGTGTACCCACCGTCTACCTTTCTTGGTGGGTGCGCAGATTCAAGCCGCCAATTTGAACTATGCGCATTGGGTTAGAGAAGGGTGCGTGGTGCCTGCTGTTGTGTAACGTCATACACGTATAGGATTGCGTTGTGTGCGCGCATCGTAACGTCATTTATGTATGGGATCGCATCGTGTCCTAGTTTGGTACACAACGGATGCGCAGTTCCCTGCCCCAAGTAACTTTATATACATGTGCGGTCGCGCTGGGTGCGCAAGTCCCGTTAAAATATATATGTATACTAGTTCAATATGTATATTAGACCTGGAGATAATGTAAACTTATTATAAAAATCATATATTTCTAATTGCAATAAAGTTATATTACTCTTAAATATACTTTTGCAAAGTTGCGTTGGGTGCGTGCTCAGTGCCCAACTCCAATGTGACCTTACAAGACAGCATTTAATTGGTTCATCAGGTTTTCCATTCTAGAACTTGAAGGACCCCGCCCATTTTTCTCATTCTTTCTACCCCACCCCAGGAGACACACCTGCTGTGTTTTTAGAGCTGCTTTATATATTTTTGAGGTGTTTCGCTACTTGAAGACAAATGGTTTTTATGACTCATATTGTGGATGTTGCATCTAAAGAAGAGGAATTGGACCTGCCTTTAAAAATAAGAAGGAATCCATCGAGTGGAAATTTTTCACCATTCCCAATGGTGAAAAAAAAGTCAATGCACCCAAGGTCAGCTGCACTCTTTGTCCTAGAGTACTGTCGAGGGGAAGTGACAGAAAGTATTTGTGCCGAACCTCAACCATGCTGAAACATTTTCAGATAATTCACCCTTGACCTCGGGCACGTGAACAACTGCGACATGCCCAACAAGAGATGCAACAGAATGACCATGGAGCTGGTCCAAGTGCTTCAGGAGCCTCAAGCTCCTCATCCCAAGGTCCAGACATTTGTCCTGAATTTGTTAATCTGCAGCAACACTGCATCATGTGCAAGACTGCACTTTAGACAATTCACCCTCGACCTCTGGCACGAGAACAACTGCGACATGCCCAACAAGAGATGCAACAGAATGACTATGGAGCTGGTCCAAGTACTTTAGGAGCCTCAAGCTCCTCATCCCGAGGTCCAGACATTCGGCCTCAATTTGGTAATCTGCAGCAGCAGTGCATCAAGTGCAAGACTGTGATTTGTTGCGGGGAGCAATCTGTGGATGCTGTGGTTCGTGCAGCAAGGCATCACCACAGTAAATTTTTTTTTAGGGTTGCAATGACGGTTTAATTGCAAAAGTTAAAACTTAGTTCTGTTGTTTTTCCAGTTTTTAAAAAAAACACCAACAAAATATAGAAACTGGTTTAAAAAACACAAAAAAATTATAAAAGCAAAAAACATGAAAAAAAGAGTTCTTTTCAGAACTACCTTACCTTGTTAAAAAAAGAGAAATAACTGCATCCTAATGCGTGGGTGATTGCATGAGTATATGTGTAGAGGTTTAGGAGCAAATGAGAAATGTGTAAGTGGTTAGAGGACTGTATGAGTAGTGCATAGGGGATTGCAGCAGTGCATGTGTTTGTGACTGGGTCCTTTCATGAGTACATGGGTAGATGATTAGAGTACCGCAAGGAGAGTGCATGGTGAATTCATTAGTTCCTTGGGTATTGGCGAGTGTTTGGATTAGTACATGGTAGTGGCTGGGTGACTGAAGGAGTGCACAGGAGTGACAGGGTGATTGCTGGAGTGCATGGGTACTGCCAGGGGAATTGAAGGAGTGAATGAGAAGTGTGTAAGTGGTTAGAGTACTACATGGTTATTGCATAGGGGATTGCAACCGTGCATGTGTTTGTGACTGGGTCATTGCATGAGTCCATGGGTACTGAGTGAATGATTAGAGTACTGCAAGGAGAGTGCATGGTAAATGTATTTGCTTGGGTATTGGTGGAGTGTTTGGATTAATACATGGTAGTGGCTGGGTGACTGGAGGAGTGCACAGACAGTGGCAGGGTGATTTCTGGACTGCATGGATACTACCAGGGGAATTGAAGGAGTGAATGAGAATGACAGCATGAGGAGTGGATAGGGGATTACAGCAGTGGCTGTGTTTGTGACTGGGTCATTGCATGAGTGCATGGGTGTAGGAAGGTGGAATCTGACGGCATGGTTGCCCCCACTTTTTTCCTGGTGTTTTAGCTGGTTTTCAACTTAGTTTGGCTGGAATACTGCTATTCAGGGCACCAGCCTATCAGCTTCCCCTTTAAATTGATTACATGAACTTTAGGTACACTCCATATTGGATTCTGGGGTAACCTTGTGAGCCCCTAGTATATTGTAAACTATGTACCCAGGGCATAGGTACCCCAGAGCCCTTTCCCCCTGGGAAGCCTTCCAAAATTACACCACAGGTCTGCTACTGCAGCCTGGGTAAGGTGGTGCATGCACTCCTTACTGAGATATAGGTTCACTATATCTCCCTATATCACTGCACATGTAAACCTATCAGTCACTCCTATGGCAGGCCTTAACAATCCTGAAGGCAGGGTGCTGGGTTTCATATGAGAGGGTGCCCATGCATGAGCAGAGCCCCTCTGCAGCTTTCGGAACCTTTATTCCGGGGTTGTTTGTGATGCAGCCAAACCATATACTCTTAAGTGCATTATAACCTTGCGGTAAATGCTAACTTTGAAGTGGCTGCATGGAAAAATTTCGTGTTTGGTGTCAAAGACTTTGGAATCATACCCCAACACCAGTAACTGGTGTGGGAGTATGATCCCACCCTTCTAGAGGGAGAGAGATGACAGCACCGGTATACCCAGTACCCTAGCATCACAAAATGGATGCCACAGACACAAGTCTGGCCTCCTGCTGCTGGACAAAACACCAGCAGTGGAGGCCTCTACAATAGGTTTCCTGTGACAGGGAGGTGGACAGGCTTTAATGTATTGGGGCTTGGTGGATGCACTCCAAGAGTGCTTTGAAGTCAGCACTGGGGCACATTTGGTGTCCTTGTGCATATCCCAGTTCAAACCGGTTGCAGGGGCTACCAGCCCCTGCTCTTGCGCGGAACTGGACAAAGGAAATGGGTGTAGCCACCCCTGTTTCCGAACCCTCCCAGAGTTTGTCCCATCCCTTCCTTGGGTATAAGATAGGAACCCCTGGCAACAGGACTTTAAATTCGATCTACAAGGCGCTAGATGACTGAAGGATCTCACTTGGAGTAAAGGAGTTACTCCCCTGCATGGCAGGCACCAAAGACGCATCTGACCGGTTTGCATCTCCGAAGATCCTCCCGTACATTTGATTATGCGGGAGCAGATCCTTAATAATTGTCAATACCAGTTTTTACACCAGTACCTGGTGGACTATGATCTGACCTCGCCCCAAGAATTAGGAAAGAAGGCAGACGAATGGGTCAGAACCAGAGTAAAGCCAAAGAATCAGGGTGGTTACCAGAATAAAGATTATTTCAAGACCCAAGAGAAAGGTGGGGATAGGTCTAAAGATAATTCCACTACAGGGCCCGAAAAGTCCACATCTGGGGTGGGTCCCAAACTCCTTCTTCCCCTGAAAAAAAAAACCTTATTGCCATGTTTGTAAAAAGCCTGACCACTGGAAAAATTATCCCAGTAGCCCTAGGGTTGGCAATAAAGAAAATGTTCCTCCTAGCAATACTACCACTCCTCCTGGTACTACAAGTAGTACTCCTCCAGTTGGTAGTAATGCACCCCAAAAGTTAGGTGCTTTCTCATGGGGAACAGAGGTGGACCACAATTTAGAAAGATTCCCCTCACAAAGCCTCCTCAGTCTGTGATGGTGGCATGGGGTTTGCCACTTTTACTGTGAGTCCCAATACTTTGGGCAAGTATAGACAGGAGCCCATGATCAATGGTCAGAAAGCTGTTGCCTATAGTGACACAGGGGCTAGTGCCACCATGGTGACAGGTAAACTAGCACCCCTCTTCAGCTTTTATCTGAGTTTAAATACCAGGTGACCAACATTGATGGTATCAAAACAGATCACCCCATGGCCATAGTCAATCTCAGTTGGGGAGGGGTCCCTGGCCCAAAGAGAGTGGCAGTGTCCCCAAACTTGCCTGTAAATTGCCTGATGGGCAATGATCTGGAGATTTCAGCCTGGGCTGAAGTTGAATTCCAGGCCCATTTAAGAATGTTGAGCCTCCCTGAGAGAGTTAGTGGGCTGTGAAGGCCATAGCCCAATGCCAGGGCGAGTAATGGAGCCTGGAAAAATGGCCCACTCTCCTCCACAAGAGAGCACCAGGGTTGAAGAAAAGTTTTCTTCCCCCCAGACTATAGGTAAGGGTCAGCCTCTTCAGGAAACTGATCCTACCTCTTGTGAAGGAACTGACCCAGAGGTAGTCAGGCCTGGCCTGACTACCCCTCTGATGGCAGGGGACCCTTCCAAGGTGGTACCCAGTCTGGAGCAGGTAACCTGCCCCTCTCTACCCTACCCTAGCCAGCCCAGGGATGCAGAGGTCAGGGAGGTCAGTGGACACCAAAGGGCCCCCTGTCCAGAGGAACCCCCCATCAGCAGATTAGGGGCAACCTGTCTAGTTGCCCTAGCCAGGTGAAAAATCCTCAACACACTGAGGGATCCCCCTTACCCTTGTGTAAGGAACTCCCCCAGATGGACTCTGTTGGGCAAAGGCAAACCTGGGACCAAAAGATTCCAAACCGACCAAGTCCCTCCAGTGTTCCAAGCAAAGGGACCCAACCCCAACCCCAAGTAGACAGCCAAAGGTTGACTCTTAGGGCCAGATACAACTCAGTCATGGAAAGAAATGCCTACATGGTGACCAGGGATCTGGGGAATCTGAGACCAACTTTATTAGAGCCTCACTTCTTTACTCAGACACCCCACCAACCTTTTACTTTGCCAAAACTCACTACAGGTAGTAGCTCCAACTGGAGGAGATCATCCCATACCCTTGGGGTTAGGGATTGCTTAATGGACCATAGGACAGGGGGTAACCATGCTAGTGCTGGTTCTTCCTTATAAGGCCACTTAGACAATAAAGGCTCAACTGGCCAAGGTTAGCCTTATCTCCTTTCATTTGGGGGGGTTATGTAGGAAGGTGGAATCTGACTGCATGGCTGCCCCCACTTTTTTCCTGGTGTTTTGCTGGTTTTAAACTTAGTTTGGCTGGGATCTTGCTATTCAGGACCCCAGCCTATCTGGTTCCCCTTTAAATTCGATTGATTACATGTACTTTAGGTATAATCTAGATTGGATTCTGGGGTACTCTTGTGAGTCCCTAGTATATTGTATACTATGCACCCAGGGCATAGGTACCCCAGAGGCCTACCGGGGGCTGATGCATGAATTATGCCACCCCTGGGAAGCCTTCCAAAATGATACCACAGGTCTACTACTGCACCCTGGGTATGGTGGTGCATGCACCCCTTACTGAGATATAGGTTCACTATATCTCCCTATATCACTGCACATGTAAACCTATCAGTCACCCTGTGAGCCGACATCCCGACAAACCCAACCTGAATACCGCCCTACCCCAACCTTACCTCTTGCGCTACCCCCGGGACTGTGTCCCCGGCCTCAGAACGCCAGCATAAGGACCCGACTCGACACGCCATCAAGAGCCCAGAGAGTCACGCCCTTCTTTTCCCCACAGGGACCAACCAGAACATCGGGCCAGACGGACTTAAATCTCGCGGACCCCGGAAGCCCCACCCCTATGGCAGCGACAGCACAGGATAAAAGAGGGAACCAGGAAGTGAAAGGTGTCGGAGATTTGTGGCAGGAACCTCGGACTGGTGGTCGTGAAGGAGAAGGAGCAGGAGACGGAGAGCAGACGGGTGAAGCAGACGAGTGGAGCGAAGAGTGGTGGAGTCCACAGGAGGTGGCTGTAGAGCGGCCGTAACTCAACGGGAGAGTTACGGCGGACCGCGTGAGTGCCTTTATCCTCACTATTTTTCTACCCGCTAGGAGTCCCCTGTAAAGTCCTTGTATAAAATCCCCCTTCTCTTTAGTATCACGTCCCCTGCACTGTAAGATAATTGTATAGCACTGCACTGTGTGCCCCGCCGTTTCCTCCACGCCCCGACCGACCACTCTTTCTTCTCCCCGCCCCGTACTCCTTCCTCCCGGTACCTTCCTTTCCTCACTGTCTCTTTTCCGCTCCTTCCCCACACGCCCCGGGTGACGGTGACTGTTGCTGTGATCCTTGAACTAGGACAGGACTAACGGTCCCTTGTTTTCTCTTTTGCTCCCTGCCCTCCGTGGATACACCACGTCACCGGAACCGCCGTTGGAGCCGCCGAAGACCACAAGCTGCAACGCAGACCCGGCGTGATCCAGTACCCTGACGCCCTCCTTGTTTTCCCTGTGTTCTACTTCTGTGACACTGCAATAAATCCCTACTATAGCACACTACATACGGCCTCCTCGCTTGCTTTTCCGGCCCGCTGCACACCCCGTCTCACACACCCCTAAGGCAGGCCTTAACAATCCTGAAGGCAGGGTGCTGGGTTTCATGTGAGAGGATGCCCATGCATGAGCAGAGCACCTCTGTAGCTTTCGGAACCTTTATTCCGGGGTTGTTTGTGATGCAGCCAAACCATATACTCTTAGGTGCACTGTACCTCGCGGTAAATGCTAACTTTGGAATGGCTGCGTGGAAACGTGGTGTGTTTGGTGTCAAACACTCTGGAATCATACCCCCATACCAGTAACTGGTGTGGGAGTATGATCCCACCCTTCTATAGGGAGAGACATGACAGCACCGGTATACCCGGTACCGGCTAACAGAACCCTGGCATCACAAAATGGATACCACAGACACAGACACAAGTCTGGCCTCCTGCTGCTGGAGGAAACTCCGGCAGGGTAGGCCTGAACAGTAGGTTCCCTGTCACAGGGAGGTGTAACAATTTCCCAGACAGGCTTTAGTGTATTGGGCCTGGGTGGGTGCACTCCAAGAGTGCTTTGAAGTCAGCACTGGGGGCACATTTGGTGTCCCTGTGCATATCCCAGTTCAAACCAGTTGTGGGGGCTACCAGCCCCTGCTCTGGCATGAAACTGGACAAAGGAAATGGGTGTAGCCACCCCTCTTTCCGAACCCTCCCATAAGTGGGTCTCCAGAGTTTGTCCCATCCCTTCCTTGGGTATAAGATAGGAACCCCTGGCAACAGGACTTTAGATTTACCTGGACAATACTCTGATACTGAATCCTGGAACTTAGACAATCTACAAGGCGTAAGATGACTGAAGGATCTCCCTTGGAGTAAAGAAGTTACTCCCCTGTGTGGCAGGCACTAAAGATGCATCTGACCGGTTTACATCTCCGAAGCTCCTGCTGTACTCTGAATATTTGCAACACAGGTGGTGGGTTTCCAGACTTCCCAGAGGCTGACCCAAGTCCCCAGCAAAGCTGAGACCCATAGCCCTCGTGGGTACAGTGGAACTGGAACCCCTGGACACCGTGCACATTTGTAAGTGCATCTGCTTCTCGACAATCCTTAAGGCTGTGCATTGGGTTACTCGTAGCCCAGTCCCCGAGCAGCATTTCCACCACAGTTTGCTGGCCTACACTCCACGAGTGTTCCATGAGCCGGCCCTTTGTGTTTTCTCTTGAGGTATCTTCGAGAATCTTGGTCCGTCGACTGGTGTGTCCCTGAGAAGGCACCTTTAACTTTCCTTGGGCTTCCCTGGTTGTTCCAGATGTACCCTGACTCTTCATTGCTTGCGGACTCCCCTGGACCTTGCTGGTCCACACTAAAGCATCTTTTCTCTTCCTGCGTGGGTTGCTGTTGCCAAGGCCTGTTGTGTTCAATCTGAGCACTGACGCGGCAGCACTCAACATCCTTTGTGGGACAGCTCGAATCCAGCTCCTGGTCATCGTCGACGCCCTCTGGTCCTCGTAGCTGCAGAGTCAAGCTTCACCTCTTTGCACCTGAAGCACCCGACATCGTGGGCATTCGTCTATCGTGCCCCTGGTCACTGGCAATTGACCCAGACTCTGTCCCCTCTGCTTTCAAGTTCCTCACATCTTCGATCCAGGCTTGGATCACACCGGGCACATTTCTTCTCCTTGGCAGCAGCACTTTGCAGCAGGTCGTCATTGAACACGACAATGATTCCCGACACCATTTGACACCTATGCACCCGGCTTTCCTGGGTGAGGTAACTCGAGAACTCTGGTGCTCTCATGGTTGTTGGCCCTAGAACCACTTAAGTCTAAAGGGGTTTGCTTTAAGGCCTCTCCTAAGTGTCTTTTATCTTTAACAGCGACTTTCCCTATAGAAGGTAACGGAGTTCGTGGCTGTGTTCTCACACTGCACGCGTCCCCCGTGGGTCCCCTGTGTCACTACCTTGGGTGGTTCCTTGGGGTCCTAATGATTCTACATGCTCTAGGCCTTGTGTCAAGTCAAGTCGTGGTTCTTATACTACTTTCTTAATATATGGTTAAAGCACACGGGCCCAGTGTATATTGTGCTATTTACTAAAGTTATATTTTGTTTAAAGTGTGTACCTTGCTCTGTAATCTCATAAAGAGATTACTAGAGAGTGTTTAGTAATAAAAACATATATTTTATATTTATACCTTGTGTGGTTCTCCTTTCATTTAGACTTTCAAGAGGTTATAATCTGGTAAACCAAGCTGCTTTACACTCCTTAAAGACTTAGCCTGAAGGCTGCTCTCCATAGATACCACTAGGATAGCTTTCAATAACGGTTGTCTTAAACCTATCATCAACAAGGGTTGTTTGGACTGGTGCAAGGTGCCCACTATAACTAGTGGACAGCATAAGCCAGGCCAACTTCTCACAATGGGTAGCGCCATGAAACCTTTGGTGACCGTGCGCTTTATAAATTCTTCCTAACATAACATAACATAACATGATTAGAGTACGGCAAGGAGAGTGAGTGGTGAATTTATTAGTTACTTGGGTATTGGCAGAGTGTTTGGATTAGTACATGCTAGTGGCTGGATGAATGGAGGAGTGCACAGGGACTGCGTGGGTACTACCATGCGAATTGAAGGAGCGAATGAGAAGTGTCTAGGTGGTTAGAGGGCGGTATGGATAGTGCAGAGGTGATTGTAGTACTGCATGAATAGTGTTTGGTTTACTTAATCTTAACTTTCCCAAAGTCTTTGAAAACATTTTGCAGTTCTTTTTATAATCTAAATTTAAAATACTTTCAAACTTTAGAATTTTGGTCTATAAAAGAGAAGAAAAATACAGTTATAACATATAATATTATAGTTTAAAGTACACAACATAATTTTACCATTACATAACATATTCAGTTTGCCTTTTTTGCTGTTCTCAGAGTCTATTGAATTTCACCATAGACAGTGATTTCAATGTTGCTCATCATGTAACAGCAGGCAAAAAATAGAATCAATTAGAAAAAAAACAGATCTGTGTTCAAAATATTTACAACAAACTCAACTATGTGTTCAGATTTCCTAAAATAAACATCCTCAATAATATTGCATATAATACAAAGATCAAATATATGAAATGCTTCGTTCCAACACAATTTTCTAAATAATATATTAAAGAACAGAAAAGATAATTAAATCAGAAATTCTTGATATTTTCCCTATAGTTTAAATGATGTTTTTGAAACTATTTGCAGTGAGAATACCAAAAATAAACTTCTTAATTCATATTAACATCTTTCCAATAGGCCAAAAGATGTTTCTGAAATCCTTTGTATTGAACATCTCTAAAATAATGTTCTCAGAACTTTGGCATAAAAAAAATTAGGTATGAATTTGGTAATTCATTAGACAACCAATATTTGAAAAGCAAATGGGCATAATTACAATGTGTCCATCCTTTATTGCACTCTAAATAGACTGTGTAGTGTCCATATGTTGTAGAAGGTCCATTGTGGAAAACAATTGCTACTACTTTGAAAGTTCTTCCTGATATTGGTAGTTGACTTGCTACAAAAGTTTTAATTAAAGTTTCCAATTTTCTTCCATCTGCTGTACAACGTTGTATCATTAAATTGATATATTGTTCAAATCTTTCTATGAATAATGTTGATAGCATTTCTGACTTGCAGTGACTACACTCCATATTTTGATTAGCTGATTTAACTAATTTGTTAAAAGAAAATGTTTTACAATCTGGTATTGTCAAATATATGAATCTTTCAGTGTCTATGTTACTGGTTGAAGTAAATCTTCAAATTTCACAATCATATTCCCATCTGTAACGAACTCCAAATAGATTTTCAATTTGTATTCCTTCATCTTCTAATACTGCAAGCATAAACATAAGAAATTCTTGAGCATTTTGCTGTACATTCCGTGTAAATTGTGAAGAACCAGAACATATATCCAGAAGATTTTGAATGCCAGAAACAAATGTGAATTTTAGTTTTATCAGTACTAAATTTTTCAAAAATAGAATGCAACGAGGAAAAAAACTTTTTCTCAATTCTCCATAAATTGTTGTTGGACATTTTCTAGAAAAAAAAATGACATTCACATTAGCATTGCAGTTGATACTTGAACTATTTTCTAACTGATATCCTACAATCTCTTCAACAGTGTCCTTTTTAGGTTTCGCCTGGGGCCGGAGCTCCTAGCTCCGCCCAGGAGAAATCTTATGTTCCTACAGTGTGGGGCTTAGTCCCGCCTCTGCTTCCATTGGCTAGCTCCATAAATAGAGGCTAGCCATTGGAACAGAGATCTGTCCGTCATGGCCGGACCAGATTCGTGGGCGTTCCCGAGATTTTTTCCGTCTCCACCCCTTTCCAATCGTCATCGCGGCGGAGGGTGTGTGCATTTTTTTTTGGTCTCGTCATGTTTTCTCCATTTCCACCCCCTCCCGCTCTCCGTGTGCCCGTTCCCGCCCCTGCCCCCCCCCCGCTCTCCGTGTGCCCGTTCCCGCACCACTTGTAAATGCTTGTTCAGAGCTGGGACCTCTGAAGAGCTTCTTCAATAGAGCTCCGTTACCAGGGCCCCTCGGAAAAGGAAAGCGCTTCCTGACAAAAGACTCGTGCTCAGACACGTTGTTTCTACGGCTTGCCCCAACGTGTCCCGAGCCGAAGCCATAATATGGGATTCTGTCGCACTGTGGCACCGAAGCGTGCCTCCTGCGCTTGGGTGGAGAAATGGGGGTTACACTGAGAACCAGCGGGTGGCCGATAGTACAGGAGCATATTTTTAAATCCTGAAGATTGGCACGGCATTGTCAAAGTTGTGGAAATACAGGATGGGCGATGCAAAAGCAAACAACGCAGCTGCGAGGCCATATAAAGCTCAGAGGACACACACATGATGATGGTAAAACGCAGCTGATTGACCAATGCAGAAACAGCAGTCATACCACTGAGGTTCCCTGCACGTGACAGCTTCTCAGAGAAATCGCCTAGCATGGGCGTCGATTCACCAAATTGCCTGGACTTTGGAAGTGACATAGTATGCCCTTCGGCATGTGATGACATCATAGGAAGTGACATCACATAACACCACCCATGGTAGCGTTACAGGAAGTGATGTCACATGACCGTAGATCCTGATAATATGGGTAGCAACATCACCAAAGTTTTTAAAAAGTAAAAATATCAGTAAAATTCAAACCAGGGTAATAAAATATGCAGAGGACGTATACGTCTGTTTTAGTTACTAGGGATATTCCAGAAGCGCTGCAGTCATATTAGAGATGAGGCCATCACATACCCAGGGGCAGCCATCATTTGCCAGATGGCCGTCCTATGCTGCCCAATTACAGTCCTCAATGTTCAGTTACTGCCCCCAATGCCAGCTGCAGCGCCACGTGAAAAGTCACAGTTGTGGCAAAAGTCACAAAGATCACGAGCAGTATTTGCAGTAACAGTGCAGACTTAAGTCACCCTCCGACTTAAGAGAGTTTGCAGGGATTCTCCCTTGAAAAAATGTTGTAACAAATGGAGTCTAATTTCAAACATATAAACTCAAAAGCCATCGGTGTGCCAAGCCAATATAGCCTGATGCTTCCCTGGAGCTGGCCCGATTTTCTTCAAAATGAGCATTGGCTGACCCCTTGATGCTAATGAGTACACCAATATAAAAAGGGTGTGCTCCCTTACACCAAGAATTACATACAAATTTTAATTTTCACTCACACGTGTGCTTTCTCTTTCTCTCTCTCACACTCACATACATACCTACACGCACAGTACAATTAACTGTTAAATAAAAGCACAGGCCAGCAAAGTTCAAAGATTATAGTAAGATTTTATAAAGTTTTCATAATGTGTTTCCCCACAGAGACCACATCTTTCAGCATTGCCGGGTCTATGAAGCTGTTTCGATCCCGATTGATTTAAGTGAAGTGGCGTTGACCGAATGTATCCAGTGTTGTACCTAACGTCTACACTGAGAGAAGCTTCTGTGGACCCTGGGTTGCAAGTTCTCACACTACCTGTCCAAGGACACCAGATCTGCTGAGCACAGCAAGAACCTTCTGTTGTGAGGCTGACTGGAAGAGGATAGTGGTCTGCCTGCCCTCCCATTACCTTCCCATTGCTGTGCCACACACAGCACATCCACTAACAAACACGTTCTGAGGGCACCTTACCTGGGGAGGACGAGGACTGAAGCCGCTTTAGGCTGCTGAACGACCTTTGCTGCTTTAGAGTAATAATGGACGTCACTTTCGGTACAATGGTGACCACCTCCATCCTTAGACAGCCAGTCTGAAAAAAGGCCTAGGCAAAGTGGGCTCTGGCCCAGAGCTCCAGTCTTTTAGGGGCCACATGATAGAGCCAGCTCTGTTCTGTAGAGAGTCTTGTCGTGATGCCCTTTAATAATTCTTAAACTGATTGTTTTAAATGCTGTTTTCCTTTCATTTATTTTTAATGTGGGTGATGTGTGAAAGTCTAATACTGACATTTTGCAGAGACATGAGTGTTTGTTTCATGCAGCATCAATAAAAATAGTTTATTTTAGATGAAAACAGGACCTCCCATATGAGAAATGGGAGGGCGTCACAGAGATTATTTCCAATAATATTAGTGAGCCACTGATGTGTTAAACTATTAAACACACTGCACTATCCTTGAATAGTAGATGTAGAATTTGGACATGTGTGCCTGGACACTGTCAGTGACATGGCCAAAGCGGGCATGAAAGAGCTGGAACTGAATCATAAATTCAAAGCTGTTCCGAACAGGGGCCACAAAAAGAAATTTGGCCCAGTGTCCCAAATTCCTTAAGATGTCCCTGAGTCTGACAGCTCCTATGTCCTGCTAGAGTGACTGCTGCGCTCTGGAAAGTGTGCTGTTTATTGAACAGTTTTTGTAGCACAAACCATGCTTGAGGTGCTGCCAATGTACAGAAATTACCATAGTAACATATTGCAAAATATTTATTAGCCAAGATATAATCATGTTTGCGTTGAGAAAATCAGTTCTAATGCAACAAACACAACAGAAGGTCTGCATGTCACAATATTTAGCAAGTTAATAACCTGCTACCATAATACCATATCTAGAATGTTGACTACCGTCATATTGGTTAAGGAATGCTAAAAATGATAGACTCTATTTTTTATGATAAATTTGAAGCAATCATGAACCCAATTTCAAGTGCAGGGCTTCAACACGTAGAGTCGAGGGCATCCCAAAAGGCTGTCTGAGTTTCTTGCCCTCCCATTGCTTGTAGTTTCCTTCTAGTACAATACCTGACACGTTACTGGAGGTGATCACAATAATGTTATTGATATATGCTGTTTGCATTGAAGTTAAAGAGACACCTCATATAAAAAATTAAATCAGCAGCAGCCATTCGGGGACAGGAATGCATTATTAAAACACCATTCGATTATGCTCCCTAAATGTATGTTTGTTAAATTCTATGCCAGAACTAAATCATCAGCATACAACAAATGTAGCAATGCATTTATCAGCTTCCCATTCACCTTTGGAGAACTATCCTCCGCCTCTTGAAGAGTCTCTGAAAGGTCCCTTAAAAACAGTGAAAACCGGAAGGGAACAAAGACACAGCTTTTTGTGACCTACTGTTGATGGTAAATAACTCTGTCCTTTCCCGTGCATCGACACAAAATCTTAGAGCCAGGTTTATGTGTGCAGATAGATAATAAAGTTAACTGGTCTTGTGGAACGTCAGACTTAGGTAATTTATTGCACAAAATCCCTTCATCAACGGTATCGAATGGTGATTTAAAAATGATGGCGCGGACAACCTGACCAGGTATTTTGCCCTGTGCATAATATGGTCCAGATGTTTAATGCTCTGGTCGGGTCCAAAGCCTGTGTGCTGTAGAGGGATTACATGATTTTCCCTTGCTCAACCTTTCAAAGATTTCAAAAACGCAAGTAAACATTTTAGATGATCCATCTAAGAGCAATCATATCCAATATGATGCTAGGACATGTGAATTTCCCTTTTAAGGTTTCGCCTCGCCGAAGGCTGCGCTCTGCGCAGCTTTTCGACGCAGGCGAAATCTAATGTTAGAATAGTGTGGCTTGGAATCTGCCCCTCTGTTCCATTGGCTAGCTCCATAAATGGAGGCTAGCCTTTGGAACAGAGATTTGTCCGTCATGGCCGGACCATATTCGTGGGCGTTCCGGCGATTTCTTCCCTCTGCAACGTCATGCGGCCGTGGGCGGGGTTTATTTTATTTTGTCTTGCAGAAATTACGGGGTGTTTTAACTCAGACAGCCTCCCTTGCACGGAGTATGATGTCGGACGAGCTGCAGACGGACAAGCTGCTTTAAAGCGAGGCTACGTGGAGCAGAAATGACGGGGTGTTTTAACTCAAACATGTTTGAGTTTAATTCACCATGCGTTTGTAATACATGTACTTTAATTCCATGTAGAGTAAAAAATGAACATTCCCTGATTGGTTAAACTCTATACATCTAAATCGAACATCCTGGGTGTGCACTAAGCTGCACAGGGACTTTGACAGTGCAGGGCAGCGTGGGAGGAGAGACCTCTCCTCTTTCTCTCCTCCCTTTTCTTCCCTTCTCCCCCACCTCCCTCTCCCTCTTCTCACCTCTCTCCTCCCCATCCTCTTTTCCCCTCTCTCTCTCACGCTGCATGCGGCCTCTCTCTCTCTCCACATAAGCACACTCCAGGCAGTCCCCTCTCCTCGGTATTTGATAAAATTGAGTGCAGAGTGCAAAGTGAGTGTGCAGAGTAGTGAGTGCAGAGTGAGTGAGCACAGTAGTGAGTGAGCAGAGTGCAGAGTGGAGAGTGCAGAGTGGAGAGTGGAGAGTGGAGGATGGAGGGTGGAGAGTGGAGGGTGGAGGGTGGAGAGTGGAGGGTGGAGGGTGGAGAGTGGAGGGTGGAGAGTGTAGAGTGACTAGGGAGTGTAGAGTGACTAGGGAGTGTAGAGTGACTAGGGAGTGTAGAGTGCATAGGGAGTGTAGAGTGCATAGGGAGTGTAGAGTGCATAGGGAGTGCAGAGTGCATAGGGAGTGCAGAGTGCATAGGGAGTGCATAGGGAGTGCAGAGTGCATAGGGAGTGCAGAGTGCATATGCAGAGTGCATAGGGAGTGCAGAGTGCATAGGGAGTGCGGAGTGCATAGGGAGTGCAGAGTGCATAGGGAGTGCAGAGTGCATAGGGAGTGCAGAGTGCATAGGGAGTGCAGAGTGCATAGGGAATGCAGAGTGCAGAGTGCATAGGGAGTGCAGAGTGCATAGGGAGTGCAGAGTGCATAGGGAGTGCAGAGTGCATAGGGAGTGCAGAGTGCATAGGGAATGCAGAGTGCAGAGTGCATAGGGAGTGCAGAGTGCATAGGGAGTGCAGAGTGCATAGGGAGTGCAGAGTGCATAGGGAGTGCAGAGTGCATAGGGAGTGCAGAGTGCATAGGGAGTGCAGAGTGCATAGGGAGTGCAGAGTGCAGAGTGCATAGGGAGTGCAGAGTGCATAGGGAGTGCAGAGTGTACAGGGAGTGCAGAGTGCATAGGGAGTGCAGAGTGAGTAGGGAGTGCTAGGGAGTGCTAGAGAGTGCAGAGTGAGTAGGGAGTTCTAGGGAGTGCTATTTAGAGAGTGCAGAGTGAGTAGAGAGTTCTAGGGAGTGCTGCAGAGTGAGTAGGGAGTGCTAGAGAGTGCAGAGTGACTGCAGAGATTAAGCTAATGGTAATGTAAATGACAATGCCATTTATTGATCTGTTTTCAAAACCAACATATAAATATAAATTTTGTCATTTACAATGCCAATAACTCTAACTTTTCCAAAGGCGAAACCATTGCATTGTAAATGCTTGTTCTTTTTGTTTGGAATCTACACATTCTCTTGATGTGTTTGTCTTCTTTCCAAACTCACTACAGAGTTTCTCGTATGTTTGTTTTTGACCTACTTCACACTTTTCAAATACAGGATATTCTCCTAAGCTCAGAGCATAGAATCTTCTTAATCGATTATACTCTCTTACATAATTTGCATCCGCACTAATCTTTCTCTCATCAAAATCAATCAAATACAATCCAGATAAACTTCTGACTCGGGACAATGCAACATATGCCAGTCCCTCTTTAAACATTGTACTTCCAATGTTTACCAAAGCACTGTCTACACTTAAACCTTGAGATTTATGAATGGTCACCCCATATGCTAAAGAAAGAGGAAACTGTTTTCTACGATCATACAAATCTTTAACAAGTAAAAACGAACAGAACAATGTGCACTCTGTTTTATTTCTTCAATGTGATCAAATTTGATCTTCAAAAATTCAATTGCATCTCTATTTTGATAATGAGGAAAATCAATAACTTTTCCCATTGCTCCATTCACTAAACTTTTTTCCACATCCAAATTACACCGTAAAATTACCCAACAGTTTTCACATACATATAAATTATTTTCTAAACCAGCAGTCTTAGATATAGATTTTTCCAATGAATCCAATTTTGTTTTTAATTTTTCTGTCAAAATATTAGTAATTCCTTTGTGCTCTATTTTATCAATGCCTTCCATTTTTATTATTTGTTGTTTTTCAAACTTCAAAAGTTCTTCACTGAATATAGAAGACTTTCACAGTGTTAGCATTAGGCAGATTATAGATATTTTTTCTACAATTTTTTTGTATATTATTTCCGAAGCAACATTTTTATTTGGAAACAAGTTTGTAAGTAGTCGACTTTGCCAAGTTTCTTTGCCATGTTCTGTCAATACACCAAGAATTATATCTTGATAAATGATTCCATATGCTCATCACTTGCCTGTCACATATTTTCAATAAGTTCTTTGTATTCAAAATATGACTAAATGTTGACATTTCCAATACTTCCCAAAGATTTTCTGGTAGGCAAGATGGCGTCCGTGGCGTGGGCTGTGTAAGCAGCTCTTTACTCTCCTCCTGCTTCGGTCCGTGTAAAACAACGGTGGCGGTGCAGGAAGGCTCATGAAAGGCGGGGGGCCTGCAGAGATCACCAGAGACTTACCAGAGATGAATCGTCGGTGCTGTGAGCTTTGATCAGATTTTCACACGCTTTTGCAATACCTGCAGCAGCGGGAGCGGAGCCGTTAGAGAATCTGCTTGCAGCGGCTAGAGCAGACGGCTTGACAAACGACCTGATACGCCCGACTTCCGTGGCTGTGGAGGCTCACTAAAGACGCTCTGCCAAGATAGTGAACCCTGATCACCTCTTCCACGTGTTTTGCTGCAGCGACAGTAGTAGCGGGAGTTGAGCCGCTGAGGAGCGGAGCCGTCCGTGGAGGAGCTGTCTGCAGCGTCTTGAAAAAAGCGACCGACTCCAGTGGCTGTGTTCAGCGAGCGGAGAATCTAAGGCAGGTGTGGCTCGTTAACCGCCAAAGACCGCCAAAGATCCCAGAGAACAGGGCGTTCTCGGATGGGAAGAAAGTGGCTGGATGCCTGCTTCGGTTTGACGCAGCTAACACGGTTCCCGGCTGCCGGCTGATACATCTCGTCTTAGAATTCAGAGTTCGAGGAGCTGGGGAAATTAGCGGCTACAGACAAACTGAGCAGCGAAGACTCTTGAACTGTTTTTTGATTACTTTTAGTTGTGTGAAGTGTAAAAACATGGCTTTAAGTTTGGAATAGTTTGGAAGGAAAACGGAAAACGGTAACAACATTGGACACAGTGAAACAGAGTGGCTAATAAAAAAGTGAGTAAAATCCTATAATTTTTTGCCACAATTACATTCATAACTGCTGTTCTAGTAGGTCTACTCGAATGCCGAGTGACTTAATTTCATTTTGGCGCAGGGCGCCACTCTGGAGATCTCCTTTGCTGCTCTTGCTAGGTGGGCCTCAGAGTCGAGTGGTTCGGGGGCGAGGAGGCAGGGCCCTAAAAAATAAGAAAATGCAGGCGAAGGCAGTTGAGAAGGGAAACGAACCTACAGCAAGGAAAGTGACTACGTGCGGGGGCAAAAATAAGGAGCCAGGAACAGTGGTGAACAAGGAAAGTCTAGCGGATACAATTGGGAGATCTACTAAGGTAACTATGCGGACTAATACAACTAAAGATAGAAATAGCGACCATGAGAATAATGAGAGTACAATGGAATTTGATGGTGCCTCAGACACCCGAGAGACAAATATGACTAATATTATGGGAGCTAAGGCGAAAAAAATTGTGGAGAGAGGAAAGACCCCAGTGATTTCTCGTTCTTTGAAAAAGGGGTTCAAAATCTCACACTACTGTAATGTTTGAAAGGCAAAGTGCTCGCCATAATGATCCCTCTGCAGAGACAGCAATAGCAGTAGCAATATCAGAGAACACGATTAACTCCGGAATAATAGCTAGCTCTCCGACACAACATGAGGAAACACTTGGTGGACCCACAATTATCTCTGAAATTGCTCAAAATAATGGACAACCTCAAGAGACCCTGGAACAAGGACAGGGTATCATATACGCTAATGTCTCTGGGAAAAATACCCCATCAGATAAGGTCAGGGTTGTAACTCAAGATAACCAGATGGAAAAAGAGCTCGGCTCACAAGGAACCTTGTCAGTACCAGAGTCAGGTGAAATTTTTTATTCCCTTTCTGAAAAATCATCGAATGAGGAATGGGAGGATGATATCAGTGAAATTAGCAGTGCTGATGAGCTTTCTGGGGACAGTAAGATTTCGCCTAACTGTAGTGCATCAACTGTAAAGAAAAGAGTCAAGAAGAAGAAAGAAAGACAACAATATAAGCCAGGTGAGCCTCAAGCTTCCGGTCAGGCATCAGGGGAAATACGAGAGGAGAGACAAAGACTGAGTGAGACAATAAGGACTGAATCAATTCTCCAGAAATTTTACCTCCACAGGAAATCACCCTTGTCACGATTTACGAGACTATAATGAATCACAGAGCTCAGAGCAAGACAGAAATCACACGTGTGCAGGCTACTTGCAGTAAAGTGAAAAATGCCGTACGACGGGAGATAAAACTGGGAACAGAAACTGCAGATCGAGTTACAGAAACAGAAACGCGTATATCTGTACTTGAAGATTATGCTGTAGCACAGAAAGAAGAATTGGAAAGTATCAAGGCACAACGTGATGATTTAGCTAATAAGCTGAGTGAACTTGAAAACCACACCCGTAGAAATAATTTACGTTTTCTTGGTATCCCGGAGGGTTCAGAAGGAACAAATCCGCGTAAGTTTATTGCAGAATTACTGAAGGAAGCCTTTCCGGAGCTAACAACGTGGGAATGGACACGAGAAGTACAGAGGGCACACAGGTCCCCCTTTAATGTGCGGAAACCTAGTCAAGGACAAGAGAATCTCCCAAGAGCAATACTGGCCTGTTTTAATAACTTTTTAGCGCGAGAAGACATCTATGACCTCGCTAGACCAGACAAAAAGGCTAAAGCCAAGGGGTGTAGTTTCTTTGTCAGACCAGATTTCTGTCAGGCGACAGTGTCTAGGAGATGGCATTTAAGACAGCTAATCCCGGATTTTCAAAAAAAAGGCGCGGTGGTATACTTGCAAAACCCTGCGAAACTTAAAGTGATGTTTACAGGTCAAACTAGGTTCTTTCAGTCGGAAATTCAGGCGAAAGAGTATTTAGAAGCCCTATAGAATCTGGTGATAGAATGTAATGATGTCATAACATATGCATTTGTGTTTGAGTAACAAACTTTAGACAGTAACTGCCGAATATATGACTGTACAGGGAGATACGGAGTAGAGGACACGATACTCCATCACTGCAGGGACTTATGGTCCCTGGGCCTCATGAGGTGGGAGTGCTGGGTGGGGTGGGGGGAGGGAAGGGTGAGATGAAAGGGGTGGGGGCACGGGGTTTAGGTGACGGGGGGGTGAAAATGGCACCAGCAGAGGATTTAAACTTGGCACTGTCAATAATTAATGGTTATGTAGAGTGGTTTTTTCAGAAAATCAAAAATATAAGAATGATAGGAGAAATTAAATACAATGGTCAGAAAGATTAAGATTTGCACATTAAATGTATGTGGTTTAAATGATCCTCGGAAAAGGCAAGTTTAACTAAAATTATACAGATATTGGGTATAGATATACTCTGTTTACAAGAAACACACATTGCATGGGCCAACAGAGAATATTTAAGGAATTTGGGGATGGAATTAGTAGTCTGTTCTAAACAATCTGGAGTTAAAAGGGGGGTAGCGATATTAAAAAAGAGGGGCTGGGTGGACTGCATAAAGACGGCAGCTGACAAATGGGGAAGATGGGTGTCAGCAGAATTCAAGGGAGGACGGCAGGGGTTTACACTCTGTAATATTTATGGCCCAAATTTAGATGATCCAGAAGTATTTAATTTTATTAATTTAGAACTGGCACAGTGGACCACTCCAGTGTTATTATCTGGTGATTATAATATCAATGTGGAGGCAAAGGCTGATATAAGATCCAATTCAGCATACTGTGGTAGGAAAAAACTTGCATACACCGCCCTACGTGGGTTACTTCGATGTTTGGCATGAAAAGAATCCGAACCATCCAGGGTTCACGTTCTTCTCTGCTCCTCATCAAAAATTTGTCAGGCTAGATAATTTTTTTATTTCACATTATTTTTTAATACAAGCTAAAATTCAGATCCACCCTAAATTAATATCTGACCACAACCCGGTAGTGCTGGAACTAAATGTGGAAACAGAGGGTAATATTGAACCACCACGATGATCTTTCGAGCACAAACTATTATTAGAGACAGAATATTGTCAATACATGTCTAAAGTAATAGACACATTTTTTTGCCTTTAATAAAGGTACTGCTCCCTATGAAATGGTTTGGGATACATTTAAGGCTGTGGTCAGAGGGGAGACTCTCAGTTATTCGGGGTTTAAGCATAAGCGACTCCGAAACGAACAACGAAAAGATTTTGATGAAATAATAAAAGCAGAGGAGAAGCTGGCAGAGACCTTAAAGCATGGAGGGGAATCAGATCTGAGTAGACTAGCCCAAAAGGATTTATCGATTAAAAAAAACAATGTGTATTCTAAAATAGCCGACTTAATCGCTATTAATTATACTCAATATAAGGAAACAGCATACGAGTTTGGGGAAAAAGCGGTAGATTGCTAGCAAAAAGAGTAAGGGAGAAGCAGGTATACAACGATATCTTAATAATTAAGGACCTAAAAGGGGACATGCAGGAAAATAAAGGAGGAGTCCTGACTGCTTTTCAAGAGTTTTACCAATGTCTTTATAGTGAGGAAAGGGACTCTATCGAACCGGGTGAATATTTAAAGGAAATAATTTCTGTGCCCTTATCGGAGGCTCAACGTCTTAATCTTTTAGCACCCCCTGATTGGGAAGAGATAGAAGCAGCAATCTTAGGGTTGGCCTCCGGTAAAGCTACGGGGCCAGACAATATACCGCTGGAGTTTTTTAGAACATTCAGAGTACAACTTAAAAGTGAATTGGTCGAAATCTGTCAGCGAGCTTTTGAGGGTAAAGCCCCACAATCTTGGGCGGAAGCAATCATAGTTATCTTTAAAAAGAAAGGGAAAAATCCTGAAGAGATGGGGTCTTATAGACCAATCTCTCTACTGAATACAGACAGTAAAATTTACTCGAAGCTTATAGCAAACCGGCTAAATGATCTTATGACAGGGTTTGTCTCCATGAGACAACATGGCTTTATACAGGGTAGAGGGACCACTGACCATGTCAGGCAAATAATATCTTTACTTGACTGGGCTCAGGGGACTGGGTCTCCGGTCGGGGTGGCCCTGTTGGACGCTGAGAAAGCGTTCGACAGGGTCACCTGGACTTTTTTGTGGTCAGTGATGGAGAAGATGGGGATCCCAAGAGAATTTATCAAAGCAATAAGAACACTTTACATCCGTCCGACTGCGGTAATTCGGATTTCGGGTTCTCTGTCAGGGCCGGTACAGATAGCAAGGGGGACGAGACAGGGATGCCCCTGCTCCCCCTTGCTATTTGCTTTATATATCGATCCCTTTATCCGAAAGCTGGAAAATAATTCCGCAATTAAACCAGTACTACTGAACGGCTGGGAAATAAGTCTGCACTTACGCAGACGATATAGCCTATAAACTGAATATCGATAAAACCCAGCTTATACATTCCGTGGCGGGATATCCTGAGAATATGAAGATAGATAAGGAGGCTACATACCTTGGAATTAAAATCTCTGCTAAGATTGAGGATATTATCTCAATTAATTTAGATCCAGTAATAGCATCATCAAATAAGATCTTAGAAAGGGTTAATAACTTGAGACTATCTCTTTTAGGCCGTAGTAATTTGATAAAAATGCTTATTTTTCCGAAATTTTTATATATTTTTCGTGCCATACCATTGCTAATTCCATCTGGCTATTTTGCCCGGTTAGAGAGAATGAGTTCCAGTTTCTTATGGGGGTATCGCCGAGCAAGGAGAGCACTAAAAGTTGTGAACTACCTCGAGATAGAGGGGGGTGGGATATGCCAAATTTTCAAATATATCATTGGATGGCTATAATGCAATATATGGGTGTACTTTTACTACCGGAGGATCATTTGGAGGATTTTCTGACCCCTTCGATTTATGAAATGCTCTTGGGACAGAGGCGAAACAATGTCTAAACAGGATCATAGAGCCCAGTTATTACAAAAAGACCAAATTTAAGATATTTGATACAGCCTATTCTATCTGGCGATCTGTCAAAAGGAAATGTCGACTTAATATAAATTTAACGAAATATACATCTTTGCAGAATTGCTATATTTTTTGCCGGTGATATTTCAGGATGGGGTAATGCATAGGTGGAACGACCTAGGCATTAAAAAACTGGGAGATCTATTTATAGAGAAAGATTTTGTTTCATTTGACTATTTGATTAACACCTATCATATACATCGATCCGATTTTTTTAAATACCTTCAGGTACGAAGTTTCTGCCTACAAAAGATCTCACAGTCTTTAATCTTTTTGGAGAAAATTGAAATTCTAGAAGCGATCAAACATCGTCAAAGAATTGGATCTTTGTATCTATTAATTCTGGAAAAGAGGGGGGATGATCTAGACGTGGTAGCGAGTAAATGGCAGAATAATTTGAATATCCCTTGTCCAAACATAGAGAGAAGCTTAGCAATCGCTAGAAAGGTTTTAATGAAAGGGTCACTAATCAGCCAGCATTATATGTCTATATTTGGATTGTACTATACACCGGGGAAGATAGCCAAATGGAGTGTAGGGCGTGGGACGAGTTGTAGTCGCTGTAATCTATATGGAGCTGATGCAATACATATTTTTTTTTGAATGTCCGAAATTGATAAGATTTATTGCTGACGTAGAGCATTTTCTTACAACCAAATTGTTTATCTCAGTTAAATTAACCGCATCTTTAGTTTTGTTCGGCTGTGAAGGAAATGCCACTAATTCAATTTTAGATCCAGCCGTTGGATTTGTGTTTATATGTATGTCCGCTTTTCGTTTCTGTGTTACGTCAGGCTGGCTTGATGAAGAACCACCAAATATTATTTTGTGGCGAAATAAGCTCCTTTCTATGTACCATCTTGAAACCGCATTGTATAAATTGAAAGCTATAAGAAAGAAGACATTTGGCTGTAATTTATGGTCTCCAGTTACTAACTGGATTGAAAACTGAGAAAGTTTAATTTTTACGTTTGTATTTCTGTATCCGTTACGTTTTTTTATTTTTTTATTTATGGGGTATAGCTACGGATTTACAGTTTTGATAACTCTGTTTATTATGGACTGGAACCATATTACCATCTCTCCTATTGATTTGATGTATATATTTGTTGTCTTTTTTCTGCTGATGCCAAATAAAATTATTTAAAAAAAATAAATTAAAAAAAAAAGAATTATTTCTTGATAAATGATTCCATATGCTCATCACTTGCCTGTCACATATTTTCAATACGTTCTTTGTATTCAAAATATGACTAAATGTTGACATTCCAATACTTGCCAAAGATTTTCTGGTGTCTTCATTCAGAAGTGTTTGGAATTTTTTTTGCCCATTTCCCAATCCAATATGGCCGATGCGCTTCTTACGGGATTCACGTTGTCACGTGCCCACCACTGGGAGTGTTAGATATTGCGAGAATCAGATCAGTGCGTAGTAGGAAGAGTTAAGGCATGCCGTCGGGCTGTTTACGGTGAGGAGTGGGCAGCCGGTTAGGAGGTTTTTGATGGCTGATTGTAGAGAGAAGTCCTGATTTAAGGAGTGCAGAGCAGAATGATTACAGTAGGAGAGCTGTTACATTCAGTCAGTCTTTGGGAGCAATAGATGATGGATGTGTTGTCAAAAGCTCCATGGTGGGCGTCTGTGATGAAGTCCGATTCAGTGAGCGTCGCACCTTGCATGGGGGGCAGGGGCGCTCATTTGGAGAAATTACCAGCTAATGCCGAGCAATCTTTGTGCAGCATAAGGTTGCTGGTACAGAAGGGGTGGGTCATATTGAAACAACTTCTCCCCTCTAAATGCTTGGTTGCTATATAAAAGGTCACTTGAATGAAAAATAACAAAGCATTCCTGCATAACTCTTCGTGTGGGTGACGTTTCAGATTGATAGAACAATCGAATAGTCAACTGCTGAGAGGACTCACTGCAGGAGCTCGATAGACTACTCATCCTCTTCGGCGGATATGAGATACACAAGCTGAGTGAGGGTAATTAATTATTTTTGATCATGATATTTTAAATACAAACATCAACAAGATTTTAAATGGGTGCGTTTTCATTTTGTGTTTTCTCCCTTTTCAATTGACAGTCTAAAAGAACTGAATGTCCAACAGTGGTGCTGTGACAGAGTGTCTAGCCCTGAAGAATTTTCCGAAATTTAAAAGGCAAAGAAACATGTTGGCAGTGGGTATTAGTATGCGAGGTTAGCTACCAACCTTTTTTAATTTGACAGAGCACACCGAAAATTTAGAATAAAGTTGTTACAGTGGTGTGTCTGTCAATTTTAATATCACTTTTTGTTACTAGTGGATGGTGATTCTTTACCAGTCCACTGCACTTCACTTCTTTTCCTTGTTTGGACACTCTCTTTGGTTTTGGTTTTTCTTTTCTGGGACAAAAAATGACTGCCTATGATGAGAAAAGGGGCCTAATCTGGTGAGTACCTGCCAGTTACCACGATGGTGGTGCGCCCGTGAGGGGTCATTGTGTCCTCCACACTTTTTTCACCTATACAGAGAACAAGCGAGTTCCTACCACAACTGTGGTTCTTGTTGACTGTCTTTTGAAAATTGATATATTTTAATTAAGGGCAATGAATAGTGCATATAACCACATTTAAAAAAATAGAGTATGATGGGTTTATTGCAGCAAAGGAAATAGATGGGAGGTATTTCCTTGGAATCTTTGGTATTAGGTTTGCCTATGAGATAGGGTTCTTGTTGTGTTGATGCTCTTTTACAGGAGTAAGTTGTAGTAGATCGCCAAAAGCTATCACATGTGTTCCTCCAATTAACACATCATATTCTGTTTTTAAAGTTTGCTGCATTCTTTAATGCACAAAGGCAAGCATCAAGTTTGCGACCATGCTCACCTCATCAATAATCAAAAGTTGTATTTTCTTTAGTACTCTTGAAAGTTCCAAACAAGTTTCTCCAGAAAGCTTGTGATATTCCAACTTGTTTTCATGTTCAACAGGTATTATTAATAAACGAGGTAAGGTAATCCCTTTAATGGTATGTGCTGCTAACCCAGTTGGAGTGGTTACAACACAAGATACATTTTATTCAGTGGTTTCTGTAAATAACTGGTCAAAACTTTAATTAAGAAACTTTTTCTCCTGTACAATTTCTTACTAAGGCTTATCCTGTGGGAAATGTCTTCCCACATTTCTTCCAACTCCGTCTTTTCTGATTTTTTTACGTATGACGCTACATACCGAGCAACCACAACATACTGGATATCCATATTAGCATTCCACATCGACAAAAATAACTGGATTATAATTAGGGCTCTCGGATTGATGGTATTTATTTTTTTGCCATTTCCGTCTGTATTTATCCATATTTATTTTTGGGACATTTTTTCTATATCCACATTTATTTTTGACACAAGCAAAATACGACGGTACCACTAGTATTTTTCCACATTTATTTAAAGTGACACTGCACACATGCGCTCGGTTGTTTTTTTTTTTTTTTAATTTTTATTTTTGGTGCAAAACACAAATAGTACAAATAACTTCAGTAGTCACGTGGTCACATACAGTTGCAGGGTCCCTATAGAGAATATAAGAAACGGAAAAGTTCACAAGGCGTATTGGTCCTTCGAGGGTCAAGTGAAAGTATTGCAATTCAGGTGACATGGTGACAAGGAAGATATACATATCCCAAAAAATACAGTTTGCTTTTTGTTTTGAGTATCGAACGTGATTTGCATAGAAACAACTTAAACAATAAAAACTGCACACATAGTTCAGCAAGTAGGTGAATCAGCATCTCCAGTATCCTGCATCCCAGTCTATCCATAGAGGGACCTAACATGTGTTCCGTTGCCCCCCGCCTCATTTCACCCCTCCACTCCGCCCTCCCTGAAGCATTCCAACCCTCACCCGTGTACAACACCAGTAAGCATCCCCACAGTCAATCAGTGTTCCTCCTCGTTCTCCGATCCCTCGAGATCATCCTCTTCTAATGGGTCACATATGTCCCCCCTGTAGGAGTTCCAGGTTCGCCACACCCCGTTCCATTTACGCGGGTTACCCCTCAGTTTATAAACCGCCCTCTCAGTCAGCATGAGCATATCCATGTTGCGGATCCACTGAGCCAGTGTGGGAGGTTCAGCCGACCCCCATTTCTGCGCTATGTCGCGCTTCGCCGTCACCAACCCCACCGTTACCCAAGTTCTCGCGTAAAAGGCGAGGTCAGTCGGCCCCCAGACATTCAGCAAACACATACGTGGGTCCAGAGCAAGAGTGGTGTGAAGTGTTTGGGCCATGGTGCGCAATACTCTTTGCCAGTAACTAACCATCAGCGGACATTCCCAGATCGTGTGTATGAACGAGCCTTCCGCCCCGCAACCTCTGAGACAGTAAGGATGTTCAGCCCTGTGCAGTTTGTGTAATGTCGTGCGAGTGTAGTAAACCCGGTGTAGGATTTTTAACTGTACCAGGCGGAATTTGGAGGATACGCCCGCTTCACGTGGGGATGCCATGGCTGCGTTCCACTCGGTTTCATCTAGATCGCCCACCTCCAACACCCATTTGTCTTTCAGTTTACCCAGCGGGTCAGGCATGTTGTTCACCAATTTACGGTACGTCATTGAAGTCGCCCCCTCTTGCAAGTAGTCTGTGAGCAGACGGTCTTCTAGTGGGGAGGATTCGGGTGGGGACGTGTCAGACGGGATCGCCGCTAGCAGTGCATGCCTAATCTGGGTGTATCTGTAGAGTTCCGTTCCCCTTAGGTCATATTGCTCCTGTAGGGTTGCAAAGGAGATTACTCCTTCCCCAGTCCACATGTCACCCACTGTGGAGATGCCGATATTATCCCACTGCGTGAAGCCCTTATAGCGCCGCAAGTGGCCCAATGCCTTCGCGTCCCATAGAGGTGTAAGTTTAGTGATGATTCCACCCCATTTCAACTTTGCCAGTGCCTTATACCAGAGACGCACCGTGTGTTTCGTAGGCCCAGTCAGCTTTGCCGCTACACCTCGGTGGTACAGTGGGGTCAGCAAACTGTTCGTACCCAGTTGTTCCCTGTCTGCCTTAAACGCCGGGTCATCTTGCGGGGCGTGTATCCACTGGTTAAGGATTTTCAGCTGGGCCGCCCAGTAGTACAACTGTACGTTGGGTAGCGCGATGCCACCGTCGTACCACCCCCTGTTCAACTTTGCGTGAGAGATTCGGGCCGGTTGGCTGCCCCAGAGCAGGCCTGAGATTTGTGCCGTTACCTTCTGGAGGAAGCCATCCGGTACCAAATACGGAGCATTTTCAAGGACATACAGGAAGCGTGGCAGAGCCATCATTTTGAAGAGTGCTGCCCTTCCTAGTAACGTTAAGGGGAGTCCTTTCCAATGTTGCACATCACTACGGAGGCGGAGTAAGGGGGGCTGCAAGTTCAGCCGTGCGAACTCCGCCTCGTCCCGGGTAATGTGAATCCCCAGATACTGGAAGGACGTGTGCGCTAGTGCCAACGGACAGAAGTCCGGGAGTGGCGGGAGTGGTCCCCGTAGTTCGAAAATTATAGACTTCGCCCAGTTGATGGTGTAGCCCGAGACTCGCCCATGTGCAGTACAGAGGGCCAGGAGGTTAGGAAGGCTGACCCCTAGATCTGTAAGGTAGATAAGCATATCGTCCGCGTAGAGGGACACTCTATCCTCCCAGTGTGGGGCCCACTGAATACCTTTCAGGAGTTGCGTGGTGCGAATCGTAACTGCCAATGGTTCCAAAACCAAAGCGAAAAGGAGGGGTGAAAGCGGGCATCCCTGCCTCGTGCCACGGCCCAGGGAGATAGTCCTGGAAATGTGACCGTTCGCCACCACTTTGGCTGTGGGGTCCCTGTATAGCATACGTATCCAGGAGATGAACACCGGGCCAAAACCCATGCGTGCGAGCACTGCAAAGAGATATTCCCACTCCACCATGTCGAACGCCATCTTGGCATCCAATGAAAGGATCGCGGCCGGTTCCCGTAGTAGAGGAGTTCGTGCCATTACCCCATGTACCCTGCGGAGATTTAAGGCAGTACTACGATGTGGCATGAAGCCGGATTGGTCCGGGTGGATCAGTTGAGGTAAGCACGGCAGGAGCCTGCCCGCCAATACCTTAGCAATAACCTTGGCCTCCGGGTTAAGCAGGGAAATAGGTCTATACGACGAGCAGTCGCTGGGGGGTTTACCTGGCTTCGGGATTGCAACAATGGATGCCATCCGCTGATCCGGTGGCAGTCTACCCTTCACTCTAGATTCTTCGTACATAGTAAGTAGGGGCGTGCTCAGGGCCTCAGTCATAGTTTTAAACCATTCAATGGGGATCCCATTGGGGCCCATAGCCTTACCCGGATGAAGGGCACCGATAGCTTGCTGGATCTCTTCCACCGTTAGAGGCGCTTCTAAGTCGTTTGACGTCTCTGCCGTCAATTCCGGCAGGGGGACGTGCTCAAGTGCGACCCGAACCTCACCCTCCTCCACCACATTCTCAGGGGTGTACACCCCAGCAAAATAATCCGCGAGGAGTTCCACTATCTCGCCGGGGCGGGTGTGGACGTTGCCACTCGGGTCAGTAAGTTGGAGGATGTTCCTCCCCCCCCCATGCCTCTTGTCCAGCCACGCCAAAAGTTTGCTGGCTTTGTCCCCGATGTCGTAGACCCTGTATTGCGTTGCCGCAATGTCCGACACCGTAATCCTCTTCATGTGATCAGTGAGGCGGCGCTGATGGACCTGGAGATCATGAAGTGTGTCCTCCGAGGGGCTCGCCATATGGGCGGTGTTGGCCCTCTCGAGGCCCAACTCCAACTCCAGGGCCTCGCGTCTGTGAGTCTTTTTGTGATTCGCAATCACGGCGATGGCCTGACCCCTAAATACGGTTTTGTACGCTTCCCACAATGTAGAGGGAGAGTCCACTGAGGATCGGTTTTCCTCGAAGTAGAGCCTCGTAACCTTCTTCAGTTCTTTGGTGATCTGGGGAACTTTAAGATAACCAGGGAAGATCGGAAATACCCTCCGCTGTTTCGTGTTCATGGTAGTGATTGTCAAGGTAAGTGGTGAGTGATCCGAGACGCCCCGGGGTTGAATAGTCGTTTCGTCCACAGTAAGACGCCCGTTGGTCAAGGCGAAGAAATAATCTATCCTAGAAAGGCTGTTATGTGTGGCCGAATAGTACGAGTATTGTCGCTGATTAGGGTGTAGCGTGCGCCATATGTCCACCAACCCCTGTGCATCTAAAAAGGTTTGTAGCCTACTGGGCCCGTCCCTGTGTGTGCGCGTGGGGAACCGGTCCATGGTGTCCGTGAGTGCCATGTTAAAATCCCCCCCTATGAGTAGGTCCCCTTCAGGGAGAGTTAGTAAGAATGTACCAAGATCCGGCAATGCCTCAGAGTGTAACGCTGGTGGGATGTACACAGAGACTACAGTGAACAGTTTCCCCTCCCACTGACCATGAACTGCAGCGAAGCGGCCATGGGTATCGGTCGCTGTGGACTTTACAATAAACTGGGACGATTTTTTCAGCAGGATACCCGTGCCACGGGACCCCGAGGTAAACTCAGCGTGCACTACCATGTGATACCCCCTCCTATCTAGGGCCTTCGTGGCTGCCCCGGTCAAGTGTGTCTCCTGTAGGAGAGTGAGAGCAGGGCCCTGTCTCCTAATCCCCTGCAGCACCAACCCCCTCTTAATCTTATCCCCGAGACCTCTAACGTTCCATGACATGACAAGTAAAGGGCTCGGTGCGGTGCGATTATCTGTCACAGCCATAGGAAAAAACAGTTTCTCACAGTGTCCCGAATAGACCAGAATTCCTCAGTGGTGTGAAACATACCTATGGACCTATGTGTGCTTAAAACAAAAACCTGCAGGCCCAAGAAGACCCGTGATGCAAACTTACCCAACACCCGTCCCCCCCCCCTCCCTGCCCCCCTGCTGCACGGACTCAAAACTGCCCGCCCCCCCAACTGAGCAGAGTGCATATCCCATCCCCAAAACAGTGTACTTGCGCGTTAGGGTGAGGGACACTCCGCCGCCGGCAGTCTCTCATTCACACCCTCGGAGGCCCATCACCCAGTGTCCAATGGCGGGAAGCGCTTACACAGCGTCAAAGTCTCCTCGGCAAAAATAATCGTCAAATGTTCATTGTTCCTCGATGTCCTCCCGTCCGCCTTCTGCTCCCAACGAATCACCGGAGTCTGGTCCACCTCCCGAGGCCTGGGAGTCCTGGCGGTGGCCTCCAGTTCGATCTTTTTTGGGACGATTCGCCCGTCTGTGACTCTGTCCTGGTCTCCAACCCTCCAGCCACTCCAGAACGCTCTCAGGGCTGTCGAAGAACCACGTTTTGTTCTCCGCCACCACCCGTAGTCTCGCAGGAAAGAGCATTGAATACGGCAACTCCCTGGATCTTAATTCCTTCTTCACCTCAAAGAACGTCCGTCGTCGACGTGCGACCTCCGCAGTGTAATCGGGGAAGATGGCGACAGTAGCGTTTTGGATTTTGAGAGGAGGGGAGGTTCTGGCCGCGTCCCGGTCTCGGAAATTGAACAAACGTGCCACTATGGGTCGAGGGGGAGCCCCCGGCTTTGGTTGCCCCCCCGGGACCCGATGGGCCCGTTCCACTGAGAAAAATTTTGACAGTCCCTTTGGCTTCAGTTCCTCCGTGATCAGGCCTTCTACAAAAAGATCCATGGCCTGTATGCCCTCCGACTCCGGCACTCCTATAAGGCGGATGTTGTTGGGCCTCGAGCGCCCCTCCTGCTCATCCAGCTTCTCTCGGAGCACTCTATTGTCCTGCGCCATCCTCCCCATCTCCCGCTGGAGTTCCGATACGTCCTCCACAAGAGATTTTGTGACCACCTCCATGTCCTTAACTTTCTCCGACATTTTGTGGAGGTCTGCTCTGAGTAGGGAGACATCCGTGGATATGGCGCCAACAGTCGTTTGTAATTGGGCCAGGGCGAGCATGACATCGTCCAAAGTCGCTTTTTTTTTTTCTCCCGGGGTGTCGGCCGCCTTTCCACCCAGCTCCTTCCCCATTGGGGAGACAGTGTGTTTGTCTGAGGTATAGCGGTCAATGCGGGTCTGCATGACGCCGCCCTTGGGGCCTCTCCCCCCCATACCGCGAAGCGTCGCGCTCCTTGTGCCCCTACGCTCCAGGATATGCAGAGCGGTACAGACACTCGCTTAGGTGAGCTCCTCGATTATCAGGCCCCAGAGGCTCAGTCCGGAAGGCGAGAGGCGCCCGTGCAGCGCCGGGCGCTCAGCTATCACTGCAGGCAGGAAGATGGCGGATGTCCTCTCCGTCCCCATCTCCGTCCCCGTCTCCCGTGCTCCCGGCGCCTCCAGTAACGACCGCAGAGACGGTCGGGGCGTCAGAGAGCGCACCACCAGGCACCGCTCCCCCGATCTGCACGGGTCCTCACCTCCGACCCCTCAGCTCGCACCCAGTCCGCCAGCTCCGGCACCTCACGGGCACTTCCGGTTTAAAATTCCCGGTCAGCACTCACTTCCTGCTGGGACCACGACCAGGGGAGGTCCCGGCTCAGGAGATCGCTGCAGGCCGATCCGAGGCTCCGACGTATCTCCGGCAGCAGACGTCGGATCTTGTTGCCGCTTGTCGCTGCTCACACCGCCCGGTCCTGGGCTCTGGCACCCGCCTGAGGGGCTCGCAAAAGTGACGGATAGTGTGGCGGATCGACGAAGAGACTGCTTCAGCCGCGGAGCTTGTCCCTTATGCTGCCGCCATGATCGGCTGCTAGCCACGCCCCCCGCGCTCGGTTGTTTTTGATCAACACTATACATTAATTTGAAAACTTTGCCATTTGCAGAATGTCCCAAATATGCTCAAAAGTGCTATCACAAGCCATTTGTCTCAGTGCCTTGTAGTTTCTGTTATCGGCAGAGTATCACATCTTCTCCCCCACTAAATACCATACTGCCCCACTGAGAGAAACTCACACTGCCTTCAGCTGCAACCCAATTGTGCCCCACCAGCGCTAAAGCTGTCTTTGGCCATCAATATAAGGAGTGTTGTTTTGTGTGTGCAAAAGAGAACAAGCATTTGCAATGCAATAGGTCTCTAATTTATGCTAGTTTAAGCTATTGGCATTGTAAATGACAATGCCTTTTATTTATCTGTTTTAAAAACCAAACCATGAATAAAAAGCATTGTCATTTACAATGCCAATAGCTTAAACTCAAGTAAATGCGAGACCTATTACATTGCAAATGCTTGTTTTTTTAAGTGAGTGCTTGATGTAGGAGGACAGAAAAACAGACGCAACAAAGAAAAAACTGTGAAAAAGGGGAGTAGAAACTAATCTGTAGAAAACCAAGGGCATACTCACTCACACGGTAAACGGGGCCTCCCGGCTACAGAAAGTGCTTGAACTGGAAATAAAAAAATACAGATACTCCCATTCCAGAGTACCTGACCAGAGCAGAGAAACGACTCTCCCATTTACAAAGTAATGCTTCAAAGCAAAGGTGTGCAGTTACTCTGCCTTGAAAATAAAAGAACTGTAGGTTCTCAGTACCCGAGAGTACCTCCTGCACATTTAAAGCAGAGGCTGCAGGTGTTATATGGTGGTTAATAGAGTTATCGCACTCCCTGCCATGTTCTAGTCATGCGAGTTTCAGACACTGTCCAGGCGTCTTACTGTATTTCACCCCCTTACCCCCGCCCCCCCTGGACGTCACGCAGTCTTTATCCTCCACCACGGTGGTCTCAGGCTTTCCATGCCACAACCACCAGGGTGTTTATGGTGCCCCAGGGGTTAACTCCCTACCTCCAAGACACTTCCTGGAGCGAGCTGCGTTTAAAAAGAGGATGATCTAAAAAAAAAAAAAGGTCTTTTGATTCTGTTTTTATTTTGTAGCATTTGCTGCGTGCTCAACGATAGTGGCTGAGAACATTTTTACATTTTCTTACTCTAACTACACAGGGAGAGAATTGAGTAACACCAATCTAGGAACAAGCATATGATGATCATCCTTAGATGTTAGCAAGTTTTTTCGTTTTTTTAGTTTTGTGGCATATATTTGTATTAAAAAAAATATATATATATCTGTTGCACCAGTTTGCCAGAGTCAGACCTAGTGACTTTGCCAGTGCTTGTTTTCCTTCAACGTTATATGTTGCAGTAAATAGCTGGACTGCAAGTGAAGTGACAGAATCATAGTCTTGCCAGGTGTGGTTTTGAACTGTGGATGATAGATGCAGTCAGTAGGACCTAGCCAGGTGTGATCTTGTTCACTTTCTATCCTGCCCTGCTGGGGATTGAGAACGTCGTGGTGAAAAATGGCTGTGTTCTTCGGCTGCCATGCAGATATCTGCAGCCAAGGATAATGCATTCTTCAAATACCCTCTGATTCCCTGACGTCCTTGCTGCTGAAATAGCTCATACTGTTAAGCGCCAGCTGCTGAAATCTGTTGAAATCTATGTTCTCACTGCTATTACGGGTTCCTATCCTGGCTGATCCACTTAGCCTTTTATCCGTGTGAGGTCGATACAAGCCATTGAGTTTAACAACAAGGCATCTATTACAGTGCAGATGCCTGTATGTTATGCTATCTACTGCCCCAGCTGGAGGTTGGTCTTATTGCCTGTGGACCAGGTGCTGCTTAGTATGGCACATGCCTTGTGTGATCATGTTTTCTGACTATCAATGAAAAATATGGATCCTGTGACACAAGATACAATCCATCCTTGCACTCCTTTTCATTTCATCAAGAATTACTCCATGTGTACAAATATTTTCATAACTTCATTTCATGTTTATTGGTAACTAAGGTTTTTCGAATTTTTAAGAACTTTCATGTGAACATTTCACTTCATATTCATAATATTTTTTCATTTGCCCAATGCATTTCAAGCATAAAGCCCTTCATCAGGGGACTTCTTTATATCTCCCTTGAGGCAGTCATGGACGTGCAAAACACTTTCAGACTCATGTTCTTTGCTCTTGCACCGGATCCGTTGCAGCGCACGCTTGAGCCGCTGATATGCTTCCGGCCTCGCCCGTCTCCATGTTGTCTGACTGCCATGTATACATAGCTGCCAAGGTTTCAGACTGCTATGTGTGACATTTTCATAATTTCAGTGCAAATATGGATGACATTTCAACGACTTAGAGGGACATTTTCTCGTGATCAAAATCAAGCAACGGAGACAAGGAAACATATAAATTATCAGAAATTACACCCATTGGGGCACTGAGAAAGTTCAAGAAGATTTTAAAACTGTTGCTAAGCATGTCATGGCACTGACCCCTGGCATCTTCAGTCCTTCCTTAGTTCTGAGGTGCTCCCTTTATCCTGTTGTGCCTCTCACACTCCTAAGGGGACACCGAGGCTGCAGACACTCAGAAAGAACTCATGTAGGGTCATGCTACATGTGTGACTGTGAGTGCCGCCCTGCGTCTTAAACATACCACTGCCAACCTGGACATCTAGCCCTCCTTGGGTTCTGTGGCGCTCTCTCTGCCTTACTGTGCCTCTCGCACCCCTAAGGGGACACCCAGGCTGAAGGCACAGAGAGCACGTGACAGATGAGCGGCCTAGATTTAAAATTAGGAGTCAGTGAACACAGCTGACTAGTGGACACCGCCACACACAGGCATCGGTATTGATTTGGCAAGAAGTAGCACTAAGCAACTGAGGCACACATGTCACTGACAGCCAACAGCATTATTTCAAAAATTAATCCGCCGCTCACTGACACCAAAAATAATTAGTTCACTGGCGTGGCCTAATTAAAATGAGTTTGTAAATGCTGTGCAACTTAACTTATGTCACGAGGATGCAGGCTCTCTTCACTCCGGGACTCCTGAATAGTACTGTATACGTAACAGCACATTCTGTGCTCAACGTGAAGCATGGCTGCCAGTGTTCACAGGGGAGGGCCAGAGATGAATAAGCCCTCGGACTGTGAAGCTGTGTCATCTCAAGGGCAAGCAGCGTGAGTACGTGAGATAGTTATGTATGGGCAGGGAGACAGCGTGACTGCCGTCAGGGACTGCAAGGGTGCCAGGCAGACTGCCCGTGGTCTGCCCCCTTTCCACGCTGCAATCGCCTCCACATTTTCTAATTCAGCCTACATTTCCAGGCACAAACAAGATGACGAGCCGAAGAAACAGAAAAGGATCAGCCCTTTTTTTTTTAATTTAGAACGCAGCTCGCCTTAGTCCAAGTAGCTGTCTCAGACTTTCCATGCCACAGCCATCAGGGTGTTCATGGTGCCCCAGGGTTTAACGCTCTCCCTCCAAGACATTCCCCGGAGTGAGCTGCGTTCGTTCAGTCTCGCAACAATGGTATGAATAGTGCTCCTATTCTGACTCTGGCAGGGCCTCTTAGAAGGGTTGAAAGAACAACAAGGACTCATCAACAAGTAAATGGTCTTTTGTAGACCTGTGAAGTACTTGGGTGCAGCTGGCAGCTCTGTGTGTGCCCAGAAGCTGTCTCAGCCCGGGCTGACACCTCTTAACCCACTAGTATTTTACCGTTTTTATATATAAATACAGATAAAGGAAAGCTTGTTTTCCGTCTGTATTTATATGTAAAAATCTGTAAAAATGGAAAACCGGAAGCACTAATTATAATCATTAATATACTTTTTTTGTTCACGTCTTTTTAAATTGTAAGTATTTTTGGGAGATTTTCTAGTGATAGTATGCCTCACTGCTGACATGAAACTGTTGACTCTTCATTTGGATATTACTGGACGTGGAAATTCAAAACGACATGTGGTATAAAACTTTTCCTTCAACGTGTATGTCCGTCGACAGTATATGCCACATCGATGAGTTTGAAACCGTAAAACTTGTTGCCTTAAGGTGTTTTCTTCTCTTGTTTTTGGTATATAACATAGTCTTCAATAAAAGATAAAATAGTCTCATATGAATCAGTTCCAAATTTGGGTGCATCCTTGATCCATAAAAGCATATGTATATGAGGAGCACCTCTAGCTTGATACTCCTTTCTCTAAAAGAAATCAATAACCTCTCCAAGAGGAGGATTGTTTTTATTGCAGATAAAAGACATCATAGCTTGAAACCTATGATTAAAATATTTGCACACATTTACAGGATCCAAGAAACACAGTTCTCCAGGTGTCTTGAATTCAATGTTTTTAATATTTGAATTTGCTTCTCGAAGAAATTCAAGTAAATCGTCCCATGCGTATTCAGCACAGCTTAGCGTAACAAACCACTTAGGAGTTCCTAAGTTCCTTAACATACATTTAAGTTCTCCATGATGAAAATACCAATACTCATTAGTACCACGTTGACACACCATCAAATTAATCAATTGAGATTCTAAATGATCATCTCTCTTATGTACTTTGTCCATGAGTTCCTTTGCAAAAACATGTTGAAGATGAACTCCTGTTTTTAATATGTGGTTGACTTCAGTCACTGTCAAACAAAAGATGAAATATATATGGGATACATTGTCGAAATCTTGGATCTTCTGAGTACAATCTTGTTGTCCGATATTCTGATGCAGGAATCTGTACTGGTCTTTATTTTTTATGAGATATAATGTAGCCTTTTGCACTTTGCTCACATCTACTAATTCTTTACATATTTTCCGACTCTTCGTAGGAACACCATTAACTAGAATAACTACAGGTTCAGTTTTCCTCTTTCTCTACACCAATAGTTTCAATATTTTCCTTGTTCAGGACCAAAGTAATGAAACTATTTGTATTTCATCACAAACTTTTTTTACATCTGATACTGACCCATACAAAAGAGCACTAATTAAATCACTTAACATTATTGCTGGACTTTTTGCGTAGTACAATATTCTGAATAATTTCCGCATTTGAGAATGATGTGCTGCTAACATTCTGAAATGATAAAAAACACTTTGACACACCTTTTTAGAAAGACAAGCCAGAAAATGACCTTGCAAACCAGTATTTTTTCTCACTTTGCAGGGATCTAGTCTTTGCAGCATCTTAATCTTTTGTATAACACTTTTGTTACTGTATGCACATAAGAAATGTTGTAAAATATCCATAGACTCCTGTTGTATACTACAAATAGCACTACAATCCCAAGTATACACTGAGGATTTAGTACATCTCCCTAGAACTTCATCAGCTATCACTTCTTCTACATTTCCAGGAACCATCTTTTCTTTTTCAATTTCACAACCATTCTTCACTTCATAAGCACTACCACTGGTATCAACTGCGTGTACTGTACTGATGTATAGGTTTGAAAACAGCTCTCTTCTTTAAAAAAAAGGCTCTGAACTTGAAGTGTGGTTCGATTGACCAAAACAAATATCACAAAAGTTAGTTCTGTTAATTAGTCTCTTCTTTTTACTTTTGGCCTTTAAACATGTATTGGCTTATCTAATGATCGAATTCTGTTTAAAACTAAAATGAATAATTTCCTTTTTAATTCAAAAGCCTTTTCAACAATAGTTTCAATATATTTCTTCTTTTTATAAAATGCTGATTTTTTATATTTCTTCCCATCTTTTAATACATTTAATACTACTCTGTTTTGAAACTTTCTTTTCCTTATTTCATCAAATTGATTCTTTCTCCTTTTACCATAGATTGTTTTTTCAAAACGTGATTTACCATTAATTTGTCCTTTTTTCATTTAATTCTTTTCTCTTCTTGAGGTATTCTTTCAATTTTCTACGTTGTGCAAACTGTTTCTAGTCCTTGAAGGTCTTTTAATAAAATCTTTTGTTCTCTTACTGCAAGACTTTTTCTTTTTTCCCCACATGTTGTAGTTCATCTAATTCTTGCTGTTGTCTTTTTTTTTTAAAATAATATTCTTTCTTTTCTTCCTTGCTGTTTCTTTAGTCATGGTAAGTGTTTTTTAATGATAATGAAGAATATCTGAAAATATAGAAATGTAATATTATTAATATAAATATATAGAAATATATTATTGTATTACTAAACAAACACGTTCGACATAAAAACCAATAAAATGCTTTGTTTTGAAATCACAATGCATTTGCTACACTACACAGGTACTACCTGGATAATTGTAGGAGTAAATGAGTAGTGTTTAGGTGTTTAGAGGACTGCACCGGCAGTGGACAGGGGATTTGAATAGTGCATATATTGGTGCCTGGATTATTACATGAGTACACGGGTAGCGACTGAATGATTAGAGCACTGCAAGGAGAGTGCACAGTGAATTTATAAGTGCTTGGGTTTTGGCGGTGTGATTAGATAAGGACATGGGACTGGCTGGGTGATTGGAGGAGTGCATAGGTAGTAACAGGGAGATTACTGAACTGTATAGGTAGTGCTGATGGGATTGTAGAAGTACATGGGTTAGCGCCTCAGTCATTGCATGAGTATATGGGTAGTGACTGGATGATTAGAGTACTGCAAGGAGAGTGCATGGTGAATGTATAAGTGCTTGGGTTTTGGCACAGTGATTAGATAAGGACATGGTACTGGCTGGGTGATTGGAGGAGTGCATGGGGAGTGGTGAGGCTATTACTGAACTGTAAGGTAGTGCTCAAGGGATTGTAGAAGTGCATGAGTTAGTGCCTGGGTCATTGCATGAGCACATGGATAGTGACTGCATGATTAGAGTACTGCAAGGAGAGTGCATGGTGAATTTATAAGTGATTGTGTTTTGGCGCAGTGATTAGATAAGGACATGGTACTGGCTGTGTGATTGGAGGAGTGCATAGGTAGTAACAAGGAGATTACTGAACTGTATAGGTAGTGTTCAAGGGATTGTAGAAGTGCATGAGTTAGTGCCTGGATCATTGCATGAGTATATGGGTAGTGACCGGTTGATTAGAATACTACAAGGAGAGTGCATGGTGAATTTATAAGTGCTCAGTTTTGGAGCATTCATTGGATAAGGACATGGGACTGGCTGGGTATTTGGAGTAGTGCATAGGTAGTAATAGAGAGATTACCAAACTGTATAGGAAGCGCTCGAGGGATGTAGAAGTACATGAAACTAGTGCCCGGGTCAGCATGACTACATGGTTACTGACTGGATGATTAGAGTACTGCAAGGAGAGTGCATGATGAATATATAAATGCTTGGGTTTTGGCGCAGTGATTAGACAAGGACATAAGACTGGCTAGGTGATTGGAGGAGTGCACGAGGAGTGACAGGGAGATTACTAAACTGTATAAGTAGCGCTAAAGGGATTGTAGAAGTACACGAGTTAGTGCCAGGGTCATTGAATGAGTACATGGGTAGGGACTCGATGATTAGAGTACTGCAAGGAGAGTGCATGGTGAATTTATAAGTGCTTGGGTTTTGTTGCATTGATTAGATAAGGACATTGTACTGGCTGGGTGATTGTAGGAGTGCATAAGTAGTAACACAGAGATTCCTGAACTGTATAGGTAGTGCTCAAGGGATTGTAGAAGTGCATGAGTTAGTGCCTGGGTCATTGCATGACTACAGGGATAGTAACTGGATGATTAGAGTACTGCAAGGAGAGTGCATGGTGAATTTATAAGTGCTTGGGTTTTGGCGCAGTGATTGGATAAGGACATGGGACTGGCTGGGTGATTAGAGGAGTGCATGGGGAGTGACAAGGCGATTACTGAACTGTGTAGGTAGTGCTCAAGGGATTGTAAATGTGCATGAGTTAGTGCATGGGTGTGAGAAGTTGGCCTGGCATATGCTGTTCACTAGTTATAGTTGGCACCTTGCACCCGTCCAAACACCCCCTTAGAGGTCATAGGTTAAAGACAAACTTAGTTAAAAGCTATCCAATTGGTAGCTACGGAGAGCAGCCTTCAGGCTAAGTCTTGAAGGAATGTAAAGCAGTTTGTTTTACCAGTCTATAATCTCTTGAATTACCAAATGAAAGGAGAACCACACCAGGAAAATATATATAACATATATTTATTTATTTATAACATTTGTAGAGCGCGCCGTTACCGAATGGTGTCCTGGCGTATTTATTCTAAACACACCCTGCTAGTCTCTTTGTGAGGCTAGAGTTAAAAGTTACCCTTAATATCAGACAGTAAATTAGCACAATATACGTTGAGCTCTAGGGGCGTACCAAACCATATATTAAGAAAGTGGTATAAGAACCACGACTTTACCATCCAGGTCCTCCCGCAACTGATACACCCAAACCAAAATGGCTTTCTTCCCAGGCGCAATGTATCACAGAACATACATAGGCTCTTCTTTATACAGGATATTGCACAGGACCACTTCCAGTGAGCACCATGCCTTATCTTAGACCTCAAAAAAGCCTTTGATACGCTCATGTGGCCCTATTTATTCGCAACCCTTACTAAGATAGGTATTGGCCCGACTCTAATGGCATATACGCAACTTCTCAATAAGAGCCTCATCACTAGGGTGAACGTGGGAAAGTACATTTCGACCCCACTTGCAGTGGAGAGGGATACTAAACAGGGGTGCCCCTTATCCCCCTTGCTTTTCGCCTTGGCAGTAGAGCCCTTGGCCATTCGTTTACGTCAGGAGAGTGAAGCCTGGGGTGTCCCAATTGCAGATACGATTCATTGCGTGTCGTTATACGCCGATTACCTTTTGATTTATGTGGGAGATGTCACAAGAGATCTCACACCAATATGGACAATATTACATACCTTCGCAGAGGTCTCTGGATTTGAAGTTAACTGGGGGAAATCAACGATCTTTCCGCTCAGCCCCCACCTTGTCCCCCGGGAGATCACGATAGGACCCCAGACACTCTAGTGGAGTGCTGAGGCACCTAGGAGTGAGACTGTATCACTCCTGAAGACCTCTTCGGGGGGAACCACCGCAACAGGTTGGCAGGACTTCGAGCGGCAGTAGCCTTCTGGAAGACCCTTCCCTTGGCTCCTATAGGACGTGTAGCCTTAAGGAAGATGATAATAGTGCCCAGGTTGCTCTACGCCTTTACCAACCTCCCGGTGATGCTGCCCGGGCCTTTTTCAAGAACTAGACACATTACTCACAACATTGATATGGGGGGGCGGTAGACCTAGAGTGGCCTTATAAACCCTCTACTTGCCCACAACACAGGAGGGCCTGGGGGCCCCATCCTTCGAGGCCTATTTTCTGGCGGCTCAGATCCAGTGGCTGTCCCATTGGATGGCAGAACGTCACATAGAGGAAACATTTACTAACGACGGCTGGATACCCCTCCCGGCCATCCAGAGACTGCTGTTGCCCGGAACCAGACCAATGAGCACACACCCCTTACAAGTGACAATAGCCCGCAAATGCATGCTACGCATACACCGACTTTCAAGGGTTACACCTCTATACTCCCTATTGCTTCCATTACTTGGATTCCCTAAGAACGAGAACTACTACACATCCGGTGTTCTTTGGGTATGGATGGAGCACGGGGTGACAGAGATTGGAGCTTTGTTTGAGGACAGGCAACTGAAAACTTATGCTCAAATGTGCAATAGTTCCGATCTTCCCGCAGGGCAATTCCTGGTGCACAGACGGCTAGTGCACAACAATATTGGGATCTTACCGGGGGGGAACAACCGACACACTCAGTGCTACACACCATCCTTCGAATGGGCAGTGGCAGACACTTAGTTACCTGGCACTATAAAGCAATAAAGGAACTGATAGCGGCCCCACTGCAGACCCTACGTCAGAAATGGGAAGACGAGATAGGTCGAGTGCATAACGACAAGGAATAGGAAAAGGCCTTCGAATACCCAAAGAAAGTCTCGCGGAATGCACGATTCAAAAACATACAATTTAACATTCTACATCGCGCCTATTTAACACCGCATAAGCTCCATCGATTTTACCCAGACACACATTTTGCGTGCCCCAGGTGCCAATCGCCCGCTGCAAACTTCAAGCATACGTTCTGGGACTGTCCTGTGATTTAGTCATATTGGGGCGGTATACACCGGGTTCTAGAGACGACGGTCCATCTTATGCATATCACCTCATGGGAGGCCTGTGCTCTGGGGATCTTCCGCAGGTGGAAGACAGAAAAGGTGCAGTGTCGCTTTGTATCCCTAGTCCTACTCCTGGCAAAGCGGGGGATAGCCATGTACTGGAGGGCACCAGCAGGACCCCAGAGGCAGCCTGGATCGGAGGGGTTAAAAAATGTGGGGCAGCAGAAGAAGCCATTTTGAGAGATGAGGAGGGGAAGGGGATTCATAAACACCCCATATCGATGAAGTGGGCGCAGCTCCTGTTCCAGTTCACGCAAGAGATCATACAAGACGGTTCACCCAGGGTCACACCAGCCCAGTCCCAAACCCCGCCTCTGTCCCAGATAGAATCAGAACATACCACGGCGCAATAGCTGCTCCCTATGAAAAGCCGATCATGCATCAGGAACCCACTTGACAGGCTCCCAGGTTACTACAGGGAAACATAGCCTCACTGTAGATATCTCTCCCATCCTGATTCTGACACCGTAGACACCTCGCGGATGTACTGGTACCTACGCAGAGTAAATATTTGATGCACCATATCCTTTTTTTCTGTTCTTCTCTTCCCTCTTCCCTGCAAATTCCCCGGATTCCCCCAGACCCCAACCCTCCCATCCCCACCCTTTGTTCACAGTTTCATGTTCACCTTTTGAAACCACAAAGTTGAAACTTACACATTGGGAGCACACACATGGTCATTAAGCAAGGAGGGGCACCAATATGGAGTAGGGGACTACATACCAACCCGCATCATCGCGGAAACCCACTCTGCCAGGCACACAGCGGCAGCCACCACACTACATCCCACACTGGTTTCCTAGCAGAGAAAAACAGTTGAACAATGGGATAACTCTCCGTCGATATAGGCGATGTATAATGGGATGTCGATCACATAATGTGTCTATATTACTTGCCTGTCTGTATATCCCTGACATACCATCTAACTCGCACATGCATGAAGTTATACTATGAAGAATAAAACTCTCAATAAAAAAATTTTAAACAAAAAAAAAAAGAACAACGACTTGACTAGACACACAGCAAGGAGCCTGTAGAATCGCTTGGCCCACAAGGAACCACCCAAGGTAGTGACACAGGGGACCCGCGGGGGATGCGTGCAGTGTGAGAACACAGCCGCGATTCACTGTTAGCTTCTATGGGGAGAGTCACGGTTGGAAATTTAAAGATTAAGGACATTTAGGAGAGGACTTTGAGCAAACACCTTTAGACTTAAGGGGTTCTAGGGCCAACACCCACGGGCGCACCAGAGTACTCAAGTTACCTCACCCAGGGAAGCCGGGTGTCTTTTGGTGTCGGGAATTGTTGTAGTTTTCAATGGCGATCTGCTTAAAGGGCTTCTGCCGTCGAAGTGGAAAGTGTCCGGTGTGATCCAAGCCTGGATCGAAGATGAGAAGAACCTGAAAGCAGAGGGGACAGAGTCTGGGTCACTTGCCAGTAACCAGGAGCACGATAGTCGAATGCCCACCGATCTCGGTTGATTTCAGTTTGAAGAGGTGAAACTTTACTCTGCAGCCATGAGGACCAGGAGGCGTCAACGACAACCAGGAGCTGGATTCTAGCTGTCCGGTGACCGGATTGGACCCAGCAAGCCTTGGCAACGGCAACCCATGCAGAAAAGGCAGAAATACTTCTGTGCGGACCAGCAAGGTCTGAGGGAGTCACCAATGGTGGAGACTCAGGGCACATTCGGAGCAACCAGGAAAACCCACAGCAAGTTAAGGTTCCCTGCTCAGGGACCCACCAGTCAATGGACCAGGGATTGCGAATGTCCCTCGAGCTGAAATGCTGAGAGGACACTCATGGAATGTAGGTCCACATTCTTCATTGCAAAAGGTGCTCGGGTCTGGGCTACAAGTAACCCAATGCACAGCCTCGAGAGTTGTCAGGAAGCTCATGCAATTGCAAATGTGTGCGGTGTCCAGGGGTTCTGGTTCCATGGTACCCACAAGGGCTACGGGTCTCAGCTTTGCTGGGGACTCGGTTTTGCCTCAGGGAAGTCTGGAAATCTATCTCTGGTCTTGCAAAGTCTTTGGCATCTGGCGGGAGCTTCGTAGATGCAGACCAGTCAGATGTTTCTTTGGTGCCTGCCAAGCAGGGGAGTAAATCCTTTACTCCAAGGGAGATTCTTCAGTCATCTGGTGTTAACCAGATCATCGAAGTTCCAGGATTCAGTTGCAGAGTTTCGTCCAGGGATATCTAAAGTCCTGTAGTTAGGGGTTCCTTTCTTATACCCAAGGAAGGGGTTGGACTTACTCTGTGGACCCACCTATGGGAGGGTTTGGAAAGAAGAGTGGCTACACCCATTTCCTTTGTCCAGTTTTGCACCAGAGCAGGGGCTGGTAGCCCCTGCAACCGGTTTGAACTGGTATATGCAAAAGGACACCAAATGTGTTCCCAGTGCAGACTTCAAAGCACTCTCGGAGTGCATCCACCCAGCCCCAATCCACGAAGGCCTGTCTGGGAGGTGGTCACACCTCCCTGTGACAGTAAACATATTGTCCAGGCCTCCCCTGCTGGAGTTTCATCCAGCAGCAGAAGGCCAGACCCGTGTCTTTGGCTGCAGCATCCATTTTGTGATGCCAGGGCTCTTTAAACTTGGTACCGGGTATACCGGTGTGTACATGTTTCTCCCTCTAGAAGGGTGGAATTCTACCCCCACCACCATGACTAGCGGCGGCGGTAGGATTCTAAAGTGTTTGACACCAAACACAACATGTTTCTATGCCGCCATTCCAAAGTTAGCATTTACAGCGAGGTTATAATGCACTTCAGAGTATGTGGTCTGGCTGCATCACAGAACAGCTCCAGGGAATAGGTTCCGAAGGCTGCAGAGGGGCCCTGCTCATACATGGGCACCCTATCACACAAATCCCAGCACCCTGCCTTCAGGATTGATAAGGCCTGCCATAGGGGTGACTGATAGGTTTATATATGCTTTGATTTAATGTAGATATAGGTAACCTATAACTAAGTAAGAGGTGCATGCACCACCTTACCCAGGCTGCAGTAGCAGACCTGTGGTTTCATTTTGGAAGGCTTCCCAGGGGTGGCATAATACATGCCGCAGCCTCTGGAGTACCTATGCCCTTAGTACTTGGTGTACCCTATACTAGGGACTCACAAGGGTACCCCAGTAACCAAACTGGAGTGTACCTAAAGTACTTGCAATCAATTTAGAGAGAAAGCAGCTAGGCTATGGTCCTGAATAGCAAGGCCACCAGCCAGACTAAAGTCGAAAAACAGTGAAAAATCAGCAAACAGTGGGGGTAACCATAAGAGCAGATCCTATTCTCCTACAGACTGGCTAGGTGATTGGAGGAGTGCATGAGGGGTGACGGGGAGATTACTAAACTATATAGGTAGGGCTCAAGGTATTGTAGAACTACATGAGTTAATGCCTGGGTCATTGCATGAGTACATGGGTAGTGACTCGACGATTAGAGTACTGCAAGGAGAGTGCATGGTTAATTTATAAGTGCTTGTGTTTTGGTGCAATGATTAGATAAGGACATGGGACTGGCTGGGTGATTGGAGGAGTAAATAGGTAGTAACAGGGACATTACTGAACTGTATAGGTAGTGCTCAAGGGATTTAAAAAAAGCATGAGTTATTGCCTGGGTTATTGCATTAGTACATGGCTAGTGACTGGATGATTAGAATACTGCAAGGAGAGTGCATGGTGAATTTATAAGTGCTTCAGTTTTGGCGCAATCATTGGATCAGGACATGGGTCTGGCTGGGTGATTGAAGGAGTGCATAGGTAGTAACAGGGAGATTACCAAACTGTATAGGTAGGACTCAAGGGATTGTAGAAGTGAATGAGTTAGTGATTCAATTCAATTCCTTTATTCGGTTTTCATAGAATATAAAAAAAAACATAAAAGTACAGTATAAAAAAACACATTATATTTCAGATTTAAATTTCATTTTCTACTTACAATAAATAAAAACATTGACACATTCAGGAATTGAAGTGCATTATGCTCTTTAAAAATCAATAACTGGAGACAGCTAGTAACTAACTCAAATGTAGGTAAAAAGAACCATGATCACACACTGAGTATACAGCATCAATCTCTATTCTAGGTTTTTCCTATGCCTAATACAAAGCTTCGTAAATCGAGCAATGTTTTTCGTGAAGCACTGTGTATCCAGAAATTGTAAAGCAAGAAATGCTGGGCGACATGATCTCAAGCCCAAAATTGTTAAGATGGGTATTATCCAACGTCACCTCCACTCTTTGTAAAGTTTACAGAACAACACCACGTGCATTGTTGATTAAACTGATACATCGTCACTAGGACAGTATGGCAAAAGTTTGGCCCAATCATTAATTTTATGGAAGGTTATCAGATGATGGAATGTGTTCAGCCTGAACCGTATCAAGACAAACCTATCATATCCACTCAGGTTGTACGTTAGATATGGTTGTAGTGTTAACGTGGTTTGAATCATTAGGTTGAGCTGAACTGAGCGTTTATTTATATCCATAAGTAATCTGAGCCCCTCCAGATGGCCCATGCACTGTGTTTTAAACAATTTCCTGAGGGTCTGTACTATCAATGCTGGATTATGATAGTACTTTGAAAGACCCAAATCAAATAAAAAGTTTTTCACATACATGAGCCACCCAATCTTATCAACATTGTCAAGGCCGAGGCAATCCTTCAGAAGCTCCTTATTTAATACTGTTTTCGGGGATGACCAGATACGATGTTATAGTAGGACTGGTTTTTCTTTTAATATGTCAGTAATGTACGGTATTCCTAGTTCTACATGGCAATTATATGTCGACGTACCTTGTTGAACTGCCAGCAAATACCTCAGGAAGGCATTTTCCACTTTCTGTATAGCATCTACCCCACAATAACCCCAGATTCCAGCCCTATATATTGCCGTACTAATACATTTGGCTTGGTATATCTGGAGCATTTCTGATGGAGGCCTCTTGCCTAGCCTCTGTGCGAAGTTAACTAGTGCCATAGTGGTCCTCATAAAGAGGAGTTTCCTGGCGTTTGTTGCTTGTCTCCAGGAGCCCTTATTGTCGATTAAAAAACCTAGGTAAGGGTATGTGGCGGTGGAATCTATATTTACATTTTCTATAAAGATGTCCTGCAGCTTCTTTCTTCCTGCCCCACAGCTCATAACAAATGTATTTTTAATATTGATTTTTAAATCTAAATTGGCCATAAAAATGTGATACCTATTAAGGGCACGTTGTAATTCTAGGGAAATTCATGCTAAAATCACCGCATCGTCCGCATAGAGTAGTGCGGTTATTGGGCACTTCTGTAGCAGAGGTAGGTCCTGACTCCCTTCCAACATGGCCTGTTCAAGGCCATTTGTATAGAGTATAAATAGGAAGGGAGCCAGGACACAACCATGCCTAACCCCCCTCTCTACTTTGAACGGTGCCATGAGCTCCCCGCCTACACCAAACCCCACTCTGGCCGTAGCATTCCCGTATGCATCTCTTAAAAATTTGACCGTGGAGATCTCCACACCCATCTCTACCAAGATACTCCAAAGTTTAACATGACTTACACAGTCAAAGGCCGCGGTCAGGTCTACATAGGCTATATATAACTTACCCCCCCCCCCCCTTTGCGTTCACATATTTTCCCCATTAAGAGTGACAGATTGAGGCCTTGCTCCTCAGTGCCCAGACTCCAAATTGGAGATCAGACAATACTTTGCTATTGTCCGTCCATTGCTGTAGACGGTCAAGAACAATGCGGCCTGCCACCTTGCCTAAAGAGTCTAATAAGGATATGGGGCGATAGCAGGCCGGATTCTGTCAGTCTCCTTTCATAATATCTGGACCAGGATTGATTCTGAGCACGAGTCGATAAGCCCTGCTGAACAAGTGGCTGGTAACACTCGTCAGTATTGGTAACCACAGATCCATATTATATTTAAAAAGATCTACTGGAACCCCATCAGGGCCAGGAGCCTTTCCCCCTTTGCTGCCCTTTAGAGCATGTTCAACATCTGATAGATTGATATCAAGAGCTATGGGAAAAGTGACAGGCTTAGAGAGACAACTTATCATAAGATTGTCGTCTATCACAGAATTCACATCAATGTTTAGACAAAAGAATTGGTAAAAATGTTCTATCCAGTGTTTTTCATTGTCAGCAATTTCAATTGTCGGCCCATCCTTAACTTCAGAGAGAAAGGGAGATTTAACAGCCCTCCAAAAGGCAGCACTATCCTTGTTTCTGCAGCTTTTATGAAGTTCTTCCCAGGATACTTTTTTCAACTCAGCTTTTCTTAATTTTAAGGCCTGATTACATGCTTTTCTAAGCGGACTAATTTTGTTTCTGTCCCTCTCTTCTTCGTGTAGGGCAGTTTTTAACTCAGAATATGCCTTTGTACAGGTCTTATTAAACCAACCTTTACTCTTACCTTTAGTATGTTTTTGTTGGACAGTCAATATTTTGTTTATCACCTTTGTGATTTCATTAACATTTCTTAGAACCTCTTGATGTGAAGTTAAGGGATCTAAACATTTCATTATAGAGTCAAGAGAATTCGTTAGTACCGATTTTATTGTTTGTTGTGGGTCGACTTTAGCCCATTTAAGGGAATACCCATTTATTCTATCGACAGTCAAATTATTTTGCCCTACCTTTCTCTCTGACCTACTTCTGCCGGGATTGGACAGGCAAGAGATTGAAATGATGTTTGGGAAATGGTCGCTGGTGGCATTATCATGAGTCTTAAAATTTAGCAAACGGGGCGCAGCCCTGCTCATTATAAAAATAAAATCTATAATGGTGCTAGCAGTTCTACCATTAAAGGTTTGTGAAAAAGGAATTGGGGGGGAATTAATTCATTAGCAAAACCCAATTCCAATAGAAATAGTGTCTCATTTAGGCATTCGCCAGTTATAGTGTGCGGGAAATTAGTTAACCCCTTCGACCCTGATGACGAGCTGGGCTCGTCATGGCGTAGCCTCCTCGCACGCTCATGATGAGCCCAGCTCGTCACGTAAAGTGCGATTTAAAAAATCTCAGCGTACGAGCGGAATTCCGCCCGCACGCATGCGGTTAAATTTGCACTATTCTCGTCAGTTAGGCCACAAGTTAAATTACTACTTTGATTACATGGCGTTAAATTAAAATCACCCCCCTATTATAATATAAACGATGTGGGTACTCTTACTCTGGATTTCCAAGAGGGCAAAACAAATTTCTTTTAGGGTTAGGATAAACTGTTCCTTATGCATGTGATTATAAAAGTTAACCAAAACGAACTTTTCTCGCTTGTTCACATTGCCAGTTATGATTTGAAAGTTAGGATCTGACTTAGTGAAAGTTATTACCTCAGACCCCAAAAGATTTGAAATATAAACTATCAAACCTACTTTAGCCCTGCCAGAATGTATTGCTGTAATAGCCCAGGTCTCTTGTAAGTAAAGCACCTGAAATTTACTGGCAAAAACAAGCCATAGATCATTACTAATTTTTGATCGATGGCCCGCTACATTCCAAAATAAAATATTCAATAATGTTTCGTTCACAATTCCCACCTGTTTAGGATCTAATGCAGTCTGCCCAAATTGAAATTCAACATCTTTTGCGGCCCCCAAATTTTCTAATTCGTTCTCCGTGGTAGTGTATGGTCCTAAGCCAATATTACCTGACACTCTATTAGAGTAAGGAATCTGGGGCTCTGGTTGGTGATTCATTACTGAGTATAGAGCATGTGAATTGGAATTAGTAGTAGTCTCTAAAATAGTTGGTCTAAGGGAAAACAGTTTGGTCTTAGTCCTAGAATATGGGAAAAGTTGATGGTCCAGCCAATCTATTTCCTCGAGGCCTGAAAGAGTAGAAAACCTATTAAAGGTCGGAAGATTATAACCATAACTATCCATTGCCCTTTCATTACCAAAATGGTTCTCACCCACTACTGTATAGGTAGCGCTCAAGGGATTGTAGGATTACATGAGTTAGTGCCTGGGTCATTGCATGAGTACATGGTTAGTGACTCGATGATTAGAGTACTGCAAGTAGAGTGCATGGTGAATTTATAAGTGCTTGGGTTTTGACGCAATGATTAGATAAGGACATGGGACTGGCTGGGTGTTTGGAGGAGTGCATAGGTAGTAACAGAGAGATTACTGAACCGTATAGGTAGTGCTCAAGGGATTGTAGAAGTGCATGAGTTAGTGCCTGGGTCATTGCATGAGTACACTAAGCATACATGCAACTGTATATATAGTGTCTGAATACATAGATAACTCATTACATACTATCTAGTTAAGTAGATAAGTACAACATACCAGAAAGGGTAATACATGGTGGTTTATTTTTGAGTTACAAATTGACCATTCAATCTACAAATAAGCAACATCATTAAACTATACCTCTCAAAAGACTTAAGAAGACCAATTACCAACACCTTAAATGATCATTTTTAAAACCACACTTTTATTATACATCTTCAGCTTTGTATCTAAAATGATGCAGCATCCTTTAGCTATACCTTTGCTTAGACTACAAAAAGAAATCTAGTTAACAGCACATTATTTCACCATTCTATCTTTAAATATATGCCATCATTTAACTTCACCTTCTGTACAAACTAATAACAGAAACCTAATTAATAGCACCTTATATGATCATCTTTCAAACACCACAGTTGTGCTACATCTTTAGCAATCTATAATTATGTAGCATCATTCAACCATACCTTTGTAGAGAGAAGAAAAAATGAAGACTAATAAACTACACTTTATAAGAACATCTTTCAAAATACACATGCGTACTGCATCTTCAACCAACTATCTAAAAATATGCGGCATCATTCAGCTGTACCTTTGAACAGACTTAAAAAACAAGCTTAATTAATGACATAATTAATTATCTTCAAAAATACACATATTACTGTACAGACTGTTTTTTAAACAAACTTTAAGTACAATGAAACTAATTCCAATATACATCTCTACATTCAATAATATATTTCAAACATCACAGTTTTGGAATAATGTCAAATCTTTTTTAAATAAACCTCAAAAAATATATACCTCACCTTGCAAATAAATCTGTTGTATAAAAAAAATTCACACACTCAGACAGGATTTTCATTTACACACAGTCAATAATCACATGACTCTGCAAGGTAAAACCTGTAATGGCAAGGTTTCCCTCTCTTTTTCCATACAAATACACATGAGCAACGAATGACCTTGCTTCCCAGAGATTTTCAAATTGTAAAACACATTTTGGTTGGTTACAGATAATAACCCTTATCAACTGACTTCTTCACCTCTTCTGCTTAATGCCAGTTTCCATAGCAACAGGTCATGCAACACTCAACTTAACTGACAGGTCACAAGTTCACCATATTTTCAAGTTCACCACACAATGTTGCAAATGAGAACAGCAGGTGTGGTTGGCTTTTCAAAACATGACCTTATCCTTTCTGCTGTACCTTTCAAACATGTTTTACTAACCAATAAGAAACTTGTTTTAAAAAAAAAGAAAAATGCACCCTATTTTTGAATGTACAATGTTCCTAAACAGCCACACAAATTTCTACTTTCTTAAAAACAGCTTCTTCTCTACCATTTTAGATATCTATCATTCTACCAACTGACTACCTCAGCTACATACATTTTTTCATTGCCTACAGTCATCCCTTCAAGATACTTTCATTGTGGATTGTTGGGCACAGCTGTTTTCTGGTGCAAAAGGTAGTCTGAGCGCAGAGATATTGACAAAGACCTAGCTTTGCAAAATGTAGACATTAAATAGATTGGACTGAGAGGCTTAAAGTGGCACCAATTGATGCCTGTGCTTAAAACCTTTTTGCATTTCCAAACCCCTGACCTCATGATTGTGCACTGTGGTGGCAATGACCTAGGCACATTGACTGGGGTAGGTCTGGAAATGCTAATAAAGGACACCTTTGAAGAATTGATGTTGCTTTTTCCCCAAACTGTCTTTGTATACTCTAACATATGCTAAAGAAAGAAATGGAAGTGGTCCAATCAATTTTGTCCCCAGATTGAGAAAGCTAGAAAACAATCTTTGTTTCACTGATGGAGGCAACAGAGTGTTTGTTAACAACCTGAAGCTCTGCATCCGCACTTACATGTAGCTACAACAATCTCCCAATGAAAACAAGGGCTCTTTTTGGAGCCACTCAATAACCCAACATATACTATGCTTGGAATCGCGCACACAGCACGACTAATGGAGCCGCACCCCCCTCGTGTTCACACTAGGGGGCCGTGCTGGGAGGCGGATACCCCTCACGTTCACACTAGGGGGCCATGCTGAGAGCTGCGCAACCCTCGCGTTTACACTAGAGAGCTGCACACACCTCACGTTCACACCAGGGGGCCACTCTGAGCGCCACGCACCCCTTGCATTTACACCAGGGCCCACGCTGAGCGCCGCAACCACAAATTTGGCGAAAATGACAATTTCTTTCATAAAAAGGAAGTGGGACCACGTGGCCACCCCTCCCAGGCCATTTTAGGCCCCGGGGAACCCATCCCCTGGGGCATAGCCTCACAGTTGGGGGCCGTGGGGGGAGCCCCAATGCCTCCACGGTCCCGCCAGCTCCCCACCTCCTGCGGGAGCCGGCATTGCTTTTCCATGAGGGGAGCTGCTACTGGCTCCCCTTGTGGAAAAGCAATGCTGCTTTGCTTTGTAGAAGCAAGAGCAGGTTTCCCCGCTCTCGCTTCCATGCAGCACTGTAGGAGTTTGCAATGACAGGGCGGGAGCCCCATGGCCCCTGCCCTGTCATTGCAAACTGCAGTGTCCTGGAGTGGGCACCTCGGGACACTGTAAGAGCCGGCCCTGGGGGTGGCGGTCCCCAGGGCTTTTGAGGGCTCCGGGAGGGGGTTGCTTGGGCCCCCTCCCTCCTTTTCATTGTCCCGGGGAGGTGGTGGTCCCTGGGGGTCCACAACAGACCCCTGTATTTAAATATTAACAGGGATGTGGCAGCCCCCGGGGCTGTGGGGGCCCCCATGGGCCCCCACACAATATTTCACGAGTGCCCCCGGGAACTGGCCCACCTGGGGGCTTTTTGAAAACAACAGTCCACGCTTTTTTTATTATTTTCTCTGCAGGTGTTGTGACCCCCAACGTGACTTCTGCCATATTAAAAAACAAAATATGTCCCTGGGGGTCATTGTGGCCCTAGGGGTCAGGGTGTTTCTACCCTGCCCCCTTTTTCTTCATTCTACACTGCCAACAGTTCCTGGTTTAGAGTGTTGGCAGACAATCAGAGTAAAGCTCGTGTTCAGCAGGGTTTGTGAACCCACCGCTGCCCTAGATATCGAAACTTTTTCTTTTTCAAATTTCTCTGGAACTACTGAATAGATTTACACTATTTAACAAAAAGGACTTTTTCGGAACCAAGACCTACCTTTTCGCCAAATTTGGTGCAATCCCGTTCAGCAGTTCAGGCTGTAGCTTTGTGTAAAGATTCCTATGGAATAATACATGGGGAAAACATGTTTTGGGATACCCTTTTTTCTCGGCACCCGCTTGGCGAATCACCCTGAAACTTCCAAGACAGGAGCTGACCGGAGCTGGTCACTAGTTTTGAAAATTTCACGAAGATTCGTCAACCGGCGCTAAAGTTATTGGGAAAACAAATAAACGCTTTTACTATGGAAACTAGGTTCTAACTATAACTACTTACTGGCGACCGCCAGTAGGTAATAAAATATATAAATATATATGTGTGTATGTGTATATATATATATATATATATATATATATATATATATATATAGATATAGATATATATATATATACCAGCAAAATGAATCAGCCAAGGAAATTAATCTCAAGCCACACTGATTAACGGTAAGTTGCTTTATTAGGCAGCAAGAAGATGTGTTTCGACCAGAGCCGTGGTATTGATCACATGACTTCCAGCCGGGGACACAGAGTTTTTAAGTAGCCACAATCAGCGTCACACACAACAAAATAATAATCATTTTTTAACACCAATAATTTTTTTTAACTACAACTATATAGGCTAAAGAAAGAGCAGACAAAGTAACTAGGTCCGACACTCTCATTGACAAAGTCATAGCCAATGATGACATAAAGGAAAGTGACACACGTCTGATTCTTACATTTAATGCCGAGTCAGATCACATCCAGAGGATTGTAGCAAAGAATTGGAACATCCTTAAATGTGACAATGTCATAGGAGATGAGTTGCCTAACAGACCCAGTGTAACATATAGAAAAGGGAGAAGTTTGAGAGATCTACTTGTACACAGTGATGTTACCACATACTCAGTGGGCTCTGAACATGGCCTCAAGGGATTTTTCCCTTGTGGCCATTGTAAAGCCTGCAAGAACAGTGTCTTTACGAAGGAAATCAACTTCAATGGCACTAACAGGGAGATCAAACAATTCCTTACATGTAGTGTGCCACCCAAGGTATATATGTGATTGTTTGCCCATGCGAACGATGGTACATAGGCAGTACCACATTTGCGGCAAAAAAGCGTGTCTTAGAACACTTCCGGGCCATAAAAAGCCACGATGAAAAGTACCTGGTGGCGCGACACTACAGAGACAAACATTCCTCCGATACATCTAAGGTCAGATTTTTTTATTCTAGAACAAATTCTCAAAAATCTCAGAGGTGGCAACAGAGTGCTGAATCTCAGGCAGAGAGAATCTAAATACATAGTTGAGTTTCAGACAAAAGAAACTGGGGGGCTCAATCAGGATGAAGAGCTAGCAATACACCTTAGAGAATAGGGATCTCCTTCTCTAGGCGCATTATGCTTTATTTCCCCAGGCCACTCTGTACTGTCTGACATCACTCTACCATGAGCGTGTACCCTGGGACAAACTTTGACGTTGCTCTCACCATCATATTTTCTAGTCTTTTATATGATTGTCCATCAGCTTCCGACTTCTTTCTTAGAATATCTTAATGATCCTCCATGTTCAATGTATGTACGAGAAAATGATTGGTTTTTAATGGTTTTATTCACATTATTTCACATGTCACAATTGTTGTTTCTTTTTCTCAACAGGAGAATTGGAAGTGGCCCTCTCACTGTACTCACGTGGCATGGCTGCGTAATTCATATTCTCTTTCATCATCACATGAGCACATTGTTTTTCTAAATGAACATTACGGCAAGAATAGTCATTTTTTTCACTTTGCATGACACTTGAGCAGCGCTACATGTTGACAGTGAGTGCACGTGGTGCTCTTGATGTGGCAAGCAGTCTATGTGTATTTAACATGGTTACTGTGACTGCATCACTATGTTGGGCACAACCAGCTGGTGACAGGGCTAGCATTCTATGTGTATTTAACATGGTTACTGTTCCTAATAGTGCATCAACATACAGTGCCGCGGTATTTACAGTGCTTCTCATGCATCAATTGCGTTACACCAGTGGGTCTTTGACCGCAAAAGTATTTTGGGCACAATTGGCCATTATATGTTAAATTACATGCGTATTTTACGTTTTAATTTTCTGCTAAACATTGATCATTTAAGTGTATTAACAGAACTAATTTGTTTTCTGTGCTTAGTATGATCAACTGTGTTTACACTGCTCCACTCTAATACGGCTGCTCTTGTTTTACTCTGGGTATGACGTATTTACAGTCCCCTTTTCATGTTTAGGTACCGCAACGTGACTTGTCAATTGCCGAATGCTTTATTAACACTGTTGTGAGCACTATTTCATTTAACGTGAACAAGGCTTCTGGTAACATGTTGTTTTATGGAATAAACACCTTTGGAATATGAGCTGGCTGGCTGACGTTTACTGAGAGCGTACGGGAGTGCTGTTGTGACAAGGACAAATATATATATATATATATATATATATATACACAATGAAAGTGATGGGCAGCACAAAAGCATTCTGGGAACTGTAGTCCCGTACAATGGAAGTTGAAGTCCATAATATTTCACTGCAAAGGAAACATGAACCAAAAACCATTTAGGGGGGTTAATAGAAACCTAATGAAAGAGCTGGTACTCAACATTGCAGTTTGGAGGAGAAAACAGTGATTAAGATAGAAAACATACAAAAACTGAACTGTCCCTTTAAAATTGGAAGCATTTGGACTTGGTCCCTTCTCCAGGTCTATAAAATTACGTTGTTTTAAATACCAAACGAACCCATTGATGCAGCTCATGGCATTTGAGGAAGAGTCAATAGACTCGAAACGCGTTATTCCTATAATCTTTTTAATAAAACAATTTTATAAGTACTGCTGGTGTGGCCTGGGTTACGCTGCGGAGCTGCGCGTGATTTTTGAGGATATTTATATATAAATATATTCACTGAAAAAAACATAGGTTTCAGGCACGTTATAGTTAGGAATTAGCATTTAAGAAACCTCAGAAATTCAGTGAAAAAACCATAGGTCATCAGTGATGTCATGAGTGATGTCACTGACTATGTCATGAGTGATGTAATATGTGACGCCATCAGCAGTGCATTGCGGGCACGCGAGTTATAGTTAGCTGAACTAACTATAACGGGGAAATTTCAATGGTTTTGTATGAGTGAAATGTCCAGCTAACTATAACATGTGTGAAACCTATGGTTTTTTCAGCGAATTTCTAAGGTTTTTTAAATGCTAATTCCTAACTATAACGTGGCTGAAACCTATGGTTTTTTCAGTGAATTTCAAAGGTTTTGTAAATGATAATTTTTTAATGTATTAATTGTTATATTTTTTATACTAATTTACTACATTGTTTTGAAGTATTTATTTTTTAGATATTTTATTTTTTAAATTACATATTTGTAAAATAAATTGAAAAATAAATGTTTTTTAAAATTGTAATATTTATTTTTTAATTTATATATATTTTATATAGTAGGCAATGATATCCCATGCAAGGAAATTCAAGTCACTGGTAAGTACAGTTAAATTTACTTTTCAGGAACAGTAGTGAGTTGAAAGATGCAGCACCGAGATCTCTCTAGATAACAGGTGAGTAAATCGGAACTCATAGTTCCGCTGATTTTAGAGGAATTTTTTAAACTTCCAAAACTCCGCACTTAGAAACATTTCCAAGTGAAATCAGTCAATGTTAGCCTAAGGAAGGAAATTCAAGTTACTGTAACTACGATTAGAATTACTTTTCAGGATCAGTTGCGGGCTCAAAGATGCAGCACTGAGGTCTCTCCTGATAACAGGTGAGTAAATCGGAATTCGTAGTTCGGCTGATTTTATAGGAATTTTTTAAACTTCCAAAACTCTACACTTAGCCTATGGAAGGATATTCAAGTTACTGTAAGTATGGTTAGAATTACTTTTCAGAGTCCGTACTGGGCTCAAATATGCAGCACTGACATCTCTCGTGATAACAGGTGAGTAAATCCGAATTCGTAGTTCGGCTGGTTTTAGAGGAATATTTCGCTCAATGGTGAAGGAAGGGGGCGGGGCCTGAGGTGACATGTGTGCAAACACACCCTGTGGCACGTTTTAGGTCGGAGAATTAATTCCTCTTCAATCCTGAGGTCCCCTGTGAGCCAACTAGCCCACCAGGTCACCACCAGTATGCGCCAGGGAGCTGCGTTGCAGAGAGCTGTTCAAAGGGCACGCCCCCTTTTTACAACACTCTGCAACGCAGCTCAGTGGCGCTTACTAGAGGTACCTGTTGGACTAGTTGGCCCCTAGGGGACCTCTGGATTGAAGAGGAATATTTTTCCCAGCTTAAAACGCGCCACAGGGCATGTTTACACACATATCACCTCAAACCCCGCCCCCTACCTTCACCACTGTGCAAACAGGCCCCGTAACGCGTTCTAAGTTGGGGGATTAAGTCCCCTTGCATACTGGGGGTCCATAGGGGCCAACTGGCCCACCGGGAACCTCCAGTATGCGCCTGGGGGCTGCGTTGCAGAGAGGTGTAATGAGGCCACGCCCCTTTTTACACCTCTCTGCAACTCAGCCCCCTCGCACGTTTGCAGAGGAGGAACTAATTCCCCTTGCATACTGGGGATCCCTGGGGGCCAACTAGCCCACCAGGAACCTCCAGTATGTGCCAGGGGGCTACGTTGCAGAAAGGTGTAATGAGGCCACGCCCCTTTTTACACCACACTGCAACGCAGCCCCCTGGTGTCTTTGCAGAGGGGGAACTAATTCCCCAAGCATACTGGGGGTCCCTGGGGGGCAACTAGCCCACCAGGAACCTCCAGTATGGGCCAGGGGGCTTGTCACATTCAAGTAAACATACAATTACTCGACACATTTCATGAATGTTATAAAAGTATCTATGCAATTTGCACCCAAAAATATTTGAGGGTATCTGATTAGATGAAGCATAGTATGTAAACATGGGAGTCACACATATTTAGACTGCTAATTCAAAAACATAAAAAATGTAACATCATGTCCGTTAGTTTCTCCTGCCCACTCAAAGTGGTTTCCCATGAATATCATTCAATGAGGTTATATACCTGCGTTGACATCTGACTCATGTCATTGGCTCATGACAATCTGCTACAGTAGGCAAGGACATATGTTAAACAATAAAGTACATCAATATCTGCTTAAAGGAAGTCCAATACTCCTCTTGTGAAACCGTAAACACTGCAGGTAATTCAAACACAAGATTTCATCCATGCCGCCTTATGGGTGAAGTTTAACACATGGCTGTTTGCCACAACATCCTGTTCAAGTGGGCAACTACATATATTATATACTGCTGGCAGGAAGCTGTTTCTAGCTTTACGGAAGTGAAATATTATTCAGCAAAACAAGAAGAAAAGTGACCCCTGTACTAACAGGCATATATATATACATCACTTCATGCGAGGACTAATCTATGTGCCCCATGCCAACAGACCGTCTCGCCCATGTAGGCATGTATATTTTGTTGTTGTCTATCCAAAGGTGCTAAAGTGGCGGTAGCAAAAGTGGGTGCTGTGCTCATCTGCGTACTCTTTGGTGTCATGCAGTGGTCAAACCTGTGTGAAAATACAAAAGTGGAAAGATACTATTAGAATTTAGACAAAAAACAGCTCTAAAAACATTGCATATACACGTGGAAACTATAAAAAGGAATACAATGATTACCAGAAAGCAGATATTGAAAACCTAAGGAAATTATGGACTATCCATCGCACTTGGATCTTACAATCCTAAATGTACCGACAGTTCTTCACTGGAATTCAGGCCTATTGGTGTTAATGTTTCAAAGTCTATAATGAATTTAGACTCAATGATTATTAATGTATGTTCTCTATCCCCTCCCCTCAATTGAGGAAACACAGCATCTCAGACTACAAATAACAACAATTTTTTTCATTTTGAAAATGTGTTGCTTTGAAATGTAGAGCTCCAGGAAAATGTTCATCATTTCGTTTGATAGCTCATTTTTGTCCAATACCGAGTTCATTGCATTCTGGATGGTGCTGCCTATGTAGTATTTACCACATGAGCAGATCAAACAGTGAACACAAAAACAGTATCATAATCAAAGTTGATGGTGTTTCCCCTGTTGCTGTTAGGGACTTTGATCTTGGAGCAGTTGGAATAGTTGATGCATGCTTTGCAGCGCATGCAGCATGTTAATCCATTCAAACTTCAATTGGTTCTCCCAGAAGATTGATCTGATGTAATCATATTCTGACTAAGACAATTCCTCAGGGATCTACATCTACTGAACGTTATCTGAGGTGACTCAGAGATATTTGTCTAAAATCTGACCTGTTTTAAGGACATCCCAGTTTGCTTTAAACATTTTTCAGATTTTGAAGTATTGGTTAGAATATGTTGTAATGAATCTGATTTGAATGAATCTGATTTCCTGGATTGTTACCTGGATGTAGGAGGCTTTTCCTGGATACAGCGTTAAATATAGCACTTGCCTGTGACATTCTCTTGCTACTGTATCCTCTTTACCTAAATCTCCTAGTCGTTACAATTTTCTCCTGTTCATATTCTTCCGGGGCACTGCAGTTACGTTTAGCTCTTAATAGCTCTCCAATGGAATGCTGTAAAGTCCTTAACAGACTGTTGCCAGCAATCTTTTTCCAGTAGGGTTTGGTTTGCAACTGCCTGATCTGTACAGTAATTTCTACATTTAGAAATACGGTCTTACTTTTGCTGATGTGTCCTGTAAATTGTAATTTGACTGGATTTTCATTCAGGCTAGCCACAAATGTTTGGGCAGATTCTTCATCTCCTTTCCAAATGACAAAAAAGTTATCTATAAACCTAGTCCACAATTCAACCTGGTTCTCAAACCTGCACCTCCCACCAACCCATTAACAAATTTGCACAACTGGGCTTCCAGAGCCCGACCAGGACCACTGCATAATGTAGCCCTTGGTCTCCGGACTGCTTGGATGTGAGATATGCATATTATGGTCAGCATACTTATCAAACATTACATGGGTGATGATCACTCATGTGGTAAATCAGAATAATCCTGTATAGGCAATTGCTGGTAGGTAGTTTTTGGACTGCATGAAATTTTGCCCAAAAAGTGTCACAGTGGGTACTATTGTTATGCAAAGTTTGGGGGTGATCTTTCTAGTGGGGACCGAGAATTTAGGATGGGAAATAAGATTGCGTATGTACTGTTAATTCCCATCAGACCCTTTAGCCACATCGACAGCCCGAACTGTTTAAAAGGACTTAAACCGAATTTGGAAGGAAGGTAGACGTTGGTTCAAGTAAGTAACTTTTTCTGTTTGTTGTAAATCCTTTCAGTAGTTGTTGAGAAATTTAGATTTAAAATTATAGTGATACCTCAAGGTGCCGATATTTCACAGTGGTTTTGCAATGAATAGTGACTGCATGTGCCAAAAGGAACCCTCTGATTTGTTGGATGCAACCTGAATGGAAAGTTGCAGCTGCCATTTTATCTATTGGGAATGGTTCTCAGGGCTGGCAATCTGTGTGAAAGCCCACATAAAAGGTCAGGGTAGAGATACTCTGACCCCATGGTTGAGAAATGACGGTGTTAATGACAAGTGATGGTTCCAAAATAGATTTCTTTTATCGTGCTCAGTATTCACGGCGATGCTGAGTACTCCAAAGTGCCCTCCGTGTACCATAATGGGGACATCGCGACTATCAACATCGTCACAAATATTGGTGAAAATATTTAAAAAAATAAATGAATCATTAATACATTCTTATAGAGATATTGATAAATGTAGCGAGTTATGTACTGTGATGGTTAGAATTAATTATATGGTTAGAATTTTTTTATGTGGTGGTGGCTATTGAATTCCTGCTTTTGCTTTCTGCTTTTGCAACATGTCCGGGGGATCGTGATTACCGATGTAATTGCAATCCATGGCCTCACCGAGAAAACTGAAAATAATTTTTTCCCAGATGGTTGTTTTAGAAATACACTAGAAAAACATGAGTTTCAAATGTATAGTAATAAGCCCCTAGTGTGTAAAATACTGTAAAATGTGTACATATTAGTGTTTCCACTGTATGGAAAAGGCGTGATCATTGCAGTTAACGATGTGTTGGAAAGAAAATGGTTCTGTTATCCTTGCTTGTGCATTATTTCTATGTAAGTTAGTATTCGTGGCACCATTTTATGTTTGGCCGTCATTTTGAATCATGTTGGAACTGTAACTATGGTTATGGTAAGCTTTGTTTCTTCAAGGTTGGGCCTTGCTTTGCTAATGAATACACCGTTCTTATTGACGAATACCTTTCCCACTAGATAGAGGCCTCCTCCCACTAGTCTAGTGGTGGACATGAACAGAGCGACCTTGACTAGGAGATAGTGGGTGCCCGGCCTCAGAATCAAAACCTATCCTTTTGTACTTCTTTGTTTAGCTGCATCTACTTGGAAGATTCCATTATGGGTGTGCCTTCATTGGTTCTGAAATGTACATAATGTATTATGCTTGCTGATGCCAGTCCCTCTTTGCAGCACTCCTAAGAGAGACTTGGCAGATTGGGCATCTGAATAAACATATATTGTTTTCTAATCTCTACTGCCTGACCAACTCTTCATTTATATGGAATGCTGAGAGGTTGTCGTGAGTGACCCGGGTGACCCTAATCGAGTTACTTCCTTCAGTTGCCATTGAGACATTCCGAATAACCACGAAAATAGGAAATAGGTCTGAAATATGGTTTTTAAAGGAACTTAGTACAAAAATATGAGTTTAAACATGCTTTGAAAGAAGTATGTATATTGTAATATGTGTAGGGCAATGTTCAGAATGGATTTTTTTTACATATTATTTTTGGATGTCTTGGCGGCCATTTTGCGTTTTCGCCACATGTCCACAGAGATCGCAACTTCATCGCGAGGATCCCCAAAAACAAAATGAAAAAATACCTTGAGAAAAAAACTTCACAACATTTTGAGTACTAGAGGGGCTCTGACAAGAGCCATTGCGTTGGTTGTGTGTATAGGGCTGCTACACATAAGAACAGATGCAGAGTTTCATGTTACTTAGAAACACCCTGTTGCCTTCATCTGTGAAGTGCACTCCTTCATTTCTATAAATTCCATGCATGTCAAAACGCAGATTGTTGTTATAGATGCAGACCATGCGATTGTCTCTGAAGAAAGCATTAACAGTTTTAACATGTGTCCTGGCTTTATCAATATGTGAACAGAATTGATTTGACTACTTCCATTTTTGTCTTTGGCATATATTAGAGTACACCAAGACAGTGTGAGAGAAAAGCTACATCAGTTCTGAAAAGGTTTCTTTCATTTGGATTTCCAGCCCTATTCCACTCAATGTGCCTAGGTCATTGCCACCACACTGCACACTTATGAGGTGAGTAGTTTGGAAATCCAGAATGGATTTAACCAAAACTCATGAAACTTTAACCCTCTCTTATGAAACCAAGTGATCTGCACATTTGGCAAACTCAAGTCCCTGTCAATACCTCTCTTTTTTTGCAGACTCTTACGCCAAATAGAAATAGGTGTGATTTTTTGACACAAAGGAATCAACTGACAGTCTCTGCCCTTGTTGGATGTACATGTTTTCTGAGAATGTCAGATTTTATTCTGACATGACTGAGAAAGATAATGTGAATTTACAGAAAATATGCTCTCATTTTAGCTTCTAGAGCACCTTCCAAACCCGTATAGAAAAGCTTGAGAAAATAGTTTTATCTCAAACATTATTCATGATATCACAGTCAAAGGCTTTTCCACAGGGTAAAATCACCTTAGAACACACCACAATTACCAAAATCAATATGGTACCATCCACTAATAATTTAAAATGTAACTAAAGGCTGTTATCACCCATTATATGTTCTCCTTTTGGTGACCCTCAAAATCTTGCATTCACTACAATGCATTTTAATGGGGTGCTATCATGTATATGTGTTCTACTGCAGCTTCTAAGAGTGTTCTAGAACAACTAGAATGCTAACAGTCTTACTTATGACAAAAGTATGGGACACCTGAAGCTATCTTGATTGGAATAAACTGGTAACACTTGAAGTTCCGTAAATGTACAAGGCATACAGGGAACATCGACTACTACTAGTTTAAAAACACATTTTCTTAGACTTGAGCAATTGAAAAAACAGGAGTTATCCCGCTGGTGGGACAGGAAAACACTCCCAACTATATTTTATTATTAAGAAAATTCCAAGAGGATTAAGAATTTTGATATTCCCTATATTTGAGGACCTAAGTGAGATCTCCTCAAGGAATGGGATGGTAACCTCGAAAATGCATCACAAATAATGATGCAAATATTTATAGGACATGCTAGAGAACAAGGAGATAAATTACAGGGAGAAATAGGGAATGTTTAAAAAGAAATTAATGCAATGGAACAAAAGGAGCTTATTTTAAAAAATGTGCTATCCGTAAGAAGGTTATGGAGGAATATCAATTATATCTCAAAGATAAGAAACTCAAAAAAATCAGGAGAGATGATAGAGATTATTGTGATGGGCGTATGTACGCATTCGCCAAAAAATGTGATAAGGTCCAGGGAGGGGAGGCGGAAAAAGATCCAGTGATGAAAGGGAAGAGAATGATGAAGCACGTTCCATCAGTAGTGCATCTTTGTCATCAATGAACAGTATAGCTTCCAATGTCACACAAGAGACCCCTTTAGGGAAAGGAGCTTCTTCTTTTCAGAAGGAGCCTACCAAACTTCGAATAAGCAGCAGGTGGCAACAAAAGAGAGACCAGCCAAAACCCAGAGGGGAGGTAGGAGGGCAAAAGGCAGGCATAGGTCGAGGAACATTGAACAAGGCAAATGTAGTGGCGAGTTCCAAACCATGAATGATAATGTGATTTGTAACATTACAGGATTTGAGGACATGAATAATGACAATGATTTGAAAATTGTAAACTTTTCCAATAAAACGCTTGATAAAGATGAATTGTCGATCTTGAGTAAAGGCTCGAATTTCTGCCCTACTCAAAGTGGTGATTTGACCAATTTTCATACAGACATGTAAAAATGTCAGAGTTTTAAAACTCAGGGATTATTTATCACAGCAAACTCCTAAGAACATCAAGCGAACTAGTATCTCTGGTGGTACAACCCAAACTATTGCTGATATTCGGAATGTCCAACTGTTTTTTAGTCTGGGTGATGATGGTAGTCATGATATGTCAATGTTATTGAATGAGTTGGAGATTCCATAGAACTACAATATGGACAGTGGTTTGAAACCGAGATCCAAATTTGTGCCTGTCATTAATTACCATCCTAACACAGACGTTTTTAATGATAAAGTGACTAAAGACTTACACAAATTGGAAACGCCTAAGAAATCTACATCTTTTGTGAACCACAACATTACCGCCAAAGAAAGAAAAGCCCTGAATAGACTTAGACTTGATGACACTATTGTCATGAGAGGCAGACAAGAGTGGTAATGTGGTTATGAATCATTGTGACTACATGTCAGAGATTGAACGCTAATTGAATAATGAACAATACTATAAGAGAATACTTGTCAATCCTATTCAGAAACTAACATCAATGATTAATCTAAAGCTGAGTGAATGGAAGGATATTGCTTTGTTAACAGAGGATGAATTTAGAATTCTCAAGGTTAATTGTCCTAATTATCCCCGTATCTACATTCAGCCCAAAATTCTATTCAATTTGGGTCGTCCAATGATTTCAGGGGTGGGATTAGCCACTGAAAATCTCTCCGAATTTGTTGATCTCAGACTCCAAAAACATGTTGTTGATCTACCGTCTTATATCAGAGACAGTAAGGACTTCTTGTCAAATTTAAAGATTTTCAATGGTCGAATGATCTCATGTTTGTCACTTTTGACGTTGAAAGCTTATACACCTGTATATCTAAAGAATTCGGGATGTTAGCGGTAAGGTCGTTTTTGGACAGAGAGTGTGAATTCAATGAGATGATTGTGGAAATGATAAACATTTTTAGCAACAATTGTTTTCTTCAAGACAGATGCTGGTTTCAGCAGATACTTGGTACTGCCATGGGTTCCAGGTTTGCTCCCGCTTATGCCTGCCTCTTTATGGGGTGGTTTGAGAGAGAGTATACCTGGAGCTGTTGTGTCTCCCCCTGGACAGAACATATTGTGTTCTGGGGGGAGGTACATAGACAATATCATATGTCTATGACTAGGATCCATTGAGCAGCTACATCAATACTTTACATATTTGAATGCCAATGCTTACAATGCCAAGCTTACAATGATCTGTGATAAAGAAAAAAAATTATTCTTGACATACATTTTTATGTCAGAGATGAGACTATCCAGAGCACACTGTACAGGAAAGAAACAGCATGCAATGGGGTACGCCATGCTGATATTGCCCACTCGCGTTACTTCATCAGCAACATTCCCTTTGGTGAGATGATGCGAATACGAAGGAATTGTAGTGAGGAGGACACCTATCAGAGTAACATTCTTGAATCCAAAAAAGAGATTTCTGAAGAGAGGATATAAAAAAGATGTTTTAGACAAAGCCATCACGAAAGCACAAAATTTAGATAGGGAAGACACCCTTCGCGATAAACCTAAAGTATCCAGTGGGGCAGCTAAAGATTGGGCAGTGAGTCTTTTTACACCATATAATACAAATATCTGTAAGGTTTATAATATTTGAAAAAAGAATTGGGGTCTCCTACAAGATGTACCGGGCCTCAAAAACTGCATTACCAATACAGTTTCATTCACCTGTTGTAGGGGTAGATCATTGCATAATGCTTTGTGTCCTAGTTATGTAACCCTCAAACAAGATACTTGGTTACCTTCCAAACCACAAGTTTTTTTTACATGCAAATCTTGTAACATCTGTCCATCTGATCTAAACAGAACAACATGCTTTGCATACAATATTTCCATGTCATATAACATAGCACATTTTATGAATTGCAACTCCACACATGTGATTTATGTTTTAGGTTGCAAATGTGGTATTATTTATGTAGGAAGCATAGTTTGACGATTAAAAGTTCGAATTCAGGAACACCGTAGGGCAAATTTTAACAATGACAGTCGATATCCCCTAAGTGATCACTATATGGGTGTCTATCCGGATGACAGTACCTTTTGGTTTCATGGTATTGACCATGTACCAATTGGGAATAGAGGTGGTGACTGAACTTCTGGTCAGACAAAAGAAGGCCAAATGGATTTGTCGTCCAAAGGCCACACTGATGGGGCACAACACTGACAGGGAGCTGCACTATTTTCTTGAATAACAGCAATTAAATGCTTGCAGCCTGTTATGTCTTAATTGTCCATTTGTGGTATATCCTACATTAGGCTTCATTTTACATATGGTTTGTTACTGTAACTTCATGATGTACTTATCTTTGTTGTGTTTGAATATTACAAATCATAACTAAAGCAATTTCCAAACAAACAATTTATTCTCTCAAAATCATTTTATCTGTATGTTTTGTTCTTTTCGGTTATTAGTATTCTATCTTAACACTTGCCTTCACTATTCCCTATCACTTATTTATGGATTCCTTTCATTTCATTTAATGGCTATTGGCATCATCTACAAGCAAGTTACACATGTCTAGGTTACATTTTTGAATTAGATTAATATTTTTTGTTTTAGTTTTGCTTTTTGAGACCCATTTTTCTAACCTTATTTTCTTTTCTTCTAATTTTTGTTCTCTTAATGTTATATTTGTTATAAATGTTTTTTCTTATCATGTAACTTGGTACCATTCACAAGTTTTGCGTTGAATACCTTCTTGTTTGACGGGTGGGATGTAAAGAGGGTCGGCACTGTTGTGCTTTATTCCTTTCCAACTTACCCGCTTTTCCCTTCCTTTATGTTTGCTATTTTCTAAGGTGTCTTTGACACCATGGCGCCGGTTCACGTAGGGTTGGCGTCTGGGATCTCCAAATGGCTGGCCCCTTTCGCTCCTTTCCTCACTTGCTGTTTCCCTCTTCTATGTTTATGTGACATTATGATGCCATTTTATGTAGGATCTCACTGGCTTTAAATAATGGCGCTTCAGTATTCACAACATCTATTCCGGTTACCATGCTGTTATTCGTACTTTTTGCTCCGTAGAGGTAAGCCGCGACTTGATGGGAAATGCAGCATACTGCGTGTTTGCCTGACATCATTTGCTACTGAACATTGTGTGCTTTACTTGCCACTCTTGTACCGCCTGCATTTCAATTGTTATTTATCTCACGACTTGCATGTCTATGTAAAAAAATATATATATTTGTTTTTATTGACATTTCAAAAATTTCAAAAAGAAACATAACAAACTGCTAGCTGGAAGACCATTGTTACATACGCATCAGCAAGACTGCCCCACAAATACATTGCAGTTGGTATTGCATGTGTACCCGTCTCACCTACAGCCTCAACAGATGATGGAGGTTCACCATGCAGCAACTCCGGTCTTGATGGAACCTGTGACGGCATGGTCCAATATCCAACTCTTGTGTAGTGCATAAGTGGTGAGCCATCCCGTTCTAGACTCAGCAACCCCATCCCTTCCGTATTACCTGATAGCCCCCACGTCAGATGGCATTGTCTCATCTGTTCCTTGTCTTTACCTAGCCCACGTGATAAAGGGTTCCCAGATGTCCTTGGGTCTAGAGGCGGGAGGCAATAACTCCCAAGAAAATGGACGGTTGAGAATGTCCAAACGAGACGTCCCTAATCCATTTCTTAATTGAAGGCGCCCTCCTCCTACCCCCCCCCCCCCCCCCTCCCAGTGTACTGTGATTAGGCATTTGGCAAAAAGAAGAAGTAGTGCATGCAATTTAACTGGTTACATGGCTCAACAAGCCCAGTAAGGGAGTGGGATCTGCAGGTGTGTCGATCATCTGATGAATAATTAAAAAGACTGTAGAACAATTTGATGTCACCCAAGGACAGGTCCATGCCATATGTAAAATGGTTGCTGGGGTGAAACTACACCTCCAGCAGTCCTTATCATTGAGTAGTCTCATATGATGTAAACTAACGGGTGTCCTGTAAAATTAATGAAGGAACTTGAAATGTATTATGCAAAGTTTGTAGTTCGGAGATCAGTCAGTGAGTTGGCGCAGCAGTACAACCACTGATCCTCCGTCAATGGAATGGGAAGTCTGTCATTCCACTCTTGGAATGCCCATGACTGTCAGAGAAGCCGAAGATTGCGTATGCGTGTAAAGCTGTGTAATGAGCCTATACGAAGTGGCTACCTTTAACAAGTTCTCCAAAACAGGCATGGTGGGCGGGGGATTGGGGTAGGTTTAATGTAAAGAATGGCAGGCGGCCCTCCGCTTGTAATAGACGAATAGGTCAGCAAAAGATACTGTTTGTCCTTCTTCTGCAACCGGGGGGGTCGAAATGTGTCCCCAGGGTATAGGTCAGCAAAGGTATGCAATTTCATTTTTGTGCCACAGACGTATTTATTCCTGTACCTGTGATATGTAGCATGGGCTTATGCGACAAAGGTCTGGAAGGGGCCTACAGTATAGGAGTACTGGATCTCATCTGCAGTTCATTGCACGTCCACTTCAGTGTCTCCACTGTGTCAATGCCATCGGTGGGACGTCAGTAAGGCTGATATAGAGCCACATTAAGGGGGACTGGAGCTGCAGCATCAGTCTCCACTGCCACATGGGGTTGAAAAGGGGTTGGGTGGTCCCAGTGGTGTAGAAATTGACCTGAGCGCACCAAGCATGAAGTGACATGTCCGGGGCCCCCAAACCACCCTGACAAAGTTGAAGTGTCATCAAGTCCCAGGACACACGAGCTTGCCCACCTGCCCACACCAGCAAGACTAACAAGGACCTGAGGGACTTAAAGAAGGCATTCGTTAGGGGGATCGGGATATTTACAAATAAATAAATACATTTAGGCAGTGCCACCATTTTAGCTAGTGCAATTTTCCCTGCTAAAGAAAGCGGGATCTTCGCCTACGCAGTGACCTTCTCCGACAGCCAAGCTATGGCATGGCCATAATTCATGTTCCGTACATCTTGCAAATTTCTACTAATTCATATGCCCAGATATTTCACAGGCTCATCCGCCCACTTCAAGGGGTATTCAGAGATGACGGGGGCTGTGGAATCAGTCATTCGGAAGATGATAGATTTGGTCCAATTGATGAATATGCCAGATAGGCCGCCGAATTTTATGAACTCCAGGAGGAGCGCTTCTAGGTTGCTGGCGGGGTCGGTCACATGAAATGTAACATCATCGGCGTATAACGATATGAGGAGGCTTCTTGTGCTAAAGCCAATGCCCTGGCTGTGTGATGCTGGCGTATTTGCGCCGCCAGCGGTTTCATCGCTATCGTCAAAACCAGCGGGGACCGGGGACAACCCTGCCTCGTGCCCCGCGAGATAGAAAAGGGTGCTGACATGAGACCGTTCACACGAATCCGAGCTGTCGTATTAGTGTAGAGGAGGGGGATTAAGTTTATAAATAGCGGGCTGAACCCCATGCGACCAAGAATGGTAAATAAATATGGACACTCTAATGCGTTGAACGCTTTTGTAGCGTCTAGAAAAACCGCTGCTGCTTTTACGTTTGGATGTAGATAATGCAAGACCAAGAAAAGAGACGATTGTGTGAGGTGGACCACCCCGGAATAAAACCTGATTGTTCCGGAAGGGCGAATAAAAAGGTAATAAAGGCTGTAGCCGGTTGGCGATAACCTTTCCCAACATTTTTACATCCACATTTATTAAGGACAGTGGTCTGTAGGAATCCAATTCATTATCCGGCTTCCCAGGTTTCAGAAGTTATAATAATACCCTCTCGCATGGTTGGTGGTGGAATTCTCGAGGCCTGTGCTTCTTCGTATAACGCGATGAGGTGCGGCGTAAGTTCTTCAGCATATGTTTTGTAGAAGGCGGTGGTTAGGCCATCCGACCCTGGGGCTTTGTCTAGAGGCAAGCTTTTGATGACTTTGGAGACATCCTCCACTGTAAATGGGAAATCCATGCAGTCCCTATGTCTTTGACTAAACCAAAGCAATTCTAACGAGTCAAGAAGAGGCAGTAATCCTTCCAGGCTAGACTCTTGAGTCGCGGTGTATAGGTTTGAGTAGAAAGTGGAGAATTCATCCATTATGCCAGATTGGCCTCTGATGATAGTACAAATCCCACTAATTAATTCAGGAATGTAGGCTGATGAGCGCGTGGCACGAATCATGGCAGACAAAGTCTTTCCTGGCCTATCACCCTCACAGTACTGCAGCGCCTTCACGTATTTCCCCAAGAACTTGCCTTCCCGCTGCGCTTCATCCGCGAACTCCAGCAGCCTTTCCTTTCCCAGGGCCAACCTCTGTGGGTCATCAGAGGAATAGTACTGTAGTTCCAGGATTCTGATTTGAGCCTCTAAAGAGGCTACCAAGCCCCACATGGTCTTTACCACCCCGGCCTGATAGGCATTGCATTTGCCCTGAATTACCGCCTCAAAGGCCTCCCAGAGAGAGACCTCCGTGTCTACCATTCGGAGTTCAGAGAAAAAAAGTCAGTAATATCCGTCCTAATTTCTTACTTGAAAGCCTCGTCCAGAAGAGCATGCAGTGGCAGCCGCCATGTAAAAAGACGTGACGGCGAGTCAGGGAATGTTAGTTGCAGACGACAAGGGGCGTGATCTGATAAGAGACCTAGGGAGGTGCAAGACCTCCTTGGTCCAAGTGGCGACATCTTGCAACACTAACCAAAAAAGTCTATCCTAGACCACGCACCATGATGTTCGGAAATACAGGTGCCCTCCCTAATTGTGGGATGTCTACATCTCCAGATGTCAACTACGTTCCCATCTGAGACTATAGCGTTCAAAGCAGCGCTAGCTAACGGGTGTAGTTTGCGAGATGTCCCTTTCCTATCCGGATCATCGTCTACGATGCATTAAAGTCCCCACCCAGATATTAGGGTCACATCCAGTCGCCTTGACCCTGGCCCAAATATCTTGAAAGAAACTAGGGGAGTCCATAACTCCCAAGAAAATGGACGGTTGAGAATGTCCAAACGAGACGTCCCTAATCCATTTCTTAATTGAAGGCGCCCTCCTCCTACCATCCCCCCCCCCCCCCCCCCCCAATGTACTGTGATTAGGCATTTGGCAAAAAGAAGAAGTAGTGCATGCAATTTAACTGGTTACATGGCTCAACAAGCCCAGTAAGGGAGTGGGATCTGCAGGTGTGTCGATCATCTGATGAATAATTAAAAAGACTGTAGAACAATTTGATGTCACCCAAGGACAGGTCCATGCCATATGTAAAATGGTTGCTGGGGTGAAACTACACCTCCAGCAGTCCTTATCATTGAGTAGTCTCATATGATGTAAACTAACGGGTGTCCTGTAAAATTAATGAAGGAACTTGAAATGTATTATGCAAAGTTTGTAGTTCGGAGATCAGTCAGTGAGTTGGCGCAGCAGTACAACCACTGATCCTCCGTCAATGGAATGGGAAGTCTGTCATTCCACTCTTGGAATGCCCATGACTGTCAGAGAAGCCGAAGATTGCGTATGCGTGTAAAGCTGTGTAATGAGCCTATACGAAGTGGCTACCTTTAACAAGTTCTCCAAAACAGGCATGGTGGGCGGGGGATTGGGGTAGGTTTAATGTAAAGAATGGCAGGCGGCCCTCCGCTTGTAATAGACGAATAGGTCAGCAAAAGATACTGTTTGTCCTTCTTCTGCAACCGGGGGGGTCGAAATGTGTCCCCAGGGTATAGGTCAGCAAAGGTATGCAATTTCATTTTTGTGCCACAGACGTATTTATTCCTGTACCTGTGATATGTAGCATGGGCTTATGCGACAAAGGTCTGGAAGGGGCCTACAGTATAGGAGTACTGGATCTCATCTGCAGTTCATTGCACGTCCACTTCAGTGTCTCCACTGTGTCAATGCCATCGGTGGGACGTCAGTAAGGCTGATATAGAGCCACATTAAGGGGGACTGGAGCTGCAGCATCAGTCTCCACTGCCACATGGGGTTGAAAAGGGGTTGGGTGGTCCCAGTGGTGTAGAAATTGACCTGAGCGCACCAAGCATGAAGTGACATGTCCGGGGCCCCCAAACCACCCTGACAAAGTTGAAGTGTCATCAAGTCCCAGGACACACGAGCTTGCCCACCTGCCCACACCAGCAAGACTAACAAGGACCTGAGGGACTTAAAGAAGGCATTCGTTAGGGGGATCGGGATATTTACAAATAAATAAATACATTTAGGCAGTGCCACCATTTTAGCTAGTGCAATTTTCCCTGCTAAAGAAAGCGGGATCTTCGCCTACGCAGTGACCTTCTCCGACAGCCAAGCTATGGCATGGCCATAATTCATGTTCCGTACATCTTGCAAATTTCTACTAATTCATATGCCCAGATATTTCACAGGCTCATCCGCCCACTTCAAGGGGTATTCAGAGATGACGGGGGCTGTGGAATCAGTCATTCGGAAGATGATAGATTTGGTCCAATTGATGAATATGCCAGATAGGCCGCCGAATTTTATGAACTCCAGGAGGAGCGCTTCTAGGTTGCTGGCGGGGTCGGTCACATGAAATGTAACATCATCGGCGTATAACGATATGAGGAGGCTTCTTGTGCTAAAGCCAATGCCCTGGCTGTGTGATGCTGGCGTATTTGCGCCGCCAGCGGTTTCATCGCTATCGTCAAAACCAGCGGGGACCGGGGACAACCCTGCCTCGTGCCCCGCGAGATAGAAAAGGGTGCTGACATGAGACCGTTCACACGAATCCGAGCTGTCGTATTAGTGTAGAGGAGGGGGATTAAGTTTATAAATAGCGGGCTGAACCCCATGCGACCAAGAATGGTAAATAAATATGGACACTCTAATGCGTTGAACGCTTTTGTAGCGTCTAGAAAAACCGCTGCTGCTTTTACGTTTGGATGTAGATAATGCAAGACCAAGAAAAGAGACGATTGTGTGAGGTGGACCACCCCGGAATAAAACCTGATTGTTCCGGAAGGGCGAATAAAAAGGTAATAAAGGCTGTAGCCGGTTGGCGATAACCTTTCCCAAAATTTTTACATCCACATTTATTAAGGACAGTGGTCTGTAGGAATCCAATTCATTATCCGGCTTCCCAGGTTTCAGAAGTTATAATAATACCCTCTCGCATGGTTGGTGGTGGAATTCTCGAGGCCTGTGCTTCTTCGTATAACGCGATGAGGTGCGGCGTAAGTTCTTCAGCATATGTTTTGTAGAAGGCGGTGGTTAGGCCATCCGACCCTGGGGCTTTGTCTAGAGGCAAGCTTTTGATGACTTTGGAGACATCCTCCACTGTAAATGGGAAATCCATGCAGTCCCTATGTCTTTGACTAAACCAAAGCAATTCTAACGAGTCAAGAAGAGGCAGTAATCCTTCCAGGCTAGACTCTTGAGTCGCGGTGTATAGGTTTGAGTAGAAAGTGGAGAATTCATCCATTATGCCAGATTGGCCTCTGATGATAGTACAAATCCCACTAATTAATTCAGGAATGTAGGCTGATGAGCGCGTGGCACGAATCATGGCAGACAAAGTCTTTCCTGGCCTATCACCCTCACAGTACTGCAGCGCCTTCACGTATTTCCCCAAGAACTTGCCTTCCCGCTGCGCTTCATCCGCGAACTCCAGCAGCCTTTCCTTTCCCAGGGCCAACCTCTGTGGGTCATCAGAGGAATAGTACTGTAGTTCCAGGATTCTGATTTGAGCCTCTAAAGAGGCTACCAAGCCCCACATGGTCTTTACCACCCCGGCCTGATAGGCATTGCATTTGCCCTGAATTACCGCCTCAAAGGCCTCCCAGAGAGAGACCTCCGTGTCTACCATTCGGAGTTCAGAGAAAAAAAGTCAGTAATATCCGTCCTAATTTCTTACTTGAAAGCCTCGTCCAGAAGAGCATGCAGTGGCAGCCGCCATGTAAAAAGACGTGACGGCGAGTCAGGGAATGTTAGTTGCAGACAACAAGGGGCGTGATCTGATAAGAGACCTAGGGAGGTGCAAGACCTCCTTGGTCCAAGTGGCGACATCTTGCAACACTAACCAAAAAAGTCTATCCTAGACCACGCACCATGATGTTCGGAAATACAGGTGCCCTCCCTAATTGTGGGATGTCTACATCTCCAGATGTCAACTACGTTCCCATCTGAGACTATAGCGTTCAAAGCAGCGCTAGCTAACGGGTGTAGTTTGCGAGATGTCCCTTTCCTATCCGGATCATCGTCTACGATGCATTAAAGTCCCCACCCAGATATTAGGGTCACATCCAGTCGCCTTGACCCTGGCCCAAATATCTTGAAAGAAACTAGGGGAGTCCATGTTGGGGCCATACAGACCCATTAGGACTACAGGGAACCCACCCAGAAGGACAATGAACCTACCTTCCGGGTCCATGTGAAGCTCACGTTCCCTCCAGTCTAAACCCCACCTAATCAGCACAGCGACCCCCCGGGAGTAGGTGGAGTAAATGGAGGAGTACACTGAGTTCCAGCAATTATCTTTCAGCCTGGGTGATGGTGCAGTATTGAGGTGCATCTCATAACATACAGACGATGTTGTGCCTCAGCAAATAGGCATGCACTAACCTAGATTTCCTGCCGTCATTCAATCCCCCAATGTTCCACGTTAAAAAATTCAAGCTGGTAGCGTGGTGGACGGCTGTTTGCTATATAGAGGCTCAGTGAGGCAAGGGCCACCAAGTATACTCCTGAACCACGTGGTGTAGACATTTAAACTCAATAGTGTCATGCTGGCTAAAAACATTACAACTAACCCCGACCCCCACCCACCACCCACACCAACCCCCCAAACAGGTTGTAGAAAACCCACCCACAATAACAATAGAACACAGTAAGCAGTAGGGAGACCTCCAGAGGGGCGCTAAATCACAAACATACACCCCTGACAAAGCAGGGTGGCCGAGAATCTGTAGAGAGTTAAACCATTGGTGCAAACAAATTGAATGCAGCATCCACGAGTTGTACCAGCGCCCTGGGAGGCCTGTGTATATCAAACAACTGAGCTCAGCCCTATGCTGGCCAACCCATCCGTGACCATCATGACGCCCGCCAAGCCCACCCAGCAAGCCCACCCAATGTGAGATCAAATTCTCCCGGCATGAAGGGTTGCAAACTGAACTTGGGCACAACAGTCAAGACCAAACCTTGATAAAACACACCATAGTCCCCCACCTACCAACATAGATCAAATCATCCAGAACACAGTTAACAACTGGGCTAGCAACACATCAATTGTTGTCACTGAGCCGATCCTCGGTGGAGGCCGCGGATCTGGAACACTGTTTTGACTGTTTGCCACCGACGTGCTTCGCAAACTTGAGGGCGGACTTGGCATCAGTAAAGAAGTGTGTAGTTCAGTCATGGGTGACCTTGAGTTTGGCCGGATATAACAGCGAGTAGGGAATGTGGGCGTGTAGCAGGATATGTTTAGCTGGAAAGAATTCACGCTGCCCTGACTGGACCGCAGGAGTAAAATCTGGATAGAAAGATTTGATTGCCCTTATGCATGATCTTCCCTTTCTCATGTGCCAGTCTCAGAATCAGGTTGCGGTCCTGGTAATTAAGAATCCGAGCAGGATAGGTCTGGGTGCGGCGCCAACCGGTGCTTTAGGGCCTAAGGCCCGATGCGCCCTCTCAACCGCAAACACTGCAGATAGGTGGGTGCCGAAGAGCTCTCGAAGCAGGTCAGTCACATATGCCTCCATTTTGGTGATGGCTGTAGTCTATGGCACGCCCCTGATGTGCAGGTTGTTGCGGCGTGACCTTGCCTCCCATTCCTTGTTTTTGGCACGGAGCTGTTCCTTCGTTTCGACCTGAAACTCATGGAAATCTGAGACCCTGTTTTCGAGAGTGCAGACTTGAGTTTTGACCGCATCCAATCGGGCTGTGAGCGTGTCCAGCTTTGTGTCAATGTTCCGTAGACTTGACCGCATCTCGAGCATCAGTCTTCCATCTGAAACTCAGCAGGTCTCTCAGCACCGCCCTCGGGGTCCTACTCCGTGAGCCTCGAGGTCTTCCGCTGGTCGAAGTTTAGCTTCGGCTGTTTTGCGACCTGCTTCCCCATGCTGCCTGGTATTCACAGTAGTAATGATGCGCTGGCAACTGCCACACCACCTTGGCTAGCGCACCCGCAGCTCAGGAGACCTCAGGAGTAATGCACGCCAACTTCTCACAAAACGGCCAATGGAGTTCTTTGACCCAGTGCCAGATGTGAGCCACACTTTTACTTCAGCCTGCAGTGTGAACACACTTCAGTGCACCCCCTCCAAAGAGTGCTGTCGCAACCGACGCTGGTCCCAAAAGTCAAGATGACATGTGGGGTATGCACCCGGCGCCAGCCCGCTCTTCAAGGCGCCCAGCCGGACTGTGCGGCCGCCGGGTCTTGCGATATAGGGGTCCCTGTACAGGTCCAGCAGATGCTAACAGCAAGGATTCTCACACTCAGGTCATTGGGAGACACGGACTTTCAGCGCAAGCTTTCTTTGAAAATGCACAGCCACAATTCGCAGGAAAAGCCAGGTGGCCCACACGTACTGCAGTTAGAACTAGGATGTGCCAGCAGGGTGCAAGATACACTTCAGATAGGCACCGGTCAGAATAGAAGCCTTGAGCTGACCAATCCACAGCAGCGTTTAGACAGGATTCACAAAACGTCACACCAGCTTGTTCTGCCTTTGCCTAGCAACTCTGTAAAAGCAATCCACCTTCAGGCCCTCCACATCAAAATGGCAACTTCAGCAATCACCAGCCTGCTTGCACAAAATGGTGTGTTAGGCGCAGCCACCACCAGGTCAGTCCCTAGAGGAAGATCCACTTTAGTGTAGCGATGGCCAGTGCGACACCGGAGAGACAAGGCCCAGCAGCAACCCAGTGCGTGCCGCCGAATAACAACAAGCAGGCCCCTCGCTCAATTAGCCTGCTGGTGGTGTCACCGCCTCCTCTGTCTCCTCAAACTCACCCCGCAGCCTCGCCTCCACACCAGGGCTCGGGCTGCACAGATAGGGTCCCACAGGCAGGTTTACGCAGCACTGCGACAAGGCCGGGTCTTACCTCCAGGCCTCCGATCCTGTAAAAATACACCACAGCCGTCCCAGTCGAGGCCCAAAACACGAGGGCCACCGCGGGCTCATTTTCTGAGTCAGCCTGCCCGCACAGCAACAGGATGGGCGCGCACAGTCCACCCCCTCCAGTGAGGCTCATAGCTCAGCCCAGGAGCGGACACCGGGGACTCAGACACAGCAATCGTGTCAGCTAAATGTCCGCTTTCAGTGGAAGTATGTATAGCACGGTTTCAGTCCTCCAGATAACTGGATGACAGCAGGATTAAGTCTCGGCCGGCAGAGCTCACACACAGAGCGGCCATTCCGCAGCTCCGCAGGGCACGCCCCAACTTGCATGTCTCTTTACATTTTTTATTGATGGTATTTTTTGTATTGCATAGTTTAATCTTGGTGTTGCTAGATAGACATCAGACCTGGTGCCTTGTTTTTTTCATTATGCTGCTTATGCTCCTTGTTGCAATATATGTCACATAACTTGCTGCTGTTATTTTATGCATACCATACTTTAGTATAAAAAAAATTGTAGCACGGCAGTGTGGCATTGTTATTATTACTACCCATTGTCCTTCATGAACCCTTGTTTCCCCGTAATGGGTTGTCGTTTATCAATAGACCACATTTTTTCATTTTGCGCTCCGCACCTATTTTTGCATTTAAGTGTAGTGCAGATGAATGGGATCATCCATATTACTAGCTATGGTCTTTCTAGAACACCCTCTCCCCTGTTTCCATGAGCTTTCTGTTTACACAGAGTTGTTGTACCTCACGTTGTAGTATTGGTAAAGTAAGTCTGGGGAAGCAGACTGTGTTTGACATTTGATTCAGCATGTATCAGCGTCTTGATCCCTTTTTTTCAATATCTACATATATTTCTCTTTAACTTTTCTAACAGACCTCACAGTAAGAACCATTAACTCTATAGCTCCTTGGGTAGGGAGCCCGCTATGGACTTATGTGACTTCGTATTCACCCGTTATCATGAACCTTGTGCTTTCTTGACTTGAGGTGAGTCCTGGAACAAGAATAACCGATGAGGTTATTGAGCCTTTGGTTGTAGTAGCAGAGTTTTCATTTTAAGCCATTGAGGGCTTTGATTTGAGTAGTTCCCCTTTCTGGACTATGTAACTCAACTTTGACAGGGGAACGTTGTTTGTGCCTATACATACCTGCTTATGACAAGCTTCCTTTGACGTGATCAATGATCAGCGATATGTGTTTTTATTCTCCTTCTTCATAGATCTTACAATATATGCCCATTTTTGATCTGATGTCTGTCGCATTAGGAAACTTATACAATTTTATATATACTATATACTCATTCTTCATTCATAGTTTCACAGGTGAGAAGTATTTTGTCTGCTTCACAGTGTTTTAACTGTGGCAATATATTTATATTATTTCTTTCTGTCTGGGGGTTTACTTGTATCCTACTATTATTCTGGTATCATTCATTTTTCATCTAGTTTGAACTTTTGTTGGTGATTAGTGAGTGCTCTATCGAGTTATATTTGTCTTAACTTTCTGTCTTATTACTATAATTCACATCTGAATACATATCTGTATTAAGCTTTATGTGAGGTGTTTTACGTTATATTTGAAATGATTGTGTTGTGTTGTAATACTTTATACGAAAAAATATTTCATAAAAGTACAAACATTCAAACATACATAAATACATAAACAGTATTACAAGTATTACAAATCCCGTACATTTAAGATAACATTTACTTAAGTCAGATAATAAATGAAATGGAACATTTATAAAAGGAGTTTCCCTAATTAATACTAATCAAGCATTGGGTAGCAATTTAGACCTAGTATACCAAGCACTTGCCAAGTATTTAGCGACCCCACAAACAATGAACATAGAAGATGTATTTGTTAAAATGATGCGCAAAGCTATTCTGTGGTCCCTAACTCCAAGCTCTCTACAAACCGGCTTCAGCCATTTTACTCTAGCCTGCTTGTATGTAATACATGCAAACAAAAAATGGCCAAGGGATTCTTTGGGACATGAACAACCTGGGCATTTTAGATCAAATCCCCTCCTGTCCTTCCACCCTTCCATAAACGTGTTAAGAGGAAGAGTGCTGTATCTTAGTTTCAGGAATAAAGTCCTATCACGGGGAGTCTGAATAAAATCCAAAAATAATTCTAACTTCCTGAGGGGCTTATGTTCGAGGAAGTTATTCGTCAGTGTACCCCAGTTTGAGTCAATTAGTTCCTTTGCCACAACCCAATCCCAATATAGTTTTTTAACAACTTGTTTCGGGGGGGGGGGGGGGATTTTGTTGGTCCAAGAGTCACCCAGACCTATAGATACCACGAGGTTCTTTAATTTGTTTAGCCATTTTATTTTATTGGCTACATTCAAACTAATTAGCTCATCCAGCACTAGAGCATAGTTAACTAGTTCGGGGATCCTTCTGAGGTGCACCCAAAATAACAAGGGGCGAATTTGGACTAAATCAGAGATCGATCTTTGGCCCATGTCGGAGAGTAATGGTATCAAAGGGGTCGATTGGGGCAACGAGACTATGTCTCTCATGAACTTGTTCTCAGCCACTGCCAATGCTTTGGTGTTCTCCAGGCCCCAAAGTTCAGAGCCGTAAACTGCCGATGCTCGAGCTTTCCCCTCATAGACTGCCAAAGCCGGGGCTATAGGTCTACTAATAGAGAGGCGCTGATTCTTTAATATCGCCCCGGAAACCCTTTTAAGATTTAAAACCATTTTGGATAAATGGGAATTCCATCTCATTTTATTACAAAGCCTCACTCCGATGTAATCGAATTCATCCACTACCTCGAGAGGGCTGCCACTCAGGGAGAGATTAGCCTTCCTGTGCTTTTTATTAGCCGATAGTACCATCAACTTGGTTTTTGAGGTATTAATTGATAACCCTCGATCTTTACAGAAATTGTTTCTGCAAGCCCATAGGGGTTTTGGACATCAGGAGGGTATCGTCAGCAAAGAGGAGTGTAGGTGTTTTCTCCCCGGCAAGGACGGGGGCATCCGCAGGGTCCTCCCTCAGATGGTCCACCACCCCATTTATAAAGAGGGAGAACAGAGTCGGAGCCATCACGCATCCCTGCCTCACTCCTCTGTTGACTGGTACCCTCCCTGTCAGTTGGCCCTAACTTCCCCAGCGAATCCTTGCATAATTTCCTTCGTGAAGTTTAATAATAAACTGCAACAGGTAGCCGGGGATTCATTAAACAAGCTATGAAATCTGCCCATAATTTGGGATCATGCAGTAACAAATCCCCCGGGAGGCCATCTGGACCAGCCGCCTTCCCAGGTAATATTTTTAAGGTGGCATCCTGTACTTCTCGCTGAGAAAATAACGGATCCTTGGGGTCCGACTTCATACAGGGCTTACTTTGAAATTCAATCAATGGGGATGTTGTTAATCCTTTAAGGCTGTCCTCACAATATAAGTTTAAAAAGTGGGAATACCATTGCTGTTCAGTTATGTGATTTAAAATTGGCTCTACCCCCCTTCTATCAAGAGCATTAATCAATTTCCAAAAAATAATGGAGTTTTTCCCACGGGCTGCAGCCTTAAGCTGCTGCCAGTGCTCCTCCTCCCAGTCTTTTTTTAGCTAATATTATACTGTTGCGGTACTCCTTTCTAGCCATTTGGACTACTACCGGGTCCTTACTTTTAATCGCTAGAGTAATAGCTTTTCTTTTTTTTCTACAATTTGCTGTGTACCAGGGGTTACTCTTTAAAAATTTATGAGTGGACCTTGAATTCTCCTGGGGCCTTTTACAGAAAAAGGCTCCTAGTTTAGCTATTAAATTTTTATAGGAGGCTAGCAGATTAGGCCCGTCAGTGTTAGGTGTTGTTAGAGCCATGGATGTGAGGCTACAGGTTTCTACTGAGACTAACTCTTTGATGTTTTTAAGTTTCTCCTCTTCGCACTTGACCACATTCCATTTTAGTTTCCGATTACTATTAGTGGGAAAAACCTCCTTCGTAATCATCAGTGGATTTCCGATTGTATCAATCCGATTTTCCCATTGAATTTTCATGCATAGTGGATTATGGTCACTATCTGAAGATTGCCTTACCTCCATGTCTACAAGGCCAGACCATGATTGTATATCTAGAAGAATGTAGTCGATTCGAGATGGGCAACCTAGCCTATTATAGGTCATTGCACCATCGCGATCCGTCCATTAAGAGCCCGTAAGTTATGTTCTAATACCAGAGCATTCAGCTGGATTGCTCTGGGTGTCCATTTCTTAATGGGTACGAGAGCTAAAGGAGGTATAGTCTGTCTCCAGTCCTCTGAGTTTAGACCCAAAGTCTCTTCGTCATCTAGGGGTTCAAAAGTACAATTAAAATCCCCCCCTACTAGTATTTTTGATCTGGGTGGTAGTTCTGATAACCTTCCATCTAGCAGCTCTATTGTTGGCGAGGCAACCACGCCTTGAAGGCCTCTAGCATAAATACAAAACATTTCAAATGTAAAACCCCCAGACTGACTCAAAAGGGTGATATACAAAATGTCATTAGAATCAGTTTTATGAGTGGTAACGGCACAGTTCAGGTTCACCTTAACCCAAATAAGGAGGCCGCCAGACGGCGACCTTTCCCCGCTGTGACTGCAGGAATAAAAAAGGTAGAATACCCATTTTTATATTGCGGGGACAGGCACCAGGTTTCTTGAAACATACATATATGGAAATCGTTAATAAACTCATTCCATTCAGGGTTAGCAAGGTTTTTCTTTAGTCCTGCTATATTCCATGACAAAATGTTAATGGGAGTAGAGACTATAGATGCTGCCCTAGATATGCCCAAGGTGCTGGATTCCAGTTCTCCTGGACCTTGACTAGGGTTTCCTGGACTAGCTGTACCAACCATAGCTAAATTAGTTTGTTCTCCAGTGGTGACTAACATTTCCCTTTTTCCTGATCGACCAGAAGACTGGGATGGGAGTCAATCAACTCCCTCCAGGCCACTAAAGCGATTAGAACATGGAATTGGATAATTGAGCTGTGGGCCCAACCATTCCTCATTAAACTGTTGACCTCCATTGATGGGCCTCCCTGCACCCTTTCGTGTTATGTTCCAACCTCCGTTACCATCCCCACCCCAATTACAAGGGTACTGCCCCCCCAGGTATTCCGGTCTCGTCCTATCTCTTTCATGGTTAGGTACCCTCAACCAACTCCACCTATTATCGCAGTGTTCCGGGAACATGTAGAAGTATGACAGAGGTTTAACCAGAATAGTGGAATCATTTTGACGTCGAGACCCAGAGCAAATGTACTCCACTAATCGCAGTTCTTCAAATGTTACCACAATACAGTCTTCCTGTAACCTTTTCTTGTTCTCTCCTACCCATGGGGCTCTCTCCACCATAAGCATTTTATTGTTAATATTAGGTGGGGGATGAAAGTTTCTATTTAACCAATAGCAAACTTTGTTTTTAAGTGCCCAAAAGGGTTCAGAGGTAGCAGGTGCAAGCTCCGGGACGCCTGTTAAAACTAACACATAGGGAGAAGCGTCGGGTGGTAAACTAATGTTCCGCCGTACCCTGGATTTCTCAACATGAGAAGAGGGGGGATTAGGGGCTGAAGTAACGGAGCCAGCTGGTTTCTGGGGTTTGGTTGGAGCAGCGGGAGCTGGCTGAATAGAACAAACTTTATTATCCTTTTGGGAGGGGGTTTTAGGCGGGCGTTTCTTGGAAATAGAGTTAACCCCTGCAGAATGGATCTTAGCCAAAGACGGAGGTTTGCCAGTGGGAGCTGGTGTGTTGGAATCCCCTTGGGCAATATTTCCCCCCTTGGGTTTTAGTTCCTGATAAAGGGCCTGTAGCTGATGTTCAATCCCTTGGAGTCTATTCTCCAGGGGCGAAAGTAAAGACCTGATAAGGGCAGTTAGAGAACTTAAGAATGGTGCATTCTGGTCCCCCAAGTCTTCTAGAGATTCATCAAGGCTACTGTTGTCAAGGATACTGACCAGACTAATATTCGAAACTATCATCTGGAATACCCATTGGTAGGGGGTGAGAAACATGTTGTGCCTTTGCTTTCCCGGAGATTGAAGCCTGGGAATCCCTTCCCTCCTCTATACTGCCACTGGCGCAAGCCACATTTCCTAAGGAACCCAACGTATTTTGGTTAGTTGGAGTTACACCAATCACCTAGGGGGATGTTTGAATTGGGTTGTGAGTTGCTCCTTTCAGTGTATCACTTTTGGTTTCAGTGTTCTCGCTATGAACCAAAGCGGATAAAACTACTAAGTTGTTAACAGGGGGGGTCGATGTTGATAAGGGCACGGGGGAAGGATCTAGAAGGGGTGATTGGGGCCCAATGGAGCTGAGGGTCACAGATTCAACTTGCAAGGGAAGTGAAGCAGAGTTACTCATAGCTTTAATTGGAGTACGTGCGGAAGCTATGCTCCCTAATGACGACCTTTTGGCCTGAGCAAGGTCTTGTGATACCCTCCTTTCCATAAGGACAATACCCTGGTCAATAAGAGAATTTGTGCGTAAAATAAAATTGTCTAGTGTGTTAGTCAATTTTTGTTTTTTGCTCCTGTCGCAGCCTGGCTGCGGGTTGCGCGGGAAGACATAACTGTTAGAACAATGCAGATATCAGCAAAAAACACAATCAAGTTTATACCACATAGGAACAAAAGTAAAATACTACAATGTTGCTAGAGCTATATGAGACCACCTAGCCTAGCAAAATATGGGACAAAGACTTAAATGGGCCTATACAAAATAATAGATTTATACTTGCTATTTAGCGGACTCGAAATGGGAAAACACTGCAAGGGACCTAGCCCAGTCCAGTCTCTACAGTCCTCGGAGGGCCTCAGAGGGCCCGCCCTTTGCCCGGGCTGGGTCCCGCGTGCGTCCCGCGAGCGCGGGTTAGGTGGATTTAAAAAGGGAGTTGGGGGCGGGAAGAGACACCAGGTGCGCTGTGGTGATGAAGCGCTAGGCACCCTGGGTCTCGCAGTCCCTGCCCCGACAGCAACGGTGGTGAAAGCCCTGAGGTGTAGAGGTCCTTGATAATCAGGCTCCCGATGCAGGGCGGTCCGTAGAGAAGTTAAAAGCAGAGTCCAGCAAAGGTTAAAACAGAGTCCAGCTAAAGTATCCCCACTTCAAGGCTGCGAGCGGCACAATGATTGTGGTTTTTGTTATGTGTTTCTTACTGTATGATATTTTTTCACTATTTAAGCAAAAAAAATATGAAAAATGTAGTTATGTCACTTGTCTTTGGTCATATTTTTTGATTGTTTGGTGTCTTTTCTTAGAGTTATCACTTAATAATATAGTATAAATTATATATGTTAGTAATGTCAATTATGTATTTTTTGTATATACTGTTGTGGTATATAATTGTTGAGTTACGTGGGTCATTTCAAGTTTGTGATTATGTTATTAACATGTGTTTATGTGATATGCCCTGACGAAGTTCCCTCTGGCAACTGGGAACGAAATGCATTGGCTGTGTGCCAGTTTTTATGATCATCTTAATAAAAGAAGAAATTTTGATCACATGGGACTGATTAATTGATTTCACATTGAGTGCACCTTCCTTACTTATGATCACATAAAACATTACATTTAAAAAGGAACAAAATAAAGGGGTTCATTTTGCCATAGCAATTATGATTAGTGCTGCAGAAAGAAAAATGAGGCAGACGCCAAAATCGTGTGATTCAGAGTAGAGATTGAGTCGAAAGCTGCCGTTATTCAAATTAGAGGATACACGCTGAAGAGTCTTGCGAGTAATAGTGGAGACTAGTTTTGTTTATCGGAGGATTATAAGGGACTGAGTTGTACATAGTGCCTAAATTGTGGGTGCAACAACAATCGTCCTGAGGATGGTCTCGGTGAAATAACTGGGAGAGACCGAAACGTCGATGCCGCTACACCATTTGTGTTTTCATGATGTCATTATAGCAAACAGAATTATTCAGAAGAATATGAACCATTGTTGCATGGCTAATCAAATGTATCGCCCATACATATGAACAAATGGTGTAAGAAACTACTGTAAAACCAGTTGAACTTTGACAGTAGTAGTTTTGTGTTGCCTTATACAATGTGCTTGAACTGGTGTATATGTTCCTCAAAAATCGATTTTGATGTGAATATAATGAATTTGACATTTGAAAAATGAAAATATTTTGATATAAATAACTTTGTTTCGCGTCTAGATAATTTATTGGTTCACTTTTGTGACAATTAGTAATTAATAAGTATTATACTGAATAATTCCTCAAGGTTCACTCTATGTTATTGAAAGAAAAATGAGGGCACATTTTTAGTGACTTATCAAATACTCTTCTATTTCATAAAAAAATGCTGACATGCAGACTGAAACATGGACTTTTTATATCAGCACCTCCCTAGCGAGCAGTAGTTTTACTACAGTGATCTAATGAGTGCTATGTTGTAAATATGATTTTATCTTTTAAAATGTTTTGTAGTCTTATTTTAGGCTTGCTTGTGACATATCTATAGAATGCTTCTGTTATCTGTGTCTTGTGATCTCACGCAGCTGATGTTCCAGTCTCGACAGTTGGAGTCTGGTCAGCTGGTGAGATACATGTCGTTTACCTGTGCTTCAATTAAACAGAAGAAGCTGAACTTCAAACAAGCTGTGTGGAGTATTAATCTAGCTTACAACAATTGGCGAGAGCTTCTGGAGCTGATCAGGCCATTGGGAGCTTCGTGATTGCAGTGGAAGATTTTATTTAAAGATTATCTACAGAGAACGAACTGTATTCACCCAGGATAGAATTCATGCATAATGTTATGTTATGTTATGTTACGTGGATTTGTACTGCGCACAGCTGCCCCAGCTAAGGGGCGTCCCGGCGCACGGCAAGGTACCACGCAACAACCACAGAAACACAACAGCTAAAGCAATCCAGACAGGTTTTTATTTAAAAAGGAAAGTTTTAATCGCCCTACGAAAGGACAAAAGATCCTCCGACAGCCGAATCCCCACCGGAAGGGAATTCCACAGTTCGGCCGCTTTAACCCGGAAAGACCGGCCTCCAACACGGCACAGCTTGTATCTAGGGATAATGGTGAGAGCTTGACCCATAGATCTCAGGTGCCGAGTGGGGACGTACCAGGTCAGGAGGTCCAGTAGAGTTTGAGGAGCCATACCTTTTAAGATTTTAAAAGCTAAACAGAGTACCTTAAATTGGATTCTGGCTCTAACTGGCAACCAGTGTAGAGCTTTCAAGGTACTAGAGACAGGGCAGAAACGGGGGAGACCCACAATAGCCCTTGCAGCGGCATTCTGCACCCGCTGAAGTCGGGTAAGTTCGGCCTGGTTAGCACCTGCCAGAAGCGAGCTGGCATAGTCCAAGCGTGATATAACAGTCGCCTGTATAACTAACTGTCGGGTGCGTGAATCAAAGAACTTGAGAATTGGGCGCAAGGATCGGAGGATTCCAAAACAGCACGCCGCCGTTTTCTTTGTGTGCCCCTCAAAACTGAGAGTCGGATCCATCCACACTCCCAGGTTCTTTAGTTCCGTCACCGGGAGGGGAGCCGGCCCAAGCTCCGGAGGCCACCACCTATCTCCCCAGAGGTCCGCCCGTCTGCCGACGATCATAACCTCGGGTTTCTTCGCGTTGAGCTGGAGGCAGTTGGTCTCCATCCAGCTTGCCACCGCCCTAAGACCACTCTGAAGCTTGGGAGCATCCAGGTTTACATCCCCGCTGATCGTAACCGCTAGCTGAGTGTCATCGGCATATGACACCATGGTCATACCCCATTGCCTGACAACCTCAGCCAGCGGTCTCACGTAAAGGTTGAACAACGTGGGGCTCAGCGAGGATCCCTGCGGTACTCCCTGCTTCAGAGGATGGAGTTTGGACTGGAACGGTGGCACTGCAATGCTGAAGAAACGGTCCTCGAGGAAAGACCGAAACCACTGGAGGGCAGACCCACACACTCCTATCTCCACCAGTCGCTGCAACAGGATTGGATGGGAGACAGTATCGAAGGCGGCGCTCAGATCGAGTAATACCAGCGCCGCCGTCTGTCCTCCATCCATCACTGTTTGAAGATGTTCAGCCATGGTGAGAAGGGCGGTCTCTGTGCTATGTCCAGCACGGAAACCGTTCTGGGTGGGATCTAAGATGTTCAGACGGGAGAGGTGGTCGGAAAGAGTCTTATTCACATGGGCCTCCAACACTTTGGTCGGCCAAGGGAGCAGGGAAATGGGCCGATAACTTTCCGGCTTTTCCGGGTCCAAAGAGGGTTTCTTTAAAATGGGCGAAACCACCGCCCGCTTCCAGCTGGCGGGGACCACGCCTGAGGCTTGTGAGATGTTCAACAGAGAAAGGATCGAGGTACGACCCATGAAAAGCTGGTCCCAGCGGCACTGCAGCGAGGACTCTATGAAAGTCCTCGAGTCTCAATTTACTCCAATGTCGTGCAGAGACCATCCTTGCCGACGCAGGTGACGAAGTTCCCGGCACGAGGACCTCAATGACCACCAAGGAATGGTCCGTCCAGCCGAGCGGAGTAACAGCTGTAACTGTGGCCTTGGACAAGTTCGTAAAGAACGGATCTAGCGTATGGCCACCAGTGTGCGTAGGATGCTGTACTAATTGATGAAGTCGGAGAGCCTCCAAGTCGGCTAGTATACAACGCACCGTGGGAATACTCTGATTCTCAAAATGCAAATTTAAGTCTCCCAGAATGGAGAAATTCGCACATCCCATCGCCAATGAACTAACAGCATCCGGGAAAGCAGCCTTGAATGACACCTCACTTCCCGGCGGACGGTAAACTACCATTCCTGACAGGGAGAACTGAGGGTTAACCGCAATTTTGAAAGCAGCACTCTCGCAGCCTTCGATGTTAGAAGCGGACCAGCGACATGAAAAACAGGCTCTAACTGCAAGAGCGATGCCTCCCCCTCTAGTCGATCGATTTAAAGTAAAGACCGAATAGTCGGAGGGAAATGCCAGATTAATAATGGCCACATCGTCGTCCTTCAACCACGTCTCCGTAATAGCCACGATATCGGGGGCCTCTTCGCGCATCAGGTCTCTAACAGCTAGGTGGTGTTGAACTAGGGATCTAGCGTTAAGGCTCAGGATGCGTAAGGTAGAGGACCGACGATGAGTACGCGGGGCAGATGGCATAGCCTCCTTGCGAGTTTTAGCCGGGGAGTCCACTGCCCACTGGCCACAAGGGCATTGATGAGGGCCACAAAGCAGATGCAGAGGTGCATAAGAGCATCTGGGGAGAGATCGCCCTATGAGCTGCAAAGTAGTAGCAGAATATATGATCATCCTGTAGGTCTAAGCGGTCAGTACTACAACCCAAATACCTGAGCCCCGCCGCGCCCAACGTGTCCTTGGCGCGGACGGGCGCAGACGGGCAGGACTCAGGCATGACTCCGGCTAAGCGACGGCGTCCCACTGCGCGATCCCGCTGCGCGGGAGAGGACGACTTTAAGTAGGCGCACCGGTGAGCACAACGAGCGCGAGACGCTCCAAGATGGCGCCCGTGGCAAGAAATGAAAGCCCAAGGCAAGATGGCGACCACCCAGCCACCCCGGGACCCAGGACCCGCCAAACAGCGGTGGTTCTACCGTTTAAGTGCAGGTAAGAGGGCGAGGACACACACCCAGGCAAGACGCCTAAAAACAGGGGAAAGTAGAATTAAGATTTAACCAAGATAAAAAACGGGGATTTTAAAATGGACAGCGCAGGACAGCAGCAGCGCGACCTGCAGCAGTAGAGCAGGTACCTTGACCAGGTTCCAGAGAACGAGTCCGCCTTAAGTAGGCGCACCGGTGAGGACAACGAGCGCGAGACGCTCCAAGATGGCGCCTGTGGCAAGAAATGAAAGCCCAAGGCAAGATGGCGACCACCCAGCCACCCCGGGACCCAGGACCCGCCAAACAGCGGTGGTTCTACCGTTTAAGTGCAGGTAAGAGGGCGAGGACACACACCCAGGCAAGACGCCTAAAAACAGGGGAAAGTAAAATTAAGATTTAACCAAGATAAAAAACGGGGATTTTAAAATGGACAGCGCAGCACAGCAGCAGCGCGACCTGCAGCAGTAGAGCAGGTACCTTGACCATAAAAGAAAGTCATTGGAACAAGTCAGGAGTTTCCGGTGAGGCAAATATATACTTTGCGAGTTTTCGGCCTGACTGTCGATAGTTGTGGTTATATTTTAAATACCTGCGCAAGTGTCGTGGAGCTGTCATATTGGTTGCCGTGGTGATGATCCTGCTGTGACATGTGGAAGCGCCAGCACCAAGGAAGGCAGACGCGTAGTGAACCACAAGCACGAGCAGCAGTGAGCGCGCAGGAGTGTCAGCGCTGGAGAGTGATGTTGCAGCGCGCAGAGCGTAGTGACGTCATACGCAGGCGGCCATCTTGCTAAAGAGTGTTTCAGGAGAAGAAGCTGAACTTCAAACAAGCTGTGTGGAGTATTAATCTAGCTAACAACATGCTAACATTATGAATTTATGGCAAATCGGAATGCCTTCTTGATGGAATCAAAGTAAAAAACTGAAAGCATTTCCTACTGAGGAGACTGCAGTAAATGAGGAAATTAGGAAACTTCATAACAAATAAGTCTCTCAAGAAGGCCACCAGTGAAAAAGAGCCCAAATGTAGCACAAATATCACCCAGATGTAGCCCACTTATAGCCCAATGAAGAAGTGTGCAAAACACATTTTATTTTTAGTTTTTTTGCAGTTTGATATAGCGCAGACTGGTCAGGCATTGGATCATTGCATCTTATTTGGACCCCCTTATTGCGTATTTTGCACTAAGTACTTGAGATTGATCTTGCGTAACATTGAACTTTACTATTCTGTTAAATTGAAGTTGCTCTGAGCCAGACTTTGTAACACCCGTTTTTAAGATCTATGTTTCTAAATCAGATCAAATAAAGTTTCTCGAATTGAAGTCTCCCAAAATGGCCTCCAGAGAAACAAGCATTTGCAATGCAGTAGGTCTCGCATTACTGAAAAGTTAAGCTATTGTCGTTGCTAATATTAACGCATCGCCAACAGCTCAAACTTTCAGTAATGCAAGCGCTATTACATTGCAAATGAATTGATTGCTATAGCAACCACATTATGTTTTGTTCTCTTTATTTACTTTGGTTACAATGGCGGCATCCGTGCTTTAGCTGTAAACATCTTAAGCTAAATTGCAGGTGCTGCGGTTGCTTCAAAAGTAAAGAAATTAGATGGAAAAACACCATACACCCCTAGATCCTGGCACTGTATAGGCATGAAGGAGAAGCTATTTTGCTACATAGAAAACTATATTCTAGATGGAGAGATGTTTAAAAAAAAACTATATGGCACATTTGCACCTTCACCCTAATTGTAAATTGATGAATGCCTGCTGGTGTGAACGTTTGTCATTTTAAGGGTAGACATATGCTTAAATATCTACCATACTCACAGCTTTAGGGGCAAATACCATTTTGCAAATCTCTAAAAAGTAATACACAGGCTGCATCTTTGTTAGTTAACAGGCCACAGTGACAGGCAAGCATTACCTCCATGTAATAAATATGGGACACATCTGTTATTTATTATAAGTAAAGTCACAAGTTGTGCTATCAAAACATGGCTAACACTTGGACCTAGCAGACCACAGAATACTGAAAGGACATAATTAGCCTTTCCTATTTTCAGTTTCTATTTTTTCAATACCTTAAAAAAAACTGTGGTTATCAGTGGTTACACATTTAGTTTGTGGTTGCAAAGGTGTTTTTCAGTGTATATGTGTTTGCACCAGTGATGGGTATATTCCTTTCAGTGGGGTTTAGTCAGTTATTATAGGTTTAAAAAGTGCATTTTAATCTATTTTACTTTGTGTAAAGCGGTTCTTGCCACTGTTAGCTGTATCGCAGCGCTCTGCCAGGGGAGTATTCGAAGTGGAAGGTAGTTGCAGACAGTCACTCATTAAGCACCTTAGTATTCTAATGGATCTTTCCGTACAACCTCCTTGAGGTGTTCTTACAAGTGGTAGGGGGCAGGTAGTGGTGTGTGGCCGGGGTTGCGCTGATGCTGGGGAAATCAAGTGACTTCAACAGGAATCGCTATGTAACGGGTGAAGGCAATTCCATGCATCTGATAGGCAGGAAAAAAATGACAGATGGAACGGTACCAATGTATATTTTTTAGCCTTGCAGATTTCCTGCTGAGGAGTGTTAACACAGCAGTTTACAGATCTGGGCCTGGATTTACAAAAGGGAAGGCTTTTAATTCCCATAACCTCAAATTGTTAAACTTCATCATGAAATTGGCAAGTTTTGTAGGTCCGGCTGTCGAGTTTGAAGCTTGTGCACGTTGCTAAAAGTGAAACTAAAAACCTAGAATAGAAAATGCAGAGGTGCAAGTCCTGGTCTGGCATAAGCGTCCTTTTGGCAGTCTTTCATGACAGACAACAGTAGCTGTATGTTTATTCTCACATTCAGTAGTAGCATTACAACTTTCAGAATCCAACGGAAAAAACTGAGGCACCAGAAACAGGATTCATATTTGAACACCGAGACCAGGTCTACCGGGGAAGCTATTTAGAGCCAGAGCTACTAGGGGGATGTGGCAGGGGGGTGATGTCTCCATCTTGTACTAAGCACACATGTTGTTTAGAATCGAAAGCACCACCGGGAGGAAGAGCTCACATGGTTTCACTTTCACGTTCTGCCCATAGATGGGTGCAATGCCCTGGATGCCCTGTGAAACACAACCAGGAAGCTGGGAAAACAAAGCCAGGAAGTAGCAAACCACAGTTCAGCTGAGGGCAGAGACAAGAGAAATCAAGTAGTCCCTAAGGGAAGAACTAACTAGCTACAGCGTAAGTAAGCTGTAGTTGGACGGTGCTGCTTGACAAAACCTGAAATGATGTATCTGGATAAGTAACCAATAAGGAGCCAGGAAAGAAGATTAGAGGAGAAGTGAACCAAACCCAAGCAGCAGGCGGGACAACACTCAGTACAGTGTTTACACCAGGTCTTGTGACAGGGCATGTGCTGTTTAGGCTCAAACTAAAAGGAACCCAAATGTAGCATAAATATCACCCAGATGTAGCCCACGTATAGCTCAATGACAGAAGTGTGGACACACTTTTAGTTTTAGTTTTTTTGCAGTTTTATGTAAGGCAGACTGGTCAGGTATTGGAGTGCTGAACATGAGCATTGGTTACATCACACAAGTACAAATCTTTTTGGGATGTAGACATGGGGAGATTAAGGGATTTCACCAGAATCACAGAATGTTGAGCTGTAGCAGAAACTCCAACCTGGTTCCCCAGTTGCAAAGTCTGAAGTTCTGGAAGTAACACCACACCATAAGACAGACTCAAGACAGACTCAAGACAAAATCCTAACTTTACTACTACTAAATGCCTCCTGTGAATACCAAAAGAAGTAAGTTTGGGATTTTCTCTTAAGTTAGTTCTGTGAATCGGGCCCATGGTGGGCAAAAAGGATGGAGCAGGGGCATGCACATAGACATCCTCTATACTTGGCTTTTTTGACCCGAAGGTCCGCCAGCTGATCGTCCAGGCGACTATCCTTTCTCGCTTGGACTACGCGAATGTCCTCCTCCTAGGCGCAAACAAAGGAGAAATTGCTAGACTCCAACGCGTGCAAAATGCGGCGGCAAGAGCTTTGGTCGGCCTTCCCCGCAGATGCTCAGCCAGAGCCACCATCCGCAAGCTTCACTGGCTGCCCGTTGATTCCAGAATTAAATTCAAAGCCCTCATCATGATCTTCAAAATTTTCAAACTGGGAAGTCCCACTCTCCTTCAAAATCTCCTCATTCCCTACGTCCCTGGTCGTGACCTGCGCTCCTCTAACCAATATCTCTTGAGCGTTCCCCGCATAAAGCTTTGCCGCATCGGAGGTCGCTCCTTTAGGGTCTTAGGACCTAAGCTTTGGAATGCTCTGCCCCCCAACATCCGTTCCCTAGAAAGCCTTGCTACCTTCCGGAAAGCTATCAAAACCCTCTTGTTCCCCTCTGGTTAGTTCTTCTCTCCCCCTTCCCCCCTCTTGGTAGGTTTCTGTGACTCTTCTCAGCGCCGGGACGCCTCTTTGCCGGGGCAGCTGTTGCGCTTTACCAAACCTTAGTATAGTATAGTATCCAAGGGCAGGGGGGAGGAGAGTAGGGGCAGCAAGCTAAGCTGGAGGTCAATGATGGGGCATATAAGATCATGCATAGCAGGAGGGAGGAGGCTAGTGCATGGATTCAGACAACAGAGGATAGGGAGGAAGTGGATGGGGCAGCAAGCTAACTGTTCAGAGAAGGCTGAAAGACCAGTGGCAGAAAAATGGCCACACAGGGCTGTAATGAGGGAGCAGGGGCATGGACTTGGACAATGGATGGCAAGGAGAAGGTTAGGCAGGAGCAGCAAGTTTGGGTGGGGACAGCACAATGCTGGCCAAGCCCTGCTTCCAAACCCCCACCATCCATTGTGATAGGCATCTGACTTAAAGTAAAAAAAAAAAAACCTAGATCAGCCGTAGGATGTCTGCTTCTGTTTAGGGACTTTTTTCTGTTCAACTGCCTCTATTTAACTGTCTTGATAGAAAACGACCAGTAGAGGTCAGTAAAATACCAGAATTGCTTTCTGCTGAGGGACTTTCTTTTTTTAATTTTTCTGGCAAATGCCTCTATTTAACTTAATGGATAGAAAATGACCAGCAGGAGGAAAGGCAGCCCGCGGGGGGCAAGATGGCTTCCGCAAATTCAGACATGTGAGCTGGCTTCTCCCGCTGCTCACACCCGCATGATGTAGCAACGACGAATTATTCAGCAGGAGAGGGCCGCTGGGGGAGAAGTTACTTACTGAACCAGACCCCGACCTTGATTTTTTGCTGGAATATTGTTATGTTCGTATGCTGGACATCGCGACTGTGGTGATCTCAGCAAGGCTGCGCCACCTATATTCCCGCTAATGGAGTGTCTCGCTGAGCCGGCGTTGCTATTGCTGCTCAGGTCTTGCAAGTTACCGAAGCCGAAGAGGGGAGGATTCGGATCTGCTGGCGATGCCTCCCAAGATGCAAGAGGGAGGGCTCATCCCCCGCTTGATACCATCAGAGCCGGAGCTGGGGGACTCAAGATCATGGCTAGCAGTGGCAGTAAAACTGCCAGAAATTATCCCGCTGCAATAGGAGAGAAGACAGTGGAGAATACCGGTTAGCGTACTATCCCGCTTCTGTTTTCCGCTAATAAGAATAAAAGAAAGGACCCACACTCCCTCCGGGGTGGGCCATCTGCTGCAGCAATGGGGGGCAGGAAAACTATTGACACTATAACAGAACTTGGAGGGAGGGAAAAGACACTGCCCTCAGTGATATTGCCAGCTCTAATGCAGGATCCTAACCTCTCTCTGTGGTGGCTCAAGCGATTGTAGATACTGTAGGAGTGGAGAGAGTGTTTGATAGCTTGTACAGTGCTGCCATACCTGAAAGAGCTCCTAGCGCAGATCCCTTGGAGATAAACCATACCTTGAATGCTTCAATGGCTGATAAATATGTGCAATCTGGCAGGGGTGCAAAGTCAGACATTTCGATGTTAAAATCTCCACTGAAGGAGATAGAATCTGGGGACTATTTCTACTCTTTATCAGATCATTCAAACTCATCAAGTGATGACCTAGAGTCATTGGTTAAGTCCCAGACCATGACCAGTGTTCAGGGTGAGGGCGGCAGCAACCATAGTAGTGTTCATCTTGAGGACACTGGCAATACATCAGATGGTAGCCATGCACAGTCCGTAAAAGACTGAATGTTAGAGGTGGCGTTAAGGTGATGGATGGTGGCAATGGGAGCAATGCTCTACAGTGGAACTATTCTTGTTTAACTGGCATAGGTCCTGGGACCCACCAAGAAAGTTCAGCCAACTCATCAGAAGTTGTCTCATTAGCCCTGATTTATCAAACTATTATGACCCACAGGGAGGAGACACGAGTAGAGAGTCAGAGAAATTATAGAATTCAGTGTGACGCATAGCTAAGACCTGTACAGAGTTTACATCCAGGTTTAATGAGGCAGAAGCTCGAATCTCATGTCTCGAAGACGAATTGGTTGCACAGAAGACTATGACTGAGTCTCTACGATCTTTAAAAGATGATACTCAATGGAATCTAGCTGTCTTGGAAAACCGGTCCCGCAGGAACAATCTCAGAGTTTGCAAATTCCTGAGTGGAAGGAAGGACAGGATCCTCACAAGTTCATTATTGACTTGTTTAGGGAGGCCTTCTCGGAGTTGACACAGAAGAATTAGCGGAGAGAAGTACCGAGAGCACATCCCTTCCCTTTTGTTCTAAAGCAATTTTGATATCACTCAATAGTTTTTGGGCTTGGGAAGATGTATATCTGCTGGCACGTCCTGTTAAAAAGAGGTCAGGGAAAGGAGTGGAATTCTTCGTTAGACCTGATTATTGTGATGGCAGCTTATTGCACTATTTTAGGCCGGAAGGGGCTCATTCGTTCCTATTAAATCCAGCAAAATTGAAAGTTATTGTAATGGTCTTGCCAAAAGAAGTACACAAGGGCCGTTGGTAATGATGCTTAAGGGTGTTTTAATGGAAGTAGATACACAAATCATTTTAAGTGAGATAGTCTCAGGTGGAGTCTCCAGCAGGAAATGCCTCTTGAGAAGTCATCCTTTTTCCCCACGTCCGAGACCGCAAGGCTCAGGGGGTCAAAAACAAATAAAAGAAAAGAGAGAAAGCACTATCGTTAGTGCAGAAGTATGGGCTCAGGTTTACGGAGCCAGAGTGAGGGACCAATAGCACCACCTGCTCAGATTGTGCAAGGGAGGGATAACCGTCACGAAAGAGGAGGAGAAAGGTTCAGAACGTACAAAGGTCAGTATATAGACTTGACCGGTACTGCTTCCCTCCCCTAGATTTGAAAAAGACGGTCCCGCCCGACACCCGTCTCCCCGCCCTCTCGCACCTGTTGAAATGACGACCCTCCTGGGCCTTGGCGGGGCGATGTGTCCTCTTGGAAGTCTCAGGGCTTCTCCATCAAGCGAGCACCCGACTCCTCGCTCTCTTCGTCCGTCGTCCTCCGGCATCTTCAGGGGCTGCGCTTCTCGCTCGTTCTCCTTTCCGGATCTGGACACTTCTTTGTCCTTCCTCCCAGCTGATATCACTCAATGCGGGGTTTGTCCGGCCTCTGGGAGGCGTGGCGGTCATCGTCCTCCAGGATGTTAAAGGGCCAGCTGCATGCAAGGTTACAATCCGTCACGGCCTCGGAATCAGGTAACTGTAAGGGAGAAAAGAGACCACTAGGTGGAGCTAGGTTGGAGGTCGGAGGTCGGGTTCAGGGGCCTTGATTTCCGACAGTTATACATAAAGATCATACTCGATTCTTTTCCTCTGAGGTGCTAGCAAAAGAGTTTTTACAATCTATGTAAAATATTCCTAATTGGTCCAGACTTCTGATACTTTGCTGGAATGGTTAAAGTCAATTTATTTTGTTTGTAAATTCGTTAATATGTGCCTTTTCTCTTCTTACCTTTCTTCATGAGAGGGATTGCAGGATTTATAGTTGGGACTTCCTTTTCATTCCTCAAAGTATTTCACCCTATGCGGAACTTCTGCTTATATGCATGAAAGGAATTTGGTGACATATATAATGTTTATATAATATATTGGACTGTTGGTGGTCTTATTGTTGTTTTGTGCCACGTATAGGTTGGGGTGTGGGGTGAACATCCAGGTGCCGGAGCTTGTCATCACAGGGACCATCGCGCAAGAATTTATTGTCCACAACTTCTTGGTAAGCAAGAAAGGCCACTTTATTAAGACAGGTGTAGGCAAAACATCTCTCAACATATTTCGATTATTTATTTATTAATACTCAAATCCTTCAGCTCACTGAGCAACCCTGATAAGAAGTCAACCCCCCACCAAATAAAACCTAACAAACCCAGGCAACTGAATCCTGTACTATCCCCTCCTGTCCTTTACCTGCCTGTAATGTAATGTGAATAATTGTATAGCGTCATAAGCCGCGTGGAACATCTCATACAAAAAGAGTACCACGCGACTTATGACGATAATGTTAAGTATCTCGCTCACAACATGTTATTATACAAATGTATGCACACTCGCGCACGGACGTTGATAGACCTGCGGTTGGCTGTATTCAGTTGGCTTACCGCTGATCAGACGCTCCGCTGCCGGGTGGAGTTGTATTCATGGAATAAATCCTTTTAATGGTTTCCCTTCTGCTTCTGCATATCAATTACAACATTTTGGCGACGCTGGGGATTCAACTCCACCCCCTTTTCCCACGCAAAAAGGATATTATTTTTTTTCTTCCAACTCGTCATATTACTATTGGATGACACGACGGAGCCGTTCAGCACGATAAGCCCTCGACGCGCTTGATCTACCAATAGGGGCTCAGAGGTTCAAACATCTACACGGATTCGCTATTTCTTCAATCTTGTCAAAAACGAACCTCACCCATTGGCCAATTACAAAAGCGCAAAAATGATTGGACAAGCGCTCATCTGAGAGGTAGACGCATGATCGTCAAAACAAGGTACTGTGAAATTTTAATTTGAAGCGCGTGTCCTTACAGCGATACGCACGCTATTAATACATGTATTACTATAAAACAAAGTGTGAACAACAGTAACAATACGCGCAGTAATGAATGTTATCAACACGCTTAACAAAGCATTTTAAACAGCGTATTTCTACAGCGATACGCACGCTAATACTACTGAAACGCTGCATCTGTCAAAACTGAACAAACATTTACTACGCGCAGAGATAGTTTCTGTCATCGCGCTTGATTGAACAATGTAAACAGCGTATACTCACAGCGATACGCACGCTCAAACTATTCAAACGCTGCACATCAAAGCTGGACACACACACACACAGTGTGACATTTCTACTAATTCTACTGTACCATTTAAAAATATTACTAAAAACTACATAACATTTATTTTAAAACAAATATTCATTACAAAATTATTCAGAACTACAAAATAGTGATTTTTCAAATTATTAACATAATAGTTGATAATTACATTATTGTGATTTTCTGGTTATTACTATAATAGTTTGCTCTTCAACATGGCTGACAATCATTGGCACCAAATCACACAACCACCGCCTTTTCTAAGCAAACCAGGCACACCCAACATTATTTGGTCAGAGTGGTTTGACTTATTTGAGAATCATGTGGTAGCCATTGACGCAAACAGTTATTCTGCACAACGGAAATTCGCATTACTATTTGGTTGCTTAGGTCAGGCTGGTCAACGAATCTTTAAAAGTGTGGTTCCTATTGCTCCTCCAGTATCTCAAGATGAAAGTGGAGACAATGTATGGAATGTATATATAGAAGCTATCGCCAGACTTAAAAAACAATTTTGTGATGAACCTAATGTTATGCTAGAAAGACACAATTTTTATTCTAGGAAACAGAAAGAAGATGAAAAGGTGGAAGAATATATCGCTGCTCTCAGGGTTCTAGCTATTACTTGCGATTTTGAACCTTCCCCAGATAAATTCATAAGGGATCAGTTTGTTTTTAATTGCAATTCCAGAAAAATTAAACAAAGGATCCTTGGTTGTAAAAACCCTTCATTGAACGAAGTCATCGACCTAGCTCTCAGCATTGAACGTTCTACTTTAACCAGTAAGGCAGTAATGGAACCACCTAAACAAGGAATCAACGCTTTAGACTACTCAGATTCAGACCAGGAAAACACTGTTTGTACTATAAATCCCAAGAACAAGAGTTTTAACAAGAATTTTCAAAAGAAGAAAAGCACTTTGTGCTACAGATGTGGTTCAAGGGACCATTTAGCAAACGCTATGAATTGTCCAGCTGTCAAAAAACGTTGTTCAATTTGCAAAAAAGTAGGACACTTTCAAGGTGTTTGTAGATTTGCAAAGAAAAACTCTAATATTAATTGCATTGAGGTGGATGATTGTGCTAATTCTTTTAAAAACATTATTGTAACTCTTGATGCAAATGGTGATGTGGAATCTATTAAGGGTCCTTTATGTTCAGCCATCATTGATAATGTCCAGTTACAGGTAATGGCGGATTCAGGATCACCTTATACCATCCTCAGAGATTCCACATTCTATGAGAAATGGGACAAAAGAGTCGTATTAGTGGAATCTGATGTTAATCCAAGAGCGTTCGGAGAAAAAGATATTAACATGCTAGGTTATTTTGAAGGTTTGGTTCAATGTTTAGGAAGAGAAACAGTTACAAAAATGTATGTTGCTGAAAAGGGTAAAAACATCGTAGGATGGAAAGATTTAGCATTGATGGGTCTCTATTTAGTTCCTGGTGATGAAAATCCTATCAAAGTTGGAGATTTACCAAAATTTAAAACGAGCCCAGATAACACAACCATAACAAACATAGAAAGTCCTAATGTAAATGTCCAGGACATTATATCGGAATTTAAACCTGTATTTGAAGAGAGGATTGGTAGCGTAAAAGGGTTTGAACATAAAATCAAGTTAATTCCAGGAGCCCAACCAGTCACACATAAAGTCAGGGCTGTTCCATTAAGTGTTAGAACAGAGTTAAAAGCAATGTTGGATGATTTATGTAAACAAAGTATCATTTCACCTATTAATTCTTCACAATGGATCGCACCCATCGTAGTCATACGAAAAAAGACAAACAAAATTAGGATGTGTGCGGATTTACGCTCTTTAAATAAAAACATTATTATCGATTGTCATCCCTTACCGAGAATTCACGAGTTACTAGCTAATATTGGTCGAGCAAAATGGTTCTCATTAATAGATTTGAGATCAGCGTACCACCAAGTGGCTTTGTCAGAAGAGTCACAAGAACTCACCTCCTTTATTACTCCTTTTGGAGCGTTCAAATTTATGCGCCTACCGTTTGGGTTGGCGTCTGCAGGTAGTGTATTTCAAAAATTGATGGATGAGTTATTCCAGGGAATCAAAGGAGTACAGGCTTACTTGGATGATATTTTGATTTTTGCAGAGACATTACAAGAACATAACAATATACTTAAAAAAGTTTTATCAATCCTAATGTCTAGAAATATGACAGTAAATAAAGAAAAATGTAAAATGGCAGTAAGAGAGATTGAATACTTGGGACACACTGTCTCAGATAAAGGCATTACTCCCAAAGTTTCAGTGATTAGAGCTATTGAAGATGCAAAACCTCCTCCAGACAAAGACGCACTACGGTCGTTTCTTGGACTGGCGGAATATTACGCCAGATTTGTTCAATCTTATTCACAACTGGTAGAACCACTGAGACAACTTTTAAGAAAAGGGGCAACTTTTATTTGGACTGAAGAGCTTAATAAAGTTTTTAGTGAGGTTAAGAGAATGATTGTTTCTGCAAAAGCCATTCATGCATTTAGGCAAGAGGCCATGTCAACTATTACAGTAGATGCTAGTAATTCCGGTCTGGGAGCGATTCTTACCCAAAAAGTAAACGGTCAAGAACAAACCGTCGCATTTGCTTCAAGAGCATTGAAAGATTTCGAATGTAGATACAGTACAATAGAAAGGGAAGCATTGGCTTGTTCTTGGGCTGTTCACAAATTTAAAATGTATATTTGGGGAAGAAAGTTCGAGCTAGTGACCGATCACAAGCCATTAATTTACATTTTTACTAAGTCTAGTCCATCTTTATCAGCGCGACTTATGAGACTGGTTTCGAAACTACAAGAGTTCAACTTTACAATTAAACATATAGTAGGTGGAAAAAATGTCCGCGCTGATTGCTTATCCAGAATGGCTATGTCTAATGATGATGAAGAGGATACTGTAGAGGAAGATGTAGAATGTGTTACATTAATAGATGCTGTTAATGGAATTAATACTATTATTTCAGAAGAAGACTGGAAGAATAGTACTAAAGAAGATAACGTATTGTTGAAAGTTATAGAATTTTCAACTCAACGTTGGCCTGAGCCAAGAAATTTAAGTGGGGAATTGCGAAGTTTCGCTCAGGTGGCAGATCAACTGTTTGTGGAGAATGATATTGTTCGCAAAGGCGAGAAATTCATTCCCCCTTTTAAATTAAGAGAAAAAATCATTAATCTGGCACACCAGGGACATTTAGGGATAACGAAAACAGCTATGCGGATTAAGCAAAACTATTGGTGGCCATCTCTTGATACTCAAGTTAAAAATCTAATTGATACTTGTCCTGAGTGCTTGTTGTCGGATAAGCATTGGCGTACAATGAAAATACCATTACACCCCTCGGAATTTCCAGAAGCCCCTTGGGAGAAAGTCGCTGTAGATTTTTCAGGACCATATTCTATTCTTCAACAAGAGAATAAATATGTGATACTTTTAGTTGACTATTTATCAAAATGGTTATATTTTGATTTCGTCAAGTCTCCAGATTCAAAATCTACAATTACTTTTCTGAAAAGAGTTTTTAAATTAGAAGGATCTCCAAAATACATAGTTACAGATAACGGTACCCATTTCGTGTCTGATAAAATACAGACATTTTTAAAAGAATTAGATATAAAACAACTCAAAGTTGCTTTATATTCACCATCTTCAAATGGTCTTGTGGAGAGAGGAAATAGAGTAATTAAAGAGGGCGTTCAGACTGCAATCTCTTGTGGTTATAAGGTGGAAGAATTTGTTACTCAAAAAGTATGGCATTATAACACCTCTCCTCATTGCGTAACAGGTGTATCTCCTTTCTCCCTATTGAGAGGAAGAGAAAATCGTTCTATTTTATATCCATCATGGTTACATGGTGATTCAACAAAAAACCCAAATATGTCTCAGTCAGTCAAGAATACAGTTCATGCAAAACAAAATCAAATGAAATTGAATTTTGATAGGGGCTTAAATAGTAATTTTGCTGATGTTACTGTGGGTGATTGGGTTATGATTAAAAGTCCTGGAAAAGTAACTAAAGGTCATTCGAAATTTAGTACACCCGTTCAAGTATTAAAAGTTAGTAAAGGATCTGCTTTTATAAATAAAAGAGGTTGGTGGAATAAGCGACAACTAGTGAAAATCACAGATCATCAAGCTGAGATTATCAAAAATAAAGTAGAATCTGACATGTCTGAGAACTTAGACTGGTCTTTTTGGATTAAAGAACCCCAATTATTGGGAGATTCTAATCACCCTGTTGAGACAATCAGACATGAAGTAATAGTACCATGTCATTTTGAAGAACCTATATCTAGAGAACAAAATATAGAAGTTCAAAACGTTGTAAATAGTCAGAAATTTTCTTCTTTTGGTAGATGTATTAAAGTACCAGAGAGGTATAATGAATTTGTAAAATTTTAGGTAAATTACAATCTCAGCTCTGTTTTTTTTGTTATAAGGGGGAAGGTGATGTAATGTAATGTGAATAATTGTATAGCGTCATAAGCCGCGTGGAACATCTCATACAAAAAGAGTACCACGCGACTTATGACGATAATGTTAAGTATCTCGCTCACAACATGTTATTATACAAATGTATGCACACTCGCGCACGGACGTTGATAGACCTGCGGTTGGCTGTATTCAGTTGGCTTACCGCTGATCAGACGCTCCGCTGCCGGGTGGAGTTGTATTCATGGAATAAATCCTTTTAATGGTTTCCCTTCTGCTTCTGCATATCAATTACAACACTGCCCTTTGAGGATGGACCAACCCGCTCCAGGCTGCCCACCCCCCACTAAAAACCGCCTACAAAAGAAAAGAGTACAACCTGTCTTAGCGTGGCAAACCTAACAACAAAATTATCTAAAGCACAATCGCAAGAAAAAAGGCCTAAAAGACAAAAAAGAGGGGAGGGTGGGTGGGGCAAAACAAACTCCGCTGTCCGCCTCCCGCCGAAAAGCCCTCTCTAAACCCTGCCCTGGCCCTATATATAGACTCTCTCCCTAATTAACCTCACCTGTAGCCAATCCGTCCGCGCGAACCGTCCCAGGGAGAGACCGGCTCGCGCACGGCTCTCCCTGGGTCCCCCCTCGCGCAAGAACTTATTGTCCACAACTTCTTGGTAAGCAAGAAAGGCCACTTTATTAAGACAGGTGTAGGCAAAACATCTCTCAACATATTTCGATTATTTATTTATTAATACTCAAATCCTTCAGCTCACTGAGCAACCCTGATAAGAAGTCAACCCCCCACCAAATAAAACCTAACAAACCCAGGCAACTGAATCCTGTACTATCCCCTCCTGTCCTTTACCTGCCCTTTGAGGATGGACTAACCCGCTCCAGGCTGCCCACCCCCCACTAAAAACCGCCACCCAGGAAAACCTTTAGAGTTTTCCTGCCCCACCAAAACAGTAAATTAAACAAAGCCCGGGAACACCACAAACTGCACATCCAGAACTTTTGCGATCAAATCCCGCAATTCCAAAAGAGAGAAGGGCTGACCCAGCTGAGAAAGGTGAACCCCATCCTCATGAAACAAGTGACGCTCAGAAACCTGTAAGTGAGGATGAGCCAAAATGAAAACATCATGCCATTACAAAACAGTTGCAGAGAGTTGTTCAGTGTCCCCGCTCTGCCCATAGCTGTGCGACGTAGAGCTCCATTCCAGCGGAGACGTGTCACAAATGTCGTCCAGATCACCATGGTGCTCTCCCAGGCGTCCGCGATGACGTCCGGAGCCATCTGCAGCATTCTGAACAAAGACAGACCAGATAGAGAAAACTAGATCATTTTCACCCAGTTGAAGGTCTAGCAAGACTGGCGGACCCCCCCCCCCCTACCCTCACAGAGCGGAGACAAAAATGAAACAATCCCCCCAACACAGTCCCCAAGTACCATGCCAATACACGTCATGCGTGAACTGCTGAGACCAAGAGACCTCCCACCAATTATGGCATGCTGCAGGGATTGCGGCCCATTGCAAGAAGGAGTGACAAACAAACCAAACCCTCCGTATAACTGTGACCATCCTGCGCAAAAGGACCTAGGAGAAAAAAACACATATCAACAAAAGAAGGTGCAGTACCGTCTGACAAATTTCTCACAGCATCTCGACCTCCATCTTCCAATTCTGCGTATCTGAGACCAATCCCCCCCCAAACGTGCAGCCTCAGGACCGCCCCAAGCCTAAAAGAAATGAGTGCTGAATGGTAAAGGAGTCAACCCCAAACCCAAAAGTACCTTCCTGAAAACGGTCAACAACTGGGCAACAAAAATTGGGCTGGCATCCTCACAGCAAAATGAACTCCCGGCCTAAAACAGAGGAATCCAGAACAACCTCCCATTCCTAAAACGGGCAACAAGAAACCAAACCACTCCTCCCCAGTAAAATCCGCGTATCCCACCCAACTGATCCATCTCAGACACTTAGCCAAAGGCGCAATCCATATCCCTCCACAAATACCTCCGTACTGGACATGCCCGACCCGGTACGCAAACCCAAGAGTTCGGAAGCCCCAAAACGCCCCAAAAATAACCACACAAAACAGAACCGAAACATAACGCACTCAAAATCATCAGAACAGCAAGAAGGCAACTAGGACAACATGTGCCGAAGGAAGGCAAAAGGACAGGCTGCCGCAGCCGCCCAGAACCAGCCTGTAGGCTACCCAAAACAGTCCAAAAACCTGTTCAACCTAAAACACCCCCCACCGGATCCCTCCCCTACCTGAGCTGCCCATAAAAAGAAATCCCAGCCATGTAACCAGGATAGTGGCGTGCGAAAAACTGGTGTCCACCAAGTGTAATGAGAGGTCCCCGGAATATGTCGCGCTTCGAAAACAATATGCAGCTGCAGGCACCGCAACGGAAAGCACACAACAGCTGCAGCACACACAAATCCCTTGCTCTTCGCCCGGGAACCAAGTCCACAAATGCCAAATTATCAACCTGGAAGAACCCAGTCCTGTACTGGAATTGCGCGCCTCAGATGTACAGGGCCACCAGCAAACGGAACAACTCTAAAAATGCAACACTGCGACCCTGACACTGCAGTGAACAGGCCAGCGTGCAGCGCACCAGCGCCCCACCCAGAAGATGCAAATGCCAACAAGGTCAAGGTCCAAGTCATTCCCAACAACCTGGGGACTCATGTTCGCGGAGTGCAAGTCATCCGACCCCGACCCTGCCGGGTCCCCTGTAACCAATCGTGAAACCCACCGCGAAGCCCCATAACAAGCGCACTGCTGCATCAAAGTCCAGAGAAATCCCGCAACCACAGTTCCAAGACCGTCACCTTGAAAGGAGTAGGAGCACTGTGGGACAAAACGAAAGAACTGGCCTCTGCCCCCTTGTCCCCGCCCCCTTGAAATCCAAAAAACTGCCCCAGGAAGCAGTATGTGAAAGGGTGCCTGCCCCCACATTGGGAACACATGTTTATACCTACCGTACTGTCAGGTGACACAGCAACAACGGCATTATATCAAATCCAGGATTTTTGTTTTGCCTGACAAGTGAGAAACCAGTGGCATACCAATACCTGAATGAGGCCATGTCATACGGTGGAGCGTATCCTCTTCCTCCTGGGCCTTGTGTCGATCAGAGTCCCCTGTCCGCACATGTGAAATGGCGGCATCGTCCCCTCGAGACTTATCGTTCACACCAGCGTGCCGCACAGGCAGCGGTTCAATAGCAACTTTCTTCCCAACATGCTCATCCCCAATCCCAACAAGTACACGTAACTGGGAGACTCTCCCCTTTTCAACCAATTTCCGTCGAAACACCACAGGGTCCCCCTGTCGCGGCTTAGCTGGACGAAGAGAAAACGATGAAACAAGTGCGTTTGCGTGGTCCGCACTAGACTCCTGCAAAAAACGTGCCTTTGTGTGGTCCGCACGAGACTCCTGCAAAAACGTGCCTTTGCGTGGTCCGCACGAGACTCCTGCAAAAAACGTGCCTTTGCATGGTCCGCACAAGACTCCTGCAAAAGACTAAGTGAACCAGAATGCCCCAAAAAACTCCCCTCCGAGTCATGACTGTCACAAGTGGAACTTCCACATCTCGGAATGCACCCACCTCCAGATCATCATCATAAACCTCCAGAATCAGCTCATCTGCACGCCCAGCATAAACCCCTGCCACTGGGCCAGTTGCCATCATTCACCATCGTGAAAGTGCCATGAAAAGTTTTGTCATGGCGCACTGCGCCTCACCCCCAGAAAGGAAAATCCGCTCCAGATCCCCCTCCTGCGCCCCCCCCCCCCAGACTGAAACAAGGCCTGTATAGGGTAATTTGAAGTACATGGTCTCGTCCCCTGTCTGCCCATCCTGGACGGCGGTAGCGTCCCCTCCAGAATCAGCATGCCCATCAGCTTGCCGCACCGGCAGCGTCCCAAGAGCAACTTGCTCACCAACAGCCCCATCCCCAATCAATAGATCGAAAGCTGTGACGGGGAGACTCTCCCCATATTGCCACACCCACCACCAACCCCCCGTACCTTTAGGCAACTGCAGCAATGTCCGAAAAAACGCCATAAAATCGTCATGGCGCACTGCGCCTCACACCCCAGAAGAGGAATCCGCTCCAGATACCTCTCCTGAGCCACCTCCCCAGGCCGAACCGCCTCATGCGCAGTCCGCAATGTCTTCACAAAGAAAAATGACAACGTCACTGCAGGCGGTAAAAAAGGCAGCCCCTACCACCCCTCCGTGCAAAAAACCCATCCACGACCCAGACAGACCGTGAAGCAGGGGCATTGGGGGGTGCGAAACAGCTAAGGAAAGCTGCTCACCACGACAGGGCTCGCTCCCCCCACCACTTTTATTTTATGTATTTACCTATGCATTTTTATATAGCGCGGACTCCACCCGAAGGCGTCAGAGCGCCCCACAAAAGGAACAGAAATTAAACACAATGAGAAACATTACAAAAGCATACGTTACGTTACCCAAGGCAACAGCGACACCCGTGATCAAACAAAATACATGAGGCAGCAAAAATTGTGAGCAACCAAAAATACAGGAGGCAGCAAAGGCAATAGTGACAACTGTGAGCAAACAGAACACATGAGACAGTAAAAACCGTGAGCAGCCAAAAATACACGAGGCAGCAAAAAGTGCACAGGAGGAAAACGTGACAAGTGCGCAGCCACAAGAGAAAACAAAGCATCATTTGAGGTACAACACTGCAAAAGGTGCTAGACACTCAGGCACAAGAACAAGCGCCATGGAGGCAAAGGTGGCACCCGTGCCAGCATCAAAGGCAAAAACATGTGAGAGGTAGCAAACCGCGTGCCACAAGGGCAAAGCGGTGCGTGCAAGCCACACAAGGGCACCAAACACAAGCACATGGAAAAACGCCCCCACCCACACCCACCCAAAGAGCAGCCCGCCCAAAGGACCGCCCCCCGCCACCACCAGCCGCCCCCCAGTGGGCCCCCCGCCCCAGAGAGGGGCAGAAAAGACCCCTGGAGGAGCGCCCGGCGGCGCGGGGGCAGCACCAACCAACTTGCGCCCGACCCACCCACTTACCGGCTCATGGGGCATGGCAGCAGCGCCGTCCGTCGAGTCGACGGTGTAGACAGGCAGGCAGAACCGCCGAAGCCACGCCTCCAGCCGCCGTCCTGAAAGGACGCGCGCGTCCAACCAGTGCCACCAGAAGCTCCGGCCACAAGGGGGGGGTGGGGGGGGCACCCCCGGAATGGATTATGCGAGCCCACCCCACCTCCGCAAAACAAACTCCGCTGTAGTCCTCCCGCCGAAAAGCCCTCTCTAAACCCTGCCCTGGCCCTATATATAGACTCTCTCCCTAATTAACCTCACCTGTAGCCAATCCGTCCGCGCGAACCTTCCCAGGGAGAGACCGGCTCGCGCACGGCTCTCCCTGGGTCCCCCCTTGGTCCTAAAGTCTCTTTGAAAGGCAGGGGGATGGGGTGTTTAAATGGGGGTAAAACATGAAAAATAATCCCCATTATCACTAAGTTTTTGAGTTAAGAGTTTAAGAGAATTGAGCAAGGGCTCGCTCCCTTACTTCCTTAATGGCTAGATCCGGACTTCGGATTTGTTTTCTATAACAAGAGGCAAAGGGTTGCAGCAGAACTTTGTGTGATTGAGCCCGACTTGGTGTGCATACAAGAAACACATGTGCCTTGGGGAAAAGCGGAAAATGCTATCGGAAATGGGCTTTGTGCTATTGGCCACTTCACAACAATTCTCAATGACTAGTGGGGTGGCGGTATTAGCTAAACCTGCTGTACAGACATCGGGACGGTTCTTAGTGGATAAGTTGAGACAGTGGGCAATTTTGGAATGCATTTTAGGGGAAGTAAAGTTCACGGTGTGTATTGTTCATGGTTCCAATTTTGATGAGGTTATCGTCCTGGAACAACTAATTCTAGATCTGGCACTGTGGCCTACTCCTCTGGTATTGTGTGGGGATCTTAAAATTAATCTGATTAATAAGGAACTTCAACTACGTATACAAGACTATAAAGGAAGGAAACCTAGGGCCTTCAAGGCAGTATACCATTTATTGGCGGATCACGGCCTAGTTGATGTCTGGGATTCTCGTTTTATTCCCATCCCCATCAGAAGTTAGTACGTCTCGATTATATTTTTGTTTCTTCATTATTATTTACTGGAGCTAATATATGAGTATTCCCAAGAATTACTTCTGACCATGCGCCAGTCGTGTACGACATTCCAGCATTGGGCTTCTGTATAACCCCAAGAGTTCATACGTTTGATAGGAAGCTCCTTCTTGATAATGCTTTTGTGAGTCATATGAAGAATCGGATTGAGGATTTTCTTCAAAATAATCGGTATTCTACATTGGCTGTGGTTCTATGGGATACCCTTAAAGCTTGCCTCGGAGGGAAAGTCTTGAGCTATGGACTGTATCAACAAAAGAAAGCTACACTTGTACTACAGTAACTGTATACTAAACTTAAAACAGCTGAAGAAAATCTGGCACAGGGAATCTCGCTTACAAACAACACTGCTGATTTACAAACCAAGGTGGCCAGATGGAAGGCTAATATCAATTTATAATGGAGCAAAAATTCACACTTGAATATTTCTCTAAAAAGGATTGTTATGAGTATGGCGAGGCTATAGGATATTACTTAGCTCAAAAGCTAGGCTTAAAGGAGGCTGCCCATAGAATAGCTGGCATGAAGAATGCTTTAGGTGGCATGGTATATGATCCCCAGGAGATTCTGCAGATATTTCATAATTTGTATGAGGATCTGTATACGACAGGAGTTGGGGCAGCACATTAGGAACCTTGGGCTTCAATATGTAATAGAGCGGGTAGATTAGGAAGTAGCAGAGATGCTGGACAGTCCCATTACCATGGAGGAGTTGGAGCTGGCTATTAATAGCATGACAATAGGCAAGGCGATAGGTCCAGATAAGCTTCCTTCGGAGGTCTATAGGGGCTTTTTTCAGATCCTAAAACAGATAGGCTGGCCATCTTCCAAGCAGCACAAATTGGGGGTGCACCACAATCGTGGGATGAGGCTAACATCGTTATATTTAGGAAGAAAGAAAAAACACTGGATCTCTCAGGGTCTTACCACCCGATCTCTCTCGTCAACTGTGACGGGAAAATCTAAGCAAAAATTCTGGCGAACCGATTGGCTAAAGTCATCTCATTCCTGGTCTCCTCAAAACAATACAGGTTTATACCCGGCAGAGAGACAGTGAGCCATATTAGAAAAGTGGTGGCTTTATTTGATATCGCTCAGGTGGAGTCAAGGGATTTAGGATTGATCCTACTTGATCCCGAAAAGGCGTTCAATCAGGTTGCCTGGGACTTCCTCTGGGGGTTTATGCAGCGGATGGGGTTTGGCCAGGGGTTTATTAAGGCTTTACGGGTATTATATTGATCTCCCGTGGCCAGGATCTGCTCAGTGGGGCTTGTATCGGACTCTATAAAGATCTCTAGAGGTACACAACAGGGTTGTGCCGGCTCCCCCCTGTTGTTCGCCCTGCATATTTACCCCTTCTTAACTATGCTGGAGAGAAGTACCCAGACCAAGCCTTTTCTTGTTTAGAAGGATCATGTTTGTGCCCTTGCATATGCCGACGATATAGCTATAGTAACATTGGATCCTGTCACAGCTGTATCTGAAATGGAACGCCTGGCAAATGAGTTTGGTGCTATCTCCGACTATTAGCTGAACACATCTAAAACTCAGATCCTGTGCACGAACCACATTAGAGTGGTTTGGAAGGTCACGTATTTGGGAATTAAGATCCGGGTTTGTTTGAAAGAACCGGTTGAGGTCAATTGGGGGGCCATCGTTGGTGTTGTGAAACAGGCTTTAGAGAGAAGGGAGTGTCAACATCTTTCTCTGGTCAGTAGAGCCAATGTCCTTAAAATGAATATACTCCCCAAGGTTTTGTATTTTTTTAGATCAGTTCCTTTGGAACTATCTCATAGCCAACTACAATATTTACAAACACTTTGTGCTAAATTTATTTGGGCTCCACGGAAACCACGCAGGGCTTCAACGATTTATGACTCTCCCAAGAGAGAGGGGTGGGTGGTCAGTCCCCGACTTTACATTCTATTATTATGCATGCTTTTTAGCTAATATAGGGATATTACTGACAGGAGAAGACTTGAGTAATGTAGCCGAGGCTCCTTCAATTTATCAGATGGTATTAGGAACTGAGGTTAAGAACTGCTTGTTTAAGGAATTGGATGGTAGCTATTATGAAAAAAAGTGCTTTAAAATCTTGGGTGCAGTTTTTAAGGTATGGAAAACAGTTCAGAAAATTCTTCAGATTGAGGAGTTAACTTTTTATACACCTACCACCGCCGCTGGGATACGTCTGTCGATTTTCTGGGACCACATGGTTGCTAGTTGGAGACGCAAGGGTATCATACAAATTAGGGATTTTTAGGAGGCTGGTGGGCTATACCCTTCTTTCTCAGTAAACAGTCCACTTTGATGATACCTCATAAACTAGTAGAAGCTGTTAGGCACCAGGAAAAAATAGGGGCCCTCTATAAAATCCTCTTAGCCTCTAGGATGGACGATTTGGATAAACATAACTTTAAATGGGCAAATAGTCTGGGAGAACAATCGGTGTCTCTAGAGAAAGCGATCGCTATTGTTGGGAAATCTTTTTATCGGCGAATCTTAAAGCACAGCATTTTAAAACAATGTTTAAAGTCTACCACATCCCAGCCAAGATGATAAAATGGGGGGGGGGGGAACAATGGTAAAGGCTTTCAGTGTGGGGCAGATAACGCTGATAGTCTTCATATATTTTATGTATGTGCTAAATTGGCTCCATTTTTAGAACTTATTGAGAAGTTTTTGACAGAGGTTACTGGTGTTGTCATCAAAATGTCGGCTTCCATGATGCTACTTGGGATTGGGGAAGATTTGGATCAAGGGAGACTGATGTATAACTTCTGATATTTGCTCTTAATTGTTACAGCGGTAGCACAGCTATGTTTAGTGTCTTCATGGTTACAGTTAGAAGCACCTTTGTATGAAATGTGGCATGCCCGGTTCATTAGCATATTTAATCTGGAGTTCAGTTTGTATTTTGTGAAAGGGCCAAGAAAACGTAAATTAGGTATCTATGTTTGGGGGCGATAATTGATCATATGAACTGTTGAAATTTATTTTGGTATATTTGAATGAATTGAATTGCTACTATTCTCTGATACTAGATCTATATGTATTTATCAATGTTTTTATACTGTGGATTTTGATAACAAAAAAATTACAAAAAAAAGAAAACGACCAGCAGAGGTCAGTAAAATACCAAAATCACTTTAGCATTCTCTAGCGTCCGTAGACAATAATATTTTTTTCAAATCTTGTATTTTCAGTGATATGACCACCGAAGGCCCTGATTTTATATTAAAAACAGAGCTTTGGACTATACGATTTCCTGCTGAAAGGCAACATTTCTCTCTATGTGTTCCCATACCTGGCGTGTCACGTAGTTTGGTGCTCACATTTCCCACCATGTTAAACAACAGTAGATGTTTCAGCCCCCAGGCTAATGTGCTGCATAGCTAAATACATATAAGGTCCCAAAGGCGAGACTGATTGCATTGCAAATGCTTGTTTTCCTTTTCTTTCGTGTAAGAACCATTATAATACGCAACATGCCCAGATCAATATGGCCGATAGCCTTTCACTTTAAAGTAATGTGTAGTCCATTCTTTATGTTGATGTTTGCAATCGTAAGTATGTTTATAATGAACAAGTCACGTTGACGAACATACAGGTACGGCGTACGTCGGTCATGGGGCAAGATATACTGAAACAACTTTGTGTCCATATCAGCACTTGTTTTCTTTTTCTTTAGTGTATGAATATCGGAATTTTCACATCGTTTTCACAGGCTGCTTATATGGCCACCAGCTTTTTGGATTATGTAATATGTAGTCCTTTTTTAATGTTGCCAACCGGAGGTATTTGTACATTTAAATAAGGAAGGTACAATGACATCTTTTATCTTTATCAAGGTTCGGATGAGCCGAAACATGTGGATCGCGTCCTTTGCAGATTAAATACTTCCAAACTACAACCTGAGTGCTGATTCCTTCCTTGTAAGAATGAGAGGAGATTAAATACAGATATATAAACTTCACTGAAAAAACTCAGGATTCAGGGATGTTATAGTTAGAGTATATGAGTGACTATATGTGAGAGTGAGTGATTGTGAGATTGGATGTATGAATGAGTGTGTGCTTGTGTCAGTGATTGTTTAAGAGAGTAAGTATGTGAGGTGGTGTGTGTATAACTGTATAGGTGAGTACATGGCACTGTGATTGACTCTTTGGTTGTCTGATTAGGTATGTGCATAACTCTATGGGTGAGTGGTGATGTGTGAGTGTCTGAATGGGTGTATGAGTGCATATAATAGTGGCTGTATTTATCAGTGACTGCATGTATGAGTGACTGTATGGGTGAGTGAGTGGATATGTGTGTAGACCTATGAATCAGTGGGTGGATATGTACTAACTGGTATTGGTGGGTCTACATTTTTGAGAATGGTAGTCTGTATTTTAAGTGGGTGTATGAAAGGTTATATTAGGGTGTGAGTAGGTACATCAGATATAAGTGGATGATGTCATCAGGGATGTCATTTGAGAAGTCATCAGTGATGTCACTGACCATGTCATGAGTGATGTAATATGGGACATTATCACAAGTGCATGGCGGGGGCGTGAGGTATAGTTAGCACATCTAACTAAACCGGCTGAATTTCTCTGGTTTTGTATAAGTTACATTTCAGACTAACTATAACATCCCTGAAACCTGTGTTTTTTTATGTGAATTTATATATATAGCTTGCCCCAGCACCTGTTGGGTTCAGTTTGGACTGTTTTCAGTTGGAATGGCTCTGTGGGGTAACATGACGCGTAAGCCTGTACATATTGTTAGGAATTGGGTTTAGCGGCATTAGGACACATCTTGATTAGCCAGTATAGCGTTTTCACTCCCTTTCAAAGTCATGCAGATGCTCCCTATTGAGCACTCGTGTATATTCAGTCAGCCAGTGCAGTCCTTTGTGGACGCTCCCTGAGACTACAAAAGGCCCGCCTTAGTGATGACACATTGCTTGGTTTACTGGTTCCTGACCCGACCACGCCCCCTTCCTTGGTTTCCTGTTCTTTCCCGACCGAATGTAGTCTCCTGGCGTTTTTGAGCTGTGCACGGGTGACCACCTCTGAATTGTTTGCTGTTCCCGTATTTTGAGAACTCTTGTTCCGAGTTCCAGAGTCTAGTAACAGGAGTTCTAATCCCTTACGCCTCCTACCTGGCATTATTTTTACTTACGTCCGCTAGCGGCGATCTTTGTTTTGGGCCACACACGCTGATTTTCCCTGGACGGGTTGCCGTCAAGGAACACGTTCGTGAGGACGCTGTTGTTCCGCTCTCCCCCCCCCCCCTGTTTTTGAGCCGGACGACGTGTCTCACTAACGTTCCTATTGTTTTCGTTTGGAACGCGTGATTGTTCCGCCTCCTCCCTTTGGCCGGACAATGCGGTTCCTTATAGTTGTGCAGGAGTAGTGCTCTGTTCCGCTTTCTCGCCCCCCGGAAGCCGGACGGTCCTGCTTCTTGCTTTCCAGTTTTTGTTGCAGGGTTATTTCCCTGTACATTTCCCCTGTAGTTGAAAGGTTCTCCAACTTTTCTATGGTGACAGCGTTTTGGCCAGCCCAGTCCTTCCTTTTTTTCCCTCACGTTACGCCTGTCCTTTCCCAGCATTTCTTGGATGTGAATGATTAAGTCCTTCGCTATCACTTCCTTCAGCTTGCCTCGAGGAGGTGCATCATTGAGCGTCATCGCAGGGACTTTGGGGTGAGTGAAATGCTGTTAAAGGTATAGATCAAGTGGCTAGATTGTCTCTAGTTAGAGCATATGATACATGGTGTGGTGTTTCTTTTTGTCCCCCACAGTACCAGACTTCTGCGACCAGTCCGGTGCAGTTTGACTTCACAACATCAGCTGGGGAGAGTGGTGGTCACTCTATGATTTATTCCCCCACATTTTTAGTGAAACAATCACTTGTGAGCACGTTTTCTCCTGTCCTCCAAGTATTGTTTTCTCGAAGTGTGTGGGGACTTTCATCTTCGCTCCCGTGGAATCATTGGGTTCTCGACAAAAAACCAAGCCCACAAAATATTTCCACCTGAGCGAACATGAATCCCGATGAAGCTTGCGCCCCTCTAAATCCCATGTTACACCCCTCATTACCGAGCCCTTCCTTAGAGGAACTAGCCTCAGCCCTAGTAGATCTCCGATCGGAAGTTGGGAGGTTAAGAGCAGAGAATCAGAGACTCCAGGCTGAAGTCATACACCTTAAAACGTTAGAATCAGTAGAGCGTAAAGGCCACACTTCTAAGAATAGGAAGAGTTATATCCAACCAGCTCATTTCACCGTACCGTCACACACTCCTGCAGTTCCTTCTCAAGGAGAAAGTCTACCTCCAGTGCAGGTTACCGTTCACACACCCAGTCCTGTTCCACTAGCCATGCCTGAAAGGTTTCAGGGAGATAGCTCCAAGTTCAACATATTCTTGAACCAATGTCAGCTACAATTCCTATGCAAAGCAACTGCTTTTCCTGATGATGCCGCAAAGGTAGCTTTCGTGATTTCTTACCTTGCAGGCAATGTGGCAGAGTGGGCTGTACCTTTAGTTGAAAACAATGACCCCTTATTGTATAATTATCATGATTTTAAGGAGAAGATGAAAAGCCTATTTTCCAAGCATACGTTTATGCAAGCCAGTGACAACGCGTTATTAAATCTCAAACAGGGATCTAAGGATCTTTTATCTTATATTACCACCTTTAATCGACTAATTACTGAAACACATTGGCCGGAGGATAAACAGACTTCATTATTCTGTAGGGGGCTGAATGACGAATTAAAAGACCTACTGGCTCAAGTGGTCAATCCGCCTGAGGATTGTGCAGCGTTTATAGACCTTACTGTCAAACTGGACCATAGAATACACGAGCGCAAAGGAGAAAGAACTCGCCTCAGTACCCCTCGGTTTCTGATGATACGCACAGAAAAGAAGGAACCCAAAGATACATCAGAACCAATGCAGATTGGTGGAGTAAGAGGTCCCTTATCTGCGGAAGAGAAAGACAAAAGGAAAAAAAATAATCTTTGTTTTTATTGTGGAAAGGGGGGTCATTATGCTAAGGAATGTCCTGCTCGACCCCGTATCTCCCCTAAGAACATAGCCAGCAGTCAAAGCCTCTCCTACGTAGAGGAAAACTAACACACTTGAAGAATGAGGAGACCGCTTCTTCAAGTAAGGTACCATGTAAGGCCTCCCCTGCTCGGAAACACGTTCCATTGATCCCCAGGCATTTTATGTTATCAATCACCCTCATAGTTTCTTTGCAGAATAGAATGAATCTTGATATCCTCTTAGATTCTGGTGCCACTACAACTTGCCAAAAAACTCTGCATCCCGTTTCTGCCTAAATCTCATCCTGAACCTGTAAGGGCTGTAGATGACACAGAACTATCGTCCGGATTGATTACGTTTCAAACCCCTGCAATGGTCATGGTTTGTGGTAATGGACACTCAGAATCTATAGTATTTGATCTCATTGATGCACCCAACTTCGGAGCCATCCTTGGAGTACCATGGCTCCAGATCCACAATCCTCAAATAGATTGGAGAGCTAGGACAGTGACTTTAAGATCCCAGCATTGTCTATTACACTGCTACCAAGAAGCTAGTGAAAATATCTCTCCATTGTGTTGTGCGGTCCATGCCGCTGAGACCATCCCTTGTTTACCTGATATTTACGAAGAATTTCAGGCAGTATTTGATGAAAAAGAAGCCACCAAGCTACCTCCACACCGCAGTTATGACTGCAGGATAGATCTTATCCCTGGGGCCGAACTACCAGTCAGTCGAGTATATGCTCTCAACACTCCGTAAACAGAATACCTCAAATAGTACCTGGAGGAGATGACAAAGAAAGGGTTTATATGTCCTTCTACATCCCCGGTGTCCTCGCCCCTTTTTTTTATACCTAAGAGAGAAGGGGGACTGCGGGCATGCCTGGATTATCGCTCATTGAATAAAAACACTATCAAGAACAAGTATCCCCTACCTCTTATCCCGGTGTTATTAGATCAGATCCGCGGGGCTAAAATCTTTACCAAGATTGATGTAAGGGGAGCATACCATCTCATCCATATAAAAGCTGGGGATGAGTGGAAGACAGCATTCCGTACAAAATTCGGCCTATACGAATGCTGTGTTATGCCGTTTGGGCTCTGTAATGCCCCAGCGGCCTTTCATATTTTGTAAATGATATATTTAGAGAGTATCTGGACATCTTCGTTATCATATATATTGATGACATACTAATCTACTCTCAGTCCGAACAAGAACATGTGGGTCATGTTAAGAAAATCTTACACAAACTACAAGAAAATCATCTATATGCCAAACTGGATAAGAGCACCTTTCACACGACCCAAGTGGACTTCCTAGGGTTTGTGATTTCTCCAGAAGGGATAAAGATGGATCCACAAAAGATCAAATCCATTATTAACTGGCCAAGTCCTAGCTCTGTGAAAGACATTCAATCCTTCCTCGGATTTGCCAACTTCTATAGAAGATTCATCGATCATTTCTCAGAAGTCATCTCCCCGATAACCCACCTTCTCAAAAAAGGGGTTCCTTTCAATTGGACAGAAGAAGCCGAACATGCCTTCCAGCAACTAAAGGAAAAATTCACCACCACTCCATTTATCAAACATGCGGATAACACCTTGCCTTATTTCGTGGAAGCCGACGCCTCACAATTCACTGTAGGGGGAGTCCTGTCTCAGAGAGACAAAAACACCGGACAGTTGCATCCTGTTGCTTACTTTTCTAAGACCTTGCTACTGGTGGAAAAAATTACACGATTGGTGAACGAGAACTATTGGCCATTAAATTAGCATTCCAAGAGTGGCGCCAGTATCTAATGGGATCTCCTCATGTTATAACCATTTATTCGGATCACCGAAATCTCCAATTCTTTCGTTCTGCCAGGGCTCTCACTCCCCGTCAAATGAGATGGGTCCTTTTCTTCAGTGAGTTTGATTTTCTCATTACATACAGACCTGGGCCATTGCATGGCAAAGCCGATGCCCTGTCAAGAATAGGACCCTCTTCTCCTGACAAATGTGAGTCCCCTCCTCCTATCATTCCCGAACATAAGGTCATAGGAGTGGAAGAACACAGTGCAAAGGCACCTCAGAGTTACCTTGAACAACTTAAAGAACATTATCTTAGTATTCCCCGTGAGGAGTGGACACAAGAACCCCTAAACACCTGTCACAATGATTTATATTATCATGACAATAGATTATTTATTCCCACGGTGCCATTACAACAACAAATCATACAACGGTCTCACAACAGTGCCTTGACAGGGCATCCTGGAAATCACGAAACCCTTATGTTATGTCAAAGATGGTTTTGGTGGAAAAACATGTCAAAGGATGTATCCACTTTTGTAGCTTCTTGCGCCATCTGCGCGCGGCAAAAGGCTTCTCATTGTGCCTCCACTGGGTTATTGCAACCCACAGCAATTCCCCCTATACCCTGGCATTCCATTAGCATGGATTTCATAACTGATCTTCCCTGTTGTCAAGGATTCACAGTCATATACGTTGTGGTCGACATGCTGTCGAAAATGGCTCACTTCATCCCTTTAAAGAAGTTACCTTCCTCTAAAGACCTAGTACACATCTTTATTGAACACATTGTTCGCCTTCATGGCCTCCCCTCGGTTATAGTCTCTGACAGAGGAGCCCAATTTGTTTCCAAATTCTGGCAGGGAATGTGTGCCACCCTAGGGATAGACCATCGACTATCTACTGCTTACTACCCCCAAACCGACGGGCAAACCGAAAGAACCAACCAAACATTAGAACAATATCTACGTTGTCTACTCACCATGATCTCGGGTACCTGGGTGCAAGCTCTACCTTTGGCCGAGTTTGCCTACAATAATAGTACACATTCCTCCACAGATGTTTCCCCTTTTTATTTTACACATGCACAACATTCTAGGTTTCTGCCTCTTGACCTTCCAGAAAGATTAACACACATTCCTGCATTAAAAGAACACCATTATCGGCTCAAAACTGTATGGAAAAAGGCATCTTCAGAGCTGGTAAAGAGTAAGGCAAACATGAAAAGGCAGGCTGATAAACATCGTAACACCGAACCTGAGTATAAAGAAGGGGAAAAGGTGTGGTTATCTACCAGAAATCTGAGAATGGAGGGTTCAAGAAAGCTACAGCCTAGGTTTATTGGCCCCTTTGTAATACAAAAGGTGATAACTCCAGTGTCCTTAAAACTGCAATTACCTAGCGCTATGAAAATACACCCTGTATTCCATTTTTCGCTAGTGAAGAGATACTTGCCTCCTGTAGTACCTGAGAAAGTCCTTCCCCCTGTGATCATAGAGGGTGAAGAAGAGTATGAAGTGAACAAAATCCTTGATTCCCGTAGGTATAGAGGCAAATTGCAATATCTCATTGATTGGGTGGGTTACTCCCCTGAGGATAGGTCATGGGAACCTGCTGAGAATGCTCATGCCCCTAGATTATTACGCAGATTCCATGCCTTACACCCTGCCAAACCCAGACCAGTGAAACAACCTTTGAGAAGGGGTACTGTTAGAAATCGGGTTTAGCGGCATTAGGACACATCTTGATTAGCCAGTATAGCGTTTTCACTCCCTTTCAAAGTCATGCAGATGCTCCCTATTGAGCACTCGAGTATATTCAGTCAGCCAGTGCAGTCCTTTGTGGCCGCTCCCTGAGACTACAAAAGGCCCGCCTTAGTGATGACACATTGCTTGGTTTACTTGTTCCTGACCCGACCACGCCCACTTCCTTGGTTTCCTGTTCTTTCCCGACCGACTGAAGTCTCCTGGCGTTTTTGAGCTGTGCTCAGGTGACTACTTCTGAATTGTTTGCTGTTCCCCTATTTTGAGAACTCTTGTTCCGAGTTCCCGAGTCTAGTAACAGGAGTGCTAATCCCTTACGCCTCCTACCTGGCATTATTTTTACTCGCGTCCGCTAGTGGCGATCTTTGTTTTGGGTCACACACTCTGATTTTCTTGGACGGGTTGCCGCCAGGGAACGTGTTCGTGAGGACGCTGTTGTTCCGCTCCCCCCCCCTGTTTTTGAGCCGGACGACGTGTCTCACTAATGTTCCTATTGTTTTCATTTGGAACGCGTGATTGTTCCGCCTCCTCCCTTTGGCCGGACAACGCGGTTCCTTATAGTTGTGCAGGAGTAGTGTTCTGTTGCGCTTTCTCGCCCCCCGGAAGCCGGACGGTCCTGCTTCTTGCTTTCCAGTTTTTGTTGCAGGGTTATTTCCCTGTACATTTCCCCTGTAGTTGAAAGGTTCTCCAACTTTTCTATGGTGACAGCGTTTTGGCCAGCCCAGCCCTTCCTTTTTTCCCTCACGTTACGCCTGACCTTTCCCAGCATTTCTTGGATGTGAATGATTAAGTCCTTCGCTATCACTTCCTTCAGCTTGCCTCGAGGAGGTGCATCATTGAGCGTCATCGCAGGGACTTTGGGGTGAGTGAAACGCTGTTAAAGGTATAGATCAAGTAGCTAGATTGTCTCTAGTTAGAGCATATGATACATGGTGTGGTGTTTCTTTTTGTCCCCCACAGTACCAGACTTCTGCGACCAGTCCGGTGCAGTTTGACTTCACAACATTAGCTTGGGAGAGTGGTGGTCACTCTATGATTTATTCTCCCACATTTTTAGTGAAACAATCACTTGTGAGCACGTTTTCTCCTATCCTCCAGGTATTGTTTTCTCGAAGTGTGTGGGGACTTTCATCTTCGCTCCCGTGGAATCATTGGGTTCTCGACACATATAAGCCACTGTGCTTAAACCTGTGGGATTCCTTCATCCACTACTGTGTCGTTATTATGCCGTATGCCTTATTTTTCTCTGAGATCGCACTCACATCTCACAGTTTTAATGGCTTTTACCTCCTACGCTCGTCATACTCATGTGCAATCAAAGGCAAGCCACCTGTCGCCCTCTCATTTGTATTCCCGTAGTGCACTGCCACTCTCATTTCTTTCTTTTTTCACTGTCCTTGGAGCCTCTGTCTTTTCGTCAATGTATATCTATCCATGACTAGGGGCACTGCCGTGATTGTGCATGTCATGCACTGCAGTAAAATTACAATAAACCAGTTTGCAGTGCCATTGTATTTTACAGGTACCGTAAAACAAATGCATTTGTGATTATTAACGTAATGCAACTCACTTACCTGCCTATAAAGCTGCTACTTGTACGTAGCTTGTCCATGTGATCAAGGCCGCAGGTCGTCGGCTGAAACGCGTTATGTGGACCTGTTTAACTGATTAATACATCTCACTATTTCACCTGCAGCTGTGGTCTGTGCCCGTGTGTTCTTTGCTGCCTGCAACCACTACGGGACTTGCTAATGATATATATTTATTTTCTGTTTCACTATCCTCAAATGCGCCGGCGACCTTCATCCATGTGCGTGCCGGGCTTAGAGGAAAACCCCCACAACATGCAAATCGCCAATTTGCAGAACTCTGCATGACACGCACTCTATCCTGGATTGCATTCTGAGAGTTAATAACATTATTAAACAGGAATAGCGTGGTGAGAAATAAAACTGAGAACATGCTGCCCCCCTGTATATGAATTAGAAAGAAGTAATACTTCTAAGGTATGTATTGGGAAAGGTTTGTCAGTCAATGTGGTTTTTAACTTATATGACCGCTTTGCATATGCTTAGATGGTGAGATATAGTTTTCCTGCTTGCACATAGCTATATATACAGTGGGACTTTTGAGTTTACTTAAAGATGAAGCGAGGTATATATTTTGGGAAAGATGGCTTGAAGGTGTACATCTAATAAGAAATCACATATATGTTTACATGGTGATCTATGTTAAGTAAGGCTGATGAAAATGTCATGTATATGGTGAGGGTAGTGCTTTTCTTTAAACATGGTTTGTTTAAAATTGAGAAGGGTTAATAGTGCAGAATGCCTTGAGAAGTCTTGTGATAGCTTCATTTCGAGTGCAACTTGTGTTTGAGATTTGCTGAGTATATGTTTAAGAAGCAGAAGAAGTATTTGAGAAATTATATAAGTATGCCATTCGCAAAATGGTTTGTGGTTTGACTTTTTAAAAATGTTTTTCATTTTAGAAATCTACTGATGCATTTGACCGCTCAGTAACAAAGCAGCGTACATTTCTAGAGAGACATGTATGCAATTATTTATCAAGTGTGATATGTATATTCCACTCATAAATAGCTTTGAGGAAAAGTATGTATACAGTAAAACAGGTAGTTTGATACTGACAGAAGGAGATAACCAATGAGTCAGAGAAATAGTGACAACTGTTATGTATCTAAGAGCAATTAATTCACTTTCTTGGTCCGCCAGGCAGTATTTAGGCACTCATGCAATCCACCAGCCACTACTCAGGGAGTCTTCAAATCAGTGAATCGCTATCTATGAAGTTATGCAATTACCTAGACACTACACATGCACTCTTGCATGAGGCAGGCTGAAATTATGTAGTAATTGAACTATCCAGGCCCTTCCTATACATTCATCTAATCACCTAGGTACTACCTATTGAATTATGCAGTGAACAAGGCTGTAACTATGCAATAATTATAACATTTGTGCAGAACCTATGCATCCATCTACACATGACTTAGAGTTCATGCAGTCAATAAAATACTGAAGCACATGCGTGCACTGATGAAACAATCAGGCTCTACTCATGTACTCATGTAATTAAGTAGAGAGTACCATTGAAGTAGACCTATCAACACCCAGTACCTATGCAGTCATTTATTCACTGAGCCAATAGTCTTGCACTCGTACAATCACGACAGCAGAATACTTAATTTCATCCAATCTCTCAAGCTTTAATAATGGAATCATGCATTTACTCAGACACTAGTCATGCACTCATGTAATTAGCCAAGCAGTACTGATGACCTTATTCAATTCTCCAGGCATTACCCATGTAGTTATGTGAGCATCCAGGCACTACCTGTTCAGTCAACGAAAAGGAAATGGGCAGCATCCAATCACTGAAATACTATTTATCCCTCATCCAATACGGTAGTTGCTATGCATGGGCTTAAACAATTAAGTATACACTATCCATGCACTGCATAAATCGCCTATATACTATGTATGCACTCTTGCAATCATCCAGGCACTAGAGATGCACTCATTTAGTCATCTTGCCAGTATCTATTCATGTAATGAATTATTGAAGCATTAGTCACACACTTGTCGAACGACTGATGCACTCATCCAAAAACCCAGATACAAGTGGTATACTCATGTAAACTCACAGGCAGTAAGTATGTAAATATGAAATGACACATGGAGTTATGACATAGTCAGGGAATCATCTAGGCACCACTTGTATCCTCAGGGATTCACCCAGGCACTACCTATACACTCATTCAATCACTCTGGGAGTATTGATGTATGCAATTTTACTGAGGAATATGTAGTCTTTAGACAATATGGGTTATAGGTTCACTACAATGGTACTCTGTGTAATTACATGAGTGCATAAGTAGAGCCGTAATGTTTCATCAGTGCACATATGTGCCTCAGTACTTCAGTGACAGCATGGTTTGTGAGTGGGTGTTTTTATGGCTGCAAATGTTCTGTGCAAATGATTGCAGAGTTACAGCCCTGTATATTAAGTGTTAAACTAAAAAAAGTGTAGAATAAGGAGAGATGCAGTGAAACAGAAAGAACGAGTGGAGAGAGTAGTTATTAATTCCTTTGCTTTGAAGTGGAAGCTTTTCATTTTGATTCTAAATAGAGTGAAGACGCTTGACAAAATAGTGTTGTGCATGAGGAGACAAAACCAGAAGAAAAGATTAGTGAATAGAAGTATTTCTTTATTGGAGAATGAATATATACTTCTTGTACGGAGCTGCCCTTTAATGAAGAAAGCTATATCCAGGATAACAAATTAGTTCATACTATTGATTTAATGAGGGTGAAGTTATGAAATGACGAATGGTAGTCCTATAGCAAAAGAGGTGATGGCACCTAGAAATAAGGAAGATTTTCAAGAAGAGGTACAAGGAAGGTGTAGGCGGGGTGCTGTATACAAATGGAATTGTAGTAGTGTTTCTAGTATTAGACAGCAATCCATTGATATATTAAGAAATTTCATACGTATCTTTATACCGCAGCCACACTGCTGGTGTGCAGAAGGTACATCAAAGGCAAGCCTGTCTGCACCCGTCAGTGACCCAACTGTGACCAGTGCCAGGGACAATGAATCTACAACCTCCCACTGCTACAAACCAGCTGCCCTCCTCGCACTTAACCCCGGTAGAAACAACAACTGCCAGCTGTCAGCGCTGAACACCGCCCACGGCCAATTCTCCTGCCGACACTGCCGACATTCCTTCACCATCCAAAGCCCCCTCTCGACCTCTGCACCCACTCCCGACACCCGCAACAAAGAAGGCCTGAAATGCAGCCTCCATAACGTATGCTCCATGCACAGACACGGAGTAGAGATCTTAGCCCTCCTCAGCACTCTCTTGCCAGACTTAGCCTTCTTCACAGAAACCTGGAAGAACGTCCCCTCCACCCCGACATCACCACAGACATTCCCTACGGCTTCAAGATCCAGAGAAAATACCGCCCGGGAGGAGTACTCCACATCACACACAAGAGCTACCTCCGACTATTCACCTCCAGCATGAGTGACTCCCTCTACAACACCGAACACCTCCACTTCCAGATCCAGAGAAGTCCCAGAACTACACTGAACAGCACCCTAGCCTAGAGACCCCCTGGGCCTGCGCTCCTTTCTCTACCGCCATTGCCAACCTCATCGCACCCCACACCATTGCCTCCACGGACTACATACTCATCAGAGACCTGAACTTCTACCTCACAAACTAGTGACCCTGACTCCACCGCCCTCCTGGACAACCTCGCCAACCTCGGACTAAAGCAGCTCATCACGACCCCCACCCACAAGGCTGGACACATCCCTGACCCCATCTTTGGGAGTAAGGACAAACATCCACTTCAGCCACACCTCACCGCCCCTCTGGATAGGCCACCACTGTGTACATTTCTCTTTCAGCACCACCACTGCACACAAGCCTGCACCTGCCACAAAGTAACGGGAGCCAGGTCACAGAGGAAGAGGAGCAGCTCAATTCTCCCCTCACCCTGACCCCCCCTCCGCCACAACTGATGCCAACTCTGCATCCACGGAACTACACCCCTGGATCACCAGATGCGCAGACGAGCTTGCCCCCCTCCGCCACCCCAAAATACAACGTCCTCTGAAGGCTGCTTGGTTCACCACCGACCTCGAAGAAGCCAGACGCTCCTGCAGACAGCTTGTGAAAACGATGGAGAAACAGCAAATTCACCGAAGACCAGTCAACCTACATGATCCAGGTCCGGTTTTCCTGTTTGCCGAAGCCGAAGCCGAGCGGAGAGTGAGAGAGTGAGAGAGCGAGACTGCGCGGGGAGCGAGGACGCCGAACCGCTCCCGCCCATCATCGTTCCTACTCTTCGGCCCCCAGGTGCTCCAGACCCCACGCACTGGTCCCAGTGGGGGCTTAGCGGGGACTCCCGCCCGCCATCCGCTGGCCATTTCTCAGGGCTCAGGAAGGCGTTCTTGGCGCCTCTTTCAACATTTCAACGCTACCCAGCAAGGCTTGAAAAGGGTGAGCAGCAGGAGCAGAGCCCCCACCCCCGACATCGCCAGAGTGCGGGGGTCAGTGAAAGCAGCTTGGGGAGAGCCTCACAGGAGTGCCATCACAGGTGTGCCCTCACCCCTGACATCGCCAGAGTGCAGGGGGTCGGTGAGTACAGTACGAGGGGAACCATCATAGGAGAGCCTGCACCCTGCCTGCACCCTGCCACAGTGAGGAAAGCAGCGCTACCCCAGCGGTTAGCCAGGGTGAGCAGGAAAGGAGCGCCCACCTAGCGGGAAAAAAAGAGAGTGTAGTCCACCCGGCGTCTAGAGTCCACCACCGAGGAGCACAGCGGAGTGGAGTACGGCATGTGGAGGGGCGGCTGTGCAGATGTGCGGTAATTGAGTGGTACTGTGCAGTGTAGACATTTTAACTGCGCCCGAGAGCCGTGCTGCCTGGAGTACCGGAGGACTGGAGTACTGGGACATTTACGTAGTTCTGGGTCCGCAAGCAGCCGGCAAGCAGTTTGTAGCTCCGTGCGAGGAGCAGGCAGCACCAAATACAGAGTGAAACGCCGTGAAGACCGTGAAAGCCGCCAGGAACGCGAAAAACACGAAAAACGTGGCGAAAAGCTCGGGTACGGCGGGGTTCCAGCCCGGTCTACCCAGGGCCGTGCTTCATGCTCGACAGGCGGCAGGTGAGCGGCTGAGCGGTTCGGGTCCAGGCGGCAGTTTGGTGGGCGAGCGGAGCTGGGGGTGGTGCCACTCAGGACGGGGGGTTGACGGGGGGGACAGCAGAGCAGCAGAAGCAGGTCGGTGCTGCTTCTCTGCTCCCTCACTTTCCTCATCTCACCCCCTGTACCTGTATCGCCTGCACCATTAAAGTCATCTCCCCCACCCGTGGCCTCACCGTAGCCTGAGACCTGCTGTGGGGGTTTCTTGACGGGGGCCCCTTGGAACATTATCGGGAGGCCCACACCCGCACCCCAGCCACAATCAAGCCACAATCAAGCCACAACCAAGCCACAATCAAGGCAAGACCCTATAGAACTGTATTGAATTGACTCTGGAAAATTCAGCTGATCAGAGAGGTTGCGAGCGCGGCTGCCGTTAGAGGCAGCTGCGAAGTAAGAGCCCGGGGCGGTGGCCTAGGCTGGTCTGACTAGGTCTGACTTCGCCAGCGGTCCCCCCCTGCGTGCCCCGCTCACTCAAGCTAGACCTTCAGTGGCCTCCAACAGAAGGGCGCAGACGCCGGTGAAAACGCCTGACTGATTGTCACTGAAACATCGCAGCGACTACCTTGCTGTAGGAAAAAAGCAACAGTCAAAACAGAGAAAAACAATGAGGACTAGAAATTCGTCCTTACTGCAGGTGCAGGAAAAACCTTGTCCACACAGAACAGCCAGGAGACGGAAAGCAAAACTTTTCTACCCCCCCTGGTGCGGGTGGCCTTTACTCCGGACCTGGGCTGTTGGAGGGGGGAATCACGGGAACACCTGGTGCCAATGGTGCAGCGCCAACGTCCCCAGGATTACCAACTGCGTTCCCAGCTCTGACATCGTCGCAAGTAGGGCAAGATGGGAGGAGTTATAACCCGGCTCACCCTATTCCCAGCCCCGGGGCAAACATCTCTTTAGGAAATAGAGACATAAGAAGCTTCTTTCACCCCCTGGCTACAAGTTCAACTGCACCAATTAGACCTTTAAGTTGCACTTCACCCAACAAAGCCACAGAGGACAGCCTACCCCCAGCCCCACTCCCTCACGGGCTCCAGGAAGGCCCCTATCACCAATAATAATCACGCTACAGGGTGGCATACCCCTCAAGCCAGAGGCTCCGGGCAGGGCCGTATCCACACCCGACTTCAACAGACCAACAACATCCTTACACCGCTCACCGGAAGATATTCATTCGAACTCGATCCTAAATGGGGCCCTCACGGCGGACATATTGATCAGTACATGTAGCGCATCCCCGGCAACAGGGGAGCACACGCCTGACGCAACCAGTCACACACAGGAAATCTATGAAGGAGGTGGCATCAAAGAAATACAGGCCCGGCACCCCCCACCTTCGAACTTGTTGCACCAGAGCCCCCGGGATCAAGATAAAACGACCTTGTTACCATCTCCAATGAGCAGTAGCTGGAATAGGGGGGAGAATTCCCCAGTGATCACAGATCATCTAACCCTGATCAACGAGACACTCATCTCTATGACAGGTGCGGCAATAATGCACGCCGACAAACTCGACGCCCAGATAAACATACTACAAACTGTCGCAAACTTAATATCTGGAATCGACTGTAAACTGGACCATCTGAATTCCCTGATTCGTAGAGTACAGGACAGCACACACTTCAAGTCGAGCCATGTAGTTGCAATCCAATCTTGAACAATCTAGGAAAACTTCCAGACATCATGACCACACTAGTTGAGGACCTCAAGACTGAAGTAGGCAAGATCAAGGTCCCAATCTCTCAGGAACCAGTTCAGTACCCTCCAAAAACAGAAGGTTTAAGAAACCCAACAAACCACTCTACACAGACTAATAAAGAAGATAAAACTGTCTGGGAGGCGCCACTACCCAAGCTCAGCATGAGCAGGCTAGACGCTATCACGACCACAACACAAAATCATGAGCCCCAGCATATTATCACATTAACCAGCCCAGACTTCCACACCCTATCTAGGAAAAACAAGAAAAAATAAAAAAAAACTCAATAAGGCAAACAGAAACAAATCTCTCGCTCCCAGAACCATCCGGGAATGGCTACGGCCTAAGAATGAGATGTCCGCCCACATCGTGAATCAGGAAACGACTAAACTGGGACAACTGTTAAAATACTGGAAACAATCGAGTCAAACGTAGAAGACACTCATTCTACTAACTCAGTAATAACCTCACTTGCGACCCCCCAGCCAGTTTTAACAGCACCACACTTAAAACAAGCAATGGACCCCCACGGTCAAAGCTCCGCTGAAGCAACCCAAGCAAACCCAAACAGATACGACCCTCAGGTCGCTGTTCTATCAACGTCCGCGAAGGGTTGCGCATCGCAAGCGCCTTTGACTGCTACAGACCTCAGGGAAATTGAACAGCCGCTACTAACCATAAGCGCCCCTAGCCTGTTACCGATGGAGGCCCACCCGCGGCAATTGGGGCCATTGGGGTTAAACAGGCATGCAAATGACAGTCACCTGGACACAGTACAAATACCACAAACAGGAGGCCATGTGGCGGGCTCAGTCTGCCGGATAACCCACCCCCAGAATCGCAAGATAACGTTGTACCCTGACTACGTCTCCCAGGGGTCGTGGGACATTCTCAACCGTAGCAATCTACTAAAACTTTTTGCAAACATCCCAGGGCTGGAGGGAACTAATACTAAAGACATTGAAACCATCTCTTTCCTTCCGCCAGATGCGGAGGAGAAAAACGAACCCACGGAGCTAACCTTTGTGAGCCCGCACAAGGCCGAGGCCCTGAAAAAGCCAGCACAAGCTATTGGAAAGTTGGGGCATAATAATAAAATCTACGTGCACACAAAAATACCCACTCGTTCTAAAAACTCAAACCGCACACTCCCAGATGGGAAACATAGATCAGCGAATTGGAGGGATCTCATGCCTGCATGCCCACCGCCTTGACGCGCCTCATGTGGTGCCCATCCGCCAGGGGTCCAAAGGTACCACAAACACTGGCCCAACCATCAGCACCCCAATTAAAATAACAACTAGCACAAAACTTTGGGACGCGCAAGTAAAGATTGGTCCTGGCTGCCGCTAGCACTAAACTCAAGATCCCAACACAGCCACGATGCTCGAGCCACCCCTCTGCAATATGACCATCACCCAACAAAAGCCTCCAGACAGGGACCACCCCTGGATTGTCTGAAAATCATGACTTGGAACGTCGCAGGGCTTAGGAGGCTGCTTCTTAATAAAAACGCCATGACATTCATGGAAGAGGCAGATATCATCTGCATACAAGAATCCTGGCAGCTCCACCCGCTTTCATTAAGAGGATACGCAGAATATGGAAAACCTGCAAAAAAGCTTAACATATTCGGAAGACCGTTGGGGGGATATGTGTCTACATAAAGCATTCACTCAACTTGGAATTCGTGGTAATTCCTAATCTCCCAGACAATCTCCAGGCAGGCATCCTGAAAGGCTGCCGCCTGACAAATGGACACATTGCGTTTTTATTAATTAATCTTTATCATAATTCACATGGACCCATATCCAATTTGGCCATGCTGGCAACCCTCCTTGAGTCCTTAATGCTCCAACATCGGCCTTGGAATGCATCATTCTTGGTGACTTCAATACCCATAATATAGGGATATCAACCACACGAAGAATTCAGCCTGGGGCCACCATTGCTCTGAATGACCTATTAAAAACTTAGAAGCTGGCGACAGCGCACTCGGTCCTCCTAAATCTCAGTCCAGGGTCCTTTGTCGGCCCCACATACACCCACCAACCAACGATCGATTATATCATTCTCAGTGAAAAACTACAACCTCTCATGTCAAATTTCACAGTCCACCCGCGTAACGATAGCGAACCCGCTGCCTTAACCATCACATTGAATCTCATAGCGGACACTCGCCACAGGCTCGAATACATTGGAGCATCTAATGGCGAAGATCTGATAAATTTGCCTAGAAGAATTAAATGGGTACAGACCTCTATCACATCCTTTAACAACTGGGTAAACCAGTGGCCAGGCGGGCAACTGAATGAACAGAAAAAGGGCGCAATAGCCACCTGGAATGCCATCACTGAGACCCTGGCTGCGATCCTTCGTGGAACCTTAAACAGCACATTTAACAGGGACTCCCCACCCACAAATGGACACAAGGTGGAACTCAAAATCAGCGCCAAACAACTGAGCAAGAAACGTAAACTCTTCTACAAACATGGCACAAGCTCAATGAAGAAACAACTTCAAGAGGCCAGCAAAAGTCATTCCAAGAAGGTCTGGGAGGCAAAACGAGACCACTGCGAAGCACAATGGCTGAAAATCTTTGACCTACTAAGCCCAGGAAAATCGCAGGAGTTCTGGCACTTCCTAAGCACCCTCGGACGATGCACAAATCACAGAGAAAACTCCCTCGAGGCTCCCATCTGGGTCGCTCATGTAAAAGCCCTTCACATTGAAACAGGCTCCGTCACCAAGCAAAATGAAACAATTAACGTTGGAGCTGACTCAGACCCAGTCACCAACATGACTGCCCCGCCGGGAAGACCGTTGGTGTCCAAAATTCTAAAAAACATCAGACAAAATGGTGCCCCGGGGCCCAACGGCCTTCCCGGTCACTTATTTAAGGCAAACATCGATTTCTGGTCAAAGACCCTGACTCACCTGTACACTGAATGCTGGCTCCTGGGGGATGTCCCTGATTCATGGAGAGGCTCGCTCCTACAGCCAATTCACAAAAAGGACCCCAAACTTGAACCATCAAACTATTGCCTGATTGCCCTTCTGGACATCGAGGGAAAAGCCTACGCCAGTGCGATCTTGAGGGACCTCACAGACTGGACGAACGCTGAAGGTCTCCTCCCATTTTGTCAAACTGGATTTAGACCATGGTCCGCCACAGTTGACAACATCACTGCACTCTCCTATCTGGTCCACCACGCTTGGACACGCAAAAGCCCCCCCTTATTCGCCTGCTTTATTGACTATTCGGCGGCGTGCAATCCTGTGGAGAAAGCTGGCCCAATGGAACATCAATCCAGTTTTGTTGAGAGCGATCCAATCCTTGTATCATAAAACGTGGGTAAAAATGAAACTCTTGAGGGAGCATGCATCCGTAAAGATCAACACGGACCGCGGTCTAAAACAAGGGTGCGTGCTAGCCCCAATGCTATTTAATTTATATACAGCGGACATGGAGAGAGCCTTGTCTGGGGCCGCACTGCTCATCCCAAAGATCGGCGGGACAAAAATCCATTTTATGCAATACTCCGATGGCCTGGTGCTCTTAGACCATACGAGAATTGGGCTACAAAAGGCGCTGACAGCACTTGTCGTATACAACGATAAAAATAAGCTTGTAGCAAATTCATCCAAGTCCAAAATCATTATCTTTGGAAAGTATCCAAAGAAAAAATCATTAAAATGGAGGCTTGGCCACCTCTTGCTGGAAAGCACTCAGCGGTACACTTACTTGGGCATTTGCTTTCAGGAGTCGGGGCTCTCAAGCGCGCACCTAAAGACCATCCAAGGCAAAGGCAAAACCATAACTTACGCTATCTGCAAGCTGAACGCCTCCTTATATTGCCCGTCCACAATGGCCATCCAACGAGTACTCAAAGCAAAATTAATGCCGGCCCTAAATTATGCTCTCCAAGCATTTCCAGGCAAACTGCATAAAAACTAGAAAAAATTCATTGCAGAGCCTACACGAGATTATTCCATCTTCCGAGGTGTATCAGAAACACTCTCATCCGCTTGGAGTTTTCACTCAATCAGCAATATTGGGAAGAGATGGCCGCCCTAAGCAAATACTATTTTTTAACAACGACGGCCAAGGAGAACACACTTAAGGCAACGCTGAACTGCATCTTCAGAGAACCAGGGAATCCCTGGTCGGTCACTCTCAAGGGGTCAAAGGACCATCTCAATCTCGCCATTGAGTCTTGGAATCCCGAATATGTCAGCTATACTGCCATCAAATACTCCATCAAAAAAAAAGTGCGGGCACGGTCAAGAGAACTGGACCTGGAGTCGCTGGCAAAAAAAGACCTAGACGAGTCCTTGTTCTTACCACATATCCTGCATAACCCCAAACACCACCTTAAGCAGGCCGTGGGCCGCGCAGCCCTTCACAAGATCTTAGCCTATAGACTACACCCGCTGCCTTTAAAAGAACTATATGCCTTTGGCACGGCCGGCTCAGGAGCCCGGGAATGCAGGCTCTGCAGGTACAAACGTGAGTCATTGGCCCATCTACTATTTTGCTGCCCGGCCCTGCGCATGGCCCGTAGTCTCTATCTCAGGCCAATTCTAAGATAATCAGGAATCCGCACTGCAAAAGAGGCGACCATCTACCTTTATACTTTGACAACGGTAAAGCATATGGCCTCCCTCGAAAAGTTCATTTACCAGACACGAACTCTGCTGATGGCCCCGGAGGGCCTCCCCTCATAGAGACTTTGCAGATCCACGCCTCAATATGATCCTTATTCACCGCAACCCCGTCCCTTGGGCAGTACAAACTCCTTTGCTTTTAACTTTTGTAATTTTATAACCTTGTATATTGTTTTAATGTAATGGTTTTGAGTACCCAAACAATAAAAGAATTCATTCATTCATTCATACAGGACAAAATACCAAGAACTCATAAGACCCACCAAGAGGACCTTCATCAGGAACAAAATCCTCACCAATGCCAGCAACTCAAAGGAACACTTCAACATTATCCAGCAGTTCACCAAACCTACCAACGAAGCCACAGACATCACACCATCCTAGGACCTCTGCAACAAGTTCGGCTCCTACTTCCAGAAACCACCCTCCCCTCCAGCAAAGACAGCCAGAACACCATCATCACATGGATACCAGTCACCACCGAAGAGACCACCACGACCATGAAGAGCACCCACTTAGGAGCCCCCACAGACCCCTGCCCTCCTCACATCTTCCACAGACCTGCTGCCGCCATTGTGCCCAAACTACGCCACATCATCAATGCCACCTTTGAATCTGGCATCTTCCCTGATGACTGGAAGCTGCCTGAAGGTCAAGCCCCTTCTCAAGAAAAACTTGGCTGACCCGACGGACCTGAAAAACTACTGGCCCATCTCTCTCCTTCCCTTCGCAGCCAAAGGCACAGAGAAATTAGTCAACGCACTACTGGCCACCTTCATCGAAGAAAACGCCATCCTTGACTCCTCCCAGTCCAGATTGTGCTGCAACCACATCACAGAGCCCACCCTCCTCACCACCACCGACGACTTCCTCATGCTACTCAACCAGGGACACACTGCAGCTCTCATCCTGCTAGACCTCTCCGCTGCCTTCAACACTGTCTCTCACTGCACTCTTGCAGCCAGACTCCACAACGCTGGCATATGGAGATCCACCCTTGTCTGGATCCACTCCTATCTCACCAACAGGACCCAAAGGATCAGACTCCCACCCTTTTTTTTAACTTTATTTAGCAGTTTCATAATAACATCAATGTGGCATCGGGGATGTAAGATTGACAGCACTAATACTCTTGTACAGCAGTTGATTTGCTTCATACACTTGTTCAATCAGGCACAACCAGGATATTTGTAATACATGCACGTTTTAGCAACCTTCATCAAGCGTCTGCTCATATCATCCGTCCCCAGAACTCCATCATTATTCATCCTCCCCCAAACCTTACCAGTAGGTAGTTATCAATTTGCAATCATCATATAATGCGTATGTATTCTGGGAGAAACTGCGCTCTGCCACTCTATCCTACATCCGTTGGGTCCAAACCCTGTTCTTGTTGGGTTGGGGGTTTGGCTGCTGCATTGCTAGGAAGGCCCTCAAGGGTCCCCAAATATCTTTGGGCCTGGATGTTGCAGCGATTGTGTTTGCATATAGTTTACTTTTCATGGAGCAGGCAGCCGGGCTTTGGATCCAATTCTGTTCTGTGGGTGCACGTTTAGTGCCCCAATGTATAGCGACTTCTCTTTTGGCCAGTAGTAAACAAATAGCGACAAATCTACGAATCTTCTGCGGGAACTTCACAACATAGCCCAGGAAGGCAATCTCCATCAGGGGCTCCACCTGTATCCCCACCATCCTACTAAGTGTACTCTGTATACCGATCCAGAAACTATGAATGTTGGGGCATGACCATGCAAGATGTGAAAAATCTGCATATGGGGAGTGGCATCGCTGACAAGTATGCAGCCTTGTGGGATCTATTCTGTGCATTTTGGCCGGGGTGATATACATCCTGCGTAAACATTTAATATGGATCAGTTTATGTTGACTATTAAGGGAGACAGATTTTGTAACTGCACAGCAGGCTGCCCATTGCTCATCTGATATCGGGTCCCCCAGATCTATTTCCCATGCCTTGCGTATATTGTCAGCAGTAACTGGGAGGATGCCAGCACACGCTCCGTAGAGCTGGGATATAAGATGGGCTCCCTTGCTGGTGTTAATCACCACAGTGAGCGGGAGAAAGGAGGCAGGCTCTAATGGGTACTCTGGGAACTTGGCTCTCAAGGTGGAGCGTAGCCTCGTTAGGATAAATTTGTCCATGAAAGTGGTGTCAAAAAACAGGGCCCCATCGTCTAGGTCAAAGATGTGGCCACCAGGGTAGAAGTCCCCCATTTTAAGAATGTTGAACTTAGTGCAAGTCTTTTGTACTAGCTTCTCGCCTGTAATGGGTAGCCATCTAGGATTAGGGAGCAGTAAGGTGGAGGAATAAAATGACGAAGCCTTCAGTATGTGCCTGAGCTCTGTCCAGCCCCAGCTAGTTGTTGAGACTGGCTGAATATATGTGGTGTCCCTGGGGACTTCCAAGGGCAACACTGAAGCCAAGGTGTCGGTAGCACAAAGTCCGATTCGGGACGCAGGAAAGGTATCCTAGCGTCCGGGTGGTACCAAGCCTGTGCAAAACTGCATTGTGCTGCCAGATAGTATATTTTCAAATCAGGGACCCCGAACCCTCAGACTCCCACCCTTCCTCTCCGAACCCATGGAGATCACCTGCAGAGTACCACAAGGATCATTGCTCCGGCCCACGCTCTTCAACATCTACATGGCCCCCTCACCCCCATCATCAGACAGCATGGGCTCAGCATAGTATCCTATGCCGATGATACCCAGCTCATCCTCTCTCTGACGAAGAACCCCGAAGACACCAGACTCAGCTTCCAAGAAGGAATTAAAGCTGTTGCAGCCTGGATGAGCAACAACTGCTCTAAAAGTGAACTCAGAGAAGACAGAGGCCCTCGTCCTTGGACCCTCCCCCACTGTATGGGACAGTTCCTAGTGGCCCTCAGCCCTCGGAAACACACCCACCCTGACAGATGACTCCTGGAACCTCAACATCATTTTATACTCCTCCCTCACCATGACTCCCAAGATCAACGCCATCGCCTCCACCTGTTTCAACTCCCTCCGCGTCCTCTGCAAGACCTTCAAATGGATCCCCATCAAAGTCAGAAAAGACCGCTACCCGTGCACACATTATCAGCACACTGGACTACAGATACACCCTCTACTTGGGAATCAACAAATCCCTGCTACAGAAACTCAAGACCATGCAGAACACCACAGCCAGACTCACCCTCGGCACCCCACGACATGAGCACATGACCCAACATCTGCAAGACCTCCATTGGCTTCCCATCAAGAAGAGAGTAACTTTCAAGCTACTCACATACGCCTGCAAATCTTTCCACAATATCGGACCCAAATACCTCAACAAAAGAATCTCTTTCCACGCACCCAAAAGAAATCTCAGCTCCGTCGACTATGCCCTGGCAGAGACCCCGCGCAACTGCTAAATCCGAGCTGGGGGAGTAGCCTACTCCCACATCGCAGCCGCAGCCTGGAACGAGCTCCCAGTCAATATCAGACACTCCCCTACCCTGCACATCTTCAGGAAGAACCTCAAGATCTGGTTTTTCAGCTGACCCGGAGCTGCCCCCATTGCCTTGAGACCCTCATGGGTGAGTAGCGCACTTTAAAAGCCCCTGATTGATTGGTAACTTTCCAAGGCGCAGTGTAAAAACTAAAGAACTTATACCACTCAACAATGCGAACTTTAGGAGGCTGTAGTATGTAAAAACGTCTCCTTTATATTTAGGAAAAATTGATAAAGCACTTTTGCATGGTTGGGTGGCATATGTAGAAAAGGTTTGTGGTTATGTGCAGTTTTGTTTCTTTGGTCCTGAGCAGGATTCCAGGGAAAATGAAGAGTTGTTAAGAGGAGGAGTTGCAGAACAAGACACATATATTACAGATGATAGTTTTAAAGAAGAGATTACAAAATTGACCACAGTGTTGTCTAAAAAAACAGAGTAGGGTTGTTTATATTGTCCATGCACATACTAGAAGATTTAAACACAGACTGTTGACTTATATTTAAAAAGTGAAAAAGTAAATCATGATAACTGGCAAAAGTTACCTGTGTATTTATTTGCAGATGGACAGTTTGACTTGTCTATATGGCAAGTTATATGTAAGTAGTGTTACAATAAATTAGAAGATAATAAAATAAACAACACATATATGTTAGATATCCATTATGGACTGCTCTCCAGGACTCACTACAACTCCACAATCCATGCAGCATGAGGCCATTGGTGAAAACTGTGGAGCCAAATCTTGAAGTTGAAATTGGGCTTTTGAATGGACTTCGGTATTGTTGTGCTGCTATGACGTTGAGGATCCTTCTGTAGAAAATAAAAACCTTCTCAGGGTCCCATTGATTCTTGGTCTTTTTAAACCAACAAAGAAGAAATTGGCACAGAAGCTGAAATATAAAAGTAACAGCTTTATTAACCTCAAATGAGGGAGACTACGTCACACAGAAGCCTTAGCAAATGAATGAGGCAGTCTGAGGAGTACAGAAAACAGAGGTCTTATATATACTTAGGGTTACATAGTCAGCATAAGACCAAGGGGCCATAAACAAAGTTATAGGAGGTACATAGCACTTTTGAGGAGGTAAAGAGTATGAATACCCAAACCCCAATCCTTTTAGCAAATGTACAAATGTAACATGAGGGTGAATGAATTCAAACTAAATCCCATTAGCTCAGCCCTAGTACGCACCAAACTAAAAGCAATAGTGCTGTATATATGACCAAGCTCACATATACAATTGTATTGTGGTATATTCATATGAGTGCATAAAACTTGCTTTTGCCAACAAAAAAAATAAGCACAACTCCTCCTTCATTCCCGGCGCTGCCATCTTGTCTTTCAAAAAGTTTCAGATGTCAAAATATCAAGGCAGAACTTGCTCTGGTAGCCCTGCCAGGCTTCTGAATATAGAACTGAGATTTAACTCTTCCCAGCTGTCCTATTCTGTATTCAAATGCAGCCCCATTCCCCTGTTTGTCAGTTCAGAGTTAAGAAAATAACTTCTGCTCATTTTGTATACATATTTTCAATTATAAGCAGTGTGCAGTAGACCTGTCTAACAATATAGAAGTCAGCTATTTGTATTATACCTAAATGTATACATTTACTGAAGCCTATGGCACTTTAAAAGCTGCTTTGCATGGACAAAATGCTGTTTAAATAGTGAATTTTGCCCAATTTCGACTTTGATATTTGGGGCACTTACAAATGAATATCCTATAATTTTTTGCATAATAGTCATCCTCAAAATGTTCTCAAGATAGCCCAGGACTGAGAAATCAGAAATAATCATATATATCGTTATAAATATTAGTTTTTTACGCCTGGGCAGAGTGAAATTCTATATGCAAATATCCTCACTATGCGGTACAACACAACTTAAATTTTATTTTAATGCTAGGAGGTCACAGTATGAGTACTAAGCTTTATATATATTAAAAAACGAATTTAAAAGCACTTATTTTTTTAAAAATTGTACATAATTAATAAAACATTTTTTTTAAATAAAACCAATTATTCTTGATAATTCCACATGAAAAGCAAGCTGCATCCCTTGCCTATCATATTTAGATGCATTCATTCACAAGCCTAAGCACAGAAGCCTAACTTGAAACATGACACATTTTTGCGCCACTTTTTAAAAGGACAATTATTTAACATCAGAACCACGAATAGGCTTATAAAAAAAGGCTTTAAGAAAGGAAATCCTTACTTTAAATGTTTTCCTGTTATCAATAATAATGAACCTGATTTTTGTAACTTCTTAAAACAGCAGTCTGAAATGCAGGATGTTACCCCGTGTTTAACTGACAAAATCCTGGCTGATTCAACATTCCTGTCTCTCTGTGGCCTACAATCAAAACAACAGGTGCTGCTAAGCGGCAGTTAAAACACAGCTGTTGTAAAGCTTTTTTCAGTGTTGAAATGGAAGCATGGTGACTGTCTATTTAAAACTGAGGCTTTTCAATGCATATTCTATAATATGTGTTTTAGTTCAACAACATCCCATTACTCAGATGATGTGTTTGCCTGTTAATATCTAATACAATGTATCTAAGGAAAATGTTTTATAATTGTTTATTTATTACAAAAACACACAATTTCGTTTTTGAGGCCTATTTTATTCCTATTGAATGTGAATTCTAATTTTATCTTTTAAGCATTAGCAGTTTGTACATTTGCATAGGTGTTTACTCTTATCAATTTAATAGTAACATGCAGTTATTTAGCATATCATATGATTAATTTCTGGATTTTTATTTAATTTTTATTTAATATTATTGAAGTGACATTTTGCATAACAGAAAATAGAAACCTTCACAGGGGACCCACTGATACTTGGTCCTTATAAACCAACAAAGAAGAAATTGGCACAGAAGCTGAAATATAAAAGTAACATCTTTATTAACCTCAGATGAGGGAGACTACGTCACACAGAAGCCTTACCAAATGAATGAGGCAGTCTGAGGAATACAGAAAACAGAGGCTTATATATACTTAGGGTTACATAGTCAGCATAAGAACAAGGGGCAGTCCTGGCACATGTAAGCATGCAAAAATGACTAAGATGGGCATGCAAGACCTGCTTGCTCAACAAACAGTTGCTAATTCTGGTGAACACATCCTGACATTTACAGACAAGAAACAGTTGCAAGGATAGCTGCAAGCTCAACTGAGCATGTGCAAAGGTGGAAGAAGGTGGAAGATGCTAAATATAGTTAGTTTCTAGGCAGATTACAAGAGCAGTCAACACTGAGGGAGGACAGAGCACATGGCGAGCACATGGCAGCACATGGCAAAGAAAATAGCTGCCAGAAATACAAAATGGCTTTCAGCTCATGCTAGCAAATCCCTGCAATATTTAACACTTCTGCTTTGCGTTGCCTTCTTCTGCTGACTATGAACTCCTCTTATGAAACGTACAAAAAATATAAAAGGAGGATGTGTGATTTTTGGCAGCATTGCGAATAGCTGTAACACACTGCTCACCAGTTGTTATAACAACACTACAATAGCCGTTCGTGAAAACTCTGGAGCCATATCTGTTGTAGTAGCCTGTACCTCTAAAGGGACTTTTTGGCTGGGAATTGTTGCTGCTGCCACTGACGTAGGTGGTCCTCCAGCTTTCTTCTGCTTGATCCCAGTTGGAGATATTTTCTATGATAAGTTTTAAGATGATATAACATGGACGTCATCCCACACGAGTCCCAAAAATGTCTCCAGCCTACCACCTGCTCACAATAAACTTCTGAAAAAGAAAATTCAATAAGGAGGAGAGGGTGTATACTTCCGATTCATTTTACTGAACAGTATATTATCCAATGATATTCCTTACTTTCTCCATTATGTAATGTTTTCAGATTGTGCATTGCACTAGTTTGGCAACAGTTTTTAATTCCCCATGTGTTTCGGTAACAATGGGTAGCTTGATGGGTGTTTGGTAGGTATGTTCCAATTTGTGTGTTCAGATGTTGAGTTCTTTTTTTAAACTGTTCTTTTTTATAAATGTGTTGTTAAAATAAAGTTAAACCAATATGTTACTAAAGAGCTAGACCCAAAGTTTGTGTAAAATATGTCTATATTTCTGTTTTTCACTTTGTCATTTGTATTTGTGACCACTGATGTCATTGCGACCTCTGGGTTTGCAGTAAAGAAGGAAAATGCTTTTTTGATTTAGTTCTTTTAACAAATGAATCCAAGAGGAAAGTTAAATTAGTATCTTACTAAAAATCTACACTAAAACTTTATGTGAAATATGTCTATATATGTGTGTTACACTTTGTTAAAAACACCCAGTATTCACAGTTTGGCCTTGGCAACGGCACTTATAGAATCATACAGTCACTACCTGTAAAATCATCAAGGATGTCCTTTCTCCATCACTCTGTAAACGCACCTCCTGGCAAAGTACTAGTTAAGAGATGAAGTCTCCTTGGCTATGGAAAGTATCTGGGGGCCAATTATACCTCTTATTACCTCCAGCAAGTTCTACACAGCCAGGCTGCTAAGAGGTATTTGGAGGCCACACACCCTTTCTGCACCACTCTGCAAACACGTGTCCTGGCATACTACTAGTTGGGGAATAAAGTTGTCTTGGATGCTAAAGGACTTTGGAGACCAAGAAGCCCTCCTTGTACTTTCTGTAAGTCCTACTCTTCTGTCCTAATTTCTGAGAGCTGATCCCAGCATCTACCCCCTTTCCACACCATTCTGCAAAGACCATTGCTAATTAAAAAAACATTGAAATTCACTGACAAAAATCAAAAGTTACAGGTGAATTATACTTAGGAATTATCATTTAAATATCTTTAAAAATTGACTGGAAAAACAAAGGTTACAGGGCTGGTTTAGTTAGGAAATAGGATTTAAAAAAACAAGATATTCAGTCAAAAAACCAAATGTTACAGGGATGTTGTATTTAGGCTGATATTTCATTTGTATAAAACCAGAGAAATTCTGCAGTTATAACTCGTACCCCTATAATGCACTGCTTATGATCTCACATATTACATAACTCATGACATGGTCAGTGACATTACTGATGACATCATTGATGACATCTCAAGTGACATCACTGATTACATTATCCACAGAATCTCTGACGCAGTCACTCAGACGCCCATGTAACCATTCGTATACCCAATCCAACTTTAACACTACCATTCTTTAAACAATTCACACACCCATACCATACTTACATACCCACTAACTAATATATAGGTCTACACACATATCTACTCACCCACCCATACAGATACTCATATACCCACTCACTCACTAATACAGTCACTGACATATCCACTCATACACCCATACAGCCACTCAGACACTGTCAGACACTCATGGTGCTACTCACACAGCTATCACCTACCCATAAAGTCAATCACACAGCCTGTTACTCACTTATTCAGTTGTAGACACACCAATTCACGTATTCACTTATATACTAACACATACTTACTCACCTATACAGTCACTGACACAAGCACACACTCACCCACATAGTCAATCTCACAACCACTCACTCACACATACAGTCACTCATATACTCCAACACTCACATATACTCCCTTTCACATATGCAGTTACTCACCCATATACTACTGACACATCTAGTCACTCACTGACACGGCCATATGCATACTCACTCACCCATACAGCCCCTCTGAGACACACTCATCAACCCATACAGCCAGTGATTAACCCACTCACTCATCCATGCAGGGAGTTACACCCACTCGCCCACCCACACAGACACTCATACACACATACAGGTACTCAGACAACAAATCAATAACCCAAATAAACGCTCATGTACCTACTCACCAACCCATGTAGCTGCTTACACACCAACTGACAGATTGATACAGACATTCACACAGATTAGTCAATCACACATACATTCACTGAGACAAGTATAATCACTCACTTATAAAGTCAATCGTGCACCCACTAAATCATCCATTCAGGCACTCATACACCCACTGACTCTGATTCATCAATACACCTTGGTACATATATATTTAACACTCGTAAACATTTTAGAAACACAGTCACCATATGAGGTCATGAGTGATGTCATTTGAGATATCATCAGTGATGTCAATGAGCATGTCATGAGTGATGTAATCTGTGAGGTCATAATCTGTGCAGTAGGTAGTTATAGTTAGGGTCTAGTTTCCATAGGAAAAGCATTTTTTGAATTGGCTATACTTTTGGCGTTGTTTGACCAATATGCACGAGATTTTTACAAAATAGTGTCACAGTGGGTACAATTGTTATGGAAAGTTTGTGGGTGATTCATGCACTGGGAACTGAGAATTTGGGGCACAAAATAAGATTTTGTTTGTAATGTTAATTCCCATAGGAACCTTTAGCCACCTCTGCTACCCGAACCTCTGAGCAGACGTACACCACATTTGGCAGGGAGGTAGATGTTGGTTCAAGGAAATGCCTTTTGTTTATTTGGTGTTAATCTGCTCAGTAGTTTTTGAGAAATGTAAGATTAAAATTATAGTGCTATCTCTGGCCACAGATATTTCATAAAGGTTATGCAATGTATTGCGGATGCATCCGCCAATGGGAATGCTCAGATTGGCTGGACGCAACCTGAATAACTATTTTATCTATTGGGAACGGTTCCCGGGACTGAAAATCTGTGTAAAGCCCACATAAGGGGTCAAGGTGGCAATGCTCTTACCCCATGGTTGAGAAATGGAGGTTTTAGTGACACAAGTTATGTGTCCAAAATTTTTTTGATGGTGTGCGATATATGCGATGACGCCGTGACCGCCAGAGCAGCCCTCTGTGTACCATCGCAGGGACATCACAACTATCAACGTTGTCACGATTATTGGTGAAAATATATATTTTTTAAATATCAATGAATCATTAATACATTTTTAAAGAGATATTGCAACATTGCTAACCATTTTTCTAGAGTTATTTATATAGTGAGTGATGTACTGTGATGGTTAGAATTAAATATATAGTTATCATTTTTTTATGTGGTGGTGGCTATTAAATTCCTGCTTTTGCTTTTGCGATATAACAGCGGGGTTCATGATTCCCGACGTCATTGTGAACTCCGGCCTCACCGCGAAAACAGAAAATAGATTTTAGAGATGGTTGTTTTAGAAATACACTAGAAAAACATGAGTTTGAAGTATACAGTATTACATCTCTAGTGTGTAAAATACTGTAATGTGTGGGCATACATCTGTTTTCACTTAATCTAAAAAGCGAGATTGTCGTAGGTAATGACGTTAAAATGACACCTTGAAAGCTCTAAAAAACAGAAAATAGGTCCGAAAGATGTTTTATTTTTTTTACATATTATTTTGGGTTGTGTTGGTGTTCATTGAATGTCTGCTTTTGTTTTCCGTTCTGGCGACGTGTCCACGGGGATCGTAAAGACCCCCCAAAAAATAAAGGGAAAAAAAGACCTTTACAAAAATACTTCACAATATTTTGGGGACTTGGGTGACTCTGACAAGAGCCGTTGAGTTGGTTGTGTGTATATGGCTGCTATACCTAAGACCGGATGCAGAGTTTCAGGTTACTCAGAAACACCCTGTTGCCTTTTTCTGTAAAGTGCACTCCATCATTTCTACTATTTCTATGCATGTCAAAACGCAGATTGTTTTTATACATGCAGCCCATGCGATGTTCTCTGAGGAATGCAGAAACAGTTTTATTAACATGTTTCCTGGCTTTGTCAATCTGTGGACAGAATTGATTTGACTACTTCGATTTCTGTCGTTGGCATATATTACAGTACACCATGACAGTGTGAGAGAAAAGCAACATCAGTTCTGCAAAGGTTTCTTTCGGCATGTGAAATACATTTACTGATGACAAAATCTCCACTGTAAATGCAACAATGTTGTGCCGACTTCCAAAGTTGTTAAAAAATGAAACCAGTTATTAATGTATATTTCTGATAAACACATATGAAATAAAAATAATGAGTTGTGTATTGTAGGAACATTACAGTTAACAATTAGCACTTAAAAAACCTTAGAAATTCACTGAAAAAAACAAAGGTTACAAGGACGTTATAGTTAGGCTGACATTTCACTTGTACAAAACCAGAGAAATTCAGCAGTTATAGTTAGCTGAGCTAAATATATCTCATGCCCCAATTTTAACCTCACATATTACATCATTCTTGGCATGGTCAGAGTCATCACTGATGATGTCACTGATGACATCTCGAATGACATCACTGATGACACCATCCGGTGACTGTGAGTGTTTCTAAAAAAATGAAAAATAGTGTTGAATATATATACACCAAGGTGTATTGATGAATCAGTGGTGTGAGAAGTTGGCCTGGTATATGATGCTCACTAGTTCTAGTGATCACCTTGTACCATGCCAAGCAACCCTTATGATGATTGGTTGTAAGTCAACCTTATAGACCAGCTATCCTAGTAGCGTGGACAAAGCAGTCTTAGGCTAAACTCTGTAAAGGCATGTGAAGCAAGCTGTTTTACCATACACAATCCCCTTGAATACCAAATGAAAGGACACACACAGATATATATTGAAAATATATATATTTATTTACTACCAATATCCCCTATACTCTTTATGAGCACAGAAGCAAATGCGTTAAAACAAAACACAGTTTAAATATACAAAAGTTGCACAATATGGATGAGCCCTAGGGGCCACTTAAACCATATACTAAAATAGTGGTATAGGAACCACCATTTGGAAAGGAAATAGGCCTAGGACCTGGGGAATCGCTGGAGCTGTTCGGGACTAACACTGAAGAAGTCGGGAAAGGCCCGCTGGACTCGGGTGCAGTGCTTAAAGTGCACGCATGCACCAATGCAATGTCAATGGTGCGTAAAAGTTATAAAGTTACTGTTTAGGAACCTTCCGAATGACCTAGAAGGACAAAACTTTAGAGCTAGGCACTAGAGGTGTATACCAGTGTAGGAACACCGGCGTTGCTGAGTTACCTCACCCACAGGAAGCGGGTGCACAGGTACCAAGTAGTGTCGGGTTTCGTCACGCAGGTCGATGGTGCCTGGAAATGAAGATGCTGCAGGCGGGTCGTCGAGGAGAGTTCCGGTGGATCCAAGGATGGATCTGAAGAGGTGAAGACCTGAAAGCAGAGGGGACAATGTTCAAAGTCACTAGCCAGTGACTACCGTGGAACCAGGATGGAACCAGGCGATGTCGGGTGCAAACAGGCGATGAGGTGCAGCTTGTCTCCACAGCCACGTGGACACGAAGGGGTCAAGGACGTCCAGAAGTCAATCACGAGCTGTCCCACAAAGACTCCAGCTGATGGCGGTGTCGGCAACTTGATTGGAGCAAACAGGCCTTGGCTAATGCAAGCCACGCAGGAAGTGAAGAAAGCTTAGTTCTCGAACCGGCAAGGTCAGAGGGGCTGCTCCTTTTTACAGGAGCGAGGGCCAGTCTAGAGCAACCAGACCAGCAGTTTAGATTGTAGATTTCATTGCCAAGAAGGCCACTAACCACGTGGCAAGTGACCGGGATGACGTGTCGAGTGGCAAAGTGCAAAAGGGCCCCACGCAGATCGTGGAGATGCTGGGGGGCTGATCTTTGGTGCAGATGCTGCTCGGTGGTGGGGCTTCTTCAACCCCAAAGCACAGCATCGAGGGTGTCTCGGGTGCTGCGCAGTCAGCTTCTTGGGGGTCTTTCAAGATGGCCTGTCCCACGTCTCTCGATGCCTCCACGGGTCTCTTCTTTTCAGGGACTGTGGATCGGGCTGTGAGATATCTGGGAATCCAGGTCTTGCTGGGCTCTGGGCTCGGGCTCCGGCGGGAGGTGGCGGCAAAGCAGATGTTGAGTTGCTGGTTGGTGCCTGTATTCACAGGGTGGTCACTCCTTGGCCACAAGGGAGATTCTCTTCAGTCTTCTGTGCAGCAGAATGTCGAAGTCCAGTTTTCTTCTTAGTTTCAAGTCGAGTTCAGGATGATCTCAAGTCTTGGGACACAGCTCCTACTCTTATTCCAAATCTAGGGGCCGGATTACCTGCTAGGTCCCTCCTCTGGGTGGGACCAGGAAGGGGGGTGGCTACACCCCCTTTCCTTTGTCCAGCTCCGCGCCAAAACTGGGGCTGTGAAGCCCCAGCACCGGTTTGGACTGGCTTATGCACAGGGACACCTTGTGTGCCCCAGGCATGTCTCATTCTATTCAGCCCTGTCCTACCCAATACACAAAATCCTGTCTGGGGTGGTGCTAGCACCTGCCAAGGCAGGAAACCCTTTGTCCAAGCCTCCCTCGCTGGAAGGACTCCCAGCAGCAGGAGGTCAGACTTGTGTCTGTGGTGGCAGCATCCATTTTGTGATGCTGAGTCTCATGTTTAACTTTAACCGGGGTTCAGGTTAGGTACATGTTGTGTCCCTCTAGAAGGGTGGTAGTATTCCAATTCGTATGACACCTTACTCAACATGTTTTGATAAAGCCAAACCAAAGATAGCATTTAACCGCGAGGTTCATAATGCACTTAAGAGTATATGGTATGGCAGTATCATGGAACAGCTAAAGGACGTGGTTCCGAAAGCTGCAGACAGGCTCAGCTCATGCTAGAGCACCATCTCACATATTTCCTAGCACTCTGCCTCCAGGATTGATGAGGCCTTCCATAGGAGTGGCTGATAGGAACATATGTGTCCATTTTAAGTTAGATATAGACATACTATACCTAAGTAAGGGGTGATTACACCGACTTACCCCAGCTGAGTGATCAGCCAGTTGTGTCAAATATGGAGACCAGGCCAGGGGTGGCATAATACATGCTGCAGCCCCTGGTAGGCCTTGGAAACACCTATGCCCTGGGCACCTGGGTACACTGTTACAGGGGCCAATAAGGTGAACCAGTTCCAATTTGTAATGCACCTGGTGTGCATTGGTATTAATTTAGAGAGAGAACAGCAGGCTATGGGTCTGATTAGCAGGCCCACAGCCACATTAAGTCATAAACCAGTGAAGCAAAAAGCAAAAATTTGGGGTGACCATAGGATAGCAGACCCTACTCTCCTACAAGTGGGTGTATGAGTGCACATAAGGATGAGTTACTGGGTGTGTGACTGACTGTATAAGTGAGTGATTATATGTGTCTCAGTGAATGTATGGGTGAGTAACTAACTTGTGTGAATGTCTATATCAATCTGTCAGTTGGTGTGTATGTGGCAGCATGGGTTGTTGAGTAAGTACATGAGTGGCAATATGGGTTATTGATTGCTTGTCTTGGTCCCTGTATGCATGTATGAGTGTCTGTGTGGGTGGGTGAGGGGCCGTATGACTCCCTGCATGGATAAATGAGTGGGTTATTCACTGGTTGTACGGGTTCTTAATTATGTCTGAGAGGGGCTGTATGGGTGGGTGAGTGTGCATTTGACTGTGTAGGTAAGTGAATGGATGTGCCAATTCTATATGGTTGAGTAACTGCATATGTGAAAGGCAGTATACATGTGTGTTGGAGTATATAAGTGACTGTATTTGTAAGTTTGTGATTGTGATGGTGGCTGTATGTGTGAGTGTGTGTTTGTGTCATTGATTGTATAGGTGAGTAAGTATGTATTAGTATCTGTATGAATAAGTGAGTGGTGTGTGTATAACTGTACAGGTTAGTAAGTGGCTGTGCTGTGTGATTGACTCTGGCTGAGTGGGTAGGTGTGTGAGTAGCTCTAAGCGTGTCGGACAGTGTGTGAGTGGCTGTATGAGTGGATATGTCAGTGGCTGTATCTTCCTTTGATTTTAATCTTACCAAAAGAATTCTTAACAAAGCAGACTATCAGTTACACTGGGAAAACCTGCAGACAGTTTTAATGTTAGATTCCGTAGATATAAGAGCTCTGCTAACCATCAAAGTAGAGCCCACCCATACGCATTAGGTGTATTGGGTGAGAACCTGAAGATGATACAGGTCACTGCTGGGTGAGGGTCCTTTTATCAAATCTAACAGGCTTTTTAGTTGTCACCTTATCCTTGAGGCTTTCTGAAATGAAGTATAAGAAAAATGTAGATATAAAGGAAATATTGTCTATGATATAAGCTATGCAAGATTGGAATCTGAAGGTGTTCTCTTTATGTTACTTCTTACTTGCTCTTTTTGGTCTTTGAAATACTCTTACTATGGCCGAGCAGGGCTGTGCATTGGGCTCTTTGAAAGGTTATTTGTCTGCTATCTCAGCTTTTGTGTTGTTGCCTGAACACCCTCCCTTTTCAAGTCCCTTATTGTAAATAGGTTACTTAAAGGTTTTCAGCACGTATTTCCTCTAGCCTCTTCAAAACTGCCCTCTTAGGCTCCTCACAATCAAGAAGGCCTTTCTGGTGGCTATTACATTCCGAGTCAGTGAACAGCAGGTGCTGTCATCTCAGCCTCCGTAGATTTTCTTTTACACAAGCAAGTGTCTCCTCTGGACTCAAGCATCCTTCTTGCTGAAGGTAGCCACCCTGTTCCATATAGGCCAGTCTACCACCTTGCCTACCTTGTATGCTCCGCCTCATCCCTCTAAGCAAGAAGAGAGACTCCTCTGGCTGGAATCAAAAAGAGCATTGTAGTTCTGCTATGCACTGGCTGAGAAGAAACTCTTGGAGGGCTTGCTTCTCAGTTCAGCAGAGCAAAGGCTGCGACCACTGCATTAGCTTGTGGAGTTCCAGTCCTGAACCTATGTCAGTCTGGAACTCAGGCTTCGTTGCACACGTTCACCATGCACTACTACCTGGACAGTCAGATCTGTCGGGCTGGGCACTTTGTCCATTCAGTCCTGCAGAACTTTCTAGTCTAAATCCGATTTACAGACCCGCCTCCTGAAGTTCTTTCTTGGGTATCTATTTTAAGGTAAGAAATCTGTGGCTATAAGTCTCTATCAGATGAAGATGGTAACACTTTATGTGGTAGAGACTCCATCTATCTAACCACAGATTCCTTTTTTTTTTTTTTTTTTTACCAGGAAAAGCAAGAGACATTTTACAAAAAATCAGAAACAAAATGAATCACAACTAACATAGCATAATAGAAGATACAAGGAGTACTTTTTTAAACAATAAATACAAAAAAATGTCAATAATTAGATTTAAATCAGCCAATACCACTGGAGATAACTCCCATTTTCCAATGTGCAATCGGAGACCAAAGAGCCTCCCCCCGGGCCCTGGATCTCATTCCTCTTGTTTCAAATATAGCAGTTTCATATCTATAAACCGCTAGGAAGCGCGCTAACCACATCTGAAAACTAGGTGGGTCTGCTTCTTTCCAGCGGGCGGACAGGATTATCCTTAATATTGCTGTACCAATAAACATTAATCTTTCTTCAGAATTAATTAAATTTAGAGAATAATCATGACCAAATAGAAATAAAGTTTCTGATTCTGGTATTTTATGGCTAAAAATGTCCTCCCAAAAGGATAAAAACATATTTTTAATCAGCTTTAATTCAGGACAACTATAAAACATGTGGATAAGAGTCGCTGGTCCTTGAGAACATCTAGGACATAGGTCGTTCTCTCGCTTACCCCAGGAAAATAATTTTGCGGGAGTAAAATAGAGATCAAATACGGTTTTATACAATTGTGCTTTGAGATTACTGGCCATGAGAAGCTTCTGACTCATCTCAAGTACTCTGAGAATATCTACATTGGGATTATTTAATTTAGTAGACCATTTATTTTCTATTTTATCTAAGTGATCTTTTTGTTTAATCAAAAGAATATTATATAAAGTTCCAATCCGAGTATTTATTCTGGGTATTGCATCCAAAATTTCTATTTTATGAAGAGAAATTAAGGATTCTTTGGCTTTTAATATAGCGAATATCTGCGCAAATTTAAAAAAATCTCCATTTGGCAAATTATATTTCGTTTTTAAATCAAAAAAGGTGGTATGAAAATCATTTACTAAGAAGTCAGCAATTGTGCGGATGCCTAATTTATCCCATTTTTTAGCAACCAAAGCAAGGTCGTGCCCAATAAAAGGATTAGAATACCAAAGAGGCGTATATCGGTTGAGCTTCCCAATCTGCAAATATTTAACTACTTTGTTCCAAATTTTCCATGCGCTAGCTATTACTTCTCCCTTATAATCTCTATAATCTCTTGTCTCGGTCCTACGTAGAAGTAGACCCTTAGCTTGATGACCTAAAAGGAGCTCATAGACTGAAGGTATTACTTCCAGGCCTTCTGCATTTTGTAAATTATACCCATTAATCATAGGAGCGAGTTGTTTTAAAAAAGCTGCCCAGTGATATAGGATTAAATTAGGTGCAGTAAGGCCTCCTCTATCGATTGGTAACGTTAAAAGAGAGAGTGATCTCCGAGTCTTCCCATTTTGCCAAATAAATTTCGATATCAATGAGTTAATAAGCATTAGCGTTTCTTGATCAATGGCTAAGGGGATTGCTCGAAATAGATAGAGGCATCTAGGCAGCGTGTTCATTTTGACGTAATTAACTCTTCCTATGATAGGGAGTTGAAGGCTTTTGATCCTTTCGAAATCATTCTTAATCTTAGTTACTAATGGATCAAAATTCATTTTTGGTAATAACTTTATATTTGTGCAGAGAATAACTCCCAAATATGTGGCTACTTCAGCCCTTCTCTGATCCAGACAAACTGTATTATTGGTACATAGAATAATGGTCTTTCCCTTATTAAGGGAATATCCTGAACAGCGTCCAAATTCAGTTGTCGTTTTCTCTATTTCACGAATAGCCTCCATCGGGTTAGGTGTTATGACCGCAATTTCATCGGCATAGGCCAGCACTTTTGTTTCAAAAAGATGATTAATAATAGGTTTGATAATGCGGTTTTCTAATAATTTCAAGATAAGAGGATTAATATATAAAGCAAAGAGCAGGGGCGAGCAGGGACACCCCTGCCTAGTGCCCCTGGAGATGTTAATATATCCGGATAGTGACCCACCTACTAGAACTCTTGCTTTGGGGCGAGAATACATGGATTTAATAGATTGAATAAATTTGGGGCCGAAATTGTTGTGTTTCATAACTTCCCAAAGAAACCCCCATGAAACACGATCAAAGGCTTTCTCAGCATCAAGCAGGATCATCGACAACCGTTCCCCCGTGGCAGCAGCGGCATCAAACAGGGCAATAGCCCTGCGGGTGTGTTCTGTGGTACCCTTGCCCGGTATAAAGCCATGCTGCCAGGGGGAAACAAGACTCTCGATGACCCTGCTGAGTCTAAGCGCCAACACTTTTGCATACAATTTGGAGTCCGAATTGATCAAAGATATGGGACGATACGAAGTTAACTGTTCAGGGGGTTTTCCCTTTTTTGGAAAAACAATTATAGTAGCCTCATCCCAAGAAGGTGGTGGAACACCATTGTATTGAATCCTGAGGAATAAGTCATGTAGAATAGGGCAAAGTTGGTGGCTAAGGACCTTAAATAAATCAATCGGTAATTTATCAGGGCCTGCTGCTTTACCAGACGATAATAATGATAAAGCAACACTCACCTCTGCTAATGTGATTTCTTTTTCCAATTCTATCTTGGCAATATCATCTAACAATTTCATACCCTCACTGTTAATAGAAAGGTTATCTAAATAATCTACTATATCTTTTTGAATAGGTGGGATATCTTCTGAATATAGATTTTGATAATATCTTTGAAATTGGTGTTTAATATCTATCACGTGAGTAAAAGTCTGCCCATTTTCTATAATTGAAGTGATATTATTTTTGACGTTTTTCTGGCGTGTTGTAAGTGCGAGTTGTCTACCAACTTTCTCCCCACTTTCATAGACTAATTTCCTATGTGCTTGATATATTTGGGCAGCTTTCTGGCTAAGTTTAGTATTTAATTCGGCTTTCAACACCACTACCTGTAACATCAAATGTCTTGCATCCTGTTTCTGCGTAATTTTGGTTATGTGTTCTTCTTCAGCTTTAGCTAAGGCTGCAATTTTTTGATCATATTCTTTTCTAGTTATTTTCCTAATTTTATTTTGGAAGCTGATTGTCTCTCCCCTTAGTGCAGATTTATAGGTGTCCCAAACAATATTTCTAGACGCACTATAGCGATTTATATTAAAAAATTCTTCCGTCCAAATTTTGATGTGATTAATGTATTCAATATTGAATAATAATTTCCTATCAAAAGACCAGGAATTCTTTTGATCGGAATTAGTATCGTAGGTAATTAGTAATACTAAAGGGTTGTGATCAGAAATTATTTTGGGTAATTTGTTTATGTATGAATCAGATGCCAGATCCCTAGAAGTAAACACATAATCTATCCGAACATGTTTTTGGTGGGGGTGGGAGAAATATGTGTAGCCGAGATCATTAGGGTTATTTTGTAGCCAAATATCTGGTAGGCCCAAGCTATATACCAAACTTTTAACAGCGCGGTATACCCTTGGTTTCCTACCCACATATTTCTGTTGTGGCGATTGAGTAAAAAGAGCAGGAAAAAGTGAAATATTGAAATCGCCACAAAGAATGAGCGGGCCCTGCCAAGTAGCTAGTTCTATTTCCAAAGTTTGGAATATTGCAGGATCATCCTGATTAGATCCATAGACGGAACAAATGGTAATTCCGTTGGCCAGTTTAACAATTGCCCACCTACCATGTGCATCAGATAAAACACGTATACCTTTACCAAAACTAGATTTCGCAAAGATTGCGACACCTCTAATAATTGAATGTTGAGACGAGGAAATTAACAAATTATAGCCTTTAAGATTTAGTAGGGCTCTTTTACTCCAAGGAATATGAGTCTCCTGTATACACAGAATATCAACAGGATTTAACTTAATTAATTCCCCCAATCTAAGACGCTTATCTCTGGATAACAATCCTCCCACATTCCAAGATTGAACAGAAAGTTTACCCATTATTAATATATAAAAATTGTGTAATGGTTTTACTCCAGTGATAATCCTTTCCTTGCTGTACCTCCTTTCTTATGATTTCAAAAATTAAACTTGCTCTTGCTAATGAACCTGGTTTGTTTTTTATTTTTATCTCCCTTCCCCATACTCCCCCCTTCCCCCATCCCCAGAAACCCCTCCCCACAAGGCCTCCCCGTGTGCTTCCCCCTAGTGGAGGCATTCAGACTCTGAAGAGTCTGTGTGATGAGGTTGCAGCACCTCAGCTGAGCTACCGTTGCTAGAAAAAATCCTGATAAGTTTCAGTACTGATAGGTTAAAAATTGAAAAGGAAAAAAAAAAATCCTATATAAGGCAAAGAAGTATGAAATATATCATATGCATATCCATATCAACGTCCATGTCCATGTCCATTAGGTGCATAAGTACAATAGAGTGCCAAACAACAATATGACACAGCCACACATCAACACCATCCTTTACAGGAAAGCCAGTGATTTAGCTCAAATAACAGTATTAGAGTATTGTCAATACAGTACGGACCAGGATGTAATTAGCAATTTCCCCCCCACATTGAACATATACTGATTGTTCCTTCAATTGTCTGTAGCTCTATCTATTATCTATTGTCTAGGATATTCCCTCCAGGTAAGATTTTGCTTTTATCTCAGATTGAAAAAACTTTGTCTGCCCACCGTGGATAATTTTTAAGCTTGCAGGGTTATTCAGGAATGCAAGGGCCCCTTTGTCTTGAAATGGTTTAATCAATTGACGTAATCGCCACCTTCTTTTCACAGTGGTGTGGCAAAAGTCTGGCCTTGAAAAAAACAAAAAATCACTAAAGGATACTTTACGGGCAGGTCTCGCTTTCTCTGCCACAGCCTGTCTTAGCAGGAAATTCCCAAAGTAAACTAAAATAGCGCGAGGGTATACACCTGGTTTCGATGGTAACTTAAATGGAACCCGGTGAGCTTGTTGGACTTCCATGTTCCAATTCCAATTTTTAATCTCAGGCATTGACTCACTAAAGACTTTGATTATGCATGCTCGAATATCTCCCCCCTCTATTTTCTCCGGCACTCCTAATATGCGCAAATTATTGCGCCGCTGTCTATTTTCATGATCTTCAAGCTTCCATTTGATGTCCGTCAATTCTGCCTCTTGAAGTTTAATTTTCTCCGAGTTCTCAGAGGAGTCTTTCTCCGCAGACATCACCCTTGCTTCCATATCTGTAACTCTTTCACTTATATGGTTACAAGTCTTTGAGAGTTTCTTAACAACCCCTTGCATTTTGCGCAGAGCGGCACGTGATCTCCGACTGTCTATTGCGGCCTCTTCTCGATGGGCCGCTATAGCTTGCAGAATAGTCTCAACCGCTGTAGACGGTAATTCTGAGTTGCCGGGGTTAGCGGGACTGACCTCTTGAGATGTAATCAGGTGCCTGGGGTTGCCTTGCGTAGCTCTAGATCCCACTTTAGGCTTAGCTTTAACGGTATTTATATTTAGTCTGTCCTCCCCGTAGTTATCATCTGATGAGTAGGATCGGAGGTCATCCTCCTCATCCTCCTCTTCTGTAGAGTCGTAGCTTTCAGACCAATCTCTGGCAGTATCAGCTCCAGCCTCCCCTGTCTCATCGGAGAAAGAATAAAACACGCTAAGATCCTTTTCTCCCTCCGAAATCTGAGCGTTTGGAAGTAAGGACAGGTTAGGAATTGACCCAGTGATACCTTCACTCGCTACAGTAAGTTCAGAATTAGTGTGGGGGGGGTATGTTCAACAGTTCTTCGGTAGGGGCTAAGACCACATTCGGTGGTATACATATAGGCTGGTTTATAACCCCTACGGTCTTTACGGTCTCTACGGTCTCTATGGTCAGATCTGTGGGCTCAATTTGTACCCCTAGTATGTTGCCGCCTGGACCAGAAAATGACATAGAGTGCCCTTCGTTTGTTTGACTTGTGTCAATTTCATGCTCCTCAGTCTCGCCCGGCTCACTATTCAGCAGGGGTACAGTCACAGAAACCTCATTACCAAGCAGGGTGATAGGTGCGGCCTCGGTTACAGGCTGAGAGATTACAGGGACATTTAAAGATTCCAGTACTCCATTGTTTATAATTGAGGCATTGCTTATCTGGGGCGTAGAAGATACTTCAGAGTTCCTATCCTCATCATTGTTTTCAACAGTGGATAGTGGTATCACAATTTCAGTTTCAATCTGTGGCTCAACGAGTCCCGGTCGTTTCTTTAACATTAAATCAAGCACTGTCTGCCCCCCGGTAGTACTTAGCCTTCTCCTAGAGGCGATGACTTCTTGCCTCGGAGTGTTTATCACCGGCTGAGCTAAATGTAGTTTCTTTGCTTTGGCTTTCCCTACCTTAGCCGGAACACCGTCGAGCTCGACACCCTCCAATGAGCCTTCACGTTGTAGCCTCTCTGCTTCTTTGCGAAGGACTTTGGCTGCCTTCGCAACCCGCGCTCTGGCTGCAGCGGCTGAGGCATTTTTTGGCGGCGGCATCACTCTTCTCACTGTTTTCGGCGTCCTCCTCTGCAGGCGCGGCTGCGTCCTGCCGTCAAAGCCACAGACCACAAACAAGAAGCTCCGCTGCCAGTACGCCGACCCAAACACGGTTAGTAAAGTCGGTAATAAACCACTCAATGCACTGTATGATAAAGCCGCCGAGCTCCTGTTAGAACCCAGCCAGTTTATGTGCGTATCGGTGAATCTGCTACATTGTAACAATCCTGGTAGCATAGCGTTTGATGGCGGCAGCGGATAACTGGTCCGGGAGAACAATTAGGGTGTAACTCAATTTTTTCAGCAATCTCGCTCAATCTTGCGCCGTTTCCCTTACGAGTGATGTCAGCGATTGAATCTCTGGACGGTACCGTCTCATCGCTTGCCTTAATCACTCGATCAGCATAGTTTACACGGAGCTCAGCAGGGCGCTGCAAAGCCGGTCTAGCGCGAGACCGCCATCTTGCCTCCTCCCTAACCACAGATTCCTTACCGACCAACCCAGCCCCACCTCTATGCTAATTGATTTTTAGGTACAGGGCTTTACTCTTTCAGGGCCCTTGTTTTACACACCAGTTGTCAGGGTTATTTGTGGTGGCATGCTCCTGGCATAGAAATTCACAAAAAGAACTGTATGTCAGTGCACTGGGTTGGTGACTATATAATCAGGGAGCACATCCCTTCCAGCACAGACGACTCCACATTTTCTTTTTTTTTATAACATATTTTATTAGATATTTCAAATTTTATCATTACAAGTGCATACATTTGTATCATGTAGTCAATGGCTTCAACAGTGACATTTCATAATGCTTCCCTCATGCTGTGAGGTACATTTCCAGTACACAATAGCTTGAGTAGCCCCTATAGACCTTGCTATTAATTAAATAAGATAAAAGGAAAAGACAGTCATTAGAACGATGATAAAATAGAATATCCCCCTCAACCATGCTGATAGTTGCCAGCTGGACACAGAAATGTTGATGGTTTTGTGCGATCTAGGTTTTCCTTATGGTTAATTCTAATGCGAATTTTAATGACGTTGGGGATCTGGAGTCATTGGTTTCTTGTGAATTTCACTCATGCTACCAGTGAATGTATCAGTGCATCAGTTTCTTAAGAGAGTACCTGGCGTTCGGGCATCTAGGATAATGTCTAGTGGGGAGACCTTATCCATCGTAAATTGGATCTGAGCTACCGAATGAAGTTACACCTGGGTATTGAATGTATCTGATGTTTTGAAGGATTATAGTACCAAGTATCAGCTCATTGCTATGAGCCTCTTCCGAAGTCCTCTATGCTCTTTCCTATGAATGGCTCCACTTTCTGCTAGTCCCCAACGCTCAACCTCTTCTTTCCATGACTGTATCCTGGGGGTATTGCTGATTTACACCTCTATAGATGCATCTCTTTGCTACAAATAAGAGCTAAGTCTGCAAATTTAACCTGAACTACTTGTTCCTTCCGCTATGGATAGAGGCCCAATATATATGTTTCTCCATGTGCCAGCCTATGCCGCCTAGCACCTCTCTAAGGGTTGGTATGAAAGTGCTCTAAAGGTTTTTCAAGCTTTTGTAGGTCCAAAATATGTGGATTAAATCTACATCCTGCTCAGGACATCTGGTGCAGGCCTCCATGGTGTTGGGGACGATGGTATGTTATTTGTGCGGTGTTAGGTAAACACGCTGTGTTACCATGTTTTGTATAAATTTAAAATAAGTATTGCAGGAAACTCATTTAGGGTATTCCAGTGCAGTCTTCCACTCCTTATTTGAGAGTGCTCTATTAATACCTCTTTCCCAATTGTGGCGCACCTGCACTAAGGTTGATGGTTGGTGGGCTTGGATACCTCAGTAAAACCAATGGATTAAGTGTCTTCCTGTACACATTAAGTTTAATAAGTGTATTAGTTTGTTTGTGGCAGGTTCTGACCCCTGAGGTGACCAGTGTCATTTTATATATCGTACCAGGTTTGCATGTACCAGGAATTGTGCCCTTGTAATACCTTGTTTGTTCACAAAGTCTGTATGTGTTAGTAGAAACCTATCCCTAAACAGTTCCCTTATTTCAGACACTTCCATCTGCGTCCATGAGGTGAGTCTGCATCTTGTAAGGAACCCCATAGCAATTGGTTTATCTAGAAGTATTATATTGGGAGCATAAGCAGGAGTATGTGCTGTATATTTTATTGCCTGCTTCCAATAAGTGATTGCAGTCTTGCGCAACATCAGAGCTGTTGGAGGGACTGTGTGGCCTGGACACAACAGTTTGTGTAGTGCACCCGATCAGTCATCTGATTTGTGTAAGCTATTTCATGCAGGTTCCATCCTTCTAACCAGTATGAGAGCCACTGCAATTGACCTGCTAGACATAGGCGTGAAAGTCAGGTGCCCCCATTCCTCCAACATCCGATAGAAGTTGTAGTTATGCCAGCCTGAAACGTTGGCGGCATGTGCCCCTTAATATGTCAGTCAGTAGTATGTTTAATGATTTAAAAATTGAACTGGTAATCACGACTGGTAGATTGGTGAAGAAGTAAAAGAGCCACAGGAGCATCACCATTTCAGAAATTGCCAGGCAGCCGGTGATTAAAAGGGGAAGGGACATCCAGAAGCAACCTGAGCATGAAAGGAACACATTGCCTTTTGTATATTCCCTTCCATGAGATCCCGCGAGTTTTTGTAGACTTGTATCCCTAGATATAGAAAAGTGGTAGGAGCAACTGTTATATCATGATCTCCAAGTGGGATTGTTTGCATACTCAGGTCATTTCAAAATGGGAATGCATATAATTTCTCATAATTAATGGCAAGCCCCAAGATAGATTCAAACTGGGTAAAGGTTTGCGCTATCGTGTACAGGTTATCCCATAGGTCCTTGGAGTAAAGTAAAATATCATCTGTGTACAGAGATAATGCATGAAGTGTATGATTAATAGTGATACCCCAGTTTACTGACTCTGCGTGCAATCTATAAACAAGGGGTTCCAGTGCAAGTACGAACAGTATGGGTGATTGGGGACAGCTCTGCCTCGTGCTTCTTTGTATCTGTTATACTTGTGATATGTGTGCCCCTGTGTGTACCCTGGCCATTGGGGAATTTTATGATCTCTTGATTCATTGTAGCTGTACCTGTTAGGTAGTGAGCATGTATTCCCAGTCCAATGTATTGAAGACTTGACAGATGGCTAGCGATATGCACCCAGTTCCGTACATATCTTCTGGTTAGGCGAACAGAAAGTTACATAGTGTATGTATTTTTAAGGATGTGTTCCATGTATTAGCTTTGGCACAAGGGATAGGTGACGGTTGTATAATATGTTACTCAGAATTTTATACTCTGTGTTTAATTAAGAAAGCGGTCGTTATGCAGAGAGGTTAGTGTGATCCTTGCTGGGGTTACGCAGTAAAGTTATTAGGGCCTGCACTGTGGTGAGGGAGGGTTAGGATCCGGTCATGAATTCCACTTGCTAAATTCCGGGGGCCAATTGGTGGGAATAAGTGGCATAGAGTCCCACTGGTATTCCATCTGTGTCTGGGGTCATATTTTTGGGGAGACCTTTGATTGCGGTATGTGTTTCAGCAAATGGTAATGGAGTGGCTAGTGTCTTCTGTGCTTCTGCTGTCACTTGAGGGAGGCAAACCGAGACCAAGAAGCTATGAATCTACACTCCCTGGGATAGTGTATAGTGCTTTGTGGTCATAAAAAGCCTTCTTTATTTCACACTGTGTGGTTATGCGGGTCAGTTGTGGGGTGGTAATTTATACTATTGGTGTAGGTGATGGAGCAAGGTTTCATACGTACAGAAACTTGCTCATATTCAATCCTCTCGAAATAACATGTAACATTTAACCAACATGTTTTGTGATTACTAAAACTGCATTACACAACATTTCTAGTATCTAGGGGAAGCTTACCTATGTGCTTTTTCTAATAGTAACCCGAGTGTCCAAATATGGCCGCCAAAAACGTTGGAATATTTCTGCGCATGCGTCTACTACATCTACGTAGTGTGACGTAGCTCTGCTTTTGGTGAGAATTTCTTGCAGCTGCACTATATTGTCAGAGATGGCCGCTTCATGCTTCACATACTAATGCACATGCTCCTGCTCAAACTAAAACTTGTGTGTTCTGCTTAACTAATTATGCTATAGTTAAAATAAAGTAATGGGGTTAGAGTAGAATTAAGTGGTACACAGTGCATTAATTTATTTTTATATTCTAATGTGTCTCTCTTTGACTTCATTGATAGCTCGTATTTGGGCCTGAAGGGAATCTCAAACTCCATTTTGAAATCACTTGGTCATGTGCAGATGACATCGAAACCCTCACAGCTTTTGATATTGGATTGATGCCAGTTCCCATCTTATTCGCGACGTTCGTGGGGAAACTTACCTAGTCACCCGGAGCAAGAGGAAGAGAAAGCACAGAACTTTATACATTGTATATGAATTGAAATAATATTGCTAGGGGGAATAAAAATCATGGGAAAGTAAATTATGGGCAGGAACATTGATCAACTATATCGAATAGATATGATCTTATACTGATATGGCGTGATGACCTCTCCTCGTCTTTCTGACCAATCAAATGAAGGGAACACATAGAATTTGCAACATTAAGGGGGTGGTACACACACTGAATTGGTATAACTAAGGTAGGCTAAGTCAGTTAGATTGTCCGACTTGTTACAGACCTGTCACTGACCCAACGTATGCTGAAGGAGAATCGAGAGCAGAGTGCTAGTCGAGCACTTTGACAGAATAATCAGGAGTTTTGCTGAGGGAGAAGAGTCGATCTACCTAGTTGGGGTGCAAGAGTAGCCATAGAGAGGGGTGTGACGCTGGTGTTGCACTTAGCGGAGGTTGCCTGTCCTGTCCTGCATCTGTCCTGTCCTCTTCGCATCTGATTAGTCAGGACCCAATTCCTTGTCCCAGCCCGTGGCCATGGTTGTCTTCACACCAGTCTAAGTAAATATAATCTGTGTGGTATGTCCTTGTACCTTTTTCCCTTTTTCACCCTTCCTAGGTACCAATGTTTAAAGGTATTTTCTTAAAGTCCTGAAAATTTTATACTTTAATAGTTATATTCTTACCTGCAAAATCCTTAATCTCACTGTTATGGCAACTGGCTTACAAAATATTGCATAGATTAAGAGTTTAAAACTTTCCTGAGTCTGTGGTTTATTTTTCATAAAGTAAATATTCTCTACCTATTATTCTAACTCCCTTAATCCTTCGATTTAGGACTTAGAGCACAAGTGACAATGGTGTGGTAAGTCATGGTGTACAGGTATAAGTCCTAAGGTGAATAAAACTCTGATAGGCAGGAAGTTAAGTTAGATTACCTGTTTAAATTGTGATTGTTAATGGGCCCAGGTGAGTATGAATAACTGAGCTGGTAATCCCACGGCATCATAGGTGGGGGCATTCTAATTAAAAATGCTAACAGTGTGCCTGGTCTATCTGCTTCAGTATGAACTTTTTGCATATAAGCTCGATAGTTCATAACCAGCAATTGTTCTAGCAGCTCTGCATATTTTATGCAAGCTTCTTGGAGATCTGCTGTTGTAACTGTGCTTTGGGCAGCTTCACATTCAAGTCTGCTTAGGGTGTCTTCGATATGCTTTATCTCCCTGTTAACGTTTTGGCAAGCACCTGTCATCGAGCTGATCGTAGTTCTGTCTACTACCACTTTGAGGACCTCCCATTCTATCCCCATTTAAGAGGCTGTTCCTCTATTTTCAGTAAAATATTTGTCAATTGTGGATGTCATAATGGCTCAAAATACGCCATCCTCAAAAAGGCAAAGGTCTTGCCACCAAGTGGGAATAGGTGTGGGAACACATCCCAAGGAAATGATGGCCTCCAAGAAATTGTCGTCTGCTATTGTTTTACCAATGTATGTTGTGTGGGCGTACCTGCCATCTCTATCAATACACTTCTCATATGCAATGGAGGTGATTCCTGCCCTGATTCATATCGGGCCCCCTCGTGAAAACACAGAGTATGTTGTACTAAAATACCTGTCCCCTCCACTTCCTTTGTAGTTTTGTGGCTTCTACTGTAGCTAGGTGGGTCTCCTGTAGAAACACGATAAGTGTTGTACACCTAGCTAATTGTACATGAATTCTATGCCTTTTCTTTTTTTTTAAACTCTTTTTATTATATAAAGAAGGAAAACAAACAGTCAAGGCAAAAGGAGCATTACAATACAGGTGCTTTTTTGAGCGGGAAGGAAAAGGCAATAGCATCACAATGCAAGTCAATCAACATAAAAAATTCAGAGGGGGTCATAATCGGGGGAAAAAGACTAAAGATTGTAAAAAATATGAATTAGAACAAATCATGGAATGCCGGATCAGGGAGAATGTGAAGCATCGGGGACATCAGGAAGGGGTGGTGTGCATATATCTCCTCTGTAGGAGTTCTATTGATTCCAGATTTTACCCCATTTTTGGGGCCTACCTCGTGCTACATACACCGTCTTCTCTCGAAACATACACCAATCCATATTCTCCTTCCACACTGAGACCGCCGGCGGGCGGGGAGCGCCCCACAACTGTGCAATGTCTCGTTTCGCAATCATGTTGGCCAGGGTCGCCCTACGCGTCTGAGCCACGTCATAGTCATTCGGTTCCCATACATTCAGCAAACACCGCCTAGCTTCCGGCTGTATCTCGACTCCCGTGACCTCTTTCATGACCGCATGCACTCTATTCCAAAATGCAGCAACCTCCGGACATTCCCAAATGATGTGAAGGAAACTAGCAAGGTGACCACACCCACGGACAAATAACCCATCAACAGAATAACCCATTCGAATCAGTCGCGGGCCAGTAACATATACACGGTGCAAGATCTTGAGTTGAACTAGTCGAAGACGGGCCGGTAAGGCGACCTCCTTGGGTGAGGAAATCGCAGATTGCCAGTTCTCATCATCTAATATTAAACCGTCTCTGGTCCAGACCTCCCTTAAATGCGTTAACAGGTCAGACCGATCATTAATTAATTTCGTATAAATCAAAGAAATCGTGCTATCGGGCACATAGCCGTCAAGTATCGGATCTTCCAACGGGGAAGGTTCCGGAATAACGGTCCCAACGGGGAAAACAGGGCCCAACGCGTGACGAATCTGTAAGTAGCGAAAAAATTCCCGATCACTCAGTTCATATTCCGCCTTCAGGACCTCAAAAGTCTTAATCCTATCCTTAACCCAGAGATCGCCCACTCTACTGATACCAATCATATCCCATTTCCCAAACCCTTTCGTCCTCCATAAACTTCCCAGCTTGCAAGAATCATACAAGGGGGTCGCCCGGGTCAGTCTACCGCTCCACCCCATTGCCGCATTCGCACAATTCCACACCTGCACCGCGATCTTGGTAGGACCAGTAAGCGTCCGGATCGCAGATCTAGAGTATAGCGCCCTATTATAGTTCCCACCCGGTAACAGCCACCTATCCATCTCAAATGCAGGATCTAAACCTGGACCATACGTACCGTGATTGATTGCACTCAATTGAGAGGCCCAGTAGTAACGCCTGATATCGTGAAGAGCAATACCGCTGTCATACCAGGGAAGCGTAAGTTTAGGGAGGGCGATACGGGCACGCCCATAGCAAATCAGCTGTCTTTGTAGACTCTCCACTTCCCGGAAGTATTTTGCCGGAACTGCGTCAAACGTATTCTGGAGCGCGTATAAAAACCGCGGCAGAGACATCATCTTAAAAAGGGTGGCTCGCTCAAGGGGGGACAGAGGAAGGCCGCGGCAGCCCACCACGTCAGAACGCATTCGTTGTAGTGGAAGGAGTAAATTACGGTCATATCTGGCCACGGGGCCCAAAGTGATAAAAATTCCCAAATATTTGAAACCCTCTTGTGTAACCTGTATCGGACAACCACGCGGCAATGCACGGGCGCCACCCACGAGTACGTATATACAAGACTTGGACCAGTTGATCACAAGGCCAGAATTACATCCGAAGGAAATCAACACATCAAACTGCACGTTTAACGACTTTTGGGGCGAAGTGAGGTATAACAGAATATCGTCCGCATAGTTCCAAATGCAATCCTCAAACTCAGGGGTCCACTGTATACCTCTCATCGAAGGTTCCCAGCGCAACCATACAGCCAGAGGCTCCAGGGCAAGCGCGAAGAGGAGTGGAGACAACGGACAGCCTTGTCGAGTACCCCTTCCCAGAACTAAGGGACTGGATACCCGACCATTGACCACTACCTGCGCCAACGGAGCCTCAAAGAGAAGTTTCACCCAGCTAATAAAGCCAGGACCAAAGCCGAATTTCGCCAGAGCGGCCCACAAATACGACCACTCCACAGTGTCAAAAGCCATCGTGGCGTCAAGGGAGACCAAGATGGCCGACTCCAGAAGATATGGGGCTCTCGCGAGAGCGCCGTGCAAGCGTCTCAAATTCAGTGCAGTATTACGGCGCGGGATAAATCCGGACTGGTCCAGATGAATCAAGTCACTAATCACATTGATAAGACAGTTAGCTAGTACCTTAGCGAGGATCTTTGGCTCCGCATTAAGAAGCGATATGGGTCTGTAGGACGCACAACAAGCCCTTGGCTTCCCCTCTTTGTGAATCACTACTATCGATGCAAGACGCTGATCGTAAGGGAGGGAGCCAGTATCCCTCGATTCCAAGAACATACCTCCGAGATATGGTGCAATCCTGTCTGGACGCAACTTGTATAACTCAATAGGGAGACCATTGGGACCCATAGCCTTCCCCGATCGAAGAGAGCGTATGGCAAGAGCTATCTCATCCACCGAAAGTGGCGCATCCAGCAGTACCCTGTCTGAGTCCGATAGGCACGGCAGTGAAATATCTCTCAACAACTGGTGAGAGTCTTCTTCGGGCCTAACAGACACTGGAGAATAAACCTCCCTAAAATGATCAGCGAAGCACTCAACAATCACAACTGGGTCAGTCACACGCATTCCATCAGGCCTCTCAATCATCGGAACCACATGATTCGCTCTCTCCTTTCTATCCAACCAGGCAATCAATTTCCCAGCCTTGTCCCCCACATCATACAGTCGCCCCTGTCGCTCCCTACTAATGAGTTTAGCGGCATCAGTCACCAGGGCCCTATAATCAGATTGTTTGAGACCGAGGACATGAAGTTTATCTCGGGTGACCCCCGATTCCAACTCTCCTTCCAGTTCAGTAATATCAGCCTCAAGTCGGACCACCGCCTCATTCCTGCTCTTTTTAGCACCAGCAATCAATGATAAGGCATGTCCCCGAAGGACAGTCTTAAACGCTTCCCATAATGAGACAGAAGAAGACACCGATCCCTCATTATCAAGAAAGTAGTGATCAAGAGATTTGACAAGTTCAGCACGGGTCTTCGGGTTATGGAGATACCAGGGGTTAATCGGAGCCACTCGACCCCCAGTGCCCGGAGTAATGTCCATATGAAGCCATACAGGAGAGTGATCCGAAATCCCCCTAGCTAAGTGTCTGATCTCCTTCATCAATGAGGCCTGTGCTGCAAGCATCAAAACATAATCCAACCTGGACTGGCTACCATGGGCACCCGAGTGGAAGGTAAACTGTGTCCGACCCGGGTGCATCACCCTCCAGCAATCAATCAAGCCCAGTGTTTGCAGGAATCCACTCAACCATGATTGGGACCTTGCGAGATCTCTGGGGGGATGGCGGTCCTCCACCCCAGAAACAACAGAATTGAAGTCTCCACCCACGATCAGCATACAGTCGGGAAGTCCCAGAACCACCCTCCCCAAATCAGCGAAGGTCGAGGACTGCAATTCAGGGGGGACATATACAGAAAGCAGCGTGATGGTCTTCCCCTCCCACCTACCAGTGAGGGCAGCATAACCCCCTCTATCGTCACACATCACATTGTCAACCTCCAGGGGAAGGGAGTTCCGAACAATAATACCCAACCCCCTGGAACCGGAGGTGAAACCAGTGTGGGCAGCAAGGTGGTATCCCCGCCTATTCATAGCATGACATGTGTTCCCAATCAGATGTGTTTCCTGCAGTAACACTACATCCGGGGAGAAACATTTCAAGTATTGCAATACAACACCCCGTTTTATCCTGTCTCCCAATCCATTAACATTCCTACATAGAAGTCTCAACCCTCTACCCCCCACACCCGAAACGGTAGCATAGCCCTTCCCACCCGCAGCGCAGCGCCCAAATCAAATAGTAAATCAATACGTTGCCTTGAAAAAGAACCAAAACACACCCAAATAATTCTTCACCCTCCCCCCACAATCCCAGAAAACGAATGCCCCCCACCCTGCACCCCTGCGTTAGACTCAAAAGCCACCCCAACTTGCAGTGTGCCGGTCGCCCTAACATAGAACTACTCTACAAGAAGAAACCCAGAGGAGGAAAGAGTCCCACCCCCCGCCACCTCTGGTTACACACATAAGTCTTAGAAATACGGGAGACGTCAAACCATAGTGACATATCAGAAACAGTGTCAGAAACTCTGGAGCTACTGCTCATTCCTGGTCAGGTTGGCCACCCTCAGCTCCGCCGGAGTGTTCCATGCGATCTCGTCGCTCAGGCAAGGAATCAAGCCAGTCACTCACTCTGTCAGGGCGATCAAAGAAAAATGTCCGGTCCTCATAATCAATCCGTAGTCGGGTCTGGAAAAGCATCGCATATTTCAGTCCCATGTCCCTCAGTCTCTGCTTCACTCCTTGGAATTCCATCCTCTGTTTCTGAACAGATTGTGTGAAGTCCGGGTAGAATCTCACAGTGGTATTCTCAAACTTCACCGGGCCACCCGTTCGTGATGCCTGCAGGATAGCATCTCTATCCCTGAAATAGAAGATTCTAGCAATAATCGGGCGTGGTGGAGCACCGGTTTTAGGCTTACCACCCGAAACTCTATGCGCACGTTCCACGGCAAAGAATTTGCTGAGGCCTTTAGGAGCAAGATGCGTGAGGATGAGATCCTCAACAAGGAGATCCATGGAAGAGGCCGTGGAATTTTCCGGAACACCGATGATGTGCACGTTATTGCGTCTCGCCCGGCTTCCAAAATCCTTCAGTCGACGATTAAAGAGGTCATTAGAGGTCCGGAGATTACGCACCTCCGTTTGGAGGTCAGCGACATCCGTAGTGAGGCTGGAAGTCTTTAAGTCCAAGGATTTTACCTTTTCGTTGGTCTTAGATAAATCCATTCTGATAATATTGACGTCAATGGCAACTGTGTCGAGCTTGAGGGCGATGGCCTCATACTGTTGGTCCATAGAAGTCTTCATACCAGTGATGGCGCCCATGACATCTTGCAATGTAAGATCAGCCAACATGGCGGGGTCTTCGGTCCCTTCACCCCGATTCCTATTCGCCTCTCCGGGCGATACCTTAGGCAGGGTGTAGCGATCCATGACGTTCGTTTGAACGGAACCGCCTCGGAGAGGGGTCTTGGTCTTGCGTTTCTCGCTGTCAGGTTTGCCCGCCATGGCAGGCGGCAAGCCCCCCGGAAGCGCCCTGGACCTGGTGAAAATGGTTCGTGCGTTTTCCACCAATAGTACCAGTAGCAAGCTAGCGGGCATACGGCGGAGACCACAGACACACCGCCTTGGGCTCAGAATGAAATCCAAGGTCCGGGCGCAACTCAGGCTATTGCGACAGGATAGAGATGCGAGAGGGTGAAGACCCAAAAACGAAACTGAAAGTTAACTCGGGGCAGCAACTAAGACTCCGCGGGCGTTGTTGTTGAATTACAGCCTGGGCAATCAGACCACCCGAGGCCCGGAGGTATCCATGAGCAGGCCACAAATGTTCAGAGTATCATAAGTTCGGTTCCCGGAGTCCAAATCGATGTCTGAAAACAGCTAGTATGTCAGCTGGGTTGCGTCTTCAATAGCCCATCGATGTTGGCAGGATAATATTCAGGATAAATGCGGGAGGTGGCGAGGGTTTCGGGAGCCCTGGGCTCACACGGCCATCTTGGATGCGCGCGTAGCTCCTCCTCAATTCTATGCCTTTTGTGTAGTGATCCCATTCCCCATATATATTCCAGGTAGTGCAATTATACTGTTGAGTTGGCGCCATGCGTAATTCCCTTATATGTCGCTAGAATCATGCCTCTGCGTTACCCGATTCTAATTAAATCAATTTGGGCATCAGTCAGGATCCCCTTTAAAAAACCTAAAGCTGAGTCCAACCGTGGAACTTTGTTTGACCAAACATTTTGTGCAACATGAACTATCCAAGTGGTTGTGGAACGTGCAGCAGCAAAAGGGGCCATAGTTGTGTAATAGCTGACACCAGGACTGGTGTCTGAGTTGACCACAACTCCCAACAGGGCCTTGTGCTCCAAACACTAGGCCTCAGTGTCGGACATCTTACCAGTACATTTCCACTCACAGTCAGGTAAGCAGGGTTTCAGGTAGGCTAGTTGAAATGGGTGAGAAGTGTGTGTGTAGGACAGGGCCTGATGGGAAATGGAGTCATTGTAAAAACTACTCCCCCCAACCAGCCCATACAGCCCACCAGGAGCAATGCTCACCTGACAGTGAGTGGAGAAGTACTGAAAAAATGGCTGACATTGTGGACTTGTATATGGAGCACAAGGCCCTGTTGGGAGATGTGGACAAATCAGACACCAGTCATCAGTGTCGGACATCTTGAAAGAACATTTCCACTCACTGTCAGGAAGGCAGAGTTCCAGGTAGGCTTTTGGAGCTGGTTGGAAAGGTGTGTATAGGACAGAGCCTGATTTGAGTTTTAGCCATTGCAAATACTTTTCCTCCCATCCACCCATCAGAGATAACTCCTCTGGGCCTATGCCTCCCTCACAGTGAGGGGAAGTAGACTAGCAAGATGCTGACACTGATGCATGGCGCTGAACTTGAAGCCAGTTCCATCAATGCCTTGTTCTCCAAACACCATGCAACAGAGTCAGCTGCTAGTATACTTCTTCTTACTGTCAGGTAACCATAGGCCCAGATTACCTGTTTGGGATGTGTGTGGGAAGAGGTATTGGCACTGATTACATCTCCCATCTGGCTCTGTCCTCCACAAACCTTCCCACCAATCCCAACTAGCCTCCTGACATTGAGTGGCAATGTGCTTCCAAGATGGCTGATACTGGGGACTGGTGTCTGATTTGTCCACAACTCCCAAAGGGGCCTTGAGCTCCAAACACCAGGCCCCGGTGTCAGACATCTTGCTAGTACATTCTCACTGACTGTGAGGGAAATACAGTTCTAGGTGGGCTTGTTGGGCTGGATGGGGGCGCAGTAGTTGTACTGAGTACATCTCCCATCAGGCTTGGTCCTCCACACACCTTCCCACCCTTCCAACTAGCCCACCTGGGCCTCTGCTTATGTGATAGTGAGTGAAGATGTACCATCAAGATGGTTGACACTGGGGACTGGTGTCTGTAGCACAAGGCCTGATTGGGAGTCGTGGTCAAGTCAGACAATAGGCACCAGTGTCAAACATCTTGATAAGTACATTTCCACTCACTGCCCGTTATGCATAGCTCCTTGAGGGCTGTTTGACTGCGTGGGAAGGTGTGTGTAGGACAGGGTCTGATCGGAGATGTAGTCAGTGCAAACCCTACTCATCCCAAACAGCCCAACAAGCCCACATGAGACTATGCTTACCTGACAGTGAGACGACATGCACTAGCAAGATGGCTGACACCGGGGACTGGTGTTTGGAGCAGAAGGCCATGATGGGAGTTGTAGTCAAGTCAAACAATAGGGACCACTGTCACACATCTTGATAGTACATCATTCTTCATTGTGGCCAGGTTGGGCTGGCTGAGAGGGGGAGTGTTTGCATTGACATCATCTCCCATCAGGCCCTCTCCTACACACACCTTCCCACCCATCCTAACCAGCCAACTGGAATTCTGCTTTCCTGACAGTGAGTCAACTGTAATGGCAAGATGGTTGACACTGGGGACTGGTGTCTGATTTGACGACAACTCCCATCAAGGCCTTGTGCTCCAAACACCATGCACTTGTGTCACACATCTTCCTAGTACCTCACCACTCACTGTCAGGTAGCCGTAGGCCCATCTGAACTGGTTGTGCAGGGTGGTGGGAGGAGCGGTTGCCATTACTACAACTCACATCTGGCTCTGCCATACACACACTCATCCCAACCATCACAGCCAGCTACCCTTTAACTCTGCTTACCTGGAAGTGAGTGGGAAGGTATTGCCAAAATGATTGACCTGTGGACTGGTGCATTAAGCATAAGTCCTGGATGGGAGTTTGTGACAAATCAGACACTATGCACTACTGTCAGACATCTTGCTAATCCATTCCCAATCACTGGCAGGAAATCATTCTGCTATTTGGTCAGGTTTTGCTGGGTGGGAAGAGTGTGCGTAGGATAGGGCCTGATGGGAGATGAGGCCATTGCAAATACTCCTTCTCCCACCCAGCCCCAGCAGCCTAACAGGAAGAGTGGTGTTCAGACAATGAGGGAAAGTGTACTAGCAAGATGTCTGACAGTGGTTCCTGGTGTCTGAGTTGACCACAAATTCCATCCTGACCATGTGCTCCAGAAACCAGTCACCAGTGTCAGCCATCTTGCAAATAGATCCCCCCTCACTGCCAGTAGAGCAAAGGTACAGCTGTGCTGGTTGGGCTGAATGGGAGGAGTGTTTGATATCACTACATCTCCCATCAAACCCTGTCTCACACACACCTTCCTACACAGCCCAAACAGACCACTTGGTACCCTGCTTTTCTGACAGTGGTTGGGAATATACCAGCAAGAATACTGGCACTGGGGATAGGTGTCTGACTTGATCACAACTCACATCATGGCCTTGTGCTACAAACACCAGTAGGGGGTTGGGCTGTGTGAGGGGAGGAGTGTAAGTTACACAAATATACAATAAGGACTCAAACCTCAGCTCATTCAATTACTTAGCTACAAATTTGATGAAAACAGATTCTGTGATCTCATCTGACTATGGAGTCAATTGACAAAATCCATGATCTGTGTAGGCACAAAGCTAAGCAGTCACACATTTGGCTCCTGACTTGCATTCACTTGTGTGTCATGAGATGAGAATAATAGAAACCTCACTCACACCATGACCACAAAAATCAGGGGAAAGCAGCAGAGTGTGTGCAGGCAGACACACCTATGTGACAGCTGCCACATGGACTAAGCACATGACACAGGTCTGACAAACTACAACATTAGGATCTAAGTGTACGTATATCAATGTTTTCCTACAGATGTGGAGCACACTAGGCCACCAGTGGCATCTACAGAGTGTCAGGTACCAGTCACTGGTATACATGTATACATGCATACATGCCCCATGTATGCACATAGGTGGGCATGTTCACCAATCCACATCTTTTCAGAATTGCATTGTTCTCCAAAAACATAGGCCAGCATCATAGATGAAGAAGGCCAATCTATCTTCATTAATGTATTGTTAGGTTCAGTCATCTATGTAATGGGTATCATTTGAGGTGCAGTGGACATTCTCATCAATGATTTTGTCATTTCTGTACCCACATAGCGAGCTGAGAACACCACCAGTCAAAATGAGGACAGCCAGTCCCAGGCTCTGGCTGACCAGGACCTCGCTGGCATGGAAGATTCTCTGACATCCTCGGATGACGAGGACCAACCTGGCGCATCAGGTTTTGGTCATCAGACAGCACCAGCAGCGGCTAAAGCACGATCCACTGCGACCACTCCTGCCTCAGCTAATGACACTAAGCTGACCCCTACCCTGACGGACACAGCAGCCCAGGACAATGCCAACAGCACAGCAACACAGGACACTCTGGAATTGGTGGACAACAACACCCCTGTCAATGAGGAAGGAGTTGACTGTCTCACCAACAACAGGGCCTGTTCAGGTGAGTAAGGGTGGTGGGGGGGGGGCATTGGGATCTACACAATTAATCAGCTGCTGATGAGCACTCAAACCTTTCCCAGGTGATCAACGCCTACCAGACTTACCAGGGAGGAATGGGCCAGGTTATAGGGATCCTAAGAAACAACCAGCAGCTGCAGGCAGGCCAGAACCAACGACTGGACACTTTTATTCAGAAAATTGATTATATGACTAGGGTGCAGTAGGACATTGGTACCAGTCACCGCTAAATTGCAATCACCTAACCGCACCTCCCTGTGTGCCCACAACATCTGGTGCGTCAACATCTGCCCAACCCACAGGGAGGGACATGGAGTCTGACGGAGAGTCCTCAGTACCACAGGAGCCTGCAGTTGAGGGTCCACGCCAAACTTTGGATTGGTTGTCTGAGGAAGAATCTCTGAGTGTCAGATAGTAATGTTCCACCCCCAGGTAGTGAGAATGTACCCCTAATATCCTCCAGTGTGTGCCAAGGGTTCAGTTTGTTGACTGTCAACAAGAACTGTCACACATTGGATGGAGTGTCAACATTGGAATGTGAACTGAAATAACTGTGGCTTTACTTTGGAGAATGTTATCTACAAACACTATCAACTCCTATCTGCATGTTCTTTTTATTGTTGTGAGCACACCACCATTGTGTGACTTTAATTTACTCCTGTATGCACATAAATAAAACACTTTACACCAAAGTACTTGCTGACGTTGTGACTTTGAATTACAAATGTACATATTGTCATGAACTGCAAATTCACAAAGAAGAAATTGTCAACAACATTGGTAACAAATCATTACCAAAAAGTAAACTAAGAGCTTTTGAGTAAATATACCTTGGCAGAGAATGAAAGGGATACACAACTAGGTCATCACACAATCCATAGTACATGGTACAGATTCAATAGAAGTCTATTGTCTATAAAACTATCACCATTTGCCTGCACAATCAACAATCATTGCAAACAAGTTCTCCATGGTCAACTATGGATTCAAAAACTCCTTGAATGTGTGATAACAGACAAGGCACACCTCACTGTGGAACACAGGTTTATTCTCAAGACACAACATGGTCCCAGAACACAAAGCCAAATCACATCACACAGTACTGAAAGTAACTAAAAACAAAATAAATTGACTATCAGATCAGAAGGAAGTGTGTGCCAGGGAGCTCGGTTTGAAGTCGGAGTCTGTCACAGCACCATGTGTCAGGTGAGGTCACAACTTCAAAGTCCACTCTGTCAGTGGCATGGCAAAGTACCCTGGTAAACAATCACAATGAACAGAGTTAGGAATAAGGTAGCACAATTCTGAAAAATATGTCATCTGAAGCACAAAAATGTCAGTGTAAACATTAGCCAGGCTTCCCAGTAACACTGTCCATGTTAATCTGCCCATTTTACAGATCCATTGTAAGGAGGACCCCGACATAACATCATATGGGGGTTATAATCCGATACCCATAACCTTCCCTCACTTACCTTTTCTATCCCAGCACAACCATGATGATCGTATCTTGCAGTCTCCACCTGAGAGGAAAGTCATTGATGGAGTCAATCCGGCATCCCAGGATCCCATGTCAGCAGGAGGGATGGACCAAACACTACCTCGGACCGATCAGAGTGCTGAAAGGTGAACAAGAAGTGTGTCACCGAGTCTGTGGGGGAAGCCGATGGAGAGAACCCGGGAGTTGCCAGAGAGCCCAGCGGGACGGCAAGAAAGCACGGAGAGGAGGAAGTTCCATGCACCAAGGTGGTCCCAGAGGCCAGCAGGAATGAGAAGCAGAGTTCCAAGGATGGAGAGCCTTTGCTGGTAGATGACCCGCAGGACGCCGCTCCAGAGGTCTGGAGTAAAGAGTGGTGGTTGCGCCAGGAAGAATAAAGACACCCCCGCAACAACTCTGGAGAGTTGCAGCTTTCACTGTACGTGGACAGGGATAGGGGTGAAAGAAGGGTCATTGCGGTTGTGCCAGAGAGACTTTATTTGGGTCGGAAAAGGGAGTAAAGGGAGGGTAAGTGGACAAATAAGGTCATTATGGTTGTTCTTGTTCATGCCGCCTATATCTCTCCCCTTTAACTTGTTTTGGCTTGCAGCAATTCTTTTTTCCCTTAATGACTTTATTGATTCTGATGACAGATTAGTCTGTACTCGAAACAGATCAGCGGAAATATACTGCAAGGACTTCTTAGGAAACCAGAAAGAGAGGGAACTGCAGGGCTGTGTTTACTTACCTTATTTTCTTTTTCCATCTGTGCACATCTCCACCCTTATCCTAACCTCTGCTAAAGAAAGAGAGGAAGCAGAGAGCGTCCTACCAGTAACCTCTTAATCGGCACTTCCCTGGTATGGTATTGGGCACTATTCTACACATAAGAGTAAATAATAGTTTAATTCACCATCATCTCCCTGTCTTTTTCACCAAGATCCCGGGATGCCACTGAAGAGAGGAAGAAAAAGTGGACCATACAGGGAGAAAAAACAAACTAGGCGGAAGAAAGAAGATCTAAATACTTAGTTGACTCACCACATTTGTGTGACTCTTCTTGTTTGTGTTTAATAAACCGCCAAAATTGAGAAACACATTAGGCCTCCTAGATTTACTTTTCGCCCATCCCTCCCACACCCATCTTAGGAAAAACCTCAGGACAAGTATCAGACACTCACAAGCATACATACACTTGTCCACCAGCAACACAAAAACAAACAATTGGGGATATTCACCTCCGCTCATTGCATACTTATACGGATGTGAAGAAGTTGTGGATAAGCTGTTGTCTTAAATCCTCGTCATCATCATCATCACCATTGTTGTCATGGCCCGTCCCGGATCCTCCCACGGTGACACCTCCTGGTCTCCGTCGTCCAGTTTTAGTGGTATGCCCTTACATATTAACACATCACAAAAGAAGCCCCGGGTCCAGGGTCGTACGGAGGTCTAGCATGTGACTCAGGATATCTAGGTGAGTAAGCTGGGGATACCCTTTTGAAGGACAGTTCCCCTCACACACCAGAGGTGTCATGCTTCATCATAGGGGTACCACCTCATGTGGGAACCTAGTCCTATTGTGGGCTACAACCCCATCACTGATAGGGAGGAGGTCAAGGATGTTTTCAAATGGAAGGTGGGTGTACTAAAACCCATGAAGGCTTGGTGTGTTTGAAAAAAAAGCGCAGTGTTATATTGCGAGTGATTAGAAGTGATTAAAACTGGCTACGGGGTCAGCTATAACACTACTTTTAATTCCGCTGCCCAGTGTCAGGATTAAAACCAAAGTACCCCCATGATTAAGCATGACACTTCTGGTGTGTAAGGGGAACCTCCCTATGAACCTGGACCCGGGGCTTCTTTTGTGATGTGTTAGTATGAACAGGGAGTTGGCTCCTGCTGGTCCTTAAATGTCCTCTAGCCCCCCTTGTGTGATTATGCCCTTCCATATTGCCACATTGTGTAGCATGCAGTGACGATCTGGCACACCTTCAACGGGACAAATTGGAGGGCTCATCCCGTCTGATCCAGACAGCGGAATCTTGCCTTCAGGAGGCCAAAAGTCTGCTGAACAACCTGTCTGGTCCTACCAAGAGCCTCATTAAAGTACACTTCTATTGGGGTGCCTGGGTTGCGCAGTGGTGTCAGTAACCAGGGCTGGTTGGTTTTTCTAGATTCTCCTGCAGTGAACACAGAAAATACTATAGTTGTCAACATCACCTACCAACAAACCAGGCACAGTTAGGTTGAGACATCTAAAGGGGATGACGCTGTTTCGCATGATGTATGCATCATGTGCTGAACCAGGAAAACATGCCCAGGCATGTGAGATGGACATGTCAGCCAAAAACACCACCTGTACATTGATAGAGTGGTAACGTTTATGGTTGTGATAGACCTGTTCATTGGCCTTTGGTGGGATCAACGCAATGTGGGTGCCATCAATGGAACCAATGACATGGTGTATCCATCCAAAGGCACAGAAATGACCCCCAATGTCAGACAACTCTCCAGGTGTAGGAAACTTTATGTAGTGGTCCAGGTAACAAAGCAATGCTTGCAACACATCCCAAAGGACATTGCTGAACATGGGCTGGGACATTCCACCCGATGTTGCCACTATGCAGTAGAATGTTCCCGTGGTCAAAAAATGCAATGCTGCCATCACCTTCGCCTTGGGGGTTAGTGCTGTTGGATAAGTGCTGCCGGCCTGCAAATGAGGTGACAACTGCTGGCACAACGCTTCAATTTTTGTCCTTGTGAAATGGTACTTCTTGATGATGTCCTGTTCTTTCAGTGTCTGTAGGTCTGGGAATGGTTTGTACACTGGAGGCTGTCTGCGATACCTATGTGTAAAGTTTAAACACAGTTGGTGTTAGTTCACAATGTCCAAAGCAACATGCACTTCGACAGACAGCAAATTAAAAAATGACCACACCTAAAACTGGACCTCAATGGAAATATACATTTCACTGAAGGAGTTTAACCTCAGATACATATCGCAGCATACAGACCCTTGCTAAACATGTTTCCAAGGTAGGGTGACACAGCAATTAGAGTGCAGTAGTGTAAACTTAACTAGTGTCTGTTACCGTTCATGGAAAGCTAGCATTGCATACCCCATAACTCGCAACCAAAGCCTAGATCTGGTTTTGTGAGAACAATCACATGGTTTAAATTTACCCACAATAGGATCATATGTTGCCTGATATGTGGGACACCACTTACACAGAGCGTCTCACAATGATAATCTTGCGCACAACTGTCACAGGGTGGAAACTGTCATGCTGTCATGTCTGCATTACACATTTAATCACATACACAAACCAGTAACTATGTAGGAGTCCCATACAATGCGGTTATCCAGTTAAGTGTGGGACACAAAGATACACTAGCAATACACATATCAAATATAGCCGTATGTGTCTGCTTAATGTCACGGTGTAGTCATTCCTTTATAAATGCATCATCCTGGACTTGTAAAACACACCACCTCTCTATTTTCATATCACACAGATTTTACACTGAGTCACACTGAGCCGTGATGCAGTGACTAGGTAAAGATTGGACTTGTAAACCCAAAAAATGCATTGTGACTGTGACAAAGCCTAAGTAGGCACATCATGACCGATTCAGACACAACCATTGTCTGTTAGTTGTTATGGTGATGGATGCATGTTTATATTGATAGGACACAGTAAGCACATTATGACTCATTCAGACACAGCAATTGGCGATAGTTGTTACAGTGACAGAAGCGGGTTCAGGAATGTGTCCTAATTGGCTGGAAACCGGCTCGGAACCTCCCATTTCCAATGCATCAAAGTCACTCGCAGTCCGATGATAAAGTTTCTAACCGCGCACTAGGCATGTCCTCTGCAAACAATTATTATTATTTGTGTTTTATAGAGCGCATGGCTGCCCTAGGGCTTCCCAGCACTAAAAGATACATAGTTAGTTGAAGTCGGATAGACATTAAAGACATTGCTTAACCACATCAAAGCTAAGGCAATTCCCGCTAGGTGCTGCCCCTCTTTGAATTCCATTGTTCATGACGAGCTCAGCTCGTCATGAGCACACAAGCAGTGTACTGTCATGAGCATGGAAGGGGTTAAACAGTCATGTTTTAATTGTTTTGCAGAACTGTAATTCATTGTCTAGTGTCCGACATTCCCGTGGAAGAGAATTCCAGAGTTTCGGAGCCAGGTAGGAGAAAGATCTTCCTCCCCACCTCTCCCTCCTGACATTAGTTGGTCTGAGCTTAAATACCTATTTGGGATCTAAGGGGATACTGACTCTTGATTTTCCTGGGGCCCTTATCATGTAGAACTCTGTGAGTCATGACTAGAATCTAAATTTAATTCTGACCTCTACTGGGAGCCAATGTAGCCCCTTTAGGTGTTTTTTTACTGACTCCCGAGCCGGGTACAGTGCACTGCAGCCTTGCTGCTTCATTCTGGACTACCTGCAGTCTGGGGGTTACATATTTCGGTGCCCTAGGAACAACGAGTTTCCATAGTCCAGCCTCAAGGTTAGCAAGGAATGGACGACTGTCTTCCTGAGCTTGGATGGGATTCTAACTAGGATTTTTCTGAGAGTTCTAAGTAGTCCATAACAGCTGGCTGGGACTTTCTTAGCCTGTGTCACAAAGGAAAGATCTTTTTCTAGCCAAAAACCCAGATTTTTATTTATTTCTTTAGGTATGGGTGGGCTGCCCAAACATTCAGGCCAGGTTATGGAGTGCCTGAGGATTTATTTGTTCCCGAGGGTCATTAACTCTGTTTTATCCCCGTTTAATTTTAAGCAGCTTTTTGTCATACACTGATTTTACCATACATGGTGATAGTCTTTCAAAGTCCTGCTGTTTTTTGGGTCCAAGGAGATCACCAGCTGGACAATCTTAGCGAATGGTTCCATATATATGTTAAATAGTGTGGGGCTTAAGCAGGACCCCTGTGGTTCCCCACACACTAAAGACATAGTTTTTGAGAGGGTGGTATTTTCCAATACTTGGAATGTTCTTCCCTCCAAAAATGATGTCAACTACTTAAGCATGGTACCTTGTACCCGATAGCTGAGAGTCTCCTTCGTAGTATATGGTGGTCTACCATATTCAAGGCAGCACTCAGGTCCAAGAGTAAATGTAATGTAATGCATTGGACCGACTCGGAAAATGCGACTGACCCAAACCTATCACTATGGCCGCATGTACTGAAGCCGCCTCTGTGGTTTAGATACGTCTGTCTGTTCCTTAGAGACTTCACTTGCCTGCACTACCTGTATCACTCCTGCATCCCCCCATCTCTCTGCTGCTGTGTCCATATCCCCTAGGAGCTACTATGGCACATACAGAGGGCAGGGCCCCAGCATTCAGCCAGGAGGAAAACCAGGTGCTGCTGGACACCCTCCGCCTATGTACAGCCAGTTCTATGCAAACCAGGCCAGCAGTTGAGTGATGATCACACTGCATTGTCATTTGACAGGGCAATAACCAATGTACTACTGGCATTAGGAATCTCACAGAGAAGCATGTCAACAGTTTTTTACTAAGTTTTAAGGTGCATAGAAAATCTTTCTGGGCAAGTACACTGCTGTAGAAGTGAGTGTACTGGGGTAAACATCGTATCACTGTTTTCATGGAATGGACTCATCATTGCACACAGGAGAAGTGCAAATAATGCCACTTGCCTACCCCTTAGAAATTGTTGCCAATCTGACCATGACCTATGTGCAGCAGTTTGTGACTCAGAAACATCTTGATTGTGAACTAAGGGTCTGTCACAATGTCATCCTTACAGGTCAACTGCCACCAGAAGGCCAAGCCGTGGAGGACCATCGCGCCGGAAGGTCCGCTCGGTGAGGGTCGCCAATCAGCACACCCATCACTGTTGGAAACATTAGCAGAACCTTTGTGGCTGGACCAAGAAGATTGCCTAAGTCCAGCTGGGCCTGTCATCTCCAGGCAAGAGGGATGTGCGCCACACATGCTCTGGATCCTAGCGGTGGTCTTTCCTTACCTGGATGGAATGTTGAAAGCCACACAGCAGCAAGGGGGGGGGTGAGTACGTGCCGCACAACTTTCCTAAACATGCATGCTGAAGTATCTTTGCCTGCTGGCCCTTTTACAGGTTGTAAGAGATACTAAACCACTGTTCAGTGTTAAAAGATGCATATGCACCAGGATTATCAGACAAAAAATAGATATGGTAACCAGGTATACAAGCAAACACATTTAGTCTGCAGTTAGTCTTGGGATAAGTTATATAGCAATAGTAATGTAGGTGCTATTAGGAAAGGAGTGTTGGTTACCAATTCAACCCCAAATAGACTCTTCAAAGAAGAGAACAGCAAAAAAAACCCTATCTGAGCACTCAAAGAGCAATAAAATGTCACCTTTGCTCCAAAATATAGTATTAGTCCAATTTTAATCCAAAGCACCAGTTCAGGATCAATGTTCATTCAAGTTCTTTTTATAGTCAATTATTGCACATGATACAGTCCATATAACAATTGTAGGTATCTTTAGTAGTACATCTTCATACAGCTAACAGGTGTTTGGTCGTAAGGTAATATATACCTCAACTTTTTCAGAGCTTTCACAATATTGGTAACAAAAAATGGTTGTGTCAGTGGTCCTTCCACGTAGTCAGAACCAGTCCATCACACAAAACATTGAAGTATCGACCTGTGGGCTGTAATCACGTGTGAGTGCCCCACAGCTTGATTCCAACCAATCTCAGGGTTCTTCAAATTGATATGACTGGCATCAAAACCAACGTATAGACCAAGAGCACTGACAGAAATAACTGCTTACATTTCAAAAGTTTCCATCAGGTTCCATTAAAACGCCACTTATCATAAGCTCAGTTCATCAGATTTAAAAGAATTGTGTCTGACTCTTTGGAATTATCTGACACCATTAATCATTTTGCCAGGAAATCTAAACAACGTGGATACCCTCAAAATCTCATTGATGAATCTGTACATGGAGTTTCAAAACTTGACATACAACAACTGTTAACCAAAACTCAGTCAACAAAAGGTAACACAATGATATGCATAGTAATATATCATACCAAAGCACATTAAATCAATCTATCTTCAATGGACATTGGGCTATTATCCACACGGAACCAGATCTAATGCATTTATTCCACCAAAAACCCATCTTTGCCTTTCAACAATCTAGAAATTTGAAAGAACTATTGTCAAGCACAAAAAAAGCTGAGAAAGTCGAAAAACAAAGGCATACAAAGATGTGCAAACTGCTTCCGTTGTAAATATGTGATGGTTGGCAATAACTTAACCCATCCAAACAAAGGCAATAAAATAAAACTACAACACTGAAGCACATGAAACACAACAAATGTGATTTATGCTTTGAGATGTCCGTGTGGTAAATTATACGTGGGAAAAACTGAATGAAAAATCATCATCCGGATATCTGAACATAAAAGCAACATCAGAAATTACAACACAAACGCGACTGTGGCAATGCATTGGCTTCAAGCAGGACACAACATAGCACTATTACGTTTTTCATCTTAGAAGTCATGAAACCAATATTCAATATGGATCCCCAAAACAACTGGCGAGAGCTGAATGCACTACAGCCACATGGGATGAATGACAGATTAGAATTTGCTTGTTTTCTATGATGCTTCATATTAATTTACTTGGATCCCCAAAACAACTGGCGAGAACTGAATGGACTACAGCCACATGGGATGAATGACAGATTGGAATTTGCTTGTTTTCTATGATGCTTCATATTAGTTTACTTTTGGGTAGTATCTCTGACCTTGATTTGAGGATTTGTAGGATTCTGACCTTTAATTAGCATCGCAATGTTTACTTTATATCATGCATCATGCTTCATTTGTATTTAATAACACAGCAAAAAATGTTCCTTAACCCCTTGGCTGCTTGAGCAATTCTCCTGCTGTGCTGGGCCATAATGTTGATCAATCTGATCATGACGAGCTGAGCTCGTCATGAGCACCCCAGAGGTATACCTCATGACGAGCTGAGCTCGTCATGAGCATGGAAGGGGTTAAGGAATCACTTCACGTTTTTTTAGATTTCAAATTTGTCACCGCAGTGAACAAAAGTCCATAAAACTCCAGCTTATTATAAAAAAAAAAAAAATATTTTATAGTTTTTTCTCATGAGATACATAAAAACATATCTTATTCACATCGCATAGGTATAAATCCATATTTCAATTCATGTATGGCAACTCAAATATCCACTGCTTCCTGGTTTCTGACATGTGCAGTGGTGTCTGACACTTTTTCACAGGTATATGGAAAATATTGACAAATTTGCTATATATATATTATTCAACACTTATGTACATAATTACAATTCATTGATTAGTAATAGTATACATAAAAAGTGTCATAGCGTAGACGTTTCGGTCTCACAAACTGTTATTCTTCGAGACCATCATCAGGACATGTGTTGCACCATGAATAACAACGACCGGTAACTAAAACCTTAACCGTCTTGTCCTTCTGCCTCTTTCTGTTAAAGGTATACAAAGATGGCACTATATTCTGCCCGTGTATAATTTTAGGAACGTTGTCTTAATCGGTCCCTCTTTCACTCGCTCGTCACATCAATTTGTATTTAGTCACAGCTTTAAACTCTATGGTGTAAAGGGTCTTTCTGAGGCAACCTTCAGTACTTGCATGGTATACACCTTTAAGAATACGAGCATCAGGCACGTTAAGACGCTTTGTGCGTCGTGCACATTAACACCACTTCGAGATAGGATTCACCATTAACAACACTGGTGGAGGAGAAACACAGCAAGAATTAGCCCAGGAAAGATGTAGGCTTTCACAAGCTTCAGATGGGATATATATGGGTGTTTACTATTTATATATTCCCAGGCAGCCGCAGAGGCCGACCTGTGAAAAATACACAGCAGTGTCTTTTCAATGGCAGCAGCATGTTCAGCCCATTTTTGCAATGGAAGACACACAGTTATACACGTGCACTCAGAATATGCTGATTATGGCAATTAAGTTCTTCCCTATACACATTTGTTGTTGCCACAGATGGTTTCGTTTTGAAGCATGAACACTGTCTTTCCCTTATTAGGCTTGGTTTTATCTAGTGATCTTGGATTTCACTCGGCAATAGCCTATTTAAATATTTATGTTGTTGACATGTTTTTTGCTTTAGATTTACTTTATTGAGGACTATATATATATTTTTTCTTTTTACATTCTTTTTTATTATTTAATTATATATTTTTATATTTTTTATTTACGTTTTATATTTTTTTATTATTTTTTTATATTTTCTATTTGATTTTTTTTTTTTTAAATTTTTTTTTTTGTCCTCATTTGCCTGACCCTCGTTACCAAGAAAGGAACGCCAACCACCGTACATGTCACAAGTCACAAGGCCAAAGGTAATATTCCTCGGCCGCCCCCAGACATGGAATTGAAGCTGGCGGGAGACGCTTTCTGGAATAACCAAGAAGGGAAAGATGTTGGCGGCCTGCCGATCCCCTCGTCCAACTCCATCAAGGCATATTTCGGCCTGTGGGACCAAATGTTTTCGAACGGAAACCTCCACCTTGGACCCTGGAGTATATAGGCATAATCATCGGACCCGGGAAAAAAAAAACCCGGGAATGATGACTGAAGTTCTACAGATCTACCTCCACTGAACCAACAGGTTCCAAAAGGTGAGGTTACGTTTACTGCAGGGTCTGGCCAAGTCCACCTTTGATGTGTCATATAGGGACGTTAGCCAGCCTGCGTGTGATGGTGCCTTAGAGTCGACCCAAAATTTACAAATCTGCCGTCTCGCAAGAAGGATTGCATAGAACAGGAAGGTTTTAGCCGGTCCAATAACATTGTCATCCAAGCCAAAAATTATCAATGGTAGTGTAAGAGATAATGATGTTCTAAAAATCGAGTCCAGAGTGACCTTTACCTCTATCCAGAATAGGTTGATTGGGGGACATTCCAAAAACATATGGACGTCAGAGGCACCGGGAGGGTTGCATTTGTTACAGCATTTTCCAGGTTGAAATTTGGATAACCTTAGCGGGGATAGGTATGCACGATGTACCGGGAACAGGTGATTCCGCCTTAACCAGGCGGGCTTAACAGTTTTGTACAGGAGGGTGAAAGATCTTATCCACAAATCCTCACACTGAAGGCCCATGTCGCCTGCCCACTGCTCGTCGGGGAGGGTAAACTCCCCGTCTACCTCCTCCAATATGGTCCAATACCAAAAGGTTACTTCTTTGCCCCCCGATTGCCTTTCTACTAGCTGATGTTCCAAATTACTACTCCTCCCCAAATGGGCCTTTTTTCTAAGCAACTCTCTGGACCAGCTGACAAGCTGTATATATTTAAACCTAGATAAAGCTGGACCTACTCTCTCATATAACTCATCCCATTCTACCATTGCCCCTCCTGCTAGCAATTCGCCCCATCTTAGGATCCCTGCCTCTTTCAAGGGGACTGCAAGAATATCCTCAAAACAGGGAGGAAGCCCCGGGGAATCCCAAATTGGAGCGAGGTTTGAAAAGTACGCCAACCCTATTCTTGCTTTAATCAGCACCCAGGCTTTTGCTAATGAATGTAGGATCTTTAACCTCGCCTTTTTGAAGAACTTCTGCTCCCCAAATTTGAATAAAAAAACCATCAAGTGGCAGGTCTGCCCTGTCCAGCATAGCCTTGAACATTTTCCCGATGGATGAGTTAGATGGGGATTTCAGCAGCATCCTAGAATACGATAACTAAAACTCCGACGCGTAGTATTGTAAATCTGGTAGGGCAAGCCCTCCCTTTTCCCTCCTCCTTCTCAATTTCTTCCAGGCCAGCCTGGTTGCCTTATAATTCCAGACAAATGAATTAATTTCCTGTTGGCATTTTTGGAGTTGTTTGGAGTCAAAGGCTAGTGGAATGGTGTTAAAAATAAACGTGAACTTAGGGAGAATGGACATTTTTATTAACTTATTCTCCCAAGTATGGTCAATGGGAGAAAAGTCTAAGATTTTAAGAGCGCCCGGCATTCCCGGAGGACCTGATCCAAGATGATCTGTGCAGTGTTACCGATTTCCTGAGTGATCTTTACTCCCAGGTAGCGCATTGAAGGAGTTGTTACCAGTTGTGTGTTACAAATGTTCCACATCATTATATCGGTTTTCCCAGCATTGATCTCATAGCCAGAGATCCGCCCGAATTCTTCCGCACTTTTAACAATTGTGGGAAAAGCTTGGAAAGGGTCTGAGGTATAGATAAGGATGTCGTCTGCGTACAGTCCTACTCGCTTAACCCATCCTCCAAACTCGAAAGAGGGGATGTTGTGCTCCTCTCTCAAAGTTTGCGCAAAAGGTTCAATATATAAATTGAATAGGAGGGGGGAAAGCGGGCAGCCCTGCCTGGTTCCCCTCATTATTTTAAAGGGCTCTGGGAGAGTACCATTGACCAACAGTTTGGCCCTGGGGTCCCTATACAAAAGATCGATGGTTCGACAGAAGTTGGCCCCCAGCTGAAACTTTCTCATTACTGTGGCCAGATAGGGCCAATTGACCCTATCGAACGCTTTAGTAGCGTCCAGGGTAAAAGTGGACTATATTGATGTGACAATAGTTTTGATCATGTTCACAGATTCCGTTATTTGAAGGCCCCTGGAGAAGGGTCCATGATGACCTGAAATGCATTGGGCAGGACTCTGGGACTCATCTATGGTTAAGCAACAGAGCATTATGAATCATGGATGATTTCATCAAAATATTGAATTACAACAAGTTTACATGAATTTCATCACCCAATAAAGGAATTGATGTCACTATAATTGATTACAGATGATTGAACCTTGAAATCAATGAATAACCTGTTGATAAGATTGTGATAAGAAAACATATATGTTTTCCAGCTAAGTGTGAGCGGTAGCCAGGGAGTGGATTTTTACCTCTGACAAACCCACTCATGCAATAACTGCACCATCTTGATGTATGATAAGAAAGCTATATGACCTATTACATTAGACCCAATGGTTACCCATTTAATGGCTATGGATTGGAGAATGAATACGATGTCTCAATTCAATTGTGTGAATCCTATTTCCATTGTGAGCACTAAACTCCCTGACATTAGTTGACACAGATATGGCATGCCACAAGACTGCCAGTAGCAAAAGACAACACATCACCTGGTACAAAGTGAAGTAGTTGACATTGTGGTTGTGGTTTTTGATATTGATACACCCAATGTCGCAGACAACATCCTGTGTGAGGGAGCAATGGTTAACTAGCATACTCACAAGTACCATGTACGGAACAATATTAAAATGTAATTGCACGAGTCCAATTGATGTATTTAGTTGATCTGTGAAAATTTGGGACGATACCTATGTGTCAACTACATATGGATGACTCATGATTTTTTTTCTTTCTTAATCACAGCATCAGCACCGACCTGCTGAGGAGGCAGCGCTACAGACAAAGGAGAAGCAGCTTGCCCAACTGGTTCCAGTGGCGAGTCAGAGCAGGATGGAACAGGTGGCAGAGAGGGTGAGGGGAGCCTCACCCAGGGCAATTCCGATTACCCACCAGCTCCAGTGAGGGCTCCCATGTGGTGGAGGATGAGCGAGGAACAGACTCATCTACACCCTAGCCCACTACCACCCCTACCATCTCCACCCTCCCAGCTGCTCCCAATCCCACTGTCCATGGCCGCTCCCCTAGAAGAGGACCCATCTCCTTTGCGCCAGGTACCTCACCCCAGCCCCTGTCTCCCTTACTGCCCTGAGCATGGAGACCATAGATATCCAGAGGCAGATCTCTGTGGGGCAGAGAGCGGTGCTGAATATCCTCCAGGTGCATATCACCCATCTAACTCAAATGGTATCATTCCTGGAGGGCATTCACTCTGCAATGTCTGTCCTACAGAGATATAATCAGGCTCTGGCCTCCACACTGACAGCAGCAGTGTTCCAGCTCCAGCTGTCCCACCTTCCCTACTACCTCTTCCCTATCCACAATCCCAACTATCCTCCCTGACCCAAGCACATGCAAGAAAGGCATGCACCCACCTCAACATCCACATCCAGCACACAAACACACAGACCCAAGGACAAACCCATACCCATGCACACTCAGAAGACAGACAGTACACCCAACCCTACATACATACAACCAGACAGCACACATACATCACAGACACACAGCAGACTTCAGATTCCTCTGCCTCCACAACCCTACCCATTGCTTCTCCTGTTGCCCCTCAGCCCACAAACTCCACCTAATTTCCCTAAACCTCTCCCCTATCAAAACCGGCAAAGCCCCTCCAAAGAAAAGAAGAAAATCGACCCCTCATGCCAGCCATCTCCATTTGCCTCCATCACCCTGACCACTTTGAAAACAAAGAGTTGTGAATCCCCCCAAAGAAAATCCCCCAGTCTCCAAAGTTCAAAGCCCCCCCAGGACCCTAAACTTGCCCATCTCAGCCCAGTACCTACACACCCACAAACATCTGTCGCAAAAAGCCACATCTCCTCCCTATTCCTGCTCACCCCATAGAAAATGATACTATTGCCAAACTTGTCAAGCCCAGCCCCTCCCCACCTCCCACTGCTTGTCCCACCCATCTCAATCAGAACCTACAACTGCAGTTGACCAACCACCCCCTCAGTCAGAACTTGCTGCTGCAGTAGCCCTTCTGATAGATACATCTGCCGTGTGGATTCCTCACCTTGTGAATATCCCCTTGCGTCAGCAACATTCGGAAATTCTTTTTGTAGCCTCGCGCCGATGTGGATTCGGACGTCACAGAGACACGACATCGCTCGCGACTCCGCTGACGTCACCGACGCCTATAACAGGCCCACGCCGACGTGATGACATCAGTTCCCTTTTTTCCGCGTCGTCGACGCTAACGGTTTCGGGATACTCTGTAGCTTTACTGGTGACTTTGTTACTATTTTTCTTAGATTCTCCATTCTCTGCTCTTTTTCTTCGATTGTCATGTCGACAAAGAAAACAGGTTTTAAGCCTTGTAGAGAATGTGGAAAGATGATGTCCGTTACGGACCCACACCAAGACTGCATTTGGTGTCTGAGCTCTGACCATGACGTGGATGCGTGTTCGTCGTGTCAGAAAATGAATCCGAAGGCTCTACGAGAAAGGGAGTCAAAACATCTTGTGGCTAAGCTGAAGGCGAGTAAAGTTAGAAGGTCTTCAAAACACTCGAAGAGATCGAAGTCGAGGTCCAGGTCGAGATCTCGTGAGGCGTCGGTCTCGAAGTCGTCATCTGATCATGCTTCCGGCTCTCGTAGAAAACATAAGAAGAGGAGACATGAGTCCCGACGTCATTCGGATGATAGGTCTGGCTCAAGATCGAAGTCTCCAAAGAAAGTGAAGTCGAAGGTAATTCCTCCACAAGTGTCGGATCAGGAAGGTGAGGCCTCACCTTCGGAGTCGATCGTCCATTCTCCGACTCCGGTACCAGATCCGACTCCGGCTCCGTCTCCGGCTCCATCTTCGAATCCTGAGGACGCCGATGGAGTTCCTGTTGAAGAGGAGAATTCGAATCCTGTTAATTTAACAGATTCTAATCTGCCTCGAGGTCAACCTGAGCATCCACCATTTCCAGCTCCAGGTCAGGACCCTTCTGCGTTTCTAAACGCAATGTATGGTGTTTTTTTCAAGATCATGGCACCCCTCTGGAGCACCTTCGGGTCCCATGGGTCCAATGGCTTTTAATTTGGGTGTACCTCACTCATATGCTCCGGCAACTTTAATGCCATATCTGCCAGCCCCGACCCCGTTGTGGCAGTACCAGGCTCCACCGAGGTCGACGCCGATATCGACGCCGGCTCGACCGAAGTCGACGACTCCGGCTCCGGCGTCGCCGGCTCCAAGCAAGTCTATGGAACATCCTTCCAAGCCTTCGGATTCGATTCCGACGTCGGCTCCGGCGCCGTCGGATTCGACATTGGATCCGGCTGCACTTCGAGTTAAACTGAGGTCTAGGAGAGAGGCTCAACGTCTCCTAGATGAACAGAGATTTTGTGAGTCTCATTCAGACTTGGAAGAAGGTGAGCTGGATGGGAATGATTTCGAGGACCTGGCAGAGGCAAGTGGTCTTGAATTTTCTCCAGAATGGGCTTTACCTTCGGGGTCTGATACACCCTCTAGAGATGTTCAACCATACCACGTTGTTATGAAGAAGGCGGCAGGACTTTTAGGTTTGACTTTACCTACTGTCGAATTTAAGTCAAATTTGCTGACCGAGGTTCTTCATTCTCCGAACTCAGCGGTAGAACCTTTACTACCATTTAATGATGCTTTAACAGAGCCCATTATGGAAGTATGGAAGAAACCTTTTTCTGCTCCTGCAGTTTCAAAAAGTGTGGCTAGGAGATATAGAGTGGCTCCTGAAGATCCTGCCTTCTTGTCATCTCACCCTTCTCCTGAGAGCTTGGTGATTCAGGCTGCTTGTTCTAAGAAGTCGGTTGGTGCTTTTCCGCAGGTGCCTGGCGACAAAGAGGCCAGGAAACAGGATCAAGTCGCCAAAAAGACTTTTTCTTCTGCTAGTATGGCATTAAAATCATCTAATGCCACTTGCCTTATGGGTAGATACATACATGCTCTTATGGACTCTATGCGTTCATTGATCCCTAAGGTTCCGGAGGATAGTAGAAAAGACTTTGAGGAAGTTTTATCTGACTCTCAAGCGGCAGCCCGTCAGGTCATACAAAGCGGCCTCGATACTGCTGATTCGGTGGCAAGAATCATGGGCACAGCGGTTGCCACAAGGCGTTCGGCTTGGTTGAAGTCATCTGATTTTTCAACTGATGTACAGTCTGCTTTATTGGATTTGCCTTTCGATGGTGAAGGACTTTTTGGAAAGAAAGCAGACACGGCCTTGGAGAGATTCAAGGATAGCAGAGCTACCGCTAGATCTCTTGGCCTTCAGATCAGAGGTTCTACAACCAGGAAATTCAGAGGGTTTGGTCGCTCTTCCTTTCGTTCATATAGACAAGGTCAACAGCAGCAGCAACAACAGCAGCAGCAACAAAATACCTTGTATAGATCATACAGGGGAAAGCAGAGAGCACGTCCTCGAGGACGTCAGGCCTCTTCCTCCTCCACCTCCTCCAACCCCCCAGCCACGGAAAAGCAGCCCTTGATCCGCCATTCAGGATCATGTGGGTCCGGGGGGGGGTCGGCTTACCCACTTTCTACGGGATTGGGAATCAGTTACATCAGATCTTTGGGTTCTCAATCTCGTAGAAAATGGGTATGCCCTTCCCTTTCGGGAATTCCCTCCAAATTACCCTCCTTGTCAGGGATATTGCTCAGAGGAACACCTGTTACTCCTTCAGGAGGAAGTTCAAACTTTATTGAGAAAAGGTGCGATAGAGGTGGTTCTGGAGCAGGAAAGGGGTCAGGGATGCTACTCCCGGTATTTCCTGATACCCAAGAAGGATGGCAGGCTTCGTCCAATCCTGGATCTCAGGATCTTGAATTTTTATCTAAAGCAGGAGAAATTCAAGATGCTCACCCTTGCTCAGGTTCTTCAGGCTCTGCTGGAAGAATACTGGATGGTGTCGCTCGACTTACAGGATGCGTATTTTCATATCCCAATCCTGAAGTCGCACATGAAGTATCTCCGTTTTACGGTGGGGTCGCAGCACTATCAGTTTGCGGTCCTTCCGTTTGGTCTTACTACAGCACCTCGAGTCTTCACCAAGGTGATGGCAGTGGTGGCGGCGCATCTCAGAAGATCAGGGATTCCTGTATTCCCTTATTTGGACGACTGGCTGATCAAGGCAGAGTCGTCAGAGAGAGTGCTCCATCATCTGCAGGAGACAACCCAGTTGTTGTACAGGTTGTTTTTTTTTATAAATGTACCCAAGTCTCACCTGGTGCCCTCCCAGCGCAACCTGTTCATAGGTGCTGTACTGGACACAACTGTATGTCGTGCATTCCCTCCCCTTCAAAGGATTCACGACATACAGGAAATGATTCCTTTATTTTACAATGGAGCGGTCGTTCCAGTCCTGAAGGTCCTTCGCCTGCTCGGTCTGATGGCTTCATGCATTCTGTTGGTCAACCATGCACGCTGGCACATGAGGGCGCTCCAGTGGTGCCTCCGCAGGCAGTGGTATCAGCACAACGGAGATCTCAGGTAGTCAGTGAGGATCTCCAGAGAAGCTGCGGCGGATCTGTCTTGGTGGGGCGTGTAAGGCAATCTGTCTCAAGGAAAGCCTTTCCAACTGCCTCCATCGGTTGCCACAGTGATAACGGATGCATCCACTCTCGGTGGGGTGCTCATCTGGGGGATCTGGAGGTCAAGGGTCTTTGGTCTCCAGAGGAAAGGTTGCTTCACATCAACCTTCTAGAATTGCGGGCGATACGTTTGGCGCTCAAGGCCTTCCTCCCTTCCCTTCGCGGTCGTTCGGTCCAGGTCCTCACGGACAACACGACCGCGATGTGGTACATCAACAAACAGGGAGGAGTGGGGTCGCAGTGTCTCTGCAGAGAGGCTCTGCGCCTCTGGTCCTGGGTTCAGGACCATCAGATTTGTCTGATGGCAAATCATCTGGCCGGGGTTCTGAACGTTCATGCAGACAGTCTCAGTCGGCAGTTCTCTGCCGACCACGAGTGGAGGCTTCACCCAGAGGTAGTTCACGACATCTTTCGGATGTGGGGGACTCCTCGGGTGGACCTGTTCGCCACTCGCGAGAATGCTTACTGCCTGTCGTTCTGCAGTCTCCAGTTTCCGATGCAAGGAGCCTTGGGGGATGCGTTTCAGTTGAGTTGGAGAAATCAACTCCTTTACGCGTTTCCTCCCATACCTTTGATTCCTCGGGTTCTGAGGAAGATTCGCCAAGACCGGGCCCAAGTCATATTGGTCGCCCCGGACTGGCCAAGAAGGGTGTGGTATACAGATCTTCTCCACCTCTCCTCTCACCCGCCGCTCCGTCTCCCTCTCAGGGCAGACCTCCTCTCTCAGATGGAGGGGCAGGTTCTACACCCCCACCTCCAGACATTACACCTTCATGCCTGGAGATTGAACGGGGCAACCTGAATTCCTTTTCCCTCCCGCCTGACGTTGTGGATGTCATCTTGTCAGCCAGGCGTGACTCCACTAAGTCCATTTATTCTTATAGATGGTCAAAATTTGTCATGTGGTGTGGGGAAAAGTCTATTGACCCTTTGAGAGCCCATTTATCTGATGTTCTCCAGTTTGCTCTTTCTCTGGCGCAACAGGGGCTTGCTGTTGCCACAGTGAAGGGTTATCTTTCAGCGCTGTCGGTATTTCTCTGCTTGTCTGACCAGCCATCTCTTTTTAAGTCTCCTGTGGTTTTAAGGTTTTTGAAGGGCCTCACAAATAAGTTTCCTCCTACTCCTTTTATTGTGCCTCAGTGGGACTTAAATCTTGTCTTGACTTTTCTGATGGGTGCTCCCTTTGAGCCTCTTCACAGATGTCCCATGAGACTTCTTACTCTTAAAACAGTCTTCCTCGTTGCAATAACCTCGGCAAGGAGGGTAAGTGAGCTTCAAGCTCTTAGTTTCAAGCCCCCTTTCTTGACCATTCATGCTGATCGAATGGTTCTTAGGACCAGGGCTGCTTTTCTGCCTAAGGTGGTAACTCCTTTCCATTTAGGACAGTCCATTACCCTACCTACCTTCTATCCTCCCCCTCACCCTTCTAAGGAGGAAGAGAGACTACACCGTCTGGACCCCAAAAGGGCAGTGTCTTTTTACTTGGACAGATCTAAAGACTTTCGTCTGGATGACCAGCTCTTCATTGGCTTTGCTGGCTGCAAGAAAGGAAGAGCGGTCCATAAGAGAAACTTGTCGAGATGGATCGTCCTCTGCATTAAGATCTGCTACTCTTTGGCCGGTAAGGAACCTCCAGAGGGTATAAGGGCTCATTCAACTAGAGCTAAATCTTCGACCTCAGCATTGGCTAGAGGTGTGCCTGTTGAGGAAATATGTAGAGCGGCAACTTGGTCTTCCCTCCACACTTTTGCGAAGCATTACTGCTTGGATTCCGAAGTGAGGAGGGACGGCCATTTTGCGCGTTCTGTCCTTCAGGATTTCCTGGTTTAGAAGAGTGGACACCCTCCTCCGGGAGTAGGGACTGCTGTGGGACTCTATTCACAAGGTGAGGAATCCACACGGCAGATGTATCTATCAGAAGAACAAGTTACTTACCTTCGGTAACGCTTTTTCTGGTAGATACAATATCTGCCTGTGGATTCCTCACTGACCCACCCGCCTCCCCGTTGTCCACTCTTCTATACCAGAGTTACTGTAATGTAATGTATATATATATTGCTATCATGGAAATGTTTCTATTGCTTTCCTGCATTTGCTTTACACTGTGTGTTTTGCCCTTACTATTGTGTACTGTGTATACTGTATACCTTTCTACTGTCATTGGTCCGTCCGTGTGCCTCGATGGCACGGAAAAAAGGGCGGAACTGATGTCATCATGCCGGCGTGGGCCTGTTATAGGCGTCGGTGACGTCAGCGGAGTCGCGAGCGATGTCGTGTCTCTGTGACATCCGAATCCACGTCGGCGCGAGGCTACAAAAAGAATTTCCGAATGTTGCTGACGCAAGGGGATATTCACAAGGTGAGGAATCCACAGGCAGATATTGTATCTACCAGAAAAAGCGTTACCGAAGGTAAGTAACTTGTTCAACACCCCCTCAAGCAGAACATACAACTGGAGTAGGACCACCCACCTGGTTGCATTCCTCCCCAAACCCAAACCAGTCCTCCCTAGTTTTGTCCCTTTGGTGTCTGGCATTCCACCTAGTTCCCCTTCTGTGGGAGATGTCCCTTTACAGTACAAGTGCAAGCAAGCAATGAAGGGCCTCATATTTGTGGCACTCAAAGCCATGGACTAAAATGGGCTGACCATTGTCCTTTTTCTCATCCCAGTCATAAAATTAATTTTGCCTAATAAAGCATTTTCTTTTTAGTTTTCCATATTTCTGAGTCCTCAAAATGGATTTCTAGTTACCTGTAATTCATGTGTAATTTATGATGTAAGTATACAATGATGTTAGTATGGCGCGGTTTGCAAATGGTCCATGGAGTACAAGCACTTGGTTAGTATGTATCCTATATTTGGTGCCAACTTTAGCTAGATTTCAGTGTTAACATTGGTATTGATTATGAGTGTGACATGAAGTCACAAATTTTGTATCGAAAAATACTGTTCCAAATGGTTCATGCTTTCAGATGTTAACATAGTACAACTGTGGCAAGCTACAACAGTTTAGGAGAAGCATGCTGCATATGTTTGTAATGTGCAGAAAAACACCTGTCTCATCAATGCATATGGACTTTGACCACATGGTAGTGAGTTTGGGCATACCTGGGTACAAATGTTGTATGTGACTTGATAGTGGTGGCCCCATGTCTGTGTCTTCTAAAGATTATGTAGACTAGTGGCAAAGACAACCTTGCCACAGGTGGCATGCCACTGTAGACCAATATCCTTCAAGGCTGTGTACCCATCTGATATATTTCCAGTGTCCATGGTGAGTGTAAGGTAAACATTATGCGGACAGTGTCCCGACCCAGTTGCCTCCAAGGACTCCGCTTTCTAAAATTATTCCTGTTAAGCAAGGTGTCTGTGTGTCTGTGGTCTGTATTGTCCAGTGCCTTTAAATTTAGATGTCAGTCATTACATCCTGCTTTTGTTTGGGTACATCATGTGGATGTTGTGTGTGTCCAGGACATGTCTTAGTAAGTTACATCACTTTACTGTCTTTACTTGGACGCACTTGTTGTATGTTTAAGTTGAATGTGTATACAGCATATGGTACATGAATGTTTGTCACACAATTGGAATTGTATTGATGACATGCTGTGATTGCAAAGTTGTACAGTAGCTAGCATTGTAATGTACCACTCATTCTGGCCTTATGCCACAGTTATGGCATGAGAGTCTGGGCATTTCTCAATTTTGTGAAGTGGGCATCTGCCGCATCATGCTCATGTGATAATAATTTTGATTCTAAATTAATGTACAGATGGCCCTGTGTTTGCTTATGCTTTCAGAAAATGATGCACCAGGTCAGAGTATGGTAAGCAACAGAATGGTATGTATTGTCTATCCCAGGATGATGTTAGTTGCAATGTGTTGTCCAAGGTTTACAGTGAGTATTTGAGTGACTTTGAGTGTGTTTACATGGCCAAAGTGGATGTGTGACAAGCTAACTGTGACTAAGACACAATTTGTGGTACTTCAGGCTTGTGCTTTTGTTGTTTTTTTGCATTGTGATAAACTTTATGTTGTTCCTTTAATTTAACCTACTGTGTATTCTGGTTTGACAAGGGTTTGTGTATGCGTCATTATAGGGATATGTATCATGAGTATGTGTCTACCTTTTCCACCCAACTGAGCAACTTGCTAGTGCATTTCACATATGGGCACAAGTTGTAAAGATTGTTGTTTCAGGCATATTATTCAGAGATGGGATAAGACATGCCTAACATTGTACCTAAGATGGCAGATAGTTTGTATTTGCCTAAGGCTGTGATAGTCATATCAGTTAGGTGACACACATGTGTCCTAGCTACATATGGATTCAGAGAGCAATAATCAAACACAACCAGGAAATGACAGCTCGTACAAGTTCATGTGCCGATATAATAGAGAAGTGGGCAGAATTGCCGGTAATATTGGGGGACATAATGGCCCTAACTAAAAGCAGAGGCGAATAACCAAAGACCCAAAAATTTATTGAATCAATGGTAAAGGGTAATTACAAAGTGGCGACCAATGGAGAATACAGTCAAATGCGAGGCTTGGAAATAAAAGCCAGATAAAATGAGTTCAATAGTCTAGAGTCCCCGGCTCCCCAGACAAAGAGTGAGGCTAAGGAAATTTCGGCAAGCCCAGCCATAAAGGCAGTCGAAGGGCAGAAAGTGACCACCGAAGGGAAAACAGGAGCTCGAACAGAAGCTCCTCTAACATGGAGGGCGAAGAAAAAGCTGAAGAAACAGCTGAAGAGAGCAAAACTGAAAAGTAGATCCATTCTGCCGGCAATGCTGAATAGCCATAGTACTAATGAGAAAAGCAACTCACTGTAACCCTACCCGATTTTCAATTTTAAACAGAAGATTAAGAACCAGCGCTCACCGGCAGAAAAAGAAAAGGATGAAGAAAGTGAAAGAGATGGTGCGTCCCAACCAGACGTGGACCACGAGGATCAGGGGAACCAGGTTGTCCAGGCGCAACTATCATACCCAGCAGGGTTATCATTGACAGCCGCACAGGTGTTAACAAACAGGGTTGGAATGGGCAAGGAGTATGCCTCCACACAAATAAGGCCCAATGATCTTTTGGAACAAGAGGTTCACAAAGGCCCTAAGGAGCAATCCACATCTTGACCGCTGGAGCAAAAACAGATAGCAAGCCGGCTGGGAAATAACAACAGGGCAGAAGTTGAACAACATTGGAGATCATTGATTACCCCCCCCCCCCCCACAGTTCGAGATAATGCAGCCAGTGCAACGGGGGCCACACAAACAAAAAATTGCGTGGAAACACCCACATTTTACAAGGTGGTGCTAACCCCTAGGTACCACATGGAAGGCCCCCATGACATCCTAAATAGAACTAACATTCTCCAACTTTTTGGCCATGTCAAGTGCTTGTGTCAGATAACTTCTGAAAACATAAAATGGGTAAAGTTCAAAAGGTCACCAGGAGACAGCCATTGTGATTCAACTCTACTGGGCTTTAACAATCAATCACTCAATCACTGCAATGTGTCTATGCCCCAACTAGCAAGTTGGGACATAGACACATCCGAACCCAGACAACTTAACTACCCCTCCACGCTTAAACCTCTAAAAGGGGGGCCGGGAGCTGCATCAATTCTGAAAGGCACAAGTCACAACAGAAAACAAGGGGAACACATCAATGAATGCCTTAATACACCAATAAACATTTCTGTCCTTCAAAGCGACTATCTACGTTGAGTGCTAATTGGTCAAACTAAACAGGCCACAAGCGGAGACAACCAGCACCAGCAACCCTAGCCAAAATCAAGTGCTCATTAACGAAGGAAGGGCAATGTTGGTGTGGGAAGAGCAACACAAAGGACAAAACCCAGACTCCCCTCAAGAACTAACACTTATATCGTGGAACATAGCAGGGTTATACAAAAAAAATAGGGATCAAGGAAGTACAGGATTACCTCGCTAAAGGGGATATTATATGCTGCCAAGAAACCTGGTCAATGACATCAACACCCATAGAGGGCTATCATGAACATGGGCTAAACGCTACAAAAAAAAATCTTTGGACGTCCCTCTGGGGGTCATTTAATCTTCATAAGCCATGTGCATAAACTCAGAACTACAAAAATAAGAGTAAATTCCCCAGACCTGCAAGTAATGACAATTGCTGGTCTCAATACAGCGCACTGGCCGCTCAACTTGCTGCTCATAAACTGTTACATCAACCCGGCAATGACCGCTGCCAGCATTGAATCATTTACCAACATACTGGAAGATATAATACTCAAATACAAACATTACCACGTAATCGTTGCAGGAGATTTTAATTTGTGAAGTCTGGAAGGTGCCTCTAGCATACCAAACAAAGGGCACAAGGCGGGCCCACTGCTCTGTCTTCTCAAAAATGTCAAACTCAAATCAACTCATCTCATGATGAAATTACGTACACCCTCATGGTGCCCAAAGCCATCATTTCGAAACATGTCTACTATCGACTATATTTTAATCAACGAGAAAATGGTTGATAAGCTGAAAGAATTTCAGGTCGATGGCAGAGGAGAAAGCGACCACAGGCCTCTATGTGCAACATTCTACCTAGGAACGGAATCAGCGGACCTCCAGAAAATGATGGGAGAAAGCCCACAGGGGAGGAACATTTCAGAGCCATTAAAAGAATAAAATGGTCAATCAAACTAGAAGGGAAAATGCAGGAGTGGGCAGCAACGTGGGAAGCTAGAGGAACGTGGGAGATCAACCAAGAGACGATTGGGCACTGGAAAGCACTAACAGATGACCTGTGGTGGAAGCTGGGCAAAGAACAAGGCAAAAAAAGACCTTCCCACAAGGCCCCTTTCTTAAAGAACCCACAGATACTGAGGAGCTTGAGCCAACGCAAAGGTGCTCTAAAGAAGGCACTTAGAAAAAGGAAAAACAGAGTCTCATTGGAAGAGGGGGCCTCCATAAGTGCACTGAGAACCGCCTACAGGAGGGAAGTAGGCGAGCACAAGAGGAAAGAAATGGAACAAAAATGGAACAAAAATGGCTTACAGTATTTGCCTTGTTAAAGGAAAAGAACAATGCCAAATTATGGAGGTATATAAACCGCCTGAGCTCTTAGCCCAGAGGCAAGGCGAATAACATTGCAAGCAATGAATGGGAAGTGTATGTAAGGGGCTTATATACCAAAGGAACATCAACCTCAGAGCAAGCCCCTCTTAAGAACACCTGGGAAACAAGTACTGACAAAGACACTCTCCCCGAGCACACAGATGAAGCAGGAACAATGACGCCTGAGGGCAATGGCTTCACAGAAACTGAAATAACAAGGGAGATAAGGAAAATGAGGAATGACGGGGCGCCAGGCCCAAACAGCATTCCAGCCCTGGCATTCAAAACAGCTCAACCACTCTTCACCTCAATCCTCACCCCTCTATACAATTTTGCATACTTAATGGCAACAATCCCACAAACATGGAAAGGATAAATTCATTTTCCTATTCACAAGAAAGGTCACCCCTCCAACCCCGCCAACTACAGGTTAGTGGCCCTGCTGGATGTAGAAGCCAAAACCTATGCCAAATTACTATTGAGCGAATTAGAGTACTGGGATAATAACAGCGAAATACTACTATTCTATCAGACCGGCTTCAGGGCTAACAGTGCAACTACAGATAACATCATGGCCCTGGCCTATCTTTCAAAATGAGCTGTGATAGACAGGCATCTGCCACTGTTTTGCTGCTTTATCCACTACAGCACAGCCTTTGACAGAGTCGATAGAGGCAAACTCTGGGGAAAATTGTCAGGCTGGGGACTTACATCAAAGCTACTGAAAGCCATTATATCCCTTTATGAGGGGACCTGGGTACAAGTCAAGATAAGCCCCACAGCGTTATCAGCAAGAGCGGAAACCAACAGCGGACTGAAGAGGGCTGCATCTTGGCCCCCCTATTATTCAATCTCTATACAGCCGACATGGGGGGAGCTTTGAAAGAGGCAAGTCTAGTTCCACCTAAACTGGGTACAGCAAGACTGGCAATTCTTCAGTACGCAGATGACACAGGAGTGATGGATCACACAAGGGTGGGCCTCCAAAGAGCATTAAAAGAGCTGGGGAAGTACAAGAAGGAAAACCACCTGACTGTTAACCAGAGCAAAACAAAGATAATGGTATTCGGCAGATATCCTCACAATAAACATGCACGCTGGACCTTGGGAGACCTCCAAATTGACACCACCACAGCCTATAATTATCTTGGGTTTTGGCTACATGAGAGGGCAACATCGGCAACTCATACAAAACATCTAATTGACAAAACCAAGAGTGTAATCCTATATATGAGACGCCTAAGTCAACGCTTGCCCAGCCCCACAGTGGAGCCCATGTTGAAGGTTCTCAGGGCAAAACTAATCCCGGCCATCAACTATGGTCATCTGGCATTCCCAGGAGATTTATATAAACTCACATCAGCAGCGCAGGTCAAAGCCCATAAAATTGTGCTGCAAACACCCAGGTATGCAAGGAACATCAGGCTACGGCTAGGGCTTTAGGGCTCAGCAGACCCGAACTGGCCCTCCAGGGGGACCTAATTAAGTATTATATCAGAGTCCTGAAAGCACCTTATGACTCTCTTAAACACCACTTGGTAACAATCTTTAGAGAAGAGGACTCCCCCTGGTACATCAAGTTGGGCAAAGCAATAGAGACCCTCAACATTGAACCACAAAGCCTGCACCTAAGAGACATCCCGCACAAGACCTGGTCAAACATCATGGGACGGCAGGTCCGCTCCATATCGTACAAACTAGATCTAATCGCACTTCACCATAACACCCTCACCAAGGCATTGAATGAAACTTACATTATGGGGAAAGCTCAACCATACCTAAGTGAAGCACTAGGGGCCCAGGCCCGCAGGAAAATCCTTTTTATGAGACTAGTGACCCTAAGAACTGCGGACTTCAATCCAGCATGGACACGTGCAGATGGAGATACATCTTGCTGCCTATGCAACTACCAAAAGGAATCCTAGCTCCACTTACTATGTTGCTGCCCCAAATTAACCAGTGAGCCACAAAGGATGCTCTGCCCTATCTTAAGAGACCTTGATGGGAGGCATCAGACTGGTGCTTCTCGGAAACAATAACCCACTTCCTCGCATGAGCGTCAAAATTTACTCACCATATTAGACTGGCCTTAGACGTAAGTGCTTTACCATAAGCATGTGAAACACAGAGACTGGTAACAGGCAAACAAGGTGCCTGCTTCAGTAACAATTTATGGGCAACGAAGAGCCAGCCCGATTAAACCATTGCCAAAGCACAATTAAGTTCCCGGAGTTGACGGCAAAAGGGACTTTGCAATACAGGATTTGTTTGTCGGAAACAGGGTTCTAAAGACTCGCAGTTCGGCAGGGGAGGGGGGCGGCAGGGGTGGGCGTGAAAGGGGGGATGGGCTTACATTTTTTTTTTTTTTTACTGTAATTATTTTAAATAATTGAACGGTCAACAATAAATCAATATTGATTCAGAGTTGTCATGATACTGTCAGAATTAGATTGTGCTTATTGTGTCCAAGATAGTTCATCTACTAGTCCAAGGCCAATGCTGTGTGCTGCATAGTCTCTACGTGCCATTTATGTTTCAGACATTTAGGCAAACTCTATTAATTTAAAAGGGTATTTTTGTGTCCATCTAATTGTCTGGTTGAGAATGCTAGGCTATGTCAAGTTCGGTTAGTACATTCTGCCTGAACAGCATTTGTCTGTGCTTGGTCATCCAATGCCACCTCCAGCCCCCTCATGTGACACAGCCAAAGTTGTATCTTTTCAGCATGACAATGCACAGCAACAATCTCCTTCCTAGCTCAGTTCAGGCAAGCTTTCTGAACATAAGTTGTTGGTAACAGGAGTGGTAAAGAGGGAATTTAGTTGATAGTGGATGCTGTGTGCCAGTCCGGGCTGACGCTGCCCATGGTCAGATGCCCAGGGCATCACAAATGCTAATGTCTACAGAGCCCAGCAACCAAGCACTGCCTTTAGTGGGCAGTCACTGTTATGAGCTACAGGTGGACAGACCTCTCGCTTGGGTTTGCATCCATAGTGCATCAGGGTAATGCAGAATTGACACACAACACCCCTAATCTGGGACACTTAGGAATGTGCTGAGATGTCAGTGTGTTTGACACAAACACACTTTCCGTTCATGCCCTAGAATGTTGTACTTTTTAAACTGCCTTGGTTTACGTGCCACACATGAGTTGTGGTCACCCCACAAACAGAGTACACGATTCATTCTCATCCTTACGGCATGTGGACACATCACTTGTGAGTGCTATCGATATGAATGCTACCGGCCCCTGCCTCGATGAATATCAGTGAATCCTATGTTACGCTCCCACAAGTGAAGTCTGACAAGAATAATGTCATCGTCACACTTTGGGCACTACTCAACAGGGGTGAGTGCTGAGTTAGAAGAGTTGAGAACGCTTGTGATCATGAATATTTGCACACTTTTCTACTGATAATTGTTTTGTCTGTCCAAGCTAGGACATTACAGTTTTTAACCACACATCATTTGTAGTAGAGTGCAGTAGAGCATATGATTTTTGTGTATGTTGTCATGTGTGCATGTATGGCAATGCAGTAATTTTGAGCTATGCTTGATGTTGTCCCAGATCACACAGAGATACACTTGGAGTGATGTTATGTCTATTGTATTGCCTTGTGCTATATGTGGTAAGCTGAGTGCACTGTAAGTGCACAGGAGTGTTGTGAGTCTGTCTGCTGTGCAGATCCTACAGGAGCTTGTGTCACACCCATGCACTAAGTTGACAGACAGGGGAAAAGGTGGATCATGAAATGTGAGGCCTTGCTGCAGATGTGTTTTGCCAGGTTAATGTTCCACGGGCTGAGCTAGCTTAAAAAGGGTAGATGTGAGAGGGAGTTGTGTTTCCATTTTGGAATTGTTGTGGAGCCTCATATGTAATGGAAGCAGGACAAGTTAAGATTTTTATGAGAGTGAAAGGTAGGAGTTAAGTTCAGAGGCAGTTCTTGTATAGGAAATGTGAAGTATATTCATTGTTACAATGTTTATGTTTGGAAGTGCTGGGGTGTGTGAATCAGAGTGTGTGACCTTGTAAGACTGCTTAAAGCCTGGGCAAGGTATGCTAGGAATAGGTAGCTGTGATAGGGGTTAGAACCAGCTAGACAAGGTTGGAGTCTGGCAGGAGATGTAAGCTGTAGTCTGTGGCACTACGGTGAGAGATGACTGTGACAGGGCAGTGTCATTGATAAAGCATAGTTGTTAATGTGCAGAAGTCAATGGAGGTATGGAGAAGGAAACTGAGATGTGGATGTGACAGGGCCACAATGACACAAGGTACAACTTGTCATTTGTAACTAAGTGGATTCATGTATGTCAAGTAAATACACCTGTTGTGTAATTTAGTGTGCTGTATGGTGAGATGTGAGGTGGTGTCCAGTTGATGTATGTTGTGTTTGAATCTGTGGATGCATTTCTTCTGAAATGATTATCTGTAGAACTTAAGCCAAGCAGGGTGGGTGAATGTTGAGAAGCGAATGACTGAGGACATATTCATTAAGCAATGTAAGTGTCTTGTTGAGATATATGGCGATGTGTTAAGTGTGCATGTCGGATTTGGCTGTGATGCTGCACATTGTGATAAAAGTGCAGTCCAAGACATTACTGAGGGTGAAACTGGTGATGAGAGTTGTCCATTTGACATGATACGTTTAACATCTGCTGAGGAGGTGCTGAGTGCAGTACATTGTGTACATGTCATGTATGTAAGAGGTGTTGTGTACATAGTGATGAAGAGTAATGCTGTGAATATAAGAGTGGATGTAAGAAGGGCAGTGCCAGTATGAGATTGTGAGATTCGGGGTAGAAGAGTTTGAGTTCAAGGTTGGAGCTTGCGGGGCAGGCATGCTGTTCCAGATAGCTGCACCAGAGGGGGATTATGCTTGTGTATGTATGATAGTTTGATAGAAGAGCATGTGCTGTGAGGTGGATGTGACAGGAGTCAGATCCGCACAAGTAGAGATTATGCAGGCCAAGAGGTAATGTTGACATTTATACATGTGGAGATTAGGTGGATGTAAGTATGCAAAAACAGTTGCCAGGTAAAATATGAGGATGTAGTATGTGTTTGCTACAGCTTGCTGTCTGCCACTGATTGTACAAGACAGATTTTTTTAATGGCCACTTTGAGGACACTGGCATATGCAAAACCTATTGGCATCATAGGACAAGTTGCCTACACCTAGCCGTGCCTTGTGTAAGTAGTGTGTGTGCAGACGTGCCAAGTTACCCTTTGTAGATAGATGTGCGTTGTTGGACCGCCTGGAGTCAGACTACTCCAGAAACTGATCCCCACACTTCCAAGTACACAACACATGCATAGGTACTAATGGCATTCTGGCTTTGAATGACAGAGGTATGGGGACACCAAGGGAGTTAGACTCATTGTAATGATATTTCTGGTTGTGCTGATGAAAAAACATTGCACTGTTACAAAACACATTTGACACCAGAACATTACACCCAGATCCAACAGTGTTTGCATTGTCAATCTATTTTCCCCCTCTAATCTGGTTTGGCAAGGGTAGTTCTTGTGTGGGTCCATACGAGGTCCCATTTACAGCATTAAAAATTGTCATGGGGCCTGAGGGCAATATATCTTTGTAGAGGGTCTCCTCAAGGTTTTAAAATATTAGGGGGCAGTGTTTCATTGCCAAATGAGGGCACAACAAGCTTCATTCTGCACAACTCCCTCATTCTCAGAAGGTGTACCCATATCCCCTGTATTGAGGATGGCTATGTCAATTGTGTCCGAGAGCCACAGGTTAAGCCCCCCCCCCTCTGGCATCCTCCCCAGTGCTGGCAGCTTATCTTACAAAATCTGCTGAGCACTGGGCCCTCCAACAATATTAGTGGATCCTATGTCCTCAGACTCATGAGTACTCCTACTACTCTGCAGTACACAATCTGCACATTCAGAATGGAATTATGTGTTAGCACTAGCAGCTCACACTACAGCCTGAGAAGCTAGATGCTAAATTGATGTGAATTACATTCTCACATTGGGTGTAGTGTGAAGTGCCCCCAGTCCACTTAAGGTGACTGCAAATTGTTTTAGGCCCCCGCATTTTTCTCATTCATGAGGGATTTTGTCTCCGAATATTTCACTGATAACTGGGACAAAAAAGCTTCTAGGTTGTTGGAGTGGGAATCACTGAAATCAGTACTGAGTGGCTGGGTCTGGGGGTTTGGTAGTTGTCTAGGTCCAATATCCCCAAGGCTTTGCTGTAAAGAGAGGCATCACTATGTCATCAATAGACTGCGGTTCAGTTGCTGCCCGTGATGTTAGCCATGCTGACAGATGCTCAAATACACCACACCAACCTGATTGAGCAACTGGATTGCTTTTACTTTGCCACATGACAAGCTGTGATGAACATAGAGTGGGATAAGTCAGGGCAACTCATGTCCTGCCTCCTCTGTTGCTTTTGAACAACCCAGCACATGTTGCTGATTATGGATTACCTTCCACGCAGGCACAGTTGCGAGGCAACCAGCCATGAATTGTTCATAGTGCACTGTTATGGCCTGTTCATTCCCCCGTACTTTGAACGCATTGTAGACTATTCCCGATTTATGACTGGATTGAAGCTAACTGAACTTGATCTGGAAGCACGTGCAGTCATCAAAGCCCCATTTGTTGGTACAAGAGATACTCAAAGTGATTCTGCGCACTGCCACGTTAGCCACTCATGCCTTGGACAGCCATCCGCCCAGTCTCCATGATGCCTATGAGCTTTTACTTGGACACAGGTGACTGTATCTCTCTTGGGCCACCTTGAATGAATGGAGACACTCACAATCTATGTGGCAATTTCTTTGGTGTGCATTGTTAAAACCCAACTGTGACCTATTCAGCCAATGTCCACAAACTCCTTTGACCATGCTTGTCAGGAATTGTTAAACCTTAGTGTAGTAGTGGTGCCTCACCTGCTGGTACACCAATTGTGTCTAGTGCATGGTGTCCAAAAAGATTCTATCCTTGAGAGATCCACAATGCTTAATAGTCTTATGGAAAATAGTGTGTTGTAGCTGGTCCATAGGAGGTGTCCCTATGTAGCCTGCTTGATGCTAGAATTAGTAAAAGCAAACAATACTGCTGATTGTGTAAACGTGTTTGCCACTCTGCCAAACGTGGACATAGCAGGTTAGCTGCAACAACACATATGTGTTTTGATGCCAAGCCAATTGCCCAAGTTAAGCGTCACCCTCTTTTAGATTGTGCAGGGGAACTCGTTGGGGCCGTCCTCTTTCCCAACCTGTCTTTGTAATGTAGCAACCTTTTCAGGGGTGTTAATCATAGTGAGTTCCACTGGGCGATGAGGTAAATGTAGTATCCATTGATGCAGACAACATGCTGCTCTATAAACAGTCTATCTGCAGACACATTCAAGATATTTCTGTGAGAGAATCAGATTTGCAGGGTGTGTCGAGTTTGTGTGTTAACTGGGCAAGTATTGTGTTTTTGCTGTCAGTGTGGATTATCCTCCACAAGATGAGATTGCAGATGAGCAGAGTGTGATGCATGACCTTCGTTTTTTTTTAAATTATTGATCTGTAACTGTGATGATGCAAAGTATCTCATTGTGTGAATCTTAGTAGGGCCATATCCTCATTATGTCCACTGCTTTTTTTATTGTCACGTTTCCAGTTATAAGCAAGGCCGGTCTTTACTTCTTGAGGAGATACTGCTCCACTGCATCTTGTGTTTTTGCCATCACCATACATTGGCTGTGCCTGCTGCCACCTCCAGGGAGTTTGACACCATGCTGCAAGGGTTGATCTAGAATAGTGGCATGGTAAGTGTGGCTCTGTGTAGGCTGCATCTGCCAAAGTGAAGGCTGTCAAGGAGGTGCATTTTAAAAGGAATGTTATGTTGCTGGACCACTGCAATGGTCAGTTTTAAGTTTGTTTTGTAGGCAGTTGTACAAAGTGAGCATGTTCTCAAAATACAGGGATAATGAGATTGCGAGATCAATGTTGTTCCCTGAAGCACAGCTCCTTTGTGGAGCTAACAGCCTGGTGAAAGTGTGCTTTTGGGGAACTGGGCCTTTGGCTACTGAGGGACATGCACGTCCTTGCTCATTTCCATGGCAGTATTGTTGGGAAGGACTGACAGCATGGAGGCATGGAGAGACACAGGATTGAGCTTAGTGGGTGACCTAATCAGGGTCTAGGAGCACATTATCTTTGCCCAGTTTCTGGAAAATCCTGAAATTGCAGGGGTACATTTCTTAGCACATGGCACATTGATTGCTGAGATGGGACGCATATGGAGAGCGACAGACACTGATTAGGCGCATCAGCCCCTAACTCAGGGCCTGCACGTCATGGGTGGAATTCGGAGATTGGTGATCTTATTCATTGACGTGTTTGGGGACATTAAAAATGACCTACTGTCACCTGCTCGCTAGCTATTGGACACAGATGCATTATGAGTCCTCCACAGGCGAGGAGTGAGAATAGACTAGGCACTACCGATGTACAGTATGTCATGATGCCAAACTCCATTCCATTCAGTTTGACAGCAGGCACAGGGCATGTCTCACCTAGGCTGTCTGGCCACGAAAGTTTGTGTCCTGCCATCTGTCCACAAGACATAATGCACCTGTTTTGTAATTGATACATATGTTCTGGATGTTCTGGACATGGCTGTCTGCTGCAAACTTGTGTTGCTGTGTTACAGATGTACTTGGCCAAGTGTGAGGTTGGTTCAACGTCCTTGCATTGGAGTGGATGGAGAGAGGGATATTCCTGGTGAAGATCTTTTTGAAGTGATCCAATGAAATGAGGGATTTGTAAATGCTAATCAGATGTCAGGGCTTTTTCATGCATGTTTAAGCCGCCAAAGTCCCAGGACTGCAACACTTGTGGGGAGCAACTTGCTAATGATATAGGGCTGAGGCTACTGCGCAGCACAGCGAGTGAGTTGTGTGCCTTCAGAGGATTGCAATAGCTAATCTGTGGGTTAATTTGTTACATGAAGAGCCACTGGATGGGTGTAGGGCTTTGTAGGATGAGGGTCATAGTTACATTTCAATGGCCCTATGAGAGGTGTTCAGGACATGGCTAGATGAGGCAGCTGCTCTGCAGTGTGAGGCAGACTGGCTGCATGACATTTCTTCCTTTGTTCACGTCTAGGGGTGTCTTTTGGAGTATACATTTGCTTCAATGTCAATTGTTGTCAATTGCTATTGTCTTAGAGACCCCAGTCTTACACCCTATGTGTGGCATGTGAGATATGTGTGTTGCTGACTGTAGGAGAGTGGGGTCTGCATTCCTATGGTCACCCCAGATTTTTGCATTTTGCTTCACTGGTTTACGACTTTCCCTGGCTGTGGGCCTGCTAATCAGACCCACAGCCTAGCTGTTCTCTCTATAAATTGACAACCATGTACTTTAGGTGCATTTACCAATTGGTACTGGGCCACCTTATCAGTCCCTGTAACAGTGTACCTTAGGTATCCAGGGCATAGGTGTACCCAGGGCCTACCAGGGGCTGAAGCATGTATTATGCCACCTCTGGCTGGCCATCTAAAACTGACACAACTGGCTGCATGACAGCTGGGGCAAGGTGGCGTAATCACCCTTTGTTATAGATATAGTATACCTATATCTAACCCTAAAATGGACACATATATTCCTATCAGTCACTCCTATGAAAGGCCTTATCAATCCTGAAGGCAGAGTGCTTGGAATTATGTGAGAGGGTGCTCTAGCATGAGCTGAGCCCGTCTGCAGCTTGCGGAACCAAGTCCTAATAGCTGTTCCATGATAACGCTATACCATATACTCTTAAGTGCATTATCAACCTCGCGGTTAAATGCTAACTCTGGTATAACATTATCAAAACATATCGAGTAAGGTGTCATACGATTTGGAATACTATTCCCTCGCCAATTCTGGCGATGGGGGTAGCATTCCACCCTTCTAGAGGGACAAGACATGTATGTAACTGTGAACCCCGGTTAAAGTTAACTCGAGCCTCAGCATCACAAAATGGATGCTGCCACCACAGACACAAGTCTGACCTCCTGCTGCTGGGAGTCCTTCCAGCGAGGGAGGCTTGGACAAAGGGTTTCCTGCCTGGGGAGGTGCTATCACCACCCCAGACAGGATTTTGTGTATTGAGGTAGGGAGGCCTGAAAGGAATGAGACATGCCTGGGGCACACAAGGTGCCCTGTGCATACACCGGTTCAAACCAGTTGCTAGGGCCCTCCAGCCCCAGCTCTGGCGGGAAACCGGACAAAGGATAGGGGGTGTAGCCACCCCCCTTCCTGGTCCCACCCAGGGGAGGGACCTAGTCAGTAGTACAGCCCCCTTTAAGAGAATAAAGGTAGGAGCTGGTCCCATTCCAAATTAGATTATCCTGAACAATTCTACAAGAAGAAACTCTGGACTTCGACGTTCTGCTCCACAGAAGACTGAAGAATCTCCCTTGTGGACAAGGAGTGTCCACCCTGCAACTGCAGGCACCATTAAGCGTCCAGTGGCTTCACTTTGTTGTCTTCCCTCGAGGATCCAGACTTCAGAGCCCGACGAGACCCGGATTCCCAGACCTCTCCGACCTCAACTCACCTCTACAGCAAAGCTGAGACCCGTGGGTGCGAAGAGACACGTGGGACCGGCCATCTTGAAGAACCTGCACTTTGCTTCCAGCACGACTCCCGAGGTAAACTGGACCAAGTGCTTTGGGGATTGAGAAGCCCCAGCCCCGAGCAGCCTCTGCACCGAAGATCAGCCCTCCAGCTTCCACGAGATCTGCGTGGGGCCCTTCTGCTTGTTTGCTGCTCGACGCGTTGTCTGGTCGCTTGCCGGCTGGCTAGTGGCCTCCTGTAAGAACTGGGACCGCCAGTTCTCTGGGGGGTAGCATGGCTCGAGCAGGAAGGCGGTCAGCGGCTGATGTATAAAGCAGCTACTTAACACACACATCCAATGAAACACACAGTGGCGCAATAATGGAGACCACACCAGATGTTGTATTTGAAAAATCAAGATCTTTTATATAGGCTTTCAATTAGAGCAAGGCATTGGTAATTCACTAGCATTTCAGATAAGCATTTCATTAAGGCATTTCATGTATCACGTGCAGGTTGCATTTCCTGTGAAGAGTAAGCATTTCAGTAAGGCTTTTCATTAAAATTACAGCCAGCTCATCTTTGTCGTGAAACATTACCTAACCCCGCCTGTCGCATCAGACTCTTTGACAGGCAAAGGGGTAATGGTCTAAACCTGGAGGATCCTACAAGAAGCGACATTTATAATGCATCTAAGCAGCACATCAAACCTCTCATGGACGCTTCTCCTATAAAGGAATAAAACATATCAGCAAGTACTTATCAGTCTAACAAAGAACTTCAAAGAACACAGCCTTTCATTCGTGTCAAGCCTTACTTCTTGTAAATACGGGTCGGCTGCGACCCAGATCAAATCAACAGAATGTTATGGAAGTCCACCTCTGCAAGAAAATTCAGTACAGTGAAGTGACTTTCCCTCTCATTAAACAGGCTTGTAAGCATGGTACACTTTAACCCTTTCAGACTTGTAAATATGGTTCACGAAGAATAATTCAGGCTTGTAAATATGGCTCACGAAGAATAATTCAGGCTTGTAAATATGTAGGCAAAACAATGAAATGAGACACATTCGGAAAGGGGCCAACAGGGCCCAGTCACAGTTAACCCCGGGGGAGGGGCGACCTCGGGCCTCACTCGGCCTACCGCCCTCCTCCCCTGGGGGTTACCTCACTTCTTCGGCCCTCCGGGGCCCTTGCGTGGTTCTCTGGGAGGGAGAGGGCGCTCTGACCCTCTCGAGGCCTCACTCGACCCAGCGCACTGCCGACGCAGCCTCAGGGCACCGGCGCTGGGGACGAGGCGGGGGCTCTCACTCGGGCCTCGGCGGCAAAGGGGGGCAATGGTGGTTCTTGGGCACTCCAGGGGATCTGGCGTGGTGCGCAGTAGGCGGAGGGGGCTCTCGTGGTCCTCCACCCCCCTCCGCGGTAAATCGAAACTTCGCCGGGTACGGAGCCTCACAGGCAGAGGCTCGTCCCCGGCAACCAATAGCTGCGCGGCTTGGGTGGGGGGCGCGGCTGATGACGCGGCGGCGCTCCCCCCGTCACGTGATGTAGGCCCAAGGCGGCTTCAGGCCTAGCGCGGCCTGTCAGATTCAATGCGGCGGCCTTCTCCTGGCATCGAGGGCCGCCGAGGGGGGGGTCAAACTCGGCGCTGAACACAGCGCGAAGGCGGGCAGCCCCAAGGCAGGCCAGCAGCGCCTCAAAGGCGTCGCGTGGGCGGCGCTGATGCCGCGGTGACGTGGAGCCTCCTCAGGCAGACAGGTACAGCGATTTGGGGCGCTTCTCAGCGCTAGGTGCCGGCAGGGCAGGGAGGCAATTTCGACGATCCCTGACAGGGCAGGCAGCCTCTGACACAGCGCTGGGCAGGAGGTCAGATTACAGCGCTCCACAAGTTAGTCAGTCAGAACTGCAGGCCGGATGGGGCAAATTATAGCGCTTGACACACAGTTCAGTCAGGGGGAGACAGGTAGGCCCAGCTGAAGGCAGGGGATGCGCAGGGCAGCTCAGTCCAGTACCTGGTCTCAGGAAGTAGGTTTCTTGGCGCATGGATGGTGCTGCGCCCTTAGTTGCTTGTTTCTTGAGGTTGAAGAAGGGGGGGGTGATGAGTTGAGGGCTTGAAGAATTTCTCCTCAGTCACTGCAGATGGGCCCTGGGGTTCCCTACCACTGGGCCAGATCAGGGGGCTAGCTTTGGACACCTCACCCAGCTTAAGAGGTAGCACCTAGATCCTGTCACTCCCAGGAGCATAGGTTCCTCACTAGGCCCTCCCGCCTAAAACTCCTGCGTGGGTTCCCCAGGTCAGTGATGCCCCAACTGACTGGAAAAAGTTCCCTCCCTTGCTTATATATGCCCAGGTCAGGTGACCACTCTCTAAGGCGGGAAAAGTCAGGTCCGCCTTCCTTCTGGAAGGTTCCAGGAGCTTCCCCACTGTAACTATGCACAGGGGCTGGGTGGCTGGTGTTGCAACATTGTATGGGGACCCAGCCTGCTCCTAGCAACTAGGGTGCTACACTAAAAAGACCACGCTGCAGTAGCAGGGGCCAGTGGCAGCCATGTTGAAAGTAGAGAGCACCTGCACCCTAACACAGATTAGCTATGCCAAGGTGCCCGAAGACCTAAGGGCCAGCAAAAAGTAGGTGGGAAAAATGAGGCAAGGGCAAAAAAATCACGGGGAAAGAGCACCCTAAGGCTGACAGGTCTAACACCTCCTAGACAACGAACCTTTGAATCTTCACTGCTGGTCTGGTTGCTCCAGACTGGCCCTTGCTCCCTTCCAAAAGAGGGGTACCCCGGACTCTCCTAGTCCGCACCAGACGTCTTTTCCACTCACCGTGTGGGTTGCCTTTGCCAAGGCCTGTTGACTCCAATTCCGGATCCGACACCGCCGACAGCGAGAGCCTGCGCGGGACAGCTCGTGAATCGATCCTGGTTGTCGAAGACACCTCCTGGTCCACGTGGCTGCAGAGTCAAGCGTCCACTCTTCACCTGATCGCGACAACAGCCTCTGGTTCCTTCCTGGTTCCACACCGGTCACTGGCTAGTGACTTTGAACACTGTCCCCTCTGCTTTCAGGTCCTCTTCTTCACCGATCCACCCTTGGATCGCACCGGACATCTTCCTCCTGGTCGCCTGCAGCATCTTTTCTTTCAGGCTCCATTGACTTCAACGCGAGAACCCAATATACTTTGGCACCTATGCACCCGCAGCCCGTGGGTGAGGTAACGAGAGCATTTCGGTGCTCAAGGGTAGTCTACCTGTCCTAGTGTCCAGTTCCACAGTTGTTTTAGTCCTACCTAGTCAGGATTGTCCGTACTTACCTTTTTCTTGAACTGTACTGTCCATAGACGTTGTTACGCATCTCGCGTGTGAGTTCACACTCTCCACACGCGTTCCGTGGGCCTCCTATTACTTACCTAGAGTTAGTGTAGCGTGGTCCCATCGATCCTACAGCCTCTGTACAGCTCCATTCCTTTTATCGACTTTCACATTCCACTTACTTAGTATATGGTTTGTCGTGCCCCTAGGGCACCATTGTAATTTTGTGCAACTTGTCGTATTTTTCGTAAGAGATTGTCATGTGCTTAGCCCTCTGACCTCATAAAGAGTTCAGAGGTGTTGTTATTAATAAATAGACTGTTTATTTTCATAACAACCTGTGTGGTGTCCTTTTATCTGGTATTCAGGGGGTTATATTGTGGTAAAACAGCTGGCTTCACATGCCAAAAGAGTTTAGCCTAAGACTGCTTTGTCCATGCTACCATTAGGATAGCTGGTCTATAAGGTTGACTTACAACCAATCGCCATAAGGGTTGTTTGGACTGATACAAGGTGATCACTAGAATTAGTGAGCATCATATATCAGGCCAACTTCTCACATTGGTGTGCAGCGGTTGGGATTTGAGCTTGCTGTTGTTTTTACCACATATAATCTTGAACTATCATTTGAAAGATCACATAAGGTACGCTAGGTACATATAACAAGCTTAGAAATACTCTGAGTTCTACTGAACCAGCTGTTGTAGTAGAAAGGGCCTAGCACACCCTGACTACAACTCTTAGCAAGGGATAAGTAGGAAAACCCATAGTGTAGGTAGGTGCATCACTTACACCTCATTAGAAAGCATGTCTACCCATGGAGAGTCTTTAGAGACTCCCCTAGTGGCTAGTGACCCTCCACAGGTCCTTTCCAGATATGCAGCTCTCAGTTTCCGGGAGATGAGACTATTGTGTACCTCCAGGAAATTGAAACAGGGTTCTAACCCTACCACTCCTTTTCTGTTAGGTCTCTTAGAGACATATGATGCCAGAAGGGCTGCTAACACAGACCCCCTCTAAACCAGATGGAGCAATCCCCCCCTTAGAAGGTACTCGTGGTGATCCAGATCTCCCTGAAACAGAAGATGTAGATGAGGAGGAGGAGGATGAGGAACCCTCTGGGGATGAGGCAGACAACGGTTCTGTGATAGTCAGCAGACTCACAAGGGCCAACTTAGACCTACATAGGGAAGGAACTGGGTGTCCCCCAGTGCTGAACCTAAGCAGGCCTAACTATGGAGTTAGAAGAGATAGATCTCATTCTAGGGACTCCAATAGATCTGTGCACTCTCGTGCCTCTCATGCATCTGTTCAGAGGAGGATGACTTCCCCTCAGAGGAGAGAGCATGTGGCAAAGATGAAGGAAGCTAATCTGAGGATCCAAAGGGAAGAACTTGCCCTGGCCAAAGAAGAAGACTCTGAGTTTCTGTGGTCTAAATCAGGAAAGTACTCGAGGTCTTTGGGTGTGTTCCCTGACACCACTGGGTTACCGGTTCGGTACCGGTTCTGAAAAACCCAGTACCTCAGTTGGTGCCCAACGTGGGCGATACCAGCGGTACCGGTCCAGCCAGAGGTTCGTGAGGAGCTTCGTGTGAAAATTCTGGAGGAAGGCCAACCACTTCATCGACCCCTACATGTCGACGTGGTCCGAAAGTCTTTGCTGCAAGGTTCCCCGCTTCCCGACGGCTACAAAGGACTGCTGCCCTCGCCATCGCCCTGATTTGGACCCTTGAAGTTTGGTAGAGCGAAACAATAAGACGAGTCTTCTGGTGACGTCATCGATATCTCAGTTAAGTATAAGTGGAGCGTCTCCCAGTCCTTAGTTGGTCTTAGTTTGGGTATCCCCTTTTGGGATCACTTTTTTTGGAACTTGCAAGTGCCAAAGCCAAAGGACTCGTGTATTCACGAGAAATATCGTAATCGATAATCCTTTGAAGTTTGAAGTTAGATTAGAGAGCGAAGATGCCTGGTCTTAGCAGACTTGGAAATTTGTTTTGTCTTGGTTGTAATAATAGGGACTCCCGATTGGAGGACTCGTGTCCGGTTCCTCCGATTGGAACTCCAACTTATGAATTGTATGTGAAACATGGAGTAGGCCCCATCACATACAATGAAGTATGGATCAAGTACACCAGAAAAGATGGTGTTTTAAAATGGCCCCAATATGGTAGCTTTGATACAGAAATCTTAGATAACATCGAAGTTAAACTTTTTAAGAAGAAAGCCCGGCCGGCGATGTTTGACTCTTTCCGCCTATGGCGTAAGGAAGCCAAACAGAAGGAAATTAAATTAGCAAAGAAAAATAAGAGAGAAAGGAGTATTTCCATAATGCAAGCTGCTATGCAGTATAAAGACAATGAAGAAGAACAGATGAGTGAGCAGTTGCACAGGCAACGTAAAATGGTAATAGATAAATGTTATCCAGTTTTGCCGCCTCTTCAGCAAGATGCAGCAAAAGAGCTTGAAAAAGATCCGTTAATGGCACATTTGTTAAGTTCGCCACCCCCTTATGCGCAAAATGCTACGGCACCTCCGCAACCTTTAGTGGCGCAACCCGTGGTTGCATTGCCCCCTGCTCCTCTACAGCACCCACCAGCTGTTCTTCAGCTGGCTCCTGCTCCTCCGGTGCAGCCTACTCAAGGGCCACCGACTTTGACATCTGCTCTGCCTTTACCTCCTACAACTTTGACTACTATATCGACTACCACTCCTGGTACTTCTCCTGACACTGCCTCTGCATCTGCCTTGTCTCACCCTGCTTTCCCTCTTGTCTTTTCATCGACTTCTCCTTCTGTTTGTCAGAGAGTGGCTAGTACTGTCGCTAATTTTTTGCATCCCCTCTTTGGTGCAACGAGTGTAACTCCTGACACAGAGTGCGTAGTCAACAGCCTGATTCTAGGGAGAAAGAAACGTTGAATTATTTGGCACATAAATGGGTTGCTGACCCGGAAAAATATGATTTAGAATGTGTTATGGATGTCTTCACCCAGTGGGAAGCATCAAAGCAGAGATATTTTTTTGAGAAAATGTGTGTTTTTCTATGTGAAGATTTAGAGGAAAATGATTTGGACTCTAATCCTCCCGAGTTGAGCCATGTACGTTTTGAGTTTTCAAAAGGCGTAATTGTGGGTTCAGATGTTAAGAAAGCAGTTGCAACGTTGTTGTCGCTTAGGACTGAAGGGGTTTCTAAGTCGTTGTTTGAATTTGATTCTTCTGGTAAAAAGAAGGGAAGACAGTATCCTGTGAGAGAAGTTCCCCCACAATGGAGGGAAGGGGACGCGAATGCTATCCCACCTGTCCAGCCTCATTTTCAGCGTGTATGGGTACATGTTCCTTGGAAGTGAGCTGAAGTTTTGGCCCTTAAACAGACATTGCCTGATCCCCGTAAGAATCCTACAGGGTATTACAAGGAATTGTCACAGATTGCAGGTTCTTGCATTATGAATTAAGCTGACATAGACATGTTGTTTGGGAATGTTGTTCCCCAACCTTTATGGGGAAAGATTCGTCATGCAGATCATGATCAAGAGTTAGGTGACACATGGGCTAATATTACTGCTGCAGATGCCCGACAAGTTGGTGGTGCTAAACCCGAGCCTTTAGTAACAGAACTTCCTGGTAAGATAATTGATTACATGAAAACTATAATGCCTGCGATGCGTGTAAATTGGGATAAGTTGTCTGCATGTAAGCAGAAGAAAGATGAAACGGTCTCAGATTTCTTCACCAGGTTTGAAGAAACGTTTGTCGACCACAGTGGTCAAGATATGAGCACAGAAGGTGGCCAGCGATTGTTCGTCGATAAATTTGTGCATAATCTGCTTCCCGAGTTGTGTAAAAAGTTAAAAGATTCAGAGAGTTCTTGGGCAGTTTCCTCTTCAGCACAGATATTGGCTACTGCACAATATTACGAAAATCGAGACAAAGACGAGAAAGATAGAGCAGAGAAGAAAACTAAAGAGTTGAAAACGAAGGTTTTGTTACAGCAAGCATATCCGCCACGTGGTGGTCAAAATAGTGGTGCTCAGAGTAACTATCAGAGTAATTATCAGCAGCCTCAACAGTATCAGAGGAACTCGCAAAGAGTTGAGTATACTCAACCACGTGCCCCTGTAGGCCCCAATCAGTGTTCATATTGTAAGGAAGAGGGCCATTTCAAGTATAGTTGTCCTATTTTATTACAGCGTGCAAATGGTGCTTCTGGTGTAAGAGGTCGAGGTTTTCAACAAGCATCTAGAGGTAGAGGACGTGGAAATTTCCCCCAGAACACACAGTCTTTTCCACCTCAAAATTCTATGAATAGGTTTGATCAGCAGAATAACACATCTGGTAGGACAGCTCAGTACTATGCTGATGATTACTATGCAGAAGATGAGCATATGGAAGGTAATGATTGCTAGGACAGCCATAGACAAAGAGAGGGAGTTGTTTCAGTTCCAGTAGATCAGAGTGGACCATACGTTGAGGTGATTACATCAGGTGTGTCAGAGCCTTTTCTGTTGGATACTGGTGCTACAAAGAGTTCTATTATGCACTCAAAACTCCCTGGCGCACCTTTGTCTGGCGAAACTAATGTATCAGTAGGTTTTTCTGGCGCCCCAGTTAGAAATCCGATTTCTGACCCTTTGTCCCTTTCTGTTGGACCTTGTGAATTCGAAGCACCCCTTATTCTGACAACAGGTTGTGGTGAAAACTTGCTAGGATTATATTTGCTGAAAAGACTGTATGCGACTTTGTACTGTTCTCCTTCTGGAGTACAACTTACACTGGGTAAGAAAGTGGTTTCTCCAATGTATTTGTCAAGGGATAAACTTCCAACAGAATTGTCATCTCTCCCTAATATTCTTTGGGCTACTGGTCCTAATGATGTGGGTCTATTGGAAATACCACCATATGTTGTAACATTGAAAGCCAATGTTAAAATGCCACGAATTCCCCAATACAAAATCTCTAGCGAAGGTGAAAAAGCGTTGTTAGCGATCGTTTATGATCTGATTGAAAAAGATGTGATTGAAGAGACAAGAGGCAACGTTTGCAATAGTCCTGTTCTGCCTGTTTTGAAGCGAACTGACCCTTCCCAGCCACCTGTTTACAGATTCGTGATTGATCTTAGAGAGGTGTTTTACCTGATGGCGCTACCCTCATTCAGTATGTAGATGATTTGCTTGTTGCTGCAGATACTGAGGAAATCTGTAAAGAAGCCACGTTGTCATTGTTGCATCATTTGTGTGATTTGCATCACAAAGTGTCCCTCTCAAAATTGCAATATTGTCGACAAGAAGTGACCTACTTAGGTCATCTCTTATCGAAGGAGGGAAGGAAACTGACCCCAGAAAGAATTCAGGCAATAGCGTAATTGAGTGTGCCAAGAACACAGAGAGAAGTGCGTGCTTTCTTGGGCATTACATCATATTGCAGGCAATGGATACCAAATTTTTCGTTATTAGCCAAACCTTTGGTGGCATTAACGTGTAAAGATACACCCAATCCCATTCCTTGGTCTGAAGAGTGTCAGAAAAGTTTTTCTGAATTGCGCACAGCATTATGTTCGGCTCCTGTGTTGGGTAGCCCCAACTACAGTAAGCCCTTTACATTGTATGTCCATGAGAAACAAGGTTGTGCATTGTCAGTTTTGACTCAGTTGTTTGGAGACAAGCAGCGTCCATGTGCATATTTTTCGTCGACTTTGGATCCGGTAGCTAAAGCATTGCCGAGTTGTTTAAGAGCAACAGCGGCAGCAGCTGTTTCTATTCGACAGTCTGCTGGTCTAGTGATGAATAATATGCTAGTTGTGATGGTTCCACATGCAGTGGACACGTTGTTAAACAGAACCAAGACACAGCACTTAACTAGTGCTCGATTGTCAGGTTACGAATTAACCTTGTTAGCAAGTCATGTGCACATAAAAAGATGCAACACCCTCAACCCAGCTACGTTGTTGCCAATTGTAGAGGAACTAGATGCTTCTGAACAGCATGATTGTTTTCTTAGAACAGAAGAAGAAATGAAAGGGAGAGTAGATCTCCTAGATACTCCTCTTGCTGAATGTGATGGTACATTATGGGTGGATGGTTCATGCTTCAAGCTCCCAAATGGTGACACGACTGCAGCATATGCTGTCATGACTTTGCATACAATTGTTGAAGCTGCATGTATTCCACATAATTCAGCTTAAGCAGCAGAATTGATTGCACTTACAAGAGCATGTGTGTCGTCAAAAGGAATGAAAGTGACTGTCTATACCGACAGTCAGTATGCATTTGGTGTGGCTCACAGTTTTGGACGATTGTGGAAAGAACGTGGGTTCCTGACTTTGCATGGAGCTAAGATTCAGCATGGTCAGTTGGTGAATGAGCTTCTTGAATCACTGACCTTGCCTCTGCAAGTGGCGATTGTGAAATGTAGTGTTCACAAGAAGGTGACTGACGATGTTGGTCGTGGAAATGCATTTGCTGAGGAAATCGCGAAAGAAACTGCAAGGAATGTAATGGGCCGAATGTATGTTGCAGGCCCTGCAAGCTGAGGCTACAGAGAAAGAGTTGAACATGTGGAGAGAAAGTACGGGTAGAATGGATGCAAATGGCTGTTGGGTTGAATTGTCAGAGCATCAGAGATGGTTGTTACCCGATGCATATGTGCGTGCAGTGGTTACAATGGCTCATGGAATGGCTCACATCAGTGTGAAAGGGATTTGTAAGTTGTTGGCTCCAGTATGGCAAAATGCAGGAATTCCTAAGTGTGCAGAGAATGTGGTCAAGAATTGCATGGTGTGTCTGAAACACAATCCTGGTAGGGGAACCCCAACTCCAGCTGGTCATTTTGCACCTCCTACGTATCCGTTTGAGGTTTTGCAGCTAGATTTCATCCACATGGAGAGGTGCAACAATTTAAAATACGTACTCGTTGTTGTTTGTGCCTTTTCAAGATGGGTGGAAGCCTACCCCCTAAAAGACAACACTGCCTTATCCACAGCTAAAGCCCCTGTGAAAGAGTATTTCCCCAGATTCGGAATGCCTAGAATGGTCTGGAGTGACAATGGAAGTGAATTTGTGGGTCGTGTGATGAAGAGAGTATGTGAAGGGTTAGGCATTCAGCAAAAGTTCCACGCTGCAAATCACCCCCAATCAGATGGATTAGTAGAATGCTACAACAGCACTTTAAAACTTAAACTGGCCAAAATCCAAGCGAGCTCTGGTCTTAAATGGCCTGATGCTCTACCCTTAGCACTCCTATCCACCAGAATGACTGTGCATTCGCGAGTGGGACTTAGTCCCTACGAAATAGTTTTTGGCCACCCGGCCAACATATGGGGAGTGCCAAGGCCCACAAAGTTCAGCAAAGTTGAACACCCTGTTTTGCTTGATTATTTGTACGAATTGACGGCTAAATTGCGTGTTTTGCATCAACAGGTCCATGACACCCTGCCTCCGGTCCCTGAAACTCCAGGTCATCAGATCGACCCTGGATCTTGGGTCCTCATGAAGAACTTCCAGCGAACCAAGAACGACCAGCCAAGGTGGACCGGACCGCACCTCGTTCTTCTTTCCACAAGATCAGCTGTTCGAGTGGAGGGGAAGAAAAACTGGATCCACGGGATCCACTGCAAGCGGATCCCTCTGCCTCTGCCATACGACCGGTGGGTCCAGGAGGGTGTCGCTGACTCAGAGACTGAAACTGTGCCACGTTTTCTGCCTTTCAGTGATGCACGAGTAAAAGGAACACTTACTGAACAAGAGAGTGATAAAATTTTGCAACCAGCTGTATCACCATCAGTTCGATTGGACACTACAGAACCTGAACTCCTTTTCCAAGATAATACAATACCAGGAAAACAACGGTATAATCTGAGGCCGAGAAATACGAACTAATAAAAGTTTTTTTCCTCCAAGTACTATTTTTGAAAGCGCAGCTCTCCCATCTGAGAAACTTGCTTATTTTTGTTTTTCGAAACGCCATCAGGGTTCCGCTGCTAGGGCCGCGATTGCCCAAAGTCTTTGGGGTGCAGCTGACGACGTTAGGTCGACAGTTCTGGTTGGTCCAAGGGAGTTGCCCTAAATTGACAGAAGCATTCCTTAGCAGAAACAACCTCCCATCGCGGGCAGCACTTTAGAGAGGATGGAGTTTTTCGAGATGAAGAGACCTGCCAAAACTGTGAACTTTAAAAACCGAATACGTAAAATAATGACAAAGAAAAGCTTTTTGATATTGTGCATTTTCATGTTATTCAGTGTGATGATATTTTTAATAAGTTATGTTTTATTCTCTTTTCGAGTAACATTTGCACCCACTACATCGCCTATACCTCCTCCTTCTACTGTTTCCCCACACTCTTTTCAACCGCTTCCTGAACACGAATCAGCTAGGAGATTAGAGTTTATTAATAACTCCTTTGTTCAGCTCTTGCACCAAAACCAACTTGTAATGAACACAACTAACTGTTGGGTGTGTGGTCTTATGCCTCACACAATGGATAAAGGTATCCCTTATCTGGTCCTGCCTTTCAGCCACAATGGTTCTGTGTGGGCATACAGAACAATGTTCATATATGCACATGAAGTCTACCCCCTACGTTCTGTAACAGACAATCCTAAGAATAGTGCTCTAGTTAAGGGTATAGTAGACATGATTAAGGAAGATATTTCTTATGAGACTATCCCGAGAGATGAGACACTAGTATACATAGGATGGAACGTAACCGGATATGGAGCTACTCTGAGTGAGAAACAGCAAGCTAAGAGATCTTCCCCGATTTGGATTGTACCCCATCAGGGTCACCTGTGTCTGCAAGGTAATGGCAAGAATCCCAGAGCTCAGTTAGGGAAGAGTATCTGCACTAAAACGTATGTTTTTGCATCTCAGACTTCCCCTCCGTTCTTAGCAGCTAAGGGTACCTATTTCATCTGCCATGATAGAGCCTATACATGGTTGCCCCCTGACTTTTCGGGTACATGTTTTGTTTCGTTCCTGCTGCCTCCCACCTACACAGCGGCGGCAGATTACCACAAGACAAGGATAGTTAGAGGTGTCTTCAGCGAAGAAGACACTGCAGGACAATAATTTGGGGACTTCGCAAAGGGTTTTCTTCCGTTCTGGGGACCCATGGTTAACAGCAGGAACATAAGGCAATTGACAAGGGTGGTTGAGTCCACCGTAATTGAAACTGCTGGTGCCCTTAGTAACTTGACTGCTGAGCTCCAGTCGGATCGTCTTATGACCCTTCAGAACAGGGTCGCATTAGATGTCATACTTGCAGACCGAGGTGGGGTATGTAGATTGATCCAATCGAGTTGCTGTGTTTTCATTCCAGATAACGCTCCAACAGTGTACCAGGCCATCTCTAAACTGCATAAGATTTCCGAATCTATTCATGTGGATAAAGGAGATTGGTCATTAATGGGATGGTTCTGGGAACTGATATCCTCCTGGGGATGGAAAATTCTGATGGTCATTGGGATGGTCTTAGCCATTCTTTTCCTGTTCTGTCTGTGCGTGCAGTGTGCTCCTGCAATATGTGGCCTCTGTGCTACATCATGTGTAAGGAAACCTGTATCAAGAGACGAGCTAAGTACTAGAATGATGTTACAGCAACATCTCATTGACTTTAGGAATATAGACCTTAGCATGAGATTAGGTTAAATTGCCTATGTAAGGGCAAAAGGAGGGTTTGTAGTTCTGAAAATTCTGGACTCGTGAATAAAACTTCGTCGTAGCATGACAATTTTTATATCAAAAGACCGAAAATGGCTAGTACACTATGTACAAGCATTTTCGTCATATTCGAGTGACGATTTCACCTCGAAACCGTCATTTTCGTCTTGAACCCTTGGCTTCCATTTTGTGTACGGCAGCCATTTTGTGGGTTGCCCTGACATAGGCTTATAATACAGCTAAATTCGATTCCAAAGGACACGTACACCTTAATTGACTTTTCTCTGACCTGGGCAGGTTGAAACCATTGCCTCAGGCCGAACCTGTTTGGTCAGTTCCTCTCCCAGTGGCCGAACGAGATAGCATCAAGGCACAACATGTCATAAACCCTTTTCATCGCACACACACCCTGCCGAATCTTGCTCATACCTGTCCCTGCTCTTTTCTCTCTCACTTGCTTTATGATGGGGAGGTGCCCGCTTTTATTGGGGGTCCACCGGTATCTGATGGAAATGCTGGGCCTTGCCGGGTAATTTATTGTGGGCTGAACAAATTGGAATGTGGCTTGTCATCATGACTCTGCTATTTCTTTGTAGTAAAAATATGTGAATAGTCTACTGTAAATGTAAGAATGTTTGCCTGGAGCTGAATATTTTGTATAAAAAGAGAAGCCTGGCTTTGTAAGTTTGAGCAGTCTCCTGAGAATATACATCCCGTGCTGTTGTACTTCTAGGACGCCTGTTACCTTGGTTGCAGCCAATAAAATCGATCCTTGACTTCACCTAGAAGACTCTGAGTTTCTGTGGTATAAATCAGGAAAGTACTCGAGGTCTTTGGGTGTGTTCCCTGACACCACTGGGTTACCGGTTCGGTACCGGTTCTGAAAAACCCAGTACCTCACTACAGCTCCTGTTGTGGCCAGGGCCCTACTTGGAGTTTTCTCCAGAGTGGGGTTTCCTAAGGAGGTTGTCTCTGACAGAGGTGCAAACTTCATGTCAGGATACTTGACTGCAATGTGGAAGGAGTGTGGTGTCAATTATAAATTCACCACACCCTATCACCCACACTGCAATGGGCTTGTTGAGAGATTCAACAAGACCCTCAAAGGGATGATAAAAGGGTTACCTGAAAAGCTTAGGCGAAGATGGGACATCCTTTTACCCTGCCTCCTGTTTGCTTACAGAGAGGTCCCTCAGAAGGGGGTTGGTTACAGTCCTTTTGAGCTTCTGTTTGGACATCCTGTAAGAGGACCCCTATGTCTTGTGAAGGAAGGATGGGAGTTACCTCTCAAAAAGCCTAAGCTTGACATAGTGGCCTATGTACTTGGTCTCCGCTCCAGGATGGCAGAGTACATGGAGAAGGCATCCAAAAACCTTGAGGCCAGCCAAGAACTTCAAAAAGCTTGGCATGACCAAAAGGCTGTCCTAACTCTTTACCATGCAGGACAGAAGGTGTGGGTGTTGGAGCCAGTGGCCCCAGCAGCTCTCCAAGACAAATGGTCTGGACCCCATACCATCATTGAGCAAAAGGGATAAGTCACCTACCTGGTGGACATGGGAACTCCCAGAAGCCCCCACAGGGTGCTTCATGTAAACAGGCTTAAGGCATTTGTTAACAGGGAGGACATGGGCTTGCTCATGGCCACAGATGAGGGGCAGGAGGAAGAGAGTGACCCTCTCCCAGACCTGCTCACTCAGAACCCTGATGGTGGGTCAGTAGATGGTGTAGTCTTTTCTGACAGCCTCTCTGAACATCAACAAGAGATTGTAAACAGGTTCTTCAATCCTTTAGACAAATGTTCTCACTGACCCCCAGTCAGACAAACTGGTGCACCCATGAGGTGGACACTGGTGACAGTCTGCCTGTCAAGAGTAAAATCTACAGGCAACCTGACCACGTCAGGGACTGCATAAAGAAAGAAGTCCAAAAGATGTTGGAATTGGGAGTCATTGAACCCTCAGAGAGCCCTTGGGCTAGTCCTGTAGTTCTAGTGCCAAAACCTCACACCCAGGATGGTAAGAGAGAGATGAGGTTTTGTGTAGACTACAGGGGTCTCAATGCTGTCACTAAGACAGATGCCCATCCAATACCTAGGGCAGATGAACTGATAGACAAGTTGGCTTCTGCAACTTTCTAAAGTACATTTGACCTAACAGCTGGTTATTGGCAGATCAGGTTAGCTGAGGATGCCAAGGCCAAAACAGCATTTTCTACCCCAGGAGGTCATTACCAGTTTGTGGTGAGGCCCTTTGGTTTGAAAAATGCACCTGCCACTTTTCAAAGGTTGGTGAACCAAGTTCTCACTGGGTTGGATGACTTTTGTGCAGCATATCTAGATGATATTGCTGTCTTTAGCTCCACCTGGGAGGATCACCTGATCCACCTGAGGAAAGTTTTGGAGGCCCTGCAAAAGGTAGGCCTCACTATCAAGGCAACTAAGTGCCAGATAGGGCAGAGTCAGGTTGTGTACCTGGGCCACCTTGTGGGTGGAGGCCAGGTTCAACCATTGGAGAGCAAGATACAGGCCTAAAGGACTGGGCTCCTCCAACCACCCAGACACAGGTCAGAGCTTTCTTGGGCCTGTCTGGTTACTATCGGAAGTTTGTCAAGAATTATGGGTCCATTGTGACACCACTTAATGACCTGACAAGCAAGAAAATGCCAAAGAAAGTTCAGTGGAACTTCAGAAGGCATTTTATGACCTAAAGAAGGCCATGTGTACTGCACCTATTCTCAAGAGTCCTGACTACTCCAAAACCTTCATTGTCCAAACAGATGCATCTGAGTTGGGTGTGGGAGCTGTTTTATCTCAACTGAATATTGATGGTCATGACGAGCCCATTGCTTTTATAAGCAGAAGGCTGACCCCTAGAGAGAAACGTTGGTCAGCTATTGAGAGGGAGGCCTTTGCTGTGGTTTGGGCCCTGAAGAAGTTGAGGCCATACTTGTTTGGAACTCACTTCAAGATTCAGACCGACCATAAGCCCCTCTTGTGGCTAAATCAGATGAAGGGTGAAAACCCCAAGTTTCTTAGGTGGTCCATTCCCCTACAGGGGATGGACTTTACAGTGGAGCACAGACCAGGGACTGACCATGGCAATGCAGATGGTCTCTCAAGGTATTTCCACTTAGAACAGGAAGACTCACCTGGTCAAGGTTAGTTTAATGTCCCTAAGTTTGGGGGGGGGGTATGTAGGAGCGTGGGGTCTGCAATCCTATGGTCACCCCAGATTTTTGCTTTTTGCTTCACTGGTTTACGACTTTCCCTGGCTGTGGGCCTGCTAATCAGACCCACAGCCTAGCTGTTCTCTCTCTAAATTGACAACCATGTACTTTAGGTGCATTTACCAATTGGTACTGGGCCACCTTATCAGTCCCTGTAACAGTGTACCTTAGGTATCCAGGGCATAGGTGTACCCAGGGCCTACCAGGGGCTGAAGCATGTATTATGCCACCCCTGGCTGGCCATCTAAAAATGACACAACTGGCTGCGTGACAGCTGGGGCAAGGTGGTGTAATCACCCTTTGCTATAGATATAGTATATCTATATCTAACCCTAAAATGGACACATATATTCCTATCAGTCACTCCTATGGAAGGCCTCATCAATCCTGAAGGCAGAGTGCTTGGAATCATGTGAGAGGGTGCTCTAGCATGAGCTGAGCCCGTCTGCAGCTTGCGGAACCAAGTCCCAATAGCTGTTCCATGATAACGCTATACCATATACTCTTAAGTGCATTATCAACCTCGCGGTTAAATGCTAACTCAGGTATAACATTATCAAAACATGTCGAGTAAGGTGTCATACGATTTGGAATACTACCACCTCGCCAATTCTGGCGACGGGGGTAGCATTCCACCCTTCTAGAGGGACACGACATGTATGTAACTGTGAACCCCAGTTAAAGTTAACTCGAGCCTCAGCATCACAAAATGGATGCTGCCACCACAGACACAAGTCTGACCTCCTGCTGCTGGGAGTCCTTCCAGCGAGGGAGGCTTGGACAAAGGGTTTCCTGCCTGGGGAGGTGCTATCACCACCCCAGACAGGATTTTGTGTATTGAGGTAGGGAGGCCTGAAAGGAATGAGACATGCCTGGGGCACACAAGGTGCCCTGTGCATACACCGGTTCAAACCAGTTGCTGGGGCACTCCAGCCCCAGCTCTGGCGGGAAACCGGACAAAGGATAGGGGGTGTAGCCACCCCCCTTCCTGGTCCCACCCAGGGGAGGGACCTAGTCAGTAGTGCAGCCCCCTTTAGGAGAATAAAGGTAGGAGCTGGTCCCATTCCAAATTAGATTATCCTGAACAATTCTACAAGAAGAAACTCTGGAATTCGACGTTCTGCTCCACAGAAGACTGAAGAATCTCCCTTGTGGACAAGGAGTGTCCACCCTGCAACTGCAGGCACCATCAAGCGTCCAGCGGCTTCACTTTGTCGTCTTCCCTCGAGGATCCAGACTTCAGAGCCCGACAAGACCCGGATTCCCAGACCTCTCCGACCTCAACTCACCTCTACAGCAAAGCTGAGACCCGTGGGTGTGACAAGACACGTGGGACCGGCCATCTTGAACGAACCTGCACTTCACTTCCAGCACGACTTCCGAGGTAAACTCGACCAAGTGCTTTGGGGATTGAGAAGCCCAGCCCCAAGCAGCCACTGCACTGAAGATCAGCCCTCCAGCTTCCACGAGATCTGCGTGGGGCCCTTCTGCTTGTTTGCTGCTTGACGCGTTGTCTGGTCACTTGCCAGCTGGCTAGTGGCCTACTAGACGACGAACCTTTGAATCTTCACTGCTGGTCTGGTTGCTCCAGACTGGCCCTTGCTCCCTTCCAAAAGAGGGGCACCCCGGACTCTCCTAGTCCGCACCAGATGTCTTTTCCACTCACCGCGTGGGTTGCCTTTGCCAAGGCCTGTTGACTCCAATTCCGGATCCGACACCGCCGACAGCGAGAGCCTGCGTGGGACAGCTCGTGCCTCCATCCTGGTCATCGAAGACACCTCCTGGTTCACGTGGCTGCAGAGTCAAGCGTCCACTCTTCACCTGATCGCGACAACAGCCTCTGGTTCCTTCCTGGTTCCACACCGGTCACTGGCTAGTGACTTTGAACACTGTCCCCTCTGCTTTCAGGTCCTCTTCTTCACCGATCCACCCTTGGATTGCACCGGACATCTTCCTCCTGGTCGCCTGCAGCATCTTTTCTTTCAGGCTCCATTGACTTCAACGCGAGAACCCGACACACTTTGGCACCTATACACCCGCAGCCCGTGGGTGAGGTAACGAGAGCATTTTGGTGCTCAAGGGTAGTCTAACTGTCCTAGTGTCCAGTCCCACAGTCATTTTAGTCCTACCTAGTCAGGATTGTCCGTACTTACCTTTTTCTTGAACTGTACTGTCCATAGACGTTGTTACGCATCTCGCGTGTTAGTTCACACTCTGCACACGCGTTCCGTGGGCCTCCTATTACTTCCCTAGAGTTAGTGTAGCGTGGTCCCATCGATCCTACAGCCTCTGGACAGCTCCATTCCTTTTATCGACTTTCACATTCCACTTACTTAGTATATGGTTTGTCGTGCCCCTAGGGCACCATTGTAATTTTGTGCAACTTTTCGTAAGAGATTGTCATGTGCTTAGCCCTCTGACCTCATAAAGAGTTCAGAGGTGTTGTTATTAATAAATAGACTGTTTATTTTCATAACAACCTGTGTGGTGTCCTTTCATCTGGTATTCAAGGGGTTATATTGTGGTAAAACAGCTGGCTTCACATGCCAAAAGAGTTTAGCCTAAGACTGCTTTGTCCATGCTACCATTAGGATAGCTGGTAAATAAGGTTGACTTACAACCAATCACCATAAGGGTTGTTTGGACTGATAAAAGGTGATCACTAGAATTAGTCCGTGCGGAAGGACTTGTCGGGAGATGCCGTGTTGAGCGCTACAAACAATCAACCTGAGAAGGTTTTTGGACCTGTTGTAAATCGAACATTGTGTGAGACAGACGTCAAGCGCCTCCCGGTTAAGCAATTCTAAACTCCACACCGGACACTCCAAGCGAGTCCATGAGCTTGTGAGTGTCCACATACTTCTTACACCTACCATGAAAGACACCTGAGCTAGGAGGTTAAGAAACTGTAGTGATCCTGAGGAGAACCCCGCAAATCAGGGAGTTCGAAACGCGTCGATCTTATAGGGTCAATTGTCAACAATATGAATAGACTATAAAGACTGGATTAAACTGTTTACAGTTTTTCTTGATCCCTTAGAACTTTTTGTAAATCTAGGATTTATTCCTGTTAAATATTCGTATTTCAAACAATTTGCGATGACATTGACCTATACCTCAGTGGTATGTTTTTGTTATTGTTGTTTTTTGTGTGAGATTGAGAATTGAGTGACTGAAGTGAGAAAGATTTAGTATGGATGTGTTGTTAATGAAATAAGGAGTTTTCCTTTATTTGTATTTTTGCAATCTTTGTATATATTTGTATATTTTGTATATTCATATTCGCGCATGCACAGAAATGTCCTTTAAAAAAAATGAAAAAGTTTTCTGACTGAATTAAAAATTGGTTATAATAAATCAGTAACAAAAGTGATATAAGACTGCCTTGTTGTGTTCATAGCAGCCTTTTTTGAGGTTTACCAAAGAAAACTTTGTCCAGTACTGGCAGTAGTGTTGTTTTTTGAGCACTAGAATTAGTGAGCATCATATATCAGGCCAACGTCTCACACTGACCTTCTAAATTCACATGATCCCTCTGTGCTGTTCTATCTTGTTATGTTTATCATGTTGTTTGATTTTGTTCCATATGCTCCTGTTGTGTATGCTTGATTCCTTGCTAAATGTTTGTTCTGTCCATCTGACCAGATCTGCATTTCCTGATTAATGAAGATGATTTACTATACATCCCAAAATGGTCTCCAGGACAGGATAATGAGCTGATAGTGAGGTTTTGGTTTTGATGTTGGAATGTCTTGTGACTTGTATGCAGGGACATTCATTGTACCATATGCCAGCAAACGCATTTCCCTGTCTGTCTTTTGTATGTGAGAAATTGTCTTAGTTTTGAGATGTGCGTCTTCCTTCATCCAAGGTTTTGGATGATGAACCATCCTTTGTGTACCTGCAGATCTGATACCTGCTCCATGTGGACTGTCATGCCTTTATCTCTTTTTTGAGTGCTGTGACTCCAAGTGGGTCATTTTGATACCCTGTCCTGACTATACAGGTTGGTATCCTATCCCATTGCTGGCTTGCCTAAGTGAACAGTGGTGGTTGAATGGCACAGGTCTACCAGAGGCGTTTCAACTTGGCCAGGCAAAGCATAGTGTACCTCAAGATAGTTGTGTCCCAATGTGATTAAGTGTGGTGTGCGTGCTATCAGACCTGTGTGCATGGTAGGGATTTATGTAATTAATTAATCTGTCTGAGTTTTCCTCTGGATCTGTGCTGGGTCCTTCCCATCTTGTTATTCCTGACACATCCAACATCCCATTCTGAATGTGTCTCCCGATGATGACCTGGCTACGTGCTTTGCAGTGGTGCTGAGATAATGGTGGACGTTGGCTTTTTTAGATACCTACCCTGACACTGCTGTACTTATCAGGACACAGGATGTTGGACTGTGTGATTGGGTTGATGGGGGAGTGGAGGTCCAGGTTGGACTGTAGTGGCAAGGTAATTGTTTATTTGTTGATTAATTAAAATCATTACAAAAAAGAAAATACATAACAAACACAAAATCTAATTGAACATATATGAATACAATGCCAAAATATAAATTGGTTGACAATTGTTTAACCATTTTCCGGTTAGGGATTAAAGTGCATGATGCTAACAACAGATATTATCCAATTTTTAATAGCAGCCTATAATGTCTAGATAAAGTGCAATGTGCTCACAAAGCAAAGATTAAGGTGCAATGTGCTAGCAGCAAATATACCATAACAGGGAGCAGCAGAGTAAAAGAACAAATTTACAGATTGTCTATAACTATTAGCAGCGAAAATACAATAGTTTCTCAACATCAATACTAAAGTGACTTATGCTATCAGCAGCAAAATGAGAAGTGCATCAACTTTTTCACCAACAAAGCTAAAGTGCCTTATACTAGCAGCAACAAGTTATTGAGTGATTTTAAAACTAATCTATACAACATAGCACCTTTCGAAGATGAAGTACACATACTCAAGTCTTTAAAATCATAAAATAAGTGGACATGATGAGCCGACCATAGCTATAAAATTTGCCTAACAACATACAAATATTACACAATTTCAAAATGAATTAAAAAGTGCCTTAAAATTGCCCATCTACTCCCTAAAAACAGTAAAATCATTATTTCGCAGCCGTAACGGATTTATCATTTACTTTGGATGTCAGCCTTACCTAATTCCTTTTCCGCTTTGAAAATGAATTGAACAAATTGCTGTATATTATAAACATTGACACCACTTAAACAGGATAATAATGCCAATCTACAAGTTCTGACTCCCATTTCTTTAAAGATTGGTTTTAAAATTGTCTTCCTTTCCTGCCACATTTTTGGGCATAGTGTTACAATGTGCAGCAAAGTTTCCTCAAACAGCCCGCAAAGCCTACAAATATTTGATGACATTTATACTCCCACTTAGGAGTTCCATCTTTGGTTGGATATATGCCAAACCTTAAAAGCATACATTTCTTTTTAAACAAAGGTTTTAGATGAAAAAGTAAATAAGGTTGGACAAACAGTTTCTCAAAGGAGTTTGCTATAGACCAGAAGTGTTTTTTTTCTCAGTTCATCTTTATCCATTATTTCTGACAACAGAGCAACGGTTGAATCAATAAATATTTTTGTAAACGAATTGCTCCTCACTTCCTCTACCGTATTAGGGCATTCAAAATTTAAAAGACACTCGGATAGGTAATCCTGCCAGCTTCTCGAATATTGGCCTTTCGAGATCTCACTCCAGCACACATTTGCTAACGTGCCCTCATCGGCTCGAGATAGTGGCAATAATGTTTTTAAAAATTTAGCTTGGCGGACCAAGAGCTGGTTCCTTTAACCGTATTCCAGTCTTAAATTAGCGCGAGGAATCGGTCTAGGAATCCTAAAAACTGATTTATAAGTCCTTACAACTATGCCCTCTAGCAATTTCGCATCCCTACCCCTATAAATTATTGACCCATAGTCCAGGGAGGGAATAAGCTTTGCTCTCATGACTTTGAGTAAGTGATCGTAATTAGGACATAATAACTTATCTCTCAGTTTTCGAAAAGCAAAGGCAAGAGAGGTACCTTTAGCCTCTAAGTTATTAAAATGCTGTCTGAATGTCAATCCATCATCAAATGTGAATCCCAAGTACTTACAAGATTTTACACAGTCTATAGTCAAACCATTAATATTCAAATCCTTTACCCTTAATTTGCCATTCCCTATTGACATTATTTTTGTTTTCTTTGTATTAATTGTTAAACCATTTTGAGTAACGTATATATTAAATGAATTTATTAGTCTTTTTTTTTTTAATCCTATGATAGTTTGGCTAAGTAAAATGGTATCGTCTGCGTACTGTAAGTATTTAATTTCTTTACCCATCACAGCGGGGGAGTGCGAAATTACATCATTAAAATGGGCTGGGAGATCAGACATAAATAAATTAAAAAGGCAAGGAGCGAGCACACAACCCTGTTTTAAGCCGACATTTGTTTCAAGGTGACGGGTGGTGTGTCTACCATCGCCAATTTTGATCTGAACCCAAGTGTTGGAGTACAATAATTTAATCATTTTTAGAAGTGTTTCTGATATACCCCAATTAAATACCTTAATCCAGAGAATATTTCTGGGGACAGAATCAATAAAACAGATTTACAACTTTTGTTTCCTACATTTTGCTCTTTCGCCTAGTAATGTCAATAAAATCAAAATTAGTAAGAGTAGATTCACCCTTCCTAAAACCCGTTTGGAAAAATTGGAATCAGTTCTTCTCTTAGCGCCCAAGACTCCAACTCCTCTAACAGACAACTTGCAAATATTTTTGCCTCTACGTCTGTGAGGGTAGGCGATAATTTGCAGGGTTGTCCTGGGGGCCACTTTTATAAATCGGCTGAATAATGCTTCCCTGCCATGATTCCGGGATATGACCAGATTTAGGAATGTCGTTAAAAATGAGCGTTAATAACTCTGGCCAATTCGTAAGTTTAGCTTTAAAAATACCATTCGGCATTCCATTAGGACAAGGTGCTCCATTAGATCTGATCTTAAGTAAAACTTTTTAACTGAGTCAACCGACCATGGGTCAATCTCGTGGGTGCATAGTGAGTCACTGATACTTAGGGGAACACACCCTCCTACTGGCTCCAATATACAGTGATGGTCAAAACGATCAGCATCGTCGACCGGTTGACTATGAGGAGCTTTTTTCAATTTATTAAAAAATTGTATCCAACTTAATTCATCTATATTGGCCCTATTACTTCTAAAATGACCATTTTCTAAATTATTAATAATGCCCCAGAACAGTCGCAAGTCCTTAAATTTGCAAGCGAAGTGAAGTTTGGCCCAAGTTTCTTCATAATACAATTGTTTAGCCCTCCAGATTTCTTTTTTATAACCCCTCTTTAAGTCTCTGATTTTATGTGACATTAAAAAGTAGGAAGTCCCTTTTGCTTTTCTATACAATGATCTTATTGTTTTGTTAAGGGTTCTTTTCACATACAATAAGCGATGAGAAAACCAACCAGGGTTCTTCGGGTTCAAAATAACACCCCCAGAGGGGGAGTCTCACCTGCTATTCCAGTTGCTCCTGAGGGCCAGGCTTGGCTCCGCCGATCCCAGCAGCTCCAGTAGCTAAGGGCCGGGCTTTGCTCCGCTTGTTCCCCCGGCCGGGCTTGGCTCCGCCTGGCCCCTCCCACCCCCGTGACCAGCAGCAGACATCAGAGGCAAGCGCCAGGAGGCGCATAAAGGCTCCCTTGGTGCAGAGTCCGGGGGGAGTCTCACCTGCTATTCCAGTTGCTCCTGAGGGCCGGGCTTGGCTCCGCCGATCCCCGCAGCACCAGCAGCTAAGGGCCGGGCTTTGCTCCGCTTGTTCCCCCGGCCGGGCTTGGCTCTGCCGGGCCCCTCCCACCCCCGTGACCAGCAGCGGACATTAGAGGCAAGCGCCAGGAGGTGCATAAAGGCTCCCTCGGTGCAGAGTCCGGGGGGAGTCTCATCTGCTATTCCAGTTGCTCCTGAGGGCCGGGCTTGGCTCCGCCGATCCCCGCAGCACCAGCAGCTAAGGGCTGGGCGTTGCTCCGCTTGTTCCCCCGGCTGGGCTGGGCTCCGCTGGGCCCCTCCCACCCCCGTGACCAGCAGCGGACATCAGAGGCAAGCGCCAGGAGGCGCATAAATGCTCCCTCGGTGCAGAGTCCGGGGGGAGTCTCACCTGCTATTCCAGTTGCTCCTGAGGGCCGGGCTTGGCTCCGCCGATCCCCGCAGCACCAGCAGCTAAGGGCCGGGCTTTGCTCCGCTTGTTCCCCCGGCCAGGCTTGGCTCCGCCGGGCCCCTCCCACCCCCGTGACCAGCAACGGACATCAGAGGCAAGCGCCAGGAGGCGCATAAAGGCTCCCTCGGTGCAGAGTCTGGGGGGAGTCTCACCTGCTATTCCAGTTGCTCCTGAGGGCCGGGCTTGGCTCTGCCGATACCCGCAGCACCAGCAGCTAAGGGCCGGGCTTTGCTCCGCTTGTTCCCCCGGCCGGGCTTGGCTCCGCCGGGCCCCTCACACCCCCGTGACCAGCAGCAGACATCAGAGGCAAGTGCCAGGAGGCACATAAAGGCTCCCTCGGTCCCTCATCCCGCGGGACGAGCGCGGGTGCGTGCCAGGAGAAGCCCGGGACAAGGGCGGGACCGTCTGTTGCCGTCCGGGGCCGAAGGAGGCCGGGCCGGGCCACGGACCCTTGTTCTACAACATAAGATACATTTGCTCAAGTGAGACTTTACATTTCCTTGGACCCTGGTTAGGGATCTTTTATTGTGATTACCTTAGCTTACTTTCCTGGTACTAGGGTATATTACTCTTTAATGCGCGCATTGGGTTCTTTATCTAGTAGCAAAGGATCATTTCTAAGTTTTGACTATGTCCAAAGCTAAAACTGATAAGTTTGCATCTGGGGTAGGTACAATAGATAATTACTTGGTAAAATTGGTAAACAAAATTAATAATGACCGGAGAGCTTCGTTAGGACAAGGGAGTCCACCTGTTTCATACCAAGATACACCTAATCCTTCGGTGGAATCTCCAACCGATGATATATTTGATCTGGGCAATCGGGTGGTCAAAATGGCTGCAGCGCAGGTCCATTCTGAGCCACAGGAGGAATTATCTGATATATCTATCGATGCAACAGAGGAGGCCCCGCCAGCCCCTAGACCAGTGAGAACATGTAGAAAATTTCAAATTAAACGCGGGGGGAAACATAGTAAAAAAAGAGGAGAAACCTCCCAACTAGTTCAAAACGGCTCTGCTGCTGGAACTGATCTACAGGAAGGAAATAGTGCAGCCAGTGTTAACATAAATCCAGAGCAATTTGCATTACTGGTCTGCTCTATAGAAGCTAAGATAGAGGCTAAGATAGAAGAGTTTATTAAACCCCTAGTGCTCAAATTGGATACTGTCACCTCAGAAGTAAAGAGGCTAGGTGGTCTGTTAGCAACACACCTGGCCTCGGTTGAAAGTGCCAAGGTTGTCACAAAGGGTCCTGCTGGAACGGGGCAGGGAATTAGTAATGACAACCTGCAGCAACTAGGCCAGCAAACAACTGTAACTGAATCTGCTTCTCCTGATCCTCCACCAATAACCTGCCCAACAAAACAGTCTTCCTTAGGCCCGGATGGCACATCAGGTTTTAGACAGGTAAACGAAAAACGCTTTATAAACCTTCCCCCTGACTGTGCACCCTATGTGGTTGTCCTAACCAATGTCCCACCTCCTGATCATTACCCTGTCCAGTCCCATGAGGAATCACATGAATCACTAAAAAATAAAACAGTGTCATGGCTGAATAGGAGATGTGGCTTCCCAACCAAATATTCCGATCAAATGTTGTCCACTAGAAGGGCAAACTGGATTGGCCCGTCCAGAAAGACGTGTAGTGGGGATTGTATAATTGTTAATTTTAAACACCCCCAACATGTTGCTACAGTTTTGTTAAGGGCAGCCTCTCTGGTCTACGATGAAAACAGTGTTTGTGTGCGTCCTCTCGGTTATTTTTACACGCATTTAATCAAATCTCCTCCTAATCTCTGGAGATTTAGACCATTTACTCCTACTGAGCCTCGGGCCCCTGTAGTATCACAATTCTGCAATGTTGACAATCACTGCAGGGATGGGCCAAATGTTGTGACACAAAATAGATTTGATTTACTCTCGGGCCTAGAGGTGTGTGACTGACGTGAGGACTCTGAGGGACAGGGAGGGGAGAGATTGGCTGACTTGGGATATATGGAACCCACACAAGTAAAAATGAGTCATAATAATACCCAACCTAAGTCTGCAAGCATCACTGAGGGTGTGGGGGAAAAGGTAAAAATGATAAGTTGGAATATTGCTGGTTTGCGGTCCAAAAAGGATGATAATGTCTGGCTAAATTTTGTGAAACAGTACGACATTGTTGCACTTCAAGAGACCTGGGAAAAGGTTTGTGATTTCTGGATTAATGGTTTTACATCTTATTATGTACCTGCCTTGAGTTCGTCAGCAGGGAGAGACAGAGGGGGACTTATGTTTCTGGTTTCAGTAAACATAACAGGATAAGTTAAAAAGGTTGACTGCACTTCCCCTAATTATTTAATACTAGAAGTAAGTTTGGCAAACAATAGTAAACTAGTTTTCATTAATTGCTATAATTCATTGCAAGGGGAGGCCCCAAACGAGCATCTCCATTCGCTGTCAAATTTTTTAACAACTTATAAGGAAAACCAAACCACTTTTGTTCATTACATCCTGTTGGGTGATTTTAATGTACATTTATGTAGTCTAACCTGTCAATATAAAGATAGCGATGGACATGATTTCACAACCCCTCAACACTTTGAACACAGCTCCAAAGGGGAAGCATTGGAGGCACTTTTGTCCAATAATGACCTGTTTGAGGTGGGGTTTTCTGATAAAAGTAACCGTGTTCCTACGTACAGAGCTAGGGACTGTGAATCTATAATAGACTACATATTCTTATCCCCAGGACTTTAAAGTCATGTAATTTTTTATAATGCTATACCCTCTTCCTTTAGCGATCACAACCCCGTAGTAATCGAACTGGATAATGGCCTTTCCCTCCTGAACAAAACAGCTTCGTTACAAGTTACAGCTGATGTAAAAGCCAAAGATCAAGGGAGGAGATTAGAATGGAGTAAGGTCACTCCCGAAGATTTTTTTCACACCATTACAACAAAGGTTGGCCCGGAACTAAATACATGTTTAGACCCCCTCAATTATGGGGGGGATGTAATAGCTTCATATGAAGCCATTTGCCTGCAAGTGGCTAAAGAACTCACAATTAACACCCGAGTTAAAACTAATCCTGCCTTAGGTTGGTTCGATCATAAATGCACTAAAGCCCACAACTTACTCAAAAAGGCTTTTAATAAGACTCCGAGGGATAAAAGGCTGGTAGCACAGCTTAGGAAAGAGTACTCATTAACAGTTCAGGCGCGGAAAAAAGAAATCAAACAAGATGCATGGGCAGCATTAATGGAAAAAGGAACCATGAAAGACAGTTCCAAGTTTTGGGCAATTGTAAATAATCCTTTGTTCACTGGTATCCAGAACTCTGTATTAGAAGCTAACATCTCAGAGGAGGACTGGTTAAGCCATTTTGAAAAAATCTATGGGAGTAATATTGAGTTGGAGACCTTTGAGGTACCAATTTCTGATCCCCCATTGATATCCATTAGTTTTAATATAGCGGAGGTTGAGAAAGCAATAGAGGGAACGGCAGGGCGTAAGGCACCAGGCCCTGACGGTGTGCCCTCTGATATGTATAAGGCTAATCCCAAAAATTGGGCAAAGATACTGACAAATGTTTTTAATACATCGGCCGCCAGAGGGTTCCCGAAATCATGGTCCCGCTCAATTATAATCCCCGTGTTTAAGAAGGGCCAAAGGGTAGACCCCAGATGTTACAGGCCTATATCTTTACTAGATTCCTCTATTAAAATCTTAGGGAAGGTCATTCTAGCTAAAATAACAGACTGGGCGACGGAGAAAAATATCCTAACCAATGCCCAGTATGGCTTTAGATCTGGGAGGGGGACGGAGGACCAATGTCTTAACTTACACCTAATTGTATCTAAATACACGAAGACTGCTAAGAGTTCAATTTTTCTGGGTTTTATGGACCTGTCCACGGCCTTCGATCTAGTTAATAGATCGAGGCTGTGGACCATGCTGTTGAACCTAGGACTTGACCGGCCTCTTGTGTTTTTCTTGGCCGAGTTACACAGAGACCTAAGAGCGTCAATAAGGATGACGCAGGAGGGGAAATGTACTGCAAGTTTTAAATCAGGTAGAGGGGTGCGCCAAGGTTGCATCCTGGCCCCTATGTTATTTACATTATACATAAACTCCCTGGAAGACAACTTGTTAACAACAACACTAGACATTCCGCGTATGGGAGGAACATCCATCCCTGTTCTCCTATACGCGGATGATGCCGTTTTACTGGCACGGACCCCCCTTGGTTTACAAAGATTACTAGACTCTTTCGGGGATTTTATGAAATCACTGGACCTTGTGGTCAATAATGGTAAATCGCACATTATGTCTCTAGGTACGGGGAAAAACAACGTTAAATCCTTTTATTGCAACGGGGAAGCAATCACAAGAGTGAAAGTGTTTACCTATTTGGGAGTTGTTTTTGATGACACAGGACTATGGGCACCGCAACTCTCAACTAAGGTAAATGCTGTGAGAAGCTCCTCAGCTGCAATACTAGGTTTCGCCAAAAGACTGCGGGGAAAACCATGTGAGGCTATCCTAGCTATATATAAAGCAAAAACCATATCAATTGCTAGGTATGGGGCTGCAATATGGGGGTACACTAAATCCGACTCCATCCAAAGAGAAGAAAATAAATTTCTACGTGCCCTCCTCGGCCTTCCACAATCAACAGCGACCCATTCGGTCCACCTTGAGTTGGGGACAGGCTATATAATAGATACAATAAAAATGGCCCCAATCCTGTTATGGATTAGAATCTGGTTGAATCCGAATCTTACTCTGAATCACAAGATTCTGAAGGGTTGCATGAAATTAGATAAAATGAAGGAAATCCAGTGGCTGTCCTATAATAAAACGTCAACAAGGAAACTGGGGCGCCCAGAGATTTTCTCCAATCCTGAAGGTCTATCTAAAGCTGATCTTAAATGGGTTAAAGTAAATTACATTAAGCTCAGCGAGATAGAGCGGGAATCAGAAGAGTTATGTAAATCTACAGTTAGGGCTCACTTCTTGTTAATTTCGTCTCTAGCCGTGCAATCGTACCTTTCCATCGTTACGATCCCTTTTCACAGATGGCTATTGACAAAATTTTGTTTCAACCAGATTCATTTGGTATTAAGTGACCCACAGGGATGGGGTAGGCCTGAGGATGCGGCTCCATGTAAATGTGATGATTTCTCCCCCCAAGATACTATGCCTTTTATGTTTTTTTGTCCTCTGTGCTATGAAGCTAGAAAAAGGTTTATTTTTCCAGTACTGAAAGAGAAGGCCTTTATACAGGCTAAACCCGCATTGCTGTTTTTACAATTAATGGAATCCCCTGTAACCATGTTTGGTGTTGCAAGCTTTCTTGTCGCGTCTATTAGGAGTAGGAGGATTAGACAGGCAGCCCAACAGGAGTTGACAAACTAGTTATTACAAGTCTACTGATAGTGATCAACTGATTTTTACCATGAATTTGTTTTTTTAACTGTTTTTAATGGAATTTTGTGCTTTGATACTATTTTAAAAGAAACTACAATTTGCAAAGTATACTTTTATGATTTTTAATAATCGAATAAAGTGGTTTTGACTTGACTTGACTTGAACACCTCCAGAGGGTTCCTTCCTAGAAAATTTATCCAAAAGGGAATCACATAGGGAGGGCCAAAGAGCAACCATCGAATTCCCTTTGGAGTTGGAAGCCAGGGCTTCAAGAATTAAATGAGAAAGAAATACAATATTATCCTTCTCAGTTTTGTCGCTCCATATTAGCCTTTTGAGATTAAAAGCAACGGGAGCAGATCTTAATATTCTGGCTTCTGGTAAATACTCAAACGGGAAACTAAAGGCGATAACTTGGGGATTATGGTCACTCTCAATCCTTGGAACAACCTCATAACTTTGAACTAAATCAGAGAGTTTATCTGACAATATAGTGTAGTCAATTATAGAAGGACTATCAATTTTATTAAATGTTGGAATATGCTCTCTATCATGCAAAATCGTTAAGTTATATTTAATAAATTCACAATTAGACCATTGGGCCAAAAGATCTGATTGAGTTTTTTGCTTTTTATAACTTACAAGATGAGTATTAAAATCCCCAGAAATGATCATCTGTGAATCCATATGATCATAATATAGCACTTTAACCATTTCCCATAACTGGATAAGTTGTAACGATCTGACCTTTTTTTTCAAACTTAAATAAACGTTAAAATAAATTAACGAGTGTCTAGCAATTAATTTAATGCACTGTATCCATTTGACTTGAAGGTCAATCTCATAGTGTTTAATATCAAGACTTAAAGAAACATATATAGAGAGACCACCACTTGGTCGACCAAAAGCGGCGTCCCTAAATGCCGCATTTAAGTATTCATAATAGCTGATCAGTGGTGTGCTATACATATTCCATGTTTCTTGCAAAATTAACATATCAAAAGATTTTAAAAAGCCTACAACATTTACATCCTCTATAAGTGAGTTAAAACCATTTGTATTCTAAGAGCAAAGTTTAAAAGAAGTTGGTACATTAACTAGAGTACCCCAACATCAATCTATCTTTACTGTATTTTTTCTTGATAATGTAGACGGGAACCAACTCCAATCATCAACCGCCTTGGGGACCCTCTTTAACTCTTCACATACACGTGAACATGGCTGATAACTTTTGATTTTAATGCCACATAACCTGTTTAAATCTGATGATGGGCCTGAGGCACCATTCAACACTCTAAATTGATCAACCTCAATTAATTTTAGAGCATCCTTCACTATGGGACCGCTCAACAATTTAATCGGGATTAATGGCGTCGGGTATTGCAGACCTTGGAGTCTCCCTACTTTAATCCCCCAACTTTCAAAGTTGTTAGCATTGGCTAATATTTTTCTGACAATGTCATCATTTAGCCAAGTCGTGATGGTTGTCTCCCTATTACCCCCATCGATCTTCAACTCCAAAGAATCCAGATCTCCAGATACTACATCTTTTAGATCAGGGATTGCTTTTAGTAGTTTCAGGATGTTACCCCTATTCAAAATATCATGAGTACCTCGAGTAGAATATTGGGGACAAAAAAAACACTTTTCTCTTTTCAACCAATACTTCGGGGATTCTAAATTGCCCCTTACCCTTGATCAGCTAATACCATCTTCCCAGCATTCTTTGGCAGAGCCGAAACCAGCAGGTTTGTTCGTTCACTCTGCTCTGAGGGTGATTGGACCAGAATGCAAAGCCGATATTCCTGTTCATTCGTATTGCATTGTAGGTAATCAGGATATACAAATTTCTCATTAGGAGGATTTTGATCTGGGCTACAGGGCTGTTCACTCAGACTGATCTGGTTATGTTGTAAACAGATGGAATTTACACTTTTTTCATTAACCATATGTTGGACTCCCTGTGGGACTATTCCATCATCTCTAGACCGCACTAGATTTGTTTCCCCTGAATTTTTTTGCGTATTATCTTTAGGCCCTACTATTACTTGAATGGTAGCATTCGGATTCTGCTTAGTAAAATTTTGCTTACCATACTGGGACTCTGATTCATAAATTGGCTGGGCTAGCCCTACTACAGTCCCCGAAACTGCTTGGGCCTGGGTTTTGGTCCCCACATTTAGTTGGGACTCTTTCTTTTTTGCCCGTTACTCCCCTCTTTACTAGATTGTTTTTCCTTTTTATCGACTCCAGAGTCTTTCGTTGGTCTAAAAATAGGGAAGAGAGACACAGATTCAGAATTAGTGGTTAAAGAGGGACTATTATTTACTACCCCACTATGGAGTTTTTTGTCCTGCACTGATTTATTATGTGTTTTCCTTAACCTTTTTCTCGCCCTTTTTGATAAAACCTCGGGCTCTGCGATAACTTCTGTAGCCCTACTTGCTTTGGTACAGATCTTATTCAACTCTAATTTTTTCTTCGAATTTGGGGATTGATCGGGCTCAGGAGGTACACAGTTGTTACCAGCTACCGTCAGGGGGCGTTATTTTTGTCACTATCGATCAACAGACGGGTACGTTTTAAAACTTGGGGATTATTGACTACATTTCCAGGGTTTGTTGATTCATCACACCCCTCAACTTTTCTACCAGACAACAATTTTACTTCGTGGACCATAGAGCTAATAATTGAAGGAAAGTCAGAAATGTTATCGATCAATTGAGCACATGTGCAAGATATTAGCTGACTCTCTTTATCTGCTTGTACCTTAGAGATCAGTTTAGTTAGTTGAAAAAGCTTTGCATCAATTCCTACAACATCTGTTGCTAAAGTATTTAGAATGTCCACCTGCATGTCTAGCTTGTCTGAATGAAAATTAAGGGCGTTCGTATAGAATCCATAGTATTTAGTATGCAATCCCATACACCATGCTCTGGGTTGTCGGCATTATTTTCGAAGGCACCAGATCTTGCCTGAAAATTTCCGTCAAATTTTGTTAACAAAGATAAGTCAGCTGCGTTAAGAGATTGACATTGCTCATTTGTATTGGCCTTAGTGTTAATGCGCCTACTAGCCACACCTGGAATCAGAATTGACTTATTGATAGAAAAACTATTCTACAAAATTATATTAGACTGATCCAAATTAAAAGGACGTACGTCACCAGTTGGTAAAGGTTGTTCAATAGGGCTTGATACTAAATCATCCACACCACCTTTATTATTTAAGTTGTCAGCATTGTGATCCAACACTACGGCCACATCACTCACATTATGGATCAAACCAGAGGAGATATCGATTACTGAGCCGACAGCATTTACGCTCTCAGTGTTTTTTTTGCAGAGCTCCTCTGGTCCGATACTTTGTGAGTCCTCCACCAAGATTGGCCCGGTAGGGTGTTCCACCATATTTTGGCAGTGGATTTGTGCTTGCGTCTGCAGTCTGCTAGGCTGACCCAATAAACATTTGGGCGGTAGGAGCACTAAATCCTGTACCACTTTGTCAAACTTTAGACTCCTCTCCTTAAGGCCAGCCAGTTCATGCGACTTGAATGAACCTGGGGCGATTTTAGACTCTTTTACTGTACTAAATTGATCCGATTTTAAACTCTTTTCTGGGGAATCAGCCCCTTTGCATGACTTTGCTACTTTTGAGTCAGTTTTAGACTCAGTTATTTCACAAGGCTGATCACTTTTTAGACATAATAGCGGAGATGATGAGGCAGATATTCTACATTCAGTAATAGAATCAATATTCTTAGTTGTGTTTCTTTTTTGTTTATGAGTAAGACTGTGGTGGTACTTAAAAAAGAAACTCTTAATCGACGGTTGGGCATCAGTTTTGGAGATCTTTTGAATCTTTCCGGGGGTTATGGGAGAAATTGGGGATAAAGGTGAGGAACTCAACTCTACTGACTCATTTAGGAGCTCCCTTGATAAAGCGCAGCCTCTACTTGCAAAGCTTGTTCCACTGACCCCCTCGTTTTCATCTTGCTTTAACTGGTACCCCACATTAATTGATGCATCAGACTTCTGGCATTGTTTTGGTTTTGGCAAAGCCCCACGCTGACGGCCAGATCTCATCATTAACCGTCTCCCAGGTAGGGCTACAAATTATAACAATAACAATAACTAATACCAACACCAGATAATAACAAAACAGATTGTGTGAGGCTGACTTCAAGTCTTAGATCTCACACCTCACTCCTTCTACCAGATTCCCAAAAAAAATAACAAAGCTCATATAGAACTCGTACAGGGCTCTACCATGAATGCGCCCCCCCTATAACAGGATCACCTCGCTTACAATCTCCAACGATCTCTAGAGACTAAGCAAATCCTAGCTTTTCCTTTCTACTGGGATCAGCTTCAAACCACTACTGGCCCTCAGGGGCTACTACCTGACGACTCAATTGCGGCTTTGCAGATTTCGCAGCTCCTAATAGCTCAGCGTTTATCGGCGGTTGTACCCTCACGGGTAACGAGTCCTCACGCCTCTTTGTCTTTTTGCGGCCCCCGTGGCTCACTGCTCTCTGCCCCCGGCAGTCGGCCAGCGACCATTGCTCCTCCGGCAGTTGCTCGGCAGTTGTTAGGCGTTTCAAGAAACGCACCCAAGAACTCGCTTCTCGTCTCTCACAGTTCGCGGCTCAATTGTCAATAGTACTAGCGCTGTTCGTCAGGATTTTGGAATTCAATAATAACCTCGCCGCATGACCCAACCACAAGACTGCTGCCCGCCAGCAACAGCGTAAAGTGGGGTTAACTCATGCTGCCGGCGGCTCGCTGGTCTCGGCTCGCTGGTCTCGGCTCTCAGCGTTGTCTTGCGGTGTCTTGCTATTCGCAGTAATGGCGGTAATGTTGGCACACAGCTCCTGAAAATCTATCCGCCTGACTGGAATACCCCCTCGCTGGTTCCTGCAACACCCACAGCTTCCCTTTCTGCTCAGCGGCCTCAGTAAACAGCCCCTAAGCAGCTCTGGGTAGCCCTGCCCTGAGCAGCAGACTTGCTACAATTCGCTTACCGCTTCACTAATGCCAACACAAGCTCCTCCTGCTATGACCCTGCTTCTTTGTAGCGATGTGACGCTGTGGCCTGCTGCTCTGCTCACATGAGTCAATCAGTCTATCTCAGTCACTCCTTGGAGCTAATGCCCCCACGTAGACTGTTACCGCCGCCACCACGGTCCTGCTTCACTTCTCCCAATACTATTGCCCATAAAACTGTAGTGGGCTGGTAAGACCTGCTCTCTGTCAATAATCCGCTCTCCTACAGCTCCTTCTGCCCCTGGAGCCCCTAGAGCTCAGTTGGAGCAGACGCCGACCGCACACACCGATCTCAGAGCACAACGCACTGGCAGTATTCAAAAGATGGCAGGCAGCAGGGGTTATGAGGTCATGGGAGCCGTGGAAGTCGCGGGGCCAATGGGCCGATGGAGCAGCTCAGCAGCTCAGCAGCTTCTCGAGGGGCTCGGCAGGGCAGGGCAAATTGTGGTAGCGATGAAAGTATAGAAAGTGATGAATCGTCGATGGAACAACGAGGAGCGGAGCGGCGTCCTCCACCACCAGGCTCGCGCTCGCGTTCACACCCACTCGCTCTGCTCGGGCTTCTGGTAAAACCTGGACAAGTGGCACACGTCAGGAAATACAAACCCTAAGGTCTGTAGTGGTCAATTTGGTGTTTGTAGACATGTATTGCTCTGTCAACATTTGGTGCATCAATTAAAGTGAGGTTTGAGAAAGTAAATAAGCTAGGCCACGGTTATCCATCTGATTGGGTGGATGTATTGTCTTGCTACTTGGTAGAATTTGACTTCACTTTCCTGTGCGAATTATACATGTTGTATTTTCTTTGGAAGCTATCAAGAGTAGATACTATACTTCTGCTATGGTGTTTTGTAAGTGGCAAGGTGATTAGGATGAATGGTGTCACTTCCTGCAAGGTGACTTCCTATGGCATGAGATCTTTGTATGCATTTCAGATATTAGGATTTAGCCTGTGGAACAGATGCATATAGGTGCAGGCATGGTGCCAGTGAATATGTCTCTGTGGATATACTTTCGTGAGTACATTGAAGTTCTGTAGCTCTGTTGTGTTTCGTTGTGTATTGTGATAGACTCATGCATTCACTTTGTGATACATATATATATATATATATATATATATATATATATATATATATACATGTGGCTATGGCCATTCCTGTTCCAATGTGAAATGTGTGTCTCTCCTAGTATATAGCCATCTGAATGCACCTACCTGATGAGGACATTACCTCATTCGACATACACAACATGCTACAGAGCCAGGGTCGGATTGGGATCACAATTAGGCTCGCATACTCTAAAAAGTAAGTGGCCCACATTCCGTGATTATCCCTTTCATTATTGCCTCAGGGCATTTACCTGACAAGGGAGGTGTAAAAAAATACACTGCTGCTGATCAAGGGGGTGGGGAGTAGGTGAGAATGGGCAAATAAAACTTGCCTCCCTGCATGGCCCCTGCATAAAACGCAACCTCCCTGCACCTGCCATGACCTAAAAGTGATGGGCCAGCAGATAAAATACACTGCTTCTGGCAGGGCACACAAAGCAGGGCGCCAAGGGGAGTTTACTCCAAAGGGTGGCCCCCAGCCTCAATTTACAATGTGACAGGAGAGCAAACAAGTACTGGTGCCACTTGAAGTGGCCTGGTCGGGCCTGGGGAAGTAAGTCAGTCTATAGGGCTGGTTTACAGAGGCCCCAAACAAAACGGCCCAAAGGAGACCCTTGGGCACTGGCCCATTGACCAATGCCCGATTGCCTGCTTTCCTAATCAGAATCTGAACAGAACACTTTCTGGTAGAACGCAATGCCCATAGGGCTCTATGAGCTTCAGCCCCCATCGCATGTGTCAGCCTGGGCTGAGACAGCTTCCCCACCCACACACAGACAGTCTGTCGTCTTATCGCAGCAGCACCCGAGTATTTCACAGATCTTTAAAAGACCATTTACTTGATGATGAGGCTTTGTTAATTTTTCAACAGTTCCTACAGCACCTACATCTCTACTCTGACTATTCCTTAAAGTTGCCAATAACTTTAGCTGCCACAGTTTGCGAATGCATTTCCTTAAAAGTAACCTTAGGATTTGATTTTTTTTGCTGGACACATTGCTAGAATTATTAGCCCCCACCCCTGAAATTTGGCAATATATTGTAAGAAGTATTAGCCCCCCGAAATGTGGCTCTACATTGCTGGAAGTATTAGCCCCCCTGAAATTTGGCTCTACAATGCTGGAAGTATTAGCCCCCCCCCCTCGAAATTCGCCTCTACATTCTTGGAAGTATTAGCCCCCCCATGAGATTTGGCTCTACATTGCTGTAAGTATTAGCCCTTCCCTAAATTTGGCTCTACATTGCTGGAAGTAATACCCACCCACCCCAAAATCTGGCTCTACATTGCTGGAAGTATTATCCCGCCCCCACCTAAAATCTCTACATTGCTGGAAGTATTAGCCCACTCCCCCAAAATTTGGATATCCATTGCTGGAAGCATTAGCCCCCCTGAAATTTGCCACTACGTTGCTGGAAGTATTAGCCTTCCCCCAAAATGTGGCTCTAGTTGCATCCCTGGTTTCTACTGTATTGTCTTTCACGGGGTAGTTACGTTATTCAGTAGGGGTAGGTGTCAAATTTAAATATTTGCTGTAGACGTACAGTAGAGGGATGACATGCGTGAAGGAATGCACAGCTGCACAGTCTCGGTTGCAGGAATTCTGCTGTGGAAAGATTTGGAGTTGAAATACTTCCCTGCTAACTGCGCTGACGAGGTGGTTGCCACGCGACAGAAGTTTTGCTGATTGTTTAGAGACACTAGAGGAGCTTTTCGGGAGATAAAAGGATTAGGCGGTTGAAAAGCCGGTTCCGGAAGGCGACTGATTTCCCTTAAACACAGCATATTGAATTATAAAGGGGTAAAGTGGGACTTTGGATTTCCCCGTTGAAGGGGGATTGATCCCCTGGTGGTTGTGAACTCTTGCTGAGATTGAGAGTTCGGAGAAGAATACAGATATATTGTTCCCTTGTCCTGAAGAGGCCTTAAGAAATTGTGGGCTAAAACGCGACCGCGTCAACAGACATTTGAGGCGTCCAATGAATTACATTTTGGGATATGATGTTACCGGCGCTGATTAGGGAATAAGAGAGAGGTTTGATAACTCTGGTTCTAAGAGGACTACCTCATAGTGCATCACTTAGATTAAGGAGTGTGCATCAAGAGTTGTAGATATATTGTATATTGAGTATATGTATTATATTAATGTTATAACAACGATTGATGTATTTGTTTATGTTGTATGTACATTAAGTTTTATGTTTTGTTATGAATTTGTGTGTCTTTGTATTCCACTGTCCTGTGATATGTTATACCCAGGTATAGAAATGCCATTTAGGCATACCTCCCCAGTTATAAGTCTGAGGAGGTGGTTGGTCCAACCGATTCAGCACACCTTTCTTACGCATCATGATAGGGTAGATGGATTCAGACTCAGAAGTAGCTCTGAACGGCTCCATTCAGCATTTCTGAAGGCTTCTCATCAGAATATCCAGTCAGTAAGCAATGGATATTGAGCATCCTCATGCGTCTGTCGGGAAAACCGAATTTGAGTACAGGTCAGTCGGAAGGACTCCAACAGGTTCTCGCATGCCCTTCCAACCGACATCGTAATCAGCCCCTAAGTAATGCACTCACTGGATTCCCATTACTGTGGACCATCTGGAACTGCTATGAGGGGGGATACAGAAGAGAAAAACAAATCTAAAAAAGGCCCTGCTCTGCCCCCAGCCAACTCATTCCATTGCTACTGAGAATGTAAACATATATGCCCACTGTATAGATCAGTAGAATTGCAGAAGCCAGCCAGGTTCAGATATTAGTTACATAATTGTATCAACTCATTCGAAGTGCCAGGCATGACCCTGGGTTGGACTGCACTATTGTAAGAGCTTGAGCCATCAACTACAGCAAGAATTGCGTCAGTATTTGCTCCACTTTCCGGTGCTCTTAAATGGGAAGTTTGCCTCACGTGCCCTCAATCTCTCCTCCCCAGCTTGCTGTTTTGATGGGCGAGTCCTCTGACTCTTACGTCATTGCTATTGCTTCTGACTCCGCAGCTTCGTAGGCTCTAAGTCCATGGGCTGTACCCCCTTGTACCGTGAGTGTCTATCCAGTCATTGTAAAAAGCTGGCTCTTTATATAGTATACCAAAAAGAGGTATACTGTGCAAAGAGTCCAGGTATCCGTTATAACTCACAAAGTGCTCTTCTAGGGGGTAGTGTGGTTGAGCAGCCTTAGGCTTATCCGAGAGGAGTGTTAAGCATCTACATTACAAATATAGTCAATAAATGAGGCACACGATTCCATACCAATTTATTAAAAAAACACATATCTATATAATATTTGGCACCTGAGTCATCGGAATCAGGAAAGTACTTTTGAAGTTATTATTTTTTACAGTTTTTTAAAATAGACAAAGTGCTTTCTGAAGCGTTTATGTTATCCTTTAGAGAAAAGACATACACTGCATACAGGAACTTCAAATCGACTTACGAGACTAATCACCTGGATTCAAGGTAAGTATGAGACAAGGTCCAAAGCAACACCAACCCCAACAGGTCACCTGGGGCAGCATTGGGGCGGCTTAATGCAGAGGTGCTTTTCAGTGTCAGGTGCCCAATGTTATCTTATGGGGGAAAAACATGTACTGCATTTGGGCACTTCACAGCGACTTACGGTGTCAATCTCTTGGACTTAAGGTAAGTATGGGGCAAAGTCCAAAGCAGCACCACAGGTCACTCAAGGCATCCCCAGGGCGCCTGGGTGCAGAGGTGCATTCCAACATCCGGTGCCCAATGTTATCCTATGGTGCAAAAACGAACCCTGGGTGTAATTCGCGAAGTAGCGCTACGCGTAGCTACACGAAGTGCACTTCGCACTACGCGAGCTAGGCGTAGCACTAGGCGAACTGCGTAGTAGCCTGTTCGCACCGTGCAAGATGCCGTATTCAATGATTGCACAGTATGGACAAGCATCCAGCACTGTGCAATCATTGAAAACGGCATCTTGCACAGTGCGAGCTGTAGTTTTCTGCCGCTTGAGTAGATTTTTACTCGAGCAGCAACTTTCTCGATGCGGACTGGTAGTTTCTCATCGCGAGCGGTCACGAGCATACGCGCCCACTCGCAATGAGAAACCTGACCTCCCCGCGTTGAGAATCTCGACGGGAGGCTTATTTTCCATGCTCGCGATCGGCAACTTGATGTTGCTGATCGCAAACGAGGAAAAAGTCTCGCCTGGATGTCATTTTGCTTGCTCGCGGTTGCCAACTTCATGTTGAGGACCGCGAGCAAGCAAAAAATGACCGCTGCACTATGCTACGTGTGTTTGCACTGTGCTACGTGCAATTCGCGAAGTAGCGCACACTTCGCAAACTACGCAAGCGTAGCGTAGTGCTTTGCCCAGGGTTGGCAAAAACATGTACTACATCCAGACACTTCACAGCAACCTATGAGACCAATCTCCTGGACTTAAGGCGAGCATGAGGGAAGGGCCAAGGTCACATCAAGGGTGCAAAGATGTGTTACGGCGTTGAGTATTCCATTCACTTTAATAGGAATGGTCCAATTGCCAAAAGACTGCAAGCTGGGACTGGGAGACCAGTCAGGCTGAACCAACAAGGGGACTTAGGTCTGACGATGCTCAAGGAAGTGGGGACAGGTGTGGTCCTCTTCACCTCGGGCCATAGCAAGCCAATGCAGAGGTGTTCTGAGGCATCAGGTTTTCATCACCAGAGACCCTTGCAGTAGAGGTATCCACTGTGGGCAAAGCCAAGGTGACCTATGTCTCTGCAGGGGTGGGTATACCACACTGGCACCATTGGCCCTCTTCAACTCCGATTTGGAGGACACAGGTGAAATTGTGCTTTCCAGTGTCAGGTTTGAAATGGTCCAGAGTCCTCAGAGTTTTTTTTGGAGTTCCTGGGTCTTTGTTGAAGGCAGGCAGGCAGTCCTCCCAAGCATTTTGGAGGCACAGCAGCGTCAGGATGAGATGATTTTAGCGCAATTTGGTGGTAACAGCAGACAGGCTGGCAGGGTTAGGGCCATGTCAGTTGTTTGTCCATAGTCCTTGCTTCTCACTGTTCTTCTGTGTCCTCCTTCTTCTACTTAGGTCATCAGGAATCTGTTTTTCTCATGCCAAGGAATCCCCTAAATACTAGATTAGGGGTATTGGGGTAGGGTAGTAGCCAATGGGCTAATTACCCATGGGTCACTACGCCCCCTTGTATGACCACTTCATGTGGGAAATGGGCATAACCCTGTCCCAGAGTTCCTAGTTCTACAATCACAAAGATCAAAAACTTTAAAAATGTTGCATCCACATCAGGTAGCCCACCTTAGAGGTAGCACTGGCCTGAATGTGGAGACACTTCTCTGAACACTAATTGTCTTGCAGGTCCTTGCGCCAAATGGGCCCTGGCAAAAGGGGTTTGACATCCCCACAACTCCAAAGAAAGCCAAATTCACATACTAAAGATGGTGGGTTCTTTGAAGCTCTTTGCCTTGGAATGCTAAATTGAAAGTCATTCTGTGGGAGGGGGTGTAAACACCCTCTGTCTGAGCAGGCTTTGTACCTGACCTGCTTAGAACGTAAGCCCTCACCCCTGGGTGTCAAAAACTCATCTGTGGTGGCAGGCTGGTATTGACCAGTCAGCCAGCACACTAGTAGGTGATAGGTTTTCAGAGGGCACCTCCAATATGCCCTCTGGGTGCATGTATTATTAAATCCATCACTAGACTCAGTGTGGGTTTATTACAAGCTGTCTGATACCAAACATCTTTTGCTTGAGCGAAGCTATTATGTAGCTGAGGAACTGATTTTCATCAGTGTTTTCACATGTATTTAAAATGGCTCCCATGGTCACTTGCACCGGCCATAATTGAACTGACCAGCACAGGGGGAATATATGCTCAGGCAGTTATGCCTACACATGTAGTATAGTGCACCCTGCTGTAGGGTTGACTTACCTATACTGCATGCACTGTCCGCAGGCATGGCACACATGGCTGTGTGCCATGCTTTGTTTTCACTTTTGTCTGCAGCAAGACACACAGCCTTCAATGGCAGTCTGCATGGGTTTGATGAGGAGTTCCCTAGGATGGCACAATGCATGCTGCAGCCCTAAGGGACCCTCTTTAGTACCCCATGCCCTTGGTACCATGGTACCATTTTCTATAGATTTACAGAGGGTGCTAAAGGTCTGGTCCCTTTGGGACCGAGTGAACAGTTGTTTTGTTTTGGGGAAGGAACATTTTGACTGGGGACCTTGGGGCAGATGTATCAACATCCTGATTTGCGAATCTAAAATAGCGATTTTTTAGAAATCGCTATTTGAGATTTGCAAATAGGGATGTAGTAGAAAATTGCATTTTTTTGTGATTTCCTAAAATTCCTTAATTGCGATTAGCAAATTGCGAATCACAATTAAGGAATAATTTCTCATTCATTTCTATGGGCTTGGATGCATATAGGAATGAATGTGAAGTTATTTTCAATTTGCGATTCGCAATTTGAGAATCGAAAATTGAGAATAATTTTAAGGGTGCAAGGGTGTCATTAGGACACCCTGATACACCCCTGAAATTTACATGTGCGCGCATATGGCGCACATACATTCCCCCTAGGGCATGTATGTGCACCATATGGCTCCTTCACAAATGCCAAAAAGTGCATTTGTGAAAGAAATCGCAAATTACCTCCAACTTGAAGTTGGTGGTAATTTGCGATTTCTTAAGGAGAATTCTCAAAAATTGAATGCTTGACGCATAGCATTTAAGGAATCACAATTTGCGATTCCTTAAATGCTTTCGCAAAATTAAAAAATCGCAAAGTTTGCGATTCCTTAATTTTGCTATGCAATTTCCTTCATACATCCCGTTTAGCACATTTTTTGTTGTAAACGCTGCTTTTTTGCGAATCGCAGCGTTTGCGACAAAAAATTCCTTTGATCCATTTGCCCCTTAGTAAGCAGGAACCCAGTGCACGTCAGTCAAAGTTGCATCAAATAGCAGGCAAAAAGTGGACGGATTACTGCAATAAAACCCCGGTTTCCTACACAAACACCCCTCACCCCCAGCCAACTGGCCAGGAAACTCGGCCACAACCTAGGAGAGGTTTCCTGCTCTGTTAGGAATGGAAGAGTAAGGAAACAGGCTGGATTGTTGCAGGTCATACTCTGCCTTACAACCTCCAATCCAGGTCATTTTCTTTGGGAAGCTGACCTAAAACAACAGTAGTATGCTCTACTTAAAATGCACTTTGTCTGCTTCTTTAATATCCTTGACCATTCTCTTGTCTTTGGGACGAGGGGTGTCTACCTCTGCTGACCCAGGGCAATCCCTATCTCACTCAACTAGGTTAGGTTAACCAAAACTTGACTAACCCTACCATGACCAATGAGATCAGGGGGCCAAACTTGCAATATGACATGCGGTTATACCGAATGTATGATGTTACATCACGGTCTTTACACCGCAATAAATTTACAACTCAGTCATTACATCGCAAGTCGTTACAACGACTTGCACTGAAGGGCGCTGGACTTAGGAGTAGTATGATTTACTATTCCAAATCCAGCCTACAGTAGGGAAGGTGTTGAATAGTAAATCCCACTATTCCTTAGTGTATAGCGCCATCCACTACAAGTCGTTGTAAAGACTTGCCTTGTAATGGCCATGTTGTAAACGTATGATGTTGTAAAGACCGCATTGTAACGGATGTCCACCGGTCAGACCACCATGCCAATGACCATGCAACCATAAAGGCTAACACCCAGCCCAGGCCACTGACAGCTGGCAGTGCCCCGGACCACACCTTTAGCTCTTCACTGACAGGTGAATGGGCTAACATACAGGTTTCTTTGGGTTCAGGGGACCTGCAGGCTGTTTTTGAGTGGGAGGCAATTGTGTAGTAAACACCTTCCTTCCACTCTCTTTTCAGTTTGCTGAGGAGCCACCATCTCATGCTTAACAGTTGCCTGATTAGTCAGGACTTCTTATGGGACATGTAGGGCTTCTCTAGGTCCAACTGTGGAGTTCTCTCCAGCTGGAGCAGGATCTCCAGTGCTGCTCTCCCTGCTAGTTTCTTGAGAAGATGCTCCTCCTCAACGAGGTCTTCTTGGACCCTGAGTAACCTGACCTACCCTTAGTACAGGAAGGCACTCTGGGCACAGTCTTAATGTTGAAGTGTACAGGTAAATGTCTTCTCTCTCTAGGGAGGAGGATCAAGCATTATGCTGTTTAAACTCTAAACAGTTTGGACTGAGGGACTTAACACAAGGCCCTAACAGTTAGTTTAAAACATTTAGAGAATTCAATTTGAAATACAAATAATCCTTTTAACCAAAGACAATTTTGTATTCCTTAGTGGAATCACTTATTGACCACATGGTACAACAAATGTCAAGTCTTGTATCACACTACTGCCACCATTGTAGGAAACTGGCTCTTTATATAGCAAACCAAAAAGAGGTATACTGTGCAAAGAGTCTTGTCATCTATTAAAGTGAGCAAAACCAAAGGGGATGATGAACGGAGTGTTGAACATTGCAAGCAGTCACCCCCAGTGGTTTAATCCATCATCATTATTTAGCTCACTCTGCCACTGCAGTTCAGACATGGCCATATGCAAATCAGTCTGACCCTGTGCCTCATGGAAACAGTCCAGCCCAAACTGCCAAGCCATGTCTTCCCTGTTAAAAGTGAACAGGGGATTGCTCTAGGGGGTAGTGTGGTCGAGCCGTCGTAGGCTTATCAGAGAGGAGTGTTAGACATCTTCAAAACACACAGAGTCAATAAACTATGCACATGACTCAATAAGGAAATGCACACCAATCTATACAAATATCACATATCTTTAAATAATATTGGGACAAGAATAAAGAGAATCAGGTGAGTACTTTTGGAGTTAGGAATTTAAAAATGGACACTGCAATTTTGAAGTGGTAATGTTATCCTTTTTTTATAATTGTTTTGTATGCACGGAACAAAAGTGGTACAGAAGTAATATAAATGTATCAAACAATATCAAATGAGAACAGATTCTACAAAATTCAACTTCGAAAAACACAACTAAAAGCAATGACAGTCGAGAAAGATACAATTAGAATTCGCAAAATCAGCATAAAATGACTTCAAACAGACAGAAGAAAAAGGAAGATAAATTAAGTGAGAGCAATCAAGGAAATACAGTAAAAAATGGGATAGCCAGCAATAGCAATACAGTCCAGCAGACATAGAGGAAAGAACGTAGAAGAAAAAAGAAAAAGCTTGTCTATAATTCATTGAATCCATTCTGCTAAAGGGGCCCATATTTTTAACCTTCTTGCCCTCTTTCGGCTATTCTTGGTCTTGTAGATTGCAGACTCAATGTTATACATAGCCAAGAGCTGAGCCCTCCAGGAAGAAAATAAGGGAGGATCTGGAGAAATCCAGTCCTTAGTGATACAAGCACGCAGGATAGCCATACAAATAAAAAGAAAAGAGACCGTTGATTCAGATCTAATTTGCACATTAGACTCAACTCCTAGCAAAACCAACTCCCCTGTAATACATATTGGAGAGCCCCATAGTTCTACCAAAAAATGTCGGATTGATGATAAAAAGTCTATCAATTTGGGGCAGGAATAGAACATATGCAGCGCGTCTGCTGCAAAGAAGCCGCATCTACTGCAGTTTGCTCCAGCTCCTGTACTCCATTTAGATATTTTTCGGGGAGTATAATATAAATCATACAAGGCCATATAATGTTGTGCCCGCATCCTACCTGTAATCAAGACTTCGTTTGCCAGAGTAATAGAGGCATTTACATCAATACCCTCTGTGTTTAGATTTCTTATCCATTTATCCTGACATTGCTCTATGTCATCTGGCAATAGCTGTATTAGATTAGAATAAAAAAAAACTATTGGTGTTTCTTTTTTGCAATCTCCTCGATTAAGGGAAATTTCCTGAGCTGAGTGATATTTCGCCCTAGCGTGTTGTAGATGCTGCAATTTTGCAAGTATTTAAAAAAATCCAGCTTAGGTAAGCCATATTTGAATTTTAACTCTGTAAAGGGCGGAAATTGTGAGTCTAGCCATAAATCTCCCAAACAGCGTATCCCTTTCTGGTGCCACTTCCTAGTTGTTTGATCACGAAAAATAATAGGTAAAATACCGGCGGCTTCGAAAGGAGTATAGCCATTTATATTAGGTAATCCTAGATGATGCTTAACCCGTCTCCAAATTGAATATGCTGCTTTCAGAATTTTAAACTTGTTTTTTTGTAGTTGCTTGGCGCCACAATTTTCAGAAAACAGCTATTGGCTTCTTCACCAATCCCAAATTTATATAGTGAAGGGTTATGACATGATAATAGACTGGCTTTTTCCCCGACCACTAGGGGGGAAATGAATTGCAACACCGCAGGTCAGTAGTAAAATAGGAAATACGGCACACCCCAGCCTCCACTGGCTCTAGGAAGTACCATCTTTTTATAAGCCCTTCTATGCCGTTTATAGCCCCATAGAAATCTAGAGGTAATATTTTCCAGCCTTTTAAAACAAGTTGATGGAGATTCTAATGGGATGGTTCTGAATAGGTAAAGTAATTTAGGGAGCACCAGCATTTTTACGACATTCGATCTTCCGTATAGCGAAAGATGGAGATGGTTAAGTCGCTCTAAGGTAGAGTTAACTTTATCTAAGACTGGGTTAATATTAATTTCAGGAATCTTGCTAATTGGTGAAGTAATCTTGATCCCAAGGTAAGTTGCCTCTGATACAGTAGTAATATCCCTCTGGGGATTACCCCCAGCATAAAGAATCTGTGTCTTAGTTAAATTTAACTTATAGCCAGAAAAGGAACCAAACTGTAATGCCAAATCTTCAGTTGTCGAAAGGGCCAAAGGTAGATCGGTAGTTACAACAACAATGTTGTCTGCATAAGCAAGAGCTCTGTATTCAACATTACTTACGTTCACTGGTTTAATATTTGTGGATTGATTTAGTTTGAATAAAAAAAAATCTATATATAAAGCAAATAATAAAGTTGAACTAGGACATCCTTGTCTTGTTCCACGTCAGATAGGAAAAGGCTCAGACTCTCTACCCGCTAAGCGTATTGATGCCGTGGGGGATTGATATAAAGTTCTTATTGCTTGGAGGATTCTGGGTCCCAATCCCTTCAATCATGGAACCTCCCATAGGTAGGGCCAAGCCACCCTGTTGAATGCCTTCTCGGCATCCAACAGGGTGATACCTATAGGAGTCTTCATAGCCTCGGCCTAGTCCAAAGGGCAATGACACGCCGCACATGGTCGGTCGTGTCACTACCTGGTATAAAGCCATGTTTTAGAGGGGACACTAAGGTAGAAATGATCCTGGAGACGAGAGTGGCTACGATTTTGGAATAGACCTTAATGCCGGCATTAATTAATGAAATTGGCCTGTAAGAAGAGGGTGAGAGGGAAGGTTTATCTTTTTTTTAAAACACCGTTATTATTGATTTCCGCCAAGAGATAGGGGGTAGTCCCCTTTGTGCGGTCAGGCACGACTTCAGCAATTGTTCCTTCAGAACAGAGAAGAAAGTTCGGAAGAATTCCAATGAAATCCCATCTGGGACGACTACCTTTCCTGCCGCTAGTGATAGAATTGCTGCCTCAAGTTCCTCTTGAGAAAAGTTGGCCTCTAATTCTTCTCTCTGAGTGAGAGTAAGCTTAGGGAACTCTGGGTCCCCCAAGAATTCTGCAAGCTTCTCTACTATGTCAATGGAATCCTCATTTAAATAGAGGTGGCTATAAAACGTATTGAAAATTCCCAAAACTTTCACAGGATCTGTATGTATTTGTCCTTGTGAATCTTGGATCACTTCCACTTTCCTAGCCACCTCCCTCTGCCCTAACCTTTTGGCTAATAGCCGTCCAGAGTTCTCTCCCACCTCATACAGATCAGCACGATGAACCGCTATCTGAGCTACTAATTTATCAGCGAAGCTCAGCGAAGCTTTGATATACTTTAATTTTTTTGGATAGCAAGGTATGTGGCCTTCTGTTCATATTCTTGACTAGTGCTACCTGTTTGCATCAACTCAATCTCTAAAGCAGGCAGTTTACTCAGCTCCTTGTCTTGTTCTACCCTTATCCTACGTTGCTTATTTATGGAAAATCTGAGCGTCTCTCCGCGGACACCAGTTTTAAACGCGTCCCATACTGTACTAACTGAGGCAGAGCCAGAATTAAACTAAAAAAACTCCGGTATCCATTTAACCATTTGTTCTAGATAGGCCTGATCCACCAAAAGCTGACGCTCAAATGTCCATGGTTTTCTACGGGGTCCAGACAGGCTTTCTATTTCTAGTTCCAAGATAATTGGATTATTGTCCGATATTATTTTGGGTAAAATATCAATTTTGGCATTAGTTAATAATTGAAGAGGGGCAAAAAAATAGTCGATTCGGACATGTTTTTGATCTGGGGCAGAGTAGAATATATACCCAGGGTCTTCCAGGTTTTTTAGCCACCCAACATCCACTAATCCACACTCATTAAGGAGACCCTTAGTAGCTTTAAAAACCTAATTTTTTTACCTTCATAACGGGTATTATTACAAATGTCAAAATCTCCTTGCATTGGTAAATTAAAATCTCCACAGAGATCCTATAGACAAAAGACATACACTGCATACAGGTACTTCACAGCAACTTATGAGACCAAACTCTTTGATTTAAAGTAAGTATGGGGCAAGGTTCAAGGCAGCACCAACAGGTCATCTCGGGCGGCACTCGGGTGGCCGGGTGCAGAAGTGCTTTTCAGCATTGGGTGGCCAATGTTATCCTATGGGGGAAAATATGTACTGCATTTGGGCACTTGACAGCAACTTACGATCCCAATCACCTGGACTTAGGGTACGTATGGGTCACGTTCCATGGTCACACCAACAGCTCACCTTGGGAGGCTCTGGGACATCCAGGTGCAGAGTTGTGTTATGCTGTTGGTTGTCCAATTCACTTTAATGTGGAATGGGCCGGTTGCAAAGTGGCTGCAAGCTGGGACTTGGTGACCAGTCAGGCTGAACCAATGAAATTGTTCAGGTCCCATGATGCTCAGGGAGCTGGGGTCACCTTTGGTCCACTTCTCCTCTGGTCAGGGTGGCCGGGTGCAGAGGTTTTCTGAGACATTGGTTTTTTTGCACCGGGATACTTGTAGTGCAGAGGGCCTGTAGAAAGAGGCTGCAGGTGGCATCAGTGTGCGCAAACTCAAGGTGGCCTTTGTCTCTGAAGGGTCAGGGGACCACACTGGCGCTGTTGGCTCACTTCAACTTGGGCTCAGAGGAACGGGTGTAGTAGTGCTTTCCAGTGTCAGGTTTGTGTGGTCCAGAGTGCTCACAGTTCTTTTGCAGTACTTGCAGGATGCAGGGGAGCAGCTCCGCTACTCCATGGGAGTTTCTGGGTCTTTTTTGAAAGTACGCAGACTTCTCAGTCTTTTGGAGGCACAGAAGCTACAGGACAAAATGACTTCAGTGCCATTTAGCGGAAACAGCAGACAGGCCAGCAGGGTTAGGGTCAAGTCAGTTGCTTCTCCACAGTCCTTGCTTATTGCTGCTCTTGCGTGTCCTTCCTCTTCTTAGGTTGGCAGGAATCTGTTTTCTGGTTCCAGGGGCTCCCCTAAATACTCGATTTAGGGGCAGTGGGGGAGTGTAGTGTAGCAGCCAATGGATTACTTACCCCTGTGGTCGATTCGCCCCATATATGACCACTACCTATGGGAAGTGCACATAACCATGTTCTGCCACTTCAAAGATGACAGAATTTTACATTTGTTGCTTCCACATCTTTTGGCTCACCTTAAGGATAGCACTAGCCTGAAGGAGGGCACACCTTTATGACTAGTCATTTTCTGAACTGTTCAGGCACCAGATGGCCTGGACAGGGAGATTTGCATACCCTCACCTCTGAGGGAAGTCACATTCATATACCATAGTCAGTGGGCTATTTGAAGCTCCCTGCCTTGTATTTCTAATGTGCAGGCCATCTTGTAGGAGTAGTTGTAAACACCCTCTGCCCAGGCAGACGTTTTTTCCTGACCTCCTTAGGACATAGGCCCTCACCCACAGGGTCACACACTCATCCTACTGTTTGGGACCTATCAGCCAGCACACTAGTAATTGGTAGGTTTTTGGGCTGCACCTCTGGGGTGCCCTCTTGGTGTATGTATTAATAAATCCATCTCTGAAATCAGTGTGCATTTATTAATACAAGATGTTTGATGCAAAATATCTTTGGCTTCCGTGAAGCCATCATGTAGCTGGGGAACTCATTTTCATAATATTGGTCATGCAATCCAGACCATACCTTGATATATGCCCCCAGAAAGTATTGTATTGGTCTACTGAGTAGGACCTTCCACTATATCAGCACGTTAGAGCCTGCTCCAGGCATTCTACATTGGTCTTTGTGCGTACAGCTGGCCCTCTCAAATGCACACTTGAGCTGCAAAAGTGAATGCGGGCAGGCACATTCAAAGTAAGTAGTTGCAACACTAACACACTTTCCTCATGTTTAAAGGACAGTTGGATTGGGAATCTCCCATAGGAAGTTGGTGACATGTCTGGTGCATCCTGATCTTACAGCAAATACTGTTTAGGTGGGTGCAGCCGGTAGTAGCGTTACAAAGGCCCTTGCAGGCTGATCATTACGTGTAATGTACAAGCAGGACTCCTTGCTCTCACCACTTGGCCTCTTCCTCACGTCTGCCAAGTGGCCAGCAGCCTGCATCCAGCTGTACATGCATATCTGGTCTGAGGCTCTACAGAGAGGCATGGGTTGTGCAAGTGTTTAGATGGGGTGGCCCATCTTGGTGTCATTGCACTCGCCAGTGATCTGTGTCTCTGTAGGCTACACTCTTCTCAACACAGCCGAAGCACCCGATGAGCACACTGGCTGAATCCTGTTTAGTTCCCATCCTGATTATGCACATCCAAGGCCAGTGGATCGATGGCTTATATACTTGGGGTCTAGGGCAGCCAGTAGTGATGCTCCCTTGAGTATACAGGTTAGATTTGCTTCCCTGGGTTGAGAAGTGGGAATAGTAGATGTTAGTAGGGATAATGGATGAAAAGTAGGAATGATGAATGAGAAGCAAGGATGAGAAATAGGGAGTAGAGATGAGAAATAAGAGTGACCTGTACGGATGATGCATGAAAAGTAGATTATGAGAAGCAGGGAGGATGGATGAGAAATAGGGATGATGGCTGAGATGTAGCGATGAGTAGTAGGGATGATGGATTAGCAGTAGGAATGAGAAGTGATGATGGCTGATGGATGACAAGTAAGGATGATGGATAATTGATGAAAAGTAGGGATAATGGATAGTGAATGACAAGTAGTGAGGACAAATTAAGATGATGGATGATAAGTCGGAATGATGCATGAAAAGTAGAAATGCAGGATGATGGGTACATGGTAGGGATGAGAGTTAGGGAAGTTGGATGAGTAATAGAGTTGGGAAGTGGGGATAAATGTAGGAGGGAGACTTAGGGCTTGATTACAAGTGTGGTGGTCCACCGACTGTCAAACTCACTGGGGCGCATCAGAGGCAGTCTTCTAACCATCCTATTACAATTAGGACAGTCGTACCTCCATTGCCCCAATGCAGCCGCCAGGGAACCGCTGTTCCCTGGCAGTGTTACAACACCGTTTTGGCTGATTTTCCTCTCCACCACGGTTTTCAAGGCGGTTCCTACTCTATGAAAACCGTGGTGTAGAGGAAACAAAAGGGGTCCTGTGTGCCTTAAGGCTATGGGTTGCATGCAAGGGGCACAACATGTGCCCCCCTGTGTGCATGCACCCCAATTTCTAAGCGGCATGAGGTACCGCAGTGGGAGTGTAAATAAAATCCAACCAGACACAGAAAATACATGTAATCACGCGGTCAGCCTGACCACGAGTTTAGTGGTACGGAAGTGGGGTGGACCCGGCGCCGCACCGCCAAGCTCATAATCAGACCCTAAGTGATGATGGATAGGTATCAAAAGTATGAATGGCAGATAAGAAGTCGGAATGAGAAGTAGGAATTATGGGATGATAATGGATGACAAGTATGGCAATGAAATAACATTGAGAAGTCATTAATGAGTATGTCCTAAAATAGATGCTGCACGTAGATAACATCAACAGATAACAATACAGAATGAATTTAGACTAAAAGTACATTTTACTAATCTGATCCTCCAGTGACTGAATAGTTGATGACTACACATGCAATTTCACAAGAACTTTTGAACAAGTTTAAAATAAGCTTTATCATTATTTCCTAGGTTTATAAAAGTATAAATATATTTGTGGCACTGACTGGCATAGAAATATGGTCTACGAGCGATCCTATAGAAGTTACTACAGATGTTGGTAGCGACCTTGATAAATTCTCAAAATGGAGAAAAGAAACCTTGCTGAAGAGGAAAATAAATGACATTGCTCATTTACTCACGTAAGTTTCAATAGATTTGGCTTTCTGCCTTCAAATGTAAAATGTGTTCAGGTATTCCTGTTTTGTGGGGCTCAGTGATCAACAAATGTGAACAGTTACAATCAATGCCATCAATACTGCAGCTAGTTTAGTGTGAAACACATTTCAAGTATATTGTTTTGCATGAGTGTTAATGGGGACATGTATAATTTTTAATAGTTTGTCTGAGATGATTCATTTGTGTTATATTGCGATCTCAGGGTTCTTACATTTAAGTAGATCTCAATGTTTAAGGATCTTCTCCTTAGATCCTTAAACTAACAGTATTTTAAATGTATATTATAAATGGCATGCTCATACTTGGCAGCAAGGACTAGTTTGTCTTTAGAAGGCAGCACTCTTGTTTTCTCTGTATCAATGTCTACCCACATATTGTATTTTAATATAATCTGCATTGTTTACTTACTACTAACAACTAACTACACATATAAACTCTCTCTCTATAGGGATGTTGACTTTGACGGACCAACGATTGGTCTGGCATTTGTAAAGGGCATGTGCTCGAATGAGAATTCTGCTGCAGTTATTCAGGTAGGCTGATCCGTTCTCTAGAGTTTTGCAAAAGGTGTGATTTGATCAGGTCCAAGCAATCATTTGAGTGCAAATACTTTGCTTAGTACTCAACTGACATGGTGTAGTGATTTCCCTTTAGGGCCCACTTACTTAGTTCTTCTTTATTTTAGCCTAAATACACATTGAAGACTGCTCTGCACACATTACCAAATAACAAGTTTGTTTTTGGGAAACTATATTATTCTGGAAATACATTGCTCATGTTTTATAATTCAGTGCTTCTTCCTGTGACTCTGTCTGAACATTTCGTACAAGGTCGAACAACACCGAGCCCAGTTTTCTTCTGTGGTAGCTTAGCAAAATATTCTAACATTTAGACATAACATAGAGGACCGGCTGCTATTTTATAGCATGACACTTCTTATCAAATAAGCCAAGACTTGCAGTTTTGAAAACAGAGAGGAGGATTTCCAGAAGAGGAAAGGTTCTGGGACGGGCACACCAGCTTTGATCAGTCTGAGATGCAGACCAGCTAACTTCAAATGCCAGGTATGGGGCTCGGAACTAATCCCAGAGTTCACTAATATATCACTGTGCTCACGAAGTGAGGGTAGGCACAGGCATATATATAATCCGCCATGATAGGGCTTTTCTTGTGCAAAGTTTACTAATAATTCTGCTCACTTTGTTCAGTTGCATGTTTACTAATTGCAGCAAAGTTTCACAATAGTTTCAAAAAATATTGTAAACGTTCCTCGTGCCTTTTCATGTTTCAGGTGGACATGCATGAGTGAGAGACAAAAAGTGATGATCTGTTACCACGGCTCCCTGGGAGTGGCTAGATTTTGTGCTCTCGGGTGCTAATTTGCCTATTAGTCTGGGAAGGTTAGGAGGGAATGTAAGGACCTATGAGCTAGTGGGATCCGAGCCCATAGGTACTGATGTGGTATGGTGAGTCACTCCCTACATACTGATGTTCTGTGATCCCCGCATAGTTTTATTTTCAAACAGAATCCCTGAAACAATGGACTTTGAGATTCTACCCCACTGAGGCACACAATGTGCAAGTTGAAAAAAAATCTGAATGTGTTTTGGTTCAGAGGGAAATTTGAGGATTAAAGTTTTAATGACGAATATGGAAAACCTTTTCTGTCAACTATTTATATAGGGGATATAAAAGGAGGAGAGGTTATTGTGATGTTAATGTGTGAAGCCATTTGGGTTGACTAAGTTCTGTCCTTTCGTTTTCTACTCAAAGGTTTGAGGGGCCTGAACATGTAAATAGCTATTGGAATAGGTATTTCTCTGTACAATGCAATAGAGGTAAACATGCACTATATCTTGCATCATTTTCTATAGTTTTAGATCCCCATAATTCATACGATGAAGATAAATTGACTTTCCTAATGTCTTCTTTGTGTATGGTGGTAATAGACGACCCGTTTACCATGCTGACTACTCTAGCTGCATAGTTCTGCAGTTGTGAAGAATGCTGAGAACCTGTCCATTATCTGAATTCCTACTATTCTGAGCAAAAAGCTAGCTACCCCTGTTTTAGATTTTATGTAACAAACCTGTTAATGGCTGTACATCACATTCTGAAGCCTTAATCATGTATTCAAACACTGACTGGGTACAGAACTCTGTCTTCTCTTATGTATGAGAGTGAATTATATCATGTGAAACTAAAAGTTTTAATACTTTGCCTGGGACAGTATATGCACATGTAATTTTATAGTTTGAAGAAAGACATTTTAGGAATCCAGGGGCTCATTTACAATATTTTGACACACAGCAGCACAGCCGTGCTTCAAAAGATATGTGCCATATCTGCAAGATACAGCACATTCCTGTCCTTTTCCTCTGCACTGGTGCACAATAGGCTGCCATGCTCCAACACAGGGACCACTGCGCCATGGTGCAAGGGTGTTTGTGTTGTAGGGGTGATTGTTTTTGTGCTGGAAGGGACACCTATCTGTGCAAAAACAATCATGAGATGGTGTTTGGGGTCCTATTTTAATTAGGCTATTGCAGGGATGTTGCGAGAGAGGATTTATTAAAACATGGTCCGAATCCATCATTGTTCCCATTTTTAAAAAGGGCGATCGGGACAATCCTGCCTGCTATCGCCCGATATCCTTGTTGGACTCTCTGATGAAGGTGGCAGGCAGGATTGTCCTAGATCGGTTGCAGGGATGGACCGAAGAAAACGAGGTTTTAAGTGACGTGCAATACGGTTTTAGGGCCGGCTTAGGCACAAACAAACAGATTTTAAACTTAAGTATTTTATTTGGTAAATATTCTAAGGCAAAATCTGGGCAGTTCTACTTGGCCTTTGTGGACCTCTCTGCGGCTTTTGATTGCGTAGTTCATGAAAAGCTATGGGGGTCCTGAAGGAACTAAAAGTTGACCCTGTTTTAATTCAATTCTTAAGACATCTATATTCTGGGGCCAGGGCAAAGGTCCGCTATGTAACCAAGGGCGAGTGTACTGCCCCATTTAAAATAGAACAAGGCATAAGGCAGAGTTGTGTGTTAGCACCACTCCTGTTCTCCCTATATACTAATGCCCTGGAACAGGAGTTGATGTCACATACTAGGGATCTGCCAAATGTAAACTCACGCCTGATTGCATCCCTCCTTTACGCCGACGATGCCGTCCTCATGGCTCGCACCCAAGTCGGTTTACAGAGGGAAAGGTTTTGTGAAGTCGTGTGGGTCAACAAAAAATAAGATAAGAAAATTTCAGGCGGGGGGAGCGACGTTGAAACCACTGACTCATTTAGCTATTTGGGCGTGCTTTTTGACAGGACAAGTTCCTGGGCACCGGCTGCTAAGGCTAGGTATTTATTATATCTAAAGTCTATAGCGGCTCTCTTTAATTTTTCAAAAGAATTGGGGAAAAGGCCTTTAGAAATCATGCTAAAGATATATCGCGCAAAATGCGTGAGCATAGTTCTTTACGGGGCGGTAATCTGGGGATTCCAAGCAGGGGTTGAGAATTTATTAAAATATCTACTTGTCCATGGGGCAGGTTGCTTCATAAATCTACTTGTCCTGTAACAAAATCCACTTGTACCTTTGGTGCCATGTTCTGCGGCGACAAATTATGGCAGCAATCTCATTATAAAAGAGCTCTTATATAGCCTTTCTGATTATGCCAGGGCTCATACCATAGTAGTGTTTGAATACTAGTAATCCCTTTATGTTGCTACATTTCCGCAGATCTACATACTGGGACTAAAGGAAGTGGTAAACAATAGTTCCAGGGTTGAAATGTCCTTTTGAGTCTGTGCAAACCTACTAACTTGCATGTTTTAAGGCTTTTCAACAACTCTTCTCTAATCTTTTCCAATACTGAGAAATGTTGGAAATTTACTCCTGACAATGGCAGACTTAAACCTTCTTCCAGAGTTGGGAAGAAAGTGATTGGAGGGTACATGTGATTTTATTCTGCAAGTTCTACTCCATTGAAAGGCTAAGATAGTTAAAGCCACTACTCAAACAGGGAGGTTGGAGGCAATGTCGTCCTGCTTTTACATATTTGCAGATGTTGGATAGTTTTTATTGCATTGGTTCCATGGTGGGATTCCTAAAGAGTGTAATAAGGAATAGGAAAGTAACTAACCAGTGAATTCCAGGAAGAGACCATCGGATAATCTCTTCAAAGGAAGCATCATATGTTTATAACTACTTTATGAATTGCCAGTATAATTAAGCAGATTGTTGTATATAGATGCATTTTAATGTGATATTAGTTGATTAATTTTTCTTCCCGTATGTATGCTTTTATGATTTCATTACCGGAAATCAAATAAAGCTTGTTTTGATTGATTGATTGCGTTTGACTCTTTCTATGCTGTGCCTTCCTTACGCCTCGCATGGGGAGGCATAGGAATCTGAAGCATTCTCAGGTTTACAAAACCTTGTAAATCTGGGAATGCGTCAGGTTCCATGGATGTTGCGTTGGAACAGCCACAGCAACACCCATGGATAACCCCTGTCACACAGAGTAGCGCGTGAAAGAGTGCCATATTTACAAGGCCATTAAAAGCTATGCAGGGGGGGCTTTACATGGCCTTGTAACTATGGGCAGGTACACTGCATCACTGGTGCATCAAAAATAGTGACACACCGGCGGCTTGTAAATAAGCCCCTCAGTGTTTTCAACAATAGTTACTGATGTAGTAATCTATTCACACGGGGACTGGTTCACAAAGAACCTTGCAGTCATGTTGAGGAGGTCCGTGCTGTTGTGATGGAGTATTTGTACTCATGGCTGAATCTGCAGTGCGGAGAGTTTCCCAACAGCGTCATGACTGCGGAGGCTCTTCGAGAATCAGGACCTTAGAATACTTTTCACATAAAACTTGATCTAGTCACTGTTCCTGTTACTGTTTCACATACCCTACGTCACTCTAGACTTGCAACTGTATTGGCTTCATATGTATTGGGCGGAAAATCCGTGTCAAGCGTTCTGCTAATGGTGGATCATATTTTATTGGAGTTGGGCGGGGGGGGTACTTTATATACCACAGAATTAATTCCAGTGTCTGTTACAGAAAAATCTAATGGTATTTTCATAAGTATAGGGATGGTAACAAGAGTCAAGATAGAAACATGTATGTACAAAGTCAGCAGATATTGGGTGAATACATTGTGGCAGTGAAATTGACTGGAAGAAATTAGGGGTTTTATTATTTTTTCACTTAGTTCAGATATGAAGGGTCCAGACCTAGAACCTATGCATAAATAATTCCAAAATGTGGGCATAAAGGAAAAATGCTCTGTTGTCTTTTTTCTTTCTTTGCGATGGGGATCACTAGATTCTTCAGACTAGTGAAAGGGGCTTGGGAGTAGCCTGAGAGAGAGCTATCCATTCTAGGCATTCTAGTTTATTATTTGTAAAGTTTTGTGTATGATACATAGATTTACATACGTGAATGAGGATCCTGGTAGTATGGGAAGATAGGGTGATGTGGTTAAACCGCCTTTGCCTCGAGTTAAGACATGCAGTTGCCAGCCTTCATTTTGTTGTCAAGGGGGTATATTTACAAAGGCATTGCACCACCGGATTCTCACTTCTTTCTAACGTTCTGGTGGTGCAATGCCCTGTTCCATATTTACAAAGCAGTGTGTGATATCCTGTACATATTCTTTCTTCTTCTTATCTATACTATTCTTAGTCTCTATGATTCTCCCTGTTACCACTCCAGGTATCTCATGCTATCTATGTCTGGAATGTTAATATGTCATAGTATCCTTTGAAATGCTAGGAGATTAGAGATCAGTTGGGACTGCTTTTCCTAGCTGGTGGATGAGATCTTTCATGAAGAATAAACTTCTAACTTTTACCATTCAATACCTGTGCTAATTTCTTGCAATATTACATGGTGTTAAGCCACTTCGCGTGGCTTAACGCTGTCTTGTAAATATCGTCTCCTTTCACCAGGGTATTGCGTGAAAGAGGCGTGCAATGGGTGCTGCTGTGGGCTTTCCACACAACAACGATTGCTTTTTGACACTGCCTTAGACTTACAACAATACGTAAATCAGAAGCAGCATCAAAAACTAACGCCACTGATAGACGGCATTAAATTGGTGCAACAAAGAGAAATAATTTTATTTCTCATCATTTTTGCTCTTTCTATGTGTGCTGTGTTCTGCAGCACACATAGAAAGAGCAAATCTTCTTTAAATATTGTTTATGTCCCTTCCTGCACATAAACAATCATCCCTGTAACACAGACACCCTTGTATCCTGGCGAAGGCACAGGGGGGGCCGCTTTGCTGGTAATCATCCTTGCAAAGCAGGCACCCTTACACTATGACTCTAGGGCGTCTATGTTGGTGTTAAGTGGCTTTTTTTAGTGCCATCGCAAGGGTAAACATAAGGGTGCACCATATCCTTGTAAATACTGTGCAACCCTGTGTTTTTTAATGACACAGAGCTTCACTGCTAAATTGATTGCTGTGCTGCTCAATTGTGTCCAGCGATGTGCCATTCCCTTGTGAATATCCCCCAAGGTGTTTTCCTGGAGGAAAATGAGGAGCGTTTTGCCCCTGTTGAGGATGTGCGCTTTGCATTTACAATTTGACCTATAATATTGCACATTGTTGTTTAAAACACATTTTAACTATTAGCACATTATTCCCAACAAGCACACATAGTTCTCAAAACATTGACAGATATAGCTCCATTCACAGGCAAACAATGAATATTAAACATATGATGCCCAATTGCTCTAAATCTTTCTAAAAAGTATTGAACTCAATTAATAAATCATGTAACATAAAAATATACGTAATGAATAACAAGTATAATATGGTCCTATATATCCATCTCAGGGTTGAGGTGACATTTATACACCATTAGGCCTTCGTATTCTGCTTTTTAATCGTAATCAGAACCCTTCAATGGCTATATTGGCTGATATTACACAGTTGCCTCTTGTGATGATATGTATCTTATACGTAGCATCCCCTATGGGGAGGTGCTGAGAATAAGACGTATTTGCAGTACAGATCAGGAATGTGAGTCTGCTCAGCGAGCCAGCCGTGATAGATTCTTGGCAAGAGGCTATAAGGAAAAAGACATCAACATGGCAATTCGCAAAGCCAATGCACTATCTAGACAGGAGGCGTTAACATATAAGAAAAATAAGATCTTGAATTGTGAGGAGCCCCAGCAACAGACCCGATTAATCTGGTCGTTTAATAAACAGCATAGTGCATTGAGAAAAATTGTGAACAAACATTGGAACCTCATCCGTAATGATCCATCTATGTTATGTTATGTTATGTTAAATTTTATTTATACAGCGCACGTACGCCCGTAGGCTTCATGGCGCTAGTGGAGTTTTTTGGGAATACAGCATAACATTTGGATAGATTGGACAAAAGTATGTTCGCCTCAATTTATATTAAAAATAGGCCTGTCTAAAAAGCCAGGTTTTAAAAGCCCGTCTAAAAGAGAGAAGATCATTACTCTGTCTTAATGACATTGGTAGGGAATTCCATAAGGAGGCGGCGAGAAAGTGAAAACTACTGCCGCCCAGTCGTTTTTTCTTGTATGAAGGGACCATTAGCAGTTCTTGATGGGTCGAACGAAGGTTCCGTGAAGGGATATATCTGCCAACCAAATTCCTTATGAATTTAGGTCCTTTACCTTGCAAAGCCTTAAAAATAATACAGAGAAAAACAAAACAGGGCTTTGGCTAATGAACAGTAAGGCTAAGCCGAAATAACAGGAAAAGAGATGTATGAATGGTTTAGGTAGGATGTGTTGTGTATAAATATTGTATATATGTAAATTCATTGTGTTGTTCTTTGGTAAAACATTTGTACATGCAAAAAAAGTGTCTCAAAAAAATCAGTAATTAAATGCATACTAGTGTTAAAGAAATAAAATAACTAGTGACGTTAGTAAAATTACGGACCAGTATGTTTTATTCATAGTGGTACTTTTGTCAAGAACGTTGTTTAATAGGCTCAGTATTGGCCATTTTTTTGCTTTTCCTTAAAAATAATACAGCCAGCTTTAAATTGAACTCTCTGAGCCACTGGCAACCAGTGAAGCTTTTCCAGTCCTGGTCTGATGGATTGCCATTTTGGTTGTTTACAGATAAGCCTGGCTGCCTGATTCTGGACATATTGTAATCTCTTCAACTGGCCTGCTGGAAGACCAAGATACAGGCTATTTGAAAAATCAAGCCGAGATAGTACTAATGCAATAGTTACCTGAATCAGAGCAGAGTAGGTCAAGAGATGGGAGATTTTCTTTATTTTTCTTAGTTGAAAGAAGCTAGATGAAACTACCAACCCTCTATCGGTGAGTGTATGCCATCAAAGTCTTTAATAACTTTCAGAAAAGCCCGGTCTCTGGGAGATGAGTTGGTTAAATCCAGCCCTGAAATTGTGACCCCGGTTAATTGGCTTAGCACGAGCAGAGGTTTTCGCAAATGTGCATCTTGCAAAGCCTGCAAGCATGGTATCAATAAAACTGAAGTGATCACCCCCTTCTCCGATACTCCTTTCAAAATCAGTAAGCAACTCACGTGCAAGACAGAGTTTGCTATCTATGTGCTGGAGTGTCCCTGTGGCCTGCGATATGTTGGGAGTACAAAGTTGCAGGTTCACAAGCGGATACTCCAGCACATTAGGGCCATTAACACCAGTGATGCATTGTATCCGGTTGCGCGGCATTTTAAGGTTCATCATGATAACAAGAGTGAACTGTTACAATATTATGTTGTGGATGCCGTTGGCCCTTTAAGGAGAGGAGGTGCTAGGGAAGCACTTTTGCGACTCACTGAGACAAAATATATCCTGAAATTTGATAGCAAAACCCCGGGTGGCCTTAACGCTACTGAGGATTTTTACACCTGCCTCTAAATTCTCTTAGGAGGATCTCATTAAATTAGTCTCGACGAGATGAAACATATATGACATAGCCTGTTGATAGGCCATCGAGCATGAGGATCAGAGTGGTTTCCTTTGTATATTGTTGTCACGTCGCTGTGTATATATATGAAATCTTTTTTATCCTCATTGTCTGTTCTCGGACACTCAGTCACTTTGTATTCTAAAAAACAATTAGTCATTACTTAGTATTTGACTATTTTAAACAACACAGATAATTTGCACAAGCTACACTTTCATCTTGCACTACATGGGTTCTACATATAGGCCAGTAATAGGCTTACGAGCCCACTTGGGCTATATGATGCTGTTAGACCTATTTAGCCATTTTGTATATCTTGTCAATGCTGCTTCCTCCTTATCTACCTAGAAATTAGACATGGTGGAATCCAATGTTGCTCTTATACAAGACAACTGCTGCTTCATTTGCACTTTAGGTTGCTTAGCATGTTTTGCACATTTATGAAGACGTTTTTGTATTTTATATAATTACGAGCTCTTAATTATTTATTTGTGTGAAACTTATGCGATTTATTGAATGTATTTTTGTGAGCAACAAGTCATCATGTCTACACACACTTTTTTAGAACAAATTGATGTTTTAATGCAAGTAGATTTGAGTTTACTATTCACATGCTTTTAACATTTCATATGATCTTGTTGAACTTATAGCATTGAGTGAGGCAACTTGCATTCATGCAGATATTTTGTCCTCTTTTTATGGCTATTACTATTTGCCTTTGTTGACCAATTGTAACCCCTTTTTTTGTTTGCACTTGCACTTTAAATAGTCCCTCCTCCCACATTGGCGTCATGTGACCAAGGCCTCTGTGAAGGCCGAAACGTTATGCTGGCAGGGCGAGCTTCCACAAATAAAATGTAATTTGCTCACTGCATTTCCTGGGTCAGCTCCTCTTTCCTCGCCTTGAAGCGCTCCGGTGTATGTGGGAGTTCGAGGTTTCGTGGATTGGGTGTGCTTCATATATATATATATACTGCTTTCTTGCTTTCTGTTTCGAATCTCCTAGCCCGGGATTCAAAAAATGGTTATTGTAAACAATTGGTTAATTCGGGCACACTAAATTTCTTTACTCCTGTCTTATTCTTACACACCATATTATTTAATCATTGTGAAATGACAAAATCAAGCTTCAATTACTAAATAAAATGAAAGAAGATGAGAATCCAAACCATTTGTGAAATTGCAAGATACTTTATAAATTAATCTTCATTTATAAATTCTTTCGTTGAAAATGTAAAAGGCTGTCAATATTTATACAGTGGTGAGCAAGGTGATGAATTAGTGACATTTGGTGCTCAGTGCAATTTGTGCCAGTGCAATCTAAGATATATACAATGTCAATTTACAGTATTGGTGAGGGACAAGGGGGAAAAAAGGGGAGAAAAATGTGACCAATATTTCTCATCACAACAAATGTTATCTGTACACTACAATCGTTAGTCTTCAGTACAGATCCCTTAGAGAATTGGTTAATCGATATATTGTTATCTAAATTAGGGGGTTAGGGGTTTCCCCCTGTCAAGGGCAAGAATCAGCGTAAGAAATGTCTGCTCAATATTCGGCCAGTAAGGGATCGGAACCTTCTACCCCTCAGATCACAAAATTGTTCCACAAGGTCAAATCCCTGAAACACCGGCGAGCCCCATAGATCTGGACAAAAAACTCTGAAATAAGACTACTAACCATACCTGCAGGAAAAAGATTGGAATACATCTCTCAACCCATGGCATTTTGCCAAGATCGTTGAGCACAACGCTCAACCAGAATCGAAGAAATGTTCTCTACTAACCCTATTATTAATAGAAACACAACAAGCAAACTGAACCCCAAATCAGCAAGAAGCACCTTTCAGGTGCTAGAACGCACAGTAAAAAGAGAAACCACGAAGTGGTGGGAAGCCGAGTCGCTCAAAAAATACCTAGAAGCTGATAGAATACCACGTGGACCTAGAATTTTGATCTTTCCCCCATCAGACACCACCAACCCCAATACCTTAGAAAATGGGAAGAGAATCTCAAAGAATCCTCCAACAATATGATCCGACAGCTAATCGATCACGCAGAGGAAGAATACAACAAAGCCAAAACAGAAGTAGATAATCTAAGTAAACATATTGACATATGGGAGAGGAGTTGGCCTAACTGCTAGGGCGCTTGACCTTGGACCTGGGGATCTGGGTTCGAGTCTCGGTAACGACGCCAAAAACCTCTTGTGATTCTGGGCAAATCACTTAATCTCCCCGTGCCTAAATTGAATGTGTGTCCTCATGTAACGTAACTGGTGCTATGTAAAGTGCTCTGATACCTGATTCAGTTTGGGTCTAGTTTGCGCTATATAAAACTCGGAGAAAAAAAAAATCAAACTGGGGAGAACCCATCAAGAAAAACTATGAGATTCTAAACCAAATCATCGACGAGTTCGAAGAGGATATCATCAAAAGGAAGAACCGTAAGTTTAGATGCGATCAACTCGACTACCAGTTTGGCAGAGTGTACACGTTTGCAAAGAGGTACGACACGAAACCACAGGACATTACAACCACTGACGGCAGTGAACAACAATCAGGAGCATCATCCAGCTCAGAAATTGAATCACCCACAGCTGTGCCAGAAGGGGACAACTCAAGATTCAAGGTGAAATTTTTCGAGGAGGTACTGCGTTACAGACTCTGTATCAGAACGCCAAATACCACAAATACTACAACATCAGCTGGTTCCCCACAATATGGACGACAACAGACTCCTACAATAGGTGTGACTACCAGGTCCAGAAAAAAGTAACTGGAAAGAAGAACCTAACCACAGGAAATCTGGTTAAAAATGTATCATGTATTCAACTATTTGATGACGAAACAAACATTCTTAACAAGGGACTTTCATTCTGCTTGACTGCGTCCTGGAACCTAAGACACAAATAGATCTATTCAAATTTACGTGCAAACTCAAACTAAAAGTATTCTTTGTTGATCAAGTCAGAAGACAAGAACATCATCCGGAAACAATTTCATCTGCACTTTCAATTCAGGACCTGGAACATATTGATCTTCTAACTAACCTCAGTGAAGAAGAAGACAATTCAGACACACTTACTAGGACAGCCTTAGAACTAGGCATTGAAACGAACATCTCAATAGACTCTGCCTTCACTAAAAAACCGAGATGGTATCACAGCTACCCAACGATCACTTTGGACACAATCAGCTAACCTCCTGGAAACAAAAATAATTACCTTAGAGATCCTGGGGTTCTGCATAGAGAACTATATATTCAGTTTCAATGGCAAGATTTACAGGCAGAAACACAGAACTACCATGGGGGCCAAATGTGCGCCGCCGTACGCATGTATCTTCATGACCCATGTGGAAAAGTTCTGGCTATGGGATGCTTTGCTGAGTTCACTTCTCACATAATTCTATGGCGACGATACATCAACGACGTCCTCTGTATCTGGCAAGGGGATGTCAAACTACTCCAAAGATTCTTGGAAAGCCTAGATAAAAATCCCTGGGGGATAAAAAACACACATACGTACTCCAAAAAGGAAATTACCTTTCTGGATGTCACCCTATTTGTAAATGATAATACCCTACATAGTAAACTCTTCAGAAAAGACACAGCGGCAAATTCAATCTTGAGAGCGGATAGCTGTCACCCACGCCACAATGTAAGAAACATACCACAAGGGGAATTCTTGAGAAAGCGCAGAAACTGCAGCAAGGATGAAGTTTCTGAAGAAAAAGGGCAAGAAATCATAACAAGACTGAGTTAAAGGGGATACCACCGCAACACACTTGCCAACACTCTAACCTCAGTGGCTCAAATGGAAAGGAAACAAATGTTCCAACCTAAACGTCGACGGGAGAGCAACAACAGTATACGCTTCATTACAGACTACCACAATGGACACTATCAAATAAGACAAACCTTAAAACATCACTGGCACCTTCTACAACAAACACCAAGCCTAAGTGATCACCTAAAACACCATCAGGAAGTGGAATTCGGAAGAGCACCCAACCTAAAAAACCTTCTATGCAAATCTGAATTTGAGGACAAAAGGAAAGCGGTGAAAACCTTTTTAGACAGACCACCGGGCTTCCATACCTGTAAAAACTGCAGCATCTGTAAACTAAGTAGAAGCAAAACCACACAAGTACCACTGACACAAGGGAAATCATTTACCATCAAAGAATGGATCGACTGCAACAGCAAATTCACCATCTACGCAGTCATTTGCCCCTGTAACCTTCCATTCATTGGGAGCACGATACGACCGTTACGTATCCGCATTCAAGAACACTACCACAACATACATAAGCATGAAAGCGGTCACCCGTAGACATTTTCATGAAACACACCCACACAAGAAAGATTCCATCTTCTTTGGTCTAGAAATTGTTCACCCAGCAAGACAAGGAGGAGACCGTGAACTTAAACTCAGGAGACGAGAAATCAAACTCATTCTACAATTTAAAACTGTGACTCTGGGACTGAACACAGATGCATAACTGTATGTATGGCCTAGGGATGACTAAAGTACAACCTAAAACATGATAGGACAATACAGAACTTAATAAAGGGATACATCCACCTCCAACTTATACATGTATCGCTCAAATCCAGTTCGCCACAAGTATCTACCCACCGAACCTAAGACCAACCCAGAGCCCTGATACCACTTTGCCCCAATATGACCCCAACCTACTTCTTTGCATTACCTAGAACCTGAATAAGCCAAGTTTCAGTAAATCGGCCCTCCAACCATTATGACCCATTACCCGCCCACCCTATGCACAGACATGCACGTTCGCCTGCCCCTTGGCGGAGCATGGTCAAATCCTGGTTATAGGCATTCAGCCCCTATGTGAATACACCCTGCCATAGAACCTAAATACGAGTATACTTCTACAGGACCCCCACATCCACTTTTTCCCCATATTTTTCGAACCCCTCACAACCTAGCCTTACCTTTCCAACGTTGCTCTGATTAGCAATATGCATCTATCAGGGTCTAGACCAACCAATATCCTTACTGTCCTATTGCACTATGATATAAATTACCACACTTGTAAAAGATCTGCACAACTGAGTTTTCCTTTATAAAATGCAACTAACTAAATATTCCCACAAAATGTACGCGTTCCTTTTTTTCTCCCTCCACCCAACTAAACAACCCCAGTTTCTGATTGAACCTCATGACTGGAACTCGAAAACTGTAAATATGCCCTCTATTATTGCAATGCCTCGGATTTGTCTACTGATGCATCACACAAATACTTTCCTATGCCTTTTCTCCCAAAAATCCTTCTATGCCCTCTATTATTACAATGCCTCACATACGTCCACTGATGTATCACACAAATGCCTTTCTGTGCCTTTTTGTTCAAAAAATCTTCTACATAAATCTGTGGAAACTTGAATATTTGATTGTTTGATAAATGTTACACTTATATGTATTGTGTCACAATCGTGATTAACATAACGTGACTGACGGGGTGCATTCGCTGAGCCTGATGCCACCGTGAGGGAAGCGGCACCAGGCGAACTCACCTCACCTCTGCTGCCAGACGCAAGCGGACTACCGCTTCCAGCAGCCCCGGAAGTGGCGTGACTCATCACCACGCACCCGGAGGCGCCATAAGAACACTGAGCGCCGAGCGCTCTTGGGGGGCATTCGCTGAGCCTGACGCCGCCGTGAGGGAAACAATGAACAAAGAAATTGCCAGTACTGTGCAATTATTTTTATTTTATTTAGGTGTCGAGCAAAAAAGTTTACTCAACCCAAAGACCACCAGTTCAGTCTTGAATGTTTATGAAAATAAATTTATTTTTTGTTATTTATTTTATTAATTTTGACTTATTTCTTTTTTTCTTAAGAAAAAAAGAAATAAGTCAAAATTAATAAAATAAATAACAAAAAATAAATTTATTTTCATAAACATTCAAGACTGAACTGGTGGTCTTTGGGTTGAGTAAACTTTTTTGCTCGACACCTAAATAAAAAAAAAAAAAAAAAAAAAAAAAAAAAAAAAAAAAAAAAAAATAAAATAAAATAAAAATAAAAATAAAAATAATTGCACAGTACTGGCAATTTCTTTGTTCATTGATCATTTGGCACAGCCTTACTGTGCTTTTGCCAAAACCCCCCTTGATACATAGCCGTGAGGGGAACGGCACCAGGCGAATTCACCTCACCTCTGCTGCCAAACGCCAGCGGACTACCGCTTCCAGCATCCCCGGAGGGGGCGTGACACATCACCACACGCCCGGAGGCGCCATAAGAACACCGAGCGCCGAGCGCTCTTGGGGGGCATTCGCTGAGCCTGACGCCGCCGTGAGGGAAACGGCACCAGGCGAACTCACCTCACCTCTGCTGCCAAACACCAGCGGACTACCGCTTCCAGAAGCCCCGGAGGGGGCGTGACACATCACCACGCGCCCGGAGGCGCCATAAGAACACCGAGCGCCGAGCGCTCTTGGGGGGCATTCGCTGAGCCTGACGCCGCCGTGAGACAAACGGCAACACGCGAACTCACCTCACCTCTGCTGCCAAACGCCAGCGGACTACTGCTTCCAGCAGCCCCGGAGGGGGCGTGACACATCACCATGCGCCCAGAGGTGCCATAAGAACACCGAACGCCTCCCGCCCCGCGGGACGCGCGCGGGCGGCGCCGGACTGAGCCCGGGCAGAGAGCGGGCCATCCGTGGCCGTCCGGGGACGACCAGGGACGGGGCGGGCAGCCCCCCCTGATTGCCGCTATACTACTCCCTGAGTAAACCATTCTGATTACATACGATTTTAACGTTTAAGTTACCTGGGTGATGTATGCCTTGTGCTGAGAATAATCAATAAGCCTGAGTTAGTTGCTTGTACCTTTGCCCACTGCTATTACCCGAAGAACTTTAACAATGTCCAAAAAGAAATCCATCATGGACAATTACCTTGTCAAAGTTGTAAGTAAAATCAACAATGATCGAAGGAAGTCATTGGGCCTGGATAGCCCTCCACTACCACTACTTACGCAGCCTGTTGACTGTTCTGTAACGTCTCTGGACACCCCCTGCGTAACTGATGTTCTAGCAGAGGATTTACCGGTTGCATTGGCCCCACCCCAGGATGTACCAACAATGGATTTGGTTGATGTCCCTTCTGATATTTCAACACGGAGTTCTCCAGCCAAGAGAGCTGTAAGGCCCTGTAGAAAGGCTCAGACCAAGCGGGGGGGGGGGACTTTTCATAAGAAAAGACTTGAAACTGCATCTAAGAGCCTGGCACCACATAAGGAGACTGTGACTACGTCTAGTAACACCGGAGCTAATATAAACTTAGAACACTATGATTTATTAGCTAATATGATAGAAGATAAGTTTAAAACGGTTGTTAAGCCTTTAGTAGACAAGATAGAATTATTGACAGCTGAAGTGTCCAGATTAGGTGGCCTATTGGGTACTCTTACCGGCAGCAACGAGAGCATTAGGGAACAGAGAGGGGTGTACCATCCAGCAGCACTGTACAGAAGCAGTCTGAGGGAAGGTCTGATATCTGCGATTCCGGTGGATCGCACTTACTGGGTGGACAGCAAGTTAAAGATAAAGCAGTCCCAGCAGCTATGGTAGTGGGGGGACCAGCTCTACCCCCACCCCTAGCCTCAGCCCACAGTCGAGTCCTACCATCTAGAAGAACCCGTTCCACTAATCTCCCACCAGACTGTGTACCCTATGTTGTTGTCCTCTCTAATGTCCCGCCTCTGAAACATAATTCTATCTATTCCCCCCAGGAGTCACATGACTCCCTTAAAAACAAAACTGTCTCTTGATTAAACAGGTATTGTGGGTTCCCTACAAATTATTCTGATCAAATACTTTCAACTAGAAGGGTATCCTGGATAGGAAATGCAAGGAAAACTTGTACGGGAGATTTCGTCATTGTTAATTTTAAGTACCCTCAACATGTCGCAACCGTGTTACTTAGAGCAGCCTCCTTAATACCAGGGGAGAATGGTGCACGTGTGCACCCTTTGGGTTATTTTTACAACCATCTCAGTAAAGGGCCTCACTCTATTAATCGTAGCAGGGTCCCCAACACTAATAACTGTACACTCCCCGAAACATCAGGTCAAAATAGATATCAGGTTCCGGGTACATCAAGTATTCCAACCTTTGAAATCCCGACTCAGAACAGATATCAGGTTTTGGGTACACCAAGTATACTGGATTTAAATGATTGACTGCCTAAGGGTGGAAGGCCTTGTCCGTGTTTAACGGTAATTAACCGGGATGATAACTTTATCGGAACAAGGTTATGTGAGGAGGCACGAACAGTTAATGGTGACATGCATCCTTGTAACAAGGTTGAATCTACAGTTGTTGTAAAGAGTATGGTGAATGCCCAGTTACTTGAATGTATTGAGGTTACTAATGCTGGACCAGATGTGGCTGTGCCCCGTTTAGCTGCTGACAATCTTGGTAATGTCTTGGATCTACCGATTAGCTGTTCTATAGAGGGTACATCTATTATTAGTTGGAATATAGCCGGCTGGGCCTCTAAAGATGAAAAGTTGGGCTGGTTGGACTTGATTAGGAAATACGATATATTGTGTTTCCAAGAAACCTGGTGTACTACCAAACCCAACCTAGATGGCTATGTGTGTTATAGCTTAGAGGCTCTAGAGTCACGGCATGGTCGGGCAAAGGGTGGCCTGCTCCTACTACTATCTGTGGACTTATTGTTGACTGTCGTCAAACATATAACCGTAGGAAATCATTCCCAAATTCTATGGATACATCAAAAAGAAGGCTTAGATTTGCTTTTGATTAATTTATATAACAACATTTTTGATAACTCACGGCACAAGGTTATTGAGGAACTGGGTAATACTCTCATGAAGCTTGTAAATGAAGCCAAATGCATTTTTACCTTCATCTGGTTAGGTGATTTTAATTCCCCTACCTGTCCATTATCGCCCACTAGGGCATGTGGGATGTTAAATAATAATGGCGAAAATACATGAGAAAATACGATGAGAGCCCAGATCTTGGGGGTGACGGGTACCTGCTTTGGCCTCCTCAAGGTTTTGAGGAAGTTTCTACCCCTTTTATCGGAAGAACATCGGAAACTGACCGTGCAGGCTTTGATCGGGGCCAGGCTGGATTATGCTAACGTCCTCTACCTGGGCCTGCCAGAGTATTTGCTGCAGCGGCTCCAAGTCGCGCAGAACGCTGCGGCGAGAGCTATCTATGGCTTAAATAGGCGAACCAGTGTTGCGGGTCTCTTGCAGGCCTTACATTGGCTGCCTATCCGCAAGCGGATCATCTTTAAAGCGCTGACTCTGGCTTATAAAGCCCTCCATGCTGGGGGCGCGAAGTACCTCCAAAGGAGACTGGCCTTTTATCATCCTGCCCGCGCTCTCAGATCGGAGTCACAGTTCTTGGCGGTGGTACCACGTGTGAAAAGAGCTCGCATTGGAGGTCGCTCCTTTTGACTGCTGGCACCACAGCTGTGGAACTCTCTGCCGCTGACACTTTGGGGAGCCACCAGTCTACTTGCTTTTAGGAAGGGTCTAAAGACCTGGTTGTTTACTTCATAGGCTCTGTTCCCTTTTTTTCTGAGCTCCCCTTTTTTTTTGTTTTACTGCTGTGTTATGCTATCTCGTCTTAGGTCTCGCTGCTAAAGCGCCGGGATGCTCTTTTTGAGTCGCCGCGCGCTATATAAAAATAAATATAACATAACATAACATATCACTTCCCACATAATACCTATGGGGCGACCATTAATAATATTATGGCGACCTTTGATTTAGAGCTAATAGAGCCAGTGTTGAATAATAGTGGCCATATTATACCTACTTTTACCGGAAGGAATTCTAATTCTAACATAGACCATGTTATGGTCTCTTCAAACATCATATCACACTGTAGTACTCTGGTAATTGAGGATTCTAGTTTAAGCGACCATAACTGTATTGTAGTAAGAATTGAATCCTTTCAATGCAGAAGTCAGGATGTGCCAAGAACTTTAGCTAACATTGAGCCGCACAGACCCAATGGGATAAGGTTGAGATGGAGAGGCGAAAAATCCAGTGCAGTTTTACCTGTAATTATTTCTAAGTCTTTGACTGATATTGAGGATATTTTGGCAGCAGGTAGTGTGCCTGTTGCCATTATAAATAATTTTGTTAATATCAGTAAAATTATTAACATTATATTTACAGGACGTAGAACAGAAAACACCATACGCAATAAGGGCTGGTTTGACCACGTATGTACGGCACTCCATGTACAACTCAAACGTGCCTTATCATTAAGACCGAGGGATCAACATGAAGTTTCACTCCTGAGAAAGAACTATAAAATGGCTCTTTCCAAAAGGAAGAGGGAGCTGCAACAGGAAGCATGGGATAATTTATCCCGTGCTGCAGAAACATCTGATAGTTGCCTGTTTTGGTCAACGGTCAATTCACCTTTTTTAAAGGAGGACAAAGCCCCACACCTTGCATCTAATGTTAGTAGTGAGGCCTGGGTGTCTCACTTTTTGGCTATATTTAATGCCAATGGCCCCACTGTAGAAGAACAAAATCGTTGGCCTATACTCCCATTGGATATCTCATTGGGAGAAGTTGAAGGTAGTATCAGGGCCAGCAAGGGGGGCAAGGCACAAGGGCCTGATGGAGTCCCCATTGATGTGTATAGGGCCGTTCCGCTAATGTGGGGACCTATCCTCACCCTGGTTCTTAACGCGGCTGCAGTAACTACGATTCCGCCCACCTGGGCAGACTCTATTATCGTCCCTATTTAAAAAAAGGGAGATAGGTCAGTAGCTAGTAACTATCGCCCGATCAGTCTGTTAGACTCATCGGTGAAGGTTATGAGCAGAGTGTTACTGTCCAGGTTGGAAGCTTGGGCTGAGGATGAAGGGATCCTTGCAAGCTCACACTATGGCTTCAGGAAGGGCAGAGGGACACTAGATCAGTGCCTGAATTTAGAACTCCTAATTGGCAAGTATACCTCGGCAAAGCAGGGTACTTTGTACCTCTGCTTTGCCGACGTGAGTAGCGCTTTTGATCTAGTTGACCATTCAATCCTGTGGCCAGTCTTATTAGAAATGGGTGCACCGGAACCCATTATCTTTTTCTTAGCTAGACTTTATGAAAAGATGCAAACGTGTGTGCGCTATGGGATAAACGGAGAGTGCACCCCTACATTTAACGTAAAACGTGGTATTCAACAGGGTTGCGTCCTTGCTCCCCTGTTGTTTACCCTTTTTGTTAACGCTATGGATGCTGTTCTGAATAAAGTCCAAGCAGATGCCCCACGGGTCAACGGATTAGGCGTGTCAGTACTGCTTTACGCAGATGACGCTGTGCGTCTCTCAAGGACCCCTATAGGTCTACAGCGCTTGATGGACAAATTCTCTGATTTCATCAGTGATAGAAAACTGTTTATCAATAAGAGTAAAACTCTTGTCATGACTTGTGGGGCCAAATGTAATAAAAGGAATGCCTTTTTTATTGAAAGGGTAAAAGTGCAGCAGGTGGAAACGTTTTGTTACCTGGGTGTCACCTTTACGCACAAAAATAGTTGGTCAGAAGAACTTTCAAATGTTAGGTCAAAAATGGTAAAGAGTGCCCACTGTATCTTTAAGTTCGCATCTAAGATCGGCGATAGACGGATCAGAGATATGATGTCAATTTATAAGGCCAGGAGTGTCTCAATTGCATTATACGGTGCTGGGATATGGGGTTATACTAATGTAGATGTTGCACAAAGAGAAGAAAATAACTTCCTCAAAAGACTTCTTTGTCTACCTACCTCAGCCCCAAACGAACTGATTCATAGTGAACTGGATGTAGCCTATTTAGGCGACCTCATCTCGTTGAGACCCCTGATGATATGGCGTGCGATCTGGGGGAAAGATGAAACGGCCTTTAACCAAAGCGTCATCAAGGATTGCCTTGATCTAGACAATTATACCAAGGTACCCTGGCTTAAGTATGTTCTAGACAGCTTCAGGGATATTTTTGGGCTCAATGTACTGGCAGAACCATGTTCTGCAGGGAATATCCCTAAAGTAGACATGAAAAATACCTTTCTGCAGTACAGAGCACAGAAACGCCTGGAAGCTAACTGTCGCCTTACCACAGTTCGTCTTTACAATAAATACATCGAAGGCGATTTACCACAGCTATACTTGAGCATGGTAACTAGACCTGCCCATAGGATTGTCCTAACCAGACTAAGATTCGGTACGGCTCACGTTTTGGTTGCCTTTCCCCAACCTAAGAAGCAACCTGTTGGGCCGTGCCCATGTGATGGGCATTCCAAGCAAAGCACTTTGCACTTTATGTTAATTTGTACTCTCTTCTTGAATGTTAGGGTGGCCTACCTGAAACCGATTTTTGTAAAATATGGTGTTGGAAATGTGGAGGATGCGATGAAATTAGTTTATAATATGAATTCTCCGGACAAATGTTTTTATAATGCCACTTTTATCTCCAAATCAATCCAGATGAGAAATAGCATGTTGTTTTAAATATTTATTTCTTTTAACCTGTATTGTTTTTATCACGCATCTTTTTTAATTGCATTGTATTGTTCTATGCATTTTGCTTATGTGCTTTTATGGTCATTGTATAATATGAACCGAATAAAGCTTCATGAATTGAATTAATTGACTGACGTATGCTCATTTTCCACTTACTATACCTATCTATGTTCCATATGTTCCTAAATATATTTTTGCCTTATAATATTCTTGTTTGCCACACATATTATTATTTGTATTGCATATATGATTTTCTCTTATTTCTTCCTTATTTTGTCATAACTCTACCTATCCATGCACCTATTTCAACTCAATACTCCTTTCCATTTCCTGTATTCTCCCTCTGTCCTCTTCCTTACTATTATACCTAAACCCTTTCTATCACCTTTACCCTTTCTCTACCCTAATCCCTCTTGGCTCTCCCTTATTTTATCCCTTTTGATGCTTCTTGGTCTTCTCTCGGGCTTTCTCTTCTCTCTGTCTATCAAAACGAAACGTCGTTTGCCTCAATTATGACAACATATCCTGTTCTCCATCTTTTCTAAAATGATGTTGGCACAGCTCTGAAGAAGCCCCAGGCCGGATGGCCATGTAGGGGGTGAAACATGTGTTGTCTGTCAGTTTTTGTTCTCCTAATTCACTCTCAAGGATAGAGTAACATCCTTTTCATAAACATGCTACAAAATGAACTTTGGTCTGACTGGAATTTTGTCCTAGAAAACACGATACTTTCATCTTGTCCTTACAAACCTGGCTGATAGTTATAGCATTCTCATGTCTCAGTTGATGGTATTTCTTTAACTTTACCTTTCAAATACATTTTTAGATATCTACTCGTGTCTAGGGATAATCAAAATTACTTTCAGGACAGTATGTTAGTCCTTGCTCCAAAAGTTGTTGTTCTGCTTCATCTAAGTTAATATCTGATAAGTTGATGATCGTATTTGCATTAGATGTTACTTTGCTGGGCCCCGGGGGAAGCAAAGTTGCAGACTAGTCTTCCCCCGGGGTCATTCGCGCAGGGGATAGGACAGGCAGGGGAAGGGGAGGAGTTAGGTGGGGGGTATAAGGCACAGGGGAGGAAAGGGACTTCCTCTTCCTGTTGCCTGGCACCATCGGGAGGGTTTAGCGAAGGAGCTTAGCGTAGTTTACTGGAGCAATATATCAGTGGTAGTTAGCCAGTCTATGGGCTTGTGGTAATGGCTGTGGCGTCGTGGGCTGTCTGCCGGCATTCGAGGTTTTCGCATCCGCCTGAAGCGTGATATTTGGCAGCATGTCGGGCGTCTCGGCCGAGGAGGTTCGGGCGGCCCTGTTGTTGCTGGCCCAGCAGGCCGGGAGGACCTTCTCCAGCCAGGTGTGTTGGGGCAGGCATGGGTGGGGGCCACGAGGGCCACGCGTGCGGCCTCGGCCGGGGTTGCGGCGGCGGTCCTGGCCTGCCAGGAGGACTCCCTGCTGAGTCATGAGCAGGAGGCAGGGCGGAGGGATGGCGGAGCAGTCCGAGAGTCGGCGCGGGGCGGGAAGCACAAGAGCCTGCCCCCACGAGACTTCCCCCCACCGCATCTCATCCCTGGGGCCCCCGGGGCTGCAATTGGGGGTGGTGACCTCCACCCCACGCGGCCGGTGGATGCTCCTCAACCCGGGGGAGTGGAGAGAGTGGCTGGGCCACGTGACTTGTCCATTGGGGGTGGGGGAGAGGATGCAGGGCTGGAGGTGCTGTTGTCTGGGGGGGGACATCTGCGGTCCCGGCTGCTGGGCTCTCAGGCGAGGCAGGCACAGACGAGGCCGGAGAGGATCGAGGGGCTGACGGCCCCATCGATCTATCTACAAGTTCTAGGGCGAACACCCCTGCCCCAGTGGGGCGGGAAGTGGTAGTGCAGGCGTAGGGGCTGGGGGAGTCAGATTTGTCTGGGGCCTTGGGAGGGTGGGGGGGTGGCCCCTGGGTCATGGGCAAGGTGGATTTTTGCAGCCGGGTGGGGGTTTTCAGTGCTACTGCCCGCCCCCGCCCCCCCCCCCCCCGATTTGGGGAGCCATGTTATGGGAGGACAGGGCCCGGGAGCAGAGGCTTGTGGAACAGATTCAGGAGGCAAGGTGGGCCGCGCAGACCATGGCCGGGGTGGGTGCAGTGTGGGGGAATGACATAGAGGGGCTGCCTATCCCGACCTCTGAGGAGGAAAGAGCGGCAGAGCTGGAGGAGGCGCAGAGGCGCGGGAAGGGCAAGAAGGTGACAGTTGAGGACCCTAAGAGCAAGATGGCAGGAGCAGGGACGGCCTTGATGGCTTTGAGGCCGATGGTGTTGGGGCCCACTCAGGCTGGAGAGACCTGAGCGGTGGGAGGGGATCCAAGCCGGCGGCTGTCGGCAGAGCCCGGGGGTGCCTAGCGGGGCGCAAAATGGCCCTGAGACGCAGGCCTGAAGCAGCAGGGCAGTCCGCGGCGGCTGTCCCTCCTACGTGGGCCCGGGCACCGGCGGCGCTTGTGTCGACTGTGTCGCGTGTGTCAGTGGGTGTGCAGAAAGGTGTGAAGAGGGCAGTGAAAGACGTTTTGAGAGCGCCTGAGGCAGTGGAACAAGTGTTGGAATTGGATGATGGTGACGAGAGTGATGAGCTTGAGGAGGGGGAGGTGCGGGATGACGCAGCCGACAGGGTGGACAACAGCGAGCTTGGTGTTTTACAGGCCCTGGCGGCGACGAAAGGCAAGGAAAAGGTGGTGGCGGCTAAGATGTCGACGCCTGCAGGACGGCCCCGGGAGCTGCGGCCCACAGTCACTGGTGAGGGGTCTTGGTGGTCGGCCTGGGATGACGGTCCAAATGGGGGTAGGAAGAAGACGTGTAGGTCGGTGGGCATGGGGGAGGGGTCGGTCCGGGAGTCTGAGACGCCAATGGGCGACCCCCCTGTGGATGGTAAGAAGGTGGATGGTAAGTCGGTGGCTACGGCCGGGGTACAGACAGACAGAGGGGGCGATAAGGACGGTAAGGGAGTGATACTGCCGAAGAAGCTCCCCTACATGGGTCTGGCGATGCCTTTGGGGTCGCATTTATCTGAGAAAGTAAGGTCGTGGATTTGGAAATACGAGTTTGTGGATGTCTTTAAGCTCTTGCATAGTGAGGTCCAGGCCAAGGAGGGCTGGAAGGAAGAGGAATGGGAGCTGACTAGGCAGCCCAGGGTCCCGATGACGATGGAGAACTGGACTTCGGCATTCTTGATATATGCCAGTATTTACTGTGAGAAGTACTTGGATAGGGCTATCGCTTTGTTGAAGTATATGGACATCATTCGCAAGGCTCAAATGCAGTTTGAGGGGTTTGCATGGTTGAGCTATGACGAAGAATTCAGGGCCAGAGTTAGCGCGAACCCGGAGAAGAATTGGGGGGAAGTGGACCAGGAGCTCTGGGTGCAATGGATGGCGCCCACGCATTCTACTGCATCGACACATACGGCCAGCGGTTTGCCAGTGGCATATCGGTCTTTTCCGCCGCATCCCGCCCACGGCGGGGCGGGAGGTGGCGGGGTGCTCAGTACAATTACAGCTGGTCAGCCCAGTAAGCCAGGGGATACACGACGGGGGCCTGTTGGAGTTACAACAGGGGGTACTGTTCCAGATACCCCTGTAAGTTTAAACACAAGTGCTCCAAGTGCGGCGGGAAGCATGCCCTCACACAATGCCTTACACTTGTCATCCCCTTGGAGCAGTGGCGGAACGCCAAGGGTCGGGGCCACCCTGGACAGAAGGGCGCCTACACCGGTTAGAGTTGAGGCGATGGCCCCGTGGCTCTCGTGTTACCCAGACCAGGAGGCGGCGTCGCGGCTTTTCTGGGGTTTCACTGAGGGCTTTCGGGTAGGCTATCAGAGTCTGCCTGGGGTGGTGTCGGCTAAGTTGCTGAAGGAGGTTGAGGAAGGAAGGGTAGCCGGCCCGTTTCCTGACTGGCCTTTGGAAGACCTGATCATTTCTCCCCTGGGGATGGTGCCTAAGAAAGAGGAGGGGGAGTTTCGGATGATTCACCACCTCTCGTGGCCGGAGAGGCAGTCAGTTAACGACTTTATTGAAGAGGAGGATTCCAGGGTGCTTTATGGGTCCGTGGATGATGCGATCCGTTTGGTGAGAGTGTGTGGGCTGGGGGCCGAATTGGCGAAGTGTGACATCAAGTCGGCCTTCCGTCTGCTGCCCATCCATCCGGCGGATTTTTCGCTCCTGGGGATGCAGTTTGGGGGGGCCATCTACGTGGACAAGGTTTTGCCCATGGGGTGCGCCATCTCGTATGCCCTGTTTGAACTCTTTAGTACTTTCCTGCAGTGGGCGGTGGTGAGGCTTAGTGGGTGCCGTGAGGTCACACAATATTTGGATGATTTCCTCTTCCTGGGAAAGGCGGGCTCGGGAGACTGCGGCAGGGCCCTGTCGCGGTTTCAGGAGATGGCTTCCCACTTCGGTGTTCCTTTGGCACCTGAGAAGACGGCTGGCCCCAGCTGTTGTTTGACGTTCCTGGGAATTGAGTTGGACTCAGTGCAGTGGTGGGCGCGCCTTCCGGGTGCCAAGGTGACTGAAATACTGTTGTGTCTGTGATGGACGATCGAGGAGAAGCGGATTGCTTTGAGGGCAGTGCAGAAGCTATTGGGTTTCTTGAACTTTGCGTGTAGGGTGGTCAGAGCAGGACGGAGGTTCTGTAGGTGGCTCGGCATGGCCATGATGGGGGCGGTGCTTCCACACCACAGAGTCAGGATTTCCATGGGGGTGCAGGCAGACCTGAGGACCTGGATATCATTCTTGACGGACTTCAACGGTGTTTCTCTGGACTTTGACGAGGTAAAGGCGGTTTGGCAATGTCAATTTTTTTCTGATGCAGCTGGGTCAGCGGGGTTTGGCATTTTCTGGGATGGGAGGTGGTGTGCAGAGAGTTGGCCTGATCACTGGTTGAAACAAGGGAGGAGCATTGCTTTTCTGGAATTCTTTCCTCTGCTGGCGGTGCTTGAGGTTTGGGGGAATGAGTTTCAGAATAGATCCGTGCTTTTCCACGTCAACAACATGACTGTGGTGGAGCTGGTGAATCGCCAGAGAGCTAGGGACCTGAGAGTTGTTGCGGAGGTTCATGTTGGCTTGCCTACGTCTGAATGTGGTGTTTAGGGCTAAGCATGTCCCTGGGGCGAATAATGACATTGCGGATGCTTTGTCTCGTTCGCAGTGGCAGCGGTTCCGGCACCTGGCACCGGGAGCGGATATGTGCAAGACCAAGCTGCCGGATGGCATCTGGACCTTGGGGGAGTGAGGATGATTGGCCTGGTGGAGCGTTCAGTTGCTGATACCACTAAGAAGACATATCGGCTGGCATGGTCAGAGTTTGGTGCATTCATGGGGTGGAATCAGGAGTCAAGTCTGTGTGACCGATCAGAGGTAGAACAGGGCGTTAAGCGCTTTGTGCTGTGCTGTATAGATAAGGGATTGACTGCAGCTACAATCTCTGGGAAACTTGCAGGGATCTCTTTTTATTGTACTTTGTTTCTGGGGTTTGATCCTACAAAAGATGTGATTGTGAGCAGGATGCTCTGAGGTTGGGGTAGGGAGCGTAGGATGGGGCAGGGTAGACTGCGGGAGGCGGTTACGTTTGAACTGTTGGTTCGGCTGGTTGGGGTGTTGCCGGAGTGTTGCTATGATCTTTTTGAAGTGAGGATTTTTCGGTTGTGTATGGTGTGGATGTTTTTGGGTGCGTTTCAGGTTTCTGAATTGTTGGGCACGAGGACGCGGGCCGGTAGGGTGTTTGAGGAGATTCGTGTGGATGGGGGCGCTTGGGGATTTGGTTGGGATATTCCAAGACGGATCAGCTGGGTAGGGGTAAGTGGGTGTGGTTGAATGAGGCGGATGGTGGGGAGGTGTGCCCGGTAACCGAATGGCGGGGGTTCCTGGGGGCCGCACGTGTGACGCAAGGTCAGATTTTCTGTCATGTTAGCGGTGTTGCGCATGGCATTGCGTGGGCTTGGTTTGGAGGCATCTGGTTTTGGGACCCACTCCTTTCGTATTGGGGCTGCGACAGCTGCGGCCCGCTTGGGGTGGTCCTGGGACAGGATTAGACGGATTGGGAGATGGAAGTCGTGCTGTTGCGAGAGGTATGTGAGGAAGTGAGTCGGTCCCGAGGGAGTCGGTTGGCTGGAATGTGGGTTGTGGTCTTGTGCTAACATATTTCTCTTTCGTAGGTTGCGTGGGCGGACCAGGGTCCAAGACGGTAACCTGGATTGTGGGGCACTCCTTCGTACATTGGGCATCTAAGTACGCGGAACAGCAGGTGTACGGCCGTAACCTGGGACTGAAAGGACATTTACATGAGGCACACTGGTGGGGTAAAGGAGGAATGCGATGGGGTGCACTACTGCCCTGGCTTGCAAAAATGGTCCCGCAATAAGGATGCCCGGACCTGTTGATTATTCACCTGGGAGAAAACGATTTGGTGCAGCTGTCAGGTTTGGCGCATGTGCAGCTGATGCAGAGGGACCTGGAGGTATTGAAGTCGAGGCTTGCAGGGACTTGCATTGCCTGGACGAAGTTGGTGCCCAGGAAAGTGTGGAGGGGGCAATGAAACACGGGGCAATTGAGAGAGCCCGGAGAAAACTCAACAGGGCAATGAGACTTTTTTGCAGGGACAAGGACATTAAAGTGATCTCACACTGAGGCATTCGACTGGAGGAACCATTAGTTTTCAGGGACGACGGAGTGCACCTGTCTCGACTGGGGAATGCGTACTATATGATGGAGATGAGAGATGTGGTGAGCAAGTTGTGGAATGAGGCGATATGGTGTTGCAGGGAGTGAGTGTGGATGGTTGCAGTTTGCGAAGGGCAGCGGACCCATGGGGGGGTGGGGCAGGGAACCGCCCTACAGGGGGTTCCCTGGTTGGCGGTACTTTGAAGGGAGAGGGGGGTCAAGAGCGGGCACACCCATCCCTTGGGGGAGTTTGAATGGCAGATAGAGGCATGACTGGAAGGTCACAGGATCTGGCAGGATGACAGGTGATTGATGGATATGAATGAGGACGGTATGGGGCATGGAGAGGTTCTGAGGATGTAGAACGGGTGAAGTGTGTGAGCAGTGAAGTGTTCTGAGGGTTTGAAGTTATTTATTGTTGATGTTTACTGTTTGTAAGATTATGCAGCCTGGTCTAATAAATGGCCTTTTACGCTTAACACTGCGTGGTCTGTTTATTGCCCGATGCCAGGCCCCGGGGAAGCAAAGTCGCAGACTAGTCTTCCCCCGGGGTCATTCGCGCAGGGGATGGGACAGGCCGGGGAAGGGGAGGAGTTAGGTGGGGGGTATAAGGCACAGGGGAGGAAGGGGACTTCCTCTTCCTGTTGCCTGGCACCATCGGGAGGGTTTAGCGAAGGACACCCACCCGCCCTGCAGTTGGGGTGTGTTTGTGGGTTGGTTTCTGTGGCGTGCCAGTTTAGGCCAGAGCTGCGCTAGGCGGTACTTTGAAGGGAGAGGGGGGTCAAGAGCGGGCACACCCATCCCTTGGGGGGGGGAGTTTGAATGGCAGATAGAGGCATGACTGGAAGGTCACAGGATCTGGCAGGATGACAGGTGATTGATGGATATGAATGTGGACGGTATGGGGCATGGAGTGGTCCTGAGGATTTAGAACGGGTGAAGTGTGTGAGAAGTGAAGTGTTCTGAGGGTTTGAAGTTATTTATTGTTGATGTTTACTGTTTGTAAGATTACGCAGCCTGGTCTAATAAATGGCCTTTTACGCTTAATACTGCGTGGTCTGTTTATTGCGCGAGGGCTACTTGTGGTGCCTCCCTTTTTTGTTTGATCGTGTTTTCGCGCCTTCTCCTTCTCTCGCTTTGCTTTGCATTTCTCCTTTGTTTGTATTGAATTTTGCGTTCCTGAGGCCTATCTCAATTCAGAGATCGAGGATGCAGTCTGTAATTCCTTACTAGGGCCAGCTATAAATCCTGCATCCATCCTTCTTATGCCTCCTTTTTCGTATTTGCGAGAAAAGGTAAATATTTGCCCCTGCTCGCAGTTGTTTTTGTCACTTTGGAATTTACACGTTTTCTGTTTTTTGATAGTTTCCTCCTCTTTTTTCAACTGTGACAACATTTCTTCTCTCAATTTAGACATCGTATTATTTCCCTCCAATTTTTTGATTTGTTGATTGATTTTATCAATTTGTTTTTGCAAATCGTTCCTATCGATGTCAGCGTATTTTATCAATATTTCCACTAGTGTTCTGGATGACTCTAAGTTACACTCCCCCCCACTCTCGTAACATATGTGGGTTAGGGTTGTCGTACCTTGGAGCCAACATGATGCGTAACCCTCGGAGGATCCTGCCCACCTCCAGATATTTGCTCCCACCATTTTGCCTGTTCAGTACGCATCAGTTTCTCCAATTTCTTATACAGATCTTTTATGTTTCCGCCACCTCCGCTGTTCCTGTTTCTACCGGGTTGTGATTGAATCGGGGTGCTTGCTGTCTCAGAGAACATTTCCTCCACCGCCTCCACCCTTCCACGTAGCACGTCAGCGGCCATTGTTGAACTTAATACAATATATGCAATAATCCAGCACCCTAAGCAGTGTCTCTCTTGCACACCTCTCACCGAAGTATATTGAATGTTTCCTACCTCCAGGATCCCGCCTGTGTTTTATGCGTCCTCCGACACAAACTCCACCGCTCGACCGCAATGAGTAGGTGTAATTCCTTTGTCCGAGTGCTTTTGAAGCTTGTTTTTCTGGTACTCACTAGACTCGACTTCCTGCAGCGCTGCCCTGATTGAGAGGGGGTTCATTATTTCTGATGAAGTCACCTCAGAACAAAATAGCCAGTACCCCTTTCTGTTTCGATTCTCTGAGCCCGGGAATCAAAAAAGGCACGGACTCCTCTTACTTAGTGCAAAAAATCTTTTATTTTTCACGCTGTGCTGCCATGACGCGTTTCAACCCATCAGGAGCCTTGATCACATGACCTGCTACATTTTTTCTTCCCATTTTTAAAGTGACAAGTGCTTAATACATTCATGAACATACTGCCCGTCTGTATTCCAACTTTACACTGTAAGATTTAACAACCATAATAGCTTCTTCAATTCATGGCTAATACATAAATATTTAAAATGATTATAAATATCTATGATTGTTTAAAAACAAGACCTCTGTCAAAACTACACAATCTCACTGTTTCAATACATATTGTTTGATAGGCACAACATCTATTTTTGATATCGGTTCTTACCTTTGTTTGGGTGCAAATTATTTTAAAACCATGTACTCCGTTTTCATTGTTGCTGTTTAAATACATTTGTTTTATATGTCTTTCTACAAATATATTTAAACAACAAGAGAAGTAGGGTTAGGAGTCACTCCTCTTCCCTTTATAAGCACTATTAAACAACAAAAGAGTGACTAACGGCGCAAAATAAATAGTAAGGTAGAACCACTGAAATTTGCAGCCAAAAACAAACTGAAAAACAAAAGAGGGGTGTGTGATTGGTGAAAAAACCCTTTGTTTTTTAAAAGAACCCTCAATCACCAACCTAGTTGGTGACATGATTCGTCATTGGGTTCCCACCAGGGAGACTGAATGTCTCCCCAGTGTGCTACAATGCCTGAATTACAGAGGAGCTGGTTTTAGATGGACTTGTGAGGTGGCGCCAAAAAAAAAGGTCAATAGTGGTTTAAAAGATGGCGGGCTGATCCCATAACTAACTTTAATAAAGGGCCAGCCATAGATCATTAAAAACAAGTGAATCGGACACTAAGTGGTTGTAAACTTGAACCAAATGTATCCTAATTAAAAAGTGAGAAGGTCGACATGTTTCTGCTATTACGTGCTAAATCAGCAAAGCTTTCATCAGGACCAAGCGGATCCCCCGGCGGTATACGCACGCTAAGGCATAACCTGACCTTGGGGACCTTGGGGATATGTGTGTGTGATGGTAAAACTCACAGTTCTACCCATATGGGCTCTCCCGGTATTTCCAAGTTCCCCGACTCTGGAGGAGAATTTTTTTTATCAGACAACAAAACATCAATTCTATCATGTCATTTTCATTAACACATGTATTGTGAGGTGCAAAGTCATACATAAGCCATTAGCAGTGGATTATACCAGAAAAACACCTATGACACCCTTCCGTGCCTATTCAGAAAAAGTAAGATACTGGTGCTGCACTGGTGAACCAGAATATCAACATGTGATACAGATTGGCAATATTAAACCAGACCGTTATCACGTGATTAGCGTCAAGGATTATAACTCATCCAAGTCACATATGTAATGGTATGCATATTATTTGCTTGGTTGATAATTACTATCATCGGTTGCACCAGTTGATTTTAACTGTGCACCTCGTCTGAGATAAAATATCAAAAAGTGCTGCCCCCGGCAAAATTAAAACTATGCCACACTCCCTTCACAGGGAACTGTGCTCCCCGTAACATGCGAGATTAATTGGCATGAGGGAAAAAAGGCTCACTTATAAAGTAGGTATGCGTTACTTCTTGGGCTTCGCGGCAGGGGAAAACTTCACGCAGAGGTATTTCTTAACAGAAGGCAAAGTGAAAAAGACTCTGTGTCTATTGAAGCTTAAGCACAATATTTACACAAGCAGCGAGCAGTTCCAAAGGAGAGTCTTAAGGACTCCTGCAGTCTTCGGATAGGGAATAACTAACTTGAAACTCGGCGACTCCCCTCCGGCAACCTGATTCATGCACTTCCGCGGCCCGAATATTGCTAGACGGGTGGAACGTGGAAGTAGAAGTAACGGGGAGGAGATCACGTGATTGCTGTCAGTACTGCGGCTTGACGTGTATGTTTAAAGAGGTATTCATGTGCACTGAATTTGAGAACTTAATCGGCTAGTGCACGACAATTTGTCACATCATGATAAGATTTGGTGGCACATTAACTGGAGAAGGAATCAAGAAGCGTACACTCCCTCTTAGGTGTGATGGCAACTAAAGGCTGTAATTGGAGAGGAATACTCTCAAGTTCAAGTTAAAAACTTTATCCGCAAATTTGACCAAGGTCAAATTAGCACAGTATAGTCTACAAAGGTGTCCAAACTAGGTAATACATGTGCACACTCCTTGATGTAATTGCATAAGAGGATAGTATTTTCTGAACTTTAAACTGGTTACTACTCTTAGCGATACAAAGGGACTCTTAATGACCACCATCCTGAATAAAACCCTTATAACTGTACTCACGAGACGTTTGTCTTAGTTCATTTTTCCAATAGACGATCCCAGATGATATATATCCCTGTGTTCATTGTGTGCAGGCCGGGAAAGGAAAGAAGGGCAGAGGTACATGAAGGGACCAAAATCGTGTTATTAGACAACTAACTCAGATCTAATATGGTTCTAAAGAAATTACTATGAGTAAATCATCGCCTCATCACTGTGCCCCAAGGAAAATCCTCAAGATGCCCAGAAAGGTGGGTGGAAAGGCGATAAATCTACCGCTGTTCCTTTTCAAAAAGTCCTCCTTGTGATACCGAATTTGCATGGAGGTGCTCTATAATAGTCCATCTGATGTCATTAGGGGTATGGTTAGATTGTAAAAAATGTGTCGTCAGTTTAGTAATGTTCTTTTGGCATCTTATATTACTGCGATGCTCGCAGATGCGCTGTTTTATTCGTCTCGTGGCCATTCCCGCGTATTTCAGTCTGCAAGGGCACGTGATCATATATACGACGTTGCATGAATTGCAATTAGTGTGATTGCATTGTTGCCATTGTTTCCCTGGTTCCAAATCCAAAACTTTCGTACTGGTGGTTAATTGATACACACTACAACTCCCACAGGGTTAATGCCCCGTGACTGGGGGGAGGCCCCAAGCATTCAATACGGTTTGCTCCTCTTCTCTTCATAGAATTCTAGGGCATGTATGTACCAGAGAGTCTTTTACGCTCCTCGCTCGTTTATAAGAAAAAAGAGGTTTGTCCCAATCTTATTTGTTGCTTTTAAGAATATTCCAGTGCGTGTTAATGCAGCAACTCACGGCATTAGAGATGGGTTTATAGGTGGTGACACGTCAATGGAATGCTCTCAAGGGGGTCTTTGGGATAATCCTCCAGTAGGATATCTCTAGGATGGTTCTTAGCCCTTTTGCAGTTTTTATTCAAAATATGGTTGGGGTATCCTCTTTTCTGCAGTTTGTTGGCTAGATCTCGGGACTGTTCTTTGTAATCTGCCAGTTCACTACAGTTCCTTCGGAGACGCAAATATTGCCTGAAGGGGAGATTTCCCTCAGAGGGCGTGGGTGAAAACTTGAAAAGTGTAGGAGGTTGTTTTTTGCCGTAGGTTTGTGGTAGGTCTTGGTCCGTAAGTGGTCTCCCACTTTGCTAATGTTACATCCAGGAAGACGATTTTTTTCTTTGTCATAGTCATGCGTGAACCTCAGATGAGGGTCACAAGCATTGATCCAATCAAGAAACGCATGTAGCACCTCCTCAGTCCCCTTCCGGATAACCAGCACATCATCAATGTACCTTTGCCAAAAGGTTACATTTGATGAAAAAGGATTACAAGTGGAAAGGATGTGTTTACGTTCGAAATCGTAGACGTACAGGCCCGCTACACTTGGGGCAAATGTGCTGCCCATAGAAGTGCCGGTAGACTGCAGGTAGATCTCTCCTTGGTATTCAAAAAAATTACATTTAAGAGCTAGGGCAGCACAATCAATCACAAAAGCCCGGGAAGTAGACTGCTCCAGGGTTTCTGTTATAACCCTTATGGTGTCGTCCTGTGGTATACAAGTATAAAGACTTTCAATGTCTAATGATACTAGGAAGCAGGGTTCATCCGGCACGGTGATAGCCCGGAGCATCGCTAAAAGGCTTTTAGTGTCTTTGATCTAAGTGCTGGTCGCCTGTATCAGTGGTCTCAAAAAGAAATCACAATATTTTGACAAAGGTTCAAGCAAAGAACCTAGCCCAGAGACGATGGGTCGTCCTGGAGGGGGTACCTTTTTTTTATGGGGTTTTGGAAGGGTATAAAAGTATGGCATTCTGCCTTCAGATGTAGTCAAAAAATCTGACTCTTGTTTCGTAATGTGTCCATCGCGCACTGCTGTGGGCACTAATTGAAAGATTTCTTCTTGGAGAGAACATGAGGGGTCTTCTCTGAGACGAACATAGTTGGTCGTATTATCAAGGAGTCGTCTGCACTCAAGATCATAGGCTGCTGCATCCTGGATGACAATTCCTCTGCCTTTGTCAGCACTCTTTATGACAATGTTGGTATTATTCTGGAGGGATTTTATGGCCTGGAATTCAGTGGCTTTCAAATTCCTGTAGGGAGATGGTTCTTCCAAAGCTTCGACTTCATTGAAGACTGCTTGTTCGAAAGCTATTATCTCAGGTGGAACAGCATGAGGGAGAGGGGGAAGATAGATTCGAGCCTAAAACCAGTGCCGCTTGAAGCGGTCAAGGCGAGCAGTGGGTATAAAATCCAATCCCTTCTCCTGGACGGATCTCTCTTCAGTGTTAAGGCTCACCGAGGACAGATTAGTGATTAGGTTCTCAGGTTGCTTGGGCCTGCTCGTTGTTCCTGGGTCTTGCTCCTTGTATTATCTCCCACCGCCTCTGCCTTTTCCCAATGCACCTGTTTGGATTCTCTTCTTCTGCCACGTCCCCTCCGGCCCCTCCCTAAAAAAGGCTGGGGAAACACCTTTGGTTGGTACTGGGGGTGTGGAACAAAGGGTGGATTCTAACCCATCATTGGTGGAAAAGGAGGTGGCTAAAATGCATGATGGTGAAAGCCCCCACCCCCTGGTTGTTGGTAAGGGTACCATGGCTGAGGGATTTGATGTTTCCTACCTCTCCCTCTCCCTCGGTGTCTACTTCCTGGGGGGTAGAACCAGTGGGGACCAGTTGCTGAGTACAGCAAGTGGTCTGGAGAGGCTCATAAAGGCAGTATGCCTTTGAAGCCTCTCCTATGTGAACCCTGCCCATCCTGGGGAAGGAGTCTTGGCACCTCGTCCCAGGATGTGCATTGTTTCAAGCCCCCAAGAGCGGCAAGCTCTCAACCCAGGGGTCCAGAAACATGTCTGGGGTGGCAGCCTTGGCAGCCACTCAGTCAGGTCACTGGGAGTTGGTCGAGTTTCAGGGGGGCATCTCTAAGATGCCCTCTGTGGTGCATTTTACATTAAATCCCACACTGGTATCAGTGTGGGTTTAATGTGCTGAGAAGTTTGATACCAAACCTCTCAATCTTCAGAGTAACCATTACCGTGCTGTGGTGTTTGTAATTACAACCTCCCAGCACCTTATACTCTTAATGGCAGCACTGCACGTACCTCCGTACTGTAGGGGTACAGGGCTTATGCACCTGTACTCTCACCACTGGCATAGGGCCCCCAGCTAGAGGGGTTCCAGGGCAGTGTTTTGTGGACATGGCACACAGGAATGTGTGCCATTCCGACTCTTTGTTTTGTTCTGCACCCATATGCGCAGACTGCCAAGGCAGTGTGTATGTGTCAGGGCACAGGGCCTCTAAGGGTGGCACAATACGTGCTGCATCCCTTAGGGGGCCTTCTCTGGTCACAGTGCCCTTGGTACCTAGGGTACCATTTACCAGGGCTGACATGTGGCAAGAGGTGCCAATTGGGTTTCGGCTTCAATGCAGTTTTTAGGGAAGGAACACAGGCCCTGAGTACCTGTTTGGCAGGAGCCCAGGGCACACTCAGGCAAAACACTTTGACAATTCAGCAAAATGTGGGGGCATACCATGCAAGAAAGAGGGCACTTTCTCACACAGGCAGGTTGCTCCCCACGCTGCACCGCACCACCTGTTGTGCCTGTGTCCCTGAATCCCACCGCAGCCATTGCTGCCTGGTTCGAAGCCCTCCGCCACCCACAGGCTTCCACCTGGGACTCAGGTCTCTGTGCGCTTGCTCTGCCCCGGTTTTGATTGTACTTGTAATTATTACTTTTCTTGTGCCACTGTTCTACTGTTTATTGTTTAACTGTAGTTTGCCTTTTCTTCTTTCCCTTCTGTACCACTTATGGTGACCCTTGCCCTCCTTTCATTCCGCCTGTTCTGCTCCTGTTTCCTGCTGCTGTATCTCCCTGCGGCCCCACCCCCTCGTGCCTATTTATCCTGCTCCCGCCTCCCAGCTGCTCTTCCCTCCCACCTCCCCTTCTTATGCCGGCCACGCCACTGGCGCACCAAGGAGCACCTAAGGCAAGCCCGCCTGTGCCCGTCCATGCCTGGACCGCGCCCAGCGCCAGACCCCCTGGCCCCCGCAAATGCCACGACGACCAACTCCGCTATGACACAAGCACCATCCATGCACTCAACACGGCCGATCAAACACCTGCTCTGGGCCACCCCGAAGTGCACTCATCTCCTACCGGAACTGCAGCTACACCAGCCTCCAAATCACCACCACATCCACTGGAGTAGGACGCAATAACCTCCGATGCATTCTACTCAACACCCGCTACGCACGCAACCACGCCGTCGAACTTTGGGACCTACTCCACTCCTCCTTCCCAGACGTCGCCTTCCTGATGGAGACCTGGATGAACCCCTCCTCAGCACCCAACATCGCCAGAGCCATCCCTGATGGCTACAGGATCACCCGCAGGGACTGCACCAATGGAACAGGAAGAGGAACCACCATCGTCCACAGAAACACCCTCAGAATCTCGAAAAGCACCGACGATACCTTGAGCGCCACCGAGCACCTGCACTTCCAGATCCACACCGACTCCAACACCACCCTCATAGGAACCCTCATCTACAGACCCCCCGGCTGTAGTTCAGGGACTCCATCGCCGACTCCGTCAGCTCGCACGCCCTTGCATCCACAGACTATATCCTCCTTGGAGACCTGAACTTCCATCTCGATTTACACCAACAACAGCAACTCCACCACCTTGCTCGACAAACTTGCCACCCTCGGACTCAAACAGCTCATCACGACTCCCACCCACTACGCTGAACACATGCTCAACCCCATCTTCTCCACCAGCAACTACGTCACCTTCAGCTACACCACCGAACTCAAACTTGCCAACCTCGGACTCAAACAGCTCCTCACGACTCCCACCCACTACGCTGAACACATGCTCAACCCCATCTTCTCCACCAGCAACTACGTCACCTTCAGCTACACCACCGAACTCCACTGGACCGACCACCCCTGCATCCACTTACGCTTCGAGAAGCCTACCACGCACCACCGCACACAACGGGCCCCCCACCACAGCTGGAGCAAAGTCATCCGAACCGCCAAAAGAACCTCCTTTAAAGAGCGCATCGACAACAACACACACGACCGCAAAGAGCTTTTCAACATGGTGAAGGAACTCTCCAACCCCAGCTCCAACTCTAACGACATCCCACAATCATAGGACCTCTGTGACTCCCTAGCCACCTTCTTCTACTACAAAATCGCTGACATCCATGACAGCTTCAGCAACCAGGCCCCACTGACAGACATCAACTCCTCAGACTCACTGCCCCCCAGCCACATCAACCCCCTGCTTTCCTGGACCCACATCAATGACGAGGACACCATCAAAATCATGAACACCATCCACTCCGGTTCACCATCCGACCCCTGCCTGCACCACATCTTCAACAAAGCATGCTCCACCACCGCACCCCATCTCCCCAAGATCATTAACAGCTCCTTTGAGACCACCACCATCCACGAGAGCTGGAAGCACGCCAAGATCGCCTTACTCAAGAAACTCAAGGCAGACCCCAGGGACCTCAAGAACTTCCGGCCCATCTCCCTACTCCTGTTCCCGGTGAAAGTCATCGAGAAGATTGTCAACAGGCAACTGACCTCCTTCCTCGAAGAGAACAACATCCTGGCCCCGTCACAATCTGGATTCCGCCACAGCCATAGCACCGAAACTGCCCTCATCGCCACCACCGACGACATCAGGGCCATGCTGGACAATGGAGAAACCGCGGCCCTAATCCTCCTGGACCTTTCGGCTGCCTTCGATACCGTCTGCCTCCACACCCTCCACACACGCCTCCAAAAAGCAGGGATCTGGGACAAAGCCCTGGACTGGACCACCTCCTACCTCACCGACAGAACCCAGAGTGTCCGCCTCCCCCATTCCATTCTAAAGACACCAAGATCATCTGTGGCATACCCCAATGATCGTCTCTCAGCCCGACACTCTTCAACGTCTACATGGCACCGCTCACCAACATCGTCCGATTGCAGGACCTCAACATCATCTCATACGCCGACGACACTCAGCTGTTCCTCTCCCTCACCAAGGCCCCCACCACTACCAAATCCAACCTCCACGAAGGAAAGAAGGCCATCGCCGAATGGATGACGAACAGCCGTGTGAAACTGAACTCGGACAAGACAAAGGTCCTCATCATCGGATCCACCCCCTCCACCTGGGATGACTCATTGGTGGCCGGCCACACTGGGAGCTGCACCGACGCCCACTGACCATGCACGCAACCTGGGGGGCGTCCTTAACTCAGCATTGTCAATGACCCAGCAAGTAAATGCTGTCTCATCCTCCTGCTTCAACACCTTCTGCATGCTTTGCAAGATCTACAGATGTATCCCTACCGGAATCAGAAGGACGGTCATATAGACCCTCATCAGCAGCTGGCTAGACTACAGCAACGCTCTCTATGCAGGATCCTCAGCCAAACTCCAGAAACTACTACAACGCATATAGAACGCATGTGCATGCCTCATCCTTGACATCCCCCGCCACAGCCACATCACTGCCCACCTGAAAGACCTGCACTGGCTCCCCGTCAAGAAGAGGATCACCTTCAAGCTCCTCATCTACACTCACAAAGCACTTCACAACTCTCGACCAGCGTACCTCAACAAACAACTCACCTTCTACACCATGTACCACCAGCTTCACTCCGCTGACCTCGCCCTTGCCACCGTCCCCCGCATCGGGTGAGCGACCAACAGTGGAAGATCATTTTCTCACCTTGCTGCAAAAATCTGGAACGCCCTCCCCATCCGCCTGCGACAGACCCAAGACCTGCTGGCTGTCAGGAGACTCCTCAAGACCTGGCTGTTCGAGCAGAAGCAGCACCCCAGGCCCCACCCAGCACCTTGAGACCATCTTGGGTGAGTAGTGCGTGATACAAATGTACTGATTGATTGATTGAATGAGCTGTCCAGCATTGTAAGCCGGGAACCAGGGAGTCGGTGTCCAGAGGGACCACCAACCAGCCTTGGCAGTTGCAACTGCATGGAGAATGAAGAAGGAGCAACATTAGAACCAGCAAGGTCCAAGGGACTCACTGCAAGCAGGAGATTCAGAGCAGGTCTGAGCAAGCAGAGGAGCCACAGATGGAAGGCAAAGTAGTCACAAGAGGACCTCGAGCAGCTCACCAAAAAGGAAGGCCCATGGTGCAGAGGATGTAGTGAGGACCCCGTCCTTTCCAGGAAGTGATGCTGGAGCTCCGTATAGCCCGAAAATCTCAGGAGTTCAGAGCCAACAAGCCTTGGCAACGGCAAGTCAATACGATGCACAGGGTTTGGTCCCAGCAGTTCAGATGATAGAAACTGGCCTCAAAATTGTAGAAAGAACAGGTCATGCCGCGAGTGAGTTACAGAACCACCACCTCTTTTGATTAGCCTTTCGAAGTCTGTGGGAGGTCACGAGCAGCAGACCGGTCAGCTTTGTTGCGGTGCCTGCAAATGCAGGGAATGACTCCTTCACTCCAAGGAAGATTACTTCAGATGTCCTTAATGCCCAGTGATCTGTTGAAGATCCTGGATGAAGCACAGACATAGACAATGAAGAAGACTTGAAGAACAGGGAGACCTGGAGAAGCAGGAATCTGCCTTGATGCAGTCAAGGACACCCAGCAAAACGTGGGGAAAACTATAAAAGTAGATCCTACTTTCATATACAACACTCCCCCAAATGTAAGGGAATTAGACTAACCTAGTCCAGTTGAGTCTTCATTTTCTAAGTGGAAATATTTGGAGAGTCTAGCTCAGTTGGAATGGTTAGTCCTAGGTCTATATTCCACAGAAAGGTCTATCCCCTGTAGGTATATAGACCAACTCAGAAGTTTGGGATTTCTACTCTTCATTTGTTTTAGCCATAAGAGGGGTTTATGGTCTGTCTGAACAATTAAGTGACTTCCAAACTGATATGACATCAACTTCTTCAAGGACCATACCACAGCAAGGCCTTCCTCTCATTAGCTGACCAATGCTGCTCCCTGGCGGTCACCCTCCTGCTTATAAAAGCTATTTGTTGGTCCTGGCCATCTCTGTTACCTTGTGATAATACTGCACGTACCCCTTCCTCAAAAGCATTTGTCTGCGCAAAAAAGTCTTTGGAGTAATCAGGACTTTTCAGGATGAGAGCAGAGCATATGGCCTGCTTCAAGTCTACAAATGCCTTTTGACAACTAACTGTCCACTGAACCTTCCTAGGCATCCTTTTGGAGGTGAGAACATTAGGCGGAGTCACTATGGATCCATAACCCTAAACAAACCTCCTGTAGTACCCAGTAAGGGCCAAGCAAGCTCTGACCTGAGTCTGATTAGTGGGAGCAATGCAGTCCACTATGGTCTTGATTTTACTCTCCAATGATTGAACCAGGCCTCCACCTACGAGGTGCCTCGAATATACTCATGCAATTACAGTGCATGCTTTTTAAACGCAGTCTTTACATCGCAACTACCATTACATTGCATGATTTTACAACGCATGCCATTACAACGCATTTTTTAAAACTTCCATTACAACGCATCCCATTACAACACATACCATTACACCGTTTAATACGTTTAGGGCAACAGTAGGGTGAGTGTTGGATAGTGTAAGGGTAAAAAATACTATTCCCACTCCAGTGAGTGGAACAGTACAGAAAGTGTTAGATAGTGTAGGGGTCAAATTTACTATTCCCATGTACCCCAAAACCTTTACCCACCCTAATACTAAAAAAGCCATTACTTACCTTATAATGCGTTGTAAATGCATGCCTTGTAATGACATGCGTTGTAGTGACATGCATTGTAATGGCATGCATTGTAATGGCATTCGGTGTAAAGGCAGTTGCGTTGTAACAATTGCATTGTAAAGGTAGGTTGTTTAATGACTCTGGATGTGGTTTCCTCAGGAGTGCCAGGAGCCGCTGATAACCCCAACCCTTCCCCCCTACACCACCTGTGCCTATCAAACTCTAGGACACAAGGGTGATATGGAGGGAAAGGAGGGAACAAAACAAGGAAAGTAGGGGGAGACAAAACACTGGACTCTTCGGGCACTGCTCTCTTCTGCTTCTGTCTGTAGGTGAAGCTATAAGGAATAATGGATTAATACAACAACAGTCACCCCACAATTCCCCAATGTCAATACATAAACCACCCTTTACCTGAGAGCACGAGAGTGTCAATCAATGCAACTAGGAACTCTTCTGGAAACCCATAAGTGTCCATGGAACTATGGACATCCAATAAGGCCTAGATTTGAGGGATGTGAGATAATATCTCTGGTTATAACTGTGGTATATACCAATATAGTGGTCAGAGTGTAATCCTTACCTAACTAAAGACATCTCTGGACGAAAGGTCTTGTAGTGTAAAATAAAAGGTCAGGATCACATAAGAAGTTGCCTGGAGGATCAGAATTACATACATAAATACCAATAGACTTTATAGCAAGAACACAATGTAAATATAGTGCGCTACAAGCGCTTTACCGGTTCTTCTTGTCCCTGTACTGTGATGTATGCCAGAATCCGGGAAGTCCAGTAAATGAACAAACAATATAGATAATAAAGGGGAAAAAGGGATATCGCTAGGCAGACCACAAAGCCCACAATGCCACGCAACACTCCTCACCACTGCTTCCGTAAATACCGGCCGTTCGGCGGGACCATAGTCCGGCCCAATGACGAGTCCGCAGAAAACAGGGCGAAGAACACTACAGTGACACCGGGGATAAGACAGCCGGCGCAGAGCGAGTGGGGACAAATAAGAAGTAGTACCCAAGTTAATACTGGACACTTGGAACTACCAGGTATGCCTCAGAATCCTTCTGTGTCACCCCGGTGGAGAATGTACTGATTGACAACTCTCGGCAGGTGGAAAATAGGAAGGAAATGAGCTACACCAAAAATCAGGAAAGCGGCATCGGCATTCAGGAATAGCCGCTTGTAAGCCCGGGAGAGAGGTATGGTTTGATACCGTAACCTCGAGCAAGGATAAAGCAAAATAAACAAGGTGCACGGCAATAGGAAGCTGAGCTTCGAATCAATAAAGAGAGCCTAAAAGGAAACAAGGGCGAGTAATCGGAAATGGCACAGCGGAAGTGTCAACTTGGAGGAGAAGAAACTAGAGCGCGAAGCGCTGAGCGCCTGGGGAAGCGAGCTTAAGTTCCGGCTCGGACCCCTCGCGCATGCGCAGTGCCGCGTGGCCATTTTGGATTGGTTTTGGTCTCGGAAGTTCGTCTGTATCTTCCACGGAGACTAGGCAGGCATGACAGGTTGTTGTAATGACTGCGTTGTAATGGATGTTTCCCGGTGCCGCAGGTACACAACCTTGCTATGCCCTATCTGGCACTTTGCTGCCTTGATAGTGAGGCATGCCTTCTGCAGGGCCTCCAGATCATTCCTAAGGTGGACCGTATGACCATCCCATGTCCAGCTAAAGACAGCAATATCATCTAGAGATGTTGTACTTTAGGCTTCCACACCTGTTAGGACGTTGTTCACCAACCTCTGAAATATGGCAGGTGCATTTTTCAAGCCAAAAGGCATCACAACAAATTGATAATTCTCACTAGGGGTTGAAAATGCTGTTTATGATTTGCAGTAACCTGCAGTCTGGTCAAATGTACTGAGACACTTGGCGTAGGCGAGAGTAGCAATCAGCTTATCTGCCCTGCAAATGCAATGGGCATCAGTCCTATTGGCTGCATTGAGACCTCTATAGTTTACACAAAACCTCATCTCTATCTTACCCTCTTGGGTGTGAGTATTTGGCACTGCGACTACAGGACTAGCCCAAGGGCTATCTGAAGGTTCAATGAATCCCAACTCCAGCATATTTTGGACCTCTTCCCATATGCAGTCTTTGACATGGTCGGGCTGTCTGTAGATTTTACTCTCGACAGGTGTGGTGCTAGAGGCTCTCTTGTGGTTTGAGACTCTGGGATGACCTTTGACTGCCATTATTTTAACTGACTTTAGTGTGTTATTTCATCCTAGTCTGGATGAACGACGGTCCTGCATATGTCTTGCTTCTCTTCTTTTTTGTAATCTTGCTGTCTTTCAGTGGGAGATGTCACGAAGTAAGACAGCCTTGCCAAGAATAGAACGTGTGGGTTCTGCATTTGAAAGCGTGAAAGGGAGAGAGAGGTGTGCAATGTAGTCTTTGGTTTCTAAGTGCAGTGTTGCGGGCAGTGATGCACACATGTGCTCGGTGTTGTACATTAATAAGAATTATGAAGTGCTTACTATTGGTTTTGACATGGCCTTATGGCATTTTGTTTTCTGACTTTGCCTTGCTTCAGCTTTTCTGTGTGCACAGCAGCGTCTGCAAGTGGTTTGGGTTATGAGAATTATGAAGTGGTTACTATTGGCTTTGACATGGCCTCATGTCATCCTTTTTCCCTGGCTTTGCCTTGCTTCAGCTTTTCTGCGTATACAGCAGTGCTTGCAAGTTGCTTGGGTTATTCACGTTCAAGGTCTTTCTGTTTTGTTGAGGGATTGTTTGTGTTCTGAAAGGCTTTTGTAAGCTTCGTCAAGATAGAAGCTGGAACATGTGAGATTTGGAGCAGGGAGCGTGAGAGTTCCTTCCTGTCGTGGGAATGCTTGCTTGGAATCTGGCCAGTCCTGGTAAGATTCCTCTGGCCCAGGGGGAGGTCTCTCTCGAGCCTTCTAGTGTGTTTAAAGATGAGGGGTGCAGATTTGGAAACCAGGAGTTTGGAATCTGAGCGAGGATAGACGTGTCTCTCTTGGAGCATGGACCCTGGTTGCTGAATGCTCTCAAACCCGGCTGTTTACTTCCCCAGTCAAAAGTGAGAGAGATGCAGTTGTTTGCACCAGGGAATGTATTGAGTTTTGATTATTGTCATTGTAATGTAAGTCAGTGGCTGTGATCATTTGATGTATTGTCTTTGTGATGTGTGAGTGAGTGTGCTTTCTTTGTGATGCACGAGTGAGTCAAGGTGCACCTCCAAAATACTTATTTGATGTATATATAGATCTCTGATCTCTTGCAGGACATCCAGTATATTTGCTTGAGTCTTATCTCATATTATTTACTGCTTGTTTATTAATCAGTATTACTCATGCATTTAGGTTATTATTACTTGCATGTATATATCTATATCCAGTTTAGGACAAAAATAATGCGATCACTCAGAGGTAACTTTCAAACACCAGTGATAGTGTTTATTTGCAGGTTACGAGTTTCGCTCGTTGGGTGTGACCAAGCTCGTCTTTACGAGCGAAACGCGTAACCTGCATACTGTTGGCAAGCTCCGCAAACTCTATGCGATCCTCTGCGAAGGGCGGGGCAAGGCAGAAGGAGCAAAAGACTAAGAAATATATATATATATATATATATATATATATATATTGAAAAAAACATAGGTTTTAGGGGTGTTATAGTTAGCTGGACATTTCACTCATACAAAACCATTGAAATTCCTCTGTTATAGTTAGTTGTACTAACTGTAACGCTAGCACCCGCAATCCACTGGTGATGATGTCACATATTATGTCATTCATGACATGGTCAGTGACATCACTGATGACATCACTGATGACATCATCTGCGTAACAATCAGATACACCTCATCATACACTACTATAATTACACTACTATAATCTTTCATCAGTCACTGTAAAATACAGAGTACCATATTTTAATCCCTTGACACAGCAATACAAGTATCTAAAAACCCACTCAGTGATTCCTAGTTCTACACCCAAATCTAATCAATTACATATAGATTCACTCATACATGTTGTCAATGATCAATAGAACACAATCAAATATACTTATACACTTATATTGACATTACACATCAGCACACATACTATTCCGTTATGCGGTCATCCTACTCACTTTTGCAAACAATGTATCCTATTTACATGTATTCAGCTACACACTTATACAAATAGCACTTCATTTTTTCATATAGATAGTAACTCATACTTAGTGTGTTGTCAAATCACTATTACAAGTATACAGTTATCTATACAGTCACTCATGCAATTAATGAGTTTTATGTACACTTATTTATATACAACAACTGTCACATACACTGTCTTTTATTTTTTTCTACTTTGTTGGAAATGTTTTTGCTCATCACCACACCTATAAAGATATTCACTCACCCAAACAACTATTATAACACGCCGTCTTAACCTCATAAACACACTGATTTAACTATTCACATATCTTTGGGCAGTCATAGATTCCCACCGAACCACACACACATTTACTCAACATTAGAAATAAACCGTTAACTAATCAATAACTAATATAGACTTTCACGTAGCTAGTAACCAACTGGTGCAGCAGTTTACACAACAACTGACCAAGTAATACAGATATTCACACAGTTTAGTCACTATTCAATATATTTAGTGTGACACTATACATTACGTAAGTAAACAATCAATCACACTGCTACTAAATGCTCTAACCAGATATTTATATATCCACTGATTCTTCAATGCAGATTGGTGTATATATAATACATATTTAAATAGCAAACCAAACCACATTCACTGGATGATGTCATCAGTGATGTCATTTGAGATGCCATCAGTGATGTCACTGACCATGTCATAAATGATGTAATATGTGACATCATCACCAGTGGATCGCGGGCGCGAGAGTTACAGTAAGTACAACTAACTATAACGAAGGAATTTCAAGGTTTTGTATGAGTGAAATGTCCAGCTAACTATAACACCGCTAAAACCTATGTTTTTTCAGTGAATATATATATATGTATATCTATATATGTATGTATATGTATATATATATATATATATATATATATATATAATATATATGTATATGTATATATCTATTTACCCAACAAAGTTGCATAGCTCCCACATCTTAAACGTGAGGAGTGTACGGTGAGGTAGTGAGCCTCACATATCGAAAAGAAAACTGCAATAATTCTCAGTACTAGTATTCCTGAGAGGATCAATCACAGAGCCACCGTATATTTATTTATAGACGGCAACAAAATTACACCCAAAGCGTTTTGGAGTTAACACACTCCTTGGTCACGGGTTAGGCAAATGCTTACTTCCTGCTACATTTAAAGAGGCAGAATGTGTGTTTCATTGCCATAAAGAAAATACTGTGCATTGTTTGATACATATTGACAAATGAAAGCAGTGAAAGTCTGTATTAATTACAAGGACTCAATCGTGGCATTGGTAAGTTCATTGCATTATAATGTGGCATTCTAAAGCATACAATGATTGTTGTTTTAGCACATGAGTGTCGTTTTGTATACGTTGTTATTGTCAATACAAATGTTTTACATTGCTTTTTTTCAGTTTAGAGAACGTAAGCTCGTATTATCAGTGCGCACCACCTGTTATACATATTAACTGTATATATCTATATAAATGTATGTATATATATATATATATATATATATATATATATATATATATATATATATATATATATATATATATATATATATATATATATATATATATATATATATATATATTACCTATTACCTATTACCTACTGTTAGGATTTTTTCCCTATGGGATTTTTGAAAATTCTATGTCTAATAACTTTGGCGTTTGTGGACGGAATTGGCTGAAATTTTCAGGAAAATGGAACATTTTGTTTCTGAGCAGTCCCTGGAAATTTGGGGGGGGTTCGTCAAGGGGTGGCTGAGAAAAAAGGGGGGTCCCAAAACGTGTTTTTCCCATGTTAATTTCCATAGGGCGGTTGGCCTCACTTTTAGGCCGAACGGCTGAATGGATTTGCACGAAACTTGGCAAAATTGTAGGGACTGTTAGCCCGATGTGCCTTTGCTAGGTCTCAATATATGTGCTCCAGTGGATTTTGAGAAATTAACGTTAAAAAAAAGATATATATCTGTAAGCGCGCTCCAGGCAGCGCTCCGGTTCGCGTACCTGACGCGTAACGGAACTTCGCGTAGCGAAGCTGATTGGCTCTCCGGTGTCTGTCAACATTCTAAACAGTCCGGAGCGGCCGCCATCTTGTCTCTCGGTAGGATCGAGAGACAAGAGGAGGCCAAAACAAAGGGGGAAATGACCATAAGGGGGCATAGTAGATCCTCCCTGACCCCCTAGGTTTGATGTGGAGGCTTTAAAAGGGCCCCGCAGTGCAGTGTTTTTTTGCGTGGGGAGCGCCTGGTCCGCGAACCGGGAAGCGTTCTGGGGAGCGTACTATAAGGAAAAAAGAATGATAGACTTTTCAAATACTGTATGTTAATTGATTGTTGGTTTTGTTGATTATTTTTTTATTTTCTTTATTTTTTAAGCAATTATTTATTATTGTGATTGTGTTTCAAAATTTAATAACATTTCTAACATTTCACTGTCTGAAATGTCGTCATTTTCATTGAACATAGCTTGTAATCTCTGAGTGTGTAAAATGTCCTCATTTTGAAGGAGGTCATCTACTGCTTGCACACATTGCAGTAGTTCTTGGTCCCAAGTTTCATCCATAAATTCTATATAATTTGGATCAATTAATTCTTGGCTGCTCTCTTGCAGGACAATTTGAAATGAAACTTTCTGTTCGCCTTCCATGTTGCCTGAAATTTGGATAAAAAAAATATATATTAGTAGAGATAGGGCACTGTTGGGATTAATTTTAGATAGGCAGTTTTTATCAGTGAATTTATCTTTGGGCAGTGTATAGTATCAGAGTGGAAGTAGGAATATAAAAAAGTGTATGTGATTTAACGTAAGTAAATTCATAATTATACAAGAGAAACCTAACTCCATCCATAACTATAACAGAGAAGTCTATCTAAATCTATAACTACTACAGAGGGATAGTATATAACTATCAGAAAAAGTTTACCATATTAACTGATAGTGCACAATATACTTCAGTTTTTAAAATAACAACTTACCTTTACAAAGAAGTTGAAGTGATTAGTGAAAATCCAATTTAAATGTACACCAGGAAGTAGTAGTCAAAATGGCTGTGTTTCCTTCTCTTCCTTTATATATATTCAGGTATATAACCAATCAAATGTCAGGTAAAAAAAGTAGAAAATAAAAGTAACATTTTTATTGGTTGTCAATTCCAACACTTCAGATGTGTTTTGTGAAGTAATTTACCTCACGGTATTTAGAGAGGTCTACAGGCTAAATGGCTAAATAGAATTTCAATCAAATTTGTGAAAATGATAGGGATTGGTATGTAGTATGAGCTAATCTATATTTGGTGAAAGTGTCTCCAGTTGTTTTTCTGTAAATTACTTTCCCACCTTTTTTGATGAAGCGCTTCCCGGGGAGCGCCACGGTACGCGAACTGGCGAGCGCCCCGGTACGCGAACCTGAAGCGTTACGGGAGTCCACCATTTTGTGTTTCGGTCGAATTAAGATACAAGATGGAGGGCAACTAATGTTCAGAATGGGTAGAAGGGGGCACGGTAGACTTATCTTGACCCCCTAGGTTTTCTGAGGGTGGCTGAGGAGACACATATGTGCGAAAAAAAAACATTTTTTAAAAAAATTTTGCGAGGTTAGCTTCCGGTTCGCGTACCGGGTAGTGCCCCGGGGAGCGTACTTTGTTGAAAATTAGTGAAAAAAGTTAGAGTAAAATAATAATTGTGAGTGATCAGATGTAGGGTAGCTCTGAGAAGAGCTTTTGGGTTTATGGTACATTTAGGTACTTATAAGTAGGTACCAATGCACAGTCTTAAATTCAGAATGAAAATTCTGTTGCCCTCATCTGAGAAGTGAACTCCATCTCCTCTGTAGATATCTTGCATGTAGTAACGCAAGTTATTGTTGTACACGGAGCCCATTCCATGGTCTCTCATGTAAGCTGAAACAGATTTGTTTACATGCTTCCTCGACTTCTCAATTTGTGGACAAAATTGGTTCGACCACCTCCATTTCTGTCTTTGGCATATATTTGAATATACCAAGGCAGTCTGAGGAAAAAGTGCCATTAATTGCTCAAAGGTGTCCTTTAAAAGCATTTCCAGACCTACCCCAGTCAAAGTGCCCAAGTCATTACCTCCACAGTGCACAATTAACAGGTCAGGTTTTGGCAAATGCATAAAGGTTTTCTCCAATGGTATCAATTGGTGACATTTTAATCCTCTGTGGCCAAACCACTTAATTTCCACATCTTGTAAATTGAGGTTAGGTAAATTTCTGTTATCAGCATACCTCTGAGCCCAGTAGATGTAACTATGTCCAACAATCCAGACAGAAAACATGGTGAGAGAAGGTTCTGCTGCAGTCAGATGAAGTGTGGCAATGAAATGGCAGTTGAAAAAATAAGAGTTTAAAATGAAAAAAACTGTGGAGTTTCTGTGTTAATGAAGCAGTAACAGTGATTGGTGGATTTTGATTGCTGAAAACAGAAAGTTAGGGTGCATGGATGTGTTGTTTGAAAGGTGTAATTTGAATGGTCAAGCAAAAATCATTTAATGAAAGATTGCACTGGATACGCAGGTGCACTGAGAGTTCAGAGTTCAATTGAAACATTGTTGTGTGAACTTGCAAACACCAGAGGTCTTCCAAGAGGTGGTTGCTATGCAAAAAAGGCAGAGAGGGCAGAGGGGGGAAGGGTTTTGATTTGAAAAAAGTGAGGGAAGAGTTTTGATTGGGTGACATGAGAGATATGTGTGAAGAATTACAGCATTTCTGTGCTTTTGATAGCTGCAGACTCTGGAGTGCATACCTTTTGCTCTGCTAAAGACAAAGTGGTGTGTTTCTGAGACTGTTTTGAAACTCATAAAGTATTTGCTAAGGTGAGAAAAGATTTATTTAATTTAGATAGAGAATAGTGGGCTTTAAGGAGAAAATTATGAAGAAAGTTGTGTTTTTAAAATGTTGCTTTGCCTCAAGTGTTTTACAAATAGATTTTGTTTCTTTGAGAAATTGTAATTGGAGAAAATGTGAAGTATTAGTACTGACAGGGTGTTTTTGTGCATAGGAGCTGTGCAGTGTTTTCAAATTATGACTTGAAAATCGTTTTTGAGGAAAAGGAATGCTTTTAACATTTATGACAAGGACATAATGGTGTATGCTTCTTTATAAGGCATTTGAGTGTCTCTGATGTTGTTTTTCCATTTTAATGTAAGACCTTTCCCGTGGTGCAAATTCCTTGTAAATATGCTCCCACCTGTGCTTGGCAAATTTAGATTTTGATTGTTTAAGTTACATAGCCATGTTAAAAGTGACCCAAAAATGCTGCAAAGGCTTTAAAAAAACGCTTTCATGTGTCTTAAGGACATTTTAATACATTTCCCCATGAATGTAGGTAGGCCTCACCTTAAACAAACCTCTGGATAGGCCACACCTTATCGTCATCCTGAATTAATCATTTAAAATGCTAGGGACAGATTTATGATAGGTGTATGCCTCTTTTGCGCCACTCTGCGTCACTTTTGTGACGCAGTGGCGGTGCAAAAGATTTGCTATGTGGTGACAAAATTACAAATTGATGCATCTAGGCAGATGTGTCATGCTGTAAAAAAAACGTGCCACATGAAACCGATGCAGCAGTGATGCAAAAGATGCACCATGTTGCAAGACAGGCCTCACTTCATCTCCAACAAGATAAGAAGCTTAGGGATAGATTTATGATGACTGGTGCATCCCCAGGGATGTGCCAGTCATCCTGCGCCGCTGTTCCGCCACCCATGGTACGCTGCATTTACAATGCGGCGCACCATGGGGCAAAAACAGCACAGATGCGTGACGCATCTGTGCCGTAAAGGTGGCGCATTGCTGGAGCTGCATCGCAAGTGCCATGCAGCTCCAGCAAGGCTCAGGGGTGCCCCATCTCCATTTAATCTGCAACCATGAGTAGGCCTCACCTTAAACAAACCTCTGGATAGGCCACACCTTATCGTCATCCTGAATCAATCATTTAACATGTTAGGGACAGATTTATGATAGCCGTGTGCCTCTTTTGTGCCGCTGTGCGTCACTTTTGTGACGCAGCGGCGGTGCAAAAGATTTGCTATGTGGCGACATATTTAAAAATTGATGCATCTAGGCAGATGTGTCATGCTGTAAAGTCCTGTGCCACATGAAACATGCGTCAGTTTTCATATATGTGTTTTGTTGCAAGGTATGCATTAATTTGCAAGAAAGCCCTGTAAAACTAACACAGTGAAATTTAGAAGATTTCACTGACTCAGCTTTATAGCATTGCTGAATCAAATCATTACGCCTGTTTGAAACAGGCATAAGGAGTGATGCACCATGCAATGTGTGGCTTGCTCCTGTGCATTGCAGTAGACATGTTGCGCTTACGACGTGATTCCTGCAATGTGCTGCTTTTGCGGCACAGATGCGTGACGCATCTGTGCTGTTTTCACTCAATGGTGCTCCACATTGTAAATGCGGCACACCATGGGTGGCAGAGCAGCGGTGCACATTAACTGGTGCATCCCTGGGAATGCGTCAGTTCACATAAATCTGCCACTTTACATTTAAGTATGAGCAGGGGACACAGAGTTGGTGAGGCTTATCCAAGGTTAAGAAGAGATGAGTCCTGTTCACTGAAAACTTGGACATAGGCCTTACCTCCTCAGCATCGCTGGTCATGGCTAAATAATAGCTGCAAAATGTTACTCTTGTTAAACAATTTTACTATTATAGTCTCTGAGATTTGTGCCTTACTCTGCAACATCTCATTGTTGTTCTCTTTCTTTAAAGATAACGACAAAATCAACATGAGCGACAATCAGCAATCAGTTGATCTCGACCTCATAATTGAACTCGTAATTGAAACATCAGTGGAAGTAGATCCCTTGGATGATTTAAATCCTGAGGATGAAGAAGAACATGATGAGGATGCAGATTTGTCAGAATTGTATGACATAGGGTGGGAAGCTGACGTGCTTGAGCCTATGGAACTATAAACATTTATTTTTAAAAATTTATAATAAATGAAAAGTAAAAATGTAAACCGTTTCATTTAAAAATAAAGACACCTTCAAAAACAGGTTATGTGTAGTGTCTTCAATAAAATATTAAAATATGCTCATAAAATTAGATCAGATTCACATATAAAACAGCACAGGTAAAATGAATATGAATTCCATTTCTTTTCTGCTATTTCTGTATTCTAAATTTGCCAAGCACTAAAAATGTCAAGTAGTGTGTTAAGTTTTTGATGACTGTTATTGATTTACTGTTTGGTAATAGTGGTTAATAACATTTTTTATTATATTTTACCACAGATTCAATTGCAGATCATTTCAAGATTTCAGCATGCCAACTAAAGAAAGACTTAGAAAGGCTGCAAAACGTCAAAGACAGCAGGTACATGATATAATGCAGCAGTCCTCTAACAAAAAAACTTGTCAAGTCACCAAGAAAGCACCGGGTAAGAGCACAAAAACATTTATAAGAAATATTTGTAGTAAAAAAAATATTACTACAGAAAATGTTTCAGTCCAGAAAAAGAGAAGCATTTTAAACGGAAAGGAAAGGCCAATCAAAAATGTTACTGCTAGAGCAAGAGATAACTCTGTGCATGATAGTAGAAGGAAACAACAGTTTAGGGAGATTCGTAAACGAATGTTCCGCAACAGGATACTTGGCAATTTGTTAAAAAATATTAAGAAAGGTCAACAAAGTGGTTTTTTATAAGAGAAAAAAAAAGTTGAGAAAGTTATTGATCAGGCATTTGAAATTAAACGTAAGTTATTTATTTTGATAATCAATAGAATTAGGAAGCTAAACAAGGCAATTTATGATTTCAAAAGAAATAGTAGATGGAAGAGAATAGTTAATCGTAGTAATTTTTGTGAAGTTTTTTCCGGAGAATGGATGCATAGTTCAAGTTGTGAGGCATTTTTTAATGAGGAGAGTTATTTCCAGGATAATGATTTGGTGCATGCAGTTGACACCAGTGGTCGAGCTTATGAAGTGAAAGATGGTTGTCCAGTTGAAAAAGAAAAACTTGTGACAACAGAGACAGAAGAGGTGTTAGGTAATGAGGTTTTAGGAAGACGTCCTAAGGGTCCTGTGTACACCTGGAAGTGTAGTAGTATTTGCAGTGTGCGACAGGATTCCATCAATTTGCTTTGTGATTTTGTACGGACATTTAATAAGAAAAGTTTGAAGCAGAAAATGAAGTTGTTGCAAGAATTAGATCATTGCAGAGTGAGAGAAGTGACAGGTTTGCATGGTCATTCACTGGCTTGTCTTTCCAGGAGAGTATGCCAGAGTGTTTTTCATCATTTCAGGATGCTAGCAGTGCATCATAATAAAGTGAGGAAATTAGTTAGAATGTTGTATTATGCTAAGAGTCCAGCAATTATGCTTAAACAATTATGCGCTGCTCTTTTGCATGGTTCTGAAATAGATGTGAAGAATATTTGTGCAGAAATTGAGTTTTGTTACTTTGGAAGTAAAGAGGAGAATGTTGAAATTGACCAAGAAGAAGAGGGTAATGTGGAAGATAGTGTACAGGTTTCCAGTACAGATAATTTTCAGAGGGAAATTGCGACGTTTCAGGTGAAATCAAGTGAGAGGCCTAATTTCACTTGTGTGTGTTGTCGACGCACTTATTATAAGAATCAGACTAAGTTAGTGGATTTATATGCAAAAAGTGAAAGGGAAAATAATAGTGAATGGAAGGATTTCACAACATATTTGATGGTAGAAAATTGTTTTGATTTGGGATCGGATCAACGTGTGTGTACTTATTGTTGTAGCAAATTAAATCAAAACCAGATGCCTGCTAGAGCAGTTCATAATAATATGGAATTGGTTGAGATTCCTTCTGAATTGAAGGATTTAAATACTTATGAATCTATTTTGATTCAAAGTATCCATCCCTTTCAGGCTATTGTAAGAATGGAGCCAAAGACAGGGAAATTGCCTCCATCAGATTTACAGAGAGGATTAAAGGGAAGAGTTGTTTATTTGCCTCTAGATTTGAAGAAAAACATTAACACAATTGGAGTAGAAAAAGTGGAAGAGGACCCTCTGGTTATCTTAGTTAATGGGGTTCCGACAAAGAATAAGAAAATATGGCAAGATTTAGTGAATGTTAGAAAAGTCAAAAAGGCAACATTGTACTTGAAAAAAAATAATAAGTACTATAAGAATATATATGTTGCAGAAGAGGAAGTAAGTGAGGAAGAGGATAGCGATTTGTGTGCTGGTCAAATTGAGAAAGTAGAACCCTCTACTAGTGAAGAAATATATGAACATTATAGTGTTCATCCTTTGCATTCCAAGGAAGTCATGGGGAATGCTATTGAGTTGTTTGAAATGAAACAAGCCAAAGGGAGTCCCATTAGTGTTTGGGAGGAAAGTTTGGAAGCTCGGTGTTTCCCACAGCTTTTTCCAACAGGTCAGGGAGGAAGATATGATGAGCGACCTCATCAAATTCCTGCTTCTGAATACCGGACTTTGCGATTGTATGCAGGAGATGCTAGGTTTCGACAATGTATTCCCTATTTGTTTCATCTCCTGTTTGAAAGCGATCTGTCTGGACTGTCATATGCAGTGAACCACATCTTGAAAAGTGGTATACACATGCAAAACATCTCGGCAAGTGACTTTATGGATAAAGTCAATGTCCAAGACAGTATTTTGGATTCTCACCTGATTAATCTCATGGCGTGTCAGCGTGGTACTAATGAGTACTGGTACCGTCGTCATGGTGATTTAAAATGTATGCTGAGGAACTTAGGAACTCCCACATGGTTCCTCACTCTGAGCTGTGCCGAGTATGGCTGGGAAGACTTACTTGAATTTCTACGAGAGGCAAATGGAAACATCGAAAACATTGAATTCAAGACACCCGGAGAACTGTGCTCTTTGGATCCAGTCAATGTATGCCGGTACTTCAATCATAGATTTGAAGCTATGATGTCTTTCATCACGAATAAGAAGAATCCACCTTTTGGAGAGGTGTTGGATTTCTTCTGGAGAAAGGAGTACCAAGCAAGAGGTGCTCCTCACATACATATGCTGTTGTGGATCAAGGATGCACCTAAATTTGGAACAGATCCAGAAGACTCAGTGATGAGTTTCATACAACAGTATTCTACGTGTGCTGTTACAAACGCAAAGGAGAAGAAAAGCCTAAGAGAAAAAGTTCTACGTTTCCAAAGCCATCGTTGTGGAAAGTACTGTCGTCGTAAATTCCGAAACAAGGACAAGTTCTACACCAAATGTCGTTTCGGCTTTCCACGACCGGTGATTTCTAAAGGAAGAGTAAACAGTTTGATGTCTTCGCTGCGACATAATGTGATGAAGAAATCACCTAAAAACACATACAATTTGAAGAGGAACGAAGAGTCCAAGTACATCAACGACTACAACCCGGTGATTTTGTCCATGTGGAATGCTAACATGGATATACAGTTTGTGGCTGATAACTGTATGGCTGTGGCTCGGTATGTGACATCTTACATCACCAAAAAAGAGAAGACAGAATTGAAGGATATGTGGGAGGACATTTCCCATGAAAAGAGCCTCAGTAAGAAGTTGTACAGTTTCAGTCTGAAGATGTTGTCGCATCGAGAAATCGGAGCTTACGAATGTTCTGACCGGTTGTCTTCAGCAAGTCTCTATGCCAAATCTAGGAGTATCGTTTGGGCGAGTCTTGGTCTTGCTGCAACGCGTAATCGAGTTCTGAAACCTGTGCGGGAAATTGAGTAATTGGTCGGAAAAGGAGCCAAACAGTACCGACATTTTGAAGAGCAACATGTTGGATACATATTATCCAAATCGAAGCAGTCACCTCGAGAATGTTTGTCTGTATGAGGTTCTTCAAAATTACATATTCAAGAGGAACATCAAAGAAGATACTGAGAAAGGAGTGTATGCTGTAATTGGAAGTGAGGGATGTCTGGTCAAGCAAAGAAAATGCCACTTGGTAAACCATCGAAAATTGAGTGGCGAATCTCCTGAAAAAAAGGAGTTTTTCTATTTAGCACTTTTGCAACTTTTCAAGCCTTGGCGTGCAGAAGAGGAACTGCTTGGAGATTTCCTCTGTTACGAAGACTCTTTCACTGCCGCCAAGGAGACCATAGAATGTCCTGCTTTTCCCAAATATGTAGAAATGTTGAATGTGGAAATCGAGCAGGAAGCAACGATTGCAGCCGAGATTGCCAGAGACAGTTCTCAGGACAGTCAGAGTTCTGCTTCATTGAGTCAGGATCCACTAGGAGGACCTGTTATCGAAAATGAAGCTGCCACTGCTATGAATAAAGTGGAAAGAGCCATGGCACATGCTCAGGAGGATGCGGTTAACTTAGAAGAGTTGGAAAGACAACTCAACGTTGAGCAGAGGAAAATATATGACGAAGTTACCATGCAAATTGATCATGGATTAAGTCATGAGAAGAAAGAGTGCTCATGTACGTCGTTGAAGCCTGTCCGACTCTACGTGAGTGGAGAAGCGGGAACTGGAAAAAGTTTCCTTATTAAAGCAATTTCATGTTATTTGCAGGAAAGGACTGAGTCATCGCTGTCTTGTGTTGTCACCGCTCCAACTGGACTGGCAGCACATAACATTAAAGGGATTACTTTACATCGTTTACTGATGCTGCCAGTGGAGCATGACAACAAATTACAATATCACAAGCTATCTGGAGATGCTTGTTGTGAAGTTTCAGAATCTTGAGGAAAATGAAACTTCTTATCATTGACGAAGTAAGCATGGTTTCCAATGTCATGCTTGCCTTTGTGCATTTGAGAATGCAAGAAGTTCTCAAAACAGAGTATGATGTGTTATTTGGTGGCAAACACATCATTGTTTTCGGAGATCTTCTGCAGCTGACACCAGTGAAAGGGCAACCTGTGTTCAAAATACTCATTCATGAAGATACCAGGAAGTGCCTAGGGAGCATTGGCAACGTCAATATATGGTTAAACTTCAATTATGCTGAACTGCATGAAAATATGCGTCAGGCGAAGGATGAAGTTTACAAGAATATTCTACAAGATGTTAGAATAGGAAAAGTGACCGAGCATGGGAAAGAAGCTTTACATGCACGATTACTGTCAAATTTATATCCAGAACAAGATGTTGTGCCTGAGAATATTTTTCAGAAAATTACTGAGAAGAAATCTGGAATATGTTTGATGCCAACTCTTGCAGAATGTGCCATCTTCAACCACAAAATGTTGAATTTAGAAAAGCAAGAGATTGTGAAACTGGAAGCTATTGACAGAGTAGAGCATATGGGATCAACAATTATTTTGTCTGAGAATTTGAAATCAAAATTGGATTCATTAGAGAAGACTATATCTAAAACTGCAGGTTTTGAAAAGAGTCTGAATGTGTGCTTGAACTGCCGTATAATTTTAAGAAGGAATTTACATGTTGAAAGAGGTCTGGTAAATGGATCAATGGGTAATGTTGTTGATTTTGTGAAATACAGAAATAGAGATGGAATTGAATTTTTAAAAATTAAATTTGATGGCATTGAGGAAGTACAGCTAATTGGTCGTTGTTCTGCTAGATTTTTGCTTGTAAAAGACTTATATGTTCGCCGTAAGCAGTTTCCTGTTTGCTTGGCATATGCGGTGACAATCCATAAATCGCAAGGTTTAAGTGTAGACAGTGCATTGGTGAATATTGGCAGTTCTGTGTTCAAGGAGGGTATGGCATATGTGGCATTGTCAAGAGTTAGAACTTTATCGGGATTGTACTTGATTGAGTGTGATGTCACAAACATTTGTGCGGATCTAGATTGTGTTAAGGAATACAATAGGTTGAGAAGAGAGTATGCGCCACATTTGCCTCAATATCCTTTGTTTGAGAAACGTGTGGTAGGCCGGAAACGAAGAAATGTGACCAATACTGGGGAGGTTGTAGCAAAAAGACGAAAAGTCGATGAACCTGAAATTATAAGCAGAAACAAAAAGGATTCTGTTGAAGATGTTGTTGGTTTTCAATTTGAAAACACTTCTGGTGTCAACTGCTATGCTAATGTAGTGGTTAATGTTTTGTTTTCTCTAGAAAATGTAAAAGAAGAGATTGTGGTCAATTCTGATCAAAGATTATGCAGTTTGTTAAATTCTGTGTTAGAGAAATGTAGCACTGATAGAACAAAAATAGAAAGTGTGTCTGAAATTCGAAATCTGTTAGACAGATGTTCAGGCCAAACACAATTCTCTCAAAATATTCAGCAAGATTGTCAGGAGTTTTTAATGTATATGCTTGATGTATTGCATGCTGAAGGTGTAGATGTAGATCACCTGTTTGGGCTTTCTTATCAATGGCAGCATGACTACGAGAACTGTAGGGTATCAAGTACTACTAGTGTAGACTCAGAAAGATTTATATATTTAACTTTGCCAGACAGTAAATCAGTCTCCTTTAATAAGATAGTAAAAGCAGCTGATCACAACATGGAATGTAGCCAATGTAAATCTGAAATGATGTCAACATTATTTATACGAACATATGGCCAGTATGTCATTTTAATGTTCCAACGATGTAGGCCTGATGGAACAAAATTGACAACTTTAATTAAAAATTTTGTGGCTTCACAGTTGTCAATATCAGGAAGGACTTTTGTAACTGTAGCAATTATATATCATGACGGTCCTTCAATAACATCAGGACATTACACAGCTTATTTAAAGTGTAGAAATGGCTGGTCATTCTGCAACGATTCTGTTTTAATTTTCAAAAAAAAATTGCCGTATGACCTTAAAAATTCTTACCTGGTGTTTTTAAAACCAAAATTTTAGGGAAAGAATCTCGGGATGTGCTCTGAGGAATTTCAAGAAGTTCTAATGGCTCCTACACGATTTGGCCTTGAGGATAAGTGTAGTACAGAGACATAACTTCTTACCATAACACTGGACATCATGGAAAAATAACTGCACTTTGAATGAGTTCAGAAAAACTATTTCTTTTTATAAGCTAATTCAAGCAGTCAATCAAAACATGGAGTAGAGGGAATGTAAGTCTGCAATGCTGTCTACTGTTTTATATTGCTTTGTGATTAAAAGTGATGTAGAGAATTAAATAATTGTAGTAGTCATAGAGGTAGTGTAAGTCTGCTTCATAGTAAGCAGTATCAGTGTCATAGGAAATGTAGAACATGAGTGAGCAAGAAGGGTAAGATATTAATAGTCCAGGATTGTGAAAATGATCTTCAACATTTTAATTCTGAAAGTTGCGGAAATACAACATGACGGGATTGGCTTACAAGAATTCCAAGAGTTATAAATGGCTCTGACATGATTTGGCCTTGTGGAAACGTGTGGTAGAGAGCGAGAAGTCATTTATTGTATGTAACATATTTTTCAAAACGATGGAGGTTTTCTTTCAGAAAGTGGCGGGCTGAAAGTAATAACAGCACAACAGAGTGTAAGCTGTTCATAGGACATCCTTCGACGTCATGGAAAGTAAGTTAACTTTAAGGAGTTCTGAATTCTGATTTGTTATGTTGTATGGGTTTTTTAAACATAATCATTTTGATTGTGTTTTTTTTCCCCCGCTGTTATATGATGAATACCTTCAAGTCACTGTTTTTAGTGAAATTTGATACATTCTGAGAACAGCAAAAATAAACCATTTAACATGTATAATTAATTCTGTACTGTTTGCATTTATGATGTACATGTAGAACTGTGTACGAGGCATGGAGAAGGTGAGGCTTCTGTAAGTGTCAAAGTTGTTGCATACAGTGCTCATATTCTACGTAGTCTTTCATATGATAGACTACATTTCCACAATGAGATACCTAAGCAAAGGAAACACAGGTGATATGATTGTGGAATGAGCAAAAAAAATTGCACGTTTTTCAATTATATTACCTGTGTTTCCTAACATTACACATCACATTGTGTAGATGAGGTTTAGGCCTGTTCCTGGAGACAGAGGAGGTCTGACATTTGTTCAAGAGTGCAGTGGACATGACTCACTTCGTTGGTAGGCCTGCACATGTATTATCTCCTCTGTATTCTTCAACAAACCTAAATTTCATCTGCAACTCTGAGTAGGACTTACCTGAAACAAATCTGTGGATAGGTTACACCTTATCGGCATCTTGAAACAATCATTTAAAATGTTAGGGTCAGATTTATGATGGCCGTGCGCCTCTTTTGCTCCGCTGTGGGTCACTTTTGTGTAAAAGATGCACCATGTTGCAAGATAGGTTTCAGTTCATCTCCAGCAAGATACCATCAGTTTAAAATGTATATAATTAGCACTGTGTAGGGGGCATGCAGAAGCTGAAGCTTTTGTAAGTGTCAAAGTTGTTGCATGCAGTGCTGCACTTCTGGGTACTGTTTCATATGCTGGATTACATCTGCACTATGAGATACCTAAGCAAAGGCAACACAGGTGATGTGATTGTGAAATGAGGAAAAGAAACTCCACATTTTTCAATTACATCACCTGTGTTTCCTAAGTTTACGAATGACATTGTGCAGATGAAGTTTAGGTCTGTCCACGGACACAGAAGAGGTCTGGCCTTTGTTCAAGAGTGAAGTGGACATGATTTACTTCATTGGTAGGCCTTCACATGTATTATCTCCTCTGTATTCTTCAACAAGCATAAATTTGATATGCAATCCTGAGTAGGCCTCACCTTAAACAAACCTCTGGAGAGGCCACACCTTATCGTCATCCTGAATCAATCATTTCAAATGTTAGGGACAGATTTATGATAGGTGTATGCCTCTTTTGCGCCACTGTGCGTCACTTTTGTGATGCAGCGGCGGTGCAAAAGATTTGCTATGAGGCGACAAAATTACAAATTGATGCATCTAGGCAGATGTGTCATGCTGTAAAAAACCCGTGCCACATGAAATCGATGCAGCAGTGATGCAAAAGATGCACCATGTTGCAAGACAGGCCTGACTTAATCTCCAACAAGATAAGAAGCTAAGTCTTCTGTAAATGTCAAAATTGTTGTATATACTGCTCAACTTCTATGTACTCTTTGATATGCTAGACTCCATCTGCACTATGAGATACCTAACCAAAGGCAACACAGGTGATGTGATTGTGAAATGAGGAAAAGAAACTCCACATTTTTCAATTACATCACCAGTGTTTCCTAAGTTTACGAATGACATTGTGCAGATGAACTTTAGGTCTGTCCACGGACACAGAAGAGGTCTGGCCTTTGTTCAAGAGTGAAGTGGACATGACTTACTTCATTGCTAGGCCTTCACATGTATTATGTCCTCTGTTCTCTTCAACAACTCGAAATTTCATTTGGAACCCTGAGTAGGCCTCACCTCAAACAAACCTCTGGATAGGACACATCTTATTGGCATCCTGAAACAATCATTTAAAATGTTAGTGTCTTGCGACACTTTTGTGAGACAACAGCAGTGCAAAAGATGCACCATGTTTTAAGATAGGCCTCACTTCATCTGCATCAAGATACTGTTAGTTTAAAATGTATATCTTTAGGACTGTGTAGGGGGCCTGGAGAAGCAGAAGCTTCTGTAAGTGTCAAAGTTGTTGAAAAACTGTTTGTCCTTCAATCTTTTCCCTTGTCTTTTCTAATTTTTAAATACATGTTTTAATATTTTTCAAATGTTTGTTCTCTCTTTCACAGATTGAAAGTATAAAAATAAAAAGTGAGTAAGTTAACGACAATTATAAGGTAAATGTTTTGTACTCTTTTCGTTACATTTCTATCACATTCACCTACTATTAGTTCCACAGCTTCATTTCTTTAACCCTCAGTTTCCTGCCTTTGCTACTTTCCTCATTCCTTTCTCTATTACCTACTTACTCAACTCCTTCCACTCTTTTTCTCAGTCCCTCTCTTCTCATAGTTCCTCACTCTTGTTCACTCACTCCGTCTCTATTACTCTTAGTGTCTTTGACTGATCACTCTTTCACTACTTGTTCATAATGCTTTCTCTGTGTAGTTGAAGCACACTAAGGGGCATATTATGAACACAGCCAATAAAATTATTGCTGTTTTTATTGGCAGAAAACTGCTGCAAAAGTGGTTTTAGCGGCAGTTTTCTGCCGCAAAAGCGGCTTTAGCGACACATTTCTGCCGATAAAAGCTGCAAAACTTTTATTGGCTATGTTGATGATATGGCTCTATGTTATTTACATTTCTTTGCTGTTTCAATTAATCTTTTTCTGTTATTTTTTCTTTTCTGTTTTCTGTTTTTTCTCTCTGTTATTCCACATGTTTTAATCTTATTTTGAACATTCACTCACATTCTCCAAGAAACTCTTCTTTGTTATTGTTCTACTCTCTTTTTTTTCTTTCACTTCCTTTTTTATTTTGTTTTTCACAATTATACCCTCTTCCATCTTTTCTTCGGTAAATAGATCTATTAAACAGTATCTCTGGTTTACTCCCTATAGCTGTCTTTCTTTTAACATTACTCTCTGTTTACTTCCCTTATACTAACTTTTCTTTTTTTTTTTTTTTGGTTCGCTCCCGGTTCGCGAACCGGGAAGCGAACGGGGAAGCGAACCAAAAGAAATAGAGCTTGCCAGAGTGCTAAACATTCTATCAATTTTTTTTGAAAGGGGAGGTAGTTCTGAAAAGAACTTTTTTTAATGTTTTTGTTGTTTTATATTTTTTTTAATTTTTCTGAACATTTTTTGTTTTTTTTGTATTTTTTGAACAGTTTTATGTTTTTTTTGGTTTTTGATGGAGGGGAAACAACAAAAAACAGGCATTGGAAAGGGCTCAACATGAGCAAAAAAAAAAATTACTGTCTGGGGCGTTTAGGGTAATTGTGATTTTCATAAGCTCGGTTGATTAAGGTAATACTCATATTGCCACAAGACAGTAATGCACCACAATACAAGCAGGTAAACTTCATATGGACAAAGTTGTCCTGAATGTTTGGCACGGTTTCCCGTGCCTCTGCTGCTGTCAAAGATATCTGTGATGATGACCTCGCCACAGGAGTTGTTGGGTTGTCCTGCTGGTCACGCATCTCTGCCCGGCTGTAGTTTAATGGATGCCACCTGCTCATGTGACGATGCATGGTGTAGTTACCGAAGCTACACTTTTTTAAGGTGCCTCTAGATAACTTCTCCTTACATATGAGGCAGGTGACATATCTGGCATTTACTTTCTTCTGCCCTTCAGGGATCGAAAAAAACTGCCAAATAAAACTGGTTTTCCGATGAGAAACCCGGGGCTGCTCTTGTAAAAATTGTGGTCCTTCTGTCTCCTCTTCCTCTTGCTCATCCTCTTCCTCCTCTGTGTTGCTGATGAACTGGGGAGGTGGTCCTCTCTTCCCATGAGGAGGTGGTGGTGGTGGTGGGGGTCCACCAGCTGAAGCTACCAATGAAGCCATTGCTGAAATATCAAAAAAGGTCTTCCTCTCACAAAGATGAAAGTCAGAGTGAGGAAAGAAGGAGGGGTTTTCATCATTTGGGAAAAACAATAGTTCTAAACCAATGAAAAGTGTTATTTTTAGGTCACCTGACCTAGCCTTACATCATTATGAAACCAAAAGTGAAATGAACCAATGAAAAGTTTTATTAACAAGTCACATGACCTGTTACGCTTATGTTACGAGCTGCGGAACGCGCCCCGGATCGCTTCCGGGTCGCTGCGCTTCGCGCCTCGGTTCGCGCTCTGGAGCACTTCCGGGTGCGCTAACGCGGCACGTCATAAGACGCATTACGCGTCAACGCGATACATCGCGCTTTCGCGACGCGCCCCTGATCGCTTCCGGGGAGCTGCGCTTCGCGTCTCAGTTCGCGTACCGGAGCACTTCCGGGTGCGCTAACGCGGCGCGTCATAAGACACATTACGCGACAACGTGATACGTCGCGCTTCCGCGACGCGTCACGATGTTGATTTCTAACGCGGCAGTTGCGCAAACGGAACGTTTACCGGTTCGCGGCATCAAATTGAGCTAACGGGAAGCTTCCCAGTTCGCGAACCGGGAGCGAAGAAAAAAAAATATTAAATTTTTTTTTATTAATAAACATATAACATATATTTTTGGATTTAAAGAAGAATACATTTTACAGCTACAGATATTAGCTTTTAAAAAACCAATGAAATTCACTGAAAAAACCATAGGTTATAGACCATATATAGTTAGGAATTAGCATTTACAAAACCTTGAAAATTCACTGAAAAAAACATAGGTTATAGACCATATATAGTTAGGAATTAGCATTTAAAAAACCTTATTTTACTCACACAAAACCATTGAAATTCCATATATAGTTAGTTGTACTAACTATATATCGCGCACCTGCAATCCACTGCTGATCATGTCACATATTACATCATTCATGACATGGTCAGTGACATCACTGATGACATCACTGATGACATCTCAAATGACATCACTGATGACATCACTGATGACATCTCAAATGACATCACTGATGACATCACTGATGACAACATCCAGTGACTGTATTTTTCTGTAAAGTTAAAATATGTCTTACATATTGAAGAATGAGTGGATGTATAAGTGTCTTGATGAAGGATTTAGTAATGGGCATGACTGACTGTATGAGTGACTGATTAAATGTGTCTCACTGAGTGCATGGGTTAGTGACTAAACTGTCTTAATTTGTGCATCATTATGTCTGTTGTTCTGTAAACTGCTGCATGTGTTGATCAGTAGCTATATGATTAACTATATGGGTTATTGATTGGTTGCCCAAGCATTTGTATGGGAGACTGAGTGTGTGTGTGGGTGGCTGGGAGGTGTATGACTCTCTGCATAGATGTGTGAGCAGTTGATTCACTAGATGTATGGGTTCAAAAGTGCATGTGGAAACAGCTGTATGGGCGGTTGACTGTGTGCATGAGTGTATTGGTGAGTGAATGGATATCTCAGTGCTACATGTAAAAGTAAGTACATATGTAAAATACAGTCCATGTGAGAGTTGACATATATAAATAACTGTGCATAAGAGCCAGTGAATGTGTGAGTGGCTGTATGGATCATTGTGAACTTGTATCCAGGATTGTATAAGTGAGTAAATATGTTTTAGTATATGTTTGAATAAGTAAGGTGTGTATAACTGTATAGTTGAGGAAATGGAGGTGTGATTGATTCTTTGCATGACTGACTAGGTGTGTGAGTAACTCCATGGATGAGTGACAGTCTGTGAGTGTATGTTTATACTGAGTGTATCTAAGATTATATAAGAGTCTGAAGAGGTTCATCATAATATCACATGAATGATGTCATCAGTGATGTGATCAGTAATGTCAAATGCGATGTCATCAGTGATGTCATCAGTGATGTCATTTGAGATGTCATCAGTGATGTCATCAGTGATGTCAAATGAGATGTCATCAGTGATGTCATTTGAGATGTCATTTGAGATGTCATCAGTGATGTCATCAGTGATGTCATCAGTGATGTCATTAGTGATGTCATTTGAGATGACATCAGTGATGTCATTTGAGATGTCATCAGTGATGTCATCAGTGATGTCATTTGAGATGTCATCAGTGATGTCATCAGTGATGTCATTTGAGATGTCATCAGTGATGTCATCAGTGATGTCACTGACCATGTCATGAATGATGTAATATGTGACATGATCAGCAGTGGATTGCGGGTGCGCGATATATAGTTAGTACAACTAACTATATATGGAATTTCAATGGTTTTGTGTGAGTAAAATAAGGTTTTTTAAATGCTAATTCCTAACTATATATGGTCTATAACCTATGGTTTTTTCAGTGAATATATATACATATAATATATAATATATATATATGTAGCCTCTCTGTAGTTATTATTAGGGTTACCAGAAATAGGAATTTCTCAGACATTTGGCTGCTAAAATCTTTGCACCCGTTTGATAGATCTCCACAAAACTTTGCAGACCTATTCCTTTTTCTACATTGGCAGATGATGCAAAATTCGCAGAGATTCATCAAGAGGGTGCATGGAAAAAAGGAAGGGTCTGGAAACATGCTTTGGCACCAATGCATTAACTATTGACTTGGTACTCGCGCCTAGCACAAAAACAGCTGAACCTGTTTGAATGAATTTTGGTAGGAATTAAGATTGTGCTGTGTAGATTATCATTTTGAGCAGCTGAGGTATTTTTTTAACTTAGAAGGTGTTTTTGCTTAGTGATATCTGTTGTTGCAGTCATTCTGTGGCATTTTGCGAAGGTAATGCGGTGCCTAACGATGACAAGGTACTATGGGCCTGATTACGATAGCGGTGAATCCACCACCGGTAAACTGCTGTGGAGGATTCACTGTCAAATTGTGGCCATTCTCCGCCCTCCAAATTACGATGGCGGGCGGTTTGCTTGCGGACGGGAAGACCGTCTGCCCCGGGTCCAATACAGGCAATTGTTCCGATTGACTGGTGGACCCGGAATGCATACCTAGAATGGTGGCGGTGCCTAGCAGGCACCGTCCGCCATATTTGATGCTTCATCCCAGCCAGCGGTGGATGGCGGTTCAACCACCATTTACAGGCTGGCGGGTATGGTATTTGGGGCCCATTGCCGGACCCATTGTTTTGGAGGGAGGTGGGCGTGCAATGGGGGGATTACCTAAGGTACCCCCCTACATTTCCCTGCACCAAGTGGGAGGCACTGCGTGGTGCCTGCCACGTAGTGCAGAGAAATGCCAACAGTGCATTTTGGACATTGCAGCGGGTGCTGAAGCCAGCAGCACCTGCCGCTATGTTAGAGATACACAATGAATATATTCCTCCAACTATTAACACTTTAATAAAGTGGTAATAGGTAGGGAATAATAAGAACATCCACTACTTACCTTTAATTAAGGCCCGAGTCCATAACACAGGTAGAGTGTATTAAATAAAATATGTTTTGTAAAGGCAGCCATTAGCCATTTATATAAGCCTCGTCCTCAGGATGTACTGTGGTATACTGCGAAGTTACTACGGGCCAGATGTATTATTGTATTGCGTTACCCTTGTGTAACCCATGGTCTTGCATGGGCAATGCAAGACCTAAGTGTAATTTTCGAAGCAACACAAGGCCACCATGCTTGGCCCTGTTTTGCTTAGTAAATCTGAATAAACGCAAGGCAGTGCAAATCACTGTCTTGTGTTATTCTACACACAATATTGTACTTCCTGACAAATTTAATCTACATCTGTAGGCCTCTCCCCTCTAAGCCACTTCACTGTATGCCACTCTAGTCTACAACACTTCACTGTAAGATACTACACTATTCTCTACTCCACTGTATGCTATTCCACTCTGTTATTCCACTGTATTCCACTCTACAATGCGCTTTTCCACTGCATGTCACTACTCTGTATGCCACTTCATTTTTTGCTATTCTACTCTATGCCGCTCAACTGTATGCTTCTTCAGTCTATGTCACTCCACTGTAAGCAAACCACTGTACCCTATGACAATGTATACCCCTCCACTCTACGCCACTCCACTGTACACCATGGCAGTCTAGCCCACTCCACTGTACACTATTTCACAGTACACAACTACACACTATGCCACTCCACTATGTGTTATTGCACTTTATACCCTTCCACTACACGCCTCTCCACTCTACACCACTCCACTCTCCACTGCAGTGTAGAACATTCAACTCAAGGCAATTGCACTGTATGCCACTCCACTTTATGCTGTTTCACTGTATGCTACTCAACGGGGCACTGCTCAACAGTGTGCCACTCCACTATACAGTATTCCACTGTAAGGCACTTCTGCCAGAGAAAGGTACCTCCTATAGTTACTTTGGAGGTCTGGGAGAATGGGGAAAAACCATCAAAAATATACAAAAGGAGTCTTCCACATGACCTATAATAATTTAACTATGGCTTTACACAGCTCTTATGGGCATCCCTTTCTGTGTAAGTCAGAATGTACTACAAAATGTAATTTCATCATTTTATTCAAAATATACTTTTTTTGTAATGTGAAATATTTAAGCTTCATCATTTGTTTATAAAGATAAAACAACATCTTTTTTAAATAGTTTAAGAATACTTTTTTGTAAAGAGAAAAAATCTTTTACATATATTTTTAAGACATGACAAACATGAAAACAATGCTTCTATATTGTGAAATACAGTGCATACTAATAGGCTTCCGACAGAATGGTAATGACTTTTCTTTTGCCCATCAAAAGGAAGAAAAAAATCTCATCACATCATACCACACCTCTCATTCCACCTCATCCTCACCAGAATCAGGCACACATACACACATTTAGAACCACATCAACTTCCCGGCCTAAATTGACGTGTTAGTGGTACATATGGTAGGAATCCTTTTCAGCTATCCATTGTATTGCCGCCAGCCGGGAATACATCAAGCCAACCTACATTTCAGTGGATTTAATAGATTTGTGTTCACCTTCCTCAGGGCCATATCATTTTTAGTCTCTTTTTCAATGGCCGAGTTGGTCAGGGTTTTCTGCTTTTGATAAGTAGTTGTCCGGGCGTACTGTCATTACAATACTGCTACGTTCTGCGATGCTAATTAATTTTTGGATGTGGGTGGTTTATTCCTGTCTCTATGCTATGAGGCTTAGCCACAGTGCTTTAATGAAGGGATTTATTTTAGTATGTTCTCAAAGCACGGCAAGATTTATGCATATGAGTCAGGCTTTGGGCTGGGCCAGAAGTACTGGTAATATCTTGTATGTAGCACTGTCGTATTTCTTCTGCTAATTTTGATCACATTCCCAGTATGTAGTTTGCATTACCATCTAAGGTTCACTCGGTGTATCGATGCTTCAAGGTCACTTTGCACTGGCCGTGAGGACCCCGTATCCTGTGTGTCTCAGTTCTGCTCACCCGGAGAGCACTGTAAGGCACTCCACTATACGCTACTACACTGTACCTCACTCCAGTATATGCTATTCCACTCTATACCCCACTCCCCTGTTAGCCTCTCGAGTCTTGGACACTACAATATATGCCACCCTACTCCATGCTTTTTCACTCTACAGTACTCCACTGTATGCCACTTCACTGTACGCTATTCCAATATATGTCACTGCACTGTACACTGCTCCACTGTACGCCAATCCACTATAAACTATTCCAGTTTATGCCACACCACTCTACACCACTCGATTGTAACCACTCCAGTGTAAGCCATGAAGCTCTATGCCAAAATATTCTGCACCATGACACTGCTCGCCACAACATTCTTTGATCCAACTCTCTACGACACAACACTGTATGGCACTGCATTCTGCGCCAGTCCAGTCTATGTCACTCAAATATTCTTTGCTCTACAAAACTGTACTCCACTGTATGACACTCTACGCCCTACCCCTCTACCAAATTCTACTCAACTCTAACATACTCCTGTGTACAACACTGTACCCCAGTCTGTCACTATACAACACTGTAGTCCACTTTATGCCACTCTACCAGACTGTACTCCTCTTTACGCCACTCTACGTAACTCCATCTATGCCATTACACCAGAATTCACTCTTTTCTATACACACTAATTCACTCTACTTGACTCTACTCCACTACCTGTCATTCCTCTCAATGACACTGTGTCCCACTCTATTCTACAACACTCTATGCCACTCCACTGTACCACACTCTACCGCAATCTACTTTACTCTACCTTAGTCATCGCTACAACACCATACACTACTCTATGCCACTCCACTCTACTCCACTGTACATTTTTCCACACTCTATGACATGGCATACCACTCCGCTATACAACACGCCATTCAAATCTATAATACTTTACTCCACTATGTGCTACACAGCTACACTTCAGCACATGGATACCCTCACAGGTGACAAGCAGCACTCAAAAAATCCACCTTACATTATATTACAGTACTCCACTTTACAGCACTGTACTATACCAGATGCCATTCCAGTATCTGATGCTTCACTTTACTCTATGCAACACCACTCCACTCAACTCCAGTGTATGACAGTTTATTACCCCACTCTACTCCAGTATACAAGACTACAATGGATGTCACTACTCTCTACAACAGTCTACTCTATAAAGGTGCAGTCTAATACACTCCATACTACTTCATGACACTCTACTACACTGTATACCTCAAAACTCCACTGTTCAACACGCTACTCCACTCTGTGCCTTTCTGTAACACTCTACTCTACTCTAAGACACACTACATTGCTACCTCAATGCCAATCTTTATTCCACGGAACTCTATGATGCACTACTCCACTCTACTCCACTACGGGACTGTACACTACAGTCTACTACTCTCTATGACACTATATGTATGTCAATCCATTCTACAACACTCTACTCCACTTTGTGCCACTCAACTTTACTGTACTATGCAACACTTTCCAACACAACAGCACCACTCCACTGTACTACACACGACTGCACTCTATGACACTCAACTACAGTGTATGATATGTCATGCCACTTTACTCCACTCCACGACACTCTAGTGTACAATATAACTCTCCACTGTATTACAGCTTACTACACTGTATCCCACACGACTCCACTGAACTCCACTGTACGATACTTTAGCCGGATCTCCACCACTGTTTGACACTCCACTCTGCACCAGCCACTCTGACACCCTACTGTACTCCACTGTACAAGACTCTACAACACTTATGCCAGTATATGACACTTTACTTCACTCGATACCCATCTACTCTATGCCACCGTACAACACTGTATGATACTCTGGCACATACCACTCCACTCGTCTCTACAATATGCTACTCTACCTTATGCCATGGCACACTACTCTACAACATTCTCCCACACTCACAGCAATGTACCACTGTCCACTGTATGCCACCTTACTCTATGAAACTCCAGTATACAAGGCTACACTGTACAATACTATCAAAGACTGAATGACACTCCACTACACCGAACTGTGCACACTTTACTGTCCTGTACTGCACTCTTCATCACTCTGTGCCACTGTACCACACTATACTCAATGACACTTCACTAAATTCAACAACACAACACTGTAGTAGATGACAATCCTCTATACTGTACTCAATTGTACAGTACAGCACGCCACTCCAATCTACAATACTCCAATCCACTATACAAAACACTACGTTACTCCCCCTTTAACACTTTAGTCCACTATGCACAACTCCACTTTACTCCACTCTATTCCACTCTACAACACTAGACTCCATGACACTAGACTGTACAACACTGTCCTTCACTATACTCTACAACACTGCATTTAAAAACACTCAGTTAAATCACACTCAAAACTATTATTTGAAACACATTTTTATTGAAAAATATACACCTTTAAAATGTATTGATCAAAAACAAAGGTGTAAGAAAAGTTAGAAAAAGTGTATTTACTCTTTCTATACAAACCCAACTTAAACTTTGCAAAGTTTAGAAATTCCAAAGTTAAAGTTATAACTTAAATTTCAAATTTACGTACCTTCTTCAATATACTACAAGTTGCACACCTCTGTACTAAGTCTCGTCCTATTCCTCCCCACACTACATTAAGTATAGCTTGCCCCTTCTCCATGCATTATACCCTAGAGATTACATAACTTACACATGTAAAAGTATAGGATTCATAACGTCTTAAATTACATAATTTCTGTAAACATAATGCATGGTAGAGTGGTGAGTTATAGTCAATGTAGTGAGGGAAGTGACAAGACTGTGTACTAAGGTGTGTGACTTGTAGAAAATTAATGGTGGTGTGTGAATAAAAAATTGAAGTTACCACCATAACTTTAGATTTCTAAAGATTGTATAGTTTAGAAAGAATAAATAAAATGTTCCTAACTATAACCATAACCTTTGTATTTTCCTTTAAATATATGTATGTGTTTATGTGTGTGTGTGTATATATATATATATATATATATATATATATATATATATATATATATATATTCACTGAAAAAACATAGGTTTTAGGGGTGTTATAGTTAGCTGGACATTTCACTCATACAAAACCATTGAAATTCCTCCGTTATAGTTAGTTGTACTAACTGTAACTCTAAGCTGTTAAAAAAGTTTTTTTACATTTTTAATCATGTGTTTCTGTTTTTGTCAAATCTAAAATGTGGATTTAAACCAGTTAATGAATTTTTCGAATTGTTGCCATTTCGAATTGTTTGGAAAACAGACTAGGCTACTCATTACAAGTAGTTTGTCCTCGCTGTCTACTATCACGAGGTGTATGATGAAAAAAAGAGAGAAAAAAATGCACTTTTTTCACTGTTTAGCAGTTACTATTTAAAACGCAAGCATTTCCAACTCTGACTGTCTGTGAGCAAGGGCGGATGCCCGAAACGCGTCAGATTGCTTGGTTCAGCTTTTAAATAAAAAATCTGTGCTTTATAAAAAAAAAAAAAAAAAAAAAAATTTCACAGATTGCTTGGTTCAGCTTTTAAATAAAAAATCTGTGCTTTATAATTACTGGATCCGCGTAATTTACTGGGTCGCTGTGGTCGGAGCCTGGGAGATTGCACTTGTTTGATATATATATATATATATATATATATATATATTCACTGAAAAAACATAGGTTTTAGGGGTGTTATAGTTAGCTGGACATTTCACTCATACAAAACCATTGAAATTCCTCCGTTATAGTTAGTTGTACTAACTGTAACTCTTGCCCCCGCAATACACTGGTGATGATGTCACATATTACATCTTTCATGACATGGTCAGTGACATCACTGATGACATCTCAAATGACATCTTGATTAAGAAATTGTCCGACCATGATAACTGCATAGTCCGCAATGCAGACAAAGGGGGCAACGTTGTCCTGTGGGACAAAGAAAATATCTAATTGAGGCATATAAGCAATTGGAGAATAGAAAGTGTTATTTAAGGGGGTATGAGAAATTGATGGTCGACAGCAATAGTCAATTTAATGATGAACTAAAAATATGGTATGATCAAGCACTCTTAAATCACGATGAATATATGTTTCTGAAAGTAGAACATCCTGTTACCCCAGTATTTTACCTAATCCAATGGTGCATAAAGATTTGAGCAATCCTCCTGGTCGCCCAATAATATCAGCTATGGCAGTGCACTAGAACACACATCCAAATATGTGGATTCATTTCTTAATCCCTTGGTTAAGGCACTCCCCTCCTATATCCAAGATACGGGAGATTTTCTCAGGAGAATATATTATCTTCCCTGGGAAGAAGACTTCCTATTAATAACTATTGATGTTTCAACATTGTACACGAGTATCCGGCACACAGATGGTTTACGTGCAGTAGGATACTTTTTAGGGACAAGGTCCATTAAACTATGGGCACATACCCAAATGATCATACGCATGGTTGAGAAGTGCCTAACAAGTAACTTCTTTTTGTTCAATGGTCAGCTTTTCCATCAAACCTGTGGTACTGCGATGGGCACCTGCTTCGCCCTCAGCTATACTAATTTGCATATGGGCTGGTGGGAGGAGCAGGTGATCTGGGGGCAGTACCACAGGGAATGGGACAATCACATTATGCATTGGAGTCGTTTTATTGACAACTTATTCATAGTGTGGAAAGGCACTGAATTGGAGGCCAAATCTTTCATTGCTAAACTGCAAAAGAATGATTTAAACCTCAAATTTACCAGTGAGATCAGCAGGAAGAGTGTGAAGTTTCTTGATGTAACGGTGTACATAGAAAAGGGGAAGTTTGAGACTAGACTCTACAGGAAGCCCACATCCGGCAACACTTTATTACATGTGCACAGCTTTCACCCAATCAATTTGAAGAGAAGCATTCTGTACGGGGAAAGTTTGAGAGTCATGCGTAATTGTAGTGTACCGGAAGAGAGTGAGAAGGAGTTGGGGGTCTTGAAAAAAAGATTTAGGAGTAGAGGCTATCCGACTGAGTGGATTGATAGTGGTATACAAAAGGCAATAAAAAAGAAAAGGGAAGCCATTTTGCCCCAAAAAGTAAAGAAAAAAACAAAGAAAGTGGGAATCAATGCCGATATTCATCACTACATTTAGCAGACAGCATGATGAAGTGAAAAGAATACTCAATAAACATTGGCACATCATTAGGAATGATCCAGTTCCAGGCAAACAAGTTGCGAAGAGACCGCAAATCACTTTTCGTAAAGTTAGGTCCTTTAAGCAGGCCCTAGTGAGCAGTACCATGAAGAAACCACAAGTGAAAAGTACTTGGCTGAATAAGAAGCAGGGATTTGTCAAATTTCAGAAATGCAAAGGGTGAACACTAATCAGTATAGATTAGGTTTAACCCAAAAAATGTTGAAGATCAAAGGAAAATACTCATGTAAAACAGATTATGCAATCTACGTACTGCAGTGCCCTTGTGGCCTGCGGTACATGGGTAGCAATATCCTAGAAGTGCACAAGCGTATTTTGCAGCATTTAAGGGCCATTAAAAATGGTGACAGAACGTACCCTGTGGTCCGGCACTTTGAGAAATTTCACAATAAGGATACAAGAGGACTGTCTTACTATGTAATTGATTCTGCGAGAGCAAACATGAGAGGTGGCAATTGGATGGAAACCCTGAGAAGGTTAGAGTCCCGATATATCATAGAACTCAATTCTAAACAGCCAGGGGGCCTGAATATGGAAGAGGATCTACATACACATTTGTAATGCAATGAGGAGTAGCAAGCGTTAAGAATGAAACAGTGAAAATTGTTTTTAATTACACATAGTAGGCAGAACAGACTCAATGTTTATAATGAAGAATGGAGTTGGCACAATTTAAAAAATTGCATGTATTTAGCCCACTTGGACGGAATACTGACAGAAGGTAAATTTATTGAAATGGTACAAAGTTGTGAAATTGGGTAGAAATATGCTCACTGGAGCTTAATTTTAATCGATTGCCCTGCAGTGTCATTTAATAACAAATTGCTAGCGCTATTGATTTTGAAGCTCACATGAGCACAATGGTTTTGAAGTTGTCAATAAAGCTCACTAGAGCTTGAAACCTAAAACGCATGCCAATGAGGATGACGTAAAAGGGTGTTCACAACAGTGCTTGAAAACGCCTTGTAATTAATTTATAAAATTATTTTGTCAAATGTTTACACATTATGAATTGAATTTAAGGTTTATTTAATTTCAAATGTTATTATTTCTTGCGCAGCTCAGGCGGTATGTTGAGAACTACGAGTCTGTTTTCTTATGAGTCACATTTGTAATTTTAATTGTAAGCACGTCATGCACTTTTAAAATGGCCGCGTTCAGAACCTCTTTTACCAGTGACCAAGACTGCTAGTCAGTCGAAAAGCGTTTGGTAGCTGCGGAGAATAAAGATTAAATCAACTGCACACGGCATCGTCATCTTTGTATATATATATATAATATATATATATATATATATGTATATATATATATATATATTTGTTTATTTGAATATTATGCATTTGACATCTGGGACAGTCTAAAGCATTGTGTAAAATAAAATCCCAAGCCTTATTCTAAGAGCGAGAGTCCTTGCATTTTGTAAACTAAAATCCTTTTCTAAAGGTGCTGTGTTAAAGTGTTTTGACAGCGCCGGGTGTTGGGCTACCATGTGGAAGATTATTATCTGATAGGCGCATTCAAAACAACAGGTAGACAGCCACCTGTGTCCACTTCATGGTTATGCCAGGTGGTTTGCCTTGGAGTCAGACAAGCAAGCGGGGCAACAGATTGAGGACTTGCCTACAATCAGCTTGTTGCTGGTCAGTGAGTTGGCCTGACAAGGCTACTCCATCAACTGACACATCAACAGGGTCTAGAGCGCAGATCAGGTAAATGGCCATTCTCTTCCTCCTGTCCCTCATCATGTGCCATGAGCAAACTCACTGCTTGGGGTCTACCAAAAGTGAAAGGGCACCTTAAGTGTGGAAACTGTGTTTGCTGTGACTTCACATTTAATACAAACACATTCAAACATGGAGTAATTAAACACAAATTAGAATCATTTTCTAACTGCAACACAAAGAATGTTATATGTTGTATTTGGTGTCCATGTGGCCTCCCCTACATTGGACAAACACAGCAACCAGTCAAGGCGCGGATTAGCCAACACCGCAGCCTTAACAGTCACCAATATATTTGTCTCTCTCTGAATTTAATACCGTTGTCGAAATAGAACAAGCCGTCCGCTGACAAGCATCTATACTGTGTAACTTTATGATTAACATAGCCTGTACCTATTATAAGCATGGAAGTAACAATAAATCTTTTCCATCAGGACTTCATGCGTTATGTGTGGATGCTGCTTGAGGGCACGATTGATGGAGAATGTACCTACAACGTGTTTGTCCTGACAAATACATTTGCGTTTAAGGCGATTACGCTGCTATGCCTTTTCATAATGAGCAGAACATAGTGATCAATGTACATGTAATCCCTTGTGTTTTTTGCAACCTTTTGTCTTTTTATTTTCCATATGTCGAAAGTAAAACTGGAACACACCTTTAAGTTCCTTTCGCAAAATGTAGAACACAACGATTGACGTGCCTGTAATCCTTTTTGTTCTATGCATTTCATAGTAATTTACATTTTTAAAATGTTCCTATGTTGCTAATAATTATATACATGATTGTCCATTAAATGCACATTTTCACCCAATGCAGCCACACTTCCAATGTGCCACACGATCTACACTTCCCATCTAAGGTCTTTCTTAACTCTTTGTCGTGTAGATACAGAGCACATGATTGCTCAGTACAGCGGTTATCCATTGGTAAGTCTGCCGGTCCTAAGCCTGACAAATTTTTGGCGGGAAAATCACTGTACATTACTCCCACCCCCAGCAGGGCTCATTGTTACTGTACCTAACAAGGCTGATGGAAGCAGCTTTGCTACTTGAAAAGGCAGAGCTCTGTCCCGCAGGATATTTATCTACATTCTGGTAAGAAACTGCATTATTAGGCCCCAGGCAATCATTTAAGTTTATAATTTATATAGTCCAATTCCACCAACTATGTTTACCCATCCCCGCAGGTTACAGTGCATGTCACTGGTTAACATTTACCAAAGGGATTTCCCCCACTACGGCTGAAGCGAAGTACACCCTGAGTCCATCTGGCCACATTCCAATCATTTTACTGGCAGTTTTTCCTCATATTGAGGTAAGATCCTTAATTTAAAACATCACATCCAATTGAGTCTTGCTGTATTTTGGGTGAGTTTTCTAACCTCATTATTCTTCTTCCTCACATATAAGTACTCGGACAGGTTCTCATGTGGGTAACTTCATTTCTTCTTTTTTTCCACACGTGGCACACAGTTCACGAGACTGTCCAGGTACATCCTCAGGTACCTTCTTATTACATGACCTTTTCACATATTTCTTGCATATGTGCCAGTATATGGGCCTAATGAGACCCTACACTGACTATCGGGTCGAAACGTCTTCGACACACAAAAGAAGCGAACCATTAAACAGCGCATTTCATTGCATATTGCTGCTGTCTACATAGAGATTATTCTTGTTAATGGTCGACTTAAAAAACTGTGGAAACCTTGTATATAGAAATTCACACTGTCACTTAACTTTGGGTTCCTGTTCTCACTTGGGACACAATGCACTAATGCTTTTTGATTTTCAGATTATGTTTATATTGCTTTTGGTCCAAAAATGTATAAAAATGTTACATGAATTCTCCTGTATTAGTGTCTCTTTCACCTTTTGTCATTGAGATACCCTCTAAAATATTGCAATTTTGCCTCCTCTGTTACAAAGGTATCTTATCAATCCACAGGAACCTTTGTTTTTCCTTATATGAGCAAACTCATGTCAGCCCTGTCAATAAAAGGCTTTAGGCGGTTCACATGGAGAATCCTGTGAGAACTTCTGAGAGTACCTAGGTCGACCAAGTAGGTGACCTCACCTTTTTACCTCAAGGATAGTGTAGGGACCACTCCACTTGTCCTGGAGAGCTGCTGGGGCCACAGGCTTAACACCCACACTTTCTGCCCTGGCTGGTAAACAGTCAACACAGCCTTTTGGTCATGCCAAGCTTTCTCCGGGACGAACAATGTCAATCCCTACCCACTCAAAGGGAACTCCAACCACTAAAAGTGGAAATAAGGGGGTTTTGAAGTGCCACCTGACTTACCACTGGCTTGGCAAGTGATATAGGAGGGACTAAACACTTTGGTATCTTTAGACATTTGGGGCCAGTGAAAGTGAAGAACAAGTGGAATGTCATGTGCAAGGTACAAAAGAAAACTTCTGAATTTCTGAGGAATTATCAACCTCCTGGTGGCACCAGGCTTGGGGACTCTACACTCATAAAATAAGAGGCCATCCTCCCAATAGATCCTATGGGACCCACTGACATTCCCTCCCTCCTCAGCAGCAGCTTGATGTCTGAGCTGTTCAGGAGAGGGGCTGGATTTCTGCTTCAGACTCAAGTCTGCACTGCAAGGGCCCCCTGTCCCCAAGAACTGCCGTGCCAGGCTCAAGTTGCTCTGGAATTATTCCTTCACAGGGGCTGAGGTCATCTCCCTCAGAAGACTGATCGTCACTTGGAGTTTGAGAGGATGATAATACCTTACCCTTCATGCTCCTTTCTTTAGGATCTACCTGATCCATTCTTCCAGCTGCAATGTCTTGGTAGAGGACCAAGGAAAACCTTATTCAGGGTCTGTCTTTCATTCGCTCAACTTCTCAGTTTGTGATGACGTCAGATGCGTCGATGGAGGTCTGGGGAGCTCACCTTCAGAAGCTATAGGTGCACTGGAAATGGTCCAAGTAGGAATCAAAGTGTCACATAAACCTTCTAGAGTTAAGAGCAATGTTCTTGGGCCTGAAAGCTTTCTTGCCTCAGATCCGGGGATTTCCAGTTCTAGTCCAGCTGGACAACACCACCACCATGTTCTATCTCCAGAAACAGGGTGGCACGAGATCTCAGGCTCTCTCTCTTCAAGTGCAGAAGATTTAGGAATGGCTTGCCCTCAATCAAATTTTACTTCGGTGGAGCATGTGTCAGAGGTCCACAATTAGTGAGCCGACTCTCTCAGCAGGTTGTCCAAACAGTGCCATGAATTGGAGCTCAACCACCAGATGTTGCAGATGGTCTTTCGGTCTTGGGGCTCCCTAACATTAGATCTGTTTGCTACGTACCTCAATGAAAGTACACCTTTTACGCAAGCAGGACTCCTCAGCTGGGTTCATAGGGAGACACTTTTCTGCTCTCTGGAACAGGAAAGTGTGTCTACTCCTTCCCCAGTTTCCTCTCATTCCTCGAGTTCTCCCGAAAATGAAATGGGAGCTGTGCTACATCATTCTCATCGCTCCTGGGTGGGCAAGACAATTTTGGTTTACAGAGCTACTTCCCCTATCAGAGTCTACTCCAATTATATTTCCTCCAAGGGAGGATCCTCCTTACATGGACAAGGGGCAAGTGATTCCTCCTCAAATTCCCTCTCTTCACTTGTCGGCTTGGCTCCTCACTTCATTGAATTTGGGAATTTGAACATACCCAATGATTGCAAAGCAATCTTACAAAATTCTCGACCTCATTCCATGCTCAAATATTACTCTGCCAAATGGAAAAGGTTCTGTGTGTGGTGCAGTGCTTATTCTTTACAGCAACTTACTTGACCCTATTTTCTACAATAGCGACGAGTTAGAAGTGAGGGATCCTATCTCAGTGCATTGGTCAGACCACTTCCTGATTTCTTTTGCCTGGGTCACCACACACCCTACTCTGTCTTTCGGCATCGTATTCCCCTAAGCTCCGTGAACAAAAACAAGTCTGCAAAAGACATTTGAAAGAACATGGAGAAAGGACTATTTCTTATCAAGTAAAAAAATGTAGGGAGGCCATCAAAATCTATCAAGCGGAAATCAAATCTGGGCAAGCCACATATTATGAAGAAAAAATCAGCCTGGCGTCTAACTCTCCACGGGAAATCTTTTGCATTGCAAATAATCTTCTCCTCCAGTTACCACTGGTGGTGCCCGTGCTCGCTGTAACGAATTGACAGAGTTCTTCCATAATAAAATTCAAGCCATATATACTACCTGTCCTCATACGGCTTGCCACAGCAATCCGTTATCTTTGGATACTGCTCCTCAGAACATTGAGCACCTTCTAGAGGAAATTCCTCTGATGGACGTTAAGTCTTTAGGAAACATCTTAGCCGTGGTAAAATCGGGTTCTCCCAGAGACTCAGCACTCCCCTATTTTCTGAATCGAGTCACAGGAACAGTCTCTCCAGTGATATTGGAACTGATCAATTCCTCTATCTCTACTGGAGTAGACCTCCCTCTGTTGAAACGTGCCATGGTGAAAGTGTTGCTAAAAAAGCTGAGTATCAATCCTGATTTCCTGGGGAAATATCGTCCGATTTTCCTCCTCCCGGGGATCAGGAACATTCTCGAGAAACATGTTAACTCTGTCCTCTCTACATTCTTGGAGTCTCACAATCTCCTTCACCCCTCTCAGACTGGCTTCCGACCCCAACAGGGGACAGAAACTTCTCTCTTAGCAGTAGTCGAAGAGTCCAGGAAAATCCTGGCCCGAGGAGGCACAGCAGCCATTTTCCTTTTAGATCTTTGTGCCGCATTCAATACCATCAACCACAACACGCTGGTACTCAGACTCAGAAATCTCGGAGTGGCTGATTGGGTCATCACGTGGTTGCAATCCTACCTGGAAAATAGGTTCTTTCAGGTCTTTGAAGGCGATAATATCTCAAAGCGTATGTCTCTCAGCTGCGGTGTTCCGCAGCGATCTTCCCTTAGCCCCACTCTGTTTAATGTATATATGAGCCTGCTAGCTGAGATAGTTTTTCCTTTTGGTGTCAAGATAATCACATACGCTAATGATACACAACTTGTCCTGGCCTTAAACTACTCAGAGAACTCTCGCCCGGCCTAGGCCTACGCCTGGAGAAGGTGGCAAAGTGGATGGAGTTTCACATCTTAAATTGAACAGAGATAAGATGGAGCTGATGCTTCTAGGCAACTCCCCTATTTTTGAAGCAGGATTGCTGTGGCCAGACTGTCTCGGCCCCGCTCCTGCCCCCAAAAACCAGATAAAAGTCTGGGCATTTGCTTGACTGTGATCTAAATTTCAAGCGTCAAGCTTTGAAATTGCCAGCCACGTGCTATGGGATCCTCAGGATGCTTCGGAAAGTTTTTCCTCTTCTACCCTTCCATGTAAGGAGACTTATGGTCTAGGCTCTAATTCTTTTCTCTCCTGGACTACGGGAATGCCTTTATCTAGGAGCTCCCCTATCATTCATCAGAAAGCTACAGATTGTGCGAAACTGTGTAGCGCGTATGCTCCTCCGGATTCCTAACCGCCAAGCTAACACTCAAGGCCCTTCACTGGCTTCCCATACTGGAGAGAATCAAATTTAAGTCTCTTGGTATTGCCCACAAGTCCTTAGAATGGAAGGGTCCGCCTATCAATTTCTCCATCATCTCATCCTACCGCCCTAATAGATGCCTTTGCTCGGTCAACCTCCTTCTGGCCTTAGTTCCCAAAATAAAAAAGGCGAGAAGTGGTGGGTGTTCGTTTTCCTATAATTCTGCCAGGTTGTGGAACTCCCTACCCCCTCATATTCATCATGAGTCCAACCTTCACGCATTCCGGAAACTTCTCAACACTTGTTTTTTCCTTGATTCCACTCATTAACCTGCCATATGTTCACAGCAGCTATTAGCGCTGGGATGCCCTTGGGTAGCTATGCGCTCCATAAATATTTTTTCATTCATTCATTTATTCATCCACACTGGAATAAGTATTGCCATTTCTCTTTCACCTAACCAAGGAGGGACTCTCTGATTCTTCTATTAGGATCCATCTAGCTGCGATTTTTAGATACAGATGAGGCGTAGATCAATCTTCAAAGTGGTCTCATGGACTTATTAAGGAATTTCTGAAAGGCCTCTTCTGGACCTACCCACCAGTGAATCCCCTCCTGTGCTGTGGCAATTAAATACGGAACTGTCGCAACTAATGGGTTCCATATTTAAGCCTATTCACAAATGTGACTTAAAATTTCTCTCTTGGAAGGTGGCCTTTCTCTTGGCCATTAAGTCAGCCATCCATATCAGCGAAATGCAGGCATTCAGTGTAAACGAACCATTTCTTTAATTTCTAGCAGACATGGTTATTCTACGTACAAATCCTTCTTTCATACTGTCTTATAACCTCAACAAGCCTATAATTCTGCCTACATTTTTTCCAAATCTGTCCTCGGTGGCGTAAAGATCTCTCTATAATGTGGAAAAGTAAATTTTGCCATGTTATATGTGCCTACGTGTTCCCCATCTTATGTTATATGTGCCTACGTGTTCCCCATGTTATGTCATATGTGCATGATCGATATGCATGTATTCCCTTCTGATCGATTAAAGACGCAATTACAGTTGTGTCCATCTCTAGTATGCCAGTTTCCAGTTATCGTGAATACAACTAATATCAGGCCTATGTAAAGCTACGTTGCCACGTTTCACAGTGTGCACGTTAATTCATTGAATTGTCCCCGTTTCTAGGCCTCAAAAGGGCCCGGACTCAGATTCAGCTCCTGTCTCCTGAACCCTCTCCGAGGAGCGATACAGCCCCCACCTGTATCCCTGACCCTTCACTTGCTTTCATGTCTCGCAGTGCCCGGCTCGGCCTGGCTCTGCCTCCCAGTCTGCCAAGAGTATGTTATGTTTCTAGTTATCAGTCCAGCCCTCCTTCTCTGCATTCCTAAGCTACTGAATCGCATCAATAGTTTCCGTCATGGTCTAGCCTTTATGTCTCCATGTAAGAGAAATACGGTATTAATATTCATAGAATATTCCTCGCACACACACTACATGTGGAATTATGCATGCACCAGTCTTAATGTCTGTTAGCCTTTGCCCTGATAACTTTTGGATTCTATCAACATGTTCTCTAAACACCAGATACCAGATAAGCCTGAGTACATGTCGCTCTGACACTCCAGACTTTCGTCTCCTCTTCTAGCGCAGAAGTCATAGCCCCCCAGTTCTCCCTAGTAACACGTCATTGCCAGTTTACGCGCACCACTAGGTTAGAGGTCCCAGCTGCTCAGGTAGCCCCCTCCATGTTTCCGCCCCATTTATGACATATTCTGTTACGTTTGCATCACATGTCTATGTATACGCCCTGTACACACCTCTTGTTACACCCACTTTATGCCTTATCTTTCGCGACTGCTACAAACTCCGCCTACTGCTACGCCTACTGTATTGAATACAATGTATTTGTTTAACTATAAATATTGTGCACTGTTATTAAAAGTTTGCTAGCCATTCCCAGATCCTGCCCCGGCAGCTGCCGGGCCCTGCCATCCCATTCCCATGCAGGCTGTCCTGTTCCTGTCCTTTTATGCCTGATTAAAGCCTGTACACTCCAGCTACCTCGAATCTTGACTCTTATTTATTGAGCTATCTGTTTATATGAGTATCCCGAAAAATAGATCCGGTAATTAATTATTTATTTACCACATAATGGCGCCCGAACAGGGACTTGCCCTTTCCCCACGCGCCGGAGAAGCCACGCAGGCCCCCTGATCCTCTGCAGCCGTGACGGAACCATACCGTGCACGTGCAGATATTTCTGCTTCAAGTATCCCTCAGGCCCATGGAGGAGACGGAGGTTGCGGTCCAGCGTCCAGACGAGGCGGTGGAGGAACGCGGCGAGTCCCGACCAGAGCCCAACCGAGAGTCCAAGGTCCGAGGTATCCGGAGGCCCACCTGTAACTGAAGTCCGAAGTTCGTCCGTCCGTCGTCGTAGCAGTCCAGTCCAGTCCGAGGCCTTCCGTTCTTGCTGCCCGGTGAGTACCGTTGCTGGGGTAGTATCTAGACAGGGTCAATTGATTTGTCTCTGGTCCGTGGGTTTGGGTACACAGATCCAACACGAAGTGTCCACCTAGGTGGATGCGGGTCCTGACGTGTCTCTTTATGGGACCGGTAAGTTTCGTACTGTTTTAGCAGTGCATCTAGTCATTCCAGTAAGTTCTGTTCTCGAGAAATTCATGTGTTCTGTTTTCAGTATTCCAGGTAGTATTTTGTCCGAACTGTTATTTTAAATGTTATTCCATGTGTTTTCAATGTCGTGGTATGAGTGATTTGTTTTCTTAAAGTTATTATTGTGTTTATCGTGTATTGTATTGTGTCCAGCCTTAGTTATGCCTCTGTTCAAGAAGTTACGTCAGTTAAAAACTAGAAAAGGTCTGCTCGAGGAAGCAGTTCCTGTCCCGCCTAGGGACAGTCCAGGTCATTTTATGTATCATAAGCATGGCATAAGTGCCATATTATATCTAGATTTATGGGTAGAGTACACCAAGGAATTAGAAGAGAAATATAGATGGCCTGTATCAGGTACATGGGATGCCGAGTGCATCATGCGAGTAGAAGAAGCATTATGGAAAAAGTAATCCAGACAGTCCCAGAAAGATGCCATCGAGTTATGGCGCAAAGAATCTCATAAAAGAACCGAAAAAGAAATCAGAAAGTCAGAATTAAGTAGAGAATCCTTAGAAAGAGCCCAAGAAAGGGAATTAATCGAAATAGGTGAACGAGTTAAAGCCGAACAGTCAGACAGACAGAGAAATGCCCTCATTAAGGGTATGTATCCTCTTCTTGCTGAGGGCTTGCAAAAAGCAACCCCGGAAGCACCATGTAATTTTCCGCCGCCATTAGTTCCGATTAAGCTACGTCATAAACCGACCGCAGCTGATATTTTTCTCTCGTCCTATTTGGACGACACAGTCCCAGAATATGCGAATCCTGCTCCGCCAGCTCCTGTAAATAATGTAATTCCTGTTCTCCCAGCCACCGGGGCACCTGTTACAGCACCTGTTACGGTACCCCCGGTCCAGCCCATAGTACAAATTCCCGCTACATCGGTCACTCTGCCAGCACGAAGAGTATCAGTTGACGATTCCAGTTTAGGGGCCGCGGGGGGAGGTCCTCCTGGTACCCCGCCGCCACACAAACGTGTAACGTTAGTCGAGTTACATGAACGTGCGTTACAGCGTACGCCCAAATATCAGTCCGTTGCAGATATCAAGCGAGCTCTTACCGAATGCCGTTATGATCCAGTCCCAGGCGATGATAATATGGTTATATATTCATTGCGCGTAAGACGGGTGACCGAGTATTTGGACACCCTACCGAATATGAAAGAAGATCTGGACAGAATATATCGTTTCATTCGTACAGGAGACAATCCAGAAAGTATTGGCGAAATCATGTCTCTAAGGAAAGCTGAGACCCAGCTCATGCTATTAAAGTTTCTAATCAATTGTTTAATAAGGGAACAAGATTGTCCGACTAAAGATCCGACCGAAATGAAAGTTCTGACAAGGTGGAGTGATAATATAGCCGAGGGAAGACACAAGACACTCAGTAGTATAGAGAGTATGTACAAGAAAATTCGTAAGGAAATAATAAGGTTACACGATAATCGTAAAGCAGCACAAGTAAGTGAGAAAGAAAATGACTCTTCTACTGAAGAGGTAGAAGACGAGAATCCCGCCAGAATAGCGTATGTAGGTAGATCTAGACTTCCAGACCGACATTCACGCCTAGAACACAAGAAAGTTTTTCATCTTCCAGCACCAGAACAAGGTTCTCTAGAACAAGTATTTCAAGCTACCGATCACATTCTGAAATCACGAATCGGTTATAGTGAACTTAGTACCATGCATGAACAAGAACTAGCCCGATCAGCAGTCCGATGGACTACTGATTCTACCACTTTTCCAGACGAAATAGTGGCACAAATGTTTCTGAAACTGCCCCCAGCCAAGCAGCGACTGGTGGGTATGTATATGATCCAGCACCTCATTACACTGTATGAGGGTCAACATTCTGATCCAGGTCCGTTACATGATGTCCTGAACGAGTTACTCTAGTATAAATGGAAAGGTTTAGGTACTGATTTAATTAGCGTCATTCTAGAACAGCCCCACAAATATAGAACGTTTCTGAATCCACATTTTGTTCACGTCTCACCCCCAGAAAGTAAACCATTCTACATAGATAGACAGAATCCGTTACGAGAAGTACATCCAGTTAGGACACCGGATGGTGAAATGCAACGAGTATTTGTTTACACCCCTATCACAAAGATGGAACTCTTAGAGATGAAGAAATTAATTCCCTGTCATGACAAAGATCCAGCAGGGTTCCTTCGCGAATTAAAAGACATGCTCCGTATGGGAGAATACACGTATCCAGATATCATTAAAATGTTAAAGGTCCTGTTGCCCGCAGGGGTATATGAACAACTCAAGGAAAAAGAATGGGAGGTGGGAGAGAAAAAGATTGATTGGACAGCTCTAGAAGCTGAAGATAAAATACGAGTACCAGGTACCGGTCTTGGGGACAAATGTAAAGAATTGCCCGAGTTATTGATTCAAGTTTTGCCAAGATTACTAGCCACGAAAAAGGAAGATTGGGATGCAATCTCAGCATGTAAACAGAAACAGGATGAAGACACTAGTGATTTTTATTCTAGATTTGAAAAATGTTTTATAATTAACAGTGGTTTGAAGACAGGTAGTGAGTCATACCCTCATCTTTTTGTTACTAAACTAGTCGAGAATTCAAGTCCACAAGTTAAAAATCGAGTTTTGAAAGTCGAAAGTACATGGCAAGCTAGTACCCCGTCACAGATGTTACAGATGCTCCAGTATCACCAGAACAGAATCAGGGAAGAGCAAGAACATGAAAGGAAACGTATGAAAGATACGAAAATGAAAGTACTAGTTACACAATCTGTTCCACAAGACAGTCAGAAGAGGGGTCCGAATCAAGCCAGTCATCCTGCAGCTCCCGTTAAAGGGACATGCAATTATTGTAAACAGCCAGGTCATTTTATAAACGAGTGTGCAGTTCTGAAACACAACATAGCAACTGGTAAAACTAAAGAAAGACCACGTCCGCCTAGACAAGAACAAGTTTCGCAGACTTCTCAGCCACCACAGAATGCACAACAGACAGCTCCAGCACCGCAGCCCATCGCTGCAACACAGCATGTTACACAGCAGATGTACCAGTATGCCCAGACAGAGTATCCAGAGTATCAACCGTATTCATGAAATAGCCTAGAGAGGGAGGTAGGCTTGCCTCTCATCGAGATACCTGTAGATCAAGAGGGTCCCTATGTTCACAGTCAAGTATTGGGGAAAGTCAGAAAGTTTCTGATTGATACAGGGGCAAGTAGGACTACTATCAGTCATGACGAGGTTCCAGGGGCTCCGCTCTCAGGCTCTAGAAATGTTTCCCTTGGATTTTCAGGAAAGCCTATTGTAAACGAGATTTCAAAGCCAGTTACTCTAGAAGTTGGTCCATTGTCCCGAACTACTGATTTGTTACTTACGAAATCGTGTCCAGAAAATTTGTTAGGCATTAAAACGTTAAAAGAATTAGGTGCAGTTATTTGCTGTTCCCCAGAAGGAATCCGATTGTTTTTAAGAGACTTTAAAGGTCACTATGTATTACGAGATTTTGATCCAAGATTGTCCAATGTACCACAGCATTTATGGGCGCAAGGTCCAACTGATGTAGGTTTTATGCAAATCACACCCCATCGTGTGACCCTCAAGCAAGGTATAGTCTTGCCACGAATCAGACAGTACAGATTGCCACCTGAGGCTGTAGCAGCCTTATCCAAAATTATTGACGAGCTCATTGCTCAAGGAGTGGTTGTAGAAACTGACTCCAATGTATGTAATTCTCCTATCATTCCAGTCATGAAACGTACTGATCCAAATGCACCTCCAGTATATCGATTAGTGATTGACCTTCGAGAACTTAATAAATGTATCATACCCCAGTATCCAGTAGTCCCAGATATTTCATCCTTATTGACAGCTATTGATTCTGAAGCTACATTTTTTACTGTAATAGACCTCAAGAATGCATTTTTCAGTGTTCCCATTCATCCAGACAGCCAGTACCTTTTTGGTTTTTGTTTAAATGGAAGGAGCTATAAATTCACACGAGCTCCTCAAGGTTTCACAGAAAGTCCTAGTATTTACAGTCAAGCACTTAAAAGACAACTAGACAATATTCACATGCCAGCTGACACTGCCCTGCTCCAGTATGTCGATGATCTACTGATCACAGCCCGTTCTGAACGTGACTGCGAGCGAGCGTCACTTACAGTTCTGTATTTCCTAGCCGAGATGGGGCACAAGGTGTCCCCTTCGAAGCTTCAGTTCTGTGTCCAGCAAGTGATCTACTTAGGCCACTTACTGTCCAAGTGGGGTAGGCAGTTGACACCAGACCGTATCCAGTTAATAGCGAGTCTTCCACAGCCCAAGACACAGAAGGAGGTACGTGCTTTTATCGGCCTCACTTCTTACTGCAGACAATGGATTCCTCAGTATGCATTTCTAGCCAAGCCACTGATACAGTTAACGACACAGGAGGCAGCCGTATCGACTGTCCTCCCTTGGACATCTGAACATACACTTAGTTTTAATGAGTTAAAGAAAGCTTTATGCCAAGCACCTGTTCTAGCTACACCGAACTACAGTAAGCCTTTTACACTTTTTGTCACAGAACGTAATGGTACTGCATTATCTGTTCTCACACAAGATCAAGCAGGACAGTACAAGCCCTGTGCTTATTTTTCGAGCACATTAGATCCAGTAGCCCAGGCTTTGCCTGCGTGCCTCAAGTCAGTTGCAGCTACAGCTCTAGCTATCAGACAAAGTGATTCCATAGTGTTAGGACACTCCCTGACAGTACAAGTTCCACACTCCGTGGAAGTTCTTTTAAACCGAACACAGACCCAGCACTTGACCATTGCACGTTTAACAGGTTATGAACTGACACTGTTCCAGCCACACATAGAAATCAGACGCTGCAACATTCTAAATCCTGCTACTCTGTTACCGTCAGTTACTTCAAATCCTGTCACACATGACTGTGTGGAAGTTGTTAACACCATGACTAAGCCAAGACAAGACCTGACAGACATTGCATTACCTAATCCCGACCTGACACTTTATGTGGATGGTTCATGTATGAGAACTAGTACAGGAGAACTAGTAGCCGCGTATGCAGTGACTACTGAAACTGAAGTTATTGAAACACATCGTATTGACACCCTGTCTGCTCAAGCAGCAGAGCTAGTTGCTCTGACCCAAGCCTGCATACGTGCCAAGAACCTGAAAGTAAACATATATACAGATTCACGTTACGCATTCGGAGTTGTACACGACTTCGGAGTGCTCTGGCAGGAGAGAGGTTTCATGACTTCTCATGGAACCAAGATTCAGCATGGTCTCCTCATTCAAGCTCTGTTAGATGCAATACATTTACCGACAGCTATTGCTATCATGAAGTGCAAAGCACATACGAAAGTCACTGACATCATTTCCCAAGGTAACGATCTAGCAGATCGAACAGCCAAGCTTACAGCTCAGACACCAGACATTCCAGTTAACAAGACACAGACATCCACTCCAGAACAGACTACATGTATGACAGTCAAGGACCCTACACAAGATGTCATAGACATACAGTTACATGCTACTCCCGAAGAAATAAAGAAATGGTCCGAACAAGGAGGGGTCCAGACAGATCAGGGATGGTTGACGAAGGGAAAAGCCACATGGTTTCTCCCCGACTCTATGGTTCAAGTCATTATTAATACCGCACATAGTCCAGCACATCTAGGAGAAAAAGCCATGTTAGACAGTATTCAGAACCTTTGGTTCAACAAGCACTTACGAGCTGCAGCCAAGCAGAAAGTCTGTACTTGTATGATATGTTGTCAGTTCAATCCAGGTAAAAGTGTCCCGGTGGAACAAGGTGGATTCCAACCTCCTGACCACCCTTTTGAAGTCCTCCAGATGGATTATATTCAGATGGAGCGATGTCGAGGTTTCAAGTATGTCCTTGTAGTTGTATGCGCTTTGTCCAGGTGGACAGAAGCATATCCAGTTCCAGATTACACAGCCGCGACCACAGCCAAGCAGTTGGTTCGTGAATTCTTCCCCCGTTATGGACTCCCTAGGGTCGTGTATTCTGATAACGGCCAGCCATTCTCATCTGAGTTAATGAAGCATGTTTCCCTTTTGTTAGGGTACCAGTGGAAGTTCCATTGTGTGCGCCATCCAGAAGCAGCCGGTCTCGTAGAGAGACATAATCAGACCCTGAAAATCCGTATTGCCAAAGTATGCAAAGAGAAAGGTGTAGACTGGCTAGTTGCCCTGCCAGTTGCTTTATTCTTTATGCGCATGGTCGCACACTCCAGATCAGGTCTGTCTCCTTATGAGGTCGTATTCGGCCGTCCCCCAAATATGTGGGGTACACCTAGACCCCGCAGTATTACAGATGTTTCCAGTAATATGTTGACAGATTACCTAGCTTCCTTGATGTCTGCCCTACACTCTTGTCGTTCACAGGTTGCCGCCGCATTTCCAGACAATACTGAAGTGAAACCGCATGAGGTCATTCCAGGCGACCTCGTGTTGGTCCGGAATTTTGATCGTTCAAGTCCGCTGGAGCCTCGCAGGAAGGAGCCGAGACTAGTCCTTCTGACCACCCGTACGGCCGTGAAGTTGGAGGGCCGCAAGGGTTGGGTCCATCTGTCGCATGTCAAGAAATTTCATGGACTCCGTGATAAAACTTTTGTCAAGAACATTTCCAAGGACTGTTCCATCATTAAAGACTGCCTGGAACCAGATTCTAATTCAGACATTATTCTCAATCCTGATCTGAAAGTTCCTCTGTTAGAGAAAACTCCGCAGCAGGAGTATAAGTTAAAATTCCGGTCTAGTAAAATAAGTCAGCCAGTTTAATTGTCTAAGTCCCTCTCGGGTGAAACGGTTAGACAGGTTTCTGACATGTATGAGATAGACCCCCATAGTGAGAGAGTTAGTCAAAACTCCATAAGATGTATCGTTTTTCTAAGTTACTTATTGTTTCTAAGTTTGATGGTTACCTGCACAAGTTATGCATTACATTTATGTTTTCCAAGTTCACATGTAAACAAGTTTTCTAATGCTACAGTAGAGCACACATTTAGTGATCTGCCTCCTCACGAGTTATCCTATCGTCTTGCTATGAGAAATAATACATTTATCCGAATGTTACACTATTCACACCAGACCAGCAATGCCACTAATTGTTGGGTGTGTGGTCGACTCCCCCCTTTCCAGACACCGAAGGGAGTTCTGCCACTCTTTCCTTATCCATTTTCACATAATGGTTCGTGTGGAGCATGGTCCACGTTAACGTCATCTTCAAATGATATGTCCCTTCTGAATAGAACATGTTTCCCAGACAAGCAAGGTCTCTCCCACAGAACAGGGTTAGATCTAGAAAATGAATTATATGATTTAGGTAATTATTCTTCGAATTTTATGGTCCTGAATGTTCAGTCTGATACTACTCCAGACTTACCTGCTATTTCAGTATTACCAGTCAAAGGCGAATTATGTGTCAGAAAGAATGGTTCCGCACATGTAGGACATAGTGATTGTACTACTACTGTCAAGTATAGTAACAGTGGGAAATCTATTTTCAAAGCCTCACGTCATTCTTATTTTGTTTGTGGTCAGACCGCATATGTTCGTCTGCCCCTCGATTGGGATGGAACCTGTTACATTGCCTTCCTACTGCCACCAGTTTTTCTAGCCCCATCTGATTATCATAGAAACACACATCTAGTACACGTCAGACCTAGAAGGGAGATCGAGTCCCCAATTGTCGATCAAACTGAAACTACTCTAGAACAATATCAAGACTTCAATAAAGGTTTCTTCTTCTTTATAGGACCTGTCCAGAATAGTAAGCTAATACGTAGGTTAACCAGAACCCTTGAAGCAGTAGTGAATGAGACTACTTCTGCTCTAGGTAACTTAACTGAAGAGCAATCTGCTATGAGATTTGTCGTGCTCCAAAATCGTCTCGTTCTTGACGTCATACTGGCCGATAGAGGAGGAGCATGTAGAGTCATCGGATCTAGTTGCTGCATTTTCATTCCTAATAACGCGCCGTCTGTTTATTCAGCTATAACCAGACTTCATAAAATTGCCCATCAGTTACACCAGAATCCAGGCACCTGGACATGGTCCGGTTGGCTCTGGAGTATCATATCCACTTGGGGATGGAAAGTATTGTCATTCCTAGGTATTGCAGTAACAATCATATTCAGTTGCTGCCTCTGTATACAATGTGGCCCTGCGATTTGCGGCATGTGCGCTACCTCTTGTATTCCTAGTCCTAAGTCCCGTTCCAAGACAATTCGAGACGAGCAAATGATGCTGTATGAAATGATAGATGGTATCATGAATATAGATGTTTCCTGAGGGAAACGTAGGGCACAAGGAGGGAATGTGGAAAAGTAAATTTTGCCATGTTATATGTGCCTACGTGTTCCCCATCTTATGTTATATGTGCCTACGTGTTCCCCATGTTATGTCATATGTGCATGATCGATATGCATGTATTCCCTTCTGATCGATTAAAGACGCAATTACAGTTGTGTCCATCTCTAGTATGCCAGTTTCCAGTTATCGTGAATACAACTAATATCAGGCCTATGTAAAGCTACGTTGCCACGTTTCACAGTGTGCACGTTAATTCATTGAATTGTCCCCGTTTCTAGGCCTCAAAAGGGCCCGGACTCAGATTCAGCTCCTGTCTCCTGAACCCTCTCCGAGGAGCGATACAGCCCCCACCTGTATCCCTGACCCTTCACTTGCTTTCATGTCTCGCAGTGCCCGGCTCGGACTGGCTCTGCCTCCCAGTCTGCCAAGAGTATGTTATGTTTCTAGTTATCAGTCCAGCCCTCCTTCTCTGCATTCCTAAGCTACTGAATCGCATCAATAGTTTCCGTCATGGTCTAGCCTTTATGTCTCCATGTAAGAGAAATACTGTATTAATATTCATAGAATATTCCTCGCACACACACTACATGTGGAATTATGCATGCACCAGTCTTAATGTCTGTTAGCCTTTGCCCTGATAACTTTTGGATTCTATCAACATGTTCTCTAAACACCAGATACCAGATAAGCCTGAGTACATGTCGCTCTGACACTCCAGACTTTCGTCTCCTCTTCTAGCGCAGAAGTCATAGCCCCCCAGTTCTCCCTAGTAACACGTCATTGCCAGTTTACGCGCACCACTAGGTTAGAGGTCCCAGCTGCTCAGGTAGCCCCCTCCATGTTTCCGCCCCATTTATGACATATTCTGTTACGTTTGCATCACATGTCTATGTATACGCCCTGTACACACCTCTTGTTACACCCACTTTATGCCTTATCTTTCGCGACTGCTACAAACTCCGCCTACTGCTACGCCTACTGTATTGAATACAATGTATTTGTTTAACTATAAATATTGTGCACTGTTATTAAAAGTTTGCTAGCCATTCCCAGATCCTGCCCCGGCAGCTGCCGGGCACTGCCATCCCATTCCCATGCAGGCTGTCCTGTTCCTGTCCTTTTATGCCTGATTAAAGCCTGTACACTCCAGCTACCTCGAATTTTGACTCTTATTTATTGAGCTATCTGTTTATATGAGTATCCCGAAAAATAGATCCGGTAATTAATTATTTATTTACCACAATTCTCTGGACATCAAACGCTGTTTGAAATTTTAGCTACATATAATAAAATCCTTTCGTAAGTCTTCTAAACTGCTGGTCTCTTACTCTGCACCCCGGAAGGGAGTCCCCTTAACTAGGGCCAGTATTGCTCACTGGGTCACTTCAACTATTGTCTTCTACCATGAGGAAGTTGGTCATCCATGGCCTGCAAGGGTGCAGACCCGTTTGACAAGGAAGGTTTCAACTCCTTCAGCCCAGTTAGCAGGGGCTTCCCTCCCTGACATATGCAGGGCAGCAACGAGGGAGAGGATGCACATGTTCACAAAGCATTACTGCCTGGATGGTTGGCGGTTAGCAGACATAGCCGTGGGACAAGTGGCTCTACATCATCTCTTTGCCTAAAGTAGGAAGCTTGTAGTTATCCTGATTTCTTTATTTACTTACTTTGTTTATTCTTGTGTATCTATTCTGGTTATATATATATTTTCTTTGGTCTGTCATGGTGGGATTGTTCACCTTCATTGTCACTACTATTTATCAATATACTGCTCTTTAATCAGATCCAAGCATGTGAATTTATAAAAGATACAATACTGGAGAAAGAACAAGTTACTTACCTGTACACTGTGGTTCTCCAGTATTGATATCTTTTATAGATTTACATGCCACCCACCCACCTCCCCCGTTAGGCTCACTATTCTACCTCAGATTAATATGTATATTTATTTGCACACTTGTGCTCGAAATCTGAGGTGTGGGGACTCTGTGGAGACGGTTACTCCGAGGTCTCTGCTGTGATTGGGTGAACTTTGGATGTTATAACATGAGGTTGATAGAGTGCTGCCATGAATGTTCTCTCTATGGAGTTCTATGTAATGTATTCAGTACTACTATTTCTATTGTTACAGTGGGACTCCCGCCATGACTATGGGGAAGATTCAAGTATGTGAATCTATAAAATATATCAATACTTTAAAACCACAGTGTAAAGGTAAGTAACTATTTTTCCTAGTCATTGAATCCATTATGACACCAGTAACTTTTTTTTCCTGTTCATTGAATCCAATATGACACCCAGCCTGGGCAACCAAACTTCAGATTATGACTTGTTTTTAAATCTCCTTTAAGCGCTGTCTGTTGTGTTTGGTACTATTCTCAAGACCTGAATTTTTAGAAGCACCATTGTTAACGGGGTCTTCTTCTTCAAAACTGTTCCATTAGATGCTCAATCACAGGCATTCTCTCAAACTTTTTCTCTTTTTTCATGCGAAGACCAAAGCCTAAGTAAAACTAAGACAAAAGTCTAGCTTCACAACTTTCGGCATTTAGGTGTATTAAAGTTAGGCTTGTGTCTCAGTTTAACATGTGTTGTAGTCTTAAGTTTAACTGAGACCAAAACTTGAGTTAAACTGAGGCAAAAGTCTAACTTTACTACTCGTAAATGCCCTTTGGTAAGACCGAAAGTTGTAAAATTAGACTTTTGTCTCAGTTTACGTTTGTGAATCGGGCCCTCTTTGTCCAGATGGTCAAAGAGTGACGTAGTTTTACGGTTGAGTCTTGTTCCATTTTGAATCTAAGGAACCATCCAGAGGTAAGCCCTAAAGTACCCCAAGGAAAGGGTTGGATCAACTCGGGGGTCCCTCCCGGAGAAGGGGCTTGACAGAGCGGAGACTACTCCAATTTCCTTTGTCCAGTTTTTGTCCCAGAGCCTGAGCGAAGGGCTCCCTGAACTGGCTCAAACTGGAGTATGCGAGAAGGGCACCAAATGTGCTCCTTAAAGCAGTTTGGTGGCTCTGGCAAGTGCCCCCTATCCCAGCGCAAATACTAAGTTCCGTCAAGGAGGTGGTTACATCTCCCTGCAACAGAAAACCTATTGTTCTAACTTTCGTCTACTCAAGCTCAGCAGCAGGAGGCAGAATTGTGTATGTCGTTAACAGCAGCACTAGCTTGCTTGCAGACCCTGAAAGGCTGTTATGGGAGTACATGGGGCTCCTCTAAGGAGCCCCCCTGTACAAGGAATCCTACTTCCAACACTGTATTCGGTGTTGCGGTATGATTCTAAACAGTTTGATACGAAACATGAATGGGTACGATGCAGCACATATGTAGTTAGACATCTTGTTATAAGTGATGTCCACTACATGTATTATAATGGTTGACCAAACTTAAAAATCCTGGAGAATCGACTCTGGGTTTAAAGGGGTGTCCTGCTCAGGCAGTGGACCCTCACACTGATAACCAAGCACCCTGCTCTTCGGACTGAAGAGCCTGCCACAGGGATGACTTTTAGGATTTAAGTGCATTGACCTCATATATAAGGAAACATATCTCTGTTTTTTTAGAGATGCAAGCACCACCTCACACAGGCAGCAATGGCAGGCCTGTAGTCACAGTTTAAGTGGATACCATTGAGCGACATAGTACATGTTGGAGCCTATATGAGAGACCTGGTGTACCTATGCCATGGGTACCTTAGTACCATATGCTAGGGACTTACAAGGGTACACCAGTAACAGTTTTGGAGGTTCCAAAGTACTTAATATTGTAAATCTGGGGGAGAAAGCACATGTGCTGGGGTCCTGATTAGCAGAATCCCAGCAGACTATGTCAAAAGCACACTGACACACAGCAAAAAGTGGGGGAAACCAGGAAGTAGATCCTACTTTCTTACACAACCCTCATCCAAATGTAAGGAGACAAGACTAACCTTTCCCAGTTGAGTCTCCATTTTCTAAGTGGAAATATCTGGAAAGTCCATCTGCCTTGGAATGGTTACTCCCCGGTCTATGTTCCACGGAAAAGTCCATCCCCTGTAGGGAAAGGAACTACCTCCAAAGTCTGGGATGTTTACCCTTAATTTGTTTAAGCCATAAGAGGGGAGAATGGCCTGTCTGAACAATAAATTGGGGGCCAAACAGATATTGCCTCAACTTCTTCAAGGCTCAGACCACAGCAAAGGCCCCCTCCCAATAGCTAACCAACGCTTCTCCCTGGGGGTCAACCTTCAGCCTGTAAAAGTTATTGGTTGATCCAGGCCATCTGAATTAAGTTGTGACAATACTGCACCTACCCCTGTCTCAGAATCATCTATCTGGTCAATGAAGGTTTTGGAGTAATCAGAACTTTGTAGAATTGGAGCAGAGCACATGCCTTGCTTCAGGTCTTCAAATGCCTTCTAACAGCTAAATGTCCACAACTTTCTTAGGAATTCTTTTTGAGGCGAGATAATTAGGAGGTGTCACTATGGATCCATAGCACTTAATAAACCTCCTGTTGTACCCAGTCAGGCCCAAGAAAGTCCCAACTGCGTAGTGGGAGAATACCAATCAATGATGGTCTGGATTTTGCTCTCTAATGACTTAACTTGGCCTCCAACTACAAACTACAACTACACAACCTTACTCTGCCCTATATGGCACTTTGTGGCCTTGATAGTGAGGGCTGCCGTATCCAGCGCCTCAAGTACATTTCAGAGGTAGAACAGGTATCTTCCCAGGTGGAGCTAAAGACAGCAATATTACTTAGATATACTACGCTTCCAGACCTGTTAAGACTTTGTTTACTAGCTTCTGAAATGTGGCAGGTGCATACTTCAAACCAACACGCTTCACAATAAATTGATAATGTCCACTGGGGATTAAACTTGCTATTTTTGGCATGGCATCCCCAGTCCGATTTGCCAGTAGCCATCAGTCAGGTCAAAAATACTGAGATACCTGGTAGAATTTAGATTATCAATCAGTTCTTCTCCCCTTGGGATTGGATCGACAGCAGTCCTAGTGACTGCATTGAGTCCCTTGAAATCTACACAGAACCTCTTCTCTCTCTTACCATCCTGGGTGTGAGATTTTGGGACAGGGACTACAGGACATGCCCAGGGGCTATCTGAAGGCTTCAACAACCCCCAAATTCAGCAACTTTTGGACCTCAGTCCTGATGCAGTCTCTGGCATGGGCAAGCTGTCTATATATGTTGCTCCTCACAGGCAAGCTGTCACTGGTGTCCACCTCTGGTTTGACTAGGTGACAGAGAAAAGATGCCAGAAAACTGAATGTTTACAATCAGCTTGCTGTTGACCAGTGAGACTGTCTGCCATGACTACTCCTTCTACCGATTTATCAATAGGGTCTTGTGAGAGGAGATCAGAGTGAGGGTCACTCTCTTTCTTTGTACATCATCAGTGACCAGGAGCAAGCTCAAGTCAGCCATGTCAATAAAAGGCTTTAGACGGTTGACATGAAGTACCCTGTGGGGACTTCTTGGAGTATATAGTTCAACAAAGTAGGTGACCTCACCTTTTTGCTCAAGTATGGTGTGGGGGGTCCTCTACTTGTCCTAGAGAGCTGCTGGGGCCACAGACGGCAACAACCACACTTTCTGTTCTGGATAGTAAACAGTCAGTACAGCCTTTTGGTCATGCCAAGCTTCCTGAAGCTTGTAGTTAGCCCCATGGTTCTTGCTGACCTTCTTCATATCCTCAGCCATATGAGAATGCAGGCCAAGTACACAGTCACCTATATACTGTTTAGGGGTTTCAAGAGGCTGCTCCCATCCACACAAAATGGACTCCTCACTGGATGTCCAACCAGAAGATTGAATGGGCTGTAGCTCACCTCCTTCTGAGGAACCTCTCTGTAAGCAAAGAGAAGGCAGGGTAGTAAGACATTCCATTTTCTCTTCCGCTTTTCTGGCAGTCCTCTGATCATACCCTTTAGGGTCTTTTAGAACCTTTCACCAATCCCATTCTACTGTGGATGATAGGATGTAGAATACTTGTGGTTTACACCACATTCCTTCCACATAGCAGTGATGTGCTAGACATGAAGTTTGTACGTCTGTCTGAAAAGACCTCCTTAGGAAACTTGACTCTGTAAAAGATTCCTAGCAGGACCATAGCCACTACAGAAGATGTAGTGATCCTATATGGAAAAGCTTCTGAATACCCAGTGGCATGGTCCACCAGCCCTAGTATTTAGCTATGGTCCAGAGGCTGTTGGAGGATTTAAGGAACCTACAATGTCTATCCCTACCCTCCCAAAGAGAACCACCAAGTAATGGCAGTGAAATTAATGGTGGCCTTTGTAGTGCCACCTGACTTACCACTGACTTGGCAGGCGACAAAACTCCTTGGTGTCTTCAAACATATGGGACCAGTGAAAGCGATGGACAAGCCTGTCCCAATTCTTGCGTCGCCCAAGAAATGTCATGTGCAATGGTCAATAGAAAAACCTTGAATTTCCGAGGTATGACCAACCTCCTGATGGCAACAGACTTGGGTCTCTACTTTCAGAAAATAGGAGCCCATCTTCCCATTAATTCCTATGGGATCCACTGACATTCCCTGCCTCCTCAGCACAGCTTGCTGTTTAAGAGAGGGGCAGGTTTTCTGCACAAGACTCAATTCTCCCTCCAGAAGGTCCCACAGCCCTCATGAACTGTCCCGTGTCAAGCCCAGGTGTCTCTGGCATTGTTCCTTCACAGGGGCTGTGGTCATATCCCTCAAGAGACTGATCCTCACTAAGAGTCTGGGAAGAAGATAAAGCCTTACCCTTCCTGCTCCTTCTCTTGGGAGCAGGTTGCTCTGAACTTTCATGATCCAGGGCTCCTTCTGTGCCAAGTCCTTGGCCTGAGTCCTAGTGACTGCAAAGGCACTGGCTGAAATACCCAGCATTTCTGCATGTGTCCTGAACCCCACTTCAGACCAGACTGAAGTTTCTAAGTCATTGCCCAGCAGACTGTCCACAGATAGGTCTGGTGAAACCACAATTTTCTGTGGGCCAGTTATCCCTCCCCAGCTGAGATTAACAATTACCAAGGAATGATATGTTCTGACATTGCTAGCATTGGTCGCTTGGTAAATCTGACCAATGGAGAATCTGTTCAGGAGACCCAAGTGTCCCTGTCACCATAGTGACACTGGCCCCTGTCTCATTGTAACCTACAGCTTCCTGATGCAAGGCGATTGTCTGTACTTGCCCTTATTAGTGGAACCTACAAGTAAAGTGGAAAGTTAATTGCCACTGTAACAGACTAGAACAGCCTGAGTGGGTGTCCTGATTAGGCCAAAACCTACTTCAGTACCCAAGGTAAACCCTACTAAATCCTTGGGGGCACAACTACCACTTGTGCTGATGATAGCGGTGTTAGGTGCTTTAGGAGCAGTAGTAGTAGTCTCCTTGGCACCAGACTTAAAACAATGGCCCTTTCTTGCCCTATGCCCTTTTTCCTTACAGGGATAGCACCAAGGTTTCTTGTTGGAAGAGGAAGAGGTTTGAGACCTATCCCCATAGGAAGATATTGGGGGACCTTGTGAAGACTGCTCCTTGTCTTTTTCTTTCTCCCCACCCTTCTCGTTGTCCGTAGAAGAATTTTGCTTCTTATAGTCACCATCCCCATGAGATTTCTTCTTCACCCTGGTATTGACCCATTTGTCTGCCTTCTTTCCCAATTCTGGGGGAGAGGTCAGATCTGAGTACACCAGGTATGGGTTCAGTTGTTGATTTTGCCAGTTATTATTGATATGCTCCATCATCAAGTAATTGTTAAGTCTCTCATGGTCATGTACTTTACTTCCATCAAGCCAGCATTCCAGAGCCTTAATAGCACTGTCTACAAAATCTAGACTCTTAAGTGTGTGCCTTCTGTGTGTCCCTAACTTAACTCTGTTTTGCTCAGTGGTTAAACCAAATCCATCTATGAGGGCATTCTGTAAGACTGAGTAATTATTTGCATCTTCCTCCTTGACAGGGAGAAGTTTGTCTCTACCTCTTTTGGGAAAGGAGAGCCACAAAATAGCGGCCAACTGCCTCTCAGGGACCTTCTCTACCTTACAGGTGCTCACTAAAGCAGGCATCCACATTGCCCTCCTGGTAAGGAGGGATTATCCTGCTCAAGTTTCTAGTGTCAAATGAGTGCTTCCTAAACCTGGGTTCACTAGTGCTGCCACCATGGAATTCTAATCCAAAATTCCTCATAGCCCTCTGAACTTCCAGAGTCTCCTTATCTATTTCAAACTGTTCCTTCTTGATTCTGAGCTAAGCTCTCTCAAGGTTGAGCAGATGGTATTCCCTTTCTAAGGAGTCCTCCCTCTGAGTAGAGATAGAGGTCCCTAAGGAATTGTTTGAGGAGGTTTAATTGACAGAGGAGGACCTAGAACACACCTGGACTCTTTGCACCCTCCCAGGATGAATAAAGGGGGACCTACCTCTAGTGTCTCCTTTCTGTGTCACTAGAAGTATTCCCTGGGGGATTAGGGTTCTCAAGGGAAGGGTCATCAGACTCCTTCTGGTTGTGCCCAGAATTGGGGTCACAGGGGTAAGACACCCCTGAGTCTTCTTTTGAAGCCACAACACTCATTCCCAAATTGACCTGCCCTTTTGACCCATCAGGATTCTGGAGGTCATCCTGCAGGAGCAATTCTAAGAGCTGCTATTTGTTAGGGTTGCTGCTTGTCTTTAGTCTTCTGGATGCAGCCAGGGTTCTACATCCCTGGAACTTAAGACCACTGTATCTAGAGGGTGGGACCTCGCTGGACATACCAGATAAAGAAATGGTACTAGGTGTAGTGTGGTGTTGCACCGACCCACCCTATTAAAAACAACTTCCAATCATTTGAGAAAGGGTTGTGCTAGACACTCAAGCACCAATCTAAAACGTTCATTAGAATCTACTAGATTAGAAAAATATATTATGTGCCAAGCTAGTAATGGTTTTTCATGTAACCTTCTACTAGATTCAATAATAAAACAGTGTAGGCTTAAATCCCAACCACTGCACACCAATGTAGCAGGCAGGCTTTGTATATGGTGCATACTTACTCAAGTGGTGCACTTGGACTAAGCCAGGTAACCATTATAGTGATTTTAGTGATCTTTGATAACCATAGAAAAAATAGAAAACTCTGAAAGTGGTTGCGGTGGAGAGCAGCCTTCAGGCTTATCTTGAAGGAGTGTTAAGCAGCTTATGTTACCAGTTTGACTTTTAGTGTAGATTAGATGAGATAAACCCCACAATGTTTAGCAAAAATAAGTCTATTTATTTTAACACAATATCACTATCACATTGGTATATCTCCTACCCGGAGATATCAATACAATACACACGAACACTTCAAATGCAATCAGGTAAGTAACACAAAATATAGTGGTCTCCAGGGGGAGACTACACCATGTAATAAGAAAATGGAATGCAAACTGTAAAGGAGAATGAGATTTGGAAAAGAAGACCTAGAGAGGACACATGGAACATCCCAAGGTAAGTACCCAGGAACCCGACAGAGCCGCATGCCCAATGGAAGCCAATGGAGAAGCTGTGGATGAAGTGTTGAAGACGGAGGACCATTCACAGAGGTCCCCAAAGATATGCTTTGGAAGACAGAAGGTTGGAGAACCACCCCACCCGTAAAACCAGGTTACCTACACAAGGGAAGCTGGGTGCATAAGGGTGAAGCGATGTCGGAACCTGCCATAGCCGGCAATGGAAGACTTTGAAGAAGATGCCTCTGGAGGAGTTCTGCAGTAACCTTTGTGTTATCAAAATCAATCAAAAATAAATCAGATACACTTCTGACCTGGGACAAAGCAACATATGCCATACCCTCTTTAAACACTGTACTTCCAATGTTCACCAAAGCACTGTCTACACTTAAACCTTGATATTTCTGAATTGTCACTGCATATGCCAGAGAAAGTGGAAACTGTTTTCTACTGACAAATAAATCTTTAACAAGCAAAAAACGAACTGAACAACAATTAATTTGTTTTACTTCTTCAATCTGATCAAATGTAATTTTTAAAAATGCAATTCCATCTTTATTCTGATAATTAACAAAATCCACAACTTTGCCTATAGCTCCATTAACGAAATCTTTTCTACATCCAAGTTATGCCTTAAAATTACCCGACAGTTTATACAGGCATATAGATTCTTTTCTAAACCAGCAGTTTTAGATATCAATTTTTCTACAGAATCCACTGTTGTGTTCAATTTTTCTGTCGAAATAATAGTGATTCCTTCAAGCTCTATTTTATCAATGGCTTCCATTTTTATTATTTCTTCATTTTCCAGCTTCAAACATTGTTTATTGAATATAGAACACTTGCGCAGTGTTGGCATTAAGCAGCTTATAGATTTGTTTTCTGCAATTTTCATATATATTTTCTCAGGAATTATATTTTAATTTGGAAACAAATTGGAAAGCAATCGACTCTGCAAAGCTTCTTTGCCATGTTCTGTCAGTACTCATATTCTTATATCTTGAAGAATAGTTCCATAATCAACATCATTTGCCTGTCGCATATTTGTAATGAGTTCTTTGTATACAAAATATGAACAAATGTTAACGTTTTCAACATTACCCAAAGACTTTCTGGTGTCTTCATATCCAAGTGTTTTAAATGCTGGTTGTAGTAGATCTCCCAAAACTATGACATGTTTTCCTCCAAATAAGACATCATACTCAGTTTTAAGAATTTGCTGCAATCTTAAATGCACAAAAGCAAGCATTAAGTTTGAGACCATGCTCACCTCATCAGTATTCAGAAGTTTCATTTTCTTTAGCACTCTTGAAACTTCACAACAAGCGTCTCCAGATAGCTTGTGATATTCCAATTTGTTTTCATGCTCCACAGGTAGCATAAATAAACAATGCAATGTAATTCCTTTAATGTTGTGTGCTGCCAACCCAGTTGGAGCAGTTACAACACAAGACAAACGTGACTCAGTTGTTTTCTGTTGATAACCTGTGATTACTTTAATTAAGAAACTTTTTCCTGTTCCAGCTTGTCGACTCACATACATTCAGGTAGGTTGAAATGATGTGCATGTGCATTATTTCTTTTCATGAAGAATACCATGGTCAATCTGTTGTCTCACTTATTAAATTATCATTACTATTATAGTTGCTTATAAAGCGCAGCTGACATCCAAAGGGTAACCTGGCGCTATGATAAAGAGGTAGACTAGGTGTAAAAAAAGCTGTAACTCCTGTCCAGTAAGACTAGCAGGACACCAGGGGGCACACCCAGAGAAAGAGCCAAGTTTTAACCCTCTGCCTAAACTGCAAAAGGTTATCTATGTGTCTGATTTCCAATGGAAGTTTATTCGAAAGGCAGGGGGCTGCCGTGCAGAAGGCCCGGCCTCCTGATTTAGCTTTCTTGACTCTATGAACCCTCACCATATTTGCCGAGAAGGAGCAAGGCATTTGGGGAGGGGACATACCAAATACATTTTTCTTGTAGAAGTTTGGGTCCCTGTCCATGCAGGGCCCTAAACATTATGCATAGAGCCTTAAATTGTACTGTCTGCAAGACTGGCAGCCAATGCAAATTTGAGAGTGTCAGGGAGGCAGAGGAGCGGCGTGATCGCCCTAAAGCTATCTTCGCGGCCATGGTCTGTATTCTCTGCAGTCTATCAATCAAATATTGTGGAGACTCTAAGAGCAGAGCATTGCAATAATCCAGTCTGCTAAGAATAGTACTCCGGACTATCAACGTTCTAACCTCCAGGGAAAACACCGGAAAGATTTTCCGGAATGCTCTAATCAGACTGAAACAGGTTCCAACTGTCTTATTGACATGTTTCTCCAGTGTTAGTTTGCTGTCAAACATGACTCCCAGGTTGCGTACATCATTACTGGGAGCCAAAGAGACACTGGAGGAGGTTGGTCAAAAGTTCAAAGGGAGTGGAGATGGAATTCTCCCTACTGCACAATGCAAAATCTCTGTCTTCTCAGAGTTGAATTGTAGAGAATTCTCCCTGAGCCAGATTGCTATATCCTGCAGACACACATGAAAGTCTTCTAGGGACACTGAGTGCTCACCCTCTAAAGACAGGATAAGCTGGGTGTCATCCGCATAATTTACTAAATTAACATTATGAGGCCTGATGATGGTAGGTAGAGGGCTCATGTAAATTTTAAATAGGATTGGGCTTATTGCTGATCCCTGCGGAACACCGTGTCGTATATTAAATAGCCTAGACCGAAACAGGGGAAGGGCTACTGCCTGTTGTATATTAGATAAGTACGAGTGAAACCACTTAAGAGCGGTACCTGTCATTCCCACCCCTTCAAGCCTGGACAAGAGAATCCCATGATCTACCATTTTGAATGCGGCAGACAGGTTGAGAAGAACCAATATGGCCGACTGTCCCCTGTCTGCGCGCATCTTTAGATCGTCCATAACGGTCAACAGGGCAGTCTCTGTCCCATGACCTGGGCGAAAACCAAATTGTACTTTGTCCAGAGTGTTATTTCTTTCTGGGAACTGGGAGAGTGCTCTACTAACCACCTGTTCCAGATTTTTCACTGGATATGGCAGGAGGGAAATTGGTCTATAATTTTTTAGACAGGTTGGATCAAGTGTCGCTTTTTTCAGCAGGGGTGTCACCGACGCCTGTTTCCAGCAGGCCGGCATGGAGCCATTCCTCAAAGATTGATTACAGATTTTCCGTAGATCCGGGAAGGGCTCAGGAGCCAGCCCCTTCCATATTTTATGTGGCAATGGATCCAGAGGCGATCCTGAGGATACTCCCATAGCCATTTTTTCAAAATCGTCCACGGAAAGCTTATCAAACTGATCTCGGGGTATAATTTCTCCCCCTCTGCTTGACTAGCAGAGTGCGGCCCAAATGTAGCCCATTAAGGATATTGTTGATCTTGTCCTCAAAGAAGATTGCCAGTCTATCACATATTTCCTGAGTAGGCACAATCTCATTCTTTAAGCATTCTGGGTTAATCAGAGCATCTACAATCCTAAACACATCCTTGGTACCGTTTTGTGCCTTCAAGATGGAATTTTGCAAAATACTTTGTTTAAACTACTTGAATTTCTTTCCTATATTCCGTAATGGCTAACCTCCAGGAAGTTTTGTCCTCCTCCATGTAGGCTCTACGCCTTTTCCTTTCTGCTTGCTTGCAGCTAAGTTTCAGAGTTCTAAGTTTCTCATTAAACCACGGGGCCGACGGTCTGCCAAGTCTCTTATGGTTTTTAACTGGGGTAATTTGGTCCAACCTGGTGGTTATAATATAGCAATAATTTGTATAATTCTCCTCCAATGTTATATTAGTGTCATAATTTTCAACGGGTACAAATACTTGCTGATATATGTCTTTCTGTTCAACATTTAGTTGTTCTTCCAAGTTTGCTAAGTCCATTATATCTTCTTGAGCTTGATGCATTGCTGTTTCCACCTCATTCATGGCGATTGCAGCTTCATTTTCAACAATTGGTTGTCCTATTGGATCTTGACTCAGTGGAGCAGAACTTTGACTGTCTTGAGAACTGTATCTAGCAATCTCAGCTGCAATAGTAGCTTCTTGATCAATTTAATTGTTCAACATTTTCACATAATTTGCAAAAACAGTGCATTCTTTGGTATCCTTACAAGCATTGAAGGAATCTTTATAGCTCTAAAAATCTTCAAGTAATTCCAATTCTGAACGCCACGATTTGAACAGTTGCAAAAGGGCTAAATAGTACAATTCCCTTTCGTCAGCTGTGTCGCAACTCAGTTTCTTGTGATTAAACAAATTTCCTTTAGTTTGTTTCACCAAACATCCTTCAGAACCAATCACTACATATTTTCCATCATTGATGTTTTCTGTAGTATTCTGTTTAAAAGTGTAGTTTTGCAGCACTTCATAGAGACATATGTTCTCAAGATGATGACTTCTATTTGGATAATATGTGTCCAACATATTTCTTTTCACAATATCTGTACTTTCTCGATCTTTCCCTGTTAAATATTCAATTTCTTGTACATATTTAAGTACTCGGTTTCGCAAGACCTAGACTCACCCAAATGATTCTTCTAGATTTGGATTATAGACTTTCAGATGATAACCGATCTGAGCATTCATACGCTCCGATTTCTTGATGGGATAACATCTTCAAACTGAAACTGAAACTGTATTATTTCTTACTTAGACTCTTCTCGTGAGAAATCTGTTCCCACATTTATTTCAATTCCGTCTTTTCTGATTTTGTAAAATAGGATGTTACGTATCGAGCAAAAGCAATGGAATTTTCCGCACTGTACTGAATATTCATGTTAGCATTCCACATTGACAGAATACCCGGATTGTAATCATTTATATATTTTGATTGTTCGTCTCGTCTCAAATTGTAGGCATTTTCTGGAGACTTTCTTGCAATGGTATGTCACATAGCTGACATAAAACTGTTCACTCTTTCTTTAGATATTACAGGACGTGGAAATGCAAAACGACATTTGTTATAGAACTTATCCTTAGACTTTTACTTTCATTGACAGTATTTTCCACATCGATGGCTTTGGAATCGTAAGAATTGTTGTCTTAATTTGTTTTCTTCGTGCTTTTGGGTATAGCACATGTGGCTAATTCTTCAATAAAAAACAAAACAGTATAATTCCGAATCTGTTCTGAATTTGGGGGCATCCTTGATCCATAACAGCAAATGCATATGAGGAGCACTTCTTGCTTGATACTTCTTTCTCCAAAAGAAATCCACAACTTCTCCAAGAAGAGGATGTTTTTTATTGCAGATAAAAGACATCATAGCTTCAAATTTATGATTGAAATACCTGCATACATTAACAGGATCCAAAGAGCACAATTCTCCTGGTGTCTTGTATTCAATATTTTTTATATTCTAATTTGCCTCTCGAAGAAATTCAAGAATATTCAGCACAGCTTAGGGTAAGGAACCATGTAGGAATTCCTAAGTTCCTTAGCATACATTTAAGTTCTCCATGATGGCGGTACTAATACTCATTAGTGCCACGCTGACATGCCATCAGAAGAATCAGCTGAGATTCTAAATGATCATCTCTCTGGTGCACTTTATCCATAAATTCCTTTGCAGAAACATTTTGCAGATGTTTTCCTGTTTTCAATATGTGATTGACTGCATATGAAAGTCCAGACAAGTCACTCTCAAACACAAGATGAAATATATATGGGATACATTGTCGAAATCTTGGATCTTCTGCATACAATCTTGTTGTCTGATATTCAGATGCAGGAATCTGCACAGGTCGTTCATCATATCGTCCTCCTTTTCCTGTTGGGAACAACTGCGGAAAACAACAAGCTTCCAACACTCATGGGACTTCCCTTCGCTTTATTCATTTGGAATAACTCAATAGTATTCCCCATCACTTATTTTGAATGAAGTGGATGTACACTCAAATGTTCATAGATTTCTTCACTTTTGGACATGTCCACTTATTCAAAGTGTATGGATACAGCTTAGGGAATTGTAGGCACAAAACACAAGTGTAAAGATGGTTAGAGCACTACATACATAGTGCATAGGAGTTTGAAGCACTCCATGCCCTAAAGCCTGGCTCACTGCATGAGTACATAGATATTGACTGAATGATTACAGTACTATAAGGAGAGATACTGGGTGAATTCATAATTGGTTGAGTTTTACATCAGTGAATAGATTAGTCAATGGAGCTGAAAGAGTCACTATAGAACTGCAAGAGCAGTGACAGGATGTTTGCTGGAGTGTATGGAATTTGATTGGGGAATTGTAGGCCTGAAACACAAGTGTAAAGGTGGTTAGAGCACTACGTGCATAGCGCATAGGAGTCTGTAGCAGTCCATGTCCTAAGGCCTGGCTTGCTCCATGAGTACATGGATACTGACTGAATGATTAGAGTAGTATAAGGAGAGACACTGGGTAAATTCATAATTAGTTAAGTTTTACTTCAGTGAATGGATTGGTACATGGTGCTGAAACGGTCAGTATGGGATTGCCAGAGCAGTGACAGGGTGTTTGCTGGAGTGTGTGGATACTGACTGGGGAAGTGTAGGCCTGAAACACAAGTGTGAAGGTGGTTAGAACCCTCCATGCATAGTGAATAAGAGTTTGAACCAGTCCATGTCCTAAAGCCTGACTCGCTGCATGAGTACATGGATACTGACTGAATGATTAGAGTAGTATAAGGAGAGACACTGGATGAATTTATAATTGGTTCAGTTTTACATCAGTGAATGGATTAGTACAGGGTCCTGAAAGGGTCACTATAGGATTGCAAGAGCAGTGACAGGGTGTTTGCTGGAGTGTATGGATACTAATTACGGAATTTTAGGCCTAAAACACAAGTGTAAAGATGGTTAGAGCACTACATGCATAGTGCATAGGGGTTTGAAGGAGTCCATGTCCTAAAGCCTGGCTCACTGCATGAGTACATGGATACTGACTGAATGATTACAGTACTATAAGGAGAAACACTGGGTGAATTCATAATTGGTTGCGTTTTACATCAGTGAATAGATTAGTACATGGAGCTGAAAGGGTCACTATAGAAATGCAAGAACAGTGACAGGATGTTTGCTGGAGTGTATGCATTTTTACTGGGGGTTTGTAGGCCGAAATACAAGTGTAAAGGTGGTTAGAGCACTACATGCATAGTACATGGGATTTTGAAGCAGTCCATGTCCTAAGGCCTGGTTTGCTGCATGAGTACATGGATACTGAATGAATAAGTAGAGTAGTACAAGGAGAGACATTGGGTGAATTTATAATTGGTACAGTTTTACTTCAGTGAATGGATTAGTACATGGTGCTGAAAGGGTCACTAGAGGAGCGTAAGGGCAGTAACAGGGGCTTTGCAGCAGTGCATGGATACTGACTAGGGAATTGTAGAACTCAAATACAAGTGTAAAGGTGGTTAGAGCACTACATGCATAGTACATGGGATTTTGAAGCAGTCCATGTCCTAAGGCCTGGTTTGCTGCATGAGTACATGGATACTGAATGAATAAGTAGAGTAGTACAAGGAGAGACATTGGGTGAATTTATAATTGGTACAGTTTTACTTCAGTGAATGGATTAGTACATGGTGCTGAAAGGGTCACTAGAGGAGCGTAAGGGCAGTAACAGGGGCTTTGCAGCAGTGCATGGATACTGACTAGGGAATTGTAGACCTCAAATACAAGTGTGAAGGTAGTTAGAGTACTACATACATAGTGCATAGGGGTTTGAAGCAGTACATGTCCTAAAGCCTGACTCGCTGCATTAGTACATGGATACTGACTGAATGATTAGAGTAGTATAAGGAGAAACACTGGGTGAATTTATAATTGGTTCAGTTTTCCTTCAGTAAATGCATTAGTACATGGTGCTGAAAGGGGCACTATAGGATTGCAAGAGCAGTGACAGGGTGTTTGCTGGAGAGTATGGATTTTGATTAGGAAATTGTAGGCCTGAAACACAAATGTAAAGGTGGTTACAGCACTATATGCATAGTGCATAGGAGTTTGAAGCACTCCATGTCCTAAAGCCTGGCTCATTGCATGACTACATGGATACTGACAGAATGAATTCAGTACTATAAGGAGAGACACTGGGTGAATTCATAATTGGTTGAGTTTCATTTCAGTGAATGGATTAGTACATGGAGCTGAAAGGGTCACTATAGAACTGCAAGAGCAGTGACAGGATGTTTGCTGGAGTATATGGATTTTTACTGGGAATTGTAGGCCTGAAACACAAGTGTGTAGGTGGTTAGAAGACTACATGCATGGTGCATACGAGTTTGAAGCAGTCCATGTCCTAAAGCCTGACCCGCTGCATGAGTACATGGATACTGACTGAATGATTAGAGTAGTATAAGGAGAGACACTGGATGAATGTATAATTGGTTTAGTTTTACATCAGTGAATGGATTAGTACAGGATCCTGAAAGGGTCACTATAGGATTGCAAGAGAAGTGGCAGGGTGTTTGCTGGAGTGTTTGGATACTGATTACGGAATTGTAGGCCTAAAACACAAGTGTTAAGATGCTTAGAGCACTACATGCATAGTGCATAGGAGTTTGAAGGAGTCCATGTCCATAATTGGTTGAGTTTTACATCAGTGAATAGATTAGTACATGGAGCTGAAAGGGTCACTATAGAACTGCAAGAAAAGTGACAGGATGTTTGCTGGAGTGTATGAATTTTTACTGGGGTATTGTAGGCAGACATACAAGTGTAAAGGTGGTTAGAGCACTACATGCATAGTACATGGGATTTTGAAGCAGTCCATGTCCTAAGGCCTGGTTTTCTGCATGAGTACATGGATACTGACTGAATGATTAGAGTAGTATAAGGAGAGACACTGGGTGAATTTATAATTGGTTCAGTTTTCCTTCAGCGAATGCATTAGTACATGGTGCTGAAAGGGTCACTATAGGATTGCAAGAGCAGTGACAGGATGTTTTCTGGCGAGTATGGATATTGATTAGGAAATTGTAGGCCTGAAACACGAGTGTAAAGGTGGTTACAGCACTACATGCATAGTGCATAGGAGTTTCAAGCACTCCATGTCCTAAAGCCTGGCTCACTGCATGAGTACATGGATACTGACAGAATGATTACAGTACTATAAGGAGAGACACTGGGTGAATTCATAATTGGTTCAGTTTTACTTCAGTGAATGCATTAGTACATGGTGCTGAAAGTGTCACTATAGGTTTGCAAGAGTAGTGACAGGATGTTTGCTGGAGTGTCTGGATTTTGACTAGGGAATTGTAGGCCTGAAACACAAGTGTAAAGGTGGTTAGAGCAATACATGCATAGTGCATAGGAGTGTGTAGCAGTCCATGTCCTAAGGCCTGGCTTGCTCCATGAGTACATGGATACTGACTGAATGATTAGAATAGTACAATGAGAGACACTGGGTGAATTAATAATTAGTTAAGTTTTACATCAGTGAATAGATTAGTACATGGAGCTGAAAGGGTCACTATAGAACTGCAAGAACAGTGACAGGATGTTTGCTGGAATGTATGAATTTTGACTGGGAAATTGTAGGCCGAAATACAAGTGTAAAGGTGGTTAGAGCACTACATGCATAGTACATGGGAGTTTGAAGCAGTCCATGACCTAAGGCCTGACTTGCTGCGTGAGTACCTGGATACTGACTGAATGATTAGAGAACGATAAGGAGAGACACTGGATGAATTTATAATTGGTTCAGATTTACTTCAGTGAATGGATTAGTACATGGTGTAGAAAGGGTCACTATAGGATTGCTAGAGCAGTGATATGGTGTTTGGTGGAATGTATGGATACTGATTAGGGAATTGTAGGCCTGAAACAGAAGTGTACATGTGGTTAGAGCACTACATGCATAAGGCATAGGAGTTTGAAGCAGTCCATGTCCTAAAGCCTGGCTCACTGCGTGAGTAGATGGATACTTACTGAATGATTACAGTATTATAAGGAGAGACACTGGGTGAATTCATAGTTGGTTGAATTTTACTTCAGTGAATGGATTAGTACATGGAGCTGAAAGCATCACTATAGAACTGCAAGAGCAGTAACAGGATGTTTGCTGGAGTGTATCGATTTTGACTGGGGAATTGTAGGCCTTAAACACAAGTGTAAAGGTGGTTAGAGCACTACATGCATAGTGCATAGGAGTTTAAAGCAATCCATGTCCTAAGGCCTGGTTTGCTGCATGAGTACATGGATACTGACTGAATAATTAGAGTAGTATAAGGAGAGACACTGGGTGAATTCATAATTGGTTGAGTTTTACTTCAGTGAATGGATTAGTACATGGAGCTGAAAGGGTCACTATAGAACTGCAAGAGCAGTGACAGGATAATTGCTGGAGTATATGGATTTTTACTGGGAGTTGTAGGCCTGAAACAAAAGTGTGTAGGTGGTTAGAAGACTACATGCATAGTGCATAAGATTTTGAAGAAGTCCATGTCCTAAAGTCTGACCCGCTGCATTAGTACATGGATACTGACTGAATGATTAGAGTAGTATAAGGAGAGACACTGGGTGAATTTATACTTGGTTCAGTTTTCCTTCAGTGGATGGATTAGTACATGGTGCTGAAAGGGTCACTAGAGGAGCGTAAGGGCAGTAACAGGGTGTTTGCAGCAGTGCATGGATACTGACTAGGGAATTGTAGACCTCAAACACAAGTGTGAAGGTGGATAGAGGACTACATGCATAGTGCATAGGGATTTGAAGCAGTACATGTCCTAAAGCCTGACCCGCTGCATTAGTACATGAATACTGACTGAATGATTAGAATAGTATAAGGACAGACACTGGGTAAATTTATAATTGGTTCAGTTTTACTTCAGTAAATGCTTTAGTACATGGTGCTGGAAGGGTCACTATAGGATTGCAAGAGCAGTGACAGGGTGTTTGCTGGAGTGTATGGATACCGATTAGGAAATTGTAGGCCTTAAACACAAGTGTAAAGGTGGTTACAGCACTACATGCATAGTGCATAGGAGTTTGAAGCAGTCCATGTCCTAAAGCTTGGCTCACTGCATGAGTACATGGATACTGACTAAATTATCACAGTACTATAAAGAGAGACACTGGGCGGATTCATAGTTGGTTGAATTTTACTTCAGTGAATGGATTAGTACATGAAGCTGAAAGAGTCACTTTAGAACTGCAAGAGCAGTGACAGGATGTTTGCTGAAGTGTATGGATACTGACTGGGGATTTGTAGACCTGAAACACAAATGTGAAGGTGGTTAGAACCCTCCATGCATAGTGCATAAGAGTTTGAAGCAGTCCATGTCCTAAGGCCTGGTTTGCTGCATGAGTACATGGATACTGACTGACTAATTAGAGTAGTACAAGGAGAGACATTGGGTGAATTTATAATTGGTTCAGTTTTACTTTAGTGAATGGATTAGTACATGGAGCTGAAAGGGTCACTAGAGGAGTGCAAGTGCAGTAACAGGGTGTTTGCAGCAGTGTATGGATACTGAATAGGGAATTGTTGACCTCAAAGACAAGTGTGAAGGTGGTTAGAGTACTACATGCATAGTGCATAGGGGTTTGAAGCAGTACATGTCCTAAAGACTGACTCGCTGCATTAGTACATGGACACTTACTGAATGATAAGAGTAGTATAAGGAGAGACATTGGGTGAATTTATAATTGGTTCAGTTTTACTTCAGTGAATGCATTAGTACATGGTGTTGAAAGGGTCACTATAGGATTGCTAGAGCAGTGACAGGGTGTTTGCTGGAGTGTATGGATATTGATTAGGAAATTGTAGGCCTGAAACACAAGTGTAAAGGTGGTTACAGCACTACATGCATAGTGCATTCGAGTTGGAGCACTCCAAGTCCTAAAGCCTTGCTCACTGCATGAATACTGACAGAATGATTACAGTACTATAAGGAGAGACACTGGGTGAAATGGAGCTGAAAGAGTCACTATAGAACTGCAAGAGCAGTGACAGGATGTTTGCTGGGGTGTATGGATTTTTACTGGGGAATTGTAGGCCTGAAACACAAGTGTGTAGGTGGTTAAAAGACTACATGCATAGTGCATAAGAGTTTAAAAAGTCCATGTGCTAAGGCCCTGAATCGCTGCATGAGTACTTGGATACCAACTATGGGCCAGATGTAGGCAAATCTCATTTACCGATTCATAAATACCGAATTTTACCGATTCGGTATTTATGAATCGGTAAATAAGATGGAGGTAATAATTCGGTATTTTTTACTGAATCGGTAAGATCCGGTATTTACCGATTCGGTAAATACCGAATAGGTATTTGCTATTGAATCCTTTGGGCCTTGAAGCCCATAGGATTCAATAGCAAATACCAAATCGGTATTTACCGAATTGGTAAAAAGACCGAATTGCAAAGGGGGACAGGGTGTCACTTTGACACCCTGTTGCACCCCTGTAACTGGCTTGTGCGCCATGTGGCACACATACATGCCCTTAGGGCATGTGAAGAACTTGGTAATTTTCGCTCAGGGAATACTTACTAATATAACAAGAACTTGGCACAAGACTCTGAAAATATGAAAAAGACATCTTTATTAAACACAATTAAGTGAGGCTACGTCACCCAACTGCCTTAGCAATTGAATGAGGCAGTCTGCTGAATGGTCTCAGCACAGACCTTTTATACCATTTATTATGCCCTAGGCACACATTTTCTCTTTGAAGTACATTATTGTTGGTCACTCCCAGGACGTGCACACAAGCACTGTATGATGACAAACCCACTTTTCAGTTTGTCCAGCCCAAAATTAATCATCAAACAAACCCATAATAAACATTCTTCTTTAGACAAGCTGGACAAGACCCATAATGAAAAGGCCCGCAGCCTACATCATAAATAGACCATAAAGAAGGAACAGAAACAGATAGGAGCAAGATAAAGGGGTGTGTGCGTGTACAATAAACATTGCAATGTCCTGCTCTTTGATCTCTATCTGACCAGCTGCCTTACAAGGAACTGGCTCAACGAGGTCAGCCTCGGGCAAGGGAGTCAGCTTTCGCCAGGTCATGCAGGAGTCAGCACAAACCCATGCTAAGGTTATGTCCTTAAATACTTGTTCTGCCACAGTGAGGGTCTACTGTAAGGGCAATCCACAAAATGGCTGCCGTTCACAAAATGGAAGCCAAGGGTACCAGGACGAAAATGACGATTTCGAGTTGAAATCGTTACTGGAATATGACGAAAATGCTTGTACATAGTGTACTAGCCATTCTCGGTCTTTTGATACCAAAATCGTCATGCTACGACAAAGTTTATTACACAAGTCCAGAATTTTCAGTACCACAGACGCTCCTTTTGCCCTTTCATAGGCAATAACCTATACTCACGCTAGTCTGAATCCAGGTCTATATTTATCAAATCATCAAGATGTTGCTGAAGCATAATCATATTACTTAGCGACTCTCTCGGGACAGGTCTCCTTACACACGCAGTAGCACAAAGGCCATATATGGCAGGACCAAATAGGGAATGCCTCTATCTGTAGTATGTGGTATAAGACCACACACCCAACAATTAGTGATGTTCACTACTAACTGGTGTCGATGCAGAAACTGTACAACAAGAATTATCAGTAAACTCTGACCTCCTAACTAGTCCATGTTCAGGTAAAATCTGGAAAGTATGCAAAGAAGTAGAAGTAGGAAGAGACATAGGTTGGGAGGTGGGTACAGATGTGAATTGGGCAGCAAAAACAATCCCACCCATAAAAGACAATGCCATGTTTAAAAAAACACTGGAAAACACGTCATTAAGAACATATAGACAAAGTATTGACCGCTATTACAAATGAATCATAATTTTCCACAACCCTAAGCAAAAGGTAAATCCTAAAATTATCTAGTAACATTTTAGGTCTTCCTATGCCTTTCTGTAATTCATTATATGTTCAAGTGAAACAGTGGTGACCCTCATTAATGCTCTGAGGTGAAAAGGGGATACTCTTTCACAGAAAATTGACTTTATTCTGCTTTTAATAAACAGAATACTACTTTAAAATAATGTCAGCAGAACAATAAAATCATTCTCCTAACACGTAGTCTATACAATCACACGGAAACCTCTTGTGAAACCAACTATGCCCAGAGTCTGTTTAAAAAGCCTCTCTGGCAGACTTCTATTGTCCAATCAAGTCTGCTCCCGTTGTTGCATGGGCCTTTGGATTCAGGCCTCCCATGCTCTTGATGTTCAGTATCTGTTGGAGTGCCCTCCTGGCAAACACTCATAGCTCATTCACAAAGTCTCAATGTCTCAAGGCAGTGCACCGTATCTCTTCTCTGCGGCAGACACTACAGATATTGTGCGCTTCATTGGTCAATGGGCACAGATCATCTCGTGCAGACCCGGGACCATTCTCAGACTCCAACACTCATCATTCAGTGTCAGAGGACGCTCAGGCCACTCTTTCATGGGCACCAGAATGGAGTGCCTTTTTGCCACTCTTGGATCCTCCGGTTCACTGCACTACTGTTGAAGCAAAGGAAAAAGGGGTGCGTGTGTGGCCAAAAACTCAGGCCAAGGAGCTCAAGGGACTGCACACTGTCAGAGGTTAACCAGCACATAACAGGCGCTCTTTTGCACTGCTCAGGGGACTGCACACTGTCAGAGGTTAACCAGCACATAACAGGCGCTCTTTTGCACTGAAATCTCAAGGGACTGTGGCCAAACCAGCTCCTTCTTCTTTTCTGATGTTGAACGCCTTCTGATGAAGCAAGTGCGATGCTTTAAACAGTTCATTGTACAACAAGGGGACTGCAAACAGGTGGCCTGCGATCTTCAAAGGAGTGGCCACACACCATGGGACAATTCTGTGTTGAAATACACTGTCATTCTTAAAGGCAATACAAAAACAAAGGCAATAGGTAAAACAGTGCCTCTAGGCTCTTCAATTGGGTTTCCGTGTAAGAGCATATCTTTCATCATCATAGCGACATGTCCTCACACATAGTGGCATGTCTAATGGGGCAAACACATTTTATCTCAATGATACACATAGTGTTCCTAAATTCCTCATCTAGAACATCTCAAAAGCGGGATCACATACATGTTATCATAATAATTGTGCATCAGGTGGGACTATGCAATGCAAAAGCTAATGATCAAGATGTGGGAACAAAAGACAAGAACTAGAGAGTCCTGGTATTTCTATTACTTAAAATACATCTGGTCCATTAAAATTAAAGCAGCAGAAAAAGGAACTAAAAACCAAATTAGATTAGGCATTGAATTTGTCATATTAAAAAAACGTAATGTGTCTCCTATTGAGGTGGAAAGCTTATCTTACTATAGTATTGAGTCAGTTAATCAGTCCTAACAGTCCTAACAGTTAGACTGGAAAAACATCAGAATAGGCCTAAAGAAAATTCTTAGAAACCAGTCTAGTTATGCAACAGGGAATTATACATAAAATGGGGGTCCATGGTACATTACTGCAATCTGAAAGTGCGAACCTGAACACACTAATAATAAATAAAAGTTGACTGGTGAAAGGAATACGGAAAAGAGAATAGGACACAGCTAAAATCCCCAATAACTAGGCCTGATGTGCTTGGGTGTTAGTCACGCATGTGACAAAAAAATGAAACCTGTTTTCTTTGGTCCAGAGCCATAGGAAGGCCACTTAGGAAGCAGAATAAAAGTGACTAATGTGATATAGAAATTAGGTCACCATGTACAAGAGTCACAAATCTATAATTTATCCTTACGTCCAATCAGGATATATAATTTTAGGGCTGCCTGTTCCTTACAGAAAAGGGCAGTATCGTGACTACAAATGACACAATTTGCTGTTAATTTTTCTACAATACTTATAGCCAAATTTGACATACACTGGTGAAGTGTTGTCTGTCTGGTTCACAATATGTAAAGAAATCATATCTGTGAATTTTAGTATCAGCGAAAATTTTACCCAACTGTTGACAGCGACACGTATCGTCATACATGTCCGTCACAACAACATGGGTGAATTTGTAATAATTTCTTAAGCGGCAACATACAACATAAAACATGCAAAAACGCACAAAACGGACGTCAAGCCATCAGATATACTCGCTGTAAAACGATAGCATATATAAATGAGCGGTGACGCATAATACCGTGTAAGGATACCCTCCTTTTTGACAGTAGATCACCAATAGTGGGTATCTGCTGTCAAATACAGCTTTCGGACACACAGAACCGGCAAGAACAATTCATGATAGAACAAAATACACAAACATAACAACAACATGAACATTTCTTTCCAAAGTAGTTACGCAAAAACACATCTTCGTCTAACCAACCAAACTCACGTGTCTTGTCTGCTTTAAATCACCCAGAACAATCCATGAATGGTCTGTAGGCAGAAGCAACAAAAAAACATACACAACACACAAGAGAGACATTTCTGACAACAAGCAAATTTCAATTATAACTTTTAATCAGAAGACAAAACATGATACACATTAAGTTACCAAATGCTTCTTTCACAATGGTTTCCAAATTCACACAGACTCACAGTGTGATTCTAGACAAGCAACACTATTCACTAGTCTAGAAGAGGTAAGTTGACTGCACACATTCTACATATTTTAGTACTGCACTTTAGTGTGGAAGCCAGACTCATTTTGCAAATAAATCAGCAATGACTGGTTTCTAATTCTATCGAAACTTGAGAACAGAATAACTTTTTAAGCAGTTATGTATCTGCAAGCACCTGAAGTACCCAAATGATTCTGTCACAATGTTTTCCAAATGCACACAGACTCACTGTGTAATTCTAGACAAGCAAAACTATTCCTTGGACTTCATCAAAAAACATTTACTATTCTGGAAGAGGTAAGATGACTGCACACATTCCACATATTTTAGAACTGCACTTTAGTGTGGAAGCCTGACTCATTTTGCAAATACATAAGCAATGGCTGGTTTCTAATTATATCAAAACTTGAGAACAGGATAGGTTTTTAAGCAGTGATGTATCTGCAAGCACATGAAGTACCCAAATGCTTCTGTCACAATGGTTCCCGAATGCACACAGACTCACTGTGTGATTCTAGACAAGAAACACTATCCCTTGGACTTCATGCAAAAACATTTACTAATCTGGAAGAGGTAAGCTGACTGCACACATTCCACATATTTTAGAACTGTGCTTTAGTGTGGAAGCCTGACTCATTTTGCAAAAACATATGCAATGACTGGTTTCTAATTCTACCAAAACTTGAGAACAGGATACTTTTTTAAGCAGGTATATTTCTTCAAAAACATGAAGTATCCAAATGCTTCTATCACAATGGTTCCCAAATGCAAACAGACTCACAGTGTGATTCTAGACAAGCAAGAGAACTCCCTGGACTTTACCAGGAAAAACACATTAATCTTATTAAAAACAAAGACACCACATACAACCCCCCCCAAATTAATAAATCACCTTTCAAATTGATTTGTAGATTATAAAGTATGTCAGTAACACACCAGATTTTCTTATTCAGAATCTCTGTACTGCACTGCTCTTATCAAAACCAAAAAATGTCAACGTTTCCCTCTCATTCTGCACACATATACATGAAAATATCAAATCACATTGCTTCCCAAAATAATTCAAAAGCTAACTCACATTTCTATTGGTTATACAATTCAACGCTTTCAAATTGACATAAGTTTGAACCCTACCCCCAATCTGCTTACTGCCTGTTACCTTAGTAACAGTTCATGGAACACTCAACTGAGCACACAGGTCACAAGTTCAGCACACAACGTTGCTAATCCAAACAGCAAGTGTGCTTAACTTTTTAAAATATCACCTTATCCTATATAATGTTCCTTTCAAACAGTTTTTGTAAACCAATAAGAAACATGCTTTTAAAAATCGGAAATATACACCCTACTTTTCAGTCTAGAATGTTCTCAAACAGCCAATCATTTTTTTTCTTTTTTCAAAACTGCATTTTATCCACCTTTTTAGAAAAAACTTAGTTTTCAAACTGCCATTTCATTTACAGAGACCATCTTAGTGCATTCAGACCTCCTTTCAAGATACTTAGAGTGTGGATTGTGGATCACAGCTATATTTTCTGGAGCCAAAGGTATGCAGAAAACAGAGGCATTGACACAGACCTAGCTTTTCCAAATGTAGACATTAAATGGATTGGACAGAGAGGATTAAAGTGGCACCAATTAATGCCATTAGTTAAATCCTTTTTGCATCTCCAACACCCTGACCTCTTAATTGTGCACTGTGGTGGCAATGACCTACGCACTTTGACTGGGGTAAGTCTGGAAATGTTTATGAAGGATACCTTTGGAGAATTGATGTCACTTTCCCCCAAACTGCCTTTGTCTATTCTAACATATGCCAAAGGCAGAAATGGAACTGATCCAATCAATTTTGTCCACAGATTGAGAAAGCTTGGAAACATGTCAGCATGTCAATAACGCTGTTTCTGCTTTTCTCTGAGATTATACCACAACAATCTGCGTTTCAATATGGATGGCATCTATAGGAGAGATGGTGTACATTTTACAGAGCAGGGTAACAGAATCTTCCTTATGAACTTTAGACTCTGCTTAGATACTTACTTGTAGGTACCAAAATCTCTCAATAAACACAACAGCTCTTTTTAGAGCCACCCAAGATTTAAACACATAGGCTTGATGTACATCTGAAAAATATAACTTTTTTTTTGCTTGAGTCACACACCCAACACGTTAGGAGTCGTGCAGCCAATGCGCTGGAGTTGCGCACCCTACACGTTAGGAGTCGTGCACCCAACGCGTGCACACCAGGTGGCCGCGCTGAGTGCCGCGCTGGGTGTGCGACTCCTAATTATACCATTAAAAAAAATAGCACTTAACACTAATTTCTATTCTGTGCAGGGACGCCATCCCCCGGAGCCCATATGCAACGTTGGGGACCGTGGGGGGAGCCCCAATGCCCCCACGGTCCTAGCCGGCTCCCTGCATCATTCAGGAGCCGGCATTGCTTTTCCACACAGGGAGCTACTAACATGCAGCTCCCTGTGTGAAAAGCCAATATGGTTTGCATTTTGAAAAAGAGAGCAGGTTTCCCTGCTCTCTCTTTCAAAATTCACACCAAGTTTGCTATGACAGGGCAGGAGCCTCGGCTCCTACCCTGCCATAGCTAACAGCAGTGTCCCGGGGGTGGGCACCCCGAGACACTGCAGGAGCCAGCCCTGGGGGGTGGCGGTTCCCAGGGTCCTCGACGGCTCCAGGAGGGATGCCACGCGGCCCCCCTCCCACAGCAGACAAAGCCCCGTGCGGGTGGTCCCTGGGGACGAAACGCGTCGAGTGAGTGTTGCCGCTTTTAAATAAAAATCACTGCAAATGCATTTGGAGTCCGTGGTGGTTGTTTTCCATGAAGTGTTTGGGAGAAAACGCAACGTTTTGAGAAGATATTAAAGGCTTGCCTCCTTTACCACGGGCCGCCGTTGTTGGTGGCGGAGCTATGGCGATCCCGGTGAAAACCGGGTACTAAACGTGTATATATGTAAATATATATATATATATATATGTATATATATATATATATATATATATATATATATATATATATATATATATATTTAATACAAAAAGAATCTCGTGGCACACTTCTTGGATGAATGCAGTTTATTTATTCAAAACGTGGCACAACACCTACGCGTTTCGAACCGTAGTTCCTGGTCACGGTAGTGATAGTGATAGGACTAATCACTAATCACTATTTATCACGTTTTGAATAAATAAACTGCATTCATCCAAGAAGTGTGCCGCGAGATTCTTTTTGTATTAAATTAATCAGAGACACTGCCCTGGTCTCTTCGCGGGCACCCATCGCAACAGAGCTCCCGTTGCGACAGGACAATTTGTTGTTTTTATATATATATATATATATATATATATATATATATATATATATATATATATATATATATATATATATATATATATATATATATATTTAGCGAAAAGGTCCTGTCTGCCCCAATCCTTGGAATGGCAGCACACAGGCAAGGACCTCGGAGTATCTCCCAGGCAAAATCAACGACCTCCACACCAGTGATCGTGGAAAAGCAGTGCAAAATTCATTTTGGCATGTAATAGCTGGGACTAGTGCCCTCCATGACGCGTTTCGCTCCTCGTGGGAGCTTGGTCAGATGATGCGTCCATTTTACTATGACGTTTATAAAGTGAATAGAGTGAATAAAGTGCACTAATAACTGTAGAAAATAGGCTGAATGAGTACTATACAATAGAACTCAACAACAGACTATGGCACATACATTGAAAGTTAGAAACAAACGTTCTGTGCAAAATACAGATAACAGGTAACCGCTCTGAAAAATTAATCCATAGTGTATTTAGAATTAATACACAGTATTATGAAAAACTTGTGCTTTATAATATAGAGATTAGATCTCCTACAATTAAATCAGATATTGTTAACTGTGCAAAACCTGCAATTAGATAAAGATCATAATGCTACTATGAATACAAGCATTGCATGATTGCACAATTAAAAAAAACACAGTTTCATAGCTATGTGTGAATACGTTCAGAGCCAGTCTCATATCATGATGTATTTCACCTTGTTTGCAGTACTCTTATATTGAACAGACATCTCTACCTTGTGTGTTATTTCTGTGCAGCATTATTAGATCATTGAAATGGTATGAACGGCACAAGTGTCCATATGTCATATAATCTACTTCCAAAGTCATTGGTAGATAAAGTGCAAGTGCATCTTCAACTGACAGCCTAACAATTGCGATATTTCTAAACAATGGATCACATTAGCATTAGTATATAAAGTGCTAGTGCATAGTATATGTTGGACCTGACCCTTTTTGGCAGGTTCACCCCAAAACTTTTTGCTTTTTCCTAGCCTGTTTCTGTAACCTAGTGTTGGTAATTTTAGGCCTCTGCGCACTTTTTCACTGTGGTACAGTGTAAAGTGCGTGAGCTCTCTGTGTATGTGTGAGAGTGACCTGCCATCCCATAGGAATGCATGGGGAATATGTGTGACCATGGTAGTTCCTGATGTGTGGGGAGTGCAGGGTAAAGTTTGGTATGTGTGAACTCGTGAGATTGAATGCTGCTTAATGATGTATGCGGCATGAATGTGTCTAGTGCGGAAGTGCCACTTCTAGACATGGGTGTGCGTGTGTAGTGAGTGTGCTGACACGTGATTGGCTGGATGGTTCTGCCCAGTGGTGAGTGTTGAGATTAGCATGCTGATGTGAGGGGAGGGGTGCACCTGGGTCCTGAATAGGGCTGGGCTTTCCCCACACAATGCTGGCTCCGCCCCCTGTGGTGCGACTGAGAACCCTAGCCTGACTAGTGAATAGGAGGGGTGGCTGAGCTCATCAAGGGGGCTCCCAAACCAGCTGCGCCTGGTTTTTCCCCCACCCTTCACCTTTAGACAAAGGAATTCACTGTATAAAAAGGGGCTGTGTCCCCTTACAAAATGTTCTTGTTCTTAACTTGAATCCTGCCAGGAGCGTGCCGCTGCTTGGGCCCAGGGAAAGGCTTGCCTCCCTGGGCCCTGCCCAACCCCTCGACTCCTGAAGGACTTTGTTGCTGTATTTCACCCTAGCGCCTGGGAACGCTTTATTTTGTATTCTAAGCGCCTGGGAGCGCTTTATATCGCTCTAGCGCCTGGGAGCACTTTATTTTCAGCTGCTTAATTGCTGGCAGGTGCCCACCCTGCTTGTCCCGTTCTTTACGCTCCTTTAATTATTTTTATCTGGCGAGGGTGCCCACCCCTCGTGTTACACCCGTGTTTCACCGCCGCTGTCCCGGAGATCGATACAGAGGCGCTGCGCCCGCCTCCCTGCCAAGGGCCGCTCTGCCATTGGCGGCCCTCAGCACAGGCAGTCAGGCAGGCCGGGGAGCGGGACTGCAGGACAGCCGGAAGCATCCTGTCGTTCCTGCCTGGGGCTCCCGAGTGCAGGGAAAGCCCCGGACTTCTGCCACCAGCCAGTGAGGAGGCCCGTCCTAGAGGTGAGTGGGGCCCTGGTGTGCGTGTGAAGGGAGGAGGGCGTCGGGGCACATTGCCGGTGCCCGCCCCTCCTGCTTGGGCTATCTTCGTTCCGGAGGCTCCTGGGGGCATATTTTGTTGAGCCCTGAGAGGCTCCCCGCCCATAATTGTTTTAGAGCCCTGAGAGGCTCCGTGGGGGCGCAGGTCGGTGCCGGTGTAGGCACAGTGCCTGGGGGCATTTAGGGCCGCCCCATATGTCAGTGGGCCGTCCCACCACATTCAGTGCCCTTGTTCAGAGCGGCCCCGTTGGCAGATGACTGCTCCAACGAGTGGGCAGTATTGGATTTTGAGCCGCAAGGCTCCCGGGGGCATTTGTGTTTAGAGCCTGTGTGGCTATCCCCTGGCCTTATTTTAGGCGCTAGTGTTTGGAGCATATTTCATTTTAAAGCGCTAATGCGCTCCCTGACTGCACATGTTGTTCTAGAGCCTGTGGGGCTCCAACAGAGGGCGCAGATTTGTTCCAGGGACTAGAGAGAGCCCCTGTCGCCGTTTGTCCCAGCTGCCCAGCAATTAGTGGGCAGTTGCACCGTTTAGGCGCCAATGGGGAGTGAGTCCCTGTGTGGGACAGAGATGGCACAGTGGTGCCAGGCCTTCTACAGCTGCGCAGCACTTAGTGCCAGCTGCAACGTTTAGGCCCTGTTGTGATTGTTCTCAGCTACCCAGCAATTAGTGGGCAGCTGCAACGTTTAGGTTTACGCCGGTGGGGCACCCCTGACTGGCACTGCGTGGCAGCGAGCCCTGACATTTTGGACACAGGGCTATTGAGTCCCTTTATTAGATGGCCAGTTGGCCAGAGGGCTGGTATGTGATTTGATTTTTGCGCAATGTGATTTTGCTATGTTTATGATAGTAATTGCCTAAAGTGATGTTTGCGCAATGTGATTATGAGTTTATTTTACCTATGTAGGGTTATGCTAGTGAGATGTTTTCACTATGTGAGTTACGCCCCTAAATATGATTCATTCTTAGGAGGCAGGGTCTAATATGTTTAGACTAGTGAGGAGATTGCCTACTGTAGTTATACTGGTTAGGCCCAAATGTGAGTTATGCGTAATGTGCTATGCCATTATGTCTGTGACACCTCTGAATGTGTTTTATGCATTATGTGTCTTACCTACACCGCTGAATGTATGTTTATGCATCATGTGCTTTCCTTCCCTACACCTCTGAATGTTGTGATGCATCATGTGTAACGTGTTCTTACCTATAATTGTTCTTTTGTGCTACATTTATTCTAAGATCTACAAAGTTCTATTTCTAACAGTATTTCTGCTAAGTGTTGATTCTGACAGTGGCCCACGTGGCCCTGTCCTGGTGTAAATAATCCCTTGTGAATATTGCCCGTGCCAGTTGGCACAATGTATATTGTGTGATTACTATCTGATGTGTTTTGACAATACAAAAGTTATTTTTATATAACCTTGTGTGGAGTTCCTTTTGTGGTGTGCCTAGGATGTTGTTGCTGTTGTGTGCGTGCGCAAATGCATTACACATTGCCTCCGGGATAAGCCTGTCTGCTCGTGCCAAGCTACCAAGGGGGTGAGCAGGGGTTATCTTGGCGTGTGACCCCCTTGCCCTGACTAGAATGGTGGTTTCTGCCTGGCCTTGGCGTAAGCCTTAGCCAACCGGAAATCCCAGTTCTAACAGTATATATATATATATATATATACACTCTGGAGCTTCACATATATATATATATATATATAAATATATATATATATATATATATATATATATATATTTCCACAAAACGATCCTTGGTGCAACGAGAGCGCTCAACAGTGTGTGCTCTGCCCCAGGGCTGGATCAAAGCCCAAAAAATCAATATAAGCACAAGAAGGGCGGCACAACCGGATACTTTTTTGAAGCTTTATTCACACTTCACAACACCCCACCGACGCATTTCAGCCTCACGGCTTTTCTCACGGTCAGCAAGTCCTTTTTTAGTTTCCATTTATATACTGCCCCATATTTGCCTTAAGGTGGCATTATGGGATACATAGTTCATGAAAGAATAATTTTATAAAACAATTACAACAAACAAAGGACTGGTGTGTTCTTTAAGTTAATGTATAGTACATTGCGTCCAAAGTTCGTTTCACTTAGGGCATATATTTTCATCATATTCTTTATCTTCAGTAATTTACTTCTTCAGTTTAGGGTATAGTACCCCTATTTACATTATTACTGGCCGGATAGGTTCATATTTACTCCAGATGTATGTGGAGATCCTCTCCAAAATTCATGCCTCTGGGATGCTTTGTTCGGAACCGAACAATGAAACGTGATTCCATTTGTCGGAGAAGACGGACTGTATCCCCTCCTCTTTCCAGTTTGGTGAGCATTTTTAATCCATAGTAGCTCATTGCTCGCCAGTCCCCATTTTGACAAGTACTTAAATGTTTCGCTGTGGCATACAGCATGTTGGAGTTTTTCACGGCACGGATATGTTCCAATATCCTCTTTTTAAGCATGCATGTGGTGCATCCTATGTACTTCATTCCGCACCTACATTCAATAACATATACCACGTTTTTTGATGTACACGTGATATATTGTTTGATAGGCATGCTTTTTCCATCCGGTTCCACCACATTTCTTATTCTTTTTCCTATTTTGCACGCTTTGCATGAGGTGCAGGGTTTGAAACCTATATTTTGTTCTGTCCACCATTTAGGTTGCTGCTTGATTTGAAAATAGCTTTTCACCAGTAGATCTTGTAGTGATGTGTTTTTTCTATACGTGATGGAAGGATGATTACCAGCTATTGTGCCTATATCCGGATCACTGGATATTAGATGCCAATATTTTTTCATTTTTTTGGCAATTACTCCGCTCTCCTTGCTGTATGTTGTGACAAATCTTGGGGGATCTTTGTCTTGTGGGGGTTTTGGCTTTACAATCAGAGTCTCTGCTCTACTGATCTTATCCACCTTGTTTTTACAGTTTTTTAGGACATAATCTTTATATCCTCTTGACTGGAATCTGACTTGGCTTTCGTGTATTTTCTTTTCTGCATCTTCTGGTTTTGAACAGTTTCTTTTTAAACGTACAAACTCTCCATATGGAATACTTTTCAATAATGCCTTCGGGTGGAAACTGGTGCCGTGTAGCACACTATTAGTTGCAGTTTTTTTTGCGGAACAGAGTTGTTTCAAGTTTACCATTGGAGATATAGACCTTGGTGTCTAGAAAGTCTATTTCTCTTTTATTTGTTGAACAAGTAAATTGCAGACCAACCTCATTATCATTTAATCTGGCAAAGTATCTTTGGAATTGTTCATCAGTACCATTCCAGATTAGGAAAAGGTCGTCAATATATCTGACCCACAGAATTATTCGATCTAATTCTTCCTGGTTGGTGTCATTCCATGCAATTGTCTTTTCCCACCATCCCATGGTGATATTGGCATAATTAGGGGAAAATGATATTCCCATGGCCGTGCCGCATTCCTGTTTGTACAGATCATTATTAAAAAGAAACACATTGTTTGTGAGACATAGTTCTATCATTCTTAGCAGCATTAATGTGTGATCCAACTCCTTGATACTGCGTTGTTGCAGGAAATATTTACGAGCTTTCAGGCCTACGTTGTGTCTTATCGATGTATAGAGTGACACAGCGTCAATTGTCACTAGAAGGTAGCCTGGATCCCATGTCACACCCATTAAAATCCTAAGAGAGTCTCCGGTGTCCTTTAAGTAAGATGGCATGCTCTGGGCAATCGGTGCAAGAAAGGTATCGACATACTTCGAGACATTTTCATATAACGAGCTGCATGAAGAGACAATTGGTCGACCTGGCGGATTAATCAATGTCTTATGGATCTTGGGTAAAAAATAAATGCATGGGGTGATTGGATACTCTGTTGTCATAAATTTATTTTCTTCATCATTTATTAACCCTTTTGCATGCCAGCTCTGTAATAGTTCTTTCAAATCAGACGTCATTCTTGATATTGGGTTAGATTTTAGTTTGCTGTAATGTTGTTCTATATTAAGCTGTCTCTCAGCCTCTTTGATGTAATCACTAGTGTCCATAATAACGATATTCCCACCCTTGTCGGCGGGCTTAATCGTTATTGTTTCATTGTCCATCAGATTCTGGATTGCCTTACGTTCTTTCATTGACAGATTTTCTCTCTTGTTGTCCTTGCTCTTCACGAGATTCTCTAATTCCTCTGTCATTGCATCTGAGAACAGATCAATTTTGTTCCCTGGTGATAGGACTGGATAGAATCGAGACTTTTTCTTTAATCCAGTGTTTTTGCTTTTTTTGGTTTTGATATTCATCTGTTCCAGCATTTGTGAATCCGTTATTATATCACCCATCGGATTGAACATCAGTTCAAATGTCTCTCTTAAATCAGGTAATTGTTCAATGGTCATTGTAGATTCTTCCTCTCTTGCTTGTTCTGTCGTGTTATTCATGCTATTTGATATTGCAATGCTAAGGGATTGCAGCTTGCTGACATCTTGCTGCTTGTGGCGTGCTGAGTGGAAACCCCTACCTGTGCGGCCTTTCGTTGAGGGCAACCTGGTGAAAAAAAATATCTCTCTCTCTCTCTCTCTATATATATATATATATATATATATATACATATATATATATATATACTGCTCCAAACTTCCTCCCCGGTCAGGGGAAACAATGGCCGCACTCTCGGGGTCAATTAAGAAAATCAGAGTGTTATTAAACACAGAACGCGTTTCGGCATTGACGCCTTCTTCCCGCTGTGACAAAAGTACAAAGTAAATAGCGCCATTTTATTTTCAGTTCACCTCAGCGTTTCCGGCACGCACATTGCTATAGAAAGTGGACTTAGCCGCAAAATACATTGTAAATGTGGCGCCAAGATGGAACATGCAAATATTTACAATGTTTACACCATTACTCGAAGTATCATTTATAATTTCTAAACAAATTCATTAATCACATTGGTACAGTTTTTTCAACATAATTGAGCCTTGAATAGGCTTTCTTCTAGAAATTAATTAATTAAATGAGAGATTGGACTTCGCCGTAGAATTCATCATGTTAAAACACCATTGTGAAACAAGCAGTTTTCTTGTAAAATTATGCTTACTTCGAGTCTCAATAATTATTCCATCACAAATCAATGATATTTATACACATTCCCTACAGTATTGAGCCGTGTATCGGCATGAATACTTAATATGTTTGCATGTGCATTTTTTTCTTCTCTTCTATATCTTTCACATCAAGATTGCGCCCATTTTTTTTTAAATTGATATAACAAGTAACCTTGCTAATGATTTCAAAAATGAAATCAAATGCATGTCAACCAAAATTGATACTTTCACATAATAAACAGAGATTCATATACTCATGATACCATCTACCTCATGTACAGCTCAATGGATTTTATATTCTCTCTAGCCTAGATGAATGGAGAGTTCCTCCTCTGTATTTAGACCAAAGGGTATTATGGTTCGTAAATCAATGATGTAACTTGATTCAAGCCTACGTAATTTCAACTCACAATTACCTCCTCGTTTATCAGCTGGGATATGATCAATACAATAACATTTCAGTAAACTCCTGTCGCTATTGTGATACTGACTGAAGTGTCTCGCTACTGGAAATGAACTATCCTTGTTTTCAATTGTCCTGGCATGTTCCAAAATTCTGCGTTTAGTTGGATGAATTGTGCTGCCTATGTAGCTTTTCTGACATGGACATACTAGGCAGTACACGCAGTATGGAGTATTGCATGCCAGGAATTTATTAATTTTCTTTTCCTCATTCTTGCCTGGTATTTTATAAGTTAAGACTTTAGGGCTATTTCTGCAAGCCTTACATTTAGAACAAGAGATACATTGGAAGCACCATGCATCCTATGAAGAAACGAGTGTTAGAGCATATGCGTGCCATAACAAATCATGATAAGACCTATCCTGTGGCACGCCACTTTGAGACACACCATAATTGCAATAGGGACCTCCTCGCATTTTTCTGTCTGGATCAGGTAGACAGAAAAGAAAGGGGAGGAGATTGTGTCAAAGCTCTAAGGGTGCTTGAATCTAAGTACATCATTGACTCACAGAGTAAGTGGCCCGTAGGGCTTAACAACGACGACGAATTATGGATCCATCTATAACTGGGCGAATAACTAGTATTTTCTGAAGGGATCTGTAACAAATCAGGAAACACAGGAAGGATACATCTATTCCATCTATTCCAAACTGAAAACATAGGAATAAGCATTTTTGAAGATGTAGACCATTAGTGCTGCAATACTTATGATTTATGCATTTGTATTTCTCCTTTTGAATACAATACATCATATATAAAGTAAGCCCATACAGGGCGTGAAAGCAGCGGAATAAGCCCATTCAGGGCGCAATGAATTGTGGAGATAGAAATGTTGGCAAGTGGTACAAACACAAAACATGAAGGTATCAGATTCGATATGTAACATTTCAGTCTTACTATGCGTAAATTAACACAAGACATATATTCTTTGAAATGTGTATTAATATCATATAGATGAAAGTACCAAAATATGTTTTTTACTTGCCATAAGAAAGCATTTGATTTTTTCTTCTTTCTTATCTCCAACACTATGAATTTATCTGTAATTGGAAAACAATGTTTTTAACTTTTCACATTGCACTTATTTTGTGACTGTTTCTTTCTCACTAATGCACTGACCGAGTGACAGAATATGTTCAAAGATGGCTGCCATTAAGGCATTTAGGAATTAGTCCATTGTTTATGTCCACTGGTCGTTTACGACAGTGCATGAATAAAATGGTCACCGTTTTGCACACACGGCAAAACTGACGAAGTCGTGAGGCGAAACGCGTCTGTTGGAGGGTTGGGGGTCCGCAAACAAACACTTTGTAAAACTGGAGATCCGAGTGCTTTCCTCTTTCAATATCGAACTGGATGTTGACTGTCTTCGATATATATATATATATATATATATATATATATATATATTACCTACTGGCGGTCGCCAGTAGGTATATATAGTTAGGATTTTTTCTCTATGGGTTTTTTGAAAATTCTATGTCTAATAACTTTGGCGTTTGTGGACGGAATTGGCTGAAATTTTCAGGAAAATGGCACATTTTGTTTCTGAGCAGCCCTTGAAAATTTGGGGGGGGTTCGTCAAGGGGGGGCCGAGAAAAAAGGGGGGTCCCAAAACGTGTTTTTAACATTGAGTTTTCCATAGGGCGGTTGGCCTCACTTTTAGCCCGAACGGCTGAATGGATTTGCACGAAACTTGGCAAAATTGTAGGGACTGGTAGCCCGATGTGCCTTTTGTAGGTCTCAATATATGTGCTCCAGTGGATTTTGAGAAATTAACGTTTAAAAAAAGATATATATCTGTAACAGCGGACCGGGCAGCGCTCTGGTTCGCGGACTTTTCGCGCAACGGAGCTTTGTGAAGCGAAGCTGATTGGTTCTCCGGCGTCTGTCAACATTCCAAACAGTCCGTAGCGGCCGCCATCTTGTCTCTCGGTAGGATCGAGAGACAAGAGGAGGTCAAAACAAAGGGGGAAATAACTATAAGGGGGCATAGTAGATCCTCGCTGACCCCCTAGGTTTGATGTGGAGGTTTTAAAAGGGCCCCGCGGGGCAAAAAAAAAAACAAAATAATAATAATCGAACGGCTGAATGGATTTGCACGAAACTTGGCAAAATATTAGGGACTGGTAGCCCGATGTGCCTTTGCTAGGTCTCAATATATGTGCTCCAGTGGATTTTGAGAAATTAACGTTGAAAAAAAGATATATATCTGTAACAGCGCTCCGCTTCGCGTACTTTTCGCGTTACGGAGCTTTGCGAAGCTGATTGGTTCTCCGGCGTCTGTCAACATTCCAAACAGTCCGTAGCGGCCGCCATCTTGTCCCTCGGTAGGATTGAGAGACAAGAGGAGGCCAAAGCGAAGGGGGAAATGACCATAAGGGGGCATAGTAGATCCTTCCTGACCTCTTAGGTTTGATGTACCATTTTGCCAAGTTTGGTGTAATTCCGTTCAGCCATTCAGGCTGTAGACGTATGTAAATGTCCTATGGAAAATTGCATGGGGAAAACACATTTGAAAGTGTTGAAATTTAGAACCAATTAAAATGTTACTTTGGTTTTGTATTTGTGTGTGATGAAAGTTAATTGGTTATGTATATATGTCAAATGAGAGGAAACCACAGCCATTTTGTGATACTACTGTCTGAGGTACATTTGTGAGGAATTTTTGGTGGTGAATTTCTGGTGTTTGATTTACACAGTACTAACACTTCTGCTACTTTTAAAAAGGTGAGTTGTTAATTTGTATGGGGAACTATGTTGTACACTTGAAGATAATTTGAAAAATGTTTTCTGTTATTTATTTGCAGTCCTTCTGTTATACTAAATACTTGATAAAGTTAGTTTTATATTATGTATTACTAAAGACGATAAATGAAAGTGATTATTTTTTTCTGCAATTTACAGCAAGCAATTTCAAAATAAAATGGCTCACAATGAAGAGACCGTGGCAATTTCTTTTGAATTGTCCAACACATTGATTGAAATTGAGAGCACCAATAATGAAATATTGTCACAAGGAGGACATGACTTGTATGATTCCATTAGATTGATTGAAATGGACAGCACCAAGAATGAAATATTGTCACAAGGAGATGACTTGAATGATTCCACTACATTGATTGAAATTGAGAGCACCAATAATGAAATATTGTCACAAGGAGGAGATGGCTTGTATGATTCCATTAGATTGATTGAAATGGACAGCACCAATAATGAAATATTGTCACAAGGAGGAGATGACTTGAATGATTCCACTACATTGATTGAAATTGAGAGCATCAATAATGAAATATTGTCACGAGGAGATGACTTGAATGATTCCACTACATTGATTGAAATTGACAGCACCAATAATGAAATATTGTCAGAAGGAGGAGATGACTTGAATGATTTTTTTGATCAATCTCTTGATGGCGAATTTATCGAGTGTTTGGAGACCATAGAGTTACAAGAATCATCATTGGAGACTTTTAATGAGGACATTGCTGATGAGGACATGTTACTAGTTCTTTCAAATTTAGAAAATTCTGAAGAATAAATTTATATTTAGAAATCAAAAATTGTTTGAGACATTATTCATTTTTATTTTTAATTTATGAGGTTGTAGCGAAGTGATTGTAGTATAAAATGAGACTTATAGTATAGAGTGCAACATTTTTATGTTACATGGTAAGTTTACTCATATTTACTTCCCTTCTGCCACTATATTATCTCCAATGTGTATTTGACATGTCTTCTTCATCTCCGGCCTCCTTTCTCTCACTGTGTGTCTCCGATGCATCTTATCGCTGCTATTTTGTGTAATTACAGAAGAGAGTAAAATAAAATAGTTCGGAACGTGAAAAGGGGGCAAAGTAGAGTACTCCTCACCCCCTAGGCCTTTTTAGGCGGTCCCAAAAGGATCAGTTTCTGCTTTCCTGAGAGATTATGGTATGAGTTCCATATACCACAATAACTTGCATTACAACATGCAAGATATCTATCTCCTATTACCAACTTTTGGAGATATTCGCGCTAAGCGCGAATATCTCCAAAAAGTAACACCTGCCCTGAGCAGTTCTTAGCCATGTTATCCAATGGGAGGTGGATAACATGGCTAAGAGTATTAGCTCGGTAATGCATGAATATCGCTGAGTTTTTAGCGATATTCATGCATTGCGGCCGTTTATTATCGCATTTGCGATAAACCTTGATAAGAGTAAGGTTTATCTTCGATAATTTCTGACGATGCATAGTGGTAAAAAATTGGTTGGTAAGCATCGTTAGCGATAAATATCGCTTAACTTTGGTAATATGCCCCAACGTCTGTTAACGTTCGATTCGAAGGAAATGAGGAAGTGTTGAAAAACATTGTCTGCGCCATCTTGCCTTTTTTGAAATGCCACACTTTTGTCGTGCACGGCAGCCATTTTAGATGTCTTGACCAGACCCACTCTCTGCACGCTGTCGATTCGTAGCATGGCTCCTCACCCTTGTAAGCATCTCCCCCAGGCACTGGTCACCACCGCTCTCTGTCTTATGCATGGGCAATAAACCTCCCCCCATCTGCGCTGCTCTTCCCTGAGAATCACACTCTGTGCCCGCCCGACACCTCCCTTTCGCCCTATTCACTACCGCACCCTCTGACACTCCTCTTTCTCTGTGTCCGATTGTCCAGGCTATCAGCTAGCCCTGCAGATGTAGTTTATGGCCCCAGCTGTAAAGAATCACCCCTCTTCAAAGGAGTTATAGTAGATCAAGGCCCACACTCGATGAGATCCGTCACACCACACGTGTTCCTACTATCTGAAAACCATCCTGTATTGTGATTGGGGAGGGGACCGAGCCTGAAGCGGAAGATTCCAGGAATGACTCTTTGTACATCAAAGTTTTTACAATTATGTGTCACATTAAAAATATATAGCACTCCAACAAAGTAGTAGGAATATAAAACTTTAATAACATATAAATATATACAACAAAACAAAAACAGTAAAAACATTTAAACAACGAAGAGACCGTGGCAATTTCTTTTTAATTATCCAATAGATTTATTGAAATTGACAGCACCAATAATGAAATATTCTTGTCAGTAGCGGTCTGTTGTGCGAATAGTTCCAAGGCAGCAGAACGCGCTGAAATCTAGATGGCACGAAAGTGATGTCTAGTAAGTTGCCGCCCAGCAAAAAACGGCGTGGGGCGCCGCGGGGGTGAGTGAGTCCAGTAGGCACCACAGCTATTCTTACCGGCATTGCAGAATTACTGCTGGGGACAATGCCTGTGCTGTAGCAGGGTCACAGCAGAAACAAAAAGGATTCTGTTGAAGATGTTGTTGGTTTTCAATTTGAAAACAGTTCTGGTGTCAACTGCTATGCTAATGTAGTGGTTAATGTTTTGTTTTCTCTAGAAAATGTAAAAGAGGGGGAGGCAGTCCAAAGTTCCGTTAAAAGGGCAAAGGAAAGGATCGGTGGTTTGAACTATCAGTCAAAAAGGGGAGGGGGTGCAATAATTTTTCCTACCGGGTCACACTGTGCTTTCACCGGAAGTGAGGTCTGCAGGATTGTAGTAATTCAAAGTGAGGCTGGCGCCAGCATGGGAGCGCCGACGTCCCGCGGATACAGTTTCGTCACTCCACGGGCGATCATGGCAGTCATTCCCCATCGGGGGTCGGAGACTCCCGCGGCTCCTCTAGAATCTTCAAGGTCGTGGAGGACTACGGTGGTGGAGTCAACCAGTGACCGGGCCATTTCTTTATGTTGGGCCCGCTCTTGCCAGGTCGACCGCCATTTTGAGAGTTCGGCAGCTACCGGCGATCGCGGCGTCACATGAGCGGACGGGCTCCACCCTGCCGGGCGAGACGTTGCAGCATGGCCACAGTGGAAGAACCGTTATCTAGGTCGTTCCGAAACTGTGCAGCACTGTAGTTGTTAGGATGCCACCGCCTAGAGCGCTGAGGGTGCAGCTGGGAAGTCTCCACCTGGGGAGGCGGGAGAGGCCTGTTCGCACCGTCTCTCCCTCCCAGTGCACCCCACGGCGTCTCGCTTGAGATTTGTTATGGCCGGACCAGGCGATGAGGACGAGGGGGGGGTCGGAGGCATGTGCAAGACATCCCCCCCCAGTGTTGTCGCAGCCATTATAAAAGAAAGAAGTGTCCCGTCCGTCTTCGGGCCGGGCTTCCGGTGGATGTCGGCCGGACGCCCCTGGCTCTGGCCCCATGAACGGGTTTCTTGGTTTATCGGCTGCAGCCGGATCCCGTCGGCCTCGGCCCCCCGACCGTTGGTGGTCGGACCGGAAGAGCATGTGGCGGGACTACCTGCAACTCTCAAGGGCCACCGCGGCCGGACTGGGAGAGAGAGGGGAGGGTCGAGGAGACATTCCCCCCCCCTGCAACTGTTCAGCGTTGTAAAGGCAATCCCCTGGCCGGGTCCCGCTGGTCTCGGCCTCTCCTCCGGCTACACCCTACGTTAGGATCTCCTGGCCGAGGCGTGGCAGCAGGACCTGCCTTATATGGGCTGCTCCCGGCTGGGCGTAGCCGGAACCCTGCCCCACCTTGGAAGTTTCCAGAGTGGGGGTGGATGTTCTACTGACTTGCATTTTCCCTAGTCTATCGATTTTTTTGGCGTGGCAGGCGGTGGGACAGCGAGGGGTGATTTGGTTTCTCTTACTGTTTTTCTGGTCTCTCACCACTGGCATATTTTAACGTTTTCTTGTTTCTAGGACATTAATAGGTTTTATCATTACGTTATGTTATCGTTTCTTTGTTCGTTGTTTAATAAAAGTTCATGTTCATCAGTGGCCTACTGATTTTCGTTTTCCTATTTTTTTCTTTCCAGGTTGTTTCATGGTAAAGTTTCTGTTAACAGGATACAGTGATCACTTCGTTATTATTGCATATGTCCTTTTCACTAGGGGTGCTCTCTGGTCGGGCCAGATGACGTATCTCTAGTAAATGGTCCGGGTGAAAAAGGTGCATCAATCAGTGGGGAGTAGATAGGCATGACAGATTACAACGGGGGAGAACGGTCCGCATTACGTACCCTTTCACTACTTGCAAAGATTTTCCTACGTTTATTTGCAAACAGGGAATACCTCCAAAAAGAACTAATTCCCAAACAGTCAATGTTCGGACAATCAATCAATCAATGAGGAATGAAATAGGTACGACGTGTTAAAGGCTTGCGTTACCTACCCTTCACTATCTGCAAAGGGAGATAGAATATTCCTATTCTTCCTCGTTTGCAGGTAGAGAAGATCGTTAAGAGAATTAACTTCGAACAATTCAATGCTCGATTGAAACAATCAACAAGGGGTACTGTGAACACAAATGAACGCCGCTTATATACATACGCATTGCTATTTTCAACAGGTTGTTCCTAATGTTTCTATTTTAGCGAGGTCAAAAGTGATCCCATTAGTGGCCTACTGATTTTGCTCGATTCCTTTTGTTTTTTTACACGATTTTTCGCTATCTGCAAAGACTAAACAGAGTATTGCGACTCTGTGCTTGTTTGTAAATAGAGAATGAACCAAAGAGAACAATCAATCAAATGGAGAGAGAAGCAGGCACGACGGATTACAAAGGGGGAAAGGGCTGCGTTAACTACCCTTCACTATCTGCAAAGAGAGAGTACTCCTAATAGAAATGAGGGGTGGGGGGCAGCAATCAAAGCAGATCAGTGTGCATAAACACGAAAAAAAAAATTCTTACCACGTACTTGACATTCGACAGCTTATGATATTTGCTATTAAAAAACCATTGAAATTCACTGAAAAAACCATAGGTTATAGACCATATATAGTTAGGAATTAGCATTTACAAAACCTTGAAAATTCACTGAAAAAACCATAGGTTATAGACCATATATAGTTAGGAATTAGCATTTACAAAACCTTGAAAATTCACTGAAAAAACCATAGGTTATAGACCATATATAGTTAGGAATTAGCATTTAAAAAACCTTATTTTACTCACACAAAACCATTGAAATTCCATATATAGTTAGTTGCACTAACTATATATCGCGCACCCGCAATCCACTGCTGATGATGTCACATATTACATCATTCATGACATGGTCAGTGACATCACTGATGACATCACTGATGACATCTCAAATGACATCACTGATGACATCACTGATGACATCTCATTTGACATCAATGACCACATCACTGATGATATCATTCATGTGACAATACAATGCATCTCTTCACACTTTAATATAACCTCTGTTACACCCAGTGTTAAATACAGAGTATAATTTTTGAAACCATTGACACACCAATACTAGTTACTACATACGCACTCAGTGATTCCTATGTTTACACACACATTCACTCATTTACCCATACAATCATTCATACATACAATCACTCATCTTTACAACACTATCATATGCACTCATACACCTATACAGACTCTCACACTCTGTCACTCATCCATGGAGTTACTCACACACCTAGTCAGTCCTGTAAAGAATCAATCACACTTCCATTTTCTAATCTATACAGTTAAACATAGAGCACCTTACATTTTGAAACATATACTAACACATAATTACTCTCTTATACAATCATTGATACAAGTACACATTGATCTGCACAGAGTCACACACCTCCCAGCCAGCCACACACACACTCAGTCTCCCATACAAATATTTGGGCAATCAATCAATAACCCATATAGTTACTCATATAGCTACTGATCAACACATGCAGCAGTTTACAGAACAACAGACATAATGATGCACAAATTAAGACAGTTTAGTCACTAACCCATGCACTCAGTGAGACACATTTAATCACTCACTCATACAGTCAGTCACGCACCTACTAAATCCTTCATCCAGACACTTCTACATCTACTCATTCTTCAATATGTAAAACATATTTAAACTTTACAGAAACACACAGTCACTGGATGATGTCATCAGTGATGTCATCAGTGATGTCATTTGAGATGTCATCAGTGATGTCATCAGTGATGTCACTGACCATGTCATGAATGATGTAATATGTGACATCATCAGCAGTGGATTGCGGGTGCGCGATATATAGTTAGTGCAACTAACTATATATGGAATTTCAATGGTTTTGTGTGAGTAAAATAAGGTTTTTTAAATGCTAATTCCTAACTATATATGGTCTATAACCTATGGTTTTTTCAGTGAATATATATATATATATATATATATATATATATATATATATATATATATATATATATATATATATATTCTTAGCTCTTTCTCTGTGAAAAATAAATTTACCATCTTGCTGTACCTGGCTGGTCCGTCTCCTTTGTTGCTATATATATATAGTAAGCAGTATCAGTGTCATAAGAAATGTGGAACATGAGTGAGCAAGAAGGGTGAGATATTACTAGTACAGGATTGTGAAAATGATCTTGAACGTTTTCTTTCGGAAAGTTGTGGAAAAAGAAAATGACGGGATTTGCTTAGAAGAATTCCAAGAGTTATAAATGGCTCTTACACTATTTGGCCTTGAGGAGAAGTGCAGTAGAGAGCGAGAAGTCATTTATTGTATGTAACATATTTGTCAAAACGATGGAGCTTTTCTTTCAGAAAGTGGCGGGCAGAAAATAATAACAGCACAACAGAGTATAAGTTGTTCATAGGACATCCTTCGACGTCATGGAAAGTAAGTTACTTTTGAGGAGTTCTGATTTCTGATTGGTTATGTTTTATGGGTTTTTTAAACACAATCATTTTGATTGTGTTTTTTTTTCCCCGCTGTTATATGATGAATTCCTTCAACTCACTGTTTTTAGTGAAATTTGATATATTCTGAGAACAGAAAAAATAAACCATTTAACATGTATAATTAATTCTGTACTTTGTATAGTGAATTTTAATTTGTACTCATCTTGTCTCATGCTCACTCGTCTTTTACTACCTTCTATCAATCCTCTTTACATACACACATTGCCTTTTGTTTTATTCTCTTTCACCCTTGTTCTCTAACTCAACTTATCTTTCAACCTTTTTTCCCTATTCCAACTCTGCTTTTTTATTTTCTCCCTTGCACCATTTTCCAGCTTTTAGACCTTCTTCTTCGCTTGTCTTTTCCATCTTTCCTCCCTTTGTTTTCTAAATTAAATATTTTTGGGTTCTCCTTTTTTGGTGCAATCAGTTAGTATAACTCACCCTCACTCATTTATCTTTCTTTGTTGCCTCACTCAGTCTGTATCTGACACTCTTTCCTTCACTTCCTCTGTCTCCTCTCTCCCTCACTCTCTTTTCCTTATTCACCCTTTCCTTATATAGTTTACCTTACTCACTTTCTTTTAGTAGCTTACGCAACTTCAATTTAGTTTTCTCTTCTATCCTTCTTTTCTGTCACTGAAAGTATCTTCCTTTTTTTTCTCTTAGTAATTTACTCAATTACAATTTCTTTTTGTCTCTGACTGTCTATCACCGTTTCTTTCTCTTTTTTTCTGCATGTTTATCTCTAACTTTATTTCTTTGTAAAATTGGATGATTTTCAATCTTTTCCCTTGTCTTTTCTAATTTTTAAATACATGTTTTATTATTTTTCAAATTTTTGTTCTTTCTTTCACAGATTGAAAGTATAAAAATAACAAGTGACTAAGTTAACGACAATTATAAGGTAATTGTTTTGTACTCTTTTCGTTACATTTCTATCACATTTAACTTCTATTAGTTCCACTGCTTCATTTCTTTAACCCTCAGTTTCCTGCCTTTGCTACTTCCCTCATTCCTTTTTCTATTACTTACTTACTCTACTCCTTCCACTCCTTTTCTCAGTCCCTCTGTTCTCATAGTTCCTCACTCCTGTTCACTCACTCCGTCTCTATTACTCTCACTGTCTCTGACTCATCACTCTTTCACTACTTGTTCATTATGCTTTCTCCCTGTAGTTCAAGCACACTATGTTATTTACATTTCTTTGCTGTTCCAATTATTCCTTTTCTGTCACTTCTTATTTTCTGCTTTCTGTTTTTTCTCTCTGTTATTCCACATGTTTTAACCTTAGTCACTGTCATACATCTTGTTTTATTCCTATTTACTTTCGCTCACTGTTTTCTTAACACTTTCCCTCAGGGTTGTTCTTTTAGTCCGGTTCTATCCCTACCTCTCATTCCACATCGTTTACTGTTTTTCTTCTTAATTTGAACATTCACTCACATTCTCTAAGAAACTCTTGTTTATTATTCTTCTATTCTCCTTTTTTTCTTTCACTTCCTTATCTATTTTGTTTTTCTCAATTATACCCTCTTACATCTTTTCTTTGGTAAATAGATATATTAAACAGTATCTCTGTGTTACTCCCTCTAGCTGTCTTTCTTTTAACATTACTCTCTGTTTCCTTCCCTTATACTCACTCTTCTTTTTTTTTTTTTTCCGCTTCCTGTTCGCGTACCGGGGCGCGAACCGGGAAGCAAATCAAAAGAAATAGAGGTTGCCAGAGTGCTAAACATTCTAGCAATTTTTTATAAATGGGAGGTAGTTATGAAAAGAACTTTTTTTTAAATTGTTTTTGTTGTTTTATATATATTTTTTTTTTCTGAACATTTTTTTACTTTTTTTGTATTTTTTGAACGGTTTTATATTTTTTTTGTTTTTTTGGGGGGGGAAACGAAAATGATTCATTATAAAGGGCTCAACAGGAGCAACAAAAAAAAAAGATAATTTACTTTCTGGGGCATTTTGGACATTTATGATTTTCAATAGCTCTGTTGATTAAAGTTATGCTACTCTCCCTACAGCAAATTAATTTGCCGCAAAAAATGCAAACTTGCTTCACGACCCCGAACTTCAACTGAATGTTTGGGACCGTCTCCCTCGCCTCTGGTCCCGTCACTGCCTGTTCAGTTGATGTACTGGCCACAGGAGGGGGGTTTTCCTGCAGGTCACGTACCTGCGCAGCACTATAATTTATAGGGTGCCACCTCTCCATGTGCCGATGCATGGTGTAATTGCCAAAGCTGTACTTTTTGTCAGTCCCTCTGGACAGAGTTTTGCCACAGATGAGACATGTGACATAGCGGGCATTTACTTTTTTTTGGCCCCGGGGAAATGTATAGAATTGCCAGATGTAGCTATCCTTCACATGGGACCTCCTTGGCTCTTCAGGCAAAAACTGTCTCGTCCCTTGCTCCTCTTCCTCTTCTTCCTCTTCTTCCTCCTCTTGATTAAGGATGACCTGAGGAGGTGGTCCTTCCTTCCTAGGAGGTGGTGGTGGTGGTGGGGGTGCACCAGCTGCAGCTACTAATGAAGCCATTTCTTATCAATCAAAATAGGTCTTCCTCTCACAAAGTTGAAAGTCAGAGTGAGAAAAAAGGTGGGGGCTTTCATCATTTGGGAAAAAAAAATTTCTAAACCAATGAAAAGTGTTATTTTTAGGTCACATGACCTAGCCTTACATCATTAGGAAACCAAAAGTGAAATGAACCAATGAAAAGTTTTATTAACAAGTCACATGATCTGTTACGCTTACGTTACGCGCTGAGCGCAGCGCCCCGCATCGCTTCCGGGGTGCTGCGCTTCGCGCCTCGGTTCACGCTCTGGAGCACTTCCGGGTGCGCTAATGCGGCGCGTCATAAGACGCATTACGCGACAACGCAATACGTCGCGCTTACGCGATGCGTCACGATGTTGTTTTCTAACGCGGCAGTTGCGCAAACGGAACGTTTACCGGTTCGCGGACCGGGTCGCGGCACCAAATTGAGCTAACGGGAAGCTACCCGGTGCGTGTCTCTTTCTTTTGCTACAGCTGTTTGAACCGCATGTACAATGTTTTCCTTAATACTGAATGTTTTTTCAGCTTCTGTGTACAAATGTGATTTGTATGCTATTGGTACCGTTTCTCCCACATTAGAGGTTAGGTATGTGAATCCGCATCTTCCTGGGATGACCCGGATCACAAGGTTGCGTGTGTTATCGCGTGTTTGCAATTTTGTTTTAGCTAACATGTCTGTTTGCAATGATCTCAAAATTTCTGTGTGTTTTTGAGTCCAATTGATTGTTTTAAAATCTGGTGTTATTAGTTCATAGAGAGGTTTAATCCTCTCTGCATAATTTAGAATGTAAGTTCTTCCGAAATTCAGGAAACCTAGAATTGATTGTAAGTTTTTCAGCGTTCTTGGTTAATTGGGTACTGCCTCTGTGCAGTTGGTTGACATTTTAACTGGATTTTGTGAGGAGGAGAGTCCTCATCCCATCCAACATGGTTTTTATATAATGCAGGTGCTTGGGCTACTGCCCACTTTCTTGCAAGTGTATATTTTTTATGAATTGGAATGTGATTTGAGAAGGCAGGCATAATCATTTCTTCGCCATGAGGGCACTCCCTGACAAACTCCGGTGGCCAGTCTTTTTTCAGCTAAAAGGATGTCATAGCTTTTGGAGAGGTTATCCCAAAATAGACCCCTTATTTTCCTTGTCTTATCTCCCTCTATACGTAATGTTATTTCGTATATTTTATGAGGTTTGCTAACTCTTGTATCTGCTGTTTCCACCTGAATGTATTCATTCGTGTCCACTGTCTCCAGATGATTCATCAGGATCTTGCGAGCTATGCTCACTTCTGCTGCGCTGTCTAGCATTGTCTGAGCCCACTCTCCGTTTTTCAGCTGTGTCCTCAGGATCCTCTGCATGTTTGATTATTTTAATACTGGCTACCTTCTTTTTTGGAAATTGTAATTTTTTACTTTGATGAGCAGGTTGCTTGTCTTTGGACTTGACGTGCTCTTCCCTGTGTTCTGACCGTCCTCTTCTTTCCGATTTCTGCGAGGAAGTCTGAAAAGATCGAGAGGGATGTGTATCAATATCTTGATATCTATCAGGTTTCTTCAAATTATCCCTATTTCTAAGGTTGTATCTTTTCTCAGAGGGCTCCCTCTGGGGAGACTTGTGTCCTTGGTCCCGAGATCTTTCTCTACGCCGAGGAGACTTTCCTCTGGACTGGAATCTTTTTTCTTTGGGAGTGGATTGTTTATTTCCATCCCAGCTCTTTTTTGGAGTGTTTAGATTATGTTTAATAAATATCTTTTCAGGATTTTCAGTTAGTTGGGGTTTTACTGGTTTCCCACCCAAACTATCTCTTCATAGGATTTTTCTATGATTCTGGCAAGTTCAAATGGCTGTTCTGCTATATCTGTTTCTTTCAATTTCTGGAGGAAAGTTATATCCTCCGTTGCCAATTGAACCAACTCTCTATATGCCTGTGTTAATTCTTTTATTTTAACTAAGAGTTCTTCACTTGACATTTTTTCGATGTCGGGATGTGGTGTGTAGCTGGCTAGAACCGGCCATGTTGCTCCTGGTCTACCTAGTGGACCGAGCCTGCTGATGTGATTATTATGTTTTAGGGCGCCTTTAAACCAGAGCAGGTGCTCTTGGTATTTTAGTGGGATTTCCACCTCCTCGAAAGGAGTGTAGTCATCCGGTGGTTCCTCTATTTTGTAATAGTGGAATTCATGTGTGACAGCGTTTGCTGCTGGAAAGTTTATCCATGAATAGAATACCTCTGTCTGCCGATATTCATGTGCCTCTATTACGAATATGACTGTACCACCTCTCGATGTTAGTCCATTTTCTATAAGTTTAAGAGTTATAGTTTTTCTTATGTTGACCGGAATGAGTATTGCATCCGGGTCGGTTTGCAGGAGACTATTGTCATCCTCTAGGAGACGAGCTGCTATTCTAGCTGCCTCCCTATCTTCTTCACCGTCTGACATTTTACTGACAGGAAGGTTTTTTGTTGCAGATCAGGTTTTCAAGGAAACAAAGATTAGGTGCACAATATTTTGGAACACTGTATCCTTCAACGTTGAATAAACCAAAAACTATACATAGAAATCTCTTCCTACTAAGTTCCGGCGGATTTTAACCTTTGACCCACTCCAGACGTCTTTGGAGTATTTACGGGAGAAAGGGTCTGTGTGAAAAAGCACGACTGAGTTACTCTAACGTCTTGCATTAGATTTATCGCCTTACCAAACGTTGGGCGCCATGTAGTGTAGTTCCTATAGTCCCAATAGGCTCTGCGCATTGGAATACTATCATCAGTAGTGTAGACGTAGGACTGAGGTTAACTAGGTCTCTACTGACTATATTAGACTTAAGTTTTTTGCCAGCTAGCTCAGAGTTCACTGGAAACTTTCTCGAATAGGCGAGGAGGAGTTTAACGTCCCTGGATAGACAAGAAGGGATTTAGTTTCTGACAACCATAAAACATGACAACTTTGCTCTCCCTGATTAAGAGTGTATCTCTAGAGTCGTGTGAAAACAAAAGACAGCTATTTGACTCAGTCAAAGGTGCGTACTTAGTTTCACCAGATTGCAGAGAAAAAGAGAGACGGGCGTTTTCAATAAAAGGTGTTATTTATTGAGCAGTCTCTTTCCTCATACAAGAGAAATGAATTGCTACAATTGCAATACTTATAGTTAAGTAAAGTGCATACAGTAAAAGCAGGATTATGAAATAATACTGTAAAAGCATTGATATGGTTTCTTAGCCATATGATACTTTAAAATGGATAAAATAGATACATACATATATACATTGACTAATCGTACTCAACTGGTGCTTCTAATTACGCCTACCCCGGTGTACCTGACCTAAGCCTAATACGTGGGAGGGAGTAAGTAAGTAGCAGTTTAAGTTAAGTTTGTTTTGCCAAGAATCTGATTCAAGAATTCTCTGTAAGGGTTTAGTCATTTTAGTACCTGGGTATTAGAAGGCAGGAGTGCTGGTATCTCTCTCTCAGGACTCGGTATCCCAGTCACCCGCAAGGGTAAGCTGGAAACGCCGGAGGCTGGATTTCTCGGCAAGAGAAAAGACAGCGTCTTTCTCATCGCGTCAAAAGGGAGGGGCAGCGTCCGTGGGCTCTCGCATCAGCTGGGCTCTTCGGAAGTAGATAGCTGCTCTGTTCCAGGATTACCACTGTGTGTTTGCTTAAGGCAACGTTGGTATATTTATACCTGAAAGGTGCCGGGTTTGACGTAAGGCTGGACATAAGACGTCAATAAAGATGTCACTAAGAACTGGTCGTTCTTACAGTGCTTTACAGGAGTTCTCGGACGAAATCAAAACAAAGCAGCGGGGATTTCCCAGGTTGCTGGAGGCTTGGATTTGTTTAAGAACTCGGTGTGCTTTCTAGGGGGCTGGAGGAATAGGCTTGCTTAATGTGACAGCATGCGCTATGACTGAGTTATGAAAAGGGTTTCTATGCCGTTGTAGGGATAATATTGATTTATAACCACGCAAGGGCAAATAATAGGAATATCGATTCAGGTACCTAGATAAACACACTACACCCACTCCACGAATTCATGTCCATGATTACTTAAACTAAGCAATAGTAAACATATCTAACGGTGCATGTGTATACCGATCCACCCCAAAATACATTATTTTGCATCTGAAAAGGTGTATGCGAAATACACGAAAACTGAGTATAGGTACTGTATGCTTTCAAGCACAGTAATCATTCATTAAAAAGGATGCATACATATATCAGCATGAATGATTTGCGAAAATTACACATGAAATGGCTCTTAATACAGAAAAGAAAAGTGCGAGACCATTTCATCACATATAAATACAGTTATTTGTAAATATGCTAGAGGCTGAGGTAATATATTGTCTCTAGAGTTCCTAAAAATAGAAGCTCTGTTCTCTAAGAATAGTTCTACTCTAAGCAGAGGATGAGTGCCAAAAAAGTAAATATTTTGGAATCCGGAAAAAAATAATTTCGTTTTTCAAGGGAAGAAGTCAAAACAGTTCCAAATATTTTCAGAAGCTTTTGTTTTTCAAAGCTGAAGGCCAAATTCAGAGTTCAGGGAACGCTGAGTGCTCGTTTGCTTAAAAGTTTATTCTTTCTGTTCAGGGGAAAACATCATTTCAGACAGACTTTCAAAAAAGCAGTTTACCGCTTCAGGTGAAAGTTCGACCAAGTTGGAAAATGCCGCAACTGTGCAGTCGTGAGAATGATTGCTATCATCGATGACAGGATCAGCAGTGCTCACAGAAGGTCGTACCTGGTTGATGCTGCTCTCATCTTGCACTTCACTACCCTTCAATCGCAATGGTGAAGTCTCAACGAATGCCGTCATCAGGATGGGTAACCGCTTGGGACAACACGATGCATGAGCCTTTACTGGACTTAGCAAAGTATCTGTATCCAATGGTACTTCTGATTGTAGTGTGAGACAGACATCTAACACGCATTCTTCTCCGCACAGCATACATCTTAACACAGGTAAGATACAGATCTGCCAGATGGGTCTGAATGAAAGAAACCAGGTCATATTCAGATCTCTTAGCCGGGCTAATCCAAGGACTTTAGTTATGCGGTCCCGATAGCGTATAGCTAGGATCGTTTCTTCCATTGTTGCTGGAGTCTTGTCTGTGACATGGCTTGCCATAACAAAGCAGGAGTATCAAAAATAAAATGCCTGCTACGAGTCCCAACAGGAGTGGAAGGCCGCCAAAGATTGAATGGACAAAATTAGAAAAAAATGCCCAGGACTGCTTTGAAAGGTGTCAACAGTCCCGAAAAAATTGTCTTAAATACACTCGCGATACCATTCGTATCAGAAATGTTTAAGATTTCGTTTAGCCTTTCTGCGAAGTGTAAGGGGCAATTTGTTGATAAAAGGTTATGTATCTCTGCCGTTGTCCTTGCAACTTGGAGATCATACGTTTCTTTTGATGACGTTAAGGGCACAGGCGTCTGTAGAAGAACAGACTTCATTCTGCTTAAAGTATCAATTCGAATAGAAGAGATTTTCAAACTGGGCCAAATTTTTCCCTCCCTGTCTGGAGAGTCATTCGGATACAATACTTGCATACAGCAAGTGACCATGGAAGAAACGCTTACTAGATAACCTTTTCCTGGCACCAAGCCACAACATCTGTGGTCCACTATTAGAATGTAGCTCCCGTTCGAAAGCCGTCTAAAGAATGGCTCTATTCAAGTTGCAGGTGTGCCAAGCTGGTGACATGAAAGGTTATTTGAAGTCCCCTCACAGGCCCCATGTAGATTTATACCCTGACACAGAAGTATACCACTTAGTGATTTTCCACAATTATTACCACTAAGAAATACATTCTGTCCTTTTTCACTATAACATGTGTGTGTGTAAGGTAATTTCCATTTTGACTTAATGTATCCTTTACCCAACCTTTCATACTGGCCTGCCTGTATATACTTTTGGCAGTATCGAAATTGGAAAGTTGTTATCGGAATAGTTATGATTCCGTGTATTATCTATTCAATGACAGGTCGTTCTGACATTGTCAATGGTAATATCTCAAGTTTTTCAATGCTCAGAATCGTATATTCTGCTCCTTTTTGTGCCAAGCTGATTTGTATATCAGTAAGGTTAAAGATAGAGAATAGTGACGTTGTGTTGATTAAACGCCAAGGCACGTAGTCTGAACGCAGATTTTGTAATGTTCAGCCAAGCTGTACAATAGAACGCAATTGGGACTGACCATGCTGTAACATTAGTAAGTCCTGCTCTATTATATCGATTGCAGATGATACAATACTGTCCAGTGAATATATTCTGGAGGACAGAGTCATTAACCCATTGTCCACAACAGAAAGTGATGTTTCCAAATTAATACAGTCAATTTCCCGTATTTTCTCTGCTGTTTCAATTTGAGTTTCTTTCCAAGCTTTGATATAAGCTGCATATATAGAGGCCGCTATGAAACGTTTTTTACGCTGTTTGCATGGTCCCATAATGAAATCACGCAAGTCATCACCTTCTTTAAGTAAAGTTAAGTGTTGCTTAATTTCTGCCAGTGTGGATGTCTGTAGCCATTCAAGGCAGAGTTGTCCTACACTGTATGTTGTTACTATCCCTGGATGTTTTCTCTGGGAGTATCTAGGGTCTGGCCTGGTCATTTTGAACCCCTGTATTTTGTTCAGGAATCTATCTTGACAGTTATTTGTGTCTGTGGGCCAGATCAACCATTTTTTCCAATCAGGATGTGTTCTGTTTTGTTTTAAAATATGGGATACGTCTATCTCAACCTCTGTAGTGCTATTACTGTCAGGTGTTGGCTTTGGAATAGATGGTTTGTATAAGTCTTTAGTTTTGGCTAGGCCAAGACAGGTTGTTTGTTGAATTGTGTCATTCAAAAATATAATTTGTTCTTGGATCATGCATGCTCTGAATAATGATTCTATACTTTGGACTTGCCAATCTTTAGTACCCCAGATGTTTTTTGTCTTAATGTTATTTTTCCAAAAATCAAAACCAAATGTATTCATTTTTTCAAAAAATATTTCTGAATAGATTAATTTTGTATTTGTCAGCATGGTTTTCATTCCTGTCCTATTTAACAGTTTGAAATAAAACGTTTCTGCTTCACTTGTGTTAAACCCTGAGAAGTATGGGAATTTCTCATAAAATGTTTTTGAACTACCTTTTGGTGGAGTTGCACAATGTTCCCATTGATTATAATTTAAAACATTTCTAGGTTGAGCAGATTTATGCAAATAATGGTAACCATAGTGGTTGTAGCAGTACATCTGATCATAATTCGATGAACCTTGTAAATAATCATGTTCTGTAAATTTTGCTGACATAACTAAGTCTGACATCATATCATTAATACTTTCAAAATCCCACTCATCAGAGAATGTACTCGGTTTTACAAAGTCACTTAATGAAACCTTAAATTGATGAGGATACTTCAAGAGCTCGACCGGGCCATATATATCGTAATCTGTTTTGTCCCATGCTACCCCACCGGGTATCGGATTGGCTGTGAAGTTTACTGAAGAAAGTTCTCTTTTCTCGATGTGTGAAGATTTGTGTGGCTTTAGGACCAGGTTGATTTTCTGGCTTGCTGTGTCTATTGTGACATATTTTCCCTCAATGAAGTGTCCCAAGCATAGCACCATGATGAGCCAAAGCAGGAGGAAAAGTACACCTAGCACCACCCAAAATTCAATCCATGGGGAAATCATATAGGTTTCTTGTAGTTGATGAAAGAGTTCTTTAGTTTTATCTTTAAAAGTTGTTGTTGTTGTTGGCTGTTCCTCATGTTCGCTCGGATCCTCAGAAAAGTCATCGAAATTGATGAAGTAGCCTGATGCAGTTCTGTCAATTATTGGAATTGCTTCTGGATTTTTATTTGTTTCATTAGTATAGTCTGTGGCTACATCGTTGTAGACAGGTGTTTCTTGACGAATTGTTGCAATTTGGGTTTCAAGAGGCATAAGTTCCATGGCTTTGTTGCATAGTCCTTGTTGATTCACTGTAGGTTTATCAAATGTGATTAGTCTCTCAGTTTGAACCTCTTGATTTGTAGCAAACTTTGGTGTTCTGCTACTTCTTGGGAGTCCACTTGGCCTACTACTTATTATTGGCCACATGATTGTGGTTTAACCAGGTCGATGGATAAAACTCGGTTCTCCTTTTTACCAGCAAGGGGCGGTAGTACAACTGATCTTGTTCCGTTGACAGCTAAGACAGGTACTGCTTTTCTGTAAGAAGGCCCAAATTCCTTCTTCACCGCGATTTTCTCTCTGACCAGATCCCCAATCTTTGGAATCCAGACAGGCCTTGCTGGGACAGGTGGTTTCTCTTCAGTGGCTGTTGGCTGTTGTTTCAACTTTATGTTGCTCAGGTCTTTTCTTGTTTCATTTAAGTCCTGTAAAATAGCCAAACGATCTTTGATATAAAAGCATTTTCCTTCTACTACTGAAGTCTGACTATCGAGATCCTGGATATGCATTCTAGTCCCGAACAATAGTTCGTACAGACTGAAACCTTTTAGAGAATTTCTTGGCAGATTGTTAGGACTACGTTGGACACTTATTAGATGTTTGACCCACCCAGCCCCCGAACCTAATACCCTTGCCGTTATAGATTGCTTTATGTCTCGTTTTTTTCTTTCCACCATCCCATTTCCCTCAGGAAGGAAGTGATAAGATTCCCGCAATGCAATGCTCATGCTGGTCAATGGCCTTCTTATAAGCTCGAGAGCTAAAAGCAGGAACCTGGTCAGAATGTAGCATGCCAATTGCGTCTATGCCGCTATAGACTCGCAAATCTTTTATAACAGTTCAGACGTCAGCCGAGAGCTGGGGTCTACATTATAAGTGAAACTAGTCTTAAATAATATTAATGGAACGCATTTTCTCTGGTTTTTTTGTATTGATATTCTTATGATATTTAAAAGAAGGGCATTGGTAATACTCCGGGCAGTTTGCCACTGGGATCTCTGTTGCAGTTTTCACAGTAAAATGCAAGATTGTAGTTTTGCAGGCTCATTCCTGGCCACCAGTATAATAATTGTAATTCTTTCAGAGATTCCTTAATCTTAAGGTGTCTTAGACCCTCACCCATATGTGCGTCTGCTATTAATAAGTTTCTCCTGTTCGTGTTTGGAATTACCCTATCCCCCACTCCAGGGATTTGAGCAAAAGGAACGGATTTGCATCGATTACGTATGTATAATTGAGTGGATAGTTGACGGGTAGCGCTGCACAGTCGCCTTTTGATGATGTTTTTACCGCCAGCATCGTTTCCCCGTCTACGTATTTTCCTGAACGCTTTTTTGTAGCTACGGAAGCCGGCTTAGTTGCTTCCGCTGTGGCTGTCGAAGCCAATGAATTCCCTGAAACGTGAACGCCATCACGTTCATGACTCAATGAATGTATCACGTGAGTCTTTGGTAGTTCTTTCTGTAAAATAACTACTTGTTCCCAAAGCGATGTTTGCTTTATTGTGGCACCTGTGTCATCTTTGTAACCATTTTGAACCCATTTCTGCAAGTCGTTATTGTATGATTTGACGCAGTAATATGAATCGCACACTATTAGTGTCGGGAATTTGCGATCGGCATTATCTAGCGCCATTTTTAACGCTATTACTTTAGTTTGTTTATCTGAATTATTTTCTACAGAGTGTGATTTTGTTACCAGAGGTCTCAATTTACCTCCGCGCCACATGTATTTAACAATCTCGCATGTGGCGTTATAGGCTTGTTTTCCCCAAACCGAGGGTTGTGCATATCCGTCTGTATATATTACACAGGCGTACTGTTGTATGGGCAGAATGTCGATTGGCAGAGGATATTCTCTTTCATATTCTAGATTTTTTAATTTTTTCATTTTCGGGTCAAAATAGTATTTCACTTTGTCTATAGCAAGAGAATTTTTCCATTGTCTCCATTTTGGATTTAATGCCACGGTAGTTAAATTACATGGGCTTGTTAATGCCTCAAAGGCTGATTCTGCTGTTATAACAGTAATCCGTCTGCCTTCGGCTTGGTATCTTTCTTTTGCTACAGCTGTTTGAACCGCATGTACAATGTTTTCCTTAATACTGAATGTTTTTTCAGCTTCTGTGTACAAATGTGATTTGTATGCTATTGGTACCTTTTCTCCCTCATTAGAGGTTAGATACATGAATCCGCATCTTCCTGGGATGACTCGGATTACAAGGTTGCGTGTATTATCGCGTGTTTGCAATTTTGTTTTAGCTAACATGTCTGTTTGCAATGATCTCAAAATTTCTGTGTGTTTTTGAGTCCAATTGATTGTTTCAAAATCTGGTTTTATTAGTTCATAGAGAGGTTTAACCCTCTCTGCATAATTTAGAATGTAAAATCTTCCGAAATCCAGGAAACCTAGAATTGATTGTAAGTTTTTCAGCATTCTTGGTGCTTGGATTACAGCACATTTCTCTAAGAAATTGTCTGCCAGGCTTTTGCCTTCACTTGATAATTCATATCCTAAAAACAGGACAGTTTGATGGGCAATTCGTGACTTTTTAAAGTTGAATTTGTAACCCTCTGCTGCGAACCCAAGTATTATGGTGTTCACTCTTTTCAAGTGAGTATCCAAGTCATCATCTGTTAGATAGATGTCATCGACATAAGATAATGCCTCATCATAATACATTTGTAGTAACTCTGTTACTCTTGCTGAGAATAATCCTGGGCTGTTCTTGAACCCCTGTGGGAGTCGACAGAATTTTTCTACGAGCCCATTATTGAGAAAGCGGTCAAATACCTGCTTTCAGGTGCTATATTTTGACAAAAGAATCCATTAGAGATGTCTAATGTTGTTTTGTATTTTTTTGCGCACAATGTTATTTATTAGTGCTGCACTATGTGAGTTTTGTACTGCAAAAGTTTTGCAACATGAGTTAAGGTGTCTTTAGTCCAAAACTAGACGATATGAATCATCTGGCTTGGAGACAGGAAACAAAGGATTGTTCATTTGTGAGGTGCATGTTTCAATCACCCCCTGGTATTCAAGTTGATCTAAGATCTCCCTGACCAGTTTTTAAGCTTCTTGCTTAATTGGGTACTGCCTCTGTGCAGTTGGTTGACATTTTAACTGGATTTTGTGAGGAGGAGAGTCCTCATCCCATCCAACATGGTTTTTATATAATGCAGGTGCTTGGGCTACTGCCCACTTTCTTGCAAGTGTATATTTTTTATGAATTGGAATGTGATTTGAGAAGGCAGGCATAATCATTTCTTCGCCATGAGGGCACTCCCTGACAAACTCCGGTGGCCAGTCTTTTTCAGCTAAAAGGATGTCATAGCCTTTGGAGAGGTTATCCCAAAATAGACCCCTTATTTTCCTTGTTTTATCTCCCTCTATACGTAATGTTATTTCGTATATTTTATGAGGATTGCTAACTCTTGTATCTGCTGTTTCCACCTGAATGTATTCATTCGTGTCCACTGTCTCCAGATGATTCATCAGGATCTTGCGAGCTATGCTCACTTCTGCTGCGCTGTCTAGCATTGTCTGAGCCCACTCTCCGTTTTTCAGCTGTGTCCTCAGGATCCTCGGCATGTTTGATTATTTTAATACTGGCTACCTTCTTTTTTGGAAATTGTAATTTTTTACTTTGATGAGCAGGTTCCTTGTCTTTGGACTTGACGTGCTCTTCCCTGTGTTCTGACCGTCCTCTTCTTTCCGATTTCTGCGAGGAAGTCTGAAAAGATCGAGAGGGATGTGTATCAATATCTTGATATCTATCAGGTTTCTTCAAATTATCCCTATTTCTAAGGTTGTATCTTTTCTCAGAGGGACACTGTTTGTGAGTGCCGACACCTGTGGATTTATTTCTGCCCCCCTGCCTTTCAGCCTACTGCTTGCGGAACCCACTCCGCGGGTCCCGCTTCGTGTGGGAGCCGACCCTTGACCCAGCAAGGCAGAACTGCTAAGAACATCGTCTCTCTCCTAAGGAAGCCTCCCTGGGTGACTGTGTTGTGCGGGGCTGTGAGCGAGTGCGGGCGCAGGACTACAAGTCCCAGGAGCGCCCACCAGACCCAATTGTTAACACCTGGCCCGCTCTCCCCGCATGCTCCTCCCCACCAGTGCCTGTTAAAAATCTACTCCTCTGGTTATTGTTGGGACACTGTTTGTGAGTGCCGACGCCTGTGGATTTATTTCTGCCCTCCTGCCTTTCAGCCTACTGCTTGCGGAACCCGCTCCGCGGGTCCCGCTTCGTGTGGGAGCCGACCCTTGACCCAGCAAGGCAGAACTGCTAAGAAAATCGTCTCTCTCCTAAGGAAGCCTCCGTGGGTGACTGTGTTGTGCGGGGCTGCGAGCGAGTGCGGGCGCAGGACTACAAGTCCCAGGAGCGCCCGCCAGACCCAATTGTTAACACCTGGGCCGCTCTCCCCGCATGCTCCTCCCCACCAGTGCCTGTTAAAAATCTACTCCTCTGGTTATTGTTGGGACACTGTGAGTGCCGACGCCTGTGGATTTATTTCTGCCCTCCTGCCTTTCAACTTACTGCTTGCGGAACCTGCTACGCGGGTCCCGCTTCGTGTGGGAGCCGACCCTTGACCCAGCAAGGCAGAACTGCTAAGAACATCGTCTCTCTCCTAAGGAAGCCTCCGTGGGTGACTGTGTTGTGCGGGGCTGCGAGCGAGTGCGGGCGCAGGACTACAGGTCCCAGGAGCGCCCGCCAGACCCAATTGTTAACACCTGGGCCGCTCTCCCCGCATGGTCCTCCCCACCAGTGCCTGTTAAAAATCTACTCCTCTGGTTATTGTTGGGACACTATTTGTGAGTGCCAACGCCTGTGGATTTATTTCTGCCCTCCTGCCTTTCAGCCTACTGCTTGCGGAACCCGCTCCGCGGGTCCCGCTTCGTGTGGGAGCCGACCCTTGACCCAGCAAGGCAGAACTGCTAAGAACATCGTCTCTCTCCTAAGGAAGCCTCCGTGGGTGACTGTGTTGTGCGGGGCTGCAAGCGAGTGCGGGCGCAGGACTACAAGTCCCAGGAGCGCCCGCCAGACCCAATTGTTAACACCTGGGCCGCTCTCCCCGCATGCTCCTTCCCACCAGTGCCTGTTAAAAATCTACTCCTCTGGTTATTGTTGGGACACTGTTTGTGAGTGCCGACGCCTGTGGATTTATTTCTGCCCTCCTGCCTTTCAGCCTACTGCTTGCGGAACCCGCTCCGCGGGTCCCGCTTCGTGTGGGAGCCGACCCTTGACCCAGCAAGGCAGAACTGCTAAGAACATCGTCTTTCTCCTAAGGAAGCCTCCGTGGGTGACTGTGTTGTGCGGGGCTGCGAGCGAGTGTGGGCGCAGGACTACAAGTCCCAGGAGCGCCCACCAGACCCAATTGTTAACACCTGGGCCGCTCTCCCCGCATGCTCCTCCCCACCAGTGCCTGTTAAAAATCTACTCCTCTGGTTATTGTTGGGACACTGTTTGTGAGTGCCGACGCCTGTGGATTTATTTCTGCCCTCCTGCCTTTCAGCCTACTGCTTGCGGAACCCGCTCCGCGGGTCCCGCTTCGTGTGGGAGCCGACCCATGACCCAGCAAGGCAGAACTGCTAAGAACATCGTCTCTCTCCTAAGGAAGCCTCCGTGGGTGACTGTGTTGTGCGGGGCTGCGAGCTAGTGCGGGCGCAGGACTACAAGTCCCAGGAGCGCCCGCCAGACCCAATTGTTAACACCTGGGCCGCTCTCCCCGCATGCTCCTCCCCACCAGTGCCTGTTAAAAATCTACTCCTCTGGTTATTGTTGGGACACTGTTTGTGAGTGCCGACGCCTGTGGATTTATTTCTGCCCTCCTGCCTTTCAGCCTACTTCTTGCGGAACCCGCTCCGCGGGTCCCGCTTCGTGTGGGAGCCGACCCTTGACCCAGCAAGGCAGACCTGCTAAGAACATCGTCTCTCTCCTAAGGAAGCCTCCGTGGGTGACTGTGTTGTGCGGGGCTGCGAGCGAGTGCGGGCGCAGAACTACAAGTCCCAGGAGCGCCCGCCAGACCCAATTGTTAACACCTGGGCCGCTCTCCCCGCATGCTCCTCCCCCCTCACATAGTACTGTATATTGCCAGCTCCCTAGTCCCGCTGCGCGGGAGCGACCGGGAGAAGCCCGGGACAAGGGCGGGACCGTCTGTGGCCGTCAGGGGCCGAAGGAGGCTGGGCTGGGCCCCCCCTCTGATAAGCATTGTTTTAGATTATTTAATATTATCAGGTCTGTACTACTATCTACCCCTGAGATTTCTTAATTGTAATTTCTGAAATATTGTGTTTTATTTCTATTTTAATTATTTATAGGCTGACCTAACTTGCCCACCTCCTGTTTAGCAACCCTTTTCTTTTAGATATTATTTATTACTGTATTATTACTCTAGAATGTCTAGCCCTATTTCCAATTCTCTACCTAATTGTGTGAGTGCATCCATCCTCGGCCCCCTTGATAAATTTTTTACTAGAGCTACTAAAGATATTGATAGAGAGTTGGCTCTAGCTGAAAGGAGGGCCGAGCGTCGCCTCTCAATTGAGCTCCTTAAAAGACAGGCCCCTCTTAATCATGAGAAGGCTGTTGTAAGTACTTCGGTACTCGATAGCACGTATGTTGAGGCTGATGCGGAATTATTTAACACTGTTAACATTCTTTTAATTTTCCAAGAAAATCAACTTTTATTGGAAGACTTAGATTCAGCTGAGGAGGGTAAAAGTAACTTGCCCACGGTCACATCAAATAACCTTATAGATCTTAATACCCCCTCACCTTTGGATGCTGTTCCCCATTCTATTAGTAACATCTTACCTCCACCATTGAAGATCCAAACTGAGATAGTCACGCTGCTTGATCCTCAATCTACTACTAAATCAAGTAGACCGCGTGAAAATCAAATAAGACAAGAGAGCAGAGGAGCGGTGCGCTCTCCAGTTAGGAAGAGAAGAAGGAAGGGAGGGAAAAACAAAAGTGGGTCGGGCAACCTGTGGAAGCCACCACAGGTAGCTGTCCGCAAAGAATTCCCATCAGATGTAGTCGGGAAAGAGTTAATAGTGGGGAAAGAAGCAATAACAGAGAAGCCCGTCATGGATTACAAATCAACTCTTAATGATGGGCTTTTTGAGGCTCTTGAAAGTCTCTTAAAGGCTCTTATTCTCCCTTTGGTTAAAAGGCTTAAAAGGCTGGATGAAAAATTGGATCGCCTTCTTCCACAGTTTATCCTATCAGAGAACTCAAATCCAATTACCCCAGCCATTCTAACTGAAAATAAAATTATAAATAAACAATCTGAAAGCAATCAATGTAGGCAACATATTTCTACTATGAAACCGAATAATGTGCCTGCGATTAAAAATCCTATGACACCAGCAGGCACACTAGCTTCAACAGTTAGGAAAGCCACAATTAAAGAAAAGTCTTGTCCAGCGGTTTTGAAGCCACTGCACACCAATAGATTAGCTTCTAACCAAACAAACTCCTTTAATAGAGGTAAATCTAATTATAAAAACACAGTAGATTTGCCCCCGGACTCATCTAATTTTGTTGTTATTTTAACAGGCGTTCCTGTTGTCCCAGAGGGAAATGTGGAATCAAACAGTAGCTTAAAAAACAAAGTCATTCACTGGCTACGTTTGAATAGACCATTACCTTTACACTTGAATGGAGACATCGTTTCAGTTAGAAGGTGTTCCTGGGTGGGCATACGCCCTAAAGATATAGAGGGTGATTTGATTATTGTTAACTTTCGGGACTACAGGGTGGTCACTTATATTAGTGACTGGTTCCCGGGTAATAGTAATGGTGGAGTGTCAACCCGAAATTTGACATACTTTTACCCGGAAACCATGATGTTCTCCTCGACTGTACCTCGGATGAGACAAGGGCTGGATTTTCCCTATCATCGAAAACAATTTATGAATCAGTTTATTCCCACCCATTTTAACAGAAATGCAAATTTTTTCCCTCCCCAAAATCACCCTAATATGTACCCTAGTTCAAATAACCGCTGCCCTCCAAATCCAAAGGATCTTTGGAATATTCCCCTATCAAATATGTTTTTTTTTTTTTTTTTTTTAATTATTTTTATTGTTGCATCAGGCGGAACATGGGTGCAGGAGACAAAAACAATTCGGGGGAGCGTCAACATTCCGCTCTTCCCGATATTCTGCAACTTTTCAATGTCAGGTACATAGCTTTCATCGTGACGAACTTGTTTTCATTTTCACCCCCTATCAAATATGTTTGATCCGTTAACCCCTATGGATCTAAATGATTGACTGAAACAAACCTCCCAACAAAAAATCCCAGCCCGGGACAAAATGTTTACATTTTCTCCTTTGGTTGAGGGTGTTATGCCTGTGCCAGTGTCTCACCATGATTCCACCCTGTGGGATGATGTGAAGACAATAACTAATAATAACATAAATGCTGTGGAGGACCCTTGGATTAGTGATATACTTCAAAACTGCTGTGAACAATATAATGATTCTGTGGTTTATGGCACAGATGGAGAAAATGTTATTCAAGGGAATACGGGATCCATGTATAAACTTAATCTGTGGTGTGGAGATAACCCTTGCACATTTAGAGATATAAATACTCCCGATGTTGATGTGGTAACAAATTGCAGAGAAAATAGGGTAGATGGGTGTGACCTAGTTTATCCTATGGAGAAATCACTACAGGGAAATGAAGGTAATCGGGTGGAGGCTAGATGTTTCCGTTTGATTTCTTGGAATATAGCCGGCCTTGGACCAAGATTAGAGGATCCTGTCTGGTTAAACTATATTGAATCTTTTGACATTGCCTGCTTCCAGGAGACATGGAGTATTGTGGATCAGAGTTTGGATGGTTTTCAAATGTTTAATGTTTGTGCAATACCATCGCAAGCAGGGAGAGCTAAGGGTGGGCTTATGACAGCTATCTCTGTAAAAAACAACCTAAGACATGTGACCCGAGTGGTGGAATCACCTTGGTACCAACTACTTATGATCAAGGATTTATTTCCGGTAACCCTTCTTCTTGTAAATTGGTACTACAATATATTTGATCCCCATGTAACCGCAGTTATTGATAACCTACAGGAAGAGATTGTTAAGGTGACAAACAGGGTCTTCCCTCTTCTAATTATATGGTTAGGTGATTTTAACTGTGAGTTATGTAAGTTTAGCGGATCTAGTGTGTGCGGTCTGATGGATTTAACTGACCAACCTATGGCTCATTTTATCCATTCAAAACAAGGAGAGGCTCTAAATAGTATTGTCATAAATAATGATTTATGTATCTTGGATACGTCTAGCTTTTCTGGTGCATTGAATATACCCACTTTTCAAGGTACAGGGGGCAGAATGAGTGTAATTGATTTTGCCATGGTGTCTAGGGGTTACTCTCATTTTCTGAAAGATTTTAGAATTGAGGCGAACCCAGCTAGTGACCATAATCCCCTAACTCTGAGTTTTAACCTGGCTCTTGAGAAAAACCAGTTTGTGGAACAACCTATAGCATATAGCCAAAACCAGGGTGTTACTTTAAGGTGGGACAAAGTAAACGTGAGTCAACTTGAAGCGGATGTCTTTAAGGAAAATCAGGACAAAATAGAAATTTGTCTGACAACTATATCAGATCCAGACCACATAATTGAGAATTGTTTTTTTTTTCACAACAGATTTTATTGAGTGAATCAAGCAAAGCAATTAATGTGGCGCCCCACAGTCAGGAGAAACCACCAAACATGTTGATACAAGGTATATCTCAGGCTCTGAGTCCAGACTAGGACCATGGCATAACATGTATATTGTAAACTACCCCCCCTCCACCCCTACCCCAACTCCCGCCACCCACAGCCCATCCCTCCCCGGTGTCCCTCCCTAACCCCGTGCACGTGTGTAAAGGAACAACTGAGTGCGAGCATGGTGCGGCGGGCATGGTGTAAGTCACCGGCCCATGCACAAGTGGATGCCTAGAGCTCTTCCTCAGGTTCGACCGGGGGATCCAGCGTCAAATCTCTATAGTCAGCCCACCTCTTCCATATCTTAAAGTGTTTGCGGGGGCACCCTTGTGCTTCGAATATCGGTCGCTCCAGCCCCATACAAAAATCCAATCCTGCTTTCCATGCACACAAAGGAGGGGCCCTTACGTCTTTTCAAGCTCGTGCCAGGTCTCTTTTGGCCAGAACAAGTCCCAGTAGTAATAAATGACGTTTATAAACATTTCCCCCCACCCCTTCAAGAATATGAAGCATGCCTAACCGATGGGTGCGTGGCAGGTCCCAATTCAACACGTCAGACAGGCAGCTCCACAAACCTCTCCAAAACCCAGCTATCCTTGGACACATCCATACAGTATGGAGCAGTGAGCCTACCTCCACCCCACAACGCAGGCAGTCCGGCGACTTAATCAGTCCAGCCTTCCACAATCGCTTGCGGGTGTAGTAAGCCCTGTGGAGAATTTTAAATTGGATAAATCTGAGCCGCATTGCTATTGCAGCCCCACGTGGGGACTCCAGGGCTTCCCGCCAATCGTCTTCGTCCATGGGGCCAATGTCTGCCTCCCAAGCCGTCCGCAGGGGAAGGAGGTCAGAAGAGCAGTGAGTGACCATCGTTTGATAGATGCGGGATACTTTTTTGTCACCGAGATCGCCCATAAACAACTTCGCCTCAATGGGGCTAAATTCGGGGAGCGATTCTAAGTTAGCAATGCTAGGTGTCAGCGCATGCCGAAGCTGCAGATACCGGAAGAACTGGGTCCGTGGCATGTGTAACTCCGCACTGAGGTCCTGGAACGACCTGAGGGTAACCCCGGACATCACATGTCCCAGCAACGAGATCCCAATCGCGTCCCAGCCATCGAAGCCCGATAGTGAGGCCAGTGCAGGCAGTCGACCGTTATGCCATAATGGCGTCTCCGCCGTTAGCCTACCCCACCAGCCCATGCGCTGCAGCGCTTGTCGCCATACAATGAAGACCGTTTTCGTGACTCTAGGCAACCCCCGTCGTAGCCGAGCCGAGTAAAGGAGCGTGTGAAGCGTATTTTCACCCATCAAGACCCGCTCTAGAGCATAGGCCGGATCACTATGATCGCCATACCACCAATCATTGAGGATGAGCAATTGAGCAGCTTGATAATATGACATGAGGTCCGAGGTGGCGAGCCCTCCACTATACGTAGATAGGAAGCACGTACGCAACGCCACTCTGGCGGAGCCCCCAGCCCACAGGAACCGTCCCAGGACGGAGTTTACCTGCCGAAGCCATGAGGAAGGGACCGGATGAGGGTAGTTCTGCAGCTGATACAGAAGGCGCGGAAGTGCCACCATCTTGAAGATGGCAGACCGACCAAAAATATTAAGGGGCATCCGAGTCCAGGTTTTCACATCAGCCTGCACCCTCTCCCAAACCGGCAGCACGGTGCGTTCCCACGTAAGGCTCACCGATTCCGAAAGGAACACTCCCAGGTATTTCAGCCCACCATCCGCTACCCGCAGTTCCGACGTCCAGGGGTCAGCCACTGTATCACCCCCGAGGACCCACAGGGTGGACTTGCACAAGTTCAGGTACAGGCCCGAGACCTCTCCAAAGACCCGCATTATTTCCAATACCCGTGGCCCTGAGCGCCGCAGGTCGGTGAGGAAGAAAAGGACATCATCGGCGTATAACGCAATCCTGTCAGAGAGGCCCCCGGGCCACACAAATCCCCGCATCTGTGCATCTATACGCACCCAGGTGGCCAGAGGCTCCATGGCCAGGGCGAACAGGTACGGGGAGAAAGGGCATCCCTGTCGGGTTCCCCGACCAATGTGGAAGGTCCCCGACACCACCCCGGCAATACGCACTGCAGCCGTGATATCGGTATAAAGCACCTTAACATAAGACAGAAACACCGGGCCCAGGTTAAGACGGGGCAGGAGCTCAAAGAGGTATGCCCAGCCCACCGAGTCGAACGCCTTATTGATATCGGCAAGCAACAAAGCCGCCTGTTCACCTGTGATCCCCATAGCATCCACCGCCGCCCAAGCATGCCGAATATTATGGCGCGTGGCCCTGCGAGGCATAAATCCGGATTGGTCCGGGTGTACTAGATCCGTCATGTACGGAAGCAACCGATTCGCCAGGGCCTTGGCCAGTATTTTGGCTTCTATGTTAAGTAACGAAATGGGGCGATACGAGTCATGTCTATCAGGGGGTCGACCCGGTTTCGGGAGAACCACCACCTCGGCATGACGCCAATCTGGGGGCATTTTACCCTGTGCACGTGCCGCCTCAAGCGCATGCCGATAGTGGGACCCTAGTTGCACATGAAATTTAAAAAAAAATTCACATGGGAATCCACTCGGCCCGGGGGCCTTACCTACATTAAGCTGTCCCAGGGCCTCCCCCAGTTCCTCCGCCGTCAGGGGAGCCTCCAAGGAATCCCTGGTCTCATCCGACACTACTTTAGGGGGCAAGTCGTCAAGGAATTTAGCCACCTCGTCCACCGACAAGCTGTCACACGGAGCATATTGTGTCTCAAAGTAAGTAGCAAAGCTCGCCGCTAACTCAGTAGGATCAGTGATAGCTACCCCGCCGGCGTCCAGTAGGCCAGGCAGCGTAATGGGTTGAACGCTATATTGACATAGTTTATGAAGCAGGGAACTCGATTTATCACCCTACTGATATATCCTGCTCCGCGTGGCAAGCCACGCCTGTCTGGCCTCATCCAGTAAGACCGACGCATAGGATTGCTGTACTTGGAGAAGCAGCCGTATGTCCACCGCACTCCCTCCCTCCCGACTCCGGCGCTCTAATGTTGCTACCATTGCCGCAGCTGCTGTGATCGCTTCGCGCCGACCACGACGGGCCGCAGTGCTCCATGCAATGTCTACTCCTCGCACAGTAGGCTTCAGCGCCTCCCATACCACCACTGCGTCAATGTCATCAACCAGGTTCTCCCGCCAATAGTGGTCTATGGCCTCTCGAAGGTGCTTGACATAACCAGGTTGTTGGAGATGCCACGAGGACATCCTCCACCTGAAAGGTTGACGTGTCCTAAGGAGTCCCACCTCAATTGACACCAGGGAGTGATCAGATAGACCTCTCGGTAAAATCTCAGCTGCTCGCACCCTGCACATACATACCGTGGGAACAAACACATAATCCAGACGCGAAAAGGAACCGTGTACAGCAGACACATATGTATATTAACGCACTGTGGGGTGCATATGTCGCCAGGCATCGGTCCAGCCCATACCATCACTCATCGGATGCAGCCTGGTAGGGGGGTGGGGGGGGAAAGGGGCCGGCCCACCCAGGTCTTGGCGCCTCTGACGGTCCATCCCCACGTCCATCACCTCATTCCAGTCTCCCCCAATCACCGCCAGGGATTCAGGGATATCCTCCCATATCTGGAACAGTTTCTCAGCCAGGGCCCACTGCAGAGGAGGGGGAGCATATACACTCCCAAAGACCACTGGTTCTGTGCCCATTACGCCCTTGACAAATATATAGCGGCCCTGCGGGTCCGCCCACGTCTTCTCGTGTACGTAGGCCACTCTACGATGAATTAAGACAGCCATCCCTCTGGATCCCCTGGAGAAGCCAGCGTGGAATACCTGCTGATAACCGAACCGCTGCATGCTGAGCACCTTTGAACCCATCATGTGGGTCTCCTGAAGCAGGAGCACATCCGCAGCTGCACCCTTTCCCCAGTGGAGGACCGCCCCACGTTTCACCTTGTCCAGCATCCCCCTGACATTCCATGTAATCACTCGCAGAGACGCCGCTGGGAGTTGATGTACTATATCAGCCATACTCAGGTGTATCCCACCACAAAGGCCATCTGCACCCACACCACCCACCACACCTCAGCATTTGTAACTTTGTAAAGAACACGTGCATCCCCCCCCATCTGCCCCAAAACCCAAAAACCTCAAGAAAAGCAACAGCTGTCCCTACCCTCGTACCCCGAACCCCCCCAACCCCAACTCCCTCTATATCAACTGCCCACTCCCCCCAACCCCCCCCTACACCTCACAAAACTATGAAGCATCTGTCGCGGCATGGGCAGTCCCAGGCCCAAAACGGAGGGCCTAATACCAACCATGCCAATGGATCCCAACTCCCTCAAACCCAGTTGCCACAACCCCCCCCCCAAAACAACTCCTACGAAGGTAGGAGAGGGATAGCCCCCAATCGGCTGTCCCCGAGCCATGTCCCACCACCCCATTCAAATCCCAGAACACAGTCTCGAGATGACGCTGAGGCATCAATAAAGCGTCCAGTTTGCTGGGCCACCGCCCCTACCGCTCCAGTCTCCGGGAGCCATACCATCAAACAGGGGGCACAGAGTACCTGAAAGCATTAGTGTCACTTCCCAGATTGGTCCGAATCTTCGGTTCTGCCGCCACCTTGTGCCCCAGAGACAGAGGCCGACCGCTTTCGTGATCCGGATCTCCGGTGTCTCCTACTCTTGGGTGGTCGATCTCCTCGTTCCGGCGAGGAACCCCTCGAAGATCCCGGATTCAGTCCCGGCTGGGCATGTGGCCTGAGCGCCACCGTTTCATCCGTCCATTTAAACAAATCTTCCGGAGAGTCAAAAAACAGCGTCTTGGATTGGAAGATCACTCTCAGGCGAGCTGGGTACAGCAGGGAGTATTGGAGACCCAAACCACGGTGCTTCGCCTTAGCATTCATGAAGGACTGTCGCCTCTGCTGCACGAGTTTGGTATAGTCTGGGAAAACCATGATCTTGTGGTTTTCATAGAGGATGGCATCCTTGGTCCTCGCTTCCCGCAGGATGACGTCGCGGTCATGGTAGTTCAACAGTCTAGCGATCACCGCCCTGGGCCGCTCACCCTCCGGCGGCCTCTGGGTCAAGGCGCGATGCGCACGTTCAATGACAAAGCAAGTGGACAGGAGCCCCGGAGGCAGCCAGCTCTGCAGCCACTGAGCAAGGAACTGTTCCACGTTCCCCTTCTCACAGCGTTCCGGAAAGCCAACAAAGCGGAGATTGTTTCGACGAGCGCGTCCTTCCGCATCCTCAGCCCTAAGCGCCAGATTCTTCTGCACCGATTCCACTACCGCTAGTCGTTTCTTCAAGGATCCCACCTCGTCTTCCACCACAGATATTCTGGATTCCGCGTCGGTAATCCGCGCCACAGCATTCCGTAGGTCTTGGCGTATCAAGGTTAAGCATGAGCGCAAAATCCGCTCCGATCGCGGATTTTGCGGATTTTCGGTAAATCCGCGATCCGCGAACTCTCGCGAATTTACCGAGAATCCGCAATCCGCGATCGGAGCGGATTTTGCGGTCAAAAGTTCAAACCTAAATAATTTACGATGGCGCCGGCAAGCTGCCAGCGCCATCCTCAAATGGTTACTTAATTAGCTTCGACAGGAAGCTCTAACAGATAAGATAAAGCAGGGGCTCGAGCGCCTGCTTTATTTTATCAGTTGGAGCTTCCTGTTGAAGCTAATTAAGTAACTTTTGCAGGATGGCGCTGGCAGCTTGCCGGCGCCATCGTAAATTAGTTACATGGTGTGTCTTTCTTCGTGAATAAATATGTGCCCTAGTTGAAGCTTAAATTCAGTGACTCATTCATCAGCCCAAAAATAATCACGTGGCTTTCACGTGCGCAATCCCCGTGCTGTTCCTGTGACCAGGGGCTTCTGTCTCTTAATCTGCTGCTCTGATCGGTCTCTGACCTTTTGTATTCACACAAGGGGCATGTGCGCTCGCATGGAAGCCCCGTCCGTTTGGCCCCGCCCACACACTCGAGGTGTGCACCCGCCCGTCTTCCCGCCATTTACCCACTATGATGGACATTTCACTCAAGGGACCCCCCCTGCGCACTTCGGAGCGATTGCATAGTAACACACACTTGGTCGCTGGAACTAGTTGAAGCGCAAATGCAGTGACTCATTCATCAGCCCAAAAAAAATCGTGAGCGTTGGGAGGCTGGGCAGATGTGCCTTCTTCCCAAATATACCATCGGAAATCCGCTGTGATGCTGCCCAGAGGCATTTGCATCTTTGGCTTTCACGTGCGCAATCCCCGTGCTGTGACCAGGGGCGTCTGTCTTTAAATCTGCTGCTCTGATCGGTCTCTGACCTTTTGTATTCACACAAGGGGCATGTGCGCTCGCATGGAAGCCCCGTCCGTTTGGCCCCGCCCACACACTCGAGGAAGCCCCGCCCCCAAATCCGCCAATCCGCAAAATCCGCGGATTTTGCGGATCCACGATCCGTGAATCCGCAAATTCGTGAATCGTGGATCCGCAAAATCCGCCCATGCTTAATCAAGGTAACATCCGCGCCTACCGCGCCGATTTTGGCGTCCAGCATGTCCCTGGACTGGGTGATGGCGGCCATAAGAGCTGTATTGTCCGGGGGGGGTGGTTGTTGTTGTCCCCCACCCGAGGGGCCTGGGCCACCAGTAGGTCCCGTGAACTTGTCTATGGTCGGCTGTTTGGTTTGGCTGCCGCCTCCTCCTCGAGTCATGATCGCCACCTGCCCGTGGGCCACCGACAGTCAATACAGGCGTGGCAGTATGGGGTCTCCCACTTCATCCGTCTTGCCCAACGGGGACCCCTTCAGCCGATCACTGCCCACTGCCAGATGTGCTCTCCCGGACACCCAATCCAGTATCTCAGCTCAATAAAGGTAAGGCAGGCCTCGGGATCCACCCCCACGTCACCAGTGGCCCGTAAATCACTTAGCGTATAGGGTGGGCCTTGTTTCACCCTCTTTGCGCCCTTAGGTCTGCCGCCACTGCTGGTAATGCCCTGGGTCCAGATGCGGGTACTCACGATGTGCCGTCAGCCACAGGGCCCACCAACCGTCGTTCCACTGTAATCAGGCCGTCGTTTATACAGGAGCAGTGGCGAGGCGTCGTCCAGACCCGGAAGCGGCCACAGTCCGCCACAATCCCGGGCGGGAGCCGCGAAACTCGAGGCCCCGGGCTCCGCCGGTCCCGCTAGGCCGCCGCAACCAATGGAGCGAGCCTCGCCCCTCCGGACCTGTAGAGCAGTGGCTGGGCTCCCGGGGGGACAGTGTCAGTTGTTGCTCACCCCGCCGGGTCGTCTCAGCGCCGGAGAAGCGGCAAGGCGGCCGCGCCACGCAGATGCTCCCCGGACGGGGAGCGCCAAAATCGAGGTCCCGGCTCTCGGCCGTGCGCCAGGCCGCACTCCTCTCCCTGCCTCCCAGCCGGGGCAACGCACCAGAATCGCCGCCAACCACACCGGAGGAGGCCCGGTTCCCCCAGCTACAATCGCCTCACTTGGGGTGTGTTGTAGAGGCTCGGGGACCAGGATAAGTGATCGGATGTATCACGGGCAAGCGGGAGCTCTAGGAAGCTGCGACCGCCATTGCCGCTCTCGAAGCCACGCCCCAATAATTGAGAATTTTGAATTGTTATTGGGAAATGTTGCTTCACATCTTGTAAAGACAGGGGGGAAGAAACAAGATCGTGGACCTAAATGGTTTGATGCAGAATGTTCTTCTGCTCAAACACATCTCACAAAGGCATTATCCCAAGACCCACGTGATAGAGATCTGGTTAGATCTGCTAGGAAAATATATAGGGAGGTACTGAGGAAGAGAAAAAATGATCTAAGGACCAAGGCATGGAAAGACTTGGGAAAAGCGGTTGATCTAAGGGACAATAGGCTTTTTTGGGAGATAATAAATAGGCCTTTTTTTAAATCAGGGGAAGATAATACTATTCGAGTGCATATATCTGAAGATTCCTGGGTAGCCCACTATAGAATTTTTTTAAATCCAAATGAGATATTGTTGATTGCTACCACGGGCGAGGGTGATTATAATTTTAATATAGAATCAGCAAAATTACTTAGTGATTCATTAACCCTTTCAGAGGTAAAGTTGGCTTTGGCCAAGGGGGCTGCCTTAAAGGCCCCAGACCCTGACGCAGTACCCTTGGATTTTTTCAAACATAATTTGGAGGTCTGGTCCCCATTACTTTTGAATGGTTTTAAGGCAATAATCCTGGGGTCCATTCCGACCTCTTGGAAAGAGGCAGTTGTGGTACCCATTTTTAAAAAGGGTGACAAGTCGGACCCACGCTGCTATAGGCCAATATCATTAATAGACGCGTCATGTAAGGTAATGGGTAGGGTGATATTGGCTCGCCTTGAAACATGGGCAGAGTCAGCGGGGGTTATTGTAGAATCCCAATATGGTTTTAGAAGACGGAAAGGAACCACTGAGCAGTGTTTAAATTTAGCACTGATCATGGGCAAGTACATGGGTGCAAAGAACAGTTCTATTAATTTGGCATTCATGAACTTGTCCAGTGCTTTCGACACGGTATGTAGGGGCAAACTGTGGCAGATGATGGAGTCTATGGGGTTTGAGGAGCCTTTGGTTACTCTGCTCCGCAGGCTTCACGCTGCCACAACGGTTAGAATTAGATATGGCCTTGGGGGAGAAAAAACTAGACCTATATTATCTACGGAAGGTGTCCGCCAGGGATGTATTTTAGCCCCCTTTTTATTTCTGGTTTACACGAACGGATTAAGAACGTTTTTTGTTAGAAACTGGTGCTGATTTCCCTCAGATAAATGGTAAAAGAATTCCAATGTTGTCATATGCAGATGACACTGTCCTAATGATCCTCACTCCCAATAGCATGCAGACTTGCCTGAATGCCTTTGACATGTTTATGGGAAACTTAGATCTTGGGGTCAATTTTACTAAATCTTTTGCCATGACTTGTGGTCCGAAAAGTGTTAAAAACCGCAAGTACATGGTGAGGGACTCAAATATAGAGAAAGTTGATAACTTCAATTACTTGGGAAACCTTTTTAATAAAAAATTGAACTGGGAACCTTTGATAGTAGCCCGGGTTCAAAAGGTTACACAATCAATTGAAGCTCTTTTTCGTTTTGCTAGTAAATTAGGACAACGACGTATAGCTGAAATAATAACTTTGTATAAAGCTAAATGTGTCTCTGCTATGACCTATGGTGCTGGTGTTTGGGGGTCACAAAATTGTGAAAAGCTACAGATAATGGAAAATAAATTTATAAAACGTCTCCTATCTGTCCCATCAAGCACATCAAATATTTTTTGTCATGGGGAGGTTGGTATTGAGTTTGCAAGTGACATTATAAAAGTAGCGCCATTAGTATTGTGGTCTAAGGTTTGGCAGTCTGAGGAATTGAAGCTGACAAAAGATATCCTACAAGACTGCCTTAAACTTGAGTACTATAGGGAAATTCCATGGCTTCGCTATGTCAGAGATACCCTTTATAAAATTGGGTTAGGAAACATGTTTACAAATCCTGGCATGATTAATAAGGATGCTAAGTTAACCATCAAAAACGCCTATAGTTCCAGTTTGGGTTCCTTAAGGAACAGTGAAAATGTATTACGTGTTCGGGCAAACTAGTGCGACCCTTTTACTTATCATATATTATGAATACGCAATGGCGTTTCTATTTGCCAAGGTTTCGCCTTGGTACTCTACACTGCCTTTTTGCCTTTCCAAAGCAGGGGGGGTGGAGTGAGAAATTACCTTGTTGCCCCTGTAATAATAAGGTTTCGCAAAACACCCTGCATCTTATTCTTTTTTGCACTTTGTATAAGGTCCCAAGAAATATTTTTATTAGACCATTACTGTTATCCTTTGGATCATGCTATTATAAAGAAGGATATGAATATTTATTATCTTTGTCAAATGCAAACATCTGTAATGCTGTACTGAGTTTTATTAGATCAGCTCTTGTGATTAGAAACCGTTATTGAATGTTTATGAAAATCAGAAATATGTAAATATGTACCATGGTTTTATTGTAGTGATGTTTTTTATATTGATGTATACTTTTATGCTTTCTTTGTGAAATCGAAATAAAGTTATGAAAAATGAAAAAAAATTCTCAGAGGGCTCCCTCTGGGGAGACTTGTGTCCTTGGTCCGGAGATCTTTCTCTATGCCGAGGAGACTTTCCTCTGGACTGGAATCTTTTTTCTTTGGAAGTGGATTGTTTATTTCCATCCCAGCTCTTTTTTGGAGTGTTTAGATTATTTTTAATAAATATCTTTTCAGGATTTTCAGTTAGTTGGGGTTTTACTGGATTCCCACCCAAACTATCTCTTCATAGGCTTTTTCTATGATTCTGGCAAGTTCAAATGGCTGTTCTGCTATATCTGTTTCTTTCAATTTCTGGAGGAAAGTTATATCCTCCGTTGCCAATTGAACCAACTCTCTATATGCCTGTGTTAATTCTTTTATTTTAACTAAGAGTTCTTCACTTGACATTTTTTCGATGTCGGGATGTGGTGTGTAGCTGGCTAGAACCGGCCATGTTGCTCCTGGTCTACCTAGTGGACCGAGCCTGGTGATGTGATTATTATGTTTTAGGGCGCCTTTAAACCAGAGCAGGTGCTCTTGGTATTTTAGTGGGATTTCCACCTCCTCGAAAGGAGTGTAGTCATCCGGTGGTTCCTCTATTTTGTAATAGTGGAATTCATGTGTGACAGCGTTTGCTGCTGGAGAGTTTATCCATGAATAGAATACCTCTGTCTGCCGATATTCATGTGCCTCAATTACGAATATGACTGTACCACCTCTCGATGTTAGTCCATTTTCTATAAGTTTAAGAGTTATAGTTTTTCTTATGTTGACCGGAATGAGTATTGCATCCGGGTCGGTTTGCAGGAGACTATTGTCATCCTCTAGGAGACGAGCTGCTATTCTAGCTGCCTCCCTATCTTCTTCACCGTCTGACATTTTACTGACAGGAAGGTTTTTGTTGCAGATCAGGTTTTCAAGGAAACAAAGATTAGGTGCACAATATTTTGGAACACTGTATCCTTCAACGTTGAATAAACCAAAAACTATACATAGAAATCTCTTCCTACTAAGTTCCGGCGGATTTTAACCTTTGACCCACTCCAGACGTCTTTGGAGTATTTACGGGAGAAAGGGTCTGTGTGAAAAAGCACGACTGAGTTACTCTAACGTCTTGCTTTAGATTTATCGCCTTACCAAACGTTGGGCGCCATGTAGTGTAGTTCCTATAGTCCCAATAGGCTCTGCGCATTGGAATAATATCTTCAGTAGTGTAGACGTAGGACTGAGGTTAACTAGGTCTCTACTGACTATATTAGACTTAAGTTTTTTGCCAGCTAGCTCAGAGTTCACTAGAAACTTTCTCGAATAGGTGAGGAGGAGTTTAACCTCCCTGGATAGACAAGAAGGGATTTAGTTTCTGACAACCATAAAACATGACAACTTTGCTCTCCCTGATTAAGAGTGTATCTCTAGAGTCGTGTGAAAACAAAAGACAGCTATTTCAGTCAGTCAAAGGTGCGTACTTAGTTTCACCAGATTGCAGAGAAAAAGAGAGACAGGCGTTTTCAATAAAAGGTGTTATTTATTGAGCAGTCTCTTTCCTCATACAAGAGAAATGAATTGCTACAATTGCAATACTTATAGTTAAGTAAAGTGCATACAGTAAAAGCATGATTATGAAATAATACTGTAAAAGCATTGATATGGTTTCTTAGCCATATGATACTTTAAAATGGATAAAATAGATACATACATATATACATTGACTAATCGTACTCAACTGGTGCTTCTAATTACGCCTACCCCGGTGTACCTGACCTAAGCCTAATACGTGGGAGGGAGTAAGTAAGTAGCAGTTTAAGTTAAGTTTGTTTTGCCAAGAATCTGACTCAAGAATTCTCTGTAAGGGTTTAGTCAGTTCAGTACCTGGGTATTAGAAGGCAGGAGGGCTGGTATCTCTCTCTCAGGACTCGGTATCCCAGTCACCCGCAAGGGTAAGCTGGAAACGCCGGAGACTGGATTTCTCTGCAAGAGAAAAGACAGCGTCTTTCTCAGCGCGTCAAAAGGGAGGGGCAGCGTCCGTGGGCTCTCGCATCAGCTGGGCTCTTCGGAAGTAGATAGCTGCTCTGCTCCAGGATTACCACCGTGTGTTTGCTTAAGGCAACGTTGGTATATTAATACCTGAAAGGTGCCGGGTTTGACGTAAACCTGGACATAAGACGTCAATAAAGATGTCACTAAGAACTGGTCGTTCTTACAGTGCTTTACAGGAGTTCTCGGACGAAATCAAAACAAAGCAGCGGGGATTTCCCAGGTTGCTGGAGGCTTGGATTTGTTTAAGAACTCGGTGTGCTTTCTAGGGGGCTGGAGGAATAGACTTGCTTAATGTGACAGCATGCGCTATGACTGAGTTATGAAAAGGGTTTCTATGCCATTGTAGGGATATTATTGATTTATAACCACACAAGGGCAAATAATAGGAATATCGATTCAGGTACCTAGATAAACACACTACAAAAGTATTGTATAAGCCTGAACCACATATTGAGCAGGACTCCTATCTGGCCCTCAGGCACCATATCGTACTCAGCTTCCATGAGAGGGTTTAGGGATCTTCCTCCTAGTGTGTGTGTAGGTAGAGTAACGGCATTGTTGTATGAGACCGCAGAGAGGCTGCAAACTACTTTGTGAGATGTCTGCCCATCATGAGCAGGTATTGGATGCTTAGGGGCATGGATGGCTCCATGGACATGTCTCCCCAGTGTTCATGTAGGGTGGCTATGAGTGTTTGATATTTTAGAAATTGCCCCAGCGCTACTCCCTAGGCATCAATGAGTAAAGCATAAGGCGACAGGGCACAATCATGATACAGAGGCCGAGGTCTTGTATACCACTATCAACGAGATGGCGCACTTCTAGGGCCGTGATGGCACCATGTCGACCTGGCATGCCTATTACTGGGAGCGCAGGCGTATGGTCTGGTGTTCCTCAACAAGTGCAGACATCTGCGGTAACAATGATGTGCCACAGTTAGCAGGAGCTGCAGTGGTGGCTTCTGCTTGCAGCATGGGTGGAAGAGAGCGTACAGGGTCACATGAGAAAGGGCCGGAAGGTCCAATGCAGTGTCCGCTAGGCGCTGCTCCGAGGGCCATACGGCCACCCATTGCAGCTGGTCTGCTAATTAGTAATGTTTCAGGTTGGGTAAGGCTAGCCCCCCAAGTCCGTCGATAGATATAGCTTCTGAATTGCTACTCTGCTACTGGAGGCTCCCCAGTTGTGCCCTGTAATCATTCCAGTGTTTTGAAAAGGGACGGAGGAAGACACACTGGCAGATTGGTAAAGTATTAAAGCAGCAGGATTTTCAGCTTTGTTAACGCTATTTGACCCACGGTGCTTAGAGGTTGTGTTACCCAAAATGCTACTTGTGATTGGATCGCTGTGATTGTCCTACCCAGATTCTCCTCAAGAAGGTCCATTGGGTGATGGTACACCCACATCCCCAAATATTAGAATGTGTGTGCTTCCCATTTGATGCGTGGGCCACCTAGGACATACCGCGGGTCAGGAGAGTCCACATCAAATGGGTGAAAACGGGTGAAGAGAAGATTAGGGTGCATTGACTACCAGCCCAACACTGTGGCGAATTCATGTAATATGTGCTCTATTTATCCTGGGATATAATGCGTGTCCTTCGGGTATAGAAGAAGGTCATCCGCATATAACGGAATAATGTGTATGCTGGCACCCTGGGGATTCCCCCAGTCTGCACCCCTCGCTTGAAGTGTAGCAGCCAGCAGCTCCACTGAAAGCGAAAACATAACGCGGATAGATGGCATCCCTGCCTGGTGCCTTTTCGTACTCGAATGGGCGCTGACGTATACGGACCCATTTTTACCCTCACTAGTGGGTCATCATACAGCAGCCGGACCATCTTGATAAAGGCTTTCCTGAGCCCATAGAGTGTCAGCATCAGGATCAGGAAGCCCCACTCCAGGGTATCAAATGCCTTTTCCAGGTCTAACATCAGGCATCATGCACGGGCAAATGCTGCGGTGTATATTCAGTGACTCTGAAGAAACAGCGAAGGTTGAGAGAGGTACTGCGTGTTGGGACGAACCCATTTTGGTCATCATGCATGAGTGATCGGACCAAGGGGGCTAGCCATTCCACCAACAATTTCGCAATTATTTTATAATCCGTTTATTAAAAGGGCAAGAGGCCTATAAGAGCCTTGGTCCATAGGATCTTGGTCCGGCTTAAGCAGCGAAACCAATCGCGCTTAATTGAGAGAGGGTCGGAGGGAGGAGTTATCTATTGCAGCGTTGTAGACTGCTTGGAGATGCGGCATCAGTATTGTTGCGTATGTCTTATAGAACTCAGACAGCAACCCGGCCAGGCCAGGGGTTTTTGAAGGAAGTGACCCGATTTGGGCCACCCGGGTCACTCACTACCACCTCTCAGCTGTCCATATAAATGAAGAGTCGGTCAGACAGTAGAGAATACAACCAAGTTGAGCGGAGTCCAGTCTGACTAGCCTCCCAAAATGCAACCCAGGAGACTGACCCTCACCAACATTAAATCAGTTGTAGTACATTTCCAATGCCCAGCAAGACCCACCCAAAACTGTAAAATTCCAGTTGAAGCAGGCTAAAAAAGGAGGCACAGAAGATGAGTTACGCTCCTGGGATCTGGTACATGTTAGCTCTACCTCAAGTTTACTCTGTCCGTGCCCGCCACTGTAAGCATGAGAATGGGCCTATCCAGCAAGGAAGGTATGCAATGGCACATTCATCTATTCATTAAGACAGCGAAGCTCAATCTTGAAGAAATATAAAAAAGAAATATCGGAGCTGCTTTCTGCTGAAGCAGAGAGGTTGAACAGAAGTTAGTTTCGATCATTACATAAAACGGCAGCTAAGGGTAAAATGGTGCCGCAAATGCTAATTTAAGCTCAATGCCAATGGGGGTGTCGACCGGAAGTATTTTCTAGTCCAACATACTCCCCTTATAGTATTTGCTAATTTTTTTATACTAGGGAAAGCTAGAACTCTCTGCATTACGTAATTAACACATTACAATTCTAAACATACACCGTTAGTAATCGAAAAAGCCCTCATCTATACACATCAAGTCCTGGATATCCTCCATCACCATGGTTTTGTTCTTAGGGTCATGTTCTCGGGGTTTGGAGCGAGGTGTCAGCATATGTACAAAGCAGGTTCAGCTGGCAGGAAGGCAGTGTATGCACAGACATGTTAAAATGATACCAGCCATGGTGACCAGGAGGATGAAAGTCTTCCAACACCAGGACGTGAATAAGCCCCAATGTCACAACCCCCACTCACCTGAAAACCAGGTACCGCAGGAACGAAGAGAGCCTCCCCTCTCACCTCCAAACCCATCCTCCACACAGAGAATATCAGTATGGTCGATTGATTCCAAGGGGAAGGGGGAGAGAATTTACCTCACTCACAAGGTGTGTTCGGGATGTGAAGGAATGACACTAGGTGAGACGTCAACAGGGGATGCTGACCAAAGGAAAGAGAATCAAATGGCGTCTGCGGGACACCCTTAGCCTATCCTGTCCAGTGCCTCGGACAATGAACCAATCTCCCTCTCCCTAAGCTACCTTTGGTGCCACGGACGGGGTGCATGCACCCTATTCATCATCTTCCAGTCTATCCCTACTAATCTGACTTGGTGCACTGTCCCTCCGTTGGGGAATCAAATTGTATCTAGCCATTCCGGGTACAGAGTGATCAGTAAATAGGGGCTTAAATTCAGAGGGTCCAAGGGACTGGGGCTCAAGCACTTGTGGGCCAGTTGGAGGAGAATCATGGATGGCCCTTACTTTTGGGGGGACTGCCTCATTCAATACTGCATCATTCTCCTCCTCTGTTTATTTATTTATTTCTTTATTTATAAGTTTATATAGCGCTTGAATCACTCCACCAGGAGTATCTCTGCGCTTTGTGACCAGCAAATTAACAGTATACGATGGAAAGGAGATTAGATTTCATTTTTAAACAGGATAGTTTTTAGCTGTTTTCGGAATGTAAGGTGCTCTTTACATAGCCTTAGGGCCAATGGTAACTTGTTCCACATCTTAGGACCCATGGTGGACAGAGCTCTACCTCCGTGTCTAACTTTTTTAAAAAAAAATTTATTTTTATTTTTGTTGTTGCCGTCATATGGTATACAATAACGGACAGTAGGCCTTTAGTGCAGCGTCAACATTCAGCTGCCGTAATCAGTAGAGCAACTTTTTCATATTTTACCCCCCCAACTTCAACCTGCTACTTATTAGGGTTATGATCCACTATTCATATCAATCGTTTACATCATCATCGGTGTGTCCAAATGCAACTATCAGGTTGTGGTTCAAATACACAGTTCAATATGTTCCTCTACCTGTAGGTTCCCAGGCCCCTGTATCATTCACTGTCTCCACATGCCATACCCCCTTCCCATCCATCAACCCAGATCGTCGTCATCCCCTGAGCTGTCCCCATCCTCCTCCTCGGGCAGAGGCTCACAGATGTCTCCCCTATAAGTGTTCCAGGGTGACCAAGTCCCGTTCCATTTTCGAGGATTATGTCTCTGCTGGTATACTGCCCGCTCAGTCAGCATGATCACATCCATATTTCTGCACCATTGCGCCAGTGTCGGTGTTTCCTGTGCCCCCCAGTTCATCGCGATATCACGCTTTGCCAGCATTACACCTATGACCACCCACCTCTTCGCATGCAGTGATAGATCCGTTGGGCCCCACACATTCAGGAGACAAACCCTGGGGTCCGGTGCAAATGGGTGCTGGAGGGTCTGACCGATCGTGCGTGTGACACGCCGCCAGTAGTCCTGTATATGTGGACATGTCCATATAGTGTGGTACAGCGTACCCTCCTCCCCGCAATTCCTCAGGCAATGTGGGTGTTCTGCTCTATGTATTTTATACAGTGTCGTGCGGGTGTAGTAGACCCTGTGTAGCACTTTGAACTGGATCAGTCTGAATCGAGTGGAAATACCTGCCTCCCTGGGGGATGCCAGGGCTGCGTTCCAGTCCGCCTCATCTAGGTCCCCCAGCTCGTCCACCCAGTACTCCTTTAGCTTCCCCAGGGGGTCCGGCAGGTTATTCATGAGTTTACGGTAAGTGAGGGAGGTTGCCCCGCCCTCCATGTAGTCTGTAAGCAATCGGTCCTCTAACGGAGCCGACTCCGGAAGCGTCACACCAACCTCCAACACCGACAGGAGTGCGTGTCTGATTTGTATGTATCTGTATGTTTCGGTTTCTGCAAGGCTGTATTGTTCCCTCAGGGTCCCAAAGGAGAGCACACCCTCTCTGGTCCATAGGTCGCCCACCGTTGAGATCCCAATGTTGTCCCATTGGTCGAACCCCCTGGAGCTGCGCAGGTTACCGAGGGCCTTGGCGTCCCATAGTGGCGTGAGTCTGGTGATCACTCCCTCCCATCCCAGCCGTCTCTGAGCTTTGTGCCATAAGGCTACAGTGTGTTTGGTAGGCCCCTCTAACTTCCTCACCATCCCTTTGTTATATAGCGGGGCTAGCAGGGTGGACATGCCCAGTTGTTGTCTATCTGCTCTGAACGCCGGGTCGTCGTGCGCTGCGTGGAGCCATTGGTTAATCACCTTAAGGTGAGCTGCCCAGTAATATAGTTCAAGGTTGGGGAGGGCTATTCCCCCACTATACCAGTCTCTGGTTAGTTTCAACTGGGCGACCCGGGCCGGTTTGTCTCCCCACAGAAGACTGGACAATTGCGCCGAGACGTGGCGGAAGAACGACACGGGAACCATTGCCGGTGTGTTCTCCAGAACATAAAGGAAGCGAGGGAGCGCCAGCATCTTAAAAAGCGCCGCTCTACCCAGCAGTGTTAAGGGGAGATTTTTCCAAAGGCGCACGTCAGTCTTCAATTTGTCCAGCTGGGGCTTAAGATTCAGGTCAAGGAAGGTCGAGTGCTCCCTCGTAATCCGTATCCCTAGGTATTTAAAGGTGATGTGTTCTACGAGTAATTGGCAATCCTCAGGCAAGGCTGGAAGGTCGCCCTTTATCATATAGAGAACGGATTTGGACCAATTGAGCTTATAGCCCGAGGCCGTACCGTGGCTTTCACATAGTGCCAGTAAGACCGGGATACTGTTCGCGAGGTCCATGAGGTAGACGAGCATGTCGTCGGCATATAGGGATACCCTATCTTCGCCTCCACCTTCCCATAGTATACCTTTCAGCAGCTGGGTGGTTCTGAGGATTGTGGCCAAGGGTTCTAGCACTAAGGCGAACAGTAGTGGCGAGAGTGGGCACCCCTGTCTCGTACCCCTTGCCAACGGAAACTCCCTTGATATGTGTCCATTTGCGGTTACTCTTGCCATGGGTTCGGTGTACAGTAGTTTGACCCACGATATGAACGTTGGGCCGATACCGATATGTTCCAGGACCGCGAAGAGATAGCGCCACTCCACCATATCAAATGCCATTTTGGCATCTAGCGACAGTACCGCAGCCGGTTCCTCCAACTGCGGGGTTCGGGCTAATACCCCGTGTAGCCGTCGCAAGTTCAGCGCCGTACTCCGGTGTGGCATAAAGCCCGATTGGTCCGGGTGAATAAGGTGCGCCAGATGGGGCAGTAGCCTGGTGGCCAACAGTTTTGCCAGGATTTTACTCTCGGCGTTAAGGAGGGAGATCGGGCGGTAGGACTCGCACTCCTCAGGGGGTTTGCCGGGCTTAGGTATTGCGACTATTGTGGCCGTGCGCTGATCAGGAGGCAGTCGCCCCTGTTCACGACACTCCTGAAACATATCGAGCAATGGTGCGGACAGTGTCTCGGACATGAGTTTGTACCATTCTATTGGCACACCATTGGGGCCCAGTGCTTTCCCGGGGTGTAGTGCCGTTATGGCTGTCTGTAGTTCTTCCTCCGTCAGATCGGAGTCAAGCTCGTCCCGTTGTTCTGGTGAGAGAGTGCGGGTCGGTACTCCCACAAGGGAGCTTTCTGCCATTTCCCGTGTGACCTCGTAATCAGGGGAGTATACGAAGTGGAAATGATCTGCTAGGAGTTCCACTATGTGAGCCGGACTGGTCTGCATCTCACCCTTAGAGTCCCGCAGCTGCAGTATCGCCCGCTGGCCTCCCCGCGCCCTTTCCAACCACGCCAGGAGCTTCCCTGCCTTATCGCCAATGTCGTACACCCTGCTCGCCGTTGCGGACATAGTGTCTCGCACTTTGCGGCGCAGAAAGTCGGTATGACTCTGCTGGGCCAGTCTGAATGTGTGCTGGGTGTCTCCAGTCGGGTTCCCCTTGTGTTCCTGTGTTGCCTTATCAAGTTGTTCCTCTAGGTCTGATAGCTCCTGACGTTGTGTGCGCCTATGCTGTGCGATCACCGAAATCGCCTGTCCGCGGAGAACTGTCTTGTAAGCCTCCCACAGAACAGTAGGCGACTCCACCGACCCCACGTTCTCTGCTAAGTAGGACCGTGTGCTTTTCTTCAAGGCCTTGGCTACGCCCGGTTCTCTAAGGTAACCCGGGTAAATCGGGTAAATCCTTCTGCGGGTTCTCCCCTGACTGGACAGAGTCAGTGTAAGCGGGGAGTGGTCAGAGATCCCTCTCGGCCTAATTTGGGAATCAGTGAAAGTGAGGAGACCCCCCCCAACGTCAGGAAATAGTCTATCCGCGACAGACTGTCGTGGACTGCCGAGTGGTATGTATACTGCCGGACATCTGGGTGTAGCCGCCTCCACACATCCACTAAGCCCTGCGCTTCCATAAAGTCGTGCAATTTGGAGGGTCCTGGTGTTCGTGTGCGCGTCGGGTGGCGGTCTAGGGAGTCTTGTGCCACTACATTGAAATCTCCCCCCACGACAAGATCACCTTCAGGAAGATCTAACAAGAATTTCCCTAGTTCCGGGAAAGCTATGGTGTGTAGGGCTGGCGGGATGTAGACCGAGACCACATTCAGCGGTTTCCCTTCCCACTGGCCATGTACCGCTGCAAAGCACCCCTGTGTGTCTGTTGCAGTTGATTGGGCTATGAACCTGGATGAGCGATGAATTAATATCCCGGAGCCCCGGGACCCCTTGGTAAAGCCCGAGTGAACCACCATGCTATACCCTTTCCTGTCCAGGGCCTTTGTAGCTGTGCCGGTGAGGTGTGTTTCTTGTAGTAGGACCAGTGCGGGGTGCAGCCTCTTTATATTTTGCAGAACCAGCCCACGTTTAATCTTGTCGCCTAGGCCCCTTACATTCCAGGACATGAGGTGTAGCAGGGACGTCTGCCCTACATTAGTGTCCTCCCCCATCCTGTGCGGGTGTGCGGTCTGTGAATTTGCGCTCGTGGATGACCAGGAGGTCTGTGCAGTGACCCTGTGTGTTGCATTGTGGCATTACCATCCTATACTCGTGTGCCCCATTGTAGCTACCCTGCCCCTGTGTAGAAACTAAAAACAAAAACCCCCTTTTACCCCCAACTCCCCCCCTCCCTGCCCCCCTGCTCAACGGACTCAGAACTGCCCGCCCCCCCAACTCAGCAGAGTGCCTGATCCCACCCCATAACATAGTACTTGCTCGCTGGGGTGAAGGTTACTCCGTGGTCAGCGGCCCCCATCTTCAGCTGCGGAGGCCTTTCCGCCCAGTGTCCAAGGCGGCGTTGCCTGCTTGTATCATCTTCCGTTCAGCCGGACCATGGCTGTGACTTATTGATCCTCGTCTGCATTGTCATCCTGGCGGTCGGATAAGGGGGAATGTAGCTCTGCATCCACGTCGTCGGCTTGTGAGCCCCGTCGGGAGCCAGCTGTACGGTGTTTGTTCTGTCTATTGGAGCGACGAGGGCCCGCCGCTCTCCATCCTTCCAGCCAATCCTGCGCTACCTCTGGGGAGTCAAAAAACCAAGTCTTGTTGTCCGCTACGACCCGAAGCTTGGCCGGGAAAAGCATTGAGTATGGGATTTCTCTGGCTCTGAGTTCTTTTTTGACCTCAAAAAAGGTTCGTCTCCTCCGCGCCACCTCGGCCGTATAGTCAGGAAAGAATGCCAGCGTCGCATTCTGGATCTTAATGGGGGGCGAGTTCCTTGCCGCTTGTAGGATGGCACCCCGATCCCTGAAATTGAAGAGCCTCGCTATGATCGGTCTGGGGTTAGCTCCTGTCTTGTGGCGTCCCCCCGGTACCCGGTGCGCCCTTTCCACTGTGAAAAAGGCGGAGAGTCCTTTGGGCTTCAGGGTGTCTTTGATTAGGCTCTCCACATATAGGTCCATCGCCCTCGTATCTTCCGATTCTGGCACACCAATAATGCGGATGTTGTTCCGCCTCGAGCGTCCTTCCTGGTCATCGAGCTTGTCGCGTAGTTCTCTGTTCTCCTTCGAGACGCGTTCCATGCTAATCTGGAGTTCCGAGACGTCCTCGACCAGGGACTTGGTCACGACCTCCATATTGTTCACCTTCTCTGTCATTTTATGGAAGTCCGCCCTTATAAGTGTGATCTCGGCCGAGATCGACCCCACCGTGGCCTGTACCTGCGTGAGGGCCCGCATGACGTCATCAATGGTCGCTTTCTTGCCTCCGGTCACTTCGGTTGTCTTGCTCGCTTGTGCCTTGGCGTCCTGTGAGGGAGAGGGAGAGCCGGGCTTGTCATATGCAAAGCGTTCCAGGCGTGATTGTGTCGCCCCGTGTTTAGAGCCCTTGCCAGCCATCTTGGTGTCGTCTGGGCCAGGCCACCTCCTTCAGACGGTTACCAGGGGTCGTCCTTGGGCCCACGCTGTACTTAGTGGGGTGAGAGTGGCCCCCGCGAGGCGCACCGGTACCTGCGTCCCGGGATGTGTGCAGATCCGAGCGGGCCTCCGGTGTGCGGTGGCAGGCCGGGTCTCGGATTAGTTAGAGGGGCGCGCAACCGATTGTCGCCGCCCTGGAGGACTCCTTCTGTCCCCCTCCGGCACCGCGCGCAGCCCCTGATGGCGATGGGGGGGCCCGGGTCAGTCTCAGACAAGTCCGTCCGCCATGAGGACGGGTGCCCTGCGCAGAAGCTCCGCTGTTTCCTGGGCGGGGGTGCCCTCAGGTCCGTTTTGCCCTGTCAGGCACTCCGATCGGCGAGGGGAAGCCGCCGTGCAGACAATGAGGCAGCGCGGTTCCTTCGCTGCCAGACTCTGCGCTCTGGCCGCCGCTGCTTAAGATGGCGGCGCCGGATCCCCACGTCGTCGCTCTGGGCGCAGGGCACCGTCCCCGCCGGGCGTCCCCCCCACTCCACATGGACCTCTCGTCAGGTATATCGGCTCCCCGCAGTCCGGTGATGGAGACTGGAAGGCTCGGTCACCGTTCACCCCGTCGCTCTCCGTGGCCGGGTGTTTCCGGTGGATCGCTGCCCGACACGGGCCACTTCCTGTCAGTGCGCCGCTCACTGTGCCTCCCGGTCTTGATGCCGCACACAGGCCCGCTCGGGGCGCTGACAATAACTGGGGATCCCGACCTCGGATTGAGGTCTAGCTAATCCGAACTGCCGCCGCCTGGTCCTGGGCTTCGCTGCCTTCCCGCCTGGGAAGTTTTGTCGACGGATAAATGTGCGGATTGAACTGGGAGCCGCTTCAATCACGGAGCTCTCCTTCTAGGCTGCCACCATCATCGGCTGCTAGCCACGCCGTGTCTAACTTTTTTGACATGGGGAACCACAAGAAGAAAGTTGCTGCTCGATCTAAGAGATCGTGTGGGAACATATGGTTTAAATTTTCTTTCAAGATAGGCGGGTCCTTGTCCGTTCAGGCATTTGTGAATTAGGCAGCATATTTTAAATTTTGCCCTTTGTCTTACTGTGAGCCAGTGTAGTTGTTCAAGGAGGGGTTTGGATGCAGTTCTCGGGGGGGCATTCAGAAGAAGGCGAGCCGCCGTGTTCTGAACAACCTGTAATTTGTCCAACACTCCTTCGTTGACCGAAAGTAGCAGGCCATTACAATAATCAATCCGGCTCAAGATAAGTGCTTGAACGAGAGTTTTTCTTGTTGAGTTGGGTAGGAGTGGAAAGATCTTACGGAGTAAACCAATAGTATGGAAGCATATCCCCGAAATGTAGCTAACGTGTTGTTTTAAAGACAGGTCGTGATCAAGTCGGATTCCCAGATCCTTTACTACCTGTTTAGCTTCAGGGACTGCTCCCAACTCAGATGGCCACCAGTCAGGAGTCCAAAGTATCTTGGCTTCCCCAAACAGCATGATCTCCGTCTTGCTGACGTTACATTGGAGATAGTTGTTAGACATCCAATTTGCCACTTCTTTCATACCGGATGAGAAAGAGTTCTTAACCTCAGTGGAAAGAGTTTTGAAGGGGAACAGGAGCTGTGTGTCATCTGCGTAAGATACGGGGACAAAACCGTATCTACGCAGCACTCCTGCCAGGGGTGCCACATAGATATTAAAGAGCTTGGGGCTCAAACATGAGCCCTGTGGCACCCCCTTGGAAATCTCAATTTCCACCGAGCGAAACGCACCCATGGTGACTGTCTGGGTGCGATCAGTTAAGAAACTCTTTATCCAATCAAGGGCTTTGTTCTTAAGGCCAGCGTTCGACAACCGTTGAGTCAGGATGGAATGAGACACGGTGTCGAACGCTGCCGACAGATCTAGTAGAACCAAGATGACTGAAAGACCCTTGTCCTGGTAAGAGTGGAGATCATCGGTAACAGACAGCAAGGTGGATTCTGTGCTATGTCTGGGGCGGAATCCTGATTGGGATTCTTCAAGAGCTTGTACTTGTTCAATATATTTGGACAAGTGCCTATTCACATGTTTTTCGATAACTTTCCCCAAAAAAGGTAGCAGGGAAATGGGTCTTAGGTTACTCAAGTCAGACCAAGGTATGGTGGTATTTTTCCTGGTAGGTCTGACGAGTGCTTGCTTCCATTCCTTGGGGACAGTACCTGAGGTGAGTGATAAATTTACTAATTCTGTAATCAGTGGACTTAGATGTTCTTCCAAAGTAGGCATTAACCTAGCAGGAATAATGTCCTCTGGACTGCCACTTTTAATTTGTTTTAGAAGGGTGGAGGTTTCAAGACATGAGATAAGGGGAAAGCTATCCAGGCATTGAATATCCAAGATGGAATCTATAGGATTAGACAAGAATGTCATATTAGTGGATACAGACTGATTAGTACATAAAATCTTGTCATAAATTTTGTCAATTTTACTGGTAAAGAAGCCGGATATTTTGTCACACAACTTTTGAGATGATATGTCAGGGGGTTCGCATGCTGATGGCTTAGCAAATGTCTGCAATATCTGAAAAAGAACTCTCGGGGAGTTCCCAGCCTCCTGTGGTAGCAATGTGTGCTTTCCGTGCACAGCGAATTGCTTTATGGTAGGAGGATAGTGCAGCCCAGTATCTTTGTTTATCCTCAAGGAGATGGGAAATTCTCCATCTTTTCTCCAATTTCCTGGCTCCTTGTTTAAGGGTTCGTAAGTGATCAGAAAACCATACTTCATGCTTCTTTGCTGGCCTAGGTTTAAAAAACTTTAGTGGGGCGATTTTATCAATAGTTGTCCTTATTTCGCCTCCAAATTTCTTGAGAGCTACTTCAATGTCATCCGAAGGCTGAACGACAGGAGGAATAAAATTTTCTATAAAAGTAGACTTAGTAACTTTATGCCACTGTCTACGAGTGCAAGGTAAAGTGTTGGAGTGTATCGGATTAGGTGCTCTACGGGGTATGGTAAATTCCACAATGAAGTGATCGGTCCAGCTCACCTGAGTAGCGGGTGGACATAATATCGTCTGAGCATTGGAGAAAACTAAGTCCAAGGTGTGGCCAGCCTGGTGGGTAGGACCACTATTTTTCAACAATAATCCCAACGTTGATAAGTCGGTTATTAGTGATTGAGCGTCACTGCAATCCGATTTCTCGCAGTGGACATTGAAATCTCCAACTAGTGTGCACCCACGTCAGTCGGGCATCCGAAAAAAGGATGAAGCGTGGCACTTTCTCTGACTTGTGGTCACCTATGCCATAGATCACCCACCGATCATAGGGGAGAGGCAACGAGACCATGCAACAGTAATTGGTGTGTATCCAGTTCTTCCGACCAATCACCTTCACAGCACTACGGGTGGCAAGGAGTACCTGCAGTGGCCCCTTCCAATGGGGCTCCAGGCTTCCTTTCCTCTGGAAATGCTGCACAAGGATGAAGTCACCAGGTCAGATGTCATGTCCAGGTCCCTCTGTTTGCGGCGGCAATGTGTTTCGAATCTGTTGATGAATAGAACACAATTTTTTTGTCAACTCATAGAGATAATCCACTAACAGAGGATACGCAAGATCTGAGAAACTTTTTGGTCATGGTACGCCCCAAACATTCGCTGGGCGGCTGAACACAACCTCACATGGGAACAATCCTTTCCTAGTGTGAGCTGTAGCTCTGGATGACAGAAAAGCCAACGGTAATGCATCTGGCTACTTCAATCCTGTGGTTTCCTGAATTGTTGCCAGATTTAGTTTGCGAGTACCATTGTACTTCCCAACCAAACCTGCTGACTGGGGGTGGTGTGCAGCATGAAACTTCTGCCTGATATGTGGCCCACCACACACCAACTGGATGACTTTTGAATTGAAGTGACTGTCATTGTCACTCTAGATCAAACGAAGTAAACCAAAGCGAGGGAAAAACTCCTCCAGGATGGCTTTCGCCATCGCCAAGGCTGTGTTCTCCATAGTCAGGTATGCCTCAACGCATTTACTGAATACACAAACAACCACTAACACATATTTCAAATTATTGACCCGTTCTATCTCAATGTGGTCCATCTGAAGGATTCCAAAGGGGAAGGAAGGGGGTACAAAATTACCAGGGGGTGTAGGAGTGCCTTTTCCAGTATTATACATCATTCATATCATACTATATTTTACCAAGTGAGCAGAGGTCTTGGGGATGTTATCAGTTTGCCATACAGGGTCTAGTAGTTTGCATATGTCCTTAGCGCTAATGTGAGCTGGCCTGTGTGCCCTAGTGACTACAGGGAGGACATATGCATCTGGAGGCATTCACCTTTGCTTTCCTGATTTATCCACACAACACCCATCTTTGTCTAAACAACCTGTGCTTTCCTGTCATACTACTAACTCCTCAATCGTTGCCTCACTCCGAATTTCTTTGACACTATCCAGTGAATTTCTTTGACACTATCCATATAGTAACTTTGGGTACCCATCTAGCAGGACCTGCTATAAACATCTTGTTCATCTTCATTCAAGCCGTCTTCTTAGCTAATTGGTCTGCAAATGCATTTTCCCTCCCCAAATCATCACTAATTGCCTTATGGGCTCTGCACTTCACTATTGCTAACTTTTTGGGGAGTGTCAGGGTTGACAAAAGCCTGTGTATGAATGGGCTATTCCAGATCTTTAACCCATTTGAAGTCAGGAATCCTCTCTTTGCCCAGAGCCCCCCAAAATTCTGGGCCGCTCCAAAGGCGTACTGGCTTTCAGTATAAATATTGACAGTCAGTCCCTCACTTAGCTCACAAGCTCAAAGAAGGACAACTAACTCTGCAGCTTAGCCCGATTGATAGGTAACTTGTGATGTCTCAACTACTGTGTGTAGGGTAGTTATTGCATATGCAGCAGTTGTTTTTGCCATCTGATAATTTGAAACAAGAGCCATCGACATAAGGCTCCCATAGGGGTTAGAAAGAGGAACATAAGTCAGGTCTACCCATCCCTTCATCTCCTCCTCAGTCCGAAGAATACAATCATATATCTATATTTCCTCACTTTCAGAAGGGAGGGGTTGTAACATGGCTGGGTTCAGAGTGGCACGTATTTTTATCATGAAGTGTGGTACAAAGAGGGTCAGTTCATAACCATGCGCACTGGTGAGGAGCTATGTCTTTGTTTTGCTCAAAAGTGTATCACCAGCATGAGGTACCATGACTGTGAGATCGGTATCAAGGATAAGCCCAGCGATTGTCGAATAGAGACAGCTGCAGCCACTCTTAGACAGCTCAGGAGGGCTCTCACGACGCTGTCAAGCAAAGCAAAAAAAGAAGCACACGGCATCTGCTTACCTCAAAAGGCATATGTCAAGACAGAAAGTGTTCAACCAGCCGTTTTTTGTACATTCATCATGAACAGCTTAGTATAGTATGGGGTGCAAAGCACAGACTCAGATCAAAGCGCGATTTACAATGGCTCAAAACCTTGTTGACATTCTGGCATCCTGGGCAAGGGTCCATGCACATTTTTAGTAGGTTAGCTGCAGCAACAAAAGCTCGCAAATCCCGCTGAGTCTTAGGGTTGGACATTTTAACAATAGCACAAATGCTGTCACAGCTTTTACCTGGCAAGGGTGAAAGAAGGAACTCCTCAGGATCCGAACAATGCTCAAATGGGTCCACCTCTCGATGCCCCCAATTCAGATATGTGAACAGAATAATTGGGTGATCAAGCGGGGGAAGGGATAGGAAGGGAACAGCAGGGTAGAAGGAGAAACCTGAAAGAAGAGAGAGAAAGGATTAATTGCATGGAACAAAAAAACTACTCTCAGTATTTCTCACTAAATAAGGAAACTCCACATACCTCAACCAAGATTACCATGTTCTCTCACTTCTTTCACACCTCAATGCAAGTATCCCAATACTATATACTCTATCCTTTAAGCTAGAAAACAAGAAGTCATTAGTCTCCACACATAATCTACCATAAACCATTTAAGCGTTTGAATCATACTTGTTTTCATACATACCCCCAAACATAATCAAAGGAATCAAAAGGATATGCAAAAGTCTACTTCAAATAAGAAATGAGTAATCAAAGCAAATGTGCATATAGATGCGAAGGAGTAGCAAGGTTGTGATGCGTGACTTGAAACACCACCACCCCAAAGTTACTTCTTTTCCCCGAAGGAATAAACAAATATCCTATGTCAATGAGTTCGATAGCAAGGAAACAAATAAAACAAAAAATATCTCAGATTCCATGTTATTTGCTTATCACTTCTATTTGTCAAAAACACAATCCAGGCAACATAGCTCTTTGCCCCTCTGAACGCTGAACTCGACCAATGGCAACTCGAATGCTGTTACTTCACAGCATTCGCCATGTCACCTCCAGTCAGAGGCTTGGTAGAACGACGACTGCCTTCTCAGGCTGCCGCCGCCATTGAACATCAAGCTCACCCACAATAGCTTGTGGAGATCTGTCACTCTCCACACGTTCTCCGAACTCTGATAGCCAGGTGTGAACAAGAAAGGAACAGAAAATCAGCTTCCTCAGCCCTCCGCAACCTGTCGACAAAACGATAATATTCACTAGTAGATTCTCGATCCTAAGTCTTTCGTGGCAACAAAGTATCACTTCAGAATTACGTACGTCATCCGATGTGCCTTGTCCTTATTTAACGGCCTTGGATAGGCCTCAATAAAACTACAAAACACTCATTGCATTATGAAAGATGTTGTTTTTCCTGTAAATGTTTGCAACAGCCTGAATAATGCATATTCGTACTTCGCTATCGAACTACCTCGCTCATTTCCTGCAGACACCATGCGCCAGAGTCCTGACAAATGCATTTAGGTGTTAGTCTCCTTTACTCCTTCGACAGTAGGTGACCTAGGTAGGTGACCTTCTGTCGACAATATTGGAATTTTGAAAGGGACTCTTTATGTCCGTGATGAGACAAATGTAGCAACAATTTAACAGTTGCATCTTTGCAATCTCCTTGAGTGTCAGAAGTGATCAAGAGATCATCCAAGTACTGTAGCAATATATTACCTGGGGGGAGCATGAGGGAATCCAATTGGCCTTTCACAGCTCGACTATATATGCTAGAACTTTCAGTATAGCCTCGAGGAGCTTGACAGAATCTAAAGCTTCTGCCAGCCAGGGTGAATTTTGTGTTTGCTTTGTTCACCCTAAGTTTGCAGGGTGTGCCAGACGGGGGTCTCTTGCTCACTTTGCCACTAGATTCAAGCTAGCCTGGCTGATAAAGGGTGTTACCCAGAACCTGGTCCCAGGATGCTTGTTTCCGGATCAGGGAAGACCTGGCTTGGCACTTCGGGCTGGACTGTTCCCATGAAGCACAGGGTCAAGACTGAATTGCATATAGCTGAGCCAGAACTGAGGTGGCGAAGTGAGCTAAAAAATGATGATGGATTCAACCCAGATCTGTGACTGGGGTGAGGGTCTAAAAAGTTTCAGAGGTCCGTTTATCATCTCCTTGTGTTTGCCTTGAATACAAATAGGGGCCTGCTATCTGGACGAATCGGAATGCTAAAGAATGTATTTTTCAAATTGATAATGGAAAAGAATTTGGCAGAGGAAGGAATCATTGTCAGAAAAGCAGTGATGTCGGAAACCACTGAGAACTTAGGGGCCACAATCCTATTAACCTCACGCAAATCAGTCACACAACGATAGACATCAGGATGGTCATCAGAGGGACCTGAGGGTGCCCTCTTCAGAATGGGAAGAATAGGGCTATTACACACATTCACAGTCATCTCTTCAACATCCCCTGACCTAATCAAGTCCTGTATAATGAGCAATGGAGCTCGCTCCCCTGCTTGCGGTATTTTGTACTGAGGAATACGAGGCAAAACAGCATTGTCTTTGACCTTGATAGAAACTGGAGGTATCTGTAACAGCCCTAAATCCGTATCGCCTGTAGCCCACAACGTGGTCAGCACAACCTTGAACTTAGCAGGGAGGGGTGCATCTTTGGATAAACACTGCTTGGTACTAACTACATTAGGACCCATCGTCATATAGACACCTGCCGGGGAATAATAAATTGTGGCATACAAATTAATCAGCAAATCCAATCCCATCAAATTCTCACTGCAATTAGACGTCAGTAAAAATGACAAATCAATAGTAAAGGGACCAACGGTCAGGGCAAGGGGTATAGATATGGGGCTCACAACCGGTACACCAGACACGCCAACCGAAACATTATTATGGCCATACAGGACCAGTGAATAAGAAACAGAGCTGTTCATTACTCCTCTATCCATCAAGAATTGCTTAGCTGAGCCCTGCAAATTAGCAATAACACAAGGTCTGCACTTATCTACAGGTATCTGAACTGGTCCCTTGCCCTGTCCCTGGCGGTCCTTGCCATGGGACAACCCAGTCACTTCGTTCAACTCAAAGTCATTGTGATAGTACTGGCGCTGCATGGTCATCAAAATAGTTCTGATCAGAGCAACCCTGCAGTGTCTCATTTTCCTGACCCCCAACATGACCACCTGCTCCATGACCCCATCCACGAGAACCCATTCCTCTAGGGGCTGTTGCGTACTGCAATAATGCCAGGCACTCACTGCACCAGTGTCCCTCCTCCTTACAATATGCACACTGATTCAGCTCCACATGCACGGCATTTCTGCTAGTGAGGGGCAGTTGTCGGGCTGGGCCAATGTCTTGTCCTCTTTTGTTCCCCATAGATACCTACTGCATCAACACCTTTGTTTATCACTCCTTATTTTTCTTCTCCACCTTCTCCTTCTCTGCGTTCTCTCTATGTTCATTATACTGTGCCATACCCAATATCACTGAAGGGGAATAGGTAGTCAAGTGCTCTCCGAAGCCTGTAACCGAGTCTCGATCTCAGGAAGCAAGTTTATAACAAATCTATTGACAAACAATCGAATACCTCCTTCCATTGACAAATCCTGTCCACTGAAATTCAAAAATACACATTCAAACCTAGTAAAGAAATCAGATACACCTTCATTTTTTTCTGATGACATGCTCTTAATTAGTCCCAATCTACACTTCTAGGTGGAATAGGAGAGTTCATGTAGGTAATAATACGACCTGGCAAAGCTAGGATCCCAGCCTTAGGCTTCTCATCAGGCTTTCTCTCCTTGTCCCACGCTCTGATCTCAGCCCAAGTCGGATTTTAGGCACACAGGGCAGCCTGCTTATCTACCATCTTTTTCTCTACATCTTCCACATCAGATTGAATCAGCACTCGCTCCCGTCAGTCGCCCAGTCCCCCTCATCCTGTCCACGCACCGGCCTCCCAGTGCTCAGCAAGGTCGGGAAAGGGAGATGTGGGGAAGACACAATAGCCATACCCAATATCACTGAAGGGGAATAGGTAGTCAAGTGCTCTCCGAAGCCTGTAACCGAGTCTCGATCTCAGGAAGCAAGTTTATAACAAATCTATTGACAAACAATCGAATACCTCCTTCCATGGACAAATCCTGTCCACTGAAATTCAAAAATACACATTCAAACCTAGTAAAGAAATCAGATACACTTTCATTTTTTTCTGATGACATGCTCTTAACTTGTCCCAATCTACTCTTCTAGGTGGAATAGGAGAGTGCATGTAGGTAATAATACGACCTGGCAAAGCTAGGATCCCAGCCTTAGGCTTCTCATCAGGCTTTCTCTCCTTGTCCCACGCTCTGATCTCAGCCCAAGTGCCACACAATTCCACAACATGATCCTGTGTATGAACCTTCCCACAAATATCAACTGGCACTAACAAACCCAAAAACATTTTGATGTCTGCCAACGTCATCATCGTCAACGATACAGCCTCTGTCAATTCTTTATAATATGCAGTCAGATTTTTCCTAGGGTCGGGTTACTGAATCTTGAGAGACAAAACCTTACTTCTTTTCCATGGAGTATAAACCCATTGTTCATGGAAAAGGGCCTCTACTCACTGTCTGACAACAGCATCATACTGATCATCCAGCTACAGTATCTCAGGATGAAAAATAAGATGTGCTTCCCTCATCGGAAACTGGGACCCTTTTGTCTGGCTCTTCTGATGCAACCTGTCTCGATAACCAATCAATGTAGCAACATTACTAAAAACGTAGTTAGGGGCCATGTCAGCAGCATACACATGGTTCCGGATGTCATAAATATTCTCAGGCGCGACGCCACTGAAACACTGTTCCCACAACCCAATCAGGTAAGCCGACATATGCTTGAGGGCATGCTGCTATACAAACTTCATACTCTTTCAACACACTCCATACATCCTCCATGCTGTAAATCGGATTTTAGGCACACAGGGCAGCCTGCTTATCTACCATCTTTTTCTCTGCATCTTCCACATCAGATTGAATCAGCACTCGCTCCCGTCAGTCGCCCAGTCCCCCTCATCCTGTCCACGCACCGGCCTCCCAGTGCTCAGCAAGGTCGGGAAAGGGAGATGTGGGGAAGACACAATAGCCGAAAGGGCAGGTACCAGTGTTATTAATGGTCTTTATTCTCCATCCAAAGCTTGCTTCTGAGACCCCACCCCCTGCCCCCTTCTCATTTTGGTTAGCGATTCACTACTACAGTCTCGTCTTGTTTTACTTTTAGTCTTCCGGCCCCTCGTAGTTATATTTGGCCTAGTTTGCGCATTCATTCGCTCAGAAAGTATGAGAGTTTCCTGGTCAGGTGTCATATTTGTTGACTGCATTGCCTGTGCTGAGGAGTCTTGAGAGCTATTTTGCGATAGATAGTCAACGGGGACTGGCTGTTTCTGAGTAATCTGCGGTTCTAACGAAAGCCGACGCTCAGTTAATTCAATTTCATGAATAAGGGCAGACTCAGCCCTCAAAAGAAAGGCGTCAAGTGTCCCTGCAACTCCCTGGCCACTCTGATCCTTGGCAATTTTGCGTCTACTCATTTTCGCACCCTTAAATGGCTGTAGGTCTAACAGTGGACTCAAACAGTACCTTTGAAATGATGCTCCCTCTGCCCAGAATACAGTTGTTAAGGCCCCAAGATGTGGCTCCTGGTTTGGAGGACGAGCACCGACGAATGAGAGACCAGCCCTCGGGATCCGGTGAGGGGGCGGCGGCCAAGCCACAGAGAGGCCTCGGAGCCTCCATCCTCACTCATCTATGCGCTCAAAGAACGCCAAGATCACACACTTGAGGAGTGCGCTGCTGGGAGGAGGAAGAGAGTGCACTGAAAGGGCACCAAGGGCACACACTCAAGGAGTGCGCTGCTGGGAGGAGGGAGAGAGTGCGTCTAGGCGCCTGGTGGCTCTTGGGTGCAGTGTTTACAGTCCAGCCAGGAAGAGTGTGGTGCCGTGGACACACTCTATGTGTGGACACACTGGAGGCCCGATTAACGAAGGTGAATTTGCACTTCTGTGTGGCTTTACTACTTTTCAGCATTCACAGGGGTGCACTTGATCCTCTTGCAAGCGGGTACAGTCAGTGACTGCACCCGCCCGCAAGGGGATGTCTGGGGAGTGCATAGGATTGCCTTTATGCCCCGCAGAAGCAGGCAAGGTCAGAGGTCTGGTGGAGAGCGTTGGGTGGGTAGGTGCAGGGTCAGAGGCCTGGTGGAGAGCGTTGGGTGGGTACAGGGTCAGAGGCCTGGTGGAGAGCATTGGGTGGGTGGGTGTGGGGTCAGGGGCCTGGTGGAGAGCGTAGGGTGGATGGGTGCAGGGTGAGGGACCTGGTGGAGAGCGTTGGGTGGGAGCTGGCCAGGGGCCTGGTGGAGAGCTTTGGGTGGGTGGGTGCAGGGTCAGGTCCTGGTGGAGAGCATTGGGTGGATGGGTGCAGGGAGAGGCGCCTGGTGGAGAGCGTTGGGTGGGTGCATCGTCAGGGGCCTGGTGGAGAGTGTTGGGTGGGTGGGTGCAGGGTCAGGTCCTGGTGGAGAGCATTGGGTGGGTGGGTGCAGGGTAAGGGTCCTGGTGGAGAGCGTTGGAAGGGTGGGTGCAGGGTACAAGGCAGAGGGGAGAAGGGTGCAAGGCAGAGAGGAGAAGGGTGCATGGTAGAGAGGAGAACGGTGAAGGCAGAGAGGAGAAGGGTGCAAGACGGAGGGGAGAAGGGTGCAAGGCAGAGATGAGAAGGGTGCAAGGCGGAGGGGGAAATGGTGCAAGGCAGAGGGGAGAAGGGTGCAATGCAGAGGGGAGAAGGGTGCAAGGCAGAGGGGAGAAGGGTGCAAGGTAGAGAAGAGTGCAAGGTGGAGGTGGAGCAGGGTATAAGGGGGAGGAGGAGAAGGGTGCAAGGTGGAGGGGGAGAAGAGTGTAAGGCAGAGGGGAAAAGGGTGCAAGGGGGATGGTGAAGAAGTTAAAAATTTCCCCACCCCCCCAAAAACATTTCTGCAGATGCCCATGATCAGAGCCCGCCTCACGTAGGGTGCAAGGCAGAGAGGAGAAGGGTGCAAGGTGGGGGGAGAAGGGTGCAAGGCAGAGAGGAGAAGGGTGCAAGGTAGAGAAGGGTGCAAGGCGGAGGGGAGAAGGGTGCACGGCAGAGGGGAAAAGGGTGCAACGGGGAGGGGGGTACAGTGCAAGACAGAGGGGAGAAAGGTGCAAGGCAAAGGGCAGAAGGGTGCAAGGCAGAGGGGAGAAGGGTGCAAGGCAGAGGGGAGAAGGGTGCAAGGCAGAGGGGGAAACGGTGCAAGCCAGGGAGGAGAAGGGTGCAAGGCAGAGAAAATAAGGGTGCAAGGCAGAGAGCAGAAGGGTGCAAGGCAGTGGGGACAATAGCGCAAGGCAGAGGGGAGAAGGGTGCAAGGCAGAGGGGGGAAGGGTGCAAGGCAGAGGGGAGAAGGGTGCAAGGCAGAGGGAAGAATGGTGCAAGGTAGAAAAGGGTGCAAGGCGGAGGTGGAGTAGGGTACAAGGGGGAGGGGGAGAAGGGGGCAAGGTGCAAGGTGGAGGAGGAGAAGGGTGTAAGACAGAGGGGAAAAGGGTGCAAGGGGGATGTGATGAAGTTAAAAATGTGCCCCCCCGAAAACATTTCTGCGGATGCCCATGATCAGAGCCCACAACACGTAAACTTCTTGTAACGCCACAGAGCTCCTTGAGCCTTTCTCTAGCCTGGTTACTTTTAGTGGTAGTGCTTTACACTACTCTATAATGGTGTTGTATGCATTGAGATGTACTTTATAAGATCTTTGTGCTTGCAAATACATTTTTATGATAGTGAAGGCTACTCTCTGAATCCTTCATCACGTCTAGGCTTGATTCTTCATGTAGACCAGTGGTTCCCAAAGGGTGCGCGGGTAAAAAAATGGTGGGGAGCCACGGCCAACTGCCAATTAGGTCAAAGGAGCCACGGGTCAAAAAAGTTTGGGAACCACTGCTCTAGTTGATTCTGGATGCGTCTGTGTAAGCTTAGCACAATACCGTCATGGGTATCGCTGAATGTGTTTAGCTACATGTTACTTGTGAGGGGGTTCCATTTCTATTCGCCTCATCACCGTTCAGGAGTTCTCCCAGTATTGTGTCCCAGTTTTCCGCAATGGTGATCTTAAGGAGACCCAGTGTGTCCTCCCTGCGCAGTGCTACTTTTTTGGCTGCAGCCCAAACCTGTAGCGAATGCTTCCAAACTTGCACCGCCAGGGGTCCACTGAGTGCCAGCGCCTCAGGTCTCTTTGCAGTGAGAGAGGTGACTCGCAAGCGCTTGCTGTTTGCATACAGGTGCAAGACGCAGGTCTCCCAGGTCGGGGAGATGGTGCGGCTAAGTGCTGGCACTACCGATTCACAGTACTCCTCCAGCCTCGGACAGTTCCACAGCATGTCTAGTAAATTGGCGATGGCTGCCTGACAGTGTGGACAGCCGGTGGACTCACTAGCATGGTATTTGTTAATTTGCGCTGGCCTAAGATATGCTCTCTGCGTAATAAAGTATTGTATAAGCCTGAACCACATATTGAGCAGGACTCCTATCTGGCCCTCAGGCACCATATCGTACTCAGCTTCCATGAGAGGGTTTAGGGATCTTCCTCCTAGTGTGTGTGTAGGTAGAGTAACGGCAGTGTTGTATGAGACCGCAGAGAGGCTGCAAACTACTTTGTGAGATGTCTGCCCATCATGAGCAGGTATTGGATGCTTAGGGGCATGGATGGCTCCATGGACATGTCTCCCCAGTGTTCATGTAGGGCGGCTATGAGTGTTTGATGTTTTAGAAATTGCCCCAGCGCTACTCCCTAGGCATCAATGAGTGAAGCATAAGGCGACAGGGCGCAATCATGATACAGAGGCCGAGGTCTTGTATACCACTATCGAGATGGCGCACTTCTAGGGCCGTGATGGCACCATGTCGACCTGGCATGCCTATTACTGGGAGCGCAGGCGTATGGTCTGGTGTTCCTCAACAAGTGCAGACTTCTGCGGTAACAATGATGTGCCACAGTTAGCAGGAGCTGCAGTGGTGGCTTCTGCTTGCAGCATGGGTGGAAGAGAGCGTACAGGGTCAAATGAGAAAGGGCCGGAAGGTCCAATGCAGTGTCCGCTAGGCGCTGCTCCGAGGGCCATACGGCCACCCATTGCAGCTGGTCTGCTAATTAGTAATGTTTCAGGTTGGGTAAGGCTAGCCCCCCAAGTCCGTCGATAGATATAGCTTCTGAATTGCTACTCTGCTACTGGAGGCTCCCCAGATGTGCCCTCTAATCATTCCAGTGTTTTGAAAAGGGACGGAGGAAGGCACACTGGTAGATTGGTAAAGTATTAAAGCAGCTGAGGCAGGATTTTCAGCTTCGTTAACGCTATTTGACTCACGGTGCTTAGAGGTTGTGTTACCCAAAATGCTACTTGTGATTTGATCGCTGTGATTGTCCTATCCAGATTCTCCTCAAGCAGGTCCATTGGGTGATGGTACACCCACATCCCCAAATATTGGAATGTGTGTGCTTCCCATTTGATGCGTGGGCCACCTAGGACATACCGCGGGTCAGGAGAGTCCACATCAAATGGGTGAAAACGGGTGAAGAGAAGATTTGGATGCATTGACTACCAGCCCAACACTGTGGCGAATTCATGTAATATGTGCTCTACTTCTCCTGGGATATAATGCGTGTCCTTCGGGTATAGAAGAAGGTCATCCGCATATAACGAGATAATGTGTATGCTGGCACCCTGGGGGTTCCCCCAGTCTGCACCCCTCGCTTGAAGTGTAGCAGCCAGAAGCTCCACTGCAAGCGAAAACAGTAACGCGGATAGATGGCATCCCTGCCTGGTGCCTTTTCGTACTCGAATGGGCGCTGACGTATACGGACCCACTTTTACCCTCACTAGTGGGTCATCATACAGCAGCCGGACCATCTTGATAAAGGCTTTCCTGAGCCCATAGAGTGCCAGCATCAGGAACAGGAAGCCCCACTCCAGGGTATCAAATGCCTTTTCCAGGTCTAACATCAGGCATCATGCACAGGCAAATGCTGCGGTGTATATTCAGCGACTCTGAGGAAACAGCGAAGGTTGAGAGAGGTACTGCGTGTTGGGACGAACCCATTTTGGTCATCATGCATGAGTGATCGCACCAAGGGGGCTAGCCATTCCACCAACAATTTCGCCATTATTTTATAATCCGTTTTTAAAAGGGCAAGAGGCCTATAAGAGCCTTGGTCCATAGGATCTTGGTCCGGCTTAAGCAGCGAAACCAATCGCGCTTAATTGAGAGAGGGTCGGAGGGAGGAGTTATCTATTGCAGCGTTGTAGACTGCTTGGAGATGCGGCATCGGTATTGTTGCGTATGTCTTATAGAACTCAGACAGCAACCCGGCCAGGCCCGGGGTTTTTGAAGGAAGTGACCCGATTAGGGCCACCCGGGTCACTCACTACCACCTCTCAGCCGTCCATATAAATGAAGAGTCGGTCAGACAGTAGAGAATACAACCAAGTTGAGTGGAGTCCAGTCTGACTAGCCTCCCAAAATGCAACCCAGGGGACTGACCCCCACCAACGTTAAATCAGTTGTAATACATTTCCAATGCCCAGCAAGACCCACCCAAAACTGTAAAATTCCAGTTGGAGCAGGCTAAAAAAGGAGGCACAGAAGATGAGTTACGCTCCTGGGATCTGGTACATGTTATCTCTACCTCAAGTTTACTCTGTCCGTGCCCGCCACTGTAAGCATGAGAATGGGCCTATCCAGCAAGGAAGGTATGCAATGGCACATTCATCTATTCATTAAGACAGCGAAGCTCAATCTTGAAGAAATATAAAAAAGAAATATCGGAGCTGCTTTCTGCTGAAGCAGACAGGTTGAGACAGAAGTTAGTTTCGATCATTACATAAAATGGCAGCTAAGGGTAAAATGGTGCCGCAAATGCTAATTTAAGCTCAATGCCAATGGGGGTGTCGACCGGAAGTATTTTCTAGTCCAACAGACTCCCCTTATAGTGTTTGCTAATTGTTTTGATACTTTGGAAAGCTAGAACTCTCTGCATTACGTAATTAACACATTACAATTCTAAACATACACCGTTAGTAATCGAAAAAGCCCTCATCTATTTACATCAAGTCCTGGATATCCTCCATCACCATGGTTTTGTTCTTAGGGTCATGTTCTCGGGGTTTGGGGCGAGGTGTCAACATATGTACAAAGCAGGTTCAGCTGGCAGGAAGGCAGTGTATGCACAGACATGTTAAAATGATACCAGCTATGGTGACCAGGAGGATGAAAGTCTTCCAACACCAGGACGTGAATAAGCCCCAATGTCACAACCCCCACTCACCTGAAAACCAGGTACCACAGGAATGAAGAGAGACTCCCCTCTCACCTCCAAACCCATCCTACACACAGAGAATATCAGTATGGTCGATTGATTCCAAGGGGAAGGGGGAGAGAATTTAACTCACTCACAAGGTGTGTTCGGGATGTGAAGGAATGACACTAGGTGAGACGTCAACAGGGGATGCTGACCAAAGGAAAGAGAATCAAATGGCGTCTGCGGGACACCCTCAGCTTATCCTGTCCAGTGCCTCGGACAATGAACCAATCTCCCTCTCCCTAAGCTACCTTTGGTGCCACGGACGGGGTGCATGCACCCTATTCACCATCTTCCAGTCTATCCCTACTAATCTGACTTGGTGCACTGTCCCTCCGTTGGGGAATCAAATTGTATCTAGGCATTCCGGGTACAGAGTGATCAGTAAATAGGGGCTTAAATTCAGAGGGTCCAAGGGACTGGGGTTCAAGCACTTGTGGGCCAGGTGGAGGAGAATCATGGATGGCCCTTACTTTTGGGGGACTGCCTCATTCAATACTGCATCATTCTCCTCCTCTGTTTGCACCCACGTCAGTCGGGCATCCGAAAAAAGGATGAAGCGTGGCACTTTCTCTGACTTGTGGTCACCTATGCCATAGATCACCCACCGATCATAGGGGAGAGGCAACGAGAGCATGCAACAGTAATTGGTGTGTATCCAGTTCTTCCAACCAATCACCTTCACAGCACTTCGGGTGGCAAGGAGTACCTGCAGTGGCCCCTTCCATGGGGCTCCAGGCTTCCTTTCCTCTGGAAATGCTGCACAAGGATGAAGTCACCAGGTCAGATGTCATGTCCAGGTCCCTCTGTTTGCGGCGGCAATGTGTTTCGAATCTGTTGATGAATAGAACACAATTTTTTTTGTCAACTCATAGAGATAATCCACTAACAGAGGATACGCAAGATCTGAGAAACTTTTTGGTCATGGTACGCCCCAAACATTCGCTGGGCGGCTGAACACAACCTCACATGGGAACAATCCTTTCCTAGTGTGAGCTGTAGCTCTGGATGACAGAAAAGCCAACGGTAAAGCATCTGGCTACTTCAATCCTGTGGTTTCCTGAATTGTTGCCAGATTTAGTTTGAGAGTACCATTGTACTTCCCAACCAAACCTGTTGACTGGGGGTGGTGTGCAGCATGAAACTTCTGCCTGATATGTGGCCCACCACACACCAACTGGATGACTTTTGAATTGAAGTGACTGCCATTGTCACTCTAGATCAAACGAAGTAAACCAAAGCGAGGGAAAAACTCCTCCAGGATGGCTTTCGCCATCGCCAAGGCTGTGTTCTCCATAGTCAGGTATGCCTCAACGCATTTACTGAATACACAAACAACCACTAACACATATTTCAAATTATTGACCCGTTCTATCTCAATGTGGTCCATCTGAAGGATTCCAAAGGAGAAGGAAGGGGGTACAAAATTACCAGGGGGTGTAGGAGTGCCTTTTCCAGTATTATACATCATTCATATCATACTATATTTTACCAAGTGAGCAGAGGTCTTCGGGATGTTATCAGTTTGCCATACAGGGTCTAGTAGTTTGCATATGTCCTTAGCGCTAATGTGAGCTGGCCTGTGTGCCCTAGTGACTACAGGGAGGACATAGGCATCTGGAGGCATTCACCTTTGCTTTCCTGATTTATCCACACAACACCCATCTTTGTCTAAACAACCTGTGCTTTCCTGTCATACTGCTAACTCCTCAATCGTTGCCTCACTCCGAATTTCTTTGACACTATCCAGTGAATTTCTTTGACACTATCCATATAGTAACTTTGGGTACCCATCTAGCAGGACCTGCTATAAACATCTTGTTCATCTTCATTCAAGCCGTCTTCTTAGCTAATTGGTCTGCAAATGCATTTTCCCTCCCCAAATCATCACTAATTGCCTTATGGGCTCTGCACTTCACTATTGCTAACTTTTTGGGGAGTGTCAGGGTTGACAAAAGCCTGTGTATGAATGGGCTATTCTAGATTTTTAACCCATTTGAAGTCAGGAATCCTCTCTTTGCCCAGAGCCCCCCAAAATTCTGGGCCGCTCCAAAGGCGTACTGGCTTTCAGTATAAATATTGACAGTCAGTCCCTCACTTAGCTCACAAGCTCAAAGAAGGACAACTAACTCTGCAGCTGAGCCCGATTGATAGGTAACTTGTGATGTCTCAACTACTGTGTGTAGGGTAGTTATTGCATATGCAGCAGTTGTTTGTGCCATCTGATAATTTGAAACAAGAGCCATCGACATAAGGCTCCCATAGGGGTTCGAAAGGCGAACATCAGTCAGGTCTACCCATCCCTTCATCTCCTCCTCAGTCCGAAGAATACAATCATATATCTATATTTCCTCACTTTCAGAAGGGAGGGGTTGTAACATGGCTGGGTTCAGAGTGGCACATATTTTTATCATGAACTGTGGTACAAAGAGGGTCAGTTCATAACCATGTGCACTGGTGAGGAGCTATGTCTTTGTTTTGTTCAAAAGTGTATCACCAGCATGAGGTACCATGACTGTGAGATCGGTATCAAGGACAAGCCCAGCCGATTGTCGAATAGAGACAGCTGCAGCCACTCTTAGACAGCTCAGGAGGGCTCTCACGACGTTGTCAAGCAAAGCAAAAAAAGAAGCACACGGCATCTGCTTACCTCAAAAGGCATCTGTCAAGACAGAAAGTGTTCAACCAGCTGTTTTTTATACATTCATCATGAACAGCTTAGTATAGTATGGGGTGCAAAGCACAGACTCAGAGCAAAGCGCGATTTACAATGGCTCAAAACCTTGTTGACATTCAGGCATCCCGGCAAGGGTCCATGCACATTTTTAGTAAGTTAGCTGCAGCAACAAAAGCTTGCACATCCCGCTGAGTCTTAGGGATGGACATTTTAATAATAGCACAAATGCTGTCACAGCTTTTACCTGGCAAGGGTGAAAGAAGGAACTCCTCAGGATCCGAACAATGCTCAAATGGGTCCCCCTCTCAATGCCCCCAATTCAGATATGTGAACAGAATAATTGGGTGATCAAGAGGGGGAAGGGATAGGAAGGAAACAGCAGGGAAGAAGGAGAAACCTGAAAGAAGAGAGAGAAAGGATTAATTGCATGGAACAAAAAAACTACTCTCAGTATTTCTCACTAAATAAGGAAACTCCACAAACCTCAACCAAGATTACCATGTTCTCTCACTTCTTTCACACCTCAATGCAAGTATCCCAATACTATGTACTCTATCCTTTAAACTAGAAAACAAGAAGGCATTAGTCTCCACACATAATCTACCATAAACCATTTAAGCGTTTGAATCATACTTGTTTTCATACATACCCCCAAACATAATCAAAGGAATCAAAAGGATATGCAAAAGTCTACTTCAAATAAGAAATGAGTAATCAAAGCAAATGTGCATATAGATGCGAAGGAGTAGCAAGGTTGTGATGCGTGACTTGAAACACCACCACCCCAAAGTTACTTCTTTTCCCCGAAGGAATAAACAAATATCCTATGTCAATGAGTTCGATAACAAGGAAACAAATAAAACAAAAAAATATCTCAGATTCCATGTTATTTGCGTATCACTTCTGTTTGTCAAAAACACAATCCAGGCAACATAGCTCTTTGCCCCCTGAACGCTGAACTCGACCAACGGCAACTCGAAAGCTGTTACTTCACAGCATTCGCCATGTCACCTCCAGTCAGAGGCTTGGTAGAAAGACGACTGCCTTCTCAGGCTGCCCCCGCCATTGAACATCAAGCTCACCCACAATAGCTTGTGGAGATCTGTCACTCTCCACACGTTCTCCGAACTCTGATAGCCAGGTGTGAACAAGAAAGGAACAGAAAATCAGCTTCCTCAGCCCTCCGCAACCTGTCGACAAAACGATAATATTCACTAGTAGATTCTCAAACCTATGTCTTTCGTGGCAACAAAGTATCACTTCAGAATTACGTACATCATCCGATGTGCCTCGTCCTTATTTAACGGCCTTGGATAGGCCTCAATAAAACTACAAAACACTCATTGCCTTATGAAAGATGTTGTTTTTCCTGTAAATGTTTGCAACAGCCTGAATAATGCATATTCGTACTTCGCTATCGAACTACCTCGCTCATTTCCTGCAGACACCATGCGCCAGAGTCCTGACAAATGCATTTAGGTGTTAGTCTCCTTTACTCCTTCAACAGTAGGTGATCTAGGTATGTGACCATCTGTCGACAATATTGGAATTTTGAAAGGCACTCTTTATGTCCGTGATGAGACAAATGTAGCAACAATTTAACAGTTGCATCTTTGCAATCTCCTTGAGTGTCAGAAGTGATCAAGAGATCATCCAAGTACTGTAGCAATATATTACCTGGGGGGAGCATGAGGGAATCCAATTGGCCTTTCACAGCTCGACTGTATATGCTAGAACTTTCAGTATAGCCTCGAGGAGCTTGACAGAATCTAAAGCTTCTGCCAGCCAGGGTGAATTTTGTGTTTGCTTTGTTCACCCTAAGTTTGCAGGGTGTGCCAAACGTCGGTTTCTTGCTCACTTTGCCACTAGATTCAAGCTAGCCTGGCTGATAAAGGGTGTTACCCAGAACCTGGTCCCAGGATGCTTGTTTCCGGATCAGGGAAGACCTGGCTTGGCCTTCGGGCTGGACTGTTCCCATGAAGCACATGGTCAAGACTGAATTGCATATAGCTGAGCCAGAACTGAGGTGGCGAAGTGAGCTAAAAAATTATGATGGCTTCAACCCAGATCTGAGACTGGGGTGAGGGTCTAAAAAGTTTCAGAGGTCCGTTTATCATCTCCTTGTGTTTGCCTTGAATACAAATAGGGGCCGGCTATCTGGACGAATCGGAATGCTAAAGAATGTATTTTTCAAATTGATAATGGAAAAGAATTTGGCAGAGGAAGGAATCATTGTCAGAAAAGCAGTGATGTCGGAAACCACTGGGAACTTAGGGGCCACAATCCTATTAACCTCACGCAAATCAGTCACAAAACGATAGACATCAGGATGGTCATGAGAGGGACCTGAGGGTGCCCTCTTCAGAATGGGAAGAATAGGGCTATTACACACATTCACAGTCATCTCTTCAACATCCCCTGACTTAATCAAGTCCTGTATAATGAGCAATGGAGCTCGCTCCCCTGCTTGCGGTATTTTGTACTGGGGAATACGAGGCAAAACAGCATTGTCTTTGACCTTGATCGAAACTGGAGGTATCTGTAACAGCCCTAAATCCGTATCGCCTGTAGCCCACAACGTGGTCATTACAACCTTGAACTTAGCAGGGAGGGGTGCATCTTTGGATAAACACTGCTTGGTACTAACTACATTAGGACCCATCGTCATATAGACACCTGCCGGGGAACAATAAATTGTGGCATACAAATTAATCAGCAAATCCAATCCCATCAAATTCTCACCGCAATTAGACGTCAGTAAAAATGGCAAATCAATAGTAAAGGGACCAACGGTCAGGGCAAGGGGTATAGATATGGGGCTCACAACCGGTACACCAGACACGCCTACCGAAACATTATTATGGCCATACAGGACCAGTGAATAAGAAACAGAGCTGTTCATTACTCCTCTATCCATCAAGACTTGCTTAGCTGAGCCCTGCAAATTAGCAATAACATAAGGTCTGCACTTATCTACAGGTATCTGAACTGGTCCCTTGCCCTGTCCCTGGCGGTCCTTGCCATGGGACAACCCAGTCCCTTCGTTCAAGTCAAAGTCATTGTGATAGTACTGGCGCTGTATGGTCATCAAAATAGTTCTGATCAGAGCAACCCTGCAGTGTCTCATTTTCCTGACCCCCAACATGACCACCTGCTCCATGATCCCATCCACGAGAACCCATTCCTCTAGGGGCTGTTGCGTTCTGCAATAATGCCGGGCACTCACTGCACCAGTGTCCCTCCTCCTTACAATATGCACACTGATTCAGCTCCACATGCACAGAATTTCTGCTAGTGAGGGGCAGCTGTCGGGCTGGGCCAATGTCTTGTCCTCTTTTGTTCCCCATAGATACCTACTGCATCAACACCTTTGTTTATAACTCCTTATTTTTCTTCTCCACCTTCTCCTTCCCTGCGTTCTCTCTATGTTCATTATACTGTGCCATACCCAATATCACTGAAGGGGAATAGGTAGTCAAGTGCTCTCCGAAGCCTGTAACCGAGTCTCAATCTCAGGAAGCAAGTTTATAACAAATCTATTGACAAACAATCGAATACCTCCTTCCATTGACAAATCCTGTCCACTGAAATTCAAAAATACACATTCAAACCTAGTAAAGAAATCAGATACACTTTCATTTTTTTCTGATGACATGCTCTTAACTTGTCCCAATCTACACTTCTAGGTGGAATAGGAGAGTGCATGTAGGTAATAATACGACCTGGCAAAGCTAGGATCCCAGCCTTAGGCTTCTCATCAGGCTTTCTCTCCTTGTCCCACGCTCTGATCTCAGCCCAAGTCGGATTTTAGGCACACAGGGCAGCCTGCTTATCTACCATCTTTTTCTCTGCATCTTCCACATCAGATTGAATCAGCACTTGCTCCCGTCAGTCGCCCAGTACCCCTCATCCTGTCCACGCACCGGCCTCCCAGTGCTCAGCAAGGTCGGGAAAGGGAGATGTGGGGAAGACACAATAGCCATACCCAATATCACTGAAGGGGAATAGGTAGTCAAGTGCTCTCCGAAGCCTGTAACCGAGTCTCGATCTCAGGAAGCAAGTTTATAACAAATCTATTGACAAACAATCGAATACCTCCTTCCATTGACAAATCCTGTCCACTGAAATTCAAAAATACACATTCAAACCTAGTAAAGAAATCAGATACACTTTCATTTTTTTCTGATGACATGCTCTTAACTTTTCCCAATCTACTCTTCTAGGTGGAATAGGAGAGTGCATGTAGGTAATAATACGACCTGGCAAAGCTAGGATCCCAGCCTTAGGCTTCTCATCAGGCTTTCTCTCCTTGTCCCACGCTCTGATCTCAGCCCAAGTGCCACACAATTCCACAACATGATCCTGTGTATGAACCTTCCCACAAATATCAACTGGCACTAACAAACCCAAAAACATTTTGATGTCTGCCAACGTCATCATCGTCAACGATACAGCCTCTGTCAATTCTTTATAATATGCAGTCAGATTTTTCCTAGGGTCGGGTTACTGAATCTTGAGAGACAAAACCTTACTTCTTTTCCATGGAGTATAAACCCATTGTTCATGGAAAAGGGCCTCTACTCACTGTCTGACAACGGCATCATACTGATCATCCAGCTACAGTATCTCAGGATGAAAAATAAGATGTGCTTCCCTCATCGGAAACTGGGACCCTTTTGTCTGGCTCTTCTGATGCAACCTGTCTCGATAACCAATCAATGTAGCAACATTACTAAAAATGTAGTTAGGGGCCATGTCAGCAGCCTACACATGGTTCCGGATGTCATAAATATTCTCAGGCGCGACGCCACTGAAACACTGTTCCCACAACCCAATCAGGTAAGCCGACATATGCTTGAGGGCATGCTGCTATACAAACAGTTCATACTCTTTCAACACACTCCATACATCCTCCATTCTGTAAATCGGATTTTAGGCACACAGGGCAGCCTGCTTATCTACCATCTTTTTCTCTGCATCTTCCACATCAGATTGAATCAGCACTCGCTCCCGTCAGTCGCCCAGTCCCCCTCATCCTATCCACGCACCGGCCTCCCAGTGCTCAGCAAGGTCGGGAAAGGGAGAAGTGGGGAAGACACAATAGCTGAAAGGGCAGGTACCAGTGTTATTAATGGCTATGTTGATGGTGTGAGGGATGGAGAAAGAGTAAACTGCACAATAGGCATTGCGGGGAGATTTGCAGTAGTCACAGCCATAGCGTGTAAAGCCAGAGAAAGAGCAGGAGGTGATGAAACAGCCATGGCAAGAGCAGAAGAACCAGAAGTGGACACAGGAGGGGGGGATGACTGGGGTGGCGGGACAGCAGGATATTTTTTCTGTGGGGCACACAGAGGTGGAGGTTGAGTGTCTAACAATTCCTCCACAAACATATCACCTTCCTCTTGGGCAACATACGATTTGTCAGATTGCAATCAAAACTTCCTATCAGCACACTCTATACCTTTTTCTATTTGTTCTCTATCATATGCTAATGCTTTCTGGGTCACTGTCTGCATCTTTCCGCTATAGCTTTCATTCAAACAATTTATCCTGGAATTTTTTTTGTTTATCAACAGTACCTGTAAGCGGCCACTGCAGCTCGGCATTGTCCCTCATATAATTGTGCCATAATTTACAAAGTTTGGGGTGCCTTCCGGAGGTGCAGGTTGCCTTTCCTCCAGTCGCGCATCAGTCGAACAACAGCGCCACCCCAAACAACACAGCTTGCTCAAGCAGGGCATCTTAAGGGGGGACAAGTTTGCTTTTCGTGCCAGATGAATGATTCACAAATATCTTTCAAAAGGTCGGTCCTTAGACTGTGTTAAACAAAGAAAATCAAAGTCAGTCCTCAGACTGCACCAAAGAGACAAACCAGAGTCAACACCACAAAACCAAAAACCGGCCAGATCCCAGGCATTTTCTAAATTAAGCCAAATCCACTATGTTGCCTGGCAAGGGGCCGCAGACACTCTGTATCCAAATCAGTACGCAGACCTACCAAGTACAAATCAAATGGTCCTCAGAATATATCAATTATTATTCAAAATGGCGCCATATTCACAAAGAACCAAGACAAACACACCTGGTACACACAGGTCAAACAAGTTTATTCTCCACTGCCGACTCTTCGAACCAAACGGTCAGATCCAAGGGTTTCTCCTTTCAGGACCCCAGACGGGATGACCATTGGGCGAGGTACCACCCGATCAGTCAGGCGGGGCAACTGTGAGTACTAGGCTCTATCGTGCAGGGATTCCAGATTCGCCCATCTGACCCAACGTGGCCCCGTCCTCCTCACCTGTCAACAAGCGAGGATGGTTAAGCCCCAAGGAGTCCCTTTTCCGGCACCAACTGAAGGAAGTAACCCGTTTAGGGCCACCTGGGTCACTGACGACCACCTCTCAAACTTCCAAACAAATGAAGAGTCGGTCAGACAGCAGAGAATACAACCAAATTATTTATTAGTATTTGCTCGAGTGGAATCCAGTCTGACTAACCGCCTAAGATGCTATAATGGCATTGACCGTCACCAATGTTACATCAGTTGGTATACATTTCCAATGCCCAGCAAGACCCGCCCAAAACTGTAAAATTCCAGTAGGAGTTGGTTATTATAGGAGACACAGAAGATGAGTTACACTCTTGGGATCAGGTAAATGTTATCTCTACCTCAAGGTTACTCTGTCTGTGCCTGCCACTGTAAGCATGAGAACGGGCCTATTTAACAAGGAAGGTATGCAAAGGAACATTCATGTATTCATTAAGACAGTGAAGCTCAACCTTGAAGAAATACAAAAAAGAAATATCAGAGTTGCTTTCGGCTGAGGCAGACAGAATGAGACATAAGATAAAATTTGATCATTATATAAAATAGTGCTCCAAATGCTAACTCAAGTACAATGTCAATGGGTGGGGTCGACCGGAAGTATTTTCTAGTCCAACATTTCCCGGTTGCTAATGCCAATATACAGCTCTGATTTCTTCTGGCTCGATTGGGGTGCCAAACGCCACACATTGCTCTGGTGTGACAGATGGTAGTTTGATCGCTGAGAGGATCCTGTCCAGGCTGGTGTGATCAGGCCCGGCTCTACTTCTCGTGCAGTTGTTGTGAGCCCCCCAACCTGACGCCACCTGGGTTTTGCATCGTAAGAGAGCTTGTTCTAGTTGCCCCATCTCCCGGGCAAGCTGCTTGCGCATGTTCCAGAACAGCCCTATACTATGTCCCCTGATAACTATATTAAATGCCTCCCATTCTAAGGGGGTGTTGTGTGTGGTACCAGAATTTTCTTCAAAGTATTGAGTGGCAGCCACTTCTAATGAAGTGCAGAAATCTGGGTCCTCATGCGCTGCCGACTGAAGGCGCCAGTTAAGAACTGGTGGGGGGGCCTTCCTCCCAACGTAGCTGCAGTGTCTGGGGGTTTTGGTTGGAGTGCGTGCGCCCGGGTAATCAGTGGATTTAACTAACAGCAGTAGCGAGGAGGGGCCGACTATCTGTCTAGTCGAACATGCAAGTCATGTAAGTGGGAGTAGAATAAGTATATGCAGGTGTCTGGATGTCGAGTGCACCAAATATCTGTTAGAGACCAGTGCATGAGCCAATCGCGTAGATCCTGTGAGTTAGAAGCGGCAGGGGTGTGTGTCAGCGGGAGAAGGAGCATTCTAGGGAACTATCAAGCACTGAGTTGAAGTCCCCACCCAGCAGCCACGGGATCCCGGCCCAAGGTGCTAGCGCGCTGGAGTGTTTTTGCAGGAAGACTGGTTGTTTTATATTTGGGGCGTATATGGACCCTATGAGAAAAGACTGCCCATTAAGCCTCCATCACACTAAAGCGTATCGCCCCTCCGGGTCGGTGGTCACCTCTTCTGCAAAAAATGGAGTGTTAACTCAGACCCAGATTAGTGATCCCCTTGCCTGGGTGGAAAAATTTGTACAAAACACTTGTCTGCTCCATCGCCTGCAGAGTATGGTTGTTTCCAGTTGCGTGACTTGTGTCTCCTGTAGCAGCGCAATGTTAGAGGCTCTTCGCTGCAGGTATGAGTATATTGCATAGGGCTTAGAGGGAGTTTGGATGCTCCTCACATTCCATTTTATAACATTAATGTTGGCCATTCTGGGGTATATGATGTCCTTTTGCAGTGTCCGGCCCTCCACCGACGCCACGGCCTGTTGATGTGAAAAGCACGTGAGTGCTCAACCTCATGCAGGGCGTGCTGGGACATAAAGTACAATAAAATGGGGTGTAGAGGGAGAACAGTAAATCTTGAAAAACTTCTGCGAAGTGGAACCCCAACAGGGGCCCTCCTAAACCATAGTGCAGGTACAATCTGCAGTAAACAGTGTCAGTACAATGTGGGGTTATGAGTCGCAGTTGCTGGTGCTTGCTTCATTGCTGTGCCCTCATGAGTTGTCGCTGGTGTAACTTCTCCTAGAGGCTAGCAGATGTCGAAGAGGCTTACTACTTGCCCTATGGATGCAGCACAGCGGTGCAGTTCGGTGGACCTCCATCTGATGCACAGTTTATGGGGTGACTACTGTTCACTTCATGACATCTTAGGAGATGCAACGGTGATATCATGTCTGTCAAGACTACAGGTGCTAAATTATATCAGTGGCAGTTTGTTGTATCACCTCAGGATGATGTGGGGAGTCGGGTCCTCCCACGACTGCCACTCCTCATCTTCTGCCATTGATGGATTGGAATTTGTGTCCGGGTCTGAACTGTGAGAAGGGTTGCCCAGTGTCGCCGTAACCTGTAGAGCCCTTCGAGGTTCTACAATGATGTGCTCCAAATTGGGAGGTGTGATCTGCAAAGCCGGTGACGCTGCTGTCTGATGCTTGCTGCGCTTCCTACATCGCATGGTTTGTCGAGCTTTCACTGCGGTTCCCATCTCTGGACAGCCAGCAGATAACCCCTGCTCCTCCAGCCAGGTGCAAGTGTCTGCGGGCAAACTGAAAAGGGCTGTGGTGCCATCCACTACCACACGGAGGCGGGCAGGAAACAGGAGGGAATATCTCATGCTTAGTTCCTGAAGACGTCTGTTTACCGACTGAAAGGAGTTCCTGCGCCACTGGACCAGTGCAGTATAATCCGGTAAGAACAAGACATGGGCGTTACCAACTTCTGTGTCTGAGGACTTCCAGGTTTCCCTCAGGATAGCATCTTGATCCCTGAAATTGAAGAGACGGATCAAGAAAGATCTTGGCCGCGCCCCAGGGGGGGGCCTCTGAGGTGGAACTCGATGTGCCCGCTCAACAACCAACTTGGGGGACAACGCACCTTCCAGCATAAATGTCTTTATCCATTGCTCTGCATATGGAACTGGGCCGCAACCCTCTGAATCTTCTTGCAAGCCTACCACCTGTACATTATTGTACCGTGACCAGCCTTCCACATCGTCCAGCCACTCCTCGAGTGTCTGGACTCTGGCCATGAGATCTATAACTTTAGATGTGCTTGATATAGTGGTCGGGTGTAATTCCGAGATGGTTTTCTCTTGAGTCTGTACCTTGTTGGCTAGCTTCTTGTGATCCGTGTGCAGCAGCGAAAGGTCTATGGCTACTTTGTCAATTTTCACTTTAAGTGCAGAACGTGTTGTTTCCATGGTCGCGCCCAGCTCAACAGCACTCCGTACCGTGTCCATCTTCTCCAATAGTGTTTGGTGCTGGGCCGAGGTGGTCGGCATTGTTTGCGGCTGTTGTGGCTCCTCAGCTCGTGTGGGTGCCTGGAGAGAGATACATCGCATTCGGCCCATGACTAGCTGTTGGGCTGTCGGCATACGTTTGGCAGGTGGTAAGAGTTGCGGGATATGCCGCAGGCATCGGATTCGCGCAAACCTCTGATTGGTGCTTCTGCTGCTTTAGGTTGGGTGGGCGAGTCCCTATTTCCTGTCATAGCTGGGCTGACCTTGAACCTTCCCTGACAGTCACTGTCGTTTACCAGGAAAGGAGTGAGGGCTTCTAGACTAGACACATCTGGCCATTCCTTGCGTCGTGTCAGAACCGGGCCTGATATACCCCCTGTGCCGGTCCCATGTTGCCCCCTGGTCTGTGCGGCCTCGAGTGCTTAGTGTGTTCTCTGGGCACTATCTCCAGGACCCAGCCAGGTTGGAGCGGGTGATCCCTGAAGTCAATGCCAGGCCCAATCTGGGAAAGGCAGGAACAGGTGAGCTCCAGAGCTACCATGAGGCCAAAGGGCCCTTGCCCTCCCCGCCCATGATGGTGTACTTCACTGGGATGGAGGGAAGGGGGAACCAAGCCAGTGCACACTCCAACATGCTGGTGGGCCTAGGCCTGACACAACCTCTGGGCCCCACCAGCGCGGCTCAACATCCTCCAGCTCCACGTCTCAGCAGAGCGCCTGGTTGGTCAGGCCAGTTTGTGCAGTTTGTGCAGTGGATTTGGCGATCACAGACTTGGGGCTGGGGTGGAGTTATGATCTGGGGCCCCACCGTAATGTAAGGTTCAGCTCTCTAATTCCACCCACAGTGGAGTCAGCGTATACACTTGTAGCAAGGTAGGGGGCGCCTACTCTGGGAGGCTTCCCAGTGCCCTCCAACGGGGTTGCCATGCCACTGAGGTGCGGGAGACTCGATGTGTTGGTGCGGGAGCCGTTACCCCTCCTGGCGTCGCTGCTCTCCGCTAAGGCAGGGTGCTTTGGGTCTTGAAGGCACAGGCAGTGTCTATTGGACTTGTAGGCAACACTGAGTAGGAGGGGAATAGTCAAGACAGGGTTTTCACTGACTTGCAGCCGCCGGCAGGCCTAGGCCCTGCCTGACCCTCAGATTCTGCTGGTGCAGCGCCCTGTCCCCCCACTCCTCACCTCTGCTTAGGCAGTCAGCCCTCATATCTCCTCAAGGTTGCCAAGCTCCTGTGGCCGAGTCAAAATTGGAGCCCGTGGTCACAGTAAGGAGGTGTATCACTCAGACTCCCCGCTGTCACCTTCAGGCCGTCACCGGGCCGCTCCATCCCGGTATGTCAAGCCTCACACTGCAGCGCCTCGCACCAGGCACTGCACTCATAGCCAAACCGGCTCCGGCTCTTCGTCCCTGTGACACCAATCATCCGTCAGCAGAGCGTGGCAGGGAGGGGAGCGTGCCATTCAGGATAAGTGGTAGCAGCGGTAGCAACAGGGGGAGGCCGCCACACTCCCCCACAGCATGATATTTATCAGTGCAGTGTCAACTCTTCGCAACCTCCCCGATGCACGGCAGTGACACGGACGTGTCTCCTTTCAATGTGGATGGAGCTGCCAACGTGCTCGTTATGGATGCTGCCTCTATTAGGGGGGATTAATCAGGATAATCAGGTCATTGCACTAGGAGCAGTTCTAGTGTATGTCCGGCAGCTAGGCTGCTGGGCCACACCCCCACTATCTTGCCGTGATAATGATGGCTTTCCCGCCGAAGGTCATTTTAAAGGCATCCCAAATGTTTTTTAGGGGTCATTATCTTTATGATATTTATAGACTCTTGGAGAGTTTGTTGACAACTCTCTTCCTTGTGATAGATGGCTGATATTTCCATAATCAGCTTTTTATCCTGAAAGGGTCCCTCCCCAAAGCAATCAACAGCTAACTGTGATCTTATATCATGCAATCCGATATACTCCACCTCCAGTACACTGCCAAATGGTTTTCTTCGGCTGTAAAAAGTACGAGCCGTATGCGTGTTCTCCACCCGACTGGTACAGCTGTACGAGCGAGCAAGTACGATGCGAGAAACGCAAAATTGCAGACCGGCTCACTTCCGGGTCCGAATCTCTCCGTAAGCCTCGTCCGTAAGCAAACCGTACCGTGCCATACACTGGAGGCAAATTCCGACCAAGCCAGTAGAATGCACGCGTCGGACAGCCAGATCAAGCCTAAGTTTCCGGCTTTAAAAACGTCCGGGAAGCTGCCTTTGGTCGTCTGCCTTGGACCCCCGTCACCCGCAGCCTTACGACTCGATCACAGGGGTATACCCAAGGGTCTTCCCAACACAGGCATGTACGGTGCGGAAGGCACCAATGCGTACCCACTGTAGGGGGCGCCCTTGTGCAAGGCGTACCCATTCAGTCAATGGGAGCCCATGTACGCGTCATACGACCGGCTCCCATTGACTTCTATGGGAGTCCGACCGAGCCAAGTCCGGCAGCATGCAGCCGCATCGTACTCGCTCGGTCGGACTGAAGAAGTCCGGATCGGTCGGAAAACACTCCAGATCCTGGCTTGGTTGGAGAGCTTTCCGACCCAGATCGGAATCGGCCCCTTAGTGTTATTAGCTTGAATGCACTGCGAAGTGAACATGTTAGTGAGGTAGACCTCTCCCTTTTTAGTTGAAGATTCTGTGACGTGGCAGGTGTGGTGTAAACTTACAAAACCTCCCCTAATTGAACATAGCAAGGATTCAGTTCAAGATAGCATGCTTGATACGCAAAGCACTTCATCATAACACTCCAGTTTACCTGGCAAAAAACGTGAACTATCCGGTCCTAAGAAGCTTTAATAGTCTATTGTTGAAACCACAAAAATTCAAAAAAGAAGTGATGTTATAACCGAGCCTTCTCCGGTCGGTCATGATCCCAGCATATGGCACACTCCTGAAATAAGAACTAACCCCTCGATTGTCACATTAAAAAAAGAAGTCAAAGGGTTGCTCCCTGCAACAATAGATCCGAAGCCACCCAAACTAATTTTTACTTCTTTTTTACAGCTCTGATTTTAACGTTCAACAATACAATTTGTACTGCTTTACACTGTCTATGACCTAGGTTGTCTTTTTTTTGAAGTTCTGCTTACCTTATTACCTACTTGTTTAATATTTTACCTTCTCCTGCTTATCTTGTATGCTTTTTTCATTCAGCACTCTGATACCCTGATGGGTCACTTTCACACTATTTAAACCCTTTAAAAAAGTAGAACCTGAAAACATTTCACCTCTTTATCCAAGCCTCAAGAATAGTGCAGTCCAAATTCCCATATTAACCGGACCCCCATATGGCATCACCCGATGCACAGAAGCAAAAAACAGTACCAGATTGCGTGAAAGATTACCCCTCAGCCCGTTAGATGTTAAAGTAGACGTTTAGACTTTATGGGAACTCCCCCTGCATCTTATCGTTGTTCCCAAAGGTACACTAACACTTCTTGGGTTTATTATCTGGCGGTAGCCCAAAACCAAGTGTTTGCTAGTCTCACTACACAATGCTCCTCTCACCATAAACTGGAAACACCCCTGAACAGTCTTCAGGTGTGCAGTATCAGCTGGCTGTTTGTAGTCCACGATGACAAAATTTTGACTCCACGTTAAGGAGATTTTAGCATCTCAATAATTGTTTGCTTTTTAGTTGGTGAGTGACTCCTTTCTTTGTCTCCCTTTCTGTTTGTTGGATCTCCCACCATGTTCTATATTTCATTCTCCTCCTCATCACTTTTCAATGAAAGGTCCAAAAAGTGAATGTATTTTTGCGTGTTACTTATTGTTTTGTCCAAGCAGATTAAGGAATATTGCAGGCCTTCTGGGATGTTCCAACCGTATCTTAACCATGATCTTTTAGTAGTCCTGCTTCTTTTGTAACATAGTCACTGCAATGTGCTGATACAAGGCACTTCGCCATTACCGTACACAAGTTTTGACATTTTGCTTTCTACAACTATCATTCTCTCCTTCAGCAGATAATTTAATACCTTGACAACTATGTCTCTGGGTTTGCCCTTTGAGTCTGCTTGATTGCGGCCAACCCTGTGTGCTCATTCAATTCTTACTTTGTAGTCTGTGCTTCTTTTGAGGATATGTTGAAACATGTCTGCAATGTAAGCATTTATGTAGCCTTCTTTGACCCGTGTCTTTCAAATTTCTTAGGCAAATGTTGTCCTTATAGAATCTGTTTATTTATTTATTTATTTATTTATTTATAAACAGTTTTCTATAGCGCGAACTAGACCCATGGGTATCAGAGCGCTTTACAACAATGGCATAGGATAAAAACAGCAGTGTATATAACAAGCAATGATATTGCACACCGTAGTTGGTAATATTTTCAGCATAGTCATTCCACTGTTCTTCAATTTCTCATTTTGTTATCTTAAGAACCTCGCAGTTAAGTCATAGAAGGCGAAATGCCTGCATATGGGAGGAATTTGCTCATGAGGAAGGTCTTAGCTTCCTTCTTAAACGATGCTATGTTTGAAATTTTTCTGATATTCACAGGCAGAGAGTTCCAGATTCTAGGGGCTGCTCCGGAGAACGCTCTCTCATAAGTTTTTTTCTTCCTAAAGATAGGTGGTCTCAGCAGTAGCAAATTGGCACTTCGGGCTGGTCTGTTTCTTCCTGAAATTTCTATTTTCTGGGCAAGATATCTGGGTGTGTTGTGGTGAATCGCTTTGTGGGCGATACATGCCATTTTTAGTTGTATTCTAGCTTCAAAGGGTAGCCAGTTTAGCGCCTTCAGGTGAGGGGTGATGTGGTCAAATTTCCTCGTTCCTGTGATAAGTCTTGCCGCTGCATTGAGACAAGCTTTTAGGGGGGCTATGGAAATTTTTGGAAGACCTGCTAGAGTTGTACATCCATATTCAATTCTTGAGATAACCAGTGATTGCACAGCTAGTTTTAGGTCTTTCTCCGATAAAAATGGCTTCAGTTTTCTTAGATAGTTCAGATGAAAGCGTGCGTTTTTTGCCATTACTCTAATGTGGGTTTTCATATCGAGGTGTTCATCCAGAGTGATTCCGAGAGATTTCGCAGACTCAACTAGAGTCGGTGTGCAGTTTAGTGCTGTGATCATCTTCGACCACTCTTTTACTTCTGTTTGATTCTTTTGTGGTGCGATGAGTAAGAATTCGGTTTTATTTGCATTTAGCTTGAGGTGATTGTTAGTTAGCCATTTTAGAGTCACTTTGAGGGCCTCGTTCATAATGGTTGTGTCTTCCAGTGATGCAATCTTGATGTAAAGTTGCGTATCGTCTGCGTACATATGGTAAGATATTTTAGACTCTCGCAGGATTTCTGTAAGTGGTTCGATGTATAAATTAAACAGTGAAGGAGATAGAGTCGATCCTTGGGGAACTCCAATTGTGTTAGGACAAGAGGGAGAAAGAGAATGGTTTACTAGGAATCTCTGAGTTCTGTTCTGTAAGAATGATTTGAACCAATCCCATACCGTGCCGGAAATTCCCATCCTGTCGTGGAGTCTGTTTAGAAGTTTTTCGTGGTTAACCGTGTCGAACGCTGAAGACAGGTCTAGGAGGATGAGTAGACAAGATTGGTTTTGATCTATAGCTTGAAGTGCATCATCGACTATGTGAAGGATTGCCGTTTCCGTGCTGTGTCCAGTTCTGAATCCCGATTGGCAATCATCCAATAGTGAGAAATTATCGATGTGTTGGCTTAATTGATTTTGTACACATCTCTCTATCAGTTTGGCAAGAAGAGGGATGTTGGTCACTGGGCGATAGTTAGTAGGGTCTGACGGTTCTGCTGTGGGTTTTTTGATGATTGGGACTACTTGTCCTGTCTTGAGGCATTCTGGGAAGACCCCCTGTGAAAGTGAGGCGTTTATAATTTCAGTCCACATTGGAATCATAATCTGGCTTATTTCTTTCAGGCATTTCGATGGTAGCGGGTCGTTAAAGTGGTTGTTTGGTTTAGTGAACGCTAGTGTTTTAGTAACCTCCGCCTGGTCTAGTAATTTGAAAGTGTCCCAGTGTGCCTTGTTTTTTGAAGGCTTTTTTCCTTCGTTCGGTGTAGAATGCGGTGATGGTATTTTGTAGATAGGGTTATCTGCAGCAATCCCAAGTTCTTTTTCCAGTTCGTTGGCTTTGTTATTGAAAAAGGTTGAGAATTCTTCGCAACTAAGTTGTGTTTTAGAGATTTCTTGGGCCGATTTTGCCATCTTATTAGACTGTAGTTTTATAATTTCGAATAGTTTTCTTGGTCTATTTTTAGCGTTGTCCAGTTCAGATCTAATATATTCCTTTTTCGAATTGAGGATCTTTTTATTATATTCCTTCCTGATCTTTCTGAGGGATTTCAGCTCCGGGGACGACGGGTGTTGTCTCCATTTTCTTTCTGCTTGTCTCAATTTTCGCCTATCTTCGTTCAATATTCCATTGAACCATGGGTTTTTGATCTTTTCTGTGACTCTTTTTAATTTGAGTGGTAATGTGGATTCGACTATTTGCGTTATTGTGGTCGTGTAATGGTTCGTAAGATCAGTCACGTTCCGTGTGTTGTCCGGTAAGATTAGGTCTTTTTTACAGCTTTCCCTTAGAAGATCCATATTTGAGTCTCTGGTATCTCGTATCCATCTTTTCATTTTGCTTGATTGGGTGGTTTTTAGCTTCTCCCGTGATGGTATTAGGAAGGTTATGGCGTGGTGATCTGACCAATCGCACGGTTCTATTGAGAGGTTTGTAATGTTATTAATCTTTGAGATAATCCAGTCTAATGTTGCTCCTTTCTCGTGTGTAGGTTGTAGACAGGCTTGTGATAATTCTAGCTCAGTTAGAAAGTCTTTAAATGCATTGATCTGTTTGTCTTTGTTGTCGTTCCAGTGTAGATTAAAATCACCAAGAAATATATTATTAATGTCTTTGCTAGAGTTGGCAGTGATGATCTCCATTAGTTGGTTAATGAAGTCCATGTTATTTCCTGGTGGGTGATATAAGGCATGTAAGTTGCAAATCTGTTTGTTCTCTGATCTTATATGGAGTCCTAGGTATTCGCATGTTTCGAGAGGGTCTGACTGAAACTGGCCAATTTCTAGGTTTGATCTGTGGATACAGGCAATACCACCTCCTGTCTTTATTTGTCTGTCAAGTCTCATTATGTTATAGTGTGGTGGCACTAACAGGTCTAATACTGGGGACGAGGAATCTGATAGCCACGTTTCGGTGAGGATAGCGACGTCTATATCCTGATTGATAATGATATCGGCTATGTCAGAAGCATGTTTCGCTGCTGATCGGCAGTTGAGCAATAGGCATTTTAAAGATTTTTCCGGTCTATCTGTGATCTTGTTTGACAGATCGTCGTTTAGTTGGATTTGTTGTAGGTTGTTGAGATTTGGTTTCCTTCCATTTCTCGTGGATGTTCTGTTTGCATCTATCGGTACTCTTTTAATAACCTGAACCCTAGTGGAGTCCGTTTGCTCGTATTCTCTGAGTAGTGCTAGGATTTCTACTTCCGATAAAGAATTATGATTCCTATCTGGTCTGTTTTGTCTATTTGACAATGGCATCGTTCTTTTCTCGTTATTGTCTTTTGATGAATTTAAAATCTGTTTGATGTGTTCTACTTCCGTGTTAGTGATTTCTGAGATATCCTGAAGTTTTTCTATCCCTTTCAACGTGTTTAGTAGATTCTGCGCCAGTATATTGATTTGTGTTTGGATCTCGAGGATTTTTCTCATGACCTTAGGTGATGTAGTGCGATTATTCATCCGTCTGTTTCGAACTATGCCTTTTCTGTTCCTGAGTTTCTGTTCGGACCCATGTCTCCTTGCCTTTATATTTCTTTCCTTTGATCGGTTTTCTCCTCGGCTCTTAATTTCTGAGTTGGACGTTTTGTCTAATCTTGGTGAATTACTGTTGTTGTTGAAGTTATATGAATCATGCTTTCTCTCAGCTTCGTTTCTGGTCAACGTTCTTTCTGTTCCAAATATGTCTCTTGGTTGAGTAGCCTGTTTCTGGAAGTCTCTAGTTGGAGTGCTGACAAATTCAGGTTCTTGTCGGTCCCTTGTAGGGTTAACAATAGTGGCGATAGTGTTGGGTGAGACTGTGTTGTCTTCTGACTGTCTCTGGTGTTGTAAAGGCCTAGTTGACTGCGTGAGTTGATCAGGTTCCCGTTGGGTATTGGTTGATGTGTTAATTATAATGGAGTTGAAGGATGGGATATGGTTGTCTTCTATGTTTCTCTGAAGAATTAGTGGCTTCGAGGATTCTACGTTTCTTTTTAAGGATGGGAAAAAGTTGTCGAACTTTTCCAGGTCGTTGTTAGAGGCTTGGACCATCACTATCCCATTCTTGAAGATAGTGATGCAGAGGTCTGCTTCCAAGTTGGGTGATGTTTTCGTCATATATTTAGTACCATGAGGGATGTTAGTTGTGGATTTTATACGTAGTAACGTTGTAATGGCATTGCGCCATTTTGCCCTTCTTCTGGTGAAGAATATAATGTCTTTCTTGATGACTCCTATAGCCATGCATAACGAAATGTCCGCGATCAATGTGTCAGGGTTTTTCCTCATAATGTTATGCTTAAAATTCTTGGCTGCATTCTTAGAAAGATGGGATGGGTATTTTATGGTGTATGCGTTCCCATTAGTTGGTTCCAGGTAGTTTTCTTCCATTTTTTGGGAAAGAGTACTAAGGATTTGTATCTCTCTTCCTGATTGATATGAGAGTCTTTTTAATTAAATTTAATGCAAATTATACTTATAGATGCATCTGGCCTTATAGAAGATCTTTATTGCATGTGCACTTATTAAGTTTCTTTTCCAGGAGTATTCTTTTGGAGGGAAGAATTATTTTCTCCAGTATCTGGAGTCTCTATGTAAGGAATTTATTATGTTTTATGTTTAATGGTGAAGATTTTTCAAGATGTCCGCTGTGCTTAATAATACTTTGAGTTGGTCACTTTCTCTGCTTCTATAATTAAAGTCCTCTTTCGCTTTCCATGTATAGAATAGCCCATGGCTAGATTCTTCTCTTCTGGTCACTGTTTGGGAGTCCTTTTTTACTTTCTCCTGTTTGTAGAAGGCTTTCTGTATTTATCTGCACACTTTCGCTATCCATGAGTCTTTCCAACATTTAGGGTATATTTTCCATTATTTTCAATTGGTTTTGTCGCTTGTCTTTCTAGACACCAAAAACCTACATTCTGTTTAATTAGATCGGTAGAAGTCTATTTCGGCCGCCATCTTAAGGTCAGGCGCGACACATCATTGTTTCATTTAATTTCCTCTGGGTATTAAACTGTTGTCTAATCTTTACCGTTTTTTTTTTTTTTTATGTCCTCAGGGTCTCAATAAATTATGTGTAACCAGACCAGAATAAGAGTCTCCAGGGTATCGCGGCGATCCCTCACCTTCGCTCCCCGCAGTCCCTTCTCTATGTTCGTCCTCCGCGCTGTGTTGTGGTCTTTAAATCGGTTCGGCTCCGCCGCTGGGCTGTCTCCAGTCTCTCCAGTCCCACGATGTTCCAGCTCCTAATGTTTGTGTTTTCCTGCCCCCATTTCAGTGTCGCGGGGCTGATTCAGCTTCTCGCCGCTCCTCTGCTCCTCCGCACGTCCGTTCTCCGTCTAGGTGGGCAAGTCCCGAATAACTTCAGTCTTGCTGGAATTTCGTCTCTCTTTTGTCTGAATACACACACTTTGCTAATAGCCACCTAGTTTGATTCTCCATATGGCATATGGTCATGAGGAGTAGTTGCTCCAGTGTATTTTAGGCATAGTATTCACCCAGGTTCAGTCTTTGGTTCATATTTTTTAGCAATCTCCACCACATCTTTGCCAATCTGTGACCTCAGTCTTCACCGGTGTTAGACCAAACAGCCTTACAGTGGTCTTCCCCCAACTTTTTGCCTTCCTCCATAGTTTTTTAACTCATTATTGCTGGTTTTAGGACTCTGTAAACTTTACCACTGCTGACCAGTGCTAAAGATGGTAACATTGGCTTATTCCCATTTGGCATATTTCTCCAGTATTAGATCTTTCATAGATTCTTATGCTTGATTCATTCTTCGTCGTCGCAGTGGTAGTCCCACTGTACCATAACAAAGCAGGACATATCACTATTATAGGCTATAATGAAAAAGTTTAATAGCCTATCTTTACATGTTTTTAAAAGGCCCAAATATGAGCTATTATTCTCTAAAACACTCCCAACAGAGGCTGTGTTCCTCAGATTTTTTACCACACTTTGTGTGAATGGAGTCTGACTGAACTCAGCTCAGTTTTTTCATCTATTACTTATGTTTGGATCATCCAAGATTATATTTCATGTTTAATTTCTCTCTGACTCTGTCTCTAGTGTGTTGGAGTAGCAGAAAACAAGCGAAAGGCCTACAAAATATGGCTAAACTTTTCCTCAAACTCTCATGCTCTGAGAGATGAGGCTAATAATGGAACTACATAAACTGAGGAGGACAGTGAGGATTCCTTCGCCTCACAGAAGAGGCCAAAGGAGAGATTGTGCCAAGGTTGTCCAGAAGGTGCACAGGAAAGCCATAAGAAATACTTACAATGAGTCTTCATAAGGTACTTCTCACAAGGAGAGAAAATGGAAAAAAATGTACTCAAAGTCAGACCTTCCAACTCCTTCTTCAGCTGTGATAATACATCAGGGAAATCCTCATAACCTGACAATGAGGCAAAGCCACCATCAAAATACTATTTAACAATAATTACAATGACAACATTGACGATCACAACCATGTTGACTATTACGGCCTCACCTATGACAGTCTCATCTATGATTGCCTCATCTGCTTAGGCCTTATATATGATGGCATCATCTATGGCGGTCGTCTACGACCACTTCACCTATGATGGTCGTCTACAACAGCCTCATGTATGATGGTTGACGACAACGGTCATTTATGATGGTTGTCGATGGTGGTCATCGATGATGGTCGTCAATGACAGCCTTGTCAATGATGGTCATCTCCGGCAGTCTCATCTATAATGTTTTTTTTACGACAGTCGTTTAGGACTGTCATCTCTGACAGCCTCATCTACGATGGTCATCGACGCAGCCTCATCTATGAGGGTCGTTTATGACAGCATTGTCCATGACAGCCTTTGTTTACAACGGCCTCATCTACCACTGCCTCATCTGCGATTGCCTCATCTATCATGACATCGACAATGACAATTTCATCTACAATGGTCGCCTGTGACTGTTGTCTACGATAGTCTCATCTGTGATAGTCGTCTACAACAGTCTTCCTTATGACGGCCCTCTGCGATGATGGCCTAATCTACCATACCTTCTATATGATAGCCTTTTCTATGATGGCTTCCATAGGGCGGGCTTGTCTATGGCAGCCTTGCCTATGACTGCATCCTCTAAAAAGGCCTCTTCTGTGAAGAAGTCTTGTCGAGGACAAACATTGTTGACGCCAGCCTAGTTGTGTACATCCACCTCGTCAACGACGATCTTGATGGCATTACAAACGATGACGAAAGCGCTGTAGTCGTCAACAAGAACAAAATACACATAATACAGAATAACTTAATGCCATGATTAAGGAGACTAATATGAGCATGTCTACAATGGTCAGCAAGGTATGGAGAGTAAATATGTGGACCAATTTCACCACTTTGTTCCGCTTCCAACTTCAGAGCCTTGCTAAGGTCCATGTAGCTCTATTACTGAACCTACAGGGTATGTTACAGGATTTCTACAAACACTTTCTTGAGCCTACAAGGTCACATCGTGTCTGATATGTCAGCAGTCTCCAATTTTCTTGCCACTCCCACAATAATCCAAGTTTCAAATATTGCCATGCTTCCTGGGAATTACCTTTTCACATTTGTTGATGATAGGGAGAAGTCCCACAACCAGTGGATTCCCCACTAGAGGATTTTTGGTGGTTTCCATACTCTTAGGGAAAGAGCAGCCAAACGCTACCAACTTTCAAGATGAAAAAAGTTATTGGTTTTGTTTTCTTTATGATTTCAAATTGAAAAGCTGTGAGGCCTATTCCAATTGTTCATATAGCCGGTAATACTTACAATCATAGAAAACCCTGTCACTCATAACCTCGCCTAACCAGTAGTAAGACGTTCTCAACTATGTTCATTGCTACTCACTGGCAATATGGAGCAGGTAAAAACACCAGGGGCCATATGTAGGTAATCTCTTTTTACCGATTCTTAAATACCGAATTTTACTGATTCGGTATTTAAGAATCTGGAAATAGTATGTAGGTAAAAATTTGGTACATTTTACTGATTCGGTAATATTCGGTATTACCTATTCGGTATTTGCCAATTCAGTAATTTCCCTTCATCCCTTTGGGCCCGGAGGCCCATAGGAATGAATGGGAAGCCATTCACTATTACCGATTCGGTAAATACCGAATCGTAATATGGGGGGCATATTCAAGGGTGCTAGGGTGTCACATTGACACCCTGTTGCACCCCTGAATTGTGCATTTGTGCACATGTGCTGCACATACATGCCCTAAGGGCATGTATGACTGCCACATGGCACTTTTAAAAAAAACACAAAATTACTTTTTTAAAGGTATTCGATATTTACCACCAACTTGTAGTTGGTGGTAAATAACCAATCCTAAAATCAAAAATGCACTCACTTGAGTGCTCCCTACATAGGATTTAAGGATTCGGTAATTTATCGATTGGGTATTTTAAGAATTCGGTAATTTACAGATTCCTTAAATTACCGATTCGGTAAATTTCCGAATCCTTAAATCCAGCCACCTACATTAGAAAAAGCTAAATACCGGTCGGTAATGGAAAATTTACCGATTTTCGGCCATTACCGGCCGGTATTAAGCTACCTACATATGGCCCAGATGTGGTCAAACATTGCTACATACATAGAATTACTGCCAGCAGACAGAAAGTGCAGAAACATAAAAGATTCTGCAGGGGGGATAAAGGTCCTTATCAGAAAATATTGATTGTGCTATACATATAGCTTCAATAGAATTCCCCCAACTGGAAGGGTCAGTGGTCCTTAGATGCCAAGGTTGTTATAAGGTACAAAAGGGGGTGGTGATGGACGGAGCATCTGAACCAATCAAACACTCACACCCAGTCAAAAGATCTGGGTTTGATCCATCACCGTTTTTTAGCCCACTCTGCCACCCCAGTTCAGACATGGCTACATGCAAATCAGTCCGACCCTGTGCCTCATGGGAACAGTCCAGCCCGAACTGCCAAGCCATGCCTTCCCTGGACCGGAAACAAGCTTCCGAGGACCGGTTTCTGGCATTACAGCCGTCTTCAGCCCGGCTTGCTTGAATCCAGTGGCAAAGTGAGCAAGGGACTTACGTCTGAGCATACCCTGCCACACGTATGGCGGCCAAAGCGGTACAAAAGGGGGTGGTGATGGACGGAGCATCTGAACCAATCAAACACTCACACCCAGTCAAAAGATCTGGGTTTGATCCATCACCGTTCTTTAGCCTACTCTGCCACCCCAGTTCAGACATGGCTATATGTAAATCAGTCTGACCCTGTGCCTCATGGGAACAGTCCAGCCCGAACTGCCAAGCCATGCCTTCCCTGGACCGGAAACAAGCTTCCAAGGACCGGTTTCTGGCATTACAGCTGTCTTCAGCCCGGCTTGCTTGAATTCAGTGGCAAAGTGAGCAAGGGACTCATGTCTGAGCATACCCTGCCACACTTGTGGCGGCCCAAGTGGTACAAAAGGGGGTGGTGATGGACGGAACATCTGAACCAATCAAACACTCACACCCAGTCAAAAGATCTGGGTTTGATCCATCACCGTTCTTTAGCCCACTCTGCCACCCAAGTTCAGACATGGCTATATGCAAATCAGTCTGACCCTGTGCCTCATGGGAACAGTCCAGCCCGAACTGCCAAGCCATGCCTTCCCTGGACCGGAAACAAGCTTCCGAGGACCGGTTTCTGGCATTACAGCCGTCTTCTGCCCGGCTTGCTTGAATCCAGTGGCAAAGTGAGCAAGGGACTCACGTCTGAGCATACCCTGCCACACATATGGCGGCCAAAGCGGTACAAAAGGGGGTAGTGATGGACGGAGCATCTGAACCAATCAAACACTCACACCCAGTCAAAAAATCTGGGTTTGATCCATCACCGTTCTTTAGCCCACTCTGCCACCCCAGTTCAGATATGGCTATATGCAAATCAGTCTGACCCTGTGCCTCATGGGAACAGTCCAGCTCGAACTGCCAAGCCATGCGTTCCCTGGACCGGAAACAAGCTTCCGAGAACTGGTTTCTGGCATTAAAGCCGTCTTCAGCCCGGCTTGCTTGATCCAGTGGAAAAGTGAGCAAGGGACTCACGTCTGAGCATACCCTGCCACACTTATGGCGGCCAGAGCGGTACAAAAGGGGTTGGTGATGGACGGAGCATCTGAACCAATCAAACACTCACACCCAGTCAAAAGATCAGGGTTTGATCCATCACCGTTCTTTAGCCCACTCTGCCACCCCAGTTCAGACATGGCTATATGCAAATCAGTCTGACCCTGTGCCTCATGGGAACAGTCCAGCCCGAACTGCCAAGCCATGCCTTCCCTGGACCGGAAACAAGCTTCCGAGGACCAGTTTCTGGCATTCCAGCCGTCTTCAGCCCGGCTTGCTTGAATGCAGTGGCAAAGTGAGCAAGGGACTCACGTCTGAGCATACCCTGCCACACTTATGGCGGCCAAAGCGGTGCAAAAGGGGGTGGTGATGGACGGAGCATCTGAACCAATCAAACACTCACACCCAGTCAAAAGATCTGGTTTGATCCATCACCGTTCTTTAGCCCACTCTGCCACCCCAGTTCAGACATGGCTATATGCAAATCAGTCTGACCCAGTGCCTCATGGGAACAGTCCAGCCCGAACTGCCAAGCCATGCCTTCCCGGGACCGGAAACAAGCTTCTGAGGTCCCGTTTCTGGCATTACAGCCGTCTTCAGCCCGGCTTGCTTGAATCCAGTGGCAAAGTGAGCAAGGGACTCACGTCTGAGCATACCCTTCCACACTTATGGCGGCCAAAGCGGTACAAAAGGGGGTGGTGATAGACGGAGCATCTGAACCAATCAAACACTCACACCCAGTCAAAAGATCAGGGTTTGATCCATCACCGTTCTTTAGCCCACTCTGCCACCCCAGTTCAGACATGGCTATATGCAAATCAGTCTGACCCTGTGCCTCATGGGAACAGTCCAGCCCGAACTGCCAAGCCATGCCTTCCCTGGACCGGAAACAAGCTTCCGAGGACCAGTTTCTGGCATTCCAGCCGTCTTCAGCTCGGCTTGCTTGAATGCAGTGGCAAAGTGAGCAAGGGACTCACGTCTGAGCATACCCTGCCACACTTATGGCGGCCAAAGCGGTGCAAAAGGGGGTGGTGATGGACGGAGCATCTGAACCAATCAAACACTCACACCCAGTCAAAAGATCTGGTTTGATCCATCACCGTTCTTTAGCCCACTCTGCCACCCCAGTTCAGACATGGCTATATGCAAATCAGTCTGACCCAGTGCCTCATGGGAACAGTCCAGCCCGAACTGCCAAGCCATGCCTTCCCGGGACCGGAAACAAGCTTCTGAGGTCCCGTTTCTGGCATTACAGCCGTCTTCAGCCCGGCTTGCTTGAATCCAGTGGCAAAGTGAGCAAGGGACTCACGTCTGAGCATACCCTTCCACACTTATGGCGGCCAAAGCGGTACAAAAGGGGGTGGTGATAGACGGAGCATCTGAACCAATCAAACACTCACACCCAGTCAAAAGATCTGGGTTTGATCCATCACCGTTCTTTAGCCCACTCTGACACCCCAGTTCAGACATGGCTATATGCAAATCAGTCTGACCCTGTGCCTCATGGGAACAGTCCAGCCCGAACCGCCAAGCGATGCCTTCCCTGGACCGGAAACAAGCTTCCGAGGACCGGTTTCTGGCATTACAGCCGTCTTCAGCCCGGCTTGCTTGAATCCAGTGGCTAAGTGAGCAAGGGACTCACGTCTGAGCATACCCTGCCACAATTATGGCGGCCAAAGCGGTACAAAAGGGGGTGGTGATGGACGGAGCATCTGAACCAATCAAACACTCACACCCAGTCAAAAGATCTGGGTTTGATCCATCACCGTTCTTTAGCCCACTCTGCCACCCCAGTTCAGACATGGCTATATGTAAATCAGTCTGACCCTGTGCCTCATGGGAACAGTCCAGCCCGAACTGCCAAGCCATGCCTTCCCTGGACCAGAAACAAGCTTCCGAGGACCGGTTTCTGGCATTACAGCCGTCTTCAGCCCGGCTTGCTTGAATCCAGTGGCAAAGTGAGCAAGGGACTCACGTCTGAGCATACCCTGCCACACTTATGGCGGCCAAAGCGGTACAAAAGGGGGTGGTGATGGACGGAGCATCTGAACCAATCAAGCACTCACACGAAGAAAGAAACACTTACCTATATCAAGGAGAATACCAGAGATACCTATAGTGACAACGTTCTGGTGCTGCTTATACCATCTTGTGGGTGAAACAATTCCAAAATGTTGGCACCTAAGGCAGAAAATAGCATTGGACAAATAAGTCCTGGGTCTCTTCACATATGATTTGATGTTAGAGTTCACCCAGATGGTGCCCACGTCATCTCCATCTGTTTTGAAAGGGAGTGCCAGCTAGGCTAACTAAAGGTTCCATAGAGAAAGACCCACAGTATCAGCAAGGAACAGGCTTCTATTTTCGGATTTTCCTCAGACACAAAACCAGAGGTGTGGTGATAAATAATAGACCTCTGGAATTTAAACAATATTTCCAGAAACAATCCTTTCACGGGGTTGCCCTCTACTACACCACATGACAGTTCTGAATTTACAGTATTCATACTCCCGCATTCCCACCCACCCATCAAAGTTCTCTCATTTGGCCTCAAATCAGCTTCCTGCCTTTTTACCTCCTGCCTGGCCCCTGGGGCAGCTTTTTTTCAGGAAGGACGATCATCAGGTATTCCCCTATATCAACAACTGGTTGAATAAAACGCCAATGGCATTTCAAGCGTCCAAGGCCACAGAGGCTTGACCTAAAATTCTTTCACAAACTAGGTCTCCTTGTGAATGACCAAAGATCATCATCTCCTCCCTCCAAGGAAATACTGTTCCTGACCCACAACACTAAATTCTGTCCAAGACAAGGACTTTTTATCCCAAGATAAGCAACAAAGGATCAGGAACTGGCTCTCGAAATAAAAAAACATGTCAGTGCATCTGTTCAATTAGATTCTAGGCATCATTTCCTCAGCGATAAAGAGGATCCCTCTTGCAGGCATGAAAATGAGAGCCGTACAGGCACAGCTACAAAAACAATAGATTCAAACTAAATAATTATTCAAGGTGTGATGGAAGCTTTAGCCTGTTGGTTCCAGACCTCCCACTGTTGTAATTTAGCAGCGATTAGGTTAAACATTAGCAGAAGACATCTTGTATTTAAAGACTATCTTGTCCGTTTCGTGGAATCCATTGTGCATTTCTGTCAGCCATTTGGTTTGCCATGTGCTCACCATGTGCTCTGTCCTACCTTCCTGTCAACTGCTCTTGAAATCTGCCTAGAGATGAGATATAATTAGCCTCTTCTGCTTCGCACATGCTCAGTTGAGCTTACAGCTGCCCCCAACTTGTAACTGTCAGGATGTGTTCATCATAATTAGCTCACTGTCAGCCCCTCCCACTTGTTGCCAGCATACTCTCTGTATGACCTTATATGTATTTAAAACCAGCATTCTGTACTTGTATCGTCTTCATTTGAGCCCCTGTGTGTGCGTATAAAAGGACCAGGGGCCAGATGTAGGTAATTCATATTTACCGACTCTTAAATACTGAATTTTACCGATTCGGTATTTAAGAGTCTGTAAATATGAGGGGGGGAGATGTAGGTATTACAGAATCTGTAAATACCGAATCTTTAAGATTCGGTATTTACCGATTCTGTAAATACTGAATCGGTATTGCCCATTGATTCCTATGGGCCTTGAAGCCCATAGGAATCAATGGGCAATACCGATGGTAAATACCGATTTTAGCAAGGGTGCAGGGGGTGTCACTTTGACACCCTCTAGCACCCCAAAGACGGGCATGTGAGCCATGTGGAACACAGACATGCCCTAAGGGCATGTCTGTCTGTCACATGGCTAGGGAGTGCATGCACACATGTGCATGCACACCTGGATTCGGTATTTTACCACACAATTGGATTGTGTGGTAAAATACCGAATCTGTAAGGCCTGTGGCACTCTCAGGAGTGCCACCTACATTTGGATATACCGAATCGGTAAAAAATACCGATTCGGTATTTTACAGAATCGGTAAATTTACCGAATCGGTAAATTTACCGATTCTGTAAAAATAAGCCCCTACATACCAATTCTTACTTACCGGTCGGTAGCGGCCGAAAATACAGATTTTCGGCCGTTACCGACCGACCTACATCTGGCCCCAAGTTCCTTCCATTCAGTGTGCTACTTCATATATTACCGAAGGGTGCTGTGTTAATGTAGTTCCATCTCATGAGGTTTATTAAACTCTGTCTTTTCTATTCCAGCTTCTGTGCCAACTTCTTTCTATTGGTCTGAGGACTGTGCAGAGAAGGGGGAACCCCTAGCACTGGTAGGCCTTGCTGAGGCTCACCACCACAAATTGGAGCTTCCAACGTGGGGCTCATCGGCGACTCGGATGCCTGAAGGACTGGTCGAGACGAAGGATTGGAATCTCGCTTTTGGATGCGATCACTGCTTGAGGAGCCCCGAGTCTTGGCACCCACAGCGTTTTTCCTTTCTTTCTGATCTGACTATCCAGGTGGTGCCGGTCCTCGACTGAGATTTCTTCTGTTGATTTGCCGTCCAGTGACCATTGGGTCGATTTGAGAACTTGGCAGTTGGAACCTGGGCACCATTTGATTGGTAAGAGCCGTTCTGCGGCACTTGCTGTTGGTTTTGATGCCTTTGATTGGTAAGGTAGTTGTGTAAAACTTGCTGCGGCTTTTTGTTTGTATGATTGGCCAATATTAGAATTTGTTTGACAACTATATATGTATTGCAATTCATATAGACAGGTAATGAGGAGATTTTTCTATATTTGAATTTGTTTGAACGGCGCAACGTACGCAGAGTATTTTAAGTGCTACTTTGATCATCATGCTGCATATTCTGCACTATTTTTGGCATGCCTGTTTCCAGCACACTTCGTAGGATGTATTGCTTTGTAGTGGTACCAATTTGAGACTTGACAAAGCACAACCAGCCCCCCTGGAGGGGATGCCTAATTGGGACTTGTATGTTAAGTATGGTATTTCTTCCATAATGTACAGCACTTTATGGAATAAATACACTTGTAAAGATCCTGAGTTGCGTTGGCCTATGCATGGGTCATTTGATTTGCGAAAGATTCAGTATGTAGAGCAACGGATGTCTAAGCGAAAGGCTAGGCAAGATATGTTTGACTGTGTCCGAATGTGGGAGAAAGAAGTGTGTGAGCGAATGAAGCAGGAGCAAGCCTTGATTGTAAAAGAACAACGTAAGAGCATTCATGCGAAAGCATTGGCAATGAAAAATAGGGAAATGAAAGAAATTAAAGAGAGGGAAGATAGGGAGCGTCATTTACAGGTATGTGGCCAATACGCTGTTCGTAGACCTCTCTATCCTATTCTTAATAAACCCCAAGATGATTCTCTCTTATTAGATCATTGTCCATCGCCGTATACTCTTCCTACTGCTCCTTATGAGTCAGATGAGGACTCTCCTACAGACCAGGACAAAGCTCAAGAAACTCGTTCAATGTTATCTGCTGGGCGTGCATCTGACATTAGATCTGCTGCGTGTAAAGCCGTTCGTAGTGCTGCCACTGCTTCTGAACTTTTAGATACTATAAAAGGTTGGCAGGAAAGGGAGTAAATATATTTTACCGATACATTTGCCGCAGAGGTTATTGAAGGATTTAGGAAACATTTGGTAGAAATGGAGCCCAATGATGTAGCAGCTGATTGTAAACAATTACGTGACGGTCTTTTTGTCTTCCCTCAGGTGCCTGACACGATCAGATGCTTGGTTAAAGTGCTTATTGACGCAGCCCGTTTGCGAGAGGAGAAAAAGGCAGCAGATGCAGCTGCTCAAACATCTCACGTCAGCATGGCACAAACTTCTACTCTTGAAACAGATAAGAATGTTGTAATTAATGTGAAACCCATGCGGGAAGCCGCACCTTTATATGTTCCTCCTAAGGGAACGAGTACAAATGATGATAAGACTTCTGTAGATGCTAAAGGGTATTTTATTTATAATTGGGTTTACACTCCTTGGAATAGAGCAGATGTTATGGCCCTTAAAAATGCATTGCCTGATCCGGGAAAGGATCCAGCAGCCGTTTATGAGGAAGTTGAGGGTGCAAATAGTTCTTGTACTACGACTTTGCCTGATATTGATTTGTTTTTTGCATTAAAATTACCGCCTGATATGTGGAGAACTGTGCGTAAAGTTGATGACCGTGCGACATTTGGAGCATTATGGAAAGATTTAGAGCAGTGAGATGAAGACCGAGAACCTGCACAGAAACCGTGTCAGTTAATTTTAGACCTTCCGGCAGCTATATTAGCTAAGTTAAAGACGAAAAAGTTAGATTGGACTGTATTAGCGTTGTGTAAGCAAAAGGCAGATGAATCGGTTTCAGATTTCTTTACACGCTTTGAAGAGGCATTCCACGATTTTAGTGGCCAGTCGTTGACAGATGACACGGGTAGGCATCTGTTTTTCGATAAATATGTCGCAAACCTTTTGCCAGGAATAGCTAGTCGCCTAAAGGCCAGTGAGACTTCATGGACTATCTCTTCTCCGCTTTCTCTCTTAACCATGGTTCAATGTTATGAGCGACAAGAATTAGAAGCTAAAGGTAATGAGGATAAAAAGTCTAAAGAGTTGAAAACATAGGTTATGTTAGCTCAAGCTTATGGCCCATCTTCTAGAGGAAATGATAGAGGCGCAATTGGATCTTATGGTTCGTCTTTTTTTTCTTATACTCGTTTGAATTTATCTGTTGACCAGTGTGCGTACTGCAAGAAATTTGGACATTGGCTTTCTGATTGTCCAGTACTGCGTGCTCAGCAGTGTCCAAGTGGTCGGGGACAAATGAGAAATCGCTCAGGGTATTCAGGGCCTAGAGGAAGCATGAATGATCGTGCTAGGTTTGATGTAAATACACGAGGGCAGGATGGGTTTAACACTTTTGATAGAAGGAACCAATATCAAATGTCAGACTATGTGCCGTCTGATTTTCAAGATTCTTCTTATGCATAGGGTTGCCTAGGATGGGGTAAGGAATCGGTTGAAGTTCCAGTAGATCAGAGGGATCCCTATGTTACAGCACATGTTTTGGGTTCAACTGATCAGTTTCTGGTTGATACAGGACCTACTCGTAGCGCCTTATCTAAACAATTGGTTCCAAGGGCTCCCCTGTCTGGCTTAACCATTACATCGATAGGTTTCGATGGAACACCTTGCCTTAGGCCATTGTCACAACCACTCGCATTCCATGTTGATAAGTTTACTGCTCCATGTCCGTTTTTGCTTTCTCTAAACACACCAGACAGTATTGTGGGTCTTGATATGCTTAAATATTTCAGGGTTACTATACGATGTTCTCCGGAAGGAGTACAGGTTATTTTGAAGGACAACTACCCTGTGATTGAGAGATCTTGTATTGTTAAAGAGGACATTGCACTAGCCTCACTCCCTAGTACTTTGTGGGCTACTTCAGACACCGATGTAGGGCAAATGGTTTTTCCTCCAGTGCATATTAGTGTCAAGGAGGGTGCTTCATTGCCAAGAAGCACTCACACGCATTGTACATGACTTGATCAAAGTAGGGGTCGTAGAAGAAGTTTCTTACAATGTTTACAATAGTCCGATTCTTCCCATTTTGAAAAAAGACACTGACACTAAGATTTACAGATTTTTCATTGACTTGAGAGAAGTAAACAAGATTGTAGTACCGCAGTACCCTGTGGTTTCTGACATAACGACACTACTTACTTTAGTTCCTCTGACAGCAACTACATTCTCTGTTATAGACTTGAAGAATGCCTTCTTTTTGATCCCTATTCATCCTGATAGCCGATATGTGTTCGGGTTCACTTTGAATAATCAATCGTATAGATTTTGTAGAGTTCCTCAAGGCTATATTGAGAGTCCTAGTATTTACAGTCTAGCATTGAAGAGACAGCTTGATTCCTTTACTTTGCCTGAAGGAATGGCTCTCATACAATATATCTTGTTGGCAGCCGATACGCCTGAACTATGTGAAGAGTGTACTTTGTCTCTGCTTTCTTTTCTTACTACACACCATCATAAAGTGTCACAAAAGAAATTGCAATATTGTAGACCGAAGGTAACCTTCTTAGGTCACCTTCTGTCTAAGGAGGGCCGTGCACTGACACCAGATCGCATTCAAGCAATTTTAGACACCCCAGTACCTTCCACACAGAAAGATGTCCGTGCATTCATTGGTCTAACTTCGTTTTGTAGGCAATGGATATTGGGCTTTTCAGACCTTGTTAAACCCCTGCTAGCGCTTCTGATTAAAAACACTCCGATCCCCCTTCCATGGACAGATGAATGCCAAAATGCTTTTCATCAGTTAAGACAAGCTCTTTGTTCTGCATCAGTGTTAGGCACACCAGATTACACAAAGCGTTTTACACTCTATGTACATGAGAAAGATGGGTGTGCATTGTCAGTTTTAGTACAGACACATGGTGATAAGCAGAGTCCCTGTGCATATTTTTCTGCAGTTCTTGATCCTGTTGCTCGTGCGTTGCCTGGATGCTTCCGTTCGGTTGCAGTGACAGCTGTGTCCATACGTCAGAGTGAAGGGATAGTTTTGTTACACAAACTGTTGGTGCTAGTACCCCATGCAGTAGATGCCCTTTTGAATCAGACCAAGAAACAACACTTAACTAGTGCTCGCCTGACAGGATACGAATTGACACTGTTAGCACCTCATATTACCTTGAAGAGGTGCGCGACACTGAACCCAGCCACTTTGTTTCCATATCCTGTGACTCAGTCCCAGTCAAAGGAACCTCACGATTATATATTCCATACTGATGAAAAGACAAAGGGTTGCATCAATTTGCAAGATACGCCCCTTCCAGATGTAGATGGGGAACTGTGGGTTGATGGGTCCTGTTTGAATTTACCAGATGGCACGACTTCAGCTGCTTATGCAATCTCCACACTTGAGACAGTAGTGGAAACAGCTCGCATTCCTCAGAAGTCGGCTCAAGCAGCTGAACTAATAGCTTTGACACGAGCGTGTGACCATTGCACTGACTTGTGTGTGAACATTTACACGGATAGCTGCTATGCTGTTGGAGTGGTTCATGATTTTGGCCTACTCTGGCAGAAAAGAGGCTTTCTTACATCCCACGGGATGCAGAAAATGCACGGAGAATTAGTACATAATCTCTTGACTGCACTTACATATTCGAAGAAAGTTGCTATTATGAAGTCTAGCGCACACAAGAAAATCATTGACAAAATAGGACAAGGCAATGCCTTTGCAGATCGCATAGCTCTTGAGACTGCGATGCAACGAAGCACTACATCCATGTACTTAGTGAAGTCTCAAGCTGAGCGTTGGCATGGCGCTAGAGAGAAAGTATTGGATATACAGAGATCTGCCTCTGTGGAAGAGCTTGAGCAATGGTCTAAAGAAGGAATTTTAGACGATGAGAGCTGTTGGCGTAACAAAGAAATGAATAAAGGGAAATTCCCTGCAGCCTATTTACAACCTATGGTTCAAATGACACATGGGCTGGCACATGTTGGAGCTCTAGCAATAACAAAATTGCTTACGCAAGTTTGGGAGCATCCTGAAATTGCCAGCACAGCTAAAAGAGTGGTATAGTCCTGTTTGATCTGTTGGCAGTATAATCCTGGAAAAGGGACACGAACTTCCACAGGGGAGTTTGCTACACCAACCGCACCTTTTGAAGTTTTGTAAATGGATTACATCTAACTTGAACGCTGCAATAATCTGAAATATGTCGTAGTGTTGGTATGTGCCTTCAGCAAATGGATCGAGGCATACCCTAAGCAGGATTATACTGCTCTCACTACAGCAAAGGTGCTTCTGAAGGAGTTTTTCCCTAGATATGGTGTTTGTAAATTTTTGTGGAGTGACAACGGACCTCATTTTATTGGGCAAGTTGTTGAGCAGATCCTGAAAGGATTAGGGATCAAACAGAAGTTCCATACAGTCTTCTACCCGCAATCAGCAGGATTAGTGGAAAGATACAATGCTACTTTAAAATTGAAGTTGGCAAAAATACTGGCATCCACGTCTTTAAAGTGGCCTGATGCATTACCCTTGGCATTGTTGTCCATAAGATTGGTGCCACATTCACGATCTGGTCTCACCCCGTACGAAGTGGTCTTTGGGAGACCGATGAATATTTGGGGAGTTCCTAAGCCACGCCCCATACATTATGTTCCTTGTGTTCTGATGAATGATTATTTAGCACAGTTAACTGACAGTTTGATCTCTATTCATCAACAGGTTCGAGAAGCGCTTCCTGACAGATCTACAGGTGAGGCCCACGAACTCCGTCCTGGCGACTATGTGATGGTCAAGGTTTTCGACAGATCGAACAGCCTGGAACCGAGGTGGCGAGGTCCGGAGCAAGTGCTCCTTGCGACAAGGACAGCAGTTCGAGTGACGAACAAGAAGAACTGGGTCCATAGCACACACTGTAAGCATGTGTCACCTGACGGGGTGGAACCTGCTGTGCTGACCGACGATCAAGAGATTCTGGAAACGGAGAAAGGTCAAGCTATCTCACCTGATGAATCTGCAGGATTCTTCCTGGACCACACGATTCCTGGAGCATCGCGATACCACTTGAGACCGAGGATAGAATCTGCAGTGTTGAAAAATACTGGTTGAGCTACCGTCCGGGTAAGTGAAACGGAGAGCCAATGTGGCAGGGGGGGTTCAGCACTGCGTTAGTGTAGTGACACCCGTCTTTGCCCGTGGTGAAGAAATCAGCAGCTGCCCAAGGGATAAGAGCTCCAACGATTGTTTTCAACAAGTTTTAGAAAGATCAATTATAGCTGTTGCCGAAATGAATAACAAAAGAATCATTTATGCTGGTGGTTATGGCGATAATCACATGGTTTGTTGAGAAAGTGGCTCCTGCTCGACAGCTTCTGGTTGCCACTACTCCAGCTTCAGTGGAACATCATTATTTTACACTTCATTATCACGAGCAGAAGCATCGACAATCCTACTTAAATAACACATTCATCCAGATGTTGCATCATACACACAATGCCACAAATGCTACCAACTGTTGGGTGTGTGGAATGATACCTGCAACCAAAAATAAAGGAGGAACACCTTTTATTCCTCTACCGTTTTCCCATAATGGTTCATGTCAAGCTTGGTATGCTCTTTTGTTTGCTTTCGGAAAACCCTCAGTAGGAGGAATTATCTTTCGTCTGAATAAAGTATGCGATCAAGATAAAGATGGTTATCCTCAAGCTAAAGGAACTAAATGGGAATGGGAAGAGTACCAATCGGACAATATTTCAACACCATATGTCTTCACGAATATGAGGAACTTTAAAGACAATGGACCTTTTGTAATTTCTGTGACCAGAGCTAAAGCAGAACTGTGTATAAGTCGTGTTGGGAGAATTCCAGTAGGAAGGAGTGAATGTATTTTGACATTGATTATTGAAGGAGCCAACAACTGTAGCTTTACGTCTTCGCATAATACTTATTTTGTATGTGGTAATAAAGGATACTATCAATTACCTGTTGGGTGGTCCGGGGTATGTTACATATCATTTTTGTTACCACCTGTGTTTTTGGCCCCTTCATCATATCACCTGAATTTAAAGTTGTATAATGACATTTCCAAGAATAGATATAAACGAACAATAAGTGCAGATGAAGTTGACCAGACAGATACCACTTTGCAACAATATGTCGATTTCAATTTGGGTTTGTTCTTCTTTGTGGGTGCTGCATTGAATAGCAGAAAGATAAGGCGATTAACTTGTGTTGTGGAAGCTGTCACCAATCAAACAGCTATGGCACTTGGGAACATTACACAGGAACTTCAAATTGCAAGGATTGTAGCACTCCAAAATAGGATGGTATTAGACGTGAATTTGGCTGATCGAGATGGTGCATGTCGCATCATCGGTAGTAGTTGTTGTGTTTTCATTCCAGATCACTCACCTTCAGTATACGATGCAATCTCAAAACTGCATAGGATTGCTGCAGAAATTCACACAGAGACTGGTACATGGGCATTTTCGAACTGGATATGGACACTCTTTGCTACTTGGGGCTGGAAGCTGCTGACTATTCTATGTATATTACTGGTGATACTAATTACATGCTGTACTTGTACACAATGTGATCCTATGCTTTGCTCCATGGGCATCACTGCTTGTACACCTGCCAAAAGAAATATTGCAAAGGTAAAAGCACAACAAATGTTAAATAATGAAATTACTGAGATGATGAACATCAATGTACAGGATGCATATCTAGATTACCCCAGATGAACAAATGTCTTCAGCTAATGCTGAAAGGGTCGTCAGTTGTAATTTAGCAGCGATTACGTTAAGCATTAGCAGAGACATCTTGTATTTAGAGACTATTTTGTCCGTTTCGTGGAATCCATTTTGCATTTCTGTCAGCCATTTTGTTTGCCATGTGCTCGCCATGTGCTCTGTCCTATCTTCCTGTCAACTGCACTTGAAATCTGCCTAGAGACGAGATATATTTAGCCTATTCTGCTTCGCACATTCTCAGTTGAGCTTACAGCTGTCCCCAACTTTTAACTGTCAGGATGTGTTCACCAGAATTAGCTCACTGTCAGCCCCTCCCACTTGTTGCCAGCACACTCTCTGTATGACCTTATATGTATTTAAAACCAGCATTCTGTACTTATACCGCCTTCATTTGAGCCCCGTGGTGGGTATAAAAGTACCAAGCTCCTTCCATTCAGTATCCTACTGCATACATTACCGAAGGGTGCTGTGTGAATGTAGTTCCACCTCATGAGGTTTAATAAACTCTGTCTTTTCTATTCCAGCTTCTGTGCCAACTTCTTTCTATTGGTCTGAGGACACTGTGCAGAGAAGGGAGAACCCCTAGCACTGGTAGGCCTTGCTGAGGCTCACCACCACACCACCTGTCAGAGGACCTCACGTTCTTTCCTCAAATACCTCACTTTGTAGTGACTATGGAAACCTCCCTGGAGAGCTGAGGGGGTCATCTGCAGAACCTGCAAATTCAAGGAAAGTGGTCCCTGCTTCAGAAGAAGCATGCATATCAATCGCCTGGAGCTCAAAGCCATCTAACTTAGTCTCCAAGCTACCCTGCCAGTGATAATGACAATACCACCAGCATGCAATAGGTGAAGAAACGAAGTGGCTCAACCTCACCGGTGCTGTCTAAGGAATATCAGGAAATCTGGAACTGGCTAACAAAACACAGAATAACTCTTCGTGCCAAACATGTTGCAGGGACTAGCAATCTCTTAACAGATATACTAAGTAGAACTGGAAGCAGCCTCCACAAATGGGAGTTTGATCACTCGGATCTAAATATGATCTTCTTGTTCTGGGAAAAAACAGTTCTAGATCTCTTTGCAACAGACAGAAATGGAAACACCAGTTCTATGCAAGTTGGCAACCATATCCAGGATTGACAGATGGTCTGGGATCTTTGCCTACCATTCCACCAATACCTTTAATACCAAAGGTTCTCAGCAAGAAGAAAGTGGAGCAGTGTCATTCTAACCTTATAACCCCCATGTGGCCCATGCAGCAATGGTTCATGGAGCTTTTCCTACTTTCAGAATACAGCCACATTTACCTACCAAAATCCCTCAAACCTTTGACAGTGAATTAAGGCCAGGTCCGTCATCCTGACCCGACCTCTCTTTTCTTATATGCACGACCCCTACATTCCATGAAGTCAAAGTACGCAATACTCCTCAGGACTACAGGTCTGTTTTCTGCAAATCAAGGTGGAAGCCACGATAAGGACATGCAAACATGATGGAAACATTCTGCCTAATGGACACTTGTCTGCCTATGGGGCCCAAAATCAAACATACATCCTCTACTAGTACAATTTTTCAGATATCCACCCTATATCCTCTTGCTAGTTCAGTCACAGTTGGTACATGCGTCATTTAATGTAGGACCTGTAGCAATATCAAGATATAGATCCTCATCACATTTTCTCTCTTTAGCAGAACCATCAAACAGTTTGTGAAAGAATTATTCAGAGTTTTGCCCTCCAGTAAGGGCTCCTTCCCCTGACTGCCACCTGAACATAGATTTATCTCAACTCACGAAGAGCACACCTCATATTTCTGACATGGAAGGTGACCTTGTTTGCTAGCACTCACTCCGACCAGGAGGTTAGAGGAGATACAAGCTTTCTCAACTCAAGAACCTTCTTGTGCCTCACAGGCAAGTTAGTACTTCTCAGAACCAAGGTTTTTTTGGATTTTGCCTCAATGAACCTATAATATTTCAGACTTTCTTCCTGAACCCAGCATCACCAGCTGAGAGGTCTATTTATACGCTAGGTATTACATGATATCTAAAAATCTACTTGCATCCCACTAAGCAACTCATGAGAACTGACCAAATGTTTTACTCAGGTGGGTACACTCCTAAAAGTGCCCCAGTCACGATGGCAACCAGCACTCGATGAATTTCATCTACAATCGAGTTCTGCCACTGAAAGGCCGGCAAGCCGCTCACAGCAGAAACCAGGGAGCACTCAACTAGGGCAGATTCCACCTCAACTTCTTTGTTTGTGGAAGTGTTTCTGGAAAAGAAATATCGTGCTGCGACTCGGAAGAGTACAGTTGATTAATACAGCATTATCACTTGCAATTAGCACAACGCAGTGGTGCAGTGGTTTGAAAGGTTTTTCTACACCACTTATTTCAATGATGAGGGGCCTCCTTTGGTTGCATGTATTTAGGCAACATTTTAAATGATGATATATATATTTATATAATTTATTAAATTGAAAATTAGGAAAGTTTTTTGTATATATTTCCTACCAACCATTCGCTATACGTGCTAATATTATAAGAATTACAAACTACTTGCTATTCTGATTCAAGACTGTGAAACTATAAAAGATCCAATACTGAGAAGAAAATATGTTTTTCCCTGTAACTGCAGTTCTCCAGTATTGGTATCTTTCATAGATTCACATGTGACCCACGCTCCTCCTTGGAGAGGCTCCCCTTATAGTTTGGGATTCTTTATTCCCACTTGTCCTTGAAAACATGAAGGACTCAGCCTCTGATGGGAGTGTTCTAGAGGGTGCTGTCGCCTGATTGGTTATAGTTCAAATGTGGGCCTTTAAGAAAACATTACATAAATAGTCTATTAAACCGACATTTTCATTGCCATTATAGCCTAGGATAGTGATATATACTGCTTTATTATGGTACCTCAGGAGTCCCACTTCGATGACGTGGAATGATTCAAGCATGTGACTCTCTGAAAGATACCAGTACTGGAGAACTGAAGTTACAGGTAAGTAACATCTTTTCTTAATATACTTATAAATACCTACTACTGTGCACTACATGTGCACAGGGCCTGTAAATAAAATGCTACTCAACGTCTTGAAACCCCATTGTGCAATCCACTTAAGTAGCCCTATAGATACGGTTGAGGCCTACCATTGCACACCCTATCTGTGTAGTTTTAAACTGCCTCTTCAACTTGGCAAGGTAACCCTCCTTCCAGCCCTAAATCTTCACTTTTCATACAAATAAGTCACTCCTAAAGTAGGCTCTGTCCACCCAAGGAGTGGGGTGCCATGTATTCAAAAGGCAGGCCATGTTCCTTCAAGTTTAACATGTCCTGGTAGTGAAAAACTCCCAATTTTGTTTTGCACTACTGCAAGGCCTATCCCTCCTTTAGGATAAAATTGGGATTATCTTATATCTTTTAAGTGTAATTCCCAATTGTAAAGAGAACGTCTTTTCAAGTTTAGTGTCATTGAACTAACAATTTAAAATCACAACTGATAGCGAAGTTGGATTTTAAATCTCAGTGTTGCAAATTCCACTTTTAGAAAGTTGGCATTTACGTACTTTACCCATTTGGTGCCTTCTGCTTGTCTCTGGAATACACGTCTTGGTTGGGTGACAGCGGGCATCCCACATTCCCTCTAGAGAGTCACACACAAAATAATTGTAGGTGTATCTGTGTGGTCATAAGCATGCAGATGGGCCATCCTGAGTAAGGGAAGGGAGGAGCTGTTACTTACAAATATAGAACAGGCTGTGTCCTGTCCTAACACAGAGGATTGATTAACCCTTGTAGTGTGCTTGTAGCCAGGGTAGGAAGGGAGAACCTTTGTGCACTACAAAGCTTTCTTTGAAGTCTTCCCACTTCAAAGACACCCCTAGGTATAAGTGCTAGACCTCTGGTACTACCAAATCAGTACACTTCTGGGCCTGTGACTACCCTGCCCAGAAGAAAAACTGCTGTGCTGCTGAAAGGACTGCCACTCTCTGGGACTGCTACTTTGCTGGACCTCGCTGTCCTCTTGCCTTGCTGAGCTACCCTGCTGCCTGTTGTTCTCCTGCCAGAGTGAGAAGGGCTGACCTGTGTCAATTAAACCCAGAGGGACTCCAAGGGCTTGCTGGCTTGCCTATATGTTTATTAATAGTAAAATGTTACTGTACCTCATGTTAACTTGTTATACCTTTCATGTTAGCTCTGGTAATGAATGAAGTATGGAAAACGTTTTAAAGTGCACTAAATATATGTTTAGTCAAGGAATGTGAACAAAGTTAATAATAGCATTGCGATGTTAGGTGTTGAAAGTGATAAATGAAAAATAAATTTGTCTTAAACAATGTCTGTATGCTAATCACAGTATGGCAAATCAAATCACCAACGTACATTTCCATTCTATCCAAACTCAATTCCATCCTCTCTTTTACTAAAAATACGAGTATCTCCAAACACTGAAACCTGGCTTTCAATGCTGGTAATTCAAGGGTCAGAAATGGGCAGTCAGGATCATATTCTTGTTTGCAATCTCAAACTTGATTTTATTTTTTAGCCATTTCTAGTTTCGGAAGGCTCCTAAGGTTTCAAAGAAAAATCTGCATGGTGAAAGGATGTGCATTAATTATATATTCAGGTGACCAAGTTCCAGTGAGTTTTACAGTCCGCTACTGTAGGATTCAGTGCTACTCTAATAAAAGAGAGAGGGACCCCAAAACCAAAGGGATAGGGTACCAAAACTGACTTTATGTCATGAAAAATTCCCTTTGGGCACCTTAATTCAGAGACAACAATTATTTCAAACACATAGACAAATATTACATCACACAAAAATCTATCAATCGAAGCAATGCATAAAATAATAACACAAATATATAAAAACCAATAGGTTCAGCTAGTACGGTTTATTTATATACATTAAAAAAAGGGTTAAAATAGAGACATAATTAAAATTGGGAACACAGACAATATAATAAAGGAACAAATTATATACACATAGTCATCAACACTTCCTATTGCTAAAGAAAGGGAAGGTACACAATAAGGATTAATGTTCTGCAACAGTCAGAATAATCCTTGCTCAATGTATATTGTACTTGTCCCTTTGTTTCAACGCGTTTCGTCGGACAATAACAATTTTAGCCGCCTTCCTCAGGAATATATTAACTGTCTTCCCAAAGATTTCTGAAATTTAAAAAAATATGTTTTAGAATCCAAAAATCATTAAATTAAAAATAACCTAGCACTTAAATTGCTGAAACCTAAAAGATAAAATAAAATAAAGTAATCTATACATTGCTCCAGTGGTAGATCCATTACATAATTCGACACATCAGCACCTTAATGCTGATTATCAAATCCAACACGACATTACTTTTGAGCTACTCATATACCGACATTTGAACATACATTGAAAAACACCAACACCAACAAAGATTACAAGAATTACAGGGATAATGAGGTGCGCTCACATGGGAGTCATGCCGAATTTTACAACTATTAGCACAGCGATAGTTTGGATATACACTTTTATCATACTATATTGATATTCTTATTGATCTGATAAAATTTGTGCATGCTATCCCTTTAGTATGGTTCATACTGGCTAGAAGTTTGTTCCAGCAAACAGATCAGCAAATCCCTCTAAGTGCTATGGTTCATGGCGGACACATACCTTAAAAGCAGAACTGCCTATAGGTTCGGGGTAGGTAACCTTCTTCCTTGGTCAAAAAGTCCTCGTCCAGCGAGACAATAGATTTATAGTTTGGACCACACAAAATTGTCTGTAATAATAATATAAGAGGGCATAAAGTGTGTATACATCTCCTGTATAGAGATGAACAGTACAGCTTACTATATATCTACCTTATAAAGCCTCTCAGGGGTAGGCTACACTTCGTATGTTTTCAGCCCCAGATGGATGGATGTGAAGAAGGCTAAAATCACAAAGGATAATGGATATTCGATAACATTGTCCATTTCTCAATAAGCGATCCTTAATATACGGATCAAGAAATACAGTACTTACATCTTAGTTATGTCTAATCACTTGGTAATCATTCCAGGTAATAAGTAGCGTATATGATGTCTGTGGTTATCTGTAGTTATGTCAACATCAAGCCTACAAAATATACATGCATCCACTTAGATATCCAGTAGTGCCGCTTTTAATAGCAAAACTTGTAAGAGACCAGATCTCAATACTCACTTAAACGGTGTTCAGTCTATACTTAGTGTGCACGCAGTAAGGTAGTCACATCAATAAAAAAGGGGTGCATATGACGCGTATCTACATACGTCTCCTCAAGCGTAGAACTCTAAGGATTCGAAGTGAAAGAGGAGAACCCATAAGTATCACTCTTCTATATGGTCCAAAAATGAGGTCGCTCAACTTACATTTTTATTTTGTAACGATAGACCTCGGCCCAAAGAGCTATATCCAGCCTCTTAGCCTCTTAGTCTTGTTTCATTAGATGTATACAGCCTCTGTGAAAGAAATCACAGGCTCAAGTTATGTATATTAGATAAGTAGGGCTTAAACTATTCTTAATTACACTTTTCAAATCAGACCATACCTCAAATGAGAGTGCACCATCGTCCTGCGTGCAGACCCGATGAGTTTGTCGAAAAAACGCATAAAGGACAAAACGCGCGATTTATATACCCGACATCGCGTTCCAACCCCTTTTCTCCATAGCTGCGTGGGAACTAACAGTTCATGGAAAACAATATAGGACTAATCCATCGACACAAAGAATGGGCAACTCCCCTCTAAACACGATATGTTTGCTCTCACAGCGCTAATAACGCCGGAGCTATTCAATCATAGGCAGCAAAAAGGGACTTAACTGAACGACACAAACGAAGGACACAGTTGTCTCTGGTCGGAATCACTACCTCCTACTGTTTCGCGAAAACAGAACGAGCTAGATTCAGTGCTAAACAGGAAGGCAGCTTTCAGCATAAAATATTTTTTTACATATTGAAATGCTGAAAGTATTTCCATATACATATCTACTAGTTACCATAAACATATCTTCCCCAACCTATTTTGCCTCTTTCTGCTCACTCTGCCCATCATTGTATCTCTTTTTACTCATTTTTTATCTTTATTTTGCCTCTTTCTGCTCATTTCTGACCTTTATTTTGCCTCTTTCTGCCGTTTCTGACCTTTATTTTGCCTCTTTCCCCTTGTTTCTGACTGTATTCTGCTTCTTTCTGTTCATTTTTTACCTTTATTCTGACATCACATCTAAAGTGCCCAGATACCCCTTGGGTTGATGGTGCACCATACAAATGCTTATTGAGCAGCCAGTCAGTGTGAGTTCACTAAACGGTGGCTGAGTGATTGTTGGAGGATGCTGATGATAGGAAAGACTGAATGTACTAGAATAATGGAGTCACCATAAAGTAAGCCTTATCACTGTATCCTACTCTTAATTCAGCTTTTTCCCATTCTTAGTCAATTTGGTGATTCTACAGCAGTTGAGAACAAGCAATGGAAGCACCAGAGGTCTTGTCTGTCTTTGCCAGTGCTTTATTTCTCCACCGATGGCACACTTTTGTGCACATGCATGCATGACTATTATCTTGCAATGGTTTTTCATTTAGTTTAGGAATAATTATGTAAAGATGGCCACTTCACATATGTGCACACATGTAGCTGTCATCTTGTAAATAACATTTATTACAAGTTTTCTTCTGCACATGCATGCTTGAGCTGTGCAACCACCTTTAAAATGTTTCTTTTCAAATAAATGAAAAACTAGTACAAACTGGCCACTAAGCATGTAAGCATACATGCTGGGGCAATCTTGTAAATATTTTATGTGAATGAGAAGAAAATTATTTAAAGATGGTGTCCTCAGATGAACATCCATGGGTAGCCATTTTGGAATAGCTTAGAAATACAGTGGCTGGTGGCACAAGGAGTTCAATGCGGTTTAGGTACAGATACGTGCTGGAAGTAACTTATTTTTTTAATAAGGAGAGCCAGGGAGGTAAAGTTTTACATGAATGCCACAGTGGCACATCAGTTTGGTTATTACTTTCATTACTTGTACTCCTTTTGAGAGACTGCATAGCTGTTCCCCACATTGCGTGATCCTGAAAATAGTCATTCTCATTGGGATAATATTAGCTAATTGCATAACAAAGCTTCTAGCTCTGTCAGTCCAGCCACCCTACACCACTTCTTTTCAGACAAAGTGGTGCTTTGGACTATGGCAGCTTTTCTCCCAAAAGTTGTTACTCCTTTTCAGATCAAGCGATCTATCACCAAAATCCTTTGCCCCTCCTTTTGACCATTCGAAGGAAAAGGACAGACACCATTGTTTGGGCCAAGAGATTCTAAGGTTTTACATTGATTGCACCATAAACTATGGGTTGGACAGTCAGCTGTTTTGGAGGGTTCTCCAGGGAAAAAGCAGGAGGAGCAGTACAAACCCAAACCATGCCGTTGAATAGTACTCGGTATAAAGATCTGCTATCCAGTGGCCTAAAAACAGCCTCTAAAAGTATTGAGGGACCATTCCATTACGTCTAACGCTGCTACCACGTTGTTATAACATGTTCAGGCTGCAACACGGGCATCAGTGCACACCTTCACAAAGCATTACTTCTATGACAGCGAGGTCTGACAGCAAAGGCATTTTGGACCTTTGGTCCTTCACAACCTTTTGGTGTGAGTCAGTCCACAACATCTCACCAAAGGGGGAGGTACTACTTTGGTATCTATTTCAAAGCTGGGGTATTTGCAATCAGAAGTATCCATCAGAAGAACAAATTACTTACCTTTGTTTACACCCTTTCTGGTGGATATTATATGTGGATTCCTCACGACCTTCCTGTCTTGCTTTTCTCTGGAATGGACACTTTTCCATTTAATCAGGTCCCAAACTAGATATCTGCACACTGGCATTGACATTTCATATTTAGGCTTTGCATCTGAGGGCACTGACAATGTCCAGAAAGAAACAGAAGTCAATAAGCTTGGGTGACCGCTATGTGCAACTCCAGTTGTCACTTCTGGAGCAGAGCCCCAGAGCTCCACATTGACACCTTCTGGTGTGCAGGGGATAGGCTGAGAAATCTTATGGATCCAGTTGTGCTTGGGGATATTCTATTGGTAAGGCATCTGCACCTAGATAGAGTATCTACCAGAAAGAGTACTACCAACCATAAGCTGTTGCTCGATGTTTTATATGACTATGGTGTTATCAGTGATTCTTCAATGTTGTTGTAGAAAACCACGAGGAGCCAAAAGAGGAGAGGTAAGTGAGAGGTCTTTATTTCCAACTCTCTTGGGATATAACACAATAAATGATGGCGTGACAGCCTTTCCTTGCTTCAGTATAATGATAATGCAGGGCGTCCTAGATCCTTCCTTCTTCCCCGAGGTCAGGTGAGGACAGCCGTAAGGAGAAAAAAAGAAGAAAAAATGGTGGTCACGCTTGGATTCTGGGCACACAACTCGAAGGGGATAGGGTGTGAGGGAGTGACACGGGGACCGTCACCGCGGGTAGTGAAACATGCATGGGGGTTCTTTAGCGCGTCTTTAAACCCGTCCCTACTTCTCAGGGTGCCTAGCACCTGCTTCCCCTTTCTTCAACCACCCCCTGATTAAGGCCGTACCTCAGGGAGCCACACTCCTCCTCCTGGAGTGTGGCTGGAGTGTTGGCGGTACCGGATGGGTTCCGGCTCCCTTCCACTGGCGTCGGGATGGTTCCTGGAGTTGGATGCTGGTCCCACCATGTCAAGGTCTCTTCCGGGATTCGTGCCGGGGCCTCCTTCCTTCGGTCCGTTCTGGCTTCACTAGAAGGTAGGCAGCCCTGGTTCCAAAAGTAAGTGACACTCTGCTGGGCTGCCGGGCTGCTTATACAGCATTATTCCTTCTCCTCTGGCCTTCCGATTGGGTCATGTGATCCAGTCACATGGACGGGGGAAGCTGCTGGTTTAAAGGGACTGCTACAGTCCGGACTCACTAGATCCCACGGTGACTGTAAGTAAAAAATCAGGGGATATGTAAGGGGGCATTACATCACAGTTTTCTCCCTCTTTGAGGGCAGGTTCAGGCACTTTGTGACAGTTGTGATTTAACATGTTATGATTAGTGTAAAATATGAGGTCAAAAGCAGGGCATGTTGGGAGTGCTTGTTTTGTCTTTTATATATAAATTTATATATATGTATGTATATATTACCTACTATCGGTCGCCAGAAGGTAGTTATAGTTAGGACCTATTAGCCATAGGAAAACGGCAACATTCTATTGGCAATAACTTTGGCGTCGATTGATGAATCTCCTTGAAATTTTCCAAACCTTTGGCCAGCTCAGTTCTGCTCCTTCCCTGAAAGTTTGCGGGTGATTGGTCAAGCGGGGGCCGAGAAAAAAGGGGGGTCCCAAAACATGTTTTCCCCGTGCAATTTCCCATAGGACCTTTATCCACGACTACAGCCCGAACTGCTGAACCAAATTTGGCAGAGAAGTAGTCCTCAGTTCTGACTTGTGCCTTTGGCATATCTGGTGTCAATCTGTTCAGTAGTTTCTTTGAAAATTACGGTTAAAGTAATTTATATATCTAGGGGCGCTGAGGATCCGTGAATTGTGCGAGGATTGGCCTCGTAGGATAAGCGTACCGTCCCGATCACGGGCTCAATTCTAATTGGCTGTCAAGAGGTTGTAAACATTCAAAATCAGGAACTATTGGCAGACATTTTGTGCCTCAGTAGAAGCAAGGCTGAGGAAGTCATTGACATATGTGTGAAAAGGGGGTAGGGTAGACACACCCGGACCCCCTAGGTCTGCTCAGGAGGTCGCAGAAGGACCTCTAGGGCAAAAAAAATCATTATTATTATTATTATTTTTAAATCCCGGGGTGCGTGTAGGATCCCCGCCTTTCTCCGAAGAAAAATTTTAAAAACGAAGCGCAAGCTCTCGCTGTTTAAAGGTTATTAGTCCCCAGGACGGTTAAATTCCGGGGACATTTTTTAAAATAAATAGTGTGGGGGTCCCAATCCCCCACATACTGCCCGGGGGACTTCTACCCCTTGGGGCTCTAAGTTAATGTATGTGAGGGGGCTCACTGCCCCCTGCAGACCCGGGGACCGACACTCCTTGGGGCTTGTTAAAAAGGTTGGGGGGGGTTGTAGGACTTCCACAGCCCCGGGGACCGCTACCACCCCAGGCCGGCTCCTGCAGTGTCCCGGGGTGCCCACCCCAGGACACTGCTGTTTGCAATGGCAGGGCGTGAATCTCGTGGCTGCCACCCTGCCATTGCAAACTGCTTTCCTATTTGGAAGAGAGAGCAGGAAACCTGCTTTCATTTCCAAATAGGAAAGCAGATTGCTTTTCCTCAGGGGGAGTAGCATGTTAGCTGCTCTATCTGAAGAAAAGTAATGCTGCCTTCCGAAGGATGCGCGGGAGCCGGCAGGGACCGTGGGGGCATTGGGGCTTTCTTCACGGTCTCCAATGTATTATATAATTCTACAAAGGTGTCCTTCATGAGCATTTTTGTTTTAATTTGACCAAAGGGGGCCCATCCTGGAAGCATTATTGAAACTGTTGGAGAATAGTGTTACCCCTGCGTCTTTGTCATCATGTATGACATGTTTTTGAACTTTTCTTTATTTGAACTCTGGTTTTTTTACAGTATCTTTCTACGTCTTATCGCAATCTGTTCCACAGTGACCGTTCGTTTCAGTGTTCTTAATCTTGTTCTCTTGTTGTTCTTTTGCTGACTTACGTGTTTTTGCACAAGATCTGTCTTCTTTCTTGTGCAGCCTTCCTTTGTGTAACTTCTTCTTTTATTTGTGACCTTTGTTCTTCAGTTCTTGATCTAGTGTTCTGAACATACCAGTATATTTGTAGATATGTTGTTTACTGTTTTCCATTTCCTCCCTCTACCTTAATTGACAAAATAATAGGGGGACACAAAGTAAGGAGCTCTGGTTGTTACTGTGTCTTAAGCTTGCAACACAGTAGGTAGGACACAGATGTACAAACCCAGCCTCCACCACCCATGGACCTTCCTCCCCGTTGTTGCCACCTCCTTTGCTATGCCTTAACAATGAAATCTCTTCACATGACCTGGTCCTCCTCCAGTGTATTTTCCTCATAGTCCAAGCCTATTCAATCCATCAATTCATGTGCCCTTGCCTACTCTGTGCGTGGTGGTACCGCTACTAGATATTGCACATCATACACCACCTTGGATGTAACCGCTGTCAAAACGCTTCCACTGGCCATTGTACCTGCAGACTTTGGTCCGTCTTTTTATCAATTTTTGCACTTTGAGATATAACGTCCTACTTATGTTCTTCATCTTCTACTTTCTCCTTTAAAATTCTATTGAAAAGACCTTATTAACACTTCAAGAGAAAAAGTAATAAGGCTGGGAAAGTAGTTTATATGTGAGCTCTGTATGCTATCCTAATACCCAATCATGAAATTGCATGCTTGCTACCTTTCTGTAATGTAGTTCAGTTGCACTGTTCATTCTTGTCTGGCTGTGTGCGTCACGACAATTAAAGGGATCATTTTTTTCGCATTTTCTAATAAAGCACTTGAGACAATGCATATTGATACAGTATTTATTTATTGTGAATATTTATTGAATGTTTTCAAATTAATTCCAACTAGTACACACTTTGTTGCTAATTTCCAACATTAATATTAACTAAATTCTAAAGTAAGCATCACAAACGCCGAAATTACAGTACATAAGTTGTAAAAATATTTTCAATGTATGTTAATTATTTTTTTCTGATCACGTCATAAACACAGATATTACAGTAAAGATGTCTTTAAAATAGTTTCAAAGTATCAGAAAATAGTGTATGTTTTCAAAATAGTTTCCACAAGAACAAACTTTGTTCCTTTATTTACTAAATAAATATAAAATAGATTTGATAGTAAGCAACACAGATAGTATAGTAAAGATGTTGTAAAAATATTTTCAATGTATCTTAATTTTTTTTCCTAAGTATCTCAAACACTGAAATTACAGTAAAGAAGTTTTTAAAATAGTTTCAATCTATCAGAAAATATTGTATGTGAGTACCATAAAGGTGGATATTACAGTAAAGAAGTTGTAAAAACAGTTTTAGTATAGTTCAAAATATTAAATGTGAGGACCACAAATACTGATAGAACAGTAAATAAACAAGTTATGAAAATAATTTCAATATATCAGAATAACTCATTTCACTTGACTGAGAACATGTTTCTTTACTTCTGATAGATTTCACATGTTACAGATGGAAAATGTCAGTTACTCAGTAATTATTTGTTCTTGGCATGTAGTGCTGTAGATTGAAATGGTTTCCATAGTCTTGTCGTCTTGTGTTGTGATATTTGCAAGTTGTTTTTCTTTTATTAAATCTATTTCGTCACATGGTTAGGCTGTCTCCTCCTTTCGATGATATTGTGCATGGGAATCAGCTCTATTGTTAGTATATTAGGATGCAGATGTTGAGAATGGAGTAATTAAAAGTATAATATACTTGTACCTATGTGTATGTATATAGGATAGTAAATTATACAGGGGAAGTTGCTTTCTATACAGTGCAGGCCTTGTGTATAGGTGACTTGGGCTGACCAAGGGTCTCAATATTGCGAGCGCGCAGTAGGGAGCAGCCTGACTGAATGTCATACAAACAGCAAATTCTTAAAACAGAGTATGAGGTATTATTTGAAGGAAAACACGTCATAGTTTTTGGAGATTTATTGCGACTGACTCCTGTAAAAAGACAACCAGTATTTAAAACACTTGGGCATGAAGACACCAGAAAGTCTCTGGGTAGTGTTGGAAACATGAACATTTGGTCATATTTTAAATATAAAGAACTCATTACAAATATGCTAGAGGCAAATTATGTTGATTATGGAATTATTCTCCAAGATATAAGAATTGGAGTACTGACAAAACATGGCAAACACGTTTTACAGAGTCGATTACTTTTCAATTTATTTCCAAATGAAAATATAGTTCCTGAGAAAATATATATAGAAATTGCAGATAATAATGCTCAAAGGAAAGCATTACATTTGATATCATGCTTACCTTATTAATAATGAGAAGTTGTTTTTGTTCAAGGCTCTTGAAACTCCACAAGCAGCTTCTCCAGATAGCTTGTGATATTCCAATTTGTTTTCATGCTCTACTAGTAGAATTAGTAAAGTAATTTCTTTAATGTTGTGTGCTGCCAACCCAATTGGAGCAGTGACAACACAAGACGAATGCGACTCAGTTGTTTTCTGTAGATAAGTTGTAATTACTTCAAGTAAAATACTTTTTTCCTGTTGCAGCTTGTCCACTCACGTACATTCGGATAGGTTGAAATGACGTGCATGAGCAGTCTTTCTTTTCATGAAGTAATCTAGGGTCAATCTGTTGTCTCACTTGCTCATATATTTGTTTTTGCTGAACATTTAGTTGTTCTTCCAAGTTTACTAAATTTGTTACATCTTCTTCAGCTTGATAAATCGCTGTTTTCACCTCATTTATAGTGATTGCTGCTTCGTTTTCGACAATTAGTTGTCCTAGTGGATCTTGACTCACTGCAGTAGTACTTTGGCTTTCTTGAGAACTGTCTCTAACAAGCTCAGCTGTAATTGTAACTTTTTGATCAATTACATCGTTCAACATTTTCACATAATTTGCAAAAGCACTGCATTGTATGCTATCTTTGCAAGTATTAAAGGACTCTTCATAGCTCTGGAAATGTCCAAGTAATTGCAGTTTTGAACGCCATGGTTTGAATAGTTGTAAAAGGGCTAAGTAGTAAAATTCCCTTTTATCAGCAGTGTCGCAAGTCGGGTTCTTGTGACTCTACATTTTCCATCATTGATATTCTCTGTAGTATTCCGTTTAAAAGTGTAATTTTGCAGCACTTTATAGAGATACATCTTCTCATGATGATGTCTTTAGTTTGGGTAATATGTATTCAACATTTTTGTTTTTAAAACATCTGTAATTTGTGTCTCAACTATGGAATGTACTAGTTGCTACTATCAGATATGGTAGCAGTAGCAGACAGATGTAACTTGTGTATATCAGGTCCCCCGTGATATAGGAGGGTACACAGATACATAGGGGTCCACAGATGGATAGAACAGCAGCATTGGGGGTGGCAAGTATATCTCTGCTTACCAGTTCATTACACAGATGTATAAACTATGGAATGTACTAGTCATCACAAGCAGATATGGGAGCAATAGTAGACAGACAGAACCTTTCTATATCAGCTCCCCGTGATATAGGGGGGTATACAGATACATAGGGGTCCACAGATTGATAGAAAAACAGCCCTGGGGGTTGTGAAGTATATCTGTGCTTCCCAGTTTATTACACAGATGTATCAACTATGGAATGTACTACTCATCACAAGCAGATACGGGAGTAACATCAGATAGACAGAACCTTTCTATATCAGTTCCCTGGTGACATAGGGGGATACACAGATAGATAGGATCCACTGTAATGTTCATAGATTTCTTAACATCTTAACATATCCACTTTCTTTAATTTGTGCACTTGACGTTTCAGTATGATCTGCTAAAACTATTTCTTCTTCTCCTATATAAACATTTGTTTAGTATGTATTGTTTTTTATCGAATACAATGTTGCGTTTTGCACTTCCTAACATCCACTAACTCCTGCCAGATTTTCTTATTCTTAGTCGGCAGACTATTAACAAGAATAACTAGTGGTTCACTTTCTAAACTGTCTACACCAATAGTTTCAACATTTTTCTTTAAATCTAACGGTAAATACACCACTCTTCCTTTTTATAGTGTTTGTAAATCTAAAGGATGCAATTTACCTGTTTTAGGTCCATATGAACAATAGTCTGAAACGGGTTCACACATTGAATGAGAATAGACTCATAGGTAATGAGATCTGTCAGTTCTGAAGGAATAGAAACTAACTCTAAATTATTATGCACAGCTCTATCAGGCATTCTATTCTTATCTAATTTGTTATAAAAATATTTACAAATATAGTGATCAGAACCCAAATCAAAACAATTCTCTACCAACAAATAAGTTGCAAATTCTTTCTTGTAGTTAGTTCGGCGATAACAAATACAAGAACAATTTGGACTTTCACCTAAAATCTCCAAATAATTCTACTTCTGAACGCCATGTTTTGAATATTTGTAAAATAGTAAAATTCCCTTTTATCAGCAGTGTCACAACTCACCTTCCTGTGATTAATCAAATTTCCTTTAGTTTGTTTCACTAAATATCCTTTGGAACCAATGACTCAATATTTACCATGATTGTGTTCTCTGTAGTATTCTGTTTAAAAGTGTTATTTTGGAGCACTTCATAGAGATACATCTTCTCAAGATGATGACTTATGTTTGGGTAATATGTATACAACATATTCGTTTTCAAAATATGTGTACTTTATGGATCTTTTTCTTTTCAATATTCAATTACTTGAACAGAATTCAGTACCCGATTTTGCATTGCAGCAAGACTTAGACTCACCTAAATTATTCTACTAGATTTGGAGTATAGAGTTGCTGATGATAACTGATCTGAGCATTCATATGCTCCAATTTCTCTATGGGATAACATCTTCAAACTAAAACTGTATAATTTCTTACTTAGTGTCTTCTCGTGATAAATTTCTTCCCACAGTTTTTTCAATTCCATCTTTTCTGATTTTGTAATGTAGGACGTTACATATCGAGCAACAGCAATGGAATTGTCCGCAACATATTGAATATCCATGTTAGCATTCCACATGGACAAAATGACTGGGTTGTAGTCATTTATGTATTTTGACTCTTCATTTCTTCTTAAATTGTAGGTATTTTTTGGAGGCTTTCTTGTGATGACATGTCACATAGCTGACATACAACTCCTCAACACCAGCCCTGGGGGGTGGCAAGTATATCTCTGCTTCCCAGTTCATTACACAGATGTCTCAACTATGGAATGTATTAGTCGTCACAAGCAGATACGGAAGCAGCAGCAGACAGACAGAACCTTTCTATATCAGTTCCCCGGTGACATAGGGCTGACATAGGGGGGGACACAGATACACAGATACATAAGGGTCCACAGATGGATAGAACACCAGCCCTGGGGGGTTGCAAGTATATCTCTGCTTCCCAGTTCATTACACAGATGTCTCAACTATGGAATGTACTAATTATCCCAAGCAGATACGGGATCAGCAGCAGACAAAAATAACCTGTTTATATGAGCTCCTCCGTGACATGGGTGGGGAGACAGATACATAGGGCTCCACAGATGGATAGAACAAGAGTCTTGGGGGTGGCAAGTATATCTCTGCTTCCCAGTTCATTACACTGATGTCTCAACTATGGAATGTACTAGTTGTCAAAAGCAGATACGGGATCAGCAGCAGACAGACAGAACCTGTCTATATCAGCTCCCCTGTGACATAGGGGGGTACAGAGATACATAGGGGTCCACATATGGATGGGTTACACAGATACATAGGGCTCCACAGATGGATACAACACCAGCCTTAGGGGGTGGCAAGTATATCTCTGTTTTCCCGTCCATTACACAGACGTCTCAACTATAGAATGTAGTAGTCGTCACAAGCAGATACAGAGGAGCAGCAGACATACAGAACCTGTGTATATCTGCTCCCTTCTGACATAGGAGGGATACAGATATATGGAGATCCACAGATGGATAGAACAGGAGCATTAGGGGGTAGAAAGTATATATCTGCTTCCCAGTACATTATACTGATGTGTCAACTATGGGATGTACTAGTCGTCACAAGCAGATACGGGTGCAGTAGCAGACAGACAGAACCTGTCTATATCAGCTCCCCTGTGACATAGGGGGGTACACAGATACATAGGGGTCCACAGATGGATAAAACACCAGTCATGGAGGGTGGCAAGCATATCTCTGCTTCCCAGCTCATTACACAGATGTATCAACTATGGAATGTACTAGTCGTGACAAGCAGATACGTGAACAGCAGCAGACAGGCAGAACCTGTCTATATCAGCTGCCATGTGATACAGGGGGAGCACAGATACATAGGGGTCCACAGAAGGATAAAACACCAGCCCCGGGGGGTGCCAAGTATATCTCTGCTTCCCAGGACATTACACAGATGTCGCAACTATGGAATGTACTAGTCGTCACAAGCAGATACGGGAGCAGTAGCAGATAGACAGGACCTGTCTATATCATCTCCACTGTGACATAGGGGGGTACACAGATACATAGGGGTCCACAGATGGATAAAACACCAGCCCTGGGGGGTGGCAAGTATATCTATGGTTCCCAGCTCATTACACAGATGAATCAACTATGAAATGTACAAGTCATGACAAGCAGATACGGGAGCAGCAGCAGACAGGCAGAACCTGTCTATATCAGCTGCCCTGTGATATAGGGGGGTACACAGATACATAGGGGTCCACAGATGGATAAAACACCAGCTCTGGGGGTGGGAAGTATATCTCTGCTTCCCAGTTTATTACACAGATGTATCAACTATGGAATGTACTAGTCGTCACAAGCAGATACGGAAGCAGCAGCAGACAGACAGAACCTGTCTATATCAGCTCCCCTCTGGCATAGGTGGGTACACAGATACATATGGTTCCACAGATGATAGAACAGCAGCCCTGGGGGTGGGAAGTATATCTCTGCTTCCCAGTTTATTACACAGATGTATCAACTATGGAATGTACTAGTCGTCACAAGCAGATACGGGAGCAGCAGTAGACAGAACCTGTCTATATCAGCTTCCCGTGATATAGGGGGTACGCAGCTACATGGGGGTCCACAGATGAATACAACAGCAGCCTTGGGGGGTGGAAAGTATATCTCTGCTTACCAGTTAATTACACAGATGTCTCATCTATGGAATGTACTAGTCGTTACAAGCAGATACAGGAGCAGCAGCAGACAGGCAGAACCTGTCTATATCAGCTGCCCTGTGATATAGGGGGGTACACAGATACATAGGGGTCCACAGATGATAGAACAGCAGCCTTGGGGGTGGCAGGTATATATATGCTTCCCAGTTAATTACACAGATGTCTCAATTATGGAATGTACTAGTCGTCACAAGCAGATGCAGGAGCAGCAGCAGACAGACAGAACCCGCCTATATCAGCTGCCCTGTGATATAGGGGGGTACACAGATACATAAGGGTCCACAGATGGATAAAACACCAGCCCTGGGGGGTGCCAAGTATATCTCTGCTTCCCAGTACATTACACAGATGTCGCAACTATGGAATGTACTAGTCTTCACAAGCAGATACGGGAGCGGTAGTAGACAGAAAGAACCTGTCTATATCAGCTCCCCTGTGACATAGGTGGGTACACAGATACATAGGGGTCCACAGATGATAGAACAGCAGCCTTGGGGGTGGCAGGTATATATATGCTTCCCAGTTAATTACACAGATGTCTCAATTATGGAATGTACTAGTCGTCACAAGCAGATGCAGGAGCAGCAGCAGACAGACAGAACCTGTCTATATCAGCTTCCCGTGATATAGGGGGTACACAGCTACATGGGGGTCCACAGATGGATAGAACAGCAGCCTTGGGGGGTGGAAAGTATATCTCTGGTTCCCAGTTAAATACCCAGATGTCTCAACTATGGAATGTAAAAGTCGTGACAAGCAGATACGGGAGCAGCAGCAGACAAACAGAATCTGTCTTTATTAGCTCTCCCATGGCATACAGGGGTACTCAGATACATAGGGGTCCACAGATGGATAGAACACCAACCTTGGGGGGTGGCAAGTATATTTCTGCTTCACAGTTTATTACACAGATGTATCAACTATGGAATTTACTAGTCGTCACAAGCAGATACGGAAGCAGCATTAGACAGACAGAACCTGTCTATATCAGCTCCCCCATGACTTAGGGGGGTACACAGATACATAGGGGTCCACAGATGGTTAGAACACCAGCCCTGGGGTGGTAAGTATTTTTCGGCTTCCCAGTTCATTACACAGATGTCTCAACTATGGAATGTACTAGTCATCAGTACAAGATACATGAGCAGCAGCAGATAGACAGAACCTGTCTATATCAGCTCCCCCATGACATGGGGGTATACAAATACATAGTGGTACACAGATGGATACAACAGCAGCCGTGGGGAGTGGCAGGTATATATCTACTTCCCACTTCATTACATCGATGTCTCAACTATGGAATGTACTAGTTGTCACAACCAGATACGGGAGCAGCAGCAGAGACACAGAATCTTGGTCTGCAAGTGCTTCCGTATTCTTGCAGTTCTACACGAGTATTTTTTATTGCGGTCTCGTCTTGAAAGCACAGTCTTGCATATGCGGCAAGTAACTTTTGTTGTATTCATCTTTTGTTAAGCCAGGTGGAAAGGTGAACAATTACCAGACAAGGCTGGTATATTTTTACTTTGGTGGAGGTTCTGGAAGAAATTCTTGGTCTAATGAGTTCTCTGATTCAGAGGATGATACTAGATTAGCAGCCATAGTATCTTTAAGTAAATTTGTTATACAAAAAAGAAAAAGCAGCAGATCTTCTCAGGAGGTGTTTTCCTAAGAAAAATTCTAAGAAGAGTGATTTAAATGGGTGGGGGCTTTCAATAGGAAGTGTAATGAACCAATCAAATCTGTTTTTTGAGGTCACATGGGGTGCGTGTAGGATGCACCCAGCGCAACTTTCCGAAACTGCATTAAAAAGTAATGTACTTTTTAATAACGTTAAACAATATTCAGATAATCTCTTGTCTTAATTTTTATATTAAATATATATAAATACGTTTTTCAACAATAAAAATAATCACAGGAGTTGTGCACTGACCGCGTCCAATATCGATATGACGTCACTTGCTACCGCACTTTCATCACATCACGTAATATGTACATCACAGTACACCATGGGAAAATAGATTCTGAAAGCTAATGAGAGCTGTTGCTCATGCATGGGCATCCTTTCACAGAAAACCCAGCAGTCAGGCTTAAGGATTGTTAATGCCTGCCATAGGAGTGACTGATGACTTTATATATGTCAGTGATAAAATCTAGTGATGGTTGTAGAAACGTGAAAGACTATGCAGCTAAATCTACGGAAAAAGTTCAGGGTGTTTGTAAAGGCTCTTGGAATCAATAGCGTTGAACATAAAATTTGTACGATTCTTGTTTTTGTTCAGTCAGAATGCAACAATTGAGTTGATGTCTGAATTTTTGGGTTGTAGACAATGCAAAACTGTTCAATTTAATGTAAATATAAAAGAGAAGTACACTACCACATCTTAACTGCTATTGTAAAAAGTGTAAACTCAATTTGGGCAATTTGGTACATGTCTTATGTTTGACCATGTAGTTATTCTAAACTTCGTATTAACCACAGTTATGGTCCGATTGCATCATAGAACAGCCTACAGTGGGGATTGTGAAACACTTGTTTAGCTTTGTTCTTTTTGTTATTAAAAACCATGGAGAGGGGGGGCGTGGCCAAGGCGGCGAACATGGCGGACGCAGCCTAAGAGAGCTCCGTCCCGCCGACGAACTATCCGTCATTTATCCTGAGTCTCCCCAACCCTGAGACGTCTCAACAACTTTATATTGGCGTCGGAGGTGGCGGGGAAGCCTTGACGGCGATTTTCGGGACCTCGAACGCCCGCTTAACGGTGATCCGAGACCTGGGGTGAAGAGGCCTACCAGACCTGCGGAAGCCGGGACCTCGAGTCCGAGTGCATCCGGGCGGAAGTGCGGCGCGACCGGGTCCGGCGAGGAGCAGTGGACGGAACCCTACATTCAGCGCATGGAGGCCCGCAGTGAGTAAGCCGGGCTGCACAGAGGACACGGAGCACCCGCTGTCGCTGCTGACGCGCCTGGGAGTTGGAGGCTGTGCGGGCTGCGAGCCGGGGGAGTGCGGGAGGGGCCGGGTCGGCCTCGTTCGGCGGTCGTGTCAGACCGCGGGGGAGACAGTTGTGCTGTGGACGCTACGGGGGCATTATCCTGTGTCTCCCCCCCCCTCGGCCCACCGGCAAGTCGTGAACGGCGGTGGCGGCACTCGCCGCAACAGGGGCGGACACAATATACTGTGCCCGGCTGGGACCCTGACCTGGTTGCCTTACACACGCGGCGCGCCGCTGCGTACACCCCTCTCAGCGGCAAAATCGGGCCGTTGGGGTGAACTCCGAGGACGGCGTGCTGGAGAGCTGAATCCTAGGCCCTGGATGGCAATGTGCTGGCGGAGACGCAGAGGGCCCGGTGACTGAGGCAGACGATCCGGCACAGATCAGGGACTGCCTGTGCGCCTTGGGGCCCCGAATTATTGAGGAGGGACGACTGTGCCCCCAGAGTAACTCCTGGACGAGGCTGCGACACGTATACCCCCCGCATTGGACATGGAGTAATTGATTGTGGCAAACTTGGAGGGGGCACCGTTTCCTTGGGGCAGAGAGAAGCGGCACCAAGGGCGGCAGCGAGGACTGACCTGGGAGCGGGCGACATCCTCCCCAACGGCTCATAAAGCGGGTAAGGCCCGGACACAGCTTTGCGACCAGGGATATTGGGGTGACCGACCTGCAGTCCCCGTGGTGCTCTAAATCCTGTGCACCTATCCAGTGGCAACCATGACGAGGGGTGGCAACAGTGGAGGCGCCTCGAAACAAGGCACGATTGATAAATTTACTGGGCCAACTGGGGGGGCTGGGGCGTCCGGAGGCACTCCGGCATCTGGCCCGGACAATGCGGCCCTCACGGCAGCCATAACACAATCCAGAGACATGCTAGATGCGAAAATAGGGGCAGTTGGAGCTGATGTTACCTTGCTGCGTCAGGACCTGCGCAACGCCGTGGCCCGCATCACTGAGACTGAGACCAGAATTTCAGGAGTGGAGGACGACGTGGCGACATTGAAGAAGAAGGTGGCCAACATGGAAGGGATTCAAAAGGGCCTTGCACTGCGAGCGGAGGACGCGGAAAGGCGTGCTCGGTGAAACAACCTGCGGTTCGTGGGATTTCCGGAGGGCTGCGAGAAGGGCGACATGGAGGCCTTTCCGACCCAATGGTTGGAGGGGTGGCTCCCTCCAGAGTCCCTTTCGCGCTGTTTTATAATTGAACGCGCGCAACGAGCACTGACCCAGAAGCCGCCGGAGGGAGCTCGCCCGCGGCCCGTGATAGCCAGACTGCTTAATTATCACGACCGCGACACAACCCTGCGACAAGCACGAGCGAAGGAACCCTTGGTATTTGAAAATCACAAAATCCTAATATTCCCAGACTACACCAGACTAGTCCAGCAACAACGTCAGTCCTTTACTGCGGCTAAGGCGCGGTTGAGAGGCCTCAATATCCAATATGCCCTGCTCTACCCGGCCCGCCTGCGTGTGGTCTACCAGTCCCGGACTCAATTCTTTAATACTCCAGAGGAAGTCTTTGCCTGGACGGACGAAACGGTCCGCATCAGAGTCAACACCCCTCCGAGTCGGGACTCAGATTCATCATCCCCGGGGGGGCCCCCGAGGACTCCCCGACGATCGCGGAGCAGGAGTAACTGGAGGTCACGCACCAAGACGAATCCTCCTCCTAACGACGGTGCGGTAGAGGCGACCGAAACTGCCGACCTTCAGGATCCGGACGCATGAGCCCGAAGACATTTGACAGGATACGGTCAAAGCCCTAGGGAGGGATCGGTGTCCGGCGCCCGTCCCTTGGGCGGTGGAACTTCTTTGCGATCTATTGTCTACGACATCTGAGGCATCAGTAATTGGGTAACCCTGAGACGTGGGTTGGGAGATGACGGCGGGAGGGCGGTCATAACCCCTCGGTTTAGAGGAGTTTGTCCAGCGGGGGGTGAGTTGGGACTTTGTGGGTAGTTCATGGGGATCCATTGGAATAGTGGGTCTCTAACCTCCCGTTGGGGGTCGGAGATAATCTATACCGCGACAGGTACTTCAATGTTACTGAGGTATGGGGTGGGGGGTGGTGGGGAAGTTGAGGGGGTGACTGGGAACGGGGAGGGGGTTGGGGGGTATGTTGGGTCTGTGTGTTGCAGGGGGGTAGGGGAGGGTGGGATGCGTTCATCTGCACAGTGTACTTTCGGGTCCTATTGAAGCAAGATGTGTGTGTGTGGCCTCAGACGCTCGGGCCGGTTAACTTTCTGTCCATGAATGGCGGTTGAAAACTCCGAATCAGGCCTACAGAGGGCATCGATGCGTGTTGTGAGCTGGAATGTAAGGGGGATGCTGGACAGGATAAAGAGAGGGGCAGTCCTGCGGCAGGGAAAGAGAGACGGGGCTGATGTGTTACTGTTGCAAGAGACTCATCTTATGGGTTCCAAGACCCTTAGTTTACAGCGATATGGCTTTCAGCAGGTGTTTCATGCTGGGTTTGTGAGGGGATCATGAGGGGTAGCCATCCTGGTGCATCGCAGGTTGTCCTATACTCATGAGACTCAGTGGGTCGATACACAGGGCAGATATATATTCGTTCAGGGCAAGATAGGCACTGAGCCGATAGTCTTCGGGAGTGTCTACGCCCCGCCTCCGCTACAGGGTGCCCTTATAGAAAAATTGTTTGGTGTGTGGGCTGAGATACCAGATGTAATGGCAGTAATAGGCGGAGACTGGAATGATGTGATGAATGCACGGATGGATCGCCACAGGCTGGGGGGTGAGGAGCCATCGGATACACCTACTAAACTAAATGGCATGGTGAGGGGGATGGGGTGGGTAGACACATGGCGACACCAATACACCCAACATCGTGAATACACATATGTCTCAGCAGTACATAAAACCTTCTCTAGAATTGATTACTTATTCGTCCCCCATGCCTGGGTTGGGACGGTGGATGTCACGACTATACTGCCACGCGGCCTGTCGGACCACTCCCCGGTGGTGGTAGACCTACTTCTCGATAGGAGGCGGCAGCCGTTCAGATGGCGCCTCTCCATGTGGCACTTGCAACAAGAAAATGATCAGTCCCACATGAGGGAGGCTATTGCCCACTACTGGAGTGATAATGATAACTCTGATACAGATGACACGACTCTCTGGGAGGCACTGAAGCCCACGCTTCGCGGGGTGGACATTGCTTGGTGTGCGGCTGCTCGCAAGACATGTAGGGAAGATATAGTGAGAGCGGCAGACCAAGTCAGTGACCAAGAAAAAAGATGCCATGCTGGCGGGGGTGAGGAGGATGTAGGACAACTTCTGCTGACACAACAGTCGTACGCCTCCTTGCTGTTAGATGAGGCTCGACAGCTGTGGTTAGCGACTCAGAGTAGGATCTACCAGTGGGGCGACAAATCCAGCTCAATGCTATACAGGCTCTGCCAGAGCACTTTTCACACGCAGTCCCTACCGTGCCTCCGAGATGAGACGGGAACGCACATGACGGCCCCGACGGACCTAGCAGCCAGCTTTGCACGGTATTATGAGGCCCAGTACGCCCCCCAGGAACTCCTCTCAGCAGAAGACATTGACAAATTCCTGGCTGATCTCCCGCCACAGTCAATTTCGGATGAAGGGCGGGCTCGCCTTGAGCTCCCTTTGTCGGCGGAAGAGTTGGATCCAGCCCTCGGGGAATTAAATGTGGGCAAGGCGCCCGGACCCAACGGGTTCCCTTGCGAATTTTTCAAAAAATTTCACCTCCAATTAGGTACGTACTATGGTAGGGCATTAGAGGCAGCCAGGGAGTGTGGCCGCCTTCCGAGGGACTGGCGCCACGCTGAAATAGTGGTCTTTTGCAAACCAGGGAGGCCCCCAGACCAACCCGAGTCCTATAGGCCAATATCATTATTGAATACCGAAGCGAAAATATTGGCGAAAGCACTGGCCAATCGCCTCCTCCCATACATTACCGATCTTGTCCACCCGGACCAAGCCGGGTTTATGCCCCATAGAGCAACACGACACAATATTAGGCGCGCGCAGGTAGCGGTGGAGGCGGCCCGGGCAGCAGGGATTCCTGCGGCTCTTCTACTGGCCGATATAGATAGGTCCTTCGACTCAGTAAGTTGGGTTTACCTCCGTGCGCTTCTGTCCCGCTTGAATCTGGGGCCCCGCTTCTTATCTTACCTACAGCTATTATACACGGATCTCACGGCATCGGTGAGAGTGGTTGGGGCAGTGTCTGCTTCCTTCTCCATAGGTCGGGGCACCAGACAAGGATGGCCCCTATCACCATATTTATTTGCCCTGGCTATGGAACTGCTGGCGGCGTGGGTCCGAATGGACGCACAGATGCGGGGCATTGAGTGGAGAGCAGGACCCTCTGATAGAATTGCACTCTATGCTGACGATGTCCTATTTTTTCTTACGGATCTGAACAGATTGGGGCCGCGGGTCCTTGACATCATGCAAATCTTCGGGGAAGTGTCGGGCCTTCACCTGAACACACGTAAGTCAGTGCTGTGGGTACTGGGGGAGCACCGTAGCCTGGGGTCCTGGGCGGCGGCATTGCAGGAAGCGACGGGAGGCTTCAAATACCTAGGGGTGTTCCTTACAGATTTACTTGGGGTCTCCTGGACGCGCAAATTTTGTGCCCGTATGGGAGCGTATCCGATCAGACATGACTGCGTGGTCCCGCATGCCCCTGAACGTGTACGGCCGTTAGGCCATATTCAAAATGGTGGCCCTCCCGCGTCTCTTATACCAATTACAAAACCACCCATACCCTATTTCACCGCAGTGGTTCAAGCAGGTAAATTCGGCACTAGGTAACTTTCTCTGGGCCGGGGGAGTGGCAAGAGTGGCACTCCGCACATGTTACCTTTCCACATACTTAGGTGGCCTAGCAACGTCAGACATCCTGTCCTATTATCAAGCTTCTCACCTATTGATACTGAATGAATGGTGGTATGGGGATCGAGGGGATCCAGCCTATGCCCTGGAGAGGTATCTGATGGACCCTGACACGCTACACGTCATACTGTATTCGGCTGTTAAGAGGAGGCTCCCAGTGGTCACTCAAATAGTATTTCAAACATGGCGCGGAGCACTCCGCCGCATGGGGTGGTGGAATAGGCTAACGAGGGCAACCCCATTGTGGCAGAATGGGCAACTGCCGGCCTTGATGTCCCTACAGGGGTTCCGTGGCTGGGAAGCGATTGGCATCTCGGCCATAGGCCACGTCGTCAAGGGCACGACCCTTAAGTCGTTCCAGGAGATGCAAGAAGAGTATGACATGCCCCGGACCCAGTTCTTTAGACATTTGCAGTTCCGCCACGCTATCACACCCGCCCTGAGGGACCTGGACTCTTTGCCCGAGTTTAGCCCCCTGGAAGCTAAGGTATTCATGGGGGAACTGGAAAGTAAAAAGATATCATCTATCTATCTATCAAACACTAGTTACACATTGTTCAACTTCCCTAGACACTCTGCGGGCTAAGTGGGAGAATGATCTGGGTGCATTTGAGGAGGAAGACTGGAGATAGGCGCTTGAGGCTCCAAGAGGAGCGGCCATTGCGGTACGCCTGCGATTCATTCAGTTCAAATATTTACATAGGGCCTACTATACCAGGGAACGACTGTGGAGGGCGGACATGATTGCGTCCCCTGACTGTTTGAGATGTGGCAGAGAGATGGGCACCTTTCTACATACAGTGTGGGCGTGCGATGGACTACGGAGGTTTTGGTCGGGAGTGTGGGACTGCTTGTCGGAGGTGTTGGGCTGGGAACTTCCCCGCACGCCACAATTGGGTCTCCTCCATATACTGGAACAGGTGGGGGGAAATATCTATAAACGCCACTTGCTGTTGTTGGGCCTCACGGTGGCTAAGAGAGACGTGGCCCGCACCTGGAAGGACCCCAGGGCCCCCCTGTTAGGAGTGTGGAAAAGGGGAATAGACTTTTATATGGGACAGGAGCGCCCGATCTTCGAGGCCGGGGGCTGCCCCCGGAAACAGTATAAGATTTGCAAGCGGTGGGCGGATTATAGAGGATTGTGGCTGGAACCGCCGACTCATAATGAACTTGAAGACAGACATTTGGACACTGAACCCGGGTGATGAGAAGTACACACTAAATGTTTCTTGCTATGCCTTTTATTTACGGACTACCTCGTAGCTGTGCAGGGGGTGGGAGGGGGGCCTCGGGTGGGGGAAGTGGGGGGGAGAGGGGAGGGGGGACGTAGGACAGTTACTTCCGCTTAAATGGTTGTTTGAATTGCCTGCAACGTAATTATTACTTTCATGCTCACAGCTCCTCCGGTTCCGGGGCGCTGTACATACCATGTACCCTTTTCAACAGCACAATAAAATTTTGTTCTGAAAAAAAAACCATGGAGAGCGTGCTAAAATACAGCATTGGCTAATCAAACATTAGTTGTTGACGTATGTTACAATCTGCAAACAGGGGCAATACCTAGGGCATTATCAATCTCAGCTACTATTCTTGGAATGATAAATATTGATTCACATGTGCCTTTCTACCTACCCACAAACACCTGTGGTTGTGTCATGTTATCATTTATTTTACATACGTATTGGCTACTCTATATTACACTTAGTTACTCCATTATGAACCTGATGTGTGAATAGAATGTAACAATTGAGTCGATGCACAAGGAGATTAATTAAAAAATGAGGAGTGACTTTACTCCCAACTTGAAAGACTTCTTCAAATAAATACTGCTTATCTTAAACTGGACAAAACACTAGATGGCAGGAGTATGCAGAGTATGTAAATTTACAACTAGCATGCAAACTCATGTTTATCATGGAAAGAAACGTACTAATACATACAATTCATATATTTGTAATCTGTATGAGGTTAGTAGGATATTACATTTATTTCTATGCATGAAATGTGCACCCATCGGTAGTATTCTTAACATAGTGCCTGTTGGAAAGAAAGTGAAAATTAATTTGTTATTCTGTACGGATTGTATACAGGTCAATAGTTTTTTTGTTTTGCAAACTTAAATTTACATGCTAAACATAGTGCACTGTCTCCAGTCAGTGGCAAAGTGGTAATGACTATTACTAGGAATGGGCTAAACATAGTGCACTGTCTCCAGTCAGTGGCAAAGTGGTAATGACTATTACTAGGAATGGTGTATACCCAGTGAACGAATTTGGCGGATGCAACTTAGAAAAGACCTTTGTAAATCCATTAGTTATACCCAGATCCACCCTGTATCAGATCCATCCACACATGTGTGAATTGGAGATTATATGCCATCAAAAACCCCTCAAGTACTTACATACATTACTTTTTAACTTCGTCATTTAGTCATATTGAGAGTATTTACCTTAACGTTATCTTTACAAATTTGTGAGTGTTTTTCTCTGCATACAATACAGAAAGTTTCATCAGACACTAAACGTAAAAAAGATGTACATTAGTGGATTATAACAGCAATGGTAAAAATTGTAAACTTAATTTACAATATATTCTACATGTTTCCAGGCGTTTACCTATCTAGAACATAGGACAGTCACAACTGTTAAAAACTATTTCTAATGGCAGGATAACAAACATAATTTTAAATTAACAAACATAATTAAAATATCCTACTATACTATGTTCAAAATGTAAGCTGTGTCTTTTCATAAAAAATGATTCAAAGACAAAACAAAGTACTAAGTAATCTGAAGTTTATTACAGCACTAGGGTATTATACATTATCAATTATTAAATGTTAAAGTCAATCCTGATGACTCCATTAGGTTCATTGCAATTTTAATTTCAAATTTGTTTTTATTGGTTTTGGGAGCAAAAAAGTAGGCAAGACAAAACAGTAGGCATGCAGCAGGCATATATAGCGAGCGAGACAGACAGGCACGTCTTCTCTAAGGGTCATCAAGTAAGCAAGAAAAATATGCCAACACAAAAATGCAATGCCGATTCTATGATGAAAGTGCCATGTAGTAAGGTCAACTGACCAGAACGAGAAGAAGAACCAAACCCCCCTCCCCCTTCCCAACATCCCCCCCTCCCCCCTCCCCGACCAGTATGCCGTTCGTCTGGAACCTCTGTGATAACACGTTCAGAGCTGTATGCTTCAGGGCATTTGAGTTTATGGGGATCTTGTGGTGGTCCTGTAAGCCGTAGAATGCGGAGATACTTTGGGCATGTGATTTTGTGAAATTCTTTGGACAAGAGGGACAAAAGTGGCTGCCAAACCTTCTGAAATGCGTCTGCTTTGTGTGTGAGTGTGGCGTGGATACGTTCCATGCCCAACGTGAACCATAGTTTATGCAGCCATCCAGTGTGAGTGGCTGTGGTGGTAGACCCCCAGAGTGATAGGATATGTTGTGACGCTGCTTGCATGGCAATGCCCATCTGTTTACGGCGAGGGGATCTCAGAGGAAATGTAAGTGCATTGGGTAGTCCCAGGATTGTGTATGGAGGGAAGCGCGGAATTTCAGTGTCAAAGGTGGAATCAATATCATCCAGAACCGCCTTCCAGTACCCCTGAAGCGCGCGGCAGTCCCACAGGAGATGAGTCAAAGTGCCCCTTTCACCGCAGCCCCTCCAACACAACGCACTTCGAAGTGGATTGCTTTGATTAAGTCTAACCGGGGTAAGGTGCCAGTATATGGCCAATTTCACCGCCGCCTCTCTGGCACTAGCATTACGAGTGGTGTGTGCAGCTCTGTAGTATACAAACCCCCATTCCTTGGGCGATAGTGTCCTGCCGAACTCCGATTCCCAGCGTTTCTGTCCCGCCATCTTGCTTGGGCTGGCTGCGGGTGATAGCATCTTGTAAAGGTCTGAGATAAGGTGCCGATCCGAATCTTTCGTAACCAGCCACTTCTCGAATGGTGTCATTTGCTGACTAACTAGGAGAGCGCATTCCGGGCTCAAGAGCCAGTGGCGGAGTTGGAAGTATTGGAACATGTGAGGTTTGGTCACTCCATAGCTTTGTACAATATCGGTGAGGGGGATAAAGCCCTTCAAGTCAAAGAGATGGCCGGCAGAACGGCAATCCGTACCAAGCCATTGTGGAAAGGCGCAAGGATCAGTACCCAGTGGGAATTCCGGATTGTCTAGGAGCGGGGTGAGGGGGAAGGGGAAAGTCGTTAGGCCTCTCTTGACCGCCACCATGTCCCAGGTCCTCATAATGGTGCGCGTGATGGGGGAGCGAAGGAGATATCGTGGTCTGTGTTGGCGAGCAAGGAATGGGATCTTCCACAGTGACGTTTGGGCCATTGCTCTGTCCTGAAATAGCCATCTCTTCTCGGATTCTGGCCTGTACCATTCCACCAAGTAGCGGAGTTGTGAGGCTTGAAAATATTGCAAGAGGTTAGGGATTCCGAGACCACCTTCGTCTACACCTCTGTGCGCCACTTGTTTGTGCAGCCGCGCGCATTTCTTTTCCCAAATGAACTGGTGGAAAGCGTTTTGCAGGTCTGCAAGCGCGCCAGGTGGCGGCAGTGCCGGGAGAGTCTGGAAGACATACAAAATCTTAGGTAAGGCTGACATCTTTACTGCCGCTACGCGGCCTAGCAAGGAGAGGGGTTGTTTCGACCAACGTGTAAGGTCAGTCCGAATCTGAGAGGCAAGCGTTTTATAGTTAAGGGTCACTGTCGAGTCCGTGGAGGAGGTGAGAGGGATTCCCAAGTATGGGAGCTGTGCGGATGATTGTAAATCGCAGCCAAAGTCAGGTGCCGGGGTGCGAGGGTGGGCATTGCTACCCAGAGGCAAAATCAAGGATTTCCCCCGGTTGATTTTGAAGCCAGACACCGCCCCAAAGATGTCCAGTTCTTCCAGGAAAGCAGGTATAGAGTGGGATGGTCGGTCGAGAGCAGCGATGATGTCGTCGGCATAAAGCCCCACCACGCGAGGTTCACGACCGAAGGTGATGCCGCTGATGCGAGGATTGTCACGGATTTTCTGCGCAAGGGGTTCCACGTATAAGGCAAATAGGAGGGGCGAAAGAGGGCACCCCTGACATGTGCCTCGCTGTATCTCGAAGGGGTCCGATTTAAGGCTCCCTAGCCAGACCCGAGCCTTAGGGTGGTAGTAGCAGCTTGCGATCCAGGCTTGAAAGCGATCGCCCAGCTGGTAACGCTGCAGGACCTTCTGCAAGTAGGTCCAGTCGACTCGGTCGAACGCTTTCTCCGCGTCGATAGCCAATAGCGCCGAGTTCGAGTTTTGGAAGTGAGTCTTATCCACGAGATGCAGTAGCCGTTTAGTATTATCACCACATTGGCGGTTTGGGACAAAGCCCGATTGATCCGGTTCAAGGATTCCCGGTAGACAAGGGCCCAGACGGGCCGCCAATACCCCTGTGAACAGTTTCAAATCTAAATTAAGTAATGAGATGGGGCGGAACGCAGAGCAATGTGTCGGGCTTTTGCCCGGTTTGGGCAGCACTACAATCTCTGCCTCAAGCATATCCGGGGGTATGGAGCTCGGACCCTCGAACGAATTAAATAGTCTTGTGAGTACCGGTGCTAGTATCTGGCTAAAGAGTTTGTAAAAGCCCGAGGAAAAGCCATCAGGTCACGGCAATTTGAGCGGCTGCAGGCGGGAGATAGCGGCCAGGACCTCGTCCAGGCGGATAGGGGCATCTAAGGCCTCCGCGTTCGCTTGGGCCAACGGTGTGATTTCTGCCGACTGCAAATACGCGTCGATGGCTGCAGGTGATACCTTATCCTAGCTGTATAGGGAAGCGTAAAATGAGCGAAAGGCGTCTGCGACCTGTGTCTCTTCGGTAAGGGTCTCACCGGAGTCGTCCAGGAGAGTGGTTATTTTTGAGCGTTGAGTTTTGGCTTTTAGGGCACTGGCTAGAAGGCGCCCGGTGTGGTTGCCTCCTACATAATATGTATGGCGGAGTCGGAGGGCGGTGAATTCCGCTCTGTCAGTATCAAGGCTGGCCAGTTGGGCCCTAGCGGCTTTTAACTGACGCCAGATTCTCGGAGCGCAGGTGCGGCTATGAACCCTTTCTAATTCAGCTACCTGTGCTGTGAGGTCGTCTCTCTTGTCTTTGCGGATTTTGGCATCAGCAGCTGCAATTGCGATCAGTTCCCCCCTGACTACTGCCTTCAGGGCTCCCCAAAGGGCCGATACTGAAGTTGCGGAGTTATCATTAGTGGCGAGGTAATCTGAGATACATTTATGGATTTGTTTAGTAACGGTCGGTCTCTGCAAAAGGGGTTCGTTAAGCCGCCACGAACCAGGGGTGCGTGATGTTCTAGGCATACTGAGCGTCAGTTCCACTGCATCGTGGTCAGAAAAGGCCGCCGGGACAATGGAAACATCAGTGATGTGGGTGATGAGCTCAGAGGAGCCCAGAAAGTGATCTAAACGCGCGTATGTGTGGTGCACATGTGAATAGAAGGTGAAGTGCGCTGTGTTGGGGTGTACCGCCCTCCAGAGATCCAGCAGACCCCTCTCCCGCAGCCACGACCCGCCCACCTCAGATAGCGCTCCCGTGTCCCCATAATAGTGCCCAGATCTATCTTTGTTCGTGTCCACGACTAAGTTGAGGTCCCCCCGATGAGCAGCTGAGAGGTAGGTGGCAGTAGTGCTTCCGAGAGTGCAGTTTTTAAAAATGGTTCCTGCCCTGTGATTGGAGCATAGATGGAGCCAATCGTCATCGTTCTATTCCCCATGAGGAAGGTATAAGCCAGAATGCGTCCTTTAATTTCTCCTGCCTTGACCCCCACCCGGCCCCTGAAACGCCGGGACACGAGAACGGCCACCCCAGCCTTTTTAGATGGAAGTGAAGAAAAAAATTGCTGAGGGAAGGCCCGGGAGCGCATCCTGTGCCAATCTTTAGGTAAGAGGTGAGTTTCCTGCAATAAGCAGACGTCTGCCCCAGAGTGCTCCAGGTATGAAATGACAGCCCTTCTTTTTATCGGATTGTTGAGGCCTTTTACATTGAGAGATAATACCTTAAGTGTATCAGTCATCATGGAATAACACGAAGGTGACAAAGCCTGGCAGCACAATCCGCCGTTGTGTGTGGTAAGCAATAGTCAGCACCTGAGATCTGTCGATGTACCTCGGCATACTGGTCCCCTCCCTCGCTCCCCTCTCTGCCCCACCCGCAACCCCCAACTCTCCCGCCCCCACAGGACCAACCCCGCACCCCAACTGCCGTCCCCTCCCGGAACCTTCCCCCCTCCCCTCCCCCATTCCCAACCATAGAAGGTATAGTCCCAGTCCTGTCAGTTCACTCAGGACCGTGGTAAAGTTTCGTACATAGGTCATATCCGATGGCGGCCCCGTCAGCCCCCCACCCGAATCCCCCCCACCGCACGGGCAAGGTGTGTGCTATAGATAATCTCCTGAATGAAAGGACACATCTCTCAGGGGAGAGGTATCTTTGGCCACCTCCGCCAGTGCCGTGGCTCGTTCCTGTAGGATGATAGAGGCGTCCGGTCTCAGGCGGTGCGGAGGGGACCACCTGCGGCCCACAAGCTGCCATCCCCCTCCGGACGACCCCTGCAATGCTTTCACTGTGGGTTCATCATCTTCCTGGTCAAGACCCAAGAGGGTGCAAGTGTCTTTGAGCGATCGCAGCTGGTGAAGCTTACCATTCCATTTGAATATCAGTCTGAATGGGTGCCCCCAGGAGTAGGGGACTTCCTGTTGTCGCAGGTAATCCGTCGCTCTCTTGAATTTCTTTCGTTTCTGCAGAGTGATGGCCGACAGATCTTGATATAGGGCTATGGAGTGACCCCGAAATTGAAGAGGCTGTGCCCGCCGAGCATCTCTGAGTATCTGCTCTTTTAGTGGGAAATCAGGAAGGAAGGCTAAGATGTCCGGTGGCGGGGCAGTAGCGCGCCGGGGCAGCCCAACTCTGTGTGCTCTGTCGATACGGATGACAAAGTCCGCTGACTCCCCCAGAATATTTCTGAATAGGTCTTGCAATTACCCCGTGACGTCAGTCCCCTCCGTTTTCTGAGGGATCCCCCGGACCCATATATTGTTGCGACAGGAACAGTTTTCAAGGTCTTCTGCGTGGGCCTGAAGGTCCAGCCAGCTGCTGGTCAGTGAGTCTCAGGACCTCTTGTTGGAGTTGTTCGATTTCGCTACTCCTGGTTTGGTCCGCTTCCTCTGCTGCAACCACCCACTCCCCAAGGTCTTCCACGTCTCGTCTAAGCTCTCGGACCTCGCCCGCCACTTCCTGCTTCAAGGTCTTGAAGTCTTCCCTGAGGGAGTTAAATAGCGTCTCAAGGAAGGATCTGGTGATGGGTATCTGGTCTTCCTCTGACACTGGTGGGCTTTTCGTGGCCGCTGGGGAGGGTGGGTCCTTGCCGGGTTTGGGCTGGGACCTCGCCAGCAGTTCGGGAAGTGTCTGGTTCCCTTTTTTCCCTCTCAGTCCCGCCATGGAAAGGCGAGTTCCTTAGATTGATGAACAATTAACGTCAGGGACCGGGGTGAGTGCCAATGGCCGGTGTGGCGGGGTAAGGAGCCGTGCTATCCCCGGGCCAGCTCTCCTGTGAGTTCTACGATGTCCACGAGGCCAGTGTCCGCAGGGCGGGACCAGCTCAGTGGTTGGCATAACTTGGCGGGGGCAGCAGAACACAGGCACCCAATGATCTCACAAGTGTGTGTGCAGACCCCTTTCCCAGGCGTAAGTGTCCGGTCAGTCCCACCCTGCTCTCCTCACCTTCCAAGTCTGTCACCTCAGGGGCGGCTCTTCGCAGTGGTGTCGGCCCTCCGGCCCCGCTCAACGCCCCTTCAGGCTGCTCTCCGGGTCTCGGGGGAGTCGCAGAGTAACCGCAGTGCTTTCCCCTTCCGCCGAACCTAGGGATAGGTCAGTCCGATCCAGGGCATCTTCGAGGTCCGATCCGCAGTCTTGACCCTTAGACTCCAAACCTTAGACCCCTACAGTCATGCAATCACCCAGGTACTACCTATTTACCCATGGAACAACCCAGGCACTACCCTTGCACTCCTTCAGTCATCCAGGCACTATCCAGGCACACCTCCAAATGAGCAGCATGCTCTTATAAAATCACTGAAGCACTACCTATACACTTGTCTAATCACTCAGACACTACCCATGCACTCCTCCTTTCACACAGACATTACCCCTCCATTCATGCAATCTCCCACGCATTACCCATGCACTCCTTCAATCTCTCACGCAGTGCCCATGCAGTCTTCCAATCATCCAGGTACTATCTATGCACTCATGCAATAACCAGATCACTACCTATGTACTCCTCCAATCACCCAGGCACTATCCATGCACTCATGTAGTCACTCAGGCACTACCCATGCACTCATACATGCACTCACATACAACTGATGCACTTATGCAATCACTCCAGCACTCCCCATACAGTCTTCCAATCATCCAGACACTACCCGTACACTTGTGCTATCACTCAGGTACTTCCTATGCACTCCTCCAATAACCCAGAAACTACCCATGCACCCTTCCATGCACCAAGGCACTACCTGTGTACTCTTCCATGCACCCAGGAATTACCCATGAACTCCTCTAATCAACCAAATGTTATCCCAGCATTCATGCAAACACCGAGGTATTACCCATGTACTCCCACAATCACTCAGGCAGTGCCCATGCAGTCATACATGCGCACAGGCACTTCTGCTACACTCATGCAATCATACAAGGACTACCCATGCAGTCTTCCAATCATCCAGGTACTACTCCTGCACTTGTCCAATCATCCTAGTGCTACTCATGCACTCCTCCAATCACCCAGGAACTACCCATGCAGTCCTACATGCACCCAGGCACTATCAATGCACTCTTCCATGCACAAAGGCATCACCCATGCACGCCTTCAATCACCCAGACATTACCCCTAAACTCATGCAATCACACAGGCTTAACCCATGCACTCCTTCAATCACTCAAGCACTATCCTTGCAGTAATGTAATCACCCAGGCACTACCTATGCACACATGGAATAACCCAGGCACTACCCTTGCCCTCCTCCATTCATGCAGGCACAATCCATGCACCCCTCCAATCGGGCAGCCACTCCCCATGTACTTATGCAATCACCCAGGCTCTACCCATGCACTCATGCAATCACCCAGGCAGTACCCATGCACTCTCCCAATTACCCAGTCACTACCCATGCACTCTTTCAATCACTCAGGCAGTACTCATGAACTTATCCAATCACCAAGACATTATCCTTTAACTTATGCAATCACGCAGGCACTAGCCATGCAATTCTTCAAACACTCAGGCAGTACCCATGCACTCCTCCATTCACCCAGGTACTACCCATGCAGTCTTCCAATCACCCTTAGCCTTACCAATGTACTTCAATCACCGAGGCATTACCCATGCACTCCTTCAATTACTGATGCCGTACCCATGCACTCCTCCAATCACCCAGACATCAGCCCCGCACTTATGCATTCACACAGGCACTACCCATGTACTTTTTTAATCACTCAGGAAGTACCCATACACTGCTCCAATCTCCCAGGCACTACTTATGCACTAATGCAATCACCCAGGAATTACCCATGCACTTCTTCAATCACACAGGCAGTACCCATGCACTCATGCAATTACTCAGGCATTACCCATGCACTCCTTCAATCCCTCAGGCAGTACCCATGCACTCTTCCAATTATCCAGACATTACCCCTGCACTCATGCAATCACGCAGGAACTACGCTTGCACTTATTCAATCACTCAGGCAGTACCCATGCACTCCTCCAATCACCCAGGCACTACCCATGCAGTCTTGCAATCACCCATGCATTACCCATGCGCTCCTTCAATCACTCTGGCAGTACCCATGCAATCCTCCAATCACCCAGACATTACCTCTGCACTCATGCAATCATCCAATCATTACCCATGCACTTACAAAATCACCCACGCATTAAAATGCACTTACAATATCACTAAAGGCATTATTGATGCCCTACTTCAATCACTCTGGCAGTACCCATGCACTCCTCCAATCACCCAGTCATAACTCTCACACTCCTCCAATCACCCAAGCACTATCCATGCACTCCTCCAATCACCCAGGCACTACGCTTGCACTCATCCAATAATTCAGGCACTACCCATGCATTCTAGCAATCACCAAAACATTACCCATGCACTCCTTTAATCACACAGGCACTATCTATGCACTCCTCATATCACGCAGGCACAACCCTGCACTCATGCAATCATCCAGCCACTACCCATGCACGCTTACAGTCATCCAGGTATTAGCCATGTACTCATGGAATCACTCAGGTAGTACACATGCATGTCTCTAATCACCCTGGCACTAGACATGCACTCATGCAATCACACATGCACTACCCATACACTTCTCCATATATTTCACTTACTACAATTCCTTCAACTCTTACAAATGTGTCTATTTTTAACCAAATAGGCAGTTCTAAAAAGAACAATTTTTTGCTTCTTTTTTCTTTTATTTCTTGTGTGTTTTTTCAACTCTTTTTCAATGTTTTGGGTGTTTTGGTTTAAAAATGAAAGAATTAATTGAACCAATGGTGAACAGTTACTAAACATTATGAAATTACAAAGTCATTGCAAAAAAATAAATAATAATTTGCACTGGTGGTTTTTAATGGCAACCACAATGGCATCCACTGATTGTTCGCCCTAACATAACATTGTTTTGCATTTTACACAATGGTGCTCCACTCTGGCAAATTCAGGTACGATCTGAGGTGTTGATATTGCAGAGGAACCAGATGAAGTACTTGGTCCAGCAGCGTTGTCCTGACTTGCCTGCTTCTGTAGGTCTCATCGCTGCTGTTCCCTCACGAGACACCGTGGATGCATTGTTTGTAAATGCTTGAGCATTGAAGAGGTGCCACAGGAATACTTCTTGTCAAATCCCTGTGACAAGACATTCTGACATATGGTGCACAGAACCTTTTGTGCATTTACCTTCTCCTCTCCAGGTGGAATTGAGAAGAAAGCCCAAACGATACTTTCGAATCTCACCTTTACTGCTTCTTCCAATTCTTCTTCATCTTCAGGTGGAAGCTGCTGTGCTGGATTGGAAGCATCAAGGGGGGGGAGGATGGATCACTTGTCTTGTATACCAGGGTCATAGATTTTTTTAGGAAGTTTGGTAAAAACCCTCATATATGCACTCAAATGGCGTGGGCGGTATATCTTGTTTCTCCGCCTATTGGTACTGTAGTAGCATCATCATTGGGTCTTTATCCTTGTAGGTATGCTAAACCTCCACCTGGAGGAAGACCAACTGGTTTACCAGTAGTATCCAGAGATGAAAAAATTGACAAGAGGGCAGTGTTGTGCTCTGGTGACAGTGAAGTGAAGTTAAAAAGCCCTACATCACTGTAGTGTTCGGTTTTACTGGAAGAAGCAGTGATGTGGGTAATTAAAAACAGAAGGCGTGCGTAGGTGGATCTGATTATGAGCCCACCGCACTGGTGTGGGTCTACATGTTTCAGCCTCGTGTTGGAGTCTAGAGGCTTTCTTCAGGACCAAAGGTGTGTAGGGAGACGCTTTTTGGCTCCTGTAGAAATGACCTATCCGCCACCTGTGTGTAGGGAGGTCAGATCTAGCGTATCTGTACCTGTAGATGAAAGAGAAAAAACACATACTGGTACAATTTTCGAAATGGATCCAAATGGACAAGTTTCAAGTCCAAGGGTCGTTATCTACTGTGTGTGCGAACTCATCTATATAATTGAGTGAGAGCTCTATAACACATGTGAACTTAATACAAAAGGTACACTAAGATAAAATGAAGTAGCAAAAGGTTGCGCTCCAGGTGTAGAGTGCAACAGAAGGAAGTGCTATCTATAATGGTGACTACGTTTATCAGGACTGGTAGAGGCAGCGTTTCTGCGCTAGACATATTGTCGATATCTAAAAGAGAGACATGCTCGGTGTTAAAACTGCATGTTTCTTCAAGTAGTTATTGTTCAAATGAGCCCCTTGTGGAAGTCGGACAACTTTTTCATTGTGTTTCCATGTAAATATCGTTATAATGGACGCCTCATTATCAAAGAAGCATATGTGCGATACATCGTACACGCCTAAGATGCTGAAATATTCGACAGGAATCCGAATGTGCAAAATCCAACTATCTCTCATTATTATTGTTTCTCACTCTTTGAAATTAGGTAGTTGAGAGTAAAGCTTTCACAAGTATACTTTCTTATAACAGCTTCCATCCAGATCTCAACTGGGTGCACAGTGCAGACGATCTCAACTGGGTGGTTTTGGAAACATTGCAATCTAAAAACTACAACGCAGAGCGGATCCTCTTTAAAAAAGAACAACGTTGTATTCACCGTCTCAGGACGGACGCAGTAGGTTACTTAGACAACCAATCAATAGCCCATATAGACACTCATGTAGCTACGCACCAACTCATGCAGCCGCTTACACAACAACTGTCAGACTGAAAAATACAGTCACACAGTTTAATCACTAACCCATGCATTCAGTAAGACATGTATAATCATTCACTTATACTGTCTGTCACGCACCTACTAAATCATCCATTCAGACACTCATACACCCACTCATTCTTCAATACACCTTGGCAGTTATATATATAAAACTTATTTAAACTTTACAAAAACACATAGTTACTGGATGATGTCATCAGTGACGTCATTTAAGATATCATCAGTGATGTCATCAGTGATGTCACTGACCATGTCATGAATGTTGTATTATGTGAAGTCATCAGCAGTGCATTGTGCGGGCGCGAGTTATAGTTAGCTCAACTAACTATAACGGCCGAATTGCTCTTAATTTGTATGGATGAAATGTCCAACTAACTATAACGTACTTGAAACCTGTGTTTTTTTCAGTGAATTCTGATGGGTTTTTAAATGCTCATTTCTAACCAGTGAATATATATATATATATATATATATATGTATGTATATATATATATATATATATATATATATATATATATATATATATATATATATATATATATATATATATATATATATATATATATATATATATATATATATATATATATATATATATATATATATATATATATATATATATATATATATATATCACAACACAAGCTGTCCTGTCGCAGAGGGAGCACCCAGAGTTGGTGCCAGGATCGAGACCAGGCAGGGTCTCGTAAATATTCCACTCAAAGAAAATATTCCGGCACTCCGCTTGGTAAATCGAATTTAGTTTATTAAACACACTGTGATGGCCAACGCGTTTCGAACATAACGTTCCTTTTCACGGCGGTCTCATACAATTGTCCCTTTTCACTTTCTATATTTATACACATTAGTTATTGGTGGTGCATGCTGGGATATGTAGTTTATACACTCTTTTGAATAAAACTTTATTCAATGACATTCGTAACTGTGCCTATGTCTTGATAAGCAGAGAAACATTTAATCAGTGTCTTACGCTTGCGCTCTAAGTTTAGTTGTTGTTCTCACCAAACTTAATTAGAATGGTGAAGTGTGCATATTGGCGCTGAGTGCCCTATTACTCCTTATGTGCGGCGCAAGTGTGAATCAATTGGCGTGATCCTTGTATGCTTTATAGATTGACATTTTCATACGTCAATACGCAGCTAAGCAGTGTATTGCTGTGCACATGTGGTTATACTTCAAACCTTTAGCATTGTTCAATTTACGTTTCAACAAATTTATAACTGTGTACAGTTTCAGTCTATATCTAGGGCTGAGTGCCCTTACCACTGCTGTTGTGTAGCCGCTATTTATGTCCCATTAACATTTGATTTGTCAAACAATCACTTTTTTGTACATTAAATCATACTGGCAGTTCCACATTATTACCGAACGTCCTGTTCCAAGTTAACTCATTTGTGCTTCCGAATGTTAATATGTTCATGTTATATCATACTTCAATTCAAAGATGGAAATAAAGTTCTTCGTCCCCATTCAATCCTGTAGGCTGTTTCGGTCTGAATCTCATGATCAGTTTGGATTCCAATCGCCGTAGTTTCAATTTTCTGTTTCCTCCTCGTTCATGTTGTTGAATTGTGGCTAGGCCAAAATATTGGATATCCTTCCAGGTTTTATTTGTATGGCTGGATATGTGTTTTGCCATTGCATAAGTGTGGTCCCCATTTTGTATGGCCCGTATGTGCTCTAAAATTCTCTTTTTTAATGTGCATGTAGTGCTACCAATGTACCTCTTTCCGCAACTACATTGGAGCATATACACCACATGCGTGGTTTCACAGATGATATGGTCCTTTATTATGAAACTTTTTCCTGCTGGATCTTTGAGATTTTTTAAATTCCTGCCTGTTTTACAAGCCTTACAGACATGACATTTGGTAAATCCTTTGTTCTTGTCCTTGAGCCCATTATCAGTCTTTTTAGGATCGAAGTGGCTATGCAACATAGAAAGTTACAAGATCCAAAAGATCCTTACAAAATAGTGGCATGTAATCCAAAAGGATCCGGACATAGGCAAAAATATAGGCGACCGACCACAAATGACTTATATGAGGGCACCTAATCTCTCTGATCATTTGGTGCATAGCCACTTCGAGCCTAAAAAGACTGATAATTGGCTCAAGGACAAGAACAAAAGCATTTGCATCACCTTCAAAGTTATTTTTATCCTAATGACCCGCCCCGCTGGGCGTGGACAGAACAACTGCCTCCTGGTCATTGTAGTGCTTTCAGTGTCTATTTGGTGCTTGCACCACCCACTGGGGTTTTAATATTTTTATCAAGGCAGCACTGCAAGCACCAAATAGACACTGAAAACACTACAATGACCAGGAGGCAGTTGTTCTGTCAACTTTGAAGGTGATGCAAATGCTTTTCGAGAGCCCATGATTAAGCGCAGGTGTGCGCGAAACGCGTCGGGCATAAGCATGGGCGTAAAATCCGCTCCGCTCGCGGATTTTTCGGATTTTCGGCAAATTCGCAATCCGCGAACGCTCGCAAATTTGTCGAAAATCCGTGAATCCGCTTGCGGCGGATTTTTTGCTTGGTTGCGGCGCGCGGCGTGGTGCACGGCGTTCACTTTCCGTCATTTTAGCGTTTGCCGAGTTGTTTTTCTTTGCGAGTGACGCGCCATTTTAGATCTTGCTGCGTGTTCCCGCGGGAGTTTGTCGCCCGCGAATACGTACTCGCGGCTTGCCACCTTGCACAGCACACCTCGCGAGAGTTCGCAATTGCGAACACGTAGTTGCGGCGGAAAGGAACAATCTCGCACTTGCGAAATAGAGATTTTGCAATTTCGCACAAGAAAATCACCAGCAAACAGGATAAACCTTCAGAAAATTATGATTTTTATCAGAATCACTCCTCAGGTTGACATTTGCATGGCCTTTTTTTTTGCAAGGAGTCCATTTTGGGGGGGGGAGGAAGGAAGTGCCCCACAGTCTCCAACTTCCTGTTCCTGTCCAGCAGGCTCCTCCCAATGCTTTGTCCATCTCCTGGTCACTTTCATTTGGATCTGGAGCTGGAAGGATTACTTTTTGTGAGTGCTGCTGGATATTTGGATTTGAGGCCTTTTTGACTGTCTTTGGATCACTTTTGGATTAGAAATCAACTTTCACAAGTAAGTTTGTTTGGGGCATTACAGTTGCTGCAAGTACAATTTTGGAACTTTTTCAGAAAATTAAATAAATTATATTGTGGGTAGCCACAGTATCCAGTAGGACCAGGGTTGGTTATGGGTGCATGATACAACTGTTTTGTTGAATTTAAACACCATTGAGGCCATGGATGGGCTGGGATTGTGCAGATTTTATTGTTTTTTGTCGTTTTTTTGGGCCTGCTGGTGTGGCCCTTTGCCCAGGGGTGGTGAGTGTTGCATGGGCCTAGTCTTTCTGTGGGGTGTCTTCTTGATTTTAAACACCATTGAGGCCATGGATGGGCTGGGATTGTGCATATTTTATTGTTTTTTGTCGTTTTTGGGGGGCTGCTGGTGTGGCCTTTTCCTTGCCCAGGGGTGGTGCTGGTGCATGGACTGAGTGTGCCTGTGGTGTGGTCTCACTCTCTTTGATGTAAACATCATGGATGGCATTGGATTGTGGTGATTTCTGGCTGTTTTTCTGTTTTTTGGGGGTGTACTGTTGATGTGGACTGGCCATGTGGGTGGTGGTGGTGGCCATCTTGAGTGCTGGCTGGTACAGGCAACATGTGCTTGGGGTGTAAGGGGGCCATTTTGAGGAGAGGCAGTGTCTGAGGCCTGCACTTATTTTGCCTACTTTTCATCCCTTATGCCCAGGGGTAGTGAGTGTTGCATGGGCCTAGTGTTTCTGAGGGGTGTCTTCTTGAATTTAAACACCATTGAGGCCATGGATGGGCTGGGATTGTGCAGATTTTATTGTTTTTTGTCGTTTTTTTGGGCCTGCTGGTGTGGCCCTTTGCCCAGGGGTGGTGAGTGTTGCATGGGCCTAGTCTTTCTGTGGGGTGTCTTCTTGAATTTAAACACCATTGAGGCCATGGATGGGCTGGGATTGTGCAGATTTTATTGTTTTTTGTCGTTTTTGGGGGGCTGCTGGTGTGGCCTTTTCCTTGCCCAGGGGTGGTGCTGGTGCATGGACTGAGTGTGCCTGTGGTGTGGTCTCACTCTCTTTGATGTAAACATCATGGATGGCATTGGATTGTGGTGATTTCTGGCTGTTTTTCTGTTTTTTGGGGGTGTACTGTTGATGTGGACTGGCCATGTGGGTGGTGGTGGTGGCCATCTTGAGTGCTGGCTGGTACAGGCAACATGTGCTTGGGGTGTAAGGGGGCCATTTTGAGGAGAGGCAGTGTCTGAGGCCTGCACTTATTTTGCCTACTTTTCATCCCTTATGCCCAGGGGTAGTGAGTGTTGCATGGGCCTAGTGTTTCTGAGGGGTGTCTTCTTGAATTTAAACACCATTGAGGCCATGGATGGGCTGGGATTGTGCAGATTTTATTGTTTTTTGTCGTTTTTTTGGGCCTGCTGGTGTGGCCCTTTGCCCAGGGGTGGTGAGTGTTGCATGGGCCTAGTCTTTCTGTGGGGTGTCTTCTTGAATTTAAACACCATTGAGGCCATGGATGGGCTGGGATTGTGCAGATTTTATTGTTTTTTGTCGTTTTTGGGGGGCTGCTGGTGTGGCCTTTTCCTTGCCCAGGGGTGGTGCTGGTGCATGGACTGAGTGTGCCTGTGGTGTGGTCTCACTCTCTTTGATGTAAACATCATGGATGGCATTGGATTGTGGTGATTTCTGGCTGTTTTTCTGTTTTTTGGGGGTGTACTGTTGATGTGGACTGGCCATGTGGGTGGTGGTGGTGGCCATCTTGAGTGCTGGCTGGTACAGGCAACATGTGCTTGGGGTGTAAGGGGGCCATTTTGAGGAGAGGCAGTGTCTGAGGCCTGCACTTATTTTGCCTACTTTTCATCCCTTATGCCCAGGGGTAGTGAGTGTTGCATACTTGCATGTCCCTAGTCTTTCTGTGGGGTGTCTTCAATGTAAACATCATGGATGGCATGGGATTGTGCTCATTTTTCTGTGTTTTGTCGATTTTTTGGGGTGTATAACTGAACTGATGTTCCTCTGTCTTCCATTGCTTTTAGGTGCACAAGAAGACTCAATAGAACCACCAGTGCCAGGAAGAAGTCCTGCAGCGGTGTGTGCAGCATAACGTCACGCGACGTCACGTCTGGACACAGAACCCTCTGCAACTCGTGCAACTGCTGCCTGCTGACCTGCTCTGAAGAAGATGGCCCCAAAAAAAGTAACCCGTAGCTCCTCTAGCAAGAAAGGTGCCAGTAAGGAGCAGAAGAAGCAAGTTACCAAGGACACTGGTGTGCCGCCCGCCCCTTTTTTTGGGAGTAAAAAAAAAAGTATGCCTGCAGCAGCTGCAGCGGGATCTGCTGGGGACCAAGCTGGCAGCAGCACCCCCGCTCCATTGGGCTCAGTGCCACCACCACCACCACGCCAACTTAAGTCCAAGCCCTTGAGTGGTGCAGAGGCAGCCAGTATACTTCTTCAATCACCATCGACCAGTGATGTTGGCTCATCGCAAGAAAGCAGCAGCAATGTCCCTCAATCAACACAGGTTGTTGTAGCTCATCTGACGAGTGTTGAACAACCACAGCCGCAACAACAATCACATGTGCAAGTACAAGCCCAAGTACATGTGGAAGGAGAGGCAGCGCAAGGAGATGCGCAAGCAGAGGTGCATGGAGGGTCACAACAAGTGCCCACAATAATTGTTCCTCCCGAAGTAGGGGCACATCAGGAAATCGACAATCAAGGCGAGGTATCATTTGAGGAAGCCACTCCTCCTGATGATCCTTCATTGTCTTCCACACCCCTAGCAAGGAAGAGATCAAGGGTGGTGTCTACATCCTCTTCAAGCACACCTCCTTCTGATGATACGGATCAAACTTGGGAACAAACAAAGGTAGTTAAGCGTAAAAGGAAGCTCGTCCAAAGTCTCAGAGTTATGGAGTGTGATGAGTCTCAACAAGAAGTGGCGGATACTGCTGCTGATGAAGACTCTGCCAACGACGACCCAGTCATCATAAAGGTCACTGCAGCCCCAGCGGGCATGCAGCAAACAGACATTTTGACCCTAGCCCGAAGAGCTGCTGAGCGTGATGATGATGTTGTCGATGAGGAGGCAGTGGAAACACCACAATCATTGGAGTTAAGTAGTACACCAACTCGTCCCGCTTCCATATTTCTTTCTGGCAAGAAGAGACCTCCGTCAACCTCGACCTTAATTAGTGGCGGTGAAAGTGCAAAACGTACAAAAGTTGGGCAATCCACATCCTCCACTTCATCTGGCATTAGCTTCATGACCACCACCACCAGTATCGCCGCCTCCTCCATGTCCCACAGACACTTCAAGTCCCCAGTTTGGGACTTCTTTACTGTTTGTCCAAAAAATCCAAAGTTTGCCATTTGTACCATTTGTAAGCAAGTAGTTAGTCGTGGTAAGCCAGGTACCAACTATGGTACCGGAGGCCAGAGAGGTCATCTTAGGAGACAGCACACTGTCAAATGGTTTGCGCACCTAGATGCGATCAAGAAAGGCCAAATTCAAGGAAACGTTGATGTTTCATCTGATGATGACGAGCAGGAAGAAGACGTGTCAAACACTTCCCTTACACCCAGTACCCCTGTCAGCAGCACACCCAATGTGAGGCACACTAAGAGTGTTGGAGCGAGTGAGACACCAACGCACAAAAGTTCACCAGCGAGCAAAATTGGGTCAACGAAGTCATTATCAGCCCGTAAATGCTTGGTCCAGGGCAACATTAGAACAATGTTTACTTCAGACGTGCCATAAGAACGCAACCACCCACTGACGCGTCTGTATAACACTAAGCTGGCTAAAATGCTAGCTGTGGACCTTCTACCTTTTTCTTTTGTAGAAGCGGTAGGTTTTCTTGAATTAGTGGCAACGCTCTGCCCTAAATGGAAAGTTCCGAGCCGGTTCTATTTTGCCAGAGTTGCGGTTCCAGCACTACATGAAGATGTGCTGCAGGCGATTGGGGCAGCTTTGCAGAAGAGTGCTGTTCACACAATACATCTGACAACAGACATGTGGACCAGTGGCCCAGGCCATGATTACATGTGCATCACTGCACACTGGGTCTCTTTTTCAGGTGTTAAAGCAAAGCTAAACGCAGGTGTTAACCCGGACAAAGTTTTCAAAGCTGCTCGGAAACATGCAACACTAGCCATGTTTGGCTTGGAGAAAAGTCACACAGCAGAAAACCTTTTGCAAGAGTTTAACAAAAAGGTCTTGACAATGCTATCCCCCCTAAAACGCAAGATTGGTTATGTTTCCACGGATAATGGCTCCAATGTAGTTAAGGCCATGTCGGAGGGTGGCTATTTCAGAGTGCCATGTTTGGCGCACTGTATCAACCTGGTAGTTAAAAAATTCTTGAGTGATAGAGACAGTGCAGCGTTCGCGGTAATGGCCACCTGCCGCAAAATGTCCAACCATTTCAGCCATTCTTTTAAGGCCCGGAAGCATCTGCGGAGACTGCTACTTCAACGTAGAATGCCAGTGAAAGCACTCATCCAGGAGGTGGCAACACGTTGGAACTCAACCTTCTACATGCTTGAGCGTCTGTATGAGCAGTATACGGTACTCGATCACTATTTTTTCACAGAGGGTAAATCTCAGAAGGAGGACCTGCGGATGACTGCGGCGCAATGGGACATAGTTAAAAGCCTGACAGACATGCTTCGTCCTTTTGAGTTCTTCACGCGTGCAGTCAGCCAGGAGGACTGTAATTTGGGAAAAGCTATCCCATTGTTGTGCATGCTGGAGCACCAACTGATGGCGGTGTCTTCTGAGTTTGAAAAAGAAGATGAAGAAAAAAAAAAACATTTCATTTTGTCAGAGAAATTATTAGAGCGCCTACGTGGTGATGAACGTCTTCAAAAGATCAAGTCCGATCAGCATTACATTTGTGCTACTATTCTGGATCCACGCTACAAAAAGGCGCTGGCAGACGAAGCATTCTTTCCTTTTGATGATGCAGATGTTCAAAAGTACAAACATTGGTTAGCCTGGTCAGCCAATAGGTTTGAAAAAGAACGGCAGGTTATTGAAGGAGAAGCCAGTACATCAGCATCAGCATCAGCAGGCCATCCCCAGTCACAAGAATCCACTTCTGCACCTGTGGCTGGGGCACAAGTGACCTCTCAGCCGTTAAAGACACCGGCAACTGGATCATCTGCACCACACACAATGACAACACTAACAGTGGCTGCGAAGGAGGATTGGCTAAGTTTGATGGGGTATGGTTCTCGAAAAAATGTCACAGCCACAGCAAAAAGTAAGCAAAGTGGAGGAACCGTTGATGACCTTGAGTCGATGGTGCAGGACTATATGAATGACTCAACAGTGGTCTTTCTTAATGAGGAGCCATTGCAGTATTGGCATGGCAAAAAACAATTGTGGCCACAGCTCTACAACCTGGCTATAAACTATTTGTCTTGCCCACTCGCAAGTGTGTCTTCTGAACGTGTTTTCAGTGCTGCTGGTGGCATTGTAACTCCCAAACGGAGCCGCCTCTCGCCCAAAAATGTGGAGCGGCTGACAATGATCAAGATGAATCAGCACCTCATACCACCTGATTACAAAGTATGAGAAAGCACGCCGCATGAAGACGAGGAGGACGGCAACGTAGATGAGGGGATTTTTTCTCTGTTCGGTGGCACTGACCTCATCCAGCCTGAATTCGCAGAGTATGATGACGAAATCTTGTTCTTATTCCCTGACACCGAGCACTGAAAATGAGACAATCAATCAAGAACTTTCTTTTTCGTCCTTATTCCCTTTTATTCCTGTGTGCTTTGTGTCTCTCTTTCTTTGTTTTGCACAGTTAATTTAATTCAAACTTTAATCACCTAATCCCAAAAACAAGACCATCATCAGAACTGTCTTCACTTGTTTGCTTATTGCTTTGAAGGTGCCGCAGTCTACATTCCTCAGGTTCACAAGTTCCGAAGAACATGCTCCTCTATCCTCCTCCTCCAGACTGCGATTTCCCTCCAAGCAGAGTGCTGGATTACGCCCAATGAAGAAAGACTCAGCACTTGTGGGGGTGTTGTACTTCTTTGCGGGTGAGTTGACGGATTTGGGCCCATTGCTGTGAAGCTCTAATAATGGACAAAAGTGTTTTGGACCAAATATGAGGTGGAAATTTCTTGCCGTTTTTGCTGACTTGCTTGCCTTTGAGGTGCTCTTTGGCGGGGTTCCGGGGGTTTGTGGGTAATTTTTGGTGTCTGTCGAAGCACTGCTGCGACAGTCTAATCTTGATTGCATTTGCTTTTCAGGAAATCCGTGGTGGAAAACAGGAGTTATGATGATTGATGATGATGACCTAGCTGAACAGCGCCGCATTTGGACCGAAGGCCGAGAGATATTGTAAGTATGAGATTTAGCTTTTTCGCTGTTTGGGGGTGTTGTCGGTTGTTTTTTTGCGGGTGGGTTGGCGGGTCTTGCCTGGGGCATTCCTGGGAAGGTCTAATACCGGATAGAAGTGTTTTGGACAAAATCCATAAGGAACAGCCTTTTTTTTGCTATTTCTTCTGACATCTTGCTCAATGTAGCGTTTTGGGGGGCTTCCTGCTGTTCGTGGGTGGGTTGCGGCCGGGGTCTCTGTCGAAGCACTGCTGCGACAGTCTAATCTTGATTGCATTTGCTTTTCAGGAAATCCGTGGTGGAAAACAGGAGTTATGATGATTGATGATGATGATGACCTAGCTGAACAGCGCCGCATTTGGACCGAAGGCCGAGAGATATTGTAAGTATGAGATTTAGCTTTTTCGCTGTTTGGGGGTGTTGTCGGGTGGTTTTTTGCGGGTGGGTTGGTGCCGGCGGGTCTTGCCTGGGGCATTCCTGGGAAAGTCTAATACCGGATAGAAGTGTTTTGGACAAAATCCATAAGGAACAGCCTTTTTTTCAAGGTCAAATTTTGTTCTAAAACACAGTAGTACACCTACCTTGAGGGGAAAGATCCGCTATAATATTTTGGCCATACTTATTGATCCTTAAAAAGGTGACTCAGACAGAGCACGCAATTTCTAAAATATTGTACTGTCTATTAGGGAAATCAAAGTGTGACTTTTTGCACCACACAGCGTACATACCTTTTATTTATTTATCAGTGGTATTGTAATAGCACTTCCTGTTTTCCGTTCAATAATTACAGGCCGGGTTTCAGTCAACATCCGCCAGGCAGGCAGTGGACAGGGTGTCTTCTGTCAGTGGTCACCACATTGATGGACGAAGCGTCAGCTGGAATGGAGGAGTGCCGCCAATAAGAGGAATTGTTTGCTGCATGCTTATTACTTACCAAATTCAACAGGACAACTCCAACAACATACGCAATACAGATACAGTATCCATTGTTGTCTTTTATTCTATGAGTGTGACTGCATGTGCTTACCTTTAGTTTGTAACCAAAGATTGTCTGTATCTTCAATTATTGTTTGTCCATGCTCTGCTTTTTTTTTTCTTCTCTCAACAAAACCTACCCAAAAAGAAACCCCCATTCCCATCCATTTTACAAACCCTAACCCTCTTCCCCCGGGCTGTGTTGTTTTGCTTGATGTCTGACTAAAATGACATCAATAATTCCACACACTTGCTGGGGAGGATAAGGTCATAGCAGCAACAGGCTGGTGAAGGAATACGAGGATATCTTCTAGACTTACTCAGCTTCAGTACTATATCTTCTAGTAGTAGTAGCCAATGTCAAATAAATTCAACGCAAGTACTAGTTATACTTGCAAGCAAATACTTTACCATTTGTTAGGCTACATTATGGCACTGTTCTAGTGTACTGTCACCTGCTATTTTCTCGATCGTACCGTAACCGTTGTAATGCTACAGTAAGGAGGACAAACAAGGTTTCGTTTTCTTTTTTTCCATAGGCATGCAACTGCCACTGTGTCACACCACTAGTACCACCGCAATGAGGAAATGTCACCCGCCCAGGATTGACAACGTTAATCCCCATTTCACCTGGAGCCAGCCCTGGGCCTAGCCCTAATTTCTAACACAAATTACAGGTAAGATAAGCGTTTGGTGGGAGGTAGTATAATGGAGTATTATTTCGGAGTAGACAAGAGATTGACGGTTGTACTACTAAAGTCCTACGACTGTTCAGGAAAACAAAGTTACTGTTACACCCCCGCCCCCCACCCACCAGACTGAAAAGCAGTAAAAAACAGGTATGGTCAGATAAAGTTGAAAAATATATTTATTTAGCCCTAACAAAATAATCTCCCTCACCCACCCTAACCCCAACGATTGTCTCTGAAACGTCCCAAAACGATCCCAACTCCCAAATCCCACCCCCCAAAAGTCTATAAAAAAAGGGCAAGGGACACTCCACTACTGGAGGGTGCTGGTGCTGGTGCATGATGCGGCATGGGCATCATACTCCTTGCGGAGGGTGGCAAGCTCGGAGCGGAGGCCCTTAACCAAGTTCTTATACCTCAGGACCTCCTGCTCCAGGTTGGACATGCGGACTCGTAGGCGGCGTTGGCGTTCCTTGCAGCTCCTGTGGGGGGCAGCTGGTATTTCGGTTGCTTGGCGGTGGCGGTCGTCTTTCTTAGCCCGGCTCGGTCCCGCTGGCTTAGTCACGGAGGAGGATGCAGTGGTCACAGTCGAGGATGTTGCCCCGCTCGACTGCGTGTCCTCCTCCTCCTCCAGGGCCACCAGCCGCCGATATTCGGCGACTGTGGCCTCCAGCCTCCGTTGCCGGGCCAATCTAGCCTGCTCCCTCCTTGTTGTTGATTTGGAAGGAGCAACTATATGAAGAAAGAAAGACATAGTCTGTAACCAATGCTCCTTATTAATAACACAAAGTGATTGAGCCGAAAGTTGGGTCACAGAGTACAAGTAGCAAATTGAAAGCACAGTACATAACTATTGAGGACAGTATCTATGTAACCTCCCACTTCTGCATCCTTGCTCTAACAGTAGTGGTAGTTTAATGAACTAATTCTACGACCACTATGGACTTCCATTACAGTCGACTATGACAGTACACCAGTCTTATTCTTCTTCTTCTCTCTTGTTTAGGGAAATGGGTACGTTATCTTATGCAAGCCGGCAGAATGACATGGACACAGCACAGTGAACTTGCACCCGAGAAAAAAAGTTGCACACCATGATGAGTGAGACAGACTTGCGTTACTGTACCGGTCCAGTACATGCAGGTGGTGAAGCTATTACTTTTCTATTACGGGTGGCACTGAGAATACTCTGTTACAAGGGCTACTGCTTAATTAATTTACCTTTCACCCTACAGTGCAAATGAGTACTAGAAAAGGAAAATGAAGAAGCTAACTAATTTGATTATCTATCACTTCACATGGGACGTATTTAATGACAGATGAGATGACTTTAGGTGCTTTGCTTAATATTGAGTGAACAGTGATACACCCACACATGAATGACGTACTACAAGTAAACTAAAGTTATTAAGAGAGGTACGGAGTGTCCACCGTAATAACCAGATATATGCTGTGAATGCAAACACAATACAAAGTACTGCTACTATTCATGATAGTATTGGACACATTTACAATTTCTTTTCCTTGCCTTCCCTGCACTGGAACGGACGTGCGGGTGCGGTGGTACATGCTCTTCAAGGTAACACTTACTTCACCTGGCGACCATCTACTCTCTCTAGATACACATGTGCTATCTAAGAGTCAGAGAATACCATGCTCCAGGCATCCATTCAGTCAAAGTATACGCACACATACAGTTTCTGTTTCACCCACCCAGGCTGCTGTCCTTCCACCCATCCTTGCTTCATCATTGACCCAGCCATGCACCATACCATATTCTTTCCTTCCCAGCCACCTCGGGGGCCAAGCAAACACATATCGTTCTTCTTTGCCAGCCATCATACAAGTTCGCGTCCCACTTACTTACACCCTTCTTTCGCTTTTCGTTCATCCCATCCATCACGTTCGTCTAAGAACTTATTGGGATTCTTCTCACCAAAAACTTCACAGCTAAGTCGAAGTACATTTCGAGGAGGCTACTACCTGGTTGATTTGAAATTGTAATACACCCGTGCAGAAAGCACACTATGCAGTCTTCAATCTCAATAAGTAAGGAATATATAGCTTACCTGTTTCCGCCACCACCGTTTGATCCCCCACAGGAACGTCCGCCAGCTCTTCTACCGCCGCCTCCCCCCCAGAGGCCTCCGAGTCCTGGTCCAACACAGCCACCTCCGCGCTGGCCCCGTCACCAGATGTTACACCTACAAAGTACATTTAAGAATGTTAGAATACACCACTCACTACTATATAATATTTGGTCTAGGAGAAATGTTAAAAAAACAGAATACAATGTAATAATTTGTGACTGTCTACTCCATAGTAAAAATGTCCCATTTTCCAGGGAAGGCTGTTGTCTTGCTGCACTTTTATGCACAACTGATGAATGCTTGCTTTTGATTTTTAACACGCACCACTTTTTCTCCTAACAGACAGAAGCTTGACTCCTGAGTCCTAAGAACACGACCAGGATCAAGTTCAAACCAGGTGAGAGTTCGGCTCGACCACAAGAAATGTGTCCAATTAATCGTCAGCACTAACCACTTTTCCGTTTACAGTTAAATAGTTTTATGACAAAGTAGATTTTAATAAATGTGTTTACTTTTAATAAAGCTTTTAAACTTAAATAGACTCTGTGGTTTTTGTTCCTCTAGACTAGAGTGGATGAGCTAAAGGTTTTGGAATTTTTGCAAGCATGAGTGCCTCTGACACTTCTTGACTGTGCTGTGACTCCGTACTACTCTCTTGTCCTGCGTACGATAATCTAGAGATCATTGGGGATCTATAATCGGTGACTTCGGGAGCTGAATGACTCTGCCACACTATCTAGTCAGTAAGGAGACAGTGCATAGAGGTATTGCTGAATATAATGGGAGTCCAATGGAATTGCCAAATGTCCAATCTTAGTTAGCTACACAGACAGACTAATAAGAATAGTCTAGTAATACCACAGGGAGTCATATTCGAGGCAGGATAAGAATTTATATCCAGTCTACAAGAAGATCAAAGACGATTTAGAAAAAATCGAATGAGGAACGCTAGGAAAAAATAGGTACTGTTTATTAAAATGTAAACTTACTGGGGCCAGCAAAGGAGCCCTCGCCTGCCCGATCCTGGCCTGCATCCTCAGCACCCTCCTCCTGTGTCCTCTTGCCCTTGGGGGGAGCTTATGTACAACATGAAAGAAAGAAAAACCAGAAAACATGGATGAGATTTTTCAACCAAATCAAACATTTCAAAAGAACAATAACAACATATTTTGGAAAAATAGCAAATAGATAGACAACTATTCCACGGGATCTATCTCATGTGGTATACTACGTTATTCGTATTGCCTGATTTGCGGAACGTTGACTTAGAAAGTTCCTATGTAACTCAATAAACAGACTACTAAAGAGGTTTGCCTAGGCCTGGCACTGCAGGCAGCAGTGCGCAACATGTGACAGACAAAGTCCATCCTGCTTGCAGATCAGTGAATACTCAAACTATCAATCCACCCGCCACCACCGCCACTATTTCTTCTTATAGCCATGTGTCTAAAGGAAGGACTGGACTTCAGTCTGTTGGGGCTGATTTAGAAGTCCCTTGCGGAAGTTGCGGCTCATTTTCCTCCATTGTTGCGTGCCTTTTCTGACGCAGCGGCAGAACAAAAGACTCGCCATGGTGTTGGTGCGGCGTATATATTAAAAAAAAAACACATATGGGCATATGGGCGATGCATCACGTTGTAAAGCCCTGCGCCATCAGGGGGCGTTCCGGCGCAAGGGAGGGCGTACCTGCGCAGGAACGAATCCTAAAAGTGGCTGAGGGAAATCTACAAGATGTCAATCAGTCACTTTTAGGACAATGATGCACTTTTATGCACAACTGATGAATGCTTGCTTTTGATTTTTAACACGCACCACTTTTTCTCCTAACAGACAGAAGCTTGACTCCTGAGTCCTAAGAACACGACCAGGATCAAGTTCAAACCAGGTGAGAGTTCGGCTCGACCACAAGAAATGTGTCCAATTAATCGTCAGCACTAACCACTTTTCCGTTTACAGTTAAATAGTTTTATGACAAAGTAGATTTTAATAAATGTGTTTACTTTTAATAAAGCTTTTAAACTTAAATAGACTCTGTGGTTTTTGTTCCTCTAGACTAGAGTGGATGAGCTAAAGGTTTTGGAATTTTTGCAAGCATGAGTGCCTCTGACACTTCTTGACTGTGCTGTGACTCCGTACTACTCTCTTGTCCTGCGTACGATAATCTAGAGATCATTGGGGATCTATAATCGGTGACTTCGGGAGCTGAATGACTCTGCCACACTATCTAGTCAGTAAGGAGACAGTGCATAGAGGTATTGCTGAATATAATGGGAGTCCAATGGAATTGCCAAATGTCCAATCTTAGTTAGCTACACAGACAGACTAATAAGAATAGTCTAGTAATACCACAGGGAGTCATATTCGAGGCAGGATAAGAATTTATATCCAGTCTACAAGAAGATCAAAGACGATTTAGAAAAAATCGAATGAGGAACGCTAGGAAAAAATAGGTACTGTTTATTAAAATGTAAACTTACTGGGGCCAGCAAAGGAGCCCTCGCCTGCCCGATCCTGGCCTGCATCCTCAGCACCCTCCTCCTGTGTCCTCTTGCCCTTGGGGGGAGCTTATGTACAACATGAAAGAAAGAAAAACCAGAAAACATGGATGAGATTTTTCAACCAAATCAAACATTTCAAAAGAACAATAACAACATATTTTGGAAAAATAGCAAATAGATAGACAACTATTCCACGGGATCTATCTCATGTGGTATACTACGTTATTCGTATTGCCTGATTTGCGGAACGTTGACTTAGAAAGTTCCTATGTAACTCAATAAACAGACTACTAAAGAGGTTTGCCTAGGCCTGGCACTGCAGGCAGCAGTGCGCAACATGTGACAGACAAAGTCCATCCTGCTTGCAGATCAGTGAATACTCAAACTATCAATCCACCCGCCACCACCGCCACTATTTCTTCTTATAGCCATGTGTCTAAAGGAAGGACTGGACTTCAGTCTGTTGGGGCTGATTTAGAAGTCCCTTGCGGAAGTTGCGGCTCATTTTCCTCCATTGTTGCGTGCCTTTTCTGACGCAGCGGCAGAACAAAAGACTCGCCATGGTGTTGGTGCGGCGTATATATTAAAAAAAAAACACATATGGGCATATGGGCGATGCATCACGTTGTAAAGCCCTGCGCCATCAGGGGGCGTTCCGGCGCAAGGGAGGGCGTACCTGCGCAGGAACGAATCCTAAAAGTGGCTGAGGGAAATCTACAAGATGTCAATCAGTCACTTTTAGGACAATGATGCACTTTTATGCACAACTGATGAATGCTTGCTTTTGATTTTTAACACGCACCACTTTTTCTCCTAACAGACAGAAGCTTGACTCCTGAGTCCTAAGAACACGACCAGGATCAAGTTCAAACCAGGTGAGAGTTCGGCTCGACCACAAGAAATGTGTCCAATTAATCGTCAGCACTAACCACTTTTCCGTTTACAGTTAAATAGTTTTATGACAAAGTAGATTTTAATAAATGTGTTTACTTTTAATAAAGCTTTTAAACTTAAATAGACTCTGTGGTTTTTGTTCCTCTAGACTAGAGTGGATGAGCTAAAGGTTTTGGAATTTTTGCAAGCATGAGTGCCTCTGACACTTCTTGACTGTGCTGTGACTCCGTACTACTCTCTTGTCCTGCGTACGATAATCTAGAGATCATTGGGGATCTATAATCGGTGACTTCGGGAGCTGAATGACTCTGCCACACTATCTAGTCAGTAAGGAGACAGTGCATAGAGGTATTGCTGAATATAATGGGAGTCCAATGGAATTGCCAAATGTCCAATCTTAGTTAGCTACACAGACAGACTAATAAGAATAGTCTAGTAATACCACAGGGAGTCATATTCGAGGCAGGATAAGAATTTATATCCAGTCTACAAGAAGATCAAAGACGATTTAGAAAAAATCGAATGAGGAACGCTAGGAAAAAATAGGTACTGTTTATTAAAATGTAAACTTACTGGGGCCAGCAAAGGAGCCCTCGCCTGCCCGATCCTGGCCTGCATCCTCAGCACCCTCCTCCTGTGTCCTCTTGCCCTTGGGGGGAGCTTATGTACAACATGAAAGAAAGAAAAACCAGAAAACATGGATGAGATTTTTCAACCAAATCAAACATTTCAAAAGAACAATAACAACATATTTTGGAAAAATAGCAAATAGATAGACAACTATTCCACGGGATCTATCTCATGTGGTATACTACGTTATTCGTATTGCCTGATTTGCGGAACGTTGACTTAGAAAGTTCCTATGTAACTCAATAAACAGACTACTAAAGAGGTTTGCCTAGGCCTGGCACTGCAGGCAGCAGTGCGCAACACGTGACAGACAAAGTCCATCCTGCTTGCAGATCAGTGAATACTCAAACTATCAATCCACCCGCCACCACCGCCACTATTTCTTCTTATAGCCATGTGTCTAAAGGAAGGACTGGACTTCAGTCTGTTGGGGCTGATTTAGAAGTCCCTTGCGGAAGTTGCGGCTCATTTTCCTCCATTGTTGCGTGCCTTTTCTGACGCAGCGGCAGAACAAAAGACTCGCCATGGTGTTGGTGCGGCGTATATATTAAAAAAAAAACACATATGGGCATATGGGCGATGCATCACGTTGTAAAGCCCTGCGCCATCAGGGGGCGTTCCGGCGCAAGGGAGGGCGTACCTGCGCAGGAACGAATCCTAAAAGTGGCTGAGGGAAATCTACAAGATGTCAATCAGTCACTTTTAGGACAATGATGCATGACTCAAACCCTGCGCGCTTGAAGCCGACGTACGGCTTGATGCAGCATTGGGGAGATAGGGTACCCCAGAGCATTGCTGGAGCTGCGCCATCGTTGGCACGCAACTCCAGCAATGCGCTGCCTTTACGGCACAGATGCGTAAGGCTTCTGTGACGTTTTGGGCCAATGGGTGGTGGTGGCATGGCACACAATTACTGCCGCATCCCTGCTACTTTGCAGGGATGCGCCGGTAATTGAAAATATGACCCTTACTGTCTAGCATTACGCAGTTCTTTTCTTTACAGTACACTCATACATAATTTCTCAGGCCAATGAAATGCTTCTGAACACAACATACAAAACAAAGAAGCATAGTAGCAAGCAAGGCTACTGAGAAGGAGAGCAGTGCACCTGAAATGCATAGAAGATTTTGAAATATAATTTACCTCAATGTAATCGGCAGCATTATTGCTCTTGGTAAAGAACAAAGATTTGCAAATAACAGAGCAGGATAAAACAGAGTAGTAAATGTACTACTACTACTACTCACCAAGCCCGGGGACCTCTACGCCGAGCGCGTCCAGCAAGTCCCGCTCCCGGTCCATGACATCGGTCCAGCGGTGGGTGGCCTGGTTATATGTGCGCCGGACCCCAGAGATCTTGTACATGGCCCGGCACACCTTCTCCCACCGCTTGCGACGCTCCCGGATGCCATAGCCGGTCGCGATCTTGCCGCCTCCCAGGATCGTCTTGGGGAGGCGGCGCTGGACGTGGAAGATCAGTGCCGCCACTTCCTCCGCGCTGAAGATCTCCCTCGGGACCACTTGCTCCCCCCTTAAACGCCCGCACGGGAGCCGGGCACGGGGTGCGGGACCCTTCCCCTTCTCAGGGTGCTTCCCGGCTCCCTTTACCATGGTCTGGCAAGAAATAAACTTAAATGATAAAGAAGAAATAGAATAGCAAGAAGAAAAGAAAAGAGTTTAAAAAAGTAGTTTAAAAGTAACTAAAAGCTGCAGAAAACACAAAAATATAGAGGTAGAAAAATAGAGGGATAGATAATAAGTAAAATTAGATCAAAAAAACTTCAAACAAGCAAAGGATGGCAGAGATTGAGAGAGGATAGAGAAAGCATGCCCAGAACCATAGCAATGAATGAGAAACAAGATGGCCGCGCCCGTTCACGACCGCGTGGGTAAGTTCGCGCGAGATTTTCCTTGCGAGTACGCGCGAAATTGTACTAGCGAGCAGCACACTTTGCGAGATTACACATAGCGGGCGGAAACGGAATTACGTCACGCCAACAAGATGGCCGCGCCCGTGTACGACCGATAGGGTAACTTGGCAAACGTATAGCTAGAAGCGCCTCGCGAACACGCGCAAGATCACGCGAACATACACGTCGCAAAAAAAACAATTTTGTATTCGCACGTATTCGCGGCTTCCGAAATCGATCTCGCACGGATTCGCGCCCCAAAAAACGCGCGAAATTGCAGAAAAAACGATTTTAGCTAAACTGAAAGCAATGAGCAGGTGCAAAAGTTCAAACTTAACATTAGTAACATTCAAGGTAGTGCTTCCTGATGGGCCCCTCCAGAGTTTGCAACTATTCTTTGACCCTGCTATGACCCAAACAGCAGGCTCATAGAATAGCTACAAGTAGACCATAAAGGTCCTGTGAAAAAAAAAATTCACTGCAACAAAAAGCAAATTACAGATAAGGAAGGAAGCAGGTGCCAGCCAGACTGGAACTTTCAAAATTACTGACACATTAATGAAACACAAATTAATTGATGGCAGTTGAAGAAGGGCAGGTGTGCTTGCTTTTTTCAACCACCATAATCTACAGTGATAAATAAACCTAATAGGTGCCAGTGAGGATGTACCAGAGGGTGGCATGGGTGTCCCAGAGGGTGGCAGTGGTGAAACAGAGGGTGCTGTGAACCTGTGATGATAAACCAGACGTAGAAACAACATAGTCGCGGCCGTTGCGAGCCGAAAAGTAAGTTCGCAATTGCGAACTTGTCCCAAAATCGGCGCGAACACGCGCCAACACAAAAAACGGAAAAATCCGCAAATCCGCTAGAGTTCGCGGATCTTCGCGGATTGCGAATCCGTAAATCCGCAAGTTCGCGTACGCGAGATCCGCTAGATCCGCCCATACTTAGTCGGGCAAGGTTCAAGAACTGATGTGGAAAGACCTGTCATCCAAGCTGCTGCTTATGCATTAAAGCGCTGAATTTACCCTCATGATGTTTTGGCTTCCTTTTGAGGGGACACCCTGTTCGTTGGAGTATTTCACAGCCAGTCCTGCCGTGAAGGAAGCCCTGCCGGAATTTCGGACCTCTGCTGACGCAGGTTGGAGTCAAGCAGTTTAAAGGGCATGAGGGGCGCTGCATGAGTTCTACGGAGCAACTTCGAGTGCACAGACTATTTCACCACCCACTGGGGTTTTAATATTTTTATCAAGGCAGCACTGCAAGCACCAAATAGACACTGAAAGCACTACAATGACCAGGAGGCAGTTGTTCTGTCCACGCCCAGCGGGGCGGGTCATTAGGATACAAATAACTTTGAAGGTGATGCAAATGCTTTTCGAGAGCCCATGATTAAGCGCAGGTGTGGGCGAAACGCGTCGGGCAAGGTTCAAGAACTGATGTGGAAAGACCTGTCATCCAAGCTGCTGCTTATGCATTAAAGCGCTGAATTTACCCTCATGATGTTTTGGCTTCCTTTTGAGGGGACACCCTGTTCGTTGGAGTATTTCACGGCCAGTCCTGCCGTGAAGGAAGCCCTGCCGGAATTTCGGACCTCTGCTGATGCAGGTTGGAGTCAAGCAGTTTAAAGGGCGTGAGGGGCGCTGCATGAGTTCTACGGAGCAACTTCGAGTGCACAGACTATTTCACCACCCACTGGGGTTTTAATATTTTTATCAAGGCAGCACTGCAAGCACCAAATAGACACTGAAAGCACTACAATGACCAGGAGGCAGTTGTTCTGTCCACGCCCAGCGGGGCGGGTCATTAGGATACAAATAACTTTGAAGGTGATGCAAATACTTTTCGAGAGCCCATGATTAAGCGCAGGTGTGCGCGAAACGCGTCGGGCAAGGTTCAAGAACTGATGTGGAAAGACCTGTCATCCAAGCTGCTGCTTATGCATTAAAGCGCTGAATTGACCCTCATGATGTTTTGGCTTCCTTTTGAGGGGACACCCTGTTCGTTGGAGTATTTCACGGCCAGTCCTGCCGTGAAGGAAGCCCTGCCGGAATTTCGGACCTCTGCTGACGCAGGTTGGAGTCAAGCAGTTTAAAGGGCGTGAGGGACGCTGCATGAGTTCTACGGAGCAACTTCGAGTGCACAGACTATTTCACCACCCACTGGGATTTTAATATTTTTATCAAGGCAGCACTGCAAGCACCAAATAGACACTGAAAGCACTACAATGACCAGGAGGCAGTTGTTCTGTCCACGCCCAGCGGGGCGGGTCATTAGGATACAAATAACTTTGAAGGTGATGCAAATGCTTTTCGAGAGCCCATGATTAAGCGCAGGTGTGCGCGAAACGCGTCGGGCAAGGTTCAAGAACTGATGTGGAAAGACCTGTCATCCAAGCTGCTGCTTATGCATTAAAGCGCTGAATTTACCCTCATGATGTTTTGACTTCCTTTTGAGGGGACACCCTGTTCGTTGGAATATATATATATATATATATATATACGAACTGCAGTTCGCCGATATATATATATACGAACTGCAGTTCGCCGATGTAGACTGCAGCGAGATCTCATCAATCAATGTGGTTCAGCTGGTCTGTCGCTGCCGACGCGAGAGCCAGTGAACATTAAAAGCAGCTGCTGAGAGACTTTGTTTGTTTTATGGCATTTGAGAAAGAAGGCCTACATGCCGAAACGCGTCATGCCATTGCTTTGAATAAATTCCTTCGACTGGCATTTGAGAAAGGCATACACACCGAAACGTGTCATGCCTGCTTTGAATAAATTCCTTCGACTGGTATACCCGCTGTTTCCCCTCCGGTTACTTCAGCAGAAGAAAATCGAGAGTGTTATATTTTGCGCGTTTAACAATAGTCTGGAGCTGCAAGGGTGATTTTTGTGAGATGCTCCAAGGTATTGGATGGACTTCAGACCGCCTCATCCAAGGACATCAATGCACCACTGCAGTTGCAGTCTGTGACTATACAGAGAGGCCACATCACGGAATCGATGCCTCAGTGCACTTTGGACATTGGCAAAATGCGGCTGGGCGTTGGGGACCAAGGAGGAGAGATTTTATTTCAGCAGCAGCATCGATTTTACACCAGAGAGATTATTTCAAGGCTCTACATATTTCCAGCATCCAGCACTCTCTATGGGATTAACCCATGATGGGTACTCACCTAGTAAGCCAGGGAAGTGCTTGCTGGTATCTGCAGTTCGCCGACGCAGACTGCAGCGAGATCTTATCAATCAGCGCAGCTCAGCTGGCCTGTCACTACCGACGGGGGAGCTCAGAAGAATTTGCACGGACCTTGGTGCCACACGGCCAGACGGCCAGCGGGACTGCCATACGCCGTGAGGGGAACGGCAGGAGAACAGGCGAGCCGGGAACGGACTACACCTCCCAGCACCACCTGGGGGCCGGCGCACCTGACACGCCAGCAGCGCGCCCGGAGGCGCTTCAAGAGCCTCGCACTCCACGAGACCTGCGGGGAGCTCAGAAGAATTTGCACGGACCTTGGTGCCACACGGCCTGATGGCCAGTGGGACTGCCATACGCCGTGAGGGGAACGGCAGGAGAACAGGCGAGCCGGGAACGGACTACACCTCCCAGCACCACCTGGGGGCCGGCGCACCTGACACGCCAGCAGCGCGCCCGGAGGCGCTTCAAGAGCCTTGCACTCCTCTCGCCCCATGAGTCGCCCGCGGGAGCGCCCGGGTGAAGCCCGGGTCAAGGGCGGGGCCGTCTGTGGCCGTCCGGGGCAGGAGGAGGCAGGGCAGGGCCACGATCCCTGGCAGTTTGGCCTTTGGACTCAATCATCTTGTAGTGAGTGCTTACCTTCTCGTTTATACAATCTTTCATATTGATTCTGTCTATCGAGTAAATGGCAAAATTGCGCTCTGCCAAAACTCCTGCCCTAGTCGGGACTTTGGACAATTACATGGTTAAGATGGTCGCAAAGATCAACTCTGATTGTCGTTTGTCGCTCAGCCGGATTAGCCCCCCTGCCTCGCCCACAGTCGACCTTTTTGTTGTAGACAACATTGACATTGATAATGTGAATGAGGGAGCCCCATCTGTTTCTCCCCTTGTAGTGTCGGATTTTGACACTGCTTCTACTTCGGCGGACACTCCTGATAGCAATGATGTACTGTCATCTTCTCCCACTGCTGTTCCATCCTTGACCCGCCGCCCAGTTAGGGCTTGTAGAAGACTGATTAACAAGCGTGGGGGGCAACGTAAAACCAAGAACACTGCAACCTCGCAGCCTGCTCAGGCGGAGGTAATGAATGATGATAGTACTGAGGGGGGTTACGAAGCTGTAAATAATGACCATCTTCAGCTATTCGCAGATATGCTGACCACTAAAATGGAGTTAATGATGAAACCCCTAATAGTAAAAGTAGATATGGTGACAAAAGAGGTAGCCAGATTAAGCACACTCCTATCCCCACAGTTCAAGTAATCACTGAAAATAGTACAAATGTAAAGCAGAGTGATACTTCTGAGGGCGCTGTAGCAAACAGGAAGGGGGTTGATTACAAATTAGATCAAGTCTCTAAGGAGGTTTCTAGACTTGGGTGCCTCTTGTCCACACATTTGTCACGGACTAAATTGCCCCAGACTATTGGACCAGGAATAGCTGCCACGGCAGCGGTCTCTGGCTCAAATAGCAGCAAGGGGGTTAAAGGTACATACACGGGTCAACCTGTTACTTGTGTAAGTTCTGCCCAACCTCTGTCAAAGCCTGATACCATAGCTCCTACCTTACAGAAGAAAATAGCCGTTAATAAAACAGGCGATAATAATTTGGGGGGGATAATGGGGAGGAAAAAACCTGTCGTTAATTTACCCCCTGATTGTGCACCATACACAGTGGTCCTAACAAATGTCCCGACAGTAGACCCAAACTCTTTTGAAGCACGTGTTGAGTTGACCAGCTCTCTAGGCAATAAAGTCATTGCTTGGCTAAATAAATACTGTGGGTTTCCCACCGCTTTCTGTAATGACATACTGTCAGTGCGCAGGGTTGACTGGATTGGCACCTCAAGAAAATCATGCAGAGGCGACTGTGTTATTGTAAATTTAAGACACCCGCAGCACGTCGCAACTGTATTGTTAAGGGCGGCCTCCTTACCGGTCACCGAGGATAATATAAGTGTGCGCCCGTTGGGGTATTTTTATAACCATCTGAGCATGACTCCTACTCCTAATTCTTGTGTTGGTCATCAGACCCCTACTTACCCCTCAAACAGGCAGGCCTTTTTTCCTGGGATGCCCCAAGAACACCAACCGCCTGTGAATATGGACTCATTTTCTTATAATTTGGGTAGGCCTAACTCACAATCACTTCCAATTTTGCCCTTGTTTAACCGGTTCGCCCCTCTATCATCTTTAAGTGAAAATGATTGACTGTCCACCAATGAGGGTTCCTCAAATGAACACTGTCGGATAATAACCTGGAACATTGCCGGTATTAGGGCCAAGGTAGGGATTGATGAATGGACTAAACTACTGAAGACTTTTGATATTCTTGCATTCCAGGAAACCTGGGACTTAATGAACAGTTTCTCTTTGGATGGCTACACACATTTTTCTGTACCTGCTACTAGAGGAGGGGCAGGCAGACCAAGGGGGGGCTTGTTAATTTTGTTTAAATCGTCTTTAAAAGGGGTGTTAACACAACACAATTCCGGTTCCCAAAACTGTTTGATTGTCGAACTTAATCCTCCCTCTTTTTCAAACATTTTGTTTATTAATTTCTATAATTCTAGTCCTAATGATGACACTAGGCAGAATTTGGATATCATTGAATCTTTTCTGTCAGTCTATAGAACCAAGGTAAAAGAGTTCGAAGTTATTCTTTTAGGTGATTTTAACATTCATCCCTGCAATCAGTCATGCACAGATCCCTCAGAAGAGGGGCCTCCGCACTCATTATTAACACACTTTGAGCACTCTACTAGGGGGGAGACCCTTGAATCTTACTTGGATGCTTGGAATCTGTATGAATCTAGTTGTGGGGAATTTGATAGTAGAACTCCTACCTTTAAAGGTAATGGCAACGGTACTGTAATTGACTATATATTTATGTCTTGTCAGATTTTAGAGAGGGTGGTTCACTATGGTACTATGGTCTCAGTATTTAGCGACCATAACCCTGTAGTAGCGGAGATATTGTCAAGTGTCTTTTTGAACCAGTGCAGGTTAGGGGGGAATAGAAGTCAAGATCTGGTGTTAAAGGACCAGGGTCGCAGATTGAAGTGGTCTTCTGTTGTCCCTGAGGATGTTCTTCACGCTGTCCTTGATAGCACTGAAAATGATGTGTTAACATGTTTAGATACAAGGGCATCACATCCTCAAGTAATGTCTGCCTTTGGTAATATCTGTAAAACCATTGACATCAGCCTGACAAATAAGAAAAAAAAGTCTAAGCCTAGGGAGAAAAAATGGTTTGATCATGCTTGTTCAAGAGCTCACACTGTTCTGCTTAAGGCCCTTAAAGCTGTCCCTAAAGACCGCCCACTAATAACTACATTAAGATCTTTATATAAAAAAGCCTTAGAAAACAGGAAAAAGGAGATTAGGGAATCTGCCTGGTCACAACTGTCTGATCCTGAGATTGCTAAAAATAGTGCTGACTTCTGGAGGGTAGTTAATCAGCCCTTCTTTTCAGATAAGGACCAAGCTTCCCTTGAATTAAATATCCCGGATGGTGATTGGATCGATCATTTTGAGGCAATATATTCGAGCAATCTAGTTGATGATATGTCAGACGGTCTTTCTTTTTCTCAGGAGGTGCAGGGCGTTGTTTTTGAGGCCTCTGAGGTGGAGAAGGCCATCGATCAGACCTTAAAAAACAAAGCCCCCGGGCCGGATGGAGTCCCTGCTGACTTCTTTAAAACGGACCCAAAGCTTTGGTCAAGGGTGTTGTGCGGTGTTTTTAATGCCATAACTAGATACAGTATTCTGGCATCCTGGAAGGAGTCTGTAATTATTCCCGTATTTAAGAAGGGAAGTAGGGTAGATCCAGCATGTTATCGCCCGATATCTCTTATCGATTCATCAGTAAAAATTATGGGCAGGGTCATCCTACTTAGACTCCAGACATGGCTTGACGATAGAGGGGTCTTATCCAACCTGCAGTACGGTTTTAGAACTAAACGGGGTACCATGGACCAGTGCCTTAATCTGCAGATGTTAATGGATAAATACACTAGGGCAAAAGATGGGTCGTTATATTTAGGGTTTATGGACTTATCATCGGCCTTTGATCTCGTGAATCGTACTAAATTGTGGCACTTCCTTGCCGATCTGGGTCTTGATCGAGCACTTGTAAACCTTCTAGCTGATCTCCACTCAGACCTCCAGGCTTCTGTGGAAAAGTAAATTTTGCCATGTTCTGTGTCCCTACGTGTCATCCATCATATGTTATGTGTGCATGATTAAATATGCATATGCATTCCCCATGTTCGATTCAAGACGCAATTATAGTTGTGTCCACCTCTAATATGCCAGTTTCCAGTCCTCGTGAATACTACGAATATCAGGCCTATGTAAAGCTACGTTGCCACGTTTCTCAGTGTGCACGTTATTCCATTGTAAAGTCCCCGTTTCTAGGCCTCAAAAGGGCCTGGACACCAGATTCAGCTCCTGTCTCCTACAGCCTCGCTGAGGAGCGATACAGCCCCCACCTGTATCCTCGACCCTTCACTTACTTCCTGCCTCGCAGTGCCCGGTTCAGCTGGCTCTGCCTCTGAGTCTGCCAAAAGTATGTTATAGTTCCAGTTATCAGTTCAGTCCTCCTTCTCTGCATTCCTAAGCTACTGAATCGCATCAATAGTTTCCGTCATTGTCTAGCCTTCACGTCTCCACGTTAGAGAAATACTGCATTTAATGGTCATTTAATATTCTTCATCACGCACTACATGTAGAATAATGCATGGTCCAGTCTTAGAATCAAGTTAGCCTTTCCCCTCCTAACTTATAGTTTATATCAACATGTTCTCTAAACATCAGATACTAGATACTGTTTAGGTACATGTCGCCCTGACTCTCCAGACTTCAGTCTCTGCTCCTAGCACAGAGTTCATAGCCCCCAGCTTCTCCTAGTGATACGTCATTGCCAGTTTGCGCGCACCACCAGGTTAGAGGTCCCGGCTCCTCAGGTAGCCCCCTCCATGGTTTCCGCCCCATTCATGACATATTCTGTTACGTTTGCATCACATGTCTATGTATACGCCCTGTTACACCCACTTTCACCTTTATCTTTCGCGACTGCTACGCGTCACGCCTATTGCTCCACCCACTGCTACGCCTACTGCAATGTAATGCTATGTGTTTGCGTTATGTATATATACTCATGTACTGTTATTAAAAGTTACTCCTCCTTTGTCCTTATCCTTTTCCTGCCCCAGGCAAGCGCTTGCCATCCTATTCCTGTGCAGGTTGTCCTGTTCCTGTCCTTATGCTGTATTAAACCTGCATAACTCCTACTACCTCGAATCTTGACTCTTATTTATTGAGCTATCTGTTATTCATTTATATATTCAAAAATAGGGTATTATTTATTTATTTACCACATAATGGCGCCCGAATAGGGACTTGCCCTTTCCCCACGCGTCGGTGAAGCCACGCCGACCCCCTGACCCTCTGCAGTCGTGACGGAACTCTTCTGCGCACCGGCAGATATTTCTGCTCCAAGTATCCCTCAGGCCCACGGAGGAGACGGAGGAGGCGGTCCAGCATCCAAACGAGACGGTGGAGGAACGCGGCGAGTCCCGACCAGAGCCCAAGCCGAGAGTCCAAGGTCCGAGGTATCCGGAGGCCCACCCGTAACAGAAGTCCGAAGTTCGTCGTCCGTCGTCGTAGCAGTTCAGTCCGATCCGAGGCTTTCCGTTCTTGCTGCCCGGTGAGTACCATTACTGGGGTGGTATCTAGACAGGGTCAATCTAAATTGACTCTGGTCCGTGGGTTGGTGGTACACAGACTCACAAACGAAGTGTTCACCTAGGTGGATACGGGTCTTGATGCGTCCCTTTATGGGACCGGTATGTTCCGTACTGTTTCAGCAGTGCATCCAGTAACTCTAGTCTGTTCCGTTCTCGAGAAATTCTTGTGTTTCTGTTTTTCAGTATTCCAGGTAATATTCTGTCCGAACTGTTATGTTATGATGTTGTTCAATGTATTTCCAATGTCGTGGTATGCCTGAATTGTTCTCCAAATTGTTATTGTTTCTCGTGTATTGTATTGTGTTCCGATTCAAGTTTACAATGTCTCTCTTTTCGAGATTACGTCAGCTAAAAACTAGAAAAGGTTTGTTAGAAGAAGCAGTTCCTGTTCCGCCGAGGGACAGTCCAGGTCACTTTATGTATCAGAAGCATGGCATAAGCGCCATATTGTATCTAGATTTATGGGTAGAGTATACCAAACGATTAGAAGAAAAGTATAGGTGGCCCGTATCGGGTACATGGGATGCCGAGTGCATCATGCGAGTAGAAGAAGCATTATGGAAAAAGAAAGCCAGACAATCACAGAAAGATGCCATTGAGTTATGGCGTAAAGAATCTCATAAAAGAACCGAAAAAGAAATCAGAAAGTCAGAATTAAGTAGAGAATCCTTAGAACGAGCACAAGAAAAAGAACTAATCGAGATTGGTGAACAAGTCAAAGCCGAACAGTCAGACAGACAGAGGCATGCCCTTAATAGGGGTATGTATCCTCTCCTTGCCGAGGGCTTGCCAAAAGCGACCCCAGAGGCATCCAGTAATTTCCCGCCACCGTTAGTTCCGACCAAGCTACGTCACAAACAGACCGCAGCTGATATTTTTATTTCGTCCTATTTGGATGACACAGTCCCAGAATATGCAAATCCTGTTCGCGCTCCGCCAGTCCCTGTAAATCAGGCACTTCCCGCTCCTCCAGACACCGGAGTACCTGTTACGGTACCCCCGGTCCAGCCCGCCATACAAGTCCAGCCTGCATTTCCATTTCCCACTCTGCCAGGACGAAGAGCCTCAGTAGACGACTCTAGTTTAGGGGCCGCAGGGGGAGGTACTCCTCAAACCCCGCCGCCACACAAGCGTTTAACGACAGCCGAATTACATGCACAAGCGTCACAACGTACGCCCAGACATCAGACTGTAGCAGAAATAAGAAAATCCCTTGCCGAATGCGGCTATGATCCAGTCCCAGGCGAGGATAATATGGTTTTATATTCATTCCGCGTAAGAAAGGTGGCCGAGTATCTAGTCACCTTACCGAATATGAAAGAAGATCTAGACAGAATATATCGTTTCATCCGTACAGGGGATGATCCAGAAAGTATTAGCGAGGCCATGTCTCAAAGGAAAGCCGAGATCCAGCTCATGATATTAAAGTTTCTGATCAATTGTCTAATAAGAGAACAAGATTACCCGTCTAAAGATCCAGCCGAAATGAAAATCCTGACAAGGTGGAGTGATAATATAGCCGAGGGTAAACACAAGACCGTCGGTGCTGTGGAGAGTATGTACAAGAAAATCCGTAGAGAAATAATAAAGATACACGAACAACGTAAAGCAGCACAAGTAAGCGAGAAAGAAAGTAACTCTGATACTGAAGAGGTAGAAGACGAGAATCCCGCCAGAATAGCGTATGTAGGAAAACCCAGATTTCCAGATCGCCATTTACGCCTAGAACACAAGTCTATTCTTCATTCTCCAACACCAGAACAAGGTTCACTAGAACAAGTGTTTCAAGCTACCGATCACATACTGAAATCACGAATCGGTTACAGTGAGTTAAGTACCATGCATGAACAAGAACTAGCCCGATCAGCAGTCCGATGGATTACTGATTCTACCACTTTTCCAGACGAAATAGTGGCACAAATGTTTCTGAAAATGCCCCCAGCCGAACAACGACTGGTGGGTATGTATATGATTCAGCACCTCATTACATTGTATGAGGGTCAACACTCTGATCCAGGTCCGTTACATGATGTCCTGAACGAGTTACTCCAGTATAGATGGAAAGGTCTAGGTACCGACTTAATTAGTGTCATTCTAGAACAGCGTCACAAATATAGAACGTTTCTGAACCCGCATTTTGTTCATGTCTCACCCCCAGAAAGTAAACCATTTTACATGGAGAGACAGAATCCGTTACGAGAAGTCCACCCAGTTAGAGGAACGGGTGGCGAACTAGAACGAGTGTTTGTTTACACTCCGATTACAAAGATGGAACTCCTCGAGATGAAGAAATTAATTCCCTGTCATGACAAAGATCCAGCAGGGTTCCATAGAGAATTAAAAGACATGCTCCGTATGGGAGAATACACGTATCCAGATATAATTAAAATGTTAAAAGTTCTGCTGCCCGCAGGGGTGTATGAAAAGCTCAAGGAAAAAGAATGGGAGGTGGGAGAGAAAAAGATCGATTGGGCAGTTCTAGAAGCTGAAGACAAGGCACGAGTACCAGGTACCGGTCGTGGAGATAAATGTAAAGAATTACCAGAATTATTAATTCAAGTTTTACCCAGATTATTGACAACTAGAAAAGAAGACTGGGATGCAATCTCAGCCTGTAAACAGAAGCAAGATGAGGATATTAGTGATTTTTATTCTAGATTTGAAAAATGTTTCAGCATCAACAGTGGCCTCAAGACAAGTAGTGAGTCATACCCTCACCTTTTTGTTACTAAATTAGTCGAGAATTCAAGCCCACAAATTAAAAATCGAGTTTTGAAAGTCGAAAGTACCTGGCAAGCTAATACCCCGTCCCAGATGTTGCAAATGCTCCAATACCACCAGAATAGAATCAGAGAAGAGCAAGAACACGAAAGAAAACGTATGAAAGACACGAAAATGAAAGTACTAGTTGCACAATCTGTTCCTCAAGACAGTCAGAAGAGGGGTCCGAATCAAGCCAGTCATCCTGCAGCTCCCGTTAAAGGGAACTGCAATTATTGTAAACAGCCAGGTCATTTTATAAATGAGTGTGCAGTTCTGAAACACAACATAGCTACTGGTAAGACTAAAGAAAGACCACGTCCGCCTAGACAAGAACAAGTTTCACAGATTCCTCAGCCACAGAATGCGCCACAGACAGTTACAGCTCCGCAGCCTATCGCTGCAACACAGCATGTCACACAGCAGATGTACCAGTATGCACAGTCTGAGTATCCAGAGTACCAGCAGTATTCATGAAACAGCCTAGAGAGGGAGGTAGGCTTGCCTCTCATCGAGATACCTGTAGATCAAGAAGGTCCCTATGTTCACAGTCAAGTATTAGGGAAAGACAGAAAGTTTTTGATTGATACAGGGGCAAGTAGGACCACAATTAGTCACGCCGAAGTTCCAGGGGCTCCGCTCTCAGGCTCAAGAAATGTTTCCCTTGGATTTTCAGGAAAACCTATCGTAAATGAGATTTCAAAACCAGTTACTCTAGAAGTAGGTCCATTGTCCCGCACTACTGATCTGTTACTTACTAAGTCATGTCCAGAAAATCTATTAGGCATTAAAACACTGAAAGAGTTAGGTGCAGTTATATGCTGTTCCCCAGAGGGAATACGACTGTTCCTACGTGACTTTAAGGGTCACTATGTATTACGAGATTTTGATTCAAGACTGTCTAATGTTCCGCAGCACTTATGGGCGCAAGGTCCAACTGATGTTGGTTATATGCAAATCACACCCTATCGTGTGACTCTCAAGCCAGGTGTAGTGTTACCACGAATCAGACAGTACAGATTGCCACCTGAGGCTGTAGCAGCCTTATCCAAAATTATTGACGAGCTCATGGTTCAAGGAGTAGTTGTAGAAACTGACTCCAATGTATGTAATTCTCCGATCATTCCAGTCATGAAACGTACTGATCCAAATGCACCCCCAGTATATCGATTAGTGATTGACCTACGAGAGCTTAATAAATGTATTATTCCTCAGTACCCAGTTGTCCCAGATATCTCTTCCCTATTAACGGCCATTGATTCCGAAGCCACGTTCTTCACTGTCATAGACCTCAAGAACGCATTTTTCAGTGTCCCTATTCATCCAGACAGCCAGTTCCTTTTCGGATTTTGTTTAAATGGAAGGAGCTATATGTTCACACGAGCTCCTCAAGGTTTCACAGAAAGTCCTAGTATTTACATTCAAGCACTCAAGAGACAACTAGACAACATTCACATGCCAACTGACACTGCCCTGCTCCAGTATGTCGATGATCTACTGATCACAGCCCGTTCTGAACGTGCTTGCGAGCGAGCATCACTGACAGTTCTGTATTTCCTGGCCGAGATGGGGCACAAGGTGTCCCCTTCTAAGCTTCAATTCTGTGTCCAGCAAGTGGTATACTTAGGACACTTACTGTCCAAGAGGGGTAGGCAGTTGACACCAGACCGTATCCAGTTAATAGCGAGTCTTCCTCAGCCCAAGACCCAGAAGGAGGTACGTGCTTTTATCGGCCTTACTTCTTATTGCAGACAATGGATTCCTCAGTATGCATTTCTAGCTAAACCACTGATACAGTTAACGACACAGGAGGCAGCCGTAGCGACTGTCCTCCCTTGGACATCTGAACATACACTTAGTTTCAATGAGTTAAAGAAAGCCCTATGCCAAGCTCCAGTTCTAGCTACACCGAACTACAGTAAGCCTTTTACACTTTTCGTTACTGAACGCGAAGGTACAGCATTATCTGTTCTCACACAAGATCAGGCAGGACAATACAAGCCCTGTGCTTATTTTTCGAGCACATTAGATCCTGTAGCCCAGGCTCTGCCTGCGTGCCTCAAGTCAGTTGCAGCCACAGCACTAGCTATCAGACAAAGTGATTCCATAGTCTTAGGACACTCCTTGACAGTACAAGTTCCACATTCCGTGGAAGTTCTTTTAAACCGAACACAAACTCAGCACTTGACAATTGCACGTTTAACTGGTTATGAATTGACACTGTTCCAGCCACACATAGAAATCAGACGCTGCAACATCCTGAATCCTGCTACACTGTTACCATCAGTTAATTCAAATCCAGCCACACATGATTGCGTGGAAGTAGTTAACATTACGACAAAGCCAAGACAAGATCTGACAGATATTCCGTTATTAGATCCCGACCTGACACTTTATGTGGATGGTTCATGTATGAGAACAAGTACAGGAGAACTAGTCGCCGCGTATGCAGTGACTACTGACACTGAAGTTATTGAAACACACCGTATTGATACCCTGTCCGCTCAAGCAGCAGAGCTAGTTGCTCTGACACAAGCCTGCATACACGCCAAGAACTTGAAAGTTAATGTTTACACAGATTCACGTTACGCATTCGGAGTCGTACACGACTTCGGAGTGCTCTGGCAAGAGAGAGGTTTCATGACTTCTCATGGAACCAAGATTCAGCATGGTCTCCTTATTCAAGCTCTGTTAGATGCCATACATTTACCGACATCTATCGCTATCATGAAGTGCAAAGCACATACGAAAGTTACTGACACTATTTCCCAAGGTAATGATCTAGCAGACCGCACAGCCAAGCTTACAGCACAGACTCCAGACATTCCAGTTAATCAGACACATACTCCAGATCCGGCTACATGTATGACAGTTAAGGACCCTACACAAGATGTCATAGACATACAGTTACATGCTACTCCCGAAGAAATCAAGAAATGGTCCGAACAAGGAGGGGTCCAGACAGATCAAGGATGGTTAACGAAGGGTAGAGCCACATGGTTTCTCCCCGACTCTATGGTTCAAGTCATTATCAATACCGCACATAGTCCAGCACATTTAGGAGAAAAAGCCATGTTAGACTGTATCCAGAACATTTGGTTTAACAAGCATTTACGAGCTGCAGCCAAGCAGAAAGTCCGTACCTGTATGATATGTTGTCAGTTTAATCCAGGTAAAAGTGTCCCGGTGGAACAAGGTGGATTCCAGCCTCCTGACCACCCTTTTGAAGTCCTCCAGATGGATTATATTCAGATGGAGCGATGTCGAGGTTTCAAGTATGTCCTTGTAGTTGTATGCGCTTTGTCTAGGTGGACAGAAGCATATCCAGTTCCAGATTACACAGCCGCGACCACTGCCAAGCAGTTGGTTCGTGAGTTCTTCCCTCGTTATGGACTCCCTAGAGTCGTATATTCTGATAACGGTCAGCCATTCTCATCTGAACTCATGAAGCATGTTTCCCTTTTGTTAGGGTACCAGTGGAAGTTTCATTGTGTACGCCATCCTGAAGCAGCCGGTCTCGTAGAGAGACATAATCAGACTCTAAAAATTCGTATCGCAAAGGTGTGTAAAGAAAAAGGTGTGGACTGGCTAGTAGCTCTGCCAGTTGCTTTATTTTATATGCGCATGGTCGCACATTCCAGATCAGGTCTGTCCCCGTATGAGGTCGTTTTCGGCCGCCCCCCTAATATGTGGGGTACTCCTAGACCCCGAAGTATTACCGATGTTTCAAGTAATATGCTGACAGATTACCTAGCTTCCTTGATGTCTGCCCTCAACTCATGTCGTTCACAGGTTGCCGCCGCATTTCCAGACAATACCGAGGTGGCACCGCACGAAATCGTTCCAGGATCCATGGTGATGGTCCGCAACTTTGACAGATCAAGTCCGCTGGAGCCTCGTTGGAAAGAGCCCCGACAGGTCCTCCTCACCACCCGTACAGCCGTGAAGTTGGAAGGTCGCAAAGGCTGGGTGCACCTTTCTCATGTCAAACAATTTAATGGACTGAAACCCGTCTTAAAGAACATTTCCCAGGATTTGAAGAATTGCCAAAATATTGTTCTCAAGGACTGTCCCGCAAAAGACATTGCTACAACCCCTCCCCTGTTAGAGAAAACTCCGCAACAGGAGTACAAGCTAAAACTCCGGTCTAGTAAAATAAGTCAGTCAGTTTGATTGTCTAAGTCCTCCCCTAGGTGAAACGGTTAGACTGTTTCTGACATGTATAAAATAGACCCCCATAGTGAGAGAGTTAGTCAAAACTCAATCCGATGTATCGTTTTTCTATGTTTCATATTGTTTCTCAGCATTATGATTTCCTGCACCAGTTATGCATTTTACTTGTATTTCCCAGTTCTTCATGTAAATAAGTCTGCTAATGCTACAGTAGAGCACACGTTCAGTGATCTGCCTCCTCATGAACTCTCTTACCGCCTCGCTATGCGAAATAACTCATTCATCCGCATGTTACATTACTCACACCAGACCAGCAATGCCACTAATTGTTGGGTGTGTGGTCGACTCCCCCCTTTCCAGACACCGAAGGGAGTTCTGCCACTTTTTCCTTATCCATTCTCACATAATGGTTCGTGTGGAGCATGGTCCACGTTAACGTCATCCTCAACAGATATGTCTTTTCTTAACAGTACATGTTTTCCAGACAAGCAAGGTCTTCCCCACAGAACCGGGTTAGATCTAGAAAATGAAGTGTATAATTTAGGAAATTATTCGTCGAATTTCATGGTCTTGAATGTTCAGTCTGATACTACTCCAGACTTACCTGCTATTTCAGTATTACCAGTCAAAGGCGAATTATGTGTCCGAAATAATGGTTCTGTACATATAGGACATAGTGAATGTACTACTATTGTCAAATATAGTGACAGTGGGAAATCTGTTTTCAAAGCTTCACGTCATTCTTATTTTATTTGTGGTCAAACCGCATATGTTCGTTTGCCCCTCGATTGGGAGGGAACCTGTTACATTGCCTTCCTACTGCCACCTGTTTTTCTAGCCTCACCTGATTATCATAGGAATACACATCTAGTACACATTAGACATAGAAGGGAGTCCCCCATTGTCGATTATACTGAAACTGCTCTAGAACAGTATACAGATTTCAACAGAGGGTTCTTCTTCTTTATAGGACCTATCCAGAATAGTAAACTGATCCGTAGGTTAACCAGAACCCTCGAAGCTGTAGTAAATGAGACTGCCTCTGCTCTAGGTAACTTAACCGAAGAGCAATCTGCTATGAGATTTGTCGTTTTACAGAATCGTCTCGTCCTTGACGTCATACTGGCCGATAGGGGCGGGGCCTGTAGAGTCATCGGATCCAGTTGCTGCATTTTCATTCCAAATAACGCGCCGTCTGTTTATTCAGCTATAACCAGACTCCATAAAATTGCCCATCTGATACACCAAGACCCAGGCACCTGGACATGGTCCGGTTGGTTCTGGAATATAATTTCCGCATGGGGATGGAAAGTCTTGTCCTTTCTAGGTATTGCAGTAGCGATCATATTCAGCTGCTGTCTCTGTATACAATGTGGCCCTGCGATTTGCGGCATTTGTGCTACCTCTTGTATTCCTAGTCCCAAGCCCCGTTCTAAATCCCGTTCCAGGATAATTCGAGACGAGCAAATGATACTGTATGAAATGATAGACGGTATCATGAAAATTGATGTTTCCTGATGGAAACGTAGTGACAAGGAGGGAATGTGGAAAAGTAAATTTTGCCATGTTCTGTGTCCCTACGTGTCATCCATCATATGTTATGTGTGCATGATTAAATATGCATATGCATTCCCCATGTTCGATTCAAGACGCAATTATAGTTGTGTCCACCTCTAATATGCCAGTTTCCAGTCCTCGTGAATACTACGAATATCAGGCCTATGTAAAGCTACGTTGCCACGTTTCTCAGTGTGCACGTTATTCCATTGTAAAGTCCCCGTTTCTAGGCCTCAAAAGGGCCTGGACACCAGATTCAGCTCCTGTCTCCTACAGCCTCGCTGAGGAGCGATACAGCCCCCACCTGTATCCTCGACCCTTCACTTACTTCCTGCCTCGCAGTGCCCGGTTCAGCTGGCTCTGCCTCTGAGTCTGCCAAAAGTATGTTATAGTTCCAGTTATCAGTTCAGTCCTCCTTCTCTGCATTCCTAAGCTACTGAATCGCATCAATAGTTTCCGTCATTGTCTAGCCTTCACGTCTCCACGTTAGAGAAATACTGCATTTAATGGTCATTTAATATTCTTCATCACGCACTACATGTAGAATAATGCATGGTCCAGTCTTAGAATCAAGTTAGCCTTTCCCCTCCTAACTTATAGTTTATATCAACATGTTCTCTAAACATCAGATACTAGATACTGTTTAGGTACATGTCGCCCTGACTCTCCAGACTTCAGTCTCTGCTCCTAGCACAGAGTTCATAGCCCCCAGCTTCTCCTAGTGATACGTCATTGCCAGTTTGCGCGCACCACCAGGTTAGAGGTCCCGGCTCCTCAGGTAGCCCCCTCCATGGTTTCCGCCCCATTCATGACATATTCTGTTACGTTTGCATCACATGTCTATGTATACGCCCTGTTACACCCACTTTCACCTTTATCTTTCGCGACTGCTACGCGTCACGCCTATTGCTCCACCCACTGCTACGCCTACTGCAATGTAATGCTATGTGTTTGCGTTATGTATATATACTCATGTACTGTTATTAAAAGTTACTCCTCCTTTGTCCTTATCCTTTTCCTGCCCCAGGCAAGCGCTTGCCATCCTATTCCTGTGCAGGTTGTCCTGTTCCTGTCCTTATGCTGTATTAAACCTGCATAACTCCTACTACCTCGAATCTTGACTCTTATTTATTGAGCTATCTGTTATTCATTTATATATTCAAAAATAGGGTATTATTTATTTATTTACCACACTTCCGTCAGGGTTGATCCGGGGGTCGACGTACTAGTCGTTTCACGTCCAAAAGAGGGGTGAGACAGGGGTGCATTTTGGCACCCCTGCTCTTCACAGTTTATATCAATGCCCTTGAATCCGAGTTAAAGACAGCAACACCGGACATACCGCGTATAGGGGAGACCCGTGTTCCCGTCCTCCTGTACGCAGATGACGCGGTGCTTTTGTCCCGCACAGGACTGGGACTTCAGCGGTTACTAGACGCCTTTGGGCTTTTTATGACCTCATTAGATCTCAAAATAAATGCCAAAAAATCACAAATTATGATGGTGGGTAAAGGCTTACGCTGCAAGAAAGTTAAAACTTTCTATTGTAGTAAAGCAGAAATGCAAAGAGTATCGACATTCCCGTATTTAGGAGTCACGGTTGATGATAAGGGGAGTTGGTGCCCCAAATAAGAAACAGAAATAGTGCCCTAGTAAGAACATCTTCTGCCATTTTGAGTTTCAGCAGAAGGCTTGGGGCTAGGCCAGTCCCAGCCCTTATGACCATCTACAACGCTAAGTGCGTGTCTGTTGCAACCTATGGCAGTTCATTATGGGGATATGGATCGATAGACTGTCTTCAGGCTTCTGAAAATAAATTTTTTAGATCAGTCTTGTCTGTACCTCAGTCCACACCATTTTATTCGGTTCATTCTGAACTGGGGGCCGATTTTATAGCAGACAAAATTCGAGTGGCCCCTTTAATCATGTGGCTTAAAATTTGGCTTAATAATGAACTATCTTTAAACCAGGCCATTTTGAAAGACTGTCTTTTACTTGACAAGGCCCACAAAATCAAGTGGTTAACCTACGTTAAAAATGGCTTTAGCGCTCTGGGTCGACCTAACCTCTTTTCCTCACCGGAGTCTATATCTCGGACTGATATTGTTAGAATCAAAAGTGATATGCTCAAGAGGCTGTCCTCATTAAGAGAGGAAAAGGAGCTGATAAAACCTTTGGTTCGAGCACACATTTTGGTTGTAACCCCTCCAGGCCCTGAATTTTATCTTACCCTGGTTAACCGCCCCTTTCATAGGTTTTTATTAACACGCTTCCGCTTCAATATGATTCACCTGATATTAGGTCAGTATACAACTTGGTGTAAACCTGATGAATTTCCACCCTGTTCTTGTGATAGCTTCTCTATCCAAGATACCATACATTTCACCATGTTCTGTGGGCACTTTATAGTGGAAAGGAGGAAGTATCTTGTGCCAATCTTAAAAAAGGCAGGGTTTCTGCAAGTAAGACCAACACTTCTCTATTTGCAGCTGTTAAATCATCCCAGCATTGTCTTTCACGTAGCCAACTATTTGGTGTGTGCGGTGCGCACCAAGAAAAGACTCATGGAGAATGAGAGATTGGCAACATTGTTGTGAAGTTTTGCACCTAGCACTTTAGTAGTTAAATACTACCATATATCAGGAACTAGGTTGATGGCGGTATGATGATGATTTTTAAATATTTTATGACATACCTTTTTATGAATTTAGTAATGATCTTAAAAAATGTTATTCTTTTGTTTTGTCTTTTATTAAACTATGATATGTGGTTTTTAAATTTAAAGATGTATATTTTTAACATTGTATAATGTGTGTATTTCTTTATGTACCGTGCCTTTTTTGATATTGATTTATCGAATAAAGATTTTTGACTGACTGACTGACTACCGACGCGAGAGCGAGTGAACATTAAAAGCAGCTGGTGAGTGACTTTGTTTGTTTTATGGCATTTGAGAAAGGCATACATGCTGAAACCCGTCATGCCATTGCTTTGAGTAAATTCCTTCTACTAGCATTCCCGCTGTGTCCCCTCTGGTTACTTGAGCAGAAGAAAACCGAAAGTGTTATATTTTGCGCGTTTGCCTTTGACGCACTGAGGGTACCCATCTAACAATAGTCTGGAGCAGGAGGGGTGATTTTTCTGAGGCGCTCCAAGGAATTGGATGGACTCCAGACCGCCGCAACCAAGGACATCAATGCACCACTGCAATTGCATATTGTGACTATACGGTGAGGCCAGATCACGGTATCGATATCTCAGTGCACTTTGGACATTGGCAAAATGCAGCTGGGCATTGGGGACCAAGGAGGAGAGATTTTATTTCAGCAGCAGCATCGGTTTTACACCAGAGAGATTATTTCAAGGCTCAACATATTTCCAACATCCAGCACTCACTAAGGGGTTAAGCCATGATAGGTACTCAACTAGTAAGCCAGGGAAGTGCTTGCTGGGAACTGCAGTTTGCCGATGCAGACTGCAGCGAGATCTCATCAATCAACGCAGCTCAGCTGGTCTGTCGCTACTGACCCGAGAGCGAGTGAACATTAAAAGAAGCTGGTGAGAGACTTTGTTTGTTTTATGGCATTTGAGAAAGAAGGCCTACATGCCGAAACGCGTCATGCCATTGCTTTGAATAAATTCCTTCGACTGGCATCCCCGCTGTGTCCCCTCCGGTTACTTCAGCAGAAGAAAATCCTGTGTGATGATATATATATATATATATATATATATATATATTCAAATCAACTTCACATGAAACATTCCTCAGGTTTGTCGTAGGAAAGATTGTGAAAAGCACGGACTCCAATTGCATCAATTCATTTATTTCAGTTTCAAAATTAGTTACATCGGCAGCAACGAGCCACTCGACGCGTTTCGGGAGTATTCCCTTTGTCACGAGTCTAAGGATGTGTGCATGCATTGGGTATTTAAAATAAACATGTGATTCTCGAGTGATAGACATAAACCAAATGTATAAGTTCTTGTGACTATATTTTCATGCAGGATTTTTCAGCGCGTCTTGCGCATATTTACAAACAAATGTGGTTCTTACTGATATTATTGTGCTAGTGCATAATTAATTAAACATAAATAAATCAATTAGATTAAACCAAGTGTCCAAATTCCAACATGAAGCCCCAGTGGGCTTTTCAAGAGCAACATTTTTTAAGCCCATCAGAATTGTAAGTCCACTTTTGGTAGAACCAACCTGCAAGAAAAGAAATTATATACTGTCACTGTTAAATCAATAAAAAGTTATTAAAAAAACATCACATCACAAAGTTAAAGACATGAAGGATAAAATTAAGTACTATGGGCAAGATTATGTATGTGCTTGTTCTAACTCAAGGGGCTCTGCTGTGGTAGCACTTGAAATCTAGGTTACATCACAATCAAATCGTACAGGGTAATGATTAGCATTATCCAAGGTGCACTTCCATTTCTTCATCACAATTGTGCCCTAACGGGATCGTTGTCTTGTATTCAATGATCATCCTGGATTCTAATCTGCGTAGGAGTTGTACTCGATTGCCACCTCTGTCATCATGTTTGATGGTGGTTAGTACACAAAAACTTAGCAGTTTGGAATTCTGGTTATGGTGAGACTGGAAATGACGAGCTATTGGATAAGTTTTGTCAGAATTATTAATAGCTCGCATATGTTCCAATACCCTTAATTTTGCCTGCTTGATTGTGCTTCCTATATAAGCTTTATTGCATGGGCAAAATAGAGCGTAAACAGCATGATCACTGTTGCAAGATGTGTGTTCGCGTATGGTAAAGGGCTGTGATTCAGATGATAATCGCACTGCTTTTGTGTTTCGGCTGTTTTTGCAGGCTTTACTATTCCTGCATGGGTAAAATCCCTGTACTTCAAATGGTTTGGATGGTTTTGGAGTTACTGCTCTGCACAAATGATCTTTTAAAGATTATGCTTTTCTGAAGGAGATTCTGGGTGACTCATCTATACACTTTGAGATATCATCATCTGTGCGAAGAATGGGCCAAAATTTATTCAGACTTTTTCTTATCATAAAGGCTTTACTGCTGTACGTTGTAATGAAGCGTGTGGTGTTCACATTGTTTGCATTAGCTATTGGGCTTTCAGATTTCTCTAAGAGAGAATCCCTGGTTCTTTCTACTACAGCTTTTCTTGCCTTTTCGATAACTCTGTCTGAGTAGCCTCTTCTCTTGAATCTAAGGGTCATATTCTTTTCTTCAATCTTAAATGCCTGTAATGTGCTGCAGTTGCGCTTGGCTCTTAAAAACTCCCCAACTGGAATACTTTCGATGAGGGAGTTAGGATGACAGCTGCGTGCATGTAAGATAATGTTTCCCGCTGTGCTCTTTCTATGCAAGGAAGTTTCTAGCTTGTTGTTTGCTATCGTTAATCTCAAATCAAGGAATTCAAGATGTTCTTTTGACCAGTCGCTTGTGAATCTCAAATTGAGTGTGTTATTATTCAATTCAAGTACAAATTCATTTGCTTGTTCTTTTGACCCTCTCCATACCACCAGGATGTCGTCTATGTAGCGCATCCATTTTACTGCATGCGCTCTGTACATGGACGATTTGTATGTTACAGTCTCCTCCCAGTACCCCATGAAGAGACCTGCAAAGCAAGGCGCAAAGCAGGTCCCCATGGAAGTTCTGAGGGTTTGTTTGAAAATGTTATTGTCAAACAGAAAGTAATTTTGTGTTAGGCATGTCTCCATCATTTTAATGAGCATCTGTGTGTGGTGTAGATAGGATACAGATCTTTTAGATAAAAAATGCATACAAGCATCCAAACCTTGCTGATGGGGGATGGATGTGTAAAGGCTTGTCACATCAAGTGAAAGAAGGGAGAAAGTCTCATCCCATTCGATACACTGAATCTTTTTCAAAAAGTCACTTGAGTCTCTAATGTACGAGGGTAAATTCTGTACATGGCTTTGTAAGAAGTAATCTACATATCTTGATGTAGCTTCAAGACAGCTTCCATTGGATGATATTATGGGTCTACCTGGTGGACTCTCCCTACATTTATGTATTTTAGGTAGAAGGTATAAAGCTGGTAACTTGGGGAACTGACAAAAGAGAAATTTAAATTCACTTTCCTCAATGATCTCTTTGTCTTTCCAATGTTTTAGTTGTGCATGAAAAGATTTTATGGAATTTTCATACTCCATGCGATTACTTCTGCAATAACTTTTCGTATCAGCTAGTTGTCTCAAGCCTTCATCAATGTAATTCTGTCTAGATTGAATAACTACATTCCCCCCTTTGTCGCTTTGTTTGATTACAATCGCGCGATCATTTCTAAGGTTTTCCAAAGCTTGCAATTGTGAGTGTGTCATATTTCTCCAACCTCTATACCTTTGGTTGTTGGCAATCTGATCTAATTCTTTCATCATACTCCTTTCAAACACATCAATAACTTCATTGCGGATCTGTGGCAAAAATATTGATTTTGGTTTAAAGTTAGTATTCACACTTATTCCTAACGGAACATTGTCTGCTAGCAAATCAGTATAAGGATCATAGTCCTCATCATATTCTTCACTTAATACATTCAAAGTGTGTGTTAAATTGACATCCGCAATACTCAAATTGTGTGGTTGTGCCCCAATAGTAACACATTTCTCGCTTACTTTGGTAGCATACCATTTCCTGATGCGAAGTTTCCTTGTGAAGAAAAATAAATCGATTTTACTTTGGGTGTAATTAAAAGAGTTAGAGGGGCAAAAGGTCAATCCAAGGGATAATAACTCTACCTCAGAAGTGGATAGTTGCTTCTCCGAGAGGTTAATGACCGTCAGTTTATCTGTCATTTCGCTTTCAGTTGGCCCCTTGTACGAGTTCCCACGGGGCTCCCTAGTTCTCCTAGGGTCGATGCGTTTTTGCCTCTGCCTCTGCCTCTGCCTCCTTTGTTTTCCTCTTTTTGGCCTTTGATATCCTTGGTTGTTGCCTTGTTTGCTCTTCATTACCATGGAAAATTCGGTTAAAACACTGGTTTTTACTCCAGTAAAATTAGAACTAATTGACATATCACTGCCGCTCGTTGCCGGCTGTTCTTCATCTTCAGTTGAGATTTCAGGTGCTGTGGCTACTAATCCTGCTTGTGTAGCCGATTTGGATGTTGTTTGCATTGCCGCTCGCATATGGTCATATTTCTTTGCGAAGGTCAATATCTGTCCTCGCTGGTAGTCAATTAAATCTCTTTGAAATTTTCTTTGTTTCCTATTTCGAATGTCAGTTTCAATTTTACTCAAATTTATTTCCATTTTATCCATTTCAGATTTGAATTCTTCTTCTGTGCACATCGTTAATAATTCTTTGGTGCAATCATCAATTTCTTGATTCAATCTTTCCACATCTTTAGATGCATACTTTACTAGCATCCGTAGCATGTTAAGTGAGCATTCGTGATTATTTGTTGCCCACTCAGTTATTAATTCAGGGTCAGGGTTTTGAAAGGTAGGAGTAAGGAAAATCCGCAACCCTCGAGGTATCCTTTCTACATCTATGTATTTTTGCAGAGTGGTGGCCTCCCACCATTTGTTCTGTTCCAATTTCAGTGCTTTCCACAGTGTGTCCCATAAATTCTTCTTCGGCGATTTAGGCTGGGCACTGGCACTGCTCGCGTGCTTGTTCCAGCTATATTTGCTGTTTGACACTGTTCAAACAATTCATCAGCTTCTTTAGCCCGTCTGTCCCTTCATGCCTTCAGGCCTACATGCCGAAATGCGTCATGCCATTGCTTTGAATAAATTCCTTCGACTGGCATCCCCGCTGTGTCCCCTCCGGTTACTTCAGCAGAAGAAAATCCTGTGTGATGATATATATATATATATATATATATATATATATATATATATATATATATATATATTCATTTGAATCCTCTCGCCTCCTTGTCCCCTCCTGGCAGAAGTCACGGCACAGCAAACAGGTACGTTTTTTAGCAAATTATTTTATTTTACACACCATGAGCAAAGTTCCATGCAGTAATTGGACGGCCTACGCGTTTCAGCTACTCCTAGCCTTCCACTGGACCATAGAGTCCCTGGTGTCTAGACCATTTTTAAAGTGCACAGTGCAAATACCTTTTTCCATTTCTACTATTCCTCTAGACTGTCAACCTTGTTTACAATTTATGGCAAAAGAGAGGTCGCCGTTTTCTTGAAATAACTTAAATTCACTTAAAAATCACAGTAAAGTACACGTGAATGTTCCAGTAATTCAAGTATTTACATTTCATTACGCACAGCATGCAATGATCTCTTATAAGAAATGTTTTGATCATAGTGAAGTACTAGTGATTCAAAGAGTCAAGAATTATCATATCTTGTTTCCCCGTTGTTTTCAATATAAATTGTTCTTCCCGGGGTTCTTGATCCTTAACGACTATATACATTATATACAATTTTGTTTCATCAACCGAAGTCCAAATTGAAATCTTTTATGTTTTCATTGGCAAAATTGCTCTTTATATTGTGAAGTACTATATTTCTGTTCCAAGAAATTATTTTGATTCAATGAACTCCTGTTTGAAATTAATTCCATCTTTTATCCAAATTATATAACTTCACAGCCGTTATTTCCCATCTGTTTTCAGATAATCATGCTCTTATTTGTTGTATCAATTCATTCAAGTTTAAAGGTCGACCTCACCACTACTTTTCAAGATATTTACACCTATGTACACATAGCCAGTCAATATTGGAGTTCAAATGCTTGCCTGAATTCATCATTTAGTCTATTTACAGATGTACAAATAGTTCAGCATCTTTATTATGCCCATACGGATACTCTGTCCCCATTCCCAGAATCATTCTGGACTCTAGTTTCCGTAGTTGCAATGTGCGATCTCCCCCTCTCTCTGACGGTTTACTGAGCTTAATCCCTGAGTATATCAGGAGGTTGGGATTGCTCTGATGGCATTCAGCAAAATGTTTGGCCATGGGGTAATTATGGTCCTCATTCTTAATCGCACTTAGATGTTGGAGTTTCCTCAATTTTAGTTTATTTATGGTGCTTCCTATGTAGGACTTCCCACATGGGCACAATAGTCTGTAGACCACATGCTTTGATTCACACGTTATGTGGTCCATAATTTTTTCAGATCTCCCATTTTGCAATTTGTATTCTGTGATGTTTAGGCCATGTTCACAGTCCTTGCATTTGGCGCACTTCCAAAATCCAGGCGTAGTTAACCATGAGATCTTTCTTGGTTGCCTGATTTGTAGATGACTCTGAGAGAGTATATCACGTAAAGATGACGTCTTCCTATAGGTGACACTTGGAGATGATGTTAAATTTTCCTTTAGAGTTTCATCTAGTAATAAGATGTTCCAGTTTCTCTTTAGTGCCTTCTTCAGATTGTCACTTTGGTTGTTGAAGTCCATGATCAAGCGTGTTATGCTATTTGTCTCTCCTGTTTCGATGTTCGTCCCCTTTGTTTTGCCAGTTGCTGGGACTAAGAGGTCTGTTATCTTTTTCAAGTTCATTCTGGATTCTGCTGTTTCGATAACTTCTCTTGGGTGACCCCTTTCCCGGAATCGGTTACTCATTCTTTCAATCTCCTGTTCTAAATCCTCCGTTTCAGAGCAGTTTCTTTTTGCTCGTAACATCTGACCATAAGGAATGCTCCACTTAAGCTTCGCTGGATGCCCGCTGTTAGCATGAAGTATGCTATTACAAGATGTAGGTTTTCTATGTATCTTAGTACATAGGTGGTTGTTCTTGACAAATATTTCTACATCCAGAAAAATGAGATTTGTTTCACTTATGGCTGATGTGAAGTGGATATTGTAATTGTTATTCTCCAGTGAATCAATGAAAATTTGGAGCTCTTCTTTGCTTCCGTCCCAGATGACAAACAAGTCGTCGATGAATAACAACACCAGGTTTTAATTTTTGAATGTTTTTTCTTTTCTTGCTCCACGACCTCATTCTCCCAGATGGCCATCAGGAGGTTCGCATATGTTGGAGCAAAAGATGTCCCCATTGCGGTCCCCTGCTTTTGCAGGTACAGGCTACCCAAGAAAAGAAATGCATTGTGTGTCAGGCAGTAGATTAACATGTCAATCAACATTGCAGAGTGTTCTAGATGACTCACTGATCGTGTCTCCAAGGTCTTTTTGATGGCTCTTATTCCATCCTCATGGCGTATGAGGTGTACAGAGACGATACGTCTATCGTTGCCATTATGTAGTTTGTCTTCCACTCAATCCCTGATATTTTATATAAAAAGTCCATTGTGTCCCTCAGATATGAAGGTAGTGAGGTTACATAGTTCATTAGGAATATTTCAATAAATCTTGAAGTTGTTTCTAACAATGAACCTATGGAACTCACTATTGGTCTCCCTGGTGGTTTAACGAGAGCCTTATGTACTTTTGGTAAAAAGTAAATAGTGGCTGTAATAGGATTGTTCGTTTTTAGATAAGAGTATTCATCTAAATCAATCAAGCCTTTATCTTTCCACCCTAATAGTAGAGCATGATATTCCTCTGTCCACTCTTCCATTGGGTTGTTTTTTAGTTGTTCATATTGTTCTTGGTTGTTCAGTTGCCTTTTCACCTCAGTAATGTAATCAATGACGTTTTGCACCACAATATTTCCCCCCTTATCTGAGGATTTTATTATTATGGTGGGATCATCTTTAAGTTCTGACATAGCCTGATTTTGACGAGAGATTGTATGATCTTGTTTTCCACGCCTCATCTTTATTGTTTACTGATTTTCCTGGAATTCTCGTTATTTCTTCCACCATTATCTCATGGAATAGATCGACTTTATTCTCTGGTGGTTGTTGCGGACAGAACCGTGATTGTTTCTTTAATCCACTGTCACCTCCACTATTTGTGGGTATTCCAGATTTACTGCAAAAGTCAATGTCCGATTGAAATGAACGTTCACTTTCTTCTCTGTTTGAAAGTATGTTTTCTTCAATAGATGTCAATGCCCTCATTGCTGGTAGGTGTCAGGCATAAAATACAACAGTAACACAATAGAGTGAACAAACAAACTACTAGGGTATCAAAAAATATACATTTTTAATTCGAAATAAAATACAATTAATAGCAATCAATACATTGATAAAAATTAGTAAAAATGCTAGACTGATATATAAGGATTCAAAAAACAATCAATTTAAGAATCAAATTTAGGGATCAAAAGAGATTAGGTGGTATCCGGATACCACCTAATCTCTTTTGATCCCTAAATTTGATTCTTAAATTGATTGTTTTTTGAATCCTTATATATCAGTCTAGCATTTTTACTAATTTTTATCAATGTATTGATTGCTATTAATTGTATTTTATTTCGAATTAAAAATGTATATTTTTTGATACCCTAGTAGTTTGTTTGTTCACTCTATTGTGTTACTGTTGTATTTTATGCCTGGGAGTGTTATTTTACATACATTATTTACCCTGTCCCAGGATACGTATCTGTACCAGGGGGTCCTTGTTGCTCACATACTCATTGCTGGTAGGTCCTTTTGAGCAATAGAGGACAAATTTCTGTCTTCCACTGGGTATTCTTGCTTCCAATGTTTTTTCTCAGAGAAGTATTTCCTCAGTTAGATTTTCCGACAAAACTTATATAGGTCAATACGTGCATTTGGAACATCAATGTTCTTATTTGGGCAATAGGATAGTCCCCTATTTAATAAATTTAAATGCATATCAGATAATTTTTTACTTGATAACTTGATGACTATATTATCAGTTTTTGTTATCCTTTTGTTATCCTTTTCTTTATTGTTACTTTTGTTTTCCTTTGCCTCTCTTTGACTTTACTCCTCCTTCTGACCCTTCTGGTTGTGGTTTTGATTGGGGCTTTGATGGTTCTCTCCCCCACGTATTTGTTCTGCTTCTTCCTCTTTGTCTCGTTATCATCTGGGCTAATTGTATCTCCCTGTGAAAATCCAGTGGCATTGATGTTGCTTCTTCATCAGTTGAGCTGAACTCCGAGCTATCAACCGCATCCGTCTGTTCTGTTCCTGCACATTTGTCCATCACGACACGACTTCTTAATGTGTCGTATTTACGAGCGAATGTGTAAATCCGCCTGTTGGCGTAATCCAGCCTATCTCTCATGAATTTATTTGCTTTGCATTTTTCCACTTCCATTTCATGTTTGGATACCTTCTTCTCCATGTTCTCAATTAACTCTTTATTTTCTTCTGATACAGGGATGTTGGCAAGTTCCAGTTCCAATGTTTCAATTACACTCGTGATTTTCTCCAATTTTCTTTCAGCATGTATAATGAGTGTCCTCATGAGTTTGAAGGAGCATTCGTTCGTGTCGGTTTGCCACAGTTTGATTACATCTGGGCCCAAATCATTCAAGGTGGGCATGATGAGTATCCTGAGCCCCTGAGGAACTCTTTTAAACTCTATATATTTTTCCAGTGTTGTCTTCTCCCACCATTTATTAATTTCTAAGATTTTTTGTTGCTGTAATTTCCTCAGAATGTTCAAAACTGTTCTATTGTCCTTTTCCTCCCCCCCCCGCATTTCCTTTTGTGTTTGCACTCATTGTAGGGGTGTTATCATCGTTTAGTAGCTCACTTGCCCTTATTTGGCGGTTTCTTGACATCTGCCATCTTTGTAAACAAGGCTGAATATTTCTTTTTATTGCACGTGTTTCTGCTTGGTGTGTGACGTTATTTATATATCAGGTTATCCGTCTTCTGCTACTCAGATTAGACAAAATCACCCATATGCCTGTTGCTCAAATTTCGACACGCTTCCGTGTTGTCTTGGATCACAAAATGCTGTAATGCCACTTTAAATGTTCAACCTCTTTCAGGTTGCTTGTTCCGGGTTTTTTTGGGAGCTTCTCAAACGCGCTTGGATGCGCTTGCCTGATTTTGGATTTAGACGCGGCGTGTCTTCAGCGCATATTTGCCAATGAATGTCAAAGTCCTTGTATAAGCGCTCCGACGCTTCCGCGCTCGTTTACTCTCCCCAGCGGTTTGTTTCACAAGCGGTAGTCGCAGTTCCACACCGCTCGCACGCCGCCTCCGCGGCGTTCAGGAGCGCTGCCGAAACCGCCCACCCCCCAGCCTGTTCACTCACCGCCGGGTCTTTACCGTACAATCCTCCTGCATTCGTCTTTCTCCATGCTGAGATCACACGTTCTCCGATATGGCAATCAGGGTTTACAGCAGAGGTGTCAGTCGTGTTTCTTCTTCTTGCAATATCGACTGGAATCCCTTTTCCCCACTTCCTCCCCTCAGTTGTGAGTGCCTGTGATGCATGTCCCAGTCCACGTGCAAGATACTCCTTTGAATCCTCTCGCCTCCTTGTCCCCTCCTGGCGGAAGTCACGGCACAGCAGACAGGTAAGTTTTTTAGCAAATTATTTTATTTTACACACCATGTGCAAAGTTCCGTGCAGTAATTGGACAGCCTACGCGTTTCGGCTACTCCTAGCCTTCCACTGGACCATAGAGTCCCTGGTGTCTAGACCATTTTTAAAGTGCACAGTGCAAATACCCTTTTCCATTTCTACTATTCCTCTAGACTGTCAACCTTGTTTACAGTTTATGGCAAAAGTCACAGTAAAGTACACGTGAATGTTCAAGTAATTCAAGTGTTTACATTTCATTACGCACAGCATGCAATGATCTCTGAAAAGAACTATTTTGATCACAGTGAAGTACTAGTGATTCAAAGAGTCAAGAATTATCATATCTTGTTTCCCCGTTGTTTTCAAAATAAATTGTTCTTCCCGGGGTTCTTGATCCTTAACGACTATATACATTATATACAATTTTGTTTCATCAGCCGAAGTCCAAATTCAAATCTTTTATGTTTTCATTGGCAAAATTGCTCTCTCTCTCTCTGTCTCTCTCTCTCTCTCTCTCTCTTTCTCTCTCTCTCTCTCTCTCTCTCTCTCTCTCTCTCTCTCCCTCTCTCTCTCTCTCTCTCTCTCTCTATATATATATATATATATACATATACATTCACTAAAGAAACACAGGTTAAAGACACGTTATACTTAGGTATGGTAATAAGATTTCAGCTTAGGTAACATAAGTTTAAGTGACATTATATTAAGTTGTTGAAATGTGGTAAGAGCTAACATTTAGACACTGAAATTCATCACTTATAGTTTAGTGAACTAACTATAACAAGAGCACCTGTCATGGGGCGTGGCTTGAGCGCCGAGGGTGATGGCGGCGTGAGCCCTGAGCTCCGTGCCTCTTCCCCTCGTAGATCCTGAAAAAATCGGCGGAGAGCCCGCGTGAGGCCCGGCGCTGATCGAGCATACTGTGGTGGCTGGAGAGGCGGGGTGTGAGCGGCTGCGGGGGCTGCTTTGAGTGAGCACGGCCGCCGAACACCGGAGCGGCCGGAGCTGGGGGTGGACGGCGCTCGCCCCGGGGAGCCTGGCGCTGTTGGGGCTCCTCCGGCGCTCTTCGGGCCACGCCGCCCGGTCCCCTCAGTGGCACCAGTTCTCCACGGTGGGTCGCCGCCTGCGTGGGGGGGTTGGGGGCGCCCGCCCCTCCTATACAGCTTTCTTCACCCCCCCGGTCTGCTGCACAGTCTCGTCCCTCTCACCTCCATACTCGGCTGGGGCCCGGGACAGACTCCTGGGCCTCTGGCTCTCTTGGTACAGTTCGCGGCCCCTCAGACCCGCCAACAGAGGCTCATCCGGGCGGCCGCCTCCTCCAGCGCCACCACCCGCGGCACCACAACGGCCGGTCTGTCCCGCTATTCCAGCCGCGTCTCACAGGGTCGGCGGGTTCTCCGGTCCTAGGGGGGTCCGCCGCAGGATGCCTTGTGGCCGGCGCCCGCGCCCGATCACCGGGCTACGGCGCTGTGGGCGGCCTGGCCAAACTCTGCGTCTATAGTTCTTCGTCGCGGCCGCCGGCCACAAGGCATCCTGCGGCGGACCCCCCTAGGACCGGAGAACCCGCCGACCCTGTGAGACGCGGCTGGAATAGCGGGACAGACCGGCCGTTGTGGTGCCGCGGGTGGCGGCGCTGGAGGAGGCGGCCGCCCGGATGAGCCTCTGTTGGCGGGTCTGAGGGGCCGCGAACTGTACCAAGAGAGCCAGAGGCGCAGAAGTCTGTCCCGGGCCCCAGCCGAGTATGGAGGTGAGAGGGACGAGACTGTGCAGCAGACCGGGGGGGGAAGGAAGCTGTATAGGAGGGGCGGGCGCCCCCAACCCCCCCACGCAGGCGGCGACCCACCGTGGAGAACTGGTGCCACTGAGGGGACCGGGCGGCGTGGCCCGAAGAGCGGCGGAGGAGCCCCAACAGCGCCAGGCTCCCCGGGGCGCAAAAGCACACGCACTGCGGACGTAGCAGAGAGGGGCTTGCAGCAAAGGTCCCGGAGGGCGCGTGAAGCAGAGGGCCGGTCGAGAGCCCTGGTTTCCCCCCAGGGCCACAGCAACAGGCGCAGGAGGGGAGCAGTGGCCACGCAACAGGGCTGCAAAGCCGATTGGTGCCAGAGAAACAGCGGAGGCCCTGAGGGGGCACCGGGCACCTTACAGTCGCCTGAGACAAGGCCCTAATGGGGAAGCCGAGAGCCAGGGCGGAGGGGGCGGCGACGTCGGATGCAGCGGAGGGTGACCCTGCTGAGCCAACGGACCTGCAGCGATTGCAGGATCGCATCTTGGAGGCCATAACGGCCACGCTCGACACGCTCCACAATGACATTGCGCAAGTGGCGTCGGGGCTCGGCCTGCTCCGGGCGGACCACGATAAGCTGAAGGACAGGGTCAAGGACAATGAGACCACGATAAAAGGCCTGGCGCCCGCTCAAAAAGTGCTGGAGAGTAAACTTACGGAAGCCCTGGACCGCATTCAAGCCCTGGAGAGGCGAGCAGAAGACGCGGAAAATAGGAGCCGGCGCAGCAATGTTCGGATTGTAGGCATGCCGGAGACGGAGGGGACGATGGACATGGAGGCCTATCTTGATGGGTGGTTGAAGACAGTTGTAGCACCGGAGGGGCTGTCGCCATTCTTCAAACTGGAGCGAGCCCACAGGGTCCCGTCTGGACCTCCTAAGCCGGGGCTACCGCCCAAACCGATCATAGCCAAGTTGCTACATTACAAGGACAGAGACCTGCTCTTGCAAAAAGCTCGGGACGCTGGCCCATTTCAGATTGCGAACAGCAAGGTCACGCTCTTTCCTGATTTCACCTTTGAAACGCAGAAGCAGCGAGCCTCCTTCCTGACGATTAAAAGCGAATTGCGAACTGAGGGGATTTCCTACTCCTTGCTCTTCCCGGCCAGGCTCCGGATAGTGGTGGACGACAAGACGCTCTTCTTCAGTGCGGCAGCGGACGCTTGGGACTGGTGGGAAACATACAAGGCAGGAACAGATGGCGCCAAGGCACAGGAGGAAAGGGAAAAGGAACGGGAGCGCTCGTCTGCAGGCCCACGGAAATCGAAAAGGCTGAGGAAACGGAAGCAGGGGACGCGCAAGCCAACGGCCTCCCAGACTGACGCTGAACGGAAGGCCGCGTTGCTGGAGGTGGGGAAGCTGGCGCGGACTGGGAGCCGCGGCTCTAAGCGTGGTACGGACACGGACACGCATGTGTCGGCCTCAGGATCGGAATCAGACCTCTCTGGCATCCATCGTGCCAAAGGCCCACTGGTGACGCCACAGACGGCGGAGGAGATCCTGAATGTCTGAACTGCACACAGTAGGCGAGGGGTAATGACTGGGGCACTGGGCGGGGGCCCGTCACACGGCAAACATGAGGGCTGGGGCAAGTCGCCGGGCTCGTAGCCAGACAAATACATGGGGGATTGGGGAAGGGGCGGGGGTGCGGGCGGCGCAGCTCCCTTCTGGACGAGGCCGCGCTCCCTAGGCCCTTAAGGCACCCACGGCTAGGGCCGTGTAGCAACAACCTGGGTCATTCAGGTGCGGGAGTTTGGATGGGAGCTGATATCTCGGTATTGGGGCCTGTTCTGGGGGAGGGGGGGTCCACAGTTGGGGTTTGTTTGCTCTCTTTAATGCCATTGACCCTGGGCATGCCAAGGGTTGGGCAGTTGGGAGGTTTTGATTTGTTTGGGGGGGAACCACCACCGTCGAGGGGCTAGCACTGAAGAGTGAATTCCGACAGGATCAATGGGACAATGGCTAATGTGAGTCTTTTGAATTGCATAACCTGGAACGTGAGGGGGCTACACACTATGCAGCGTAGACACAAAGTGCATGCCTTTTTAGTGCGGAGGGGAGTGCACATTGCACTGTTACAGGAAACGCATCTCACAAAGCAGGAGGGGACAGCGCTGCAGAGGAGGTGGAGGGGCCAGCTCTTTCACACCTGTTATTCGGCCTATGCTAGGAGAGTACTGATTTGGGTCAGGGCAGGCACACCATTCCAACTCACACGTCAGCTGATAGATCAGGAGGGGAGATATGTAGTGGTAGAAGGGAAGCTTAGGGGTAGAGACATTGTGCTGGCTAGTATATATGCCCCAAACATCGACCAACTGGCTTTCTTTGCGAAACTGTCGGGTACGCTGGCTCACTCCCTAGCGGGCCCGGTCCTACTGGGGGGCGACTTTAACTCCATAGAGGACGCTTCCTTGGATAGATCCCACCCCCCGCTGCAGGATTCCCCGGTACACCGACTGTCTAGAGGTAGAAGGGGAGTTGGGAATTGACGGATGTGTGGAGAGCGCAGCACCCGACTGACCGGGATTACTCCTTCTTCTCAGGGCTCCACGACCTGCATGTCCGATTGGATGCGGTACTGTGTTCCCGGAGTGTACTGTCGTCCGTTACTGGGTCGGAGTACCTATCGAGAACGATCTCGGACCACAATCCACTCTTGGTTCGGCTGGCATGGGTGGCGGAGGCGCCCAGGGTACCGACCTGGAAACTGAGACCCGAGACTCTGGAGGACCCCCTACTTGGTGCGGCCCTGGAGGAAGGGATGGCCCTGTACTTCGCGGAGAATGAGGGGACGGCGGCCACTAGGGCTACGGAATGGGATGCCTTTAAAGTAGTGATGAGGGGCCTCTGTATTATGAAGTACGTAGGCACGAGGAAGGTGTTGTTGGGCGATCTGGATAAGGCGGATGCCAACCTAAGGGAGGCAGAAAGGAGGCGGCCCGGTCGTCCGGATCTCCAGGAGGGGCTTTGCTCGGCTAGGGAGGCGGTGGCGATCGAGGTGGAGCGGCTCCGCGCCTTTGATCATAGACGATATGTGCTGCGATCCCATGTCGATGGTGATAAATCGGGCACCCTTCTAGCCTGGCTCTCGAACCCCACTAAACGCTGCTCTCCCATACTACATCTATAAGATGAGGCAGGCCTAGTGCGGTACACTCAGTTGGGTATAGTTGATGGGTTCCAAAAGTATTATGAGGGCCTATATAAAAGTGCCCCAGGCGACCGGGGGGGAGCGGCCGAGACCTTTTTGGACGGCTTGCCCCTGCAGCGGCTAGAGGAGGAGCAGGCGAAGGAGCTGGGGTATGGACATCGAACTGGGGGAGATTAGGAGGGCAGTGAAGAACATGGCTCGCAACAAGTCGCCGGGGATAGACGGGCTACCCATAGAATTCTACAGTAAATATTTGGATATCTTAGCGCCACGGCTCCAAATGGTTTACAAAAGAGGCCAAGGCAGCTGGCCGCCTACCGCAGTCCATGCGTGAAGCAATCGTGGTGCCGCTACTAAAACCCGGCAGGGATGGCAGTAGCCCCGCGTCTTACCGGTCGCTCTCTATGCTCACCGCCGACTATAAGATCTTGAGCTCTATCCTGGCGGCGAGGCTCTTGCCACACATGCCGGGACTGATACACGAAGACCAGAACGGGTTCATACCGGCCCGCAACACCACGATTAACGTTAGGCGACTTGTTCGCCTCATGGACGATCTGGATGGGGAGGTCGGGTCTGCGTTGGTCCTCTCTGTTGACATCGAAAAAGCTTTCGATAGTCTGGAGTGGGACTATCTGTATGCGGTTATGGAACGCTTTGGATTGGGCGCCGGCTACATTCAGTGGACGCGGGTTCTCTACGCGGAGGCAGTGGCAAGGGTGAGAGTTGGGGCGACGGTATCCCACCGCTATCCGGTGGAAAGGGGCACCCGACAAGGTTGCTCCCTGTCCCCTCTTCTGTTCGTGCTAGCTATCGAACCCCTAGCGGCTGAGGCCCGAACGGGACGGCACTTTGCCGGGGTGCGCACCAGGGATGGGCAGCAGTTCATCTCACTATACGCCAATGATTTGTTGCTCTTCCTGAACAACGGGGCCGCGGACTTGGAGGGCGCAGAGGCACTGCTGGAGCGGTTCAGAGCACTGTCTGGATTAAGGGTTAATTGGCCCAAGACGAGCTTATTCCCACTGCGAGAGGGCACTGCTCGGCCGAGCCACCGGCCGGCGCTGGCCTGGGAACCTACCTGCATTAAATATTTGGGGGTCCACATCTATCACAGGGCAGCGGACCTGTTTGAGGGTAATCTGGGGCATTGCGTGCGAGGACTAAGGGGCTGCATGTCCTTCTGGGCCACGCTGCCGCTCTCTGTGGCCGGCAGGATCTCCTTATTGAAGATGGTTGCCCTACCGCAGCTGTTGTACTTCTTCCGCACGCTCCCACTCTGGATACCTAGCTCCTTCTTCCGGCAGCTCCAGTCCCAGATAACAGCGTTTGTCTGGGGAGCAGGACGATGCAGGATGGCGCTGGCAACGCTTGCCCGCCCGAAGGATGAGGGGGGACTGGCGGTGCCGGACTACGAGCTTTACTATTTGGCGGCCCAACTGCAGGTCTTCACGCAGGAGGTGGCGCGAGTATTTCGGGGCCCGGAGGACGGAAGGCTGAAAGGCACGCCCCGCCATATTTTGGCCTACATAACTCTTCAACAGCGGATTGACGGTCGAGATTTGTCACTAGAACAACGCAGGTACCGTCAATGTTGGAATCAAGCGCAGAAGAGGGCGGGAATTCGACGCCCGTACGCCCCAGAGATCCCTCTGGGCATGTTAACGGCGTTGCTACATGGAGGTGACTGGTCACGCCTACAGCAGTGGGAGGATTGTCGGAGCCCTTTACGAGAATGGAGCGTTACTCCCGTTCCAAGAACTGTTAGAACGCTTCGACCTCCTGAGGGGGGGATATCGACTTCACGCGGCGGTGTGTGGAGCAATCCAGACCCATTGGGGCACGGGGCTGGCGGAACCTGAAACGGCAGCGGCATGCCAATACACCATGATGTCGGCGGGTACAATCAAAGCAGTAACGTGCCTCTACAATAGAATGATACGTGAGAACCTCCCTCCTCTCGCGTCGTTGAAAGCCAAATGGGAGGCTGACCTAGGTAAAGACATTCCTGACACGACGTGGGCGCAGCTAGTGCGTAGGGCCCGCAACAGTACAAGAAACGCTAGGTTTCAGCTTATCCACTACTACATACTACATAGGGCATATTTGACCCCGGGGAGGATTAAGAGGTACTTTGGAACGATAGAGGCGACATGCCCTCGCTGTCCGGAAGAGAGGGCTGAATTGGTGCACATGCTGTGGGCGTGCCCGGCCCTTTGGGAATATTGGCAGGCCATAGGTGACATTTTGAATGAGGTGACTGACAGGACCATAGACTTTGGCCCGGCGGAGTGTATCTTGCATTGGTTCCCTCACACCCCCAAAAACAAACTCACGAGCAAATTTATAGATCTGGGGTTGATGGTGGGTAAGCGAGAGATCACCAGGCACTGGAAGGCGAGGGTGGGTCCGACCCCCAGACGGTGGCTCAACGAATTTCTGAAATGGGCGACCGCCGACAGCGCACACAGATTCCAGCTAGCGCGTAGGACCCCTAACCAGGGGGCAACTGAGGCAGCGACATTGTGGGAGATGATGGTACAGGCCCTTAGAGATAGCAGGGAGGACGAGGTGGTTGAGACCCCCGACACGGACAGGGAAGGAGGGATAAGCTGATAGGCCGGCGCGTAAGCATGGGAAATCAGAAGACATGGTACGCGCCCTAGATAAGCAGGAACGATCAATGCTAGCGGCCCTTAGATGGGTGGTGGGGGGGAGGGAGGTCGGGGGAGGTCTTCAGTTTTAGTTCAAAGGGGGAGGGGAACGGGGTTCATCCCATTGGTTAGATGAGGGATAAAAGTAGTCATGCACACACTTCTGCAGCTTGATACTCCTGCAACTTTAGCATCAGGCATGGGGGGGCTACGAACTTATTGCCGCCCCACCCCCGGGTTGTGGGCTTACAGGCTGTGTATGACGTAATAGGAAATGATAAGCGACGGCTCAATGATTACTGTGATACATATCTGTGCTTTGGCCTGATCTTGGCATGACTACAATAAAAATTACTTAAAAAAAAAAAAAGAGCACCTGTCATGGACTGCTTATGACCTCACACATTACATCACTCATGGCACCATTGATGACATTATCTAGGCGCCTGATGTGTGACTGTTTTTTAGGCTTGCAAACGGGAGATCGGCCTGTTTGGGACCTCAACAAAGGCCCTGGTATGTACAAATGCTGTTTTCCGAGTCACTGACTCTCGTTTTTATTAAGAAGGGGCATTGCTTACTAATAGTAAGCCTCAATGCCATGTACTATTGTTTTGTGGCTACACTCGCAGTTTACCACTTACTTCAAGTAGGTGGTAAACCACTTGCAAACCCTTTCCCCTTTGTGAGTGTTTGAGAACACTTTTTTGGTAGGAGGCATTAGTCCCCGGAACTACTGCCTGCCTTTAAAGAATGAAACTGAAAAGTTTAATTTTTCTTTTTTAAATGCATTCCGTTTTCCTTTAAGGAAAACAGGCTGCATTAAAAGAAAATGCTTTATTTAAAAAGCAGTCACAGACATGGTGGTCTTCTGACCCCAGCAGGCCAACACCCCTGGGAATGTTAGCCATTCCCAATGGGGTCGCAAATTGCGCTTGCTGAATGAATATTGATTAGGCATGCAATTTGTGACCCCATTGGGAATCGCAAACAGTGTCTGAGACACGGTTGTACTTTCACTTTTGCGAGTCACAAATTGCGAATCACAATTCAATTTGCGACTTGCAAAAGGGAATGGTAATACATCTGGCCCCTAGTCATTGTGACAGCATCCTATACGGTTTGTGAACTTGAAGTAATACAACATACTACACATGTGCCTAATTTTATATCACCAATCAGTTAATAAAAGACATAACCTTTGACTGCATGCGAGATACATAATATATCTGTTAAGTCACCCACATTTGGTGGATGTTATGCTCTTTTTACTGGCAATCACCCATCTAACAAAGAAATTGCCTATGTAGACTTTAACCCCTTGCCCGCGGCCAGAATTCTGCTGCTGTGCTGGACATTCTGATCGCGGGCGAGCACTGTTTGCCATGACGGCTGGGGGCCATCATCAGCATGGAAGGGGTTAATGGGGGAAAAGCTTTGGCTTTTCTCGAAAATGTTTTGCAACAGACTTCGCTTTAATCTTCATCATACTTTGAAATATGCCTCTGCAAGCTATATTATGGGAGCTCAGCCGTTTCCAAGTTTATTTTGGGGTATACTTGCATTCTAAACTTTAGTAGTATGTTAATGGTGAACCATATAATTTTGAACAGGCACAACCGCACTTGCCTCCTGCTCTTACACTATTTCCATCATATTCACCCACACACTAACTCTAAGCATTATACGTCTATCGCCCTTTACTAACAATTTTCTTTCTTTTAAATGATGTAAGTGTTTATGGAGTAAATTGAATTGCAGTATCATGGATGCTATGTGAGATGTCATCAATGACGTTATCTAACATGTTACAAGTGATGTAATATGTGAGATCATAAGCCGGGCCCACCTTGCCCTCCTATGTGGCTATTGTTTTCTGGACTTGTGGAAGGATTCCCAGAGTCCTTGTAATAGCTGCCACAACATAATATCTATGTTCTGATGAGCCGTTTAGGGCTCATCAATCGACTTTCAAAGTTGTGCGGCCATCCGTCAAGCGGGGAGTCCAAAAAATCTAATTTTTATATACAATTTCCTTTGAGATTTTACCAAAATGGCTCTTCGAAATTTCACCAAATTTGCCAGATTGCTAGATCTTATTCCTAAAAGTGTGCTTTGTTATTATTTGTTGAACATCTGCTGAGTTACTAAGAAATGTAGGTTAAAAAATGGTGTATACTGGACTGTAGTGTTCATCAAGCAACTTTAAAAAATAGCGATCTCATTGCCTGAGTTTTATTTTCCTGTCAGCCTTCTCGCTCTTGCTAACACTCTGATTGACTAGCCACTACCTGAAAATAAATTGTGTTGCAGTTGTTACAGGTCTAACCCCCACAGGTCTAACCCCCACATGCATCAAGGTAGGCTTTTGCAAGTCCTTAATTGCTAATATTAAGGAATCACAATTATGGAATTTCAAAAGCCTATGCATGTAGGAAGTGCTAAAAAATAGTGATTCCTACACATTCCTACACATTCCCTAATTGCGTGTCGCTAATTGATGGAATGGCTATTCATTCCTATGGGCCCAAGGCCCATAGGAATGAATAGCCATGAATGAGAAATGCATGTGCAATTTGCGAGTCCCATTAGGTTCTCGCAAATTGTGCTTGCAATTTCAAGGGTGCAAGGGTGCCAAAGGACACCCTGTTGCGCTCCTGAAATTGTAATAGTAGCCCATGTTGTGCACACCCAAATGCAAAAATACTGGCTGCAAAGGGGCAGATTCTGCAAATCTGCCTGTTTGCGACTGGTTTTTAGTTTGATGCATGTGGGGGTAAGAGAATGAGTCCCCAGTTCTGAAAAAGTTTAAAAAATAATAATAATATAATGGGATAGGATAGGGTAGGAATACTTTTAATAATATATTTTTTGCCTGAATCTTACAGTTTTCCTATGGGATTGTGGTTAAAAAAATAAATGACCACCTGGTGTTTTTTAAGGAGACGGTTAGTGCTGCTTTCCCCTATCTGAGCCTTAGGCTTTGTGAGGCCATCCTTCGAGCTGCTTTATTTTAAACTGGCAGGGGAGGAGCAGCCCTCCTCCATGAGCCTTATTAGTCTCTGGGGATCCTATCTCCCAGACCTGCTTTTTGTTAACGCTCTTCAGCTAGAATGAAGGTCCCCCATGTACTGGGTTCATTGGCAGCAGTTTGTGGCCTGAAACATGCTATAAGAAAGAATGAACGACATTTTGATTTTTTTAAATAAAGTTTTGCATAGGTATAAATGGAAACTTCATGTGTGTGTGTGTGCATGTGTGAGTATGTGTGCATGTACATTTGAAAAACACAACTATGTTTAGGAAAATTGACAAATGTTTATGCAGTCTCTCTCTCTCTCTATATATATATATATATATATATATATATATATATATATCACCTACTGGCGGTCGCCAGTAGGTAGTTATAGTTAGGACCTGCTTTCCACAGGAAATCCACAACATTCTATTTGGAATATCTTTGGCGCTGGTTGACAAATCTTTGCTAATTTCTCCAAGAAAATGGCATGCTTGGCTCCGCTCCTTCCCTGAAAGTTTGGGGGTGATTCATCAAGTGGGGGCCGAGAAAAAAGGGGGGTCCCAAAACATGTTTTCCCCATGCAATTTTCCATAGGGACCTTTAGCCAGGGCACAGCCGAATGGCTGAACGGAATTACACCAAATTTGGCAGAGAGGTAGAGTTCGGTTCGCAGATTGTGCTTTTTGTTAAATAGTGTAAATCAGTTCAGTAGTTCCTGAGACAATCAAAAGTAAAATCATAGTGATATCTATAGACGAAGTACTGCTCGCGTACGGAGATCCTTTCAATTACGAGCACAAGCTGCATGCTGATTGGATGTCAACTGTCTGCCAACACTCCAAACCAGGAAGTGTTGGCAGCCATCTTGTGCCTCTGTAGAACCGAGTCACAAGAAAACAGTAAAGGAAAGTTGAAAAATAAGGAAAGGGGGCAGGTTAGAATCATCCTGACCCTCTAGGCCTGCTCAGGGGGTCCCACATGAATCTTTAGGCCCAAAATATATATTTTTCAAAAATAAGAAATCGCGGGGTACGTGTATCGTATGCGTACGCGGTGGAAAAGGAGAAAAAAAACTAGAAGTCTGTTTTATTCTTAATTAGCCCCCAGGGGCCCAATTCCGTGGGCATTTTGTTCCATAATGGGGGGCTTGTAAGGCCTCCTGAGACCCAGGGAAAGCTATCCCCCGGGGTTTTATTTTGAAGTATGTGGGGGAGCTCACCCCCCGCAGCCCCGCGGACCGGCTCCCCCTCGGGGCTTTTTAAAAAAAAAAATATTTTTAAAAGAATGTTTTCAGCTCCCCTTCCCTCTCCCCCCGTACACGTCCCGGGGACCTCCACCTTTCTGGGGCAGTAATATGTAAAATGACCTTCCAGCCCCGGGGACCTGCACTCCCCGGGGCTTTTTAATGTTGCCGGCTCTTGCAGTGTCTCCAGGTGCCTATATTTCTATGATAGTATGTAAAACTTTCCATTTTCTTTTGTGCACCACTTGTACTTTCTACGCATGTGCAGCCTCATTTCCAAGCCCACATTTCTTTCCTTTTCTTCAAGTTCGCCAAGCAAACCTCTCCTTGTTTCAGGTATTTAATTTGCCACTTTCTTTTCCCGGGCCGTGTGTGTCATCCGCTGCTATACTTTTGTAATATATTAATAGTTATATTCAATCTATATTTATTTCAAACGTATTGCCGAGGTGCCAAACGTTGATTACATACTCCGCCCACCGCCATTTTAATAGTTTTCTGCGTTCTTTTTATTGTACCTGTTACTTTCATTTTGATGAGATTTCCTGCCACAGACACCACGGTGTTTGTCCTTGGCCTCCGATGTTATCAGACTTGGTCACACGTATACCTAAAAACTAATTTGAAGCACGTAAGCAACAGCCATTACAACACGTGTCCGTCACCACAAAACCATTATCATGAGTGGTAAATGTATACTAGTTGTAAAAGCATGCTTCGTAAAGGCATGCGTGGTAAAGCCATAAGCCATATGCATGCTAATAAATTCGTGGTGACGATCACGCGTGCTTATGACCGCGTTGTAATGGCTGTTTTTCCCCAGGACACTGCAGGAACCGAGTCTGGGTGTGGCGGTGGGCCATGAGCCTCCCTCACACTATATAGAAATCTCCGAGGGGTGGTAGTTTTCAGGTTTTGAGGGGCCTCATTGAGGCCCATACAGTTAATTTTGTAGGGGGGTAGGTTTGCACGCGAAAATGTCGTAAGAGGTGTGTAAATGTGGTACACATTGTTTTACTTTCTATGTTGTAGTCCATTCAGAGAAAATATAAGTTATTGTACAGCTAGTACTTTTCAACCCTACTGTCAAACATCTTACTATAGTATTTCAATTTATAAATATTTTTGTTGTGGACCGCCCCCCCCCCCTAATAAAACAAGTATATTGTTTTTTTTATTAACTTTTTATTAAAACAACAATAACTGTAAACGTAACTTAAAGATAATTTAATAAACAACTAGAAAAAAAACTTTAATAAAACAATATTATAAACAAATTGTGATGTGGACTCCAAAAGACGTTGGGTAGGTAATCTGCAAAACAAAAAAGACAAAAAAAGAGTTTTACGTTATGTAGATGAGACTAAATAAGGTGAAGCATTACAAGTTTAATTGATTGTCAATACTCTGTTGGTGCACCGGGGACTTACTGGGGCTTCCGGCATCTAGAGGGCCTGCGCTCGTTTCTTCCCCTGCCCGCCCCGTTCCGACGCGGCAACCAGTGCCGTTTGAGCGGAGGGCGGGACAGGAAGAGCCAGTCACCCCACCCAGCCTCTGGCGCGGTTAGCGCTCTAGTTTTAGCAGCAGGCAGGGCATTTAAGGCAGCGAGGAGCAGCGGGAGCTTGCGGTAGGGAGGACGGTGGCAGAGTCTCCCCGACCCGCTCCTTACATCGTGCTGTGAGTGCTACAGCGCTCTGCGCTCCATACTGCCTGATACCTGTGTGCTGTGCTTTTGCACTTTTAAATTGTGATTGCTACTTTTTAAAATTGTGTTTTAATTGATTGTCAATACTCTGTTGGTGCACCGGGGACTTACTGGGGCTTCCGGCATCTAGAGGGCCTGCGCTCGTTTCTTCCCCTGCCCCGCCCCGTTCCGACGCGGCAACCAGTGCCGTTTGAGCGGAGGGCGGGACAGGAAGAGCCAGTCACCCCACCCAGCCTCTGGCGCGGTTAGCGCTCTAGTTTTAGCAGCAGGCAGGGCATTTAAGGCAGCGAGGAGCAGCGGGAGCTTGCGGTAGGGAGGACGGTGGCAGAGTCTCCCCGACCCGCTCCTTACATCGTGCTGTGAGTGCTACAGCGCTCTGCGCTCCATACTGCCTGATACCTGTGTGCTGTGCTTTTGCACTTTTAAATTGTGATTGCTACTTTTTAAAATTGTGTTTTAATTGATTGTCAATACTCTGTTGGTGCACCGGGGACTTACTGGGGCTTCCGGCATCTAGAGGGCCTGCGCTCGTTTCTTCCCCTGCCCCGCCCCGTTCCGACGCGGCAACCAGTGCCGTTTGAGCGGAGGGCGGGACAGGAAGAGCCAGTCACCCCACCCAGCCTCTGGCGCGGTTAGCGCTCTAGTTTTAGCAGCAGGCAGGGCATTTAAGCCCTCTCGTCGGCCAAGCGCGCAACGGTTGCGCGCAGGTGTGCGCCTTAGACGCGCCGGAGACGAGCCAGAGAGGAGCCCGTCTGTGCCCGTCCGTGACCGAACGGGGCCAGGGGCCATGAACCCTTCATCAGCTGCATCTACCCGTAGTGTAGTGAACAGAATAAGGTACTCCTCATATGAACTACGCAATTTGTGGATCCCTCCCCACAAAGGTTGTGTACAGGACTCTGGGCCATGTCCTGGAGGCCCGTTTTCGTGTAAATGTTGCCATTTCCAGTCACTCCCCTATAAATTCCCTTCTGACATATTGTCATTTGAGGATCCCAGACCCAGATCCCCTATGGGAAATAGTATACTTTGTAACATAAGATCTCTCTCGAAGCACCATTCAGAGGTTTGGGATTTGATTCACTCTGCCCTCCCTGATTACTGTTTCTGTACTGAGACCTGGCTCAAACCCCATCTGGTACCTGCAATCACATTGGGCACCCCTTTGGGATATAAGACACTTAGGCTGGACCGCCCTGTTAAGACCGGCGGAGGGGTCGCCATTATTTACAAGGACACCTTTACCGTCACCATTCTGGACCAATGCAGTACCAAGGACATTGAAATACTGGTTTTTAAAATTGGCTCTAACCTGGAGGCCAGCTGGAAGGGGGCATTGGTGTATCGTCCCCCGGGCCCTTGCTCAGATGCTTCTACTACCCTTATGGAGATGCTGGCCCCACATATTAGTATGAGGACTAATTTTATACTCCTTGGAGATTTTAATATCCACAGCGAATTGGTCGATAATGTAGAAGCTCATACCTTGCTGGCTGATCTAGCAACTCTGGGTTTCAAACAGTGCAACCAGGGCCCTACTCATCGTGCTGGTCACACTCTTGACTTAATCTTGTCTAATTCGCACATTCTGACCTGTTACCCTCCTATACAGGTGGAGTGGACCGACCACTTTGTGATAAGCTTCTCCCTCCCCACCCTTACAGAGGATTGCCCTCTACCTGCTCCCCTCCCTCTATGGCGCAGGCAGTGGCACAAGGTGTCCACAGAGACTTTTAAAGATGTTTTTATCCCCCCTGACTTCTCTCCCTCAGATACCCCTGACATGGCCCTCTCTAAATATAATGTTGCCCTGAACACTGCTGTTAATTTCATTGCCCCTCTAAGACTTTGTAACCAACGGTCTAACCGCAGGCAGGAGCTATGGTACTCTGATTCACTGCGTGCAGAAAAGAAAGCATGTAGGAAGTTGGAGAAGGCCTGGAGAAGCTCTCAGAATGTAGCAGATAAATCTCGCTATCACTCGGCCTTGAGACTCTACCATAGAAATATCAGAGCTGCCCGCAAAAACCATATTGTCTCTCAATTATCTGAGGCAGGCAATGACCCTAAAATACTGTACCAGGTTCTTCGATCCTTCACTAAGCCCATCGCGTGTGATAGCCCTGAGACGGTGTTCCAACAACTGTGTGATGATACTGCTGGGTTTTTTGCAAATAAGATCGACTCTATCTACCAAAATATTGCTCAATCCACCATTTTGGTCGATATTAGGGATTCCTTTCCTAGCCTTCAGCACGGAACTGTTGGACTTGGCCCTTCTGTACTGTCCTCTATCCCCGAGATCAGTTTGGATGATGTCAACTCACTGATTGGGACGATTAAATCGGGCAGCCCGGCGGACCTTGTCCCCGCCCGAGTGATGCATCTTATAGGGAATGTTCTTAGTCCCACTATTCAGACGGTGATTAACCGCTCTCTCTCTGAAGGATTAGTCCCACTGGAGTGGAAAAAGGCCCTGGTCAAGCCCATAAGGAAAAACACCTCCACCCCTTGGTCGGATATGACCAACTTGAGGCCTATCTCCCTTTTGCCGTTTGTCGGCAAATTGATGGAGAAACACGTCAATCTCCACCTCTCCAGCTTCATTGAACAGACCGGCTGTCTGGACCACTCTCAATCAGGGTTCAGACCTAGGTATAGTACCGAGACGGCTCTTCTTTCAGTCACGGATACTATACGTATGTCTCTGGACAGGGGTCTATCTGTGGTGTTGGTGCTGTTGGACTTGTCCGCAGCATTCGACACCATATCTCATACCATCCTCCTAAGAAGATTAAAGGAGATTGGCGTAGAAAAATCTGCCCTGGCGTGGTTCACCAGTTTTCTTGCAGAGCGTACCCAGCAGGTTAATATGGGCTCCTTTAGCTCCATCTCTACCAAAATTACCAGAGGAGTCCCGCAGGGCTCCTGTCTCAGCCCAACGTTGTTTAACGTTTATGTCTCCTCCTTGGCTGATATCATGAGGTCTTTCGGGTTTTTACCCATTTCATACGCTGATGATACTCAGCTGCTGTTTACTTTTAAAAACTTTACTCCCGAGGTAAGGCAAGCTTTCTCGAATGGCATGACGGCGGTCGCCAGCTGGATGGCCAGGAACTTTCTCCAGTGCAATGTGGGAAAGTCGGAAGTCATGCTGTTCGGGGAAGCAAAAATCCTGTGGACCCCTGACTGGTGGCCTACCAGTCTGGGAGAGGCCCCCTCCCCTAAACAGGTGGTGAAAAATCTGGGGGTCCGTCTTGACCATGACCTCACTTTTGTACATCATGCCAACACTATGGTGGGGTCTTGTTTCCATGTCATCAGCCTCCTTCGGAAAGTGTTTCCTCTTCTCCCTGACAGCACAAGGAAGACCCTGGTTCAGGCCTCGTATTGAGTCGCCTGGACTACTGCAATGGTCTACTCTTAGCGGCCAATGAAGGCGTGCTAAACAAACTTCAAGTGGTACAGAATACCGCGGCACGCCTGGTGACAAATGCCCCCCCAGAACACCATCCCGGCCCCTTCTTAAACTGCTCCACTGGCTCCCTATCCGGAAGCGGGTGGAATTTAAGACCTGCTGCGTGGTGCACAAAAGTCTCCATAACCTAGGGCCGCCCTATCTGGCCGAAAAATTTGTCAATCATCGCCCCTCTCGTAACTTACGCTCCAGTAATCAGCTGTTACTGCAGATTCCCCGACATAACAAGACCAGACAGGGAGGACGTGCCCTTTCTGTCATGGGTCCACGTCTGTGGAATAACCTCCCCCTTTCCCTTAGACAGTGCTCTAGCCATTCAGCCTTCAGGAAGAGTCTCAAGACAACTCTGTTCCAGTATTAGCGCCAGCCCGACCTGCATCCCCCCACAGCACTGCGCGGAGATACACCTACGGGTGTGATTCCGGCGCGTTACAAACCCATAAATAAATAAATAAATAAAGTTAAGATAACACTACGATTTTATATGTGCAGTGTGTCTAGTACATTTCACTACTGTTATAGTCCTGCGTTCAAGTGGTGTCTATATGGAAGTGCCTACTGCGTTACTGACACAAAAGTGGCACAACGGGATTGTAAATACGCCGACTCTAATGCATTGCAATGGAGGCATTGTATATCTAGGCCGCTGTGCTTACCTTGTATATTTAGTGCGGCCACCGTAGTTCACAACTTCAAGACACCTCTGCTTCTACACGTCAAAGTAGTGCCTATAACTTTAAAAGAGAAAGAGAAATGATGTCACAGAGAGTGAGAGAGAGAAGGAAATAGAAATCAACATTAAAACTGTCTCGCAGAGTCTGGAGTTGAGATTGTTTCTTGAAAAGTCAGATGCAGTTTTACAAGCTCCTTGCGTGGGGGGCTTAACTTCAAGGAAAAAGAAGAGTGGAGCTGCAGGGGCTGTGGGGGTACATCAAAGACTCATTAACAAGCAAAATGTCTTTAAAAGATCTGTGAAGTACTCGGGTGCGACTTTGTGTGGGCCCAGGAAGCTATCTCATTCTAGAAGAAGCCCCGTTAGCCCAATGTTTGTTTTGGGCGCCTGCTGCATACTACCCATTCTATCCTTTCACAGATAACTTGTCGTTCTTTTGGAAACAAGCTTCTTTGCTCACCTTGTGCCATTGCCGTCGTCCTCGTTACATAATCCATTGCGAAGCTCTACATCTAAAAGATATTAAAAGAAAGATGTTATGAATGGTAATTGTTACAATATTAATTTGGAGTTAGATAACATTATGCTTTTATACACGTTCCTTTTCACATTTCTACGAACTGTTTGTATTGGTAATATTCCAGACATTTCAGCGATTATAAAAACGTTCCTGCTATTGGGAAAAAGATTTATACACGATATAGGAGTGCGTTCGTCTAAAATACTAAGTTGCGTTTTTGTATCTAGTCTGCTACAACCCTGACTCCCTCCGACGCGTACTCATGCCTCACTGCTCACCTATACGTGGATAAAACACCTACTGCATGATGTAGTCCCGAACTCCAACAAAGAAGTCTCATACGTGGTGCCGTGTCTTTATATCTGTGTGGCTAAAGACATTCTCCTGATCCCATCATCATCATCACAGGTTCTTCATCCGCTCAGTGCTTCGGGCACGACTAACTCAGTGACCAAAGAGGCCACGCATGTAGTAGTGGGCCCCCTTGTTCGGTACTTTGGGAACAACTCTAAAATGGCATACAACACGTGCGCTCCGTCTTTTATATACATAGGGTCACGTGTGTAGTGATGGATGCGCTGAATGGGTGTGCTGAGGGTGTATACCAGCCATGAGGGAGTGTATGTTGATCTGACAACTAGACCTGCAACTAAGAAATCACTACCCATGGAAATTTGGGCCTTATACTGTTGCTGTGTTTTGCTGGTAGTGTAAGAGTGGCGTGTACTAACCTATTCAGTATTAATTTACCATGTCCCCCTGGGGCTTTTAAATGTTGGGAGAGGGGCGTGGCAGTCTCTAGAACCTTCGAGGGCTCTGGGCATAGGGTCACGCACTCTACTTCATACAATACACTAAAAAAGAAGACAAAGTGATGAGAGATGATTTGTGATGTGTTTAAGTTGAGAGCCTGTATAATCATTAAATGGGGTCTGGCAGTGAAGTGTGTACTTTTTTTGGAACAAGCCTTTTGGGGTCTTCCGAAAACAAGTCATCTTTAATAATTCCCTCTCGGTTCGTGTACATGCCAGCATATCTGATTTACTCATATGTTAAAAACAAAAACTTGTTACACCTGTACATACGTCACTACACACGTGAGTCTATCTACAAAGAAGACGGAGCGTACAATGCCCTCACGGTGCCGCTGACTCCTCGTGACCGCTATGTTCGAATAGAGCATGCGCAAATGAAATGAAAAACATAGGGATATACGGACTGATGGTGGGCGTGGTGAGGTGTATTGTGCGCATGCGCACCATTAATACACATGCGCTGAGTGAAAAGGGTACACAGGTCAATGGGGTACACTCCTCTATATACACCGGCATTGCTTTAACACATGGGGAGATGCTAAGTTGCTAGTTTGGATTTTGAAAGTGAGAACAGATTTCACTGTTGTGTCTTTCAAACTAAGTTTGCTATGGGAGGGCGGGAGCCGCAAGACCTTTCATAGCAAACAGGAGTATCCCGGGGGTAGGCACCCCGGGACACTGCAGGAACCGGCTTTGGGCATGGAGGTCTCTAGGGCTCTCGAGGGCACCAGGCGGAGGGCCACCGAGCCCGTGTCACACAATACTGAAATCCCTGGGGATGGTTGTTCCTAGGGTTTGAGGTGCACACACTTTCAATTTTTTAGGAGGGGGCCGTGGACGCGCAAGTGGCGCAAGAGGGTTGTAAATGTGGTACAGTGTTTTGTTTTACTTTGCTTTCCTGATCTAGGGTAAATATAACGGGTTTTGTACAGTCAGTACCTTTCTGCCTGTTACCATAGTAACAGTTCATGGAACACTTACGTGAGCACAGAGGTTAGAAGTTCACCACAATATGTTGCTAATTGAAATAGTTACTGTGCTGGAGATTTATATTTTTTTCATAGGAACTGTTAGTCGTACAAGAAGTTAGTGGAAAAGTTTTGTTGGGGATGCCTTCCTGTTCGGGGAGTATTAGGGTAACATTCTCCAAGCGGGACTTTATGAAGCTTAATGTTCATAGGCTATAAAGTATTAAAAGTAGCAGGTGCGGCAGTCATTCCTTGCTCGTCTGTGGAACAACATGGACATTTTATTGGCTAAAGTGTTCCGAGCACAAGTTTGCTCCTTATTAGGTGGGAACAGTACACAGTGATACTCGCATAAAACCATTGAAATTCCCACGTTATAGTTAGTTGGACTCACTATAACTTGCGCGTGCAATGCACTGTTAATGACGTCACATATTACAACACTCATGACATGGTCAGTGACATCACTCATGACATCACTGATGACATCTCAAATGACATCATTGATGACAACATCCTTGTGACAAAGTGGCAGACCTCCTATCAGCATAAAATAACCTTTGACACACACATTCAAAAATAGAAACTAACATTTTCTTAAAAAAGGAGAAACCAATACCAATTACAACAACTTATTAGGTAATTCCAACATCTACATACACATCCACTCATTCACCAACAGTTCTATATAGTCACTCATGCATGTACTTACTCATCAAATGTACTCATACACCTATACATCCTGTTACACACTAATACTCATCCATATAGTTACTCACACACAAATTCACACATGCAAATAAACTACCAAAAAAACATTTACTTGATTATACTGCTATATACACACCTCTTCTACTTCTACTTCTACAGAAACAGAAACATATTTACTCTCTTAAACAATCAATTATAAAAACACATACTCACTAACCCACCCATACACACAATCATCCACCCATACAGTCTTGCACACATGCTGTCTTCAAAATACATACAAATAGTGAGTCACTCATTCATGCATCTGTGCTCTAAGTAATATCCCCCACCGAACCATACAGACACTGATACTGATACTCAAAAAAACAACTAATAACCCATATACACACTCATGTAGCTACTCACCAACCCGTGCAGCCACTTATACACAAAGTGAGACACAGATACAGATATTTAAATATTTAAACATTACTCGCTAATATATGTATTCACTAAGATACATTTAATAAGTCAGTTAACCAATCAATTTTACAAAAAAAATGTCATAAGTGATGTCACTGACCATGTCATGAGTGATGTAATATGTGACGTCATCAGCAGTGCATTGCACGCGCAAGTTATAGTGAGTCCAACTAACTATAACGTGGGAATTTCAATGGTTTTATGCGAGTAAAATTTCCACCTAACTATAACTCGTGTGAAACCTATGTTTTTTTCAGTGAATATATATATATATATATATATATATATATATATATATATATATATATATATATATATATATATTACCTACTGGCGGTCGCCAGTAGGTATATATAGTTAGGATTTTTTCTCTATGGGATTTTTGAAAATTCTATGTCTAATAACTTTGGCGTTTGTGGACGGAATTGGCTGAAATTTTCAGGAAAATGGCACATTTTGTTTCTGAGCAGCCCCTGAAAATTTTGGGGGGGTTCGTCAAGGGGGGGCCGAGAAAAAAGGGGGGTCCCAAAACGCGTTTTTCCCATGTTAATTTCCATAGGGCGGTTGGCCTCACTTTTAGCCCGAACGGCTGAATGGATTTGCACGAAACTTGGCAAAATTGTAGGGACTGGTAGCCCGATGTGCCTTTTGTAGGTCTCAATATATGTGCTCCAGTGGATTTTGAGAAATTAACGTTTAAAAAAAGATATATATCTGTAAGCGCGCTCTGGGCAGCGCTCCAGGACGCGTACTTTTCGCGCAACGGAGCTTTGTGAAGCGAAGCTGATTGGTTCTCTGGCGTCTGTCAACATTCCAAAAAGTCCGTAGCGGCCGCCATCTTGTCTCTCGGTAGGATCGAGAGACAAGAGGAGGCCAAAACAAAGGGGCAAATAACCATAAGGGGGCATAGTAGATCCTCCCTGACCCCCTAGGTTTAATGTGGAGGCTTTAAAACGGCCCCGCGGGGCAAAAAAAAAAAAAATTTTTTTTTGTTTTTTTGCGTGGGTAGCGCCCGGTCCGGGAACCGGGAAGCTTTCTGGGCAGCGTACTGCAATGAAAAATGAATGATAGACTTTTCAAATACTGTTGTTAATTGATTGTTGGTTTTGTTGATTATTTTTTATTTTTTTTTATTTTTTAAGGATTGTTTATTGTGTTTAATAATTTATTAAACTTTCTAACGCGGCACGTCATATGACGCATTACGCGACAACGCAGGTCCAGAATATAGTCAAAATGTCTCCACCAACCAGCGGACGGCACACAACCCCTTTCAGCAGGCTAAATAGTTCTGTTAAATGACAACAGAAGGGACAGGCAACAAGAACCATCAGTCAAAGAGGGGAGGGCAAGTTCTTCTCTACCGGGTCACGTTGGAGCGCTACCGGAACTGATCGAATTGGTAGTCTACAGTGTTTCTGGATGTTTCAGACTGAAGCTGGCGTTAGCATGAGAGCACCACCATTTCGTAGCTCCGTCGTGGCCATTCCACGAGCAATCATGCTAGGCGCTCCCCACCAGAAGCCTGCGGGAGTCGGGGGCCCCCAAGACTTTTGTAGAATCTTCAAGGATGAGGGGACGCTTTCGAGAATGGAGCCCAAGCTCTAGCAGACAAGCGTCCGAGTTCCAAGGTGTCGCAGGCCCATTTTAGTGGACCACGCCCAAATCTGAAGAGATGGCCGCCATTTTGAGAGTCCTGTGGCAGCCGCCTATCGCTGCACCGCAAGAGCGGGAGCAACTCAAGTACATGGTGAGCGAGACGCTGTAGTCGAAAGAGCGGGCGGTAAACAGCTGAATAGCGGAAGAGGCACAGTGTAGCAAAAGCGGGCTGAATGGCAAATGAAACGGAAAAGGGGTGCCCCACTACAGCGTGTCTTTAGGTGAAACGGATTGTGGGACAAGGTGAAGAATGGAAGAGTCACCAAAAGGAAAAAAGTTCCGCTTGACCCCGGGAGCCGGCCACCTATGTCGGGGGCGATCTCAGGCCACACCAGGGCAACACGACTTGGGGAGGGGGCCGGAGCCAAGCGCCCCCTCCGAGTCCGCGACATGACACCGTCCCTCGGGGGCCTCCGTCAAGCGGTTCAGGGTGGCACCGCATCACAACAGCCCCCACTTACTTTAAGAATAGTGAAGATGAAGCAATTGCAAATAGGCTTCAGACAATGTTACAAGCACTCCTCAAAACTTTGAACTTTCAGAGTGCATGAGTTGGGACAGCGAGGGGTGATTTGGTTTCTCGGACTGTTTTTCTGGTCTCTCACCACTGGCATACTTTAACGTTTTCTTGTTTCTAGGACATTAATAGGTTTTATCATTACGTTATGTTATCGTTTCTTTGTTTGTTGTTTAATAAAAGTTCATGTTCATCAGTGGCCTACTGATTTTCGTTTTCCTATTTTTTTCTTTCCAGGTTGTTTCATGGTAAAGTTTCTGTTAACAGGATACAGTGATCACTTCGTTATTATTGCATATGTCCTTTTCACTAGGGGTGCTCTCTGGTCGGGCCAGATGACGTATCTCTAGTAAATGGTCCGGGTGAAAAAGGTGCATCAATCAGTGGGGAGTAGATAGGCATGACAGATTACAACGGGGGAGAAAGGTCCGCATTACGTACCCTTTCACTACTTGCAAAGATTTTCCTACGTTTATTTGCAAACAGGGAATACCTCCAAAAAGAACTAATTCCCAAACAGTCAATGTTCGGACAATCAATCAATCAATGAGGAATGAAATAGGTACGACGTGTTAAAGGCTTGCGTTACCTACCCTTCACTATCTGCAAAGGGAGAGAGAATATTCCTATTCTTCCTCGTTTGCAGGTAGAGAAGATCCTTAAGAGAATTAACTTCGAACAATTCAATGCTCGATTGAAACAATCAACAAGGGGTACTGTGAACACAAATGAACGCCGCTTATGTACATACGCATTGCTATTTTCAACAGGTTGTTCCTAATGTTTCTATTTTAGCGAGGTCAAAAAGAGATCCCATTAGTGGCCTACTGATTTTGCTCGATTCCTTTTGTTTTTTTACACGATTTTTCGCTATCTGCAAAGACTAAACAGAGTATTGCGACTCTGTGCTTGTTTGTAAATAGAGAATGAACCAAAGAGAACAATCAATCAAATGGAGAGAGAAGCAGGCACGACGTATTACAAAGGGGGCAAAGGGCTGCGTTAACTACCCTTCACTATCTGCAAAGAGAGAGTACTCCTAATAGAAATGAGGGGTGGGGGGCAGTATTCAAAGCAGATCAGTGTGCATAAACACGAAAATGTTTTTACTTACCACGTACTTGACATTCGACAGCTTATGATATTTGCTATTAAAAAACCATTGAAATTCACTGAAAAAACCATAGGTTATAGACCATATATAGTTAGGAATTAGCATTTACAAAACCTTGAAAATTCACTGAAAAAACCATAGGTTATAGACCATATATAGTTAGGAATTAGCATTTAAAAAACCTTATTTTACTCACACAAAACCATTGAAATTCCATATATAGTTAGTTGCACTAACTATATATCGCGCACCCGCAATCCACTGCTGATCATGTCACATATTACATCATTCATGACATGGTCAGTGACATCACTGATGACATCACTGATGACATCTCAAATGACATCAATGACCACATCACTGATGATATCATTCATGTGACAATACAATGCATCTCCTCACGTTTTAATATAACCTCTGTTTCACCCAGTGTTAAATACAGAGTATAATTTTTGAAACCATTGACACACCAATACTAGTTACTACATACGTACTCACTGATTCCTACGTCTACACACACATTCACTCATTCACCCATACAATCATTCATACATACAATCACTCATCTTTACAACACTATCATATGCACTCATACACCTATACAGACACTTACACTCTGCCACTCATCCATGGAGTTACTCACACACCTAGTCAGTCCTGTAAAGAATCAATCACACTTCCATTTTCTTGTCTATACAGTTAAACATAGAGCACCTTACATTTTCAAACATACACTAACACATACTTACTTTCTTATACAATCATTGATACAAGTACACATTGATCGGCACAGAGTCACACACCTCCCAGCCAGCCACACACACACTCAGTCTCCTATACAAATACTTGGACAATCAATCAATAACCCATATAGTTAATCATATAGCTACTGATCAACACATGCAGCAGTTTACAGAACAACAGACATAATGATGCACAAATTAAGACAGTTTAGTCACTAACCCATGCACTCAGTGAGACACATTTAATCACTCACTCATACATTCAGTCATGCACCTACTAAATCCTTCGTCCAGACACTTATACATCTACTCATTCTTCAATATGTAAAACATATTTAAACTTTACAGAAACACACAGTCACTGGATGATGTCATCAGTGATCTCATCAGTGATGTCATTTGAGATGTCATCAGTGATGTCATCAGTGATGTCATTTGAGATGTCATCAGTGATGTCATCAGTGATGTCACTGACCATGTCATGAATGATGTAATATGTGACATGATCAGCAGTGGATTGCGGGTGCGCGATATATAGTTAGTGCAACTAACTATATATGGAATTTCAATGGTTTTGTGTGAGTAAAATAAGGTTTTTTAAATGCTAATTCCTAACTATATATGGTCTATAACCTATGGTTTTTTCAGTGAATATATATATATATATAAAATTTCTATGGCAAAATGAAACCCCTCATTTTGTTCCTTTTCAAATTAAATGTTTTAAGTGTTAACACTTTATTCCAATCAAGATGACTTCAGGTGTGCCATACTTTTGTCATAAGTAAGACTGTTAGCGTTCTAGTTGTTCTTTAGAACACTCTGGGACATTCTGTCATTGGGCTATAGTTGGGCTACATCTGGCTGATATTTGGGCTACATTTGTTTTTTTTGTCTCTGGTGGCCATCTTTGGGCTACATTGGGCTACATTTGGGCTCTAACATATATATAGCCCAATGTAGCCCAATATATATTTTTTCAAAGTTAATTTTCGTAAAAACCACTGGAGCATATATCTTGAGACATAGCAAAGGCACATCGGGGTACCAGTCCCTACAATTTTGCCAAGTTTGGTGGAAATCCATTCAGCCGTTCGGGCTAAAAGTGAGTCCAACCGCCCTATGGACATTAACATGGGGAAAACACGTTTTGGGACCCCCCTTTTATCTAGGCCCCCGCTTGACGGATCCCCCGAAACATTCAGGGAAGGAGAGGAGCGCAGCGAGGCAAAGTTAAGGAAAATTAAAGGCAGATCCCTCATTCGGCGCCAAAGTTATTCCCAATAGAATGTTGCGCATTTCCTATGGAAAACGATCCTAACTATAACTACCTACTGGCGACCGCCAGTAGGTAATGTATCTATATCTATAGATATATATACATATATATATATATATATATATTACCTACTGGCGGTCGCCAGTAGGTATATATAGTTAGGATTTTTTCTCTATGGGATTTTTGAAAATTCTATGTCTAATAACTTTGGCGTTTGTGGACGGAATTGGCTGACATTTTCAGGAAAATGGAACATTTTGTTTCTGAGCAGCCCCTGAAAATTTGGGGGGGGTTCGTCAAGGGGGGGCCGAGAAAAAAGGGGGGTCCCAAAACATGTTTTTAACATTGAGTTTTCCATAGGGCGGTTGGCCTCACTTTTAGCCCGAACGGCTGAATGGATTTGCACGAAACTTGGCAAAATTGTAGGGACTGGTAGCCCGATGTGCCTTTTGTAGGTCTCAATATATGTGCTTCAGTGGATTTTGAGAAATTAACGTTTAAAAAAAGATATATATCTGTAACAGCGGACCGGGCAGCGCTCCAGTTCGCGTACTTTTCGCGCAACGGAGCTTTGTGAAGCGAAGCTGATTGGTTCTCCGGCGTCTGTAAACATTCCAAACAGTCCGTAGCGGCCGCCATCTTGTCTCTCGGTAGGATCGAGAGACAAGAGGAGGCCAAAGCGAAGGGGCAAATGACCATAAGGGGGCATAGTAGATCCTCGCTGACCCCCTAGGTTTGATGTGGAGGTTTTAAAAGGGCCCCGCGGGGCAAAAAAAAAAAATAATAATAATAATCGAACGGCTGAATGGATTTGCACGAAACTTGGCAAAATATTAGGGACTGGTAGCCCGATGTGCTTTGCTAGGTCTCAATATATGTGCTCCAGTGGATTTTGAGAAATTAACGTTCAAAAAAAGATATATATCTGTAACAGCGCTCCGCTTCGCGTACTTTTCGCGTTACGGAGCTTTGCGAAGCTGATTGGTTCTCCGGCGTCTGTCAACATTCCAAACAGTCCGTAGCGGCCGCCATCTTGTCTCTCGGTAGGATTGAGAGACAAGAGGAGGCCAAAGCGAAGGGGGAAATGACCATAAGGGGGCATAGTAGATCCTTCCTGACCTCTTAGGTTTGATGTACCATTTTGCCAAGTTTGGTGTAATTCCGTTCAGCCATTCAGGCTGTAGACGTATGTAAATGTCCTATGGAAAATTGCATGGGGAAAACACATTTGAAAGTGTTGAAATTTAGAACCAATTAAAATGTTACTTTGGTTTTGTATTTGTGTGTGATGAAAGTTAATTGGTTATGTATATATGTCAAATGAGAGGAAACCACAGCCATTTTGTGATACTACTGTCTGAGGTACATTTGTGAGGAATTTTTGGTGGTGAATTTCTGGTGTTTGATTTACACAGTAGTAACACTTCTCCTACTTTTAAAAAGGTGAGTTGTTAATTTGTAAGGGGAACTATGTTGTACACTTGAAGATAATTTGAAAAATGTTTTCTGTTATTTATTTGCAGTCCTTCTGTTATACTAAATACTTGATAAAGTTAGTTTTATATTATGTATTACTAAAAACGATAAATGAAAGTGATTATTTTTTTCTGCAATTTACAGCAAGCAATTTCAAAATAAATGGCTCACAATGAAGAGACCGTGGCAATTTCTTTGTAAGGGGAACTATGTTGTACACTTGAAGATAATTTGAAAAATGTTTTCTGTTATTTATTTGCAGTCCTTCTGTTATACTAAATACTTGATAAAGTTAGTTTTATATTATGTATTACTAAAAACGATAAATGAAAGTGATTATTTTTTTCTGCAATTTACAGCAAGCAATTTCAAAATAAAATGGCTCACAATGAAGAGACCGTGGCAATTTCTTTTGAATTGTCCACTACATTGATTGAAATTGAGAGCACCAATAATGAAATATTGTCACAAGGAGGAGATGACTTGTATGATTCCATTAGATTGATTGAAATGGACAGCACCAATAATGAAATATTGTCACAAGGAGATGACTTGAATGATTCCACTACATTGATTGAAATTGAGAGCACCAATAATGAAATATTGTCACAAGGAGGAGATGACTTGTATGATTCCATTAGATTGATTGAAATGGACAGCACCAATAATGAAATATTGTCACAAGGAGGAGATGACTTGAATGATTCCACTACATTGATTGAAATTGAGAGCACCAATAATGAAATATTGTCAAGAGGAGATGACTTGAATGATTCCACTACATTGATTGAAATTGACAGCACCAATAATGAAATATTGTCACAAGGAGGAGATGACTTAAATGATTTTTTTGATCAATCTGTTGATGGCGAATTTATCGAATGTTTGGAGACCATAGAGTTACAAGAATCATCATTGCAGACTTTTCATGAGGAAATTGCTGATGAGGGCATGTTACTAGTTCTTTCAAATTTAGAAAATTCTGAAGAATAAATTTATATTTAGAAATCAAAAATTGTTTGAGACATTATTCATTTTTATTTTTAATTTATGAGGTTGTAGCGAAGTGATTGTAGTATAAAATGAGACTTATAGTATAGAGTGCAACATTTTTATGTTACATGGTAAGTTTACTCATATTTACTTCCCTTCTGCCACTATATTATCTCCAATGTGTATTTGACATCTCTTCTTCATCTCCGGCCTCCTTTCTCTCACTGTGTGTCTCCGATGCATCTTATCGCTGCTATTTTGTGTAATTACAGAAGAGAGTAAAATAAAATAGTTCGGAACGTGAAAAGGGGGCAAAGTAGAGTACCCCTCACCCCCTAGGCCTTTTCAGGCGGTCCCAAAAGGATCAGTTTCTGCTTTCCTGAGAGATTATGGTATGAGTTCCATATACCACAATAATTTGCATTACAACATGCAAGATATCTATCTCCTATTACCAACTTTTGGAGATATTCGCGCTAAGCGCGAATATCTCCAAAAAGTAACACCTGCCCTGAGCAGTTCTTAGCCATGTTATCCAATGGGAGGTGGATAACATGGCTAAGAGCATTAGCTCGGTAATGCATGAATATCGCTGACTTTTTAGCGATATTCATGCATTGCGGCCGTTTATTATCGCATTTGCAATAAACCTTGATAATAGCACGGTTTATCTTCGATAATTTCTGACGATGCTTAGCGGTAAAAAATTCGTTGGTAAGCATCGTTAGCGATAAATATCGCTTAACTTTGGTAATATGCACCAACGTCTGTTAACGTTCGATTCGAAGGAAATGAGGAAGTGTTGAAAAACATTGTCTGCGCCATCTTGCCTTTTTTGAAATGCCACACTTTTGTCGTGCACGGCAGCCATTTTAGATGCCTTGACCAGACCCACTCTCTGCACGCTGTCGATTCGTAGCATGGCTCCCCACCCTCGCAAGCATCTTCCCCAGGCACTGGTCACCCCCGCTCTCTGTCTTATGCATCGGCAATAAACCTCCCCCCATCTGCGCTGCTCTTCCCTGAAAATCACACTCTGTGCCCGCCCGACACCTCCCTTTCGCCCTATTCACTACCGCACCCTCTGACACTCCTCTTCCTCTGTGTCCGATTGTCCAGGCTATCACCTAGCCCTGCAGATGTAGTTTATGGCCCCAGCTGTAAAGAATCACCCCTCTTCAAAGGAGTTATAGTAGATCAAGGCCCACACCCGATGAGATCCGTCACACCACACGTGTTCCTACTATCTGAAAACCATCCTGTATTGTGATTGGGGAGGGGACCGAGCCTGAAGCGGAAGATTCCAGGAATGACTCTTTGTACATCAAAGTTTTTACAATTATGTGTCACATTAAAAATATATAGCACTCCAACAAAGTAGTAGGAATATAAAACTTTAATAACATATAAATATATACAACAAAACAAAAACAGTAAAAACATTTAAACAACGAAGAGACCGTGGCAATTTCTTTTGAATTCCTGATGAGGACATGTTACTAGTTCTTTCAAATTATGAAAATTTAGAAGATGTTGCCTGGGGGTGGGTCGTCAGTAGCAGTCTGTTGTGCGAATAGTTCCAAGGCAGCAGAACGCGCTGAAATCTAGATGGCACGAAAGTGATGTCTAGTAAGTTGCCGCCCAGCAAATAACGGCGTGGGGCGCCGCGGGGGAGAGTGAGTCCAGTAGGCACCACAGCTATTCTTACCGGCATTGCAGAATTACTGCTGGGGACAATGCCTGTGCTGTAGCAGGGTCACAGCAGAAACAAAAAGGATTCTGTTGAAGATGTTGTTGGTTTTCAATTTGAAAACAGTTCTGGTGTCAACTGCTATGCTAATGTAGTGGTTAATGTTTTGTTTTCTCTAGAAAATGTAAAAGAGGGGGAGGCAGTCCAAAGTTCCGTTAAAAGGGCAAAGGAAAGGATCGGTGGTTTGAACTATCAGTCAAAAAGGGGAGGGGGTGCAACAATTTTTCCTACCGGGTCACACTGTGCTTTCACCGGAACTGAGGTCTGCAGGATTCTAGTAATTCAAAGTGAGGCTGGCGCCAGCATGGGAGCGCCGACGTCCCGCGGATACAGTTTCGTCACTCCACGGGCGATCATGGCAGTCATTCCCCATCGGGGGTCGGAGACTCCCGCGGCTCCTCTAGAATCTTCAAGGTCGTGGAGGACTACGGTGGTGGAGTCAACCAGTGACCGGGCCATTTCTTTATGCTGGGCCCGCTCTTGCCAGGTCGACCGCCATTTTGAGAGTTCGGTAGCTGCTGGCGATCGCGGGGTCAAATGAGCGGACGGGCTCCACCCTGCCGGGCGAGACGTTGCAGCATGGCCACAGTGGAAGAACCCTTTTCCGGGCGCCTGGAGCGCTGAGGGTGCAGCTGGGAAGCCTCCACCTGGGGAGGCGGGAGAGGCCTGTTCGCACCGTCTCTCCCTCCCAGTGCACCCCACGGCGTCTCGCTTGAGATTTGTTATGGCCGGACCAGGCGATGAGGACGAGGGGGGGGGGTCGGAGGCATGTGCAAGACATCCCCCCCCAGTGTTTGGTGCAGCCATTATTCAAGAAAGAAGAAGTGTCCCGTCCGTCTTCGGGCCGGGCTTCCGGTAGATGTCGGCCGGACGCCCCTGGCTCTGGCCCCATGAACGGGTTTCTTGGTTTATCGGCTGCAGCCGGATCCCGTCGGCCTCGGCCCCCCGACCGTTGGTGGCCGGACCGGAAGAGCATGTGGCGGGACTACCTGAAACTGTCAAGGGCCACCGCGGCCGGACTGGGAGAGAGAGGGGAGGGTCGAGGAGATATTCCCCCCCCCTGCAACTCTTCAGCGTTGTAAAGGCAATCCCCTGGCCGGGTCCCGCTGGCCTCGGCCTCTCCTCCGGCTACACCCTACGTTAGGATCTCCTGGCCGAGGCGTGGCAGCAGGACCCGCCTTATATGGGCTGCTCCCGGCTGGGCGTAGCCGCAACCCTGCCCCACCTTGGAAGTTTCCAGAGTGGGGGCGGATGTTCTACTGACTTGCATTTTCCCTAGTCTATCGATTTTTTTGGCGTGGCAGGCGGTGGGACAGCGAGGGGTGATTTGGTTTCTCTTACTGTTTTTCTGGTCTCTCACCACTGGCATATTTTAACGTTTTCTTGTTTCTAGGACATTAATAGGTTTTATCATTACGTTATGTTATCGTTTCTTTGTTCGTTGTTTAATAAAAGTTCATGTTCATCAGTGGCCTACTGATTTTCGTTTTCCTATTCTTTTCTTTCCAGGTTGTTTCATGCTAAAGTTTCTGTTAACAGGATACAGTGATCACTTCGTTATTATTGCATATGTCCTTTTCACTAGGGGTGCTCTCTGGTCGGGCCAGATGACGTATCTCTAGTAAATGGTCCGGGTGAAACAGGTGCATCAATCAGTGGGGAGTAGATAGGCATGACAGATTACAACGGGGGAGAAAGGTCCGCATTACGTACCCTTTCACTATTTGCAAAGATTTTCCTACGTATATTTGGAAACAGGGAATACCTCCAAAAAGAACCAATACCCAAACAGTCAATGTTTGGTGAAACAATCAATCAATGAGGAACGAAATAGGCACGACGTGTTAAAGGTTTGCGTTACCTACCCTTCACTATCTGCAAAGGGAGAGAGAATATTCCTATTCTTCCTCGTTTGCAGGCAGAGAAGATTCTTAAGAGAATCAACTTCGAACAATTCAATGCTCGATTCAAACAATCAACAAGGGGTACTGTGAACACAAATGAACGCCGCTTATGTACATACACATTGGTATTATCAACAGGTTGTTCCTAATGTTTCTATTTTAGGGAGGTCAAAAAGAGATCCCATTAGTGGCCTACTGATTTTGCTCGATTCCTTTTGTTTTTTTACACGATTTTTCGCTGTCTGCAAAGACTAAACAGAGTATTGCGACTCTGTGCTTGTTTGTAAATAGAGAATGAACCAAAGAGAACAATCAATCAAATGGAGAGAGAAGCAGGCACGACGGATTACAACGGGGGCAACGGGGGCAAAGGCCTGCGTTAACTACCCTTCACTATCTGCAAAGAGAGAGTACTCCTAATAGAAATGAGGGGTGGGGGGCAGCATTCAAAGCAGATCAGTGTGCATAAACACGAAAATGTTTTTACTTACCACGTACTTGACATTCGACAGCTTATGATATTTGCTATTAAAAAACCATTGAAATTCACTGAAAAAACCATAGGTTATAGACCATATATAGTTAGGAATTAGCATTTAAAAAACCTTATTTTACTCACACGAAACCATTGACATTCCATATATAGTTAGTTGCACTAACTATATATCGCGCACCCGCAATCCACTGCTGATCATGTCACATATTACATCATTCATGACATGGTCAGTGACATCACTGATGACATCACTGATGACATCTCAAATGACATCACTGATGACATCACTGATGACATCTCATTTGACATCATTCTTGTGCTAATACGATAAACCTCTTCAGACTCTAATATAACCTTAGATACACTCAGTGTATACAGACACTCACACACTGCCACTCATCCATGGAGTTACTCACACACCCAGTCAGTCATGCAAAGAAACAATCTCACCTCCATTTCTTCAACTATACAGTTAAACACACCTTACTTATTGAAACATATACTAACACATATTTACTCTCTTATACAATCCCTGATACAAGTTCACAATGATCGATACAACCACTCACTCATTCAGTGGCTCTCATGCACAGTTATTTATATATGCCAACTCTCACATGCACTGTGTTTAACATATGTACTTACTATGACATGTAGTATTGAGATATCCATTCACTCATCAATACACTCATGCACACAGTCAACTGCCCATGTAGCTGTTTCCACATGCAGTCTTGAACTCATACACCTAGTGAATAAACTGCTCACACATCTATGCATAGAGTCACACACCTTCCAGCCACCCCCACACAAACTCAATCTCCCATAGAAATACTTGGGCAACCAATTAATAACACATATAGCCTCTCGTATAGCTAATGATCAACACATGCAGCAGTTTACATCACAACAGACATAATGATGCACAAATTAAGACAGTTTAGTCACTAACCCATGCATTCAGTGAGACACATTTAATCACTCACTCATACAGTCAGTCACGCACCTACTAAATTCTTCATCCAGACACTTATACATCCACTCATTCTTCAATATGTAAGACATATTTTAACTTTACAGAAACATACAGTCACTGGATGTTGTCATCAGTGATGTCATCAGTGATGTCATTTGAGATGTCATCAGTGATGTCATCAGTGATGTCACTGACCATGTCATGAATGATGTAATATGTGACATGATCAGCAGTGGATTGCGGGTGCGCGATATATAGTTAGTGCAACTAACTATATATGGAATTTCAATGGTTTTGTGTGAGTAAAATAAGGTTTTTTAAATGCTAATTCCTAACTATATATGGTCTATAACCTATGGTTTTTTCAGTGAATATATATATATATATATATATATATATCCAAACCCACTTTCTGACACTTCCGTGCCCTCTCACGCAGTGCGAAAAACTGCACAGCAGGATCAAGCCATCTACTTGCAACATTGTATCCCAGGGAAAAATTTCGCTCGCACTCACGGATGCATGTAATAATTCAGATCAATTCAATCTTCTTCAGCAATATTTATTGTCAAGCGTGCCAGCAGCCCAATGCTTTTCAATCTCAACAGAGACCTTGTTCACGGGTGAAATGTCAAAATAGCAGCAGCATTTTTCCCTTTACATAGGACTTCCTAGTGTCTTACATCACTTCCTGCAATGCGCCGCTATTTATTTTGAATTTTGTAGTTTATCCAATCATTATTTCCAAAACCAAGTAAACATTTTTATACATATTTTTAAAACATTACTTTTTTTCCTTTTTTCAATAAATCACACCCAGGGCAAAAACTAAATAAAATTACATAATGTCACAATAAATATTAATGCCAATTCAACCATTGACCGTAGATACCGCAAATTTAGACTCTTTTTCAAGAATGAACCTCTCATCACTATTTTTGTCTGAATGTTGGTGATATTGTTGACCGGGATATACATAATCATTCCACTATCATTATATAAAGACAATTTCTATTGTTGAGACATTTGATCGTCGCTGATATATAGTACGATTTTAATCTCTCCAATGGGCTTTTACAGCAACCAACGGTCCTATTGGCGATTATTGTCCCGTCTTAATTCCAGGTATAATCCCCTCCCAGTAAATCTCATAGTACTGTTAACGACATTGTTAGCAGGCATTAGTTAATGAGAGACAATTAAGTTTCATTGCAGGTCTTTTTTTCAAACATACTGTATCGTTATATAAATGTATCAAGAAGTATCAACAAAATCCTTGGTGCAATGCTCCGTGAGAAACTACCAAACTGAGAAAGAGAAAAAGAAGAAAAGAAAGAAAGAAAATCAAAGTGAATTCTCCCAACTGTACAAGTGAAAAATAATTTGTTTAAAAGGGAAGCAGTTTCTGATTTATCCTGCAAGCACCGAAGAATACATAGATTATATATGATAATGTCATTCTTCATCCTGATTTAATCCATTCAGGGACAGGGTACGAAAGTTTATAATATGACGAGATTCTTTTTCCCTCAAGATCTTTTCACTGTCACCACCTTGATTATTCTGTTCCACTCTGCGTACAGCGTAGAATTTTAGTCTTTTCCAATTACCACTGGGTTCACTTTCCATAAGTTTTGCAACTGTGTTGCTTCTGTCAGTGTTAATAGTGGCATGCACATGTTCTAAAATTATTTTTTTGAGTTCACATATTGTTCTGCCCACATATTTTAAGTGGCAGGGACATTCAATGATGTAAACGATGAATTGACTCTTGCATGTGATTAGTTGTTGTATCTTCCACATCTTTTTATTTGCCATTTTGATTTCCTTTATATTTTTTTGCAAATATGCATACTTTGCAATTTGTACATTTGTAGAATCCTTTAGGTTTAATCCATGATCCTGCATGTTTTTTAATTAATGAAATGGCTGTGGACTTGCTGATCCTTAAGATTTTTTGCTCTTTTGAATGTTAAACTTGGGTGATCTACTACTATCTTTGCCACCGTAGTGTCCAGATGCAGAATGTGCCAATTATTTCATAATATTCTTGTGATGTGTTTATTTTCGGTGGAATAAGGTGTGATCATGCATATTTTCTGTTCAATTTCAGCACTGTCCAACTTGGGATTCTTTTGTTTTATCAATTCAGATCTCTGTAGTTTTGGTGTTTTTAAACGCCAGTTGGTTACCACTCTCTTGTTGTAGTCACGTTGTCTGAATCTGGCAGTTACTAAGATACTACATTTGTGCCATTCCTCCTCCTGACAGCATATCCTCCTTATCCTTAGGAACTCTCCATACGGAATGTTGTTCATCAAACGGAGTTGGTGAAAACTATCAGCATGTAAGGTGGCATTAGTTGCTGTTTTTTTTTGTAGTGTGGTATGAACTTTGTTGTTCTGGATGTAAATTCCCGTATCCAGGAAAATAACACTTTCCTCACTAATGTCATAGGTAAATTTGAGATTGGTTTCTGTGTTGTTCAAGATTTCAACGTATTCCGCAAATTCCTCTTTGGATCCATCCCAGGTGCAGAACCAGATCATCGATTTATCTTGACCACATAATGATTTTATTTACATGGTCGTCATTGTTGGGGTTCCAGGCCAGATTACTTCCCCACCATTGCATCGTCAGGCAGGCATAGCAGGGGCTGAATGGAAAACCCATCGCCGTCCCTTTGACTTGACAGTAGATTTCATCCCCAAACATGAAAATGTTTTGTATGAGGCAGAGCTTTATCATTTTCAATAGCATTCTGTTGTGATCAGCATATTAGATGTTGCGTTCAAGTAAAAAGAATTCACATGCTTTTATTCCAATGTCATTCCTGATATTAGTATAGAGTGATATTACGTCCTTCATGATCTGTTTGTAAGTTGGTACCCAGGGAATTTCCTGTATGCGTCATGATAGATCACCTACATCTTGCAGATAAGATGTTAAACTTTTTACATATGGTAGTAAATGTACATCTAAGTAGTTTGCAATTGGTTCCAACAAAGCTCCCTTTGCCAAGATGATTGTCCTTCCTGGTCGTCTAGAGTCATGTTTATGTTTTTTTGGAAGAAAGTAGATTGTTGCTGTTGTGGGATAATGTCTCAACAGTAGAAATTGTCTTAATATAATGATAATGGGATGATTATTTATATACCGGTCAACAATATCACTGACATTTAGACAAAAATAGTGAAGAGACAGTAATTCTTGAAAAAGAGTCTACATTTGCGCTATCTACAGTCAGTGGTTGAATTGGCATTATAATTTATTGCAACATTTTGTAATTTTATTTAGTTTTTACACTGGGTGTGATTTATTGAAAAAAGGTAATGTTTTAAAAATATGTTTAACATTTTTTACTTGCTTTTGTAAATAATGATAGGATAACCTACAACATCCAGAATACATAGCGCTGCATTTCAGGAAGTAACGTAAGACACTAGGAAGCCCTTTGTAAAGGGAAAAATGCTGCCGCTATTTTGTCATTTCACCCGTGAACAAGGTCTCTGTTGAGATCGAAACGTGTTGTGGTGCTGGCACGCTTGACATAAATATTGCTGAAGAAGATTGAATTGATCTGAATTATTACATGCACCGCAAGTGCGAGCAGAATTTTCCCCTGGGATACAATGTTATACATATATATATATTCACTGAAAAAACCATAGGTTTCACACACGTTATAGTTAGGAATTATCATTTTAAAACCCTTTGAAATTCACTGAAAAAACCATAGGTTTCACACCAGTTATAGTTAGCTGGTCATTTTACTCATACAAAACCTTTGAAATTCCCCCGTTATAGTTAGTTCAGCTAACTATAACTCGCGCGCCCGCAATGCACTGCTGATGACGTCACATATTACATCACTCATGACATGGTCAGTGACAACACTGATGATGTAATATGTGACGTCATCAGCAGTGCATTGCGGGCACGCGAGTTATAGTTAGCTGAACTAGTGCGCGCTTATAGATATATTTTTTCACATTTGATTTTCTCAACAACTACTGGAGGGATTTACGCCATTTAAACAAAAGGGCGATCTGTGAGTCAGACTCTACCATTTTGCCAAATTTCTTGTAATTCCGTTCAGCCGTTCGGGCTGTAGCCGTGTCTAATAGTCCTATGGAAAATACCATGGGGAAAACACGTTTGGGACCCCCTTTTTTCTCAGCCCCCACTTCACGAATCCCCCCAAAACTTTCAGGGAATGAGCGGAGCTGAACGGGCCATCTTCTTTGAGAAATTCGCAGAGATATATCAACCGGCGCCAAAGTTATTCCCAATAGAATATTGCGGATTTCCTATGGAAACTAGGTCCTAACTATAACTACCTACTGGCGACCGCCAGTAGGTAAGACATATATATATATCTCTATATATCTCTCTCTATATATATATATATATATATCTCTATATCTCTCTCTCTCTCTATATATATATATATATATATATATATATATATATATATATATATATATATATATATATATATATATATATATATATATATATATATATATATATATCCAACACCAGTCCAATCTTCCGATACAAAAAAAGCGCTGACTCCGTGAATAAATGCCAAAGTAAGATTTATTTTATTTCGATTAACAGCCCAGACGCGTTTTGACGGTATTCAACCGCATTGCTCACTACATCTGGTTTTCACCACATCCACTGCTATATACTTGTAAGTTTGACGGGTTACAACTGGTTTAGGTGTTAATGGCAACCATGTCATGTCACTTCAAACAACATAGAAGAGTTATCATGTGGATTACATCACTGTATGAAGGCTTTCACTAAATGCATGAAAACATTATACATAGCTAAGATAAATGTTACTTCACATTTACCAACTCAGTGATGACCAAAATTTGTATGCAATAAAACTTATATACAAAATTAGAACATAAAACTAAAACATGCAATTAAACACCTCCATGAGTCAGAGCGTTCAATATTTTAAACCAATAGTGGCGATATCACTAGCTGCCAACCCTTTATGTGTGTGTCGCAAAAGTAGTTCTATGATTTGATGCACACAGTCTCTCTTGGATATACCCATGATTGCGGGATGTGTTCATGTTTTGTGACCCTCACACAGATATGTCATTGGCAGAGTTATTTGTAGGTGTTAAAACAACAATGCTGCATGTGCCAGTCGGTATAAGCTCTAGTCATGTGCGTACCTAGAGTGGTTCTCATGTGTCTAGCTGTCATATGGGGCACATGTTTGGCCATGCTAAGTTTGCTTACCATTACCACTAAATTGCCATGACTGGTTGCTTAGGTTGCTCATACGAAATCCGGCCACTCAATCCTACCCAAGCGGTTTGCAAACACTAGTGTAGAAAATAGAAACCTTCTCAGTAGTCCCACTGATACTTGGTCCTTTTAAACCAACAAACAGAAATGTAAAAGTAACATCTTTATTAACCTCAAATGAGGGAGACTACGTCACACAGAAACCTTAGCAACTGAATGAGGCAGTCTAAGGAGTACAGAAAACAGAGGCCTTATATATGCTTAGGATTACATAGTCAGCATAAGACCAAAGGGCAGTCCTGGCTCATGTAAGCATGCAGAATGCCTAATATGGGCCTGCAAGATCTGCTTGCTCAACAAAATGGGAGGAGAGTTACTTCTCCATACAGCAGCAAAAATAGCCTGCCAGTTATACTAGAGAAGCAGGTGCATTGTACTAGCTAGGCCTTTCTGAGCATGTGCGAAGGTGGAAGATGCTGAATATAGTTCGTTTCTAGGCAGATTACAAGAGCAGTCAACACTGAGGGAGGACAGAGCACATGGCGAGCACGTGGCAGCACATGGCAGCACATGGCAAACAAGATGGCTGCCAGAAATACAAAATGGCTTGCAGCTCATGCTAACAAATCCCTGCAATATTTAACAGAGGGTCCTTTTAGCATGAGCTAAATACATTCCAATGATCCAGTAGGAACATAGAAAATATTTGCACATTAATTTTCATAAATGTATCAATATCCTAATTCATTGCTAGGTGGGCATTTTCCATTCTAAACATTTCATTAAGCGGGTATATGTAAGGTATAAGCAGGAATACAAAGGGAACGGAGCATCGGGTCATCATTAACATACAGATAGCAGGAGAAAGTAATGACCACTATTACAAACAGAATTATTATTTTTCTAGTCCTAAGCAAAAGCAAATCCTAAAACTGTCAAGTAACTTGTCCATTTTCCTTTTATGAGGGCTAGAACACCAATTTAATACATTCAAGGAAAGGGCAAAGTCACATTTTTCAATTGCTCAGAAAATGTTTGTCTTGCATAATAAATATAACTAATGCAAATATTAAAGCTACTAAACAGATTATTACAAAAACAATCCTGGCTCCAAGGGACCAGGAGGACCACACAGGGCCATAGGAATTAGGACGAAGAGCTGCAAAGGGCTACTCCTCCTTAAAAAGGGGACATCCAAAGGGGTACATTATTGACAAGAAAAAGAAGTCCTTGGGGAAATTGAAGCCGCTGTTCAACCAACCAGTCTTCTCCCTGTGTCCGTTTGAGCCTCACAGGCAGGCTCTTATTGTTTCCACGGTGGAGCTGCACAATTCGCAACTCAAGAATCACAGCCCAGTTTCAAGGGAAAAGTCTCTTCTTTCAGGATAGGGCAGTCACCCACCAGGGCAAATGCTCTCAACGATCCTGTACAGTGTCTCAGGCAGTGCACCAATTTTCTTCACTTCAATCTAACAGGCACCAGAGACACAGCACCTGTACCCTGAACTCAAGTCCTTCCCTAACTCCTGCATTGCTCTGCTGACGCACTGCTCATTTGTTGGGGCCACACATTGCATCCAGTGTGCTCAGGTATCTCTTGACCAACAAACAAAGGAGCAAACTTGTATTCACGTTGGGACCAGGATTCAGAGGCTGATGCTAGGATCTCTGAGGCAACCCTTGTTTCAAAAGGGGTCACCTCAAGCAAAGCTTCCTCACCATTCTGGTCGGTCTGTGACTCTCAGCTGGGCATCAAAACTTGATCTATAATTTCTCCTTTCTGATTTGTGATCCGGTCTTTCCCCCAAGACAGTCGCAGGGGTACACAATTCATTCCAGGGCTTCCGCCTTCACTGAGGTCCTAGTTGCCAGCAATGCCTGTGCTGGATACCTTCACCTTGGCTTCAAGCTGGACTGGTGTTGACCTTGACTCCCCAAGCTGAATCTGATGTCCGGGCCCATCTGGCAATGGTTGTAAGGCAGCAGATATCTATTGGTAGACAGAACAAAAGGTCTTTAGACAAGGCACAGAAACAGTCTATCAACAGAGAGGATAGTCTCAGAATACTTCCGAGTCTTGGGACGCCCATATATTAGCAAGGCACCCAAGAACCACTTCCATCTATCTATGAGAGAGTTAAAAAACAACATCCTGGACCAATTGGCAAGTATAAAAGGAACTCTTAGGTGAACTTACAAGAGTAATACATCACCCAATCCCAAGTAGCCAAGGAAGTCTGTTCAGTTTTTTAAATTGTGAGGAAAAGAGAAAAACAACACAGACATATCCTAAATCCTAACATTGGTGTATTCCTGTGTACTAATCGGAAAACCCTCAAAAAAGGAAATGTTCTACACTTTTGCTCATAAACTTTACATTACTTGTACAGGACTGCAGACACTTCTAAAATGATTCTTCTTAATTAAAGCACCTAGATTGTATGCTTAGGACCATGCTCTCATGTAATAGGAGGAAAAGGAGAATCTAAAACTGCTAATTTAACAGGGGTTCTTATCTATAAGACAACATTTCTACTAAGGATCACATGGGCATCTTTCCCGCGTTCTACTTTTCATGATCCAAACTATGCAACAACAGCTCTAATAAGGACTGTCAGTTTATTTACACAGACTAGCAAATAAAAGCTAGCAATGCCCTTACAAAACTATGTAGCATGAGAATAACATACAATAATGGTGTTATCACCTAAGACTTGTAGAACAAAAACTACCCACATCTAGTTCCCCTTAAAGATCAAAATAAGGGAACAACAATCCAGACTACTGATCCTGTCATAATTTCATCAAACAGGATGGGCAGTAACATAACATATATACTAATTCATTTTATTAATGCTAACAATGTTTAAAACAGTATTACTGAATAGCCAATTAAATGTCTCATTGCTATTTCACAGACAGCTTAGACAGGCTAAAAAATGAGAAAAGGAGAGAGCAACATACATATTACCTAGCCTTAATTTGTAGAGGAGCTAGCCTCCTTCCCCCATTTTGACAGTAGGAAACCTGAAACAGGTTTCACTTCTGTCAACACTATCAACCCTTATTTGTAGCAACTAGGCATAAACAAAGTTATAGGAGGTAGACCGCACTTTTGAGAGGGCTAGAAAAAACATGAATACCCAAACCCCAATCCTTTTAGCAAATGTACAAGTCAAACATGAGGGCACATGAAGTCAAACTAAATTTCATTGTCTCAGCTTTTGAATTCTCAGACTAAAAGCATTAGTGCTGTATACGTATATATATGGCAACACTTTCTCTTAATCAAAGTTCACATATACCATTATATCGTTTTCTATCATATGAGTGCATAAAGTGGTTGCTTCGCCAAAAAAAGTAAAACTTCTCCTTCTCTCCCCTGTTGTCTTTCAAAAAGTTTGAGAGGTCAAAATGTCAAAGCAGACCTTGTTCTGAGAGCCATGCCAGGCTTCTAAATATAGTACTGACTTTTAACTCTTCCCAGCTGTTCCATTCTGTGTGCAATGGTTTCCATGTGGCTTGCCCAATTCAAAGTCACCCCTATTTGTCAGTTTAATAACTTCTGCTGGTTTTATAAATTTTTCAATTATAAGCAGTGTGCAATAGACTTGTCTAACAATAAAGGTCGGCTGTTTGTATTATACCTAAATGTATGCATTTAGTGACGCCTAGGGCATTTTAAAAGCTGCTCTGAATGCAGAATTTCTTTTTAAATTAGTGAATTGTGCCAATTTCGACTTTGAAATTTGGGGCACTTAAAAATTAATATCTTTTAATTATTTTACATAATAGTCATCCTCAGTATGTTCTCTACAAATTCCAGAGATTGGACATTAAAAATATATCATATATACCCTTATAAAAATATGTTTTTTACGCCGGCGCAGAGTGATATTTCACATGCAAATTTCCTCATTATGCGGTATAACACAACTTAAATTTAATATTAATGCTAGGAGGTCACAGTATGAGTATTAAGCTTTATAAATATTAAAAAACGAATTTAAAAGCACTTATTTTTTAAATAATGTTTTCATATATTTTTTTATTTTAATAAAACTGATCATTTTTGATAATTCCACATATGAAAAGCAAGCTGCATCCCTTGCCTATCATATTTAGACACATTCATTAATAAGCCTAAGCACAGAAGCCTAACTTGAAACATGAACATTTTTGCGCCACTTTTTTAAAAGGACAATTATTTAACATCAGAACCACGAATATGCTTATAAAAAAAGGCTTTAAGAAAGGAAATCTTTATTTTAAATGTTTTCCTGTTATCTAAAATAATGAACCTAATTTTTGTAACTTTTTAAAATAGCAGTCTGAAATGCAGGGTTTGACACCATGTTTGCACTGAAAAAATCCTAGCTGATTCAACATTCCTGTCTCTCCGTGGCCTACAATCAAAACAACAGCTGCTGCTAAGCGGCAGTTAAAACACAGCTGTTGCAAAGCTTTTTTTAGTGTTGAAATGGAAGCACAGTGACTGTCTATTTAAAACGGAGGTATTTCAATGCATGTTTTATAATATGTGCTTAGTTCAGCAAAATTTACTCAGATGATGTGTTTGCCTGTTTATATCTAATATCTAACACAATGTATCTAAAGAAAATGTTGGAACATTTTATAATTGTTTATTTATTGCAAAATACACAATTTCGTTTTTGAGGCCTATTTTATTCCTATTCAATGTGAATTCTAATTTTATTTTTTAAGCATTGTCAGTTTATACATGTGCATAGTTGCTTGCTCTATAAATTTAATAGTAACATGCAGTTATTTAGCATATCATATGGTTCATTTCTGTTTTTTTATTATTTTTATTTAATATTAATTAAATGGCATTTTGCATAACAGACTGATGACAGCAAGAAAACACAAACAAACACATTGAGCGCATTCAAGACATATACAGAAGGGGGTCCTACACTCAGAACACATGATATAGCTCGCTTAAGGCTAGCCATTTTTAAATATAGCACAATCGCTATTTACTTGCAGAAGTATCACTAATGTGAAACCACGAACCACATAGACATTTAAACACATGATTAACAGGGCCGGACTGGTGAGGTCCGGGCACCGGGCAATCCCCCGGTCGGCTGGAGGGGGGTGGGGGCCGGTTTTCGAAAAAGGGGGCCGGTTTTGTGGCTGGGGGCCGGTTTTCAGTCCGACCGTCACAGCCTGTGACGGTCGGACTGAAAATCGGCCCCCAGCCACAACAGCGTCACTCACTTCGTTGGGATCAGTTCCGAAGCAGGCCTGCCCCGAATACTAGTGCCAGCAAGCCTGATTGATTGGTCCGGTGTGCACACATCGCTGAATGTGCAACCTAACAAACAAATGACGGAGGAGGAGGTGCCTGTGCGCAGCCCCTGTCTCCTCCTCTGCGTCTGCGCGCCTCAATCTCCAGGGTTCGGCTGGTTGGTGTAATTAATTCCCGACCCGCATGCGCATTAGGTAATTAACTGCCCGTGGCTGCCACAGGAGTGACGAGAGCCAAGGAGCAGAGGTGCGCACGGACGTCGTCGATACTTAGTTGAAGGCAGGGGGCCATAATTTTATTCTACTGCCGCCTAGCCCGACCCCCGTGTCTGCCACCAACAGCTGTCAGCAGGCCTGCCCTGAGGTGAGTCCATTGTTCCTGCAGTCACACAGCACACAAGGACACGGAAATATAGGCTGGCTAAAAAGATAGATTGTCAGACAAAGTGATAGAGACTGCTCAAAATGTGACTGCAGGAACGCAAGAGTAACCTTCAGACACTCGACAATGGATATAATTAAAGGGACTGAAATGTCAACGTTTATTTCATTTCTGTCCGGTTTTCGGAGAAATTCCTTCTATTTGGTGCCAATAAACAGGTATCCATAACACATTAACCAATCGACACAAAGGCATCCAGAAACCCAAAGAAACAGATACAAACATGTATGCACAAAACCCAATAACAGGCACTCTATACAGGTGACACACACGTAAGCATGAAAGAAAGGATGGTAATGAGTGGGAGGGAAAATTCTTACAGGCAGCAAGGCCAGCACCGCTAGACATCAATGTACAGAGGACAGCAATCATACACACAACAATGAACACAAAAGAACAGACAGGTCCTTTCAAACAGAGACCAGCAGGCATCTAAAAGAGGGCAAGGTATACCTTTACATAGGGGTCAACACACCTGCACCACTGCAAACACACTTACAAGTATTAATGCACATATAGACCAGACCTGCAATTACAGATAATACACACGGGTATATGGACAGAGAGATAGGCGGAGTCCCGGCCCAAGAGGTTATAACTTATCAGCCAGGTACATAGTCACGTCGCGCTGCTTGCTTCTTTTAATTAGAAATGCAAATAGGATCAGGTTCGCACTCGCAGAGTGATATTGCTTATGCTCATTTTTCACAGTTATAAGCAAGAGGCCACCAGAACATAAAGTTACTGCCACGAATGGCCGTCTTCCTCCAGATTGTAAAGGACGTAGGTCATAGCTGCCAAGGTTTCAGATTGCCATGTGTGACATTTTTATAATTTTACTGTAATTATGAGTGACATTTCAACGACTATGAGTGACTCTTTCTCGCAAGCAAATCCAGCAATGAAGAGGTGGGAAACCTATACTTATTAGAAATTACACCCACTTGAGAACAACACTCGATCTTAAAAATCTTGGAAGTAAGTGCTCAGGGTTACCTGGGTTAGGCAAAACATGAATCAATATACTTTAAAAACACGTAACTGTGAGTTTCCTTTCAGAGTTTCAAAACCTATTTAAATGATTTAATGTAGCAGATATTCTTGGAAATAGATTTTTGGGGTAGGCAAAATATGAATTAATATACTTAAGACTACTGCACTTTCAGAAGTTCAGCTCTACCAGGGCATGATGAAAACGCACGGATTTGTGGCTATTAAGCAAAACAGACGAGACTGAGGCATGGGTAAGGAGAGCCAGTAAGCTGGTTTTGCAGCCATTTGATGGCACAACATTGGTTGCCAGTGGAGAGGGAAGAGTTGTTTGTGTACTTACCAGAGATGAACTGCCAGGCTAGTTCCTTGATACCTTGCAAGTGGTGGAAAGTGCTATATAACTACGAACCCTTTTTCAACTCAATTTAAGCCCCATGCTGGAATGTTCAGGTGAGGATGGGCGGGGGGGGGGCTTGAGATGGTTGTTTCCTTGACAGCCAGCCTCACTGTAATGCCCACACCTCGTGGGGAGGGTAGGTGTGTATGGCAGACTGTGGCTCAGCACCCCCAATCCTTTGGGGGGAGGGGGCACTTCCGTGTATTTCCTCTTCGGAGGAGCTGTGCCACGGATCACCTGCCTCTGCTAATGCAATAATTGAATTACCAGCCTATACACACGTAAAGGAATTACACTGCATTAGGTGCCACAGAAAGAGTTTGAAGAGCAACGCTGTTAGCACAAGCACCACTTTAAATATCGGGTGTTCCCGCCGAGCCCAAAAGAAATGACGTTATTCCTGTCCTACATTAAACATAATGAAATCAGAGCTCCCGTGACCAGACCTCCGTTTTGAACACAAGTCAGTGACCACAAGGAAGTTCATACCGGCGTCTCCTTACCTTGGCTCTAAGTGACACCATGTAAATTCACTGCCCTGCACTCCCTGGGGTCTCGCGCCTCGGAGTCTGGAAGCAGACCTCCTCTATCTGCCGTCTCAGCTCTGCATCAAACAGGGAAGCCGGCTGCAGCAGGGGCCTATGCGTTGATGTTGCAGTGATTTGAAGATATTTGCTGCTCCTCGAAAACGAAAGCGCCGATACGCAAGATCACCTCATCCTGCCTCCCTGCTGCGGTGAGAGCGGCGATGTCAGGAGGAAGGAGCAGGAGCTAGACAGAACTTAAAGAAGCGCGGGCGGCAGGAAGTCAATTAACGTCACCAGTGGGCACTGCAGTGACGTCAGTTTAATTTCGGCGCCACGTGCCTCTACATCTTGTAACATTGTAGCGGTACTTAACTTTTCAGAGCTGCAACCAGATCTAGCGAGGCCCAGCCCCGTTAGCCTCTGCCTGCTGGGAGCAGTGTGCGCACCGCGCTGACAGGTGCTGTAGCTCAATTTATAATGTGCATTTTTATAGCAGCACAGAACGGCGCTATAATGCGTGACAATGCATTTCAGTGCGATGATGCGGATCACCACACTGAAATGCATTAGCGTCACACTCAATGCGTGATACTTGACAGGACTGTAGGTTATCCAATGGGCCAAAGTGGGACTAATTCCGTCCCTTTTTCATCAATTTGCCTATTGGTTTTGTTGATGTCCTGAGACGCTGATAAACAATAAAGACTGTGCACTCCAGCTGCAGTGGGACCTTAGTTATTTTGTCACAGTATCGCTTCTTTGTTCTTAAAACAAAGAAAGAGCTCTAAGGCACTAGGTGCACCTTAGGTAAAGATGGTGTAGAATTCATCTCCTACACTTCACATTGCATTGAAAAAGAGAGTTAGAAGAGTAGGTACGCCATGTTGAGTCCTAAAGTACGTATTTATTTGGTGTGAGCATACACACAGTTCTCTTGAGTAGCCAACTCAACTGAGTCCACAAGAACGCATGCATACAAATACACCAGCATTCCAATTAGATCGCAAGGACCAACACTGCCACGAGACTTGCAAGACACACTTGACAGATGCGCTCAACACATGATAAGACACACCATTATATTCACAAAGTCGTTTTTAAGTAACACAATTTCCAGGAGCATCAGATCTTATCAGCTCAGACCATCTTCAGCCCGATAATCCCTGGAGAAACCCTCCCCCTGGAGAAACACCCTCAGGGATGGAAAACCCAGAGCACAGCCCGACCATGCATCACACACCCGGAAACCAGGCATCTTCAGACAACACAAAAGCACTGGACAGAAAGATATGAGAGGAGGCCAGATGATTGACAGCAGTACATTCATGGTGGAACCAGCAATATCTAGTCAAGGACTTGCAATATCTAGTCTAGGGGAAGATAGGAGCTCAGAGTTTTACAGTATGGGTAATTGTATCACAGTGTCTACCTCTGATTCGAAACGTGCCTCCCTCACATGCAGAATAGTCCTCACATCTTACTAAATGCAATAATTGGGGCCGAGAGTGACTGAAAGAAGCAAACTTGTTACGTGACTGACTATGTACCTCATAACTTGTAAGTTATAACCTCCTGGCTCGAGAGTTACATACACATAAGTCACTCATGTCACGCTGTTTGCTTCTTTCAATTAGAAATGCAATTAGAGGATAATTTGCACTCGCAGACAAAATCCCACACAAGCTGCCTGTAAGCATTAAAAAAACGGAAGCACTGCACTGGCACTGCCCGCTGAGAAATGGATCAGGCAATGCTCCCATTGTCTTCTTCGCCGGGCCGCCCTGGTCTTACTCAGCCTGGTGATGTAGTGGTATGGTTCTCTTCTCCGCTCCGGAAAGAGTAACCAGGTCAATGGTGCCCACAAGTCACATTGCCCCAATTCGGCTATTATTATGAAAGTGCTGCTGTGGAAGACTTAACTAGGGATAAATAAGACGTTTAGACGTTTTTATGGTGTGCAATCTGAGCGCTGCCGCTTGATATTGTACCCATTAAAGGGAGGAGTGTGGGCTGGCAGCAGGGGATAGATTCAAGGATGGGCAAACAACCATATGAAACAAGCTACAATGCTACAACTGGGGCTCCGGGCCTCAGCTCTGGAGGATCCATCCCACAGCAGCATCGCAGTTCAAAGGGACCCTGAACGTAGGCAAAACACAAAACAGTCAGTAACCCTCAGATATCGCTCACTCGCACAATACAACCCCTTAATACATCTGTGCCAAACCATCGCCATCAGTATTCACACCTGTCCCATCTCCTGCACTCACCGCGCCAAGCCAGCCTTCTTCATGAGGATCCTTGTAACCAGCATGATTAGGGTGACCAACTGGCATTGGTGCAAATTCAGGACGGTGAGTGTAAGAATTCAGGACAAAGGGTCAAAATTCAGGACAAAAATTCAGGACAGAATGTCAAAATTCAGTACAAATCTTTTGGGCAAAAGGTACGTTTTACATACACATCAGAGGAGGCCCCGCAATAATATATAGGTAAATAGACAACCTACATAAGTTCAAGTCAAAATATGTTTGTATAAGGTTGAGACAATTGTGGATTTCAAAGTTTTTCACGCAACTTTGAGCAAATGTGCAGGTCTTTTGTGGTATTTTATATGTTCATGATCTAGTTATATGGTCACTGTGCTGGGTTTTCTATATGTAGCAATAGTCAATTTGTCAGGGGTAGCCCATGTTTTTCGTATACATATAACAAGTCTAGCATTTTTCGGTTGCATTGTAGATGCTGCTTCTCTTAACTGAATCTTTTTTCTATTTCTTCAGTCCCAGTTATTGTTTGTTACTATACTTTTTGGCCATGCACTCTCCTCAGATCATCACTTTGAATAGCTCCTATTTATTTGCGCTGTATTATTTAGCATTCTCCTTCAACCTTCTCAATAAGTCCTGAACAGTGAATCTCCATGTTGGGATCTTAGTTCTGCTTTGTGCCCGATTTTACCATACCTCTGATCTGGAATGGTACAGCAGGAATTTGGCCTAATATGCAGACTCTTCATATTTAAATAGGAAGTCCTTCGTAATAATGATGTATTCCAGGTAATTAGGAGTGCCATCTATTCACAAATATTAACAGGTTGTTGTACCCTCCAGAAGTGTATCACACTTATTTTATCCATATTCTTTGATGGTTGCACTCTGGACATGAAAAGCATTTGACTTGTGCATGTTACCGTAAACATTTTGAGGGCCATTTATAAATATCAAACATTGCAGTCCAATAACCAGAGTTGACCTCCTTGCGTTGGCTCTCTTTGAGCCTGCTTTGCACCACGCACACACCTTTGTACCATAGTGAAAGGCTGTGAGCATTATGTCTACTGTCTAGCATAGGTTTTGCACTGAAACAACAAGTAATATCCATCCACTACAAAATCCTATGCTTAGGAAAACTTTAAAATATTTACTGAACTGTATTTATGCTGTACTGTAGATCATACATGCATTCTTGGAAAACCTCAGGAAGGCATCAGCTTTTGTCTTGAATCCAGGTCTACCTTTGTTAGTAGGTAGGGCTTTACATCAATACCCATGGGTAGTTGCTTGGGGACTTGCTCCGACATCTCATCCGTGAAACACCCTCTTGACACAAATTAATGCAAAGTGCAATTGAATTTTTAAATGTCTTTATGCTATTTTATATGAAGAAAAAAATTGTTAAATTTAAATTCATGTTTCATGCTCGACATTTCATTTGTTAGTGTTCTCTGTAGGAATGTCTGTGATTTAGGATTGGGTATCCTGGTGCTCTATAGGTAATCATTTACTATGCTTTAAAAGTGAATACAATCTAATATGTAATGAGAAATGTGTTGAAAAATACTTTGTTTTGGCCTTTCTGTCTCCCAAATTTTCTTGAGGGGGAGAAGTTCAACTCCCCAAACTCCCCCTAGTGGTTGCTCACAGCGCTTGCTCGCTACACACCATGTGGGGGGGGGGGGGGGGTTGGTCTCACTTTTACTTTGTTCTCTCTGATTCACTACTTGTGTCTATTTTTGGTGCTGTCTGAAAGAATGCCTATGGATACATATGACTGGGTGGGTAACCTGATGTTCTTTAAGGTCATCATCTACTGTTTACTGTGCTTTGAAAGTTGATACAATTTGAATATGTAATGAAAAATGTGCTGTAAAATTCACCATTTTGGTCTGTCATTTTTGAAAGATTTCTTGGGGGGAGAACCCCCCCAAACCCCCCTAGTGGACGTCGGGCTAGCTCACTGCGCTCGCTACGCGCCGGACGAGGGCTGCCTCACTACGCGCCGGACGGGGGCTGGTCTGGCAAAATTTGCCAGGGCTGCTTTCAGTTCCCAGTCCGGCCCTGATGATTAACCCACAGATCAACACTTATGACAGAAACAAAGGACAGCCTACAGACTGTACTTAAACCAAACCATTTGTAAATACTAGTTGTAAGTCATATTTACAATAAGCGCTTCTCAATAGTATTCCAAAAGATGCAAAAAAAAACAGCCCAACAAACTGTTTAATGTCCAAGAAGCCAAAATACACTCAATTCACTAGCTTTGGCTGGCAGAGCACCAAAAAATTGTTCTGCATATCTCCATTCATAAAGGTGCGCAGAAAAGGATCCTTGTTTGTATTATTGTCATATTTTAATTCCCTGGTGATAAGTCACCAAGGAAGTAATATATTTTTATGCCTAAACCTATTTAGGTATTCCCTCAGGGGAGCCGGCTAATTTAATTCACATCTCACTATGGTACACCCAAAAAGCAACACATTCTCCGATGTGTGCTTGAAACAGGCATGCCAAAAATATTGCAAAATATGCAATTATTATAATCAAAGTAGCGCTTAAGGTACTCTTCGTACGTTGCGCCGTTCAAACAAATTCAAACAGAGATAAATCTCCTCATTACCTTCCTACATTAATTGCAATTTACATATTACATACATACAAATAAAAATATTGGCCAATCATACTAATCCAAAGCCACAGTAAGCGTTACTAAACTACCATACCAATCCAAGGCATCAAAAACCAACAGCAAACACCGCAGACGACTCTAACCAAACAAATGGTTGTCCAAATTCTAACTGCCATGTTCTGAATGACCTAACGGTCTTTTTTAGAATACTCACGCCAAAAAGGTTCTCAGTCAGGAGTGACATCATGTGGAGGATCAAAATCAGGAAGATCAGAAATATACTGGGCCGCAGAGACAGAGAATCCCCAGAATCTCCGTGCACAGAGTACCTCCTTAGTAGAGTCCTGTCCTGTCATCCACAGTAGATTTCTGTCTCCTGACAAGATCACTCCTTAGATAGCCACTTCTCTGATGAGGTCCACGTTGGAGCGCCATTTGAAGAAAATTGAAACCTTCTCAGGGGTCCCACTGATACTTGGTCCTTTTAAACCAACAAAGAAGAAATTGGCGCAGCAGCTGAAATATAAAAGTAACATCTTTATTAACCTCAAATGAGCGAGACTACGTCATACAAAACCTTAGCAACTGAATGAGGCAGTCTAAGGAGTACAGAAAACAGAGGCCTTATATATGCTTAGGGTTACATAGTCAGCATAAGACCAAGGGGCAGTCCTGGCTCATGTAAGCATGCAAAATGCCTAATATGGGCCTGCAAGATCTGCTTGCTCAACAAAGTGGGAGGAGAGTTACTTTCCATACAGCAGCAAAAATAGCCTGACAGTTATACTAGAGAAGCAGGTGCATTGTGCTAGCTAGGCCCTTCTGAGCATGTGCGAAGGTGGAAGATGCTAAATATAGTTCATTTCTAGGCAGATTACAAGAGCAGTCAACACTGAGGGAGGATATGGCGAGCACGTGGCTGCACATGGCAGCACACGGCAAACAATATGGCTGCCAGAAATATAAAATGGCTTTCAGCTCATGCTAACAAATCCCTGCAATTCTTAACACTAGTGATTGATGTTCGAGCGAGGTCTAAGGTGATTGGGACCGCGTTGACTACATGTTTTGTGAATTACTTAGTGTTGTAACGTGTTGTTTGAAAAATATATTTGTGTCGTGTGTATTGTGCCAAATAAAAATATTTTTTTGATAAGGTAGGTGAGTTTCAGATGTTTTCGGAGCAGTTAAAGAATAGCAGGCCAAGCAGCTGAGGACTAGACGTGCACATTAAGGGCCTCATCTGCGTTCAACCCGTTGGGGATCTTTGAGTCTAGCAAGATTATGTATCTAGACTCGTGTCGTCTCAATGCCAGTTGCCGATTACCACCCCTGATGTTCAGGGGTACACTGTCAATTACAAAATACCACAGGGTATGCCTGGTCGTAATTTGTGATCGCCCTGAGTTGCTGCAGTATTCTAACGTGTGCCTGATGTATAGTGCTGCCCACATACCTTTTTCCACAAGTGCATTCTAGCACGTAGACAGCAAATTCTGTCTTGCATGTGTAGCTCCCTCTGATAGTATACGGTGTATGTCTTAAAGGGTAGCCTGATGGTGTTGATGTTAATTCCATGTTTACAGGCTTTGCATTTTGCGCACTTCCTGAATCCCTTATGAGCTTGAAGCCACGTGGTTCCTTTGATGTTTGTAGGGGCGTTGCACACTAGCTAGTTCCTCATTGATTTCGCCTTTCTAAAAGTGACTGATGGTGATTTGTCACAGAAGGGACCTAAACTCGGGTCATTGCATACCAACGGCCAGTGCCTGTTCAAAATCTTACGCAGATTGGCATGATACGTGTTGTAGCCTGTAATTAGTCTAGGGGTATTGTGTGTGGTTTTCTCCTTGGTGTTTGTGGCCCTTTCCTTTCCTGGAAATAGGAGGTTTTTCCTGTTCTTTTCACCACACTTTCTCTCTGCCTTGTCCAGTGTCTGATTGCTATAGCCCCTATTCCTTAGTCTCATAACGAGGTTCTATTTAGCATCTTTCAAATCTTTCTTCCTGCTACAGTTCAGTGTCATCCTAAGGCACTCTGCATACGGTATTGATTCTTTGAGTTTAGTTGGGTGAAATCTCTGGGAATGTAGTATTGCATTTCCCGCTGTGGGCTTCCTAAATGTCTGAGTTTGTATTTTATTATCTGCCACAAAGAGTTCTAAGTTTAAAAACTGGATTGATGTTGTGCTTGTGGTGCAGGTGAATGTGAGGTTCAGGCACTTGTCATTAATATCTGATGCAAATGTCGTCGCACTTTCTCTTGAACCTTTCTATAGAATGAAAATGTTGTCTATGAATCTTTTGTATACCACCACATTGTCTGTCATTTGCCGTTGGTATTTTACCCCAAGTACTTGCTCCTCCCACCAGCCCATATGCAAATTAGCATAGCTGGGGGAGGGGGAGAAGCAAGTACCCATTGCTGAACCTTGTGTTTGTTTGTAGTGTAACCTGTTGAAAATGAATGTGTTGTTTGTGAGACACCATTCTGTCACATCTAACAGCATACATGTATGTTGGTGTAGGGATATAGGTCTTCTGCCTAGATAGTGTTGCAGAGCCCTCAGACCATCATTGTGCCTAATGCTGGTGTACAATGACTGCACATCAAGCTTCATGAATACATAATTTTCACTCCAATCACAGTCATACATTTTTGTTAGGAAGTCCCCAGTGTCTTTTATTAAGGCTGGGAATTCACAATGGTTGAAGGAAATGGTCAATAAAAACACTCGTATTCTCAAACAGGCTCCCTATGGCTGAGATTATGGGTCTCCCTGGTGGCTGGTGTGCGTTCTTGTGCACCTTTGGTATTGGGTACAGCTGGCGGGTTGTGGGATAATCATTCTTGAGAAAGTCAAATTCAGGTTTGCTAATGAGACCCATTCCTCTCCAATGGTACAGTTCATTGTGATATCTCTCTTTTATCCCCACAATGTGTGTTGGACTGATCCAATTGTAGCATTCCTGGTCCTGTAACTGTGAAAGCGCCTCATCCTTGTACATGGTGGGTGGCCATAGGACTATGTTTCCTCCCTTGTCTGACCACCTCACCACAATGTCTGGTTGAGCCTGGATTTTTGTGATCAAGTTAATATATTTCACTCTCTGGTTATGATTCCTAGTGGTGAATTCTCTAGTACTCAACAGTGACAATGTTTTTAAATCTTTAATCACATTATCCGCGAATAAGTCAAGACCATCCTTCGGTAGCATAGGCATAAATACTGATTTAGGCTTAAAGGGCGTACACACTGATTGATATATATCCAATTCCGATGTAGCAGCTGCCTCACTTGGCAAAATTCGGCTGACTATCTCATTTTGATCCAAAACTGTGAGATCTCATGTCTGCTGTTGTTAATGGGCCACTCTGTTCCGTGTCAGTTGGTGTTTCTACTGCCCTTTTGTTTGTATTGATAAAGTATTTTTGCAATTTTCATTTTGGCACAAATTGGAAGAGCTCGATTCTTGTTTGTGCGTAATCAAAGTTTGTCCTGTGGTTTCCCCAGCGTATGTCATTTCTGCGTCTGTTTTTTGTTTTTGGTTCTGCTGTTTGCCTTTTACCCATTTCTGGCGTGGTGGACGCTCCATGCATTAAAAAAACCAAACTCCCGCGCTGGTGTTGTTGCTTTGCCCCTCGGGTTGCCACTTGCATTGCTCTCTAAGTTTGATTCTATCTCCGAGCTCCCTTCTGATTCACTCGAGTTACCTGCCGTTGCTGATAATTGTTGGCTGTCTTGTGTTCTCAAATTTCCTCGAAAATGTGTATATTCTTCAGTTTAAATAATCATTTCTGTCTCTTTGGAACTTTATTGCTTTTCTTTCTTTTATTCCATCCTCATATTTTGTTACCCTTGTTTGTGTTTCTATCAGGGTTTCCTGTATTTCTTCCTGGTTTCCACGTGATTCTAACTCTGCAAATTTCTGCTATTCGCTCTAAGATTTTTTTCCCTGTCACTGGCCGCAAATTTGATCAGAATGTTCAGCAAGTTTTGCGAGGACTGTGCGCTGTTGTCTGCCCAGTCTTGTAACATTGCAGGGTCTGGGTTTTCATACGTGGCGGTTACCAGGATCGTGGGGGCTACCAGGATCCTGAGACCTCTAGGCACTTGCCCCAAATCCAGATATTGTTTCAATGATTTGCACTCCCACCATTTCGAGACTTCACTCTTGCGGAGTTTTTCCAGTTCATGCATTAATGTTTTAACATTGTTCTGTGCAGGCTCAGCATTCTGGCTTGTGGATTTAGATGTGGCGGATGCGGTTGTGTCAGCATCATATATATATATTTATATATATGCTTGCAAAAAAGAAGCAGAGAACTCTGAATAGTTCTCAAGTTTAGGTGGAAAGAAGCTCCTGTATAGAACACTCTCAACACCAGCAACACTCTAGACTGCTCACCTCAAATGTCTGATTTTCTATCAAAATCTTTAAGCATAGGATTAGCACAGTGCCATCCACGCCGAAATAGAAAAGGAGAAAGTATTTTGCCATTTCTACAGCAAAGTCTTTAAGCATAGGACTAACACAGTGCTGTCCTTGTCGAGCTGTAAAATGACAAAAGCCATTTACCACAAACAAACACAGGTACAGACCACTCAAGGGACATAGTGAAAAACTGCTGTGATTTATTTAAAATTCATGAATCCAGCAAACAGTCAGTCCTGGCCAGTGCCTCAGCATGACGCGTTTTGACCGATATAATTCGGTCTTGTTCACATAACGCGCTACAAGACAACATGTAATTAAATAGTGAAGTTGTTTGAAAAAAATTAGCAAAAACAACGCACCTGTGTACAATTTAAGTCAAAGTAATGGGACATATAGACAAAGAAGACATATTTTACATAATCACACATTGAGTAAAAAGTACATAAATTGCATATAAATGTGGAGTCAATATTTAAAATCTCATTAAATATAAATATAAATATTGAAAATATAAAATGGTAAATATTCAAGAACCACATTAAAAAGATGGAGGGAAGATGAACTTTACCTAAATAAATGCCAGTACCAAAATATAATATTAAATATTTAATGTATGTACATAATGGGAAAAATTAGGGATAATGTTCCCTCACAACTGTATTGTGCAAAATTATGCATGTAAATTGATACTCATGTGCAAAAAAACAAAACAAATCTGCAACTGTGAACATAGCCATAAGTCTCAGAGTTACTTTATAATGGTGCGTTGCTTAAGTTGTGATAATGCAAGTGAGAATCGATTCCTCACTGGAAAGAGAAGAAATCCAGCCACATCAACAGCGCTTTATTGCAGTTTCTTTTTCTTGTGGCTAAACTAAAATAACACGCTTTGACCTACATCGGTCTTGGTCAAATGAACACACTTTACCAGCAACAGGAATAAAAATCACTTCACACAGGACCCACTAAACACAAATAAAAAAGACTCACATGTTTCCCTTAATACGACCGTCTTTTCAGTAGACGTTGGATCAAATTGAAAAAACAAAATTGATTCAATATTCAAATAATTTCAAAACAATCATTTATGAATTCAAATGCATCCATATCATGATTTCAAAGCATCCTGGTTGTTCAATTAACAAAACAATATCTGCAGTTCAAGTCAAGTACATTATTACACTCAGTTATTCTGTTTTGCAAATTTGTTTGTGATGTAAGAGTATATTGTCGCTAATTAACCTATTTTGTTCATGGTTGACATTGTTAAGCTTACAAATGAAGGGATAGTCCCTAAATACTGCAAATAATAAGGCATGGTGGAAAAGTGGAATTGGAGCGGTAAAGGTAAACCGTTGATCCCTTATTGTACTAAAGCTGTAAGTGGGGGGGAAAGGGAAACACAAATAAGCCATGTGAACATCTTGTTGAGCTATTGTAGCTTCCTAGTGCCAACCCTGTTCCTATTATAAGTGAATGACATGTCGGAGTATCTACACTCAGCTTTAAACGATTCCCCCAAGCTTGGTGGCACCCACATTTGTTCCTCACCTTTGCAGATGACACAATACTGTTGTCGCAAACATCTAGGGGTCTCCAAAACGTACTTGATATCCTTGATAACTATTGCAAGACCAAAGGACTTGAGATAAAACCCAACAAAACTAAATACATAGCTATCAACCCACATAAACACTCTCAGAAAATATTAAAATTGAACGGGGTGCTTTTGGAATGAATCTCTAATTTCGTATATATCTAGGTGCTACACAATACTCAAAACTTACATGGAAGTAAAAAATAAATAGGTCAAACACAATCATAATGCAGAACTTTATTCCTGTAGTGAAGAAACAGCACTCCACCTCATTTAAGGCCATTACTCCTGCATTAGAAGTTTATAAAGCTAGAGCTCAATCAGCTACACCCTTATGGATATGAGCTATGAGGAGCAGAAAATCTTCAGCCTCTCCTCATTGGGGAAAACAAAATCATGAGAATGCTTACACGTTTGGCCAAAAATACGCAGATAATCCCTCTTACACATGATATTGGGATAAAAGAATGGGATATCTTCTTGTATGGAGGCTATTGGCCTATTGGTTCAGAATTTGTACAACTGAGGAATTAGAGATTTACAGGTAGACCTTGAGGGAGCTAATGCATTTGGATGTATTTGTCATTCTTCCTTGGTTGGCCCACATCCGTAAATGTCTCACCGACTTAGGTTTGAGCCGCTACTGGGCAACCCCGAGCTTGCTGACACTTGATTCAAAGAGAGAGGTCAAATCTATATACTGGGAATTCATAATGCACAAAGTCACTTTAAACCCTGAGTTGGGGAGACTGACTATTCAATTTTTGTCGTTTAAACTGACCCTAAGCTTTGAGCCCTTTTTAGATGAGATTGAACCACAACTGGCAAAGTCTCTCTGTATGAAATTCAGGTATGAGATATTACAAGTTAATGCTTTTACAGCTAAATGGGCAAAACCTCAATTGATGGCTAGTGATCCTAAATGCTCACTATGTACATTAGGTGCTATTGAGGATATTGCGCATGTTCTATTCTTTTGCGCAGCATATGCTACCCCCAGATGTAAGTGGATTTAGCCCCAGTGCAGACGTTTGAACACCAGGAGCTATTTAGAGTTGCTTAGAGTTTTAACATCTGACAGTGGACATTTTTTTTGTTAGCTGTCAGTCATATAAGATATAGGAATGGGCTTAAGTTTTCAAAAAGTATAAAAAATCGATTTTTTGAATTTTGTACTTGTCATTTTTTAATAGTTTTAGTTTGAATCAACTAAAAATTCTAGCAGTAGTGGAGCCCAAATAGGCCCGCTCACGCTCAATTGAATAAGTTATCTTTGTACTGTATTGGTAAGTACTCTAATTAAATCATGTGCAATGGGGTCAAGACTAAATGGAGACAATTTAAACAGTATATATTTCTTGTATTTTAGACCCTTGTAAATAAAACATGTTTTTATGTTTATATTTAGATAAATGTAAATTACAATATGTACAAAGATTTGTTTTATAAGCTTTGATGATTCTTTGAATCGAACAAAGATTTTTCAACTGAATGTGGATTGACTGTCTGGATCTGAGAGGTGAGAGGAGCTGGGAGAGGTCTTGACCCGGGGGGGAGGGGGGGCTGAGACAGCACCAGGCTGCACTGCATCTGGAGAGTAGGTGGAGCAGAAGCCCGGGAGGTGAAAAGGCCTGAGCTGGTGCCATGAACCAACTGACCCATCTCCTGCTGAGTGATTAAGAATCCAGACCCCCAGTATCAAAGGGAGAAAGTTGACACAGGGAGGGAGACACCCAGAACTGATTTAGAGAGGGGTCAGGGACCCCTGAGCACAGCAAACTTCAAAGCCATTAAGGGGTATAACTATGAGAGCTGAAACCCCTGAAAGTTGGAATGAAACAGAAATGGATTGAGACTGGAAACACTTGGACCCATTCTGTGGTCAAGAGGAACCTCTGCTAAGGAAGGAGCAACTGAAGAGACTGCTGGGAAAAGACCAATCCTTGCTTCGTGATCTGGGCTAGTCTGCAGTTTTCTGTCCTAACTAAGTAAGAGGCTGTTGGGACTGTGCTTGGAGGCACTGGGTCACCATGCTTGACAAAGACTGTGCTTTTTGTTGTGTCTTGTAACCCCAAGGCCCCTAGGTGAGCTGCTCCCTCTTTGGAAACACAGGAACATAAAAGTTTCTGGAGGAGTTTCAAGCGATGCTGTGGGCACGTGTTGTGGCAGCGTGAGACCCTCACAAGGGGTGCCCAGTGATCTTGGACACATGGAGGAGGAGTGAGACTCAGACGCACTGGGTGCGTGTTGTGGTGGGCTGCAGCCTCTTGGTATGGAGCGTCTGGTCGGCGTGTGCACCGAAGGGGGAGTGAGTCTCGGACATGCAGGGTGCGTGTCGTGATGTACAGGAGGCATTGGTGAGGAGCGCCTGACCAATGTGTGCATCGGAAGGGGAGGGAGTCTCAGGCACGCAGGGTGGTTGTCAGGGTGCATCGAACGTGTTGGTGAAGAGCACCTGGTGATCCAGTGCACCAGAAGAGAAGTGAGGCACGGACACGGTGAGCGTGTTGAGGTGCGGTCGAAGGCGCGGGTGAAGAGCGCCTGGATATCGGTGCACCAGAGTTGGAGTAAGTCTCAGTGAAGCAGCGTGCTTGCTTTGGTGCAACCTGGGACTGTGGAGGTGATCGGCTGATCATCGTGTGCACCAGAAGGAACTGAGTCTCTGCAGCGTGGTGTGCGTGTCTTGGTGCCAACTGAGACTGCAAGAAGGAGTGCCTGGTGAGCGCGCACTCGGAGTCGATGTGAAGTCCCATTAGCGTTGTGTGTGTGGCTTCATGCCAGAAGAGACCCAGCGGTGCGGTGGTGAACGTGCACCTGGTGTAAAAATAACCTCAGGGGCGTGGGGTATGTATGCCCTGCGGCCTCCTGAGACCTTCCTAACAGTTGCGGCCCGGACCGACAGCCCCGGAAGAGCTGAGCTGCCAGGCCGATCCACTGAGGCCCGTTGAGAGAGTTATGCATGGAAGGCCCAGTTCAAGGAAAGAGGCGAGGAGAGTGGGGTCGCGCCCCCATGGTAACGTGGATTACTACCTGGGCGGGGTGCAGGCTCAGAAGGACACTCTCTCGGCTTCTCAGTCCTTCTGATGACGTGAGCCTTTGCTTCGGCTGCTGAGTGGAGCCCATACTGCCGAAAGGAGTGGCAGTACAGGGGCCAGAGTAATAAACTGTACTCTGTGTCATCGTTGAACCGTGTGGGGGGCAACTGTTATCAAAGAGGCTGATTGTCACAAAACACATTGCAAATATTGCTGCTACTGAACTGCCGGACTGTCCTATGACACCTGACATTATTATTGCATTACAAAGTACACAATTGCATTATTTGTCCCTTGCCAAGTACTTGATTGTAGTGGCACACATTGCATTATTTCTTCATTGCAAAGTATATGATTGTCGTTACGCATTGCATTATTTCTTCATTGCAAAGTACATGATTGTGGTGGCCCGATTGCATTATTTCTTCATTGCAACGTATGTGATTGGGGTGTGACACATTGCATTATTCCTTCATTGCGCAGGACATACATGTAGCGGTACACATTGCATTATTTCTTCCAGTGTATCGTTACGCACTGTATTATTTCTTCCAGTGTATCGTTACGCACTGTATTATATCTCCTGCCCCCAGCACAGGATATTATCGTTATACAGTGCACTATTGTTTGTCCATTGCAATGTGTGTGATTCTAGCATTGCGACCAGCATAGCATTTTGAAAGCAGTGGTTGGGATTTGAACCTACCAGCCAGCCGGAACGAATATTACCCTTTCTTCTATGGTGGCTTATGTATCATGTGGTCTGAACATATATCTTTTTGTATAAAGTTTATACTCGTTTGTATCAAACTTGTGTGGAGTCCATTTCTGGTTTCATCAGGGGGTTGTTGTGGGCTTGGTTGTACATACAGAACACTTGTGCCTTGGAGACAGGCCTGGCTGCTCATGCCAAGCTACTAAGGGGGTGAGCAGGGCTATCTCAAACGGTGTGCTTACTTGGCGTAACGTAGAGTGCGGAGCCCTAGTCTCGCACTTGATGACAGTAGTGCGGGACTGGGATTCTGGCTTGTAACATTAGGCCTTCGTGACTTGTTTCTGTGTCACTTTGCTCAGATTCAGAAATTTTCCGAGATGGGGGCGAGATCCTTTTCTGATGTAAGCCTCAGATTCAGTCTCTCCTTTCTCACTGGCCACCCTTCACTTCCAGTCTCTGTTCTTCTCTCTACTCTGACCTCTTCCACACCTGTCTGGTCAGCTGGATCTGACTCTGCTTCAATTCCACTGTTTCCGTCTCCCTCGATGACTGTACCAGGATCAAATGAAGTGTTATCCCCTTCAGCCCAACCCAATAAATGGCCTGGTTCGGTTGAAACCCTCACAGCTTGGCTTGCCCACTCTTCTGGGTTTATACTCTCAGGTGAGTGTCTTTGATTGAGGGGAGCTGTTTCTGAGGGTGCTGGGACCCTGTGGGTGTGAAAGGTATGGATCCAGTTTGGTAAGCCTCCACACTTCACAGCTGTGCTAGTACCCAGGATCACTTGATATGGATACCACGAACGTGTATCAAGGCAACTCTACCTTACGTGTTTCCTGACCAAAACCCAGACCCCGGGGCTTAGGTCAGGCTGTTGTAAATGAATCTAGGACCCTATTTAAATATTCCCGATTTATGCCCTTATGCGGTTATATCAAATCATATCCTTATAAAGGCAGAAGAATCATACCCATATTAAGTCATAGCCAATGCAGTCCAAATACGGCAAGGCTACTCCCATAGACTCCTAGAAAGCACAACGTGTTCTTAAACAAACCAATACTCCAGCAGCCCGGGAATTCCCCCTGCTTCTGTATTGATTTGTCCTAGAACTCCTCGAGTCCTGAAAGAACTGCAAGTTCTTAGTGATGTCTTATGTCCACCCTTACGTCAAACTCGGCACCTTCCAGGTATAAATATACCAGCATCTGCCCTAGCAAAACACACGGTGGTTTGGAGCAGATCGGCTATCTACTTGCCCGACGCCCTGCTGTAGCGAGTACCGAAGGAAGCCGACCCTCCCATTGACGCACTGAGAGAGACGCTGTCTTTTCTCCTGCCGAGAAATCCAGCTCCAGTGTTTCCCTGTCACCCTTGCGGGTTGCTGGGAGATAGAGTCTTGAGAGAGAGATACAAGACCTCCTTCATTCTAAAAACAAGGTACGTAGCTGATTAGACCCTTAGAGAATTCTTGATTCAGATTCCTGGCAGAAACTATCTTAACTAAAACTGCAGCTCACTTACTCCTTCCCACGTAGTAGGCTTAGGTTAAGTACACCGGGGTAGGCGTATCTTAGAAGCACCAGTTGAGTACGTTTAGTTATGATTTTATCAATGTATATATTTGATCTATTTTAAACACCGTATGGCTTAGAAACCATACCATGCTTTTACAGTATTACTTCATAATACTCCTTTTACTGTACGCTCTTTACTTTATAACAAGTATTGCAATTGTGACAACTTACTTCTCTTGCATGAGAAAGAAGACTGTTCAATAAATAGCCTCTTTTATTGAAAACGCCCGTCTCTCTATTTCTCTGCGCTTCTGGTGAAACTAAGCATGCACGATTGACTGAGTAAAATAGTTATCTATTGTTTCCGTGACTCTGGAGATATACTTCTTATTCAGGAGGGAGCAAAGTTGTCATGTTTATGCGGTTGTCAGAAACTAACACCTTGTTTACTCAAAAAAGTTTCCAGTGACCTCTGAGCTAGCTGGCATTCATAATTAAGTCTAACATATTCAATAGAGACCTAGTTGACCTCAGTTCTACGTCTAAACTATTGTTTGTTATTCCAATGCGCAGAGCCTATTGGGAATATAGGAACTACACTACATGGCGCCCAACGTTTGCTAAGGCAATAATTTAACGCTAGATACTAGAGTAACTCAGTCGTGCTTTTCACACAAACCCCTTTTTCCCGTAAAAACTCCAATAGACGTCTGGAGTGGGTGAAAGGTTAATATCCGCCAAAACTTAGTAGGATGAGAATCCTATGTATTAGTTTTTGGTTTAGTCAACGTTGAAGGATACAGTGTTCCAAAATATTGTGTACCTAATCTTTGTTTCCTTGAAACTTGCTCTGCAAACTTTCTGTCAGCAAAATGTCGGACGACGACAGAGAAAGAGATGCTTTGGCAGCTCAACTTTTAGCGGAGGACACAAGTCTCCGGAAAGATGACCCGGATGCTATAATCATCCCAGTCAATGTAAGGATGAGTGTAACTTACAAACTTATAAATAATGGAGTATCATTAAGAGGTGGTAAAGTCATGTTTGTGGTAGAGGCCCATGAATATCGGCAGACAGAGGTATTCTATTCATGGATACATTTTTCGGCAGCAAATGCTGTGACACGTGATTTTCACTACTACAAAGTAGAGGAATCTCCAACGGAATACGTTCCTTTCGAGGACGTTGAAATTCCACTAAGATACCAAGAACATCAGCTCTGGTTTAATGGCACCCTAAAACATCAACATCACATCACCAGGCTCGGTCCACTAGGTAGACCAGGAGCCACATGGCCGGTTCTAGCCAGCTACACACCACATCCTGACATTGAAGGAATGCCAAACTGAGAACTTTTAGTTCAGCTAAAACAATTAATTAAAATACATAGACAATTGGACCAATATGTCATGCGGACTTTAACAGTTCAACCAGCAATAAAAATTCCACAGCACACCCCTCACCAGGGGAACACAAATAAAATTACACCACAGACTATACAATCAGTCATTGGCAAATTACCCGCAAAACGTGAACAAATTCCGTTCTGGTTAGCTCAAAAAATTACTCAGACAGAGGCAGTATTTCCTGATACTACACCTAATGAGAAACACAGAATTCTGACAATCTGTCTACCAATGGGGATCGCACCACATGTGGAGGACTGTGACACTTGGGGAACAGTCTTTGCTTCAATATACACAAAAACACATGGTGTTCCGTCTATGGCGGTTATACCAGACATACTAAGACAGATTCAAAATGAATACGGTCCAGAGCCTGCTTTAAATCTAGGTATGAATTTACTGAAAGACTTTAAGCAAGTCCCGGCTATACTATTAGCAAACATAAAAGGAGAAGCAGCATCTGTGGTGATCCGCCAAAAGCTGAAAGAGACAGATATAGCAGAACAACCTTTTGAACTTGCCAGAATAATTGAAAAATCCTATGAAGAATTAGGTAGAGATAGTTTGGGTAGGAAACCACTAAAACCACAACTAACTGAAAATCCTGAAAAGAGCTTTATTAAGAATAATCTCATTACTCCAAAAAAGAAGTGGGAGGGTAATAAACAAACCACTCCAAGAGAAAAACAGTTCCAGTACAGAGGAAGGTCTCCCCAACAGAGAAATAGATCTCCAGAACGGGGGGGGGGGGGCAGGTCTCCACAACGGGAGCCCTCTGAAAAACGATACAACCTTAGAGATAGGGATAAATTAAGAAAACCTGACAGATATCAAGATAATGATACACGCTCCTCTCGACCTTTTCAGACTTCCTCACAGAAATCGAAAAGAAGAGGACGGTCAGAACATAAAGAAGAGTGCGTCCAGTCCAAAGACAAGGAAGCTGCTCATCAAAATAAAATATTACAATTTCCCAAAAAGAAGGTAGCTAGTATTAAAATAAAACATGCCGAGGATTCTGAGGACACAACTCAAGAACGGAGAATGGGCCCAGACAATGCTAGACAGCGCAGCAGAAGTGACCATAGCTCGCAAGATCCTGATGAATCTTCTGGAGACAGTGGACACGAATGAATACATTCAAGTGGAAACTGCAGACACCAGTGTTAGTGTACCCCATAAATTATATGAAATAACATTACCTATAGAGGGGGACAAAACTAGGAAAATAAGAGGTGTCTTTTGGGAGAACCTATCAAAAGGCTATGATATCCTGCTAGCAGAGAAAGACTGGCCACCAGAGTTTGTCAGGGAGTGCCCACATGGCGAAGAAATGATTATGCCTGCCTTCTCAAATCACATTCCAATTCATAAAAAAATACACAAATGCTAGAAAATGGGCAGTGGCCCAAGCCCCTGCATTATACAAAAATCATGTAGGATGGGATGAGGATTCTCCTCACCATAAAATTCAGTTACAAAATCAACCTACTGCACAGAGGCAGTATCCTGTTAAGCAAGAAGCTAAAAAACAAGTCAGGGAGATCTTAGATCAACTTGAATACCAGGGGGTGATTGAAACATGCACCTCACAAATGAACAACCCTTTGTTTCCTGTCTCCAAACCAGACAATTCATATCGTCTAGTTTTGGACTACAGACACCTAAACTCTTGTTGCAAAACATTTGCAGTACAAAACTCACACAGTGCAGTACTAATGAATAACCTTGTGCGCAAAAAATATAAAACGACATTAGATATTTCAAATGGTTTCTTCTGTCAAAACATTGCACCAGAAAGCAGGTATTTGACTGCTTTCTCCTGTATGGGGGCCCTAAAGCAATTTTGTCGTCTCCCCCAGGGATTCAAGAACAGGCCAGGATTATTTTCAGCCAGGGCAACAGAATTACTACAGATGTATGATGAGGCATTATCTTATGTCGATGACATCTATCTTACAGACGATGACCTGGAGACACACTTGAAAAGAGTGAACACCATAATACTTGGGTTCGCATCTGAAGGGTACAAATTCAACTTTAAAAAGTCACGAATTGCCCATCTCACTGTCCTTTTTTTAGGATATGAGTTATCAAGTGAAGGCAAAAGCCTAGCAGACAACTTCTTAGAGAAGTGTGCAGTACTACAAACTCCAAAAACGCTGAAAAACTTACAATCAATTCTAGGTTTCCTGAATTTCTGAAGAACTTACATTCCAAAATACGCAGAGAGGGTTAAACCTCTCTACGAATTAATAAAACCTGATTTCAAACCAATTAATTGGACTCGGAAACACACAGAAATTTTACGATCAATACAAACAGACATGTTAACTAAAACAAAACTCCAAACACGCGCAAACGAACGCAACCTGGTAATCCGAGTCATCCCAGGAAGATGCTGATTTACGTACCTGACCTCTAATGAGGGAGAAACAGTACCAATAGCTTAGAAATCACACTTGTACACACAAGCTGAAATAAAATTCAGTTCTACTGAAAAAATTCTGACTGTGGTCCAAACTGCTGTAGCAAAAGAAAGAGCCCTAGCCCAAGGGAAGAGCATAACTGTTTTAACAGCAGTATCAGCCCTTGAGGCAGTAACACGACCGAGCATTCCGAATGCTATGGCATTAGATCCAAAATGGATACAATGGCAAAATTCTCTTGCTGCAACAGACGTGATACACGCATTTGATCCCAAAATGAAAAAGCTAGAACATCTAGAATACGAACATGAATGTCTTTTGTCAATAGAAATTCTGCCTCTCAAACTGTACACCTGTGTAATCTTCTCAGACGTATCTGCACAACACTACGTTGTGGATAAACGAGTTTACAATGCAGCATGCGCGATTGTTAAAGGTCGCTGGTGCATAGGTAAATTCAGACCAATGGTCACTAAAACTGAATCACTCAAAAACTGTACAGCTCAGCGAGCTGAACTACGAGCTTTAAAGATGGCGCTTGAAAATGCCGATTGCGAATTCCCCACACTAATAGTGTGCGATTCGTATTACTGCATCCATTCTTATAATAATTTCATGCAGACCTGGATTGAAAACGGTTACAAAGAGGAGACAGGTGTCACAATAAAGCATAAAAAACTATGGGAACAAGTAGTTCTTTTACAGAAAGAACTACGAAAGACTCACGTGAAACATACGCAGAGTCTTCGACGTGATGGCGTTCACGTTGCAGGGAATTCATTGGCTAACAAAGCCACAATGGCAGCTGTTCAACCGGCTTCCGTAGCTACAAAAAAGCATTCTAAAAACAAATAGATGGAGAAACCATGCTGGCAGTAAAATCCTCATTAAAAGGCGACTATGCGGCATTGCCTCTCAACTATCCACTCAACAATACATACATAATTGATGCGAACTCCGTTCCTTTTGCTCGAATCCCTGGAGTGGGGGACAGAGTAATTCCAAAAACGAACCGGAGGGCTTACTTGATTCAAGAAAAACACATGGGAATGGGTCTGAGGCACCAAGAGATCTTGAAATCTCTAATAGAATTGCAATCACAATACTGGTGGCCGGGGATGAGCGTGCAAATTTATAATTTTGCAAAGGATAGTAAGGACTGCAATAGAGATCACAGTTGTGAACCGGACCAGATGCCAGCCCAGACACCTCTCTTAGACAGCATTAGGCTATCTACACGCAGACATCCACACGGAAAAATGCGATCACATAAATATTAAGACGAGATTCATTTGGATGTGGCCCCAGCGCTCGGCTGACCCCAGAACTGTTATAAAAGATTTGCGAGTCTTTATCAGCACATACGCAATTGGCATGCTACATTCTGACCAGGGTCCTGCGTTTAGCTCTCGAGCTTATAAGGAGGCCATGGCATTGCGGTACTCTAGTCCATTCCATCCCGAGGGAAATGCGGTAGTGGAGAGAAAAAAATGTGACATAAAGCAATATATAACAGCGAGGGTATTAGGTTCGGGTGACGGGTGGGTCAAACATCTAATAAGTGTCCAACGTAGTCTTAATAATCTGCCAAGACATTCCCTGGGTGGAATCACTCCGTATGAACTTTTGTTTGGTACTAGAATGATCATCAAAGATCTCGATTGTCAGACTTCAGTGGTGGAACAAAAAAGCTTTAATATCAAAGATCATTTGGCTGTTTTATGGACTTAAATGAAACAAGAAGAAGTCTAAGTAACACAAAGCTAAAGCCAAAGGCCACCGAAGAAAAACCACCTGTCCCAGCAAGACCTGTCTGGATTCTAAAGATTGGGGATCTGGTCAGAGAAAAGATCGCGGTGAAGAAGGAATTTGGGCCCTCTTACAGAAAAGCAGTACCGGTCTTAGCTATCAGCAGAACAAGATCAGTAGTACTACCACCCCTTGCTGGTAAAAAGGAGAACAGAGTTGTATCAATCGACCTGGTAAAACCACAATCATGTGGCCAATAATAAGTAGTAGGCCCAGTGGACTCCCAAGAAGTAGCAGAAGACCAAACCTTGCTACAATTCAAGAGGTTCAAACTGAGAGACTAATCACATTTGATAAACCTGCAGTGAATAATAAAGGACTATGCAACAAAGCCATGGAACTTGTGCCTCTTGAAACCCAAATCGCAACAGTTCAAGAAATACCAATCTACAATGATGTAGCCTTCGACTATACAAATCCAAAGATTAATGAAAATCCGGAAGCTATTCCAACAATTGACAGAACTGTATCTGGCTACTTCATCAATTTCGATGACTTTTCTGAAGATCCAAGTGAACATAAAGAAAAGCCAGCAAACAAAACTTTCAAAGAAAAAACAACTGAACTCTTTCATCAACTTGGAGAAACATATCTGATTTCACCATGGATTGAATTGTGGATTGTGTTAGGTGTACTTTTCCTCGTACTCTGCGCTCATTTCGGTTTTAAGCTTGGGAAGATTCATTGATGGAAAATATAGTACAATGGACACAGCAAGTCAGAACATCAACTTGGTTCTAAAGCCTCACAGATCTTCTCACATTGAAAAAAGAGAACTATCGTCAGTAAACATCACAGCCATTCCTATACCTGGTGGTGTAGCATGGGACGCTACTGACTATGACATCTATGGCCTGGTTGGACTCTTGAAATATCTACATCAGTTCAAGGTTTCTTTAAGTGACTTTGTATCACCAAGCACTTTCTCTGATGAATGGGACTTTGAAAATATTAATAATATGATGTCAGATTTAGAAATGTCAGCAACATTTACAGAATATGATTATTTAAGGTTCACCAAATTCAATGAAATGTATTGCTTTTATCATTATGGGCATCACTATTTGCATAAATCTGCTAATCCTAGAAATGTTTTTGCTTATAATCAATGGGAACATTGTCCAACACCGTCAAAAGGCACTCGAAAACATTTTATGAGAAATTCCCATACTTCTCAGTGTTTAACACAACTGATCCAGAAACGTATTATTTTAAAATGATGAATAAGACAGGAATGAAAAACATGTTGACAAATACTAAATTGATATATTCTACAAAATTTTGTGAAAAAATGTCTACATTTGGTTTTGAATTTTGGAAAAACAATATTGAGACAAAATCTGTCTGGGGTACAAAAGACTGGCAGGTACAAGGTTTAGAATCATTATTCAGAGCCTGCATGATCCCAGAACAAATAATGTTCCTGAATGACACCATTCAACAAACAACCTGTCTTGGCTTAGCCAAGATAAAGGACTTAAACAAACCGTCTATACCAGTGGTTTCAAACTTTTGACTGCGGAGGACCCCCATTGAGTCACCACTGGAGGCCGGGGACCCCTAAGCAATTTGTATGATTTAAATTTCAAACATTAAAACAGTGTTTCATAAAAAATAAACATGTGTGCACACAAAACAAGTACTCAACTTATTAAAGATTAGTATTTTATATTGAAAGAATTAGCAAAAAACGAAAAAATGTAATGGGATGGTTGATGCTGCATCTCAGTGACTAACTTTTAAATGGTTGGTTTTATTTTGCAGTACCAGGCTCCTGCTCCTGACAGGGCCAGACTGAAAACCCAAAGCAACCCTTGAAATGTTTAATGACCAGGCCCCATCCGGTGTTTACCAAGTGCAGTGAGTGAGCCTGACCACTACAAATGGACTGAAATTTAAGAAATAATGGTGCATTCTACAAACCATCTATCATTATATATTGAATTGCATTTGCTTTCAAAGAAAAGTAAATGATGACCTTACTATGCACCAGGATATGACAATCTTTGTTGGGGTTCTTCAATGATTCCCTTATAAGCACCCTCCAACAGTGTCTCCCATCTCTCCAAAGCCCCTCACTCACATGTATTTCATTTGTTTGCTAGCATCTCTCATACCATTGTATGATGTTAGAGCACTTTACATGACACACATATAGAGACAATGAAATATACGTGTAAATCAGTGTATAGAAAATGTTACATAAGGCAAAGCGGACTATAAGGTGTAGGATTCACGTCATTCATATTGGTAGGAATTTGTAGAGTGCTTGGTCTGGAGAAGCACAAACTCAGGTTGCAGAACATAACACAGTGGTTACCATTGACTTTAACAATAAAAATGTATTTCCACTCAAACCTTTTTATCAGCATCAGCATAATTAAAGACTGGGAATAAAAAGAAGTTACTGACTTGTACCATGCAGTTTGCAAGCAGCTCTTTGATGACAGTTTATAGGTCACTGTATTAGATTACAATTGTCATTTATGAACTGCACAGTAACAAAAGAATCTTTGTGACAAAAGCACTGACCTATGCACATTAAATACTGTTTTTTAAAATGCATGGTACACGTTCTTTGCAGTAGGCCTATTAATCCTCTGTGCTACATTAGATATGCCAAAGCTGCCATTGGACAAAACTCTCAACTCTCTCCAGCAGGTACATTAATCACCACAGTTATCTTGACAGTTTTATTGTTGCTCCAAAACTGCTAATTATACAGGAAACTGCTGCCTGGGGACCCCGTGGAAATGTGTCACGGACCCCTGGGGATCCACGGACCACAGTTTGGGAAACACTGGTCTATACCAAAGCCCATACCTGATAGTAATAGCTCTACAGATGCGGAAATATACGTATCCCATATTTTACACCAAAACAGAACTAATCCTGATTGGAAAAAATGGTTGATCTGGCCCACAGACACTAATAACTGTCAAGATTAGATTCCTGAACAACAAACAGGGGTTCAAGCAGAACAGGCCAGACCCGAGCTATTCCCAGAGACAACATCCAGGGATAATTACAACATACAGTGTAGGAAAACTATGCCTCGAATGGCTACAGAAATCCACACTACCTGAAATTAAGCAACACTTGACTTTACCTAAAGAAGGTGCTGCCTTGCGAGATTTCTTATTGGGACCTCGCAAACAGCATCAAAAACATTTCATATACGCCGGTATATACGCTGCTTACAATGAAGCTTGGAAAGTAACTCAAATTGAAACTGCTATAAAAATACGAGAAATTAATCGTATTCATTTGAAAAATCACTGTCTGTAGTGGACAATGGGTTAACGACTCTGTCCTCCAGACTTTATTCACTGGACAGCATTGTATCATCTGCTATTGATATAATAGAACAGGATATGCTAATGTTACAACATGGCCAGTCCCAATTACGTTCTATCGTACAGTTAGGCTGGACGTTACAAAACCTCCGTTCAGGCTACGTGCCATGGCGTCTAATCAACATAACTTCATTATTTTCTATCTTTAACCTTACTGATAAACAAATCTCTTTGGCACAAAAAGGAGCAGACTATACGGTGCTGAGCATTGAAAAACTAGAAAGATTGCCATTGACAGTCTCTGGAAGACCTGTCATTGAATGGATAATACATGGCACAGTTACAATTCTGATAACGACTTTTCAGTTTCAATATTGCCAAAAGCACATACCAGCAGGCCTGTATGAAAGGTTGGGTAAAGGTTACATCAGGTCGACCTGGAATCTACCTTATAAACATAGTTGTTACAGTGGGGGGAAAAAATAGGTATTTCTTAGTGGTAACAACTGCAAAAATTCACTGAGCGGTACACTTCTGTTTCAAGGAATTAACTTGCAGGGAGCCTGCGAAGGTTCATCAAATAACCTTTCATGCCACCTGCATGGCACCCCTGCTACACAAATAGAGCCTTTTTCAGACAACTTTCCAGCGGCAGTTACGTTATAATAAGTGACCGCAGCTGTTGTGGCATGGTGCCAGGAAGGGCCTATCTCGTCAGTGTAACTTCCATGGTCACTTGCTGTATGCAAGTATTGTATCCAAACAGCAAACCAGACAAGGAGGCAACGATGTGGCCTTCTCTGATTATCTCTTCTATTCGAATTGATACTTTAAGCAGAATGAAATCCATTCTTTTACAAACAACTGTGCCTTTAACCTCGTCTAGAGAAACGTATGATCTGCAAGTTGCAAGGACAGCAGCATGCATTATAATCCACAAATTGCCCCGTACATTTCGTAGAAATGTTAAGTCAAATCTTAAACATGTCTGATACCAGTGGCATTTCACATGTATTTAAGACAGTTTTTTCGGGACTGTTAACACCCTTTGAAGCAGTCCTGAGCATCTTCCCAAATTTCGTGCACTCTGTGTTCCGCGGCCTGCCTCTCATCTTGGGACTCATAGCAGGAATCTTATTTTTTTCCTTCCGCTCCGATATGGCAAGTCCAGCCACAAACAAAACTCAGGCTACAATGGAAGAAACGCTCCTAGCAATGAGATACAGAGACCGGATAACTAAAGTACTCAGCATGGCTCGGCTAAGAGATCTGAATACTACCTGGTTTCTTTCATTCAGACCAATCTGGCAAGATTGCATCGTACCTGTTCTACGATGCCTGCTCTGCGGAGAAGAATGCGTGTTGGACGTCTGACTCACACTACCATCAGCAGTACCTATGGATATCGATACTTTGCTTGGTTCGGTAATGGCTCATGCAACGTGTTGTCCCCAGCGGCTACCTATTCTGATGACGGCATTCGTTGAGACCTCACCATTACGATTAGGTGGTGGGGAGGTACTTGATGAAAGCGGCACACAGGTTCAACCTTCTGTGACCATTGCTGATCTAGACACTGATGACAGCAATGCTTCTCACATATGCATTATTTCTACTTTTTCGGTCATGGTCCAACTTTCACCTACTGTTGTAGACAAATTCTTTGCCAGCCTATCTAAGTTAATGTTCTCTCCTAACAACAAGAATAACTTTTGAAAACATGAGCACACAGCGTTCCCTGAACTCTGAATTCGGCCTTCAGTTTTGATAAACAGAACTTCAGAAAAAAATTTTGGGCACTATTTTTCCTCCCCTGAAAGCAAAATTATTTTTCCCGTTCCCAAAAGATTTACCTTTTTTTTTTTGGCACATGATACTCTGCTTAAAGTAGAACTATTCTTAGAGAACAAGTTTTCTATTTTTGAAACTCTAGAGACAATATTTTGCCTTAGCCTCTAGCACATGTACAGTCTTGTATAAATGTGTGATGAAATGGTGTCGACCTTCTCTTCTGTATTAAGAGCCATTTCATAAATGTAAATTCCGTGCTTCATCCAGCCAATATTTCAATGTACTATATGCATTATCTGAATGATACCACTGCTTGAAAAACGTACAGTGTAATACTAATTTTTCGTGTATATACCATTTCATATGCATTTTATGTATTTTGGGGTGGGATGGAAAACACATGCATAGATATGTTTAAAATTGCTTAGGGGGCGTGGCCAAGATGGCGACCTAACCAGACGTTAGATCGAGGGCCCTGAACCCTTCTGAGCATCTCCGCCCTCCCGATATCACAGAGGAGAGCAGCACGAGCACACTCGACGAGCTCCGGTTGCCTGGGCTGCCCTGCCGGTGAAGACCCCGAGTCCCGCCGGAGCTACGCTGCCTTCCCACCGCGCGGTGAGAGGGCGCTTGCGGTGATCTCCCGGTGGGGCTCTGGCGGACTCCGACTCCAGAGGTGTAGACGATTGGCGGTGACTGGGGGCCGCCTTGCCCCGGGGCCCACACGGAGACCTGCTGGCCAGCGACTACGGCCACTGGGAACGACGAAGGAGCCGGGCACTCGCGACGCGGCAGGTCGCGGAAATCGAGGTCGCGGGCCTGGCCGGAGCAGGCAGAGGGAGTCCCCAGCGCCCTAGGAGAGACAGAGGACCTGAGCGAGGAGGCCCAGTGACCCGTTTCGCCCCGACTTCTGGTGTGCTGCCGCCGGGAGCCTGAAACACCCGCGGACTAGGCGGGCGGCCCCCCGATTGCGCAAGGTCCTACCCCAGAATCGAGGCCCCGGATGTGTGGCCTAGAGTGAGCGGAGCTCGGCTGAGGCACGGAGGAGTCGCCGATGGACCGGGACTTGGTTGGCGCTCTGTGGTGCTGCACGCTGAAGTCCACCAGGCTGCGGAGAGACGCTGTGGAGCCCCCCTCCCGGGGTCCGGAATTGGCGGCCTGCCATGCGGCCAGCTAGAGGCCGATGAGGAGATCTGTGGCTGATTCAAGACTGAGCGGTGACCACCCAGAACACACGGTGAGAGGTCGCATTTTCGGTGGGGGCCTGTGAGAGGGGGAGCCAGTATACCCACCTTCCCTGGCACACAGACAGAGCACGTCTCTACTGGCATTGCCCCCCTACCTGTGTGGAACAGCCCAGTTGGGCCTCCACGACACCCTCCGGGAACTGCACTGATTTGCTGACTGGAGAGGCCCACCTCGCTGTGCGGCCCTGCTCGCCACCTCGTCCGGCGGCCCCGAGAGCACTGAACTTACGGGGGCACCCCCTCGCCAGGCCACCCAGCCGCCCTGACTGGACCCCCAGCAGCTTACTGTGCCCTGCTTACCGTCTCATCCGGCGCACCTCGTGGAGGCGGATTGTGCAGGGGAACCCACTCACTTGGTCGCCCCACCACCCTGATTGGCCTCCGGACTGCTTATCGTGCCCTGGCGGGGCTTCTCCCGCGCACCCTGCACCATCAGGAGGGTTGAGACTATGGCTAATACCAACCGCAGAGCTGGCCGCACAATCCCTGACATGCTGGCCAAGACCGCGTTGAAGGGGGACAAGACACGCACGCCTCCCTCGCCCACTGCTTCTATTACGAGGGCATTCCTGGAGTCCCTATTCAACACTCTACGTGACGATTTCATGACCCTGAAGCAAGAACTGGCCGGGGAGCAACGCGAACTGCGCAGAGACGTGGATGGCCTGGGGGAGAGGGTGGCGGCGGTGGAATCCGCAGACCTAGCACGCAGCGAAGAGGTTGAATTCCTGCGACAGGAGGTGCTCCAACTCCGGGAACAGCAAGTGGACCTTCAGGCTCACGCAGAGGACCTTGAGAACCGTTCTCGGAGGAACAACATCTGCGTGCGGAGTGTTCCATTAAATGCCGAGGGAAACAGTGTCGCCTGCTACCTGCAAGACCTCTTCCGGGAGATTCTTGGAGAACCAGCCGAATTCGAGATCCGTATTGACCGGGCACATAGAGTGGGACCAGCGTAGTGAACTGCAGCCCCCGCCACCGGATCCTGGCGTTTCTCCCGGACTTCCTCTTGAAGGAACGCATCCTACGCGAGGCGCGCCTGAAACAACCGCTGCAATTCCGGCACCAGGCAGTCGCATTATTTCAAGACCTCTCTGCCATCACACTCCAAAAACGGAGGTCCTTCAGCCCGGTCACGTCCTTCCTCCAGGCCAAGGAGATACCGTACTCTTGGGGACACCCATTCCGGCTTATCTTCAAGTGGCAGGGAACCCTGCACCAGATGCGTTCCCTGCGAGATGCTTGCACCCTGCTAGATATTAAACTGGAGGAAGAGGCCATGACTGGGGAACAATCGTCCCAACGCCTGCGAGAGGGACCCGCATCCTCGCAGGCCGATGGATGGCAACGAGTGAGAAGACGTCGCCCTCCTAAAAAAGGCCTCAAACCCGACCATGAGACAGTGGCCCATGAGCGAGCAGCAGCCATGCAGGAGGTGGTGAAGGACACGTCAAGTGCTGAATGACATGCCGAGGTTTGGGGTAGATGTAATGCACTGCCTCCACACGGGGGGGACGGGCCGGGGAGCCACGAGGCTGACACCGCCACATTCCCTACCAGGCACTGGAAGTTATTGGTTGCTAAGGCCACGTTACCCACTACTGATCTGACCGATGGGCCTCGACGAACTTGTGACTGGTCCGGGACTACTTTGTTGTTTCTGTGGGGTTGTTCTTTGGGTTGTTGGTTGGGGTTGGACTGGGGTCAAGGGAAGTCTGGGAGGGGGGAGACAGGTAGAAGGGGAGGGGGGATTTTCCTTGTCCACGGAATTTTAAGTTTCCTTTTTGGTGTCCTCGAATAATTCACACACACGGTAGTAGGCTGGGGTCACAGCGGCACACTCCCCAATGGTGGATCGGGTACAATGCGCAGCCAACCCAATTAACCTCTTAAAATGTCGCGACCTTTAACGGTTCTTACGCTTAATGTGCGAGGGCTCAATAACCCCATCAAGCGCAAAGCGGTCCTCTCCCTCCTAGAGCACTCGAAGGCAGACATATGCCTCCTGCAGGAAACTCACTTGTTGCCCAAAGACCAGCACAGACTCAAGTCCCGAGCCTTTCCCGGGCAGTTCTTCTCGTCCACGTCTAGAAAGGTAGCTGGGGTGGCAATCTTGGTGGTCAAATCCTTCCAGGGGCGGGTTCTGCAGAAAGAGGCTGAGGTCAAGGGTAGGTTGCTAGTCCACCGCTTCCAAGTTGCGGGTCAGACGTTGTTAGCGGGTACCATATATGCTCCCAACGAGGGTCAAGAGAATTTTTTACACGCTGCCCTAGAGGCTGCCACTAGCACCACACACCCACACTTACTGCTCGGGGGCGATCTTAACCTGGTTTTTCACAACACAGCAGACCGCTCTGCCCATAGGTCTGGACAGGTGGGGGCTCTATCAACGGCAGGACACACTCACCTTTCGGAGCTGGACCTCACCGACCTGTGGAGACACGTCCACCCACGGGCCACGGCGTACACCTATTATTCCGCGGCCCACAAAACATATGCGAGACTCAACTACCTCTTGTGCTCCTCCCAGCTGGTACATCAGACACGAGATGTAGAGATCCTCCCGGCCTCCCTGTCCGACCACTCCCCAGTGGTGGCATCCTTTCTTATTCCAACCACGCCCGGACCGCAGCGGCACTGGCGGCTGTGCGATGGTCTCCTGCAGAATCCAGCCACGGTAGAACGTATTAAGGTGGCACTCGCTTAGTTCCTCACTCACAATGCTAACGATGACACCTCCAAGGCCATACAATGGGCAGCTCTCAAGGCGGTCCTACGTGGAGAATTTATCTCTATAGCCACGGCTAATAATAGAGAGTGTGCGCAGAAACGGTCCGTACTCACACAGCCTGTGGCGGAGTTGGAGCAGATGCACCAGCGCATTGGAGCAGCCCAGGCATGGCGACAGCTGTGTACGGAACGGAAGATGTTAGCAGCACTGGACCAAGACGTGGCCGAATTTGCCGCTATACGCCTCAGACACGCATACTACACGGGCGGGGACCGCTGCGGGAAATTGCTGGCGAGTAGATTACGGGAGCAGCGTCAGAAGCAACATATCCGCACTCTCCAGTCTAGCCACCACACCCCCATCACAGAGGACGCGGCCATCGCCGCTGCCTTTGGTGACTACTACACTGAACTTTATTCGGCGGACCGTCTCGATCTGCAGTCTGGGCATGACTACCTTCATGGGGCCACCCTCCCGTCTCTGAATGCAACACAAGCAACGTTCCTCGACCGGCCCATCGGCCTTGAGGAGGTGATCTCGGTGATCTCCCGCCTCAAGTTTGGGAAATAGCCAGGCCCGGATGGCTACAGAGCGGCCTTTTATAAAACCTTCTGCCCACAAGTGGCCCCATTACTGAGAGATCTCTTTAACACCTTCGATCAACCTGGCGCCATACCCCCGGATCTTCTGGAAGCGGCAATATCGGTGATTCCCAAGCCCGGGCGAGATCCTACCCGTTGTAGCTCCTATAGACCGATCTCCCTGCTCAACATCGACCTGAAACTATACACCGGCATAATTGCAGGTAGGCTGGCGCCGTACATGCAGCAGCTAGTGGAGCCCGACCAAGCCGGCTTCATTCCACAACGGCAGACCAGCGACAACACCAGGTGGGTCCTCCACCTTATTGAGGCTGGGTCGCGGACACGGCCGGACTGCATGCTGCTCACTATCGATGCGGAGAAGGCAATCGATAGGGTGCACTGGCCCTATCTGGACCTGGTGTTACAGCGGTTCGGGGTAGGAGAAGTCCTCTGTAATCGCATACTTAACTGTTACCGCCACCCGAACACTACGGTCCGAGTTAACGGCGTCACCTCCCCACGCTTCCGGATAGGCAGGGGAACCAGACAGGGGTGCCCGCTCTCCCCCTCCTATTCCCGCTCTATATGGAGCCGTTGGCCCAACGCATTAGGCACCATAGCCTCATCACAGGCATCCCATTCGGTGGAGACACTCACACGATCAGTCTATACGCCGACGACATCTTACTCTCCCTCACCAATCCGATGCAATCTCTACGAGCGCTCTTTGTTGAGCTCCATACTTTTGCGCTGGCGTCGGGCTTTAAGATCAACGTCACGAAATCGGAAGCACTGAACATATCGCTGTCCCCCGAGGTGCTGGCAGACGCCAAGGCTGAGTTTGACCTGCAATGGTCGACGTCCTCCATTCCCTACCTGGGGGTCTTGCTGGCTCGACGGTGCAGGCCACCGTAGAAGCCAACTATACTAGACTTAGCGCTTGCCTCCGCGACAATCTCAGACGATGGAAACATCTTATGTTGTCATGGCTGGGTCGTGTTGTGGCCACCAAAATGACGATGCTGCCGCAGATCCTCTATGTGTTTCAGACCCTCCCTTTACATCCACCAAGGGGATGGCTTCAGAGGACACAGGCGGATCTGGCACGCTTTATCTGGAATGGCCGTCGCCCGCGGTTTAAGCACGCAATCGCTATACTACCCCCCGCACACAGTGGGGTGGGAGTGCCCGACCTCACCTTATACTTTCAGGCGACCCAGCTGCGCACGCTGGTGGAGTGGCACCAACTGGAATCAGGCAAACACTGGCTCTTTCAGGACCAGGCGGTGGCCGGTCGTACGCTCCAGGGCGTCCCGTTCTTGCCACGCTGCCATAGGCCCCCCAACCTCTACGCCTCGCTCATTACGAGCACCGTCCTGGATGTGTGGGATAGGGTGGCTGTTCGGCGGGAGCTTACCTCCTTCCCCTCCCCGATGACGCCGCTATTTGATAACCCTGACTTCTCTCCCGGCCTGGAACCCCGGGCTTTCGCAATATGAAGAACTACACCATGCAGGAATTTGGGACATATGTTTGACCTTAATGGCATCCTTCCCTTTCAGAAAGTGAAAGAGGACTACGGCATACCAACATTTTGCAGAGAACCCTTTAATCCCAGCGTGATGTTCCACCAAGTGGCCTATCACAGCGGGCCCTCTCTGACATCACTGTTCCCTCTCTGCAGCAGTTCACCCTCCCTCACAATCTCACCTCCCACGTTCGCTCTCGCATTCCCACATCCAAGTGACTGATTACCCAAAAGCTACTAAACCAAGTAACTGTCTATCAGACAGCCAAAGTAACTTACAGTTGCATAGAACCAAGTAATTGTCTGTCATCTACAAGTTTGATAGTATACACTCACGCGAGAACATTCATACTCCGTGACCCAGGACCTGCGTCAGTCACTCGAAATGTTGTGGTCCACCCCGGCCTGAGGTTTTCCACATGCAACTCTATTAGATCTACTCACACAAAGTTCCCTACCCCAAGTGAGCCATTGAAAGCGCTCCACAACACCCACATCAATGTTCATACAATTACAGTACAAAACTATCCGGGGATCATGGAATTCTCTTGAGTCTGTTTTCCAAAAACCTCCTGATACACATGTGTTCGGACCAGTAAATCGATAACCTCACGTTCACTCGACTATCATTCCAACTCCGCAAGACATCACTCAATCAATTCACCGCAATCTAACACACACATCACTGTTCATACTCTACCACTGTCTCCGCTGCACCATCAAATTTCCACCAACCTCCATCAACGCCTGCCGTCCTCTGCTCTCAGATATGGGTTCTCTTTTTGGGCTCTGTGAGTCTAATTTTGTTCTAGATTTTCTAAAATCTCCCCCTACTTCTAGAGGGAACCATCAGTTTCTGCTACCATTTGATGGGGCCAAATTCCATATCCTAGATTTACTCAGGAATCTCTTGCCGATGGTCTTTCTTGCCTGCTAAGAAGTGTGGAGGGAAGAAAACAATTTACCAATTATACATTTCCCCTTCCATCAATTTCAACAACTCGAGACTCCGAATTTAACTTTTGATTTATTACAAAGCAAGGAACAACAGAATATAGACACACCTCAAAATCAAGGTGTGAAGATACATGAATACTAATACAGAACCCAACCTAGAAATATAGTTCATACGACACAATTGGCACAAAACAAAAAATTCCAAAATCAGAACACAGCTGAGTATAGACACCGCGTCCAGATTCTTTTTCATTTGTATTTCTGAATTAAAGAATAATCTGTCCCCACTCTACTTCTAAAGTGGCATCCCTTCCTAGTTCCCAGAAGAATTTCCGAAAAGGTGTCGGCATGTGTTGACTTCCTTAGAAGTGGATTCACGTTAAATGGGTCAAGTAGTGTAAAGCTACTGAGCTCGTTCTTAGATGCTCTCTTTCCTCAGTAAAAAGCAGAAGTCCTGCACATCTGTCCCTGTGCCTAATACAAAAAGACACAGTTCCGCCCCTAATAGATTACATGGTACATTATTCCCTGAATACCCTCTTTGAGTAACTTTCCACAAACTCCAATTAAGTTTGCAGCTCTGTCCGCCGACCTTGGTTCCCAGGTTTTACCAGGCACAAAAGGTGTCCTCCCTTCGCTCTGTCCGAGATCTTCAAAGGCATTGCTCTCCTACCATGTATTTTCTTAAATCTAAAATAACTAGGTCAAATTCCTGCTACTGCAGTAGGGGTGAGAAGAGAACTTTCTACACACATATATTTTAATTAACTCCTGACTTAAGAGCAAACGAAGAGAAAGGAAACCTTTAAGAAAAACTAAAGTTAGGCCTACATTTCTGGCTAACCTAAGAACAGTCTATATAATATGTACTCATTACACAGGAATACATTTGGTTTACCTACTAATCATTATATATGTGTACAATTACATGATTTCTCTAAATACGTGCGAAATACTAATCAATCCTGTAAATAGCGCCACAATTTAACTCTACAGACTTTCATATGAGGATATATAAACATTTTTATATGCACAAAGTTCAACCAAAATTGAATATATATGAGTGCAGTTCATACATGAATATAGTGCACCCCTACAATTTAAGAGCGTTGAGCCTGTGAGATTTCTGTAACCTAAAAAACTGTGATATTAAATGTGTATCCTAGACCTTTTATTTAACCAAGCCAGTAACATCTTTACAATCTGATTGATATTTTTTGAACTCTCTAGGGTTCAGAGAGATAAACATAGGCCAGGCATGTGTATGAACTCAGTAATTCAGTCAAAAAAGGACCACAGTGATGATTAGTGAGATGTTCCAGAAGTAGTGGAGCCGTAGCAAAACCCCATTGAGCAGATGCGTATGTTAGAAACCAGGACCTCATTTACATCTGTATGGCACACAGCAGAGTCACGTGGCTTCTCGAGGCGCTGCCCTGAGTCAAAAAGAAAGGGCAGGAATTTGTTGTATTAATAAAATACATAGCATTTCTGCCTCTTCTTCCTGTGCCCAAGCACAAATTGATGCCTAGCACCAATGCAGGCACCCGTGCACCATGGTGAAAGGGTGTGTGCGCTGTTGACATGATTGTTTTTGTACACATTCATGCACAAAAACAACCAATAGAGGACTTTTCCCCTTTCAATGTGTGCTGCGGAATAGAAAAGTAAAGGAAAATAAAGTTCTTTCTTCTTAGTACGCCTCTCCTGGGGAGTCACACTGTTTTTAAGCATTCCCAGGTTTACAGATCTTTGTTAATCTGGGAATGTATGAAAACCCATGGGTGTTGCCTCACCCATGGAACGCCTCTTTGACATAGAGTAAGGCAAGGCAGGCAGTGCTGTGCGCTGCCTTGCCTCACTCCATATCTATGAGGCCAAACTTTGTGTCACCTCATAGATGATTGAAAGGTCTGCGCCACCAGAGTGTCTTAAAAGATTAAGCTTGAGCAGGGCAAGCCTCATGTAAATGAGGCCCCTAGTTTTTAGGACAAGATTGACCTCTGACCACGGAAGAAACCTTACAGCGTGAGGCTCTAACATCTTGGTAAAAATCGCTGTCTGAGCCTGCAAGATTTAAGCAGCCTGTAGCACATTGTATTTACATGAAGCGCCTCTATTGAGATCTTTGTAACTTACAGTGCTCTTCAGTCCTAAAAAAAGCCACATTATTATTTAGCCTGTGTGATAGGTCCATTCTCTGAAGCCCGTGACATTGACACCCAACTAACTCTAATACTGAAATCCTGCATGCTATTCTCCGTTTAGCACAGGTAATAAGTGAACATCAAAAAAACACCATAACCCAGTGCAAATGTCATCTCGCCGTGTGTTTCATTCTGAACATGGGTCCACAGAATATGACTGAGCCCAAGGCCTCCAAAATCCTTAAAATGGCTCTGTTAACGTCCACCTCAATCGTGAGCTCAGCATGCGGCTGCCTCTACATTTAGGGAGACTGTGGTATGCTCTCAATGACATTGGGCCTATGGCATAAGATTAAACCCATCTTTTACCATGTTTTGACTGAGAAGGACACAATTGCTTACTGAGGCAGTGTGCCTCTACACTCTGCAAAAGGGCTTCCTTTACATAATGTCACATTGCATTGTTGTATGCACTGGGTGCAGATGCGCAATACCTAATTATTTAACATCTGACCATGTTGGCTCATTGAAGTAATGTCAATTTTCCAAGATTTCGTCTCCCTTTTTAAATATCATTTTGTTTAACTTGTTGAACTGCAAAGTAGCTTGTAATAACAAGCATTGGTAAATGCATTAGGTTTCGCCTATGTGATTAACAATAAGATGTTTTTGTTATACGTTATAGCTTGCTGAGGAGTTGTATAATGTAAGTTACAGAAAGTCTGTTAAAGTGTTATGACTTGTTTATGTACAAAAGGGCAATATATAGTACTGTTACTAGGGGTATAGTGCAAGTAAGTAATAGCAACATTTTGAAAAATAAAATGAAAAAAGGGAAATAATAGAATAAATTAACGTAATAGCAATAGTATGTGTTTAGAGGTGTTCTGACAAATTTTGGGCTGGGTGCCACTGCACCTGCTGGACTATTCAAATCATGCCCCTAATTCCTGTAAGGTAACTGCACTTGTGCCTGCTTCTTTAGGAGTTAAATTAGTAATATTTGGTGTTTAGAGGAGTTCAGACAACTTTTGTCCCCAGTGCCAATGCACCTGCAGCACCAATAAAAAAATGGCCCCAGTGCCTGCTATATAACTTCACATGTGACTGCCTGTTTAGTAGTAAAGTTTAGCAATATTCTGTGTTTAATGGGGTTCCTAGAGCTTTTGGCCCCGGTGCAACTGTACTTCCTGCACCATTGAAATCATGCCCCTTTTAACTGCAATTGTGTGTGCATGTATGGTTGTAAAATATAGTACTGTCAGGTGTTTAGAGGAGTTCCAACAGCTTTTAGGCCCGGTGCTACTGCACCTGATGCACCATTCAAATCAAAAGCCTGTTGTCTGCAAGAGAACTGCACTTGTGGTTGCCTGTTTATGAATAAAATATAGCAATAATATGTGCTCAGTTGGGTGCCTCGATTTTTGGTTCCAGTGCCACTGCACCTGCTGCACTACTGAAATCATGACCCTCGCGCTTGTTAGATAACTGCACTTGTGACTGCCTGTTTAGTAGTAAAATATAGCAATTTTAGGTGTTTAGTGAGGTGCCGAGAGCTTTTATTCCTGGTGTCACTCCCCCTTCTAACGATTGAAATCATGACAATGTTGTCTGCAAGGTAACTGCACTTGTGACTACCTGGGTCTAGTGGGGTCCCTAGAGCTTTTGGCCCGGGTGCCACTGCACCATTTAAATCAATTCCCTTTTAAATGCAAGGTAACTGCAAATGTGACTGTGTGTTTAGTAGTCAAATATTGCAATATTAGGAGGGGCGTGGCTAGCCGGACTGCGAGATGGCCGCCATTTGAGCGAGCTCCGCCGGCCATGGACTAAAATCCTGTTAAAATCCTGCAATCTGTGAGCTCCGGTGTCTGAAGACGGCGCCTGTGCTGCCCGTTCGCCTGGTGAATGTGGCGTGCGTTTTCTGGATCTTTTGCGGTGAATTTCGGCGGCATAGCGGCCTGGGAAGACAGCACCGGAACGAACCCCTGCTGGCGGCATTAAAATAAAGTCCGCGGTCGCGCGGGCCCTCCACTGGACATCAGGTGCGTCCCCGAGAACTGCCTCGCCGCATCACAAGACCACTGGAACGCAGTAAAATAATATCCATCAAGGGTGGGAGTGACGGGTGGACACACCACCCATGAGTGAAGGGGACAACACGACTTGGGTGGCCCGAGGAGACCGGAGGCGCCATCTTAGTTGCAGCGCGGACTCAGGCTGCGATCCGGGCGAGCTGGGGACGGAGCTCTGCATACCGCAACACACTGCAACCAGCCGAAGGTAGGAGGGTGGGGTGCTGGACTGTTGGTGGAGCGACGCAAATCGTCCCCCCCTCCCCCCTCTTTGAAATAAACTGGGGACGCTCCTCTCGGGTGCACTTTATGAGTCGAGTGGCTGGGGGACAGATTCTATATTGCACCCGACAACTGCCAGAGGGGCTGGAATAATTGCAGCGAGTGACGCGGTCGCGCAATATCCTGGGTAGTGCTCCCCCCGCATTGACCGGCTGGGACTGGCACCTCCATCGTTCCTGCCCGACCAGAGGAGAATACATAAGCGTCATATCACAGATGTACCCTTTGTAGAGGGGACTGGGTGTGGAGGTGGAGGGACGATTGTTGATTTGGGGACGAATAGCCAGCACTTCTAGAGGTCCCCCCTCCCCCCTGCGTTTCAAGCGGCAAGCTACATTACTACCCTGCTTCTCCGCCATTAGAGAGGCGATGGAGAGGACACGAGACGCAGCCGACCCCTGCTGATACCGAGGTTTCCATCCTTGTAGAGAGCCAGTGTTTCCCTAGGCCTCGTTGCTTAGACGCTGGAGGAGGTGTTTGGGCTGACAGAGCTGAAGCAGCGGTCAGTTGCCTGAGACTCAGATAGCGGCTTGATCTGGGATTGTCTCACCCAACGACCAACATGGGACGAAACGACGCTAGACAGGCCAAGATATCTTTTGACAACGCCCGTCCTGCGAAACCTAAGGAGCCGAAGTTGGCGGAGACCGGGGCTACTGGGGGCGAGGGCATTGGCGCAGATCGGGAGGAGGACCTTCGCACCTTAATGTTGGATGTACGCTCAAGCCTGAGGAACATAGATGTGAAATTGGATACGTTGACCGCCCAGATGGATCAGGTCAAGGCGCAAGTCACTACACATGAGACCAGACTAGATGGACTTGAAAATAGACACACTGAGTGCGTAGAGTTCCAACGCGACACGAAGGAACACCTACTCCACATGGACAAGCTGCTTATGGTCATTAAGGCAAAGAACGATGATTTGGAGGCGCGTTCTCGAAGGAACAACCTCAGAATTACAGGAATTTCGGAGACGACCAACATAGGGAAGAGGGAGACGTATGTAACTGACCTGCTTCATGAACTATTCGACCCGAACCTGTCCCAAGTATTTGTGGTAGAACGGGCGCATAGGTCGCTGGGCCCGAAACCGCCGGTGGGTGGTACACCGAGGCCGAATCTTGCAAGGATCTTCAACTATCAGGATAGGGACCTCATACTGAAGCTGGCGCGTGAGAAGGGCAAAATATCTCACAAGGGCAATAACATCTCTTTTTACCCGGATTTCACACCTGTGGTACAAGCTGCGAGGAGGGAATTTTTGCCTGCTAATCATTTGCTGCTGCAGGCACAAAAGTCCTATGCGCTCCTATACCCGGCCAAGTTGAAGGTGATGCACGAAGGTGTGGCGCATTTCTTCTCGGACGCCAAATCTGCCCTTAAATTTGCCATAACATATCTGCGGCACAAGAAAGAAAGCTCCAAATGCGAGGCAGAGTCCAGAGGAAGAACAGCTAAGTGATAATGACTGAAATAATATTATGGTGATATTGCATGGGGATGGGGTTGGTTCCTCGATTGGCCGGGGGGGAGGTAGATGTCCATGTATACCACAGGGAGTGTTTATAATTTTTGGTGCTACTTAATTGTCCTAATTTGGACTGCTTTCCTGAAGCCGGGCGGTCAGAGCTGGGCAGAACGATATAGTATAATGCTGAATATAGGGGACTGGCGGGGGGCGTACGGAGCTACACAAAATCACTCCATGGCCACCCTGTGCAAACAGGGGTGTATGTCTGGGGATCCTCGCCCACCTGCGGTGTATCCCAATTTTAAGTTACACACGCGCATTGCGTGTCTGCGGGGGGATTATCACACAACCTGATTGGAGGGTTGGCGTGTGAGGGGGGTGGGGGGGGTTAACTGAGGGTTTGTTATGGCATAGGTTGCTACAATCTGAGTTACTATTAACACTACGAAAGCATGTGTCTGAATGTCCCCGAGGGGTAGTATGAGAGATGAAGTCAAAAATCCATGGATGCGAATAGGGAGGTGATTAGGATAATTACATGGAACATTAGGGGAGTGAATGATGGCAGAAAGGCAAGGTTGATGCATGCCTATCTATTAAGGCACAAAATAGATATTTGTCTCCTACAGGAAACATATCTGAATTCTAAACCGTCCGCAAGGTTGAGGCACAGTAGATGGGGGAGATCTACTCTGCAATATACTCCAACTACGCCAGGGGGGTTGCCATTATGATACGAAGGGGGTTGGACTGGAGGGAACTCCTTATACATGTAGATCCAGAGGGGAGGTATGTTGTGGCTCATGGACAGTTATGTGGCAGATCAGTGACATTGGTATGTGTATGGCCCAAACACGGACACACCAGATTTCTTCAGGGAGGTTTGGGCTCGAGTTGAGGCAACGGGTTGTTCCACGATTATTTGAGGGGGTGACTTGATTGATTGATTGATTGACTTTAATGTAGTACTGAATGATTCACTTGATCAAAAGGGGACCGCTAGACAGTTACACCCCATGCTAGCCTCGCGCTCAGGGACATAATGCTGGAAGGGAATGTTATTGATATATGGAGGGCGCGTAACCCACATTCTCGTGAGGGAACATGCATTTCCACCCAGCACGCAGCCTGGTCCAGACTGGACTTCTGGCTGACGTCTCCCGATGTTGCCACCTGGGCCACGGAGGTTGGCCACCTTGCCAGGTCCTTATCGATCACGCCCCATGCCTCCTGGAGTTGACGCCCCCAAGCACAATCCAATGGGCGTTTAGTTGGTGGCTACCCCCAAATGCACTACTGGATGCTGCCTTTAAAGAGGAGATCAGAGTGGATATTATTGACTATTTCACCCTAAACACTGGCTCGGTGCCTACGGAGGCGGCACTGTGGGAGGCATTTAAAGTCGTGGTCCGGGGGCAATGTATAGCAAGACAGGCTGGCGTGCTAAAGGCCATCAGAGGCACTCTGAGTGTACTGGAGGGGCAAATTAAAGACCTCGAACGGGACTACTGCACCGCCCCTAACCCAGAGAATTCCGCGGCAATTAAAGAGAAGTTATTAGAATTTGCAGAGGAGGCGCAACGGGAATTAAAATTCCTAGGAAAACACGCGGAGGCTAGAAGGTACGGAGAAGGGGATAGGCCAAGTCGGACGCTGGCAGGACTCATTAGGAAAACTAGGAATGCGGCCTGTATTCACATGATTCATACATCTGGGGGGATACAGTTACGGGACAAGAGGAAATACTTCAGGAGTTTAGGAACTTTTACTCCAACCTATACACCGCCACACAACTTGAGGCTCCAGAATATTTAGAAGACTTCCTTGACTCCATCGCACAAGTGTGGTTTAATGACACCCACCGTAAGTATATGGATCTCCCGGTCCCAGTGGAGGACATCAGAAAAGTGATAAATGGCCTGCCCCTGAACAAAGCCCCCGGGCCGGACGGCCTGACGACAGCCTTCTACAAGGCCTACTCTGAGCAGCTGGCGCCTAGATTACACACAGTATATGTCGAATCTTTAGAGACCGGGATCTTACCTGCGTCCATGCGGGAGGCCTTAATCATGACATTGCTCAAGCCGGACAAAGATGAACGTTCTATCGATTCTTATAGGCGCTATCCTTGATAAATGTTGATGTCAAAATCTATGCTAAACTCGCGGCCAAACGCCTCCAGCCTCTTCTTCCGATGGTGGCCCTCCCGGACCAATCAGGATTCATACCCGGCCGTTCCACGTCCCATAACCTCAGGACACTTTTTTCGGTGCTGCACTACCTCCACCCGTCAGTGCAAACTGCAGCCGTATTCCTAGACGCCAAAAAGGTGTTCGATTCCCTTGAATGGCCCTACATGTTCCGGATAATGGTACGCATGGGCTTTAGCCTGTTATTTATTGCCCAAATCCGAATTCTCTACACGAGCCCTACTGCGCGAGTGCGCATGAACGGCATGATATTGGAACCGTTTGAGGTAAGTAGGGGAACAAGACAGGGCTGCCCACTATCTCCACTGCTCTTCGCTATTGCGATGGAACCTCTTGCAGCGAGAGTAAGGCAACACCACACTGCCAGGGGGATTTGGGGTCAGCTCCCGTAGCTTGCTAATATCTATCTACGCGGATGATGTCACCCTGTATGTATTGGACCCCTCAGCTAATCTGGACCCTTTGCTAAGGGAATTTGTAAAATTCGGCAGAATATCGATCAATTGGGCTAAATCCGTGATTTTTCCATTGACGGACGGCACCCCTGAGGTGCAGTCAGAGTTTCCGTTGCTCTGGACGGCAGATGAGGTTAAGTACTTGGGGATCTGGCTGAGTCGTAATCTCCAAGACATTTGGACTTTAAATTTTGGACGAGCGGTTGATTGGCTGGAGAGTAAAGTGGCGATATGGTCTAAATTGCCCCTATCTGTGACTGGAAAGGTGGCTTTGTCAAAAATGGTAATATTGCCAAAATGTCTTTTATTTTCGAACATTCCGATTCCACTGACCAAGCAATTTTTTAATCGCCTTCGATCCCAATTGATATCTCTGGTTTGGTCGGGCAGACAGGCCCGAGTTTCTTGGGCCCTGCTGACCTTACCGCTAAGACAGGGCGGGCTGTCCGCTCCGGATATGCAGCTGTATGCTCTGTGTGCACAGGCCCAATATCTGCACTTCTGGACATATCCAACACCGTACCAACCGCACGTGGCGGTAGTACAGGACTCGCTAGCACCCTTGCCCCTGGCGGTTGCACTCTATCGGAAGAGCCCCCGACCCTCTGCCGACGTAGACTCCGCCAACAATCTTCGATGGGCGTGGCGCGAATTACAGAGACGGGCACGGCTCCCGCTTCTCTATGCACCGTCCATACCCAAAAAACAACTGGATGTTAGCCTGCCTGGAGACCTGTGGAGGACAGTTGATGTTGGGTGGCACCCGGATCAACACCTTCGCTGATTTATATTCGGATGTCCAGTTCAGGGGCCCGCAGGCAGCGGTGGAGGCGACGACAATTCCATTTGGAGAGGTTTTTGCCTACCTCCAGTTAAAGGCGGCATGCTGATCCCTTTGGGAGGGATTTCCAGAGGCCCCCCGCGTTGAATGCCTTACAGAACGAGCTGTCCCGTGCTTCCCACAAGAAGCTGGTGACTAGATTATACAACGAGATGCAAGAACAAGCTCCGGTTGTGTAGCCCAAGTCTATGCTACTCTGGAATGAGGAGCTCGACCCTCCGTTATCCGACGCCCAATGGTTGTTTTGCTATAAACAGTTGTTAGAGCTATCCCCCAATTATAAGCTGCGCCTCATTCATTTTAAATTCCTTCATCGATACTATCGAACCCCACTAAGTCTGTTCCGAACGCGCCTGCGTGAGGACGCTGGGTCCTGGAGGTGCAGTAGCGAGAATGCTAAGTTTCTACATATGGCCTGGAGCTGTCCACGACTGGCCAGCTACTGGATGGAAATATTCGAGACCGTAAATCAAATAGTCGGAAGGTCAGATGACCCTTCTTCACATTTAGGTCTGTTAGGTATGGTTATCGATACAGAGCCAAAAAATAGGATACTGCACGCATTGTTACTGTTATACGCATGACGACAAATTACCCTTAGGTGGGGGCGACGGAAATTGCCTGCCTTCGGTGCTTGGCTGGCAGATGTGACATATGGCCATACACAGTTAGGTACATACTGGGAATTGATGCCTGCTGCATCCCGGCCCCAAGATATCTGGGAGCCCTTTCTCCAATGGGCTCATGCTAGGGCGGCATCTCCCGCTTCAGATGGAGCGGGAACTGCATTGGATGGACAGTGAGAGATGACTGACCTTCGAAAGATCTGCTGGAGACCCAATGGTGTTGAAGTGGGGAGGTGGCTTCCTTCCGCTTTTTTCAGCTGCTCCTTCCCCCCCCCCTCCCTCCCTCATTCTGGGGGTTCCATGCTATTGTAAGGGTGACGATCCGTGGCATATTCGTACCTTCTGCCATCGCAAGATTCCCTACCATCCGCAAGCGCATGCCACGGACAGCTAGATGTGCAATATGACGTGCTACTGGGTACTAATCGGAAGACATGTGCCAGTTCAATAGATGCCCTCTGATTGGGCTGTAAGGGGATGCATCTGCCTATACTGGTTTTTAATATAGCTACCTATGCTGTTTTGGTTTGGTTTGAGTTCTCCATTGTTAGAGATGTTCTCATTTAAATGAGTCTGCAAAACCTAAAATGGACGTGACCCCCACGTGCACTTAGTCACTTGTAACTCTTCATTGGCATATGCCATTTATTGTTTGTTCTCCTGTTACACATTGAACTGTATATCACAAAGGTACAAAGTTCCCCGGGGGAAGATAAAAATGTGTGTGTTTTAGGGAGGAGAGCATAGGCAGGGGACAGAATGTTCCCTTGTTGGAACTAGAAGACCTCACACATCCAGATAACTAGATGTCATGCTTCATCATTGGTCTCCTGCTCCTCGTCAGACTGGCGCTGCAATGTCCGACGGGCGCCAAAAAGGCGCACTTTGTTGGAGTTCTTTTTTTCCAGCCAATGGTTAAGTGCGTGTGAGGGGTCTGGTGAAGGTGTAGTCGTGAGGGTGGGGTGGTTTAAAATTTTATTCACGTGGCTGGCTCCCTTGGTTAAAAAGGTGAGAGGGGAGATAGGGACAGTAAGGGGCACAGCGGACTACCTCAACCCTCTAATTTGGTCGACATGTTTCTTGCCTAACTGGCAATTCTTCAGGACCTAAAAGTGCTCGGTACTACACAGTGACTAAAAAACAAATAAATATAGAAGGAGAAACAATTCAACCTTTCTGGGTCAGTAAGGAGGCAGGCCAGAAGGTCCTGCCTATCGGGGTGACCTGAAAGAAATGTATAGAAATCAGCCCCACATTAAATAGTGGCGTTATTTCAACAACAATAGATCACCACAGCTCTCCCTAATGTACACACAACATTTAGTTAAAAACAGTTCATGGGCATAACTAAAGTGTATGCCCATGGCCACATCTATGCAGATTGACGGTATCAAAACCTAGAAAATATATATATATATATACATATACGGGATGAAGATGTCACTATTTATTGATTGCAAGGGCTGGTGCTTACCCAAGGAGTATCCCTAGTGGGCCCCGCAGTCTGGTCCCGTGGGGCTGCTTAGTGAGGTATAATGCCTGTAAAGGAAGACAAAAGCACGTGTGTGCACTCGGTGTCAGCTTAAGGATATAAGGAGGGGAAAGGAAGAGCATCCAACATAGTAACATCCAGTAGGAATCGTGGATGTAGGGATGACTAGATAGTGGGTAATAAGGCAAAACTCGCTGTGGTAGCCTCCACCACCTCCAAAATCATAGCGTGTTAGATCACGCCCTCTGGATCTCCCAAACGAGTGGCGTGTACAGCATACCCTGTAGTATCAATGAGTAGGTAGTCAGGAAAAGTGAAGAGGCTTGACCTGTATCGCGCACCGTAACAGGCAAACCATTATCGCCCCCGTAGGGCAGCCCGGCGATGTTAGATACGGTATCAAGTTCCCTCGATCTCCCCCGTGACTCATCCTATAACATTCCAGGGAAGCCAAATACTGGGGCCGCCAGGTTAAGGAATGATCCTTTTATGACATGAGGTTTACTCGGGAAGACTTCCGGGGGTTATGATAAACCTCCATTAGCGGGAAGCAGTGGCGGGCTTTATCATACAACGACCCTGCTCTCCACGAACAGACACATCGCTTACCTCTAGCAGGAGCAGCCTGGGTACGAAGACCTACCCACACGTCTAGCGCTCCAACGGTAGCGCAGAATAGCTGGTGCCGGTTTGCCAATACAACTGGAATTAAAAAGCTGATCGTACTTCTGCCGCGAGGGCCCCGCTAGTGGGCGTGGTCCTCGACACCCATTTCTGCACATGCGTGGCACAGATGTATGCGTTCATAAAAGGCGGATGATGTAAGCCTTGTAAACAAAGCGGCCATTTTTGAAAGGAGTCGAGTGACGGAACCCAAGTGCCCATAAGACCATACATAGGGATATTCTACCTGGAAACATTGACCACATAGGAGGGGTGGAGAACAGGGTTGGAATGCTGACTGTCATCTGGCAACGTAGTAAAGTAATGACTGCAGAAGCAGATCATTAAGCCAGTGATGCCCAAGGGACCGAGTCATTAAGGCCCAGTGTATCTAATTGAAGGCGGTGAACCCATCGCTGTTCAATCCTGAACAGAGCTTGTTGAGTAATTGACGGGTGAGACTCAAGGACTAGCCATTTGATGCTATCTGCCTGGTGGCCCTTTTGGACATAGTGTTCATAGAGTCTTGTGTGTGTTTTCGAGCACCGGATATTGCTCTTGTGCTCCATGATTCTCAACTTAACCTGCCTCATTGTCATGCCAATGTAGTTTTTCCCGCAGATCAACATCTAGAGCTGTTACAATTAGTGTGTTTATTCATGTGCCAGGTAAATGTATCCGACAATTTGATTTCCTTGCACTGTACTGTCTGTGGGCATATAACACAACCCCCGCACTGATAGTAACCAACCACTGGTGGAAGCCTCCACAAGGTACTTTGGATAGTGGTCGTTCGTTTTTTGGGGCGTGTATGGATAAGGGCATCTTTAAGGTTGGACGTGCGTTTAAAGGCAAACCGAGGGTGTGGAATGTCCAGGCCCCCTGTGTTCAATAATCCCCAGTGTTTATTCACAGTTTTTGTGAACAACGCTGTATTTTTTGTAAAACAGGAAACACAAGTGATCAGGTTGTCAGATTCCTTGTGATTTGTTTCCAATAGGGCCTCTCTGGGGTTATTAAGGGCCCTTTTGCGTGAGTTGGGAATAAGTCTGGTAGGATACCCTCTATCCTGTAGTTTGTGTTGGAGCAGGGCAGATTCTTTTTTATAGTCAGAGTTGGAAGTGCAATTTCTGCGAATTGAACTGTACCTGTTAGGTCTAACACTCCACAGACTGTATTTATATAATTATTTGTGACTTGAAACGCGGCCGGCCCGAAGTGGTTGTAGGCGGCATGCTGTGTTAAACCGAGTTACTCCTGATTGCGATCACTAACTGCTAGAACTATAAATGTGGGGCTGCCGGCCAGTATCTGGTTGTAGGCGATGAGCTGTGTAATCACCTTCAAATGCTAATAAAGGTTTTTGGAAAATAAAAAAAAATAAAAAATAAAAATATATATATTGCAATATTATATGCTTAGAGGAATTCTGACAACTTTTGGGCCCGGTGCTACTGCCCCTGCTGCACAGTTCCAATCATGACCCTGTTGTCTGCAAGGTAACTGCATTAGTGGGTGCCTGTTTAGTAGTAAAATCTAGCATGGGTCTTGTAAATTAACTCTATTTTTAATGTGCAATTTTTATTACTACATTTAGAAATTGATCATAATGACCAAATAGATTAAGTTGAAAAAATCAATCTGATAGTGCCTACACAGTGCAAAGAATGGTACTGAGACATGAATAGGAAATTCCAAAATCTAAGGCTGAAGCATCTGCTTTACAAAACGAAGTAATAAAAAGCATGCATTCTAGAACAGTGTTAGAAGCTATTTGCCTTTTCTGTAGGAAGAGATCTTATCTTGACAGTGAATGGATCTGTAACAATGTGAACAGCTTTAATAGACATATCGTGAATGTGTGCAGCCAGGGTAAGTTAACAAAAACATTTGAAATATCTTATTTACAAGAGATTTCACAAGCGCTGTGCAGGCGATACCCTACAAACGTAAGGTTCGCATCCTGGGACGACACAAATTTTCATCTTTTTCCGAAGGTTTTTCCGAAAATTTCAAATAATTCTAAAATGTATGTTTTGAATGAGGTATACCGGATAACATTTGGTTGGTGTTAACTGCATAGGTTGGGTTTAAATGTTTCTTTATCTTTTGATTTCTGTTTCTTTGAGTTTCAGAAGCTCTTTGTTTATAGCTAAGGTTAATTCCTGTTTTGCAGGACCACTCCTCAAGTTCCTTTTCAGTGGGAGCCACAGTAGCACACGAGATGGGACATACCTTTGGAATGGGACATGATACTGATTCTTGCACATGCCTGGACCAAAGTTGTATCATGGCAGCTTCACTGAGGTTAGATGCTAATATAATTTTACATGCTAACTGTTTCTTAATCATTTTATACTATTGTGTGTACTGCTACTTCATTTGGTCGGCATTGACTTTAAACTAATTCAAATAATGATCTGGTAGATTGGGCTTGCAGAGAAGCGTTGAATAACACCCATGCCTCTAGCCATAAACCTGTTTCACTTGAGTTACATTCATTACCAATAATGGTGAGCACTGTGTTCAAGGATATAACATTTGCAGCATCATGGATGGGGGGGTGTTTAACACCCATTCCTACACCCCTGCTGTAGAGATTCCATGTTTCCATCCCTATTAGCTGACCATAAAAACAACAGAAATTAAAACACAAGCCCTTATGAGTTGAACTTTTAGGAAAAACAAAGAACTTGTCAAAAGCACATCATATAACTAATGATTCTGTAGATGTAGAAGAGGTTTGTGGAGAGCAGGAAAAAACTGATGATCAAAATGTGGTTCTTTTTGCATTATAAAAAATGAATTGTAAAAAAAAGTAAATGAATACATATCAAATGTCAAATTCAAATGTTAAACTTGATTGTTTTAGTTAATTAAAATCATAACTAGGGTTTCATTACAAATACAATCTAAAAACAAGTTGAAAGTGCACCTATGCATGATTTTGTTTGTTTAAATCTTTTTTATTGGTTTTCATGTGAACTATACTTCTAAGCTGTCGGGAAGAATGACAATTCTGATGTACATAATTAGAATGGGAAAGGCCAACATTCACAACACAACATGCAGGATATTTAAATGTCAGTAATGGATAAAGGTTACATTTAAAGCTCTGTGGAGCCTTCAACTCAGTCAACATATTTCCGTCACAGCTCGTTGTTTGTAATTCTGGTAGAAACAAAGTCTTGTCATAATTCAATGACATAGATGTGCATCATAATGTCTAAGGGAACATGTAAAGTTAATGCGTTATGGAAAGGTAATGTAACTCAACTCAGCGTTGCTCACCCCAGTCCCCCGTCCCACATGAGCTCCTGGCAAGCATAAAGTGGTGTGGTGGCTTCTCTGTGTAGGGTTCCCATTCATGTGTAATGCAGTGTTTGTGTGAGTAAAACAAGATTATTCATGCAATAGTGCCTCAGCCACAAGGCACCTCCCATATCATCGGGCTGCTCGCCCAACCAAGTCACCACTGCTGCCACGTCCTCCTATCCAGAGTCAGTGGCTTTCTCCTGTTGGAAGTCATGCAATGTGATGTCCCAGTGTGTGGTGATAGGGACCCTGTGGAATCCCAATGTGTCTTTCCTGTGTAGTGCAGCACTTTTGCCCTGTGCCCACATAAGCAGCAATCAGCACCACAGCAATATTGGGGGTGGCTCAGGCTACTTCAATTGCCTGGTGATTAATAGTTTTCCACTATCTGAGGTCTTAAAATCAAGAGATAACTTTATATCGCTTGGCCCTATGAATAAGTCCTAAAAGGCAGACCTCCCATTCATGCAGGTTTGTGTGCCCCGTGCATGTGGTAAATGTAGTACTTACCTGTGGCTAATAGGTATGAAGGCAAGGGCAGGACCATAACATATGGTGGAGATATGCATCTAGTAAGTGGCATCTAGGGCAGCATGCGTCCATTTGCCAGCAGTATTTGTACATTTTTGCCAGCGTAAGATAGGCCTGTTGAGTGATGTAGTATTGGATCTGGTGGAAGCATGAATTCCAGGAGGACGTATGGTGGGCTCCCGAGTATGGAGGCCCATTCCTTATCTGTGCATGGTCTTGAGAACTCCCTCTCCTAGTGCCACCTTAGGGGGGTAAGTGTGGCTCCCTCTGCATGTCTCCCAACTTGTAACTCAGTGCAGTGACTAGAAACATATGGAGTAGGAATAAGCCCGGGGCCAGCCCCTCATCCACTACCAGCGCGTTGTAGGGCAACAATTTGCTGTCTCGATAAAAGCCGACTAGGGACTGTAGTCCAGAAGCGAACCATGCCACCACCTTCACTGATGAGGCAGTAACATCGCCTCTGGGTGTGCCCAATATGGGAGTGCAGTTGCGTACTGTGATATAGATCACATAAGATATAATCTACGTCGGTAGCATTTATATGCAACTTCTAGTAGTAGAGGTTCCTGGAGAACTCTTGCATGTACAACAGTTTAAAAAGTGAAACAGTGCCAACTGGGTGCAAGTCGGGGTTATTGATGATGATGATGATGATGATATATTTATAAAGCACTACTAATACCCTCAGGTGTCTAGGCGCTACCTTCAGACAGACAGAGCTAGCAGGAATAGTTAAGACTCACCCCTTAGAAAGCCAGGTTTTAAGGCCCTTTCTAAATCTCAACAGATTCTTTTTTTTAAAAAGTGAAACAGTGCCAACTGGGTGCAAGTCGGGGTTATTGATGATGATGATGATGATGATATATTTATAAAGCACTACTAATACCCTCAGGTGTCTAGGCGCTACCTTCAGACAGACAGAGCTAGCAGGAATAGTTAAGACTCACCCCTTAGAAAGCCAGGTTTTAAGGCCCTTTCTAAATCTCAACAGATTCTTTTTTTTTTTTAAGAGAGATTGGCAAGGAGTTCCAGAGTTTGGCTGTAGTGACTGTATAACTCCTGCCACCCCAGTTGACCCTGCGCACGCTAGGGACAACAAGATTTCCATGCTCGGCTGATCTAAGAGATTTTGTCGGAGCATATGCCTTAAGAAAGCTTGATATCTGCAACAGCCTTAGTTTATTCAAAGATTTAAAAGCTATGCAAAGGAGTTTGAACTGGATCTGCTTTGCCACCAGCAACCAGTGCAGTTGAAACAGGACGTTAGAAGTGGATTCAAATCTGGTGCTCCTCCGTAGCATTCCAGGAGCACTCTAGCTGCCACATTTGTGCAATCTGGAGCTTTTGGATACTGTGTTTTAGTGCGCTAGTAAACAGGGCATTGCAGTAATCCAATCAGGGTAAAATGAGTGCCGATACAACTGTTTTTCTTAGATCAAAAGGGATCGAGGGAAGTATTTTCCTCAACATTTTGAGGATAAAGAAACAGGTAGAAGTAATGTGATTAGTATGGACTTCAAATTACAGCTTTGTATCAAAAACCACTCCTATGTTTTTAGCTTTGCATGCTGATGTAGGCAAATTCCCGACTTATGCTAACAGCCTGTATGTTGGAGCACCAGCCTATCTGGTCAAACGTCTGCAGATTGTACAGAATTCGGCGGCAAGGATGATTTGCAACATCCCTTATCGTCACTCAATTTCTCCTCACTTGAAAAAGTTACACTGGCTGCCCGTGACTAGTCTCATTCAGTTCAAATCACTGGTCCTGGCATTTAGAGCAATGCAGGGTCAGGGGCCTGCCTATCTCAGAGCTAGACTCAAGCATGCACAGTCCAATCGATCTCTTAGATCGAATCCTCTCTGATTCTTACGTACTACCCGATTTCGTTGCTCTAGAATGGGGAGAAGAGCTTTCGCAGTTATCACCGCTCAATCATGGAAAGCTTGCCACTGTCCCTTCGTATGACCGAATCGGAATGCTGATTTTGACGCAATTTAAAAACTTGGCTGTTCTCCAACCCTATACCTCCCTGAGATACGTACAACTGCTTATCGTCCGCAGCGCCGTGACACACCCGTTGGGGGTAGCTGTGCGCTATATAAGTTTCTAAATGAATAAATAAATTGAGAAGGCCAACAACTATCTGTACAGTTGAGGAGATATTGCAGCGTTGTCTGACACCTGCTTCCCCGCCATCCATCTAGCTGCCCATTGAAGCTGGGAGGCAAGCTAATATTGCTCCATGTTGGGCACAGCGAGCCCGCCCTGGTCAGTTGGAAGATATAATTTGACTAGTATCACTCTGCATTGGGATTTGTTCCAACTGAACTCCTAGATAAGCCCCTCCAGTGTCTTGAAATAGTGGGGTGCGATATAGAGGGGTAAGTTGCTGAAGAAGATGAGCAGTCTAAGTAAGGCTACCATTTTGAGTAATGCCAGCTGTCCCATGTGAGATGCAACTATACATGATAACGTGTAAATAATGGTTAACACAACAAGCTAAAGCAGAGTCATATCGAGTTAAGTGAGGTAGCCCCCACCCAATCGATTATCCAAATTACTGAAATGAATTCCTCAGTCTCAGGGACTATGGTAAGCGATTATTTAAAGATGTATCAAATGGGAGCCAGTGTCAAGAATTTAACCAGTTCCCAGTTTAATTGTGGGTCATCAGGGTTAAGGCTCGCTGTTATAGCTTCTCTGCATGATCAAATATTTCTGTCATTAAAAGCTTTTTTTAATAACATTTATCTAAGGGTGGGGGCGTGGCCACGGAGCCGCCGAGCATGGACGCCTGAGCCCTGAGCTCCGGGTCGGTCTCGGGGATTATAGTGTAGAAAGACCTCCCCCGGCGGCGCCGACACCCGGGCTTGCCTGCTGAAAGCCGCGGGTCGCCCTAGCGCCGAACGGGAGTGCGCAGGGTTCCAAGGTAGTGGAGGATCGCGCCCCTTGGTGGGAACTGCGGAGGAGACTGCCGGCCATCTTGCCTGGGCCTGTGCATTGCGGCCGATCCCCGGCCTAGATTTCTGGAGGGCCGTCGGAGTTTGCTCCGCCGTGGGAGGCTGGAAGACGGCGCTGGCGGGCGCCCTGACCCTGAGAGCGGGTGGCCGTCCCCTGGGAGCCTGACGACCAGGACCAGACGGGCCGGGCACCGGAGTGTAGGACGCCTAGCTGCCGGTACGGTGAGGAGGTTTGGTGCGGCCGCTGAGTGCGGAGGTGCCCGGCGACGGTGGGCGGCGCTGCGGCCGACTGACGCCTTGATCCTGTGGTGGCATCGGCGAGGCGCCGCCGGCCTGGTGCCCGAGCGCGCAGACTTAGAGGCGGAACTGTTGGGCTCTAGCGGCGTTATAACGGGACTGGCAGCCGCAATCACTGGGGAAGCCTAGGATTGCCTGGAGGAGCCCCTCGTGGCCTGCAGTGGTCATTGGCGGCAGCGACCCTGTCACTGCGGATTTCCCGGGATGACCATCTGGCGCTGAGGGGAGCCTGGATCCGTTCTGCCCCCTTCACGGACCTTTGCGTTGAGAACTGCCAGCGGAGACGGCCTGGGCACAGCGTGGGGTTCCTGGTGGCCTTAGCTGTTGGCTGCTGGGGCCCGGAGCGGAGGGAGTCGCATTGGAGGTAGCGAGAGCCGAGATCTGGCTGTGCCGGCTGGTTGCCCTCCCTTCTTTCTTCTCTCATCACCGTGCTGGACCCTGCTACCCTGCCAGGCTTATGGGCGGGCTATCGACTTTGGCCCTCGTTGAAGAACAAGTTGGGGTGGCCTTGCGGTGTTTGGGGTTGACGCAGTCACCGGCTGACATCCATGGGGAAGCCGCGGAAGGGGGCGGGCGCAGCGCTGCCGGACCAGGCGGAGGATTCTCTGGACCCCCTTGACCAGCAGCAGACAGCGGGTGATCGGACGGCGGGGCTGCAGCAGCAACAGATGGACCAGATTCTTAAGGCTATTGGGGACACGAGGGAGGCGCTGCGCCAGGACATCGCCCAGGTATGTACGAGCCTTGGCCTTTTGAAGGCGGACCATGGCAAGCTCGCGGACCGTGTCAAAGCCACGGAACTGGCGATAGGGACACTGGAGCCGGCCCAGAAGGCGTCGGACGTCGCACTGGAGGCCCTAACCCGTAGGGTGCAGCAGTTGGAACGGAGGGCGGCTGACGCAGAAGGGCGCAACAGACGCAACAATATCCGCGTGGTGGGCCTTCCCGAAAATATCGAGGGGGACGACATGGTTGCGTACCTGGAGACCTGGCTGCGGGACGTGGTGGTCCCAGAGGGCTTGACGCACTTCTACACTTTGGAAAGGGCTCACAGGGTCCCGGCTCGTCCCCTGGCCCCGGGTCGTCCCCCACGGCCGGTGATAGCGCGGCTGCTCCACTTTAGGGACCGGGACCTTCTACTGCGGCAGGCCAGGCTGGCTGGCCCTTACAAGGTGGACAACGCCTCTGTGTCGATCTTCCCAGACTACTCCCAGGAGGTCCAACGCAGCCGCTTTTCCTTTGTCGCCGTCAAGAGAGCACTCCGCGATGAAGGGGTTCAATATTCTCTGTTGTTTCCCGCCCGCCTGAGGGTGCTGGTGGACGGAGTGGCGACGTTCTGTGATTCCCCGGACGACGCCTGGCAGTGGTTGGAGCGATACAGAGCGGGCAAGGATGGCTCGGGTGCCTGGACGGGGAACGCTGAGGCCCGGCCGAGACCGTGCAGGAGCAGGCGCAATCGGAGGAGAGAGCAGGGCAGGAGGTCTCCTTCGGCTTCTCAGACTGCGCAGGAGAGGAGAGATGCCCTACGAGCGGTGTCGGACATTTCCGGAGTGGTGCCTGAAACTCTGGTGGTAGATTCGGGCTCGAGATTGGGCTCGGATGAGGCGGAGCCGAGAGGATCGGATGAGGCTTCGGACAAGGAAACAGCGGGGCGGCCTCGGATCACGCCGCAGACGGCGGATGGCCTACTGGATGAGTGACTACGAGATGCTGAGTAATTGACAGTAAGGGGGTCTGCTGGCCCAGTGGGGTGGACATATTATGGGCTGCTGGGGCCCTGTACATTGGGCGGATGGAAGGGCGGCTGTGCTCTGCACCCTATGGGGGGTGCGGGGTCCTGGGCCTTGTTACTGAGGGGTGGTGCTGCCGGGGAGGGGGTGGGGGAGGATTGCTCTTAGCCGGGATCGACCTTTCTGGTGGGACGGGTTCTGGCTGTCCGGCGGGCTGGTGGGTGGTCACCTCCTCGACCTCACGTAATTTGTGAGTCTCTGGTATTTACCAGAGTTTCCCTCGTATTCGGGGGTAGGGTTTGGATGGGTGACAACTGTTTGATGCCTGTTCTGGGGGCGGGTGGGAGGGGAGTTGGTTGGGGATGTTTTGGGATTGTTGAGTTTCTGGGTATTGTCAGTGTGCCGGTGAGACTGTGGGGGCTTGGACTCTGCTATGTGCCCATTGATGGCGGCTAGATTGGAACTGAAGTGCATTACCTGGAATGTGCGGGGCTCAACTCCATGAGGAAGAGGTATAAAGTACATGCATATTTGGTCCGGAGGGGGGTCCAGGTGGCTTTCTTACAGGAGACGCATTTAACTTTGGCAGAAGGTCAGGCGCTGCAGAGGCGTTGGAGAGGGCAACTCTTCTATACTACTTACTCTGCGCATGCTAGGGGGGTACTTATTTGGGTGCGGGCGGGTGTCCCCTTTCAGCCATTGATCACTAGAGTGGATCAGGACGGGAGATTTGTGGCAGTGTTGGGGAGGCTAGATGGCCGGGATGTGGCGTTTTGTAGCGTCTACGCCCCCAACTTTGATCAGGCTGTGTTTTTCTCCGTCTTGTCAAGCCGACTATCGGATGTGCTCGTGAACACGGTGTACATGGGAGGGGATTTTAGCTCGGTGGCAGATGTTGAGATGGACCGATCTCATCCGCCGCTAGCTGGGTCGGTGGTGCGTAGAGTGGCCACGGCCCGGAGGGACTGGCAGGACCGCTGGGGACTCCAGGACGCGTGGCGGACGTGCCACCCCACAGATAGGGATTACTCGTTCTACTCAGTGCCACATGATTTACATGTGCGTCTCGACACTTTCCTCTGCTCAAGTGGGGCCCAGGAGCTTACGCATGATTGCGAGTACCTAGCGCGGACCATATCGGACCATAACCCCTGCCTGCTTACGGTCCTCTGGACCAGGCAGCGGCAGCCGGTCCCTACATGGCGGCTGAACCCGCTGACGCTGGAGGACCCAGTTTTTCACACTGAACTGCAGAACTGCATTGAGCGTTACTTCCTTGAGAATTCGGGGACTGCGTCCACTCGAGCAATTGAGTGGGACGCCTTCAAGGTGGTGGTGCGGGGCGCGTGCCTCTCGTCCTCGTCGGGGGTTCGCCGGACGTTGTTGGCCGATGTCACGCGGGAGGAGAATGCACTGCGGCAGGCGGAGAGGAACAGTCACGGAGCGGGCGGCAATAAAGATGACGTGCTAGAGGCTCGGGAGCGGGTGGCCGCCCAGGTGGAGAGACTCCGCTGTCATGACTACCGGGAATACATGGTCCGAGCGCATGCGGAGCGGGATCGGGTCGGCTCGCTGTTGGCGTGGTTGGCAGCTCCTGATACTAGGGGCACGCCGATTTTGTCGTTAGCTACATCGGCTGGGGGCATGGTCCATTCGCAGCTGGAGATTAACACTCAGTTCCGGGATTATTATGCGGAACTCTATCGGAGTCGGATGACGGCGTGCCCTGCGGAACTAGATGCCTTCCTTGAGGAGGCTCAGTTGCCGCAGCTAGATCCAGAGCAGGGAGCCTCGCTTGGGGCGGCTATTACACAGGGGGAGATTAGGGCGGCGATTAAGCATATGGTCAGGAAGAAAACTCCGGGGGGGGATGGCCTCCCCGTGGAGTTTTACGCGGCGTATGTGGAAATGCTGGCACCTCGCCTCCACCAGGTCTATGGGGAGGCCTGGGAGCAGGGTAGACTACCGGCGTCGGCGCGTGAGGCGATTGTAATCCCGCTGTTGAAAAAGGGCGGCATCCCCACAGCTAGAACGGCGTACCGCCCGCTGTCGATGCTCACGGTGGACTACAAGGTGTTGAGCAGGATCTTAGCGACGAGGCTATCTGCCCATATGTGCTCGTTGGTTCACCCGGACCAGTCGGGCTTTATCCCCACTAGGAACACCTCGACGTGCATACGACGTCTGATAAGAGTCATGGATGTCGAAGGGGAGGGCCCCGCGGGGGCAGCCGTGCTATCGGTGGACATTGAAAAGGCCTTCGACAGTGTGGAATGGCCTTATTTGTTCTGCGTCCTCCTCCGGTTCGGGTTGGGAGATGGCTTTGTCCGTTGGACGAGGTTGCTCTATGAGTCGGCCACTACTAGGGTCCGAACGGGCTGCTCCTTGTCTCTGCTCCTTTTCGCTTTGGCAATTGAGCCGCTGGCGGCACGGGCCCGGCGGGGTCGGTCTTTTGACAGGGTGCTGTCCCGAGGCGACATGCATTATATCTCCTTGTATGCCGACGACCTTTTGTTGTTCCTGGCAGATGTAGATACGTCCGTGACGGGGGCACGTGCCTTGCTTCGGGAATTCGGGGACCTTTCGGGCCTTCGGGTTAATTGGTCTAAGACCTGCCTCTTCCCCTTAACTACCAGCTGCGCTCAACCGGCGGTGCTGGACGGTCTGCGCTGGGAACCGGATTGTCTGCAGTACCTTGGAGTCCATATATATCACACCCATTCGCTCCTGTACGAGGGGAATGTGGGAAGGGCCATGAGGGGCATTAGAGGTAGCATGAGGTTTTGGCGCGTCCTCCCGTTATCTGTAGCAGGGCGGATAGCATTGTTGAAAATGGTGGTCCTACCGCGATTACTTAATTTTTTTCCGCACGCTACCGGTGTGGATCCCATCCTCTTTCTTCTGAACCCTGCGGTCCGTGGTGATCGGCTTTATCTGGGGTACTGGCAGGTGCCGCGTAGCCCTGAATACTTTGCTTAGGTCCCGGGAGGAGGGCGGTCTGGCCGTGCCAGACTTTGAATGGTATTACTTGGCCGCTCAACTTCAGTGGCTCACGCAAGCGGTGGCGCGGGAATTCAGAGGACCGGACGGCCCGCAGGGTCGGCTCGTACAGCGCCATGTTCTGTCCTTTATTGTGCTCCAACAGGAGCTTAGGCTGGAGCAGCTGACTCTTGAAGAGCGTACCCTTCGCAAGTGTTGGTTGCGTAGCCACAGACGGGTGGGGTGTCGTGCACTGTACGCACCGGAGATACCCCTGGGTATGTGTACTGCCATCCCGCATGGCGGGGATTGGGCGGCGCTTGCCGGCTGGGAGGAACTTGGGGTTCACATGCTAGGGGACTTATATCGGGACGGTGCTTTGATGCCGTTCAGTGCCCTAAGGGAGGCCTTCAGGCTGCCGAGGGGTGACTTCCTGTTACATGCGGCTTTGGTTACCGGGATTCAGAGACGCTGGAGGATGGGGCTGGTGGAACCACCCACGTCACTGGGCTGCCAGTATGTAGTGATGGCGGCTGGCACCTATAAGGCCATCACATGCCTGTACAGGAGGCTGGCACTAGCTGAACCCCCTCCCCTTGATGGGCTGCGGGAGCGCTGGGAGGCTGACCTTGGTCGGCAGATACCGGAGACGACCTGGCCCCAACTTGTACGCAGGGCCTGGAAGGGCACCCGTAATGTTCGGTTCCAACTGGTCCAGTATTATACGCTCCATAGGGCGTACTGGACACCTGCCAGGATCCACCGAATCTTTGGAGGTGCGCAATCGCTCTGTCCGCGCTGTGCTGCGGAGGATGCGGACTTTGAGCATATGTTCCGGTCGTGCACAGGGCTTGGCACGTACTGGATGGATGTTTTCGCTTGCCTGAACGCGGTCACGGGTCGGCAGATTGATGCAGACGCGGGAGCATGCCTGCTACTCTGGTTTCCCCATACTCCTGCCACTAAGATCACTAGTAAATTTTATGATTTGGGATTCATAATGGCCAAAAGGGAACTTACCCTACACTGGAAATCTAGAGGGGGACCTAACTTCCTGAGGTGGCGGAGGTGCTTCCTGCAATGGGCCACGTCTGAAGGTTCTCTCCGATTGCAATTAGCTAGGCGAGCAGCAAATGATAAAGCGCTAGAGACTGCTAGGGCATGGAGCGCACTTGTGACCGATTTGCAATCGCTTCTGGAGGCTGATGATGGTGGGGAGACTGGCGAGCCGGCGACTGGGGAGGGGGATACGGGGCGGGGAGAGGTGGAGGCTGCAGGGGCGGAGGAAGGGAGTTAAACTAAGAACCCGGAGACGGGGAAGCGGCGGATTGGGTGGGACACTGGGTTCTGGGGATGGAATGGAGAACTTGGGCAATGCTGGACTACACCTGGACTTCTGTGTGGGCGGTGGACGAAGGGGAGTGATACCTGCTGCTGAAATGATAGATCAGACAAGCCGTAACAAGGGCGCTGAGGCACACTGACAAGGGGGGGGTGGGGGTAGAGAGGGAGGAGGGATGTCATGATTAGGATCTGTTGTTTGGGATTGTGCGGAAGAGACGGGGGGATACGGAATATGAGCGAGTTGATATGAGAACTGGGATTGTATGTTATGTGCACAAAAATTAATAAAAAAAGTTTAAAAAAAAAAACATTTATCTAAGGGTACGCAACTTAGAACAAATACAGACTAGGTAGATACAGTCCTCTTTTTTGCCTGCATTCTGTGGGTCCACTCTAGTCCCAGATTGGCCATCTCATCAATGCAGGTTTGTGGCCAAGGCACAGGACTAATAATCTGTGTTTTATATCTGCTGGGAAGGGGGTTCCTAGATACGCTGCTGGTTTCAGGGCACTATGGCTATTAATCACCATCCAGGCATAAGATCGAGCACTGAGGTTATTTTTACCTGCCAGGTTCAAGTGTGGTTCTACAGCTTTGTTTACCGCCTTTTTGAAAATGTTGTATGGCGTGTTCATGTCCCATAATTCAGTCAGGTCAAAATGTTTGCGATAAGCAACTGTGGGTAACTTTGTGGGGCTGCCTATAGAGTGTTGTTTAGTGGGAAATCCTGTTTTTGCCATATCTTGAATCACCATTTTATTGTGGTTTATCTTCTATCCAGATCTTGATTTTTTAGATCAAACTCAAGACGGATTTGTGCCGGCAATGATGTTTGGGGCAAGTAGAATGCTCGCATGTAAGCATTGGTCGTCGGTTTATCCAGCAGAATCGTGTCTTGAACTCTCATCGATGCGCTTGCATAAGTGATTGTTGGGAGTAGCTTGTCAGGGATTGTTGCTAATAGTGGTTGAAAGGAAGGTCCATCCAGTTTTTTTTACTAATCTATTGAAGGCATGGGTTAGGGCATTCAATTTCTACGTCATGCATTGCATTTGGTTGGGGAAAATGCCCTTTAAGTGCAGGTACAAACCCAGATCCTTGTAGCTGCCTGTGGCTCCAGGAGAGAGTTATTTAGGAGGATCATGCCAGCTCGACCTGGTTGGTTAAAGATGGACATTGTTTTAGTTTTTGTTGTGTTTGCCTCCAAGTGGTGAATGTTGACATAAGTAGCCACTTTGTTTACTAATGTCAGTAGGCCTACTTTTGTCATGCTAAAAGCACAATGTTGTCCGCATAAGACAAATGAGTTAGGGTGAGCACACCGAGCCAATTCAGATGACAATCTACCTGATCCAAGGTTGGGGAAAGATCCACCATAAATAAATTGAAAAATGTAGGTACCAGCAAACACCCAGCTTGAGTCCATGGTTGGTGGTTGTGTGATGGGCATTATTGACCCTGTCTCCTCCTTTAAATATCGGTTTTATGATGAAGCCACACCAACTTTCCGGTATGGCACTGATTGCGTGCATTTCTTTATATGGAGCAGATAACGCTCCTTCCCAGTACTTCCAGATTTACTTTAAAGATGGCCTGTAGTATGCCATTTGGACCGGGCGTTCCAACGCAGCATCAGGCAAGTATAACTTTTTGGGTCGAGCATTTGAGAGCTCTTGTATATACTTTAGTATATACTTATATGTGTATGTACCTTGTGGGCTACGAAGATCAGCCCTAGGACTTGTCTGGTTCCGCTTAGGGACTTTTTTTTCTGTTCAACAGCCTCTATTTGACTGTCTTGATAGAAAACGTCCAGTAGAGGTCAGTTAAATACCAGAATTGCTTTCTGCTTGTTCAACTGCCTTTAATTAACTGTCTTGATAGAAAATGACCAGTAGAGGTCAGTAAAATACCAGAACTGCTTTCTGCTTATGGACTTTCTTTTTTGAAATTTTTCTGGGAACTGCCTCGGTTTTACTTTCTTGATAGAAAACGACCAGCAGAGGTCAGTAAAATACCAGAATCACTTCAGCATTCTCTAGATTCCAGTCCATAGAAATTGTCTTCCACGAGCACCTGTAGACAATTATATTTTTTTCAAATCATGTATTTTCATTGATATGACCACCGAAGGCCCTGATATTATATTAAAAACTAAATTAAGGTAATAGAAGAAATAAGGATTGACTACCCAGTTTGGGATATAATAATAACCGGGGGCTTTAACTCGAATCTAATATACACACCAGATGAGGAAGATGACATAATAACAGCATATGCAATATGGGCAGTACACCCTCAAGATCAGCCCGTACATAACCGCCATGATGTAAACAGCCAGAGACTAGTAGCAGACCTAGAACATTAGGCCTACATGTGCTTAATGGAAGATCTGAGCAAGATAAATCTCCAAAGTACACCTATTACGGCCCTACAGCACGATCTATTATAGATTGTACAATTGTCACCCTGCTACTACTTGCACAAATGAAGGAATTCTAAATTAGATACTCTACTGAGAGTGGCCACTCTGCCCAACACCTTGTGATGGCAACCCTTGACAGTATACAAAAAATGGTGACGCCTGAACTTGGTACAGTAACATCGCTCAACTTAAAACGTCTAAAATGGACAAGCTGTTCTCTACCAAAAATATCGTCAAGGTCAAAGGAACTAATCGTAACCCTCAGAGCACAGGAAGGTTCATTGATTGAAGATTGGTGATTCCGGGGTTGGTGTCCCCCGGAAACAGTGCCACATAGTTGCTGATGTCCCCAGGACGACACCTAGCCTGTGTGAACCAGATGTGGGAGCTGGCTACTGCTAGGCGGTCATAAAGAAAATGGCGGCCTTCAAGATCGCCGGGCCAGCAAACACAAGCTGAGAACCTCAGACGCAGCGACTTCCGTGGATCGGGCCCCGTATTGCCGGTAAGTATTCTGGGTGCCAGTCGGGTGTGTCTATGCTTCCCCTCTTCCTCCCCTTCGGCACTCCGATTCTCAGTGGAGCGCTGACGTAGGGTCGAGACTTGCCTGACTACCGTGCCGTTCCTGGGCCGCGCTTCCACCTAAACCCCTGTGGCCCATCCTAGTGTTGGGGGGCAGCCGCGGGGTCTGTTGCAGTGGCTCATGTGTCATGGTTTGGGTTGAGCCTGAGACCGCCTAATGGCCCCGGTGCCCAGTACATCTCCCGAGCTGCCCCCTGCAAATAGCGGCACGTCAGATCGACCGTTGCATTTTGTAAAAGGCGCGCAGCTTATTTAGCTGCCGTCTGGTCTTCTCGCCTGCTTTGATTGAGCCGCAGTTTCTTCACTGACCGCCCACACAATGCGATAGTCCAGCAGCGGACATCCTATGGCCCCATTGAACACATGAGCTCTGGTCCATGGCACCATTGTGATATTAGATATTGGCCCCTTGTGGAGGGCACGTGCATTTCTGGGGCTAGGGGCTGCTGGTTGCGCATTGACCTCTGGTTGGTTTCGCCGGATGTCCCCTCTTGGACAATGGACGCCACTCACATGGCGCACACACTTTCCGACCACGCTCCGGTCCGCCTATTACTGCGCCCTCCGGACTCTCAGCGCCGTGCATTCACCTGGATACTGTTTTTTTGCAACGAGATTCAAACCGCCGTGGTGAATTACTTTGAGCTTAATGTTGGCTCTGTGGATTCGGCCTCCACCTTATGAGAGGGCTTCAAAGTTTTCATTCAGGGTGAGTGCATATCCAAGCAGGCCGGTGTCCTTTGGTCCATTCGTTCCGGACTTACCAGGCTTGAGGGGGAAATCCGGGAGCTTGACGCCTCCATTGCGGATGGCGCTGGCCCCGACGCGTTGGCGCTCCTGCGTCAAACGCACTCTGAATTCTCCGAGGAAGCTGGCCGCGAGCTATCCTTTCTGGGTAGGGAGGGTCGTGCTCGCCGCTTCGGGGAGAGGGATCGCCAGGGACGCACCCTAGCCAACTTGCTGCATCCACCGTGAGCCTCCTCCTACATCACTGCTCTCGTGGACGGTGGACCGGATCGCACCACCTCTTCCGAAGAGATAAAGTCCTGTATCCTTGCTTTTAATTCCCGGCTATATTCAGCCGGCACACCCTCTCATCGGGGGACTTTGATCAATACTTTGAGTCCATTGCTTTGATCTGGCTGGCGGACTACCACAGCAAATATCTTGATGAACCTTTTCCAAGGGAGGAGATACTGGCGGCGATCAGCGGTCTGCCGTGTGACAAAGCACCCGGCCTGGACGGCCTAACGGCCGCCTGCTATAAGCAATTTGCCCCCATCCTGGTCCCACACCTAACTGCAATGTATAACGAATCCTTTGATACTGACACGCTCCCACCGTCGCCAACGTTGCTCCTCAAACCGGACAAACCTGCAGGCCGATGCGATTCTTACCGCCCCCTTTCCTTCATTAATATTGACAATAACATTTTTGCTACACTCATCGCCTCCCGTCTGCTTTTTTTAATGCCAACCATCGCCCTCCCCGACCAATCTGGCTTCATCCCGGGCAGGGCAACCTCCCATAATCTTCGTACTATTTTTTCAGTTCTACATCAAATTAATCCAGACCTTCCGGCCGTAGCCGTGCTGCTCGATGCCACCAAAGCGTTTGACACGCTGGAGTGGCCTTTCCTCTTTTACGTCCTCTCACGTATGGGTTGTAGTGCTCATTGTCTCAAGAATATTAAACTGCTATACACCGACCCTCTCGCTCGGTTACGCATTAACGGCCAAATCATGAACCCTATCCCCATCTTGCACGGCACGCGACAGGGCTGTCCTCTGTCGCCCATGCTTTTTGCCCTCGCTATGGAGCCCCTGGTCGCCCGCCTCAGACAGCACCACACCCAGAGGGGCATCGGTTTCTCGTCCCGCTCCCTCTTGGTCTCCATGTATGCGGACGATGTCACCCTCTACATTCGACAACCCCAGGAAAATCTCAGTCTCCTGGTACGTGAGGTTGTTCGGTTCGGAGGGCTCTCGGGGGTTCAGATGAATTGGAATAAATCCGTACTTTTCCCCCTGACGGATGCCACTCTTCCGTTTGTGCCTGACTATCCCTTTGAGTGGGCTGTGGGCCCTACCCATCTGGCTGAGCAGGGACCCGGATGACCTCTGGAGGTCCAATTTTGGCCGTGCTGTGGACTGGCTGGAGTCTAAGATTCCCCAGTGGACTCGGCTGCCCATCTCTCTAGCTGGCCGCGTCGCCGTTGCAAAGATGGTTGTCCCCCCTGAATTTCTTTATCGCATCCCCCTGACTGCTTATTTTTTCTGCAGGTTAGCTCTCTTATGGTGTTCTTAATCTGGGCAGGGCGACAGCCCAGGGTAGCTTATGAAATCCTGACCCTGCCGATGGCCGCTGGTGGTCTTGGTGCACCTGATCTCCGGCTGTATGCCTTCTGCGCTCAGGCTAGCTTCCTGCATTTTTGGCTGCATCCCACACCCTATCAGCCTCACGTCGTGGTGGAGACCGATGTCGCCGCCCCCTGGCCCCTTTCTACTGCGCTGTTCGCCCCTCCGGCGCGTCCTCGCTCGGAGGTTAACACGGTGGAGACGCTGCGATGGGCATGGTCCTATCTGTGCAGACTGGCTGGACTCACCCTTCTATCAGCGGGCACTATGCCCATTACTAACCACCCAGACTTTCCCCCGCTCCAGTCATCCTGTATGTCCCGGCACGCAGCATCGGGGGGCCTCGGCACTGTGGCTGATCTTTAACCCGATGATTCTTTATATCCACTCCCGGAATCGCCGTCCTTGATGGACACGCTTCTGTATTATCAGCTACGCGCCACCTGCCGGAAGTTGCACCCGTCCTTTCCGCAGCCCCCGCCCACTTTTCCCGCTTTGGATTTGTTATTCACTTCCACTTCCCCGTGTAAGCTCGTTACCAGACTATATGCCTCGGCCCTGTCGTCCTCCCCGGCCTCCACGACGCGGGCACGTGAGGCGTGGAGTGTCGACCTGGGTCTTGACATCTCGGATGCCGATTGGCTCTACTGTTGTAATCAAACTACTAAACTTTCCCCAAATTACCGGCTCCGATTAATCCATTTTAAGTTTTTACACAGGTTTTATCGCACTCCACAACAGCTTCACCGCTTAGGGCTCATTCCTGATGATTCCTGCGTTCGGTGTTCTGCCCCATCCGCGGATTTTGCTCACTTGGCATGGCTTTGTCCCCGGGTGCAGGTGTTCTGGCTTGAGGTCTGTTCCGCAATCTCTGAGATTGTTGGCGCAGCCGTCTCTCCGGATCCCCTTCTCTGTCTTCTGGGTTTTGTCTATCCCTGTCCATATGCGTTGCGCCGGCTAATTTTGATGCTCCTGGTGCTGGCTAGACGCCGGGTGGCCATGTGTTGGGGCCGTCGGCCTGCCCACTTGGTGTTGGCCTGGCTAGAGGATGCGTCCCGCTGCCAAACACTGCTGTCGGAATTTTGGGATCTGCTGCCGGCTAGGTCGCCCCCGCTCGATATCTGGGGTCCCCTGGTCGCTTACCTCCAATCCCGTTCCTCCCCTGGCAAGCCTGCGTCCCCTGTCCCTCCTGCTGCCCCTGCGCCCGCGGTTGACACCGCTTTGGTCATTGTGTAGGTTCCACTGGTCAGGGCACCACAGCTTGGCCCGCTCTCATCCTGTCCTATTAGGTGCCGCGTGGGCTCCTGTTACTTCCCTATCCCCCCTCTGCTCCTGCCGCTGCCCCTCCCGCGCTCCCCGCCGGCCTTAGGGTCCACGGCGGCCACCGATGTTGCCTGTTAGGGGTCCCCTGCCTGGCACCCCCCTGGGCTCCCCCATTCCCCCCGCCTCACCAAGCCTACAAGCTTTCCTCCTCCATATGCACCTCGGGCAGAAACTGTATTGAATATGCTGCCTCCTCGATAAAGATTTATCGCTCTCTGCCACAGGCACTGTCTTGCTGAAGATTGACCTCCATGTACTTGTATTGATCTGTACTTTACCTCCCTGCACAGAACCATCACTCGATGCTTCCTTATTTGATTGTATTGTTGTTCTGCACTTGCATCAATAAAAAGTTTACAAAAAAAAAAAGATACTGGCCCCTTGTGACCTCCCGCGCCATTGCCTAGTTTGACACGCTACATTGCCAGTCCCCTCTCTGCCTCGGGTGTGCTGACATAGGGCTATTATACAGTGAGTGCTTGGCGCTACGGCGTGTTGACTTGGACTGCTGCGGGTGCTGCTTTGACAACTGCAGCGACTTGTGAACCCCGTGTGGATGCGGCGGCTGAGTGACGCGATCATAGCCTGGCCTTGGGTGGCGCTCCCTGCAGTGTTCCTTGGGCATCTCTGGCCTGACCTCAACACGTTCTCTACCGGCATGGGCCACAAGGCACCGAAGCAAAGAACACTCCCGTTTGGAAAGCTGGTGGAACAAAACACGGAGGAAGGGCCGGACATTGCAGAGCGAGGTCCGAGCCCGGATCGCGGCGCGGCCGGCGCGGCCCCTCCAGCAGAGTGGCTTCAGGAGAGGAGAGCTGGCTTTCAGGCTCTGGACAACCGGTTTGACTCCCTCGCCAAGACTCTTGAGTCAATGGGCACCAAGGTCCAGGCGCATGACAGGCGTCTAGATGTGGCGGAGCCCCGGATCTCCAATACAGAAGATGGGACTGCGCAATCAACCAAGAGATTAGATAGAATGGAATGTATATTGAAAGATGTCACCATGAAGAACGAGGATCTTGAAGCGTGCGGTCTGCGCAATGATGTCCGTATCCTTGGGGTTCCGGAATCCACCGCCACGGGTTGGCTGGACACCTTTGTGGAAACGTGGCTGTCGGACCTGTTCGGAAGAGATTCCTTCTCACCTGGATTTGTGGTGGAGCGGGCCAATCGTACTTTAGGACCGCAACCTAACCCGGGCCTCCTCCCCCCGACCTCCTATTGCCCGCATCATGTACTTCCGGGATCGGGATACTGCCCTTCGACTAGCAAGCGAGCACGGAGAAACCATCTGGCAGGGCTCTAAAACTGCACTATATCCAGACTTCACTGTTATGGTGCAGGAAGCAAGGCACAAGTTTACTAGAGTGAAAGCCACGCTTCGTAATCTTGGCCTCAAAAATGGCATGCTGTAGTCTGCACGACTGAGGGTGGATGTGGGTGGTCCGGTCACATTTTTTTGATAACCCTACCGAGGTCCAGGAATTGTGTCACACCTATAAACGTAACAATGAACAGCAGCAAGAAGACAGGGGTGGACCATCCCCTCCTCATAGTGGTTCTCTGGCCACCCTAGAACTCTTTTCAGGTTCCGGTGTTGGGTGACATTGATGTACCGATATCCTTGATTGGTCTTAAATTGAGTTGGGATTATATTATGTCGCAGTTTAAGATAAACTTCACAGTTGGTTGACTGACGTGGCATTGCCACCCTCCTTGGTGGAAACGTTGGGAATATTGTTGTTTGTTCTGATGTACCCATATGACGTAGCATTGTTTCATTGTACAACAATTGGGTACTTTGTCTTTTGTTTGCAGATTGGGGTATTCCATTAAATGTATTGTAGTAGGGATGAGTGGTGGAAGGGGGGTGTGGGTATGTTACACAATCTTCATTATTGATTGTATTTATTGTTGCTTTTTGCTTAGGTCCATTGCTTTATTATTGAATCAAATCGCGTTAGAATCCTTACCGTTTACAAATGGCACATCCAGGTTTGATTAAGGGTCCCTCCAATTTTTCCATGCTGTCTTGGAATGTTCGTGGCTTAAATATTAATCCTAAAAGACGGCAGGTGGTGCACTATTTGATTAGACATAATATAGATATTGCCTTCCTACAAGAAACGCACTTACTGGTTTCAGACACTGCGCGATTGGCTTCAAGCTGGGGGCACACAGGTATTTTGCAAATTTTAGCAACTATGCAAGAGGAACCGCAATTCTCATACACAAGAGGATCCCCTTTAACTGCCAGCTAGTTGTTAATGATAGGGAGGGCAGGTATACCATTGTCACGGGGTCCATGATGGGACATAAGGTCACATTGCTATGTGTCTATGCGCCGAACACTGATTCCCCAGAATTTTTCCATGGACTGCAGTCACAACTCTCCAAATTAGAACCTGGTCTGATTATCATGGGTGGGAATCTCCATCTTCTACTTAACTCTGATGCTTACCAGCACTTCAGCCGCACCAGATATGAAGCCACAAGCGCGCCGCGCACTGTTGGAGCTATGTGACCAATTCTCTTTGATTGACATTTGGCGTAGGCGCAACCCACTCTCACAAAATTCACACATTATTCAGGTCAACACAACATATGGACCAGGATTGATTTCTGGCTGCTATCCCCCGATGTGTCTTAGTGGTATCAGACATTGATAACACTACCTAGAATGTACTCTGATCATTCCCCGATCCTACTTCATCTCTGGGTCCAGGTGGCCGAGGGGTACGTGAGGCAGTGGCACTTCACTGGTCGGGCCCTCCCCGACGATCTTTTTCGTCACAAGATCGGAGGAGCAATAGAAGACTATTTCACACTTAACACTGGGTCGGTGGACACCTGGACGATGCTGTGGGAGGGACTCAAATCCTACATCAGCGGTGTCTGCATCTCTAAACATGCTGGTGTGCTCATATGTCTGTGCACAACTCTAGCCAAATTGGAGGGTGATTGAGCAGCTCTCGACAACGAAGCTCAAGATCCTTTGGCATCCCCCTTGCAGGTGCGGAGGCTGGCCCTCCTTGCAGAATACAGGGAAGCAGCGGAACACGAGATCCTTTATTTAGGCAAATATCAAACTACCTGTCGATACCAAGAAGGAGACCGGACGGGTCGCACACTGGCACAAACGCTTAGGCCCCCATATAGCAAGGCCTGCATTGCCGAGATTCGCTCTGCAAACGGGACTTCACTCACATCCCCCACTGATATTTGAGATGAATTCTGTTTGTATTACACCACATTATATACGTCTAGGCTCGGCCGTGACCCGTCGAGCAGGAGACATATCTCTCTGAAGTGGCCCTTGTATACCTCGAAAAAGATATGCAAGAATTCATGGCGGAACCTATTACTGAGACCGAGGTACATGGAGCAATACAAGTGCTGCTTGGCTCCTCCGCCCCTGGCCTAGGCGGCTTTACTTGGGAGTTCTATAAAGCCTTCTCTGACCTACTGGCGCCGAAGCTGATCAAAGTGTATGCCGAGGTCCTGGAAAAACAGACTCTACCGCTTACACTAAGCGAAGCGGTTATCATTCTCCTGCCTAAGCACGGTAAAGACCCCACCCTCTGCAGATCCTATAGGCCACTTTCGCTAGTGAATGTTGACTACAAAATCCTCACAAAAATTGTCACCAATAGACTTTCCCAATTATTGGAATTTATCAGCTCCCCAGCACAATCTGGTTTTGTTCCCCATAGGTAAACCTCCCTAAATTTGAGAACCCTGTTCGAGGTGCACCATTAAATAAGTCCTGAGGTACCGGCAGCGGCAATATTACTAGACACCGAGAAACCCTTTGATACACTGGAATGGCCCTTCTTTGTGCCTATCATGCGTCACATGGGCATCCCTGCTGGATTTATAGCCACAGTAAGCCTACTATATAGTCAACCAACAGCCACACTTCACATAAACGGGACCCTCTCTGAATCTTTTTCATCGACCCGCGGCACGCGTCATGGTTGTCCTTTGTCGCCTCTCCTGTTCATTCACGCCATGGACCCTCGAATACGTCACTTCCAAAAGCGTCACCTGCATAGGGGACTACAGTTCATAACGGGCCCCCTATTGGTCTCTTTATATGCTGTCGACACTATCCTCTATGTTCGGGTGCCGCACCTGAACCTCAATACGCTCCTCATGGAGATTCTTCGGTTTGGGCAGCATACTGGAATAGGTATTAATTGGCGCAAATCAATTCTTTTCCCTTTGACTACCAGTACATCTCCTTGGGTATGCGAGTGCCTTTTGGAATGGCACTCGGACTCAATGAAATATCCGGGTATTCATATTCACCTTGACCAAGTCCACATTATTTGACTAAATTATGGGCAGGCAATAGCAAAATTGGAGACTCAGGTGGACCGCTGGCTCCGGCTCCCATTAACCATGGCAGGTAGAATTGCCATAATCAAAATGTTGATCCTTCCCAAATTTCTGTATTTTTTTAACAGTATCCCTATTGCCCTCACACACGGTGTTTAGGTCTCGCCTACGCAGTGCGCATGCGCTGCATAGGAGACCTTTAGCCATTGTGCAGCTGTTTTTCCAAGCACATACTCGTGCTTGTGGCAGCATACGCCTTGCGGGAGTGCGCAATGGCGCACCACAAGCACGAGTATGTGCTTGAAAAAAATGCAGACTGCTCTCCCCAGCACGCGCACGCACCACTCCCGGGCTTGTTTTTAAACTGTTTATTCTCTTTCTGTTTATCCCAAGAACCTTACAACACCCAAGATATTCGCAGCCACGGGCACCTTGAATTGGCAAGAAGTCCAACTGTACTAATCCCGTTGCAATTTTCCAAAGCAATAACAAGGAAAGCTAAGAGGAATTACAAGGAAGCTTCGTGAGAGACATCACGCGCCGCCAGCAGCCCACAGAATTACAAATGCGTCACACACCCTCTGAAAGCAGGTCTCCACATGGGGTGCCATCATCCCTCCCGGGCACCCCACTGACATTAGATAACATGTTTTCAAGTGCAGGAAGGGAGCAGCTGCCACAGTCTTGCACGCCCAAGTGTTGGGCAGAGGGTCTTCATACGGAATGTGAATACATCACTACAACAGTCATTAGCCAGCACTTTACCCGTCCCGTGGAGAATCCTGTACTGAGAATTCAAACCAGGTCACATATAACTCTGGGAGTTCCCTCGCCTAAAGCTGCCCTCCGAAAGGGCCCTCTGTGTCAAATGCAATCCTATCCAGTGAGGTACCTGTCTCTAGCCTTTGTGTACAGGAGTGACTGTAAACAATAACAAATCACGCATCGAATTCCGAATGATCGAGTGTTACGTTGGTAATACTACATTAAAAATGTCCCAATAAAAAAAATATACTTTAATACCTTTAAAATATTATTATTTTTTAGGTTAGTTTACTCACAGTTCCTTCTTTTTCTTGGACAAAAAAATTTGAGGACCAACTTCCGTCAGTGGTGCACATTTCAATGCCAAATTACCTATCGATGTTAAAGAAAAGTCTTTGGGGACCAGTTTCGATAGTGAGAACTTCTTGTAGTTGCTTCATAGCGTATTCCTGTAGATTGAAGCGCTGTAAATTACATATCTTGAAGTAATATAATGGTTCCCAATTGGGTGACATGGGTAAGAATGGAAGGCTGAGCTGGTTTTACCAGGATTCGAACAAAAAATCTGCAGGTCACAGACAGTGGTTAACTCACTGAGCCATTTTACCTGGTAAAACATTTCAACCGACCTAGCAGTGCAACAAGTAGGTTTTTCTTTCAGAAATTCCAATGTGTTTGCTTTGCCTGGTGCACCAAAATATGTTCAAAGTGCATATGGTAATGCAATTTTTAATTTCTGTTTATTTTAATAACTATCTTTTAGATCACAGGCCCATTAAATTAAACCTGTGTTCAGCTATATATCTCCCTGCTCATCTTTGAAAGGAGAAAAGAAATGCTTGTAATTCAATCTGCCCAGCAAATGCTAGTTTAGGATGGCTCCCAGCACCAGGCAGGTGCAGTTCTAGATGCAATTTCTTGCATCTAATTGAAACTTTACAATGCACTGCTCTGAATAGTGTCCGCATAACAAACAGGTCTGAATTCTCACTTCAGTTCTCCCTAAATTTCTGGCTGTTGATCCTGTGGTAAGAATGGGGTGTATTATTTCTCCTAAAATAGTATTAAATATTAACATAATTGGTGTGTTTTCTGATTTTCTGTGCACATGACATGTACTTTCATCACATTTTTTTTATTACGATGTTAAGAAGCTATAATTTCGATGTGGTGTTTTATGATTTTTCAATATGTAAAGGAGTACTGATCTACTTTTTTCCTAATTTAGTGCAGTGATTCCCAATCAGATTGTGATCTATAAGTCTCCCAAATAACAATTCACAATAGAAGCACAATGGGGCTTATTTACAAGCTCCTTACGCCGCCGGTAGATCACTTTTTCCCATGTTAAAAGTGACGCACCGACGGCGCAAGGGACTTGAGAATAAGCCTCATTGGGTTTTCAGTGTGTCGGTGTATGCAATTATGTAGTCTTCGCCCTTGAAGCTCACATAGATGAAACAAATCTTGTAAGCCTAGATTTACTGAGGATTGCGCAGTGTTGCGTAACTTTGTGCTCCAACCAAGGGCTTTCATAATGATTACATTAATGCAATTATTTGCGCAGTGTGAGAACAAAACATTAGCAAATACCCCCTAAGTGTCCTTGTTAACTACACACCAGACTAGTTGGCTTGGCATCACTGCAAACATCCATCCATTCATGCTGTTGCCAAACTGGCCCAACCTTCCATTGCCTTGTGGCATTGAGGGAATGACATATGTACTAGAGGGGCTAAACTCAAGATTAGTGCTTTTAAAGCCTGGGTTCTGTAAAGTAACCCTGGCCGTATTTTGCGGAGTAGCGCTACGCGAAGTGCACTTCGCACTATGTGAGCTACGCGTAGCGCTACGCGAATTGCGTAGTGCGCTGTTTGCGATGATTACAAAGTGCCGATACTTGTCCGCACTGTGCAATCATTAAAAACGGCATCATGCACAGTGTGAGCTGTCTTTTACTGCCGCTCGAGTAGATTTTTACTCGAGCAGCAGCTTTCTCAACGTGGACTGGTAGTTTCTCATCGCAAGCGCTCGCGAGCATACGCGACCACTCAAAATGAGAGACCTGACCGGATGTTGCTGATCGCGAACGAGGAAAAAGTCTCGCCAGGATGTCATTTTGCTTGCTCGCGGTCGCCAACTTGATGTTGAGAACCGCGAGCAAGCAAAAAATGACCGCTACGCAACGCGTGTTTGCACTGTGCTACGTGCAATTCACATAGTGCGAAGTAGCGGAAACTTCTCAAAATTATGCGAGCATAACGTTGTGCTTTGCCCAGGCCTACTGTAAAGATCAAAGCGGCTGACCTTTTCATTCTCATACAAAAATCTTCTTTAAGACTCGTCCTTTGTCATTCAAGGAAAGGCACAAAGTGAACAAGCACTGGCCTAGACAATAGGTCTCGCCTTTGAGACCCTATAAGTGTTTAGCCATGCAACAGTTGATGTTGTTGCACCAAGGATATTGTACTGGATAACTAAATACTTATAAGGTACCAAAGGCAAGACCTGTTGACTATGCCAATGCTTTTTTTTTCATCCTTACGATCTCATTTTATCCGTCTGGTCTGGGGCAGGAAGCAGCACACATGTTAGATGGAGGATACTCACTTTACCATACGATAGAGGTGACCTTCGGGTTCCGTATTTTTATTTATACTATTTGGTGGCTCAGAGTAGTTTTGCCTTCGCTTGGTACTACCCAGACACCAGGATTCTGTTTCTGCACCCAGAGGCTGACTTAGTACTTCCTGAGTGATTGGATGCCATCCTGCCCAGAGGAGAACCTAGTGATCATGTAGATATACAGACAGTCTCAACCACTAGTTGGGCATGGAGCAGGCTCCATCGCTATACTGGCTCATCAGTTTTATATTTGTCAGCTCTGCCGCTTCCCATTGCTCGCTGGCTTCCTATTTCAAATTAGAAACTTGTGCAACACAAACTGACTAAGTTTCATATTTGTACAATAGGCAACATCTTTTTGGCCACTGAGGAAGCCCGTTTTCAGGAGGCCACGTTCATGGATACATTTGTGCTCAAACGACAGTACTCGGCCTTACGAGCCACGATTACTGGCATTCAGTTAGGACCTGACTCGTTCACTCCTCTTTCCCACATTATAGAGAGCGATAGTGGAGTGCATCCAAACTCTACAAACTCTGCATCACACAACTTCCTATCGTGGATAGCAGACTATGTACGGAATGGGAGACAGATTTGGGTCACCAGATTACAGATGACCAATGGACAGTCTACTGCAGGACCACAAAAGACGTTTCCCTGAATAGTCGCCACAAATTATTGCACTACAAGTTTTTATGACGCATACACATGACACTGGCCATGCTACTTAAATTGATCCCAGGAGAACACACACATGCCGGAAATGCGGCACTAATCACGCAGATTTTGCCCACCTCTCCTGGATCTGCCCCTGCATACGGCCATACTGGACCCTAGTGCATTCAACACTAGGTGAGATCCTTCGTCTTACCATTGTTCCTACTCCTGAGGTGACACTCATGGGTTACACAGTAAATTTTCCTAAAGCAGTCCGGAAATTGGCACCCTTGGTTTATTGCTGGCAAAGCGAGAAATTGTACTATACTGGGTCAGCAAGTCTTCATTCACACTGCAAGGTCGGTTACACAATTTAGCCCACTGTAGCACAAATAGCGAGATATACTCCAGCACCTTATCGAGTGCAGCTCGTCCCAGAGATATCTGGGGTCCATATAAAGTATATATCGATTCCCTAAACAATTCAGCCACGTCACAGGCCAGCTCTGGTATAGTACCTTTCGGGGGTGGGATAGAGCAATGACATCATGCGTGAGTTAGTCGTACTGGATATCTCCTAACACTATAGATATTATCACTTCCGAATACACGCCACCTTCATATAATTTGGTGTTCTTGGGTTAATGACCCCGTTAGATCCCCTGATGCATTTTGTTGCATGAATGGACATGGACGGACTCGTTAGAAATATGCTTCCTTTATTTCAACTGTTTTAACATGTGTAACCTATCACTATAACTACAAAACTGAACAATGCTGTTTGTTTTCTATGCAATGCTAACGTGATATTCACATGTTGAAAACATACGCGATATGTCGAGATTAGTAATGACTGTGATGGATATGTACAATTGGATAATCAATAGAAATAAAGTAAAAAAAGACCCTCTTCATAGCACCTTACAAAGGGTTGAAAAAGAAAAAAAAGCCACCTATAAGTCGTCAATACACCAATTATCAACAAATTTGAACATATCGGATGTATCATCAGAAGCACCAAGGCAAAAACATCGTCCAGAACCATAGCAAACAATCATCGGGAAACAGATAATTACAACAGGAACTATAAATCTTAAGATGGCAAAAGGCTTGCAAACATCATAATATATGGTAGAACAAACCGCTTCAGTGATCCAGGCGGGCAGACGAGATGGAGCACCAGGCGCAAATGGGATCCCACAAGCAATTTACAAACAGGAGTCTATTTTCTGGGCCGTCCCGCTGTCTTGACTCTTTCATGAAGTGAGCAAATTAAACAGCCTGCCAGAGAGTTGGAGAGGATCAATAATCAATCCGGTATACAAATGAGGAGACCGAACTGATCCTACCAACTACTGAATGATCGCCTTACTCGATACGGAAGCAAAATATTACGCATCCTTGATTTTATCTGACTTGCTAGACTGGTCAGAGTCGAACAACAAAATCCCCCCTAACCAGTCGGGATTCCGTAAAGGTGTAGGTACCACTACAAATCTTCTTGCCCTAGGCTTAATGGCAGATAAGAGCTTACGACAAAAAAAGAGCTTATACCTATGCTTTATAGACTTTAAAGCTGCATTTGACCGGGTAAATAGAGGCCAATTAAGGCACAAATTAGTCTAGTGGGGACTCCAGGAAACAACATAAAGAGCCATACAGCTACTCTACACAAACACCTGGATTCAAGTCAAATTCGCAGATGGCAATAAGCTTAATAGGAAGATCTACACAAATGCCGGCTTAAAACAAGGGTGTGTCTGGCCCCACATCTGTATAATCTTTTCATGGCCGACCTCTCCCAAAAGCTAGATAAGATGAACTCGCATCCTCCACGTCTAGGCACTCTGCCCAGTACCCACTTATCTTATGCAGATGATGTAGTGGTACTAAGCCAGACACAAATAGGCTTACAAAGGGCAATCAATGAACTGGCGCAATTCGCCAAGGAAAATTTCATGGAAATTATTACTTTAAAAACAAAAGCTATATTAATAAGCCGTCGGGCTCAAAAGTACCGGCCATTCCAAATCAATAATATAGATTTGAAAGTGGTTAGCACCTACACGTATATAGGAGTGCTCATGGATAATCGACTTACCTTTCGAAACCACAATGAGACCTAAATGAAAAAGGGTAATGGGCTAATATTTGCCTTTTGGACAATGACAAAGAACCTGAAAGGGCATCCTTACACTCCACTGCTAGAAGTAATTAAAGTTAAACTTTACAAACAGCAGCATACGCAAGCAAAATCCTGCACAGGAAAGACGCGGCAACCCTGGATGCTTTACATACAAAAGCTTTCAAGATAATATTCTCTCTACCACGCAACTCCTCCCCGGCACAGGTGAGGTTAGAATTTGGGTTGCAGCAGCAGCATGTGCAAAGGCGATACATAACTATAAAAACTTGCCATAAAATCTGGACTAACAGGCAAAATCCAATCAACAATATGTTATGGAGTGCCCTAGATAAAGACCCAAAACCTGTCTACACCAAATACTTACAATCATCATTAAGAATCACTAATACTGCAAGTCTCCGGCAACTGAACCTCCCATTTTCTTCCCTCCAGCTAGCGCTAAAGAAGCAGCTATAAAGCAGTCGCTAATGGAGTACAAAATAAGCCTGGGTAAGCGATCTCACGCATGGATGGTCCTGCAATCATACACACAGTTGAAACTGGCAACATATCTTGGCCAGACATATGCACTGCATTTGAAAACAAAGTTTTTAGCACTACGTCTTGTACAATTCCATCAAATGCTGCCAAAGTTGGCAATATAAAGGCTCTAAAGCATGCAGTCTTTGTGGTGCACCAAAGCAGGATCTAATTAATCTAATCTGCGTCTGCCCTTACTTAAAATCACATTGCATTTGGTTATTGAAAAAGCATTTTAACATAAGTGGAATTCGCTACTGCAGAGCAGCAATATTGAAATGCCTTCACCCAAATGACCACCAGCTGAATTGTAACCTGGTAACATTTTTAACTCTGTGTGGTAAATTAGTCAAGACCGTTCCAAATGGAGAAATAGAATAGCAAACTGGAGGACATATATTTTACAATTACCAGCTCTTTACTTCTTACGAATATGCACTAATATGCTAAAAAGCACCATGAATTAAGTTTGTAACCCTAGCAGGCCCCCTTGGAGACTGTTTTATAAAAAAAGGTTACTGTGTCTTGATTTTATTGCAATTGTCACCTTTCACGTTTAAATGTGCAATGTATCTAAAATATTGTGAAGCAATTTATGTTTAAAAAAAAAAGAAATCTCCTTTGTATAACTCTTTTAAATTTATTAGAATTATTTGTAGTATATTGCTACGGTTTTAACTAACTAAAACAATAAAGTATTGATTTGATATATTTAAAAAAAGAGCTTTGGACTATACCATTTCCAGGTGAAGGGCAATATTTCTCCCCACGTGTTCCCATACATGGTGTGCCATGCAGTTTGGTGTCTACTTTCCCTCCATGTTAAAGAACAGTAGATGTTTCAGCACCCAGGCTAATGTGCTGCATAGCTAAATACACATAAGGTCCCAAAGGCGAGGTCCATTGCATTGTAAGTGCTTGTTCTGCTTCCAGAACTATTGGGAGTAAGGTAGGTTCAACGTTACAAATTTTAAGTTGGAATCTGGCTTGCCGTTCAACTAAACTAATATCACCTGACTGGCTACGGTTCGGAAAGCATTTTGATGTACTTTTATTACAGTTAACATGGCTAGTTGAAGACCTCCCAGTTGATGGTTTTGAATGTTATTATGTTCCAGCAATACCCTCCCAGAGGCCAGCGGGTGGTTAGGCAATCTGGGTGAATCTAGCATTGGGGGCTCATGTCAAGGTTATTTTAACTAATAGTAATAATTTCTAAGTGTTGAAATTTAAGAGTTGCATACCTTTTTATTTTATAAATGTTTAAGATAATGATTTTAGCAACATTCTCAACACCAAATGTGTGAATTTATTGAATATCCTGTGGAATTGCAAAACAATGTGGTAGCCCAGGGTGTAATGGCCGGTTTTTGCCTGGTAGAATATTTTAATGCAAGATTGGTCCCAGATATCTGTTCTTCTTTTAGCGGCAGAGAACTGAGGAAATTTCTGCTCTCCCATAATTAGTTTATTGTAATGGGCATTAGAATAAATGAACACATGATATCTACATACAGGGGAGGAGGCTGCACCTCCACAATAGTTTGTTTCTTTATAGCACATGATTTGGTCAACTTTGTGCTATCAGGGCAAGTGCTGGCTTCCACCTATGGGGAACCTAATCCACCTGAGGTAATATTCAGTCTCAGTACTAAAGATAAATTGAGAGCGGTATGTACGAAGCTACTAACTGACATGCACGTACTGATGGGCTGAAGATTAAAGTGAAAAGCTGTTGATTCAGCACAGCTTTTCCACTCCATAGTCAGTGAGAATATGGGTCTGGTTGAAGTATATCTGGATGCTTCAGAACGCCATGTGATACAGGTTTTCACCCAACTCTGCTTGAAAATCAGGAGTAAGCCAATATGTCCTCGACGGGAACATCCCTCTAATCCCAGATGGTTTAATCATTAGTGTTCAGAGGCTAACCATAATTTATGATGGGCACTAACAACCAGTCTGAGGGAACCCACAGTAGTAGTAGCATATCACGTTGTGTATAAAATAGCTATTGCTAGAAGAAAGCTGGAACTGCTCCAAAGTCAGTGGGATTCTCTTGCTTTATTTGCAGTTACAAAGAATAGGTAATTATTTTGGATGGAGGTCTCTTTATAAAGGTGAGCGTACCAAACAGTAACTCCGATAACATGTCATATTGCCTGTGAGGCACATTTTTCTCAGATTTATGTAGCCGTCAGTGATTCAACTGCGCCAGATGTAAAAGTGACTTTGAGTTTTTTGTTTCCCTTAAGGAGGTGGAAGATGCTATCAACCAAAGTTCAGGTGGAAAGGCACCTGGGCCAGATGGGGTCCCAATTGACCTCATTAAGCACTCAACAGAGTTTTGGGCTCATCTGCTAGTGAATGTTTTAGCAGTCCCTCCATTACATAGTACGTGGTCAACCTCCATTATCGTACCCATCTTTAAAAAGGGATATCACCCAACCGAACTGTTATAGACCAATCTCCCTAATTGACATCACAGTCAAGATTCTTGGGAGTGTCTTATACAATCGTTTTAGTGAGTGGGCAGAAGAGAACTCAGTCCTACATTCCTGTCAATAGGGTTTCAGGAGTAGAATAGGCACTGATAAACAATGTTTAAATTTGTCCTTGATTATGGGTAAGTACACAATTGTACGTCAGTCTTCCATATATTTAGCCTTCTGGACCGGTCCCGAGCATTTGACTGTGTAAATTGCTCAAAGCTCTGGTCCATTCTTCTTGCTCAGGGGTTGGATGATACATTGGTGCACTTCCTAGCATCCCTACATTCAGATATGAAGGATAAAATGTAAATTGATACTTGTATAGCGCACTACTCACCCGCAAGGGTCTCAAGGCGCTTGTACGAATACCGCTGTGGAACCCATCCTGGCTTTCCCTGTGAGGTGTCCACTCCTGGGCACCCCCAAGGTGGAGGCCAGGCATCCTTAGCATTGTGGAGATTAAGCAAGCTTTTGCCCAGAGTTGGAGAGTGGGACGCCATGATTGGAATAGGCACCGAGGCGAGAATTATCAGGTCCGTGGAATTTTTGAGCCCACGACCCGCCAAGGCGGGGAATTGAACCCTGGTCCCAGGCTAGACCTCTGCATCTGGGTCTGCTGCGCTAACCATTGAGCCACACTTCTCCACTAAGGATAAAGTTAGGATCACCGCGGCAGGTGCAGTATCATCACCAATAGATGTCTTTTGTGCTGTGAGGCAAGGGTGCATGCTGGCCCCCCTTTTATTCATTTTATACATTTTTCTTTTTACAGATTGAAAATACAAGAAAAAGGCAAATTTGCATCAAATCAGCATATGCAGGCATATCTTTGACAGTATTGATGGTGTATAGGGCAAAAGGTAGCATATGGGAGGGAAAGGTACAAAGGGGAAAAGAGAAAATCATTTGCATTCATATCACAGTGAGGAATGAATCCGGGCACATTACTGAGGTCCAATACGTACATTATCAGGGTCGACTTTCCCGCTCCCCGTTGTGATTGGACCCACTGGTTATATCCAACCCACTCTCCTCACTGTCAGTTACATTTTGCGGAGAGAGTTTCCCTTCTGCCAACCCAGGGGTACACATGTCACGGCAAGCTAGTAGAAATTCTTGCAGCTTCTCATCCGTTCTGGTGACTTTCATGTGGACCTCTTCAGCTAGGGACCATTCACGAACGTCTTTGAGCCAGATGGGCACTTCTGGTGGCCTTTGCCCCATCCAAGTTATGGCTACCCCACGCCTAGCGAGCACCAGCATTAATTGTAGCAGCTTGTACTGGAGTTTCTTTTTCTTAGGCTTCCGGACCAGTGCCAGCAAGCAATCCAAGGGTTCAGGCATCATCTGAAGGCCAGTGGCTGCCACAATCCTTCCCAACACCTCCACCCAGAACTGCCGGACCATTGGACAGTCCCTTGCCAAGTGTAGGAGGCCCCCTTTCTCCATGACACATCTTGGGCAGCTATCTCCCCTGTCCCCAGAGATGTGTTTCAGGGGCACCTGGGTCAAATAAGTGTGGTGTAGGAAGGTGAAGTGCGTCAACTTAAACCTGGCGTTGCATGAAACTGAGCGTGTAAGGGAGCCTATGTGTGCCCATTCTGTCTCTACTAGCTGGGTTGCGAGGTCCCTCTCCCAGGCCTTCCGAGACGGCGGTACCGGGGGGGGGGGGGTTGAGTCCTGCTTCATCGCCTTGTACAAGAGTGAAATCACTTTGGGGCCGGCACCGCAGGAGAGTATGATATCTATGGTGCGTGTCGGTGGTGGGAGGTCCGGGTACTGAGGCCAGGTGACCTTCACCACATCCTGATTTACCCGGAAGTGTAGGAATTGGCCCTGTCCAAGACCAAAGTTTTCCACTGCCTGCTCGTAAGTGAAGAAGGTCTCATTGGGAAAGAGGTCGGCAAGAACTTCACACCCACCCTCCCTCCAAGGTTGAAAGGACATGCATTTCTCCATATCTATGAAGGGGGCCAGTATCCAGATCAGGAGCTCCCTGTGAAAGGGTGCCCTTGTTAAGACCTTCTCAACAAACCGCTGCCATATACCAGCTGTGTGTAGTACGACATAAGGAAGAGATGTGTCCGACTCCCTGCCCTGCATCAGTGCTTCCTGTAGCATCTGAGTGTCTACCCTGCTAGAGAAAAGGTTTGTCTCCAAATGGTCTGTGTGTGAAAACCAACCTGCTGCAGGTTGTAGCTGTGCAGCATAATAGTACAAGTCGAAGTATGGAGCTTCCAGACCACCCTCTTCATAGCTACAAACGAAAGTGTTGAGCGCTACCCTACTGTGCCGACCCGCCCAAAGCAGAGACGTAAGTAAGGTGTTGAGAGTTTTGAAAACTCGTGGTGACAACAGACATAATAAGTTCTGAAGTACAGATAGTGTCCTAGGAAGCATCACCATCTTAAAGATGGCCAACCTGCTCATCAACGAAAGTGGCAGGGTATTCCAAAATGACAGCGACTGCTGAAACGAAGCAATTGCGCGGTCTACATTCTGGGCTATCGCCTATGTGTCCGTCGGGGTTACCTGTATCCCAAGGTAGCGGAACCCTTTCTGTTCCCAGCTCAACCTGAGGTCTGGAAGATCCTCCAGGGGCCCTGAGGCAAGCCTCGCCATTGCGAAAATCAGGGACTTACTGCAGTTAAGTCATAGTCCTGAGACCTCTCCAAACCGATCTAGCTGGTGCAACAGTACTGGCAGGGCATCCCGAGGAGAAGCCAAAGAGAAGAGGGTGTTCTCCGCATATAGGGAAACAATATGACTTGTGTTCCCTACTCTAATTCCCCATTCTTCCATAATAGTCCTGACCTGGACCGTGAAGGGCTCTATGGCCAGGGTGAACATTAAGGGCGAGAGAGGACACCCCTGGCATGTACCCCTTCCTAATTGCCACTCCTCTGACCTCGCGCCCCCTAGTTTTACTCTAGCATGGGGAGCCGTATATAGGATGCGAATCCAGTGACAACAGTTGGGACCCAACCCCACCGCACGTAGGACCTCAAGAAGGTATCCCCAGTCCACTGTGGAACACCTCAGCAAGGTCAATGGATACTAATACCAACTGTTTCCCCCGGTCCCGCACCTCATGTAGAAACTGGTTCCGCCGTCGCAAATTCATAGCCGTGTTTTGTCCTGGTATGAAGCCACACTGGTCCTCATGGACCAAGTGAGGCATGTATGGCGCTAAGCAAGAGGCCAAAAGCTTGCAAAGGATATAAATATCTGTGTTGATCATCGTGATCAGACAATAGGATGAAGGCTCATGGGGGTCCCCACCCGTCTTTAAAATCATGCATATTTCCCCCTGTGTCATGATCGGCGGGAGAACTCCGCGCTCAAAATGCCTCAAGATAAACCTGCAGCAGGAATCTGGGAAATGTACCGGTGAACGCTTGATAAAACTCAGGAGGGAAACCAACAATTCCTGGAGATTTGGCTTGTGGTAGGTGTTGCAGGTCTGATTGTACCTCGCCCAGTGTTAGGGGTTCGTTGAGTTCCTTCTGTGCCTGTTTAGGTATAGATCATAAGTTCAGGTCACGGAGGTAAGGGAGATAGGAGGCCTCGCTAATTGCGGGGTCTGCGGTATATACCAACTCGAGATGGGATTTGAGGACTCGCAATAATCCCACCTCGGATTGCACCAAGTTGCCCGTGGGCTCCCGTAGAGCCATAATCGTAGCAGGGGCATATTCCTGGCAGAGAATCCAGGCCAAAAGACGGCCCGATTTATCTCCTTCCCTATGGAGGCATTGTCTGCACTGTGTGAGGGTGTTTTTGTCAAGCCTGTCCCAAATGTCATGGATGCATTCCCGGATGCCATGTTCCCTATCCCTCTCTATTGTGTCCGAGGCCTTAGATGTCTGTACTTGAAAGAGGTGTCATTCCCCCCCCAGCTCATGTTGGAGCTGCTTTCGAACCTCACAGGTGAGGCTTATACATGCCCCTCTCACCACCGCGTTCAGGGCTTCCCACTTTGTGGCCTGCGATTAGTCTGACCCACCCCAGTTCAGGTTTACAAAGTCAGCTATGTCACTTTCTAGGTGATGTTTCCCCACCTGGTCCTCGAGGACCTCTGCCGGCAACCTCCAAGTTCAGGGGGGACGTATCGGGCCCCCCCAGCCAACCACACACAACACCGGGAGTGATCAGTTATGAATCTTGCTCGGTGGGTCACCTCAAGGGTCATAGCTACATCTGGGTTTGCGAGGAGGACCCTATCTAAGCAACTGAGCGTATTAGGAGAAGATGAAAAGCAGGTGTACACTTTCTAGGCTGGGTGTCTCTGGCGCCATACATTGTGGGCTCCTATATTTCCCATGACCTCTAGGAGTTTCATTGCCATCCTCGGTTTCATGCCAGTGCTTGGTGGGAATCTATCCAAGACGGGGTCTAGGACACAATTAAAATCTCCCAACCAAAGTAGTGGAACCTCCAGTTCGGATACCAGGACCTCCTGCAGGGAATGAAAGAAGTCCGGATCATCTGTATTTGGGGCATAAGTGTTCATTATGGCCACATCCCTACCATCTAGTTTAGACCTAAAGAGCAGGTATCTTCACACAAGGACCCCTCTGGCATAAGAAGAGGATGAAGAGTCCCCGCCATTTCTTCACCAATTTCTGTGCCCCTTTGTCCGTGAAGTGAGTTTCTTGAAGGCATGCTATCGAAACCTGATGTCTTCAGAAAAAGGATAGGACCCTGTATCTCTTGGTGCATGTACCCAGCCCCCTCACATTCCAGCTTAAAAATGTAAACCCCATGTATGGTATTGTTGGACTTGGCCCTTTTTGCAGGGTCATCCCTGAGCTTTTTGCCTTCCTCCTATATTTTTTCTGACCTTTACCACTGCTGATCAGTGCGAAAGTGCATATGCTCTCCCTATTGTAAATGGATGTATTAATTGGTGATTCCATGATTGACTATTTGGTTTACTTCTCAGTCCCTAGTACAGTGCACTGAGTGTGCCCAGGGCATGTAAATCCAAATGCTGCTAGTGGGCTTGCATCACTGGTTGTGCCACCCACAGAAGCGGCCTTGTAAAAATGTGTCTAAGGTCTGCCATTGCAGAGCCTGCATGCAGTCTGGTACTGTTACGTTGACTGGGCAAGTGCACCCACTTGCCAGTACCTAAACCTTCCCTTTTCTTCATATTAGTCACCCATATGGTAGGCCCAAGGACAGGGTGCATTGTAAGTATAAGGTAGGACAAGCCCTGAAGTGTGTGGCATGTCCTAATAGTGAATTACAGCCATTTCCGTTTTTCACTATTGCAAGACTACCTGTTCTCCATTGGCCAGAATGGGCTGTTAGATTATTACATGTTTATAATGATAACAGACTCACAGAACATTGTAGTAATTCGAGTTTAATATGCCTGGACTCAGAATAATAAAATACATATTTTAGTGAAGTTTATTTTAATATTATGTGTTTGCAAATGCCACTTTTAGAAAGTAGGTATTTGCTTGCCTAACCATATAAGCCTGCCTCTGCGAGGTTGTGTATTCCTTTGTCTGGAGTTTGAGTGACAGGGCTGGGGGATTCCAGGAGACAGAATGAGTCAACCCAGTGGTGAATAGGGAGATCTGCATTTAGATGGGAGTGAGGAGTTGCAGCTGGGACCTGAATAGGACTGTGCCCGCCCCCACAGTGCTCGCTCCACCCCCTGTGGTGCGTCTGATGTCTCTGCCCTGCTCACTGAAAGAAGAGAAGGAAGACTGTCAACGAAGTGCTCCAGGGCTGTACTTGCCTTCCACAATGCTGGCTCCACCTCCTGTGGGGTGTCTGAACTTCCTGCCCTGCACTATGAAAGGAAAGTAGAAGTCTGGTAAACAGAGTGCTTCAGAACTGGTTTGGACTGGGCACAGGCCCCTCTCCCCACAGAGAACAAAGGATTTTGGGGTATAATTATTGGGACCCTGATCCCATGAAATTAGATCACTTCTGGACTTACAAGATGAAACCTCTGCTGAGGAGAAGGAACCTGAAGAAACTGAGGAGAGATTATTCCCAAGCCGAAGTGCTGCTTGGGGAATTGGCCTGCAGTGGTTGCCTGTCTGCCAAAGAGAGGATAAAGCACTTTGTGGACTTTTCTTTCAACTTGTGCAAAGTTCTCCAAGGGCTTGGGAGCGAGCTTGCCCCCTGACCGAAGTCCCAGGACCAGTGGACTTCACCAGCCTTTGTGAATTGCTTCTGGAAACAAGTGGCTACAGAGGCAGGCAGCTGTGACCAACTCTCACGACCAGCCCGGTGTTCTGTAGGCACCGCATCAAGCAACATCCGCCTCAAACAACGCAAGCTCTGCGCTCACGACTCTGTCCTGACTCCATCACCGAGCCGTAGCCGGCACCATGACTGGTAGACACCGCGACGTGCAACGCCTCGCTACAACGAATCAAACTGGTCTGACCGACGCGGTCACTGCTGCTGACTTCGAGTCCTGTGACCGCACCGGAGTTGGGCACTGCCTCGCCCGCTTCGCGACGCACTGGCCGACTCGCACCGCTGTTCAGACTGATCGACGCCAGCTTCCGAACTCCGGCTCTTTCGCCGCACCGCAAGCTGCAAGCACTGCATCGAAGCACCGTCCCGCCCTGCAACGCAGCCTTGGATCCACCGACTCTGTCAACGGGCCGCTGCCTGCACCTCATCGAGGGACAACACGTCCTGCAACACTTCCTTTCTGCACCGGGACGATCACCGGAACCAGCTCGCACATCCGTGCCGGCTGCCCCAAGTAAAAGGTACTGTGACTGAGTCTGTCGACATTTGAGTGGGCCCATACCAACACAGTCCGCTGGATTTGCTAGACTCTGTTATTTTCAACAACGCTTTAGCCCGTCCGGGCTACTGACTCGCACAACCTTGATTTAAGCCTTTTTAACAAGAACTCTTGAAAGCTAATGGTGCTGTGGATTCTTTTTGTCGTTTATTGGACTTGTGGTAACTATATAAAATATATTTGTTTTTGATATGAAACCTTGTGTGGTGTCCATTTGAAGTGTTGTCACTGGGTTACTGTATATGGTCACAAATGCTTAACTTACAATGCCTCTGAGAGAACGCCTTGCTGCTCGTGCCAAGCTACCAAGGGGGTGAGCAGGGGTTATTTTAGGAGTGTAATCCCCTTATCCTGACTAGAGGAGAGGGTCCTTATTTGTCACAAGCACCTACCTGTGCCAACTAGAGAACCCCAATTATAACAGGTATGATATCCAATCCCTGTGTGTTACGTGTCCCGTGTAGCTACCAGGGCCCTGTGCCCTAAATGCGATACTTACAATGCCCGAAAAAAACCAACAATACCCGCCCCCCCGAAACACCCTCCCACAAGCAATTTACTGACAACAACACATGCAGAAATGCCCTTCCCGTGCTGGTGCCAGGATGTGCACAGCTGTCCCATTAGCCCAAACGGGGCCATAACTGTTCTACAAAATAAGTAGAAAACCCCCCACCCCCAGGTCAGCTCCCGACTCAACCAGCCACGCCATAGCATACTTCAAAGTCCGGAACTGCCCAAATATGTATCCGTAGTTACTTAGTCTCTGGGACCTGGGTGGCGGAGAGTACATAATAACAGTGGTCCAAGAAAGGTAATACAATATGAAAATCACATCATAAATACAAAATCAAGACTGAGACAAAATGTATTTGTTGCTCATGATGTTTAATTCACACTGAGCATTGATCTATTATTGGCTTTGTTCGCATATTTTATATACAGTGTTGTCCCTAGGTGGGGGTAAAAAGGGAAAGACAGGGTGGGGTGGTGGTGATTCAGGTGAGGATAGGGTAGTGACTGCAAAAGTGTAGTGTGCATCAAAACAATATATCACTTAGAAAGCACGTGGTTCCTTCTTCGTGCCCATTAGTCACAATTTCCACCCAAAAACCTTTTTGTAGCCATGGTTTCAGATATTAACACTGTACTAAATCTCTGTGTTCAAAGTGGCTTGATTGAAAAGTATTGAAGTTTCGACCCCAATAGAACAGTAGGCTATTAAACAATCCTTATGCCGGGGTCTTCATCAGGACTGAGGTGTGGGGGTTGGTGTGGTGATCTAGGGAAAAGCATAAGAATGATTTTAAAAAGTAGCCGTACTGATCAAAATTGCATATGTAGGATGGAGGGAGCAGATACATTACCATAAGTCTCCTCTAGAGAAAAGCTGAGGTTATGTGGGGACACGTATGTCTCCTAGTATACAGGAGCGGAGAACCGGCACCTGTGAGAATAAGGTGCAGAGTCAATGCACAGAATTCTAGGTTTAGCTACCATAATATTTCAATTGAGATGGCAATGCATCACTTACTATAAGGGTTGTTTACTCGGTGTCATGCCGCATTCGGTCGGCTTTTGATGACTTTTAGAGTAATCTGAAAGAAGACATGGGGAAAGCTAATCAGGATCCTGCGTGCGTACAAAGGGAGGGCCAAATCTACGAGTTACGCACATGAGACAATCACATTATCCGTGTAAATCTGAGCGTCAAAACAGGAGACAAATCAAGTTAAAAAACCAACACTTTGCAAGCAATGGCACAGGTGTGAGGGAGGCCAGTAAAGTATGCTGCATTGTAAAACCTAAACGGTAAAACTGAGGGTCAAAACAGGAGAAATATCTAGTTAAAAAACAAACATTATTCTATCGAAGGCACATGTGTTAAGGAGGCCAGTACAGTACGTTGCGTTATAACAATATACAGCCAGACCTACAAGTTAGCATCCAAGCCTGAAAGCAAGACCGGGTCCCAATCCACAAGTGAAATACACATGCTTGGCGCGCAGTGAAAGTGATTACATTAACTCAACTGTCGAAAACAGGGAAAAAGCAAGTAAGTAAGGTAAGCGTGTCTGATTTCTGAAAATAATTATCCATGCCTAAAAACCAAACAGAAATGGGTATGGATCTAAAATTGAAACACGCATGGTTCAATCACAGGGAAAAGAATTCCAGTACCTGGATTCACAGAAATAACTGAAAGCATTGAAGCAGCACTAGCTCGAACCTTCAAGATTCCTGCATGCCTAAGGATCAAGTGAACAGTCCTCCCAAGTATCACGCATCAGACGTGGCACTAACGCATTTCAGTAAGGTGCTCCGCATCACCGCACTGAAATGCATTGTCACGCATATTTGCAGATATATCAGCTGACAATCTGAAGCGCTGTGGAAGCCACTGTGTGTGTTAGGTGGCAGCGCTCCTGCCTGTGCCATGTGTGAGAACTGCTCCCGCAGGCTTGGGGGCCTTCCAGGAGAGCTAAATCCCCTCTTGCAGCCTCACAGGGCTACAATGTATCTCAAGGCAATGATTCTGCGGCGCTGCACAGCTCTGAATCAGACAAACTGACTTCAGGGCTGGGCCCAGTCAGGTTCGCTTGATACAATTGGCCGGTGGTGCCGCAGGGGAAGTCACGATCTAATAGAGCGCCGCAGGAAGCTTGAGAGGAAGGTCGGCGCCTTGGGGCTTCACTGGTTTGCCGTGGCACTGGCCTGTTTCAGCTCTGCTGTCTGTTGCGCAGTGCTCATAGGGCCTTGCCACCCGTGCTCTGAGGCTGATGGCTGCCGCCTGATGTTGTGAATTTAATATTGCTGAGCCCAGCCAAGGGATAGTGCAGTGGACGTCATGAGTCGTCTGTCACTCACTGACGGTAAGGTTTTATGCAGTGGCCGCTAGGACAGACAGAACTCAGAGCAGGGACAGTCCCCTGCTTATAGACTAAGGCGGGCGGCATTCTAAACAAATATAAAATGAATCGATCCTTTTATGTTTCTTCTGCTCATTTTGTTTGTGCTTGGAAATTTAGGCTGAAATAGAAAGTGTGCAGGTGGGTTATACACATTTAAAAAATGTTTGAACGGGGTGGGCCCGGCTCATAGAGGTGAGCACTGGTATGTTTTCTATGCTATTATTTCAACTTCACATAAGCCCAGATGAGATAAAAATTTGTTGTGATTAATCGAGCCCACTATGCGGCCTTCCCATAGGCTTTACATTCTTTGTGTGTACTTGAAATGAGAAAGCGTTATGATGCGGATTATTATCCAAATGTCAGCCCCTACAGATCTGGTGGTACCTCGCCTTCCTTTTTAAATGCTGGCAAGGCACCCCAGACCATTATTGCTAAGCACCAGTAGTGCAAAAATTCCAGACGGAAACGTTTGGTTCTTTTTACCGAGCTGCCCTAGGCTGTCCCTGCCTCTAAACTTAAGCAGTGTTGGCAGGATGTTTTCCCCCCTGCGTCGCAATTACCAAAGTGCTGACTGCACCCCACCCTCAAACATAATTTTGGTCCCAGGCAGCTGGTCTGACTCAGAGAGCAGATCGTTGTCCTCTGAGGCCAGTTTCCTCTGCAGCAAAACCAGCAGAGCAGTTTGGGCTACTGGCAATACATTCTAAAGTTCTCAACGAGTGTTAAACAATTGCTGAAGAATAACTAACACTGTAAAGGCAATCTATGACACCAACGCAGCACGCAAATAATAATAGTCACTGCTTCGATTTACTCACGAGGAAGTGCCACTCGCAGAGTCACACAATGAAAACATATAAATATCACACAGAAGCAATTATAAAAATTGGCAGCTATGTAAAGTTGTATTTAAAATCGTGTCTACACTTTGCAAAATGTTAGAATGAGAACACAAGGCTGGTATTTTTTTCGGGGTGGGAGACAGAGATGCAGAAGGGTTAGGGTTGTGAGTGTAGTTTCAATAACAAGCTGCCCCATGCTATAAAATGTGTTTTTTAGGCTAGTGTGCGGTCATGAACAGATATCTTCTGAGCAGCAGTGCCGGCCAGCCTGCAGTCACACAGTGTGTCTCTGGTTAGTACCCTTGCAGAGTCTGCTCCCGAAGGGGGCTCGAGAGCCGGCGCCATAACCAGCGCTGCACCCCCGGACACAAACAAACTAGTGGGGGCCGGTTTTTTTGGCGCGCAAAGAGACCAGGAACTAAGGAAATGCCCCCCCCCCCCCGCGGAGGCCGCCGAAGAGGCGCCAGCACCCCCGGCCAATGGAGGCCGAGGCAGGCTACGAACTCTCCAATGAGCATGGGGCCTACCTGGCCTGGAAAGCCGAAGGGGGGCATATAAGCGCTGCTCCCCCAGGCAAGCTCCTATCTTATCGGAGCGGGGGAGCAGCACCGGCGGCGGAGCACAAATTCTTGTTGAGTCAAGGTGAACCCTGGCCTGGGCGAAAGGGCCAGCAGGAGCAACCGCTGTCACTGAGAACATTCACCCCGCCCGGAGCAGTGCAGGGTCAGCCAAGGGCAGAACAAACTGAGAACTGGAGACGCGAGGCCAGCGACGTCAGTGAAACTTGCTGGTTATCGCACACCGCCAGGCGAACCCTGCTGCCAAGTATCAGGGGCGTTGGGGCACGGGCGGAACTACGGTAGGCTGCAGCAGGTCGGACTCGAGTCCCGCAGCAGATCCCTGTCCCTGACACGGGCTAGAACACAACATAAGCGCAAGGAGCAAAGTCTGAGTGGCAAGGGCAGCGTGATTGGAGCCTCCGCCTGCGCCACAGAGCTGATCCGGGTATCATCTTGCCATGTCCCGGCCAACCACTTACTGATTATTCATCGATCATGATCCTCTCTGGGCAGAAGTGCTCGGCTGGTGGCCCTGGGTCCCGGTTGCCTGAGATATTACATCTTTACCGCAGTTGACTGTATCAGCAGCTTTTAGCCTGGCCTGCAGCCCTGCACTACCTAAAGCACTATCAGTATTTTTAATCCTCTATACTAGCGCTGAAAACGGAGCAGAATTGCGGCGAGGTCAGAAGGAGCAGGACTCTACCGCCCTAGATCCGGATTATTATCCCGACCCCCATGGTGCCACGCGGGTGATTGACAGCAGCACTATCGTCTCTGCTGAGAGGGCAGCTGAACTGAGCCCCTCCCTCCCCCTGCAGTGTGTGTGTGATGACTAGTAACTAAAGCCCCGAGCCGCCGGGCGGCGCCGTATTCATTTGTTTCCAGGGCAAGGAACACAGCAGGCAGCCCCGGGCAGAGTTCTTCAGATACACTGTAGCGCTCTCAGCCACTCCACAGAAGCTGCGACCAGTCTCGGTTAACTATTGACTCCCTTCTCTGCTGCTGGCTGACCCTAACCGCTGGTAATTGGATTTTGCTCAAGCTCTCTCTGCCACAGTGACTACTCGCTTTACCTCGCCGGACCCGCTACGCGGGTCCCGCAGTGCGGTACTTTCAAAGGGGCTGCTGTCTTTGGGCACTCTCACCGGACCGGCAGGGCTGCGAGCACGAAGCAGGGACTCCATGGACCAGGAGCCCCTGCGTGCCCTATTGATAACAGCTGGGCTGCTCTCCCTGCCGGCCACGCCCCCTGCCCACGGAGCTCAATAGGAGGGTTCCAACTTGAACAAACGGGACTCCCTTCTCTGCTGCTGGCTGACCCTGACCGCTGGTAATTGGATTTTGCTTAAGCTCTCTCTGCCACAGTGACTACTCGCTTTACCTCGCCGGACCCGCTACGCGGGTCCCGCAGCGTGGTACTTTCAAAGGGGCTGCTGTCTTTGGGCACTCTCACCAGACCGGCAGGGCTGCGAGCACGAAGCAGGGACTCCGTGGACCAGGAGCCCCTGCGTGCCCTATTGATAACAGCTGGGCTGCTCTCCCTGCCGGCCACGCCCCCTGCCCACGGAGCTCAATAGGAGGGTTCCAACTTGAACAAACGGGACTCCCTTCTCTGCTGCTGGCTGACCCTGACCGCTGGTAATTGGATTTTGCTCAAGCTCTCTCTGCCACAGTGACTACTCGCTTTACCTCGCCGGAACCGCTACGCGGGTCCCGCAGCGCGGTACTTTCAAAGGGGCTGCTGTCTTTGGGCACTCTCACCGGACCGGCAGGGCTGCGAGCACGAAGCAGGGACTCCGTAGACCAGGAGCCCCTGCGTGCCCTATTGATAACAGCTGGGCTGCTCTCCCTGCCGGCCACGCCCCCTGCCCTTAACATCAACAGGTACTTAAAGACTCTGGTATACCCGCGGCGCGGGAGCGGGCGGGAGCGTCCCGGGAGAAGCCCGGGACAAGGGCGGGACCGTCTGTGGCCGTCCGGGGCCACTGGAGGCCGGGCTGGGCCACTCCGCTGTCATCTGCATACATCTGCTAGTGAGTGGTAAATAGGGTTCCTAATCCTAAAGAATGCCGGATCATCCTAATATCACCGCCTCGAGGACCCCTCCGGGGGATGCCGGCCAATCAGTTGTGGGTCCTTTGGATAAGTTCTTTAATCGCCCCGTCCAGTTGATTGATAAAGAACTTTCGCTTGCTGAGAGGCATGCAGAGCGAAGATTATCAATTGAACTTTTAAAAAACCCTGGGGACAAGCGCTCTGGACATATCTATCCTGCTTTAGTTACACCATTGTCTTCATTACATTTACCTGTTGTTTCCAACTTGGGTCATGATGTAACTATTAATGGGGTCAACCAGGGTACTGTGAGCGAATTGATTCCTCTCTGTGTGAGCTACACAGAGACTACAACCGGCTCAACTGAGGTGTGTGCTCCATCGACCAATCCTAAACCAGGTTTTAAAGGGAAAGGTAATAGCTCATCTAGGAAATGCCTTCTACCTAAGCCACCTTATAAACTTAGGAAAGTTAATAAAAGCATGAATTCTAGCAAGGCAGCCTCCGTAGCAAGCCGGGGGAGAGAAACTATGCAAGAGGGGGCTGTTGTACCATCTGGTAGTTCAGATCCCAGTTCTAACATCCCTATAGATAAAGGGACGGTAATGGTAGATACACAGCCATGCCTGAGCAGTCTGCTCCCTGAAGTAGAACGGATGTTACGGTCCCTATTGCTTCCATTAGAGGAACGCATTATTAAGCTCACAGACCGCCTAGACCATTTCGAACAGGCAACACTAGACAATTTTTTCTCAACAAAGGCACTGATAAAAACACAGGCTAGGTTGGATGGTAACAGTAATTGCCAGAATATTGCTCAAGCTCCATCACATGCTAAGGGACAAAGGGAACTATCCAACTCTCCCCTACCTGCAAAAACTGTCAGTGTGGTGGTAAAGAGACCCCCGAAGCCGCCTAATTCGGCACCACAGGGTATTGTTGTAAATGCCCCCATTACTGTATTACCTGCCCAGTCTGTTGTGCATCAGCCATTGCCCAGTACAAATCCTTTGGTCACTTCAGTGGTAGGAGGAGTGGAGGGCACTATAATGGGTACTGCTATAACATCTGCCCCACTTATTGGAAATCAACCATTAGTGAATAAATCGACACTTCGCCCTGCCTCTACTGTCTCCAGACCGTCCCTACCACCTCCGAAAAAGCCACCTCACAAGAAACCCCCCATGAACCTTACCCCAGATTCCTTCCCCTTCGTAGCAGTCCTGATAAATGTCCCACCACTTCCACCGGGACAGAGAGAAACCTTCCAGATGCTTAAAAACAAGGCTATGCACTGGTTAAGGGTGAATCGGCCTCTACCCGGGGAAGTTGATGGTCTCATATTGGGAGTAAGGAGAATAGATTGGATAGGTTCCACCACTAAAAACCTGGGGGTGGACTGTATCGTGGTTAATTTTCAAGACCCAAGGGTGGTAGGATGGCTAACGAGACAGGGCTGGTGCACGGGTAAGGGAGGAATTGGTATTGTTGACCTTACTTTCTTCTATCCACGCCCCACTAGTGTTTCAACCTCTTTGTTCAATGAGTTCAATGGCCCTAGAAGTTGCCCGTGGCCAGGGATTGGTACAGCAGCCCCATCCTCACAGAATTATAATCATACTATTGTCCCGTTCACTAACGACTTGGGCGGGTGGCAAGATTTAGGGAGGGGTTGGTGACAATCCCTTGATCGCCAGGAAAAAAATAGGAGCCTAATTATTAATAGAGCGGTTGGTATTTCTATCTGCGGAATTTCAAACCCCGCAGTTGAACTCAACCCTTTGCCCACTTTAGGAGAGCATAGGGATCCAGGTGACACAAGGGAACTAGGGGTAGTGCCGTTTGTAACCGAGCCTACAAACACCTGTCCTTCTGTGGGAGCCATAGACCTGGTAGATACCGTCGAGGCCGGTAGCATCCCAACTGTGACGGACCCACTTATCAGGGTTCTCAGTTGGAATGTGGCCAGTCTGGATAGGAAATTGCCCTTGCCTGACTGGAACGCTTTGGTGGAGGAATACTCCATATGCTTGTTCCAGGAAACCTGGTGCAGGGAGCCCTCTCATAAGGCGGGATATTCGTCCCACCATATACCAGCAGTACAAATTGAGAGCGGCAGAGGCCGTCCTTCGGGAGGTCTCCTTGTTTGGGTAGCCACTGCACTTAATTGTAGGGTGGATGAGCACGATACCAAATGTCCTGACCTTCTTAATATCACATTGAAAAATCTAAAGGGCCAGGTTATCCTAAACATCTTTAACATTTACGCCCGAGGTGTGAAGGGAGGCAGAGAATCCCCCACTATAGCGCGCCTGGAAACTTTGCTTCGATCCTCGCCACATAAGCACCGCACCCTGGTGGGAGGTGACCTCAATTGCACTTTTGAGCCCCTTGGCCCTGAAGTTTCACAGGACCAAGAGGTTAACAATAACAGGTGGGGTATACCGGCTCTAGAGCTTAGTCCAATCAAAAAATGGTCGGAAGTGGTGCTCCAGGTTAACTATAACAACCGAGTTTGACCTGAGGGCACTTAATGGCAGGACTAATTCTGATAAAAAGGGAGCCCACACATATAATAGGCCCGCACATTCCTCTAGAATAGACTATCTTCTTCTTGATATCCATCTATGGAGTATGGTTAAGGATATGGTTATTATACCCTCTGTAGAAAGTGACCACAATCTCCTTTCACTTACCCTGACCAATAGGTGTTTAGACGGTATAGGCAGCAGAACTCTGTGTTCTTCCGTCACGGACATGTCGGTAGTTTCAAATTGCGGTCGACGGCTAAAGTGGGCCAAGCTGTCGCTCTCAGCAGAGAAACTACTTTCCATATCGCAGATCCTAGCTGCAGCCGCAGGTAACCTTGACCTTCTGGGAGGTGGGTTGGGGGATGTGTCTGCCAGATTTTGTAACCTAACCCTGGCTTTTAGTGATCTTTTTATTGTTCCAGGTAGTACTAATGGGAAGAGACCAGGTTCCCGGGCTAGACAAGGCTGGTTTAACCGTACGTGCAGAGAGGCGAAGACTCTGCTCGTTGACGCAGTTAAATCTAAATCCCAAATTAGGATTAGGGAGGCCAGAAGGTCATATTCACACTGCCAAAGAGTTGCTAAGGAAGAATGGGAAGACAACTTTTGGCAGGACCTCCTGACGGCCAGTCGAGGGAGAGATGCTAAAAGATTTTGGGACCTGGTGGGTAGTAGGAACCGTCCCGACGACACCTTGAGGACTTGCACTATTACTGCCAAGGCATGGTTTGACCATTTTTTGGGTCTCTATTGTGCCATTGAAGGCCCACTTAATGATCATTTTATCCTTCCCCCTTATTCTTTGGATAGAGATATGGACTTTTTTTCTGCTCGTGAAGTCACAAACCTAATTAAAACCCTCACTCCACTAAAAGCAGCTGGCCCGGATGGGTTACCAGGGGATCTTCTTCGTGCTTATCCAGGTGATTGGGGGGTGTTGATTTCTGCTCTCCTAAATGCCATTATTGAGGGAGGGTCTGTCCCAGAGTCCTGGAAAGGGGCAGAGGTAGTCCCAATTTTTAAAAAGGGAAATCGTGATATCCCAGGAAACTATAGGCCTATAAGCCTTATAGATTCGACCCAGAAGGTGGCGGGTAAAGCAATTTTGGGAAGGATTCTTTCTTGGGTGGATGATAGCCATATACTATCCGAGATGCAGGCCGGGTTTCGCACAGGCACAGGAACAATTGAACAAGTCTTTAGACTCCTGTTACTGTACTGGAAGGTGGTGGTGCTGGGCAAGGGCAGTCTTTACTTGGCCTTTATAGACCTGAAGACTGCCTTTGACCTAGTTCGCAGGGAGGAACTTTGGAGGGTGCTTTATGGTCTCGGGATGCCCCCATATATTGTGGACCTCCTAATGAAATTGCATAATGCCAACTATGCCCAGGTTAGATGGGGTTTGAATGGGGAGAAGACTGACAAGATCCGGGTAGAGAGGGGTGTCCGGCAGGGTTGCGTCCTAGCACCCACCCTTTTCTCGCTATACGTGAACGGGGTGGTAGACCATTTGCTTGAAGAACCAGCAGACGCCCCTGCACTCTGTGATGTTAAGATCCCAACTCTGTTGTTTGCCGACGACACCCTTCTCATCTCGAAAACACCCCAGGGTCTTCAGAAGCTCCTGAACCGGTTTCAGGATTTTTGTGTAACGAGAGGTCTTGTTATAAATGTAGAAAAAACTAAATATCTAGTCATGCATCCCCCCAGAAAATTAGGTCGCCCCCCCATCTTGAATTCTATCCCCCTTGAAAAGGTCTCTGAATTCGACTACTTGGGAATTCGGCTGAGCGATGGTATGAATTGGATGCCCCATACCAACAAAATGACATTGGTCCATAAAAGGGTGGGGGGAGCATTGCTAAAGGAGTACAATACTTCATCGAAACACTGTGTATCTCCGATCATTGATATATACAAGGCTAGAGCAGTAGCCGCATCACTTTACGGAGCGGAGTTATGGGGTATGGGCAACATGGAGTCTCTGTCTAAAGCGGAGAACAAATTTATCAAGGATCTAATGGCAGTCCCGATGAGCACCCCGACAGTCCCGGTGCTTATGGATACGGGCTGTAAACCAATTAAAGACCTGGCCCGCCTCCGGCCTCTCCTACTGTGGGCCCGACTGTGGAAGGTCCCGGAATTAAAATCATATGCAGACGGGCTGGTAGAGGTAATGCATTCGGATGGCTGGCAGAAGATTAAATGGCTTAGAGACATCAAACACCTGCTTGGGGAACTAGGTCTGGGTTCCTGCTGGTTTACTCACTCAGCTCCCCCGAAGGAGTCTCTGAAAAAAATATACTGGGATTGGGTGTCCTCCAAGCTCATGAGCAATCAGCATCACTGCAATTCCACCGCAGCATATCTGAGGATTAAAGATGTTACTGCCCTTGAACCCTTTTTGGACATTATCACCATTCCAATGGACCGGGCCCTGTATATCAAATTCAGGCTAGGAACATTACCCCTAGCCGACCTCCTTTCCAGATGGAACTTGAATAAGCAGGTATCACGCTATTGTGCCCTTTGTTCTGATTGTTGCGAAACAGTGGCACATTTTCTCCTTGATTGCCCTGACTACGTGCGCCCAAGATCTTATTGGCTTAAACCGCTTTGTAAAGAGATGGGTATCCGTCAGCATTCGGTGGCTTTACATATTTTACTGACCAATACTGCTCCCCCTATTGTTTGTGCTGTCTCCAAATTTTTAAAATGGGCTTGGTTGATTCGCCTTAAAAGACTGTCCTTATCGATTTAATGCTTTTTTAAACTTATTTATTCTGTTTTTACTATTTGATGTTTTCATGTACAGTCTATGATCTTTTTTGATGTGCTGTTTTATATATTTCTGTGTAATGCTTTTATGATATATGCATATCGAAATAAAGCTTTCAACCAACCAACCAACCAACCTATTTAGAAACTCTGGCTATGCAAGCAGCACGAGTCGAGCAGCAGAGAGCCCGGGCACAGGAGCCGCTGGTGGCGTGCCTGGCACTGGTGTCAAAATGCGTGACAATGCATTTCAGTGCGGTGATGCGGATCACCGCACTGAAATGCGTGAGTGTCACACATGTTGCGTGACGCTTGGCAGGACTGCGACTCGGGGGCGGGAACACCCCCTCCGATGGTGAGGAACAAACACAGAAAGGAGCGGGGCATGCAACCGGTATCCGTGCCGATGCAAGGGAAACACAGGAAACAGTGGGTCAAAGCAGCGTGAGGGACGGCAACGGCCGGTGAAGCCTGAAGCACTAAAGAGACACCCAACTTGATGGCCCCGGCTGCCTGCCATGCCTGCCGCCTTCCCGGCATGCCGCAGAGGGGGAACGAAGGCGGGACAAATGCGGTGAAGATCGTCGGGGAGGACGTCGTTGGAAGGAGTTGAGAAAGGAACAGGAATTCCCAATTTCCAGCACCGGCAGCCTGAACGGCAGTGCGCAGGAAAGGAGGCAGGTCGGTGCGGGCGGAGGTGACCCCGAAGCGGGGTAACAAAGGTAAGCTCAGCAGACCAGGGGCAGCATAGCTTAAAGCGGCCATTGCATACAGGATTTCGTTCGGCGCAAAGCGACGGGCTACCTCTCTCGTTTAGGCAGGAAGGGGCTCCGCATAAGAGGATTAGGGTGGTCGCGTGCCATCCCCGTTGTTAGCAGGATAAGAACGCATAACAAGCACTGGCGTTGCCAATAGGTCTCGCATTAGGAAAGTTTGAGCTATTGGTCTTGTAAATGAAATTTTTTTTTATTCATGTGTTGGTTTTGAAAATAGCTTAATTAATAGCTTTGCCATTACAATTTACAATGCCAATAGTTATAACTTTCGCAAATGTGACACCTATAGCAAAGCGCACACACACACACACACATACATACTGCAGGCATTAGAGATGTTAAACTGCAATCCCAATGACGGATGTTCTGACAAATTCATTTGTGTGTTAAAAGGTGAATGCAAGAAGAATGTTAAGCCACTTTAGAAACAAATGACAGATGTGACCACCCTACAGACTGGGTAAAAGTTTATTTTAAAAGTTACTTTGCACACAGTCAAACTGATGTTTAGTGGCATTTATCATTTTTTAACTACTTATTAAACAGATGGAATAAAGCTCAAATCCCAAAGCACCATTGTTGAGGTCCGACCTATAAAGACCATCTCTCAGCGTTGCAACCAGAGTTGGGAAGGAGTGGAGGGGGCCGTGATTTGTCCTTCTGGCAACTCCCCCACGCCCCCCAAGTGCTGTATTTTGCCTTGTCAACAGGGTGTGTGGGTCACTAGAGATTACAAGATCATCATAGTACCCAAATGCAAGCTGGAGAACACACGAATGTTACCTCCTCTTGCCCCGCCTTCGCCCCTTGCCCCACATGAGCACATTTTACACGTAATGGAATGAGAAATAGATTATATTGTTAAACAGCGCTAGGTTAGCGCACAATGTACCTTTAGTTTACAATGGTAGTCTGGGGTATGACCTTCCAGAACGTTTCCACCAGTGGAAACGTGCAGTCATGCCGGGGCTTTGCAGAATCAAAACACGATGGGGTCACAGCCAGAACGCAGCACATTTCAGATTTAAAACTGACGCTTGACAGCTGCTCTGAAGTGCCTGCTGAGCAATGGAATATGCATGCAACACGCATTCAAACAAGATTGAGAGCACACCACCTGTAAAAGCATGTCTAAAGTACTGTTTTAGTATTTTAGCATTCTTGTTAAAATAATAAGAAATGACGAAGTACCCAGCAGTGTCAGATGCATGTATAATTTAAGAATAGCAATTATACAATGTGCATATTCCACAAACATATTTAGTAGCAACATTTAGGTTGCAGCAAGAAGTGTATTTTCCATTAATCTGTTTTATGCACGGATTTCATCTCATTGCAGAACAGCTGGCTGACTTTTATGTAAACATTAAAAAAAACAGAACTGTTTCGTTCACCAATCTGGCATGCAGATGATCTGACCGATTCTAACAAGCAAGAAACCGTTTTAGATATTTTCGGGGCATGGGAAATTCATATTGTAACTTCTGGGTAAGCAACATACATACACATCAACCTCTTATCACTATGTTGCAAGCAAGCATTGAGGGAGAGTGTTGCCTTCTCTGCTTTTGGCTTTTACTGTCACAAAGACAGGAAAAGCAGGGGAGGTGTGCGTCTGACGGCAGAATGAATACAGACTGCTGATCAAACAAAAAAAATGTAGCCGCCTGGTGTTAGACAGAGATTCATGAATATGCGTGACCAATTTGACGAATACAGCTTTATCCAAGCTGTAGCGTGTACCGCCTCGAAAATACCTGACAATGTATTAGCCATACAAAGGGATGGACTGCCGACTGCCTACCGTTCAAAGCAGCCCTTTGATTTCATTATAGGCTTCAGCCACATAACACTGGGGGAATTCTTGTGAAATGTTGATGGATGTACCTTACATCTCTATGCGGCTATTTGAAGCTAGTCCTAAAAGCCTGATAACGGAGTCAGTGACTGTACATTTATGTCGAGCCCAACACATCCACCCACACGCCTGTCACTGCCGGATGTCAGATCTCATTAAAAAAAATCTGCAAGACTGTATAACGGAGGGAGAAATGAAGGGAAAAAAATAAAAAAGGCTAATGGAAATTAAGGATATACATTAAAAAGCGTGGTATCCATTTGAAATCAGATGAAAGGTTTAGTGTCTGATAAATATTAGTCTTCAGGCGCATAGAGAAAGACCACACGAATGTTAATATTAATACCACACGAATGAAATCTGTAAAGATGAACAAACTGGTTGTCTGCAGCATTGAGCGTGCCCAACAGCGCTTTAAGACCCTTTAAAAGATATCCAGGCACAGTGCAGTGATTTTTTAATCTGCTCGACCCCGGCACGTGGTGAATCTGGCTGTCGGGATTTGCCGGGATGCCAGTCCAGTCTATGAAGCGTTTCCAGGAACCACGAGAGAGGAGGGAGATTCTGGAAGCTGAGGGCAAGCAGCAGAGAGCAGTCACCAGGAAGAGGCGTGAGGTGGGCCGAGGGGAGCATGGAGTGGAGGGGGTGAGAATACTGGGTAAGTTGAGGGCGAGAGAGGAGGAGCATGGGTCAACGGAGAGGAGTGAATGCGGGAGTCGGCTTGATAGAGGGCAGAAGGGGACTGAAGAGGATGAGAGGAAAACATGGGCAGAATGCAGGAAAAAGCGAGGTGTAGCAAGAGAGTGAGTTTGTTTAGGGGAAAAAAGGAAATAGGTTTGGCAGGACAGAGGAGAGTAAGACATTAAACAAGGAGAAACACGAGAGACGGCCGTCAAAGTGAAAGTACGGCAGGCGGAGGAGAAATGCGACACGGCGGGCAGGGGAGGGGGCGGAGCGGGGAGAGCGGCATGAGGGTGTGAAGCAGCAGGGGCCTGAGACGAGGCCGCCTTGCCTTTGATGTGGTAATGCGAGGCAAGAGGCTGGTGGCATTGTGCACGCGCTTTCACGTGCACTGGAAGAAATCGCCTGGGAATCGCCTGATCTCGGTAAGCTCTGTTTAAGCCGCAATAGATCGAGCTCCCGCTCTCAATGCGCATGCGCATTGAGATAGGTCGCTCGACCTAAAAAGGGCAATTGGACCCCTCACCAGTCCATGCGGGCGGCAGCGCCACTGAAGAGAGCTCAGCAGAGCGGGCGCAACATAGCCAAGATGAAAAGCTGCCTGCAGTGGTCGGCAAAATGAAAAGCTGGCGCCAGTTTAATACGCACCAATAGCTTCTGAGTGTGTGGCAAGGTAGATGCCCCTTATCGCATGGCAGGAATGGCTCCATATAGGGCTAAATGATGGACACGGGGGAAACCCTAGCAAATTGGCCCGAGGGTAGAATGGCAGGGCGAGGGGGTTGCCAGGTTTAAAATAAGTCTAGGAGCCCTCGTAGTAGAGGACACACAATCGGAAAGGAAGGACACACGTTTGTCACCATACAGGGCCCTCGTAGTAGAGGACACACACGATTGAAAAGAAAGGACTCAGATTTGCCACTGTACGTAGCGAGCCGCGAAATGCTTAAAAATCAATAGTGCTCGAAGAGAATGAATGTTTGAAACAAATGCCAGGATGGGTGGCTTTCTGGCCTGGCCCGGCTGGAGAGGTATTAGTCTCCCTTCAAACACTCTCGGTCCGAAGGCCCCCTCCCGCACGAACCGCGGTCCCAATAGCTGCAGAGGTATCCACACGTTACAAGGCAAGTGGTTACAGTTCCTGGGTCCAGCCTTTCAAGTTCGACATTTAAGCAGAGATGAATGCGTCAGTCACGTTGTGGGATTCTGTCGGGTCATGACTCTGAAGGTGTACACCTAACATAAAAGGGAGAGCAAGTACAGAGAGATGAAAGTAACCAGCTGCACTGTAAGTTGAAATAATGATCGTTTTCATACACTGTGTACCATCAACATTCTAGGTAAACATTGAAGTACATCGAATCGAGGAAACACATGACACGGGAATAGAAAACTCTTTGTTGCATATTGGGAAATAATGGTATAGATTTAAGAGCGCCGGTTGCACTAAGTGAAGGGTTACATTTCCTTTGTAAATTCAGGGTTGCGAATGTCGGATAGGCTTATAACTGCTAGGATACGGGATCAGCACATGCACATTCCATGCATCCGCTTCTAATTTGTAGCCCTGTGAATGGTTACGGCCGACCGATTACAGCCAAGTCCCCCTCGCCGGGGGAAGCTACACCATCACCAGGCCTTTTGTACCTGGTTTCGCCCGCAAACAAACCACTTAATCCCCCTGTGCCAGAACGCGGAACGTAAACACGGTGCCCGGGTAAAGCACTCCAATACCTTCAGGTCAGTGACTGTTTAAAACTGCGAAAACATTCGCGGGCGTCTAAGCAGCGTTTCTTGATTCAGAGTAATGTTTTTCGAAATGTGGTTTGTTTATGGCGCAGATGCTGAGCAGTCATTGCATCGGTGCGACTTTGCTATCCGTGCCATTTATGGAGGAACAATGAAGTACTGGACACATTTTTAATGATCAAAATGTGTGTTGTCTCTAAGCTGCGATGCTTTCATTTTGAACTAAAATATGCTTTGGCAGATTTTCGGCACTCTTAAAAAATGTCTACTTGCTGAAATTGCAAAGAAATACCATTCTGCAGACGTTTCTATCCCTGCCTGGAGCGAGAATCGTTAGGCGAAGCGTTAAATTGATCTATAGTAAGTCGTAGATGTCTAAATCCCCATCATCTATACTCATTGCCTTTCAATGACGAGAAAAACAAGCAGTTGCAATGCAATTGGTCTCGCCTTTGAGACCTGTATGTATTTAGCTATGCAGCACATTAGCCTAGGTGCGGAAATATTGACTGTTCTCTAACATGGAGTAAGCACCAAACTGCGTGACACGCCAGGTATGGGAGCACGTAGAGAGAAATATTGCCTCGCGGTGGGAAAGGTCATAGTCCAAAGCTTTGTTTTAATATATAATCAGGGCCTTCGGGTTCCTATCACTAAAAAACTATATTTGGAAAAAATATTATCGTCTACTAGTGCTCATGGAAGACAATTGCTATGGACGGGAATCTAGAGAAAGCTAAAGTGAATCTGGTATTTTACTTACCTCTCGCTACTTGTCGTTTTCTATCAAGACAGTTAAATAGAGGCAGTTGCCTAAAAAAAAAAAGTCCCTCAGCAGAAAGCAATTCAGGGAATGACGGGATTACGCCTCAGTGACCTCACAGCCACCCACTGACAAGGAATACGCCTGGGGGTCAGAGGTCAGAATGGGACATCCATAAACCAGTGGGCCCAGGACCATAAATAGTGTGGCAATACTTTACGTTGTTTAGAGCACTTGGAATCGACAGAAGGGTGAAAGTTTGCACTATTCTGACCATAAGTCTCATTCAAATAGTTGCTTCCCTATGGCCACAATCCTTTAGCAGGGCAAAGCCATAAATGGTCGCCAGGGAGCACCGTATTACACAGAATGACCATATTGGCATGCAATTGGTAGGTGAGCTCCACATTTCTGATAAGAATCCGGATTTCTACTGTCCTCCAAGAGGGCCAAGGGGTTGAAGCATGCGGCCCGACAGGAAACAGCCAGACAAAAAAGCCTGTGGTAGGAGGACGTTGGGAGACACAGTTAAGCAAGCATGGCAAAAACCAGTTGGCCCAAGGTAGGTCGTCAGCCTGCTATCCTGCAGCAGGTATCTGGGGGAGCCTTATCAGATGAAAAGCATGGGCAGTTAACAGTGTTTGATGGATGTTAATGCTTTGTGGCCTCAGGGTACTGCAGACCTGCTGCCTGGGCATTAGATAGCCATTCAGCGCCGAGGCTAGTTTAATTTTTGATTAAGAGCCAGGCTGCCGACCCCTGCCCTCCAGCAGTTTGGCAGGAAACAACGTCCCGGTGGATCAGAGTCTTATGTAGTAGGAGTGTTGACCCGGAAGTTCTTGGTTTTAGGCATAGTACACAGTGCCGAGGGTTAATGTGCCTGCTGCAAGGAACATGAACGCAGATCACAAAAGGAAGGCAAGGTCAACATGTCAGTGGGTTACCACCTTGGTCAGAGACTTCCTTTTTGGTAACAACAGTATACAGTTAGCTAGGAGCTGGCGTAGAACTTGCAACAAAAAGAAAATAATTTGGTGTCAAAAACATCCGGCAGCTCTGCAGTATGGGGAGAATGGGAAGCAGGAGAGGCGACAGCCCCCTCCCCGCCCCAGCGCTAACTGCCTCCAACATATCTAACTCCTTTGGCTAAAACCAACCGAGGAAATGGGAGTCAGTATGTTTACAGTAAGATAAGATAAATCTAGGCTGGGGCCTGAAGTGTGCCCAGTTTTTAATAAAATGTCAGCTAGGGCGGAGGGGTGCCCGAGTCCGAAAGAGGGTTAGTAGCTCCCACTCCCACAGAGGAAACGCAAGACGACAACAATTTGCATAAAGCCAAGTGCCTCGCCAGGTATTCAAGGTCAATAACATCAGCACCAGAGAGTGGGGGGGGGGTAACATTATAACCTCTGTGATGCAGCGCAAATATATCCTGTGGCAACATGAGCCTTACAAATAGGACGGTTAGGTTTTCTGCCACCCGAGGGGGGCCAACCCATGATTCTATCCTTCCAAGTAAAACATAAGTACAGTGGAGGAGTGGGGTGGCAGGTAAGAAACAATGTCCCATGTGGAAATACCACAAGGAAAGGCGTGATTGAGGGTGTATATTGGATACTAGAAGAAGCAAAGGCAATTCAAAAGCGTTAAAGAATAAAATAAATCTTTGGACAAGATTACAATGGAGTAGGCGGCTACAAAGTTAAACAAATGTTTTACCAATGCAAGTTTACCGAATGGGAAAGATCGCTGCATCTCAATATAACTGGCTCAGACAGCTTGCTGGTAGTGTCCTGGTCCCCGGGGACAAGGGTAAGAGTCCGAGCTGGGGTGGTCTCAACATTAGATGTAATTACGCCCATTATACAGGCTCAGATGGGCAGGAGAGAAGACAAGGGCGGCCTAACACCTTGGAAAAAGTAGAGGCAATGCTCCTGCAGGCCCCTCGGGAAGCCTCACAGGGGGGCACTGAGGGAGAAAACGGAAGAAGACAGCCTCATGAGGTATAGAGAGGGTAGATGCTAAAGTCAGGCCAACCTGTGGGAGGCGATGGTCTTGGCATAGGCAGGGTGCAAACAAGGAAGATCAGGACGTACTTTGGGGGAGCCGCCGGGAGACGGAAGACTCGCAGACGGCGTGGTGAAGAACTACGCTGATATCGGTTGGTACGGAGGCACACCGGAGGGTGGTGTGCCAGAATAGGTCCACTGACCTTCAGATGCCTCATGGCTGGGTGAGTTGGCCTAAGGACAGGTGTGTAGGACCACTCACTCTGGGATGCCTCACAGCTGGGAAGGAAGTTGGCCTACCAATGATGGGGGGGTAGCAAACGGAGACGGCGCTCGCAGCCCAGCCCCCGCCTGAAGGCAGGGCACAACAAGAGTCGGGCAAGGTAGCGAGGTGGTCTAACTCCTGGACAGAAGCTACTCCCTCCCCGCGCAAAGTGAGCGCAAAAAACAACCTCCCAAAGAGAACAACCCAGAAGGGCCAAGAGACAATAACAAGGAAGTTTTGTCAGGACATAACATGCAAAATATGCAAAGTACATACATGTTTCTTTGTATTCCTAATAAACTGCGGCCAACAAATGACCACTGTGTGATGAATGTGTATGTTGGCTTTTCTTGTCCGGATAAGGAATACAGTATGGGCGAAGGTGGTATACATGTGGGAATGGGGCAGAGTGCGGGGGTTATTACATTTCTGGTGCGTGCAGCAGTTCTAAGATGTTCTTAGAGTTTCTCATTGCTCAAATGGGTAGAATCTCTGATATTTATATGTGCCTCTCATCTTCATAGCTTTATTTTTTCCCGCAAGATAGTGTCACTCTTAGGCGTTGAAATGTCACTGACTAATTACAATGGAATTATGAAAATGTCACACATTGCAATCTGAAAGTTTGGCCGCTATGAGTAAATAGGGGGGAATTAGAAGTACGACTCTGTACTGGTGAGCCTTCTACACACACTAAAATAACAGCATCTGAAAAGGCACGCGCTGACTCAAAACTCACCGCTGCTCTGAAAGGAAGAATCCGTGTGAGCGAAACGACATGGAGGACTAGTGTCAGCTGGGTTAAATAGAGGCATCCATCACGCATGACATGGCAAAACGTGCAGACGCTTGATGCTCTCAGGCTATGACAGGGTGGGTGGGGCACTGAAGTGATTCACAGTGTATTGAACAAAAAAGAGGTTAAAGAGTTGAATCAATCTAAAGTCTCAGAACCGAGGGCATGGGTAAAACGTACCACAGGATGTAATCGCAGCGGAAATATGAAAGACATGATGTAGATGTTTTGACATTTCATCATTAGCAATATATAATTATTACGTCAAACCCGGTATATTCATATTAAGGATAATGACATAGGAAAAAGGTAGTTGCAGGTTCATATGTTCATGTTGTCACAACTTGTGCATAGGTTAAATCTGATGTGTCAATATTTAGTTTAAAAAATCATTGCACATAGTGGTTTATACATGAAAGGGAAGTCAATATAGAAGATTACAATGCACTTGCCAGGTTGTTATTTAAAAGGGTTAAACTTCACACACACAGTTGTTATGACAAGGCACGATGATAATGTCATAGGGAGTAGTAAAATGGCAGTTGCAGGTTCAAACGTTCATGTAGTCACAAATTGTACATATGTTCAATCTTTTGTTGTGTCCATATTGTGTCCAAAATCATTGCACAGAGTAGTTTATACATGAAAAGGACGCCAATTCAGGAGGTTACAATGTGCTTGTAAAGTTGTTTTTAAAGAGGGTTACACCACCCACATACAGTTGTTATGGTAGGGCAAATTATGAAGAACCCTTTAGTGCATTGGTCAAAGGGTAGACAGGCAACATGGAATGCTGCCAGGAGCTTAACATTCCCACATTTGATTAAGGTCACACAACATCGGGTCGATGATTACATTAACTGGATAGACAAGACAAATGTTGGAAAACAGGTATTAATTATTCCACAGATAGGCAGGCAAATTGGGCATGACTAACCTCTGATTCATTAAGATCATTCCTAATGGAATCCAAGAGGGACAACCATTTACATTCCCTCAAGTTCACAATTGTGCTAATGTTCCCTACCCTTGGACACAGGGAGGCTTTCTCTAATACTACCCATCGCAGTTCATCCGGACTATGACTCCTATTAGGGAAATGTTCCACGCCCCTTGCATACAATATCTTATGCGGCTGCAATGCTGGAGAATCCGGGCTTTCATCTTTTGTTGTGTTTGCCCTACGTAGATAAGATCACAAGGACATATGATGGCAAAGATTACGTTATTTGTGTTGCAGTTAAAGAAAAAGTTCAAAGTTATCACCTGATCTTTATAGGTCAGTTCCTTCGTTTGAATGGTTGTGGGGCAGGCCTTGCACTGCCCGTATCTGAAATGTCCCAGTATTGGTGGTAGATTCCACATATATCTTATCGTGGGTGTTTCAGGCTTCTTTAGGAAGGAGCGTACCAAGTGTTCTCTAATGCTTTTAGCCTTTTTGAAAGAATGCATGGGGGGATTGTCTTGCCCAATTTCGTCCGATATTAGGCCCCAATGTTTATTGATGGTTTTCTTAATGGCGTGACCTTGAGTTGAAAATGTTGTTACGCATATCATCCTCTCTTTGGGTATGAGCAGATCTTTGTGCGCACTATACCAAGCTCTTATCTGTGCCCTCTGGTGAGTCTTTTAGGGTAGCCACGTTGTATGTGTCGGTTCAGTAAATCGTCTGAATGAGCCAGATAGTCAGTCTTCTTTGAACAGATATTGCGAATACGCAAACATTGCCCAAAAGGGAGGTTGTCTCCGAGTCCTCTGCGGTGATGGCTAATATATCTAAGCAAGGAATTTCTCTCTGTAGGTTTGCGGTATAGGGTAGTGTAGAGGTGGTTATCCTCAGATTTGATTGTAATGTCCAGGAAGTTGATTTTATTGGGGTCAGAGTGTATGGTGAATTGAATATCAGGGCTTCTCTCATTTAGCCAAGAAAAGAAACTATCCAGTTCGGTTTGATCTCCAGTCCACATCAATAGTATATCATCGATATACCACCTCCATAGGGATACCTTCTCATAGTAGGGGTTTACCTCTCCAAATATAAAATATCTTTCAAAGTGGTCCATGAAGATAATGGCCAAATCTGGGGCGAACGCGGCCCCCATTGCTACTCCTTTGGTTTGGAAGTAGAAATGACCATCAAAGAAGAAAACGTTTTTCATCATGGCAATCCTTAGAAGATCAAGGATGAAATCGGTTGGCACGGCCATAGGAGCTGTTCGTTGATCCAGTGCTTCACATATTACTTCAAGGGCAACTGTTTGTGTTATGCTTGTGTAAAGAGACACAATATCGCAGGTCACAAGAAGTTGACTATTGGGTTCATGAGGGCGTTTGTCAACAAGGTTAATAGTTTGCATGGTGTCCATGAGGTATGGCCTTGTCTCCTCTGCTAACAGTTTAAGAAAATGATCAATGTATTTGCTCAATCGTTCAAGCATCGAACCGCATCCCAAGACGATGGGACGACCCCGTGAATTCTGTGGGTCCTTGTGTATTTTCGGTAGTGTATAGAATGTGGGTAGTCAGGGTTGTTTCTGAATCAGGTATAAAAATTCATGCTTCAATAGGAAACCTTGATCAAGACCACAAGTGGTAATCGCCAATATTGCTTGGGCCTGGTCCTTAGAGGGGTCTGAATTGATCCTCATGCAGACTTGAATGCTAACTTGTAGGTCTGGCCCTTATATTTTTATAACGCAGTGTACTGTACTGGGCTCTTTAACACGTGTGCCATTGTTTGCTTAATGATTTGGTTTTTAACTAGATATTTCTCCTGTTTTGACCCTCAGTTTTACTGTTTAGGTTTTACAACGCAGCGTACTTTACTGGCCTCCCTCACACGTGTGCCATTGGTTGCCAAATGTTGTTTTTAAACAGTTTTTTAACCTGATATTTCTCCTGTTTTGACTCTCAGATTTACACGGATAATGTGATTGTCTCATGCGCGTAACTCTTAGATTTGGCCCTCCCTGTGTATGCATGCAGGATCCTGATTAGCTTTCCTCAAGTCTTCTTTCAGATTACTCTATAGGTATCAAAAGCCTCCCAACCCGGCATGACACAGAGTTAACTACCCTTATAGTAAGTGATGCATTGCCATCTCAATTGAAATATTATGGTAGCTAAACCTAGAATTCTGTGCATTGACTATGCATTGACTCTGCACCGTATTCTCACAGGTGCCGGTTTTCTGCTCCCGTATACTAGGACATACATGTCCCCACATAACCTCAGCCTCTCTCCAGAGGCGACTTATGGTAATTTCTCTGCTTCCTCCATCCTGCATATGCATATTTGATCGGTACGACTACTTTTTAAAGTCATTCTAATGCTTTTCCCTAGATCCCCACACCCACCCCCACACCTCAGTCCTGATGAAGACCCCGGCGTAAGGATTGTAATAGCCTACTGTTCTATTGGGGTTGATACATCGACATGTTTCAATCAAGCCAGTTTGAACAACAGAGATTTAGTACTGTGTTAATATCTGAAACTATGGCTAACACAAAAGTTTTTGGGTGTAAATTGTGATTCATGGGCTTTGAGAAGGAGCCACATGCTTTCTAAGTGATATATTGTTTTGATGCACACTACACTTTTGCAGTCACTACCCTATCCTCACCTGAATCATCACCTCCCCATCCTGTCTTTCCCTTTTTACCCCCACCTAGGGACAACACTGTATATAAAATATGCGAACAAAGCCAATAATAGATCAATGCTCAGTGTGAATTAAACTACATGAGCAACAAATACATTTTGTCTCAGTCTTGATTTTGTATTTATGTTGTGATTTTGATATTGTATTACCTTTCTGGGACCACTGTTCCTAAATACGTATCCATGGCCGGGCATGGCGGAATGGCAGACAAACCCCACCGGATTCTTACAACAACAGTTCTATTTCAGCAAGTAATTCTCCCCAGTCCCCGTTAGGGAACAATCACTAGGCCATTAAAGTCTGGCCTCTTCCACCCCAACAAGAAAAAAAAAAAATGCACAGAAGAAAAAAGGATATCATCCTCAGGACAGTGCTCTATTGGGCGTCAGTGGGTCCATGACTGTTTCCGGGACCACTTGGCTCTCCTCAGGAGTCTCTGCCACAGCTGGTGGGGGAGGGTCGTCAGAGTCCGATGACTCCACGCATAGGGCACCGATGTCCCCCACCGTGATCGGCTGTCTCTCCGCGTGAGCTTCGCCCGCTAGCTGGCTCCTGCGGTTCCCAGGAGGTCTGGTCCCCTAGGTATTCCGAAATCCCTTCTGCTCACATTGGGGGAGTGCCTCTCCCATGATCTCAAGCCATTCCCATACCTCTTCCATAGAGTCAAAGAAATGGGCCTTCCCATTCGTTAATACCTTGAGTTTCGCAGGGTACAGTAATATGTACTGTAGGCGGAGTTCACGTAGCTTCTGCTTGATGCAGAGAAAAGATTTCCTTTGTTCCTGCACCTGGCGGGTATAGTCCTGATACATGGACACCTTCCCACTGTCAAAAGAAAGGTCTGATGCTTCTCGTGCTGCTTTCAGTATACAATCTCTGTCCCGATAGTTCAGAATTTTGTCAATGAGGGCCCTGGGGGAGCCTCCGGCGGTGGTGGAGGGACCAGCACCCTGTGGGCCCTCGCCACCACAAAGACCTCCAACAGACCTGTAGGGCATAGCTTAATGCGTATCCAGTTCTCCAGAAATCGCTCTGCATTGCCTTGTACCGAGTGCTCTGGGATGCCCAGGACCCTAATGTTGCTTGAAGGGCCCACTCTTCTGGTTCATTCTCTCGACGCTCAATCCCTCCGGTGGCATTGGTGAGCTGAGAGACCTGCTGATTAAGAGAGGCCACTTCCCCTTGTAGCTGGACGATGTCCCCCTCCGCCGTGGAGACCTTATCCACTACCTTCCGGGAATCTGCTCGCAGGAGATTAACATCAATGGGGACTTTCTCAATTTGTTTGTCCAGGGCAGTATGGTACCCCTGTATTGCCTCCAGGAGCTCAGCTCAGGACGGCTCATTGGTGGCATCTCCCTCCCCATCCTGTCTTGTCTGACGAGTGATTCACTGCGTGGTTAAACGTTGCATAGTATATTGTGTGATGGTGTTGGGGTTGGAGGCATGAGGTAGCCTGTCCTTGCCCTTGATAAAGACAGGCAAGAGTGAGAGGGCTGTACCCCTGCTCAGCAAAACCAGGGAACCCAAGTCCACCGCGTCCCAAGGGAGGATCAGGCAGGTGGTCTAATAATAGTCCTAGGGCACCTCAGGATTATCACCTGCGCAATATGTTTTTGTCTGACATCTGCCGGTTGGCGCCCCCGCAGTGCACCCGGACAGCAGGGTTGTCCCCACAGCTGATTTCAGCCAGGTAGTCTGTTGGATGGTTTCCAGGGGGATTTCGGCACCCACGCGACCCCTGGGAGGGGCCGGCAAAAAAGAGATGGGAACAGATGGGTGTCTCCCCACGCGGGGCGGTGGTAAATGTCCTGCGTCCAGGTAGCCTCAACGCTACATCAACGCCGCTAGTCCCCAGTAGCGCACTCCCCAGTACCTTCTACCGCAAGTGGGTCCCCAGGCGCCAAGAGGGGAGTCTAGGATTATCCCGCCCAGGAGGGCAAAGCGGGCCAATGCGCCGTGTCCCCGGAGTGCAGGGCCACAGGGCCAGCTGGGCCGAGAATGGTCCTCAGGCTCCAGGAACTTCACCGCAGGTCAGAGGAGGAAAAGCACGGCCGCCCGGATCGTTCCACAGCCCAGCCCTCGAGCCACAGCACACCCTAGGTCCAGCGGGAGAAGGCCACCTGCCCACAGTCTAGGCACAGGGTTCCTAACAATGGCGTGCACCCCCGTCGCAGACACCAAGGGCTACAGGTCGGGGGACAGCAGACTCGAACCTCAGGCACACTTCAGGTCTATCCTTGGTGCCCCGCGAGGCCCCCAGGGGGGCGCCAAACTCCTCAAGACCCAACAGCGAGGGCTGGGTGCAGCAGCGTCCAGGAGGCCCCCGGTGGCAGAGGGCGCCTCCTTGTCAGCTTCCAATGGCGCCTGGCAAGGGAGAGGGACCCGTCACTCCTGAGGCCAGCGCGCACCTCTGGCCAGCAGATTTCATGCAGCGCCTGGCGGCAGAGGGCGCCCCCCCAGCTGCCGCTGATGATGCCGGCTAAGTGGAATGGTATCCGCCGCCTTGTAGTTCCACAGTCGGCACAGGTGTCACCACGAGCTCCCCTGCTGTAGGTGCCGATGTTCCGCGAGGCCTCCCTGGGACCACCCAGCTCCTCAAAACCCCGCAGCGAGGCCAGGATCAGCGGAGTCGAGGAGGCCCCTGATGGCAGAGGGCGCCTCCTCTGTAGTTATTGGTGTCGCTGGGAACACAAGAGGGAACCATCGCTCTCGAGGCCCGCGCGGACCTCTGGCCAGTGTAGGCCTCGTCCCAGCCTTGCGTAGTTGTAGGCGACTGGGCCAGCGGGTGCAAGGCCGTAGCGGTGGCTTCCGGGCACCTCCTTCGTCCCACTCTCCCCCAAAGGGGGACTATCGTGGGCGGCAGCAGGCAGGATAATTCAGGATTCGTGGCTGGCTGGTTGGGAGCCGAAGGAGCTCACGTCCTGTCAGCCATGTTGCTTGGCCAAGCCCCCATTCATTTTAAACATTAATAACCTTTATCTATTTTAAGGCATCACACTCCTGATGTCCCAATAATCAATGGCTCTCCCTTACTAACACTTCTGTATGCAGACAACGCTGTCTTAATGGCGCTACACTGAGGCGGCTAGTGCATGATTTTGTTGGTTTTATAGCCACTTTGGATTTGCACCCAAATTTAAAAAAATCTTTTATCATGGCATGTGGACCTCGGAAATATAGTTTGTCCTCTCTTACAGTAGGCAAAACTGTTTTACCACACATTAGCTGCTTTTTCAGGCACGACAGGCTCACCCTAACCTACCCTGTTTTCATGACGCTCGGCACCCAATCCTAGATGCTGCGCTTTATCTTTTAAAAATACTCCTTGCACAGTGAAGCACTTCTGCACGCGTTATGCTGCTTAACAAATGCTTTCTTTTTAAGTGCCCCATATCGCACTTTTACTTTAATGGCAGCTGCACCTTTCTTTAGACAAGCCGTGTATTAAAGAAAGGGGTGTGAACAACATTAAAGTGAGAGCACGGCATGGGGTGTTTTTACAAAAATAAAAACATTTGTTTGACAACTTGACAAATAAATGTATTTTTTTTGTAAAAGCGTCCCATTACTCGCTTTCACTTTAATAGTGGCCGTGCACCTTTCTTTACACGATCCGCATCTAAAGAAAGGAGCATGGCCACCTTTGAAGTCAAAGTGTGGCATGGGGCTCTTTTACAACAAAAAAATGTGTTTGTCAACTTAAACAAATGTTTTGTTTTTTTAAAGCGCCCCATACCGGGATTTCACTTTAATGGCGGCCGCACACTTTTCTTTAGACGCGGTTCATTTAAAGGGAAGGGCATGGCTGGCATTAAAGTAAAAGCACGGCATAGTGCTCTTTTACTAACAAGCATTTAGAATGCAATAGGCCATGCTTTGCAAGATTTTAAGCTATTAGCATTGTAAATGACAATGCCTTTTATCTATGTTTTAAAAACCAAAACATAAATAAAAGAAATTATCATTTACAATACCAATAGCTCAAACTTCTGTAAATGCAAGACCTATTCCATTTCAAATGATTGTTTGATTTCAGTGAGTGAATATTGTGTACCTTTGTCGGAAATGAAGCGACTCTCCTTAACTTTAAACGGGACTTCTGTGATTGTGAGAGGATCAGTTGGAACTGAACTGATACCAAGGGGATTGATGCTGTCTTGATCAGCAGAGTGTTTTCTGATGGCAAAAATGTTGATAAGATGGGAAATCCATTGTCACTCTGGTAGACTACTATACAAAAAAAGGTATAAGGTACATAAGGCTCGAAATTTTTATTACTACTGAATCACATTAGGAAAACAGAATCTGCAAAAATATTTTACAAACATTATATATAATGTTTTAAATTATTTCATAAACATACAACAGATTGGAAGTTGGATGTAGAGTATCATCAATAAAAAATAGAAATGCACTTGAAAAACACAGGAATAGTACACTTAAGGTTTACCGTTAAACTGGAAAACCTAAGTTATGCTTAACTCCACAATCAATAATTCGCACAGCCATGCGAACCATAACTTGCACAGCATATGGAAGGTTCATGGGCTCACCACTGAAAATTACTTACGTGGCATCTTTCCTTAACCAAAAAGGGGTGGGATTTTTCACGTTTCAAAACCATAATGTGACATAATTGAAAACAATGTCACATAACCTTTGAACATATGACACCACACAAAATATTATAAAGTGAAAATGGACCTAGATCGGGCGAAATGGCTGTGAGGTATTTGATGCAGATTTTTTTCCCCCAGTATTTCTTAATTGTTTTCTGGTGATTGTATATCCTAATTGGGTACATGCATTTCACACTACAAGATAAACAACACAAACTGTTATAGGAGTCGGGCTGTAATGTTAATAATGCAGCCGATACCTATATACTTGATTAATTTATACTTTATTGGTCCTGAGCGCCGGGAAGGCTGCTGGTCCGTAGCTTTCACTCGCGGTCATGAATATGGCCGCCTCTCATGCTCCCAGCGTGCACCGGGCACACTCTAAAAGACTAGAGCGCACCACCACATATCTCCCCCCTTTGCAATGATGGGAAAGGACAGGAAGGGGGGGGGCATCACATGAGTACTTAACAGTCTTACTTGGCTTTCATGTCAAAGTCCTCGAACTTCTTCGGAATCTTGACCAGTCTACCCAACCTGGTCCGTAGAGGTGTCGGGGTGACGGCCATAAGTTGGTCACTTGCCAGATGTCTCCCTTCCTCCATTGCTTCTGCATGTCTCTCTCTCTCCATTCCATACGCACTTGGGCTCCGTAATGTTGATTGACTGGCTGTCTCCGCACATTCACTCCCTTCCCAGGCGTGTTGATCTTCGCTCCCTCTGCTGGGAGAATTTGGGCCTTGCGTTGTTCTCTCCGGTGCTTGCGCCTTTCCTGACCCAATGCTTCCTTCTAGAGTAGGCGGACTCATCTCTCCCGGATCTTCCCACTTCATTATTTTTTTTGCATCTTGCCATCCTATCTTGTGACCATATCTTCCCATCGCTCAATAGAGCCGACCTGGAATATGGTTCCACTACTTGTAACGGTGGGCTAAACTTGCTGTCACCCTTCTTCTTCAGTACGGCCTGTTTCACTCTTACCCACTTGCCCTTTTCTAGGATTACCTCCTTGACATTTCGACGCTTGTTGTAATGTTCAGTGTATATGTCTCAGGCCTTATCAATGTTGCGACGTACCACCGCCGGGGACCACTTGCTTTGGATGATGAGTTGTCTCCACGCTAAGTTGTCCTTCGTAAAGGGGTCGCGTCCTCGTAAAATTTTGAATGGACTGTACCCAGTGTTTGTCGGGGTGATACAGTAAGTCCATATCATTCGCTTGAGTTCTTTCTCCCAATCTTGCCCAGCGCTTATTGCTGCCTGTATCAAACCCATTATTACTCTGTTGAACCTTTCTGCTAGTCTGTTTCACGCCGGGTGGTACACTGGGGTATGTTTGACTTCGATCCTGTTCCGGTCCATGAATGCGTTCCATTTCACCGACGTAAATTGCTGTCCATTGTGTCAGGTCACTATCTTTGGAATCCCTTCTCTTAGAAATGTCGCGGTAAGGAAAGATAACACCGCTTCTGAGTCTGCCATTTCGCATACTTCTACGAGGTTAGGACTCTCACCAGTGGTTTGTGATCCGTGCGGTGTGCGAACTTGGAGCCCCATAAGAACTGCCTGAACCGCTCCATGGCTCAGACTGCTGCCAACATTTCCTTTTCTATCACACTGAATTTGAGGCAAAGCTGATCCTGGTGACTTCTCCTCCCTGGGACCTCTGCGTCAGTACCGCGCCCAGTCCTTTGTCGCTGGCGTTTGTGGTTAGGATGGACAGGGCTGTTTGATCAAATCATTTGGGAAAGACGGCGGCACAAATGTCTTGTTTTAAAAGGTCAAACTCTAATTGTTCTGCTTCTGCCCATTTAAACGTGTTCTTCTCCTTCAGGAGTTGTCTCAAGTGGACGCGAATTGTGGAACAAGCTTGCTGTAAAACTCCGCCATCCCAAGAAAGGAGCGGACATCCTCCTTTTGTTTGGGCGTGGGTGCGTTCTTGATGGCTGAGATGTTGGCTCGTTTTGGTTCTATTCCCCTCTTACTAACCTTGTGGCCCAGGTACGTCACTGATCCCACTCCCAATCTGCATTTCTCCCACTCTCCATTTTGTGCCAGTATGGCCAGGACTGTATTAAGTTTCTCATCATGGTCCTCCTTGGACTTCCCCATGATGAGGATGTCGTCCTGGAGGTATTGCACTCCGTCTATTTTTTGGACTAAGCGGTGCATTCGTTTTTGGAATACTGCTGCTGCAACTCTAAGCCGAACAGCATCCTGAGGAACTTATAGCACCCAAAAGGCGTGATAAACGATGTCAGGTGAGTGCACGATGGATGCAGCGCGATTTGGTGGTATGCAGAGGTGAGATCCACCGTGGAGAACCACCTGACTCCCTTTGTCTTTGCCAACTTCTCATTTATCTGGGGTAGTGGGAACTTGTCAGCGACAATGTTCTTGTTGTGCTCCCTCAGATCCAGACACAGGCGTACCTTACCGTTGGGCTTCTGCGCGACAACTAATGGTGCGAGCCACTCTGCGCTTTCGATGGCTTCTCTAATTCCGTTTCGTTCCAAACGTTGTAGTTCTTCTTGTACCGCCCCTCTGCTTCTGAAGGGGATGTTGCGGACCTTGTGACTTACTGGTTTCGCTCCGGCCTTGAGACAAATCTTGTGTGTGAATTTCATTAGACACCCTATTGTCCCTTTGAAGACTTCGAGATACTCCTTCTTCCATGTGTTTTCTCCATATCTCTGGGCTGTGTCTGTCATTAAGACTTGGGTTGCCCCCCCTGGGTTGAGCTGGATCCCCAGAGCTCCTTGATCCATCCCTTCCTTCACTGAGGGTCCTTTTTCCGCGACGTACAGTTTTCCTTCCGCTGTTCTTTCTTTGTATTCGAACATCAGTGGGCGATAACCTACCATGGGTATGGATTCACCTGTGAATTTTGACAGGGTGTATGTCAGTGGGAACCAAGTGCGCGCCCACACTGGGTCCAAAGACTCTCTCCCATATTGTTTGTTGAATTATGGTGTACGGGGACCCCGAATCCGCCACAATGTTCACCTGTACTCCTCCAATCGACATCTGTAATGTCAGTTTCTGGGATCTGGTGCAGTCTATTCCCAAGACTAGGTCATCTATGCGCAAGACTTCATCTTCCTCTTCTTCTTCCTGGTCCTCTTCTCCTCTGTCCTGTTCTTGCGTGACGTACTTCACCTCCGTTCTCTTGAGCTTGCACTTTCATAACTTTACGTAGTGTCCCATTATTCCGCAGTAGGAGCACTTTGCTCTGAACACTGTGCATCCCTTGTCGTTGCTTGCGTGTGCTTGGCTGCCGCACCTGTGGCAGGTGCTTCTACCTTCTCCTTGCTGTCTTTGTGGTTTCGTGAATTTCAGTGGATATTTCTTCCGATACCTCATGCCTGACGATGTCTGTTGCTGTGTCCCTTCCTGTTTGTTCCGGTCAGATATCTTGCACACTGGTGTCTTGTTGATGCTCTCCCTTCTCACCGCTTCCGCGCATCTCTTGGATAGTTCTGCCTTCTTCACGAGTGCTACGACTTCTTTGAGGGGTGCATCGCTGTTGACCCACAGCTTCTCTTGAATCGCTGTGTTGGTAGTGTGCATTATGATCTGGTCTTTGATGAGTTCATCATGCAGGGCGCCGAACTTGCACATCACCACTAACTTCTGTAATGCAGCCACATACTCATCAATCGATTCTCCTCCGTTCTGTTTCCTTTGGAAGAAGTTGCATCTATCTATTGCGGTGCATACTACTGGGTGGTAATGGGAGTCTAGGTCCTCCAGGGCGTGTTGGAACTCATCTGTGTCATTGGGGGGTCTGGTTTTCTTCACTAGATTGTCATACACTCTGATACCTTCTGGGCATAGGTTGTGTAGCAGTAGTTTCTTCCTTCTTGATTTGGAGATGGCCCCTTCCCCTTCTTCTTCTAACGCAGAGAGATAATTTAGGAAATACCGCTTCCAGTCCTCCCATGGCATTGCTGGATTGCCTGCTTTGGGCAAGAAGGGGACTAGGTTGGTGAGGGAAGACGACTGTGGGCACATTTTGCCCGCGTTGCGTTGCTGTGGGGCCGGTTGTGTAACTACTCCTGATAGGCTCCCTGGGGCTTGTCTCTCCCCGGACCCGCTTGCTTGCATGGGTGAAGGGTCCCTCTCCCCTGCTTGGGTTTGATTTTGGGCCTCCAGTGTCCTGCTCCCTGCAGTATGGTTGCGGTGATGTCTGTGGGGTCTCCCTGGCGCTTGGAATGCTCTGCTTGTCGCGTTTGTGGTGCTCTGCAATCTCTCTCCCCCTGTGATGTATTCCCATAGGTTCTGTATCGATCCCCCTATTCCTGACCCTGTTCTGGTTAACAAGTTAACTAGCAGCCATCCCATGATGCAGAAACCGTTATCTGATTAAGCCACACTACGGCACAGGAACGTGTTATCTGATTAGGTCATAACGCTTGCCATCTAATTAGACAAGCGATATTTCTCCAGCCCCTGATAAGGCATACGGAGTTCTCAAAACAAATCAAACCTATGACAACCTGGGAAAAACCCTGCGGCCATTGTTTTGATTTCATCGAGAACTTCAGCAAAAGAATGTGCTAACGACCAAGTCGTATGACATTCTTATTGACGTATCTATGTCCATCCTTACGTCAATCTCGGCACCTTACAGGTATAAATATTACCGGTATTGCCTTAAGCAAACACACGCGGTGGTGACGAGATCGGAGCAGCCAGACTTGCCGAAGCCCAGAGCAGAGCAGACCCCGCTGGCGCAGCCCCGCCTTCCTGACGCGCTGAGAACGAGACGCTGCTTTCTCCTGCCGAGAAATCCAGCTCCGGCGCTTCCGGGTAGCCCTCGCAGGCAGCCTGGAATATCGAGACCAGAGACGAGAGATACCATCCCTCATTCATCCTAGATTCCAGGTACAGAACTGAATAACCCCTTGCAGAGAATTCTTGAGTCAGTCACTTGGCAAAACAAACTTAACTTAAACTGCTACTTTCTATTCCCGCCCACGTATTAGACTTAGGTCAGGTACACCGGGGTAGGCGTAGTTAGAAACACCAGTTGAGTACGATTAGTCAAATGTATATGTGTATGTATCTATTTTATCCATTTTAAACCACCTTATGGCTTAGAAACCATATAAATGTTTTTACAGTATTATTTTATACTTCTGCTTTTATTGTATGCACTTTACTTAACCATAAGTATTGCGATAATATCGATCCATTTCTCTTGTATGAGAAAAGAGACTGATCAATAAATAACATCTTTTATTGAACACGCCCGTCTCTTCCTTTTCTCTCCAATCTGGTGAGACTAAGAATGCACGTACTGACTGAGTAAAATAAGTTGTCTTTTGTTTTCACACGACTCTAGAGATACACTCTTGATTAGGGGAGAGCAAAGTTGTCATGTTCTATGGTTGTCAGAAACTAAATCCCTTCTTGTCTATCCAGGGAGGTTCAACTCCTCTTTGCCTATTCGAGAAAGTTTCTAGTGAACTCTGAGCTAGCTGGCAAACCCAAAACTTTAAGTCTAATATTGACAATAGAAGACCTAGTTAACGTCTGGTCTAGGCCTATACTATTGAAGGTATTATTCCAATGCGCAGAGCCTATTGGGATAATAGGAACTACACTACATGGTGCCCAACGTTTGGAAAGGCGATAAAACTAACGCAAGACATTAGAGTAACTCAGTCGTGCTTTTTCACTCAGACCCCTTTTTTCCCATAATACTCCAAAGACGTCTGGAGTGGGTGAAAGGTCATATCCGCCAAACCTCGCAGGAGGAAACTCCTATGTATGGTTCTTGGTTTAGTCAACGTTGAAGGATACACTGTTCCAAAATATTGTGCATCTAATCTTTGTTTCCATAAGAAACCTGATCTGCAAACAAACAAAAAAATCATCCTGACAGTAGAATGTCAGACACTGAAGAAGAAAGAGAGATAGCTAGAGTAGCAGCTGAACTCGTAGCAGCTGATAATACTATGCAAGAAGCAGACCCGGATTTAATACTCATCCCGGTCAACATAAGAAAATCTATAACTTTAAAACTTATAGAAAATGGACTGACACCTAGAGGTGGCACAGTCATATTCGTAATAGAGGCACACGAATATCGGCAGACAGAGGTATTCTATTCATGGATAAACTTTCCAGCAGCAAACGCTGTAACAAAGGTCTTCCACCATTACAAAACAGAGGAACCTCCTGAGGAATACACTCCTTTCGAGGAGGTGGAAGTACCACTTAAATTTCAAGAGCACCTGCTCTTGTTTAATGGCGCCCTAAAACACAACAATCACATCACCAGGCTCGGTCCATTAGGTAGACCAGGAGCAACGTGGCCGGTCCTAGCCGGATACACACCACATCCAGACATCGAAAGAATGTCTGCAGCAGATCTTCTAATTCAACTAAAACAATTAATAAAAGTACATAGACAATTAGTCCAATATGTAATGCGGACTTCAACAATCCAACCAGCAATTAAAATTCCACAGCTGACCCCTCATCAGGGGAACACAAATAAAATTACACCACAGAACATACAGTCCTGCCTAGGTAAAGTACCAGCTAAAAGGGAACAAATACCATTCTTGTTAGCACAAAAAATCACCCAAATAGAGGTGGTGTTTCCAGACACCACCCCTGTGGATAAATACAGGATTCTGACTATCTGTCTTCCAATGGGAATCGCACCACACGTAGAGGACTGTGACACTTGGGGTACAGTCTTTGCCTCCATCTACACAAAAACGCATGGTGTTCCATCCATTTCGGTAATACCAGATGTGCTAAAACAAATTCAAGACGAATACGGTCCAGAACCCGCTTTAACTCTTGGTATGAAATTACTGAAAGACTTCAAGCAGGTCTCGGCTATATTACTAGCCAATATAAAGGGAGAAGCAGCAAACGTGGCGATCCGCCAAAGGTTAAAAGAAACAGATATAGCAGACCAACCAGCTGAAATTGCCAGAATTATAGAAAAATCCTATGAGGAACTAGGTAGAGATAGTTTAGGTGGAATACGAGTAAAACCCCAACTGATTGAAAGTCCTGAAAAAATATTTATTAAAAATCATCTAAACAGTCAAAAGAAGAACTGGGATGGAAACAAACAATCCAATCCAAAAGAAAAGAGATTCCAGTCCAGAGGTAGGTCTCCTCGGCGGAGAGAAAGATCTCCGGACCAAGGACCCAAGTCTCCCCAAAGTGAGCCCTCTGTGAAAAAATACAACCTTAGAAATAGGGATAATATAAAGAAACCGGATAGATATCAAGATTTTGATACACGTCCATCTCAATCTTTTCAGACTTCCTCGCAGAAATCGGAAAGAAGAGGACGATCGGAACCCAGGGAAGGGCACGTCAAGTCCAAAGACAAGGAACCTGCTCATCCAAATAAGAAATTACAATTTCCAAAAAAGAAGGTAGCCAGTATTAAAGTAGTTAACAATGCCGAGAATACTGAGGATACAACTGAAAAATGGAGAATGGGCTCAGACAATGCTAGACAGCGCAGCAGAAGTGAGCATAGCTCGCAAAGTCCTTATGAATCATCTGGAGACAGTGGACACGAATGAATATCTTCAAGTGGAAACTGCAGACACCAGAGTTAGCAAACCTCACAAAATATATGAAATAACTTTACGTATAGAAGGGGATAAGACTAGAAAAATAAGGGGACTATTTTGGGATAATCTCTCCAAGGGCTATGACATCCTTCTAGCTGAAAAAGACTGGCCACCAGAGTTTGTCAGGGACTGCCCTCATGGCGAAGAAATATTTATGCCTGCCTTCTCAAATCATATCCCAATTCATAAAAAATACACACTTGCTAGAAAGTGGGCAGTAGCTCAAGCTCCTGCTTTATATAAAAATCACGTAGGATGGGATGAGGACTCTCCTCCTCACAAAATCCAGTTAAAATCACAACCTACTGCACAAAGACAGTACCCAATTAAGCAAGAAGCTAAAAAACAGGTAAAAGAAATCCTAGATCAACTAGAATACCAGGGGGTGATTGAAACTTGCACCTCACAAATGAACAACCCTTTGTTTCCTGTCTCCAAACCAGACAATTCATATCGTCTAGTTTTGGATTACAGACACCTTAACTCATGTTGCAAAACTTTTGCAGTGCAAAACTCGCATAGTGCAGCGCTAATGAATAACATAGTGCGCAAAAAATACAAAACAACATTAGACATCTCTAATGGATTCTTTTGTCAAAATATAGCACCAGAGAGCAGATATTTGTCTGCGTTCACAATAAATGGCGCTCAAAAACAATTCTGTCGGTTACCCCAAGGGTTCAAGAACAGCCCAGGATTATTCTCAGCAAGAGTAACAGAATTACTACAAACATATGATGACGAAGCATTATCTTATGTTGATAACATATACCTAACAGATGATGACTTGGATACTCACTTGAAGAGAGTGAACACCATAATACTTGGGTTCGCAGCAGAGGGTTACAAATTCAACTTTAAAAAATCTAGAATTGCCCATCTAACAGTCCTGTTCTTAGGATATGAATTATCAAGTGAAGGCAAAAGCCTGGCTGACAATTTCCTAGAGAAATGTGCCGTGCTCCAAGCACCTAGAACACTAAAAGACCTACAGTCAATTCTAGGCTTCCTAAATTTCGGAAGAACATACATTGCAAATTACGCAGAAAGGGTCAAACCCCTTTATGATCTAATAAAACCAGATTTTAAAAAAACCAATTGGACTCAAAAACACACAGAAATTTTGAGATCCTTACAAACAGACATGTTAATAAAAACAAAATTAGAAACACGTGATAACACACGCAATCTTGTGATTCGAGTCATCCCAGGAAGATGCGGATTCACATACCTGACCTCTAACGAGGGAGAAAAGGTACCAATTGCATTCAACTCACACTTGTACACAGAAGCTGAAAACAAGTTCAGCATTAAAGAAAACATTGTTCATGCAGTTCAAACCGCAATAGCTAGAGAAAAAGATAAAGCTGACGGTAGACGTATTACAGTCAGAACAGCAGAATCAGCCTTTGAGGCATTAACAACACCGTGTAATTTACCAACAACAGCATTGAATCCGGAATGGATACAATGGGGGAATTCAATTACAACGGACAAAGTAAAATACTACTTTGATCCAGAATTGAAAGAATTGAAAAATCTAGAATATGAAAGAACATTCCCTCTGCCAATCGACATTCTGCCCGTACGACAGTACGCTTGTGTAATCTATACAGACGGACATGCTCAACCTTCCGTTTGGGGAGAACAAGCATACAACCCCACATGTGAGATTACAAAAGAAGTGTGGCGCGGAGATAAACTAAGACCTCTATTAACAAAAACACACTCAGTAGAAACCAATTCAGAACAACAGACTGAAATAATAGCATTGAAAATGGCGCTAGATAATGCAGATCGCGAATTCCCGACACTTATAGTGTCCGATTCGTATTACTGCGTCAAATCATATAACAGCGATTTGCAGAAATGGATTCAAAACGGTTACAAAGATGACACAGGGGCAACAATAAAGCAAAAACTGCTTTGGGAACAAATAGTTCTTTTACAGAAAGAACTACCAAAGACTCACGTGATACATACACTGAGTCATCAACGTGATGGCGTTCACGTTGCAGGGAATTCATTGGCTGATGAGGCCGCGAAGGCAGCTGTGCAAACGGCTTCCGTAGCTGCCATCACACGGTCAAAAACAAAAATAGACAGCGAAATATTACAGGCTGTCAGCGCTACAGAAAAGGATTCGATAGAAACACTCCCGAAAGGCTTTCCAGTAAAATACTCATACATAACTGATGCAAACAATGTTCCTTTTGCTCGAATCCCTGGAGTGGGGGATAGGGCAATTCCAAACATGGAACATAGGTTAGGACTCATAATAGCGGCACACGAAGGGCTCGCTTCTGTACATGCCGGCGTCTCAGCCACAGTATCATTGTTAAAACAGAGATACTGGTGGCCACAAATGAGAAGACAAACAGGGAACTATGTGTTAGAATGTGAAATATGTCAAAGAATGAAAGTATCAACGGTGAGACGACCAGCGCAGACGCCCCTTCTAATCTCAGATAAACCATTAGCCTGTGTCTATCTGGACCACTGTGGTCCCTTACAAAGGGATGGTAACTATAAATATATCCTGGTCGCAGTGGATTCATGCACGAGATTCATATGGATGTGGCCCCAGCGCTCGGCTGACGCCAGAACTGTTATAAAAGATTTGCGGGTCTTTATCGGCACATACGCAATTGGCATGCTGCATTCTGACCAGGGTCCTGCTTTTAGCTCTCGAGCTTATAAGGAGGCCATGACCAGCATGGGCATTGCATTGCGGTACTCTTGTCCATTTCACCCTGAGGGGAACGGAATTGTAGAAAGAAAAAACCGTGACATAAAGCAATCTATAACAGCAAAGGTATTAGGTTCGGGAGCTGGGTGGGTAAAACATCTAATAAGTGTCCAACGTAGTCTAAATAACCTGCCAAGAAATTCTCTGAAGGGATTCAGTCCGTACGAATTATTGTTTGGAACTAGGATGTTAGTCATAGATCTTGACAGTCAGACTTCAGTGGTAAAGGAAAAAAGCTTTGATATCAAAGATCGTTTGGCTATTTTGCAGGACTTAAACAAAACAAGAAAAGACCTGAGCAACATAAAGTTGAAACAGCAGCCAACAACCACTGAAGAACCACCACCTGTCCCAGCAAGACCTGTCTGGATTCCAAAAGTCGGGGATCTAGTCAGAGAAAAGATCGCGGTAAAGAAGGAATTTGGGCCTTCTTACAGAAAAGCAGTTCCTGTCTTGTCTATCAACGGGACAAGATCAGTTGTACTACCGCCGCTTGCTGGTAAAAAGGAGAACCGAGTTGTATCCATCGACCTGGTAAAACCACAATCATGTGGCCGATAACAAACAGTAGGCCAAGTGGACTCCCGATAAGTAGTAGAACACCAAGATTTGCTACCAATACAGAGGTCCTAACTAAGAGGCTAATCACATTCGAAACGCCTACAAAAGAACAACAAGGACTATGCAACAATGCATTGGAACTTAAACCTCTGAAAACCCAAATAAAAACATTTAGTAGAGACACACCAACCTACAATGAAGTAACAAACGAATATGCAAGAAACAGTAATCCTGAAGCAATTGGAACAATTGACAGAACTGCATCCGGCTACTTCATAAACTTCGATGATTCCTCTGAAGACCTAAGTGAATCAAAAACACAGCCATCAACAAAAACCTTTAAAGATAAAGCTAAAGAACTTTTGAAACAACTGAAAGATTCATATCTGATTTCTCCATGGATTGAATTTTGGGTGGGCTTTGGTGCATTTATCCTCATACTTTGGCTCATCATGGTACTAACTTTGGGACGCTTCATTGAGGGAAAATACGCTAAAATGGACACAGCAAGTCAGAAAATCAACTTGATCCTCAAGCCACACACATCTTCACACGTCGAGAAAAGAGAACTTTCTTCAGTCAACTTCACAGCCAATCCTATACCGGGTGGGGTAGCATGGGACAATACTGACTACGAAATTTATGGTCCGGTTGAGATCCTGAAATATCCACACCAAATTAAGATCTTGTTGAGTGACTTTGTAAAAACAAGCTCATTTGCTGATGATTGGGACTTTGAAAGTATAAATAATATGATGTCTGACTTAGTGATGTCTGCTAAATTTACCGAACATGATTATTTGCAGGGTTCGACTAGTTATGATAGTATGTACTGTTACAACCACTATGGTAACCATTTTCTACATAAATCTGCACAACCTAGAAATGTTTTAAATTATAATCAATGGGAACATTGTGCAACCCCTCCAAAAGGAAGCTCAAGAACCTTTTACGACAAGTATTCATACTTTTCAGGGTTCAACACAAGTAATGCTGAAACATTTTATTTCAAATTGTCAAATAAGACAGGGACAAAGACCATGCTAACAAACACAAAATTGATATATTCAGACTCATTTTTTGAACACATGAATACTTTTGGTTTTGATTATTGGGACAAAAATGTTGAAGTTGAAAGTGTTTGGGGTACAAAAGAATGGCAAGTACAAGGTATAGAATCATTGTTTAGAGCCTGCATGATCCCAGAACAAATTATATTTTTAAATGACACTGTTTAACAAACCACCTGTCTTGGCTTAGCCAAAATCAAAGACTTAAATAAACCGTCTATTCCAAAGCCAACAATGGACAGCAATAGCTCCACAGATGAAGAGATAGACGTAAACTATATATTAAACCAAAACAGAACACATCCTGATTGGAAACAGTGGTTGATCTGGCCCACAGATACTAATAACTGTCAAGACAGATTCCTGAACAAAAAACAGGGGTTCAAATTGACCAGGCCAGCCCCTGATATTCCCAAAGACAACACCCAGGGATAATAACCACCTACAGTGTGGGCAAATTATGCTTTCAATGGCTACAAACTTCCACACTGACAGAAATTAAGCAACACCTAACTTTACTTACTGATGGTGCTGACTTGCGTGATTTCATTATGGGACCGCGCAAACAGCGTCAAAAACGCTTCATAGCAGCCTCTATATATGCAGCTTACAATGAGGCCTGAAAGGTAACTCAAATTGAGACAGCAGAAAGTATACGGGAAATTGACCGTATTAATTTGGAAAAATCACTTTCTGTAGTGGACAATGGGTTAATGACTCTGTCCTCCAGAATTTTTTCTTTGGACAGCATTGTGTCTTCAGCAATCGACATAATATCGCAAGACTTACTGTTGTTACAACACGGTCAGTCTCAATTGCGTTCTATTGTACAGCTTGGCTGGACGTTACAAAATCTGCGTTCAGGCTATGTGCCTTGGCGTTTAATCAACACAATGTCACTATTCAATATCTTTAACCTTACTGATAAACAAATCAGTATGGCACAGAAGGGGGCTGATTATACAATCCTGAGCATTGAGAAACTCGAGAGATTACCAGTGACAATGTCAGAACGACCTGTCAGTGAATGGATAATACATGGGATAATTAATATTCCAATATCAACCTTCAGGTTTCAATACTGCCAAAAATATATACAGACTGGCATGTACAAAAAATTGGGAAAAGGGTACATTAAGACAACATGGAACTTGCCCTATTCACATGCATGTGTCAGTAATAAAGGACAGAAAGTGTTTCTTAGTGGCAATAATTGTGCGATGTCACTAAGCGGTACACTTCTGTGTAATGGAATTAGTTTGCATGGAGCCTGTGAAGGGAACTCAAATAACCTTTCATGTCACCAGCTAGGCGCACCTGCAACAGAGATAGAACCATTCCTTAAAAGACTCTATAACGGGAGTTACATTCTAATTGTGGATCGCAGATGTTGTAGTCTTATGCCCGGGACTCCTTATCTCGTAACTACGACTGCGAAGGTCATGTGCTGTGGACACTCATTGTTCCCCAGCTCCTTTCCAGACAGGGAGGCAAGGGCATGGCCTAACTTGAAAATTACTTCTATTCGAATAGATACTTTAAGCAGAATGAAAACAGTGCTTCTTCAGACGCCGACCAGACTCACGTCATCAAAAGAAACGTATGATCTCCTAGTCGCAAGGACGACTGCAGAGATTCACTCATTGTTATCAACTAATTCCCCCATACATTTCGCAGAAATCCTGAATGAAATCTTAAATATTTCTGATACCAGTGGAGTCTCAAAAGTATTTAAGACAGTATTTTCGATGGCATTAACACCATTCAAAGCCATACTGGGTATTTTTCCAGATTTCGTCCATTCGATTTTTGGCGGACTTCCCCTCATTTTAGGACTAATTGCAGGAATCCTATTCTTGGTCCTGATATTTCGTTATGGCAAACCGTGTCACAGACAAAACACCTGCGACAAGGGAAGAAACAATCCGAGCCATTGGATACCGGGACCGGATATCAAAAATCCTGGGACTATCCCGGCTTAGAGACCTGAACATGACTTGGTTTCTTTCATTTCGACCAATGTGGCATCGATGTGTTTTACCTGTATTAAGGTGCCTGCTGTGCGGAGAAGAATGCGTGTTGGACACCTGTCTGACGCTACAATCAGATGCGCCAATGGATGCAGAAACATTGTTGAGTCCAATAAAGGCTCATGCTTTGTGCTGCCCTCAACGGCTGCCAATCCTGATGACGGCATTCGTGGAAACTTCACCACTACGATTAAGGGGTAGTGGAGTTCAAGATGAAAGCAGCATCGATCAGGTACGACCTTCTGTCAGCAATACTAATCAAAACGTCAATGGAGACAATCATGCGCACGAATGCATGGTTACACCTTTTTCCGAGTTAGTGGAACTCTCCCAGGAAGCTGTTGACAGCTTTTTCGACAGTCTAAATGATATGATGTTCTCACCAGAGCAGAAATAGAGACTTTTGAGCAAGCTAGCACACGGCGTTCCAAACACCCTGAATTTGGCCTTCAACTTAATAGCAAAATAACATGAACAATTTTCACTCAAGTTCACGGACAGCGATTTTTTTCAGCAGCCCCAAAATATTTTTACGAATTTTCGGGACACTTATCTTCTGCTTAAAGTAAGAACTATTCTTAGAGAACTAAAATTTCTATTTTTAGAAACTTTATAGACATTAGCTGCCCGCTGGTATGTTCATAATTATTTTTATTCTGTGATGAAATGGTCTCAAACCTTTTTCTTCTGTATTAAGAGCCATTTCATGTGTAAATTCTCATATACCAATTAGCAATAATGTATACATATGCGTGATTACTTTAGCATTATTCTACAGCTTGAGTGCATATAGTACATGTGAATATTTTTTTCCGTATATTACATTATTACATTACATTATTCGAAATGCATTATATGTTTTTTGGGGTGGTAAGGTATACACGATACTCTACAGTATGTTTTACTATGCCTAGATTCGTAAACATGGCCATAGTTAGCGTGGAGTGGGTGTGATGTATTCCCATAGGTTCTGTATCGATCCCCCTATTCCTGACCCTGTTCTGGTTAACAAGTTAACTAGCAGCCATCCCATGATGCAGAAACCGTTATCTGATTAAGCCACACTACGGCACAGGAACGTGTTATCTGATTAGGTCATAACGCTTGCCATCTAATTAGACAAGCGATATTTCTCCAGCCCCTGATAAGGCATACGGAGTTCTCAAAACAAATCAAACCTATGACAACCTGGGAAAAACCCTGCGGCCATTGTTTTGATTTCATCGAGAACTTCAGCAAAAGAATGTGCTAACGACCAAGTCGTATGACATCCTTATTGACGTATCTATGTCCATCCTTACGTCAATCTCGGCACCTTACAGGTATAAATATTACCGGTATTGCCTTAAGCAAACACACGCGGTGGTGACGAGATCGGAGCAGCCAGACTTGCCGAAGCCCAGAGCAGAGCAGACCCCGCTGGCGCAGCCCCGCCTTCCTGACGCGCTGAGAACGAGACGCTGCTTTCTCCTGCCGAGAAATCCAGCTCCGGCGCTTCCGGGTAGCCCTCGCAGGCAGCCTGGAATATCGAGACGAGAGATACCATCCCTCATTCATCCTAGATTCCAGGTACAGAACTGAATAACCCCTTGCAGAGAATTCTTGAGTCAGTCACTTGGCAAAACAAACTTAACTTAAACTGCTACTTTCTATTCCCGCCCACGTATTAGACTTAGGTCAGGTACACCGGGGTAGGCGTAGTTAGAAACACCAGTTGAGTACGATTAGTCAAATGTATATGTGTATGTATCTATTTTATCCATTTTAAACCACCTTATGGCTTAGAAACCATATAAATGTTTTTACAGTATTATTTTATACTTCTGCTTTTATTGTATGCACTTTACTTAACCATAAGTATTGCGATAATATCGATCCATTTCTCTTGTATGAGAAAAGAGACTGATCAATAAATAACATCTTTTATTGAACACGCCCGTCTCTTCCATTTCTCTCCAATCTGGTGAGACTAAGAATGCACGTACTGACTGAGTAAAATAAGTTGTCTTTTGTTTTCACACGACTCTAGAGATACACTCTTGATTAGGGGAGAGCAAAGTTGTCATGTTCTATGGTTGTCAGAAACTAAATCCCTTCTTGTCTATCCAGGGAGGTTCAACTCCTCCTTGCCTATTCGAGAAAGTTTCTAGTGAACTCTGAGCTAGCTGGCAAACCCAAAACTTTAAGTCTAATATCGACAATAGAAGACCTAGTTAACGTCTGGTCTAGGCCTATACTATTGAAGGTATTATTCCAATGCGCAGAGCCTATTGGGATAATAGGAACTACACTACACCCCCGGTCACTCACTGTTCTGTGGAAGGTATAGTCTTCTCCCCTCCTTCCGACCGCGTGGTAAGTCCCTGGGCATACCTGCACCCTGTGCCAATAGTGTCTGTCCTCTGGTGTTGCTCCCCAGCTGGCCTGCCTCTCGACTGGACACAAAGAGCTCTCACAGTTGTCGTCTGTGCAGCTTTTTAAACAATAAAAGAGTTCATTCTACAAATCTGTACAGGTATCTGTTGCTATTCGGTCAGCCATTAGGCTCAATAAGCACAGTCCAGACATGGGAGGAAATGTCTGATCCACTATCTTCAAGATAACCTCCATCATCACGGTCCATGCCTGGGCTATTACTGGACAGTATTACAACATGTAATAAAAGCCGGCCTCAGTCTGTTCACATGATGTACACAATTCATGGATGAGGTATGTCTGTTGTTGATGTTTTTATTAAGCCTTTCTGCTGTAACTTGTGTTCTTTCAAATCAGAAATGTTTTCTTGATGCAAGGTTCATTGTAATTAAATAACAGTGTACCCCCATTATTACCTGACTTGACTTATGTTTATGTTTTGCAAATCTTTAGTTTATCTTTATTTTTTGCTTGTATGTAAACGTGTACTGGGATCCCTTCTCAATGTACATATATATACCCAGGTCCCAGGGACATTAATTGGCTCTACCCTTTTTGGTAACTTACTCCATTTTTGGGCTGAACAATGTGAATAAGAGCAAGTTTCTACACAAGTTTCTGTGGTTTACTCCTCAGATCTATGACATAATATCAATAGCAACTATACTGAACCAAAAAAATCAGAAAATAAATATTGCTCACAAAAATATTGCCTACCTGTACTTATGTAATAAAAACACAAATATCTATAATTAAAAAATTGCAGTTAAAAATATCTATTTTTATCAATACCAAAAATATTGGAAGCAAAAATACTGTGACCCTTAAATAAGCATATACATTGTCAGAAATATCGCAACACACAAAGTTGACTCCATTCGCATCGCCAAAAGTAAAGACATTTCATTGCAAATATTACAAAACCAGCAATTTACGTTTACCAACATATAAAAATAAACTTAAAAATGATATATATATTCCGACAACATTATATCAATTTCATTTCACTAAAAAAAGTTAAAACCACTGCATAAAATATTAACACTTAGTTATAGCTGTGGGTGGTTGGCCTGGTATATGCTGTCCACTAATTAAAGTGGGTCCTGTACTAGTCCAAACAATCTTTATGGTGATTTAGGAGGTCATAGATAACCTTAGAAAGCTATCCAAGTGGTAGCTGTGGAGAGCAGCCTTCAGGCTTAGTCTTGAAGTAATGTTAGGCAGCTAGTTTCACCAGAATGCAACATTATTTTCTTGGTTAAATGAAAGAAGTACCACACAGTATTATTATAACACCCTCTAAATGCTTCGCAATATCTACTACATGCAGATAAATACAAAGCACGCAATACTGTAGCACTAATACACAGTGGGCTTCATGGGGAGACCAAACCATATACTAAAATAGTGGTATAGGAAATCACAACTTGAGTCAAGACAATGTCTATAGGATGTAGAATTGCTAGGACCCCAAGGAACCACATAAAGTGTGTGAGTAGGGGCCCCACAGAGGAGGGGTGCATTGTGGAAACACAACCGTGTGCACCGTACAATTCTATGGGAGAGTCGTGGTTGCAGTTTTAAAGTTTAAGCACCTTCCCAATGGATTGCGAGGAAGTCCTTTGGATAATAGGAGGTTGAAGACCCACCTCATCTGTGGATCCCATAGTACCAGAGTTACCTGCCCCAGAAAAGCCGGGTGCATAGGGCTTGGGTGGTGTCGGAAACTGCCGTCGATCTCATTGGGGGACTTCAAGGAAATGCCACTGCGGGAAAGAAGAAAAGTGTCCGATGGAATTCAAGGGTGGATTCTTGATGAAGAGTACTTGAGAGCAGAGGGGACGGAGCCTGGGTCACTCAGGGGTGACCAGGAGCTCGGTAGACGAATGCCCACCAATGTCAGGTACTTCAGGTGCGTTGAGGGTGTTTTTGACTCTGCAGTGACCGGCACTAGGAGACTTCAAGGATGACCAGGAGCAGGATATGAGCTGTCTCACCAAGGATGTCGAGTGCTGAAGGGTCGATGACCGGCTGGAGCTCCAACAAGCCTTGGCAGTGGCAACCCATGAAGTGGGTCAAGAAGGTTTACGGTTTGGACCAGCAAGGTCCAGGAGACTCACCAAACACAGAGAAGTCAGGGCAAGGCTGGCAAAACCAGAGGAGCCCAAGAAAAGCAAAGATGACCAGCAAGAGCACCCTCAGGCCGGAAGCACAGGAGTAGCAAGGGGGCCTCAAGCAAAATTACAAAGCAACAGCCCATGGAGCACTCTGTGCAAGGAGGCCAAAGTTCTTTGGCGGACATGGTGCCAGAGGTTGGAGCTACTCGGAGCCAAGTGCACTTGTTTTGGGAACGCCAACAAGCATATGCACTTGCTAAAGTATGCAGTACACAGGGGTATGAGTAATGCAGCCCCCACTAGGGATTCTGACCTCAAACTCGATGAGAGGGCAGCTCACACCTCGAGGGACTTGGAAACCTACCACCTGTGTTGCTGGAGCCTTCAGAGTCTGTAGGAGCCCAGGAGCAGCAGAACAGTCAATCATGATGTATTGCCTGTGGTTGCAGGAGAGTGACTGCTTGATTCCAAGGGAGATGCCGTCAGTTGTCCTTAATTCTCCACAGGTCCTGCATGGAGCCTGTATGGTGCACGGGCACAGATGATGCTTTGGACGGAGTAAGAGACCACGTTGTTCCCAAATGAAGTCCAGAGAATTCCAGAGTGACCAGACAGTTGAAGTTCAATGGTTTCTGGTTCAGAATTTTGTCCATGTCGAATCTAGGGTCCTTCAGTCAGGTAAGCCCTTTTGTACCCACGGGAGAGGGTTGGACAGATTCAGGTGACCCTCCCAGGGGAGAGTTTGGACAGTAGGGAGGTTACTCTCATGTCCTTTGCCCAGTTTTGCGCCAGAGCAGGAGCCAAGGGCTCCCAGGACTCGTTTGAACTGGACTATGCACAGGGACACCAAATGTGCCCCTCATGCAGACTTACGGTCACTGGCAAGCTCACCCACCCAGATCTAGTACACTAAATCCTGTCTGTGAGGTGGTCACACCTCCCTGTGACAGGATGCCTATTGTTGTGCCTTGTCCTGCTCGAGCTTGGGTCAGCAGCAGGAGGGTAGAAATGTGTCTCTGGGCGACAGCAACCATTTTAGACTACCCGGGACTAGAAGGCTGGTACCGGGAGCACCAGGGACCTCACAAAGCTAATTTCTGAGGTGTGGAATCATACCTTCCCCACCGGTTACCCTTGTGGGGGTATGATTCAACTATGTTTGATATCAAACACAATAAGGTTGCCTTTAGCCGTTTTAGAGTTGGTCATCACACAGTCGCATAATGCCACTCTATAATGTAAATGGCTGCAGCACTAGAAACCCAGGAGAATGAACTCTGTAGGCTGTAGGGGTGTCCTGCGTATGCAGTGGCACCCTCACACTTAGGACCCAGCACCCTGCCTTCAATATTGTCAAGGCCTGCTATAGGGGTGACTGCATGCACCAACTTACACAGGCTGCACTGGCAGGCCTGTAGATCCATTTTGCATGGCCTCAAATCAAGTCAAAGTCAAGTCAAAGGAAGTTATTGAACACACATGTTGGAGTTGGCCCTTTTGGCAGGTTCACCCCTGAACTTTTTGCCTGTAAATGTAGGTATACTTGTAAAGCGCACTGCCACCCCATCTCGGGGCATCCTGGCGCTGTGTACCGCTGTGGAACTCTTCCTGGCTTTCCCTGTGAGATGCTCCCTACTGGGCACCCCCAAGGTGAAGCCAGGCATCGCAGCGCTATTGGGGCCGTTGTGGAGATTAAGCAAGATATTGGCCAGAGTTGCAGAGTGGGACCCATGATTAGAGTAGGCACCGAGGCGGTATTTATCGAGTCCGTGGACATTGAGCCCAAGACCCTGCCGCATCGGGAATTGAACCCTGGTCCCGGGCCAGACCTCTGCATCAGGGACTGCCGCTTCTAACCAGTGAGCCACACTCCTGTTAATATGACATAGTGGTAGTGATTTCTGGTCTCTGCTCCCTTTAGCACTGTGGCCCAGTGTAAATTGCGTGCGCTCTCTGAGTGTGTGTGATGAGATTTGCCTGCCCTCCCACAGGAATGCATAGGGGATATGTGTGTCCATGGTAGTTCCTGATGTGAGAGGAGTGCAGGGGTGAGTTTGGAATGTGCGAACTGATGAGATTAAATGATGTGCGGCGGTGTGCGCAGATTTAATGTGACTAGTGTAGAAGTGCCACTTTTAGAAGTTGGCATTTCTGTGTGCAGTGAATGTGAATTGACTGTCTGGCTAGTGATTGACAGGAGCAGGCTGGTGTGCTTGGCTCCAGGAGTCAGAATGGGTCTGCCCGGTGGTGAATGGGAAGATCTGCATGTAAATGAAAGGGAGGAGTTGCACCTGGGACCTGAATAGGGCTGGACCTTCCCTCCATAATGCTGGCTCCACCCCCTGTGGTGCGTCTGATGTCCCTGACCCATCCTGTGACTAGGAGAAAAGGAGCTGAGCAAAACAAAGTACTCAAGTGCTCCCAAACCAGTTGCATCTGTTTTTCCCTAAACCCTGTGCTGAGTGAAAAAGGATTTTGCTGTATAAATAAGGGGCTTTGACCCCATGAATTTGTTCTTGTTTTTAACTTGAAACTACCAGGGGTGTGCTGTTGCTGGGGTCAAGGGGAAGACTTGCCTCCCTGGGCCCTGCCCTGCCCCTTGATTCCTGGAGGACTTTTCTTTGCTGGGAGCTGTCTTGCTCCATCTCTGATGTCCAGGACCTTGTTGGACCTTTTTGCTCCTCCTTTTTCCTTGGCCCCAGCACTGTGGCTTCCTCTAGCGCATGGCGCTATGCGCTATCTTTTACTTGCCCAGCTGAGGAGGAATGCTTGTGGTTTGTGCAGCGCTGTGCTGCTTGTCCTGTTGGGGGGGGGGGGGAATCCCGGCCTGACTGAGAGATCGTCCCATGATGCCTTTTTTTACGGGTGCCCACCCCGCTTATCTCGTTATTTGTAATATGGGTGCCACCCCGCTAATTTTTGTTCTTAAATTGCAGGTTCCCACCCCGCTTCTAACTTAAATTGTGTCCTCGAGGCAGCCTACCCCTCGTTTTTGCCCCCGAGACTCACCGCCGTGGCCCGAGCCACTGAAGAATTCTGTTCCGGGCCGCTGCCCAACGCGACCCGGACGGAAGGCGAGCTGGTGCTCGAGTGGGCAGGGCTTCCGAGACGGAAGGGAAGCCCCGCGAAGGAAGAAGCCGAACGAGCAAATGGCTGCAGGCTGCCCGAGGTTCCCCATAGCTGCTGGGAGCCCCTGGTAACTCAGTGGAGAGCAGGAGTCCCCGAGAGGAGGTGAGGACTCCCCTGTCAACCCCCGTTGGGACTGCCGCAAGAGCAGCAGCGTGATTGCTGCGGAGGGGGCGTGAGGCACATTGCCGGTGCCTGCCCCACCGCATCCCAGTGAAGAGTCCTCCTCTCCAGCCGGTGAGTGCCTGAGGGAGGCCGGGTGAAGAGAGAGTCCCCCGAGCCCGGTAAGTGAGGGCTTCGGGGGGATTGTCCCTGCTGTTGACCAGAGCAGTCCTGTCACTGCGGGCCACTCCGACGTGGCACAGTTCGTTTGGAGGCATAGTTTATTATCTACGGAGCCAGCGCGCTCCACGGGGGCAAGTCCTGCTTTAGCCCTGATTTACTTAAAGTCCCTGAGGGGGGGCTTGGGGGCCTCATTTGTTCCGCGGAGCCTCGTGGGGCTTCCATGCTTTTGGCCCCATTTCTCCTAGAGCCTAGATGGCTCTCACCTTTGGTGACCTTATTTGTTTAAAGAGCCTGTGTGGCTCTAACCTGGCCATATTTGTTTAACGGACCCAGGGGGGTCCTCAGGGGTCAGTGCTACCCCAGTTGGCGCATAATGAGTTAAAGAGCCAGAGTGCTCCCTGGGACATGTGTAACTTGCAGAGCCAGATGGCTCCCACATTGGGCACAATTCGTCCTAAGGGCCAGTGAGGGCCCATTAAGCAGTTTATTATTTACAGCTGCCCAGTAAGTAGTGGGCAGCTGCACAGTTTAGGCGCAATTCTTATGAGAGTCCCTGAGAGGGACAAATGTGGCACAGAGGTGCCAGGCCTTCCACAGCTGCGCAGCACTTAGTGCCAGCTGCAGCGTTTAGGCCCCATGCTGTTGTTCTCAGCTGCCCAGCGAGTAGTGGGCAGCTGCAACATTTAGGTTGGCACAGTGGCGCACCCTTGACCTTCGCTGCTTAGGCAGCAGCCCTGACTTTATGGACATAGGGCATTAGAGCCCCTTTTTAGTTGGCCAGTTTGCCAGGGGGATTGTTACATTTAGAGGGCACCAGGCACTCATGTGATTTATGTGCAAATGCTTTTTGGGTGCTAGGAAATGTATTGTGTATAGTATGTTTTGCGCACCCTGTTTTGATACCTCTACAACATGGTTTATGGCTATGCGGTTGTTTTACCTACTCTAGGTTTGTGTTAGGGAGATTACACTTCCCTGTGTGATTTACTCCCCTAGTGTAATTTTTACTTAGGTGGTTAGGATCTAGGGCCAGATGTAGGTAATTCGTATTTACCAATTCATAAATACCGAATTTTACCGATTCGGTATTTATGAATCGGTAAATATGAAGGTGTGACATGTAGGTAAAATCGGTAATTGAATTACCGATTCTGTAAAAATTGGTATTTACCGAATCGGTAAATACCGATTCGGTAATGCCCATTGATTCCTATGGGCATTGAAGCCCATAGGAATCAATGGGCATTACCGAATCGGAATTTACCGATTCGGTAAATACCGATTCTAGCAAGGGTGCAGGGGGTGTCACTTTGACACCCTCTAGCACCCCAAATACTGGCATGTGTGCCATGTGGCAGACAGACATGCCCTAAGGGCATGTCTGTCTGTCACATTGCATAGGTGTGCATGCACACATGTGCATGCGCACCTGGATTCGGTATTTTACCACCCAATTGGATTGGGTGGTAAAATACCGATTCTGTAAGGCCTTAGGGACTCTGAAGAGTCCCACCTACATCCCGAAGTTACCGAATCGGTAAAATTACAGATTCGGTATTTTACCGATTCTGAAAATTTACCGATTCGGTAAATTTACAGAATCGGTAAATTTAGCCCCCTACATACCAAACGCCCATTTAACGGTCGGTAACGGCCTAAATCGGCCGTTACCGGTCGGTAAATGGCCTTCTACATTTGGCCCTTTATGTATTTAGACTTGTGGGCGCTGTAGACGCTGAGTATAGTGTCTGCCAGTGATTACTGGCCGTGTTCTAAGTTTATATATATTCTTTTACTATTTTTTTTACCAAGTTCACTCTGTGATAATTCTGGCAAAGGCCCATATGGCCCTGTCATGTGTAAATAATCCCTTGTAAATATTGCCCCGTGCCAGTTGGCACAGTGTACATAATGTGATTATTATTCTAATGTGTTTTGAGAATACAAAGGCTATTTTTGATATAACCTTGTGTGGAGTTCCTTTTGATGGGGGCTTGGGATGTTGTTGCTGGTGGGTGCGTGCGCAAATGCTTTACACATTGCCTCAGGGATAAGTCTTACTGCTCGTGCCATGCTACCAAGGGGGTGAGCAGGGGTTATCTTTGGAGTGTAACTTCCTTGCCCTAACTAGATTGGTGGTCTCTGCCTGGCTTTGGCGCAAGCCTCAGCCAACCAGAGATCCCATTTCTAACACTGGAAGTCAGCGGTGAGGATTAGGACTTGTGTTTGCGCAGTACCACAGCGACAACTGGCTTCACTACAAAACTCGGCATTTTAGATAGTCACATGGAAATGTATTATTGTTTCTAAGTTGGTTCTAAATGTCATTTTTGTGGAAATGTGTTTCTTGTGCACTGTGAGTTGGGTGTCTTGCCAAGGACAGAAACCAGAGAATCTGGAGGAGAGACTGCCCTTGAGCCACTGTCCTGGTTCTTGGGTTGGCCTACGGTGGCGACTTAATTGGTATGGAGTCACTAGCTCGGAAGGGTAGATCATCCCCTGTTGTAAATGAATCTAGGACCCTAGTGTAATTTTTCCCGATTCATGCCCTTATATAGGTATAGATTGTTTGATCCCTATATAGGCATAGAAATCATTACCATATTTAGACTGAGCCTATGCAGCCCAAATACGGCATGGCTACTTCCACCAAGTTCCAAGAATCAACAACGATTTCTTAGAGAAACCCGCCTTCAGCAGCTAGGGACTTTCCCTTGCCCGAATACTAATTTATCTAGGAAATCATGAAGTTTTCGAAGAACTGAGTCTTTGATGACGTTCTAAAGTTGAATCACACGTCAAACTTGGCACCTTCAAAGTATAAATATGCCTACATTTGCCCAGACAAACACACAGTGGTTTGGAGCAGATCGACTAACTACTTACCCGACGCCCTGCAGCAACAAGTGCCGAAGGAAGCCGACCCTCCAGCTGACGCACTGAGAGACGCTGTCTTTTCTCCTGCCGAGAAATCCAGCTCCAGTGTTTCTAGGCTACCCTTGCAGGTTGCTGGGAAATCGAGTACTGAGAAAGAGATACAAGACCTCCTTCATTCCAAAAACCAAGTTACGGAGTTGATTAGACCCGTAGAGAATTCTTGAACAAATTCTTGGCAGAGAAATACTAAACTTAAGCTACTCCTCACTTACTTTTTCCCTTGTACTAGACTTACGCTAGGTACACCGGGGTAGGCATATTTTAGAAGCATCAGTTGAGTACTTTTAGTCATTATTTTATCACTGTATGCATTTTATATGTTTTAGTCAACTTATGGCTTAGAAACCATATCATGCTTTTACAGTACTACTTTATAATACTTTTCGTATTATATGCCCTGTACTTTATAACCAGTATTACGATTGTAGCAGTACATTTCTTATGCTTGAGAAAGAAGACTGTTCAATAAATACCTTTTATTGAAAACACCCGTCTCTCTATTCTCTCAGCACCTCTGGTGAAACGAAACATGCACGATTGACTGAGTAAAATAGTTATCTATTGTTTCCGCGACTCTAGAGATTGGTTTCTTATTCTTGGGAAACAAAGTTGTCATGTTTATGCGGTTGTCAGAAACTAATCCCTTCTTGTGAATTCGAGAAAGTTTCTAGTGACCTCTGAGCTAGCTGGCATTCACAAATAAGTCTAATAGATTCGGTAGAGACCCAGTCGACCTAAGTCCTACGTCTAAACTACAGGATTTATTACTCCAATGCGCAGAACCTATTGGGAATATAGGAACTACACTACATGGCGCCCAACGTTTGGTAAGCCGATAATTTAACACTAGATACTACAGTAACTCAGTCGCGCTTTTCACACAGACCCCTTTCTCCCGTAAAAACTCCAATAGACATCTGGAGTGGGTAAAAGGCTAATATCCGCCAAAACTGAGTAGGACGGAAAATCCTATGTATTAGTTTTTGGTTTGTTCAACGTTGAAGGATACAGTGTTCCAAAATATTATGCACCTAATCTTTGTTTCCTTGAAACTTGTTCTGCAAACTCTTCAATCAGTAAAAATAATGGTTACTGACGAAGAATTAGAAAGAGCTGCAGCAGCAGCTCAAGCAGCCTTAGATGACAGAAATCTCCTAGAGAATGACCCGGATGCTATAATCATCCAGGTAAATGTAAGGAAAACTATAACTTACAAACTGATAAATAATGGAGTATAATCGAGACGTGGTAAAGTAATCTTTGTTATAGAGGCACATGAATATCGGCAGACAGAGGTATTCTATTCATGGATTCACTTTCCTCCAGCAGATGGAGGAACATACGAGTTCCACTACTACAAAGTAGAGGAACCTCCAGAGGAATACGTTCCTTACGAGGACATTGAAATTCCATTAACTTACCAAGAGCATCAGCTCTGGTTTAAAGGCGCCCTACAACATCAAAATCACATTACCAGGCTCGGTCCACTAGGTAGACCAGTAGCTACATGGCCGGTGCTAGCCAGCTATACATCAGATCCTGACATAGAAAGCATGACAGGTCAAGAACGGTTAGCGCAACTGAAACAGTTAATTAAAATACATAGATAATTGGTTCAATATGTCATGCGGACCTTAACAGTCCAACCTACTGTAAGGATTCCACAGCACACCCCTCACCTGGGGAACACAAACAAAATCATTACACCACAGACTATACAATCAGTCATTGGTAAATTTCCTGCCAAAAGGGAACAAAGTCTGTTTTGGTTAGCAGAAAAAATTACTCAAATTGAGGCAGTATTCCCAGATAGTACACCTCATGAGAAACCCAGAATGCTGACAATCTGTTTACCAATGGGGATAGCACCACATGTGGGGGACTGTGACACTTGGGGTACAGTCTTTGCTTCAATCTACACAAAAACACATGGTGTCCCGTCTATGGTGGTAATACCAGATGTTCTGAGACAGGTTCAAAATGAATACGGTCCAGAACCGGCCTTGAATCTAGGTATGAAATTACTGAAAGATTTCAAACAGGTCTCGGCTATACTATTAGCCAACATCAAAGGTGAAGCAGCATCCGTGGCTATCCGCCAGAAGTTAAAAGAAACAGATATAACAGACCAACCATATATGCTTGCAAGAATTATTGAAAAATCATATGAAGAACTAGGTAGAGATAGTTTGGGTGGGAAACCATTAAAACCCCAAGTAACAGAACATCCTGAAAAGTTTTTATTAAGAATAATCTCACTACTCTTAAAAAGAAGTGGGAAAATACTAAACAGACACTTCCTAAAGAGAAGCGTTCTCAGTCCAGAGGTAGGTCTCCCCAACGGGAACCCTCTGAAAAGAGGTACAACCTCAAAAATAGCAATAACTTAAAAAACCTGATATATATCAAGATACTGATACTCGTTCCTCTCGTACCTTTCAGACTTCCTCGCAGAAATCCGAGAGGAGAGGACAATCAGAACAAAAAGAGGAACCTGTGAAGTCCAAAGAAGAACAGCACGTTCCAAAAAATAAAAAAACTAAATTGACCGAAAAGAAGGTAGCAAGCGTAAAGATCAGACATGCCGAGGATCTTGAGGACACAACTCAAGAACGGGGAGCGGGCTCAGATAATGCTAGACAGCACAGCCATAGCTCGCAAGGTCCTGAAGGATCATCTGGAGACAGTGGACTTGAATGAATGCGTTCAAGTTGAAACTGCAGACACTAGAGTTAGTGTACCCCACAAGTTATATGATATAACACTACGGATGGAGGGGGACATACCTAGAAAAATAAAATAACTCTTTTGGGAGAAGCTCTCTAAAGGTTATAACATTCTTCTAGCTGAACGAGACTGGCCACCTGAATTCGTCAGGGAGTGCCCACATGGTGAAGAGATAAATATTAACCCTGGGCGAAGCACTACGCTATGCTCGCGGAGTTTGCAAAGTTTTTGCAACTTCGCACTACGCGAGCTGCACGTAGCACAGTGCCAACATGCGTAGTGCAGCGTAGCGTAGTGCAGCGGTCATTTTTTGCTTGTTCGTGGTCCCGAACGTCATGTTCGCGACCGCGAGCAAGCAAAATGACATCCCGGGGAGATTCTCAACGCGAGGAGGTCAGGTTTCTCATTGTGAGTGGTTGCGCATGCTCGCGACCGCTCTCAATGAGAAACTACCTGTTCGCGTTGAGAAAGCTGCCGCTCGAGTAATAATCTACTCGAGCAGCAGAAAACTACAGCTCGCACTGTGCAAGATGCCGTTTTCAATGCTTGCACAGTGCCGGATGGTTGTCCGCACTGTGCAATCATTGAAAACGTATCTTGCACAGTGCGAACATGCTACTACGCAGCTCGCGTAGTGCTACGTGAAGTTCGCGTAGTGCGAAGTGCACTTCGCGTAGCTTCGCGTAGCGCTACTTCGCGAACTACGCCCACCCTTAATAAATATGCCAGCCTTCTCAAATCACATTCCAATTCATATAAAATATACATATGCCAGAAAAACAGGCAGTAGCTCAGGCTCCAGCATTATATAAAAATCATGTGGGATGAGATGAGGACTCTCCTCACCATAAAATGCAGTTAAAAAAATCAACCTACTGCACAAAGGCAGTATCCAGTTAAGCAAGAATCTAAAAAACAAGTCAGGGAGTTTTTAAATCAACTTGAATACCAAGGGGTGATTGAAACATGCACCTCGTCAATGAACAGTCCTTTGTTTCCTGTCTCCAAACCAGACAATTCATATCGTCTAGTTTTGGATTACAGACATCTAAACTCCTGTTGCAAAACATTTGCAGTACAAAATGCACATAGCACAGCACTGATGAATAACATTGTGCGTAAAAAGTATAAAACCACATTAGATATTTCGAATGGGTTTTTCTGTCAAAACATTGCACCAGAAAGCAGGCATTTGACCGCTTTCTCAATTATGGGGACACCGCGACAATTTTGCCGTGTCCCCCAGGGATTTAAGACTAGTCCTGGGTTATTTTAAGCAAGAGTAACAGAGTTACTACAAATGTACGATGATGAGGCATTATCTTATGTCGATGACATCTATCTTACAGACGATGATTTGGACGTGCACTTAAAAAGAGTGAACACTATAATACTTGGGTTTGCTTCTGAAGGGTATAAATTCAATTTCAAGAAATCACGAATTGCCCACCTCAACGTCCTATTCTTAGGATACAAGTTATCAAGTGAATGCAAAAGCCTGGCAGCCAACTTCCTAGAGAAATGTGCGCTGCTCCAAACTCCAAAAACACTGAAGAACTTTCAGTCAATTCTAGGTTTCCTGAATTTCGGAAGAACTTATGTTATGTACAAACTAATCAAACCTGATTTCAAACCAACAAATTGGACTCAAACACACACAGAAATTTTGCGTTCAGTGCAAACAGACATGTTCGCAAAAACACAATTGGAAACACGCGATAATACGCGCAATCTTGTGATCCGAATCATCCCTGGGAGATGCGGATTCACATACCTGACCTTTAGTGAAGGTGAAAAGGTCCCAATAGCATACAAATCACACTTGTACACACAAGCGGAAATAAAATTCACTTCTACAGAAAAAATTCTGACAGCGGCTTAAACTGCAGTAGCAAAAGAGAGAGCCCTCGCACAGGGTAAAGCATAATGATCGGTACACCTGTACCTGCCATAGAGGCAGTAACAAAAGCAAGCATTCCCAATGCTAAGGCTTTACATCTGAGATGGATACAATGGGTTAATTCTCTTGCTACAGCAGACGTTGAATACGTTTTTGACCCCTGCTTGAAGACACAAGAATTCCTACAATACGAATATGAATGTCCTCTGCCGACCGAGATTCTGCCTTCAGAACATTACGGATGTATAATCCATACAGAGGGATCAACGCAGCCCGCAGTTGGGGATAAAGCCTATAGTGCTGCATGCGTGATTGTTAAAAGTCGCTGGCGCAAATGTAAATTTAGATCTATGGTCACTAAAACTCAATCACTCGGAGACTGTACAGCTCAGCGAGCTGAACTACAGGCTTTCAAGATGGCGCTTGAAAATACAGAGCGCGAATTCCCCTCACTAATAGTGTGCAATTTGTATTACTGCGTACAATCTTGCAATGAATATCTGCAGAACTGGGTTCAAAACGGTTTCAAAGATGCAAAAGGTGGCACAATTAAGCATAAAACGCTTTGGTAACAAGTAGTTCTTTTGCAAAAAGAACTACAAAAGACTCACGTGATTCATACACTGAGTCATAAAAGTGATGGCGTTCACGTTGCAGGGAATTCATTGGCTGATGAAGCCGCGAAGGCAGCTGTGCAAACGGCTTCCGTAGCTGCAATCACGCGGTCAAAAACAAAAATAGACAGTGAAATAATGCAAGCTGTCACTGCTTCAGTTAAAGACAGTTGTAAGACACTCCTGAAAGGCTTTCCAGTAAAGTACTCGTATATAACTGATGCGAATACTGTTGCTCGAATCCCTGGAGTGGGGGATAGGGCAATTCCAAACATGGAACATAGGGTAGGACTGATCTTAGCAGCACACGAAGGACTGGCATCTGCACACGCAGGAATTTCCGTCACAGTATCATTATTAAAACAAAGATATTGGTGGCCGCCCATGAGGAAACAAACTAGAAATTATGCTCTAGAATGTGAAATCTGCCAAAAAATAAAAGTTTCTCCAGTGAAACGACCTGCACAGACGCCCCTTCCGATTTCAGATAAACCACTAGCGTGTGTTTACCTGGACCACTGTGGTCCCTTACAAAGGGATGTTAATTATAAATATATCATGGTCGCAGTGGATTCCTGCACAAGATTTATTTGGATATGGCCCCAGCGCTCAACTGATGCCAGAACTGTTATAAAGGATTTGCGAGTCTTTATCGGCACATACGCAATCAGCACACTACACTCTGACCAAGGTCCTGCGTTTAGCTCTCGAGCTTACAAAGAGGCCATGGCTAGCTTGGGCATTGCATTGAGGTATTCTAGTCCCTTCCATCCTGAGGGTAATGCGGTAGTGGAAAGAAAAAAACGTGACATAAAGCAATCCATAACAGCTAAGGCATTAGGTTCGGGTGATGGGTGGGTCAAACATCTAATAAGTGTCCAGCGTAGTCTTAACAGTCTGCCAAGAAATTCTCTGGGGGGAAACACTCCATATGAACTACTATTTGGTACTAGAATGATAATCGAAGACCTCGATTGTCAAACTTCAGTGGTGGAACAAAAACCCTTTGATGTCAAAGACCGTTTGGCTGTTTTACAGGACTTAAATGAAACAAGAAGAAGTCTGAGTAACACGATACAGAAGCCAACGACCACTGAAGAAAAACCACCTCTCCCAGCAAGACCTGTCTGGATTCCAAAGAATGGGGATCTAGTCAGGGAAAAGATCGCGGTAAAGAAGGAATTTGGGCCTTTTTACAGAAAAGCAGTACCTGTCTTGGCAATCCAAGGAACAAGATCAGTAGTACTACCGCCCCTTGCTGGTAAAAGGGAGAACAGAGTTCTATCTACCTAGTCAGACCACATCATGTGACCAATAATAAGTAGTAGGCCCAGTGGACTCCCAAGAAGTAGCAGAAGACCAAATCTTGATACAATCCAAGAGGTTCAAACTGAAAGACTTATCACCTTTGATAAACCTGCAGTAAGGAAAGAAGGACTATGCAACAAAGCCATGGAACATGTGCCTCTTGAGACCCAAAGAACAGTTCGTCAAGAAACTCCTGTCTATAACGATGTAGCCTCTGACTATACCAATATGAGAAAGGAAGAAGCAGCTCCAAAGATTCTTAACAATCCTGATGCAATTCCAACAATTGACAGAACTGCCTCTGGCTACTTCATCAACTTTGATACCTTCTCTGAGGATCTCAGTGAACCTGAAGAAACGCCAGCAAATAAAAGTTTAGAAGGAAAAATAACAGAACTTTATCATCAACTTGAAAAAACATATCTGGTTTCACCATGGATTGAATTTTGGATTGTGCAAGGTGTACTGTTCCTCCTGCTCTGGCTCATACTAGTTTTAAGTTTGGGAAAAATTATAGAAGGAAAATACAGTACAATGGACACAGCAACTTCGTCCTGAAACCTCACAAATCATCTCATCGTGAAAGAAGAGACCTGTCATCAGTGAACATCACAGCCGTTCCTATACCTAGTGGTATAGCATGGGACAGAACTGATTATGACCTCTATAGCTCGGTGGAGCTGTTGAAGATTCCACAGCAGTTTAAGGTTTCTTTGAGTGACTTTTTCTCACCCAGCACATTGTCTGATGATTGGGATTTTGAAACTATTAATAACATTTTACAGAACATGAATACTTAGAAGGTTCATCAGATTATGAACAAATGTATTGTTTTAATCATTATGGTCACCATTATTTGCATAAATCTGCAAGCCCTAGGAATGTTTTTACTTACAATCAATGGGAACATTGTCCAACGCCGCACAAGGGCAGCTCAAAAACATTTAATGAAAAGTTCAACAAACTGCTTGTCTTGGCCTGGCTAAGATAAAAGATTTAAACAAACCGTCCATACCTAAGCCCACATCTGACAGTGATGGTACTACAGAGGAGGAGGAAGACGTACCCTATATTTTTAGTATTAAATCTTTTTATTGAAAAATAGGCTCTCATACAGTGCAGAAAATATCCAGCATACAATGCATAACCAATGAGTCCCATACCAATAGCAGTAACTTCAGAACAGTACTTTCTAGGAGGCCCATATTGCCAAAAAGACTCCTGATATAGCCGGTAAAGCAGCTGGTTTAGAACCATTATCGGAAGAGCCAGAAAAAGGAACAACCCCATCCCCAGCCTCCCCAAATCCCGACCACCCCGACCTACCCACCCTCCACCCTCATTCCAGGTCCAGTTCCCCACACCAAACACACATCCAGTCTTTCAACTCTAAATCAAGCATCGGGTTGTGATAGTCGCAGCAACCGCAGGTATCGGGGGCATGTAACTTCCCTGAATTCTGTGGCCAACAAAGACAAGAAGGGCTGCCACAGCTCCACATACTTAGCCCCTTCCCCTGCTTTAACCAGAGACAGTTTTTCCATACCTAAGACGGACCAAAGCCGGCACAGCCAATCCTGCAGAGTAGGGACCTGGTAGGTACGCCACAAGGCCAGAATGTTCTGGGTGGCGGAGCCCAGTGCTATCGCAATCAACCGACATCTGCGTGCTTTTAAAGGGAAAGTAATAGCATTGGGGAGCCCTAGAAGAACATAGGCCGGGAATCTTGGGACCTCTGTTTCGAAGTGAGCATCTATCTTATCGAGGGCTAACTTCCAGTAACCTTGAATGTGTGTGCAATCCCACAGGAGGTGTGTCAGTGTGCCTGTCTCGTCGCAGCCCCGCCAGCAGGACGCGTCCCTGGTGTGGTCCATCTCATGCAATCGCTCAGGCGTGTAATACCAGTACCTCACCAACTTAGTGAAAGTGTCTGTCAGTCCCATGTGATAGGCAGAGTGTCTGGCCTGATAGCAAATGTCCTCCCACTCCTTATTTCTCAGGCCCCTTCCCAGCTCCCTCTCCCAGCATAACCTTCCTACGTTATAGACACAGGAATATCGCTCCAATAACATGCGATAGAGGTCTGAAATGAGTCTCTTGTCCGCCTTCTGTGTAATGAGCCAGTACTCGTACCGGCTGAGCTTCTGGTCAGCCCCCTCTCGCACCTGGGGGTTGAGCGCCCAATGACGCACCTGTAAGTAGTGGAGGCGTTCTGTTTCTGGAAGACCATGGTCCCGACGTAAGTACTCAAAGGACGCCACTCCCTCACTGGAGTATATGTGGAATAAGAACAGACAACCTGCCGGGCGCCACTGAGTGAACGCCCGCACATCTCTATTGGGCCCGAAGTCCGAATTGTCCAACAGGGGCGTCAGTGGAGACGGAAAAGTCATCAGGTCGTGCCGGACGCTAGTCTGATCCCACACCTCCAATGGTACTTTGGTGATATAAGATGCATATAGGTTAGGAGGTCAGTGCTGTCTACGGAGGAAGGGGACTTCCTGTAGCGGGCGGCCCGCCACCGCCTGGTCCTGGAAAAGCCAGTGCCGCTCCGATTCCTACTTACTCCATTTCACCAGGGTTCGAAGTTGCGCCGCCTGGTAGTACAGCATCAAGTCAGGCAGCCCCAGTCCCCCCTTCTCGGGGGGGAGCATTGCCAACCACAGCTTCATCCTAGGGCGCCTCCTGTTCCAGATAAACTGTGCGAGTTCTGACTGGGTTTGGCGAATCCAGCCCTCGGGTGGTCGAAGCAGAACTGCCCGGAAGATATACAGGACCTGTGGGAGAATGGTCATCTTCACCGCCACCACCTGCCCCAGCCAGGAAAGTGGTAAATGCCGCCAACGCCCCAATTCCGTGCGGATGGTGTGGCGGAGGTTGGCATAGTTGATACGCACCTTATCCTGCAGTGTTGCTGCCAGTTGCATCCCCAGATAGGGGACCGCCTCCGATGACCAGCGGAAGGGAAAACACTCTTCCAGGGAGGAGTGAGTCTGGTGTTCCAGGGAGAGAATAAGAGCCAGCGATTTTGCCATATTAACCTTAAAACCAGATGCTCCTGCAAATGCCCGACAGGGCTGGCAGAACGACCGATCGTAAGAAAGCTGCACTGCCCGCGGGATCAAGCCGGGCTCCGGCATATAACACGGAGTAGAAATCGCTAAAGACGTTCACTATGTCCCTGTCCCCGGTTACCCTGCATCCCTCCGGCGTGGTTATCTCACCGCGTGTCGCAGTTCTCTGAGCGCCCGTCCCAGCAGGCGCCCGAACCTGTCCCCGTTCGTGTAGTATATGTGACGCACCCTCAGGACCGCGTATTCGGCCCGATCTTGGTCGAAAGCGGCCATCCGAATCCTTTCCAATTCCCGAGTGCGTGCCTACAATTCCTCCCTCTTGCGCGCCCGTTCCACATTTTCCGCCGCCGAAAGCGCTATAAACTCACCCCGTAGTGCCGCCTTAAGTGCCGCCCATCGCGTGGCCAGTGAAGTGTCAGTGGGTTGATTATGTGCTAGATACTCTATTATGGCCCCCTTGATTTTGTCTACGACTTCCTTCCGGTGGAGTAACGTGCCACGTAGTCTCCAGCAGCGCGGAGAGCGAGTAAGGGGTGGGAAGGAGAACACTACCGTAAGCGGTGCATGATCTGAAAGTGCCATTGCCCCAATATCTGTCTGAGATGCCAGCGCAGTGAGGGAAGTGGATGTCAATAGATAGTCCAGTCTTGCATATGTCTTGTGAGCATTAGAGTAGTATGTGTAATCCCTGACTCCTGGATGAAAGCTCCGCCAGATGTCAGTCATCCCCAACTCTTTCAACCTACAGTGCCCTCCCTCTGATAGGGTGCCTGACTGTGAGGAGCGCTGCCCTGACCTATCCAAAAGGGTATCAAAGACTAAATTCAAGTCGCCCCCCACCACAATGTCTCTATCGGGTGACGTGGCCGTCTCGCTGAGCGCTTGGTGAAAAATTTCTCCTGCCCCTCATTAGGTGCATAGACAGAGCTGGCTGTGAAAGTCTCATCTCCCAGTGAGAACCTGTAGGAGAGCAACCACCCTTTAATTTCAGCGCCCTTCTGTAGGACCCTACCCTTAAAGTGTTGGGACACCAATATGGCAACTCCTGCAATCTTCGTGGGTGAAGAAGAGAAAAATTGCGTTGGAAAGTGGCGAGATTTCAATCTATGGCGATCTTTGGGCAACAGATGTGTCTCTTGGAGGAGGCAAATATCTGCTTTCGAGTTCTCTAGAAGCGACAAGACTGCCCTGCGCTTTACCGTATTGTTAAGGCCTCGCACATTCAAAGTGAGGAGGCGCAGTTCAGTCATCGGCATGGGCAATCATCAACCCCCCAAGCTTTGCATCCGTATTCATTGCCCTGTCTACAGCCTGTCCCCCCCCTGCCCCTGGCCATGCCTCCAGCGCCTTCCTCTCCCATGCACCACTACCAGCCCCCTGCGGGGTCACCTCATCACACACATCCAACCACACTCGGACCTGGAACCCCCCAATCCAGCAATCCTACCCCTGAAAACACGTATCAACCCCTGCCCTCCAACTCCCATCACCCACCCAGTACCCTCTCTAACCCCAACCGTGGACCCCCAATTGTTCAAAATAGTCCCGGACCAGTCACTACCTTGTTCAGGCCCATGGTATAAGTCAGTAGAGAGTAAAATGGCACTGGCGACCCAAAAGGCCCCCACCCAGCCCCCGTCAGACCTGCATGGTAGTAGAGCTAAGAGGAGAAAGCCCCCCTTTTGTGAGGAAGTGCATCAATCCGATGTTGCTGTGTCCTTGGACACCTCTTGGATGGCCGCCGCCTGCTCCTGTGCCATCGTCGCCGGGTCCGGTCCGAGTGATACCCTAGATGACCGTCTGCGCCGCACGCGCTGCCATCCATCCCCCAAGGGACGTGGGGATTTCCCCTGTGACTAACCTCCTGCTTCTTCGCCTCCTGTCGAATTCTCGGTCATGTCGATCCCTAACAAGGCACTTGTGTCTCTCAATGACCGGAGCTGCTGTAAGGCGCCATTCCACTTGAAAACAAGTCAGAAGGGGTGACCCCAAGAATATGGAATCCCCTTGTCATGTAAGAACTTAGTGGCAACTTTAAAGGCCTTCCTCTTCTGCTAGGTGATGGCTGAGAGGTCCTGATAGAGCGCCACCTGTTGTCCTTCATAGCGGAGAGGCTGTTTTTGACGTGCCTCCTTCATTATGCGTTCCTTCAATGGAAAGTCAGGCAGGACCGCTAGGATATCCAGGGGAGGAGCGGGCGCTCTGCGTGCAAAGCCTACCCTGTGGCCCTATCAATGCGGATTATGAAGTCCTCACCTTCCCCAAGGATCTCCCTGAAAAGGCCCGGCAGAGAAAGGGTGACACTATCCCCTTCCGCCTTGGATGGCACACCACGGACTCTTATGTTGTTCCTTCGGGAACGATTTTCAAGGTCCTCCGCATGGGCCTGTAAGTCCACCTGTTGTTCCTGTAAGCATAACACTTCCTGCTGTAGGTGTTCCACGTCCTCACTCCGCGTCTGGTCAGCATCTTCGACTGCGGCCACCCGTTCCCCCAATCCGTCCACATCCCGGCGGAGCTCACGATACTCTCCCGCCATATCCTGTTTCAGGGTTTGGAAGTCCTCCCGCAAGGAGTTGAATAGGGATTCCAGGAATGCTTTGGTTATTGGGGCTACCTTGTCTTCCCGCCCTGCTGTGTCATTGGCTACTTCCTGGCCCGACGGGCTCTTTTCCCCCTTAGGGGCCCCTTTTGTCAGCATGTTCGTGATAGTGCGGCCAACCCTGCATGGCCCCGTCGACATGGCGAGCCAAGCACTGTCTCCCCGGGCGTCCCACTGTGGAACGGCTCCAGAAGAGATATGACGCCTCACCAGCCCACAGTTGCCCTGGACTCACGTGGGCCAGCTGTCTCACACAGCACCGCACCACTACAAATGGGAGAGATCACAATCCTGGTCGGCTAGGCCCCAAGCGTCCTAGGCCCTCAGGGAAGTCCACCGCTCTCGGGCCCCCACTCTCCTCACTGCCTGGACATCGAGGGGAATGGGCGTCCGCACCCCTCTAGTCTCAGCTCCCGGTCAGGAACCCCCCGTGTGGCGTGCTCTCTGTTGGCTTGCGGCGGTACCCCCGTGCCACTCCTAGCCGCGACAATCCAGCTGTCTCCCTGAGGAAGGGCCCCTTCTGGTAGGCCCCGATGCCCGGGCCTCAAGCTATGGACGGGCCCCCAAGTCCTGCTGGGCCCCCTCGTCACTCGATAGTGGGCGCTCCAGAGACACCCCAGGTGCTGCTGCTGTTCGTCCGCGCCAGTTCCCTCGCTGAACTGTGTTGGGCCCCGAGGCAGTGGGACAGTAACCATGTACCAGTCCCCCAGGTGTAGGCCTCAAAGCCTGGACCTCAATTTTCGCTGATGCCCAACATGCGGCAGCCGCCTATCACCAGACTCTCGGATGTAGGCCTCAGAGCCTGGGCCTCAATTTTCGCAAAGGCCCCCCGCTCTCGGCCGGCCTCCCTCCTCAGGCGCCGTCTCTGCCTCACTCCTCACTGGCCTCTGCTGGTCACTGCTTGCTAGGGAGACCCCCGGGAGCCCTCCTCTCCTGCCCCCAGGGTGCTGGCTGCTCTCACTGTCATCCACCCCACCAGGGGTAGGCCCCGAAGCCTGGGCCTTGATTTTCGCACTCCCGCGGTCCGTTCCAGCTCTGACCGGAAGCGTTCACCCCACCGCTCACCTCCTTTTCTGGGGCAGTTGTCCTAGATATGCAGCCAACCTCAGCGCCCTGGGCCCACACAGCCTCCGCTATCTCCGCTCTTGTCAGCCGGCTGCGACAGGCACAGTATCCCCCGGGTCTGTCTCACCCAGGAGCCGCGGCGAGCGGCCAGCGTCCGCTGGAAGCAGAGTGTCATGCTGGGCAGCCGCCGCGGTCCCCTCTGCACAGGCGATCTGATCTTATGACCACGGGGCTCCAAGAAGCGTTCGCCGGGGGGGATTCAAGGCTATATATGGGTCAAAACTGGGGCCGGGACCGGGAGCCTCACAAACTTGCGTCCGCCGCGGTCGCCATCTTGGCCACGCCCGTTACCCTATATTTTAAACAAAACCGAACTAATCCTGGATGGAAAAAATAGTTAATCTGCTACACAGACAAGAATAACTGTCAAGATAGATTCCTGAACAAAACACAAGGGTTCACAGTGAATAGGCCAGATCCAAGATATTCCCAGAGACAACATCCAGAGATAGTAATTACTTACAGTGTAGGAAAGCTATGCCTTGAGTGGCTACAGAAATCTACACTTCCAGAAATCAAACAACACATCTTTACTTAAAGAAGGCAATGATTTGTGAGATTTCTTTATGGGGCCTCACAAACCATGTCAAAAACATTTCATATTCGCCGGTATATACGCTGCGTACAACGAAGCTTGGAAAATAATGCAAATAGAAACTGCAGAAAGAATACGAGAAATTGATTGTTTTAATTTAGAGAAAGCTCTCTCTGTAGTGGACAATGGGTTAACGACTCTGTCCTCCAGAATATATTCTTTGGACAGCATTGTATTATCTGCAATTGACATAATAGAGCAGGACTTGCTAATGTTACAACATGGCCAGTCTCAATTACGTTCTATAATGCAGCTAGGCTGTATGTTGCAAAATCTCCGTTCAGGCTACGTGCCATGGCATCTAATCAACACCATGTCGTTGTTTTCTGTATTTAACCTTACAGATAAACAAATCTCTTTGGCCCAAAAAGGAGCAGACTATACGGTGCTGAGCATTGAAAAACTGTAAAGATTACCATTGACAGTTTCTGAGAAGCCTGTCATTGAATCGCTAATACATGGCACCATCACGATACCAGTGACGATTTTCCAATTTCAGTATTGTCTACAGCATATACCAGCGGGCCTGTATGAAAGGTTGGGTAAACAATACATTAAGTCGACCTGGACTTTACCATACACACACAAATGTTGGAATGGGGGAAAGGAGGTATTCCTTAGTGGTAAAAATTGTAAGAACTCACTAAGTGGTATACTTTTGTGCCAAGGTATTAATTTACACGGAGCCTCCGAAGGTTCTGCAAATAACCTCTCATGCCACCTGCAGCTATCCAATGGCAGCTACCTTATGCCCAACGACCACAGCTGTTGTGGCATGTTGCCAGGAAAAGCGTATCTAGTCAGTGTCTCGTCCATGGTCACTTGTTGTATGCAAGTATTGTATCCAAAGCACAAGACAGACAGGGGGAAAGCATTATGGCCTTCACTGAATATCTCTTCTATACGAATTGATACTTTAAGCAGAATGAAAGTCATTCTTTGACAAAAAACTGTGCCACTGACCTCGTCTAGAGAAACGTATGATCTGCAAGTTGCAAGGACTTCTGCAGAGATACATGCATTATTATCAACAAACTGCCAGGAACATTTCGCATAAATGTTAAGTAAAATCTTAAATATGTCTGATACCAGTGGCATTTTTCTCAAAACAAGGAGGACCCACTAGGTGGCTATGGACCATGGGTATCAGTTAATTTAAGAAAACAAAGGTCCTAAGCCTAGAGCAATATTACACAGCAATGTTATATAGACCACAATAGGCTGCTATATACTTTTTCCTTTGCCCAGCCGGGCAAGGGATTTATTTATAAAATATAACAAGTGTTTAAAACTTGGAATACATTTTAACAACAAACATTTTAGTTCGTAGTAAAGCACAGTCCTGTGCCGTACTTAAAGGTGAGAAGAGATTAAAGTAAAGGTATAAATAGAAAGGAAATTTGTCTTCAGGCAAAGAAAGGTGAGCAAACTGGGCACTGTTTTACATCACATGTGTCAGTAGTTCCCAGAGTAGCACATACAAACAGTATTATACATTGATTGGCTGTATGTCTACTAAAAAGAGTCGACGGCGTTTCGATCCCGGGCTCAATTTATAAAGGGATCATCTTCAGGACTTAGAAATTATATTGCCTGGTATAACAGTTTATGCGCCTGTTAGGGAGGAAAAACAGGGAAAAAAACAGAGAAGCAATAGAAATTAGGTTGCTTTCTGATGCTGAAAATAGAGGTCAACCGATCCACATTAAATACTTACACAATTCGGAATCGCAGTGCAGTGAGGGTGCTAGCAGGCGTGTTATTTAGATAAAGTGTACTGGAGCGAAGTACTAGTGCTCGGTGCCATCAATTATATGGGCACTAATTTCTGGTGGATTTACACGGGTCGCCACAAGTACTGGGGTCACTCCTGTTGGCTGCAGCGTGACACGTTGGAACATTGTGCCTGGGTGAGGGCGATTATAGGTGAGAGGCTGCAACCTCCGTGGGAGTGAGGAGGAAAGCAGCGTGTGCGATTACCTAGTGTTGGTGTCGGGCAACCAAGTGTGGGCACGTGAACGCCTCTAGGGCGCGAAATTCTCTGCTTACCTCTGCACCAATAAGGTAACTGGTTTACGGGCAGAGGAGGGATGGTTCCGGCGCTGGGCGTAAATAACCGCTGGCGCTAGATATAGGAAATAAACGGGAGTTAAGAATTGGTAGTTAATCAGGTTCGAAGAAAAGGCAGGAGTCTTGAGCTAAAGCATACCATACGTGCAGGAAAGGTCCTGAATGGCACGGTATTGTAGTTTGTTGAGGAAGCGAGTGATGTTAATTTCAGAGTGGGGAGCGTATAAATTTTGACCCGCTGAAAGAAAAAGGTGATGGCATTATCGGGCCGATGGGCGGGGGGCCAAGAGCCTGTGGACCAGTAACTTACCGATTGAGGATCGGTGTAGGATGTCACGACAGGTCCGAGTGGCGCTGTCTTAAAGTGGCGGTCGGTAGATTACACGATCCGCTGTGAAGAGGGAGAATAGGTAAAGTTCGAGGCTCACAGGTTGACAAGCGGTCGTAGCCTAACCTACGGATAGGGTTCTTACCGATTAGTGGAATGATATCCGAGGCAGTCGGCTGCGTTGTGGGTCCACTGGTGCTTCCCCGAGTGAGCTGCTTCCTGGGGAGTGGGCGCGCCATCTTGACTTAAGACTATAGAATCATGTGATCTTAGTCACGTGATCGGGGCGTTACGGGAGGGCCACGTATGGCTATGGGTGATGGAACGGCCATCTTGGAGTGGGGCATTGGTAGTGAGTACCAGCAAGCGGGGACAAGGGAGTGCAGGATTTAGACACGGCGCAAGTGAAAGTTAATAAAGCAGAAGTTCTGGCTTAAACGCTAAAGGACAACCGAAGGTGCCTAAAGTGCGGCGCATGTGGCATAAAGTGAATTATGGGATGATGAGAGATTCCATTTCGCACATTACATACAATAGCTCATAAAAGGCTCTGCAATATTGTGGGGGAGCACATCTTTCACAGCTTGGTGAAACATAGTGTGAGGCATTGTTTTGTGGCAATTGTTACAGCTAGGGAGGATTTGTCCAGTTCTCACTCTAGTTTAGTCCTTGTTTAGTCCAATGTTACAGCTAAAGGAGGTTTGTCCAGTCCTCACTCTTGTTAAGTCCAGTCCGGATTGTGTTGAACTGGATTATGGACTTGAGTTCTTCTCTGTTCAAGAGTTGAGACAAGTTTCCTCCTCTTTGTGGCGGCTTGATAGCTTTGAGGATTGTGAGAACAATACCGAATCGGTAAATATACCGATTCTGTAAATCCATATGTAGGTGACACTCCTAAGAGAGCCACAGGCCCTTAAGAGTCGGTATTTTACCACCCAATCCTATACCGAATTCAGGTGTGCATGCACATCTGTGCATGCACACCTGTGCCATGTGACACACAGACATGCCCTTAGGGCATGTATGTGTGCCACATGGCACACATGCCTGTACTTGGGGTGCTAGAGGGTGTCAAAGTGACACCCCCTGCACCCTTGCAGGATTCGGTATTTACCGAATCTGTAAATACAGATTCGGTATTTCACATTGATTCCTATGGGCTTCAAGGCCCATAGGAATCAATGTGAAATACCGGATCGGTATTTACAGATTTGGTAAATACCGACTCTTACAGATTCGGTAATTTTTTACCTACATCTGCCTCCTTCCTATTTACCGACTCTTAAATACCGATTCGGTATGAGTCGGTATTTAAGAGTCGGTAAATAGGAATTACCTACATCTGGCCCTAAGTGTGGGGGAATAAATAATGTATATACTATGGAAATATATTAATTCACACTCCCACATCCTTCCGAGTACATACTTCAAAGGGGTTTTAGTCGCAGAATGCATAGACTCGGAGGAGAGACTGACAGTATTAGGACAAGTGAGGGTACTGCATCTATCTGTCAGTGTGTTACACTATAGGCATATTTCACAAACTGACTGCTGCCCTGCAGCAAAAGGAGGACACAAACAAGGTGACGTAAAAGAGTAACCCCCAAGAAAATATTTGCATCATATGTAATGTAAAACTTTAAATCATTTATTACCATAACAAATATAAACTAGAAGAAGAAAAACCCACAACAACTGACCCAGTCCAGTAAATAAATAAATGTCCACAATGATTGTCAATCTCCACGTCAAAGTTCAAGAAAAGTAAACCCCAAGTTTCCCGAACTCCCAACATCCCACCCACCAAAAAAAAGATAAACAAAGGGGCAAGGGTAGAAGACTAAGGTCTAGCGGCGGGGGTGCCGGGTAGTTCGTTCCAGGACCTCCTCCAGCTTGGCCTCCAGGCGCGTCTTCTGGAGGAGCAAGCGGCACTGAAAATTCCTGCAGGAACAACAGAGGTGGGCAGCAGTGGATGATGATGAATGTGATGATGATGGGCGGCGGGCGGCTCCTAGAGCACGGGGCTGTACCACCAGAGGCACGAGGGGGCCTGGCTGGGGCCCCGGGCATTGGAGGAAGCTGCAGCTGCCTCCTCCACCTCCTCAGCCAGGACAACCAGCCGGGGATATTTATCCCGGATGGCCTCCTGCTTCCTTTGTCATGCCCTGGCTGCTAACTCCTGCCTGGTGGGTTGGGAGACGGAGTAGCAACATCAAGAAAGAAAAAAAAAATTGTAACCAATACTCTAAGCAAAACAGTAACACAAAATTACATACATAAAAAATTCAAGTGGCACAGAAGCACTAGCAGTTGTGATACTATAGTCCTCACTTCCTCTGCCTCTAAGATTTGGATGTGATGATTACACTTTCGAGCACTATGGAGTAGAGATAAAGTATTCTTCTTCTGTCTCTTGTTTACCACAATTAATCTTGTAGGCACGCCAGCTCAGTCAGCTTGTGCCCTAGACAACCATACTTGTGTTGCGCAGACTCATGTTACTTTAGTACTGTATGTGGGGCATCTGTACTACACAAATATATATTTTTCCATTACGGCTATACTCGGTTAAATTAATGACAAATGCTCAGACAATTTCACTTTAACCCTGACTACTGCAATAAGGCACATGATGATGATGCCATGCTTATGAGTGATGATATGCACAACATTATGTCACTTATTGATGATGATGACATATTGAGTGATTTGTAAGTACAAGTAGTTACCATGCAGCCGATAGGCCACCCATGGCTGACACAGTCAAAAATTACATGGGTAGGGACTGTAGCAGAAGTGGGCATTGGAGTCGGAGGGAGGCAATTATTGATGGGTGGGTAGGGTGCATAATAGTCATGCACAATATATATGTTGTGCTTGCAAACTACTGTGAGTCAAGGGAGTATTCCATTCTGAAATACAAGTGCCATGTGACACACAGACATGCCCTTAGGGCATGTATGTGTGCCACATGGCACACATGCCTGTACTTGGGGTGCTAGAGGGTGTCAAAGTGACACCCCCTGCACCCTTGCAGGATTCGGTATTTACCGAATCTGTAAATACAGATTCGGTATTTCACATTGATTCCTATGGGCTTCAAGGCCCATAGGAATCAATGTGAAATACCGGATCGGTATTTACAGATTTGGTAAATACCGACTCTTACAGATTCGGTAATTTTTTACCTACATCTGCCTCCTTCCTATTTACCGACTCTTAAATACCGATTCGGTATGAGTCGGTATTTAAGAGTCGGTAAATAGGAATTACCTACATCTGGCCCTAAGTGTGGGGGAATAAATAATGTATATACTATGGAAATATATTAATTCACGCTCCCACATCCTTCCGAGTACATACTTCAAAGGGGTTTTAGTCGCAGAATGCATAGACTCGGAGGAGAGACTGACAGTATTAGGACAAGTGAGGGTACTGCATCTATCTGTCAGTGTGTTACACTATAGGCATATTTCACAAACTGACTGCTGCCCTGCAGCAAAAGGAGGAAACAAACAAGGTGACGTAAAAGAGTAACCCCCAAAAAAATATTTGCATCATATGTAATGTAAAACTATAAATCATTTATTACCATAACAAATATAAACTAGAAGAAGAAAAACCCACAACAACTGACCCAGTCCAGTAAATTAAATAAATGTCCACAAGGATTGTCAATCTCCACGTCAAAGTTCAAGAAAAGTAAACCCCAAGTTTCCCGAACTCCCAACATCCCACCCACCAAAAAAAAAGATAAACAAAGGGGCAAGGGTAGAAGACTAAGGTCTAGCGGCGGGGGTGCCGGGTAGTTCGTTCCAGGACCTCCTCCAGCTTGGCCTCCAGGCGCGTCTTCTGGAGGAGCAAGCGGCACTGAAAATTCCTGCAGGAACAACAGAGGTGGGCAGCAGTGGATGATGATGAATGTGATGATGATGGGCGGCGGGCGGCTCCTAGAGCACGGGGCTGTACCACCAGAGGCACGAGGGGGCCTGGCTGGGGCCCCGGGCATTGGAGGAAGCTGCAGCTGCCTCCTCCACCTCCTCAGCCAGGACAACCAGCCGGTGATATTTATCCCGGATGGCCTCCTGCTTCCTTTGTCATGCCCTGGCTGCTAACTCCTGCCTGGTGGGTTGGGAGACGGAGTAGCAACATCAAGAAAGAAAAAAAAAATTGTAACCAATACTCTAAGCAAAACAGTAACACAAAATTACATACATAAAAAATTAAAGTGGCACAGAAGCACTAGCAGTTGTGATACTATAGTCCTCACTTCCTCTGCCTCTAAGATTTGGATGTGATGATTACACTTTCGAGCACTATGGAGTAGAGATAAAGTATTCTTCTTCTGTCTCTTGTTTACCACAATTAATCTTGTAGGCACGCCAGCTCAGTCAGCTTGTGCCCTAGACAACCATACTTGTGTTGCGCAGACTCATGTTACTTTAGTACTGTATGTGGGGCATCTGTACTACACAAATATATATTTTTCCATTACGGCTATACTCGGTTAAATTAATGACAAATGCTCAGACAATTTCACTTTAACCCTGACTACTGCAATAAGGCACATGATGATGATGCCATGCTTATGAGTGATGATATGCACAACATTATGTCACTTACTGATGATGATGATGATGATGATGACATATTGAGTGATTTGTAAGTACAAGTAGTTACCATGCAGCCGATAGGCCACCCATGGCTGACACAGTCAAAAATTACATGGGTAGGGACTGTAGCAGAAGTGGGAATTGGAGTCGGAGGGAGGCAATTATTGATGGGTGGGTAGGGTGCATAATAGTCATGCACAATATATATGTTGTGCTTGCAAACTACTGTGAGTCAAGGGAGTATTCCATTCTGAAATACAAGTACAACCTCAAACCTTTGAATAAAAAATCTTGCAAAAAAACAGTGCTTGTTCTTCCCAGGGCTTTTTTCATTTATCGGGGCATTGCTCTTCTAGCATTTTTATTTTAATCTTTACCATTGGCTTTGATACTCAGGCAAGGTTTAATTCTCTTTTACATTCTCTTTATCCAGTCTGCCTCTGTTTTCACCTACTATCTATGTGATACCACTCAGGCATCCATCCATCCAAACATGGCTATCATAAACTGGCTTTCACCGACAATATACATTTGTCATAGATATGACCAACCACTACCCATGCGTCCTTGCTTGCCTTGGAGTTTGATCCCTCAAATCCCCCGGAGGAATCCTTTCACTCCTACGGTTTCACCCACCCAGTCAGGCATCCTTTCTGCTTTCTATTCCACCTTTCACTCATCCTTCAACTACCCATGCATCATATCATCTTCATCCTCCACCTATATGCATCCCGGGCCCCTTCCTTCGCCCACACATCCTTTCCTGCAGTCATACATATCACCTGACTCTTTGTCTTCATCATATAACAGTGTCTGCTGAGTTGAAGATAGAATAGAATAGGCCATTAGTTACTGAACCCCTGCTCCTAATACTAATGTTAAGTAAAGGGTGTCTTTGTCAACTGTTCAGTGTTCACAACAATTTAGTCTCAGCAGAAGTACAGTGTACTACTGAGTGTACACCCTTGTAGCAAGTGTATTCATCATTCTAAATAAGTAAGAAATATGACTTGCCACCGCCCACCACTGCTGCTGGCTTCCCCTCTGCAGCTGCTGCATCCGCTCCCTCCGGAGTGGCATGGCCCTCACCGCTGTTCCCCGCACTGGTGGTCGCTACACGTGGAGAAAACATTTCACATTTTTTTAGATGCCATATACACCTCCCCTATTTAATTTTTTTAATTAGAAAGATTGAAAATAATATATAATTAATAATCCATACACCACACACATCACTATCAACAATTCGGTAGAGTATCAAAAATAACAAAATAATATCCGGCTTGGAATTTTTGAAAAGCCTCTCAAGAAGAGGACCACCCAAAGGACTGGACTCAGTGACTAGGACTATTGGTGCATTTCAATTTTTGAAAAAAATAAAGACTGGACATGAGGTCTCTCTTAGTTGGAAAATAATGGTGCTGTCCTCCTACTCCTCATACTTCCTTCCAGCCATGGTGCACGGTAATCAGTTGTTCAGTGTTCACCATCAACTGCTGCTACTAAAAAAAGTACTAGGCCTGGATTAGAAAAAGTAAAATACAGTTACACCACTTTGGGGTGTCCAACATGAGTGACCACAATTACTGATTGAGCATGATGTGGCAGTAAAAGACACTAACTCATTCTCATCCCACAAAACTACAGAGAATACCTTACTTGGGCATGCAATCTGCACAGCAGATTAGTGCTACTACGACTAGTAGTAGTAAGGAGACCTTACTAGTACTAGTAGTAGCCTAGAGCCAATGGGTTCTCTGGGTCTTACAGTACCACTACTAGGCAATCCACATATAAGGGGAGAGGGAAAGCTGAGTGAAACCCAGAAGAACGAAAGCTACAGACAGACTAATACAGAGTCAGAGCAGAGGTTAGTCAGATGCAGTTTGATTTAATGTTAAAAAAACAGACACTAAAAACAATGTTAGTACTAGTACTTAGTAGTAGTTAATGGAGACAAAATAAGAATTTAGAAACAGATAGATTTTAGTATTTTATGGGAAAAATTAAAATTACAAAATGGAAATAATAGAGCAGTAAACGTTTGAGAAATATTAATATATAACAACACCAGGAGGACTAACTGGGTCCAGGGGATACTGTGAACGCATCAGCGCGACCTGGACTGACCCAGCCTTCGAATCCAGCCTGCCTGTTTGGACCGACGACTTGCCGGACCCGCTGCGCGGGTCCCGCTGCGAGGAGAGACTTCCCGTGAGGCTGCGAGGGGGAGCCCTTTATCAAACTACATCTTCTGGGCACCGGCGGGGCTGCGAGCTGCCTAGCAGGGACTCCAGTGACCAGGAGTCCCTGCGTGCAACACCTGTGGCCACTCTCCCCGCCGGCAACGCCCCCAACCCAACGGTGTAAAAGCCCAGCGCCTCCCTTACACAGTGGGATACTGTGAACGCATCAGCGCGACCTGGACTGACCCAGCCTTCGAATCCAGCCTGCCTGTTTGGACTGACGACTTGCCGGACCCGCTGCGCGGGTCCCGCTGCAAGGAGAGACTTCCCGTGAGGCTGCGAGGGGGAGCCCTTTATCAAACTACATCTTCTGGGCACCGGCGGGGCTGCGAGCTGCCTAGCAGGGACTCCAGTGACCAGGAGTCCCTGCGTGCAACACCTGTGGCCGCTCTCCCCGCCGGCAACGCCCCCAACCCAACGGTGTAAAAGCCCAGCGCCTCCCTTACACAGTGGGATACTGTGAACGCATCAGCGCGACCTGGACTGACCCAGCCTTCGAATCCAGCCTGCCTGTTTGGACCGACGACTTGCCGGACCCGCTGCGCGGGTCCCGCTGCGAGGAGAGACTTCCCGTGAGGCTGCGAGGGGGAGCCCTTTATCAAACTACATCTTCTGGGCACCGGCGGGGCTGCGAGCTGCCTAGCAGGGACTCCAGTGACCAGGAGTCCCTGCGTGCAACACCTGTGGCCGCTCTCCCCGCCGGCAACGCCCCCAACCCAACGGTGTAAAAGCCCAGCGCCTCCCTTACACAGTGGGATACTGTGAACGCATCAGCGCGACCTGGACTGACCCAGCCTTCGAATCCAGCCTGCCTGTTTGGACCGACGACTTGCCGGACCCGCTGCGCGGGTCCCGCTGCGAGGAGAGACTTCCCGTGAGGCTGCGAGGGGGAGCCCTTTATCAAACTACATCTTCTGGGCACCGGCGGGGCTGCGAGCTGCCTAGCAGGGACTCCAGTGACCAGGAGTCCCTGCGTGCAACACCTGTGGCCGCTCTCCCCTCCGGCAACGCCCCCAACCCAACGGTGTAAAAGCCCAGCGCCTCCCTTACACAGTGGGATACTGTGAACGCATCAGCGCGACCTGGACTGACCCAGCCTTCGAATCCAGCCTGCCTGTTTGGACCGACGACTTGCCGGACCCGCTGCGCGGGTCCCGCTGCGAGGAGAGACTTCCCGTGAGGCTGCGAGGGGGAGCCCTTTATCAAACTACATCTTCTGGGCACCGGCGGGGCTGCGAGCTGCCTAGCAGGGACTCCAGTGACCAGGAGTCCCTGCGTGCAACACCTGTGGCCGCTCTCCCCGCCGGCAACGCCCCCAACCCAACGGTGTAAAAGCCCAGCGCCTCCCTTACACAGTGGGATACTGTGAACGCATCAGCGCGACCTGGACTGACCCAGCCTTCGAATCCAGCCTGCCTGTTTGGACCGACGACTTGCCGGACCCGCTGCGCGGGTCCCGCTGCGAGGAGAGACTTCCCGTGAGGCTGCGAGGGGGAGCCCTTTATCAAACTACATCTTCTGGGCACCGGCGGGGCTGAGAGCTGTCTAGCAGGGACTCCAGTGACCAGGAGTCCCTGCGTGCAACACCTGTGGCCGCTCTCCCCGCCGGCAACGCCCCCTGTTAATCTTTATTTTACTGGGTGGAGCTACCGCTGCGCGGGAGCGCGCGGGAGCGACCGGGGCGAAGACCGGGCAAAGAGCGGGCCGTTTGAGGCCGTTCGAGTACGGCAGAGTCCGGCCTAGGCCCACTCCCCCTGGTCTAATAGAATCCTGCTCAAAATGCCTTTAAGATCAGGGAAGGAACGCACTGTCCAAATCAACACACCTAATGGCGTTGTCTCTGGCCCCTTGGACGCTTTTATTACACGGGCCACTGGCATCTTAGAGAAGGAAATTGCCATGGTCGAGAAAAGGCTCTCAATAGACCTGATTAGTGGTAGACGATCCTCACTGGGGGCTTTAGCCACATCTGTCTCCCCTGCACCATCTGTACCCCATGCTGCCTTCAATTGTGTCCATACCATCGTTACGGACGCAATAGTTCATATAGAAAGCATTGGAGGTAGCCCTACCACAAGGGACAAAATAATGGAAGGAAGAATTAGTATTAACGATTCTAAAGATACGCAGGAGACTGGGATGGAGGATAATGATTCTGAGATTAGTGAGGAGCAGGATCTTAGTCAGTTATCCGGAACCCCTCTCTTTAATCAATCCAATATCTCTAATCCTGTTGAAAATACTAATCCACCTATATCCAATTCTCCCCCTAATACCAAAAAGAGAAAATGGGATTTTACAATGTCAGGGGAAAGTAATATGAATCTCAAAAAAACCAATACAGCCCAGGGAGAATGGCGTCAAGGGTCCGAGCTCCACCCAAACCGGCTAAAACCCCCGGTGCCTAATAATTTGGTATGTCCCTCACTCTTGACTTCGGGTTCCTCCACTACTTGTCCCATGTGCCTCAACAGTGATGAGGCTCTGCTGGCAAAAATGGAGGCCATGATTAAAACACTACTCTTGCCAGTCCTGGAGCGGACAAGGCTCATGACCTCAAAGATCGATAGCATGGAGGGTCTGATTCAAACAAACCACGCAAGGTTACAAGCATTGTGTGGCTTGAATGATAAGGGCACTGTTAATGCACCAGCTTCAAGTAAGGCACCCAGTAAGGTCACTAGTAAGAATATGGAAAACGGTCAAAATTCCCTTAACACAACGATAGGAATAAATAACACCATAGCCAAAGGGGGTCAAAAAACTAATACTTCTTCTACCACCTCTTCTAAACCAGGACCTAGCTCCCAGACTCAGGTACCAAAGCACCAAATGAAAACAGAGGCTAAACAAAATATGGTTGGGCGTCAACACATGGGTTCTTTAACACAATCTAACTCAAATCGTCCTTCACCGAGTATTTCAAGAACTCAAAATACTGCTTCTACTAGTCACAGGGAGGGGGGGCGTAAAAGGCCAAACATTCCCAGTGTTGATCTTCCCCCCGAAGCGGCCTTACACACTATCGTTTTGACAGGCGTAGCACCATTGAAACCAGGATCTAGGGAATCGTATGGTGACCTTCGTAATAAAGTCACCTTTTGGCTGAATAAAAATCGTCCGCTGCCCCCCTCCACTCCTACGGAGATATTGTATGTGAGGAGAGTAGATTGGGTGGGGCCTGAGGCAAAAGATTTAGAAGTAGATTGCATCCTTATATCATTCAAAGACTCATGGGTAGTTGACGCTATTAAACGAGTGCCCAGATTTGCAAGGCAGGGGGATGTCCAAACCTTGGATTTATCCTATTTCTACCCGCGCAGGCATATACCTTTTCAATCCTATCCTTTGTTTCGTAAAGGTCCTGCTGCGAGACATCCCATGGTATTGACCCCGATTGACAGCCAGCGCCCCTTTCTCTTTAATCATTTTGGCCCCCTTTCTGGCTTGGAAGCTATAGATTGACTTAGTGGTTCCTTTAGTGAGACCCCAACTGGTAGTGTGATAACCCAAGCCCTGAGTGATTATAACGTGGCATGCCCAATTCAATTGAATAATCTAGTTGTCGGGGAAGGAAGCCAAATATATCTGCTAAACAGCCCTAGACCACAGGTAGTTGCCCAGGGGACTCGGATTGAGGAGAAAATCATTGCCCCGGTAGAGTGTGCTAAGTACCTAGTGGATAATGATGATATAGTGGCTGCTCATGGACCTGTACAGCCCTTAAACCCTTTGTTACCAGGCAATTTGAACAACCATCTAAAAATTTTGTCCTGGAACATAGCGGGGATTAAGGCACGCCTTGTGTCTGCAGACTGGTCAAGTTTTTTGGACACTTACGATATTATCTTGTTGCAGGAAACATGGGCAACAGAGCCTGTCCATAAGCTGGGCTATATTAACTTTTTTAAACCCGCAACTAAAGGAGGTAAAGGGCGGGCCGCAGGTGGCTTGCTAATTTGGTTGAAACAATCCTTGGGCTTCTATCCAACAGAGTTCCCGGTGGAGAATCAGGATCTGTTGTCCATTATACTAAATAAAGGGAACAAACAAGTTATGAATATTATTAACATCTATGCTAGAGGCCTTCCTGGCGGTCGATGCTCACCCCTGTTGAACTTTGTTGACCACATGGTAGCGAAAATGGACGGAGGTATTATTACTATTATTGCTGGGGACCTAAATTGCACTATAGAACCCGTGCTGGATATGGGAGATACATGGACCATGGCAGATGATTCTGCATGGGGTATTCCAGAATTGCAAGTGGAGAAGATGGCTAAAGCTACTGAGGCTGCGGTGTCCTGGACGGCCTTTTGCTTACAAAATGGGCTCCGAGCATGTAATGGCCGTTCCGCCTCTGATGTGAAGGGAAAATGCACTTTTGATAATGGCCAGAGGCAAAGCCGCATTGATTATATTTTACTGGACATGGAGCATTGGGCTCTCCTAATTGACATGGCAGTTTTAGAGCGCCCGGAAAGCGACCATAACCCACTGTCCTTATCGTTGAAGATACCGGATTTAAATAGAAGGGAAGTACCATCCACAACCTATACAGGGGATGCCATACTTACTAATGATAGGAGGAGATTGAAGTGGTCACGGGTTATGGAAGATGAGTGCCTACTAAACAATATCAATGTTGTAGTGGGAAATGCACTTAACGAAATGTTGCAAATAGATATGTCGGGGGCGGCGGCTGGAACTGTAAATAGTGTGATGGGTGTTCATATTAAGTGCTTTGACAGCTTAAAAACAATGTTATCCAAACCATGTGGGAAGGCTGTTACTAAAACTAACCTTCTGCCCCAAAAATGGTATAACAAGGACTGTAGAGAGGCACATGCAGCTCTTATCTCTGCCATTAAATCTCGGGTCATGGTTACAGTAAGAGCTGCTAGACTCCATTACAAAAAAAATCATCAGCAAAGCCAAACGGGAGTGGGAGGACGAGTTCTGGTTAGATCTTTTAGAAGCATCATCTTCTAACAACCAGAAAAGATTTTGGGATTTGGTCAAATGGGGTAAAAATATTGATTCTTCTACACCTGGAAATAATGTGCCACTTGAGGACTGGGTATCTTTTTACTCGGCTCAATTTAGAGCTGGGGACGATGAGACCCTAAATCCCCTAAGTAATCCACTCGTGCAGACCCCAGAAAGCGGAAAACTCACCTTTACGGTTTCTGAGGTTGAGTTGGCATTGGCACTTACCCTCCGAGGCAAAGCCCCTGGTATGGACCTAATCCCGGCGGATCTTTTTAAATCTAATCCCACTCTGTGGCTCCCGTACATCACTAGAATAGCTAATACTTTGGCACTTGGAGCTACAGTCCCCAACTCCTGGAAAGGAGCAGAAATAGTTCCAGTTTATAAAAAGGGTGATAAATCCATTCCAGCAAACTACCGCCCTATCAGTTTAATCGATTCAATTCAAAAGATAGTGGCGCGTATGGTCTTGGGAAGGGTCCAGGGTTGGATAGAAATGGAGAACATTCTGTCCCCCATGCAGGTGGGCTTCAGATCGGGAATGAGCACCATAGATCAGGTTTTTAGATTCTGCCTGATCTATTGGAAGGAAGTTTGGTTAGGTGGTGGTAACATCTATGCTGCATTCATCGATCTGAAGTCCGCTTTCGATCTGGTGCCCAGTGATAGGCTGTGGGGTGTCTTGGTAACTTTGGGATGCCCACCCGAATTATTGGACCTTATTATAAGACTCCACGAGGACAACTTTGCAAGGGTGAGGTGGGGGGGTCAGGGACAAGTTACAGAAACATTCCCCGTAACCCGAGGTGTCCGCCAGGGGTGCGTCCTGGCCCCTACCCTGTTCCTCCTTTTTATTAACCAAGTTGTTAAATTTTTTCTGGATACTCCCACTGACGCCCCAATGTTGGCAGGGATGAGGTTTCCGTTACTCATCTTCGCAGATGATACTCTAATCCTCTCCAAAACACGAAGCGGACTACAGCGGGCATTGGACCGCTTTGAGGAGTTTTGTACCATCAACAACCTGGCAGTCAACGTGGGGAAAACAAAATTCATGGTTTTTACAAAAAACCATCTAGTCCGAAGCTCAGTGAAGATGAATGGAGTAAATCTAGAACAGGTTGATACCATGACCTATCTAGGGGTCACCCTTGACAGCCGCCTGAGATGGAAGGACCAAATTATTATGCAACAACTCAAACTTGCCAGGCTGACTGGTTGTCTTGTTAAAGAGCAGAAGGAATCAATCACTAGACGGGTCCTGCCGGCCCTTAAGATCTACGATGTTAAAATTTCTACAGCCATTTTATATGGCGCTGATCTATGGGGTCATACGGACTTGTCTAATTTGTAGAAAATTCAATGTAGATTCCTCCGAAACCTTGTGGGCCTTCCACAGTCTACACCCTCGCTCCCTCTCTGCCTGGACCTTGGTTCCCCTCCCATTAATGAAATGGCAAGATTTAGGTTAGTGGCATTGTGGAGACGAATATGGACATTCCCAGACTTATTCCTTTTTGCAAAGGAATTGTCGGAAGTTAGGTCTATCAGGGGGTCAGGGGGCCAGGGAAGATACCATGGCTCATTGCTGTAAAAACAATTCTGATAGACATGGGCTTGGAACATCTCTGGTCTTCCCCACAATCAAATTCGTTCCCACCTAAAGATGAATTTAAATCTTTATATTTGACCACCACCCGCCTAAAAAGAGTGATGCTGTCCAATAAAAATGACCTCACAGGCAGGTTTCTAACATTCAAAATTGACCCACTGAGAGAGCCATACTGGGATGTTATTTCCCGACCGCTAGATAAGAAACTGTACCATCAGTTTAGAGTGGGCGCTTTACCATTAAACACCTTTCTGAACAAATGGTCCACAGGGATATCACCCTATTGTATGTGCTGCTCAGGTCATACTGAGTCTGAAGGTCACTTCCTCTTTGCCTGTCCTAGGTATGGAGCACCTCGGAAAAAATGGCTAAAACCTTTGTTTAAAAATTTGCCATACAAAACAGCGACAGAAGCCATACAGGTGCTCAGGACCAACACCTCAGAGGTTTATGTGGTAGCCCTGGCAAAATACTTGGGCTGGGCTTGGCTCCTTAGGTTAAAAAAGTGTATACCTTAGAGCCAATTATAAAAGTTGTTCTGTTATTTGCTGAAATCTGTTTCGTCCAAGTATGCAATTGTTAAACCACCCGATGACTATGCAACATTAACTGCACTCATTTTTCGTCTTCTAGACTGGTAACTTTAACCTTTCAAAATGTTATATTTCTTTTTTTAAATTTTACATAAAATATTCAGGTCTCTTTATTTATTCATTCGAAATTTAATCCTGTTTTATCCACTTGATAAGAAATGTTCTTTGGTTTGAGCACCTATGTACTTTTAGAAGTGTCTAAATAATATCTGTGCATATTGATTTTCTTTGGCTATTTTAATTGAACTAGTTATACTTTTTTGTATTTTAACATGTCTTTTATGATTGTTAATAATCGAAATAAAGACTTTAAAACCTGAAAACCTGGGTCCAGCAGCAGAGCAGTCTGTGCCTAAGGCCGCTTCCTTCAACTCCAGGGAGAACCCTCCAGCTCCAGCACCCACCGCACTGCCAACAGATTCAGTCTTCTTCCTGCCCCTGAATGCTGATCATGTAAGACACAATTAAAGAGACAAATAATGATTTGTGTTAAATAAATAAATATAATTGCTCTAAACATATTTTAGAGAGGAAACAGCAATTGCAATAACATTGACCTAGCCCAAATCAGATCGACTTATTCGACTAGTAGTAGTCGACTAGTATGTATAGCAGTCGAGTACCATCTGATCATTATTATTCCACAGTTCAATTCCGATTCCTGAATACTAAACATGCCTCACCCGCCTATTCCAGACTTTGGAATGAATTTAAAAAAATATATATTTGCCTCTACTGAATTCCAATCTCAATCCCAAACATCTCTCAGTCTCCAACTCATACCCCCTTTGACAAGCCAATTACTAAGTCTGCATTTTTATACTTCTTAATGCATAGATTCTACTAGGACTGAAGTCATGTGAGAGGAAGTGTCACACAGGCTGCTAAATTAGCAAATAATACTTACTAACTACTACCACTATATTTGTGACAGGAGACAGGACAGTCTGACAGGACAAAGGAAAGTACTGGAGTCTTTCCTATATGCATTACCTAACCTAGATTCTCTAACCTCTATTACATAACCAGCCCAAGTGAGCACAAAGTTGCAAACAAGTATGATTAGTTATTAGCGCCAAGCATGAGCAACTGTCTGGAAGTAACAATCACATAATAATAAGATTTTTAAACATAATTACCTGCAAGTAAGCAGCAGCTCCAGGATGTCTGACCACCGGTGCCTCAATTGGTTACGGGTGTCCCAGAGCAGCGAAACACTGCCCGGCAAACCCTCTCCCACCGCCGGTGATGCTCCCCGAGCCCGGACCCAGGCCTGCCGCCTGCTGCCAGGATTAAGGGGAGGTGGTACTGGACAAAAAAAAAAAGAGTACGGCCACCTTCCCCTCAGTGAATAAGGCCTGTGACTGCACCCCTTGTGGGCGCTTCCTTCCTTGCAGAAGGCGGTTGCAGCTCTCACTCCTCTTCCCCTGGCCCTTAGTTTTTTTAAGGCTCTTTGCCATGCTTCTAGGTAGGCGGGGGCAGAAAAAAAAAGGTAGGAAGTAAGAAAGTAAGTAAAAGAAATGGAAAAATCAAGTAATAGAAAAAGAGTGAAAAGCACACAAAAAAACACACAAAAAGAAGGAAAAAACATAAAATATACAATCAGGAGGGATAGATAAATAAAAAAGATCCCCCAAAAAATTGTAGAAACAAAGGATTGAAAAGATATAGGGAGGATAGAAAAACAGACCCAGAACCATAGCAAAAAGTGTGAAAACAAGATGGGCGCGCCCATTGGCGACCGTGTGGTGAAGTTTGCTTGCTGTTTCTCCCCGAGCGTGCAATAAGCGTCCGCGAACACGCAATACGTGTTCCCGAACAGGAAAAATACATTGCGAACAGGTGGAATAAGCAAGTTCACAGAGTTTTTTGCGACTTCGTGGAATTCCGTGTAGCGTGACTTCGCGAACTCCACCCAGGGTTACTTATCATTTCCATCTGTGGGACACTCCTAATTTAACTTTTTTTCTGCTATGAGAATAAAGTTTACAAATTGGATTGATAGGCGAGTAGCGGTCCCGAAAAGGCAAGATATAATTACTTGGTGACACATTCTCACCCCATTTTCCTTGAAGATGTATTTCAACAATGCTTGCCTCTCCTGATGCAATAGGGGCAAATGCATACAGTATGTAATAATGTTTCATTATGAAAACCACATAATCCGCACCTACGTGTTAGCCAATTTTCTAACCATCTTGGAACACTGTCCTTTGTTGGGAAATGACCAAATCTTAGCATGAGAAATATATCCCTTAAAAATGGTTTTAAATAGGAGATAAAATATGGTTGTGGTTCCATTTTATAAAATGAATTAATGACCAACCAGGCATGCTTTTTTTTTTGCAAACTCCTCCTTATCCAATATAGCCGATAAGAAATGTGTTGATTGATTTATTATCTGTATAAAAGCAGTATTTTATCCATATGTTAAAAAGACAGGGACTTAAAAGTGTTTAGACTCTCTATTAGATAAGATCTCCAAGCCCTTGTGTATTCATATTTCGTTATTTCCTGCAAGCACTGATTTGCAAGGGTGTCGTGATCAGGAAAGAAAAACAAATATAGACATTTGAAAAATGTCTCACTAAGGTTTGGCTTTTCTGACCAAATTCCAATCTAACGTTAGCATGCCTGACGTTTCTTGGTACCCTAAATATTGATTTAAAGACTTTTATTTGTAGATTATCAAGGACTTTGGAGTCTTTATCTTGAAAAATGACTGACCCATAGGCTAGAGAGTGAATGACCTTTGTCTTTGTTACCTGAAGTAAATATTCATAACTGGGACGTAACAGCTTGTCTCGCAGCATTCTGAAAGCAAAAGAAAGTGAGGTGGCTTCGGCCTTTATGTTGGTAAAATAATGTTTAAAAGACACTCTGTCATCAAACATGATCCCTAGATAATTATCTAGTTTTACTGTTTCAATCATTTGCCAATAAATTTCCCATACTCTCATGTATGACTTGGTCGATCTTATCAACATGATTTTAGTTTATTTGTATTCATTTGCAGACCATTGGCTAAAATGTAGTTATTAAATGATTCCATCAATTTTCGTAGGCCTATTGCAGCGTGGCTAAGCAGTATAGCATCATGAGCTTACTGTAGATATTTTCTATTGTAACCTGCCAAGTTTGGAGAATGAGTATTAACATTTTGCAGAAAAAATGGTAGATCGGCAATAAAAAGATTAAAAAACCATGGGGCTAAAATACATCCTTCTTTGAGACCACTGTGGATTTCCAGGCGGTGAGTAGTGCATCTGACATCCCAAAATTTTACCTGGAATCACATATTTGAGTATAACAAAATGATCATATCTAACAGTTGTTTCTCGACACCCCATGCTGATAGCTTTGCCCAAAGTAAGTTGCGGGGAACAGAGTCAAAGGCCGCTTTGAAGTCTACAATGCAAATATATAACTTTTATTTTTTATGCTTTGCTATCTCCGCCATCAAAGTGAGAGGGCCCGATTCACAGAACTAACTTAAGACAAAATCCTAAACTTACTACCATTTTGGTATTCACAGAAGGCACTTACTCATTTTGGTATTCACAGAAGGCACTTACTCATTTCGGTATTCATAGAAGTTAGGAATCCTAACTTTAGGACTCCTAAATACCTTCTGTGAATACCGAAAGTCTTAAATTAGGATTTTTCTCAATTTAGTAGTAGTAAAGTTAGGACTCCTAACTTTAGGACTCCTAAATGCCTCCTGTGAATACCGAAAGTCTTAAAATTAGGATTTTTCTCAGTTTAGTAGTCGTAAAGTTAATACTCCTAACTTTAGGACTCCTAAATGCCTTCTGTGAATAACTAAAGTCTTAAAATTAGGATTCTAATCAGTTTAGTAGTAGTAAAGTTAGGACTCCTAACTTTAGGACTCCTAAACTGAGAAAAATCCTAATTTGAAGACTTTTGGTATTCACAGAAGATTTAGGAGTCCTAAAGTTAGGAGTCCTTACTTTACTACTACTAAACTGAGAAAAATCCTAATTTTAAGACTGGGCCACGACAAGAAAAATCATTCCAATTTTCCAAACTGGATTCCGTGGGGGACAGTCAACGATCTCAAACTTGCTGCCCCTGGGCCGATTCACAGAACTAACTTAAATTAAAATCCTAAACTTACTACCATTTTCGTATTCACAGAAGGCACTTACTCCTTTTGGGATTCACTGAAGACACTTACTCATTTCGGTATTCACAGAAGTTAGGAGTCCTAACTTTAGGACTCCTAAATGCCTTCTGTGAATACCGAAAGTCTTAAAATTAGGATTTTTCTTAGTTTAGGAGTTGTAAAGCAAGGACTCCTAACTTTAGGACTCCGAAATGCCTTCTGTGAATACCAAAAGTCTTAAAATTAGAATTTTTCCCAGTTTAGTAGTATTAAAGTTAGGACTCCTAACTTTACTATTAGCCAATAAATACGCAAATCTTTGAACAATGATGTTAGAATTTTTAACCAGAGATCTATTTTTGCTTTAAAAATGGCGTTAGGAATCCCATTGGATTTAATCCTGCTTGTGGTCATTTTTGCCATTTGTTCCTGTACTGACTCAATTACTAGTGGTTGTTCTTCATAGGAGTATTTGTTTTTTTTTTCCCACTGCCTGTATTGGTTTGCAGGGCTTGCATATATTGTTCGATGTTGACACCTAGATCGTTTTCTGAAGAGGCACCATACAGTTTAGACATGAAGGATGCCCAAGCTGATTTAGAAATATTGGCACTATTAGCTCTCCTATTGCCATATTCAAGGTCATTAATTGTTCCCCAGAATGCTTTCAAGTTGTTAGTTTTGCTGGCAAAATGCAATTTTGCTCATATTTCTTCATGGTGTGCTCTTTTTGCCTTCCATATTTCGTTTTTAGGTCGAGCATTCAAGACCTATTGTAACTTCTCTTGTGGGGTTGAAGCCATCCCCCTGCTACCCATTTGGTTGTTTCAGTGTCCTTTAAAATTCCTCTCTTACTAGTGGTCAATCCTTCTCTTTGTCCCTCCTGTATGTCCTTCTGTTCCTCCTACACAGCAGGGACTAAGTACTGTATTTTTACGCTTTAGTTGTTTATTTGTAGTTTGGGGACTTTTTTCTCCTTTGCTGCTCTGTTAGTGAGTGCCTGTATTCAGCTCGGTGCCTGTAACTGCTCGCATTTTAATGGAGGTTTCCTCCCTTTCATGTGGCTGCATGCCCGTGCCACTCCCCCTTGTTCATCCAGCTCGCACCTTTATTTATTTGACCAACGCATTCTTTTCGTTATGCATCCCTGCTATATTAATGATTTTTCTTAAGTGCCGCAATGTTGTGTTTTAATCTTAAATATATATTTGTTTTCAATACGCCACACAGTGCTGCATAAATCAACTTTTACAATGGCGTATTTTTTCTCAACGGTGACAAAATGATGTGCTTTAAATTTAGCAAGGGCACTGCTGCGCCTAGTATCAGCAGTTCGGCATGACTGCTTTCCTTTTCGTGACCGAACTGGTGTGTTTCCTGGACGTAGGTGGCTCAGAGATCCCTATCCAGGTCAAACTGAATTACTTTAGAAGTCATCCCAGAGTCATTGGATGATCATCCGACTACTGTAGAAGTCATTTTCACGTCATCAGACATCATCAAGCTCTTGAAGTCATCAGCAACATTTAGAAACTTGAGCCTGATGATTTCAGGATGATTTGAAAATGACCATTTGATTACTTCACAAGATAAGAATCTTCCTGATGATTGATGATGATTTGAAAATTAGTTTAGGATTAATTCGTAGGCTGAGATTGTTCCTGATGACTTGGAGATGATTTAAAAATGACTATCTGATTACTTCAAAGGGATTACAAAATTACATTTTCTGGCCACTATTTTGGTTGCATTTTCATCAGGAATGCTGAGCCTTTGGCTGATAATAAAACAGTGAAAACTATTTAGCTACTACATGAGTTGCCTGTAACATTTAAATAGGCAAACAAAGGGCTTCAGAAAAATGTGTCAAAGATAATTTGCAGTGTGATATTTTTACTATTTTATTAGATTTAAGTAGACCGGGGCGGAAAATAAAATGTATGAGTGCAGGCGTACTTAACAGTAATAAAAGTTAGTAAATAAAGTCAGACGCGGAACAAGCAGTCTCTCTCACTGTGTATGTCCTCTCAAAACATAATTCAGCTGGGGTATAGGCATCTCACTAGTGCGATATCTCACTGAAGTTGCAGTCATCCTTGTACTTCAGTGATGTGGCACACAGTGAGGCAGCCGCTCACTCACTTTTTGTTTAGGCTTATATCCCACACCACGGTGCACAGCCCTGTTTCAGCGGTGGTGATCTCACATATGAGCAGATCTCACTACAGCCTCCACCATTCCGCTATCTTTAATTGAGTAAGAAAAGGACACACAATTGATGGACGGAATGCAGAACAAATCAAAACATTCACCCCCAGTCAAGAGATCTGGTTCTTTTGCTCACCATGCCACCCCAGTTTAGACCTGGCCATATGCAAATCAGTCTTGACTCTGTCTTCCATGGGAACAGTCCAGCCCCAACTACCAAGCCAGGTCGTCCCTGGAGCAGAAACAAGCATCCTAGGACCGGTTTCAGGCTTTAATCCCTCATCAGCCAGGATAACTTGACTCCAGTGGCACGGAGAGCACGGGTCCCATGTCTGTCGCACTTAGGGCGAGAAAGCAAAGGGAGGACCTCGCCTGGCAGTTCGGTCTGGACTGTTCCCATGGGGCACAGGGTCAAGGCTGATTTGCATATGGCTGGGTCCAAACTGGGGTGGTGTAGTGGGCAAAAGAACGATGGATTTAACCCATATATTTTGACTAGGGGAGAATGTTTGCATTGTATGCATTCCGTCCATCATTTGCTGTAATCACATCTTTAATTGAATGACACACAGTGACCCCCTTCTGGTTTAATTTAACACCAGTACTGTGAAGCCTGGCTCTTGTGCGTGGGCTTAGTCCAGCCTAAAGTACCCTGTGAAGTGTTGGTGTCTAAGGAGCCCAGCCCGTGCACACAGTTGGGCACAGAGGCAACGGAACATCCGTGTCAGACCACATCCCACCCTTACGTGGATGAAATGCTGCTCCCTTTTGGGATTTCCTGCAGTTGGTGTAGATATTTCTGCAGCAGATGCAGAAACCCATTGTTACCCATTGTAGCTCATCCTTGTCAAACACCAATATGTGTATGACAAAGTAGCGTGTGTGCTACACATAATCAACACTGCAAACGTGTCATCCCAGCAACAGCAGCTGCATTGCATCTACATTGCAGCTCGGCTGGTAGAGTCTTTTTTTTTCTTTTTACTCCCCCATCGTTGCTTCTTGCCCTGGTGTTCCTGCCCACTCCCACATTGTATTCGCCACTAGCCCCACACCCCACTCTCTCCAATGTTGCATGTATAAAGCGCAAAATAAGACCAATTGCATTGGAGCGCTTTACATACACACCGGATTACATTACAGAAGGTCAGATTAATTTAATGCATTGCAAATATGGTGTTGCCTGCCCCTCCCACCACCCTTGTGTCGCTGTTTGCACCCTCAGTTGCTGCCAGTCCTTCACACAGAAAAATCATGTTTGTAGTAATATGCAGTTCTTCAGTGAGAACATATTCGCCTTGCCATCTACCTCGGAAATGTTTCTTACCAAACTGAGCTCGAAGCGAGGCTCATGATAATGCCAATAGTTCTCTTCTCGACAAAACGTGTTGGTTTTACAATGCTTGTTGTTTTCTGGCAGCACCATTTTTTAGAAGAACATTTTAATCAAAGTTGAGAGTTAAATACAAGTTTAAAAGCAAGTAAAAAAAAAGAGTATGTTAAATTCTGGAGAGATATTAAAACGGACTGTTCATTGCACTTGCACTTGTGCAACAGAAACGCCATCTGGAGGTACTGTGGTAAAATAAAGCCGGAGCTAAACATTACCCTGGGGTTTATTTATGTCCTTTTTCTATTTCACCTTTTTCAAACCGAAGTTGCCCTAGAGTACCGGAAGCGGGCCGTAGCCAGACGAGAGGAAGAACTGCTGTGCCAAGTGGCCGACTCATGATTACATGCGGTCTTATGTTTGCAGGAGGGTGGGAGCATTGCTGAACCTCGCCAGTATGGTTTGATTCGATTGAAGAAAGAGTTGTGGCTTCCCGTCTTTAAAATTCTGGGCTGTCTCCTCTCCGGTTTTAATCAAAGTTGAGAGGTAAATATAAGTTTAAAAGCAAGAAAAAAAAGAGCATGTTTAATTCTGGACAGATATTAAAACGGACTGTTCATTGTACTTGCACTTGTGCAACGGAAACGCCATCTGGAGGTACTGTGGTAAAATAAAGCCGGAGCTAAACATTACCCTGGGGTTTACCTATGTCCTTTTTCTATTACACCTTTTTCAAACTGAAGTTGCCCTAGAGTACTGGAAGTGGGCCTTAGCCAGACTGGCGAGGAGAGACAAAGACGAAGAACTGCTGTGCCAAGTGACCGACTGATGATTACATGCGGTCTTATGTTTGCAGGAGGGTGGGAGGGCGACGCATTGCTGAACCTCGCTAGTATGGTTGATTCAATTGAAGAAAGAGTTATGGCTTCCCATATTTAAACTTCTGGGTTGTCTGATCTCCGGTTTTAAAGGTGGGAAACTCCAATCATGTCGGCCGGGGAAAGAGGCACCTTATTTAAGTGAGGTGATACAAGATCGAGGCTGCTTCTCTTTCAGCATTGCATCGCTCCAGTGAAACGGAGAGGGGGAAATTATACTTTGAAGTCAAAATCCAGAGATCCGGGTAGTGAAATGAATTACTAACCTGGCTTTTCTTCACGCTCTCTGTGTCACTGCGGCGAATGTAGGAGAATCCAAAATGTCAGGTAAGGAAATATCTGGGCAGTGAATGGAGGGCACACAGGAGACCAAGTCTCTTCTGCCATTTAAAACATACAAGGCCCAGTGAAGGTGCAAACTCTGTCGGATTAATAGTGTAAGGCCAGTCCTGCTGTTGCAATGTAACAGTGGAGCCAGTGCAGCTCTTGAGTTGTTCGTGAGCGAACACATGAGGTTTACTTCAATAACATTCACCTTTCCTTTGCTTCCTTTATAAGCGAGTTTGCATTTGGGGCCAGGGAGAAAGTGATCACTCTTTAAACATATGGGATGCTCTTAATGCCGCCTCATAAAATTATGCGTGCTTGATGTAAATGAAAACATTTTAAAAACGAATGCCTTTTTCCGGGGTTAAACTAATCAAGTTAAATTTGACTAAAATAAAAGACCGCATTATGCAGCAGGCAGAAAGCCACCTAATGCTGGGCGCAGGGTAGTTCACACTGGTCACCAAGATGTGGGCCTCTCTTGGCGTCTGAAACTTTACAATGTCCACTGACATTTTTATCCTATCCAAGGTCTCCCCTTTTCCTTATGCCAATATCCACCCTCGCTCTCTTCACTGCTTCTCTCTTAGCTGGTGCCAACACTTTATATTCCAATCTTGCCACGGCAGCAGAACAAAAGATTCACGTCCATGTCGATTTTATAGACTTAATCTTGTCAAGAAACGGGTTATGCTCACATTTTCTGCTCGTTCCTTTTAGCCTGTACCGTATTTGTTTACATTATTCCTCTCCTGTACCCTTAAATCGCCCCCGCCGTTAACAGTGCTCTGGTGCTGTGTTAAATGAGCAGAGCCGCTTGAATTAAGCGGGAGGTAAGCTCCAAATTCTATGGCAGGACAGGAGGCTACGATTATGCTAATACTCAATTTCTTTACTGAAATATAGCAGCCAATCAGAATACAGTAAAGAAAAAACGAACTACGTTACCCATAAACCCTGGGTAACCATAGAGTATCCCAATAGTATATAAAGAGTCATAGAGGTAACCACTTCCTCTTTCTTTGCTGCTTCGCAGCCAGTTAAGTGCTTTATTCTTACTTATATTGTTTGTTCTTGTTGTATATCTGGCGCTGTGTTAGCGACCTTTGCCACGCTGTGTTGCGCGTTAGCGTCTTTGCCGCTTTGCTCTCCGTTCGTCCTGCGGCGGTGTCGCGTGGCTGGGAGCGTGTGTTCCACCTCCCTAGTGGTCCGGGCGCTTTGTGCCCGGAACCTTTCTGTTGTGGAGTGGGAGTCCGGGGTTGTGAGGCGCTCGCACTGCTTGCGCGAGCTCTTCCTTTCCGTTTGTGGCAGCCGGAGTCCGCGCATGCGCGGCAAGGTTTTCCGGCGCTCCGTGTGACTAGGTGTTGCTGGGGCTTCTGAGAGGAACGTCCATTGCGGAGTTAACGCCCACAGCCTCAAACTTAACCCCTACTTGACGCCGGTTGCTGTGGAAAAGCTTCAGGCACGATAATATTGCATAGGCTCTGCCTAGAGTGCTTTTGTGAGACGGCAAGCCCTCCCTCCACATTCTAATTGACTTTCCATGCGATTTTTTTCTGCATTGCAAGGCTTGCTGTGGGGTTTTTGTCACTCCCCCGGAATTTTTCCACGGGCAAACTCTTTTCTTGTCATCTTGTGGGCTGAATTTACACCTTGGTGTATCATGACTGATTATTATTGTGAAGATGACGATGCTTATGGTGATGACGCCTCTGAATCCCTTGAGCAGGACCTGGTGGAGGCCCTGGATCGAGGTGTTCAACACTCAATGAATAGGGCACTGGTTCGTGCTATCACTCCTCTTAAAAGGCATTTACAAACCTATGCGCAACAACAGGGTTGGGTTCCAACCATGCGCAAGTCTCCTCTTCCCCTAAAAATCCACATGCTTCAGATTTTCAGCGACTAGCTAAGTCTCTCGCTACTGCCTCATCTAAAACTACAACTATCGAGGCAGATTCTGACGACCAGCATTCCTCATCCTCTACTGATCCTGCTCTACCGCCTCCAAAAAAGAGGAAATGCAAAGAGCATTTTGTTGATGCCCCTTCTCACCCGCCTTTCCTCACCTTTGACCCAACTGCCATTGTCCACCCTAATTCTACGGCTTGGCTCCCATCCCCTGCGGTGCAGAGTATGTGCAACAGCATATTAGACAGCCTTTTGAGAAGGACGTCCGTGCCCCACTCCGTTTGGAGTGCCCTCGGCCGGACCTGTCTGATGGTTTGGCGGACACGCCTGAGGTGGACCCCACCATGCTTACCTAACTGCGTAAATTTACTAAGGATCCTAAAAAGGGTCTGGACCGTTCCTGTCAGGACAAGGTCTTAGATATGCTGGGCCCTCTGACCAAAATATTGGATCTAGGTTTCAAGGCCAAGGAGTCATCAACGATGGTGGATCCGGACGAGCTGATCGAGTGGGCTCAAAGGGCGATTTGCCAGCTCGGAAACGCCAATTGCGCGCTCTCTAGTGAGAGGCGTCCGATTCTCCTCAAACTCGACCCAAAATTAGCAGAACTCTCGACTTCTGAGTCGGGTCCAGCGGCCCAAGGCTTGCTCTTTGGACAACCTTTTTTGAAGGAGCTAACCCAGTTTGTGAGTACTTTCAGTGGCCTAGACAAGGCCCAGGCCACACTCCGGCGGGCTATGCGTCCGGTTTCAACAAGGCCGGACGAAACAGGGGACGCTCGTTCGGCCGTGGTCAACAACAGCCCGCTCAGAGAGGCTACCAGTCCCACAGGGGATGCTATCAAGATTCCGGATACTCCCAAAGATCGAATTTCTACCCTTCAAGGAAAGGCCGCGGACAATACAAAAAAGGCCGTTCCGGCGGCACCTCCGGAGGATATCAAGATTCCGCCACTTCAGGTGAGCCTAATTCCTGCATGCAGTGTTGTTCTGGGGGGCAGGATACGTTATTTCCTTGACAATTGGCGCTCGATCTCCAGCGATGCATGGGTGCTGGAGACGGTTCTGGGGTTCAAGATAGAGTTTTATCATCCCCAGTGTCAATCTCATCTACCCTCTCCTCTTTGTTTTTCCCAAAAAGATCGGGTGTTCATCACCGAGGAGCTTCAGTCGCTCCTCTCAAAAGAGGCCATTGTTCAGACCGTGCGCCATCCGCAAGGGTTCGTCAGCACGATCTTCCTAGTGGAGAAGAAGGGAGGGGGTTCGAGATTAGTGCTCAATCTGAAGGAGTTCAATGGGGGAGTGGTCTACAGACACTTCAAGATGGAGGGAATCCATCTCTTGAGAGATCTTTTACGCGAGAAGGATTGGATGGTTCGTCTGGACCTCAAGGACGCATACTTGTCCATTCCAATCTTCCGTCCCCATCGTCGCTTCCTTCAGTTCCACTGGCAGGGGACTTGGCACGAATATCAGGTTCTCCCGTTCGGCCTTTCGTCGGCACCATGGTGCTTCATGAAATTGCTGAGGCCAGTCGTGGAAAGTCTTCGCAGTCGAGGAGTTCGATTGATCATATACTTGGACGACATCCTCCTTCTAGCGGATTGTCCTCTCAAGCTAATGTCTCACCTGGAATGGACCATCGAGCTCTTACAGTCGCTCGGTTTTCTGGTAAATGTTCAGAAGTCGGTGTTGACTCCGACGCAGGTGATAGATTTCCTAGGCTTCAAGGTCAACTCTCTTACTTGTCAACTTCTTTTGCCCAATCAAAAGATTCGGTATATCAAGAGAGAACTGACTTCCATTATTGCGAGACCGACTGTGTCATTGAGATCGTTAGCACGAGTTGTCGGTCTATTGGCCTCGTCTCTTCAGGCGATCTTCCCGGCCCGCTACATTACAGGGCTTTACAACGCCTCAAGATTCGCCATCTTCAAAGAGGGCTCAGTTATTCGGACCAGATTCCTCTCTCGGAGGATGCGAGGCTGGAGATGCAATGGTGGTTGGACCACATGGAGGCTTGGAATGGTCGAGCCCTATTCGGGTCCACGCCAGAGGTAGTGATCGAGTCGGATGCCAGTCGTTGGGGCTGGGGGGCCAGGTGCGGTCCGGTCTCGACGGGGGGTCGTTGGTCTCCCCAAGAACTCACCCTTCATATTAATTGTCTGGAGCTCCTAGCGGGCTCCTTTGCGATTCGTTGCCTCTCTCCCCTTCGGACAAACTGCTGCATACTCCTCCACATGGACAACGTGTCAGCAGTTCGTTACATCAACAAACTGGGGGGGACTCGGTCCCGGTTACTGGCAGAGATTGCCAAGGAATGTTGGCACTTTTGTCTGCAACAGAAGATCACGGTTATTGCAGAATATCTCCCCGGTTGCAACAATCTTGTTGCAGATTGGAACTCGAGGCATCTGAGGGACTTCAGCGATTGGAGGCTTCACCCTCGTGTGTTCTGTTATCTTCTCCGGTCCTGGGGACATTGTCAGATAGATCTTTTTGCGTCCCACCTCAACACTCAACTCCCACTGTTCTACAGCTGGAGGCAGGATCCGGAGGCTCTTGCCACGGATGCTTTTCTGCAACCGTGGTCGACAACGTTGTGTTATGCCTTTCCCCCGTTCATGATGATTCCCAGGGTCCTGGCTTACACAAAACGCTACCAAGCGGAATTGATTCTGATTGCTCCTCTGTGGAGAGCTCAGCCATGGTTCCCTGATCTCATGGAGATGGCCTGTGCAGTGCCATTCCTTCTTCCCCTGAAGTGGAATCTCCTGCTAGATCCTCTTCAGAATCCGCATCCCCTGATTCAGTCAGGCTCTCTCCTGCTTCTGGCATGGCGAATTTCGGGGAACGCTGGTCGGTCCCAGGCCTTTCTGCGGACGCTTCCCGATTCATCAGTGACGCCTGATCTCCTGCTACCTACAAGCGCTACAGAGGCTCGTGGAAGCGTTGGAGTGACTGGTGTGTTCAACGGCAAGTTGATCCCACATCAGCTGATGTTTCTGTGATGGTCAATTTTTTGGCCTCATTGGCTTCGTCTGGCTTGGCGTATCGAACAGTAAACAATTTCCGCTCAGCTATCTCTGCAGGTCATCTCCGTGTTGACGGTAAACCGGCAGGTGAACATCCTTTAGTGGCTAAGTTACTCAAGGGTATCCGGCTTGCGAACCCTCCTCGTCCTAAGTATGTTTCACTATGGGACGTGTCTACTGTTCTACGTTTTCTGGACGCTTGGCCGGTTAATTCTTTGCTGTCTCGCAAACAACTATCTGCCAAGCTAACGATGCTATTGTGCCTAGTCCTGCAAACGGGTATCTGATATGCGTGCCTTAGATCTTGCTGGGCGCAGTTTTACTTCTGAAGGCGTCACATTCCGTCTCTCTAGACGTACCAAGACTGATACCACATTTATCTCCTATCCGTCTTTCCCCGCACATCCTAATCTTTGTGTTGTTCAGTGTCTCAAGGATTATGAAGTAAGTACTTCTTCTTTTCGTTCTGACATGCAAGGCCAATTGTTGATTTCATTGCAGAAGCCATTTCGCCCTGTTACCCCAGCTACGTTGGCTAGGTGGGTACGATGGCTCATGGCGGAAGCTGGCATCGATGTGTCTGTGTTTGGGGCTCATTCTGCTCGAAGAGCTATGGCCTCTAAAGCCCTCTCATTGGGGGTTACCTTGTTCGATATTATGAAAGCCGCTGATTGGTCATCTGCTTCTGCTTTCAAAACGTTTTACTTTAAACCTATTGATCATGTTGCTTCTGTAGTGGTGGCTCAGCTTTGAACAAGCATAATCAGAGCCTCCTGTCCTGCCATAGAATTAAAAATTTGCAAACATACGTGACAAGAATTTTCAATTCTATTAAGGACAAGGAGGCGAGGATTATCCCACCCATTGTATATGACTTATTCAATGTCACATGTTATTATGCAAATATTCATGGATTTTTTCATCCAATTGATCTGTAGTGATTGCTTTGTTCTCTCTACCCACCCTTTTTGTATGCTCAAGCTTACACGGAATGTGTATTACGGCTCTGTGTCTCTTTTCAGGCTCTGATCCCAAGTGAGACACCTCTGGCTCCCTCCGTGTATGATGTGTGCTGTGAGTTCCTCCTCCTTGTTGGTCTGCTGCTGTTCCTGTGGCTTTGGGAAGTTCCTTCATCTCTTCGTCCGAACGTTGACTCTTCTGGAGGACGTCGTTAATGGATTGCTGAAGTTTAAGTTGTTGTTCCTAATTGATTTTGGACAAAGAAAGGAAAGTGGTTACCTCTATGACTCTTTATATACTAATGGGATACTCTATGGTTACCCAGGGTTTATGGGTAACGTAGTTCGTTTTTTCTTTACTGTATTCTGATTGGCTGCTGTATTTCAGTAAAGAAATTGAGTATAAGCATAATCCTCGCCTCCTTGTCCTTAATAGAATTGAAAATTCTTGTCACGTATGTTTGCAAATTTTTAATTATGCAGCAGGGCTGACTAAATTATGCGGCTACAAAACAATTTTTTTTTAGCTTAATGCGTGACATTTATTTTGAGTTTTACGCCTTTATTTTGACACCTGTCCACAGGTTTACGCTGTGCAAATGTTTTGCCTCATTACTTTCAGATTAACACACAAATACAGCAATAACCAACGTAAAGTGACCAGTCAATATTAGTGATGGACTTACAACAGTGCGGCAACACGTGTTGCTCCTCTTTTAGTAAAGTTTTAACCCTTGGAGCTAAAATCAACTTTTTTTTGTTAAAATCAGCAGTTTATGTAGCAGATGATATATTATGTGGAAAACGCAGCTGTAGAAACTCACAATTTGAGTGGCTCTGTATATACGTCACATACATACACAGGACCAGTCGTCGATGCCCAGACAATTCGCCACTTGAAGATAGAGCTTCATAAATGTGACAACGCTTATGTTGGAAGCATACCAACGCTGCATTATGCTTTGATTTCTACCCCCTATGGTGGTCTTGACAACCACCAGGGCCATTGCCCTTAGGCGGCAGGGTAGAAACAAATTGGGCGACAGGGTTAACTAACTTATGCAGAAAGAAAAGGCAAATTATTCAGCGGACTGCTGCACATTTTGTGATAATATTGCTTATTTTTTTTTTTTTTTTAATGCTAATACTACCTGTGCAAACATTTTTCCTCTTTAGTACCAGTTTAAATACTAAATACAGCAGTAAGCAATACAAGAATGACCAGCCGACCTTTGCCAAGGATTTTCCAATGCACAACAACCATGTTGCCACGTTTTTGATCTGTTTGAGCAGGAAACATTTTTTTGTTGTTACATTTTGCAGATTTTGCATCAGATTATAGACTCCAATCTGCCCAAAGCAATCTCCCCAATCCAGCCCAAGGCAATCTGCCCAAATCCAGCCCAAAGCAATCTGCCCAATCCAGCCCAAAGCAATCGGTCCCACTCCAACCTGCCCAATCCAGCCCAAAGCAATCTGCCCAATCCAGCCCAAAGCAATTTGCCCACTCCAATCTGCCCAATCCACCCCAAAAAATCTTCCCCACTCAAACCTGCCCAATCCAGCCCAAAGCAATCTGCTCAAGACTGCCTAAAGCAATCTGCCCAATCCAGCCCAAAGCAATCTGCTCCATTCCAATCTGCCCAAAGCAATCTGCCCCATTCCAATCTGCCCAATGCAATCTACCGCACTCCAATCCAAAGCAATCTGCCCCACACCAATCCAAAACAATCTGCCCCACGCCAATCCAAAACAATCTGCCCCATAACAATCTCGCCCACTCCAATTCGAAGCAATTTTCCCTCACCAATCAAAAACAATCTGCCCCAATCAAAACAATCTGCCCCACACCAATCCAAAGCAATCTGCCCCATAGCTGTTTGCCCCACACCAATCCAAAGAAATCACCCAATCCAAACAATCTGCCCCACACCAATCCAAAACAATATGCCTCAAAACAATCTGCCCCACACCAATCCAAACAATTTGCCCCACACCAATCCTAAGCAATCTGCTTCAATCCAAACAAGCTGCCCACACCACTCCTAAGCAATCTCCCCCACACCAATCCAAGCAATCTGACCCACACCAATTCAAAGCAATCTGCCCAATCCAATCTGCCCCAATCCAAACAATCTGCCCCATACCAAACCAATCTGCCCTGTCAGGGTCTGACATACATGCCTACCTGACTTTCAGGATACTGTGAACTACATCTCCCAGAAGGCCATCCGTCTGGGAAGATCAGGAAATGCTTTTAGTTATGCGAGACAAGGGGGTGCCTCGTACGTGATTCTTGTCCTGTGGAGATCGCGGTTTGGCAGACGCCATGTTCCCGCGGAGCCGTTCTGGATTCTCCGATTGCCCGTTTGTTTCACAGAGGCTGCTGTGTGGAGTTGTACTTCATTCGCGTTCTGCTCGGCTGAGCGAGAACACACTGTTCATTTGGTGCTACCGTGTTTTTCCCGTCGGCGAGCAAGGATTAGTTGGATTGCCCCCTCTTTGCCCGACCAGGAAAAACGCCTGTTACTTCCGTATTGCTTTGCCTTTCGGTGGACCGGGAGCCGCTGGATATGCCCCCTCCTGTGTCTGATCGAAACACATGTTTCTATATCCTGCTCGGGGGAGTGGGAGTGCACAAGACTACCCTTTCTTTCCTTCTGATTCTCGGCTGAGGATTGGAATGTCTGATTGGTTTCCTACTACCCCTTTTTGCGGAGTGATTACCGGAGCCGAAATTGAGTACCGAAGCGGTTCTGTGAGTTCTTGGCATGGTGCTTATGGCCGGTAAGAACGGATATTGCATAAGAGAATAACTTAATTCAGAACTGGTTGCTTTTTTTCTTTCCTTTGTTGCTGAATTAGTACATTGGGCGGTACAGCAGTGACTGTTTGGATTGCCAGCTATTGTTTTTTCTTTTCTTTCATTTGAAGCATCGTATTTGCCTAGTGGATGACTTAAATCCCCTGCTTGATGGTGCTGGAGAAGACTTTGATTATTAGTTCTAGGGTGAAGGATGGCTGGTATGTATGTACTTGTTTGAGATACATATATGAAGAGTGAAAGGGGTCCAACTAGGTTAACAGAGTGTTCTTTGAACCATAGGTGGGTTCTATCTTGCAGTGAGAGACATTATCTCGGCAAGAGGAAAGGAAATAAAGGGTTCATCTCCTGATCAATTACCAGGTACTGCATCACATCAAGTGAGAAATACATGAGAGTAGTAAGGAGGTTGCATGTATTAATGTGTGGTTTCTTTTGTTACAGGTATCCCTTTCGCACTGCTGTTCCCACCCTATCCTATCCCTCGCTTGATTACTTTTGTACTCTGTATACTTAACAGTCAGCCAGAGTATGGGGAAATCAGGAGGTGGACCCCTTTGAGCATCATCCTGATTCTGAGGAGCCTGTTCATCGTGACATGCCCCACACCAATCCAAAGCAATCTGCCCCAATCCAATCTGTCCCAATCCAAACAATCTGCCCCATACCAAACCAATCTGCCCTACACCAATCCAAAGCAATCTGCCCCACACCGATCCAAAACAATCTGCCCCATAACAATTTCCCCACACCAATCCAAAGCAATCTGGCCCACTCCTATCCAAAGCAATCTGTCCCACTCCAATCCACAGCAATCTGCCCCACGCTAATTGAAAACAATCTGCCCCATAACAATTTGCCCCACATCAATCCAAAGCAATCTGGCCCACTCCCATCCAAAGCAATCTGCCCCACACCAATCCTAAGCAATCTGCCCCACACCAATCCTAAGCAATCTGCCCCACACCAATCCAAACAATCTGCCCCACACCAATCCAAAGCAATCTGCCCTAATCAAAACAATCTGCCCCATACCAATCCAAAGCCATCTGACTCACTATAATCCTAAACAATCTGCCCCACACCAATCCAAAACAATCTGCCCCACACCAATCCAAAACAATCTGCCCCATTACAACCTGGCCCACTCCAATTCAAAGCAATTTTTCCCACACTAATCCAAAACGATCTGCCCCAATCAAAACAATCTGGCCCACACCAATCCAAAACGATCTGCCCCAATCAAAACATTCTGGCCCACACCAATCCAAAACGATCTGCCCCAATCAAAACAATCTGCCCCACACCAATCCAAAGCAATCTTTCCCAATTCAAACAATTGTCCCCACACCAATCCAAAGCAATCTGCCCCCCACCAATCCAAAGCAATCTGCCCCCCACCAATCCAAAGCAATCTGCCCCACACCAATCCAAAGCAATCAGCCCCACAAACCAATCCAAAGCAATCTGCCCCACATGAATCCAAAGCAATCTGCCCCACACCAATCCAAAACAATCTGCCACATAAACATTTACATGTGGTGTACGCATGGACATGCAAATACATCCCCTAATGAGGCACTCCAGGAAGGATCAAACAAATTGATTCCAAAATTCTTCTTTTGAAAATTGAAAAGTTATTTTTATTCCATAATAGTTGTGTCGCAGTTCTCGCTGATATTTACATCATATCAATGGCGATCATTTAATGCATACATTTCCATTTGTAAATGCGAACTCCAATGCATTTCGGGCGTAAACGCCCTTTATCAAGGAGAGCTGAAAGAGTGAAAACGAGCCCGGGTTAGGGTGGAAGAAACAATCTAAAGCGGGATGCGCAGTTGATTAATGATGTTAAGGTGCCAATCAAATAAAGTGCAGGTTCTAGTTCGCACGAATGTGTTATGATGTGCATGGTGATAGAGTCTAAGAGATGGAGGGTGAAGGGAGGTTGGGGTGAATGGAGGTGAAGGGGATTAATTATCGCGCGGTGCAAAAACGGGTGCGAGAGAACAGCGCTATATGTCAGACCGCACGAGCGGTCGGCAAACAACTTACTTCTAAGGAGTCGCGAGAGCACTCGCTACTTCGGTCCGTAGGTCTGAGGGTCTCAGTATTGAATCACCCGAGTGTGTGAAAACGGTGTAAAATACAAGGTGTGATGAAAGAGAAATAGAAGAGGGCCTAGTGTGGTTAGTTAAAGTAGTGAAACATAAAGGAAGGACTGCATGAAAAGTGTGGGGGCCATCTTAGAGTGGTGATGTCAGGTGTTGGTGCGGAGAGCTGAGTGAAAGGATGAAAAAAGGGGAGATGAGTTTGACTGAGAATAAAGAGCAATGGGTAAAGAGCAATAAGGTACATAATAAGCATATCATGGTTATAAATAACAGCTGTATTCAACACGGTCATTTAACCCATGGGGCTTCAAAGTCTGTAAGCGATACATCCATTCAAGTTCTCTTCTGAGTAGTAACTTGCGGTTGTCAGTGCCTTCTTTGATGATGATGAGTTCCAGTACAATAAATCTGAGTTGTGCTACAGTGTGATGACACTCATGAAAATGCATGGCAACATTGGATTTCTCCTGTTTTGTGCGAATGTTTGATTTATGCTCATTCATGCGTATTTTGATTTTTCTCTCGGTTTTGCCGACGTACATTTTGCCGCAAGGGCATTTCAATGCGTAAATCAGGTTCTTAGAGTCGCATGTAGCATTAACTTGTAGTTTGATGGAGTGTCCTTTCATTGGATGTTTGATGATGTTATACCTTTGATTATACAATTACAGTTGTTGCAGTTTAGGCAAGGCTGTGTTCCTTTATAAACTGTAATGTCAGATGTTGGTTTAGTGAGGATTTCCTTTAAGTTCTTACTACGAGTGTAGGCAAACAATGGAGGAGTTTGAAAAATGTCCTGGAAATTAGGTTCCATTTGTAGGATTGGCCAGTGTTTAAGGATAATTTTTTTATATTTTCTAGTGCTGGCTGTAGAGAACTTGGATACCAGAACCATACGTTCTTCTGCTTGTTTGGATTTCTTAAGGAGACTATCTTGTCTGGTGATGCTTATGACTCTGTTTTGGGTTTCCTTAAGAATGTTTTCAGGATATCCTCTGTCTAGGAAACGGTAATGCATTTCCTGGATTCTGTTATTGAAAGTTTGCTCGTTGGATACGATGCGTCTGATGCGTAGCATTTGGGAAAATGGCAAATGTCTTTTGAGTGATCCCTGATGGAAACTGTTAAAATGTAACATGTTGTTCCGATCTGTACTTTTTCGATGTAGATCAGTGCTGAATCCATTTTCAGTGATCTTGATGTGGACATCAAGAAATGATATCTCTGTGTCGCTTATTGTCCATGTGAGTTTGATACGTGGATCTTTCGTGTTGAGTTCCAGCAGAGCATTAGTGAGGGCATCTTTGGTGTCTGTCCATATGAGGAACAGATCATCGATGTATCGAACATACATTCTAATTTTGTCATAGAAGGTGTTGTTGGCATATATATGCAACTTCTCAAAGTTCTCCATGTAGATATTGGCATATGTCGTTTCACCCGAGTGTGTGAAAACGGTGTAAAATACAAGGTGTGATGAAAGAGAAATAGAAGAGGGCCTAGTGTGGTTAGTTAAAGTAGTGAAACATAAAGGAAGGACTGCATGAAAAGTGTGGGGGCCATCTTAGAGTGGTGATGTCAGGTGTTGGTGCGGAGAGCTGAGTGAAAGGATGAAAAAAGGGGAGATGAGTTTGACTGAGAATAAAGAGCAATGGGTAAAGAGCAATAAGGTACATAATAAGCATATCATGGTTATAAATAACAGCTGTATTCAACACGGTCATTTAACCCATGGGGCTTCAAAGTCTGTAAGCGATACATCCATTCAAGTTCTCTTCTGAGTAGTAACTTGCGGTTGTCAGTGCCTTCTTTGATGATGATGAGTTCCAGTACAATAAATCGGAGTTGTGCTACAGTGTGATGACACTCATGAAAATGCATGGCAACATTGGATTTCTCCTGTTTTGTGCGAATGTTTTATTTATGCTCATTCATGCGTATTTTGATTTTTCTCTCGGTTTTGCCGACGTACATTTTGCCGCAAGGGCATTTCAATGCGTAAATCAGGTTCTTAGAGTCGCATGTAGCATTAACTTGTAGTTTGATGGAGTGTCCTTTAATTGGATGTTTGATGATGTTACCTTTGATTATACAATTACAACCTTAAAAGCTTAGCAAACAACACGCAGATTAAATGCGTTAAAGCCGACAAGGGCGGGGCCCTTGTGATCATGAACTCCAGCATGTACAATCAACGTCTTGTTGAACATTTAGAGGATTCTATCACTTACATGCAACTTGATAAAAATCCCACGTTAGATTTTCAAAACACGTTGCAAACAATAGTATTGAAAGCCCACCAAACTGGGATTATCGAAGATCGCACCAAGAACTTCCTTTTGCTGGAACATCCCAAGAGTCCTACAATCCACATGAGTCCGAAAATACACAAAAACCTGTATGATCCTCCTTTCAGGCCGATAGTTTCAACCAAAGGATCTATACACGAACCCACGGGTAAACTGATCGACAAATATCTCCAACCGCTGGTCATGAAAGCCAAAAGCTTCATCAAAGACACGACTGATTTTTTGCTTAAACTAGCGGAGATTCAATTCAACCATAGTGATTCGCTGATACTCTGCACCGCAGACGTCAGCTCGCTTTACACCTCCATACCTCATCAGGGAGGAATAGAAGCCATTGAACAAGCCCTTCTGAACAGCGACATTGACACACCTATGCAGACATTCATCATGGAACTCATGATGTTCACATTATACCACAGTTACTTCCAAGTGAACAATAAATGGTATCTTCAGCTATCCGGAATGGCAATGGGAAACGACATATGCCAATATCTACATGGAGAACTTTGAGAAGTTGCATATATATGCCAACAACACCTTCTATGACAAAATTAGAATGTATGTTCGATACATCGATGATCTGTTCCTCATATGGACAGACACCAAAGATGCCCTCACTAATGCTCTGCTGGAACTCAACACGAAAGATCCACGTATCAAACTCACATGGACAATAAGCGACACAGAGATATCATTTCTTGATGTCCACATCAAGATCACTGAAAATGGATTCAGCACTGATCTACATCGAAAAAGTACAGATCGGAACAACATGTTACATTTTAACAGTTTCCATCAGGGATCACTCAAAAGACATTTGCCATTTTCCCAAATGCTACGCATCAGACGCATCGTATCCAACGAGCAAACTTTCAATAACAGAATCCAGGAAATGCATTACCGTTTCCTAGACAGAGGATATCCTGAAAACATTCTTAAGGAAACCCAAAACAGAGTCATAAGCATCACCAGACAAGATAGTCTCCTTAAGAAATCCAAACAAGCAGAAGAACGTATGGTTCTGGTATCCAAGTTCTCTACAGCCAGCACTAGAAAATATAAAAAAATTATCCTTAAACACTGGCCAATCCTACAAATGGAACCTGATTTCCAGGACATTTTTCAAACTCCTCCATTGTTTGCCTACACTCGTAGTAAGAACTTAAAGGAAATCCTCACTAAACCAACATCTGACATTACAGTTTATAAAGGAACACAGCCTTGCCTAAACTGCAACAACTGTAATTGTATAATCAAAGGTAACATCATCAAACATCCAATGAAAGGACACTCCATCAAACTACAAGTTAATGCTACATGCGACTCTAAGAACCTGATTTACGCATTGAAATGCCCTTGCGGCAAAATGTACGTCGGCAAAACCGAGAGAAAAATCAAAATACGCATGAATGAGCATAAATCAAACATTCGCACAAAACAGGAGAAATCCAATGTTGCCATGCATTTTCATGAGTGTCATCACACTGTAGCACAACTCCGATTTATTGTACTGGAACTCATCATCATCAAAGAAGGCACTGACAACCGCAAGTTACTACTCAGAAGAGAACTTGAATGGATGTATCGCTTACAGACTTTAAAGCCCCATGGGTTAAATGACCGTGTTGAATACAGCTGTTATTTATAACCATGATATGCTTATTATGTACCTTATTGCTCTTTACCCATTGCTCTTTATTCTCAGTCAAACTCATCTCCCCTTTTTTCATCCTTTCACTCAGCTCTCCGCACCAACACCTGACATCACCACTCTAAGATGGCCCCCACACTTTTCATGCAGTCCTTCCTTTATGTTTCACTACTTTAACTAACCACACTAGGCCCTCTTCTATTTCTCTTTCATCACACCTTGTATTTTACACCGTTTTCACACACTCGGGTGATTCAATACTGAGACCCTCAGACCTACGGACCGAAGTAGCGAGTGCTCTCGCGACTCCTTAGAAGTAAGTTGTTTGCCGACCGCTCGTGCGGTCTGACATATAGCGCTGTTCTCTCGCACCCGTTTTTGCACCGCGCGATAATTAATCCCCTTCACCTCCATTCACCCCAACCTCCCTTCACCCTCCATCTCTTAGACTCTATCACCATGCACATCATGACACATTCGTGCGAACTAGAACCTGCACTTTATTTGATCGGCACCTTAACATCATTATTCAACTGCGCATCCCGCTTTAGATTGTTTCTTCCACCCTAACCCGGGCTCGTTTTCACTCTTTCAGCTCTCCTTGATAAAGGGCGTTTACGCCCGAAATGCATTGGAGTTCGCATTTACAAATGGAAATGTATGCATTAAATGATCGCCATTGATATGATGTAAATATCAGCGAGAACTGCGACACAACTATTATGGAATAAAAATAACTTTTCAATTTTCAAAAGAAGAATTTTGGAATCAATTTGTTTGATCCTTCCTGGAGTGCCTCATTAGGGGATGTATTTGCATGTCCATGCGTACACCACATGTTCTATAAAGTAAGCGTTGACGGTAACGCTACCCTCGAGTGCACCCACACTCTTTAACATCATCCAAACGTTGATTAACACGAGCAGTGCACCACCAATATCTCTCTTTTTACATAAACATTTACCCCATACCAATCCAAAGCAATCGCCCAATCCAAACAATCTGCCCCACACCAATCCAAAACAACCTGCCCAAAACAGTCTGTCCCACTCCAATCCACAGCAATCTGCCCCACGCCAATTCAAAACAATCTGCCCCATAACAATCTGCCCCACACCAATCCAAAGCACTCTGGCCCACTCCAATACAAGGAATTTGCCCCACACCAATCCTAAGCAATCTGCCCCAATCCAAACAAGCTGCCCACACCACTCCTAAGCAATCCGCCCCAATCCAAGCAATCTGCCCCACACCAATCCAACGCAATCTGCCCTGATCCAAGCAATCTGCCCCATACCAAACCAATCTGCCCCACACCAATCCAAAGCAATATGCCCCACACCAATCCAAGGCAATTTACCCCACACCAATCCAAAGCAATTTACCCCACACCAATCCAAAGCAATTTACCCCACACCAATCCAAAGCAATCTGCCCCACACCAATCCAAAACAATCTGCCTCACACCAATCCAAAACAATCTGCCCCACACCAATCCAAAGCAATCTGTCCCAATCCAAAGCAATCTGTCCTAGTCCAAAGCGATCTGCCTCACACTAATCCAAAGCAATCTAACCACACCAATCCAAACCAATCTGTCCTAATCCAAAGCACTCTGCCCCACACCAATCCAAAGCAATCTTCTCCACACTAATCCAAAGCAATATACCCACACCAATCCAAAGCAATCTGTCCTAATCCAAAGCAATCTGCCCCACACCAATCTAAAAAATCTGCCCCACACCATTCCAAAACAATCTGCCCCACACCAGTCCAAAGCTATCTGGCCCAATCCCAACAATCTGCCCCACACCAATCCAAAACAATCTGCCCCAAAACAGTCTGTCCCACTCCAATCCAAAGCAATCTACCCCAAACCATTCCAAAACAATCTGCTCCACACCAATCCAAAACAATCTGCCCCAAAGCAGTCTGCCACACACCAATCCAAAGCAAACTGGCCCAATCCAAACAATCTGTCCCACACTAATCCAAAATAACATGCTTCAAAACAGTCTGTCCCGCTTCATTCCGAAACAATCTGCCCGGCTCCAATCCGAAACAATCTGCCCGCTCCAATCCGATACAATGTGCTCCACCCCAATCCGAAACAATCAGCCCCACTCAATCCAATCTAACCCACCCACGCAACCCAGTTCACCCCACTCAATACAGTGCACCCCATTCACTCTAATCCACCCCTATTCAGTCTACTCCACCTCAGTTCAGCCCACCATACTCCAGTCTACCACACTCCAGTCCAATCCACCCCACTCCAGTCCATTCCACCCGACCCCACATTCATCCAAATCCAATCCACACCAACCTAGTCATCACTTTAATCCAATGCACCCACGTCAATCTAATCTAATCCACTGCTTTCCAATCCACCTTTCCCCATTTCATCTCACCCCATTCCAATTCACCCCACTCTACTGCAATCCAATCCACCAAACTACCTCATTCCACTCCAACCGATTCCACCCTGTTTTACCCCACGTCACTCAATTGCTGCCTCATTTTGAAGTAATCACAAGATCATTCTGTAATAATACAGCCTCATCCTGAAATACTCAGACCGTCATCCTGGAGTATTCCAGACTAATCCTGAAATCATTCTGGGATCATCCAGCAGTGGTAAGGAATCATCACATGTTTTCTATTGGAATAATCAGGGAACCCATCCTGAAGTAATCCAGCCTAATCCTGCAATCATGATGGCATCATCCTGCAGTAGCACAAGATCATCAAATGTTTTCCACTAAGGTAATCAGGAATCAATCCTGGAGTCGTTTCCCTGATGACTCTATAGCATCATCTCATTTAAATATTCTGCCCTATAGGCATACTTCAGGATGCTTGAGATGACGTCCCCAGGTAATTGCAGGAATAGCCTGGCTGAAGTAATCAGATGACCTCAGAATGACTCCAGGATGATCTCCTTTTTGACTTTGGATAGAGCCCCTGCAGCCATGACTGAGGTGGCCAAAGCTTTGGTTACTTTAGATGATCCTTCATCCTAACCTCTCTCTGAAAGCTTGTTGCTCTTGTTTGAGGGTCTTGTGACTGCATGTGGCAAACAATAACGAAGTCAGTTTGCATTGGGCCCTGCAGATTGTGGCCGGATATCCAGCTTAATGAAACTATGGGCATTCAGTTACTACGTTAGTCATTGTTTTCTAGTGAACTATATATTTTCTACTACCAAATAGAGCGCAATGTCTAAAATATATTGGTTATGTGCCTAGTGAAGGCCTGATAACTCTTTACCTGTCATCAGTCCTCTTGGGGTAATTAACTGTTTCCTGTTTTCTTGCGTTTAATAGTCGCTTCCTTTATAGCACACAAACACTACTTCACTCAGCCGCTTTGGCAAAAAACACTGCTTAACATTTTGTTGTGGTAATAAAGTAGAGATAATGTGATATTACTGCTAGGTCAGAAGATGCACTTGCATTTTCCAAATGACCTGTTTGTATACCCCGTTTAAAGAGTTCGTACAATGAGCAGACGTCTACTGACTGTAAACAGTTTTGACCGAATACATTGGATGCTGGCAAAATAGATTGGGTGGGTATGGTAGTTTTGCGTTGATATTTTTTATGGGCGTTTAAAAACAAAATTATTTTTAATGAAATATTGTCAATTGCGATATATCCTGCTATACCTTGTATGTTAGTGGTTTATATTGTAAAATTGTGTGTTTGCCGTGACGTAGCGTGTTAGCTTTAAATATTATTGTTTTTCACTGCGCTGTTGTGTTGCCCGGACGATGCAGGTACTATTTCTTCTACCCCTCCTCTTGCCCCAGCCCTCTTTGCCAAGGCATGCCTATGTGCCTGCATTGCTAAATGCTTCCTATGGTTGTACTAACCAGAAAGTTAGTAGCGCAAACTATTTTCTTAGTCTTAGCCAGTGTATTTTTTCTTTTGTAAGTTCATTAGAAAATGATCTGACAGTAAAGGACAGCTACCTAATTATCAAAGCCATTATTCACCCCTCCACCGTCAGCTCTGTATAAAAACCGGATACATTTCATTTAGTGTTTTCTTTTTACAAATTTAAGGATAAACTGTTCCTGGAAATGCTTTGTTGTACTGTATTCATGCCGGTTTTGAGAAATTGTAAAAGGCTATTGGTTGTGGCACCCTTTCCTGATTTCATTTCATATGCACATTACTGTAACAAACGAGTCTCTTCTAGTTGATCAAAATGCCAGTCCCTCTTTATTATGTATATCAAAGAAGCTGCATGCTTCGTCCCTGGACCTTTGCATTTTTGGTGCTATTGCATGTTCATGTTTACACCTTTTAAACTACGGCTGCTTCTATTTAGTACCAACCGTTTAATAGGTATGTAAAGCACACAAACTATAACACAGAAGGTTTTGTTTTTCATGTTTTTATTACAATTATAGTCCTTCTATAACAAAATCCGTGCTGTAAACAATTTCCACAGATGGGGTCATATCAGTAAAGTATGCTACAGATACCTTCATAGATGATGTACGTAAGGGCATGAAGTGCACGCCATATTAATGTCTCTTTGTTAGGATCTCACCCCACCCCTTCCATTGCAATAATGCAAAATGCCCAGGCTCGGATATACCCCTCTCTCACTTTCTTTTCTTCTGGTGAACAATTCTCTATATATTGATCCCTCTAACTCTGTCTTTCTCTGCCGTGTCCCTCTTCTTCTAATTTTCATTCATCTCTTTTTCCTACTTTCATCTTCCAGCAGTAGTATCCATTCACAGAAAGTGACCCCCCCAGCCCATCTTGCAAGTTGCGTGCTGTCACTTTCATAAATGCTTTAAAATGAACACAAAAAAATTCCTAAAACTAAAATGTGCCATGTTTGTGTTTCAATTTGGTTTCCCGTTTAAAAAAAGATACATGGTTTCATTTTTAGATTTATTTTAGCAATACTAAATAGAAAAATATCTTTATAGTGTGCCTCGTTATCTGCTTGGAACACTTTACAAAACAATATCGGTAATTTGGCTAATCTTGTGAAACAACTTTCAGTGATACAGATTCCATTGGCACACTTCCTGTTATGTAGTTTTCTGTGCTGCTGCCTGGATTAAAGGCTGTGCTATAAATAAGGAAATGGCCTGGTTATCAGCCCCAGTACAAAATTACAAGATTTGTGGAAACACCAAGGGCCTGTCTTGTTTCCCTACGAGATTCTATCAGCTGAACACAACCAAAATCTTCATGCAAAATTGTTGGGGTAGAGGTAAAGAAGTAATTACTGCTAAAATGTCTTGTTTGCGTAATACCCGGGCTCCACAAAGGTCCTTGCATGTGGTCTTATCGCCAAAACTTACCTGACACTGAGCTCTGCCTGCTCATCTTATGCACCTCTAGTAAACCCCATGCAGCCAGTGGTTTCATCACTTCTCTGGAAATCCAAACTTCCCTATAGTGCGTTCTAGCAGTACCCAATGTGCTGGTCTGACATATCAATGTGTGGGCCAACACATCTATCCCCTGCTCTTCCACAAACCCGTCATCTCTTCCCCACACACCACTGCCCCCTCATCTCTCCCTCACACTCCCACTAGCCCTCTCATCTTGCTGTCCCACTGCCCCCTCCCATCCCTCTCTCACAATCCCTGTCTCCTCTCAAAACTGCCTGTCCAAAAATGCTACCTTGCTGTACCTTCTCAATCTGTGCACTGCTCCTCCCACTCGTCCCTCTCTCTCTCTCTCTTTTCTTTCCTGTGTATTTTCAAGGTTTGTGTCTCTCAAACCTATGCTATCCTCCTCCTCTTAGGGTGTCTTCTGTGTACATAGGTGCTCCTTCTTTATGCGTCTGTACCCTGCTCTCCCATTTCTTCTGTTTCTCAGCACTTTCTGCTCCTCTGTCTCGAGTTCATGCACCACTTTCCTAATCAAACTACCTATCCCTCTCTAGCTTCCCTATTGAACTATTCTGTGCGGCTGTCACCCCTATCTATGCACCATACTACATAATGTCATTACACAAATTCACTACCCCCATACAATTGCACCCCCCACAATTCCCCAACAAACAATACCAATGCAACGCACAAAATTCCACACCACATACATCCACTACACTTCAAACCAAAACGCATACGTAAAAAGCATTGTAATTTGCAATGCCAATAGCTCTAACTCTCACACATTTGAGACCTTTGTTCAAATTTTGTGACAATTTTTTCCTGCCCTTGGTGAGGAAAATACCTGCCTTTGTGCAGAACACCACTGATGTCCTCCGCCTTATTGACAACATTGAGGGGAGGGAAGGGGTGGACCTCTTAGTGAATCTGGACGTGGAGGCACTGTACACAAATATCCCACAGCAGGCCACTTTGGAGGTGGTAGAGTCCAGCTTACTCAAAGAGAACTGGTCGTCCCCCACACCCATCAGCTTTGTCATGGACTGTGCTACCATTGCTCTCACTGAGAATCTCTTTGAGTGCGAGACTCAACTGTTCCACCAAATTCAGGGTACGTCCATAGGGAGTACATTTGCCCCTAGTGTGGCCTGCATCTACATGGCAACCTTTGAGAATAACATCATTATGAGTCCCAATAACCCATACAGAAACAACCTCACAGTATGGAGAAGGTACATAGACGACATCCTTATACTATGGAAAGGTGACCTATCTACTTGTGAAGCCTTTTGTACTTGGGTGAACACACAGAACCCGTTCTTAAAATGTACCCACACGATATCAGACACTAACATCTCCTTCCTGGACCTGAGGATTTGGCTCACTAACACGGGTTTGAGCACTAATCTCCATAGGAAGGCAACAGACAGGAGCAGCCTCCTCTTCTATGATAGCCACCACCCCAAATCAGTCAGGGACAATCTCCCTTTTGGACAGTTCCTCCGCATTAGGAGGAATTGCTCCACTATGTCCCCCAGGGCTCGGCTCTTAGCCCCACCCTGTATAATGTTTATCTTGCTCCCTTGGCCTTACTCATTGAACATCATGAGGTGGGTGTCCTCTCATACGCTGATGACACTCAGCTGATGTTTTCCTTTACAGACCATTCTGAGGAAGCGTTCTCTAAATTCAAACATTGTCTTACAGACATTTCCATTTGGATGACCACCAACTGTTTACGTCTCAATACTGACAAGACTTAAGAACTCTTTTTTAATCAACCCACCCCTCTTAGATCCGATCTCTGGTGGCCTTCGGTACTTGCCCCCCCCCCCCCTTGTCCAGTCTCCTCTGCTAGAAACTTGGGTTTCAAGATTGACAATACTCTATCTTGTAAATCTCAAATTGGTCATGTCTCCCCCATTTGCTTCCTGAAACTCAAAGCACTGCGCACATTTCTCCATCTTCTTCCAATTGAATGCAGGAAAACAATTGTACATGCCTTGGTTACATCACAACTGGACTATGCCAATAGTCTATATCTGGGCCTGCCCGACTACTTGTATAGGAAGCTGCAAATTGTCCAGAATGCAGCAGCAAGGCTTGTAAAAACATTCCACTCAGGCATCATATTTCCCTCCACTTACGCAGCCTTCATTGGCTGCCACTGAAAAGGCGCACAGAATTTAAAGCTCTTACCATTGCCTACAGAGCAATAAAAGGCAACGGCCCCCTATACTTGAGAAAACGCATCTACATATCCCGCCAGACAAGAAACCTTAGATCCAACCATCTGGAACTCCTCTTCACACCGCGCTTCTCTAAAGCCAGAATAGGTGGACGTTCCTTTGTAGTTAAAACTACCACCCTCTGGAACTCCCTACCCCTTCAAATCAGAAAACCGCCCTCGGAACTTAGTTTCCGTAAGCTAATCAAAACATGGCTATTTAACCTTCCCTAGTTCTCTCGATAACTGCCCTTCTCCTTTCTCCGCATAGCACTGGGACACCCCCGTCGGGGGTAGCTGTGCGCTCTATAAGATACTTTAATAATATGTCTGATTACAAAGTAGAGGCCCAACAACTGCAACATAAGCTTCTGGAAAGAGGTTACCCTTCTAGACAAATCCGACACTCCTACAAGAGAGCAATGAATAACCCCAGAGAGGCGTTACTACAAACCACCTTTAAGGAACCTACTGATGTACTCACCTGTGTCACATAATTCACGGGGAACTCAGCCTTCATCAAGAAGACAATCAATAAACACTGGGGGATAGTGAACTCGGGATTTAGCTATCCCACGCCCTAGGTTTGCATTCAGACGTACACCCAATCTGAAGGATACCCTGGTACACACAAGACCGAGAAGGAAAGAACCAAGTGTCCAACGAACACTCTGGGCTTTGCCACCTGTTACCGGCCACTACCCATGCAGGGGTTGCTCTGTGTGCAACCAGACCAGCGCATGTAAGGAGATTAGACTCTCTGAGACCTTTGTATGGCATCCCAAACGACACATGAACTGCAATACGTCTAAATGCATCTACCTTCTTTCTTGTCCTTGAAATAAAAGATATGTTGGGATGACAATGAGACAAGTCAAATTACGTATCACGGAACATAAGAGTAACGTAAGATGCCTTAAGACACACACTAAACTGTACACCCACTACAAGGACCTGAACCACAACGCAGATAGCCTGAAATGGACGGTGCTTGAAGCACACCCTCACATCACACACCTGGCCCTCTTTAGAATTGAACAAAGGTGGGTGCATCGTTTGGCAACTGACACAGGTGGTCTTAATGACTGGATTCCATGGGGATCCTTAGCAAGGATACCTTGATGTAGACACGCATCAACATCACTAACTTACCAGACACCATACCTAGTATTGGCCATGTATTAGACTGACTATGTAGTGGGAGACTCTACTTCACCCTGCAGGGACAACTGGGCATTTTAATGAGCAATTTCAGACACAATGTGTTTTACATTGCTCACCTTGTGCTGACTTGGACCCGCTAATGCCTTTTAGTTTACACGCCCATGGACAACAGTGTTTTGAGTGGACTGCCCACCTTGTGCTAACTAGGAAGCGCGGAGGAATATAAAAAGACAGGGAAAACTCATGGACCCCGCTCTGGTTTCTCTTCTGTTCCCTAGCGTGAGGGTAGGTTTGGAGGGTGCGTCCGTCAAGGGGTCAGGAAAGTGCCAGGCTGGGGGTGGCTGAATGTATTTCTGCCCGATGAGTTAGCCGACCATGGCAACCCTATCCTGTAGTGTACTGCTGGGCCGGGTGCCTCTTGATGACCACCATAACTTTCTTCCAACCCAGTAAGGGGTCCCCGGCTTCTGCAACCAGTGGTCCTGGTTTATTGCGGGGAAGTGATTATGTGTGTGGGGTTTAACCGGGGAACGCTTGCAAGTACTGGCTTGCCCCGTGGGCCCCCGGTTGAACCGCATGTACTTCATGAGCCTCGGTAATCCGACCATGGTCTGTTTTTGGCTGACTGTCTAACTGAGGGGATGGCAGTCATTACGGGTCATTTAGATACTTTCCCACCAGATTGCCCCCTCATGAGGTGTTGCGTTGATTGAGAGCGGTTGGCCTCCACTTCATGTTCCAGCCATGACTCTTATTTTGCCTCCCCTACTTAGGGTCCCTACATTTGAGGTGCTTAGCACGGGAGAAGACCGTTGAAGCCAACGCTTAACATTAGTAGGGTGGGACTAATAGACCTTATTTCCCATCCACTCCATTTTTTAACTTTTAATTGCGTTATTATCAGAACCAGCTGTAGTTTATGTTGTTTTTAATGCACCTTTAGATACCTCCACTTCCCTTACCCTTGGCTAGGTTTTTTCTAAGTTAAGCACTAACTTGCTCTAGCCTGATGAACCTTGATAAGGTGGACAGGGTTGAGGACATTACTCACTGCTACCTTCTTGTCGCCTCCTTTTGTCATCCCTGTACAGGCTCCACTAAGAGGTGGCAGGACGCATTGTCTGCCCCCCAGTATCCTGTGGTAGGTAGAACTTCTTCCCCCCACCACAGAGTGTAAATAGCTACTTTTAAATGTCCTGATGAAATGCACTGTATCTTTGTGAACACCAAGCATGAAACATGTTGACAAGTAACATAGAGTAGAGCGTGGTCCCTTGGATCATTGTACCAGCGAGCAGCCTCTCTTCACGATTTTTAATAAGGTTGTTGTAAACGAATCTAGGACCCTAGTGTAACTTTTCCCGATTCATGCCCTTATATAGGTATACTTTGCTCTTTCCTTATATAGGTATAGAAATCATTACCATATTTGCCCTGAGCCTTACAGCCCAAATACGACAAGGCTACTTCCACTAAGTTCCGAGAATTCACGATTTCTTGGAGAAACCCGCCTTCAGCAGCTAGGATCTTCCCCTGCTTGAATATTAAGTTATCCAAGAAATCCTGGAGTTTTCTAGGAAATGAACCTTTGAGTGACGTTATTAAGTCCAATCATGCATCAAACTCTGCACCTTCATGGTATAAATATGCCTACATTTGCCCAAACTAACACACGGTGGTTCTTGGAGCAGATCGACTAACTACTTGCCCGACGCCCTGCAGCAGCAAGTGCAGAAGGAAGCCGACCCTTCAGCAGATGCACTATGAAACGCTGTTTCTTCTCTTGACGAGAAATCCAGCGCCAGTGTTTCCAGCTTACCCTTGCGGTTATCTGCGAGATCGAGTCCTGAGAGAGAGATACAAGACCTCCTTCATTCTAAACCAAGGTACGGAGCTGATTATACCCTTAGAGAATTCTTGATTAGACTCTTGGCAGATTCTAGGCAAAGAATACTAAACTTAAAACCACTCCTAAAACTTATTTCTTCCCTTTTGCTAGGCTTAGGTCAGGTACACCGGGGTAGGCGTATTTTAGAAGCACCAGTTGAGTACTTTTAGCCATCTCTTTTATCATTGTATGTATTTTATGCATTTTATCTATTTAAAGCAACTTATGGCTTGGAAACCATATCATGCTTTTACAGTATTACTTTATAATACTGTTTGTATTATATGCCTTGTACTTTATAACCAGCATTACTATTGTAGCAGTACATTTCTCATGCTTGAGATAGAAGACTGTTCAATAAATACCTTTTATTGAAAACGCCCATCTCTCTAATTTCTCAGCAACTCTGGTGAAACTAAGTATACATGATTGACTTAGTAAAATAGTTATCTATTGTTTCGACGACACTGAAGATTGATTTCTTATTCTTGGGTAACAAAGTTGTCATGTTATATGGTTGTCAGGAACTAATCCCTTCTTGTACTTTCGGGAAAGTTTCTAGTGACCTCTGAGCTAGCTGGCACACACATAATGAAGTCTAATATGTTCGATAGAGACCTAGTAGACCTTAGTCATACGTCTAAACTGCAGTATATATTATTCCAATGCGCAGAGCCTATTGGGAATATGGGAACTACACTACATGGCGCCCGACGTTTGGTAAGGCGATAATTTAACGCTAGATACTAGAGTAACTCAGTCGTGCTTTTCACACAGACCCCTTTCTCCCGTAAAAACTCCAAAAGACGTCTGGAGTGGGTGAAAGGATAATATCCTCCAAAACTGAGTAGGACGAAAAAATCCTATGTATTAGTTTTTTGGTTTGTTCAACGTTGAAGGATACAGTGTTCCAAAATATTGTGCACCTAATCTTTGTTTCCTTGAAACTTGTTCTGCAAAGCTCTTCAGTCAAATAATGAATAGTGACGAAGAATTAGCTGCAGCAGCAGCTCAAGCGAACTTAGATGATGCTGAAATACCAGAAAATGACACGGATGCTATACTGCTCTCGGTAAGTGTAAGAAAAAGTATAACTTACAAACTGATAAATAATGGAGTATCAGCAAGAGGAGGCAGAGTAATCTTTGTCATAGAGGCACATGAATATCGTCAGTCATAGGTATTCTATTCATGGATTCAGTTTCCAGCAGCAATGCAGGAACACGAGAGTTCCACTACTACAAAGCAGAGGAACCTCCAACGGAATACAATCCTTTCAAGGACATTGAAATTCCATTAACTTACCAAGAACATCCGTTCTGGTTTAAAGGCACCCTAAAACATGAAAATCACATTACCAGGCTCGGTCCACTAGGTAGACCTGGAGCTACATGGCCGGTACAAGCCAGCTATACACCACATCCAGACATTGAAAGGATGTCAGTTGTAGAATTGTTAGCACAGCTAAAACAGTTAATTAAAATACACAGACAATTGGTCCAATATGTCATGCGGACATTAACAGTCCAACCAGCTGAAAAAATTCCACAGCACACACCTCACCAGGGGAACACAAATAAAATAACACCACAGACTATACAATCAGTCATTAGAAAGTTACCTGCCAAAAGGGAACAACTTCCGTTTTGGTTAGCACAAAAAATTACTCCAATAGAGGCAGTATTTCCTGATCGTACACCTCATGAGAAACACAGGATTCTGACAGTCTGTTTACCTATAGGGATTGCACCACACGTAGAGGATTGTGACACTTGGGGCACAGTCTTTGCTTCAATCTACACAAAAACACATGGTGTTCCGTCCATGGCGGTAATACCAGATGTTTTAAGACAGATTCAACATGAATACGGTCCAGAACCAGCTTTAAATCTAGGTATGAAATTACTGAAAGATTTCAAACGGGTATCGGCTATACTACTAGCCAACATTAGAAGTGAAGCAGCATCAGTGGCAATCCGCCAGAAATTAAAAGAAACAGACATCACTGAGCAACCATATGACCTTGCCAGAATCATTGAAAAATCATATGAAGAATTAGGTAGAGATAGTTTGGGTGGGAAACCACTAAAACCACAATTAACGGAAAATCATGAACAAGTTTTTATTAAAAACAATCTCACTACTCCTAGAAATAAGTGGGAACATAATAAACAGACACTTCCTAGAGAAAAGCGTTCTCAGTCCAGAGGAAGGTCTCCCCAACGGAGAGTTAGATCTCCTGAACGAGGAGGAAGATCTCCCCAACGGGAACCCTCTGAAAAAAGATATAACCTTAGAAATAGGGATACCTTAAGAAAACCTGATAGATATCAAGATAATGACACACGTCCGTCTCCATCTTTTCAGAATCCTTCTCAGAAATCATAAAGAAGAGGACGGTCGGAACACAAAGAAGAATGCTTCAAGTCCAAAGACAAAGAACCCATTCACCAAAGCAAAAAAGCTAAATTTTCAAAGAAGAAGGTAGCAAGCATAACAATTAAACATGCCGAGGATTCTGAGGACACAACTCAAGAACAGAGAATGGGCTCAAACAATGCTAGACAACGCAGCAGAAGTGACCATAGCTTGCAAGATCCTGATGGATCATCTGGAGACAGTGGACTTGAATGAATACATTCAAGTTGAAACTGCCGACACCAGGGTTAGTACACCCCACAAGTTATACGAATTAACACTCCGGATGGAGGGGTACAGAACTAGAAAAACAAAAGCTCTCTTTTGGGACAAGCTTTCCAAGGGTTATGACATACTTCTAGCTGAAAAAGACTGGCCACCTGTTGTTGTTAGGGAGTGCCCACAGGGTGAAGAAATGATTATGCCAGCCTTCTCGAATCACATTCCAATTCATAAAAAATATACATATGCAAGGAAATGGGCTGTAGCTCAAGCTCCAGCATTATATAAAAATCACGTAGGATGGGATGAGGACTCTCCTCACCACAAAATACAGTTAAAAAACCAACCTACTGCTCAGAGACAGTACCCTATTAAACAAGAAGCTAAAAAACAAGTCAGGGAGATTCTAAATCAACTTGAATATCAAGGGGTGATTGAAACATGCACCTCATCTATGAACAATCCTTTGTTTCCTGTCTCCAAACCAGACAATTCATATCATCTAGTTTTGGATTACAGACACCTAAACTCCTGTTGTAAAACATTCGCAGTACAAAATGCACATAGTGCTGCACTGATAAATAACATTGTGCGCAAAAAATATAAAACCACATTGGACATTTCAAATGGGTTTTTCTGTCAAAACATTGCACCAGAAAGCAAACACCTGACCGCTTTCTCAATCTTGGGGACACAGGGACAATTTTGCCGTCTCCCCCAGGGATTCAAGAATAATCCAGGGTTATTTTCAGCTAGAGTAACAGAGTTACTACAAATGTATGACGATGAGGCATTATCTTATGTTGATGACATCTATCTTACAGATGACTTGGAAGTACACTTGAAAAGAGTGAACACAATAATACTTTGGTTTGCTTCTGAAGGGTATACATTCAATTTTAAGAAATCACGAATTGCCCACCTCAATGTCCTATTTTTAGGGTACGAGTTATCAAGTGAAGGCTAAAGCCTGGCAGCAAACTTTCTTGAGAAGTGTGCGCTGCTTCAACCTCCAAAAACACTCAAAAACCTCTAGTCAATTCTAGGTTTCCTGAATTTCGGTAGAACTTATGTTCTAAATTACGCAGAAAGGTTAAACCTCTCTACGAACTAATCAAACCAGATTTCAAACCAACTAATTGGACTCAAGCACACACAGAAATTCTGCATTCAATCCAAACAGACATGATTGCTAAAAAACTGTTACAAACACGCGAAAATGTTCGCAATCTAGTGATCCGTGTCATCCCAGGGAAATGCGGATTCACATACCTGACCTTTAATGAAGGTGAAATGGTACCAATCGCTTACAAATCACACTTGTACACACAAGCTGAAATGAAATTCTCATCAACAGAAAAAATTCTGACAGCGGTTCAAACTGCAGTAGCAAAAGAGAGAGCTCTCGCACAGGGTAAACGTATAATGATCGTTACACCTGTACCTGCCTTAGAGGCAGTGACAAAAGCTAGCATTCCGAATGTAAAAGCTTTACATCCGAGATGGATTCAATGGGTTAACTCTCTTGCTGCAACAGACGTTGAATACCCTTTTTTTTTTTTTTTAAATATTTTTATTGTTGTAGTGCAACACACGAAAATATGTATCGACAATTGTCAGTGAGGCTTCAACATTCAGCCTCACTGAACCGAGAATGCACTTTACATTTTCTGTTGTAACAACTAATAACTAAGAAAAGGTCACCGATTAGATATTTGGCATCATTCCTGTCAATCAATAACACAATGTATAATAGCTGAGCAGTAATACAAGCTGCACGTCCTATGATTAGTCTGAACTGTATCCCCATCAGGCACACACATAACGTCATAGCCTACCCACTACCAGCACCCAACACCCCCTTTCAGCTCTAGCTTTCCTCATCATCTTCCCCCGAGCTATCCATATCTTCTTCCTCCGGCAGAGGCTCGCATATATCCCCTCTATAGGTATTCCAGGGCAGCCATAATTTATTCCACTTGCGTGGGTTAGCTCTTTGTTTATACACCGCCCTCTCCGTCACCATGATCATGTCCATATTCTTACACCATTGGGCCAGGGTAGGTGTTGCCTCTGTCCCCCACTGTTGCGCGATATCGCGTTTTGCCAATATCATACCTATTCCTACCCACAGCCTCCCATGAGTCGACAGATCAGTAGGGCCCCACACATTAAGTAAGCATAGCCTGGGTTCAGGAGCAATGGTTATTTGTAGAGTTTGAGCCATAGTGCGTGTGATTCTTCTCCAGTATGTCACTATAGGAGGGCATTCCCAAAGTGTGTGGAAAAGGGTCCCAAGTGCTCCGCAGTTGCGCAGGCAGTGCGGATGGTCGGCTCTGTGTATTTTGTGAAGCAGAGTGCGCGTGTAGTAGACTCGATGCAGTATCTTAAATTGCACTAGTCTGAACCTCGCTGATATTCCGGCCTCCCTAGGGGATGCCAGTGCGGCATTCCAACTATTCTCATCTAACTCCCCAATCTCCTCCTCCCATGCCTCTTTTAATTTCTGTAATGGGTCTGGCAGGTTGTTTATTAATTTACGATAGGTGAGTGAAGTAGCCTTGCTTTCCATGTAATCTGTCAACAGTCGGTCCTCTAAGGGGGCCGACTCCGGGACCGTGATGCCGGGTTCTAGTGCTGCCAGCAATGCGTGTCGGATCTGTAAGTAACGGTAAGTCTCAGTTGCTCCCATGTCATATTGTTCCCTGAGTGTCGCAAATGGTACCACCTCCCCATCCACCCACAGGTCCCCAACCGCTGAGATCCCTATGGTGTCCCATTGGGCGAATCCCTTGCTATGCCGTAGGCTACCCAGGGCTTTGGAGTCCCACAACGGCGTCATGCGTGTGATCACCCCATCCCACTTCAGTCGTGCTTGGGCTTTATGCCACAGTGCCACCGTGTGCCTAGTGGGTCCTACCAGTTTCTTAAGCAGCCTTTTGTCATAGAGTGGGGCCAGCAGGGTGGCAGCTCCAAGTTGTTTCCTATCCGCTAATAGTGCCGGGTCATCCTGCGGACAATGTAACCACCGGTTAACCACCTTAAGATGAGCCGCCCAGTAGTAGAGTTCCAAGCTTGGGAGTGCTATCCCCCCACCGTACCAATCCCTGAACAATTTCAATTGTGCCACTCTTGCCGGTTTGGTCCCCCACAGTAGGCTTGATAGTAGATTAGAGACCTGCCTGAAGAACTGCACCGGGACTAACGCTGGTGTATTTTCTAGGACATAAAGGAAGCGGGGCAACGCCATCATCTTGAACAGCGCTGCTCTTCCTAAGAGCGTCAAGGGGAGGGTGCTCCAGTGGCGCACATCAGATTTCAATCGTTCGAGCAGCGGTTGAAGGTTCAGGTTACGGAAGGTACCATGGTCTCGCGTAACTTGGATCCCCAGATAGCGGAAGGAGACATCCGCCAACAACAACGGACAGCTGTCTCCTAGGTCAGGTGCCGCACCATTGAGCATGTATAGTATCGATTTCGTCCAGTTTAAAGTATAACCCGAAGCCTTCCCATGCTTGTCGCACAGCGCCAGCAGTGCCGGTACACTTAACGGCAAGTCCATCACATAGACCAGCATGTCATCTGCATACAGTGACACCCTGTCTTCCCAACCATCCCCCCATTGCACGCCTCTCAGCAATCGGGTAGTCCTAATGACCGTGGCCAAAGGTTCCAGGACCAAGGCAAAAAGTAGCGGCGAGAGCGGGCAGCCCTGTCTCGTACCCCTCCTCAGCGATATTTCTCTGGAGAGACGGCCATTAGCCAATACTCGCGCCACTGGGGCCTGGTAGAGCAATTTGATCCATGCTATAAATTTCGGGCCAAACCCCATATGTTCCAAGACCGCAAACAGGTAACTCCATTCAACCAGATCAAATGCCATCTTGGCGTCGAGCGAGAGGATCGCCGCCGGTTCCATCAACATTGGCGCACGTGCCATTACCCCATGCAGACGCCTCAGGTTCATCGCCGTGCTTCTATGAGGCATGAATCCTGATTGGTCAGGATGAATCAGATGCTCCAGATGCGGCAGCAGCCGATTGGCCAGCAATTTAGCCAAGATTTTAGTCTCGGCGTTCAAGAGAGAAATCGGTCGGTATGAACCGCAACTCTCAGGCGGCTTGTCGGGTTTTGGAATTGTTACTATGGTCGCCGCTCGCTGGTCGGGCGGTAGTTGACCTCGTTCCAAACTGTCCTGCAACATATTGAGGAGGGGCGTAGAGAGCGTGTCCGACATTATCTTATACCACTCTATCGGTATTCCATTGGGACCCACAGCCTTCCCTGAGTGCAGAGCGGTTATAGCCGCTTGGAGCTCCCCAGAGGTCAAGTCCATCTCCAGTTCGTCCATGTCGGCCTGTGACAGAGTGCGGGTAGGTATCCCCTCGAGAGATGTCTCAGCCATCGCCGGGGTAACCTCTGCATCAGGTGTGTAAACCGTTTGGAAGTGGTCAGCCATTAGTTCAACTATTACAGAAGGGTTTGTTTGCAATAGACCCTCGCGATCCCTCAGTTGCAATATGGTCTTTTGCCCGCTTCTTTTCCTGTCCAGCCAGGCAAGGAGTCTGCCGGCCTTGTCGCCCACTTCGTATATTCTCTGTTTTGTGGCCGCTAAGTTATCTAACACTCTACTACGCAGATAATCGGTATGACGCTGTTGACACAAGTGTAGTGCATGTCGCGTGTCAGTGGTCGGATTAGTTGCATGGTTGGTGTTAGCTCTGTCCAGGTCGTTCTCTAGGACTACAAGTTCCTGCTTCTGTGCATGTTTATGACTAGCTATAATGGAAATGGCCTGCCCCCTAAGGACTGTTTTATATGCCTCCCATAGTGTGGTGGGAGAATCCACTGATCCCTCATTCTCGGCAAAGTATGCCGTAGTACCCTCCCTCAGTTTCTTGGTTATCAGAGGCACTTTAAGGTAGCCAGGGTAGATCGGGAATATGCGCGTTCTGGTCCGCTCGGGGTTGGATACGATTAGTGTCAGTGGTGAGTGGTCTGAAACTCCCCTGGGCCTAATATGTACATCAGTAATAGTGAGGAGGCTGTGTCCCAGTGTTAGGAGATAGTCAATCCGCGACAGACTGTCATGGACCGCCGAATGAAATGTATATTGTCGAGCCTCCGGATGAAAGTGCCTCCAGAGGTCCACCAAACCCTGTGCCTCCAGGAAGCCATGCAGCCGGGAGGGCCCAGGGTCCTGCGTACGCACCGGAAATCTATCCCGTGAGTTATGTGCCACTGCATTAAAGTCCCCCCCCAATATCAGATCACCCTCAGGCAGTTCTAGCAGAAATTTCCCCAGAGCGGGGAGGGCAATCGCATGCAGTGCCGGTGGAATATAGACCGAGACCACATTCAGTGGCCTCCCCTCCCACTGACCATGCACTGCCGCAAATCGGCCCTGCGAGTCCGTTTTCGTGGATTGGACGATGAACCCCGAGGAGCGGTGCAGGAGGATTCCCACACCTCGGGAACCCCTAGTGAACTCTGCATGGGCAACCATACTGTACCCCTTCCTGTCTAGGGCCCGAGTGGCTGTGCCCGTTAAATGTGTTTCCTGCAGTAGGACCAAGGCTGGATGAAAGCGTCGTATACATTGCAGTACTAGCCCCCTCTTGACTTTGTCCCCCAAACCCCGTACATTCCATGACATGACCCCCAATTGTGGCACTCGTCTCACATCCGTGGCCCCCCTCCCAGTATCAACCTGAGACAGTTCCGTCATAGAGTACGTTCCTGTAGACACCCATGCTATGCTCTGATGGAGCCCGAACGTGTAGCCTAAAACCTGCTAAGCGACACGCATATGCCATGTACTGCCAATCATTATCTGTGTGACCAACCTGAAAACGAAAAACCTCCCCCCCCCCAACTCCCCCCCACCCTGCCCCCCTGCTCAACGGACTCAAAACTGCCCGCCCCCCCAACTCAGCAGAGTGCTTGGACCCTTCCCCAAACATAGTACTTGCACGCTGGGGTCAAGGACCCTCCGCAGTCAGCGACCCCCTTTGTCAGTTCCGGAGGTCCCTCGTCCAGTGTCCATGGCGGCACGCCCGGCCAGCAAAGCAGTTGAACTGTAAAAGCAGTTGTGTGGCATTTTTATTCTCCCGTATCTTCTGTTTCCGGAATATCGTGTAGAGGTGAACGGCGTTCAGGCTCTCCCCCAGACGCCTGGGAGTGCAGATGTGAATCATCGTCGCTGTGCATGGTCGTCCTGCTGGAACGGCGCGGACGGGTCACCGGCCTCCACCCCTCCAGCCATTCCAGCGCAGTGTCGGGTGAGTCAAAGAACCATGTCTTATTGTCCGCCACAATCCTAAGTTTAGCAGGAAAAATCATTGAATAGGGAATTTCTCTGGCTCTGAGTTCTTTCTTTACCTCAAAAAAGGTCCTACGTCTTCGTGCGACCTCCGCAGTATAGTCCGGGAAAAATGCAACCGTGGTGTTATGGATTCGGACCGGTGGGGAATTCCTAGCCGCTTGCAGGATCGCATCCCTGTCCCTGAAGTTGAAGAGGCGAGCTATTATCGGTCTAGGGGTAGCTCCCTGTTTGGGTCGGCCTCCGGGAACCCTGTGCGCTCTTTCTACTGAGAAGAAGGTAGAGAGTCCTTTCGGTCGCAAGTGTTGTTGGATGAGTTCCTCCACATATAAATCCATAGCTCTCGTACCCTCCGACTCCGGAACCCCGATGATGCGAATGTTGTTCCGTCTGGAGCGCCCTTCTTGATCATCCAGCTTGTCGCGTAGGGCCTTGTTCTCCCTCGTGACCCTCTCCATGCTTGTTTGTAGTTCCGCGACGTCCTCCACCAGTGATTTGGTCACCACCTCCATAGACTGCACTTTCTCTGACATTTTATGGAAGTCCGCTCTGATGAGTGTGATCTCGGACGATATTGAACCCACCGTCATCTGAACTTGGGCAAGGGCCTTCATGACATCATCAATGGTCGCCTTCTTGGTGCCCGCCGTCTCCACCGTCTTGCCCGGTGGTGTCTTAGGATCCTGAGAGGAGGAGGCGGCCCGGTCATAGGCAAATTTTTCCAGCCGGGCTTGCGCTGCCCCGCCCTTAGTACCCTTCCCAGCCATTCGGAGTGTATCCGTGACTCAGTGTCGATGAGTAGGCTGACCTTCTCCCTGTGCAGAGCCTCCGGCAGTGTGGGACAAGAGATACGGCACTTCCGCGTTAGCTCCTTGGGATGTGTTGTGGCCGTGTTGCTATACTGTACCAGCCGGGCCTGTAGTACTATCTGTAGGTCCCGAGTGCGCACGCCCTGGGCCCCGCTGCACCACCCAAGCCACGGGCCTCCCGGTATAGTCAGCCAAGGCCGGTATCGCCCTCCAGTGTCTCGGTGGCAGACTCTATCAAAGGCACGAGCTATGTGTGTGCTCTAGCTCTAATGGAGATGGCTCTGTCCGGCCAGTCACTTTCTGTGCATCACGTGCTCCACCACCTTGCCCCTCCGCTTTCAACTGGACACAGGGCCCCCCGGACCCAGGTATGCCCCCAGGAGCCAGCACGTGGCGATTGCGGCGTACCAAGCGCCGGTGAAGGATGGTGGCGTTGAAGGTCTCGTCGTCCGGCAGCACACCCCTCCCCCACAAGGACGTCTGTTCCGCAGGCAGTGGCTCCTCACTCCAGAGGCCGGCGGAGGATCACAGCGGCCCTCGCCGCCTGGCGAGTCCGCAAGTCTTTGCACAGCGGGGCGGGCACCCAGGAAAGCGCCTCCGGCCCCGTCACTCTCTCGGGCGCAAGCGCTAGGACCACGCGCTCAGGGGAGCTACCTGTGGCAAAGGATCATCCAGCGCCGGGACCCGCAGCTTCACCTCCGCTACTCCTGAGAAGCCCAAACCGGCGCCGCAGCCGTCTCCCGGTCTCCTTCGGGTCCGTGCTCCCGTCTCTGAGCGGGCACTTCCGGCGGCGCTTCTCTCCCGAAGGCTGACTTCCGGTCCGCTCTGCACCGCAGGCGACTCCCCGGCTCCAACAGGCCCCAGCGGCCCAACCTGGTCGCACGTAGGACCGACTGCCACACCGTCGGATTTGAAAACAGCTGGACACCGCTTGCGCCGCCCGGTCCTGGGTTTCGGCACCTTCCCGGAATTGTCAATTTGCAGGCGGATAAGTGGTCGGATATTCAGGGAGGCCGCTTCAGCTACGGAGCTCGCCTTTTACACCGCCGCCATCGTTGGCTGCTGGCCACGCCCCCCGTTGAATACCCTTTTGACGCTAATTTAAAGACACTAGAATTTCTTCAATACGAATATGAATGTCCTCTGCCGACTGAAATTCTGCCTCTGGAACATTACGGATGTATAATCTATACAGACGGATCAGCACAGCCCGCTATTGGGGGTAAACAAGCCTATAGTGCCGCGTGGGCGATTGTTAAAGGTCGCTGGCGCGAAGGCAAATTCAGACCTATGGTCACAAAAACTCAATCACTCGGGGACTGTACAGCTCAGCGAGCTGAACTACAGGCTTTCAAGATGGCGCTTGAGAATACCGATCGCGAATTCCCCACACTAATAGTGTGCGATTCTTATTACAGCATACAATCTTACAATGAGTATCTGCAGAACTGGGTTCAAAACGGTTTCAAAGACGCAAAAGGTGGCACAATTAAGTATAAAACGCTTTGGGAAAGAACTACAAAAGACTCATGTGATTCATACACTGAGTCATCAGTGTGATGGCGTTCACGTTGCTGATGAATTCATTGGCTGATGAAGCCGCGCAGGCAGCTGTGCAAACGGCTTCCGTAGCTGCGATTACTCGGTCAAAAACAAAAATAGACAGCGAAATAATGCAAGCTGTCACTGCTTCAGTTAAAAACAGTGGTAAGACACTGCTGAAAGGCTTTCCAATAAAGTACTCATACACAACTGATGCGAATAATGTTCCTTTTTGCTCGAATCCCTGGAGTGGGGGATAGGGCAATTCCAAACATGGAATATAGGTTAGGAGTAATTGTAGCAGCACATGAAGGGTTAGCATATACACATGCGGGAATTTCCGCCATGGTTTCATTATTAAAACAGAGATACTGGTGGCCGCGCATGAGGAAACAAACTAGAAATTATGTACTAGAATGTGAAATCTGCCAGAAAATAAAAGTTTCCACAGTGAAACGTCCTGCACAGACACCCCTTCTGATTTCAGATAAACCATAGCGTGTGTTTACCTGGACCACTGTGGTCCCTTAACTAGGGATGGCAACTATAAATATAATATGGTCGCAGTGGACTCCTGCACAAGATTCATTTGGATGTGGCCCCGGCGCTTGGCTAACGCCAGAACTGTTTAAAGGATTTGAGAGTCTTTAAAGGCACATACGCAATTGGCACACTACATTCTGACCAGGGTCCAGCGTTCAGCTCTAGGGCTTACAAGGAGGCCATGGTCAGCTTGGGCTTTGCATTGCGGTATTCTAGTCCCTTCCATCCCGAGGGAAATGCGGTAGTGGAAAGAAAAAACTGTGACATAACGAAATCCATATCAGGCAAGCTTTTAGGTTCGGGTGACGGGTGGGTCAAACATCTAATAAGTGTCCAACATAGTCTTAATAATCTGCCAAGAAATTCTCTGGGTGGAGTCACTCCGTATGAACTAATGTTTGGTACTAGAATGATTAATGGGGACCTCGATAGTCAGACTTCAGTGGTAGAACAAAAACCCTTTGATATCAAAGATCGTTTGGCTGTTTTACAGGACTTAAATGAAACAAGAAGTCTGAGTAATACAATACAGAAACAACCGACCACTAAAGGAAACCCACCTGTCCCAGCAAGACCTGTTTGGATTCCAAAGATTGGGGATCTAGTCAGAGAGAAAGTTGCGGTAAAGAAGGAATTTGGGCCTTCTTACAGAAAAGCCGTACCTGTCTTGGCAATCCACGGAACAAGATCAGTAATACTACCGCCACTTGCTGGTAAAAGGGAGAACAGAGTTGTGTCAATCGACCTGGTCAAAACACAATCATGTGGCCAATAATAAGTAGTAGGCCCAGTGGACTCCCGAGAAGTAGCAGGCGTCCAAATCTTGCTACAATCCAAGAGGTTCAAACTGAAAGACTTATCACCTTTATTATTATTATTATTATTATTAGGGTTTTGTAGAGCGCGTAGTAACCCGGAGGCATCCCAGTGCTGGGATCCGGACAAGTCATGAGGGTAGCAAAAAAACGGAAAAGAGAGGAGGGCGGGGGGATCGGGATCCGGGAAAAAGGTGCGTTTTGAGTAGTTTCCTAAACCGAAGGTAGTTTGACTCCAACCTTAGTTTGCGGGGTAGAGAGTTCCAAAGGATGGCTGTGTTCACGGAGAAGCGCCGTCCGCCTGTGCGCGCCCTTTTCACTCTGGGAACTGTGATGAGGTATTCGTGGTCAGAGCGGATGGACCTTGTATCCTTGTAGGGCCTGATAAAGTTTTTGAGGATGGGGGACCTTTGCCCTGTAGGAGTTTGTGGGCCAGACAGAGAGCCTTGAATTTTACTCTTTCTCTTACAGGCAGCCAGTGAAGGAGCTTCAGAGCTGGTTTGGCCGAGGATCTAGCAGGGGTGTTAGTGAGAAGCCTGGCTGCGGCGTTCTGAATCCTTTGCAATTTGTTGAAGGTGGCTTCGGGGGCTCCCAGATATATAGCATTGCTGTAATCCAGCCTAGAGAGAATGAGGCCTTGGATGAGCAGTTTCCGGGAGATAAACCTGCAGTAAAAAAAGGACTATGCAACAAAGCAATGGAACTTATGCCTATGGATTCCCAAATAACAGTTCGTCAAGACACACCAATCTACAATGATGTGACATCCGACTACATTGATATGGTAAAAAGAGAAAAGGCTCCATAACAATACCAGTGACGATTTTCCAATTTCAGTATTGTCTACAGCATATACCAGCGGGCCTGTATGAAAGGTTGGATAAAGAATACATTAAGTCTACCTGGTCTTTACCTTACACACACACAAATGTTGGAATAGGGGAACAGAGGTTGTAACGGGGTGTATAGGAGGACCCTTGAGTACGAGAGGTCCGCACCACCTACGACTCCCAGAACCCCTCGGGACACCGCACCTAGCAGGGAAGGGGTTGACGCTGTGTTACCTTCACCCCCTGCTGTCTCTCTCTCCTCCTCTCAGGACATGGACTGGAACCCGTCGGAGACGGCCGAGGAGGACTGGCCCTTTAATTCTTGGACGCTGACAGAAGGGGAGGAACCTGCAGACTACGCGTTTCCGACAAAAGGTCGGAACCCGGAAACACAAGGGTGCTTGTACACCTGGAGGACGGAGGAGCGGGACGTGAAGAGGAACGAGTGGGAGAAGACGAAGAGCGAGACAGGAGAAGGAGGAGGCGGGAGACGACGGACGACGGAAGGAACAGCACGAGAGACAGAAGACGAGGGAGAGCGGCGATTACCACCAGAGGCCGGGGGAGTTCAAGCGGAGAAACCACAGAGGGAAGCTGAGTCGGCGCCAGCTGAGGACGGCAGAAAGCCAGGAGGCCACCGTTCCTGTGAGCCGCCCAGCCACTCACCCAGGGGAGGTGCGTGGCTCCTTCAGGTGCGTGATCGCTTGCGGGGCTGGGCCAGTAGTAAAGGTACACTAGGTACTAAATCAGGGGAGACCTAAGTCCCGGTACCCTATTCCTGTGCACTACCCCTCCAACCACGTAGGACACTGTAAATAGTTGAGCACCGGTGATTTCTCCCTCACTCCTTCCCCTTTGATGCTCATGAGTGTACAGTATTCACACTCGGTCCCTGTTTCTTTTCTGTTTTCACCACGGGGAGGTGTCAGAGCCAGCCGCGACGGACTCCGAGGAAGAGCCACCCCCAAGAACCCCTGAAGGACGCAGGAAGAAGGAGAAGGTCCATAGACGTAGGAGGAGCCGCAGCAGATCACCACGGAGGCCCCCCTGAAAATCGAAAGAGTTGTACTCACCATTTGCTTTCGATAATAAACCCACAAGTAAACAGAACACGGTTGTTGCCTATTCCTGCCGCCCCCTCAATCGACCCCCTTTTTACAGAGGTATTCCGTAGTGGTAATAAATGTAAAAATTCACTAAGTGGTACACTTTTATGCCAAGGTATTAATTTACATGGAGCCTGTGATGGTTCTGCAAATAACCTCTCATGCCACCTGCACGGTACTCCCTCCACAGTGATAGAACCAATTTTCAGACAGCTATCCAATGGCAGCTACGTTTTACTGAATGATCACAGCTGCTGTGGCATGTTGCCAGGAAAACTTTATCTCGTTAGTGTGTCCTCCAGGGTTACTTGTTGTATGCAAATATTGTATCCGAGGAGCAAGTCAGACAGAGGGACGGCGTTATGGCCTTCACTGAATATCTCTTCTGTACGGATTGACGCTTTAAGCAGAATGAAAGCCATTCTTTTGCAAAAAACGGTGCCACTGACCTCGTCCAGAGAAATGTATGATCTGCAGGTTGCAAGGATTTTGGCCGAGATACATGGCCTTTTATCAACAAATTGTCCTACGCATTTTGTGGAAATGTTGAGCCAAATCTTAAACATCTCCGATACAAGCGGAATCTCACATGTATTTAAGACAATTTTTTCGGGACTGTTAGCACCTTTTGAAGCAGTCCTAGGAATTTTTCCAAATTTCGTACACTCTGTGTCCGGCGGACTACCTCTCATCTTGGGACTCGTAGCCGGGATACTATTTTTATTTCTCCTGCTTCGGTATGGCAAGTCCGGCAAACAACGATACCCAGATGTCCATGGAAGAAGCCCTCCGTGCAATGAGGTATCGTGAGCGGATTACACAGATTCTCGGCTTGGCACGTTTAAGGGACCTAAACACCACATGGTTTCTTTCGTTCAGACCAATCTGGCAAGATTGCATCTTACCTGTTCTGCGATGCCTGCTTTGCGTAGAAGAATGCTTGTTAGACATCAGTCTCACTCTCCCATCAGTACTGCCATCGGATGTTGATGCCTTGCTAGGTCCTGTAACGGCTCATGCATCATGTTGCCCCCAACGGCTGCCAATTCTGATGACGGCATTCATTGAGATCTCACCGGCCAGTTTATCTATGGGTGAGGTACGAGAAACTACAGGCATACAGGTAACATCGACTGCTGACGTTGCTAATGCTTCCTACGCTGACGGCAATGATACACACCTATGCACATTTGATCTGCTTGATCAAGTGGTTCCACTTTTGCCTACTATGGTAGACAGCTTTTTTGCCAGCCTCGATGATCTGATGTTTTCTCCTGACTCTGAGAATAACTTTTGATAATATTGACACAGCGTTCCCTGAACTCTGAAATTCGTCCTTCATTTTTCAAAACAAACCCTCCGGCTTAAAATGTTTTCTACAATTGCAACTTTTGAACTCTTTCCAAAATTAGAATTTTTTTTTTTGGCACAGAGTATTCTGCTTAAAGTAGAACTATTCATAGAGAACAAGATTTCTTTATAGAACTTCCTACTGACAATATTTTGGCCTAGCCATCATAATACAATGGTCTAAAATGTTATTCTATGAAATGGTCTCGATTTAATTTTTCTTTTCTGTACAGTCTTAAGAGACATTTCATGAATGTATATTTTCATTTGCTTTGTAAATATTTGAAGGTATGCTTTCTTATTAGCTCATACAGTGTACTTTCACTTTCGTTTTTTCATGTGAACAAGCCTTTTCAAATGCAAATTTAATTTTGGGTGGGATTGTGAACACTTACTTAAGAATTGCTCAGTGCTTATAGGTCTAGTCTTATTGAACTTAAGATCGTGGAGTGGGTGTTGTAAACGAATCTAGGACCCTAGTGTAACTTTTCCCGATTCATGCCCTTATATAGGTATACTTTGCTCTATCCTTATATAGGCATAGAAATCCCTTACCATATTTGGCCTGAGCCTTACAGCCCAAATACGGCAAGGCTACTTCCACTAAGTTCAGAGAATTCACAACGATTTCTTGGAGAAACCCGCCTTCAGCAGCTAGGATCTTCCCCCTGCTTGAATATTAAGTTATTAAAGAAATCCTGGAGTTTTCTAGGAAATGAACCTTTGAGTGACGTTATTAAGTCCAATCATGCGTCAAACTCGGAACCTTCATGGTATAAATATGCCTACATTTGCCAAAACTAACACACGGTGGTTCTTGGAGCAGATCGACTAACTACTTGCTCGACGCCCTGCAGCAGCAAGTGCCGAAGGAAGACGACCCTCCAGCAGACACACTGAGAAACGCTGTTTCTTCTCTTGCCGAGAAATCCAGCTCCAGTGTTTCCAGCTTACCCTTGCGGGTATCTGAGAGATCGCGTCCTGAGAGAGAGATACAAGACCTCCTTCATTCTAAAACAAGGTACGGAGCTGATTAGACCCTTAGAGAATTCTTGATTAGACTCTTGGCAGATTCTAGGTAAAGAATACTAAACTTAAAACCACTCCTAAAACTTATTTCTTCCCTTGTGCTAGGCTTAGGTCAGGTACACTGGGGGAGGCGTATTTTAGAAGCACCAGTTGAGTACTTTTAGCCATCTCTTTTATCATTGTATGTATTTTATGCATTTTATCTATTTAAAGCAACTTATGGCTTAGAAACCATATCATGCTTTTACAGTACTACTTTATAATACTGTTTGAATTATATGCCTTGTACTTTATAACCTTACACGAAAAACAGGAACCCACACTTCAATCAGTTTCACACCATGTATTTTTAGGGATGAAAAAAGATAAGCACTATTTAATGTGTTTACCTTGGCGATTAGTTGCGCCAGTTTTATTCATCAATTTTCACAAAAAGGGAACATGTCACTATAGTCAAGAGAAATATCAGAGCCTTAAACGTAACGGCCATTTAGTGTCCAATATTTACAATGAAAGATTCAATATTTACAATGCAAAAAATGTGATTTAGACAACAAATTAACAAAACATACATAAATTGTGAAACTGTGCAAAAGTAGTACACAACCGTCTTTATGTGATATCATTTCACAGATAAAGTGAGGGGAAGAATTATTCACATGTTTTTTTAAAAAAAACCTAACATTTTTTATGAACCAACAGTTTTTTTCAAGACTGAAATGTGATATTTGGCAAAAAATGGAGATTTTTAAGTGGTTCTCCAAAAACCAACACGACAACCTCTCGGTAGAAATGTTGATAGGCGTTTGAATCATAAACAATTTTAAATGTTTACAGGACTTGATCCTATCCGCCTACGCGTTTCGAGTTTGTGAGGGTTCTTCTCAAACTCTCTTCAGGGCCAAATGAATTCCATTCCCCATTTGTTAAACCTCTAGGGACTCGAGGTAGGTTAGTTCATCCAACTGACTTGTGGAATTTCGAAGGATTTCAAAGGATTTGTGCGTATTTCTGGCTATAGTTGAACAGGTCATCTGCTCATACTGCTAATTTTCAGTTTCCATCATTCGGAACAGAACAGCGTTTAATTATGTTGCTTCACATTTGTCATGTGAAGGAATGAGGAAGTGATTCATGTCCGTGGACTGCAAGAATCGCGGTGCCAGAGAAAGACTAATGGCGATGACACCGTGAATGTCAAGCATACTGAGAGAACGTTGACAACTAATACACTGCATGAGGCAACATAATTAAACGCTGTTCTGTTCCGAATGATGGAAACTGAAAATTAGCAGTATGAGCAGATGACCTGTTCAACTATAGCCAGAAATACGCACAAATCCTTTGAAATCCTTCGAAATTCCACAAGTCAGTTGGATGAACTAACCTACCTCGAGTCCCTAGAGGTTTAACAAATGGGGAATGGAATTCATTTGGCCCTGAAGAGAGTTTGAGAAGAACCCTCACAAACTCGAAACGCGTAGGCGGATAGGATCAAGTCCTGTAAACATTTAAAATTGTTTATGATTCAAACGCCTATCAACATTTCTACCGAGAGGTTGTCGTGTTGGTTTTTGGAGAACCACTTAAAAATCTCCATTTTTTGCCAAATATCACATTTCAGTCTTGAAAAAAACTGTTGGTTCATAAAAAATATTAGGTTTTTTTAAAAAAAACATGTGAATAATTCTTCCCCTCACTTTATCTGTGAAATGATATCACATAAAGACGGTTGTGTACTACTTTTGCACAGTTTCACAATTTATGTATGTTTTGTTAATTTGTTGTCTAAATCACATTTTTTGCATTGTAAATATTGAATCTTTCATTGTAAATATTGGACACTAAATGGCCGTTACGTTTAAGGCTCTGATATTTCTCTTGACTATAGTGACATGTTCCCTTTTTGTGAAAATTGATGAATAAAACTGGCGCAACTAATCGCCAAGGTAAACACATTAAATAGTGCTTATCTTTTTTCATCCCTAAAAATACATGGTGTGAAACTGATTGAAGTGTGGGTTCCTGTTTTTCGTGTAAAGTTATTGGGCCCTTACCCCACTTCTGTCCGCATGGGCCATACTCTCCTCTTTTGAAAAATTGTACTTTATAACCAGCATTACTATTCTCATGCTTGATATAGAAGACTGTTCAATAAATACCTTTTATTGAAAACGCCGTCTCTCTAATTTCTCAGCAACTCTGGTGAAACTAAGTATACACGATTGACTTAGTAAAATAGTTATCTATTGTTTCCATGACTCTGAAGATTGATTTCTTATTCTTTGGAAACAAAGTTGTCATGTTATATGGTTGTCAGGAACTAATCCCTTCTTGTACTTTCGAGAACGTTTCTAGTGACCTCTGAGCAAGCTGGCACACACATAATTAAGTCTAATATATTTGGTAGAGACCTAGTAGACCTCAGTCCTACGTCTAAACTGCAGTATATATTATTCCAATGTGCAGAGCCCATTGGGAATATAGGAACTACACTACAAGGTAGATTCCCACACCATTAAACTCACCCAGTGGACTATCTAACCTTTTTTAATTCACCACCCACCCATATCTACACCTCTCCCTAGGGCCCTCACACCCACGGCACCACAAGGCAGGAACAAAAGATCTCCGGTAAAGAGCCCCTCTATGGGTGTCCGTCGGGTATTACACCGCCGACCCAATGAGGAGCAGACCCATATGATGAAGAATGACACCTAACTTGCTGGGTGTGTGAGGGTTTTAGTTGTGAAAGGGAGGATCCCCCGGTCCCCCCTTGTTTGGGCCTTCACCCACTTCTTGGTTCATCCCTCTTCTTTCACTCCTAATCCCTTATTTTCCTGATAGGGGAACTGCGTACCCATCGTTGTTTAACTGTATCCGGGCTTGTGCGCTGAACCCCGTTAAAGCTAGCCCTTACTCTCTTTGTTTGCTGCAGACCTATTGCATTGCCAATGCTTGGTATATATTCTTCCCAGGCGTTTTAGTGAGCATAGTTTTGAGAATTTAAAGACACTATCTGGTTCTTTATAAATAGCCATGATACTTTATTAAGTGCCTTTTTTAAGATGTAACCTGTGTGAATACCACCTGGTTTTTGCTGTCCTGATAAAGTTTCCCTGGTTGTTGTTTTTACCAAAAAACAATCTACTAATTCAGAACAGAATCAGAGCAAAATTTTGACCTTTGGTTTCCCATGTACACACTCACTAACCACTGATTCTATTATGGGTTCTAGGAAGGCCGAGATATCCGTTTGTTTTGATAAGTGCCACACCAGCCTTTTCAAATTGTAGGCGATTGGCCCAGATTCAAGAGTTCTTGATTTTGGGAGATAGTCAACTATTAAAGAAAGTGACAATATTTTAGGATTATGGTCGATTTCCACTCTAGGGACCACTTGATGCCCAATAAAGACAAAAATCAGTTCCTTTGAGATAATGGTATAATCGATAATAGAGTGTCGCTGTGAATTTTTAAATGTTGAATCGCTCACGATATCATTTGAGTGGCCTCCTGCAGCAGCATAAGATCGTATTTTAGTAACTGGGTACAACACACGAAATGAAATGAAATGAAAATGTGTTTTATAAAGCGCAAATAGCTGCCCGGGGGCGTCCAAGCGCTAAAACTAACAGTGTATAGACAGCTGAGCTAGTAACCAGGAGACAAACATATCTATTTGTTGAACAAAAAAGTTTTCAGGTGCTTCCTTAACGAGGTAAGATCAGAGTTGGATCTTAGATGTAAGGGTAGACTGTTCCAAAGCCTAGCCACATTTAGGGAAAAGGAACGACCTCCTGATCTAGACCGTTTAACCTTATGCACGACAGCACGTAAGGCATTGGAAGACCGTAGCTGTCTGCTAGGGAGGTAAGGGGTAATTAGAGGACGACTGATCGCTGGGCCAGTTTCCCAAAATGACTGATGGGCAACACAGAGAGCTTTGAAACTAATCCTATCCTTAACAGGGAGCCAGTGCAGTTTTGTTAATCCAGATTTAACAGAGATCCTGCGGGGGATTTGAAGCAGGGTCCGGGCCGCACAGTTTTGGATCACCTGTAGCTTCTTCAGTGTGAAGTCTGGGGCACCAAGATAAAGTGCATTTCCAAAATCCAATCTGGAAAGAATCAGTCCCTGAACAACAATTTGTTTGGCCTCAAATGGTAGCAAGGGAAAAATCTTCCTCAACATTCTAATTCATCTGAGTTAGAGATCCACTTGATTTATCTACAAGGTTCTTGGGAAACAGATGCATATTAAAATCACCTGAAATGATTAGGCTTGTAACAGGATGTTGATAAGTCAAGGTTTTAATTATTTCCCATAGAACAGTAAGCTGAGCCATCTTAACTGATCTCTTTGTACCTAAATGTACATTTAGAAATATAATCAGCATTTCAAAATCTATTTTGATGCATTATAGCCAAGTTAGTTGGAAATCAATTTCATGGTGCTTGATATCTAGGTCCAACAACACAAAGGTAGATAAGCCCATCTGTTGCTCGGCCATAGGCGTATGAATGTGATACAAAATTAGCGTACCCCTGATAACCAATGTAGTCTTAGTTGCACATTTTCCAAGTTTCCTGAAACATTAAAACTTTAAAGTTCTGTATAAAAGTTACTGTGTCATGATCTTCTAACAGTTTTGTGAGCCCATGAACAAATATTAATGGATTTGTTTGTATTGGCCGAGCTGTTCAACCAAGAGTCATTTCCTTCAGATTTCCCTTTAGTCAGTATTTTCGGAGGCCAGACCCAGTCTCCGCTTAAAACCGTGTTTTTCTGAATTTCTTCACACATTTGTGTGCCCGAGTTACTCCTTGTGATTTTGATGCTGGAAGATAAAATAGGATTGAATAATGGGCCTACTCCTCCTTTCAAAACATTAGAATACTCTCTGTGAGGTGTTTGTCAGAACAGTTCTCTTTACAGCTGGCTTGGGAATTAATAGAGTTGAATATTGACTATCATTACATTTTCTTATTTCGATCCCCCATTTCTCATTGTGGACCATTTGCAATTTGATTTTATTGACGGTCTCTTCACTACGCCAAATGGTGCTAGTTACTTCTCTTGTAGGATTGGATGGATCCTGTTTGAATTGGACTGATTCTAAAGCATCAGATGTTAGATTATTAAGCTCTGAAATTTAATGTAATAACTTAAGGATATAACTACCAATAAAAATATCATATGAACCCCTTGAGAGGTACCATGGAATAAATAGTAATTTCGCAGAAGAAGCAGAACAGTTATTTCCAATTGTTGTTTTTTTATGTTACGATGATTAGGAAGTAATGAAGTTTAGTCTCATATCTTCACACATCTTGGGAGGTTTTCTGCTGGAGTAATTGGGCATAAAAATCATTTTTTTCCGAGGTGTCTTTTTGTGTTTGGGCTGACATTTTTTCAGATAATAGGGTGGCTTTATATTTGCTGAATATTATGCAGAGGAACTGATATAATGATTCACCTATTCTGGCACAGATGTCTGTAAATCTCGGCTTCCCGGTTGAGGCCTTGTGTAAGGCCTTGTCCAAACACATGACAATTTGATGCTTTACTGGAGTGAGTTATTATTAACTTATTGGCGTCTTCTTCAGAAGAGAGTGGCACCTCTAATCTGCTTGAACTTGTGATCAGCCCAATATCCCCTACTTTCACTTCACGTGCAGGGGTTTCCCTTGATTTAAATATCAGATAGTTTTCTTTTGGTTAAAAGAGTGTGCTTGTCTTGATTGATTTTTTTTATTTTCTGTGTTCTATTATGCACTTTTTTTTTCTTTTCCTTGCTTTTTTGGCAAGCTCTTCTAATACTGGATTAGAAAGTAAATCTGTATTTTCAGTGACATGATTGTCTTCGTCAGTTTGTGCTGGAGTTAATTGTGTGGTTTGATGGTTTCATTCTAATTGGAAATATCCGGGGAGTCTTGTAAGTCACATGATACACTTTCTTCCCTTACTATATTCTGATAGATCGTGTTTTTGTCTGTTGCTGATCTCCATATTTTTACGATCCATTGTTGTTTACTCTCTCATTTCCTATCCCATTTATATCCACATTTTATACATGGTTTGCACTATCAGTGCTTTTGTATTGTTGTGGCACTGACAGTGACTATGGTCTGTTATACCTACTTGGTCCTTGTTATTCTGCGCCAGTATTGTCTTCATTTCTGCAGCTTTGTTTCCCTTAGAGTCGGAACAATATCTTTAGAGTCATGGAAACAATAGATAACCTGTAGTATGGCGTAAGGCCTGCTTTGCGCGCATGTTATGTTAGCATGGCTTATTAGACGTTTAAACGCCATTTTACCTTTTGCTGCTTTTGCGCATGACACTGCATAGCTGTTTTTGTAAGTTAGCCTTCCCGAAGGTCTACACATGAGAAAAGGTTTTGTTTTCAACATCTCTAGACTTACGTCTTGCCCCTACTCTGCACAGTGAGTGCTGAAGCTGTGAAGGTTATCAAAACATGGTAGCTGTTTTATGCCATGTTCGAGTAACGCTTTCTAGACACAACAATTTGGCAGCTGTGAGCCAACTAAGATTCTGGCGCCCTTATTATTGCATACTTGCCATGATTTCACACACTTGGAAGATTTTCCGTTTCCAGTGATGCAGAGAGCTTTTTGGTGATCCTGGTGTGATTTACTCTTACTGAGCGGAAAGGTAATGGGGTCCCCCAAACAAGCCTAAGAGACCTTCTATAGTTTACAATACATAGTTCCGATATAGGGAGGGTGTTAAAACTAGGCGCTATAAGACCTGTTTTCACCATCATTTTAATATGATTTCTCCTTTTGAATTTTATGGAATTGTAACAATTCTGACCATATTATTTCTAATCATATGTCTGCTTATGTTGGCTAAGATACTGCATATGAGATCACGTTATTAAAATAAATGTTTTAACCTTACAGTGTCTCTTATTTACTCCTGTTGTGGTTTAGTAAGAGAGTATAACAAAAGAGTGTTCTCACTTCCCACAATTCCTGAGTTTATACTAAGTGGCATGTTCTAGGTTGTCTAATCATTGGTTACTTTCTTATAGGACGAAGATCTAATGTGACACTGCGCTAGCTGGTTAGGGTTTTTCTAGGTACTGATGTGAGTTTCTGGCACACCACAATTCACTGATGTCCTAGGTCTCTGTGCACAGTTCTGTGTATGAGCAGGACCCATGCAACAAACCATTTCACTCAGTAAATCGTGCATGCTTCATTTCTACAGAGTTGCATAGAAATAGAGAGATGGGCGTTTCAAGAAAAGGGGTTAATTGAACAGTCTTATTTCTCATGCAAGAGATATGAGCTGCTACAATCGTAAGACAGAATGCGAAGTATAAAATGTACATATTTAACAGTAATATAAAATAATATTGTAATAGCATGGTTTGTAACTATCACATATATAAAAATACATCCTTAAATAACACAGGCTAAAATACTCAATTGGTGCTTCTGAAATAATCCTACCCCAGTGTACCTAACCTAAGGCTAGTACGAGGGAAGAAGTAGGTGCTGTTTTAGCTATAGTTTAGTTTTAGTTTAAAGTTCTCTATAGTTTCGTTTAACTATAGTTGCCAAGAATTGCTAAATGTTTCTCTAGGTTCTAATGAGCTCCATACCAATGAGAAAGGTTGGTATCTCTTTGTGGGACTCGATCTCTAACACCCCGCAAGGGGAGTCAGAAACACTGGAGCAGGATTATCGGCGAGGAGGATGACAGCGTCTGGTTAGTGTGTCTGTTGGGAACTGGACTCCTTCAGGACTTGCTGTGGCGAGCCGCGTGCAAGTAGGTAGTCGAACTGCACCATGCCTTGCCATAGCAAGTGAAGGTATATTTATACCTTGAAGGTTTTTAGGAATGCCGTTATTGACGTTAAAGTCGGGCATATGAACATGATGAATGAATCCCTAAGGAATAGATGTTCATGCATAATAAATGAGTTATTGGAGAAATCCATATTCAAGCAGGGGGAAGGTCCCAACACTTAAGAGTCTGGTTTTCCTACAACTCGTTGTGACGTAGATGAACGGATGTAAGTAGCCATGCCTGTATTTGGTTAGCAAGGACTATGCCTAAATAAGGGCTGGATTTCTATGCCTATATAAGAGCAATGTGAATTGTATCTATATAAGGGCATGAATCGGGGAATTCATTCAGAATCTAAATCGAAACACAACACCCACTCCACTTTTGTATGTACGACTTTACTAAACATGTTTAAACATATCTAAAATAAATCTACACATGAAGTGCTAAAACCCCTCCAAAATACCTAAAAAATGCATTAGAACTGATTGTAAGCATAAAAATGCATTGGTGCTGTACACATTAACGCATTGTTTCATTCAAAGTGAATGAATTATAAAACATACATTTATGCAATTGCTCGTAAATACAGAAGAAAAAAGGCCGAAACCAGTTCATTTCAGATACATCAAATTGTTTGTTTGTCAACAAGGTCATGTATTGTCTCTTGGAATTATTCACAGAATTCTTGTTCTCTCTGAATAGTTCTACTATAAGCAGATTACCTGTGCCAAAAAACGAAAAAATACAAATTAGGGAAAAAAATATTCATAGGAAAAGTTCTTTGTTTTGAAAAAAATGAAGAACAAATTCAAAGTCTCTCAGAACACTGTGTGCCAAAATCAAAAGTCAGTGTTAGGGTCTGGAGAAAACATGAAATCTTCTATGTCTGTAGACAAAAATTAGTCTATCATTGTAGGTGAAAGTTGGATTACCTCATTTAGAAGATTAACCGCACATAGATGTGAAGAATCATCTTCAGCATTGGTCGCATCAGCAATGTTCGTATCGGATGTTACCTGCCGGCCTGTTGTTTCCTCTTGTACCTCAGCAGTTGCATTTTGCATCTGTGAAATCTCAATGTATGCCGTCATCAGAATTGGTAGCCGCTGGGGACAACACAGAGCATGGGCCGTTACCGGTTCAAGCACAGTATCGATATCCGTAGGCATGACTGATGGGAGTATTAGACAGATGTCCAGCATGCATTTTTCTCTGCATAGCAGGCAGCATAGAACAGGTAAGATGCAATCTTGCCAGATTGGTCTGAATGACAGAAACCGTGTGGTATTTAACTCTCGTAGATGAGGTACACCTAGAATTTGAACGATGCGCTCACAACACTTCATCTTGCCATATCGTAGCAGTAGGAGCAAAAATAGTATCCCTGCAACGAGTCCCAAAAGTAGGGGCAGTCCGCCAAATACAGAGTGCACGAAGTTTGGAAATATTCCGAGAACTGCCTGAAAAGGTGCTAACAGTCCGGAACATACATTCTTAAATAGATGTACAATACAGTTCAGATCAGACATGTTTAAGATACGACTTAACATTTCTGAGAAATGTATAGGGCAGGTTGTCTTCCAAAGGGCATGTATCTCGGCAGAAGTCCTTGCGACTTGTAGATCATAGGTTTCTTTGGCTGAGGTCAGTGGCACAGTTTTTTGCAAAATAATGTTTTTATTCTGCTTAGAGTATCAATTCCTATAGAAGAGATGTTCAGTGAAGGCCATAAAGGTGACTCCCTGTCTATGTTGGGCTGTGGAAACAATACTTGCATACAGCAAGTGACCCTGGTTGAAACAGTGACTAGATATGGAATACCTGGCAACATGCCACAGCAGCTGTGATGTGGGATATATGTCATTGATTTATTCAATTTGCTTTATTCGGTCATAACAATGACCTTAAACACAAGTTTAAAATATATTTTATGCCATCTAGTTTTTCAGAGTTAGAGATTATGGAAAACATCACTCATCATCTAGCACAAGGTAAAAAAACACCTTAAAAATATCAATTATGCGAATAGGATTATGGCATCAGATGGAGAATATGCAGGGAGAAATAGCAGGTGTTATACCAATATAGTTTGGATTTTCGGGGTCATCAGCAATGTTCCCTCTGATTTTTTTCCTCTGTGTGCGGCAGAGTAAGGTCTCTGTGCGCTGCAGCCATGGCTGTGTGCGCTAACAACCCAATCACGCTTGTAGACCATGGCTTTATGTGGGATGAAAAAACTGGGTGTCTCTCAAAGGGGCATGACCGATGCAATTAAGGGCGTGGCTTAAAAGCAATTAAGCTAAAAATCTGTGCTTAGCATAGTGTGCCATCCAAATGATATTTTGCTTTGTCTGTCATTGCATCAGATATTTAATACAAGTAACATTACACCTACAATACGCCGGGACTATTAGCGTTTTCAACGGTTGTTTGTGGCATAAATATTAAAAATGCTTCTGCTTCTGTGGTATAGGTTGTGGCTTAATGCTCGAGCTGCCGACTTAGGGGATGGGTTTTGAGTCTCGGGTCAGATTAACATCCTGTGATCCTCTGCAAATCAATAAATCTCCCCATGAATACAAATAATGAAATAAATCATGTAAATCGCTCCAAAACCTTTGGGTTGAGTTAGCACTATATAAAACTTGCTGCATTTCATTTCTAAATGCAGGACTGATAGTTTGCCTTTTGAAAGAATTTATGTTAAATGCAGCCCATGACGGACGCTGTGATAAGGGGAGCAACTAGACCCAAACTTGTGTAGAAATACATGGGGTGTTTGTGTGGAAACTACTGCCCTAGCCTTGTGCTGCACCTGCCTCACCCTGCAATGCAGAGTTTAGCTGCTGTTCTAAAAGAACCAGGGTGCGAGTCATGCTCTTCAGACTTTTTGGGAAACAGAGGTAGTGAAAACTAAGGCTCCGGTCTTGCGTTATACTTGCCTGGGTCTAGTGTGAAAGGGTTAGCTGCTGCGCAGGGTCTAGTTTTGTGATGAGTTTAGCTGCTGTGCTAAAGAGAGAAGGTCACTAGTGCTCGGTGGACTTGTATGGAAAAACAGGTGGTGAAAACTAGTGCTCGGTCTTGCATTGTACATCTCTCGCTCTGCAGTGCAGTGGTGAGTTGCTCTGCAGGTTTTAGCTGCTGTGCTAATGGGACCACGGTGCTAATAGTGCTCGGTAGGCTAGTGTGGAAATGGAGGTAGTGGAAAATAGTGCTCTGGCCTTTCGCTGCACCTACCGCACTCTGCTATGCAGTGCATGGGATAGCTGCTGTGCAGGAGTTAGCTGCTATGCTAAGGAGGCCAGTGCACCATCATGTTCTGCAGACTTGTGTGGAAACAGAGGTAGTGAAAACTATTTCTCAGCTGTGTACTCCACCTACCTCGCTTTGCTGTGCAGGAGTTATTTTCTGTGCTATGGGGACCAGGCCGCTAGTCGTGCTCACAGATGTGCATGGAAATAATGAAGGAGTGCTTGTGTGTCAAAAGAGAGGTGCCCAATAACCAACCACTGACCACCTTATCCCAGCCCTTCCAGTGAACTAGAGTTGCACCTACATGTTGTGCTGCCGAAGGGGTTAACTATTGAAGTGCTTTTAGCCCTATGGGCGTTTCAGCAAGTTTAAAAGCATAATGTGTGTTTCAGGATCCAGGATCATCCAAAAGCACACGTTCGTGCTTTTAAACTTGCTGCATTCCTTTTTTTACATTTCTTTAAACACACTGTTTGAATTTATTTGCCTCCCTCTTATGAGAACCAAAGGAAGAACACAATCAATTTGTGTTTGACCCCACGTTCTCTCCTCCTCCCAAGTCCCTTCTGTTCAAAGCCAGGTGATGCTTGGGTTTTGTAGACAACATCAGTGAGGATGACAAGTAAAAGAAGAAAAACAGCAGAGCCATGAACAATAATATTATTAACAGATATAAGTTCCTTGTGACTCTGCGGGCTCCTGCTCGGGGATTTAGATGGAGTTGAAAGGCTTTATATGGTCATCTGCACCACGGCGTTGTAACCAACTGCATAGGGTGCCAAATAATGGAGCATTTGAGTGCTGAAGTGGTGTGCTTTGGATGTTTTACTTAGGCGCCTATATTCAATCTTCCTGCTCTTCAATACGGACCACTTGTCTCTTCAAATAGTACACCAAGGGAATAAGGATGGCACCAATCATCAAAACCTTCAGTCCCATGCACTTGCGCTGGTCATGTTCTGGCTCAGTTGCCCACCTAAGGAATGTGCATACATCCTTAGCGACCCGAGACATGGTGTAGTGTAGTTCCTATATTCCCAATAGGCTCTGCGCATTGGAATAATATAAACAGCAGTGTAGACGTAGGACTGAGGTCGACTAGGTCTCTACTGACTATATTAGACTTAATTAGTTTTGCCAGCTAGCTCAGAGGTCACTAGAAACTTTCTCGAATAAACAAGGAGGAGTTTAACTTCCCTGGATAGACAAGAAGAGATTAGCTTCTGACAACCATAAAACATGACAACTTTGCTCCCTCAGAATAAGAGTGTATCTCTAGAGTCGTGTGAAAACAATAGACAACTATTTTACTCAGTCAATCGTGCATACTTAGTTTCACCAGAGTGCAGAGAAATAGAGAGACGGGCGTTTTCAATAAAAGGTGTTATTTATTGAGCAGTCTTCTTTCTCATGCAAGAGAAATGAATTGCCACAATTGCAATACTTAACATGAAGTAAAGTGCATACAGTAAAAGGAGTATTATAAAATAATACTGTAAAAGCATTGATATGGTTTCTTAGCCATATGATACTTTAAAATGGATAAAATATATACATACATAAAAACATTGACTAACGTACTCAACTGGTGCTTCTAATCTACACCTACCCCGGTGTACCTGACCTAAGCCTAATACGTGGGAAGGAGCAAGTAAGTTGCAGTTTAAGTTAAGTTGGGTTTTGCCAAGGAATCTGAATCAATTATTCTCTTAAGGGTTTAGTCAGCTCCGTACCTGGGTAATAGAAAGCAGGAGGTCTCTCTCTCAGGACTCGATATCCCAGTAACCCGCGAGGGTATCTGGAAACACCAGAGCTGGATTTCTCGGCAGGAGAGAAGACAGCGTCTCTCTCAGTGCGTCAAAAGGGAGGGGCGGCGTCCGTGGGCTCTCGCATCAGCTGAGCTCTCGGGCAAGTAGATAGCCGCTCTGCTCCAAACCACCGTGTGTTTGCATAAGGCAACTGTTGGTATATTTATACCTGAAAGGTGGCGGGTTTGACGTAAGGTTGGACATAAGACGTCAATAAAAGATGTCACTAAGAACTGTCCGTTCTTTCAGTGCTCGCAGGAGTTCTAGGACAAATCAAAACAAAAGCAAGGGGAATTCCCAGGTTGCTGGAGGTTTGGTTTGTTTAAAGAACGTGTTGTACTTTCTAGGAGTCTAGGGGAGTAGCCTTGCCGTATTTGGACTGCATGGGCTATTACTAATGATTGATATGATTCTTATGCCTTTATAAGGATATTATTTATTATAGCCTATAAGGGCATAAATCAGGAATATCGAATTAGGGTCCTAGATAGAAATACAACACCCACTCCACGATCTAATGTCCATCATTACTAAAACTTAGCAATAGTAAACATATAATGATGCATGTGTGTTTTCCAACCCACCCCAAAATACATAAATCGCATTTGAAATGGTATATGGTAAATACACGAAAATGAGTATTGGTACTGTACGCTTATTAAGCAGTGTCATCATTCAGTTAAATGCATATATATATCAGCTGAATGAATTGCGAAATTTACACACGAAATGGCTCTGAATACAGAAAAGAAGGTCGACACCATTCCATCACATATTTATACAAAATGCTGTACATGTGCTAGAGGCTGAGGTAAAATATTGTCTCTAGAGTTCCTAAATTAGAAGCTCTGTTCTCTAAGAATAGTTCTACTTTAAGCAGAGTACTCTGTGCCAAAGAAAGGGTAATTATTTTGGAAGTGAAAAAAATATTCATTTCGCTTTCAGGGGAAAAAATAGTTCCAATTGTTTTCAGTAGCTTTTGTTTTTCAAAGCTGAATGCCGAATTCAGAGTTCAGGGAACGCTGTGTGCTCGTTGTTTAAAAGTTATTCCCGTTGTTCAGGGGAGAACATCATTTCAGACAGACTCGCAAAAAATTGGTCTACGACATCAGGTGAAAGTTCGACCAAGTTTGAAAATGCTGTAACAGTGCATGTGTGAGAATGATTGCTATCATCGATGTCAGGATCAGCAATGCTCACAGAAGGTTGTACCTGTGTGATGCTGCTCTCATCTCATACTCCACTGCCACATACTCGTAGTGGTGAAGTCTCAACGAATGCCGTCATCAGAATAGGTAGCCGCTGGGGACAACACGATGCATGAGCCGTTACAGGACCTAGCAAGGTATCTGTATCGATTGGTACTGATGATGGTAGTGTAAGACAGACGTCCAACACGCATTCTTCTCCGCATAGTATACATCGAAGCACAGGTAAGATGCAATCTTGCCAGATTGGTCTGAATGAAAGAAACCAGGTCATATTCAAATCTCTTAGCCGGACTAATCAAAGAACTTTAGTTATGCGGTCCCGGTAGCGTATTGCTAGGATCGTTTCTTCCATCGTCGCTGGAGTCTTGTCTGCGGCTTGGCTTGCATATCGGAGCAGAAGGATCAAAAATAAAATTCCTGCTACGAGTCCCAAAAGTAGAGGTAGGCCGCCAAAGACAGAACAGTCCCAAAAAAATTGTCTTAAATACATGTGCGATGCCACTGGTATCTGACATGTTTAAGATATGGCTTAACATTTCTACGAAATGCACGGGTCAATTTGTTGATAATAAGGAATGTATCTCTGCTGTTGTCCTTGCGATTTGAAGAGATATTCAAATAAGGCCATATTGCCGCCTCCATGTCTGGAGTGCTGTTTGGATACAATACTTGCATACGGCAAGTGACCATGGAACTAACGCTCACGAGATAGGCTTTTCCTAGCACCATGCCACAACAGCTGTGATCACTTATTAGAACGTAGCTGCCGTTGGAAAGCTGTCTGAAAAATGACTCTATCTGTTTTGCAGGAGTGCCGTGCAGGTGACATGAAAGGTTATTTGAAGACCCTTCGCAGGCTCCATGCAAGTTAATACCTTGACACAGAAGTGTACCGCTTAGTGATTTTTTACAATTGTTACCACTAAGAAATATCTCCTTTTTCTTTTCATTATAACATTTGTGTGTATAAGGTCATTTCCATGTTGACTTGATGTAGCCTTTACCCAACCTTTCATACTGGCCCGCTGGTATATACTCTTGGCAATATTTAAACTGGAAAGTTGTTATCGGAATTGTAATTATCCTGTGTATTATCCATTCAATGACAGGTCTTTCTGACATTGTCAATGGTAATCTCTCAAGTTTTTCAATGCTCAGAATCGTATAGTCTGCTCCTTTTTGTGCCAAACTGATTTGTTTATCAGTAAGGGTAAAGATAGAGAATAATGACGTTACGTTGATTAAATGCCATGGCACGTAGCCTGAACGCAGATTTTGCAACGTCCAGCCAAGCTGTACAATAGAACGTAATTGGGACTGACCATGTTGTAACATTAGTAAGTCCTGCTCTGTTATATCAATAGCAGATGATACAATACTGTCCAGTGAATATATTCTGGAGGACAGAGTCGTTAACCCATTGTCCACAACAGAAAGTGATTTTTCCAAATTAATACGATCAATTTCTCGTATTTTTTATGTGTCTCAATTTGCATTACTTTCCAAGCTTCATTGTAGGCAGCGTATATACCGGCCGCTATGAAACGTTTTGACGCTGTTTGCGTGGTCCCAGTATGAAATCACGCAAGTCAGCACCGTCTTTAAGTAAAGTCAAGTGTTGCTTAATTTCAGCCAGTGTGGATTTCTGTAGCCATTCGAGGCATAGTTTCCCTACACTGTATGTTGTAACTATCCCTGGATGTTGTCTCTGAGAGTATCTAGGGTCTGGCCTGTTCAGTTTTAACCCCTATATTTTGTTCAGGAATCTATCTTGACAGTTATTTGTGTCTGTGGGCCAGATCAACCATTTTTTCCAATCAGGATTTGTTCTGTTTGGGTGCAGAATATGGGATACGTCTATCTCCACATCTGTAGTGCTGTTACTATCAGGTATGGGCTTCGGAATAGACGGTTTGTTTAAGTCTTTAATCTTGGCTAGGCCAAGACAGGATGTCTGTTGAATGGTGTCATTCAATTATATTATTTGTTCTGGGAGCATGCAGGCTCTAAATAATGCTTCTAAACCTTGGACCTGGCATTCTTTTGTACCCCAGATGGTTTTTGTTTCAATGTTGTTTTTCCAGAATTCAAAACCAAATGTAGTCATTTTTTTCATAAAATGATTCAGAATAAATCAATTTAGTATTTGTCAACATTGTTTTCATTCCTGTCTTATTTAACATTTTAAAATAAAACGTTTCTGCATCACTTGTGTTAAACCCTGAGAAGTATGGGAATTTCTCAAAAAATGTTTTCGAGCTACTTTTAGGCGGTGTTGCACAATGTTCCCATTGGTTATAATTATAAACATTTCTAGGCTGTGCAGATTTATGCAAATAGTGATGACCAAAATGATTATAGCAATACATTTCTTCATAATTTGATGAACCCTGTTAGTAATCATGTTCTGTAAATTTTGCTGACATTACTAAATCTGACATCATATTGTTATTATTTTCAAAGTCCCAAACATCAGAGAAAGTACTTGGTTTTACAAAGTCACTTAATGAAACCTTAAACTGGTGTGGATATTTCAAGAGCTCAATCGGGCCAAAAATGTCATACTCAGTTCTGTCCCATGCTACCCCACCGGGTATTGGATTGGCTGTGACGTTCACTGATGATAGTTCTCTTTTCTCGATGTGAGATGACTTGTGAGGCTTTAGGACCAAGTTGATGTTCTGACTTGCTGTGTCCATTGTACTGTATTTTCCTTCAATTAATTTTCCCAAACAAAGAACCATGATGAGCCAAAGCAGGAGGAAAAGTACACCTAACACAATCCAAAATTCAATCCATGGAGAAATCAGATAGGTTTCTTTGAGTTGATGAAAGAGTTTAGTTACTTTGTCTTTGAAAGTTTTTGTTGCTGGCGTTTCTTCATGCTCGCTTGGATCTTCGGAAAAGTCATCGAAATTGATGAAGTAGCCAGATGCAGTTCTGTCAATTGTTGGAATTGCTTCCGGATTTTCATTTGCTTTTGGATTTTTCTTTGTTTCACTAGCATAGTCTGAGGCTACATCGTTGTAGACCGGTGTTTCTTGACGAACTGTTGCAATTTGGGTTTCAAGAGGCACAAGTTCCATGGCTTTGTTGCATTGTCCTTTTTTATTAACTGCAGGTTTATCAAAAGTGATTAGTCTCTCAGTTTGAACCTCTTGGATTGTAGCAAATTTTGGTGTTCTGCTATTTCTTGGGAGTCCACTGGGCCTACTACTTATTATTGGCCACAAGATTGTGGTTTTACCAGGTCGATGGATACAACTCGGTTCTCCTTTTTACCAGCAAGGGGCGGTAGTACAACTGATCTTGTTCCGCTGACAGCTAATACAGGTACTGCTTTTCTGTAAGAAGGCCCAAATTCCTTCTTAACCGCGATCTTCTCTCTGACCAGATCCCCAATCTTTGGAATCCAGACAGGTCTTGCTGGGACAGGTGGTTTTTCTTCAGTGGCTGTTGGCTGTTGTTTTAACTTTGTTACTCAGGTTTCGTCTTGTTTCATTTAAGTCCTGTAAAACAGCCAAACGGTCTTTGATATCAAAGCATTTTTCTTCTACCACTGAAGTGTGACTATCAAGATCCTGAATATACATTCTAGTACCGAACAATAGTTCGTACGGACTGAGACCTTTTAGAGAATTTCTTGGCAGATTATTAAGACTACGTTGGACACTTGTTAAATGTTTGACCCACCCATCACCCGAACCTAATACCCACGCCGTTATAGATTGCTTTATGTCCCGGTTTTTTCTTTCCACTACCGCATTTCCCTCAGGATGGAAGGGACAAGAGTACCGCAATGCAATGCCCATGCTGGCCATGGCCTCTTTGTAAGCCCTAGAGCTAAACGCAGGACCCTGGTCAGAATGTAGCATGCCAATTGCGTATGTGCCGATAAAGACTCGCAAATCTTTTATAACAGTTCTGGCGTCAGCCGAGCGCTGGTGTCTGCATTTTAAGTGAATCTAGTCTTAAATATTATGGGACGCATTTTTCCTGCTGGATTTTTGGGTATAGATAGCCTTATGCTTTCTAATAGAAGGGTCCTGGCAATGCTCCGATCGGTTCGCGACTGCGATCTCTGTTGCAGTTTGGACAGCCCATTGCAAATTTGTAATGTTGCAGGCTCATCCCCGGCCACCAGTATTCTGATTGTAATTCTTTCTGAGATTCCTTAATCTCTCGGTGCCTTAGACCCAATCCCATATGTGCGTCTGCTATTAAAAAGACTCTCCTGTTCGTGTTTGGAATTACTCTATCCCCCACTCCAGGGATTTGAGCAAAAGGAACGGAGTTTGCATCAATTATGTATGTATTACTGAGTGGATAGTTCAGAGGCAATGCTGCATAGTCACCTTTTAAAGACGCTTTTACCGCCAGCATAGTTTCTCCGTCTATGTGTTTTTTAGAACGTTTTTTTGTGGCTACGGAAGCCGGTTGAGCTTCTTCCGCTGTGGCTCTGTGAGCCAATGAATTCCCTGCAACGTGAATGCCATCACGTTGATGACTCAGTGTATGGATCACGTGAGTCTTTCGTAGTTCTTTCTGCAAAAGAACTACCTGTTCCCAGAGCTTTTTATGCTTTATTGTGGCACCTGTGTCATCTTTGTAATCGTTTTGAACCCAGTTCTGCAACTCATTGTTGTAAGATTTTATGCAGTAATGCGAATCGCACACTATTAGTGTGGGGAATTCGCGATCGGCATTTTCAAGCGCCATCTTTATAGATCTTATTTCTGCTCGCTGAGCTGAACAATTTCTTAGCGATTCAGTTTTAGTAATTAATGGTCTGAATTTACCAAAGCGCCAGTGACCTTTAACAATCGCGCACGCTGCATTGTAGGATTTTTCCTCTACATCGTAATGCTGTGCAAATCTGTCCATGTAGATTACACATGTGTATTGTTCGAGAGGCAGAATTTCGATTGGCAGAGGATATTCTTCTTCATATTCTAGATTTTCTAGTTTTTTCATTTTCGGGTCAAAATAGTATTTCACGTCTTCTGCAGCAAGAGAATTTTCCCATTGTATCCATTTTGGATCTAATGCCACGGCAGTCAAATTGCGTGGGCTTGTTAATGCCTCAAGGGCTGATTCTGCTGTTAAAACAGTTATCCTTCTTCCTTGGACTTGGGCTCTTTCTCTTGCTACAGCAGTTTGAACCGCTATTAGAATTTTTTCAGTAGAACTGAATTTCTTATCAGCTTGTGTGTACAAGTGTGATTTGTAAGCTATCGGTACAGTTTCTCCCTCATTAGAGGTCAGGTACGTGAATCCGCATCTTCCTGGGATGACTCGGATTACAAGGTTGCGTATGTTTTCGCGAGTTTGTAATTTTGTTTTAGCTAACATGTCTGTTTGTAATGATCTTAAAATTTCTGTGTGTTTCTGAGTCCACTTTATTGGTTTGAAATCAGGTTTTATTAATTCATAGAGAGGTTTAACTCTCTCTGCATAATTTAGAATGTATGTTCTTCTGAAATTCAGGAAACCTAGTATTGATTGTAAGTTCTTCAGCGTTTTAGGTGCTTGGAGTACAGCACACTTCTCTAAGAAGTTGTCTGCTAGGCTTTTGCCTTCACTTGATAATTCATATCCTAAAAACAGGACAGTTAGATGGGCAATTCGTGACTTTTTAAAGTTGAATTTGTAACCCTTAGCTGCAAAACCAAGTATTATGGTGTTCACTCTTTTCAAGTTAGTCTCCAGGTCATCATCTGTGAGATAGATGTCATTGACATAAGATAATGCTTCATCATCATATATTTGTAGTAACTCTGTTACTCTTGCTGAGAATAATCCTGGGCTATTCTTGAATCCCTGTGGGAGTCGACAGAAGTGTTTTTGCGACCCCATTATTGAGAAAGCGGTCAAATACCTGCTTTCAGGTGCAATGTTTTGACAAAAGAATCCATTAGAGATGTCTAATGTCGTTTTATATTTTTTTGCGCACAATGTTATTCATTAGTGCTGCACTGTGTGAGTTTTGTACTGCAAATGTTTTACAACAGGAGTTTAAGTGTCTGTAGTACAAAACAAGACGATATGAATCGTCTGGCTTGGAGACAGGAAACAAAGGATTGTTCATTTGTGAGGTGCATGTTTCAATCACCCCCTGGTATTCAAGTTGATCTAAGATCTCCCTGACTTGTTTTTTAGCTTCTTGCTTAACTGGGTACTGCCTTTGTGCAGTGGATGGATTTTTTAACTGGATTTTGTGATGAGGAGAATCCTCATCCCATCCTACATGATTTTTATATTTGGGCTACTGCCCATTTTCTTGCATATATGGATTTTTTATGAGTTGAAATATGATTTGAGAAGGCAGGCATAATCATTTCTTCACCAGGAGGGCACTCCCTGACAAACTCTGGTGGCCAGTCTTTCACAGCTAAATGGATGTCATAGCCTTTTGAAAGGTTATCCCAAAAGAGACCCCTTACTTTCCTAGTCTTGTCCCCCTCTATACGTAATGTTATTTCGTATATTTTATGAGGTTTACTAACTCTGGTATCTGCAGTTTCCACTTGAATGTATTAATTCGTGTCCACTGTCTCCAGAAGATTCATCAAGATCTTGCGAGCTATTGTCACTTCTGCTGCGCTGTCTAGCATTGTCTGGGCCCACTCTCCGTTTTTCAGTTGTGTCCTCAGTATCCTCGGCATGTTTTATTATTTTAATACTAGCTACCTTCTTTTTTGGAAATTGTATTTTTTTACTTTGATGAGCAGGTTCCTTGTCTTTGGACTTGACGTGCTCTTCCTTGTGTTCTGACCATCCTCTTCTTTCCGATTTCTGTGAGGAAGTCTGAAAAGATCAAAAGGGACGTGTATCAATATCTTGATATCTATCAGGTTTTCTCAATTTATCCCTATCTCTAAGGTTGTATCTTTTCTCAGAGGGCTCCCTCTGGGGAGGCTTGTCACCTCGTTCTGGAGATCTATCTCTTCGTTGAGGAGACCTTCCGCTGGACTGGAATCCTTTTTCCCTGGGAGTGGATTATTTATTTCCATCCCAACTCTTTTTTGGAGTATTGAGATTATTTTTAATAAATGTTTTTTCAGGATTTTTAAGTAGTTGGGGTTTTACTGGTTTCCCACCCAAACTATCTCTTCCTAGTTCTTCATAGGATTTTTCTATGATTCTGGCAAGTTCAAATGGTTGGTATGCTATATCTGTTACTTTCAATCTCTGGAGGTATGTTATGTCCTCCATTGCCAATTGAACTAATTCTCTATATGCCTTTGTTAATTCTTTTATTTTATCTAAAAATTCTTCACTTGACATTTTTTCAATGTCGGTTTGTGGTGTGTGTGGTAAATGAATGTTGCAGAGTCCACTTGATAAGTTAAGATCCTTTATTGCAGGTTCCTTCCAGATTAGATAGATAGGTTAAGATTGTAAGGAAAACCCCACCAGGAGCCAGCTGTTAGCAGCTCAGCCTGAGATGACCAACTGCCACAGTAAGTAATAGAAAGGCGCTGTGAGCTAGAGGGACACCCAGGCATTCTATGATGTCACAGATAACATTGTACAGTCTATCCAGAGGAGAACAGTGGAGAGGACATTTACTACACATCCTCTTCCCTTATGGAATAAGAACAGAATAAAGAAACAATCGACAAAATACCTCAAATGCAACATCAGCAGGAAAGTACAAAATTGAGATGAACTAAAAGTAATAATGTACGACAAGAGATGACGTTAGCATGAGGTAACATTAGCAGAGAAAAGAACAAAGAAACAATATGCCACATCCCTTTCCCTTAACGAAACAGCATGGTTTCGAAAAACTAAGACGAACAGCTAAGTTAGCTGGTGACTCTCATAACCTCCCCACACATGGGTACACCACAGGGTAAACACCCTAGAAAAAAATGAGTGTAGACTGGGAGAGACACAATGGGGTAAGACTCACCTAAGATAACCCAAGAGAACAAACCCCTTTAACAAGAATCCACCAAAGAGAAAAATTTAAAAAAACTACCCCTGGTAAAGATATGCTGACACTAAACGTATGATAAATACAGAACTCAAAATCTTACCTAAATGAAGCCCTTGCCAGTAGCTGCAAGAAGGTAGACTCCGACAAGAACATAGTGTACAAACAATCTCCACCAAAAACAGGGGACAGCGCAAAGTAAGGAGAATGGACTACCCACAAACACTGAACCTCCCCTTAAGAGGGTACACCACAGGACAACAAACTTGGGAATATAAATGGGCGTTGACTACCCACAAACACACAACCTCCCTTAAAAAGGGTACACCACAGGTTAAACAAGATAACCCTGGGACGGAAAATGGGGCATGGACTACCCGCAAACTTCCTACCTCCTCTAAAAAGAGTACACTGCAGGACAGAGATCCTGAGAACAAAAATGGGGCATGGACTACCCACAAATACCCAACCTCCCCTGAAAAGGGTACACCGCAGGATAGGAACAGTTACCCTGGGACAACAGATGGGGCATGGACTACCCGTAAACACTCAACCATAAAGGTTACACTGCAGGAACGTAATCCTGAGAAAAAAAAACATGGGGCATGGACGACCCTCAAATACTCAACTTCCCCTAAAAAGGGTACACCGCAAGGTAAGGACAACAAACCTGGGAATAAAAATGGGCGTTGACTACCCACAAACACACAACCTCCCCTGAAATGGGTACACCACAGGTTAAACAAAATAACCCTGGGACGGAAAATGGGGCATGGACTACCCGCAAACTTCCTAAATAGACTATAGGAGATACACACCCTGTGAATTGGTATGGACATTGACTACCCACACTGACACCACACCCACACTGATACACAAAACTACACCAAGCCCTACATAGGATACACTACAAGGTACATCATAACCTTAGTAAACCAATTTTGACAAAGCCTGACTCATGGTTCCCCCAAAGAAGGGCACACCGTAGAGAAAAGAGATGTAGACCTGATCCCACAAACAAACGATAGGGCAAACACAGCAAAGACCACTGTAGTAGTTTGAATAGATCAACAGGTTAAGGCATAAAAACAAAAGATTATGCTAAGTCAGAATGCAATTTTCACAGACACCGAGAAGCTAAGCACTTCAAAACAAAATATCAAGTAACGCTAGCTCCGGTGAGCGACCTCTCACCCGGGGTATGTATACACTGCTCCCTGCAGATGCCGTGTGCTCTCTGCAGTCTCCGCTGAGCTCTCTGCAGTCACCGTGGACCTCCATCAGACAAGAAGAATGTGATCAAGACCAAAAGAAAAGTCTCTTCTACTCGGTTGCTCTAGTCCCGCAATTGACTGTGAAACGAAAATGTTCCAGGTGCTGATCAAAGAATGAGAATGCTCGTGTCTCATCAATGGTCGGCTCGACGGCATGAAGGCATAATGAAATCGTCATTATCAACGTATGCGGGACACTGCCGACACCAATCATGACTGACATCGGGAAATTAAAGACTACAGTGTGTGTGTTAAGAGTACCACATAGAAACTTCGAGCTTCAACTTCAATACGCTGATCTTGAGGAAGATGGCGGCACGTTGTTACGCGACCGGCGGATGGTTCACGGCCAAGGCGTGCTGAACGAAGACAACAGGAAAATTGCAGCATGCGAGAAGGCGTGACGTCACAGAAGAGCTTCGCTAACTCCTAGAAGCATTCTAAGCACGTCATCAGAAGGATGGCAGACGGGAAGAAGGGAAGATCGCTGCTGGTCAACCGTCGACCAACGGACATCAGTGTCCAGGACGGTGAGTAAACGAGCTTGGAGAGGCACAGAAAGTTGAGGCCGTCCAGTCTTTACACACTGCCATATTAGTGCAGCGCCCCCTTGAATCCGCTAGCCAAGTACAGCGCCGGTCCCTGAATGCGCTGACACATATGTGCGCTGGGAATAAATACAGATCAATATCGCTGATGCTTTCCTCCAGGACTAGCGCTGCAAAGTCAGTGAGGTAGATGTGACATGTCACACTAGACGAATGTCTTTTCTCATATTGTATGGCACAATTGTGATGCCCAAACGCACGCTTTTTTAGACAAATAATTTCCTGATGACAGCAGAGACAGCTAAAATAACAAACGCCAGGCTGTAGGAGATACCAAATAAAGACACACGCTCAGGGTGCAGGCTGTCCACAGAGATATGAGCACGTCCAGTAGGTAATTAGTACACAAAACCCATTGGTGCACAAGACTACTTCACACGCAGACTAATAGCAGACATCAAGGTGAGACACACACCCTGGGTGCAGGCTGTCCAGGTGGAACAGGACACTGGTGGGGTCAGCAGGGCGTTACCTTTAGTCTGAAAATGATGTCTCTCTGAATTTCTTGATTTCTTAAGTTGCTTCCTTTAACTTGTATAGTTCCTTAAGTAGTCTTAATCCTTAAATCACGCGTAGGTTCATCCTTTTGAGAATCGTCGCCAAGTTGTGGTAAATGAATGTTGCAGAGTTCACTTGATAAGTTAAGATCCTTTATTGCAGGTTCCTTCCAGATTAGATAGATAGGTTAAGATTGTAAGGAAAACCCCACCAGGAGCCAGCTGTTAGCAGCTCAGCCTGAGATGACCAACTGCCACAGTAAGTAATAGAAAGGCGCTGTGAGCTAGAGGGACACCCAGGCATTCTATGATGTCACAGATAACATTGTACAGTCTATCCAGAGGAGAACAGTGGAGAGGACATTTACTACAGTGTGTATCTGGCTAGAACCGGCCACGTGGCTCCTGGTCTACCTAGTGGACCGAGCCTGGTGATGTGATTTTGATGTTTTAGGGCGCCATTAAACCAGAGCAGGTGCTCTTGGTAATTTAGTGGGATTTCAACGTCCTCGAAAGGAGTGTATTCATCCGGAGGTTCCTCTATTTTGTAATAGTGGAATTCGTTTGTTACAGCGTTTGCTGCTGGAAAGTTTATCCATGAATAGAATACCTCTGTCTGCCGATTATTCATGGGCCTCTACCACGAATATGACTGTACCACCTCGTGATGTCAGTCCATTTTCTATAAGTTTAATAGTTATAGTTTTCCTTACATTAACCAGAATGATTATAGCATTAGGGTCATTTTCTTGGAGACTTGTGTCATCCGCTAGGAGTCAAGCTGCTATTCTAGCTGCCTCCCTTTCATCGTCACTTTCCGTCATTTTTACTTACAGAAAGTTTTTTTTTGCAGATCAAGTTTCAAGGGAAACAAAGATTAGGTGCACAATATTTTGGAACACTGTATCCTTCAACGTTGACTAAACCAAAACTATATATAGGAATCTCTTCCTACTAAGCTCCGGCGGATTTTAACCTTTTACCCACTCCAGACGTCTTTTGGAGTATTTACGGGAAAAAGGGTCTGTGTGAAAAAGCACGACTGAGTTACTCTAGTGTCTTGCGTTAGATTATCGCCTTACCAAACGTTGGGCGCCATGTAGTGCAGTTCCTATAATCCCAATAGGCTCTGCGCATTGGAATAATATAAACAGCAGTGTAGACGTAGGACTGAGGTCGACTAGGTCTCTACTGACTATATTAGACTTAATTAGTTTTGCCAGCTAGCTCAGAGGTCACTAGAAACTTTCTCAAATAAACAAGGAGGAGTTTAACTTTCCTGGATAGACAAGAAGGGATTAGCTTCTGACAACCATAAAACATGACAACTTTGCTCCCTCAGAATAAAAGTGTATCTCTAGAGTCGTGTGAAAACAATAGACAACTATTTTACTCAGTCAATCGTGCATACTTAGTTTCACCAGAGTGCAGAGAAATAGAGAGGCGGGCATTTTCAATAAAAGGTGTTATTTATTGAGCAGTCTTCTTTCTCATGCAAGAGAAATGAATTGCCACAATTGCAATACTTAACATGAAGTAAAGTGCGTATAGTAAAAGGAGTATTATAAAATAATACTGTAAAAGCATTGATATGGTTTCTTAGCCATATGATACTTTAAAATGGATAAAATATATACATACATAAAAACATTGACTAACGTACTCAACTGGTGCTTCCAATCTACGCCTACCCCAGTGTACCTGACCTAAGCCTAATACGTGGAAAGGAGTAAGTAAGTTGCAGTTTAAGTTAAGTTGGGTTTTGCCAAGGAATCTGAATCAAGAATTCTCTTAAGGGTTTTGTCAGCTCCGTACCTGGGTAATAGAAAGCAGGAGGTCTGGTATTTCTCTCTCAGGACTCGATATCCCAGCAACCCGCAAGCGCGGCTGGAAACACCGGAGCTGGATTTTCTCGGCTGGAGAAAAAGACAGCGTCTTTCTCAGTGCGTCAAAAGGGAGGGGCGGTGTCCATGGGCTCTCGCATCAGCTGGGCTCTCGGGCAAGTAGATAGCCGCTCTGCTCCAAACCACCGTGTGTTTGCTTAAGGCAACTGTTGGTGTATTTATACCTGAAAGGTGCCGGGTTTGACGTAAGGTTGGACATAAGACGTCAATAAAAGATGTCACTAAGAACTGGCCATTCTTTCAGTGCTCGCAGGAGTTCTAGGACAAATCAAAACAAAAGCAAGGGGCATTCCCAGGTTGCTGGAGGTTTGGTTTGTTTAAGGAACGTGTTGTACTTTCTAGGAGTCTAGGGGAGTAGCCTTGCCGTATTTTGACTGCATGGGCTATTACTAAATATGGATATGATTCTCATGCCTTTATAAGGATATTATTTATTATAGCCATATAAGGGCATAAATCACAAATATCGAATTAGGGTCCTAGATAGAAATACAACAATGTTAGCTGTAGCGCCATCATCAAACTCCAGGATCTCATTGTAAATAGGTGGTGCCACGCCAATAGCCTGGCAAGGAAATTAGGGGTTGTAATACAAGCCATCTTTTTTGGTGATACCTGTGGGAGCATCACAGTAGCTAGTCAAAAGAGAGAAGACGTAATCCTCACCACTGCGCCTAGCATTGAAAATGTAGTTCAGATCAGGGGTCAATACCCCATTGTTCGTTGTCAGGGATGCCTTTGCATTAGCATATGGCTTGGGGAAGAAATCAGACAGTTTGCCTGGTCTGGTAAACCTATCCCCATTTTCATCATGGCCGTTTATCACTTCACACTCCTCTGCTAAAGCCTTTGCTTCCGCTTCTGTGTGACTGACTTCCACCAGATTTCGGAAGCCCAGGTATTCCATGCTGTGGCAGGCAGCACACACCTGTTTGTATACCTGGTAAAGACGACGAACCCTGCTGTGATCCAAGGCAGAAAAAGGACCCTTGTGGCTCCAAGGATACTTTGGGTGATGCAGCTCAAAATCACTGGCTTTTACCGATCTGTGTGAAGCCAGGGCTAAGCCAGCCCCTCCAGCAGCAAGCACGCCCAGCATGGACAGGGCCAGCTTTCAGCCTCTGGACAGACTGGAAAAGGACATGGAAGCCCTGGGCTAAGAAGACCAGGCCGCCCGCCCCCGTTGACCCTGAGGAGTCCCCTCTGCACCGAGCTCCAGCCTCTGCCAGCTTTGGCTTTCCCGTGACTTAAGGACTCTCACCTTCTTAATGCAGCGCAACTGCGGGGCTGATTGCAGGCCTTTTTTTTTATTTTTTAAATTTTTTTAAAGACCTTTATTAATTGTACTTGCAGAAGTGATAAATACAGTTCAGGACCTACAACCCACCGGGCCGGCCGCTTCAGACAATTTGGTCATCAAAATTGTTTGCTTGTACACAGCTGTATGTCCGACAACCCTGGGGTCCGGCGGCGTACCATAAAATCCTATCCTAGATATCACATTCCAATCTGTGTTTATCAGTTGTTAGGTCTATGATTTTATTTTTTCTTTATCATTAACCATAACTCGAAACTGCGGTCAAGATAAACATTTACGCTCAGTGGCTATTTCCATGTTTGCTCCTGCCCACTAATGAATGTCATTCGTATACAGTGATGTAACCAAGAGCTATGACACAAGTATCGTGCAACATTTAGTTCCTCTTTTGAGCTGTTCCACCCACCCATGCCCTCTAAACACTCTCCTCTTCTTCATCTGAGCTTACATTGTCATCTTCCGGTAAGGGTTCACATAACTCTCCTCTGTACATATTCCAGGCAGACCACACTTTGTTCCATTTACGGGGGCAGGCCCTAAGCACATACACCGCCCTCTCTGTAAACATTAATAAGTCCATGTTCCTACTCCACATGGATACCGTGGGTATTTCTGCAGCACCCCACTTTTGTGCAATATCTCTTTTATGAACAACAATGAAAGAGTGTTCTTTGTTTGAAAACACAAGGGTATTCGAGCACATAGAAGAACAACACCTATTTGGTGTGTCTAGAAAGCCCTCACTCACCGACCTGGTCGGTGACATGCTTCATCATTGGGCCCCACTGGGTGTGACCGAATGTCACCCCAGTGTGCTTCAACGCCAGATTTACTGCGGAGCGGGTAATGTGAAGATGTGGGTGCTAAATGATAAACTACGTGAATAAGGAAAGTGTAAAGTGGTGAGTTTAAAAATTTCTTTGTTGTATCAAAAATTGTTTTAATGGCTGATCAAAAAGACATATTAAAAATGTGTTGGAGAACTAGGCCAACTAAGTTGAATGGTCTGTTTCCAATACTCTTAAGTGATGGTCAACATGTTTCTGCCAATGTCGGTATAATTAACCTGGCATTCGTCAGGACCTATGGTGAATTAATATCTCTTTTAGCCACCATGACAGCCAAAGTGGCCCATATAAGTCCATACCTAGTCAGATCGTTCGGTTCCCAAATATTTAATAGGCACTTGCGTGGTTCAGGTATGAGGGAAATTTGAAGTGTTTGTGAGATAGTGCGCATAACTTGTCGCCAAAATTCCATTATGTGGGGGCAGTCGCAAAGCGTATGAAACAGCGTATCCTCTTCCCCGCAGCCGCGAAGACAAAAGGGGTGCGGCGCTCTGTGAATCTTGTGGAGCATGCACCGTGTGTAATAAATGCGATGTATGATTTTAAGTTGTACTAATCTAAATTTTGCCGATATGCCCTCTTCTTTCGGGGATGCTAGTGCCTCATTCCACTCCGAGTTGTCAATATCACCTACATCTCCCACCCACTTCTCTCGTAACACCAGTGTGGGGTCTTTCAAATTATTGAGCTATTTCTTGTATGTAAGTGAGGTTGCACCCTGCTGCATGTAATCAGTAAGTAGTCTGTCTTCCAGTGGTGAGGAATCTGGTACTTCGGTGCCCAACGGTATCGCCTGCATTAGCGCGTGTCTGATTTGAATGTACCTATAGGTTTCGTTCAGGCCTAATCCATATTACTGCTGAAGCTGGGCGAACGTGATTAGAGTGTCTTTCTCCCACAAATCTCCCACCGTGGAGATACCAATATTATCCCACTGCGCAAATCCCTTACTGTGTCTCAGGCGCCCTAGGGCTTTCGTGTCCCAGAGAGGGGTTAGTTTGGGGATTTTTCCCTTCCATCCCAGCTTCGCCTGCGCTACGTGCCATAAAGTGGTTGTGTGTTTTGTGGGCCCTACTAGTCGCGCGACTTGTTGTTTATTGTACGGTGTTGATAGCATGCTGTCTGTTCCTAGCTGGGCCCAATCGGCTCTATATGCAGGGTCATTTCTCGGCGCGTGTATCCACTGGTTTACAATTTTGAGTTGCGCCGCCCAATAGTATAATAGTATGTCCGGTAAGGCGATACCCCCCTCGTACCAACGAATGCCTCTGTTCTCCAGTATTCAATCTTTCATAGATTCACATGCTTGTATCTTCCCCGTCGTCATGGTGGGAGTCTCCCGGTAAATGATAACCATAGCAGTAGAAGAAAAAAGTGCCTGGAAGCCATAGAGTAGTGAAACCACTAGGTAACCTCTCCTCCTCATTATGTGGCCCAAACTACAGCCAATCAGCAGCCAGCACCAGCCTACACCATTTCCAGCAGAGCCACCACACCTCAGATTTCCAACCGCCTTTGTGTGAGAAGGAGTCTCCCTGAGCTTTGCTCAGTTTATTCTCTCTTCACTGAACTTTTGACCTTTCACAGTTGGAAGACAGGTACTGTTCTTTTATTATCAAGAATCATTTCATTCAATATGTCTGAAAGCTCCAAGAAGAGTCTTTTCAGAGCTTGCAGGTCTTGTGGCAAGGCCAGACTGTTTTCTGAGGATCCTCACAAGGAGTGCTTGTACTGTTTGTACCCTAAGCATATTCCTAAGGACTGCAAGTATTGCCGGACCTTCTCTGCCAATACACTGAAGGATAGAGAAGCGCGCCTCTTATTATGGCTTCAGAAAAGGAATACTCAAGACTCGGAGTCTGAGGGAGAAGCCAAAGGACACACCTCTAAGAAATTAAAAAGAGGGTCCTCTGAGGAAAAGGGAGATGTGAGGAAACAAAAAACAGGAAAATCTAAGGAAGGTGAACCTTCTACTTCACTCCTTCCAACTCCTCTCAAGCCTTCCTCAGAAAAGAAGGCTCCGTCGTCGCTTCCGTCGACGAAATCTACCGAAATTCCAGTCAGATCTCCGACTAGGCCGTCGACTACCTCGACGACTACCATCTCGTCGTCGTCAACGATGACAATCTTGACGACGACAGCTTCATCGACGACGACTCCGTCGACGGTGAGTGCCAGACCTTCATCGACGGCAAGATCTTTGTCGACGAGTATCCCGTCGACGATGCGGATGATTGTTCCGTCGACGGCCCCGTCGACGGTCCCGTCAACGATGAAAAAATCGTCAATGATTCCATCTCCAACAAAGATAACTTCAACCTATATTTCCATAAAGAGGATTGCTCCGTCGACGGGAGCGTTGACGAGCAAAAAAGGGGAGTTTTCCACGCCGAAGATTTCACCTCTACTGCCCTCTACCATTCTGGATTGCCGGGAATCAGAGGAGGAAGGATCCTTTGGTGTTGCTTACAGTCCTTCGCAACTCCATATTAAACATCAGGATTCCGATGAGGAAGACCACCAGGAGGCCCAGGGGCACTTCTCTTTTACGGATCGGCCGGTCAAAGGCCAGATGAGATACGAGTCATTTCACCAGGCCTACCACTATGATGATGAAGAGGAAGTGGATAAGCCTGTGCGGGAAGAGGCCATGTCGGTGCCTACTTCTTTAATATCAGACCTAAGAAGCATGATCGATAGCTATTATCGTCGCTTTCCGGAAGATAATGTTCCTGCGGCTGCTGAAAAAGTCTCTCAACCTGCAAAGGAGACACCCCTGGCTCAGCCGCCGCCTCCTCCTCCTCGGACGGAGGTCCAAAATGTTATTACAATTCGTGATGACTTAAATGATTCCGATCAGGACGATCAAGAGGAGGAAGGGGAACTTCCTCAGGATGAGGGGGTTGGAGATGAATGGGACCAATATATCGCCCCAACGTCCCCGGTGTCACCTTTGCCTCAATCAAGCTCTCCTCCAGAGGCATAGCCAGTTTTCACGATTTGATGGGAAAAGCGGCTAAAAGATTTAAGCTTGATATGCCAATCAAGGAAAGCGAATGTTTCCTTTACGATTTCAAGGAGTCCTCCAGGAAGTCGGTAAGAGCCATTCCTATTATTGACCATATCTGGGATGAAGGACTCAAACTGATGAAGAATCCAGCCTCAGTCCCAGCATCCATACCCAAGCTGGACAAAAAGTATCGCGCTATAGAGACGGCTCCAGCATGTCTTATTGGTCATCCTCGACCGGACTCAGTTGTGACTCAAGCAGCGCAGAGGCGCTCCAAGAACCCTATGGCAACATGTGTGGCGCCCCCCGATAAGGAGGGCAAGAAGATGGACGGCATAGGTAAACGTTTTGCAGTCATGGCAGCAGCTTCCATCAAAGAAACCAACGCGATGGCCCTGCTGAGCCGGTTCAATAGACAGATGTGGTCTGACATCGCACCATTCCTGTCGCACCTTCCGGAGGACAAGAAAGAGGAGGCGACTACCATCCAGCAGGATGGAGCCAGAGCAGCATCGGAGTCCATAGACGTGGCAATGGACATAGCGTCTATAGCTTTCCGCCAGATGGCTGGGGCGGTAACCCTACGGAGGCATGGATGGCTCAAAGCTACATCCTTTCGACCAGAGGTCAAGTCTAAAATCTTGGACATGCCATTCGATGGCGAAAGCCTCTTTGGTAAACAGATCGATGAGGCGTTACAGGGGATAAAAGCAGATACTGATACTGCTAGATCCTTGGGATCTTTACAGCAAGGTTGTTATCAGTCCTTTCGTGGCCGAGGATCCTGAGGACGCTTTCAACAGCAACGTTCCTCTTACCAATCTAATCGGTACCAACCTTACAACCAACAGGGATACCGTCAGTACTCCTCCAACCAGCAATACCGGTCCTCGAACACTTCCTTCCAACAACAAGGAAGAAGAAAGTCCGCCGCCAGAGGGGAGCAAGACTCTGGTCGCAGACAGTGATATTTCTCAGGCGCCTCCAATTCCGCTTCAGATCGACCAGTTCCACTACCTCTCTCAGTTTCTTCGCATTGGCAGTCCATAACATCGGACAGATGGGTATTAGACATCATTACACAGGGTCACACCCTGGAATTCTCACAAAGGCCTCCAAATCGTCCGCCTCTCTGCAGAGTTCATCAACATATAGCAGCTCTCAAAGCAGAGATCCTATCACTCATACTGAAAGGAGCGATAGAGGAAGTCCCATCAGACCAGCGAGGAACAGGTTTTTATTCACACTTCTTCCTTATAAGGAAAAAGCAATCATCAAAATGGAGGCAGGTACTGGACCTCAGAGATCTGAACACATACATAAAGAAAATGTCTTTCCGTATGCTGTCCTTACAGGAAATTCTTCTACTGCTCCGCAAGGGAGACTACATGGTCTCTCTAGACCTGTTGGATGCATACTTCCACATTCCGATACACAAAAAACACAAGAAGTATCTGCGATTTATGGTGGCGGGGCGCCATTACCAGTTCAGAGTTTTGCCTTTCGGCCTGAAGTCTGCCCCCAGAGTATTCACAAAATGCATGGCTCCAATAGCGGCGCATTTAAGGCAGCAAAGTCTCCAGGTTTTCCCATACCTGGACGACTGGTTAATAAAAGGACCATAGTTCCAGGCAACACAGAGATCTCTACGGATGTGCACGGATCTCTTCCAAAGATTAGGCCTTCGGATAAACAAAGAAAAATCATTTTTTCTTCCGGCTTGTACTCTACAATTCCTAGGAGCAATCTTGAAAACACAGGAAATGAAAGCTTACCCATCAGAAGAACGGGTAACAAAAATCTTGAATCTGACTGCATCTCTGGCAACAAAAAAGTTCACTTCCATCAGAATATTCAAGTCATTACTGGGAATGATGTCCTCTTGTCTCCCATTGATTCCGAACTGCCGTTTACAGATAAGACCGCTGCAAGAAGCCCTGGACACACAATGGGTCCAAGCCCTGGGTTCCTTCGACAACAAGCTGGTCATAACTCATCAGATCAAATGTGCAATGTCATGGTGGGGTATCAGGAGCAATCTAACAAAGGTCCTGGTATTCGAACCTCAATCTCCAAGCTACGTCATGACATCAGATGCTTCATTACGAGGTTGGGGGGCACATCTACACGACCTGGAGATTCAAGGCCTTTGGTCTCCTCAAGAGACAAAACTTCACATCAATCTCTTGGAATTGAAAGCCGTCTTCCTGGGCCTTCAGGTCTTCCTTCCCAGGATCCAAGGTTCATCGGTCTTAGTGTGAACGGACAGCACAACAACAATGTTTTACCTGCGCAAGCAGGGTGGAACGAGATCAAAACCCCTGTCGATTCAGGCACAAAGGATCTGGAAATGGCTATTGTGTCAGAACATAACGCTGCAATTGGAACATGTTCCAGGGGTAGACAACACAAAAGCAGATCTGTTAAGCAGGTCATCCGACATTTGCCACGAGTGGGAACTATGTCAAGTCCAGCTGAATCGGATTTTTAATGTGTGGGGCAAGCCAAGTCTGGACCTGTTTGCAACTCAGAGCAACAAAAAGTGCAGACATTATGCCAGCAGGTTCCCTCAACAGGGTTCGAGAGGGAATGCTCTTTTCCTCCGATGGACAGGGATGTTTGCTTATGCCTTCCCTCCCTTTCCCCTAATTCCCAGATTACTGAGGAAAATGAGATCAGAACCTTGCCAAATAATACTGATAGCCCCAGCCTGGCCGAGGCAGTTTTGGTATACAGAGCTTCTTCAATTGTCGGCGGAGCCAAGAATTCAGCTCCCAACAACCAGGGATTTGATTTCCATGAACTGAGGCCAAGTACTTCATCCGCAATTGACATCTCTAAAATTGTCGGCTTGGAACCTTCCGCAGCGCTGTCTACCAACAAGACATATTCTGCTAAATGGAAACAATTCTGTATTTGGTGCCTTGCTCATACAGTGCATCCTTTGACGTCTTCTTCTGAGCAAATTCTTCCTTATTTGCTGCATTTAGCCAGATCAGGGCTTGCGCACTCATCTATTAAAGTCCATTTAGCAGCAATATCTAGATACAGAAGATCTGCAGGATGCCCATCTCTGTGGTCTAACAGACTAATCAAGGAGTTCTTAAAAGGACTATTCAGAAGGTTTCCTCCAATTAAGCGTCCTCCACCCACATGGCAACTTAACACTGTCTTGTCACAGCTTATGAAAGCTCCGTTCGAGCCGATCCACAAATCTGAACTAAAATTCCTGTCATGGAAAGTAGCATTACTGCTGGCGCTCACATCAGCCAGGAGGGTCAGTGAGATCCAAGCTTTTTCTATACAGGATCCCTTCATACAATTCAGGCCAGATAAGGTGATGCTAAGGACTAACCCAAAATTTGTGCCTAAAATACATTCGTCTTTTCATCTAAATGAACCGGTGATCCTGCCTACATATTTTAAAAATCCTTCTACAACGGCTGAAAAAGCTCTACATACTTTAGACATTGGCAGATGCCTAAAGTTCTACATTGAAAAGACTAAAAGCTTTCGCAAATCAAACCAACTGTTTGTCTCCTACTCGGGGCCCAGAAAAGGTCTGGCCCTTTCACGTTCCTCCATCTCCAGATAGATTGCATCCGCCATTGTTTTTTGTCAAGAGAAAGCAGGAAGGCCTCGCGACATGAAAGTCCGTGCCCATGATACACGGAAGATGGCGACGTCTTCTGCATTGCTAGCAGGAGTACCCCTTCCAGACATATGCAGAGCAGCGACTTGGTCGAATGTTCATACATTCACCAAACATTACTGTCTGGACACAGAATGGAAAGCAGATGCGGCAGTGGGACAGGCAGTTCTGCGACATCTCTTTAAATGAGGTACATGTTTATGAATTTTATTCTACTGTTTTTTCTATATAATGTGTTTTTTTCCCTTTATGCTAATATCTGAAATAGCAAAGTTTGATTGTTAGTACCTTTTAATTCGTAATGAGTTATTTTTTCCGAAAGGAATTTATGGCACGCAGCCCCGAGAAAAGAAAGGGGTCTAGCCTAGAAACGCTCTAACTACAAGGACTGCTATCTACTCTGATACAAGCATGTGAATATATGAAAGATTGAATACTGGAGAAAGAACTAGTTACTTACCTGTACACTATGGTTCTCCAGTATTATCTTTCATAGATTCACATGCGCCCGCCCGCCTCCCCGTTTCCATTAGGTAGACCACCTTTTTTATCTCTGGTTTCCTGCATAGCTCACTCTTGGGCGGTAGGAAATCTGAGGTATGGTGGCTCTGCTGGGAATGGTGTAGGCTGGTGCTGGCTGCTGATTGGCTGTAGTTTGGGCCACATAATGAGGAGGAGAGGTTACCTAGTGGTTTCACTACTCTATGGCTTCCAGGCAGTTTTTTCTTCTACTGCTATGGTTATCATTTACCGGGAGACTCCCACCATGACGACGGGGAAGATACAAGCATGTGAATCTATGAAAGATAATACTGGAGAACCATAGTGTACAGGTAAGTAACTAGTTCTTTACTCCCTCCTCTTTTGTCCAGCCATGCCAGCATTTTCCCCGCCTTGTCTCCGATGTCATAGACCCTATGCGCTGTGTTTGAGATGTTGTCCATGACTTGTGACTTGAGGTGGTCTTGGTATTGCTGTTGGCGCAATTTTAGTGTGTGTGTAGTCTCTGTCGTGGGATCAGTCATGTGTGCCGAGTTTGCCTCTTGGAGCGCCAGCTCTAGCTCCGAGAGTTCTTGCCGATATGTTTGCTTGTGTTCCGAGACTGATGCAATTGCTCGTCCCCGCAGGACCGTCTTATATGCCTCCCACAGGACTGAGGGGGAGGACACAGATGTTGTGTTTTCTTCAAAGTAATATTTGGTCGTAGATTTAAGGTCTTTGATTTTGGGGATCATGAGATAATTGGGATATATGGGATAAATTATCGCGCGTTTCTTCTCCTTAGTGGAGAGGGATAGCAACACAGGAGAGTGGTCAGAAATTCTTCTTGGCAGTATGTCTATGGCGTCCACGTGCCTCATCCCATCACCTAGGAGCAGAAAGTAATCTATGCGGGACAGACTATTATGCACCGGAGAGTGATACGTGTATTGCTTTGCTGTGGGGTGGATTTGGCGCCAGGCATCTGTCAATCCCAATGCCTCCATGAAACCTGGGAAGGCAGAGGAGCCCAACGCGCGTGTCCTAACGGGAGACGTGTCCAGCGCTGGGTCTACAATGGCATTGAAGTCCCCCCCTAAGATCGTGTCCCCTGTCGGGAGAGTCAGAAGAAACTCCCCTAGTGCAGGCAGTGCTATGGAGTGTAGTGCTGGAGGAATATACACGGACACCACATATAGGAGTTTACCCTCCCATTGCCCATGAACAGCCGTGAAGCGGCCTTGATCATCCACCTTGTGTTGCAAAACAATAAAGGGGTAGGTTTTTTCACCAGGATACCCGTCCCCTGCGACCCCGCAGGGAACTCCGCGTGCGCCGCCATTTTATAGCCTCGCCTATCGAGTGCGTGACATGCTGTCCCCGTGAGGTGCGTCTCCTGTAATAACACTACCGCGGGCCTTGGCGTCTGATTGCTTGTAGGACCAACCCTCTCTTTATTTTGTCTCCCAGCCCTCTAACATTCCATGTGAGTAGTCGAAGGGGGGGCACCGCCAGGGAGCACGGCATGTCCTCAGTGGCTGCTGTGTGGGACTGGTGAGCCATCATGTGGTCTTAGGAGCGTGTCTAGTTGTCATATTAATTGCAGTGACATGTGTCTGTCGCCACCCTTGGATCTGCATGTGCAAGACGTGACATGTGTGCTATAGCGTGTGAATCCTGACCCAAAATCAACAAAACTAAATCTAAAATTAAAATTACCCCCCGCCCTCCTCCCTGCTTCCCTACTCCACGGACATAACACCGCCCGCTTCCCCAACTTCGCAGAGTGCTTAACCGCAGCCCAAACCATCTTACTTGCTCGTGGGGGTAAAGAGTCCCGGAGCCCTACCGGCTCAGTCCACCTTACTCGGCTTCACCCAATCGTGAGTCCAGGGGGCATAGCCTCAGGTTACCGAAAGGAGCCACGTCTATTCTGCGGTGTCGCGTATAATTAAGAGTCGGGTGGTTGCCCACCATCCTCTGATCCCGCCTCTGATGTCCTCTCTTGAGATACCGGTTCCTCCGAACGCGGCTCCACTCGTGTTTCAGCTGGTTGATTTCGATGCCCTCTGTTATATCGGCGAGGCCCCTCCACTTGTCTCCAGCCATCGAGCCAGTCCTGCGCTACCTCAGGAGTGTCGAAGAACCACGTCTTCCCGTCCGCAACGACTCTCAACCTCGCTGGAAACAGCATGGAGTATGGCAGTTCCTTCGCCCGTAGTGCTTTTTTGATCTCGAAGAAGGTTTTCCGGCGCCGGGCCACCTCCGCCGTGTAGTCTGGGAAGAAGGCTAGCGAGGAGTTCTGAAGTTTGATGGGCGGAGAGACTCTTGCAGCCTGTAGTATTGCGTCCCTGTCCCTAAAGTTGAATAAACGGCCTAGGACTGGTCGTGGTGCGGCGCCCGGCTTCGGAGTTCCGCCGGGCACCCTGTGTGCTCGTTCCACCGAGAAGAAGTGGGAAAGGCCTTTGGGCTGTAATTTGGTTTTTATGAGTTCTTCGACGTACAGATCCATTGCTCTTTTACCTTCTGTTTCCAGAATTCCTAAGATTCGAACATTGTTCCGTCGGGAGCGCCCTTCTTGTTCATCCAGTTTTGCTTGCAGTTGTTTGGTGACCGTTTCCATGCGTTCCATTGCGATCTGTAGTTCTGAAGTGTCTTCCACTAGCGACCTCGCCACTACCTCCACTTGCGCCACCCGTTCTGACATTTTATGGAAATCAGCACGTAGTAAATTAACATCAGTGGAGATTGTTCCCACCGTCGTTTGGACACTGGAGAGAGTTTTCATGATGTCCTCCAGCGTCAACTTTTTGCTTCCTTCTGTGTCTTGACCCTTGCCCGTTGATGCACGGCCGTCATTTGACGGTTGGTTGTGTTTCTCATAGGCATATTTATCGAGTTTTGCTTGCGTCGACAAGTTTTTCGGCCCTCTGCCCGCCATGGCGTTCACTTGCACCTGACTGTGGCTGTGGATGTGGGGCACCGCTGCAAAGAAGGCAGCGGGAGTGCGTCGCACCTAGGTCCCTGACGTACAGTGCCTCTGGTGGTAACCCAACACGGGGGAATCGGTCACGTCGTCGCATGCCCACTATGGCTAAAATTCTGTACCTTTGGAGTGCGCCAGTCCGGTAGCAACCGGGCACCGTGACGTGCTCCTGCACACTGTGTGTTGTATCCGCTATCAAGCCGGTGGCTCCCAGGACGCCACCATGCCCTTCTCTTGTTTATCAGTGGCACTTTCTTTTTTGTATGCCCTATATTGTCTTGCCCCAGCTCCCCCTCCACAGTCTCAGGGCTGTCGTGCTGTCACGGTTCTCAGTTCACGCACGTAGTGGGCTGTTACATCAGGCTCCTTGATCACCTGTATATTATGGGTGGAGGCCTCTGATCGTGCGTTACCCGCCCCTCTTCAGTCTTAATCTGTGCGTGTTGCCCCTTGGCGGAATCTCCTTGGACAGTGTGTGGACCTCCGATAGTTATGCACGTGGGGTTACAATATTATTATTCAGCACCGATTGGCACCTCAGGGTCACCGACTAGTGCTCCGCCTCCCACTTCCAACCTCCTTTTCGGTCGAAAGACCCTCAAATTAGGCAAAGTCAGCCCGGGGCGGGCGGGGCGAAAATACAACCTCATCGCAGCGTGGTAGCTGTGTCCTGTGTCCTGATCGTGGTGGTGACGACTTGCTATCCCTCACCGCAGGGCACCGCTCACCCAAACACCTTGTTGGGGGGTAAGTGGTTCCTACTTCCAACCCCCGGTGTCTCCGTCTGACTGCCGATGCCACTACCAGCGCTCCTCTGCCCCTGTTCAGATGTCTCGTCTTGCACAGCTCATGGCGTAGGTATGGCAGTCTGCTGGTTCATGTTGCATGGAGGCTTTTCTATCCCTCCCGTGATGGCCCTTTAAGGTCGCTGTATTTGCCTCTCCGCCGGTGGTGGATTTCAGCTGGCGTTCGCCCCCTCAGGTCGTGCTGGGTGCTTCTCTTCTCCGGGGGAGTTCCGCACCTCGGTGGGCCGCACCTCCTCTCCGTTCACCGGGCAACTGCACCTCCGTTTTCGTCCTCGCTGTTCAGGATGGGTATCGCGGGGTCCTTATTTTATTGTCTGCTCTCGCTGCCCTTCAACGTGCGTGGTGCGTCACCCATTCACCGGTGGACCGATCAGTTGCAGACTCACTCAGCCGTTCAGCCCTCACTTCCACCCGGGCTTTCAGTCATTCCGGGCCGGTGCTGCATCGATGGTAGTAGGCCCCACTGCACCTCTCTGTTTCCGGAGTCAGTTCCTGATGACGGATTTCGATCGGGACTGGACCCGCTGACTCCGGCTGTTCTCAGGTCTCGGGGACTGCCTCTTCAGGTAGGAATGTACCGGATTAATTGGTCGGATTTACGAAATGAGCCTCAGTGCTCCGGGAGCTCTTCTGTTACGCAGCCGCCATGCTTGGCTGCTCACCACGCCCCCTGATTGCAGGCCTTTTGAAAGTATTTATGTTAATCACTGCGCCCATCAAGGGCTGCATTTAACAAATACTTTCAAAAGGTAAACAATCAGCCCCACAGCTGCGCTCTCTTTAGAAAAGAAATGCAGCAAGTATAAAAGCGTGAACTTGTGCTTTCAGGTGATTGTTTGTAGACTTGCTGCATTTCCTTTCTAAATAGGGCATAGCTGTGGGGTTGATTGTTTGCTGTTTGAAAGTATTTATGTTAAAGGCAGCCCTTGATGGGCGCTGTGATTAACATAAATACTTTTAAAAGTACCACAATCTGCCCGGCAGCAGCGCTCTAATTAGAGTAGAAATGCCACGGGATGATAATTTTCTTCCTTTCGGGGCAGAAACGCTCTTCCGCGATGTGCTGTGTGTGCATGCTTCACACACAGCACTGCGCGCTCGGGAGAACAGAGGTGCGCGGCAGCCCAGGCGCACCTTGCTGGGAACAATGGTCATCAGTCTCAACAGAGCTAAAATCGATATTCTTAAGAAGCATACTTCCTTCTCAGTTATTGTGCAGACAAAATGTAAGTAAGAAAAGAAAAACAAATGCATTTTAAAAAGATCAGCCCCTCATGGTGTGATGCAGAGTGCTTATGCTTTAAAATTGGTCTCAAGAAACATTTACTCAAGCAGCTGTATAAGTGCAAAAAAGCATATAGTTTTGTCATTTGAGGCATGGAATTATTACATGGGCAGCCTGGGAAAGATTCAAACCAGGAGCCAGAATTTGGGAAGGCAACCAGAGAGTGAATTGAATGTAACTTGAGCCTCTTGAGGTAACGCCTGTGTTCTGGTTTTTCCACCCACATTACATACTTCTCTATCCCTAACGTTGTGGAAATTGGCAAAAAGTTAAGAACTGAAGTTAAAAGGCTTGACCGTGCAATTCTAATCTCTTCATTCAACATGAGAAGTTTTTTTAACTATGGCTTAGTTTCTGGCCCTATGCTATCTAGAAATTCAAAAAGGTTAACCAGGCCCATGTCATTAAAGCTTTTCCTGACATGTGCCAGCCAAGGTATAGAGTATCTATTGTACCAATTCAGACTATCGCTCAGAATATCTATTGAAAAGCTTGCTTGTGAGGTACACCACATTTTAACCCAGAGTAAAGGGGGTACAATTTAGCTTGATCCTCCAAATAGCCCATATCGAATTCGCTGTGAGAGATAAATCTTGAGATCGATTTAGGGATGGCCAGTATCCGGCAGAGGAACTTGTTTTCGAAGGCTTGCATTCTAGCTAGTGCTTTATGGCCCTACACGCCAGCTCTATATGTTTCCCCCTCCCAGACATTAGGATTTATATAACTGGCCAATCTCTTTAATTGGCTTATGCCTCAGTCTTTTTGCAAATCTAAAAATAGATTCACACACTACTCCTGATTTCTGTATTCTTTAGTTAGCCATTCCACCCCATGACAAATGTGCCTCAAACAGGATGCCTACATAATTGAAATAAGAAACCTTAGTGATTGGGGTCTCGCCAATAAAAAAAGGATTTTGATTTGGTGTTCTTTGGACCACATGTTAAAATAAATTCATTTCTGCCCCTGCTTCCAGCTTTCCCAAGATAACCCGTCCTAAAGTTTTTCTGTGGCTTCTGATAAAGAAATCGGGCGCAAACACATAGGTTAATTCCTGTTACCTTTTTTAAATATAGGCACTAAAGTAGATTTCCTCCAGGTGTTAATTGGGTCCCCTTCACAACTGCTTTAAAGACATTAGTCACTAATGGGACCCAGAATTCAAATTTAGATTTTAGCAGGTCAATGGGGACTCCATCAGGGCCTGTAGTCTTAGTCGGGGCAGCACTCTGGATAGCTTTGGTAGCTGCTGTTAGATCGCTAAATTTGCTTTGTCAGACATCATAAAAATAGAGTGAGTCAATTTCTGGTTCCACGTGGGGTTCATCGAGTTGGTCCTTAGGGTTAAACATGTTAGAGAAATTTCTTACGCACTCCTGTTCTAAAATGTGGCATTCAATTCAATTTGGGGTTAGGGGGCTCCAAAAAATGGTAAGCTGATAACCTTCCAAAAAAGCCTACTGTCTTTCAGACAGACTGCTTTATCTACGTATTCCCACCCTTTATCCCGAATTTCCCTTTTCCTTGTGTTCTAGTGCTTTTTTATAGCGTTTCCTGGCTGATCGTACTGCCTCTATATTGCGCTCGATTATGTTGGAGGATTTTTAGGGGCTTTAAAGGCTGAAGTACAGTCTGATTTAAAATAAAGGTGTTGTATATGATCTTTAGGTGGCCTGGTATTTGTTAGCAGTCGGGCAGCTGTCTCACAGATTTCTCTATAACTATCTTGAATCTTGGGTCAACATCAAGAGAAAGGCTTTAAGAAAAGTCCTGACTAACTCCTGTTTCTAAATCTTTAAGCAACATACATGGGTCAATGCAATCCCATTTTATCTGTAGTCACTGGTTGGCAGGAAAGTGAAGGGGGAGATGTGATGAATCACTAGACCCCAGAAGCAACTGTATGTCAAAACATAAAATGATTGGGTCATGATCCCTATATGGTAGGGGGCGCATTTCATAATCTAATAATTTCTGGGTAAGATCTTTGGAAATTAGCCCAAAATCAATCGTGCTTCCCTTGCCTCCACCTAGAAAAGCGGGCATGTGGATGGTATTTTGATTCTTAAAGACAGATGAAAAAATAAGAAATTATAAAAATATTTTTTAAATATGTTCGTGGAAAATGACTTGCGGTGTGTGGAAAATTACTTGCATCTTTCCCTTCTCCATAAATAGCTCTATATATTCAATTGGACATAAAATACACTGTTCAATATTAAAATTGCCAACTCACATAATTGAAATATAGAACCCCTTGTGATTTGAATGGCTTTCCAATATTTCCCCCAGTTTCTCTATAATGTCCATGGGTTGCACTGAAAAGAAGTTAACAATTGCCCAGAATAACATTAACTTGATCTGATGAAAAATTTGTAAAATTGAGTAGCATGGCTTAGCTTCTAGTACTTTGATGATAAAATCTTGAAATTTGACCAATGTAAAAACAACCAGACGCCCCTTGCCCCCCCTACAGGTGATGGGCTTGCCGGAGAGCAATATGATTTAAAACCATCAATGTGCATGGGTTCAGTAGTCCAGGTGTATTGAATTGTAGGTATAAAGGATACCCACTCCTCATTGGTCAACTTCTGCTGAATCAGAGCGATGTTCCATGATATAACTTGCAACCTCTGTCCGTGCTTTCTTTTAGCTGTAGTCGTAGTTTGGTTTATCTTTTGCTGTGCAAGCGACTCACAAGTTATATCTAGGGCTGCACAGTTATGTTTTCCCTCTATTGCCACCGTGCCAGTCAGTTGTTTTCAGTGATGCTAGAAAGCACTTCAAAACATTTGGACAGGGCAACAGGTAGCCCAAGAGCAACCCCTTGGGCAGTCCTCTGATTTTGATAGTTTGATAGGACAACCTATCATCAAATATTATTATCGGAGAGCAGTAAAAGTACCCTAGCGGATGGGCCCGGACATGTTTGCTAGAATGTAAAACATTGACCTTGACATTCTTTGTGATTCTGCCATTCTATCACTTCCAATAATAGACTCTAATTCGGATGTCAACAATCTTACCTCCCAATGCCCCTCCAGCCTTGCAGTCGAAATTGATAAGGTTGCTCCACTTCAAAGCAAAAAGAAAAGGCCTATTCCTTCTGCTCCATGGTTCAATAAATCCCTTTATGCAGAAAAGAAGAACCTGAGACTCCTGGAGAAACAAAGGAGACAATCACCATCCACCACTAATCTCTATAATCTGTGCTCAGCAAGATCAAAATACAACAAACACATCTTCCATGAAAAAGCACCACACTTCAGAACCCTCCTCGACTCAGCCAAAAAACTACTTGACCTCATCAAAAATACAAATGTCTCTCCCACAACCTTCAAGCCTGATGAACCTCCAAAGAAAGTAGCTGAATTTGCTATATTCTTTGATGGAAAAGTGAAATCACTGATGAATCAGGTAATTCACCCTACCCCCTGGAGGAGCGCAAATCCTTAGTCACTTGACAGAACTTTGACGTCATATCTGAAGATGCCCTCCTCAAATGCATTCTTGAAACAAAACCCCCTTACCATTATTTCAACCCCATCCCGAGTGGCATGGCCATTGACATCTACACCGCACTCTTTTCTATTGGACCAGTCTGGTTAACCCCTTCCTCAGCCAAGGCTCCCTTCCTGTTGACCTTAAAACAAGACAGGTTACCCCACTTCTTAAAAACTCTCCGCTGATGCGAACAACCTCAACAACTTCCACCCTATCACCAACCTCTCTTTTCTTGCGAAAAATTACAGAAAGATGTGTAGCAAATCAGCTTTCCCTACATATTAAGGATAACAATCTTCTCGACGAATTCAAATCTGGTTTCATGCAAGACTGCAGCACTGAAACAGCCCTGTTGAAAGTAATCGAGGATGCCCTACGTGTACTTGACTCGTGGGAGTCTTGTCTTCTGATTCTTCTAGACCTTTCTGCAGCCTTTGACACTGTTAATCACAACACTCTCCTAAACACTTTAAAACAGAGAATGGGCTTGGAAGGCACAGTGCTTGAATGATTTGCTTTATTCCTCTATGACAGATCTCAAGTGATTAAAATAGCGAACAGCCTTTCATCTTCAATGGCAGTAGGTCAAGGCGTCCTTCAAAGATCTAAACTCGCAACTACTCTGTTCAATCTTTTTTTGTAACCATTGGGTAATCTCTTAAGGAAATCTGGGATACTTTACCACCTCTATGACAGATGACACCCAAATCTACCTAAAGGTGTCTTCCTCACACAACATCTCTATCCTCAACTCTACTCTCCACTCTATTCAAAACCGGGTATTAGCTCATCAACTCATTCTGAATCCTCCGAAAAACTGAGTACCTCCTCCTCTCTACCTCACTCTCTCCTCCTCCGGGACAAATCTTGGATGAATAAACTGAACCTACTGAACAACAAACCTATTGTTGTCAATAGCGCGAAATCCCTTGGTGTCATTCTTGAAAAAAGGCTCAATCTACACTCCCACATCAATTCCATTGCAAAGAATGCACGTTACTAACTGCGCCTTCACTGGGGAATTTGACGTTTCCTTCCGGAACAAGACTTAAAAACCTTTGTCCAATCTCTGGTCCTCTCTAGATTGGACTATTGCAATTCTCTGCTTGCTGGCCTCCCCAAATCTCACCTTTCCCCTCTCAAGTCCGTACTCTATTCAGCGGCTCGTTTTGTCATTGGGGCAAAAAGAAGTGACCACATAGTACCAATGCTGTTTTTTCTTTGAGGACTACCCATTGAAGCAAGATTAATCTCCAAGACTGCCTGTATCACCCACAAAGCCTAGCACGCTTCCCTCATTTTGCAAATAAATATAAAATCTCTGGGGGCTCTAGACCTACACATAATGCAGAAAAATTACTGCCTGAGCCGTCGATCTTTCAAAAGAGAAAGATAGTCGGCTCAATCCTTCTCAGGCAATGCGGTCAGAATCTGGAATAAACGTCCTCCACTACTCTGTACCACCACCTCTACCCAGGCTTTCAAAACTGACCTTAAATCTCTTCTCTTCCAAAGACACTTCCAGAATTAATACATCCCTCTTCATGTCCCTCAAGGAAGTTCTTACAATGTTGTAAATATATAATCTATTCCTGTATGATCCTAATTTCATTGTGTTTTTGATTTTTGTGTGACTGCCACATGTTGTTTTTTTTAACTTTTTCATCTGTCTCGTTTGTATCTGTAACGTGTAAGTATGTACATTTTCTCGTGTAACTTACGCGGTTCTGTTGTGAAGCGCTCTGACACCTTTGGGTAAGGTCTGACCTATATAAAATTGCATTAAATAAATAAACAGTGGCAAAATCGTGGAACTCACTACCGCTGAATATAAGAAACATTCCCAACCTCCTGCCCTTTAGAAAGGCACTGAAAACTTGGTTGTTTACAATTTAACTGGATATGTCCCGGTCTAAGCTCATAGTAGGTCTTCTCACAGCGCCAGGACACCTTCGGGTATCAGTCAGCGTTTTACAAATACACATAACATTAACGTTAACGTTAACATAAAATAAATAATACATGTGTGAGAGAATTCAGGTGTGTCAACAAATAATGCACTAGCCCCAGGGCACTAAAATTCAGGATCACACAGTTTCCTCATGTAGTTTTTCTTGAAGGACTGACCCAGTTCACTCTACGGGAAATATTAATTTTATCCACCAAGTCAAATGCCAACTAGCATTAATCCTGCACCAATATGCAGCTTTATTTGTGAGGCTTTGGCACTCCTATGAGGTCCCTTCAGCTGGGGGTGTGACCCCCTTCTATAACACTTGTGTATGGGGTACTTTCTGGCAGAAGATGTAGATTCTTAGATTGTCTTTCGAGCCACCTTTCGAGAATTTATATGAACAGACATATTCCTGTAGGCAACCCTTGAACTATTGGCTTTCATAGGTGGTGCTTGACTTCGGAGACCTGCAGCATGGGGGCTCTGGGTACTCCGGGGGATATCTCTATGGCTCTGGTTAGTGACTTGGGATTTAAAACAGGCAGATACTTAGGGGTCCATTAGGATGACGGGCCCGGTGAAAGGGACCGCCAGCCATAAGGGCGGGGGTCCCGTTGGTGGGATTAGGATGCGCCCACCACAGTGGCGGGAGCATACAGCATTCCTACCATTGTGGCAGGCGGTGCAATCAGCACCGCCCACCACAATGGCAGGAAGGCATGCTGTGCACTTCCATGCACAGCATGGCAGGCACCGCGCGGTGTCTGCCATGCTGTGCATGGAACTTTTGGGGGGTACAATAGGGGTCCATTAGGATGACGGGCCCGGTGAAAGGGACCGCCCGCCATAAGGGCGGGGGTCCCGTTGGTGGGATTAGGATGCGCCCACCACAGTGGCGGGAGCATACAGCATTCCTACCATTTGGGGCGGGCGGGGCAATCAGCACCGCCCACCACAATGGCAGGAAGGCATGCTGTGCACTTCCATGCACAGCATGGCAGGCACTGCGCGGACCTCCGGAGTCCATGGGGGCCCGCATCGGGCCCCCACAGCAGACTCCGCATGCCTTTCCGTGACAGCATTGCCACCACGGAAAGGCACCTGTAAAAGCCCATCGTAATATGGCTAGCGATGTCTGATAGACACCGCCAGCCATATGAACCCCTTTCTGCCCCGGTCGCAAGGCGACCGGGGCGGAAAAGCAGTGGACGGGTTTTCCGTCCGCCGTGGACCCCCCGCCATCCTAATATGGCGGGGGGTCATTCCGGGTAGGATGGCGGGAGGATCGCCTCCGTCATCCTAATGGGGGCCTTAGTCTGCTTCAGTCAGAACTGTGTTCCCTTGTGCTGCTTTTGTTAATGCCTGGATGTTGTCTGCTAGGAACTTCACCTGTCCCATCATTACCTTCTGGAAGTTTGATAGCATAATTTCCATGGCAGCAATAGCTGATTTACACCTTTTTTTAGTGGTATTATTTGAGTTGCTTTTACACACAGCTGTCTGAGAGGTAATCAAGGGGTTGTCCAGGGGCTGGGCAGACACTTCGCCTTTACCCTCTTCCTTTTGGATAGAGGAGGTGTTTTCGGGGAGGAAGAGTTTAGTGAATCTGTTTGATCTCATTCATGTCACTATGAGAAATGCAAGGGTTCCTTGATTTCAGCTTGGTTTGCTTTTTAACAAACATACTAGGATATATACACAGCTGGCCTGTATGCTCAGCAGTAGGGAGCATAGTCAGATCTCTTGGCATACTTGTGGAAGTTTGCAGAATATTAATTAAATGTGCTGGATCATCAATTCACATTTTAACACCCTCTATCTTATTATGTGCCTCAGCCGTCGCACTGCAAAACATGCTTCAAATCTTTCTGTTCACAGGCATGTACTCTTAGGTTGTAATTAAGACGAGGGTGGTCTTGGAGGATCCATTAAAGCCACCACCACTGGAATCTCTTTTTGCTGCACCACAGGGTCAAGCAGGGCACAGGGGGAGTTCCACAAAGAAGCATAACCGGTCATCCTCCCTATCTACAGTAAGTGATTCACAATCATGCCTAGGTAGGGGGACTTTCACCAAATAAGTGAGTAATGTGTCACTAACATTCTGGGAAACACCATTGTAGCATTTTAGGACGGTAAGTAAAATGATACCGGCAATATACTCCTACTTTGAGACTCTATTTCTTGTGCCCATGTTTACTTGCAGATATTCCAATATACAGCTTATTGACATTTATGCGAGTGAATTCACTGTGTGGCTTCTGTGATGTTGGATTTAGAAATGTTGATGGAAAAAGTTCAGTTGCAATCTTGAAGAACTCTAAATATGGCAGAATTCTTATTGCAACATTGGCAATGGCATAACATGTCTCCATAATGGTGGTTAGAATTTGGTTTTGGTGGGGTAGAAACTGGGTTTGGGAGGAGCTTCTTACCCTCACCTGCCTTTGCTTTTAATGTGCTATGCTCCTACTCCCACATTGTCCAATGAAAGGATTCTCCAATCTATGTTTGAAGAATGGGAAAAGTTACGGGTATGCTGTTTGCTACATTAAGTTTTTTTTTTTCAATTCTGCCATTGGTAATAGTATGCATTTCTGAACCACTTACCTGCATTTTAGTATTTGCCGAATGGTGAATGATATAATTGTTAGTCTAAACAAAAGAGATTACTAAAGGGTTCAGTTAGAATTTGACAGAGCAAGAGTTCTGCTATAAGTTTATGGGGGGGCTCCTGCCCCACCAAACTCACAGTTTTTCTGCTCATTTGGAGGGAGTATTATTGTATGGTTTGCAAGAAAAGTATCATTAGCTAGCTTAGAAGGAGGAACTCTTGATCTGGCGGCCCATCCACCGCCAGGCCACTAGGTTTTAGTGACAGTCACCACACTTTATTAAGGGCAGTGTGGCTATGGCTAGATTGTCCTACCCAGGAATGCCACGGAAAACATGGGAGTTGCAGGCAGGGAAATCAATGAGGAGAAAACAGCCCTTCATGGTATAGCCATTAACTGTTTGTTTTGCACAAACTTACTTCTGCTTTGAGAGTTTGTGTAAAACAAGCAGAAATTGAAAACTGAAATTGTATTTGTTACCCCTGACAAGTAATTGCTGATCACGGGAAAAGCAACGCAGCATCTTTTCTGCATTTTACTGAGCCTACAGAGGAGCCCTCAGAGTACTGGCTCCTATGTAGGTTTAGAGAAGCCATTAGTCAGGCAGAGGACTACCGCCAGGGGGGAAGAAATCATGGCCTCCAGTAACACAACTGGTTGATAGTCTTCAAACCAGGATGTAAAAATGACCGTCTAAGTAATGCTCAATGAAACCGATGCCAGCTCTGTACTTAGGCAACCAGAGAAATGAGCGGGCAGCACATTCCTTGACTTCGTCTGTAAAAACATATTGGCCCTTATTATGCTGTCGGTGGGAGTTGCCTCCAAACGACACCACTGCGAATTGGGAACAGATCGACCTCAGGACGGCGGTTCCAACACTGCAATTAGAATGCAGCTGCACATGGAGCGGTTGCAAACTTCCATTTTTCAACAGGAGCTTGTGCGACAGGCCAAAACTGCCCACAGCACAAGCTCCCATTGAAAAAAGTTGCTTTCTGACAGCCTTTCCATGTCGGAGAGGCTGACATGGAAAGGCTGTCAGAAGCTGACATCATAATCCCGATGGCGGAAATGCCTAAAAAATGTGATGTCTGTGAAACGAGCCATAGCAAAGCTGGTAGGTCTTGGATTGGCTACCCGGCTTTTGACTTTGTCAATGCTTGCTTTCCTTTGTCATGGTTTTTGCAAAATTCTATTGTTAGAGAAGCTGCTGGGAACTCATTATTCTAAAAAAAAATAGACCATTTAAGAGCAAAAATATTTTGTCTCCAAAAATACATTTTGCCATAGTTTGTGCGCTAGTCTTAGTATTGGGAGTTACAGTTGTTTTTTGGGATTCCTGGCTCACCCCACCACACAGTATTCGTCTCACGACCCAGAGAGGACCATAAGATCGACTAAAAGCATACATGGCTACATTAGGTAAATACATCATACTTCCTGGAACATCAGGGAGATGGGATCAGTACATAAACGCCATAGGATCCATGCCTAGCTGAACAAACGTAAGGCACAGATTGCTTTGTTATAAGAGTCGCACCTCCCAGACTCTTGAGGCCGTTAAACTTCACAACAAATGGAGGGGCCAAATATTCCCCACATCATTCTTGGCATTTGCGAGGGGAACAGTCATATGGGGAAGGCATGGGGTTCTGTTCGAGGCCCTTGAGCAACGCACAGACACTCAAGGACAATATGTGTTGGTCCGTGGCATGCTAGTTGGCACACACAGTCACCTATACTAAAAAAAACAAATGAAATAAAGCTGACCTCAATAACTTCCACCCTATCTCCAACATCCCCACCCTTTTCTAAACTCCTAGAAAAATGCGTGCAATCACAACTTTGTGCTCGTATACAAAACTTCCAACTCCTAGATAAGCATCAATCTGGCTTTCAGAAGGGGCACAGTACAGAGTCTGCTCTTGTTCAAATTAAGGATGATATCTTAAAAATGCTTGACCAAAAGGAGTCATGCCTCCTAATCCTCCTTGACCTTTCATCAGCATGCAACACGGTTAATCTTGACAACCTCCTATCCATTCTGAAGAATAGGATGGGTTTCACTGGTTGGGTTCTACAATGGTTCTCGTCCTTCCTTCACCAAAGATCACAAAGAGTCCAGGCACCCCACTCCCTGTCCAGTACTCATGGGTGTCGCCCCCCCCAATGATCAGCCCTATCTCCTATCCTCTTCAACCTTTTCTTGGAACCATTAGCTTATTCTCTAAATTCCATAAACATTCTTTTCCATATATATGCGGACAATACGCAACTTTATCTGAAAGTCCCGTCTCCGGATGACATCATCTCATTTAACTCTACTCTTATGTCTACGCAAAATTGGTTAACGGAGAACCATCTCCTGCTCAACACCTCCAAAACTGAATTCCTTCCTATCTCGCCTCCAAACCACATCCCCAAACTAGACCTTTGGTTAAATCACCTCACTGCTTTCAATTGCACCCCTCTCATCATAGACACTGCCAAATCCCTCGGATTCACCCTGGATAAACACCGGAATATGAAAAAAGATATCAGCAATGTGTGTAAGGAAGCTAATCACTTGATGATGACACTTGGAAACCTCAAACCATTCCTCCCACAATCTGACTTCAAGCAGGTGGGCCAAGCGCTTGCCTTGCCGAGGCTTGACTATGGCAGCGCTTCTCTCTGTGGCCTTCCCAAATACACTCTGGATCCACTAAAGGGCACCACTGAACGCTGCATCTAGATTGGTGTCTGAACCAAACGAAATGAGCACATCTCTCCAGTCCTAAAATCTCTTAAATGGTTGCTCTACGGAGCTATAATTCAGTTAAAGATTGCCATTCTGGTGCACAAAGCTCTGCATCTCAATACTCCCAGATACCTAGCCCAAAAGCTTGAATTATCATGTGGTGGTAGAGCCTCAAGAAGCGCTAACATATTCCTCCTGAAAACACTCATCCTTAGCAAAAAGAGAACTTGTCACTCAGTCTTCTCTGGCACAGCCCCAAAGATATGAATCTCTCTTCCACCGGAAATTCGCAGAATCTCCTCAATGGCTGTTTTCAAAATGGAAGCCAAAAGAGTCTGAATTAATACATTTTTACCATAATTGGGCTAGGTTTCTCCTGCTTGAAGCTTGTGATCCTAAGTTGACTGTACAAACATTTGATGTATAATGTGCCTTCCTGCATAGCCTGCTATATACCTGTTTATTGTAATACTCATCCAGTCTTATCTACCTTGTAACCTTGTAATTATGTGATTATTCCTTGTTTTTTTTATTTTTTATTCTTACTCGATGTGTTTCATTTCTCTTATGTCCTTCCTTCCATCATTTTTGTAAAGCTCTCTGATATCCTTCGGGATCTTGTTCGCGCTATATAAAAGTTTATAAATAAAAATAAAGAAATAAATAAAATACCTGGGTACAGATGTGGGGGGTAAAGTCTGGTGTGCTCCCTTCCTCTCAGGGCCCCTTGGCATCCTGAGCACTTTTGTAGCCCACCTCAATGACAGCTGTAGATTCTACACTGTTACACAAAACTGTTGGTAGCTGTGGAGGCTTTCACTGAGCAATTCCTACTATGTGATTGTTCTGTGGTTGTTAAAGATGCATGATGTTTTAGTTTCTTTCCTCTCTTTAATTGATGAGCAGGGGTGTTAAGACAAAAAATGATGTGTAACGAAGGATAGTTATTGAAGATAATAAATATCAAAAGGCCCACACACAGGTGGAAGTTGGATTTGCTGCTCCTGACACAAGTGCATGTAGATGGGTCTCTATATGCCAGTACATCATATAAATACTTATACTAGTGTTCTATGAAGTTACATCATAATGCATTTGACATCCTTTTGGGCACTGTAGTCTGGATTAACATTAGAGAGAAGAAGAATAGGACACTAAGTAAACAAGCTTGGGAAATACAACTAATGACATATGTACAACATCTCCTTTCTTTACAACAAATAAGAGGAAACTTTAATATAAAACAAAATCCTCAAAACGTTTCAGCTTTTTCATAAGCCTGCTTGTTGTTGATATTCTGTTACACTGTGCACCACCTTGAACATGTTTATCATTATTCAAGATTGTTTCACAACTTTCTAATTTGCTGTCTTCATGAGTGCAATCGTGATGTTGAACAGATGAAACATGGTCTTCTACGGCATCAAAACTGTTGTTGAAATTAAGATTAGTCAAAGTTTGTTGTGAGTCTGATTCAACATTTAAACTAGACTATTTCTCATTACGCTTCGTTTACTTTTTGTTAGACAACATACCATGCACTTAGATTATTTAAGCATATGTTGTGGTGTTCTTTAGACATGATAATTTCTTCTTGGCCTGGTTTTAGACTTACAAAATCACTTTTACTCCACTATCCTTTGTCTCCTAGAATACTAGCTCCTTTATGAGACATCAACAACTTTGAATGGTGAAGTGTAATTTGACTTTCCTTTCTATACTTTTTTTAATAATCAACCAATCAACTATGTCAATGTTTTTGGTTTTTGCTTTGTTGATGATATCATGATTTTTGTTAGATCAAATTTTATTTTTCTATAATTGTTTCCTGGACCATAACATGTCTATCATCAACACTATTACATTTAGAACTTTCTTCATTCCAGTTTTCAAATTTAGGGGTGAGCACAGTTTTGCACTTTCTTCCTCACATTAAGAAAAATGGAGTGTAATTAGTTGTATCATTGATGGTATTATTTTAACTATTGACCTTTTTTTATATACATTCTTTGACATGCAATTGTGAAGCAACAGCTAATTATATGCCTTCTTTTAGAAATTTGTTAACGCGTTCCACATGTCCTTTCGACGATGGACTATACAAAGGAGTTTTTTCCTGTTTTTATTCCTAGAGTTTAAAAAAAAAATCATTTTTGTTGACACTAGTTGTGTGCCATTGTCTGTTACTAAAACTTTAGGTTGTCCTTTAATGGAAAAGTATTATTTTTAGAAATTCAATAATGACTTCAGTGGTAATGTTTTAAATAAATTCATAATGATTCCATTTAGAGTAATAATCTGACAAGACTACTAAGAATATCTAACTACTTTCTAAAATGATGAATGGACCTGAAAAGTCAATAGCTTTTTTTTCCATGGACCATCTGAAATTTTTACGAGTTGTATTTAATTCTTTCTTATATTCCAGTGTTTGTCTGCTCTTAAACATTCTACACAATGATCAACATGCAAGTTCACATCAGTGTTTATTCCTGGCACTAATAATAGTTTTAAAAGATTTTCTTTGTAGCTGTAGAACCTAGATGATCTTAATCTGCAAACCAAATACAATTTCTTCTTAGTTCATAAGGTGGTATAAATAGATCGTCTCTCATTAATAATTCATTCTCTGCAGCCAATTAAACTGATACTTTTTTATAACATCTCATTTCCTGGCTTAGGTTTCTAAGTAGAGGCCATTTACCTGTGACATATTATTTAACCTTAAGTACAGTACTGTCTTTTATTTGTGGTTCTAACCATTTATTTTCTGAAATGGCTCCTCACTCATAATAGTTGCACCAACTGGTGCAGCAGCACATTCCATGTCTTCTAAACTTTTTTCTTCATGGTCATTTGTGTGTAACCTCAATAGACAGCCTGCTCTACAATTTAGGCCTCCAGGAATGTGCTTAATTTTTAAATTGAATTCTTGTTATTTTGCAATTAGTCTCACCAATCTAGATGAAGCCATACTATTACCTCTTTCACAGCCATCCATCATATAAATCAAAGGTTTATGATTGGTTATGATTTCAAATTTCTTCCCCCACAAGTACATTTTCAATTTATCCACAGCCCAGACACTGGAAACAACCATTACAACGCAGTCATTACAACGCACTCCCTTTACAACACAGTAATTACATTGCAACATCCTTTACATCGCATGCCATTACAACGCAGCCATTACAACACATGTCACTACAACGTATGCCATTACAACGCATAGTTTTTACCCCTACACTATCCAACACCTACCCTACTATTGCACTCACTGGAGTGGGAATAGTAATTTTTACCCCTACACTATCCAACACTTACCCTACTGTTGCACTCACTGGAGTGGAAATAGTACTTTTTACCCCTACACTATCCAACACTTAACCTACTGTTACCCAAAAAAAAATATGCGATGTAATGGTATGCGTTGTAATGGTATGCATTGTAATGGCATGCATTGTAATGGTTGTTGCGATGTGAAAACCGCGTTGTAAAGGCATGCGTTGTACAAGTTTGCGCTGTAACATAAGTGTTTCCCCTGACACATGCTAAAGTCTCACGTTCTATTGTGCTGTAGATTTTCTCTGCATTTTTAAGTATTCTTGAGATATAAGCAATGGTATACTCTTCCTCTCCCTTTTATGACCAAAAATTGCTCCTATACCTACTGCACTGGCATCAACAGTCAAATATGTTGCTCCTATTTGCATCATAAGGTTGCAACACTGGTGCTTCTAATATAGCTTTTTTGGTGCATTCAAATATGTAATCCTGTTTTTTGTCTATTCAAATTGTATTGCTTTACGTAGAAGTTTGTGCAATGGTTCTACCTTATCTGCAGAACCTGAGATAAATTGTGAATAATACTCGATAAATCCCATACATGATTTTAATGTGTCCTTGTCAAAAGGTCTTGGTGCATTTTTAATGGCTTTCACTAAATCCTTTTTTGGCTCAATTCCATCTGCAGTGAGTGGGTGTCCCAAGTAATTTACGCTGCTCTGTAGAAATTTACATTTATTTTTTGACACTGTCATGCCTCTTTCTTTTAGTATGGTCAAAACAGTATTTAAAGTTATGTCACGTTCTTTTTCATTTTCAGCCTGCACTAAAATGTAATCTTGAAACTTTTTTACTCCTTTCACATCTTTAAAAATAATATCCAGGGGGCGTGGCCAAGATGGCGGCGGAGCAACACCAAGCCTGAGGAACTCCGCTGGCCATGGCCGAAGAAAAGCAATTACCATCGATAATGGGGCCCCTGGTGGCTGTACACGAGGTGCAGTGACCCGGGTGCTTGACCTGCCCAGGATGGAAACCTTGGCAGATTACGGAAGCCGCAGCATCGGAGCGACGGTATGGAGGCCTGCGAAGAATCGGGCACCGCGTGGAGACCGCTGGAGGCGAGGAGGCCCTGCAGGCTCCGTTGGGGCTTGAGTCAACTCAGCAGAGGAAGGAGCGATCGTGGCGCTGCCTCCCGTGACTTGGGGCGGTGGCGCTGACAGTCCGAGAAACCGCAGCGGGCGCAACCGAGAAAGGGCCCTCTAGGCGATGTTCACATTAGGGCGTCCTCGATGAAGCATTGCTGCTGGACAGGGGGACCACAGGGGGCAATGCGGAGTGGCAGTGGAGGTGACTGGGCCCTCTCGAGCCTAGACCAGGGATGTGCAGCTGAGTAGGCGCCCGGGCGAGAGGAACAGAGTCATCACCCACGGAGGAGCGGCCTCAGAGATTTAGGCAGGAAGTAATCGTGCAGACGTGGACCCTTTGACGTGCGATCCTCCCCAGTAAACGATGCAGTCACTCCGTCCATCATGCCCTTTGGTGTCACTGTAGCAAAAGCCTGCCTCACTACAAACCCCCCGGTAGAAAGCACAGAGACTGACTGGCACTGGGAGGTCTGCGAACACGCTCAGGTACCAGCCCAGCGAGGATCGTCTGGTGCGGGCCTTCCACGCGGAACGGCGTCCCTGCGGCAGATAGACAGTATTAAACCCAGATCTGTGACGGGGTGAATGTTTTGCAAATGTGCAACATTCCGTCCATCATCTTGTGTGTTTTGCTTTTCACCCTATGTGGGTAGGGTATGCCCAGACGTGGGTCCCGTGCTCACTATGCCACTGGAGTCAAGCTATCCTGGCTGATGACGGCTGATAGCCAGAAATCGGTCCTAGGATGCTTGATTCCGGTCCAGGGAAGACATGGCTTGGCAGTTCAGGCTGCACTGTTCCCATGAGGCACAGGGTCAAGACTGATTTGCATATGGCCATATCTGAACTGGGGTGGCGTGGTGAGTAAAATAATGATGGATTAAACCCAGATCTGTGATTGGGGGTGAATGTTTTGCCAATGTGTAACATTCCGTCCATCATCTTGTGTGTTTTGCCGGTAGACAGACCTAGTAAGCGGAGACCAAGGAGGAGAAGGGGAGGGGCCAGCCTGAGGCTGATGGAGACCTGAGGCCTGTGGATGATCCCGAGATGGCAGAGAGTCTGCTGGGTGGTGGCGGAACACAACCTAGGACCTAGTTATAAAGGGCTCTCCAGACCTGGAACCTGGTGCCCTATCTGATCTATTGTGCCTGCACTTCTAAGTCTTCAAGCACCCTAGAGGGAACCCACACTGGACCAGCGGGGTTCCTCCAAGACAAAGGCTAGTTGGCAACGAGAGAGGGAGGAAAGAAGTGGTGCGAAGATTGATTTGCGTCTATTGTAAGGAGGGGACGGTGTGTCACCCGGACTTCACATTACCCCCCCGACATACTTCGTCCTCCAGATGTCATCCCTCCGTTCCAAAAAGACTCAACCAGTAAAGATCTCCTACAAAAGTCTGGCCCGAAAAAGACAGATTTGCATGTGGCGGACAGACAGATGGCGGATAAGGAAATGGAACCTGCTCAGGATCTGAAGGCGAAAGCCATAACAAGGAGCTTCCTGGAATAGCTTTTTGGTGCCCTCGGGGATGATTTTACAGCACTACGCCAAGAGATGGCCTCCGATGTCAAACAGCTGAAGGTGGACGTTCAGGAAATTGGGGATCGGGTCGACTCCCTTGAGCGAGCAGAAGATCGCAGGGATGAGGAGATCACGGAACAGATCCGGGAACTCCTGGAGCTCAGAGATCATAACGAAGAATTGCATCTATGCCTGAAGGATTTGGAGAATCGCTCCCGGAGATTGAGCAGACTCATTAAGGGAGTGCCTCTGCAGGCCAATGGAGGTAAGCTGGAAGAGTGGGTGCTGTGCTTCTTCAGGCACGTAGCCCTGTACCTTGGATATGGAGAAATCATCCTCGACAACAAACACTGCACTGGGCAACCATCTTCGAGCCTAGGCCAGCCTCAGGACATCCTTCCCTGCCTCCACTCATATAGGCAAAAATACCTTATTATGAAAGCAACCAAAGACAAGGCCACCATTAATTTTGAGGTTCTTCAGGTGGGAGTATATCTGGACCTCTCGCCCCTCACCCTCCAACGCTGACGAGAGCTGAAGCCGCTCACCTCTCTCCTAAGGGACAAAGGAATAAGATACAGGTGGGGCCACCCATTTAGCTTATCCTTTACATGGGAGAACAAACTGCAAATAGTACCCTCCATGGGAGACGCGAAGGAGATATTGGGTGCCAGTCTGACCGTGGAAGATTCTGACAGTGGACAGTGCCTGGCCGAGAGGTCCAGGTGGCAGACTGTCAGCAGAAGACGTCAGAGACCAGAGAAGGGGCAGCCTGCGAAACCTACGGAGCTTGAACGGCAGCAGGAGAGAGAGGCCATACTCCACCAGCTGCAGGGCAAAGATGCATCAGATGCCCCAAAGGTGACCGACTAAATGGCATCATGTTGGCCTCACAACCATGGTTTTGTGCGCCTCCAAGAAGGCCTCATCCTCACAGTAGTCGGCGATGGCCGTGAACCCAACGCCCTTACTATAAGAACTAACTGCCGGCAGAATGAACCCTTGAAGTTGAAGAGCTTCAATCCTGTTGGAGAGTATTACTTGCACTCCTGTCTTGTGTGTTCTCTATCTTGCTATATTCTTTATCTCTTTCTTGTCTTTCTCTGGCTCCTCTTCAGTTTTTCCTAATGGGGTTAGAAGTGCGTCCATCAAGGGGCAGTGTTTGTGCGCAGAATAGTGTGTGTGTGGGGGAGAGGGTTATAAACAGGGGCGTCGTGAGGCTGGCCATAGAGATTGAAGAGGCATGAGGAGAGCTGATGGTTGGAACTGGCATTCAACCACTGATTGGGCCTAGCACTACCCTTTAGGGTCTATGTTAATGTTTAAAGTAGGCATTTTGAGCCTCGATGTAAGAGGTCTAAATTCCCCAGTGAAGAGAAGGGTGCTACTGGGACTCCTGCGAGAAACAGGTAGTGACATTTTCCTTATACATGAGACTCACTTACTGTCAACAGACTGGAAGTGCCTCCGCTCTCGGTGGCTTGACAGACAATACTTCTCCTCCCCTGGAGACAAGAAGGTGGGGGTAGCGGTCTTGTTCACCACACACTTCCAGGGCAAGGTGTTAGGGATACATACGGAGGTGCCATGCAGGGCCCCAGCTATGAGGGTAGCGATAGGTAGAATCACATATACTATAGTATCCCTCTACAGCCCAAATTAATGCCAGGAGACGTTCTTCAATAACATCTTGAGCGCTATCCTGGATTCCCATGACGAGGACCTGGTTATAGGGGAAGATTTCAATATAGCTCATAATGCACAGTTGGACCGATCCATACAAAGACAAGGTCACACCGGACTGCTCTCCGATTCTATGAGGCAGAAATTGTCAGACTTGGGACTCTCTGATGTGTGGAGGACAACAAACTGTTCGGCTAGGGAATACACATGCTTCTCAGTTGACCACCAGACTTATGCCCGTATTAACTGGCTCTGAACATCCCCAAGAGTTACTAGGGCTACAAGTGGGTCTTCGATGGAGACCACTACAATATCAGATCACTCTCCAATCAGGATTGAATTGCGTCTACAGGCTTAATCATACACTGCTCAAATATGACGCCAACATTAAAGAAACATGGGATACCATCAAGGCTTATCTCGAAGTTAACGAGGATGCATAGACCTCGCTCGCCCTGCTGTGGGACGCCCTAAAAACAGTTATCCGTGAGCGCGGCATGGCAATAGCAGCAGGAGTCAATAGGGATAGGAAAGAGAAGAGAGAGCACCTCGAATCACAAGTAAGGGAATTCGAGGGGAGTCATCAGAGGACCAGTTTTGTTCAGATTCGGCTACAACTTTATGCGGCTATACAGCAGCTGAAAGCCCTTGACTATGACAGGGCGGGATACTCACTCCTGCGCACCAAGCAGCGTTACTATGCTGGTGGCAACAAAGCAGGGAAACTCCTGGCATCTCTGCCCCGTGCTTAGACAACCGCCAGGCGCATCGAGGAGATTAGAAGCACTCAGGGAGAGATCTCAGGGCTCAGATGATGACATAGCAGACAGGTTTGAATCCTTTTATACAGAATTATAAAGGGCAGACGTTCTAGATCTGGAAACGGCCAAACAATATGTGCAAGATGTCCCAGTGATGCCCCTTCCTCACCTGGAGGCACCGAATCTAGATGCATTTATTCAGACGAAGGGGGTTATTAAATCCATAACGGGACTCCCCACAGGGAAGACTCCAGGGAGGATGGTTTTTTGACCGATTTTTACAAATCCTTTGCCTAATACTTGGCCCCGGTTCTGGTTTGCTTGTTTAACTCCTTTAGTGACTCTGGTAGGGTGACCCCAACTATGATCATGGCTGAAGTAGTGGTGATTTCTAAGCTCATCAAGGATCCGAGGAACTGTGCCTCCTATCTTCCCATTTCCTTGTTGAACGTAGACCTCAAGATTTTCACAAGCATCCTGGCTGCCCTCTTAGCGCCACATATGCAGTGGTTGATTGACCACGACCAGTCGGGATGTATCCCAGAATGCAACTGTAGTGATGGAACCCGTTGAATGTGCCAATTGCTGGATAAGACTGTACGAACTCAGACTCCCACGGTGCCTCTTTCGACCGATGCCAAGAAGGCATTAGATCAGGTTCACTGACCGTATTTGCAACAGACACTCCGCAAATTTGGAGTCTGGGACCGCTTCTTGCAATGGGTGGACTACATCTATAGGGACCACCAGGTGCGTATTAGGATTAACGGGGTAACATCTCAGCCGTTTGGAATTCGGAGCGGTATGCAACAGGGTTGTCCTCTGTCACCCCTGCTCTTTGCATTGTATATGAAGCTGTTTGCAGCAAAAAATTGCTCAAACCTGAGAATATCTAAGATCCGAATGGGGGATAGGGAGCATAACATTTCATTATATGCAGATGATGTAATATTATTCTTGAACCAACAAGCAACCTAAATAGCCCCTTTAATGGAGAAACTAGATCTTTTCAGTTTAGCACCAGGCTTTAGGGTTAACCCCTTCGGTGCTCATGACAGCTCCAGGTCGTCATGAGTCATGGTAGTCGTGCGCTCATGACGGCCTGGAGCCGTCATGCCTCTGCCTCTCCACCCACGCGCGATTGATTCCCCTCCTGTGCGGGTAAATTAATCCGTGGGCGGAGTTCTGACGAGTCCAGGCCGTAATGAACCCACTCCTACCGTGACTCATGATGGCCTGGAGCCGTCATGAGCACTGCGGCGCCATGCACCCACACCTCCACCCCTGCGCTGCGGTGAAATTCGTGCCGTGGCAAAGGGGTTAACATACATAAAACTGAAGCTCTCAGCTTAACCCTCACCCAAGCAGAACAACAGGCCCTAATGGTTCAATTCCCTTTCAAGTGGGCTACAGAGGGTGTCTAGTACCTAGGCTTTCAGATGTTCCCCACGCTGGTCAAGGTGGCCCAAGTGAACTATGCCACTCTCCTGGCTGGGGTTAGGAAGGAGCTCTCTAATTGGAAGAGACACCCCCTGTCCTGGCTAGGTAAACTGGCGGCAGTTAAAATGACTACTCTCCCGTAAATCCTCTACGTGACACAGAGGTTGCTACTCAGACCACCGCCCAATATTGGCAATACTTGGCTCTTCATCATTGGATGATCCAACCACAGGTAAGGCCCCATGCAGGTCGCTTTTTAACAAAGTTTGAGAAGTGGAACGTTACCAGAACGTCAGATAAATGGCTGCTGTCCGATTTATGCTTTCTTAAACACCCCAGACAGCCTAGTAAGTCCCCAGCGCAGCGTAGGTGGGAATCTGAAATGGAATGCAAGGTCTCCTCCAAGGAATGGCATGACATCATACATAGGGCCAGAGCTACCTCATGCAGCACAACAGTCAAGGAGATGTTTTTGAAAATTGCACATTATTAGTATTACACACCAGCGAGAATCATCAAATGGAAGCCGGGAAGGAATGGGCAAATCTGGCGGCAGTGTGGTCTGCAGGGCACTCTCACTCTTATCTTGGTCATGCCCGAAGATACAGGAACACAGGGAGGTAATTCTTCTGGATATAGACAACATTTACCACAGTGATTTACCTAAATTCTCTTCACACATACCTTTGGGACTCCCAAATGCCCTGATGTACCCTGTTAGATCTATCCGGGGTAGAGCAATTACTTTGGCATTGGGGACCACCAAACAGGCACTTCTGGTTCGATTGGGAACAACAGGAATTCCTACCAGCTTAGATTGGCTATATACGTTATGGGAAATACTGGGGATATAAAAGATTACAGCGGGCCTCACACGTTTCCTCCCTAAATTCGATAAAACATGGGGTACCACTATAGAATTCTTGTATAACTAATTTACTGAGCTTACTTGCGCGAAGAACCATAGAGTACTCCGCCTCACTAAAGCCCCCACCCCAAATGATTAAAGATAGAAGAGGGCCACCCGGCCCAGATACTCGGGTGACCCCTGCCTGTTGCTTCACACACACTAATAGGGGATAGACCTCTTTACCCTCTCTTCTATCTTCTACTCTTTTCCTTTTCTACCTTTATTTCTAGTTCATACAAATGTTCCCCACCTGACGCTGGACGTAGGTTGCAGCTATTGTAATTATTGTCTTTTCAAAATCAATAAAAAAGGATTTAAACCATAAAAATAATGTCCATTAATTTCTGAAAGACACTTGCAGCATAGGCTCGTTCCAATGGTAATATCACATACCTGTATGCTCCAAAAGGCGTTATGAATGTTTTTATGTCTTTAGATTCCTCTGCTAATTTGATCAGGTTGTATGCTGATTTGAGATCAATCAAGGAGTAAAATTTAGATCATGAAGTGGATGCCAAAATCTCTTGTATCTTAGGTAAAGGATGGCAATCTACTACTATGTTTTTATTGAGAGATCTCAACTCAGCACACAATCTGATATCTCCTGTCTTTTCTTAGTGACAACAATAGCGGAAATCCATTTTGATGAATCAGTGGACTCAATTCCACCTTCCTTGCAGAGCTTGCCTAGTAACTCCTTTAGTTCTTTCCTCACTGAAAGTGGAACAGGTCTAACCTTGTGTGGTAAAGGTATTGCTTCTTCTTTAAGTTTGATTTTGTGTTTGAACCCTTTAAGTCACCCTATAAGTTCCTCAAAAATCATTTTATTGATGTTCAAAACAGAATTTAATATAGGTTGTTCACTTGATCGACCAATACAGTCTATGTGATTTTCCTCTAAGGCAATATGCTCTGCAGAACCTGGTTTTAGAATAACACCAAGTTTTGCTAGATCTTGCCATCCTACAATATTGTGACCTCGCTCTGCCACATAGATTTTTGTTTCAATAACCCTTCCTGTAAAATGTATTGTATCCTCCAAAAACCCAACCATATCAATTTCAAAATCTCCAAATGCTTTTGTATTAACGTCAGTATCTTGAAGATCCGTATTTTGCAAAGAATTATAGAATGTAGCGTCTGACACGATTGTTATAGGTGAACCTGAATCTGCCATTACTTGTAGTTCTACTTGTCCTATATATACATTACCTAATGGTGTGTTATTTTCCCTTCTTTCGTGTCAACTGGTAACACAAGGTTCAAACACATTTCGTCCTCAAATTCATCTACAGCATTTATCTTAATTTTCATATTATAGTTAATCTTTGTGTTTTTACAAGATGAGGCAAAGTGGCCCATTTTACGACATTTTACACATCTTCTTACCAATGGCAGGACATCCCTGAAAATCTGCTAAGTGATTTTTTGATCCACACCTATACCACATGCAAGTTTTACCTTCATTATTTTTCACACTTCTGTTTCGCTCATTCGACTTTCTGTACCGCTTCTGTTCCTGCAATGCAAAACATTATAAGTATGCATACTTTCATTGGATATTGCTTTGAATGAAAGTAAAGAGCATTCTATTCCCTTTGCAATGTCAATCACTTTCTGTAAACTTGGGTTTCTACAAGCTAATACCCGTCCTTGTATCTATTTTGAATAGCAATAAAACACAAACTGGTCTTTGATGTAGATGTCCACTATTGTGTTACATTCGCAACCAGTGGCAAGAACTCTTAGTGCCGCAATGCATTCCTTAATATTTTCACTTTCAGTTTATTTTCTCATTGCAAATTTATGTCTTCCTACCATTATGTTCGGTTTTTCTGTGAATTGCTTTTCTATGGGTTTGAGAGCATCCTGATACCTATTCATTGCTATAAACTGGCCCGGTGCATTTTCAAACTCTGGTAAACTGTCAAATGTGTCTTGCCCAGCATTGCCCAGCAACCTAAACATAATTGCTATTTTCCTTTCAGGTTTATATTCTTTGCCATCTATCACTATCAAAAGTGTTCAAAAGCGCTATGCAAATTTTTCAAGAGCATAGGTGGTCATCCTGGTTCATTTATGAAATATGCAGGTAGACCCATAGCATTTCTTTTGTGCCATTGTGCCTGTTTTATATTCAGTGCAGCAATTAACTATGTCTTCGACTATGTAATGTTATGTCAAGAAGATCGTTATGTATTTCTTTTTTATACTGATTTTAAGCTGTTCCTATTATTTTTTGTAACTCTTTCTTCTACTATTGGTTTACTTGTTGCATAATCTTTGTTTAATTGTTTTATTTGCTTACCGTTGCTTTGCCATTTTTCCATAAATCATTCTTCTTTATGATGTCCTGATTGTGCGTGTACAATCGTTTTTACTCAGACATCCAATTTCTAAAATGGCGGCACATTTACACTCTGCAGCGTAAATCATAAATACTGTGTCCCGTAGGTAACACACGTTGCCGGGCAGGAGTGTGCAACGCTGCTACTGATGTCACAGTGCTTTGCCCTTGAATACAAGCAGGTATGCTTCATCGCGAGCTGCCAGCCCTTTGTATACACGGAGCCGCCCTCGACTGGATCCAATCCATCCTCTCGGGCGGAACCCAGAGGATTCGACTCCCTCTCTTCCTCTCTGAACCCATGGAAATCAACTGCCGAGTACCCCAGGGATCATCACTCAGCCCCACGCTCTTCAACATCTTCATGGCCCCCCTCACCGCCATCATCAGACAGCATAGGCTCTGCATCGTATCCTACGCCGACGACACACAGCTCATCCTCTCACTCATGAAGAAACCCGAAGACACCAGACTCTGCTTCCAGGAAGCAATGAAGAACGTGGCAGCCTGGATGAAAGACAGCTACCTGAAGCTCAGCTCAGAGAAGACAGAGGGCCTCATTCTCGGACCCTGCACCGCTGCCTGGGACAGAACTGGTGGCCTTCCGCCCTCGGGAGCCCATCCACCCCTACAGACCACGCTCGGAACCTCAGCATCATCCTCGACTCCTCCCTCTCCATGAACCGCCAGATCAATGCCGTCGCTTCCACTAGTTTCAACTGCCTTTGCATCCTCCGTAAGACCTTCAAATGGATCCCCCCCGACTGCAGAAGGACCGTCACCCCCGCACTCATAACCAGCAAACTGGACTACCGATGCCCTCTACGCCAGAATCAACAGAACTCTTCTACACAAACTCCAAACCATCCAGAACTCCGCAGCCAGACGCGTCCTCGGGACTCCGCGCCACAAGCACATGACCCCACAACCTACATAGCCTCCACTGGCTCCCCCTTGAGAAGAGAGTCACCTTCAAACTCCTCACCCATGCCTACAAAGCCCTCAACAACATCGGACCCAAATACCTCAACAAGAGAGTATCCTTCCACGTACCCAAGAGGAACCTCTGCTCCGCCGACCTTGCCCTGGCAGAGGTCCCCATCACCTGCAGAAATAAAGCCGGAGGGAGAGCCTTCTCCTACGTCATAACCAAGACCTGGAACGAGCTCCCTGTGAACATCAGATGCTCACTGACCCTGCACACGTTTAGGAAGGACCTCAAGACCTGGCTCTTCGACCGATCCGGAGCCGTTCCCCCCCCCCCCCAGCGCCTTGAGACCCTCTGTAGCAGGAATAAATAAAGTAAGAATCCTGTTCTTTGTAGAAATATCGTAGTTTATTGTAATTATAACTCCCCCCGATCATGAAGCGTCCGCTCTGCTGGAAAGCCAACTGTGACACTGGCCAACCGCAGAACGACCCTCCATGCGCGAGTACAACATTTCAATTCACAACATGTTTATAACACGCGCAACAGCGCGAGAATAACAAGAATATACATCGCGCGACACACCGTGCGATGTATACTATAAGTATCAAACTACACCCTCACAGGTGAGTAGCGCGCTTTACAAACCCCTGACTGATTGATTGATTTGTATAGACTAAGAATATTTTTAAACAATTTCTTTCTTTAAATACAAGCCAGCTTAAGTTACTTAATAACACCAGTGCACACATTTTTATGCCTTACTGTTGTGATATAAATGAGGTCCAGTAGTCCAAGTGTAGGTTAGGTAAAATAGTTTATTGAGAAGAGAAGATCAAGAGCTATAATTAAGTGCCCCACCATGAGCAGCCTTCCTGCTTCTAAGCCCATACTTCAACTGACTCTGTCAGACATTCAACATCCCATGCATCACCACGCACCAACATTCCACTCCACACTTACACTGGCTGAGCAGCAGGCATAACAATTACATTGTTTTTTCTATGTACTCCATCGTTCAGATTTTCCTCGAAGAGTAAGGTCAGATTGTCTCTGTAGAATCCTCACGACGGTAAATGAAAAATTGCTGTGATGGGTTTTTCAGTTCCAATCGTCGCCAATTTATTAGGATACAAAAACGTGGTGTAAAGGTGGATATTTATTTAAGGTAATGCATATCAAAAGGCCCACATAGAGGTGGAAGCTGTACGTGTTGCTCCTGACGCAGGAGCATGTAGATCTGTCTCAATATTTCAAACATCATATGAATACTTATACTAGTGTTCTATGAAGTTACATCGTAATGCGTTTGACATTTTATGGGCATTGTAGTCTGGAGTAACATTACACTGAAGAAGAATAGTAAACACACTTGGGCAATATTGCTAATGACATATGTATAACAAGGGGTATTTGGCAACTCTCAGGTCTTCCTCGACGAATGACACAACGTTGGCTTACTGAATAACTTTCTGGGAATGTTCGTTCACATAGTTTGTTGACGTATACATGTAGTATCCTGCTTTTCAGTGAATTGGTTTTGTTTCCATTTTATGTTATGCATTTCCCCTTTAACTTGCTTGTATACATTTCATTATTAGTGTTCTAAGTTCCTGGATGTGCTCTTGTCCTTGGAATAAATCTACTTTGTTTTACTACTATTCTTCTTCAATTCATTTCAATGATACTACAATACACTAGCTGGATGTGCAGATTCTTTCTCGGTCAGAGAACTATATTGCTCTACTGACTTTAAGCTCAAATGTCAATAAAGCAATTTCAAATAAATGGTACTGCTCTAAGAAACCCATGAATTGTGATGGCTTTAATTGTCCGGTACAGTGGTATGAAGATGAGCACTGTTCGATGTTAGCAGTTTTTGATGAAACTCTTGTGTCTCTGTGAAACTCTTGTGTCTCTGTGCACTCTTCATAGCTGATATATTGCTTTTTTATGGCTCATCATGAGCCAACACTTGCTACTTGGATGACACAGGTGTTCTCTCTCTTGCTTTACAGGCAGCCACCGCCTAAAGTATTCAGCTCGTGCAGTAAAAAACAGTATCAGGAATTCATTCTAAATAATATGCCCGAGTGCGTGCAAAATAAACCGGATCTGAGCGATCTTGTTGCTCCTGCTGTGTGCGGAAATAGCTACACTGAGGCTGGTGAACAGTGCGACTGTGGTACACCGGAGGTAACAGGCGCTTACACAGATATATCAATAGCTGTCATTTCAACCGATACATAACAAATAGCAAGATATTGTGGAACTCTGACACGGAAGTATCTACTGACTTAATATACCACTGCTTGTATGTTTTATAAATAATATAAATATATTTCCCTGTGAGCTAGAGAAGAGCTTGGGTTTTGATGAAGAGCATTTTGATGTTTTAACATGTGCGCAGGAATTAGTGTTTTTGAAGCTGAATACAATTTAAACAACTCAACGTCCTTTCTTTTACATTTTACATTCTGTAAACACAAATAAAAGTTTATAGAGAGGTGCAAGGCGCTTGAAGTCTGCTAGAAGTAGTCTACTTCTCTAGATGGAACGCACGGGAATGTTCTCTCCAGTGCTCAAGGAACACTTTCATTTGGGCGAGCCCTTAAGCCAACCGGCATTTGAATGCGTTAAACTAAAATTATATCAGATGTTTGTAGGTTTTGTTCGACAATATCATGTTTTCACACTGTGTTTATTCACAGCATTTCATCAACATTATGCTGCTATAATGCAATATTACATTCTTATATTTATGCAAAGAACATTGGTCCATACATGAGACAGGTCCAGGACGGCGCCCATTCGATATATGCATTGCACATAAGCAGGTCATGTCTATGACCTGGACGCAATTTCACTGTCCCCAAAACCCACAGGGCATTACCTCGGGGCATAAAATCCTTCAGTGGTTCATAGATACTGCACATAAGGCATCGACTGTGACCATTCTCTTTCCACACCATCCCCCTCAATAATACCCTGTCTGAGCTTGAACACAAAATGACAGTGTAATGCTATTAAGGTGTTTTGGATAACTAGGTTTGAGTTTGAGTTTGAGTTTAAAAGTTCTTGTAAAGCGCAACGTATACCAGCGGTTTCTTGGCGCTATAGCTAACGGGGACTGAGGTTAAAGGGAAGGAAGGAGAAGGGAGCAGTTATTCAAAGGATTTGGTGAAGAAATGGGTTTTTAGGCATTTACGGAATTGTGGGTAGAGGGGGATGGAGCGAAGGTCAAGGGGAAGAGAGTTCCAGAGGGTGGGGGCAAGGAAAGCAAATTTGGAACCGCCCCACTTCTTTCTCCGGAAACGTGGGATAGAAAGGAGGGACTGGGAGGAGGAACGTAGGGCCCTGGTGGGGGCATAAGAGACAATCTCAGAGGAGATGAAGGCCGGCGCCAGACCTGATCGGGCCAGGAAGGTGATGGATGCGAGCTTGAATTGAATTCTAGCTCGCACGGGGAGCCAATGAAGAGATTTCAGGAGTGGGGTAGAGTGGTGGAACTTGGGGAGATTGAAGGCCAGGCGGGCCGCTTGGTTTTGTATTTGCTGTAGGCGGCGCAGGCTGTAGGCAGGGATACCAGCATATAGGGCGTTCCCGTAGTCCAGGCGGGACACCACCATGGCCAGGATAATAAGTTTGAGGGCAGAAAAAGTGAAGAAGCGGGACACCCTACGTATAGTGCGCAGTGAGAGGAAAGAGGAAGACACCACAGAACTAACCTGGGAGTGTAGGGTGAGTAATTTAGGTGTAGGTGTATTTCTCTTTCAGCTGCACAGATGGGAGGCACACAGTCGATACTCTACCTTGATTTGTAGGTCTGGTTTGACGGTGCAACTGTCAGCTCACCTTATGTGATCAACATAGAGCTTTCACCAAAACTCCAATACAAAATCTTGAAAATGGTGATGTAGGTTATGATCTGAAAGTAAACATTTTAAAACAATGATGTTTTTGCAATGTTTTGTTGACTGCATGACTGGACTCACATTAAGAAAGCTTAGCTTCAATATAATATGACTGGGGCGTGATAAATCGATGCCACATACGAAACAGGGATATGAATTGTGTTAGGCAGTAGATTGTTTTGTTAAATATTCGAAATGAATATCTATATAATAGCCATATTTATGCCTCCAAGTGCCGGGCTTAGGATACATTTTTTAAAAAGTAGTATTTCCTCTGGGTTATTTGAATGATTAATTCGATTTACAGCAATCCAAAATGGTGCTCACCATGAAGAAGGCTCATTATCAGAGTTGAAACTCTTGGGTTCCACTTGCTATCTACTTTCACCGGAATCCAAGGACACATGATGGTCAGTATGAGGTAGTGGTTGTTTGAATTGATTGTGGGTCACCTGAACATGAACACGTATGCCACCTCGCAAGGGCTGAGGCAGGCAGCATCAGGTCCTCTCATAAGGAATGGGTTATATAGGTTATTTTCACTCATTGTAATATAAGGAACGCCGGTGAAAATAAATGGGCCCCAGTGAAATATATTATTTGGAGCACATTTTTAATAGAGGCAGATATAATAATACATTACCACTCTGTGAAAGTTAAATTCAATTTTATCATCTCAAAACAGCAATATTGACTTGAAAAGAACAGCGGCTCTGCATTATAGAATCAATCAGTGCTTAATTTGAGCTGTGGTGTCCGGTATCAGCACTTCATTGTGAACACCAGCACTTATGACAATCTGCCACATTGTGGCGCTGTGGTGTAATTTAGACATGAGCAGGCCAACAGTAATTTATTAATTCGATATACATTTAAAACTAACTGATACCTGCTGCCTAAGCCAAATTGTATAGCTTTGGGGTCCTGGAATAGCCTGCTTTGTCATACTTGCAAGAATGCTTTGGTTAGCAATCGTGTAGCTACTACCACTGGAAGCTTTTGAGGCCTCCTGACTAGGGCCCTGGAACTTATTTTATTAGAAATTAAGCACTGTAGGATCTTCACCGATAGTCGTAAATGTAAAATATTCCCACCTGTGTGCAGAAACAATGTAATACTTCATTTACCAAAATATAGTGCATGTATTGCATTTTAAGTAATAGCTACAATTATCTAAATGCTTGCCCAACCTCAATAGCCTAAATAGACTACATTTTTCCTGATTTTTTTCTTTATCAGTAGGACATCAAAGGTGCACGGGGCAACATTCCAGCAGGAAATCTAACTTATGTTGCAAATTTCAAATATTAGATCCAACCCCTACGTGAGAGAGAATATGAAGGACAATAGAGCCATTGACATTAAGGGGCTGATTATGATGTTGGGTGAAAACTTTCCACCCACCACCACCTCGGAATCGGGACCGATCACTCACGTCCAACCGATTACAATCCAACCGAACACTGTTCAGTCGGAGTCCCATTGTTTCCTATGGGAGCCTGTGTTCCGCCTGACAACACAGGCTCCTAGGGTGAAAAGGGGTGTGTGTGTAAAACCCTGCACCCTGTCACAGGCGACCCATGGTGCCTGCTGCACAATACAGGGTTTAATAGGGGGTCCCTTAGGTACCCCCTCAACCTCCAACCAGAGGCCTCAGGATGAAGGGCGCCCTGCTTGGGGCCTCCAAAGTCACCTTCCGTCAGCCTTTCCTTGTTGGACAGGCAGACTCGGAAAGTCTGGTTGAAATCGGCATCATAATCGCGAGGTCAGAAATGGGGTCCATAGAGGTGTACAATGCGGTTCTGACTGACACAAATTCGAGAGCCAGTCGGAACTGATTCTGAATGACCATGCGGTTTACAATCTAACTGAGAACATCGTAATCGGTAAGGCAGACTGTAAACCGACCAGGTCGGTCGGAAGTGTTCCGAAACGTTCGGGGAGATTCCGACTTTTGGGAGGAGGCTTTCTGCCCGATATCACAATGAGCCCCTAAATGTGCACAGGACTGAAGAACAACCATTGCTGCTTTAAGGAGGTAGAAGTTTCATTCCCCTAGCGTGCTTTGTGCTGGCAGTTGCCTCACAACCTCAGTTGGTTTTTTTGCTCATGCTTAGATGTCCTCAAAACACTTCAGGTTAAGCATATTGATCAATTTAGTATCGTTAGCAGTATAATCGGTACCAAATCTAGATTCCATTTAGATGCCAAATGATCAAACTTATTGCCTTTATTGTTAGAAAAATGTATAAATGATACCTAAAACCTCCTCTCTGCTGTCTTTCTAGAAAGTTCAAGAAAATCATTATGTGCTGGATTCATTTCGTTCACATACAAATGCTGGAAACAACATTGAAGCTGTAGACATAAAAAAAACGTATTTGGGCATTGCATAGTCCTTCTACAACTCTTCATATGAAAGAAAAACACCCTCATTAATCGTCTGGCCTTGGATATCAAAGTTCACATCTTGCCAGCAAGATAAGACATGTGTTTACATAGTAGGTGCAAGGTTAGGATTGAAAATTATTCATATATACTAATTAAAGCCCAAAATGTTACAAGATCTCCTTATATTCTGCCATATACTGCTCCGGCGGCGCAAATCCTAAAATTAGGTTTATAAGGTCATGCAAAGCCACTTTGCGTGGCTTTCAATGGCCTCCTAGACATGGAGTAACTCAAGGCAGTGCAAATCACTGCATTGCCGTATTCTGTGCTAGAGAGGTTTTCCATGGGTGTTGCAGTGGGTGATCCCACACAGCACACATGGATTTTGATGCATCCCCAGACTTACAAACCCATGTAAACCTGGGGAAGCGCCAAACCTTATACCTCCCAGGGGAGGCGCAACGATAATAAAGAACTTTTTTTCTCCTTGTTTTTTTCCTCTTTCCACACGTACTGCATTCTACAGCACACATAGAAAGAAGAAAACTCCTACAAGGATTGTTTTTGTGCCGGAAGGTCCCCCTTACTGTACAGAACAATTTTGTTGACAACACAGGCACATTGCAACAGGGTGCATCGGTGTCTGAGTTGGCACATAGGCTGCCAAAACGGCAGCAGCGCTGGGAAAAGGACAGAAATACACCATAGTAGATAAATATTGTGCATTCCTGCCCTTTCACTTTGACGTAGGGCAGTGCCGCAAGCATAAATGAGGCTTCTACTGACATATCGGCTACCTTGATAACAAGGAAAAGAGTCACCTAGTGGCAGCTATTCTCTTCTCATGCCTGCTGACATTTAATAAATTAAATGAGGAAACATAGTAGAGCCAAAGAGATGGAAGTGAAAGTCTTCCCAAATTGCACGGAATCTGAAGGTATTGAAATGCATAACTTTTTTTTGCCAGATAAACTTTTGTCAGCATTCTTCTACTTATTAAACAATACCTTTGGAAATGAAGGGGACTAGATCTAAAAAGGTTACGGTATCGAGGCAGAGTGGGCTTGATCGTTACATGTACATAAAAGGACTAGCATATGAGGCCAGAGGGTGCCCCCAGAAGTATACAAATATATGGGGATACTGGGCACGATACATAGGGATTGATCTACTCCCGGGACCCAAGGGGAGAAAGAACCATGCTGGAATCAGATTTGTAAGTATGTGGGGCAAGGGTTGATTGGTGGGAGAGGGGTGGGGTGACAAGGGGAAGAGGGTGGAAGAAGGAGGGGAGAATTGTCGACTGGCGCTTTGTTTTTGTTTTTTTATTGTACTCAATGTTCATTTTTATTTCTCTTGTTACACTGTGGTGTACTTTCCAAAAATGCAATTAAATTTGTCTTTAAAAAAATTGGTTATTAGGTAGTATTACCATCTTACTGACAATACCCCTGCCTATTAGGCCACGGTAAAATTTGTTCAATTTTCTAAAAAATCTCAAGTGATCTTAGAAATAAAGAGTTATAATTTAACGTGATAATCTCCTACATCTTCATAGATATTTGTACACCAAGATATGTTGCGGACTTGACACGGTAGGATTCTGATGTTATTGAAGGTAAATTAGTCAATATATGTTTATTTCGGGGCCTAACTCCATAAAAGTTAAAAGTACAATATGCATTTGATAAAACACTGATATTGTTGAAATGGACACAATGGACAAAATGGTTGTTAACAACTTGGCAAACCACTCAAGATAAAATGCAAGTACATAATTATCATAACATTAAAAATCAATTACCATTTGCTTACTTTTAATCTATGCATGAGACAAATATGTACTTATACAGAACACTATAAGAGTAAATGTGTCTCATTTCTTAACTCTGAAGCTGAGCAAGTAATTCCTAAAACCGAGAAACATACATAAGGGGAGATTCCAATATCTTCTCGTGTTTTGACATGCAAAACAATGCATGATCTATATTTTCAGGTTACGCATACCACATCTTTGTCTACTTATGATTGTGAGTTTTCCATTAACATTTTATATGCAGGATACCAAACCTACATTTAATAAAAAAGCATTTTTGCTTGGTTTGGTAACAATTTGTCCAAGACATTTTTCAATTAAACTACCATTTTGTGTACACTGATGACTTCAGCACACAACACAATCAGCTAAAAGAAGGGCTGAGATTTGAGGACTATTTAATCTTGGTGAATCATGTATACAGTCCAGGAGAACGTCTGTGATATCATTAATGTATAGAGACGAAAGGGTCAGTGCTAAGCCACATCCCTGGTGTACACCGCTGTGAATAGGGATTGTAGGAAGCTGGCTTTTTATGTAGTTGTGCCAAAGTAAGGGCACACCACACAAAAAGTCCAGACAACCCTTATTGAATTTACAGGGCTTACTTTATTAATCCCTAGTACTCCATTTGTGGTAGGTTGGTCGAGTAACGTAGGCTTATCATATAGGAGTGTTAAGCATTTGTTGCATTTGATTTTTATATGATTTTAGACACCAAGGGCCCGATGTAGGTCTCCAATTACCGGTCGGTAACGGCCGATTTCGGCCGTTACCGACCGGTATTTTGGAATTGACATGTGGGTAGGCATAATGCACAGAATCGGTATATTTACCGATTCGGTAAATTTACCGATTCTGTAAAATACAGAATCGGTAAATTTACCCCCAGCCCTCAGGATGCTCCACTGGCTCCCCGTGAAGGAGCGGGTGAAGTTCAAGGCGTTATGCACGGCCCATAAAATCCTGTATGGTAAGGGCCCCCCCATTCTTTTTAATATGGCCCGTCCTTACAAACCCACACGTCTTTTGCGCTCAGACCAAAAACATCTTCTGCAGTCAGCGAGAGTAAGGAGAGCCCGCTCTGGGGGCAGGCGTTTCTCAGTGCAAGTGGCGACTCTGTGGAACTCTTTGCCCCTTAAGATTCGTTCAGAGCCCAAGATACTTCTGTTCAGGAAACTCTTAAAGACCTATTTGTTCCCACAGTAGTGTTTGGACTTGACTCTCTCCCCTTGGTTCTGTCTCGCGCCGGGTTGCCCCCGGGTAAGCTGAGCGCGCTACAAGTTTCATATAATAATAATAATAATAATAATAATACCCGGTAAATACAGATGTAGGTGGCACTGAAAACAGTGCCACAGGCCATTACCGATTCGTTATTTACCATGTAATACTATTACATGGTAAATAACGAATTCAAGTGTACATGCACATCTGTGCATGTACACCTGTGCCATGTGGCACACAGACATGCCCAAAGGGCATGTCTGTGTGTCACATGGCACACAAGCCAGTAACAGGGGTGCAACAGGGTGTCAAAGTGACACCCTGTCCCCCTTGGCAATTCAGTATTTTTACTGATTCGGTAATTACCGAATCGGTATTCGCCATTGATTCCCATGGGCTTCAAGGCCCATAGGAATCAATGGCAAATACCGATTCGGTAATTACCGAATCGGTAAATACTGAATCATACCGATTCGGTATTTTTTACCGAATTTCTACCTACATTTGATTTACCGTTTCATGAATACCGAATCGGTAAAATTCGGTATTTATGAATCGGTAAATCACATTTACCTACATCTAGGCCCAAGATCTTTAGAATACTTTAAGTACTTTTGGTGTTATTGATTATACAACAGTAAAAGTTCTCAAAAATATGTTTTTTGAGGTATGAGCCTCGAACGCAGTAATGTTAACCTATGGGAGGAAAAATATACACAGCAAATACATATTTGCAGTCGGAGTTCAGGGGTGCCGTTTTAGATTTGAAGTGCCAGGGTCAAAGGTCCAAAGAACCACCAACAGTTTTGGGTTACTTTCCCTGAGGTGTCCAGGTGCAGGTCGGGATCGTAGCCTCGAGCGCTACAACATAGAAGTCAATATGGACCTGAAACAAAGGCTGCAAGGAGGGACTTGTGGACAAGTCAGGGTGAACCCAAAGGGGGTTTCCGGTCAAGAGGACCCCTAGGCCAAGGGGCACAGTTAGGAGTCATGGCCTGGGCTGTGGAGCTTGGGTGCAAAAAGTCTTGGCTGGCCGGCCACTAGAGTTTGCGGATCTCACAGTTCTGCAGAAGAAAGGAAAACATAACAACAGGGCCACTGTGGTCTTGGATCTCATCTGTCCTGAAGTCCCTCAATGTGCAAGAAGGTTTCCAAGGTGGTGGTCTCAGGGTTGGACAAAGAACAAGCCTTGGCTTGTGGAAATGCCCTTGAACTATTAGTGGGTATTAGTGCACGGAGTGCCTGGAAGGCCTAGCATCTCAAAGCAGAGAGAGGGAGCTGACCTCCTAGAGCCACAAAGACCTCTTCCTGATGCGACGCTCACTCGGTGGGCCCGATGGCCAGCAACACGGTGAACTGGACCGATGTGGTTGGTGCCTTCAGATTCCAGGGGATGGCCTCTGAACCCCAAGGGAGATGTTAGATAGTTGACAAAATGCTGGACAGACCTCTAAGAGTTGAGGAGGATGCAAAGCTGCAGGACAAGTCAGGTCTTTGCGATTGTTGAGGAGCAATCAGAAAGGCGTGGTTTGGTGGCAGGTTCTATGCTGACCCTTGGTTCTAGCGGTGCCATTTCTTCTTTGTCCTTCTTCTGTTTCCAGGTAGTGGAATCTAAATCCCTGGTGTCAGGGAACCCCTACATATTCAATTTAGGGGTGTTTAGAGGAGGATATGGTAGTAGCCAATGGGCTTACCACTGGGGTGACTACACCCTTTATATGACCACTTCCTATGGGGAGTGGGCAAAACCCTGACCCTGACACCTCTATTTTCACCCAAAACAAGATGGTGAAACCTTTCTCTGGCTCGTCACTTCAGGTAGCCCACCCTATGGGTGTGATCAGCATGGGAGTGAATATCTAATTTTCCACCCGCTCTGATGCCAATTCGGCCCCCAGGCAGGGGGTGGCATTTCCCAGGTCTGGGGGGAAACCAGGGTTTCAGTCAAAGGTGGCAGAGGCTTTTGTAGCTTCTGGCCCTGAGATGTTACTTTATTAGCGATCCTGCTGAAGAAGATGGGAACACGTTCTGCCAGCAGGTATTGTTCCTGACCTATGAGAGCACATGCTCTCCATTGCAGGGGGTCAGAAACTTGTCTGTGGTGACACATCAGTCATCATACTAAGTAACTAGTAAGGTTGCATAGGGCACCTCCAAGATGCCCTCTGGGTGCACGTCTTCATAAATCTGATACTGGCATCGGTATGGATTTAATAAAGATGAGATGTTTGGGCAGAGGCATGGTCTGGCCACAAATGAACATGGCCGCATAGCAGCGGAACTCCGTGCTAAAATACGCTGCAAACAGCAGCAGTGGCATCCCTGGAATAGTGGGGGCCTCCCATCATGCCTCCATGTCTTGCTGACTGGCTGCAGAACTAGATGCTGGCACCCCAAATCTAGCAGGAGACTCCTTCCCAGTCCCACACTGACTAAAGTGGGTAAAAGCTACTGCAGCCTACAGTGAGGCTAGACACCCAGCCTGGCCAACCAACAGTGGGGAGTCCCACTCTGATGGACTTTCTTTTTACAGCTGCTTCTCCGGCGGGCCAGTGGGGGCCCCAAATTCTGCTCCCCCACCATGATCTCGAACCATGCCATACGGCCCCAACCCAAGGTACGTTCACTCTGAATTTCAGCCTGTGGAGGTAACAAAGCCATCTGGTGAATCCCGGGTCAGTGGCCCATGAAAGATTTGCGGCCTGACCTTTGGTGGACCTCTTACATAAGGTGAGACCATGGCACACAGTGAGTCGTACCACCGGGCTAGACCAACCTGCAGTGGGGCACCACACCTTACGTCCATGTCCCCTTGTCCTCTGCTCCTGCGGGCTAGTGGGGGCTTTGAGACCTGTTCCCACCACCATGCCCACCGTCTGCAATGTGAGGCCCCAACATCAGGCCTACTCCGGCTGCAGAGGCACCAATACCAACTGGCACCATACAGGCTGGCAGCCCATGCAGACATTAAGGCCCAAACCCAGATGGGCATGTACAGTGCTGAGAAGCCACAGCCCACAGTGTGCAAATTCGTCTGACCACCTGCTGCGGGGCTTCATGCCAGGGTACCTTACTTTTCTTGATCGCTGTCATTGTGGGCAGGTGGGGACCATGCCCCCTGCTTACACCCGCAAGGCCATGACCCTGGTCCTGTCGTACATTGGCAGTGGTGGCCTTGGTGCCATAGGGCATCTTATGGGCCAGCGGCCCACAGAGACATTGCAAACTATCCACAAGTGGCGCACCAGGCCCCCACTTCCCTCACGCTGGGGCTTTGTCTCCAGACTGGTCCCTGGATAACTCCTGATTGACACCTATTGGACTACCAGCGGGCCGGCTGGACAGCAGCAAGCACCCCTTGGTCTTGGGGGTTCACATGAAGCCTGTGAGCACCTGCCTTTACTACACTTTGAGGCTTGCTCCCTCCTCCATCAGATGCCAATGTCATCCCTGACTCGTGGGCCCTGCACGTGATCTGGGGATGTCTCCTGGCAAGGCGACGGGTAAGCCCACAACAACTACTCTCTACAGAAGCCCTTAACCAGGACCACTCCACGACCAGTCCCCAGAACGCAACCCTACCTGAGCCCAGTCAACCTCTACCCAACATAGCCGCCGCACCGGATGCCACCAAGGAGCAAATATTGAGAGAGATCTCCGTTGTGGACTGACGGCTGGAGTGCACAGAGGCAACTATCTCCACCCTGGCCTTGAGACCAAGTCCATCCATGCAGATATAGCCAGTTTCCAGAATCACATGGGCGGCCTGACCCAGCGTGTCTCCGTGTTTGAGAACCACCTCAACACCATACAGGATCAGAATCAAGAATTCTTATTCCTATGTAGCAAAATCATAGACCTGGAAGACTCGAGCAGACAGTAGAAAGTTTGCTTTTTTGCTTCCCAGAGGGCGTGGAGGGTCCTCACACCAAATCCTTCCTTGGGGCCACACTCCAGAAACTCACAGGACTGCTCTTTGACCCACTCTTGGAGATGCAGAGGGCCCATCACATTGTCACGCCGCATAGGGTTGTGTCCGCACAGCCTCTCATAGCCTGCTTCCTATGCCACGAACAGGCCTAGCAACTAATAACATTGGCCCGTACCCACGGCCGGTACACATTTGAGGGGCATGAAATCCGGATAGCAGCAGACTTTTCCAAGGAAACCAATGAATGCTGCAAGGCCTTCCTCCCCCTTCGGCCCTCTTTCGACAACTGGACTTTAAGGGGCCAATTACGATGTTGGTCGGAAGGGCATCCAAGAGTCTGTCGGATCGTCATTTTCGGATGCAGTTTTCCCAACAGACGCATTACGAAGACACCAACTGATAGACAGATAGACATTCACCCAACTCACTCGCCCATACATTCACTGAGACACTTTTTTCATTCATTGTTACAGTTACTCAAACATCCACTGATTCACCAATACACCTTGGTATGTTTATTTAAATAATAAATGTTTTAATAAACAATCACAGTCACTAGATGATGTCATCTGAGATGTCATCAGTGAAATCACTGACCATGTCATGAGTGATGTAATATGTGAGGCCATAAGCAGTGCATTGCGGGCATGAGTTATAGTTAGCGCTAACTATAACTGCTGACTTGCACTAGTTTTGTATAAGTGAAATCTCACCCTATGTATCTGTGTATATATATATATATATATATATATATATATATATATATATATATATATATACGCGACGCTCAGCTCCAGAGAATGCCCCTCCGTAGAACCGCACTCGTGAAACCAAAAGTTTTCGGTGCTCACACCAGCATCATTTATTTACAGAGCTAACAGACGCGTTTCAGCATCAAGCCTCGAGCACCGAAAACTTTTGGTTTCACGAGTGCGGTTCTTCGGAGGGGGATTCTCTGGAGCTGAGTGTCGTGTTGTTGCGGGCACCCACTACCGCATACCGCACCCACCCCCAAGTGCCTTGACCTTCAGTGGGACAGGGAGCATATATATATATATATATATATATATATATATATATATGTCCAACAAAAATGCCCCAGCAATGAAAGGGCACACGACAGCGCCCCTTACCAGCAGGTAATTTTGATGCCTCGTGCAGCTCGTCTCAACTGCCAATCATTCTCCATAAAGCCGACGTGTTTCGAGGCTTACACGCCTCTTCATCTTGGGATAAGAAAACAGACATTGACGGTTCACTTTGTAACCAGGTGTGTTTATATTACCAAACACCCTCAGTGGGTGGTGCTTAGTGCCGTCGTCAGTCTCCATGCATTATGGGACTCGTGGTTCTTTAAAGTGAAAAGTCAGTTCCCTTTGTAGGTTCAATGTCCTGTATATATTAAAAGCTTTGTTCCTCCTTTGTAGGTTAGGCATGGTTGGGGCGGGCTCTGTAAGCATGGAGACGCTGTGCCGCATGGGGAGAAACCGTTTCCCTCCGCAGCCTTTCTTTTTAGGGAAATGGTGCTCCTTTCCACGGCGGGCCGCCGTGTAAATTTCGTGCCCAACAAAAATGCTCCAGCAATGAAAGGGCACACGACAGCGCCCCTTACCAGCAGGTAATTTTGATGCCTCGTGCAGCTCGTCTCAACTGCCAATCATTCTCCATAAAGCCGACGCGTTTCGAGGCTTACACGCCTCTTCATCTTGGGCTAAGAAAACAGGCATTGACGGTTCACTTTGTAACCAGGTGTGTTTTTATTACCAAACGCCCTCAGTGGGTGGTGCTTAGTGCCGTCGTCAGTCTCCATGCATTATGGGACTCGTGGTTCTTTAAAGTGAAAAGTCAGTTCCCTTTGTAGGTTCAATGTCCTGTATATATTAAAAGCTTTGTTCCTCCTTTGTAGGTTAGGCATGGTTGGGGCGGGCTCTGTAAGCATGGAGACGCATTGGTGGTTCAGTGGTAGAATTCTCGCCTGCCACGCGGGAGGCCCGGGTTCGTTTCCCGGCCAATGGACCTTGCACTAAGCACAACCCACTGAGGTTAAGAATGGAAATAAAAGAAGCTGCAATGTGAGCGAATGATGACATGTTTATTCAGCAGCCCTGGAAGAAGAGGAATGGAACCTCGAAACGCGTCGGTACAAAGCACTGAATATCGGAACATTAAGACAAGCTGCATTCCAATGCCAGAATGGTGAGAGCGCTGCAGTGTGCCTTCTCATGCTTACGGGCACCTTTGTATATATATATATATATATATATATATATATATATACATCTTCACTAAAAAAACATAGGTTTTACAGACGTTATAGTTAGGAATTAGCATTTAAAAAACATTTGAAATTCACAAAAAAACCATAGGTTTCAGGGACGTTATAGTTAGTTGGACATTTGACTCATTTAAAACCGCAGAAATTTGCCCGTTATAGTTAGTTGAGCTAACTATAACTTGCGCACCCACAAAGCAATGCTGATGATGTCACATATTACATCACTCATGACATGGTCAGTGACATTGATGGAGCAAGGTTGCATATGAGAAGCGACTTGCTTGTAATTAACCCTCTCTAATAACCCGTAATGTACTAAATCAACATTTCTGTTCTATTAATATTGCATTACACGACATCTAGACGAAGCCTGCATATGTGCTTTTACTGACGATAATCCACTTTCACTAATATGGCTGCTGCTATGCGGGTTTTCTTACTGCGCATGCATCTGTCACACTCACGTGACATGACATGACGTTCTTTCTGCTTTGGAGGGAATCTTTTGCTTCTGGGCACTAGAACTAAGATGGCTGATTGTGTCCTCACATGCAAGAAGCTTGCGCCGCTGCTTTTGCTAAACTGTTCGTTCTGCCTAACCTACATCGCAATAGTTAAAATAAAGTAATGGGAATAGAGTAGAGATAAATGTTATACAGAACATTAATTTATTCTTGTTCTAAAACTGTTTCTTTTCTATTTTTTCATGTAAAGATAAATCTTGGGCCTGGGTGGTGTTATTACTCCATCTTTAAAACCCACACTGCGCATGTCAAACCCCATTAGAAGCTTAAGTCATTCGTCATTGAACCAAAGCCAAGCTTTCATCACACTAAAAGATGCGCCTGGGAACCTGACTTGCTGACCCCAAGCGGAAGAAAATATTGTTAACATTGTATTTCTATAAGAACATCCATTGTTGGGTGGAATAGAGATGCATGGGAAAATTAAATTTGATGGGCGGAAACGTTAATAGAATATTCAGAAGTTAAAGTTTCATTTTAGTATGGTGTGATGACCTCTCCCCGTCTCTTGTCCAATCAAATTTGGGAATCCTTAAACTTGCAACATTGGGTGGTGGTACACTGACCTGAAAAATAGTATCTAGGGAAGGCTTAGTTAGTTAATTGTCCGACTTGTCCGAATAGGTGACCTGTCACTGACCCACCGCACTCAATAGGTGATCGAGAGCAGAGGTGCTGCGGAGCACTCTGTTAGAAGATTCGATAACCCAATCGGGGTTCGGAAGTAAGTGTGCTGGCGGAGCACTCTGTCAGAGAATTTGATAACCCAATCAGGGTTCTGACTGTTAGCTGCAGAGAGGGTTGTAGCGTTGGCATAGCAACTTTAACTGTGGGTGCCGGTCTCAGCCTGTGGTGGTCTTGTCCTGATCCAAATCTGGTTGCACCTATCCTGATTTCTGGTCGGCACCTGTTGGCCCGCTGGCACTTGCACTTTGGGCTCTATCTTCTAACTGACTCGTGGCCAGGGTTAGTTCTTCACACCATTCTAGGTAAATATTCTATGGTGGTATGTCTTTGTATTGTTTTCTTCTCTCTTCCCACCCTAATGTCAAATGCGTAAAGACTGCTGTGTAAAATCTTTACATATCTTCATCTTGATCGTTATCTCTCTAATAGAAAGATATTTGATGTTTAATATTTGGATTAAGATATTTAAGGAATTTAGATAAAGAGTTTAAACCTTTCCCGAGTTTGTGGTTATTTTATGAGTGCAAATGTTATTATTCTACCTATTATTCTAACTCCTTTGATCCCTTAGGACTTTAGGTACCAATGACAAAGATTGGTAAGTCAATGATATAGGCCCTAAATGAAATTCATAAATCACTGATTAGAGTAAGTGCACAGGTTACCTGATTAAACTCACGATAAGTTGTGTTATTTTTGGGCCCAGGTGAGTATGGTAAATAGAGTCTGGTGACCTGCGCGCTCTATCAGTATTTCTTTTGGTAGCAGCAGTATGGTTAGGGTTTAGTTAAGATAGGTAGGTAGTTATAGTTAGCTGGTTTAATGGAAATAATTTTTGCATATTTGAAATTATATTATTGATTGTATTGATTTATGTATTGACCAAAATTGTTCGTCCCTGTTTCATGTTTTGTCTGGAATCCCCGGGGGCAGAATAGCGGGTGGTAAATGGAAGCCACACTGCAGTGAGGTCACTCCCCTGTAGAAAATAAGTGCATGGTTAGGTAAATCCGGAAGCACTATTTAGGGATTTTCTGTATGAATGTGTGAATAAATAATATCAAAGAGTTCCCTAGCAAAACATTTTATGTGATATCACCTAGAAAGGGTCACATTGAAGGAGTAGTAGGTTCTTCTGAGCTTGATTGATAGCAAAGGGGTTCGCTGGTGAAACTATGGCCTTAGTATATCCCAGAGGGGATAAGTCTGAAGAAGTAGCAGGTTCTCTAATGCTTGCGTGAAGGGTAGACAGAAGGGATCTACTCGTAGTATATGAAGAGTAAGCGAAAGGGACTTACTCGTAGTGAGTGAAATTTCTCTCTCTTTTGAATTAGTCACTCATGTACAATGGCCAATGATTTTACATTGTTGAATAATACGATCTGCATTAAGAGTGAGAAAAATTAAGTGTTCACTCAGAGCCGCGCTGGTATTGGCTGAGGCAGCGGACGTGTAGCTGAGGTAGTAATTGTAAAGGAGGGGTGAGTGCAGGAGCGTGAGAACTAGTCTCACAGGATAAGCCGCACAACTATTGGTTGAATTAATTTGAATTCTAAATTGTGATTGGTCACTGAAAATAAGAGACGCGCTGGTATTGGAGGTATTTTTGTAAACAATTGAGAATTATTGTAAAGGTTTACATTTTCAAATTATATGTGGCAGTTAGATCCAGGATTTATAGGAAATCGACCGGATAGAAAATACCTACGTTTTGCTAAAGAACAGTTGATAAGAGGACGACCTTATATCATGTACGGAGGTGAACTAAAAATGTCATTTATCAAGAGAATTAAGAATTTCTTTAAAAAGGATAAACCAATTAAAACTAGAGAAGGAATTGTTACTCCACCACCAAATACGCCCGCATCATGCATGATGTTTGAAAGGGGCTATCACACTTGTGTGTGGTTAGAAAATTGGATGGAGTACACAAAAGATGATAGTGTTTTAGCATTTCCAGAAAATGGTACGTTTAATGGCACAATTTTGTATAATTTGAGAAATCGCATGAATGAGTTAGATCCCAGACCCAGACGAACACAGTATGAGGCACTAGAAGAATGGGAGATTGAAGCTTTTGAGTGAGACAGACTCAGAATTGACTGAAGTCTGAACAAGTTTTACCCTAAGTTTCCGCGTCAAACCAGAGATAAGCAAATGAACAATGGAGACAGTCCATGATGGTGGAAGGGTTATATCCTGTATTTACTCAAGAAATTACATCAGGGAATAAAAGCACAGACAAAACAGGAAATTTAATGATTAGCGATAATCCAGAAGATGATTATTTGGAAGATTTGTTAATGAAAAATCCACCACCGTATAATGAGGAGCCGAGCACGAGTAATCCTAGTGCTCCGTTTCTGAAACCGACTTTGATTCCGCAAATATTACATGAGACTTCGTTAAAAAAGGTATTACAAGAAAGAGAAAGAGAAGCATTGAATAAACAAAGAAGTGAGATAATTCATAAAATTTCCCAATTAAATACCAGTCTTGAAGCCCTAACAATTCCGGTAACTATTGGCCCAGTTGTTCCTTTGTACAGAGATAAGCAGGCTAATCCTAAACTCCCGTTCTGACTACACCTGTAGTACAGCCGAGAAAAGAAACGCTAATAGAAGATGATCAAGCAAGTGAAAGTGAATCAGTAATTTCCCTTATGGATTTGCCTATAAGAGAGCCTGAAAGAAATTTACTCCTGGAAGTTCTAAAGAAGTACAGATGGAAACACCCTCAGGTACTACGAATGCTACAGTAGTTACCCCAGAAGAAATAGAGAGATGGACACGAGAAATAGAAAAACCAAAGTCACAGCCATAGGTATTGGACGTATTCAAATTAAGAGTTGAACTAGAAGAAATGACGGCTGGAAATGTGGGATTAGACCTATGAAATACATACATTGAAGATGAATTATTATTTATATGCAAAAGCATTACTAGAAATACAAGAGTGTTTTATGAAAAACAGATATGGCCACTAATATGGGAATTGATATTGGCAAATCTAAAGTGTTACAGAAACCATATCGAGCAGAATTTTCTGACAAAGAATTGGAAAATATGAATGTGTCAGGTAAGAAAGTACAAATTAAGGAACTCATGACATTATTACAGAAATGGGGTGACATAGAAAAACTAGATGGGCAAAGAAAAAAGAAGAGGCTCGATCAAAACAAACTGAATCTGAATATATGTTAAAAGAAGCAGAAAAGGTGGAAAGGTTGCTTCCCATGAGAGAAGTGCCAAGTCGAGGTTATGTACATGTCCCATGGTCCCGACAGGAAATTTTGTCATTTACGAGTGATTTCTCAGAAACTTCGCAAGACACCTGTAGAATGGTACAGACAAGTTGAGAGGTTTGTGAAAGTCTCAAAATGTCTTTTGAAAGATTTAGATGGATTCTTCGACATTGTTGTCCCTGCAGATTTATGGACGGAACGTAAAATTGCTGTTAGTTGGCCTAGTGAAGACTATCCTAGAGACCCAAAGACAGGAGCACCTTTCGATGAAGTCATGAAAAAATATAACCAAGTAATACTCTACCTCAAAGGGAAGGTACCTGCAAAAGAAACTGATTGGACTAGAATAGAAAGAACCACTCAGAGTAGAGATGAATCTGTGCATGCATATAATGAACGACTGTTACAAGTATTCAAACAGTATAGTGGTTTGGAAAATATCGATATGAAAGACATGACACATTTCATCTATCGGTTTGGGCTAGGTTTAAGACCAGAAATCTCACAATGGATTAAAGATCATAACATTTGTTGGTAGGCCAAGCCGATTGATGAAATTCTTAAATATGCAAAATATTGTGAGTATGAACTTGACAATGAACGAAAAGAACTAAAGGAAAAGGTAATGTGAGCACAGGTAAAATTAGCAGAGCAACAGGAACTTCAGGTAAGCCAAATGAACAGTAACCAGGCTCAAGGAGATGGGAATGGGGGCAAGCCCACAGGGAAATTCAATAGAGAAGTGGCGAAGAAGAAATTCCCTTGTCACGGGTGCCTCAAGTTGAGGCACTGGAAAAACTAGTGTAAGGCCATGCAAAACAGTAATATACAAACTAATGATTTGAATCCACAGACACAGAATGAGGTGCCATGGAAGCAACAGCTGCAGGTAATACAGAACCAGTTACTCCTCGCACCTATGCCAAATTTTAGGAGCAAAGCACACCAGAGTGTGGATACCACAAATTGGGAGGGAAGTGATAGGAGAGACACAGCTACATCACAATTCCTTTTGAGTGATACATTTTTCAGTGAGGACACATACTGACGGTGCCTGAGAGGGGAGGACAAGGAGTGCGTACTTTGAGCATCCTTGCCGGTAGATCAGTCAGGTCCATACATTGAAGTAAAGGTTGAAGGAAATGATGTCACCTTTCTATTGGACACTGGTGCTACCCATTCTACTGTGAGAACAGCAGACGTTCCAAACCTACCCCTCTCGGGAGAAGCAATCCAAGTAGTGGGCGTTTCTAATAAACAAATTAGTACCCTGTTACAAAACCAATGGAAGTTAGAATAGGAAATTTTAAAGAAATGCACAGATTTGTTGTGTGTGATTTAAGTCCAGTGAACCTGTTAGGCAGAGACTTGTTGTGCAAAATGAATTGCACCATCTTCTGCACCCCAAGTTGTGTTGAAATTCAAACCCCAGACGAAGATGGAATCTATAAACTAATGTTAGCAAAACAGGAAACAGAGAATAAAAAGTTAACTGTATAAGACCTACCAAAAGAATTACAGCATGTAGTGAATCCTAATGTATGGGATTTCACAGGAAAAGATGTAGGATTAATGGCAAATGTCGACCCGATAAAAGTGACTGTAAAGGAAGGAGCAGTTTACCAAAATATTCGACAATACAAAATGAGCCCAGAAATAAAAGTAGGAGATGCAGCAGAAATAAAACGCCTGGTTGAAACAGGTATTCTACAAGAAATAATGAGCAGTCCATGTAATTCGCCCATAATTGGCATAAAGAAACCAAGCAGAAATATAGGGTCGTACAAGACCTCCGAAAAATGTATAATATTTTTGTCCATGCTGTCCAGTTGTGCCAAATCCTGCAGTGATTCTGTATCCGATACCGTGGGAAGCTGGATGGTTTACCGTAATAGATGTGTCACGCATTTTTCTCGATCCCATTGCATCCAGATAGCAAATTTATTTTTTCTTTTGAATTCAACTGTCATGTGTACGTCTGGAACCGCGTTCTTCGGGGGTATACAGAAAGTCCATCGATTTTTTTTTTTTAAATATTTTTTTTTAATGTTTTTAATATTTTTTTTATCAGATTTTGAAAAAGTGCCTTGAGTCTTTGGTGCTGCCCGGACGGTCAGTCCTGGTCCAGTATATAGATGACTGGTGGCGTCTAAAACTCGAAATGACTGTGTTGTTTATACCATTGCCTTGCTAAATCATTTGGGTGAAGGAGGGCACAAAGTATCACCTGAGAAATGACAATTCTGTACCACATCAGTGAAATATCTGGGGCACCAGATAGAAAGGGGGGTCAGAAGAGTCACCTCAGAAAGGATCAGAATAATCAAAAACATGAATCTACCTCAGACTCAAAAGGAGATCAGAATGGTGTTCGCCGGGAAACATGGCGGCAGTGAGTTGAGCTGCCGCGGTGCTCCGTACCTGGGTTCCCGTCCGTTTACGGTTTTTTGAGCTTTTAATGGTGCCAGGTGCCTGAAGGGAGTCAACTTGCAGCTTGATGTTGCAGTAGTCCTCGAGGAGGACTGTTTGTTGCCTCGGGATTTCTCTTTTTTGCTGGTGTTTGCTCAGTACCGCGCTACGTCCCATGTGTGTGGACGAGGCGTGTCACATCTTTACTGCGTCGGCAGTCCTGGCGGTTTCGCTCCCGCGCCTTCCGAGCTTGCTGACGGTGCCGCTGCAGGCTGCTCTAGGCTTTCGGCACTGGAGCCTTGCCGCCCTGGAGCTTCGACGGGGGCAAAAAACCCGCAGCCTTCTCCCGGGTCCTCGAGGTGCAACTGCCGGCTCCCGCGTTAGCCATCTGAACGGAGTGGGGAAGGAGGAGGAGGTAAAGACGAGGGCTAGCAGAGACAACAACACGGCTACAGCTTTAGCAGGAGATCCTGGGACTTCCAGCAACCAAGTTGAGGTTTGCCTTGAGTCTGATGGTTACGGAACTCTGGAGTCTGAGTTGGGGGTTTCAGCGCAACCAAAGAAGGGTAAGCGCGGGCCAAGACGCAAGGGGACTAAAAAAGGCAAAAATACAGAAACCACTATAGGAAACAGTCACAAAATGGGGTCGCACACTGCTAATACACCAGCGGGATCGCCCCTAAGGACCATGGAAATTGTAGTACCGTTTTCCGCGATGCATCTTCTTTCGAATTCTCACGTATCTTCAAATCTTCGCCATCCCTGTACACGTGTTTCGGGTATTTACCCCTCGTCAGCAGGGATTAGGCTATCTTCTGGGGTTGCTGCGTGCTGCCAAATATTACCAGGTATAGTACCACACAAAGGCACGCAGGTGCGGGATCCTGAGCTCGTCAGCACACGGCTCCATGGAGCATAAACATTCACAAAATGGGGTCGCACACTGCTAATACACCAGCGGGATCCCCCCTAAGGACCATGGTAATTGTAGTACTGTTTTCTGCGATGCATCTTCTTTTGAATTCTCACGTATCTTCAAATCTTCGCCATCCCTGTACACGTGTTTCGGGGTATTTACCCCTCGTCAGCAGGGATTAGGCTATCTTCTGGGGTTGATGCGTGCTGCCAAATATTACTAGGTATAGTACCACACAAAGGCACGCAGGTGCGGGATCCCGAGATCGTCAGCACACAGCTCCAAGGAGCATAAACATTCACAAAATGGGGTCACACACTGCTAATATACCAGCGGTATCTCCCCTAAGGACCATGGTAATTGTAGTACCGTTTTCTGCGATGCATCTTCATTCGAATTCTCACGTATCTTCAAATCTTTGCCATCCCTGTACACGTGTTTCGGGGTATTTACCCCTCGTCAGCAGGGATTAGGCTATCTTCTGGGGTTGCTGCGTGCTGCCAAATATTACCAGGTATAGTACAACACAAAGGCACACAGGTGCGGGATCCCGAGCTCGTCAGCACATGGCTCCAAGGAGCATAAACATTCACAAAATGGGGTCGCACACTGCTAATACACCAGCGGGATCGCCCCTAAGGACCATGGTAATTGTAGTACCGTTTTCTGCGATGCATCTTCTGTCGAATTCTCACGTATCTTCAAATCTTTGCCATCCCCGTACACGTGTTTTGGGGTATTTACCCCTCATTAGCAGGGATTAGGCTATCTTCTGGGGTTGCTGCGCGCTGCCAAATATTACCAGGTATAGTACCACACAAAGGCACACAGGTGCGGGATCCCGAGCTCGTCAGCACACGGCTCCAAGGAGCATAAGCATTCACAAAATGGGGTCACACACTGCTAATACACCAGCGGGATCGCCCCTAAGGACCATGGTAATTGTAGTACCGTTTTCTGCGATGCATCTTCTGTCGAATTCTCACGTATCTTCAAATCTTCGCCATCCCTGTACACGTGTTTCGGGGTATTTAACCCTCGTCAGCAGGGATTAGGCTATCTTTTGGGGTTGCTGCGTGCTGCCAAATATTACCAGGTATAGTACCACACAAAGGCACGCAGGTGCGGGATCCCGAGCTCGTCAGCACACGGCTCCAAGGAGCATAAACATTCACAAAATGGGGTCGTACACTGCTAATACACCAGCGGGATCGCCCCTAAGGACCATGGTAATTGTAGTAACGTTTTCTGCGATGCATCTTCTTTCGAATTCTCACGTATCTTCAAATCTTCGCCATCCCTGTACACGTGTTTCGGGGTATTTAACACTCGTCAGCAGGGATTATGCTATCTTTTGGGGTTGCTGCGTGCTGCCAAATATTACCAGGTATAGTACCAAACAAAGGCACGCAGGTGCGGGATCCCGAGCTCGTCAGCACACGGCTCCAAGGAGCATAAACATTCACAAAATGGGGTCACACACTGCTAATACACCAGCGGGATCGCCCCTAAGGACCATGGTAATTGTAATACTGTTTTCTGCGATGCATCTTCTTTCGAATTCCCACGTATCTTCAAATCTTCGCCATCCCTGTACACGTGTTTCGGGGTATTACCCTCGTCAGCAGGGATTAGGCTATCTTCTGGGGTTGCTGCGTGCTGCCAAATATTACAAGGTATAGTACCACACAAAGGCACACAGGTGCGGGATCCCGAGCTCGTCAGCACACGGCTCCCAGGAGCATAAACATTCACAAAATGGGGTCGCACACTGCTAATTCACCAGCGGGATCTCCCCTAAGGACCATGGTAATTGTGGTGCCGTTTTCTGCGATGCATCTTCTTTCGAATTCTCACGTATCTTCAAATCTTCGCCATCCCTCTACTAGAAGATAGCCTAATCCCTGCTGACGAGGGGTAAATACCCCGAAACAAGTGTACAGGGATGGCGAACATTTGAAGATACGTGAGAATTCGAAAGAAGATGCATCACAGAAAACGGTACTACAATTACCATGGTCCTTAGGGGCGATCCTGCTGGTGTATTAGCAGTGTGCGACCCCATTTTGTGAATGTTTATGCTCCTTGGAGCCGTGTGCTGACGAGCTTGGGATCCCGCACCTGCCTGCCTTTGTGTGGTACAATACCTGGTAATATTTGGTAGCACGCAGCAACTCCTGAAGATAGCCAAATCCCTGCTGATGAGGGGTAAATACCCCGAAACACGTGTACAGGGATGGCGAAGATTTGAAGATACGTGAGAATTCGAAACAAGATGCATCGCAGAAAACGGTACTACAATTACCATGGTCCTTAGGGGCAATCCCGCTGGTGTATTAGCAGTGTGCGACCCCATTTTGTGAAAGTTTATGCTCCTTGGTGTCGTGTGCTGACGAGCTCGGGATCCCGCACATGCGTGCCTTTGTGTGGTACTATACCTGGTAATATTTAGCAGCATGCAGCAACCCCAGAAGATAGCCTAATCCCTGCTGATGAGGGGTAAATACCCCGAAACACGTGTACAGGGATGGCGAAGATTTGAAGATATGTGAGAATTCGAAAGAAGATGCATCGCAGAAAACGGTACTACAATTACCATGGTCCTTAGGGGCGATCCCGCTGGTGTATTAGCAGTGTGCGACCCCATTTTGTGAATGTTTATGCTCCTTGGAGCCATGTGCTGACGAGCTCGGGATCCCAAACCAAATCCTCATTTTCGTTTTTGTCCTAGTTTGCTGTTGTAGTTGGAGAGACATGTGGTTACTATTTATCTACTAAGGGAAGGATGCTGTGGGGCTTTGTCCTTGCTATTGGGCCGATAGTGGTGGGAGCATCTTTATGTTATGAGTAAGTTAAAGATTCTCTCTTGGAACATAAATGGCCTGCGCACTAGTCGCAAATATAGGTATCACCACCAGTCGAGAATTGACTATATGCTGATTAGTCAAAAATTGGTCAACCTGGTGCAAATTATCTCCCACCTTCCATTCCACCTAACAGACCATGCACCCATTTATCTGGAACTGGGGGGGTTTCCTAAAAGTCCCTCGAGAAGCTGGACATTTGACCATTCACTGCTCTCATCACCAGAGGATATTAACTTTCTTAAAACTGAAGTTCAGAATTTCATGGACAGCAATATTGGGTCAGCTTCCCCAGGGTGTGTATGGGACGCATTTAAGTCCTTCTTAAGGGGCCTGATAATGAACAAGGCCACATATAAAAAAAAGACCTATAGAGAAGCGATGGCTTCTTTGGAGACTGAGATGGCTAGAGTGCAAGCTGAAATTGCCCTGCACTCGGATGTTTCCCCTGACACTCTACAGGAATGGCAGAACAAGCTAGTTATTCTAAAAGGGGAACTGGGTTCAATTATGAATGCATGGGTTCTTGAGAGGTGGGAAGCGAGCAAACTAGCTCACTTTCAATATGGAGAGGGGGCTGGGAAACTTAGCCTGGAATGCAAAAACCGATTAGGTCAGAAACAATATAGACTTAATTATCACTGACGGTGTAACATATTCCGCCGATGAAGATATCAGAGGAGCATTTTGGGAATTCTTCCGTAATATATACCATGAAGATAAAAATATTGAGGATGAGCAAGTGAAAGACTGGTTGAAGGGAGTGTCCCTCCCTGTATTGTCGTTGGAACAGAGTGTCTCTCTAGACCAAACCATCACGCAGGAAGAGGTTAAGCTTGCTATTTTGAGTAGCAAGAAGGGCAAGGCAACTGGCCCAGATGGCCTTCCGTCTGAAATCTCTATGGCCCTGGAGACAACGATTCTTACCTTTCTTACCTTTCTGTTTAATCAGATTCTCCAGGTAGGATTGTCTCCTCCTACTTCATGGAATAGTGCTTCCATAACCCTGATATTGAAACCAGGAAAACCAGCAACCTGTTGCGGTTCATATAGACCAATCTCCATTTTAAACTCTGATTATGAAATCTTCGCGTAAGTTCTGGCAAATAGACTGGGGGCGGTAGCAACAGGTATTCTGCATTTAGATCAGAAAGTTTTGTGAGGGGCCGTCAGTTGTATGAGTTGACCTATGACCTCATAGGTGCCATTGATATGGCAACTATGGAATCGCTCCCCCTGGCTGTTCTCACACTAGACGCCACCAAGGCCTTCGATAGGGTGAACTGGACGTACCTGTCGGAGGTCTTGGGCAAGTTTAATATCGGGGAAAGATTCCGGCGTGCTGTGAGACTCTTGTATCAGGATCCTTCTGCTTCATTGTTGGTAAACGGAGAATTGTCAAATCCATTTAACATCACACGTGGTACTCGACAGGGCTGCCCTCTCTCCCCCCCTCTCATTTGATTTATATATTGAGCCTTTCGCTCAACGGCTGAGGGATGACTGTAACATCAAGCCCTTTATTTATACGGGGTGGGAGAAGAAGGTAGCCCTTTATGCTGATGATATCCTCGTCTTCTCATCAGAACTCTGCACGGCTTTCCCCTCAGTGATCGCTTTAGCTCATGATTTTGGCAAATGTATTTATTCATTTTTATTTATTTAGAGAGTTTTGTATAGCGCGAACAAGACCCTTGGGTATCAGAGCGCTTTACATTGAATGAGGTAGATTAGATACAATCAAGCATATTTCAACAGATACAGTTTTCTAAAATAGAACTATGCCTGGTTAAATAACGTCAAAAAAGTACAAATCAGTAAACAGAATACACAGTTACCATGGTCTAACATGGAGCCTAAAACGAATTGACTCGTCTATGGAAGGTATTTGCTCATTAGGAAAGTTTTTAATTCCCTCTTGAATGATTCTGTGTGTGTTATTTTTCTAATGTTTGGTGGGAGAGGGTTCCAGATTCTGGGTGCTGCTCCTGAGAAAGCTCTATCATAGGTTTTCTTCTTCCGGAAGATGGGTGGTCTCAGTACTAACTCCTTGGCACTCCTCGCTGGTCTGATTCCTCCAGATAGTTAAATTTTCTGGGCCAGGTATCTAGGTGTCCTGTAGTGAAGCACTTTGTGAGTGATACATGCCATTTTTTGTTGAATTCTGGCTTTGTACGGTAACCAATTCAATGCTTTCAAGTGTGGAGAGATATAGTCGAACTTTCTCGACCCGGTGATCATTCTTGCGGCTGCGTTGAGGCAAGCTTTGAGTGGATCTATGGAGATTTAGGGTAGGCCTGCTAAAGTTGTGCAGCCATATTCAATCCTCGCGATTACCAAGGATTGGATTGCTAGTTTAAGATCTGCCTGAGAGATGTGAGGTTTCATTTTTCTAATGTAGTTCAAATGGAAACGGGCACTTTTTGCCATTGCTTTGATGTGGGTTTTCATATCAAGGTTCTCATTGAGTGTGATTCCTAGCGATTTCGCCGACTCAACTAGCGTAGGGGTGCAGTTAAGCGGCGTGATCATTTTTGACCATTCCTTAGACTCTGTGCGGTTTTTAAGCGGTGAGATTAGTAGGAATTCTGTTTTCTGGGTGTTTAGCTTCAGATGATTGCTTGTTAACCATTGTAATGTTGATTGTAGTGCCTCGTTCATTATCTTGATGTCTTCCAGAGATGCGATTTTAATGTATATTTGTGTGTCATCCGCGTACATATGAAAGGCTATTTTTTAATTCGAAAAATTTCCGGAAGCGGTTCGACATACAGGTTAAACAATGAAGGAGATAATGTAGATCCTTGGGGTACTCCAATCTTGTTAGGACATGAAGGCGATAGTTTTTGGTTGATCAGGAATCTTTGCGTTCTATTTTTGAGGAAGGAATCAAACCAATTCAAGACATTGCCCGATATTCCCTTTCTGTCCTGGAGTCAATTTTTCATGATTTACCGTATCAAATGCAGAGGACAGGTCTAGGAGGATAAGTAGACATGATCTTTTTTGGTCTAGGGCCTGTAGAGCATCATCGACTATATGTAGGATTGCTGTTTCCGTGCTGTGACCTGTTCTGAAACCCGATTGGCATTCATCCAATAGGGAGAAATTGTCTATGTGTTCGCTAAGTTGTTTTTGTACACATTTCTCTATTAGTTTGGCAAGAATAGGGATGTTGGTCACTGGGCGAAAGTTATTCGGATCAGCTGGGTTCGCAGTCGGTTTTTTGATAATGGGGACTACTTGTCCGGTTTTTAGACATTCCGGAAGAATCTCTTGTGTGAGAGAGAGGCGCTAATCATTTTTGTCCTTATAGGAATCAGGATGTGGCTGATTTCTTTCATGAATTTTGATGGGAGATGGTCATTATAATGGTTATTAGGTTTGATGTCTACTAGCCTTTTGGTGATGTTAATCTGGTCCAACAACTTGAATGTATCCCAGTGGGCCTTATTTTTCGTCTTGTCCTCTTTAATTATTGAGCTGGTAGAGTTGGTATTGTTCGTTGTGGGTCTTTGGGTGTCTAGGATGTCTGCTGCGGTCCTAAGCTCTTTTTCCAACGAATTGGCTTTGTTGGTGAAGAAAGTTGAGAATTCTTCGCAGCTTAGCTGTGTTTTTGTGATTTCTTGTGAAGATTTAGCAAATTTGTTGGATTGTTGTTTTAAAATTTCAAAAAGTTTCCGTGGTCTGTTTTTGGCGAGATCTAGTTCTGCTCTTATAAATTCTTTTTTGGTGTGGAGGATCTTCTTATTGTATTCTTTTCTGGTTTTTTTGAGAGTTTTCAGTTCGGGAGAAGATGGGTGTTGTCTCCATTTTCTCTCTGCTTGTCTCAATTTCCTTCTTTCCTCATTCAGTGTTCCGTTAAACCATGGGTTTTTGTCCTTCTCTGTGATTTTTTTTAGTTTCAGAGGCATAGTGGTATTCACTATATCCTTAATTGAATTAGTGTAGTTGTCTGTTAGATCATTCACATTTTGCAAGTTGTTAGGTGGGTACAGGTCCTTCTCGCATCTATCTATTAGGAGTTCCATGTTCGTTTCTCTTGTGTCCCGTATCCATGTTTTTGCTTTGTTCGGTTGTGAGTGTTTATTATTTTTCCATGTAGGAATCCGGAAGGTTATGGCATGGTGATCCGACCAGTCGCATGGTTCAATTGATAGGATTGACGTATTCTCTTTTTTTGAAATTATCCAATCCAACGTAGCTCCTTTCGAATGAGTTGGCTGTCTGCATGCTTGAGATAGGTTTAGCTTGGTTAATTCCAATGCAGATTAAAATCCCCTAAGAATATATTATGTGCGTCAGTGTTAGTGTTTGCCGTAATGATCTCCATAAGTTGTTCTATAAAAGAAATATTGTTACCTGGTGGGTGATAAATTGCATGCAAGTTGCAACTTTGGTTGTTAGCCGATCTTATATTTAGACCTAGGTATTCACAGGATTTGAGTGGTTCCGATTGGATTTGGTTTACTTCTATGTTAGAGCGGTGTATGCAGGCTAATCCGCCCCCTGTTTTTTTAGGTCTATCCAGTCTTACAATGTTATATGAAGGGGGCACTAGTAAGTCCATGACCGGAGATAATGATTCCGATAGCCATGTTTCCGTGAGGATTGTTAAATCAATTTCCTTGTTAATGATGATGTCAGCTATGTCTGATGCATGTTTAGTAGCAGATCTACAGTTGATCAGAAGACATTTTAGTGATTTCCCAATGTTGTTTTAGTTTAGGTTTTGCGGTTCGGTGTTTATATGTATTTGTTGTAAGTTGTTAAGGTTGGGTTTCCTATCATTCTGTCTTGATGTTCTATTGGTATTGATCTGTACTGTTCTGATTACCTCCCCTATCCTGCTTTCCATTTCCTCATACTCCCGAAGTAATGATAGGGTTTCTTTTTCAGTCAAGTCATTGCGTTTCCTGTCAGGTCGATTACGCCTGTTTGATAATGACAGCGCAGTCACCTTATTCTTTCTTTGTGCGCTATACATTAAATCTATGATGTGCTCAATTTTTTTGTGGGTGCTGTGGTTCTGAAAATCTGGACCCTGTTGTTATCCCGATATCGAGGTCCAATACCCGTGTCACAAAATATCAACGTACCATGACGAATTTGGTGTCCACGAACCGATAATGATTAGGACATCATTCCTATACATTTGCGTCATAATCGAGGGTCGCCAACGACCCTAAATCGTAGTTTCCGTCCCGACCCCTTAGACTCCATTTTGTGAAAGACATCCATCTTACGTCTTGCCCTCATGATAAGTCAATTAAAGGTCGAGCTTGATCTAAAAGGACACGTCCACCTTCCCTGACTTCCCCCTGACCTGTCCCAACTGACTCCATTGCCTTTAGCCAAACCTGTTTGGGCAGCCCCTCGCCCAGTGGCCAAATACGATAGCATCAATACATAACATTCCTCAAACCATTCACTACATACAGACCATGCTTTCTACAAACATGCACCTGTCCATACTCCTTGTTTATGGCCAGTTTTATGACTGGGTGGTACCTTCCTTTATTGATGTTTCATCGATATCTGATGGGAGTTCCGGGTCTGGCTGGGTAATCTATCACGAACTGGACATCTATAATGTGGGCTTGCTTACATGACTTCGCTCTTTGTATTATTATAGAAATATGTTTACAGCCGTATCATAAACTCAAGAATTCTTGCTTGCAGCTATTATTTTTGTAAATAAGGAGAAGGCTTGTTCTGTAAAAACGAACAGTCTCCTGAGAACACATGACCCGTGCTTGTCGTGCTTCTAGGACACCTGTTACTTGGTAGCTATCAATAAAACTTGATCTCTGACTGCGACTAGAAGACTCCGTGTTTCTGTGGTCCGGAACAAGGGAGAACTCAGAGGTCTTCGGGTGTTATCCCCTGGCACCACCGGGTTCCTAAAAACCCGGCACCTCAGTTGGCGCCCAACTCGGGGCGGTATCAAGCGGCGACGGTCCAAGCCAGATGTTCGTGAGGAGCTTCGTGTGAAAATTCCGGAGGACGGCCAGCCACTTCAGCGACCCCTGTATGTCGACGTGGTTCCGAAGGTCTTTGCTGCGAGGTTCCCCGCGTCCCGACGGCTACGAAGGACTGCTGCCCTGACTATCGCCTTGTTTTGGACCCAGTGATCCTTGGTGGAGCGAAACGATAGACGAGTCTTCTAGCGACGTCACCGATCTTCAAATACTTCAGTTAAGTATAAGTGGAGCGTCTCCCAGTCCTTAGTTTGTCCTTAGTTTTTGGTATCCTTGAGATACGACTTGATTTGGTACTTGCAAGCCCCAAAGCCGAAGGACTCGTGTTTTCACGAGAAATATCGTAATAGATAATCTTTTGAAGTTTGAAGCTAGACTAGTGAGCGAAGATGCCTGGTTTTAGCAGACTTGGAAACTTGTTTTGTCTTGGTTGTAGTAAGGACTCCCGATTAGAGGATTCCTGTCCGGTTCCTCCGATTGGAACTCCAACGTATGAGCTCTATGTGAAGCATGGCGTAGGTCCTATCGCATATAATGAAGTGTGGATAAAATACACCCGTAAGGATGGTGTTTTAAAATGGCCCCAATATGGTAGTTTCGACTCAGAAATTTTAGATAATCTAGAGGTCAAATTGTTCAAGAAGAAAGCCCGGCCGGCGATGTTTGACTCTTTCCGTTTATGGCGTAAAGAGGCCAAACAAAAGGAAATTAAATTAGAAAAGAAAAATAAGAGAGAAAGAGGTATTTCAGTAATGCAAGCCGCGATAAAATTTAAAGACAATGAAGAATAACAAATAAGTGAGCAGTTGCACAGGCAAAGTAAAATGGCAATAGATAAATGCTATCCTGTTTTACAACCTCCTCAGCAAGAAACAATAAAAGAGCGTGAAAAAGATCCATTAATGGCACATCTGCTAAGTTCGCCACCGCCCTATGCACAAAATGCCACAGCACCTCCGCAACCTTTAGTTGCACCTCTGGTAGCTTTTATGCCGGCTCCTTTACAGCACTCACCAGCTGCTCTTCAACTGGCTTCTATTTCTCTGGTGCAGCCTCCTCAAGGCTCACCGATTACATCTATTTCTCCTACTGTTCCTCCTACAACTTCGCCTAGCACACCTTCTATTTCTTCTGATACTCGCTCTACAAATGCTTCTGTTCCTACTTTGCGTGACTCTGTTCTGCCACCAGTTATTCCTCCGCTTTCACCTTTCGTCTGGCATAAAATGGCCAGCATTGCTACTAACATTCCTTCACCACTTTTTCGGTCGCCTAAAACGACCCCTAATACGGGACCAAGACAATTACGAAGCCAAATGCCTGATTATCAAGAGAGGGAATCACTGAATAAGTTAGCACGGAATTGGGCTATGGATACAGCGAGATATGATGTAGAGTCCGTCGTGAACGTCTTCCGTCAATGGGATGAACCGACGCAAAGATATGTTTTTGAACAGATGTGTGTTTTTCTGTGTGAGGATTTGGAAGATAATGGTCAAGAGAGCAACGCTCGAGAGTTGTGCAATGTACGATTTAAATTTGGGGAAGGCATGATCATAGGTCCCGATGTCGAAAAAGCAGTTGGGATATTATTATCATATCGAAGTACGGGTGGTAATTCTGGGTCATCATCTGAATGTGGTATGTCTAGTAGGAAGAGAGCGAGACAGTACCCCATGAGAGAGGTTCCTCCGGTTTGGAGGGAAGGTGATGCGAATGCGAATCCACCGATTCTGCCTCATTTCCAGCGTGTATGGGTACATGTCCCCTGGAAAAGATCGGAAGTGTTGGCACTCAAGCAGTCACTACCTGACCCTCGTAAAAACCCGACTGGGTATTATAAGGAGTTATCGCAAACTGCAAGCTCATGTATAATGAATTTAGCGGATGTAGACATGTTGTTTGGGAACGTTGTTCCACATCCTTTATGGAGCAAAATCCGTCATACGGATCACGATCAGGAACTAGGTGACTCGTGGGCGAACATTGCGACTACAGATGCTAGACAAGTCGGTGGTTTTAAACCTGAGCCGTTAATAGCTGAACTTCCCGGTAGGATTATAGCGTACATGAAAACAATAATGCCTGAAGTGCGCGTAAACTGGGACGAGCTATCCGCATGTAAGCAAAAGAAAGATGAGAATGTGTCTGACTTCTTCACGAGATTTGAGGAAACTTTCACCGATCATAGTGGTCAAGATATGGCTACGGAGGGTGGCCAAAGATTGTTTGTAGACAAGTTCGTACATAATTTGCTTCCTGAACTATGTAACAAACTGAAAGATTCGGAGAGTGCTTGGGCTGTCTCTACGTCGGCGCAGATTTTAGCTACAGCCCAGTACTATGAAAATAGGCGTAAAGACGAGCTAGATAAAGCAGATAAGAAGACGAAAGATTTGAAAACTAAGGTTCTTCTCCAGCAGGCCTATCCGCCTCGCACGGCTAGTCAGCCCAATTATCAACAACAACAGCAGTATTCGAGAAACGCGCAAGGAAACGAGTTTTCCCATCAGCGTCCTACATATGGCCCGAATCAATGTGCGTATTGCAAGGAAGAGGGTCATTTTAAAGGTAATTGTCCGGCCCTTGCGCGACGTTTAAACGGTTCTTCAGGTGTAAGGGGAAGAGGTGTTCAACAGGCCCCTAGAGGTAGGGGCCGTGGAAATTTCACCCAGAATACCATTTCTTTTCCGCCTCAGAATTCGATGAACAGCTTTGACCAACAGAATAATGCATCATCTAGGTCAGCTCAGTACTATGCTGACGACTATTACACCGAACACGAAAATGAGGGTAATGATTGCTAGGACAGCCATGGACAAAGAGAGGGAGTTGTTTCAGTTCCAGTAGATCAGAATGGACCTTATGTCGAGGTGATTGCCTCAGGAGTGTCAGAGCCATTTCTGCTGGATACTGGTGCTACAAAAAGTTCTATCATGCACTCGAAACTTCCTGGCGCACCTTTGTCTGGCAAAATGAATGTCTCAGTAGGTTTCTCTGGCGCCCCTGTTAGAAACCCGATCTCTAGTCCTATATCCCTTTCTGTTGGCCCATGCGAATTAGAAGCACCCCTCATTTTGACGACAGGTTGCGGTGAAAACTTGTTAGGTTTGGATTTACTAAAAAGGTTGTATGCAACTTTGTACTGTTCCCCCTTGGGAGTACAACTCACTTTAGGCAAGAAGGTCGTTTCTCAAATGTATTTGTCAAAGGAAAATACTCCAACTGAATTGTTATCACTTCCTGATATACTTTGGGCTAATGGTTCTAATGATGTAGGTCGTTTGGAGATAGCACCGTATGTCATAACGTTGAAAGCCAACGTTAGGTTGCCACGTATTCCCCAATACAAAATATCTAGCGAATGTGAAAAAGCGTTATTGACGATTGTTTATGACCTGATTGATAAAGACGTCATCGAAGAAACAACAGGAAATGTTTGTAACAGTCCAGTTTTGCCCGTCTTAAAACGTACTGATCCTTCACAACCGCCTGTATACAGGTTCGTGATCGACCTCAGAGAAGTGAATAAGGTAGTTATCCCACAGTTTCCAGTTGTCCCCGACATTACTGCTTTATTGACAATGGTTCCAGCTTCAGCAAATTGGTTCTCGGTGATCGACTTGAAGAACGCTTTCTTCAGCATCCCGATTGCTGAGGAGAGTAGAGATCTTTTCGGTTTCAATTTAGGAGGACGAAGCTTCCGCTTCAAGTGCGCTCCTCAAGGCTACTGCGAAAGCCCATCCATATTCAGTCAGGCCCTGAAAACACAACTAGACACCATTGTTCTACCAGATGGGTCAACTCTGATTCAGTATGTCGACGATCTGCTGATCGCCGCAGACACTGAAGAAATTTGCAAACAAGCTACACTGTCATTGTTGCTTCACTTATGTGACATGAAGCACAAAGTCTCTCTTTCCAAACTACAATTTTGCCGACAAGAAGTAACCTACCTAGGTCACATCTTATCGAAGGAGGGAAGGAGACTGACGCCAGAAAGAATACAGGCAATAGCAGAACTGAGTGCCCCAAAGACACAGAGAGAGGTTCGAGCCTTCTTGGGCATTACATCGTACTGTAAACAATGGATACCGAATTTCTCACTACTAGCTAAACCCTTGCTGGCGCTACTCTGTAAAGACACGCCCAATCCTATGCCCTGGTCTGAAGATTGTCAGACGAGTTTCCACGAGTTGCATGATGCATTGTGTTCGGCTCCTGTGTTGGGAAACCCCAACTACAGTAAGCCTTTTACATTATACGTCCATGAGAAGGAAGGTTGTGCATTATCAGTCTTAACACAACACTTTGGGGACAAACAGCACCCATGCGCGTATTTTTCGGCAACTCTAGACCCTGTGGCTAAAGCCCTACCAAGTTGTCTGAGGGCTACCGCAGCAGTAGCTGTCTGCATTCGACAGTCTGCTGGATTAGTCATGAATAATACTCTGATCGTTATGGTTCCACATGCAGTAGACATTTTGCTAAACAGGACGAAGACAAAACATCTTACTAGCGCTCGACTATCGAGTTACGAACTTACACTGTTAGCAAGTCACATCCACATAAAGAGGTGTGATACACTGAACCCCGCAACGTTATTACCCATTCCGACAGAAACAGACAAGATTGATAACCATGACTGCTGTTTTAGGACAGAAGAAGAGACAAAAGGGAGAGTAGACTTACAGGACACTCCCCTTCCTGAATGCAACGATACTTTATGGGTTGATGGTTCATGTTTCAAGCTGCCGAATGGTGATACGACTGCCGCATATGCCGTAACGACATTACACACAATTATAGAGACCGCGCGCATTTCCCATAATTCTGCACAAGCTGCAGAGCTAATTGCGCTTACCAGAGCATGTGTGCTAGCGAAAGGAAAGCGAGTGAATGTGTACACTGACAGCCAATACGCATTTGGTGTGGCTCACAGTTTTGGGAGATTGTGGCGTGAACGTGGATTTCTTACGTCACATGGTGCAAAGATACAACATGGTCAGCTAGTTAATGAGCTCCTCCAGTCACTGACCTTGCCACTACAAGTTGCCATTATGAAATGCAGTGCACACAAAAAGATTCAGGATGATGTTGGCCGCGGGAATGCATTTGCAGACGAGGTTGCGAAAGAGACTGCAAGGAACACAATGAGTCGGATGTATGTTGTAGGTCCCGCTAGATGGATTACTGATGTGGGAATGTGTGAGGACACCATGGAAAGCGTGAAATCTATACAAGCCGAGGCAACTGAGAAAGAGGTGAATGAATGGAGAGAAAGTAAGGGTAGATTAGATACAAATGGTTGTTGGGTCGAATTGTCAGAACACCAGCGATGGCTATTACCTAACGCATATGTACTTGCAGTAGTAACAATGGCTCACGGCATTGCGCACATCAGTTCGAAAGGAATATGTAAACTATTGGCCCCAGTATGGCAGAATAGCAATATCCCGAAATATGCAGAGAATGTGGTAAGAAACTGTATGGTATGTTTAAAGTACAATCCCGGTAGGGGAACCCCAACTCCAGCTGGTCATTTTGCGCCTCCAACGTATCCGTTCGAGGTTTTGCATCTCGATTTCATCCACATGGAGAGGTGCAACAATCTAAAGTATGTGCTCGTTGTTGTTTGCGCCTTTTCCAGGTGGGTGGAAGCGTACCCCCTTAAGGACAATACCGCCTTGACAACTGCCAATGCCCTTGTCAAAGAGTTCTTCCCTAGATTTGGTATGCCTAGAATTGTCTGGAGTGATAATGGAAGTGAATTCATAGGACGCGTGATGAAGAGAGTGTGTGAGTGTCTAGGCATACACCAGAAGTTCCACGCTGCAAATCACCCCCAATCAGCTGGATTAGTAGAGTGCTACAATGGCACGTTGAAACTCAAGCTAGCCAAGATCCAAGCCAGTACAGGTCTTAAATGGCCTGACGCCTTGCCCCTAGCACTCTTGTCAACGAGAATGACTGTCCATTCCAGATTAGGACTTAGCCCTCACGAGATAGTGTTTGGCCGCCCAGCCAACGTCTGGGGCGTGCCAAGACCAAAGAAACTCAGCGAAATAGAACACCCCGTACTGCTTGACTATTTGTGCGAATTGACAGCTAAATTGCGTGTTTTACACCACAGGTTCACAGTTCCTCTCCACCAGCCTCTGACGATCCAGGTCACTCCATCACACCCGGCACGTGGGTCCTGGTGCGGAACTTCCAGTGCACAAACAACGGACAGCCGAGGTGGACCGGACCATACCTGGTACTTCTTTCCACGAGGTCCGCTGTTCGGGTGGAAGACAAAAAGAACTGGGTGCACGGAACCCATTGTAAACGGGTCCCTCTGCCCCTTCCATACGACCGGTGGGTCAATAAAGGACTTGCCGACTCTGAAACAGAATCCATATCTCGTTTCATCCCTTTCAGCGATGCACGTTTAAAAGAGACTGGCGCCGAAAAGGAGAGTGATCGTATTTTGCAAGGACTTGTGCCACCGTCTATGCAGTTGGACACTACCGAACCTGAGACATTGTTTGAAGACACTTCCGTACCTGGGAAACGACGGTACAACTTGAGATCTAACCCCAGAGACTAATAAAAGAGCAAACTAATGTGATTTCTTTTCCCCTAAGAACTATTTTTTGATTTTTCAGCTCTCTCGTCCCAGGGAACTAGCTCATTTTTGATTTTCGAACCGCCATCCGGTTCTGCTGCTAGGGTCGCGGTTGAAGTCTGGGGAGTGCAACTGGGGACATTTAGGTCAACGGTTCTGGTTGGTCCAAGGGAGTTACCCGGACTGAACAGAGCGCACTCCCTGGGAGAACCAACCTACCACCGCGGGCAGCAAGTAGAGGATGGAGTTTCCAAGGGTAGAGAGACCTGCCAGATTCACGAACTTTGAAAGACAATTGTGTACAATACTGTCCAGAAGAAGATTTTTAATAATATGTGTTTTAATGCTGTGTAGCATAGTAATGTTCTTGACTGGTTATGCTCTATTCGTATTTCAAGTTTCCTTATTCCAAAATGACACCCGGCCAACACCTCCTCCCACTCTCTCTCCACACTCCTTTCACCATGTACCTGAACACGAGTCTGCCAGAAGACTCGAATTTGTAAATAACTCATTCATTCAACTCCTACACCAACACCAGTCCATAATGAACACATCGAACTGTTGGATATGTGGACTCATGCCACACACGACTGATAAGGGTATCCCATACTTCATCCTGCCATTCAGCTATTATGGTTCTCTGTGGGCTTTTCAGACCATGTTCCTGTTCGCCCTAGAACCATACCCAACCCGTTCTGTTGAAAGCGATTCCAGTAACAAGGCACTAGTAGCAGGGATAAGAAATATGAGTAGAGAGTTCGACACCTATCTAACGATTCCCAAAGATGAACTCACTCCATACACTCGTTGGAACGTAACTAAATATGGGGTTTACCTGAGTAAGAGCCAGACAGCAAAGAAATCCCGCCCAGTTTGGATAGTACCCCACCGAGGTCACCTATGTTTACAAGGTATTGGTAGGGATCCCAAAGCACAATTAGGAAAGAGCATTTGCACGGAAACATATGTGTTCGCGTCTCGAACTTCCCCTATACTCTTAGCAGCCAAAGGCACGTATTTCGTCTGCCACGACCAAGCATATACATGGTTGCCCCCTGACTTCTCAGGCACGTGTTTCATCTCATTTCTGCTGCCTCCCACCTACACGGCCCGAGCAGATTACCATCGGACAAGGACAGCTAGAGGTGTCGTGAGTAACGACGACACCGCGGGTCAGGAATTCGCTGACTTCGCAAAGGGTTTTCTGCCATTTTGGGGGCCTATGGTGAACAGCAGGAATATTCGCCAGTTATCTAGGATAGTCGAATCCGCCGTGATTACGGCCGGAGCACTTGGCAATTTGACAACCGAGCTTCAGTCGGATCGACTTATGACCCTTCAGAACCGAGTTGCCCTAGATGTCATACTCGCCGATCGTGGTGGTGTGTGTAGAGTGATCCAATCTAGTTGTTTCATTTTCATCCCTGATAACGCACCAACAGTGTACCAAGCCATCTCTAAACTACACGAAATATCTGGTTCCCTTCACGTAGAAAAAGGGGACTGGTCCTTGCTAGGGTGGTTCTGGGGACTGATCACTGCCTGGGGATGGAAAACACTGATCTTCATTGGGATGATCGTAGCACTTCTGTTTATGTTCTGCCTGTGTGTACAGTGCGCTCCTGCACTCTGTGGCCTCTGTGCTACTTCATGTGTACGGAAGCCTGTGTCAAGGGACGAACTGAGCAGCAGAATGATGTTACAGCAGCATCTCCACGAATTCCTTCATACAGATTTGGACTCAGATTAACATGAATTATTGCCTTACATAAGGGCAAAAGGAGGGTCTGTGGTTCTGAAAATCTGGACCCTGTTGTTATCCCGATATCGAGGTCCAATACCCGTGTCACAAAATATCAACGTACCATGACGAATTTGGTGTCCACGAACCGATAATGATTAGGACATCATTCCTATACATTTGCGTCATAATCGAGGGTCGCCAACGACCCTAAATCGTAGTTTCCGTCCCGACCCCTTAGACTCCATTTTGTGAACGACATCCATCTTACGTCTTGCCCTCATGATAAGTCAATTAAAGGTCGAGCTTGATCTAAAAGGACACGTCCACCTTCCCTGACTTCCCCCTGACCTGTCCCAACTGACTCCATTGCCTTTAGCCAAACCTGTTTGGGCAGCCCCTCGCCCAGTGGCCAAATACGATAGCATCAATACATAACATTCCTCAAACCATTCACTACATACAGACCATGCTTTCTACAAACATGCACCTGTCCATACTCCTTGTTTATGGCCAGTTTTATGACTGGGTGGTACCTTCCTTTATTGATGTTTCATCGATATCTGATGGGAGTTCCGGGTCTGGCTGGGTAATCTATCACGAACTGGACATCTATAATGTGGGCTTGCTTACATGACTTCGCTCTTTGTATTATTATAGAAATATGTTTACAGCCGTATCATAAACTCAAGAATTCTTGCTTGCAGCTATTATTTTTGTATATAAGGAGAAGGCTGGTTCTGTAAAAACGAACAGTCTCCTGAGAACACATGACCCGTGCTTGTCGTGCTTCTAGGACACCTGTTACTTGGTAGCTATCAATAAAACTTGATCTCTGACTGCGACTAGAAGACTCCGTGTTTCTGTGGTCCGGAACAAGGGAGAACTCAGAGGTCTTCGGGCGTTATCCCCTGGCACCACCGGGTTCCTAAAAACCCGGCACCTCAGTGCTGTCTAAAGCTTCACGTAATTTTTCTATCTCATGCAAAGATCTTGTCGTGACTTGTGCCATTTTGTCCATTTTTGTTTGAAGTTCTTTGATATCTCTCAGGGTCTGGGGTGGTGTGTTGAGTTTGTTCCCCTGCTTTTTTCGGGATTGATATTTTGTTTTCCTCTTTTTTTGCTCTGTTCTCTTCATCTGGTTCTTTTTCTTTTTGAAATTGGTTCGGTTGGCTGATTCTCTTTTATTTGTGTTGTTGGATGTGCTGTCCAAGCTTTGTGCAATTAATACCATGTTTGGAAGAGATGCATTTCTTGTCGTTCTCGAATACCTTTGACCTGGAGTAGACTGAGGTACAAAAAAATAGAGAACAGAGAGGCAACAGTATACAATGCAGTCCATAAATTAAGTAATTATCAAAAGAATGTTCACATATGTTCACAAAAAAGAGTGGTGGTCCTTCAAATTGTTCTTCAAGAGATTTTTATTTCAATCTTCAAACACAGTCTTGACAGAGATGACAGCCAACGCGTTTCGCCCAAATCAGGCTTCCTCAGGGCTGTAAATATAACCGTACAATAATCAAGATATGGAACAGCTAGATTTTTATAACATAACATTAATTCACCATTAAGAGACTAATAACATTTTCTAATACAAAGATTAACAATAAAAATGTGTACATAAGTGTAGGTGCCCTAATAAGATACATGTCCAATATATTGAAGGACTAAAAGAAGAAAAAGAAAATATCCAAGATCCTAACATGAACAAAGAATGGAAAGGAGATATATTACAGAGCATAGAACGGTGGTATTTCATCATGGTGTATACAAAACTACGTTAATCACCTGAGTATCATGACTGCATCATATTCAGTCAATCAAGCTTGTACATTCATAAATATAAATCCATAATGTCACATATTGACATATCTCGCATATAGTGAAATCAGACTAGACAGGAGAAAAACATAGAAATAGCAGGACACAACGAATGTCTAATTGAAATTGAGCCAGAATGAGCAGTTATAGTGAAAAATGATGAGAGAAGGAGAAAAAAAGGAAAAAAGAAAAGAAACCAGAAGCAACAGAAAAACATAAAAGCCAGAAAAACCATCAGCTACAACCATGCAATGATGTCCATATAAAATGAACCACAGAGAAAGAAACATAGGACCACCTAGAAATTTATGTGTAAATAGTTATTGCGCTTGACAGATAACCTGCCAGGAGCCTAGATTCTAGGTCTAATATCTCACAGATGGTAAGCTGAGACATGACCAAAACCCACAGACTCACCAAGGTGATATTTTGAGTGTCAAGAAGCTTCAAATATGATGTTACCATGAGGGCGAGCCTAATTCTTAGATGTCGAATTAGAGCTGTAAATATAAAATATAGCACATTAGTTGTGCAGTCACAGATCAGGTTATTATGTACCGGCTAACACTATACTTTAAGAGAAATGGATTATTCTACCTGTCTAAAGGTGATACAGTCCATGCGTTTTCCAGTTACCGATGGAGGCCAGTAAGCTTAGTACACGAACACGGTACTGTTACAAAGAATTTTTCTTACATATCAATTTATCTGTTTGGCAACATTTAATAAAAGGTAATTTTAATCCACTATATAAGGATTATCATCAGATAAACTGTCTGATTAGACACAATTATATAACGAGCACTAAATTACACATCAATACGCTGCCAAGTACCTCTAATACATATAGTGGTCAGGTCTGAGTGAGTGATACATGAATTTCCGGGTGGACACTGTAGTAGGTGTCACTGGATGTAACACTGTAAAGAAAAACACGCAAAGTGAAATCATTGGATAAGTGAAGCTGAAGTAACTCAACAAGCTACTAGATACTTAGACCTACATTGGTTTCAACTTAAATACAAAAACACTAGACGATTCATCCAAAAGGAACCGTGAGGTAAAATGAAGAGACAAAACCACACTGTTGTCTCTCAAATTAAAACCCACAAAATGGTACTCCGTACAATTGTACAATCACAAATAACAAGATTCTAAGGAAAAAAGCAAAAACGATTATTATTCTGTGAACTAGTATGTGCCTCCAGGACACTCATGGTGATTATACAAACAGATTCGAATATAACGTAGTTTAAGGCAGGCCCGGAAGTGTCCGAGGCTAGAAATAGCTCACTCGCTTATAATGTGCAAAATGCATTTAGAGCCATAATCTAATAAGATCATTGGCAGTCAGTGCATTTGTAACTGACAAACACAAAATGGAAGCCATCATTTCTAATAGTCTGAGAGAAACATGCTGCCCTGTTTGCATAGCGTAAAAAGGAAGACAGTAATCTAACGCTAGCTCCGACAGAAAATACCCTCATGATAAAGCATTCAATGCCACTTACAGTTAAGTTACGGGGCGCCACGGGACCATCCATCACCCGGTTACGAATCTTCGTGGTGGTCAGACAGGTAGAGAAACCCTGCGAGAAACGAGGTAGTCGTGCCCGTCCTATATATACTGGGACCAATAGGTACTGATCACTAATTAGGTAAGGGCAGAGATTAGCGTTCAAAGTTCCGAACGTTAGATTTAATTTACTCACTTGTCCCAAGAGATCAACAAATATACCATCCAAAATATGCATTGTCGAGCCAGATGAAAAAATATTTTTACGATAGAGACAACCTGTCATTTTATCCGGTTAAAAGTAGTTTTTATTAAATAAATATTCTTTTGTTTAAAAAAAGGATTCTAATTGAGCGACTTACCGCGGTCTCGAACTCGTGCATGTCCAAACAGTGAATACATAGCACCGAGTGTCTCACGCTACCAGGACAATACACTTGGTCACCTGTTTTACAATCCTTTCACAGCTTACAAATTGTAACAGTAAATTAACCGCCCACGGGATATTAGTAAACAAATTCAACACCAGTATCGTTAATTCGGCCGTTTATAGGCAGACACTATCATTCTATATAAAAAAAACACATGGCTACACAACGGCCCATATATGTTTGTATTTAGTACCATGTCCAGAGTTAAATAATAATAATAATAATAATAATAATAATAAAGGGGCTTGTAAAGCGCCTGGTGACGCCATCCCGGCGTGTCCCCGCGCTGTGGAAAAGAGTCAGGCCAAGAGATGGACTTACAGGGAAAACAGATGGGTTTTCAGAAGCTTTCTGAAGGTGGTTACACCACAACTAGCAATCTCGAACTCATAGTTGTTGCGACGTGCAACACACTCGGCCGAGTGTGTCACGCCACTGGTCTACCCACCCAATAATCTATTATAGGCGTCCTCTCAATTCCACACAGAGTGTGTCAGTTGTCAGAACTCAACAGACATTGAGCAAGGGTGTTCTGAATGATCTCATGAGTGCCACGGCAACAAAGTCAAGATCATGATAGCAGATCCATAGTAGTCGCGAAATGCAAAAAAAGAGAAGACAAAAGAGGAAAACAGGAGAGAAAAAGAAGAGAAAAGAATAAAGCAAAGAAACCATGTCTCTATATAAACGTTCTCATATAAGTCTGTAGAGAAATTCTACAGGATGGAAAAAAACTCTGATATTATACATAGATATATATAGTCAAAAGAACAGGTAATGCACACAGAATGTATTAAAAAAAGAAGATGATTTTGGTTAGTATGACTGTGTGTATTGCATACTAATAGTAAACGGCACAAATGTACACTACTTAAGTATCACAATATCTATATCGGACATAGTAATATATTTAAGGTGTGACAATAACACCCGCTAATATCAAACAACAGGAAAAAGAATTTAAGTAACAATCTGGTCTGATGTTGATTATAGAAAAAAGTGCATTTCATTATCTGAGTTTAGACCCGCTACAGTGGCTCTCAATTTACAGATCCAAGTTGCCTCTAGTTGACTTAAGCGCAATAGCCGATTGCAGCCTCGTCTGTCTATAGGTACATGATCAATTGCATGGAATTTGAAGTTGGTCTTGGGTATTGTAGATGGACATACATGTGATCCTTCAATATATTGGACATGTATCTTATTAGGGCACCTACACATATGTACACATTTTTATTGTTCATCTTTGTATTAGAAAATGTTATTAGTCTCATAATGGTGAATTAATGTTATGTTTGTTATAAAAATCTAGCTGTTCCATATCTTGATTATTGTACGGTTATATTTACAGCCCTGAGGAAGCCCGATTTGGGCGAAACGCGTTGGCTGTCATCTCTGTCAAGACTGTGTTTGAAGATTGAAATAAAAATCTCTTGAAGAACAATTTGAAGGACCACCACTCTTTTTTGTGAACATATGTGAACATTCTTTTGATAATTACTTAATTTATGGACTGCATTGTATACTGTTGCCTCTCTGTTCTCTATTTATTTGTCTGTTTAACTAAGGTTCTATAGCAGTGGACCTAAGAGGTGGGCAACGGTGGCAAATAAGGTTTTGCTTTGACTCCAGTGTATAGATTAGGGTAGTGCAATTGTCTATTCCTACTGCTAATTGTTGCGTGTTTAGTAGACTGAGGTACAGCTGGAGAGGAGTCTTCTATGTCTTGAATTTCGCTGTCTTCAGCATTCATCCTTATCGTTGGAGCAGCCCTTTGATTGAGGCGGGGGGGATGTTTCCTCTCTTTGCTTTCCTATGTCGTTTCCTGTTACGTTTTCCTTCAGATGTGTAGATATTTCTGATCTGTTATTGACCTCTTCGAACGACGCATTTCCAATTTCGCAAGATCCTACTACTTGCGTAGGCAGTTGTGGCTCCTGGGGTTCTCTAACTATTATGATGTCTGTGTTAGTGATTTCCCCGTGGTCTGTATTGATATCTAATTGACTCAGGTGTTGTTCCTGTCTTGAGTTCTCTGTTTGCCTTTTTAACGTTGGGAATATGTTACCAACTTCTTCTAGTTCGATGTTAGAGGCTTGAATTAGAACTATTCCGGTCTTGTATAAAGTTATGCAGAGGTCTGCTCTGCATCTCGGTGATGAGTTTGTCATAATTTTTATGCCATGAGGTATTTTGTTGATTGCTTTTATGTTGAGCGTATAAGCAATGGCAACGCGCCATTTAGCCGTTCTTCTTGTAAAGAATATCATGTCATTAATGATAATGCCATTAACTGTGTTCACTGTGTTGTTAGTAGGGTCCGACATCAGTTTGTCAGGGTTTTTCCTCAGTAGGTTATGCTTGAATTTTTTTGATGCATTCTTGGTCATTTTGGTGGGGTACTTTATTATGTGGATGTTCATGCTTCCTGGCTCTAAGTAATCGCCCGTCATGATAGTTTAGGGGCCGGGGGCGTAGAATTTTACAGAAAAGTAGTTAATTATTTATTAGTCATGATAAAAGTTTAAGTAATCTCCTTATTTGGTTAGATAATGGTTTCTTTTTGTTACCTTGAACATGTTTCAAGATGGCCGTCGCTTTTGCTAGTCTTCTCTGAGAACTTTCTGCCTTCCTCTCTTTCTGTTGTTGTGTAGTCCTCTTTCACTTGCCTTTACATAGTGTTACTTGGAGGTCTTTAGTGGTCCTTTTTCCTTTTCTCTTAGTTGATGCTACCATTTTGGACTACTAATCTACATACTTGAAAATATTTTCGCTTTGGACACCTTCAATCAGGTCTGTATACGCTGTCCTGGAGTGTGTGCAGATTAGAGCTGCATATTCATCATTGAGGGGTGGGTTAAAATAAAGTTCAAATAAAGTTCAGGCGTCTTGGGGCTCAGCTCTATAGTTATCTCAAATTCTGGCGATTTTATGATGTGTATTACTTGCTGTTTGCCGCGCTGGTTGGGACACGCTGTTACATCACTAAGGGGGAGGGCTGCTAAATTCGATCACTATGCTGGATGTCCTCGGCGGACGCCATTTTAAGGTCAGGCACGCCGAGGCTGAGCTTCTTCCGATTATTATTTCCCCTCCCTTTTTGTTATTTCTTGATGTTTTGACTCGTGGTGGCGAACGGACGTTCGATTACATACCCGTAATCATTGCGCTACTTTTCCTTCCGACCGTACGGATTTTCACTATGCAGGTCGCTGGGATTGCTCCGCTTGCTCGCTGCCTCCTTAATCGGACCTGAGTGCGGTGTGCTCTTGCGTGGTGGATCGGGCGCCTGGGGACATTGTTAGTGGCATTCCGGTCTTTCTTCCTCCAGAGGGTTCTCCGCACGTTCGCAGCCCAAACTCTTCAGCCAGGGCAGGATATTCTTCCGGTGTGGATCTTTTGTCGACTCTGGTGTCGGCAGCCCCGATGCTTGCAGTCTGTACTCCCGTTCGCTTGCAGCCTCCTTCCTTCACAATAGGTAAGACACCTAGACTTCCCCGCAATATTCAGCTCGTTGCCAGCTATTCGTTCCAGCTATGAGATCAATGCCTTTAAAACAGACATTATGGTTTGAAACGATCCTGAGCCAGTGGCAGGGGCTCAGTTGAGCCTTAACTTACGTTATCTAGGCCTTAATATTGTTAAGGACATAAATAAAATTGCAACATCAAACTTCTCCAATGTCACCAAAGAGTGTTGAAGACTTATGCGATCTTGGTCTTCGCTTCCCTTATCAATGTTGGGCAGAGTAAATCTAATAAAAATGTCTATATTGCTAAAAAATCTACTTTCTTTTTAACAGTATTCCCCTTTTTTTTTAGCCCTCTCTTATATCTAAACTCCAGAGCGATATTAGTTCTTTCATCTGGAACGATTCTACACCTAGGATTACCTGGAAAAAACGTAGGCGTCGTAGAGAAAAGGGGGGCTTGACGGGTCCTGACTTACAACTATATGTGTGGGCATTTCAATTTTCCCACGCTAGGATGCTGCTAAAAATGCCACGTACTCTGGAATTGGATGTATGTTTGAAGCATTACTTAGAGGAGAAGGTGTGGCCCAACAGGGTTTTTTGTTTAAATTTAGTGACCCCAAATTTTTTTTTAAAGTGAAACTGAAGTTGTTACAGGACATTGCAAAAACATGGGTTAAACTTAGGAGCTCTATAAAGGTTGGTTATTTTGCAAGTAGGTCACCATTGTGGAATTCCCCTGGGTGCCCGGGTTGGCTTCTTGACAGTCTTGCAACACCACTGAGAGAGGGAGGCTTGGAGGTTTGGGGGGACTTATTTGTGGAAGGCTGTTTACTCCCATGGGAGGCTTTACTATCTAAAATTGGGTTGGGCCTTTCTAGGTTTAAATACCTACAGATTGTAAGTTGGGCACACTCACAGATTTCCGCTAGGGGCAGATTCTTGTTAGGGGGAGTCAGCAATATAGTGACCCTTTTTCTGGATAAACCACCAGCCAGAAAGGAGGTTTCACTATGGTATAATCTACTATTAGAAGAGGTTGATGGCGAATTCCAACTGCCAGAGTTGCTGTGGGCTTCCTCCCTTACTGACCATAACGTCGAGAATCTGTGGTTTGCATCTTTTAAGATCATGTGGGACATAGTGAAATCTGCCTGGCTTCGTAGGAACCATCTTTTTACCCTACATAGGGCCTACTACTCACCACAGAGGCTTTCAAAATTCTCAAAAGACTCTCCAGTGGCATGTCCCAAGTGTGGGCTGATAGCTGCCTCAGATATATATATGTTTTTTGAGTGCCCCTTCTGCTCCCTTACTGGGATGCGATAAGTCTCTCACTTACGACAGCTTTGGGCTCTGAAGTTTTGATAAGCCCCGCGCTCGTAATATTTGAAGTTTCACCTGAGGTCCGGGGTCCAGCTAAAAAATTTCTCTTTTATTGTATATTGCTGGCTAGAAGAGAAATCTGTAGAAGATGGAAGGATCCGTTACCACCTACCCTGTTGGACTGGCGCACTTCAGTTTTACAAACTTCTAAAGTTGACATAACAAGATCGGGTAATCCTGATAAGAGAAGCTTTTGGCTCCTCTTGGACTGGGCGCAATCGGGACGTTAGACTGTGGGTTTTTTTTCCCCCATGGTCCAATGATTAGGCTGCTTGGTGACTTTTTGTTTTGGTATACCCAACAGGGTGGTCTCGGTATTAGCGATGGGTACTTGCCTGCAGCAAAATCACTCTTTATTGGTTATCCTAAGGTCGTGCTTTTGGAGTATTGAGACAATACTGTGAGGCGATACCTATAAATGGGTCTCTTGCCCCAACCAGTTCATCTGTGACAGTATATCTCTCTCCTTGCGCTTCTATTTGGTAACCAAGGACGAAAATGAGGACCAAAAAAAAAAGGAGATCAGAATGTTTCTTGGGGTTGTAGGATACTGCAGGTAGTGGATTGTGGGATGTTCAGTCCTAGCAAAGCCTCTAAAACAAATGACAAAGTAAAGAGCAAAGGACCCAGTAGAATCGGACGATGAAAGCATGACTGCTTTCTTAAAATTACGAGAATGTCTGTGTACAGCTCCAGCATTAGGAATACCTGACTAGATTTTGCTCTATTTTGGACACACGAGATAATTGTGCACTTTCAGTTCTAACTCAAACTCACGGTCTGATGAGACGTCCTGTGGCATATTTTTCTTCCACACTGGACCCAGTGGCATCGACTCTGCCAGGATGTCTAAACGCAGTAGCTGCAACTTGCATGAGCCTTGAGCAAAGTGAGTCTATCATAATGGGACATCCTGTAACTGTGTATGTTCCACAAGCAGTGGAGATATTACTGACCAGAATGAAAACCCAGTACCTGACTCCAAGTCGGCTGACTAAGTTTGAGTGAATTTTTGTAGGTGCAGGAAATGTTACCATTGCTAGGTGTAACATTTTAAACCCGGCAACCCTGCTGCCTGATTCACATTTTGCAAAAGTGAAGGGAGAAGTCGAACATGATTGCATCGACTTAGCAGAATACAGTACAAACCCACGCCCAGACATAAGAGAAGAGCCGTTAATAAATTCAGAGTACGAGCTATTTGTAGATGTCTCTTGCATGCGACATGAAGGAGGTTTGAGTGCTGCCTATGCAGTATGCACTTTGGGGGGTCCAATTGAAGCATCCTATTTACCCGGAGTCAAGTCTGCACAAGTAGCCGAATTGGTTGCGTTAACAAAAGCTTGCAAATTTGGGAAAAATTGGAGAGTAACCATTTACACTGATAGCCAGTATGGTTACGGGGTTGTGCACAACTTTGGCCAGCTTTGGATGCAAAGGGAGTTTCTGACTTCTTCAGGTACTCCTATTAAAAATGGTCATTATGTAAAGGATTTGCTTGAAACAATAAAATTGCCAAAAGAAGTGGCTATGGTCAAGTGTGCTGCTCACCAATCTGGAAATGAAAAAGTGACAGCTGGTAACCGATATGCTGACCAGCTAGCCCAACAGTGTGCAAAATTTAAAATGGCTGTAAACAAGAAAATTGAAACAGGTGAAAACAGCTGCCAACTTATGTTGCTTGAAGGTGTGAGAACGTGGGAGGAAGTGAGAGATTTGCAAAATGAAGCAGAACCAAAGGAAAGGGAAGATTGGAGAAAGATAGGTTGTCAGAGAAGAGATGAAGATGGTGTCATTGTTTACCTTGATGGTAGGCCTGTGTTACCAGACCTGTATGCTTGCTCCTATGTCTAGGATGTACCACGGAGACTCTCATCTGGGAAGAGATGCCATGATACGTTTGTTTAGACAGTCATGGTTCAATGCAAAATTCAGGAACATAGCAGAAACACTTTGTCAGAGATGTTTAATTTGTCAACAAATGAATCCTGGGAAGAAAACTGTAGTGTTACCAGGAAAGATTGGGAAGGCATAGGGGCCCTTCATACGATTACAAATTGATTTCATTCAGTTACCCCCTTGTCGAGGACTAAAATACATCCTTGTTATTGTCTGTTTGTTTTCAAAATGGGTGGAAGCTTACCCCACACGTAGGAAAGATAGCATCACTGTAGACAAACTCCTACTCAGAGAACTCATATCACGTTTCGGTTTTCCAGTAACGATTGAATCAGACCGAGGCTGCCATTTTAATAATGAAATAATTGGCCTAATCTATGAAGCATTCAAAATTAAGCAAAAGCTACACTGTGCATACAGCCCAGAGGCTTCTGGAGTGGTATAACAACTGAATGGCACAATCAAGTCAAGGTTGGGGAAGATTAGAGTGGCCAGATGCTTTACCTTTTGTTCTGATGGGACTCAGAAGTATTCCAGACAAGCAACTTCAGCGCATGATCTGAACCCAGGTGATTGGGTAGTGTTAAAGAAACGCACTCGAACATCCTGCCTTGCACCAAGGTGGGGTAAGCCACGTCAAGTAATTTTGGTTACCACCACAGCTGTAAAGTGCGAAGGGGTTCCACACTGGATTCATGCCAGTCACACGAAAAGAGTGACTGAACCTGATTAAACTGAAGCTGAAGGTTGTGCAGCTGAGGGGTCTCAAGATATCGATCTTAAAGTAGCTGAAGAGGAACAACCGAGCACCAGTCAGGATAATTTGATTCCAGTAATCGACATACCTGCAGAATACGTGAGAACCAGAAGTCAAACTTATCTAGACAGCCAGAGTGATAATGAGGACGAGACAGGTCTAGAAGAACATTCTCAGATTACAGAAATCCAAGCCAGTAGTAATTCTGAGGAGGACCAGATAAGGAAAGATCAGAATACTCAGACAATTGACTCTCCACTAAGAATTCCTGAGTCCGAGGAGGGACAGACAGGTAATAGGGTGAGAGCTCAGGCAGAAGAAAATCAAGGGTTCGAAGAGCTTGAGCAGGACCAGATAGGTGTAGAAAAAAGTGCTCAGGAAGAAGGCGAAAAAAATCAAAATCAAAGTCAAATTTGGCAGACACCTGAACAAGGCCAGATTAGTAACCAGGCAGAAGAGACATAAATTAGACCTGGACCTAGTCAGATAGAGAGGGATACAGAAGACATCATTGAAATAGATATGCCACAATTGAATGGAAATAAGAGAACGCTTGAAGAAGGGTAGAGCACAGTGCCAGCTCAAAGACTCGGAAAAGGAGACAAGTGGCCTAGGTTTGTCAAAAGACTGACATTTCGTCTAAAGACAATAAATGAAGAACCAGAACAAGTAAATGAAATAACAAGCCACACTGAACAATCTGCAGTACAACCAAGAAGAAGTCCACGACTGAAGAGGTTGAATAACACATTTAGAGGCCCAGAATGGACTTACGTCATCCTTGAAGACTTTGAAAACTTAGAAATAAGTGACCAAAGTGATGATATAGTTGCTGATCAGACTGACAAAAAAGTGAGACCAACTTGAGAAAATTTCACAGGGTAGAAGACTGTGTAAAAGTTACAAAGAGGGGTTGAGTCTCCTTAGTCAAAAATGGATGATTATACTGTTAATGGAAGACCGAAAAGAAACTGTTTGAAAATGTGCTGTAGAATATGCATATGTATTATAGTGATAGTACTCATAGAATGGTTAGGTCTAACAATAGCTATTCCTTATATAATGAGTAGTGACAGGAAAAATGACACTAACATAAATGAGAAAGTACTTAGCATCAGACAACAGAATACAGATGTAGAAGCATCAGATGAGTATGGGTTACATTATAGTAGAGTTAAAAATGGAACACACATGAATGTATTTGCAAATCTATTAGTACACTATGTAGAAGCTATGGAAATAGAAGATTGCTATGTGTGTATGAAATTGCCTACATCAGTTTCTGAGGGGTTTACATATGATCATTTACCCCTAACATATGGTATTTCATGTAGTATTTTAGCTAGCTTATTGTATAAGAAAGGACCTTTACAATACTATTATTCTAACTTAGATGTAATATTTTCTGAACTTCTTATACGTAGTAACCTGAATCCTGTACATACTAAGAGTGATGTAACACGTTATATGGGTAAATATTTTCTAACTATAGGTACAATAGATATAGCTGAAGCACACAAGATTAACTTAACATGCTTATTACATGAAAAGGAGAAAATATTTTTGAATATGGTTGAGAAAATAAGAGAGAGTTTCCAAAGAAAGGCAGATGATAAAAATCGTAAATTTCCTAAATGGGCTGAAAATATAGGGTTCACCCCAAATGGCAAAACTCATGTTGCTATGTTGCTAGATTTTGAAAAGAAAGGGAAACGCTGTCTCCATAGAGAAAGAACAAGTTATTATAACAATATATTCATTGGTTCCCGTGAATGTGAACACAATTATAAGGTAATTGGGGGTTGGGGTTTCAAAGATGGAACTGAACCTGTGTTTCCTGGAATTTATTTTATATGTGGAAAAAAGGCTTACTATAAACTGCCAGATCATTGGTATGGGAGCTGCTATTTTGGAATAGTATTACCAAAGATATATCATGCAAACAAAATCACTGGAAACAATGAAGAAACTAATGGATTAATCTGTAGCAAAAGAGCTAGTTTTGGAGAAATAGTAGGCAATATCTTTAGTGCATTGATACCTACAGTCGGAGTGGCTCTGAATACGCAAAGAATTTGCAAATTGTCAACAGTGGTGCATTGTTTATCGACTGATACTGCTGGAGTGTTCTTCATGGTCAATACCGAACTGGTTGCGATCAGATCAATGGTTTTACAAAATCGACTTGCTCTTGATACTTTATTAGCAAAAGAGGGCGGAGTCTGTAGAATTTTGAAAGCGCAACATTGTTGCACTTATATACCTGACAAAAGTTTCGAAATTAAAGGGTATGTAATGAATATTACACATTTGGAAAAAGAGCTTAAACCACTGGATGATAATAGTGCATGGAAAAGAATTACTGATGGTCTCTCCTCTATAGGTAATTTGATTACTAATGTAGGAAAAAGTCTTGTAGGTAGAATACTGATGCTAATCGTGGGAATAGGTCTACTAATCTTAAGAATAATGATATGTTGCAAATGTCATAAACACAGGAAAAGATATACAGTAAATGAAAGAGGAAAGAAAAGGAATTGCAAGGAAATGGAACTTGAAGAATTAAATGGGAGAATATATAAGAAAATGAAAAACCTTTCATTTAAATAATGAAAAAAATCCGAGAAGAAAGTTTGAAGAAATTGAGCTGGGTGAAATGTGAAAAGTTGGCATCTGTTTCATTTAATTAGTAATGATATAAAATATCATCAAAGAGGGGACTGATGGGGCAAGATGGCGTATGAGAAGCGATTTGCTTGTAATTAACCCTCTCTAATAACCCGTAATGTACTAAATCAACATGTTTGTTCTATTAATTTTGCATTACACGACATCTAGACGAAGCTTACATATGTGCTTTTACTAACGATAATCCGCGTGCACTAATATGGCTGCTGCTACGCTGGATTTCTTACTGCGCATGCGTCTGTCACACTCACGTGACATGACGTACTTTCTGCTTTGGAGGGAATCTTTTGCTTCTGCACACTAGAACTAAGATGGCTGCTCTGTGTCCTCACATGCAAGAAGCGTGCGCCGCTGCTTTTGCTAAACTGTTCATTCTGCCTAACCTATAACGCAATAGTTAAAATAAAGTAATGGGAATAGAGTAGAGATGAATGGTATACAGAACATTCATTTATTCTTGTTCTAAAACTGTTTCTTTCTATTTTTTAATGTAACGATAAATCTTGGGCCTGGGAGGTGTAATTTTTTTTTGTCCTCATTTGCCTTACCCTCAATATAGGAGATACCAACCACCTAGCGAGTCCTTCACTTTGGAGCGGAGCCAGACTGCTTTTCCTTCCCTCTCTCCTGTGCCGGGACTCGAGTTGTTTTAAAGGTGGCAGAGAAATCCCAAAACCTTGAGGAGTTTAATCTGACTCCATCTAGGTATATTTCAACCTGTAGGACCAATATCGTGTCGAGGCTAGACCCAGTCCAAGGAGTGTTTACGGCCTAATCATAGGACCCGGGAAAAAAAAAAAAAAACAAAAAAAAAAAACCAACTAAAAAAACCCGGAGTCTATCTCCATTTGATCAACAGATCCCAAAAAGCCAGGTTGCGTTTACTACATGATCTGTTGAGGTCTGCTTTAGATGTTTCATATAAAGACGTGAGCCATCCAGAGTGTAATGGGGCTGTTTTCTCTACCCAATGCAAACAGATTTGCCTTCTGGCCAACAAAATGGCATATAAGAGAAATGACCTTGCTTTACCAGTAATACTGTCTTCCAAACCAAAGATAATAAGTGGTAGTGTTTTTGAGTGATGTGTTTAGAATGGAAATTAGAGTATCCTTCACTTCTTCCCAGAACCGGCCTATGTCAGGTCAATCCATAAACATATGGATATCAGATGCTTCCATAAGATTACATTTATTACATTTTTTGTCAGGGAGAAATTTGGAAAGTTTTAATGGCGTGATGTATGCACGGTGAACTGAGAAGAGATGGTTTCTTCTTTTCTATTTTTTCATGTAACGATAAATCTTGGGCCTGGGAGGTGTTATTACTCCATCTTGAAAACCCATACTGTGCATGTCAAACTCCAGAAGAAGCTTAAGTCATTCATCATTGAACCAAAGCCAAGCTTTCATCACACTAAAAGATGCGCCTGGGAACCTGACTTGCTGACCCCAAGCGGAAGAAAATATTGTTAAAATTGTATTTCTATAAGAACATCCATTGTTGGGTGAAATAAAGATGCATGGGAAAATCAAATTTGATGGGCGGAAACGTTAATAGAATATTCAGAAGTAAAACTTTCATTTTAGTATGGTGTGATGGCCTCTCCCCGTCTCTTGTCCAATCAAATTTCGGAATCCGTACACTTGCAACATTGGGTGGTGGTACACTGACCTGAAAAATAGTATAACTAGGGTAGGCTTAGTTAGTTAATTGTCCGAATAGCTGACCTGTCACTGACCCAACACACTCAATAGGTGATTGAGAGCAGTGGTGCTGCGGAGCACTCTATCAGAAGATTCAATAACCCAATCGGGGTAAGGGAGTAAGGGTGCTGGCGGAGCACTCTGTCAGAGAATTCGATAACCCAATCGGGGTTCTGACTGTTAGCTGAAGAGAGGGTTGTAGCGCTGGCGTAGCAAGTTCAACTGTGGATGCCGGTCTTAGCCTGTGGTGGTCCTGTCCTGATCCAAATCTGGTTGCACCTGTCGTGATTTCTGGTCGGCACCTGTTGTCTCGCTGGCACTTGCACTTTGGGCTCTATCTTCTAACTGAGCCGTGGCCAGGGTTAGTTCTTCACACCATTCTAGGTAAATATTCCAGGTGGGTATGTCTTTGTATTGTTTCCTTCTCTTTTCCCACCCTAATGTCAAATGCATAAAGACTGCCTTGTAAAATCTTTGCATATCTTCATCTTGATCATTATCTCTCTAATAGAAAGATATTTGATGTTTAATATTTGGATTAAGACATTTAAGAAATTTAGATAAAGAGTTTAAACCTTTCCCGAGTTTGTGGTTATTTTATGAGTGCAAATGTTATTTTTCTACCTATTATTCTAACTCCTTTGATCTCTTAGGACTTTAGGTACCGATGACAAAGATTGGTAAGTCAATGATATAGGTCCTAAATGAAATGTATAAATCACTGATTCGAGTAAGTGCACAGGTTACCTGATTAAACTCACGATAAGTTATGTTATTTTGTGTGCCCAGGTGAGTATGGTAAATAGAGTCGGGTGACCTGCGCGCTCTATTAACATCACTGATGACATCACTGATAACATCACTGATGACATTATCCAGTAAATGTGTATTTTTGTAAAGTTTAAATATTTTTCATATATAGCTATGCCAAGGTTTATTGACGAATGAGTGGATTTACAAGTGCCTGAATGGACTATTTAGTAGGTGCGTGACTGACTGTATAAGTGAGTGATTGAATGTGTCTTACTGAATGCATTGGTTAGTGACTACACTGTGTGAAAGTCTGCATTAGTCTCTCAGTTGGTGTGTAAGTGGCTGCATGGGTTGGTGAGTAGCTACATGAGTGTCTATATGGGTTATTGATTTGTTGTCTAAGTATCTGTATGGGTGACTGAGTGTCTGTGTGGGTGGATGAGGGGTGTGTGACTCTGTGCATAGATGTCTGAGTGGGTGATTCACTGGTTGTATGGATTTAAAAGTACATCTGGGAAGGGCTGTATGGCTGAGTTAGTGTGTGTATGGGTGTGTTAGTGAGTGAATGAATGTCTCAGTGGTATATGTGTGAGTAACTACATATGTTTTAAGGCAGTATATGTGAGTGTTGGAGCATATAAATGAATATACATGAGAGTAAGTTATTTGAAGAGTGGGTGTATAAATGAGTGTCTGCTTGTATCACTGATTGTATAAGACAGTAAGTATGCATTAGTATCTGCATAAATAATTTATGTGGTGTGTATATAAATAACTGAGTTGGCTTGTATAACTGTATACATGAGTAAATGGGTATGTGATTGATTCTTTGCATGACTGACTAGGTGTGTGAGTAATTCTATGGATGAGTGGTGGAGTGTGACTGTATGTATAGGTGTATGAGTGCATATTATAGTACTCTATTGATGAGTAACTGCATGTGTAAGTGACTGGATGTGTGTGTAGACCTAGGAAATAGTGGGTGGTATGTAGTATCTGGCATTGTTGAGTATATGGTTTCAAAAATAGTAGTCTGTATTTTAGAGTTCATATTAGGGCATCAGTATGTGCATCAGATATCATGTGGATGATGTCATCAGTGATGTCATTTCAGATGTCATCAGTGATGTCATGAGTGATGTCATTGACCATGTCATGAGTGATGTAATATGTGACGTCATCAGCAGTGCATTGCGGGCATGCGAGTTATAGTTAGCTCAACTAACTTTAACGGGCAGATTTCTCTGGTTTTATATGAGTCAAATGTCCAACCAACTAAACCGTCCCTGAAACCTATGGTTTTTTAGTGAATTTCAAAGGTTATTTAAATGCTAATTCCTAACTATAACGTCTGTAAAACTTATGTTTTTTTCAGTGAATTTCGAAAGTTTTCTAAATGTGAATTTCATATTTTAATATTCATAAAACCTATATTTTTTCTATTTTTTTAATATTTTGGAACTCTGTTATCCCTTTTTTAACTTTAAAAATTAGGTAATAATTTATATCTTCAAAAAAATATGTAAATTGTTTTGTTGTTGTTGAGAACACTGGAGTCCCGTACCGGTAGTGTACCAAGCTCCATCAGCATACAAATCCTATCCGCAATATTGCTAAACTCGTAAATGATGCGCATTTCGTATCCGACGGGTTTGTGGCACCGCGTTCCGCGTAACGTTTTACACGTATGAGGTCGCACCAGCTGCTACTTTGGTATGCGACCAGGGCCAGACTGGAAACTGAAAGCAGCCCTGGCAAATTTTGGCAGACCAGCCCCCGTCCGGCGTGTAGCGAGAGAGCGAAACAAGCGAACCCGACCGCTACTAGCCGGGTTTTGGGGGATTTTTACCTCCAAGAAAATATTGGAAAACGACAGATCAAAATGGTGAATTTTACAGCACATTTGTCGTTACACATTCAATTGTATCAACTTTCAAAGCACAGTAAATATTAGATGATGACCTTAACGAACACCAGGTTACCCTCCCAGTCATATGTACCCATAGACATTCTTTCGGAGAGCACGAAAAATAGACACAAGAAGTGAATCAGAGAGAACAAAGTAAAAGTGAGATCAGCCCCCACTTGGTATGTAGCGAGCAAGCACCGAGGCCAGTAAGCATGGAAATGTCACACATGAGCCTCCAGCTCCAGATCACTGAGGCCAGAAAATATGGAAATAGCACACACAATTAAGCACCTAGGCCAGAAAGCATGGAAACATCACACATAACCACCCAGGCTGACAGAAGGCATGGACATGTCTCAAATGGCATGGCACCTTGGCCAGAACGCATGAAAGATTAACACAAAGGCCCTGGCCTTGACATGACACATCTTTAAATAGCCTACTTAAGTTGGTGGCACAATAAGTGTTGCATGCCCACTAGCAGCATTTAATGTACAGCCCCTGGGTACATGTAGAACCACATTTCTAGGGACTTACAAGTAAATAAAAATTGCCAATTCGGTGTAAGCCAATTTTACCATGTTTGAAAGGAAAGAGCGCAAGAACTTTAGCACAGGTTAGTGGTGGTAAAGTGACCTTGGGTACTCGTGGTGGCACTGCCCTTGTTGGTTTCTACCCCTGTACCAGGGGTAATGAAGAAGGCAGGGCCAGAAAATAAACTAAGGAGGGTTTTAAAGGGCCTATTAGTGTGTGAAGTGCCCCATACCTGACGACTTTAAAAACTTTTCACTGTAAGAGAGAGCAGGAGGAGGAGGGGGCATAAACAAGGAGGGGTATGGCTAGCGAGTAGCCTGACAGCCACACACCTCTCTCTCCCCTAAAACTCTAGCAAAAGCTTCAGAGACTACCACTAATTTCCTAGGGAGTTTGCAACCCCCTTTATAGACGTCAGCAATGCAGAGCCTCCACACACAAGCTGGAAGGCTGCTCTGTGCAAGGGTTTCCAGCTCACCATGTCTAGCAATACGATAAAAGCTCTTCCCAACCAAGTGAAGGTAGCCAATAGTGTGACACACGCTCACACCGTGTGAGGTAGCAGTTCTAGCTTCCACATCTGACCTTGCCCTTGCTGCCTATGAGCCCTTAGAAGCAAGTAGGAGGCTGTTGAAGGTCTTGGGCTGGGATCAGAGATCAACTCTGTGAAGTCGTCAGAGGATTGTTGATGTCATTTGCCTAACACTGAGCCTTCTGTAGTGAACTCTGTGCAGCTAATTTGTTACAGATTGGAATCGATGCAAGGCAGACCCAACCTTTTCAGCTTTCTGAGGCCAAAAAACACGAATACTATTCAGCTGGATATTCTGTTCCTTAGAAATTAAAATAGAAACATCATAGAACACACAAGAATTGGGTATTATAAAACAGCAGGTCTCTTTCGAAAACTTCTGTCAGATTGCACACTGGGAACTGCAGCTACCATCACTGTGGCCCGATTGTATATTTTCGAAGTGAACCATCCGCTGAACAGTGAACACACAAGTGCGCATTTAACAGCGCTAACTCCTTTCTTGTGAAATCCGGACTGAAATCCGAACAATTTTTTAAAAATATAGGTCACGAACCAACTGAGCCAGTGTCAAGGGAATACACCGAGTAATGTACACATTAGCCTAAGCGGCCAGTGGCAACACCAGTGGCCAGTTGACAACAAAACAAAAGGACTCACTTGTGTAAAAAAGAAAAAAAGAAACACTAGAAAGCCCTGTTCTCTGCTTAAAATATATTTTTCAGCACAAGCCCCAAGTTGGGGCTTCTACTGATAAATATATTTAAGCAGACTTACTGACCACAACCTTTGCCCCAGTTATAGCCCCCAAGAGTCAAGCAGCACTGTGCCACCAACGGGAGCACACAACATGTATCGTGCCTGCTGGCTGCTGGGTCTGAACATTTCAGCTGGCCTGGCCCTGCTTGGAGTCTGACACACACATGAACAACAGACACCACCTGACCCTGACGAAAAGAAAACCCATTTTTACAAAATATGACCTTACCTCATCAGGGTTTGAGGTCAGTGCTGCACTGCTGGGGGCAGCGGGTGGCCCGTGGGACATGGCAGGAGGAACCAAAGCATGCAGGCCTACTCACAAATAAATTCACACTCAGGGTCCAGGGCACTAGCGCGCTGTGCGCCTGTGCTGCTTGCACAGAACTGGGCCGGGGATTAAACAAAAAGGTATAGGCCAAGGCCCAGGCTGGGCCTTAATTGAATGTTAACATGCATTTCCCACCTCGAATCTCTGTTAAAAGATCACCATCTGCTTTCATTTCATTTTGTCTACTCCCATTCTGCTTTTTTGTCTATTTTAACTGGCCACCCAAGAAAGAGGAAAAAATACGGTTTTATTTATCCAGTCCGCAACACTAAACTGCACCAACCGTACGTAGCAATTTTAGAATGCTGTTTTGTTTGTTGAAGTCTGATGGAGATGTGAGACCTATTGTGACATCATTTCCTGGACAGCGCCTTTAAATCTGCTTTTTCCCAGTGGATGACAATCATTGTTGTGTCAAAGGAGAGGATGTGGCGTAACAGCCAGAGTTGCCGACTTTGGAGCTGGAGAACCGGGTTCGAGCCCTGGCGTCAGCTCAACACCCTGTGATTCTGGGCAAATCACTTCATCTCCCCGTGCCCACCAAAAATGAATGTGTTTTTTGTATGTGACTGGGGCTCAAGTAAAGGGTTTTAATACATTCGGGTTGCAAAACAAAAAATACGAAAAACAAGTAACCAACTTCCTGCTCTTTCGAAGAATTTGTCTAAGGTAGAAGGATATACCATATATTTAGAAGCTGATAGTGTCAACAACACGTGCCAAGCAAATTAGATGTTATGATAGATTTTAGAGAACCTGCCAAGTGGATGAATGTCATTCTTTGATTGTTTTGTGTACCTGTTTTGCGAAGGACATAAAGGGCTCTTTTTATTCGGAATAGTTTCTCTGCAGTAACATCAAACCTTTTTTTACATTTATGAAGTGCTGCAGCTGATTAAGAGCGCCGGTCCCATTGCTTTTTGTGTCACTGTGCGTGTTATTATAAGTATTCGCCTTGTTTAAGGAGCATACCAGACTTAGAAACTCTGAATTAGTAAATGAGCTGCTGGTAGCACAGCACAGTTCGGAAGCAATCGTGGCAGTGGGGAACCAGCTTTGAATTTGGCTGGACACTCAAGCATCCTGTGATTCTGGGAAAATCACTTAATCTCCCCATGTAAAGCGCTTTCATACCTTTGGGTCGAGTACACACTATATAAAACTGCAACAAAAAAAGGAAAAAAAATACCGCTGCAGCTCTAATTTACACAACCCCTCCAGTTTAACTGAAAACAGGCATTATGCATTCTACCTCTGTGTGCTGTGATCATGATTACATGGCCTCTGATTCAGCACCTTAAATTGTTCTCCTTTTTAAAGCATGATACATGTGACGTGTGCATTGTCTATCCTTCATCTGTGTGTTTCTTGCACGCTTTAGTGGTAGACGGGTCTGGGTATTGGGGGGTTGGGGGGGCAGCCTTTATCTTTTGTTTAATACCGGTTCAAAGTACAAAAATACAAATGACACCCACCTGCGGGCAGCGGGCGGCAGACAGTCGGGAGCAGGGACACTGGGACAGGCAGGGGCCAGGGCCAGGGCTAGAAATAATTAAATTATGGGGACGGTGCCGAGAGAGGGCCTCTCTCGTCGTCTGACTTATTTCTATGGAATTTGGGTCAAATCAAGCGCACTTTTTATTGTGCATGTCACCAACAGCCGCGTCCGCCCCACCCACCCCCCCTAAGGTGGGTGAACTGAAGAAGACTATGAGACCACGCTGACGCGGTGGCGGGCTGAGACATCTGCGCGCTGCTCACGACTCACCCCCTAAAATGGCACTGACACTCCATGCATTATTTGATAAGCAGCAGAGATTGATGAAGTTTTAGCACGGAGTGAGGAGAAAGTGAGTCACGCAGACGCACACTGCGCAGCAGAGTACAGTAGTGACGAGTCAGTGACTACTGTACTAGTAAGTGTGTGCAAAAAAGTCGGCCCCCAGCCCAAAACCGGCACCCGGCCAAAAAAACAGCCCCAACCACAGGCAGCCTACCGGGGGATTGCCCAGTGCCCGGCATTGCCAGTCCGGCCCTGTATGTGACTGGTACGCAGTACCAAGCCACGTGTTACATCATGTACTTATGGGGTCTTGCGTATGCGACGAGTGCACACTGCCAGGCCCTGTGTTACATCATTGACGTATGGTGTGGAGCCGGGTACGCCAAACCCTCATTTTTTATGTCTCAAAACTATATCTAAATAAGTTTAACGTGTATATGAGAGCAAGCAATAATCTACAATATTTTAAACATTTATATATTTCTAACTGTAATAAACTTATATTATAGTAAATATATTTTCTCAAAATCGCGTCGGGTGCGGCCTCCTTCCAAGCTTGGTGCGCGATTGCCATGTGACCTTAAAAAAAAAGCATTTGATTGGTTCATAGCAGTTCCCATTGTAGCAGTTGGAGGACCCCACCCATTTTGGTCACTCTCTCTACAGCGTTTGAAAAGAGACACCTCTTCTGCTTAGAGAACTTTTTTGAAAAGCTTTTTGCTGTGTGCACATATGTTATACTACACACAACATGCAACAATCATATTGATCAATATTCATGGTCTGTACAGTAGCCTTCCACGTGTGATGGCCATGCATCTGAAGCGTTACATCAAAAAACAAATGTGTGTTACACGATGGCCCTGGTGTGTGTGTGTGTGTGTGTATGTGCGCATTATTGTGTTGCCTTTTGGCCTGGGTATTGGTGGCTCGAAGGGGTATCATCAGCCACGGGCAGAGTGCACATCCTAGATTACATGTGACAAACAGTAAGGAGTAATATGTAGATTTGTGTTGCAGTATGCTCTGTTGTCAGGTTTTACCAGTATAGTAATGTGTCATATGTGAGACATTCAGATTCACGTTTGACATGCATTGCTTGACTGAAATGAGCGTTATCACTGTGTATGACGTAGCCTCACTGCTGATCCTCCCTCCATCCGAGCACATTCACATGTGCGCTTTGCGATAGCATCACTTTCAATAATACCGCACACCATTGACATGCGTGTCTCCGCATATCCACAAGCTTGACAACGACATGTGATGTTGGCCATTCACTGTTTTCGGACAGCATCTCATTAGCGATAGTTGCCACCCTCCCAGTGCATGCTACATTAATGTAAATTGCGGATTGCGCAAAGTCAAAACTGAAACAGGGACACGCACATAAGTACACTACCTGGCCAGGCAGGAACTGAACAACGACCAGGTCCCCGGAATAGTTATTCACACGCCTACGCTGGCCTGGCATACGCAAGCCCAGCCCACTTTCTGTACATATAAATAATATAACGACAACGCCACATGTCCCAGTTCTTCCACACTGCCTCAGGTGATATGGCCGCATCCACATCGCATATCACAATAGGGCAATAAAAAAAAGGAATCCATGAGGTGTACTCCATCATGGCAATCAAAACTCCATCTGAATTCTGAACCCTGCTGGCGGTAGTGTTTGGACACACAACAATGACAGCAGGTGAGCATTGCGGCCTGGGTGCACATGGGCTGCAATTGAGCGCGCTGTGGCGGGAGGAGTGGGGTGCATCAGCCTGGGTGCGCAGGTGCGAACAAGCGATGTTGCAGTGCGTAATGATGTGATCTCTGACCTCATTCAGTCACTTCTCTGTCACATTTTAAGGACCTGCTGGACCGTACTGGAGGCCTGAGCCAGCGGGCAGCGCTGCCTTACAGACACATGGCGTTGGCTTTGGGTCACTGTAGGGAGCTGATTACTAAGTGTACATGCACACAGGCTTCCGCCACTGCATTACATTATGTTTCTAGCATGCACTCTGTTCCTTTGTATGTGAACGTTGGTACAACATAATATTATTTAACCTTCTGTATTCTCGTGCACTCCAACTCCTCTTTGAACCACATTTACTACTAACAGTTGGTAGATAGTACTTCAAGAAGGAAGGATGCACTCAACTGGTGTTCTCTATTAAGCTTGAAATAAACCTTCATTTACCTCAAGACGTTTCCAGCATTATATTATTTCTACCTTTTCAGACACTCAGTTGGTTGGACCAAAATGGGCTGAGCAGGTCTTCAGCCCGTGATCATGCCCTGATCCTTCTAGCGCCTTCCATCGTGGTATCAAGACACCGTCCCTGACCGGAGACCTGCTGTGCCACCCTGATAGAGGCACCCTGGAGTTGGAGCATGCACTGGCATGTTGTTAGACACACCGGTGGTAGCAGGTGAAAAGTGAGGGCTTGGTGCAGTAGGCCGACGCTCTGTCTCCTCCTCCCTATGTTCTTTTGACTCTCCCCCCCCTTCTCCCTTCCACCCACTCGCCCTCTGTCCCATTCTCACTTTCTTCCTTTCATTCTGACTACCTTTCTTTTTCCCTGGGACATGGAACACATGTTTATGTTTCTTTTTTGTCTTGCAGGTTTTGTACGCTGCTTCCGGAGGAGTCCTACCCACTTATTTCATGTTATACTGTTGGTTGTTCAAAAAAAGTTGCACTTCCATTTATTTGTGCTGTTTTAATAAAAGTTTTTTTTCTTACCACTAAATAAGTGAGTGTGTAGGTCTTCTTTTTCTGACAACACTTGTCTGTAGTTTATTGTGAAAATCGGCGGTTGATAGGAGGTTGAGGGGAATTTGTAATTTTGCGGTGCACCTACCAAATGTAAACCAACAGACTCTTACATAAATGAAGCCTGGGTAACTCTACAACTGCAAGGGTTCTATGAGTGTATCACTTTATAACACCATGAGCACTGCCCGTGTGGTTACAGAACCAATAAGGCACTACCTAGGGCCACCGAGTATTTAGGGACTGGTGAGGCCCACCCTGCATATTTATGTAAAGCCCCAAAGGGTGGTGATCCCCGGATTTGAGTTGGCCCCAAATCCTCCCGAACAATTAGTAAACAATACCTGGGTACATGGCGATCCTCTAGGCTGCGAAACGTCTTTGTTTCCTCCCGCACCAAATTTACATGTGAGCTTACGGTCCCCAGTACTGCAGAGACCTCGCAATATAATAATAGGATTGGCCCGGAACATTACCCATCAGGGGACTCATTGAAATGAACGGGTGAGATCCCGCTTCATTTTTTTCTTCTCCATTTTTACCATCTGGATCCATTTTATTGAAGCGATACGAGGTTTTCCTCCTCTCGCTTCAACAAGGCAAATAAGGATTTGCTATCACAGGGTGGAAGCCATGCTCCCGCCCTGTAATAGTAAACATCAATGTCCCTCGGAGAGAGGCGTGGCTACGGAGCCGATGGGTTCAGACGCATGAGCTCGGAGCTCCACGCCTAACCCCGATTTTTATCCTGTGGTGGGGGCTTCCCGAACGCCCCCGAGCCTCTCACTTGTTGCCGGAGGGAGTCCTGAGGTGCGGGAACCCCTAAGTGTGGCCGCCGGCGGCGTGGACGGTTGTCCTGGCACCTTGCAGACTCCGCTGACGCTGCAGCGGACTCTCCCCTAAGATGGCACCCTGACCTCGACCCGAGTGACGGAAATCGGGTTTCGCGAAGGCCGGCGAGGGCGCCTGTGGTGATCAGCTGGGTTATGGACCCTGGAAGACCCGTGGGCTGGCAGCGGACCTAGCGGCTGGAGCGCTGGGGCTCCGAGAGGTGGCGGCGGCGGCCTGAGGGGCCTGGGGCGGCCATTTTGAGGCGGCTTCTTTGAACTGAACCCAGATGTCCAGGACCTGCTGGATCCGGGCAGGATTGGCTGTTTTGACTGCCCCGGAGCTGATGGCGGTGAGCGGCCCACACATTGCAGCCTGACCTGGAGGCTGCTACGCAGCGCTGACAAGTGCTGGAGGAGCTGTGGGAGGCTGCACTTCCGGCGGACTCAGCTGGGGACAAGCTGGGGCCCCGACGGGAGGTTGGTGACACCGGGCTTGGCGGCCCACGGCGACCATTTGGCATCCAGTTGCCCCCTGCTTGTACACTGTGGGCCTGCTGCTCCGAGGTGAGAGGCGGGCGATCCGCTGCCCGGGCATTACAGATGGCACTGTGAGGGGAGCTTCGGGCTGGTGGTTGAGTGCCCCCGCCCTGCGGCTATTGGTTGAAAGCACCTGGCTTCCTACGAGAGGAAGCCCATGAGACGAGGGCGGGTGAACCACGATGGCCCTGGTGGATCTGGCCCGGATTTGCGGTCCTGGAGTTCCCGACCTAGCTGTTGGGGGGCTTGAATCACTAAGGTGGGGTGACGCAGGAGTAAGGGGCTCCGCCATTGTTGCGGACCACTGGAGCCAAGGAGGTTCGGATGAGCGGAGCTTGGTGACCCTTCTCAATAACATTATCCTCTGAATCCACGGCGGGGGTGCTGCCCGGTTGGTGATGCTGCGATGACTTCTGGGAGTTGACCTTGCGGACCCTGTGGGAGCTGCTTGTTGTTCCTTTAAGACTACCGGCGAAGTGACTTTGTCTTACGCCCAGTGGGGTTTGGTACTGGCCGCCTGAGTGAGCTGTAGCTAGCCCTGTGGTGCCACTTTGTACTTGCTGGGACTGTCTGGACCTCCCCACCATGGGTAAGCCACGGGGTCGCCGGGAAGGTGACCCAGCTCCATCGGACACGGAGTCCCCTCCTGTGGAGAATAAGACAGAACAGGAATTACCACTGAACTCGGGCCTCCAGACGCAACTGGATAGGATTTTGACTGCCATTGCGGATACTCGAGCGGCCCTCCAGCAGGATATTGCGCAGGTTACCACCGGGCTTGGCCTCTTGCGGGCAGATCATTCGAAGCTTGTGGACCGCGTGAAGCAGGCTGAAGACACATTACAGGAGGTCGGCCCTGCTCAGTCTGCGCTGTCGGCCTCCGTGGCGGGGGTCTTGGATCGTATTGCTGTGCTGGAGCAGCGCGCTGAGGAGGCGGAAGGTAGGAACAGGCGCAACAACATCCGCGTGGTGGTGCTACCGGAGAAAGTGGAGGGATCGGACATGGTGGCGTACTTGGAGGAGTGGTTGCGTTCTGTCGTTGCACCTGAGGGCTTGTCGAACTTTTACACAGGAACGGGCACACCGGGTTCCTGCTAAGCTGCCACTGCAGGGCCGCCCCCTGCGCCCTGTGGTCACGCGCCTATTGCATTTTAGAGACCGGGACTTCCTCTTGCGTAGGGCTCTCAGTGATGGCCCATTTCAAGTGGATAATAGTAATGTCACCTTGTTCCCGGACTATTCATTCGATACGCAACGGCGCCACATGTCGTTTCAGGCAGTAAAGAAGGAATTACGACTGGAGGGGATTCAATACTCCCTTTTTTTCCCGGCTAAGTTGCGTATTGTGTTGGATGGTAAATCTCATGTTTGCGACACGCCGGAGGAGGCCTGGGAATGGCTGGAATCCTACAGGGCGGGGAAGAATGGCCAGGAGGCGGAGGCGCGTGAATTGACTAGAGACTCGCAGGTCGCAGCGCCTGAGGCGCCGCAAGCGTGGTCTGCGGAAACCATCCACCTCACAGACTGCCATGGAGCGTAAGGAGGCACTGGATGCGGTGGTGGCTATCTCTGGTGAGCTGTTGCATGCCACACCGGAAGTCTCCGAGCAGGGCAGCGGAAAGGACCATTCGGAGGGAGAGTCCTCGGGGTCGGATGAACAGAGACTGCCACCGGCCACCCCTGGGACAGCTGATGGACTTTTGGATGAGTAGCTGGGGGACGAGCTGGGGGGACGGGACCTTGCTTTTGGATTGGATTAGATTGTTGGTAGCTTTGGAATGGCTGTGTGGCGGGGTGACTGAGTGTGGGGGACGTTGTTTGGTTGGATTTGTATGGGTTGACCGTCGCGGCGGATGTGTTGAGTGAGAGGAGGGCTTGGGGGGGAGGAAGTGTTTTTCAGGGATTGGGGGGCAGACGATAAGAGCATATTTGCGTTCGTTGCATTCATGTCTATGACTCCTGCAGCGCTCCCACCGGATGGTATTGTTTAGTTTACCTTGACCTTGCAAGATGTGTGCAGTTGGGGTGGTTTGAATGGGTTTTGCTCTGTTGGTGCCTGTTCTTGGGGGTGAGGGGGAGATGGGAGAGGGGGGATCGTTTGGAGCTGAGAATTGTTGTTTTTGGGGGTTTTTTTTGCTGACGTGCCTTGATGTTGGTCTGGTATTGCCACTGATTGGTTATTGGACTGTATGTGTCCGTGTTTGGCGTTCGAGGGGGGGGGTGGCCTCGGATGAGAATTTTTTGGGACATTATGGGGGAGGCTCCTGATGTTAAGTGTATAACCTGGAACGTTAGTGGGATGCACTCTATGCAGTGTAGATATAAGATCCATTCCTATTTAGTTCGTAGGGAAATACAGATCGCCTTTTTGCAGGAAACACATCTCACAAAGTCAGAGGGACAAGCGCTACAGCGTAGGTGGCGCAGGAAGCTTTACTATACAACATATTCGGCCTATGCGCGCGGCGCATTGATATGGGTTCGGACTGGGGTCCCTTTTCAGATGTTGGACCTTTTGGTTGATCCTGGGGTTGGCTATGTCGCGGTCCGGGGCCGATTGTATGGTCGTGAGGTGACACTTTGCAGTGTTTATGCCCCTAATGTTGAACAGGCCCAGTTTCTGGAGACAATGTCCTCTGCCCTAGCCGGCTATCTTACGACGCCCACCCTGATGGAGGCGACTTTAACTCTGTAGTTGACATGACCGTGGATAGGTTGCATCCTCCGGTGCCTTCAGCGCTGATTAATAAGTTGGCTGGGATTCGCGCCCGGTGGCAGGATAATTGGGGATTGGTAGATATCTGGAGAGCACACCACCCGGTAGATAGGGACTATTCTTATTATTCGGCTCTACATGACCTGCATGTTCGACTTGATGCTATTCTGTGTAGTGCTGGCCTGGCCTCATTGGCGGTTAGCAGTGAATATTTGACGCACACCGTCTCAGATCATAACCCCCTCTTAGTGTCCTTTTGTTGGACGGTGGAGAGGCCCAAGATTCCTTGTTGGCGGTTGCGCCCCAAGATGTTGGAAGATCAGGTGTTCTGTGTGGAGCTGGGGGAGGGGGTGGAAAGATATTTTGCGGACAATATGGGTACTGCGTCGACGGCGGCGGTGGAGTGGGACGCCTTTAAGGTGTTGGTCCGCGGAGTTTGTATAGCTAAATGGGTGGGTGTGCGGACATTGCTTCTACGCGAGATAGACACGGCGGATCTTGCCCTACGTGAGGCTGAGAAGGCTCACTCAGGCGGCACTGGATCGCGGGATGGAGTGCTAGTTCAGAAGGCCGGAATTGTCGAACGCCTCCGGTGTTTCGATTATAGGTTGTTTGTATCCCGAGCCCACGTGGAGCGGGACAAGGTGGGTACCTTGTTGGCCTGGCTTGCGAACCCTGTACCCCGTTGTATGCTCATATTGGCACTGACCTCCCCTGCTGGACGGGTGGAATATGATCAGCAGCGGATTACTGGTTTATTCAGTTCCTTCTATGAGGGCCTATATGCCAGCCAGTTGGAACCAGATGAGACGGGTTCCAGAGCATTCTTGGAAGGCTTGGAGCTCCCTTCAGCAGGTGAGGAGGAGGCAGAGGCAGGAGATTACATTGGCAGAGATCCAGTGCGCAATCAAGCAAATGGCGCGGAATAAAACGCCAGGGAGCGATGGACTGCCTATCGAATTTTACTTGACGTATATCGACCAGCTAGCACCGCGACTGTTAGTACTGTATCGGGAAGCTAGGAAAGCAGGGAGATTGCCGGATACGACTAGAGAGGCCATAATTGTGCCTCTACTTAAACCAGGGAAACCGGTGAGTGATCCGGCCTCATATAGGCCTCTTTCCATGCTTACCACGGATTATAGGATATTGAGCCGGGTGCTTGCCACTAGGCTCCTCCCATTGATGAAGCGATTAGTGCACGCTGATCAAGCGGGCTTTATTCCAACGCGCAATACCTCTGGTAGTGTCCGAAGGTTACTTGATATCCTGGATTGGGGGGTGTGAAAAGAGGGGGTCCGCTTTGATCCTTTCAGTGGATGACAGCGTTTGGGCTCGGAGTTGGTTACATTGGTTGGACTCGGATTTTGTATTCGTCTCCTACGGCTCGGGTTCTGGTGGGGAGAATTATCTCTTCCTCCTTCCCAGTTAGTCAGGGAACTCGGCAGGGCTGCCCACTCTCCCTGTTATTGTTTGCCCTGACAATAGAACCGTTGGTGACTCGCGCGCGGCTGGGGGAGGCATATCGGGGCCTTTGGCTCTGGGGCCGAGAACATCATATCTCGCTATACGCGGATGACCTACTTATGTTCTTGGTGGATGCCGGTGATGCCCTGAAGGGGGCACGGAGTCTGCTTGATGGATTTGGAGCAGTGTCAGGCCTGCGGGTTAATTGGATGAAGACTTGTGTTTTTCCGGTATCACGGGAGTGTACTCCGCCGCCGTTGCCGGCTGACTTGATGTGGGAGCCACATTGCTTACCGTATTTAGGCACGCGAAAATATAATACACAAGTAGACCTTTTTGATGGTAATATTAGTAGGGCGATGACTGGGCTGAGGGGCAGTATGCGGTTTTGGCAGTCACTCCCTCTGTCGGTCATGGGACGAGTTGCATTGCTGAAAATGGTGGCGCTCCCTCGCTTTTTGTATTTTTTTAGGACTCTCCCGTTGCGAATCCCAGCGGCATTCTTTCGCCAACTCAGATCGTCAATGAGTGCCTTTATTTGGGGGGCAAGTCGACGCCGTGTGGCCTTGGACACCCTAATGAGAGCACGTGAGGAGGGGGGTCTAGCCGCTCCGGATTTTTAATTGTATTACCTGGCGGCACAGTTTCAGGTCCTGACCCATGCAGTGGCGCTGGAATTTCGGGGGCCGGTAGGAGAGATAGTGCCTGACGTGCAGAGGCATGTTTTGTCTTTTATTGTATTACAGCAGAAGTTGAGGTTAGCGGACTTGACACTGGTGAAAGGCACCCTGCGTTATTGCTGGAAGCATTATCATTGTAGAATGGGGATGCACCGTCCGTATGCGCCTGAGATACCTCTAGGCATGTGTACAGCGTTACCGCACGGGGGTGACTGGTCGGGTTTGGTGGATTGGGAGGAGCTGGGTTTGCAAATGATTGGCGACTTGTTTGTTGTGGGTACGTTACTGCCATTTGATGTGCTGCACAACACTTTTGGTATAAACGTATGTCGGGAGACGGCTTTGTCCCATTGCATAAGCTGCGCAAGCAGTGGACGAAGGACCTGGGGAGGGAGATCCCAGATACTGCTTGGTCGCAGATCCTTCGTAGGGCATGGAAGGGCACTAGGAACGCTCGGTTTCAATTGATCCAGTTTTTGTGTTGCATAGGGCGTATTTTACACCTGCTAAAATTAACCAGTATTTCCACGTTACTACAGCGAGGTGTCCCCGTTGTAGGGTTGAGGGTGCGGACCTGTGCCATATGCTTTGGGCTTGCCCACAGCTGACCACCTAATGGGCGGAGGTACTGGGGGCACTAGGTGAGGTAACAGAGCGGCAGCTAGAAAGGGATATGGGGGTGTGTCTTTTGCACTGGTTTCCGCATACTACTAAGAACAAGATAACTAGTAAATCCCTAGACTTGGGCCTTATATTGGCCAAACGGGAGATAACATCGCATTGGAAGGCAGTGACTGGCCCTAGCTATCTTAGATGGAAGGCTGCACTACTACTGTGGGCAGGGTGCGAGAGTTCCCTTAGAACGCAGCAGGCGCACAGATCTCATAATGACAAGGCGCTGAAGGCGGCAAAGGAGTGGGAGACCCTGGTGCTAGGACTCCGAAGTTTGGACACTGATGGGGACTCGGAATCTGGTTCTTCAGCAGGGGAGGGAGGGTCCTAGTCTGCACTTTTAGCATTAGGAGGTGAGAGCGAGTAGAGGATCCCTTTAGCATGACGGGTGGTGCGAATTATTGCAATTGAGAGTGTGATGACCCCTGTACCTACTATATGAGCGGGTGGTGAGACCATGACCTAATTCTTTTTTTCCCCTTTTTTCCCATCCTTTCCTTTTGATATAAGGCTACGTCAGTTGGGGGAGTGGGGGGGGGGAGTTAAGGTGCATTAGGGGACATGGACGGAGTTCGATTGGAGCAGATGTGGCGTGGGGGGATTTTTTGTCTGATGGTTATGTAGATCGGGGAGTATTGGAGGGAACATTAATGTGGGATCGACTGTTGTTGCCTCCGGGAAGGATTGTTGGGTCTACTCTGATGGCTATATGGTGATTTATGCTCTGTCCAGTTGTACCATTTGTGCGGGTTGTTTATTTGTTTTTATAACAATAAAAAGATTTAACAAAAAAAAATTCAATATCCCTCAGATGCACACCCCAGGACATTGTATGAGCTGAGCCTGGGAGGTGGCGCTCCATAGGCCCATGATGCATTGGTTACTGCATAACTACAGAATTAGTATAAGAGCATACTAACACTACTTGCACACGTGTAGTACAGTGACCAGAGTGTAGTGAAGAGGCAGAGAAAGCCCAAAACCAAAAAATATAAATCCTACCAGAGGTCGGATGACATAGTTCGATGAGCCGACGACCCTGGGATGAGTAGAAACAGCTTCACGAAGAAAACAGGTCTTCAGCAAACGCAAGGAAGCTCTAAATATTGGTGAGTACTGCTTTTTTACCTTCTCCCGCTCGTCGCCGAATTTATGTAGTGAAGAGGCAGACAGAAGTAGATCCTATAAGTAGATTTATTGCAGGAAAACAGGACAGCTTACATAGCCACCGACATAACCAGACAGCAAGGCAACCATCGTCTCCAGCACCGTATACCAACTCCCCAAGATTCCCCTCATTACCGCCCTAGTTTCTAACATTACATACGTACATTCTAGTAGCATTACATACTAACATTCTACTATGACTTACATTGGAATACTCCACAGAGCACATGACTTTACAGCAAGGAGCTCATGGTTTCATCCACGAGTCTTGAGCTCGGTGGAGGTGAGTAGTTCGCTTCCCACTCCCTGCATTGTATAAAGGCAAACTAACACTACTTCCACAGGTATGCTACAGAGCCCAGAGCATATTACTTTACAGCAATGAGCTCACGGTTAAGGCTCACGGTTTAATCCCCGAGTCTTCTGACCAGTAGGGGTGAGTAGTTTCCTTCCCACTCCCTGTATAAAAGCATACTAACACAACTTACACAGTTATACTATAGCGGCCAGTATGCTACAGCGCCCAGAGCCCATCACTTTACAGCAATCAGCTTGGTTTGATCCCTGAGTCATCACAACGGTAGGCATGAGTACTTCGCTTCCCACTTCCGGTATAGTATAAACGCACGGTAGGGGTCAGTAGTTTGCTTTCCACTCCTTGTATGGCATAAACGCCTACTAACACTACTTGCACATGTATGCTACAAAAACCAGAGCACATCATTTTACAGCAATGAGCTCACGGTTTAGGCTCTCGATTTCATACCCAAGTGTAGCAGCATCTCATCTCAGCACCATGTCACTCTGAGCAACACCACACTTTCAGACCGGTAGGAGTGACTACTTCACTTCATACTCCCCCACAGAGGTTACAGTGCTCCTATCCTCCTGTTTCCTACTCTTTCACCCTTTTTCCCTTACTCGTTTCAACAGAATCACAAAATGGCTGCCAACACTAGTTGCAACAGCTCACAGCCATCGAGCAGCAAGCTCGTGCTCGTAACACCTCAGCCAATCAGATGGCAGAATTCCCAAATATTGATATCTGTAAATTTCGATATTTCTCCAAAACAACTGAAAAGATTTACACCAAATAAACAAAAGGATGCTTTCTAGACCAAGACCCATCTCCCTGCCAAATTTAGGGTAATTCCGTTCACCCATTCGACCTGTAGCCTTTTCTAAAGTTTCCTATGGAAATTGCATGGAGAAAACATGCTTTGGGGACCCCCCTTTTTTCTCGGCTCCCTCTTTACAAATCACCTCCAAACATACGACATATGAGCTGATAAGAACAAAGAATTAGTTTAGAAATTTTCATGTAGATTCATCAAACGACGCCAAAGTTATAAGCAAAACAGAAAATGTTCTTCGTATGAAAACTTGGTCCTAACTATAACTACCATATATATATATATATTACCTACTGGCGGTCGCCAGTAGGTATATATAGTTAGGATTTTTTCTCTATGGGTTTTTTGAAAATTCTATGTCTAATAACTTTGGCGTTTGTGGACGGAATTGGCTGAAATTTTCAGGAAAATGGCACATTTTGTTTCTGAGCAGCCCTTGAAAATTTGGGGGGGGTTCGTCCAGTGGGGGCCGAGAAAAAAGGGGGGTCCCAAAACGTGTTTTTAACATTGAGTTTTCCATAGGGCGGTTGGCCTCACTTTTAGCCCGAACGGCTGAATGGATTTGCACGAAACTTGGCAAAATTGTAGGGACTGGTAGCCCGATGTGCCTTTTGTAGGTCTCAATATATGTGCTCCAGTGGATTTTGAGAAATTAACGTTTAAAAAAAGATATATATCTGTAACAGCGGACCGGTTAGCGCTCTGGTTCGCGGACTTTTCGCGCAACGGAGCTTTGTGAAGCGAAGCTGATTGGTTCTCCGGCGTCTGTCAACATTCCAAACAGTCCGTAGCGGCCGCCATCTTGTCTCTCGGTAGGATCGAGAGACAAGAGGAGGTCAAAACAAAGGGGGAAATAACTATAAGGGGGCATAGTAGATCCTCGCTGACCCCCTAGGTTTGATGTGGAGGTTTTAAAAGGGCCCCGCGGGGAAAAAAAAAATAATAAAAATAATAATTGAACGGCTGAATGGATTTGCACGAAACTTGGCAAAATATTAGGGACTGGTAGCCCGATGTGCCTTTGCTAGGTCTCAATATATGTGCTCCAGTGGATTTTGAGAAATTAACGTTCAAAAAAAGATATATATCTGTAACAGCGCTCCGCTTCGCGTAACGGAGGTTTGCGAAGCTGATTGGTCATTCTGTCACTGGGCTATAGTTGGGCTACATCTGGCTGATATTTGGGCTACATTTGTTTTTTTGTGTGTCTGGCGGCCATCTTTGGGCTACATTGGGCTACATTGGGCTTCATTGGGCTACATTCGGCTAATTAGCAAATAGCTCATCGCAAACTAGGAATGGTAAAGAATCGCTATTTATTCCTTAAAGTTCGCTATTTAGGAAATGCAAATAACTTTGATGATACATATGGCGGTTCATCTCTAACAAGATAAGAAGCATAGGGATAGATTTATGATGACTGGCGCATCACCAGGGATGTGTTAGTCATTCTGTGCCGCTGTTCCGTCACCTATGGTGTGCTGCATTTACAATGCGGCGCATCACGGGGCAAAAACAGCACAGATGCGTGATGTATCTGTGCCGTAAAGGTGGCGCATTGCTGGAGTTGTATCGCAAGTGTGATGAAGGTCCAGCAAGGGTCGGGGGTGCCCCTGTCGCAGGGTTTCTGTTCTCACACAGAACTGTGGACAGAGGATTGGAACCTCGGCGAATTAGGGTGTCCCAAAACTCACGTTAGTAATCAAAAACTATTTAGCAAGCTAGGTACAGTGTCACATTGGATATAACAAACTCTCAATGTTTAGACAATCCAGAATATGAACTTATAGTACCTCAGGATACGTGGAACTCATGAACAGTCGGTCGTTATATATTTCTTAGAAACCAGAACATGGAGTTAAGAAGAACACATGTGTATTTGAAATGTTTATTTACTAATGCCGTCTTCTCAGGCGTAGTACCTTAGATAATAAAAGTACACATATTATCAGTAGCAAAATTACCAGCATAGTTACTAGTACATAAAAAGTGAATGGTGATAGTATGTTAACATGCTGTAAATGAATAAGAGTTAGCAACACTTATAAGCAGCCGCGGGCCGTGGAGGGAGTTACGGTGAGGCAGGGAGGCGGGGAGGGGGAGAAGCAGGGTGGAGAATACAAGTACACATATTATCAGTAGCAAAATTACCAGCATAGTTACTAGTACATAAAAAGCGAATGGTGACAGTATGTTAACATGCTGTAAATGAATAAGAGTTAGCAACACTTATAAGCAGCCGCGGGCCGTGGAGGGAGTTACGGTGGGGCAGGGAGGCGGGGAGGGGGAGGGGCAAGGTAGAGAGGGCTCCACCCTGCTTCTCCCCCTCCCCGCCTCCCTGCCTCACCGTAACTTCCTCCACGGCCCGCGGCTGCTTATATCTCACCCTCCCTAATACACATATTATATTATTTGCTAAGAAGGTCTCTTTGTGTTGGTTTAGGGCGTGCCCATACTTTAGTGTCTTAGATTTGAAGGAATCACATCAGCATACACCAGCTCTCTCTTCATGTGAACCGCATCAACTGTTGTGTATGTGTGTTCGGCAAAGCAATATAAAACCCGCCTCATGCCCAGAATTGGCAGAAGTTGCACTTATGTTATGAGTATGAAGTCGTGGAGATCAGACCTCATAACAATTCTGTACCGTGTTGTTCTTGAAACTTTAGCACTCGCTGTACAGATATAGTTTAACAAGTAAAGCAGATAGTAGACCAATAACATATTATTCTCATGTAAACCACGATGAACTACTAGGTGGAAAGCTAAAGCAACAACTAAATGTCGTGTGCAGAAGTTGCAAAAAAGGAAAAATGGCGTTTAAACCGGTAATGAGCCCATGCTAACTTAACACGGTGTAAAGATATCCAGGACCTAGATGACACCTCCTCATGATCCGGAAACGAACTGAATAAGATAATAGAAGTGCCATCTCATGAGAGCAGATTGCAAGTTTATATGTGGACGGTCCGCAAGGTAAAGCATTAAAAACTAGGAAAATTCAATGCTAAAGAAAAATAAAACAGCCAAGTACTTTATCGAGTCTTAAGCCAATAGGCAAGGTAAATAATAAAAACTTGACAATTAAGTCAATGAATTGTCAATGAAATGCTAGTACTCAGCATATGAAACATGAAAAAGGTCTATGACATAACTGTGTATGCAAAATAAGCTGCAACAGCCTCCAACAGGAAGTCACCGTCTTCATCCGAAAACAGTTCAGCCATCCAATTTAAAAGCGGAAAAGAACATACGTGCTCTCCCAGCACCGGATCCTCTATCACCATCAGAGGACAGCTCGGTGGGTTTTCAAGAAAGCTGTGTTCCAAGAAAGACTGTGCTGCCGCCAGTAAATTCCAGGGACCAAGTAGTCCATGCATCAATGCCACAGCCATAATCCTTTCGCCAGGACAAATCAACTCGTGAGTAATGATAGGAGTCATCAGCTGATTAAAGTCGACGTCAGGAGAAACCGGTCCGCAGAGACACAAATCAATGGCCCAATCGAAATCACAGGTCAGGCAGTGAAATACAGGCTGGACACAGGTGAAGTAGGAGAACCGAAAAGATAATCCATATGCCGTGCTTAATATCGCCAACGGCATTGTGCCATAATATTCTAGCATGCGATTGCGGAACAGTGTCAGCAGCTGCAGGGTCGGAGGTTGCATAGGAGGGACATCCATATTTAAAAATGTAAAAAAGCACAAGAGCGTCCGCTGGTAATGCAAGTAAAAATGCAATCCACGAACCAGAGTGGAGAAAATGGAATGAAAGGGAGCAGGGATGACTCCAAAGATTTTCTCAAATGAAGTCACGAGACCACTGGTAACAACTTTAAAAAAGTGTGCCAGGGATTTTGTGGAGGATGCGTTAAAGATAGTCGGAAACATGTTGCTGAAATTGAAAGGCAAACCTGTGTACGGGTGTTCGCTATGTGAAGTACGAAAGTTTCACGGGCCGAACTCAAGGCCACCTCTCTCTGAGACAAAAGAGCTCTTATTCTTGTCATGCCGTTGAAACGTGTCCCAAGGTTGGTATTTGTGGCCAGATTGAAAACTCCCTATGTTCATGTGTGGGAGGAAATAGAACATTTCTGCAGCAAATAACCCGTTCACTTACTGTTACGATAAAAGGAATACTTTTAATTAACTCAGAACAATCTTCATTATTGAGCATCAAATAACTACCATTTTCCAACAACTTGAACGTGGGGATGATAGCAGGAACTGGCGTGCCTTGCATCACGCAAGCCATATTTGGTCGGTGTTTGTTGCATGAATCGTGTAACTGTATGTGCCTACACATTAGTGAATGATCTGGCGTCTCAGTGCATTCCTCTCCATTCAGATAAACTTCTTGATCATCTTTGAAACATCTGTATGTGTATGGAAGCGACCAGACCTCATGAACAAAAGCACTACCTAAAGGTTCATAAAGACCTATTGGTATATATTTCATACAATTTGAAAACTTATATAAAGCAAAAGGCAGCGTTATTAAACCGTCGATAAGGCATGTTGCCAAAAAACCCGCAATCCTCTGCTGATGATGTCACTGAGCATGTCATGAATGATGTAATATGTGACATCATCAGTAGTGGATTATGGGTAATAGTATCTCTAGTTTACTCCCCTATAGCTGTCTTTCTTTTCACATAAGTGTGTGTTTCCTTCCCTTATACTTACTGTTTTTGGTTCGCTTCCAGTTCGCGTACCAGCGAGCGAACTAGGAAGCGAACTAAGAGAAATAGAGGTTGGCACAGTTCCAAATATTGTACCAATTTTTTAATAACGGGGAGGTAGTTCTGAAAAGAACTTTTTTTTTTATTTTTCTGAACATTTTTTTACTGTAAGGTTCCCGATTCGCGAAGCGGGAACGAAGAAAAAAAAATATTTAAAAAAATAATTATTCATAAACATATAAAATATATTTTTGGATTTAAAGAAGAATAAATTTTACAGCTACAGATATTAGCTGTTAAAAAACCAATGAAATTCACTGAAAAAACCATAGGTTATAGACCATATATAGTTAGGAATTAGCATTTACAAAACCTTGAAAATTCACTGAAAAAACCATAGGTTATAGACCATATATAGTTAGGAATTAGCATTTACTAAACCTTATTTTACTCACACAAAACCATTGAAATTCCATATATAGTTAGTTGCACTAACTATATATCGCGCACCCGCAATCCACTGCTGATGATGTCACATATTACATCATTCATGACATGGTCAGTGACATCACTGATGACATCACTGATGACATCTCAAATGACATCACTGATGACATCACTGATGACATCTCATTTGACATCAATGACCACATCACTGATGATATCATTCATGTGACAATACAATGCATCTCCTCACATTTTAATATAACCTCTGTTTCACCCAGTGTTAAAAAGAGAGTATAATTTTTGAAACCATTGACACACCAATACTAGTTACTACATACGCACTCACTGATTGCTACGTCTACACACACCTTCACTCATTCACCCATACAATCATTCATACATACAATCACTCATCTTTACAACACTATCATATGCACTCATACACCTATACAGACACTCACAGTCTGCCACGCATCCATGGAGTTACTCACACACCTAGTCAGTCCTGTAAAGAATCAATGACACTTCCATTTTCTTGTCTATACAGTTAAACATAGAGCACCTTACATTTTCAAACATATACTAACACATACTTACCTTCTTATACAATCATTGATACAAGTACACATTGATCTGCACAGAGTCACACACCTCCCAGCTAGCCACACACACACTCAGTCTCCCATACAAATACTTGGGCAATCAATCAATAACCCATATAGTTACTCATATAGCTACTGATCAACACATGCAGCAGTTTACAGAACAACAGACATAATGATGCACAAATTAAGACAGTTTAGTCACTAACCCATGCAGTCAGTGAGACACATTTAATCACTCACTCATACAGTCAGTCATGCACCTACTAAATCCTTCGTCCAGACACTTACACATCCACTCATTCTTCAATATGTAAGACATATTTAAACTTTATAGAAACAAAAAATCACTGGATGTTGTTATCAGTGATGTCATCAGTGATGTCATTTGAGATGTCATCAGTGATGTCATCAGTGATGTCACTGACCATGTCATGAATGATGTAATATGTGACATCATCAGCAGTGGATTGCGGGTGCGCGATATATAGTTAGTGCAACTAACTATATATGGAATTTCAATGGTTTTGTGTGAGTAAAATAAGGTTTAGTAAATGCTAATTCCTAACTATATATGGTCTATAACCTATGGTTTTTTCAGTGAATTTTCAAGGTTTTGTAAATGCTAATTCCTAACTATATATGGTCTATAACCTATGGTTTTTTCAGTGAATATATATATATATATATCTATATATATATATATATATATATATATCAAAACAAAACCCTTTCAGGCATAGAGTGACGCATAAATTATGCAAAAATTATATATATATATATATATCACTGAAAAAACCATAGGTTATAGACCATATATAGTTAGGAATTAGCATTTAAAAAACCTTATTTTACTCACACAAAACCATTGAAATTCCATATATAGTTAGTTGCACTAACTATATATCGCGCACCTGCAATCCACTGCTGATGATGTCACATATTACATCATTCATGACATGGTCAGTGACATCACTGATGACATCACTGATGACATCATCTAGTGTCTGTGTGTTTTTGTAAAGTTTAAATACGTTTTACATATTGAAGAATGACTGGATGTATGGAAGACTGAGTGTGTGTGTGGCTGGCTGGGAGGTGTGTGACTCTGTGCATATCAATGTGTACTTGTATCAGTGATTGTATAAGAGAGTAAGTATGTGTTAGTATATGTGTGAAAAGTATGGTGTTCTGTGTTTAACTATAAATGAGGAAATCGAAGTGTGATTGATTCTTTACAGGACTGACTAGGTGTATGAGTGCATATGATAGTGTTCTAATAATAAGTGACTGTATGTATGAGTAATTGTATGGGTGAATGAATGAATGTGTGTGTAGACGTACGAATCAGTGAGTGCGTATGTAGTAACTGGTATTGGTGTGTCATGATGTCATCAGTGATGTCATTTGAGATGTCATCAGTGATGTCATTTCAGATGTCATTAGTGATGTCATCAGTGATGTCACTGAAGTATGGTGTTCTGTGTTTAACTGTATAGATGAAGAAATGGAAGTGTGATTGATTCTTTACAGGACTGACTTGGTGTGTGAGTAACTCCATGGATGAGTGGCAGTGTGTGACTGTCTGCATAGGTGTATGAGTGCATATTATAGTGTTGTAATAATAAGTGACTGTATGTATGAGTGATTGTATGGGTGAATGAGTGAATGTGTGTGTAGACGTAGGAATCAGTGAGTGCGTATGTAGTAACTGGTATTGGTGTGTCATCATGTCATCAGTGATGTCATTTGAGATGTCATCAGTGATGTCATCAGTGATGTCATTTGAGATGTCATCAGTGATGTCATCAGTGATGTCACTGACCATGTCATGAATGATGTAATATGTGACATCATCAGCAGTGGATTGCAGGTGCGCGATATATAGTTAGTGCAACTAACTATATATGGAATTTCAATGGTTTTGTGTGAGTAAAATAAGGTTTTTTAAATGCTAATTCCTAACTATATATGGTCTATAACCTATGGTTTTTTCAGTGAATTTTCAAGGTTTTGTAAATGCTAATTCCTAACTATATATGGTCTATAACCTATGGTTTTTTCAGTGAATTTCAATGGTTTTTTAATAGCAAATATCATAAGCTGTCGAATGTCAAGTACGTGGTAAGTGAAAACATTTTCGTGTTTATGCACACTGATCTGCTTTGAATGGTGCCCCCCCCCCTCATTTCTATTAGGAGTACTCTCTCTTTGCAGATAGTGAAAGGTAGTTAACGCAGGTCTTTGCCCCCATTGTAATCCGTCGTGCCTGCTTCTCTCTCCATTTGATTGATTGTTATCCAAGTATTTACTGTTTTAGAATTAGTTCTCTTTGGTTCATTCTCTATTTACAAACAAACACAGAGTCGCAATACTCTGTTTAGTCTTTGCAGATAACGAAAAATCGTGTAAAAAAAAAGAAAAGGAATCGAGCAAAATCAGTAGGCCACTAATGGGATCTCTTTTTGACCTCGCTAAAATAGAAACATTAGGAACAACCCCTCATGACAAATACAAAACTAGTGAGATGAACTGAACTCCACACAATGATGGCTGCAAAACAGCTCTGCTCCGCCACCCACCCCGCCCAAAATAACGATAAAGAACGGCTGCCATGATTGGTTGCGGAATGACCACGACGGAGCTACGAAATGGTGCTGCTCTCATGCTAACCCCAGCTTCAGTCTGAAACATCCAGAAACACTGTAGACTACCAATTCGATCAGTTCCGGTAGCGCCCCAATGTAACCCGGTAGAGAAGAACTAGCCCTCCCCTCTTTGACTGATGGTTCTTGTTGCCTGTCCCTTCTGTTGTCATTTAACAGAACTATTTAGCCTGCTGAAAGGGGTTGTGTTCCGACCGCTGGTTGGTGGAGACATTTTGACTATATTCTGTACCTGCGTTGTCGCGTAATGCGTCATATGACGCGCCGCGTTAGCGCATCCGGAAGTCATCCGGGGCGCGCAGCGCGTAACGTAAGCATAACAAGTCATGTGACTTGTTAATAAAACTTTTCATTGGTTCATTTTACTTTTCTTATTGTAATGATGAAAGGCTTGGTCATATGACCTAAAAATTACGCTTTTCATTACTTCCGAACATTATTTTTTCTTAAATATATGTTATAATGTTCCAGGCTAATGTACTTTCCCGGAAATTTTACAACTGTCCTGCAAGTAAAATATATTCTTTTTTCGAGAAAAAGAGCGTTTCTTCGTCCCATGACGGAGCCGTTGAGCAAAAGAGGGTCGACCTGCTGTCTTAGTCGCCGATACGCCTGAATATGAGATTCTTATCGATCACTTTATGTTGCAGGAATAGAAAACACAACAGCCCTTGACCATTTATCTTTACTGCGTTCCTTCGTATTATACCTTTTACCCTTCATGTAATTGGTCTGCTTTATTTCACTTGCCTTTTAATGATTCTAAAACAGTGACTATTATTAAAAACTTTACCAATGTATATACTACTACCATGTTTTCTTTTAAAAACCTTTATTGTGAAAATTTCATTATACAAATACGAGCCTATAACCACGTGGGCCGGCCACGGAGCAAACTGTAATCGTATATGATGAATAGACATTTACACTGTAGAGGAACGTAACGGGCGGGCCATTAGGTTGCAAGAACTAAGGTGTCTAACAGTTACGGAATCGGTGGACGTACATTTTATAATTAAAATACGACAGGGCCAGTTACAATAAAATTATCTAGATATACATTTGCGGGCAAGTACCATGGGTGACGTTAATTCGAACTTTCAACAGTACAGTAATCAATAACACATCAGAACTTAATATCAATAGGGATGTCGAAATATTCAATCAATTCTCGTCCCCGCCCGCCATGTGCTTCAAAACTGCATACGTATCTCGTGATTTCAAGGTTCTGCAACCAGTACACAACAAGGAGTTACGAGTCCCATTTATTCTGGCGCCATTTTGGGCGAGGACGGGCAGGTCCAGGATATAGTCAAAATGTCTCTACCAACCATCGACTATGATGATGTTCATATGCTGTATTTATTAGAGTAACACTCAGATGTCCACATGAAATAAATTTGCCACAATCTAAACATGTCATTTTAATCTTTCCAAAGTTCTTCTAAATATTTGGGACCGTTTCCCTTGCCTCTGAAGCTCTCAGTGCCACTTCTTTGATGAATGTACTAGCAGGTCAGGGGTTCTCCTCCAAATCTCTCTTTTATGCAGCACTATAATTAATTGGTGCCACCTCTCCATATGACGATGCATGGTATAGTTACCACAACTATATTTTTTTTCGGTTCCTCTAGAGAGTTCATCGTGGCAGATGAAGCGTGTAACGTACCGGGCATTTACCTTTTTTTGCATGTACAGGAAAGGAAAAAAAAATCGAGCGTCCGAGTTCTAAGGTGTCCCAGGGCCATTTTAGTTGACCAGGCCCAAATCCAAAGAACAGGCCGCCATTTTGAGAGTCCTGTTGCAGCCGCCTGTCGCTGTAGCATCAAGAGCAGCCGAAACTCAGCTGAATGGCAACTGAAACGGTAAAGGGGCGCCCCACTACAGCAGACGAGCCAGGCCCAAATCCAAAGAACTGCTATCTCACAGGCTAATGGGGCGACCCACGCCGAGTTTCAGCATTGTAGGATGACCACACAAGTACAGCAACTTGCTAGACATCACCTCGGTGCCATCCGGATCTCGGCGCCCCACTGCAGATGAAGTGCCTCTCAACTATGAAACCACCACGGTGACATCCGGATCTTGGCGCGTTGTGCTGCCTTCGGCCTATTCGCACATCGGTCCGCTACTGACGCCATCTCACAGGCTAATGGGGCGACCCACGCCGAGTTTCAGCATTGTAGGATGACCACACCAGTACAGCAACTTGCTAGACATCACCTCGGTGCCATCCGGATCTCGGCGCCCCACTGCAGATGAAGTGCCTCTCAACTATGAAACCACCACGGTGACATCCGGATCTTGGCGCGTTGTGCTGCCTTCGGCCTATTCGCACATCGGTCCGCTACTGACGCCATCTCACAGGCTAATGGGGCGACCCACGCCGAGTTTCAGCATTGTAGGATGACCACACCAGTACAGCAACTTGCTAGACATCACCTCGGTGCCATCCGGATCTCGGCGCCCCACTGCAGATGAAGTGCCTCTCAACTATGAAACCACCACGGTGACATCCGGATCTTGGCGCGTTGTGCTGCCTTCGGCCTATTCGCACATCGGTCCGCTACTGACGCCATCTCACAGGCTAATGGGGTGACCCACGCCGAGTTTCAGCATTGTAGGATGACCACACCAACTTGCTAGACATCACCTCAGTGCCATCCGAATCTTGGCATCTCAACGCCTAGTGGTATCTTCCATACAAAAAATATTGTTACGCTGCCTTTGGCCCCATTCGCACATCAGTCCGCAACTTAGACATCACCTCGGTGCCATCCGGATCTTGGCATCTCAGCGCCTTGTGGTGTCAGTCAGAAAATATTGTTGTGCTGCCTTCGGCCTATTCGCACATCGGTCCGCTACTGACGCCATCTCACAGGCCAACGGGGCGCCCCACGCCGACTTTCAGCATTGTAGGATGGCCACACCAGTGCGGCAACTTGCTACACACCACCTCGGTGCCATCCGGATCTTGGCATCTCAGCGCCTTGTGGTCTCTTCTACACCGGAAATATAGTAGAAAATATTGTTGCGCTGCCTTTGGCCCCATTCACACATCAGTCCGCTACTGACACCATCTCACAGGCCAACGGGGCGCCCCACGCCGACTTTCAACATTGTAGGATGGCCACAGAAGTGCGACAACTTACTAGACACCACCTCGGTGCCATCCGGATCTTGGCGCGTTGTGCTGCCTTCGGCCTATTCGCACATCGGTCCGCTACTGACGCAAACTCACAGGCCAACGGGGCACCCCACGCCGACTTTCAGCATTGTAGGATGGCCACACCAGTGCGGCAACTTCCTACACACCACCTCGGTGCCATCCGGATCTTGGCGCGTAGTGAAGCTGCAGCAGCTGCAAATAAGCTTCAGACAGTGTTACAACCGCTGCTCAGAACTCTCAACTATGACACCACCTCGATGCCATCCGGATCTTGGCGCGTTGCATTGCCTTCGGCCTATTCGCACATCGGTCCGCTACTGACGCCGCCTCACGTGCCAACGTATTTTCTCCGCATTTTATACCCTATGCCGCATAACAGGTCATGTGACTTGTTTATAAAACTTTTCATTGGTTCATTTTACTTTTGGTTTCCTAATGATGGAAGGCTTGATCATATGACCTAAAAACAACACTTTTCATTGGATGAAAACTTTTTTTTTCCCCCAAACGATGAAAGCCCCACCTTGTTTCTGGATGTTTCAGACTGAAGCTGGCGTCACCATGAGAGCACCACCATCTCGTAGCTCCGTCGTGGTCATTCCGCGAGCAATCATGGCAGCCGCTCCCCACCAGAAGCCTGCAGGAGTCGGGCCCCCAAAACTTTTGATGAATTCTCAAGGCGGAGGGGACGCTTTCGAGAATGGGGTCCAAGACCTAGCAGACAAGCGTCCGATTTCCAAGGTGTCCCAGGGCCATTTCAGTGGACCAGGCCCAAAAAGGAAACAGCCTGCCGCCATTTTGAGAGTCCTGTGACAGCCGCCTATCGCTGCACCGCAAGAGTGGGCGCAACTCAGCTGAATGGCGGATTTTGACACAGTGGACCAAAAGCGGACGGAATGGCAACTGAAACGGTAAAGGGGCGCCCCACTACAACAGACGAGACTCCACCTGGAGAGGCCCGTTCACGCCGCCTCCCCCGGGGCGCTCCACGCCGTTATTCGGAGCAGCATTGTAGGATACCAAAACCAGTGCGGCAACTTACTGGACATCACCTTGGTGCCATCGTTCTGCTGCCTTGGAACTATTCGCACAACAGTTTGCTACTGATGACCCACCCCCCGCGACGCCCCACGCCGTTATTTGCTGGGTGGCAACTTACTAGACATCACTTTTGTGTCATCTAGATTTCGGCGCGTTCTGCTGCCTTGGAACTATTCGCACAACAGTTTGCTACTGATCACCCACCCCCCGCGACGCCCCACGCCGGAAATCTGGACGTTGTGCTGCGTTGGGACTATTCGCACAGCCGACCGCTACTTCGTTGTTTTTCTCTAAAAATGTTTATATGTTATTACTATTTTTGTTTTCTTGTATATATTTATAAATTATTAAAGTTTTATAATCTTACTACTTTGTCGGAGTGCTATATATTTTTAATGTGACACATAATTGTAAAAACTTTGATGTACAAAGAGTCATCCCTGGAATCTTCCGCTTCACGCTCGGTCCCCTCCCCAATCACAATACAGAATGGTTTTCAGATAATGGCAACGCTTCTGCTGTGACGGATCTCATCGAGTGTGGGCCTTGATCTACTATAACTCCTTTGAAGACGGGTGATTCTTTACAGCTGTGGCCATAAACTACATCTGCAGGGCTAGCTGATAGCCTAGGACCGGCCTGGACAATCGGACACAGAGGAAAAGGAGTGTCAGAGGGTGCGGTAGTGAATAGGGCGAAAGGGAGGTGTCGGGCGGGCACAGGGTGTGATTCTCAGGGAAGAACAGCGCAGATGGGGGGAGGTTTATTACCCATGCATAAAACAGAGAGCGGGGGTGACCACTGCCTGGGGGAGATGCTTGCGAGGGTGGGGAGCCATGCTAAGGATCGACAGCGTTCACAGAGTGGATCTGGTCAAGGCATCTAAAATGGCTGCCGTGCACGACAAAAGTGTGGCATTTGAAAAAAGACAAGATGGCGCACACAATGTTTTTCAACAATTCCTGATTTCCTTCGAATCGAACGTTAACAGACGTTGGGGCATATTACCAAAGTTAAGCGATATTTATCCCTAACGATGCATTGCAAAGATTTTTTTACCGTCAGAAATTATCGCAGATAAACCTTGCTATTATCAAGGTTTATCGCAAATACGATAAAAAACGAGCGCAATGCATTAATGTCGCTGAAAACTCCGCGATATTCATGCATTACCGAGCTAATGCTCTTAGCCATGTTATCCACCTCCCATTGGATAACATGGCTAAGAACTGCTCAGGGCAGCTGTTACTTTTTGGAGATATTCGCGCTTATCTCGAATATTTCCAAAAGTTGATAATAGGAGATAGCGATGTTAGCGACTGTTTCCAGTCGCTAACATCTTGGCATGCCCACTTTGCATGTCATTAGTGATAAATATCACTCACATGCAAAGTGGGACCCAAGATGGTCGCTATCTCCTACTAGCCGTCGCTAACTGGTGTTAGCAACAGCTAGGTAATACACATATAATTTTATCTCCGCGAAGCGGAGCGCTGTTACAGATATATATCTTGTTTTTGAACGTTAATTTCTCAAAATGCACTGAAGCACATATATTGAGACATAGCAAAGGCACATCGGGCTACCAGTCCCTAATATTTTACCAAGTTTCGTGCAAATCCATTCAGCCGTTCGATTATTATTATTATTATTTTTTTTTGCCCCGCGGGGCCCTTTTAAAACCTCCACATCAAACCTAGGGGGTCAGCGAGGATCTACTATGCCCCCTTATGGTCATCAGCCGTTCGATTATTATTATTATTTTTTTTTTTGCCCCGCGGGGCCCTTTTAAAACCTCCACATCAAACCTAGGGGGTCAGCGAGGATCTACTATGCCCCCTTATGGTCATTTGCCCCTTCGCTTTGGCCTCCTCTTGTCTCTCGATCCTACCGAGAGACAAGATGGCGGCCGCTACGTACTGTTTGGAATGTTTACAGACACCGGAGAGCCAATCAGCTTCGCTTCGCAAAGCTCCGTAACACGAAAAGTACGCGAAGCGGTGCGCTGTTACAGATATATATCTTTTTTTGAACGTTAATTTCTCAAAATCCACTGAAGCACATATATTGAGACCTAGCAAAGGCACATCGGGCTACCAGTCCCTACAATTTTGCCAAGTTTCGTGCAAATCCATTCAGCCGTTCGATTATTATTATTATTATTTTTTTTTGCCCCGCGGGGCCCTTTTAAAACCTCCACATCAAACCTAGGGGGTCAGCGAGGATCTACTATGCCCCCTTATAGTTATTTCCCCCTTTGTTTTGACCTCCTCTTGTCTCTCGATCCTACCGAGAGACAAGATGGCGGCCGCTACGGACTGTTTGGAATGTTGACAGACGCCGGAGAACCAATCAGCTTCGCTTCACAAAGCTCCGTTGCGCGAAAAGTCCGCGAACCAGAGCGCTAACCGGTCCGCTGTTACAGATATATATCTTTTTTTAAACGTTAATTTCTCAAAATCCACTGGAGCACATATATTGAGACCTACAAAAGGCACATCGGGCTACCAGTCCCTACAATTTTGCCAAGTTTCGTGCAAATCCATTCAGCCGTTCGGGCTAAAAGTGAGGCCAACCGCCCTATGGAAAACTCAATGTTAAAAACACGTTTTGGGACCCCCCTTTTTTCTCGGCCCCCACTGGACGAACCCCCCCCAAATTTTCAAGGGCTGCTCAGAAACAAAATGTGCCATTTTCCTGAAAATTTCAGCCGATTCCGTCCACAAACGCCAAAGTTATTAGACATAGAATTTTCAAAAAACCCATAGAGAAAAAATCCTAACTATATATACCTACTGGCGACCGCCAGTAGGTAATTACCTACTGGCGGTTGCCAGTAGGTAGTTATAGTTAGGACCTAGTTTCCATAGGAAATCCACAACATTCTATTTGGAATAACTTTGGCGCTGGTGGACAAATATTCGTGAATTTCTCCAAGAAAATGACCTGCTCGGTTCCTCTCCTTCCCTGAAAGTTTGGGGGTGATTCGTTAAGTGGGGGCTGAGAAAAAAGGGGGTCCCAAAACATGTTTTCCCCAAGCAATTTTCCATAGGGACCTTTAGCCAGGGCTACAGCCCAAACGGTTGAACGGAATTACACCAAACTTGCCAGAGAGGTAGAGTTCGGTTCGCAGATTGTGCTTTTTGTTACATGGTGTAAATCCGTTCAGTAGTTTCTGAGAAAATTACAAGTAAAATCATAGCGATATCTAGAGAGAGTTCTACACGCGGACGGAGATTCGTTCAATTACGAGCGCGAGCTGTATGCTGATTGGCTGTCAACTGTCTGTCAACACTGAAACCAGGAAGTGTTGGTGGCCATCTTGTGCCCGGTAGCACCGAGTCACAAGAAAACAGTAAAACAAAGTTGAAAAATAAGGAAAGAGGGCGGGGTAGAAAAATGTTAGGAAAGAGGGCAGGGTAGAAAAATGTTGACCCTCTAGGCCTGCTGAGGGGGTCGCACATGGATCTTTAGTCCCCCAAAAAAAAAAAAATTAAAAATTTTAAAAACCAAAGGGTACGCGTATAGTACTCGTACGCGGTGGAAAAGGAAAAAAAAAACTAGAAGTCCGTTTTATTTTTCATTAGCTCCCGGGGGGGCCAAATCTCGGGGGCAATTTTTTTCTATAATGGGGGTTGAAAGGTCCCCCGTGCCCCGAGAAACGCCACCCCCGGGGCTTTTTAATGTTGTGAGGGGGTCGCGCAGCCTCCCTCCTGGAGCTCTTGATGGCCCTGGGGTCCGACACCTCTCCGGCTTCGGCAGTGTCCTAGGGTGCCTATCCCCGGGAAACTGCTGATTGCTATGGTAGGGCGGGAGGGTCGCGGCTTCCACTTTAGTACAGCAAACCACTTTCCTATTTGAAAAAGAGAGCAAGTGAATATGCTGTCTTTTTTAAGTAGGAAAGCAGATTGCTTTTTGTTAGAGAGAGGGGCATATAAACTGGTCTCTCTGACAAAGCAATGCCGGCTTTCAAACGACGTGGGGAGGTGTCTGGGACCGTGGGGGTATTGGGGTTCCCCACATGGTCCCAAATGTTATTTTTTGAATCCCGGGGGATGGGGTCCCTTTGTAGCTCCTTAAACATTTGTGTGGCGACGCGCTCTAGTTTACCAGAGCGTGCGGCCACTGCATTCTGGGAACGTAGGCGGCCACGGGAGTTGCCGCGAGTCTAGCAATGGGACATTAAATCCTCATATTCTTATCTCTGTGTCCATGTGGTTATTAGGAGGAGATTGTTATAATTCTGTTTTTTTTTTTTATTAGTTTTCTATTTTTTTGTGTTTTGTGAACAAGTTTTTTAAAAGCAAAAAAATGGAACTGGAACTCCAAAAATGTCCAACAGGAACAAAAATATGAAAAAAAACAACTAATGTCGAGGACAGCGATGCTCCTGCTTCCTGTGTTTTATCAGGTCAATAGACTGTTCCCCATAACACAAAAGTTTATTGCAATAAATTCATAGAATTTTAAGTTTAGCAAAATCAGGATCAATTTGTGGGTGTGGACTGCTTGCTGAAAATGCTGGTGCAGCAGTTGATGTGGTTGGTGCTGCAGCAGGTGGGTTGTCCTGCAACCTCCCGTGTTGCAGCTTGAGCAAAGTTGTTGGAGTGCAAGTTCTTCACGTGTCGCTCCATATTTGCTGTGACAAAGGGGTATTTTTTTAGATGGATCACTCCTTGAAAGAGTTGTTTGGCAAATTTTACAGGTTACTAACGGAGCATTAACCTTTTTTTGCCCTTCAGGGAAGTAAAAAACTTGCAAATCAGAGCTTCTTTCCTCTTCTTTGGAGGTTCTTTAGGAATTAAATATTCCTCTGAAGAATGGGTGGAAGATGAGTCAATTGGTGTTATTATGGTAATTTTCTTCTATTTGACAATATTCTCAGAAGAGATGCTTCTTCTAAGAAAGTGAAAGTAGAATGATTAAAATGGGATGCAACTTTCAACAGTTGGAATAGGAAGTGTTATGAACCAATGAAATCTCTTCTTTTAAAGTTTCATGGCTTTGCTTACGCTTACGATGTGGGTTCGTATGACGTTCCAGCACGATTTGTGTAATTGCTTTAAAAAGTAATATACGATTGTTCAAAGTTTAAAAAAACTATTTTCATAAGTATCCTACATAATGTATTCTATTAGTATGTTAATTAAATACATAAATATATGTTTTTAAACAATTAAAAACATTTGCGTCTTTCATGCACGGGGCGCAGCACGTGACGTCATAAGTAAGCTTTAATGCGACGCGTAACGGGAATGCGTATTCGTAGCGTATGCTGAGAATGATTGGCAGTACAAACTATGGTGTGATCACCCTCTCACTGTCAAATCAGAGCACAGGGCGCGCAATGAGAATGGTTACAAGTGGTCACTCATTGGAGATCCAATTCAGCTGTGTGGCTTATCCACTGTATAATGTTACTTTTTAAGACTGTTTAAGTTTGAGGTTTGTATGAAATACTATGCTATAGGCAGATATGGATCTTTAGGGAGCGCTTATCTCCCTGAAGGTTGGTTATTACCATTTATATATAGGGGCTTGAGGGAGGGAAAAGAAGTTTGTCAGAATGGCGAGGATTGCTTAATAGCACCAGATCACTCCTTACTTTGTGGAGACATACAATTGTATGGCTCTTGTAATCAAGATGCGTCTAATTTGGCCTGAGTTTTGAAAGGCACTCTGACACCTGCTATCATAACAACGTTCAGTTTACTGGCAAACTGAAGTTATTTACTTGGAAATAATGCAGATTGTTGTGCGATGTTAGCAGGCATCGCTTACATGATTACGGTAACTGAGCGTGTGGTTTGCTATAAAACAGTTGTGTTTACTCCTCTGCATGGGAAGCTGGATGTTTCCCTCTGGACGTCGTTTCCGACCTTGAAAGTAGAGTCAATCAAATGAGCCATATAAGAGCGCTATTGTCTCAAAAAGAGTTCGCTCTTACATCTGCTAGAGAAACATTTGTCCTTCATGTAGCAAACACCCGCACAGAAGTGCATGCTTTATTAAATACAGACGTGCCCCGGAATTTTAGGGAGTTAATTTATACTATCTTTAATGCATCCTCGAGTAGGGGGTTAGCTTACTTTTTAAAGTTATAAGCAGTGGCCTTGTGACTTCTGTAGAAACTATATTTAGTGTCTTGTCGGTGTTTTTTCATTCGATTTTTTCCAGCATCTTTGGTGGATTGTCCTTAATGCTTACATTAGTTGCCGGTGTGCTTGCATTAATGTGTTTACTTAAATATGGATGCACATCTTGCAGCAGATGACAATATAGAGCTATGCTGATCATGCTAGACCTGTCGGCGGCCTTCGACACCGTCCCCTACGAGGATCTCCTCGTCAGACTCCAAGACATCGGTCTGAGGGGGACGGCGCTCAGCTGGTTTACATCTTTTCTGGCTGACCGCCGACAGACGGTCTGGGCCTCCTTTAGCTCTGCCGAGATGCCGCCATTGGGAGTCGGAGTCCCACAGGGCTCGATACTGAGCCCGACTCTTTTTAATATCTTTATGACCCCTTTGGCGACTCTGGCTGAGTCTTTCGGGGCCCAGATCGTATCCTATGCTGATGACACCCAGCTGCTCTTTACCTGCCGGAAAGGAGAGGATTTTGACGGAGAGAGTGTCGGCGAGTGCCTTGGGGCTGTGTTTAAATGGCTCCAACTGAACAGCCTCAAGTGCAACTCAGATAAATCGGAGGTGCTCTTCTTTGGTTGTCAATCCGATCCGGACTGGCGGGTATGGTGGCCGGCCGACATGTCTCCCCCGGGGCGTTCGTCGCAGGTAGCTAAGAATCTGGGGGTTAAAATCGACAATGGTCTGACTCTTAGATCTCAATCCTTACCCTCACTGGCACCTGCTTTGGGCTTCTCCGCATGGTCCGTAAGTTTTTTCCGTTGCTCTCTGAGGATCATAGGAGGATTACGGTACAGGCCCTGATAGGGTCAAGACTGGATTATTCCAATGTCCTATATCTTGGCCTGCCCGAATATCTCCTGCAACGGATGCAGGTGGTCCAGAACGCTGCAGCACGGGCCATTTTTGGCCTGCATAGGCGAGTTAAAGTTTCCGGCCTGTTGCAGTCGCTTCATTGGCTGCCTATCCGACAGCGGATAGTTTTTAAAGTCCTAACCATTGCCCATAAGGCTTTTTACGCCACGGGGGCTAAATATCTTCAGAAGAGGCTTGCCGCGTATCGTCCTGCTCGTTCTTTGAGGTCAGAGTCGAAATTTCTTGCCATCGTTCCACGTGTGAGGAGGGCCCGCATGGGAGGTCGCTCATTCATGCTCCGGGCCCCTCAGCTTTGGAACACTCTGCCCCTGACCTTACACAGCACCTCAAATCTGCTGGCTTTCAGGAAGGGCCTGAAAACCTGGCTTTTTGCTCCCTAGTCTTTTCCATGTTCTGTTGACCCTGCCTTTTTTATCTGTTGTGTTGTGTTTGTCTTCCTAGGTTGTCAATAAAGCGCCGGGACACTCTTTTGAGTAGCCGAGCGCTATAAAAGACACAATATAACAATATATATATATAACAATATAACAATATGTCCCGGTTGTGTGTGGTCCGCAACCGAATGCTTAGTTATTACGGAGCGCTGCCTCTGGCTACATTGAGCGCAGCTTATGGATTATCGTTTCGATTTTCCTTTTTCACATGCGTTCAACCTGTGTTCCATTGCCTGAGCTGCGATTTCGACTGGGCCCTGGATTTGTGTCTCTGCAGTACGGTGTCTCCCAGCGTGGATTATGACCAGCTGATGAGCCCCTTAGTGGTTCATGAATTGCTCTGTTCTGGTGGCGGGATTATGGCCTTAGCAGCGATACATGGAATAATGGGACGTTGGAATGTTTTTGCAGCGGCGCATGACTTCTTGGCACGCAGTTACATTGAAGATGACCCGAGTTTTCCTCCGATGGTGATAGAGGCTCCGGTCGTTGAGGAACATGTATGTTCATTCCCACTATTGAATTGGATGGCTGAAATTTTTTCAGATGAGAACAATGACTACCTCTTGGAGGCTATTGCTACATACTGTGGTTATACGCTGGTGGAATAAGACTGTTTGATTTTTCTACCTATTCTTTATTATTTAGTTACTGCTTTTTATCAAAGATTGAATATTTTTTTTGCAAAAACTTGACTCTGCTTTTTAGGCTTGGACTCTGCGTTTGTAATTTTCCCACGTTTATATTATGTGCTTTGGTCAAGGAAATGTGTTGTGGGCTGAGCCTTGCACTTACACCGTGTTAAGTTAGCATGGGTTTATTAGAAGCTTAAACTCCATTTTTGTTTTCCTGCTCTGCTTTGCACACAACACGCACTTGCAATATTGTTTAGAGAAGGGTGAGTATTTTGCTTCATATGAGAATAATTTGATATACTACATTTGTAGACTGCCTCGCTACTTTAGTGTGTATAGTGAGAGCTTTAAACATCAAGGTTATCTTGGATACTGTGTGTGTTATTCAGAATGATCTTCGCACATTCGAGCCATAAGACATATGCAGCTGTGGCATCTCTTATACTTGCGCGTTTAGTAATGAAGTGTGCAGGCATGATTACACACAGTTGGAGAACATTCATATCTTGACAGTTTGTGTAGAACTCAATGTGATCCACTACTGCTGAGTAACAGAGGTATGGGTCTGCCTATGTAGTCGTATGAGATCTTCGGTAGTTATAAACTAACCTGCTAAGTAGGGAGGGGGAAATCTAGGTATATTTTAAATCTGTTTCCCTTTTGCATTATAGGATGCTCTCTCCCTTTGTATTTTATGGAATAGTAACAATGCTGACAACTTTGTTTCTGATAATATGTTTGCTTGTATTATCTAAGGTACTGGGCATGAGATACGGTGTTAGAAATAAACATCTCAAAGTTGCAGGAGTGTTTATTTAGTGCTTGTTTTGGACTGGTGTAAGACTGTAAAGAAAGAGTGCTCTTGTTATCTACCTTACCTGAGGTAACCTAAGTCACATGTTGTGGGTTGACTAATAATTGGTATTTTTGCTATAGGACGAAGAACCAATGAGTCACTGATTGCTAGTCTGTTAGGAGTTTTGGGTACTAAGGTGGAGTTTGGAACACCGTAATTCACTGAGGTCATAAGTCTTTATGCACAGTTGTGTGTAGGAGCAGAATCACTGCAACAGTAGTTACAACAAAAAGGCTCGATAAAGGGCCTTGAGTTTGAATCAAAATATGAAATTGAAGAATAATTGATAAGTGCAGCCCAGAAAGGGACTAATGGTGCAAATTTTATAGTGCCTTCGGCCGGGGTAGTTGTTATAATAAAAAGCGTTGATAAAGGGCCTGCACTTTGATTTTGAATTAAAGAAGTATGATTGATAACCCCAGCCAAGAAAGGGAGCAAGTAGGTGTGTGTATGTGTGGATGATGTGTTGATTGAGCAGAAGATCAATACGGTGAAAAATAAGAAAGGCTGCAGGCATGCAAACTTTGTACTTCTTTGTAGGGGAAGTGGCTATTTAGTTTTCCTGTGTGTATATATATATATATATATATTACCTACTGGCGGTCGCCAGTAGGTATATATAGTTAGGATTTTTTCTCTATGGGATTTTTGAAAATTCTATGTCTAATAACTTTGGCGTTTGTGGACGGAATTGGCTGAAATTTTCAGGAAAATGGCACATTATGTTTCTGAGCAGCCCTTGAAAATTTGGGGGGGGTTCGTCAAGGGGGGGCCGAGAAAAAAGGGGGGTCCCAAAACGTGTTTTTAACATTGAGTTTTCCATAGGGCGGTTGGCCTCACTTTTAGCCCGAACGGCTGAATGGATTTGCACGAAACTTGGCAAAATTGTAGGGACTGGTAGCCCGATGTGCCTTTTGTAGGTCTCAATATATGTGCTCCAGTGGATTTTGAGAAATTAACGTTTAAAAAAAGATATATATCTGTAACAGCGGACCGGGCAGCGTCCCAGGACGCGTACTTTTCGCGCAACGGAGCTTTGTGAAGCGAAGCTGATTGGTTCTCTGGCGTCTGTCAACATTCCAAAAAGTCCGTAGCGGCCGCCATCTTGTCTCTCGGTAGGATCGAGAGACAAGAGGAGGCCAAAACAAAGGGGGAAATAACCATAAGGGGGCATAGTAGATCCTCGCTGACCCCCTAGGTTTGATGTGGAGGTTTTAAAAGGGCCCCGCGGGGCAAAAAAAATAATAATAATAATAATCGAACGGCTGAATGGATTTGCACGAAACTTGGCAAAATATTAGGGACTGGTAGCCCGATGTGCCTTTGCTAGGTCTCAATATATGTGCTCCAGTGGATTTTGAGAAATTAACGTTCAAAAAAAGATATATATCTGTAACAGCGCTCCGCTTCGCGTAACGGAGGTTTGCGAAGCTGATTGGTCATTCTGTCACTGGGCTATAGTTGGGCTACATCTGGCTGATATTTGGGCTACATTTGTTTTTTTGTGTGTCTGGCGACCATCTTTGGGCTACATTGGGCTACATTGGGCTTCATTGGGCTACATTGGGCTACATTTGGGCTCCAACATATATATAGGCCAATGTAGCCCAATATATATTTTTCAAAGTTAATTTTCGTAAAAACCACTGGAGCATATATCTTGAGACATAGCAAAGGCACATCGGGCTACCAGTCCCTACAATTTTGCCAAGTTTCGTGGAAATCCATTCAGCCGTTCGAGCTAAAAGTGAGTCCAACCGCCCTATGGAAATGAAGGAAATGAATGGGTAATTTGTAAATAGCAAATAGCTAATCGCAAACTAGGAATGGTAAAGAATCGCTATTTATTCCTTAAAGTTCGCTATTTAGGAAATGCAAAAAACTTTGATGATACATATGGCGGTTCATCTCTAACAAGATAAGAAGCATAGGGATACATTTATGATGACTGGCGCATCACCAGGGATGTGTTAGTCATTCTGTGCCGCTGTTCCGTCACCTATGGTGTGCTGCATTTACAATGCGGCGCATCATGGGGCAAAAACAGCACAGATGCGTGATGTATCTGTGCCGTAAAGGTGGCGCATTGCTGGAGTTGTATCGCAAGTGTGATGAAGCTCCAGCAAGGGTCGGGGGTGCCCCTGTCGCAGGGTTTCTGTTCTCACACAGAACTGTGGACAGAGGATTGGAACCTCGGCGAATTAGGGTGTCCCAAAACTCACGTTAGTAATCAAAAACTCCTTAGCAAGCTAGGTACAGTTTCACATTGGATATAACAAACTCTCAATGTTTAGACAATCCAGAATATGAACTTATAGTACCTCAGGATACGTGGAACTCATGAACAGTCGGTCGTTATATATTTCTTAGAAACCAGAACATGGAGTTAAGAAGAACACATGTGTATTTGAAATGTTTATTTACTAATGCCGTCTTCTCAGGCGTAGTATCTTAGATAATACAAGTACACATATTATCAGTAGCAAAATTACCAGCATAGTTACTAGTACATAAAAAGCGAATGGTGATAGTATGTTAACATGCTGTAAATGAATAAGAGTTAGCAACACTTATAAGCAGCCGCGGGCCGTGGAGGGAGTTACGGTGAGGCAGGGAGGCGGGGAGGGGGAGAAGCAGGGTGGAGAATACAAGTACACATATTATCAGTAGCAAAATTACCAGCATAGTTACTAGTACATAAAAAGCGAATGGTGACAGTATGTTAACATGCTGTAAATGAATAAGAGTTAGCAACACTTATAAGCAGCCGCGGGCCGTGGAGGGAGTTACGGTGGGGCAGGGAGGCGGGGAGGGGGAGGGGCAGGGTAGAGAGGGCTCCACCCTGCTTCTCCCCCTCCCCGCCTCCCTGCCTCACCGTAACTCCCTCCACGGCCCGCGGCTGCTTATATCTCACCCTCCCTAATACACATTATATTATTTGCTAAGAAGGTCTCTTTGTGTTGGTTTAGGGCGTGCCCATACTTTAGTGTCTTAGATTTGAAGGAATCACATCAGCATACACCAGCTCTCTCTTCATGTGAACCGCATCAACTGTTGTGTATGTGTGTTCGGCAAAGCAATATAAAACCCGCCTCATGCCCAGAATTGGCAGAAGTTGCACTTATGTTATGAGTATGAAGTCGTGGAGATCAGACCTCATAACAATTCTGTATCGTGTTGTTCTTGAAACTTTAGCACTCGCTGTACAGATATAGTTTAACAAGCAAAGCAGATAGTAGAGCAATAACATATTATTCTCATGTAAACCACGATGAACTACTAGGTGGAAAGCTAAAGCAACAACTAAGTGTCGTGTGCAGAAGTTGCAAAAAAGGAAAAATGGCGTTTAAACCGGTAATGAGCCCATGCTAACTTAACACGGTGTAAAGATATCCAGGACCTAGATGACACCTCCCCATGATCCGGAAACGAACTGAATAAGATAATAGAAGTGCCATCTCATGAGAGCAGATTGCAAGTTTATATGTGGACGGTCCGCAAGGTAAAGCATTAAAAACTAGGAAAATTTAATGCTAAAGAAAAATAAAACAGCCAAGTACTTTATCGAGTCTTAAGCCAATAGGCAAGGTAAATAATAAAAACTTGACAAATAAGTCAATGAATTGTCAATGAAATGCTAGTACTCAGCATATCAAACATGAAAAAGGTCTATGACATAACTGTGTATGCAAAATAAGCTGCAACAGCCTCCAATAGGAAGTCACCGTCTTCATCCGAAAACAGTTCAGCCATCCAATTTAAAAGCGGAAAAGAACATACGTGCTCTCCCAGCACCGGATCCTCTATCACCATCAGAGGACAGCTCGGTGGGTTTTCAAGAAAGCTCTGTTCCAAGAAAGACTGTGCTGCCGCCAATAAATTCCAGGGACCAATTAGTCCATGCATCAATGCCACAGCCATAATCCTTTCGCCAGGACAAACCAACTCATGAGTAATGATAGGAGTCATCAGCTGATTAAAGTCGACGTCAGGAGAAACCGGTCCGCAGAGACACAAATCAATGGCCCAATCGAAATCACAGGTCAGGCAGTGAAATACAGGCTGGACACAGGTGAAGTAGGAGAATCGAAAAGATAATCCATATGCCGTGCTTAATATCGCCAACGGCATTGTGCCATAATATTCTAGCATGCGATTGCGGAACAGTGTCAGCAGCTGCAGGGTGGGAGGTTGCATAGGAGGGACATCCATATTTAAAAATGTAAAAAAGCACAAGAGCGTCCGCTGGTAATGCAAGTAAAAATGCCAATCCACGAAGCAGAGTGGAGAAAATAGAATGAAAGAAAGCAGGGATGACTCCAAAGATTTTCTCAAATGAAGTCACGAGACCACTGGTAACAACTTTAAAAAAGTGCGCCAGGGCCTTTGTGGAGGAAGCGTTAAAGATAGTCCGAACCATCTTGCTGAAATTGAAAGGCAAATCTGAATTGAAAAGGGTCTGCACCTCTGTACGGGTGTTCGCTATGTGAAGCACGAAAGTTTCACGGGCCGAACTCAAGGCCACCTCTCTCTGAGACAAAAGAGCTCTTATTCTTGCCATGCCGTTGAAATCTCTCCCAAGGTTGGTATTTGTGGCCAGATTGAAAACTCCCTATGTTCATGTGTGGGAGAAAATAGAACATTTCTGCAGCAAATAACCCGTTCACTTACTGTTACGATAAAAGGAATACTTTTAATTAACTCAGAACAATCTTCATTATTGAGCATCAAATAACTACCATTTTCCAACAACTTGAACGTGGGGATGATAGCAGGAACTGGCGTGCCTTGCAACACGCAAGCCATATTTGGTCGGTGTTTGTTGCATGAACCGTGTAACTGTATGTGCCTACACATTAGTGAATGATCTGGCGTCTCAGTGCATTCCTCTCCATTCAGATAAACTTCTTGATCATCTTTGAAACATCTGTATGTGTATGGAAGCGACCAGACCTCATGAAGAAAAGCACTACCTAAAGGTTCATAACGACCTATTGGTATATATTTCATACAATTTGAAAACTTATATAAAGCAAAAGGCAGCGTTATTAAACCGTGGATAAGGCACGTTGCCAAAAAACCCGCAATCCTCTGCTGATGATGTCACTGAGCATGTCATGAATGATGTAATATGTGACATCATCAGCAGTGGATTACGGGTAATAGTATCTCTAGTTTACTCCCCTATAGCTGTCTTTCTTTTAACATAAGTGTCTGTTTCCTTCCCTTATACTTACTGTTTTTGGTTCGCTTCCGGTTCGCGTACCGGCGAGCGAACTGGGAAGCGTACTACGAGAAATAGAGGTTGGCACAGTTCCAAATATTGTACCAATTTTTTAATAACGGGGAGGTAGTTCTGAAAAGAACTTTTTTTTTATTGTTTTTGTTGTTTTATATTTTTTTTATTATTTTTCAGAACATTTTTTTACTTTTTTTGAATTTTTCTGAACAGTTTTATATTTTTGGGGGTTTTTCTTGGAGGGGGCAATGAAAACGATTCATTGTAAAGGGCTCAACAGGAGCAACAAAACAAAAAAAAAGTATTTATTATTTTGGGCGTTTCGTACAAACTTGCATATGATAGTCAATAGCTCTGTTGATCAGAGTGATGCTTCTTTCTCCGTAGCAAATGAATCCATCGCAAAATACGCAGATGTGTTTTACTTCACCAAATCTCATTTGTATATTTGGCACCATCTCCCTGCCCTCTGGTCCCGTTACTTCCGGTACAACAGATCCTCTGGCCATAATAGGGAGATTATCTAGGTCGTTCCGAAACTGTGCAGCACTGTAGTTGTTAGGATGCCACCTAGTCATATGGCGATGCATTGTGTAGTTTCCGAAACTGTATTTTTTCTCGGTTCCTCTGGACAGTCTATCTTGACATATAAGGCAAGTTACGTATCTTGCATTTACTTTTTTCTGACCTTTGGGAATTTAAAAAAATTGCCAAATGAAGTTTTCTTTCCGGTGAGACGTCCTGGGTTCCTCAGGCAAAAACTGCCTCTCTTCCTGCTCTTCCTCGTCTTCCTCTTCTTCCTCTTCTTGCTGAATTATAACTTGAGCAGGTGGTCCACTCTTCCTTGGATGTGGTGGAGGTGGTGGGGAAGCACCAGCTGAAGCTACTAAAGAAGCCATTGCTCAGTGATCACAAAGGGTCTTTCTCTCACAATGATGAAAGTCAGAGTGAGGAAAGAAGGAGGGATTTTCATCATTTGGGAAAAACAAGAGTTCTCAACCAATCAAAAGTGTTCATTTTAGATTATATGACCTAGTCTTACACCATTAGGAAACCAAAAGTGAAATGAACCAATGAAAAGTGTTATTACCAAGTCACATGACTTGCTGTGTTTACGTTAAGCGCTTTGCAGGGCCTCCCGGTTTGCTTCCAGAAACCTGCGCTTTGCGACTCGCTTCGCGTACCAGTTCGCTAACGTAGCACGTCATATGACGTATCACGCGACAACGTGAAACGTCATGCGGACGGGAGGCGTCACGATGTTGTTTTCTAACGCGGCACTTGCGGTAAAGAAACGTTTACCGGCTCGCGGTCTATTTCGCGGCATCAAGGTCAGCTAACGGGAAGCTTCCCGATTCGCGAAGCGGGAATGAAGAAAAAAAAATATTAAAAAAAAAAATTATTCATAAACATATAAAATATATTTTTGGATTTAAAGAAGAATACATTTTACAGCTACAGATATTAGCTGTTAAAAAACCAATGAAATTCACTGAAAAAACCATAGGTTATAGACCATATATAGTTAGGAATTAGCATTTACAAAACCTTGAAAATTCACTGAAAAAACCATAGGTTATAGACCATATATAGTTAGGAATTAGCATTTAGAAACCTTATTTTACTCACACAAAACCATTGAAATTCCATATATAGTTAGTTGCACTAACTATATATCGCGCACCCGCAATCCACTGCTGATGATGTCACATATTACATCATTCATGACATGGTCAGTGACATCACTGATGACATCACTGATGACAACATCCAGTGACTGTATGTTTCTGTAAAGTTAAAATATGTCTTACATATTGAAGAATGAGTGGATGTATAAGTGTCTGGATGAAGGATTTAGTAGGTGCATGACTGACTGTATAAGTGAGTGATTAAATGTGTCTCACTGAGTGCATGGGTTAGTGACTAAACTGTTTTAAATTGTGCATCACTGTGTCTGTTGTTCTGTAATCTGATGCATGTGTTGATCATTAGCTATATGACTAACTATATGGGTTATTGATTGGTTGCCCAAGTATTTGTATGGGAGACTGAGTGTGTGTGTGGGTGTCTGGGAGGTGTATGACTCTGTGCATAGATGTGTGAGCAGTTGATTCACTAGATGTATGGGTACAAAAGTACATGTGGAAACAGCTGTATGGGGGTTGACTGTGTGCATGAGTGTATTGGTGAGTGAATGGATATCTCAGTGCTACATGTCAAAGTAAGTACATATGTAAAACACAGTACATGTGAGAGTTGACATATATAAATAACTGTGCATAAGAGCCAGTGAATGTGTGAGTGGCTGTATGGATCATTGTGAACTTGTATCAGGGATTGTATAACAGAGTAAATATGTGTTATTATATGTTTCAATAAGTAAGGTGTGTATAACTATATAGTTGATGAAATGGAGGTGTGATTGATTCTTTGCATGACTGACTAGGTGTGTGAGTAACTCCATGGATGAGTGACAGTCTGTGAGTGTCTGTTTACACTGAGTGTATCTAAGGTTATATTAGAGTCTGAAGAGGTTCATCGTATCATCACATGAATGATGTTATCAGTGACGTGATCAGTAATGTCAAATGAGATGTCATCAGTGATGTCATCAGTGATGTCATTTGAGATGTCATCAGTGATGTCATCAGTGATGTCACTGACCATGTCATGAATGATGTAATATGTGACATCATCACTGGATTGCAGGTGCGCGATATATAGTTAGTGCAACTAACTATATATGGAATTTCAATGGTTTTGTGTGAGTAAAATAAGGTTTTGTAAATGCTAATTCCTAACTATATATGGTCTATAACCTATGGTTTTTTCAGTGAATTTTCAAGGTTTTGTAAATGCTAATTCCTAACTATATATGGTCTATAACCTATGTTTTTTTCAGTGAATTTCATAGGTTTTTTAATAGCACATTTTTATAGTTTTTAAAAATAATAAATTTTAAATCGAATTTTATATTGTATAATTATGTCATTTTTTTTTTTTATTCTTTTTGGTGCGCTCCTGGGGCGCGGACCAGTGAACGCACGGGTAAGCGCAATCTTGCGGCGCGCCCCGGGGCGCGTACTGATGAGCGTCCCGATAGCGCTATTGCCGCGAACGAAAACAACATCGTGACGTATTGCGTAGCCGCCACGCCTTGCGTCATAAGACACGTATCGCGTAGCCGCGAGATGCGTCTTATGACGCACCGCGTAAGCGCACCCGGAAGCGCATACGATCGCGCAACGTAAATGCCCTGATGCGCTAACGAAACACGCCCCGGGACGCGCCCCGGGGTGCGTAGCGTAAGCGCGTCAAACCATGTGACTTTAAAATAACACTTTTCATTGGTTCATAACTTTTTTTTTTCCAAATTGTGTGAAACCCACCCATTTCTCTCACTATTGCTTTGTACTTGGAGAGAGCAAGAGCTGTTCTGTGTACTGTGTTCATCTCCTACTTTTCTGATCTACAGCAATGGCTGCAAGAGAGTCATCCAGCAGTGATTCCGACAGATTTTTAGATGAGGACCCTCCTCAGCAGAAGAAAAAAGCCCATTTCATCTGGAAATTCTATGACATCCCTGAAGGACAAAAAAAAGTCAACGCTCCAAAAGTAACCTGCAAAATATGTGGTAGTACTTTATCCAGAGGCAATCCTCTGAAAAAATATAGTTTTGGAAATGCTAATTTAATCAGGCATGTGAAAAGAAGACACCCTAACAACTTTGCCAGGGAGAGTGTCAGAGAGCTGGCACGGAATTTACCCACAGATGGCGGCAGCACCTCCACTGGTGGAGCAACACCTTCGGGACCACCCCGTGGAAGAATGGTCCCTAACATTCAGCCGGTGTTTGCAGGCATCAAATTTCTGTGCACGGAGTGTGACGAACTGCTCTGCTATGGGGAGCAGAGTGTTGAACTCATTGCCATAAAGAAACAGCAACACCGCTGCCCTGCCAGTCCCTAAATTTTCAAATTTTTTGGCTCCTGTTGAGCAGTTTTGGAATCCCTGTTTTTGTTTTTCCCCTGACAAAAATCCCAAAAAAATATAAAATCGTTTTAAAAAGTCTAAAAAAATATAAAACAACAAAAACAAAAAAAAGTTCTTTTCAGAACTACCTCCAATTTATAAAAAAATGCTATTTTTTTTTTTAAAAAGTGTCATTTTTTATCTCCATGGTACGCTCCCCCGTACGCTCCCCGGTGCGCGTACCTGGCGCTCCCCCCGCAAAAATCGAATTTTTTTTTTTTTTTTTTTTTACCCGTGGGACCCTTTTATGGCCCCCACATCAAAACTAGGGGATCAGGGGGGTGTACCCTGCCCCCTTTTGCTCATTTCCCCCTTTGATTTTTGCCACCTCTTGTGTCTCAATCCTACCGAGACACAAGATGGCGGCCGCTGCGGACTGTTTTGAATGTTCACAGACACCCGAGAACCAATCAGCTTGCCGTGCGCAAGTCGCGTGGCGCGCCCGGAGCGCTCCCCGGTACGCGGCTCTAGATATATATCTTTTTTTAAACCTAATTTACTCAAAATTCACAGGAGCACATATCTTGAGACCTAGCAAAGGCACATCGGGCAAACAATATCTACAATTTTGCCAAGTTTCGTGGAAATCCATTCAGCCGTTCGGGCTAAAAGTGAGGCCAACCGCCCTATGGAAATTAACATGGGAAAAACACGTTTTGGGACCCCCCTTTTTTCTCAGCCCCCCCTTGACAAACCCCCCCCAAATTTTCAGTTGCTGCTCAGAAACAAAATGTTCCATTTTCCTGAAAATTTCAGCCAATTCCGTCCACAAACGCCAAAGTTATTAGACATAGAATTTTCAAAAATCCCATAGATAAAAAATCCTAACTATATATACCTACTGGCGACCGCCAGTAGGTAATATATATATGTATATATATATATATATATATATGTATATATATATATATATATGTGACCAAGGCCTCTGTGAAGGCCGAAACGTTATGCTGGCAGGGCGAGCTTCCACGAATAAAATGTAATTTGCTCACTGCATTTTCTGGGTCAGCTCCTCTTTCCTCACCTCGAAGTGCACCGGTGGATGTGGGAGTTCAAGGTTTCCTGGATTGGGTGTGTTATATAAATATATATACATATATATATATATATATATATATTACCTACTGGCGGTCGCCAGTAGGTAGTTATAGTTAGGATCATTTTCCATAGGGAAATCGCAACATTCTATTGGGAATAACTTTGGCGCCGGTTGAGGAATCTGCCTGAAATTTTCCTCAACTTTGCCTCGCGGCGCTCCGGTCCTTCCCTGAAAGTTTGGGGGGGATCCGTCAAGCGGGGGTCGAGATAAAAGGGGGTCCCAAAACGTGTTTTCCCCATGTTAATTTCCATAGGGCGGTCGGACTCACTTTTAGCCCGAACGGCTGAATGATTTTCCACCAAACTTGGCAAAATTGTAGGGACTTGTAGCCCGATGTGCCTTTGCTATGTCTCAAGATATGTGCTCCAGTGGATTTTGAGTAATTTAGGTTAAAAAAATATATATATCTATGGCCGCGCCCCCGATACGCGCACCGGGGAGCGCTCCGGGTGCGCCACGCGACTTGCGCACGGAAAGCTGATTGGCTCTCGGGTGTCTGTAAACATTCCAAACAGTCCGGAGCAGCCGCCATCTTGTGTCTCGGTAGGATCGAGACACAAGAGGTGGCAAAAACAAAGGGGGAAATAACCAAAAGGGGGCAGGGTAGACCCCCCTGACCCCCTAGGTTTGATGTGGGGGCCATAAAAGGGTCCCGCGGGTGAAAGAAAAAATTAAGTTTTTTTCGATTTTCGGGGGGGGGCGTACTTTGGGGAAAAATAGTGAAAATAGTAGTGTAAAAAAATCATTTTGAGTGATTAGAGGTAGGGTAGCTCTGAAAAGAGCTTTTGGGTTCTGTGGCTGTTTTAGGTACCTACAAGTATGTCCCATACACACCCATACGCACACAACCCCACACCCCCACAGCCACACACTCCCCACACATACCACACACACGCATACCTCCACTCACACCCAAACACCCCACACCCCCACACCGACATCTTACACATCCACACCTACACCCACACACCCCACACACACACCTCATCCCTCCCCCAACACACGCACACACAGATACCTCACAGACACACCCCACACATCCCACACACACACCTCCCTCCCACACATACACACACATCCTACACACATACCCCCCACACTCACACACCTCCCACACACACCCCACACACCCACACCCACACACACACCTTACACACCTACACCACCACCCACACCCACATACCCCACACACCTACACACACCTATACACCTCACCCCCCAGACACACACACACACACACACACACACTTCACAGAGACACCCCACCATCCCCCCCACACACCTCCCCCCCACACATGGGGAAAACTCAGTGAAACAGTAAAATAATAATTTAAAGTGCTTAGAGGTAGGGTAGCTCTGAATAGAGTTGTTGTGTTGTGTGGGTGATTTAAGTACCAACATGTAGGTACCAATGCAGAGTCTTAAATTCAATGTACACCTTTTTTCTGTAGATGTCTTGCATGTTGTTACAGAAGTTATTGTGGTATATGGAATCCATACCATAGTCTGTCAGGAAAGCAGAAACAGATTCTTTAAGTACTCCTTGAGAAGACCTAGGGGATCATGGGTAGTCTACCCTGCTCCCTTATGATGTTTTAAAATTGGACAGTATACTGTAAGTTTCACTTTATACTATAATATAAACATAATCATTTTGGTAGTACTTCATGAATTAGATCTAAAAATGAATAATGTCTCAAACAATTTTTAATTATTAAATACAAATGTATTGGTTAGAATTTTCATAGTTCAATAAAACTTCCAGCATTAGATCATCTGGAATCTCCCAAAAATGCATGTTTCTATATCTTGTAAACATTCAATAAATTGTTGATCCAAAGACTGATCCATAAAATCTTCTTCAACAAAATCTTCATTAAGAATCTCCTCATATGTAATCTCGAAGGAAAGATTGATGTTTTCTTGCTCCCCTTCCATTTTTTGCTGTAAATTGCATAAAAAATAACTATATCAGTAGAGTTAGGGCACTGTTGGGTTTAAGTTCAGACAGGTAGTTTTGATTTTTTAACAGTGAAGTTAACTTTGGGCAGTGTATGCTAACAGGCAGGAAGTAGAAATATAAAAAAGTGCCTGTGAAGAAGCGTAAGTAAATTCATAATTATAGCAGAGAAGCCTAAGTCAATCCATAAATATAACAGAGGAGCCTATCTCCATGTATAACTATAGATGAGGGACAGTAAATAACTATCAGAAAACGTTTTTACAAATTAACTTAAAGTGCCCCTTACAAATTATCAACTTACTTTACAGAGATGTGAAGAAGACAAAATGCGAAAATCCTTTCAAGATGTACCTCAGGTAGTTGTAGTCAAAATGGCCGTGTTTCCCTCTCATTTTTCTTTTATATTCATGTACATAACGAATCAAATGTCAGGAAAAAAAAGTAGAAAATGAAAGTAACATTTTAATTGGTTGTAAATTCTAACACTTCAGATGTGTTTTTGTCATGTAATTTACCTCAGGATATTTAGACAATGCTACAGCTGAAATGGCTCAATGGAATTCCACCAAATTTGGGAAAATGGTAGAGATTGGTATGTAGTAGGGCCTATTCTATATTTGGTGAAAGTGTCTCCAGTGGTTTTTATGTAAATTAACGGTTACAATTTTTTGGGAGCGCTTCCCGGTGCGCGCCCCGGTACGCGTACCCGCAGCGCAACGGGAGTCCTCCATCTTGTGTTTCGGTAGATTTGAGACACAAGATGGAGGACAAACCATGTTGGGAATGGGTAAAAGGGGGCACGGTAGACACTCCCTGACCCCCTAGGTTTTCTGAGGGGGGCTTAGGAGGCCCATATAGGCCGAAAAAAAACAATTTTTTTTTTTCATTTTCGTGGGGGGAGCGCCCGGTACGCGCACCGGGAAGCGTACCGGGGAGCGTACTTTGGTGAAAAACAGTGAAAAAAGTTAGAGTAAAATAATCATTTTGAGTGATCAGAGGTAGGGTAGCTCTGAAAAGAGCTTTTGGGTTCTGTGGCTGATTTAGGTACCTACAAGTAGGTTCCAATGCACAGTCTTATATTCAAGAGGAATATTCTATTCCCCTCATCTGAGAAGTGCACACCATCTCTTCTGTATATATCTTGCATGTTGTAACGCAAGTTGTTGTTGTATATTGAACCCATTCCATAGTCTCTCATGTAAGCAGAAACAGATTTATTCACATGTTTCCGTGCTTTCTCAAATTGTGGACAAAATTGGTTGGACCACTTCCATTTCTGTCTTTGGCATATATTGGAATATACCAAGGCAGTTTGAGGAAAAAGTGCCATCAATTGCTCAAAGGTGTCCTTTAAAAGCATTTCCAGACCTACCCCAGTCAAAGTGCCTAAGTCATTTCCACCACAGTGCAGAATTATGAGGTTAGGGTGTGGCAGATGCAAAAAGGTTTTCACCAATGGTATCAATTGATGACATCTCAATCCTCTTTGGCCAATCCATTTTATGTGCACATTTGGTAAATCAAGGTTGTGAAAATTTTTGATAGCTGCATACCTTTCAGCCCAGTGGATGTAGCTATGTCCAATAATCCAGACAGAATACATAGTAAGAGGTGGTTATGGTGCAGTCAGATGAAGTGTGGGAATGAAGTGGCAGTTGGCACAGTATGAGTTTGCAAAAAAAAAAATGTGGAGTTTCAGTGCTCTTCAATCACAAGCAATGATTGGTGGATTCAGATAGTTGAAAACTGGAAGTTAGGGTGCATGGTTCTGTTCTGTGAAAGAAGCAATTTGAATGGTTAAGAAAAAGTCATTTAAAGAAAGATTGCAGCGGATAAGCTGGTGTATTGAGAGGTCAAACATCCTTGCTTAGTTCATTTGCAACATTGTAGAATAAACTTTCAACCCTGAGGTAGAAAAGGCTGAGGGGGGAAGGGTGTTGGTTTGAAAATAGAGAGGGAAGAGTTTTGATTGGTTACCATGTGCAATATGTGTGTAGAATTAGAGGTTCTCTGTGCCATTCAAGGTTGCAGTGCCTGAAGTACATACCTTTTGCTCTGCTAAAGAAATATTGGTGGTGTGTCTGACACTGTTCTCAATCTCCTAAAGCATTTGTAAAGGTGAGTAATGATTCATTTAATATACATAGAGACTTGTATACTCTATGGAGAAGATTTGGAAGCAAATTGTGTTTTTTTAATGTTGCTTTGTGTCATGCTTTTTGATAATGCTTGGTAAAAAGTTTTTACTGCATAGAGGAATTGTATTTTGTAAAATTGTGAAGTTTCAGTAGTGACATGGAATTCTTGTACATAGGACCTGTGCTGTGTTTCTTAAATGTGATGTCAAAAACGATTTTGGGGAAAATTAATGGCTTTTACATATTTAGAAGGAATAAATAATGTGTGCATGCTTAAAGAAATAAATTTGACCCTTTCACAATGATGTTACCTGTGTTAACTCAGTGTAGGAAGCACATTGAGTTTCTTTGCATAGAGGAATTGTATTTTGTAAAATTGTGAAGTTTCAGTAGTGACATGGAATGCTTGTACATAGGACCTGTGCTGTGTTTCTTAAATGTGATGTCAAAAACGATTTTGTGGGAAATGAATGGCTTTTACATTTTTGAGAAGCAATAAAGAGTGTCTGCATGCTTAAAGAAAAAAATTGACCCTTTCACAATGATGTTATCTGTGTTAACTCAGAGTAGGAAGCACATTGAGTTTCTTTGCTGTTGGTTTGTGTCATTTTTTTTGATAATGGTTGAATTTCAGTAGTGAAATTGAATGCTTGTACATAGGACCTGTGCTGTGTTTCTTAAATGTGATGTCAAAAACTATTTTGGGGAAAATGAATGGCTTTTACATTTCTGAGTAGGAATAAATAGTGTCTGCATGCTTAAAGAAATAAATTTGACCTTTTCACAATGATGTTACGTGTGTTAACTCAGTGTAGGAAGCACATTGAGTTTGTTTGCATAGAGGAATTGTATTTTGTAAAATAGTGAGGTTTCAGTAATGACATGGAATGCTTGTACATAGGACCTGTGCTGTGTTTCTTAAATGTGAAGTCAAAAACGATTTTGGGGAAAATGAATGGCTTTTACATTTTTGAGATGGAATAAATAGTGTTTGCATGCTGAAAGAAATAAATTTGACCTTTTCAGAATGATGTTACCTGTGTTAACTCAGTGTAGGAAGCACATTGCGTTTCGTTGCATAGAGGAAATGTATTTTGTAAAATTGTGAAGTTTTAGTAGTGACATGGAATGCTTGTACATAGGTGCTGTGCTGTGTTTCTTAAATGTGATGTCAAAAACGATTTTGGGGAAAATTTATTACTTTTAGATTTTTGAGAAGGAATACATAGTGTCTACATGATTAAATAGATATATTTCAACCTTTCACAATAATGTCACCTGTGTTACTTCAGATTAGGAAGTAGATTGTGCAGTTGGGGTGAGGCATGTCCAGAGGGACAGAGGAGGTGAGGTCTGTGTTCAAGACTATAGTGGGAGAGAGGCCTTTCCTCGGGAGTATAGGTGGTGAGGCCTGTGTTTAAGAGTGCAGTGGACTAGACTTTACGAAGCCTATCCCCCAGTGCACTCTTAAACACAGGTCTCACCTTCTTTGTACCCGTGGACAGACCTCTCTTCCACTACACTCTTCAATACAGACCTCACCTCTCCTGCACCCCTAGACAATCCTCACCTCATCTGCAACCCTGAATAGAATTCAACTAATCTGTATCCTTAGACAGGCCTCAGCCTAGTTACACCCTTGGACATGCGTCACCTCATCTGCACCCAGTTACCATCATTAATACTCAATACATTGAGGCCTGTCCAGAGGACACAGATGAGGTAAGGCTTGTCCAAGGGTCAGAGGAGGTCAGTCCTCTCCACTGTACTCATGGACACTGAATGCTTGTACATGGGACCTGCAGTGTGTGTCTGAAATGTTATTTAAAAAACGATTTTGGTGCAAATCAATGAGTTTTAGATTTTTGAGAAGTAATAAATAGTGTCTGCATGATTAAATACATATATTTCATCCTTTCACAATAATGTGACCTGTGTTACCTGACATTCGGAAGTAGATTGTGCAGATGAGGTGTGGAATGTCCAGAGGGACAGAGGAGGTGAGGCCTGTGTTCAAGACTGTAGTGGGAGAGAGGCCTTTTCTGCAGAGCGTAGTTGGTGAGGCCTGTGTCTAAGAGTGCAGTGGACTAGGCTTTATGAAGCCTGTCCCCCCACTGCACTCCTAGACACAGGTCTCACCTTCTTTGTACCCGTGGACAGACCTCTCTTCCACTACACTCTTCAACACAGACCTCACCTCTTCTGCACCCCTAGACAATCCTCACCTCATCTGCAATCCTGAATAGACTTTAACTAATCTGTATCCTTAGACAGGCCTCAGCTTATTTACACCCTTGGACATGCGTCACCTCATCTGCACCCAGTTACCATCAATTATACTCAATACATTGAGGCCTGTCCAGAGGACACAGATGAGGTAAGGCTTGTCCAAGGGTGAGAGGAGGTCAGTCCTCTCCACTGTACTCATGGACACTGAATGCTTATACATAGGACCTGCAGTGTGTGTCTAAAATGTTATTTAAAAAACGATTTTGGTGCAAATGAATGAGTTTTAGATTTTTGAGAAGGAATAAATAGTGTCTGCATGATTAAATACATATATTTCATCCTTTCACAATAATGTCACCTGTGTTACTTCAGATTAGGAAGTAGATTGTGCAGATGAGGTGAGGCATGTCCAGAGGGACAGAGGAGGTGAGGCCTATGTTCAAGACTGTAGTGGGAGAGAGGCCTTTCCTGGGAATCATAGGTGGTGAAGCCTGTGTGTAAGAGTGCAGTGGACTAGACTTCATGAAGCCTATCCCCTACTGCACTCTTAGACACAGGTCTCATCTTCTGTGTACCTGTGGAGAGAGCTATCTTCCACTACACTCTTCAATACAGGCCTCACCTCTTCTGCACCCCTGGAGAATCCTCACCTGATCTGTAACCCTGAATAGACAGTTTGCTTTTTGTCATTGCTTTGTTGTTTGGTAATAGTGGTCTATAATGTGCTATTTTTTTCTTTAACACAGATTGAAATCAAGATTTCAAGAGTAAGGAAAGATGCCCTCAAGGCAAAGGAGAAGAAAACATGATAACCGCAAAAAAACAAAAACAGCAACGGAATTACAGCACTCTTCCGCAACAAATACTTCAAAAAACAGGAACAAAGCTCCTGGTAAGACAACTAAGTCTTTCTTACGGAGCATATGTAGATCAAAAAAAAATGTTGGACAGCATGTAGAAAAAGAGAATGAGAGAGTAAATTTGAAAAGGAAGGAGAGACCCTCAAAGAATCCTACAACTGGAGCAGGAGAGAATAATATGTATAGGAATAGAAGGCAGAATCAGTTTAGAGAAATTCGTAAACGAAAGTTTCGCAATAGGGTGGTTTTAAATTTGTTAAAAAACATTAGGAAAGGTAAACAGAGAGCTGCTTTTTATAAGAAAAAGAAAAGTGTAGAGAAGATTGTTGATCAGGCTTTTGAAGTTAAGAAAAAATTATTTATTTTAATAATTAATAGAATTAGGACACTTAACAAGACAATTGATGTTTTCAAAGCAAACAGTAGATGGAAAAGAGTAATTAATCGGACTAATTTTTGTAACGTTTTTTCAGGAGAATGGATGCACAGTTCAAGTTGTGAGCCATTTTTTAATGAGGAGAGTTACTTCCAGGAGAATGATTTAGTGCATGCAGTTGACACCAGTGGTCGAACGTATGAAGTGAAAGACGGGTGTCCGATTGAAAAAGAGAAACTTGTGCCTAGAGAACCAGAAGAGGTGTTAACTGATGACGTTTTATGGAGACGTACTAAGGGTCCAGTGTACACTTGGAAGTGTAGTCGTATTTGTAGTGTGCGACAGGAATCAATTGATTTGTTTTGTAATTTCTTACGTACATATAGTAAGAAAAGTCTAAAGCAGAAAGTGAAGTTGTTGCAAGACTTAGATCCTTGCAGAGTGAGAGAAAACACAGGTTTGCAAGGGCATTCACTGGCTTGACTTTCTAGAAAAGTCTGTCAGAGTGTTTTTCATCATTTTAGGATGTTAGCAGTGCATCATACCAAAATGAGGAAATTAGTGAGAATGTTGTATTATGCAAAAAGTCCAGCACTTAAGCTTAAACAATTAAACAGTGCTCTTTTGCATTGAACTGAATTAGATGTGAAGAAGATTTGTGAAGAAATTGAGATTTGTTATTATGGTGAAAAAGAGGACAGTGTAGAAATTGACACAGCAATTCAAGGTAATGTGGAAGACAATGTACAGATTTCAAGTACAGAAAAGTTTGAGCAGGAAATTACCAGGTTTAAGGTAAAATCAAGTGAAAGGCCGAATTTTACTTGTGTGTGTTGTCGACGAAGTCATTATAAGCATTAAACTAGATTAGTTGATTTATACGTAAAAAGTGAAAAGATAAATAATTATGAGTGGAAGGATTTTGCAACTTGTTTGTGGGTGGAGAATTGTTTTGATTTGAGTTCTGATCAGCGTATTTGTAAATATTGTTATGATAAATTAAATCAAAACAGAATGCCTGCTAGAGCTGTTCATAATAATCTGGAGTTGGTAGACATTCCCCGTGAATTGATGGATTTAAATACATACGAGTCTATTTTGATTCAATGTGTCCATCCTTTTCAGGCAATTGTTCGCATGGAGCCTAAGATAGGGAAATTGCCTCCTACAGATTTGCAGAGAGGATTAAAGGGAAGAGTTGTTTATTTGCCTCTAGATTTAAAAAAAATATTGATACAATTGGTATAGAAAAAGTAGAAGAGGAACCTTTAGTTATTCTAGTTAATGGGGTTCCGACAAAGAGTAAGAAAATCTGGCAAGATTTAGTGGATGTTAGGAAAGTCAAAAGGCAACGTTGTATTTAGTCAAAAACAATGAGTATTACAAAGATGTATGTGTTGCAGCAGAGGAAACAGCTGCAGATGAAGACAGTGATTGTTCAGGCGGCCAAATTGAAAAAGTTGCTGTGTCTAGAAGTGAAGAAATATATGAACATTATACTGTTCATCCTTTGCATTCCAAAGAAGTAATGGGGAATGCAATTGAATTGTTTCAAATGAAAGCAGCAAAAGGAAGTCCCATTAGTGTATGGGAAGAAAGTTTGGAAGCTCGTTGTTTTCCACAGCTATTTCCAACAGGTCGAGGTGGACGATATGACGATCGACCACTTCAAATTCCTGCATCTGAATATTGAACTGTAAGATTATGTGCTGAAGATCCAAGGTTTTGTCAATACATTCCCTATTTGTTTCATCTACTGTATGAAAGTGACTTGTCTGGGCTTTCTTATGCAGTAAACCATATACTGAAAAGTGGGGCACATTTGCAAAATGTTTCGGCGAGGGACTTTATGGAGAAAGTGAATCTGCAAGATAATATTTTGTAATCTCATTTAATCAATCTCATGGCATGTCAGCGTGGTACAAATGAGTATTGGTTCCGTCGTCATGGGGAACTGAAATGTATGCTAAGAAACTTAGGAACTCCTACATGGTTCCTCACTCTTAGCTGTGCTGAGTATGCATGGGACGACTTACTTCAATTTCTACGAGAGGCAAATGCAAATATTCAAAATATAGAATTCAAAACTGCTGGAGAACTGTGTTCTTTGGATCCAGTGAATGTGTGCAGATATTTCAATCATAGATTTGAAGCTATGATGTCTTTTATTACCAACAAAAAGAATCCTCCCCTTGGAGAGGTTTTGGATTTCTTTTGGAGAAAGGAGTATCAAGCGAGAGGTGCCCCTCATATACATATGTTGTTGTGGATTAAAGATGCACCCAAATTTGGAACAGATTCGGATGAGACAGTGATGAGCTTCATTGAAGAGTATTCAACATGTGCTGTTCCGAAAACTACCGAAGAAAACAGTTTAAGGCAACAAGTTTTACGCTTTCCATCCCATCGTTGTGGAAAGTACTGTCGTCGAAAATTCAGAAACAAGGACAGGTTCTACGCAAAATGTCGTTTCGGCTTTCCACGACCAGTGATTTCTAAAGGAAGAGTAAATAATTTGATGTCTTCTCTGCGATATACTGTGACGAGGAAATCACCAAAAAATACATACGCTTTAAAAAGAAACGAAGAGTCCAAGTACATCAACGACTACAACCCAGTGATTTTGTCCATGTGGAATGCTAACATGGATATTCAATTCGTTGCTGACAACTCTATTGCTGTGGCTCGATATGTGACGTCTTACATCACAAAAAAAGAAAAAACAGAACTGAAGGAAATGTGGGAGGACATTTCACATGAAAAGAGTCTAAGCAAGAAATTATACAGTTACAGTCTGAAGATGTTGTCGCATCGAGAAATTGGAGCATATGAATGTTCTGATCGATTGTCATCAACAAGTCTCTATGCCAAATCTAGAACCATCATTTGGGTGAGTCTAGGTCTTGCTGCAACACGAAACCGAGTTTTGAAATCTGTACAAGAAATAGAGCATTTGGCGGAGAAAGAACCAGAAAGTACAGACATTTTGAAGACAAACATGTTGGATACATACTATCCAAATAGAAGTCCTTATCTTGAGAACGCTTGTCTCTATGAAGTTCTGCAAAGATATATTTATAAGAGGAACATCAGAGAAGATATCAATAATGGAATATATGCTGTCATTGGATGTGAAGGATGTCTAGTGAAACAGAGAAAAGGTCATTTGATTAATCATCGAAAATTGAGTTGCGAAAATCCAGACAAAAGGGAATTTTACTATTTGGCTCTTTTGCAACTCTTTAAACCATGGCGTACAGAAGAGGAACTACTTGGAGATTTTCTCTGTTACGAAGACTCTTTTAATGCAACGAAGGATACCATAGAATGTCCTGTTTTTCCAAATTATCTGCAAATGTTGAATGAAGAAATAGAGCAAGAAGCCACAATTGCTGCAGAGATTGCTAGAGACAGTTCTCAAGACAGTCATAGTTCTGCTTCATTGAGTCAGGATCCACTTGGAGGACCAATTATCCAAAATGAAGCTGCCACTGCCATGGATGAGGTGGAAAGAGCTATGGAACAAGCTCAAGATGATGTAGTTAACTTAGAAGATTTGGTGAAACAAAACAGATATATGACGAAGTCACAGAACAGATTGAACATGGATTCACTCATGAGAAAAAAGAGTGCTCATGTACATCATTTAAACCAGTCCAGCTGTACGTAAGTGGAGAAGCGGGAACTGGAAAAAGTTTTCTGATTAAAGCAATTGCAACTTATCTGCAGAAAAGGACTGAATCACCGCTATCTTGTGTTGTTACCGCTCCAACACATAATATTAAATGGATTACTTTACATCGTTTACTGATGCTGCCAGTGGAGCATGATAACAAATTGCAATATCACAAGCTATCTGGAGATGTGTGTTCTGAAGTTTCGAGAGTCCTGAAGAAAATGAAACTTCTTATCATTGATGAAGTAAGCATGGTGTCAAATATAATACTTGCTTGTGTGCATTTGAGAATGCAAGAAATTCTTAGAACAGACTATGATGTCTTATTTGGAGGAAAACATATTATTGTTTTGGAGATCTACTGCAGTTGACTCCAGTGAAAGGACAACCTGTGTTCAAAATGCTCAAGCATGAAGATACCAGGAAGTGCCTAGGAAGCATTGGAAACGTTAATATATGGTTAAACTTCAAGTATGCAGAACTGCTTCAAAATATGCGGTAGGCAAAGGATGAAGATTATAAAAATATTCTACAAGATGTAAGAATCGGAAAAGTAAGTCAGCAAGGGAAAGAAGCTTTACATGGACGATTAATTTCAAATTTGTACCCAAATGAAAACATTCTTCCAGAGAATATTTTTAAGAAAATTAACGAGAAGAAATCTGGCGTATGTGTGATGCCAACTCTGAAAGAATGTTCCATGTTCAACAACAAAATGTTAAAGTTAGAAAATGAAGAGATAGTGAAACTGGAGGCTATAGATAAAATTGAACATATGGGAGCAACAATTATTTTGTCTGAAAATTTGAAATCAAAATTGGATTCATTAGAGAAGACTATATCTAAAACTGCTGGTTTTGAAAAGACTCTGAATGTGTGTTTAAATTGTCGTATCATTTTGAGAAGGAATTTAAATGTTGAAAGAGGTCTGGTAAATGGAGCAATGGGTCATGTTGTTGGTTTTGTGAATTACAAAAATTGAGATGGAATTGAAATTTTAAAAATTAAATTTGATGGCATTGATGAAATAGAACAAATTTGTCATTGTTTAGCTAGATTTTTGCTTGTGAAAGACTTATATGTTCGCCGAAAACAGTTTCCTATTTGTTTGGCATATGCGGTGACAATTCTTAAATCTCAAGGTTTAAGTGTAGATAGCGCTTTGGTGAACATTGGAAGTTCTGTGTTTAAAGAGGGTATGGCATATGTGGCATTATCACGAGTCAGAACTTTATCAGGATTGTACTTGATTGAGTGTGATGAAACAAAGATTTGTGCAGATCTAGATTGTGTTAAAGAATACAATAGGTTAAGAAGAGAGTATGCTCCACGTTTGCCTCAATATCCTCTGTTTGGAAAACGTGTGGTAGGCCGAAAAAGAAGAAATGAGAATAATTGCAGTGAGGTAGTAGCAAAAAGACAAAAAGTAGATGGAACTGTAATTGTAAGGAGAAAGAAAAAGGATTCTGTTGAAGATGTTGGATTTCAGTTTGAAAACAGTTCTGGTGTCAACTGCTATGCTAATGTGAAGTAGTGTGGCTCACTGGTTAGAGGCGGCAGACCCGAGAGCAGAGGACGGCCCGGGACCAGGGTTCGATTCCCGACGCGGCAGGTTTCTGGACCAGGGTCAGCGGACTCGATAATTCTCTCGCCTCGGTGCCCACTCGGATCAGCGATCACACTCGGCAACTCTGGGCATTAGCTTGCCTCATCTTCACTAACGGCCCCACCAGACCGCCGGGGATGCCTGGTCTCACCCTGGAGGTACCCATTAAGGGACCATCTCTCAGGGAAGCCAGGAAGGGTTTCGCAGCGGTCGAAGCGCGGAGATACTCCTCCGGGAGTCGATCCTAGCGCTATATAAACTTGCAATTAATTAATTAATTAATTAATTAATGTAGTGGTTAATGTTGTTTTTTTTCTTCAAAACATACAAGAACAGATTGTTGAAAATCGGGATCAAAGATTCTGTTTGTTGAATTCCGTGTTTGAGAAATGTAGCAGTGATAGAGCAAAAATAGAAAGTGTTTCAGAAATTCGAAATCTTCTAGACATATGTTCTGGTCAAAATCATTTTTCACAGAATATTCAGCAGGATTGTCAGGAATTTTTAATGTATATGTTTGATGTATTGGAAGATGAAGGTGTAGATATAAAAAATCTTTGTAGCCTTTCTTATCAATGGCAGCATGACTGCGACAACTGTACTTTATCAAGTACTACTAGAATAGACACTGAAAGATTTATAAATTTGACTTTACCAGACTGCAAATCAGTGCCTTTTAATAATCTAGTTAAAGCAGCGGATCACAATATGGTGTGTACCCAATGTAAGTCTGCAATGCTGTCCACATTATTTCTACAAAATGATGGTCAGTATGTCCAATGTTCCAATGATGTAGACCTGATGGAAGTAAATTGTCAACTTCTATTAAAAATTTCGTGGCTTCTCAGTTATCAATATCAGGAAGAACCTTTGCAACTGTAGCTATTATTTTTCATGACGGTCCTTCTACAACATCAGGGCATTACACATGCTATTTAAAAATTTGTAAAGGTTGGACCCACTGTAACGACACTCATTTGACTTCCAAACAACGTTTGACTTTTGGTTTAAAAAATTCATACCTAGTGTTTTTACAACCAAAATTTAAGTAAAGGTAATTGGTCTATGAAGACGGGAGCAGTTAATAAAGGTTATTTTGCTGTTTAAAAATATATTCTGAGTAAAAGTGATTCAGGTAATATAAAACATTGACTTGTCATATAGGTACTGTAAGTGGATCTCATAGTAAATGATATTAGTATTATACAAAATGATGAACATGAGTGAGTCAGAGATGGTTTTACAAATACTTAAATATTGTGAAAATGTTGTATGAGCCTTTCTTTCAGAACGTCGGAAAAAAGGTAATTTCAGAGTTTCTTAGAATTAATTTGAAAATATACTCATACATCTGACACTATTTGGCCAAAAGGAAAGGTACAGGAATGAGTAAAGAGTCATGACTGAAAAAAAGGAGTATATGAAAATAATGAAAATATTTCAGATGTTCTTGGAGCTTTTCTTCTAGAAAGTCGATGAAATGGATTTTTTAGTGAACAGCAGAGTACTTTGCAACGAGAAAAGGACCTCCATGATATACTATTTGGCCTCAAGGAAAAGTAAGTCAATCAAAGATTAGTGTACATTAGTGTACATTTGTCATTTGTCAGTATCTAAGGTTTTTTTTTAAACACAATCTTTTAGATTGTGTGTTTTTTTTCCCGCTGTCATATGATGAGTAATTTGAACTCACTGTTTTAAGTGAAATTCAATATATTCTGAGAACAGCAAAAATAAACTATGTAACATGTTGTACAAGTTATTCTATACTTTGGATTGTGTAAATTAAATTGTATTCCCATTCTCTGACACTCACTTTCCTTTTTCCATCCTCTTTCAGCTCTTTTTACTCACTTATAATGTCTTTCTCTCACTCTCTGTAACCCCCGTTCCTTTACTCCACTTCTTTGACAACCCCTCATTCTCATTTCAAATGTCTGCATCCCCGCTCTCCCTTGCATAACTTTTCAGCTTTCAGTCTCTCTGCTTTACTTCCCTTTTCCAAATTTTCCTCCTTTGCTCTTTTAGTAATTCCTGTTTACTCACTCAGCAGTATTATCGCACTCTATCACTATAAATCACCCACTCTCCCTCGCTTATCTTAGTTTGCTTTTTTCTTTTGACCTCTTCTCTCTATTTTTCGTTCACTACCTCTATGTCCTCAGTGCCTCACTCTCCTTGTGTTATGTTCACTTGTGTTTATCTACCTTCTATCATTTCTTTTACAACAACTTCACTGCTCCTCTCTCATCGTTCTTCATCCCATTTCTTTTACTCTGGTTCCATTACTATCCCTCATTTCCTTTCTTTCAATGTCCTTCTCTTTACTTTCATCACCAAATTATTTTCCCTCAGTACCACTGTTTTAGTCATCTTCTCCTCTCTTTCCTTTTTTTGCTCCCTTACTCATTTCCTTTGCTTACTCATTGTACTCCACCTCACTCAGTTTTTCTCTTAGTGTGTCTGTCTACTAACTTCCTCACTCCATTTCCCTCAATCATTGTATATTATCCTCTCTCCCTTCATCCCTTCACTCTATGACTGTTCTTCAGTTACTCTCAGTTATCTTCTATTCCTCATTCTTCTAAATGCATCCTTAATTAGACTCTTTTCCGTCTCAGTCATTATCTTTTTACTTACTACTGTTTCCTGATTTAGTTTTGCTAACTCACATTCTTTTAGTATCTTTCTTACCTTCAGTTCATTTCTCTGTTCTTCTCTTCCTCTCTGTCAGTGAATCTATATGCCTTACTCTTAGTAATTTGCTCTCCTTCTATTTCTTTTTCTCTCTTTTTGTCCTTCTACCTTACTTTATCTCTCTTTCTGTGTCCTTCACTCTTACTTTATTTCTAAATACACTGTTATGATTTTTAACCTCTTCATTTGTATCTTTTATTTTAAAATAGATATTTTACTAATTATAACTTATTTTTTCTTCTCTCTTTCACAGATACAAAGTGTAGTAAAAAAGTTAATAAAAGTTACATTTATTATATGGTAAGTGTGACAAAAAAATGTAGTTTGTCATCACCCTTTGCTTTAACCTCACTAATATTTTCTCAACGAACCTCACTCCTGTTTCTTTACTATGCTTCCCTCACTTATTCTCCATGTTTACTCCCCTTTCCCTATTTCCCCTCTCATATTCAACTTCTTTCAATTCCCATTCTTTACTTCACTTACCCTCTGTTCCCTTCCTTTACTTCTTCACTCATTCTCTTTTTCTTAATTATTTACTTCACTCCTACACACACACCTCATCCCCCTCCCAACACATACACACACCTCTGACATACACCCCACACACACACCACACACACACCTCATACACACACACACACCCACACACTCTCCACACACACACACACATTCCATACACACACATACATCCCACACACATACCCCCCACACCCATACATCCCTCACAGATATCTCACACACCCTCACCTCCACCCACACCAAAACACCCCACACACACACACCCACAGACACACCTTACACACCCATACCCCGACCTACACCCACTGACTTCCTATAAGTCACGCACACTGCATTACTTACCTTTATTTGCTGTTTCACTCAAACCCATTCAGGCACTGTTTCCTTTACTCTCTTTGTCCTTTCTCTTTGTCACTCCCCATGTCTTATCCTAATTCAATTTTTCACCCTCTTTCACCCCTCTTTACTTACACTAACTGGTCTTTTCTCAACCTCCTTCACCGTTCTTCATTTATCCCGGTTCCACCACTACCCTTCATTCTCCATTTTTTACTGTCCTTTCTTTTTCTTTCAACACCCATTCACATTCTCCCACTATGTCTACTTTAGTCTTCTTCCTCTCTCTTCCTTTCTTTCGCTCCTTTAGTCATTTTACTTTTCTCACTTTTACCCTATTACACCTTCTGTTTTTTACTATGTAATAAACAATCCCTCTGTATTTCTCCCTCTAGCTCTCTTTCTCTTAACATTACTCTCTTTGTGTTCTTCCCTCATGCTAACTCCTTCATTAATTTTTTTTAAAAAATTTTTTGGGTGCGCGCCTCGGTGCGCGCCCCGGTGCACGTACCGGTACGCGTACCCTGCAGAAAAAATATTGACAGAGATTCTTTAAAAATGTAGGTTTCTTTTTATAAAGTAAAGGTACTTCTAAAAAGAACTGTTTTTTTTCTTCTTTTTGTTGTTTTATATTTTTTTATGTTTTTTTGAACATTTTGTGCTTTTTTTGGTTTTTCTGAACAATTTTATATTTTTTTTGTATTTTTTATGGGGAGAAACAAAAAACAGGGAATTGTAAATGGCTCAACTGGAGCAAAAAAAAAATCAGGAAAAATTAGGGTTTTCTTGGACACTTATGGTTATCACCAGCAACCATGATAAGTTTGATACTTTGCTCACCATAGCAAAGTGTCTTGTTACAATATTTGCACACGATTTTGTAATCGGCAAACTTAGGTTGAATAGTAGCCAATGTGTCTCTTGCCACCGGACCCGATGGAGTGGGTTGTTTTGATGTTGAGGGTCTAGACGTTGATGGGGGTAGCTTACTGCAGAGGTCCCTTAACTCTGCATTAGAGTAATTGTTTGGATGCCACCGCATCATGTGGCGAATCATAGTATGATTACCGAAGGAATATTTTTTGTTAGGGTTCCCCCTGGACAGCTCAGCACCACAAATCAAGCAAGTCACCTTTGCAGCGTTGACTTTTTAAAAACCCCTTGGGATTTTGTAGAACTCCCATACAAAGTGCTCTTTAGGTTTGTAGGGCTGTTTATCTTCAGGCAGGAACTGCCTTGTCTGTGCCTCCTCTTCATCATCCTCCTCCTCTTCCTCTTGATCACCAATGTAATCTTCTGGTGGTCTTTTAGATGGTGGTGGTGGTGGGGCAGATGCTCCAGCTGTTGCTGCTACTGTAGCCATTTTATACTAGTAAAGAGTAGAGATAGAACTCAAAACAGGTCTTCCTCAGTCAAAGGACAAAGTCAGAATAAGGAAAAAAGGTGGGGTCTTTTATCATTTGGAAAACAAAACTGTTCTGGACCAATGAAAAGTGTTATTTTCAAGTCACATGATCCAGGCTTTCATCATTTGGAAACCAAAACTGATCTGCACCAATGAAAAGTGTTATTTTCAGATCACATGACCCGACGCGCTTACGCTACGCGCCCCGGGGTGTGTGGCGTAAGCGAGTCGAGACGTTGCGCGATCGTATGCGATCGCGTGCTTCCGGGTGCGCTTACGCAGTACGTCATATGACGCATCACGCGGCTGCGCGATACGTCACGATGTTGTTTTCGTTTGCGGCAATAGCGCTATCGGGACGCTCACCGGTACGTGCCCCGGGGCGCGCCTTAACATTGCGCTTACCCGTGCGTTCACCGGTACGCGCCCCGGGAGCGCTCCGGGCAAAAAATATTTAAAATTATTATTATTTTTTTTTAAACTATTACATAATTATACAATATAAAATTTGTTATAAAAAAAATATTACTTTTCATACCTATAGAGATTTGCTATTAAAAAACCATTGAAATTCACTGAAAAAACCACAGGTTTCACACCAGTTATAGTTAGGAATTAGCATTTAAAAAACCTATTAAATTCACTGAAAAAACCATAGGTTTCACACCAGTTATAGTTAGCTGGAAGTTTTACTCGCATAAAACCATTGAAATTCCCACGTTATAGTTAGTTGGACTCACTATAACTTGCGCGTGCAGTGCACTGCTGATGACGTCACATATTACATCACTCATGACATGGTCAGTGACATCTGCCACCTCGACCCACAACCCCCCACAACCTATCCCCCGAAGAAAATGGAACAAAATCATCACCGACCAACTCCTCACATCGCTCAACCAAAACCCACCCGCCCTCTCATTGGACCCAAACCAAGCTGCCATCAAATTCAAACAATGGATCACTCACAGCGCTGACGAATTAGCACCCTTGAAAAACCATCACACCAAACAAGACTGCAAAAAGGCCCCCTGGTTCAACGATGACCTTAAGAAATCCAAAAAGCTATGGCGTACTCTCGAGAAATCTTGGAGAAAAAACCCAACCACTGACAACATGACCACTTTCAAGGCAGCCACCCGCAAACACCACCAACTGATTCGATCCACCAAGAAATCAGCATTCAAGAATCGACTCGACAACAACGCCCATAACAGCAAGGAACTATTCAACATCGTCAAAGAATTCACCAACCCCACCGCAGCCTCAAATGACATCACTCCCTCCCAAGACCTCTGCTATTCCTTATCCTACTTCTTCTACAACAAAATTGCCGACATACATAACAGCTTCGAATACAGTTCCAACGAACAATCCTCTCCACCCCCCTCAGAACCTAAACCGCCCTCTAAGAACATCAGCGCCTGGAACCCAATCACTACTGAAGACACCATCCGCCTAATGAATTCCATCCACTCTGGCTCGCCAACCGACCCATGTCCCCACCACATCTTCAACAAAGCAGACTCCATCATCGCATCCCATCTCCGAGACGTCATCAACTGCTCCTTCATCTCTGCTACCTTCCCAGAAAGCTGGAAACATGCCGAAGTCAGCGCCCTCCTGAAGAAACCCACAGCAGACCCCTCTGAACTTAAAAACTACCGCCCCATATCCCTCCTCCCATTCCCGGTCAAAGTCATTGAGAAAGCCGTCAATAGCCAACTCGCCGCCTTCCTCGAATCCAACAACTCCCTCGATCCCTCACAGTCCGGCTTCCGAGCCAAACACAGCACCGAAACCGCCCTCATCGCAGCAACAGACGACATCCGAACACTACTGGACAACGGAGAAACAGTGGCCCTCATTTTACTCGACCTCTCCGCCGCCTTCGACACGGTCTGTCACAGCACCCTCACACAACGCCTCAGCAACATCGGCATAAAAGGTAAAGCCTTGGACTGGATCATCTCGTTCCTAGCTGATAGAACTCAGAGAATCCGGCTTCCCCCATTCAAATCAGAGGCCACCGAAGTCATATGCGGTGTACCACAAGGATCATCACTCAGTCCCACCCTCTTCAACGTTTACATGAGTCCCCTCGCTTCCATCGCGCGTCAACACAACCTTAACATCATCTCCTACGCTGACGACACCCAGCTGATCCTCTCCCTCACCAAAGACCCCAACACCGCCAAAACCAATCTTCACGAAGGCATGAAAGAAGTAGCCGTATGGATGAAAAACAGCCGCCTTAAACTTAACTCAGACAAAACGGAAGTGCTCATCCTAGGATCATCCCCCTCTGCCTGGGACGACTCTTGGTGGCCTTCGGATCTGGGCTCAGCACCAATACCCACTGACCACGCACGTAACCTTGGCTTCATCCTAGACTCCTCACTCTCGATGTCCAAACAAGTCAACGCCGTCTCATCCTCCTGCTTCAACGCACTTCGTATGCTCAAAAAAATCTTCCATTGGATCCCCGCCGAAACAAGAAAGACTGTCACCCACGCACTGATTACTAGTCGACTAGACTACGGAAACACCCTCTACGCCGGAATTACAGCCAAATTACAGAAAAAACTCCAACGCATCCAAAACACATCAGCGAGACTCATTTTAGACATCCCCCGCCAAGATCACATCACCGGCCACCTGAAAGACCTCCACTGGCTTCCCGTCAACAAGAGAATAACATTCCGTCTCCTCACCCTAACAAACTAGGGCCTGAATGCCTCAACACTCGACTATCCTTTTACACACCCACCCGCCAACTAAGATCCTCCAATGTTATGTTATGTTATGTTATCTGTTTTGTAAAGCGCAAACAGCTGCCCCAGCAACGGGGCGTCCCGGCGCTAGAACCATAACACAGCCATCTGAAACGAGAGACGAGACCTACAAAGAGGGAAAGAGATGGGTTTTGGTCGCTCTGCGGAAGGCTAACATATTGTCGATGCATCGGATGTGGAAGGGAAGGGAGTTCCATAACTTGGCCCCCAGTAGTTTGAAGGAACGCCCTCCGATGCGGCAGAACTTTATGTGGGGTACCATGGCTAGGTGTTGCCCCTTGGACCGGAGATTCCGTTTGGGAATATAGGGGGTCAACAGTGAACGGAGGAGCTCTGGACCTTCATTCTTCAGGATTTTAAAGGCGAATATGAGGGCCTTGAATTGGATGCGGGCTTCGATGGGTAGCCAATGAAGTTTGTGAATGGTCGCTCTCGCTGAGCACCTTCTAGGAAGACCTACTATAGCCCTTGCAGCCGAATTCTGGATCCGTTGGAATCTCTTTATTTCAGCTTTGTTTGCTCCTAACAGCAGGACACTCGCGTAGTCCAGCCTGGACAAGATGGTAGATTGTACGATAAGTTGTCGCGTTTTGGAGTCAAAGTAGCCTAAGATGGGGTTGAGACTTCTCAGTAATCCAATGCAAGTTGCGGCAACTTTTTTGGTGTGCGACTGGAAGCTAAGAGTAGAGTCCAGCCACACTCCTAGATTTTTTGCTAAAGTTTTCGGGAGGGGTGCTGGGCCCAATGATTGGGGCCACCAGAGGTCATTCCAGTTGTCACTGTTTTTCCCCATTATCAGCACCTCGGTTTTGCCACCGTTAAGTTGGAGGCAGTTTGCTGTCATCCATTTCGCGACGGCAGTCAGTCCATCCCTGAATCTAGTGGCCTCGGGAGAGGGGGCCTCATTGAGGCTGATGACCAACTGAGTGTCGTCGGCGTACGACACCATTGTGAGGCCCCATGTCTTGGCAACCTCCGCCAAAGGTTGCATATATAGGTTAAACAAGGAGGGACTGAGGGCAGAGCCCTGTGGGACTCCTTGTCCTATGTCTTGGGGTTGGGAGATAAACGGAGGGGCAGATACCCTGAATGATCTGTTGGTTAGAAATGATCGGAACCATTGAAGCACCGAATCTACGATCCCGATGTTTTCAAGGCGTTTTAGTAGGATGGCATGGGAGACCGTATCAAAGGCCGCGCTGAGATCGAGCAGTATCAGCGCGGCGCTTTTACCGGTGTCCATAATTTCCCGTAAATTTTCCGTAGAGGTGAGGAGCGCGGATTCCGTGCTATGGCCCGGCCTGAACCCGTGTCGGGAGGGGTCCAGGATGTTGTTTTTTGCCATGTGATCACTGAGAATTTTCCGCTAGTTTTGCGACCCATGGGAGCAGTGAAACGGGCCGGTAGTTCTCCGGTTTAGAGGGGTCTAGGGAAGGTTTTTTTATATTTTAGTATGTGTGCAGGACTTCAAGACCAAAGAAACCATCCTTTCAAAAGCGAGAGCCATGCACCCAATATCTTTTCGGGGCCACTCACCGGTGCTCTATCAGGACTTAGCTTTAATAACGATAAACTGCACCAGCTCCACTCACTGACGGACGCCTGTCGCCTACTAGAACTGACACCTCCGAGCGAAGAGGAGGCCTCCGACAGCACAGTCACGAGACCCACTGCCAACCCGTTGGGCTGTCAGCGACAAACTAGGAGGCGACGGCACCGGAAACCACCAGCCTCAGACATTGCCCAAAGTCAGCAGGATGCCCTGGCATCTGCTACTGTGGCCCTAGCAGACGAGAACTCGGATGTCAAATGAGGATTTGGCGGGAGCACCCTTAGTCTCTCTCTGATGCATCTTTGTTGGGGTCGGGCAGGTGGTGGGCGGTGGGGTGCTTTCCCCTTTGTGGACTGACCATGCTCCCCACTTGGTTGTTTATTCTGCCCGTCCTGGGACGACAGACTTTGTTCGAACATTCTTTCTGCTCTTTGGGTGTTGGGGTCGGGGTTGGGTGGGGTGGGTGGGATTGGGTCTGGGGCGGGATTTGTCTCGGGGTTGGGAAGGGCCAGGGAAGTTCTTGGGGAGGTTTCTGTTTTGTTTTTTTGGTAGGTTTGGTGGGTCCCCCTGTCCACATCTTCCCTTTTTGTTACAGTTTTGCCGCTTTTGGGATGCTCCCATCATCCCTCCCACGTATTCATGCCCACGAATGGGACTTCCAAGCTATCCTCGCTATGCCTTCCATACTAGATGGTGCACCAAGGGCTTAAGATTTCAACACTCAATGTACGGGGCCTAAATAACCCTTTCAAACGACGGGCAGTCCAGTCCTTCTTTGAGCATTCTGCGCGGACATTTGCCTCTTACAGGAGACCCACCTATTGTGCAAGGACCAACACATGTTGAAATCCCGCGCCTTCCCTATTCAGTTATTCTCTTCACTCTCCACCAAGTCCGCAGGGGTTGCGATACTGGTTTCCCGATCATTCCACGGTAGGGGTAGTCCAGAGGGAGGCGGAGATCAAGGGCCGCTTGCTAACTTACAGATTCCTGGTAGCAGGTCAGTCCCTCATTATAGGCTTGGTATACGCTCCTAACTACGGACAAGACAGCTTCCTTCACAAAGCACTCACTGACACCACTTCTACTTCCGAGCGTCACATACTGTTGGGGGGTGACCTGAACCTCGTCTTTCACACCCAGACCGACTGTTCCTGCCAACGCACTGGCCAAGTAGGGGCCCTCTCCAAGTCGGGCTTAGCACGCCTCCAAGACCTAGGCCTGGTTGATCTTTGGCGACACTTCCACCCCCATAGTCGATCCTACACCTATTGCTCAGGGGCCCACAAGACATACGCTAGACAGGACTATTTCTTGTGCTCCTCCTCACTTCTGGCGTTAGCTACAGAGGCCGATATTCTTACTGCGTCTCTATTGGACCACTCCCCAGTCACAGCCTCCTTTATACTCCCATCGACCCCGCCACCACAGCGGCACTGGCGCCTGCGAGACTCCCTATTGCACCAGCCATCCGTTGTGGACCAAATTAAGACATTCATCGTGCAATTTCTAGCCCACAATGCCAACCCCGATACTTCCCTGGTGACACAGTGGACTGCCCTAAGGCGGTACTACAGGGAGAATTCATCGCTATATCCACTGCCAACAACAAACAAAGAGCAGGATCCAAACTCACACAGCAGATGCATCAGCGCACAAGAACAGCCAGGGCATGGCTCCAACTGTGCCCGGAGCGGAAGCAGCTGGCTGCATTAGATCAAGATAAAGCTGAATAGGCAGCTCTTCGCCTATGCCATGCTTATTATGTGGGAGGCCATCGGTGCGGCCGCCTCCTAGCTCATAAACTACATGAACAACGACAGCGACATGGGGTGCAAGCCATCCGTACGGCTGCGGGCGAGCTCGTTACCGACGCCGCCGATATAGCGGAAACCTTCCAAGCCTTCTACTCTAAGCTCTATGCGGGTGACTCACTCGATGCACGCCAGAGCCTGGAGTATTTGGACGGTGCGCGGCTCTCCCCTTTGAATCCAGCCCAGGCTGTGTATCTGGATAGGGAGATTGGGCTAGAAGAGGTCGTTGCAGCCATCTCGCACCTCCAGCTCGGGAAGTCTCCTGGCCTCGATGGCTACTCTGCAACCTTTTACAAGACCTTTTGTCACCAGGTGGCCCCCCTGCTTCAAATTCTTTTTAACTCATTCGCTCAACCCGGGGCTATCCTGGAGGAGATGCTAGAGGCTTCGATTACAGTCATTCCGAAGCCTGGGAAGGATGTCACCAGCTGTGGTGCGTACAGGCCGATTTCCCTTCTTAATGTGGATTTCAAACTGTACACGAGCATTCTGGCAATATGGTTAGCTCCTTATATGCCACAGTTGGTGGAGCCGGATCCGGCGGGCTTTATCTCACAGCGACAAACCAGCGATAATATGAAAGGGGTTTTACATCTTGTAGAAGCAGCGTCGCGCATGCGGGGGGCCTGTATGTTGCTGGCCATAGAAGCAGAGAAGGCCTTTGATAGGGTCCACTGGCCCTATCTGGAACAGGTCCTGCAGCGGTTTGGCTTCAGGGAAGTTTTGTGTACCCGCATTCTTAACTGTTATCGCTCGCCCAACACCACAGTTCGAGTTAACAGTCGGACGTCTCCCCACTTCACTATTGGTCGAGGCACCCGTCAGGGGTGCCCCATTTCCCCCATTTTATACGCTCCTTATATGGAGCCCCTAGCCCAGAGAATTCGACATCATGCCCTCATTGTAGGAATTCAATTTGGGGGGAGATATCCATAAGATCAGCCTCAATGCAGACAATATTTTGCTCTCCCTTACGGACCCCGTCCAGACCCTTTGAGCCCTTTTTATTGAATTGCACAACTTCGCACGAGCCTCTGGGTTTCGGATCAACACGGACAAATCGGTTGCTCTCAACATCTCCCTTTCTGACTCGACTCATTCTCGCATCCAAGAGGAGCACCCTGTTCAGTGGTCCGCCACCACAGTTCCCTATCTGGGAGTGCTTCTGGGCCCCACTATCACTGCCACAGTCGCTGCGAACCATGCCAAGCTTCGTGCACAAATCCGCAGGGAACTCCGGAGATGGAAGCACCATCCCCTCTCGTGGTTTGACAGGATCTCTGCCGTTAATATGACACTCCTCCACACTCCTCCAGACCCTACCTTTACGCCCGCCGGTGGGCTGGATCCAATAGACTCAGTCCGATCTAGCCCAATTTATCTGGCAGGGTCGCAAACCGCGTTTCAAGCAGGCCATTGCGGTTCTCCCCTCGGACCAGGGTGGATTTGGGGTACCTGACCTGCAACTTTACTTCTACGTGGCACAGCTCTGCTACTTGGTAGAATGGCACCGCTTGGAATCTGAAAAGCACTGGCTGTTCCAGGACCAGGCGGTGGCAGGCATGCCTCTCCAGGGGATTCCTTTTCTCCCGAAACAACTCAGACCGCCCAACCTATTCGCGTCCTATATCACTGGTACCATTTTGGAAGCCTGGGACCGCACCACAATCAAACACGAGCTGTCGTCATTTCCTTCCCCAATGACCCTACTGAATTAACCCCCAGACTGAATCCCAAAGCATTCGCGAACTAGCGCCCCTCTCCGTGTCGGTCATTAGGACACCTCTTTAATCACGAGGGCATCCCCCCTTTTCGCAAGTTAGGGAGGACTATGGCTTCCCAGAGTCGGACAGGGTGCCCTACTTACAACTTAGACACTGGGCCCTCCAGCCAAAGCTAGTTTCCGACCTGTATAAGCATCTCCTTGTGACATCCACACACACCTACAATGCTAGTAGGGTTCGCTGGGAACGGGAACTTGGGAGAACTCTTTCCCACAAAGAATGGAGCGGCATATACTATGGGGCCCGGCACTTGACCTACCATGCAGGCCTTACGGAGACACTGACCAAAGTCGCCACTTAATGGTATCGTACACCGGAGCACCTCCACAGGTTCAACCCTCATATCAGTGATAGATGCTGGCGGGATGTGGGGAACTAGGCACACTAGAACACCTACTTTGGAGCTGCGATAGACTTCACTCATACTGGGCCACAATTCTTGACGATATCGACTCACACTTAGACACCCAACTCCCATGCTTCCCAGCTTATATCCTGCTACGGCTACCCAACACACTGATGTACCCTTTGAAATCCAGGAGAGGACGCCTCGTTGCCATCGCCCTTGGGGCAGCTACTCAGAACATACTCGCACACTGGCGATCCCCTCAGGCCCCCCCTCACTCGGGTTGGCTGCAAAGGCTGTGGATGGTGCGGGGCATGGAGAAACTATCTCTCACACAGGCAGGTAGAGGTAGCGAGTTTCTGGAGCTGTGGCGACCCTTCCTGACCCTGCTCTCAGGGAAATTCCAGGAACTGACCTGCCCCTAGTATCTACGGCTCCTCCGCTTGACAGACACGCAAATCCCTGAGCAGCGCGGCACCAGGCGCCCCCAGTTCTCTAGACCGGGCCAGCTTTCCTTTATACTACCATCATTTTAATTTGTAGACAGGGGGGGTGGGGGTGGGGGGAGGTTTGTTTTTTAATTCCCCACGTGTATTTTGTGGGTTGATCTTTGCTGACCAGCTCCTAGCAATTACTTGGTAAGATCATAATCATCGACTTGAGAAGTCTGTATCGCACTGTCTTGAAGGAGCAGGAGATCCTGTTCCCTTTTGTTATATCTGAAATGCCAATAAAAGATTTAAACCATAATATACCTACATACAGTAGGGAACATTATGCATTGGGGTACCCCTGTAATTACCATGGCCTCCTCTGTAAGACCCTAGTACATATTAGGGCAGGGAATTAAAACTACCTTTTAAAACATGCCACAGGGTGCGTTTGCACACTGGTGAAGGGGGGGGGGGGGCTGAGCTGACGTGTGCAAACATGCCCTGTGGCCGTTTTAATTTGGTGGATGAAGTCCCCTTGAATCCTGAGTGTCCCTTGGGTCCAACTAGCCAACCAGATACCAACAGTAAGTGCTGTTTCTGCGTTCAAACTGTTGTATTTTGTGCTTCATTGTGTATAATATTGTTTATTCTGTACTTGTTCTCGCTCTGCCGCCTGCCCCGCTTCCCGCCGTTCTTGCGGCCACGCCCCCTTTTCCCGTGTCATCCCCGCTCCCGCCTCCCAGCTGCTCCTCCCTCCCACTTGTCCATAAATGGCGACCGCACGGCGCAGGTGAGTGTGACCTGTTCTCAGGACACCCCCGCGCCGCACGGCCCCCAGCTGTGTGTGTGCCCCCTCGTGTGTCCAGCTGCTGCTCGCAGGCTCGTTCTGCCGTCTGCCTGCCGTTCTGTCCCCCAGCTATTTCGATTGTTTCTGCGTGCAAACTGTTGTATTTTATGCTTCATTGTGTATAATATTGTTTATTCTGTACTTGTTCTCGCTCTGCCGCCTGCCCCGCTCCCCGCTTCCCGCCGCTGCCGTTCTCGCGGCCACGCCCCCTTTTCCCGTGTCATCCCCGCTCCCGCCTCCCAGCTGCTCCTCCCTCCCACTTAGCCATAAATGGCGACCGCTCGGACGCGCAGCGGTCACGCGCAGAGGGCGCGCCGATTGTGCGCCGAAGGCACGCCAAAGGCAAGCCCGTCTGCGCCCGTCCGCGCCTGCACCGCGCCCAGTGCCAGGACCCCTGGCCCCTGCCGATGCAAGATGACCCGACAGACCTACGACGCCGCCACCCTCAACGCACTCAATGCCGGCCGGAACCCCGCCTGCTGCCGGGCCACCCCGAAACGCATCCACGGACCCTTCACCTGCCAAGCCTGCCGATTCACATGCCTCCGAACCTGTACCGCCCCCGCAAAGCCAAACACCAGCAGCAACCACCTCAAGTGCATCCTGCTCAACTCCCGCTCCGTCCACAGACACGCCGTGGAACTCTGGAACCTCCTCGACACAACATCACCAGACATTGCCTTCCTCACGGAAACCTGGATGAACGTCTCCTCAGCCCCCGACATCGCCATCGCCATCCCGGACGGGTACAAGATCATCAGGAGGGACCGCGCCAACCAGACCGGAGGAGGCATCGCCATCGTCCACAAGAACACCATCCGCATCACGACCGACGCCAACGACACCTTCGCCGCAGCCGAGCACCTCCACTTCCAGATACACACCGACCCAAAGACGACCTTCAGAGGCACCCTCGTCTACAGACCCCCGGGACCACGCACACAATTCAGCAAAGACATCACGGACTTCATCAGCCCGCACGCCCTCCCCTCCGCCGACTACATCCTCCTAGGGGACCTCAACTTCCACCTGGAGAACAACAAGGACCGCAACACCGCTGCCCTGCTGGACAACCTCGCCAACCTCGGACTCAAGCAACTGGTCAACACTCCCACCCACTACGCCGGCCACACGCTTGATCCCGTCTTCTCATCCAGCAAGCACATCACCTTCAGCCACTCCACCGGACTCCACTGGACCGACCACAGCTGCGTCCACTTCAGCTTCAGGAGAACCACGACCCACCATCCCCCACAACAGGTTCCTCACAGGAGCTGGAGCAAGATCACCGCCGACCAGCTCACCACCTCCCTCAGCCAGAACCCACCCACCAGCACAACGGACCCCGACGAAGCAGCCCGCAACTTCACACAGTGACTGACCGCCTGCGCCGACGACCTCGCACCACTGAAGAACCCTCCCAGCAGACCTAGAAGCAAGAAGGCCTCCTGGTTCACCGACAAACTCAAGGACTCCAAGAAGACCTGCCGCACCCTTGAGAAAGCCTGGATCCTCGACCAGACCACTGACAACATGACCGCCCTCAAACACGCCACCCGCAAGCACCACCAGCTCATCCGCACCACCAAGAAGAAATCACTGAAGGAACGACTGGACAACAACGCCCACGACAGCAAGGAACTCTTCAGCATCATCAAGGAGTTCTCCAAACCCAGCACCGGCAACAACGACATCACTCCATCACAAGATCTCTGCGACTCTCTCGCCTCGTTCTTCCACCGCAAGATCGCCGACATCCACAACAGCTTTGGCACACCATCCACGCACCCAACCGTCGAACCAACACCCCCCACCGCCACCCTCCGCACCTGGACCACGGTGACCACGAAAGACACAGCGCGCACGATGAATACCATCCACTCCGGATCTCCGACCGACCCCTGCCCCCACCATGTCTTCAACAAGGCTGACTCCACCATCGCACCCCAACTCCGTAACATCATCAACACCGCCACCTTCCCAGAGAGCTGAAAGCATGCCGAGCTCAGCGCCCTACTGAAGAAACCAACAGCGGACCCGACCGTCCTCAAGAACTTCCGCCCCATCTCGCTCCTACCTTTTCCTGCTAAAGTCATCGAGAAGATCGTCAACAGACAGCTGGCCACCTTCCTCGAGACGAACGGATCCCTCGACCCCTCGCAGTCCGGTTTCAGAGCCAACCACAGCACCGAGACCGCCCTCATCGCAGCCACCGATGACATCCGAGCCCTGCTCGACAACGGGGAAACTGCGGCCCTCATCCTCCTGGACCTCTCTGCAGCATTCGACACTGTCTGCCACCGCACCCTAGTTCAACGCCTCAGCAACATCGGCATCCAAGAGAAGGCACTGGAGTGGATCATCTCGTTCCTCGCCGGAAGAACACAGAGAGTCCGCCCCCCCCGTTTCGATCCGAGGCCACCGAAGTCATCTGCGGCGTACCACAAGGATCATCACTCAGCCCCACCCTCTTCAACGTCTACATGAGACCCCTTGCAGCCATCGCACGCCAACACAACCTCAACATCGTCTCCTACACCGACGACACCCAGCTGATCCTCTCCCTCACCGAGTGGATGAAGAACAGCCGCCTGAAACTGAACTCAGACAAGACGGAGGTCCTCATCCTGGGACCATCGCCCTCCACCTGGGACGACTCCTGGTGGCCCCTCGCCCTGGGCACCGCTCCCAAGCCAACAGACCACGCACACAACCTGGGCTTCATCCTGGACTCCTCCCTCTCGATGACCAGACAAGTCAACACCGTCTCCTTATCATGCTTTCACACCCTTCGCATGCTACGCAAGATCTTCTGATGGATCCCGACCGAAACCAGGAAGACGGTCACCCAGGCACTCGTCACCAGCCGACTGGACTACGGAAACACCCTCTACGCCGGAACCACAGCCAAGCTACAGAGGAGACTCCAACGCCTCCAGAACGCCTCTGCCCGACTCATCCTGGACATCCCCCGACGCAGCCACATCTCCGGCCACCTGAGGGACCTGCACTGGCTCCCCGTCAACAAGAGGATCACGTTCAGGCTCCTCACCCACACACACAAGTCTCTCCACGACCTGGGCCCCAAGTACCTCAACGACCGCCTGACCTTCTACACGCCCACCCGTCAGCTACGATCTACTAGCCTCGCCCTCGCCGCCGTACCACGCATCCGAAGAGCCACCGCAGGAGGCAGATCCTTCTCCTACCTGGCGGCCAAGACATGGAACTCCCTCCCATTCCACCTTCGGCTGACCCAAGACCATCTAGCCTTCCGGAGACAACTCAAGACCTGGCTGTTCGAGCAGTAGCGGTCCCCTTCCCCCAAGCGCCTTGAGACCCTCCCGGGTGAGTAGCGCGCTATACAAGTGTTATGAATGATTGATTGATTGATTGATTGATAGAGCTGTAAAAAGGGGCACGTCCTGGACCACCTCTCTGCAACGCAGCGCAGTGGTGCGTACTGGAAGCACCTGGTGGGCTAGTTGACCCCCAGGGTCCCTCAGGATTGAAGGGGAATTATTTCCCCAACTGAAAATGCGCCCCAGGGCGTGTTTGCACACGTCACCTCAGGCTCCGCCCACTCCCTTCACCACTGTGTAAACGCGCCCTGTGGCCATTTTAAGTTGGGAGATTAAGTCCCCTTGAATCCTGAGGGACCCTAGGGTCAAACTAGCCCACTAGGTAACTCCAGTAAGCACTGTTGCAGAGAGGTGTAAAAAGGGGCACGTCCTGGACCACCTCTCTGCAATGCAGCGCAGTGGCGCTTACTGGAAGCACCTGGTGGGCTAATTGGCCCCAAGGAGCCCTTAGGATTGAAGGGGAATTATTTCCCCAACTTAAAATGTGCCACAGGGCGTGTTTGCACACAACACCTCAGGCCCCACCCCCTCCCTTCACCACTGTGTAAACGCGCCCTGTGGCCATTTTAAGTTGGGAGATTAAGTCCCCTTGAATCCTGAGGGTCCCTAGGGTCAAACTAGCCAACTAGGTATTTCCAGTAAGCGCTGTTGCAGAGAGGTGTAAAAAGGGGCACGTCCTGGACCACCTCTCTGCAATGCAGCGCAGTGGCGCTTACTGGAAGCACCTGATGGGCTAATTGGCCCCAAGGAGCCCTTAGGATTGAAGGGGAATTTTTTTCCCAACTTAAAACAACTTAAAACGTGCCACATGGCGTGTTTGCACACAACACCTCAGGCCCCACCCTCACCCTTCACCACTGTGTAAACGCGCCCTGTGGCCATTTTAAGTTGGGAGATTAAGTCCCCTTGAATCCTGAAGGTCCCTAGGCTCCAACTAGCCCACTAGGTACCTCCAGTAAGCTCCACAGAGCTGCGTTGCAGAGAGGTGTAAAAAGGGGCACAGCCTGGACCACCTCTCTGCAATGCAGCACAGTGGCACTTACTGGAAGCACCTGGTGGGCTAGTTAGCCCCCAGGTGCCCTTAGGATTGAAGGGGAATTATTTACTCAACTTAAATCGCACCACAGGGCGTGTTTGCACACGTCACCTCAGGCCCCAACCCCTCCCTTCACCACTGTGTAAACACGCCCTGTGGGCGTTTTAGGTTGGGAGTTTAAGTCCCCTTGAACCCTGAGGGTCCATAGAGTCAAAGTAGCCCATTACGGACCTCCAGTAAGTGCCACAGAGCTGAGTTGCAGAGAGGTGTAAAAAGGGGCAATGTCTCTGAACACCTCTTTGCAGGGCAGCTCCCTGGCGCATACTGGAGGTACCTGGTGGGCTAGTTGTCCCTCAGGGACCCTCAGGGAAATAATTCCCCAACTTACAACTCGCCAGGAGGCACGTTTGCACAATGGTGAAGGAAGGGGGCGGGGCCTGAGATGAAGTCTGCAAACATTCTCTGTGGCTTGTTTTAAGTTGGGGAATTAATTCCTCTTCAATCCTGAGGGTCCCTGGGGGCCAACTAGCCCACCAGTATGTGCCAGAGAGCTGTGTTGTAGAGAGGTGTTCAGAGGAAAAGCCCCTTTGTACAATACTCTGCAACACAGCTCTGTGGCACTTACTGGATGTACATTGTCGACTAGTTGGCCCCCAGGGACCCTCAGGATTGAAGAGGAATTAATTCCCCAACTTCAAACACACCAGAGGGTGTGTTTGCACATATGTCACCTCAGGCCCAGCCTCCTCCCTTCACCACTGTGCAAACGCACCCCGTGGTGTGTTTTACATTGGGGATTAACTCCCTTTGAATGCTGAGGGTCCCTGGGGTGCAACTAGCCCCACCATGTACCTCCAGTAAGCACCACAGAGCTGCGTTGCAGAGAGGTTAAAAAGGGGCGTGGCCTCAGAACACCTCTCTGCAACGCAGCTCCCTGGCGTATACTGGAGGTTCCTGGTGGGCTAGTTGGCCTCCAGGGACCCTCAATATTCAAGGAGAATTAGTTCCCCCTGGCGCGTTTGCAGAGTGCTGCAGGGAGGGGGAGGGGTCGGGGCCTCCGGCGTGAGGTTGGTCTTTTTTTATTTATGAAGGGCGTTGTGTGGCCCCCCCTTCTTTTCCTACTAGTGTGGCCCTGGGGACCCCATCCCCCAGCGGCGGCCTTTCCTTCTTTAATTTTTTTATAATTGGAGTGGGGAGCCAAGTGGCCCCCCTCCCGGGCCACTTATGGCCCGAGGACTCCATCCCCTGGGGCTGGCCCTCTCTGTTGGGGACCGTGGGGGTCCCCAATCCCCTGCACGGTCTGGCTGGCTCCCCGCCTCCTGCTAAGATGCAGCTCCCCGTGTAGAAAAGCAATCAGCTTTGGTAATTGGAACAGAGAGCAGGTTTTCTGCTCTCTCTTCCAAATACCAAAGCAGAGTTTGCTATGGCAGTGGGCACCCCGGGACACTGCAGGAGCCGGCCCTGGGGGGTGGCAGTCCCTAGGGCCATGACAGGGCTCCAGGAGGGGGGCCGCGCTGCCCCCTTCCAACATTACATAAGCCCCTGGTAGGTGCCTAATTATATTATATAGAGCCCTGGGGAGGTGGCGGTCCCCGGGGAGTGTGGGGGAACTCGAGCCCCACCACACATGTTATTATTATTATTATTTTTTTTAAAGAACACAAGCCGTTTAAGAGTTTAGAGCTTGAAAAAGGCCAGTCTGATAACTCTCCGTCTTGGCAGTGCAAGAGGGTTTGGTTTTAATCGCACAAAACACCTAGATGTGTGTGATAAAGGGGCACCAGGCATAGTTAGACTGCCTAGTTGAATTTCACCCAAAGTACTCATCCTTATAACATCCAAGAATTAATCTAAATATTTTGCAAGTTGACATCCGGGTTAAAGTCAGCATTGATTTCATAACGTTGGAGTACAGCTACTTGTACCTACCCTAAAGGGAGAGATGTACAGTCCCAGCACTGGGCGCTTGTTTGCTATATCATAACCTATAGGAGGGAGTTTTGTGAGCTAAGGGGAGTAGCTCAGTGGTAGAGCGCATGCTTTGCATGTATGAAGCCCTGGGTTCCACCGGTATCTCCAGTTGCGCCTTTTTTTTTATTAATTAATTAGGAGCTCAGGATAAATATACATATATTTTAAATTTTACCCACAGGATAATGTGAAATCATGTTTCAGTGTTTGTGAGAGAAGTGCAAGCAGTAACATCCTATAACAGCCCTCGAATGCTTTGGATATTTCTGTTCTGTGATGATTTATAGCGAAAGGAAGTGGACCTGACTAGATTAGAAACACTGCTCACGTTTGGTACGAGATTAAGGTACGCATTTGATTTGTAAAGCACCGCAATACTGCTGTGTGTTGTAGGCGCTTCACGAGCGGCATGCTTTATCTTTAACTTACAGCTTCAACACTGCATCTCACTGTGAGGTGCCTTCCCTCCCACCACCAAAGAAATGCCTATAATGCAGCAGAAACAGTCCTCCGATGGTCTCACAATTCTCCGCACAGGCCCTCTGGAACTTTGCTCTCATTCACGTGATTAACCCTCCCCCACCCTCACAGCACAAAGGCAGCAAAAACACTCCTCCAGTGGTCTGTCCATGCTCCAATCAGCCCTCCTAAAACTAGGCTCCCAAGCTCTACCATCTGCCTCACCCGGTCTGCAGATAGTCAGCTGCATTGATGGGTGTCATATTGACACTTTAACAATCATTTCCACCCCTGAGGACACTGTATGCTCAAATGAAAATGGTGCTCAAATAATCCTAATCTGCTTTAATGGGTTACGGGCTCCTTTAAGGCAACAGGGAGGCTTAAAATCCCCTTTACTTCCTGATAAAATACTCGGCTCCTCCCCCACCTGATTAATTCCATTTCACTCTCCAGAGATTGGATCTGGGGCAGGAAAAAACACGCTAACCCCACTCTTCATTACCCTGGCGGGTGAGGGGGGGGGCTACCCGTGCCCCACAGTTTACTCACCTCTCAAAATGGGCTTCATCGGAGCCCTTTGTACCGCCTGCCTCCTAAACCCCATAATTCTGCTGATAAACACAGTATTACCACTTCAATTTGTTTACAGAGAGAGCTGAAGGAGAATAACAAAAGCAATCCGTGGAGATGGAAGGTTGGAGGGAGTCTTCAGTATTTGTGTGAAGCCTTGGTGTAAATGCCTGTCACAAGATGCACTTCTCACAGTCTTTGTCATGGGTAGAATGCAAGTGAGGACTAATTTAGGGTAATGTTGGTAATTAACACCAGTATCACGCCCAGACTGCTATTAGTGCAGCATCACGATGCCATTATTTAGTGCACATTCTCACTTCCAAGCGTTTCTGTTATATTTGCAGTGTGCTTCTGGTTTGTTCTCCTGTGGCCAGCCAAGCAAAAAAACGCAGCAGAAACAGTCGTCAGGTGGCCTAACCATGCTCAGCTAAGGCCTCCTGGAACTTCACTCTCCGTTGCATTATCAGCCTGGAACTTTGCTCCAGGCTGTACCATCTGCCTCACCCAGTCCGCAACTAGTCGGCTGCAAATGACATCCTGACATTCATTACAAAATTATGGTAACGTTTTATGGTGTGTAGCTAGAGGGACAGAACATTAATATGCGCAGCAACACTCTGAAGTGGAATGTATCAGCTTGAGTTGTGAGCGCGGAGTAACACGCCTATCATAAGTGACATGCAGCGGGAAGTACTCCTTTGGAACAGGGATAACGTGGAGAGAAATATGTCTGCTGTCTGCGAAGGTTAATGAGCTGATGCAGAACATGTGTCTGGAATTAAAGTAAGTACCTAGTACTCCGAGCTATAAAACTGTCAAGGAATGTTGTGCACAAAATGTAATCCTTATTTTTTTCGCGGCCGGATCCGCGGATCCATTGTGCATTTTGCCGATTAAAAAAAATTAAATAAAATTGGGGGGCCATGGGGGTCCTTGTGGGACCCCCTAAGCAGGCCTAGGGGTTCAGGGTGTTTCTACCCTGCCCCCTTTCCCCTTTCCTCTTTTTTCACATTTGTTTTTCCTTATTTCTTGTGCCTTGGTTCTACTGAGGCACAAGATGGCTGCCAACACTTCCTGCTTTGGATTGTTGACAGCGAATTAGCATTCAGCTCGTGATAAAGAGGGTGCGCGGATCTTGCACGGCCATAGATATCGAAACATTTTTAATTTTGATTTTCTCAGCAGCTACTGAATGGATTTACTTTCTGAACCAAGAACTACATCTTTGCCAAATTTGGTGTAATTCCATTCAGCAGTTCGGGCAGTAGCTGTGTCTAAAGTTTCCTTTGGAAACATGCATGGGGAAACACGTTTTGAGACCCCCCTTTTTTCTCAGCTCCCACTTTCCGAATCACCCCAAAACTTTCAAGATAGGAGCAGACTGGAGCGCCCCACAAGTTTTTGAAAATTTTGCGATGATTCATCAAGTGGCGACAAAGTTATTGAGAATAGAATATTGCGAATTTCCTATGGAAAATAGTTCCTAACTATAACTACCGAGCGGCGACCGCCAGTAGGATATATATATATATATATATATATATTTTATTGTATGATTAGCTACAATCTGCGCAGTTAAAAGAATATAATAAAAAAATATATAATTTCCATAGAAGTAAAATGTTATTAAAAAGGATACAAAAATCACTTTGTTCACATGGTGTACTACAATTGTGCCCATTACTGGCACCACAGCCTTCAATGCACTTTCCTGTGGTTAGTTAAAACTGAAGCAGGTTCTAAACTATATTATAGCCTAAGAAGTCACTAAATATAGTGGTCATGTGGAGCCAACCAGTCAACAATAAATATCCATGGCTCAGAAGAACATCATTTTCAAATCGTGTAGCTACCCTATGGAATGCTTTAATAAGAATATAACCTTCTTTGCAGGATATAAAATACAACGTTTGATCTAAAGTGCTAGTATATAATCACCAATGTTTTCTACAACCAAGTAATACAGATACCTAGTTAATTCCATAACCCATAGTGTAAAAAGAAAACAAAAAAAGTTAAAATATAATCTAAAATACAAATGTGATAACAACCACCATATACAATCATTTTATTTACCCTAAGGGGAAGCAAAATGGAAGAATTCATTTTGAGAAGAATTTCAAGACAAATTCAAGAGGGCATTATGCCTTAATAAACGTCATAGGCAACATCCATGTGCTGGTACAAAAATGTGCATGACCACTTAATGCAAGTACTTCATTAAATCCATATGACCCATGGTGCCTCCAATGGTTATCATGTGTGTCTTGTGACTTGTGTGTTTGCAATATACAAGTTGTTCCTGTCTGGGGTTCAGGCAAGGAGTATACATCCAAAGTTGGCCAGCTATTACAGTCCCTTAGCTGTTCCCCTACTATGGTATAATATTTAGCCATTCTAACTAATTCTATTTGAACGTCACACATGTATTCTTAAGTACTAGCTTCTCCACAAGATCTTAACGCATGTTTCAGGAATAGAGTCCTTGTTAAAATCTCCTATCAGCTATCAGCGCAGGGCAACAATATAATAGGTAACTCAGCTATTCTGTAACAAATGTGCATAAACAACACTGCTGCTGACCCCCCACCAGTGGCGGTTTCTGAGTCAGGGCGTCGGGGCTCTGCCAACTTTACTTTCACCCCCCCAGGGTTGCCCATTGCAAATGTAAAAAACAACTGTCTTTATATTTTTTTTTTAAATGCACACACATACCTAGCTTGGGACTGTAGTTTGAGAATTGATTGATGAGTCTCACGTTATGCCAGCGATGCCGATCCATTGCTCTCCTGAATGCTACCTGTGGGCGGATCCTGAATCTAGAGTGTGTTTGCCGGGCTGAAGAGCTCACCGACCTGAGGCCTGTGAGGTCATCAGTTTGGCAAAGACATTGCCTCGAGAACCAGTCTCCACCCCCTGATGACGTGTTGGTAAAGTTAGCCCTGGGCGCCACAGGCTGAAGCCCTGTAGCACCATGGGCTTCACGTCAATCAGGAAATGGAGGCAATGGCACCCCACCCTTTTCCACTTCATCACAGGGTGTTGGGTCTGCCCTGTGACGCTTTGGGAAAGGGTGGGGTGGAGGCAGACGGGAGGCCTAGAAATCGGATCAGGATTTTTAAAGACACACTGCGCAGACTCGAAGTGTCTGCTATTCCCTCTTCATTTAATTGCTGGGCCGTGTGGATGACTTTTTCAGCTCCAGACCAGCATCTGTATTTACCTGGCAATAGCAGGCTGGAGCTGAGGAGCAGCATAGATGGTGGTGCCTAAGGTACCGATGTTTATTGTGCAGTGCTTTTTGTGAAAGAGATGCAGGTGTTTTTGTCCCGTAACTTTGCCAAAACTGTAGCGTCCATTTGGGCTAACAGATCATCTGCATGTTGAGGAGGGGGTTAACAGTACTAAACATTCTCCTTTCTCGCCAAATTACTCTTCAACTTTCAAGGGAATATTGAGGGCTGTTGACAACCTTCCACCTGCCTACAATCCCCAGGATCCCCTGGGGCAACGCGGACCTGACGGACTAGTCAGCGCGCCAGGAGGCGCATAAAGCTGTGACAGGGGCCGAGTCCCCTGTGTTCCTCGGACGGTGTTGGGGGCTTTACCTGTTGCTTCCCGTACCTGTTGCTTCCTCGAGGCCGGGCTTGGCTCCGCCCCCCGCCCTTCTGCCTGTGAAAAGACCGGCCGGGCTTGGCTCCGCCGGGTTGTTGACCACCTTCCACCTGCCTACAATCCCCAGGATCCCCTGGGGCAACGCGGACCTGACGGACGAGTCAGCGCGCCAGGAGGCGCATAAAGCTGTGACAGGGGTCGAGTCCCCTGTGTTCCTCAGACGGTGTCGGGGGGCTTACCTGGTGCTCCCCGTACCTGTTGCTTCCTCGTGGCCGGGCTTGGCTCCGCCCCCCGCCCTTCTGCCTGTGAAAAGACCGGTCGGGCTTGGCTTCGCCGGCCTGTTGACCACCTTCCACCTGCCTACAATCCCCAGGATCCCCTGGGGCAACGCGGACCTGACGGACGAGTCAGCGCGCCAGGAGGCGCATAAAGCTGTGACAGGGACCGAGTCCCCTGTGTTCCTCAGACCGTGTCGGGGGGCTTACCTGTTGCTTCCCGTACCTGTTGCTTCCTCGCGGCCGGGCTTGGCTCCGCCGCCCGCCCTTCTGCCTGTGAAAAGACCGGCCGGGCTTGGCTCCGCCAGCCTGTTGACCACCTTCCACCTGCCTACAAACCCCAGGATCCCCTGGGGCAACGCGGACCTGACGAACGAGTCAGCGCGCCAGGAGGCGCATAAAGCTGTGACAGGGGCCGAGTCCCCTGTGTTCCTCGGACGGTGTCGGGGGGCTTACCTGTTGCTTCCCGTACCTGTTGCTTCCTCGCGGCCGGGCTTGGCTCCGCCCCCCGCCCTTCTGCCTGTGAAAAGACCGGCCGGGCTTGGCTCCGCCGGGCTGTTGACCACCTTCCACCCGCCTACAATCCCCAGGATCCCCTGGGGCAACGCGGACCTGATGGACGAGTCAGCGCGCCAGAAGGCGCATAAAGCTGTGACAGGTCCCTCGTCCCGCGAGGACGCGCGCGGGACGTGCCTGACGAAGCCCGGACAAAGGGCGGACAGTCTGTGACAGTCCAGGGCAGGCCGTGGCTGGGCTGGGCCATCCCCCCAACAAGTCATCTTCTAAGGTACTGTACTGTTCGTTTTATTCCACGACTCCTTGAACACGTCTCGGGAGCTGGACTGGTCTGGATTCTATTTGTATTCATCCAAGCTTATATATCCCACGGACCTCGTGCAATTTGGGACATTTGATTGAGGAACTACAATCTTTTCAATGGGCAAAAGGGAGACCACTGAAGGGGGGGTCAGTTGGCAAGCAAGAAAGGGAAAAGTGTAAAAAAAAAGCATACATGCCGCACTGTGTTTTGAATAGAAATGAGATTTTAGTCTCAGAGTGCGAGGAGAAAGTGGGGGCTAATAAGGTAGGCCCAGCAGATACCATCAATTTACCACAACCAAAAAACGCAGCTGCAAACAACCAACAGCATGTAATCCCTTCAATGTTCCAGAAAAAGGCCCCATTATCAACAACACACCCTATCGTGCATAGCACACCTTTGGTCGATATCGACATTGTAAATACTCACAAGGCCCCCATGCCCTCTCCTTTCCCATTGGCCAATACTGTTAACCAGGAAACCGACAAGGGTCCCCCTACCCCCGGTACCTATAGATTTGCAATCCTTGAACATATGACGGAGGGATCCACAATCTTGGAGGGACAAAGTTGCACTGAACTAGGCTCTGATCCCGTGCCAGATAGTTGCGGCTGCAGGGAGTCAAATCGAGGGTAATGGAAGATAGTAGAATTTCTCCAAAAAGAGGTAGAAGGTCTAAAGAAGCTAGTAGCAACTCTGAATCCTAGGGGGGTCATACGGTAGCTGAGCCGAGCACGTCAGCCCATTTTCCCTCCCCGTTGCCTCCCTCTTATAAAGATGTTCTAGCCAATAAGCCTGCAGCGAATAATAGTCGGGGATCTGGCGACTCCATATCAGAGAGGTTAAAAGATATCAGGGCTACACCCCCACCAATTGTTTCTGAGGTCAGGGCGGGAAGATCTATTGTCAACACACCCAATAACTCTCTGGTAACTGGGGGGCGCCATATCTCTCATAATTTGAGACCCACCAGCCAAGTAACCAAAGTTCCAAGTATGGGATTAACAAAAGAGGGTAGGGCGACAGTGTATTTGGTGAAGGTTTCTAAAACCTTAGGTAGCCAGAGCTACGAATCGAGCGAATCCCTCCGCAATAAGGTCATACATTGGCTCAGACACGTAAGAGGTTGCAGATCGATCATTCGCGAGGACATCGAGGGGGTTAGGCGAATGACACTGTATAATTCAGCTAGTGATTGTATCGAGGTGAGGCTTAAAGATCCTGTCCTAGCTGATAATCTTACGTCCTTGGAGTTTCGTACCTCTGCCCCTGATCATTCTTCTATCCAAATCAGACAACTGCCTGTCTGGGTAGAAGCCGGCTGCCTGGGAAGAAAGGTCCTAGGGACCAAGGAGGGGGGATCAGGTCTGAATAGGGTTGACTGACTAGTGTCCCGCGATGGGGAGGCCAGTTTCGAACAGGTAACATCTCCGAACCCAAGAGCTGAAAGTGCATTAGTAGCACCAGATAGCTGGGGCACAGTTGGGGGCCACTGTCCTGTTCCAGAATGCCCTCTGGCAGGACAGGGCTCCTCTAACCAGAAGGGCGATCCAACTTTTAACAGATGTAGCAAGCTTGAACATCCTGTCATGGAATGTAGCGGGTTTAGAGAGGAAACTGAAACTCCCAGAATGGTATAACTTCGTGGATAAATTCGAATTATGCATATTCCAGGAGACATAGAGCTTAACACCACTCCATAAATCAGGCTACGCATCCTATTGTATCCCCGCTATTAGCTCAGGCAAAGGCCGTCCATCGGGAGGCCTACAAATTTGGATAAGAACAGCCCTTAATTGGGTGGTCAGCCCACACACTGGAGTTTCTCCCGACTTACTTCACTTGACCATCAAAGGGCAAGGCAGGGGCCCGGCAATTGAGCTATTTAATGTCTATGCTAGAGGGTTACCTGGTGCCCAAACCTCTCCGGTCATTTCCACCCTCGAGAAAAGCTTGGAAACCATATTGCCCCCAACAAACATAATTGTAGCTGGGGACTTCAATGTAACCTTCGAACCTTTGAGTTCGGGTGACCAAGCTGGAATTATAGAAGAGGATTGTAAATGGGGCATCCCGTCCCTCAACCTAGACCCAATTAAGAAATGGACAACAGCGTGCGATACAAATTAACGCTCTCAATCTGGAATATGATTTGAGAGCTGTTAATGGCAGATCGAGCTCTGACCAAAATGGAGCTTTTACTTTTAATAGACTCGGGTCCCCCTCCAGGATAGATTACATCCTTTTGGACGTTCGGTTATGGCAGGATCTGATAGATATGGAAGTGGTGCCCACATTGGATAGCGACCATAACCCACTTTGCCTTAAAATTAACAATATTTTGCACTGGGGGGGGGGGGCAAAGAAACCCACCGCCCGATATGGTAAGCAGAGAGGTAATACCATCAAACTGTAAAAGACGCCTCAAGTGGAACAAAGTCTCACATCAGGAAGGGCTGTTAGCAAGTGTGAGGGAGGAAGTTGTGTCCAAAAGCAGCGAGCTAATGGCATTGTATAATGGCCTGGGGGAACTTAATGATTTTAATTTTAATTTTAAAAGCTTTTATCAAATTACAATAGATACGCTGAGTTTGTTTTTTATCATTGAAGGCAAACCAGCCAGAAAACATGATCATTTAAAGACTTGTAATCCCTTGTACACTAAGGATTGCAGGGACAAAAGGGGGGCCATCGCACGTAGTATTAAGTCGAAAGATCCAGCTGCTGTCAGAATTGCCAGGAAAGAGTACGCAAGGGCTTTGGTGGTGGCCAAAAGATGTTGGGAAGAGGCGCACTGGCAGGCACTGAAGACAGCTGCAGTGCAGAGAGATCCCATTGTATTCTGGGATTTAATTAATCGTAAGGACAGGATATCAATGGACCTCATGCCCAATCATATCACTTGTGCACAGTGGCAGAACCACTTCGCCAATTTATATTCGGGCGAAGCAATATCCGACCCTTTCTCCACTGAGACCAGCCTGATCACCAAGGAAGCCAACGGAACTACAGATAGGTTTGACCTCCTGGAAGTGGAGCAAGCAATTCATAGCATCTCTCCAGGGAAGGCAGCAGGCCCAGATGGACTGCCTGGAGACCTGCTCCTACACGATCCCATGCCTTGGGCCCAGCTCATTCTCCACATCATGAATTTGATAGTTAGAGGGTTCGCCATCCCGGACTCCTGGAAGGGAGCCGAGCTTGTCCCAATATTCAAAAAAGGGAATAAAGAGGACCCTGCCAACTATCGGCCAATCAGTCTTATAGACGTGATTCAGAAGGTTGTTGGCAGGGTTCTTCTCTTGAGGATCAGAACCTGGTTGGAGGATGGCAACATCTTATCACACTTTCAAGCAGGTTTCCGGTAAATGGTGGGAACAATGGACCAGGTCCTCAGACTCGTCATGATCTATTGGTAGTCAGTCCTCCTGGGCAAAGGGAGGCTTTCATAGATCTGAAGACTGCTTTTGACCTGGTCCCCCGGGGTAAGCTCTGGCAGGTACTTGGACATCTGGGCATGCCACCATACATTTTAGATTTTTTACAAAGGATGCATACTGACAATTTTGCAAGAATCAGGTGTGGGACCCAAGGGTAGCTGACAGAGGGGATCGCGGTAGATAGGGGGTATGCCAAGACTGTGTGTTGGCGCCCACCCTATTTTCAATATTTATTAATGGGGTGGTGGCCCACCTTAACAAGGAGCCGTCTGACGCTCCAGTGTTGGCAGGAGAGAAGACATCCACCCTCCTATTTGCTGACGACACTCTCCTAATCTCCAAGTCCCCATCTGGCCTACAGAAATTACTGAAGAGTTTTGACTCATTTTGTAAAGAACAGGGGCTGATCATCAACACTAGCAAAACCAAGTTAATGACCATCAACCCCTCAAAACGTTTCAGGAACAACATCACCCTGGACGAAGTCCCACTAGAGATGGTTGAGTCTTTTGACTACCTGGGGATTAGAGTCTCAAAAAATATGAAGTGGTCCTCACACCTTGATAAAATGCTTTTAAATCACAAGCGGGTGTCTGGTGCATTCGCCAGAGAACAGAATCTTTCAAGTAGCAGACCGTTTGCACCAGCTCTCGCAATTTATGATGGGAAAGCGCTGCCCTCGGCCCTCTACGGGGCAGAGCTTTGGGGTATGGAGAATATCACCGAATTAACCAGGTCAGAAAATAGATTTTTAAGAAACCTTGTATAACTTCCCACCTCCACCCCCCTGAAGCCTCTGTTTTATGACACTGGGAGGAGGCACATTCAGGACATTGCCAGGCTTCGTCCTTTGCTTTTTTGGGCCCGGCTTAAGAGGACGGAGGAGCTTTGCATGTATGCTGCTGGGTTTGACAAACTAGTGGCGGCAGACAAGGGAGGCAGGATAAAATGGTTGGCTGACTTGAAGCACCTTTTGGGCCTTATCGGCCTTAGCGAGGCATGGGCGACCCAGATTCCCCCTTCTAAGTTGGACTTGAAGAGGGCATATTGGGACTGGGTGACAAAACGCGAGCAATCTTGCCAGCAGACAGGGAAACTCACGGAGGGAGTCTTTGAATTTAACCCCTTCGGTGCTCATGACGGAGCGGTTCCGTCATGAGCGTCGGTTGAACTGTGCTCATGACGGAACCGTTCCGTCATGACCACACCCGTTTCTTAGAACGTTCAGCACAGCGCGAAAATTCGCGCCGCGCTGAACGGGTTAAAAGCATTCGCAGACTAGAGCCCTATCTCGACTTTATACAGGTCCCTAGGGACAGGACTCTGTATATGAAGCTGAGATTTGGCACCCTACAGGTTAACTCAGTGATATCCTCTTGGAAGGGGTCGTACTCGGTCCCTGCACCCTGTCCTAGCTACGGCCATCCCGATGAGTCCATTGCCCACTTTCTCCTGGCGTGTCCTGCCTACACAAAGGCCAGAGAAAAGTGGGTTAAGCCAGTTTGCAAAACACTAGGCCTCATGAGCCATGTAGCTGCCCTAAGCATCATGAAAACAGATACCTCCTCATTGACACTGATCTGCGGACTAGCAAAATTCCTGGGGTGGGCCTGATTACTCAGACTAAAGGCAGTAGGCAAGAGTTTGGTAGGCTCCTAAATGGAGGTTATGGGATGAATGATTGACCTGTTCCAATAGCACAAGGACTGGCCTGATCTAACTGCACAATGCAGGGGGCAATAGGCGGGTGTCGCCCCCTGATCATAATAAATGGTGATTAATACCCATGAATGAAATTCTTTTAAAAACTGTCAGCTAGATTCATGAAAGGAAATTGCGCTTGCAATAGCTGCAAATTCGCAATTCGGCTCGCAATTTGAAGGGAAGGAATTCAAGAAACCCAAACAACCAAAATAGCAAATTCGCAATTTAAAAATAGCGAATTCGCTATTAAATTCGCAGAATCCTGGAGGATGGGCATTTGCGAATCGGAAATTGCGAGGAACCATGGATTCTGTGAATCTAATAGCGAATTCACAAATAACCCATTCATGAAAAATCGCTAAAAGCGAAAAACGTGAAAATCGCTATTTGCGACGCACAATTTAAGAAGAACTCAAATCAGGTGGTAACCAGTACTGATTTTTTTTTTTCAAAAAACAGTTAGGTCACTCCCAACAGGTGCAGGGCTGATCAAACACATTTAAGGACATGCAGCTGGAGCCTGGTGATTCCCACAATGCCTGGAATTTACATGCTGGTGAGGCGGCGTAGGCTGCAGCGAGCTGCACGCAGCAGACGGAGGACACAGGAGCGGATATTCCGCCAGCGGGTCACCCTTCTGGGCCAAACCAGGGAGCAAATCTACGCCAAGTACCGCCTGAGTGGGGCCATGATAATCAAGCTCATCCGGGACCTAGACCCCCTGATGCAGCACCCTACAAGGAGGACCAATGCCGTGCCCACACATGTGCAAGTATTGTGCTGCCTGCACCTCCTGGCCTCCGAGAGCTTCCAGGGGATGGTCGCAGTTGCAGGGGGGATTTCCCAGCCCACCATGTCCCGCTGCCTAAGGAGTTTCCTGGAGGCAATGCTGACCCGGCTACACCACTATATATCATTCCCCACCAGCCAACAGGACCTCAATGATACAAAGCTGCAATTTTACAATGTAGCTCAATTCCCACACGTCATTGGATGTATTGACTGTACGCACGTCCATATTTGCCCACCTACTGAGACAGAGTACATGTACCGCAACCGGAAATGCTACCACTCCCTCAACATCCAGATGGTGTGCAATGCCAAAACAATCATCAGGGATATTGTGCCACAGTACCCAGGGAGCACACATGACTCCTTCATCTTCAGGCATCCACACACGACTGGCCAGGGGAGACTTTGGGGAAGGACACCTACTGGGTAAGTACACATGCCCCAAATGTGTACGTTGTGATCATGTTGCTGCGCAGAACAGGCACTCACTCTCTGCTCCTTACATACAGGTGACAGCGGCTATGCTCTCCGTGAGTACCTCCTCACCCCATACCTCAACCCTGCAACTCCACAACAACGGCGATTTAATACATCACACATTCGCACAAGGAACTGTATTGAGAGGACATTTGGCCTGTTGAAAAGCAGGTTTTGCATACTGCACAAGACAGGTGGGGCCATGAAATACGGTCCTGAGGTCTTCTGCCGCATCGTGGCCGTGTGTGCCATCCTTCACAACATTGCTACCAAGCGCAGGATCCCTGTTGACATCTCTGGCAGTGAGTCAGAAGGGGACAATCGGCCACCTGCACATGTGCGTCACGCACGTGGGGAGAATCCAGCAGAAGGACACAGGCGCCGCAACCAAATCTGCATGAACTATTTCTAGGGCACCCACTCCCCACACCCATTACTCAACTCATGCATGACAACATTAATAATGACATGAGGCACTTTACGTTATTCAGAATTTTAGTTATTGTTACTGCACAATAAACATGGCATTCTGAAAAGTGTGAAAAGATTGACATATTGCGTCATATGTCCAGGTTAGTCTGTATGGCAGGCTTGTTTCGTCAGCATGTGGCCTCATGGTAATGCACAACAGTTCAGTGGCGTCTCCGGGTAGTTGCCCCATACCTCCTCTCAACGTCCTCCTCCAGATTCTGCCGTGCAGCAGCAGAGGGCCTGCTGCTGCGGCGGGGTGCTACGACGGGTGGTATGGACTGGCTGCTGTGGCTTGATGTTGCCTCACTGTTGTCGTCTGCCCCCCCCCCGCCTGGCCATGGCCAGTGGCCTGCATGCCCTGCATGGCTGTTGCTATGTTCTCCAGGGCTGTTGCGACATCCTGGCAGCACTGCACCATTTGGCCCTGCATGGCCAGGGAGCGTCGCGAGAGCTGGGAGGTGGCGTTCCCAATAATGTGATTTGACCGCATGTACGCCGACCGGCAGGTCAATAGTTGGCGGTGTCTGCGGCGATTGGCATTCCGCTGCCTGGACATTGCCTGAGTGTTGGCCTCCACAGCTGCTGTCATTTGTGTAGCGATTACAAGGGGTGCTAGGATCAGAAAGGGACAAACAGCGTGGGTCAGACGATGTAGTAACCGCATATCGCCAATGGAGGGAGCTTGGCGTTTGCGGAACTACAGTCTCCAGAGGCACAGCAGACACGGAAGCGGAAGCGTTGTGTCGACAAAAGCCTTCCGCGGTAACGGCTCGGGGCTTGTCAATCAGGACCCTGAGTGAAAACGGGACGGAGCCCTTGCCTGCTCCTTGGAGCGGATTCCAGGTACATTGTTTGCCTTGAGCAGAATGATTTCTGTTTTTCGGAACTTCTAGAGACTGCTTTCTGCATCCAGTTACGTGAGCGAGTCCCCGCATTTATAAGACGGGCGTCCTCGCTAGTTTTGAGTGACGTTTGTGAGACCCGCGCAGGAGCGCGTTGTCGTCTCCGTCACTGGTGCTCTTTCTTGGGAAATACAATTAGTGAATCCTGGCGTGCCGGTACCGGTACGCGCTGCACGAGGAGTTTCCTTGCTGATTTTGTTTTTCTTTGTCTATTATTCCTTGCTGATTTTGCCTACATTGAGAAATCCTTGCTGATTTTGTACAGCCGCCATTTGTCCTGCTGCTCTTGAGGAGGCTATTGTTTCCACTCGGATATCTGCTGTTTCGTGGTTTGTTTTCCTGAGGGTTTCACAGGAGCTCAAGTCCACCACCTCAGTTAGTACTTACCCTTATAGATATGTTATGTTTCTTTGATGCCTGTGAAGTGCTGGGTTCCTAATTGATGGTTTCTTGTTCTTCCCTTACCTGCAGTATACCACCGGGGGTTCTTAGAGACCGGCGAGAGAGAGGGTGGACGGCATACTGACATACCTTCAGAAGCCCCTCTGGACAACATTTATTATTTTATCCACTTCCCTTTTCCCCAGGGGGCATATATACATAGTTGTGTTTCCCTTACACTGTGTGTTGTGCGTTCTGGAGAGGAGGGGGGATTTTCATCTATCCATCGTTCCTGCTGACATCTCTCAGAGTTAGTGGTATATCACCATTGACGTCGTGACAATTTGTGCCACATTACGTGCCGTCTTGTCCAGTTGGAGGTGGATGGCGGCTAGGTGTCGGGCCTGGGTCTGGTGCACACTCAGCATCCTGCGCTCAATAGAGAGCCCACCTGCTCGCACAATTCTGCCCCTGCCAGCGCGGGATGTGTTGGTGCGCGGCTCCCTGACCAGACCGCTCGTCTGGCTCCTCACAGCCGCAGGGCGGCGGGTTTGTTGGCGACCTGCTGCTGGTGTTGCAGGCCCCACTGGTGGATGTGTGCTGCGTGGTGCTACAGCAGCACCTGTTGTCACGGGGGTGGCACGGGCCACAGGGGCGGGTGGTGGGATGACCGCTGTTGTGGCAGCTTGCCCTGATGGTCCGGGCTGTGGGGTATGATGTGTATCCCCCTCCGTATCCTCCGTGTTCTCCTCAATCACCAGGGCCTCGCTGTCTGTGCTGGGGACATCAGCGCCACCTGTGATGTGAAGTGGACGTTGATTAGTGACATGTTCCGTACACAGTTAGGCTTGCTACATGCATGCAGTCTACCATTCCCTGTCTTGCTGCAGGATTGAATCTCACTGGACATGTCAGGCTCTATGGTACAGGATGGTAATTGTGGGCAGACTACATGTCCCACAATGCAATTGCGCTATGGAGCTGTACTTTGGCTGCATGATTGGGGTTTGTTATGGGATGCACTGGAGTTATGGACGATGTTAGGGGACAGGGGGTTGCAGTCGCATGGCACTTACCTGGTGTGTCTTGGGTGGGTCGGGAGGAGTCAAGCTGGGTCACACCCACGCATGCCTGTGGGTTGATGGTCTCCTCCACTTGGTCCTCCAGTGGGGTGTTCGGTGGGACAGTGGGCTCCCCTCCACCTGTCGCTAATTGCTCCCCCAGCCTCTCAGCAATCTTTTTTTTTGCCCGCCCTCTTAAGTCATACTAGCGCTTTTTCAGCTCGCCCACCGAGCGCTGGGTCACCCCCACGGCGTTCACTTTGGTGCGGATGCGCAGCCCTATGCGCCTTTTGTCCGCCTCTGGTACCTTTCGGGAGTTACTGCCAAATAGGCGGTTGTGATCCTTGGAAACTCCTTCAATTAGGTGTTCGAGCTACTGCTCAGAAAACTTTATTTTGCGCTTTCTCCCACTGGTTGGTGCGCGGCTCCCTGACCAGACCGCTCGTCTGGCTCCTCACAGCCGCAGGGCGGCGGGTTTGTTGGCTACCTGCTGCTGGTGTTGCAGGCCCCACTGGTGGATGTGTGCTGTGTGGTGCTACAGCAGCGCCTGTTGTCACGGGGGTGGCACGGGCCACAGGGGCGGGTGGTGGGATGACCGCTGTTGTGGCAGCTTGCCCTGATGGTCCGGGCTGTGGAGTATGATGTGTATCCCCCTCCGTATCCTCCGTGTTCTCCTCAATCACCAGGGCCTCGCTGTCTGTGCTGGGGACATCAGCGCCACCTGTGATGTGAAGTGGACGTTGATTAGTGACATGTTCCGTACACAGTTAGGCTTGCTACATGCATGCAGTCTACCATTCCCTGTCTTGCTGCAGGATTGAATCTCACTGGACATGTCAGGCTCTATGGTACAGGATGGTAATTGTGGGCAGACTACATGTCCCACAATGCAATTGCGCTATGGAGCTGTACTTTGGCTGCATGATTGGGGTTTGTTATGGGATGCACTGGAGTTATGGACGATGTTAGGGGACAGGGGGTTGCAGTCGCATGGCACTTACCTGGTGTGTCTTGGGTGGGTCGGGAGGAGTCAAGCTGGGTCACACCCGTGCATGCCTGTGGGTTGATGGTCTCCTCCACTTGGTCCTCCAGTGGGGTGTTCGGTGGGACAGTGGGCTCCCCTCCACCTGTCGCTAATTGCTCCCCCAGCCTCTCAGCAATCTTTTTTTTTGCCCGCCCTCTTAAGTCATACCAGCGCTTTTTCAGCTCGCCCACCGAGCGCTGGGTCACCCCCACGGCGTTCACTTCGGCGCGGATGCGCAGCCCTATGCGCCTTTTGTCCGCCTCTGGTACCTTTCGGGAGTTACTGCCAAATAGGCGGTTGTGATCCTTGGAAACTCCTTCAATTAGGTGTTCGAGCTACTGCTCAGAAAACTTTATTTTGCGCTTTCTCCCACTGGTGGAAGCTCCTGCTGCATCCTGTGCCATGCTTGCCACTGTGGTGTCTCCTGCTGTAGTCCTGTGGGAATGCTGGAGGGGAGCTCTGCAACTGCTTTACTTCAGCCTCTCACTGCTGAATGAGGGTGGGAGCTGCCTACTTCCTGGTTGTGATGTCATCACTGTGCTCAGGATGCGACTTCCCGTTTTTGCGATCTCGCAGTTAGCGAGATCGCTATTTGCGATATCGGTAATAGCAAATTCGCAATTTCAATAAGGGTATCGGCGGAATCTGCGATTTTTTACCGATTTCTGGCTTCTCGCAATCGGCGATTGCGACCGCTTGCGAATCGCTTTTTTAAATCGGAAAACTTCATGAATGCCGGTCTGCGAATTCTAAATTGCGATTTGCATTTACTCGCAATTTAAAATTCGCAGAATTGGACATTGATGAATCTGGCTGTGTATATTCTATGTTGATTTTATTGGATCTAATGGATTAACTTGTTGATATCTGTACTGTGCTTCCTTTTTAAACCATGGTTATACACTGTATTTTTGCAATGCTTTTATGATAATTTCTTTATCGAATAAAGCTTATCTATCTATATATTGAGGGTTCAATGACTTCATCACCACCTTGCCACTGACCTAACTTTACAAAACTTAAAGTAATTCAAATGTTTGACTTGATAGTTTCGCGCTGGGGCATCACTTACTAGATTGCCCTTTTCAGCCTGGTACCTCGTCATCTATCTCATGGTCAACACAGTGTGTGTGTGTTTGACTCACTGAGACTTTTCTAGCGATTTGGTGTGGACTTGGTCCCAATGATCGAGGGACAGACCACCCCAGTTTTTCTGGATGACCAGATGATAATACAGATCATCGCAAGACATTTGATGGGAATCCATGACTATTACTTTTGTGAGTCTCACTGACAACCACTTGTGGTCTTGATTTAGCTGCACAAGTATGCACCCCTGATATTTACAGGCTGTATGGTGATTTGGTACTTACAACTGAACTGACAGCGTCTGTTATTAGAGTAGGATCTATTGTACCTAGCTCTTCCGAAAAAGACCCCTGGTTCTCTGCCTGTTGTTCTACTTGTCTTTGGGGGATATGAACTATGGCAGGTCTTTAAATATCCCTCGGACCCTTTTCTTCCTCTGTGGTGTTATTTTGGTCCATGGAAGAGGCAGTCCTGAGGTGCTTGAATGATACCAAGGTTGGTGGGGGCGAGGAGAGAGTGAGGCCACTAAGAAGGTACAGAGTGTTGTTGGCACATAAAGTAAATAAGATAGCAAGCAGAGCTAAGACGTCTACAAGTGTCTCTGGGGCTCAGGCTGCAGTGTCCAGTTATGAGCAGGGGTGGGGGCTTACCCTCGATTTCAACTCACTCATAATGTCTCCTCAACACAAAGAAGTGCTTCAAATGATGCGACAAGTGTGTGCAGGAGGGAAAGGTGCCCCAGTATCATATGTGGCGCCACCAGCAAGCTCAGACTTTTTAGCCAGCTGCATTTTGTATGTTGCCATTTTGAGACTGTGCGATGTTAAAGAGAAACTACAAGTCCCAACATGCAAAGTCCTGTTGACTACAATGTCTGCACTGGCAAAAGGATCACACATTACAGCGGGATGAGATAAGGCAGGAAAGCTCTGATATAAATGATAAAATGAACACATTTCACAAATACACTTCCAGTACTTATACATATACATATATATGTATTTTCTTTGTTTGCTTGAAGACACCCACACACAGAAACGTCTTCTTAACGTTGCATGATAACAACTACAACTACAAGACTAACTTTCTGGGATTAAAATACCCTAAGAGTGATCCATTGTGTGAAGACTGGAGTGTCCATGTCAGGGGGAAGGCTTGGTATCAACAGTCATACCATGTTTGCTATGGGCTTTAAAACGTGCAGCAGTGAGAAACTGCACTCAAGATGACCCCGTTGTTTGATGGACTGCCTTCTCCTACAGACTCACAGTACTTCATCTAAGGCCATGTTTGTATAAATGCGGGTGATTGTGACCAAGAAAGGGTTTTTTGAGAATAAGGGGAAATACTGGGCGCTCAGCCGTCTATTTTCGCAAAAGGTGTTGTGGATAAGTAGTTTAGATGGAGGTGCAAAGGAGGGCGAGGGGATAAGCCCTATAACCCCTCAATGAGTGAGTTGCAGAACAACCCACAAAAAGACAAACAGGACATGCCCTATGCACACTACAAAACGAGATAAAATATGGGTTGTAAATTATATAGTCACAGTACATTCGTGATACAATTGCCAAGAAAATAGAAAACAAAGTGTCTTGAGATTGAAGAACTCTTCGTTTAATGGTTCTTCGAGGTCAGAAACTGCAGCGCTGAGGTGACCGCAAGTCCCGGCTACCCAGGCTTCCCAGAACACGGGAGCAGACTTGCTCCACGTGTCTAAAAAAGAATCAGCCTGCCACGGACCCTTACAAAACTATAAAGGACCGCCGTGGAGGACCCAGTTCATCCCCACCATATATCACAGGATCCTATTACTGTGGCGGATCGCTACCACAAGTTCAAAAAAACACCAGGTCGTTACACCCGAAACTTATGGACAGTCTAGATATACATCCGGTCCCGAGCGATGCTGGGTCGCAATTATCACCGTCTTTGCGCCCCTCAACGATACCTCTCATATCCGAAAGCCCTGAGGAGACGCAGAAATCACTTTCCGTTTGTGACGAAACACGTGTAGGCTGGTGTACGAAGAACCATTAAACGAAGAGTTCTTCAATCTCAAGAAACTGTGTTTTCTATTTTCTTGGCAATTGTATCACGAATGTTAAATGTGGGTGATTAGCTGTGCCAACTACTGAATTTGTGTTGTATGCCCATTATTTTTGGTCAGTGTTGCCTGCATTATTACACTTTATTGGCACAACTAAAATTGACATTTGAAAATAGTATATCCTTGTTTTAAAAAAAAGGCAAACAAGTGGTGAAGTTTCATGTACACATAAAACACAGAGAACAATCACTTAAAGGACTGACATTTCATTATTTTACACTAAGCACTTTTGAGCCAAGAATCGGAAATTATTGTTTGAGTGGGAACTGATGTAGTCACAGTGGGTCGTGTACAAGTGAGCCTGTTGAGGAAACTGGTTTTGTTGCAGCTGTGTAATTTTTATTTTTCCCTCCTTTGTTCGCCACCCTGTGTCCTTTTCATTTTCAGTAGTAGCATTATTCTTAAGCAAAAGTCTTGTTGCAAAAAGAGCCTTGTGACCCATTTGTTGTACTTACTTGGGATGCTAGCTCAAAGTTGATAAGCTTCTGCTTGATATTACTGCTTCCGTGAATGTAAAGTATCAATGTTCTCATTTACATTGGGATTTTCGAAAGATATAAAAGTTCTGAAGGTTTGGGCTTGGAATACATGGCAACGCTTGCTCCATTGAGGTACCAGGTGATCCCTTCACTCCAAGTGAACCTCCTCCTAGAATCAGTGTTGAGGTGAATAATGCACATTGTGGTGCCCAAGGGTGTTTTGACTAGTGAACAGCATGTGAATCGAACCTCCTAGAAGATGTATTGGGTTGTACACTACCTTCCATTTTATCTGAGAGTTTTCTTTAGAAATAAGTGGCAGGATTGATTCCTTTTTCTACTTTCCTTTTTTGAATACGTGATACATTAGGGTGTACACATGACTATGCTCCAGTGTGAACTCCTCCCTCCATGGTGCTCCTGGGTGGTCTCCTAGAATAGGTATCTCAAGTGAAGTTGCATTTCGTGACATCCTCTTTGGGCAGGTTTTGGGACAGACACTGAAGGGTGAGAACCTTGCTCTGTGGAGGTGGAGGCTCAGTCTCTTAATGTTGTCATCACCCTGTAACAGGTTGGACACTTTACTCTATGGTGAGAAGAGATGGGACTCCTGGAATAGGTGTTGGGGTAGAAACGTCTGTCAGTAGTGCTCCTGGATGAGTGCCTAGCTTTGTGGTGCCCTAGGGTGGGATAGCCCAGCGCTCTATGGAGTCTCTGCAAGTGGTTGCTGAATGAACGGCTTGACAAACACTATTTCAAGAGTGTTCCAAGGTGACTAATGGGATGGCATGCGTACAAGGAGCATCTTACTGGTGTTAGCACAGAAACTGCTCTCCTTGTGATGTCATGGCTCCTTCTTAGCATGGGAGATAATGTGGACCATGCAATTCTTGCTGTCGTAGAACAGGCTTACAAAAAAAAGTGGCTGGGTAAACACTGACCTCCACTATGTTCCAGGGTGACCATAGAGAACATGGCCCAATAAACACCATCTTCCTTGGTGCAACATAGGTTGAATTTGACAGGTGAAGGTAGTGAACACACTACAGGCTAACTCATCTCTTTCTGCAGGAACAGTTTCACAATTGCTTTATTCACCTTCCTTGTTTCTCAAATTTGATTGACAAAGCACCGTTTGCCCATTCATTAAAAAAAATATTGCTAGGGAAGTACCCCCCTAACGGCCTTATGGCAGCCTGGCTTGCACGCTACGCCTGCTCATCACAGGGCACTCATACCAAACTTTTACGCTCACCACTTTCAAATGTCACTGCCCCCCCCATTTGATTTTCAAAGTGGTCTGAATTCCCACAACGGTAGTGCCAAGAATCGTATGTATAGTATATAGTTTAACCCCTTCCATGCTGATGACGGCCCCCGGCAGTCATGCATCACAGTGCTCGTGTGCTGATGACGGCTGGGGGCCGTCATGAAGCCGCCCACTCTTCAGAAGTGCCGCACAGGCGCAGAATCGCGGCCGCGCCCAAGGGGTTAAGATGTTCCAGCCCAATGGAGTCTTCAAATATGTCTGGTGGACCGCTGTCTCATAGGATTGAAGCAAGGCAGCAGCCCCCAAAGTGTTCATTACTTCCTGCAACTCAAGCGCTCTAGATAGTGTAGTGGTGTGTGTGTTGGAGATAGCAGAACCCTTCTGCTTGACAAACTCCATAGAATAGTGACATAAGTAATTGAGCATGGTTAAGAAAATTCATGGCACAGTAAGTGCAGTTAACAGTTACACTCTGATGAAGAAAAGAAGAGTAATACCGAGCTCCATGTGTGGCATGATTATTTGCATGCTGTTGGGCCGGGGAAGGAACTACACCTGGGGACGAGATAGGGGATTACATAAACCCTGCAATCTGAAGAACCGAGAGTGCTCTCCCAGAGAGTTTGCTGTGGTCCAGCAAACTGCTAGTGTGTGCCACATATGCATCAGTAAAAGTGCAAAATCGACGTTTGGCGTATATGAAGTCAAAACACAACTCCAGCCAGTGCAAGGCTTCAGAAGAAGGAGAAGGCCTTACAGAGAAACTGGTTTGTCTCCAGACAGAAATCTGCTGACAATGCCAATACACAAAGTACTATGTAAGAACCTAATACAGTGCCATCATTCACACAATAAGACAACACTAAAGGAAGCAACAAACAGGTACAGAGAAGCACTAAAGGCAGAGATAGCTGAATGCAATGAAGTGCTAGAAACAGAAATATTTCCGACACAAAGAAATTCTAAAGGCATTGGAAACTGCTACTTACCGCTGAAGAAGAAAATGGCGCCTCACAACCAGAGAGCGGCGTGACGATCCAAATTTTAGTACGCAGTTAGTGCTTAACAAAGGTGCAGGTACTAGTGGACATCCAATGCTGCTGGAGCGGGCTCTGCTTTAAACAACAGAAGGTTCCACATGTTATGACGCTGCAACTTTTCTAAAACCACATCCTTTCCCTACCATCAAAAGGCAGAAATAATAGCAACAGATGGTCTACCAGGATTGAAGCATTTGATGATTTCATTAATGTGCTGGAAGAAGCAAACAACAAAAAGATCATTAGCTGAAGAATTTGGCAGGTGAAGGAGTAAAAGAGGTGATAAAGAAAATACCACATGGTTGATGAAGTAACATACTGTCAAATCAAAGAGACTCTATCAAAGCATGATTTAATTGAGGGATTCCACTGGTCCGACCGCATGGGTGCCACCCATAGTGGTAGTGCCAAAAAAGGATAGTAGAGGAGCCATGCACATCTGCTTTGATATGCACCAGTCTTACAAGGCAAACAGAATCTATGTCGGTACATTGCTGACATGATCATGAAGCTGAACGGAGCCAAAGTATTTTCCTGTCTATCTTTGAACAAAGAGTATCACCAACTTGAACTGGAAGAACATTGCAGGTACATTACCACCTTTTCAACTCATGCTGGTTTATTTGGATATAAAAGACTAAGGGCCTGATTTAGATCTTGGCAGACTGGTTACTCTGTCACAGCGGTGATGGATATTCTTTACGCCAACATAGAAATCCCATTATATCCTGTGGGATTTATATTTTGGCAGGTGGGATATTCATCACTGTTGTAACGAAGTAACCCATCTGCCAAGATCTAACTCAGGCCCTAAGTTTCTAAGCGCCATCAGGTGCAGAACTCTCTCAGGATGTCGTTCATTCCATAATACAGCCAGGCACACGTGCTTTCAATTACAATGATGTGTTATAAGAGACATGGGACCACAGATGTAAGTATTTTAATTGTCCCGCTTTTGGCGACCGTGGCTGGCTCACATCATGCCAACCTCCTAGCAGTCCTTGTGCTTTGCCTTAAGGTAATTGCTGCAATATTGCATCTAATTCATATTGATGTTCATGACTCATCCAGATCACTTTGTGCCACATGGGGTTAATAGAGCTCTCTTCCTAGCGATAACTCTTCAACTCAATCAGGCTTCCTCCCCCCACTGGCATTTTCATCTCATGTATAATCCCATATGTCCGAATGATGATCCCTATATCCTCTGAAAGGATCTAAACGCCGTCGACAATCAGTACCATGAATGCACTATTGTTATATGAATGAATATGTGAACATTGGTACTCTACACTATATGTGGAATAATTATTTTGACTTTATTGTAGTCACATAAAAATGTTTGAGACTTGAAGTCTTTCGGCTTCAGGTTTTGTTCCCCACTACATTTTGATACATTATGAGGTTTAATAAATGAAATTGAAATTCTGTTTGGACTTTTGGACTATTTCATGATATCTCTATGTAAATTGATTTATGTTATCCCAAAGTAAGGGACCCTAGTTTCTTTAAAATTCAATTACAGTGATGACATACTGGTTTTCGGGGCAACCCGAAAGGAACATGAAAAAGCTCCTGCACAAGTGTGTCATATACTTGCTGATCAGGTCTCACTCTAAATGCAGAAAAATGTGAGTTTTATTAAACAAAACTCAAGTTCTTTGATCTCTTCTGATGGGGGAATGAATCCAGATCCAAATAAACGACAAGCCTTGTCTGTCAGTCAGTCAAATAGCTTTCATTTCAGTTAAAATAACCATAGAAAGCACAATGTCATGTAGTACAACAAATATGAGGTCATTCCAGAAACTTCTCAGGCCCAGTTTACTAAACCAGGTCAACACATAGCGATACCATGGAAAAGAAACCTGGCCCTTGAGATCCAGAAGCTCTCTTAATCCTTGTTGTAGGTGCTATGTTCTTGTGCAAATTCTTACCCAGAGTAGTAAGTGTCTCGAAGCAGCACGGTGTTGTAGTTTCCTGATGCCAGTATCATGAAAGAATGGATTCAGAGGTGTGCTTTTGGGAAGATATAACAACATCAGTACTATTTTATTTTCTCCTACAGCACGAAAACCCAGATTGTCCCCTCCCCACAATTTCGCCCCATAAAGGGCTGCTGGTTGGGCCCTTTATCTATAGACCTATGCTGGAGAGACTGCCTTGGACTTGGTGGCCTGATCCTCTTTTGCAATTGGCATGGAATTTTAAAGCCAAACTGCCTTGGCTTTGTTAATGGGGGGTTTCCATGCCAGTTGTGCATCAATTATTATACCAAGATAATTAACATTTGACACATATTTCAGTGGTTATTGACAGATGGCAATGTTTTTCTTAAAGCCCTTTTGGAGTCTAATGGCCATGTATTTGGTTCTACTGAAATTTATTCTGAGGCTCTTGAGGCTGCAATAATTGGTAAAGCTGCCTAGTAGCCTTTGCAGCCCCCTCGATGTCTGCGACAACGGAATAGTATCATCAGCAAACATTAATGCAGATCTGTGAAACCCACCTAGTTTTGTGGACCATGATTGCATTCATGCAAATATTACACAATGTCATTAACATATAATGAGAAGAGGGTAGGTGCCAATATGCACCCTGCCTCACACCCCTCATAATAGGGATGTCATCAACAAGTTTGCCACTGTTAGCCATGCTACAGTCAGTTGCCTTTCATGTGTTTTTAAAATGGGCTTCAATTGATATTGTGATACCACCGTATGTTTTTTGAGTCCAAAATTCGAGTTCAGAGTATTGAGTGCGATCTGCAAATATTTTGACCTGGATCTTGATTCTTCTTAAAAATGGCCTGCAACACAAATGTCATTGTACCTTCTATAGCAGAGGCAGCCTGGTGGTAATATTTTACAATAGCCATTTTGCACTCAATATCCTGGCTTGGCAACCCAAACTCTAGATGCAATAGAGTACGTCGTGTGTTATTCAGCAAGCCTAACATTTTTCTGTATACAGCTGAATTCCACTACTCAAGGATATTCATTGGCATTCCGGGAAAGGTGAGATGCCCAAAGGTTATGGCTGGCAAAAGTTTTTCCCGCATTACTATTCAAATTCCTTCCATAGTAGGGCTGTGCAAGTTGCGATAGAGTTTTCCAAGTGCAAATGAGATTTTTGCTGCCTTTTCTGCCAATGCCCTGGACTGTAAAAATGTTTCACTTGTGTCGGACAGCCATATCCTCAAATACATATATTTGTCAGTTGTTATGATTTTGAACGGTCTGGGGTTCCAGCCCTTTTAATACTATTTGCGGGCTGTCCAAAGATCAGAACCTTTGTTTTGTCGCGTTAGGTGTTAGGCAGTTCTTTCTATTGTATGAATGCAATGTGTTCAATGCCCTTTGCATCCCAATGCAGGTGGTGATCAAAGATGACAAGGTCAACAGTATATTGTATAATTAGTAATTTTTATGACCCAATTTTGGTGCACACAAGTTCCCTTTGATAGTACCAGCCCTAAATCAACAGTATAAAGGTTAAACAGCATGGGTGTTATTGCACAACCCTGTTTTAGGCATAATATTTACTTTTGTGGAAGCGTGGGTTTGGGAGAGTTTGATTTGGACCCAGGTGTCCATGTATAAAGCAAATATTGCATTTAGTACCTCTTTTTGATATTCGGGAGACGCCTAACTGCTTGATCAGGGAGCCTGCTGCTCATTTCCTGCAACGTACCTACTGCTTTCATCACTTCTACCACCTCGGTACCTCGCGGTACCCGCTGCGCGGGTCCCGCATCGCCCGTTTTGCTGGGTGCTTCGCCGAGGATCAAAAACCTCTGCCAGGAACTTTGGTTGCATCGCCGGGCGGGAGGAGAACAGACCAGCAGGGCTGCGAGCGCCAGGTGAGGGACAGGGACTCCATTTCCCAGGAGTCCCTGCATTGACATCACCTGCACCTGGACGTTCTCCCTATTTGCCCCGCCCCCGACCACCGAGTTAAAGGTGCTCGCCTGCCTGTGGATCACTGGGAGACGCCTAACTGCTTGATCAGGGAGCCTGCTGCTCTTTTCCTGCAACGTACCTACCTCTTTCATCACTTCTACCACCTCGGTACCTCGCGGTACCCGCTGCGCGGGTCCCGCATCGCCCGTTTTGCTGGGTGCTTCGCCGAGGATCAAAAACCTCTGCCAGGAACTTTGGTTGCATCGCCGGGCGGGAGGAGAACAGACCAGCAGGGCTGCGAGCGCCAGGTGAGGGACAGGGACTCCATTTCCCAGGAGTCCCTGCATTGACATCACCTGCACCTGGACGTTCTCCCTATTTGCCCCGCCCCTAACCACCTCCCCCCTATAACTGGACTTGTTGTTTCCCGCTGCGCGGGAGCGCGCGGGAGCAGCCCGGGACAAGGGCGGGACAGTCTGCGACAGTCCGTGACTGGCAGAGACTGGACTGGGCCAGGAACACTGTCCATTTATCTTCGTGAGTGATTTCAACTCTTTGTAATAATTACGAAGTACCATAGCCCTTAAAAACGATTATAAGGGGAGGTTTCATAGTTCTTGCAAGTAGTGGCTTCTGGACAATAGGCTTGGTATTTATTTTGGGTCATTGTGATTGTGGAGTGTTGTTACAGGTATGTCTAAACAAAAGCAAAGTACTGCTCCTCCAAACACAATGGATAACTATCTATTCCAAGTGGTCGCTAAGATAAACAATGATAGAAGGTCTTCCCTGGGATTGAGCCCAACACCTACTAATACCTCAACTGATTCACCCCGAGTTAACTTACAGGAATTAGAAGACTTCAGTGAAGCAGGGGTGTTTTCCCAGATTAGTACTGAGAGCCCCGCTCACAATGCATCTTCACCTGCTACATTGAGTAAAATAGATGAGGTTGATCATGATGCCGCAGACCTGGACCTAGAAATAGTGGAGGATAGCTCCCCTAAATCTGCACCTGTTCCTGCGCCTAGGGTGACTAGAGGGGCTACAAAGGGACAACCTAAGCGTGGCGGATTACGTTCTAGTAGAAAAAGACCAGCAACTCCACCTAGAAAAAATGGTACGGAGGATATAGGGGTTGAGGATGAGGGTAGTATGTTATGGGATGAGGCCAACATTAAGAAACTCATGGGAATGTTTGATCAAAAAATGAGGGGTATAATCAAGCCATTGTTATCTAAGATTGACCAACTTACTGACAAAGTTCACAAGCTTGAGGGTCTCCTGTTGAACACAAATGAAAACATGGGGGAAATACCTAACCAGGTGGTGGACAAAATTGAGCAAACAAAACATAGGGAAGGTGGAACTGGAGAAGGTAGGGAATCGGTGGTTCCGACTCACCCACTTATCCCCACCCCATGCTTAGCAGCAAATATCCATCGCACACCAGATCCGCTGATAACCAACGGGTCTAGGGAAAATTCTTTTCTGGAACCAGGTCCAATGGAGTTAATTGTAGAAGCATCCCCACTGATCCTGGTCCTAGCTAATGTACCAACCCTGAAGCTTGGCCAGACAGAGTCCCCCCAATCACTCTTAAGTAAAGCTCTATACTGGCTAACTAATAACATGCACATCACCCACTGGGGTAAACATAAACTCTCAGAGGAATTACTAACTGCCAGAAGAGTGAAATGGATAGGCAGTAGCCCTAAAAGATTTGAAGGCGACTGTGTGGTACTTAACTTTAAGGGACCACAAGTATTGCCCCTTATCCTACCTAATCTTCTGCCCCCTCAACGTAGAACAGCAGAAATCATCCCTCTCACACTTGACTTCTTTTACAGCAGAAGGGGCTTTATTGCTAAACCAAGTGTTTTGAGGACCAAATGGACTACAGTGGTTAACAGAAGGGGCGGGGGTGCCCAAAGTTGTGACTGGGGTGTAAACTTAGAAAATAGATATGCAGCATTGTCTAACCTAAATGAGTGCGATTGACTCGTATACCAAGATAATATGATAGGATACTCTCATGTTGTGAAAACAGAAAATGGTAGTGCTAGTAAGGATGGTTCATTAGCCCTGACTCAGGTAGCTAACCGCAAGGTAGCTCCCAATAGTAATAGTAGGGAGGGGGGGCCCGATACCTTGGAGTGGTATAGCAGTCTAGTCCGGTGTAATGGCAGTGAGCCATTACCAGAGTCTCACCTAGATGACGCCTTTGGCATCTCTTCAAAATTTTCAACAACAGAAACTACTCAGCAGAACATAAATATAAGCAACCTCCCAAGACTCGGCCAGTCAGGGCTCACCACAGCTAAATCAACATTGACCTTTATTTCTTGGAATCTTGCTGGGATAGCGAATAAAGTAACATCCCCTGAATGGTGTGCTTTTATCGACTTACATGATGTTATATTATTCCAAGAAACATGGTTGCAAAGCCCTGTATATCGGGTGGGGTACCTTAACTTTTTCATTTCTGCAGTGATAAATGGTAAAGGCCGCCCATCAGGAGGTTTGCTGATTTGGGTTCGCCAGTCGCTGAATTGCATAATCCAGCAAAGATCCCTTCCTACCGAGGATATACTATCAGTTAATATATTAGATGGGAAAATGGTGAAGAGCTAGCCCTTTTTAATATATATGCTAGGGGGGTCAGAGGGGGAAAGACCTCAGACGTAATAACGGTCCTCGAACAGGAGCTAGAATCATTGCCCCTAGAACAGTCTATTATTGTTGGGGGGGACTTAAATACTACTTTTGAACCCTTGGGTCAAGAGGATAAATTCTTGGCCGAGGAAGAGGATAGTAAATGGGGAATCCCCCAGCTTGAGATAGCTGCAGTTAAAAGATGGAGTACGGTGGCCATTCAAGTGAAGAGCCTCTGTCTAGCTAGAGGCCTTAGAGCCGCAAATGGTCGCACATCCTCAGACAGTGTTGGGAACTACACATTTGACAACGGTCAGGCATCCAGTAGAATAGACTATTTTCTGGTAGATATCAGGGTCTGGAGCAAACTGATTGATATGACCGTAGTAAAAAGATTGGAAAGCGATCATAACCCGCTGTGTATGGCCTTCACATCCTATTTAGAGGAAAGGGGGGTAAGCTCTGAGGAAGAGAGGGTGACCCTGGACTTAGTATGTACAAACAATCAGCAGCAACTAAAATGGGGGAAGCTAGTAGAGGATGAGGGGAAGCTAGATGAACACAAGAGAGTAGTGGGAGAGGAAGTAAATAACATAAAACTATTCACAAGTAACTCTAACTTCCGAGACATTTTGATGGAGGCTCACCAAAAACTATTTTGCAGATTGCAAACATTCTTTCTAAAATCAGTAGGCCACAATAAGGGCAAAAAACACCAAAGCAGACAGGGATGGTACGGTAAGAACTGTAGACTGGCACGCCAGAACCTTAGTAGAGAGCTTCAATCGGGGAATGCCGATACAGTCAGGAAAGCCAGGGACACTTATAGACGCACACAAAAGCAGGCGAAGAGGCAATGGGATGAGGAACTATGGGGTGAGCTTAAAACTGCATGCGCGGCCAAAGATTCGAAGTTATTCTGGTCCATGGTAAAGTGGGATAGGGGAGGGTTGGCTGCCGCCCCTCAAAACCATGTTCCCATCAATAACTGGATAAAATTCTTCGAACCTCAATATGCTCGCAATCAGTCGCAAGCCTGTGTTACTCTGCCACCAACCGTTTTTTACAAGTATAAGGTGTTTAATGAAAAAGATGTAAGTGTTGCCCTTGACTGTGTAACGAAGGGAAGAGCGCCAGGCATGGACGGTATAGCAGCAGACGTCTACCTAAGTGATCGGAATTCATGGTGTACATATTTTGCTTGGCTTGCCAATGCAGTGGCGATGGGTGGTGAAGTACCTATGTCCTGGAAAGGAGCGGAAATCATCCCAGTGTTAAAAAATGGTGACAAATCCCTCCCCAGCAACGACCCATCAGTCTCATAGATTCAGCTCAGAAACTGATGGGTCGAATGGTGCAGAATAAGCTCCAAGTATGGATAGAGGAAAACAACATCTTGTCACCATACCAAGCGGGGTTCCGTCCCCTGACAAGTTCCATCGACCAGGTCTTTTACTTCATTGCCCTGTACTGGAGGAACGTCACCTTAAATAACGGCCCTCTATATGCTGTCTTTGTGGACCTAAAGTCAGCTTTTGACTTGGTCCCCAGGGACAAGCTTTGGAGGGTCCTAGCTGATGCAGGGATAAGCCAAGAACTTCTCACTCTCCTTGTACGACTGCATGAAAATAATTACGCCAAAATTAGATGGGGCTCACAGGGAGAAGTAACCGAGCCTTTCCCCGTAGAGTGTGGAGTGAGGCAAGGTTGCGTTCTAGCGCCAACACTGTTTTCGATATATATAAATGGTATAGTAGAATTCCTGAAGAGGTCCCCTTCTGATGCCCCCATAATAGCTGGTTCACATGTTCCCGTCCTAATGTTTGCGGATGATACGCTTATATTATCGCGTACACCGAGCGGTCTTCAAAAGGCGGTCAACGCATTTGGTGAGTTCTGTGATTCTCGAGGTTTAGAACTGAACACCAGTAAGACAAAGTTTATGTGTATGAACCGCCGCTCATTGTTTAAAGGCGTTATCACCTTCAAAGGTACCCCCCTCGAGCAAGTAGATGCTTTCACCTATCTTGGAATAACACTACAGGGGAACTTGAAATGGAACACACACATAGATACTGCTGTATTAAAGTTTAGCCAACTTGCAGGAGCATTATCACTAAAACATAGAGCTTCTCTTACTAAGCCAGTAAATTGTGTTCTTGAGATCTATCACATGAAATTTATTAGTGCTAGCTTATACGGTTCAGAGCTATGGGGTTTCTGTAACCTAGCAAACCTAACTACAGCAGAAAACAAATTTTTTCGGGGGCTGGTAGGAGTGCCGCAAAGTACGCCTACTGTTCCTTTGAAATTAGACCTTGGCAGGAAAAACATTGCGGACTTAGCAAAGTTGCGTCCACTGCTGTATTGGAGACGTCTAATGGTGACCCCTGAGTTAGCCCACTATGCTTAAGCATTGACAGACATTGTTCTACTTGACCGCTTTCATAAAATTGTCTGGTTGAAAGAAATACGGGGGGTACTGTCACAGTTAAAACTAGACCACCTATGGGGTAATACTGATGTGACCTGTTTCCCCTCAAAGACCAGGCTGAAACAAATTTACTGGGAGATGGTGAACCATAGAACTTTTGCCAATGGGACCAACTCTTCGCTGATGAGACGCTTCTTGGACCTAAAAATGTCTCCCTCGTGTGAAGCGTATTGGGACTTGATTTAGAAGCCGCACGACAGGAAGTTGTACTTTCAATTTAGAGTCGGATCACTCCCAGTAAATGTGTTTAAAAAGAAATGGTCTACATCCTGGGACGAGCATTGCCACCACTGTAAAGATCAAGTTGAGCATGTCTCCCATGTACTGTTTTGCTGCCCTTTATATGCCAACCCGCGGCACAAATGGATAAGACCCGTTTGCCTTAACTTGGGGACGAGTAGTCAAGCTATAGCACTCAGAATTCTGGAAACTGATTGTTCACCACTGTTCGTAATTGCTGTAGCAAAGTTTTTGGCCTGGGCCTGGGTGATTCGAACACGCACTCTACTAGGAAAAATGCCGTGAGGTATCTTGGTTACCATGTTTTTAATGCTTTGACTTGTGAGCAAGTGTCAAGGTTGTTCTTAATAATGTTATAACAGCTTATTGTATTCGACGGATCTTTGTTTAATACTTATCTTAAATTCTGTGTATTTTAGACTTAGTATTTATTGTGTAGTGTTAGGGTGGAAATGCTTTTATGACTGATGTCGAATAAAGCTTTGAAATTGAATTGATATCCCCCACTCGGGGAGGTTTGTCAATGGAGTACTGCAGTCACTACCATCAAATGGGACGCTGTAGTCTAGGAAGCTTGCAGATAATGGACCTGACCTTTTTTCACAGCTTTATTCAACAAAAAGGACAGGGCAAGTAGGTTGTCCATGGTTGACAACTTTGGGTGAAACCTTGTCTGACAGTTCAGGATAATATTCTTATTTGTTACCCAATCCTCCAGTTTGTGCAATAGGACTTTTGCTACATGTTCCCCCTCCACATCCAATAGGGCAATCAGCCTGTAGTTTTCCGGTTTTGAACTGTCAGCTTTTTGTGAATTGGATGCAGAAGGGAATCTTCCCATGATGCAGGATGATCATATGCCAAAATAGAGTCTTAGAATAAATCATGAATTAGTGGTGCCCGGAATTCTGCGTCTTTTCTAAAGATATTCACGGGTAGGCCATTTGCTGCTATCTTTTCGTATTGTTAGGAGTATTGTTTTTGTTTCGTCCACTGTTAGATGAATCAATCCGCATGGATGGTCTCCTGTTTCATTTCCAGATTGCGCTTCCCAGTGGGTGAAGACGGTTCAGGGCCAAAATGCAAAAATGTAGCATAATTTTTCCATTGATCCGCAGAAACAGCATTTACTTTACTGATGGTTTTGTTACTGAGGCATTGATATTTTCCCAAACTTAAATTGGCATGGCTGGTTATAATGAGAAGAATACATACTTCCATTCTGTCTCTAGGTTTATGTTTTCTGCGCGAAGACATGTTTTTCTGTTTTGCCCTTGCCTCTTTTACCTTCCTTTTAACAAGAGCTCCTTTATGCCTCCTATATATGGTTTCTGCCTTCAGACGCAGCATTTTACTCTGGTTGAATTCTCTGTCATTTCTGTACGTTTCGAATTGGGACTATGTGGGTATACATGAGTTGTTTTGGGGCTTCTTTCTTGTGAGAGTCGAGTGCAAGTCTCTCATTATTTAGCCCCAAACGCCTGTTACCATTAGAGGTTGATGGTCCTGCGGCACAAGATTTGTTGTTCCTTCCAATTTTTGTATTGTGTTTACTGTGTAGAACCCACTTGATCCTTTTCACTAGAGAGCTTGCCTTAGTGCTCAAGGAGTAACCAGCTGCTTAGGCTGCCAGATGTGTATTACAGCTCGGGCTGATTACAATAGCCAGAGGATGATGATCACTTTCTGTTCTACTTTGAACCATGAGGTCCATTGATCTTCCATGCAGCTGGGTACTCATTAAGACGTATTCCAGGGTGGAGATGTTTTTAAACATGAGCAACCTTATCCCATCTGATTCACAGTGTTGATCTCGTGTACAGATTAATTCCATTAGGGCAGGCTGCTATTGTCTTCTGATAGACACATTTCTTGTGCCTTTCAGGCAGTCCTAAGTTTCTCATGTTGAAGTCCCCAAGCAGAATAACTTCATGGCCGGTGTACTGATAAAGGAGCATCCGTATGTGCTCACAGAAATCATCAACTACCTTCCTTCTACCTTCTTTGCATGGGTTAACATAAACGCTAAGGAGAACAATAGGTGTGTGCCAGCCATTTAGGGCTAGACCAACTCGTTCAAATGCCTGTGTGTTGTAACTCAAGGTTTTTATCTAATTTATTCCTAATTGCGAATTGAGTTTTATAAATATCAAAAGGCCAACAAACGCCCTTTCAAAGATGTTCTTCCTCTGGGCAATGTTGTGCACAGCAGAATACCCAGAAGTTGTAAGGGATTTTGTGACCCACGTTTCCTGTAGACACAGAAAGTCACCACTAGAAAAAAAATATGAGCTTCTATTTGTTTATAGAACACTAGTCAATCCAGCAATATTCCATCTTATCAATTTGATAGTTTGCCTGATGACGTTTGTCCTTTTGTGTCGTGTTAGGGCCCCGATGAGGGATTCAAAGCGTTCAAAGCGGACAATAACCACCCTAGATGGCTCTGTGATCCCTTCCTGTGTCATTTCTCATGGATACTCTGTAAATTTGAATTTGTCAGATGCACTTTTATATTTTCCTTCCAAATGGGTGATGCAAGTTGTTTTATGCCTTTTAATATACTACTTGTTTCCATAGGGTCAATTGACTTGGCCCTTTGTTAATTAACATGTGTGGATAATTTTCTCAAATAGGTTCGCTGAACAGGATTCCCGGTTTTCAAATAGCTTGCGTTCCATTAATATACTGTTCACATAGCCACACAGCCGATATCTCGCCACATAGAAATAGTTGAGTCTTTTCAGCTGATATGGGGTATTGTTTTTAATTAAATCGCCACTCGATGTTTGGAAGAAAGGTATGCCGGAGATGGTATGAATTTCAGGAGGCATAATATGTTTGATCCATTTAGGATGTCGCAAACTCCTCTTGAATTAAACTGAGGTGTAAAAATCAGAAGGCTTAATTTTGCAAGTTAAGTAATTCCAGGGGTTTCCTAACCTCAGCCGTGGTAGAGGTAGCCTGCACTGCGTAATCAAGTTGATTATCGGACAACCCGATGTATTGCTACATGTCCTAATCATGTGCGGACCTAGGTTTGGAATCCTCCCTCCTTTCACTATTATCCCACCCCGTGCCTGTGGTTTCTGCGATCTGTGAGCTGTGACCTTTCTTAGGTTGGGAGACTGATCCACCGTTTGTGTTTCCCACAATTACTTCTGGTTTTGCAGGGCTCTTCCGATTCCAAGGGTTCCAATTTGTTGCTCTTATTTAGTTTCCCCATTTCTTGAAAGATGGGATACATTTATTTTTTTGTTGAGACACTATTTTGATTATCCTCCTCAGGCGATGCTCTGACCTTGAGCTCCAGACTGGAGCTATTTACGTTCTTGTTATGTCTTGCTTGACATTTCTCGTTCCTGGTGTTTCTTTTTGCAATTTCCCTCAGCCAATTTCCCCATCTCATTAGGGGTCTTTGGGTGTTTAAAGTCTTACTTTTTACTTCCACTTTGAGTGCTTCTGGGAGAGACCCATGCATGCTTTCTTCTCCATGCCTTTGTCGTGTAGTTCCTATAAAACTGATATAGGATCTGCGTGTTTAGACAGCATACACTGTAGGATTGGTGTCAGACTGTTTCTAGACACCCCCACCAAGTATGTTGGCCTGTGTACCAGCTAGCTCACAGTGCCACTAGAAACTCCTCTTACCAAGGAGAGAATAGTTCTTGGCAACAATCGAACATGACAACCCTGATCCCTCAGGACTGTGGAAACAGTGTACTACTTTTTGCTTAGTCACTAGTGCTCCCTTAGTCTCAGAGAGATACACAGAATAAATGGTATGGACGATTTTTCAAGAAGCATTTATTGAACAGTTATTATTATTTTTTTTTTTAATATATTTTTTATTTTCAAAAGTTAGTCACACTTTATACATTATACATTATTCATCATTCAGTAAATTTCTATTATTTTATAAACCAAAGATATACTGTAACCAACAGATATACAATTCATTTCATTACATTTCGTCATTTTTAACACAAAGTTAATCAAAACGAGACAAAGCAAAATATTCGGTCAACCTATTCCCTCCTTCCATTTTAAGATAGGATCCCATATCCTCAGCCCCATCAATCTCCCTCTCTTCCCTTTACGAGCATAAATATTTTTCTCTATATTATAAGATGCTAATAGGTTGGCCAGCCAACACTGTACTGTCAGTGGATTCTTATCCAACCAGGCCCTAGCTATCATTAATCTGTAAACCGCCATCGCCACAAATATAAATTCCTGCTGTATCCCATCATTGGCCCTACCTACCCCTAGTAGAATCCAAGACGGGGTAAGCTTTATTCGAATCCCTAAAGTGCTATCCATAAACCTTTCAATATCTCTAAGGAGCGTATGGAGTTGCGGACATGTGGCAAATATATGTATATTGTCTGCCTCAGCGGCATTACATCTCGAGCAGGACGTTCCCTCAGTACCTCCCCATTGTGCTATCCTAGCAGGAGTAATGTATAGCGAATATATCCTTTTATAGTGTTGGGATTGAAGAGAAGATGCACACAATATCGATCGGCCTAAATCTAATGACTCTTGAAACCAGCCTGTTTCTCCCTGTATTTTCGCCTCCCATTTATTGCTGTATTTTTCTAGATCATCAGTTTTCTCTTTTGCCAAACTCGCATATATTGAGCGAATCGAGCGGTCTCCTGCTATTCTTATTTTTTCTAAGATTTCATTCTTGTTGAATCCTCCTGGTCCTCCTTGTTTGCTACCTAAATAACTTCTGATCTGGAGATACTTATAAAAGTCTCTGTTACTCAGATCAAATTTCTTTCTTAGGTCCACAAACTGTACTATTCCCTCCGGCGTCAATATATCGCCAATTTGTACAATCCCTCTTTCCGCCCAGTTCAACATAGTTTGATCTCCAAATATTTCCAGGGGGAATGACTTATTTTTATACAATCTTACATATCGATTATATCTTCCCAATTTACACTTTTTCAAAAATGCATTCCATATTTTAACAGCAGCAAGTAGTGTCTTAAATCTCGTTCTTTTAAAATATCCATAGTTTATACAATTTAATAAACAGTTTCCCGCTTCCGCCCCTGCTACCGTTGTATATATTTTTGTAGAAAAACAATCAACCCTCGGATCACCATCATTACCACCAATTAATCCCTGCATGTATTGCAACGCCGCAGCCATATAGTACAATCTGAAGTCTGGAACGCCCCATCCTCCCCTCTCTCTAGGTAAGGCCATAAATCTATAAGCTCTTCGTGTTTTGCCGTGTGCCCAAATAAACCTATTACAAATTGCCTCCAATGTGTTAAACCAACTGGCCTCAAAAAATAAAGGAATTGATCTAAAAAGGTAAAGAAACTTAGGTAAAATTAACATCTTTATAACGTTAGTGCACCCCACCAAAGACAGATGCAAATTATTCATTCTTTCCAAATCCCCTTTTACTTGTGTCATTAGTAAGCATGGGCGTAAAATCCGTTCCGCTCGCGGAATTTGCGGATTTTCGGTAAATTCGCAGTCCGCGAACTCTAGCAAATTTGCCGAAAATCCGTCAATTCGCACGCGGCGGATTTTTTTGCTTGGTGATCCAATATTGCGGCACGCGGCGTGGCGCACGGCATTCACTTTCTGTCATTCAGCGTTTGCCAAGTTGTTTTTCTCGATATTTTGCGAGTGCTGCGCCATTTTGGATATTGCTGCGGGATCCCGCGGGAGTTGGCGCCCGCGAATACGTAATCGCGGCTTGCCACCGTACCTTGCACAGCACGCATCGCGAGAGTTCGCAATTGCGAACACGTAGGTGCGGCGGGCAGGAACAATCTCGCACTCGCGAAATAGAGATTTTGCAATTCTGCACAAGAAATCCACCAGCAAACAGCATAAACCTTCAGAAAATGATGATTTTTATCAGAATCACTCCTCAGGTTGACATTTGCCTGCACTTTTTTTTGCAAGGAGTCCATTTTTGGGGGGGGGGGGAAGGAAGTGCCCCACAGTCTCCAACTTCCTGTTCCTGTCCAGCAGGCTCCCCCCTGTGCTTTCTTCATGTGCTGGTCACTTTCATTTGGACCTTGACCTGGAAGGATTACTTTTTGTGGGTGCTGCTGGATATTTGGATTTGAGGCCTTTTTGACTTTCTTTGGATCACTTTTGGATTAGAAATCAACTTTCACAAGTAAGTTTGTTTGGGGCATTACAGTTGCTGCAATTACAATTTTGGAACTTTTGCAGAACATTAAATAAAATATATTGTGGGTAGCCACAGTATCCAGTAGGACCAGGGTTGGTTATGGGTGCATGATACAACTGTTTTGTTGAATTTAAACATCATTGAGGCCATGGATGGGCTGGGATTGTGCTTAATTTTGTGTTTTTTGTCGATTTTTTGGGGCTGCTGTTGGGGCCTTTTGCCCAGGGGTAGTGAGTGGTGCATGGACTGAGTCTGCCTGTGGGGTCTTTTTAATGTAAACATCCTGGATGGCATTGGATTGTGGTGATTTTTGTGTGTTTTTCTTTTTTTTTGGGGTGTACTGTTGATTTGGACTGGCCATGTGGGTGGTGGTGGTGGCCATCTTGAGTGCTGGTACAGGCAACATGTGCTTGGGGTGCAAGGGGCCATTTTGAAGAGAGGCAGTGTCTGAGGCCTGCACTTATTTTGCCTAGCTTTCATCCATTATGCCCAGGGGTAGTGAGTGGTGCATGGGCCTAGTCTTTCTGTGGGGTGTCTTCTTGAATTTAAACACCATTGAGGCCATGGATGGGCTTGGATTGTGCTGAATTTTGTGTTTTTTGTCGTTTTTTTGGGGCTGCTGGTGGGGCCTTTTGCCCAGGGGTAGTGAGTGGTGCATGGGCCTAGTCTTTCTGTGGGGTGTATTCTTGGATTTAAACACCATTGAGGCCATGGATGGGCTGGGATTGTGCTGAATTTTGTGTTTTTTGTTATTTTTTGGGGGCTGCTGGTGGGGCTTTTTGCCCAGGGGTAGTGAGGGGTGCATGGGCCTAGTCTTTCTGTGGGGTGTCTTCTTGGATTTAAACACCATTGAGGCCATGGATGGGCTGGGGTTGTGCTGAATTTTGTGGGTTTTTTTCTCGTTTTTTTTGGGCTGCTGGTGGGGCCTTTTGCCCAGGGGTAGTGGTGCATGGACTGAGTTTCCTGTGGGGTCTTTTTAATGTAAACATCCTGGATGGCATTGGATTGTGGTGATTTTTGTGTGTTTTTCTTTTATTTGGGGGTGTACTGTTGATTTGGACTGGCCATGTGGGTGGTGGTGGTGGCCATCTTGAGTGCTGGTACAGGCAACATGTGCTTGGGGTGCAAGGGGCCATTTTGAAGAGAGGCAGTGTCTAAGGCCTGCACTTATTTTGCCTAGCTTTCATCCATTATGCTCAGGGGTAGTGAGTGGTGCATGGGCCTAGTCTTTCGGTGGGGTGGCTTCTTGGATTTAAACACCATTGAGGCCATGGATGGGCTGGGATTGTGCTGAATTTTGTGTTTTTTGTCGTTTATTTGGGGCTGCTGGTGGGGCCTTTTGCCCAGGGGTAGTGAGTGGTGCATGGGCCTAGTCTTTCTGTGGGGTGTCTTCTTGGATTTAAACACCATTGAGGCCATGGATGGGTTGGGATTGTACTGAATTTTGTGTTTTTTGTCGTTTTTTTGGGGCTGCTGGTGGGGCCTTTTGCCCAGGGGTAGTGGTGCATGGAATGAGTCTGCCTGTGGGGTCTTTTTAATGTAAACATCCTGGATGGCATTGGATTGTGGTGCTTTTTGTGTGTTTTTCTTTTTTTTTGGGGTGTACTGTTGATTTGGACTGGCCAAGTGGGTGGTGGTGGTGGCCATCTTGAGTGCTGGTACAGGCAACATGTGCTTGGGGTGCAAGGGGCCATTTTGAAGAGAGGCAGTGTCTGAGGCCTGCACTTATTTTGCCTAGCTTTCATCCATTATGCCCAGGGGTAGTGAGTGGTGCATGGGCCTAGTCTTTCTGTGGGGTGTCTTCTTAAATTTAAACACCATTGAGGCCATGGATGGGCTGCGATTGTGCTGAATTTTGTGTTTTTTGTCAATTTTTTGGGGCTGCTGGTGGGGCCTTTTGCCCAGGGGTAGTGAGTGGTGCATGGGCCTAGTCTTTCTGTGGGGTGTTTTCTTGGATTTAAACACCATTGAGGCCATGGATGGGCTGGGATTGTGCTGAATTTTGTGTTTTTTGTCGTTTTTTTGGGGGCTGCTGGGGGCATTTTGCCTAGGGGTAGTGGTGCATGGACTGAGTCTGCCCGTGGGGTCTTTTTAATGTAAACATCCTGGATGGCATTGGATTGTGGTGATTTTTGTGTGTTTTTCTTTTTATTGGGGGTGTTCTGTTGATTTGGACTGGCCATGTGGGTGGTGGTGGTGGCCATCTTGAGTGCTGGTACAGGCAACATGTGCTTGGGGTTCAAGGGGCCATTTTGAAGAGAGGCAGTGTCTGAGGCCTGCACTTATTTTGCCTTGCTTTCATCCATTATGCCCAGGGGTAGTGAGTGGTGCATGGGCCTAGTCTTTCAGTGGGGTGTCTTTCTTGAATTTAAACACCATTGAGGCCATGGATGGGCTGGGCTTGTGCTGATTTTTGTGTGTTTTTTCGACTTTTTGGGGTGTATAACTGATGTTCCTCTGTCTTCCATTGCTTGTAGGTGCACAAGAGAACCACCAGTGCCAGGAAGAAGTCCTGCTGCGGTGTGTGCAGCACAACGTCACGTGTGGCCACAGACAACTCTGCAACTTGTCCAACTGCGGCCTGCTGTTCAGAGTGACATCTGAAGAAGATGGCCCCAAAAAAAGTTGCCCGTAGCTCCTCTAGCAAGAAAGTTGCCAGTAAGGAGCAGAAGAAGCAAGTGGCGCCACTTACCAAGGAGACTGGTGGGATAAAAAAAAGTATGCCTGCAGCAGCAGCGGGCTCTGCTGGGGACCAAGCTGGGAGCAGCACCTCCGCTCCATTGGGCTCAGTGCCACCCCCACCACGCCAACTTAGGTCCAAGCCCTTGAGTGCTGCAGAGGCAGCCAGTATAGTTGTTCAATCACCATCGACCAGTGATGTTGGCTCATCGCAAGAAAGTAGCAGCAATGTCCCTCAATCAACACAGGTTGTTGTAACTCATCTGACGAGTGTTGAACAACCACAGCCGCAACAACAATCACATGTGCAAGTACAAGCCCAAGTACATGTGGAAGGAGAGGCGGCGCAAAGAGGGGAGCAAGCAGAGGTGCATGGAGGGGCACAACAAGTGGCCACAATAGTTGTTCCTCCAGAAGTAGGGGCACATCTGGAAATCGACAATCAAGCCGAGGTATCATTCGAGGAAGCCACTCCTCCTGATGATCATTCATTGTCTTCCACATCCCGAGCAAGGAAAAGATCAAGGGTGTTGGTGTCTACATCTTCTTCAAGCCCACCTCCTTCTGATGATATGGATCTTACTTGGGAACCAGCACCACTGCCATCTGAGAGTGAGGTTGAGGAGGCACACCATGATCTGACAAGGTAGCTAAGCGTAAAAGGAAGGTCGTCGAAACTCTCCGAGTTATGGAGTGTGATGACGCTCAACAAGAAGTGGCGTATACTCCTGCTGCTGAAGACTCTCACGACGACGACGCAGTCATCATCACTAACGTCACTGAAGCCCCAGTGGGCATGCAGCAAACAGACATTTTGACCCTAGCCCGACAAGCTGCTGAGCGTGATGATGAAGCCGACGAGGAGGCAATGGGAACACCACAATCATTGATGTTAACTAGTACACCACAACCTACCGCTTCCGTATTTCTTACTCGCCAGAAGGGACCTCCATCCACCTCGACCTCAATTAGTGGTGGTGAAAGTGCACAACGTAGTAAAGTTCAGCAATACACATCCTCCACTTCATCTGGCATTAGCAGCACGACCACCACCAGTATCGCCTCCTCCGGCCCCCACAGACATTTCAAGTCCGCAGTTTGGGACTTCTTTAGTGTTTGCCCAAAAAGGGAAAACATAGCCATTTGTAGCATTTGTAAGCTTGCAGTTAGTCGTGGTAAGATTGGTACCAACTATGGGACTAGAGGCCAGAGAGGTCATCTTAAGAGACAGCACCTTGTCCAATGGCTTGCGCACCTAAAGGCGATCAAGGAAGCCCGAATTGCAAGTCGAGAAAATGTTGATGTAACATCTAATGATGACGAGGAGGAAGAAGTGTCACACACTTCACTTACACCCAGTACCCCTGTCAGCACACCCCCTGTGAGCCACACTAAGAGTGTGGGACAGAGTGAGACACCAATGCGAAAAAGTTAATCAGCGAGCGTAACTGGGTCGAAGAAGTCATCATCATCATCCCGTAAAATGGTCCAGGGCAACATTAAAACAATGTTGTTTTCAGAAGCGCCATATGACCGCAACCACCCAATGGTGCGTCTGTATAACACTAAGCTGGCTAAAATGCTAGCGCTGGATCTTCTCCCTTTTTCTTTTGTAGAAGGGGTTGGTTTTCTAGAATTAGTGACAGCGCTCTGCCCTAAATGGAAAGTTCCTAGCCGGTACTATTTTGCCCAAGTTGCGGTTCCAGCACTACATGAAGATGTGCTGGAGGTGATTGGGGCAGCTTTCCTGAAGAGTGCTGTTCACACTATACATCTCACAACAGACATGTGGACTAGTGGCGCAGGCACTGATTACATGTGCATCACTGCACACTGGGTCTCTTTTTCAGGGGTTAAAGCAAAGCTAAACGCAGGTGCTGACCTGGACCAAGTTTTTAAAGCTGCTCGGAAACATGCAACTCTAGCCATGTTTGGCTTGGAGAAACGTCATACAGCACAAAACATTTTGAATGAGTTCAACACAAAGGTCTTTCACTGGCTGTCTCCAAAAAAACGCGGCATTAGTTATGTTTCCACGGATAATAGCGCCAATGTAGTTAAGGCCATGGAACTGGGTGACTATTTCAGAGTGCCGTGTTTGGCGCACTGTATAAACCTGGTTGTTAAAAAAATTCTTGGAGAAAGAAAGTCCAGCATGCCAGTTAGTGGTCACCTGCCGAAAAATGTGCAACCATTTCAGCCATTCTTTTAAGGCCCGGAAGCATCTGAGGAGCCTGCTACATGAACGTCGAATGCCAGTGAAAGCACTCATCCAGGAGGTGCCAACACGTTGGAACTCAACCTTCTACATGCTTGAGCGTCTGTATGAGCAGTTTACAGTACTCGATCAGTATTTCTTAACAATGGGTACAGCTGTGAAGGAGGACCTGATGTTAAATGCGGCGCAATGGGAGCTAGTTAAAAGCCTGACAGACATGCTTCGTCCTTTTGAGTTCTTCACGCGTGCAGTCAGCAGGGAGGACTGTAATTTGGGAAAAAGTATCCCATTGTTGCGCATGCTGGAGCACAAACTGAAGGCGGTGTCTTCAAAGTTTCAAAACGATGAAGAAAAGCAAGAAGCTTTTGTTTTGGCGGAGAAATTATTAGAGCGTCTACGTGGCGATGAACGTCTTCAAAAGATCCACTCAGAACAGCATTACATTTGTGCTACTATTCTGCATCCACGCTACAAAAAGGCGCTGGCAGGCTCTGCATTATTTCCTTTTAGTGATGAAGATGCTACAACCTGAAGAAGGAACTCACGTTCCGAAATGCATTGGGCCAAAAACTACATGTGGTTCAACATTATTTTGGATTTAATGTATAAAAAGGATGAAGTAAAAAAGTGATAATATTCATGTATTGAATTTCATAAATAAGAGTTTATCGTTATATGTGATGAAATAACATATAAATGATTTATGATCTTGTAATTGTGTTAGAAAATGCATCTGTGATATGGAAAAATACGTGAAATGAAATAAATCAGTTGACTTGGATTATGATGTGTTTGAAAATTATGAACATAATTAAAAAACTGGTGAACGGTTAGTTCTATAGGAACAGTGCACACTAGAGCAGGTTATTCCTGTTCATGGTTAGATTACTACTTGCATGTGTAGCCAACACATATTTATAGTGTAGCACCCTTGTGTTTAAATTTGGTTTAGTCACCAAAAAGAGTTTAAATTGAGTGCGCCTCATACCCTTTGTTGGATACTTTATTCTTAGTTTAACGATTGGCACCAGAGGCTGCACCTGAGTAGAGATTTGAAGAAATGGCCACTTTTGAATCAATAACGAACATCACTGATAACAGGGCAGAAACACATATATACACCGATGCACAAGCAACAGACATCTATGCATTAATAGATGAAGTTAAACTAGTTGACTCGCGTGGGGGGTCCACCATGCAACAATTAAAACAGTTAGAATGTTTAACAAGACGCCAGGTTAATCAAAGGTTACATGCCTCAACACTAGTACAGTACCATAGAGCACAACGTATACCTAGAGGTTTAAGATTAGCTATACGTCCTATGTTATTTAGATTTCATTTAAAAGCAAAATTCATGAATAGGTGGTTTGCGATTCTTAACAAGTGTTCCCTCGACCTTATTTTATTGATAATTGAGGAGTTATCAAAAACGATACGGGAGTTGGAGGAAGAAATATTCAACATTAAGAAAGATCTGGAACGACAATTAGAAACTTCAATCTGGAGCACGACATTAGAAGAGTTAAACGGGAGATTAGACAAATATAGCAAAGAGTTGCAAGAAGGTAAAATAAGGAAGTATCGCCGAGACACGGTAGATTACAAGCTCAACGAGGTGTACACCTGGGCTGAAATCTATGCCCGAAAACGATTTACCCAGAATAAGAAAACTGCATCATCATCAGAGGAAAGCATAGCCACGGACCAGGATGCATCTATGAATAGACCACCAGCTATAAAAGCCATTGGACAACCAGTTGAAGCCAGGAAAGAAGGTACGGCTCCACAACACAGCTTGAGTGAAGGAACAGCTACAACCTCGTCGTCTTTTTTGTTACAGGCCACAGATCAAGGACAACTTCCTTCGAGTCCCACAAGAACAACACTGAATCTGCCACCAACAACTGCTGCAGATATTTCAAAACCAGGAGAGGACAAGGTAGGGAAGCAACTAAGAAGCGGCAAGAATCTAGTTTAATCATCAATATCTCATCTGTGTCATTAACCTCGCAAGAACTGGCAATTCTCAATAAAGGGAGAACATTTGTACCCACTGCTAGTACCACTAAACTAGACACCGACACAGCATTGTTTAGGTTCATGCGGAAATTAAGGTTAAAACATTACTTTACGAATATAGTGCAAGATGTCACAGAAGAACGAGATGAACTGTTTGAAAAATTAAAACCTAAGAGTAAATTTCTGGCTCCTTGTTCACACAAGACACTGGACATGTTTGAGAACTTAGTGAAACATGATTGCGCTAAATTAGATTACAAAAAAAGAACAACACCGAATTTGACGAAATTTGAGATTCAATTGATACAAAAAATTGCCAACAATAGAGATTTGACGCTGAAACCTGCTGACAAAGGAGGGGCATGGGTAGCAATGGACACTGAGTATTACGAGAGAAAAGTCAATGAACATGTGTTGAATACCGACACATATATATTGCTTGAAGGTGACCCTACAAACCAGTTGCAATCTATGCTACAAGAAATTCTCAATAATGCAGTTAAGGAAGGGATTATTGACATGAAGCTGAAGAGTTGTTTAACTTCTCATAACCCAAGAAGACCACGGATCTACATGACACCGAAGATACACAAGAACCCCACAGATCCGCCATTCAGACCGATAGTGTCAGCCTGTGCTTCTATTTTTGAACCCCTGGGGAAATACTTAGATCATTTTCTTCAGCAATTTGTACAAAGCTGGTGTACGTACGTGAAAGACACCACAGACTTCCTAAACAAATTACGCACCATTGAATTTTTGGTCCAGGATAATTGGTTACTCTGCACCATAGATGTCACAGCTTTGTATACCTCCATAGCACATGAACAAGGGATGGAAGCGGTGGAATGGGCGCTCTTGAAGATGGATCTATCACAAGAACACAACATTTTTCTTTTACAGCTACTATTTTTTTGTCTACACAACAGTTATTTTCAGTGGAAAGAAAATTTCTTTGGTCAGCTGACAGGAACATCTATGGGCTTTTCGGGGGCACCCGCCTATGCGAACATCTATATGGCCAAGTTCGAGTATGACTACATTTTATCACACAAGGAATGGACACAAGGATTAGCGCAATATTGTCGATACATTGATGACATCTTTTTAATTTGGACTCGTTCACAAGAAACACTTGAACAACTGATTGATGAACTTAACAGTAGAGAACCCAGAATCAAGTTCACGTACTCAGTTAGTCGAGACAAAGTCAACTATTTGGACGTGCTGTTAAAGAAAAACCACAAAAAATGAAGTACTGAAATCTACACAAAACCAACTGATAGAAACAGTACGTTGATGCACTCCAGTTTCCATCCAAGAAGTCTTGTTGAGAATTTACCTTACTCACAGTTTCCGAGGATCAAAAGGATATGTTCGGATCCTGAAGTTGCAGAACAGAAAATCACAGAATTCAAAGAGAGATTTGCGAACAGAGGATATCCAGAGACAATTTTGCAGAAAAATATGTGTAGAATTCAGATGAAAGATAGGGCAGAACTGTTTACAAAACAAGTGAGATCAGCATCCAATACCCCAACTTTTGTCTCTAAATTTTCGAATAAATCCATGCAGATTAAGAAAATCATTAAGAATAGATGGGAGCTGCTGATTAATGAACCTGAGTTTAATGGAATTTTTAGTCAACCACCAACTTTTGCGTACACGAGGGCAAGAAACCTTCAAGAACTCATTCAGACGGGAGCAAGCAAAGTCAAAAATATAGAGTATAAAGGAACCCAGAAATGCTACAACTGTATACATTGTAATAACATCATAACTGGGAAAACCCTCACACATCCTAATACAGGAGCAAAAATTAAATTAAGGCATACTTCAGATTGCAATACAGCTAACATTGTGTACTGCCTTAAATGTCCATGTGGAAAAGCCTATATAGGCAAAACTGAGAGAAAATTTAAACTTAGGTTAACAGAACACAAAAGTACTATTAGACTAAAAAGCACTACATCAGGGGTAGCTACACATTGGTTGGAAGAGAAACATACAATAGCGCAACTATGAGCTCAAATAGTTGAAGTAGTCACGAAGCATGAGGGAATTGACAATGGACAGAGATTACTACAGAGAGAGGTGTTCTGGATTGAATTTTTACAAACTTTACAGCCGAAGGGTTTAAATGATAACATTGAAATGAGTTGTTTTCTGTAACTATGCATAAATAGAAAATTGCATTGAGGAATTATTACCACAACAGTTACGTTGATGTAACGGCGATATGTGTGACACGGCGTGCACAGATTGATGATTATCTTGCAACAACTGTAAAGTTCGCAGGTTCTATAAGTTGAATGTACACTCCATTTAGCATGATGGCATCATGACAAAGTTCCAATTATTAGTGCAATGTTAGTATTATAATGAGAACTTGGAAACTCCATACTCAGCATGAAGCACTAGACAGGAATGTATTAGTAAAGTAATGCATTGTATTTAGAATTTTGCAATAGCTATTGTAATTGTATGATGTTATTATCTATACAAATTGTATATTCGCATTAGTAATTATTACTGCAACAGTTATTATGATCCAATAGCAATATGTGTGATTTGGTGCGAACATTATGATGATTATCTAGCAATAACTGCAATGTCCACAGGATCTAGATGTTGAATATATACAGCATTTAGGATAATGGCATCATGACAAGGTTTCAACATTCATTTAACACATCCAGACAGTACAGGTATGTTCTTCGCACAGTAGGGATTGCACGCATTTAACACACCCAAGTTTAGTAGGTAAACGGAGGAAGTAGTGCTTTTGTCATACATACGGGATAGAGACATAATAGTCTCTGACGAGCAGACCACGACTTGCCGAAAACTTGTTACACGTGATATAGGTATTGCACGTTACTATTTTATTTAACCATGGCATTCAAGTTTTGGAGGTACACGTGGTAGGCGGCGCTTTTGAATCTAATACGGGACATATTAACTAGTAGACTACAACTCCCAGAAACTACGTGACACGTGACGTACAACGTAGATCTAGAGGCTGTCTTGGACGCGGAAGCGTTTGGATTGTTTGTTTGTCAGGGCGGCGCGCAAGCAGCAGTTTATGGTACACCAGCACACGCTGAGAATAGTAGCGGAATCATACAGAAGTAAGTGTGTATTCATGTATGGATACTAGTAATCTAGTTAATATTATGATCGACTAAGGTAGTAATACGGTACTGCATTTACTGTTTAGGGCGGCAGAGGAGCGTGATTCTAAACGTGAACAGAGCTACCAGTTAGACCGGAACCCTCACATTCAGACGAAGGTTGGGGAATTTTGAAGTAAGTTGTGAGGCCACTTATTGCTTCTATTACATTATAAAGTCTAGGTTGAGGATATTAAGTAGTCTTTTATTTATTTTAGTATTGGACTACACCGCACATAACTCCTTGAGATTGAAGAACATTGCAACGAGCAATTAGAGGATGCGCCTCTGTTGAAATTTACTACGGGTGAGTGTGTCCCAGAACATAATACTGACAATTTAATAATTGAAACGGCAACATGACTTACGGAATAATTATATTCAGTTGCAGAGAGTACACACGCAGCATCCTGATCTATCAAAGTATTCAGACCGTCTCGAAGGATTTGTCGGTTGATTGTAGCGGCGGTGAGTGTTAGTAACTGACGAGTATATGTACCATGGAGGGTCTGTAGGTGTATAAGTTGTAAATTAGGCACATGGTAGGCATGCACATCTAATGATGGAACAGTATGTCAGTGGTTAGAACCTTTTTCGGGATATAGAGTTGTGATGACATGTATGGTAGTTCTCATGAGGCAGATCATCTTAATAACTTATGCATTACAGGTGTTCTTGATCCACCACTTAACAGACATTCAGAACAAATCATGAGATACCCAAGTAGTGGTTAAAATGAAGGATAGCATGCACTCACATATGTACCTTCAGTGTGTGATGACCGTTAGGACACCTTTATTAGAAATGACTTCAGATGTAATACTGATTAACTTTCAATGATCTAGTGGTGGCCCCCACAGATATATAACAACTGAGTGCTTACATTTAAGATTGTATATATGTTAAGTAATGGAATATTTTCATTTTCAGAAATATTGCCCCTGAAGAAGGAACTCACGTTCCGAAATGCATTGGGCCAGAAACTACATGTGGTTCAACATTATTTTGGATTTAATGTATAAAAAGGATGAAGTAAAAAAGTGATAATATTCATGTATTGAATTTCATAAATAAGAGTTTATCGTTATATGTGATGAAATAACATATAAATGATTTATGATCTTGTAATTGTGTTAGAAAATGCATCTGTGATATGGAAAAATACGTGAAATGAAATAAATCAGTTGACTTGGATTATGATGTGTTTGAAAATTATGAACATAATTAAAAAACTGGTGAACGGTTAGTTCTATAGGAACAGTGCACACTAGAGCAGGTTATTCCTGTTCATGGTTAGATTACTACTTGCATGTGTAGCCAACACATATTTATAGTGTAGCACCCTTGTGTTTAAATTTGGTTTAGTCACCAAAAAGAGTTTAAATTGAGTGCGCCTCATACCCTTTGTTGGATACTTTATTCTTAGTTTAACGATTGGCACCAGAGGCTGCACCTGAGTAGAGATTTGAAGAAATGGCCACTTTTGAATCAATAACGAACATCACTGATAACAGGGCAGAAACACATATATACACCGATGCACAAGCAACAGACATCTATGCATTAATAGATGAAGTTAAACTAGTTGACTCGCGTGGGGGGTCCACCATGCAACAATTAAAACAGTTAGAATGTTTAACAAGACGCCAGGTTAATCAAAGGTTACATGCCTCAACACTAGTACAGTACCATAGAGCACAACGTATACCTAGAGGTTTAAGATTAGCTATACGTCCTATGTTATTTAGATTTCATTTAAAAGCAAAATTCATGAATAGGTGGTTTGCGATTCTTAACAAGTGTTCCCTCGACCTTATTTTATTGATAATTGAGGAGTTATCAAAAACGATACGGGAGTTGGAGGAAGAAATATTCAACATTAAGAAAGATCTGGAACGACAATTAGAAACTTCAATCTGGAGCACGACATTAGAAGAGTTAAACGGGAGATTAGACAAATATAGCAAAGAGTTGCAAGAAGGTAAAATAAGGAAGTATCGCCGAGACACGGTAGATTACAAGCTCAACGAGGTGTACACCTGGGCTGAAATCTATGCCCGAAAACGATTTACCCAGAATAAGAAAACTGCATCATCATCAGAGGAAAGCATAGCCACGGACCAGGATGCATCTATGAATAGACCACCAGCTATAAAAGCCATTGGACAACCAGTTGAAGCCAGGAAAGAAGGTACGGCTCCACAACACAGCTTGAGTGAAGGAACAGCTACAACCTCGTCGTCTTTTTTGTTACAGGCCACAGATCAAGGACAACTTCCTTCGAGTCCCACAAGAACAACACTGAATCTGCCACCAACAACTGCTGCAGATATTTCAAAACCAGGAGAGGACAAGGTAGGGAAGCAACTAAGAAGCGGCAAGAATCTAGTTTAATCATCAATATCTCATCTGTGTCATTAACCTCGCAAGAACTGGCAATTCTCAATAAAGGGAGAACATTTGTACCCACTGCTAGTACCACTAAACTAGACACCGACACAGCATTGTTTAGGTTCATGCGGAAATTAAGGTTAAAACATTACTTTACGAATATAGTGCAAGATGTCACAGAAGAACGAGATGAACTGTTTGAAAAATTAAAACCTAAGAGTAAATTTCTGGCTCCTTGTTCACACAAGACACTGGACATGTTTGAGAACTTAGTGAAACATGATTGCGCTAAATTAGATTACAAAAAAAGAACAACACCGAATTTGACGAAATTTGAGATTCAATTGATACAAAAAATTGCCAACAATAGAGATTTGACGCTGAAACCTGCTGACAAAGGAGGGGCATGGGTAGCAATGGACACTGAGTATTACGAGAGAAAAGTCAATGAACATGTGTTGAATACCGACACATATATATTGCTTGAAGGTGACCCTACAAACCAGTTGCAATCTATGCTACAAGAAATTCCCAATAATGCAGTTAAGGAAGGGATTATTGACATGAAGCTGAAGAGTTGTTTAACTTCTCATAACCCAAGAAGACCACGGATCTACATGACACCGAAGATACACAAGAACCCCACAGATCCGCCATTCAGACCGATAGTGTCAGCCTGTGCTTCTATTTTTGAACCCCTGGGGAAATACTTAGATCATTTTCTTCAGCAATTTGTACAAAGCTGGTGTACGTACGTGAAAGACACCACAGACTTCCTAAACAAATTACGCACCATTGAATTTTTGGTCCAGGATAATTGGTTACTCTGCACCATAGATGTCACAGCTTTGTATACCTCCATAGCACATGAACAAGGGATGGAAGCGGTGGAATGGGCGCTCTTGAAGATGGATCTATCACAAGAACACAACATTTTTCTTTTACAGCTACTATTTTTTTGTCTACACAACAGTTATTTTCAGTGGAAAGAAAATTTCTTTGGTCAGCTGACAGGAACATCTATGGGCTTTTCGGGGGCACCCGCCTATGCGAACATCTATATGGCCAAGTTCGAGTATGACTACATTTTATCACACAAGGAATGGACACAAGGATTAGCGCAATATTGTCGATACATTGATGACATCTTTTTAATTTGGACTCGTTCACAAGAAACACTTGAACAACTGATTGATGAACTTAACAGTAGAGAACCCAGAATCAAGTTCACGTACTCAGTTAGTCGAGACAAAGTCAACTATTTGGACGTGCTGTTAAAGAAAAACCACAAAAAATTAAGTACTGAAATCTACACAAAACCAACTGATAGAAACAGTACGTTGATGCACTCCAGTTTCCATCCAAGAAGTCTTGTTGAGAATTTACCTTACTCACAGTTTCCGAGGATCAAAAGGATATGTTCGGATCCTGAAGTTGCAGAACAGAAAATCACAGAATTCAAAGAGAGATTTGCGAACAGAGGATATCCAGAGACAATTTTGCAGAAAAATATGTGTAGAATTCAGATGAAAGATAGGGCAGAACTGTTTACAAAACAAGTGAGATCAGCATCCAATACCCCAACTTTTGTCTCTAAATTTTCGAATAAATCCATGCAGATTAAGAAAATCATTAAGAATAGATGGGAGCTGCTGATTAATGAACCTGAGTTTAATGGAATTTTTAGTCAACCACCAACTTTTGCGTACACGAGGGCAAGAAACCTTCAAGAACTCATTCAGACGGGAGCAAGCAAAGTCAAAAATATAGAGTATAAAGGAACCCAGAAATGCTACAACTGTATACATTGTAATAACATCATAACTGGGAAAACCCTCACACATCCTAATACAGGAGCAAAAATTAAATTAAGGCATACTTCAGATTGCAATACAGCTAACATTGTGTACTGCCTTAAATGTCCATGTGGAAAAGCCTATATAGGCAAAACTGAGAGAAAATTTAAACTTAGGTTAACAGAACACAAAAGTACTATTAGACTAAAAAGCACTACATCAGGGGTAGCTACACATTGGTTGGAAGAGAAACATACAATAGCGCAACTATGAGCTCAAATAGTTGAAGTAGTCACGAAGCATGAGGGAATTGACAATGGACAGAGATTACTACAGAGAGAGGTGTTCTGGATTGAATTTTTACAAACTTTACAGCCGAAGGGTTTAAATGATAACATTGAAATGAGTTGTTTTCTGTAACTATGCATAAATAGAAAATTGCATTGAGGAATTATTACCACAACAGTTACGTTGATGTAACGGCGATATGTGTGACACGGCGTGCACAGATTGATGATTATCTTGCAACAACTGTAAAGTTCGCAGGTTCTATAAGTTGAATGTACACTCCATTTAGCATGATGGCATCATGACAAAGTTCCAATTATTAGTGCAATGTTAGTATTATAATGAGAACTTGGAAACTCCATACTCAGCATGAAGCACTAGACAGGAATGTATTAGTAAAGTAATGCATTGTATTTAGAATTTTGCAATAGCTATTGTAATTGTATGATGTTATTATCTATACAAATTGTATATTCGCATTAGTAATTATTACTGCAACAGTTATTATGATCCAATAGCAATATGTGTGATTTGGTGCGAACATTATGATGATTATCTAGCAATAACTGCAATGTCCACAGGATCTAGATGTTGAATATATACAGCATTTAGGATAATGGCATCATGACAAGGTTTCAACATTCATTTAACACATCCAGACAGTACAGGTATGTTCTTCGCACAGTAGGGATTGCACGCATTTAACACACCCAAGTTTAGTAGGTAAACGGAGGAAGTAGTGCTTTTGTCATACATACGGGATAGAGACATAATAGTCTCTGACGAGCAGACCACGACTTGCCGAAAACTTGTTACACGTGATATAGGTATTGCACGTTACTATTTTATTTAACCATGGCATTCAAGTTTTGGAGGTACACGTGGTAGGCGGCGCTTTTGAATCTAATACGGGACATATTAACTAGTAGACTACAACTCCCAGAAACTACGTGACACGTGACGTACAACGTAGATCTAGAGGCTGTCTTGGACGCGGAAGCGTTTGGATTGTTTGTTTGTCAGGGCGGCGCGCAAGCAGCAGTTTATGGTACACCAGCACACGCTGAGAAAAGTAGCGGAATCATACAGAAGTAAGTGTGTATTCATGTATGGATACTAGTAATCTAGTTAATATTATGATCGACTAAGGTAGTAATACGGTACTGCATTTACTGTTTAGGGCGGCAGAGGAGCGTGATTCTAAACGTGAACAGAGCTACCAGTTAGACCGGAACCCTCACATTCAGACGAAGGTTGGGGAATTTTGAAGTAAGTTGTGAGGCCACTTATTGCTTCTATTACATTATAAAGTCTAGGTTGAGGATATTAAGTAGTCTTTTATTTATTTTAGTATTGGACTACACCGCACATAACTCCTTGAGATTGAAGAACATTGCAACGAGCAATTAGAGGATGCGCCTCTGTTGAAATTTACTACGGGTGAGTGTGTCCCAGAACATAATACTGACAATTTAATAATTGAAACGGCAACATGACTTACGGAATAATTATATTCAGTTGCAGAGAGTACACACGCAGCATCCTGATCTATCAAAGTATTCAGACCGTCTCGAAGGATTTGTCGGTTGATTGTAGCGGCGGTGAGTGTTAGTAACTGACGAGTATATGTACCATGGAGGGTCTGTAGGTGTATAAGTTGTAAATTAGGCACATGGTAGGCATGCACATCTAATGATGGAACAGTATGTCAGTGGTTAGAACCTTTTTCGGGATATAGAGTTGTGATGACATGTATGGTAGTTCTCATGAGGCAGATCATCTTAATAACTTATGCATTACAGGTGTTCTTGATCCACCACTTAACAGACATTCAGAACAAATCATGAGATACCCAAGTAGTGGTTATAATGAAGGATAGCATGCACTCACATATGTACCTTCAGTGTGTGATGACCGTTAGGACACCTTTATTAGAAATGACTTCAGATGTAATACTGATTAACTTTCAATGATCTAGTGGTGGCCCCCACAGATATATAACAACTGAGTGCTTACATTTAAGATTGTATATATGTTAAGTAATGGAATATTTTCATTTTCAGAAATATTGCCCCTGAAGAAGGAACTCACGTTCCGAAATGCATTGGGCCAGAAACTACATGTGGTTCAACATTATTTTGGATTTAATGTATAAAAAGGATGAAGTAAAAAAGTGATAATATTCATGTATTGAATTTCATAAATAAGAGTTTATCGTTATATGTGATGAAATAACATATAAATGATTTATGATCTTGTAATTGTGTTAGAAAATGCATCTGTGATATGGAAAAATACGTGAAATGAAATAAATCAGTTGACTTGGATTATGATGTGTTTGAAAATTATGAACATAATTAAAAAACTGGTGAACGGTTAGTTCTATAGGAACAGTGCACACTAGAGCAGGTTATTCCTGTTCATGGTTAGATGCTACAAAGTACAAACGTTGGGTAGCCTGGTCAGCCATCAGGTTTGAAAGAGAACGAAATCAAATTGAAGGAAAAGGCAGTACATCAGCATCAGCAGGCCATCCCCAGTCAGAAGACTCCACTTCTGCACCTGTGGCTGTGGCAGAAGTGACCTCTCAGCCGTTAAAGACACCGGCAACCGCATCAGCTGCACCAGACACAACAGAAATATCGGGTGATGAAGAGGATTGGCTAGCTGAGATTGGTTATGGTTCTGAAAAGGTCCGAGGGAAAATTCAGCAAAGTGGAGGAAACGTGGAGAACTTGGAGAAGATGGTGCAGGACTATCTGAATGACTCCACAGAGGTCTATGTTAATGCTGACCCATTGGCGTATTGGCATGGGAAAAAAGAATTGTGGCCAGAGATCTCCCGCCTGGCTATAGATTACTTGTCTTGCCCACTCGCAAGCGTGTCTTCTGAACGTGTTTTCAGTACTGCTGGTGGCATTGTAACTTGCAAACGGACCCGCCTCTCGCCCAAAAATGTGGAGATATTGACAATGATCAAGATGAATGAGCACCTCATACCACCAGATTTCAAAGTACCAGATCGCACGACGGAAGAAAACGAGGAGGACAGCAACTTAGATGAGGGAATTTCTTCTGTGTTAGGTGACACTGACCTACTCCTGCCTGATGATTTTGCAGAGAATGAGGACGAACTCTTCTTCCCTGACACCGAGACCTGAAAATGAGCCAATGAATTCAGACATTTTCTTTTTCGTACTTATTGACTTTTATTCCTGTGTTTCTGTCTTTCTTTGTTTTGCACAAGTTAATATAATTAAAACTTTAATCACCTGTACTTTTGCTTTTTGGCTGTTTGGGGGTCTTCTACTTGTTTTCGCCTGGGTTGACGGCTCTGGGGCCATTGCTGGGAAGGTCTAATACCGGATAAAACTGGTTTAAACAACATCCATGAGGAAAAAAAGTTTTGCCTTTTCTGACTTTTCGCTCAATGTAGCGTTTTCAGGGGCCTGTTTGGGGGCTTCCTGGTGTTTGTGGGTGGGTTTTGGGGTCTGGGAGCACTACTGGGTATGGATAGTTTAGATAGCAAGAGGTTTGAAGGAAATCCATGGAGGCAGAGGGGAGGTAGGGCCTAGCTGCAGAGCGCGTGCTGAGTGATTTTGGAAATTTTCAGAAAAGTGACTAAGTCCACATTTTTGTACTTTTGCTTTTTGGCTGTTTGGGGGTCTTCTACTTGTTTTCGTCCTGGGTTGACGGCTCTGGGGCCATTGCTGGGAAGGTCTAATACCGGATAAAACTGGTTTAAACAACATCCATGAGGAAAAAAGGTTTTGCCTTTTCTGACTTTTCGCTCAATGTAGCGTTTTCAGGGGCCTGTTTGGGGGGCTTCCTGGTGTTTGTGGGTGGGTTTCGGGGTCTGGGAGCACTACTGGGTATGGATAGTTTAGATAGCAAGAGGTTTGAAGGAAATCCATGGAGGCAGAGGGGAGTTAGGGCCTAGCTGCAGAGCGCGCGCTGAGTGATTTTGGAAATTTTCAGAAAAGTGACTAAGTCCACATTTTTGTTCTTTTGCTTTTTGGCTGTTTGGGGGTCTTCTACTTGTTTTCGCCTGGGTTGACGGCTCTGGGGCCATTGCTGTGAAGGTCTAATACCGGATAAAACTGGTTTAAACAACATCCATGAGGAAAAAAGGTTTTGGCACTTTTTGTAACTTAGGGTTCGTTAGGGTTAGTCCTAGCAGCAGGATTGCATGTGTTTGGGTGTTCTTGATTTTTGCAACTGAGTTCTGGGGTTTTAGAGCACTCGTGGGAATGTGTAATTTTTGTTGCAAGCGATTTGAAGAAAATCCATGGTGGGAAAGGGGGGATCACTTACTCGGTGAGCGGCACTTACTGTTGAAAACATTTAGCCATTTACACTTAAAGGAAGAAAATGACACAGACTTAAGTTTCAGGAAAACTAACTTACTGTTAAACCACCACCCACCAGACTCAAAACCAGTAGTATGGTGGGAAAGGGGGGATTTGGCATAGTTAAAGAAAGCCTTTGCCACTATTCTTAACTTAGGGCTCGTTAGGGTTAGCAGTATTTCTATTGTATGTGTTTGGGTGGGGGGGCTTTCGAGTCTTGGAGCGATGCTGGCTATGAATACTTTTGCTTGCTTGCAAGTGGTTTGGAAATACAATCCATGGTGGGTAAGGGGGTATTTGGGCCTACTTTTACTTTCAAAGTACGTTTTGTCACCAGTTTTCTGCTAGGCCTCTTTTTTTGAGATCTGATTGGGGGTCTTCTACATTTTTGCAACTGGCTTTAGTAAGGGTCTGGGTGGGAGGCGGGAGCACTGCTGGGAAGGTCTAATTTTGTTTTAAAACACAGTTTACAGTACACCTAGCTTGAGGGGAAAGATCCGCTAAATTAATTTGCCCATACTTATTTATCCTTCAAAAGGTGACTCAGACAGAGTACGCACTTTCAAAAATATTGTACTGTCTATTTGGAAAATCAAAGTGTGACTTTTTGCACTACACAGCGTACATACCTTGTATTTATTTATCAGTGGTGTTGTAATAGCACTTCCTATTTTTCGTTCAATAATTACAGGCCGGGTTTCCGTCTGTGCAATGGGGAAAAAAGGATGGAGTCAGGCTTCACATTAGCGAGCCGCAATTCAGCATCCGCCAGGCAAGCAGTGGACAGGGTGTCTTCTGGTCACCAACATTGATGGACGAAGCATCAGCTGGAATGGAGGAGTGCCGCTAATAAGAGGAATTGTTTGCTGCATGCAACTTACTTACCAAATTCAACAGGACAACTACAACAACATACAGATACAGTATCCATTGTTTTCTTCTATGAGTGTGACTGCATTTCTTGGATCTCTCTCTGCTTCTAAATTGATCCCTACAGTCATTCTATAGGTTTTACTACGGCTAATTTTTAAACCTAATTTAATGTAAGAATAAGAAGTGTTTCTCTGAGTGCAGAGATAGGCAAGTGAAAACGCTGCAGCCCTGTACTGTCGCATTCTAGTACTACTTACTTTTCAGTAACAATGCATGCAGTAGGGCATGCACTTCCTTTATGTCACTTAAAAAGATTTATGGTTAGCTTTGTACCCAAAGATTTCTTTAGCTTGAATTATTGTTTGTCCATGCTGGGCTTTTTTTTTCTCTCAACAAAACCTACCCAAAAAGAACCCCCCATTCCCATCCATTTTCCAAACCCTAACCCTCTTCCCCCGGGCTGTGTGGTTTTGCTTGATGTGTGACTAAATGACATCAATAAGTCCACACACTTGCTGGGGAGGATAAGGTCATAGCAACAGGCTGGTGAAGGAATCCGAGGATATATTCTAGACTTACTCAGCTTCAGTACTATTTCTTGTAGTAGTAGCCAATGTCAAAGAAATTCAACGCAAGTACTAGTTATACTTTCAATACTTTACCATTTGTTAGGCTTTGTGTGGCACTGTTCTAGTGTACTGTCACCTGCTACATTCTCTATCGTACCGTTGTAATGCTACAGTAAGGACAAACCAGGTGTCATTTTCTTTTTTTCCATAGACATGCAACTGCCACTGTGTCACACCACTAGTACCACCGCAATGAGGACATTTCATCCGCCCAGGATTGCCAACCTTAATCGCCATTTCCCGTGGAGCCAGCCCTGGGCCTAGCCCTACTTTCAAACACAAATTACAGGTAAGATAAGCGTTTGGTGGGAGGTAGTATAATGGAGTATTAGGAATAGACCAGAGATTGACGGTAGTACTACTAAAGTCCTAGGACTCTTCAGGAAAACAAACTTACTGTTAAACCCCCACCCATCAGACTCAAAAGCAGTAAAAAACAGGTATGGTCAGATAAAGTTTCAAAAAGTATATTTTTATAGCCCTAACAAAATAATCTCCCGCAAGACCCTCCCTAACCCCAATGATTGTCCTTCAAAAGTCCCACAACCCAACTCCCAATTCCCACCCCCCCAAAAGTCTCTAAAAAAGGGGCAAGGGACACTACACTACGGGAGGGTGCTGTTGACTTTAGCGGCTAGGGCATCATACTCCTTGCGAAGGGTGGCATGGTCGAAGCGGAGGCCCTCCACCAAGTTCTTATAGGTATGGACCTCCTGCTCCAGGTAGGACACTCTTAGGGATAAGCGGCGCTGGCGTGCCTTGCAACTCCTGTGGGGGGCAGCTGCTGTCTTTGCTGCTCGGCGGTGGTGGTTGGCTTTGGTAGCCCGGCGCCGTACCGCTGGAGCACTGCGCTGGCTGGCAGCCCGTGGGTGCACGGAGGAGGATGCAGCTGTCCCAGTGGATGTTGTTGTTGTACCGGTAGACTGCGTCTCCTCCTCCTCGAGGGCCACCAGCCGCCGATATTCGGCGACAGTGGCATCCAGCCTCCGTTGCCGGGTCATTTGAGCCAGCTCCCTCCTTGATGATCTTCTGGTTGATTTGGAAGGAGCAACTATATGAAGAAAGAAAGACATAGTCTGTAACCAATGCTCCTTAAGATTAACACAAAATGATTGAGCAGAAAGTTGTGTCACAGTACAAGTAGCAAATTGAAAGCACAGTACATAACTATTGAGGACAGTATCTATCTAACCTCCCACTTCTTCATCCTTGCTCTAACATTAGTGGGAGTTTAAGGAACAAATTCTACGAGCACTATGGACTTCCATTACAGTCGACTATGACAGTACACCAGTCTTATTCTTCTTCTTCTCTCTTGTTTAGGAAAATTGGTACGTTATCTTATGCAAGCCGGCATAATGCCAGCGCAGTGAACTTGCACCCGAGAAAAACAGACGCACAACATGATGAGTGAGACAGACTTGCGTTACTGTACCGGTCCAGTACATGCAGGTGGTGAAGCTCTTACTTTTCTATAACGGGTGGCACTGAGAATACTCTGTTAAAAGGGCTACTGCTTAATTAATTTAGCTTTCACCCTACAGTGCAAATGAGTACTAGAAAAGGACAATGAAGAAGCTAAATAATCTGATTATCTATCACTTCACATGGGATGTATTTGATGACATATGGGATGACTTTAGGTGCTTTGCTTATTATTGAGTGAACAGTGTGCCCACACATGAATGACGTGCTACTACTAAACTAAAGTTATTAAGAGAGGTAGGGAGTGTCCACCGTAATAACCGGATATATGCTGTGCTTGCAGTTGCAATACAAACTACTGCTACTATTCATGGTACTATTCGGACAAAATTACAACTTCTTTTCCTTGCCTTTCCTACACTGGAACGGACTTGCGGGTGCGTTGTTACATGCTCTTCAAAGTAACACTTAGTTCATCCAGTGACCGTCTACTCTCTCTAGATACACATATGCTATCTAAGCGTCAGATAATACCATGATCCAGGCATCCATCCATTCAAAGTATATGATACAGTTTCTGTTTCACCCACCCAGGCTGTTCTCCTTCCACCCATCCTTGCTTCATCATTCACCCAGCCATGCACCATACCATATTCTTTCCTTCCCAGCCACCTCAGGGACCAAGCAAACACATATCATTCTCCTTTGCCAGTCATCATTAAATTTCTCGTCCTTCCACACTTACTTACACCCTTCTTCCGCTTTTCGTTCATCCCATCCATCAAGTTCATCTCAGATCTTATTGGGATTCTTCTCGCCAAAACCTTCACAGCTAAGTCGAAGTACATTTAGAGGAGGCTACTACCTGGTTGATTTATAATACACCCATGCAGAAAGCACACTATGCAGTCTTCAATCTCAATAAGTAAGGAATATATAGCTTACCTCTGCCCGCCACCACCGTGTGAACCCTCACAGGCACTTCCGGCACTTGCACCGCCTCCTCCCCAGAGTTGTTCCCCTCGTCCAATACCACCACCTCCGCGCTGGCCCCGCCACCAGATGTTCCACCTACAAAGTACATTTAAGAATGTTAGAATACACCACTCACTACTATATAATATTTGGTCTAGGAGGAATAAAGAAATGTGAAAAAAACAGAATACAATGTAATAATTTGTGCCTGTCTACTCTAAAGTAAAAATGTCCCTTTTTCCAGGGAAGGCTGTTGTCTTGCTGCACTTTTTGGCACAACTGATGAATGTTTGCTTTTTATTTTTAACACGCACCACTTTTTCTCCTAACAGACAGAAGCTTGACTTCTAAGAACACGAGCAGGATCAAGTTCAAACCAGGTGAGAGCTCGGCTCAACCACAAGAAATGTGTCCAATTAATCGTCAGCACTAAGCACTTTTCCATTTTCAGTTAAACGTTTAGTTTTATGACAAAGTTGATTTTTATAAATGTGTTTACTTTTAATAAAGCTTTTAAACTTAAATAGACTCTGTGGTTTTTGGTCCTCCAGACTAGAGTGGATGAGCTAAAGGTTGTGGAATTTTTGCAAGCATGAGTCCGTGCCTCTGACACTTCTTGACTCTGACTCCGTACTCTTGTCCTGCGTTGGATAATCTAATCATCATTGGGGATCAATCATCGGTGACTTTGGGAGCTAAATGACTCTGCCACACTATCTAGTCAGTAAGGAGATTGGGGGTTCAACTACAAAGTCTGTTATCACTGAGGTATGTGGAAAGTCTAACAGCACCTATTATAATTGATAAGCTAAGCAATGCATTATTTAGTGTCCATAGTTCTGTTTGTACAGATTTGTCCCTGCAACAGTAGTAGAATGGATTGTCCTACTAGCCAAACCAAAAGTCTACAAGAAGATCAAAGACGATTTAGAAAAAATCGAATGAGGAACGCTAGGAAAAAATAGGTACTCTATATTAAAATTAAAACTTACTGGGGCCAGCAAAGGAGCCCTCGCCTGCCCGATCCTGGCCTGCATCCTGAACAGCACCCTCCTCCTCCTCCTGTGTCCTCTTGCCCCTGGGGGGAGCTGATGTACAACATGAAAGAAAGAAAGACCAGAAAACATGGATAATATTTGTCAACCAAATCAAACATTTCAAAAGAACAATAACAAAATATTTTGGCGAAATAGCAAATAGACAACTATTCCACGGGATATACTGACCGATCTCATGTGGTCTACTACGTTATTGATTTGCGGACCGTTGACTTGGAAAGTTCCTATGTAACTCACTAAACAAACTACTAAAAAGGTTTGCCTAGGCCTGGCAGGCAGCAGTCCGCAGCACGCGAAGTGACAGACAAAGTCCATCGTGCTTGCAGATCAGTGAATACTCAAACTATCAATCCACCGACCACCACCACTATTTCTTCTTATAGCCATGTGTCTAAAGGAAGGACTGGACTTGAGTCTGTAGGGGCTGATTTAGAGGCCCCTTGCGGCTCTTTTGCTCCATTGTTGCGTGACTTTTGTGACACAGCGGCAGAACAAAAGAGGCGCCATGGTGCGGCATATATTAACAAAGTGACGCAAATGGGAGATGCATCACGTTGTAAAGCCCTGCGCCATCAGGGGGCGTTCCGGCGCAAGGGAGGGCGTTCCTGCGCAGGAACGAATCCTAAAAGTGGCTGAGGGAAATCTACAAGATGTCAATCAGTCACTTTTAGGACAATGATGCGTGACTCAAACCCTGCGCCTGCTTGAAGCCGACGTACGGCTTGATGCAGCATTGGGGAGATAGGGCACCCCAGAGCATTGCTGGAGCTGCGCCATCGTTGGCACGCAACTCCAGCAATGCGCCACCTTTACGGCACAGATGCGTAAGGCTTCTGTGACGTTTTGGGCCCATGGTGCGCCACATTGTAAATACGGCGCACCATGGGTGGTGGTGGCATGGCGCACAATTACTGGCGCATCCCTGCTACTTTGCAGGGATGCGCCGGTAATTGAAAATCTGACCCTTAGTGTCTAGCATTACGCAGTTCTTTACACTACACTCATACATAATTTCTCAGGCCAATGAAATGAACACAAAATAGAAAACAAATAATCATAGTAGCAAGGCTACTGAGAAGGAGAGCAGTGCACCTGAAATGCATAGAAGATTTTGAAATATAATTTACCTACAATGTAATCGGCAGCATTATTGCTCTTGGTAAAAAACAAAAATTTGCAATATAATAACACACAGAGCGGGATAAAACAGAGTAGTGATGAAATAGATATAAATAGCTACTACTACTCACCAAGCCCGGGGATCTCTACGCCGAGCACGTCCAGCAAGTCGCGTTCCCAGTCCATGAGATCCGTCCAGCGGTGGGTGGCCTGGTTATAGGTGCGCCGGACCCCAGAGTGTTCAAACATGGCCCGGCACACCTTCTCCCAACGCTTCCGGCGCTCCCGGATCCCGTAGCTGGTAGCGATCCTGCCGCCTCCCATGATGGTCTTGGGGAGGCGGCGCTGGACGTGAAAGACTAGTGCGGCCACCTCCTCCGCACTAAAAATCTCCCGAGCTACAACTGTCTCCCCCCTCAAACGCCCGCACGGGAGCCGGGCACGGGGTGCGGGACCCTTCCCCTTTGCAGGCTTCTTCCCGGCTCCCTTTGCCATGGTCTGGGCAGAAAGGAAGCAAAATAAGAAAGAAGAAATAGAACAGGGAAGAAGAAAAGAAAAGCGTTTAAAAAAGTAGTTTAAAATTACCAAAAAGTAGCAGAAAACACAAAAATATAGAGCTAGAAAAATAGAGGGATAGATAATGAGTAAAATAGATCCCAAAAAAACTTCAAACAAGCAAAGGATGGCAGAGATTAAGAAAGGATACAGAGAGCATGCCCAGAACCATAGCAATGAATGAGAAACAAGATGGCCGCACCCGTTCACGACCGCGTGGGTAAGTTCGCACGAGATTTTCCTCGCGATCACACGCGAACATGTACGAGCGAGCCGCACACTTTGCGAGATTACACATAGCGCCCGGAAACGGAATTACGTCACGCAAACAAGATGGCCGCACCCATGTACGACCGCTAGGGTAACTTCTCAAATGTTGCGCTACAAGCGGCTTGCGAACATGCAAAAAATCACGCGAACAAACACGCAGCAAAAACCAAATCGTATATTCGCACAAATTCGCGGCTTCCAAAATCGATCTCGCATGGATTCGCGCCCCGCAAATTGCGCGAAATTGCAGAAAAACGATTTTTGCAAAACTGAAAGCAATCAGCAGGTGCAAAAGTTCAATCTTAACATTAGTAACCATTCACTCTAGTGCTTCCTGAGGGGCCCCTCCAGAGTTCAGTTGCCTATTTGCAACTATTCTATGACCCTGCTCTGACCCTCACAGCAGGCTCATAGAATAGCTACAAGTAGGCCATAAAGGTCCTGTGAAAAAAATTGCACTGCAACAGAAAGCAAATTACAGATAAGGAAGGAAGCAGGTGCCAGCCAGACTGGAAGTTTAAAAATCAGTGACACATTAATCAACCCCAAATTAATTCACGGCAGTTGAAGCAGGGCAGGTGTGCTTGCTTTTTTTCACCCCCATAATCTACAGTGATAAACCAAACAGAGGGTGGCAGTGAGGATGTACCAGAGGGTGGCATGGGTGTACCAGAGGGTGGCATTGGTGAAACAGAGGGTGCTGTGAACCTGTGATGATGAACCAGACGTAGAAACAACATAGTCGCGGCCGTTGCGAGCCGAAAAGTAAGTTCGCAATTGCGAACTGGTAAACAAACCCTTGCGAACCCAAAAAAACACAAAAATCCGCAAATTCGCGAGAGTTCGCGGATTTTGCGGATTGCAAATCCGTAAATACGCAAGTTCGCGTACGCCAGATTCGCTAAATCCGCCCATGCTTAGTCATTAGTATGTTGGCCTGTGTACCAGCTAGCTCACAGTGCCACTAGAAACTCCTCTTACCAAGGAGAGAATAGTTCTTGGCAACTATCGAACATGACAACCCTGATCCCTCAGGACTGTGGAAACAGTGTACTACTTCTTGCTTAGTCACTAGTGCTCACTTAGTCTCAGAGAGATACACAGAATAAATGTTATGGACGATTTTTCAAGAAGCATTTATTGAACAGTTATTATTCTAGTGTAAAATAGGTGTGCTGAAACAACAATTATACAGAAACAGATATAAATGATTAGAAGCACTAGGAAAGTAAAAGGATGGTAGATTTCTACCATTTTACTATAACCATGAATACAGGCAAGTATATAAAATACATGACAATAAAATGCGTACTCCTACAATGCTACCCTAACTAGATGCACCTAGCATGTATATAGGTGTTAAGCCAAGAATCCCTGTAGGATAAAGTCAATCCCATTACCTGAAGTGAGAGACTGTGGGACTCCCTCTTGGTCTCAAGTTGGACACCTCGCAAGGTAATTTAGACCACTGCGAGCTGGAGTTTCTGCATGCAGGAACCTCAGCATCTCGCGTCAGTGTGTCAGCAGGGAAATCCGGATCTTCTCCGTTTGTCTCACAAAGATAAGATATTTAAATACCCAAAGTTCTCCCCAGGGGTTCTACCATGCTGTGCCACTTGTCGGACTTAGGATGACGTCGGGAAGGAACTTTATTCATAGATATTATACAGGAGATAGTAGTCCTGCTGAGTTTCCAAGAATCCTCATGCATAATGTATGAAGCTTTAACCAGTAAAATACCGTGTTCTGTGTGCATTGTCATATCTAGGTAAAAGGTCCATCCCCAAGAGCTGTTATATGTGTAATGTAGGGGAGAGTATAGATGAAAGGTTACAATGTTACCCAAGCCTATATTGGGGTACCTATATGGAATATAACACCCACTCCTCATCCGCCTGGACAACATAATTAAATTCTAACGTGCTACTAAACAGTCTAGGCACTGCTACGCAAACAACTACAGTAAAACAATAGTTCTGCAAAAAAAAATTCAAAATTTGTAAAAAGTAAAATTGTCACTGAAGGAATAGCTCTAATGTGTCCGTATATATATTCCAAACCACTATAAGCATCGGAAAGCCATCTAGGTCATAAACATAAAGTGTCAATTTCTTTTGGAGTTCAAATTTGAGTTTGTTTAAAAAAAACACATTTTTCCCAGCACACAACAAGCCAAATATTTATGTGTCCGGGCTGGTAGATGCAACATTTCTGTTGCCTGCCTTCGCAGACGTTGACCCCTGTAACACCTCGCAGATCACGTCAATTGAGCACAGATGATCTTCCATACTGCCTGCAGCCGATGCTGGGGCAGCCTGTGTGCCACCCCAGTTCAGACATGGCCATATGCAAATCAGTCTGACCCTGTGCCTCACGGGAACAGTCCAGCCCGAACTGCCAAACCATGCCTTACCTGGACCGGAAACAAGCTTCCGAGGACCAGTTTCTGGCATTTCAGCCGTCTTCAGCCCGGCTTGCTTCAATCCAGTGGCAAAGTGAGCAACGGACTCACGTCTGAGCATACCCTGCCAACTTATGGCAAACAAAGTGGTACAAAAGGGGGTTGTGATGGACGGAGCATCTGAACCAATCAAACACTCACACCCAGTCAACAGATCTGAGTTTAATCCATCACCGTTCTTTAGCACACTCTGCCACCCCAGTTCAGACATGGCCATATGCAAATCAGTCTGAAATAGAGCCTCATGGGAACAGTCCAGCCTGAACTACCAAGCCATGCCTTCCCTGGACTGGAAACAAGCTTCCGAGGACCAGTTTCTGGCATTTCAGCCGTCTTCATCCCGGCTTGCTTGAATCCAGTGGCAAAGTGAGCAAGGGACTCACGTCTGAGCATACCCTGCCAACTTATGGCAAACAAAGTGGTACAAAAGGGGGTGGTGATGGACGGAGCATCTGAACCAATCAAACACTCACACCCAGTCAACAGATGTGGGTTTAATCCATCACTGTTCTTTAGCCCACTCTGCCACCCCAGTTCAGACATGGCCATATGCAAATCAGTCTGACCCTGTGCCTCATGGGAACAGTCCAGCTCGCACTGCCAAGCCATGCCTTCCCTGGACCGGAAACAAGCTTCAGAGGACCGGTTCCTGGACTCTCATCCGTCTTCAGACCAGCTTGCTTGAATCCAGTGGCAAAGTGAGCAAGGGACTCACGTCTGAGTATACCCTGGCAACTTATGGCGAACAATGTGGTACAACAGGGGGTGGTGATGGACGGAGCATCTGAACCAATCAAACACTCACACCCAGGTAACAGATCTAGGTTTAATCCATCACCGTTCTTTAGCCCACTCTGCCACCCCAGTTCAGACATGGCCATATGCAAATCAGTCTGACCCTATGCCTCATGGATACAGTCCAGCCCGAACTGCCAAGCCATGCCTTCCCTGGACCGGAAACAAGCTTCCGAGGACCGGTTCCTGGCAATTTCAGCCGTCTTCAGCCCGGCTTGCTTGAATCCAGTGGCAAAGTGAGCAAGGGACTCACGTCTGAGCATACCCTGCCAACTTATGGCGAACAAAGTGGTACAAAAGGGGGTGGTGATGGACGGAGCATCTGAACCAATCACACACTCACATCCAGTCAACAGATCTGGGTTTAATCCATCACCGTTCTTTAGCCCACTCTGCCACCCCAGTTCAGACATGGCCATATGCAAATCAGTCTAACCCTGTGCCTCATGGGAACAGTCCAGCCCGAACTGCCAAGCCATGCCTTCCCTGGACCGGAAACAAGCTTCCGAGGACCGGTTCCTGGCATTTCAGCTGTCTTCAGCCCGGCTTGCTCGAATCCAGTGGCAAAGTGAGCAAGGGACTCACGTCTGAGCATACCCTGCCAACTTATGGCGAACAAAGTTGTACAAAAGGGGGTGGTGATGGATGGGAGCATCTGAACCAATCAAACACTCACACTGAGTCAACAGATCTGGGTTTAATCCATCACCGTTCTTTAGCCCACTCTGCCACCCCATTTCAGACATGGCCATATGCAAATCAGTCTAACCCTGTGCCTCATGGGAACAGTTCAGCCCGAACTGCCAAGCCATGCCTTCCCTGGACCGAAACAAGCTTCCAAGGACCCGTTCCTGGCATTTCAGCCGTCTTCAGCCCGGCTTGCTTGAATCCAGTGGCAAAGTGAGCAAGGGACTCACGTCTGAGCATACCCTGCCAACTTATGGCGAACAAAGTGGTACAAAAGGGGGTGGTGATGGACGGAGCATCTGAACCAATCAAACACTCACACCCAGTCAACAGATCTGGGTTTAATCCATCACCGTTCTTTAGCCCACTCTGCCACCCCATTTCAGACATGACCATATGCAAATCAGTCTGACCCTGTGCCTTATGGGAACAGTCCAGCCCGAACTGCCAAGCCATGCCTCCCTGGACCGAAACCAGCTTCCAAGGACCGGTTCTTGCTATTTCAGCAGTCTTCAACCCGGCTTGCTTGAATCCAGTGGCAAAGTGAGCAAGGGACTCACATCTGAGCATACCCTGCCAACTTATGGCGAACAAAGTGGTACAAAAGGGGGTCGTGATGGACTGAGCATCTGAACCAATCAAACACTCACACCCAGTCAACAGATCTGGGTTTAATCCATCACCGTTCTTTAGCCCACTCTGCCACCCCAGTTTAGACATGGCCATATGCAAATCAGTCTGACCCTGTGCCTCATTAGATCATTCCAGCCCGAACTGCCAACCATGCCTTCCCTGGACCGGAAACAAGCTTCTGAGGACCGGTTCCTGGCATTTCAGCCGTCTTCAGCCCGGCTTGCTTGAATCCAGTGGCAAAGTGAGCAAGAAACTCACATCTGAGCATACCCTACCAAATTATGGCCAATAAAGTGGTACAAAAAGGGGTGGTGATGGACGGAGCATCTGAACCAATCAAACATTCACACCCAGTCAACAGATCTGGTTTTAATCCATCACCGTTCTTTAGCCCACTCTGCCACCCCATTTCAGACATGCAAATCAGTCTGACCCTGTGCCTCATGGGAACAGTCCATCCCGAACTGCCAAGCCATGCCTTCCCTGGACCGGAAACAAGCTTCCGAGGACCGGTTTCTGGCATTTCAGCCATCTTCAGCCCGGCTTGCTTGAATCCAGTGGCAAAGTTAGCAAGGGACTCACGTCTGAGTATACCCTGCCAACTTATGGCAAACAAAGTGGTACAAAAGGGGGTGGTGATGGACGGAGCATCTGAACCAATCAAACACTAACACCCAGTCAACAGATCTGGGTTTAATCCATCACCGTTCTTTAGCACACTCTGCCACCCCAGTTCAGACATGGCCATATGCAAGTCAGTCTGACATTGTTCCTCATGGGAACAGTCCAGCCCGAACTGCCAAGCCATGCCTTCCCTGGACTGGAAACAAGCTTCCGAGGACCGGTTTCTGGCATTTCAGCCGTCTTCAGCCCAGCTTGCTTGAATTCAGTGGCAAAGTGAGCAAGGGACTCACGTCTGAGCATACCCTGCCAACTTATGGCGAACAAAGTGGTACAAAAGGGGGTGGTGATGGACAGAGCATCTGAACCAATCAAACACTCACACCCAGTCAACAGATCTGGGTTTAATCTATCACCGTTCTATAGCTTACTCTGCCACCCCAGTTCAGACATGGCCATATGCAAATCAGTCGGACCCTGTGCCTCATGGGAACAGTCCAGGTCGCACTGCCAAGCCATGCCTTCCTTGACCGGAAACAAGCTTCAGAGGACTGGTTCCTGGACTCTCAGCCGTCTTCAGACCGGCTTGCTTGAATACAGTGGCAAAGTGAGCAAGGGACTCACGTCTGAGTATACCCCGGCAACTTATGGCGAACAATGTGGTACAACAGGGGGTGGTGATGGACTGAACATCTGAACATATCAAACACTCACACCCAGGCAACAGATCTAGGTTTAATCCATCACCGTTTTTTAGCCCACACTGCCACCCCAGTTCAGACATTGCCATATGCAAATCAGTCTGACCCTCTGCCTCATGGGTACAGTCCAGCCCGAACTGCCAAGCCATGCCTTCCCTGGACCGGAAACAAGCTTCCGAGGACCGGTTCCTGGCATTTCAGCCGCCTTCAGCCCGGCTTGCTTGAATCCAGAGGCAAAGTGAGCAAGGGACTCACGTCTGAGCATACCCTGCCAACTTATGGCGAACAAAGTGGTACAAAAGGGGGTGGTGATGGACGGAGCATCTAAACCAATCAAACACTCACACCCAGTCAACAGATCTGGGTTTAATCCATCACCGTTCTTTAGCCCACTCTGCCACCCCAGTTCAGACATGGCCATATGCAAATCAGTCTGACCCTGTGCCTCATGGGAACAGTCCAGCCCGAACTGCCAAGCCAGGCCTTCCCTGGACCGGAAACAAGCTTCCGAGGACCGGTTCCTGGCATTTCAGCCGTCTTCAGCCCGGCTTGCTTGAATCCAGTGGCAAAGTGAGCAAGGGACTCACGTCTGAGCATACCCTGCCAACTTATGGCGAACAAAGTGGTACAAAAGGGGGTGGTGATGGACGGGAGCATCTGAACCAATCATACACTCACACCTAGTCAACAGATCTGGGTTTAATCTATCACCGTTCTTTATCCCACTCTGCCACTCCAGTTCAGACATGGCCATATGCAAATCAGTCTGACCCTGTGCCCCATGGGAACAGTCCAGCCCGAACTGCCAAGCCATGCCTTCCCTGGACCGGAAACAAGCTTCCGAGGACCGGTTCCTGGCATTTCAGCCGTCTTCGGCCCGGCTTGCTTGAATCCAGTGGCAAAGTGAGCAACAAACTCACCTCTGAGCATACCCTGCCAACTTATGGTCATAAAAGTGGTGCAAAAGGGGGTGGTGATGGACGGAGCATCTAAACCAATCAAACACTCACACCCAGTCAACAGATCTGGGTTTAATCCATCACCGTTCTTTAGCCCACTATGCCACCCCATTTCAGACATGGCAAAATGCAAATCAGTCTGACCCTGTACCTCATGGGAACAGTTCAGCCCGAACTGCCAAGCCATGCCTTCCCTGGACCGAAACAAGCTTCCAAGGACCGGTTCCTGGCATTTCAGCCGTCTTCAGCCCGGCTTGCTTGAATCCAGTGGCAAAGTGAGCAAGGGACTCAAGTCTGAGCATACCCTGCCAACTTATGGCGAACAAAGTGGTACAAAAGGGGGTGGTGATGGACGCAGCATCTGAACCAATCAAACACTCACACCCAGTCAACAGATCTGGGTTTAATCCATCACTGTTCTTTAGCCCACTCTGCCATCCCATTTCAGACATGGTCATATGCAAATCAGTCTGACCCTGTGCCTCATGGGAACAGTCCAGCCCGAACTGCCAAGCCATGCCTTCCCTGGACCGAAACAAGCTTACAAGGACCGGTTCCTGGCATTTCAGCCGTCTTCAGCCCAGCTTGCTTGAATCCAGTGGCAAAGTGAGCAAGGGACTCACGTCTGAGCATACCCTGCCAACTTATGGCGAACAAAGTGGTACAAAAGGGGGTCGTGATGGACTGAGCATCTGAACCAATCAAACACTCACACCCAGTCAACAGATCTGGGTTTATTCCATCACCGTTCTTTAGCCCACTCTGCCACCCCAGTTCAGACATGGCCATATGCAAATCAGTCTGACATTGTGCCTCATGAGAATAGTCCAGCCAGAACTGCCAAGCCATGCCTTCCCTGGACTGGAAACAAGCTTCAGAGGACCGGTTCCTGGACTCTCAGCCGTCTTCAGACCGGCTTGCTTGAATCCAGTGGCAAAGTGAGCAAGGGACTCACGTCTGAGCATACCCTGCCAACTTATGGCAAACAAAGTGGTACAAAAGGGGGTCGTGTGGACTGAGCATCTGAACCAATCAAACACTCACACCCAGTCAACAGATCTGGGTTTAATCCATCACCGTTCTTTAGCCCACTCTGCCACCCCAGTTCAGACATGGCCATATGCAAATCAGTCTGACCCTGTGCCTCATGAGAACAGTCCAGCCCGAACTGCCAACCATGCCTTCCCTGGACCGGAAACAAGCTTCTGAGGACCGGTTCCTGGCATTTCAGCCGTCTTCAGCCCGGCTTGCTTGAATCCAGTGGCAAAGTGAGCAAGAAACTCACGTCTGAGCATACCCTGCCAACTTATGGCCAATAAAGTGGTACAAAAAGGGGTGGTGATGGATGGAGCATCTGAACCAATCAAACATTCACACCCAGTCAACAGATCTGGTTTTAATCCATCACCGTTCTTTAGCCCACTCTGCCACCCCATTTCAGACATGGCCATATGCAAATCAGTCTGACCCTGTGCCTTATGGGAACAGTCCAGCCCGAACTGCCAAGCCATGCCTCCCTGGACCGAAACAAGCTTCCAAGGACCGGTTCTTGCTATTTCAGCAGTCTTCAACCCGGCTTGCTTGAATCCAGTGGCAAAGTGAGCAAGGGACTCACATCTGAGCATACCCTGCCAACTTATGGCGAACAAAGTGGTACAAAAGGGGGTCGTGATGGACTGAGCATCTGAACCAATCAAACACTCACACCCAGTCAACAGATCTGGGTTTAATCCATCACCGTTCTTTAGCCCACTCTGCCACCCCAGTTTAGACATGGCCATATGCAAATCAGTCTGACCCTGTGCCTCATGAGATCATTCCAGCCCGAACTGCCAACCATGCCTTCCCTGGACCGGAAACAAGCTTCTGAGGACCGGTTCCTGGCATTTCAGCCGTCTTCAGCCCGGCTTGCTTGAATCCAGTGGCAAAGTGAGCAAGAAACTCACATCTGAGCATACCCTACCAAATTATGGCCAATAAAGTGGTACAAAAAGGGGTGGTGATGGACGGAGCATCTGAACCAATCAAACATTCACACCCAGTCAACAGATCTGGTTTTAATCCATCACCGTTCTTTAGCCCACTCTGCCACCCCATTTCAGACATGCAAATCAGTCTGACCCTGTGCCTCATGGGAACATTCCATCCCGAACTGCCAAGCCATGCCTTCCCTGGACCGGAAACAAGCTTCCGAGGACCGGTTTCTGGCATTTCAGCCATCTTCAGCCCGGCTTGCTTGAATCCAGTGGCAAAGTTAGCAAGGGACTCACGTCTGAGTATACCCTGCCAACTTATGGCAAACAAAGTGGTACAAAAGGGGGTGGTGATGGACGGAGCATCTGAACCAATCAAACACTAACACCCAGTCAACAGATCTGGGTTTAATCCATCACCGTTCTTTAGCACACTCTGCCACCCCAGTTCAGACATGGCCATATGCAAATCAGTCTGACATTGTTCCTCATGGGAACAGTCCAGCCCGAACTGCCAAGCCATGCCTTCCCTGGACTGGAAACAAGCTTCCGAGGACCGGTTTCTGGCATTTCAGCCGTCTTCAGCCCAGCTTGCTTGAATTCAGTGGCAAAGTGAGCAAGGGACTCACGTCTGAGCATACCCTGCCAACTTATGGCGAACAAAGTGGTACAAAAGGGGGTGGTGATGGACAGAGCATCTGAACCAATCAAACACTCACACCCAGTCAACAGATCTGGGTTTAATCTATCACCGTTCTATAGCTTACTCTGCCACCCCAGTTCAGACATGGCCATATGCAAATCAGTCGGACCCTGTGCCTCATGGGAACAGTCCAGGTCGCACTGCCAAGCCATTCCTTCCTTGACCGGAAACAAGCTTCAGAGGACTGGTTCCTGGACTCTCAGCCGTCTTCAGACCGGCTTGCTTGAATACAGTGGCAAAGTGAGCAAGGGACTCACGTCTGAGTATACCCTGGCAACTTATGGCGAACAATGTGGTACAACAGGGGGTGGTGATGGACTGAACATCTAAACATATCAAACACTCACACCCAGGCAACAGATCTAGGTTTAATCCATCACCGTTTTTTAGCCCACACTGCCACCCCAGTTCAGACATTGCCATATGCAAATCAGTCTGACCCTCTGCCTCATGGGTACAGTCCAGCCCGAACTGCCAAGCCATGCCTTCCCTGGACCGGAAACAAGCTTCCGAGGACCGGTTCCTGGCATTTCAGCCGCCTTCAGCCCGGCTTGCTTGAATCCAGAGGCAAAGTGAGGAAGGGACTCACGTCTGAGCATACCCTGCCAACTTATGGCGAACAAAGTGGTACAAAAGGGGGTGGTGATGGACGGAGCATCTAAACCAATCAAACACTCACACCCAGTCAACAGATCTGGGTTTAATCCATCACCGTTCTTTAGCCCACTCTGCCACCCCAGTTCAGACATGGCCATATGCAAATCAGTCTGACCCTGTGCCTCATGGGAACAGTCCAGCCCGAACTGCCAAGCCAGGCCTTCCCTGGACCGGAAACAAGCTTCCGACGACCGGTTCCTGGCATTTCAGCCGTCTTCAGCCCGGCTTGCTTGAATCCAGTGGCAAAGTGAGCAAGGGACTCACGTCTGAGCATACCCTGCCAACTTATGGCGAACAAAGTGGTACAAAAGGGGGTGGTGATGGACGGGAGCATCTGAACCAATCATACACTCACACCTAGTCAACAGATCTGGGTTTAATCTATCACCGTTCTTTATCCCACTCTGCCACTCCAGTTCAGACATGGCCATATGCAAATCAGTCTGACCCTGTGCCCCATGGGAACAGTCCAGCCCGAACTGCCAAGCCATGCCTTCCCTGGACCGGAAACAAGCTTCCGAGGACCGATTCCTGGCATTTCAGCCGTCTTCGGCCCGGCTTGCTTGAATCCAGTGGCAAAGTGAGCAAGGGACTCACTTCTGAGCATACCCTGCCAACTTATGGCGAACAAAGTGGTACAAAAGGGAGTGGTGATGGACGGGAGCATCTGAACCAATCAAACACTCACACCCAGTCAACAGATCTGGGTTTAATCTATCACCGTTCTTTAGCCCACTCTGCCACCCCAGGTCAGACATGGCCATATGCAAATCAGTCTGACCCTGTGCCCCATGGGAACAGTCCAGCCCGAACTGCCAAGCCATGCCTTCCCTGGACCGGAAACAAGCTTCCGAGGACCGGTTCCTGGCATTTCAGCCGTCTTCGGCCCGGCTTGCTTGAATCCAGTGGCAAAGTGAGCAACAAACTCACCTCTGAGCATACCCTGCCAACTTATGGTCATAAAAGTGGTGCAAAAGGGGGTGGTGATGGACGGAGCATCTAAACCAATCAAACACTCACACCCAGTCAACAGATCTGGGTTTAATCCATCACCGTTCTTTAGCCCACTATGCCTCCCCATTTCAGACATGGCAAAATGCAAATCAGTCTGACCCTGTACCTCATGGGAACAGTTCAGCCCGAACTGCCAAGCCATGCCTTCCCTGGACCGAAACAAGCTTCCAAGGACCGGTTCCTGGCATTTCAGCCGTCTTCAGCCCGGCTTGCTTGAATCCAGTGGCAAAGTGAGCAAGGGACTCAAGTCTGAGCATACCCTGCCAACTTATGGCGAACAAAGTGGTACAAAAGGGGGTGGTGATGGACGCAGCATCTGAACCAATCAAACACTCACACCCAGTCAACAGATCTGGGTTTAATCCATCACTGTTCTTTAGCCCACTCTGCCATCCCATTTCAGACATGGTCATATGCAAATCAGTCTGACCCTGTGCCTCATGGGAACAGTCCAGCCCGAACTGCCAAGCCATGCCTTCCCTGGACCGAAACAAGCTTACAAGGACCGGTTCCTGGCATTTCAGCCGTCTTCAGCCCAGCTTGCTTGAATCCAGTGGCAAAGTGAGCAAGGAACTCACGTCTGAGCATACCCTGCCAACTTATGGCGAACAAAGTGGTACAAAAGGGGGTCGTGATGGACTGAGCATCTGAACCAATCAAACACTCACACCCAGTCAACAGATCTGGGTTTATTCCATCACCGTTCTTTAGCCCACTCTGCCACCCCAGTTCAGACATGGCCATATGCAAATCAGTCTGACATTGTGCCTCATGAGAATAGTCCAGCCAGAACTGCCAAGCCATGCCTTCCCTGGACTGGAAACAAGCTTCAGAGGACCGGTTCCTGGACTCTCAGCCGTCTTCAGACCGGCTTGCTTGAATCCAGTGGCAAAGTGAGCAAGGGACTCACGTCTGAGCATACCCTGCCAACTTATGGCAAACAAAGTGGTACAAAAGGGGGTCGTGATGGACTGAGCATCTGAACCAATCAAACACTCACACCCAGTCAACAGATCTGGGTTTAATCCATCACCGTTCTTTAGCCCACTCTGCCACCCCAGTTCAGACATGGCCATATGCAAATCAGTCTGACCCTGTGCCTCATGAGAACAGTCCAGCCCGAACTGCCAACCATGCCTTCCCTGGACCGGAAACAAGCTTCTGAGGACCGGTTCCTGGCATTTCAGCCGTCTTCAGCCCGGCTTGCTTGAATCCAGTGGCAAAGTGAGCAAGAAACTCACGTCTGAGCATACCCTGCCAACTTATGGCCAATAAAGTGGTACAAAAAGGGGTGGTGATGGATGGAGCATCTGAACCAATCAAACATTCACACCCAGTCAACAGATCTGGTTTTAATCCATCACCATTCTTTAGCCCACTCTGCCACCCCATTTCAGACATGGCCATATGCAAATCAGTCTGACCCTGTGCCTCATGGGAACAGTTCAGCCCGAACTGCCAAGCCATGCCTTCCCTGGACCGAAACAAGCTTCCAAGGACCGGTTCCTGGCATTTCAGCCGTCTTCAGCCCGGCTTGCTTGAATCCAGTGGCAAAGTGAGCAAGGGACTCACGTCTGAGCATACCCTGCCAACTCATGGCGAAAAAAGTGGTACAAAAGGGGGTGGTGATGGACGGAGCATCTGAACCAATCAAACACTCACACCCAGTCAACAGATCTGGGTTTAATCCATCACCGTTCTTTAGCACACTCTGCCACCCCAGTTCAGACATGGCCATATGCAAATCAGTCTGACATTGTTCCTCACGGGAACAGTCCAGCCCGAACTGCCAAGCCATGCCTTCCCTAGACCGAAACAAGCTTCCAAGGACCGGTTCCTGGCATTTCAGCCGTCTTCAGCCCGGCTTGCTTGAATCCAGTGGCAAAGTGAGCAAGGGACTCACGTCTGAGCATACCCTGCCAACTTATGGCGAACAAAGTGGTACAAAAGGGGGTCGTGATGGACTGAGCATCTGAACCAATCAAACACTCACACCCAGTCAACAGATCTGGGTTTATTCCATCACCGTTCTTTAGCCCACTCTGCCACCCCAGTTCAGACATGGCCATATGCAAATCAGTCTGACCCTGTGCCTCATGAGTACAGTCCAGCCCGAACTGCCAACCATGCCGTCCCTGGACCGGAAAAAAGCTCCTGAGGACCGGTTTCTGGCATTTTAGCCGAACTTCAGCCCGGCTTGCTTCAATCCAGTGGCAAAGTGAGCAACAGACTCACGTCTGAGCATACCCTGCCAACTCATGGCGAACAAAGTGGTACAAAAGGGGGTGGTGATAGACGGAGCATCTGAACCAATCAAACACTCACACCCAGTCAACAGATCTGGGTTTAATCCATCACCGTTCTTTAGTCCACTCTGCCACCCCAATTCAGACATGGCCACATGCAAATCATTCTGACCCAGTGCCTCATGGGAACAGTCCAGCCTGAACTGCCAAGCCATGTCTTCCCTGGACCGGAAACAAGCTTCCGAGGCCAGTTCCTGGCATTTCAGCCATCTTCAGCCCGGCTTGCTTGAATCCAGTGGCAAAGTGAGCAAGAAACTCACGTCTGAGCATACCCTGCCAACTTATGGCCAATAAAGTGGTACAAAAGGGGGTGTTGATGGACGGAGCATCTGAACCAATCAAACACTCACACCCAGTCAACAGATCTGGGTTTAATCCATCACCGTTCTTTAGCCCACTCTGCCACCCCATTTCAGACATGGCCATATGCAAATCAGTCTGACCCTGTGCCTCATGGGAACAGTTCAGCCCGAACTGCCAAGCCATTCCTTCCCTGGACCGAAACAAGCTTCCAAGGACCGGTTCCTGGCATTTCAGCCGTCTTCAGCCCGGCTTGCTTGAATCCAGTGGCAAAGTGAGCAAGGGACTCACGTCTGAGCATACCCTGCCAACTTATGGCGAACAAAGTGGTACAAAAGGGGGTGGTGATGGACGGAGCATCTGAAGCAATCAAACACTCACACCCAGTCAACAGATCTGGGTTTAATCCATCACTGTTCTTTAGCCCACTCTGCCACCCCATTTCAGACATGACCATATGCAAATCAGTCTGACCCTGTGCCTCATGGGTACAGTCCAGCCTGAACTGCCAAGCCATGCCTCCCTGGACCGAAACAAGCTTCCAAGGACCGGTTCTTGGCATTTCAGCCGTCTTCAACCCAGCTTGCTTGAATCCAGAGGCAAAGTGAGCAAGGGACTCACGTCTGAGCATACCCTGCCAACTTATGGCGAACAAAGTGGTATAAGAGGGGGTCGTGATGGACTGAGCATCTGAACCAATCAAACACTCACACCCAGTCAACAGATCTTGGTTTAATCCATCACCGTTCTTTAGCCCACTCTGCCACCCCAGTTCAGACATGGCCATAAGCAAATCAGTCTGACCCTGTGCCTCATGAGAACAGTCCAGCCCGAACTGCCAACCATGCCTTCCCTGGACCGGAAACAAGCTTCTGAGGACCGGTTCCTGGCATTTCAGCCGTCTTCAGCCCGACTTGCTTGAATCCAGTGGCAAAGTGAGCAAGAAACTCACGTCTGAGCATACCCTGCCAACTTATGGCCAATAAAGTGGTACAAAAAGGGGTGGTGATGGACGGAGCATCTGAACCAATCAAACATTCACACCCAGTCAACAGATCTGGGTTTAATCCATCACCGTTCTTTAGCCCACTCTGCCACCCCATTTCAGACATGCCCATATGAAAATCAGTCTGACCCCGTGCCTCATGGGAACAGTCCAGCCCGAACTGCCAAGCCATGCCTTCCCTGGACCGGAAACAAGATTCCGAGGACCGGTTTCTGGCATTTCAGCTGTCTTCATCCCGGCTTGCTTGAATCCAGTGGCAAAGTGAGCAAGGGACTCACCTATGACCATACCCTGCCAACGTATGGCAAACAAAGTGGTGCAAAAGGGGGTGGTGATGGACGGAGCATCTGTACCAATCAAACACTCACACCCAGTCAACAGATCTGGGTTTAATCCATCACCGTTCTTTAGCCCACTATGCCATCCCAGTTCAGCCATGGCCATATGCAAATCAGTCTGACCATGTGCCTCATGGGAACAGTCCATCCCGAACTGCCAAGCCATGCCTTCCCTGGACCGGAAACAAGCTTCCGAGGACCGATTTCTGGCATTTCAGCTGTCTTCAGCCCGGCTTGCTTGAATCCAGTGGCAAAGTTAGCAAGGGACTCACGTCTGAGTATACCCTGCCAACTTATGGCAAACAAAGTGGTACAAAAGGGGGTGGTGATGGACGGAGCATCTGAACCAATCAAACACTCACACCCAGTCAACAGATCTGGGTTTAATCCATCACCGTTCTTTAGCACACTCTGCCTCCCCAGTTCAGACATGGCCATATGCAAATCAGTCTGACATTGTGCCTCATGGGAACAGTCCAGCCCGAACTGCCAAGCCATGCCTTCCCTGGACCGGAAACAAGCTTCTGAGGACCGGTTCCTGGCATTTCAGCCGTCTTCAGCCCGGCTTGCTTGAATCCAGTGGCAAAGTGAGCAAGAAACTCACGTCTGAGCATACCCTGCCAACTTATGGCCAATAAAGTGGTACAAAAAGGGGTGGTGATGGATGGAGCATCTGAACCAATCAAACATTCACACCCAGTCAACAGATCTGGTTTTAATCCATCACCGTTCTTTAGCCCACTCTGCCACCCCATTTCAGACATGCCCATATGCAAATCAGTCTGACCCCGTGCCTCATGGGAACAGTCCAGCCCGAACTGCCAAGCCATGCCTTCCCTGGACCGGAAACAAGATTCCGAGGACCGGTTTCTGGCATTTCAGCCGTCGTCATCCCGGCTTGCTTGAATCCAGTGGCAAAGTGAGCAAGGGACTCACGTATGACCATACCCTGCCAACGTATGGCAAACAAAGTGGTGCAAAAGGGGTGGTGATGGACGGAGCATCTGTACCAATCAAACACTCACACCCAGTCAACAGATCTGGGTTTAATCCATCGCTGTTCTTTAGCCCACTCTGCCATCCCAGTTCAGCCATGGCCATATGCAAATCAGTCTGACCATGTGCCTCATGGGAACAGTCCATCCCGAACTGCCAAGCCATACCTTCCCTGGACCGGAAACAAGCTTCCGAGGACCGATTTCTGGCATTTCAGCTGTCTTTAGCCCGGCTTGCTTGAATCCAGTGGCAAAGTTAGCAAGGGACTCACGTCTGAGTATACCCTGCCAACTTATGGCAAACAAAGTGGTACAAAAGGGGGTGGTGATGGACGGAGCATCTGAACCAATCAAACACTCACACCCAGTCAACAGATCTGGGTTTAATCCATCACCGTTCTTTAGCACACTCTGCCTCCCCAGTTCAGACATGGCCATATACAAATCAGTCTGACATTGTGCCTCATGGGAACAGTCCAGCCCGAACTGCCAAGCCATGCCTTCCCTGGACCGAAACAAGCTTCCAAGGACCGGTTCCTGGCATTTCAGCCGTCTTCAGCCCGGCTTGCTTGAATCCAGTGGCAAAGTGAGCAAGGGACTCAAGTCTGAGCATACCCTGCCAACTTATGGCGAACAAAGTGGTACAAAAGGGGGTGGTGATGGACGCAGCATCTGAACCAATCAGACACTCACACCCAGTACACAGATCTGGGTTTAATCCATCACTGTTCTTTAGCCCACTCTGCCATCCCATTTCAGACATGGCCATATGCAAATCAGTCTGACCCTGTGCCTCATGGGAACAGTCCAGCCCGAACTGCCAAGCCATGCCTTCCCTGGACCGAAACAAGCTTCCAAGGACCGGTTCCTGGCATTTCAGCCGTCTTCAGCCCAGCTTGCTTGAATCCAGTGGCAAAGTGAGCAAGGGACTCACGTCTGAGCATACCCTGCCAACTTATGGCGAACAAAGTGGTACAAAAGGGGGTCGTGATGGACTGAGCATCTGAACCAATCAAACACTCACACCCAGTCAACAGATCTGGGTTTATTCCATCACCGTTCTTTAGCCCACTCTGCCACCCCAGTTCAGACATGGCCATATGCAAATCAGTCTGACCCTGTGCCTCATGAGAACAGTCCAGCCCGAACTGCCAACCATGCCTTCCCTGGACCGGAAACAAGCTTCTGAGGACCGGTTCCTGGCATTTCTGCCGTCTTCAGCCCGGCTTGCTTGAATCCAGTGGCAAAGTGAGCAAGAAACTCACGTCTGAGCATACCCTGCCAACTTATGGCCAATAAAGTGGTGCAAAAAGGGGTGGTGATGGATGGAGCATCTGAACCAATCAAACATTCACACCCAGTCAACAGATCTGGTTTTAATCCATCACCGTTCTTTAGCCCACTCTGCCACCCCATTTCAGACATGGCCATATGCAAATCAGTCTGACCCTGTGCCTCATGGGAACAGTTCAGCCCGAACTGCCAAGCCATGCCTTCCCTGGACCGAAACAAGCTTCCAAGGACCGGTTCCTGGCATTTCAGCCGTCTTCAGCCCGGCTTGCTTGAATCCAGTGGCAAAGTGAGCAAGGGACTCACGTCTGAGCATACCCTGCCAACTCATGGCGAAAAAAGTGGTACAAAAGGGGGTGGTGATGGACGGAGCATCTGAACCAATCAAACACTCACACCCAGTCAACAGATCTGGGTTTAATCCATCACTGTTCTTTAGCCCACTCTGCCACCCCAGTTCAGACATGGCCATATGCAAATCAGTCTGACCCTGTGCCTCATGGGAACAGTCCAGCTTGCACTGCCAAGCCATGCCTTCCCTGGACCGGAAACAAGCTTCCGAGGACCGGTTCCTGGACTCTCATCCGTCTTCAGACCAGCTTGCTTGAATCCAGTGGCAAAGTGAGCAAGGGACTCACGTCTGAGTATACCCTGGCAACTTATGGCGAACAATGTGGTACAACAGGGGGTGGTGATGGACGGAGCATCTGAACCAATCAAACACTCACACCCAGGTAACAGATCTAGGTTTAATCCATCACCGTTCTTTAGCCCACTCTGCCACCCCATTTCAGAACCGGCCATATGCAAATCAGTCTAACCCTGTGCCTCATGGGAACAGTTCAGCCCGAACTGCCAAGCCATGCCTTCCCTGGACCGAAACAAGCTTCCATGGACCCGTTCCTGGCATTTCAGCCGTCTTCAGCCCGGCTTGCTTGAATCCAGTGGCAAAGTGAGCAAGGGACTCACGTCTGAGCATACCCTGCCAACTTATGGCGAACAAAGTGGTACAAAAGGGGGTGGTGATGGACGGAGCATCTGAACCAATCAAACACTCACACCCAGTCAACAGATCTGGGTTTAATCCATCACCGTTCTTTTGCCCACTCTGCCACCCCATTTCAGACATGACCATATGCAAATCAGTCTGACCCTGTGCCTTATGGGAACAGTCCAGCCCGAACTGCCAAGCCATGCCTCCCTGGACCGAAACAAGCTTCCAAGGACCGGTTCTTGCCATTTCAGCAGTCTTCAACCCGGCTTGCTTGAATCCAGTGGCAAAGTGAGCAATGGACTCACATCTGAGCATACCCTGCCAACTTATGGCGAACAAAGTGGTACAAAAGGGGGTCGTGATGGACTGAGCATCTGAACCAATCAAACACTCACACCCAGTCAACAGATCTGGGTTTAATCCATCACCGTTCTTTAGCCCACTCTGCCACCCCAGTTCAGACATGGCCATATGCAAATCAGTCTGACCCTGTGCCTCATGAGATCATTCCAGCCCGAACTGCCAACCATGCCTTCCCTGGACCGGAAACAAGCTTCTGAGGACCGGTTCCTGGCATTTCAGCCGTCTTCAGCCCGGCTTGCTTGAATCCAGTGGCAAAGTGAGCAAGAAACTCACATCTGAGCATACCCTACCAAATTATGGCCAATAAAGTGGTACAAAAAGGGGTGGTGATGGACGGAGCATCTGAACCAATCAAACATTCACACCCAGTCAACAGATCTGGTTTTAATCCATCACCGTTCTTTAGCCCACTCTGCCACCCCATTTCAGACATGCAAATCAGTCTGACCCTGTGCCTCATGGGAACAGTCCATCCCGAACTGCCAAGCCATGCCTTCCCTGGACCGGAAACAAGCTTCCGAGGACCGGTTTCTGGCATTTCAGCCATCTTCAGCCCGGCTTGCTTGAATCCAGTGGCAAAGTTAGCAAGGGACTCACGTCTGAGTATACCCTGCCAACTTATGGCAAACAAAGTGGTACAAAAGGGGGTGGTGATGGACGGAGCATCTGAACCAATCAAACACTAACACCCAGTCAACAGATCTGGGTTTAATCCATCACCGTTCTATAGCTTACTCTGCCACCCCAGTTCAGACATGGCCATATGCAAATCAGCCTGACCCTGTGCCTCATGGGAACAGTCCAGGTCGCACTGCCAAGCCATGCCTTCCTTGACCGGAAACAAGCTTCAGAGGACCGGTTCCTGGACTCTCAGCCGTCTTCAGACCGGCTTGCTTGAATACAGTGGCAAAGTGAGCAAGGGACTCACGTCTGAGTATACCCTGGCAACTTATGGCGAACAATGTGGTACAACAGGGGGTGGTGATGGACTGAGCATCTAAACCAATCAAACACTCACACCCAGGCAACAGATCTGGGTTTAATCTATCACCGTTCTTTATCCCACTCTGCCACTCCAGTTCAGACATGGCCATATGCAAATCAGTCTGACCCTGTGCCCCATGGGAACAGTCCAGCCCGAACTGCCAAGCCATGCCTTCCCTGGACCGGAAACAAGCTTCTGAGGACCGATTCCTGGCATTTCAGCCGTCTTCGGCCCGGTTTGCTTGAATCCAGTGGCAAAGTGAGCAAGGGACTCACTTCTGAGCATACCCTGCCAACTTATGGCGAACAAAGTGGTACAAAAGGGAGTGGTGATGGACGGGAGCATCTGAACCAATCAAACACTCACACCCAGTCAACAGATCTGGGTTTAATCTATCACCGTTCTTTAGCCCACTCTGCCACCCCAGTTCAGACATGGCCATATGCAAATCAGTCTGACCCTGTGCCCCATGGGAACAGTCCAGCCCGAACTGCCAAGCCATGCCTTCCCTGGACCGGAAACAAGCTTCCGAGGACCGGTTCCTGGCATTTCAGCCGTCTTCGGCCCGGCTTGCTTGAATCCAGTGGCAAAGTGAGCAACAAACTCACCTCTGAGCATACCCTGCCAACTTATGGTCATAAAAGTGGTGCAAAAGGGGGTGGTGATGGACGGAGCATCTAAACCAATCAAACACTCATACCCAGTCAACAGATCTGGGTTTAATCCATCACCATTCTTTAGCCCACTATGCCACCCCATTTCAGACATGGCCAAATGCAAATCAGTCTGACCCTTTGCCTCATGGGAACAGTTCAGCCCGAACTGCCAAGCCATGCCTTCCCTGGACCGAAACAAGCTTCCAAGGACCGGTTCCTGGCATTTCAGCCGTCTTCAGCCCGGCTTGCTTGAATCCAGTGGCAAAGTGAGCAAGGGACTCAAGTCTGAGCATACCCTGCCAACTTATGGCGAACAAAGTGGTACAAAAGGGGGTGGTGATGGACGCAGCATCTGAACCAATCAAACACTCACACCCAGTCAACAGATCTGGGTTTAATCCATCACTGTTCTTTAGCCCACTCTGCCATCCCATTTCAGACATGGCCATATGCAAATCAGTCTGACCCTGTGCCTCATGGGAACAGTCCAGCCCGAACTGCCAAGCCATGCCTTCCCTGGACCGAAACAAGCTTCCAAGGACCGGTTCCTGGCATTTCAGCAGTCTTCAGCCCAGCTTGCTTGAATCCAGTGGCAAAGTGAGCAAGGGACTCACGTCTGAGCATACCCTGCCAACTTATGGCGAACAAAGTGGTACAAAAGGGGGTCGTGATGGACTGAGCATCTGAACCAATCAAACACTCACACCCAGTCAACAGATCTGGGTTTATTCCATCACCGTTCTTTAGCCCACTCTGCCACCCCAGTTCAGACATGGCCATATGCAAATCAGTCTGACATTGTGCCTCATGAGAATAGTCCAGCCCGAACTGCCAAGCCATGCCTTCCCTGGACTGGAAACAAGCTTCAGAGGACCGGTGTAGCGATTTCAAGCAGCAGTGGGGGAAAAAGACTATTCCGATGCAGCACTACATCTCCCAGAAAGCTCTGGGGCCAGAAGAAACGGAACGCGCCCTCTGGGCGGCGTCCATAAAGACCCTCCTTTTCCTGCAACCGGTGCTTGTCAATCCTTCCCGTCACGTTCGCGTTGGAGTAGAGCCCAGTAGTATTTTCACGTCAGCCCAGAGACGCCGAGGTGCGGACGCTTGCCTTCCCGCAGGAGGAATCAGCCCAGAGACGCCGAGGTGCGGACGCTTGCCTTCCCGCAGGAGGAATCAGCCCAGAGACTGTGGTAAATAAATAATTAATTACCGGTTCTATTTTTCAGGATACTCTAATAACAGATAGCTCAATAAATAAGAGTCAAGATTCGAGGTAGCTGAAGTATACAGGCTTTAATCAGGCATAAAAGGACAGGAACAGGACAGCCTGCATGGGAATAGGATGGCAGCTGCCGGGGGCAGGATCTGGGAATTGGCTGGCTTTTAATAACAGTGCATTAATATATATACTAAAAACAATTACATTGCATTCAATACAGTAGGCGTAGCAGTAGGCGGAGTTTGTAGCAGTCGCGAAAGATAAGGCATAAAGTGGGTGTAACAAGAGGTGTGTACAGGGCGTATACATAGACATGTGATGCAAACGTAACAGAATATGTCATAGACGGGGCGGAAACATGGAGGGGGCTACCTGAGCAGCTGGGACCTCTAACCTAGTGGTGCGCGTAAACTGGCAATGACGTGTTACCAGGGAGAACTGGGGGCTATGACTTCTGCACTAGAAGAGGAGACGAAAGTCTGGAGGGTCAGAGCGACATGTACCTAGGCATATCTAGTATCTGGTGTTTATAGTACATGTTGATAGAATCCAAAAGTTATCAGGGTAAAGGCTAACAGACACTAAGACTGGTGCATGCATTATTCTAAATGTATTGCATGTGCGAGGAATATTCTATGAATATGAATACAGTATTTCTCTTACATGGAGACATAAAGGCTAGACCATGACGGAAACTATTGATGCGATTCAGTAGCTTAGGAATGCAGAGAAGGAGGGCTGGACTGATAACTAGAAACATAATATACTCTTGGCAGACTGGGAGGCAGAGCCAGGCCTAGCCGGGCACTGCGAGGCATGAAAGTAAGTGAAGGGTCAGGGATACAGGTGGGGGCTGTATCGCTCCTCGGAGAGTTCAGGAAACAGGAGCTGAATCTGAGTCCGGGCCCTTTTGAGGCCTAGAAACGGGGACAATTCAATGAATTAACGTGCACACTGTAAAACGTGGCAACGTAGCTTTACATAGGCCTGATATTCGTTATATTCACGAAAACTGGAAACTGGCATACTAGAGATGGACACAACTGTAATTGCGTCTTTAATCGATCAGAGGGGAATACATGCATATCGATCATGCACATATAACATAAGATGGGGAACACGTAGGCACATATAACATGGCAAAATTTACTTTTCCACATTCCCTCCTTGTGCCCTACGTTTCCATCAGGAAACATCAATATTCATGATACCATCTATCATTTCATATAGCATCATTTGCTCGTCTCGAATTGTCTTGGAACGGGACTTAGGACTAGGAATACAAGAGGTAGCACAAATGCCGCAAATCGCAGGGCCACATTGTATACAGAGGCAGCAACTTAATAGGATCATTACTGCAATACCTAGAAATGACAATACTTTCCATCCCCAGGCAGATATGATACTCCAGAGCCAACCGGACCATGTCCAGGTGCCTGGATTCTGGTGTAACTGATGGGCAATTTTATGAAGTCTGGTTATAGCTGAATAAACAGACGGCGCGTTATTAGGAATGAAAATGCAGCAACTAGATCCGATGACTCTACATGCTCCTCCTCTATCGCCAGTATGACGTCAAGAACGAGACGATTTTGGAGCACGACAAATCTCATAGCAGATTGCTCTTCGGTTAAGTTACCTAGAGCAGAAGTAGTCTCATTCACTACTGCTTCAAGTGTTCTGGTTAGTCTACGTATTAACTTACTATTCTGGATAGGTCCTATAAAGAAGAAGAAACCTTTATTGAAATCTTGATATTGTTCTAGAGTAGTTTCAGTTTGATCGACAATCGGGGACTCAATCTCCCTTCTATGTCTGACCTGTACTAGATGTGTGTTTCTATGATAATCAGATGGGGCTAGAAAAACTGGTGGCAGTAGGAAGGCAATGTAACATGTTCCATCCCAATCGAGGGGCAGACGAACATATGCGGTCTGACCACAAACAAAATAAGAATGACGTGATGCTTTGAAAATAGATTTCCCACTGTCACTATACTTGACAGTAGTAGTACAATCACTATGTCCTACATGTGCGGAACCATTCTTTCTGACACATAATTCGCCTTTGACTGGTAGTACTGAAATAGCAGGTAAGTCTGGAGTAGTATCAGACTGAACATTCAATACCATAAAATTCGAAGAATAATTACCTAAATTATATACTTCATTTTCTAGATCTAACCCTGTTCTATGGGGGAGACCTTGCTTGTCTGGAAAACATGTTCTATTCAGAAGGGACATATCATTTGAAGATGACGTTAACATGGACCATGCTCCACACGAACCATTATGTGAAAACGGATAAGGAAAGAGTGGCAGAACTCCCTTCGGTGTCTGGAAAGGGGGGAGTCGACCACACACCCAACAATTAGTGGCATTGCTGGTCTGGTGTGAATAGTGTAACATTCGGATGAATGTATTATTACGCATAGCAAGACGATAGGATAGCTCGTGAGGAGGCAGATCACTAAATGTGTGCTCTACTGTAGCATTAGCAAACTTATTTATATGCGAAATTGGAAAACATAAATGTAATGCATAACTTGTGCAGGTAACCATCAAACTTAGAAACAATAGGAAAATTAGAATGACGATACATCGTATAGAGTTTTGACTAACTCTCTCACTATGGGGGTCTATCTCATACATGTCAGGGACCTGTCTAACCGTTTCACCCGAGAGGGACTTAGACAATTAAACTGGCTGACTTATTTTACTAGACCGGAGCTTTAACTTATACTCCTGTTGCGGAGTTTTCTCTAACAGAGGAACTTTCAGTTCAGGATTCAAATCAGTGTCTGGTTTCAGGCAGTCTTTAGAAATGTCCTTTGCAAATGTTTTTTTTCGGACTCCATGGAACTTCTTTAGATGAGACAGATGGACCCACCCCTTGCGGCCCTCCAACTTCACGGCCGTGCGGGTGGTCAGGAGAACAAGTCGCGGCTCCTTCCAACGAGGCTCCAGCGGACTTGAACGATCAAAGTTCCTTACAAGGACGAGGTCGCCTGGAATGACCTCATGCGGTTTCACTTCGGTATTGTCTGGAAATGCAGCGGCAACCTGGGAACGACAAGAGTGTAGGGCAGACATCAAGGAAGCTAGGTAATCTGTCAACATATTACTGGAAACATCTGTAATACTGCGGGGTCTAGGTGTACCCCACATGTTTGGGGGGCGGCCGAATACGACCTCATAAGGGGACAGACCTGATCTGGAATGTGCGACCATTCTCATGTAGAATAAAGCAACTGGCAGGGCAACTAGCCAGTCTACACCTTTCTCTTTACATGTCTTAGCAATACGGATTTTCAGGGTTTGATTATGTCTCTCTACGAGACCGGCTGCTTCAGGATGGCGCACACAATGGAACTTCCACTGGTACCCTAACAGAAGGGAAACATGTTTCATTAACTCGGATGAGAATGGCTGGCCGTTATCAGAATACACGACCCTAGGGAGTCCATAACGGGGAAAAAGTTCACGAACCAACTGCTTGGCAGTGGTCGCTGCCGTGTAATCTGGAACTGGATATGCTTCTGTCCACCTGGACAAAGCGCATACAACTACAAGGACATACTTGCAACCTCGACATCGCTCCATCTGAATATAATCCATCTGGAGGACTTCAAAAGGGTGGTCAGGAGGTTGGAATCCACCTTGTTCCACCGGGACACTTTTACCTGGATTGAACTGGCAACATATCATACAGGTACGGACTTTCTGCTTGGCTGCAGCTCGTAAATGCTTGTTGAACCAGAGGTTCTGTATACTGTCTAACATGGCTTTTTCTCCTAGGTGTGCTGGACTATGTGCGGTATTGATAATGACTTGAACCATGGAGTCGGGGAGAAACCATGTGGCTTTTCCCTTCGTCACCCATCCCTGATCTGTCTGGACCCCTCCTTGTTCGGACCATTTCTTGATTTCTTCAGGAGTAGCATGTAACTGTATGTCTATGACATCTTGTGTAGGGTCCTTAACTGTCATACAGGTATTCTGTTCTGGAGTGGATGTCTGTGTCTTGTTAACTGGAATGTCTGGTGTCTGAGCTGTAAGCTTGGCTGTTCGATCTGCTAGATCGTTACCTTGGGAAATGATGTCAGTAACTTTCGTATGTGCCTTGCACTTCATGATAGCGATAGCTGTCGGTAAATGTATTGCATCTAACAGAGCTTGAATGAGGAGACCATGCTGAATCTTGGTTCCATGAGAAGTCATGAAACCTCTCTCCTGCCAGAGTACTCCGAAGTCGTGTACAACTCCGAATGCGTAACGTGAATCTGTATATATGTTTACTTTCAGGTTCTTGGCACGTATGCAGGCTTGGGTCAGAGCAACTAGCTCTGCTGCTTGAGCAGACAGGATGTCAATACGGTGTGTTTCTATAACTTCAGTGTCAGTAGTCACTGCGTACGCGGCTGCTAGTTCTCCTGTACTAGTTCTCATACATGAACCGTCCACATAAAGTGTCAGGTCGGGGTTAGGTAATGCAATGTCTGTCAGGTCTTGTCTTGGCTTAGTCATAGTATTAATGACTTCCACACAGTCATGTGTGGCAGGATTTGAAGTAACTGATGGTAACAGGGTAGCAGGATTTAGAACGTTGCAGCGTCTGATTTCTATGTGTGGCTGGAACAGTGTCAGTTCATAACCTGTTAAACGTGCAATGGTCAAGTGCTGTGTCTGTGTTCGGTTTAAAAGAACTTCCACGGAGTGTGGAACTTGTACTGTCAAGGAGTGTCCTAATACTATGGAATCACTTTGTCTGATAGCTAGAGCTGTGGCTGCAACTGACTTGAGGCACGCAGGCAAAGCCTGGGCTACTGGATCTAATGTGCTCGAAAAATAAGCACAAGGCTTGTACTGTCCTGCTTGATCTTGTGTGAGAACAGATAATGCAGTACCATCACGTTCTGTGACAAAAAGTGTAAAAGGCTTACTGTAGTTCGGTGTAGCTAGAACAGGTGCTTGGCATAAGGCTTTCTTTAATTCATTAAAACTAAGTGTATGTTCAGATGTCCAAGGGAGGACAGTCGATACGGCTGCCTCCTGTGTCGTTAACTGTATCAGTGGCTTGGCTAGAAATGCATACTGAGGAATCCATTGTCTGCAGTAAGAAGTGAGGCCAATAAAAGCACGTACCTCCTTCTGTGTCTTGGGCTGTGGAAGACTCGCTATCAACTGGAGACGGTCTGGTGTCAACTGCCTACCCCACTTGGACAGTAAGTGGCCTAAGTAGATCACTTGCTGGACACAGAACTGGAGCTTTGAAGGGGACACCTTGTGCCCCATCTCGGCCAGAAAATACAGAACTGTAAGTGACGCTCGTTCGCAGTCACGTTCAGAACGGGCTGTGATCAGTAGATCATCGACATACTGGAGCAGGGCAGTGTCAGTTGGCATGTGGATATTGTCTAGTTGTCTTTTAAGTGCTTGACTGTAAATACTAGGACTTTCTGTGAAACCTTGAGGAGCTCATGTGAATTTATAGCTCCTTCCATTTAAACAAAAACCAAAGAGGTACTGGCTGTCTGGATGAATGGGGACACTGAAAAATGCATTCTTGAGGTCGATGACAGTGAAAAATGTAGCTTCAGAATCAATAGCTGTCAATAGGGATGAAATATCTGGGACTACTGGATACTGGGGTATGATACATCTATTAAGCTCTCGAAGGTCAATCACTAATCGATATACTGGAGGTGCATTTGGATCAGTACGTTTCATGACTGGAATGATAGGAGAATTACATACATTGGAGTCAGTTTCTACAACCACTCCTTGAGCAATGAGCTCATCAATAATTTTGGATAAGGCTGCTACAGCCTCAGGTGGCAATCTATATTGTCTGATTCGTGGCAAGACTATACCTTGCTTGAGAGTCACACGATGGGGTGTGATTTGCATAAAACCTACATCAGTTGGACCTTGCGCCCATAAATGCTGCGGTACATTGGATAATCTTGGATCAAAATCGCGTAATACATAGTGACCTTTAAAGTCACGCAAAAACAATCGTATTCCTTCTGGAGAGCAGCAAATTACTGCACCTAATTCTTTCAATGTTTTAATGCCTAACAAATTTTCTGGACATGACTTCGTAAGTAACAAATCAGTAGTTCGGGACAATGGACCAACTTCTAGAGTAACTGGCTTTGAAATCTCGTTAACAATAGGCTTTCCTGAAAATCCAAGGGAAACATTTCTAGAGCCTGAGAGCGGAGCCCCTGGAACCTCGTCATGACTGATAGTAGTCCTACTTGCCCCTGTATCAATCAGAAACTTTCTGTCTTTCCCTAATACTTGACTGTGTACATAGGGACCCTCTTGATCTACAGGTATCTCGATGAGAGGCAAGCCTACCTCCCTCTCTAGGCTGTTTCATGAATACTGTTGATACTCTGGATACTCTGTCTGAGCATACTGGTACATTTGCTGTGTAACATGCTGTGTTGCAGCGATAGGCTGCGGTGCTGGAACTGTCTGTTGTGCATTCTGCGGTGACTGAGAAGTCTGTGAGACTTGTTCTGGTCTAGGCGGACGTGGTCTTTCTTTAGTCTTACCAGTAGCTATGTTGTGTTTCAGAACTGCACACTCGTTTATAAAATGACCTGGCTGTTTACAATAATTGCATGTCCCTTTAACGGGAGCTGCAGGATGACTGGCTTGATTCGGACCCCTCTTCTGACTGTCTTGTGGAACAGATTGTGCAACTAGTACTTTCATTTTCGTGTCTTTCATACGTCTCCTTTCGTGTTCTTGCTCTTCCCTGATTCTATTCTGGTGATACTGGAGCATTTGAAGCATTTGTGACGGGGTACTAGCTTGCCAGGTACTTTCGACTTTCAATACTCGATTTTTAACTTGTGGGCTTGAATTCTCGACTAGTTTAGTAACAAAAAGATGAGGGTATGACTCGCTACCTGTCTTCAAACCACTGTTAATAATAAAACATTTTTCAAATCTAGAATAGAAATCACTAGTGTCTTCATCCTGTTTCTGTTTACATGCTGAGATTGCATCCCAATCTTCCTTTTTCGTGGATAATAACCTTGGCAAAACTTGTATCAATAACTCGGGCAATTCTTTACATTTGTCCCCAAGACCGGTACCTGGTACTCGTATTTTATCTTCAGCTTCTAGAGCTGTCCAATCAATCTTTTTCTCTCCCACCTCCCATTCTTTTTCCTTGAGTTTTTCATATACCCCTGCGGGCAACAGGACCTTTAGCATTTTAATGACATCTGGATACGTGTATTCTCCCATACGGAGCATGTCTTTTAATTCTCGATGGAACCCTGCAGGATCTTTGTCGTGACAGGGAATTAATTTCTTCATCTCTAAGAGTTCCATCTTTGTGATAGGGGTGTAAACAAATACTCGTTGCATTTCACCACCCGCTGCCCTAACTGGGTGTACTTCTCGTAACGGATGCTGTCTATCTATGTAAAATGGTTTACTTTCTGGAGGTGAGACGTGAACAAAATGCGGATTCAGAAACGTTCTATATTTGTGGCACTGTTCTAGAATGACACTAATTAAATCGGTACCTAAACCTTTCCATCTATACTGGAGCAACTCGTTCAGAACATCATGTAACGGACCTGGATCAGAATGTTGTCCCTCATACAGTGTAATGAGGTGCTGGATCATATACATACCCACCAGTCGCTGTTCGGCTGGGGGCAGTTTCAGAAACATTTGTGCCACTATTTCATCTGGAAAAGTGGTAGAATCAGTAGTCCATCGGACTGCTGATCGGGCTAGTTCTAGTTCATGCATGGTACTAAGTTCACTATAACCGATACGTGATTTCAGAATGTGATCGGTAGCTTGAAATACTTGTTCAAGATTCTCTTGTTCTAGTGCTGGAAGGTGAAAAACTTTCTTGTGTTCTAGGCGTGAATGTCGGTCCAGAAGTCTAGATTTACCTACATACGCTATTCTGGCGGTATTCTCGTCTTCTACCTCTTCAGTATCAGTGTTGTCTTCTTTCTCGCTTACTTGTGCTGCTTTGCGTTTCTCGTGTAACCTTATTATTTCCTTACGAATTTTCTTGTACATACTCTCTATACTACTGAGTGTCTTATGTCTTCCCTCGGCTATATGATCACTCCACTTTGTCAGAAATCTCATTTCGATCGGATCTTTAGTCGGACAATCTTGTTCCCTTACTAAACAATTGATTAGAAATTTTAATAGCATGAGCTGGGTCTCAGCTTTCCTTAGAGACATGATTTCGCCAATACTTTCTGGATCGTCTCCTGTACGGATGAAACGATATATTCTGTCTAGATCTTCTTTCATATTCGGTAGGGTGTCCAAATACTCGGTCACCCGTCTTACACGCAATGAATATATAACCATATTATCATCGCCTGGGACTGGATCATAACGGCATTCGGTGAGAGCTCGTCTGATATCTGCAACGGACTGATATTTGGGCGTACGCTGTAACGCACGTTCATGTAACTCGACTAACGTTACACGTTTGTGTGGCGGCGGGGTACCAGGAGGACCTCCCCCCGCGGCCCCTATACTAGAATCGTCGACTGATACTCTTCGTGCTGGCAGAGTGACCGATGTAGCGGGAACTTGTACTACGGGCTGGACCGGGGGTACCGTAACAGGTGCTGTAACAGGTGCCCCGGTGGCTGGAGGAACAGGAATTACATTATTTACAGGAGCTGGCGGAACAGGATTTGCATATTCTGGGACTGTGTCGTCCAAATAGGACGAGAGAAAAATATCAGCTGCGGTCGGTTTGTGACGTAGCTTAATCGGAACTAATGGCGGCGGAAAATTACATGGTGCTTCCGGGGTTGCTTTCGGCAAGCCCTCGGCAAGAAGAGGATACATACCCTTAATAAGGGCATTTCTCTGTCTGTCGGACTGTTCGGCTTTAACTCGTTCACCTACTTCGATTAATTCCCTTTCTTGGGCTCTTTCTGAGGATTCCCTACTTAATTCTGTCTTTCTGATTTCTTTTTCGGTTCTTCTATGGGATTCTTTGCGCCATAACTCGATGGCATCTTTCTGGGACTGTCTGGATTTCTTTTTCCATAATGCTTCTTCTACTCGCATGATGCACTCGGCATCCCATGTACCGATACAGGCCATCTATATTTCTCTTCTAGATCTTTAGTATACTCGACCCATAAGTCTAGATATAATATGGCACTTATGCCATGCTTATGATACATAAAAATGACCTGGACTGTCCCTAGGCGGGACAGGAACTGCTTCTTCGAGCAGACCTTTTCTGGTTTTTAACTGACGTAACTTCGAGAACAGAGGCATAACTTAGACTGGAATCTGGACGCAATACAATACACGATAAACACAATAATAACTTAAGAAAACAAATCACTCATACCACGACATTGAAAACACATGAAATAACATTTAAAACAACAGTTCGGACAGAATATTACCTGGAATACTGAAAACAGAATACATGAATTTCTTGAGAACAGAACTTACTAGAACAGAAACTTACTAGAATGACTAGATGCACTGCTAAAACAGTACGAAACTTACCGGTCCTATAAAGAGACACGTCAGGACCCGCATCCACCTAGGTGGACACTTCGTGTTGGATCTGTGTACCCAAACCCACGGACCAGAGACAAATTAATTGACCCTGTCTAGATACTACCCCAGCAATGGTACTCACCGGGCAGCAAGAACGGAAGGCCTCGGACTGGACTGGACTGCTACGACGACGGACGGACGAACTTCGGACTTCAGTTACAGGTGGGCCTCCGGATACCTCGGACCTTGGACTCTCGGCTTGGGCTCTGGTCGGGACTCGCCGCGTTCCTCCACCGCCTCGTCTGGACGCTGGACCGCAACCTCCGTCTCCTCCGTGGGCCTGAGGGATACTTGAAGCAGAAATATCTGCACGTGGCCGGTATGGTTCCGTCACGGCTGCAGAGGATCAGGGGGCCTGCGTGGCTTCTCCGGCGCGTGGGGAAAGGGCAAGTTCCTGTTCGGGCGCCATTATGTGGTAAATAAATAATTAATTACCGGTTCTATTTTTCAGGATACTCTAATAACAGATAGCTCAATAAATAAGAGTCAAGATTCGAGGTAGCTGAAGTATACAGGCTTTAATCAGGCATAAAAGGACAGGAACAGGACAGCCTGCATGGGAATAGGATGGCAGCTGCCGGGGGCAGGATCTGGGAATTGGCTGGCTTTTAATAACAGTGCATTAATATATATACTAAAAACAATTACATTGCATTCAATACAGTAGGCGTAGCAGTAGGCGGAGTTTGTAGCAGTCGCGAAAGATAAGGCATAAAGTGGGTGTAACAAGAGGTGTGTACAGGGCGTATACATAGACATGTGATGCAAACGTAACAGAATATGTCATAAACGGGGCGGAAACATGGAGGGGGCTACCTGAGCAGCTGGGACCTCTAACCTAGTGGTGCGCATAAACTGGCAATGACGTGTTACCAGGGAGAACTGGGGGCTATGACTTCTGCACTAGAAGAGGAGACGAAAGTCTGGAGGGTCAGAGCGACATGTACCTAGGCATATCTAGTATCTGGTGTTTATAGTACATGTTGATAGAATCCAAAAGTTATCAGGGTAAAGGCTAACAGACACTAAGACTGGTGCATGCATTATTCTAAATGTATTGCATGTGCGAGGAATATTCTATGAATATGAATACAGTATTTCTCTTACATGGAGACATAAAGGCTAGACCATGACGGAAACTATTGATGCGATTCAGTAGCTTAGGAATGCAGAGAAGGAGGGCTGGACTGATAACTAGAAACATAACATACTCTTGGCAGACTGGGAGGCAGAGCCAGGCCTAGCCGGGCACTGCGAGGCATGAAAGTAAGTGAAGGGTCAGGGATACAGGTGGGGGCTGTATCGCTCCTCGGAGAGTTCAGGAAACAGGAGCTGAATCTGAGTCCGGGCCCTTTTGAGGCCTAGAAACGGGGACAATTCAATGAATTAACGTGCACACTGTAAAACGTGGCAACGTAGCTTTACATAGGCCTGATATTCGTTATATTCACGAAAACTGGAAACTGGCATACTAGAGATGGACACAACTGTAATTGCGTCTTTAATCGATCAGAGGGGAATACATGCATATCGATCATGCACATATAACATAAGATGGGGAACACGTAGGCACATATGACATGGCAAAATTTACTTTTCCACAAGACGCCGAGGTGCGGACGCTTGCCTTCCCGCAGGAGGAATCAGCTCAGAGACGCCGAGGTGCGGACGCTTGCCTTCCCGCAGACGGAAGCCGCCGTGTCTCCGACCTTTTGTTTTCTTGGGGGTTGAGGTAGGACCTTTATTTTCTTAGAGCACGGCCGTGCTAGCTTTACTTTTGTGTGACATAACACCCCAATAGTAACTTTGGAATCGAGATATATCGAACCTGTTGCCGGTAAGCCGCATGTAGTGAGAGTAACTACCTAAGGTGATACCGACACTTCATGAAAGTGACATACATACCCCAGAGACCTACGTTCTTGCATTCTTCAGTTATCCTGATTTCTGACTGCCAGCGAGCGGGTTATTTGTAAGTATCTGATTACGTGAGGCTGCTTTGAAGTCAACTTGTATTCTTGAGATTTATCTACATCAAGAGTTCTTGTGTTTCCAGGTAAACGTTAAGACTAGAAGACATCCGCTTCCATAGACCAGACCAAGACGGGTGTCTTCACTGCTGCCTCCCCCATCAACCTTCTTCCTTCTGCCCCGAGGGCTACCTGTCCCTGGTGTGTGCGTTCGCACAGGGAGGGTCAGTGCTATAGGGTATAGGGAGGATCAGCATCTAGCTGTTGTCCCCGCTGGATATAGACTACAGGTTAGTGGCTTTTACTTGTATTTCATATTGGGTCATCTGTCTGCTGCTAACCCTTACAACCGGTTCCAGGACTCTCATCCGTCTTCAGACCGGCTTGCTTGAATCCAGTGGCAAAGTGAGCAAGGGACTCACGTCTGAGCATACCCTGCCAACTTATGGCAAACAAAGTGGTACAAAAGGGGGTCGTGATGGACTGAGCATCTGAACCAATCAAACACTCACACCCAGTCAACAGATCTGGGTTTAATCCATCACCGTTCTTTAGCCCACTCTGCCACCCCAGTTCAGACATGGCCATATGCAAATCAGTTTGACCCTGTGCCTCATGAGAACAGTCCAGCCCGAACTGCCAACCATGCCTTCCCTGGACCGGAAACAAGCTTCTGAGGACCGGTTCCTGGCATTTCAGCCGTCTTCAGCCCGGCTTGCTTGAATCCAGTGGCAAAGTGAGCAAGAAACTCACGTCTGAGCATACCCTGCCAACTTATGGCCAATAAAGTGGTACAAAAAGGGGTGGTGATGGATGGAGCATCTGAACCAATCAAACATTCACACCCAGTCAACAGATCTGGTTTTAATCCATCACCGTTCTTTAGCCCACTCTGCCACCCCATTTCAGACATGGCCATATGCAAATCAGTCTGACCCTGTGCCTCATGGGAACAGTCCAGCCCGAACTGCCAAGCCATGCCTTCCCTAGACCGAAACAAGCTTCCAAGGACTGGTTCCTGGCATTTCAGCCATCTTCAGCCCGGCTTGCTTGAATCCAGTGGCAAAGTGAGCAAGGGACTCACGTCTGAGCATACCCTGCCAACTTATGGCGAACAAAGTGGTACAAAAGGGGGTCGTGATGGACTGAGCATCTGAACCAATCAAACACTCACACCCAGTCAACAGATCTGGGTTTATTCCATCACCGTTCTTTAGCCCACTCTGCCACCCCAGTTCAGACATGGCCATATGCAAATCAGTCTGACCCTGTGCCTCATGAGTACAGTCCAGCCCGAACTGCCAACCATGCCTTCCCTGGACCGGAAAAAAGCTCCTGAGGACCGGTTTCTGGCATTTTAGCCGAACTTCAGCCCGGCTTGCTTCAATCCAGTGGCAAAGTGAGCAACAGACTCACGTCTGAGCATACCCTGCCAACTCATGGCGAACAAAGTGGTACAAAAGGGGGTGGTGATAGACGGAGCATCTGAACCAATCAAACACTCACACCCAGTCAACAGATCTGGGTTTAATCCATCATCGTTCTTTAGTCCACTCTGCCACCCCAATTCAGACATGGCCACATGCAAATCATTCTGACCCAGTGCCTCATGGGAACAGTCCAGCCTGAACTGCCAAGCCATGTCTTCCCTGGACCGGAAACAAGATTCCGAGGACCGGTTTCTGGCATTTCAGCCGTCTTCAACCCAGCTTGCTTGAATCCAGAGGCAAAGTGAGCAAGGTACTCACGTCTGAGCATACTCTGCCAACTTATGGCGAACAAAGTGGTATAAGAGGGGGTCGTGATGGACTGAGCATCTGAACCAATCAAACACTCACACCCAGTCAACAGATCTGGGTTTAATCCATCACCGTTCTTTAGCCCACTCTGCCACCCCAGTTCAGACATGGCCATAAGCAAATCAGTCTGACCCTGTGCCTCATGAGAACAGTCCAGCCCGAACTGCCAACCATGCCTTCCCTGGACCGGAAACAAGCTTCTGAGGACCGGTTCCTGGCATTTCAGCCGTCTTCAGCCCGACTTGCTTGAATCCAGTGGCAAAGTGAGCAAGAAACTCACGTCTGAGCATACCCTGCCAACTTATGGCCAATAAAGTGGTACAAAAAGGGGTGGTGATGGACGGAGCATCTGAACCAATCAAACATTCACACCCAGTCAACAGATCTGGGTTTAATCCATCACCGTTCTTTAGCCCACTCTGCCACCCCATTTCAGACATGCCCATATGCAAATCAGTCTGACCCCGTGCCTCATGGGAACAGTCCAGCCCGAACTGCCAAGCCATGCCTTCCCTGGACCGGAAACAAGATTCCGAGGACCGGTTTCTGGCATTTCAGCCGTCTTCATCCCGGCTTGCTTGAATCCAGTGGCAAAGTGAGCAAGGGACTCACCTATGACCATACCCTGCCAACGTATGGCAAACAAAGTGGTGCAAAAGGGGGTGGTGATGGACGGAGCATATGTACCAATCAAACACTCACACCCAGTCAACAGATCTGGGTTTAATCCATCACCGTTCTTTAGCCCACTCTGCCATCCCAGTTCAGCCATGGCCATGTGCAAATCAGTCTGACCATGTGCCTCATGGGAACAGTCCATCCCGAACTGCCAAGCCATGCCTTCCCTGGACCGGAAACAAGCTTCCGAGGACCGATTTCTGGCATTTCAGCTGTCTTCAGCCCGGCTTGCTTGAATCCAGTGGCAAAGTTAGCAAGGGACTCACGTCTGAGTATACCCTGGCAACTTATGGCAAACAAAGTGGTACAAAAGGGGGTGGTGATGGACGGAGCATCTGAACCAATCAAACATTCACACCCAGTCAACAGATCTGGTTTTAATCCATCACCGTTCTTTAGCCCACTCTGCCACCCCATTTCAGACATGGCCATATGCAAATCAGTCTGACCCTGTGCCTCATGGGAACAGTTAAGCCCGAACTGCCAAGCCATGCCTTCCCTGGACCGAAACAAGCTTCCAAGGACCGGTTCCTGGCATTTCAGCCGTCTTCAGCCCGGCTTGCTTGAATCCAGTGGCAAAGTGAGCAAGGGACTCACGTCTGAGCATAGCCTGCCAACTCATGGCGAAAAAAGTGGTACAAAAGGGGGTGGTGATGGACGGAGCATCTGAACCAATCAAACACTCACACCCAGTCAACAGATCTGGGTTTAATCCATCACCGTTCTTTAGCACACTCTGCCACCCCAGTTCAGACATGGCCATATGCAAATCAGTCTGACATTGTTCCTCACGGGAACAGTCCAGCCCGAACTGCCAAGCCATGCCTTCCCTAGACCGAAACAAGCTTCCAAGGACTGGTTCCTGGCATTTCAGCCATCTTCAGCCCGGCTTGCTTGAATCCAGTGGCAAAGTGAGCAAGGGACTCACGTCTGAGCATACCCTGCCAACTTATGGCGAACAAAGCGGTACAAAAGGGGGTCGTGATGGACTGAGCATCTGAACCAATCAAACACTCACACCCAGTCAACAGATCTGGGTTTATTCCATCACCGTTCTTTAGCCCACTCTGCCACCCCAGTTCAGACATGGCCATATGCAAATCAGTCTGACCCTGTGCCTCATGAGTACAGTCCAGCCCGAACTGCCAACCATGCCTTCCCTGGACAGGAAAAAAGCTCCTGAGGACCGGTTTCTGGCATTTTAGCCGTCTTCAGCCCGACTTGCTTGAATCCAGTGGCAAAGTGAGCAAGAAATTCACGTCTGAGCATACCCTGCCAACTTATGGCCAATAAAGTGGTACAAAAAGGGGTGGTGATGGACGGAGCATCTGAACCAATCAAACATTCACACCCAGTCAACAGATCTGGGTTTAATCCATCACCGTTCTTTAGCCCACTCTGCCACCCCATTTCAGACATGCCCATATGCAAATCAGTCTGACCCCGTGCCTCATGGGAACAGTCCAGCCCGAACTGCCAAGCCATGCCTTCCCTGGACCGGAAACAAGATTCCGAGGACCGGTTTCTGGCATTTCAGCCGTCTTCATCCCGGCTTGCTTGAATCCAGTGGCAAAGTGAGCAAGGGACTCACCTATGACCATACCCTGCCAACGTATGGCAAACAAAGTGGTGCAAAAGGGGGTGGTGATGGACGGAGCATATGTACCAATCAAACACTCACACCCAGTCAACAGATCTGGGTTTAATCCATCACCGTTCTTTAGCCCACTCTGCCATCCCAGTTCAGCCATGGCCATATGCAAATCAGTCTGACCATGTGCCTCATGGGAACAGTCCATCCCGAACTGCCAAGCCATGCCTTCCCTGGACCGGAAACAAGCTTCCGAGGACCGATTTCTGGCATTTCAGCTGTCTTCAGCCCGGCTTGCTTGAATCCAGTGGCAAAGTTAGCAAGGGACTCACGTCTGAGTATACCCTGGCAACTTATGGCAAACAAAGTGGTACAAAAGGGGGTGGTGATGGACGGAGCATCTGAACCAATCAAACACTCACACCCAGTCAACAGATCTGGGTTTAATCCATCACCGTTCTTTAGCACACTCTGCCTCCCCAGTTCAGACATGGCCATATGCAAATCAGTCTGACATTGTGCCTCATGGGAACAGTCCAGCCCGAACTGCCAAGCCATGCCTTCCCTGGACTGGAAACAAGCTTCAGAGGACCGGTTCCTGGACTCTCAGCCGTCTTCAGACCAGCTTGCTTGAATCCAGTGGCAAAGTGAGCAAGGGACTCACGTCTGAGCATACCCTGCCAACTTATGGCGAACAAAGTGGTACAAAAGGGGGTCGTGATGGACTGAGCATCTGAACCAATCAAACACTCACACCCAGTCAACAGATCTGGGTTTAATCCATCACCGTTCTTTAGCCCACTCTGCCACCCCAGTTCAGACATGGCCATATGCAAATCAGTCTGACCCTGTGCCTCATGAGAACAGTCCAGCCCGAACTGCCAACCATGCCTTCCCTGGACCGGAAACAAGCTTCTGAGGACCGGTTCCTGGCATTTCAGCCGTCTTCAGCCCGGCTTGCTTGAATCCAGTGGCAAAGTGAGCAAGAAACTCACGTCTGAGCATACCCTGCCAACTTATGGCCAATAAAGTGGTACAAAAAGGGGTGGTGATGGATGGAGCATCTGAACCAATCAAACATTCACACCCAGTCAACAGATCTGGTTTTAATCCATCACCCTTCTTTAGCCCACTCTGCCACCCCATTTCAGACATGCCCATATGCAAATCAGTCTGACCCCGTGCCTCATGGGAACAGTCCAGCCCGAACTGCCAAGCCATGCCTTCCCTGGACCGGAAACAAGATTCCGAGGACCGGTTTCTGGCATTTCAGCCGTCTTCATCCCGGCTTGCTTGAATCCAGTGGCAAAGTGAGCAAGGGACTCACGTATGACCATACCCTGCCAACGTATGGCAAACAAAGTGGTGCAAAAGGGGGTGGTGATGGACGGAGCATCTGTACCAATCAAACACTTACACCCAGTCAACAGATCAGGGTTTAATCCATCACTGTTCTTTAGCCCACTCTGCCATCCCAGTTCAGCCATGGTCATATGCAAATCAGTCTGACCATGTGCCTCATGGGAACAGTCCATCCCGAACTGCCAAGCCATACCTTCCCTGGACCGGAAACAAGCTTCCGAGGACCGATTTCTGGCATTTCAGCTGTCTTCAGCCCGGCTTGCTTGAATCCAGTGGCAAAGTTAGCAAGGGACTCACGTCTGAGTATACCCTGCCAACTTATGGCAAACAAAGTGGTACAAAAGGGGGTGGTGATGGACGGAGCATCTGAACCAATCAAACATTCACACCCAGTCAACAGATCTGGGTTTAATCCATCACCGTTCTTTAGCACACTCTGCCTCCCCAATTCAGACATGGCCATATGCAAATCAGTCTGACATTGTGCCTCATGGGAACAGTCCAGCCCGAACTGCCAAGCCATGCCTTCCCTGGACCGAAACAAGCTTCCAAGGACCGGTTCCTGGTATTTCAGCCGTCTTCAGCCCGGCTTGCTTGAATCTAGTGGCAAAGTGAGCAAGGGACTCAAGTCTGAGCATACCCTGCCAACTTATGGCGAACAAAGTGGTACAAAAGGGGGTGGTGATGGACGCAGCATCTAAACCAATCAAACACTCACACCCAGTCAACAGATCTGGGTTTAATCCATCACTGTTCTTTAGCCCACTCTGCCATCCCATTTCAGACATGGCCATATGCAAATCAGTCTGACCCTGTGCCTCATGGGAACAGTCCAGCCCGAACTGCCAAGCCATGCCTTCCCTGGACCGAAACAAGCTTCCAAGGACCGGTTCCTGGCATTTCAGCCGTCTTCAGCCCAGCTTGCTTGAATCCAGTGGCAAAGTGAGCAAGGGACTCACATCTGAGCATACCCTGCCAACTTATGGCGAACAAAGTGGTACAAAAGGGGGTCGTGATGGACTGAGCATCTGAACCAATCAAACACTCACACCCAGTCAACAGATCTGGGTTTATTCCATCACCGTTCTTTAGCCCACTCTGCCACCCCAGTTCAGACATGGCCATATGCAAATCAGTCTGACATTGTGCCTCATGAGAATAGTCCAGCCCGAACTGCCAAGCCATGCCTTCCCTGGACTGGAAACAAGCTTCAGAGGACCGGTTCCTGGACTCTCAGCCGTCTTCAGACCGGCTTGCTTGAATCCAGTGGCAAAGTGAGCAAGGGACTCACGTCTGAGCATACCCTGCCAACTTATGGCAAACAAAGTGGTACAAAAGGGGGTCGTGATGGACTGAGCATCTGAACCAATCAAACACTCACACCCAGTCAACAGATCTGGGTTTAATCCATCACCGTTCTTTAGCCCACTCTGCCACCCCAGTTCAGACATGGCCATATGCAAATCAGTCTGACCCCGTGCCTCATGAGAACAGTCCAGCCCGAACTGCCAACCATGCCTTCCCTGGACCGGAAACAAGCTTCTGAGGACCGGTTCCTGGCATTTCAGCCGTCTTCAGCCCGGCTTGCTTGAATCCAGTGGCAAAGTGAGCAAGAAACTCACGTCTGAGCATACCCTGCCAACTTATGGCCAATAAAGTGGTACAAAAAGGGGTGGTGATGGATGGAGCATCTGAACCAATCAAACATTCACACCCAGTCAACAGATCTGGTTTTAATCCATCACCGTTCTTTAGCCCACTCTGCCACCCCATTTCAGACATGGCCATATGCAAATCAGTCTGACCCTGTGCCTCATGGGAACAGTTCAGCCCGAACTGCCAAGCCATGCCTTCCCTGGACCGAAACAAGCTTCCAAGGACCGGTTCCTGGCATTTCAGCCGTCTTCAGCCCGGCTTGCTTGAATCCAGTGGCAAAGTGAGCAAGGGACTCACGTCTGAGCATACCCTGCCAACTCATGGCGAAAAAAGTGGTACAAAAGGGGGTGGTGATGGACGGAGCATCTGAACCAATCAAACACTCACACCCAGTCAACAGATCTGGGTTTAATCCATCACCGTTCTTTAGCACACTCTGCCACCCCAGTTCAGACATGGCCATATGCAAATCAGTCTGACATTGTTCCTCACGGGAACAGTCCAGCCCGAACTGCCAAGCCATGCCTTCCCTAGACCGAAACAAGCTTCCAAGGACCGGTTCCTGGCATTTCAGCCGTCTTCAGCCCGGCTTGCTTGAATCCAGTGGCAAAGTGAGCAAGGGACTGACGTCTGAGCATACCCTGCCAACTTATGGCGAACAAAGTGGTACAAAAGGGGGTCGTGATGGACTGAGCATCTGAACCAATCAAACACTCACACCCAGTCAACAGATCTGGGTTTATTCCATCACCGTTCTTTAGCCCACTCTGCCACCCCAGTTCAGACATGGCCATATGCAAATCAGTCTGACCCTGTGCCTCATGAGTACAGTCCAGCCCGAACTGCCAACCATGCCTTCCCTGGACCGGAAAAAAGCTCCTGAGGACCGGTTTCTGGCATTTTAGCCGAACTTCAGCCCGGCTTGCTTCAATCCAGTGGCAAAGTGAGCAACAGACTCACGTCTGAGCATACCCTGCCAATTCATGGCGAACAAAGTGGTACAAAAGGGGGTGGTGATAGACGGAGCATCTGAACCAATCAAACACTCACACCCAGTCAACAGATCTGGGTTTAATCCATCACCGTTCTTTAGTCCACTCTGCCACCCCAATTCAGACATGGCCACATGCAAATCATTCTGACCCAGTGCCTCATGGGAACAGTCCAGCCTGAACTGCCAAGCCATGTCTTCCCTGGACCGGAAACAAGCTTCTGAGGACCAGTTCCTGGCATTTCAGCCATCTTCAGCCCGGCTTGCTTGAATCCAGTGGCAAAGTGAGCAAGAAACTCACGTCTGAGCATACCCTGCCAACTTATGGCCAATAAAGTGGTACAAAAGGGGGTGGTGATGGACGGAGCATCTGAACCAATCAAACACTCACACCCAGTCAACAGATCTGGGTTTAATCCATCACCGTTCTTTAGCCCACTCTGCCACCCCATTTCAGACATGGCCATATGCAAATCAGTCTGACCCTGTGCCTCATGGGAACAGTTCAGCCCGAACTGCCAAGCCATGCCTTCCCTGGACCGAAACAAGCTTCCAAGGACCGGTTCCTGGCATTTCAGCCGTCTTCAGCCCGGCTTGCTTTAATCCAGTGGCAAAGTGAGCAAGGGACTCACGTCTGAGCATACCCTGCCAACTTATGGCGAACAAAGTGGTACAAAAGGGGGTGGTGATGGACGGAGCATCTGAAGCAATCAAACACTCACACCCAGTCAACAGATCTGGGTTTAATCCATCACCGTTCTTTAGCCCACTCTGCCACCCCATTTCAGACATGACCATATGCAAATCAGTCTGACCCTCTGCCTCATGGGTACAGTCCAGCCTGAACTGCCAAGCCATGCCTCCCTGGACCGAAACAAGCTTCCAAGGACCGGTTCTTGGCATTTCAGCCGTCTTCAACCCAGCTTGCTTGCATCCAGAGGCAAAGTGAGCAAGGGACTCACGTCTGAGCATACCCTGCCAACTTATGGCGAACAAAGTGGTATAAGAGGGGGTCGTGATGGACTGAGCATCTGAACCAATCAAACACTCACACCCAGTCAACAGATCTGGGTTTAATCCATCACCGTTCTTTAGCCCACTCTGCCACCCCAGTTCAGACATGGCCATAAGCAAATCAGTCTGACCCTGTGCCTCATGAGAACAGTCCAGCCCGAACTGCCAACCATGCCTTCACTGGACCGGAAACAAGCTTCTGAGGACCGGTTCCTGGCATTTCAGCCGTCTTCAGCCCGACTTGCTTGAATCCAGTGGCAAAGTGAGCAAGAAACTCACGTCTGAGCATACCCTGCCAACTTATGGCCAATAAAGTGGTACAAAAAGGGGTGGTGATGGACGGAGCATCTGAACCAATCAAACATTCACACCCAGTCAACAGATCTGGGTTTAATCCATCACCGTTCTTTAGCCCACTCTGCCACCCCATTTCAGACATGCCCATATGCAAATCAGTCTGACCCCGTGCCTCATGGGAACAGTCCAGCCCGAACTGCCAAGCCATGCCTTCCCTGGACCGGAAACAAGATTCCGAGGACCGGTTTCTGGCATTTCAGCTGTCTTCATCCCGGCTTGCTTGAATCCAGTGGCACAGTGAGCAAGGGACTCACCTATGACCATACCCTGCCAACGTATGGCAAACAAAGTGGAGCAAAAGGGGGTGGTGAAGGACGGAGCATCTGTACCAATCAAACACTCACACCCAGTCAACAGATCTGGGTTTAATCCATCACCGTTCTTTAGCCCACTCTGCCATCCCAGTTCAGCCATGGCCATATGCAAATCAGTCTGACCATGTGCCTCATGGGAACAGTCCATCCCGAACTGCCAAGCCATGCCTTCCCTGGACCGGAAACAAGCTTCCGAGGACCGATTTCTGGCATTTCAGCTGTCTTCAGCCCGGCTTGCTTGAATCCAGTGGCAAAGTTAGCAAGGGACTCATGTCTGAGTATACCCTGCCAACTTATGGCAAACAAAGTGGTACAAAAGGGGGTGGTGATGGACGGAGCATCTGAACCAATCAAACACTCACACCCAGTCAACAGATCTGGATTTAATCCATCACCGTTCTTTAGCACACTCTGCCTCCCCAGTTCAGACATGGCCATATGCAAATCAGTCTGACATTGTGCCTCATGGGAACAGTCCAGCCCGAACTGCCAAGCCATGCCTTCCCTGGACTGGAAACAAGCTTCAGAGGACCGGTTCCTGGACTCTCAGCCGTCTTCAGACCGGCTTGCTTGAATCCAGTGGCAAAGTGAGCAAGGGACTCACGTCTGAGCATACCCTGCCAACTTATGGCGAACAAAGTGGTACAAAAGGGGGTCGTGATGGACTGAGCATCTTAACCAATCAAACACTCACACCCAGTCAACAGATCTGGGTTTAATCCATCACCGTTCTTTAGCCCACTCTGCCACCCCAGTTCAGACATGGCCATATGCAAATCAGTCTGACCCTGTGCCTCATGAGAACAGTCCAGCCCGAACTGCCAACCATGCCTTCCCTGGACCGGAAACAAGCTTCTGAGGACCGGTTTCTGGCATTTCAGCCGTCTTCAGCCCGGCTTGCTTGAATCCAGTGGCAAAGTGAGCAAGAAACTCACGTCTGAGCATACCCTGCCAACTTATGGCCAATAAAGTGGTACAAAAAGAGGTGGTGATGGATGGAGCATCTGAACCAATCAAACATTCACACCCAGTCAACAGATCTGGTTTTAATCCATCACCGTTCTTTAGCCCACTCTGCCACCCCATTTCAGACATGCCCATATGCAAATCAGTCTGACCCCGTGCCTCATGGGAACAGTCCAGCCCGAACTGCCAAGCCATGCCTTCCCTGGACCGGAAACAAGATTCCGAGGACCGGTTTCTGGCATTTCAGCCGTCTTCATCCCGGCTTGCTTGAATCCAGTGGCAAAGTGAGCAAGGGACTCACGTATGACCATACCCTGCCAACGTATGGCAAACAAAGTGGTGCAAAAGGGGGTGGTGATGGACGGAGCATCTGTACCAATCAAACACTCACACCCAGTCAACAGATCTGGGTTTAATCCATCACTGTTCTTTAGCCCACTCTGCCATCCCAGTTCAGCCATGGCCATATGCAAATCAGTCTGACCATGTGCCTCATGGGAACAGTCCATCCCGAACTGCCAAGCCATACCTTCCCTGGACCGGAAACAAGCTTCCGAGGACCGATTTCTGGCATTTCAGCTGTCTTCAGCCCGGCTTGCTTGAATCCAGTGGCAAAGTTAGCAAGGGACTCACGTCTGAGTATACCCTGCCAACTTATGGCAAACAAAGTGGTACAAAAGGGGGTGGTGATGGACGGAGCATCTGAACCAATCAAACACTCACACCCAGTCAACAGATCTGGGTTTAATCCATCACCGTTCTTTAGCACACTCTGCCTCCCCAGTTCAAACATGCCCATATGCAAATCAGTCTGACATTGTGCCTCATGGGAACAGTCCAGCCCGAACTGCCAAGCCATGCCTTCCCTGGACTGGAAACAAGCTTCAGAGGACCGGTTCCTGGACTCTCAGCCGTCTTCAGACCGGCTTGCTTGAATCCAGTGGCAAAGTGAGCAAGGGACTCACGTCTGAGCATACCCTTCCAACTTATGGCGAACAAAGTGGTACAAAAGGGGGTCGTGATGGACTGAGCATCTGAACCAATCAAACACTCACACCCAGTCAACAGATCTGGGTTTAATCCATCACCGTTCTTTAGCCCACTCTGCCACCCCAGTTCAGACATGGCCATATGCAAATCAGTCTGACCCTGTGCCTCATGAGAACAGTCCAGCCCGAACTGCCAACCATGCCTTCCCTGGACCGGAAACAAGCTTCTGAGGACCGGTTCCTGGCATTTCAGCCGTCTTCAGCCCGGCTTGCTTGAATCCAGTGGCAAAGTGAGCAAGAAACTCACGTCTGAGCATACCCTGCCAACTTATGGCCAATAAAGTGGTACAAAAAGGGGTGGTGATGGACAGAGCATCTGAACCAATCAAACATTCACACCCAGTCAACAGATGTGGTTTTAATCCATCACCGTTCTTTAGCCCACTCTGCCACCCCATTTCAGACATGGCCATATGCAAATCAGTCTGACCCTGTGCCTCATGGGAACAGTTCAGCCCGAACTGCCAAGCCATGCCTTCCCTGGACCGAAACAAGCTTCCAAGGACCGGTTCCTGGCATTTCAGCCGTCTTCAGCCCGGCTTGCTTGAATCCAGTGGCAAAGTGAGCAAGGGACTCACGTCTGAGCATACCCTGCCAACTCATGGCGAACAAAGTGGTACAACAGGGGGTGGTGATGGACGGAGCATCTGTACCAATCAAACACTCACACCCAGTCAACAGATCTGGGTTTAATCCATCACCGTTCTTTAGCCCACTCTGCCACCCCAGTTCAGACATGGCCATATGCAAATCAGTCTGATCCTGTGCCTCATGGGAACAGTCCATCCCGAACTGCCAAGCCATGCCTTCCCTGGACCGGAAACAAGCTTCCGAGGACCGGTTTCTGGCATTTCAGCCGTCTTCAGCCCGGCTTGCTTGAATCCAGTGGCAAAGTTAGCAAGGGACTAACGTCTGAGTATACCCTGCCAACTTATGGCAAACAAAGTGGTACAAAAGGGGGTGGTGATGGACGGAGCATCTGAACCAATCAAACACTCACACCCTGTCAACAGATCTGGGTTTAATCCATCACCGTTCTTTAGCACACTCTGCCACCCCAGTTCAGACATGGCCATATGCAAATCAGTCTGACATTGTTCCTCATGGAAACAGTCCAGTCCGAACTGCCAAGCCATGCCTTCCCTGGACTGGAAACAAGCTTCCGAGGACCGGTTCCTGGACTCTCAGCCGTCTTCAGACTGGCTTGCTTGAATACAGTGGCAAAGTGAGCACGGGACTCACGTCTGAGTATACCCTGGCAACTTATGGCGAACAATGTGGTACAACAGGGGGTGGTGATGGACTGAGCATCTGAACGTATCACTCACACCCAGGCAACAGATCTAGGTTTAATCCATCACCGTTCTTTAGTCCACACTGCCACCCCAGTTCAGACATGGCCATATGCAAATCAGTCTGACCCTCTGCCTCATGGGTACAGTCCAGCCCGAACTGCCACGCCATGCCTTCCCTGGACCGGAAACAAGCTTCCGAGGACCGGTTCCTGGCATTTCAGCTGCCTTCAGCCCGGCTTGCTTGAATCCAGTGGCAAAGTGAGCAAGGGACTCACGTCTGTGCATACCCTGCCACCTTATGGCGAACAAAGTGGTACAAAAGGGGGTGGTGATGGACGGAGCATCTAAACCAATCAAACACTCACACCCAGTCAACAGATGCATGGTGGGTTTCCGGAAGGTGAAGTGGATGCAGCGATGTTCGGTCCAGTGGAGTTTAGTGGTATGGTTGAAGGCGACGTGGGAGCTTGCGAAGAAGATGGGGTCAAGCGTGTGCCGGCGGAGTAGGTGGGTGTAGTGACGAGTTGTCTGAGGTTGTGAGGTTGTCGATCAGGGTGGTGGATTTGCAGTTGTTGTTGTTCTCAAGGTGGAAGTTCAGGTCCCCGAGAAGGATGTAGTCTGTGGAGGCGAGGGCGTGTGTACTGACGAAGTTGGCGATGGAGTCGCTGAACTGTGGTTGAGGTCCGGGGAGATCTGTAGACGAGGGTTCCTCTAAGGGTGGTGTTGGGATCGGTGTGGATCTTGAAGTGCAGGTGTTTGGTGTTGCTGAGGGTGTTGTCGTTGTTGGTTGAGACTCTGAGAGTGTTCCTGTGGACGATGGCGATTCCTTCTCTTACTCCGTTGGCGTGGTCACTGCGGGTGATCTTGTAACCGTACGGGATGGCCATGGCAATGTCAGGTGCCGAGGTGGGGTTCAGCCAGGTCTCTGTCAGGAAGGCGACGTCTGGGGAGGTTGAGTCGAGTAGGTCCTAGAGTTCAACGGCGTGTCTGCGGGTGGAGCGGGTGTTGAGAAGGATACAGCTGAGGTGGTTGCGTTTTTCCATGGTGGGTGGCTTGGCGGATGCTTGTGAAGCTGCAGTTCCGGCAGGTGTGTGATCGTCCGGTGTTGAGTATGAGGAGGGTGCTGGCATCGTAGCGTAGGCTGGCGTTGTGGGGTTCGCGAGGGCCATGGGTTTTGGCGTTGGGCGCGCACCAGGCGCAGACGGGCTTGACTTAGGCGCGCCCGCTGCGCAGCGGCCGCCATAAGAAGGGGAGTTGGTAGGGAGGAGCAGCTGGGAGGAGGGAGGGGATGAATGGGCGAGCGGGGGGCAGGGCCGCAGGGGACATAGCGGCGGGAAAAACGGGGCAGGAACAGCGCGGGAACAGAAGGCAAAGGAGGGCACAGGGCACAGAACCAAGGGTGAGGGAGGAAAAACGAGCAATCTAAAAGTAAAAAATGGAGGCAATACACAGGGCACAGAACCCAAGGGTGAAGGAGGAGAAACAAGCAATTTAAAAGTTAGAACAGCGGCAATACAGTACAAGCAGGGGGGGGGCCGGCCGCAGGGGTCACAGCAGCGGGAAAGACGGGGCAGTAGCGGCAAGGGGACAGGAGGCAAGGAGGGCACAGGGCACAGGATTAAGCAATGACAAACTGAAGGAGGAGAAAAATGAAACAATTAAGCAATAAAACAAAGCAATACAGAGAAAGCAGACCTACGGCAAGCCACTGTCCACCAGGGATGAGGTGCACGCACATGGTAGCCTGCAAGTGGAGGAGGGCCTCAAACATGCGGCAGTGGCAGCAGCAGTGAGCAGGGGAACACAGGCACAACAGGTGGTGCTGTGGTGGCATGGGGGAGCGACCTGCCTGGAGCGGGTCAAGGATCGCTCTTTATATTGTTGCCATTGTGTTTAGGACCTGAAGTGAAAGCAAGACGCTAAGAGTTTTCCTTGTATATGGTATATTCCAACCTTATCAGTTTCTGTCATCCACAAATGCTGTTGTCAAGTCCTTTTGCAGTGAGAGTCCTTTTTTTATGTTTATCTTTGTTTTCCGATTTCCCACCCCATACCAGATTGTTCCCTTTTAAAATTGTTCTGTATTAATTATGTTATTCTCCTTTTACTATGCATGCTATGCACAATATAGAGCATGTTTATTCTACACTTAATTTCATCAGTGGTTCTTTATTAAACTTTGCCCAGGAAGAAAACCAGCCTTTATGTTTTTTAATTTGCATGAATTGTAAGACGGTTTTCTGTCTCTCCTGGCCTCTTTCTTCTTTTACATCTTTCTTGCTTTGTTACTTTCTTGCCTTTTATCTTTGTTCTACCTTTCTTTCTTTCTTTCTTTCATCGTTCTTTCTTTCATTTTCTTTCTTTCTTTCTTCCCTCCCTCCTTTCTTTCTTTTTTTCATGCTTTCTTTCTCTCTTGCTTTATATCCTTTCTTCTTTTCTTTTAATGTCTTCCTTCTTTTCTTTCCTTCATTGTATCTTTCTTTCTTTCTTTCTTTCTTTCTTTCTTTCTTCTCTCTTTCTTTTCTTTTTTTAAAATATTTGTTATTAGTTTTCAGGTATACGAAAACATGTTATTGATACCGGTATACATGCTGTAGGAAAGTAGGATCTACTTTCATGGTTACCCCCACTTTTTGCTGGTGTCATTCTGTTGTCTGACTAGTCTGACTGGGATCCTGCTAATCAGGACCTCAGTCACATAGCTCTCTCCCTAAATTGGACTATGGTAAGTACTTTGGTACCTTCCTAATTGGGTACTGGCGTACCCTTCTAATTCCCTAGTATATGGTATCAAGGTACCCAGGGCATAAGTACCCGAGTGGTCTCCTATGGGATGCAGCATGTATTATGCCACCAATGAGAGACCTCTCAACCTGTGACTTCATATTTGCCATTGCAGCCTGTGTGTGCTGGTGCTAGCACCACTCACAACAGGTATAAGTTTCCTTATATCTGAGGTCACTGTACTTAAAACCTATGGGCCCGATTCATAAAGGTAATCTGACACGAAATTTTAACTTATGACTTCCGGTATTCACAAAAAGTTTTGGTCTTCAGTTTAACTGCGACAACAATTGTAAACTTAAGTTTAACTGAGACATAAGTGTAACTTTATTACTCGTAAATGCCCTTTGTGAATACCGAAAGTCATAAAGTTAGACTTTTGTCTCAGTTTACCTATGTGAATCAGGCCCTATAAGTCACCCCTAAGGTAGGCCATTGAATCATGAAGACAGGGTGCTAGGTTATAAGTGTGAGGGTACCCTGTCTGATCCAGATACCCCCTACAAACCCAGGAGTCAACTCTCCAGGCTTTGTAAGTGCGATCAGCCATGTTATACATTTAGTGGACATAACGTCATGTTGGAATACTACCCTAACAATCGATTCCAGTGTTGGAAGTAGGAGCCTCTGTACTGAGGGGCTCCCCTTGTGAGCTCCCCTGTATTCCTGGTACCAACCTTTCTGGGTCTAACAGCAAGCTAGTGCTGCTGCCAGCCACAGGCACAATTCTGCCCTCCTGCTGCTGAGCTAAGCTCAAACAGGGGAAGGTAGACCAGTAGGTTTCCTGTTACAAGGAGATGTGACCACCTCCAGACAGGACTTATGGATTGGGCTGAGTTGTGGGCTCTTGTCAGCACCACCAGACTGCTTTGAAGGGCACATCTGTTGCCCTCCTTCTATACTCCAGTTGAAACTAGTTCAAGGAGCCATTGGCTCCCGCTCTGGTGTGAAACTGGACAAAAGACATGGGAGTATCCTCCCCTCTGTTCAGTCCCTCCTTTTGGAGGGACCTCTGAATCGTCCTAGCCCCTTCATTAGGGTACTTAAGGGCTTACCTGTGGGTGGCTCTTCGTGAGACAAGATTCAGATCCAAAATCCCTTCCACTTCAACCGTCTGGACACCATGGACTTCATTGGACTTCGTTAGGAACCGAGACTGCAGCAAGGAACACTCCTGCTGGTCCTGCTCTTGTCGTCCTGCCAGTCTTCTCATCGACTGTGCCTGTGCTTCATCCAGGTTGGTTCGTCTCTAGGCCTGTGGACATCAAAGACACCCAAAGTAATCTTCCTGGGAATGAAGGGCTCTCTCTGCTGCATCAGCAAGCACCACAATGAAGCTGACCGGTCTGCTGCTTCAAAGGTCCCACAGACTCCAAAAAGGTGGTGGTTCTGCAACTCCCTCGAGGCCTTCACTCTCTTCTCACCGGATTTGAGGGCAGTATCTCTCATTGGAACCACTTTGCACCCCTGTGCACCACGCCAACTTGCCATTGACAATTCTTGTTGACTCTGTCCTCCAAAGATCTTCAGGTTACAAGGAGCTCCAGCCTCCAGCATCTCTTCCTGCCAAGATCTTCATCCTCACTGCATCCTCTGCACCATGGGCCTGCATCCTTGGTAAGCTGCTCAAGGTATTCTTGCGACTCCTGTGCCTTCAGCATGTGGGTCCACTTGAGGGTCTACTTTGGCTTTAGTGGGCTCCCCTGCTTGCTCAGTGCCTGCTCTGACTGTACTGCATTTGGGAGTCCTTTGGACCTTGCTGGTCTCAACACTGCACCTTATTTGTTTTCTACGCCAGTTGCTGCTGCCAAGGCTTGTTGATGCTCCCGCCAGGCACCAACCCCGTGGTTCTCGACTTTTGACATGGGACAGCTTGTGAATGGCTCCTGGTTTTACGCTGTGTCGCTTGGTCCTACCACTTGCAGCGACAAGGTCACCATTCACTCCCCTGCTTCTTGCATCATCGCTGGTCATTGGTCTTCCGTGCCTCCTGGTCACTCTGAGTGGCAAAGACTCTGTCCCCTCCGCTTGTTGGTACTTTCTTCAAGAATCCATCCTTGGATTCCACCAGTCCCTTTCACCTTCTTCACCAGCGGCATCTTCACTGTAGTCCTCTATTGGGGTCTACGGCGATTTCCGACGTCATTTTGCACCCGGCTTCCCTGGTGTAGGTATCCTGGTTCCTGGGGTATCCGCGGGCGGGATGGCTCTCCAACCTTCCATCTTCCACAGGGTTTCTTCAGGGGCCACTGGGAAGGGTCCTTCTTCTTAAAAACTGCAACAGCAACTTCCCCATTGACTTACACAGAGTACACATGTGGCTGGGTACTTCCCTTGGGTGGTTCCTTGGGTCCCCAGCTTATCTGAGTCTTCTGGGTCAGGTCTCGACATTGGTCGCAGTTCGCATTCCACTTCTTTAGGATATGATTTGGTCTCCCCCTGGAGACATTTGTGCTTACTTACCTGTTTCCTATTGAAATATGTTGTGCATTGTGTTGCTATCTCCCCGAAGGAGATATACCAATGTGTTAGTGAGTGTATATGATAAATGTAATGATTTTTATAGCTAGACTGTATGGTTCATTTTTGTTTTACCTACACTACATGAATAGTTCTGGTAAACCAAGCTGCTTAACACTCCTTCTTGATTAAGCCTGAAGTCTGCTCTCCACAGCTACCACTTACAGAGCATTCTATGGTTGTCTAAGACCACTAAAATTACGGTAAGGGTTGTCTGGATTAGTGTAGGGTGCGTCACTTAAATAAGTGTGCACCCTATACTAAGCCAGCCTCCTACACATGCAATATCAATTAAGGTTTTCAACAGTGCGAGTGATTAGCTGCGTTTGCTGCAATCTATATATTTTATCAGTGAGAACAAAAACATGTTAAGCATTGCACCAATATCGACAAAGTGACTTCTGCTAACAAGCCAGCAATTGCTTCAATAAACTTAACAAAACGTATCTTACTTTACATCCACCTCCATCTCTCCCTTTCTACCAGGAGCTTCCTAGTTGTATAAGCTGCGATGAACAATATCCCAGGTGAGCAGGGGTATATACTCACACATTAAGAAAAGGAAAAATAATGTCTCAACCCACTTCAGCCATGGCTGATTTCACTATGATGTATGTCGTGCTGCCCCCTAACAAGGACAGCATACCAGAACTCATCCATACATAGAGGAGTTCCTTCAGTTCCAGAGAGTACTACTCAAATGTCTGCTTTTTGAAACCAAAAACACTTTTGACTTGAGTCAATGGTTTTCTTTTTGGTTGATCAAGGCCCGGAAGCTTCCTGTACAATAAGGTTTTGCAAACGCCATGACAAAACAAGAATTGCCAAAAGGCTGGCTGCCAACACCAGGGTGACTGGCATTGCCAATGTTTGTTTTTTTGCATGCTTTTTTTAGGTCAAGCATCAGCATGCATGATCTGTCTGCAAGACCTGTTTTCATCAATAATACCACTCCCACCCCCCCACTTACCCTTTGCTCACTCTGATGTCGTTTTTCTCTGGTGCCTCCTAACTAGTTCCCTTTGGCCATACGTCACATCCGTTCAAGGCTCAGGCACACCGGCCAATCACAGTTTTCCTAAGCATTCCCTCTTCAGATGCTGTGTGGTAGAACTCTTTTTTACTTTCTGCCACCACTGGTTGCAAAACAGGTGAGGAAAATGTGTTTTCATTTCAATATTTAATTCTTGCATTGTTTCCTTTTTGAAATAATGATTTAATGTGGTAAATGTCATCCACGGCCGCCGCTTTTCAGATTTCAGGACACACACATAACTTTACTTTAATTTCTTATGCAAAATGCCATGTTCCTGTGGAAATGCTTGTTAAACAATAGCCGTCACTGCCTACATCAGAGGTGGTACATCTTCTCTCACCACTTCTACAGCAGTTTCTCAATCTTCATATATTATCTAAAACCACCAGTGTGGAAAATGGAAGAAAATGAAAAGGACAAGTGAAACTGCCGCACTGAAGAGGATATCTTGCAAAATCCTACCACAGGCTTCATTTTGATGTAACTTTAAACATCACAAATGGGGCATTCTTTTTCCTTTCGGCCGATCTCCCCTCCAGGGAAGCACTGAATATTCCCTGCTGAAATGCAACTCTGAGCTCTTACTGGTTCACTTTATTCCTACTGAACCAGTTCAGATGTGCACGGGTAGACTTCTTTGTAATAGACAGAAACCTGCAATAAGTAACACTGCTGATAAATGTTACTTTAAAGACAAGAATGTATCAGATTAAAAAACACAGGGATTGGGTATTGTAAGCTAAATATATAAATATAAGAAAATAATCTCACATCCCGAACCTTACTCTCCATGTTTCTCCGCTGATTCCCATGCTCAGCCTTGTCTTGCTGATGTTTTTAATTGCTTAAAAAATAAAAAAATAAACCCCCTTCCAAACTTCCTTCATTTGTCCCGCTGCAGAGTTGATCCAATCCCTCCACCCCAGATCGTTGTTGCTCTCCATCCCTCTCTGTTGAATTCTATTGTTGCCCTTACTTTCTTTCTTTATCGGAGGGCATGGCTGCTGCAACTTACTACAGGGCCCTTGAAGATAATGTTCATCGTGCACCTTTGTTTTTTATTTACCTGACCAATATGAGTGTGCTCAGTCTTCTAACAGTAAATTAAAAATAGGAGCAAAATTGGCCACAGCATCATGACTTAAAGTGCATGCATTCATGGCAACGCATGTACGTCTTCACGCAGTACTCATTTCAGCTTTTTTGGGAGATGCTGTTCACCATCTGCAGCATGCTTTTTTATTTTTACAGATGATGAACAGCATTGGTAATACGAATTGCAAAGCCAAACGGTTTCCACACTGGAATGGCATGGTAAGCAAAAAAAACTATGGATTTAGTCCCAGATCTCTGAACTGGGGTGAATGTATGACATTGTTCTGCATTCTGTCCATTAATTGTTCTTTTCGCATTTGTCACCCCGAGTGGTATGGGTATGCCCAGACGTCGGTCCCGTGTTCTCCATGCAACTGGAGTAAAGCTATCCTGGCTGATGAGGGCTGAAAGCCTGAAACCAGTCCTAGGATGCTTGTTTCCAGTCCAGGGAGTACCTGGTATGACAGTTTGGGCTGGACTGATCTCATTGGGCGCAGGGTCAAGACTGATTTACATATGGCTGGGTCCAAACTGAAATGACTTGGTGAGCAAAAAAACGATGGATTTAGGCCCACATCTCTGTACTAGGGTGAATGTATGACATTGTTCTGCATTCTGTCCATCAATTATTCTTTTTGCATTTCTCACTCTGAGTGGGATGGGTATGCCCAGACGTGGGTCTTGTGCTCTCCATGCCACTGGAGTAAAGCTATCCTGGCTGATGAGAGCTGAAAGCCCGAAACCAGTCCTAGGATGCTTGTTTCCAGTCCAGGGAGGACCTGGCCTGGCGGTTCGGGCTGGACTGTTCCCATTGGGGGCAGGGTCAAGACTGATTTGCATATGGCTGGGTCCAAACTGGAATGGCATGGTGAGCAAAAAAACAATGGATTTAGTCTCAAATCTCTGTACTAGGGTGAATGGATGACACTGTTCTGCATTCTATCCATCAATTGTTCTATTTACATTTGTTACCCAGAGTGGGATGGGTATGCCCAGACATGGGTCCCGTGCTCTCCATGCCACTGGAGTACAGCTATCGTGGCTGATGAGGGCTGAAAGCCCGAAACCAGTCCTAGGATGCTTGTTTCCAGTTCAGGGAGGTCCTGACCTGGCAGTTCGGGCTGGACTGTTCCCATTGGGCGTGGGGTCAAGGTTGATTTGCATATGGCTGGGTCCAAACTGGAATGGCGAGCAAAAAAATTATTGATTTAGGCCCAGATCTCTGTACTGGGGTGAATGTATGACATTGTTCTACATTCTGTCCATCAATTGTTCTTTTTGCATTTGTCACCCCGAGTGGAACGGGTATGCCCAGACGTGGCTCCTTTGCTCTCCATGCCACTGGAGTAAAGCTATGCTGGCTGATGAGGGCTGAAAGCCCGAAACCGGTCCTGGAATGCTTGTTACTGGGGTGAATGTTTGACATTGTTCTGCATTCTGTCCATCAATTGATGTTTTTGCATAATTTCTTTTCGAGCCAAGACCTAACAGTTTGCCAACACTTTTATATAAACAAGCATTTGTAATGCATTAGGTGTTGCATTTACGAAATCTTGTAAATGCGAAGCCTATTGCTTTGCAAATGCTTGTTTTATTGTGCACACAGTAACTTTTCTGCACGGGTGCAGCACCATGAATCTGTGCAGTGAACCGTGAAACTGTGGAGTAAATTGATCTACTTGACTTGTTTCCTAAAAAGCAACATTCAGGCTTGTCCCACTTTCACTTTAAACAAGTGAAAATGTATGTGCATGTTTTTTTACAATTCTTTTCTTAGTCAGTCCATCCCCCGAACAAGCTGTAGTTCTTGCAACTCTCCTGAAACTCGATCCTCACACAGGTGTTCATTTCCTGGTAGTACCTGTATGCCTCTGGCCACCTTGTGCTCCAATCTCTTATACACATGTCCAGCTTTCTTTAGTCAGGGGGCTAACCAGCGACACTGGTCTCATGTTGCTGGTTGGCCCCATCCCACCCGACTCTGTCTGCAGTGACAGGGGAGTCAACTCCAGGTTTTTGGACAGTCAGTCCGCAGTGACACTCGGTCACCTGAATTGGTGCCATAATCGAGGCACGTGGGGGGAGCATCTCTGGTGGGTGGCTTGATGCCACCATACATGCACCCAAACATCTCTTTACTGTCTGCCTGACTGACCTTTCCTCACAGCGTGGGTCCCCGTGGATCAGTGAAGTGAAGTCCTCAGTCCCTCCCAGACTTTTAGACCAGACGCAGATGAAGCAACACCCTATCCTGCATAAGTGGCGCTCCCCATCTGGACTGACTGACTGGTGCGACTGGAGGCAGGGCCACAATAGTGTTCAATAGCACTACAAAAGGCTCAGCAGGAGAGCCACCACTAATGTTAAGTACATATACCCCCCACCATATGGGGAGGCTCCGCTCCTAAGACAGGCCCAAGACACTGGCCCCAACATGGCACCTTCCTCCGACATCTTGCATCCAGCAGGGGAAGAGGACACCATGGCTGCCCTTACCATGTCTGAGAAATTTGACAAAGCGAATTACCTGGCAAGCGAAGCGGATGACAAAGTGGGCGGATGACCGGGAGGGCAGATCCTGGAGGAGCAACATTTGGATTTTGGGACTGCAAGAAGGAGCTAAGGGATCGGACCCCATCGCTTACCTAGAGGTCTGGTTCAAGTCCTTCACCCTAGCCCCGGACCTTACGCCCTTCTTCTCCCTCGAGTGGGCACATCATGTCCTGGCATGCCGTCCACCTCCAGGCTCCCCCTAGAACTATTGGTGAGATTCATGCACTTCAAGGACACGCTACTGATTGTCGCCGGACAAAATGAGCCCCTTCGGATGGAACATAAGCATGTCATGCTGTTCTCTGACTACACCTGGGTCATGCAACGTCAGCGTTCATCCTGTCAAATGGTGCCTCCACGAGCAGGGAGTGCAAAACTCGCTGCTTTCCCAGCACGTCTCAGATAATCTTCGAGGGCGCCACCTCTTTTTTCAGGTTCCTGTCTGAGGCGTTGGACTGGATTGACCAGCACTCAAATGGAGCCATGTTTTCATAAGCTGCCCCCATCCTGAGGGCAGGTGGACCCCGGAACAGGCAGCGCCAGAGGAGGGGGACCCCATCAAGTTCAAGGTCCCTTTCCTGGGGCTTCACATTTGCCCCCCTGATTTGGAGCAAATTATCGCTGAATTTCAGAAAGCTCTGCAGGCTGCAGCAGATCTGGGCCCTACCTCTGAGGCCAACGACAACGAGAGGAGCCCCCGCATCTTTAACTACGAGCAAGAGCCCAGCAATTTGGGCACTTCTCAGGCCAAATCAACAGAGCCACCTATTGTGACTCCCCAAACAGCTGACACTCGTATTTGAATGCCCCCTGCGCAGCTCCCTCTCTCTCTCACAGCTGGCCGTGCCATGATTTGAGAGCCAGAGTAACACTGGCTCCGTACACTTCGCTGCCCCGACCCTTTTAATTCTGCTGACTCCGTATGGCTACATGCAACGCTTGCTCCAGGCACATAGTCAGCTCGCTAAAGCGATGGTGTCTTATTTAGTTTAGATGTACTGTCGGTTACAGTAGGTCCCCAGTGTTGGGAATATGTCCCTCCACAGTTATCCGCCTACCTCCCCGTATTTCCCTCCCTTTTTGTCCCAGTACTGTGGCGGGTGGATGTCACTACACTCTGGGGACTGTGGTCTTCTAAGCAGGGGTGAGGCTGTAAGCGCGCTTTTTTGCCCACTTTTCTGCATCACATTGCTCTCGCGCCACTATGGCCCCTAACGCTGACATCAGTGTCCTCACTCTGAACGTATGAGATATGTACACAATTTGCAAGCGCTACACGTTATACTCCTATATCAAGTGTCAATGGGCTCAGATACCTCTTTTGCAAGAGACACATCTTACGGTGGAAGAACTAGCCTGTCTGCGCAAGTGGTGGTGGGGAACCTTCTGTGCCAGTTCCTACTTGTCATTCGCGCAGTAAGTAATGGTATGATTACGGCCTGGTTTCCCCTTCCAAGAAACCTGTAGGGCGGTTGGCACTGAGAAGCGATATGCATTACTCGAAGGACTTCTAGATGGTCAACCGGTACTCTTAGGAAGCATCTACGCACCCAACACTGAGCCGGGGACATTCTGGGACTAACTTTCAGGTGTCTTGGCCCAATTCACAGGCTCACCGTGGATATTAGGGGGAGATTACAATTGTGTGCTTGATCTCTCACTAGATAGGTCCCACCCACCCATCCCTCGCTCCCCGCCCTACTTGCAAACAGAGCATTTCCATTCCTGGGTACAGCACTGGTTGCTTGCAGATGCCTGGAGAACTCAATATCCCACGGCTAAATTATACTAATTTCACTCTATCCTGCACAACCTCTATGTATGCCTTGATTGTTTCTTGTGCTTGCCCTCTATCATCCCACCACTTCAGCATGTGGAGTATCTGTGGTGGATACTGTCTGATCATGACACGCACCTCATAGTCCTTAAATGGCAGCCCCCTCACCTCAAGTCCCTGTTTGGTAGCTGCCGTGTGACTGTCTTGAAGACTAGGTGTTTCGACATGAACAGGAAACAAACATTTGCCCCTATTTTTCCGAAAACTCCAAAACAGAATCCACCAGAATGCTGGTATGGGATGCTTTCAATGTAGTCATAAGAGGGGCATGTAACCAGCAGATAGTAAGAGTTGGTAGAACATTCAAACAAGACTTACAGGCGGTGAAGTACAAGCTTGCTGCCCTCAGCAGGGCAGCGGATGCCGACCCATTGCTTGCAACCCCGCTGTGGGAGGCATGAACCGCCTATGCGGCATTGCTAACACACCTCAGGCATTATAACTTCAAAGTGTATGCCGCTATTGTTCATCTGCATGGCTTATTCATCAGGATTCTGACTCTTGCTCCATAACTGAAATGATCACTCCCTTTGACGTAGTGGTCCATGCCCAAATGATATCCTGCGGACCTTTTATGACTATTATTCGGAGGTGTACAGGGCCCGCTGCACGATTCTTTGCAATCCACAGACCAGTTCCTTGCCGCTCTCACTCTGCCCCAGATTCCTTCCCAGGTGATTGCCTCCATGGAAGTGGGGATTACATTGGCTGATGTGAAACAGTGGATCTTGGACCTGGCTTGTAATGAATCTCCGGTCTTGGATAGCTGGCCATTAGATTACTACAAGGACTTTTCCAATCTACAGGTGCCCTGCCGGGCGGAAATGTATGGGGCAGTGTTGCGGTACCGCGAGTACCCCATTCGCTCTGCACATCTCTCCTGGTCTTGATTCCGAAGCCAGACAGGCATATCACCCTGTTTGCGTCCTGAAGTCAGATCACAAGATCCTTGGTAAAATTATAGCTGATCTCAGCGCCCAAATTTTTCCTGGGCTCGTACACCCGGACCAGAACGGGTTTGACCCTGGTAAGAGCACGTTTCCGAACATTAGCCGGCTTTTACACATCCAGGATCGGCTAAGGGGCCTTTTCCTTAGTGCTGCCTGCCTGGTACTGGACCTGGAGAAGGCGTTCAATGCCCTGTCCTGGCCCTATTTCTACATGGACCTTTGTCACATGGGCGTGGGACCTAAGTTCCTCACCTACACTAAGCTACTATACTCGAATCCACCTCGCGGTTACGCCTGGGTCGTTACATCTCGGCTCCCTTCCCTTTGACCCGAGACACATGGCAGGAGTCTCTGCTGTCCCCCTGGGTCTTTGCCCTGGCAGTGCGTCTGTGGGAGGAGGGAAAGGCATGAGGATTGGCAAGACTCACAGTGTGTCCTTGTACTCAGATGGCCTGATTTTTTATTACTTTTGGCGAAATCCTCGGTCTATCTTCTCAGTCCGGACCTCCTGAAGAACCGGGTTATTTAAGACCCAGCGGCGCCAGGGATAACGCCCTAGTCTCCGGGTCCAACTGTCTTAGAGTACAGAGACCCGGGTGATTTCTGGTGACGTCAAGGATCAATTTTATTAGCTGCAGCCAGTAACAGATATCCTAGAAGTACAACACGGTGTATGTTCTCAGGAGACTGCTCAACTTTACAAAGCTAGTCATCCCTTTTTATACCAAAAATTATGCTTCAGGCAAACATTCCTTATTTACAATTGACCATTCACATGTTTGCACGAAAAGGAAAAGAAAGCAGGATCATGATGACAAGTCCATTTTTCAGTTGCCCAGCCCACAATCAACTATTGGTCAAACCTAACATTCTTCATCAGATCGGTCGATCGAACCCACCATAAAAACGGGCACATCCCCATCGTAAACGGCCCATAAAGAAAGAAGCAGAGACAGGTGTGAGCAAGATAAGACATAGTGATGCGCAACAAAAGGTTTGATGGTGTCTTGTGTCTTGTTCAGCTAATCTTGATCAGCTACTGGGAAAGGAACTGGCCTAACAAGTTTTTGGCTTCAGGCAAGAGGGTCGCTTGCTCAGGTCATTCAGAAGTCAGCTAAGATGTAGGTGTGCTTGGAGACTCGTTCGGCCACTGTCATCGGCCTATGTGAGGGCAACCACAAAATGGCTGCTGTATACAAAATGGAACCCGAGTGTTCTGAACTGAATCCCTGATTTCATGGTGATCTCAGCACTCGAATATGACGAAAATACTCGTATACCTTACACTTGCCATTTTCGGTCTAATGTTACCAAAATCGTCATGGTACGACGACTTTTATGAAACGGGTTCAGAATTTCAGTACCTCAGACCCTCCTTTTGCCCTTACATAGGCAATAACCTAAACCCATGTCAGTCTTAGTCCAGGTCTATACTCATCAGGTCATCAAGATGTTGCTGTAGCATGATCCTATTACTTAGCACGTCCCTCGGTACAGGTCTTCTTAAACACGATGTAGCACAGAGGCCACACATAGCAGGAGCACACTGTACGCACAGACAGAACAGGAAAAGAATGGCTAAGATCATCCTAATGACCATCAGAATCTTCCATCCCCACGTGGATAACAGTTCCCAGAACCATCCCATCAACGACCAATCTCCTTTATCCACATGTATAGATTCGGAGATTTTATGTAGTTGGGAAATGGCCTGGTACACTGTCGGAGCATTATCTGGAATGAAAACACAGCAACTTGATTGGATCACTTTACATACCCCACCTCGATCTGCAAGTATGACGTCTAACGCGACTCTGTTCTGGAGTGTCATAAGATGATCCGACTGGAGCTCAGCAGTCAAGTTATTAAGGGCACCGACAGTTTCAACTACGGTGGACTCAACCACCCTCGTCAATTGCCGTATGTTCCTGCTGTTAACCATGGGTCCCCAAAACGGCAGAAAACCCTTCAAGAAATCTCCTAATTCTTGTCCTGCAGTATCTTCCTTAGTGAATACACCTCTAACTACCCTTGTCTTGTGGTAATCTGCCGCGGCTGTGTAGGTGGGAGGCAACAGGAATGAGACAAAACATGTGCCCGAGAAATCAGGGGGCAACCATGTGTATGCTCTATCATAACAGATGAAATAGGTACCCTTAGCTGCTAGGAACGATGGGGAAGTCTGGGACGCAAAAACATATGTCTCAGTGCAGATACTCTTCCCTAACTGAGCTCTTGGGTAATTGCCATTACCTTGCAGACATAGACGACCCTGATGGGGTACAATCCAAATCGGAGAGGATCTTTTTGCTCGCTGGTTCTCGCTCAGACTCGCTCCATATCCAGTCACTTTCCATCCAATATATGCTAGTGTCTCATCTTTCGGGATAGTCTCATAGGAACTAGCTCCCTTAATCATATCGACTATTGCCTTAATTAGAGCACTATTCTTTGGATTTTCCTTCACAGAACGTAGGGGGTGGACTTCACGAGCATAGATAAACATCGTTCTGTATGCCCACACAGAAACCATTGTAACTGAATGGCAGGACCAGATAAGAAATACCTTTCTCAGTAGTATGAGGCATAAGGCCACACACCCAACAGTTAGTCGTGTTCACTACTAATTGGTGTTGGTGCAGGAGCTGAACGAAAGAGTTATTAACAAACTCCAATCTTCTAACGGTCTCATGTTCAGGCAGAGGATGAAAAGAATGCGAAGAAACAGTAGAAGAAAGTATGGGCTGTGTAGTGGGTGCAAACGTCACTTGAAAAGAGAATATAACATATCCCATTAAAAACATGATTAAGCTAAGCAACATAAAAACACATAATATTAAAAAACATTTTCTGCTCATAATTCGACACATTTTGGCTCTAAAATTCATTTCTTCAACAGGTCTCTCCATCTCGAAAAACTCCATCCTCTAACCTTGCTGCTCGCGGGGGTAGGGTGTTCCGTGCTAAGGAATGCGTCTGTCAGTCCAGGGAACGCCCTAGGACCAACCAGAACCGTCGACCTTGTGTCTTCGGCTTGCACTCCAAAGACTTGACGCCGCGACCCTACAGCTGAACCCGGATGGCGGTTCGAAAAACAAAAATCGGTCAAAACAGTTTCTCAGATGGGAGAGCTGAACTTTTTAAAAAAAATAGAAAGAATTTTTTATTTGTCCACGATTCTCGGTCTCAAATTATAACGGCTTTTTCCAGGTAACGTCTGGTCTTGAAATAGGAGTTCAGGCTCGGTAGTGTCCAATCGAACTGACGGTGGCACAACCTCTTGCAGAAGATCGTCGCTTTCACGCTCAGAACTTGTCCCCATTAAACGCTCGTCGCTAAAAGGCAGAAAACGAGGCACAGTTTCAGTCTCAGAATCAGAAATGCCCTCCTGGACCCACCGGTCATACGGCAGAGGTAAAGAAACCCTCTTGCAGCGTACGCCGTGGATCCAGTTATTTTTTCCTTGCACCCGCACTGCAGTTCTCGTGGACAAAAGCACCAGGTAGGGGCCGATCCAGCGGGGCTGATCGTTCTTTGTCCGCTGGAAATTCTTGATTAGTATCCACGATCCAGGATCGATTGCATGCCCTGGATCTTCAGAGGCCTGAGGCAGTGTATCATGAACCTGTTGGTGTAAGACACGCAATTTAGCCGTCAAATCATACAAGTAATCAAGCAGTATAGGGTGTTCGATCTCACTGAATATCGTCGGCCTTGGCAATCCCCATATGTTTGCCGGGCGGCCAAAAATTATTTTGTATGGACTAAGTCCCACTCGTGAATGCACAGTCATCCTAGTTGATAAAAGTGCTAATGGCAGAGCATCAGGCCATTTAAGACCAGAGCTTGCTTGTATATTGGCAAGTTTCAATTTGAGGGTGCCATTATTGCACTCCACTAGACCAGCTGGTTGGGGGTGATTTGCAGCGTGAAACTTTTGGCGGATTCCTAACCCTTCACACACTCTCATCACTTGACCCACAAATTCACTCCCATTATCGCTCCAGACCATTCTCGGCAAACCAAACCTAGGGAAGAATTCTTTGACAAGGGCTTTAGCTGTGGACAAGGCAGTATTATCTTTTAGGGGATATGCTTCTACCCATCTTGAGAAGGCACAAACAACCACTAGTACGTACTTCAGGTTGTTGCATCTCTCCATGTGAATGAAATCTAGCTGCAAAACCTCAAACGGATACGTCGGAGGAGCAAAATGACCCGCTGGAGTTGGAGTTCCCTTACCAGGATTGTATTTTAAACAAATCACACAATTCTTGACCACATTCTCTGCACACTTAGGAATTCCAGCATTTTGCCATACTGGGGCCAACAATTTACAGATCCCTATCACACTGATATGGGCCATTCCATGCGCCATTGTAACCACTGCAAGCATGTACGCATCGGGTAACAACCATCGCTGATGTTCTGACAACTCAACCCAACAACCATTTGCGTCTAATTTACCCGTACTCTCTCTCCACACCCTCAATTCTTTCTCTGTATCTTCAGCTTGAATAGACTTCACACTCTCTATCGTATCTTCACACATTCCAACGTCACCAATCCATCTTGCAGGGCCCGCAACATACATTTGACTCATCACATCTCTTGCCGTTTCTTTCGCAACTTCATCAGCAAACGCATTACCGCGACCAACGTCGTCAGTAACCTTCTTATGTGCACTGCTTTTCACAATTGCAACTTGCAACGGTAAGGTAAGTGATTCAAGAAGCTCATTCACCAACTGACCATGCTGTATCTTAGTTCCATGAGACGTGAGGAACCCACGTTCCTTCCACAATCGTCCAAAACTGTGAGCCACACCAAATGCATACTGGCTGTCAGTATATATGGTCACTTTCTTTCCTTTTGATAATACACATGCTCTCGTAAGTGCAATCAACTCTGCTGCTTGAGCTGAATTATGTGGGATACGTGCAGCTTCAACAATCGTATGCAAAGTCATAACAGCATATGCCGCAGTCGTATCACCATTTGGAAGCTTGAAGCATGAACCATCCACCCATAAGGTACCATCACACTTCACAAGAGGAGTGTCCCTAAGATCCACTCTCCCTTTCGTTTCCTCTTCTGTCCTGAGAAAACAATCATGTTGTTCAGAAACATCTGTCTTTGCTACAATCGGCAACAACGTAGCTCGATTCAGCGTGTTGCATCTTTTTATGTGCACATGACTCGCTAAAAGTGTCAACTCATAACCTGACAATCGAGCACTAGTTAAGTGCTGTGTCTTGGTTCTGTTTAACAAAGTATCCACTGCATGTGGAACCATTACAATCAACGTATTATTCATCACCAAACCAGCAGACTGTCGAATAGAAACAGCTGCTGCCGCTGTGGCTCTCAAACAACTCGGCAACGCTCTAGCTACCGGATCCAAAGTTGATGAGAAATACGCACATGGACGCTGCTTGTCCCCAAAAGACTGTGTCAACACTGACAATGCACATCCTTCTCTCTCATGGACATACAGTGTAACGGGCTTACTGTAGTCGGGGGTACCCAACACAGGAGCCGAACACAATGCATCGCGCAATTCCAAAAAACTTTTCTGACACTCTTCGGACCACGGAAGGGGATTTGGTGTATCTTTACAAGTCAATGCCACCAAAGGTTTGGCCAGTAGGGATAAATTCGGTATCCATTGTCTGCAATATGACGTGATACCCAAGAAAGCACGCACTTCTCTTTGTGTAATTGGCACACTCAATTTTGCAATCGCCTGAATTCGTTCTGGGGTCAATCTTCTTCCCTCCTTCGATAAGAGATGACCTAAGTAGGTCACTTCTTGTCGACAATACTGTAACTTTGAAAGAGACACCTTATGATGTAAATCAGACAAATGACGCAACAACGAGAAGGTGGCTTCTTTACAAATCTCCTCAGTATCTGCAGCTACTAACAAATCGTCGACGTACTGAATGAGAGCAGCACCATCAGGTAAAACAATCGTATCAAGCTGTGTATTCAAAGCCTGACTATATATTGATGGACTCTCACAATAGCCTTGAGGAGCTCTCTTAAACCGGAAGCTTCGACCTCCTAAAGAGAAGCTGAAAATATCTCTACGCTTCTCGGCAATCGGGATGCTGAAGAAAGCATTCTTCAAATCAATCACCGAAAACCACGTGGCTGAAGATGGAATCATGGTCAGTAAGGCAGTGATATCTGGGACGACAGGAAATTGCGGAACTACAATCTTATTCACCTCGCGAAGATCGATCACAAACCGGTAAACAGGTGGCTGAGAAGAGTCAGTACGTTTTAAGACAGGCAACACAGGGCTATTGCAAACATTACCTCTCGTTTCTTCAATTACATCTTTCTCAATCAGGTCATGAATAATCGCTAGCAACGCCCTTTCACCTTCATTCGAGATCTTGTATTGGGGAATACGTGGCATTTTAACATTTGCGTTTCAATGTCACAACATATGGCGGTATCTCCAAGAGACCCACGTCATTAGGACCAGTAGCCCAAAGAATATCAGGAAGAGACGACAATTCTGTCGGAAGTTTATCCTTTGACAAATACATCGAGGAGACCACTTTCTTCCCAGTGTGAGTTGTACTCCCGAGGGAGAACAATACAATGTTGCGTACAATCTTTTCAACAGATCCAATCCCAAGAAGTTCTCACCACAACCTGTCGTCAGAATAAGGGGTGCTTCGAATTCACAAGGTCCAACAGAAAGAGACATAGGGCTAGAGATCGGGTTTCTAACCGGGGCACCAGAAAAACCTACTGAAACGTTCGTCGCGCCAGACAAAGGTGCACCAGGGAGTTTAGAGTGCATAATAGAACTCTTTGTAGCACCAGTATCCAACAGAAAAGGCTCTGACACACCTGATGTAATCACCTCAACATAAGGTCCACTCTGATCTACTGGAACTGAAACAACTCCCTCTCTTTGTCCATGGCTGTCCTAGCAATCATCACCTTCCATATTTTCACCTTCTGCGTAGTAGTCATTAGCATAACACTGAGTTGTCCTACCAGACGTGTTATTCTGCTGATCAAAACTATTCATTGAATTTTGTGGAGGAAAGGGACGTGCGTTCTGGGGGAAACCTCCACGTCCTCTACCTCTAAGAGCTTGTGGAACACCCCGACCTCTTGTGCTAGAAACACCATTCATACGCTGTAGCAAAACAGGGCAGCTACTTTTGAAGTGGCCCTCTTCATTGCAATATGCACATTGATTAGGGCCTACAGGGAAACGTTGTTGAGAATGCTCGAACCTTTGCGAGTTTCGCTGAAACTGCTGAGGTTGCTGATAATCACGCAGGTTACTACGGGGCGGATACGCTTGCTGTAAAAGAACCTTCGTCTTTAGCTCTTTAGTCTTTTTGTCTGCCCTATCCTTCTCATCCTTATCCCTATTTTCGTAGTATTGTGCAGTAGCCAATATTTGCGCTGATGAGGAAACAGCCCATGAACTCTCGGAATCCTTCAACTTAGTACATAACTCGGGAAGCAAATTATGCATGAACTTATCAACAAACAACCGTTGACCACCTTCAGTACTCATGTCTTGACCACCGTGGTCGATAAACGTTTCTTCAAACCTAGTGAAGAAATCGGACACAGTTTCATCTTTCTTCTGCTTACACGCAGACAATTTGTCCCAGTTTACTCGCATAGCAGGCATTAAAGTCTTCATGTAAGTAACGATTTTACCAGGAAGTTCTGCAACTAAAGGCTCAGGTTTAGCACCACCAACGTGTCGCCCATCTGCAGCACTAATATTAACCCAGGTATCACCTAACTCTTGCGCATGATCCGTGTGACGAATCAATCCACATAAAGGCTGTGGGACCACGTTTCCAAACAACATGTCTATATCAGCTAAATTCATAACACATGAGTCTGCAGTCTGTGATAATTCCTTATAATACCCTGCAGGATTTTTACGGGGGTCAGGTAAGGTCTGTTTAAGAGCCAAAACTTCGGCTCGTTTCCATGGAACATGTACCCAAACACGCTGAAAATGAGGCTGAACAGGTGGATTATCAGTTAGATCCCCTTCTTTCCAAACTGGGGGACCTTCTCTCATTGGATATTGTCGCGCCTTTCTCCTAACAGAGGGATCAGGTTCAAACAATGACCGAGAGATAGCCTCACTCCTAAATGACAACAATGTCGCAACTGCTCTCTCAACATCGGAACCCACAATCATGCCTTTCGCAAACTCGAACCGTACACCACACAACTCAGGTGGATTGTGTTCCAAATCATTATCCTCCAATTCTTCACAAAGAAAAACACACATTTTATCAAAAACATATCTCTGCTTCGGTGCTTCCCATTGGCGGAAGACATCCATGACAGACTCTAACTCATATCTTGCAGGGTCGGTAACCCATTTATGCGCCAAATGATCCAATACTCCCTTCTCTCTAGAGTCAGGCAATTGGCTACGTAACTGTTTATGCTCTGATACGGGGGTCGTGTTTAATGACCCAAAGAAAGGAGACAAAAGACTAGTAACAGGGAACCCTTGTCTCGTTGCTGCCCGCCCGAGGATATTGTCGCAGGAAGGGAGAGCCTGCATTACCGGAGGATAGCAGAGGATCTTAGAGACTTTCTCTTCGTCACCCTTGTCCCGCAGCGCCTCGCGCATAGGAGGAAGCAGACCCTGGACCTTTGAACAGCTGAGGTCAGGAGGCGCGGGCAGGTGAGCTAGCCGGCGGGGCTGCGAGCACGCAGGCAGGGACTCCGATGACCAGGAGCCCCTGCGCGCCCATCTAACACACCTGGGCTGCTCTCCCCGCTGGCCACGCCCCCGCCCTCAGTCCTGAAAAAAGCGGCAGTTTGGCTTTTTTAATTGGAACCCTTGTCTCGTTGCTGCCCGCCCGAGGATATTGTCGCAGGAAGGGAGAGCCTGCATTACCGGAGGACAGCAGAGGATCTTAGAGACTTTCTCTTCGTCACCCTTGTCCCGCAGCGCCTCGCGCATAGGAGGAAGCAGACCCTGGACCTTTGAACAGCTGAGGTCAGGAGGCGCGGGCAGGTGAGCTAGCCGGCGGGGCTGCGAGCACGCAGGCAGGGACTCCGATGACCAGGAGCCCCTGCGCGCCCATCTAACACACCTGGGCTGCTCTCCCCGCTGGCCACGCCCCCGCCCTCAGTCCTGAAAAAAGCGGCAGTTTGGCTTTTTTAATTGGAACCCTTGTCTCGTTGCTGCCCGCCCGAGGATATTGTCGCAGGAAGGGAGAGCCTGCATTACCGGAGGACAGCAGAGGATCTTAGAGACTTTCTCTTCGTCACCCTTGTCCCGCAGCGCCTCGCGCATAGGAGGAAGCAGACCCTGGACCTTTGAACAGCTGAGGTCAGGAGGCACGGGCAGGTGAGCTAGCCGGCGGGGCTGCGAGCACGCAGGCAGGGACTCCGATGACCAGGAGCCCCTGCGCGCCCATCTAACACACCTGGGCTGCTCTCCCCGCTGGCCACACCCCCCTGTACGCCAACCATTAAGCAAGTGCCCATAGAGTATATCTTGAACCACTGTCCCCGCTAAGCGGGAGCGTGCGGGAGCGCGCCCGGGAGAAGCCCGGGACAAGGGCGAGACCGTCTGTGGCCGTCCGGGGCCGCAGGAGGCCGGGCTGGGCCAGGTCATTTTTAATTTGCACTGGAGCTTTGTATTGTGATTACCCTAACGTTTATCTTTTGTTCCTGGGTTGTGAATATTTAATTAACCAGATTTGTCATGAGTCACTCTGCCCCTCCCGGTGTAGGAACATCTGTTCTCGGTCCATTGGACAAATTTTTCAAAAAATCTACTAAGGACTTAGATAGGGACCTTCTCTTAGCAGAGAGGAGAGCAGAACGTCGACGATCAGTTGAGCAGCTAAAGAAAATTTCACTGCAGTCACAATCAGTGTTAAATCTTACACATGATATGGCCGCCCAAGGGATGAGCTCAATTGAGGCCGATACTACTGACATTAATCAAACCCCAAACATATTTAGATTTCCAAGCATTTCCCCGCTCTGTGTTGATGTCACCAGCGGAGATCACTTGGGCTGTCCGCCAGTGGATCAATCTAGTTTTTTGGTAACAAGTATCCCATCTAATAATTTTATTGATTTGGACCCCTGTCCCATGTTGCCCAACCTCCCATTGGTGGGTATAGACTCAGAGGAGTCTATATCTACAATGAGTAAATGTAATACTAGATCTAAGCCTGATGAGGCCAAAAGGGTTGTGCATTCTCCACCAAGGAAAAGAAGGAGGAAGGGTGGGGTAAAAAGGAAAGGTTATAACGGCCAGTTACCCACACCAGCCCCGTCCAAGTCTAACATCGAGTTGGGGCTACCATCCCTTGTAGCGCCAGTGGTTTCAGACATACAGGCGATGGAAATCCCGGAGTCACTTAGTGAGGAGGCCCATGAGGTGTCCTACGCCAACATAGAGAAGCTGATTAAATCTTACATGCTTCCTGTGCTGGAACGTGTTAGGATACTGGGAGATAAATTGGACCGCCTGTTGGCAAACATCGAACCTCTACACGCACCTAGCGTGGATATGGCCAAAGGTCCATTGAACATACCTTCCGGTCCATCCCTGGGTAGTGGCACTAAATCTACCTCTTCTAGTAAACCCACTAAAAGCGTTCCTAATAATGCCATTGTTACTACTAATAAAGCACCAGTCCTAGTAGCTAAACCCCCAGCAGCGGCAACTATTGCCAAAGCAAATCCCAGGGTGGTAGTTAACAAACCTCCTGGAAAGGGTGCTGTGTCACAGGTAAGGAATGGGATGGGTAAAACAGCTAACCCCTCTGGCATAACCAACAGACCCCTTCCCCATAAGAAAAATGTAGACCTGCCCCCGGACTCCACAAACTATGTCATTGTTATGACGGGTGTGCCACCAGTTGCGGAAGGGGATAGGGAAAACAATGAAAGTTTAAAAAACAAAGTCATCTTCTGGCTGAAAACAAATAGGCCCCTTCCTTCACATCTTAATGGGGACATTGTTACAGTCAGAAGATGTCGGTGGGTAGGGGTTCGCCCCAAGGACATAGAGGGGGACATAATCATTATTAATTTTAGGGACCACAAAGTAGTATCCCATCTGTCCGATTGGTATGTGGGTAGCAATGAGGGAGGGATTTCTACGAGGAATCTTACATACTTTTATCCCGAAACCCTGATCAATCCATCGGATCAACCTCCTGCAAATAAAAATAATTATAATAACACCAAAAGCCTCCTTAAATGGACCAATTTTTCTACTAACTACCATGGATTCCAATTTAACCCTGAGGCGCAGTATCGTTCCTACATTCAATCTAACTACAACTGTCCCGTACAGACTCCGGGTTGGGCTAAGATCACTACCCAGCCCAAGGGCCCCCCAGTCTTATTCGATCAACCATTCCCCAATATCCACCAGTACCCATTGGTTTCTATGCCACCTGCTTCTATACAGACACAACAGTACCCAAACTCCTTGCCAGATTACCCTCTTTCGAATAGGTCTACCCGGCCCCAAGAGCTTTGGAATATCCCTTTGAGAAACTTGTACGGCCCACTATCGTGGTTGTCGACGAACGATTGACCAGCACGTTCGTCCGGGGTTGATGTTCCCAACCATGAGTGTTCGAGGGGGGGAGTTGCCCCGGGTTCCTCCAACAATGTGCCTGAAAGTTTGGAAGTCCAACTCCATCATCCTGTGGAGAGCCGTCTCGCCTACAGAGGAGAGGCAGAAATACCTATTTTGGTATCTACCCCTTCATTGCTTAATGATGTTGATATTGTAGGGTCGAGCTCTGGGTTAATGAGTCAGGCAGGGTCAAAGCGTCTGCTAACGGATGGTCAGGCTACAGATGTAGTGGGGCACGTTGAATCTACCTCCCTGTCTAATGTATCTTATTCTAATGTTGTAACCAATATGTGTGATCACTCATGTAAAAAGGGCACTATCCTGGGATGTTGGAATGTTGCAGGAATTGATTCTTGTTTTTGTATCCCCGATTGGGCTGATTTTATCCGACAGGGCGATGTCTGGTCGTTCCAGGAGACTTGGGCGACCAAATCAGTGTTTTTTCCAGGCTTCCTGAATTTTAATAAACCAGCAGTTAGAGCCCACAGAGGTAGGGCCATGGGTGGCCTCACCATTTGGGTTCGCCAGGTAGCAGGTGTGTCTGTGAAGGAAGTTTTTATAGACTGCCCTGATATACTGATAATTAGTGTGAAAGCCAGCAGTGGGTTGTCCATACTGCTTATCAATGTTTATGTAAGAGGTATAACGGGTGGTCGAGTGTCATCCACCCTAACTTGTTTGGATGACTTCCTGGGTTCTAACCAACTATCTGGTTATGTGGTTGTTATGGGGGATTTTAATACCTGTTTTGAACCTCTAGGTATAGAGGATGGATTACTGACAGAGGACGAGGATCTGACCTGGGGGATTCCCCAACTCGACCTACCTCCGATTACTAAGTGGTCCCAGGCAGCTACATTTATCAAAGGTCTCTGTTTAAATTGGGGGCTGCGTGCCCTTAATGGACGCGTAACCTCTGATAGGGTGGGCAATAATACGTTTTTTAATGGTAGACATAGCAGTCGCATTGATTATATCTTAGTTGATATTAAAATGTGGCATTTAGTTCAGGACATGTCAATTAAGCCGCGTCCAGAAAGTGACCACGAACCACTAATAGCGGAACTGAAGGATTTCAGCTTTGCAGGGCCGGCCAATCCCCAGCCTAACCCTGTACAAGAGGCTGTGGTTTTAACAAATGATTTGAGGAGGGTGCGCTGGCCAAAGGTTGCTGTGGATACTGAAGCACGTGAAAAAATTAGGATCTTGGTATCAAATTCTCTATCGGAGATTGACAATTGTGATAATCAGGAAACGACAATTTCTAAAATCACAGATATCCATGCTGGCTTATTTCAGTCCCTAAAAACTCTGTTCGTTAAGTTGGTTGTTGTCAACAGGGGTAGGGGAAAGGGTAAAAAGCTTGCAAACTGGTATAATGAAGCCTGTCGAAAGTCCCAGTCGTCTCTGTTTAAGGCCTTGAAATCAAAGAACCAAGCCTTAATTAAAAATTGTAGGAAGGCATATAAAGTTGCTAAATTTCGGGCTAAAGCTACTTGGGACGACGAGCGCTGGAGCCTCCTAGCTGAGGCTTGTGGCGCCAGGAACCTCCAACATTTTTGGCACCTCCTTAGGTGGGGTCAGTCCCAGGATGATCGCCCTAGCCCTGCATCCATCGAACAGAAGAAATGGGTGACATATTTTGAAGAACAATTCAGAAGTCATGACACTTCGCAAGACTCCATTAGCTGGCCAATCACCATCGATATACTTGTGTTTACAGCTAAAGAAGTAGAATCAGTCCTGAAAACCATCCCTAGGGGAAAAGCGCCCGGCCCAGACTGTATTCCAACAGACCTATTCCAACAAGACCAAGACCTATGGGTACCGTACTTAGTACAACTGGCAAATGCGCTGGTTATGGGCGCCAGGATCCCCGACTCATGGGCAGGCGCTGAAATACTGCCCATTTTTAAGAAGGGAGATCGGTCGGTTCCTTCGAACTACCGGCCGATCAGTTTAATTGATGCGGTCCAGAAGATCATCAGTAGGCTTGTTCTGTCAAGGGTTCAGGCCTGGATTGAGGAATTTAACATCCTTACTCCCCTCCAAGCTGGGTTTAGACCCCGTGTGAGTACCCTGGACCAAGCGTTTCGTTTCATGCTTCTGCACTGGAAGACGGTTACCTTGGGTAAAGGTAATCTGTATGCCGCCTTCGTGGATCTTCGGTCAGCTTTCGACCTTGTCCCGAGGGCCGGGCTTTGGAACTGCCTCTTAGATATGGGCATGCCTCCCATTTTGGTGCGCCTTATAGTGAACCTCCACGCTGAGACATTTGCGTTTGTGCGATGGGGCAAACCGGGTGAGGTGACAGAGAATTTTCCTGTGGCAAAGGGTGTCAGGCAAGGTTGCGTCTTGGCACCTACCTTGTTTTCTCTATATATCAATAGAGTTACAAAGTACTACGACAACTTTTCCACGGATGCACCAACCCTGGCAGGCATGAGAATCCCCCTGCTCATGTTCGCTGATGACACTCTCCTGATTTCACGAACCAGACAGGGCCTGCAATGTGCACTGTCAAGGTTCGAGAGTTTCTGCAGCGATCATGAGCTGGAGGTGAATGTCTCCAAAACCAAATTTATGGTTTTAAGGGGGCGCAAACAAATAAATGCAAGGGTTTCTATGGGGGACATCCCCCTGGAGCAAACCAAACACTTCACATACCTGGGTGTCACCTTTAGTGACACCTTGAGTTGGACCCATCAGATCGAGCTTATGACCCTGAAACATCAACAGCTGGGCAGAGCACTGATTAAAGAACATAAAGGGTCATTTACGAGGCCAATGTCCCCGCTCATTAAGATCTATGGTGGTAAGGTTCTCTCAGCCATCTTGTATGGTGCGGAACTATGGGGGGCAGCAATTTGAACTCATTAAAACTTGCCCAAAACAAATTCATAAGGCTGTCTACAGGTCTCCCACAGTCGACCCCAACAATACCCCTCCTTTATGATCTAGGGTGTCAATCGGTGGAGGCTCAAGCAAGATTCCGCCCCCTTGCATTCTGGCGCCGTTTGTGGACAACGCCAGAACTCCACCATTACGCAGCAGCCTGTCTGGAGGTCAAAAATAGTCCTGGTGCCTCAAAAATAGGATGGTTCAGAGACCTTAAGACTATCCTATCAGCTTTGGGCCATGGCGGTTTGTGGCTTTCGCCTGAGTCAGCCAACTTTCCCTCCAAAAAGGATCTCAAAAGTTGTTATTGGGAATGGGTGACCCACAATATGTATACGGAAATAAATCCTAGTAGCCTTACTGGATTGTTTATTGTGCACAAGGACATACCCAAGCTAGAGGGGTTTTGGGACACCATAACTAAACCCTTGGACCGCAAACTATTTTTCCAATTTAGATGCGGTTCTCTCCCCATTGGGGAGTTTACTAAAAAATGGGGAATTGAAAGGTCGGGTTTTTGTCCAAAATGCAAAGATATCAGGGAAAGCCTGGATCACTTACTGTATGTGTGCCCGTTATATTCTGCCCCCAGAGCCAAGTGGCTAAAACCTGTATGTCGGCAGCTAGGAACCAGATTGGCTGTAGAAGCAACCAGAATGTTAAAAACTAACCTGGATCCGCTTATTGTTGTTGGGGTCGCTAAATTCCTCGGGTGGGCCTGGGTGCTTAGAACCAGGTTCATTAATAATAATTAATAGGTGACTGTCTAGCATTCTCCAACCTGATGATGTAATGTCTCCTATATGTCCATATGTAAAGTTTTGTATATATCTACAAGAAGCAGATTAGCTTGTCAAAGGATTTAATCATTGTATTATCTGTTTTTATGTATATATTGTATTTTATGTCTTTTATGATGAACTAATCGAATAAAGACTTCTTGACTTGACTTGACTAGTAACAGTATCCGTCATTCTCTGTCGTACAGAAGGAGAAGTTGACAGAACAGGAGATAAAGCGGATTGAGAGGAAGCTAATGTAGGAGCAGGAGAGGCAGCAAAAACAGGTGGAAAAGTCGTAGGGATTAAAGACGGATCAGGTAGCAAAGTCGGCAGCCCTTGAGAAGGCTGCACCAGGGGAGTAGGAGCCAGCTGAAGAGGAGCTGGCGGCTGTGCAATAGCAAGAGGCAAAGCAACCAGAGGTTGCGCCGCTAAAGGTTGCAGAGGTGCTGTAGCACTCTGCGCATAAGGGGGTGGTGAGCTCCACAAATGTGACATTAAAGGATCTTTCTCAAGGTCCTTTGCTGCATCTTGCTGAAGAGGTGGCAAAACTGGATAGCATTTATCGATCGCCATTTTACGTTGCCTGTGCAACTGCTCACTCGCTTGTTCTTCTTCATTATCTTTATACTGCATAGCAGCTTGCATTATCGAGATACCCTTTTCTCTTTTATTTCTCTTTGCTAATTTAATTTCTTTCTGTTTGGCTTCCTTTCGCCATAGGCGGAAAGAGTCAAACATCGCCGGCCGGGCTTTCTTCTTAAAAAGTCTAACCTCTAGGTTATCTAAAATTTCCGTGTCAAAACTACCATATCGGGGCCATTGTAGGACACCGTCCTTTTTTGTGTAACGAATCCATACTTTGTTATATGTGATGAGGCCTACGCCATGCTTCACATACAGTTCATAGGTTGGAGTTCCAATCGGAGGAACCGGACACGAGTCCGCCAATCGGGAATCCCTATTATAACCACAACAAAACAAATTTCCAAGTCTGCTAAGGCCAGGCATCTTCGCTCACTAGTCTAGCTTCAAACTTCAAGGGAATATCGAATACGATAGTCTCGTGAATACACGAGTCCCACGGCTTTGGTACTTGCAAGTTCTAAATCAAAGATCCCAAGGGGATACCCAAAAACTAAGGACTGGGAGACGCTCCACTCATACTTAACTGAGGTATCGATGTCGGCACCAGAAGACCCGTCTATCGTCTCGCTTTACAAATCATCAAAGGCTCCAAGGCAGGGCGATAGTCAGGGCAGCAGTCCTTCATAGCTGTCGGAAAGCGGGGAACCTCGCAGCAAAGACTTTCGGACCACGACGACATACAGGGGTCGATGAAGTGGTTGGCCGTCCTCCAGAATTTCCGCACGAAGCTCCTCACGAACCTCTGGCTTGGACCGGTACCGCTGAAATTGCCCCACGTTGGGCGCCAAATGAAGAACCGGGTTATTTAAGACCCAGCGGCGCCAGGGATAACGCCCTAGTCTCCGGGTCCACCTGTCTTAGAGTACAGAGACACGGGTGATTTCTGGTGACGTCAAGGATCAATTTTATTAGCTGCAGCCAGTAACAGATATCCTTAGTATCTATTTATTAGTACAACACGGTGTATGTTCTCAGGAGACTGCTCAACTTTACAAAGCTAGTCATCCCTTTTTATACCAAAAAATATGCTTCAGGCAAACATTCCTTATTTACAATTGACCATTCACATGTTTTCAGGAAAAGGAAAAGAAAGCAGGATCATGATGACAAGTCCATTTTTCAGTTTGTCCAGCCCACAATCAGCTATTGGTCAAACCTAACATTCTTCATCAGATCAGGCGATCGAACCCACGATAAAAATGGGCACATCCCCATTGTAAACGGTCCATAAAGAAAGGAGCAGAGACAGGTGTGAGCAAGATAAGACATAGTGATGCGTAATAAAATGTTTGATGGTGTCTTGTGTCTTGTTCAGCTAATCTTGATCAGCTACTGGGAAAGGAACTGGCCTAACAAGTTTTGGCTTCAGGCAAGTGGGTCGCTTGCTCAGGTCATTCAGAAGTCGGCTAAGATGTAGGTGTGCTTGGAGACTCGTTCGGACACTGTCATCGGCCTATGTGAGGGCAACCACAAAATGGCTGCTGTATACAAAATGGAACCCGAGGGTTCTGAACGGAATCCCTGATTTCATGGTGATCTCGGCACACGAATATGACGAAAATGCTCGTATACCTTACACTTGCCATTTTCGGTCTAATGTTACCAAAATCGTCATGGTACGACGACTTTTATGAAACGCGTTCAGAATTTCAGTACCTCACTCCCCCATGGGAGGTGTGCACTGGTGATTCCAGCCTTGCCTGGCACGTGCAGATGTCTCGCTACCTGTGCATCTGCCCATACCATATACCATACACCCCATGATCTCTATGTGGGCAATCACTGCAGAACAATACCAGGCATACACTCATTGATTCTGGAGGACTCTTCCCCTAGCCCCTATTGGGAAAATCTTTTTGGCAAAAATGGTCCTCCTTCCTTGTCTCCTTTACTATTTTGCCAATCGTCCGGTTATTACTTCCCACTCCGATTTCGGGGAGCTGGACGCTCTGCTTTGCTCCCTTATTTGAGAAGTCGCTTTGGTTAAACTGCAGCTGCCGGTGAACCAGGTTGGCCTGGGAGGCCCTTCATTTGAGGCATACTTCCTAGTGGCACAGCTCCAGTGGCTGTCTTGCTGGACAGCAGAGCATTACCTGGGAGGCCTGTTCTGATATTCGGCTTTTACTGTTGCCAGCAATCTTCTATCTGCTCCTACCGAGAGCCTGGCCTGCCTTGACTCATTCAATTCAGGTAACTATTGTGAAGGCATGGATGCTCTGCATCATCTGTCCTGAGGGGCCCCATTCTACACTCCGCTGCTGCCGCTAGTCGGTCTACCCAGTGGTGGGGGCTACTACACAGCCCGGGAGCTGCAGACCTGGACACATCACTTGATGAAATCCCTATTCTCTGAGGGCCAGTTACTTCTATTCGACTAGCTAGCTGAGGAGAGCGCACTCCCCCAGGGGCAATTCCTTCTCCATGGGCATATCATACTTGTTTGCCGGCATCTTTAGGACCTATCTGATGGTGTACTGGTGACCCATCTAGTGCTTCACACAGTACTGACCATGGGCCCTGACCATCACCAATTTACTTGGATATACAAGGCCATCTGAGAACTGACCCCTGCCCCACTTGCTCAGTTTTGTCACAAATGGGAAGCAGAGTTTGAGAGGCCACTACATAACAAAGAGTGGGAGCACACCCTGGAATTCCCCAAAAAGATTTATCAGAACTCCTGTTTCAAAAATATGCTCTTCTTTATACAAGACTGGACATACCTGACACCGGCGCAACTTCAATTCCATCACCCAGAGTCACGGTTCATTTACATCCACTGCAAGACCCCTAGTGCAACCTTCCTCCATAAATTCCATGTCTGCCCTGCCCTGTAGCACTATTAGAACACCATCCATGCCACACTGTGCAAGGTCACAGAGCTCTCCAACATCCCTTCCTGGGAAGCCTGCACGTTGGGAATATTCTGCCAAAGAAAACACTACAAGGTCCAATTGCAGTTTGTATCACTGGCCCTCCTACTGGCCAGGCCAGGCATCACACTGCACTGGTGTGTGCCTGAGGGAATCCCCCTCGGCAGCCTGTATAGGAGTGGTACATAAGTGGGGTGCTGCAGAGGAAGATGCACTTCGATACGAGGAGGTGCATAGAGTGTGCCATGTCCCATCTCCCCTGCATAGGCCATGCTATTTTTGCACTTCCTTCATACTATTGATCATGATACTGGACCCTCAGTGACAAGGTACATCTGTGGTGTCACTTTGAGCGGCCTCCCTAGGGGCCACGGTCATCCTGCCTTCAAACCCTGATTTGGTACTCCGTGTTAGTAACTAGTTCTCCCCCTAACATTATACCTTTGGGTGCCCGCACAAGTGACACACCTTCTCTGGGAGCAACTCTCCCCCCCAAGGCACTTCATGGACATTCTGTGAACTTGGTCCTTTTGCTTATTGCATGTAATGTTGAATCAATACCAGTCACATACTCAGCATGCTATGTCTACACTGATGTGTATGAATATGCTCATTATTTAAAAACCCAATACAATGGTTTAACAAAAAAGAAAACTATGGGGGAGGGGGTGACTTGAACACATCCCTTGATCGCTGAACGACAGTTCAGAGCAGACCCCTGGTCATGATAGACAATCCACACAGGTATTGTGTGATGGTATGAAGGAGTTTGGCATGGTGGATCTGTGGCTCCTGCGTCACCCATATGCAAGGGAGGGCACCTATGCTTCTGCAGTGCACAGATCATGGTCTAGAATAGACTATTGGTTGACAACTTGGGAGGACAGCTCGTAGGCGACAGATGTTCGACCCCCCTTGGAGCCTTTTCTGACCATAACCCAGTTAAGTTGGAAGTAAAAATCCCAGTGCAGATACCAACACAATTCAGCTAGAGATTTAATGTGTCTACACTACCAGACCTGGTATACAAATAGACACTAAGATTAGCCATAGTAGAATACTTTTACGTTAATAAAGGATCGGTCGAGGGAGCTGGTATACTCTGGGAAGTCTACAAGGCTACATTACTTGGGATTAGCAATAGTACACACACCAGTATACTTAAGAACATTTGTTCACAACTATAAAAAATTGAGCATACAATGTGTGAACGGGAAGGGGAATATCAGAGCAGGCAATGCACAACCGTTTTGGCTGACATCAGAGATTAAATCACAAACTATAATGACATGGTGGAATGTGAAGTATGATATCTCTACCGCAGACATGTGGCCTGAAACTACAGAGAAGGAGGTAGGCTAGGCCACACACTATCTGCCAAACTCAGGCCTACTAGGGGTCATCACCATGTGTTAGAAATTTCTGATGAAAATGGGGAGAACTGTCAAGATACCCCAGAAATTCCGGCTATTTTTTCAAAATTCCTTGCAACATTGGATGCATTTAGAAAGTCCTCTACGGCGGAGGAGATTGCTGCCTATTTGAAAGATATAGCACTAGTGTGGATATCAACAGATTATTGGGAGTTTGTATCAAAATCCATAATAGAAAAAGACGTCCTCAAGGCCATCCTCTCCATGCCGAATGGAAAAACACCAGGACCGAATGGACTCATCAATTAATTCTATAAGGAGAATGCAACATTGTTGGTGTCTCTCTTGAAAATCATGTCCATGGAAGCATATACTAATCAGATCCTACCCCGACTCTTCGAGAAGCTCTCATCATAGTGCTCCTCAAACCTGACAAACAGCCAGATAAATGTGAGTCAGACCGGCCACTCTCACTCATTAAAACTGCTGCCAAAATATTAGCTAAAATTCTGGCTTAAAGAATTTGGCCCCTATTGACTAATATGTTCCTACCTGACCAATCGGGATTCGTGCCTACCCGCTCCACCACACACAATCTACGCACAGTATTTGCACTCCTACACCAATTGAATCCGAACTGAGGTTTTTTAGGTCATGCATTTTTGGTTTGGGGGGCAGTATGTTTCAGTTTGCATGTAGCACAAAATAATAAAATTTCCTTAGGCATAATTCTAAAAGGCTTTGCAGTTTTATTATTTATCTGTAGTCAAGCTCGTGTCATATCAATTGTGCAATGGGCACTTTAGAATATCTTGTATTGTAGTTACCCCTGAAGAAGGGAAGTATCCCGAAATGCATTGAGTACATTTTAAGATATCGTGACATGAGGAATTTTAAGCTCTCTAGTGCTGCTGTGAAGAGCCAGGATAGGCAATTTTAAATCTATGTGTAAAATAAATTGAATAATTGTAAAAACTTTGAGATAAACACATTTTGATTAAAAGAAAATTAAAAAGTGAGAAACTGGGTTAATGACTATGACTTCATTCATTCATGTGGCTGTGCATTTTGTCGGGAGACCTGACGAGGCTCCATTTCTTCCAAATACTATAAAGATAACCTGAACATGTATGCAGAAGCACTGCCAGGATCCTCACATTCGAGGGACATATAGCCTCCCCCTAACAGCCTATTTATTGGACAGTTCAGACAACCTCTCTCATGTTATATTGTAAAGAGATATGATTGGGGTGGTATGAGCTTTGAGAATGTAACATAAATCATGATAACTGTATCAAATCACTACATTGTGTATACTAGTTGTACAACACCCGATTGCATGTACTATTTGTTTATTTCTAAGAGCTAATTTTTAATTAAAAAAAATTAACTGTGCACAGGCAGGTGACATTCTATCATGATCTTACAACTACAGCATCACTTAGGTAGTTGTTTTGTTTCCTGCTTCTGCGAAGATCCTAGCAGCAGTTGGGATAATGAGTGATGTCATAGGAAATCTTAATACAGCTGGTTTTCAATTGTTCTGGCAGGCAAAGTACCAACTATAAGTCCTTCTTTCATCTAAACTATTATCTCAGATTGTGCTTTGCGAGTCAATGCTGCATCAGAATGCACTTCGAATAGTAACTTTTTGTTTCTTCAGTATTCAATGATTCATATGTTCACATGCTTGAATCTTCCCCATCGTCTAAGTGGGAGTCCTTCTGTTATTATGAGAAGCAGTAGAAAGCTAAGCATTACACGGTAAAGTAAAAAAGAGTGCCATTGTTAGTCAAATCAAATCAAATCAAATAGAGCTTTATTCGATTTTAGACATATAAAATCACAAAAGCAGTCACAAATTAAAAAGACATTGAAAAGCATATCATAGATTATATAGAAAACTGATTTACATATTAAAAAGTGTAAACTTCCGCATTAAGGTTAGCATCAAATAATCAAGATAAGAAAGACATGCATAATTGAAGCGGTCCTGCATAATTTGATTTAATACATACTACTCTATTTAAAATGGGTGTTGGGCATTAATGGTTTTCCTAGCTCTCAGTATACTCTTTAAGTAGCCAGCCATGACTCCAATACAGTAATAGCAGTCCAACAATTGTAAGCACAGAAACGCAGGTCGACACTGCCTCCAATTCCCTTTTCTCAGCAGTGGTATAATCCACCTAGATTTTTCCTTTAAGTAAAACTTGCAAAATAAATCACATGGATAGTTGATTGTGGGGAAAGATCGTCGCCGGGGCATAAGCATAACTCTCCAGACCAATTATTCATCTCCGGATAGCTATTAAGTTGGTGAAATGTTCAGAACCTGAAACGTGTTAAAACATATATGTCATATACCCCTGTACAGTGTAAGAAATAAGGTTGAATGTTATATGTTGTAACAGACAATTGATGTTGTACAACCGCAGGTTTGCTCATTTCCAATACTAGCCTGTTATTCTCAAGGTGAGACATGCAGATTAATTTAAATTCTTTCCGACAGATGAACTTTAAGGTCTCTGGTAAAGTAAAATAATCTGGGCACCAAAGATCATATAAGAACTTTTTTACATACTTTAACCAGGTAATTTTTTTTGCATGCTTCAATTTCATTGAGTCTCTCAAAATTTCTTTGTTTGAGTATGTGAAGTCGGAGGTCCAAATTCTGTGCCAGAGTAACACAAGTTGTATCTTGATAACATCAGAGATGTATAGGACTCCCAGTTCCATATGACCGTTAAAAACAGGAGAACTAACAGGGCATGCTAAAATAAATCCTAAAAACGCATTTTCAACATATTGGATAGATGAACAATCGTGGAAGCCCCAAATTCCTGCCCCGTATGTAGCAATGCTTACACATTTTGCCTTGTAAATCTTTAAAAGAATTTCAGGGGGCCTTTTACCAAGTTTTTTAACAAAAGTTTACTACAGCCGCTGTGGATTTCTTAAAAAGAAGGCTCCTTCTCCTGATCGCCTGTGATCAGGAGCAGGTCTGGTTTAAAAGAACACCCAAATAAGTAAATGTGTTTGTGGAATCTATTCTGGTTCCACCCACACAGATACTATAACTTTTTTGCTTTCCCCGCCCACAGGACATAATAAAAGTTTTCTTATCCTTCATTTTTAATCCAAGTTCATTCATAAAACCAGTATATGCAGTGAGTGCCTTTTGTAGACCTATCTGTGTGCGTGCCATAAGTACTGCGTCGACTGTGTAAAGAAGCGAGACTATCGGGCGTTTCTTTACATAATGTGGGTCCCTGGTATTTGACAACGATTCCTGCTCCAAAGCGTTTGTATAGAGAGTGAACAGGAATGGAGCCAAAACACAGCCTTGCCTTTCTACTTTGAACAATGCAGTACATTCCCCTTTCATTCCATATCGAATCTTGGCTTTTGCCCCTATGTACATTTGTCTTAAAAACAGTACTTGTGCCGGTTGTACCTTTAAATCAGTCAAAATATCCCACAGCTTATTGTGAATGACACAGTCGAATGCGGCTGTGAGGTCAACAAAAGCCAGGTAAAATCTCCCCGCTTTGGCCTGTGTGTATTTTCCAATTAAAATGCTGAGATTGAGTGTCTTCTCATTTGTGCCTAAACCTGATCTGAAACCATGTTGCACATCACTTAAGATACTATTTTCTTAAGCCAGCGTCTGAAGTCGATCTAAAACTATTCTGCCAGCAACCTTCATCAAAGATTCTAATTGGGAGATAGGGCGATAACATGCAGGATTATCCTTATTCCCTTTTTTAAAAATTTACACAATTATGGACTCTGCCCAGGTAGTGATAAAACCTTTCACACTGCATGCTTGAAGGACCCGTGCTAACAATGGGGACCATAGAGCGGAAATCAATTTAAACAAATCAATTGGCACCCCATTCCGGGCCCAGGGCCTTGCCAGATTTGCTGGCCTTTATTGCTGTTAATGCATCTTTGTGTGTGATAGAAAAATCAATTGGTATAAAAGGGGCAATACCCCTTTCCAAATGGTTCCTCTCCTCTGTTTCCAATCTACCCACGTTTTCTCATCTATTGTGACTTCTATTGTGGGGGCATCAGATTTGTTCGTAGAAAATGGTGCTTTCACAGCCCGCCAGAACAAGGAGCTATATTTTCTCAAAGAGGCCTTGTGGAAGGTATCCCATGCTTTTTCTTTTTTTTCTTTTTTTTGTAGTCTCCTTGCCTCATTATAGAGCTTCCTGCATCTTCTAACTTCCTCCTTGTCTCTCACTGCCTTGTGAGGGGCCTCTTTTAATTTTGTGTATGCTTTTGTACAGCTGGAGTCAAACCACCCATTCTTAGGAGCATGTGTGCCCTAGCTCTCACATGCAGCAAGTTTTTAATAGTTGTTGTAATTTGGGAAAATGAACTCAGTATCAGTTCATGAGAGCTAGCTTCATCCAAACAGTTTAATATCGATTTGTATGCCCTGGTGACAATTAGTTTGTAAAGCTCCTGCGGGTCTTGACTCAACCATCACAGTGTGTAACCTTTCTGTCTTCCTATTTCAACGTTCTGGGTCCACACTACTTGGTTACTGTGTTTATGATCTAAAATTGTTGGAAAGGTGAGGTTGATGCTATTGGGCAAGTGATCGCTTGTATTTTATAGCTCTTGATATAGTGAGCTTATCTATTAGAAGTGATTATAAAATCTATTGTGAATAATAAACCCCTACCCATAAATGTATGCCCAAAATCCACCCTAGGTGAGCATAAACGGTTCGCAAAGTCGAGATCATGTGAGAATAGGATCTCGTTTAACATCTCAAGACTCTAGTTATGTGCAAAGTCGATCAAATGATTGTCATCCTCTTGTGTTAGCCCACATATGCCTAGCCCGGCTAACGGACACAACCCAACATTAAAATCACCTCCCAATATTGTAATCGTTTCAATATCTCTATTTACGTTCAGAATGCTAATATTGTGGCTAAGTGTCTTCAGTATTTCACCCTGCTGTTCTTTTTTGACATTGTTATAACAATTAATAGCATTCAAAGTACATTTGCCATCTATATGGACTGCTACAATTTGATAATACATTTCTGATTTGATCATCTCTTTCTTTAAAGCCCCAATAAGATTTGATACATGTACACAAATTCCCCCCATTGCCTATCCACATATTGAGTGAATTGCAGGAGTATGTAGGGTCTTGAATCCATTATATGAACTTCCTCTACCGCCCATGTTTCTTGTAGTCATAATATGTCATATTTATTAATAAAATCTCCCCATAGTATATTGGTTACCTTATTTTTGATGCCTACTATGTTCCAAAAGAGAACTGATTTGGGTGAAGTTGGTCAATTGACAGAATCAGTCATAACAATACATTCCGGCCCGGAAATCAGTTCTGGTGAGGAGATTCTGTTATCGCCCAGATTTGTCTCAACCCTACTTGGATGTACCGGCTCAGGAATTACTTCACCAGGTATAATGTTAGGCCTCAATTCACCTATGGGGGGGCTATACTGGTTATTCAACTCAACTATGTTTGGTTTTTCAATTTGATAACCTTTATTATGTAGCTTGTGATCAGAACAAGTAGAAAGTCATTCATTATCGCCCAAGGATTTAAGAGGCACAAATCTGTTAGCCACCTCAATGTTGTAAGCCTATTCTACTGACCATTTTAAACTCTTGAAACATATCCCTGGTTAGTCAGGTTCTACTCCCCAGGTAGTATATAGTTTTATTCCTCAATGTCATCCAGGTTTCCTTTTTCCTCATTTGATAGAGCTGGGACATTAGCTAAAATTACCGAATAAGGAGTGGCTGCCGGAAGTAAGTTAAGGGTCTGTGGTCTCCTTACATTCCTCGTAGCACTATTGTGCATCGTGTGTACCTGTTTTTACCTCGCCCTCCCCGTTCCCGTCTAGATAGCGTCCTGGTCTTTCTGTCCTGGTTTGCCTAGGAATATCTCTGCTAGTTGGTAAAGGGTTGTAAGTGATTCCTTCCGGGTTAAAGTGTGTCCCAGTCCCCTCACCCCTAACTATTTCTCCTGTCTGCCGGTTTTGTACTGTGATCAGCTCCTTTTGCGTTATGCACTCAGGCTGTTGGTGTGCATATGCATACTCCACTCAAAGTGGCCGGATTCTGTGTTTCTAAAACTCTCTCTAAACCGACTTCGATTTTGTCCAACCTAACTGTCAAATAATTTATAGATTGTTTGACTGTATCGGTTAATACGGAAATTAAGTTGGACAAAATCCCAATATCAGTAGAAGGTGTCTTGTGTTTGTTTCTTAAACAAGATACATTAGAAGTGCCTGGCTTATTTTGATTTTTTCCTTTTGGGCCCTGCCCGTTTTTTGAGTTAGTCTTTGTCAGCCTAGCCTTCTGTGGGGTTATGTGTGCACCATTTGACTGAATGTCTAGGGTTTCAGCACTTGATAACTTACAGGATTTTTTAGCGGGGGCACAGTATCACTGTCTACGTCACTGGTGGAGAGAACATCATCAATAATCTGTATACACCCGTTTTTCAGTTGTCCCTCCTTTGTGTTTCTCAAACTGCGATTAACGGTGTCCCCCCTATCCTCACGTACAATAGGTTTATCCTTTGCTGTGGGTCCTAGTGTGTCCATATTTAATGTTTCCTCAACTGAGGTGATTTGTCTTTCAGTAACACCTACGGCCCCAGTGAGATAGTTTAGGAAAGTCATGTTTGTAGCTTTGGGCTTACTTGTCGTTTTCGGTGAATGACTGTCTGTTGTTTTTCTTTTACCCATCTTTTTCACTAGCTCAGGTAGGGATAGAGGTGAGATGTACCTTTCCAAAGGACTCTGGATGATGTAGCTAAGAGAATGGGCCCAGCCAGGCCTATTCCGGCATCTGACGGGCACAGATGGGCCCGCCCTTGGCCCGGGCTTTGTCAGGGCACGCACGCGCGTCCCAGGCACGCACCCACGCATGGGTACCAGGCATGCACGCGCATGTCCCCCGCTGCGGGAGACCCCTGGACGTTTTTTTAAGTTCCTTCTGGCGCATAGGCAACGCTGGCGGCTATGCAACAACGCTGCAAGCCGCAAAGGTCACTGGGGAGTGTAGTCCTTCACTCCCGTCTGCTCTGCACTCCTCCTCTGCCTCCTGAACTGTGGCCCCAGCAGGGGGTGAAACAGGCTGCAGTTGGGCGTCCCACGCTGCGGGAGACCCCTGGAAGTTTTTGAAAGTGCCTCCTGGCGCACTGACAACGCTGGTGGCTGCGCGACGGTGCTGGAAGCAGCAAAGGACACTAGGGAATGTAGTCCTACACTCCCCTTTCTCCCGGTCCGCTCCGCACTCTGTCTCTGTCTCCCAAACCATGGCCCCAGCAGGGGGTGAAACAGGCTGCAGTTGGGCATCCCCAATATAGCTAGCCTTTTGGACAGCTTGGCCAGTGCTTGTTTTGGCAATATCATGCAATCTCGGTAAGTCCAGTGGTCCGCATCAGCTGTGTATCATAAATTGCAGCCATGGTCCGGCACAGCCCGAGACCTGCTGCTCCTGGAGAAGCCTTTGTGTTTCCTGCTCTTGGCTACCCCTGTGGCACTTCCCACATGCACACCACCCCGCCCCTTCCCTACAGCTCACAGCAGCACTCTCAAGACCTGGATCCGAGCTGAATGCATCGGTCGAGGCTGTCTCTCTGCCCTGCGAGCAGCTGCTGGTCCCGGAATAGGCACATGACCGGGTAGCATGGGGAGGTGTCTACCCTTCGGCCCCGATTACACCCGCTTCTTCAAAGATGCACTTGCCTAATTGATGAGACACAGGAAATTACTAACAGACACAAACTACAGAATAATGGATAAAGGTGACATTGTTAGTCAATTCACATCGTTTGAGGAAAAGCCAAGCTTACACCAACCAAAGAACAATTCTTGAATCATCCTTCCCCCCAAGGGTTACCACACCTCAAATTTCTAAGCACAGGTGTGCAAAAGAAGTAAATGCGGTATTCAATGTGGTGAGTTTAGCACAGACGAGGCGGGTGAGTCTCATGTGAATCTATGAAAGATATCAATAACGGAGAACCAAAGTCTACAAGTAAATAGCTTGTTTTTTCTCCAGTATTCAATCTTTCATAAATTTACATGCTTTAATTGAATACTAAGCAGTAATCAACCTGACAAATAAAAAGAACATGTGGAGGTGGGAGAAATACAATATACAAAATGTAAACAGTTCTTTTACAGGAGAAAGCAGAATAAAGGTGACTCATCTAATTGGAATTTACTGTTTAAGCTTTTGTTTCTACTTCTATATTTATACTACCAAGGGACTCCTACCTCGGCGATGGGGAGGGTTCAAGCATGTGAATTTATAAAATATATCAATAGTGAATAACCACAATGTAAGGTAAGTAACTTGTTTTATCCATCACAGCCTTCAACGTATTTCTCTAGTGTTTTTGCATGAACACTCAGTTTAGGAAAGTCATGTTTATTTCTTTCCTTTCCATTGCTTTGAAATTGAATTGTGCATATTGAGAAACATTGTTTTATTATAAAGTTTTCTTTCCTTAATGTCAGTATTTGGCATCCAGAAATGTACTTCCTTGTCCACTTTTAAAGTGAGACCTGCAAAGGACACCCTAAAATATTTTAACCCAATGATACTGTAAATGGCTGAGTAATTTCCTTGGAAATAGATTTTTTCAGTTCTTGTTCCCTCAATTGATCTACCTTGAAACATATCACTCAGGGCATTAGGCTGCCTAGAGAATCTTTGCTTTTATCAAACCCCTAAAATAAGGTTCTGCAGTGCTTGCCTTATAATAAGTATTGAAAAACTGATTTTTGTCAAATGTAGCACACTTAAAAAGAGGAAACAGTGAGAAAAAATAAAGATATTTCTCTTTGTTGCGCCTCCCATGGGAAGGTGTAGCATGTTGACACATTCCCTGGTTTGTAAGAAAATCAAGCACAATGATTACTTGAAGCACTGCATGCACTACAAACAACATTTCAGAGAGATTTGTACACAATGTTTACACAGAACTTGTCAAATGAAATCCAAATGTATTCAAACAAATACTCAGACTCAAGTGAGTTCAATCAAATGTTATCTTTGTTGATGAATATCCAATTATGTAATCAAAAAAACACATCAGCGATTAAAAAGATCCATATTCTTCAGTGAATATACAATGTTTTGAAAATGCAGATCAATGGAGTGCAGCCCAATGCATTTCTGGACCTATCGTCCCTTCTTCGGGGGCCACTGAAATAAACAAAATGGTAACCACATATTATGATTCTGCGCTAAACAATGTAACTCTTTAAGCTACTAAAGTGAAAAGACACGTGCAACTGCAGAAAAACAAAGAGTACAGAAAAAAACATGCCAGAGTTGTTTGAAGGAGACAGGCATGTCTCAAGCAACACTCTTTTGTGGATGTCAATGAACTACCTAACGAGTTGCCACCACCAGTGATGTAAAATAAGATGATCTAGGTGTACCGTGAGCTCCAAAAAGAACCTTGACTGGTGTCGGAGGAAAGTGAATGTTAAATAATCAGTGCGCCTGCATACAACATAACCGAATGTGTAACCACGTGTAGCAAATGCTTAACGAATGTCGCTTACTAAAACGCACTGTTGGTACCTTGCTGTAAAATGCACTGAAGAAACCAAATGGATCCCTAGATAACTACAAAAGTAGAAAACGTACAATAGAATTGTGAACAGTGCAAGAAAAGAAACAAAGTGTGTTCAAACAGCACCCAAGGTGGTTAATGAAAAAGTACCTCTCTAGATGAAAAAATGGAAAACAAGGTCTGGAACTAAAAACATGAAAAAAGTTGTATAAGCGAGGTTATTTGCAAAAGTGCCACCGATAAAGAGTATAGGCGCACTGATAAGTCGAAAACTCACCAGAAGGCAAGCACTGCAATGCCTTTTCCGCTCCAACCCGGTGTATATTAATCGTGCAGGCAGCAAAATGCCATGTCAGTTTAAAAAACAACTTTCCCGCGATAACATCAAAAAAAGTCACGTGATCGGGATGAACGTGTGCATCATAACAGTCTTGTGATACAGAAGAAATGCAGCGGGCATCTTAGAGTGGTAAAAGATAGTGCTCGTGAACATAAACCGTGTGAGGTGAAAATCGAATGTCGATCTAGTGCAAACGTGCAGGTTAGAAAGTTGTGAACATGGTGTACAAGAGACGATGTTATACATGAAAATAGAATGGAAATTCCACTAATAAATGTTGACACAAAAATAATGGGACTGTCCCAATTGTACAGATAATTAGCAACTGTAAACTACCATTAAACTGAACCAACGTGTTGTTGTACAACAGTCATCATTTCTTAAAAGTGACAGAGAACCCAAAAACAATTAATTTAACATTATTAGATGAAGGCAGAATGACAATTGCGTTCCATTGCAGTAGACTCAACACGACAGCTGTGTAGTCTCAACTACCCTTTTGAACACATACACAGAAGAAATGACTAACTCATATGAAAATCAACTGTACATCATACAATACGCTGCACAATATTTGATGAATGCAGAATAACAATTGCATTCCATAACTGTAGACTGACCACAACAGCATATGTGGTGTCAACTGCCTCTTTGAACACATAAACAAAAGAGATTACTCACACATATAAAAAGCAGCTGTACATCATACAAAACGCTGCAAGTGTGGATGCGTACCCATGAGGACAGTCATGACTTAATGAGAGATACATATGTAAGTACATGGTGGTGAAAACAATGTAGGTAGTGCAAAGGCCAAGAAGTGGTTAAAGGATATTAAAATGTATAGGAAGCAACTTAAATCCAATTTATCAGTCAACCCCCAAGTTTTTTATCCCCAAAACTTCCCTCTGTGACAACATTCTGCTAGGGTCAGTGCCATCTTTTTTTTTTTTTTAAAACATCTTTTTATTATAGCGAAGGCACAGAGAAAAGTAGCACAGAGCATAACGGTATTGGAACCAGCAATATACGACCAAGAAGAAACATGCATCCCCAACGGTCTTACACAGCCATATATGGCCCACATCCCGGAGGCTGGGCGGCGACAGAACAAATCGTGGTCATAAGCAGGGGATTTTGCGGTCGTGCTCCAATAATATAGAACCCAAAAGTGGCTTCGCAATTTTTTGTCATCACACATAAGAATAATAGCAAACAATTCAATAACAACTATTAACCCCCCAATGGCATCTCTATTACTAATTCAATAAAGTAGGACATGTGTGTGAGGGCCAGGTATGGTCCACATAACGGACGGAGGTATCTACCTATGCGGATTAGATCAATATCCTTACAAACATATCAAAGTCTCTAAGCGCGGCAACATGGGATACCTACACTGTCTCACAGCTCCCTTCTTCAGCACCCTCCCCTCCACAGTCAGACTCCGAAGCGTCAGAAGAGAACAACTCAGCACTGGTGGCGTCAGAATCATCCTCCGCCAATCCCTCCAAACACAGCGTCCTCCAGGCAAGTAAATCATCATGCAATTTGTCATCCTTGCGGGTGCGCTGCATATGAGTCTCCTCAGCTAATGCCCACTCCCTTGCATCTCTCAACCACATGAGAATTTCAGGCGCCCGCTGACCCATCCAGGAGATAGCTACTCGTCTCCTCGCTAAGACTAGTAGGAGTTGCAGGAACTTATACGATAGTTTCTTTTTCCGAGGTCTGGGCACCAATGCAAGGAGGCATTGGAGTGGGTCCAGCAGGAGCCTAAGGTGCGTAGCTCTAACGACATACCTAACCACCTGTCTCCAGAAATCCTGCACCAGAGGACACTCCCATGCTAAATGTAAGAAGCCCGCCCTCCCCAGCCCACATCTAGGACAATTGTGGCTTCTATCCGACGATATGCGATGAAGGGAGACCGGTGTCATGTATGTCCGATGGACGAAATTGAAGTGGATGAGTTTAAACCGAGCATTACAGGAGACTTTATGGGTCAACAGACCAATCTGCGTCCTCTGTTCTGGCTCCAACTCCACCCCCAGGTCCGCCTCCTATGCCGGGGCCACCGGGGGAGTCGAATCCCGGCGCATAGCCGAGTAGAGGAGGGAAATCAGGCGTCTACCTCTCCCACAGGACATAATGACGTCAAGGGTGTTGGTGAGCGCGGGTGCCTCCGGGAATTGAGGCCACGTTATCCTGGCCACCTCCTGGAGGCTACCGTAGTGAAGGTATTGTCCCTCAGTCAATCCAAAGGACTCCCTGGCACCCTCAAACGTCACAAAGGAGTCATTCGGGTAGAGGTCTGCGAGAGTCATACAACCACCAGACCGCCACTCCCGGAAGGACATAGTTTCCTCCAATCGGAGTATCGGGGCCAAGGACCAAACCGAGAGCTCCCTGTGGAACGGCGCTCTCAGCAGCACCCTTTCAACAAACCTCTGCCAGATATTAGCCGTGTGGCGCACCACAAAAGGTAATGTGGCGGCGGCTCCACGCCCCTGCATTAGAGCCTCCTGCAGGGTCGCCTCAGAAGCTGCACCAGCTAGCAGTGCCAGCTCCCAATTCTCTCCCTCGGCGAACCATCTGGCAGCAGGAAGGAGCTGCGCTGCATAATAGTATAAGTCAAAGCGCGGGGCTTCGAGGCCACCTTCGTCCCAACATCTCGTCACTGTGCGCAGGGTGACCCTACTGTGTCCACCCGCCCAAAGGAGTGAAGTGAGGAGAGAATTCAACGTACGGAACACTCTGGGAGGTAACGGACATAGAGAGTTCTGCAGGACATATAAGACCCTAGGGAGCATCACCATTTTGGCAATAGCCAATCGCCCCATTAGAGAAAGGGGGAGCGTGTTCCAAAAGGTGATAGATTTGCGGAGGGCCGTGAGTATCCTGTCGACGTTGTGAGCCAGCAGGACCTCCGTAGACGTGGCCACCTGGATGCCCAAGTATCGGAAAGCCGTGCGCTCGTACCGGAGACCCAAATGCCGAAGCTCCGCACCCAGATCCGGGACAACGTCTGTCAGCGGAAAGACCAGGGATTTGGTAATGTTCATACGCAATCCAGAGGCTGCGCCAAACCGATCCAAGAGTCTTAACAGTTCGGGGAGGGCCTCAGCCGGGGAGGTCAAATAAAACAGCGCATCGTCCGCATAGAGGGAGATCACATTGGTAGTATCATGCACCACAATACCCCAAGCCTGTAGGTCAACGCGAGCGGAAACGGCAAGGGGCTCAATTGCAAGGGCAAAGAGGAGAGGGGAGAGAGGGCAGCCCTGTCGGGTGCCCCTCCCCAGTGACCACTCCGCTGAGCGGGCCGATCCCAGCCGCACCCTGGCGCGTGGCGCCTTGTAGATCGCCCGGATCCAGTCCCGAAATCGAGGTCGAAACCCCATTCTCTGGAGTACTTGTAACAGATATCCCCAGTGCACCGTATCAAATGCCTTAGCCAGATCAATGGCAACCAACACGTGGGGACCCTCCCGTCCCTGCACCTCATGCAGTATATAATTGAGACGACGCAAATTCATCGCCGTGTTGCGACCTGGGATGAATCCACACTGGTCAGGGTGTACTAGGCGCGTCATGAATGGAGCGAGGCGCGTGGCCAGCAATTTAGTGAGGATTTTCGCATCCGTATTCAGCAACGTGATAGGACGATATGCCGCGGGATCAGTGCTGTCACCGCCAGGCTTCAGGATCATGCACACTTCTCCCTGGGACATGGTAGGTGGAAGGGTGCCCGCTTGCAGAGCCTCATTATAGACCTGCAACAGGAGGGGGGCCAGGACATCTCCAAAGGACTGATAGAACTCAGCTGGATAGCCATCACTCCCAGGGGTCTTAGAACAGGGGAGGGCAGCAATCGCCGCTGTAATCTCCCCCAGCGTCAGACTCGCGTCGAGTTCCTTCGCCGCAACTTCCGGCAACTTCTGAAGCTGGAGGCCCTCAAGATACGACTGACCAACCTCCTCTGATATCGATGGGTCAGCCTCATAGACAGTCTTTAAGTGGTCACGGAGAACTTCAAGAACCCCCGCCTCAGAGTGGACCATAGTGCCAGCTGAGTCCCGTAAGGCAACGATCCTCTCAGTTGCAAATTCTCGCCGCAAGATCCAGGCCAACAAGCGGCCGGACTTATCCCCTTCCCGATGAAGGCGCTGCCTGTACTGGCCCAGCGTGAATTTTTCAAGACGTGTGAGTATGTCATGGATCGACACCAGGGCCTCCCTTTCCATCTGGTGGCTCAGGTCCCCAGGATTAGCACGAGACTGTGCGCGTTGAAGCGCCAGTTCCGCAGTCTGCAAGTCAGACAACAACTGTTTCCGGACCCCATACGAAAGGCCCATACATGCGCCCCGTACCACCGCCTTCAACACCTCCCATTTGGTGGAGTAGGGTAAGTCCTCCCCTCCCCAGTTGAGGTCCAAGTACCCCGACAGGGACTCCGCTACATGCTCCCTAGCCACTGGGTCCTGTAATAAGTCAACCGGCAACCTCCACGTACGCGGACGCTCGGCCCGATCAGGCCACTTCGCCACACACGTCACCGGGGCGTGATCCGACAAGTATCGTGCCTGATGTGTAACCGACAAAGTAAGGGAGGTGGTCAAGTTCGCCGCAAGGATGCGGTCCAGTCTGCTATGCGTACCGTGGGTCGGAGTGTAACACGTATATAGCCTCTGAGTGGGGTGGCAGGTTCGCCACACGTCACTCGCCCCCAAATTGTGCATCACATCCCTCAGACACGCCGTCATACGTGGCTTGGTGCCCGCCCTAGGCGGATGACGGTCCAGCTCGTGGTCCAGTATACAATTGAAATCCCCGAACCAGAGGAGGGGCGCATCTAAACACGGAACCACAAGGTCCTGAATCTGAGAGAAAAAGGTCGGGTCATCAGTATTCGGGGCATATGTGTTCAGTAGCAGGAATTCCTTATCGTCCAGTCTAAGCCTCACTAATAAATACCTGCCTTCTACATCCACCTCTATATATTGTAGAGCACACGGAATCCCCGGGGCCACCCAGATAAGGACCCCCCTAGCGTACGTAAAGAAAGAGGAATGAAAGAACTGGCCCCTCCATTTCCTAGATAACCGCTGTGCGCCTTCATCATCTAGATGGGTCTCCTGCAAGCATGCCACCGAGACCCCATGGCGTTTAAGAAAGGTGAGGACCCTATGTCGTTTGGTGCAGGTGCCCAGGCCACGCACATTCCACGTCAAAAACTTGAAACCCATGGTATAGGAGTACGCCCCACCGGGCTATATCTTGTATACAACGCAAACCTGACCCTTGCAACCCCCACCACGTGTAGTTCTGGAGGCGGAGCCCAAAAAGCAAGCCCCTCAAACGTCTGAATTAGTGTGTACATGATGCCATTACAACTTCTATCAAGAACCCCGCCCCCCCAACATCCCAAAAACACAAAACCTCTGCGCCAGCCCCTCCCCCACCCCCACCCACGAGCAATAGGACAGCAACACAAAACAACGCCACCCCGCTCTTCCCCCGCCAGTGCCAGGACGTGCACAGCCACCCCATACCACTCAGTCAACCCACACTCACGCACACCAAGACAACCCCCCCACCACCCTCCCTCCCAGCTCCCCGAAAGACCCAATAACCCCAGGAAGGAAATACCCGGGCTTGTCCTCACAACCTTGCCAGCAATGGGGGCACGACAACACACAGACCAATGGTCCAAACCCCGCACCCCACATCCCCCTCTCCAATAACAGCAGGACGGCCGTCATATAGCACGGTCCAACAACCAGGACATTTCCAGCATCCCGCACAATAAGCGGGAACCCCGCCCGCCATCAGCAAATAGCACCCCGCCCAAGGACAGTCAGACATATAGGCACTTTAAGGGCAAAACGAATAAACAGGGGAGGCCAACCCAATAGAAGGGAAAAGTCATTCCAACCTTGATGCAGTGAGGGCCGTCTCCGGTACCACAGGAGCTTCTAAGTCCTCTCGCTGGGACAATTCTTGCAAGGTGTCCGGTACCAAGACAGCGCCAGGTGTGGGTTCCTCAGGTAACCCCGAGCCCGCCCTCCCTGTGAAGATTCCATATGAATAGCTCCATCCGCCCCCACCGTGGGTCGAGATTCAGGAGAACTCCGGGACCTGGATCGGCGTCCTCTTCTACCACGGCGTCTCCTCTGTGGTCTGGTCCCCCAAGTCTCTCTCGGGCCCCCCCGCTCACCTGGGGGCATATCGTCTCCTCTGATCTCCAGCCATTCCCAGACATCCGCTGGTGTCTCAAAGAAGTGCGCGCGGCCTTGAGACAGTACTTTAAGTTTGGCAGGGTATAACAGCATATACTGAAGCTGCATTTCACGTAGCTTCTGCTTAACCCCCAAGTAGGATTTTCTCTGCTCCTGCACTTGTTGGGTATAGTCTGGATAGATCGATATTCGACTGTTCTCAATCATGAGAGACTCCGATTCTCTAGCAGCCTTAAGGATACAGTCACATCCTTTATAGTTAAGGATCTTCGCGATGAGGGCTCTGGGAGACTCACCCGACCGTGGAGGGGGCACCAGGGCTCGATGCGCTCGCTCCACCACGAAGACACTGGATAGTCCATTGGGGCAGAGGCGTTCACGGATCCATGTTTCCAAGAAGCGCTCAGGGTTCCCCGCCTCCAGTCGCTCCGGAACCCCAAGGACTCTGATATTACTCCAATGCGCCCTCCCTTCCGCGTCCTCAGCCCGTCGTTCCAATGCACGGGTAGTAGAGGTAAGTTGGGCCAACGACTTCTGTAGAGAAGCTACCTCTCCCTGCAGTTGAGTGATGTTGCCCTCTGCGTCCGATACCTTATCCGCTACGTTGCGAAGGTCCGTCCGCAGCAAGTTGACATCGATAGAGACAGTTTCTATCTGGCGCTCCAGGGCAGAGTGGGACCCCTGAATGGTTTTGAGGAGTTCAGCCCTGGACGGCTCCGCAGCTCCCTCTCCGCTATCCTCCGCCCCCGATTGACGTGTGATCCTCTGCGGCGGGAGTCGAAGGGTGGTATACTGTACAATCGTGTTCGGCTGGGGGGCCTTCGAGGAGCGGCCTGCACGGCCCGCCATGGTGAGGAGCGCAGCAGCAAGCGGTAAGGTCCAAGGCGTCTGTGCCAATTCCAGGGGTTCAGAAGGAGCCGCCCAAATCCAGGACAATCGCTACAGGAGGTATGGCTCCACCATTGGGCTCGCAGGCAGCGCGGCGCGAGCGGTTCCCAAGAGGAGGAAGCCAACCCCCCACAACCCCAGGAGTGCGGAGTAGACCAGGGCCCGGGAGCGCCCCGAGGAGTCAATGAATAGGACTGGTGGTAGGGCGGCCACGGCCCCTCCCTCACCTCGCAAGCACTCTCACCTCCAGCCGACAGGCAGGCGTCAGGAATCCGCAGGGGTCGCCTCTCCCCAACAGGGGTCCAGCGTCACAGGTCAGGTCAAGGGACAGGGGCACCTCGCTATCTCACTCCGCGGCCTCCCCCAGGGAGAAGTAAAATGGCGGCCGCGTGGGGGAGGGGGGAGGGGCGAGGGATCACCGCAGGCAAAGGATCTCCAGTGACCGCGCTGGCACGCAGGTTCTGCGGATCACCGCAGGAGGATCCGGCGATGTCAAGGTCTGCGCAATCGGGACCCCCACTTCAAAATCCCAGGGCAGCAGTACTCGCGCCCTTTGCCCACTGATTACAGTCCCTCCGGTGGCGCCTCCGGGCCGGTCCCGTCCGCGGCAGCTGCAGGAGTATAGCTCCTCCCTGGGAGCCCAGCCAAAATGGACGGCGCCTTCACCTCGTCCGGCTCTGCACGCCGGCCCCGAGGCGCAGAGTCGCCTCTCTCTGCCGCACCAATGCACCCCCTCCGGGAGTCTCAGAGTGGCCTTCGGGACCCGGCAGGGGCCCGGACAAGCCGGCAGCCGCAGACGGAGCGCCCGCAGTCCGGCGTCTCCCAGCAGGCCCAGTCCATGGCGTCACGTTAGCCAGGACGCCGGCGCCACCCCCGACAGTATTATCACCTCCGAGGACGAGGGATTCCGGGACCGCTTCGCCGGTACAATGTCTCCAGGCGGGTCAGGGCAGGTTCCGACGCAGGGTGCAGATAGCGGGACAGCCTGGGCAGGATTAAATAAAGGATTTCGTCGGTCTTCGGGACGGAGCTGGAGGAGCTCACGTCCTGTCGGCCATGCTACTTGGCCACGCCCCGGGTCAGTGCCATCTTTAACTGAAAGCTTTATCAAGATAAAAAATTTAACTTGGGTGATGTTATGACCGTGATTGAGTAAATGAACTACTAGGTTAGACTTGGTCTTTTTGGTCCTGATCATACTCTTGTGTTCTCCGATAAGTGTTTTATTTTTCTCTTTGTTTTACTGATGTATAAATATCCACAGGGGAATTTAATGCAATAAACAACGTTTGAGGTATTGCAATCCGATGAGTGTCTTAAATTAATTTTTTCTCCTGTCCTGGGATGTGTTATAAAGTTCTGTTGTATCACGTTATTGCAGTGGATGCAGTTGCTGCATTTCTTAATTCCTGTGTGTGTGATATTACTGAGTTGATCCTTCTTAGCAATTAATTCTTTAAGATTTTGACTTCTGGTGTTTGCAAACATGGGAGGTTGATTAAATGATTTGGCAAAATCTGGCTCTAGCTGTAACAATTTCCATCTTCGCATAATGATCTTCTTGATACTTTTGTATTGTGTTGAAAATTTGGATACAAAAACCATCCGATTAGTGGACGTTTTTTGTTTAGTCTTGAGAAGGTCATTTTGATCAATGTTTAGGATGCAATTCTCAGCTTGTTGGATGATGTGTACAGGATATCCTCGTTGTAAAAATCTATTTTTGATGTGCAATAGATCCTGTTCAAATTTGTCGTAGTTGATGATGTTCTTTTAGAGCGGAGCATTTGTGAGTAAGTTAAGTTCTGCACTAAATGTGGAGAGTGTAAACTTTCTGAACAACAAAGTGCTGTTGTGATCAGTCAGCCTAACCAACATGCTTGTGTTGATGGTTGAATTGTCTTTATCCACTAGAACATCCAGAAATGGCAGCCCACAGATACTGCGTAGCAAACTCTCATCTATTACCTTCCTAAAACTCTAGCATTATTACGAAAAATTGTTCATTCAGTAGCTTGGTGTGTACTGACTACCTTCATTTTTTATCAATTACACATTCCCTGTTTACCAGTCTTGGAACATCTGGGAATGCATAAAAATCCATAGCACACCCACACTCTACCCATGGAATGCCTTCCAAGGGCAGAGTAATTCAAGGCAGCGGCTTGCACTGTCTTGCATTATTTCAGATTTACCAAGAGATGCAGGACCATGCAAGGCGACCGTATGTAACTTAGCAAATCTGACTTTAGTATTCCCTTGCCCTCGTTACACCACATGTGACACAAGGGCAACATAATACTATGATAAATCTAGCCCTTAATCTCTACACCGCTTCTCTGCCCCCAACACCCTTTGGCTATCATGCTCTCCAGAGAAGAGACAATGCAAGTAATCACAGGCACTGGATGGTATGTTTTTTGTGATCTTACCCTCCGAGCAACTCCCTCTTATGTAAACTTAACATGCAAACTATCTCATTCTCCTGTAAACTCAGCTTTTAAGAATGCTGCAGCACAATAGTTGAGCTTTTAATATTTCCAGTTCAGAAATGTGCAAAACATTCAGCCAACCAACTACGAAAAATAGATACATAAACCCCTGGCAATGTCACAGACATGAAACAAAATCAATGTCTTAACATCCCTGTCAAATGTCCCCTTAATAACAGTGATGCCGGAGTCCTCACCTTGAAATGTTCCTAACAACCAACCTTTTACCTAAAAAAATCTGTAGTACAAAAAAAGCTCACACCTCCAGTAGGATAGACCTATTAGGTTTGCCAATGCTTGTTTTTTTAAAGTCTCACCCTCTTCTCCTGTTTTATTATTGCGGTGTCGAAGTAAAGCAGCAGACTGGAGGTGGGGAAATGTGATAGATCCTATGATATACCTCCCTCATAATACCTTCTTTTCTCCTGGGTTACAATGATTTCTTCCCAAATCGGTGGATTTGCAGAGGAGGCTTGTCTGCATTCAGACTGACAGTAGTCAGGTATTTTTGCCTTTAATTAGAGAACTGTGGTTATAAATGAAACTGTATTTTTCACTGTTGTAGGTATAACTTGGATGTATTGTTTAGTTAAACAGAAACAGTTAAAAACACTCATAGATAACTGTAATAACCACCATAGCTGTTTATTAAGTTTCTTTCAGGTTTTAATAGTATAAAGACAGATAGTCAGCGATACTTTATTTTGTCATTTGAAAGGAATGTCAGAATCCTTGCTGTGAAGCTTCATTGTGCAAGTTTAAGGCAGGAGCCTCCTGTGCAGATGGAGAATGCTGTGTGAATTGTAAGGTGAGACCAATTGGAGAGAAAAGTAATAGTAAAATATCTTCATAATAGTTTGGCTTAAAAATATTTTTCACCAATGAAACAAATGTGCATGTCTGAAATGAGATTCTGTAATTCCAGAGAAATGTGAGCAGAAACATGCATTTACCACATAACCACGACAAACCAAAACTCATCCCCTCATTGATGTTACATTTATGAGTTCTTCTGCTAGTAATTATTTTTGGTCCAGCCTGAAGATAGCTTTAACTTTCTTACCACCTTTATGTGGTACCAGAAATACCATACAAAATGACATACTTATATAGGAGCTCTCAACCAACACTCATTTGCCATTGCGCTGTTAAAATGTCACTCAAAGTATGCTTCTTCCTACAACTTAATACATTATGACTCGGCAGACAAGCCCACTTCAGCCATTGAATGCTTTCACTTTGAACAACTGTGTTGACCCTTTCACATTTATATATGCACCAAAAAAATACTTCCCAGTGACTGTTGGTCCCTATGTATAGTAGGGTGTCGTCAACTATTTATATAAAATTCAAGCCATTTATTGCAAGTTGTGATGTTGACTCTTCATTATTTACCAACTTTGTTCTATTTATTATCCTATAGAAAATTAATTCATCATTACAATAGCGAGAGTATGTATGCAGATATCTAGGTTGAATACACTCCTCCTCAGTTCACTGAAGTTCATTTGATGAACTGAAGGTTTGTGAATATATATATATATATATATATATATATATATATATATATATATATATATATATATATATATATATATATATTAATCACCAAAGCAATCCTGTTACCGAGGGCACACTGTCACACAGCTGGTGCGAGTTGCAGGGACGGACTTTCCCTGAAATTATGTTCACCACCAACATATTATACTCGCACTCCTCCAAGGCATCAATTCAGCAGGTTTTATTTATTCATTGTGCCATTACAGCACAGAGCATAACAACAATGTTATGCTGTGTGCTGTAATGGCACAATGAATAAATAAAACCTGCTGAATTGATTCCTTGGAGGAGTGCGAGTATAATTTGTTGGTGGTGAATATATATATATATATATATATATATATATATATCAGTCACAGTCTGCCAAAACAGTGAGGACGCCACACAGCTGGGAGTTTGAACGCCTTTAATGAGATGCTGTAGCTCGACGGGATGACACACTCGCTTACAGAACTCTTTATGCAGCCCAACGCGTTTCGAGCACTACGGTGCTCTTGTTCACAGGCAGAGGAGGAGGTAAATGACCGGCAATCATACAGGAACCGCTAATATGCATTTCAAATAGTCCCGCCCTCATGGGCACGTGCACGCAAAGCATGCTGGTACTTTGAGTTCCTGCGTGTTATTGCCCCAGTGGGTGCCTTGTCATTGCTCCGTTTTATGTCCAATATCTTCCCTCAGTGGGTTGAAAGGAGCCAGTAACCATCCGAAGAGCCTTATTCATGGTCAAATCACACGGCACTCCCAGCTCCGAACGGGTTCGCAAATACGAGCCCAGGATCTGCATACCAACAGCGGAGCATCCTCACGACCAGGCCGGCCGCTAAAATCAGTCAAAGTCTGCCAAAACATATATATATATATATATATATATATATATATATATATATACACATCAAAAGCATCCACCCTCTGCTTGACAAAATTCCCCAAGGAGTGGAACACGGAGACTACCACTTCAGTGCTGATATAGTTTCTTTATTTCTCCATTAAAAAAACAGCAGCCATTAAGCATTTCAGCCCTGAAGGGCCTTGATCACATACATATACACACATACATGTATATGATAGTAATGTTTTATTTCTTCCTACCACAGCCCTGGACAATGGGCTTTAAGATAAGCAACTGACATTTGTATATACCTATAGAGTGCTAGTCAAAAGTCAGTTTGCTGTGAAAAAGTTTGAAGACACTTACATTTCCTAGTGACTTCTAGTACTTTATACTTGCAAGCTACCAGTCTGTTGTTTGCCCAAACAATATATAAAAACAATATATATGTACTCTCCGTCAGACATCTCTATCAGTTAAATAACTCCGTTGTTACTCAAATAATGCACACTCTCACCACAACACACATGCTATATGACTGACAATTTTATACGCCTTGCAAATGCCCTTGGGTGCCTTGGTGGTAGCAAATTGTTTGGGCCAGATTGGAATACTGCAGGAACTGTTATTATGTAAACAGACAGGTTTTGAGAAATTTCCGAAAGTGAGTCAGGTTAGAGATATTTTAAGTGCAGAGGTAATCTGTTTCACATTTTTCTGGTGGGCGAGAAAAAACTTCTACCACCCTGGAGTGCCCTTTTGTAGAACATAGAAACCTTCTCAGGGGTCTCACTGATACACCTGGTCCTTTTAAACCAACAAAGAAGAGATTGGCTCAGAAGCTGTAATATAAAATACATATTTTAATAACCTCAGATGAGGGAGACTACGTCACACAGTACCCTTAGGAACTGTAGGAGACATTCTGAGGATTACAGAAGACAGGGACCTTATATATATGCTCAAGTTATATTAGTCACCATAAAACCAAGGGGAGGTCTTGGCACACGTAAGCATGCAAAATGACTTAAATGGGTATACAAGATTTGCTTGCTCAACAAAGTGGGAAGAGAGTTACTTCTTCTTACATCAGCAAGAATAACCTGACAGTTCTATACCAGGAGCAGGTGCATTCTACTAGCTAGGCCTCTCTGAGCATGTGCAAGGCTCTGGACGAGGGAAACAGCACATGGCGAGCACAAAGCTACCTAAAATGGCTGCCAAGTACAAAATGGCTTTCAGCTCATGCTAACAAATCCCTGCAATCTTCAACAAATGGTCCTTTTAGCATGAGCTAAAGACATTCCGTTGATCCAGTAGGAACACAGAAAATATTTGCACATTCATTTTAATACATTTATCAATATCCTAATTCATTGCTAGGTGGGCATTTTCCATTCTAAACATTTCATTAAGCAGGTATATATGAGGTATAAGCAGGAATACAAAGGGAACGGAGCATTGGGTCATAATTAACATTATGACCCTGGAGAGAGTAATCATTTTTTATCACAAACAGAATTATATATATATTTTTTCCTAAGCAAAAAGCAAATCCTAGAACCATCTAGTAAAAACATTTCCAGGGCTACTATGCATTTCAGTGACCATTCCTTTCAATTTCAGAATAGCCAACAGCACATATCTAATAAAAACATTTTCACTAGACTTTTCCAGTGTTCCCTTTATGGGGGCTAGAACATCAATTTAATACATTCATGGAAAGGGCAAAGTCACATTTTTCAATTGCTCAGAAAAACTTTTTTCGTGCAGAATGAACAAAACTAATCCAAATATTAAAACAACTACACAGATTATTACAAAAACAATTCTGGCACCAAGGGACCAGGAGGACCACATAGGGCCATAGGAATTAGGACGAAGAGCTGCAAAGGGCTGCTCCTCCTTAAAAACGGGACGACCAAAGGGGTACATTATTGATGAAAAAGAAGTTCTTGGGGAAATTGAAGCCGCTGTACAACCAGCCAGAGGGGAGTATTCTCCCTGTGTCCATTTGAGCCTCACAGGCAGGCTCTTGTTGTTTCCACGGTGGAGCTGCACAACTCGCAACTCAAAAATCCCTGTTTCAAGGAAAAAGTTTCTTCTTTCAGGATAGGGCAATCACCCCCCCAGAGCAAATGCCCTCAGCGATCCTGTCCAGTGTCTCAGGCAGTGCACCAGTTTTCTTCACTTCAATCTAACAGGCACCAGAAACACAGCACCTGTACCCTAAACTCAAGTCCTTAACTAACTCCTATATAACTCTATAGGCGCACTGCTCATTTGTTGGGGCCACACATTGCATCCAGTGTGCCCAGGCACCTCTTGACCAATAAACAAAGGAGCAAACTTGCATTCCCTTTGGGACCAGGGTTCAGAGGCCTGATGCTGGTATCTCTGAAGCAACCCTTGTTTCAAAAGGGGTCACCTCATGCAAAGCCTTCTCGCCGTTCTGGTCGGTCTGTGACTCTCAGCTGCACATCAAAAACTTGATCCACAATCTCTCCTTTATGGTTTGTGACCCCGTCATTAACCCAAGACAGTGGCAGGGGTACACAATTCATCCCAGGGCTTCTTCCTTCACTGAGGTCCTAGTTGCCAGCAGCGCCTGTGCTGGTTACCTTCACTTTGGATTCTAGCTGGACTGGTGCTGATTCCCCAAGCTGAAACTGATGCCCGGGCCCCTCTGGCAATGGTTGTAAGGCAGCAAATATCTAATGGTGGACAGAACAAAAGGTCTTTAGACAAGGCACAGAAATGGTCTATCAACAGAGAGGATAGTCTCAGAATACTTCGTAGTCTTGGGACAGCCCATATATTAGCAAATAACAAAGAGAAGTGCCAATACTGATAACATTTATTCAATGGTAGAACTCATCATCCACATCAAGAAAATTGATTCGAGATAGGGTATTGCTACTTAGTCGCAATTTTATTTTATAGAAATTCAACAGTTTATTACAAAATTAATTTTTTCATAAAAAAGAGAAGCATTAGAGAAATTAGAACAATTGAGGACACATTAAACTACATTCAGTAGAAACTTATAACATCCCAAAACCTCAATCATGTCACAGTCAAAAAGCATTCGCCGCATTCATACCTGAATCAAACATACCACATACTGCTGCTATAATGGAAAGAAAATACAAGCTGGATCTGCACAAGTTATACGCTAATTTAGTGCAATTATTTGAAAATAGTACATTCCAATAGATTTTTGAATTTTACACCATTCATTAAAGATTAATACAATGATAGGTAATGTACAAAAAATAATACGGAGTCTGGGAGTAGTAATGACTCCTAGATGCTCAAGCAGACCAGTAGAAGAATGGCCTACGCGTTTTTCTTTTTCCATTTGTGAGATTGCGGACAGCACACTTTTTTCAAAGATTACCAATTCCTTGGGAATCTTATTGCCGGGTGGGCAGAATGTAGACTTGTTTCGTAAGCCTGTTACCTCAGTGGATAGTGGTGTGGGATTTTCCAGGAAAAACATAGTTAGCCTTAGTTTTCTGCAGAATTCTATAAATTCTGTCTTCATGCGGACAAAGTCAGTTCTTTTGGAAGGTACAAAAGATAGTCCCTTCGACAATATACCCTCTTCTGCTTTAGTTAATACTCTTTGTGAGAGATCAAAAATCGGGGATATTTTTAATTCTTGTAATGTTGACGACGGGTCTTCATTTCCCATGGGATCGTGTATCTGACTCGGGCTCTTGGTCTCGTTTGGCCTCTTCCTAAAAAAGAATTTTGGGCCTGTCCTTGCTGTTGTTGGTTGGAGTTCCAGTTTCTATTCCTATTGGACTGGTTAGTGTTCCCACTAGTATCACTGTTGTTGCCTGAGGATGAAGAGGTCTCGCCAAAGGAGATGAAATGTTTTCTAGACCTACCTTGGTTGTCTGGTAAGTATCGTCTGGATTCCAATTTAGTATAAAATTCAGGCTGTAAATATGGATATATGTTCTCCAGTGAGAAATTCTTCTTGTCCTTCTCGAACTGATTTGTTTTTTGTGTTACTGTATAGTCCTTGAACTCTTGAATTTCCTTTTCCACTTTCTCTAATAATGATTTAGCGTCTGATATTGTGGGATTAGTACTAATCTCAAGTTCTAATTTAGCTATTTCGTCTAATTCAATTTTGGAAAGTCTAACTGCTGTCTCGACTGTAAGGACCATAAGGTCCCTGCTACACTTGGTTTCGATAAAAGAGAAACCTTTTTTGAAAATGGGGTCCTCGGTAAAAATTACCGGGATATTCTTGATCTGTAGACCACCTGGAATGGTCCCTTTTCTCAGATGTTGTAGTAGGAAGTGACCATGCAGATCGGTTCTGATTTGCTTCTTTTTGAGACGCAGGAGTCTCTCTGATTCGTTCTGGGATGTCGCAGACACACTAAGGGAGACTGAAGCAAAGACTGGTGGATCACTAAGTAGACTCCTGATGTGCTCTTCACTATAGGCAAACGTGTCCTTGTCTGCCATTACTAAAAAACAAAACAATGTGTGAAAAAAAGTGCACGAGTAAATGTTCAAATAGAAGGAACAAGAAAGAGACAGAAGAAGAAAAACAGTTGAGGAGACAGTTAGGATCCAAAGGCAGTCAAAAAGATCAACCCTAGATCAAAGATTATATATATGGGGTATTGAATACACTCAATCTCCAAGTGGAATGGAGTAACACAATTACCTCGCGGGCATATATTAGCAAGGCACCCGAGAACCACTACATTTATCTAGGTGAGAGTAAAAAAACAACAACGCTGACCTATTGGCAAGTATAAAAGGAACTCTTTGGTGAACTGACAAGAGTAATACATCACTTAATCGCAAGCAGCCAAGAAAGTCTGTGTTGATTTAATAAATTCTGAGGAAAAGAGAAAAACAACACAGACATACCCTAAATCCTTACATTGGTGTATTCCTGTGTACTAATCTGAAAACCCTCAAGAAGAAAAGGAAATGTTCTACACTTTTAAACTACTTGTACAGGACTGCAGACACTTCTAAATTGATTCTTCTTAATAAAAGCACCTTCATTGTATGCTTAGGACCATGTTCTCATGTTATAGGAGCAACAGGAAAATCTAAAACTACTAATTTAACAGGGATTACATTTTCTCCTGCAGAACATGTTATGACAAACAAATTCCTATAGAACAACATTTTCTTCAAAAATGTTTGCTAAGGATCATACAGGCCTTTTCCCTGAATTCTACTTTACATGATCCAAACTATGCAACATTAGCTCTAATAAGGACTGTCAGTTTATTTACACAGACTAGCTAATAAAAACTAGCAATGCCCTTGCAAAACTATGTAGCATGAGAATAACATACAATAATGGTGTTATCACCTAAGAATGTTAGAACAAAAACTACCCACATCTAGTTGCCCTTAAAGGTCAAATAAGGGAACAGCAATCTAGCCGTCCACAGGTGAATAAAGGCGGCCGCATCATCCCGCATCGCGGGGAATACTTTGACAAACCTGCGGTCTGAGCAGCAGCATTGGCAGTAAGAAGGGGCCATGATCTGGTGGGGAACCACGCTCCCCCCTTCATTGGCGCTTTCCTCGGCAACTTCTCGCCTCGCAGCTGGGGAGCTTGGAGGCAGAAAGGGAGCAACAACTACGGAGCCCACAAGCCAACAGGGCTTAGCGTCACCCTCCTCCCACGCCGTCCACAGGTGAATAAAGGCGGCCACATCATCCCGCATCGCAGGACGCGCGCGAAGCCCGGGCAAAGGGCGGGCCGTCTGAGGTCTTCGGAGACAGGAAGAGACTGGACTGGGCCACCCCCTTTGTATTTCCTGACTAGTAAGACTTAAGTAACGTGTTTAATCACTTTTTAATATTCATACATATTTGTTATTTGTATTATATTTGTATTTTAGATTTTTGATATAGGCGCAAGTATTTGGCCAATGGCACATAAAAAGCAGAAGGGGAATAAGCTGGGAAATAAGGGGGCAGACCCAAGTATTGATTCTTTTATGGTCTACCACAGAGCAGTTCCTGCCCTCAGTGACACCCCTTCATTAGCAAATAAAACATTGATTGAGCAAACTACTTCTGAACGTGTGCTGGATTTCCCCCTTAATTTAAAGCATAAGCTTGGTGGAAATCATCCCATCGGCGGTCGTTCTAAGAAGAAAAAAGTCATCTCGCCTAAATGTAGGGATAAGGTAACTGAGGACAGGATTATTAGACCTATGCAGGCTGAGAATAGTGGTCTTAAACGCCACAGCCCCCTCGATGATATAGTAGAAATATCATATAATGACAACCGGAGCAAAGAGTGCTCGCTAGAAAATATTGAACATCTGGTTAAATCTTTAACTTTACCCCTAGTGGAACGAACCAGAAGGATAAGTGAACAGTTGTGAACTCTTGGGAAAATCACCATGGCTAATTCTGTAATGTTAAAGAAGTTGATGGACACTCATACTTCGCAAATTAGCATTCCCACATCACACACAAAGGAAAAGCTCCCATTATCCAGTGAGAAGCCAGTCCAAGGAGGTAAACAACCACCTAAGCCAGCCAATGGAAAGACAACAAGTGGGGGCCCCCAGGCAGCTAGACCTGTGCTAAATGGAGGCCAACCTGAAGGTCAAAAAGAAAGACCAATAAAGAGGTCGGAGATTGCAGAATATAAAGTGGAAGAGGATAAGTCCATGCTAACCACAAATAAGGGAAATAGTAAGAGAGTCGACCTCCCCCCAGATTCATACCCATATGTTATTGTGTTGGCTGGTGTCCCTGAGTTGAAGCATGATAGGGTTGAAACCTTTCAAGAATTAAAAAATAAAGTCATGTTCTGGTTAGAAAGAAACCGACCCCTTAGACCAGATCTACAAGGGGAAATTCTAAACCTAAGGAGAGTAAGTTGGCTGGGTTGTCAAGCAAAGGCTATCGAAAGAGACTGTATCATAGTATATTTCAGAGACCCTCGAGTGGTACAGTTTATAAGTGGTTATCCGAATTATGATAATTCTGGTGGTATCTTTGCCTTTGATCTAAGCTACTTCTACCCATCGGCCGCCGTCGCTTTCGGCGGTCATAGGTCTCATAATTTCCATTATGGAAGCCATAATCTCCTACCAAGAACCCGACCCAATGCTCCTTTGGCTTCAATCACGAATAGAGGTTTTCTGCCTAACATCTTATATCAGGGCTGCAACCATTTTCCGGCAGGGGATCAATTTAACGTTCCAATTAGTAATTATTTTGAACCCCTGTCCGGGCTTGGGGGGGTGGATTGACCAATAAGGGAGTAGGTAACCCCTATCGGCACTGAAAACCCCTTGCACCCTTTATTTGTGGTTAACAAGGCGAGCTTAGACCCCCTTGACTATTCATGTTCAACCAATGCTACTAATGAGCATGTACATACTGATTTGATTGCCAAGATTATCTCAACGGATTTAAATGTGAGTGAGGTGATAGCGGGTTGTGATTTGGGAAAGGTAGCGAATTCCCCTGATGTTATTCATAGCAAGATAAAGGACAAATGGTCAATTATCTTTTGGAACATCGCCGGACTTAGGGCTAAATTAGATAACCCACTTTGGGTTAAACCAACTAACGATCATAACGTCATATGTTTACAAGAAACATGGGCCAAGGAAGCGTATCATCTAAATGGTTTTAAAACTATATTTTCCCCAGACGTAGGCTCAACACACGGCAGAGCCAAAGGGGGACTCAGCACCTATGTTTCAAATTGTTTTAAATGTAAAAGTCTGGAGATTTTTTATAACAATAGTTTTTATCATATAGTAGGACTGCATATGAACAAAACTTTTTGTATTTTGATTGTAAACCTATACAATAATATTCCATCGGCAGATATTCTTGCAGTCTTTAAAGCCTTGAGATCTGAACTCAACAGTCTAACCTGTAACAAAAGTAAATAATTTGTTGTTATCTGGGGGGTGATTTCAATTGTGCCCTTTGCCGCAGAGGTGTAAATGGGAACTGTGGTCTAATGGTTGACAGGGAGACTACACTGGCCCATTTTGAACACACAGTAACGGGGGACGCATTAAACGAAATCCTGTTTATGAATGATTTAGGTTTTGCAAACAAACTGTGTCAGCCAGAGGTACCCTTCTCGGCAACTTTTATGGGTAGAGGGTTATCCTCGACAATTGATTACTTCTCGATCTGTACCTGTTATGGCGACAGTGTTTCCAACTACAGCTTGCTGGAAACTCCCTTAAGTGATCATTTTCCCATTAGGGTGGAAATACTAGACCCATTTGCCGCCCCCATTACTGATGATATATCCAGGTTGAACTCGAGAGACATTGATATCTCAAAACAGAATGGATGTGCCTTAAAATGGACTAAGGTTGTACCTGAAGAATTTCTGTGCAATTTAATTAAGGCCTGTAAACCGTGTTTCAGTGTTTGTTTGGATTTGGATGCTGATGACACTGAAACAATTAATAGTTTCAGGCAAATAACCACATGTATAAAGAACAGCTTATGGGTGGAAGTAAAGAACCAAAAAGATAAAAATAGTGGCTGGTTTGACTCAGCGTGCACTAAGGCATATTCCAAATTAAAACGGGCTTTGAGTAATTCCGCTAGAGAGCAGAAGCAGATCAGGGAGCTTCGTAAAGCGTATAAAACTGCGATAAAAAAGCGGAGGGACATGCTGAAGATGGATGCATGGGGAGCATTAATCGAAGATTCTCAAATGAAAGATGTGACAGCTTTTTGGAAGGCAGTTAATGAACCATATTTTAAGGATAACACTATGGCACGGATGGAGATTGCTATCTCCGAAGATGACTGGGTGTGCCATTTTGAAACCCTTTATAGCACCCCGATAGTCTCTGTGGATTTACAAAGTGAGTCGACTGAGACGGACACGCTTAGTGTGTCCAGAAGCAAAGAGGTGTTGAACTTCACCTTAGAAGAAGTAATTAAGGCTATTAATTTAAGTCAGGGGGGTCAGGCACCCGGCCCGGATGGCGTCCCGGTGGATATTTTTAAACATAATATATCTTTTTGGGCGTTATTGCTTACTAGAACTTTTAACGCTGCCAGCTCGGTGGGACTTGTCAGTACCTGGTACGAGTCGATTATAGTACCCATTTTTAAAAAGGGCGACAGGGCTAGTTGTGTGTGCTACCGCCCAATATCTTTGCTTGATTCAACTATTAAAATTATTGGTAGAGTTATCCTAAACAGACTGCACCTATGGGCAGAGGAACACAAGGTTATTAGCGACTTACAATATGGCTTCAGAGAGGGAGTTGGGACCATAGACCAATGTCTTAACCTTTCTATCCTCCTTGAGAAATACACTAAGGCCAAGGGAGGCAGGTTGTTTTTAACGTTTGTGGATTAGACATCCACCTTTGACTGTGTAACTCATAGTGAATTGTGGCTAATCTTAGTCCGGCTGGGTGTCGAGGACAACATTATTCAATTTCTCAGAGAGCTTTATAATGGTGCCAGGGCCACAATTAGATACGGTAGAAGAGGGGAATGTACCAGAATGTTTAACATTGCAAGGGGAGTGAGGCAAGGCTGTTTCCTTGCCCCTTTCTTATTTAACATCTATATTAACGACTTAGAGAAAACCTTGCTACAGGAGTGCCAAGATATGCCTACGACATCAAATCGTCATATTCCTGCACTTATTTATGCAGACGATGCCGTCCTGATGGCAAGGACCCCCGTAGCCATGCAAAAAATGATTTTATCATTCACCACCTTTATGACTAACTTGGCCCTGAAGGTTAACAGTGCCAAAACTTTCTGTATGAACTGTAGTAGAGGAGCTAATCAGAAAAGAAGATCTATGTTCATTGGTTCTAAATCATTGGACTTTACCCCAACTTTCCCATATTTGGGAATACTGTTTGACAGTACAGGCCAGTGGGGTAGCGCAGTGAAAAGTAGAAATTTGTTAATTGCCAAGTCAATAATGGCCCTCAAACTATTTAGTAAAAAGATGGGGAAGAAACCAGTCAAGGAGCTTTTGTGCATATATAAAGCAAGTTGTGTTGCAGTCGCAACCTATGGGGCGGGAATCTGGGGGGATGCTAATGTCTCAACTTTACAGCTAACGGAGAATGGTTTCTTGAAATACCTTTTATCCATCCCTGAGAGTATGTCCACCCATAATTGCCACATTGAACTCGGCCTGGCATACTTAGAAGATATCATCAAGGTACAGCCGGTTCTTTTGTGGCATAGGGTATGGACAACGGATGCATGCCATTTGAACCATTTAATCCTAATGGACGCCCTGAAATTAGATTGTGTTAATCGGGTGAAGTGGTTGAGATATGTTAAGTCATTTCTTGTTAACATAGATCATCTTGAAAAGATGGATTATCCCCATATTAAGGTGTCTGAATCTAAGACAGTGTCGACCTGCCTTTCTATTAATTCAGAAGCTTGATGATATATTTACGAATCTTATTTAGGTTACTAAGCTTTCCGGTCATTAATGACTGGTCACGATGTACTAGCAAATGTCCCTTTGATGATATGTCTACCCAATCTGACATACATATTTTATTCTTTTGCAAATGTTATTCATCACCACGGAAAAGGTGGATTATGCCCATATTAAGGTGTCTGAATCTAAGACAGTGTCGACCTGTGATTTTATCGTTGGTGGCCTTGCGACGTTCGCCTACATGAGAATGATTGGCTTTTCAAAGGATGTCCAGAGTTTCCTGGATATGCCCTTTGATGGCTCTCACCTCTTAGGAGAAAAGGTGGACTTTGTGCTGGAGCGCTTTAAGAACAGCAGAGTTACGACCAGGTCCATGGGGCTGTCTATGCCCCTCACCAACCTCAGTCCACCTTCCGCCCCTTTTGTGGCCATGGAAGGGGCCTGCAACCACACCCATTCCCACTCAGCCACCATGGCCAACAGGCACCCATCCTTTTTGCAGCTGAGGGCGCGGGTCGCATAGGCAACATGGGACAGATCAATCCACCACCCCTTCGGCAGCCGCTGCATCCAAGCCTCTTTAGTTTGCCCTCTGAATATCATGCAGAGAAAGTGGGAGGCAGGATACGCCATCACGTGTCCCACTGGGGGTTAGTGACAATAGACTGCTGAGTCTAATAGATTGTGCTGAGAATCTATTCCCACCCCTTTGCGACTACCCTACCACACACGCCAACCACTAAAAATGTTACAGAAAGGGGGGTAAACCCAAAATAGTCACTGGGACCTGGGTAAATGTACAGTACAAGAGAGAGGGGTCCCAGAACGTAGTGTACTGAACAAATAATTTATAGCAATTTAAGAGATATAGAAGTCAATGCACAAATTAAAGATGAAACATTGTTATTTAATCACAATGTATCAGAAAAAGAGCTAATACACAAAATCATGTCATTCAACAAAAACAAATTAGTGCCCCAAAGGGAGATGGGTAGGGATGGTGGTTGTGAGAGGAGTAGTGCAGGATTTTAGGGTAGTGACATAGCAACGGTCGAAAAACCTCATTCAACAAATAAACTAGGTCTGCTTTATGAGAAAGACAGATAATATACATAAATGTCTCCAAAAATGAATCAACAAATCATTCTCCTAAAGATTACAATAAATGAAATATTCAGGGTGGGAGCTGATACATGGACAGATTGTCACATGGATGGACTGTTGACGTTTCAACCCACGGATACTTAGGCAAAGCTGGTGCCTTACTAGGGGGTCTTCTTCAGGACGGGGTTGGGGCGTAGTATCTAAAACTGGGTTTAAAAATGGGGTATAAGTTATTCTGAAACCTGGAAAGTGGGGAAATAATATTGTGCACAAGTTCCAGAATAAGGAGGAGGGAACAGATTTACCATGTATCATGAATGGTAGTCACGGAGCATGTGAATTAAGGGGAACCAACAAGTAATTTAGGCTTCAATGACAAAGTTTAGGAATTTAAGACAAAAGAAGGGGGAATAATTAAGGACAATATACTAGGTGAGATCTCTTGTGATCGGTGGGAAAGAAGGGAGACTTACAGAGGATGGGCTTCGTCACCGTCCTCAAGGAAATCGTTTCAAGGAAAAAAACGCCACAATGTGGTTGGTTGCTGGTGAATCTAAGCCGGGGAGAAGAGAGAATCGGGTGAAGCTGAATGCTTAAAAGAGTAAATCAAGTGCGTGTAGAGGCATGGGCTTGGTAAACCATCCATAACGTACCTGAAGGTTAAACAGATCACCAATCCGTTCTGGAGCAGCATTCACAAATTGCCGGGATGTTTCAGGTGACTGCGGGTGATCTGAGAGGTTCCTACAAGACCGTCGGTGAATCTAGGCAGTGGAGCGGAGGAGAAAGTAAGGGGGAGCTGCACGCTTTGCACAGTGGTCAAAACTAATGCGCGTTAGGGGAGGGGATCGCACACAAGCGCGAGTGATCCCGCCTCGTACTTGATGAATGAATCAACCAGAATCCGGTCAGGAGAAATATTCACATAACGCCGGGGGAGCACCAGGCTGCCGCAGCTTGATTTGAATATTCCAAAGGAAACGTGACGCGGGCGCGTGCACATCGTGACACGCAGAATGCATGAACAGACAAGGAGGAAAGATTGCAGTTCCGGTACAATCGTTGAATCAGCTTGCAATGTGACGGGGGTCAGAATAAATGATTAAAAAGACTGTGAATATCTTGGCCTAAGTTTGAAAAAGTCCGGATGCATATATAATAGCGCGTACCTATCACACACAATGGTAAGGCACTAGCATTCTGAAAATCCTGTTGATACATCTCATATATTGTTTGAGTTTTTTTGCAAAAACTAGGTGAGGCGCAGCGCAATGAGACCTTAGTACAAATAGACAATGGTGGTAACTAGTTCAAACCACAATGTAAGAAGGGTAAGTGAATGTTCAATCCAATATCTAATGAAAAAACTGTGTTGAAATGACTGACAATGTGAATTTAAATGTCCTAGGATCACAGCGTTGCTACATGCATTATGTTGGAAAAGATCCTAGTGCGTTGATAATAGTGCGGACCTGTCACACACGACGGTAAAGGCACATACATTCTGAGATTAATATGTGGAGGACACATCACATTCGCTGTTCAGGATTTGAGCAAAATTAGATGATAATGAAACACATAGGGACCTTAATACAAATAGACAGTGATGGTAACTGGTTCAAACCACAATGTAAAAGGTGTAAGTGAGGGTTCAATTCATTATCTATTATAAAACAGCGGGGAAAATTACAGCGTGGTAGTTAGGATCACAGCGTTGCTAGTTGGGTAAACTACTGTAATTTTCGTTCAAGCCGTTTTTTATGGAGTCAAAGAAGAGCATCCATTTGGATTCACGGATAGTGAGCATGTGTCTAATGTTGCTGACCCTAGGGCCCAGAGTGGCCTTTTCAAGAACAATCCACGTGAAACTGTCCAGTGGATGCCCAACCTTTTTGAAGTGTTCTACCAAGGGGGCACCTGTCTTTTCACAACGAATCCGACTACAATGTTGAAGCATCCTAACCTCCACCTTTTGTTGGGTCTGACCAACATAAATAAGGTCGCAGGGGCACACAATTGCGTGAATGACATTGTTGGTATTACAATTGGTGTATGATTTGAGTGTCACTTTTTGCTGTTTATTTGCAAATTCCCTTGTTTGGATGGTAGTATCACAGGCCTTACATTGACCATATTTGTGGTGGCAAATGACAGGTGGTAAGTTCCACAATGATACGATGGTATTAGGTGTTGGTGGTTCCAGGGCGGAGCGAACAATGTGATCTTTAATATTTTTTGCCCTTTTGAAAGAATGCATGGGTGGCAGGTCTTGTGCCAAATCATCTGATATGAGCCTCCAATGCTTGTTGATCATTTTCTTTATAGCATTGCTCTGGGTGGAAAAGGTGGTCTCACAGATTAGTCTTTGTTCCTGTATGTCGGGTCGTTCCCTTGGTTGCAATAGGACCTCACGGGGGTTGAACCAGGCACGTTTTCTGTCCCTCCTGACCAAAAGGCATTCTGCTAGGTCATCAGATTGTTCCATATAGTGCTGTTTGAGTGAACAGTTCCTACGAATGCGTAAGAACTGGCCGCACGGCAAATTTTCCCTCAGGTCTCTAGGATGATGGCTCCCATATTTCAGAAGTGAGTTGCATTCCGCTGGTTTCCGGTACAATGTTGTGCGTAGTTCTTTCCCATCTAACCTTGACGCTGAATTGTATTTTGCTGAGTGGCATGAATACTCGTGCTTGATAGGATTTAACTTTCGCCAGTGGTCAATAAGATCAAGATCTATTTTACAACTTTGGACTGCTAAAGCAACTTGGGGTTTATTCTGTCGACGATCTTTCTTAGTCGAGTCCAATCGCGGGTTTTGCAATAGATTAAAATCTCCCCCCCAGATTATTTGCCCGGGCAGACCAGTTATTGCCTGTTTTACTTGTAGAATGACTTGAGGGTCGTCAAGAATTGGTGCATAAACTGTAGCAAGAATACCACTGACGTTATTTAATTTACCGTGTGCAACTGCCCATCTACCTCTAATGTCCGTGCAAGTCCCTTCAAGATTAAACCCTACATGTCTCCCTATTAATATGGAAACTCCTCTCTGAGCCATCCCAGCAGGGGCAGATATGTTATAGCCCACCCAGCTTTTGAAGAGTTTAACTTACTCTGCATGGTATTTATGATGGGTTTCTTGTGAATAGATGACATCTGGTGAAAGGTTTTTCAGCCAGCACTCAGTAGCATTCCTTTTACGAACGTTATTCAATCCATTAACGTTTAGAGAAATAAATTTCACCATATTATTTCATGTTCGAGATGTTGGGCGTGACCCTCAACTAATACGCTAGTGTGCAAATTTGCAAAAATAGAGTCAACAGCAACAACACATATAATCAATAAATAATATATATATATATATATATATATAGCAGTCTAGACCAATAACATAATAGCAGCGGATATTCACAGGAGCATACGTGAAGAGACTGGATTTAAATGTGGAAATATGCAAGCAAACATATACGAGATGTTGAACGTGGCCCTCAGCCAATGTGCAAGTGTGCAAATCTGCAAATAAACAAACAACTGCAGCAGCAACAAATATAACCAATAGGTAATATAAATGTATATAACAATATAGGCCAATAGCATAATAGCAGCAAATATTCATAGAAATATTCCTAGAGAATCTGAGATTAGGTGTGCAAATCTGCAAACGGGCATACTCGAGATGATGGACGAGGCCCTCAGGAAGTGTGCAAATGTGCAAATCTATAAATATATAAACAACAACAACGACGTATATAACCGATAGGTAATATATAATAGTACAATAGCAGAAGCAGATATTGATGGAAACATTCATAAAAATCTAAATTGCAATGTGCAAATATGCAAACGAGCAGCAACTGTGCAAATATGCAATTAATCAGCAGGCTGATACAAATAGCAGCACGGACTTGAAGGATTAAGAGCCCTCTAGTGGATGCACTATATCGACGGCATCCTCCTGATATGGGATGGGGACCATTCCCAATTGACATCGTTCCACACCTGGCTTAACCTACGGTCACCCAACATCAAATTCACAATGCATTCAGATGCTACGAGCATTGACTTTCTGGATCTGACCATATACACTGATGGGGAAGAACTACGCACAACATTGTACCGCAAAACCAGTGGAATGCAACTCACTTCTGCAATATTGGAGCCATCATCCTAGAGGCCTGAGGGAAAATTTGCCCTACGGCCAGTACTTACGCATTCGTAGGAACTGTTCACTCAAACAGCACTATATGGAACAATCTGATGACCTAGCAGAACGCCTTTTGGAGCGTGTCTATCCAAAGAGATTGGTCAGGAGGGACAGAAAACGTGCCTGGTTCAACCCCTGTGACGTCCTACTGCAACCAAGGGAATGACCCGACATACAGGAACAAAGACTAATCTGTGTAACCACCTTTTCCACCCAGAGCAATGCTATAAAGAAAATTATCAACAAGCATTGGAGACTCATATCAGATGATTTGGCACAAGACCTGCCACCCATGCATTCTTTCAAAAGGGCCAAAAATAATAAAGTTCACGTTGTTCGCTCCTTCCTGGAACCACCAACAATTAATACCATCGTATCATTGTGGAACTTAGCACCTGTCATTGGCCACCACAGATGTGGTCAATGTAAGGCCTGTGCTACCACCATCCAAACTAGGGAATTTGCTTATAAACAGCAAAAAGTGACACTCCAATCATACACCAATTGTAATACCAACAATGTCATTCACGCAATTGTGTGCCCCTTGCGACCTCATTTTTGTGGGTCAGACCCAACATAAGGTGAAGGCTAGGAGCTTCAACATTGTAGTCAGATTTGTTGTGAAGTGACAGGTGCCCCTTGGTAGAACACTTCAAAAGGGTTGGTCAGCCACCGGACAGTTTCAAGTGGATTGTTCTTGAAAAGGCCACTCTGGGCCCTAGGGACGGCAACATTGGACACGTGCTCAATATCCGTGAATCCAAATGGATGCTCTTCTTTGACTCCATAAAAAATGGCCTGAACGAAAATGACAGTAGTTTTGCCCAGCTAGCAACACTGTGATCCTAACTTCCACGCTTTCATTTTCCCCGCTGTTTTAGAATAGATAATGAATTGAACCTTCACCTACACCTTTTACATTGTGGTTTGAACCAGTTACCATCAGTGTCTATTTGTATTAAGGTCCCTATGTGTTTCATTATCGTCTAATTTTGCTCTAATCTTGAACAGCAAATGTGATGTGTCCACAGCATATTAATCTCAGAATGCTAGTGCCTTACCGTTGTGTGTGATAGGTACACACTATTATGTATGCATCCAGACTTTTTCAAACTTAGGCCATGATGTTTACTGTCTTTTTAATCATTTGTTTTCTGACCCCCATCACATTGCAAGCTGTTTCTACGATTGTACCGAAACTCCAGTCTTTCCTCTTGTCTGTTCATGCATTCTGCGTTTCACGACGTGCACATGCCCGAATCACGTTTCCTTGGGAACATTCAAATCAAGCTGCGGCCGCCTGGTGCTCCCCCGGCTTTATGTGAATATTTCTCCTGACCAGATTCTAGTTGATTCATTCATCAGGTATGAGGCGGGATCACTCGCGCTTGTGTGTGATCCTCTCCCCTAGCACGCATTAGTTTTTAACACTGTGCGAAGCGTGCAGCTCACCCCTCCTTTCTCCTCCACTCCACTGCCTAGATTCACCAACCGCAGCGCGACGGTCTTGCAGGAACCTCTCAGCTCACCCACGGCCGCCTGGAGCATCCCGGCAATTTGTGAATGCTGCTCCAGAACGGATTGGCGATCTGTTTAACCTTCAGGTACGATGTGGATGGTTTACCGAGCCCATGCCTCTACACGCACTTGATTTACTCTTTTAAGCATTCAGCTTCCCCGATTCTCTCTTCTTCCGGCTTAGATTCACCAGCAACCGACCACATTGCAGTGTTTTTAGGTCTCGCCTGTCGATGCGCATGCGCATCGAGCTTGCGAGACTATTGGGGCTTAAACAGTCTTTAACCAACTTGCAAGGAATCGTGGCGATTCCTTGCAGTGCCCGTGAAAATCAAGCTTAATGCGCATGCGCTTAAAAGCGCGTGCACATGCCCCCAGCCGCCTGCCTGCCCCTGCTGCTTTCACACCCTCTCGCCGTCTGTTCCCCCTGCTGCGTCATCAAAGGCTTTCACGGCCGGCCGGACGTGCTTTCAGTTTCACTGCCGGCCGGCCGTGTAAAGTGCACTTCAAAGGCCGCTCTCCCTGCTCCGCCCCTTGTAAGTGCTCTGCTTCTTCAACTAGGAATCCAAGAATAAACGCCTTCATAAAATCACCAGCTTTCCTTAAAGCACTGACATCTTTCCACGTTTCTTGTATTCAGGTTGAATCGGACTTGAAGCTGCAAGTGTTCTACAATTGCAAAAATATTTTCATCCAGTTCTCTTTTAACGGGGTGTACCTATGTGCGGGCACAGGAACTTTACTCATTTAATCTTTGTGGCCCATGAGACAATCCCCGCTGCTCGTAGGAAAGTCGGGTCTCTTGCAGGGCCTGGGTTGGTTGCTCATGTCCATAGTGGCTCCCAAATCCCATTTTCTTTTACAATTGCCGCTGCTCTTGCGAGTTAAGCTGATGAATTCCTCACCGGTGCTGCCTTTTCTGTTGTGCACCTCCATGGAACCCACGGCCTCCATCCTCCGCCGCATGAGCTCTGTTTGTTGTTTGTGGGTGCTTGCTTATTTTAAAATATTCAGTGATAACCCCTAATGCGCTCTGTAAATTGTTTTAAGTTGTATACTTCAGTGCTAACACCCGATGCGGTCTGAAAATGCTTTGTTGCTTGTATTGGGATGAAGTATTAATATTATTTTTGTGGGTGCTTGCTTATTTTAAATGCTTCGGGGATAACTCCCCTATGTGGTTGGAAAATGTTTTTTGTTAAATGCTTTGGCGCTAACTCCCGATGCGGTCTAAAAATGCTTTGTTGCTCCTATTGGGATCAAGTATTCATCTTGGAAATGTTTTGTTTGTATGTGCTTTCTTATTTTAAATGCTTCACACTAATCCCCGATGCGGTCAGAAAATGAAATGCTTCGGAGCTAACCCCGATGCGTTTTGTTTGCCTTCTTCAAACAAACAGCATACAAACTATCAAAAGAAACAGCGGATGTGGTTTAAAAAACAAATGCTAACGTATTATCTTGCAACCTATGTTCCACTCTCCAATTTGTATTACATTTCCCCAACTCCATGTGTATGTGCGCACAAACAGCAATTAATCACCACTTGCTTTTAAAAACATTTTGGCATGCTTTTTGTACTGATATATTAAACTGGAATACTGCACAGCTCGTGTGGCATTGTAAACTTTTAAATACTTGTAACAGTGTGTTCTGTTTCTTACAGTTTGTTTTTCTAGCTTTTACCTGTAACCTACACTTGGTTCCGCTACTTGTGCATCCTGCTGCTTCTTTGTCTCAACTACTGACCTGCTTTTCGCATATGGTGCAGACGATGCCAGAGCTTCCCCCGGCCCCCTCCGCGCAATGCCAGAGCTTTTCACTCCAAAACATCACACTAAGCTTGCCCACCTTGGCCCCTCCGCCCTCAGCAGACAGACAGCAATATAAGACCTACAGATAGTGCTCGTGTGTTTTCACACCCTCTCGCCGTCTGTTCCCCCTGCTGCGTCATCAAAGGCTTTCACGGCCGGCCGGACGTGCTTTCAGTTTCACTGCCGGCCGGCCGTGTAAAGTGCACTTCAAAGGCCGCTCTCCCTGCTCCGCCCCCTGTAAGTGCTCTGCTTCTTCAACTAGGAATCCAAGAATAAACGCCTTCATAAAATCACCAGCTTTCCTTAAAGCACTGACATCTTTCCACGTTTCTTGTATTCAGGTTGAATCGGACTTGAAGCTGCAAGTGTTCTACAATTGCAAAAATATTTTCATCCAGTTCTCTTTTAACGGGGTGTACCTATGTGCGGGCACAGGAACTTAACTCATTTACAATCCCCGCTGCTCGTAGGAAAGTTGGGTCTCTTGCAGGGCCTGGGTTGGTTGCTCATGTCCATAGTGGCTCCCAAATCCCATATTGGGATGAAGTATTAATATTATTTTTGTGGGTGCTTGCTTATTTTAAATGCTTCGGCGATAACTCCCCCCACTCATCCACGCAACGCCACTCACACACGCAACGCCACTCACACACGCAACGCCACTCACACACGCAATGCCACTCACACACACAACGCCACTCACACACGCAACGCCACTCACACATGCAACGCCACTCACACACGCAACGCCACTCATCGACGCAACGCCACTCACACACGCAACGGCACTCACACACGCAACGCCACTCACACACGCAACCCACTCACACACGCCACTCATCCACGCAATGCCACTCATCCATGCAACGCCACTCATCCACGCAACGCCACTCATCCATGCAACGCCACTCATCCACGCAACGCCACTCATCCACGCAACGCCACTCATCCATTTGCAAAACAAAAAAGGTCAAACTCTTCTATTGCGAGACCTATTGCATTTTCAATGCTTGTTTTCCTTGAAAGGATTTCCTTGAGGACGGTGACAAAGCCCATCCTCTGTAAGTCTCCCTTCTTTCCCACCGATCACATGAGATCTCACCTAGTATATTGTCCTTAATTATTCCCCCCCTTCTTTTATCTTAAATTCCTAGACTTTGTGATTGAAGCCCAAATTACCTATGAAGTTGGTTCAGCTTAATTGACATGCTCTGTGACTACCATTCATGATACACGGTAAATATGTTCCCTCCACCTTAATCTGGAACTTCTGCACAATATTATTTCACCACTTTCTGGGTTTCAGAATAACTTATACCCCATTTTTATACCCATTTTTAGATACTGCGCCCCACCCCCGTCCTGAAGAAGACCCCCTAGTAAGGCACTAGCTTTGCCTAAGTCTCCGTGGGTTGAAACGTCGACTGTCCATCCATGTGACCATCTGTCCATGTATCAGCTCCCACCCTGAATATTTCATTTATTGTAATCTTTGGAAGAATGATTTGTTGATTTATTTTTGGAGACATTTATGTATATCATCTGTTTTTCTCATAAGGCAGACCTAGTTTATTTGTAGAATAAGGTTTTTCGACCGTTGCTATGTCACTACCCTAGAACCCTGCACTACTCCTCTCACAACCACCATCCCTACCCGTCTCCCTTTGGGGCACTAATTTGTTTTTGATGAATGACATGATTTTGTGTATTAACTCTTTTTCTGATACATTATGATTAAATAACAATGTTTCATCTTTAATTTGTTCATTGACTTCTATATATCTTAAATTGGTATACATGTTTTGTTCGGTACACTACGTTCTGCGATCCCTCTCTCTTGTACCTAACTACTACAAATGAGCTGACAGAGGACCATCTCTCCTTGCTCTGTCAGGAAGTGCAAGCTCTATGGGCCAAGATAGCCATTGAGTGGTTGCCTGCATCAGAAGTAGGCCAGAGTTGCCATTCTCGCTACTTTCTAGTGCCAATGATGGGCAGAGGACTTTGTACTATCCTAGACTTCCACATTCTCCACCTCTTGCTGAAAAAGGAGAAGAACAAAATTCTCACTCTCGCCTAAGTCCTCTCTTCCCTGGACCAGAAGACTGGATGATAGCATTGGACTTGCAGGACTCTTATTTCTGCATCCCTGTCTTGCTGCATACATGTTACCTCTGGTACACACTGGGCCAAGAACATTCTCATTTCACTATGCTCCCTCGTAGACTTACCAATGCCACTCTGGTGTTCACAAAAGTGATAGAGGTAGTTGAAGCTCATCTGCAGAGGTTCTATTCTTCCCCTAACTCGACAATTAGCTGTTGAAGGTGGACTCGCCCCAGACAGTCTTCTTTCACCTTCAGTCTACAGCGAGCCTCCTGCACTTTCTGGGGTTCACTACTATGTGCCAAAGTTGCACCTGACTCTCTCAGGTGCTTTCTTTCACTGGATCCAGTCTGGACACACTGCAGTTTCGAGCGTATCCTCCTGAGTGGTAAGTCTAGAATATTCAGGCTTTGATTCCAATGCTTCAAAACTCTATTCTGGATTTTGATGAGACAGACTCTGAGGCTTTTGGGCCTTCTGCATCCGGTTTGTTACTCATGCCTGTTAGCAAAAGTGGGCTCGGCAGTGGCACCAGAAGGCCAAATGGGCACAGCATCTGGGGAATCTCTCTGACATGGTCCAGATTGCAGAGGGAACTGCAAAAGATAGTAGTGACAAGAATTGCGTTTTGGTCAATAGCAGACCTTTCTCACTTCATGAACTAGATCAGACTTTGGTGACAAATGCGTCACTCCATAGATGTGGCAGCCATCTAGGAGTGGTGGAGATCAGAGGACTCTGGTCTTTGGCAGGGTTCAAGCTCCACATCAACCCATAGGAGCTTCGGGCTCTTCCCGTGGCATTGAAAGCCTTTCTTCCTTTGATCAAGCGAAGGCTTGTGCAGGCGTTCACTGACAACACCCTCATCATATGGTATTGCAGCAAAAAGGGTGGGGTCGTGGATCCTCTGTCAAGATGCCCTGCTTCCCTGGACATTGCTAGAATATTAGGGCATTTCCCATGTGGTTAAATACCTGGTGGGTTCTCTGAAAGCCAGAGCAGACTAACTCAGCTGAAGATGCCTAGCGGATCAAAAATAGCGTCTTAATCAGAGGTGGTACAAGGTCTCTCTCAGTAATGGGCATAACCTTGGTTGAATCCATTCACTGACTGGTGAGAATGCACAATGTCAGCAGTTTTGTGCACTGGAGTTTCCAAGGTGGCTCTCGCTCAGAGGTGCTTTTTGTCTCCCGCGGAGCTCTGGTCTCCTTCACACCTTTCCACCAATACCACCCTTGCTCAGAGTTCTCAATAAGATTAGGAACAACCAGGCCCAAGTCATACTTGTGGCGCTGGATTGGGCAAGGAGAGGCTGGTATCACAAATTATTGAGGATGACCATTGGTCCACCAGTCAGTCCGCCTCTTCGAGAGGATCGTCTGTCAAAGCAACGGGGAGAGTTCTTCACCTGAACCTATGCACCTTCCACCTGCATGCGTGGAGATTGAGCTTCAAAGGTTGACAGCTTCTGACCTTCCTCCCGAAGTCTATAATGTTATTTTGGCAGCAAGGGGTCCCTCCACTATGTCAGTATCCAACTGCCGTTGGAATGTGTTTGTGCCATGGTGTATTTCCCAGAACATTGACCTCCTTTTTGCACCTTTATCCAAGGTTATCTTGTTTGCGTTATCTTTGGCCTATCAGGACTGTGGTCTGGGCACAGTTAAAGGTTATCTCTCAGCTATTTTGGCATTTTTGCTGTTGCCAGACCAAACTTCTCCTTTTAAGTCACCTGTTGTGGTTAGGTTATTTAAAGCACTGCACCACATATTTTCCCCTACGCCATTCATCGTGCCTCAGTGGGACCTCAAACTTCTAAAGGTTGTGATTCCCTTCCATGTAGGGCAGAGAATCACTCTGCCTGCCCTCTTTGCTCTCCCTCATTCCTCCAAAGGGGAGGAGAGACTCCACTGTCTGGGCCCAATAAGAAAGTTGTTGTTTTATCATGACTGCACAAAGAGTTCTGGTTGGTTAAAATTCACTCCACCAGAGCAAAGGCTTGGACATCTGCTTTAGTACAAGGCATCCCTGTCATGGACATCTGTCAAGCAGCTACGTGGGCTTCATGCTTACCATGCTCTGCTGCTTGAACAGTCAGGTCCATTGCGATGGCCACTTCTTCTGTTCAGTCCTGCAGTACTTTCTAATTTAATTGACTTTGTAGTCCAAACCTCCAGAGAGGTATTGATTGGATATCTCTTCTGAGGTAAGGAATCTCAAGCTAGAAGTCGCTAACAGATGAACAAGTTATTTTCCTTTGGTAATGCCGTACAGTGCATATCTCTTCTGGAGCAGATGGCATAGATGATGCAGATGAGGGGCTAAATGACAACAGCTACTAGTGTGCAGGGGTACTGCTCGAATATTTTCTGGATCCAGTCTGACACTTGGAAAATATGCTATGAGAAATCCACAGCTAAATACAGTCACTACCAGAAAAGGCATTACAGAAGGTAAGTAAGTTGTTCTTTACAACTAGAATGATAAGCTGATTTTTGTACTATTTCGAATACTTTGGACTTTTGCCTTCACAAAGATTTGTCCACACAAGGTATACAGGCTAAATTTTTCTCCTTCTTTTCAAAGATCCTAGGGATTCTACAGAAACCCGGCGGGTTGTGAAGTTCCCTGGGTGGGACCTAGAAAATAGCCAAAATATAGCTAAAGATTGTTAGGTCTTTTTTTTGCAAAAAAAAGGAAAAAAAGTGCAAGGAAGCATGTCTTTTTTCTATAAATGGTGTAAACAAAGGGTTTGTTGTGCTTCTACTATCACTTCTCAGCTTTCAGGAACAACCACTGTTGTGATAAACTACCACTTTTTTATGAAAGTCTTTGCATTTTTCTAAGAGGTTGTGCATTTTTCCAAATTTGTATGTTTTTTTACCTAATTGCAGTTTCAGGTGGAAACACATGTGATACCCATGGGTGATTCAGGAAAGCTATACATTTTAAAAATTAGACAACATTTTGAATTCAGCCAGGTTTCAATTGAGTAGATACCCAAAGGTTTTCCCAAAGAAAATAACTATTAAAATAAAAAAACGAAATGGAGTAGGAGCAAAATGAACATGAGTGCAAACGAATTGCCAGTTGTGACAACATTTTCTTCTGTAACTTCTAGTCATGACGGCTGATTGACAAACGTAATAGGCTGTTAAGTCTGCAGACCATTGTGGTCATAGTGATGTATAGGGTTTTCAGGTTCCCCAAAATCATTTCATACTCAAAGCCAATATCTGAGCTGAACATTACAATGATTTTTCATTGTGTACTAACTATACAACAATTCATATGGCAAAATATATAGAATTGAACATGGGTATGAAGAAAACCGTGGTTATTTGTGCACCTCCGAATTAGGGGTTATCCATACTATCACGTAATGTAGAGGACATTTTACAAAATGTCTTTTTTTCTTGTATCCCGGTTTACATTTAGAAGCTACAAAAGCAGAGAAAACCAAATGGGATTGTTAAAATGCTCTGCTATTCTGTATTACCGCGTATCTCCTGATAAAAACATTACCCCACTTGTATGGATGGGCCTAGCATCTGTGAGACAAAATGCCACATAAGACGTCTTGGAGACATCATGTTTCACCGAGCAGAACCCACACTTTTTTTACAGTGTGGGTGGCTGTGGATCTTTGGCCCTAGATCACCCAGCACCTTGGGAAACCTACCAAACCTGCTCATTTCTGAAATTGAACACCCGCAGAGTCTATGGGGGCTTACTTACAGCAGGCAGCCACAAATTTCTTCTGATCAAAATGATACCTCGATTCTGGGAGATGGGGGGCCTATGACAGAGAAGAGCCTAAAACACAACATGGACAGTTTACATTATTCCACTGAAAACCAAGCATTTTTTGCAATTTGAGTACCTCAGGATATTGGACCATAGCTCAGCCGGAATCTAGGGAGGCATACTAAAAATGTGACACCCAAACGGAGTTAAGGATGATGTGCCTCATGTGAATCCCAAGTTTCCTTACCCACAATGCCCTGTAAACCTCAAACTTTGCCCAAAAGCATGCATTTCTACATATTTGTCTGAGGGAAAATCCCTGAATCTGTGGGGATCCAGTATTGTCCTACCATCTAGTGTTTACCGATGTATTCTAATAAATATGGTACCTCACTTGTGTGGATTGGCCTTGTGCTCGCAACAGGAAAGGGCTCAAAACATAATGTGGCAACATTACCTATCGCAATAAATTATCTGATTTGGTAATGGGGTAGCTGACATATTTGGGCTCAGGCTTGACAGATACCAAAAGAAACCTACCAAACGCAGACATTGCTGAAAATTCTATAGCCTGGGTAGTCCAGGGTGGTGTGCTTTGCGTGGATCCCCGACGTATTTTTACCCACAATGTGCTGCAAACCTCAAGCTTTGTCAAGAAATGTGCGTTTACCTTTCTTTTCTGTGATGTAAACTTGTGGAATCCGCAGGACTCCCAGTGACCCTGGATTGATCCATTACGGTGGCAGGCATGAAGACCAGCCACACAAGTGGTGTAGTGTTTTTATCATGGCAAGTGCTTGATATGCTATGTGGTAGGATTTCTCTCGGTACCTTTAAACTCTTGAAATATACACAGATGTCTGTGTCTCTGGGTGGCTATTGAGCCCAGGCCCAAATACAGCAGGTGCCGCTACTGTTGATTTCTCCACCTTGCATTTTGTGGCATTTTGTATTGTGGCTGCTAGGCCTAGCCTCACAAGAGGAGTAGAATTTTCTTTGGGCTAAGAGCGGGAACCACGGGAGGTCATAATTCTGTGAATCCCTTCAGATTTCTGTAGTGTTCGTCTCAAACAAGCAAGGAACATGTGCAATTTTAGTCAAAGTATGAGATTTGCAGGACCTTGTAGGTAGGAAACGGTTGTAGTTTCCAAAGGAGAAATTTTGGATTTAGTACATTTTACATTGATTGTACCAAAGAAAGTCTAGTGGACAATCAGCTCTTTGTGGGGATCTTTTGATGGAGAGTCCTCTTCATTAGGACCTTCTTTGAGTTGGCTAAAAAAAGTAATCTCCGGAAGGCCTACTGGCTCATTTAAACAGATCCAAGACTGCTAGCACTGAATTGGAAAACAGAATGCCTGTTCTGGATATCTACGTAGGCATCAGAACACACATTTACGAAAAACTACTGCATGGGCACCCAGGTCAATTGACGGGCATTTTGCCGACTCGTTCCTGCAGAACTTTTTATCCAAGCCATTTCACAGACATCATTATCTTGGGAAGTATTCCTTTTGTAGCTCTTCATAAGGTGAGGAATAAGTATACATCTGAAAAACAAGTTACTTACCGTCGGTGAAGTTCTTTCTAGTGTATATTCTGTCTAACTGCCTACTTCTTCACCACCCTCCCATGTCCCTATTCTCTGGTACAGTCTTTTCCCTTCAAAAAGATCCCAAAGTGGATCCCTGACACATCATTGACTCCTATAATATCGGCCTACACAAATATCGAGTCACTAATATCGCACACAAAAATGTCGACTCCCGATGCACAAAACAAATATTATACAAATATCAAAAAATGTATATCAGCAAAATAATTATCAACTACAAAAATATAGACTACCAAAAAATAGAATACAAAAACATTGTAAAAATTAAAACAACATATAATGCAACACAAATATCATATACATAATATCGACAACGCAAACATCAATAAAATACATAAAATAACAATTAAACATACAAATAAATTATTTTCAATATTATAAAAAACATATTTTAAACATTAATACAGATGCTAACAAACAATATTACAATACTTAAAAAAAAAATTCAAATAATTATACAAACACCACAACATAAAACAATAACACCACTATCAAAAATAGACAAACATATATAACATATTTAAAATAATATATAACATTAATTAATGCATACATTTTAATTATATTATTAAACAAAATTAAAACACACATTAAATAAATACAATTAAAACTAAACAAATTAAATTATAACTGCCAAAAAATTCAAACAAAGATATCTCAGTGAATGAATTTAGACTACAACAACAAAAACCAATAGAAAACTATAAAAGCAATCAATTAATTAACACAACATTTACAGTGAAACGGACAAACACTGCAAAAGGACGAAACTTCACAAAACAGGCAACAGAATGAAACATATCCACATATACAACTAAACAGAAAAGATTTTATTGAAGGTAAAAACAAAACTTTTAAGATAAATAAATAAAATTAGCTTTAAATAATTAAGCATATACACATACTAACCTAAAATATAATTTGTCTTTATATTTCATAGAGTAAATTTGATCAAAACGATTTCCTTACAAAAGAACTACAATGTAGTTCTTACCACATGCACATGTTAGAATATACACCACGCAAATACACCACGCATGTGGTGTATATTCTAAAATGTGCATGTGGTAAGAACTACATTGGAATGACCACTTGCCCATTACACAAAAGGATCCTAGAACACATTAGATCTATTCAAAATGGAGACGTGTCCTATGCTATAGCCAAGCATATGTCACAACATAAAGGAAAGACTTGGAAAGACATACGTTACAGTGGTATAGCGGCAGTCCTTCCACATGAAAGAGGGGGAAATAGAAAACTGCAATTAAGGAGACTGGAGTCACGCCTAATCATAAGATTCCAAACGAAAATGCCTAGAGGATTGAATATGGACGAAGAGATGTATGTCCACCTGTGAACCATTAAAAAGAGGGAACTGTTATTAACAAGAAAAAATGGAAAAAAGAAGGAAGGAAAGAAAAAAAGAAAAAGAAATTGCTGATAAATCCATGAATCCCATGACTTTGTTTCACTCACTTATAATTTTCAAGGGCACTTAGCCCATAACGAACAGACAATCAATTAAAAATTGGTCAGTTTATATTTGAAGTCATAAAGGCACTTAGCCTACACTGAATCAATTCCCATATTAACAGCATAAATGTTTTACTAAAAGGAATTTATGTTTATTGCTCAACGGTTAAAACCTATACTAGGGTGAGATAGGAATCTTCTTATACTCTAACCGTTTCACGAAGACTTCAAAATATAATATACTGTATAACTAATATGAGACTGAACAAAGTGATTAATATAAGTCTGAAATGTTACAGAGTTAAGATTGTACAAACAATATTGTTTCCAAATGATATTTGAAACTACCTCCCCCAGAATGCATCATTAGATGCTGGTGGGTGGGAAGGTATATAAATTAAAAATAGTGGATGGACTAGTGGCAACACTGTGATCAAGACCTGCGGTCGAAACGCGTAGGTGAAAGGGGCTGTATGTAAGTCTCTTCTTTAATAAACCCTAATTTAATACACTGAGCGAGTGCGGACATTAGGTTCTTTTTGGGGATTAAATCTATATATATATAATATATAAAAAAAAGGGTGTTCCACTTGCTTGGAACGCACACAATGACAAGCCGGACTCCTGTGTGTTTAAAAGCGTCCTTTATTCCAGCAGGACAGTATTCCTGAATTCCCATTAAAAACGCCCGACGCGTTTCGAAGCTGACATGCTCCTTGTTCACGGGCTGGTATGCAAATGAGGCAGTGATTACGAGCTGGAGCCGTCAGTCATTATGATTACTTTTTCCCGCCCCCTGGTGGTCTTGCTCGGGTGCATCACTGGAAAAGCATTCTGGAACTTCGAGTTCCTGCTTGTGTGTTTTCTCCCTCTGGTGGGGTCTGCCTGCTTTTTTGCATCCATTTCTTTAGTTTTGCTTCTCACCCTCCAGTGGGTATTGGGAGAAAGACGGACCCAGTTCAGCTGTTCTGTCTTGTCATTCTGCCGGTTTGAGGTTCTAGTATCTCAAGGCAGCTCACATTCTTCCTGTGACGGTGCAAATCCATGACCATTGACTGGCCGTAAAACTTCAAAAAAAGGGTGTGCCACTTGCTTGGAATGCACACAATGACAAGCCGGACTCCTGTGTGTTTAAAAGTGTCCTTTATTCCAGCAGGTCAGTATTCCTGAATTCCCATTTAAAACGCCCAATGCGATTTGAAGCTGACATGCTTCTTGTTCACAGGCTGGTATGCAAATGAGGCAGTGATTCCAAGCAAGTGGCACACCCTTTTTTTGTAATATATATATATATATATATATATATATATATATATATATATATATATATATTCACTGAAAAAACCATAGGTTAGAGACCATATATAGTTAGCTGGACATTTTATTGACATAAAACCAATGAAATTCCATATATAGTTAGTTGCACTAACTATATATCGCGCACCCGCAATCCACTGCTGATGATGTCACATATTACATCATTCATGACATGGTCAGTGACATTACTGATGACATCACTGATGACATCTCAAATGACATCACTGATGACATCACTGATGACATCTCAAATGACATCACTGATGACATCATCTAGTGTCTGTGTGTTTTTGTAAAGTTTAAATATGTTTTACATATTGAAGAATGAGTGGATGTATGGAAGACTGAGTGTGTGTGTGGCTGGCTGGGAGGTGTGTGACTCTGTGCATATCAATGTGTACTTGTATCAGTGATTGTATAAGAGAGTAAGTATGTGTTAGTATATGTGTGAAAAGTATGGTGCTCTGTGTTTAACTTTATAGATGAGGAAATCGAAGTGTGATTGATTCTTCACAGGACTGACTAGGTGTATGAGTGCATATGATAGTGTTGTAATAATGAGTGACTGTATGTATGAGTGATTGTATGGGTGAATGAGTGAATGTGTGTGTAGACGTAGGAATCAGTGAGTGCGTATGTAGTAACTGGTATTGGTGTGTCATGATGTCATCAGTGATGTCATTTGAGATGTCATCAGTGATGTCATTTGAGATGTCATCAGTGATGTCATCAGTGATGTCACTGAAGTATGGTGTTCTGTGTTTAACTGTATAGATGAGGAAATGGAAGTGTGATTGATTCTTTACAGGACTGACTAGGTGTGTGAGTAACTCCATGGATGAGTGGCAGTGTGTGAGTGTCTGCATAGGTGTATGAGTGCATATGATAGTGTTGTAATAATGAGTGACTGTATGTATGAGTGATTGTATGGGTGAATGAGTGAATGTGTGTGTAGACGTAGGAATCAGTGAGTGCGTATGTAGTAACTGGTATTGGTGTGTCATGATGTCATCACTGATGTCATTTGAGATGTCATCAGTGATGTCATCAGTGATGTAATTTGAGATGTCATCAGTGATGTCATCAGTGATGTCACTGACCATGTCATGAATGATGTAATATGTGACATCATCAGCAGTGGATTGCGGGTGCGCGATATATAGTTAGTGCAACTAACTATATATGGAATTTCATTGGTTTTATGTCAATAAAATGTCCAGCTAACTATATATGGTCTCTAACCTATGGTTTTTTCAGTGAATTTTCAAGGTTTTGTAAATGCAAATTCCTAACTATATATGGTCTATAACCTATGGTTTTTTCAGTGAATTTCATTGGTTTTTTAAAAGCTAATATCTATAGCTGTAAAATATATTCTTTATTACGTGACGTATCACGTAGCCACGTGAGACGCCTCATGACGCGTCGCATAACCGTGACGTATCGGCTCTGCAGCGCAAACAAAACCCGTAACGTAAGCGTGCCGGAGCACGCTTACAGATATATATATTTTTGTTAACCTTAATTAGACAAAATCCACACGTGCACATATCTTGAGGCCTTGCAAAGGCACATCAAACAAACAGTCCCTACAATTTTGCCAAGTTTGCTCGAAATCTATTCCCTTAATTTTTTTTTTACTGTTTCTCTTGGTTTTCCCCTTGTTACGCTTACCGGGACGCTACCCGGTACGCGAACCGGACGCTCCAAAAACACAAGATGGCAGACTCCCGTTACGCTGCCGGTTAGCTGCCCGGTTCGCGTACCGGGAAGCGCCTCTACCGCGAAAAATCGCGGGGGACTTTAATATCCCCCTCATCAATCCTAGGGGGTCAGGAGGGGTTTACCTTGCCCCCTTTCCTTCATTTCCCCCTTCTTTTTTCACCACATCTTGTCTCTCGAACCTACCGAGAGACAAGATGGCGGCCGCTCCGGACTGTTTACAATGTTGACAGCTACGCTGCCGGTTAGCTGCCCAGTTAGCTGCCCGGTGAGCTGTCCGGTGAGCTGCCCGGTTCGCGTACCGGGACGCGCCTCTACGGCGTAAAATCACAAAAAATTTATTTTATTTTTTTTTGCCCCGCGGGGCACTTTAATATCCCCCTCATCAATCCTAGGGGGTCAGGAGTAGTCTACCTTGCCCCCTTTCCTTCATTTCCCCCTTCGTTTTTCACCACATCTTGTCTCTCGATCGTACCGAGAGACAAGATGGCGGCCGCTCCGGACTGTTTAGAATGTTGACAGACACCGGAGAGCCAATCAGATTCGCTTCGCGAAGTTCCATTACGCGTCAGGTACGCGAACCGGGGCGCTAACCGGAGCGCTGTCACAGATATATATATTTTTTTAAACGTTAATTTCTCAAAATCCACTGGAGCACATATATTGAGACATAGCAAAGGCACGTCGGGCAAACCATATCTACAATTTTGCCAAGTTTCATGTAAATCTATTCAGCCGTTCGAGCTAAAAGTGAGTCCAACCGCCCTATGGAAAAATGAATGGGAAAAACGCGTTTTGGGACCCCCCTTTGTTCTCTGCCCCCCCTTAACGTAACCCCCCCAAATTTATAGGGGCTGCTCAGAAAAAAAAGGTGCCATTTTCCTGAAAATTTCAGCCAATTCTGTCCACAAACGCCAAAGTTATTAGACAGAGAATTTTCAGAAATCCCATAGAGAAAAAATCCTAACTATATATACCCACTGGCTATCGCCAGTAGGTAATATACATATATAAACATATGTAATCTGCATATCTATATAAATATAAATGCATGCATACATATACATATATGCATACATATGCATGTTATTTACATGAAAGTTTTAAAAACACTAATAAAAGCAAAGCTAAAAAGCCACCTCATTACAAACAGAATGGCTTTAACTTAAACGAGGGCGAGATCTATTGCATTTTCAATGCTTGTTTACTTTGGTTCTATCAAGAAGGCATTCAGATGTGTCACACATTTGCCATAAATTCTGAATGTTAGCACTCTAGTTGCTCATTAGATCACTGTAGTAAAGCTAGTGCTCACCAGGGAAGTCTGCTGCTAATCATGGTTTGCAGCCATTTTCCCGCATTTTTTATCCCGCAGACTTTCAGTCCGCATACCATTATCCCGCAAGGTCATTGAGCTCGCATACCATTATCCCGCATTTTTTCAAAACGCATGTGCATTTATCGCGCTTGCATTTACAAAGAATTACGTTTTAAAGGCATGTATGGTAAATGCATTTGCGTTGTGAAAACCACGATGACGAGAGAGGTAAGTGGGTTTGTGTTAATTTTTTCGTGGGTTAGTGATTGTGTAGTGTAGTGTAGTGTTGTGTAGTGTAGTGTTGTGTTAGTGTAGTGTAGAGTTGTGGTGGTTGTTTAGTGTAGGGTCATGCTGGGGGTAGTGTTTTAGGGTTTAGGGTTGTGCTGTAGTGTTTGCGTAGTGTAGGGTCATGCTGTGGGTAGTGTTTTAGGGTTCAGGGTAAAATTTGGGGGGGGTTCGTCAAGGGGGGGCCGAGAAAAAAGGGGGGTCCCAAAATGCGTTTTTCCCATGTTAATTTCCATAGGGCGGTTGGCCTCACTTTTAGCCTGAACGGCTGAATGGATTTGCACGAAACTTGGCAAAATTGTAGGGACTGTTAGCCCGATGTGCCTTTGCTAGGTCTCAATATATGTGCTCCAGTGGATTTTGAGAAATTAACGTTCAAAAAAAGATATATATCTGTAAGCGCGCTCCGGGCAGCGCCCCGGTTCGCGTACTTGACGCGTAACGGAACTTCGCGAAGCAAAGCTGATTGGCTCTTCGGTGTCTGTCAACATTCTAAACAGTCCGGAGCGGCCGCCATCTTGTCTCTCGGTAGGATCGAGAGACAAGAGGAGGTCAAAACAAAGGCGAAAATGACCATAAGGGGGCATAGTAGATCCTCCCTGACCCCCTAGGTTTGATGTGGAGGCTTTAAAAGGGCCCCGCGGGGCAACAAAAAAAAAAAAATTTTTTTTTTGCGTGGATATCGCCCGGTTCGCGAACCGGGAAGCGGCCCGGGGAGCGTACTATGAGGAAAAAAGAATGATAGACTTTTCAAATACTGTATGTTAATTGATTGTTGGTTTTGTTGATTATTATTTTTTTTTTTAAGCAATTATTTATTGTGTTTCAAAATTTAATAAAATGTCTAACATTTCACTGTCTGAAATGTCGTTATTTTCATTGAACATAGCTTGTAATGTTTGAGTGTGTAAAATGTCCTCATTTTCAAGGAGGACATCTACTGCTTGCACACATTGCAGTAGTTCTTGGTCCCAAGTTTCATCCATAAATTCTATATAATTTGGATCAATTATTTCTTGGTTGGTCTCTTGCAGGACAATTTCAAATGAAACTTTGTGTTCGCCTTCCATTTTGTCTGAAATTTGGATAAAAAGATATATTAGTAGAGATAGGGCACTGTTGGGATTAATTTTAGATAGGCAGTTTTTAACAGTGAATTTATCTTTGGGCAGTGTATAGTATCAGAGTGGAAGTAGGAATATAAAAAAGTGTATGTGATTTAACGTAAGTAAATTCATAATTATACAAGAGAAACCTAACTCCATCCATAACTATAACAGAGAAGTCTATCTAAATCTATAACTACTACAGAGGGATAGTATATAACTATCAGAAAAAGTTTACCATATTAACTTATAGTGCACAATATACTTCAGTTTTTAAAATAACAACTTACTTATAGTGCACAATATACTTCAGTTTTTAAAATAACAACTTACCTTTACAAAGAAGTTGAAGTGATTAGTGAAAATCCTATTGAAATGTACACCAGGAAGTAGTAGTCAAAATGGCTGTGTTTCCTTCTCTTCCTTTATATATATTCAGGTACATAACCAATCAAATGTCAGGTAAAAAAAAAATAGAAAATGAAAGTAACATTTTAATTGGTTGTGAATTCCAACACTTCAGATGTGTTTTGTGAAGTAATTTACCTCAGGGTATTTAGAGAGGTCTACAGGCTAAATGGCTAAATGGAATTTCAACAAAATTTGTGAAAATGGTAGGGATTGGTATGTAGTATGAGCAAATCTATATTTGGTGAAAGTGTCTCAAGGGTTTCTTCTGTAAATTACTTTCCCACCTTTTTTAATGGAGCGCTTCTCGGGGAGCGCCCTGGTACGCGAACTGGCGAGCGCCCCGGTACCCGAACCTTAAGCGTTACGGGAGTCCATCATTTTGTGTTTCGGTCGAATTAAGATACAAGATGGAGGGCACATAATGTTCAGAATGGGTAGAAGGGGACACGGTAGATGTATTTTGACCCCCTAGGTTTTCTGAGGATGGCTGAGGAGGCCCATATGTGCGAAAAAAAAACATTGTTTTTAAAAATTTCGCGCGGTTAGCTTCCGGTTCGCGTACCGGGTAGCGCTCCGGGGAGCGTACTTTGTTGAAAATTAGTAAAAAAAGTTAGAGTAAAATAATAATTGTGAGTGATCAGATGTAGGGTAGCTCTGAGAAGAGCTTTTGGGTTTATGGTACATTTAGGTACTTATAAGTAGGTACCAATGCACATTTTTAAATTCAGAATGAAAACTCTGTTCCCTTCATCTGAGAAGTGAACTCCATCTCCTCTGTAGATATCTTGCATGTAGTAACGCAAGTTATTGTTGTACACGGAACCCATTCCATGGTCTCTCATGTAAGCTGAAACAGATTTGTTTACATGCTTCCTCGACTTCTCAATTTGTGGACAAAATTGGTTCGACCACCTCCATTTCTGTCTTTGGCATATATTTGAATATACCAAGGCAGTTTGAGGAAAAAGTGCCATTAATTGCTCAAAGGTGTCCTTTAAAAGCATTTCCAGACCTACTCCAGTCAAAGTGCCCAAATCATTACCTCCACAGTGCACAATTAACAGGGCAGGTTTTGGCAAATGCATAAAGGTTTTCACCAATGGTATCAATTGGTGACATTTTAATCCTCTGTGGCCAAACCACTTAATTTCCACATCTTGTAAATTGAGGTTAGGTAAATTTCTGTTCTCAGCATACCTCTGAGCCCAATAGATGTAACTATGTCCAACAATCCAGACAGAAAACATGGTGAGAGAAGGTTCTGCTGCAGTCAGATGAAGTGTGGTAATGAAATGGCAGTTGAAAAAATAAGAGTTTAAAATGAAAAAAACTGTGGAGTTTATGTGTTAATGAAGCAGTAACAGTGATTGGTGGATTTTGATTGCTGAAAACAGAAAGTTAGGGTGCATGGATGAGTTCTTTGAAAGATGTAATTTGAATGGTCAAAAAAAATCATTTAATGAAAGATTGCACTGGATACGCAGGTGCACTGAGAGTTCAGAGTTCAATTGAAACATTGTTGTGTGAACTTGCAAACACCAGAGGTCTTCCAGGAGGTGGTTGTTATGCAAAAAAGGCAGAAAGGGCAGAGGGGGGAAGGGTTTTGATTTGAAAAAAGTGAGGGAAGAGTTTTGATTGGGTGACATGAGAGATATGTATGAAGATCTACAGCATTTCTGTGCTTTCTATAGCTGCAGCCTCTGGAGTGCATACCCTTTGTTCTGCTGAAGACAAATTGGTGTATTTCTGAGACTGTTTAGAAACTCATAAAGTATTTGCTAAGGTGAGAAAAGATTAATTTAATTTAGATAGAGAATAGTATGGTTTAGGGAGAAAATTATGAAGAAAGTTGTGTATTTAAAATGTTGCTTTGTGTCAAGTGTTTTACAAATAGATTTTGTTTCTTTGAGTTACATAGCCATGTTAAAAGTGACCCTTAAAAAAACGCTTTCATGTGTCTTAGGGCATTGTAAGTCATGTCCCGATGAATGTAGGTATAAAATTGATTTCTATGATGTGTTTAAAATCGTTTTTTGAAAAATATTAGGTTTCTTGAAATGTACTGTTAGAGCTTCATAGGTTGCTTGGGGCATATTTATAAGGCATTTGAGTCTCTCTGATGTTATTTTCCCCATTTTAACTTAAGACCTTTCCCCGTGGAGCAAGGTCCTTGTAAATATGCCCCCATCTGTGCTTGGCAAATTTAGATTTTAATTCTTTGACTAACATAGCCATGTTAAAAGTGACCCAGAAATGGTGCAAGGGCCTTAAAAAAACGCTTTCATGTGTCTTAGGGCATTGTAAGTCATTTCCCCTTGAATGTAGGTATATCATTGATTTTGTTGCTGTGTTTAAAATCGTTTTTAAAAAAATATTAGGTTTCTTGAAATGTACTGTTAGAGCTTCATAGGTTGTTTGGGGCATATTTATAAGGCATTTGAGTCTCTCTGATTTTATTTTTCCCATTTTAACTTAAGACCTTTCCCCGTGGAGCAAGGTCCTTGTAAATATGCCCCCATCTGTGCTTGGCAAATTTAGATTTTAATTCTTTGACTAACATAGCCATGTTAAAAGTGACCCAGAAAGGCGTCATTCAAATGCATATGATGGCTGTGCGCCTCTTTTGCGCCGCTGTGGGTCACTTTTGGGTAAAAGATGCACCATGTTGCAAGATAGGTTTCAGTTCATCTCCAGTAAGATACCATCAGTTTAAAATGTATATAATTAGCAATGTGTAGGGGGCATGCAGAAGCGGAAGCTTTTGTAAGTGTCAAAGTTGTTGCATGCAGTGCTGCACTTCTGGGTACTGTTTCATATGCTGGACTACATCTGCACTATGAGATACCTAAGCAAAGGAAACACAGGTGATGTGATTGTGAAATGAGGAAAAGAAACTCCACATTTTTCAATTACATCACCTGTGTTTCCTAAGTTTATGAATGACATTGTGCAGATGAAGTGTAGCTCTGTCCACGGACACAAAAGAGGTCTGGCCTTTGTTCAAGAGTGAAGTGGACATGACTTACTTCATTGGTAGGCTTTCACATGTATTATCTCCTTTGTATTCTTCAACAAGTGTAAATTTGATCTGCAACTCTGAGTAGGCCTCACCTTAAACAAACCTCTGGAGAGGCCACACCTTATCGTCATCCTGAATCAATCATTTAAAATGTTAGGGACAGATTTATGATAGGTGTATGCCTCTTTTGCGCCACTGTGCGTCACTTTTGAGACGCAGTGGCGGTGGAAAAGATTTGCTATGAGGTGACAAAATTACAAATTGATGCATCTAGGCAGATGTGTCATGCTGTAAAAAACCCGTGCCACATGAAACCGATGCAGCAGTGATGCAAAAGATGCACCATGTTATAAGACAGGCATCACTTCATCTCCAACAAGATAAGCCAAAGCCGAATACTATTCCTCCCTGATCTGTAACAACACCAACAAGTCCAGGAGCATTTTCAGTATCCTAAACAGTGTCACTAACCCGGAGTCCTGTAAAAACACGTTCGTCCCGTCACAAGAACTCTGTGACAACCTGGCCATTTTCTTCAAGGAGAAAATTGAACTTATCCTTAAAGATCTGGATACTCCTCTGACTGCTGGAAACACCCCTTTCCCGAACAATGTCACTCCGGAGAATCTAACATCCACCTTAGTTGTGCCTCCAGAAGAATTCCTCTGCAGGTGGCCACCGCTAACCTTCGACCTCTTTACTAAGGTAGCTAGAGGCATCGTGTCTGGGTCTCCACTAGACCCAGTACCCCCGAAAATTTGGAAAGAATTCGAAGCAGAACTCTTCCCCCCGCTCCATCTTATCTGTCAGCAATCCTTGCTGACTGGCACTGTCCCGGCCCCTTGGAAACGAGCGCTGGTCTCCCCTTTGTTGAAGAAACCTTCCTTGGACCCGGATTGCTCTAAAAGTTACAGGCCCATCTTATTGTTACCATTCCCTGCTAAGATAGTGGAACGGGTGATCAGCAACACCCTTTCCATCCACCTGGAACATCACCTACTACTGGATGGTGACCAATTCGGTTTCAGGCCTGCCCATGGAACCGAAGCTGCCCTTATCATAGCCATGAACGAACTTCAAAGGCGAGCAGACAGAAGTCAGGCGTCTTATTTGATTCTGCTCGATATGTCTGCCGCCTTTGACACAGTGAACCACAAGATCCTACTGAAACGCCTTTGGGAGGCTGGAGTGAGGGATACGGCATTGCACTGGTTCCGCTCTTTCTTGTCTGACAGACAACAAGCAGTATCTCTACCCCCTTTCCAATCTGCCTTCTCCCCGGTTACGCACGGAGTCCCACAGGGCTCTGCTATTAGCCCAATACTTTTTAATATTTACCTTAGACCACTCATTCTCCTTATCAAAAGCTTCGGCATCAAAACCATTAATTACGCCGATGACACGCAGATGATCCTCTCCCTGGATGGAGAGGACTCTATCTCCATTGAGGGCCTACATAATTGCCTACGGGAGACATCAAGGTGGCTGAAGAATAATTCACTTCAGTTCAATGCAGGAAAAACCGAGGTGCATTTTAACAGTGGCTCGAGGATTCCCCGTCCTTTCCCCAGCAACTTCTGGCCCCCGGAAACAGCGTCTATTGTACAGCCTGCTGTCTCTGTCCGCAACTTAGGGGTCTTGCTTGACCACAAGCTCAGCATGGAGACCCATGTTCAGAAAACGACTGCCTGCTGCTTTGGCATTCTGCGCTCCCTTAAGAAGGTTCTGCCCCTCCTACCTACCCAGGCCCGCGCCCAAGTAGTCAGATGCACCATCCTGAGCAGGTTGGACTACTGCAATGCCCTCCTGCTCGGGGCCCCGGAGTATCTACTAGACAGGCTCCAAAGAGTTCAATCTGCGGCTGCAAAACTGGCCTTGGGGCTCCCGAGGCGATCCCATGGCCCAGCCGCCCTGGCACAACTGCATTGGCTCCCTCTTAGACAAAGAGTTCAATTCAAGGCCCTGTGTATTGTCTTTAGGGCCCTCCACGGCTCAGGACCAGCCCCTTTACCATCTAAGTTTCTGTGGTATGCCCCTACCAGACAACTCCGCTCCTCTGATGCAAGGCTGGTAGTCACCCCCAGATTCAAGAAGGTCAGATCCGGAGGTAGATCTTTTGAGGTGACCGCCGCCAGACTCTGGAACACCCTCCCCATCAAGATCAGACATATTGATGAACTCTTACCTTTCAGGAGAAAGGTCAAGACTTGGCTCTTCCCGGGCTAGCCCTTGTTTTTCCCCTCTTAGATCACTCTCCCGCTGCTCCCTTGCTCTTCCCCAAGCTTCCTCAGACTCTGTCAGCGCCAGGATGCCTGCCATGGCGACAGTTTGCGCTTTACAAATTCCTAAAAATAAAAAAATAAGAAGCTTAGGGGCAGATTTATGATGACTGGCGCATCCCCAGGGATGCGCCAGTCATCCTGCGCCGCTGCTCCGCCACCCATGGTGCGCCACATTTACAATGCGGCGCACCATGGGGCAAAAACGGCACAGATGTGTGACGCATCTGTGCCGTAAAGGTGGTGCATTGCTGGAGCTGCATCACAAGCGCGACGCAGCTCCAGCAAGGCTCAGGGGTGCCCCATCTCCACAATGCTGCGTCAAGACCTATGCCTGCTTCAAGCAGGCGCAGGGTTTTGACGCAGCATTGTCCTAAAAGTGACTGAGTGAAATCTCATAGATTTCACTGAGCCACTTTTAGGAGGCGTTCCTGCGCAGGAACGCCCCCCCCCTGCGCAGGAACGCCTCCTTATGGCGCAGGGTTTTACAACGTGACGCATCTCCTAGATGTGTCACGTTGTAAATAGGGCGCATTGTTTGCGCCGCCGTTGCGTCAAATAAAGTGACGCACCGGCGGCGCAAGGCCTTCATAAATCTGCCCCTGAGTCTTCTGTAAATGTCAAAATTGTTGTATACACTGCTCAACTTCTGTGTACTCTTTGATATGCTACACTCCATCTGCACTATGAGATACCTAAGCAAAGGAAACACAGGTGATGTGATTGTGAAATGAGGAAAAGAAACTCCACATTTTTCAATTACATCACCTGTGTTTCCTAAGTTTACGAATGACATTGTGCAGATGAAGTTTAGGTCTGTCCACAGAGACAAAAGAGGTCTGGCCTTTGTTCAAGAGTGAAGTGGACATGACTTACTTCATTGGTAGGCTTTCACATGTATTATCTCCTTTGTATTCTTCAACAAGCATAAATTTGATCTGCAACCCTGAGTAGGCCTCACCTTAAACAAACCTCTGGATAGGCCACACCTTATCGTCATCCTGAATTAATCATTTAAAATGTTAGGGACAGATTTATGATAGGTGTATGCCTCTTTTGCGCCACTGTGCGTCACTTTTGAGACGCAGTGGCGGTGCAAAAGATTTGCTATGTGGCGACATATTTAAAAATTGATGCATCTAGGAAGATGTGTCATGCTGTAAAGTCCCGTGCCACATGAAACCGATGCAGCAGTGATGGAAAAGATGCACCATGTTGCAAGACAGGCCTCATTTCATCTCCAACAAGATAAGAAGCTGAATCTTCTGTAAATGTCAAAATTGTTGTATACACTGCTCAACTTCTGTGTACTCTTTTATATGCTAGAGTCCATCTGCACTATGAGATACCTAAGCAAAGGAAACACAGGTGATGTGATTGTGAAATGAGGAAAAGAAACTCCACATTTTTCAATTACATTACCTGTGTTTGCTAAGTTTACGAATGACATTGTGCAGATGAGGTTTAGGTCTGTCCACGGACACAGAAGAGGTCTGGCCTTTGTTCAAGAGTGAAGTGGACATGACTTACTTCATTGGTAGGTCTTCACATGTATTATCTCCTCTATAGTCTTCAACAAGCGTAAATTTAATCTGCAACCCTGAGTAGGCCTCACCTTAAACAAACCTCTGGATAGGCCACACCTTATCGTTATCCTGAATCAATCATTTAACATGTTAGGGACAGATTTATGATAGGCGTGTGCCTCTTTTGCGCCGCTGTGCGTCACTTTTGTGACGCAGCGGTGGTGCAAAAGATTTGTTACGTGGCAACATATTTAAAAATTGATGCATCTAGGCAGATGTGTCATGCTGTAAAGTCCTGTGCCACATGAAACCTGCGTCAGTTTTCATATAGGTGTTTTGTTGCAAGGTATGCATTAATTTGCAAAAAAGCCCTGTAAAACTAACATAGTGAAATTTAGAAGATTTCACTGAGTCAGCTTTATAGCATTGCTGAATCAAATCCTTACGCCTGTTTGAAACAGGCATAAGAAGTGATACACCATGCAATGTGAGGGTTCCTCCTGTGCATTGCAGTAGACATGTCGCGCTTATGACGTGATTCCTGCAATGTGCTGCTTTTGCGGCACAGATGTGTGATGCATCTGTGCTGTTTTTGCTCAATGGTGCTCCACATTGTAAATTCGGCACACTATGGCTGGCAGAGCAGCGGTGCACATTAACTGGTGCATCCGTGGGGATGCGCCACTTAGCATAAATCTGCCCCTGTACATTTAAGTATGAGCAGGGGACACAGAGTCGGTGAGGCTTATCCAAGGTTAAGAAGAGATGAGTCCTGTTCACTGAAAACTTGGACATAGGCCTCACCTCCTCAGCATCGCTGGACATGGATAAATATTAGCTGCAAAATGTTACTCTTGTTAAACAATTTTACTATTATAATCTCTGAGATTTGTCTTTTACTCTGCAACATCTCATTGTTGTTATCTTTCTTTAAAGATAACGACAACATCAACATGAGCGACAATCAGCAATCAGTTGATCTCGACCTCATCATTGAACTCATAATTGAAACATCAGTGGAAGTAGATCCCTTGGATGATTTAAATCCTGAGGATGAAGAAGAACATGATGAGGATGCAGATTTGTCAGAATTGTATGACATAGGGTGGGAAGCTGACCTGCTTGAGCCTATGGAACTATAAACATTTATTTTTAAAATTTACAATAAATGAAAAGTAAAAATGTAAACTGTTTAATTTTAAATTAAACACACCTTCAAAAACAGGTTATGTGTAGTGTCTTCAATAAAATATTAAAATATGCTCATAAAATTAGATCAGATTCACATATAAAACAGGACAGGTAAATGAAGAAGAATTCCATTTCTTTTCTGCTATTTGTGTATTCTAAATTTGCCAGCGCACTAAAAAATATTCTATGTAAAAATGTCAAGTAGTGTGTTAAGTTTTTGACAACTGTTATTGATTTACTGTTTGGTAATAGTGGTTAATAACATTTTTTATTATATTTTACCACAGATTCAACTGCAGACCATTTCAAAATTTGAAAATGCCAACTAAGGCTCGAATTAGAAAGGCTACAAAACGTCAAAGACAGCAGGTGTATCAAATACTGCAGCAGTCCTCTACAAAAAAAAGTTGTCAAGTCACCAAGAAAGCACCGGGTAAGACCACGAAATCATTTATAAGTAATATTTGTAGTAAAAAAAGTATTACTACAGAAAATGTTTCAGTCCAGAAAAAGAGAAGCAATTTAAACGGAAAGGAAAGGCCAATGAAAAATGTTACTGCTAGAGCAAGAGATAACTCTGTGCATGATAGTAGAAGGAAACAACAGTTTAGGGACATTCGTAAACAAATGTTCCGCAACAGGATAATTGGCAATTTGTTAAAAAATATGAAGAAAGGTCAACAGAAAGTGGTTTTTTATAAGAGAAAAAAAAAAGTTGAGAAAGTTATTGATCAGGCATTTGAAATTAAACATAAGTTATTTATTTTGATAATCAATAGAATTAGGAAGCTAAACAAGGCAATTTATGATTTCAAAAGAAATAGTAGATGGAAGAGAATAGTTAATCGTAGTAATTTTTGTGAAGTTTTTTCCGGAGAATGGATGCATAGTTCAAGTTGTGAGGCAGTTTTCAATGAGGAGAGTTATTTCCAGGATAATGATTTGGTGCATGCAGTTGACACCAGCGGTCGAGCTTATGAGGTGAAAGATGTTTGTCCAGTTGAAAAAGAAAAACTTGTGACAACAGAGACAGAAGAGGTGTTAGGTAATGAGGTTTTAGGAAGACGTCCTAAGGGTCCTGTGTACACCTGGAAGTGTAGTAGTATTTGCAGTGTGCGACAGGATTCCATCAATTTGCTTTGTGATTTTGTACGGACATTTAATAAGAAAAGTTTGAAGCAGAAAATGAAGTTGTTGCAAGAATTAGATCCTTGCAGAGTGAGAGAAGTGACAGGTTTGCATGGTCATTCACTGGCTTGTCTTTCCAGGAGAGTATGCCAGAGTGTTTTTCATCATTTCAGGATGCTAGCAGTGCATCATAATAAAGTGAGGAAATTAGTTAGAATGTTGTATTATGCTAAGAGTCCAGCAATTATGCTTAAACAATTATGCGCTGCTCTTTTGCATGGTTCAGAAGTAGATGTGAAGAATATTTGTGCAGAAATTGAGTTTTGTTACTTTGGAAGTAAAGAGGAGAATGTTGAAATTGACCAAGAAGAAGAGGGTAATGTGGAAGATAGTGTACAGGTTTCCAGTACAGATAATTTTCAGAGGGAAATTGCGACGTTTCAGGTGAAATCAAGTGAGAGGCCTAATTTCACTTGCGTGTGTTGTCGACGCACTTATTATAAGAATCAGACTAAGTTAGTGGATTTATATGCAAAAAGTGAAAGGGAAAATAATAGTGAATGGAAGGATTTCACAACATACTTGATGGTAGAAAATTGTTTTGATTTGGGATCGGATCAACGTGTGTGTACTTATTGTTGTAACAAATTAAATCAAAACCAGATGCCTGCTAGAGCAGTTCATAATAATCTGGAATTGGTTGAGATTCCTTCTGAATTGAAGGATTTAAATACTTATGAATCTATTTTGATTCAAAGTATCCATCCCTTTCAGGCTATTGTAAGAATGGAGCCAAAGACAGGGAAATTGCCTCCATCAGATTTACAGAGAGGATTAAAGGGAAGAGTTGTTTATTTGCCTCTAGATTTGAAGAAAAACATTAACACAATTGGAGTAGAAAAAGTGGAAGAGGAACCTCTGGTTATCTTAGTTAATGGGGTTCCGACAAAGAATAAGAAAATATGGCAAGATTTAGTGGATGTTAGGAAAGACAAAAAGGCAACATTGTATTTGAAAAAAAATAATAAGTACTATAAGAATGTATATGTTGCAGAAGAGGAAGTAAGTGAGGAAGAGGATAGCAATTTGTGTGCTGGTCAAATTGAGAAAGTAGAACCCTCTACTAGTGAAAAAATATATGAACATTATAGTGTTCATCCTTTGCATTCCAAGGAAGTCATGGAGAATGCTATTGAGTTGTTTCAAATGAAACAAGCCAAAGGGAGTCCCATTAGTGTTTGGGAGGAAAGTTTGGAAGCTCGGTGTTTCCCACAGCTTTTTCCAACAGGTCAGGGAGGAAGATATGATGAGCGACCTCATCAAATTCCTGCTTCTGAATACCGGACTTTGCGATTGTATGCAGGAGATGCTAGGTTTCGACAATGTATTCCCTATTTGTTTCATCTCCTGTTTGAAAGCGATCTGTCTGGACTGTCATATGCAGTGAACCACATCTTGAAAAGTGGTATACACATGCAAAACATCTCGGCAAGTGACTTTATGGATAACGTCAATGTCCAAGACAGTATTTTGGATTGTCACCTGATTAATCTCATGGCGTGTCAGCGTGGTACTAATGAGTACTGGTACCGTCGCCATGGTGATTTAAAATGTATGCTGAGGAACTTAGGAAGTCCCACATGGTTCCTCACTCTGAGCTGTGCCGAGTATGGCTGGGAAGACTTACTTGAATTTCTACGAGAGGCAAATGGAAACATTGAAAACATCGAATTCAAGACACCCGGAGAACTGTGCTCTTTGGATCCAGTCAATGTATGCAGGTACTTCAATCATAGATTTGAAGCTATGATGTCTTTCATCATGAATAAGAAGAATCCACCTCTTGGAGAGGTGTTGGATTTCTTCTGGAGAAAGGAGTACCAAGCAAGAGGTGCTCCTCATATACATATGCTACTGTGGATCAAGGATGCACCTAAATTTGGAACAGATCCAGAAGACTCAGTGATGAGTTTCATACAACAGTATTCTACGTGTGCTGTTCCAAACGCAAAGGAGAAGAAATGCCTAAGAGAAAAAGTTCTACGTTTCCAAAGCCATGGTTGTGGAAAGTACTGTCGTCGTAAATTCCGAAACAAGGACAAGTTCTACACCAAATGTCGTTTCGGCTTTCCACGACTGGTGATTTCTAAAGGAAGAGTGTGATGAAGAAATCACCTAAAAACACATACAATTTGAAGAGGAACGAAGAGTCCAAGTACATCAACGACTACAACCCAGTGATTTTGTCCATGTGGAATGCTAACATGGATATACAGTTTGTGGCTGATAACTGTATGGCTGTGGCTCGGTATGTGACATCTTACATCACCAAAAAAGAAAAGACAGAATTGAAGGATATGTGGGAGGACATTTCCCATGAAAAGAGCCTCAGTAAGAAGTTGTACAGTTTCAGTCTGAAGATGTTGTCGCATCGAGAAATCGGAGCTTACGAATGTTCTGACCGGTTGTCTTCAGCAAGTCTCTATGCCAAATCTAGGAGTATCGTTTGGGCGAGTCTTGGTCTTGCTGCAACGCGTAATCGAGTTCTGAAACCTGTGCGGGAAATTGAGTATTTGGCGGAAAAGGAGCCAAACAGTACCGACATTTTGAAGACCAACATGTTGGATACATATTATCCAAATCGAAGCAGTCACCTCGAGAATGTTTGTCTGTATGAGGTTCTACAAAATTACATATTCAAGAGGAACATCAAAGAAGATACTGAGAAAGGAGTGTATGCTGTAATTGGAAGTGAGGGATGTCTGGTCAAGCAAAGAAAATGCCACTTGGTAAACCATCGAAAATTGAGTGGCGAATCTCCTGAAAAAAAGGAGTTTTTCTATTTAGCACTTTTGCAACTTTTCAAGCCTTGGCGTGCAGAAGAGGAACTGCTTGGAGATTTCCTCTGTTACGAAGACTCTTTCACTGCCGCCAAGGAGACCATAGAATGTCCTGCTTTTCCCAAATATGTAGAAATGTTGAATGCGGAAATCGAGCAGGAAGCAACGATTGCAGCCGAGATTGCCAGAGACAGTTCTCAGGACAGTCAGAGTTCTGTTTCATTGAGTCAGGATCCACTAGGAGGACCTGTTATCGAAAACGAAGCTGCCACTGCCATGAATGAAGTGGAAAGAGCCATGGCACATGCTCAGGAGGATGCGGTTAACTTAGAAGACTTGGAAAGACAACTCAACGTTGAGCAGAGGAAAATATATGACGAAGTTACCAAGCAAATTGATCATGGATTAAGTCATGAGAAGAAAGAGTGCTCATGTACGTCGTTGAAGCCTGTCCGACTGTACGTGAGTGGAGAAGCGGGAACTGGAAAAAGTTTCCTCATTAAAGCAATTTCATGTTATTTGCAGGAAAGGACTGAGTCATCGCTGTCTTGTGTTGTCACCGCTCCAACTGGACTGGCAGCACATAACATTAAAGGGATTACTTTACATCGTTTACTGATGCTGCCAGTGGAGCATGACAACAAATTACAATATCACAAGCTATCTGGAGATGCTTGTTGTGAAGTTTCAAGAGTCTTGAGGAAAATGAAACTTCTTATCATTGATGAAGTAAGCATGGTTTCCAATGTCATGCTTGCCTTTGTGCATTTGAGAATGCAAGAAGTTCTCAAAACAGAGTATGATGTGTTATTTGGTGGCAAACACATCATTGTTTTCGGAGATCTTCTGCAGCTGACACCAGTGAAAGGACGACCTGTGTTCAAAATGCTCACGCATGAAGATACCAGGAAGTGCCTAGGGAGCATTGGCAACGTCAATATATGGTTAAACTTCAATTATGCTGAACTGCATGAAAATATGCGTCAGGCGAAGGATGAAGTTTACAAGAATATTCTACAAGATGTTAGAATTGGAAAAGTGACCGAGCATGGGAAAGAAGCTTTACATGCACGATTACTGTCAAATTTATATCCAGAACAAGATGTTGTGCCTGAGAATATTTTTCAGAAAATTACTGAGAAGAAATCTGGAATATGTTTGATGCCAACTCTTGCAGAATGTGCCATCTTCAACAACAAAATGTTGCATTTAGAAAACCAAGAGATTGTGAAACTGGAAGCTATTGACAGAGTAGAGCATATGGGATCAACAATTATTTTGTCTGAGAATTTGAAATCAAAATTGGATTCATTAGAGAAAACTATATCTAAAACTGAAGGTTTTGAAAAGACTCTGAATGTGTGCTTAAACTGCCGTATAATTTTAAGAAGGAATTTACATGTTGAAAGAGGTCTGGTAAATGGATCAATGGGTAATGTTGTTGATTTTGTGAAATACAGAAATAGAGATGGAATTGAATTTTTAAAAATTAAATTTGATGGCATTGAGGAAGTACAGCTAATTGGTCGTTGTTCTGCTAGATTTTTGCTTGTAAAAGACTTATATGTTCGCCGTAAGCAGTTTCCTGTTTGCTTGGCATATGCGGTGACAATCCATAAATCGCAAGGTTTAAGTGTAGACAGTGCATTGGTGAATATTGGCAGTTCTGTGTTCAAGGAGGGTATGGCATATGTGGCATTGTCACGAGTTAGAACTTTATCGGGATTGTACTTGATTGAGTGTGATGTCACAAACATTTGTGCGGATCTAGATTGTGTTAAGGAATACAATAGGTTAAGAAGAGAGTATGCGCCACATTTGCCTCAATATCCTTTGTTTGAGAAACGTGTGGTAGGCCGGAAACGAAGAAATGTGACCAATAGTAGAGAGGTTGTAAAGTCGATGAACCGGAAGTTATAAGCAGAAAGAAAAAGGATTCTGTTGAAGATGTTGTTGGTTTTCAATTTGAAAACAGTTCTGGTGTCAACTGCTATGCTAATGTAGTGGTTAATGTTTTGTTTTCTCTAGAAAATGTAAAAGAAGAGATTGTGGTCAATTCGGATCAAAGATTTTGCAGTTTGTTGAATTCTGTGTTAGAGAAATGTAGCACTGATAGAACAAAAATAGAAAGTGTGTCTGAAATTCGAAATCTGTTAGACAGATGTTCAGGTCAAACACAATTCTCTCAAAATATTCAGCAAGATTGTCAGGAGTTTTTAATGTATATGCTTGATGTATTGCATGCTGAAGGTGTAGATGTAGATCACCTGTTTGGGCTTTCTTACCAATGGCAGCATGACTGCGAGAACTGTAGGGTATCAAGTACTACTAGTGTAGACTCAGAAAGATTTATATATTTAACTTTGCCAGACAGTAAATCAGTGTCCTTTAATAAGCTAGTAAAAGCAGCTGATCACAACATGGAGTGTAGCCAATGTAAGTCTGCAATGCTGTCCACATTATTTATACGAACATATGGCCAGTATGTCATTTTAATGTTCCAACGATGTAGGCCTGATGGAACAAAATTGACAACTTTAATTAAAAATTTTGTGGCTTCACAGTTGTCAATATCAGGAAGGACTTTTGTAACTGCAGCAATTATATATCATGACGGTCCTTCAATAACATCAGGACATTACACAGCTTATTTAAAGTCTAGAAATGGCTGGTCATTCTGCAACGATTCTGTTTTAACTTTCAAAAATAAATTGCCGTATGAACTTAAAAATTCTTACCTGGTGATTTTAAAACCAAAATTTTAGGGAAAGAATCTCGGGATGTGCTCTGAGGAATTTCAAGAGGTTCTAATGGCTCCTACACGATTTGGCCTTGAGGATAAGTGTAGTACAGAGACATAACTTCTTACCATAACACTTGACGTCATGGAAAAATAACTGCACTTTGAATGAGTTCATAAAAACTGTTTCTTTTTATAAGCTAATTGAAGCAGCCAATCAAAACATGGAGTAGAGGGAATGTAAGTCTGCAATCCTGTCTACTGTTTTATATTGCTTTGTGATTAAAAGTGATGTACAGAATTAAATAATTGTAGTAGTCATAGAGGTAGTGTAAGTCTGCTTCATAGTAAGCAGTATCAGTGTCATAGGAAATGTAGAACATGAGTGAGCAAGAAGGGTAAGATATTACTAGTCCAGGATTGTGAAAATGATCTTCAACATTTTAATTCTGAAAGTTGCGGAAATACAAAATGACGGGATTGGCTTACAAGAATTCCAAGAGTTATAAATGGCTCTTACATGATTTGGCCTTGTGGAAACGTGTGGTAGAGAGCGAGAAGTCATTTATTGTATGTAACATATTTTTCAAAACGATGGAGGTTTTCTTTCAGAAAGTGGCGGGCTGAAAGTAATAACAGCACAACAGAGTGTAAGCTGTTCATAGGACATCCTTTGACGTCATGGAAAGTAAGTTAATTTTAAGGAGTTCTGAATTCTGATTTGTTATGTTGTATGGGTTTTTTAAACACAATCATTTTGATTGTGTTTTTTTTTCCCCGCTGTTATATGATGAATACCTTCAAGTCACTGTTTTTAGTGAAATTTGATACATTCTGAGAACAGCAAAAATAAACCATTTAACATGTATAATTAATTCTGTACTGTTTGCATTTATGATGTACATTTAGAACTGTGTATGAGGCATGGAGAAGGAGAGGCTTCTGTAAGTGTCAAAGTTGTTGCATACAGTGCTCACATTCTACGTAGTTTTCATATGATAGACTACATTTCCACAATGAGATACCTAAGCAAAGGAAACACAGGTGATATGATTGTGGAATGAGCAAAAAAAATTGCACGTTTTTCAATTATATTACCTGTGTTTCCTAACATTACACATCACATTGTGTAGATGAGGTTTAGGCCTGTTCCAGGAGACAGAGGAGGTCTGACATTTGTTCAAGAGTGCAGTGGACATGACTCACTTCGTTGGTAGGCCTGCACATGTATTATCTCCTCTGTATTCTTCAACAAACCTAAATTTCATCTGCAACCCTGAGTAGGACTTACCTGAAACAAATCTGTGGATAGGTTACACCTTATCGGCATCTTGAAACAATCATTTAAAATGTTAAGGTCAGATTTATGATGGCCGTGCGCCTCTTTTGCGCCGCTGTGGGTCACTTTTGTGTAAAAGATGCACCATGTTGCAAGATAGGTTTCAGTTCATCTCCAGCAAGATACCATCAGTTTAAAATGTATATAATTAGCACTGTGTAGGGGGCATGCAGAAGATGAAGCTTTTGTAAGTGTCAAAGTTGTTGCATGCAGTGCTGCACTTCTGGGTACTGTTTCATATGCTGGACTACATCTGCACAATGAGATACCTAAGCAAAGGAAACACAAGTGATGTGATTGTGAAATGAGTAAAAGAAATTGCACGTTTTTCAATTACATCACCTGTGTTTCCTAAGTTTACGAATGACATTGTGCAGATGAAGTTTAGGTCTGTCCACGGACACAGAAGAGGTCTGGCCTTTGTTCAAGAGTGAAGTGCACATGACTTACTTCATTGGTAGGCTTTCACATGTATTATCTCCTTTGTATTCTTCAACAAGCGTAAATTTGATCTGCAACCCTGAGTAGGCCTCACCTTAAACAAACCTCTGGAGAGGCCACACCTTATCGTCATCCTGAATTAATCATTTAAAATGTTAGGGACAGATTTATGATAGGTGTATGCCTCTTTTGCGCCACTGTGCGTCACTTTTGTGACGCAGTGGCGGTGCAAAAGATTTGCTATGAGGCGACAAAATTACAAATTGATGCATCTAGGCAGATGTGTCATGCTGTAAAAAACCCGTGTCACATGAAACCGATGCAGCAGTGATGCAAAAGATGCACCATGTTGCAAGACAGGCCTCACTTCATCTCCAACAAGATAAGAAGCTGAGTCTTCTGTAAATGTCAAAATTGTTGTATACACTGCTCAACTTTTGTGTACTCTTTGATATGCTAGACTCCATCTGCACTATGAGATACCTAAGCAAAGGAAACACAGGTGATGTGATTGTGAAATGAGGAAAAGAAACTCCACATTTTTCAATTACATCACCAGTGTTTCCTAAGTTTACGAATGACATTGTGCAGATGAACTTTAAGTCTGTCCACGGACACAGAAGAGGTCTGGCGTTTGTTCAAGAGTGAAATGGACATGACTTACTTCATTGGTAGACCTTCACATGTATTATGTCCTCTGTTCTCTTCAACAACTGGAAATTTCATTTGGAACCCTGAGTAGGCCTCACCTCAAACAAACCTCTGGATAGGACACATCTTATTGGCATCCTGAAACAATCATTTAAAATGTTAGTGTCTTGCGACACTTTTGTGAGACAACAGCAGTGCAAAAGATGCACCATGTTTCAAGATAGGCCTCACTTCATCTGCATCAAGATACTGTTAGTTTTAAATGTATATCTTTAGGACTGTGTAGGGGGCCTGGAGAAGCAAAAGCTTCTGTAAGTGTCAAAGTTGTTGAAAAACTGTTTGTCCTTCAATCTTTTCCCTTGTCTTTTCTAATTTTTAAATACATGTTTTAATATTTTTCAAATGTTTGTTCTCTCTTTCACAGATTGAAAGTATAAAAATAACAAGTGAGTAAGTTAACGACAATTATAAGGTAAATGTTTTGTACTCTTTTCGTTACATTTCTATCACATTCACCTACTATTAGTTCCACAGCTTCATTTCTTTAACCCTCAGTTTCCTGCCTTTGCTACTTCCCTCATTCCTTTCTCTATTACCTACTTACTCTACTCCTTCCACTCCTTTTCTCACTCCCTCTCTTCTCATAGTTCCTCACTCTTGTTCACTCACTCCATCTCTATTACTCTTAGTGTCTTTGACTGATCACTCTTTCACTACTTGTTCATTATGCTTTTTCTGTGTAGTTGAAGCACACTAAGGGGCATATTATGAACACAGCCAATAAAATTATTGCTGTTTTTATCGGCAGAAAACTGCTGCAAAAGTGGTTTTAGCGGCAGTTTTCTGCCGCAAAAGCGGCTTTAGCGACACATTTCTGCCGATAAAAGCTGCAAAACTTTTATTGCCTATGTTGATAATATGGCCCTATGTTATTTACATTTCTTTGCTGTTTCAATTAATCTTTTTCTGTTACTTCTTCTTTTCTGCTTTCTGTTTTTTCTCTCTGTTATTGCACATGTTTTAATCTTATTTTGAACATTCACTCATATTCTCTAAGAAAGTCTTCTTTGTTATTCTTCTACTCTCCTTTTTTTCTTTCACTTCCTTATCTATTTTGTTTTTCACAATTATATCCTCTTCCCTCTTTTCTTCGGTAAATAAATCTATTAAACAGTATCTCTGGTTTAGACCCTATAGCTGTCTTTGTTTTAACATTACTCTCTGTTTACTTCCCTTATACTTACTCTTCTTTTTTAAAAAAAAACATTTTTTGGTTCGCTCCCGGTTCGCGTACCGGTGAGCGAACCAGGAAGCGAACCAAAAGAAATACAGCTTGCCAGAGTGCTTAACATTCTAGCAATTTTTTTTGAAAGGGGAGGTAGTTCTGAAAAGAACTTTTTTTTTAATGTTTTTGTTGTTTTATATATTTTTTTTTTTCCTGAACATTTTTTGTTTTTTTTGTATTTTTTTAACAGTTTTATGTTTTTTTTGTTTTTTTGGGAGGGTAAACAACAAAAAACAGGCATTGGAAAGGGCTCAACAGGAGCAAAAAAAAAAATTTACTTTCTGGGGCGTTTAGAGCACTTGTGATTTTCAAATGCTCTGTTGATTAAGTTAATGCTCATATTGGCACATGACAGTAATGTACCGCAATATAAACATGTAATCTTCATATGGACAAAGTTGTCCTGAATGTTTGGCACGGTTTCCCGTGCCTCTGGTCCTGACAAAGATACCTCTGTTGATGTCCTGGCCACAGGAGTTTGTGGATTGTCCTGCAGGTCACGCATCTCTGCCCGGCTGTAATTTAGTGGGTGCCACCTCACCATGTGACGGTGCATGGTATAGTTGCCGAAGCTATACTTCTTTAAGGTGCCTCTAGATAAGTCCTCTTTACATATCAGGCACGTCACATGTCTAGCATTAACTTTTTTCTGCCCTTCAGGGATTGATAAAAACTGCCAAATAAAACTAGTTCTACGATGAGAAACCCGGGGCTCCTCTTGTAAAAACTGTGGTCCCTCTATCTCCTCTTCCTCTTGTTCATCCTCTTCCTCTTCTGTGTTGCTAATGAACTGTGGAGGTGGTCCTCTCTTCCCATGAGGAGGTGGTGGTGGGGGTGCACCAGCTGAAGCTACCAATGAAGCCATTGCTCAGTGATCACAAAGGGTCTTCCTCTCACAAAGATGAAAGTCAGAGTGAGGAAAGAAGGAGGGGTTTTCATCATTTGGGACAAAAAAAAAGTTCTAAACCAATGAAAAGTGTTATTTTTAGATCACATGACCTAGCCTTACATCATTAGGAAACCAAAAGTGAGATGAACCAATGAAAAGTTTTATTAACAAGTCACATGACCTGTTACGCTTATGTTACGTGCTGCGAACGCGCCCCGGATCGCTTCCGGGGAGCTGCGCTTCGCGCCTCGGTTCGCGCTCCAGAGCACTTCCGGGTGCGCTAACGCGGCGCGTCATAAGACGCATTACGCGACAACGTGATACGTCGCGCTTCCGCGACGCGTCACGATGTTGATTTCTAACGCGGCAGTTGCACAAACGGAACGTTTACTGGTTCGCGGACCGGGTCGCGGCACCAAATTAAGCTAACGGGAAGCTTTCCGGTTCGCGAACCGGGAGCGAACTAAAGCATAATAATAAAAAAAAATATTAATAAACATATAAAATAAATTTTTTGATTTAAAGAAAAATACATTTTACAGCTATAGATATTAGCTTTTAAAAAACCAATGAAATTCACTGAAAAAACCATAGGTTATAGACCATATATAGTTAGGAATTAGCATTTACAAAACCTTGAAAATTCACTGAAAAAACCATAGGTTATAGACCATATATAGTTAGGAATTAGCATTTAAAAAACCTTTTTTTTACTCACACAAAACCATTGAAATTCCATATATAGTTAGTTGCACTAACTATATATCGCGCACCCGCAATCCACTGCTGATGATGTCACATATTACATCATTCATGACATGGTCAGTGACATCACTGATGACATCACTGATGACATCTCAAATGACATCACTGATGACATCTCAAATGACATCATTCTTGTGCTAATACGATAAACCTCTTCAGACTCTAATATAACCTTAGATACACTCAGTGTATACAGACACTCACACACTGTCACTCATCCATGGAGTTACTCACACACCTAGTCAGTCATGCAAAGAATCAATCACACCTCCATTTCCTCAACTATACAGTTATACACACCTTACTTATTCAAACATATACTAACACATATTTACTCTCTTATACAATCCCTGATACAAGTTCACAATGATCCATACAGCCACTCACACATTCAGTGGCTCTTATGCACAGTTATTTATATATGTCAACTCTCACATGTACTGTGTTTTACATATGTACTTACTTTGACATGTAGCACTGAGATATCCATTCACTCACCAATGCACTCATGCACACAGTCAACCACCCATACAGCTGTTTCCACATGCACTTTTGAACCCATACATCTAGTGAATCAACTGCTCACAGATCTATGCACATAGTCATACACCTCCCAGCCACTCACACACACGCTCAGTCTCCCATACAAATACTTGAGCAACCAATCAATAACCCATATACTTACTCATATAGCTACTGATCAACACATGCAGCAGTTTACAGAACAACAAACATAATGATGCACAAATTAAGACAGTTCAGTCACTAACCCATGCACTCAGAGAGACATATTTAACCACTCACTCATACAGTCAGTCATGCACCTACTAAATCCTTCATCCAGACACTTTTACATCCACTCATTCTTCAATATGTAAGACATATTTTAACTTTACAGAAATACACAGTCACTGGATGTTGTCATCAGTGATGTCATTTGAGATGTCATCAGTGATGTCATCAGTGATGTCATTTGAGATGTCATCAGTGATGTCATCAGTGATGTCACTGACCATGTCATGAATGATGTAATATGTGACATCATCAGCAGTGGATTGCGGGTGCGCGATATATAGTTAGTGCAACTAACTATATATGGAATTTCAATGGTTTTGTGTGAGTAAAAAAAAGGTTTTTTAAATGCTAATTCCTAACTATATATGGTCTATAACCTATGGTTTTTTCAGTGAATTTTCAAGGTTTTGTAAATGCTAATTCCTAACTATATATGGTCTATAACCTATGGTTTTTTCAGTGAATATATATATATATATACACAAACACACATATTTATATATATATATATATATATATATCTCTGGCGGTCGCCAGTAGATATAGTTAGGACCTATTATCCATAGGAAATCCGCAACATTCTATTGACAATACCTTTGGCGCCAGTTGATGAATCTGCCTGAAATAGCTTTTGGCCAGCTCAGTTCCGCTCCTTCCCAGAAAATTTGGGGGTGATTGGTCAAGCAGGGGCTGAGAAAAGAGGGGGTCCCAAAATGTTTTTCCCCATGCAATTTCCCATAGGACCTTTAGCCACCGCTACAGTCTGAATGGGCGTACCCTACGCGCAACCTACAAGCACCCTGCCGTGCACGAGCTGAATGCTCATTGGCAGCATACCTGCTCTTGCTTCAATGAAGCAAAGCAAATTGCTTTTCCATATGGGGAGCAGCATGTTAGCTGTTCCCCATATGGAATACCACCCTTGCTCAGAGTTCTCAATAAGATTAGGAACAACCAGGCCCAAGTCATACTTGTGGCGCTGGATTGGGCAAGGAGAGGCTGGTATCACAAATTATTGAGGATGACCATTGGTCCTCCAGTCAGTCCGCCTCTTCGAGAGGATCGTCTGTCGCAGCAACGGGGAGAGTTCTTCACCTGAATCTATGCACCTTCCACCTGCATGCGTGGAGATTGAGCTTCAAAGGTTGACAGCTTCTGACCTTCCTCCCGAAGTCTATAATGTTATTTTGGCAGCAAGGGGTCCCTCCACTATGTCAGTATCCAACTGCCGTTGGAATGTGTTTGTGCCATGGTGTATTTCCCAGAACATTGACCTCCTTTTTGCACCTTTATCCAAGGTTATCTTGTTTGCGTTATCTTTGGCCTATCAGGACTGTGGTCTGGGCACAGTTAAAGGTTATCTCTCAGCTATTTTGGCATTTTTGCTGTTGCCAGACCAAACTTCTCCTTTTAAGTCACCTGTTGTGGTTAGGTTATTTAAAGCACTGCACCACATATTTTCCCCTACGCCATTCATCGTGCCTCAGTGGGACCTCATACTTCTAAAGGTTGTGATTCCCTTCCATGTAGGGCAGAGAATCACTCTGCCTGCCCTCTTTGCTCTCCCTCATTCCTCCAAAGGGAAGGAGAGACTCCACTGTCTGGGCCCAATAAGAAAGTTGTTGTTTTATCATGACTGCACAAAGAGTTCTGGTTGGTTAAAATTCACTCCACCAGAGCCAAGGCTTGGACATCTGCTTTAGTACAAGGCATCCCTGTCATGGACATCTGTCAAGCAGCTACGTGGGCTTCATGCTTACCATGCTCTGCTGCTTGAACAGTCAGGTCCATTGCGATGGCCACTTCTTCTGTTCAGTCCTGCAGTACTTTCTAATTTAATTGACTTTGTAGTCCAAACCTCCAGAGAGGTATTGATTGGATATCTCTTCTAAGGTAAGGAATCTGAAGCTAGAAGTCGCTAACAGATGAACAAGTTATTTTCCTTTGGTAATGCCGTACAGTGCATATCTCTTCTGGAGCAGATGGCATAGATGATGCAGATGAGGGGCTAAATGACAACAGCTACTAGTGTGCAGGGGTACTGCTCGAATATTTTCTGGATCCAGTCTGACACTTGGAAAATATGCTATGAGAAATCCACAGCTAAATACAGTCACTACCAGAAAAGGCATTACAGAAGGTAAGTAAGTTGTTCTTTACAACTAGAATGATAAGCTGATTTTTGTACTATTTCGAATACTTTGGACTTTTGCCTTCACAAAGATTTGTCCACACAAGGTATACAGGCTAAATTTTTCTCCTTCTTTTCAAAGATCCTAGGGATTCTACAGAAACCCGGCGGGTTGTGAAGTTCCCTGGGTGGGACCTAGAAAATAGCCAAAATATAGCTAAAGATTGTTAGGTCTTTTTTTTGCAAAAAATAGGAAAAAAAGTGCAAGGAAGCATGTCTTTTTTCTATAAATGGTGTAAACAAAGGGTTTGTTGTGCTTCTACTATCACTTCTCAGCTTTCAGGAACAACCACTGTTGTGATAAACTACCACTTTTTTAAGAAAGTCTTTGCATTTTTCTAAGAGGTTGTGCATTTTTCCAAATTTGTATGTTTTTTTACCTAATTGCAGTTTCAGGTGGAAACACATGTGATACCCATGGGTGATTCAGGAAAGCTATACATTTTAAAAATTAGACAACATTTTGAATTCAGCCAGGTTTCAATTGAGTAGATACCCAAAGGTTTTCCCAAAGAAAATAACTATTAAAATAAAAAAACAAAATGGAGTAGGAGCAAAATGAACATGAGTGCAAACGAATTGCCAGTTGTGACAACATTTTCTTCTGTAACTTCTAGTCATGACGGCTGATTGACAAACGTAATAGGCTGTTAAGTCTGCAGACCATTGTGGTCATAGTGATGTATAGGGTTTTCAGGTTCCCCAAAATCATTTCATACTCAAAGCCAATATCTGAGCTGAACATTACAATGATTTTTCATTGTGTACTAATTATACAACAATTCATATGGCAAAATATATAGAATTGAACATGGGTATGAAGAAAACCGTGGTTATTTGTGCACCTCCGAATTAGGGGTTATCCATACTATCACGTAATGTAGAGGACATTTTACAAAATGTCTTTTTTTCTTGTATCCCGGTTTACATTTAGAAGCTCCAAAAGCAGAGAAAACCAATTGGTAGTTAAAATGCTCTGCTATTCTGTATTACCACGTATCTCCTGATAAAAACATTACCCCACTTGTATGGATGGGCCTAGCATCTGTGAGACAAAATGCCACATAAGACGTCTTGGAGACATCATGTTTCACCGAGCAGAACCCACACTTTTTTTACAGTGTGGGTGGCTGTGGATCTTTGGCCCTAGATCACCCAGCACCTTGGGAAACCTACCAAACCTGCTCATTTCTGAAATTGAACACCCGAAGAGTCTGTGGGGGCTTACTTACAGCAGGCAGCCACAAATTTCTTCTGATCAAAATGATACCTCGATTCTGGGAGATGGGGGGCCTATGACAGAGAAGAGCCTAAAACACAACATGGACAGTTTACATTATTCCACTGAAAACCAAGCATTTTTTGCAATTTGAGTACCTCAGGATATTGGACCATAGCTCAGCCGGAATCCAGGGAGGCATACTAAAAATGTGACACCCAAAGGGAGTTAAGGATGATGTGCCTCATGTGAATCCCATGTTTCCTTACCCACAATGCCCTGTAAACCTCAAACTTTGCCCAAAAGCATGCATTTCTACATATTTGTCTGAGGGAAAATCCCTGAATCTGTGGGGATCCAGTATTGTCCTACCATCTAGTGTTTACCGATGTATTCTAATAAATATGGTACCTCACTTGTGTGGATTGGCCTTGTGCTCGCAACAGGAAAGGGCTCAAAACATAATGTGGCAACATTACCTATCGCAATAAATTATCTGATTTGGTAATGGGGTAGCTGACATATTTGGGCTCAGGCTTGACAGATACCAAAAGAAACCTACCAAACGCAGACATTGCTGAAAATTCTATAGCCTGGGTAGTCCAGGGTGGTGTGCTTTGCGTGGATCCCCGACGTATTTTTACCCACAATGTGCTGCAAACCTCAAGCTTTGTCAAGAAATGTGCGTTTACCTTTCTTTTCTGTGATGTAAACTTGTGGAATCCGCAGGACTCCCAGTGACCCTGGATTGATCCATTACGGTGGCAGGCATGAAGACCAGCCACACAAGTGGCGTAGTGTTTTTATCATGGCAAGTGCTTGATATGCTATGTGGTAGGATTTCTCTCGGTACCTGTAAATTCTTGAAATATACACAGATGTCTGTGTCTCTGGGTGGCTATTGAGCCCAGGCCCAAATACAGCAGGTGCTGCTACTGTTGATTTCTCCACCTTGCATTTTGTGGCATTTTGTATTGTGGCTGCTAGGCCTAGCCTCACAAGAGAAGTAGAATTTTCTTTGGGCTAAGAGCGGGAACCACGGGAGGTCATAATTCTGTGAATCCCTTCAGATTTCTGTAGTGTTCGTCTCAAACAAGCAAGGAACATGTGCAATTTTAGTCAAAGTATGAGATTTGCAGGACTTTGTAGGTAGGAAACGGTTGTAGTTTCCAAAGGAGAAATTTTGGATTTAGTACATTTTACATTGATTGTACCAAAGAAAGTCTAGTGGACAATCAGCTCTTTGTGGGGATCTTTTGATGGAGAGTCCTCTTCATTAGGACCTTCTTTGAGTTGGCTAAAAAAAGTAATCTCCGGAAGGCCTACTGGCTCATTTAAACAGATCCAAGACTGCTAGCACTGAATTGGAAAACAGAATGCCTGTTCTGGATATCTACGTAGGCATCAGAACACACATTTACGAAAAACTACTGCATGTGCACCCAGGTCAATTGACGGGCATTTTGCCGACTCGTTCCTGCAGAACTTTTTATCCAAGCCATTACACAGACATCATTATCTTGGGAAGTATTCCTTTTGTAGCTCTTCATAAGGTGAGGAATAAGTATACATCTGAAAAACAAGTTACTTACCGTCGGTGAAGTTCTTTCTAGTGTATATTCTGTCTAACTGCCTACTTCTTCACCACCCTCTCATGTCCCTATTCTCTGGTACAGTCTTTTCCCTTCAAAAAGATCCCAAAGTGGATCCCTGACACATCATTGACTCCTATAATATCGGCCTACACAAATATCGAGTCACTAATATCGCACACAAAAATGTCGACTCCCGATGCACAAAACAAATATTATACAAATATCAAAAAATGTATATCAGCAAAATAATTATCAACTACAAAAATATAGACTACCAAAAAATTGAATACAAAAACATTGTAAAAATTAAAACAACATATAATGCAACACAAATATCATATATATAATATCGACAACGCAAACATCAATAAAATACATAAAATAACAATTAAACATACAAATAAATTATTTTCAATATTATAAAAAACATATTTTAAACATTAATACAGATGCTAACAAACAATATTACAATACTTAAAAAAACTATTTCAAATAATTATACAAACACCACAACATAAAACAATAACACCACTATCAAAAATAGACAAACATATATAACATATTTAAAATAATATATAACATTAATTAATGCATACATTTTAATTATATTATTAAACAAAATTAAAACACACATTAAATAAATACAATTAAAACTAAACAAATTAAATTATAACTGCCAAAAAATTCAAACAAAGATATCTCAGTGAATGAATTTAGACTACAACAACAAAAACCAATAGAAAACTATAAAAGCAATCAATTAATTAACACAACATTTACAGTGAAACGGACAAACACTGCAAAAGGACGAAACTTCACAAAACAGGCAACAGAATGAAACATATCCACATATACAACTAAACAGAAAAGATTTTTATTGAAGGTAAAAACAAAACTTTTAAGATAAATAAATAAAATTAGCTTTAAATAATTAAGCATATACACATACTAACCTAAAATATAATTTGTCTTTATATTTCATAGAGTAAATTTGATCAAAACGATTTCCTTACAAAAGAACTACAATGTAGTTCTTACCACATGCACATGTTAGAATATACACCACGCATATACACCACGCATGTGGTGTATATTCTAAAATGTGCATGTGGTAAGAACTACATTGGAATGACCACTTGCCCATTACACAAAAGGATCCTGGAACACATTAGATCTATTCAAAATGGAGACGTGTCCTATGCTATAGCCAAGCATATGTCACAACATAAAGGAAAGACTTGGAAAGACATACGTTACAGTGGTATAGCGGCAGTCCTTCCACATGAAAGAGGGGGAAATAGAAAACTGCAATTAAGGAGACTGGAGTCATGCCTAATCATAAGATTCCAAACGAAAATGCCTAGAGGATTGAATATGGGCGAAGAGATGTATGCCCAACTGTGAACCATTAAAAAGAGGGAACTTTTATTAACAAGAAAAAATTGAAAAAAGAAGGAAGGAAAGAAAAAAAGAAAAAGAAATTGCTGATAAAACCATGAATCCCATGACTTTGTTTCACTCACTTATAATTTTCAAGGGCACTTAGCCCATCACGAACAGACAATCAATTAAAAATTGGTCAGTTTATATTTGAAGTCATAAAGGCACTTAGCCTACACTGAATCAATTCCAATATTAACAGCATAAATGTTTTACTAAAAGGAATTTATGTTTATTGCTCAACGGTTAAAACCTATACTAGGGTGAGATAGGAATCTTCCTTTACTCTAACCGTTTCACGAAGACTTCAAAATATAATATACTGTATAACCAATATGAGACTGAACAAAGTGATTAATATAAGTCTGAAATGTTACAGAGTTAAGATTGTACAAACGATATTGTTTCCAAATGATATTTGAAACTACCTCCCCCAGAATGCATCATTATATGCTGGTGGGTGGGAAGGTATATAAATTAAAAATAGTGGATGGACTAGTGGCAACACTGTGATCAAGACCTGCGGTCGAAACGCGTAGGTGAAAGGGGCTGTATGTAAGTCTCTTCTTTAATAAACCCTAATTTAATACACTGAGCGAGTGCGGACATTAAGTTCTTTTTGGTGATTAAATCTATATTATATATATATATATATATATATATATATATATATATATATATATATATATATAATATATAAAAAAAAAGGGTGTGCCACTTGCTTGGAACGCACACAGTGACAAGCCGGACTCCTGTGTGTTTAAAAGCGTCCTTTATTCCAGCAGGACAGTATTCCTGAATTCCCATTAAAAACGCCCGACGCGTTTCGAAGCTGACATGCTCCTTGTTCACGGGCTGGTATGCAAATGAGGCAGTGATTACGAGCTGGAGCCGTCAGTCATTATGATTACTTTTTCCCGCCCCCTGGTGGTCTTGCTCGGGTGCATCACTGGAAAAGCATTCTGGAACTTCGAGTTCCTGCTTGTGTGTTTTCTCCCTCTGGTGGGGTCTGCCTGCTTTTTTGCATCCATTTCTTTAGTTTTGCTTCTCACCCTCCAGTGGGTATTGGGAGAAAGACGGACCCAGTTCAGCTGTTCTGTCTTGTCATTCTGCCGGTTTGAGGTTCTAGTATCTCAAGGCAGCTCACATTCTTCCTGTGACGGTGCAAATCCATGACCATTGACTGGCCGTAAAACTTCAAAAAAAGGGTGTGCCACTTGCTTGGAATGCACACAATGACAAGCCGGACTCCTGTGTGTTTAAAAGTGTCCTTTATTCCAGCAGGTCAGTATTCCTGAATTCCCATTTAAAACGCCCGACGCGTTTTGAAGCTGACATGCTTCTTGTTCACAGGCTGGTATGCAAATGAGGCAGTGATTCCAAGCAAGTGGCACACCCTTTTTTTGTAATATATATATATATATATATATATATATATATATATATATATATATATATATAAAAAAACACACATATTTATATATATATATATATATATATCTCTGGCGGTCGCCAGTAGATATAGTTAGGACCTATTATCCATAGGAAATCCGCAACATTCTATTGACAATAACTTTGGCGCCAGTTGATGAATCTGCCTGAAATAGCTTTTGCCCAGCTCAGTTCCGCTCCTTCCCAGAAAATTTGGGGGTGATTGGTCAAGCAGGGGCTGAGAAAAGAGGGGGTCCCAAAATGTTTTTTCCCCATGCAATTTCCCATAGGACCTTTAGCCACCGCTACAGTCTGAATGGGCGTACCCTATGCGCAACCTACAAGCACCCTGCCGTGCACGAGCTGAATGCTCATTGGCAGCATACCTGCTCTTGCTTCAATGAAGCAAAGCAAATTGCTTTTCCATATGGGGAGCAGCATGTTAGCTGTTTCCCATATGGAAAAGCAATGCCGGCTCCCGCAGGAGTTGGGGAGCCAACGGGACCATGGGGGGATTAGGGACCCCCAGTCCCCAACGAAGAGGGCCAGCCCCAGGGGATGGGGTCCCCGGGGCTATAGTGGCCCCCCTCCAAAAAAATAAAAACAATAAAATTAAAAAAAAGAAATGGCCCTGAGGATGGGGTCCCCGGCCCAGAACTGGCCATAGGAGGGGGGCAAGGCAGCCCCCCTCAGAAATATATATATTTTTTAAAAAGGGCCATGCCCTGGGGGATGGGGTTCCCGGGGCAAATTATCGCCTCGGGAGGGGGACCACGTGGCCCCCTTCCCGATTTTTTTTTTAATTAAAAATTGGGGGTAGGCCTTGGGCAATGGGGTCCCTAGGGCCAATACATTAGAAAAAAATAAAATAAAAAAAAACAGGATCAGGCTGAAGGCCACGCCCCCTACCAGCATCACTCTGCAAACAAGCCCCCTGGTGCGTTTGCAGAGGGGCAAGAAATTCCCCTTGAATACTGGGGGTCCCTGGGGGCCAACTAGCCCACCAGAAACCTCAAGTATGTGCCAGGGGCCTGCATTACAGAGAGGTGTTCTGAGGCCACGCCCCTTTTTACACCTCTCTGCAACGCAGCTCCCTGGCGCTTAGTAGAGGTACCTGGTGGGCTAGTTCACCGCCAGGGAGCACAGGATTGAAGGGGACTTAATCCCCCAACTTAAAACGGCCAAGGGGTGCGTTTGCACAGTGGTGAAGGTGGGGGGCAGGGCCTAAGGTGATATGTGTGCAAATACGCCCTGTGGGGCATTTTAGGTTGGGGAATTAATTTCTCTTCAATCCAGAGGTCCCCTAGGGGCCAACTAGACCACCAGGTACCTTCAGTATGCACCGGGGAACGGCGTTACAGAGTGGTGTTCTGAGGCCACGCCCCTTTTTACACCTCTCTGCTACGCAGCTCTGTGGTGCTTACTGGAGGTAGCTGGTGGGCTAGTTGCACCCCAGGGACCCTCAGTATTCAAGGGGAGTTAATCCCCCAACTAAAAACGCGCCACAAGCGTGTTTGCACAGTGGTGAAGGGAGGGGGCGGGGCCTGAGTTCACATGTGTGCATACACGCCCTGTGGCACGGTTTATGTTGAGGAATTAATTCCTTGTCTATACTGAGGGTCCCTGGGGGCCTCAGGATTTACGGGCACTTAATCATGCAACTTAAAACCTGCCACAGCGTGTGTTTGCACACATGTCACCTCAGTCCCCGCCCCCTTCCTTCACCATTGTACAATTCCTGTAAATTCAGCTGAACTACAAATTCCAATTTACTCACCTGTTATCAGGAGAGAACCCAGTGTGGCATCTTCTAGCCCAGCACTGACCCTGAAAGGTAATTCTTAGCATACTTACAGTAACTGGTATTTCCTTCCATAGGAAACCATTGTGTGGTTTTCACCAGAAAAGTTTCTAAGTGTCTATTTTCACAAACTAAAACTATTCCTTAAAATTGCCTGTATGACTTAAACGCATTCTTTCAACTGTTTACAGGAGATGCACCAGTGCTGGATCCAGGATATACCACTGAGTAAGAAAAAGTAACGATAACACTACTTACCTGCTTAGTGAATTTCCTTCCATTGGGTAACATTGAGTGGTTTCATTTGGAAATTCTTCTAAGTGTGGAGTTTTGGAACTTTAAAATACTCACCTAAAATCAGCCGAACAACTAATTCTGATTTACTCACCTGTTATCAGGAGAGACCTCAGTGCTGCATCTTTGAGCCCAGTACTGATCCTGAAAAGTAATTCTAACAATACTTACCAGTAATTTGAATTTCCTTCCGTAGGCTATCAGTGACTGGTTTCACTTTGAAATTCTTTTAAGTGTGGAGTTTTGGGACTTTAAAATATTCACCTAAAATCAGCCGAACAACGAATTCAGATTTACTCATCTGTTCTCAGGAGAGACCTCAGTGCTGCATCTTTGAGCCCAGTACTGATCCTGAAAAGTAATTCTAACCGTACTTACCAGTAACTTGTATTTCCTTCAATAGGAATCCATTGTCTGGTTTTCACCAGAAAAGTTTTTAAGTGTCTATTTTCACAAACTAAAAATATTCCTTAAAATTGCCTGTATGACTTAAACGTATTCTATCAACTGTTTACAGGAGATGCACTCGTGCTGGATCCAGGAGCCACCACTGAGTAAGAAAAAGTAATGTTAACACTACTTACCTGCTAAGTGAATTTCCTCCCATAGGATAACATTGGTGAATCTATGTAAACAAGTTTCCTGTGTCAACTTTTAAAATACAATAATATTCCTTGAAAATCACTACTGTAACCAAAACGCTTTTATTCAACTGTTTACAGGAGCTGTCCCAGGACTGAATCTAGGATCCAGTCCTGTGGTTAGAAAAGTAATCCAAAAAGTAACTAATTGCATTTAACTAGAAATTCACATTGACCTCAATGATGCATTGTGTCTGAAATTGTGTTGCGCATTACATCAACTATAGCTACTGTACTTAGTAGACTTTTGCCAATTTACAAAGTATTTAAACTAAAGTAATTCATTCTGAGAAAGTATATTTTGTAATGTAATGTATAATGTAACTATAATGTCATTTAAAAAATAAAATATCTAAAAATAAATTGTTTAAAAAAGTAGAAAATCAGTATAAAAAAATTAAAATAACAATTAATACATTTAAAAATTTTCATTTACAAAACCTTTGAAATTCACTGAAAAAAACATAGGTTTCAGACATGTTATAATTAGGAATTTTCATTTACAAAACCTTTGAAATTCACTGAAAAAAACATAGGTTTCAGACATGTTATAATTAGGAATTAGCATTTAAAAAACCTTTGAAATTCACTGAAAATAACATAGGTTTCAGGCAAGTTATAGTTAGGAATTAGCATTTAAAAAATCTTAGAAATTCACTGAAAAAGCCATAGGTTTTAGGGGTATTATAGTTAGCTAGACATTTGACTCGTATAAAACCATTGAAATGCCCCCCGTTGTAGTTAGTTGTACTAACTATAACTTGCACGCCCGCAATCCACTGCTGATGATGTCACTTATTACATCATTCAGGACATGGTCAGTGACATCACTGATGACATCACTGATGACATCTCAAATGACATCACCCTGTGGGCTTTTTCTAAAAGACAATACATCATTTGGTATTTCACTATATGATTTGTGCTTGAATTACACCCAGTTATTCTTCTGATGACTTTAACCTCACGTAGCGTCTTCACAAATAGTCTAGTTGCTCATTCTTCATCCTGAGTTGCCGACACTTTTGTCTCCTACAAAAATTGAAAAAGTGCCATCAATGTGTATTAAAATACAAAAAACAAACATAGCTTCGATTTGTAATATATATACATATTAAACAGAACATTGTTAACAGTCACTTATCATCAGTTTATCCTAAATGCACCCACATCTCTTCAGCCTTGTACTTTGTCATATTTGATCATCAATTTTGACTCTAAACATCGGAGTTCCTTCACTCTATCACCTCCACATTCAGATTTAGATATGCTATCTAATGCACAAAATCATAACAATGACACATTTTTATCATGTTTTTCTTAAAAGTACCTTGCCACTGGATATTGCCTGTCTTCGTTTACAATTGCCCTTGTGTGTTCTAATATCCGTTTTTTAACAGGATGTATAGTACTCCCGATGTACACAAGCGGGCAAGGACAACTTAACGCATAGACCCAGAAATCTAATTTACAGGTCAAGTGTTTGGTGATGGTGAATGGTTTGTGGTTGATAGATAATTTAATTTCTTTGCATTTGTGACTAGTCTTGCAGGCTTTGCATGATGTGCATGAAAAAAAGGTATTGTGTTACTACATAGCAAATCAGATAATGCATCACATTTTCGATACGATGCGTGCGATGTATTTAAATGAGGAGGTGTGGCCCGCATGCTTCTTTCGACCGATGAGCCTCTGAGGAAGTTGCATAACGAAACGCGCCAGGCTTTGGTCGTAAGCCAGAGAACACCCAAGGGAGCTGCATGTGTACCAATAAAGTTGACATGGGGGAAGAACTAACCGTGTTCGAGTGATGCTTAAGTATGGACACCCCCAAAAGCTTGGATATATATTTATATATATATATATATATATATATATATACATATATATATATATATAGCAGAGAAACGTCCTCCGACCACAGACGAAGCGAGACCCAAAATTATGCAGAAATTTTATTTAATGCTCATCACCAAGCCGCCATTACGCGTTTTGACCTCAACAGGCCTTGATCACTCATCTCACCTCATTTTCACCGAAATTCACGCTCCTTGGGTCCCTTTTTGTCGTGATGAAGAGCCCGCTTTAAGGTTTCATGTATACCTTCGTTATGTTTTGGGGTCGAAACGTTGACGGCTACAACTACACACCAGCCCACGCAACCAACACTACTATTATTAAATATTGGCGGCGGTAGCATGGTGTTATGCTAAATTGTAGAGCATTAGTTGCTCCACCTTTGTATACTGGCTCAGTGATCTGAAGCCAGGTCATTGTTTTTTCTATGCGCTCTTATGTGTTGATACTATTGCTTGCACTATGACCAATTCTACACATCCTTCTTCTATCACATTATCACCCCATCCCACCCTTCTTTCCCTGGGGCACTCTTAATAATTGTGTTGCCAGAGTAATATATGCAGCTTGAATAACATATTGTGATTAAATAACAGTGTGTTGAATGAATTGATTGTTTCTTTAAAAAAAAAAGAAAAAAGTATTTAAATATTTATTGTGTACTCTTGATACTTCCCACTGGGACCCCCTCTTTAAGTATCATACAGCACCCAGGTCCCAGTGACAATATTGGGTAAACCCCCCCTTGTCTAACGTCTTCAACACATACACACAGTGACTCACTCGTTCATGCATCTATGCACTGAGTAATGCCCCCACTGAACCACACAGACACTCATACACTCATACTGATACTCAAAATACCAACTAATAACCCATATAGACACTCATGTAGCTACTCACCAAACCATGCAGCCACTTATACACAAAGTGAGAGACTGATACAGATATTTACAAATTTACAGATTACTCACTAACCCATGCATTCACTAAGATACACTTAATCAGTCAGTTATACAATCAGTTTCACACAAACAAGACCATCCATTTAGGCACTTATATACCCACTTATTCTTCAATCAACCTTGACATATACATATATAAAACATATTTAATTTTCACAAAAACACACATTCACTGAATGATGTCACCAGTGATGTAATTTGAGATGTCATCGGTGATGTCATGAGTGATGTCACTGACCATGTCATGAGTGATGTAATATGTCCCGTCATCAGAAGTGCATTGTGGGCGCATGAGTTATAGTAAGCTCAACTAACTATAACGGCTGAATTACACTGATTTTGGTATGAGTGAAACGTCCAACTAACTATACCGGCCCTGAAACCTATGGTATTTTCAGTGAATTTCGAAGGTTTTTTAAATGCTAATTTCAAACTATAACATCCCTAAAGCTTATGGTTTTTCAGTGAAAATATATATATATATTGCCTCACAAACAATATTTTCCTTTTTGGAGAAGAACTGTTTTGTCAACGAAACGTAGCAGCAATGGGTTTTGCCTTCAGCCCTAGTTATGCGTCGATAGCTATTGGCTGGTGGGAAAATTAAGTGGCATGGAATAGAAAAAATGACCAATTCACCAAACATATAGTGACCTGGAAAAGGTTCATAGATGATCTTTTTATCGTCTGGAGTGGAAATGACCAAGAATTCCAGCAATATTTTGAAATTTTGAACAACAGCACACAAGGTTTGAAATTCACTTATGAAATGAATAAAGAAAAAGTGATTTTCCTTGATGTGGAAATTTATGTAAAGAAAAATAGACTGGAAACAACTTTAAATCGAAAGGCCACATCCACCAATGCGACTCTTGAGGCAACCAGCTTTCAACAACCATCTTTACTCTCAAGCATACCCTATGGGTAGTTCCTCCGCCTACGAAGGATATGTAGTGTACAAAATGAATTGCGAAAACACAGCGCTGGGACAATCAAAAGATTCCAAACAAGGAAATACAGCAAAGGCACAATAAATATATGCTGGAATAAAGCAAATGAAAAAACAAGAGAAGAATGCCTAGCATCGAAAGACGAGGGAGATGATGTGAAGGATGAACCCATAAGACTCATTTTGGATTACAGTCAAGAATCCAAAGACATCACAAAGATAATAAGAAAAAATTGGAAGATACTCCAATTGGATTCTACCATAGGAGAAAAAATGAGGCCCCATCAAGTGATAACGTACCGAAGAGCAAGGAATTTAAAAGATCAGCTAGTCCACAGCCATTACAGGCCAAAAACAGCGAAAACAACATGGCTAAATGCAAAGGGCTTTATTAAATGCCATAATTGTAAAATCTGTGAGATATCAAAGCCCACTAAGGATGTAAAAATGGCAAATGGAAAAACTTGGCAAATCAGAGATCTAATCACGTGCAAGAGCTGATATGCAGTATACATCATCGAGTGCCCATGTGGGTTAAAATACGTGGGTAGCACCATTTGCGAACCTAAAAAACGCATTTTGGAGCACGTTAGAGCCACCAAAAATAAGGACAGAAACAATGCGGTGGCAAAACACATGGAAAGCCATCATAATGGAAATTGAAAATCCCAAAAAATCTATGGCATTGAACTGGTTCCAACAAATGAAAGAGGTGGCCACCGAGAAAAAGCTTTGCGACAAAAAAAGTACCGACACATTCTGAACTTCCGAACTATGACTCATTTCAGTCTAAATCAATCCGAGGAATTATACATCCATCTGTAAATAAATGATTAGCTTCTTTCAGACTTTTACATAGACATGCACCGGATAATATTAATACAGAAACCAATGAAGGACTATAAAAGAAATTGTAAAAACATGCCCACCGGAGGGCTTTATTCAAAAGAGTGGACATTTAAAAATGTATAAACGGTCGGATATATTAAACTTTATTCGTTTGAAACTACCAGATCATTGGCATTTTCGAAAGGGTTGTCCCATAATGTAAAAACAAAGGTTTTGTGAAAATATTGTTTTTGCCAATGCTTTATAAGATGTTTTCTGTGTAAATAACTTTATTGACTACCACCTTAGGTCATTAAAGGTTAGTTCCGGTTTTTGTAAGGAAATTATTTACAGAAATAAGGGCCAATATACACTAAGAAATGCTCTTCTTATGTAGAAATGTTTATTTCTAAGTTTAAAATGATCACTGGTGCGAAATATGTAAATAGTAAAACATTTTTGCAGATAGAACTACCAAGACCAGAAATCCTGGAGGTATGGATCTAATCACAGACAGGAAATGATGCAGTATAGAGTTTCCTGCAGAATCCGAAAATTAAAAAAAGCAAAAAAAAGTGAAACAAACAAACCGTAAACAAGGTATAGCAGATACCGGAACGCGTGGTGTTGGTCCTGTAAATGGTGAAGAAAGTGGATTTAAGAGTAAATTAAAACACCCTGAAAGAAGATCACTGGTGTGCGGCTAAATTTGTTTCCTTCAGAGACTTTTTGTGGATATATATGTATGCAGAACAAGAATCAATGAATGAAAACACCATCATCAATTTAACCAATGTTCAACTGGATCAAGCAGAGAAACAGTTACTTTCGCTGGGATTGTCATACTGTCCAGAGAGTAATTTTAACTATTGTAACACGAGGATCGACATCTTCAAATTTATCCGCAAAATAAAATTGAAAAAATTCTACGCAATCAAACGAGTTTACCTGCCCAAAAAGCCACTGAAGCTAACCAACACTCTAGGAAAAGCGGATTACAAGCTAAAGATGTGGGATTAATGCGTACGATGCACCAGTTACATACGGAGGATGACAACCCCATCGACACACAAACCATTGCTGATACGGAAGGAATTTACCTTGACCACACATGCAAAAGTCCTTTCAAATCTCCGTCCACATTTAATCCCAGTATGCCACGGGACGCCATAGACATTTATGCAGACAGACTAACTGATGAACTGAAAAAACTCCAAATAAGAACTATGAAACAGCACAAACCACCCAATGCAAAAATTAGGCCATACAACAATCTAATGCGCAAATTAAAGAATGACCACACTATCGTCATTAGCCAATCTGATAAGGGTGGTAACATAGTGTTATGGGGAAAAAATGACTACATCGAAGAGGCAAATCGCTATCTCAATGATGAACACTGTTATGCCAAAATTGACATGAAGACCGCTAAACAAATACAGCAGTCTTACCAAAAAGATCTCAATCAGTGGAAACGTGATGGATTGATTTCTAAAGATGAACTTAAATTTCTGCACAAAGATCATCCAGTATTACCTAACATATATTTTATTCCGAAGGTGCATAAGCAACAGACACCAGTGCCGGGCCGGCCCATTGTGTCGGCAATCAACAGCACTTTCGAAAACACATCGAAATATATTGACTTTTATCTGCAAGAATTCGTTGTCTCCCTACCAGCCTACATTAAGGATACAACGGAATTCCTATACCTGCTCAAGGAATGCACCTTGTCAGATGACCTATTGCTTATGACAATGGACATAGCCACGCTGTATACCAGCATTTCCCATGTTGATGGTATTAGGGCAATTAAGCACTATTTGGGACAACGCCCCATTGAACTTTACCAACACAATAAAATGCTTGTTGCAATGATTGAGAAATGTCTGAATAACAATGTTTTCTTATTCAATAACACTGTCTACAAGCAATTGAGGGGGGTTGCCATGGGGGCATGTTTTTCCCCCAGCTACGCGGGGCTCCACGTTGGCTGGTGGGAGGAACATGTCCTCAAGGGGCAACATGCAACTAGCTGGGATAGGATTATCATGAAGTATTGGCGATACATCGATGATGTTTTTATTATTTGGCGAGGCACTATGCAACAGGCAAAAGATTTTGTCAAAGACATCAATGACAATGTACTAAACTTAAAATTCACGGCCAGCATTAGTGCCCAGGAAGCAAGCTTTCTTGATGTGCAGATTAATATAGTGGAGAATAGAATAACTACCAGCCTCTTTAAAAAGAACACCGCAGGCAACACCATTCTGCACGCCAAAAGCTTCCACCCACGACACACAATTGCTGCAATCCCCTATGAGGAGTTCCTTAGGATCCACAGGTCTTGCAGTACCCCTGAGCTGAGAGATAAACACCATCAAGAATCCAAAATGAGACTCATTGCCAGGGGTTACAATTCTAATAAATTGGATGTGAGTATGGCAAAGGCCAATCGCTTAAATCGTCAAGACCTGTTAGATCCTAGCATAGCCAATACAGCAACCACTAGAGAACAACAAGGCAAAGATATTATACGCCTCATCACTGGGTATAGTCGCCAAGCTCGCCAAATTACCAAGTTGGTCAAACAGCAGTGGCCTATGATCATTACTGACCATGTGTTGAAAGAGATAATGCCCAAAGCCACCACCGTTACGTATAGACGTGCTTACGCAATGCGCAACGATCTGGTGTCCAGCAGCCCAGAAACACCTAAAGAGGATAATTGGTTGTCCCCCCGCAAGGTTTTTTTTCGCTGCAGCTCGTGCAGGGCGTGCAAGTTTGGGGAAAATACGACCACATATGTAACCCCCTTTGATACCACGCCCATCACATTAAGAGCACATTATACGTGCCGCACTGAACTAGCGGTTTACGTATTGAAATGCAGCTGCAGGCTTATTTATGTGGGTAGCACTAAGTTACCAGTACACCAGCGCATATTGCAGCACTTGAGGGCGATAGTGAATGCCGATCAAAGCTACCCTGTAGCGCGGCACTTCCAAAACAACCATGAGAAGAACCTAAATCACCTCAAGCACTTTGTAATCGATGCTGTCATGCCCAGTAAAAAAGGGGGAGACAATGAAAAACGACTTAGACAGCTCGAATCCAAATACATTGTGCTTCTCAATAGCAAGACCCTGGGGGGGCTGAATATGGGAGAAGACCTTCACAATTTTTTGTAATTTTAGGCAACTCTAAACACATTAGGCATGGTTTTTATCCATGATGACAGAGGGTCTTCTGGCAGACTGGGAATTCCGTATCTAAGAGTCAGCAGTTATACTAAAATATGCATTTATGCACCTGTGTTTTAATTTCGGCAGGTGATGAGAATCCTTTGAGAATTGATTTTAATCTTAATTTCTTTCTTTTTTACTTCGGTAAAATCACATACACTTATACACTCTCAGGATCTACATAAACTTTAAGTTCATCCTGCCTACGCATTAGTCACTTTAGAGCACCACATTAGGAGCACTATAAAACACACACACCCCGCATTAGCCATATAGCAAGGATGACCTGGGAACGGGCTTTCAATATATTTTTAATATATATTTTTTTATATATTCTTGTGAGCATTTAGGCTTATGGCTGCATTTCGTTTCGTCAGACAGCTATCTGAGCGCAAATAGATTATTGTTGAATGAGGGTATGTATGGGGTTTGCACACATTTATATGAATTTAAGAGGGACAAATTTTACCAAAAGACAACTATCGTTGCTGAAATAGACAGAGTGGATGCTGACATTTCAGGGGAAATGGATTTGGATTGGTTTTTTTTTGTGTATTAGGCAATTTTAATGTCACTGGTTTGACAAGTAATAGCACACATGTGCAAGTATAATTTTTGCACATGATGGTATTTGTACGTTTAATTGTTTATGCACTACTCACTTTAATTCTGCTCCAGTCCAACTATCTTAAAGAAAACCCCTTGATCAAACAGAAGGTGGACTCGATGTCATACTAATGCAATGTAGAGATCACATTCCGTGACATCAGACCTGTATGTTATGGTGAAGACAATTATTGTATAATGAATCGTCTCCAAATATGTTCAAATGTATTATGCATTTTATAGAATGTGTGTAACCTCATGCTTATTTAAAATTCATAGGATTGTGCGCTGGATATAATGAAATTTGCAAACAATATTTGCTATTATACGATTATTGCATGTCTTAAAATGGCGCCCTTATTTGTATTCCCGACAGAATTCCCTGCTCAAGTATAGTCCTGTGTCGATGGTTACTAATGACCAGGAATTGGCGTGCTTCTGTGGGGTGTTGCACTATATCACAGTGGTAGCCCTTCCACTCTCCATCAGTGAGCAAGGACTTTACGTCCGAAACGCATCTGAGGGCTTGTACCACGAATGAAATAAAAAACATTTTTGAAATTTGAAAGACTGACTCCGGCGATATTTTTGGAAGTTTGCGTACCTGTCGGTGCTGCCAGGCACTTTGAAGGCAAGTTTGGATTTTCATATATATATATATATATATATTTATATTCTTAACTACTGGCGCTGCCAGTAGGTAGTTATAGTTAGGACCTTATTTCTATTCAAAAAGCGTTTTTCTTTTACCAATAACTTTAGCGCCGGTTGAGGAATCTTCGTGAAATTTTCAAAACTAGTGGGGCACTCCAGTCCGCTCCTATCTTGAAAGTTTTGAAGTTATTCGGCAAGCTGGGACCAAGAAAAAAGGGGGTCCCAAAATGTGTTTTATCCATGTTAATTCCCATAGAAATTCATTTAAAAAAACAAAGGTTTCAGGCACGTTATAGTTAGAAATTAGCATTTAAAAAACCTATGAAACTCACTAAAAAAAACATAGGTTTCAGGCACGTTATAGTTAGAAATTGTGCGCCCGCAATGCACTGCTGATGGAGTCACATATTTCATTACTCACGACATGGTCAATGTCATTTGAGATGCCATCAGTGATGTCATGAGTGATATCATTGACCATGTCATGAATGATGTACTATGTGACATCATCAGCAGTGCATTGCGGAGGCGCGAGTTATAGTTAGCTGAACTAACTATAATGGTGGAATTTCTATGGTTTTGTACGAGTGAAATGTACAGCTAACCATAACCCCCCTGAAACCTATGGTTTTTTCAATGAATTTCTACGGTTTTCAAAATGCTAATTTCTAACTATAACGACCCTGACACCTATGGCTTTTTCAGTGAAAAAAAAAAAAAATATATATATATATATATATATATATAACAGCTCCCAAACACCAGCCAACTGCACTCTCGAGCGGGTGCACACAGAAGCGGGGGTGTGCCCGCGAACTTATTCAAGCTCCAAAAATCCACAGGATGTTAAATCCAAAAGAATGCAGCACACGCAGGGGTGGTTCCAACCAAGATATTTAATGTTGGAACGCTCACAGCAACAAGACGCGTTTCGCCATCGGGCTTTGTCAAATTGTGCTTAATTGACAAAGCCCGATGGCGAAACGCGTCTTGTTGCTGTGAGCGTTCCAACATTAAATATCTTGGTTGGAACCACCCCTGCGTGTGCTGCATTCTTTTGGATTTAACATCCTGTGGATTTTTGGAGCTTGAATATATATATATATATATATATAAAAATATACATTTACAGGCATACGAAGAAAATGACAGAAGGGGCAAAGTTAATTTCCTCGCAAAAAGGAAAACTATTTCCATACTACATATGTTATACAAAAGAGAAAATAACAGAAAATAAAACCCATTGTAAATGCTGTAAATACTACTCCAATTCTTCCTATGGGAGAGCAACAGCAATAGAAACAGTAGTTATTAATGTTAGAGAACTCAACCACCTGCCTCAATGCCACAGAAATTAAAGTTAGCGATGTTTTAAAAAACATCAAAGAAGCAAGCACCAGCTCACAACAAACTAGCACAGAAATATGAAAAAAAATTGCTAACCCGTGTTCCTGAACATGTAACAGGACAATTACCTTTCATCCCATCCCTAAAATGCATCACAGCCAGAACTAAAGGATCTACTCTTCAAACACCACCACCCCCGAAACATTCTTAAACATAGAAATTCTACAAGAATACACAGTAACACTCAAAGTTGAAAAATTCCTTCTTTATGACAACAATAGTCATGAGAAAAGAATTATCTTTGCCACCCACATTCAAAAGTTAGAACAATGTGAAACATGGATGATGGATGGGACATTTAAAGTCTGTCCTTAACTATTTTATCAACTTTATCCCATCCATGGCGAATATGAAGAAACTGCCATCCCTTTCATATACGCCCTTCTTCCCAACAAACAAAATATTACCTGAATAGAACTCCTTACAAAAAATAATAATAGAGTTTAAACAAGCAATGATCCAAGCAATTAAAAAAAAATATCCACATACAGCAATACAAGGTTGTTATTATCATTTCAACCAAAATATATGGAGACATCTCCAAAAATCGACCCTAAGCATAGAATATGCAACAAACAATAACTTAGTTTACCAAAAAAAAAAAACAATAGCCCTAGCCTATGTACCAACAACAGAAGTAGCAAACCACTATAATATACTTTTCGAAAGTCCTTTCTACCAAGCCAACAAAGGAAAACTAACACCCTTGCTTGACTACTTTGAAGACACCTGGGTAGGAAGACTACTTAGATCAGGGCAGCGAAGACAACTCAAATTCAACATCCCCTGGTGGAATGGCCATGAAAGCACCCTAGCACAAAAAGCTAATACAAATAACGCAGTAGAAGGATGGCATAATACCTTCCAAGTCACAATAGGAAAACTACAACCATCTTTTCACAAACTAATAGAAGCCATCATAAAAGAACAAAGCAGTCGATTATGATGGCGGACGGAAAAACACTCCAAAAAACACTCCGAACGTCGTGGTAGCAGAAATAATCCGTCGGCATGTACCGCGGAAATACCGGCGGTCAGATCAGGATGCACCGCTAGAAAAATCCGACCTCGGTGGATGGATTCAACAAAACTCCGTCGGGAACGTGCAGAAAAGCTGAAAACCCATGCACGGCGGACAGACAGACCCAAAAACTCTGCTCAACCAGTGGAATGACCGAAAGTGAAATTATGATTCGATTGCAGAGCCAGCAGAACGAGCACTTGTTCCCGACCGCCGCGATCGCTCAAAATGATGAATGTTAGAGCCAGCGAAAGGACAATTGCATGCAGACCGCTGCGGTCACGAGGAAAGAGGAATGACAGTCAAAAGAAATTATGCAACAAGGCTGTTTTTCTGGCGCAGCCTCCACAAACATCTGACACACCCCAATGACGCATCCCCATGGCAATTAAAAGAAACACAAATTCCAGGTCAGCACAGATAACACACCTGACATGAATCCTCCATTTTGATTGGTCCACATAGCTGAGTATAAAATCAACCCCTTCTCTGCCCAGAATCCTTTGCACACCTCCAGAACTGAAGGACACAACACCACAGCACAAAGCAGAGGCAAATCAGCACACATCACACCATCACAACCACCCACACACCACACACATCTCCACTGCCAACCTGACACCTGCACTTTTCGCCCATTTGCACATCACACCATGCCACAGAAAACAATGTCAAAATTCACTGACAATGAGTTGTCAGTCATGGTGGATGAGAGTAGAACCACATTTGTTTGGAAGCATGGTCCAACAGACACCATTAGCCAGAAAAAATCAAATGTGGGAAAGGATAGTCAACAAAGTCAATGCATTAAGAACCACCCTGCACACCCTGTGTGACATCAAGAAGAGGTGGCATGACCTCAAGAGCAGGGAGAAAGAGCGTACCAACAAGAACCATGAGCTGGCTCAGAGGACTGGCAGTGGCCCTCCCATTCCACCATTAACATTCACCGAATGGTAGGAGAAAGTGCTTGCCATACTGCATCCAGGGAGTCTCACAGGAATACTCAGGGGAATGGAGGCTGGTAAGTACCAACAAATGTCTCCCATTATACTGCTATGTACTGCCTTGCACAACTAGAAAGATACACTTCCTAGACCTAAATGCACTTACGTACAACACACTCTTCCCAACACATGTCTTTCATACCTAACATTTACTTCCTCTGCAATACCACAAAAAGCAAGATACTGGTATTTCATAAGAAGGGGCTTAAATTAAGGAGATGCTTAAGATGGATGCTTGGTCGTGAAAAACTGGAACTGGTTGACACGTACCTATATTTGGGGAAGGATTTTTCCAAAACTGGCAGAGATTCAGAGCATATTAAACATTGTTTCAGTAAAGCCAGCACTGCAACTCGCACCAGGGACCCTTGACCCACAGCTGAGCTAGATGAAGCCCTCCCCACACCCAGAAGCATGTGGCAGCCATTTAATTGTTCTCATCAAAGTTACAGGTAGGTAGCCATCTTAACAGGGAGGGGGTTTGTGGATAGGTAGCCAGCACTCCAACTCCCAGGCACCCTTGTCCCACAGCTGAGCAGGATGGAGCACTCCCCTCCCCCCCAGCCAGAACCATGTGGCAGCCATTTCATTGCACTCCTCGAAATTACAGGTAGGTATCCTTCTCATGCCCTCTTGTCCCACAGCTGAGCAGGATGGAGCACTCCCCCTACCCATAGCCATGTGACAGCCATTTCATTGCACTTCTCAAACTTACAGGTAGGTAGCCATCTTAACAGGGAGGGTTTTTTTGGATAGACAGCTAGCACTACAACTCCTACCAGGCACCCCTGTCCCACAGCTGAGCTAGATGGGACCCTCCTCACACCCAGAAGCATGTGTCAGCCATTTGATTGGTCTCATCAAACTTACAGTTAGGTAGCCATCTTTACAGGGAGAGGGGTTTGTGGATAGGCAGCCAGCACTGCAACTCCCACCAGGCACCCTTGTTCCACAGCTGAGCAAGGTAGATCCCTCCTAGAAGCATTTGGCAACCATTTCATTGCATTCCTCAAACTTATAGGTAGGTAGCCATCTTAACAGGTAGGGGTGTTTGTGGGTAGGAAGCCAGCACTCCAAGTCCCACCAGGCACCCTTGTCCCACAGCTGAGCAGAATGGAGTACTCCCTCAACCAGAACCATGTGGCAGCCATTTCCCTCCACTGTGTCACCGAACAGGTACATAAGTCAGTGCATGTACCCTGCCATCCTTCTCAAAATGCATGGAGCAATATGACCACACCAGCCCTCACATGTCAGGCAACTTGGCATAGATTCAAAAGCCACATCCAGTTTGAAGACAACTAAGCGCATGTAACTGTCGCAGAAATAAAACTTTGACTCACCAAGTCACATGTGAAAGAAATTCAGGACCAAATCATGCACAGCACAGAATGCAATGTGTAAGTGTCATGGTGTCAAAGCATAACGGCCCATCTGAACACAAAACATGCATGGTCAATCTGACAAACATAGTAAAGACCATGATATGAAAAAGGTATGTATAACATTCCAATGGCTAGTTCTTGCTTAGCTGAAATTGATTCCATGAAGAGAAAACAAAAAAGATGCATTATCAAAAGTTGATGTGCCGCAAGTTGGTAGATGATGACATGTCTTTGTAATCACAAAATGTGTACGTGCCACATGGTTTCAAATGTCACACCATGGACAATTAATGTATGTACCTCAACATCATGTCATGATGCTCATTATCTTACATCCATACCAAGTGATTGCAATGTAAAATGTTGGTAACATCCAAAAGTATAACACCAAGCTTGTTGAGTGCACTTAAATGACCATTTAACCTCTGTTCAACAGGAGATCCACAAGCAACTCAGCAGAAAACACTACCAATCTGTACAGACTGTCTCTCCCCGACTCCCTACGTTTATTGGATGACAAGCAACAACCTGGCCGCTCAGGACAGCCAAGGCGCACTACGTCTCAGGGCCGAATTGTCCCCACCACCATCACCACCACCACAGCAACAACAACAGCAGTGACCACTGCTACAATGACCTGTGCGGCAGCCACTACCACCATCACCACTGCTCCCTGTAATACTCTCCCTGCCTCAGCGGCTACCAGTACCACCACCCAATCTGAGGATGCCAGGGAGAGTATGAGGGTACATCGAGTCCCCACACCACAGGTCTGTGTCAGCAGTGCAGGTGGGGGGCAGCTGGGGGACAATCACAGGAGGACACTGAGACAGAAGCCCTGGCCACCATCGCAAGAGTCCTTGGGGCATATGAACAGAACCAGTGACAGATGGGCCAGGTTGTGGAAGAAGTGTATGAGCTCCGTCTGCTACTCGGGTCCATAAACACACGTATGGGCCACCTTGTGGACCTCATGGGCCAGCTTGTGGGTGTTCTGATTGATAGACATGCAGCTCAAATGACGGCTCGACCCCCCTCCAGTGGCATGCCTGCTGATACTCCCACCACCTCAGCTGTGGCCACAGAGAGGGGTGAGCTCCAACAAAATGACTCCTCAGACACCACTGAGCCTGCAGCAGAGGCCTCTCCTACCAAACGCAGGAGGAGACGTCCGAGAAACACCATGGGAGGACCACGTTGCAAAGCACCAACCAAAGGAAAACTGCTGAGCCTGCCATGATGGCACCTGTGTTGCCCTTGACATTGACTTTGTTAACTATCCTTACCTACATTGCCATGTTGGATTGTGACTACATCAATGTGGTAACTCCTCTATATGTCTCATTTACCATCACTGACATCTCATAAATTCACTTTGCACAATTTTTTTAACACTCACTTCTCCTTCATAAAAAACTTATAGAAAATAAACAATCTTTGCACACCTATGTCTTTGTGTCAATTCCATGTTTGTCACAGCTCTGATTGTGACGAGGCATTGATAGGGTGAAGGAAACTAGAAAGACAAAAGAGAATGACATTTACTTGTCAGGTGATGCCATAACAGCTAAAACACACCACTAATCATCAACATACATAAACCAGCACACATAACAATGAGCAGCAACATCAACATAGACATGAGGTATGTGGAAAACAAGACCCAGTGCACACACATCAGCCATTAGCACAGAGCCAACAACAACCAGCAGGCAAAAAGATCATCTATGCTTTGCCACTACCATCACAGCCAACAGACAATATCACTGTTGTACAATGTCACTTACACTCAAAGGAAGTAGTTGTTGATGAGCTGTTGACGCTTGTCAACACCTTACTCTTCTGTACTATGATCGTCACTGGACATGTTTTGTTGTGCAGGGGGGCATCTGCTGCTCATCATAGTCCAGGAGCAGGGGGATCTCCCTGCGCAAGGCTAGGCTGTGAAGCATGCAGCATGCAACTAGGATCTGACATATCTTTTGGGGAGAGTGGAGTAGTGCACCTCCGCTCTTGTCCAGACACCAAAATCTACACTTCAGAAGCCCAAAAGCATGCTCCACAACACAACGTGTCATCCCATGTGCATCATTGTAGCAGACTGCACCCGGGGTCCTTGGATTCCTCAGTGGGCTCAGCAACCAAGGCCGTTTGGGATACGCAGAGTCACCTAGGTGTGAGATACACAGACCAATTTTGTAATATAAGCAGTGGCTGAGAACAGCATGCCACACATACAGCACACTACTTGACTATGCGTACTCACCAACCAGCCACTCATGCTCCGGATGCAGATTTGCCATAAATTGTGGGATGATGCTGTTACACAGTATATAAGAGTCATGTGCTTAACCCGGAAGTTGGGCACAGACATGGGAGATAATAATATCCACTTGGCATACCACTCGCACATTAATTGGATGGAAATGCTTCCTGTTCCGGTAGATGAGCTCACATGCCTGTGATGGAATTAGGCCAAAATGTCTGCAGTCAATGGCTCCAACCACATTTGGTATGTGTCCGGAATCATAAATTTCACCCTTCACATCTGCCAATTCATGTCTCCTTGGAAAGTGGATGTAGCGGTCCTTGTAGGTCAACAATGTGGACAGGACATCACGTGGCACCATGCTGAACATAGCTTGAGACATCCCACCGGCGATAGCCGCTGTGTACTGAAAAGAACCAGTGGCAAAGGAATGCAGGGCCGTCATCACCTTAACTGTTGGTGTCAAAGCAGTTGGATGGGTTCTGTGAGGCCTCAGAGGGGGCTCCAACTGGTCACATAGGTCTTGAAGGGTAAGGGGATACAGACGGAATTTCCTTATGATGTCCTCATCCTCCATGATTGCCAGCACTGGGAACGACAGATGCACATTTGGTCGTCTCCTACATAATATAAAAGAGGACACATGTAAATGTACTTCCCCAATGAGATGTCAAACATCTTACATATTGACTGACACAGCGCCAACATTGACTGTAAGTAAGTACATTTATTATTATGCTCGGTTAATTAAAACCATTGCATACATTAATACATTTAAAAGAAATGTCTAACTCTAACACAATAAAAAACACTATTTAAAGACCCAACGTTTTACGACAATAAATAAATGAGAATAAAAAATCATTTGAAGGATGTACTCGAATTGTTAAAACCATCTGCTCCATACCGTGATGAGACTGTAAATATTGTTCTAACTGTCTCTATTCTGATGTAATTTAAGGCCCGATGTAGGTAATAGGGAAATACCGATCCCTAAATACTGAATTTTACAGATTCGGTATTTAGAAATCGGTATTTCAGATGTAGATAAGAATTCGTTAAAAAATTCAGAATTCTAAGCATGGGTGTAAAATCCGTTTCGCGGGTGAATTTGCGGTTTTTTGGCAATTTCGCGGTCCGCGAATCGCACAAATTTGCCCAAAAATCCGCAAATTCGCAAGTTGCGAATTATTTTGCTTGGTCGCACTTGAAAAATACAATATCGCGCGCGCGGCGTTGACTTACCGTGATTCTGAGTCCGCCGAGTTGTTTCTCTCCCGGTTTGCGTGTGCTGCCCCATTTTGGATCTTGCTGCGTGATCGCGCGTGAGTTTTTCGACCGCAATTACGTCATCGCGGTTTGCCATCTTGCACAGGGAGAGTTTGACAACGCGAGTACGTCATAAGGGTCCGCGATCACGCATCGCGAGAGTAAACAATGCCGAACACGTAGATGCGGCGCGCAGCTGACATCCGGCGGGAGGTTTGAACAGCTCGCTTTCCCGAAATTGCAAAAATTGCAATTCTGCACAAGAAATCCACCGCAGTCAGCATAAACCTTCTGAAAATCATGATTTTGATCAGAATAACACCTCCGATTGAGATTTGGCTGCACTTTTTTGTGGAAGGAGTCCATTTTGGGGGGGGGTGGGAGGAAGGAAGTGCCCCAGAGTCTCCAACTTCCTGTTTCTATCCAGCAGGCTCCTCCCAGTGCTTTGTCCATCTCCTGGTCACTTTTCATTTGGATCTGGAGCTGGAAGGATTACTTTTTGTGGCTGCTGCTGGATATTTGTATTTGAGGACTTTTTGTACTTCACTTTTGGATTTGAGATTTTACAAGTAAGTTAGTGTTGTTTGTTTGGGGCATTGCAGTTGCTGCAACTACAATTTTAAAACTTTTTCAACTTAAAAAAATATATATTGTGGGTAGCCACAGTATCCAGTAGGCCCAGGGTTTGTCATGGGTGCATGATACAAGTGTTTCTGTGAGTTTTGTTGAACTTAAATCTCATTTATGTCATTCAATTTTAGCTCACTATATGTGGATTTGTATTTTTATTTTGGGGTGCCTGTAAAGCCACACTAGCCAGTAGGCCCAGTGGTAGTGACTGAGTGGTGCATGGGCCAAGTCTTTCTGTGGGTTGTCTTGAATTTAAACATCATTGAGGGCATGGATGGCATTGGATTGTGGTGATTTTTGTGTGTTTTTCGACTTGTTGGGGTGGTGTTGGGGCCTGGCCATGTGGGTGGGGGCCATTTTGAGGCCTGGTCCAGGCAGGGCCTGGCCATGTGGTGGGGGTCAAGGGGCCATTTATTTTGAAGCCAGGCAGTGTGCTCAGGCCTGCACCCAGTCTGCCCTGCTTTCACCCATTATGCCCAGGGGTAGTGAGTGGTGCATGTAGCAAGGCTTTGTGTGGGGCATCTTGAATTTAAACATCATTGAGGGCATGGATGGCATTGGATTGTGTTGCTTTTTGGGTGTTTTTCGACTTGTTGGGGTGGTGTTGGGGCCTGGCCATGTGGGTGGGGGCCATTTTGAGGCCTGGTCCAGGCAGGGCCGGGCCATGTGGTGGGGGTCAAGGGGCCATTTTGAAGCCAGGCAGTGTGCCCAGGCCTGCACCCAGGTTGCCTTGCTTTCATCCATTAGGCCCAGTGGTAGTGAGTGGTGCATGGGCTAAGTCTTTCTGTGGGGTGTCTTGATTTTAAACATCATTGAGGGCATGGATGGCATTGGATTGTGGTCATTTTTGTGTGTTTTTCGACATTTTGGGGTGGTGTTGGGGCCTGGCCATGTGGGTGGGGGCCATTTTGAAGCCTAGTCCAAGCAGGGCCGGGCCATATGGTGGGGGTCAAGGGGCCATTTTGAAGCCAGGCAGTGTGCTCAGGCCTGCACCCAGGTTGCCTTGCTTTCATCCATTAGGCCCAGTGGTATATTCTTTATTTGTCTCAGGTTAATAAAAACCATTACAAAAAACATTAAAACACATATCATCAGATGAAAGATTATAAGAGCAAAAGTTGTTTATAAAAAACCAGTAAGACATTAGTTATTAATAATAGTGATGCTAAAAACGGTATGATGTGGGAAGTGAGCGTTGGTCATTTAATCTTGTCTTGGGAAAAGTTCAATCGATCTTGTCAGGGCCAAGTTCATGAACTTGTTACTTTCCGCTCAAGTAATTTCAAAAATTTCACTAACTTCCCATTTAATGGCGGAAAGCCCGGATCGAAGCAGGCCAGGACTGCCTGTCTGCGTGTGCGGATATTGTGTTAGTTAAAAGCAGTTTTTAAAAAGGCGACCCTTTCCTCTTTCAGCATCGGGCAGGTGCATAGCAGATGTTCGAGGTCTTCTTTCTCAGCACCGCACAGCCTACATTTTGTTCCGCAAGCCCTTCTCAGCCACGGTTGTAGATGAGGTATGGATGGTAGAATTCATAACCTGTGCTTTAAAAAGGCTTCTTTCGTTTTCCTGCCGTACCCACGACCAAAGTATGCCTGCAGGCCCGGCAGTTTGTATGTGCACAGAGTCATCCAGGCGTGTCGCCTGCGGGAAAAGGTAGATTTATCTTCCACATGCGATTGTCTTTTTATGCTCTTGTTTACTACCCGCTTAAATTGCGCATGTGGTAGTGGAGTTTCCCATAAATCTTTCAGACTTGTCGCAGTCAAAGACTCCTCCAAATATGATTTTGCCGGCATTTTAGAGGAGGAGTTGCTTAAATCTTGCCAGAGCTGATGATTCAATGTAGTTTCTGGTGCGTTCTTCATTTTAGGCCCAGTGGTAGTGAGGGGTGCATGGGGCAAGTCTTTCTGTCGGGTGTCTTGAATTTAAACATCATTGAGGGCATGGATGGCATTGGATTGTGGTGATTTTTGTGTGTTTTTCGACTTGTTGGGGTGGTGTTGGGGCCTGGCCATGTGGGTGGGGGCCATTTTGAGGCCTGGTCCAGGCAGGGCCGGGCCGGGCCATATGGTTGGGGTCAAGGGGCCATTTTGAAGCCAGGCAGTGTGCTCAGGCCTGCACCCAGGTTGCCTTGCGTTCATCCATTAGGCCAAGTGGTAGTGAGTGGTGCATGGGCCAAGTCTTTCTGTGGGGTGTCTTGAATTTAAACATCATTGAGGGCATTGATGGCATTTGATTGTGGTGATTTTTGTGTGTTTTTTGACTTTTTGGGGTGTTTAACTGATGTTCCTCTGGCTTCCATTGCTTTTTGGTGCTCAAGAGAACCACCAGTGCCAGAAAGAAGTCCTGCAGCGGTGTGTGCAGCACAACGTTACGTGACGTCACTTGTGGCCACAGACAAGACAACTCTGCAACTCGTGCAACTGCGGCCTGCTGTTCTGACATCTGAAGAAGATGGCCCCAAAGAAAGGTGGCCGTAGCACCTCAGCGAAAAAAGTTGCCAGTGCTACTGCCAGTAAGAAGGACCAGAAGAAGCAAGTGGCACCACCTACCAAAGAGACTGGTGTGCCCATCGACACCTTTTTTGGGAGAAAAAAAAAACCACGCCTGAAACAGCAGCGGTGTCCGCCGGGGACCAAGCTGGAAGCAGAACCTCCGCTTCATTGGGCTCAGTGCCACCACGCCAAGTTACGTCCAAGACCATGAGTGCTGCTGCGGCAGCCACTTTGGTTGTTGAATCACCATCGACCAGTGATGTTGGCTCATCACAAGAAAGTACCATCCAATCAACGGCGGGTGTAACTCAGCTGACGAGTGTTCAACAACCACAGCTGCACGACAACCACAGGTGCAACTAGTACAAGCGCAAGTACATGGGCAAGGAGAGGCGCAAGTACATGCGCAAGGAGAGGCGCAAGTAGAGGCGCAAGGAGAGGCGCAAGTAGAGGCGCAAGTAGAGGCGCAAGGAGAGGCGCATCGAGAGGCGCATCGAGAGGCGCATCGAGAGGCTCATCGAGAGGCGCATGGAGCGGCATAATTGCCCACAATGCTTGTTCCTCCAGAAGTAGGGGCACATGAGGAAATCGAGATTGAAGCGGAGGTATCATGCGAGGAAGCCACTCCTCCTGATGTTGATCCATTGTCTTCCACATCGCCAGCAAGAAAAAGGTCAAGGAGGGCTACTACTACTACAAGTTCTTCTTCAAGCCCCCTTCATTCTGATGACCTTGATCCTGATTGGAACCCACAAATGCAGTCTGAGAGTGAGGCACACCATGAGCCAACAAAGGTAGCTAAGCCTAAAAGGAAGGTTCCCGCAAGGCTTCGACTTATGGGTGATGACGACGAACAAGTAGTGGTGTCTTCTGCTGCTGATGAACAGTCTGACGATGACCCAGTCATCACAGACGTCACTCCAGACCTAGCGGGCATGCAGCAGACAAACATTTTCACCCTAGCCCGAATGGCTGCTGAGCCGGATGTGGGCAGTGTGGCACTGGTACCACCACCAACGCAGTTAACTACATCACCAAAATGACCTACAGCTTCCATATTTTCTCGTCAGAAGGGCCGGCAGGGACCTCCATCCAGCTCGACCTCCATTACCTTAAGTAGTGGTGCTGTAAGTGAACAAAGAAACAAATTCAGCCACGCCCATCCTCCACTTCATCTGGCATTGAAAGTCAAAGTAGCATCTCCACCACCAGCAGACATCTCCAGTCCCCAGTTTGGGACTTCTTTACTATTAGCCAAAAGACGGAAAACATGGTCGTTTGTTCGATTTGTAAAGTATCAGTTAGTCGGGGTAAGCTTGGTACCAACTATGGTACCGGAGGCCAGAGAGGTCATCTTAAAAAACACCACCCTATCCAGTGGTATGTGCACCTAAGTAAGATCGAAGAAGTCCAAAGTAGAACTGATCCAAATGTATCCATTCATATTGCATCTGATGCTGACGAGGGGCTGATTTGAAGAACCGGGTTATTTAAGACCCAGCGGCGCCAGGGGAAACGCCCTAGTCTCCGGGTCCACCTGTCTTAGAGTACAGAGACACGGGTGATTCTTGGTGACGTCAAAGATCAATTTTATTAGCTGCAGCCTGTAACAGAGATCCTAGAAGTACAACACGGTGTATGTTCTCAGGAGACTGCTCGCCCACAAAAAACAGTCATCCCTTTTTATACCAAATATTATGCTTCAGGCAAATATCCCTAATTCACAGTTTGACCACTCACATGTTTTCACAGAAAGGAAAAAGGCAGGATCATGATGACAAGCCCATGTTTCAGTTTGTCCAGCCCATAATCAACTATAGGTCAACCCAACATTCTTGATCAGACAGGTCGATCGGACCCACCATAAAACCGGGCACATCCCCATCGTAAACAGATCATAAAGAAAAGAGTAGAGACAGGTGTGAGCAAGATAAGACATAGTTGCGCGCAATAAAAGGTTTGATGGTGTTTTGTGTCTCGATTCGTAATCTTGATCAGCTACCGGGAAAGGGACTGGTTTAACAAGTTTGGCTTCAGGCAAGAGGGTCGCTCGCTCAGGTCATTCAGAAGACAGCTAGAGTGTACGTGTGTTTGGAGACTCGTTCGGCCACTGTCACCGGCCTATGTGAGGGCAACCACAAAATGGCTGCTGTACGCAAGATGGAACCCGAGGGTTCAGAACGGACTCCCTGATTTCATGGTGATCTCGTCACTCGAATAGGACGAAAATACCCACACATCTAACACTCGCCGTATTCGGTCTGCTGATACCAAAATCGTCATGATACGACGACTTTTATAACAAGGTTCAGAATTTCAATACCTCAGACCCTCCTTTTGCCCTTACATAGGCAATAACCTAAACCCATGTCAGTCTGAGTCCAGGTCTATACTCATCAGATCATCAAGATGTTGCTGTACCATCATCCTATTACTGAGCACGTCTCTTGATAGGGGTTTCCTTACACATGATGTAGCACAGAGACCACATATAGCAGGGGTACACTGTACACAAAGACAGAGCAGGAAAAGGATGGCTAAGATCACCCCAATTACCATCAGAGTCTTCCATCCCCACGTGGACAACAGTTCCCAGAACCATCCCATCAACGACCAATCTCCTTTATCCACGTGTATAGATTCAGAGATTTTATGCAGTTTGGAAATGGCCTGGTACACTGTCGGAGCATTGTCTGGAATGAAAACACAGCAACTTGATTGGATCACTTTACATACCCCACCTCGATCTGCAAGTATGACATCTAACGCAACTCTGTTCTGGAGAGTCATAAGACGATCCGACTGGAGCTCAGCAGTCAAGTTACTAAGGGCACCGGCAGTTTCAACTACGGTGGACTCAACCACTCTCGTCAGTTGTCGTATGTTCCTGCTGTTCACCTTAGGTCCCCAAAACGGCAGAAAACCCTTCAAGAAATCTCCCAATTCTTGTCCTGCAGTGTCTTCCTGACTGAAGACATCTCTGACTACTCTTGTCTTGTGGTAATCTGCTGCGGCTGTGTAGGTGGGAGGCAACAGGAATGAGACAAAACATGTGCCCGAGAAATCAGGGGGCAGCCATGTGTATGCTCTATCATAACAGATGAAATAGGTACCCTTAGCTGCTAGAAACGATGGGGAAGTCTGGGACAAAAAAAACATACGTCTCAGTGCAGATACTACTCCCTAACTGAGCTCTCGGATTCTTGCCATTACCTTGCAGACAAAGATGACCCTGATGGGGTACAATCCAAATCGGAGAGGATCTTTTCGTTTGCTGGTTCTTACTCAGACTAGCTCCATATCCGGTCACGTTCCATCCAATGTACGCTAGTGTCTCATCTCTCGGGATAGCCTCATAGGAACTAGCTCCTTTAATCATATCGACTATTCCCTTAACTAGAGCACTATTCTTTGGATTATCCTTCACAGAACGTAGGGGGTGGACTTCGCGAGCGTAGATGAACATCGTTCGGTACGCCCATACAGAACCATTGTAGCTAAATGGCAGGACTAGATAAGGAATACCTTTATCAGTAGTATGAGGCATAAGACCACACACCCAACAGTTAGTCGTGTTCACTACTAATTGGTGTTGGTGCAGAAGCTGAACGAAAGAGTTATTTACAAACTCCAATCTTCTAACGGTCTCATGTTCAGGCAGAGGATGAAAAGAATGCGAAGGAACAGTAGAAGAAGGTATGGGTTGTGTAGTGGATGCAAACGTCACTTGAAAAGAGAATATAACGTATCCCATTAAAAACATCATTAAGCTAAGCAACATGAAAACGCACAATATTAAAAAACATTTTCTACTCATTATTTCACATATTTTGGCTCTAAAGTTTGTTTCTTCAACAGGTCTCTCCATCTCGAAAAACTCCCTCCTCTAACCTTGCTGCTCGCGGAGTTAGGGTGTTCCGTGCTAAGGAATGCGTCTGTCAGTTCAGGGAACGCCCTAGGACCAACCAGATCCGTCGACCTTGTGTCTTCGGCTTGCACTCCAAAGACTTGACGCCGCGACCCTACAGCTGAACCCAGATGGCGGTTCGAAAAACAAAAATCGGTCAAAACAGTTTCTCAGATGGGAGAGCTGATCTTTCAAAAATAGTAGAGAAAATGGATTTTTATTTTATTAGTCCCATGACTCTTGGTCGCAAATTATAACGTTTTTTGCCGGGCATTGTGTGATCGCAGAATAAGAGTTCAGGTTCGGTAGTGTCCAGCCGCACTGATGGTGGCACGGCTTCTTGCAAAAGATCGTCACTTTCACGCTCAGAACTTGTCCCAATTAAACGTGCATCGCTAAAAGGCAGAAAACGAGGCACAGTGTCAGTTTCGGAATCAGGAATGCCCTCCTGGACCCACCGGTCGTACGGCAGAGGTAAAGGAACCCTCTTACAATGTACGCCGTGGATCCAGTTTTTCTTCCCTTGCACTCGTACTGCAGTTCTCGTAGATAAAAGCACCAAGTATGGACCGGTCCAGCGGGGCTGATCGTTCTTTGTCCGTTGAAAGTTCTTGATCAGCACCCACGATCCGGGATCGATTGCATGCCCTGGATCTTCAGAAGCCTGAGGCAGTGTATCATGAACCTGTTGGTGTAAGACACGCAATTTAGCCGTCAAATCATACAGATAGTCAAGCAATACAGGGTGTTCAATCTCGCTGAATTTCGTCGGCCTCGATACTCCCCATATGTTGGCCGGGCGAAAAATTATTTCATATGGACTAAGTCCCACTCGTGAATGCACAGTCATCCTAGTCGACAGGAGTGCTAATGGCAAAGCATCAGGCCATTTAGGACCAGAGCTCGATTGTATCTTGGCCATCTTCAATTTGAGGGTGCCATTATAGCACTCCACTAGACCAGCTGATTGGGGGTGATTCGCAGCGTGGAATTTTTGGCGGATTCCTAACCCTTCACACACTCTCTTCATCACTTGACCCACAAATTCACTCCCATTATCACTCCAGACCATTCTCGGCAAACCATACCTAGGGAAAAACTCCTTGACAAGTGCTTTAGCTGTGGACAAGGCAGTATTATCTTTTAGGGGGTATGCTTCTACCCATCTTGAGAAGGCACAAACAACCACAAGTACGTATTTTAGGTTGTTTCATCTCTCCATGTGGATGAAATCTAGCTGCAAAACCTCGAACGGATACGTCAGAGGCGCAAAATGACCAGCTGGAGTTGGAGTTCCCTTGCCAGGATTGTATTTCAGGCAAACCATACAATTCTTGACCACATTCTCTGCACACTTAGGAATTCCAGTATTCTGCCATACTGGAGCCAACAACTTACAGATCCCTTTCACACTGATATGAGCCATTCCATGCGCCATTGTAACCACTGCAAGCACGTACGCATCGGTAACAACCATCGCTGATGCTCTGACAACTCAACCCAGCAACCATTCGTGTCTAATTTACCCATACTCTCTCTCCACACACTCAACTCTTTCTCTGTAGCTTCAGCTTGGATAGACTTCACACTCTCTATTGTATCTTCACACATTCCAGCGTCACCAGTCCATCTTGCAGGGCCCCCAACATACATTCGATTCATCACATCCCTCGCTGTTTCTTTTGCAACTTCGTCAGCAAACGCATTACCGCGACCAACGTCGTCAGTAACCTTCTTATGTGCACTGCATTTCACAATCGCAACTTGCAACGGCAAGGTAAGTGATTCAAGAAGCTCATTCACCAACTGACCATGCTGAATTTTGGTTCCATGAGAAGTGAGGAACCCACGTTCCTTCCACAATCGTCCAAAACTATGAGCCACACCAAACGCATACTGGCTGTCAGTATATATGGTCACTTTCTTTCCTCTCGATAACACACACGCTCTCGTAAGTGCAATCAACTCGGCTGCTTGAGCTGAATTATGTGGGATACGTGCAGCTTCAACAATCGTCTGTAAAGTCGTGACAGCATACGCCGCAGTCGTATCACCATTTGGAAGCTTGAAGCATGAACCATCCACCCATAAGGTACCATCACACTTCTCAAGAGGAGTGTCCCTAAGATCCACTCTTCCTTTCGTTTCCTCCTCTGTCCTGAGAAAGCAATCATGCTGGTCAGAAACATCTGTCTCTGCTACAATTGGCAACAACGCAGCTGGATTCAATGTATTGCATTTCTTTATGTGCACATGACTTGCTAAAAGTGTCAACTCATAACCGGACATTCGAGCACTAGTTAAGTGCTGTGTCTTAGTCTTATTTAACAAGGTATCCACTGCATGTGGAACCATTACAATCAACATATTATTCATCACTAACCCAGCAGACTGTCGAATAGAAACAGCTGCTGCCGCTGTGGCTCTCAAACAACTCGGCAACGCTCTAGCTACCGGATCCAAGGTACAACGAAAAATACGCGCATGGACGTTGCTTGTCCCCAAAAGACTGTGTCAACACTGACAACGCGCATCCCTCTCTCTCGTGGACATAAAGCGTAAAAGGCTTACTGTAGTCGGGAGTACCCAACACAGGAGCCGAACACAATGCATCGCACAATTCAGAAAAACTTTTCTGACAGTCGTCAGACCACGGGAGGGGATTCGGTGTATCTTTACAAGTCAATGCCACCAGAGGTTTGGCCAGCAAAGAAAAATTCGGTATCCATTGTCTGCAATATGACATATACCCAAGAAAGCACACACTTCTCTTTGTGTAGTAGGCACACTCATTTTCGCAATTGCTTGATTTCGTTCAGGAGTCAGTCTTCTTCCCTCCTTCGATAAGAGATGACCTAAGTAGGTCACTTCTTGTCGACAATACTGCAACTTCGAAAGAGACACTTTGTGATGGAAATCAGACAAATAACGCAACAACAGCAAGGTAGCTTCTTTACAAATCTCCTCAGTATCGGCAGCGACTAATAAATCGTCAATGTACTGGAGAAGAGCAGCACCATTAGGTAAAGCAATCGTATCCAGCTGTGTTTTTAAAGCCTGACTATAGATAGAAGGACTCTCGCAATAGCCTTGAGGAGCTCTCTTAAACCGGAAGCTTCGGCCTCCTAAAGAGAAGCCAAAGATATCCCTACTCTCCTCGGCAATCGGGATGCCGAGGAGAGTAGAAAGCATTCTTCAAATCAATCACCGAAAACCAAGTGGCTGAAGCCGGAATCATGGTCAGTAAGGCAGTAATGTCTGGAACAACAGGAAATTGCGGAACTACAATCTTATTCACCTCGCGAAGATCGATCACGAACCTATATACAGGTGGTTGTGAGGAATCAGTCCTTTTTAGAACAGGCAAAACCGGACTATTGCACACATTACCTCTCGTTTCTTCAATTACATCTTTCTCAATCAGGTCATGTATGATCGCTAGCAACGCTCTTTCACCTTCACTAGAGATCTTGTATTGGGGAATACGTGCCATTTTAACATTTGCTTTTAACGTCACAACATATGGCGGTATCTCCAACAGACCCACATCATTAGGACCAGTAGCCCAAAGAATATCAGGAAGAGAAGACAATTCTGTCGGAAGTCTATCCTTTGACAAATACATCGGGGAGACCACTTTCTTACCTAATGTAAGTTGTATTCCCGAAGGAGAGCAATACAGTGTCGCGTACAATCTTTTCAACAGATGCAGTCCCAACAAGTTCTCACCACAACCTGTCATCAGAATAAGGGGTGCTTCGAATTCGCAAGGTCCAACAGAAAGAGATATAGGACTAGAAATCGGGTTCCTAACCGGGGCGCCAGAAAAACCTCCTGAAACATTCATCTCGCCAGACAAAGGTGCACCAGGGAGTTTAGAGTGCATAATAGAACTCTTTGTAGCACCAGTATCCAACAGAAAAGGCTCTGACACACCTGATGTAATCACCTCAACATAAGGTCCACTCTGATCTACTGGAACTGAAACGACTCCCTCCCTTTGTCTATGGCTGTCCCAGCAATCATTACCTTCCATATTCCAACCTTCGACATAGTAGTTGTCAGCATAGTACTGAGTCATCCTACCAGACGTGTGATTCTGCTGATCAAAACTATTCATTGAATTTTGTGGAGGAAAGGGACGTGCGTTCTGGGGGAACCCTCCACGTCCTCTACCTCTAGGAGCTTGTGGAACATTCTGACCTCTTACGCTAGTAACACCATTCATACGCTGCGACAAAACAGGGCAACTACTCTTAAAATGGCCCTCTTCTTTGCAATATGCACACTGATTAGGGCCTATAGGAAAACGCGGCTGAGAAGGCTAGAACCTTTGCGAGTTTCTCTGGAACTGCGGAGGCTGCTGATAATCACGCTGGTTACTACGGGGCGGATATGCTTGCTGTAAAAGAACCTTCATCTTTAGCTCTTTAGTCTTTTTGTCTGCCTTATCCTTCTCATCCTTATCCCTATTTTCATAGTATTGTGCAGTAGCCAATATCTGTGCCGATGAGGAAACAGCCCACGAACTCTCGGAATCCTTCAACTTGGTACATAACTTGGGAAGCAAATTATGCACGAACTTATCAACAAACAACCGTTGACCACCTTCAGTACTCATGTCTTGACCACTGTGGTCAATAAATGTTTCTTCAAACCTAGTGAAGAAATCGGACACAGTTTCATCTTTCTTTTGCTTACATGCAGACAATTTGTCCCAACTTACTCGCATAGCAGGCATTAAAGTCTTCATGTAAGTAATGATCCTACCAGGAAGTTCTGCAACTACAGGCTCCGGTTTAGCACCACCAACTTGTCGCGCATCCGCAGCACTAATATTGACCCAGGTATCACCTAACTCCTGCGCATGGTCCGTGTGCCGAATCAAACCCCATAAAGGTTGTGGAACCACATTTCCAAACAACATGTCTATATCGGCTAGATTCATAACGCACGAGTCTGCAGTCTGTGATAATTCCTTATAGTACCCTGCGGGATTTTTACGGGGGTCAGGCAAAGTCTGCTTAATAGCCAAAACATCAGCTCGCTTCCATGGAACGTGTACCCAAACACGTTGAAAATGTGCTGGCACAGCTGGGGGGTTATTATTTGCACCAGCAGGTACTTCTTCCTTCTATACCGGAGGAACCTCTCTCATTGGATATTGTCGCACTTTTCTTCTAACAGAAGGATCAGGCTCAAATAAGGACTGAGAAGGAAACTCGTTCCTAAACGAGAGTAGCGTCGCTACCGCTCTTTCAACGTTGGGACCCACAATCGTGCCTTTTGCAAACTCGAACCGTACACGGCACACATCAGGCGGAGTTTGTCCCTGATCACCATCTTCCAATTCTTCATAAAGAAAATCACATATTCTGTCAAAAACGTACCTCTGTTTCGGTGCTTCCCATTGGCGGAAGACATCCATAACAGACTCTACATCATATCTTGTAGGGTCAGTAACCCATTTATGCACCAAATGATCCAACACTCCCTTCTCTCTAGAATCAGGCAGTTGGCTACGCAACTGTTTGCGCTCTGAATTGGGGGTCGTGCTCAATGACCCAAAGAAAGGAGAAAAGAGACTAGTAACAGTATCCGTCATTCTGTGTCGCACAGAAGGAGAAGTTGACAGAACAGGAGATAGAGCGGACTGAGTAAGAGCCAATGTAGGAGCAGTAGCAGAAGGGGCAGCGAGAACAGGCAAAAAAGTCGTAGGAAGTAAAGACGGAGCAGGTAGCAAAGTCGGCGGCCCTTGAGAAGGCCGCACCAGAGGAGTAGGAGCCAACTGAAGAGGAGCTGGCGGCTGTGCAATGGCAAGAGGCAAAGCAGCCAGAGGTTGCTGCGCAACTAAAGGTTGCGGAGATGCTGTAGCACTCTGCGCATAAGGGGGTGGCGAGCTCAACAAATGTGACATTAAAGGGTCTTACTCAAGCTCCTTCGCTGCATCTTGCTGAGGAAGCGGCAAAACTGGATAGCATTTATCGATCGCCATTTTACGTTGCCTGTGCAACTGCTCACTCGCTTGTTCTTCGTTATCTTTATACTGCAGTGCAGCTTGCATTATCGAGATACCCCTTTCTCTTTTATTTTTCTTTGCTAATTTAATTTCTTTCTGTTTGGCTTCCTTTTGCCATAGGCGGAAAGAGTCAAACATCGCCGGCCGGGCTTTCTTCTTAAAAAGTCTAACTTCTAGATTGTCTAAAATTTCAGTGTCAAAACTACCATATTGGGGCCATTGTAGGACACCGTCCTTTTTCGTGTAATGAATCCATACTTCGTTATATGTGATGGGGCCCACGCCATGTTTCACATAGAGCTCATAGGTTGGAGTTCCAATCGGAGGAACCGGACACGAGTCCTCCAATCAGGAATCCCTATTTCGACCACAACAAAATATTCTTCCAAGTCTGCTAAGACCAGGCATCTTCGCTCACTAGTCTAGCTTCAAACTTCAAGGGAATATCGAATACGATAGTCTCGTGAATACACAAGTCCCTCGGCTTTGGTACTTGCAAGTCCCAAATCAAAGATCATGAGTTCCAAATCAAAGATCCCAAGGGATACCCAAAAATTAAACTAAGGACTGGGAGACGCTCCACTCATACTTAACTGAGGTATCGATGTCAGCACCAGGAGACCCGTCTATCGTCTCGCTTTACAAATCATCGAAGGCTCCAAGACAGGGCGACAGGCAGGGCAGCAGTCCTTCGTAGCCGTTGGAAAGCGGGGAACCTCGCAGCAAAGACTTTCGGACCAAGACGACATACAGGGGTCGATGAAGTGGTTGGCCTTCCTCCAGAATTTTCACACGAAGCTCCTCACGAACCTCAGGCTTGGACCGGTACCGCTGAAGTCGCCCCACGGTGGGTGCCAAATGAAGAACCGGGTTATTTAAGACCCAGCGGCGCCAGGGGAAACGCCCTAGTCTCCGGGTCCACCTGTCTTAGAGTACAGAGACACGGGTGATTCTTGGTGACGTCAAAGATCAATTTTATTAGCTGCAGCCTGTAACAGAGATCCTAGAAGTACAACACAGTGTATGTTCTCAGGAGACTGCTCGCCCACAAAAACCAGTCATCCCTTTTTATACCAAATATTATGCTTCAGGCAAATATCCCTAATTTACAGTTTGACCACTCACATGTTTTCACAGAAAGGAAAAAGGCAGGATCATGATGACAAGCCCATGTTTCAGTTTGTCCAGCCCATAATCAACTATAGGTCAACCCAACATTCTTGATCAGACAGGTCGATCGGACCCACCATAAAACCGGGCACATCCCCATCGTAAACAGATCATAAAGAAAAGAGTAGAGACAGGTGTGAGCAAGATAAGACATAGTTGTGCGCAATAAAAGGTTTGATGGTGTTTTGTGTCTCGATTCGTAATCTTGATCAGCTACCGGGAAAGGGACTGGTTTAACAAGTTTGGCTTCAGGCAAGAGGGTCGCTCGCTCAGGTCATTCAGAAGACAGCTAGAGTGTACGTGTGTTTGGAGACTCGTTCGGCCACTGTCACCGGCCTATGTGAGGGCAACCACAAAATGGTTGCTCTACGCAAGATGGAACCCGAGGGTTCAGAACGGACTCCCTGATTTTATGGTGATCTCGTCACTCGAATAGGACGAAAATACCCACACATCTAGCACTCGCCATATTCGGTCTGCTGATAGCAAAATCGTCATGATACGACGACTTTTATAACAAGGTTCAGAATTTCAATACCTCAGATTGTGCATGGGGGAAGTCAAGAACCGACCGACATTTTCTCTGGTACACCCAGTACCCCTAGCAGCAGCACTGCAGTGGTAGCGCCCACACCCTCAACCTCTGCAACATGTATGAGGCACACTAAGAGTCTGGGACAGATACCAATGCAAAAAACTAAATCAATGATCCTAACTGGTGTGAAGTCTGCATCATCATCATTACGTAAAACGGTCCAGCCCACCATTAGCAGCATGTTTTGGTCGGATGCGCCATCTGAACGCAACCACCCAACGGTACATCTGTATAACGCAAAGCTGGCTAAAATTCTAGCGCTGGACCTTCTCCCTTTCTCTTTCGTGGAAGGGGTGGATTTTCTTGCATTTGTGGAAACAGTCTGCCCTAAATGGAAGATTCCTAGCCGGTCCTATTTAGCTAGGGTTGCTGTTCCAGCACTACATCAAGATGTGCTGGAGGTGATTGGCGCAGCTATTCTGAAGAGTGCTGTTCACACTATCCACATGACAACAGACATGTGGACCAGTTGCCAAGCCCTTGATTACATGTGCATCACTGCACACTGGGTCTCTTTTGCAGGGGTCAAACAGTTAGAAAAAGCAGGTGTTGTAACGGACACAGTTTTTCAAGCTACTCGCAAACATGCAACAGTAGGCATGTTTGCCATGGAGAAATCTCACACTGCAGATAACCTTTTGGAGGAGTTTAACAGGAAGGTCAAAGAATGGCTGCATCCAAGCAATCGCATAGTTGGTTATGTTTCCACGGATAATGGCAGTAATATAGTTAGGGCCATGACTGATGGTGGATATTTCAGAGTGTCGTGTTTGGCGCACAGTATTAACATCGTGGTGCAAGAATTCGTGAAAAAAGAAGACCCAGTCATCAAATTACTGACCATCTGCCGAAGAATCTGCACACATTTCAGCCATTCTTTTAAGGCCCGGAAGCAGTTGAGGAGCATTCAACATGAACGTAAACTGCCAGTCAAAGGACTAATCCAGGAGGTGGCAACACATTTGAACTCAACCTTTAACATGCTTGAGCGTCTCTCTGAGCAGTGGGGGGTAATAAATGAGTATGTCTATAAACTGGGTTCTACTCAGAAAGGAATGAGGCTAGAGTTGGAGGAATGGAAGCTAATTGCAAGCCTGACAGACATGCTTCGTCCTTTTGAGGTCTTCACGCGTGAAGTCAGCAGGGAGGACTGTTCTTTGGGCAAAGCTATCCCATTGTTGGTCATGCTAGAGCACCAACTGAAGGAGGTGTCTTCAACGTTCAGAGATCATGCTGAAAAGCAAGAAGCATATGGTTTGGCGGAGAAGTTATTAAGGCGCCTACTTCACAATGAAAGGCTTCAAAACATACATACAGAACAACATTACATTTGTGCCACTATTCTGGATCCATGGTACAAAAAGGCAGTGACCAGCAAAGCTTGTATTCCTTTTGATGAAGCAGATGTTTCAAAGTACAAACATTGGCTCGCTGTGTCAGCCACTCGGTTAGAAAAAGAGCGGCAGAAATTGCACGGAGACAGCACAAGTACAACTGAATCAGCAGGCCATCCGGCGTCAAGTTCCACTGGCCGAAGGGAGTCACTTTCCCTCACAGCCGTTAACGACACCAGCAACCGTGTCATCATCATCCTCACCTGCACCAGGCCCCAAAAAAATATTGTCGGAAGCGGATTGGCTAACTCAGCATGGGTTTGCTCGGTCGACTGCTGCAAAGGCCACAGATTTTACGCAAAGTGGAGCAACCCTGGAGAACCTTGAGTCGGTGATGCAGGCCTATCTGGATGACCCAACAGAGGTCTGTCTTAATGAGAACGCATTGGTGTATTGGTATAGGAAAAGTTCTGGATGGCTACTGATCACCAACCTGGCTCTAAACTATTTGTCTTGCCCACTCGCAAGCGTGTCTTCTGAACGTGTTTTCAGTGCTGCTGGTGCCATTGTAAATTCAAAAAGGACCCGCCTCTCGGCCAAAAATGTGGAGAGGTTAACAATAATCAAGATGAATCAGCACTTCATACCACCCGATTACAAAATACGTGAATGCACGCAGGAAGAAGAGGACACCGACGTAGGTGACGCAGACGTAAATTCTTCTCTGTCACCAGACCTACTCCCGTCTCAATTCATAGACTTTAAGGACGAGCTCTACTTTCCTGACACCGAGGCCTGAAAATTACTTCCTTTTTTTCCGTACTTATTCACTTTTATTCCTGTGTGTCTTTCTTTGTTTTGCCACTTTTACCACAACAAAACTCTAATCACCTAATCACAACAAGTCCATCATCAGCACTGTCTTCATCTTATTTTCCTTATTGATTTGAAGGTGCCGCAGTCTGCATTCCTGATGTTCACAAGTTCACAACTCAATCATGCTCCTCCATCCTCCTCCTCCAGACTCCCCCTATCCATTTCCCTCAAGGCAGATGGATGGATTATGGAGAATAAATAAACTTTGTCTTCGTAGACGAGTCCCCTCAAGTGGGACTGAAACTACTGACTGACTACATGCTTGCTGATTGTTGACAGACTTACTTCTGAAATTGACAGGAGAGGCTGCCCTGTGGGCCCTCACTTTCCGAAGAAGATGCGGACAAAAAGAATAATGAGAAGATGGCATGCAGTGGACAGCAATGGCTGTCTGTCTCTGTTGAAACCAATTGCTGTTTGTTTTTTGTGTTTTTTGTTAACAGCGCAATTTGCCATGTTTTGAATATACCATTATTGCAGGTTTTTGGGGGTTTCTTTGGGGGTGTTCTAGATTTGCGGTGCTGGGTCGGGGGTCTGGGAGCACTGCTGGCACAGTCTAATTTTGATTGCATTTGTTTTTAAGGAAATCCATGGTGGAAAAGGGGAGTTATGGCCTAGCTGCAGAGCGCGTTTGGACAGAAATGAAAGATGGCCGAAAATATTAGTATGAGATTTTCCATTTTTGCTTTTTGCCTGTTTGGGGGGTTCTGCTTTTTTGCGGGTGGGTTGGTGGGTCTTGGGGCATTGCTGGGAAGGTCTAATATCGGAATCAAGTGGTTTGGACAAAATCCTTGGTGAATTTGTTTTTTCGTTTTTGCTCACTTGCCTGTTTTGGGGGGCCTTCTTGGGGGGGTTCCTGGTGTTTGGGGGGGTTGGGGGGTTTTGGAGCAACGCTGGGTATGGATAGTTTTGATTGCAAGTGGTTTGAAGAAAATCCATGGTGACAAAGGGGAGTTAGGGCCTAGCTGCAGAGCGTGCATAGAGTGTTTTTGGAACTAGGCCTAAATATTTCTAAGTCCCCGTTTTTGTATTTTTGCTTTTTGCCTGTTTGGGGGTCTTCGACTTTTTTGCGGGTGGGTTGACCGATCTGGGGGAATTGCTGGGAAGGTCTAATACCGGATGAAAGTGTTTTGGAAAACATCCATGGTGAAAAAGTTTTTCACTTTTCAGAGTTTTTGCTCACTTTCAGGTTTTCGAGGGCCTGCTTGGGGGGGTTCCTGTTGTTGGGGGGGGGTTGGGGGGTCTTGGAGCAATGCTGGGTATGGATAGTTTTGATTGCAAGTGGTTTGAAGAAAATCCATGGTTGGAAAGGGGAGTTAGGGCCTAGCTGCAGAGCGCGCATGGAGTGATTTTGGAACTAGGTCTAAATATTTCTATGTCCCCGTTTTTGTATTTTTGCTTTTTGCCTGTTTGGGGTCTTTGACTTTTTTGCGGGTGGGTTGGCGGGTCTTGGGGCATTGCTGGGAAGGTCTAATAACGGATAAAAGTGTTTTGGAGAAAATCCATGGTGAAAAAGTTTTTCACTTTTCAGAGTTTTTGCTAACTTTCGTGTTTTCGGGGGCCCGCTTGGGGGGGTTCTTGGTGTTTGGGGGTGGGTATTGGGGTCTGGGAGCACTGCTGGCACAGTCTAATTTTGATTGCATTTGTTTTTCAGAAAATCCATGGTGGAAAAGGGGAGTTAGGGCCTAGTTGCAGAGCGCGCTTGGGGTGATTTTGGAATGACGCCTAAATATTTCAGTGTGTGAGTTTTTCCGGTTTTGCTTTTTGGCTGTTTGGGGGTGTTAAACTTGTTTTCGCCTGGGTTGACGGGTCTAGGGGCATTGCTGTGAACGGTCTAATACCGGATAAAACTGTTTTGGAGAACATCCATGGTGCAAACGTTTTTCACTTTTCAGAGTTTTCGCTCACTTTCGTGTTTTCGGGGGCCCGCTTGGGGGGGTTCCTGGTGTTTGGGGGTGGGTTTTGGGGTCTGGGAGCACTACTGGCACAGTCAAATTTTGATTGCATTTGTTTTTCAGAAAATCCATGGTGGAAAAGGGGAGTTATGGCCTAGCTGCAGAGCGCGCTTGGAGTGATTTTGGAATGAGGCCTAAATATTTCAAAGTGTGAGTTTTTACGGTTTTGCTTTTTGGCTGTTTGGGGGTGTTAAACTTGTTTTCGCCTGGGTTGACTGGTCTGGGGGCATTGCTGGGAAGGTCTAATACCGGATAAAAGTGTCTTGGCGAAAATCCATGGTGAAAAAGTTTTTCACTTTTCAGAGTTTTTGCTCACTTTCGTGTTTATGGGGGCCTGATTGGGGGGGTTCCTGGTGTTTGGGAGGTGGGTTGGGGGGTCTTGGAACAACGCTGGGTATGGATAGTTTAGATTGCAAGTGGTTTGAAGAAAATCCATGGGGGTAAAGGGGAGTTAGGGCCTAGCTGCAGAGCGGGCATGGAGTGATTTTGGAACTAGGCATAAATATTGTAGTGTCACTTTTTCCAGTTTTGCTTTTTGGCTGTATGGGGGTGTTGAACTTGTTTTCGCCTAGGTTGACGGGTCTGGGGGCATTGCTGGGAAGGTCTAATATTGGAATCAAGTGGTTTGGACAAAATCCATGGTGACATTTTTTTTCCGTTTTTGCTCACTTGCCTGTTTTTGGGGGCCTGCTTGGGGGGGTTCCTGGTGTTGGGGGGGGTTGGGGGGTCTTGGAGCAACGCTGGGTATGGATAGTTTTGATTGCAAGTGGTTTGAGGAAAATCCATGGTGGCAAAGGGGAGTTAGGGCCTAGCTGCAGAGCGCGCACGGAGTGTTTTTGGAACTAGGCATAAATATTTCTAAGTCTCCGTTTTTGTATTTTTGCTTTTTGCCTTTTTGGGGGTCTTTGACTTTTTTGTGGGTGGGTTCGCGGGTCTTTGGGCATTGCTGGGAAGGTCTAATATCGGAATCAAGTGGTTTGGACTAAATCCATGGTGAAAAAGTTTTTCCGTTTTTGCTCACTTGCCTGTTTTTGGGGTGCTGTTTGGGGTGGTTCCTGGTGTTTGGGGGTGGGTTTTGGGGTCTGGGAGCACTGCTGGCACAGTCTAATTTTGATTGCATTTGTTTTTAAGGAAATCCATGGTGTAAAAGGGGAGTTATGGCCTAGCTGCAGAGCGCGTTTAGACAGAATTGAAAGAAGGCCGAAAATATTAGTATGAGATTTTCCATTTTTGCCTGTTTGGGGGGGTTCTGCTTTTTTGCGGGTGGGTTGGTGGGTCTTGGGGCATTGCTGGGAAGGTCTAATATTGGAATCAAGTGGTTTTGACAAAATCCATGGTGAAAAAGGGGGGTTAGGGCCTAGGGTTAGAGTTAGGGTTAGGTTTAGGGTTAGGGTTCTGAAATCGCTGTTTCCACTTTACACATAGCTTGAGGGGAAAGATCTGCAAATTTCGCCCACACTTATTTATCCTTGAAAAGGAGACTCAGAGTACGCACTTACGAAATGATGCTCGTATGATTTGTAATACTGTCGACTCTGAAACTGAAAGTGTTATTTCTGCAATATACACAGCGTACCTTATATTTTGTTCTCCGTGGTGTTTAAATATCACTTCCTGTTTTCCCATCAACAATTACAGGCCGGCTTTTACCCTGTGCAATGACAAAAAGGATGACCTCAGGCTTAGCGATCCGCAATTCAGCATCCGCCAGGCAGTCAGTGGACAAGGTGTCTTCTGGTCCCCAACATTGACCGGCGGAGCGTCAGATGGAATGGAGGAGTACCGCGAAAGAGGAATAGCTGGATGCATGCAACTTCCCAAATTCAACAGGACAACTACAACAACATACAGTTACAGTATCCATCTTCATTTCAACGTATCTTTTAAGTGATGTTATTGCTGTGAACTCCTGTGAGTGTGACATTGTGCATTTGTTTGCTCTCTGCTTCAATTCATCCCTCCAGCCATTGTATACTTTTTTCTTTGCTATTTTTTAAACTAATTTAATGTACAAAGTGGTTCTTCTCTCTGAGGGCAGATAGGCAAATGAAATTACATAATTACTGCAGCCCTGTACTGTCACATTGTTGTTTCTTCATAGTACATTGTAGAAAGTACTACTTACTTTACAAAAACCTACCCATTTAGAAAACAACTTCATGCATGCAGTAGTGCATGCACTTCCTTTATGTCCCTTAAAAGATTTATGAATAGCTTCGTATCCAAAGATTTGTTTATCTTCATTTGTTGTTTGTCCATGCTGTGTTTTTTTTTTCCTCTCTCCACAAAACTTTACCCACAAACCCCATTCCCATCCAAGTTTCAAACCCTAACCCTCTTCCCCCGGGCTGTGTGGTTTTCATTGAGGTGTGAGCAAATTACAACAATAATTCCACACACTTGCTGGGGAGGATAAGGTGCAAGTAACCTCCTCAGCTCAATTTTAAGGCAGCTAGATGAATCCTGGGATATTGTAATTCTGGGTAGAAAAACAACAATGAGTATTTTAAAATAAATTCTGAATTTCATGCCCACCATCGATTGGATCCATCGTCAACATCATCCTCCTAACTGTCAAGAAGACTTGTTGTGTTACGCTGCTGTGTCACTTTTCTTGTTGTAGCCATAATCATCCATGCAATTATTTTTTCCCCATACTTATCTTCAGCATTGCTTAGGCTACTGTTCCTTCTAATACTCCTCTCAGGCAACTCAATGTCTCATTTTTTTACCTAGTTTTTTATCATATGCTGCTACTGCTAGTGTGGTACTACTCCTACTACTAACACCACAACAACAGAATTTTGGTCCGGGATGGTGTAATCACCATTTGCCATGCAGCCAGCGCTGTGCCGAGCTCTATTCTCAAACACGAATCACAGGTAAGATAAGCATTTTGGGGAGGTAGAATGATGGGCTAGGATGCGGAGGAGAGACTGATAGTAGTACAAGCAACGTACTAGTAGGCCAATTGAATTCACTAACTCTGTTAGTGGCATTTTTGGATGTTTTAGATAATTCATGCTGGTAATTTTGAGGAAAACCAAACGTGCCGTAACTCCCGCCCACCACCCCACAAAAGAAGATCAAAGCGTACACTATGTTGAAGTATGTAAAATGAATAATGTATTTCCCCTAACAAAAATAAACTAGTCGCACCCCTCCCTAACCCAAACAATTGACCATTTGAAGTAGTCCAAAAATAAATAATCCACAACTCCCGATTCCCCCCCCCCCCCAACAGTCTTTAAAAAAGGGGCAAGGGACACAGTCACTTCCGGCGGTGTTTGGGCAGGTGGTCCTTACGGAGGTCCCGGAGCTGATTTTCAAGGTCGTCCACCTTGCGCTCCAGGTAGTCCACTCTTAAGCTTAGGCGGCGTATGCGTGCCTTCCAGGCTCTGAGGGGGCCAGCTGCTGATGGTCTTGCAGCTGAGTGGCGGTGGGGGGCTGTCCGAGCCCGGCGGTGGGATGGAGGCTGCTGGCTGCTGGACATGGTGGCAGTGCTGGAGGAGGTTGGTGACGTTCCCTCCTCGTTCTCCCTAGCCCACAGCCGGCAATATTCCACTCGAATGGCCTCCATCTTCCGGGCCTGGCCCGGACAGACATCTCCCCTCTTGTGAGCTTTTTGGGAGCATCTATATGAAGAAAGAAAGAAAAATAATGTAACCAATACTCTTTAACAATAACACAAAATAATTCAACAGAAAGTTGTCTCACAGTAACACTAGCAATTTGCAAGCACAGTATAACATTTTGGCATGTATCTTTCTGCCGTCTTTGTAGGCCTGTAACAGTGGGAGTTTCAGGAATTCTACTACCAGGCAGCACTATGGACTCAATACATAGTCGGAGAGTACACCAGTGTTCATCTTTTTTTCAGTACTTTTGCACAAGAAATTACTTGTAGGTGAACTTGTGGTAGCCGGCATAATGTCAGCTCAGTCAGCTTGCATCCAAGAAAAAGAGACACAAGCCATGATGACGCAGACTTGCATGCATTACTTTAACACCTTCAATGCTAAGGCAATTCCCGCTGGGTGCTGGACTTATGGATTTCCCACTGTTCATGACAAGGTCAGCTCGTCATTAGCACAGCTCCAGTGTACTGCATGACGAGCTGCCCTTGTCATGAGCATCCAAGTGGTTAAGCAGTATATGCAGGTGTGGATAGGGAAGCTCTTACTTTTGTATAGGGGTGCCACTGGCCATACTCGGTTGCACCAAGGGCTACTGCTCAATGTAATTTATATTTCGCACTGCCCCCCCCCCCTGGGCCTTCAGTACTACAAAAGGAAAATGAAGATTATTAATTTCTGATCATGTATCCAGCCTATCACATGATCTCTTTGCTTATATGATGCATGACTTTAGGTGCTTTATTCTGATAGATTGAGTGAACAACAGCGATAGTCCACCCATGATTAACACAGCAGAAAGAAAATTATGAACATAGGGAGTGAGTGTGGTAACCATAATTGCCGGAGGAAGGGACTTGACTTGATATAATTGTCAACAATACAATACATACACAATATGTGCTGTGCTTGCAAAGTAAACTACTGTACTGTTAATTTAGGCAAGGGAGAGTTTCAGAACAATCACAACTTGTAGTATTTAGAATTCCTCTGCTTTGCTACTCTGGCACGGACATGCTGTTCGAACAAAGTAACACTCTTCATGCACTGAGCGTCTGTTCTACATACACCTCTGCTATGTATGAGGAAGAAGATACCATCCAGGTTTCCAAAGTAAACGTCTATCATTCTTCTTAATGTCTCAACTGTAACAACTTAACTTTATCTCAATAACCAAATAACACCCTTTTCATTTTATTTGGTAAACCACCGTCTTCTTGACTTGCATTTGAGTTTCACCCAAATGATATATTGCAATGCACACCACACATGAATTTTCTGATTGACCCACACAGGCAGTAATTTTTTCTTTCTCCTCCAACCATCCTTGCTTCAAGCAGCCATGCATCTGATTCCTTCCTATCAGCCACCCCTGCCTGCATTCAAAAACACGTATCATTCTCTAGTCATAAATGTTACGACTCACTAGTCCTTCCATTGACCCTAAGTTCTTTCCCTTTTCGTTCATCACATCCCTCAAGTTCATCTGATATGACTTGGCTTCACGATAAAAGTTTCACAGCTGATTTGAAGTCAAATAGAGGGGCCCATTGCTTACTCGAGAACTACCACCGCTAATGCTATTGCTAAGTCAAGGGTGACTGTCTTCTCCGTGATTGGCAAAAAAAAACATGTCATTCTAAATCAGTAACTGTTCTTAACAGTATAGTGTACTTGTAGTAGTGTACTTTCTACTGTACAGTACATCATACACTCCTTTGCGAGCCTACTCTGAAATGTCAATAAGTAAGGAGTATAATAATAACTTACCACCGTCTGCCACTGCTGAGCCATCCCCCTCAGCTCCTCCTGTTGGCGCCGCCACTTGAGTGGACCCCTCCGCGCTGCTGGCCCCGGCACAGGTGGTAGCCAGTGCTGCATCAGATGTTGTGACGCCTAGAAAAAACATGTCATATTTTTCGATGCCATACACCACCCCCTACTTCGTCTCGTAATGGAAGAGAAAATGTTAAACAATTTTGAAATTATTGGGAGTGAAAAGAAGTAATGGTTTTGGGGAGGTTGTTAACTTATATGCTTAGCCATAACATTGCAACTCTTTTTGGCACAACTGATGAATGCTTGCTCTTTAACGTGCAACATTTTTATAATTACAGACAGAACCAACTACTCCTCATCACCACCAGGAGGACTTGAAGTTCCAACAAGGTGAGGGCTCCCGAGTCCCGCACAGTTACTTCTGACTGAGGTATGAGGAAAGTCAAACTGCACCTATCATCAACAATGTCCTATTTCTCTTGTCCATACTTCTGTATGTGCAGAATAGTCCCTGAAACACTAGCTGTATGGTATGTGCTACTATCAAATCAAAAAGACAACTACTAACTTATTCTTTGTGGACATTGACATTTTGTTGTTGGAAATTGTCAAAGCACTAACATTAAGAAGACTGGAATAGACAGCAAGGGCAACCCAGAGGACTGCACTGAGTGCCACTAGAGCTATTACTGGATCAGAGTTTTGTTTAACACCGTTTGCCGACTAGGCAAGCTTAGCTGCCTACACAGACCGACTCGTAAATAGTAGTAGCACAGAGAGTGATGGTAGAGAGGCAGGATAAGAATGTAGAAACAGTGTACAAGGAGATCAAAGACTATTTTGTAAAAAATAGAGCTAGGGAAGTATAATTATATTAACAACAGAACTACTTACTGGGGCCAGCAGAGGCGCCTGCAGTGGACCGTTCCTCCTGCCCACTCTGTTCCGCCGGAGTCTGGGGTGGTGCTGTCCTCTTGCCCCTGGGAGGTGCTGATGATCATGAAATAAACACAAACATGCATGATTGTTTTTTGGAAATATTTGATTTCTTTGACCACAATCCTAAATTATCTCGGGGAAACAAATTAGCAAGAATTGCACTACATGTATTCACCTATCTGATCTGGTCAACTAGGAGGATACTAGTACAGTATTGCTGGATTCGCAGACCGTCTACTTGGAAAGTTATGTAAATCACTAGCTAAACCAACAACAAAAAGGTTCTACTACGACTGCCAGCACTCAGCAGCACGCGACGTGACAGACACAGTCCGTCATCATGATTGCAGACCAAATAACAAGTCATAATATACTCAACCTGAACCTATCAATCCATCACTATCTCTTCTTCTTAGTGGCAGCAGGAGTACAAAGGAAGGACAAGACTTGAGTCTCTAGTCTCTCTAGCATTACGCAGTTCTGTAAAGTAATACACATATTCAGGGCAAATTAGCACAAAGTTGCAAACAAGTAAGCATAGTAGCAACGCCACTGAGCAGGCGAGCACCTGCAATCACAGAAGCTATTTAAACGTTAATTTACCTGCAATGTAATCGAATTGGCAGTATTCTTGCTCATCGGGAAAAACATATATTAGCAATATAACACAGAGCAGAAGAAAACAAAGTAGTTATTAAATACCTGTTGGACTTGGGCCTTCTGGCAGGTTCACCCCTGAACTTTTTGCCTTGAATTATAGTGATTTCTGGTCTTTGCGCACTTTGACACTATGGCGCAGTGTAAAGTGCGTGCGCTCCCTGAGTGCGTGTGTGAGATAGGCCTGCCCTCCCATAGGAATGCATGGGGAATGTATGTGTCCCTGGTAGTTCCTGATGCGTGGGGAGTGCAGGCTCGAGTTTGGTATGTGTGAACTCGTGAGAGTGAATGCTGCGAAATGGTATGTGCGCTTGTATGTGTCTAGTGGGGAAGTGCTACTTCTAGACATGGCTGTGCATGTGCTGTGAAGGTGCTGGCGTGTGATTGGCTGGAGCTGGCTGGCATGCCAGGCTCCAGGAAGTCTGGATGGGTCTGCCTGGTGGTGAGTAGGAGATTAGCATGCTGATGGCTGGGGAGGAGTGTACCTGTGTCCTGAATGAGGCTGGGTTTTCCCCAGACAATGCTGGCTCCGCCCCCCTGTGGTGTGACTGATGACCCTAACCCTGCCAGTGAACAGAGAGGGTGGTTGAGCCCATCAGCAGTGCTCACAGACCAGCTGCGACTGGTTCTGCCCCCACCCTGCCCAGAGACAAAGGATTTGTCTGTATAAAAAGAGGCTGTGACCTCTTGAAAAATGTTCTTGTTCCCAACTTGAATCGACCAGGGGCGTGCTGCTGCTTGGGCTCAGGGGAAGGCTTGCCTCCCTGAGCCCTGCCCAGCCCCTGGACTGCTGAGATGCTGGATTGCTGAAGGACTTTGTTGCTCTTCGTGTTCTTAGCGCTTGGGAGCGCTTCATTTCTGCCCTGGCGCTTGAGAGCGCTTTTTCATGCAACTAGCGCCTGGGAGCGCTTTATTCTCGCACCTAGCGCTCTGAGCGCTGTTATTGCCCCTTCCGCGGCTGCCCACGCCACATGATGGCTTTCATTAGTTAATTTCGAGGGTGCCTACCCCTCTTGCCCCCGAGATTCACCGCCGCGACCCGAGCTGTGTAAAGATGGCCGCCGGAAGGAGATGTCCGGCCCGCCGCCTGGTTGTGGGCGGGGCCGGGAGGACGTCGTTTCCGCTTCCCCCTGCCTGGGAGAAGCCATTTTCTGCTTTGCCGGTCTCCCGTGCCCGGAGGGAGACCAGAGATGCTGCCCGCCGGAAGTTGCGTGCCAGGAAAGAGGAGGCCTGGAGCCCACCCCGCCTCCTCGCGTCCCGAGTCCCGGGGCCCCCAGCAGGGGGGCCCGGGTGAAGAACCAAAGCGGCTGCGGCCGCCAATGGCAGCGCGGGGCCCCCAGGAGCGAAGGGCAGCCCCGCACCGCAAGTGCCTCTGCGAGTGTGCGAGGCTCCTCTAGCGAAGAAGGAGCCCCGCCGAGTCCCATCTCCAGGAAGGAAGCCCCGCCGCAGGAAGGAGACCGGTCCCCCAGCAAACAGCCCGGTAAGTTAGGGCTGGCCGAGGGACGGGGAAGATAGTCCTGTTTTCGCTCCCCGAAGGAGCAGAGGGAGCACGTGATGCCCGAACGAGGCACAGAGGTAGAGCGGCCCCGTCTTGCAGCGGGCCGCTCCAACAAGGGTGACATTGGTTATAGGGCCCCGGGCATGCCAGGAGCCTGTGTGTGGCCCCACCCCCGGGGGCCCTCTCACTTTCAGGGCTACAGTGCTCCGTCACGTTTGGCCCCAGTCTTCCTAGAGCCAGAGGACTCCACTATTGGGGGACATTTCTTTCTTTGAGGAGCCAGAGTGCTCCAGGCGACACATGTATGGTTTTAGAACCTAGAGGGCTCACACAGTGATGCATTTTTGTACCTGAGGGGCCAGTGAGGGCCCCTGTCACAGATGTGTTTTCCAGCTGCCCAGCAATTAGTGGACAGCTGCACCGTTTAGGTCTTTCTCTTTTAGGGACATGTACTTTAGACTTTAGGAGTGAGGCGCACTCCTTCATCCCTGGTCTTTCCCCAGCTGCGCAGCACTTAGTGCCAGCTGCAGCCTTTAGGCCCCCTGTTCTGTCCCTCAGCTGCCCAGCACTTTGTGGGCAGCTGCCACGTTTAGGTCTTGGCGCAGTGGCGCAATCTGGACCCTGGACTTTTGATGTAAGTTCTGTGTTAACGTGATTTATGCGAAGTGTTCTTTGCTGCACCTCTGAATGTGTTGTTGATGCATCATGTGCCTTGTTCCTTACACCGCTGAATGTAGGTTCTGCATCATGTGTTTTCCTTCCCTGCACCTCTGAATGTGTTGTAGATGCATCATGTGTCATGTTCTTACACAGCTGAATGTATGTTTATGCATCATGTGTTTTGTTCCCAGGTCTAGGACCCTACTTGTATTGTGATACGTAGGTGGTTGTGCTTGCTAGTACAGGTGGTGCTAGTGAGGTCCTGGTTCCCTGCGTGACCTGTTCCTAAAGTGGTTAGGATTGCGTAGGTGGTACTTACCGGTTCCAGTAGTTACTGGTTGTGTGCTATATTGTGCTACAGTGATTTTCTGTTATGGTCTAAGTGATATTCCAAGGGCTTGATACTGAGCTCGCCCCCTGACCAGAGTCCCAGGACCAGTGGACTCTATTGTGCCTTCCCTGACAAATTGCTGGGACTTGTCTGATCTCCCTGGGCCCCTGGGGCCTCGCTGAATTGTGCCTCGCTCACTCCCCTCGGCAGCTCGTGCCCGCCCGCCCGTCCAAGCCTCGAGCCGCGCCGCTCTCCCCTGAGCCGCACCGCTTCGCTGGGCCACCCGCATCCTGCCTCCCCCTCCTCTTCTGAGCCGCACACATTGGTCGCCCCAGAGAAACGCTTGTAGCTAGCCGGTTGCCCGCTAAAGCCTACTAAGGAGGTCACTCGCATTATCCTGCGCAACCAGGACGGAAGGTACTGTCCGATAGGCCCTATGTTCTAAGTTCTAGGCCTATAAGTATGGTATTGTTACTTCTAAAAGTGCTGATTCCTGACAGTGGTCCAGGTGGCCCTGTCTTGTACATATCCCCTGTAAATTCTGCCCGTGCCTCTGGCACATTGTAAAGTGTGTGTTTTATCTAATGTGTTTTGGTGTAATACAAAGGCTATTTTTATATAACCTTGCGTGGAGTTTCCTTTGTGGTGGGCCTTTGGGTGTTGTTGCTGGGGTGCGTGCGCAAATGTTATGTTATGTTATGTTATTCAAATGTTTGAGCGCACAGCTGCCCCAGCTAAGGGGCGTCCCGGCGCTATATTGGAACAGATAACACAACTAATGACACACAAAGGGAAAAAAGAAGGTTAATAAGGCAGAGGAAAGAGATGAGTTTTAACAGCCTTTCTAAAGACAAAAAGGTCCTCCAGGGAGCGAATATGGACAGGGAGCGCGTTCCATAATTTAGCGGCCAAGATCGCGAACGACCGGCCACCCAGTCGGCATTTTTTAAAACGGGGAACTAGTGCCACATTTTGTCCGGCAGAACGAAGGCTGCGCGAAGGAATGTACAAGAACAGAAGGTGCTGAAGTATGGTGGGTGTGCCAAATTTAAGAATCTTAAATGCAAAGCAGAGGGCCTTGAACTCTATACGTCTGATTACTGGCAACCAGTGCAAGGTGGAAATAGTACTACGGGCTGAACAGAAACGCGGTAGGCCCACTAGGGCCCGGGCTGCCACGTTCTGCACCCGTTGGAGTCGTGAAACTTCCGCCTGATTGGTGCCCAGAAACAGAGAGCTCGCATAGTCGAGCCTGGATACCACGCTGGCTTGGATCACCATCTGGCGGGTAGGGGCATCAAAAAATTTGAGGATAGGCCTCAAACCACGTAGGATGCCAAAGCACGTGGACGCCACCTTCTTAGTATGGAGCGAGAAGGTTAATTTGGAGTCCAGCCAGACGCCCAGATTTTTGAGTTCGGTGACATGTTTTGGAGGGGGTCCCAACTCCTTAGGCCACCAACTAGCACACCACAAATCAGGGTGCTTCCCTAATACCATCACCTCAGTTTTGAGGGCGTTGAGTTGTAAACAGTTGGTAGTAAGCCAGCTAGCAACAGCCCTCAAACCATCCGCAAAGTTTGATGCCAGTTGGTCAGATTCCCCATTAAGAGCCACTGCCAGCTGGGTATCGTCGGCGTAAGATACCATAGTGAGACCCCAACTCTTCGCCACCTCCGCCAGAGGTTGGACGTACAGGTTGAAAAGAGCGGGGCTCAACCCCGAACCTTGCGGGACTCCTTTGGTGATAGCATGGGACTTAGATCTAAACGGTGGCACCACAACCTGAAAAGATCGCTCCGAAAGGAACGATTGAAACCACTCCAATGCCGTGCCTGAGATGCCTGCCTCACTGAGCCTACGAATCAGAATGGTGTGGGATACAGTGTCAAAGGCGGCACTTAAATCCAAGAGGATCAGTGCCGCCGTTTGACCTGTATCTAGTACAGAGCGGAGATGTTCGACCATAAATAAAAGTGCCGTCTCTGTACTATGTCCAGATCTAAAACCATTCTGTGTTGGATCCAGTAGATGTGCAGAGGCCAGATGATTTGTTAAGATGTTATTTACATGGGCCTCTGTGATCTTTGCCACCCAGGGGAGAAGGGAGATAGGTCGATAACTCTCCGACTTCAACGGATCCAATCCCGGCTTCTTTATGATAGGCATAACACAGGTAGCCTTCCAACTAGGAGGGACAGTACCGATGGTAAGGGACTGCTCCACCAGATGGCGAATAGGAGGAAGGCAAAGGGGTGCAGAGTCCAAAAACTGGGCAGGTCTCAAAGGGTCATCCGGAGAGCCAGACTTGACCTTGGCCGCTAGGAGATTAAACTCCTGCTCCGATGGTATGGGGAGAGAGGCCAAACACTGAGGCGTACGCAATGTCATAGGCGTACTGTCAGGGTCAACTTTAGGAAAAGAGCAATAGATGACATTGACTTTTTCCACATAGAAGCTGGCTAACGCCTCACAGTGAGCTAGGGAACAGACCTCCGTAATAGGAAGTCTGTTCACTGTGAGCTCCTTCAAGACTTTAAAAACCAGTTTGGACGGGTTAGAACTCGCCTGGAACTCTCGTGCATAGTAATCAGCTCAGGCCCGACAGACAGCTCTATGGTACAATTTTACCTTGGCCAGATAGCAGACTTTCAGGTCTTTGTCATAATTCTTCCTCCATGCTCTTTCAGCTTGTCGGCAGGTCGCTTTAATACATCTGAGTGCCTCCGTGTACCAGGGGTTAGGCTGAGCATGTCGGTTCCTGCTCCAGCTAGCTGGGATTAATTTGTCAAGGACTTTAACAATCCAAGCGCAAAAGATGGTATAACTTGATGCAACGTCATCTGTATAGACCCGGGGTGTAGTGGTCAAAAGACGATGGAAGTCCTCCAATTTGAGCTTTTTCCAGGGCCGCCTGAAAGATGTTTTACCAGGCTTCCCGGTAAATTGTGTCGCCATTTTGACAGACAGCTCAATGAGGTAGTGGTCACTCCAGCCCATGGGTCTAGGGGGGGAAACTTTGACCAGTTCAAGGTTTGTAAAGACCGGATCGAGGATGTGACCTCCATCATGGGTCGGATGTCGGACCAGTTGAAGTAGTTGTACTGCTTCTAGATCATCCAGCAGGCCTCTAACCGCAGGTATCTCTGTGGCATCAAAGTGTATATTGAGATCGCCGATGATGGTTATATTAGAAGAGAGCAGAGAAAGAGAGCTTATAAGCTCAGGAAGGGCTGTCCTGAAAGCACTATCACTACCTGGAGGGCGGTAAATCAAAAGACCCGACAGTGTTTGATGTTGACTGAAGCTGATAGAAAAATGGGCACACTCAGCACCAGCCAAGTTCATGGGCTTCCAGGTGCAAATAAAGCAGGTTTTGAAAACCACGGCTATACCTCCACCTCTCCCCTTGCGATTCAATGTATGAATAGCATAGCCCGGAGGAGGGGCCAGATTAATAGTGGCCATGTCCTCATCACCCAGCCAGGTCTCCGTCATAAAGAAGACATCAGGGCTTTCTAAGGAGATAAGTTCATAAATATCTCGATGATGTTTCGACAGGGATCTGATGTTCATATGCCACAGTTTACCGGCAGTAGGGGGAGGAGGTTCCCTCTTACGAGGCGATGGTAACTGGCTAGGAGCCAGAGTCGGAGCCGATAGTTCCCACCATCCACATAAGCAGGTATGAGGGCCACACAGAGGATGCTGAGCTGAGTGCGAACACAAGGGCAGACATCGTCTGATCGAATGAAGCGCTTGACTGGAATATTGTCGGATCATACTTACAGCATGATAGAGTCCTGCCACGTCCTGCGTCCTCCTTGCGCGGACGAGCGCAGACGGGCAGGACTCTGGCACGACTCAGGCACAGCGAAGGCGTCACAACTGCGCGTCCCGCTGCGCGGAAGAGGGGAGCTTTAAATAGGCCGACCAATCCCGGCGCGAGTGCGAGGACGCTCCAAGATGGCGCCCGTAATTAAAATCAGAGCCCAAAGCAAGATGGCGCCCACAGGACCACCCTCGGGACCAGGACCCGCCAAATGGCGGTGAAATTGCCAATTTAAATGCGGTATGAGGGGGGGGACGGGCCTGACCAAGCCCCACTAAAAACAGGGGAAAAGTGAGCAAAACGAAGAATAAAACAAATACAAAATCAGGGAAGTTAAAAACCAGAAACGCCAGCAGCAGCGCGTGCGCAGCAGTGGTGGAATCTGTCCAGGCTGCCAGAAGAATCGGTCCGCCTTAAATAGGCCGACCAATCCCGGCGCGAGCGCGAGGACGCTCCAAGATGGCGCCCGTAATTAAAATCAGAGCCCAAAGCAAGATGGCGCCCACAGGACCACCCTCGGGACCAGGACCCGCCAAATGGCGGTGAAATTGCCAATTTAAATGCGGTATGAGGGGGGGGACGGGCCTGACCAAGCCCCGCTAAAAACAGGGGAAAAGTGAGCAAAACGAAGAATAAAACAAATACAAAATCAGGGAAGTTAAAAACCAGAAACGCCAGCAGCAGTGGTGCGCAGCAGTGGTGGAATCTGTCCAGGCTGCCAGAAGAAATCGGTCCGCCTTAAATAGGCCGACCAATCCCGGCGCGAGCGCGAGGACGCTCCAAGATGGCGCCCGTAATTAAAATCAGAGCCCAAAGCAAGATGGCGCCCACAGGACCACCCTCGGGACCAGGACCCGCCAAATGGCGGTGAAATTGCCAATTTAAATGCGGTATGAGAAGGGGGACGGGCCTGACCAAGCCCCGCTAAAAACAGGGGAAAAGTGAGCAAAACGAAGAATAAAACAAATACAAAATCAGGGAAGTTAAAAACCAGAAACGCCAGCAGCAGCGCGTGCGCAGCAGTGGTGGAATCTGTCCAGGCTGCCAGAAGAATCGGTCCGCCTTAAATAGGCCGACCAATCCCGGCGCGAGCGCGAGGACGCTCCAAGATGGCGCCCGTAATTAAAATCAGAGCCCAAAGCAAGATGGCGCCCACAGGACCACCCTCGGGACCAGGACCCGCCAAATGGCGGTGAAATTGCCAATTTAAATGCGGTATGAGGGAGGGGACGGGCCTGACCAAGCCCCGCTAAAAACAGGGGGAAAGTGAGCAAAACGAAGAATAAAACAAATACAAAATCAGGGAAGTTAAAAACCAGAAACGCCAGCAGCAGCGCGTGCGCAGCAGTGGTGGAATACTTAACTCACATCGCCTCCAAGTTTAGCCTTGCTGCTCGCGCCACGTTACCTAGAGGGTGAGCAGGGGTTATCTTGGCGTGTAACTCAATTGCCCTGACTTGGGAGTGGTGGTCTCTGACTGACTTTGGTGAAAGCCCTGGCCAGCCAGGGATCCCATTTCCAACATTGGATGCAGCGGTGAGGATAAGGATTTGTGTTTGCGTTGTACCAAAGTGGCAACTGGCCACACTACAAAACTCTGCATTTTAGATAAATCACATTGTGGGGATTATTTTGTTAAGGTTGCTGAAAATGTCATTTCTGTGGAAATGTGTTTCTTGTGCACTTTGAGTTAGGTGTCCCTAGCTCGGGAGGGTAGATCATCCCCCTAAGTGCAGTGTGTTTTCTGGATTCACCAGAAGGGTGGGATCCAGTGGTGGCAGCATAAGTGTGTCCAGTGCATGTGTCCCCCGTCCCTGCCCTGGAGTAATGGTACCTGTGTCAAGTGTGGTCAGGTTGAGAAGTCAGGGGTGGTAGAAACTGCCTTACCAGTCTGGGGAGGGGTGTGTGTGGATGAATGGTGTGTGGCACTGGACGTGTTTGTGAGTTCTCTGGATGGGGAGCTTGCTGAATGCTTGTGTACTCTTGTTTTGTTCAGATACCTAAGTTCCGTGTGTTAAACTTTTCCCAAGAACGTCTGCAGACAGTGGAGCCTGCTTTTGATTTCTGTGGTCTGTTGAGAGACAGAATTTTGGAGTTGGTAATGTTCTGGGAGGAGAGAGGCATAGGGGATGGAGTGATTCCAAAAGGAGTGTCTGAGGTGTCTTCCAGCCCAGCGTGGTGGAAGAGGTTCAGTGTAGCCCAGCTAGGTCTCGGTGTAGGGGCTCACGTCCTGTCTCGAAAGGAGAAGGAGTGGGTGGGACTGCATGTCTCCAGGTGCCCGAAACCCAGTGTCAGGGCCTGGAATGTTTCTGAAGGGAACGTCAGGTCGGGGACCTAGGCTGTACCAATAGGTCATTTGAGGAGGATATTCCAGAGTGTCTGGAGAACGTGGAACCTCTGTAACCAGGGTTCCAGTAGTTCTGGTGTCTGGCCGTACCGCTCCAGTTGGGAGGGTGCAGAAGTCCAGATGGAGGGGTGCGAGGGGGATAGGTTCCCCAGTGGAAGAACCAGTGGGTCAGGGGCCAACCAGAAGGGTTGTGTCGCCAGGGAGTGACCATGGTGATGCCACTTCTGTCCTGAGTGTCAGGCAGACTTGTACACGACACATTAGTTGTGTCACCCTCAAGAAAGTCCTGGTGCGCCAGGCATCTGACCAAAGGGTACGTCCCTCGGTTGGGGAGCCAGTAGCCGGTGTTTCCGGATCTGGACGTAAGGGGACTTTACGTAGTGTCCTGAAGTTACAAGAAGGAACTCCTGCCTGAAGAGAAGGAACCGGGTAAGCTGTATGGGGGATTGACCTTCAGTGGTTGCCTTGCTGCTGAAGGAGGAGAGAAAGTCTTAGATTTTTGTTTTCAACTTGTAGAAGTCCTGGTGCGCCAGGCATCTAACCAAAGGGTAGCGTCCCTAGGTTGGGGAGCCAGGGTCAGGTGTTGCCTGTCCTGGACGGCAGGGCAACTGTAGCCAGTGTCCTGGCCGGTTTGTCTTCTAGGGGTACCCCTGTGAACACAGGTGGGGCTCATCTTAAGTGAAGAGACCCTGTGTTTCCCAGAAGGGGTGGTACAGGCCTAGCAGGGATATTTAGGGTTCTTGGCTGAGTTTTGTGGTACTACCCTGAGAGCAGGTGGGGCCTACCTTAAGTGGAGGGACCCTGTTCTACAGTGGGAGGGTGCAGAACTCTGGAAGGGGGTCAGAGGGAGTCTGACCCCTGTGCATCTGGTGAGTGTGGATCCCAGGTGGGAGAGTTGTGTTCTGGAGGGTGCTTCAGAAGTAGAGGTAGGGTGGGGCATTCTTGCCCGTGAACTCTGGTCAGCCTGAGGGTGCGGACCCTAGGTTGAAGGATCAGTGGTAGTTTGGAACTACACTGAGAAAGGGAGTGGAGAATGGCTAGTGCAGGCCAGGGGTTACAACCCCCCACTCTGTGGATGGGCATGGACCAGTGGTATCTGGGTGGCCTAGGGCCTGGTCCTAGCCGTGGACAGCTAAGGAGTACCAGTGGGGTAGCCTAGTTGGGCCTGTTTTTTTTAAGTATGTGCTTGTCTTATGGATCAACGTGGCGTAGAACCGGAGGGTGTCCCTGCAGTGCGGGCCCGCGTCCGTGTTCTATCGCCCCAAGCAGGGAAGTCCATCACGGTGGTGATTGGCCTACCCTGCGTTTTGGCTGGAAGGGGGTTGTGTTGGACTTGGGCCTTCTGGCAGGTTCACCCCTGAACTTTTTGCCTTGAATTATAGTGATTTCTGGTCTTTGCGCACTTTGACACTGTGGCGCAGTGTAAAGTGCGTGTGCTCCCTGAGTGCGTGTGTGAGATAGGCCTGCCCTCCCATAGGAATGCATGGGGAATGTATGTGTCCCTGGTAGTTCCTGATACGTGGGGAGTGCAGGCTCGAGTTTGGTATGTGTGAACTCGTGAGAGTGAATGCTGCGAAATGGTATGTGCGGCTTGTATGTGTCTAGTGGGGAAGTGCTACTTCTAGACATGGTTGTGTATGTGCTGTGAAGGTGCTTGGGTGTGATTGGCTGGAGCTGGCTGGCATGCCAGGCTCCAGGAAGTCTGGATGGGTCTGCCTGGTGGTGAGTAGGAGATTAGCATGCTGATGGCTGGGGAGGAGTGCACCTGTGTCCTGAATGAGGCTGGGTTTTCCCCAGACAATGCTGGCTCCGCCCCCCTGTGGTGTGACTGATGACCCTAACCCTGCCAGTGAATAGAGAGGGTGGTTGAGCCCATCAGCAGTGCTCACAGACCAGCTGCGACTGGTTCTGCCCCCACCCTGCCCAGAGACAAAGGATTTGTCTGTATAAAAAGAGGCTGTGACCTCTTGAAAAATGTTCTTGTTCCCAACTTGAATCGACCAGGGGCGTGCTGCTGCTTGGGCTCAGGGGAAGGCTTGCCTCCCTGAGCCCTGCCCAGCCCCTGGACTGCTGAGATGCTGGATTACTGAAGGACTTTGTTGCTCTTCGTGTTCTTAGCGCTTGGGAGCGCTTCATTTCTGCCCTGGCGCTTGAGAGCGCTTTTTCATGCAACTAGCGCCTGGGAGCGCTTTATTCTCGCACCTAGCGCTCTGAGCGCTGTTATTGCCCCTTCCGCGGCTGCCCACGCCGCATGATGGCTTTCATTAGTTAATTTCGATGGTGCCTACCCCTCTTGCCCCCGAGATTCACCGCCGCAACCCGGGCTGTGTAAAGATGGCCGCCGGAAGGAGATGTCCGGCCCGCCGCCTGCTTGTGGGCGGGGCCGGGAGGACGTCGTTTCCGCTTCCCCCTGCCTGGGAGAAGCCATTTTCTGCTTTGCCGGTCTCCCGTGCCCGGAGGGAGACCGGAGATGCTGCCCGCCGGAAGTTGCGTGCCAGGAAAGAGGAGGCCGGGAGCCCACCCCGCCTCCTCGCGTCCCGAGTCCCGGGGCCCCCAGCAGGGGGGCCCAGGTGAAGAATCAAAGCGGCTGCGGCCGCCAATGGCAGCGCGGGGCCCCCAGGAGCGAAGGGCAGCCCCACGCCGCAAGTGCCTCTGCGAGTGTGCGAGGCTCCTCTAGCGAAGAAGGAGCCCCGCCGAGTCCCATCTCCAGGAAGGAAGCCCCGCCGCAGGAAGGAGACCGGTCCCCCAGCAAACAGCCCGGTAAGTTAGGGCTGGCCGAGGGACGGGGAAGATAGTCCTGTTTTCGCTCCCCGAAGGAGCAGAGGGAGCACGTGATGCCCGAACGAGGCACAGAGGTAGAGCGGCCCCGTCTTGCAGCGGGCCGCTCCAACAAGGGTGACATTGGTTATAGGGCCCCGGGCATGCCAGGATCCTGTGTGTGGCCCCACCCCCGGGGGCCCTCTCACTTTCAGGGCTACAGTGCTCCGTCATGTTTGGCCCCAGTCTTCCTAGAGCCAGAGGGCTCCACTATTGGGGGACATTTCTTTCTTTGAGGAGCCAGAGTGCTCCAGGCGACACATGTATGGTTTTAGAGCCTAGAGGGCTCACACAGTGATGCATTTTTGTACCTGAGGGGCCAGTGAGGGCCCCTGTCGCAGATTTGTTTTCCAGCTGCCCAGCAGTTAGTGGGCAGCTGCACCATTTAGGTCTTTCTCTTTTAGGGACATGTACTTTGGACTTTAGGAGTGAGGCGCACTCCTTCATCCCTGGCCTTTCCCCAGCTACGCAGCACTTAGTGCCAGCTGCAGCCTTTAGGCCCCCTGTTCTGTCCCTCAGCTGCCCAGCACTTTGTGGGCAGCTGCCACGTTTAGGTCTTGGTGCAGTGGCGCAATCTGGACCCTGGACTTTTGATGTAAGTTCTGTGTTAACGTGATTTATGCGAAGTGTTCTTTGCTGCACCTCTGAATGTGTTGTTGATGCATCATGTGCCTTGTTCCTTACACCGCTGAATGTAGGTTCTGCATCATGTGTTTTCCTTCCCTGCACCGCTGAATGTGTTGTAGATGCATCATGTGTCATGTTTTTACACAGCTGAATGTATGTTTATGCATCATGTGTTTTGTCCCCAGGTCTAGGCCCCTACTTGTATTGTGATACTTAGGTGGTTGTGCTTGCTAGTACAGGTGGTGCTAGTGAGGTCCTGGTTCCCTGTGTGACCTGTTCCTAAGGTGGTTAGGATTGCGTAGGTGGTACTTACCGGTTACCAGTAGTTACTGGTTGTGTGCTATATTGTGCTACAGTGATTTTCTGTTATGGTCTAAGTGATATTCCAAGGGCTTGATACTGAGCTCGCCCCCTGACCAGAGTCCCAGGACCAGTGGACTCTATTGTGCCTTCCCTGACAAATTGCTGGGACTTGTCTGATCTCCCTGGGCCCCTGGGGCCTCGCTGAAGTGTGCCTCGCTCACTTCCCTCGGCAGCTCGTGCCCGGCCGCCCGTCCAAGCCTCGAGCCGCGCCGCTCTCCCCTGAGCCGCGCCGCTTCGCTGGGCCACCCGCATCCTGCCTCCCCCTCCTCTTCTGAGCCGCACACATTGGTCGCCCCAGAGAAACGCTTGTAGCTAGCCGGTTGCCCGCTAAAGCCTACTAAGGAGGTCACTCGCATTATCCTGCGCAACCAGGACGGAAGGTACTGTCCGATAGGCCCTATGTTCTAAGTTCTAGGCCTATAAGTATGGTATTGTTACTTCTAAAAGTGCTGATTCCTGACAGTGGTCCAGGTGGCCCTGTCTTGTACATATCCACTGTAAATTCTGCCCGTGCCTCTGGCACATTGTAAAGTGTGTGTTTTATCTAATGTGTTTTGGTGTAATACAAAGGCTATTTTTATATAACCTTGCGTGGAGTTTCCTTTGTGGTGGGCCTTTGGGTGTTGTTGCTGGGGTGCGTGCGCAAATACTTAACTCACATCGCCTCCAAGTTTAGCCTTGCTGCTCGCGCCACGTTACCTGGAGGGTGAGCAGGGGTTATCTTGGCGTGTAACTCCCTTGCCCTGACTTGTGAGTGGTGGTCTCTGACTGACTTTGGTGAAAGCCCTGGCCAGCCAGGGATCCCATTTCCAACAATACCTACTCACCAAGGCCAGGGATCTCCACACCGAGCAGGTGGAGCAGGTCCTGCTCACGGTCAAAGATGTCCGACCACCGGTGCGTCGCTTGCTGGTAGGTGCGCCGGACCCCTGACTCCCTCCGAATGGCCGGTACACCTTTTCCCACAGCTGGCGACGCTCCCGGAGGCCATACCCTGCTGCGATCCTGCCCCCTGCTGCCACGGTCTTGGGGAGGTGGTGCTGCACATAAAAGATAACTGCGGCCACCTCCACCACGCAGAATGTCTCCCTGGCCATCACTTCCTCCCCTCGTAACCGCCCGCAAGGGAGCCGGGTACAGGGTGCGGGACCCTTCCCCTTCTCCTTCCCGGCTCCCTTTGCCATGGGCCTGTACAGCAGAAAGGAAAAAAAGGAACGAATAAGGAAAAAGTAAAGAAGAAAAAAAGTTTTGAAAAGTAGCTTTAAAAGTAATGAAAAGTTGAAAAAAACACAAAATATAGATCTAGAAAAAAAGAGGGATAGATATAGAGTAGAAAAGATAAAAAAAAGTCCAAAGAAACACAGATGAAAGGAGGATTAGAAAGCATGCACAGAACCATAGCAATGAATGAAAAACAAGATGGCCGGGCCCATTGAGGACCGCGTGGGTAAGTTCGCGCGATTTTCCCCCCGCGAGTACGCAAAAACATGCGCAAACTCGTAATAGCGCGGCACACAACGTGACATTGCCAATAGCGCCCGGAAACAGAAATACGCAACGTGCACAAGATGGCCGCGCCCATGTACGACCGCATGGGCAATCTCGTGGTCGGTGCCCTGCAAGTGGTCCGCGAAGAAGCAAAAAAAGCGCGAACATGCAAAAAAAAGAAATCCACAAATTCGCACGAATTCGCAAATTCTGCAGATCGCGAATTCACTTTCGTGCGATTTTGCGGACCGCGAATTCGCAAATTTCGCCCATACTTACAGAATTCTTTAAAAAAAATATATTTTTATTAAGATAATAGGCTCTATGACAGTAACATATTGTACAGCATTTTATGGTAGGTGAACATACATGCGACAGAGAGATGTACAAAATTCGGCACAAACGTTATGGTCTGCATATTCAGTTTCAAATGTGCATACCATTTCAGTCAGTAACAGAAACAGATTGAGTATCCATCACCTCCTCCCTATACAGTCTCCACGCTCCCCAGATCTTTTCCCACTTCCTAGGACATCCTCTGCTCTTATGGATTACCTTCTCCGCCCTCTAGCACCAATCTAAGTCGTTCTCCCATTCTTCCACTGTTGGCACCACATCGCTACCCCACAATCTGACTATGTTTCTCTTGGCGACCATGCTTACCAATGCTAACCAGGCCTTATCCCATTTGGGCCATGTAATATCACTTGTTACTCCCAGGATATGCCAACGGGCCGCCAGAGGAACCTCCGCACCAACCACCTCAAACAAAACATCTGCCAGGCTGGACCAATACGCCCGGATCCTAGCGCAATCCCACAAAATGTGGAAGAAGGTGCCCACTTCTCCACAGCCTCGCAGACAAAACTGTGAATCAACGTATCCAATCCGGTATTGTGTCGTGCGTGGAGTATAAGAGCGATGCAGGATGTGCAGCTGGACAAGTCTAAACCGGGCACGAATTGCCACTTCCTGGGGGCTCTGCAATGCACAAATTCGCACGAATTCGCAAATTCTGCAGATCGCGAATTCACTTTCGTGCGATTTTGCGGACCGCGAATTCGCAAATTTCGCCCATACTTACAGAATTCTTTAAAAAAAAAATATTTTTATTAAGATAATAGGCTCTATGACAGTAACATATTGTACAGCATTTTATGGTAGGTGAACATACATGCGACAGAGAGATGTACAAAATTCGGCACAAACGTTATGGTCTGCATATTCAGTTTCAAATGTGCATACCATTTCAGTCAGTAACAGAAACAGATTGAGTATCCATCACATCCTCCCTATACAGTCTCCACGCTCCCCAGATCTTTTCCCACTTCCTAGGACATCCTCTGCTCTTATGGATTACCTTCTCCGCCCTCTAGCACCAATCTAAGTCGTTCTCCCATTCTTCCACTGTTGGCACCACATCGCTACCCCACAATCTGACTATGTTTCTCTTGGCGACCATGCTTACCAATGCTAACCAGGCCTTATCCCATTTGGGCCATGTAATATCACTTGTTACTCCCAGGATATGCCAACGGGCCGCCAGAGGAACCTCCGCACCAACCACCTCAAACAAAACATCTGCCAGGCTGGACCAATACGCCCGGATCCTAGCGCAATCCCACAAAATGTGGAAGAAGGTGCCCACTTCTCCACAGCCTCGCAGACAAAACTGTGAATCAACGTACCCAATCCGGTATTGTGTCGTGCGTGGAGTATAAGAGCGATGCAGGATGTGCAGCTGGACAAGTCTAAACCGGGCACGAATTGCCACTTCCTGGGGGCTCTGCAATGCTTGGTTCCAATCGTCCTCCTCCAACAGCCCAACCTCAGACTCCCATTTTTCTCGCAAATGTCCCAGGGGGTCAGGTAGATTATTAATAGGCTTCTTATACGTGAGGGAAATGGCCCTATCTACCATCGGGTCCAGCAACAACCTATCCTCCAGTGGGGCATACTCTGGTAATTGATCCCCTTGATGGATATGGCGAAGGACGGCATGCCTGAGCTGTTGATAGTGAAGGAACTCCCCTCCCCCCAGCTGGAATTCCTCCTGCAGGGTAGAAAACTCTAACATGTCCCCTCTTTTCCATACATCCCCTAATATATCTATGCCAATAAGACTCCGTTTGCGAAGGTCCCGCAGTTTCACCACCTCAGAGAGGTAGCTCCCCGCTCACAGCGGGGTTTGCGCTGTAAGTTTCGCCTCCCATCCCAACAATTTTGTCGCTATCCGCCACGCCTCCACAACTCCTACCGTCAAAGGCGGCAGATGGGATCCACATCTACCCCTGCGAAACAGCGCGTCTAGGTAGGTGCCACTGCACAAGACCATGTGATCTATTCTATAAGCCGGCACATCCATCGGGGCGAACACCCACCCGTTAATGTTTACTAACTGTGCTGCCCAATAATAGAGCCTAACATCAGGGACAGCCAGTCCTCCGTCATAGAACCCCCTCTGCAGCTTCCTCAATGAGATTCTCGGGCAGCCCCCCCCCAAAGCAGTGTGTGCCGCTCCGAGTCAATTGCTCGGAAGATCTTCTCTGGGACAGGGAAGGGAGTACTCTGCAAAACATAAAAGGAGTCGGGGAAGGGCCATCATTTTAAATAGGACGGCACATCCCATCAGGGAGAGAGGGAGAGTCCTCCAATGCGCAACATCTCCACGTAGCTGCTCCAGTTGAGCCTGTACATTCATGCGAAGGAACTCATCCTCCGACTTTGTGATCCAGATACCCAAGTATCGGAAGGACTCCTTCCACACCAGCCCTTTACATTCTACAGCTAAATCCGGAGGAATTCCCGACATCAGATGGCCCAGGGACTTGTCCCAATTAATGGGGTACCCCGAGTATTCGTCGAACGAGCGCAGAATTTGCATGAGTCGCCGAATGGAGTCAGCCGGATCTTGAACATATAGTAAGACATCATCAGCGTACAACGATATACGCTCCTCCCAGCCGTCCCCTAAATCAATGCCTCGTACCCGGGGATCAGTCCATACCCAGGCTGCCAGTGGCTCCAGAGCCAGGGCAAATAGCATCAGGGAGTCTGGGCACCCCTGCCTTGTGCCCCGCCCCAGATGGAACTCCCTAGAGAGGGCACCATTGACCCGGACCCTCGCAAGAGGAGCCGTATATAACAACCTCACCACACTCTAAAATTATCTCCAAAGCCTAGCCTGGCCAAAACGGCGTATATATATATATATATATATATATATCCCACAACTTGGCTCCGCTTGGTCGACCCCTGGCGCTCTCCCACCGGTGCGTTTTCCTCGGCAGAGCCCTGCCGAATTATAATTCCAAAACACCTTTGCAGGTAATGAAAACGCACTCGAGCAATCTTTTTCCTTTTTCAGTTGTTTATTGCACCACGGGCCCGTGACGAAGGAGTAGTTTCACTCCGAAACGCGTAGGACGATTGTGTCTGGAAATTAAATCTGCACCTTGATTGTGGCCACGGCTCCTGTGTAGTTCTTTCCGCGACGATTGGAAAGGGACACGCTGGTGTTGACGTGAGTGATTTAAGGGGGTGGCTACCCCTGCCGTGAGCCCGCCGAGAAAGAGGCTGGGGAACAGCTACAACTTCGTGTTTATATATATATATATATATATATATATATATATATATATATATATATATATATATATATATAGTCATTCCATTCTGTCAAAGGCCATATGGGCATCAATTGACAGTAACGGTGTAGTCGGGCCCGTGGACACCGCCTGGAGCACCCCGAACAGGCGCCGTAAGTTGAGCCTTGTATTTCTATGGGACATAAAGCCCGACTGATCCGGGTGGATCAAGGATTGAATAACCGCCCCCAATCTAGTGGCTAGGATCTTGCCCAGGACTTTGGTTTCGTAGTTAAGGAGTAAAATGGGCCTGTAGGAGCTACATAGATCCTGCGGTTTGCCGGACTTATGTATTACCACTATTGTTCGTGGCAGATTGGAGATTCCTCAGGAGCATCCCTTCCTGCTTGGCCTCATTAAACATGTTTAGCATGTGTGGGGCAACCCGTCCCGACACACATTTGAACGCCTCCGCCGGGAACCCGTTGGGTCACAGAGCCTTTCCCGCCTGTAAGTCACCCATTGCTGCCTCTACCTCATCCACTGAAATGTCAGATTCCAGGATCGCCTTATCATCAGGGTCTAAGGTAGGCAGTGGCACGTCTTGCAAAAAATCAACACATTCCCCTTCTTGTCATTCAGTGTACGGCTGATAGATAGTCTCGTAGTATCTTGCAAATGCCTCAGCTATGTCTGCACTGGTGTCTCGCGTAATACCGTCTACCAGCTGGATTCCAGGAACCCAGTTATGGTCCCTGTCGCGCTTCTCAAGCCAGGTTATCATTTTGTTCGCCTTATCCTAGGCTATCAATTTGGGCATTCTTTTCCTTCCTTCGCTTCCCCGTCTCTGCCTGAACAAAGTCCCTGGCCACGGTCTTATATGCCTCCCAAAGTGTACACTGGGAACTAACGGAGCCCACATTCTCCTCAAAGTATTGATCCACTCTCTCCCCAAACCATTCTTGAAACTCCTGGTCTTTGAACAAAAAAAATCCAGCCTAGGAGGGGTAGACCAATCCTGCGTGGGACCTCTTAATTGTGCTTCTACCGGGGAGTGGTTAGATATGCCTCTGGCATTATGACAGCTATTATGAAAAAGGCCCATGTGTCCCACCTGTGTAAAGAGGTAATCAATCCGGGACCCCAAACCGTGTGTCGCAGAAATATGTGTGTAATGTTGGAGGTAGGGATTGTGTGCCCGCCAGAGATCCACCAATCCCATCGCATGTGCAAAGTCCCCCAGTTGATATCCCCCCCCCGGTCAGGCGGAGCCGCGGATCTATCCATTCCCCTGGCCATCACGTCATTCATGTCCCCCCCTAAGACCAGTACTCCACCGGGCATACCGAGGAGCAGTGTCCCGATGTCTGGGTGTGTGGTGACATGTAATTTCGGAGGAATGTAAACAGAACAAAGGTTAAGTGTGCGTCCCTCCCATCGCCCAGCTATAGCCACATAGCGCCCCAGCGGGTCAAGCCATTTACTACTAATCACCAGTGGAAGCGAGTTTTTCACAAGGATCCCGACCACCCTGGAGCCCGTAGTAAAGCCTGCATGGGCCTAAAGCGTATATCCAAACCTGTTGAGGGCCTTATAATGAAATAATTACCTATTAGATGTGTCTCCTGAAGAAAGACAATGTCCAGCGCGTGTCTGTGTAGGTACTGAAAGACCATGGTACGTTTGATTTTGTTCTGCAGACCATTAACGTTCCAGGAAAATATATTAATCCTCTGTCTCTTCAGTGTATGTGTCATAGATCGCTAGACAAAGGTACCTAAGAGGTGATTTCCATCCCTCGCCGCCGCTCGCCACCCATATGTCCATCAATAATGCAAATTGAGCCCATCGAACAAAACACTGTACCAACCAAGATACAACAATCAAACATTCAACTACCCCCCCAACCGCCTGTCCCCACCCCCCACCCTGCTACCCTGCTTTTCAGGCCAACATGGCCTGACTCACCCCAACAAGCGGAGCACCTGTCGCCCATAAAACGAGAACTTTGGGGGTGTGTGCTACAACCAATCAGGTATTCTGAGGGTCCCATCCAGCCCACAGTCCACATATCTAGCTGCCATAATATCCCATTCTAGGGGACACAGGACAAGCAATTAGACAGTGCAGTCGGAGATATGAACTAACCTTTCCCCCCTCCGTGACATGTGCCACTCAGAAAGCGCATTTAGGATCAAAAGTCACACCTATCAGTCAATCGGGGTGGGCGCCTCACTTAACCGCTAAGTCCCACTTGTAGCCTACTCATGCTTTACGTGCATTTCAGTCCGGCCCCCAGGCCATGGCTCCCTCCGCAGACTCAACCAAGGTCGGGCGAAGCAGACAGGCTCCGTGCCCTGGACCCACCCGGCCTTCGACCCCCTCCGCGCCTCCATCTCTCTCTGTCCGTTGAGGCCGGGGAATGTACCGCTGTGTCTCTCCAACTGTATCTCGGCTGCTGATTCTCGGGTTGCTGCACATTCTCCTCCAGCCATGCGTGGGCGTCCTCCGGCGACGTGAAGGAGAGGGACTTGCCATGTGAAAGAAGCTTGAGACACGCCCGGAAAAACATCATATACTTAATGCCGCATTTTCGAACTCCTGTTTGACTCCATCGAAGGAGTGACGTTCCTGCTGAACCCTGACAGTGAAATCCGTAAAGAATCGGATGGTGGCATTGTCGATCCGCAGGTCCCCATGTTGTCGAGCTGCTTGCAAGATGGTGTCACGGTCCCTATAATTCAGGATCTGGGCAATTATCGTCCGTGAAAACTTGGAGAGTCTTTTGGGCTTTAGGTGATTCAGGATAATGTCCTCTAAGAACAAGTCCACACTCGGCCCTTCCATTTTCTCCGGCACGCCCACTACTCGAATATGTTCCTTCGTGCCCTACCTTCCTGGTCCTCCAGCCAGGCCTCCGTCTGCTCCTGCTGTCTGGTTAACTGCTGGACTCGGTCTTTCAGCTCCTTAGTGGTTTGCTGCAGTTCAGCAATCACCGCGGTGTTGTGAGTGGCCTTCTCTGAGGTCTTATTCAGATCCGCCCGCTGGAGTGCCATTTCTATAGTGACGGTGTCAATTTTAGCTTCCAACGTAGCTCCCAGAGTTTGGATGGCCTTCATGATGGAGACCGGAGATGGCTCCACGGCGCCACCCGATCCCCCAGGGGGGCACCTTCCGCCCCTCCAGTTGCGGCCGTATGGTTGTCCATAGTGTTGGTTTGCGTGGTGATAGACTTTTTGGGCTTCATGATCGTCCTAGTAAGGGTTCCGACTAGAAGAATGGGGGGAGCCCACCTCGCAATGCACCAGCTATATTCTTACCGATGCCCTGTCCGGTAGCCCAGCTGTCACGGCCGAAGCCAATTATCTCGTGGCAGGTGCAACTTTGCCCATCAAGGACCGTCACTGCAGCAGAAGCGCCCGTCTCATCGGGCGCCCCACATTACATACGATGCTGTCCACAGCGTCTCTCAACTTGAGACCAAAGATCGAGATTTCCTCCTCCGTGTGGACCAGCTTTGAACGTCCAGCGGGCCACTGTCTGGGGGCCAGACACCACCGTGGCTCCCCACCCTGCCCTCCGTACCTCAAGTCACCATGCGCAGCTGCCAACTGCCAATCTTCCTCCAAGGCATGGGGGCGCTTCCTCCCTAGTGCGCTAGCATCACTCGGCCCCGACTCACTTGCTGGAGGGCAGGTGTGTGGGGTGCTGGCATCCAGCGCCGTCTGTCACGCGGTCTGTTCACCCCCTAGAGCTGCCACCTACAGGGGTTCCCCCCCGCAGTCCGCTGGGGCTGTGTCCAGGATCTCCAGTCCCAGGATCCACAGCAGCACCTCCGCCGCCACCAGACTCACCGGGATCCTAAAAGTGACTCACTCTGAGTCCAGGCCTGCTTCAGGCCGGTGTGGGCGCCTCTCTCTGCTGCCACGTGGGACGGCCGCCTCCGCCACTACAGTCCCCTCGCCCGGCTCTAGTACGTCTGCGGAGATGTCAGTGCCAAGCAGCTCAGCGCCGCCACCTCGCCACACTGCAGGCGGGCCCCACCTCTGAATGCCCCGGGCCTCTTCGCTCTCTTCTATCTGGCACCGCCGAGCCCCTCGTCCACCCGGCTCACGCTGGCACGCGAGGCCGGTGCTCCACGCCTCACTCTCCATGCGTGCAGGCCGCGGGGAGCACCTCGCTACCCGGTGCCGCCGCGGGGCCGCCTGTTGCCATCTGGGGACCAGGAGAACACCCTTCAGCACCGGATCACACGCACCACCGGAATCCGCCGTGGAGCTGAATGCAGCCGAGGATTTATGTAGGATTTTCGGGGCTTTCAGTTCGCCCTCAGCCGCGCCGCGGCGCTATGCGGCCATCTTGGTTGCCGCCAGGCCACGCCCCCCCAAAATACAGAATTCGTAATATTCATTATTACCGAATCTGTAAGTGACATTCGGTAATAACGAATACCTACCCATTCATTCCTATGGGCTTGTAGGCCCATATGAATGAATGTGAAGACATTTGGTATTACCGATTCTGTATTACCGAATCGGTAATACCGCGAGGTATTTCAAGTGTGCTAGGGTTAACCCTGGGCGAAGTACTTCGCTACGTAGTGTTGCCTACTTCGCCCTTTGTGAAGTAGGCGTAGCAGGCAACACTACGCCCACTCCATGGGCGTAGCGAAGTTCGCCGCCACCCGCCTCCCTCCCGCCCTCCCCTACATACCTTATGTTTGTTAAATAGCCTTACAAAAGTAAATAAAAAGCACTTACCTTGTCCGCTGCGTCCCGGGGCTCCCTCTTCTAATCGCGCCGCCGTCTTGGATACCAATGCGCATGCGCGGCCGCCCGCGCATGCGCATTTCTCATGAGAGATGCGCATGCGCGGGCAGCAGCGCATGCGCATTGTTATCCAAGATGGCGCCGCGATTAGAAGAGGGAGCGCCGGGACACAGCGGACAAGGTAAGTGCTTTTTTTTAACTTTTGTAAGGCTATTTAACAAAAATAAGGTATGTAGGGGAGGGGGGCAGGCGGCGTGTAGTGGGGCTACGCGAAGTGCGTAGGTGGGCGTAGTTTCTCACCCACTTCGCGTAGCTTCGCGAAGCCCCACTACGCCTACTACACCCACCGTTAGTTAGGGTGTCCAAAGGACACCCTGTTGCACCCCTGAAATGTGCATGTGTGCCACATGGCACATTTCAAAAAGCAAAAAAGTGCTTTTTGAAAGGAAATCACTACTTACCACCAACTTGAAGTTGGTGGCAAATAGGGATTCCTTAAGGCTGAGGTGCACTGATTTAAGTGCTACTTACATTGCATTTAAAGAATCTGTATTACTGATTCCTTAATTGCAAGGCCAATAAGGAATCGGTATTAAGGAATTGGCACTCAGCACCGCCCGCCACAATGCCAAAAAGGCATGTTGTGCACTTCCATGCTCAACATGGCAGGCACCGAGCGGTGCACCCCCCACCTCTCAGAGTCCCTGGGGGCCCGCATAGGGCCCCTGCAAGCGTTTAATGCATGCCTTTCTGTGGGGGCAATGCCACCACGGAAAGGCATGTTTAGGCCCCCATGATAATATGGCTGGAGGTGTCTGACAGACACTGCCACCATATTTTACTCTCTTTTCCGCCCGCTAAACTTGTTGACCGGACGGAAAAGCGGCGGACGGTCTTTCCGTCTGCCGCAGTCCCCCCGCCTTAGTAATATGGCAGGGGGAAATGGGTGGCGGGCAGGGACTGATCTCTGGTGGATCGCCACCGCCATGCGGGCAGTGGCGATCCACCCGAGATCCTAATGGGCCCCATAGTGTTTAATGATGAAAATTGGCTAGTGCCAATGCAATAGCACTATGTGTCCATAGGTGCAGTAGGCTTGCTCCGCCACTGCGATCAAGGTCAATGGCCACCATTAAAAAATGCCAAATTGGGATAGGGACCACCTGTCCCCCGTGGTGTGACACCGCCAATGCTAATGCCATTGCAGCCAATGGGAACTGCGATCGTGATAGTGCAACACAATTTTGAAACCCACGGTAGGTGTGCTCTGCTACTGCAAGCCTGGTCATTGTATACAATTGAAAGAAGCAGGATTGCGGTAGAGGCCACCTGGACCCCGCGGTGTGACACCGCCAATGCCATTGCAGCCAATGGGAACAGCGATTGCTGTAGTGCAATACAATTTTTAAACCCACGGTAGGCCTGCACCTATACTGCTAGCCCAGTCATTGGATACAATTGAAAGATGCAGGATTGCGGTAGAGACCACCTGGCCCGCAGTGTGACACCGCCTATGCTAATGCCAATGCAGCCAATGGGAACCGCGATCGCTGTAGTGCAATACAATTTTGAAACTCGCGGTAGGCGTGCTCTGCTACCACGAGCCCGGTTATGTGATACAATTGAAAAATTTACATTTACATTACTGCTACCTGCCATTCATCACCACCAACTGCTGCTGTTCCTGCGTTCGTGACCCAGTGATGGTAAGAACTGAGAATATTAGGGCCGGTCCCTTCACCGCCGAGGAGCAGAAGGTCCTGGTGGGCGAGGTCCTTTCACAGCATGGGAGACTATATGGTGCCCCAGATGTACTGGTAACTGTCTGAGTAAAAGTTTGACAGTGCTCAGAATACTCACATGGTGTTACTGTTCAGTAGTATGTGCCTGTGAGTGCAAGCCAATGTGGATGCATCCATATTTTGCCTATAGTGAACTCTATACATGGCCTATTAAGAATTGCATTTGAGTATGTGGGAAGGATGGGAACATGGACACTTTTACAGCTCTCCTTAATCTAAAACAAACACACGTTGGTCTTAGACTGGGTAATGTGAATGTGCGATACACTGCCTAGCATACTGACTTTCTGTCAATGGATTGTGTAGCCTTATTTCCACAGATCCATGACTGCATTGAAGGATGGTAGTGATATACTGTGGCTTTGCAGCAATACAGTGACACTGCTGGTTTGAGACAATCAAAGTCTGAACAAACATTGCCCGTGCTATGTGATGTCATAGTCCATTAAGTATTCTATGCTTTTGTGACATTACAAATGTATTTTGTCCAGAGGGTACTGAGTAATGTGTGTACAGTTTTCAAATTGACCATATGGAGATGAGTGCGTTATGCACAAGAGTACAATGCCTGAGTGTAACACTCTTGGTGGTAACTCACCAATGACACATCAGATAAATGTGATTTGGAAATGTCAGCCTTCTATTGATTCCATGATGTATTCAGTCTTGCATGTGTAGGCACTGTTTATCGTCTCATATTCTACATGCAGGTGATTTCTCTGATGGTCCTTGTTCAACCTCAGTGTGAGACCCTCTGGCCTGCACAGAAACTGCCCAATGTTACAAGGCCCAGCACTAAACGGACTGAGTGAAAAATATGTGTTGTCCACCACCCTATTTCACATTGAGCTGTCTTAGGCCTAAGGATTGCACAAGACAGGACTACACCTTGTGAGAAGAGTGTGCGAATGTGAGATCAGGGCCCTACATTTGACCACCAGGACACATGAAGCCATGCACTGGTCAGGGACATTAAGGGGTGTGTTATGTTGGACACAGTGAGTCTGCCACAACACATCATTTCCACTGTATTGTATGTCATGCTCACTCACATACTTCATCACAGATGAGGGCCATTGTCACATTCTTTGCTGTGCTGGGACTCTCCATGTGTATGAGATGGCCATGTAGTTTGTCCATCATCATACATGTATACATTTGTATGAGATTATTTGATCCAAGTGTACTATGTGTCATGCTGTATGGCCTCTGCTCTCCATTTATGTATTAGTGTGATATGTATGTTCATGCTCCTGTACTGACACAGTGGTACACAACACAGTGTCACTAAAACTTCCTTTTCTTTTCTCCCATGGCTTTAGCTTAACGTCCATCAGTGTAAGGCGATATGGAGGGCCATTGCACTTAAGGTGCAGGCTCTGGGTGTCTCCAACTGACGTCATACACACTGTCACAAGAGGTGGGATGACATCTGCCGGCTGAGCAAAAACGTGGCAGAGATGACACTGGGGGTGCTCCGTCAGAGTGGCAGGTTGGCACGCAGGAGCATGATGCCACTAATGGCCCGCATCTTGACAGTGACACATCCCGGCTTGAGGGCCCATCAGCTTCACGGTGGAGGTGAGTAGTGTGCAAAGTGTGACTTTGGGTGTGAGTGACTGCATGGATTCCAACCCTGAGTCAGTGCAGAGCTCTGCGATGTCTCTAGTGCTATGCAATGGCTTCTAAATGGCCTCTGTGTTGTGTGCAGCTGTTCTGCATTCATACAACATTTTGTTTTTTATGTGTCAACGACCCATGAACCTTGTCACATTTAATCATCTTGAGATATTTAAAAGTCACTTTGCATGAATGTTATCAGCACTGAGACCAACCTATGCAGGATTATTAATTGTGTGAAGTGGGTAGCCCAGGACAATTGTTGTGCTTGTGTGCGCTGTGTGGCTATTCCAATAGTGTGCTCATGTGATGATGTGTTAGTGGCTACAGACATGCACAGATGTGGACTCAGGGAGCAATGAGTTGGTAAGGGTCACACCTGTCCCATGGGTCCCTTTTTCCACAATGATAGAGAGGACAGAACCATTTAAAAGTATATTATCCCAATATCAGCTGCAGGGCATTACAAGATGGAATGACCAGCCATAAATGTAGCATATGCTGAATGTACATGGAGGAGTTTAACATGGGAGTATCATTTTAGAGTTATGTACTATGCTTGCATATGATGTTTGTGAGTATTTCACTATACTGAGCCTATGTATCTGTCTCTTGCAGCCTCTACCAAGGACAGGGAATGATGGAGGATCAACACCAGTGGGGAATCTATTGGCACAACTGCTACACAGGAGTTCACTGACACTGAGGGGACCAGCGCCTCGGAGGGGGACAGGGGTACCCTGGATGATTCACGCCGGGAAACACCAATATCCATATCTTCAGACACCAGCGATGACTCCTCCGTGTTGGTGGGCACAGGACGTCCCAGATCTGCATCTTCTTCTGCCACACCTCGTCCAGTGCCCATCCTCCCGGATGCTCCCCCAGTGTTGTCCGTACACACAGCCCTAGGAAGGGTAGAGTCTTATTCCCCCCAGGCACCACTGCCCCTGTCCCTGTCTCGCCTGCTGCCCTGAGTGTGGAGGCGGTAGACATTTTGCGCCATCGGTGTGTGGTCAGACTGCTCTCCTGAATGCCTTCCAGAATCATGACAAGAAGTTGGCACAGGTAGTTGCGTTTATAGAGGACATTCATTCGGATGTGGCTGGCTTACACGAAACTGGCCAGGCTTTGTCCTCCACAGTGACGGTAGCCATTCAGCAGTCACAAGCTCGCAGTCCAGCTCCTGTCCCTTCAGCAACCACCCTGCCAGTGGTACCACCTGACGATAGTGCGCACAAGCCAGAACCCTCAGGCATCCAGTCCTCAACACGCAGCACACAACAGCAGCACTCTAAGCGTACCAGACCACAGAAACCATCATTACGACACAAAACGAGCACTCATGAGCGCAAAACAAAAAGCCGCACACTTGATTCTCAGGGGCATCAGGCCAAAAAGAAGGCATCAACATCACATTCATCAAAATCACCACCATCCACCAACCTGACATTTGTAGATACACACCAGGGTGTGTCATTGGTTGTCAGGAAACTCACAGGACCTTATTTGCACCTTTATCAGTGTTTCCCACAGGTGTTGAGAAGTGCAGGTGTGAGATGGGTAGATGAGGGGTATGTGTGGAGGTCCTACTTGGGTTTGACAATCAGGGAGTGTGACAATGAGCGATGTGTGTTGTGCTGGTGGCATACACACTTAAAGGTAGTTCACACGGATGTGGGACTGGTCGGTCAATGGCTTCAGAAACTATCTAACATTCCTGTGCAATGCATAGCTTGCATTGCTGTATCCCAGAGATATTACACAGATGTTACTTTAGTTTAATTTTAATCACTGCGCCACCCATGCATGATTTGATGGCCTAAGTGTAGTGGTATATGTTCCTCCAATTGCATGTCATGTACAAATACTATGTGGCTTGCTCCATGGTTTTCCTGTACTGTGCACTCCACATTGGGCTAGTCTATTTATTGTCATACATTGCTGCTGACTTATGGTATGTGTATGTGGCAGAGTTTGAGTGTGGGATCTGTCTGAGGGACTTGACATGCAGTGTGCACAGTTCTATCGTTGTTAATATGTACAGTGACTCTTCATTTTGTCATTGAATCACTTTGAATCACATGAGTGGAAGGCAGGTGTGAGGAGAAGGGTTTTCCCGCCCCAGACCTTCTGTGCAGAGTGTTAATATTCACCCCCACCTTCCCAGTCAATCTACCTTGCCCTTTGAAGTGTGAGGTTGAGCCACAACTGGCTGCTAAATAGTGCATGGAGGGGGGCACAAGAGGAGCACACAGCATGGGCAGAAATGGATGTGGGAAGTGTGCTGTGGGTTGTGACCAACTGATGCGGGGCACCATGTGGGTATGATGAAGGTGGAGCCCTGGGCAGCTGCCCACAGTGCCCATGCCTGGCGCCAGGCTTGCCTACTACATTGTGCACAGATTTTCCTGCGTCTTCACCACTGCGGTGACATGACGGGACATTGCAGTGGTTTCTAAGTTGATTGGTGACCCCGATGTGGAGGTGTCAATTTTTAGCAAGCAGAACATGTGTAAGTACACTTGGGGATATGTTGCTGACTCCACCAGGGTGTATGATGTAGACAGGAAATGTATTTGTAGTGGATCAGGTACAGCAGCAGACGTTTTTGAAGAGCTGGATCCATAGCGTTCAGGAACATGTGGAGGTGCCCCGGATTTGAGCCTTTATCTCTGCAGTTGTGCTTCCGCCATCTCTGAGTGACTGGTTTCTCTGCTGCGTTCTGATGGGCTGTTTGAGGCATCGTGATTTGTCCGGTGGTCGTAACGTCATTCCGCGCGGCGATCTTTCTCTATTGGCTCCCTCCGCCACCGTTGCAGTAGGAAAATTCTGGCGGGTATGGAAACTCTGCAGCAGACGAGTAATGGGCTGTCTTTGCCCATTGTATTATGGTGGGCGCGAGGACCGCCGCAGGAGTGAGGAAAATGACGTTTTTCACCAGCACTGCGGATGTTCCAGAAACCACCATCCTAATGAGTGCCAAAGTTACCAAGAATTAAGGCTAGAACAATCTCTAACTAAAATTGGTCCTAAGCTTAGTAAACAAACATAAACAATGTATGAACACCTACAGTACAAAACAAAACTCTATCATAACACCAAAGGACTAGAATATATAGATACCATAGCCAAATCTATACTTTAAAAATAAGAGAATAACAAACACCATGCAGCATTTAAAAATTACAAAACAATTAAACAGATCTGTACTTTAAAAAAAAATAATATTTAGAATTATGTCCTTTAATAAACAAAGATGTATATAAAAGTATATAACATAAAATAATTATTAAAAAACAGGAAACAACATGTTAACCAAAAGCATTTCCCACCCATAATAATTAAAAGTAACGTACAGTTTTGCAGCAGTAGATGGGCCTCAAAACAAATCCATCATATTTAAAACAAAATATGAATCCATGAAAAAAGGAAAGCCCCAACAAAAAATTTAAAAATACAACTGTAGAAAAAAGGTTCCAGCGATGCAATCCTCTCAAAAATGAAACCCTAAAAAACCCAAAAATGTGTTTAAAAAAACAAACCTGAAAAATAAAAGGAAATGTAAAAAAGTAATTTATTTTGAAGAAACTAAATACATTTTCTTTTTCTTTAAAACACTTCTTCACCACCATAGTGTATTGAAACAGGAAACCTGCAAAAATAAAAAAATAAAAAGCAAAACACCCTTTCATATAAACACATGCAAACCAACACACATTAATTACAACACTTAATACAACATAACATAATTAAATATCAAATAACTAGCACTATATAACACTCTAGTACGTAAAACACACCAAACACTAAACTATCAAAACAACACCCTACTATAGAACAAACTGACATTTACACTCTAACAAGTCTAACTGTACTACCACTAGCTTTCCACTGCCTTAAAATTACCTTAAAAGGTAGTTAAAACAAACTTACCTCAAGAGACTACAAGCAGCTCCTAACCACGAGGTTCCGTCTTACACAATGACCAAAAAATGAAATAGATAGACAGAAAATTGAGCAAATATAAAAATGGCTTCCTAATAAAAAATAAAAGACTACCTCCCCATAGACAAGAATGGAGAATTCTATAAAAAAAATCCCAAAAAGTAAATAAATATTTTTAGATTATTAAAAAATAATATAAAAATATATCAAAATTTACAAAACATGTAAAATATATATTAAACACTATGGGGTCCATTAGGAGGCGGGCGGATCACCCCGCCGGGCCGGCTGTAGCCACCGCTGGCCCGGTGGGGGCGATCCACCTGCCATCCATACCTGAAAGGCCCCCACCATATTAGTATGGCTGGGGGGTCCCCGACCGATGAAACGACCGTCCGCCGCTTTTCCGCCGATCGACTCTTTGACTGGGCGGAAAAGGGATATGATATGGTGGCGGTGTCTGCAAGATACCACCATACATATTGTGATGCAGGCAGAGAGCAGCCTTTCCATGGCATTGCCGCCATGGAAAGGCATGCAGTTTTTGCTGTTGGGGGACCGTTGCGGGCCGCCAAGGTGTTGGGGGGTGGGGGTGCACATGGGCGTACCTATGGTACCGCCCTACATTTGCATGCACAAGGTGGCAGGCACTGTGATGTGGCGCTGGCCCGGTGGTGGCGATCCGCCCACCATCCATACCTGAAAGATCTCCCACCATATTAGTATGGCTGGGGGGACCGTCCGCAGCTTTACCGCAGGTTAACTCGTCGACCGGGTGGAAAAGGTACATGATATGGTGGCAGTCTCTGCAAGACACCGCCATCCATATTACGATGCAGGCAGAGAGCAGCCTTTCAGTGGTGTTGCCACCATGGAAAGGCATGCAGTCAGGGTGTTGGGAGTGTGGGGGGTACACATGGGGGGTACCTATGGTACCCCCATACATTTGCATGCACAAGGTGGCAGGCACCGCATGGTGCCTGCCACGTTGTGCATGCAAATGCACAACATGCATTTTTTACAGTGCGGCTGATGCGCTTACAGCACCGCCTGCCGCAATGTAAAAATTGCGGTATGCAACCGACAGTGTGACAGGCGCATCCTAATTTGGATGGCGGGACTGCCGCAACATCGGCGGTCGGTCCTTTACTCCGATGCGGTGGCGGGTGGTAATAGGCCCCAAAATTATCACAAAGCATAAAATATAATATTGAATATATGTTAAAAATGTATATTTGTGCTATGTATTTAATTTTCAACATATAAAATTACCAAAAGACTCTTGTGAATGAACAAACAATACGATAATATACCATAGAAAGGGGTTCCCCACGGGATACACAATAAAGGGCAGGGAGGGGGGATTTAAGCAATATCAAAGAAAGAAAGAAAGAACCCCTGCCATTAATTATATTGTCCTAAATCAGGATCTTTGATAATTGTACTCCTCACGGACCCAAGTGCGGTACCCATTCAAACCACAGTGAACAGGGATATCGTATTTAATTTCTTTTATTCATGCATTTCACAAAAAATTTTCTTTTTTGTTTTTTTCTCTAGTTGTAGTACACATACTTAGTTTCTCATCAGTAGATATAGAAATATAATCATACAAAAATACAATCAATAAAATTTCATAATTTGCAGTGTGGTCCTACAACACCAGGTATTAAAGGTCAATTTAACAGTCACTGACATTCATACAAACTCATTCATTCTTCAAAATATTTTTTAAAAACTCTATTAGGGAAGCATAAAAGCCGGAGAGGAGGAAAAAATGGAGTTATTCTTCCACAGTAGGGGTAGAGGGTTGATTAGATGGACAGGAGGCTGATCCCAGTGGATGGAGGTGGATCGATATCTTCAAAGTGATCAAAACGCCTACGCGCGTTTCGGTGAAGAGGCCTGGTCAAGCCTCACCTTCATCAGGGCAAAGAGATACCATGGGGTGGGGGACACCACTATAGATAATAAAGAAAAACTATTTTAGAATAGTTGAAAAGACAATAGTACATCAACAGGTGCGTCATCATCAAATAGTTAAGTTCACTTTCTTTTTATTATATATGTTGCGACGATGCATTTTCAAACAGCACTAAGCACATGGGTCCCGTAGGAGATAATAAAAAATACTATACTAATTTTAACATGCGGGTTAGATAACCTCAGGTAACACATAGGGGCAGGGAAAAGATACATCATAGGAGTCTATCCATTCATCATTCATTCATTTCTGCAATTATCAACAGTTCAGTGTATGTAGTTATATGGCCCTCAGGGGGCAGCAGCAAGCGTTTCAATCAGTTGGGATAATTTTATGTATACGCCCACAATTGGTAGCGGGGATGGTACATGACCCGCTCTGGGCGAATGATTAAAGAGTCGATAAATTCGTCTGTGGGCTACCAGGGGTGATCAAGAAATATGGTAGAAAAATAAAAGTGGTCAGAGGTTGCAAGGGGTTCCAGTAAGGAATTAAATGAGGGCCTCCCTTGTTTCTGAATCAGATTAAGCTAAAAAATGAGTGTGCAGGTATTTACCTGTTAGATTCACGGCAGTATGGTAGTTTATAAGGGCGATCAGCTTGCTCAGAAACTCCCGTAAGGTATACACGGCGAGTATCCTATATTTAAAGACACAGAGAGCAAAGGACTGTTTACTGCAGGTATGGTTAGAGCTATGTACAGTCAGATCCGCGAGTAATTATGATCGAGTTCCCTCTTAGCGATCGATAGAGTTTACCTGGGCGAAATCAGGTCCAGTTAGGATCTACATTAGTCCTTCTCATGAATAGCAAGTTAGGGGCTGGTTTCCTTTTCTGGCGGTGACAAATTCGCTTAGGCACTTACGGGGGTAGCCATCTTGTCAAATAGACGGATGGAGAAATCTGGGGGAGCATGAAAATATCAACACGGTCTTAGATAATGGTGTCCCTTACTCTTGAGTCAGTAAAGGCTAACAGACCGAAGTGCACTTGTTTTACCTGTAAGGTTAGCAGCAATGCGGCAGTCCTTGATGAGCAGTAGGCTTGCTTTGCAACTTCCGTCCCGTGAGAGGGTAAGGTATCCTGGTTTGCTAAACAGGGGAAAACGGACTGTCTCAGTGAATAGGGAAGGGCAGACTGTTTAACATCCATGAAGTGCGAGCATCCCAATTACACATATCGATGGTTACGCTAGGGTTTCCTCATCATATAGGTAAATACACCACAAGGTAGTTATCATGAACCAAGGTTATACAGAGGGGGCACTCTTTTACCTGTTAGTTAGGGCGTCATTCCAATTATACTAGTGGTCCAGAGATATGTAAAATCGTAGTGTCCAGAAGGGCACTGGGTCAGGATCTCAGGGGCTTGATCTAGACGGAGGGGATAAAAAATACCTAAGAGACGTTTTAGCAATGAGTCCTTCTTTTCAATTAGTATCTCACGTTGAAGGCGCGAAGATGTTACATAAGCTGCCTAGATTAGCGGAAGGTTTAGGAGGGTGTCTGGGTGGGTGCCCTATCGTTCGTGGGGAATTTTTACCTGCTAATATGGAGATTCCAGTACAGTCAGGTCGCCGTGCCGTGTAGCCGTCCTCAGCGGTCTGACTATTTTCCTAGTCTTTACTGCTTTTAAGTGGTTTCTTTCACCCGGTTCAGCTGGACTATATTAGAGGTAGAGGGCGGACTGGTAGAGGAAAATCCCTTCTATGTATTTCTTATGGGGTAGACAGAGTAGACAGACTAGGATAGTTCTCCTGCAGGATCGTAGACAACCAATCAGTGGTTGGGAGAAGGCGAGGAATATGTCCGAGCAAAAAGAATTCCTCCCGTGCCAATGTCATATCCTTTTGTCATGTGGAATTGATTCAAGCGCTTCCTCCGAACAAAAGTGTCTCACATGTGAATCTGCAAAATTCGATTTAAGGGAACTCCAGGTTTTAATGAGTGTTAATAGAGAGATATATAAGTCGTCCACGTTTTCAAGTGGTAGATATAATGAGCGAAATCCAGGGTTAAATAACCCCGTTAAGGGAGGAGAGGGGGCTCATTTAAGACGATAACAAGCGGGTCTAGATTTTTATATGATTGCTTGGGACCAGGGGCATTCCTCATTTAGTCCTTTCTGGACAAATTGGAGCAGGAAAATCCAGAACACCTCGCGTTTTTTTCTTATAGTGGTGGGGTTGACACCGTTGTTGGGTTGGATCTTTTCCAAAATAAACCATCTGAGTTCTTTCTCATGGTGGTTGTTGTTGATCCAATGAGTAACAATGGGTGCTGCTGTCTTCCATTTCTGATGTTGGATTTGTGTTCTCCTATACGCAGGCGGCATTCTCTGCCAGTTTCTCCTACGTATGGTAGGCCACACGGGCATGAGATCACATAAACCACGTTCGATGTACGACAGTTGGTGAGTTTCTTGTTTCTTGCAACAGAAACAACGCGGTTGTTTGCAGTGATCGAGTCCCCTGTGATGGCATGGGGGCATGCCTGGCATGTGCCACATGGGTGGTTGCCAAAGACAGGGTCCAAGTTAGTAATGCCGGATTGGATGGTGCGTGGGGCTTCCTGTAGTTTGCCTTTCACTAGGTGATTTTTTTAGGTTTTTGTTCCTTTTAAAAGGCAAAGATCGGTTTAGCCAGGGGGATGCCATTGCCTTTCAAGTTGAGAATGTGCCAATTGAAATTTATAGTTTGTCGGACCTTGTGGTTCAGCTCAGAATGCTTGACAATACATACCAGTTGGTCCCTGTCGCCCCTCTGTTGGGATCCAAACATGTCTTCCATGTGGGTGTATCTAGCTCTTTTGAAGGACTCCCTGATTAATCTAGGGGGATACCCTCTATGCTTAAGCTTAGCTTTCAAAATGTCAGATTGTTGTAGGAAGTCCCCTAGGTCAGTACAATTTCTTCGGATTCTTAAAAGTTGACTATAGGGGATGCTATCCCTCTGGGACCTAGGATGAAAGCTATCATATTGTAACAGGGTATTCCTGGCCGTGGGTTTAATATAAAGAGAGACAGCAATTTGCCTTTCTTTGTGTTCGATCCAAATGTCCAGGAACTCAATTCTAGTTTTGCTGGCGTGTAGGGTAAATCGAAGATGGGGATCTGCTGCATTCAGCCATAGGAGAAATTCGTTTAGAGACTCCCCCCTCCAGATGAAAAATATGTTGTCAATAAATCGTGACCACATATGAACATTCTCATAGAAGGGGGCCAGCTCGTTGTAGATGTTAATCTTTTAGAATTCTCCTACATAAAGGCACGCAATACTAGGGGCACAGCTGGCACCCATGCTGACTCCTCGTATTTGTTTGTAGGTTGTGCCATTAAATTCAAAAAAGTTTTCATAAAGGACTACTTCAAGGCATTGAATAATGAAGTCTGCATTGTGGATGTCCGGGGAATTATTTAGAATCCCTTCAAATGGTGTCCAATGCTCCCCTTTGGAGGATATTGGAATATAGGGATTCTACATCCAATGTTACTAGAATTTCCCTATCTTCAAAAAAAGGGATGCCTTCTACTCGTTCAATGAAGTGGCCGGTATCTCTGAAAAATGACTCTAGGTTGCTCACCAGTGGTTTTTGGAATTTGTCCAGACCCCTCTTTAAGACCCATTGTCTCCACCATTGGGGCTGCAACTGAACCATTATCAAAATACCTGGACAAATTCCTAAAACCACTGGTGAGCAACCTAGAGTCATTTGTCAGAGATACCGGCCACTTCATTGAACGAGTAGAAGGCACCCCTTTTTTTGAAGATAGGGAAATTCTAGTAACATTGGATGTAGAATCCCTATATTCCAATATCCCCCAAAGGGGAGCATTGGACACCATTGAAGGGATTCTAAATAATTCCCCGGACATCCACAATGCAGACTTCATTATTCAATGCCTTGAAGTAGTCCTGTATGAAAACTTTTTTGAATTTAATGGCACAACCTACAAACAAATACGAGGAGTCAGCATGGGTGCCAGCTGTGCCCCTAGTATTGCGTGCCTTTATGTAGGAGAATTCGAAAAGATTAACATCTACAACGAGCTGGCCCCCTTCTATGAGAATGTTCATATGTGGTCACGATTTATTGACGACATATTTTTCATCTGGAGGGGGGACCAAGAGTCTCTAAACGAATTTCTCCTATGGCTGAATGCAGCAGATCCTCATCTTCGATTTACCCTGCACGCCAGCAAAACTAGAAATGAGTTCCTGGACATTTGGATCAAACACAAAGAAAGGCAAATTGCTGTCTCTCTTTATACCAAACCCACGGCCAGGAATACCCTGTTACAATATGATAGCTTTCATCCTAGGTCCCAGAGGGATAGCATCCCCTATAGTCAATTTTTAAGAATCCGAAGAAATTGTACTGACCTAGGGGACTTCCTACAACAATCTGACATTTTGAAAGCTAAGCTTAAGCATAGAGGGTATCCCCCTAGATTAATCAGGGAGTCCTTCAAAAGAGCTAGATACACCCACAGGAAAGACATGTTTGGATCCCAACAGAGGGGCGACAGGGACCAACTGGTATGTATTGTCAAGCATTCTGAGCTGAACCACATGGTCCGACAAACTATAAATTCCAATTGGCACATTCTCAACTTGAAAGGCAATGGCACCCCCCTGGCTAAACCGATCTTTGCCTTTAAAAGGAACAAAAACCTAAAAAATCACCTAGTGAAAGGCAAACTACAGGAAGCCCCACCCACCATCCTATATGGCATTACTAACTTGGACCCTGTCTTTGGCAACCACCCATGTGGCACATGCCAGGCATGCCCCCATGCCATCACAGGGGACTCGATCACTGTAAACAACCGCGTTGTTTCTGTTGCAAGAAACAAGAAACTCACCAACTGTCGTACATCGAACGTGGTTTATGTGATCTTATGCCCGTGCGGCCTACCATACGTAGGAGAAACTGGCAGAGAATGCCGCCTGCGTATAGGAGAACACAAATCCAACATCAGGAATGGAAGGACAGCAGCACCCATTGTTACTCATTGGATCAACAACAACCACCATGAGAAAGAACTCAGATGGTTTATTTTGGAAAAGATCCAACACAACAACGGTGTCAACCCCACCACTCTAAGAAAAAAACGCGAGGTGTTCTGGATTTTCCTGCTCCAATCTGTCCAGAAAGGACTAAATGAGGAATGCCCCTGGTCCCAAGCAATCATATAAAAATCGAGACCCGCTTGTTATCGTCTTAAATGAGCCCCCTCTCCTCCCTTAACGGGGTTATTTAACCCTGGATTTCGCTCATTATATCTACCACTTGAAAATGTGGACGATTTATATCTCTCTATTAACACTCATTAAAACCTGGAGTTCCCTTAAATCGAATTTTGCAGATTCACATGTGAGACACTTTTGTTCGGAGGAAGCGCTTGAATCAATTCCACATGACAAAAGGATATGACATTGGCACGGGAGGAATTATTTTCGCTCGGACATATTCCTCGCCTTCTCCCAACCACTGATTGGTTGTCTACGATCCTGCAGGAGAACTATCCTAGTCTGTCTACTCTGTCTACCCCATAAGAAATAGAAGGGATTTTCCTCTACCAGTCCGCCCTCTACCTCTAATATAGTCCAGCTGAACCGGTTGAAAGAAACCACTTAAAAGCATTAAAGACTAGGAAAATAGTCAGACCGCTGAGGACGGCTACACGGCACGGCGACCTGACTCTACTGGAATCTCCATATTAGCAGGTAAAAATTCCCCATGACCGATAGGGCACCCACCCAGACACCCCCCTAAACCTTCCGCTAATCTAGGCAGCTTATGTAACATCTTCGTGCCTTCAACGCGAGATACTAATTGAAAAGAAGGACTCATTGCTAAAATGTCTCTTACGTTTTTTTATCCCCTCCGTCTAGATCAAGCCCCTGAGATCCTGACCCAGTGCCCTTCTGGACACTACGATTTTACATATCTCCAGACCACTAGTATAATTGGAATGACGCCCTAAGTAACAGGTAAAAGAGTGCCCCCTCTGTATAACCTTGGTTCATGATAACCACCTTGTGGTGTATTTACCTATATGATGAGGAAACCCTAGCGTAACCATTGATATGTGTAATTGGAATGCTCGCACTTCATGGATGTTAAACAGTCTGCCTTTCCCTATTCACTGAGACAGTCCGTTTTCCCCTGTTTAGCAAACCAGGATACCTTACCCTCTCACGGGACGGAAGTTGTAAAGCAAGCCTACTGCTCATCAAGGACTGCCGCATTGCCTCTAACCTTACAGGTAAAACAAGTGCACTTCGGTCTGTTAGCCTTTACTGACTCAAGAGTAAGGGACACCATTATCTAAGACCATGTTGATATTTTCATGCTCCCCCAGATTTCTCCATCCGTCTATTTGACAAGATGGCTACCCCTGTAAGTGCCTAAGCGAATTTGTCACCGCCAGAAAAGGAAACCAGCCCCTAACTTGCCATTCATGAGAAGGACTAATGTAGATCCTAACTGGACCTGATTTCGCCCAGGTAAACTCTATCGATCGCTAAGAGGGAACTCGATCATAATTACTCGCGGATCTGACTGTACATAGCTCTAACCATACCTGCAGTAAACAGTCCTTTGCTCTCTGTGTCTTTAAATATAGGATACTCGCCGTGTATACCTTACGGGCATTTCTGAGCAAGCTGATCGCCCTTATAAACTACCATACTGCCGTGAATCCAACAGGTAAATACCTGCACACTCATTTTTTAGCTTAATCTGATTCAGAAACAAGGGAGGCCCTCCTTTAATTCCTTGCTGGAGCCCCATGCAACCTCTGACCACTTTTATTTTTCTACCATATTACTTGATCACCCCTGGTAGCCCACAGACGAATTTATCGACTCTTTAATCACTCGCCCAGAGCGGGTCATGTACAAACCCCGCTACCAATTGTGGGCGTATACATAAAATTATCCCAACTGATTGAAACGCTTGCTGCTGCCCCCTGAGGACCATATAACTACATAAACTGAACTGTTGATAATTGCAGAAACGAATGAATGATGAATGGATAGACTCCTATGATGTATCTTTTCCCTGTCCCTATGTGTTACCTGAGGTTATCTAACCCGCATGTTAAAATTAGTATAGTATTTTTTATTATCTCCTACGGGACCCATGTGCTTAGTGCCGTTTGAAAATGCATCGTCGCAACATATATAATAAAAAGAAAGTGAACTTAACTATTTGATGATGACGCACCTGTTGATGTACTAATGTCTTTTCAACTATTCTAAAATAGTTTTTCTTTATTATCTATAGTGGTGTCCCCCACCCCATGGTATCTCTTTGCCCTGATGAAGGTGAGGCTTGACCAGGCCTCTTCACCGAAACGCGCGTAGGCGTTTTGATCACTTTGAAGATATCGATCCACCTCCATCCACTGGGATCAGCCTCCTGTCCATCTAATCAACCCTCTACCCCTACTGTGGAAGAATAATTCCATGTTTTCCTCCTCTTCGGCTTTTATGCTTCCCTAATAGAGTTTTTTTTTAATATTTTGAAGAATGAATGAGTTTGTATGAATGTCAGTGACTGTTAGTTTGACCTTTAATACCTGGTGTTGTGGGACCACACTGCAAATTATGAAATGTTATTGATTGTATTTTTGTATGATTATATTTCTATATCTACTGATGAGAAACTAAGTATGTGTACTACAACTAGAGAAAAAAACGAAAAAGAAAAAAATTTGTGAAATGCATGAATAAAATACATTAAATACGATATCCCTGTTCACTGTGGTGTGAATGGGTACCGCACTTGGGTCCGGGAGGAGTACAATTATCAAAGATCCTGATTTAAGACAATATAATTAATGGCAGGGCTTCTTTCTTTCTTTGATATTATATAAACAATACGATAATGTTTAACAAAAAAAAGTTATACAGAAATATATTTTAGAAAAATAATATTTATAAAAATAATATTTAATATACTAAATATTAACCCCAAAAATGTACACACTATAACATTGTAATATACATATTAAATACATTTATTACAAAAGTAAAATTATTTAAAATGTATTAAAAACAAATATAAAAATGAATGTACTAAAATATTTGTTTTTCTTTAAAATAAATAGAAAAATTACAAAACTTTAAAAGTCTATAATGAACATATCCAAAATACACTTATTTCACTATAGCATTATTGTGTATAGCTAAAAATGCAAATTATTATTGTTAAAAAAATTATAAATGTATCTAACAATGTATTTCTAATGTTGTAAATGTACGTTGAAAATATATGTTAAAATGTTTTATGCTTTATAATGTATTGTTATTAACATCAACATTTGTTAAACATTTTTTTAATTACAAAAAAATGTAAAATAAAACTGAATGAAAACACTTTAATTGGGAACCTCTAAATTCAATACACTTGATGGTGAATAAAAATATTAACAATATAAACTCACATAAATCTCCTTTTTTATGTATAATGTATGTATAAACTCAGGAATAATGCAGGATAATACAACTTAACAAAATTACTATTTCAACTCCAAACTATCTAAACTCAGAGAAAGTTCTGGACAATAAACCATAAAAAGATTACTATTCAAACTCCAAAATAACTACTCAGGAAAAGTACTGAATAATAAACAAATTCCATTTTCTATTCCAACCGCAAACTAACCAAACTCAGGGAAAGTGCTGGATAATAAACCATAAAAAAATACTATTCCAACTCCAAAACAACTAAACTCAGGGAAAGTATTGGATAATAAACCATGAAATATTACTATTCCAACTCCAAAGCAACTAACATTACAGAAAGTGTTGGATAATAAACCAATTAAATATACTATTCCCACTCCAAACTAACTAAACCCAGTAAAAGTGCTTGGTAAATAAAAAAATAATAATAAACTATGTTTTGAGAAGGGGCGAAGCTTAGCTGAACAGCAAGATGGCTGCTCGATAGAGGAGCTCCACCAGCTGAATTAATAATCTTTCCCAATCCTGTCTCATCAAGATAAGATCCGCGTCAGCCCACACGTGGCAGACACAGGGATGCCTTGGTGAGAATACTGTGGCGGCAATGCGGTGCTGTGGTGGAAAGGACAGCAAGGAGAGAGCCCCGGCCTGGCTAAGGCATGTGGTGCCGTACCTACGTGGTTTGATCCCAAAGCTGCAGCCGTGCCTGCAGGGACAAGCTTCAGCCCTGCTGCATGCCGATCTGCTCCTGATCGCTTGGTCGTTGGAATCCTTTGGTCCATGGCGTGCCCCTGGGGCACGACCTAGGCTAATGACTGACAGCCTACGTCCCGTGCCTGTTTCCTGCCCCATACTGGCAAGGGCTGGAGTTGGCATTGCGATCCTTGGCTGGTGGGTCCCTTGTAGGGGACCCCTTCCCCTCTGGCTACTGTGGCCTCTACTCTGGGTCCCATTGATGCAATCCTGAGCCTTGGACTTGTGGCCTGCCTGGTGCATTGAGAGGCTGGGAGCATCGTGAGCTGCTGAGACCGGTGCGACACTGGTTGCTCGCAGTGGGACAGGAGGAGGGACAGAGCCCATTGCCTGCATCCTGCAATGAGGAGGACATGATGGGCTGGCTGGGGCTGGGGGTGGAGCGACCTGCTGGGCACTGACGCTGAGGCTTCCTCTCCATGAGGCTGCACTGTTGGCTGCCGGTCGCTGCCTTGGCCCCTTGCTTTGTACACATGTTGCTCCCGATCGAATGCAAAGGCTGAGGACCTTTGCGGCTGAGGGCACGGCTGATCCCGATGAGGCCTGGGGACTGCCCTCCCTGTATGGACGCCCCCCCTTTGCAGTTTACCATTGTGATTAAGCACCTGTGAGGCCACTCCCTTCCTCTTGCACCCATAGTGAGATGCATATCGACCAGTGGCTCCTTGCTTTGACGGCCTTAATGTCCTGAGTCTATGAGCACTGGGCCGTAGGTTTGAATAGCCTAATGATCTCGGTCACAACGGCCCCTGTTCCTACTCCAGGCTGCCCAGGCCCACACACCGCTGGGCGCCATTTGAGGGATAACTGATCCTCTCGAGATGGGCAAACAAAACTCCAGTTTGAAGGCAAAAGTAGCTCGCGCCAAACGGAGCTGGAGCAGCGTAGGGGTCGGGACCATGACTTCCCAGTGGGGCGGCTTGTTGAGATTATGACTTAAAGAGATGTTGGTGGATGTTAAAACCGGCCTAAAAGCAATTGACGCTAAACTGGATGGGATGGCACAGCGTCTGGACAGAATGACTGAGGGTCGACAAACAGGGGGACCGCCTAGAACACCTTGCTTCCAGGATCTCAGACATCGATGATAACCAAACTGCGACCAGTGAGAAACTGCTTCACATGTAGACGGTCCTAACCAGTTATTAAATCTAAAAATGAAGACTTGGAGGCCCGGTCCCGGTACAATAATCAGCGCACAGTGGATCTTCCAGAGTCCACAGCCATCGACAACATGGAGGACTATGTTGGGACAATGCTCCAGGAACTCTTTGGCGCTGCTCTGTCCCCTATGTTTGTCGTGGAGCGGGCACACAGGTCACTCGCGCATTGTACAGATTCTCAATTACAAGGACAGGAATGTGGTGCTGTGTCTCTCGAGGGTGCACTGAGAGGTGCAGTTCCAAGGCACCATGAGTTCCTTCTATCTGGATTTCACCATTGCAGTCCAGACAGCTCGGAAGGAATTGCTGCCTGCTAAAAGACTGTTGCAAAAATAGGAAATTAAATATGCACTACTTTATCCCGCCAAATTGAGAATTAAACATGCTGGAAAAACACACTTTTTACCAGTGCAAAGGCAGCCCATACATTTGCAAAATCCCTGGCCCGAAGGTGGCAGGGGGATGCCCGCACCGTGAGGAAGAGGCGTCGCTGGATGACAATGACTAGTGTTATCTATATGTGTAGCTTATGCTGGTCCTGCCTGAACTGCGGTCCTGTCACACAGTGCCCTGTGGCAGACACTGGTGGGCATATGTGATTAAGGATTTAAGCAGCTGGTTTGTAATAGATTTTTTTCCCATGATGTTTGACACTAAGCGCGACAACTTTTGATTCAGCCACCCAGCCTAGAATTGGCTGGGGTGTTCGCTTGGCTTTCCCCTGCCTACTAGGATACGTCCTTTATTTGTGGATTTGAATTTGAATTGCTTGCAACCTAATATGCAAATATTGTTGAAGTTGATGGGATCTGGGTTGGGTTTTGGGTGGGTAAGGGTACCTAAACTGAGTTCGGGGATTGGAGTGGGTCTGGGTGAGTTCCTGTTTCCCAGTGTGATGCTGCTATGCTTGTTTGCTAATGCACACGACCTAGCACAGGCTATTTTCCTTGTCCTTCCCCCTTCTTCCCCTCTAGAGGAAGAATAAGGGCACTGCTATTGCTCTTGCTAACATACTCTAGAAGCGCACTAGGCAACAACTGCATCATGAAGTTGCCCACACATGACTAAAGACACTGGACACTCGGTGTATTCAGACCAGCTACTTACACCGAGCCACAACATGACTAACCCTGGGAGTAGTTTGCGTAGTATCTCTACGTGTAGCTACGCAAAGTGCACTTCGCACTACACGTAGTGCACTGTGCAAAATGCTATTCGCACTGATTGCACAGTGCCAGATACTTGTCCGCACTGTGCAATCAGTGCAAACCGCATCTTTCACAGTGCAAGCGGTCATTTTCTACCGCTCGATTAGTTCGCTACTCGAGCTGCAGCATTCTCAACGCGGACTGGTAGTTTCTCATCGCGAGCGGTCCCCACTCTCGCCGGGAGGTTTATTTTCCAAGCTCGCGATCGGCAACTTGATGTTGCTGATCGCGAACGAGAAAAAAGTCTTACCGGGACGTCATATTGCTCGCTCGCGGTCGCCAACTTGACGTTGAGGACCGCGAGCAAGCAAAAAATTACCGCTACGCTACGCGTGTTTGCACTGTGCTATGCGCAATTTGCGTAGTGCGAAGTAGTGCAAACTTCACAAACTACGCGAGCATAGCGTACTACTTCGCCCAGGGTTAAACATGACCACAGGCATTAAATGCCTCATCTGGAATGTTTGCAGATTAAATTATGCCAGAAAGGCCCTCCTCGTGCATACCTACCTCGTAAGATACCATGGGGCTGATTAGAATGGTGGGCAAACTTTGTCTGCCCGCCATAGCCCTGGGAAATGGGACCGCCCCAATGCATGCAGCGGTCCTACACATACAATTAGGATGAGCCCGCCACACTGGCCGGCGCATCCCGCATTTTTAACATTGGGGCAGGTGGTGCTGAAAGCACCGCCCGCCGCAATGCCAAAAATGCAAGTAGTAGGCACCACGCGGTGCCTGCCACCTTGTACATGCAAATGCAGGGGGGTAAATGGTCAAATGTGACATTGGAAGGTGAACTTGAATTAGAAGAAAGAAAAATAATTTGTGCACGTCTGCTGGTGTAACAGGACTTGATTTCTTCTTACTTGCACATGCTACTCTTGAATGGAGATCACTGTCCTGCCGACAAGGCTGTGCAAGGCAATAGTACAGAAACATTTACAACTTTCATTGTTGGGTTGGGGGTTGTCAGAGTTTCTCTTTTTTTTCTCAGCATTACATTTACATTGATGCCAAGTATTAAGATTCTCGTGCATAGAAGAAGGTCCATACAACTATTTTCCATGACTTTGCTGGCTCAGTTTTATGTATCATAATGTATAGGTGACATAGTTAGATGTAAGCTCTTTCTCTCCAACTGAGATCATGAAAGATTTACACAAGATAGTGGAGAATGGATACCTGAATCATTCATCCTAATCTTTGGTTCTCTACTGAGTAGATTCCTTTGGATTTCCTTTGCGCTGGTTATCCTTCCCAGAAATTTACCAGCTGTTGCAGAGGGTTTTCTATCTAAAAAAAAGAAAGATCTGCAAAACAACAGCTAACTTCCTTTGCTGTAGATTTGTCCTATAGCTGAAGTGTATTACTATGTATTAAAATAACAATAATTATTTGAATGTGTAATAACACAATCACAGAAACCAATGAAACCTTTCTAATGGTGTGCAAGGGTTCACTGATTCTTTTTAGTACGTAAGACACACTCTGAAAGTGATAGCTCCTTGAGAATATGCCCCTCAGACTCGTAAATACACCTTAATGAATGACAATGTAACTCAGTCTGCAACAGTGTCAAATTTGCACGTGTACGTGGCTGGTTGAAGAGAGATGCTTGTCTAATGCATAGAGGAGAAACAGAGTGACTTCTAAAACAAAAACAAAAAAATCAAGACCTGGCTCCTCGAATGAGACCTGCAGCACAGTGCATGGATTCCTCTCGGGTGATTGATTAGGGACGCCTTTCGAGATAAACCTACCGTGACCAGGCATACTGCTCTGCAGCCTCCACTGCTGCTGTGAGGCAAACTGCAAAACTCCCGACTTTCTGGCCGTGAGGGGAACGGCCCAATGAAACCACATCCCCCAGAGGGCTTTGCAACCGGCATCTGCATCACCGCGCCGGGGTGCGCGTTAAAAGGACAGCAGCCCTCCCGCAGCGCGGGACGCCGTTGGAGATTAACCTACCGTGACCCGGCATACTGTTCTGCATCCTCCACTGCCGCTGTGAGGCAAACGGCAAAACTCCTGACTTTTCGGCCGTGAAGGGAACGGCCCAACAAAACCATATCCCCCCAGAGGGCTTTGCAACCGGCATCCGTGTCACCGTGCCGTGGGGTGCGATAAAAGGACGGGGCCCTCCCGCAGCGTGGGACGCCATTGGAGATTAACCTATTGTGACTGGACATACTGTTCTGCAGCCTCCATCACCGCCGTGAGGCAAACGGCAAAACTTGTGACTTTCTGGCCGTGAAGGGAACGGCCCAACGAAACCACATCCCCCAGAGGGCTTTGCAACCGGCATCTGCATCACCGCGCCGGGGTGTGTGATAAAAGGACAGCGGCCCTCCCGCAGCTCGGGACGCCTTTGGAAATTAACCTGCCGTGACCGGGCATACTGTTCTGCAGCCTCCACCACAGCTGTGAGGCAAACGGCAAAACTCCTGACTTTCCGACCGTGAGGGGAGTAGCCCAATGAAACCACATCCATCAAAGGGCTTTGCAACTGGCATCCTTGTCACCGTGGCCAGCTGCCCTCCCGCAGCACGGGATGCGTGCGGACTCACCCGGGCCCGTCTGTGCCCGTCAGGGGCCGGAAGAGGCAGGGCAGGGCCACCCTCCTTGGCTGTTGTATTTCTAACATTGAAGTGCAAGCGGGTACGACCTACACAAATTACATTGTGCCCAGTTTCGTCGACACAGCATTTGCTGACCTCTTTTTGAGACTTTATTGCTATTTGAAAGCACCCGTACTGTGAACTATGAACCGATGGACTGTGGACTGTATTGTTATTTATACAAAATAGATATTGGGTGGGACACGTTAAGGTGGAGGTGATCTTGGTGTGTGTGGTGTCACGTCTTAGCCCTGTGTTACTTGATCCCTTATGTAGCAGGGATAGGATAGCCCATAGGTAATAAAATAAGTGCAGTAAGGGTTGTGATTTAACTGTTTGGAAGGATTGTAATAATAGTCTGCTGGTTTCATTAATTCCTTTTAGGAGCTTAACCCCTGTAGTGCTGTTTAGACTCCCTAGTTTACTTTTCTTGTATTGTTGACTCAAAACGGTTACATAGATAAAGAATATGAATAAACGTAAAGGTGCAGCAGGCACCTTAGATGCCTTTTAACCAGAGCAGAATCTCTGTTGACACATGAGCTCCAAATGACAGAAAGGCGACTGTCACTAGATCCCACTCAATTTCCTATGTACAAAGACACAAATAGCACCTAGAATAATAGTCCAAAGTGGACCTGAAATGACCGTCCTCCCAAATTCGATCTCTATATCCCCAAATTTAGCACTAGATGATGACAATAGCACAAGCATAGGAACCAGATCCCGAGCCTTAAAACAAATAGAAAAAGCCAAAGGGAAAGGACTTGGAACAAAGCTGAAGCAGGCTATGGGGGATCAGAACCCAAGAAAAGTAGGGGCCCAAGGTCAAATACCAAGATGAACCATCGAACAAGGGAACAAACTGTAGTACCGACAAAAACTTCTAGTACACAGACGGAAGCTGATGTCGTTCCTACCTCTGAGATAGCGAAAGTAAGTCCTGAGGCTCTTGAGTGTGTAATTAGCGTGATACTGGAAACAGCCTTTAGATCTATGTATACACAGATAAATGGTCAAATAGATAATACATTTGGCTTACTGGACATAAAAATTGACCAGTTAAATACCAATGTGGGTAATCTGAGAGATAGAATAGACAGTAACAATCTTGGTATTACAGAAAGAGGGGGTAATGTAAGGTAATTAGAGGAATCTCGGTTTCCAAGCACTGTTGGAATAAGCAGTAGGACAAAGGACACTCCTCTGGCTCAATCACTGACTCAAAGAGACAGCAGAGAAAGAGGCTCAAGGGAAAAAGTGCAGAATAGGGATCACACACCGAGGGGAACGCATGCTGCAGATGATAAACGTGAAACCCCATACCTACCCATAAAAAGGCCAGGCCCTGAAACAGTAAAAAAGCCACAAGATCCAAGTTTGAATCCAAGTTTTTTTTTTTTTTTTTTTTTTTTTTTTTGTAAGACCTTTATTCACAGTCAGCAAATTACACAGCCTGAGCCTACAACCCTGAGGCCGGCCCGCTATTGATGATGTTTATCCAATAAACAATAGGTCAGTCATGCAATGCAGTGCGGAAATTCCAGGCCGAGTCGCCTTGTATGCCCTCCGCAGGATTCTTGGCAAATAGTCAGTATGAGTCTTACATTTTGTCATGACAGAACAATTTAACAGTAAACATACCCCAACTTAAGACCTCGCATGTATCTCATACACGACCTATACAGTAAGTGGAACAGTATTCCAGCATCACCCCAGCGTGACCCCCAGCCCCCCCGACTCTCTCCCCAGTATCACACACATCAGCGCATTCTGTAGGACAATCTAATCCTCATCATCTCCCTGCAGTGAGGTTAGGTAGGCAGATAAGAAACACCATATATCCTTTGGTCTCGAGTGCACTGGTAGGTCCTCCTCATACGTTTGCAGCTTATCTCGGCAGATGGACATGTCATGCAGCCACACCTTTGTAGTCGGTACCCTACGGCTGTGCCAACATTGCGCCACCTGTCTTTTCGCTAGTAACAAGGCGATTGCACAGAATCTGCGCTTTAGCGCTCTGAGTTGGGGTATAATACCTAGTAAACAGACCTGTGGCGTGCACTGTACCTCTTCCTCTAATATGGTCGTGAGTTTGGCAGTAATCTCTTCCCAGTATTCCGCCACTCTCTCGCAAGTCCAGGCCAGATGCACAAAATCCGCACCCTCCCTGCCACAACGCTTGCATTTGTCTTCCTCTTGCAGCCCAAATTTACGCAGTTTCGTCGGTGTGTAGTAGGCCTGATGTATGAACTTGAAATGAATAATTCTCAGATTTCCATTTGGTGTCAGTATCTGTGTCAGTGCGCAGGAGCTGTGCCATTCCTCAACTGTTAGTGGTGTATCCAGTAGCGCATCCCACCTCCCCTTAGCCTTAAGTGTGTGGCCCGCTATTTCCGATTGTGCAGCAGTGTACAGTCTGGACACCAAGTGTGACAGGTCACTTGTAGTGATCAGCATCTGCAGGGGTGCCAGGCTTTCCGGTTCCGCAGGGAAGGACGGGTAGTGCTCCCTCAATGCCCTCATTAACCTATATAATGTGAATCTAAACATAGGAGTCTGGTTTTGGATATAACTCAATCGGTCTTTGTCCTGAAACGTGCCTTCCTGAAACACGTCACCCATCTTATCAATTTCAGCTCTAGTCAGCAAAGACATCCCCACTTTTTCTCCAGTGACTGACAACGCCCGATGATACTGCAATGGCATGTCCGGTGCATATAACGGGGTTTTGTGAGCCAACTGCCCCAGCTTATTCCACGCTTTAATCGTGGTGTCGACAGTGTTGATATCCTTCGCATGCAGTGGCGGTCTGGTGTGTGACAATATCGCGGATAGGGGGATAGGATGGGCATCTCCCTCCTCAATAGCCACGTGAGAAAGATAGGGGACTTCGTGGTACCAGTATACTGCATACTGTGCCTGGGCACATAGGTAATATAGTAGAAAATCAGGCACCCCAAAGCCGCCCTCGGCAATCGGGAGCGTCAGTGTCTGTAAATCAATGCGAGCTTGTTTACCCGCCCATATCAGGGTTAGTACCAGTGACTTTATATGGCGGAAGACCTCTCGTGTTGGCGTGATGGGTATATTATTAAAAAGATATAGTAACTTGGGTAAAACGTTCATTTTGACGATCGCTATTCGATCAGCAAGCGATAGAGGTAAGTGGATCCACCGACGGACCTTCTCGTCCAGTTTGGAAAGTACCACCCCATAGTTAGCTCGCATGACTTCGTCCGGATTTCTGTGAAACATGATCCCCAGATAGCGAATCGGATCCTGCTGCCACTCTAGTGGAAATTCAACCTCAAAGGGATCTGTGGTGTCTGTGAGAGGTATGATTGAGGATTTGGACCAATTGATCGCCAATCCTGAGTGCCCTCCAAATCGGATGTACTCTCTGAGTATCGGGTTGAGATGCACTTCTGGATCGCGTACGTACAGGAGCATATCGTCTGCATAGAGCGATATGTGTATCGGCCTAGCCATAAATTGTAACGCCGATTCCTTGTAATTTTGTCTCACTATGCACGCTAGGGGCTCTAACGCCAGCGCAAAGAGCAGGGGTGACAGGGGGCAGCCCTGCCTTGTTCCTCGCCCAATGTCAAACGGAGCTGAGACATAGCCATTAACCCGGACCCTTGCACATGGTTGAGTATATAGCAAGGAGATCCATTGGACAAACCTTTTTGGGAAACCCATCCTATTTAGGACAGCTATCATATAACGCCATTCAATTGAATCGAACGCTTTCGCAGCGTCAAGCATCACAGCCACAGCTCTAACCGAGGGCTCCAGGTAGTGTGCCAATGCAAATAGGGATCTGGTATTATGCGAGGTAGACCTAGTGGGTACAAACCCCGCTTGGTCCGGAAGGACCAGTCGAGTCATCAAAGGGGACAGCCTGACAGCCAACAGTTTAGCTATTATCTTCGAGTCTACGTTGATCAGGGACAGGGGTCTGTAGGAATCGCAGTGTTCTGGATCCTTGGATGGTTTTAGGAGTGCAATGACCATGGCTTCCCGTAGTGTGGGGGGGAGCAGTGATTTCTCAAAAGATGCACCATACATGTCCACCAGATAGGGGGCGATTACATCTACAAACTTTTTATAAAATTCGGACGTGTACCCATCAGGGCCCGGTGCTTTTCCGTTTGGGAGTGAAGAGATCACCTCGGTGACCTCTTCCACAGTAATTGGCCTCGCTAAATATTCCCTATGTGCGTCCGAAAGCCAGCCAATTGCCACATCATGCAAGTAATCATATGTTTCTTCCTCGGCCGCTGTTGATTGAGATTGATATAGAGTGCTATAGGAGTCCACAAAACATTGCAATATGTCAGTGGAATGTGTTTGGAGTACCCCCTCCCTGGATTTAACTCGTAGTATCGCTGACTGTCCCCGACCTTCACATATTTTCCGTGCCAGTACACCCCCTGGTCTACCCCCTTCTCCAAAGGCTCTAGCCGTATGCTTGCGATCTAAGTACTTAATTTCCGATGTTAAAAAATCAGCATGTTCAGTGTTTAAGTCGCGCAATCTGGGTAATAATAAGATGTCCTGCGTTGTTTCGTATTGTAGTTCCAAGTCCCTCATTTGATTTTCGCAGCGACGAATCTGACCCCTAATGTCCTTGAGTACTCCAATAGTAGTGCTAATGCAGACACCTCTTATCGTGGCCTTAAAGGCTTCCCAGAGGAGGCATGGGTCCTCAGTAGTCTGAGAGTTAATAGCGAAGTAGTCTTTGATCGCTTTCGTCAATGTGTCAACATATATTGGGTCTGTCAGGGCTTGGGAGTTAAAACGCCATTGAAAAGGGGGGGGTACATAATGTGGAATGTCCAACTGCAACAGAACCGGGTTGTGGTCCGACAAAGTGCGTGGCAATACTTGCAACGTGCGAGCCTACAGTGCCATGTCCTTGGACCCCAGCCAGTAGTCCAACCTGGACCAACTATTGTGGGATGCAGTGATGTGTGTAGCGCCAGGCGCGTCTCTGTGTTGTAATCGCCAGAGATCTGCTAAGGCCAGATCCTCCATCATGTGACCCACCATTAGTCTAGATTGTTTGTGTTGTTCCACTGATAGTGAGGAGCGATCCAACCCGTCTCGTAATGTCACGTTCCAGTCCCCCCCGCATAACATGTGTGTGGTATTGTGTTTCTGCATGTGTCCCCAAACCTCTCGATAAAATTCCGGGGCATCAGTATTCGGGCCATATACATTAAGGAGTGTGATGTGTTGTCCCCTCAGTGTACCTGACACCAGCACATACCTGCCAGCCGGGTCATGCGTTACATGCTTTTCCTCAAATTCGATCCCTTTCTTAATCAATATAAGCACCCCCCGGGAGTAAGATGAGTATGATGCCCTGTAGGATCTCCCCGCCCATCTCGACCCCAATGTGGCGTGAGTGTGCGGTGCGAGATGTGATTCCTGCAGGAATGCTATGTCAATGTTCCATCTGGTAAGGCTAGCGAATACCTGTCTAATTTTCTGAGGGCGTGAGAATCCGCGTATGTTCCAAGTAAGGACGTTCATGCCAACTCTGCGTTCACTTCCAGAACCTTTTGCTCATAAGTAATGCAACACCACTTACACCAACACACACAAGGGTCATGTCCAGAACCCGTCCCCCCCTTGCACTGTGATCACAAGCCGCAATGACAATCACTCGCCGTGTATAATCCAATAATGTGTACATTGGTAAAGTCTTCGGTCTTTGTAAACAGTCAAACATCCCCCCACCCCAAGTCCCACCCACTCCAGCATCCCCAACCTGCCGAAGCCATACCCCTTCAGAGCACAAATCCCTCAACCTCATAACCTTCAACTCAGTGCTCGCACTAAGAACTTGCATCAATACAGTGCCCATATTTAGAACACTTAGTGGGTAATACCCTTACGGAGGTCCGCTAGGAGCACAACTCTACACCCGGTGGTCGGGTTCCGGCGATACTATAACAATTGTAAATATGCGTGATACTAGAGATCAACCTTCCGCCCCCCCCTCCATCACCACCGCATCTCAACAAGATTATCCAAGCAACAGCAGTGTCGTAAGGGCACCACCGCGAAAGCTCGACATCATTAGAAGTGCGGTGCCATCTACAGTTAGTGTGACGCAGCCCATGGGCAACACCCCAACATACAAGCAAATGGACTGACTTTAGCCGGAGTCTGCATCCCAAGTCGGTAATTCACAGTAAGTAATAGTCCTGTACACATATCGCGGCCTATGGACCCCGAGATCTAAGTATGCATTGCTATCGCCAGGGGTGGGGGCCCGTTAACCGCCTCCGGCACCTGTTACTGCAGCAGTCCGTTCCGGCCTCATGGATAACGTGCTGATAGGCAGATAGTGCGGCCAGGGTCAGCCACAGGGGAAAAGCAACAAAAAATCAAGGGAAATAACAGAGTCGTACGTTAGTCCTGATCGTGTCATTGGAGGCAGTCCCAGTGTCTCACAGGTAGTAGCTGATAGCGATATGTACCCCCCCCCCATGTGGATGCCCCCGCACCGAGCCATCCAATACAGTCAACAGTGGCCCGTGGCCATCCAGAGTGAGAAATAGTACCACAAAACTCACCGCTTTAGGACAAGGGATAACAGCAACGACCTCAGTCCGAGTCTCTGTGCTGGTCATTTTGCGAGTCCTCTCTCGCCTCGCGCTGTGTCCTTTTAACAAAGTCCTGCGCAGCCTTCGGTGATGCCAGAACGATTGCCTTCCCCTTCCACATCACTCGTAGCCTCGCTGGGTATAACATGGAGTAGACAATGTTCAAATCCCGCAACTTGGCCTTCACTGAGGAGTACTCCTTACGTGCCTGTTGGACTGCAACCGTGTGGTCCGGGTAGAACTCGAGGGAGTTGCCTTGATAGGTGATTTTGCCCTTTTCCCGTGCAAGCCGAAGGATCGTGTCCCTGTCTCGGTAGTTGAGAATTCTCGCCACAATAGGCCTAGGTGTGGCGCCAGGTGGTGGCTTGGGAGCTAGCGATCTGTGGGCCCGCTCCACGATGAAGACCGAGGATAGGGCCTCCGCGCCAAAGAGATCTTTACACAGGTTCTCGACAAATTGCTCCATCCGCCCAGTGTTGGTCGTCTCCGGCAGGCCCGCTATTCTGACGTTATTGCGCCTCGAGCGCGCTTCTAAATCCTCCTCCTTAGCTCTAATCACCTCCAAGAGACGTTCCATGCCTGTGCATTTTGTAGTGGAGGTCCGCGCCTCATCCTCAACAGCGGAAAGCCTGGTCTCCGCTTCATCCAGACGTTCGCCATGTTTTTCCTGACGGGCGGCCATACCATCCATCCTGCACGTAAGATTATCAAGCTTACCATTAATGTCTTGTAGATTCGACTGGATCGCCAGCAGAATCTTCTCCATGTTGGTACTGGGCAGTGTTTCGGTCGCACCGCCGTCCTCCGCCGACCCGTCCATCGGTCTTGTCGCCTTTTTAGCGTCGAATGATATCTTGGGTTGTTGTTTATCAGGTTTACCCATGGTGGTGGAGGGGGAAGCTGTCTTCCTGAGCGCGGGCCCAGAAGCCCTCGTTGTTCTTATCGCTGCTGCCGTGATGCCTCAGTACAGATAGTTAGCACGCTCGCGGGACACCGATCAGGCGTCCGGGCCCAGCACAGCAGACCGCGCAATTCACGAGGGGAGGACGCGATCTATGCACTCTCACCTCAGTTTGGCGTGGTGATGTCTATAATCGCCTGCGTCCCTGTCCGGGAACCTTTTACAGGTGGCACGCTGTGGGGTCGCCTTCTACCATGAATGACCCACCGTCACTGTAGCGTGTAGTCTGTACTGCTGGACTGGTACCAAGGTGGCAGTGTGGTCGACGACAGCAATTTGGTCAGGTCAGTTTGCACTGGTGTGTGCACAGTGGTCCGCTTGCTTGACTGTTATCTCCTCTCAGCCCCCAGAGCAGTGCGGCAGTTATAGCGCGTTTTGGCGCGAAGGCGTCCATCCCGGTGCTTAGGAGTCCTCCGCCGCCATATTGTCAGGCAGTTGAGTCCGGGCGCCTATGAGGTCCTCCGACCACTTACTGGGGCGAAATGATCAAATGCTGCAGGCGCACAGGTCTTGAGCGCATATTCTCACCGCGGCTCGCTGCAGGTAACGCAGGAGGTTGAAGAGAGGACGCGTCGCCCTGTATGTCCTGGGCTCACGTCCCGACGGCGGCCATATTGTCAGGCAAGTGATCGCGCTTTGCAGTAAATGCTGCTAAAAGTCATTTCGACCAGAGCGTTAGTCGAAATGTCCCCCGTCGCCAATACCCTGCATCTTCACACGATGATTGCTGCGTTTGGAAAGCGGAACAGCGTGGTGAAGGCGGAGTTCGATCCCTCCGATGGTGATCGCCCGGCGGAGCTGCGGTTCAGGCAGCCATTCCGCTGTGCGCCCCCTAGCGCCTCTCAAGTTTGAATCCAAGTTCATATATTATAGGATTACCACCTGCCTCCTGTCCCTACATAATAATCTTAGCAGGGGTTCCGGCACAAAAAAAGGACAGAGTAAATCCTGGACAACTCTGCAAAACAAGACACGAAACACTAACAAAATTTTGATGGTCCGCAGAGTAGGGTGGGTTGGCAATTCCCTCAAGAACCTAGATGGTGATTGTATAATAGTTAATTTTCGTTGCCCGCTGATGGTTTGAGCACTATTAAATATCAGAGAGGAAACCTTGACCCTAAACTCTTGTATTTGTGCTCTCCCACTAGGGTATTTTTACAAACCACATCCAGGGCTATCAGTCCAAGATGACGCTCCCATATTATGCCTGAATAGGTTCCAGGCACTATATGTCTTAGATGCCGTGGATTGACAACAAACTCCTATAGCCAGTGAAATACTCCTTCCTGCAATTAATGAGGCAAATAGCAGTACAGAACAAATGCGCTCAGAGGAGTTGCCTTACAAGGCATATAAGCTACACATATTTGCTGGGGAGGATGAGCAGCAATGGCCATTACCCATGGACATAAATGTTTCTCCTGACACATTGAATAGTCCTCATAGGCCAAACACAACAAACCCAGGAGTAAACATTCGGAAAATAATACGATTTACATCCTTGACTATAGCAGGACTAAACAGGAACCTTAAAGATATGGAATGGTTGGAATATATAGAACAAAGTGACATTCTTCTCTTACAAGAGACTTGGGCTCTAGAAACCCCTCATAGGGTAGGGTTTAAGACCTTCAGTGTAAATGCCACTACGTCAACGAGAGGTAGGCCTTCAGGGAGTCTGATTATATGGATTACAATAACCTCCAAACTTGAATCAATCGCACTACACATAGCATCCCAGGACTTGGTTTGTGTAACAATTAAAACACAGGATAAAAAATGTATATATTTAATTAATATTTACAAAAGACCAAGTCCAAATTTGAAAGAATCCTTAACAATAAATCAACTTGATTTATTTCTGAATCTATAAGAGTCTGGTGCAATGGTAATTATCCGGGCGATCTCAAGTGTAAGTTTGAACTGATGGTGGGGTTTGATAATCTTTTTTGAGGTTGAAGACACAATGAATAATATTCCCGCCCGAGAAAGTAGTACGACAGTGCCCTGCACTATAGCAGTTGCACAGATCATGAAACTAATCACTAGGCAAGGTCTTAGAGCTTGCAATGGCTGGTTACCCTCCTATAGACTGAATACTCCAACCTTCTGTAGAGGTAATTATAGGAGCAGCATTGATTATATATTGGTTTCTGTTGAGTTTTGGCCTAATGTATCAGATTTGAAAATTGATGATGGAACTGACAGTGATCATCGTCCCTTGCACTTGTCACTAATACCTGACCTTTTCCTTGGTAACATTTTGGACAATGAAGAAACTTTTACCTCTATTGATGCAAACATAGTTAGTAACAACCGCCGTGCTCTAAAATGGGTGCACATATTAGGAAAGGTTTAATCCATAAGACATATTTATGACACCTTTGCTGATACTGTTTCTATTCACTTAAATTTATCAGGAGTGGATTTTCCAATAATGGCTGTACATCAATCTCTGCAGGATGCACTGGCACCAGTATTGAGTAGATTACCAGGCAACATAGTGGAAAAGGTAAAACCGTAGGAGCAAAACCATGGTATAATAGGGAGAATTGTGAGGTAAAAGCTAACCTCATATTGTCAATAAAAGAGAACAATGTAACAGTTACAAGGGAGAAAAGAATCAAATATAATCAGTCAGTCAGTCAAAAAACGTTATTTCGGCTTTGCAGCCATAAAAGCACAAATTGTTAAAACATTACACAATATTGCAAGAGTTACAAGATGACAATTATAAACTTATAACAGTATGTACAAAATGTGGTTGGTACCAAGTAAAATATTATTCTACAATTCTATAAGGGTTACCAAAAGCCAAAACAATAGTTAAAGACAATAAGAGAATTTACAATCTGTACAGATAAAAAAATAATTCAGGAATAAGATCATTTAAGAACAAATAACTATACAAATATTTTGGGTGATTTCCTCAAGTGGGAGAGATATGATGATTTAGGCCATAGTATATCTAATCTGAGGCCATAGTTACATTACTAGCCAACTGATTAGCCTTTATGATGCCTCTACGAATGCACCACAACGCAAATAAAAATGTAGAGGTGACGGCTAAAATTAATGGGTGCGTATCATACTTAAGTAGTCAGAAAACCTCGATGTGGTTACTTATCCCGATGTTCCTACAGAACTGATTCAAGTTTCAAGTTTATTTTTATTTGCATAGTTTGTTAAAACCATTGCAACACAAAAATATTTCATTACAGACCAATTTTTGTGTATAAAAACTCCTTAATTATAAAAGGGTAAAAAATTCTATTAAAAAGACTGTACATTAAAAGTTCGGATATAAGCAGTCGCTTGTTCAGGCACGTTATATCCAGAAATGCATATCACGATTATTTACACCACGGTAATTCTTGGATATAATACTTTGTTTATAAATGCATAAGTAAATTTAAAAGTTAGATTTCAGTCAATGTTTTAATTTCCAGCAATTTCTTATGGCATGCTGTCAAGAATTTTACCAAGGCGCAGTTTAGTTGGGGATCACTTGGAGCAAGGCAAGCCAGAACTGCTTGCCTCCTAGTTCGAATTCCCCGCTGGTTGAATTTTGCTTTTAATATTTGTAGCCGTTCTTGTGCGAGTTGTTTGCAGGAGCATAATAGATGCAGTAGGTCTTCCGATGCTAACCCGCATAGTCGGCACCTAGGGTCCACCTTCTCCTTCAGCCAGGGTGGAGAATGCTGAGTGTCAGGCAACAAGCCAAGTCTAAACTTCTTTTTGTATGCTTGGCGTAACCCGTGTTAAAGTACTTCTGGGCTGCTTGCTCACAGTATGTGTTCAGAGTCATCCAGCCGTGAGACCTTTCAGCGAGTGAAGGTTTATCCTCCAGCCACGATAGGTATTTGACTGATTTCCAAGTTCATTTCTTGAGTACACCGGAGCTGGTGGGAGTTTCCCACAGCTGGTTCAGTCCCAATTTGTGTAGTCCTTCTTTGAGATATTTTGCTGCGGGTGAGTTAGTGTGTCTGCTTAACTCTTTCCACAGCTGTGCGTTTAGTTACCCTGGAGCGGCTTTTCGTATTTTGTCCCACGTTATGATGTATGCCCCATGTCTCGCAAGAGATTGCTTCTGGATGCCAAACTCGAGCATTATTTGCGAGGGGGAGGTGTATTTGGGTAGTCCGAATATAATCCTAAACGTGTTTGTAACTGTGGAGTCCAGTAATTTGGCGTCTCTTCCTTTCTGGGCTTCACTTCCATAAGTTATTGCTGGCAATAACTCTGCACAAATCACCTCAACTATGGGCAGAAACGACGGGCCAGTTAATTTGGAGTTCGAAGATTTTAGAGAGATTGCCAGAGCGATACCTTTGCGCCTGATGCTGTTTCTCTATACAAGGAATTGACCTCCTTTGTCGATCTTTACACCCAGGTATTTGTATTCCGTGGTGCTCTCTATTCGGGTATTAACCCAGTACCAAGTTGAGGGCTTTTCCCTTTTTTTGCTCACGGTGATGTTTTTAGTTTTGTTGAGGTTTATCGATAGACCATTTTCCTTTGAGTAATCATGAGTTGCATTTATAAGATGTTGGAGCCCTACTCTCGTTTTACTGATCAAGACTATATCATCTGCGTATAGGAGACACAGCACTAATATATCTCCCAGTTTTGGAGCATGCGAGTTGCAGGCGTTTAATCTCGGTATAAGGTCAGCTACAAACAGGTTGAAAAGTGTGGGGGCCAGAACTCAGCCTTGCTTAAGCCCTTTGTCCATTGGAATGCATCTCGACAAGTGTGTTCCGTCGTCCAGCTTAATCTGGACCCAGGTGTTAGTATGCAGGCTTATCAGGAGGTTTAGAAGTGATTGGGGGAGCCCCCAGTTATGAAGTTTGGACCACAATCTGTTGCGTTTTACATGATCGAAATCTGATTTATAATCAATAAAGCACAAATGCAGGGAGCTCCTAGTCGTTTCCACCATGTTGAAGAGCATTGCCATCGTTATTATATTTGTGGTCGTCCCCACATTCTTTGCAAAACTGGTCTGATTCAAGGGGATGATGAATTTTGCTTCTTCCCAGGCCTGGAGCTCTTCCAGGAGCGTTCCCGCGAAGAATTTTGCCTCATTGTCCTGTAGTGCAACTAGCCGATAGTTTGGAGGCTCTGACCTATCCCCTGCCTTATGGATCGGTGCAATAATGGATCCCCTCCATGACTCTGGCAGAATATTTGTCATCCTGATTTCCCTAAACGGTGGTTCTAATGCTTCAGCCCAGAATGTTGACTCTTGCTTATAGAGCACAGGCGGTATACCATTTGGGCCGGGGGCCCCTTCCCTCCTTCCCTTGCCTATTTGCCTTTTTATGATCATAGTTCGATTAGTTGAAGTGTTGGCCGTTAAGATGTCATTATCGGTTTTGCTTTGTGTGATCTGGTTAATTCCTGCATGTGCAGCACTGATGTAAGCACCTTGGGAAGTGCCTGAGGAATTTTCCCCTTTTTTTTCTAGACTCCGTAGCTTCATGGAAGTGAGACCTGAGATATTTTGACCAGACTGCCTCAGAAATGTTGGAGGTAGTTCCCTTGTTATTTGGATGAACAAAGTTGTTTATGGTTCTCCAAAAACTTGCACTGTTGTTTTGCTTTATATCAGCGTGTAGTTTAGCCCACATGGCGTTCTCTTTGTCCCTTTTTGCATCCTGTTTTTGTTTTTTTAACCAAGACTTTTGCTTTCGGAGTGAATTTAGTAGTGTTGTATCTTGAGGGTTCCACCCTAGCTGTCTCAATATACGGTAGATAACTCTCTTGTTGCGCTTGATTTCTTTCAGCGCAAATTGAGATATCGATTTCGCACCGCTGGTTCTTTGTTGGGTTTTTGGCTTGATGATCGTTGTGTAGGCTGCCATGGTTTCAGTGAAGCTTTCCCACTTTTTGACCTCATCTGATCCGGCTCTCAGTACAAAGTGATCCTTAGCAACTCCCACCATTCTGCAATGTGTGGCAGGCCCGAATTTGATTCTCTTAAGATTAATAGTATAATCTGCTCCTTGGGCGGTCCGGCAGTGCTCGAACATTTGGACTGTTGTTCTAAGCTCGATTTCTTTTGGCCGGTGATCACTATCCCCTTTGCCCCCTAAACAAAATAGGGTAATATACTGGAACAGATCAAGGGAGACAAAACTGTAGTCTAGAATAGTATTTATTCTAGATGAGCAGTATGTTGCTACAGGAGGATTGTCTCCTCTTGAGCTACCGTTTAGTGCTCTTAAGTGTAAGTGTTCCAATTCCTCCAAGGCCGACTGTCCTGCCTTTGTTTGCTTGTTAGAAGGTGGCTCCCCTTGCGTTGGAATGTTCCAGATTGTACTTTGTATAGACATTTCGGTGTCCGCGGGGGACCCCTATAGATTTAGGTTAAGGTAACCCGTAAGAATGAGCTCCACTGATGGTCCTCCTGTAATATATTTTTCTACCACATTTCTTTTATTAATTTACCTTTTTGCTTTGGTTGGATATAGACGTTAATTATTGTGATATTAAGATCCGTTGCTCGTGTTGAGCCCCAGCAGTGTAAGTTTAAAGCAAGACCTGCAGATGAAGGAGAACCTAGATCCTGAACGTTGAGATTGATTTCACATGCAACATATATGGCCAGGCCCCCCTGTAGATGGCCGTATTTTGCCTCAGCCAGTGCACTTGTGTAGAAGCGCAGAAATCTTTGCAGATGTGGGGGATCGCTCAGCCAGGTCTCTTGTAGAGCCACGATGTCGAGGGCCCTGATATAGTCAATGAAATCCGCATCCAACAGTTTGCTTGCCAGGCCGTTCACATTCCAGTAACATATCCATAGAGACCCCCTTATGACTGATCTTTTTTTTTGTCCCGCTAAGTCGTCAATCTGTTTCCCTGTTGTTTATTGTTCTTGAGATCCATCTTATGTCGGTGTCCCATTTTGGTATTGTTGTGGGGACAGGAAGACTTCTCCATTTGTTTTACTTTGCCCCCTGGTTCCTTTCAGTACCGAGGTGATGTACCTACCATCGGGTGCCGGGTTTTCAGCTGTGTATTTTGGCCTCAGCAGGTCGGGATATCCTGGCTTGATGTGTGGCGTAATGGTTATCCCCCAGGTCTTGAAAGTATCCCTTTCTTGATATATTCTTTGTGCGATAGTAGGTGAACCCCATAAAGCACGCGTTTTTTCCCCAGACGCAGTTGTCGTGATTTCAGACAGGGTTGGTATGTGAGATAGTAAGCGAAGGATTTTGCCGCGATTCATAATGTCAAACCTGCCCTTAGAGATGTATTCTGGTGTGAACAGCAGTGCTGTCATATTCTGCCAGTTTATGCCATTGGGGTCTGGTTCTTGCATATTTGATTGTGCGGCAGCATGAATCTGGTGTTCTCCTGTTTTTCTATGAGTCCCGGCTGCTCCTATCATTTGATTGTAATTTCCGGTTTCCAACAGTTGGCTCGCTGACTCTCTCTGATGTTGTTCCATGCTGATGTGATTATGCTCTGTGAGTGCCTCAAGGTGTTGTCTCTGACGGTGATCTATATTTATGAAGGTGGGAATTGGTAAGTCTGACCTTGCTTCGGGATTGGTAAATGCTAATGCTCTTTATTTCCCTATGGGCCATGACCTGGTCGAGGTTAAGGTCCGTCTTTGTGATCGCTTGGTCTGTGCATATTGTGTCCTGGTTGCCTAAGTTCACTTTGCTCCCCGCCGGGACATGACCGTTGATGTTTGTATTTTGCACAGTTTCTGGTGGCATCCCCTCCTGGTTATGGGCCTGCAACTGACTTATCCTCATATTTCCTGTTTTAGTATTTTTGCTGCATTCTATATAACTGTTCCTTTCCAGGGATAGCTGTGCTAGTTCGCCCTCCGTGGCCTCTCCTGATTGTTCCGTCACTCTGGGTTCTGTAGTCCTGAGTGTAAGGTTACAACCTGATGACTCCCTCGTAATAGGGCTATTATTTTGATTGTCTCTGGTATCAGTGGGTTTTCTTGATCGGGCTCCCTCTCGGTTGGTGTTTTCCCGAATAGGCGCATGAATCCATTGTTTTCGCAGATATGTTTTTGCTTCCGGCCCTTGCGTTTTTGTGCTCGTCTTTGTTTAGCATTCAGTTTGTTGTCCCTTTTCGCCTTTTCTGGAGTCTCTGTCACTTTGTTTTCAATCTTTGTTTTCTGGCCGGATGTTTTGTTGCCTTCAGTTTGTGTTTGTTTAATCGTGATGGGGACATTCTCACCCTTTATAAGTGCTAGTTGGTGAGTTGTCATGTTTATGTCATTTCTAGTTAAGGGCTTTTCCACTATTGACTCAATGCGATAGTTGGATGCACAGTGATTTACTTATGCGCACAGGTCGTTTAGCATTGTTGGAAGAGTGGCTAATTTCTCTATGATTGTGCTACAACCGCAGTTTTGACTGTTGGCTAAGGCATAATCCTGAATCTTCTGCACGGTGGTGTTCAATGCTCCTAGCTTTCTATCAATTGCGAACACGAATACTGCCAAGGTGTTCATTAAAGTTAATTGGGTGTCCATTTTGTCGGACTGGTATTGCAGAGCTTCTACCAAGGGTTGCACTGTTTTTAGTAAACTTGCCCATGCATTCCCGTTATCCGACTGCTGCATATTGTCTTGTTGTTTCTCAGGTGCGTTCTTTGGGCAACCTATTGCATTTGTTTTTTCTTCCGGGCCCTCTTTTCTTTTCTGGGGCATATGCCCCTCTTGGTCCTCTGCGTTTGTCCCTGCCGTGGTGTTGTTCCTACCGTGGTCTTGAGAGTAGGTTTCGAGGAGTGCCTCCCATTCTTCTTTGTCGATTTCTGAGAAATTGTCCAGATTTTCGCTCGAGTCCAGTTTGCTCCGTCCACTTTGACGGAGTGTTGCAGGATTATTTTGGGGTGGTGGTGTAGCAGACAGTATTTTATTTTCAAAGCCCTGATTTACATTAAGGATATCCGGTGCGCCCTCTATCTTTTTTATATTTTCCTTTGCCTTAGTGGGCGGGTGTTATCCATCCATCTTCGTGGCTGTCTAACTCATGAATACTTAGAGTATCCAATGTGACACAGTTACCCCTTCCGACCTTATGTTGTGCTCTGCTCTCAGGAAAAGGAGTATTTGGAATAACGTTTTCATCGAGGCTCTGAGGCCCTTTACTTTCATTAGAGACTTCCCAGTCATCTCCCGTCCATGTCCTTGTGTGCGTCTCCCTTGTTATTTTTGTGCCTTGTTCCATACGTTTATTAGATACGATCTCAGACCTTCTGGGGGCTGAACTTGCTAGAAGTTGTGTGGTTGTTGGATCATTTATACTTTCAATTATAGGTAGAGTTGATAAAATGGGAGAGCTATTTAGGCCCGTGGCATCCGTCCCGCTGCTTAAATGTATTATTCCGTCACCCTCTCTGCTTTCAAATTGGTTTAGGGGCTGTAGGGGAGTCTGAAGGCCTATTGTGGGAGGAGGGCCTGAAAGAAGGGTGTCGCCCGCGTTTTTTAAGAAACAAAATTTGGTATCTATGTTAGGCTGATAAAAGTGCTCTTTGAAACTTTTTCCCCTAAGATTGATTTATTTACGTTACCTGATTTTTTGATATTTGGGGTTAGTTCAATTATTGCATCAAATGTTTGAGTAGTTTGAGTAGTTGGTCTGGTTTTGGCCTGTGGTTCGCCAATGGTGTCAGCTGGTAATTTCATCTTCCTTTTCCGTTTGCTCGAATTGTTAGTGGATGTGACGCCGCCGCGCACGCGTCCTGACCTCTTGCTTGGTGATGATTTGATGATGCAATGTAACTCCTGGAGGGAGGGCGTATTGCGGTCTTAGCAGATGATCACGGTAAACCTCCTGCTGCCCTCCCTCACTCACCACTGCTGGCTAAGGGGTGAGTTGCCGGGTGCCCTCGCAGCCTCACAACCCTGCGGACCCCTTCAACTTTTAGAACGTCCGTGCAGCTCAGGCTTCAGCCTTGGAAAATACTGACCGGGGATGGCCTCCCACGGGCGGTGAGGGCGGTGAGGCGAACAATCGCTACGAGGGCAGTATGTGGTGGCTATAGCAGTCGCGGTATCCCCAGTCACCTCGACCCCCACCGCGCAAATGTTTTAGCTGCTCACCTGCTTCAGCTGCCTCTCACTTTGTGCTCCAAGTCTCCTGCCTGCTCCTGCTCCTGGATGAGAGCCTTAATCACTGCTTGGTGTGCTGCAGCTACTGCTGCTGCTCAGGGCCGATGAGCTCAAGCGCTCCAGGGGCCCCACTCCAGGTACCCCAGCGCTAATGTGCTCTGATGCTCTCTCTCTGCAGCACCGCAAAACCGCAAGACCAGCAAAACCAGCATGGCCCCCAACGTGGCGCCGGAGCTTTCGCAGCTTCAAACACCAGTTCTGCCACTTCAGTCCAGATATGCGTTTTGTTCCCGGCTTGCGGCTTACAGCTCACGCGGCCTCCCGCGGCTTCTCACACAGCTTCTCACACCCCACGGGATGCTACCGCTACCTCCAGTGCCGCCTTTCCGCTCTCCGCTCTCCTGCTCGAGTGCCTGCTTCCTCTCTCGCAAAACCAGGACTGGAACCTTCGTATCTACTCAGTACAGGTGCCTACAGAACTGAAGAACCCACTTAGACCTTGTCTTCTTGTAAGCAGGGCAAAATAGTATAACATGGGGTAGGGTTTCTTCTGTTAGGGAGCACCCAGGACAATCTTGTTTAATGGCTCCTTTCCATTTATTCATGAATGCACGCAACACGAGTGTCCCGTGTCTCAATTGTAGGAACAACTTCTTAGCCATTAGAGGTTGGATAATATCTAATACCGACTCTAGCTTATATTGGTCTTTAATCTCAATGAACCTAGAAGTCAAGGAGGATGAGTCTATGCTCTGTAGGATATGGGCCAGTTTATATTCTTTAAAAACAATAGTTAGTAACTTTTTAGAAATTGAAGGGCAAGTATCTTCTGGTGATAGCCACACATTTTCCCTCCCTTTTCTAATATAAGACAACCAAGGGAGTTTCCCTGCAAACTGAGTGGACATGACATCCTTCAATTCCTCTCTATAGGGAGCTAGCTCCGGCCTGCTCCAGAGACGGCGCCAGTAGAGGAGGGGGCAATTAGATCGGCAATAGGGCCAATTCCCTGATGCATCCTAAGTGGGGTTAAGGGAGTACTTTTTGGAAGTCCCAACAGCTGCCTAATAAAATTATTGTCTGTTACTGTAAGGGCATTGGACGGGGAGTGGTCCCAAAGTTCAGCGCCATATAGCGAAGCTCCCCTCGCTTGAATCTTAAAGATTTCTGATGGTGGGCCTACCGTTTTTTGGGTACAGCTCTTGTAAACTTTTAGGATTACCCCTGTGGACTGTAATAATCTTAGATTAGCTTTCTTAACTTGAGTCCCCCAATCCATCTTATCAATTAAAGTAAGACCCAGATAATCGAAGGTAGACACCCGCTCCAAAGGCCTTTCCTGCAAACAAGGGTGTCAACAGTTACTGGTTTTGGCATGGAAAACCATGTATCTAGTTTTCTGGAGATTTATCTCCAGGTCCCTTTTTTCAACAAAATAAACTAAATTCATCTAATACCCGCTGCATACCCATAGGTGACTTGGATAAAAGGAGGGTATCGTCAGCAAACATGGGAGCAGGCATTTTACGATTTGCCAACCTAGGGGAATCTTTATCCTTAACAGCAAGGAGAGTATTAATTAAACCGTTGAGAAAGAGGGAGAAGAAAGTCGGGGCTAGCACGCATCCCTGCCTCACCCCCTTCTCAATGGGGAACGGAGCTGTTAATTCTCCATTCTTACTGTAACTTATCCTTGCGCAAGTGCCTACCTGCAGGCACTTCAGTTGGTTCCATAAATATGATGGTACTCCCATATCATGGAGTAGGCCCCAGAGATGATCACGCCGCACCATGTCAAAGGCAGATTTAAGGTCCACAAAGGTTAAACAAAGACTACCACCCTCCACGACTACAGTTTTCCAGTAGATCAGTTGCAATCTAAATAACTGATCGATGGTTGAGACTTTAGACCTAAAACCAGCTTGTAAAGGGGTCAATACATTTGTCTCATCCATCCATGATTGTAATCGACCAAGGAGTACACAAGCAAAAATCTTTTGCATTACATCGATAAGACTAATTAGGCCGTAGTTTGGCGGGTTGTGTGGGGAGCCTTTTTTATAAATTGGAATAATTTCTGCACCAGCCCAAGTGGGAGGGAGCTCCATACCTTGGAGAATGGCATTAAATAAGGTCCATAAATAGGTTGCCCATACAACTTGGTCATTTCTTACCAATTCTCAATGTATTCTGTCTAGCCCAGGAGCCTTATTTGGCAGTAAATTTGCCAACACCAAGGCTATCCCTGTCAATGTGCAGAGTGGTGTAGTGGTATTGTTAACAGGGTTCAGATTAAAACCTATAGCCATATCATCAATTTCTCTATCACGGGGTTTTGTATATAAGACTTTAAAATGGGATCTCCATGCTTCTTCTCCTCGGTTGTGTTCGATCGCTGAGTTGCTTTCGGATTTTCCTGTTTTAACTAAATTCCAAAAACCTCTCATGTGTCTGTCATCTAAAGCTTTTTTAATTGCTTCCCATCTGTCGTGGTCCCACTCTAAAGCTAAAACCAATGGATTGTGGTCACTTTCACAGCGTGGCTGGACCAAAAAATTCTTAGACCTATGCCACAGCTCAACGTCTACCAAAATATAATCGATTGTAGACGCCTGTCCCATTTTGTCAAAGGTGGGATTGTCTGGACTATCAGATGGAAAGAGACCGTTGCATGCCCTAAGCGAGTGAGTGAGTGTAAGTGTATTTATTTGGAGGACAAGGGGGGTCCACACCCTAGTCGAATAGATGTTAGATTCTAGTATTCCCAAAACCGCATCTTCTTCACTTGTTATGGAGGAGGATATGCCATTGAGAGGTTCAAAATGACAATTAAAGTCTCCTCCAATGATTACATGTGTTGACTCAGGTAGTGTAGAAAGAATAGAGGCCAAATAATCTAAGGTCTGCGAGGTTTGGCCATATCTCACTGGGCATGATAAACGTTAATAATGGCTAGCTTAGGGAGGGTATCTGAAGAGAGAAGAATACACAGTATATCGGTGAAGAAGGTGTCTATCATCTTTATGGTGCATCACATCAATGCCAATCCAGATACATAGGCCCCCTGAGGGTCTCCCCCTGGGCAGCTGGTATACAGTAGGCAAAATATCCTACTCTATACAATGATGTTGTTGCCCAGGTTCCTTGGAATAGACATAGCTCATGGGTATCTATGAAATTTCCCCAATCCAGGAGATCCATTTTTGATAGTAAACCTGCTATGCTCCAGGATAAGAGCTTGGTATACTGCATATTTACTATTTTTGCGGGTTACAAGGGCAAAAGTTGCAGGGGCAAAAGTTCCTCCTGTTGTGGTACTAAATATGGGGTCCCCACCCATCCCTGTGTAGAACAAGGAAGAACCTTGGATAGTCTTTCATTCATTGCTAAAATACTAGCCACCGGTGAAGCATCTTGGTTTCCCATGGTATGTTGGTTGAAGTGTTCAGTTATTTCATTGTCATGGTGGTCATCTGGCTGGTTATCTATGGGAGTTTTGCGTTCAACACAGTTATTTAGTCAGTCCACCTGGTCTAGAGAACTTTATTGGTTGCTGAAAGGAATGTTGAACGGTGATTTAATTTCAGGACCCCAGCCCATGTTTGATGAATTGCCTGGCTGAGCTCTCATTTCCCACTTTTTAAACACACTTCTCATTCTCACAAGTAGGGGGCTAGGGGGATAAAAGTAGCCAAAGGGAAGTGTCTGAATGCCACTAGTTACCCTATGTTGTCTCTGCTCAAGGATATGTTGAACTGCCCTGAAATTAATCAAGACACAATCTCCCATAATTTCTTTTTGCCTCAACCCCAGCCAGCTCACCCTACGTGCAAATAGAATTTCGCTGTGAATCTGGGGTGGTAATGATATGTTTTGGAGAGTTTTATTCTTTAGTTCTGAGTTAAGTTCCACACAACCTGATTCCAACTCTGGTTCTCCAGCTAATATAACCACATACGGAGTGGGGGCTGGGGGCAGGTCTATGCATGGCAAAGTGGCATTAGTTTCTCTTAGGTTTGGTCGGTGTAGATTATGGTTATCTCCGTTGCCCTTTCTAGAGTGGAAATGCTCTAGTGGGCGGTCCGAGGTTGGTGCCATAGCCCTCAAACCTGGGGCATTAGGTACAACATGAGTCGCTCTTTATTGAAGAGGAAGTAGACCCTGGGGTTCTTGGGGTAGATGGGTAGGTCCCTTAGGTGCAATTGTTTGGGCTGATAGTTCTTGTTCGTCTGTGAAAGGTGGCACGGTTGGGGTAAGTGGAATCACAGGGATTTTTTGGTGTACGGGGGCGTAGACCTGAGGTTTATTGAGGTGGATAGTATTCAAGGCAGTATCGATCTTGCTTCCCCAGAAGTCTACCAATGAAGATAATTTATCAATACAGCTGAATATAGCTGGGAGCTTAGATTTCATAAGATAATCAAAGTGAGTTTTTAATTCCTTTACCAGATGAGAAACCCAAATTGGTGGATCAGTTACTTCATTGCTACTAACACCAACCTTGTTACCCACTGCAAGTGGTTGGACCCCGTCACAGAAGTGTGGTTCCCTGGTTTCCCTCCCTTGCGTGCTTTTTGTTTACTGTGGTGGCCTTTCCTTGTTCTGCCCCCACCCATAGATGTTTTGCTGGAGGGCTCCTGCACTGTGCTTATTTGTACAAGCAATAAGTCTAGGCTAGACGGAGAGTCTGTTGTTTGAGAAAAACTGTGAACTACTGACTCCATGGGTGGAATAGTTCTTGGTAGTGATGGTGTTAAGGAGAGACGTCTCTCAGTGAATTCAATTTCACTGGAGACGGCTCCTATTGCTTGCCTTAGCATTTTATCAATTGCTGTAGGTTTAACAATTGAGGTATGCACAAGAGCTCTATGCCTAGTGTTTGGCCTTATGGGCGGGGGAGTATCTTTCCCCATACTTGTTGGTTTTGGGGGCCTCCCTTACCAGGTTGCAAATAGTAAATAAAGTTCATTAAAAGTAGGCCCTACGTGCTTCCCAGAAGGCTTCAATATTTTGATCTCTGTGGTTTACTCAAACAAACCCGTAATTCCTTGCCCAGGGTCAACAGTGTTATGTTATGTTATCAAAATTTGTAGAGCGCACGTTTACCTGGAGATGTCTTGGCGCTATGAACACACTAGTGCACTAGCTTAACAAAAATAGACTTACTAACATAACAACTCACATGGAACAAGATGACAGGGAGGTGGCCCAGCCCAGCGCGCATCCCTCGCTGCGTGGGGCAAGGCGGCGCTTTAAAGTGCAGTGTTAATGCCTAGCTGTGCAGCAGCTGTGGGCAATGAGCAAGGACCAGTGCACCCTGGGACAGCGAGTACCACCAGGGCCATGCGCCCGAGTGAGGGCGACTCCGGCGAAGACAACTTCGCCCAAGCACAACAGAGTCCTGCACAGAGCAGAGATCTGCCCAACAGCAACCAAGGGCGAAGAGCAGGTGTTCAAAGTGTCCCTCGCTGCGTTGGGGAAGGCGACGCTTTAAAGCGCGGTGTTAACGCCCACCCGTGCAGCAACTATGGGCAAGGAGCGGAGCTCCCTGACACAGCGAGCCCCACCAGGGCGATGCGCCTGTGAGAGGGTGGCTCCAGCGAAGACAAAGTCGCCCCGAGCACAACAGAGTCCCGCACAGAGCAGAGATCTGCCCAACAGCAACTAAGGGCTAAGAGCAGGTGTTCAAAGTGTCAGCGCTGCGTGGGGCAAGGCGACGCTTTAAAGCGCAATGTTAACGCCTCCCCGTGCAGCAGCTGTGGGCAATGAGCAAGGAGCAGTGCACCCTGGGACAGCGAGTTCCACCAGGGCAATGTGCCTGAGAGAGGGCGACTCCAGCGAAGACAACGTCGCCCCGAGCACAACAGAGTCCCACCCAGAGCTGAGATCTGCCCAACAGCAACCAAGGGCGAAGAGCAGGTGTTCAAAGTATCTCGCGCTGCGTGGGCAAGGCGGCGCTTTAAAGCGCGTTGTTAACGACTGCCCGTGCAGCAGTTGTGGGCAATGAGCAAGGAACGGTGCACCCTGGGAAAGCGAGTCCCACCAGGGTGATGCGCCTGAGAGAGGGCGACTCTAGAAAAGGCAAACATCGCCCCGTCCACAACAGAGTCCCGCACAGAGCAGAGATCTGCCCAACAGCAACCAAGGGCGAAGAGCAGGTGTTCAAAATGTCCCTATCAAATAAAAGCAAACCCTTGCCCATGCTAAAAACAGTGGAATGATAATACTTGGACAGATTTAATTGAAGCGGCCAAATCCAAAGATCAAGTAGGCTTTTGGTGTCAAATGGCAAAAGGCAAAAAGACAAGTTGGGAAGATAAGGACCTTTTTCTAGATGCAAAAACTTAGGAGGACCATTTTTCTAGACTTTATGCGGATGCACAAGTGGTAGAGATACCTTGCACTATAATAGCGGAGCCCAACCCTACTATTAATGATCTTCATTTTAGCCTGGACGAAACAATGGCAATAAATGCAGTTAAGCCAGGGAAAGCCCCAGGCCCTGATAAAATACAGGGAGATTTACTGAAGCATGATAGCAGTGTTTGGGGCCCCAATATCAATTACTTATGTAATGCAATTGCTGCAGGTTCGCCAATACCGGAAACATGGAAAGGGGCAGAAATTGTCACAATTTGAAAAAAATTAAATTGTAGTGACCCTGCAAATTACCTACCAATTAGTTTAATCGATATTTTACAAAGATTTATTCTAGGCATATTTTAATGAGAGTGAACGACTGGCTCGATGGGAATAGTGTGATCTCAAAATTCCAGGCGGGGTTTAGATTAAAAATAAGCACAATCGAGCAGGTTTTCAGATTTCTATGCTTATACTGGAAATATATAAATATAAAAAAGGGGCACTTACTTTTGTAGACCTAAAGGCCGCTTTTGACCTCGTACCCCGGAACTTACTTTGGGAATAATTAAAACATCAAGGCGTCCCTGCTGAACTATTGTAGTATGGTTTACGGGCCTCTTTCTGCGTGCATGTTAAGTTAGCATGGCTTATTAGAAGTTTAAACGCCATTTTTCCTTTTTCCTACTTTTTGCACACGACACTGCTTAGCTGTTTCTGCTGAATTAGCTTTCACGAAGGTCTATACATGTGAAAAGGTTTGTTTTTCGACATCTCTAGACATACATAGTGTCCCCAGTCTGTACAGTGAGTGCTGAGCCGACAAGTATATCATAACGTGCGAGCCTGTTTATCGGCGTGTTCGTGTAACACATTCTAGACACAACAATTTTGCAGCTGCAAGCCGAGTAGGATTCTGGTGCCTTTATCATAGCACACTTGCCAGAATTTAACACACTTAGAAGATTCCAGGCATGCAGAGAGACTAACCGGTCCGGATGTAATTTACACGTACTGAGCGGACAGGTAAATGGGGTCCCCCTAAAAAATCTCAAGAGACCGTCTATAGTTTTATAATACATAGTTCCTAGATAGGGAGGGTGGTTTAAATAGTTGCTTTTATCACCTGTTTGCACTATAATTGTAATATGATTCCTCCTTTTGTATTTTAGGGAATTGTAACCATGCTGACCGTATTATTTTTAATAATATGTATGCTTATGTTGATTAAAATACTGCGCTTGAGATCACGTCATTAAAATAAACATTTTATCCTTACCATGTCTCTATGTTGTGGACTGGTTTGAGCGTATAACAATAGAGTGTTCTCACTTCCCACCATTCCTGAGATGGTCCTAAGTCGCATGTTGTAGGCTGTCTAATCATTGGTTTCTTTGCTATAGTACGAAGAGCTAATATGACACTGATTGCTAGTCTGGTAGGGTATTTTGGGTACTGATGTGAATTTTGGCACACCCTAATTCACTGAGGTCCTACGTGTCTGTGCACAGTTCTGTGTTTGCGCAGAATCCCTGTTACATGGCGCCGCCAACGAGTGTGGTCTTATTGTGAGACACTTGAGTAGTGCTTATATCAGTCTACAACTCCCTCACTATCGTTTCCGGTTGACGGTGGTGACGGACAATAAACCTACCTATATTTGCATAGGTTGTTTCAAGCTTGATAATTCTCAAAGGTTTTCCTTTTGAATTACTACCCAGTTGTGCGTTATAGTATTGTATTGTACTTCTCTATTACTGTTTCGATATGGCTGCGGTTGATATCTGGGCTCACAGTCGTGTAGCTGTGCATAATCATTTGCAGGAATACCTTGTTTCTCTTGAGGGACAGGCGGTGGTTTTTGTAGTCTCTGCTGATGTGGAGTACCCATTTGAGTTGTATTACTCATGGGTCACATTTCCCGCAGTGGATGCTGTTTCTGGTGACTTTCACTCGTATACCCCGCTGATGCTCCTGCAGTGTACGCTCCATATCGGACAGTAGAAATTCCGATTTCTGTTTGGCAGCATGCCGTTTGGTTTAATGGTGCCCTCCCACATGTTTATACAGTGGTCAGACAAGGACCATTGTCCATTCCAGGCACTACATGGCCTGTGTTGGCTGCTTACACCCCGCATCCCCAGGCGGGTGCTATGACAGCCCACTAACTGCGACCCCTATATGCCTCTTCGGTAGCAGTTATTAGGGGTCTGGTTCATTACATTACTCGCAACCTCCCGAGTGGGGCCCCGGCTGGTGCAGCGCATCCAGTTGACAGTGGTGGACTCAAACTTAGTCCCGTCATGGTTAATGCGATCATGGGCAAGCGTCCCCAGGATAAGGAAGAAATGCCTTTTTCGCTTGCCCAAAAATTTAACCAACTGGAAGCAGTCTTCCCAAATACTAGTCCTGTTGAGAAACACAGAATTCTCACCGTGAGTTTGCAGAAAGACTTAGTGCCTGACATAACTGAGTGTACAACTTGGTGTGTGATTTTTACGGCAGTCTATACTAGGTGCTTTGGCACCCCGTCAATGTCTGTTTTGCCCCCTGTGATCAAGCGTGTTCAGGATGAAGACGGACCAGAGCGAGCAGTGGAGTTGGGTATGCGCATTGTGGGAGTGTTTGATATGGTACGTGATCTCGTACTTGCTAATGTCAAGGTGGATGCGGTAAGTTTCTAAGTCTCTAATGCTCTACCCAAGGTACCCGACGCTGACAAACCCCGTCAGTTGCCGAAAATTATTACAGAGGCTAATAAGACCGTGGGCCGCAATAGTTTAGGTGTTAAGCCTTTCGCAAAGAAAGAAAAGCAACAGCAACTCAGCAAGGGCCATCCGATAAAGATGACCGCCCAAAAGTTCAGAAACAAAATTGGAGTAAGAACAAAAAACAGGGGAAACAGCAGCAGCAGAAACAGGGTTCCCGTCCCGCTTCGCCTACACCTGCCCCTGTTGAGCGTAAATATGATTTGTGTGACCGCGTACTATTAAGTAGCCTGATAGGTTTCAGTTTCCTGAACAACGTTCTCCTCGCTCTTTGCAGGAAACATCGGTAACAGCCACCAGTGGAGGAGGCGGCGGCAGAGGTCAAGGTGCCCAGCAGAGCCATGAGCAGCCTCGTAAGGCTGACGGAAAAGGCAAGCAGGATGAGTCACCGCGTCAAAGACCCCAGTTTCAAAAGAAGAAATTTGCTGCTGTAACAGCGACATATGCCACATATATAGTGAGAACGCAGCGTCGGAATCTGACATGTGCTCTGACCCTGCTGGACAGCGCGGCCGAGATTACCATCATTCGAGTGGCGCTGCGTCCACTACTGAAGATGAAAGCAACTGTCACCTTTGTTGTAGTTGAGACAGCAGACACTAGAGTGGCTCCCCCTGAAAGACTTTATGAAATAGTCCTTTTAATTGAAGGTGACATAGAAAGTACCATAAAAGTTTTTTGGGGGGGAAATCTAACGACTACTTATTATATTTTGTTGGCCGAGGTCGACTGGCCCCACTGTTTGTCCTGGCCGCTCCGCAAGGGGAGGAGGTGATCCTCCCCGCTTTCACGCACACATTGCCGAAGGAGCAGGCGCTGCAATTTGCAGAAGATTGGGCTAAGGCGCTTGCTCCGGCGTTGTACCGTACTCACCGTGGATGGGACAAATGTTCCCCTCCACATGAGATCCCTTTACGGTCCATGCCACAGCCACAACCCCAATACCCCATATGGCGTGAGGCGAAAGCCTCTGTAGCCGAAATCCTTGAACAGTTGGAATATCAAGGTGTAATTGAAAAGTCTTTGTCTCCAATGAATAACCCACTTTTTACTGTTACCAAGCCAGATGGCTCGTACCGTTTGGTATTGGATTACCGCCACTTAAACTCACATTGTCGTACGTGTGCGGTGCTGAATACTCACAGCTCTGCTCTAGCGGAAAGTCTTGTGCGTAAAAGGTTCAGAACCATGCTTGACATTTTCAATGGCTTCTTTGCCCATAATTTGTCCCCACTTAGTAGTCAGTGGACGAGTTTTACCTGTGGCGGCAAACAACGCCAATTTCTTCATTTGGCCATGTGCTACAAGAACAGTCCAGGCGTTTTGCTGCCAGCATAGTCTCTCTGCTTGAGAGGCTCGACACAGACACATGTTCGTATGTGGATGACATTTATCTCACAGACGACAAATTATGGCCGCATCTGTGCCATGTTGACTGCATAATTTGCCATTTTGCAAAATCACACATTGCAGAATACACAGTGTTGTTCCTGGGCTACGAGCTCAACAATGAAGGTAGAGGCTTGGCTCCTTACTTCTTGGAGAAATGCGCACTTTTGCGCGCTTCTGCAACAATTTAAAAAGCTACAATCATTACTGGGCTTTCTAAATTTTGGACGTACATACATTTCGTAATATGCCCAGCTTATCAAGCTGCTTTATGCATTGATACAACATACTTTTTCCAAATCGTGGTTTCTTTGCTATAGGACGAAGAGCTAATGTGACAGTGATTGCTAGTCTGGTTGGGGATTTTGGGTACTAAGGTGAGTTTTGGTACACCCTAATTCACTGACGTCCTAAGTCTCTGTGCACAGTTCTGTGTTTGCGCAAAATCCCTGTTACACTATTGATGCAAATAATAAGATTGCACAAAGGCAATTTTGCAAAAGTAAAGTGGGGACCGAGGGGTGAACTAACTGAGGCTATTCCGGTAAGAAGGGTGTACGTCAGGAGTGTGTGCTGGCACCCACCCTATTTTCAATATATGTCAATGATATTCCAAGTGATCTATTTGGGTGCACACATGATTCACCCAAGATGGCTGGGGATTTGATGCCAGTCCTTTTATTTGCTGACAACTCCATACTGATATCGTAAACTCCTTAAGTTCTACAATCTCTATTGAATTCTTTTAATGTTTACTGTAAAAAAAAAAGGGTCTTGAAATAAATTCCGGCAAAACAAAGTACATGGCAATAAATCCACACAAATATTTTAAAAAGAACCTAGCAGTTAGTGGCCAAAAACTAGAGTATGTACATGATTTTAGTTATTTAGGTATAGCCTTGGACACAAAGTTGTCTTGGAAGCAACAGCTAGAAAAAAATAAGATTGTACAACTTCAAAACACGTTGCCAATAATAAAGATACATGGGAGTAGTATATCAAAGGCGTTGACTCCTGCTCTGGAGGTTTACAAATACAAAGTACAATCAGCTGCTCTTTATGGAGCTGAAATTTGGGGTCCACACTGCAAACAGAGCTTTGAACTAGGAGAAAACAAGTTTCTCAGAAGGGTTTTAAGTTTGCCTGTGAGAACACCCCTAACCCCAATTCTTATGGTCTCAAACGTCAAACGAACGGACCACCATGCAATATTAAGACCCCTACTATATTGGGTAGGGCTCTGGTCAACCCCTGAATTGACCAGTTACAAGGAGGGCTTACAGGAGATTTTAGAAATTGACATAAGCAGGGGTACTCCATGGACCAAACATGTTTTTTCCGGGTTCGAGAAATTGGGCTTGAAACATTTTTTGGGAAGCTCCGACACAGCTGACTATGGCTAGTAAAAAACTGTTAAAATCCACTTTTTGGACCCATATTCAAAATAGTGTGTCACATTGTGCAGGCAATGGTACATTAACAACTGAGTTTCTTCTTTTCAAGGAAGTAGCAAGTTTTGAACCTTTCTTGGATGAGATATACCCACCACTAGCCAAGGCCCTGCACATGTAGTCAAAATGCATTAAAGGAGACATTTACAATTGTTGTGCCCAGCATACGGCAAACAGAGGAATACATGGATTAAACCCATTTGCCGTAACCTGACTACGAGAGTTAGTCCTGCTTTGTTCCATCAAGGGTGGGGGCGGAGGCGGAGGGGGAGAGGCGACCTACGAGGTGACCAGTGCATCAGGAATTACTCACTAGGAAGGGTTGCGACAGCTACCTCCACGCAAAAATTACCGCTGCTCAGTTTGTGTGGTCGTGGGCTTATTGTCACCTAGCGGTGGAGGGAGCTACCACCTACTGAAACACCAGATTGAAATACCAGACCAGCAAAACAGCAAACCAACAGTATCATCTCTGAAGCACATCTAAAGTTAAAGCTACGATTAAAGCTACACCTCGCCATCGTGGTTACGTCACTCTGATCGGATATTGCAGTTGGAGCTGTAGCTGCAAGGTTAGCACTAGGACAAAGCAAGAGGTATATCGACCAGACCTGGGTTTGAGCTCACATAACTTACCACCTCCCGCCTCTACCCCTTGCGTATTAAAGACGATCTGGAGAACACTTGTAGAGCACTTGGGGCATAGGCAAGCTGCGAGCTGCAGGCGGTGAAAAGTGGTTTGAGTAAAGGTTCGAGTAAAGGGGCTTTAGAGGCATACAGTATGCGATCAGGCAGAGAGAGGAAGGCCCCAGGAGAGAGAGCACCCACTCTAAAAGGGCTCCCCAAAGCAAAAAAAGGCAGTAAGCCAGCTATAGCAAAGGGGAGAAACTCAACATCTAAGAGCCTGTTAATCTCGTTTATTGCTACTATGTTTGAAAAATCAAGACTAAACAAAAAAGGGATGCTAAATTCAAGATTTCAATATTTAAAGGATCCCACTTCATCTCTCTGTGCTAAACCAGGAGAAACATCAGGTCTAATGACCCCCTTAACTCCGGAAAAAACATCACAGTGGATAAATCAAGGAATGACTGATTCAAATAAAAAAAAACACTCTAACAGAACCAGTAGTAATCTCAAATCAAAACTTCATTGAGAGGTTAGACCTAAGCAAGCTAGAGGAAGTAGAACTGCGAGATACTAAAGAACGCTCCGGACTTCACCTCACAAGTAATACCACCTTATCAACAGCAACAGTGCACGCAAATGGAAGTGGGACCGGTAATACTGGCATCAGTTTGGAACAGCTACATTGTGATCCATCAATAGCGTCAAAAACAATGTATGGCGAAAGCACTCCCTATAACACAGCTATAAGGACAAGCAATGAACATACACATATAGCTGAGCATGGTCAAGAAGCAGGCCAACATGACGTGTATATAAAAATAGATGAATCAGTGCATCAATGGTCGAGAAAGGAGAAAGCGATAGCCAGTTTGGAGGGCTTAAGCTCAAGCACACGTGTGGAAAGTACACACGTTACGAAACTGGAAATTGAAGGGATTGGAGATGATGACGAGGTATTGTTTATGTCATGGGCGAGTATACCCATGGAAGACTCTTGTGTGGAAACCGACAAGGGACAGGGGCAAGAAGAAAGAAATGAGCAAGTGTTAAGACCAAATGACACAGAAGAAAAAGGCAAGATTTTAAATCAGAGAATAAAAACCAAATCAATTACAGTGGATAAATCAGGCAAGTTTCCGAAATAGAGACAAGAACCTTTGAAAGTAATACTAATGTACAAACTGAATTAATCTTGAAAACCCTACAAGCACTTGAAATGTCATCAGCAACATTGATAATGCAGTCAGACAAGCTAGAAATACAGATAGATCTAATGAACATCATTGCATCATACATAGCTGGAATAAACACAAAACTTGAAGACTTAACCAAACCAATAAAAAGGGTACAATCAGTTTATACACCGCAGGAATCAACTTGTACATGTGGACCCATAATAGATAAATTAGGTTTTTTACCGAAAATAATGGAACAGATACTATGCTCAAGTAAGCGCTTGGTCCTACCGGCTGAGAACCTGGGGCCCACAACTACATCAGTAACTGTGGGAAAAAGAATTCAAAATAACGTGCAGGGACCAGCAGAAACTAACCAAATGAAAGTAACTCAAATCAACATCTGTGAGACGGGGGAATTACGGGGACCAGTAAAAACTGACCAGGACCAAATTATAGATCCTCAAACTAACACCTGTGAGATGGGGGACGCACAGCAAACAAATCAGAGTGCCAGTACTAAACAGCCAGGGATTCTAAGGCCATATTCAAGAAGACAAAAAAAGAAAGACAGCAAGGCAAGAAACAGGCATATTGAATTGAACACCGCTGCAGATAAAAAGGTATATCCTATCTTTGTCACAACAACAGCAAATGAACATCAAAAGGAAAAACCTCCAGAACCAATTCGGAATACTGACACAGGAGATGAAGTCTCTCTCCATAAAAAAACTAAAGAGACTATTAAAGACAAAGTGGAACCCTCTGGGAACCATACCAATAAAACCACCTAAAGGGACCAAGATGATTGTAAATTGGAGTTTTCAAAAAGTTCTAAAAACATTAAGCTTACGGAACAACCGGGAGCTGCTAAAGTAAAGCAAGCAGATAATGATACGTCATACAATCAATTAAATGATGTAGTTGACGTCAATAAGTGGGGGATGGAGAACATGCCTTTATCGATATGGTCACACAAAAAATGGAAATGAAAATCAGGAGGAATCCCATAAAAGGATGGATGTCCAAAATGGAAGTTAAAATACAGCAATCAACTCTGCCCAGTAGCCAAAAACAGAAGGCTTTAGCTGTAACCTACATACCTACTGATTCTAATGTCCAAAAATCTGAAGTGAGGATGATTTCATATGTTGAGAAAGCAAATTCGAGGCCCACAAATTGCCATGTAGCAAAAGAAGAGGACACCCAATGTTTCCTAGGACCTCCTCAAAATCTTATACTAACCAGGCATCATAACTCAGGAGACGGTCAATTTAATGCCTGCATCCCTACCCAAGCCAAATCCAAGACTAAGAAACTGGAGGATAAAGATAACGTAACAATAAGAACAACTAAAGACCAGGTAGGTCATCAGTTGATATGGACATCGGAATATGAAACACAGGGAACTGTGACATCTTAAACAGAGGCAACATCTTGAAGCTCCTGGCCGAAATAGAGGAATTAAAACACATAAACACGTCAGAACTAGCTACAGTGCATTTTCTCCCAGCAGAGACCAAATTAACAGAAGAACGAACATTAACAACATGGCAGACACCGGAACTGGCACAGCTAATATTAAGCAACTCTAAACAATTTTCAGCCCGGGGCATTCAATTAAGAAAACCAGCAAGACCGCGTTATCCATTCCCATTGAGAGAAATAGAGCAGCAGGATATAGGACAATTATTCATAAGAAACACGCGGAACAGGCATACTCAGTTCTACGTATTGCAAAAAGCATGAGTGTTACAGCTCAGTCTCCGGTAATATCAATAAGAAGAGAACATGGGTCAAGTGATACAAAGCTAGAAAAATTGAACTGGCTACCAAGTATATTAAACAACCAAGGTGTCTGACATAAAGGAGCTATGGTCTTGACTTCAAAGTCAAACTTAATACACATGATATCTTGGAATATAGCAGGAGCCAGGCGATTACTTGATGAACCCCTCCCGCTCAAGGAGTGGGCAAATAGTGACATCATAGCCCTGCAAGAGACTTGGTCGCAAGAGGACATTCCAATAGCAGGTCCACTACACAGTAGCTGCGGAAAAAAGTAAGCTCTATGGTAGGGCAATAGGAGGGTTAACTGTGTATGTATCGACAGCGTTAAAAATATCAACAGAACAGTTGAAATCCCCAGATCCCAGTATACAAATTGTAAAATGTTCAGATCAAAATTTAAACACAACTAATACGATAATATTAATTAATTACTATACACGACCTAAGTCTCTATTAAAAAGGAAGAAAAATGCCCTTCTTATTAAAACAATATCGAGATTAAGCTGTGTAGATCTGACATTGAATATGATTGTAGCAGGCGATTTTAATTCAAACTTGATATTCACGCCAGATGATGATGATATTCTAATTGCAGAGAACTCATTTTGGGATGTACCACAGTAAGACAGTACGGGGATCAACCATATGGACCGTATTGGTCAACAACTAGTTACAGATATCGAATTTCAAGGGATGCGTGTCCTTAACGGAAGAAACTACGAATATCCCCCCCCCAGAAAAAACATATTACGGTCCAAGGGCGCATTCAACATTAGACTTCACACTTGTAGCTCTCCCCTTAATACCGATATTAGATCGTTTCTACATAGAATTTACCTCACTGAGTGATCACTCAATCCAGCATGTTATCTTTAATCGAGATACACCAAGACACCAACCTACAAATTTGCCCGAGGGCTAACTCACCTCTGTTAATCTAAGACGTCTAAAATGGACAAACACGAACAAAACAAATTTGTTTATAAAAATAAAGAGTATTTTGGCCGAGTTAACCTTAGAACCCATTAACAGAATACAAGCATGGTCGCTATTTCTAGATAAACTAGCGAAAACCATGAAAGTGGTAGAAACAGGGGTCCAAAGTAACGATCGGACAAGAAATCTACCAAAAGATCTTTAAGTGTTAAAGAAAGAACTAAGAAAAGCTCAAAGGAAATTGAGGCAGGAAAAATCCTAGGGTGTTTGCTGGAAAGCATTTCAAAAAATGAGAACACAATTCAAAAAAAGAAAATGGGAATTTAAAAGAGAGAAGGCAGAGAACTTCTGGTCTAAATTAATTCATGATTTAAGTTATTCAAACTTAAATAAATTCTGGCAGTCAATAAACAACCTGTGGAGACCTCGGAATATCACAACATGGCATGTACAGGAGCAAGAGTGGGTTAATTTCCTTAGGGAGAAATTTAAAGAAGACCAACCATATGATCTGGACAACTTCCATTCACCAACTGTGAAGTACATTAGTAAAAAGGGAATAAAATCGCAGACCACTGGAGTAAATTACTCAACAGAAGAAATAACAAACATAATAAAGAAAGGCAAAAGTGATGGTGCGCCCGGTCCAAACGGCATTCTCCGGGCTACTTTTATATTTGATTCGGAGGACTGGAGCCCAATACTAGGGAAACTATACACTGATGTAGAATTAATCAATCAATTCCCAGAAAGCTGGCAAGGCTCAATCATTACTCCCATTTACAAAGGAGGGGACAGATCGAGACAACAGAATTATAGGCTAATCGCCTTACAGGATGTTGAAGCCAAATATTTTACATCATTAATCCTTAAAGATCTATCTGAATGGTCTAGTGATTGTAACCTAATACCAATCAATCAAACAGGATTTAGGAAGGGTATTGGAACCACTACAAATATATTGTCTATGTCATTGATCGCAGAAAGATCTAAAAACAGGAAACAAGATCTCCATCTGTGTTACATCGATCTAAAAGCTGCCTTCGACAGTGTCGATCGGAAACTTATGTGGTCCAAATTAAAATCCTGGGGTATACCTGACAGGATATTGAAAGGTCTACAACTTTTTTATATAGATACCTCGGTACATATGAAACTTGGAAATGGAGCCAGGCAATCAAGGAAAGTGTACACCCACATGGGTTTAAAGCAGGGGTGCGTACTAGCTCCACACCTTTTCAACTTATTCAACTAGATGGAATACATTCACACCCACCTAAATTAGGAATACTTCTAATATCACATCTGGCTTATGCAGATGATATTGTTCTCTTAAGTCTGACTAAGGTAGGTCTGATAAGACTATTAAACAAACTCTCTGAATTCATGTTGGCAAACAACCTGGAATTAAATCTCTCAAAAACTAAAACAATGGTTATTACTAATCGGACAGCCTTGACTCAACGTATTAGACTAAAGGGAAATCTGTTGGAGAAAGTATCATGCTATAAATATTTGGGATTTTTCATTGACGATAAACTTTTGTTTCGTGATTACCTAAAGTACACAAAACAACGTGAAGGGGCCCTAACATTCGCCCTCAAAACCCTGGCAAAGAAGTTGGAAGGTCCGTCTCTGAAACCATTACTAACAATAATGTCAGCCAAAGCTCTGCCAACATTAGCATCTGCCCAGGCTGCAATGCATGGAAATGACGCAGAAACCCTAACCAGTCTAATAACGCGCGTTTACAAAAAGGTTATTTTACTTCCAAAGACTGCCTCACCAGCTCAGATGCACTTGGAGTTTGGGTTAATGAATGAAACATTGGGTAGGCTCTACTCATACATTAAAGTATGGTATCAAATAAAGCAAAATGAAGAAAAAAACGGCCTTAATGAATCCCTATGGCAGGAAATGGATCAAGATAAATATTCGCCGGAACACACATTTCTTGAACACTCCTTAAAGATCACCTGCACAAGGGAGCTGTGGAGTAAACAAATGCCTTACCAAGCATTCGAATTAATAATAAACAAAGCTGCAAGGTTCCACTCATTACTGATCGATAAAGATCATTTTCGCACAAGAAGTCACTCATGGACACTGATCAACATCTATAAAATCTTAAAGCAAGCAGCCTATTTGGACTCCTCTACTTATTCCATCTATGTAAAGAGGAAATTAATAATGTTAAGGTTTGGACAGTTCCCTACTCTTGCGGAAGCGCCACATTGGAAACTAAAAGAAAACGAAAATTGTCGGCATTGTGGTTATAAAAAAGAAGATTTGATCCATCTTGTATGTCAATGTAAGACATTGCAACCAGCTCGAACCAGAATATTGCGGCAAGCACTTTAGGACAGAGGCATAAGATTGTGCAGGTCAGCTATCATATGTGGACTAGACTCTAATGACCCCCAAATGAACTGAAAATTGATTACATTTTTACAAATCCATGAGCACGAACTGAATGTTAAATCACAGTAATAATATGAAACGCATTTTATAACTATATAACTTTCTAGGAGTTTATGTTTTCATAGAGATGTAATTTTTTCGCAACTTTTCGGCCCCAGTGCTTGGCGCCTAGCCCCAGCCATCCTCTGCCTCAGTGTCGGCAGGGGGGCGGATGCGGGGGCCTCCTTTGGGCTATTTGGCTTCTTGGTGGCACCTGTCAATACCCAACTCCTGTCAGCTGGTTTCCACCTGGTGGATGCAGTGGATAATGAGGTCGGGTGCAGAGGAGTGTGGCGGTTTTCTTTGGTGTGACGCATGACGTTGTGACGAGGGTGGGCGATATTCAAGCCATACAGACGCAACCTCTACCTTATTTCTTGAAGAGAATACCGGTGAATATTGAGGAACTTTGGTTTTTGTGGTGAGGGAAGTTGAGGTGTAGAGGTGGCAGCAGTAGCTGGGTGTACACAAGAAGGAGGTAAGTCTAACCTTTGCCTTGCCTTTGTTATTCACCCCTGTTTTTTACTTCGCCAAGCCCTGTTTTGTCTCTCTGGAAATGAGTACCTCCCACCGTTTATCTCTTCCTGTGCTTCGCTGCAAGAGACCCCTCCTTCGTGCCCCTAAAGGTAAATCCCAGGGGAGAGCCAGTAAAAAGAGGAAAATTGGAAGGAAGAAGGGGTCCACTCAACATGAACAATGTGCATTGTAAAGTGGAGAGGTTCATCGTTCTCCCCTAGTAACCTCAATAAGGAACTTTGTTTTTGAACATTTTAATAATGGAGCCCAACTGCCCTCAGAGAAGGAGGTCAAGACATCCCACGGGCAGCCCAGTACGTCGGACTTGGCAACAGATGTTTTATGCACAGCATTGGAGGAAGGGCAAATAATCAATCTTTTAGTATCTCCATCACAGACTACATGTGTGACTGCAATTAGGGGCCCAGTAATGGTACCTGCTCCCAAGCTCAACATCTCAGACCCCATGGTCGTAGCACTGCAGATGTACACACACATAAAAAGTCAGATGAAAAGGCAAAACAAAATATAGAAATCCGCCCTAAAACTAGTTTTGATCCCACTCCCACTTCCCGAACCGTTCATCCCAGCCCTTGTGATAAAGTTCAAATTCCAGCCAGCAGTAAGGTGGGTGAGTCTGTCTCAGAATAAACCTCCCAAAGAACATCCTTCAGCTTATAAATCCTCCACCAGGTCCCAATTAGCAAGCTCAGAATTATTGCTTGATATCACTCGTCGAGGAAAATAAGCAAAGAAACTTCGACCCTTGAATTGCTCTAAAATTCTTCAGTTATTCCAACAAATTCCATCCCTCTCAGGGATAACCTCATTGGACCTAACGTTTGTTGGGTTCCAACAGGGCGAACAAGGTAGAGAAGTCTGTAGCGTTTCTTTCATCTCCCCTTGTACTGTGGACCTTTTCTTAAGGCCGGAGAAGATTTCGCAAAAATTCACCTACAGGCCCTTTGCCCTACAAAACAGAGCCCCCAACTAGTAGAACCCCAGCGGCCCCTTTTCCTCCTGCCTTTTTAAATATGCACAGTAGGTTTTCTTTTACTCAATGGGAACGATCTATACCATATATCCCGCCGCTAAGACCCGAAATTTCACAACAAAGTACCAACACTCCCACCTATTTGGGAGTGGTTATAGTAAATGACAGACCACGTTCACAGTCTAGGCAATCAGCATGGGCCGAAGCCAATAGGTTCTCCCCATTTGCGGTACCTGCAGGATGATGGTGATTGGAATAACAGGTCCAGATTATCCTGGAATAAGGGGTCCTCTCAAAACCTGAGAATCCTAAGCTGGAATATCCATGGGTTCGAACGTTTGAGGAACAGCGGTGTACTGGAAGAAAGTTTGTATTCCTTCCATTTGGTATACCTTCAGGAGTCTTAGTTAAGAGAGGACGAGTCAGTTGACGGCTTTATAGCTTTGAATTGTAAAGGCCAGTCCCGGGGTAGGGGGAGAGCATCCGCTGGTGTATTGACACTGATATCAACCAAGATGATTAAGAGACCTTTCGAGGTCATAAATGTTTCAAGTGGTTTGTCGCTATCAGTGGTTGAAATGAGCGTAGGCAAAAATACTCTTAGATACTTCTTACTCATAAATGTCTATATTCACAAAGAAGATAATCAGCAGTTAAAACGGTGGTTGGAATCATTTGAATCTCCTTTCCAGCACTTGGTGACAAAATATCCTAAAGCAGTGATAATAATGGTCAGGGATGTTAATGTTCGTGTCTTCCTTGTACAGTTAGGCCAGCACTTGGAAGAAGCGTTGGATTTCTACAACATTCCTTTAGCACAATTTCCCCCTGGTACTATCAAAAAAGAGGCCAAAGTGTTGAGTCAAAAGCTGGCAAGCCATGGTCTGATTTACTTTAATGGATTATTTAAATATGACTCACCAGCTGCAGAAACCTTCAGGCAGCGCCAATCTTTAGGCCGTATTGATTATTTATTTACATGCCTTTGGAATTTCAACCTTTTTAAGAGTTTCGAGGTGGCTAAGTACGAGGGTAGTGACCATTGGGCAACAACAGCAGTTCTTGACCTGTGTGAGCCTGCATCCCCCGAGAGGATTCTGCCTCTAGAGATGTTCTATCCGCGCAGGATCACAACAAGCTTAGATACTATGCATCTTCAACGGCTAGCCTCTCTTCAGTTAGAGGAGATGATTGACATTAATCACAGCACAGTGGTGTGGTAAAATAATATTATGCAACAAGTTTTGGGCTGCTTTTCAGTTAATATATGTGAAAAGGGTGTGCAGGCAAAATCTCGTCTGCAGGGATCAGCAGGCTGGTTTGATTGCCAAAAGTTGAAACAACTGTTGAGACAGAGAGCAAAGAGTGTTAGGTGTTATGATGTCCCCTCAGCCACCCAAGAGTTGGTTAAATTTAAATGCCAATATAAATCCCATGTGCAGACAAAAAAGGCAGCCTTTTACTACAGTAAGTGGGACGAGATGCAGGAAATCATACTATCAAATGAACAGCAAACATTCTGGAAAAAGGTCAATGAGTGTAATGGCCAAAATAGGGACACACTTGTTTGTATGATTTCTGAAGCCCAGTGGGCCACTTATTTGATAGATGTATATAAGGGACCTTCTAGTACAGATGGACATCAGAAAATATACGGACAAACTGTCCCAGTTATATAGTTCTAAGTGAAGAAAATAAAGGCTGTTATTGAGAGGGTAAAACTCCCCCGAGCCGCTGGGCCCGATAACTTTCCAGCAGTCATAATTAAAACAAATAGCATCTGGTGGGCTACGATTTACTCCTCCTTGCTTAGTTGGATTGCTATTTCTGGCCTTTATCCCTCTTCCTGGAATGGGTCAATAGTGAAACCGATTTTAAAAAAAGGGGTCATACAGACCCTATGCACTATTGGCTGATAAGCCTCTTAGATATCTCCTTAAAGATATTTTCTAAGACCATTTTAGCTAAACTCGAAGATTGGGCAGCGGAAACTAAGCAAATTCCACTAGAACAAGGGGGTTTCCGTGAGGGTCATTCCACACAGACCACTGTTTTGCTCTGTTGGCCATTAATCGAAAGGCTCTGGAGGAAAATCAAAGGCTCTACTGTTGCTTTGAAGATTTCCGGACAGCCTTTGATTCAGTGGATAGGGATACTCTGTGGGGAAAATTTGCCTCCTGGAACCTACCACGAAATCTTGTTGGGTACTCTAATCTTAGCACTTTGGCAATTGGGCTCAGGTGGAGTTAGATAAGTCGGGTTGGTTATCACAAAATAATTCTATTGACAATGGCCTGCGCCAGGGGTGCGGTTTAGCACCCTTGCTTTTTAGCTTATTTCTGGCTGACCTAACCTTTATTTCCCAATTTGAGTCCTATTCGACAAAAATTGGGAACCAGTATATTGCTTGTCTGCTGTATGTAGACGATTTGGTGTAATTCGATTATACCCCAATAGGTTTGCAGAGGAAACTCATTGCCCTGGCAACCTATAACAAGCAGAATCAGCTCTGTATCAATCTGGAAAAGACCAAGATCATCATCTTTGGAAAAAAAGTACAAAGTTTTTCTTGGGACTTAGGGATGCAGGTGGTGGAGCAAGCCTATCAATATAAATACCTGAGTTCATTTTTTAGGAGAAGTTTAAATTGGGTGCTCATTGGGATGCAACTAAGCAGAAGGCTCTATTGCAGGCCAGTTGTCTGTCAAGATTCGATGGTAGGTTTGGGGGGCTATCTCATATCCCATTACTAAAGGTTTATGAAGGGAAGATACCTCCGTTAGGCCTGTTTGGGGGAGAGGATTTTTCCCTCGACCCAACATATGAATGGGATAGATTGGAAGGGGTGGTGTTTAAAAGACTTTCATCACTCCCCCAAGGTACTTTGGTTCAGGCCATAAGGAGAGAGTGCAATCTGGTCTCTTGGAATATGGCGGCCTCTACTTGGGCACTAAGATATTTTAACACATTGTTGGAGGATGATGAGGTGGTTAAAGTCTCTAAATTGTGTTGGGAAGAGATCCAAAGCAGTGAGAGTATCTGGGCAAAGGCTGTAAGAACTATATAATTGCACTAAGGAATCTTCATATAACTAGTGGTACAGTTACATCTTGGCTCCCACTTCTAGGCAAACGAGCACTGAGGAATCAGCTTCTACGGAATCTGAATGTATCATCCTTCTGTATATAGAGTAGAAATCATCCATTAGCTTCTCGATTGCTACATTGGGCTAGGATACTGTTGTTCACTATCTAGCACGGTTACCAGACCCAGGATCTAGGAATGAAATACAATTTTAAGGGCTAGGGTGGGACGCAATCCAATCTACTCATTCCACCCACACAGGATCAGGGTACAAAATTATAATGGTCTCTGCCCCTGCCCTTTGAATGTTAGATGTACCCTTATTCATATTGTTATGGACTGCACTTTTTATTTTGCAAATTGATTCAAGTTTTTACTACCCCTGTTTTTTAAATATGATGCTCTCCAGTAGAATAAAGCTGTGGAGTTATTGTCCAAAATACGTTATCTTGATGTGGCAGTTGGAATTGTTTGGTTTTTGCGATCTGTGGAACAAACATTTAATCATGAAACGTAGTGATTTGGAGGGGGAGGGTAGCCAGGAGAGGGATCCTTTAAAATGTTTAAATGGTTTTAAATATTTTAACTGTGTTGTTTTTTTAGAATGTTTTATGGACTAAATAAACTTGTTTCAGAACCTTAACCTGTCTCTCGTAGGTAGTATTAGCAGGTGCAGGTGTAGGATACGAGGCACAGGGTGAGGGACAATCACTTGTAGCAAAAACATTTATTAGAAGCTGGTAGAATCTGATAAAGTCTAATAAAGTCTTGACATACAATGGTAAGTGGCAGTGATAACAGCAATGGAAAGTTAAATGCCCTGTTTAAGGATATAGAATGGAAGCCTGAGGGATGAAGAGTGGAACGGATTCTGCACAGTCTCTGTACGGTGTCTGTACGGTGTCTGTGCAATGTCACTTACCTCTTCCCACTGGTCTTTGTTGCTTGTGCCACCTCCACCCACAGCAGGAATACACGTAAACAAGTTTGGTGCCAGGGTGGACTAAGAGCTCTTAGGCAGACTCCAGGTATCTCTAATGCTTTCCAGGCACCTCCAGGCAGTTCAAGCTCAGAAGACTCAGGGTGCTCAGGGAAGGAGCATGCAGTTTGCAAGGTTCTCACCCTCCCTTGGCAAGGGGAACACCTCAGAAGACCAGTAGTAAACTAAAGGCACTCTATGACAAGCAATGGTCACAGAGAGATAGACAGGCTGTTCCCCCACCTCCTGGGGGGAATGGAACTGGCTTAGCTAGCTCAAGGACTCAGCTGCCCTAGATCCTTGATCGACCGCATCCAGCATTCAGCAGCCAGCACCAGACTCTTGCCTCCTGGCCCAATGCACCAACTGCCACGGAACTGCTATAGAAGACTGCTCCCTACCCTGTTGCACACCCGTACTCACATGGGTCACAGAGGGCGTCAGAAACAGTGGTGGTGGTGGTGATAGTGGCAACCGTAGGCTGTCAGCCTAAATGGGTGCTAGTGAGTGGAATGTCCTAACTGGGAAGTAAGTCAGCCCCTGCATGCAAGTTGAAGATAGTAGGAGAGAGAGTGACAAATTAAAGCCACTCTGCAGCTCCAAAACATCTCTGTGAGTTTACCTCCCACAAGCTTGTCGCTCAGCAATCAACTTCCTATATTTTTATGTGCAGAGTTCTCCGCAAGGACTGTGAGTCTCTGCAGTCATAAAGTTACGATTAAATTGTAAAAGGGTAAACTTACACAAAGGTGTAATTTACCTTTGTTGATAGGGCCATAAGTCTAAGTGATTTCCTCAGATTCACAGGCTGTTGAGTCAAAACTGGAACTTGACTGGTTCGCCATTTTCAAAAGGGGAAGCTCAGGTGGTTAGGTAACATCTTCTCCCATTGTCTTAGGGGATGGCTGCATAGGCTGGAACACTTTTCCATGTCTCCTGGAAGAAAGATACAGTCCTTCTGAGGAACTCATCTTCCAGTGCTGAAGTTGCTGTTGCACTGGCATCCTCTTTATTGTACCACTCCAGCAGCAATCAGACATGTGCTCTCCTTATTCTCACAGGAGTTACTTTGCCATCTAGCCAGTACTTTAATGTGCTGCCAGGACAAGAATTAGAAAAAATCACCCGAAACCATATATTTTTACCCTTTCTGAACTTTAAGCAGCTGCCCTAATGACCCCTTACTGATAATTAAAGTGCGCACAGACAGAAAGGCCAGGTTAAAAATAAATAGTAACAATTTTATTTAAAGTTCATCCAGGCCTTTGCTAAATCTTACAACGTAAAGAAATGGCCATTATTTTTTTCAGTGAATTTTGGTTGCTCTACACAGGATCTCTAAGCAGTTTGGGTTTCTGAACGGATGCACGCTTTTTCAGTGGACTTTGTTTTTCAGCATGTGGTACTTAGAATTTTCTTCAATGTTTCTTGTCTTGTTTCCCCCAATGTGCATGTCTCACCTTCATTGCCAGTTCACTTAAAAAAGGCACAGAAAACTCTAATCTGTACTGTATTTATTGTATTTTAATTCGCCCTCTCCAAACAGACTAACCTGCTTCTTTCACAGCTGGCCTTGCCACTCGTCTATGCTGATTAGCCATTTGTCCCTTTCTGTCCTCATTTGTTGTTCATGACCATTCCAGGTTTTGATGACCAGTGCTCCTTAGGTAAGTCCAGCATCCCCAGGGCCCTGATGCCCACATTGTTGTCCTCGATATACCTTTGTGACCCACATGATATCCAGGAATATAATGCACATTTCTTTATTCATTGTTCTGTTGAGAGATGAATTAAAGTACCATACCAAGAGGGCACCCTGGCACTAAGAGATTTCCAAAGGAAAGGTTCAAACAATACTAATGTATGGAAAGGCCAGTTTTAAGCTTTTTTCCCCAGAAGTTTTAAGTTGCACCATAGCTCAAGTCCTGTGCAGCTAGGAAGAAAAAGGATCTACTTTCAATATGTTCCTTCTTAGTTTTAGGATGACACTGGTGCTTGACTGTTACAGAGCATAGGATTCTGAAATAAACAAATGGGATAATATATCGCTGAACAATGAGCCGGCTCTTTTTTTGCACTGCACAATGGCAAATGGATAGATTGTTTGGTAGCGGGAATCAACTGAAATCAGAAAGATGAATTTAAATGCTACAGCATCTGGGACAGCCTCAGATAAGAATCCTATCAGTGTTCTTAATGATCTAAAGGGTACCAAATGCAAATGGTGGGAAGTTCAAGACAAGACAATAATTGACTGTACAACAGAAAGCCGAGAATATCAAGCTAATCTCTTCCTCCAAACCCGCCTCTCACGTCCTGGAACCTATACCCACTCAATTGACAAAAAAACTCAAACTCTCCATAGCTCCGCTCTGGTGCAGAATCATCAACAGCTCCCTGAGATCCGGCATTATACCTTAATGCCTTAAAGTCGGACAAGTAATGCCACTACTAAAAAAAACAGGCCTTGGACTACATGGACCTGAACAACTTCAGACCAGTCTCCAATCTCCCCCTCCTATCCAAAATCCTCGAGAAATGTGTCCTTTCACCGCTTGTTGTATAACATTTTAGGACCCTATTGTAATTTTCCCAATTCATGCCCTTATATAGGTATAAATCACCATATCGTTATATAGGCATAGAAATCATAACCATATTTAGACATAGCTCATGCAGTCCAAATACGACAGGCCTACTTCCACTAGTTCCGAAATCTACAACGATTTCTTGGAAAACTTAGCTTCAGCAGCTAGGGACTTCCCCTTGCTGGAATACTGACTTGTCCAAGAACTCATGGAGTTTTCAAAGAACTAAGACTCTTTAATGACGTTATTATGTCCACCTTTACGTCAAACTCGGTACCTTCAAGGTATAAATATGCCCACTCTTGCCATAGCAAACACACATTGGTTTGGAGCAGTTCGACTATCTACTTGCCCGACGTGCCCTGCTACTGCAAATGCCGAAGGAAGCCGACCCTCCAGCAGACGCACTGAGAGAGACGCTGTCTTTTCTCTTGCCGAGAAATCCAGCTCCAGTGTTTCCAAGCTACCCTTGCGGGTTGTTGGGAAATCGAGTCCTGAGATTGACCTTCTTCATTCTAAACCAAGGTACGGAGCTGATTAGACCCTAAGAGAAATCTTGGATAGATTCTTGGCAAAGAATACTACATTTATGCTACACCTCACTTACTTCTTCCCTCATAATAAGCTTAGGTTACGTACATCGGGGTAGGCGTATTTTAGAAGCACCAGTTGAGTACTTTTTAGCCTCTGTTATTTATGTATGTATTTATCTATGGTCTAGCAACCATACAATGCTCTTACAGTATTATTTTATTCTACTCTTTTTACTGTATGCATTATATTTTGCAACCAGTTTTACGATTGTAGCAGTTCATTTCTTATACTTGAGAAAGAAGACTGTTCAATAAATCCTTTTATTGAAAACGCCGTCTATCTATTTCTCTGCACCTCTGGTGAAACGAAGCATGCACGATTGACTGAGTAAAATATCTATCTATTGTTTCCACAACTCTGAAGATCAGTTTTATCTTGGGGAAACAAAGTTGTCATGGTTATGCAGTTGTCAGAAACTAAATCCCTTCTAGTAAACTCGAGAAAGTTTCTAGTGACCTCTGAGCTAGCTGGCACTCACAATCAAGTCTAATATATTTCGATAGAAACCTAGTAGACATAAGTCCTACGTCACATATATAGGATATATTATTCTAATGCGCAGAACCTATTGGGAATATAGGAACTACACTACAAACTGAGTCAATACATGGACAACTTCAATCTTCTTGACTCCCTCCAATCGGGATTCAGAAAATGTTACCGCACTGAGATGGGGATCCTCAATATCACAGATGACATCCACAAGTCACTGGACTCCGATCACTGCTGCCTTCTCATTCTCCTCGACCTATCAGCAGCTTTTGACACAGTAGATCACCAACTTCTCATCAGGGCCCTACAAGAAAGGGTAGGTCCTCCGCTGGTTAACCTCCTTCCTCCAGAACCGCTCGCAAAGGATAAAAATCAAAAACCTCACCTCTGATCTCCACCCCGTCAGCAGAGGTGTGCCCCAAGGCTCAGTGCTCTCACCACAACTGTTCAACATATACATGGAACCCATCACCACCATACTCAAAAAGGTGAATATCCTCTTCCACCTATACGCCGATGACACCCAGATCTATCTTGAAACTTCCCCCAGATGACATCCTTAGACTAAACAACATCCTCAGACTAAACAACACCCTAAAACAAATTCAAAACTTCAACTCAACCAAGACAAAACGGAGATCCTCCTCATCTCCAACTGTTAGATCTGGGGGTCTCTAGTTGGCAGAGGTAAGTACCTTTGTCCAAATAGGGACCCTTGCTTCTAGTCAGGGAAAAGAACACACACTGTAGATAACCCCTGCTCACCCCCTAGGTAGCTTGGCACGAGCAGACAGGCTTATCCCCAAGGCAATGCGTACAATATTTTCACTTAACACACACAGTAATTCTACAACACACCTCAAACTGAGACCACACAGGTAGGTTTATCAAAAATAATATATCTTTATCTAATTTAGCAAGTTAGGAATAATTTGCAGTGGTTACACGATGTCTGCACGTTCTTAAAGGGTTGCACCTGGTTAGGAAGTTATTCAGGGAACTTATCCCAATCTCAGTCTTTAAAAATAGAGCTGTGTGCCGTATCTAGCGCTGTGGTAGGAAGCGCTCTCAATGCGGTGGTCCCCGGAGCCTCTTTATGCACTTAGCCCCCCCTTCAGCTCTCCCAGCCAGTTCTTCCAGCTCTCCGCCCGCTCTCGATCTCCTGCGAGCGGCAGGGAGCGTACTACCCGTCAGGCATGGAGATGGTGGACCGGTGATTACTCACTTCGTTCTCTCTGGGGGAGGCGGGGGAAGCTTCGGGCGGCTCCCTCGGTGAGGACGAGTCTCTCTTCTGTCGCGGCTCCGGCGTCTTCCGACGAGGCTTCCCGGGGATAGACCAATGAGGTCGCGGCTCCACAGACGAGCCTCTGCAGATACCCGGGAGTCAGCCAATGGCAGACATGGAGAACTTAGCCACTCACGGCGCGGCTCCATTGATGACGCGGCGGCGCTGGGCCAATCCCAGCGCGGCGTTCACTGAGGGAGCTCGTTTCTCTTGGAAAATGGGAGCGCGGCGGCTTTGATCTCTACCTCTGCGGCCCTGGCAAGGGACGGCGAGATCGTCGGGCGATTTCAGGCCCCGGGCAGCGGTAAATTCAGCGTCACAGTGATTTTTGAGGGCGCGGGTCACAACGAGACCGCCCTCACGGCCACAAGATCTTGTTGGGGCAGAGCTCACGAAGGGAGGCACCACGGACCTCCGACCCTCGCTGAATATGTGCCGATGAGCACACCAATCTCTGCCCACGATCAGCAGTTGAAAATGAATCACGCACTGGGCCAAAACAGCACGATCTTCACAGCGTAGTTCAGTTTCTGTGGAACCTTTTGACCCTGGGTTCCAGGACAGGAGGCCAGCTCTTCTCAGGCCCTTGGAGATTCAGTCAAAGACACAGCACACAGCAAAGTCTTTGTAGTTCAAGCAGGCAGGGTCACAGCACACAGCAAAGTCCCCCCTCTTCTCTCCTTCAGTTGAACAGCAGAACAGGTCAGCCCTTAAAGCACACAGCAAGGCAGTCTTCCTTAGTTCCTTCAACGGTCCTTCTTCTGGCAGAGGTTCCTTTTGATTGTAGAATCTAAAAATCTGTTGTCAGGGGTCCTTCTCTTATACCCCTAAAAGTCTTTGAAGTCTGTGCAAGTGGGCCCTGAGCCTGGTCTAAACCAGTTCTGGGTGTTGCTGGAGCCTTTGGGCTTCCTGGCTTCTTCCTTCTTTTCAGTGTGAGGGGCAGAGGCGACAGCCGCCCAACAGGAGGTGGAGCAAGCATCATGACAGGCAGGCGCAGCCCTATTCACTTCCAGGTGCTATCTCCTCCCACCACTCTAGTTGAAGATGCAGTCATTCAACCACGGGCTGACTCAGACAACCTCCTGGGGGCTCCCCAGCCCCTGTCACCCTCAAACCAGACAGTCAATCCACAAGCAGGCCCAGGCACACAGAAAGGTTAGACACGAGAACAGCCACTTTCTAAAAGTACTGTTCTCAAACACAGAATTTAAAAACAACCTTTCCTAAAAGATGTGTTATTAAATTCTGAGTTCAGGGATATCAGTCACTTATGGTACCATCTTGTTCCTGTGGGAAGATAGGCTGGTATCCATTGGGACCAGCCTCCCCCATTTTAGTCTATGGAGCAAGATAACCTTGCAGCAGTGAGCACACAAACTGGCTGCTGTTCACTACCAGAGCATGTTACCTGCACTGGAACCCTAACCTCTGAGGCGGAAGCCGGAGGAGCTACTCGCTTATTTTAATAATTGTTGTTCTTTTGTTATTGCATATTTTAAAACTTCTATCCTCACCTGAGCTCTTTTCTGGGCAAAATCGCCAAGCAGGCTCAACACATTTCAGCGGAACTAGCGCTGTTTTGTCACATTGTTTGTTCACGGCCGCCATCGCTGCAGACGCGAGGCCACGCCCACCTGACAGGCCACGCCCACACCCCCCCGCCTATAAAAACAGCGCTGACTACTAGCGCGCCTACTGGAACCCTAACCTCTGAGGCGGAAGCCGGAGGAGCTACTCGCTTATTTTAATAATTGTTGTTCTTTTGTTATTGCATATTTTAAAACTTCTATCCTCACCTGAGCTCTTTTCTGGGCAAAATCGCCAAGCAGGCTCAACACATTTCAGCGGAACTAGCGCTGTTTTGTCACATTGTTTGTTCACGGCCGCCATCGCTGCAGACGCGAGGCCACGCCCACCTGACAGGCCACGCCCATACCCCCTTCCCCTAAATGTGCCTTCCACGCAAGCGCAGCGGGAGCGCCGTCTGCGCGCCGAAGGCACGCCTAAGGCAAGCCCGTCTGGGCCCGTCCGGGCCCGGATGGACCCAGGCCCGGGACTCTGCCGGAGTCACCCCCCACCCGTCTGACGTACCCTGCAGACACGCTTTTGAATCTCCGACCTGAAAAAAACCAAGGGTGTCGTTACATTCATGAAGAAGGTAAACCCTTCTCTAACTGCACGCTCTGTAACGCAGTCACTCAGACTCCAGCCAATTCTAGATGGCAGCTGGGCCTCCTCAACTGCCGCTCCCTCCCCAAGCATGCACTAGAAATCAATATGCTGATCCAAGATCAAGGCATAGACGCATTGTTTCTTACAGAAACCTGGCTATCCGATAGTACGGATCCAGACACTGTCACCGCCCTTCCCCCAGGCTACCTCATCCATACCCTTCACAGACCCAGAGGAAGAGGAGGTGGGTTGGCTATAATCTACCGGGAACGCTTCATTTGTCGAACCAATGACGCCAACATTGCAGACTCTGAAAGCTGCTACTTTTCCCTCCAAACCTCCCCGGCGCACTCCCTTTCGGGATTACTAATCTACCGCCCTCCGGGCACCCCTGGGAAATTCCCCAACGCGGTCACTGAAATGGTCTCTCAACTAGCCTCCTCCGTTTCCAACTTTCTTATCGTGGGCGATCTTAACTTCCACTTCACAGATCCCACTGACCGGAATGCCTCCGACCTGCTTCTGGACCTCCTGTCACTTAATATTCGACTGGTCAATAAAGAACCCACCCACGACAAGGGACACCTTTTAGATCCCGTCCTCACCAATGTCGCCAATATTACCACCAATCCTCCTTTGCCACTGCCATGGACCGATCACTTTTTAATCCCCATCTCCTGGGAGTCTCCTACTGTTATCCCCCAATCCGCGAAAATTAAAGTTATGGACAGACGCTGGCATAAACTCCTTCCATCCGAATGGGCCACCGCTCTCTCTAACTCGATCCCAACGCTGTCCCCCGACCCAATTGCGGCGGATAAACAGGTTAACTCCTGGATCACAACCTCTCTGGATACACTCCTCCCTAAAACCGCCATTCTTAAACATATCAAACGAATACCTTCGGCCCGTGGTATTCACCTGAGCTCAAGTCGCTACGACAGGACTGTAAAAGAGCTGAACGCTCCTGGAGGAAGGAGAAATCCAATTCCAACAAGGATGCCTATCTGACCTCCTTATCAAAATACAAATCCTCAATTGGCAAGACAAAAAGTCTATTCTATCAGGAAAGAATTGAAAAAGCCGCTTGCTCTAGCAAAGAAACTTTCACCATCCTGAAAGAACTCCTCAAGGTCCCCGATCCCGGCCCGAAAAACCCCCCTGACCTCAAAGCAGACCAGGAAAAATGTCATCAGCTAGCCAGCTTCTTCCAAAAAAAGATCCCAAAAATTCTCGACTCCATCCCGTTTACCAACTCGGGCGAGACTGTTGACCCCCCCGACATTCCGATCTCCCCCCGCCTATCTTCCTGGGGGCAAATAACCATCAAAGATGTCGAGGACACGTTAAAAGTCATCAAAAGCGGATCTCCTAGGGACCCCGCCCCGCTACGGACCCTCAAGGAAGTAGCTCCCATCATCATCCCCCCCCTCACCCACCTAATTAATGCGTCACTACAACAAGGAGTTGTCCCCCCCAGTTGGAAAGCGGCAGTTGTGAAAGCGCTTCTAAAGAAACCCTCCTTGGATCCTGCGGAATTGGCCAACTACAGACCAATATCCCTTCTCCCCGGGACTAGCAAGATTGCAGAGAAACTGGTGAACAAGAAACTATCTCAGTTTCTCGAATCTAACAACCTGTTAAAAAACTCGCAGACAGGGTTTCGTCCAGGGCAGGGCACTGACATCGCCCTCCTGACGGCAGTGGAGGAGGCCAGAGCACTCTTAGACGAAGGGGGATCAGTGGCAGTGATCCTCCTCGACCTGAGCGCGGCTTTCGACACCGTCAACCACCACCTCCTGATCAAACGGCTCAAGAGGGTAGGAGTGGAGGGCACGGCTCTATCTTGGCTCTCCTCCTTTCTGGCCCAACGCTCCTTTCAGGTCTGGGAGAATAACACCTGCTCCTCCGAAACACCCCTCCAATGTGGGGTGCCTCAGGGCTCCTCCCTGAGCCCCACATTGTTTAACATCTACATGTCCCCATTGGAGGAGGTCGTGACCCCGTTCGGAGTGAGCATCGTCAGTTATGCTGACGACACTCAATTAGTGGTCTCCCTATCCCACCCTAGTCAACAACCTGCGGACCTGTTCAACTGCTTGACGCAGATACAAGGGTGGATGAAACACTCAGCATTAAAATTGAATGGTTCAAAGACGGACATTCTCCTTCTGGGTCAGAAAGGACTCACCTTCCCTCAGAACATCTGGCCACCCTGTCTGGGCCCCCCCCCCAGACCCGAAACAGGAAGTAAAAAGCTTGGGTATATGGATCGAAACCGATCTCTCATTCACTACTCAAGCAAAAAAAGTAGCCGGTACCTGTTTCGGGCTACTGATATCATTGAGAAAGATCCTGCACCTACTTCGTCGCACCTCGCAAAGACTTCTCATTCAAGGCCTTATACTTTCCAGGCTCGACTATAGTAATTCTATCTATTTGGGCGCGCCCGAAGCAACTCTAAACAAATTACAGAGAATCCAAAATGCGGCCGCCCGAATTCTTACTAACACTCCTGCCAGAGCCTCAGCCAAACCTGCACTGAAGCTCCTTCACTGGCTCCCAGTGAGGGAACGAGTGATATTCAAAGCTTTATGCTTGGCACATAAACTTCTGCAGAACCAAGGCCCTGCCATTCTTAGGAGATTTATAAGACCATACAAAGCCCCAAGATCCCTACGATCGGACAAGGAGTTCTTTATCACCCTTCCTAGATTCAAGAAAGCTCGCACGGGTGGAAGAGCTTCTCGGTTCACACCGCCCGCCTCTGGAATGCTCTCCCCCGAGACCTGAGAACTGAACCTAGCTACTTACGCTTTAGGAAACGGTTGAAAACTCACCTGTTCCCCTAATGGCACCTTCGTCCTGCCTGAATCTGCTCTCCTCCCTTTCCTTTTTGCCCCCGGAACCACAGATGTAGGGATCCTCAGCGCTGGGATACCTCAGGGTGACTACGCGCTCTATAAACTTTTTTAATAATAATAATAGTACATGCTCTACCTTTCCTATACACTGCACCATGCCCAGGGGGTACCTTGAGCCTTCCATAGGGGTGACCAATGTGTACATAAAGGGAAGGGTTAGGCCCAGCCAGTGAGGACACTGGCCAGGGGGACATGGCAGTTCACTGACTGCACACAGGCACTGCAGTGGCAGGCCTGAGACACCATTTTAGGGCTACTCATGTGGGTGGCACAATCAGTGCTGCAAGCCCACTAGTAGCATCTGTCATCATCAGCCCTGGCACATCCAGTGTACTTTACTAGGGACTTCGTGGTGATACAAATATGCCAATCAGGTACATCCAATCAAGATGATAATTTCCATAGGGAGCACTTACACTCTGGCACTGATCAGCAGTGGCAGAGTGTCCAAAGCATCTAAACCAGCAAAAACGAAATCCAGCACAGCATCAAAAATACAGGAGGCAGAGGCAAAAAGATAGGGGAAAACCAAGGGTGTCAGGTCTAACACGTGTCCCCTCCAGCTGAAAATGGGGAGAACTACCCAACCTCTTGGGAGTCCTCTTCACTAAGGCGGAAGAATCTGGACAGACCATCAGCGTTGGCGTGTTCTGTACCAGGGCTGTGTTCCACCGTAAAGTCCATTCCCTGTAGGGGGATGGACCACCTCAACAGTTTTGGCTTCTCACCCCTCATCTGCATTAACCATCTGTGGGGCCTGTGGTCGGTCTGAACACGGAAGTGAGTTCCAAACAGGTAGGGCCTCAGCTTTTTCAGAGCCCAGACCACAGCAAAAGCTTCCCTTTCAATTGCACTCCATCTCTGTTCCCTGGGGAGTAGCCTCCTACTAATGAAAGCTACAGGTTGGTCTCCGCCCTCGTCATTGATCTGTGAGAGTACTGCTCCCACGCCTTGCTCTGAAGCGTCTGTCTGCTCTATGAACTCACTGGAAAAGTCAGGTGCCTTAAGCACCGGTGCTGTGCACATGGCAGTTTTTAGGGCATCAAAAGCAGTTTGACAGGCCTCGGTCCAATTGACTTTCCTGGGCTGATTTCTAGAGGTTAGTTCTGTCAGAGGGGCAACAATGGTGCCATATCCTTTGACGAACCGTCTGTAATACCCGGTGAAGCCTAGAAAGGCTCTCACCTCTGTCTGGGTCTTGGGGGGTTCCCAAGCCAGAATGGTATCAATCTTTGCCTGTAGGGGCGCCACCTGGCCGCTCCCCACCTGGTGTCCCAAGTACACTACTGATCCCTGCCCTATCTGGCACTTACTGGCCTTGATAGTGAGGCCTGCCTTTTGCAGGGCCTTCAACACTTCGCAGAGGTGTTGTAGGTGTTCCTCCCAAGTGGAGCTGAACACAGCAATGTCATCCAGGTATGCGGCGCTGAATTGCTCCAGCCCAGCCAGTACCTGGTTGACCAGTCTCTGGAATGTGGCAGGGGCATTTTTCAACCCAAAGGGCATGACGCGGAACTAGAAGTACCCCTCTGATATTGAAAATGCTGACCTATCCTTGGCCCCCTCAGTTAAGGCAATCTGCCAGTACCCTGAATTCAAATCAAAGGTGCTGAGGTACTGGGCAGCTCCCAACCGATCCACGAGCTCATCAGCACTGGGGATGGGGTGTGCGTCAGTCTTGGTGACTGCATTGAGCCCACGGTAGTCAACGCAGAAACGGAGTTCTGGAGGGCCACCGGGCATAGCAGCTTTCTTAGGCACTAAGACCACTGGGCTAGCCCAGGGGCTGCTGGAGGGCTCAATTACCCCTAGTGCCAACATCTTGGAAACCTCTTCCTTGATGCTGGCTCTGACCTTGTCAGCCACCCTGTAAAACTTTTGCCTCACAGGCAGACTATCTCCAGTGTCCACATCGTGGACGCACCAGTTGGTGACACCTGGGGTCAGGGAGAACAGGGAGGCGAACTGACCCAAGACCTAGCGACAGTCCCTCTGCTGTTCTGGGGTCAGGGTGGGCGAGAGGACCACACCATCCACTGACCCGTCCTGCTCCTGGGTTGCCAGGAGGTCAGGGAGAGGATCACTATCCTCTTCCCCTCCAGCATCTGTAGCCATGAGCATAGTCACTTCAGACCTCTCAGAGTGGGGTTTGAGGCGGTTCACGTGCAACACTCTCAGGGGCTGCCTGGGAGTCTTCATGTTAACCAGGTAGGTAACTTCGCTCTTGCGCTCTACCACCTCATATGGCCTGGTCCACTTGTCACGGAGCGCGCAAGGCTCCACCGGCGCCATCACCCACACTTTCTGACCAGGGTGGAACTCAACCAGAGTGGTATTCTGGTCATACCATCTTTTCATTTCCTCCTGGCTAGCCTCCAGGTTCTCTTGAGCGAGCTTCCTGAAGCGCTTTGTCTGGTTGCGGATGGCCAGCACATAGCTGAACACATCCTGGGGGGTTTTCCCATGGGATTTCTCCCACCCCTCCTTGACCAGAGTGAGAGGTCCTCTGACAGGGTGGCCATACCGTAATTCAAAGGGACTGAACCCTAAGGATTTCTGAGGCACCTCCCTGTAGGCAAACAACAGGCCTGGTAACAAGACGTCCCACTTCCGTCTCATGGGTTCTTCTAGGCCCATAATCATGGCTTTTAGGGTGCGGTTGAACCTTCCAACCAACCCATTTCCTTGAGGGTGGTAAGGATTGGTGAACTTGTATGTCACCCCACACTCCTCCCACAGAGACTTCATGTACCTAGAGATGAAGTTTGTACCCCGGTCGGAGACCACCTCTCTGGGGAACCCCACTCGGGAAAAGATCCCCATCAATGCACGGCCCACCACGGGGGCTGTGATTGTCCTGAGAGGGACTGCTTCCTGGTACCGGTTGGCATGGTCCACCAAGACCAGGATAAACCTGTTGCCTAAGGCCATCTTGGGGTCCAGGGGCCCCACGATGTCGATGCCCATCTGCTCAAAAGGGGTGCTCACCACAGGAAAGGGTTGGAGGGGTACCAGGCACTTCCCTCCGCTTTTGCCACTGGCCTGACATGTTTGACAAGACTTACAAAAGGCACCGACGTGCTTCTTCATCTGGGGCCAGTAAAAGCGGGTGACAAGCCTGTGATAGGTCTTGTCTTGCCCCAGATGTCCTGCGAGAGGCACGTCATGAGCCAGACCCATTAGGAAGTTCCTGAAGCGCTCGGGTACCACCACCACACGGGCTGCACCGGGCTCAGCGAACTTAGTCTCACTATAAAGTAAGTCATCTTCCCAGTAAATAAAATGCTCCTTGGACCCTAGGCCTGCTGCCTGATCTGCAGCCTGCTGCTGCACACCAATGAGGGAAGGGCATTCCTTCTGTGCTTGGCAGAACTCCTCCCTGGAGGGACCACCCTCTTGCTGCCAATGGGTCAGCTCAGGTAATTCCCCCAGTTCGGCCACCTGCTCCCCTGTAGGCTCCAGTGCATCCCCCTCAGGTTCTGCTTCTTCCTGGACCGTGGGAACGGCGGGGGCTGGTTTCCCACGCCCTCTGCCTCTTCCTCTCCTGGCAGGTCCCTGGGCCATTGTTCCAGGCTCCAGTTCTGCTGAATCACTACTACTGGCTGCCATAGCACGTGTGGTCACACAGATCCACGCAGGCAAGCCCAACATCTCCAAATGAGTTCTGTGCTCTACATCCTTCCATTGAGAACTCTCCAGGTCGTTACCTAATAGACAGTCTACAGGCAAGGCATCACTGACAACAACTTCCAAAAGACCAGAGTCTCCCCCCAATTCAAAAGGAACACGTGCCAATATGCAGAGGCGCACTGAACTGTCAGCGGCCACCACAGGACGGAGTACATTGGGAATTATCTGCTCTTCAGACACCCACTGACACCTTACAGATGTCACGCTAGCCCCTGTGTCTCTCAGAGCCTCTACCTCTTTTCCATTGATGGTCACCTTCTGCCCGTATTTTTTAGTGTTAGCGGTCAGCAAGGTTTCCTGGACCATCTCTCGGTCTCCTAAAGAGACAAGGGTCATCACTGCTAATCCCTCTTTCCCACTGGAAACCAAATCACCTCCCAAAACTACACTGGCTAACCCTGGGGTTGGAGCACCAGTGGGTGCTGGAGGTTTGTTGGGACACTTAGGGGGCAATGTGCCCCACCTCTCTACATGCATAGCAAGTAGGCTGAGCTCTGTTGTCCTGTCTGCCCTTATGGGGCCAAGACCTCTTAGGCTTGGGGGGGTTGGGACTCCTTCTCCTTGGAACTAGTTTGGGGCCCTTTAGAGAACTCCTTACTGTTACTCTTGTCCTCCCCACCCTTCTGCTGGGGACCCTGTCCACCCTTGGCTGGGGTACTTACCACCCCCTTGTGGACACTGGTGCTAGTCCAGCGGTCCGCCTCCTTGGCAAGCTCACTGGGATCAGTTAACTTGCTATCTAAAAGATGCTGGAGCAGCTCTGGAACACATAGGCTACTCAAGTGCTCCCAACTAATCAAGTGACACAACCCCACATAATCAGTTACTTTGCTGCCCTTTATCCAACCTTCCAGTGCACGCGTGTACATACTCACACACTCCACCCAGGTACTAGAATCAAGTTTCTTGAAGTTCCTAAACTTCTGGCGGTACTGTTCTGGAGTAAGTCCATACCTGAGGCATAAAGACTCCTTCATAGTGGGGTAGGTTAAGGTACCTGCTGCTTCTAAGGGTGCCAAGACATCCCTCCCAGAGGCCTCAAAATGCTTCCACAAAGGAAAGCTCATAGGATCTAAATCATGCATAGATATCCTCACCCCTCTGATAATTCTGCACCAAATCTTTGGGTATGTATACCTTACCCGCCTGCACTGGCTGTGCGCTGCCACCATTAGAACTGGACTCCCCTTGTTTAGCTTTAAGGTCCAGCTCCCTCAGACTCAACTCATGAGCCAACTGGAGTTTCTTCTCCTCCAACGCGAGAGCATTCCTTCTCTCCTCCGCCTTCTTCTCACTGTCAAGGCGTAACTTTCTCTCTTCTGCTTGAGCCTTGAGTTTAAAAAGCTCAATCTCATGGGCCCTAACCCTCTGATTTTCCTACAGCTCCTCTGGAGAAAGGCCCCTACTGGAATGGTTGCTGCCAGCCCTAGAAGCTGGCCTATTCACTGGTAAATCCTGGGATACAAACCCAATCACCTGTGCATCCCTCTCTCCAGTAACATCCTCTGATTCAACATGTTTGGCCTCCCACCAGGCCCTTAGAGCGTTTTGTAGCTCTTCCTTGTTTGCGCTGCCCTTCACTGGGCATCCAATCTGTTTGCAGAATTGCTTCAGTTGCTCCTTTTTATATGTGAGCAACTCCTGAATTTCAAATTCCAATTCCACTCCTTCGCTTGCTCCCTTCAGAGACATGATACTTCCAAGAATAGGGTTCACCAAAAAAATAATAGGTGCAATATGTAGCTGCTAAACTAGACTAGTGGTGTACACAAAATCACTGCAGGTCAAGTGCAAATACTTAGTTCAAAATCCTCACCGCTGTCCAACAATGTTAGATCTGGGGGTCTCTAGTTGACAGAGGTAAGTACCTTTGTCCAAATAGGGACCATTGCTTCTAGTCAGGGTGAAGGGACACACACTGTAGATAACCCCTGCTCACCCCCTAGGTAGCTTGGCACGAGCAGACAGGCTTATCCCCAAGGCAATGTGCACAATATTTGCACTTAACACACACAGTTATTCTACAACACACCACAAACTGAGACCACAGAGGTAGGTTTATCAAAAATAATATATCTTTATCTAATTTAGCAAGTTAGGAATCATTTGCAGTGGTTACACGATTTCTGCACGTTCTTAAAGGGTTGCACCTGGTTAGAAAGTTATTCAGGGAACTTATCCCAATCTCAGTCTTTAAAAATAGAGCTGAATGCCGTATCTAGCGCTGTGGTACGAAGCGCTCTCAATGCGGTGGCCCCTGGAGCCTCTCTATGCACTTAACCCCCCCTTCAGCTCTCCTGGCCAGTCCTTTCAGCTCTCCGCCCGCTCTCGATCTCCTGCGAGCGGCGGGGAGCGTACTACCCGTCAGGCGTGGAGATGGTGGACCGGTGATTACTCACTTCGTTCTCTCTGGGGCAGGCATGCAGGCGGGGGAAGCTTCGAGCGGCTCCCTCGGTGAGGGCGGGTCTCTCTTCTGTCGCAGCTCCGGCGTCTTCCGACGAGGCTTCCTGGGGATAGACCAATGAGGTCGCAGCTCCACAGAGGAGCCTCTGCAGACTCCCGGGAGTCAGCTAATGGCAGTGCGTCTCCCGGGACGAGCCCCTGTTGACACGGAGACCTTAGCCACTCACAGTGCGGCTCTGATAATGACGCGGCAGCGCTGGGCGAATCCCAGCGCGGCATTCATTGAGGGGGCTCGTTTCTCTTAGCCAATGGGAGCGTGGCGGCTTCGATCTCCGTCTCCGTGGCCCCGGCAAGGGACGGCGAGATCGTCCGGCGATTTCAGACCCCGGGCAGGGGTTAAATTCAGCGGCACAGTGATTTTTGAAGGCGCGGGTCACAACTAGACTGCCCTCACGGCCACAAGATCTTGTTGGGGCAGAGCTCACGAAGGGAGGCACCACAGGCCTCTGACCCTCGCAGAATATGTGCCGATGAGCACACCGATCTCTGCCCACGATCAGCAGTTGAAAATGAATCACGCGGCGGGCCAAAACAGCACGATCTTCACAGCGTAGTTCAGTTTCTGTGGAACCTTTTGACCCAGGGTTCCAGGACAGCAGGCCAGCTCTTCTCAGGCCCTTGGAGATTCAGTCTAAGACACAGCACACAGCAAAGTCTTTGTAGTTCAAACAGGCAGGGTCACAGCACACAGCAAAGTCCCCCCTCTTCTCTCCTTCAGTTGAACACCAGAACAGGTCAGCCCTTAAAGCACACAGCAAGGCAGTCTTCCTTAGTTCCTTCAGCGGTCCTTCTTCTGGCAAAGGTTCCTCTTGATTGTAGAATCTAAAAATCTGTTATCAGGGGTCCTTCTCTTATACCCCTAAAAGTCTTTGAAGTCTTTGTGCAAGTGGGCCCTGAGCCCGGTCTAAACCTGTTCTGGGTGTTGCTGGAGCCTTTGGGCTTCCTGGCTTCTTCCTTCTTTTCAGTGTGAGGGGCAGAGGCGACAGCCGCCCAGCAGGAGGTGGAGCCAGCATTGTGGCAGGCAGGCACAGCCCTATTCACTCCCAGGTGCTATCTCCTCCCACCACTCTAGTTGCAGATGCAGTCATTCAACCACGGGTTGACTCGGACAACCTCCTGGGGGCTCCCCAGCCCCTGTCACCCTCAAACCAGACAGTCAATCCACAAGCAGGCCCAGGCACACAGAAAGGTTAGACAAGAGAACAGCCACTTTCTATAAGTACTGTTCTCAAACACAGAATTTAAAAACAACCTTTCCTAAAAGATGTGTTATTAAATTCCGAGTTCAGGGATATCAGTCACTTATGTCCCATCTTGTTCCTGTGGGAAGATAGGCTGGTATCCATTGGGACCAGCCTCCCCCATGTTAGTCTATGGATCAAGATAACCTTGCAGAAGTGAGCACACAAAATGGCTGCTGTTCACTACCAGAGCATGTTACCTGCACTAGTGCATGCTCTACCTTTCCTATACACTGCACCCTGCCCAGGGGGGTACCTTGAGCCTTCCATAGGGGTGACCAATGTGTACATAAAGGGAAGGGTTAGGCCCAGCCAGTGGGGACACTGGCCGGGGAGACATGGCAGTTCCCTGTCTGCACACAGGCACTGCGGTGGCAGGCCTGAGACACCATTTTAGGGCTACTCATGTGGGTGGCACAATCAGTGCTGCAGGCCCACTAGTAGCATCTGTCATCACCAGCCCTGGCACATCCAGTGCACTGTACTAGGGACTTCGTGGTTTTACAAATATGCCAATCTGGTACATCCAATCAAGATGATAATTTCCATAGGGAGCACTTACACCCTGGCACTGATCAGAAGTGGCAGAGTGCCCAGAGCATCTAAAGCAGCAAAAACAAAATCCAGCACAGCATCAAAAATACAGGAGGCAGAGGCAAAAAGATAGGGGAAAACCACGCCAAGGGTGTCAGGTCTAACACCAACAAAGAAGAGAACCCCCAAATCGCAGAATGGCTTAAAGCTATGGATGCTCTAAACGGCAATCTCACCCTGGCTAACTCTGTAAAATCCCTAGGAATCACCCTAGACCCTAAACTGGACATGACCAAACACATCAGAAACTCTGCAAAGACTGCCTTCCTCAACCTAAATCTTCCCTACAAAATTAAGCCATTCATCCCTACTAAAGACCTCAAACAAGCCACCCACTCACTGGCGCTATCCAGACTCGACTATGGAAACGCAACCTTAACCGGCACCACAAAATCCCACCTGGCCCCCCACAAAACAACCCTTAACGCTGCACCCAGAATGGTCACCGGAATCAGAAAATACAACCACATTTCTCCAGCACTAAAAGAACTAAAATGGCTTCCAGTCGAACAGCAAGCTAACTTCAGAACAGCCTGCCTCACGCACAAAGCCCTTCACACTGGAAAACCGGATTACCTGGCCGCCAAACTCAAGAAGGACAGGCAGAGAAGAAACCTCAGGAGCTCAAGCTCTCTCCTTCTCATTCCCTTGAGAACACGCAAACACAAAACCGCTGCGAGGTCATTTGCTGGAAACGCACCAAAAATCTGGAACTCTATCCCAACAGATATCAGAACTATCCCGTCCTTCACAAATTTTAAAAACACCTAAAAGCCTTCCTCCTCAACCGTTCCCTCCCGAATGGATAGCTGCCGCTGGCACGCTATCCCTGATGCCGATGCTCTCTGACTCTACATCGCTCAGATCCACCTCAGCCCACTTCAAGGCAAATGTGCAAACAATTAAGCTGCATTAAGACCTCAGACTACCTCAATAAAGCATTCAACTAGGCTACCTCAGGACTCAACGACTACCTCAAGAAGCCTATGTCTCAAGAAGCCTCTGCACTCTTGGACTGCCGAAGCTTATGCTTTTAAGACTGCTCTACTATGTAACTATTATTAAACACTGTTGTAAAGCGCTCCGATACCCCCGGTCAGGTCAGCGCTATATAAAACTCCATAAATAAATGGTTGATTAGCACTGCTCCACAGGCAACCATCGGGAAGTGTATATGGTACCAGGCCTGGATACCTGATGTTTTGCTATAAGGCCTTAATGAAATTGTCTTTAAACAGAAAGCAACTGATTGCATGCACGGGCAAAACATTTTCTTGGTTAGATACCAGATTGTCATTGAATTGAATTAAGATTTGGGCATCAGCAAAGGATTGAATCATAAAGGCTAACTGGGTAAGATTAAGAATGAAAAGCGGAGCCCCAAGGAAATCTCCAAGTCAGAGGTTTAGTACATCACCGAAATGGCATGGGAGGCCTCTCAGAAAGGACAGAGTTTCAGTAGTAAAGTTAGGAATCCTAATTTTACTACTAATAAATGCCTTTTGTGACTACTGAAAGTCGTAAAGTTAGGATTTTGTCTCAGATTACTTTTGTGAATCAGGCCCTTTGATCTTTTCTCACTGATTTTGCCTCTCGTACACAACCTATCTCCATACATGCTCAACTCTTGTTCTCGTCTCTTCTTCAACCCTTATTTTGTGGATTCTGACCCTCTTACATCAATCGCTCTGCTATCCCCATCCATGTTGCTTCTCTTTCTCATCATGTCCCTTTTATATCCACCTTTCTCCTCCATGTTGTATGCCTAATCTCTCCTCCTGTCTCTTACTTTTCTCACTGGTTCTGGCCTTCTACATATACCTCTCACCATTCCCTCTAGCTTCTCTGAGTAAGGTTTCTTTAATGTTCCACCTCTCTAACATCTACTTGTCTCATCCATATACTACCCTTCACCTCTCCTTTCTTTCTCCAGCCTCCTAACTTTTTTTGCATATTTGTCCCCTTTACATGTCTCCCTTCCATGCTCTACACTTCACTTTATTTCTACTACTGTCTCTTTCTCACTAAATCTGCCTTTATTACACTCACCTCTTACCTACCTGCTGAACACTTCACCTCTTATCTCTACACGGCTTCTAACCTTCTCTCACTGGTTCTACAATTCCAAAATCTACATGGCCTCTCTCCCCCAACCTCTTACCTGCTCTTCGTTGTTCTGCCCTCATACTGTTGTGTAGTTCATATAAAAATATGCAGGATCTGCATGTTACATTCACAGCATGAACCTGCTGCCATGTGTTTTTATTCACATGCTCATTCTAATTCCAAAAGAATCTTGTATTAGAATGTAACCTATATTCAGTTGCACTGTTGCTCTGGAGGTCTTAGGTCTGTGTTGCTGTGCTGCGACCTTCTTATTAAAATTCATTTTTATATTATTTACCGGATCTGGGCATCTTTTAATGGTGACGAGGGAAAGAAGATTACTCTCAACATTTTGAAAGCAGCACAGAAGAGTAATATTTTAAATAAATAGGAACCCAAGAAGAATAAAGAAGTACATCGTTATTGGGTAAGAAAATAATTACATTTCATTGAAATAACTAGAAAATAACAAGAAGATTCAACAAAAAAAGGATTACATATGGAAATGGCGGATTTCAAGGAATATAATGTTTCATTGAAAGGAAAATAAGGAAAAGGACATCGTCACACTCGTGGAAGATTTTGTTTAAGGTACTGTGATTCTTCGTTCTTATTTAAAATATTTGGCAAAGTTAAATATTCAAAAGTAAGCTTTAACACTTACCGACAACGCGCGTTGCTTACATTTCAAGCATAAACATCCAGCGCGACGCTGTGATAGACTCTTGACTGCGGCAGCATTCTGGTGGACAGACGTATTGAAGGAATACGTAAACACCGGAAGAACTTTCAGAAAGACGCAGTGCATTATGGGAAGTACGTAATCACGTAAGTCACGCAGCGGCCATTTTGGGTGTTCCTTAGATACAGAATAGCAAAAAAAAAAACCGCTAGCTGTAAAAGACACAAACAGTTTTCTATGAGTGTGTAGAGACATAATCTTCACGGAACAAAGGAAGTAAGTCAATTTGTGTAAAAAGAACATCAATGTAAAGAGTTTAAGGGATATTTGGCAATTCTTATTAACCAAAGAAAAGAAATGTTTGCATCTTTAGCGTAAGGAGGATTAAGGAGGATAATGTGTCAATAATGGCAATATTTAAAAAATAAAAAGTTGAGCAACAAGATATTAAGAAACATGGCAATGTAATTTGATCCTCCGGCAAAAATTCTACAATCTAAGGGTGAACCACCTTTACCTTGGGCAAGGTGGAAGGAAAAATTTATAAACTATATGAAGGCTATAGATGGGGAAAGAATGGGGTCCTAAAGAAAGAAAAGTATATTACTACACTGTCTGGGATCAGAGGGCCAAATGGTGTTTAGAGCATTACCACAAGTCACCCTTGCAGATAATAATGAGGCTACTAATGTGTACAATGAAGCTTTGATAAGGATGGAAAAAAGATTTAAACCAACAAGTAATATAGCTCTGAATAGGTTTAAATTCTATAGTAGGAAACAAGAAGAAACGGAATCCTTTGATGACTTTTTAACAGCTCTACACTCGTTAAGTTTGCTTTGTAATTTTGGAAGTATTTCGGATGAAATGATAAGGGATCAAATAATAGTACATGTTAAATGTAAAAAAACGCAGGAACAACTATGGGTGATCCCAAACTTTCAGAGGCAATCTCGACTGCAAAGGCATTTGAACAAACAGAGAAATGGATGCACACAGTTAAGAACATGGGTAATAAGAATGAAAAACCAGAAGAGGTTTGTGCAATTAAAAGACAGGATGAACCAAAGAATGATTTATACAGTTCAAAGCAGTTTATGTCACAGAATTCATATGGCAATAATTTTAAAAGATTTGATAGAAACAAAAGAAATTTATCTTGCTACAGATGTGGTAATAGAAATCACATAGCTTCATTTAATGGATGCCCAGCTATTAAAAGAGAATGTAAAAACTGTGGCAGAATTGGCCACTTTGCAAACATGTGTAGAGATCCAAGAAAGAACCCAAATCAATTTCATCCAGGGATTTCATGCATACGAGAAGGAGTTAGACCAGAAATGAGCTCTAACGTACAAGAAAAGTCTCTGGATAATACATCTAATTCTGGTTTTGTGGTATCAGTAATGGAAAATGTAGGGCAAGTGGGAGATTCGGGAAAAAGTTTTATTATAAATCCTCCCATGTGTTTAGTACAAGTATCCGATGTAGAGCTCAGTCTAATGGCTGACTCAGGGTCGCCATGGACCATCATTTCAAAAGAGTATTTTGAAGAGAAATTGGAAAGTCTTTGGGATATCAACAACATTTTTCCATCAGATATGAACCCACTAAGTTATAATGGTTCACATATAGACATTATGGGTTATTTTGAAACTGTTTTATTTTTCAAAAATAGGTTTGCGAACATTCATCTCTACGTGGCAGTGAAGGGCATAAATGTACTAGGCTGGAAAGATCAATGGAAGTTGGGTATAATGTTGAATCCAAGACTTAAGGATCCGGTGGTGTTAGATGAGTCATGGGGTATCAATTATATTTCAGGAACAGATACTGAGAATATGGAAATGTTTGTTAAAGATTCGTTCAAGAAGGTATTTTCAGACTCATTGGGGAAACTCAAAGATTATTCTCATCAGATTAAATTGAAAAACCAAGTTACACCGGTGATAAAAAAAATTAGACCTGTACCTATTAATGTAAGAGAGGAACTGAAGGAAGTACTGTCTGAGCTAGTTGCTGAAGGCATCCTTGAACCTATTAATTCATCAGAATGGATTTCACCCATAGTTTAAGTCCGCAAACCAGATAAAAAATTGAGGTTATGCGTAGATCTAAGAGCTTTAAATACAGGAATTATAGTAGACTGTCACCCATTACCAAACATAAATGAAGTGGTTTCTATGCTAGAAGGTGCAAAAGTATTCTCTACACTGGACTTGAGATCAGCATATCATCAAGTTCCTTTAACAGATGATTCAAAAATGTTAACTGCATTTATTACGCCACAGGGACTATATCAATATACAAGAATGCCGTTCGGATTGGCCTCAGTGTCTTCTGTTTTTCAAAGAATTATGTTTAATATTTTCAGGGACATTGAAACTTTTGTAAAATGCTTTCAAGATGATATTTAAATTTTTTCAGCTAGTGATCAAGATCATCTTAAACATTTGACGGAAGTATGTAATAGATTAGAGAAAAGTGGTTTAACTTTAAAAGGTAGCAAATGTAAAATGTTTCAGAGGAGTGTAGAACATTTGGGACCCACTCTCACAGGTGATGGTGTTGTTCCAAAGAAATCGAATGTTGATGGTATTTTAAATGCTCCTGCTCCTAAGAACAAAGAGCAATTATTTTCATTCGCAGGTATGTGCGAATACTATTCTAAGTTTGTGACAAATTTTGCAACAAAAATGGAGCCGTTAAGAAAATTATTAAGACATGGGGCAGAATTTGAGTGGAAAGAAGAGCAACAACATGCGTTTACAGAGATCAAACATGATATTCTGAATGCTCCCACATTAAGACCTTTTTGTTTAAAGAAAAATTGTATCATCACAGTGGATGCCAGACTTTATGGTATTGGGGGGGTGTTATCAAAGTTGTGGTAAACTAGAATAGAATGTGTGTTTTGCATCTAGAACGTTAAATGAAACAGAGAGACGTTATTCGGTGATAGAAAGAGAGTTGCTGGCGTGTGTGTGGGCCATAGAACATTATAGAAATTACATATGGGGTACCAAATTTACCTTGAGAACAGATCACAAACCTTTAGTAAATATATTCTCACCTGGTGGAGGCTGGAATTCAACTGCAAGAATAGCGAGACTTACTTCAAGATTACAGGAATATTGTTTCAATACTGAATTTGTTCCTGGGAAAAGTAATGTGACGGCTGATTTTATGTCACGCCATCCGTGTGAATCAATGTCTGAGAAGGGTAGTGAAGACTCAGATGTCGTTACTACCATTCAAGATGTGGTGGTTGGAGCATTTGCAGAGAATAAGTAGAGAGAATCTGAAAAAGATGATAGTTTGTGGCAATTAGTCATGAAGTATATGGTGGAAGGGTTGCCAAAGAAGAATATGATTTCAGAAGAACTTATGCCTATGTTCAGGGTCTCTGATGAGTTAAAGTTGGATGGTGATTTTATTTGCAAAAATGGTAAATGTATTTCACCATTTGGTGTGAGAGAAAATATTTTATAATTAGCACATGTTTCACATCCAGGTATGTTGGCAATGAAAAGGTTATTAAGGAGTTATTTTTGGTGGCTGGGAATGGACCGCATGATAGATTGTCTTGTTAGAGAGTGTGAATGTTGCTGTTCAAATGACAAGATGCTTAAAGGCAATGTTCCACCACTTAAAACTGTGGATTGGCCAGAGGTACCTTGGAAGAAATTGGCTTTTGATATTTCAGGCCCTTTTCTAAATTTACCAATGGATTCACGGTATGCTTTAGTATTAGTAGATTATCACTCTAAATGGCCAGAGGTGAAGTTGGTGCCAATGGCTACCACTAATAAGGTGTTGGATTTTTTTAAGGAAGTTTTTGCCAGGGAAGGTTGTCCATCAGTCATTGTCACTGATAATGGGGTGCAATTGATTTCAAATGATATGGAGGAATATCTTAAGTGTCAAGGTATAAAACGCATCACTACATCGTTATATGCACCACATGAGAACGGACAGGTAGAACGCTTCAATAGGGTTTTGAAGGGTTATATTTCCGAGGTATTCAAGGATAAAGATGATTGGAAGCAATTGTTGAGAGAAAGATTGTGGATGTATAGAATTACACCACACACGACCACAGAGGTTAGTCCTTTTCGGCTTTTGAGGGGTAGGGATCCCGCTTCAAAAATGTGTCCCTGGTGGCTCAAAGAAAAGTGTAAGAGTAACATTAAGACTGTTTATAATAAAAAGGATACAACCTTAAGAATAAAGGAGAAACAGAAGAAGTACAAGGAATGGTTTGACAAGAAGTGGAACACTAAACAACATGTTTTTAGAGTTGGAGAATGGGTGAGAGTTAAAAAAACAGGTATACAGAGTAAATGTTCTAGCAGGTTTTATAGACCTATTAAGATCACAAAAGTTTTCAGAAATTCAATTATAACACAAGATGGCAAGTTGTGGAATATTAGACGTGTATCTAGGTGCCCTGAAAATCATAGTACCAGTTTTACATCGCATAAGGTTGGATATGATGACTTTGGGGTTGATGGGTACTTGCCGGGTTTTTCTCATAATTTGCGAACAAGAGATTTAGATACCACAGGTATACATTGTGATTCCATTGCTAATAGAGTTAAAGACTCTACACGTGTGAGATCTGTGCCTACAAGATTTCAAGATTATATTAGTTAGTGTGTTTACGTTTACTTGTTATTATATGTACTTTTATCTTTTCTTATATAAGGGAGATGTGTTACATTCACAACATGAACCTGCTGCCATGTGTTTGTATTCACATGTCATTCTAATTCCAAAAGAATCTTGTATTAGAATGTAACCTACCAAGCATTCAGTTGCACTGTTGCTCTGGAGGTCTTAGGTCTGTGTTGCTGTGCTGCGACCTTCTTATTAAAATTCATTTTTATATTATTTACTGGATCTGGGCATCTTTTACTGCGCTTTCGGACAGCATACAGCATAAGGAATGTTGATGTAGACATCTGTGTTTGGTGAAATTGAAATTTGTCTTTCTTTTTGGTTTTAAATTTGAACTTCAGTTTCAAGAGGAATGAGCTCCATGGCATTCTTGCATAGTCCATCATTCCATGCAGGTGACTCTTCAAAAGTGATGAGTCTTTCTGTTTGAACTTCTTGTATGTTAGCCAGAGGAGAGCGTTGTTTATTCTGGGGTCAATGGGACCTACTACTCAGTATTGGCCACATAGTGGGGTTTGATTAGTCAATTGAGACAAATCTTTTCTCCTTTTTACCGGCAGGAGGCGGCAGAAGTACAGTTCTTGTTCCTTCAATTGCTAGGACCAGTACAGGTATCGTATGTGATGGCCCAACTTCTCTTTTGTCCTCTATTTTTTCTCTGACCAGATCCCAACTTTAAGGATCCAGATAGGTCTTACCGTTACTGACTTGGCTTCCCCAGTGGCGGTCCTCTTTACTTGGACATTGCTTTATAGTCACTGGGATTCATTTAGATCCTGTAAAACAGCCAAACATGTATGGATGGCAAAGGGTTTCTCATCCGCCACTGTGCCTTCACAATCAAGATCAGATACCCACATTCTCGTCCCAAATAGGACCTCATAAGGAGTGACACCCCTAGACAACTTCTTGGCATATTATTTAATGCTCGTAGAACTCCATACAAAAGTTATACCCAACTTTCACCCAAGCCTAAAACTCTAGCCGTTAAAGATTACTTTAAGTCCCGGTTTTTCCTTTCCACTACCGAAATTCCCTCTGGATGGTACAGAGAGGAGTACTGCAATGCAACCTCCAAATCTCCCATGGCTTCCTTGTAAGCCCAAGAGCTAAACGCGGGGCCACTGTCAGAATGTAATGTGCCAATTGCGTATGTCCCTATAAAAACTCGCACATCTTTTATAACAGTTCGAGCTTCAGCCGAGTGCTGGGGCCACACCTATGGGAATCTAGGGCAGGAATCCAGTGAAACAATGATATACCTGTAAGCCACATCTGTTTGAAGGGGCTGCAGTGGTCCAAATAAACACACACAAGTGGTTTGTCTGATATTAGCAATGGTGTCTGCGCTGGACGCATTACTGTGGAACCTTTCATCTGCTGACAGATGTTGCATTTCAAGACTTAGTCCTTAGTCTGCTTTGTTAATCCTGGCCAACAGTAGCATTGTTTCAGTAAGGAAACAGTCGCCATAACTCCTGCGTGTGCAGAACCTATACCCTTGTATGCTGCTAGAATTAAACCTAACCTGCGATCCATATTTGAAATAGTCTATCCCCCACTCCATGAATCTGAGCAAATGGAACGTTATTTGCATCTTGAGTAGAAATCTTTTTGGTAATGCCGATTTCTTGCATGTAGCAATAATCACAATGATAATCTCACCGTCTATTCTCATTTTTGAATGAGTGATTGCAGCTTCGGAAGCCATTCGTACAGCCCCCTTTGTGGGTATGTCAGCAAATGAATTCCCTTCAACGTGAAAGCCATCACGTTGATGACTCAGTGTGTGTATCACTTGAGCCCATGGTAGTTCGATTTTTAACTCCACTACCTGTTCCCATAGCATTTTGTGCTTAATTGTGCAACCTCTCACATCTTTTAGCCCATTTTGTCCCCAGTGGTGTAAGTATTTATTGTATGACTGTACACAGTAAAAAGAATCACACACAATTATTGTGGTGAATTCTCAAGCCTTATTTACCAGTGCCAGTAACAGGGATTTTAATTCTTCCAGCTGCGCCGTGCAGTCTCCTAGAGATGAGTTTTTGTACAACTCGGATGAAATTTTCCATTCTGCAAGCACCCTTTAACAATTGCGCACGCGGCGTTGTATTGCTGTTTACTTCCATTAGCCTGCTGAGCAGATCCATCGGTATAAATCATATCTTCATACTGAGCTAGAGGCATTATTGCTTTTTTGTATTGCAAGAATGCTTGTGTTTTTAGACTTGGGTCATGTAAGAACAAGAAAGGGTACTCCCACAATTAATTATAGGTCTAGAGGAGGGAGAAACAAAGGAAAAACATACTAATAAAGAACCTCTAAACTGCCCTATATTATTTTAGAATGAATTCATCCATAATTTTAAATGGATGCAGCACAATAATGAGTTTCAAACAAACATGTCATTTTTCATTGTATTTTTTTTTCTTTTTCTAATTGTTTATTTTCATTACAAAAAAGTTTTTCAAAGGAAGGCATTTTTTATAGGATTTTATAAAATACATTGTTATAATACATAAAAGACATGGCTAAACAATAAATACAGTACCAAAGTTCAAACATGGAAAAAAGCTAAAAAAAAAACGAGATGTGCTTAAGCAGTGCAAATATATCACCAAGAACATCATTCATACCTGACTATATCACCATAAATTCATGCATACTCACTCACATACTTTACAAAAAAGCTAAAACAGCAGACAAAGGGACAAAACACCTGAGATACAAAATATACTAGCAATTCATTACATCAATGATTTGATAAATTGCTGTTCCAGAAATTGGATTATTACTTTGAGTCTTGGTTTATTCAACTCTTCCAGGAGTAGATCTTAGATGTATAGGGCCTACGTACGTTTGGGTGAATATAGATTATTTAAATCACCTTCTTCAGGGCCGACATTAACGCATACAAATATACAATAAAAACCAGGGGGTCTTCTCATCTGTGAATAATTTAATAACACAATGAATGATTTGTATGTGCTGCATCCATTGCATATCAAGTAATCTATGTCTTAGGCTTTGTAACTAAGTCCGTGTGGAAGGAGTTGAAAAAGAGATAGCAAGCTAGCTAGAAGATAGCTTCTATTAATTTAGGAAGCTCTACAGGCCTATGTTGTTAACTATTAAGCAAAGAATTGTTAGACATATCATAAGGGTGCCGAAAGGAAATAGGAATCCCCGAGTGAAAAAGAAAGTATACTTAGAAGAATGTGCTCCAATCCGTCACCAGAAGTTATCCAATCAAAATGCTGTCTACGGATACATACATAGGTCTAAATGTAGCGGTATCTCTCAAAGGAGATGAAGTATGGGCTGACTCTTCTTACGAGGTAGCAACTATGGGAAAAAGTTTGTATGGACTTTACCAAAGGAACAACGTAGATACGACTAAGTGATAACTCTGTTATGGGCGGTATCTAAAATAGCCAACCTTTACTTACATGTGAGGATATAAGGACATCTCCACGGGTCAGTAGTATTCATAAAATAGTGCCTAGGTTGGCACAACCTGGATTTGAGCAATAAGAGCCAGGGTGTAAGCTATTTAACCAGTAGTTTAATAAATCTCTATGCAGCTAAAAATAGCGTGTTGGCTTCTCACCTTTTAGATAGCAAACGGTTCTGTGAATTTTTCCAAAGTATCTAGTAGTATTCATGAAGTAGTGCCAAACTTGGCAAAACCTGGATTAGAGGAATAGAGACCACAGTATAAGCTATCTGGCCACTCGTTTGTTAGCTCACTAAGCAGCTAAAGTATAGCATGTCGACTTCTCACCTTTTAAGTAGAAGGCTTGGCTGTGAGTTTTTCCAGAGTATCCAAAAGCAAGCGCTGGCCGCGTAGTGCTGCTAGCAGTGACGTGGTATGCCTATTTAGGGGGATAAGCACACTAATATTAGAGAGGGATCCTACAGTCGTTTGCCAAAATATTGCCAGCTACATAATAACCCAATATGTCAGGTAAATAGTCATTTGTCCTAAGACGGATTGGCGGTGTGGCCAGTACCGGAAAATGGACACGCATTCTAGTAAGTACAAACTTTTACCCTTACAATAACCAACCCACAAACCTAAGGGGTTCATAACCGGACCCTGACCCGAAGAGTCTTGCCGCACTTACTTGTATCAGTTTGTGCATGCTCCTCCAGATACAACGGGGGCTCTCAGTCCACAACACAGCGACTGAAAACTCGTCGATCAAACCATTATTTATATGGGAGATTCTACCGCTACGTGCGTGAGTTCAAATTACAGATTGACGATTAGCGGGAGTAATAAGGGTGGACGGTGGACTATAGCTGTGTTACACGCCCTGTGTGACAAACAAGGTGGAAATAGAAAAAGGGCTCGAATTGTAGCAACTAAATAGAGTCCTATCCAAGATGGCGCTCATATCGGAACTATCAGTGATGCAATTACTTGGCCTGCATCAAATACAGTATTGCGGAAATATGTATATCTTGCAATGGATATAAAGTAGTACAGGATATTTAAATTGTATTAGCAAAAAATCCAATAGGGAGTCTACTAGTATACATGTAATTTGCCACTGTCATATAAGGGAAGACGGCTCCTACAGAGTGTAACACGTGCTTTAGGTTGTCACAATCCAGATAATTTCCTCATTTAACCCATGGCGTACTGTATCTAGCGGGTATATCCAGAATGACTCACGCTGTTTTCTAAGCTTAACGGTATCTTTACCTGGGATTATATGAACCCGCTCTAAAATGAGCAATCGCATGCCCCACTCTGTGTGTTTATGGTTATGGAAGTGGTCAACCATAGGTGCATTCATTTTGCCAGTTTTGATAGTCGATTTGTGCTCTGAGAACCTAACCCGGAATTCTCTCGCTGTCTCCCCTACATAACCCAGGTCGCAAGGGCATAGTATCAAATAGATAATGTTCGAACTTTTACAGTTTGTCATTTCTCTGAGGTGACCTGATTTATTCCCATATTGCCAGGTAGGGCTGGTGATGGCTTGGTCACATGCGTGACAGCTGCCACATCTATGGTTACCCATTGAGAGTGGGTGTCCATCTATGGTGGTCTGTCTGGATAGGCATTATTTACCAGTCTGCTGTGGACCAGTTTGTCCCTCAAATTGGGATTACTTCTAAATGCTACCAAAGGTTTTTGCAACATGGTTGCCTCTTCATTTGTATTCAAAATCTTCCAGTTTTTGCAAATAACGCATCTGATCTTCTCATTAAGATTTGAATGGTTCAGCACGCATACCGATTGTTGGCTGTCTTGTTTGGGAAGGGCTTTAATCAAAGTGTCTCTATTGTAATATTTTGCCCTTTTTAAAGACTGGCACACCAATCTTTTAGGGTTGGCTTGTTGTAGTAAATGATCTTTTGGTTGATCTGCATGAAACATGAAGTTCTTCATGCTTGTACAATTTCTCCTAATTCTTAGGAATTCACCAAATGGAATCGAATCTTTCTGACAAGCAGGGTGGTAGCTACTGTGTTCAAGTATGGTGTTTTTTGCTGTAGGTTTCCTATAAAGGCTTACCGTTAGCTCTCCATCTGTGCAGTGGATCCATATGTCCAAGAATTCTACTTGTTGCGGTGAAGAATTGCAAGTAAATTTAAGATTGTTGTCTGCCACATATTCTTTTAGGTCCTGTGCTGAGCCCGTCCAAATAAAAAAAATATCATCGATAAACCTATGCCACCTAGTGACACTTTCGAAAAAGGGAGCTACTTCATTGAACACATGTTTTATTTCGAATTCCCCCATATATTGGCTATGCTGGGGGCACAAGATGCCCCCATGCTTACTCCTTTGATTTGCTGGTAAAGGTCTTGTTGGAATTCAAAGAAGTTATTTCGAAGCACTATCTCTAGGCATTCTAAAATAAAGCTATCTGGTCTCTCTCCCGGTGTCCTAGCCAGGAGGGCTGCCACCGACTCCATGGCTAGGTCCTGGGGGATGTTAGTATAGAGTGATTCTATATCTAACGTTACCAGAAACTGAGTGGATTCATTGAAGGCAGTATACTCTAAGATGGAGATCAAGTGTCCTGTGTCTTTAATATATGATTCATATTTGGTGGTGAGAGGGCATAGGAAAGTATCCAAGTACTTGGACAGAGGTTCTGTGCATGAATTTATAGACGCCACAATAGGTCTAAGGGATGGGTCTTCCACATTTTTATGTGTCTTGGGGACGCCATAAAGTGCGGGGCTCACTGGATTAGATTTGATAAGGAAATCCATTTCCTTTTGGCAGATGTATCCATCTCAGAAAGCTTTATGGACCGTTTCCTCTATTAGGGTCTTCAGAGTCAACAGAGCTCTGCTATTGATCTTCTTATAGTGTTCTGTTATCAATAGCATATGGTTGACCTTATCATTATACTTGGCAGTGTCCATCACCACGATGCCCCCTGCTTTATCACAGGGTTTGATCGTGATTTATTGTGGCGTCTATAAATTCATGCACAGAACCTCTGTTTAAGTACGTAGATACTTTCCTATGCCCTCTCACCACAAAATATGAATCATATAGTAAAGACACAGGACACACTATCTCCATCTTAGAGCATACTGCCTTCAATGAAACCACTCAGTTTCTGGTAACGTTAGATATAGAATCAGGAGTCGGTGGCAGCGCTCCTGGCTAGGACACCGGGAGAGAGACCAGATAGCTTTCTTTTAGAATGCCTAGAGATAGTTCTTCAAAATAACTTCTTTGAATTCCAACAAGACCTTTACCAGCAAATCAAAGGAGTAAGCATAGGGGCATCTTGTGCCCCCAGCATAGCCAATATCTATATGGGCAAATTCGAAATAAAACATGTGTTCAGTGTAGTAGCTCCCTTTTACGAAAGTGTCACTAGGTGGCATAGGTTTATCGATGATATTTTTTTTATTTGGACGGGCTCAGCACAGGACCTAAAAAAATATGTGGCTTGGCTTAACCTAGCAGACAACAATCTTAAATTTACTTGCAATTCTTCACCGCATTAAGTAGAATTCTTGGACATATGGATCCAATGCACAGATGGAGAGCTGACGGTAAGCCTTTATAGCAAACCTACAACAAAAAACACCATACTTGAACACAGTAACTACCACCCTGCTTGTCAGAAAGATTCGATTCCATTTGGTGAATTCCTAAGAATTAGGAGAAATTGTACAAGCATGAAGGACTTCATGTTTCCTGCAGATCAACTAAAAGATCGTTTACTACTACAACTCTACCGGAAAAGGTTTGTCCGCCAGTCTTTAAAAAGGGCAAAATAATATAATAGAGGCACTTTGATTAAAGCCACTCCCAAACAAGACAGCCAACAATTGGTATGCGTGCTGAACCATTCAAATCCTAATGATAAGATCAGACGCGTTATTTGTAAAAACTGGAAGATTTTGAATACAAATGAAGAGGCAACCATGTTGCAAAAACCTTTGGTAGCATTTAGAAGAAATCCCCTTTTGAGGGACAAACTGGTCCACAGCAGACTGGTAAATAATGCCACATCCAGACAGACCACCAAAGATGGACAACCACTCCCAATGGGTACCCGTAGATGTGGCAGCTGCCACGCATGTGACCAAGCCATCACCAGCCCTACCTGGGCATATGGGAATAAATCAGGTCACCTCAGAGAAATGACATACTGTAAAAGTTCGAACATTATCTATTTGATACTATGCCCTTGCGACCTGGGTTATGTAGGGGAGACAGCAAGAGAATTCCGGGTTAGGTTCTCAAAGCACAAATCGGCTATCAAAACTGGCAAAATGAATGCACCTATGGTTGACCACTTCCATAAACACACAGAGAGGTACATGCGATGGCTCATTTTAGAGTGGGTTCGTATAATCCCAGGTAAGGATACCGTCAAGCTTAGAAAACAGCGTCAGTCATTCTGGATATACACGCTACATACAGTACGCCATGGGTTAAATGAGGAAATTATCTGGATTGTGACAACCTAAAGCACGTGTTACACTCTGTAGGAGCCGCCTTCCCTTATATGACAGTGGCAAATTACATGTATACTAGTAGACTCCCTATTGGAGTTTTTGCTAATACAATTTAAATATCCTGTACTACTTCAAATCCATTGCCAGATATACATATTTTCGCAATACTGTATTTGATGCAGGCCAAGTAATTGCATCACTGATAGTTCCGATATGAGCGCCATCTTGGATAGGACTCTATTTAGTTGCTACAATTCGAGCCCTTTTTCTATTTCCACCTTGTTTGTCACACAGGGTGTGTGAAACAGCTATAGTCCGCCGTCCACCCTTATTACTCCCGCTAATCGTCAATCTGTAAATTGAACTCACGCACGTAGCGATAGAATATCCCATATAAATAATGGTTTGATCGACGAGTTTTCAGTCGCCGTGTTGTGGACTGAGAGCCCCCGTTGTATCTGGAGGAGCATGCACAAACTGATACAAGTAAGTGCGGCAAGACTCTTTGAGTCAGGGTCTGGTTATGAACCCCTTAGGTTTGTGGGTTGGTTATTGTAAGGGTAAAAGTTTGTATTTACTAGAATGCATGTCCATTTTCCGGTACTGGCCGCACCGCCAACCCGTCTTAGGACAAATGACTATTTACCTGACATATTGGGTTATTATGAAGCTGGCGATATTTTGGCAAACCACTATAGGACCCCTCTCTAATATTAGTTTGCTTATCCCCCTAAATAGGCATACCATGTCACTGCAAGCAGCACTACGCGGCCAATGCTTGCTTTTGGATACTTTGGATAAACTCACAGCCAAGCCTTCTACTTAAAAGGTGAGAAGTCGACATGCTATACTTTAGCTGCTTAGTGAGGTAACAAACAAGTGGCCAGATAGCTTATACTGTGGTCTCTATTGCTCTAATCCAGGGTTTGCCAAATTTGGCACTACTTCGTGAATACTACTGGATACTAGGGAAAAATTCACAGAAACGTTTGCTATCTAAAAGGTGGGAAGCCAACCCGCTTTTTTTTTAGCTGCATAGAGATTTAATAAACTACTGGTTAGATAGCTTACACCCTGGCCCTTATTGCTCCAATCCAGGTTGTGCCAACCTTGGCACTATTTTATGAATACTACTTACCCGTGGAGACGTACTTATATCCTCACATGTAAGTAAAGGTTGGCTATTTTAGATACTGCCCATAACAGAGTTATCACTTAGTCGTATCTACTTTGTTCCTTTGGTAAAGTCTATACAACCTTCTCCACATAGTTGCTACCTTGTAAGAAGAGTCAGCGCATACTTCGTCTCCTTTGAGAGATACCGCTACATTTAGACCTATGTATGTATCTGTAGACAGCATTTTGATTGGATAACCTCTGGTGACAGATTGGAGCACATTGTTCTAAGTATACTTTCTTTTTCACTCGGGGATTCCTATTTCCTTTCGGCACCCTTATGATATGTCTAATAATTCTTTGCTTAATAGTTAACAACATAGGCCTGTAGAGCTTCCTAAATTAATAGAAGCTATCTTCTAGCTAGCTTGCTATCTCTTTTTCAACTCCTTTTACACAGACTCAGTTCCAAAGCCTAAGACATAGATTACTTGATATGCTATGGATGCAGCACAAACAAATCATTCATTGTGTTATTAATTTATTCACAGATGAGAAGACCCCCTGGTTTTTATTGTATATTTGTATGCGTTAATGTCGGCCCTGAAGAAGGCGATTTAAATAATCTATATTCACCGAAACGTACGTAGGCCCTGTACATCTGAGATCTACTCCTGACGAGTTGAATACACCAAGACCCAAAGTAATAATCCAATTTCTGGAACAGCAATTTATCAAATCATTGATGTAATGAATTGCTAGTATATTTTGTATCTCAGGTGTATTGTCCCTTTGTCTGCTGTTTTAGCTTTTTTGTATAGTATGTGAGTGACTATGCATGAATTTATGGTGAGATAGTCAGGTATGAATGATGTTCTTGGTGATATATTTGCTCTGCTTATGCACATCTGGTTTTTTTTTTAGCTTTTTTCCATGTTTGAACTTTGGTACAATATGTATTGTTTAGCCATGTCTTTTATGTATTATAACAATGTATTTTATAAAATCCTATAAAAAATGCCTTCCTCTGAAAAACTTTTTTGTAATGAAAATAAACAATTAGAAAAAGAAAAATAAATACAATGAAAAATAACATGTTTGTTTGAAACTCTTTAATGTGCTGCATCCATTTAAAATTATAGATTGATTCATTCTAAAATAATATAGGTCAGTTTAGAGTTTCTTTATTACTGTGTTTGTTTTTCCTTTAGACTTGGGTCATACCTGTATTCTACATCTGTTACAATAAGAGAATTAGCCCATTTTATCCATCTTGGATGTAAGGCTTTAGCACTGGGAACGTTTGCCTTTGTAGCAGCCTCTAAGTCTGATACCAGGCTTATGACAATTATTCGTTTCCCAGTGCTGTTTCTCTCACTACAGCAGTCTGTACTGCAGTCAGAATTTTTTCTGCTGATGCAGAACACATCTCAGTATTTGTGTACAACTGTGATTTGTATGCTATTGGTACTGTTTCACCTTCATTATAAGTTAAGTATATGTACCCTTATTGACCTGCAACTATTCGGATCGCCAGGTTGCATACATTTACGCATGTCTGTAAGTGTTTCAAAGCTATCATATCAGCTTCCAGGGAATGAAGGATATCTGTGTGTTCCTGTGTCCAATGTCTAACTGAAAAGTCAGGTCTTATCAAATAGTAGAAAGGTTTAACTCTTTCTGCACAATCCAAAATGTATGTTCTGCCAAAGTTCAGGAATCCCAGTATTGATTGTAAGATTTTAATGATTTTGGCGGTTGTAACAGTGTACACCTTTCTAAAAAGTTAGATGCTAAGCTTTTCCCTTCACCTGAAAGCTCATTTTCCAGAAAAAGGACACTGAGGTGGGCTAGATTTTAATTTTATTTTATTAAATTTGTAGCCCTCTGAGGCAAATCCCAATATTATGGTATTAACTCTGTTCAAGTGTTTCTCCAGGTCATCATCCATTAGATAAATATCATCCACATAGGTCAATGCCTCTTCATCCAGATTTTGAAATAAACCAGTTACTCTGGCCGAAAATAAGCCCTGGCTGTTCTTATACCTGTGGGGGAGTCAACAAATTGGATGCTGGGAGCCTAACGCGGTGGTTAAATACCTGCTTTCAGGTGCTATATTTTGGCAACGAAATCCATTTGAGATATCTAGTGTTGTTTTGTATTATTTCCGCACAATGTAATTTATTAATGTGGCACTGTGTGCATTTTGTACTGCAAATGTTTTAGTGCAAGTGTTTTATATGACTGTAATCTAAAAATAGACAATACCAGTTGTCATGTTTCATTACCGGAAACAAAGGATTATTCATTTGAGAGGTGCAAGTCTCAATAACCCCTCGGTATTCAAGTTGATCTAAGATCTCCCTGACCTGCTTTTTAACTTCTTGCTTTATTGGATACTGCCTCTGGGCAGTCGGAGTATTTTTAATGGAATTATGTGGTGAGTTAAATCCTCATCCCATTCAACATGGTTTCTATATAATGCAGTGGCTAGGGCTACCGCTCACTCCTGTGCATATGTGTATTTTAGATATTTAGGAACTGGGTCAGAAAAGGCTGGTAAAATTACTGTTTCTCCCCTAGGGCAGTCCCTGACGAATGCTGGAGGCCAATCTTGTTCAGCTAATAGGATGTCCTAGCCAAAATGTCAGGTACTCCCAAAAGAGACCTCTAACTTTCCTGGGCTTTGTCCCTCTCCATTTAGAGTGTTATTTCATATAATTTATGTGGGACACTTACCCTAGTATCAGGTGTTTCCACCGTGAAATAATCATTCAAGTCCGCTGTCACCAGAAATTCCATCAGGTTCTGGCGAGCTGTTGTTACTTCTGCCGCACTGTCTAGCATTCTCAGAGTCCATTCCCCGTTTAGCAGTTGAGTCCTCAGAATTCTGGGCATGTCTGATTTTTAGACCTGCAACTTTCTTCTTTTTGAATTGAGGTTTTGGTTTGGCTTTATCTTCTTTTTTGGAAGTATAGTCTTGACCTTGCTGCTTGTCTCTGGACTTTGTACACTCTCCTTGTCTGGCTAAGTGTCCTTCCCTCTTGGAGTTTTCCATTGAACCCTGAAAGGAACAAGAGGAACGTGTATCAGTATCCTGTTACCTGTCAGGTTTCCTAATATTTCTATGGTTATACCTCCTTTCGGAGGGCTCCTGTGGAGGAGTTCTACTTCTGGATTGAGATCCGGTTTCTTTACTTTTCAGTTTTTTGTTATTGTCCCAATTCTTCTTAGAAGAGGCAGGTGCATGCTTTAAGGTTTCCTCTCAGGAATACTCATTATTTGTGGTTTTAATGCTTTCCCACCCAAACTGTCTCTGCCTAACTCTGCATATGAGGTTCCAATTATATTAGGTAATTCATGTTCCATTGTAAAGGACTGAACTCCCTTAGGCTTTGACGGATTGCCACTGATGCTGCTTCCCCTTTAAGATTTGCTCATATTATAGCTGATACCGGAGCATAATTTCCTAGTAATTTCATCCCTAAGTTCAGAGCAGGTTCTGCTCCGTACTCATTTTTTATTTGTGTTAATACATCTGGTATTACTGTTAATGACGGGGTACTATGTGTTCTGGTATATATAGCAGTGAAAGATGTACCCCAAGAGGTACAATCCGTGTTCGCAGGCCACTTGCAGCGCATCGACCGTGAAGTTACCCATGCGGTCGTACATGGGCGCGGCCATTTTGGCCGCTTTGCCTATTTCCATTTCCGAACGCTATTTGCAAGCTTGCGTTGGGCGCGGGGCGCGATTACGTGTTCGCGTGCCTTTTTGCGTGCTCACTGGGAAAATATCGCGCAAACTTACCCACGCAGTCCTCAATGGGTGCGGCCATCTTGTTTTTTATTCATTGCTATGGTCTGGGCATGCTTTTTCAATCCTCCCCTAATCTTTGCAATCCTTTGTTTCTTTGAACTTTTTTTGAAATCTTTTTTACTCATTATCTATCCTTCTCTTTTTCTACATCTATATTTTGTGTTTTTTTCTACTTTTGTTTACTTCAAAGCTACTTTTTTTAACTCTTTTCTTTTCTTTACTTTTTCCCTATCCGTTCCTATTTTTTTTTTCAGCTGTCCAGGACCATGGCAAAGGGAGCCGGGAGGAGCAAGGGGAAGGGTCCTGCACCCCGTACCAGGCTTCCATGCGGGCGCTTAAGGGGGGAAGCAGTAATAGCCCGGGAGATTTTCAGCGCTGTGGAGGTGGCCACACTGATTTTCTCCGTTCAGCGCCACCTCCCCAAAACCGTCGTGGCAGGCAGCCAGCTCGGTGCCGGGTACGGGCTCCGGGAGCATCAAAGGCTATGGGGGATGGTGTGCCGGGCCATGTATCGTGAGTCTGGGGTCCAGCGCACCTACACCCAGCCGATGCACCGGTGGTCCGATGTCCTGGACCGGGAACACGACCTGCTCGACCTGCTCGACCTGCTAGTCGTCGAGATCCCTGGGCTTGGTGAGTAGTAGTAGCTATTTAATCACTACTCTGTTTTCTCCTGCTCTATGTTATCACATTGCAAATGTTTGTTTTTTCGGAAGAGCAAGAATGCTGCCGATTACATTGCAGGTAAATTATGTTTCAAAAGCTTCTGTGATTGCAGGTGCTGGCCTGCCCACTGGAGGTGCTACTATGCTTACTTGTTTTTAATTTTGTGTTCATTTGGCCTAGGTGATGATTATGTGTCAGTGTACTTTACAGAACTGCGTAATGCTAGACTTTAGAGACTCAAGTTCAGTCCTTCATTTGTACTCCTGCCACTAAGAAGAGATAGTGGTGGTGATCATGACAGACTGTGTCTGTCACTTTGCGTGCTGCGGAGTGCTGCCTGCCAGTCCTAGTAGAACCTTTTTGTAGTTGGTTTAGTGAGTAACATAACTTTCCAAGTAGACGGTCCGCGAATCCAGCAATATCCTAGTAGACCACATCAGATAGGTCAATAAATTTAGTGCAATTGTTGTCTATTTCCCCGAAATAATGTTGTTTTTTTTTTTTAAATGTTTGATGTGGTTGACAACAATCATCCATGTTGTACATCAGCTTCCCCCAGGGGCAAGGGGACACAGGAGGAGGTAGCGGCACCGGCGAGGCAGGGACAACAGCAGGAAGGCCAGGATCGGTCCGGCGAGGGGTCCTCTGCTGGCACCAGTAAGTTTTCCTGTTAATATTAATAATTATATTTCCCTATCTTTTACAGCACCTGTCATTTTTTCCAAACGTTCCTCATTCTATTTTTTCCTAAATCGTCTTTGATCTTCTTGTAGACTGTTTCTAAATTCTTATCCTGCCTCTAGTATGACTCCCTGTGGTACTACTGGATTATTATTAGTCTGTCTATGTAGCTAACTAAGCTTGCACAGTTGGCAAAAGGTGTTAAACAAAACTCCTATTCTATTCAGCAATAGCTCCATGCACTGATTGCAGTCCTCTGGGTTGTCCTTAACCCCTCCGCTGCGCCGAACATTCCGCGCTGCTGCAGAACGTTCTATTGTGTGGGCGGGGCCGGAACGTTCAGCGGACGTGCACAGCACTACCGAGGTAGTGCACATGACGTCCGCTGAACGTGCGCCGCACGAAAGGGGTTAATGTCTATTGAAGTTGTCTAAATGTTTATGCTTTGACATTCCCAATAATAAAATGTCAATGGCCACCAAGAATAAGATACTAGTTTACTTTTTGATTGGATAGGAGGACAATCCATATTACTACTGTTGCAGGGACTATTCTGCACAAACAGAACTATGGACAAGAAATAGGACATTGGTTATAAATTATAATAGGCACAGTTAGACTTTCCACATACCTCAGTCATAACAGAAGTTGAACCCCCAATCTCCTTACTGACTAGCTAGTATGTTGGCTATATTTAGCTCCCGAATGCAGCGATGATTGATCCCCAATGATTATACAACCCAGGACATTAGATTACGGAGTCAGAGTCCCGACCTCTCTGAGCCACGGACTCATGCTTGCAAATTGCAAACCCTTTCGCTCACTCACTCATGACCAAAAACCACAGAGTCTATGTAAGTTTTAAAGCTTTATTAAAAGTAAAAACATTTATTAAAATCAACTTCATCATATAAGATAAACGGTGAAGGATTCAAAACTGAAAAGTGGCTGATTTCACACATTAATTGTGGGGGAGCCCTCACCTGGTTGGAAATTCAAGTCTTCTTTTTGGGGATGAATCGTTGCTGACTCCAAGTGATGATGATCTGATCTTGCTCTTGTTCTTAGAAGGGAAGCTTCTGTCTGTTTTGAGAAAAATGGTGCGTGTTAAAAAGCAAGCATTCATCAGTTGTGCCAAAAAGTGTAGCAAGACATGTTGCGGCTAAGCATAAATAAAAAAAAACCTTCCCTGAAGATAGGAAAATTTGTAGTTTAGAGACTAGAGAGTCACAAATTATTAAATTTGTTTATGTAGTACTAGTAACATTTTTTCATTCCTAGACAAAATAGGGAGTGATGTATATGGCATCTAAGAATATGAAATGTATTTTCTAGGTGGAACATCAGCACAGCCCTCCATCATTGCCGGGGCCAGCGCGGAGGTGGGCACTCCTGGGGCGGAGGCGGTGGAACAGCCATCCGGAACTGCTGTGGGGGATGCCACGGTAGTGGCAGGGAGTGGTAAGCTATTATATTCCTTACCTATTGAGATTGCAGACAGCAGAGTGTGCTCTCTGCACGGGTGTATATGTTGTACAGTACAAGTACACTTTACTGTTAAGAAGACTTACAAATTTAGAAGTAAGTTTTTGTCAACCAGGTAGAAGACATTCACCCTTGACTTCGCATAAGCAATAGCATTAGCGGCGGGAGTGGATGAGTAACAAATGGCCTCCTCTAAATTTGACTTCAACTCAGCTGTGAAAGTTTTATCGAGAAGCCAAGTCAGATCAGAGATGAACTTGATGGATGGGATGAACGAAAAGGGAAAGAAGGGTGTAAGGAAGGACGAGCGAGTTAAAAGTAATGACTGGCAAAGAATGATACGTGTTTTTGAATGCTGCCCGAGGTGGCTGGGAATATGATGCATGGCCGGTTGAAGGCTGAAGCAAGGATGGGTGGAAGGAGAAAGGGAAGAGGACTGCCTGGGTGGGTAAAACAGAAACTGTATGTGTGCGCAATATATCCTTTGGTTCAAATTCATATACAAGTCAAGCACGGATGCATGGCTGGTGGTTTCCAAAATAAAATAAAAAGGTTGTTTTTCCGTGAGAAAAACGAAGGTTTGTCCAGTTGAGACATTAAGAAGAATGATTGACATTTACTTTGAATGGATGGATGCCTGGATCATGGTACTATCTTACTCATAGATAGCATAGGTGTATGTACACAGAGTAGACTGTCACTGGATGAAGTAAGTGTTACTTTGAAGAGCATTTAAAACCACACCCACACATCCGTTCCAGTGTAGCAAAGGTGAGGAAAAGAAGTTTAATTTTTCAGAATACTACCATGACTAGTAACAGTAGTTTGCAAGCACAGCATATATCCTGCCATTACGGGGGCCACTCACTAAATCTGTTAATAATTTTATTACAACTCTGTCATTCATGTGTGGCCTATCAGTGTTCACTCAATAAAAAACAAAGCATCCCATATGTAAGCAAATATCCTGTGAAGGGATAGATAATCATATTATTTATCTTCTTCATTTTCCTTTTCTAGTAGTCATTGGCACTGCAGGGTGAAAGTTAAATTAATGAAGCAGTAGCCCTTGTAACAGAGTATGGCTAGTGCCACCCATAATAGAAAAGTAAGAACTTCACCACCTGCATGTACTAGAGTGGTACAGTAACGCAAGTCTGTGTCATCAAAGCTTGCGTCTGTTTTTCTCAGGTGCAAGTTGACTGCGCTGGCATTATGCCGCCTTCCAGAAGTTTACGTACCAATTTCGCTAAACAAGAGAGAAGAAGAAGAAGAAGAAGAAGAAGAAGAAGACTGGTGTACTGTCTGAGTCTAATGTAGTGAGTCCATATAGTGCTAGTAGAATTGATTCCTAAAACTCACACTAATGTTAGAGCAGAGACCGACGAAGTAGGAGGTTAGATAGATACAGGCCACAAATGTTATGTATTGTGCTTGCAAGTTGCTAGTGCTACTGTGACACAACTTTCTGCTGAATTATTGTGTGTTAATCTTAAAGAGCATTGGTTACAGTATGTTTTTCTTTCTTCATATAGATGCTCCTTCCAAACCAACACGGAAGGAGCTGGCTAGACAGGCCCGGCAAAGGAAGCTGGAGGCGATTGTTGCCGAATATCGGCGGCTGGTGGACCTGGAGGAGGAGGACACGCAGTCTCAGTCCACAACATCCACCACGACAGCTGCATCCTCCTCCGCGCACCCTGGGTCAGCCAGTCAGCGCAAGCCTCCAGCGGTACGGAGCCGTGGTACCGCAGCCACCCACCACCGCCAAGCAGCCAAAAAATCAGCTTCCCCCCACAGCAGGTGCAAGGCACGCATCCACCACCTAACCCTCAGGGTGTCCAACCTTGAGCAGGAGATGGAGAGAGTTAAAACCCTGCTCAAGAACCTCCGTGGGGAGCAACGGGACCACCTGGCTAAAGGACACCGCCGGCGGCAGTAGAGGAGGAGAGACTGTCCCTTGCCCCTTTTTTAAAGACTTTTGAGGGGGTGGGAATTGGGAGATGGGTTTTTTGGACTTTGGGGACTTTTTTTATTTCACGGACATTCTTTGGGGTTAGGGGGGGTAGGTCGGGTCTTGCGGGATAGTTTTTTTTGTTAGGGATAAAATTAATTATTTACTTTCAACTTAAACATAGCATTTCGCGTTTTTACTGTTTTGTGGGAGAGGCGGAGGGGGGGTTAACTGTATGTTTGTTTTCCTGAAACTTAACTGGCTGCTTGATTCAAATTGTCTAAGTAATCGCCCAAATGTTTACAAAAGTAAGTGCCACTCACAGAGTTAGTGAATTCAATTGTGCTACTACTTTACTAGTACTACCGTCAGTCTCTCCTCTCTCATCTTACTCCATTATTCTTCCCCCCCAAACGCTTATTTTACCTGTGATTCATATTTGAGAATAGGGCTAGGCACATGGCTGGCTGCAAGGCAAATGGCGATTGAGGTTGGCAATCCTGGGCGGATGAAATGGCATTGTTGTGGTGGTAGTAGTGGTGGTACACAGTGGCAGTAGCAGCATATAAAAAAAAAGAAAATGAAACCTTGAGTGGCCTGAGCGGAGCATTAGAACAGTACGATAGATAGCACAGTACACAAGAACAGTGCCATAATTTAGCTTAACAAATGCTAAAGTATTCAAAGTATAACTACTAGTTGCATGGTGTTTGGCTTTGGCTATTACAAGAAATAGTACTGAAGGTGAAGGACACAGCAGCGTAATCATTCGCCACATGTAGGAGGAGGACGTTCTTGACGATCAATCCAGTTGATGGCACCCATGAAAATCAGATTTGATTTGCAAATAGTCATGGGTCTTTGTCAAGCTGAGTAAGAATATATCCTCTGATTCCTTCACCAGCCTTGAAATCTATTTTCTGGCGCTTTGACTTTATCTTCCCCAGCAAGTGTGTGGAATTATTGTTGTAATTTAGCCACACCTCAATGAAAACCACACACCCGGGGGAAGAGGGTTAGGGTTTGAAAACTGGATGGGAATGGGTTTTTCTGGGAAAGCTTTTTGGAGAGAGAAAAAAAAACCACAGAATGGACAAACAACAAATGAAGATAAACAAATCTTTGGATACGAAGATATCCATAAATCTTTTAAGGGATATAAAGGAAGGGCATGCACTACTGCATGCATGAAGTTGATTGCTAAATGGATGGTTAGGTTACTTAAACTAAGTAGTACTTTCTACAACTTACTAACTATGAAGAAACAATGTGACAGTACAGGGCTGCAGTAATTACGAATTTCACTTGCCTATCTGCCCTCAGAGAGAATAAACAACACTTAGTACATGAAATTATTTTTAAAAATAGCAAACAAAAACGTATACAATGGCTGGAGGGATGAATTTGAAGCAAAGGGCAAACAAATGCACAGAGTCACACTCATAGAAATTCACAACAATAACATTATTTAAAAGATAAGGAGAAATGAAGAGGATACTGTAACTGTATGTTGTAGATGTCCTGATGAATTTTGGAAGTTGCATGCATCCAGCCATTCCTCTTATTCGCGGTACTCCTCCATCCCATCTGACGCTCCGTAAATCAATCTTGGTGACCAGACACACTGTTTATTGCCTCTCTGGCGGATGCAGAATTGCGTATCGCTAATGGTAAGCCTGAGTTAATCGTTTTTCCAATCGCACAGGGTAAAAGCCGGCCTGTAATTGTTGATGGAAAAACAGGAAGTGATATTAAAACACCACGGTACGCTGTGTAGTGCAAAAATAACACTTTCAGTTTCAGAGGCGACAGTATCACATACAAGCATCATTTCGAAAGTACGTACTCTGAGTCTCCTTTTGAAGGATAGTAATTAGTAAGTATGGGCGAATTGTTTGGATCTGAAGTCCGCGAATTTGTGGGAAATCGCAAAAACAAACGTGAATTTGCGGATTTTCCCGCAAACTCGCAGATGTTTTTTGCGATTTGCATAACTATTACTGGAGTACTTTCTACTGGCTAATCCAGTAAGTGCTACCTCGTTGGGTAAATGTATAGTGCTTTTCCTACACTACAGCTGCGTAAAGTGCCAGAAGAGTTGTCTCCAGTGACATCTGCAATAACGCATTAAAGGCAATGTTAGCCTATGGGCCGAAATGCACCTTAGAAACAGGGCCAAATCACCTTTCCCCTCAACCTACGACCAAACTGCTGTTTGGACACAAAATTAGACCTTCCCAGCAGTGCTCCCAGACCCCTAAACCCACTCCCAAAACTCGAGAACACCCCCAAATAGCCCCCCAAAAACATGCAATACTGCTACGTTGCAGAGGCCTAAGTTAAAATCGGGCCAAAACGCACTCTGAAACTAAGCCCAAAACACCCCTTTTCCAACATGGATTTTCTTCAAACCACTTGCAATCAAAATTAGACCTTCCCAGCAGTGCTCCCAGACCCGTCAACCCACCCCCACAAATCTAGAACACCCCCAAACAGCCCCCAAAAACATGTAATACTGCTATCCCCAAAGAGGCCTAAAGTTAATCGTGCCAAAACGCACTCTGAAAGTAGGCCCAAAACACACCTTTTCCATCATGGATTTTCTTCAAACCACTTGCAATCAAAATTAGACCTTCCCAGCAGTGCTCCCAGACCCCTCAACCTACTCCCACAAATCAAGAACACCCCCAAACAGCCCCCCAAAAACAGGCAATATTGCTAAAAAACACCCCTTTTCAACCACAGATTTTCTTCAAACCACTTGCAATCAAAATTAGACCTTCCCAGCAGTGCTCTCAGACCCCTCAACCTACCCACACAAATCTAGAAAGATGAAATACTGCTATCCCCAAAGAGGCCTGTTAAAATCGTGCCAAAACGCACTCTGAAAGTAGGCCCAAAACACTCCTTTTCCACCATGGATTTTCTTCAAACCATTTGCAATCAAAATTAGACCTTCCCAGCAGTGCTCCCAGACCCCTCAACCCACCCCCAAAAAGCCCCCCAAAAACATGCAATACTGCTATCCCCAAAGAGGCCTAAGTTAAAATTGTGCCAAAACGCTCTCTGCAAATAGACCCAAACCCCCCTTTTCCACCATGGATTTTCTTCAAACCACTTGCAATCAAAATTAGACCTTCCCAGCAGTGCTCCCAGACCCCTCAACCCACTCCCAAAAATCTAGAACACCCCCAAACAGCCCCCAAAAACATGCAATACTGCTATCCCCAAAGAAGCCTAAGTTAAAATTGTGCCAAAACGCTCTCTGCAACTATACCCAAACCCCCCTTTTCCACCATGTGTTTTCTTCAAACCACTTGCAATCAAAATTAGACCTTCCCAGCAGTGCTCCCAGACCCCTCAACCCACTCCCACAAATCTAGAACACCCCCAAACAGCCCCCCAAAAACATGAAATACTGCTAAAAAATACCCATTTTCCACCATGGATTTTCTTCAAACAACTTGAAATCAAAATTAGACCTTCCCAGCAGTGCTCCCAGACCCCTCAACCCACCCCCACAAATGTAGAACACCCCAAACAGCCCCCCAAAAACATGAAATACTGCTATCCCCAAAGAGGCCTAAGTTAAAATCGTGCCTAAACGCACTCCAAAAGTAGGCCCAAAACACTCCTTTCCCACCATGGAATTTCTTCAAACCACTTGCAATCAAAATTAGACCTTCCCAGCAGTGCTCCCAGACCCCTCAACCCACTCCCAAAAATCTAGAACAGCCCCCAAAAACATGAAATACTGCTATCCCGAAAGAGGCCTAAGTTAAAATTGTGCCAAAACGCTCTCTGCAACTAGACCCAAACCCCCCTTTTCCACCATGGATTTTCTTCAATCCACTTGCAATCAAAATTAGACCTTCCCAGCAGTGCTCCCAGACCCCTCAACCCACTCCCACAAATCTAGAACACCCCCAAACAGCCCCCCAAAAACATGAAATACTGCTAAAAAACACCCCTTTTCCACCATGGATTTTCTTCAAACCACTTGCAATCAAAACTAGACATTCCCAACTCTCACGATCCACCGGAAGGTGTACGACTTTTCACCCAAACACACGCGCCTGCAAAACACCAAAAAAGGTCAAAATTCGGCCAATTCTGGACCAAAAAACGACAAACCTCCCCTAAAACCTTGCCAGCATCATTATGAACGAGTCTGCATCGGGCCCTGAGCCCTAGACTCCGGGAACCCTACCAAATTAAACCCAAAAACCCTAGTTAACCGCACTGAACCCCCAAAACAGCCCTAAACCCTAGATATGCTTTGTCTGTCTGTGTCAAAGAGCCTAGGTATGCTACATCAGGTTGCTTCACTCAGTGGTGCCTGCCTTGACCGTCTGCATGGCCCTGCCGCAAGCATGGGCCAAAAATCCGTTACGCTCAAGAATTTGTGAATTTTCGTCAATTTCGCGAGATTTGCGGATTGCGAATTTGCCGCCGAAAATCCACAAATTTCGCGAGTGGAACTGATTTTTGGTATCAAAATTAAGGAGTAAAGGGCAATTACTGTTCTATGAAGAACAGAAGGTCCAGACACGACGTGCCCTGAAAGTACATTTATATAAAGAGTTGTCGTGCTGTTCCTAACGAAAAGGACGGATTGGTACAGTCAGTGATGTGAATGGATTATGGGAGGGTGGTCAGAAGTTCACCCTGGGAATCCATTGTGTTGGATTTAATGCCCTCACACACCCTTTCAGGTGGCATGCTTCATCATCTGGGCTTGCTCCTCGTTGGGTCGGCGGTGCAATACCCAACGGGCGACACCTCAAAGAGGGGCTCTTTGGCGGAGATCTTTTTCCAGTTGCCGTAAAGATGAAGTGTGGGTATGGGGCCAGATACAGGTGGTAGACGTGGGTATTGTGAGTTAAAATAAAGCTAGTGGTACCTAGGGTGGTAGTATCCTGAGCTGCGTGTCTAACACCTACCCATCGCCGCTCCACCCGGTTCCAGCGGCGATGGGTAGGTGTTAGACACGCAGCTCAGGAAACTACCAACCTCATGGTGGAAGATCTCCCTGAAGCTTTACCCGCTGGACACTGTCGTTGTTTGATTGTTTTTAACGCTAGGTATTGACAATCGCAACGCAAGAAGGGTAATATAATAGTGTTATCCTTCCAAAATACATATATTGTGGTAGCCATAGGAGCATACGTACACCACACCCCATATAAATTAGTGTAGACAGTTTCCCCCACACTTAGATACCTGCTAATATAGTCAACTGTGGTCCTGAAGAATCGCTAGATATTTTCCTTATAGCGTGAAACATGTTGACCTGCCTACAACAACCTTTGGATCAGAGTTGGAAACATTAATTTCCATTACTCCCCTCCAGGGTAATCATTTTTAACCAAAGCAGTGGCCCTCTGAATAAAGTACCCTAGGTACCACTAGCTTTATTTTAACTCACAATACCCACGTCTACCACCTGTATCTGGCCCCATACCCACACTTCATCTATACGGCAGTTGGAAAAAGATCTCCGCCAAAGAGCCCCTCTTTGAGGTGTCGCCCGTTGGGTATTGCACCGCCGACCCAACGAGGAGCAAGCCCAGATGATGAAGCATGACACCTGAATGGGTGTGTGAGGGCATTAAATCCAACACAATGGATTCCCAGGGTGAACTGATTTTTGGCCCATGCTTGCAGCAGGGCCATGCAGATGGTCAAGGCAGGCACCTCTGAGTGAAGCAACCTGATGTAGCATACCTAGGCTCTTTGTCACAGACAGACAAAGCATATCTAATTGTATGCAGCAAGCCACATAGCCCCAATTTTACATGAACTGCTGTCTGGACTCTGCCTGGCATAACAACACTACACTGCCTCGACCACTCCATACCACGACTAGACAGACATGTAGTTCTGCTGTAGTAGTTGTTGTAGACTGGTTTACCTGTTTGCCACTCACGAATTGGCCATAGTTCTTCTGTAAACCGATGCTGATGATCCATCCATCGCAGTCAGTGACTGTAAAGCAAAAAGATATAATATTTAATCAATCATCATGGTATATTGGCAAACAGTAAGTCCAAGGACATTTTGCATATTGGAAAATGCAACCTAGTGGCCCCTGCAGTTGAAGTACAATTTCAATTAAACAAGGTAAAAAAAACAGCAGAGTAGACTTGAGTTACATTTAGTGTGTGAAAGATTAAATAATAACAGAAGACATAGGATTCATTTCATGCACAACAAACAAACAGCAATTTCTTTCTTCAGTGCCAGACAGCCACTGCTGTCCACTGCATGCCATCTTCCACTCATTATTCATTACCTGTTCCACTTTTTGTCCGCATCTTCTTCTGAAAGTGAGGGCCCACAGGGCAGCCTCTGATGTCAATTTCAGAAGTAACTGTAAGCAATCAGCAAGCAAATAGTCAGTAATTCCAGTTCCACTTGAGGGGACTCGTCTACGAAGATAAAGTTTCTTTATTCTGCGTAATCCAGCCATCTGCCTTGAGGGAAATGAATAGGGGGTGTCTGGAGGAGGAGGATAGAGGAGCATGATTGAGTTGTGAACTTGTGAACCTCAGGAATGCAGACTGCGGCACCTTCAAATCAATAAGGAAATAAGATGAAGACAGTGCTGCTGATGGACTTGTTGTGATTAGGTGATTAGAGTTTTGTTGTGGTAAAAGTTGCAAAAAAAGAAAGACACACAGGAATAAAAGTGAATGAGGACGAAAAAAAAGGAAGTCATTTTCAGGCCTCGGTGTCAGGGAAGTAGAGCTCATCCTCAAACTCTATGAATTGATACAGGAGTAGGTCAGCTAACAGAGAAGAACTTCCGTCACCTAAGTCGGTGTCCTCGTCTTCCTGCGTGCATTCACGTATTTTGTAATCTGGTGGTATGCAGTGCTGATTCATCTTGATCAGTGTTAACCTCTCCACATTTTTGGGTGAGAGGCGGGTCCTTTTTAGGTTTTACCTAGCCAATGCGTACGAAGTACGCATGCGCTAGCAAAATCTTATGTTTTTCTCTGTGGGGTTGGGTATCCGCCCCCTCCTCCCATTGGCTAGCTCCATAAATGGAGGCTAGCCATTGGGAGAAGGCTCTGTCCGTCAATCTCGGACCAGATTCGGGGGCTTTCCCAAGAATTTTTCCCTTTTGGCTACGTCAGCCGAAAGCCTGTTCTCGGGAACGCCCCCGAATCTGGGCCGGCATTGACGGCACAAGGGAAGAAGTCCAGGTGAGTGCTTAGGAGTTACCGAGGCCGAGATCGTTCTCCTTAGCCCCCGCTTTTGTGGCCTAAAAACTCCTGGCTGTGAGCGCCCCTGCCGTGAGGTAACCCTGATGTGTTCCACCGCTGCGGCCCGGGGCCTGAGACTGCCCTAGAAATCGCCGCCCGCATCTCCAGAGCAACGGAGACCAAACCGAAGGGGCAGCTAGCTGATTGGTGGCTGGCACGCAGGAGCCGTGCTCTGATAGGCTGCTGGCACGAGGGAGCCGCGCTCCGATTGGTCAAGGAGCTCTGACGTCATCGGGGGCTCGCCTCAGGGCCGCGCTGGGATTGGCCCATCGCTCGCAGAGGCCATGTGAAGCCGTCCGTGATCCCTGAAGCACCGAGGGTTCGCCTTTTACATTGGCTTGTTCTAAAAGCTGCAGAATTTCTGCACATAATTACACTAACAAATTAAAGTGTTTCACATTGATGCCCAACCATTGCAGCAGTCTTGGAGTCGATGATCCTTTATTAGCAAATTCTTCATGCAGTGGGCTTTGTCTTGAAATCTCGTGGGAGTGTAAGTGTGGCATGTGATTGTGATTGTGATTGTGATTGTGTTCTTATATAGCGCACTACCACTCCAAGGAGTATCTTGGCGCTGCGATTCCAAGATGGTTAATAGAGATGAGAGGTAATGATGATTTAGTGAGCGTGCAGGGTGATGATTATACCAATGCTTTGTAGTCTGATTCTGAAAGGGAATAGATCCAGGTTTTTAGGTTTTTCCTGAAACTAAGTTCTGTTGAGTTATGGCGTAGAGACAAGGGGAGGTTGTTCCAGGCCTTTGCTCCAATGACAGCAAGAGATTTTCCTCCTTTGGTCGTTAACCTGAATCTGGGGATTTGAAGCTGGTTAGTGGTAGATGACCTGAGGGTTCGTTTCGGCTGATATGCTTTAAATTACTTCCTCAAGTACAGCGGGCCTTGGTTGTGGTAGGCTCTGTAGGTGATGGTGAGTACCTTAAAGAGGATGCGTTTATGCACCGGGAGCCAGTGCAGTGCATCTAGTGCTGCCGATGCTGAGGACCTTCTGGGTAGTTTCAGTACAAGCCTGGCTGCTGCGTGCTGGACCATTTGCAGTCTGTGCAGGGCCGATTTATTCAGCCCTGCATACAGACTGTTGCAATAGTCCAGTCTGGACGTTATAAGCGCTACAGCCACTGTCCGCCTAGCACTTAGAGGAAGGAAATCAAAGAATTTCCTGAGGCTTTTGATGGTTCTGAAACAAGTCCCCGCTACTTCTTTGGCTTGTAAACTGAAAGAGAGGGTATTGTCGAACTTAATGCCCAGGTTTCGAACAGAATTAGTTGTCTTGGGGGGGGCTTCCACCATTTCCGGCCACCAGTCCTTTGGGGAGAAACAGTTATTGAGGCCAAAAGGAACAATCTCAGTTTTGGCTGAGTTACATTTTAGATGATTTTGGGTCATCCACTTAAAGGTTGCTGTTAAGCACTCTTTCAGAGTTTGTTCAGCGTCAGTTTGATTTTTGTCAAGGGTCAACACCAGTTGGGTGTCATCAGCGTAGGCAATAGTACTGATGTTAAAGGTGGAGATAAGTTCCAGTAAGGGTACCATATAAAGGTTAAAAAGGGTAGGGCTCAGGCTTGAGCCCTGCGGCACCCCAGATGTCAGGAGCTTCTCCTCAGAACGGAAATTGCCTAGCATGACAACCTGTCGTCTCTGCTCCAGATAGTTCTTGAGCCATTTGAACACGGTTCCTGCTATGCCAGCTTTGGTCAGGCGGTGTAACAGGATAGCATGTGACACCGTGTCGAAAGCCGGAGAGAGGTCCAATAGGATCAGGACAGCCATTTTTCCCTGATCTAAGGCAGCACGAATGGTTTCTGCTGATGATAGTAGCGCTGACTCAGTGGAGTGGTGAGCCCTGAAACCAGCTTGGCACGGATGTAATAAGTTGTTGTTTTCTATGTGGGCCATCAGTTGTTTGTTAACAAGGGATTCGGTGACTTTGCATATTGCGGGGAGGAGGGAGATGGGGCGCAGGTTAGACAGTGTCGTAGGGTCAGGTATTACTTTTTTCTGTAGTGGTCTGACTGCGGCCAGTTTCCATTGAGAGGGAATATCCCCTGTTTGCAGGGACGCATTAATAATAGAATTAATGCAGGGGTTGACCTCGTGTATTATGGTTCTCAGAAGTGTTGGAGGACAGGGGTCAAACGGGGAACCCGATTTGGTGGCCAATATCCTTTGGTGGGATTCTTCCAGCGTAATATGGCTGAACTTTGTCCACCAAGGATGGGCTGGATCGGTACCAGGCTCTGCCTCAAAGTTTTTTTGGACTGGTTGTGGGAAGTCTTTCGTGAGGGTGTCGATTTTTTGGGCAAAGTAGTTTGCGATGTCATTGCACAGGGTCTGGGACGGTGGAATTTCTCGTGATAGAGCTTTAGGTTTGTTGAAGCTGTTGACTATTTTAAAGATGTCCTTATGTTTGTTTTTGGATGCTTCAATGCAGGAGGTGAAGTAGGTTTTCTTTGCGTTTTTAATCATAGAATGATAGAGTCTCCTGGCATTTTTATAGTCCTCTTTTGCTTCGTTCGCATACGTCCGGCGCCATTTTCGTTCCAGGTGTCTAACGCCGGCTAGATGCTCTTTGAGTTTATCGGAGAACCATGGGGCAGACTGTCTTTTTTTGTTCAGAGTGCCTTTAGACCCTGAATTCCTAATCTTATTGCCAATGTTGGCCATCCATTCCTCAAATTTTTGATTATCTTCAAGCGTATCCCCTGATAAAATGGGTTTGTTGTCTTTGGTCCATTTATCGAGGTCAGGGTGTTCCAGAATTTTCCCCCAACAGGGGAGGTTAGCTCCTTTTTTTACCGCCACCTTAGTATTTAATTTGTTTCCCTTTAAAGGGATGGAAAATTCAATGAAGTGGTGATCTGTCCAGATTTGGGGCTTAGGGGAGTTTACCAGTATGTTGGTTAAATTCGAACATATGCAGTCGAGGGTATGCCCTGCGTTGTGTGTGGCCTCAAGCGTTTGGATTTTAAGTCCTATAACCTGTAAAAATTCTTTAAAGCATGCATGAATTTTGTTTGTGAAAAAAGTTTTAGTAGAATTATTTTTCTCTGTGAAATGTGTTATATTGCCTCCTGTTAATAAGAAGTTTAAGGCAGTAAGGAGACTTGCTGCAGGCAGAGAACCTAATTTAGAATCATAAATCTGCAGGGTGGCATGCGACCCCTCTGATAGCACAGGGGTACACTTGGGTGAAGTGCTCTGCGAATCATCGAGTTCAGTGACCCAGATAGAGCAGTGACTAAAGCTGCGCAAAGGTGACACCGCCTCAGGGATTGTGTCTAAACTCCTGCTGTGTAACAGTCGCTACTTGATGCTCTCAAAATGTACCAGTGACCCTTGGTCCTCTGGTCTAGGTCTCTGTGTGGAGCAAGAGTCATAACCATATTAATGTAATAGGACCATTTGAGTCATCCGATGCGCTCTCTCTGCTACCAGGGTATACCAAGGTGTTTGGAGCCATATCTAACCCTGTGTGGGAAGCATGAACCAGAGCTCCACGGAAGTATTTGGAATCATGTGGGCAACCTTCACCAACCCTTTGTAGGAATCATGTACCTGGGCTGTACACAAGTATTTGACACCTGTGGCTGCCTATCTTCAACCCTGTGTGGGAAGCATGAACCAGGGCTGTTGAAAAGTTTTTGGAATCTATGATTACCCAGCTCTAGCCCTCTTTGTGAACCATGAACCACGGCTGTACTAAAGTATTTGGAACCTATGAATACCCAGCTCCAGCCCTCTGTGTGAAGCATGAACTAGGGCTGTATTAAAGTATGTGGAACCTGTGAATACCCAGTTCTAGTCTTCTGTGTGAAGCATTAACCAGGACTGTACTACGGTATTTGGGACCTGTGAATACTCAGCTCCAGCCCTCTGTGTGAAGCATGAACTAGGGCTGTATTAAAGTATTTGGAACCTATGGATATGAGTAGATGTACTGCAAGAGTCACATAGGAATGTTAGAGTAGAAAGGTCTACTGCATATACTAGTGAATACAGTCATCTCTATATACAGAAAAAATGAGTTATATTTAGAGGGGTCGGAGTGGGACGCAGTGGGTGGATGGATGCATGATGGATGGATGTATGCATGATGCATGGATGTATGGGTGGATGCATGGATGGGTTGTTGGTTGAATGGGTTGGTGGATTGCATAAATTGTTGAGGGATTGGCTGTATATATGCATCTATCCATCCACCCATTCATGCATCTATCCATACACCCATCCATACACCCATCCATGCATCCACCAACTCATCCATGCAAGCATTACAACAAGAGCCCGCAGCTCTCCTTCGTCTCTCCTCGCCCCCCCTTTCCTGAGCCGCAGCTCTTCTTTGTCTCTCCTCGCCCCCCCTCCTTTCCTGAGCCCGCAGCTCTCCTTCGTCTCTCCTCGCCCCCCCTTCCCTGGGCCATGCCCTGCTATTGTAAATGACAATGCCATTTATTTATGTTTAAAAAAAACATAAATAAAAATAATGTCAAGAGCAATGCCAATAGCTCTAACTTTAACAAAGGCAAAACCATTGCATTGTAAATGCTTGTTGAAGTTGCAATGGCACCAGCAGCACTGAAAATACGTTCAGAAGACACACTTGCGAGTGGGCAAGACTAACAATTTAGAGCTAGGTTGGTGATCATTCGCCATAGAGGCCTTTTCCCATACCAATAGAGCAATGGGGACTGATTAACAAAGACCTCTGTTGGGTCATCCAGATAGGCCTGCACCATCGACTCAAGGTTCTCCAGGGTTGCTCCACTTTGCGTACCATCTGTGGCCTTTGCATCACTGGAACGTACGAACCCTTGATGAGTTATCCAATTTGCTTCCGACAATATTATGGCTGGGCCTGGTGCAGTTGAGGATGATGATATGGTTGCTGGTGTCGTTAACGACTGTGAGGGAAAGTGACTCCCTACGGCCACAGATTCAGAAGTGGAACTTGACGCCGGATGGCCTGCTGATTCAGTAGTACTTCTGTCGGCTTCTTCAATTTTCTGCCGCTATTTTTCGAACCGAGTGGCTGACAGAGCTAGCCGATGTTTGTACTTTGAAACATCTACTTCATTAAAAGGAATGAATGCTTTGCTGGTCACGGCCTTTTTGTACCGTGGATCCAGAATAGTGGCACAAATGTAATGTTGTTCTGTATGTATTTTTTAAGCCTTTCATTGTCAACTAGGCAGCTTAATAACCTCTCTGCCATCTGATATGCATCTTGCTTTTCAGCATCATCTCGGAACGTTGAAGACACCGCCTTCAGTTGGTGCTCTAGCATGCGCAACAATGGGATAGCTTTGCTCAAAGAACAGTCCTTCCTGCTGACTTCATGCGTGAAGACCTCAAAAGGATGAAGCATGTCTGTCAGGCTTGCAACTAGCGTCCATTCCTCCAACTCTAGCCTCATGTCTTTCATAGTAGAACCCAGTGCAAAGACATACTCTGATTACCCCCCACTACTCAGACAGACGCTCAAGCATGTAGAAGGTTGAGTTCCAACGTGTTGCCACCTCCTGGATGAGTCCTTTGACTGGCAGTCTACGTTCATGTTGCATGCTCCTCAGCTTCTTCCGGGCCTTAAAAGAATGGCTGAGATGTGTGCAGATTCTTCGACAGGTGGTCAGTAACTTGCTGACTGTGATTTCTTTTTTCAAGAAATCTTACACAACAATGTTAATACTGTGCGCCAAACACGGCACTCTGAAATAGCCACCTTGCTGCATGGCCTTAACTATATTACTGCCATTATCCGTGGAAACATAACCAATATTGGGATTTCTTCGATACAGCCATTCATAGACCTTCCTCTCAAACTCCTCCAAAAGGTTAGGTGCAGTATGAGATTTCTCCATGGCAAACATGGCTACTGTTGCAAGTTTCCGAGTAGCTTGAAAAACTGGGTCCGTGTCAACACCTGCTTTTTACTTGTCTTTAACCCCTGCAAAAGAGACCCAGTGCGCAGTGATGCACATGTAATAAGGGCTTGGCAACTGGTCCACTTTGTCTGTTGTCAGGTGGATAGTGTGAACAGCACTCTTCTGTATAGCTGCACCAATCACCTCCAGCACATCTTGATGTAGTGCTGGAACAGCAACTCTGTCAAAATAGGACTGGCTAGGAACCTTCCATTTAGGGCAGACTGTTGCCACAAATTCTAGAAAACCCGCCCCTTCCACGAAAGAAAAAGGGAGAAGCGCTAGCATTTTAGCCAGCTTTGCATTATACAGACGTGCCATTGGGTGGTTGCGTTCAAATGGCGCCTCCGACCAAAACATGCTTCTAATGGTGGTCTGGACCGTTTTACGTGATGCAGACTTCTTCAAACCAGTTAGGCTCATTAATGTACTTTTTCACAATGGTGTCTCTCCCAGACTCTTAGTTTGTCTCATAGATGTTGCTGGGGAAGAGGGTGTGGACGCTACCACTGCAGTGCTGCTGCCAGGGCTACTGGGTGTACCAGAAAAAATGTCTGTCGCTTCTTCACTTCCCCCTGCACGATCAGCCCCTCATCATGATCAGACGCAATATGAATGGATACATTTAGATTTGTTGTACTTTTGTATTCCCAGGTCTTCCTTAGTTGCGACTCCCAAATGATAGTGTGGTGTTTTTGGAGGTGACCTCTCTGGCCTCCGGTACCATAGTTGGTACCAAGCTTACCCCGACTAACTACACTTTTACAAATCGAACAAAAGACCATGTTTTCCGCCTTTTTGCTAACACTAAAGAAGTCCCAAACTGGGGAGTTGAGATTTCTGGTGGTGGTGGTGGAGGTGCTAATTTCAATGCCAGATGAAGTGAAGGATGGGGGCGTGGCCGAGTTTGACTCTGTTGTGCACCACTACTTGAGGTAACGGAGGTCGAGCTGGATGGAGGTCCCTGCCGGCCCTTCTGATGAGAAAATATGGAAGCTGTAGGTCGTGTTGGTGTAGTAGTTAACTGTGTTGGTGGTGGTACCAGTGCCATGATGCCCACATCCCGCTCAGCAGCATTTCGGGATAGGGTCAAAATGTCTTGCTGCATGCCCGCTGGGTCTGGAGTGACGACTGTGATGACTGGGTTGTCGTCAGACTGTTCATCAGCAGCAGAATACATCACTTCTTGTTCGTCGTCATCATCACCCATAATTGAAAGCCTTGCGGGAACCTTCCTTTTAGGCTTAGCTACCTTTGTCGGCTCATGGCCTGCCTCCCTCTCAGACTGCATTGGTGGGTTCCAATCAACATCAAGATCATCAGAAGGAAAGGGGCTAGACGAAGAACTTGTTGTAGCCCTCATTGACCTTTTTCTTGCTGGGGATCAGGAAGACAATGGATCACCATCAGGAAGAGTGGCTTCCTCGGATGATACCTCCGCTTCAATCTCGATTTCCTGATGTGCCCCTACTTCTGGAGGAACAAGCATTGTGGGCATTTGTGCTCCATGCGCCTCTAGTTGCGCCTCTCAATGCGCCTCACGATGCGCCTCTCCATGCGCCTCTCCTTGCATCTCTCCTTGCACCTCTACTTGTGCCTCTACTTGTGCCCCTACTTGCGCCTCTCCTTGCGCATGTACTTGCGCCTCTCCTTGCCCATGTACTTGCGCATGTACTAGTTGCACCTGTGGTTGTCTTTGCGGCTGTGGTTATTGAACACTCGTCAGCTGAGTTACACCCAGCGTTGATTGGATGCTACCTTCTTGCGATGAGCTAACATCACTGGTCGATGGTGATTGAACAACTAAAGTGGCTGCCTCTGCAACACTCATGGGCTTGGACCTAACTCGGCATGGTGGCACTGAGCCCAATGAAGCGGAGGTGCTGCTCCCAGCTTGGTCCCCGGCGGACACCGCTGTTGCTGCAGGTGTAGTTTTTTCCCCAAAAAATGCTGTCTGTTGGCACACCAGTCTCCTTGGTAGGTGGTGCCACTTGCTTCTTCTGCTCCTTCTTACTGGCAGTGGCACTGGCAACTTTTTACGTTGAGGCACTACGGCCAACTTTCTTTCGGCCCATCTTCTTCAGATGTCAGAACAGCAGGCCACAGTTGCACGAGTTGCAGAGTTGTCTGTGGCCACAAGTGACGTCACGTGACGTTGTGCTGCACACACCGCTGCAGGACTTCTTCCTGGCACTGGTGGTTCTCTTGTGCACCTAAAAGTGAAGGAAGCCAGAGGAACATAAGTTAAACACCCCAAAAAGTCAAAAAACGCACATAAATCACCACAATCCAATGCCATCCATGCCCTCAATGATGTTTAAATTCAAGACACCCCACAGACAGACTTGGTACATGCACCACTTACTACCCCTGGGCATAATGGATGAAAGCAAGGCAAACTGGGTGCAGGCCTGAGCACACTGCTTGGCTTCAAATTGGCCCCTACACCCCTACCACATGGCCAGGCCCTGCCTGGGCCAGGCCTCAAAATGGCACCCACCCACATGGTAGGGCCCCAACAGCACCCACAAAGTCGAAAAACACACAAAAATCACCACAATCCAAAGCCATCCATGCCCTCAATGATGTTTAAATTCAAGTCACACCACAGAAAGACTTGGTCCATGGACCACTGAGTACTACTAAGCATAATGGATGAAAGCAAGGAAAACTGGGTGCAGGCCTGAGCACACTGCCTGGCTTCAAAATGACCCCTTGACCCCCACCACATGGCCAGGCCCTGCCTGTACCAGGCCTCAAAATGGCCCCCACCCACATGGCCAAGCCCCAACAACGCCCCAAAAAGTCGAAAACACACAAAAATCACCACAATCCAATGCCATCCATGCCCTCAATGATGTTTAAATTCAAGACACCCCACAGAAAGACTTGCTCCATGCACCACTCACTACCCCTGGGCCTACTGGCTAGTGAGGCTTTACAGGCACCCCAAAATAAAAAATAAAAATCCACATATAACAGTGAGCTAAAATTCCATGACATAAATGAGATTTAAGTTCAACAAAACTCGCAGAAACAGCTGTATCATGCACCCATGACTAACCCTGGGCCTACTGGATACTGTGGCTACCCACAATATATTTTTTTTAAACTCTGGCGACTATCTCTCCTTCACTGACTAAACTGAAGACAGGCTATTCCCTTAGCTGGAGTGCTAGCTGGCATCGCAGGAACTGTAAGATGGCTGCCAAAATTCCAGAACTGCTACAGCATATTGCTGTTTAGCAGTCTAGTCTCTTAAAATATCGAAGGTTAGGTGAAGTGTGCTTCAACATTCCACAGCGCTCTTCACTGAAGAAAATTCCTGAGAGAACATCTGATCCAGAGGCGTCGCGAAAGTTAGTTAGGGTAGTCTCGTTTAAACCCTGGGTTTAGTTGTGTCGGAAGGTTCTTGCTAAGGAAAAAAGGTCAGTGAACATTTAAAAGTAGCTAAATGTAATTCTTTGTTGAAGCCTGAATAAAAGACTATTGCCTGCTTTAAAAGAATTCCTAAGTGTTAGGAGGAAGTATTTGTTCACATTTGGTTGAGTCTATTAAAAGCCAAAGGCAAGAAAAGCTAATTATCCTTCTAAAGCATGTACCAGAGCACTCATAAAAGAGATTTATTTCCATTTTAACAGCAGAGTTCAAGGAGAGTAAATAACGCGGGTTCATCAGTCAAAGCACCCGGTAACTGAAAATTAATTATTTGGCCTCATCACTGCGGCACGAATTCCCCTGCAGTGCTGAACATTCCAATTGCGGGCGTGGTCATGACGGCTCCCGGCAGTCATCAGCACACGCCCACCGTGACTCATGACGGCCGGGAGCCGTCATGAGCATGGAAGAGGTTAGACTATTGTAACTGAAAATTAATTCTTTAGACCATTTCTTGAACACAGAAGTTGAACGTGTGAAAGGCATTCTTCTTCCACATGTCAACCCGATTTTAAACAGGGATAATCACTGGGGAGCATAGTGTAAAGGCTCATTAGTTTTGACATAAGCCAGAGTTCCTAATAAAACAGTTTTAAAAAGGCAACGTTTATACCTGACAAAGATTAAATGCCGCAGTTACCCTTTTTTACTATAAAATTAAACACCAGAAGAGAACACAGGAGCACATATTCTCAATTCAAACAAACTATAGAGGAGCTCCATAAATAATTCTGAGGAAAAACAAAATGTTATGAAGCAGCCTGAACAGAACACAACAGTTAAGATAGAAAGAGCGTCTCACACAGTGAGTACAGTAGATATGAAAAGAATAATTCTAATAATTAGATAAATAATTAAAAGCAAAGTACTTACCACATTTTTCTTGCACCACAGTCACCAGCCATCTTAAGCAGCAAAACGTACCTGAAAAAGAGAAAGAAATAATAAACCAGCTGAGCACAAACTTCTCATCACAATCAGATTAACTACATGAGAAGTAAGAAGAGTAACAAGCTTCCCAAGTTTCCCTGGTAAGACAAGTTATTTGATATAAAAAGAGAAGTTGATAACAAGTAAGTGTAGAGCATATGCTAAAGTTGAATTGTGTACAGATCTGCAAGAAGTAAGAAGAAAAGAAGACCTTGCAGAACAGGCAGAGCGCAGGAAGCGGTCTCTTCTCTGTCCCCATTCCCATTTTCCCCCCTTAGAACTTACCTGCGATGGAACGCTAATAGACCTAGCAGGGAAGGTTCTGAGAAGGGCATTGGAACTAGCGTCGTTCTGCTCCTGTGCAGCTTGATAGAGGGAAGACCTTAGCCCTGACATAAGTTCTGCGACTACTGGCCTGAGGTCTGTGCTGCTATTTCAGAGATCACCTCTTCCCTGGTTTGGCCTGACCCACCGCTCTGCCTCTTAGGCTTTGTTAAATGTTTCCCAGACGCATCCTGCCACTTGATTGCCCTGCTGCTGGTCCTCGCTCGACATAGGGTTTCCATGTGCTGGGGTCGTAAACCTTCACCCAAGTTCGCTCAATGACTCGAGGATGCCTCGCGCTACCAGACCCTATTGTCTGAATTCTGGGACCTTATGCCTGTCAGGTCTGGCCCACTCAACGTATGGGGATCCTTAGTGTCATATCTCCTTTCTCTCACCCCCCAAGCCCTGCGCCCTCTCCCGCCCTCTCCGCCTGCACTGTGCCCTCTGCTTGGGCCTGTTCCTCTTCCTACTGCCCGGGTTCCTCCCATCACTTAATGTTTTCTATCCTGTTGTGCCTGACAAAATATTTGCCATGCTGTCGCCATTTGATGCATTGCATGCTGGGTCAACCTTGTTATCTTCGACTGTGTACAAGTATATGGTGCTTTGATTTGGTGCAATTATGTAACCTGTCTTTGCAATTTTTCAATAAAGGTTTTTAAAAACTTAAAATATATATGTATATATAGTGAGTAGAGCACGCCACAATCCATTTACCTGTGAACAAGGCTGCTGTGACGGCTGAAACGCGTCAGGAAGAACTTAAAGGATTGCTCAGCCACAGTGTTGTATGAAGATTAAAACCTCTGCTTACCTGAAAGTCCAGTGTGCAGTGCCTTTCTTTTTTCTGAAACGAAGAGGAGTGTGTGTTTGCTGTTTAAAAGGGGTGTTCCGCTACCCTGCACTGCCTGCCCTGTTGGAGAGAGGCTCCTTAGCGGGAAACTTGTTGATGATTTCCAGACCGAGTGTCTAAAAGGAGCCCGCCGCCTGCTTGATGCTTTAAAATACAGGTATGAAGATTTCAGCCCTTTAAAAAAGCGACAGCATG